>NC_139393.1:50875000-55675000 GCF_054392235.1 Sus scrofa | reverse complement strand
GGATATACAGGGGTTTTTTTGAGGTTAAGTTTCTTGCAAATTACTGCTCCTCTCATCATGCCCAGCTCAGGAGTAGGTAAAATTTTCTTTTAGTTTTCCGAAATCAAATGTAAAAATGGTTTTTCCATTTGTATCCTGGAGCCGATTCTACCGTGCTTCAGCAAGAATTGACTAGAGACTGTGAAATAACAAAAGGGAATATAAACATGGACATTTTTATGTTTCTAGTTTAATATTTCTTACAAGATGGGGTCTATTTTCTGGGCTCCCAAACTTCATTTAGTCATGATAGACCCCGCGTATAAAGGACATGAGTAATGCATTCTCTTTTTGTGGTCAGTGTGTTCTTCTTCCAACTCCGAAGTATTGCAAGCTCCTCTCCCAATTAGGTGGAGAGTTTTGAAGTCTATTCTGTGTTGAGAAGCCTTTGGAAGGTTTTAACCAGGAAGGAGGGGGGTCAATTTGTGTTTAGAAGAGAGAAATCTGACTGTTCTGTGATAAACGGATGGTGAGAAGATGAAATGATAAGCAAGCTCAATTAGGAAACTAAATGGTGCTCCCAGAGAGATGATGGTCTCTGGACTATGAGAAGAGTGATGGAGGTGGAGAAAGTGAACATGCTTAGAACGTGCTTCAGAGATCCTAGATGAATGTATATGATAAGGTGGGGTGTATGTGTGGGGGGGGCACAGGGGTGATGACTTTGGAAAGGAATGGTAGGAAAATCTTCCCTTATTTCCTTGCAGTGTCCTCTCACTGTGTAATGCAGAGATAGGAAATGGCAGCCCAGGCAAGATAAAAGAGGCTGGTCAGAACTTGCTAGGCACACTGTGGTGCCCTGGGGTTGTTGCAGTGAGACATACCACTGAAAGTCTGTGCTGGAATCACACTCATCTAGATGTCAAGTGTGAAGCATAGATGTAGTCTGTTAGAACTTGGTCATCATAATATATACATTTTTAAATTTTTCTTTGGCATTTCATTCTTTCTAGGGAGGCCCTGACTTTTTTTTCTTTTTTCGCCTCATATGTGTAAGGGATTTTAAAAAAGAATGTTGAAGAATGTCCTCGTGAAGGCACTAGCCTGTGTGTCTGGATTTCTGTTGGTGAGATCGGCATCCCTTACCAAATAGCTGGGCAGATCACGCATCCTCCCTGGAGAAGTGTTTGTTATATGGGGAGTTTGACTCCACAAGCCCCAAATGCCTTCCAGCTGTCATAATCTGGAACTCTTATCTTTGAGGTCTGTGTGAGAATAGTGTTAATTCTTGATGCCATCGATGGGTTGACAGTTCTTGATTTAAATGAAAGAGGGTCAGCCATTGCATGGTATACCAGCAGTCTCAGAAAAAACACACATATATGAACTTTCAAAGCAAAGAGGAACATAATGACTATAGGCTGTTATGCCAGTCCCACTGGATATATTCATATTTCTTTGGGGGTTCATTGAATCCACTTTTGTGTTTTCTTGGGATTGTAATTATCTTCTTTCATTCATCTTTTTTTATTGAACATCATTTATTCTTTATTACCCTGGGCTAACAGTAATGTCTTCAGATTTATGATTTCTTTGTAATCCAATAATATAATTCAATGCCAATACAAATCAAGAATATTATTTAGATATTTGGTTAGCAAAAGGAGTTTCTCCCAGCTTGGTGTGGCCTAATAAAGTCAGAGTGAGCAAGATACCTTGGCTTAGAGAGGTAAGTGGACAATGAGTGGTTTCCTTCATGAGCCCAGAATTATCAGACAATTCTGCTGTCTCCCTCTTGTTACAGTGCTTCATTGGTCATAAAATACAATAAGAAGTTTAACGTTAGGCACTGTGACAGCTTGGAAGAGCTGCCAACTTCACTCAAGGTGTGTGAAGAGGATATTGGATGAAGGTCACCCCCTATCTTGTGAATTAGAAACAAACCAATTAATAGGCTGCTGGTTTTAGTCTTCTCCATTTGAATAAACTTAAGAATGTCCAGAATTTTGAAGAATAGAGTTGAGATTCTCAAGTAGCCTGCCTTAAGATCAAACAAGACTGCCGTTTCCTTGTGGATGTCTTGGTGTCAACTTGAATGAAATCTGTGAATGCTAAAACTGCTCATCTGCTCCTGCCCCTTTGGTTCAGCTCCTACTAAAAGTTACCGTTCTCACATCAGACTGGCTGTCAGTTGTCAATTTTTGCTATTGTTGAAGAGGCTGCTTTCCTACTGACCACTCGTCATGGTAAAAAGTCCATAAAGGTTTTGCATGTGGGACTGACACTAGGTAATAAATGGGCTATTTAGTCTGAACATGGTTTCTGTAAGCTAAGATAATGTCTTTATCACATTACAAAATCATTTTTAGGTTTTTATTTCATTTGCCTTAACGATATAAATGCATCTTGAAGTAGAGCTGAACCAAGATGTTATCCTCTGCCTACAAAAATCAAGAGTGATTGGCATTTCCTTCTGCTTCTACTCTTCTCTCTGCCCCATCCACACCATTCTCCTCTCCTAGGGCAGTCCTACAAAAGAAAGATTTATTTGATAGTGTGTGTTAAGGAAGGGAGAAGCACCAATCTATAAATTGGGGGATATGAACTGAAGCAGCAATAACTACAGAAAAACCCTTAAAGATGCCTCTTGCAGGTCCAAAAAATTGCAATGAACCTGAGATTTTCTGCAATTAGTGTGAAAGTTCTAATACAAAGAAAGGGTAATTCTACTATGATTTCGGGCGACATAGTGTGGCTCCTGGCTTGGAGCATGGAGCGGATGCCCGGAACAAAGCAGAAAAAGATGATGAAGACAATCCTGCAGGAGGAGTTTACTGACTTTACTCAGAAGATATTAAAGTTAAGATGAGACTCCCACTCCATCTTTAAATTTAAATAAAGTGCATGGTGTGGGTTAATTCACCTTCTGGGAGCCACAAGTTTTATAAAATCCAGAGCCCCAAAGCACCAGTTACAGTGCTGCTAAAAGAAGAAGGTGGCTTCAACCAACAATTGGAATCAGATTTTCATGCCCAGAATATGCTTCATCCACCCAGGCTGGTCTTTTATTGAATAAAGAATTTCGGTGTCCCTGTGTCTACCACAGTTAATTTATGGACATTCAAAAGCCAAGTTTTGGCAGACTCTTTGAGTTTTCCTTAGGAACATTTCATGCGCCAGAGCAATCGTTTTGAGGTCTAGATAAAAATACTCTATAAATATCTGATTAAATTTTCCCTTAGATACACAGGCTCAACTCTAGTTAAAATCATGAGTACTTGCAGCTGGGGGCGGGGGATGGGGCATAAGCATTTGGTTAGGATATACTCAAAGGAAAGTGGCAAAGCTAAGTCTGCTGTGTTTAGGACAGGAAGGATAAAGGAGATCATTTGGGATAAGGCCATATATTCTGAATAAATGGAAGAACTTACCACATTTGGAGCACTTTAAATTCCATGACACAAAGTCTGTCTTTCAAATGCTCTGTTAAAATGAAAAGGCAGAGTTGCAAGAAAATTTGGGGTATGGAATAAAGCTGTGATCTGAAGAGAAAAATGAAGGTTCTGGTAGAAATGTTAAGTGTTTTAGCCACATGAAAATATTTAATCCAACAATGAAATGATTTATTAAATAATTTCTAAAAAAAATGTTTCACTAAGATTGTTCTAGAGGGTATAGATTTTGATTATAATTTAAAAATTGCATATGTAGACATCTGACTTGGAGTTCTTTTCTAAAATTAATTGAAAATTAACATGGTCCCAGTGGAATGCAATTAGCAAAATCCAGAAGGTTGAAAAAAATCTTACAAAACAGATAATCTATTTTTTCTCTACAAAAATATTAAAATGAAGTTGGGGGAGAACCTATAAACTAAAAGAGATTTGTGATAAGTATCAGCCAATTTAATATATGGACCTTATTTTGAATTTGATTCAAACAAACCAAACTGAATCTATAAACAAAGTTGCACCGCATTTATAAGGAAATTTAGAAAATGTAAACACTGACAGGATATTCAATAATATTAAAGAATTATTGTTAATTTTATTCAGGTGTAATAATGTTTAAAACAAACAGTTCCAATCATTTGGAGTCACATGCTGAAATCTTTACCAAAAAAAAAGTTAACTTATTTGACTCACATTTTTTGGTTTTAGAAAGAAAGCCAATGGAAAACTTTTAAAACAGCAGAGTACTGGGTTTCGTAGCCTCTTGTCTAATTTAGAGTATTTTTTTTTAATTCCTATTGGAACTTTTTTTTTTTTAGTTTCTTTGTATTTACAGGAAATAACTCTTACCAATAAGAGAGTGAAGGAAAGAACCACACATGCATTTTGTGGAAGAAAATCCATTTTAGATATCCCTACGTTAAGTCAAGGCAGTCAGAACACGCCCAAGGTGGCCCATTTTTCCGTTTATGCCTGCTTCCCACCACCATCAAGTTCCAATAGACATTTCCTCTTCTCTAGGAGACACCCATTAACGAACCTTTCTAACTGCAGGGACCCTGGGCAGGGATGCCCTCTTTTATGTCTGGGAGACAGTAAGCTGTAGGTCCTAGGTAGGGTCCTGTGGGGTCATGCTGCCAGATGGATGTTTCTGCTGACACCTCCCCCCACAGCTCTTGATTGAAGAAGAGACTCAAGTTAGTCTGCAATTCCCCAGTGATGAACAAACAACATTCTCTCTACCTCAATCTCTTTCATGTGATTTTCCACATTTTATCTACTGGATAATGTACTCTGTAGGTAGCCTAGGTATATAGGTGTAACTTTAAAGGGTTAATTACTGATGGCTTAAAAGGGGATATCACTAGAAGAGACCCAATAAGAGTAAGAAATCAAAGGGAAGTGCAGAGATTTCACAGGAAAAAAACAAAAAAAAAACAAAGTCAGTAGAGATTGGGAACCAAATAGAAACAATACAGATAGAAGAGTTCAGCCAATTGCTTAGCTTATAGGTCTCAGAACACAAAATAAAAAAGACTTGGGAACCAGATAGAAGGATGGAAAGTCAACTGGAAATGAGGAGCTTGACAGAACTGCCCACATCATGGGACATTAGGAAGTGATGCTTCAGGGAGCATGTATAGATAGTCCTGGATCCATACATTCGTTCCTTTAGTAAAGATTATGACTTCCTGTGTACCATGAATTCTTCAAGGCACCAGGGATGCAGTGATGAACAGCGGTAGATCCCCTACTTGGGGTTTATATGTATCAGTTACTGCTGCATTCAAGGATAATTTGCGTATCTCTTGCAGGAATGGAGGTTTACTCTAAAGACTAGATATGAAGGAAAAAATCATACAAAATATGTACTGCTTGAGAGCTAAAAGAAGCACAAAAAGCAGACCCTTATCTGTAGTGAAAAGTCAATGGCGCTCTCTCCCCACATCCAGACATAACTCCTGGGATAACTCAGGCTAAGCTCCTTCCCATCACAGGAAATGCACAAGAAACATTCTAAATCCAGAAGTGGGAGTTGCAGATAGTACCTGGGAATGCTTTGCTTTTTCTCCTTTCCTTTTTTGGACACTCTCTCTCCCCTTTCCAATTGTTTCTCATAAAAAGTAGCCTTGGAGCAGCTCAGTTAGTTTCAGAATTTAAAAAAAAATCAGGCACAGAAAGTCCAGCAGAGAACAAATGCAAAAGAGACACATATCTGGAGTTCCCGTTGTGGCACAGCAGAAATGAATCCAACCATGGGGCTGCAGGTTCAGTCCCTGGCCTCGCTCAGTGGGTAAGGATCTGGCGTGTTGCTGTGAGCTGTGGTGTAGGTCCCAGACGCAGCTCGGATCCAGCATTGCTATGACTGTGGTGTAGGCTGGCAGCTGCAGCTCTGGTTCAACCCCTAGCCTGGGAACTTCCATGTGTGGCCCTAAAAAAAAAAAAAAAGAAAGAGAGAGAGAGAGACATGTATCTGAAGAAGAGATTTTTGCATGTTACCTGTGTTTAAAATCACTCGGGAATCTCCATAGATTTAGTAGGAAGTGAATATAACATCTAAGTTCAATGAAAGAAGCAGCCATTTCCATTTGTCTCCACTACTGGATTCTAGCACATTTTTTGGCAGTTGGTAATAAATATGAAGCAGCCATTTCCATTTGTCTCCACTACTGGATTCTAGCACATTTTTTGGCAGTTGGTAATAAATATTTATTGAATGAATGAATGAAAGAATGCAGTTGGCAAAACTTTGCTGGTAGCACGGAAAGTGAAGTGTAGGACGATGGTGATCCACCTTGCACTCTCGCATTCCTTAGGTCTACTTTCTCTTCTGTTTTAGCCCTAATGGCTACTTCTCTAGGGACTCATGCTTATTTGTGTTCTCAAGATAGTTTGAACTAGAAAGAACGTTTTTAGTCCATGACATGATCTAAGATGGTACTAGATATAAACATTTAATGTGCATCATATATCAGTAGGTTGTGTTCGATGCACACTTGGGATATTGAGTTGAGAAATGTTCCTTGCTTCCATTAGTAATGATTTAAAAATAAATCCAATGAGCATTCTGTCAACTCTCATTGATTCAAGGACTGGTTATCTATTCGGAGGATTATCAAGATTCTCTGCTGCTTTTCCTTTGGCTCCTTTGGGGATCAGTCTGAATTAACATAGCTCATTAAGCATGTAGACATAAAGTATACTGGTGTCCATAAGTTTATAAAGGGGCGTGGAATACGATGATGGGGAGGAAGAAGTAAAACACATTGGAAGGCTTTTTTGAAGGTTGCTGCCAGTCCCTTGGTGTCTCAAAAACTGAAATCATGTCAGCATTCCTTTATACTCCTTTTGACTTTCTTCTCTTACTGTGTACACCCTGGAATGGTGGTGATGATCATAGAATCATCCATGCATGGGTGGTAGATGGACCAAATAATTGTAGCATAATAAGAGAATCAGTTTTGAGGCAAACCTGAATTTCTCTCACCCAGAATCCCATGCGAGCACTGGGCAGAAGCAAACTCATATCACATGAAAGTCCAGCAGACGAGCACCATAGGCCAAACATTTAGATTCACATCTGATTCTCAAATATGATGCCACGTTGACTTTGAATTGGTTATTTAATCCAATTTTTAAACATTTATCTCCAATGAGGGTAATGATGCCAAACTTTTATAAACATGAGAATTTAATTCATTAATGCATTTAAACCTCCAGTATAGTATCTGGCTATTGTTAGGCTATAATAGATGTTACTATTATTTTTCATTTGATAGAAAATAATTATTTTGTTATAGTAAAATAATATAAATTACTTGTGATTGTGATTACCCTTCAGTTTTTTCCTCAGATATTTTATTTTATTTTAATTTTTTTGCATTTTGGGGCTGTACCCATGGCACATGGAAGTTCCGAGGCTAGAGAGCTGCAGCTGTTGGCCTATGCCACAACCACAGCAATGCAGGATCTGAGCTGAGTCCGTTACCTACACCACAGCTTAAAGCAATGCCAGATACTTAACCCACTGAGCAAGGCCAGGGATTGAGCAAGCATCCTTATGGATATTAGTTGGGTTTGTTACCACTGAAGCCACTGAGCCACAATAGGAACTTCCTTAGACGTTTTACTTTTCGCTAACTATTGAGCTTATCTTCATGTGGCATGCAGATGTAATGTTCTTTATCATTGGACTAGAAGATATTAATTTAAGAAAAATGATTATTGTGGGTGCTTAATATTGATTTAAAGGGATTTTTTTTTAATGGGCTATTTTCTGTATCTGTGAGAACAAACTTCTTACCAAAGAAGTACCAAAGTTACCAAAAGGGGGAGAGAAGGGGGAGGGACAAATCAGGGGTATGGGATTAACAGATACAAACCAGTATATATATAAAAAAGAGTTTAGCAACAAGGATATACTGTATTGTACAGGAAATTATAGCCATTATCTTATAATACCTTATAGTGGAGTATAATCAGAAAAAAAAATAGAGTCACTATGTTGGACTCCTAAAGCTAATGTAATATTGCAAATCAACTATACTTAAATTTAAAGAAAGAAATGATCAGATTTGCTGCTGTGGTGCAGCAGGTTAAGAATCTGACTACAGTGGCTCAGGTTGCTGAAGAGGCACAGGTTCAATCTGTGGCCTGGCGCAGGGGGTTAAAGGATCTGGCATTGCTGCAGCTGTGGTATAGGTCACAGCAGCAGCTCAGATTCAGTCCCTGAAACTTCATATGCTGTGGGTGCAGCCATAAAATTTTTTTAAAAAAATTAACAATGATCTGTTCAAACCTGTTGATTCCAGAGGTGGAATCAATCCTAACTGACGCTAATTGATTCCAAATTATGGTGAAGCAATGAGGCTAAATTGGTGACAGATGGTCACAGGTACCAGTTGGGGACAACTCTGATGACAGCTCCAGTCGCTACCACATGGTCCAGTTCTCTTTCCAGAGAAATGATAGCTTTGTGTAAACAAGTCCAGATTGGACCATGAAGCAGCTGGTGGGCTCAAGTTGGACTCATGAGCTTCTCTTTCCTATTAACATGAATCAGTGTTACATCTTGAGGTTGGTGGAACTAAGAGGGTATGTTGGGGACAGGAGGAGCATTGTGCTGCCCAGGCAGACACATTAGCAGAGAAAACCAGCCAACACAGGGAACAATATGGAATTGCAACCCTGTTGTCTCCCCCAAACTGCTCTTTTTTGCTTCTGCTAGTTGGAATGGGTTTCTGCTACTATAACCAAAAGAGCCTTAACAAGGACTAATGAATAATCATTTTCGTACAGATAAAATTGAAAAATAATTTCATATAAATGAAAAATCATACCTCATTAGTAGATGTTAATTAATTAAGGCAACGTGGAGTCGAATTTTATAAATGTGTTGGCATTTTAGATGTACTCTTGTCTTTCATAAAATAGAACCATCCTCTAAAAGCTCTGATCAAAGCATAAACCATGACTTAAACTAACATAGAGACTTTGAAATGGGAGTATGAAGACCAAGATTCTTTCATTTTCTAATTGCTCTTCCCTGCTATTGAAATTAACCAGCATTTCATCTTTAATGGGAGCAATTATGAAGAGAAACATTTGCTAGCTAATTTAAAGGTTAGCCACCATGGCATGACTAATATCTGTGGGAAAGAGAATCAGCAAATTGCTATATTGCAACGATTAGTATAATTGATTGTCCCTATGAATACCTGGGATGTTTAATTCCTCATTTTCTCCACTGGATCCTAATCATCAAAGTCTGCACAAAGTAGGAATCAGACACAATAAACGTTAGTTTCCTGCTTTTGCCTGATCAAATATATTTCTAATAACAGCAAGACCTTATCTTTCATTTAAAATATTTTGCTTTGGAGTTCCCATCATGGCTCAGTGGTTAATGAATCCGACTAGGAACCATGAGGTTGTGGGTTCGATCCCTGGCCTTGCTCAGTGCGTTAAGGAGCCGGTGTTGCCGTGAGCTGTGGTGTAGGTCACAGACGCGGCTCGGATCTGGTGTTGTTGTGGCTCTGGTGTAGGCCGGTGGAGTTATAGCTCCGATTAGACCCCTAGCCTGGGAACCTCCGTATGCCGCGGGTGTGGCCCTAGAAAAGGCAAAAAAAAAAATTATTTTTTCTTTGCTTTTAACAAAGAACAGTTTTCACTTTATCATTTTCACATCCCAGTAACTCTTTCTCATGGGCAGGTAGAAAGAGGGAAGGAACTGGAAATATGGGGGTTAGAACTTCATCATCACCAGCACCAATGTGCCCCCTGGAGACTGGGAAGTGCAGAATTCCTCACTGTTATCTATCAAGGACCTTCACCTGTCATCGCTCTGCTCTTTTCCAGGATATGTCCGCAGATGTAGAAGGAAGGGGAGCTTAAAAGTTAAGCTTGAAGAAATTAAGACTTTCCTTTCATACGACTAATTTTTTAAAAAATAAAACGGCTGATTTTTCAGGCTGAAAATGCAGTTCTTTAAAGAAACAACAGTCAACTTATCTATTCTTACCATGGCCACATAATAGCAAAGGATCTGATATGGTTTGTTGTTTCTCAAGCCAAAGCACATCTGTGCCCCCAGGATATCCTGATGCAAACACTGTGCCTTCCAGCCAAGTAGAATGTTCTGCCACTTGGCATAACAAAGCACCTTGAGAGACAGTAGGAACTTGAAGGGCTGGCTACATATTTGTCTCTGCCAACTAGTACTGATTCGTTTATTTTTACAAATTGCTTATTGAACTTTATGTATGCTCTCGCACTTGGAAGAGGGTTACCTTACCCTAGGAAGAAAGAAAATACTGTTTGTTCAGCTGCACTGTTTGGGACCTTATTATAATGATTCTGTTCTCGGATGGAATCTAGAGCCCTATCTCAAAACCTAGACCAGTGGCTCCATCCAGCCCACTCAAGCCGAAGGAGCAGGAGGAGGTCACCAATTTGATTTTGATTTTTATTTATTTTTTTTTATAATCTTTTTTTATTTTCCCACTGTACAGCAAGGGGGTCAGGTTATCCTTACATGTATACATTACAATTACATTTTTTCCCCCACCCTTTCTTCTGTTGCAACATGAGTATCTAGACAAAATTCTCAATGCTATTCAGCAGGATCTCCTTGTAAATCTGTTCTACCAATTTGATTTTTAAACGAGCTCTCCAGGTGGTTCTTAAGCAAAGCGAAGGTGCAGCTGACTTACTGGGCCTGTGAGAAGTCAGCCTCGCTTTGAAACACAATATGAGGCCATCCTCCTTGACCACCCAGGTCCTCCAACCTGTCTTTATGGTCTTAACTTCCTTCAGTGGGTTCCGACATGTGTTGGAGACAGGAATATCATTTATTGGGCAAGTTTGCACTTTCCAATACAAATACACACTCTTCTCTTCTTTTAGCCTAAGAGTAGGCCACTCATACCAGCTTATCCTGACTCAGTATCCATCATCCATGTCTGTCTGTCTCTCTCCTCCCTCTACCAGAGAACCACTGAGCATCTATGATGGGCAATGTACTAAGCAAAGCAGCAGTGGAAATACTAACAGCCATCCTTAAAGGAGGTTACCAATATTTGTGTGCCACGACATAAACAGATACAGTAAGGGTTTGGCATTGAGGTGACACTTAACAGGAGATGGATGAGGTACTAGGAGAGCTTAAAGTGTTGAACTTGGGACCCTTGGACACTGGTGAAGTTTGAGAGGTTACACTTGAATCCCTACAGGGTCATATGTGGCGTTCTAAAGCCTCTTAGGGGACAAAAGAACTGACACGAGGGAGGAAACCCTTTGTGTCTTGTATCAGGGATGAAATTGCACTATCGTTGAAGTGAGCTGAGCCAATCCAGAGCACTGGAGCTCTTCTTTTTGGTTCCATTATCCGTTTTTTTTTTTTTTTTTTTTCTTTTTCCTGTTTGAATGGAATCCAAATTAGTGGTTCCCCAACTGAAAGTGAGATGGTAATTGTAACAGACGATGGAAAGAATGCCAGACTGAATGCTTGCCAGTTGTTGTGGTTGAACTCTTCTCAGCTAGGAAATTCAGAGCAAGGAGGGGTTTGTGTGGGTTGAAGTGTCCCTTCAGGATCCACAAGAGTCTGCCTCTCACTCCTACTATTTTGGGGCAGGTTTCACCAAAGTCTCTAAATAGGAACCACTCCCTTTTTATCCTAAGGCAAAACAAATAGCAAATCTCCAGGGAAGGTACACATATTTCTTGGTTATAAATGATTTTTCAGTTTTATTACAAGTAATACATATACATGGCAAAACATTAGAAAACACATAGAGGAAGAAGAAAAAGAACTTTTTTAGTGTTTAATCCCTTATTATTTTCTGTCATACACGCTATGCATACACGTTCTTATTATTTACCACAAAAATAAAATTCTTCTGTATACAGTTTTAATGATTTCATTATTTAAAATTTAACTGTATATTCTAAACACCTTTCCCTAATGTTTAACATGCATCCTTAGCATCATTTTAACAGCAGATAATGGCTTATTACATATGAATGCAACATACTTTATATAAACATGTCTTTATTGCTGGATATTTAGGTTACTTCTAATTTTGTGTATCACCATATTGGTGAGTATAGCCAGATATAATTCCAGGTGTTACAATTTCCAGCCAGAAGTTCAAAAAGTTCCTTTAGAAACAGAGCCAGAGGCTATAAGGCGGCCAATGAACTTGAAGTCTTTGTACCTCAGTGGTGAAAAGCCTACCAAATTGTGGAATGTCGTAGAGATGATAATTCTAGGTTTTTAGTTGATGATAAAAATGTGTACTGATCCCCAAGCAGAGGGAATTATTCTAGCCTGCAAAGTGAACAAAGCAAATACGAAACCAGGCAGATTACTGGTTGGTGGGTAGAGGTTCAGGGACTCTAGCTTCATCTGGGCTTGATGGCCTCCAAGTAGAAAACAATAACTCCAGCAGGAGTTTAACAATCTTTTTTCTTTTTTTTTAATGGCCTCCTCTGTCCCATAAGTAAAACTTTTTCAATGCCCTTATTTTTAAGATGATTATATCAAATCATGTTATTTTTATTTTGGAAACTTGTAAAAGCTCTGAAAAGATTCGTTTAATACAACCTCTTTTCAGAAATCATAATCAGCATTTCTAACCAAAGAACAATGGTGGGAGGGAGAATTCTTTTCAGAAATACAAAGAACAATGCCAAGTTTCTGATTTTCAAAGAAGCTGTTAAATAAGGCACAGAAATGAACTGGGGGAAAGTAAAAACAAGTTAGGAAGTTTTCTCAAGTTTCTCTTAAGGCAAAGAGAGGGGACTGCAGAGTTTAATAGCATAAAAGTTAGGCTTGGATTTCTCAGGTCTGCCTGTTGAGATTATAAAACTCTATAAATCTTTATAGCAGGAGCCTCAATATTTAAAATATCTTATTTAACTGTGGGGGCCATGTTCAGTTGATTAAAATAAAGTCTTATGTTTACGCGAGTCTCATACCATGGATAAATCAATACAGACTCGCTCTTATAATTTATGAAAAGAAAAATGAAAGACTCCTCTTCCTCTCTGAAGTATATTTCTGAATGGCTTTCTTCCCTCCACAAGAGAGATTAAAACGTGTTTAGAACTAAAGCTTTTAAAAATGTTTTTAGTTTAAAATTATTCTGTCAAATTATGTTATTTTATTTTGAAAACTTAAAAGTGATGAGGAGTTCCCGTTGTGGCTCAGTGGTTAATGAGTCTGACTAGGAACCCTGAGGTTGCAGGTTCCATCTCTGGCCTCGCTCAGTGGGTTAAGGATCTGGCATTGCCTTGAGCTGTGATGTAGGTTTGCAAATGCGGCTCAGATCCGGCGTTGCTGTGGCTGTGGCGTAGGCTGGCGGCTACAGCTTCGATTGGACCCCTAGCCTGGGAACCTCCATATGCCAAGGGTGCGGCCCTAGAAAAGACAAAAAAAGACAAAAAAAGAAGTGATGAAAAGTACATTTAATAAGACCTCTTTAAAGAAATCTTAATTAGTATTTCTAACCAAAGAACAATAAAGCATATATATTATATATGCAAAATAGAATTTACACTTATATATGTGGATGGCTTCTCCAATGATTAATAAAAGAAACAGAGGTACTCCTTTTAAAAATTTTATTAAAGTATAGTTGCTTTACAATGTTCTTTCAATTTCTGCTGTACAGCATAGTAACCCAGCCGTTCATATATATATACATACATACACACACACACACACACACACACACACACACACACACACACATTCTTTTTCTCATACTATCTTCCAACATGCTCTGTTACAACTGATTGTGTATATTTCCCTATGCTATACAGCAGGACCTCATTGCTTATCCACTCCAAAGGCAATAGTTTGCATCTACTAACCCCAAACTCCCAGTCCATCTCCCCCCCCACTCCCGTGGCAACCACAAGTCTGCTCTCCATGTCTCTCAGACTCTCCGTGTCTTGAGTCTGGGAAACAGAAGCACTCTTTATATGTTATATTGTCTTAATTTAGAATTGCTTGACTTTAATATGTAATAATGAACAATGCATTTAAAAGAAGAATGTAACAACAAAAGGACAGTGATTTGTACAGCAAAAAATTCGAATGATTGACCTTTGAAAGTGTGTGTATGTCTTGCTCTTTGGAAAGATGCCAGATTTGGAGGAAATCTAGGACATATCTGTTCCTCAGACAGGGGTTCTGAATTCTTTCCTGGGAGCTGTTATTCTCATGTCATTTAGAAATAAGATAACAAATGCATAAAGAGGAGATGGTACAGCTTCTACCCACATTTCCTTATCCATTAAACAAAGCCATCTAGTGAGTAACTCCAGCCCCCTTGTCTTAGAACACTTTTCATTTATTCCTGGTACATATGGAATTCTGCTTTTGATACAGTCAGGGAGAAATATCTAAGTGTTAGGATGACTATGAAATCTGGCTCCTTAAGAGAAGATAGTGAGAATCATAAGGTTCTAAGGGTTCAGAAGGACAGGGTGGAAAGCAAAGAATGAATGATTTCAATGGCAAGCTACTGAACCCTAATTCTCTAGAAAATGTTCCCTGAATATGAGTGGTGATTGCATTCTGTTTGAGGGGCTGCATATGCGAGAATCCCTTGCTTCTGGAAGGGTACTTGTGACCTGTAGACATCTTAAGCCAGAGGTAGCTTTTGAGCAGCCCACCTAACCTGTGGCTGGGTGAGATCAAGATGCAGCCAATCTGATTTAAATCTGTCTTCCTTTTGCATTATCCCAGGACTCCCAAAGTCCAAGGCAATTAAAAAAGGTAGGATACTGGAAATGGGAACCACTCTGGATTAGCAAGTTAGATCACTATTCAGGATAACTTGTCTCCATTTCCTCCTGCTGTTTATCTCTGTCTTTACCCTACTGTGTGGGTTCCTTAACTTTATCTTCTCACTCTTTAACATTTTTTAAAACTTTCGTCGACTAGATGTATTTTTCCATAATTTTTTGTCTTTTAAAAACTGCATCATGTTTGCTTCATGAATTTAATCTTTTCTGTTTTTTCTAAGGATAAAAATTTCCTTTTTTTAAAGTTTTTTTTTTTTTTCTTCCGGCATTGTCTCTTTTACTTTGAGATATTGTCTCTTCACACTGTATATGGAGGGTGGTGTCTTTTTGTTTTAGTCTTTTCGTTAAAGTCTGTTAACAAATGTCTGTTGATTTCTGACTGGCTTAAAAGTGAAGCAGTGAAGGTGTGCGTCTGACAGGTCAGCTCTTCTATCAAGGGATCCCAATATCTGTAGTTTTCTTTTTACTCTATCCTCAATCTCCTGCCTTGATGGGCAGGCAGTCCACCAGCCAAGTTTGGCTGAGGGAAGAGGACTCACTCTTTGGAATATGCACTGTATCTCCCTGCCTGGTGTCCCTAAGCCAGGACCTTCCTGGACAGTTTCTACAGGGAATAAACCTCTTGTCTATTGCAGGGCCATGGGGGGGAGGAGGGCTGCTGCTTTGGTTGAATGGGTTATTGATCCTTGGGATTTTTCCATGTATAAAGTGTCAGACAGGGGAGTTCCTGTCCTGGCGCAGTGGTTAATGAATCCGACTAGGAACCATGAGGTTGCAGGTTTGATCCCTGGCCTTGCTCAGTGGGTTAAGGATCTGGCGTTGCTGTGAGCTGTGGTGTGAGTCACAGACGCGGCTGGGATGGCTCGGATCCGGTGACTACAGCTCTGATTAGACCCCTAGCCTGGGAACCTCCGTATGCCATGGGAGCGGCTCAAGAAAAGACAAAAATAAATAAATAAATAAATAAATAAAGTGTCTGCCAATCCCCTTTTCAGTCTCTCATGTCTTAAACCACTTTCCAGCACATCTTCTGCCTGCAGTCCTTAAAACTCCTGGGGTCCCAGGAGTGAGTCGTCTTGTGATGATGCATCCCTCAAGATGCTGGATCTCACTGAGCCTTCGGTCATGTTTGTGCACCCACCCAGCGTCTTTGGCTTCTGGTGGAGTGCCTTAAAACAGGCAAGGAAAGCTCGTCACCAGACCTGAGCAGCATCTCCGGGGCCACTTCCCTCTTTGATGAACTTGCTTCTTCCCATCCTGTCTTTAACACCAGGAGCACCCTAGCATGTCTATGCCTTGTTAGCCAGGCCATGCTGGCGCCACTCAGAAAAAGGAGGATGTGTGTCCTTGCCCCATGTCCTCATTTGCTGTCCTGATACTACTTTCCCTCCCACACAAAGGACATGATCCAGTCATGTGGTCCCCAAATTATACAACTGTCTGGCTTCACCACATGTCCTGGATTCTGAGTTATTACGTTCTACCACATGGAGGAGATCAGCAGCTCTGGATATACAGCTCCAAGCTGTATATTCAATTTCTTTTCAGTCTGTCCTTGGCAGTGGTTTAGAAACTTTGTGTCCAAAGTTAAAGCAGTGTCTCCCTTGTTCAAGACAAATGGTTAAGACAAAGGGCGAGAGTAACAATCAACAAAGTAAAAGTGACACCAATGACTTGTGGAGGAGATACAACCACTTTGGCTGAGAGAACTAGGAAAAACACTCCCTTTTTCTATCTTTTTTCCTTTTTCTTTCTTTATTTTTTAATTAAAAAACATCTTTTTTTTTTGACCACAGAGAACAAATAGTTTCCAGCTTCCCTTGGAGGAATTCTGCTGGCTTACAATTCTGATAGCCAAGAAGTTCTTCATTATGTCCAACATAAATTGCCTCTGACTTAATTTAATGCTATTTTATTTCATTCAATTCACCATGGAAAGGGAAAAAGTAATACATTTCAATTTCATAGAAACCCCTCATACATTTGAAGACTGTGATTAAGCCACTCCAAGGTTCCTTCTCCAGCCCAAACAGCCCTGACAAAAATCTTTCTGAAATGCTATTTTCAGATTGGGTTCCAGGGATGATGTTTCTTTCAGTAAAACAAGATCTGGACGGAAGCTTTCAGAATTCTCTCACCTCTTCTGCTTTTTCTGGCTATACTTTTTTATTTTTAACGAGGCATGTACTTCAATCACACTTTATAAACCTCCTTTACAACATTAGCACTTACATACTCAAAACATATAGGTCTTTAAAAACTGCAGCTTTACTCAAATAACCAAAGCAGATACCATGGTAATTCAAAAGTAAGTACCAAGTGACTTTGGTATTATGAAAACATAAACATTGCTCTCCTGGGCTAAATTTCCTCTTTCTCGTATAGTGTATGGTCACAATTTTGAGAACAGGCTGTGTAGACAGGAGTGTTATTGCCAGAGGCACTACTTGCAAGCAGCCTTAATTGCGTCAGTGCAGTTAGTTTAAGCTAAACAAAGAAACAGTAAAAGCACAGATTTAATCAAGTCCAGTTGAAAACACAGTCTTGGGGATTGTGTCTGTGATAAGAGAGATTATATTGGAAAGCAGCTTTCATTAAGTGTCTCTAAAAGCATGTAGGTATCTCAAAATTTTTGTTTTCAGTTAGAAAATATCCACCATAAAATGATTATAGCGGCCCATGGTATTTTGACACAATTGACCTTCACACTTAAGATACACAGTCCTGAAGGTCCCTGGTGGCACATCGAGTTAAGTGTTGCCACGGCTGTGGTGCGGGTTCGATCCCTAGTGTGGCAAAAAAAAAAAAAAAAAAAAAGAAAGAAAAAAGAAAAAAAAAGAAAGAAAAAATGTAGTCTTAACAGAGAAGGATTACTTAACAAAATTATTTAGTAGGGGTTAAGTCCTGAAAACAGAACCAGGTATTTAATCATCTGTAAAATATAGAAGGCTATTTATTCCATGACCCCTCAAATGGATAGGCTCTGTATGTCAAGATTCCCTTTTTCCTTTTTGGTAAGAAAGTCTCTTTTCCTAAGGAAATTCATTATGTGAGGTTTTGATGGAATGAACCCTCTCCCCCACTCCATGCCCCACCAGCATTAAGGGGTGGACACGTGATACAGGCCTTGCCTAGCTGAAGATACATGCCTCTGGCGGCAGGGACTATTAGTGGGCAGACATGATAGAAGCAGTGGTATTTTTGAGATTTTTTTTCAGCCAGTTAAAGATAAGGAAGATAGTATATAAGAAGTCTCCAGTGTGTAGAGAAGCAAGAACTCCCGTGGCGATAAATTCTGCCCCCAGCCACTTACATTTTTTTTTTTAGTTGGACTAGTTTTATTTCAATTTCTGTTGCAATTGAAAGTCCCAATCAATAGGATTGATCAGAAACACACCAAGGTGCATAAAATTAATTACTGAGATAGGTCAATTTATTATTTTTATTTTTTAAAAGCTTATTTATTTATTTATTGCTTTTCAGGGCCACACCTGTGGCACATGGAAGTTCCCAGGCTAGGGGTCGAATTGGAGCCGTAGCATCTGGCCTATGCCACAGCCATGGCAAAACAGAATCTGAATCGCATCTGTGACCTACACCACAGCCCATAAAAACACTGGATCCATAACCTACTGAGCAAGGCCAGAAATCAAACCTGCATCTTCATGGATGCTAGTCAGGTTCGTAACGTGCTGAACCACAACGGGAACTCTGATTTCTTATGTTTTAAATTAGCATGTTAAGTGTTTTTGTTTTCTTTTCTTTTTACTTTATGCGTGGTTCATTTTATGTTAATTACAACTTTTTTAAAAAAACAAAAAAAGGATGAGATACATGTATATTAGCAAATTCATACAAGGAAGGATGTCTATATGTATTAAGTGAAGAAAAAAATGGGAAACGGCGTGATTTTTTTTTTTTTTTTGTGAAATCCTTATAAGCAGAAAATGCTAACTTTGAGGGAACACAAAGAAACTTTCACTTTCAAATTTAAACATGACTGTAGTCTACAATGAGCATTTGTCAGAGTCAGGCTCCCAGATGGCTCCAGTGATCCCTGCTTCCTGGGATTCATGCCCTTGTAGATTGTGTGACCAATAGACTGTCTCAGAAATAATGGTCAGTTTATGTGACCAATAGAATATTTCAGAAATAATGATATGCTTAAAAGGCAACATGGCCTCTTTTTTTTTTTTTTTTTAAGGCCGCACCTGCAGCACATGGAGGTTCCCAGGCTAGGGGTTGAATCTGAGCTGCAGCTGCCAGCCTACACCACAGCCATAGCAACGCCAGATCTGAGCCTGGTCTGCGATCCATACCACAGCTCACAGCAACACCGGATCTTTAACCCACTGAGCGATGCCAGAGATCGAACCTGCATCCTCATGGATTCATTTCCACTGCACTATGACGGGAACTCCAGCATGGCCTCCTTTTTGTTCTCACCTGAATTGTTTGGTCTGAAGGATTTAGAGCAGCTTTAGGGTGGGGCACTCGTGAAGAGGCACTGAGGCCATCTGTCCATAGCCATGTAAAGTAAACCATCTTGAAAGAGCAACCTCCAGATGCAGCCCAACCTTCAGGTGACTGCAGCCCTGCCTGTCATCCTGTTTGCAACCTCATGAGATACTGTGAAAGAATCACCCAGCTAGGCAATTCCCACATTTGTGATGCCCAGAAATATTTGTTGTTTTAAGACATTAAAATTTGGGGAAATTTGTTACATAGCAATAGATAACCACTACAAGCATGTATTCTTTTCTTTTGGATGGCACCATATGCATGTGTATAGATGTGTATGTGTGTGTATTTAGTTATAATTAATATATATTAAAATGTACATAGTTAAAGAATGAATACACATTGGAAAGTTTTTATATATACAGTTGATCCTTGAACAATGGGAGGTTTAAGGGCATCAACCCTTCACCCAGCTGAAAAAAATCTGCATATAAATTTTAGTCAGAACCCTCATACATGGTTCTGTATCTGGGATTGCATATCTGTGGATGCAGTCACTCACCTGTTGATGGGATGTTGGGTTGTTTACAGTTTGGGGTATTCCAAATAAAGTTTCTATGAATATTTATGTACATGTATTTAATGGACATATTGTTTTATTACTCTTCTGTAAATACGTAGAAGGTGAATGACTGGGTTATATGGTATTTGTTTAACATTTTAAGAAACTGCCAAACTGTTTTCCAAAGCGCTTGTGTCATTTTGCATTGTTAGAGTGTTCCAGCTTTTTCATATCTTGGCCAAGACTTGTTATGGTAAGATTTCTTAATTTTCGTTTTTACAATAAATAGGTAGTTGCATGTTATTCTAAGTTTAGATTGTATTTTTAAATGACATAATCATGAACATCCTTTCATGAGATTCTGTTCAGTATTTTGCCCAGTTTTTTTTTTACTGCAGTGTTTGTTTTGTTGTTAGAATTTTGAGAATTCCTTATATATTCTTTACATGTTCTCTATAATATATGATTTGTAAATATTCCCTCCCAATCCCTAGTAGTGACTTCAACTGGAAAGAGCTTTAAATTTTGATGAAGTTCAATTTATCACTTCATTTTTAAAAATGGTTTACAATCATAGCAAATCTTTACCTAACCCAAGATCACAAAGTTTTTTTTTTCCCACAAAGTTGTCTTCTAGGAGTTTTATAATTTTAAATTTAATACCTAAAATCCACTTTGAGTTAATTTGTTGGAAAGGTGACCCTTTTCTACAGAAATGTCATTGTATTTTTGTCAAAAATTACTTGTAATGTGTACATTTAAGAGGAGAGGATTAGTTGATCCTCTGGGGAGAACTTCCAAATAAACACTGGTTCTTTTATTTGAAAATAAATGTTTAATAACAAAAGTTATATAGGAAACTGCAGAAAGTCACAGGAATATTAGAATAAATCATACTATCACTAGCCATAGATAACTAATGGTTTTCTAAGAATGCAATTTATCTTTTTACTTTTTTAATAGAAATGGGATCAGAATGTATTATTTTGAAATCTGTTTTACCTACCACTATATCACAAATGATTTTTATATTATTATACCTTCTATAATATATATAGATTTTAATGACCACAGAATTCATATAGTGGCAGAATATGTTCTTGTGTACCAAGCAAATTCAGAAAATTATTATTCAAAAAAATTAAAAACTGGATAATTGATGTTTAATTTGGAAGTTTTCTTTAAATTACTCAAAGTAGAGCAACATTAACTTGTGACTTTCTTGTTAGTTTTAGTCTGCATTTCTGGATTTGTTCCATGCTAACAATTTGCCTAAATTGTTCATTACTCTTTCTCTTTTACAGAAGACAAAATAATTTTGGTACGAAGGTTTTTTTTTTTTTTTTAATCATAGTGTAGCTTTTGATATTAACAAATACTTAGAATTCATATGAAGTCATTTTACAGGCGTCTGGAGCTGAAAATTAGGAGGTATAAATGGAAATTTGCAGCCTAAAGTTTTTGGATCTTGATTCTCATAGTGACTCAGAATGATGTTGCTGGAACCCATCCAGGATTATACAAACATCCAGGCTCATTGAAATACAGACAGATAATATATTTTGAAAACTGCATGAAGTCCATCTGTGAATAATCAAATTGAGCCTTTAAAGATGGAAAGCACTCTCTACAAGATTCAAATCAATTCCATGAGTGATTCAATAAAACTGACAGAGTTTCAGTTATCCAAAACCACCTAGCCAGTCTTGAAAACACGTTAATCTTCTTGTATAGAAATGTGACCCAAGAGAAATGAGGCTGTATTAATTTGGTTTGTTGCTAGGGGAAGTGCTAGCCAAGTTTTATAACTCATTCTCCCACTGTTGTAGTAGAAGGAAATGAAAATAGAGAGGCTATATATCAGCTCTGCTGGGCCAGTTCTGGAAAGGGGTTTTTTACACCATTTTCTAAGTCAAAAGGGGTACCGTCAACAGGGGCTACTGATTGAGAAAGTATTAATTTAGGATTTTGCAAATTGGGATCAGGGCATCCAGATGAGTCCACAGCAAGTTGAAAGTTAAGGAGTATTGATCAAACCTCAAATAAGTATGTGTATAATAGGTGTCTAATGGGACACTTCAATCTTAGGAATGATGCTAGTGGATATTTGGGTGAGACATTGTCTGTTGATAATGAGTACTATCCTTGCCCTTTTAAGATCTTCCTTATATCTACACTTCCCATACTCCTTTGCCATATGGTTTAAATTTAATTCTAACAAAAGGATTAGTGACAAGATTTTGAAGGACAGGCGAGATGTTCGCTCAACTGTAGACAGTTTTGCAGCATCTTCTGGGTGAGCTTCTTTTAATCACCTGCTTCAGTGCTGTAGGCATCTGAGAGATTCGGCACCATTTTCCTGAATTCCACACTTCCTGAGCTCCTGGAAGCCAGCAGTAGCACGCCCTGACCTTTATTTGCCCTTATATACAGCATTTTAAATATCCATTTCCTTCTGGTAAATCCCTCCCAATTAAAACAAGGAGCGTGGTTTTTGTTTTCCCACCAAAATGAATGGATAGATCGTTTAAATGCTAAAATTAGATAACAGAATTCTTGTCATTTGTGTATGGTGTACATGCTTAAAGTTTCAAATATAACTCCAATTTCTTCATAACTATATATTCTGGGCCAATGGTTGACAAGGAACATGAACAGTGTTTCACAACACAGTATCTTCCTGGGCATTTTGGAAAGAAATCTTTCATCTGAACACAAAATTTTATGGAACAAATGTGAAATAATTATCTAGATTATTTGATTATTTCAGGTAATGGTCTGGCACAACTATCTATGTTTAGATTCTTCAGAGGGAGGAAAAACAGAGAGGAAGCTAATTTGGGTTTACAATTCTCTTTTCCTATTCCAGTCAAGACTGTTTCAGAGAAATTTCCTATAGCAGCAACCGAGAGGCCAGAAGAAGACCAAATGTAAAAGAATCCTATTGCAAGTAAGTATAACTTCTTCCTCCAATACGTATTTACCATCAACAATGATAGAAAACACAGACAATTGTTTTTAAAAACAGGACCAATTTTTATCACTGCCCCGATTGACCCCTCATGGATATTTCATTAAGAAGACTCAATTTAAAAGAAATACTTAGGACTGCTAACACTGACAAGCAAAGTTTATTGTGTAGAATCAATTCACAAAAAAAACTACACATGTTAGGTGACATATTTCATTCAAAATTTTAATAGCTTTGTTGAGCCTTCTGGGGAAAAAGATATAGTCCTACAATTTAGATTATTTGCATTATGAATAAAGTAATGGAAATGAAAAAAGTTGACATCCCATTAAAACCATTAAAATAAAAACTGGAATTATTTCAGAAGTAGGAGCACAAAGACAGCCTTTTTGTGTGTGTGTGTGTGTGTGTGTGTGTGTGTGTGTGTGTGTGTGTGTGTGTGTGTGTCTTTTTAGGGCCACACCTGCAGCATGTGGAGGTTCCCAGGCTAGGGGCCTAATCGAAGCTACAGCTGCCAGCCTATGCCAGAGCTGCAGCAATGCCAGATCTGAACGGCATCTGTGAACTACACCACAGCTCATGGCAACGCCGGATCCTTAACCCACTGAGCGAGGCCAGGGATCGAACCTACAACCTCATGGTTCCTAGTCAGTCGGATTTATTTCTGGTGCGCCACGATGGGAACTCCCAAAGGCAGCTTTTTTGATTTTTTTTTTTAATCGAGAAATTGGGTTATGGACTGAATCATGAAACTTTCTGAGATACACATTAAGTACCCATTTATCATTGCTCATGTCTGACATTTAAGATTAAAAACCAAGAACTTTCTCAAAGGGCATAAAGTCAATCAAACAAACAACCTGAGCATGAGTGAGTGTGAAAGTATGCCATGTTCCTGCATGGTAAGACAACATTTTAAGATGCTAATTCACCCTCAGATTAATATCACCATTTTCTACCGTGTTAATCTCAAGGGGACATTTGTTTTTCTTTGACCTTTTAAAAATTATTCTAAAGTTCATGGGGAAAAATAAAGACAACATAGTCAAAATATTTTGAAGTTGTGCTCATCACAGAGTAGGTGCTGTCAAAGATGGGAGAAACAGTTGTGGGAGGGGGAATGTGTGGCCAGCATAGCCTGAGTCAATTATGCTGCATTCATGAAAGCGAATTCTCTGCAGCCATAAAAATAAACTGCTGTGTGTGTACTTCCCAAGAAGACGTTGGACATACATTGTTAACAGAGAAAAACAACTTACAGACCAACGTGTTTCATATGATTGTATAAAAACTGCACACACATTTATATGCAGGCATGCAAATGTCTGCATTAGCCTTAAAACACTTGGCAACACACCAGACTGCTAAAGTGGTCACATCTGAGACAGTGGGAGTTGAGGTTGACATTTGCTTCATATTTTGTGTGTGTGTGTGTGTATGTGCAAGCACATAGCATTTAAATGATGACCTTGTAACTTTCAACTTTTCTGCATCTTCAGAATTTTAATTCATATTAAGATGTGAAGAAATCCATCACGTATTGCTTTGTTAATGTAAATAGATATATGCATTCATGTACATGTACATTTATGCAAGAAAGAAACTTTGTAATTTATAAACATGACTGTCCTTCTTTGAGGATGTATCCTTTTTATAGAAATGGTGTGGGGTTTTTTTGTTTTGTTCGTTTGTTTAATGCCTGGATGTATGGCATATGGAAGTTCCTGAGCTAGGGATCAAATTGTAGCTGCAGCTGCTGGCCCATGCCACAGCCACAGCAATGCTGGATCTGAGCCACATCTATGACCTATGCTGTAGCTTGCGGCAACACCAGACCTTCAACCCATTAAGAGACTGTGGTGAGACCAGGAATTGAACCCCCATCCTCCTGGAGACAGGGTTGGGTTCTTAACCCACTGAGCCACTATGAGAACTCTGTTACACTGAAAATTTTTGATCATGTGTAGGCAAACTAGGTAGCAAGAAAGTGAGAGGCTTGAATTGTCTAACATGATAGAGAAAGGTTTGTGTGTAGGATGTTTGAGTTGGTTATTGTCAGTGGTATGATTTCAATATTGCCTCTGCTACTCCTACAAAATCCTGAATAAGGTCTATGTGGTCCACTGAAGCTTTGGTATAAGTGAATTCTCTTGATACAACTCAAGGGCCAATTGGGGTGCAATTCAAGGATGGAAGCAAAGATAATGGGGCTTGAAGGGAAAGGGGCTGTGGAAAGTAATATTCCACAAATTTCCAGATTTAGACAATATTTTGCATTTTCTTCAGGTATGGCTTTAGACAGTGCTATAAGGAGAAGATTCAAACGGCTTTACTTGTATTACTTGGAGTCTGTCCAGGAAAGCGCAGGCTGGGTCAAAGTGTGACAAAGCTTAAAAGTGAGAAGTCATAGCTGTCTAGTTATTCTGAAGGCTGAGTAAGGGAGAATAAATAGAGGGGTCAGGTTTTTTTTATTTTTATTTTTCCCATTATAGTTGACTTACAGTGTTCTGTCAATTTCTACTGTATAGCAAGGTAATCCAGTCATACATATATACACATATTCTTTTTTTCACATTATCCTCCATCATGTTATCCTGTTAGAAGTGAGTCAAGGAAACCAGGGGCTGGGACAGCAGAGATTTGTAGGTAGCATTGGGGAAAGATACTTTTCCCCCGCTCTAGAGTAGCTGCAGTGAGAGATTCCCAACAACAAAGGAATGCTGTCTGAAGAAACCACAACCACTCCCTAAGAAACAGAGTTACTCTTATTAGCCACCAAGCCCAGAAAGTACCCATGCCAGGTCAGTGCCAGAGTTAAGTAAGATGTTTCTTGTGCTGCAACTCTCTTCTTTTCTGCCACATAAACCTGGGAAGTGCCAGAGGCAACCTAACACATGGGGGAGTGGGAGGAGTGCTAGATGGGCCTTAAAGAAGGATGTGGATCTCAAGGTCCTGACTTCTACTTCTACAACAATATTTTTAAGAACATTCTCCCCTACCCCAACATGGACAAATCTGAGAACGAAAATGCAGAACTTACTCAAGATACAGTGGTTTAAAACATATATTGATAAGAAACTAATTTCTTTATTTTAAAATGTCTTATTGCTAAAATAAATACAATATATTTGCTTATTCAGCACTATTTATCGAGTACCAAGTTTGTGCCAGGTACACTTTTGGGCGCTGAGGAAATAAAGAACAGCATGAGAAAGTCTGGCCCTCAGGGAATTTATATTCCAGTTGGAGTGACCCAGAGTAAAGATGTAAGAGTAGAAGCTGCTTAGGAACAAATTCCATTCTGAAAAATAACTCAGCTAAGATGACAGAGTAACAGGACTGCTAATTTATATAGAGACATTGCTAATTTTGGCAGTATAAAATTTAGGTAAATTGAAAGATATCATGAAATGCGTCAAGGGATATCTTGGGGAAGAGCCAGGTGGCCAGTGAGAACATGGAGTGTAAAGAAAGGACTAAAGAGGGGACAGTATTGGGCAGGTTGAAAAGTTCAAGGAGGTCCCTGTGGTTAGACTGTAGTTAAGGTAATAAATTGATGTACCCCTTTTTTCAGATAGAACAACTTTCAGGGCGTGGGGCCTTGGAGAATCCAGCCTTTCCGTGGGCAGGACCTGGAAGGAGGGCCCTCTGGGCCTTTATCAAGAAGAGGGTCTGTTATAACCTACATCTTCCATGTGTATTTAGATCGTGCTCTGACTCACTACCACTTTCATGGCTGTCCATGAGCATTAATTTTTCTTTCTTTCTTTCTTCTTTTTTTTTGATCACACAGGAATGACTGTTCTTTGGATTGAGATATTCTCCAATAGGCAATACCTTCACAATAAATCCCAGGGGAGGAAGACACCAAATGCTCTCCCCTCTCCTCTGAAATCTTAGTTTCTAAAAAATAACTTGTTTGCTGCACACGCCCATTACATAGTTACATCACCTGAACAACACGACTCACTTTAAAACACACATGCACGTTTGCACATGAACTTGTGCAGACTTGCCTGAAGTGACAGGGACAGCCACCTCCTAGTGGGGGGAGTGTTCCTGGGGCCCCCTGCTGCTCAGTGCAGTGTTGGAGCAATGGCGGTATGAGCATGCTCCTGGGTCAAGGTCCCTCTTGACAGAGGTGTCACTCCTGAGTCACAGGGTCAATGGGAGTCCCTGAAACCACCCCTTGCAGAATTCTTGTTCACTGGATTGGCTTGTTTTCTTTATGAGTGAGAAAAGCAGCTCTGCACACCATATTTTAACAGCACTTGTAATATCTCACACATCTTAGAAAATGCAAGGTAAAACGCCTAACTGCAGGAAGATAACGACATTTGGCTTTTTCATGTCGCCATATGCCTTCCTTATTGGACAGTGACAATGATCAGAGCACCACCCAGATACTAGTGTGGGAAATCTGCCAACTGTGACTAGAAATATATAAAACTCTGCTTGCTGCAAGCAGCAGAGTTTGTGTAGGTTCCATGGATAGACTGTTGATACCGGTTCCAACCCCCAAATAAACAGTGCATTAACAAGTTCCAGCACGATGAGAGGGCCTCACAGAGAACTCTGGGTCGCCTTTCCAGGGTCTCATTTGAAGTCGCTTAAACTGCAAGCTGACGAAGGGGTTCATTCAGAGCATCGAGGGGAGCCCCCAGAGACCAACTTTATCCCTTCCCACGGCAGACTCCACTCACACATGGGCTTCTTACTCTTCAGCCACTGGATCTCCGTTTTGTCATTGCATATTGAACTGAAGTGGATTCAGAACATCCCTGCAGTGAAAGTGAAAAGACAGAGACCCTCAAGGCACAGAAAGATTAGCAGGATTATAGTTACAGGAGGCGAAATATCACTGCATTCAAACCACTGCCCACGTTTCCAGATGAACTGGAGCCCGCAAAGGACTAGCGTGGCGCTGATGACAGAGCTTTGTACCAAGTGAAGGGCACAAAAAACCCTCTGCTTCTTTCCTCCTACGCAATTGTGCACCCAGGGCAGTGCTGATATATTTCCCAATACCTCTTTTGCAAGTCCTGCAGTGCAGTGGGCATGCTGCGCTTGATACAGCGGCACTGTGGGTGCTTGTAGATCACTTCTTCCGGCTTCAGCTGCAAACTCTTCTACCTATTCTTTATTATCACCGCCTTTGGGGACTGCCTCTCAGGTAGGTGAGCAGGGTCCTTAACCGAGAGGCAAAGCGAACACCTCTTGCGTTAAAAAGACCTCGTGGACCCCCGAGTACCGGAAGTCCTTGGAGCGCAGGAGCGTGGCAATCCGCATTCGCGACCGGAAGCTACGTCATGAAGGCGCCGGTCTTGCTGCTGCTGTGAGGGTGAACCAGGCAGTAACAGCCACGTCGTCGGAGGAAGAGGCGGACCATTTTCATTTTCAGTCCAGAGAGAATGAAGTTCGACATGCCTGAGACTGTGTTCTGAAGACGGCATAGTTTCCTCGCGCACATCACAAATGATTTCTAAACATTACTAGAATATTTTGCGCCTTTTCTTCGGGATCTTAAGGTGCATACTGCCCTGTGTGATAGGATAACGAAGCACAGGTGAGGTCGCCACATGCTGCTATGCTGCTGTCCTGCCCGGGCAGTGGGGGCAGTGGGAAGGAGGCGGCCGCCTAGCAGACAGGAGAGCCGGGTCCAGCCTCCGTGAGCATTAATTAACGTGTGACTCAAATGACGGGCCTGCAGCAGTGAAGCTTTTGCCAAGGTGAGTTCATTGAAATCAATACTGCAATCTGTACTGAAATCTACCTGGGGAGGAATATCTGGTCATAAAGAATCTTCTTTCATGTGACCTTGATGTGTAATAAATAGGTTTTTTCTCTTTCTTCCCACAAGGGTCAAAGAGTGATTGAACAAAATGGATTAGCTAATGCAAATTAAAATAAATTGTCTAGAAATTAAGCCAGTCCTAAACCCTTGCCCCAGAGAAGAGATCGCTCATAGGGCTCCTTTATACATGAGTTGTCTAAAGTGCTTGTTACTGTTCATGGCATGTGCTCAGTATATGACAGTTACTATTATGTGGTAATAATAGTAGCCTGAGATCACCCCAATTAGTAGGTAA
Organism: Sus scrofa; assembly: GCF_054392235.1. NCBI lineage: Eukaryota > Metazoa > Chordata > Mammalia > Artiodactyla > Suidae > Sus > Sus scrofa. The sequence continues at coordinate 55,646,173 of NC_139393.1, read as the reverse complement.
TGACTAACTAATATAAATGAAGTTTCTACTGGTCATAAGCACATGGCTATGTATGTTGCATCACATACTCATAGCTCCACCAACCTGGCAAGAGGGATGTACACATCAGGATTATTTTAGGACAGCAGGACCCCCCACCTCCCTTTCTTCCTTCCTAAGCCTGGAGATGAGCAGCCCCTGAAGCATTTGGTTAAATACAAGTGAACTTCTGCACTCAGAGTTCTGTTAGGAAGGAGACAGGAGATATTGTTACCGAGTGGAAGCTCATATTGGCTCACTGCGGTGGCCAATAAATCCAGAGAGGAGGTGTTGGGGCAAGGAATAGCAGCTTTATTCAGAAAGGCAGCAGACCCATAAGATAGTGGACTTCTGTCCCAAAGGGTGATCTTACTGGTTAGAATTCAGGCTGCTTTTATACTAAAAGGGTGAGGCGGAATGTGTGTTTGGGGTGGCTGGTTGCTGCCAACGTCTTGATGCACAAATCCTTGTTCGTGCAGCTGTCCAGGTAGGACTGGTCACAGTTTTTTATTTTCTGTTCGGCAACTTTTTATCTCTATATGAAGGGGAAAAAGTGTCAAAACATGGAGAAGGAACTGTCAGGTATATTTCAGGCTCTAGGCAACATTCTTTTTGTACAAAAGATGGAGAGTTGGCATGATTAAGCACAGGCAGCAGTGCACAAGGATTAGAGTTAAAGGACTGGATCCAGTATGGAGTCAGGTTTGCTCTTTGTTATAATATGACTACCAGACAGCAACTAACAGTGTCTATCCTTACAGTTCTTAGCTTTGCCACCTCTTTTTCTGCTCCTCCTAGTGAATTCCATAGCCATATGGTTCTGAATTTAGTATATGTGTGATGAAGTGAGCATTGAATTTCCATACGGAAATATTTTCTCTTCTGTATGTATACTCCGTGCTCTTTTATGATTTTAGACTTTCATATTTGTTCTTGCTTCTGCTTATCATTCTTCTGCCTTTCTCATTGTATGTCATCATCATGATTTAACCAGTGTCCTTTCACCCATTTATTCATTCCATCTACAGCTCACAAATATCCAAAAATCCGTTAAAAGTCAGGCATATAGAAATTATGACAGCAAGTATAGACACAGCCTATGATGGAAGAGATGGAGACCTAAAGCAACAATTAAAACAGAGCAGGAGTTTCCGTCGTGGCGCAGTGGTTAACGAATCCGACTAGGAACCATGAGGTTGCGGGTTCGATCCCTGCCCTTGCTCAGTGGGTTAACGATCCGACGTTGCCATGAGCTGTGGTGTAGGTTGCAGACGCGGCTTGGATCCCGCGTTGCTGTGGCTCTGGCGTAGGCCGGTGGCTGCAGCTCCGATTCAACCCCTAGCCTGGGAACCTCCATATGCCACAGAAGCGGCCCAAGAAATAGCAAAAAAATAAAAGACAAAAATAAATAAATAAATAAAAACAGAGCATAGTTAGTGCTTATAAGAAGATACAAATCTGAGCTTCGAGTCACCAACCCCACCTGAGATAGGAAGTTGATCTTATTGGAGGAGGTAATGCTTAAGTGGTATCTGAAGGATGTCACTAAGGGAGGAGGGAAGAGTAGTCCTTCCAGTATGTGCAGAGTTGTGAGAGAATGTAATTTCTTGAGGAACATCAAATGGAAAGCCCGGGCACCATACAGTGGTTGCAGAGGAACTTCCTAACCTCCTCCATGGGATTTTATATCAGTCTGGGGAGGTTTGTTATATATGAAAGCTTTATAAGCTCAACAGACAAGTCAGTGAGTCATTGTATATCAGTGAAAGAAGCAGGGGATTAGAGTCTGACAGATGTGGATTTGAATTCTGATACTTCCTCACATTAGCTGTGTGACTTTGGGTAAGAAATTTCCCTCTTTTGAGTATGTTTCTTATCTGTAAGATGGGGATAATTTTGTTTTAATATTATGAGCATCAAAATAAGTTAGTACTTTCAAAACACCTGTAAGTGCCAGTATCATAATGAGTTTTTAACAAATATTACTCCTCTTCCTTCACCCCTGGTATTTAACTTCCTTCTTGAAATTCTCTCCTCCTTTGGCTCTCTCCCATTTCTCAGTTTTAACTTTATAACTGCTTGTTTTGGCCGTGAACATGAATTTCTCTTCACTGATGGATCTTATTTTCCGAAAATACTGGTTATCCCTAAGGATTTGTCTTACCCTCTTCCAACTCAATCTTTATGCACAAGCATCCTAATTTAAGGCAAACTCTACTTCTTGATATGCTTTTAAATTTCAGTGCCTTCATCTAGGCCCAGACCTGTATTTCAGCAGATCTATGGATAACAATATATTGTGTTTGTTATCTATTGCTGGGTATGGATTTACCCTAAATTAATGGTTCAAAGCAACATTTTTATTCCACAGTTTCTGTAGGCATGAATCTGGGTCTGGCTTACATGGGCCACGCGTCCCATGGCCTTTCACAAGAAGGCAAACAAAGTGTTAAACGGGATTGTAGTCTCATGTCTCCATATACACTTACATAGTTGGACCATGTTTCCCACTGGTGAGTGGAGTGAAAGTCTCAGTTCTTTACCAGCTGTTGGGTAGGACAACCCATAACATGGTAGCTGGTTTCCCTGAAAGCAAGTAGGAGAACGAGAAAAGCAAGATGGAATTCACTGTCCTTTGTAGTTTAATATCGGAAATAATGTCCTATTACATTGGCTACATTTTATTAGGAGTGAATTGTTACATCTGCCCACACTTGAGGGGAATAGATTACACAAGGATGTGAATACTAAGAGTCTTTTAAGAAACTACCTACCACACTTAAGACATTCCTATGAGGTAGATATTATCCTTGTTTTACAGATGAAAAATAGAGACACTAAGAGTTTAAATATGATACCAATACTTACTCATCATTTTTGGATCTGGCAATTGAAACTTTAAGGCTGTTTTTTATTTTGTATTTATTTATTTTTATTTTTGACAAATCAAAAATTGTATGTATTTAGATATACAGTATGTTTTGATATATATAATAATTGTAAAATTATTTCCTCCGTGGAACTAATATATCCATCACCTCCCAAATTTCCTTTTTTTTTCTTTCTATATAGTGAGGACCCTAGAGATCTTAGCAAATTAAAAGTTTCTAATACATTATTATTGACTATGATATACATAAAGTCTTTAGAACTTACTTGTCTTATAACTGAAAGTGATCAATAACTCTCCATTTCCCTACAGCCTCTGGTAAACACCGTTCTACTCTGTTACTATGAGTTTGACATTTTTTTTTTATTCCACAAACAAGTGAGATCATGCAGTATTTGTTATTCTCTGTCTGGATTATTTTACTTAGCATGATGTCTTTCAATTGCCTCTGGGTTGTGGCAAGTGGCAGAATTTTCTTCGTAATTGTGGCTCTAAAATATTCCATTGTATATAAATCTACCACATTTTCTTGATCCATTTATCTGTTGATGGATACTTAGGTTGTTTTCATATCTTGGCTGTTGTAAATAATGCTGCAATGAATTTGGGAATGCAGATTATCTCTCCGAGATACTGATTTAGTTTCCTTCAGATGTATACCCAGAAATAGGATTGTTGGATCATATGGTACTTCTATTTGTAATTTTTTGAGGAACCTCCATACTTTTTTCCACAGTGACTGTACCATTTACATTCTTAACAACACTACACAAAGATTCCCTTTGCTTCGCAATCTAACACTTGTTATCGTTTGACTTTTTGGTCATAGCAGTTCTAACAATTGTGAGGTGATAATTGCATTGTGGCTTTGATTTGCATTTTCATGGTGATTTATTATATTGAGTATCTTTTCATATACCTATTGGCCATTTGTGTGTCTTTGAAAAAATGTCTATTCAGGTTCTTTGCACATTTTTTAATTGAAATATTCTTTTGTTGTCTGTTGAATTGTATGACTTCTTTATATGTTTTGCATATTCTTATGTCAGATATATGGTTTGCATATATTTTTTACCATTCCACAGGCTGTCTGTAAATTGTGTTGATTGTTTCCTTCACTGTGCAGATAATTTTTTTGTTTCACATTTGTTTATTTTTGCTAGGGTTACCAGTGCTATTGGTGTCAATTCAAGAAAAAAAAAAAAAGAAAGAAAAGCAATGATAAGACTAATCAAGGCTATTTCCCCTATGCTTTCTTAGAGGAGTTTAACCATTTCATATCTTATATTTAAGTCTTTAATCCATTTTGAGTAGATTTTTGTGTATGCTGTAAGATAAAACTGATTTTTATTATTTCACACTAAGTAATGGCTTTTGAGATGTTTTAAAGTTATGTTATTTTCAAAGAGGTATTTTCTGTAGCATATCTATGCTTATTAATATATCTGCAAATGAAGCTAAACCAGAGTTTCATGCAAATATGGACATAAAAAGAAATCAATCTAGTCTTTGAATTATAAGTCTCATTTAACTGGAAGGCAACATAAAATATGTTTGAAGCCAGTAGCTGTTTTCTTTCTGGCTTTGATTCTCCCTCTTTTTTCCTTTTAAGTATTGTTAATGTAGACTTGGGGTGAGGCCCTGTCATGATGTTATGGATAGTACCATTTCCTTTTGACCAAAGCTCAATCCAGAGCCGTAATTTTCTGTCCCGTATCGCTTCTTCCAGCAACAGAATATGCTCCTGGATATTTCTGGTCTGGGATTTCATCTGAACTAAAGTGCCCTAGCAATTGCTTCATACCTATAGTTGCTTAGAAAAGTGTTCAGTTGTGTAAATTTCTGAGGTGAAAGAATCATCAATATGAAATTGCTTTATATACTATTTTTTACCTTGCCTATGGTAAGAGTATTCAATTGGAATAGTTCTTGGGACATTTTTTTCCCCCTGATTTTGTGCTTAATATTTAACTTCATTCTCTTATTATATTACTTTTATTTTTGTATTTTGTTATGTTTTAATATATGTTTTCGATTATGAGGTGTCTTCCATCATTTCTGAAAGTATTAAGGTTCTAAATTAGAGATTAATAAATATTAAATGACATAACATTAGTTTAAGGTTTATCTTAAAAATACTTAAAAATACCACAGAGTAGTGAATATGACAAAAAAGAAGCAGAATCACAGATATAGTGCACAAACTAGTGGTTACCAGTGGGGAGACGGGAAGAGAGAATATAGAGATGGGGATTGGGATGTACGAACTATTGGTGTAAGATAGATTCAAGGATGTACAACGTGGAGAATATAGCCAATATGTTGTAGTAACTGTAAATGGAAATTAGCCTTTAAAGATTACATACAGATGACCAAAAAGCACATAACGATATGCTCAACATCGCTAATTATTAGAGGAATGCATATTAAAACTACAATGAGGTCTTACCAGTCAGAATGGCCAATTATTAGCCATATAAAAGATTGAAATAATGGCATTAGCAGCAACATGGATGGACCTAGAGATTATCATACTAAGTGAAGAAAGTCAGACAAATATGATATCACTTACATGCAGAATCTAAAAAAATGATGCACATGAACTTACTTACAAAACAGAAACAGACTCACAGACTTTGAAAACAAACATGGTTACCAAAGGGGAAAGGTGGAGGGGAGGGATGGATTGGGGGTTTGGGACTGGCATGGGTACACTGCTGTTTATGGAATGGATGGTCAGCAGGGATCTGCTGTGCAGCACAGGGAAATCTACTCAGTATTCTGTGATCACCGACATGGGAGTGGACATGTTATGTGTATAACTGAATCACTTTGCTGTACAGTAGAAAATTATTTGATCACTCGTCCTGGAATAAGAAACAAGAAAAAAAGAGGCAAGAACCAGATTTTCAAACCTAAGTCAGAAGCAGAGAAATTTGCTTATTTAACAAATAGATCTAAGTATCATTGTTCATAATTTGGGAAAGTTTGAAGTATTAAATGGGAATTAAATGGCCAAATCTCCTCACAAGAAATGAATAGTATAATGCTACTGTTTCTTTGAATGGGTCTTTTCATAAACTGGTAAATTGGAGAATAGAATGCCGTGGCATGATAACATCATTTCACACAGTCAGATACTAAAGAGCATGAGATTATTTTCAACTCTCTGATGGGGCAGTTATCTGTTAAGGAGTACTTTTGAAAAACATCTTCTAGAATGAGTTTTGTTTTCTAGTATTTCTTTGGATACTCCCTATGTTCTGCTAGAACTTGGCCATGCTTGTTGAATGATAATACATAGTGTTGAGCCCCTTTATTAAAATCTTCTGGAGTTGAACATCTAATTCATCAATGGCAATTTAAAAGTTGGCCTACATCAAAGTCCACCCTTTGCATGTCTGCAGACTTAGATTTGATTCTTTGTGGCAAGAGCTTATTGGCTGTAAGAGGTCTCCTTTGTCAAAGTTGTGATGTTGTATTGTAATTGTTTATGGGCTCTTATCTGAACCAGTGGCTTTATGAAGTAACATTCTGAGGATTACAATGAGAGCCATTGTTTCAGCTTCCTTTGGGCTGAATTTTAAGAGGCCTTAGTCCTAACATGAAACTAAACTTCTTCAAAAGATGTGTCATGTGTTAGAACTCATTCATGTATTAGAATTTTTCACAGGATTTGAAAGATTCGGTAAGCTAATTTGATGGTCACTTTGGAACAAAGAGAGACTCCTGACAGCAAAGATCTCTTTCAGGAGAATGATGCTGTAGGATAGTGAAAATCCATTAGAAACTGTTCTCAGGAGTTCCCGCCGTGGCGCAGTGGTTAACGAATCCGACTAGGAACCATGAGGTTGCGGGTTCGATCCCTGCCCTTGCTCAGTGGGTTAATGATCCGGCGTTGCCGTGAGCTGTGGTGTAGGTTGCAGATGTGGCTCAGATCCCACGTTGCTGTGGCTCTGGCCTAGGCCGGTGGCTGCAGCTCCGATTGGACCCCTAGCCTGGGAACCTCCATATGCCGCGGGAGCGGCCCAAGAAATAGCAAATAAAGGCAAAAAAAAAAAAAAAAAAAGAAACTGTTCTCAGCCATTGTTGTCAGCAGCTTACCATCCTTATGCATCTCCTTGGATAAGCCAATCAAATCTCCTGAGTGTATTTTTTCATTTGTAATATAAGAAAGTGAGCTAGATCATTGTTAATGTGTGGGGGTCCTAATTTCCTGTGACTCAATTAAACAAAACAAAAAGAACAGAACATCAAGCTGTGTTTTGGTTAATACAGCCTATAGCCACCCACATATAAATATCACTATTTGATGTCACAAAAATTACATAAAAAATGACCTGAAAATTTTAGGGCCATTTAATTTATTAAAGAAGGTTTGTAAAGAAGCCCTATAACAATAAACATAAAAACAAACACAAAACATTGAGAAGTTAACTTTAATATTATTTCTAATCAGGAAAGGGCTTATCCATTCCACGTGAATTGTCAGAACTGAAGATCTAATTTCTCCGAACTAGGACAGACTGTATCTTGCCTTTCACTAAGGAATCATCTAAATGCAAATGGAAAGGCTTTTCCATATGATCCAAAGTGAAGTCAGGGAGAGGCAAGGAGGTATATTCAGATTTCCTGAACTTTAATTCTGTTCCCTCTATACTCAGGGTGTTTTCTTAACAAAGCTGTTCTTCAAGTCATTTCACAGTTTGAAAAATAAAAGAGAAAAAGATATCTTTCAAAAGTATCTAATGGCTAATTGTTTGGAACTATCAAACTGCTATGTGGTAGTCCTGATAAATGAAAGAAAAATAGATTTTAGCGGTTCCTCAGCTTCAGCAATATAAAACCATTCGTAATAGAATGTATCACTGCTTTCAATATACATATCAAGTTCTTAAAACTTCAATTTAGTTGCTCCTTTTGCGCAAAAGCCTAATTTTAATTCCACAATGAAATGGTTTGATTTTTGGAGTGCTTTTTGCTGAATGTTGTGAATCAGGAGTTTGTAAGCTGTAAACATCAAAACATGTTAGAAATGAAGAAATTTAGATCCTGTAATTTAAACTGAGACTTTTTTCACATTGTTAATTGAGATTTCATAGACAATAGCTCAAGGATATTGTCTATGGAACTCCCCCCCCCCGTCAACACGCACTCTGTCAGAAATGCTTCCAAGAATAAAACCTTTGTCATATTTTTTAGTTCATTAGCAAACACATATAACAATTTTAATCCTCTTTTACGTGCAGCAAGTAGTAATTAAAACTCAATGAGTAACCAACCATTACACAGCTGGTTTTCATCTCAGAGAGCTAGTCAAGCAGCCGTTTAATTTACATTGTGACATAAGTGGTCAAAAGTCAGCTTGTTGACAATCATATCATCCTATGCCGTTGGCTTCATTGCTAAGACTCTCTCCTGGGAAGTTGTGAAATACTTCCTGCTTAGAGTGAGGAAGAAAGTTCTGGCTTTGTATTTAAACTATAAAAAGAAACTAATTAGTGTTCTGAAAAGGGAAATAATTTTTAGGCTATCATTTTAAATATCTATATGTGCATATACACTATATATAGTTTTTGTGTGTGTGTGTATAGCCATTTATAGTGTATATATAATTATATACATATACATAATTATATAAACATATATAATGATTTTTCTATAAAAGTTGTTTTCTTCCATGCACACACATTCTATTGTGTACTATTTATCTCTACTGTTGAAAATCCCGTTTTACCAGAAAGGTGACATTTGAGATAAAGTATTTGAAGATGTTTGGTAAAATGTTTAATATTAAAGTCTTCTTGCCTTCATGATAAAATTTTCAAAAGTTCTATATCTCTTTTGGTCTTTTTTGTAAAGTGAAATTATAGCATGAGTTTATTTTGGTGGCAAATGCCTGCTTTCCATCATGCATACCCTCACATAGCACTGTGATAATGCCAAATTGCAAAATCCTGAAACTTACTGCAACAATCTTCCAAATTATTTTCTTGATTTTAGGTAGTGTGATATGTAGAAGTGAGAAAGCAAGCAGGCTAACATTGAGTACGGGGGGCGGGGGGAGGGAATAAAGCAAAAAACAGAAACAGGAGAACAAGAAGATAATAGTTCAAAGAGTTCCCATTGTGGTTCAGCAGCAACAAACCTGACGAGAATCCATGAGGATGCTGGTTTGATCCCTGGCTTTCCTCAGTGGGTTAATAAGGTTCAGGCATTGCTATGAGTTGTGGTGTACGTCACAGACGCGGCTTGGATCTCATGTGGCTGTGGCTATGGTATAGGCCAGGTGACTGCAGCTCTGATTTGACCCCTAGCCTGGGAACTTCCATACGCCACACATGTGGGCCTAAAACAAGCAGAAAGCAAATAAATAAGTAAATAATTGGAAACAGGAACAAATCAGGATAATGGGTTTTTAAGAGATACTCACTATGACCCTGCATCATCGTGGATCCCTCAGCTGAGAATGGGATTCAGAATTTCTGCCTTCTGGACCTTTCTCATTCTTTAAAACCTAGCTTATTCCTGAAGCTTTAGCTTCCCTAAAAGTATAATTTATCCCAGTACTTAATCCTGATGACGAGTTATATAATTGAGAAGAATATTGTGATCATTTCATTTCAGAGAAATCATAAAATACATAATAATTTCCTCTTTACCAATGTTGACAGTTACTGAAAATTCATTTTCTTATAAAACCTGAGAAAAGCATTAAAAAAAATTTCTTCTGAACTTCTGTAGAAATATGTTCACTATTCTAATTTGCTTTGGCTTTGAATTTGTTCTGATGAAGTTCTGTAAAATGGGTCATTATTTTAAAGGAAGCTAAACCTCATTAAAGTCAGAACAAGAAGTAGTCAATTTAAGTTGTCACATGGAATGCTTTGCTAAATATAAGTAGGAAAATACCCTAACTGTGGGTCTCTGGAGCAGCAAAGAAAAGGAAATTGCATGATTACCACTTCTGAAGACATTTAGAAATATTGATTATATAATTTAAGAATGTAATTGCTTTTGCATAGAAGCATGTAGTTAATGAATATATTTAGGGAAAGAGAGGAAATAACTTTTTGAAATTCATTTCATTGGTAGCGATTAAAGTTCATTTAATGAGTTGAAAAAATATTAGTTTTCCTTTCTATAAGTCAAAGGCTACTTAGTTTTTAAAAAATATTCCAAAAGCCTCAAATACATAAACATAGAATAGACTTAATTTGTTTCTTGTCCTGAAAACTATCTTGTCATTTCCTAATGTTACCACTGCCACTGGATATATAACTAGGATTTTTGCCATGGGCAGATTTCCAAGGACATCTCCAAAGTAAAGCTAGTGGATGGGCATCCTGAACCAATGCCAGACAGTAAATCCAACTGGAAGGCAACAGTGTTGCCTTACTGATTGCATTATACACACAATTGCTGACAAGTTACCACTTCTGAAGACATTTAAGTCTTTTAAGACATTTTTCCTGGTTCTAAACTTATTTAAGAGAATATTGATAATTTTACAATGATGTTGAGTCAGAGAATTAAAAGTGACCTTGGAGGATATTCATGCTTTTTACGTAGCCAATACTACAGTAATGAGAGTTTCAGAACAATATTTTGGAATAAACACCTTTTCATCTTCAAATCTTCAGTCAGTCTGGCAGGCAGGTCAAAAAAAGAATGAAGGAAAAAAGAAATAAAGGAGAGAAGGAACGATGGCAGGAAGAAAGGGAAGAAGGAAGGGAAAGAAGGAAGAAAGGGAAGAAAGAAGAGAAGGGACGGAGGGTGGAAGGAAGGGAGGAAGGGAATGAAGGAATTGTCTTATCACAGCACCGAATCCTAATGAGTCATTTGGTTCTTAATGGAACTAAAACTGAATTTTAGAGTTTTTCAGTCAGAGTCCGAGGATAAAAAGGAAAAGGATAAAATAAATCACTTTAAAAGATAAATACTTTTTTCTGGCTTGTCAAGATAAACAAATATTATGTAATTTTTTTTTAAAAAATTGGCTCCTTGCCAGTCTATTTTGCTAAACAGAAAGACCAAACAGACATTTTCTGCAAATGTAAGATTTTGAAGAGGAAAACAATACAAAAGCATATCCTTTGTTAGGACTGTTATATTTTATTGCATGTATTAACTAGATTTCTACAGATGGACTAAAGTTGGCTTTATAACTTTTGGTAGATCCTAGCAGGGTATTTTATCACATGAACTCTTAGACTTTCACATAAGTTGGGCTTTTAATTCTGTCCTTAAAATTTAAGGCATGATTTTCATTGGGATACTATTATACAACAAGACCTACCAATTGTTTTATAAGACAAAGTATAAAAGGGGAAAATTCCATTGCTAATATTTTACTATATTTAACTGTATTTGTTATATTTATTTTTAGGTACAATTTTTACGGAAAAATTACATTTATATATGTAAATTGTATAAAGTATAATTTATTTAAAGTGTTTAATAATTTGTGAGTTCACATCATATTAACTGAAAGGATTTAGAAAATCTTTGGTCTTCATTCTTTTTTTGTACAGATCTCATGTTTCTTTACCAAGTTTCCATCTGTGTGGACTGTTTTAGTCTTTTCTTCTTTTTAATGGCAAAGGGAAGGCCCTATTCCTGTCAAATGCTGATAACCCTTATTTTCTGACTTCTCTTCTTTGGCTGTTCCTCTCAATTTGCATATTCAGTCTATCTCATCCATGGGCTCTTCCCCAACAGCGTTCAAAACCAGCTCTGATAATTCATGTCTTCTTAAAAAGATAAAAACCAAAGCTTTCTTTGATTTCACATCCCTTTTACCCCTACTCTGTTTTTCTGTTTCTTTGTATAACCCAGAATCTCAGAAGCATCACCTCCTCTAGGGTTTCTACCTTCTTACCTACTTTCTACTTTTTTTTCCACACCACTTTGGATTCTCCCCTCACTTTTCCAAAGAAACAGAATATTCTCTATAGCCAAAGTACAATGGATCTCTTAGCCCTTAGTGTATTAAATCTTTCCTTTCTTTTCTTTCACACACTGTACTTCCTTGTCCTCTGTTGTCTTCCAGCCTGAGTTCTCCTCCCCATTTCTATTATTAACTGTTGCTTCCTACTCTAGGCAATTGCTTGGAGTTGGGAGTTCTACAGAGGTTGACCTTGGACTGTCTTCAGTTTTCATCTGAGATTTTCTCACTGGGTCATGGTTCTTATTTTCCTTGGTGTTCAGTGATAGTGGTGGCTCTCAAGTCTGTGCTCCCAACTCAGGCCACTCTTTTGATCTCTAGACTTTCATAGTCTCTTTGTTGACATCTCATAGATATCAGACAGGCAACTGAAATTCCTTAACATACCTAAAACTAAATTCTCCATCTTTGAGTCAAACTTAACCTTATTCTTGTCTTCTTCTTATAAGTAATTGGCATCAAACTACCCAGTTACTTGAGCCAGAGAAGTGGAAGCTCTCTGAGATCTCCCTTTGTCTCTCCTCACTTGACATATCAACTCAAAAAATGGTGCTTTTTTTCCCCCTCTGGTTCTGCCGCTTCCTCAAAAATATGTCTGGATTCCATATATTTTTCCCTACATCAGCTGCCTACTACTCTCTCATCTTGACTTAGCTGCTTCTGCTTTTTTTTCTTATCATCCATTCTTTCATAACAGTTCAGTTCACTTGTCTGACCCTCATTTTATGTACTTATAATATTAATACCCATTGGATTTAGAATAAGACTCAAAATTATAAAATCACTTGGCAGTGCCCTACATTATACCCTCGCCATGCTTTCCAACCTAATCTTATAACTCTTGATCATTATTTATATTCCAGTTATGTTGTACTTTAATTTTTTTGAAATTTGTCAAGCTCTTTCTTTAATGAATGTCTTCATCTCTCATTTCTTCTACCTAAATCCTTCCTTCCACTTGCTCCCGGCAAATGTCCCCTCATTCTTCAGGTATTAGCTCAAAGTTTACTTCTTGAGGTAACTCTTTCCATATCTCCCAATCTGAATTAAATAGTTAAGTTGCTTCTGTTTTCATATAGACTATTATTTTCATTAATAATTAATAGCAGACTTAAGGGCTTTTTTGTTTTTGTTTTTTGCTAATGCTTGTCTCTTGACTAGATTTTAAGATTCTGGGAGATCCAGCCCCTTTTCTCAACACCATGTATTTAACACCTAGCAAGCCCACTACTGGGCATAGAGTAGTTAATAAGTATAACTGAATTATTTTTAGTTACCTGGGTAGCCCACTTTTCGTCAGACTCAGTAATAGGATCATAGTAGCATTACTGTACTGACAGTTATTGTAAAAAGAGGCAGTTACCATTTTGTCATCCCCATCTCTTATCTTTCTGGCTCTAATACCAAGACTGACTTTTTTTTTTTGTCTTTTTAGGGCCGCACCCCCAGCATGTGGAGGTTCCCAGGCCTAGGGGTCGAATCGGAGCTCTAGCCACTGGCCTACACCAGAGCCACAGCAACGTGGGATCCGAGCCGCATCTGCAACCTACACCACAGCTCACGGCAATGCCGGATCCTTAACCCACTGAGCAGACCAGGGATCGAACCTGCAACCTCATGGTTCCTAGTCGGATTTGTTAACCACTGAGCCACGAAGGGAACTCTAAGACTGACATTTTTATTGATATCCAGTCACAAATCTTTATGTAAATCAGTTCTTGGTGACTTTCCTCATCAGAAAATTGTGTACATGTTGTGCAAAATTGTGCAGATATTTCTAAACTCCAGTTCGAAATATACCCAAACCCTGATACACCTACAGAAATATGAATGGGGATAGTTAGTGAATAATGCATTTATTTAAATAAGTCTGGGAGTTCTCTTGTGGCCAACAGGTTAACGATACAGTGTTGTTACTGCAGCAGCTGGGGTTGCTGCTATAGTGTGGGTTCGATCCCTGGCCTGGAAACTTACACATGCTGCAGGTGGGGGCAAAAAAAAATTAATTAATCTGACTTCTTGTTTGCTAATATTTTAGAGACATTATGACAAATACTCTTTTTTTTTTTTTTTTTTTTTGTCATTGTAGGGCTGTACCCGCAGCATATGGAGGTTCCCAGACTAGGGGTCAGGTTGGAGCTGTAGCTGCTGGCCTTTACCACAGCCACAGCAACGTGGGATCTGAGCTGCATCTGCAACCTACACCACAGCGCACAGCAATGCCAGATCCCTAACCCACTGAGTGAGGCCAGGGATCAAGCCTGTGTCGTCATGGATACTAGTCAGGTTCATTACCACTGGGCCACGACAGGAATTCCGGTGACAAATACCCCCCCCTTTTTTTTTTTTTGTCTTTTTGCCGTTTCTTGGGCCGCTCCTGCGGCATATGGAGGTTTCCAGGCTAGGGGTCCAATTGGAGCTGTAGCCGCCGGCCTACGCCACAGCCACAGCAACTCGGGATCCGAGCCGCGTCTGCAGCCTACACCACAGCTCATGGCAACACCGGATCCTTAACCCACTGAGTGAGGCCAGGGATCAAACCTGCAACCTCATGGTTCCTAGTCGAATTCGTTAACCACTGCGCCATGACGGGAACTCCCAAATGCTCTTAAAAATAACTCTCGTTGATATGGTTTACTTAAGTTTATGAAAGACACACATACTGCACTTTCTGATAAAATTCATTTCCTTTTAGGAAAAGCACACATGCTTTTTAAAACATTTGTCTGTAAAAGCATGTTAGAAAATAAGTCAAATTAAATAAGCTAAAGAAAGGTTCATTTAGAAAGAAAGTTTGGGAATTCCCGTTGTGCCTCAGCAGGTTACTGAACCCGACTGGTATTCATTAGGATTCGGATTCAATCCCTGGCCTCACTCAGTGAGTTAAGGATCTGGCATTTCCGTGAGCTGTGGTGTCGGTCACAGAAGTGCTTGGGTCTGGTGTTGCTGTGGCTGTGGTGTAGGCCAGTGGCTGCAGCTCCAGTTCAGCTCTGGTCTGGGAACTTCCGTATTCTGCAAGTGCGCCCCTAAAAAGCAAAAGGAAGAAAGAAAGGTCGATAGACAATATAAAGGAAAACATTTATCTAATCCAGAGCAGAACTAGAGTGAGTCTAAAGAGTTCAGAGAAGGGGAATAGCAAACACTAAAATGTATTTTAAAGCTTATAAGATACTTATTAGCTTAAAGTTCACTTCTTTAGGTAACCCTTGCCGTATCTCCCAAATCTGAATTAAGTTGTTTCTGTTTTCATAGAGACCAACTATTTTTATTTTCATTAATAATTCGTAGCATATTTAAGTTTTTGTTGTTGTTTTGCTTGGTTTGCTAATGTTTATATATTGACTAGATTTTAAGGAAACCCAGTGCAGAGTATTATAGAGGAGAAAGTCATGCATGTGAAGAAACTTCTAGTAAAAAGAACCACCTGAATTTATGACCTTGGCTTAGGCAGATATTTCTTAGAAACAACACCAAACGTACAACTGTAAATTAAAAATAACTCCCTAAATTAGACTTCATGAAAATTAAGACACTCTTTTAAGACTCTGTTCAGAGAATGAAAAGATAAACTTCATACTTGGAGAAGATATTTTGCATAGACACTTCACCTGAGAAGATATAGCAATGACGATAAAAGCAAATGCTTCATATCTTTAGCCTTTAGGAAAATTCAAATGAAAACCACAACAAGATAATACATAAAGGCTGGAATGTCTAAGCAGAAGAGCCAGAACTACCCTCCCCCCAAAAAAGAACACATGGTAAATAGTTCTATTTATATCAAACTCTAGAAAGTGCGAAATAAACTATAGTGATAGAAAGCAGATTGCCTGTTGCCTTGTGATGGGGAGGGTAGGACGTTTAGGCAGAAGGGATAACAAAGAGGCATGAGGACTTGGGGGAGGTGATGTATATGTTCATTACCTGGATTGTGGTGATGGTTTCCCAATGTGTCTGTCAAACCATTTCAATCGTACACTGTTAACATGTAGTTTATTGTAGATTTATTATATGTACCTGATAAAGCTGATTAAAGGAACAAAATAAAAATGTTGGTAGTTTAATTCCATTTATGTAAAAAAGTAATAGATAGCTAACCACAGAAACACAACAACAAAAATTTAAATACACTACAAATTATTCATGAAAATGATAACAGTCAGTCTCTGACAACAGAAACAATTCAGATTGGGAGATATGGCAAGGGTTACCTAAAGAAATAAAAATATGTTTGATTTTTAATAATGGCCACATGGGTGAACTTTTTTTCTTTATTATGTTGTTATTAAAGTGTTTGAAAAAGACAAATAACTTTAATATTCAGAAAAGGTAAAAATTTTATAAGTAAATAAGTGCTAAGTTTTAACTGTGTAGTAACTTTTCCCTCAAGTTTAAAGTATAACTAATTTTACTCTTTTTCTTTTTTTTTGGCCAGCCCATGGCATATGGAGTTCCTGGGTCAGGGATCAGACCTGAGCTGCAGTTGGGGCCCACACTGCAGCTGCAGCACTGCTGGGTCCTTTAAACCATTGTGCCAGGCCAGGGATCAGAATACATCTTCCTTTCTTCTCTTTCTTGCCTTGTTTTAAAATAGAAAGTCAGTAGTAATACACCTATCTGTAAGATAACCCCTTGCAAAGTCAAGCATGCAAAGAATGCTAAAACTATACATTTTCCATCAGATATGGGGAAACAAATAAAACTCTGGGTGTGAAACAACAACTCAATATGCTTCAGAGTATGCTGATGCTGTAGGATGAAAAGAAGCTCCTCTTTCAGCTTCCAAGGGCTCTGAAAAATTAAGATTCTCATCGTGTAGGCAGATCTATAAGAAAAAGGAAACTGGTCAAAGGAGACTAATTAGCCAGGTGGAAAATAAAAGAAAATATACCAAACAGAAACAGACTCACAGACATAGAGAACAGATTTGTGGTTGCCAAGGGGGAGGGAGTGGGATGGGCTGGGAATTTGGGGTTCGCAGATGCAAACTATTACATTTAGAATGGATAAACAGTAAGATCCTACTGTATAGCACAGGGAACTATATGCAGTCTCTTGGGATAGAGCATGATGGAAGATAGTCTGAGAAAAAGAATGTGAATATATGTATGACTGGGTCACTCTTGCTGTACAGCAGAAATTGGCAAAACTCAGTAAACCAACCATACTTTAATAAAAATGACAATAAAAATAAAAGAAAAGGGGAAAAAAAACATGAGAAGAGAGAAGAGGAGGCAGTAGAAGAGGCAGCAGTGGCTAGAAACTTGGAAAATAGAGATGCAGGAAACACACGGCTGACTTACTGCCTCCATGATACCTCTTCCATCCCCTTCCTTCCCTTCTTCCCTGTGTAGCACTAGGATAGGATTTAAAATCTATGTCTCTTTTCACAAGTCTATGTTTAAACCTTATCTTGACATTTCCCTTTTTTTCTAACTTTTTTTTTCATGTATTTCTACATATTTGATTATCCTACTATATATTTAGTTTTTCCAAGAACAGGGATTATGTTTTTTTAATCTTTGTAATTTACCATCCTTGTCCTGATTTTTCTTGTATGAATGCCTAAAAAATTGCTTTTCAAATAGTTGGGCTAATTAATAGATATTCAGAGTGCTTAATGTCAAGATAATCTTTCCATGAGTTCTGTGTAATGGGCTTTCTGTTCCTCTGCACAGTCCAAGTATCTCAGTCTGCAAAGGAGTGAGAGATACATGAAACAACGTTATTAGTGTGTTAAAAGCTAGTGGTATCTTTGCCTTTCAGCATCACATAGTGTTGGTAGTCATAAAAACCCAAGGCTATTCCCCATGTACTGCTTAAAAAAATAGTGAAAAGTAGTTTATTCTTATCTTTTGTAGCAAAAATGTTTAAATGCATAATTTAGAGAATTGACTTGTTTGAACTAGGCCATAGAGGCAACAGTGTCTAGAAACTTGGACACTTAAAAAGAGACAGAGATGGAAGAAATATGTGATTCAGATAATGCTTAACAACTGAGGCATTATTATACTCTTTCAGAAACAGAGATCCAATTGTTAGGATTCATTTGGAAGGAAGTTCAGTTCAGATTCATCCTTCAATACCAGTGCTTGTTAGGTAAGGGAGAACTCGATGTTAGAATTCTTTGTGTTTCTGCTGTAAGCTCTGAGAACCCTTTCATATGTCTGTGTGTCATTAAAACACAGTTTGAGGAAACTGCACTCTTCTTTTTTTCTTTTAATCAATCCGGACATTCAAATGGAGGCCATATGGTTCTTGTCTCTAACAGTTAAGACAAAATAAGGCATTTCATTTGGTCACAATTTATATTCACTACACTGATGTCATTCCTATTTAGTGGTGACTATGCTCTGGGTAAAATAGAAAACATTGAGGTGGAAGGCCTTCTCTATCTAGACACTCATGTGCTTAGAAATCATGAATACGAACATATCTCAGAAAATAAAACTTACTCTCTGGGGAGCAGTTTTTATAGCAGTCCCATTAATGTTTGAAGCAGAGCAATAGCAGATCATCTCTTGTGTAGTTTTTAATTATAATGTGAAAATTATAAAAAGTGGAATGATTCATTTCAGTTCAAAATATCACTAAAGAAATGTGAAAAAATATTTTAATTCAGTTCAGCTAAAATCTTACTCAGTTATAAGGTATTCAGCAAATAAATTGAGATTCATTCCGAACATTATTTGCAGAGTCCTATTTAAGGGCCTTCATTATGACACATAGTCAAGGATGTCTTGACATTTTGCCAGTTATGTAAAAGATTAAGTTGCCAAGGGAAACTGTCTGAAATGATTGGAGTAACTGGAATATCTAGATTCATATCATGAGGTAATACGAGCTTCTGGTGTAGGAGAAGATAGATATACTGAGGGAAGATAAGAAGGAAGTAGGACAAATAAGAATTAAATTACTGACAAAAGGAAAATGTTCAGGAGTTAGAAATGCTATAAAATATAATAGAGAGGAGATTTTGAAAAAAAATCAAAGATAATACCAGTACCAAAATTTAACTTAATGAAAGAAAATGTCTTACTCTCATTGATACATACCTGCAGAAGTAGTTTAAGAACCAAAATACACCACTTAATTTATATTTCCTAAACAGTGAGCGCCACTGTTATTTGTAAGGGTAAACTTTGGCAGTAGGAAACTTGTAGAAAATCTAACTTTTGTCAAAGGTATCCAATAAGACCTTTAACATTTTATTTTTGAATAAGAAATGAGAGGAAATGTACCAGGCCCACTTTTGTCAGTTGGTTAAGCAGGCAGAAATTTATTGCATTCAAAGCTTAGCTTTTATCACAATCTACTTTGTATTATACTGTATCTATCTCAGGAAACTATCAGATTCTAATGGGCAAGTGATGGGTTTTGTTCATCTTCTGTCCCCACAGTTCCTTGCACTTATGTAGAATATTGAATAGTCTTTTCTACAATATACTGCTGCCCAGTTTATTGACTGGCTCAAAAATATTTCTCTAGGCTTCATCCTAAAAAGTTACAGTGTAGAGGTAGGGATATATAGTTCACTGTCATTATTCATGGCAGTTAATGTTCTATAAAGTCTCTACAAAGACTAAATTAGTGAAACACTAAACCAGGACATACAGGATTAGGTTCCTGCAAGTCTCTGATAACAGCATTTTCATGAACATTTCTATACTATGTTTTACATGTGTTTCTGTTTAAAGATACTTCATTTAATACGTGTGGTTGATTCACTAACATTGAGCTCACAGCCAACAGCACTGTAAGTCATGCCTGAACACAGCTTATATAACACACACAGTTTCTTCCTAAGGCATCACACAGCTTAGGAACATAAGATGACACATTAGCACTGCACTTGAGGTATTTGAGAGAGCAAAATCACCAACAAAAGTGAGGAAAAAGAGTGGCAATAAGTAGGCTGTGAAAAGGACCCTTGTTTATGGTATGGTAGCTGAAATGAGAAGGCAGAGCTTTGCCTTGCTGAAAATCAGGTGAGGACATGCAAGTTGCAAAACTAAAATTTTTCAGTGCTCTGCAGATGACTACCAAAACACGACAGGTGTTGATTTTGTGGTTACAAATAAATTTTAGCACTAGGAAAATTCTCAAATATGGAATCTGTGAATAGTGAGGATTGACTATCTGAGGAAGCTTAGGGTAAGAGAAAATGAGCATAGGCAGGACTGCAGAACAAACCTGATCCATTTCAGCGTCTAAGTTTAGATTCAACTGCACACTCTTTTTTTCCCATTTTGCTCAAGTGCCACTTTACCAGGTTGGAAAGTTTGTGGTATACTTGTGGTTGCCAGCATAAGTCCAAAAATAAATAAATAAATAACCTATTTGTTTCTGGATTTGCTACCTCCTACCCTGCCAAACACTGACCTATAATTCCTCCCTGAGAAGGGAGTTGACATTTACTGAGAACTGAAGACATTTCAAGTCACTTGTCCTTTTGCTAATCCTTTTTTACTAACAAGACTCTGATTTTTGGAGGGGGGTCAGCCATATGCTCAATTAAAACAAAAACCAAAAACCTATGATGCCCCCAGGTCCCCTTTGAGAGATGTGGTTAAAAAAGTAAGATCTGATCAATGAGAAGCAAATAAAAATTGGCTTGGTCATCAGGGAAAATGGGAAAGATCAAAGTTAGAATGGATCTAGTTGGAATTTCCTCCCTTCTATTCACCTGAAATAAAGCTATAGAAGCTGAAGCATCATTTATCATGTGATGTAATTACCTTGATTTTGAATGATGGTCCCTCACTAAGGCTAGTGGAATAGAAAAATATAAAGAGCCCAGATTTCTGATTGTATAATCGAGGTTCCATACTAGCCTTACCTCCAGATTTTCCACTAGAAAGAAATAAAACTCAATATTTCCAAGGTTTGTTTGCTTCTTTTTGCAACTCTACGCTTGCTGCTGTCATCTTTCCCTATGCTTCTCTTATTGTTTAATAATTTCATTTCCAAGCTTTTTGGTTTTTGATTAATATTTTTCTTTCAAAGCTTCTATGCCTTCCTGTTTCTCAGTTTGTTCTTTGATCTACTTGCTAAAAATCGTTCTTGCAATGGCTCTTCTTCATTTGGGGTACTTGATGACCACTTCTGGATTCCTGAGTTGTTGAAATTAAAAAAAAAAACAAAAAAACACCAATAACATCCTGTTTCTCCTTGTATGGTGGATACTAAACACACTCATGTAATTTGCCCTCACCCATTTGTACACTGGGATTGGAGGGACATTTTTCTTCTAACTTTCTTTAACGTATTGTCCATAGATATTTTCCCTTGATATGGTATAGCTCTGTTTTAATGTGAGTATTTGAGTAGATTAAAATGTGATAGATAGGCTTTCTCATGAACTTGTCTCTCTTAGAAGGTTGATTTACATTCTGTCTAAAATAGCATAACCCAACAAGCAGGTGCTCTTTATGTATTCCTTTATGTCTCCTTCAAAAAACCTTTTGAGATAAGTGTTATTGCTAGTCACATTTTACGATGACAGAATGAAAGCCCAGAGAGGTTAAATAATTTTCCCAGAGTCACCAAGACAGAAGTGGATGTAACCTCCATTTGAAGTTGGCTCTGTTTGGCTCATTCCTATGTAAACCCTTTCAAAACGAATCTGAAAACACATTTTACAACTGTGCTCTTACAGAGAGATGCTGTGCCTGGCCCCAGGTCACAGGAAACCTCGTGATTTTGATGCTTAACTCATGGGTTAAAATCCATGTTAAAATAGATGGCTCAAGTTTTTAGGTGAAAAAGAATGTGGTAAAAGTTTTTTAAAAGAAACACAAGTATTGTATTTTTGTTTGGAAAAGTCCAGACAGATTCTGATTAGGACGTTTGTCCCCATGCTCATTCCCCACGCAGCACTGCAAATATAAGTATCTGAGATAAAGAGAACACCGTACTCCGTCTAATAGGATCATAACTGCTTGACGGTACAAATCAGCATTTTATTACAAGGGTAAATTACTCTAGTTCCTTTACTTCTTTACATAGGACTTTTCAGAGCAAAAATGCTTGTATCTCTCCTTTAAGCTTTTCCCAGATCTGTGCTCTGCTGCAAGAGTTTAACATTTCTGTGGGCACTGGCATGTATAAAGTAAAATTTTCTCTTTTGTCCAGTTTTCTCCCAGAATTGTTTTCCTTGGATGTTATTTTCCCCTTTGAACTATGAGGACAGAGAGAGGTAGCATGTTGAGTTAGAGAGAAGAGGAGGTAAGAAGGCAGGCAGCCTATGCCAGTTCCCAGAGCAGGTGCTTTCTGTTTAACATCGGAGCTCATCCTTGCATGGCTGTTCCCTGCACATGACAACAGTCTCACCCCAAATATTACCTCTGTAGATACCCTCTTCATGATTCCCATAGCTAAATCCAAAAGCCCTCTCCCTTTCGTCCTACCTGTCAATCAGGGCTCTCTTTTCTTTATAGCACTTTTTTTTTTTTCTTTGAAGTTATCTTATTTACTACTATGTTTACTTTCTCTTTTCTCACATTAGAAAGTATGCTCGTAGGACAGGGACTGAGTCTGATCTTTTCAGTCGTAAACCCAAGGTCCTAGACATTGCTAGACACATAATACTTCAATAAATATTTATTGAATAAACAAATGCTTAGATCAATAAAAGAACAAGAAATTCTGTGCAGTTAGAAGCCAGGATGTCAGTAGAACCAAAATGTTTATGAAGATAAAATCTTGAGCAAGAGAAGAAAAGACTGGCTAGAAAAAAATATATAGATGGAGCTGTGTTTACTTTGTTCCCTTCGAGGCAATGTACAGTGGATTTTAAAGTTAAAATAATTAGGCCTACATCTAGATTAACCAAACAAATAACAACTAGATTAAACAAATAGCCTGTCTTACATTTTCTGTAGGGTGACCTCTGCTATTTTCTTCCTTCTCAACAGATTATTAAACAGTTACTAACTAGATAGATACCTTGATCTCTTGAGACTAACTTTCTGGAAAAAGCCAGTCCCATGCCAAATAATAATTATGAATATCCTAAGGCAAGGCTCATTCCTACCTCATTTACTGTCTGATAAGCATAATTTAGCAAACTGACTTTGTTTGCTCAACTTACATTAACTTAGGTTAATTTGTTCACACTGGGGTTTGGATATAGTAAATTTATGCATTATCTAGTACTTATTGTTATGAGAGGGTCCACATTAATATTTTAAATTTTGCTTTGAGATGTGCTTTTATCTAAGCTTATTCCATGGCAGACTCAGACCTTACATTTTGAGTTTCCCAGTACTTCTTTTTTGAATTGTCTGGGATATTTTGTTACTCAGCTGTGCTAGTTTATAAAATAGAAGTATCAGCTACAATATGAAGGACACTTTACTCTCTCAATTTAGGTTGCAGTTTTGTTCGTCTGTGCAAGCAAAGATATGGGAATTGTTATATTTGCAATATCTGAATAATCAATTGAGTGTTCACAAATTTATGTGGTGTGATTTGTTTGTAAGACAACTGAAAATAATATATCTGATTTGTTTGATAATGTTGATATGGCCTATACTAAACATTTTAAGGCACCTAGAAAATTAATGCAGAATACCTATGAGAACTTTAATATATATGCTTCTAAATAATATATATGCTTCTAAAGTTAATCATTCCCATGTCACTCTCATAAACTTGGCATTAGGAATTCCCTTTCCAATCACATGATGAATAGTTTATTTAAACAAAGTACCCTTCTGAAAACAATCGTAAGTGTTTTATGAAATGTGTTTTTAAAAAATATATTAGTAGTTCCCATTGTGGCTCGATGGGTTTAGAACCTGACTACTGTCTGTGACAATGCGAGTTCAATCCCTGGCCTCGCTCAGTGGGTTAAGGATCCGGTGTTGCTGTGAGCTATGGTGTGGGTCGAAGACAAGGCAGGATACCGCATTGCTGTGGTTGTGGTGTTGTCTGGCAGCTGCAGCTCCAATAGGACCCCTAGCCTGGGAGCTTCCGTATGCCGTGGGTGGGGCCCTAAAAAGAAAAAAAATGTATTTTACAGTATTGACGCATTGACTCTAGAGCAAGGACTCATCAAGCTAAAGTATGGATAAGAGTGGGAAGAGATTCAGGTGAGCAGGGTTTTGTGACTTCACATTGCTGACAGCGTTGTAAACTTGGACATAGGTTTTGGTGGTTTTTAGAGCATGAAGGGAAAATTCTAACATGTAACACTGAACAGAGCTGACCAGTGCAGGGTGGGGGACATTATCTTGGGGAAGTTGTAATCACTAGAAATTCCTCCTCTGTACACATAGCTAAAATTTCCATCTCCTGGTTTTTCAAAAAAACCCTTTAAGCTGTGAATTTACAAGGAGGCAAAACAGTTTTTGTGTGTGTGGCGGCGCGGGGGGGGGGGGTTAACAACAGAAACAATAGACACAGAAATATAACCAAAAGGCTTCAACTACTGGAAGTGTCAAAAAAAGATAAAATCAATATTCTTGCCACATTGAAAAACTGAAAGCAATCAAGGAACATGTATTTACAAGAAAAAGTTATAGATTTTTTTTTAAAAAAGGAACTCCAGAGAACTATACCTAAAATACCTAATATTAGAAACAAAATATTAAAGCAAACAAAATTGTTTAAAGCAAACAAAATTGTTTAAAACAAATTTTTAAATTTTAAAACAAAATTTTTAATATAAAAATTGTATTAAAACAAATTAAAAACAAAATTGTTAAATATATTAACCATTTTGAAACACCTAAAAAAATTCATGAGGAAATTACCTGGAATGCCACATAGTGAGGCAAAGTGATAAAAATTAAAATATAAAATTTTATACATGTATAATCATAGTGTTAGAAGGATGAATAACTCCAAATACTTGAGAAGCCTAATGAATCCCCCAGATTTCCTTCAGAAGAAAAATTATGCCAATGCAAGAGCTTAGATGCAAGAAGAAATAAAGATTAAAAAATAAAACAGTAAATATTGGTTTCATCTTGATGAACTTTGGTTGTACAAAAGAATAGTAATTATGCCTCATGGGATTAAAAGGAGAGAGAAATAAACTATCAAATAATATTCTATAAGTCGGGAAGTGAATAAATGAGTTGTGGTAGGTTGGGACCTCAAGAGGCATATGTCAGGAAATTGAATGTGCAAGGGATTGATTAGCCATGAAGAATAAAGAGAGGAGAGAATAAATAAAGGGGACTGAAGTAGCGGCCTCCCACATGGGAAAAGAGAGGAGAAGGGTACATTGGGCAGGAAGAGGATCAGATTGCAGCATAGATAGAAGAATATTTCATCTAGGTCAAGGCTAGTTCTCAAGCAAAAGTTGTCCCATGGAGGAAACCTGCGCTGGGCATGAGCCTGACACTCTAGTCCTCGCTGGTCATTCTGGGGAAAGCATGAGAGCAGCCTAGGAGAAGCATGGTCTCTGCATGAGGCTGGTGGGGGATCCAGAGAGGCAGTCAGTCACAGGCTCCATTACAACAGAAGATCTGAGAAACACTGTTATTTCTAAGACTGCCACATGGAGTTAAATTTTCTAATGTCTTCATATTTTGGAAGAAAAAGACAAAAATATTGATGAATGTAGATTTTAGTAGGTTAAGTATGCACATTGTAATTTCCACATTATCCACTCACTAAAGTAATAAAAACAAGTGTATGACTTCCAAAGCAACAGAGGAAAGACAGTGGAATAATAAGAATTTCAGAGGAAGGCAAGAAGAGGGAAAGGGGACAAATAAAGTAAGACAAGTGGAGCAAGTAGAAACAATAAAATAACGTGATAGATATAGATATAAACAAAATATATCAATTTTATATTAATTGTAATGGATTACATGCTCTAGTTGGAAACATGGTTGTCAAAATTAATCCTAAAAAACAATCTGTGTACTTTATAAGAGACACATTTAGTCTCTTACTAGATTCTACTTCTTTTTAAAGTTTTCTTTTACAAATGTATTTTAGCATTTTCTTGCTCTGAGAAGGAACACAGAAACACCTAAATTTTCATAGGAGAAAAAGTCAATTTAGAATTTGAAACTTATTGACAGATACGTGTCGAACACTGGTGATTTTTCTTCAGTAAATTTGGGTGGGTAGGGAAAGGGCAAATATCCTGAAAATTCATGATAAAACAATAACTACTGTTTAAATTGCTTTTATTTTTGAAGAAATCAAAACACTTATAACTCCAAACATATTTAATTAGACCATTGACATCAAAACAGAAGTTAAAAGGTTTTATTTGGAGAGAATGGGTATAGTAAAACCAAATCATTAAGTTATGCCATTATTATGATTAATAGTAACCTGTGCAAGCAACAAAAGGAAATGTGAAGGATTATATTTTCCCTTTTTCAATAAAAGGGAGCATAACCTTTCTTGAAGAGTGACAGACTTTCCAAATGATTTTTTTTTTTTGCATAAAAAATGAATGTGTATTCAAGAAATACAAGTAATCTTATGGAATGTGTTAGAGCTGTTTATTAGAAGATGAAGGAATGACCTTAACGACATTTTTTTTAACAGGCCAATTTTTTTTTTTTTTTTTTTTAAATGCACTCGAGCAAAAACTAATGTATGATTTGATCAGTCCAGTTCCATTTTATGGCACAGCAAGGAAGGTTTAATGAACTCCACGAGCAAGTTTGCCACCTCACAAGCACATCTTCAATCTTAACTTTGATCTGTCTTCAGTTCCCTAATGTTTAAAACTCGACTTCAAAACAAGATTTATTTCTGATTTTTCTCTCGAATGGCTTTCCCGGCTGCTGTGGCCAGTCATTACACACCCCAGGCTGGCAGCTGACCACACTGATGTCTGTGTTACAGACTGAACCTGGCACTCTTCTCATCAGTGAAGCCAAACATCCAGGGGGAGTTAACAGCTGTTTATACATTCCTACTAACAAGATGCAATCTTATAAACCTTCCTTCATTGTGAAGCTCTAAATGGATATTCTGTTAGGAAAGGTTGTATTGATTGTGCAGCATCTTCCAGTCATATCTTATTTCCTGTTGTCCATATGTCATGGGCAACTTTTTTTAAAAGTATCCTAGGACCTTATACGCAATGCTTTTTATTCCTTTGGGCCACCTTTTGCTGTGCCTCTTTAGACAGGTGATGGAGCCAGGCAGCATTGTTCTTTTTCTCCTCTTCCTCCTCCTCCTCTTCCCCTCCCTCAGCCCCTCCAGATGTTTCCTTTCCAGTTCTCAGCAAAGCAAAGTTGGCTTTAAAACATTACTGATTTTTTTTTTTCTTTTAGTGAGGTGAAAAATTTGGGCTCTTTCATGACATAAAATTTTAGAAAAATTAATTTTATTGAACCCTTCATAATGATGCTGTTTCTACATGATTTTTTAAAAAATAAAAGGAGAAAAACTCTCAAATGACATTTGGCGATGTTCTGACAGGTAATGAGGGAGATGTCATCATGATGCTGAGGACGTTCCATGTCACTGAGGCTGATCTAGATTCTGACTGATTTTTAGTTTTTAAGGCTTCCTTTTTTTAAAAAGAGTACAGCTTGTTTTTGTATGATATTAAAATTCTATTGGCTGTCCAGAGAGATAGTTGAGAGTTGTCTAATCCATCCTTCTAGACAGGCCGAAAGATCCTTTTAGTCCTTTTGGAGAACATGAACAGTATAACATCCATCTATGAATCGGATATTTGCCATGGTGAAAGTAAAAGAATAGAGATTATTTTAAGTAGAATTACAAGAGAAAAGCTTTTTTTTTTGTTTGTTTGGCTTTGGTTTTTTAGTGCCTCTCTTGCGGCATATGGAAGTTCCCAGGCACTGGGGGTTGATTTGGAGCTGTAGCCACCGACCTACACCACAGTCATAGCAACACAGGATCCAAGCCTCATCTGCGCCCTACACCACAGCTCATGGCAATGCCCGATCCTTAACCCACTGAGCGAGGGTTCAAACCCACATCCTCATAGATATGAGGCAGGTTTGTAACCCAGTGAGCCACAACGGGAACTCCCGAGAAAAGCTTATTCATTTAAATTGCGTGAGATGCTATATGAAGTGGTTAGCACAAAGTTTGTTCATAGGAGTAATAAACACATGCAACCCGTGGATGGGAGATTCATTTTCGCCTCTGTTTGAAGATGGAGTACGCACTGCCACTTATCTATCTACTCTGCTAACCTATTTCTTAAAGTTGGTGAGTATTGCTGCTGCTGTTGCTTCTTCTAAATGGAACCCACAGGATACTTTGCACCAACTTTGACCAGTCTTCCACCAACCCATTGCTTCAGATGGTGGGGGCAGGACCCAAGGACAAGTGGGTCTTTAGAAGGGACAGGTGGACCTCCTGATTCCTTTGTGCATGGGTCTATAATTAGTTCCCAACGCACTATGGAGGTGGCTCTGAAATTTTGACAAAGTAATCTAAAACCTGACTTTGCTTTAGAACTCCAAACACTACCAATTATGAAAAAGAGCTGTAAATGGTATAAATCATGCAACCATCCTGGTCTGGTGATTTTGACTTACACATCTTGTGTGGTCTTTTTAGTTTTGAGTTTTCATCAGTTGAACAGTTTACACAGTTTTCATAGAACTGTCATTTAATTTGGGGAAATTAGTAATAGCCTTGAGCGTATTTATCTCGCTCGGTTCTTGACTTAAAGCTTCCTCTGTCCTTTTTTGGTGACATATCTGAGAATTCAGTTAGGCTTGTGTCTTGAGAAGAATTTCTTCATTAGCCTACCAATAACTGTTCTGTATGGTTCGAAAGATAATTTATGTTTAATGGTGTTTGTTTTAAAAATTACACTGTATAATTCTGTACTTTTTTCTTTAAGTCTTAAAAAGTACCTTAGGTAACATGCTTTCAAGGTATTTTTGAAAGAGCTGTGTTTCTGACAAAATAAGCAATAGCAGTCATAATGAGAGTAATGCCACTTGCACAAATACAGTGTCTTTATATTGATTTCAGCATCTTTCTCACCACTTTCATTAATCAACTTACAGTGACATTTTAACTGAATGTTTTTAAGGGCTGATATTAATAACACAACACCCTTTAAAATTTTCTTTCTTAAATAATTCTGTTTTCACACATATAAAACATGGTCAGTGCTTTACTTCCTTTCCAGGTTGACATTTAAATAATTTAGAGAGCTGTGAAATTGTTCTTTGTCTCCAGATTGACTGAAGACTCGTGTGACTGTGGATCGTGTGTATATATATATCAATTCAGTTTCATCCTTTGCTTTGTGGATTATGTTTGGAGCTAGTTTAGGGAGTCTGGATAGCTCAGTACTAGTTTGTCTTCCTTAAGTGATCAATTTCAGTTAAATTATTGCTGCTTTAAAAGATGGCCCTATGCTATTTCATGTTTCCAGTTACTGATGGTGGAGAAACATTGAGGGCTTTTTCAGGCTGTCACATAGCAACTTGATATTTTGTGCTATAGCTTCTGATTTTCCTTCTAAACCACACATAGGGGAAAAAACTGTACAAGTTCTTAGGATTTTATGATCATGCTTATTTGCCTTCTATTTATTTTTGTTTTGTTTTAAAAGGGCCCATCCACTACTCTTGGCTTTAGTCAGGAACCCTTTTATCTGTTCAACCTTGCTAGTAAGTACTTGTTCTTATTTTGTGTTCTACCATCTTCAAGTAACAGTCAAATATATATTTCAGGACTATTGTTGTGTATATTTTCTATGCAAGCCACAAATGCAGTGGCCAGGTGGTAATAAACACTCAACACAGTTTCTTCTATAAAGGATCTGTGAATTTTGTAAATCATGTGGTATCTGGTCATATATTAAGCACTCAGAGTATGTATTGAATAAATAAAGCTATAATATGGTCTTAGGTTTTTGTTACTTCGAGTTCATGTTAGTATTGTCTTGTATTCTTATAGTTACATACCCATAACTAACTCAGTAATATATCACCTCATTGCTTGACCTATTTACAACTTTAAATTTATGTTGGAAAAAAAAAAAGAATTGAAGGAAGAAAAGATGGCTTGGAAAATAACATTTTGGCTCTTCTCTCTCTTGGATTGGTAGGTTGACACTCCTGGCCATGGACTTAATATTTATTTTCCCCAAGAATTCATATGTTACAATATTAATCCCCAATGTAATGGTATTAGGAGGTGAGGCCATTGGGAGTTGATTAGGTCATGAGGGTGGAGGTCTCAAGAATGAGATTGGTGCCCTTGTGAGGAGAACCATGAAGAGCTTGCATCACCTGTTTGTTCTCCACCATGTGAAAATACAGGGAGAGGATGCAAGCTAGGAAGGGTGCTATCACCAGACACTGGATCTGCAGCCCCCTTAGTCTTGGACTTTATAGTTTCCAGAACTGTGAGAAATAAATGTTTGTTGTTTAAGCCAGCCAGTCTATGGTATTCTGGTACAGCAGCCTGAACTGACAGCACTTCATCATCTGTAAATTATCTCTGCAACTAAACTCCTTCATAGCAGAAATGCCCTTTAGAGAGTTTCAGGTGTCATAATTAAGCTCAAACTAGATGGCTATTTTTGCAGCTGCTACAAAATGGTATATGAGGCTTTTGCTCTTTCCTAAAGAATGAAATACAAAATTTAGCAACTTTGGGTATATGAAAGTAATATAAAAGAGACATGGAAAGGATGGAGGTGACTCAGTGAAATTTACTTCTACCCCATATTTTGATACCAACATGATGAGTTACTTTTTTAAAATTAGCATATAGTCAGGAGTTCCCATCATGGTGAAGTGGAAACAAGCAGGCTAGGAACCATGAGGTTACAGTTTCGATCCCTGGCCTCACTCACCCTGGGTTAAGGATCCGGGGTTGCCGTGAGCTGTGGTGTAGGTCACAGATGTGGCTTGGATCTGGCATTGCTGTGGCTGTGGTGTAGGCTGGCAGCTGTAGCTCTGATTCAACCCCTAGCCTGGGAACCTCCACATGCTGCGGGTGTGGCCCTTTTAAAAAGACAAAAAGACAAAAAAAAAAAAAAAAAAAATTAACATATAGTTGACTTGCAGCATTGTGCCAGTTTCTGTTGTACAATATAGTTACCTGTGTGTGTGTGTGTGTACACATATATATGTGTGTATATAAATATAAATATATATATATATATATATATGTTTCTCATACTACCTTATTTCATGTTCTATCCCAAGAAATTGGACACAGTTCCCTGTGTTATATAGTAGGACCTCATTGCTTATCCATTGTAAATGTTGGTTGCATCTACCAACCCCAAACTCCTTGTCCATCCCACTTCTTCTCCTCTCTCCCTTGGCAACCATGAGTCTGTTCTCTGTGTCCATGAGTCTGTTTCTGTCTTGTAAATAGATTTATTTGTGCCATATTTTAGATTCCACATATAAGTGATATCATGATATTTTGCTTTCTCTTTCTGAGACTCTTTACTTCACTTAGTCTAAGAGTCTCTAGTTGCATCCATGTTGCTGCAAATGGCATTATTTTGAGATTTTTTATGGCTGAGTAGTATTCCATTGTTTGTATGTATCACATTTTCTTAATCTATTCATCTGTAGATGGACAGCACACATAGGGGTGCATGGATCTTTTTGCATGAATTTTTTTTCTAGGTATATGCCCAGGAGTGGAATTGCTGGATCATATGACTTTTAAAACCAGTTCTGTTTATTAAAGTTTCTAGAGACTTTAGGCCAAGTAATTCTGAGGCCTGCATAGTAAAATACCACTTTGTGTTTAAAAAGGGCCATCTACCCTTTTCCTCCACACATATTATGGCACAGTTTAGGGATGCATAGCAGGCAATAGTAACAGGTAACAAGCTTCCCCAGGAAGCTGTGACAAGGTATCTTAACAAGTGGGCCAAAGTCAGAGAACAGGGAGAGATTTGTTCTTAAGCACATATGTCCCAGGACTCTATGGATAACCAAACATTACTGAGACAGTTTTGAAGACAGAATCTAAATTACTTTTGGGAGAAAGAAGCCATTAGAGACTGATATTAAAGACGGAGGGAATTTGGATCAAAACTGGATGAGGTTATAGAGTGATTCAGAGCTGCCACTGCTGTTTCCGAAATCAGTCTCCAAGGTGGCTGAGAAAGACAGGCTGATCTTACCAGGAAAACAGAATGATGCAGTGTTTGTATACTTGGTATAAAACATCTGACATTTAATATTTCTTCTGATAAGGAATTCTTATCAGAGGTGGTTTTGTAAAACACACACATGCAGACAGGTACACACATGAATATATTTTTTAAATTACTCAGATGTAGCAGAATATAAAAATAGGAAAATATTCACAGATGGTTACTGTTTAGAGAATTTTTTAAATGAACTTGAAAAAGAATTAAAAATAATTAAATTCACTAAAGAAAAGACAAGAAGTCCCAGAGGAATAATTTATCTGGTATCTAAGCCATATAAATTACATGTGCTCTGACTAAGAGAATCTAAAGGAGTTGGACTAGGTAGACTTTTTTTTTTTTTTGGTCTTTTTAGGGACACACCTGCAGCATATGGAGGTTCCCAGGCTAGGGAAGGCTAGGGGTCAAATTGGAGCTGTAGCAACCGGCCTACACCCAGCCACAGCAACGAGGGATCTGAGCTGTGTCTGCAACCTGTACCACAGCTCATGGCAGCACTGGATCCTTAACCCACTTAGCAAGGCTAGGAATCAAACCTGCGTCCTCATGAATGCTAGTCAGGTTTGTTTCCTCTGAGCCAGACTAGCTAGACTTTGAAATTTGGTGGCTTTTGTATGTTTATTATGTGAAACCAACCAACTCTGGGAAAATGGAAAATCACCTTTGTGCTCTTTACATCATGGATGCTTGCAATAATTGAAAATTTATTTTTGAGTACCAATATATGCCTGATTTTTTGGTATTATCAGAGAGCAAAGCAGACAGATAATCATTGCCCGTATGACTTTTACATACTGGCAGAGTAGCAGAAAATAAATGTCAAACAGTAAAACTAAACTCAGTGTAAACTGTATATCCTTTAGATGTCAACAAGTGCTATTAAAAAAATGAGTGTAGGGTAAGGGGATCAAGTTCACCAGGTAGCCTCATTGAGGTACTGTTTGAGCAAAAAATCAAAGAAACAGGATTTGGTGCATTAAATTCAAATAGCTCAAAGTAAACTCCAAAGATAATTCATAGTGTACTTGTACCAGTAGGTCCTCTTATTTCAAACTGCAGTTCTTAGGCTACTGTTATGAAAATAGCACAGCTTAAAAAGCAAAGTAAATACTTTCTATCATCCATCCTTCTTGAATCTTTCATGCAATGATGACTGTTTGGCAATATGCAAAGAAAACAGTTTCACATTGCTATGAGTGTCCTCTCATTTTTTGGAGGATGGTGTCTGTTAACCTGAAGAGTTCTCCAAAAAATAAGAATACTAAACTTCTCAGCTGGGCCTTAGTCAAAAATACGCAAGTTGGGATGATTATAAAGCAGAAACAAAATAATCTCCCTTTCAAAGAATAAAGATTATTAAATCTTAAATTCAGAAGCACAGGTAATAAGGATATAATTTCCCATTACTATGAAGTTAAAGATAAATCCTCTTCTACCACTAAAAAAAATTGAAAAAGGATAAGATTTCATTGGGTCTGGTTATGAGGTTAAATAAATGCAGAAGATTGCACATTTATTATGGATTTCCATTTACTTTCCTCCCTATTTTCTCATTTGCAGACCAGAATTCATATGCTTGATTATCAAGGCCATTGGAAAATATCTGGTCATTCTGTGAAATATGACAAAGATAGTCATCTTATAGATGTATGGTGATATTTAATGATTTTTCTCCTTAGACCTAAAACAGTGATGGTTAGTATTAATGAATTGCCTTATGTAGCATCTCCTTTGTAATTCTGGAATAAAGCCCACTTGATGTGTCATTTTCAAATGGATCATTTACTCCTGTTTGCTCTTTTTTAAATTTAGTATTTTTGCATTGATGCTCATATGTAAATTTGGGTTATAGTATTTTTCTTCTTTTTTGTTGAAATCTCAGGGTGTTTCTTCATAAAAGAAGTTTTCCTTCATTTCTGTATTCTGCAGTAGTTTAAGTAGTATTAGGATTATCTGATCTCTAAAGGTTCTGTAAAATTTTCTTCTATTCTGCAGCAATCGGTCTGTTTAGAATCTCTTTCTCTACTAGAGTCAAATTTAATAGGTCGTATTTTATAGGAAAGTATTTCAAATTTATTTGCACAATTATTCATTTAACTAACAATTCATATATTATGTTGATTTTTTAATGTTTATGACATTATTTTCTAAAATATAAAAAACATAAAAAATATATTTTATTGACTTTTTTTAGGTTTATGACTTTATTTTTTCTAACATGTTAAATTCTGGGGTTTTTTTAAATGATTCCTAAAATATACTTTCTTTTGGCATATTATATTTTGTCTTTCTAGGTTTTTGAATTGGAATTAATAAAAGTTTGATATATGTATTTTTAACTGATTTATTAACTGTTTACTGATTTATTAATTGTAAACATTTAACATTTAAATAAATGTTTATTTTTATTTTTAATTAAATTTTCTTTTTTGGCCTTTTTAGGGCTGCACCCATGGCATATGGAGGTTCCTAGGCTAGGGGTTGAATTGGAGCTACAGCTGCCATCCTATACCACAGCCACAGCAATGCCAGATCTGAGCCATGTCTGCAACCTATACCATAGCTCACAGCAACGTCAGATCCTTAACCCACTGAGTAGGGCCAGGGATTGAACGCACAACCTCATGGTTCCTAGTCGGTTTTGTTTCCACTCTGCCACAGTGGGAACTCCAAATGTTTTATTCTTCTTGATAGAGGTATTACATGTTATACAATTTCTCAAATAACTATTTAGGCTATATTCCAGAGAATTCTGATAACATCTTTTCCCACTACTATTTTCAACTATTTTGGCAATTTGGTTTTGAATTTTGTCTTTGATACAATAGTTATGCAATAGCATGTTTCAGATTTTTGGTGTAAAAAAGCCTTTTCTGTTTCTTGATTTTATTTTGTTCATATTTTTCAGTTCTTTGGAACTTATTAAGGTTTTATTTGTGCACTAAAGAAAGGTCAATATTTGCAAGTAATTGATGTATTTTTAAAAAGGTGTGGTTTCTATTTTTGAAGTTCATAATTTTATATATTTTTATGTAATATATTGTTTAAATCTTCTGTCTAATTTTTTTCTACTTAGATTGTCTTGTATTGACAAAGGGTATAAATATTCATGTTTTCTTGCATCTGTTTTATACTTTAATATATATTGTTGCTCTGTTGTAAGTTACATAAATATTAATGACTCTTAAATATATCATTTTAAGTGGGCTTATTTGTTTCTTTTAATGCTTTTTGTTGTGAATTTTACTTTGTCAGATACCACGATTTACATTCCCTTTTTCCTTTTTATTTCCTTTGTTCTTGTATATGTGTCTATCCTTTCATTTTTAACCATTTTGAGTCTCTTGACTTTAGATATACCCCTTTATACAGTGCGATGTTACATTTTGTTTTATATCCTATTTGAAGTATTTTTCTTAATAGTTTAATAATATAAGTTTAAACTTATTGATATTATAACATTTTTGACCTCTGTATTTTATGTACTACACATGCAAACATGTAGAAATATATAAATATTTATATATATAAATATTCACAAAACATGTACTTTAATACACACACCCTTATGTATACAAATATATGTTTGTAATACACATATTCACATACATATGTATGTATTTGCATTTTAGTCTGTTTACCTATGTATTTTCTTTGCTCCTTATTTTATAGGCCCTTGTGTTTTTGTTTCTTTTATACAATACTCATTAGTTATCAATGATTTCTTTCCTCAACCTTCCTCTTCAAAATAATACATTTTAAAATCCTAATTGGTGAAATTATTATTCTTTCCATCCATTCTCTTCATTCAGCAGATTAATTTACTGGAGTCCCTGTTTTGGCAAACAGAAATGAAACTGACTAGCATCCATGAGGCTGCGGGTTCCATCCCTGGCCTTGCTCAGTGGGTTAAGGATCCAGTGTTGCCATGAGCTGTGGTGTAGGTTGTAGTCATGGCTCAGATCCTATGTTGCTGTGGCTGTGGTGTAGGCCAGCAGCTGTAGCTCCAATTGTACCCCTAGCCTGGGAACCTCCTTATTCCACAAGTGCAGCCTTAAAAAGCAAAAAATAAAAAAATAAAAAAAATAAAAACAAAAATAAAGGGCAGATTAATTTACTATATCTACATTGCATATATCTGTAATACTTTTTCCTTTATAACCATTATTCAGTCTTGCCACATTTATACAATATTGATATCCCTCCAGTCATTTTGGTTTTGTGAAATTTATGCTCAGGTAGATATACTAGGAAGTGCTCGTTGAAACAAAAGTCTCTAAATTTCCTTATGTTTGTAACATATGTTGTTTCTTGGGAGCCTTTGAACTTGAAAAACATTTTGTCTGGCTATAAAACCTTATTTTCTTTCTTTAAGTATCTTAAATATGTCACCCTATTGTCCTCTGGCATAAAGTCTTGTTGTCAAAAAATAGTGTCAACCTGATATTCTTCCCTACAGTTACCTTTATAGTAGACACAAGATGTCTTTTAAGAAGCTAGTGCACCCATCCCCTGCAGCTATGAATGTTGGCTACTAAAGACTCACACTGTTATTTTCTCCAGAGGCCTGCTCTTAACGGGTGGGACTGTCTTGCTGGGAGAATGACCAACAACTAATGACTATCAGGTATGGGGCATGAAAAACTTGCCCGAAGGTAGAGACAACTCTGCTGTGCAGGTATCCTCCTCAAGACTTCCCCTTGCACGCCTTGGACCAGACCAAGGCTGACTTGACCTGAGGCCGTATCCTCTCTCAGATTTATCTCCTTTGTTATCCAGTTCCCCTCACTCCCTCATAGAGTTTGTTTCTTCTGAAGAACACGTCCTCAGTAAAAATCACATACACCCAGATCTCTCTTAGGCTCTGTTTCTAGGTAAGCTACTCTTTTTGAATCTTCCTTTTCTTCCTTATATTTCATTTTTGTTTCTGGTTTTATGTTATTCTTTTGTTGGCATTTTTTATTGCTGTTACTGTGGTATTGCTATTTTTATTTTTTATTACTGCTTTTAATGCTTTGTAAAATATCAGATTATTGTTACCAGCTAATGGGTATTCTTTCTGGATTACCTTCATGTCTGTAATATAACTATTCTGCTTCTTAGTTTATTTTTCCCTAATGTAATTCAGTATGAGCTTCAACAGAAATATTCCCCTTTGTTCATTTTTCAGTGAGATAAATATTTTTTTGATAATTTTAGGAGTTAGATGAACCAGGTTTTCCTATCTTCACAGCTCTTTTCTCTTCTTATATCATCACAGGGTAATAAAATCATGACCCTATAATTTCTGAGTTATGCTGGCCTCTTCCCTCCCAATTTTAGATAAAAACCTCTTGTTTGTTTTGTTTTGTTTTGTTTTGCTGATCTTCTTCTAGTCTACTTTTTGAGATTTCTCCAGGATATACATTATACCCTTAGCAGCTTTTTTCAGTGGGGCTCTATCCTGAAAGAGAACTGGGGTTGGTGTTCTGTGTTTCAGGGGCCCAGATTGAGTTCAGTGCCATCTGACCTCTCGTGGTTCCTGACTGTCTGTGAACTAGTGACTGTCTACCTCTCAGATCAGTTGCTCTTCTCCACTTGGCCCACTGAGGTTTCCAATGGGTACTTTTTTTTATGACAGGGGCTTCTTTTGTTTCCCAGTGGTTGTAATTATGTTACCTTTTCTTTGACTCTTCCTTCTCAGTTTCTGATTCCATGTGAGTTTTGTTTGCTATCAGGGGTTCATTTCTTTCTTTTGTTGACTCTGGGTTTTCAGTTTTGCTCTTCTAATGGCTCTCTGTAAGTACGATTTATGTAGATTTAAAAACTATCCCACCACAAGAGTTCCCATTGTGGCTCAGCAGAAACGAATTGGACAAGGAACCGTGAGGTTGTAGGTTCAATCCCTGGCGTTGCTCAGTGGGTTAAGGATCCGGCATTGCCATGAGCTGTGGTGTGGGTTGCAGACATGGCTCGGATCTGGCGTTGCTGTGGCTGTGGTGTAAGCAGGCAGCTGTAGCTCCAGTTCCACCCCTAGCCTGGGAACCTCCATGTGCTGTGGGCACGGCCCTAAAAAGCAAACAAACAAACAAAACTATCCCACCACTACCACCATCCTTCCAGACTGCTGAAGATTTATTAGTGAGTATTTAAGTTTAAGCAGGTGAAAAACCACAACCAAAGATAACACAAAGCAAACCCCAGACTTCTGAAGAAAGATGGAGTTAACAATTTGAATTGCCAGTTGGGAACTGATGCATTAGCTCTGTAGGACTGCAATAGATTTATGCACTGCTTGGCTTGCACGTGGTAAAATAAAGATAGATTCTCAGACTGTTTTATTACCTAATGCTCAATGCCCTTAGCTTTGTGTGTATTTTCTTTCTAAACTTTATGCCTTGCAAAACTAATGCTTCAGGCATGAAAAGGAGATTGGGCATTGCTGGTAACAGAAAAAAAAAAAATAAATCTGTACAACTCAAGTTCATTCAAGTGTGGCTTAATTTGTCTAATATCCAGAAGTCTTGGCTTCGTTCCAGATATTCTAGCCACTGTCATATGGTCAGTTTATTCAGTATATTTCTAAGAAGCTTTTTAAAATTTTGAATGTGTGTCCCTCAGAAGGTAACAGGGTGGGAGTATGTGTTAGCCCAGGTCAGGCGAATTTTCTAAAATATATCATTATAATGTATTATTTTGTGAAGGAAAATTAAAATCATACTAGGTTCAGATACTTAAACTGACTGTGCTTGGACACAGTTTTGGGTTAAAAATTATTTCCAGTAAGACCTCAAATTGTTTTAATGGTAAGTTATTAATAATATCTTACTCTCTAATGAGATAAAATCTTTAAGCTAGTAAAAATTAAATCCCTTCTCTGTAGATTAGGTGTGCAGAGAAAATAAACCTCTGCCTGTAATACGAGAATCTTGGGACAAAAAGGCCGAAGGGGATTGGGCCCTGCATACTCAGATGTAGTCTGCGCTATAGAAGTCATTTGCAGATGTCGTCTAGCCCTTTTCTTTGAATGATGTCTTGAGAACCAATCCATTTCTTCTAACTACTTTCTAGTCCCCATCTTTACCATAGGACAGGGGGCTGCAAACTTTTATTTTCAGGGACATATATAGTACATATTTTTTGTTTCACGGGGCCAAGTCTCTGTTGCATTTACTCAACTCAGCCAGTATAGTAAGAAAGCAACCATACACAAAACCAAAAAGAACCCTGGTTGTATTCCAGTTAAACTCTCTTTACAGAACCAGGCAGCAGGCCAGACAGGGTCTGCAGGGCCTCTTGTCAGCTCCTGCCCTAGAGCAAGATCATATTGAAGGGTAAGGCCTAGCCTTCACACAAAAGGAATATTTAATAAAAAGCCCATTATTGGCAACTTCCATTTAGGGGAAATGCCATTCACATCAGAGTAGCTTGCTTTGGGTCCACATATGGGGGAATGGGATTGAGGGTTATCAGTGGGATTGGGAAGAAGCTATTTCTGCAGTTTCTTTCTTTGTGTACTATTTATTTTAAAAAGTTCTTTCCTTTTACTTCTGGGCAGTAAAATGAAACTACATAGGCATATTAGAGAAAATACGGAGATTCTTTTGGCAAAGCTAACAAATGACAAATCTCGTGTAAGAATACCAAGGGAAATTGCTTGAAGTACACTATATGATGGAGAATAAGACTCAGGATCATTTTAGGTACTTTTTATGCATGAGATTTGCTAGATGTCTTAAGAATTCAGTCCATATGTTGGGAAAATGCAGGCCTGGTAAGTAGATTTTGATTCTATAGCACTTGGTTTAGAAAATAAAAGTGATAATTGAAGAAAATCAATTTTAAAACAATTATAATTTGCCCAGATTGAGAAAAAAATCTAATTATTAAGTTTGAGAGTAGCCCTCTTTGGTGTTTATGTTTCCATTTTACATTTTTACTTTATAATGAATAAGAACTATGTCTCCACACATGCTTTATTTATATAAATAAAAAATGTTATAGATAGAAGTCCAATTAGCAGAAAATATGTAGCACTTGTTGGGACATGAATTAAAACATGAAATAACACAGAGTGGGATGTTTGAATTATGAAAAGTTGATTTCTCACAGTTCTAGAGGCTAGAAGTCCAATATCAACGTGTTGGCAAGTTTGCTTTTTCCTGAGGCCTCTCTCCCTACCTCACAGAAGCCTGCCTTCTCTTAGTGTACTCATGTGGCCTTTTCTCATGTGCTCACACCTCTGGTGTTTTTCTTTTTATGAAGGTATCAGTCCTGTAAGATTAGAGCCCCACCCTTAATGCAGCATTTAAAATTAATTCTTTCTTTAAAGACCCTATCTTCAAATACAGTTCCATTAGGGGTTAAGACATTAACGTGTGAATTTTCAGGGTACACAATTCAGTCAATTACAGGGCAACATGTAGATGTTGAAAATGCTTCTGCTGGAGTTCCCGTCGTGGCGCAGTGGTTAACGAATCCGACTAGGAACCGTGAGGTTGCGGGTTTGGTCCCTGCCCTTGCTCAGTGGGTTAACGATCCGGCGTTGCCGTGAGCTGTGGTGTAGGTTGCAGACGCGGCTCGGATCCCGCGTTGCTGTGGCTCTGGCGTAGGCCGGTGGCTACAGCTCCGATTCAACCCCTAGCCTGGGAACCTCCATATGCCGTGGGAGCGGCCCAAAGAAATAGCAACAACAACAACAACAACAAAAAGACAAAAGACAAAAAAAAAAAAAAAAGAAAAAAGAAAAGAAAATGCTTCTGCTGCCAAAATTTTAATTTCTAGCATGATTGAAATGGTAATTGATATTGCAGATTATATAGACAAGGTAGATAAATACTTCTCCATGAATAACCAGTAATAACCAAAGAGCTTTGTGAACAATTTCATGTTAACATTTTTCAAATTGATTATCTTGAATAATAAAGTATTGTTTTCATAAAATAACATGTTCTGGTACATGTCCTCAAAAGAGCCACTATTGCATAAAACCAAAAACAAAGCAGACGATTTTAAACTTTTAATTAAAAGTTGGAAATTTAAATAGGATAATATATGAAGTATGTTTGGTACAAAATTTTCACAATTGAGTTTTGAAAAATACTGTATTATCCCTCTTTGAGCTGATGTTGCAGTTTTTTTTCTCTAGGAACAGAGAACCTTTCAGAGTAGATAAATTGGTTACTAGTTTCTACTTAATAATCCACAATTCCAGACCACTGACTCATTCTTCTGCCTCTGTGGTAGGGAATGACATTCTTCTGCAACACAAAGTAGAAAATGAATATTCTGTGCTGATGCAGAGATTGGTCAGAAAACACCACATGCAATAGTTCTCAGAAGCAAAGAACATATATTGGTCAAGTTCTCTGAAAAAGTTAACTTTG
The DNA here is from genome assembly GCF_054392235.1 of Sus scrofa. Taxonomy (NCBI): domain Eukaryota; kingdom Metazoa; phylum Chordata; class Mammalia; order Artiodactyla; family Suidae; genus Sus; species Sus scrofa. The sequence continues at coordinate 55,604,843 of NC_139393.1, read as the reverse complement.
CATAATTCCTGTAAAAGTCAAAGACATGTGATCTTATTTGCATGAACCTTATAAAATTTTATGCCTCTTTAATGATCGCTTAAACTACATCTTTATTCCACTTAAATTATCCGGAAGTCTAAATATGAGGTGTATAATATTGGGATGAAGTAAGAAAAAATACTGTGAAATATTTTAGAAACCTTCTTCCTTTTGAAGTTTTTTCCTCCCCAAATCTTAATTTAGATCTAGAAAGAGGAAGTCAGAAAGTATAACTCTTACTCTGGCCTATCACAAATGTTTTGAAGTATTTACTATTTTTCTAAGATGATAAACAGTACAGAATTATTTCACTTTTAAAGAAAACTTCATAGTTTATTTTGAAATTCCTCAGAAAGAATTTTCCAAATACTGTACTTATTAACATGTGCTAATTTTTTTCAAGAAATAATAATTTCCAATTTGGAAACCGAATTCAGCAGACCATTTAATTCAGCAGGCACCTGTGTATCTGAAGTATTCATTTAATGCCACTTCCAATATTTCATTATTATATGAACATTTTTAGACAGGGCTCCAGGGGCTGTTAGCATTCAATTAAACCTATTTTTATAAGCCACATAGTTTTATCAATATACTATGTTTGTCTGGCTTATAGTGTATTGATATATTTCAGTCTTTTTGCAGATGCCTGGTACTGTTGTTCAAAGAATTATTAATATTCACAGAGTTTTAGAGTTCCACTTGCTGACAGAACACCCTTCAAATTAACTCTTAAATACTGATCTTGACAGTACATATATAAAGGTCTTCCCTCTCTCTTCCTAAACTTTGGAAAACCTATTAAACATTCCATCCATGTTATCAGCACTATTATATTTCTGCCTGCTCAATTATGTTAAAGTGAACTCTGATTTACTACAGATAAATTTCTATAACTCTGTTTAGATTGGTCTCAGTTATCTTTCCAATGTAATAAAAATCAAAATCCTTCCTATGTAAGAGAATCGTTGATTCTCTTTGAGAGCATTTGACACTAATTGACAGCCATACCACTTTTGCTCCATTGTTTGTTGATTGAAATTCTGTTAAGTTAATGGAAACAATGCATTCACACATGCATCATTTTAGTAGTTATTATTTTACTGCTTACAGAACTGTTCAATCAATCTATGAACTCATAAATAAAACCACATCTTTCTTACCTTTCTGATTGTCAACAACTGAAAAAAGCGCTGCTCTTTACAAATGAAATAGACTCATCATATTCCTTTAATAGTAAACACTATTTACCAACAAATAAATATTTTCAACTATGAATTTCAGGTTTCTTCCATTTTTTTCAGTATTTTTTTGTGAGATCATTTATCTGTAACAGTTCCGTCACAACATCCATTTTGACTCCAAAAGCAATCATTTCAAAAGTATATTACTTTTTCATGTGTTCTCATTTTCTAGGAATTCTTTTTTATTAGAAGCTTCTGGTTTCATTTCCAAATAATTATATCTGCCTAGAAAATATATCACAGTTATAACCCAGCTGGACAAAATGTCTAAATATTAAAGGAAAGAGGAAAGCAAACACAAAATGTTTCTAAGACATTTCATTTTGAAATGAATAAATAGGTTTGTATGGATAGGATGGTGCAATTAAAATATCATTGATTAATTGTGTTTTTTATTATTTTTGTTTGATTTTATTTTCTGTTTTGATGCAAAATTTGTCTATTTTGTACTGCCACAGAACAAATAAGATCATTGCTGTGTTTCTCGTAATTTATGTAACTATTAATTTGTAACATGTATGTATCTTTCCCTATGGAGAAAAACAGAAGCAAATGTTGGGGCCATAGAGGAGAACACAGTTATGATTTTGAGTGTCCTTTTGTTATTTGTTTGGTGATGAGACAGGGAGCCCAGTATTAGACTCCCCAGAACCTCTGTGTTGTGGCTTGAGATTAGCTGCCTTTCTAAGTCTTCAGTATCTCCCAGGTCTGCAGTGGAGTTGTCTGTTTCCAAATAGTCATTTCAATGAGTTTTATTATCTGCCAAGTCCTTCACACTGTGCTTATGTTCCACCATTAATCTGCAACAGGCAGTATGCGCAAAAACAACCACAACTTTATCAGAACAGAAAAGGAAAATTCAGGTGCTCTTCTCAGCTTTACAGTCTTATCTTTACTGTTATGTCTTGTTACCATGGTTTAAAATACAGCAAAGTAACATTTTCTTTATTGATTTATATCACCAGTGAAATATCCCCTTATTATCCCAAAGTTTGACTTAAAAGTCTTCAAATAATAGGCCATAGACTTCTGCTTTGAGTCTGGGTTAACAAGGACCAGATTTACCCATTTACCCAAAATAACCAAGATATGAACAAAACAAATGACACATTGGTTTTCAAGACACTGAATATCACTAACAAGGAAAGATGAGAATTCCTTAGAGATGGGAAATAAATTTGGTGAGCCTTTCAATTGCACCCAGCTTCCTGCCTAGAAAGAGTTTTCAGGCTGTGGTGCACGGAGGGGAAATTCAGACAGAGTCTGGTTGACAACACGAGTTGAAGAGATAGAGCTGGGAGTCCAAGAAGACTAAGGCAGATAGAATTTTCAGGGAAGAGCACTGCATAGGAGAGGAGAAATTTCTGGAATTCTGCAGAGGGCAAGATGTAAGAGACAAATACAGAATAAAACACAAATCGATATCTCCCCGAGGAACAGATTCTAAATATATAGTCTGAACATTCAGACATCTGTATGTGTTCCATTATAATTAAGATCCTAAGTAGAAAATGTAGGAAGCCCTCCAAGAAGCTTCATGGAGCAAAAGGTGTACATATGCTGGGCAAACACAGAGCTAAGGAGAGCCAGAACTGCAGTGCGGAACTGGCAATGTTAGGGTCGGTACTAGAGAAGTGAAGTAGAAATGTCATATTCTAACAAGGAATAAAGCCATCACCAGATGAAGTCAGGATTTAAAAAGAGATGAAAAAGGAAATCAAGAAGAGAAGTGTATGGGGAGGGGATATAGAAGCGAAACTTGTCAGAACCTATGACATATTTTTGCCCAAAAATCTGAATCAAAATCTAATCAAGAAAATGCATCTAAACTGGTTAATGGGAAAGCTGGGTCAATAGGACAGGTTAAATGGCACCACGAGAAGCAAACAGCTGAATTCGGAATATAGACCATTCTTTATAGTGTAAAAATAAAATCAAAATGTCTCTAATAAACCAATGACATGAAATTAAAAGGAAGGTGGTTTGTTATAGAATGAACAGTCCATGAGAGATATAAAAAAACAAATGCAATGTGTGGATCTTCTTTGAATTTCATTTCAAACAATCTGAATAAAGATAGTACTGAGATAAATCAGGAAATTTGAATAACAAGGAGTTTTTAAAATATTTGTTTGTGAAGATCACGGAATGGTCATTATAGTAAAAATTTCCTTAAAAATTATTGTGCATACTCATGTATTTATAAGCAAAATGAAATTATGTTTGAGAATTTCTTTAAAACAGCCAAAATAAAAAGAGATTGGGCAATACACAGAAAGAATTGGAAAAATATTGAAAATTGTTGAAGCTGGGTGGTAGGTATGTGCAAACTCATTAATTCTTCTATTTTTGTGTTTGAAATTTCCATAATAAGTTTTTTTTTGTTTGTTTATTTGCTTTTTAGGGCCACACCTGGGGCACATGGAGGTTTCCAGGCTAGGGGTTAAATTGGAGCTATACCTGCTTGCCTGCACCATAGCCACAGCAATGTGGGATCCAAGCCACATCTACAACCTATACCACAGTTCACAACAATGCCAGATACTTAATCCTCTGAGCAAGGCCAGGGATTGAACCAACATCTTTGTGGATATGCTGATCCACAATGGGAACTCCAAGATTTTTTTTAAAAAGAAAGAAAAGATGTGGCTATTGATTCAACAATTATCAGTGTGTACTTGAGCCAAACCTCAAAAGAGCATGGAAATGAAAATCAGAAGGCTTAGTTTGGGTTGTTTTTTAATTTAAGCAAGTCCTTCAACTCCTTTTAGACTCATGATTTCCTTGTCATAAAGTTGAAATCGTAATGATAGCTATCTGCCTCCAATGACACATAGGACCAGTATAATATATGCAAATGGGGGCTGTAACTAAGAAAGTATTGTTAATTATCTATCATTTATTTAGAAGCAATTTTAAGAGCTTTCTTTGTGCAAGGCCCTTTCACATGTGCTGCTCAGTTTTATCCTCCCATCTCACCTATGAAGTTAGCATTTGATACACGGGTTTAGTAAACGGAGAAACCAAAGTGGCTGGGTACCGTAGGATTCTCAGGGCCACAGGTCAAGTGAGCATTATTGCAGTGACTGGGCAGTCCTGGCTGGCTTCCACGCCAGGCTTCCTTCAGCCACTCAGGCACACTTCCCGGTTGAGCAGGAAAGTATGGGCATCCACCCAGGCCTTCTGAGTGAGCCCCTTGATGGATAATTTACAATCACAGACCTTCAGAAATTGTCAGAAGTAGGAAAACCGCAAAGTAGCCTCTAGTATCTTATGTAAAAATACTTGAAAAATACTGAAAGCCAAAGGACAACTAGAGAGAGTGAATACAAGTGCGATAGAACTAAATAAAACCTTGGAACAGACAGTGCCTTGCTTCCACTGTAGCTGAGGACAAAATGAAATTAATAGCCTTACCGGCTTTATGGTGAACTTGGTTCCCAAAGAAGCTGAACACTCAGGGAATAGACGGGCCGTTAGTAGTATCTTGAAATCTTAACAATGCTAATGAACTTTCCTGTGCATATAAGTGATGCCCCTAATGACACCCACACTGTGACATAGACCCTAGGAAAAATAGTGCTTTAGAAGCCAGGATTGCCTTAACAATGCCTTCCTCTAGAGACTAACATTTACTAAAGCTGTCATTAATTCCCAACATAACGAGTTAACGCACACAGTGCTGGGAATTACATCCAAATTGTGCTTAAAAAACAGGTCATGTGTAAATACAGCTAATGGTAAGAGGCAAAGTGCAGGAAACAATGCCAGCATCAGCAGCATCTTTGACTGCAAAGAATAACTACATGACACCAAGCTCAATTTAAGCCTTCACTCCCACAAGGGTAGTTCTGCATCACAAATGATCTAAGCTATCAGCTTGAGGGAGCGTCTAATAATGATAGAGGCTAATAATGATAGGGTGTAAGGGTTTATTATTTTTTATTAAATCAAATTTATTAAGTCAAGTTTTAGCAAATTATTAACAGCCTCAGCAGTAAAGAATTTGGAGGGAAGGAATGAGGGTTTCAGAATTTGTGAGACCTTTTGAGCTGTTGTATCCTGGAGCCCATCTTCACTGTTTGCACAGTTTGAGAGACATGTTGACCATGCATCTGGTCAACCCCATTATTTCCTATTGTGGGTCTTATGGAGTAGTCTGCTTACTATCTTTACTGTGCTAGCACCTACTCCTTATGATTAGGATTTCTTTCTTTCCTTGAGAAGAAAATACAGATTCAAAGATCCTGGAAAAAACACAGCTATGACTACAGAAGAAACAGTGGGATTACATAAGGGGATTAGGGGCCATGAACAGGTTGAATACAGGATGGGAGATCAGTTTTACTATTTGTGTGTTGTGAGTATGCATGGGGTATCACACTGTTTGGCATGGAGGGACTGTTGTAAAATGAGACATCCCTTAGAATCCACTTTACTATCTCATTTGACATACAGATAATTTGGACTTTTGTATTTTGGTGCCATTTTTTAGCTGATTTTATAAGGTACTTGTTCAGTAAGGCAGAGGCCACTGTGAAGGAATGTAATTTAAAAAAGAACACTGGGCTGAGAATTGAGAAGTCTGAGGCTTAACCCCTTTCTAAGCTTAAATCATTTATTTGAGCTTATCCTGTTTCCTCATATATTTAATGGAATGATTAGACCATAAATCATTATCGAGGGATTCCTGTGTTGAGTGAGATTCGTTGATTGATAAGGACCCTTCCATCTTTATATTGCTGTGGTTTAACACATTAAAAGCTAAATGAAATTTTAACTGTTGTTATATACTAACACTCAGCCTGTGTTTATATCACACTAGCGCAGATAATAAATCAACATGGCAACTCTCTGAAGAAAGCCAACTCAAATAACTGACTGAAATGTCTATTGAAAAAATTTTCCCTTTCTCATTTTTAATTTTAGACGTGCTGAACATCAGTGTTACTTGGCATTTAATCTAGAATGAGATAATTTAGACCACCCCCATGTGAATTATTCACTCACTAAATAATTAAATCCATTCTCTGACAATTTTTCATAGAAAACTTTTGTCATACAAAAATATGTCTTTTAAATTGTCACCCATCCTCCACCAATATTAATAGACATGGGTTGGACAGAACATAGGTCAAAGCAGTACTGGTTTCTTAAGAGCATTAAGTACAGCAAACCCATTTTTGCCTTTTGGAGTGGCCTGGTTGGGTGTGAACGCTTAAAAAGAAGGGATGAATTTACATAATTCAGACCCTGAAATCAGGTGATGGACAGAAAGAGGTGAAAAGCCTGGAAAGTGAATCCAGCTCTGTCACTTACAAGCTTTTGACTTTGTTCAACATATTAATCATTCTGAGCCTTAATTTCCTCACTTGTAAAATGGATACAGTAATCCAATGCAATAATACAATGTAATGAGAGTTAAATTAGTTAATGCATGGGAACATTTAGAATATTCCATGACATAGTAAATGTTCAGTGTATATTAAATAAGACTGTATAGGCCTATAAACCTTACATTTGTAATGTTTTATCACCTTTGAAATGAAGCCATTACTATTATTGTTCCTCAATGGTGTCCTCTGAGGTCTTGCTTAGTACTGGTTATGTTAAACTATCTTAACTATACATTTCTCCCTGTGTATTAGTGTTGACTTTCATATTCTGACAACTGTAAAGGAATTACCTGTGAGACAAATCTAGTCAACATTTATTTTCATGTAATTAATTTTAAAAGTATCATGCTTCAAATATGTAGGTTTTTCAGGATTTTTGGTTTTGGTTTTGGTTTTGTCTTTTAGGGCTGCACCCACGGCATGTGGAGGTTTCCAGGCTAGGGGTCTAATCGAAACTGTAGCTGCCGGCCTAAGCCAGAGCCACAGCAGTGCAGGATCCAAGCCGCATCTGTGACCTACACCACAGCTCATGGTAACGCCAGATCCTTAACCCACTGTGCGAGGCCAGGGATCGAACCCGCATCCTCATGGATGCTAGTTGGGTTCACTAAGCGCTGATCCATGATGGGAACTCCAGGTTTCTCAATAGCGCTGATCCATGATGGGAACTCCAGGTTTCTCAGTTTTAAGTGGTTGAATTTTCCATACTTTAAATTCTTAAAGTCTCGCCTTCACATTGGTTGCATGGACCTGTAGACTGTACACACACACACACACACACACACACACACACTGTACACACACACACACACCCCTACCTACCCACCCACACTCACCAAATTAAAGCAAGGTAAGTCCTCTGGCACATAATTAGTTACATCTGAGTAAACTATAAAGCACTGACTTTTTTTTCCTGAATCTTCTCACCTTATCATTCCCTTCTCTCTGTTATTTATACAACCTACTAAACTTCTAGAATTGAATCTTGGACAAACGAACTTGGACATTGTGCAATGTTTCACAATAGAGATGTGTTGCAGGGCCGTGTGAGTTTCCTTTGTGTCTATCAAGTGATCCTATTTTAAACACACATTCTTAGACAGCTGCTTTCTGCCTGTCCATGGACTAGCTTAGCTCCAGCCAAACAGGAAGGCATGGTAGGCTCAGGCACTGTGTTTTCGTCCACAGGACTTCTCCATAATGTTGTTGCCTGCAGAGACTCAAACAAAGCAATGGGTGACAGATAGAACAAACGTTTTGGAGACACAGAAAAGATGTAACATTTGTAGATCCTAACCAGATGTTTTATAGGCATTTATTTGTTCCCCCTTTTTCCTCTTCCTGCAAAAACAGTTTAAATTTAATTATACACAACAGACTATATAATTACAACAGATTCATTATATACAACAGATTCATTTATACAACAAAGTGTTGTCATGTGAGCCCTTGAACATTTTACCTAAGAGCCAAGAGGTTAGGTAACTGTTTGAATTCATAAGGAAAAACAGATGTGGTTTCAGGGTCTCACACTAATGGAATTCAGGCTTTGGGGAAGAGTTGGAAATCTTGCCTTTCTCTGAAGGTGCCACTCTTTGGTTTGCCTCCTAATCCAGAGGGCCTAGGCTGAGTGTCTTAGAAAAACAAGTCAAAGTTATTCATTCTTCCTGCTTAAAGTTATTTAGTGAATTTATAACAAAGTCAATAATGAATATTCTCATTTATTTGATAAATTCTATTTTGGTAATACTAGCTAGTAAACCCCAAAGCCATTATATATAAGAGTGATTATAAATAGTGGACGATAAATTTTTCATGAAGTATTTTTGCTTTTATCCAACGTACCAATAGTTGAATCAATTTATTCTATTAAAGATAAAAAAAATCACTATGGAAACTAGAATGTATGTGAACAAATTCTACATCATATCTCCTAATTATCCCTTGAAATGCTTTTCCTTCAATATTAACTTCAATGACAAGTTCCCAAACATGTCTGATTATTTGTAACTTGGGATATTTTATAGGAACTTGAGGTTTTTTTGTTTTTTTTTTGCCTTTTTTTAAATTTTAGGGCCACATCTGTGGAATATGGAGGTTCCTGGGCTAGGGGTCCAATTGGAGCTGTAGCTGCTAGCCTACATCATAGCCACAGCAACACGGGATCCGAGCCATGTCGGTGACCTACACCATAGCTCATGGCAACACCATATCCTCAACCCACTGAGCAAGGCCAGGGATTGAACCTGCATCCTCGTGGATGCTAGTCAAATTTGTTTCCACTGAGCCTCAATAGAAACTCTAGGAACTTGACTTCTTTGGACCACCTTAAACTTAGGACATCAGAATATTCAAGGATAGAGTATGAAAATAGTATTTTTAGAAATCTTCAAATGGTTTTGCTGATTATCCCATTTTTGGAATTACTGATCCACACAGGAGCTTTGTTAATTGGTTATTTGCATCAAGGCAAATCGTTCCTGATGCTTAATAGCAAAAAGCCAACACTTGATCCTAGGGTACCCAAGATTTTGTCTTGGGGCATGCATTCGCATTAGGTCTAAATAATTGACCACACTGGTAAGAGGCAAAGTTAGAACTCCAAGTTGTCCAGAAACTTGGTCAAAGCATTCATTTTCTGCCTCAACATTCTGAGGCCCAGAATGATGATGGAACATTTAAAATGAGCACATCTGGACTTAATTTCAGGAACACAGCATGAACTACATTTGTGGTCTCCAATGCCTTCTAGTGATTGCCAACTTTTTAATTATAAATCTGTACTGTGAAGAATCTACCCACATGCATATTACCATTTCCCTCAGTTTTCCTAACAAGGCTTCTCCTTGCCTATAGGGCCCTGACATCCCTTTCCTTAGAGCATTTGTGTTTGAAAACTCATAAATTATTTTTCTATCTGAAATGTAAATCTTTAAAAAAAGCTTCTTGCCAGTTTTGCAACTTTAAACTCTTTCTCAGGGACATGGGAGTCATCTTTTTGAAATATAATCCTCAAGAAGCAGAGTGTCCCAATTTCCCATCCTCTGTAGAAGGTTATGAACCTAACTTCCGAGGGTAACTCGCTGTGAGTTGTAAAACTTATTCCTACCATGAAGATGTGAAAACATTTAGTTTTCCTCTGGGCAAGGATAATTACTAAACCCAGGTGTCCTGTGTTCCCCACCTTCCCCAGCTCTTAAAAACTCTACAGCTCTTTGTTTCAGTGGAGTTTAGCTCAGACTGCATTCTAGTCTCTCTCCCCTATTGCAGTAGCATTGAATAAAATCTTCCTTGACTGTTTAACATTGTCTAATATAATTTGTGCTTTCACGCAGGTACTGGGTGTGTTATAGTAATAGTCACTCGTGTAGTATTCTAGTATATTTCATCTGTTTTCGAATAAGGACACAGTTTCCTGTTAGTCTTGTATCTATTTCTTGGAGGGCATATGTGCCATCTATCTAAAAGAGAAATGAGCATGCTGACTATATGTTAGAGTAATATACACTAACTGTATATGATAGTAATATATACTCACTATATGTAATTTTAAAATATATTAGCTATATATTACAGTATGCTAGATGATGGAAAGGGCTTTAGCTCCATAGGTCACTGCCAGGCTTTATACTAAGTAACTGGATAGAAGTTAATACTGCAAGGGTATTAAAATGTCTGTTACAACTGCAGAAGCCTGAGTTCTCTAGTCTTCATCTCTGATCAGAGAGGGAGGCTTAAAAATAAGAAATAAAGCAAAGCCCTTAGGCCTTATTAAATTCATGTACATATAGAGAGCATGACAAAATTGGTGAGCTCTTCATCAGTTTAAAATTGTTGAGGGAAAGTTTTTTTTCAGCCTTATTTTCCTGTTGAAGCCCAGAAAGTCACAACAGTAGATCTATTCAAATTGAAAAGAACAGAATATCATTCATTGATCTTTCTTGGTGCCCAGATGACTGTGGATATCCCAGACGCTAGCTCACAAAAGCAAAAGCATGCTAATAATAATAAAAGAAAGCTGTGTCTGGGGAGGAGGGGACAAACATTCAGAGCTAAGGGACACTTTAGAAACCTCATTAAATTACAGTCAAGGATGACGTGTGGTGAAATATTCCTTCTATAGAGGCATATTTTCTTTCTACATCAGTTTGGTAGGGCTGCTGGAACAAATTCCACAAAGAGTGGCTTAAAAAACAGAAATTTATTGTCACAAAGATCTGGATGCTAGAAGTCCAAGATTGAGATGTCAACAGGGAAAAAAAACATCAGCAGGCTTGGTTCCTTCCGAGGGTGTGGGAGAAAGTCTGCTCCCCGCTATCCTCTAGCTTATGGGTTTGCTGACAATCTTTGGTATTCTTTGGCTTGCAGAGGCATCATTTCTTTGCCTTCATCTTCATGGTGTTTCTCATGTGTATGTGTACCTTTGTATGTAAATTTCCCTTAAAAAAAAGATTTCTATATTATATATTATAGTTGATTTACAGTGTTCTGTCAGTTTCCGCAGTACAGCAGAGTGATCCAGTCTCTCTTTCTCTCTCTCTCTCACACACACACATGTACATTCTTTTTCTCACATTATCCTCCATCATGTTCCGTGAAATTTCCCCTTTTTTAGAAGGACACTAGTCATATTGGATTAGGGCCCACCCAAATGTCCTAATTTTAACTAATTAAATCTACAAAGACTTTATTTTGAAATAAGATCATATTCTGAGGTACTTGGGGTTAGAACTTTAACATATGAATTGGAGCAGGGCACAATTCAACACATAATACCTAGGGATTTATTTTTTAAAAAAAAGCCTTTTTTGTTCTGGTCATGTTAAGTTTTCAGTTAGACTATGAATGCAGCTCTTTTCTACTTAAAGTGTAGTCTGCATCATCCAGAAACTTGTTCAACTTGCAGTTTTTCTGGCCCAACTTTAGGCCTACTAAGCGGGAAGCTGTATTGAAACAAGATTTCTGGCTGATTCACATTCACACTCAAGTTGGAGAAGTGCTGCTGTAGCCTCATCGTGTTTCCTTTCCTGGCTGGTTTTGCAAATAGATATGAACTAAGCTTTACTCTCACTTGCAGCAATTTCTCTTTCTAAACCTTCTCTGTCACAGTTTTTCTCCTCTCATTCCTATTCCCTTTTGGTATGTGAATCTTATTTTTGTGTAAAATAAGTCTTATTCTGGTATGTGAGACTTATTTTTGTTAACAATTAGCTTTGTGTTTTATCACATCTCTTTAGAGATTATTATATCTGTTCTTTTATTTGAAATCACCTTCAGTCATTTTTTTTTTTTTTTCCTGTTTTTGGGCCGCACCTATGGCCTATGGAGGTCCTCAGGCTAGGGGGTCAAATTACAGCCATAGCTGCCAGCCTACACCACAGCCACAGCAACGCCAGAACCAAGCTGATCTGCGACCTACACCACAGCTTGCAGCAATGGACGCCAGATCCTTAACCCACTGAGCAAAGCCAGGGATCAAACCCACATGCTCATGGACACTATGTTAGGTTCTTAACCCACTGAGCTCCAATAGGAACTTCACCTTCAGTCACTTGTAGGAAGGGTACAGATTAGAGTCTGTCTTCCATCCCAGCTGTCTAATAATAAAGTCTCTTTCCCTTTCAAGGCCTCTGTGACCACTGCTAATATCAGCACTGCTCCTGGGCTACTAACTCCATACCACAGCACAGAGTTGGAGTGGGAATCTGGGTAGACATTGGCCATGTCTCCTGGGTTTTTTGAAACATTTTATTTAACTGTGGAGTGAGGAATTGGTCTTTTAAAATGGTATATTGTCTAGTAGTTTGATAATAAAAGATGTGAGTAGATGGTTGGTTAAATGTGTGTCTGGAGTTTTGATGCAGCAAGGAGAAAAATAAATAGTGGTATTCATTTTAAAAAGTAGTATAACCAGCAGAATCCTGTGGTTGGAAGAGATGCGTTTTGGGAGTCAAAGAGATCTGGGCTTGAATCAGAATAATCCATTCATTATGCTTATGACATGAGGTGAGATAGTCAATCCATCGAAGCCTCAGATTTCTCACCTGTAAAAAAAAAAAAAAAAAGGAATATCTACCAAGTAGAAATACCTGTAATGGAAACATTAAATTAAATAATATGTGTAAAACCACCTAGGACCAGTCCCTGGTACAGAAAAGCCAAAGAAATGGTCATTTTTAGTGTACAGGCTTTAACATGCTTTTTATTCATGAAAATCAGGTAAACTTCATATATCAGAGCCATTGCACAATGTATTTATATGACAAACTTCTCTGAAACTCATCGAACATTATGAAAAATAAAATATGTATAATTGGCCTAAAAATAAAATATGTATAATATATATAAGCTTGGAGGAATGTATGACTTTGGCATAGCAGTGGTATAGTATGGGTTACGCGTGTAGGGGAATGCTGGGTCCTGGATTTGCCAGAGGAAAGTAAAAATTGGAATTACATCATTGGTGGGAATGTGATGGAAGTTACGAAATAAAATAATTCAGAGTCCAAGATAGAATTTTAAAATGCTTACATTTAAGTCAGCCTTATGGATGAGGAAAGGAAGATGTAGAGGGTCAGTGGTAGGCTTTAGGTCTTCCTCCAGCCTGTAACATAAACACACCGTCAGGTATCATGCCAGTAAATCTCCACCCCACCCCCTTGCCAGCCAGGCTGCTGCTTCTGTAACTCTCTTAGGTGGCATTCCTGGAGATTCCCGTCAAGGTGATCACTGAAGAGCTGGGTCTGGAAAGCAAGTGTTTGACTCTTTATTTACCGATTTTCTTCTATGCCTTTTTGGGGGTTTTTGGTTTGTTTTTGTCTTTTTAGGGCCACACCTGTGGCATATGGAGGTTCCCAGGCTAGGGGTCGAATTAGAGCTATAGGTGCTGGCCTACACCACAGCCACAACAATGCAGGATCCAAGCCGTGTCTGCAGCCTACACCACAGCTCACGGCAATGCTGATCCTTAACCCACTGAGTGAGGCCAGGGATTGAACCCGCATCCTCATGGGACGGGAGCCACGACGGCAACTCCTATGCCATTCTGTTTTTAAGAAAACAGTGGTAGATAAAAAGAAGTTAAAGATGTGAAAATTGATGAAAACAGTAATGTAAAAGTGAGAAAATGGTACAAAATTTTCAGTCATGAAGTTGAGGAGCTCTAAAACACACACACACACACACATGTATATATATATATATATTTTTTTTTAGGGATATATATATATATTTTAGGGTTGCACCTGCAGCATATGGAAGTTCCCAGCCTAGGAGTTGAATTGGAGCTGCAGCTGCCAGCCTACACCACAGCTGCAGCAACACAGTATCTGAACCACATCTGCAACCTACCCCACAGCTCATGGCAACTCTGGATCGGTAACTCACTGAGGCCAGGGATCAGACGCATGTCCTCATGGATATTAGTCGGGTTCATTACTACTGAGCACAACAGAAACTCCCTCTTTTTAATTGTTTTTAAAATATTCTAAGCATAAGATGCATTCTACTTCTTTACTATCACCTTAATCAGATGGCAGCTGACTCTTGATGAGGCACTGAATTACAAAGATCTAGAATTGCTATCTCTTGGGCCCATGGGGTGTCTTAGATTACTGAATTGTGTCTTTAGAGCACCTGTAGAATTCATGAGGTCATAAAGTGGATGGCAAAAAAGATACCTGAAAACTCATCTTAAAAGGTGACTTTTTTTTTTTTTTTTGCTTTCATATATGAAATTCTATTTCCCTAAGTGATATAGAGTTATACTGATGCATTCTCTTTGAAGGACTAGCTCTCTAGCTTTTGAGAGAAAACTCAGATATGTATTTTAATCATTAAAACCTTAAAAGTTGGCTGTAAGTGGCAGAGGCATCAGGTTCCAAGCCCAAACTTTATTTCAATGACTGAATCCAGAGCAAATAAACCATATGCCATTATACTGCCTACAGTTTTAAAGTATGGGTGTCTAGAATGAACAACCAATGGAATCTCAGAGAAATTTAAAAAAAAATCTTTGAGGTATCCCAGTGTCCCCTGGGTACCTGCCAACAGCCTAAATCTCTGATGGACCGTTCTTGTTAAAAGTAAGAAAATCAGGAAGCATATCAACCAGGAGGGATTTTTACTTCAAGTGACAGAAGTTAGATCTACCACCAGCTTAAATAGATAAGGGCTTTTATTCCTTCAAAATAAGATGTGGCATCCTAGGTGTGGTGAAACTGCTCAAGGATGTCATTCAGAACACAGGCTCCTCTGTTCATCCCCCTCCACTAGTCCTCAGTGGGTGGTTTTCATGTCAGTATGTTTGCTACCCGTCTGGGCATTGTGTCTGCTCTCCAGCAAGAAGAAGGGGGAAAGGAAAAAGTCAATATGTTATTAGAGATGTCTGTTCTTATTTGAAAAGTTTCCCAGAGTCTTTCCCCAGTGACTCTTGCTTCACTCTCACCGCCTAGAATTGTGTCACCTGGACATGCCTCGCTGGAAGAGAGTCTGGATAAGCAAGCATTTGGGGTTTCCAGACTTTTTAATAGAGAAAGGAAAGAGAGGATGAAAGAATGGGTGATTTAGAGAAGCCAATCCTTGTAGGCTGTTGTAGCAAGTAATTATATCTCAACAAGGTGATGAAGCTGAAGGTGCAAATAGTTTATTTTCTAACTTTTTAAACTCTACCTCATTGTCTTTCTTGCCAAAAACTGTGACGCATTTTAATCCATATGCTCCTGAGTACTTCATTATGTTAATATACAGATTTCAGAACACTATTATTATGAATGGGTTAATAATGTAATGAAAGGGATAGTGTGTTTGTGTGAGAGAGAGACAATTTTCTCTATTCCTGAGTGCTTACTACGGGTAAGGCTCTAAAGTAGGAACTGGATCCTTTTATCATTTATACTACAAATCTGTGATACAGATGTTATTTGATGGTGAGGAAGCTGCAGCTCAGAGAAGCTGAGCAGGTAGTTCAAGGTTACACAGTCTAAATTCTGACATTTGAACATAGGAAAGCATGTGGCTTTTTCTCAGTCGCACTCGTGGCTGCATGTTGGACCTATACTCCCAGAAAAGATGAAGGTCCAGCAAAATGAGTTTGGGTATTTAGTAAAGAGACACCTAAATTACATCAAGAAAATTGCATCATCTGTATGGACTTTTTTCCCCTCTATAATTACTAGATTCATGATTGTTTCTTCATTCCTTTATTCAACCATGTTTATTACATTCTTTTCATGTGCCCAGCATTGTTCTGGGGCTTCAAGATAAAACAATATCAAGACACAGGCTTCTGCCTCCATGTAGCTTACTATCTGGTTAAGTGGGAAAGAGAAAGATTTTAAAGGCAAATAATTACAAATTAATATAAGGAAGTTCCTATTGTGGCACAATGGAAGCAAATCTGACTAGTAACCATGAGGTTGCGGGTTCAATCCCTCGCTCAGTGCATTAGGGATCCAGCGTTGCCTTGAGCTGTAGTGTGGTTTGAAGATGTGGCTTGGATCCTGTGTGGCTGTGGCTATGGCTGTGGTGTAGGCCAGCGGCTACAAATCCAATTGGGACCCTAGCCTGGGAAACTCTATGTGCCGTGGGTGCGGCCCTTAAAAAAAAAATTAACACAGGTTATGAAGAAAATAATTCAAGGAATTGAAATAACAGGAAGGAGGCACCTATATTAGGTTGTGATACCAGTAAGATGTCTGACCTAGAGAATGAGAAAGGTTCCGGTTGGTTGGTTTGTTTGGTGATGGGAGGGTGGAGAGACAGAGAATTCTAGAAGTGGGAATGGACCGATTTTTGTAACCAAAAACGTTACTTGAAAACCTAAAAGTGTACCAGTGTGGCTGGAGCACAGTGAGGAATGAAAAGTGGAAGAAATGAAGTTGGAAATCCAAGCAGGAGGCAAATTCATCAGGGTATTGTTGATACAGTAGAGTTTGCATTTAGACGGTGCAGTCTTGGCGCTCTGTGAATCCAGGGTAATAATGCTGTTCACCAGCCCTTATCATTTATGGAAGGACGTAATACATTCTGTGTCACCCATATCTAGGTGCACTTAAAAAAAAAAAAAAGGAGAGAGAGAGAGAAAGCAAAAAACAGAATCTCTCTCTCAGTCTGATCTCTTACTGAGCTCTGACTATCTCCCTGGATCTTCCATATCCTCTTACTACTTGTCTAAAATAAACTCACCATATTTTTTCAGAATTTACATGTCTTACATTCTTGATCTCAGTGAAAAAAGCCAACATCCACCTAATCACCAAAGACAAGACTCTATAGATGATTCATCTGTATCCTAAAATGCTCTCCAAACAGTCCATCAGTTCCCAGGTTCTGTAGATTCTGCATCCACTGCATCACTTATGGTGTATCCTCCTCAGCATCTTTACTCTATTGTCTTAATTCACATGCTCACCATTTCTTAGAATGATTTCCAGACAGGCTATTTTTCCTCATCTCTCACACTCTTCCTGTCTGCCTTCCTTACCATCACCACAGTGAGCTTCTAAAAACCCAAGTACATCTTCGCTGTTTAAAAATCTTTATGACATATTTTACTCTCGATGAAGTTTCTCTCTCTTTCTATTTTTTTTTTTTTAAGGGCCACACCTGCTGCATATGGAGGTTCCCATGCTAGGGGTCTAATCGGTGCTACAGATGCTGGTCTACCCCACAGCAATCAATGTCAGATCAGAGCCGTGTCTGTGACCTACACCACAGCTCATGGCAACGCCGGATCCTTAACCCACTGAGCAAGGACAGGGATTGAACCCACAATCTCATGGTTCCTATTCAGTTTCATTTCCATTGTGCCATGACAGGAACTCCTCTAATTATCTTTTACTTATCTTCTTATCTTTTACTGCATCATTTCTTGGACCTTTTATTCTAGTCCTGCAGAACTGCTTGCAGCACCCCTGACAAGCCTACCTTTTGAGTTTGCTCACTTTGCCTGGAAAGCTCTTCTGTTTCCCTCTGATTGATGGACAGAAAACAACTATCTAGAGGACTGACTCCCCTTTGAATAGAAGGATCTATCATTATGTACTCTGTGAAGGCTTCCTTTCCCACCTCATTGCACCAAGTCTGCATCTCTGATAATCCAGCACTTAATTGCTTAATTCCATTCCATAGCAATTTCCCAGAGGTTTGTGTTCACTAATTTTAGATAAAAATAAATTAGGAGCAGAGCTTTTCCTAGGAGAAGATTAGTTAGTTCTACAGATTTTAAAGGAGGAATGAACAGCATTTTACATATATTTAATATTTCTAACAGTAGGTACAGTTGTCCCCTGGTATCGACAGGGAATTGGTTCCAGGAGCCCTCAAGTATATCAAAATCTGAGGATGCTCAAGTCCCATACTTGACCCTCTGTATCTGAGGTTACACATTCTCGGATTCAACCAACCACGAATTGTGTAGTACTGTATATATTTATTTTAAAAACACCTGTGTATAAGTGAATCTTCAGAATTCAAATCCATTTGCCCACGTGTCAGTGGTATAGTTATATAAACTATTTTTCACTGTTATTCAGTTCTCTTAAACTGTTAAAATGTGTCCATGATGGTAATATGCTTTATATACTACTTAGAGAATACATCTTTCTAAGGGACTCATAGGATGCCGAGAATTTCCACATACTGACAGTGTGTGTATATATGATGCTACTGTGGAGGAATTGTCCATAATATTATTTAGTGTCTTGTTCTTTTCATCCTTGTCCAGCTCATTTTATTACTTGAACACAATTTTCTTTTTTGAGAAATCATTTAAATTATTTCTTATTTGTTCCATTACATTAAAATGGAACTTGGTAGCATGCAGTCACAGTGATAAGATTATGATTCTGGAATTTTAAAAAAAACCAACCTGAATGTTCAAAACAGCATGAAATTAGATATAATCATTTTAGTTTGCTTTTGACAGATGTGTTAAGCAATTTTATGCTATGTCATTTCCTTCCATCTAATACTATAAGAAATAAACCCTGCCAGTAATTAGTAACCTTTTGTGTTTATCTCACAGTTTTCTTCCAAGTGATATAGGTGTTTTCAAGTACATTATCTAATTAAGTGTTCTCTTATATGAATCCTACCAGTTCAATACTAAAGTATGGATAGATTTTAACTTATTTTCTATAATGAAAATCATAGTCAACTGTGGTTATGGCATGATAATCCTTATATATCCTGTGTTATTTAGGTTGAAGTTGTACATACCTACAAACCATTTTCCACCACTCATCATTTCTTTCTGCCCTTACATCCCCTTCTTGGGGCATATAGCAAAGCCTCTCTGGAGGCTTCTAGTGTCTTCGTATGGGAGGAGTGAGAGAGGGAAGGGGACAGAGAATGAAAAAGACCAAATATGTTTAGGATGTACCAAGCTAGTCTTACTTTATTGAGGTCTTTTTTTTTTTTTCATTAGTTTGTTTTTAATATTGAATGGTGGATTTTCCTAAATGTTCTAGCAACATATAAAGAAATTATTTTCTCCCTTATATTGTAGTGAATTATATCAATAAATTTCCTAGTATTAAAATAACCTTGCATTTATTTCATAAACTGAATCTGGTTGTGGTATTACTTCTTTCAATTAATTGATGTCTTTCAATTAGCTGATATTCATTGCTAAATTCTGTTTGTTTATAACTGAGATTTGTCTATAATTTTCTTTGGGGCACTATCCTTCTCAGTTTTTAATATTGTTTTTGTGCTCATGTCATTAAATAATAATTAGAAAGGTTTTCCTCATTAAAAGTGTGTAAATAGCATCAAAACAGAACAGTTTAAGTAGCATACCCATCATTTTGAAAAGGAAACTTTTTGGCAGTCTTCTAAATTCCTATACAGTATTCTTGCTTTAGATTTTCTATGTCGTCTTTGGAAAGTTTTGAAATTATAATTTCCTGGAAAAGTATCTACCTTCGTGTATATTTTCAACTTTATTTGTACATAATCGAATAACCTCATAAGTTTTTAATCTCGTAAGTTCTATCCATATGTGTTGTTTCTCATTATTTATTATATGTGCTTTCTCACCATTTTTCTGAGAAATTTTGATAAGTCTTTAGTCATTTCATTGTATTTTCTCTTACTGTCCATGTCTTTGATTTATTCAGTGGTTTTACCATCTTTCTCCTTGGTTTTTGATAGATTTCTGCTTGTTGTCTTTATTAATTTTCCTTCTCTTCTTAGCCCCTCTTTTATTCTTTTCAATGTCTTTTTCTAACTTCTTTTAGTTCAATGATTGATTTCCATTCTTTCTGGTGAATGTGTGTATTTAAGACTGTGGATTTTTCTGCTTTTCTTTGAACATTTCTTTTAATGCTTCTCAAATATTTTAATAAAGAACATTTTAGGAGTTCCCATCACGGCTCAGTGGTTAACGAATCCGACTAGGAACCAGGAGGTTGTGGATTCGATCCCTGGCCTTGCTCAGTGGGTTAAGGATCCGGTGTTCCCGTGAGCTGTGGCGTAGGTCGCAGACGCAGCTTGTATCCCGCATTGCTGTGGCCCTGTTGTACCTCTATATGCCCCTAGAGCGGCCCAAGAAATGGCAAAAAGAAAAAAAAAAGAACATTTTATGCTATTTTCTACCTATTCCTTATTTCCACAATCAATTATGTGAGTTATTTTTCTGCTTTGTGATCACAGAGTAGCGCTGGAATTTAATGATGTTTGCTTTGTAGCTGATTGCATGGTCAACATTTGTAAATGTTCCACGGATACTTCTGTTTTTAGGATATAGATTTAAATACATAATTGCTAGAATATATTTGTTTCTATTCAGGTCTCTCAGCCTTAGTTACTTTTATTTGCTTGAATTTTTATGGATCCGGAGAGGTGACATAGATTTTATTACTGCTAATATTTCATATAGTACTCCTAATTATGGCTGAAACTTTTTGTATTTATTTGGGGAAAAGTTTTATAATTATTTGGTTTTCATTATAGACTGCATCTTTTGTTGTTGTTGTCTTTTTAGCGCTGTACCTGAGACAAATAGATGTTCTCAGGCTTGGGTTCAAATGGGAGCTGCAGCTGCCAGCCTGTATCACAGCCACAGAAACTCTTTTATTTATTTATTTATTTTTTAGGGCCATGCCTGTGGCATGTCAAAATTCCCAGGCTAGGGGTCAAATCAGAGCTACAGCTGGTGGCCTACACCACAGCCACAGCCACAGAACCTGGGGTTGCAAGCCGTGTCTGCCACCTACACCATAGCTCATGGCAATGCTGAATCCTTAACTGAGCGAGGCCAGGGACTGAACCTGCATCCTCATGGATACTAGTTGGGTTCCTTACTGCTGAGCCATGATGGGAACTCCTTAATTATTATTTTATTTGTGCTTAGTTTTACTTTTTTATTTATTTTGTTTGCTCATGCTCTGATTTTCAACTTTTGTGAACTCCTTTTGATTTAGAGGTTGGAGAGTTCCTATAAACAGAAAATATTTGGTTTAGGCTTTACTATTCAAAAGTAAAAGTTTTAGCCTGTTTACCTTAATTGATATGATATACTTGTTATGTTTCAGTTAGCCTTTTTATATCATACTAATTTGTTTGTTTTAGTACATATTTTGTTTTTCAAGTTTAATTACATGGTGTGGTTTCCTTTACCTCTTAGTTTCCTGCTTTTAATTTGGCATGTTTATATCTTTATTATACTTTAGATACTCTTTTATATCTATATTTTTTTGTACTTAAACTTCTGTTTCTTTACCTAGAATGAACATTGATAAGTACATTTTCATTGTTTTTTCTCCTCTCTCCTTCCACTATTTAATAACATTTTTATATTATACTTAAGTCATTTCTTAGTATTTATCATTTTTACCTTTATATGTACTCATATCTCTATTCTTTTGTTTCCCCTACTGCTTTATTCTTGATTAACAGCTTGAATTTCTTGTGCCCCCTGATTCTTCCCAATGAAGAAAGCACAATACTTAGACCTTCTTCCACATTCTTTTCTTCCTTCTTTCTCAGTTTCTATTATTCATAGTTTATGTGTTGTTTCCTCTGTGACCAGAGGGAGGAAGAGAAGATAGAGTTGAAGAGAAAAATCATCCTAGAAGGTCCCCAGGTTTTATCAGAGATAGAAAGCTATTTCCTAACCCAACTCCAAGCCAGCTTTTGGGGCAACACTGTTAGAGAATGTGATAGGGAAGTCTGGCGTTTCCTTTCCAAGGCGACCCTTGGTTTAGGCAGCACAGGAAGATGGCAGAGGAGGAGATCATGCTTAGTGGAAAGAGAAGCCTGCTTTCTCTCAATCTCTGCTAGAACTGGTAAGGAGGCAAGTTATCCGGCACACCCAGGGCACTCTGGGAGGTAGCTGGGTTTGAGCTGTGTGGTTAGGCTTCCTCCAAGAAAGCTCTCTTCAGGTTGAGGGGATCCCAACTGTCAAGAAGCTGCTAAATATACGATGTTGTAAGAGGAGGTAGTAAAAGTTGAGCCATAGTGACTTATAAAACTCATGTATAACTTTTTATGGGTGAGCTAGCATGCAGACTCCTAAGGTGCAAAAGATAGCTATAGCGACTCAGTATGAGACAAAAAACACAACAAAGAAATGAGGATTACATCTGTGTCCCAGCAAATAAATGACAAGTGCCTTTCCCCCCTTTCCCTTCTGTCTACTCCCAATGCTGGAGTAGTTGGATCCAGAGGAGAGGGGGAGAGAAGGAGTGGTGTGTTCTTTGTTCCCACCCACCTCATTTCAGGTCCCTCCAGATCACATCTGATCTACTTTGGGTGGGAGGGAGGAGACCTTTAAGTTGAGTATCTGATTGAAATATTAATATTAGACTAAATTGTTGATGACTATCAGTGAAATTTATGAAATCTCCCCAAGGTATCTTTAAGGAACTTGAAAGGGAATTTGATATAGTATGGGCGAAGGCAGTGATTGAAGAAAAATAAAAACTGCTCAGCTTGACATTCCACAATGCTGAGAGTCCTCAAAACACTGGTTCCTGGGTCTTTGTATGAGTAATGCGCTGATTTCTTTGTGTTGAGTGCATGAAGTAAATTCTGTTAGTCGATTTTCTTCCTGTTATGGAGAAAGTTCTTTGGTATAATCCTGGGTGAGAATGTGAGGTGTTTTTATTTTCTCCACAGTCCACAAAAAAGACGTCTTAGTTTTGAACATGATCTCTCTCCTCCATCCTGTAAAGGTAGTCTCCTGTGTGTATCTTTATTCACCTGGTCTCTCCTCCTCTCCTTACTGGCACGAAGAGCCCAATGAACTTCCATCTGTTAGTACACGAATCCTGTTCTTTTATTCCCAGTAAAGAGACTTCATTCTACTTCCTTTACTTCAGCTTTTTATTTTGGAAAAAACTTGAAGCTACAAAAATTCACAGGGTTAACTTGTATGCAATTTTTACCTAGATTTCATATTTGATAGGTTTGTTTTCTGTCTCTCTGTATATTATAAACATGAATACATTTACAATGTGCATATATAAATATTATTTACTAAACCAGTTACATACTTCAAGATTCTTCACCCATAAATATGTATATCTTAAGAACATAAAATTATATGAGAAAATAACATGGGATTATTTATTAATTAATTTATTTAATGAGGCTGCACCCACAGCAGGCATATGGAGGATCCCAGGCTAGGGGTCGAATTGGAGCTGTAGCCGCTGGCCTAAACCACAGCCACAGCAATGCCAGATCCAAGCTGCGTCTGCGACCTATACCACAGCTCCCTGTAATGCCGGATCCTTAACCCACTGAGCAAGGCCAGGGATCGGACTTGTGTCTTCATGGATACTAGTCAGATTCATTTCTGCTGAGCCACGAGGGGAACTCCAAAAAATAACATGAAATTACTAAATTATGAAGTTCAGCATTGGTACAAAATAACTAAAATACGTCATTCATATTCATAATTTACCAGTCGTCCCAGTAATATACTTTAGAACATTTTTTTCTGATCCAGTTTTCATTTCAAAATCACACATTGAATTTAGTTGTTATGTCTCTTTAATCTTCTTTAATGTGGAACAGAGCTTTTGCCACTTTTTATTGACATTGTAAAAGAGTCTGGGCCAATTCTTCTGCAAAATGCCCCTCCGTACCCTCTTTTTTGTTTGTTGATAACTTTTCAGTCTCTACCTTTTCCCCTTCTGCTTTGCATCTGGGCAAGCTGATAGGAAAACTCAGGTTTTTCTCTTTGGGTACATTTAGAGGTTCAAACCATGCATTTCCTACCTAAGTGTGGGCAGGAGCCACCTGCCCTGGCCCCACCTCCTAATCAAGTAAAACCACCCAGCCAATTTCCTGTTCTCCTTTGAACTGCTTTTGGATGTTCTTGGGATCCGCTACATTTAACCCATAAAGCATCATTACGTGAGTTCTGACCTCCCCCTTATCATATGTGTGTGTGTGTGTGTGTGTGTGTGTGTGTGTGTGTGTGTGTGTGTCAGCATCAGTCTCAACACTAGATCCAAATTTGAGGTGAAGGTCTATTTCATTGCTGTTGGATGTCCATAACAGCCTCGGTTTAGATTGTATGATTGTTTACTCATGATTCATCTTAGGCTGTGCTTTTTAGGGAGTGAAAATGGGAATAAGTGATGTTGTGCCTTTCTCCAGAGTACCATGATGTCGACTTTTGCCATTAAAGTCGACATTAACTCTGATTACTTAGTTGAATTCATAAAACCTGCTTTGAAGAACGTCGTTCTGCCCCATTGCTTGAATTTCTAGCTTCAGGCATGCTTTCTCAGCATTTTCCCTCATCTTTATTTGACCTTCACTACATTTGGCAGTGTTTCTGCATACAGTCTAGTTCTAGTTACCAATGTCTCCTATTTTATTGAAGTGTGAGTTTGCACTTCTGTTTCTTGTTATCCTTGGTATTTTAGAGAGCAGAAGGAGACAGGGACATGCCTCCAACATTTGAAAAACCAAATCAGCCTAATGTATTTTGTTAAAAAGCTTCTGTGCCATGATCTATTGAAACAATTAAAATAAAACTAAAAATAAATTATTACTACCACAGAAATCATAAACCAAGGCTGATTTTAATTCTCTAAAGAGACCATGGTAGCAATTATAATTCCTAGGCTCCAAAAAAGAGAACACTGCTAAAAAAAGCAGTTCAGGTGGTTGAACCTTATTAAAATTCCCAATTTAGAACTTGGAAGTGGAATGGCTGTTTGATTAGCAACCACTCTCCAGTTAACTCACAGGCTCTGGAATATTTTGATTATTTGGAAGAGGCTGCCATGATTCACAAACTGAAATTTCTCCATTTTTATAAAGATGCCTTGATGAAATAAATGCCACCGGCTCTCCTTCTGTATCAAGGCTTCAGATTGATTGCTTCCCTGGAGATATTTTCTGCTTGCAGAGATGTGCTGCTGATATGTTTATTTGTCTTCTTCTCCCTGTAATATGATGAAAATCATTTTCCATCAAACATTGCCACACCTGGGGAAAATGGGGAGATACTGATCAATGGGTATGAATTTTCACTTATAAGTTGACTAAGGTCTGGAGACCTAGTATATAACATAGTGACTGTAGTTAGTTGAAATTTGCAAGAGAGTAGATCTGAGTTCTTCACACACACATGGACACAGACACACAGAGGCAGCTGTGTAAGGTGATGGATATGTTAATTACCTTGGTTTTAGTAATTTTTTGCGATGTATACTCATATCAAAACATCCGATTGCACACCTTAAACATATACGGTCTTATTTGTCAATCATACCTCAGTAAAGCTGCAACAAAAAGACTACCACATCTTAAACAACAAAGCTGAAAAGCCTTTCAGTGAAGTTCATTGTGCCACCTTTGTTTCCATATGATGCTATTCCTGTGAATTTTACTCATATTTCTCTTTTATTTTGAAGATACAGAAAAATTGAGGCCAAGTCAGAATCTGCCTTTCTTCGGGCCTGACTGGAGGCAATCACTAAGTAAAGGAGATCCTTATGCAGAAGTGGTTTATTTCTAAAATCTCAGTTTTCCTGGTCTTGTCCTGATCTTGTAGCTTCCTAAACCTTGGGAAGATGAGAAAGCCCTGAAGTTATTTACCTTAGGTTTTCAGTTGTTCAAGAGGGAATGGCTCAGAGAAGCTGCCACACTTTTATTTCTAGCTGTGGGAGGAAAAAAAAAAATACAACACTAACATAAAATATTACCAAGGATTATATTTTTTGTTTTTAAAAATCTCATTAAAAGGCTGTGCTTCAAAGGACAGCCTTGGTTAGATAGGTTTTATAATGACCCTACCATTAAGTGAAGATAGAGCAGAAGTGAGAAAGCGTAAGTGAAAGCAGAACGCATCATGGCTGTTGCTCAGTAGGAATCCAGGCATGATGAAAAGGTTAGGATGTTTTCAGCAACGATGCCTCTGCATTTCCCCACTGTGGCTTCTGGCCTTTACTGATAGGAACAAGCCTAATTTTAGCCACCAGATGTCCCTCACTAGGGTTTTAACCTTTTCAGGGATTTTTTTTTTTTTTTTTTTTTAATATTTAGGCAGAAGTTTTCGAACAAAATCTCATTTTAGCAAAAAGTTTCACAGATGGTCTGAGGCCCAGTCTTTTGATGGATGGATGACAGATGCTATCATTTTCAAAGTTCATTTTAGTGTCAGGAAAATGAATAAAGGACAGAGAGAAATAAAAATATTTCCAAAGCCTGCTCTGTGGGCAGTCTGAAGTATTCATGATGCCTTTCATGGGCACCTTACCCCAGTGCTCCTAGCAAAATTCCTGATCTTTATTATGAAACCTGGGCAAACAGAATTGCAATAATCGTAAATTCTATTTATATGGAAACGTCCTCAGAATCGAGTTGCAAGCATGAAAAGCATTTATCCATCATTCTCTCAATTTCATTTGGTGGGAAGGGGGTATAGCGTTTCTCTTTTAACAGAATCAAGAGAGGAGAGGTTACAGGGTTTGCAAATGTCATTTAATGAAATGGTCAGGATCATACTTAACCGCCTGGTAAATTGGGCCCCTGTTCATCCACTCCTTGACCTGGTTGTGTGTGTGCCCCGTTACCTTCTTCCTGGGACCACTGACGTGTTGGGCAGGGGGGTGGAGTGGGCAAGGTCCTCAGTAGACCTGGATTCCTAGGGATTTTCTTCCCTGTCCCCTGAGTTGGTCACCTTGTCCAAGCTTTATACACTCTCTAAAGGTAACAGCTAGTTCTTCTTGTCCTTTTCACTCCTTTCTCAACAGCAGTGATTTTCAGATTTCCTAGTGACATGGGAGAATGCATTTGGAATTTGGGGTGGAAAGCAGATAGACTGAGGGGATTATTTTGCAGGTGCAGAAACTAAATTGACTCACGATTCATTCATGGGCCAGGCC
This sequence comes from Sus scrofa, assembly GCF_054392235.1. Lineage (NCBI taxonomy): Eukaryota > Metazoa > Chordata > Mammalia > Artiodactyla > Suidae > Sus > Sus scrofa. The sequence continues at coordinate 55,577,828 of NC_139393.1, read as the reverse complement.
ATGGTTTTCGTTATAATGCATAGTCAGGAGAGTATTCAGTCCTGTCTATGGCTTCTCAAACTCTAGCTTTTTTGGGACCTTAAGGCTGGAAAGCTACCTCCCATATGATTCTAGATTATTTTTATCAAAAGAAGCACCATCCCCCTTCAGTATCCCCCAAAATACCTTGCATACACGCCAACATACTTATTTCATTGTGTTACTCCAAACTCCCTTGCTTTATTGATCTAAAAATAAGAATATTTTCTGCCACTAGATATCTCTTCCTCTTCTTTTTGGTGATGCCCATAGTAATTGTATTTCATGTTTGATATTTCACATGAAAGAAGCCCAAAAAAATTCCTTCCTGGCCCTGCTTTTATTCTTAAGCCAGTGGAAATAGGAAAAGAATTAGTGGTTTTTTTGGAGTTGCCTAAGACTAACATATATTTTTCTCACATGTTTTCCATCCTAAAGAAATAGCCTTCATGATTTTGTTAATGATTAATGATTTTAGATTCTCCATTATGAAATCTCTGCCTAGAATTATGATTCCCATGGCTTTGAAAGAAAATACCAACTTCTTTTTCTGGTAGATAAGGTTATGGTGCGTTCAGTACAGTAAATCTTAAACTCTTAAATATTTTAAAGGGAATTTCCAACCATACTACATATATTCCCTGTTGCTAATAGTACTTTAATTTTAGTTAAAAAAAAATGACATATGCTAATGAGTGGGTTTATCGACAGTAATGTATAATCAGATTTTTTCATTAGCCCTTCATTCCACAGATGTAATACGGTTTCTAATCCAGTTAGTAGAATTTTGTGTACATTTTGATGCATTTTATGATGAAAAACAAAACATGAAATGATATGTTGAAGACTTGTAGACTTGAATTTAGAAAAGCATTTCATTTAAAAGATTTATTAATTTTTTTCATGTATAATTGATAGCAAAATTATTGGGTCGATTTATCTATTTAATGTCCACACATTTGGGACTCATTTACTGATGGCAGTTTTACTATTTTATACACTTCCGATGCAAATGAGATATCTGGACTTGGGTTTAGCCACTAGTTCAAAATAGGTCTTGAATTTAAAAGAAAAAGAATAAGCAGAAAACTTAGATGTGGCCCTAATCTTCCCCCAATCTCTCTCTCTCTCTGTCACACACACACGCACGCACGCACGCACGCACACACACCTATGTATGCATGCACAAACACTCATTCATGTTTTGGCATCATGAGGTTTTGGCCACTTTGGAAGATTTGGCTCAGAACACTAACAGTGGCAAAGAGAATTCATCTGGAAGTAAATGCTGGTGGAGACCTTGATGCTTAGTGGGAGATCACAGCTGCTCTGTAGACCATGGCCTTCTGTTCTACAAATAGACTGAAGATGTAGTTGACTAATTAGATTATTAATGGAGTAAGATTCTTAGGGAAATGGACTGTGAGTATCAAACTTAGATGGAAGAATTGAATCTGGTTATGAATGTGGATTTCTCTTTCTCTGAGAACTTAGGAAAGGAAATTAAGGCAGATGAGTCATTCAGATGTGGTTAACTTCTACTTTTTTTTTCTGGGAAGAGAAAGCAGTGTGAAAGTAAGTAGGGCAAAGGTGGAGCTGGAAGCTTGAAAATACCTACTGTGAGAAATGAGAGAAGTGATTTCCCAAAGGCTGAGGGTGAAGATGATGATTTAGGAATTGTGCTCAGTCATGCTGCTCTTAGCTTTCTCTGTTAGCAGTCAGGATATAGGAAAGAAGGTGGATGTCAGTGTTAATTCAGAGTAGGGATTTTGTAGAGCAGGTTTAAGTGATAAGACCAGAAGGTAAGTAACATAAGGTGGTGGGATAGAGTTATTTAAAGGATGGAAGAACTGGATTGGTGGGAGAAGAAAAAGAGGGAGAAATGAATTGGGAGTATGAGGTTCAAAGTAATGACTGGGGATTGGGAACGGGGGGAAAAAGGAAAGATTTGAGGAACTGAGTTTCTTGAGGTAGATGAGCCAATAAATTGGGAATAAAATAATACTAAAATTAGATAGTAAGTATGGTTACCAATTTAGAATTAAGGAAGTTATACATAACAAAGTCCTGGTTTAGGTTTGGGAAGGATAGCTAAACCTAAATAAAGACTTTGTGGAGTGGGTTGTTCAACTTCAGTTGAGAATTTGAGTCTTGATGGATCCTAGCATGAAGTGGGAAAAAGAAGATAATGGTGAACCAGATATCAAAGATGTAATGATCTTGAAAGTAGAGGAAAGAGAAGGAAGAAAGGAAATAGTGATGGAAATGGTAGGAAAGAACACCTATCAAAGCAAAAAGTAGAATTAGTGAAGGAAGCAAACACAGGGTGCAAAAAACAGAGCGAACACCAGAAGACTTCTTCCCTGAGGAAAGTACAGGGAAGAAATTTGGGTCTGACCAAGAGTTAACAGTAGAAATCTGTACATTTATGTGGCTTCCTAATGTAATTCAGAAACCTTACCATTTGTCAGTCTCAGGGAGAATATGTATACTTATCTAAAAATAAATGTAGTTGAAGTTTGCGTCGTGGCCCAGAGGAAACGAATCCGACTAGGGACCATGAAGTTGTGGGTTCAATCCCTGGCCTTACTCAGTGAGTTAAGGATCCAGCATTGTCATGAGCTGTGGCGTAGGTCATAGATGCGGCTCGGATCTGGCATTGCTGTGGCTGTGTGTAGGCCAGCAGCTGTAGCTCTGATTCAACCCCTAGCCTGGGAGCTATCATATGCTGTGGGCGTGGCCCTAAAAAGACTAAATAAATAAATAAATAAATGTAGTTTCCATTTCCCAATCCTTCCTTCCTTCCTTCCCTCCCTCCTTCCAGCACAACCATGCCATATGGAGGTTCCCAGGCTAGGGGTTGATTCGGAGCTATAGCCGCCAGCCTACACCAGAGCTACAGCAACACAGGATCTGAGCCTCGTCTGCGACCTGCACCACTGCTCACGGCAATGCCAGATCCTTAAACCACTGAGCAAGGCCAGAGATCCAACCCACAACCTCATGGTTCCTAGTCAGATTCATTTCTGTTGAGCCACGATAAGAACTCTCCAATTCCCTATTTCTACACACAGTTTTATAACACTGCTCTTGGTTTCTATGAGACTAAACTGTATCAAGATAAGACATTTTGTGCTCAGTGAACCTGAGGCATTAATGAATACTTAAGTCACTTTTGAAACTTTCTTCTGCCTTTTCAATGCTGAGTGTGAAAGGGACCATATCTATTTCCAATTCTCATACTGGTCTCAGCTGCCTGAATTTGAATCCCAGCTCTATTGGCTACTGGCTGGGTGGCAGATTACTTGAGTTTTATCTCACAGAATGATTCTGATGATTGAATGTGATAATCCATGTAAACATAAAGAACATAGGGTAGAAACTGATACGCAGTCAACCCTCAGTACATATCAGCTGTTTTACGATTTTTTTTTGTTCTGTTTTCTTTTTGTTTATATTTATTTTTTTTCCATTGCAACTGGTTTACAGTGTTCCATTGCAACTGGTTTACAGTGTCAATTTTCTACTGTACAGCAAGGTGACCCAGTCACACATACATATATATACATATATATATATATATATATATGTATATACACGTTCTTTTTTCTCACATTATCATGCTCCATCATAAGTGACTAGATATAGTTCTCATTGCTTATCCATTCCAAAGGCAAGAGTTTGTGCCTATTAACCCCAAATTCCCAGTCCATCGCATTCCCTCCCCCTTCCCCTTGGCAACCACAATTCTGTTCTCCATGTCCATGATTTTCTTTTCTGTGGAAAGGTTCATTTGTGCCATATGTTAGGTTCCAGATATAAGTGATATCATATGGTATTTGACTTTTTCTTTCTAACTTAATTCACTTAGTGTGAGAGAATCTAGTTCCATCCAGGTTGCTGCAAATGACATTATTTTGTTCTTCTTTATGGCTGAGTAGTATTCCATTGTGTATATATACCATGTCTTTTTAATCCTTTCATCTGGTGATGGACATTTAGGTTGTTTCCATGTCTTGGCTATTGTGGATAGTGCTGCAATGAACATACGGGTGCATGTGTCTTTTTCAAGGAAAGTTTTGTCCAGATATATGCTTAAGAGTGGGATTGCTGGGTCATATGGTAGTTCTACATATAGTTTTCTAAGGTACCTCCATACTGTTTTCCATAGTGGTTGTACCAATTTACATTACCACCAACAGTGCAAGAGGGTTCCCTTTTCTCCACACCCACTCCAGCATTTGTTATTTGTAGACTTATTAATGATGGCCATTCTGACTGTTGTGAGGTGGTACCTCGTAGTAGTTTTGATTTTCATTTCTCTAATAATCAGTGATGTTGAGCATTTTTTTCATGTGCTTGTTGGCCATCTGTAAATCTTCTTTGGAGAAAAGTCTATTCAGGTCTTTTGCCCATTTTTACATTGGATTGTTGCCTTTTTTGCTGTTGAGTTGTATAAGTTGTTTGTATATTTTAGAGATTAAGCCCTTAGTTGCTTCATTTGCAACTATTACCTCCTATTCTGTAAGTTGTCTTTTTGGTTTTTTATGGTTTCCTTTACTGTGAAAATCTTGTCAGTTTGATTAGGTCCTCTTGGTTTACTTATTTTTATTTTATTTTTTGTCTTTTTAGGGCTGCACCACCCATGGCATATGGAGATTCCCAGGCTAGGGGTATAATCAAGCTATACCTGCCAGCCTGTGCCACAGCCACAGCCACGCCATATCAGAGCTGTGTCTGTGACCTACACCACAGCTCACAGCAACGCTGTATCCTTAACCCACTGAGTGAGGCCAGGGATTGAACCCATTACCTCATGGTTCCTAGTTGGATTCGTTTCTGCTGCACCATGATGGGAATTCCTATTTTTGCTTTTATTTCTGTTGCATAGGGAGACTGGCCTGAGAAAACATTTGTAAGGTTGATGTCAGAGGATATTTTGCCTATGTTCTCTTCTAGGAGTTTGATGGTGATCGTGTCCTGTCTCACATTTAGGTCTTTAAGCCATTTTGAGTTTATTTTGTGCCTGGTGTGAGGATGTGTTCTAGTTTCATTGATTTTCATGTGGCTGTTCAGTTTTCCCAGCACCACCTGCTGAAAAGACTTTCTTTTCCCCATTTTATACTCTTGCCTCCTTTGACGAAGATTAATTGACTGTAGGTGTTTGGTCAACTATTGTGTTCCATTTGTCTGTATGTCTGTTTTGGTACCAGTACCACACTGTCTTGATGATTGTGACTTTGTAATATTGCCTTAAGTCTGGGAGAGTTATGCCTCCTGCTTGGTTTTTGTTCCTCAGGATTGCTTTGGTAATTCTGGATCTTCTGTGGTTCCATATAAATTTTTGGATTGTTTGTTCTAGTTCTGTGAAAAATGTCATGGGTAATTTGATAGGGATTGCATTGAATCTGTAATTGAATTGCTTTGGGTAGTGTGGCCATTTTTACAGTATTAATTTTTCAACCCAGGAACATGGAATAATCTTTCCATTTATTTGAATCCTCTTTAATTTCCTTGATTAATGCTTTCTAGTTCTCAGCAAAAAGTCTTTCACCTCCTTGGTCAGGTTCATTCCCAGGTATTTGATTTTTTGTGGGGTGCAATTTTAAAAGGTACTGTATTTTTGTATTCCTTTTCTAATATTTCATTGTTAGTTTACAGAAATGCAACTGATTTCTGAATGTTAATCTTATATCCTGCTACTTTGCTGAATTTGTTGATCAGCTCCAGTAGTTTGGGGGTTGGATCCTTAGGGTTTTGTATATATAGTATCATCTGAATATGGTGACAACTTTACCTCTTCTCTTCCAATTTGGATACGTTTTATTTCTTTTGTTTGACTGCTGTTGCAGTTACTTCCAATACTATATTGGATAAAAGTGGTGAGAGGGGGCATCCCTGTCTTGTTCCAGATTTTAGTGGGAAGGCTTTCAGCTTTTCTCCACTGAGTATTATATTTGCTGTGGGTTTGTCATAAATGGCTTTTACTATGTGAAGGTATGTTCCCGCTATACCCACTTTGGTAAGTTTTTATCATGAATGGATGTTGGACTATGTCAAATGCTTTTTCTGCATCTATTGAGATTAACCATGTGGTTTTTTACTTTTTTGTTAATGTGCTGTATACGTTGTTGATTGATTTGTGTATGTTGAACCATCCTTATGAACCTGGGATGAATCCCACTTGGTCATGGTGTATGACTTTATTTATATGTTGTTGGACTCAGTTGGATAAAGTTTTGTTGAGAATTTTTGTGTCTATATCCTATAGTTTTCTTTTTTGGTGTTATCTTTGCCTGGTTTTGGAATTAGGGTGATGATGGCATCATAGAATGTCTTTGGGAGTGTTCCATCTTGTACAACCTTGTGGAAAAGTTTAAGGAGAATGTGTATAAGTTCCTCTTTGTATGTTCAGTAGAATTCACCTGTGAAGCCATCTGGCCCTGGACTTTTATTTGTAGGGAGTGTTTTTATGACATATTCATCAGTTTCATTTCTAATGATCAGTCTCTTCAGTTGATATATTTCTTCTTGATTCAGTTTTGTCAGGCTGTAAGTCTCTAAAAAGTTGTCCATTTCTTCTAGGTTGTCAAATTTTTTGGCATATAATTGTTCAAAGTGTTCTCTTAGAGTTTCTGTATTTCCGCAGTACCTATTGAGATTTCTCCTTTTTCATTTCTTACTTTATTTGGGTTTTTTTCTCTCCTCTTCTTGGTGAGTCTGGCCGAAGGTTTACATCTTTTGAAAGAAGCAGCTCTTGGTTTTAGTGATTTCTGTCCTATTTTTTTTTCAATCTCTCTCTTTTATTGATTTTTTTCTCTGATCTTTATGATTTCCTTCCTTATGCTGACTTTAGGTTTTGTTTGTTCTTCTTTTTCTAAATCAAGGTGGTGGGTTAAGTTGTCTATTTGAGATTTTTTTTTCTTTTTTTGAGGAAGGCGTGTATTGCTATGAATTTCCCTCTAAGCACTGCTTTTGTGGCATCCCATAGATTTTGAATGGTTGTGCCTTCATTATCATTTTTCTCGAGGTATTTTTTTAATTTCTTTCTTGATTTCATTGACCCATTGGTTTTTCAGTAGCATGCTGTTTAGTCTCCATGTTTAGTTTTTTCTCATATCTTTTCCTTTGGTTGATTTCTACTTTCATGCCATTGTGGTCAGAGAAGATACTTGAAATAATTTCTGTACTCGTAAATATGTTGAGGTTAGCTTTGTGCCCCAGTATGTGTTCGGTCCTTGAGAATGTTCCATGTGCACTTGAGAAGAATGTATATTCTGATTTTATTGGATGTAATGTGCTGAAAATGTCAATTAAGTCTAACTTTTCTATTGTGTCATTTAGGATCTCTGTTGCTTTATTGATTTTCTGTGTAGAGGATATGTCCATTGATGTGAGTGGGGTATTAAAGTCTCCTACTATTATCGTATTCTCATCAATTTCTCCTTTTATGTCTGTTAGTATATGTTGTAGGTATCTGGGTGCTCCTATATTATGAGCATATATATTGGTGACTGTAATATCCTCTTCTTGAATGGATCCTTTTACAATTAATAAAGTCTGCTTTTGTCTGATATGAGTTTTCCAACTCCTGCTTTCCTGTCTTGTCCATTGGCATGAAATATCTTTTCCCATCTCCTTTCAATCTATATGTGTCCTTTGCCCAAAAGTGAGTCTCTTATAGATAGTAGATTGTAGGTTTTTGCTTGTAGGTTTTTTCTTTTTGATCCAAACTTCCACTCTGTGTCTTTTGATAATGTCCATACACATTTAAGATAATTATCAATAGATATGTACTTATTGACATTTTAAACTTTGTTTTCCAATTGATTCTCTGTTTCTCCTTTTTTTTGTTTGGATGATTTCCATTTATTTTATGCTTGTATACTTTTTAGTTTTTGTGAATATAATGTTTGATTTTGATTTGTGGTTGCCTGTTTTTTAAGTATGTTAACCACTTCCTGTATCTGCTTGCTTTAGCCTGATAGTCATATAGGCTCACATTATTTAAATTAAAAAAAAAGAATCTCAGTTTTCTGTGTTCCTTCCCCACAGTCTATGATTTTGAAGTCCTTTTTTAATATCTTCATGTAAGTTCTTTTGCTGTTCCTTGTGTTTATCATCACTTTTACAGTAGTTTTTTTTTTTTTCTCTTTTATATCTGTATGCTGGCTTATTTAAGTGATTGCTTTCCAATTGTGGTTTCCCCCATCCTATTTCTTCTTACTTATTTTTTTATTTAGAGAAGGCCTTTCAGTATTTCTTTTAGAATGGGTTTAGTATTGCTGAACTTTTTAAGCTTTTGTTTATTGGACAAATTCTTTATTTCCCCTCCTGTTTTAAATGATATTCTTGCTGGATAGAATGTTCTAAGTTGCACATTTTCCCCTTTCAGAACTTTAAACATATTTTGCCACTCCCTTCTGGCCTGTAGTGTTTCTTTAGAGAAGTCAGCTGATAGCCTTATGGGGGTCCCCTTATAATTAATGCTTTGCTTTTCTCTTGCTGCCTTTAGAATCCTCTAATTTTTGCCATTTTTATTATAATATGTCTTGGTGTGGTCCTATTTGGGTTCAACTTCTGTGGGGTCCTCTCTACCTTCTGTATCTTGATATCAGTTTCCATTAGATTTGGAAAGTTTTCAGCCATAATTTCTTCAAATATATTTTCAATCCGCTTTTCTTTTTTTTCTCCTTCTGGAATTCCTAGTATGTGTAGATTGGCCTGCTTTATATTGTCCCATAGATCTCTTATATTGCTTTGGTGTTTTTTCATTTAGTTTTCTCTCTGCTGTCCTGATTAGATGATTTCCATTATTCTATCTACAAAGTCACTAATTCGTTCCTCTGCATTATTCATTCTGCTCTTTAGTGCCTTTAGCTCAGTTTGCATCTCTGCAAATGAATTTTCTAGTTTTTCGATATTCCTCCTTATATTTTCTAGTTCTAATGTTATCTGCATTACTGTTCATATCTGCTCTTAATTCCTTGATATTAAACCTTAATTCCTTCAGTATTTTCATGATCTCCCTTTCGAACCCAATGCCTATCACACTACAGAGATCTGTTTCATTGTTTGCTGCTTTAGGTGAATCCTTCTGTTCTTTTAACTGGGGATAGTTCCTGAGCTGCTTCATCTTGCTTATGTTTTCTTTTTCTGTGAGTTTAGGGAAGCCAAACTATAGTCTTGGTGGGCTATTTCTATGCAAGAGCACCCCTTTGTATTTTGTCAGCAGTTGCTATTTGTTTGTGGTGTGGGAATTTGGATATTTGTTGTCTTTTTCTTCAGTGTGAGCAGGCTGTTTTCCCTAGGGTGCTGAGTGTGTTTCCAGGGAGGAGGCAGTGGGTGGGGTTAAAGTCAGTGCCTGGTTGCTGGACTCTTAATAGCAGCAAGGACCTGCAGGAAGAAGGTGCAGGCTACTCTGAGTTGCAGGGCCCTGGGAAGTGATAATGAGCCTTAGGCAGATTTACGAGGTGCCCAGAGCATTTGGCAGTGTCAGCAGCAGGATGTGTTAGTTCCCAGGGGAGTGAGAGCAACTACAGGTAGTGCTGCCTGTTCAGGGACCCCCCCCCGGTGGTAGTAGGCCATGCCCACTTCTGGAGTCAGAGATAACTGTAGTGGAAGCACCCTGTCCCTCTTTGCCCACGCAGGAGGTGCTGCATAGGCTGCTCCTAATTTCAGGGTCTTGGAAAGGGACACTAATCAAGCATCTGGGCACTGCCAGGGTGTTTGTCCGTGGCAACAGCAGGGAGAGTATGCTCCCAGGAGAGTGAGAGCAACAACAGGTGTTGTTCAGTCCCAATGCCCTCCTCTCTGGTGCCCTCTGAGGTGATTGGGGCTGCAAGTGGTACCTGTTCATGGACCCCTAGTGGTGGTGGGTCATGCCTACCTCTGAGTCAGAGATAGCTGGTGGTTTGCCCCTGCCACCTGTAGACCATGCAAGAAGTACCCCATCCTGCTTAGCCTGTACAGGAGGTACTGCACAGGCTACTCCTAGTTCCAGGGTCCTGGGAAGGGACAGTGATCAAGCATCCGGGCATTTCCCAGAGCATTTGGCAGTGGCAGCAGCAGGGTGGTATGTTCCCAGGTGAGTGCCTAAGTCTCAGCACCCAGCCCCTGCCGGAGCATCTCAGGCTGTGGTGTCTTGGTTACCAGGTGAGAACAATGACGTGTGGTGCTTAGTTGAAGTGCCCTCTTTTTTTTTTTTTTTTTTTTTTGACCCTTGAGGTGACTTGGCCCACAGGTGGAGCCCACTCACAGGCCCCCAGTGGTGGCAGGTCACACCTTCCTCTGGCCTCTGAGATGACCACTACAGTCCATTCCGGCCCTCTTAGGTCACACAAGAGGCACCAAGTCACACTTAGCCCCTCACTGCCCTCAGCCCACACAAGAGGTGCCCAGCCACCAGTAGTGCTCACTAGAAGCACCTGGTCTCCTATAGCCTCAGCAAGTGCCTTCTCGCTCCCTGTAGCCTTCCCCAGAGGCAACCTGCCCTCTGAGAGCCTTTCATGTGCAGGGAGATTCCTCTGGCAGTCTGCCCTTTCTGCTCTTGCCTTCGCGAACAATGGTGCCTTGCTTCTCCTGCAGGCCCAGACCTCCTCCCCAGTTCCTTCTGCCATGGTGTTCCTCTCCCCAGCCCATAGCACACTGCTCCCCTGCCCATGGCACACCACTCTTTAGCCCCTTAGGTTTTCCCCATACAGCCAACCCTAGTCCTCCCCCTGGAAATGACCTCCAAAGCCTAAGTCTTGGAGCCCAGCCCCCACCCAAGCATCTCAGGCTGTGGTGTCTGGGGTGGTGGTGCAGATGATCTGTGCATCTCTCACTCTACTTTGCCCTCCTCAGTCCAGCTTCTGCTCTTTTCTTGGTGATGTTGAGGTCCCTCTGTCTCGGCTGAAATCCCAGTCAGTTAGGTGGCTTCCCAGAGTGTGGTTCCTTTCCTTTTTCACAGCTCCCTCTCAGGAATACTAGTCCCATGGAGTTCCCATCGAGGCTCAGCAGAAATGAATCTGACTAGCATCCATGAGGACATGGATTCAATCCCTTGCCTTGCTCAGTGGCTTAAGGATCCAGCATTACCATGAGACAGTGTGGCAATAGACATGGCTTGGTTCCCACATTGCTGTGGCTGCAGTGTAGACCAGGAGCTATAGCTCCAATATGACCCCTAATCTGAGAACTTCCATAAACCAGGAGTGTGGTGAGAACTTCCATATACCAGGAGTGTGGCCCTAAAATAAAAAACAACTGGAGTGCTAGTCCCGTCCTGATCCATTTTCTTTCTTCTTAACTGTTCTACTCAGTTATGTCGAGAGTTTCTTGCCTTTTTTGGAGGTTTAAGTTCTGCCAGCATTCAGTAGATATTCTTTGCAAATGTTTTACATGTAGATTTGTGTGTGTGTGTGTGTGTGTGTGTGTGTGTGTTTGCCTTTTCTAGGGCTGCACCCGCGGCATATGGAGGTTCCCAGGGTAGGGGTCCAAACGGAGCTGTAGCCGCCAGCCTATGCCAGAGCCACAGCAACTCAGAATCCAAGCTATGTCTGCGAGCTACACCACAGCTCACGGCAACGCTGGATCGTTTAACACACTGAGCAAGGCCAAGGATCGAACCCTGGACCTCATGGTTCCTAGTCAGATTCGTTAACTGCTGAGCCACGATGGGACTGTCCCTCCATGTGTTTTGTTTTTTTGTTTGTTTGTTTTTTGATGTGTTTGTGGGAGAACATGAGTGTGACATCTTACTCCTCATCTTGATTCTTCCCCGTTATTGGTATTTTCATTGAGTAATCATTGAACCTTATAATGAAATTTTGTCATATATAAATGGACAGAGAACTGAAGTGCTGTGGTGTTTAAACATCCTAAAAGTACCTATGATCTTTGAGAAAAGTGGCATATGACAAAATTGTAACTAAATCAGTATGGTGCAGCTAGTTTGGGGCCCTTTGTAATTCATCCCAGGAATATCTCACTTCAGGGTGTTGTGATATAAATGTACTGTACCAGGAGTTGGAAGATCTGATTTCAGGTAATGACTATTTCTTCCTAAATATTTGTCCTTGAGCAAATTACTTCCTGAAGTCTCAGCTTCTTCATCTACACAATGAAAATACTCATAATACCTCTTTCCCTGGGTTGCTATAAATGTGTGAATGAAATCATTAGGTAAATCATGCAGCATAGCACCAAGTCCAGAGTTGGGACTTGAAAACGATTACTCCTCTCTCTACATCTCCCCAGATTCCAGTAGGCTTGGTCAGCTGATTTTCTAACTTGCAAGTTATTTGAAACAGCAAATTAAAGTGTGGGCAGCTGCTAGAACAAGTTTTATTGATTTTGATAAAAAATGACAGCTGGTAAACTTATGTGGCAGAAGCAATACAAGAAAAATTAAAAACACACATAAGATGTGAGAAAGCTGCGTAGAGATCTGGGGCATTTAATTTAGCCACAAACCGCCACAAACATCAAAAGGAATGAGGAATCACTATTATAATATAGCATAATAATCGGTGCTCTCAACAGGGATCTTGTGCTGTTGAAATTTGATCTGAGAACAGTCCCTGTTCATGTTCTTAGATTTAGATTTAACAGTAGTTAGGGGCATAAAGTGAAAAAGGAGCCAAACCCTGTGCACATATATTCACACGTTATATCACTAGTCCTCCCAGCAATACTAACAGGTAAGTAATTTTATTCTATCTCATAGAATAGAAAACCAAGGAACAGAAAAATTAAGTAACATGCCCCAGTCCACACATGAAAATGAATAGTCTTTGGTAAACATTTTTTTATCAAAAATAAAATGTTAGGAGTTCTGGCCATGGCTCAGCAGTAACAAACCCTACTAGTGTCTACAAGCATATCAGTTTGATCCGTGGCCTTGCTCAGTGGATTAAGGATCTGGTTTTTGTCGTGAGCTGTGGTGTAGGTTACTGATGTAGCTCAGATCATCCATTGCTGTGGCTGTGGTGTAGGCTGGCAACTGCAGCTCCAATTTGACCCCTAGCCTGGGAACCTCCATATGCCACAGGTGTGGCCCTTAAAAGAAAAATTTAAAAAAGAGGCAAAAATAAAGCATGTTTATAACTTAAAAAAATAATTAATAGGGACCTGTTTTCTTGGTTACTATAAAAAGAGGATCAAAAATGCATTGACTTAAAAACATTCATAAACTCAAGAGGTTCCAATTAGCTACCACAGAGAAGGAAAAAAGAACAAAATATAGTAAAATTAGTTGAGGAAAACACACATATTTTGAGGTTCATTGAGTTTCTGAAAATAATATTACATCATATGAATAAGCATTTGATAGGTATTAAAAACATCAAAGAAGAAATGAAACGACTATTGTGTTGAAATATCTGGCATAAATCCTGCTATGGAGTAAGTCAGGTTCTCTCCAAAATTCCCAACCCCTAGTACCTCAGATATAACCATAGTCATAGATAAGTGTTTTAAAGGAGATTAAAGGATGTGATTAGTATTGGCCCTAATGCCACTAAGACTGGGATCCTTATAAGAAAGAGAGAGATACCAGGGACCAAGGGTGTGGGCATTCAGAAGAAAAGCTATATGAGGACATAGAAGGCAAAGAGAGGTCTCAGGAGAAACTAAACCTGCCAACACTTTGATCTTGGGCTTTCAGCCTCCAGGTCTGTGCTAAAATAATTTTCTGTTAAGGTACCCATGTCCTGGAAAAGTACCCATGTACTCAGAACTGTGCTACTGAGATGCAGAATGCTGTATAACAAAAACATAAATCCATATAAATGACTTTGGAACCAGGTGATGTGTAAAATTGGAAGAATTTTCAACTGTTTGTTAGACAACAGCCTACATTGTCTTAAAGAGACTGTTGGCAGGAATATTGCTTTATAAGGTGATCTGATTAGGCTTCTATTAGGAACATATCATTGGAAACTGGAGAAAATGTGGTCCCTGTTGTAAACAGAGAACTCTGCTGAACTGTTTTCCAGTGTTTTGCAGAAGGTAGAACCTATGAATGATGACATTAGATATTTAGCTTAAGAGAATTCTACACCATGTGTTGACGGTGGAGCTGGTTTTCTTCTGCTGCTTATAGTAAATGTGAGAGGAGGGAGAGAGATCAAAGAAGGAATTATTGAGCAGAAAGAACCAGAATTTGAAGATATGGACATTCTCAGCCAGACCATATTGCCAAAAAATGAGAAAGGTTTAGAGAGAACACCAGTGGTATGGCTGGACCATTATTCCATAAAGAGATTATAGGTTTGACTCATTATTCTAAACAGGGGTCTCATCAGAAGAAAGGAACAGAAAGAGGTTTTAACCAGTGTAAACACTGCCAGCCTGGACTAAAGAGGATAAAGATGGGACAAAATGAAGGAAGGCTGTTGGATGTCTGGAATTTACAGGACTAAAGCTATTGAGCTGCAAACATGCATTATCTTTCAAAAAATGGAAGAATGACCCCAAAAGTGATCAGCATCAGGGATGCCACTGCCACCACAAATCTTGGGGGCAAGGCTGTCTCTTCCCAGGTTTCAGAGGTTAGAGCCACGTCCTTGTTTACAACAAGGTCAGACTTCTGCCACGTAGGGCTAAGGAGTTGGGGCTGCTGCCCAGGGCTGAGGGAGTGACACTTCCACCAGAATGGGCCCAGGCAGTAGGATGTCACCCCAGTGGACCCAGAGAACAGAATATTAAGTTGAAGAAGATTATTCTCAAGCCTTAAAATCATATGACATATGCCCTACTAAGTTTGGACTTGCTTGATCTTGTGATCTTGTTCTTCTTTTCAGTGCCTTCCTTTTGGAATGGAAATGTTTTCACTATGTCTATGCCACTTTTACATTTTGGAAGCAAGTAACTTCAGTTTCACAAGTTCACAACTGGAAAAGAGTTTGCCTCAGGACAAAATCATTTCTTAAATCTCGCCCACATGTGATTTTAGGTGACATTTAGATGAGATGTAGACTTAGAGTTGATACAGGAATAGGTTAAGACTTTGGGGATCAGGTGAATGTATTTTGCACATGAGAAGGTTATGAATTTTAAAGGTCCAGAGGGGAGGATGTCATGGCTTCTGACAACATCCAAATTCATAGTTGAAGTTTCAACCCCCTACTATATCAGAATGTAGCTATATTTAGAAATAAGGTCTTTAAAGAGAAGATTACAGAAATTGAGGCCATTGGAATGGGGCCCCAATCCAATAAGACTCATTTCATTACAGGGAGAGGAAGAGATAACAGGACTGTGGTGCACATGGAGACTAGGTATTGGGCATAGAAACAGGAAAAAGCACAATCATTGCTCAAAAGAACCTGATCATCTGTGAATAGAGAGGGATGCAAACAGAAAGGCACTGTGTGATGAATGAATCTACAGAGGCAAGTGCAATGCTGTAAAATGATAAACTCTGCTTTCTGGATGAAAGAAGGGGGCACAGTAGGGGAGATGCTTGAGCTCAGCCTTGAGATGAGCAGGGATTCATTTGCTTCATAAGGAGAAGAGTGTCAGAGTGGAAAACAGTAATTTCTTTACAAAGAACCCACAGACGGCATTTGATTGATGTTGACATGAGTTCAGTACTCATTTGCTTCCTTAATAGAGAAAAGGGATTTAAAGCATCTTATAAAACCATGGCAATGAAATTAAGTTTAAAAAAATCTGGAGGAGAGGAGGACAAGAGAGAAATCAAGTTTGGAAAATAGATAAAAGCCATGAGGACAAACAGGAGGGAAAATACAGCTATTACATTTGACCATAAAATTTAGCCACAAGTTTTCTGAGAGACATAAGGAAGAGATAAATATAAAAAGTTGCTCGAACTTGTATAAGGTTACAGTGAATACAAATGTATTTTTATCCAAAATCCAAGGGAAATATCCCATATTGGAAATTATAGAGAGATGTGGGAGGTATAATACATAGTGTTCTCACATATATCTTTAATAGCTAGCAGAAAAGTGAGTATAAATATTTTATTTTTTACCTATCTTACTTAAAATTTTATCTACACAGAAAAAGCACTGAAGCTTTCTAGAAGAAAAGCATTTAAGTACAGCATTAGAAAGAAAATAAAATCAGAAATTTAACATTCTCCTTTGAGAATAGTCTTTTTTAGGCAGTAAAGTTGTTTCCAGCTAGATTTTTAACACTATTAGGATTCACCTCAAAATTCTTCTCAAATACCTGACACCTTCAAAAAGATAATTTACTGGTGTTAATAAACTTAATGGTTTGACTTGTTACTCATATTGGACTGTTCCCCTTCTTTTTCTTGTTTGAATAGTGTAGTTGTTTCACATACTGAACAAGTGATAAATGATAGCTTAAAAAATTACCTGTTGTCTATTTCAGTGGATGGCCTCCTAAGATACTCATTTAGAGAGATATTTCACAGTTTTGTTCTACAAAGGAATTTTTTCAAAATAAGTTTTCTATGCATTTACTTTTTTCCCCTGAAACTTAAACAGAGGTCTGTGCTTTTTTATTTTGTAAACATTTACACCCATGTGTTTACCCTTGCTTTTTTAATTAGTTCACAGCCTCTATTTTATATGAGTTATATTTCATGTAAGGAGCACAGAGCACAAGAACCCAAGGCAACCTGGATTGGCCGGGTGTACTGGCAAACATCCAAAGTCTTTGAGGGTCATTCCCTCATTTTCTGCTTGAATTTAATAAATTGTCTTATTGACTTTCCTAAGTGTCTTGAAGTCAATTAATCAAAAAAGAAAATTGTGGGAGATGTGATTAAGATGGCATAATAGAAGAGCTGGAGCTCACCTTCTCTCATAAAAACAACAAAATCACAGCCAAATGCTGAACAATCTTCAACCAAATGGACTGGAAACTTTCAAAAGGTATCCTACTCCAAAAGACTAAGAGGAGGCCACATTGAGAGGTAGGAGGGGCGATTATGTGATATAAGCAACCTCATATCTGCCAGGCACGAAGCCCACAGACTGAAAATAACTGTATCACAGAGATTCACCTATAAGAGTGAGAGTTCTGAGCCCCCCATGTCAGGGGCCCGTGCCTGGGGATCTGGCATTGGAAGGAAGAGCCCCTGGAGCACATGGCATTGAAGGCCAGTGGGGCTTGTGGGAAGGAGCTCCACAGGACTAGGGGAAATGGAGACCTCATTCTAGAAAGGCACGCACAGGTTTTCATATGTACTGGGTCCCAGAGCAAAGCAGAGTTTCCATAGGAATCTGGATCAGACCTGACTGCAGTTCTTGGAGTTTCTCCTGGAAAAACAGGGGGTGGCTGTGGCTCAATGTGGGGGAAGGACATTGGAAGCAAAACTGTCAGGAATATTCATTAACGTGTTGGCCATTTGGGGAAAATCTAGCCCCATCCATCAGTGCTGAGAAGCCCCAGGCCAAACAATAATCCTGGTGTGATTGCAGCCGCACTCATCTTTGGACAAGAAGCTTAAAGATCCCCCCCCCTTCCATGCCCAGGTACAGAGCCATCTCTGATCTCACCCAGAAAGAAAGCCCTACCCACCAGAGGGATAAAAATAAGCCTCACCTACCAGTGGGCAGGCACCAGTCCCTCCCATCAGGAAGCCTAGAGCAAGCCCCCATACCAACTTCAGGCACAAAGGAGTCAGACATCAGAAGTAAGAGAGGCTACAACTCTATTGTATGCAAAAAGGACCCTACACAAAAAACCTATAAAACTGAAAAGGCAGAGAATTAAAACTCAGCTAAGGGAACAAGAAAAAAACACCAGAGAAACAGCTAAGTGATCTGGAAATTTTCAGCCTACAGGAAAAAGACTTTAGAGTGATGATGCTGAAGATGATGCAAGACAATGGAAATAAACTGGAGGCAATGCTTGATAATTTACATCAAACATTGAGCAAATAAATACAAGATTTAAAACTTAAGCAAGCAGAGATGCAAAATAAATAAAAAAATTCATTAGAAGCAACCAACAGCAGAATGCAGGAGGCAGAAGAATGAATAAGCGAGGTGGAGGTCAGATGAATGGAAATCACTGATGCAGAACAAAAAAGAGAAAAGATTGAGAAGAAATGAAGACAATCTAAGAGAACTCTGGGACAATGTTAAATGCACCAACATCTGTATTATTGGAGTGCCAGAAGGAGGAGAGAAAGGAACAGAAAAAATATTTGAACAGATTGCCGAAAAATTCCCTAACATGGGAAAGGAACCACTCACTCAAATCCAGGAAGCACAAGTACCATATAAAATAAACCCAAGGAGGAACACCCTGAGACACATTAATCAAACTGACCAAAATTAAAGACAAAAAAAAAAATATTGAAAGCAACTAGGGAAAAGAAACAACATGCAAGGGAACCATAATAAGGTTATCACTTTTCAGCAGAAACTCTGCAGGCCAGAAGAGAGTGGCATGATATACTTAATGTGATGAAAGGAAGAAATCTCCAACCAAGATTACTTTGTCCAGCAAGGCTCTCATTCAGATTTGAGGGAAAAATTAAAAGCTTCACAGATAAGCAAAGGCTAAAACAATTCAGAAACACTGAACCAGCTTTCCAACAAATACTAAAGGAACTTCTCTAGGCATAAGAGAAAAGGCCATACTAGGAATAAAAATACCACAAATGACAAGGTTCACCAATAAAGGCATATATACAGTAAAGGTAGGAAATCATCTACACACAAATATGCTACCAAAATCAGAAATCATGAGAAGAGGAGGGTACAATTGCAGGACACTGGAGATGCACTTGCAGTTAAGAGGCCAAACCTTAAAACAATCTCATATGTATGTATGTATGCATGATATACACCCCTATATCAAAACTTCAGGGCAACTGAAAACCAAAAATCTACAATTGATAAACATACAAAGAGGAAAAATCAACTCAAATACAACACTAAAGATAGTCATCAAACCACAAGAGGAGAGGAGGGAAGAAATAAGAGCAACAAAAGCAAATCCCAAACAGTTAGTAAAATGGCAAAAAGTACATATCAATAATTACTTTGAATGTTAATGGACTAAATGCTGCAGCAAAAAGACACAGACTGGCTGAGTGGATACAAAAATAAGACCCATATATATGCTATCTTCAAGAGACCAACTTCACTTCTAGGGACACGTACAAATTTAAAGTGAGAGGATGGGAGAAACTATTCCATGCAAATGGGTATCAAACATCTGGAGTAGCAATACCCTTATCGGACAAAATAGACCTTAAGATTAAGATTATTTTAAGAGACAAGGAAGGACATGACATAATGATCAAAGGATCGATCCAAGAAGAAGATACAATAATTTTAAATATCTATGCACCCAACGTAGGATCACCACAGTATATAAGGCAACTGCTAACAACCTTAAAAGGAGAAATTAACAATAACACAATAATAGCAGGGGGCTTTAACACCCACTTACAGCAATGGACAGTTCACCTGGACAGAAAATCGACGAGGAAATACAGGCCCTGAATAAAGCATTAGGCAAGATGGACTTAATAGATATTTATAGGACATTCCATCCAAAAGCAAAGGGATACGCATTCTTCTCAAGTGGACACAGAACATTCTCTAGGATTTATCACATCCTGGGCCACAAATAAAGCCTCATTAGCTTAAGAAAATTGAAATCGTATCAATCATCTTCCCAACCACAACACTATACAACTAGAAATCAACAACAGAAAAAAAACTGCAAAACAACACAAACGCGTGGAGACTAAACAACATGCTATTAAACAACCAATGGATCACTGAAGAAATCAAAGAGGAAATTAAAAAATACCTAGAAGCAAATGACAAAACAGATACAACACTGCAAAACCAAATGCAGCAAAAGCAGTTCTAAGAGGCAAGTTTATAGCAATACAAGCCTACCTCAAAAAAACAAGAAGCTCAAATAGGAGTTCCCATCTTGGTGCAGTGGTTAACAAATTCAACTAGGAACCATGAGGTGGCGGGTTCAATCCCTGGCCTTGCTCAGTGAGCCAAGGACCCGGTGTTGCTATAAGCTGTGGTGTAGGTTGCAGACGCAGCTCGGATCTGACGTTGCTGTGGCTGTGGTGTACGCTGGTGGCTACAGCTGTGATTAGACCCCTAGCCTGGGAACCTCCATATGCCACGGGAAGTAGCCCTAGAAAAGGAAAAAAAGACCAAAAAAAAAAAAAAAAAAAAGCTCAAATAAACAACCTAATTTTACATCTAAAGCAGCTAAACAATGAAGAACAGACAAGACCTAAAGTTAGCAGAAGGAAAGCAATCATAAAGATCAGAGCAGAAATCAATGAAATAGAAAAGAAGAAAACCATAGAAAAGATCAATGAAACTAAAAGCTGGTTCTTTGCAAATTTCAACAAAATTGATAAACCCTTAGCCAGACTTATCAAGAAATAGAGAGGACTCAACTCAATAAAAAATAGAAATGAAAAAGGAGATGTTACAAAGGACATCACAGAAATTCAAAGGATCCTAAGAGACTACTACATACAACTATATGCCAATAGAGGAAAACCTAGAAGAAATGGACAAATTCTTAGAGAAGTGCAGTGTTCCAAGACTAAACCAAGACAAAATAGAAAAGATGAATGTACAAATTACAAGTTCTTTAGTTGAAACTGTGATTTAAAAGCTTCCAAAAAACAAAAGTCCAGGACCAGATGGCTATTAATAGAATGCTAACACCTATCCTTCTGAAACCATTCCAAAAAATTGCAGAGCAAGGGACACTCCCAAACTCATTCTTTGAGGCCACCATCACCCTGATACCAAAACCAGACAGACAAAGATACCACAAAAAAGAAAATTACATTACAGGCAAATTTCACTGATGAACATAGATGCAAAAATCTTCAACAAAATACTAGCAAACCACATCCAACAATACATTGAAAGGATTGTACATCATGATCAAGTGGGATTTACCCCAGGGATGCAAGGATTCCTCAATATCCACAAATCAATCCGTGTGATATACCACATTAAAAAACTGAAGAATAAAAACCATATGATCCTCTCAATAGATGCAGAAAAGGCCTTTGACAAAATCCAACACCCATTTCTGATAAATACCCTTCAGAAACTGGGCATAGAGGGAACCTACCTCAACATGATAAAGGCCATGTATGATAAACCCACAGTTAACATCATTCTTAATGGTGAAAAGCTGAAAGAATTCCTGCTGAGATCAGGAACAAGACAAGGATATCCACTCTCACCACTACTCTTCAACATAGTTTTGGAAGTCCTAGCCACAGCAATCAGAAAAGTAAAAGAAATAAAAGGAATCACAATTGGAAAGGAAGAAGTAAAACTATCACTATTTGCAGATGACATGATACTATACCTAGAGAATCCTAAAGACTCTACCAGAAAACTTAGAACTCATCCATGAATTTGGCAAAGTTGAAGGATACAAAATTAATATACAGAAATTGACTACATCTCTATGTACTAACAACAAAAGATCCGAAAGAGAAATTAGGGAAACAATCCCATTTACTATCATATCAAAAAGAATAAAATACTTAGGAATAAACCTACCTAAAGAGACAAAAGTCCTGTACTCTGAAAACTTTAAGACACTGATGAAAGAAATCAAAGATGACACACAGATGGAAAGACAACACATGCTCTTGGATTGGAAGAATCAATATTATCAAAATGATTATACTACCCAAGGCAATCTACAGATTCACTGCAATCCTTATCAAATTACCAAGGACATTTTTTGCAGAACATGAACAAAATATCTTAAAGTTTGTTTGGAAGCCCAAAAGACCTAGAATAGCCAAAGGCATCCTGAGAAAGAAAAATGGAGCTGGAGGAATCAGGCTCCCAGACTTCAGACTATACTACAAAGCAACAATCATCAAAACCATGTGGTACCCGCACAAAAACAGAAATATAGATCAGTGGAACAGGATAGAAAGCCCAGAATTAAACCCATGCACCTACAATCAACTCATCTATGACAAAGGAGGCAAGAATATACGATGGAGAAAAGAGAGCCTGTTCAATAAATGGTGCTGGGAAAACTGGACAGCCACATGGAAAAAAATGAAATTAGAACACTTCCTAACACCATACACAAAAATAAACTCACAATGGATTAAAGACCTAGATATAAGACCAGACACTATAAAACTCTTAGAGGAAAACATAGGCCAAACACTCTTCAACATAAACCACAGCAGTATCTTCTCAGATCCACCTCCTAGAGTAATGACAATAAAAGCAAAAGTAGGAGTTCCCGTCATGGCGCAGTGGTTAATGAATCCAACTAGGAACCATGAGGTTGCGGGTTCAATCCCTGCCCTTGCTCAGTGGGTTAAGGATCCGGCGTTGCCGTGAACTGTGGTGTAGGTTGCAGACACGGCTCGGATCCCGTGTTGCTGTGGCTCTGGCATAGGCCGGCAGCTACAGCTCCAATTCAACCCCTAGTCTGGGAACCTCCATATGCCGCAGGGTGGCCCAAGAAATGGCAAAAAGACAAAAAAATAAATAAATAAATAAAAATAAACAAATGGGAATTAATTAAACTTAAAAGTTTCTGCACAGCCAAGGAAACCCTAAACAAAATGAAAAGAAAACCCACTGAATGGGCGAAAATATTTGCAAATGAAGCAACTGACAGGGAATTAATCTCCCAAATTTATAAACACCTCCTGCAGCTCTATACCAAAAAACAAACATCCCCATCAAAAAATAGGCGAAGATCGAAACAGACAATTATGCAAAGAAGACATATAGATGGCCACAAAACACATGAAAAGATGTTCAACATCAGTAATTATTAGAGAAATGCAAATCAAAACCACTATGAGGTACCACCTTACACCAGCCAGAATGGCCATCATCAAAAAGTCTACAAACAATAAATGCTGGAAAGAGTGTGGAAAAGAGGGAACCCTCTTATACTGTTAGTGGGAATGTAAATTGGTGCAACCACTGTGGAAAACAATATGGAGATGTCTCAGAAAACTAAAAATAGAATTACCATTTCACCCAGCAATCCCACTCCTGGGCATCTATCCAGAGAAAATCATGACATGAAAAGATATATGTACTCCAGTGTTCATTGCAACACTATATGCAATAGCCAAGACCTGTACAACTTAAATGCCCCTGACAGAGGAGTGGATAAAGAATATGTGGTATATATACACAATGGAATATTACTCAGCCATTAAAAGAAAAAAATTATGACATTTGCAGCAACATGGATGGACACAGAAATTACTATGATAAGTGAAGTTAGTCAGACAGCGAGACACCAACATTATATGGTATCACTTTCATATATGGAACCTCAAAAAAAGGACACAGCAAACTTCTTTGCAGAGCAGATACTGACTCACAGACTGAGAAACTTATGGTTTCCAAATGAGACGTGTTGAGGGGTGGAGGGATGTGCTGGGTGTTAGGGATAGAAATGCTATAATTTGGTTTTAATGATCATTGTACAACATAAATGTAATAAAATTCATTGAGTAAATAAAACAAAGAAGCAAAGGCACAAAAATGTAAAAAAAAAAGAAAATTGTGGGCACAAAATTTGGTCTGCCTTTACCCTCTTCCCAGAATGTAAGCAGTTTCTTATTTCTATTTGCTGTTCCTATCATCTGTCTAGGGGTTTCTACACAAGAATATATCAACATTATTTTTCCTCTGTAGCCCAGATGTTATGCCAATTTTCTGTCATTTCTTGTTTGTCCTTATTAATCATGAAATATGACATCATTGTAGAAGAAATAGTAAGAAACTGGGTGTGATGCTGCTGGCATTGAAAAAGCTTGCTGGGCAACCTGGGGTGCAAGCCAGATGTCAGGCAGCCAATTCGCTGAAGCCAGAGAGGAGAATAAATTTTTTTAAATGATGAATGAAAGGTATCACTCATGTGGGAGATATAGGTTTTCAGAGTCCAGATTAATGCAATGTGCTTTTTAACATAAAATTTCAAACACAGAGAAAAAAACGCTGAAGTTTTGAATTGTAAATGATGAAAAAGAAACCTGTCTATTAACTGCAAAAAAAAAAAAAAGATTACAACATTGTGATTTTTATAAAACTAAGTTCAAAGAATAATAGTGTTGCATCAGTCTTTTCCTGTTGATTTAGGTCATCTTGTTTTAATTAGTCATGATTTGCTTACAATTCTAAATCAAGGGTCAGGTCAGCAACCTTTTTTTATAAAAGCCCTGAGATTAAATAATTTTGGCTTGGCAAACTACCCAGGCTTTGTCTCATCTACTCAACTTTGCCATTTTAAGGCAAAAACAGCCATGGACAACATGCAGACAAATGAATGTTACTCTGTGCCAATGAAACGTTATTTAAGAAAACAGATCGTAGGTCATATTTGACCTACAGGCCACTGTAAGTCACTCTTACTGATTGTATAAATCATAAACTCAGGTACTCGGTTGAGAGATTCCTGTTGCAAAATTTAAAGATAAAATGAAGTTTCTGTGATATTAATATAGAAAATAAGGAAGTTACTGCATTCAACAAATATTTAGAGTCCTTGCTGTGTATCCAGCATAGGGCTAAGGGTTAGAGAATCAATGATGAACATGACAGTGTTTTTCCTCCACCCCCAGAAGCTTAGATAGAGAGGAAATGAGTAAATGAAGCAAATTAAAATGTATAATGTTAATAAATTCAATGATATCAGTAAATATATAGTTTTACAGAAACATATAGGAGGAAAAGCTGTAATAGCCATATATAAATCTCTATCTTTTTTCTTCTAAGGTCGTTAAAGCAGTAGTTCATGATTTTATAAAATCCTTTCTAAATATATAATCACATTATTTTATTCTCTTATTTCCTTTGTCTTTACTTTCATTCTTTTCAATTTCCACTTTCATACAATAACTTTTGTCCAAGTTAGTCTGTACGAGATGCTTCTTATCAAAATCATGTAACAAGAATGGGAAGAGATCCTTACATATCACCTAGTAGAGTCTCCATACATTTAAGTTGAAGATAATGAGACCTGGAACAACTAGATGATTTGGCCCTGTGGGAGGCCCCATGGGAGAAGTAGGATTAAATGTGAAATTTTTGGCTCTAGATGGGTTCAACTACTATACAATATCTTAAAGTCAGAAGCAACCTCATGGCCAATAAATAAGAAAATAAGAATGCAATCCATAACTTAAGAAAAGATGGTACCAGGACTTCCTGTTGTGGCTCAGCAGTAATGAGCCTGACTAGTATCCATGAGGATGTGGGTTTGATCCCTGGCCCCACTCAGTGGGTTAAGGATCCAGCATTGCCAAGAGCTGTGGTGTAGGTCACAGATGAGGCTCGGATCCAGTGTTACTATGGCTGTGGTGCAGGCTGGCAGATGCAGCTCTGATTTGATCCCTAGCCTGGGAACTTCCATATGCCAGGGTGCAACCCTAAAAAGAAATGAAAAGAAAAAATGGTACTTGCTGTGAGGAATACATCAAAAAATGCTTGATTTTTCTTTTTCTGAACTTCAAAAACATTTAAATCAGATTCTCCAAAAGTTCATTTTCTTCCTTACCAGTTAGGTAGCTATTCTTGTACACTTACTATTCTAATTAGAATTGTATGAAATGTTTTCCTGTTATTTTTTCAAAATCTTAAACTGTATTTAGCTAAATGGCTTCTAAGTAAAAACATTCAATGCCCATGCATGTTATGATCCCAAATCTGCCATTATAAAATTTCCTCCTGGAAATCTTGGGTTTTGATCTGGATAGTCACACTGCTTGAAGCTACCAAGCATTCTTGCAGGGCCTGAGAAGACTAATACTTAACAAGGTTTCAAAATTAATCAATTTTAAAGAGAAGAATTTAACAAGTGCAGGGAAAGTAGGGTCAATGGAAAGAGAATGTATGAACAAAGAGCTTTGGTTGTCACAGAAAGCCTCTTTTGTTTGAACAGTTGAGTTCACTTTTGAATAGTTCTTTAAAATACAGAATGGAGCAAGTTAATGACAAGACTGAAAGCAAATCTGTTCTTCCATCAAGTGTCATCAAGATAGCATTTAGCTGATCATCAATTTTTCAGCACAGTTCTGTTTGTAGAGCTGAATTTGTCGTTATAAATTTTTTAGGTCTAGAAAATATCATAGAAGTCAGAAAACATTTTCATGACATAACAGCGTGACATCTCTAAAACACTTTTTTTTCCTATATATTATGGCTGCAGGTACTTTAATTATCTCTTAAATGGCAATAATTTTGTAACATTGTACACAAAGAAAAGAAAAATGTAATCTTTCCTCTAACATATTTGATCCAAATTTGTTTTAATTATTGAAATATATAAAAAATGTTTTTGAAAAGGAGAGGGCACAGTTCATCTCATGAGAATAATGAGCAGAACTAAAGAAATATCTTTAAATTTTGGCACAAAATGAACAAAGTAACACAGGGTTTATTCCTATCCTCTTCCCTGTATCCCCTACACTTACAGTGCCCAAAGTTAGATAATAATGGTAACAATTTTTCTAGTAAAAATGTTACTTATAGAGAAGGGGCAGCGCATTTCGGCATCCAAGTGTTTAGTAGCTGAATAAACCTCTTTAATAAACAAACTGGATGTCTTCTTTTAAATAACATTTTTGTTGTTGAAAAGCTCAATCTTAAATGTAGGGCCTCCTTTCTCTTGTATACTGTGGATATTGCCTCACTGGCAGTGTTGAAAATATTCACCAGAGTCTGATAATCTCCCACACAGACTCCCTTCAAGCAAACAGAGAGGAACTCAGAGGGTATGTGACCAAGATACAAGTACTGAATCAGATGTGCTAGCTGACCTTATTGTGGTGCAATATATCCTAATATCGGGACATCACACTGTATATCTTGAACTTACACAATATGTTCATTGTATCTCAATAAAGCAGAGAGTTAAAAGATATGATATAAATCTTGGGTTGGATTATATCTAATGGACGGCACACCATGGGTTCTGGGCCTCCTACATCTAGATATAAAGTAAGTAGTTGACAGCAGGCTGTATGGATTCCATAGTGAGCTCAATGGCTTAACCAGCCCCCGCACCCCCCAATTCCTCCTGTCTGCCTGTACCCCCAGTCACTCCCTCACATCCTGTCACATGAACCATTCTCTTTTGGGCTCATGACTGGCTTCACTGCAGTTGCCTTGCTCCACAAACCAGAGACTCATTGGTAGTATCTTGGCTTCACTCTTGCTATATATTTTTTTGTAATAAAAATAACAAAACACAAAGAGTGAACCCAACTATAAACTATAGGTTTTACTTTATTATATTAATATATCAATACTGCCTCATCAATTGTAACACATGTATTCTACTAATACAAGATGTTAATAATAGAAAAACTGGGAGAAGAGAGTATATGAGAACTCTTTGTACTTTCTGCTCAATAAAACTAAAGCTGCTCAAATAAAATCTATTTTTTAAAATAACACTAAAGAAAAATATGCTCAGTCTCAAAATTATGTGGAATGTTTCAAGGTATCTGAAAATATTCTGAGTTCCAGAGCTCAGTTTTATCTTTTGCTCTTCTCACCACAGAGTTTCAGATTCATCAAATAAATAAATAATAAAAGAAGCATTTGGGAGCTCTTCTTACAGTTTCAGTTTTTAATATTTATCTCAACAAAGATGTGTCTGTTTGTAGTATCACTTTTATAATGGGTGAGACATTCCATTAAGGAAAAGAAAACACAGATGGATTTGAGGTAATTGTCAAAACCAGTTTGTTTATAATCTAATAAAGGGCATATTGCAAGTAATTATTTTAAATAATGAGATTAAGACAGGCGGTGTTGGAGGTTTTCATTATTTCTCTTTTCCCACACTCATAATGAAGTAGAGACATTGCAACTCTTGGATCTCATGGCACTCGTTTTAGTTCTCTTCTCCACTCACCCTCTCACCACCTTTGTTTTCTCTGAACTTTCTCCCCGATGACCCAACATTTAAAGAAGGCTTTCTGTAAAGACTCCCAGCTGTGAATTTCAAACTTCATTTTTTGTGCTGGCTTATATCCAAATAATTTGATGCTTTGACTCTCAGTTGTGGGCATAGTGCCTTGTCCTAAAACAGAATTTAAATTGCTCTGTAAGGTTTTGAATTCTTCGGCTTTTGCATTTTTCTGATGCTCCTGAAGGGACCTAAATACCAAAACAACTCCTACTAATAACAACTATAACAAAAATGACAATATTTGTATAATGTGAGTAAATGTGCAACTTGACTCATTTGAGAAGACTACCCATTGTTCACCAGTTCGTTTATCTTTAATTTTGTGCTAAAAAAGTTTTATGCTAGAGGATCCTGGAGTGCTTGGAACAGCACTTCCATACTTTATTTTACACCAATCTTAGTATCCAGAAAAGCAAAGCACTTCTTTACTTATACTCTTTTTTTTTTTTTTTTTTTGTCTTTTTGTCTCTTTAGAGCCACACCTGTGGCATATGGAGGTTCCCAGGCTAGAGGTCAAATCGGAGCTGTAGCTGCTGGCCTATGCCACAGCCACAGCAATGCGGGATCTGAGCCACATTTGCAGCCTACAGCACAGCTCATGGCAACACCGGATCCTTAACCCACTGAACCAGGCCAGGACTGAACCCTCATCCTCATGGATACTAGTCGGGTTTGTTACCACTGAGCCATGGTGGCAACTCCCTACTTATACATTTTAATAAGATACTTATTTGGAAAGGCTAGAACCTTGGAAATACATGTGGGAGTTCTCATTGTGGCACAGACGAAACAAATCTGACTAGTATCCATGAGGATATGGGTTCAATCCCTGGCCTTGCTCAGTGGGTTGGGGATCCAGCACTGCCATGAGCTGTGATATAGGTCACAGATGCGGCTTGGATCCCATGTTGCTGTGGCTGTAGTGTAGGCTGGCAGCCGTAGCTTGGATCTGACCTCTTGCCGGGAATGGCCACAGGTATGGCCCTAAGAAACAAAAACAAAAACAAAACAAACAAAACAAAACAAAAAAAGAATTAAAACAACTTCTCAGAGTTCCCCTTGTGGCTCAGTAAGTTAAGAATCTGACTAATCTCCATGAGGACATGGGTTTGATCCATGGCCTTGCTCAGTGGGCTGAGGATCCAGCATTGTTGCAAGCTGCAGCGTAGGTCGCAGATGCAGCTGGGATCTAGCATTGCTGTGGCTGTTGCATAGGCTGGCAACTGCAGCTCCAATTTGACTCCTAGCTTGGAAATTTCCATGTGCCCTGGGTGTGGCCCTAAAAAAGATAAAAACAAAAACCAAAAAAAGGAAATGCATGTAGCTTACAATCGAGACTTCCTTTCCTAGTAGTAAGTAAATCAAAAGAAACTCAGCAAACTACCCTGGATCCTAGATGATTTCTTGAAAACACACACACACACACACACACACACACGTCCTAAGAAAGCAAGGAGATTTTGTAATGCAGACCACCCTTCCCTTGCATATATACACACATGGAGTGTATCTTCATGGAATTAAGGTCTACAGGAGGAAGAGCAAATTTAGATGAAAGATGAAAGATTCTTGGACCTTTGGTTCAAGAGTCACAGATTCAGAGGTTAGGTTTCTCTTTTTCCTTTTTATAGGCTGGCTCCTACATGTCATCAATTTTTTAATTGAACTATACTTGATTTACAATGTTTTTGAGTTCTGGAGTGGCTCAGTGGGTTACAGATTGGGCATTGTCACTGCTGTGGCATGGGTTCGATCCCTGGCCTAAGGAACTTCCATGTACCACCGGTACGGCCAAAAACAAATGAAAATACAATATTGTATCACTTTCTGCTGTACAGCAAAGTGGCTCAATCATACATGTATATACATTCTTTTAAAAATTTTTTATTAAAGTATAGTTGCTTTACAATGTTGTGCCAATTTCTGCTATACAGCCAAGTGACTCAGTCATACATATATATACATTTTTTTATATTATTTCCATCATGGTCTACACCAGGAGATTGGATAAATTTCCCTGTTCTGTAGAGTAGGACTTCATTGCTTATCCATTCTAAATGTAATAGTTTACATCTTAACTCCAAACTCCCAGTCCCTCCCCACTCCCCCTTGGCAATCACAACTCTGTTCTCTATGTCTGTGAGTTTGTTTTTATTTTGTAGATAGGTTCATTGTGCCATATTTTAGATTCCATATGTAAGTAATATCATATGATATTTGTCCTTCTCTTTCTGATTTATTTCACTTAGTATGAGACTATCCAGTTGCATCCATATTGCTGTGAATGGCATTATTTTGTTCTTTTTATGGCTGAGTAATATTCCATTGTGTCTATGTACCATTCATCTGTCGATGGACATTTAGGTTGTTTCCATGTCCTGACTATTGTGAATAGTGCTGTTGTGAACATGCCATGCATGTATCTTTTTGAATTATAGTTTTATCTGGATCTATGCCCAGGAGTGGGATTGCTGGATCATATGGTAGTTCTGTATTTAGTTTTCTGAGGAACCTCCATACTGTTTTCCATAGTGATTTTACTAATATACATTCTTTTTCATATTCTCTAACATTATAGTTTATTTCAGGATATTGAATATAGTTCCCTCTATAAATCTTTTTACAGTGTGGAAATATTTAATTTGTGAATTCTCCCAGATTTCTCTGGTAATGTTTTGGAAGTCACCTAAGGATCCAGCCACCTTACAAACTTGTGAGGGATACATAGGCAGCGCCTCCATGGGGACAGCCCTACAGACCTAAGACAACAACTTCATAGGGGGAAACTGCCCCAGATAACCCAGGCAGGCTGAAATCCCACTTTCCTTCTCCTACAGCCCATGATTTCCTATGCCTGGAGAATCATTTATAAAACTCACCTGCACAGAGTCCATGGGTGATTGATGACTCTGGGGCCATGGCAAAGCACCCAGAGATTTGTCATTCTTGCATTAACCTTAGGAAAAATGAATTCCAGCCAAAGTTCAAAGTCAGAGTGTAGCATCCTCCAAGTGGCCTGAGAAATCTGGCCCTCTGGCTGCCATCATGTCTTCGCTTTTACCATAGATTAATCACACATTCTCTTTTGTCTCCCCTTTATATTGAAAGAAAATGTACTCCGTGGAATAATAAAAATATCTCAGCCTCCAGGTTATACCTTCTCCCCTCTCTCATTATTTCCATTCCTCTTTATCAAGAATTCCCTTTCTCTGCAATTACTTAGTGCTTCCTGTACACCTCTGTTCGGTGTCTTGTCTCTATTTCCTTAGGATTCTCAGTCTTTTCCTGTTGAATATTATCTCTTAATTTTTTAGCCTCCAAAGATTTTTTTTATTTCTCTTATCCCCATCATTCTTTCATTCTTTTCTCTTTATTTTTTCAATTACTTGCTTTGTCTTATTCACTGTTTTATCCCTTCTCTTTGTTTTATACTTCCATAGAAAATTGCTGTCTGTGGGAACTGACTATGACCCTAGAGAAGATTTTGGAAGGAATTCAGACTACTTTAATATAATCCTTCTTTTTTGACAGATGCACCAAATGGGATACTCAGTTCAGTCTTGGGGTCCAGGGAGTTAGAATAGATGCATTCCTAAATAAATTCACACATTGAATGGAAGAGGTCTCAGTAAATGTATGATAAAATAAAACAAATATGATTTGTCTGAATTTTTGGAAAGCCATGAAGCAAAATCTGAATATTCAGTGAAAACGAGGATAGGCTTGAGTATGGAGAAAATCCTAACAGAATTCTAAAAATTCACCTGACTTAGGAAATGGAATAGGTCTTAAGTAAATGCAGTATAAAGAGGCCTATTCTCTTTCTTCTTTGTTTCACCAGTGGAGCAGCAATAAACTGTGTGGGGGTGTATTTTCAGGGATGAGAAGGGACTTCATCTGTTTCTTCCAGGGTTATATCCTATAATCAAAACTTGTTACTTGAAATTGAACTTTTATCATTCTAGTGCACACTTATGCACAAAATAGTTGATTGACTTGGAAACCAAATCTTAGTATCTGTTGAGCATTTATTTAGCTGAGAAGTTGATGCCCTATGCGTGATTGGAGGATGCTTCATGAAAGGTTGCTGATGGAAATGCTCAACTTCTCCTCTATCCACAGCACTTTAATGCTGGCTTAGCTTTTGCAAAAACTCAAAAACCCTTCTCCTTGGAAGGGAGTTTAGCAACCATGTCTCCTGCAGAATCATATCCCCCTAAACATCAGTAAATTTTCTAACTCTTCCTTCAAGCCACATTCAGGACTCTTTCTGAGAGTTTTAATAAATAACCATTTCTCCCTTAGGCAGAAAAATGGCCTTCCTAAGACATCTGCATCCTAAGTCCTGGAACTTGTGAATGTGTCATGTTGCATGGCCTATCTGTGTGGGCCAGGTGTAATCATGAGGATCCTTAAAAGAGACAGAGGCAGAAGAAGAGAGAAGATTAATATGATGCAAGGTGAGGTGCACTTTACTGGCTTTTGCTGGTCACTAAGGTTGAACTGTGTCTCCCACTAAAATATGTAGAAAATTCTTAACCCCTAGTACCTCAGAATATGATCTTATTCAGAAACAGAGTTTTTAAAAATGTAATCAAGTTAAAATGAGGTCATTAGGGTGGACTTTAATCCAGTATCACTGATGTCTTTATAAAAAAGAAAATTGGGACACAGAGAGGCAAGCGCAGATGAAAATCCTATGTGAAGACACATAGGAATAATCTCATGTGAAGGTGGAAGGAATAATCTCATGTGAAGGTGGAAGGAATAATCTCATGTGAAGGTGGAAGGAATAATCTCATGTGAAGGTGGAAGGAATAATCTCATGTGAAGGTGGAAGAGGGAATGATGCACATGCAAGCCAAGAAATGCCAAAAATTGCCAACAAACTGTCAGAAGCCAGGAGAGAGGCATGGAATTGATTCCCTCTCACAACACTCAGAATGAATCAACTCTGCCAACACCTTGACTTCAAACTCCTAGCTTCCACAATCTTAAGACAATACACTTCTGATATTTTAAGACACTCATTTTGTGGCACTTTGTTATGGCAGCCCTAGGAAACCAACGCACTGACTTAAGAAGAAAGGTAGCGGGAAGCTGGGACCCAGTGAATGTCAGCAGCTTCTAGAAGCTGGAAAAGGGAAGGAAATGATTCTCCTCTTGAGTCTGAAGAAAGGAGTACAGTCCTGCTGACACCTTTGTGTCAGCTTTGTGTCATCAACACAATGTTTGTGTCACCCCTAAATACATGTTGTAGCTCTGCCTTACAGCGTGTGACTGTTTTGGGGGCGAAAGGGTCTGTCAGGAGATGATAAAGGTTAAATGAGGTCATAAAGGTGGGGCCACAGCACTTGCACCCTTATAAGAAGAAGAAGGGATATCAGCATGCTCTGTCTCTCCAGACCATGTAAGGGTACAGACAGAAGGCGGCCAACTGAAAGTTAAGGAGAGAGCTCTCACCAGAAATCAAATTAGCTAGAACCTTGATCTTGAGCTTTCCAGCCTCTGGAGCTGTGGGAAAACACATTTCTGTTGTTTGGGTCCCAGAGTCTGATATTTTGTTACGGCAGCCCAAGCTGACTGTGACTCCTAGCAAGATCTATATTGGACTTTTGACCTCCAGAACTGTAAGATATAAATCTGTGTTGTGATGAGCCCTACATTTTGGTAATTTGTTACAGCAGCAACAGGACACTCACACTTCCCTGTGTTAAATCTCTAGTGACATCTTAGCTACCATACAGAGTGGCGTCATGACCAGCTGTGCCTTAGTTCATCTTTTAATTATCTTAGCTTATGACATACTCTAACTAGAGCATCTATATAGACCTTAGGTGAGAAATGCAGAAAAAAGAGTGATGGCCAAGAATTATACACACAAGGCCATGCAGTTAAAGGCATAGCATTGCATAAGCATTATTGCCTTCATTTTATAAGTTCAGGTTTACTTATGTTGCTTTAAAAACATGCTTTTAGAAGATGATTATGAAATAATTCCCTTTATTAGAAGAACCTGTTGCTTTGGTAACTTAAAATTCTCTGAATATGATGTTTCAGGAAAAAAATGTCCAATGATATGGTGAATTATTGCTATTTGTGGAACATTTCACATCTATAATTTTATGTGAAGAGCTATAAATTTTTTTCTACTGCCCTTGAAGCATGCATAAAGCAGGGAATTAGCATTTTGAAGGAGACCAAGGTAAAAATATATCTTGACAAAAACTTAACAGAAATAACCAACGTCGAAAATGATGTGAACTAAAGTATACTTTACTATCAACTGATAGTTTTAGAGTATTCAGTAAACCCAAAAACTATGCACTCCTGGAATTCAGTAACTTGTAGGCTTAGAAAGTTTGTAGCTTAAATGTCCTTAGGTTTCTTCTAGTTCTGCCACTGAGTAGATTTGAGCAAATTTTAACTCTTTTCTAAATGTTAGCATCTTTAAACTTGTAAGTTAAATTTTCATTTTTATATTTTAACATTAAACTCATACTTATGTAAAAGTTCTATTTATGTTGTTTGATTTACCTATGTAAAGTATTTAGCACCATACTGACACAAAATGATCTTATTGCTTAGCTACTGTTATTATTATAACTTTAACCTTCTGGGAGGATAATACACAAAATATTCTGGCTTAAAATAATTTCTATTTATTCAGCTTAGGATTCTACAGCCTTCTGGGTGATGGTTTTTATCTCAGTCAGTTGAGCTGATTCTGCTGGGCTTGTATCTTTTGTCAGGAGGCGGCTTGATGGGGCTGGGTGAACTAGGCTTGCTTCATTCTTAGATCTGACAGGCTGTGTGCCAGGGCAATGGCAAAGACTGGATCAGTGGTTCCTTATCAGGTTTTCTTGGGCTTCATCATATGGCAAACAAAGTTCCTAAAAGGAGGCGGAGGGCCAGCCTCAATGCACATGTGTTTTTCAAACCTCTGTTGGCATCTTACTTGCCAATATCCCATTGGTCAGATCAGTGCCTAAAGTCAGTGTGAATGAGTGCTACCAAAGAACATGGTTGGGTAGCCGTAATTTGTGGCCATTTTTGCAACCAACCACAAGTTTGAGATCCACATGCTACATATTTCATTACCAACAGTCCCCCTTGAGATGTCTCACATGCACCATAACTTGATATGTAATATCTAGGGTGGAACCTGCTCATTCCTTAGGGTTCTATAACTTAGCAATGGACACTACTTTCCAGTGAATCACTTGTGCTGAACTGTTGGAGGTAACTCTGTTCTTTACTTTTGTTTAATATCTACTCTGTTACCAAATAATTTGGATTGTA
Source organism: Sus scrofa (assembly GCF_054392235.1). Taxonomy (NCBI): domain Eukaryota; kingdom Metazoa; phylum Chordata; class Mammalia; order Artiodactyla; family Suidae; genus Sus; species Sus scrofa. The sequence goes on along the minus strand of NC_139393.1, from coordinate 55,542,581 downwards.
TCTTCTACAAATCCGTTGAATCCATCCACTTCCTCTGTCCCCACGGCTACACCCCAAATTCATGCCACCATCATCTCTTGCCTGGAGATAGAATTGTCTATTACAATGGTTACTTAAAACACTCTGCATTCCTTCTTATTCTCTTCATTGTGCTCCTCAGAATATGCCTATATGTCCCATAAAATGCAAATTGATTTATGTCACATTGCTGCTGAAAAATCTACACTGGGCTAAGGGGTTTGAAAAGCTGGGATCATGTATGGAGAAAATATAATCAAGACTAATTGTTCCAGAAGTAAGGTAGTGGTAAGTCTTGGGAACTGTGTATTTGTGTGGAGGTTGTTTTTGGATGAGAAGATATGAATGTGCTTGTAGGTAGAAATACTTGGAAATTACAGGAAGTGAGAACCAAGGGAACAAAGTCCAAGAGAAGGTGTAAGAGATGGAATTTAGAGGATAGTCTGGGGTCAGATGACACAGGCTAGCCCAATTATTTGGATCTTACTAAGCAGACAGTTAATACACAGTGTCTTGCAAATAGTATGTAAAACATGATTGTTGAATAAAAAAGGGTTTTGGTGTGGAAAATAACATAATATCATCTGCTTCCAAAAATAAATCTGATAGAAGGTATCAGGTAGAAGGTATAGAAAAGTGAGAGATCTGAGGTAGAGAAACTGTTGGGCAATATGTACATTATCTTGTATGAACAGTAACAAGGACCAAGACTAGGACTGGAGAAAGGGGAAGGAGTCATGCTATTAGGCAGACACTTCGGAGGGATGTGGCGACCTGCAAGGTTTGGTGACCACTTGAACTGGAAGCAAGACAGAGAGGTGTGAATTGCATTCAGACAGGCTGCAAAGTTTTTAGACCAGGAGTCTGTGCATATTATTAAGGGAAAAGAAATACATCTAAGGGTTATTGAAAAGAGGATGATCAACTTGGGTTTGGACTTACTGGGTCTGGAACCAGAGTGAGGCTCCATGTTCTGACACTTAGAAAATAGCTGGGAAAAGGTTTCCTTGCTTCCATTATCATTCCATCCCCTTTTCTTAGTCTAGAGTGCCTTTGCTCTACTCCAGTGATTTAAATCTTATTCAACCTTGAAGACATCTCCTAGGTTGCTTTCCTAATATACCTAGTTAGATTTTACCATTATTTCCAATTCCTTTTGACAACACTTGATTTATATCCTTTTTTAACCAGTTACCTTACAGTATTTTATATTATAGTGAGTTGATGCATGTTTATCTCTCATTAGACTGGAAACTACGTGAGGTGAGGGATGGCAGTTAGGAAGTTATCTCTTATTTAGCATTAGTTTCTGCAGTACTTCCACAACTATCTGAAATGCTAGCCTATAGAAAACATTTCACAAAAGCTGCTAAATGAATAGATACTAGCATCATTTAAAATTTTTCTCTTCTTCTGTGTGCTTGGCTCATAAATGAGAGAATGGATGTATTTTTTATAGGACCGAAGAGAACTAACTATGCGGGCAAATTAAATGTGTAGAGGGAAAAACTGTGAAGAAGAGGAATAATACATTTGCTATTGAAAATGCATTAAATCATTATTATCATTTATTCCCATGGTGAAATGAAGAAAAGCACTGAGTAGAAGTCATAAAAGCTGGGATTTAATCTGGCTCCCGGACTGTTTGGTTCTGTTACTTTCAGAAAGTCAATAAAAGTCTTTGAGCCTCCATTTTTCGTATCTACCAAATGATGTTGGATGGTTTCTAAGATCCTCAAGTACTCTTCACTTGCTACGCTTTGACTACTTACACAGGTAAAACAAAAGTATCCTGACTTAAAGGAATCAGAAGAAATATAGTACAGTCAGAAAGCACTGCATTGAAATGGCAACATTTTCCTAGGTCCCAGTGAAAACTTCTGGATCCTATAAAACATCATCCAGAAAGGCACAGTTGCAAATGATAACATTTGAACATACAGTACCCGTGCCTAACATTCAGGAAGCTTGATTACTCCCTCTCCACTCAGCCTTACATAACTGTGAAGCAGTCCTGCACATAGTCTAGGACAAGAGAGCACATATGCCAGGGCCCACCAAACCTGGCCATCAGATTTCAAGTGTAAATGTATACGTGTAGAGCTTCCCATCATGATGAGATGGGAGAATTCCTCTCTCCCTGATCCTCTGAGCTAAGTATAGCTATACACTCTGGAAATAAATCAATAGAAAAATCAAAGGAGAACTTTGAAAGTTGGAAGAGGAAGCGGTTAGAGAGCCCAAGACTGGAGGAATTGCACAGCAGGAGGGCATCTCGCAACCCCACACCCAGCAGGAGAAGGTGCCCTAGACCCAGTGTTTCTTGATTTCCAACTTAACAAGAAAGGGCATCCCGGATTAGCTTATTCCTACTACATCAAATGGGAGTACCTCTTACAACCCCAGGCAAACTCAGCAGACCCAGCAAAAGGGATCAGTTGGAAGTCTTGCTGATAATACGCATCTAGGGAAAGCACTCTCTTTCCCTACTGGTCCTATGACTCACCTTCTCCATCCAGAAACACCATGCATCCAAGGGACAAGGTGGATCCCACCACCCCAAGTACCCAGGAAGTGCCCACCGCCCCTGCCAGCTCTGACAGTCTCCTTTTCCCACTTAAAGACAGTACCAACCGTAGGCAGGGAGGAACCCACCATCACAAGTTCCTAGTCCAGGAAGCACTCTGTGCCATGAGCCTAAGAATGTCTTTACCCATCTAGAGAGACCAGGTAGCCAGGCTTTGGTAAGCTCCTTCAGATCCCTCAAGTAGCATCAGAAGTGATCAGTAGGTGGCCAAGTGGCATGAAATGAACCAAACACACCAACATACTACTACACACTCTCTGAAAATTAGATTGGAATTGGAATTACAAAATAGACCGGGACCTACATGTCAAGCCCATACAGTGTGTCTTCCTGTTAAAATAAGTTAAACAGGGCCCAGGGTCTTCAACGTAATATCCAAAATGTTCAGGATGTGATAGAAAAAAACCATCATCCTACCTAGAATCAGCGAAATCACAACCCGAATGAGAAAAGCCAATCAACTGATGCCAATATGCCTGATGCTGAAATGAGTAAGATGTTGGAATTATCTCACAAGGATTTTAAAGCAGCCATTGTAAAAGTGCTTTAAGAAATAATTATGAATTATTTTGAAATGAGAAAAATAAAGTCTTAGAAATGAAACAAAAGTTAAAAAACAGATTGTAGAACTGAAAAATACAACAGGCAGTTTTGAAAACTCAGTAAATGGGCTTAACACTAAAGTGGAGACACCATAAGATAGACTCTGAATCTGAAGCTGGAACAGTAGAACTTATCCAATCTGATCAACAGAGAATATAGACTGAAAAAAATAAACAGATCCTCAGAAACCTGTTGAAATAGTAACAAAAGTTCCAACATTCTTATCGTTGAAATCCCTGTAAGGAGAGAATAGAGGGAATGAAAAGGTATTTGAAGAAAAAAAGACTGAAGATATCTCAAATTTGGCAAAAGACACAAACCTACAGATTTACCAAGTTGGGAAACATATACCAAGACACATACATGATAATTATATTTCTGAAACTTTTAAAGCAATAAACAGAAGTGACACATTACCCGAGTCCATGATGAACATAGTGATGTCACACAATATTTTTCAAGAGCTACAAGTAAAGAATTATCAACCATGAGTTCTACATTCAGTGATAGATATAAAGCCCTCCTTTAGGATGAAAGGATGATAAAGACATTCTCAGATGAAAGAAAACTAAAAGGATTTGTCACTAGCTGACCTAAAGGTTGACTCGAGGGGCTGGTGCAATGCACAAAATACAGTTTATATCAGGTTCCATATAGCAACCTGCCCTCAAGAATTTCATATCCCAAGGGGAGAGGCCCTATTTACATAATTCTAGTAAAAAAGAGCCACTCACAGGGTGTTAGGGAGCCTATAAAATGGGGGGTCTTGGCCCAAAGTTGGAAAAGTCTTGCCCAAAGTCTTGGCCTGAGGGAGATAACATCCAAGCAAAGCTAGAACCAACTGCAGAAGGAAGCTTGAGGAAAAATCTTGGCAAAGGAAGAGAACTACAAGGTAGGGGGCTAGCAGTAAGCAGGGGTCTCCTGAACAGAGAACAAAGGCTCTGCTCAAGGCCAAAGCAAGGACAGAGCACAGGCTAACACTGGGCAGGGGGCTTAGAGAAGTAGCCTGGAGTGCTTTAGAGAAGGAATTTTTATGACAGAAAGAGGTAAAGGGAGGAATTCGTTACAGATCCTCTCTGTAATAACCAGAGTCTGGACAAATTACTAAATGGAAATGCAAACTCTAGGGGCTAATCAATTTTAATGGAAAAAGAAGACAGTGGTTTTGTCAAGCTATTGTCCCTAGTAGCAAAAAACATCAAAAAGCATCATTAGGATTCGCTGTAATTTTCTGCAAAGAGAAAGTTCTTAACTTCTCTCTAAAATAGCCTGATGGCCCCTCTTTCCTTTTTAGCATACGAGTGGTACATTTTTAAACTTAAGGAAAAAAAAAAGTTGCTTGAATAGTTTAGGATAACATTGTTTTCCATTAGTTTGAGTAGATTTGCATCCCCTTTTATGGAAAAAAAAATTATGTTTTATAGCAAATTTTTTTTGCAATTTAGCTACCAAGGGAATTTTTATCTTCTACACTAAAAATAGAACACAGTTTATAAAATTATTTTTTATGCACAAACATTTGTCTGCCATCAAAGTGAACATGCATCTGTCTGAAATATGTACAATAAAATATAATAAAAATATAATGGTTTACTAGAATTGCTGGTATATAATTTGTGGCACTTGAAGAGGTAACAGTGCCCATCGAGTGCTGCCAGAATCACAATAAAATAGAATGCCCTCCCAAATGGGCCCAAAGTTACCAGATCAGTAGTCAAGGGCAAGTCATCATGTTGTCAAGGTCATGTAGGTTTCCTTTGTGACACTGGGAGAAAGAATAGCGTTCAGCACTTCTTTTGTAAATAGTCTCATCCATCTCATTCCTACTGCTAAAATCACAGCCCATCCTCTGTCTCTCAGCTAACTAGCTGCTCACTGAATTTTTATCACCTCTTACTATCTCCCAAATCTACCCATCTCTCCACTCTATTGGCTTTATCGAATAACTGTCATTTCTCATGTTATCACAGTAAATTCCTGGCTGACCTCTGGGGCTCTAGTTTCATCCCTTCAGACCATCCTTCAAAGAACTAAAAAGCCCAAGGTCTTTATAAAACATGCACTTTATCGTATGTTCCCTCTGTTTAAAAGCCTTCACTGGTTTTTGGGATAAAATCCAAACCCCACAGCATGGAGTCAGTGCTTTTCCAGGATCACCCCTGACCGTCTTTCTTAGGTTTTCTCCTGATGGGATTTCTCTCACATCCCATGTTCTGCCAAGATGAACTTCTTGCATTTTGACCTTTCAACCCTGCTTCTTCATATCAGCCTGTCTTTGTGCAGACTCTTTCCTCATTATTAAACCGCCCCCCCCATACTTCCTTCATCATACTGATGACTTTTTATATATTTTAAGAGGGCGTATCATTTTGCTTGGGCTGCCATGACAAAGTACCACACACTGAGTGCCTTAAACAACAGAAATTTATTTCTCACATTTCTGGAAACAAGAAGTTCAACATGAAGATGTCAGCCTTCCTTCTGAGGACTATGAGGAAGAACCTGTTCTCTGCCACTCGGTGGTGGTCCTTGGTGTGTAGAATGTAATTTCTGCCTTCACTTTCACATGGCATTCTCCTTCTGTGCATGTCTGTGTCCACAGTTCCCTTTATATAGACACCAGTCATTGTGGATTAGGGCCCAACCTAATGACCCCATTTTAACTTAATCACCTCTGCAAATAACCTATCTTCACAGAATTTCACATTCTGAAGGGATTTAGGACTTCAGTATATGAATTTGGGGAGGGCACAGTTAAGCTCCTAACACCCAATTCAAAGGAAATCTCTATGACATTACCTGTAATTCTTCACTCACATAAAGGATCTTCTTTTTGCTTTTATTTGTTCACTGTATCTTTTAAACAGTCTTAATACCAATTACTGTGATTCATAATTACTGGTTTACATTTTTGTATACAACTGTGTACTATTGTATATTACAATTGCTAATATCCCCTACTATGTTGGGAATTTCTTTTTTTTAAAAAAAAAGAACATCTTTTTGTTTTTTATCCCCAGCACTTTCACAGAGTCTAGGTTATATATTAGGTGCTCAATAAATGTTTATTAGAGACATAAATGAAAGAATGAGTAAATTGATATGTTGTAATCTACTCAAGTTCAGAGGAAATTTTAATTTCTAAAAGTAAAAATGTTTAAAAATAGATTATGGTTGACTTCAAAATCAAATAAATTATTAAACTCATTTCATGAAATTAATGGATTTGTTTTTTAAATTCCAAATGTGAAACTTAGCAGCATGAGTGAACATGAGTGAAACATGAATTTTATTTAAGAACACTTATCAGTTGACACCATGTTTAAAAATTTCTAATTAAACTTGGACTTCTAGGCAAGAGTAGCCTGCCAATGCCAAAATTTGTGTGGTGTATTATATTTCATACTGTCTTCCTAGAAGCTTTCATATTTGATCCTCAGAACCACTTTATTCCATTGACAGTATTATCCCTATTACAAAATAAGAAAATTGGTGTTTTGAGGTTTTTAGACTTTTCCACGAATAAGAACTAAAATCCATATTTTATATCTTCTCTGTGTATAAAAAACTCATATAATTCCAAAAATAGATATTCATATTTTTCTACCATTATTGAACTGTACCTTTTAATAACTTTTAAAATAAAATTTAAGTAAGGATAATTGTGTGTACTCCGCTATATTCAAAAATTTCATAAGCTGAGGGGCAAAAAAAGTTTACTTTTGTTTTCTCCCTGAAACGTCTATGCTTCATGGAACTTTGACCTTTCTATTTATTGGAACATAGACCCTACTGCAGAACAATAGAATAAATGCTGATACAGATTGTTTTTTTCAAAAAATCAAATGAAAGTGCTCTCAGTAACAACCTGGTCTAGATCAGGAAGACTGTGGCAGAAATTAGAAGTGAACCAGAGACAGTTTAGAGGAGAACAAAACAATTTCACCAGGAATATAATCTATTTGTTCGTTTTTTCCTTTGAGCAGAAATGTTCCATTACAGGAAGAAAAATAAGAGAGAAATTAAAACATTTGGAATCCCTGTTATCTGTAAACCTCTAAGGTTGTGTTTACCTAATTGGATTATAATGAAACATAAACAATGGGGGTCTGGTCATGACACCTGGCAGATCTAGTAATCATCTGGGTTCCAGCTGCTGGGAAAATCTCCACCAGACACTTCCCAAGTTCACTCACAAGATGAAACTCTCCCTAGGGCCAGCAACACTTCTAAATAACAAATCAAAAGAAGATGAATTGTATTTCAAGGCTAACTCCAGCACAGTTCTCAGATTTGAGACAGAGAAACATGATCTATATTTAGAGCAGAAGATCTGGGTCCACCTCACTATTTTCAGCGTTCCCTTAATTCTGTTTACATTTAAGCACTTCTTTAAATCACACACCAACACAGTTATAAATATCTTCTAGCTTTTCCATGATGCCCAGTACAGTGTTAAGTATAAAGGAAGTGTTTAATGAATAAATATCAATGAATGTATCTGTTGAGGGTTTTTGCATTTCACTGTTTCAGGGGCAGAATAAAATGACCATAGTTTCCAAAGCACATTCAAATGTTTTATCCCATTTAAACTTCTTTACAGTGAAATCAAATAGGTATTATTAAACTTTAAAAATAAGGTTGTGTAGCTGGGAGTCCATTTAGAAAACAAAGGGCTTGGAGTTCCCGTCGTGGCGCAGTGGTTAACGAATCCGACTAGGAACCATGAGGTTGCGGGTTGGGTCCCTGCCCTTGTTCAGTGGGTTAACGATCTGGCGTTGCCGTGAGCTGTGGTGTAGGTTGCAGACGCAGCTCAGATCCTGCGTTGCTGTGGCTCTGGCGTAGGCCGGCGGCCACAGCTCCGATTCGACCCCTAGCCTGGGAACCTCCATATGCCGCAGAAGCAGCCCAAAGAAATAGCAAAAAAAAAAAAAAGAAAGAAAGAAAACAAAGGGCAGTCACCATCAGGGATTGAGGGCCCCCGGACTCTCAGCATTGCTGGAGGACTGTGGGGTTTATACTTCATAGAAGGTCGATTGGCTACTCATGAAGAGCCTTAGTCATTAAGAGAGGAGGTCTGGAGCAAGATGCTTTAGTCCACTTGTCTCCATTTCTATTGTTACTACGACCGCCTCCCCAATCTCCCTTAACCTTTTTTCTGAAGTTCTGTATTAGCTGCCTAACTAGTCTCCCTTCATTCGCTTAGCCCTTCACTCACCCAGGTGTGTTTTCTCCAGTGTTTCCGAGAGCAACCTTTTAAAAAACACACCTCTGATTTTGTCAGCCATCTGTTTGGGGGCGTCAAGTCTTTCCAAAGCTCTTACATAGCCCTGGACTGGTCAAGCCCTGCACATTTTGCCCCGCCCACTTCCTGTCCGTGCCCACGCCTCTTCCGCCATAGGCGTTCCGCATCCTGATGGTGGCTTGGGCCCTCGGCTCTGATTGCCAAGCTGGCAGCGATGGTTTCGTCCTCCACATCGCAGCTCAAGGTCACTTCCTTTCTTTTTTGTCTGGGTTAGGGCTTCCAGATTAGCTGCAGGTGCCCTCCCTGATAACTCTCAGCACATGTATATTTGCAGGTGTAATGATTTTTATCTCCACCCCCCAGCCTCCCCTCTTCTCCGGTTTAAGTCCCCAGTAGCAATCACATGCCTAACACTGAGTAGATGATTCATAAACATTGTTGAATTAAATCAGTCTCTTTTCACTGTTTCAACTCTACTGAGTTTTTCTTTGTTTGTTTTTTTTCTTTTTGGCCTTGCCTGTGGCCTGCAGAAATTCCCTGGCCAAGGATCACACCCTCATCCCAGCAGTAACACCACCAGATCCTTAACCCACTGAGCCACCAGGGAACTCCAGCTGAGCAATTTGTAATAACAAATTTTCCCATTACTTAGACACTTGCATATTCTGGACCCTTTTCTTACCCCTCTGCCCATGTTCATTTGCGTATTTGGGGCTGCATTAGAACCCAGTTTAAATGTCACTTTTTAAGAAAATGTTCACCTAAAACAAACTGCCATATATTTCTCCAGCAAAGATGGACTGATTCAGGATCAGCAGTGAATTACAATTGGGATCTGCAACCAAGGCCAGCCACCTGTAAAACCTTATCTTGCAAGCAAAGAAAAAAGCTTTCACAGAGAGGAAAAGGAAGTTGGGAGGAAAGCAAAGTACACATGGCTTTTCAATGGTTGAGTCCTTGCCAGGAGGAAGAGGAGTATGTCTTCTTCCTGCTGGGCTCTCAAGGCAGGGAGTGAGAGCGCCCCCTTCTGGTCTCACAATAGATTTAATTAAGGTTTCTGTTTGTTACAAACATATTTTTAATTTTTGATTTGATTTTTGAGACAGTAACTGAAAGTAAAAATATTGTGTCCCTGTATCATTAATGCTTATATATGATTGTAATATGTGATAATGGTGAAAATTACCTAAAACTAAAATATATTTGGAACATTAAACTTAAGAGTTTTCCCACAAAGGAGAACCTTTTCAAAATAGGTTGAGATGATGCATTTTCACACAGTAGGGTGACAAAATTCCAAAAAGAGTATTCTGGGCTAAATCTCATCAAATAAATAATAAACAGCTCTCAATAAGACACAATGTATAAAGTATTGAAACCGAGCAGGGCCCTATGGGGCTCCTGGGCACATAAGCCTTTCTGCATCCCCCAGGTCTTGTTTTTAGGGAATAAGCTTCAGCTTCCACGACCGTCCCTGAGTTCCAAAGGACAGGTTGAAACAGTTGCTAATCAGGGAAGGGAGGGGTTGCAGAGACCAGGGAGGGGAGGAGCAGTCCAGAAACAAAGAACCTATCCCTGAGTTCTGCAGAACCAAAACCCCCAACAAATGGAAGATGTTAATGAAGCATTCTTTGTGGAAAGACGACCACTGACCACCAGACCACTGAACACAATGCTTTGAAAAAGATGCAAGCTGGCCTCTACCCTGATCCTTATCTGTGGCCCTACTTTTCATTCTCCAAACTATAAAGTCACTTCCCAATCTCTCCTAAGGGGTGGGAGAGAACAGTCTTTAAGGCATTAGCCTGCTGTGGCCTCCTTTGCCTGGCAAAGCAATAAAGCTGTTTTTTTCTCCTTCACCCAAAAAACTGCCTCTGCATTTCTATTTAGCACTTGTGAGCAGAGGCTGAGTTTCGGCAACACTCCAGCATTAAGAGGATTTCTATGAATCTTTCTGGCAGAAAGCTGTAGTACAAACAGACAGGCCACTAATAAGATCTCACTAATTTTTAGTGACTCCTTGAATACTATTATGCTAACATCTTCTTAAATAAGGTTCACGTGCGTTTAAGAGTCTCATTTTCTTTGAATCACATTCTCAATTGTATACTCTTCCTCACAATATAAATGAGGTCCTATCGTCATTGAATCGATCCATGTAAGTATTTTACATTTTGAAGCAGTTTGACTTTATTAATCAAGGTAATGTAAAAAATTTAATGGAACATTTGGGAAACTTAAATGAGTGTAATAGAGAGAAGATCTATCTGGGAGATAGTGACAAACTAAGTAGCAATAAGAACTAGTGTATTATGAACAGTAGAACAGATGAGACATCATTTGATATTTTTAAAATAAGCTTTTTCCAGATTGAAGCAGTTATTCATGCTCAATGTAGACAAGAGAAAAGACTATGGAAATCTCTAATAATATCACCATGTATAGGTAATTCAATAGAATATTAAAATTGTGTAATATATATGTGTGTATGTATATAAGAAAAATCATGTATATGTATATACACATTTTCAAAATTATATTCATACATGATTTTCACTTTTAAAACTTTATCTCATTTAGTATTATTTCCTGGGCATGTTTTAAAAATCTTTTTTGAAATTTATACACAAAGCATATTTTTCTGTTGAAAGCAAACATGATTTTAATGCTACCATATATTCCAATTATGATTAACTTATTAATTCTCTAAGCATTGGATACTCAAGAAATTTCTCATGTTCTGAATATTATGAACAGCAAGCTCAATAACATTTGTGTACATGCTTGATTATTTTATTAGCTTGGATTGCTAAAAATGTAGTTACTGGATCACAATTTATATATATTTAAATGCTTTGAGATTATTGCCAAATTGCTTCCCTTAATGGTGTATAATTTAATCATTTCTTTCTCAAAATGCCATTTTTCAACTTATGCTCACTGGTGCTATTTCAAAACATTAAGCCAACTTCATTGTTTGAAAAGGTAAATCAAGGGATAAAGTCTTCATTGTGGTAAAATTTCCATCATATGTACTTAGACACCAGTAAAGCAATCTTAGAAATAAAAATTTGCAGAGAATGGTGAAAAGAATCTATAGTAACTTGTCTTCAAGGCAGGCTAGGGCTTTCTAACTTGACTGGGGAATGGCGTAAATCGCAATCTAAAATACCTCTAAATCCCCCAGGAAAAAAACAAAGGAAGCAAGGAAAGAAAGAAGCAAAGAGGGAAGTGAAACTGACAGCACTACCGGCCTGAACATAGCCAGAACACAGATTGAGACTTGAACCCACATGCTGGGACTCAAACCCAAACCAAAACCCAGACTAGGACTTGAACCCATGTGCCGGGACTTGAACCCAGCCTAAACCCAGATTGGGACCTGAACCCACAGTTTTAAATTAGGATTACTCACCCTTTGTCTGGACTCACTGAGATTCAGGTGCTTCATACCTCTGCGCAGAAGGAATTCAGCTGGAGACCAAGTGATAGGATATGATCCTTGTGAGAGGTGCAAGTGGACAGTCAAGGAAGCTCTGCCCAAGGATCTGTTGGGCCAGTTTTATCATCCAAGGGGCGTGGGGGTTGGAAAAGCCCGCCTCTTCCTTTCCGGGAATAGGGAGTAGTAGCTCCTCCTTAGTATTCCGAAAGGTGTGAATTCAAATCAGCTGAAGGGCGATCTTCAAACTCTTGCCCTTGGTCTGAATCTGAATACAGGCCTCATCCTATCCCCCACCCAGTGACCTGAGGCAATTCTTGCACTTCCACTAGTCAATTAAGCCTTCCTTGTTCTGAGGGCTTTCTCGAACTTACAGTGGTCTCCCAACATCCCCCAGGTTTCCCTCTTTATCTGTGATCCCCTATTGGGACTTCTACAACCACCTGTGCCTACTCCATCCCTATCAGAAGGAAAGAAAGAAAGGAGAGAGGGAGGGAGGGAAGGAAAGAAAGGAGAGAGGGAGGGAGTTTCTTCAAGTATTCTGATTTTGTTTATCTGATCTCAAACTTCACTCTTGGATCATTCATGAGGGTTGAGGAGTGGGGAGAGAGATACCAGCAGAAAACAGCTTTAAAAAATCTTGACTGGAAAGTAAAACAGCAGGAGTTCTCATTGTGGCGCAGCAGAAGTGAATCCAACTAGTATCTTTGAGGACGCATATTCCATCCCGGCCTCGCAGTGAGTTAAGGATTCAGCATTGCTGTGAGCTGTGATGTAAGTCACAGACGTGGCTCAGATCCTGTGTGGCTGTGGCGTAGGCCAACAGCTGTAGCTCTGATTCGACCCCTAGTCTGGGAGTTTCCATATGCCATGGGTGCAGACCTCAAAAAATAATAATAAGTAAAAAAAGAAACAAAATGAAACAAGGGAATATATGCCATTTATACATATGCGAAAAAGTGAACTCTGAGGATAATGACTACATCATTTCTTTCTGTATATAATTTCCTTTTCCAAGTAGCCTCCAGGAAAATCACTCTGTGCTGAACTAAATAAGAGCTACCCTATTTACAGATGTATAGCTGTAACACACACACACACACACACACACACACACACACACACACACACACACACACACATTCCGTTCCTGATGCAACTGTGTGAATTCAAATGTTTCAAGGATATCGGCTATAAAAACATGAAAACATACTTTTTGCACTCTACTTTTCCCGTTGTAAGAACAAGCTACTAATTATTTGAGTGTAACTGTCTTGTCATTGGAATACAGCATAGAATCTTGGGTTTGTATGTGTCAATAAAGGATAAAAACAAGGGAAGACATTTGTACCCATTCCATTTATTCCTCTGCCTGTTTAATAACAGAATTGATGTTTCTTCCTCTTCAATTCAATCATTGAGGATAAAATTGAAAGCTCTGCTAACTCTGCTCTGGTTATTCTAATGATGGCAAATGATGCAGCATTATCATAATAGCAAACAGCAAATATTTTACCTAAATAGAGGATGACTAAATATAATCATTTCCTTTAGAGATCTCAGTAGGAAATAGAAAATCAAATGTTGACACTTCAGTATGTATGTGGCCCAACAATGAGGAAGAATCAAGCATTTCTGTAATGAAAAAGCCAAGTATGTACTTACATATTCCCTGAATATGGTTCCTACAGGCTGCCCTGGAGGGCAACCAATTTGCTTGACCTAGGTCCAGGTGGACCTCAGGTGGCATCCAGGAGTGAGGTTGCTTTGCGGAGCTCAGGTGAGGAGAGCAGCATTTGGGAGTTGCTTCAAGGAGCAGATAAATCTTTAACATCAGTCCTACAACCTAAATTTCCCACACACCAAAATGTGTGGCTTTGAAAAGCACAATCTAATCTGCCCTGAACACAATGTTTTCCTTGAGTTCCCCAAAGAATTTTTGAGAGGTCTTATATTATGCAATAAAATGACAAGGTAATAAAAGGAAAAAATACAAGGGTGAGTGGGTGGGGTCGGTGAGAGGCAGTGTAAGAAGTTCTGCATAATGAAACTCAGAAACAATTCTCAAGCTTGTTCTTGAACATGATTTGTATTTGTATTTGAGTCAGAGACATTATTCCCATGAGGGTAATGGTTTAACAATTCATAAGTTCTTTTCTCTGTAATTGAAAACCTCTCAATTATACTGCTGTAAAGTGCAGAATCTGAGGAAAGGAGTGCTGAATATGCAAACCCAGATCAGAATAAAAGAAGTGAGCTATGTCTTCAAACCTTTGGTAACAGGTACAGTTAGAGTTGAACTTTTTAAGGAACAAGTTCTGTGTGTCTGAAAAGTGCCTTCATTATATAACTTTTGTACTTAAGAACAACAAACATCTTATGATGTCTAAATAGCCACAAAATTATTATGACCCTTTATTATATAATATTGTACTGATAGTACCAGAAAATAGAATTGAGAAATAATGAATTAAATGACTTGACTTAAAACAATAGCTCATTTTCTTGAGCATTTACTACTATAAAAATTAATAAAGAGAATCCTTAATTAAAATAGAATTAGAAGGCCAAAAAGGGGAGCTTTCATGCCTTATGGCAATAACAGAGCCCAACAGGAAGTAGAAATTTTTCCTCTTCTCACCTGGCAAGAGCTCAGCCAATGAGAGACTGTCAAAACTCAGCCAAGGAAAAGTCACTACACTTCAAACTCTTAATTCCGCCGATAGATTCTTAGTTTACTACATGCCTCCCAACTTCCTTTTCTTCTCTGTAAGAGTTCTCTCTTTGTTACCAGAGACTTGCACATAGTTGTAGTTGCAGACCCTAAATTGCAATTGTCTGTTGATCTTAAATAACAGACCTTTTTTTGCTGGAGAAATAATAAGCGGTCTCTTTGTTTTAGGTGAACACTTTGCTCACAGTGCTAAGTATTTATTTTTTAAAATTTTTAAAAATTTTTTCCCGGAGTTCCCGTCGTGGCGCAGTGGTTAACGAATCCGACTAGGAACCAGGAGGTTTCGGGTTCGATCCCTGGCCTCACTCATTGGGTTAAGGATCTGGCGTTGCCATGAGCTGTGGTGTAGGTCACAGACGCGGCTCGGATCTGGTGTTGCTGTGGCTGTGGAGTAGGCTGGCAGCTATAGCTCTGATTAGACCCCTAGCCTGGGAACCTCCATATGCCACAGGCGCAGCCCTAAAAGGACAAAAGACAAAAATAAATAAATAAATAAAGACGTACAGTTTGGGGGGGAAGTGTTCTTAAATTAAGCTTCCAATTTTAAGTGATTTAACATTTTAAAGAATTTCTTCATGAGAAAAGTAAGTTCTCCTGCTTGTTCTTTCTTATTTTGTAGAAGATATTAGTATGCTTAGCCTTTCAAGTTGTAGTCATCATGATCCAAACTGCTTCCATGTAAATACAAGTAAAATCATACTTATGGACTGTGGAGAGCCTCTGGTGCAATCATTGGTGCTTAAAATTTGGAAACAATTTACTTAGAGAAAAGCTTCATGGCCACTTCCTTCAGAATAACCAAGGATGTCTTGAGCAAGGCAAATCCTGGGTCTGTTGCAAAGCCAACTGTATTAGCATTTCTGAGGGTGGGAGCTCCATAATCTCTACTTTAGGAAAACAAATTAGTGATTTTTACACACAATAAAATCAGAAGGAAAGGCTTATTATCTTTGCTCTTGAGCTCAGGGCTGTGATTGGTTAGAGCCAGTGCACCTGACTGGGGAGTCACTACTTGTTGGCTGAGTCCATCTCCAGTAAGCAGTTCTTTGCTAAGATAATGCAGTCCTGGGCAAGGTCAAAACTCGAGGATCTCCTAGGTACCCTACCAGACCAATCCTCTTCCACCACTCATGCCTGGAGGGCAGGATTCTGCAAGGGGCCATGCATAAGATGGTGCTACCCCAAAACAGAAGGCATAGAACTGATACTCTGAAAACTAGACAAAAGCTTTATTTAATTACTGCCCTGGTGCCTCTCTGAACTATGAGGAATCAGTGTTTCTTGAATGATTAGTAAATGGAAATTTCTAATTAATTAATTAACACAGGCTTAAACAGAACCCTTTTTTGTGTGTTTCTATTTCTCTAATAGAGAGAAACTGGAAATCTTGCCTGAATCAATCAGCATTATCAAGCTGAATGCTAATGATTATCATTCAAGTCAATATACGGACAGGATGACATACCTCCTGGTTAGTCTGAGATGACTCTGATTTAATCCTGATCTTATGGATGAATCACGAATAGCATCTTCTCTCTCTCCGTAGTATCCTGGTTTGGATGATAGATTATATAGTCATCCAGTCTATAGATGCATCTGTATAGAAGATTGAGTAAACTGACATATTCTTGAATTTGTGGGTACATTTATTTGTATTTTTAAAATGTTTTTCTTTCACTTTTATTGAGATATAATTTACATAAGCACTATATACATTTAAGGTGTACTGCATGATTTGACTTAAATACATCATGCAATGATGATTACAAGTGAACATCATCTCATACAGATACAAAATTAAAGAAAAAGAAAAAAATATTTTTCCGGGAGTTCCCTTCATGGCTCAGCAGAAACAAATCCAACTAGGATCCATAAGGATGTGGGTTCCATCCCTGGCCGTGCTCAGTGAGTTAAAGATCTGCTGTTGCCTTGTGCTGTGGTGTAGGTTGCAGACATGGCTCGGATCCCGAGTTGCTGTGGCTGTGGCTCAGATTTGACCCCTAGCCTGGGAACTTCCATGTGCCGTGGGTGCGGCCCCACAAAGCAAAAGAAAAAAACATATTTTTCCGTGTGATGAGAACTCTTAGGATCTACTCTCTTAACAACCTCATATATAACATACAACCGTGTTAATTAATCATGCTGTACATTACACCTGAAGTACTTATGTTACAACTAGAATTGTATACCACTTCATCCAGTCCCCTCCTCCCCCGCTCCTGCCTCTGGAAACTACAAATCTGATGTCTCTTTCTGTGAGTTTGTCTGAAAAATAATTGACATACTACACTATGTTAGTTCCTAGAGCACAACTGAGTCAGTCAATATTTCTACACATTATAGAATGGTAGCCATGATGTCGGTTACCAGCTGCCACAGGCAAAGATATTACATATTACTGACTATATTCCCCATGCTGTGCATTTCTTCCCCTTATTTATTTTGTAACTGGAAGCTGGTACCTCTAATGAAGGTAGATTAACCTTCCTTTATTTCACTCATCCACCTGCCCCCTCACTGGAAACCACCTGTTTGTTCTCTCTGTCTAGGACTCTATTGCTGTATTTGTATGATTTCTTTATCCATTCCTCTATCAATGGACACTTCGGATGATTCCATATCTTGGTCATTGTAAATAATGCTGCAGTGAACATAGGGACACATATATCTCTTCATATTACTGTTTTTGTTTTCTTCAGAAAAATACCCAAAAGTGGAATTGGTAGTTTGTGTAGCAGTTTTATTTTTAATTTTTTGAGGAACCTGCATACTGTTTTCCATAGTGGCTGTACTATTTTACATTCCCCCTAACACTGCACGAGGGTCTCCTATTCTCCACATCCTTGTCAATATTTCTCATTTGTTGTCATTTTTTTTTTTTTTTTTTTTTTTTTTTTTGCTTTTTAGGCTGCGCCTGCAGCATATGGAGGTTCCCAGGCTACAGGATGAATTGGAGTTGTAGCCACTGGACTACACCACAGCCACAGCAATGCCGGATCCACTGGGCAAGGCCAGGGATCAAACCTTCGTCCTTATGGATCCTAGTTGGATTCATTTCTGCTGCGCCACAACAGGAACTCCATCATTCGTTGTCTTTTTGATACTAGCCATTGCGACAGGTATGATGTTGCATCTTTTGCTTTGCATTTCCCTGATGATTCCAATGTTGAGCATCTTTTCATGTGTCTCAGTCCTCTGTATATTTTTGAAAGAATGTCAATTCAGGTCCTCTGTATGTATATTTTTAAATCAAATGTATGATCTCTTTGTTTCATGAAAGCTGAATTGACAGGAAAAATGTTTTCTAGTTAACTGAGGTTTCTGATAATTTGACTTTTAATCTCTTGAAGTGTCCTTTTGATATATGTTGGGCCTTTTGCTTTAGACTTTTTAAACTTTCCAGTGACTGGTGAATCAGAAACACCTTATGAGTTATGTCCCCCAGGCACTGAGCTATAAAAGCAGGATCACTTCCTTACCCCTAATTGGGAACTAAAGTAGTTGGATTGTATTTAAAAGTCTTTTGGAAGGAATTGAATTGAAAAGTAGGTGAACCTAAGCACTCTGAAAGTGAGTGACAGAGAACAAAGGGCAGATAAAAAGACAAGCAAAATGATTTTGCTTCATACCGGGGAAGACATTTGGCACTTTCCATTTAAAAGGCTCTTTGTGACCATTAATTAGCTAATCCTAACAATCTCCTGGTGGAATACATCAGCATTATCATCACTTGGTGCAGATGCAAAACAGGAAATACTGTAAGATTCAGGGGCTTTGGCAAGAACTGAAAGGTAATGAAATGGCGTGGTAAGAATGAGAACTGGGTCTCTGTTGGGCAATTCTATTCAGAGTCCACCAGGCGGGAGTCTCTGGAGTGTAGCCACCCTAGTGCTCTGTGATTGCTCAAAGGCACCCTGAGGAATGCCTGACTCTGATAAGGAAAGATGAGCTCCATGCTGCTTTGAAAGCTGAACAGAATATGTGAATCGATGAAGCAGGGAGATGGAGATGCTATCTTTGCCCCAGACCTCCATGGAGAGAAAGACTTGGTTTAGTTTTCTCTGAAAGGGGACGCACACTAAGGAAAATTAGCAATTGGCCTTAGTAAGGGACGTTACGTTGTCTTTGCCTTACAACAGAGAGTAACAGAGCGGGACCAAGGGAATGAAGCCTGTGTGGGTTGGTTTTTGTTTTTGCTTTTTGTTTTTTGTCTTTTTAGGGCTGCACCTGCAGCATATGGACGTTCCCAGGCTAGGGGTCCATTCGGAACTATAGCTGCTGGCTTATGCCACAGCCACAGCAATGCCAGATCCAAGCCGCATCTGTGACCTACACCACAGCTCATGGCAACGCCAGATCCTCAACCCACCGAGCAAGGCCAGGGATCGAACCCGCAACCTCCTGGTTCTTAGTCAAATTCGTTTCCCCTGCTCCACGAAGGGAACTCCAAGCCTGTGTGTTTTGAACTGCAAATTTCCAGAATATGCTTTAAAACAACTCACTGGGATCATCAGAAGAAGAAAAAAAAAATCACTGAAGTTTGCCTAAAAAACTGAGATAAAAATCTGAGAAGGAGCTAGTTCACTTGAAAGAAGGCCAGAATTAGTTAACCATTTCCTCTTCTTCCTCACACTAGCCAGTCAATTTTCAGTCAATTTATTGAAGAAACAAAATGACAAAATGCTGTTAAACAGTTTGTAAAGAAATCAGATTAGATGACAGGCGGTTGTTTTTTTTTCCTGAAATTTGCAAATAGTCTGTAGTATTAAGTTCCCCTCTGACAGTCAAAAAGTTTTCCTATTATCAAGTTTGTAAAGAAACAAATGGACTCCTAACATTCTTACATCAAAAGAAATCCAGATATATTATAAATTTAAATGAAAAAAGAAAAGTACCAGAAGAAAATACATATGGCTAAATAATGTGGTGATGGAAAACATTCATTTAAGCTTGTCACATAGATAAATATGTGGAAAATTAATATATTTTCTATGTAAACATGAAAAACACTGTAAATAGTTAAGACAAAGGATAAACTTGGATGTGTGATGGGATGGAGGTGTTAGCTAATGCTATGGTTGTAATCACTTTGTAATATATAAATGTACCAAATAACTTCCTTGTATGCTTTAAACCTACACAGTGTTATAAAGTAAAGCTAAGCAAAAAATAAAAACAAAATAATTTGAAAGAAAAAAATAAAAAATAACTTGTAGAAGCATTTTTAGTGTATCATTAATATCACCAATGGATTTTCATCATTAATATACAAAGAGTTCCTAAAAATCAATGATAGATGAATATCAAATAGAAAAATTGACAAATAAAATTAATAACAAAAGAGGAAATATGATTGGTAAAATTTTTTAAATTCCTAACCTTATTAGTAATCAAAGAAGATTTCGTTAAAATGTATAATACAATAATTAGACTAACAAGGAAGAAAAATAGTACGACTAGTGTTAGCATGCATTTAAATAAAAAGTATATCCTAAAAATTGAATTGGTAGTTAATAACAAGTGTCTAGGAGGCAATATAGCAATAAACTCTAAAAATATACATGCCTTTTGGCACAGATATGCTATTGAAAGAAACAGATCTTGAGGGAAAAAAATCACAAAACACAGATCTATGTATAAAGATATTTAACAAAGCAGTGTTCATAATATCCCAAATAACGGAAACAATAGTCATTGATTGGCTAAGTTATTATACATTGTATAAGGAAGTACTACATAGCCATTAAGAAGAGGAGGAGGAGG
Source organism: Sus scrofa (assembly GCF_054392235.1). Taxonomy (NCBI): domain Eukaryota; kingdom Metazoa; phylum Chordata; class Mammalia; order Artiodactyla; family Suidae; genus Sus; species Sus scrofa. The sequence goes on along the minus strand of NC_139393.1, from coordinate 55,522,192 downwards.
GAGCAACAGTTCACTATCCTATAAACAACATTAGATTAGTTCTGCCAAAGATGCTGAGTCAATTCCCAGGGATCCATATAAATTGGCAAAAACTCTGTGGACCTGACAACCTAGTACTTATTTAGTCTACACTGAGAGAACTACTTGGTGGTTATTCTGAGGCAACATGCTTTGGGAAGAGCTTAAAGCTGCTGCCATCCTTGCTCCTTTGGCTATCCTCAGGCTCCAAGGCAAGATAATCCTGAAAATATTCATCTAACAAGTACTGACGAATTAATTTATATTTGGAGAATGAGAATCATCTTTATTGAAAGAACAGCATGTAAATATTGTATTCAGTAGTTTCCAACAGGTATGACCATGCCTTTTAGTCTTGCTCTAAAGTAGTAAATTGTGTAGGTACCTTTTCATATAAAACATATGAGACTCCTCTAAATACATACTTATATATAATATATATATAATACATATTTCAAATTTGTATAAGTAGAAACTCAAGGAAGTCATAGAATTTGCATAAGCAATATAGCTAGAAAAGCAAAAACATGGTGCTTGTGGAGACCACTGGACACAGCTCCATGTTTGCTGCCTTTTTCTTTTCATTCTGTAATCAACCATTCAAATACTATTGCAAGCAGCCCATTACATATTTGAACCTTAGTGGTATTCCAGAATTTCCAGAATTATGTCAGTATTATAGATAACAGTGATTATCTCAAGGGATACAGTAAATTCTCCACCTTTCAAAGATCAGATTTTTGTAGTTCTGTAATGTTTTGTTTTCTAAACAAAAACAACAAAGCATGTTTTGACGTAAAAAAGCAAAGCTCAGACACTTAGGAGAAAAATGAAAATGGAGGAGGCCAGGAGTAGTTGAGCTGAGGCTCCTCTGTTAGTGTGGAAATAACCAACATGAATGACATGTGACATGTTATTCAGTAACGGACTGGAGTGCAATGGCATTCTCCCTTTCCCTCTATCAAATCACTGTGTGTGTGTGTGTGTGTGTGTGTGTGTGTGTGTGTGTGTGTGTGTGTGCGTGCGCATGCGTGTATCTGGATGAGAACTGTTCACAATCAGTGTGCAATTTTAATCTCTAAAGCTGAACAATGAACATAATCATTACAGACTTCCTTTTGGATACAGTTGAAATGAGGAAAAGATTTATCATGCTTTTCTTCTTTGTGGTCACCAACATTCAAGTTTGTTTTTAATCTACATATTTCTAAAACTTCTCTGCAAATGCTCTCCCATTTCTAGAACACCAAAAGCTTGCCTCCTCATATCCTTCCTAACCATGCCCACTTGATCATCCTTCCTTCCTTACCCATCCCATCAGACACTTAATTGTTTAACGCACTGTAACTGATGCCTTCTTGTTCTATTTCAGGGATCATTTCTCTCATCATTCATTAAGCCTAGAAGTCTAATACTAGAAGAAACAATTTTTCCTCCTCTCGATTTCCTAGAGAAGGATTTTTGACACCCCTTTTGCGTCTCTCTATCCCTTTATTTAGTCTGCTTTCGCCTGAGTTCCCTGGAGCAATGTTTCTGTTTAAAACCATCTGGACAAGCTTTGTTCTCTTCGATCCATTCCTCTAGGGAGAAGGATACTTGCAGTGAGCGTTAGTTTTGCTGCTACTCCTAAGGGAAATGGTTCTTCACCAGGGAAGCTTCCACTATCTTTTGTTGCCTTGACTGGGTGATTAAATCTAACCACCCAGGATTAGAAAACCCTCTTTCTTAACAGCCCTGAAGCCATGTCTTCTAGTCTCACCTCTATGGGTAATAAAAGAGAAATTTTGCTTCATAACCTGAGTAGGGAAAAAAGATGCTCTTGATTGTGGCCTTCACAGATCCTGTTACCCAGCATAACTCTCATTTTAATTTCTATTCCTCTGGACTTTTTTGGATTTCATAGCATTTATAAATCCTTCTCAGGAGTTTCCTGGCAGTTTAGGGGTTAGGATTTGACATTTTCACTGCTAGGGTCTGGGTTCAATCTCTGGTTTGGGAACTGAGATCCCACTTGAAGCTGCTGCATGCCACAGCCAATAGTAGTAGTAGTAATAATAATAGTAATAATAATAATAATAATAATAATAAATCCTTCTCATCTCTCCTTTACCACACAAGGCTCATGGTTTTCATGCTCTATTATATGGGGATGCATGTGTAGCGATTTGTGTGATATTTTGTGGATGCATACATCTAACTTTCTTTTTTTTTTTTTTTTTTGGCTTTTTGGCTTTTTGCTATTTCTTTGGGCTGCTTCCGCGGCATATGGAGGTTCCCAGGCTAGGGGTCTAATCGGAGCTGTAGCCACCGGCCTACGCCAGAGCCACAGCAACGCAGGATCTGAGCTGCGTCTGCAACCTACACCACAGCTCACGGCAACGCCAGATCTTTAACCCACTGAGCAAGGGCAGGGACCGAACCTGCAACCTCATGGTTCCTAGTGGGATTCGTTAACCACTGTGCCACGACGGGAACTCCCACATCTAACTTTCTTTGTCTAGTTCCCTCTGGCTACTGCTTTCCATTTTCCTTTTTATTTCTCTGGGTTCTTTGCTTTCTTTCTTCTTCTTTTGGTGGCAACACCAGACTTTTTCTTTTTTTATTAATCTTGCCAAACTACAACACCTGTTTCCTCTACTTAGCTGTGGATTCCTGTGCCAAACCGGTGTATGATATCTAATACCAACAAAAGAGGTATTAGAAAAGAAGAGACAAGAAAGAAAACAACATTGATGATTAAATAGGATAATAAAGATACTATTTTAAATCTAAAATAAAAGCATATTAGTCAATAAGTGGGTTATGCCACTTGAGTAGACATCTGGAAAAAATAAATTGGATTTCTACATCACGCTTTACACAAAATAAACAAAGTAGGTTACATAATTAAAATAATAAGTTAAATAACACACACTATAAAAATAAATAAAATAATAAAACATCAAAATTCTCAAATGATAGATTTAAAGTTTGGACTTGAAAAAATTCTTTTAGTATGACTTGGGTCATACTAAAGCTCAAAAATCATAAACGAAAAGATTTTCTAAATTTAATTGTAATAAAATAATTTTAAAATTGTAATAGTAAAAGGTCTCAATTAATATCAGATATTTGACAATATTTTTCAAAAATGACAAGTGCATGCACCCTTCTTTATACCAGCCATTCTAATCCTAGGATTCTTTCCACAGGTATATATACTGGGATATATAAGATATGACACATCTAAAATTTTTTTCATGTATTTAAATGTGTCATTAAATGTGAACATTCATTTTAGCATGGTTTATATGTACAGTTGACACTTGACAACTTGAATTTGAACTGGGAAGGTCCATGTATGTGCAGATTTTTTTCAATAAAAATATACTATAGTACTCTACAGCCCGTGGTTGGTTGAATCTGCAGATGCAGAACCACAAATATGGAGAAACCATGGATGTGGAGGGCTGACTATAAGGTTATACTCAGATTTCATCTGTGTGACCGGTCAGTGCCCCAAGCCCCATGTTATTCAAGGATCAACCGTACAAAATATTGGAGAATGTAACTGTCCTTCGATAGAGGATTGATTCGATTTTAGTAAATAATTGGACATAAAAATAATTGTTCAAGAAACACCATGGCAAGTTAGTGTTTACTAACAGACTAATTCACATAAACTGATTTACAATATAAGTTTTGAATAATTTGTTTAAAAAAAATAGTTAAGTATAGAACAGGAGATGCAGCAGACTACCTTGTAGGTTAAAAAGGAAGATGACGGAAATAAAGGAAGAAAGGAAGGAAGGAAGGAAGGAGAGAGAGAGAGAGAGAGAGAGAAAGAAAGAAAAAGAAAGAAAGAAAGAAAGAAAAGAAAGAAAGAAAGAAAGAAAGAAAGAAAGAAAGAAAGAAAGAAAGAAAGAAAGAAAGGAAGGAAGGAAAGAAAGTTCTGTAAGAGTAAACAATAAATCAGTAATTGTGGCTCATCCCATGAGAGGAATGACTGAACCAGGGAACTGGAATGAGAGTGATATTTTTATCATACCATGCCTGAACACTAGAATTTTATTTATTGCATACATATTGTCTGCTAAAAGAAATGTTTTAAAAGGGTGATTCCCTCTGAAAACTCTATACAATTTTAAGCTTTCTTAGACTCATCTTCTCCATTTTCTCCCTCTTCCCAGGATTTGTTGAACATATATGGAGTTTTAGCTCTAGAATATTACTAACTTTACATTAAAAATACTTGCCATCATGCCTCCTATTAATAAAGGCTACATATTTTAATATTGTAAAGTGTCAGTTCTGTAATTATGAAGTGTGTATTCGTGGAAATATTAATTCTGGTTTTACCCCAGATTGCCGTTGCCAATAAGTGTGAGAGTAGCCCTGTTTGAACATAAGTACCTGGGGAGCATACGATCTAGAAATATTCCAGATAGAGGTTGAGAGAGAGAAAGTTGAAGGAGATATCGATTCAGGGAAGCCTTAGTAAACTTGCCAAAGTATTAATCATTACTTCTTAGTCTACAAACGCAGGACTCGAGTGGAAGCTACAGGGTAAATACACCAAGTCCTGCCAGTCTATATGACCTCATGTTACTTTACCCCCCTTTCGCGAGACACGTTTCTACAATATTTTCTTAGCCTCTTTGCTGAAAACTCCATCTTGTCCTGCTTTACTTTACCCCATCTTCCTGCTTGGAAAACAGTCGCAGTGCTGGTAAATGACTTAAGTTTAAGAACAAAGACCTAAAGGCATAAGTTATTCATAGGGTCAGCTGAAGGAGGACATAATGCTTGATCTAGGTGTGGACCTGTGCAGATTGGCACGCCGTTTGCACAGCATGATACGTCCTCTTAAGAATAAAAGAAAGATGGGGCCTCATGGCCCCAAGGGGTTTATGAGGGGTTGTTAGCAGGATACGCATTAGCAAGGAGAACCAGGCTGCAAACCTAGGCACGCTGGGTTGCTGCAGATAGGCGGGCTTTCTGCAGAAGCACAATGGTGATTCTCTAGATGCCATGCATAGATAGCTGATGCCACGCTTCCTCAAATGCTAATGATTGTTAAATGCGTACAGGTCAGAATAAGAGCTTAATCAGCAAATGGCTCTGTGACTTTTAAAATAACTTAAAAAAACCTGTATCCTGCACCTACAACCCCCTCCTCACTTGATGTAATCCTAAAAAACACAATAAAAGCAGTGTGGTTTCTTGAGGTGGCGCTCTTGGTCCCTGAGACCTTGAGTCCCCCGGTTCCCACCTTTACTTAAGATAAATATCTCTGTGTCTTGTTTTATGTTAACTTTTTTCCTTAAGTTTCACAGCACCTGTTCTTCAGCCCCACCCTGTAACCCCCCTTCCTGCCTATGCTCCTTCCTAAAGACTCGGTTTCCTGTTTTCCTCCCTGTTTCATAAGGTACAGTTATCCTCTACTTTTAAAAATTCATTTTACACCTCTTGACTTTTACAAAAGACCCGAATTAGTACCTGTTTTCGTTAACAGAAAGAAATCCAAAAAGATTTTCTCTTTTACAAAAAAAGGTGAAACACAAAAGTCACATTCAGCATTGGTTTTGCAGCTCCACTCAGCATCTCAGCATCAAGCCGCCACAGCTTTGAACTGGGTCTCTGAGCATCTGTGCTTTATATCCATTTATTTTGTGCATCCTTTTGGAAGATTGTCCTAAGGTAATTGCTTCTTCCCTTTATGCCATTTAGGCTTATGAAAGGTTTCATAGGAACACTCTACTTTCTGATAGCAGGGAAACTGTACCTCCACAAGGGAGTCTGTGTCACCTGCTGTGGTAGATTGCAAAAAAGAACACATGACTTTTTCGTTTGCCCCCAACCCCCATCAAGAGTTGGTTTGATTACTTCGGAATCCTGTGTCTAAGAGCTGCCTTGTGCTTTTGTTGACTGAGAGCATTGAATGGCAGTGATGTTATGCACATTTGTAGCCTACATTTCTTTTCTTTTTTTTTTTTTTTTTGTCTTTTTGCCATTTCTTGGACCACTCCCGCGGCATATGGAGGTTCCCTGGCTGGGGGTCGAATCAGAGCTGTAGCCGCAGCAAGGCCAAATCTGAGCCACGTCTTCAACCTACACCACAGCTCATGGCAACGCCAGATCGTTAACCCACTGAGCAAGGGCAGGGATCGAACCCAGCGACCTCATGGTTCCTAGTCGGATTCATTAACCACTGCACCACGACGGGAACTCCTTGTAGCCTACATTTCAAGAGACCCTTCCTCTCCTGCTACTAATGATCGTCTGTGAAATAATTACATGATCTTCACTGTCCCAGCAGATAACTGGTGAAAGTTCAGAAGAGCCATCTAGCTGACCAGTCCCTGAACATGGACACATGGTAAGTCTAGTCAAACCTACAGAATCACTCGGGTGAACCTGGTTCAAACTGAAGACCCACAGAATCATGATCTAATTCGATGGGTGTTGTTTTAAACCACTAAGATTTAGGGCAATTTGTTATGCGGTGCTCGCTCCATTATTCTCCTGGGATGGCCCCCTCACTGGTTTCTGACCTCCAGTGTCAGTAACTAATTATCACCCTGTTGAAAAATTTTTCTCAATACTCTTCAGCTACATATCTCAACTCTTAAACTTGAGTTTTGTCATCATGAGTAACTTTTTTTTTAAAAAGTCCTTCCTTACACCTTAACTCCAAGACTGTAGACACGAGTTTGTGCCACCTGATTCTCTGCGACCTTCTGCCCTGTAACAGGTTCCTTTCTATCAACACATGCTTCCTTATCACCAAGACACACGTCCATCATCGCTTCTCTCGGTTAGAATATAGATTACTAAACTACCTTGGAGTTGCTTACGTGTCGTAACAGTTTTTGAGACCCATTGAGCTCTGGGAACAGTACTGACCTTTGAAACACTAATAATTGTTCAGAAAGAAAAGGGTGGTTTGATCAAATACATCTGAGACATACTGGAGTAAGCAACGTATTTGTGTTTTTACATCTTAAACTCTTTTTTTATAGCAAGATAAGACTCGTTAACCACCAAGGAGATGTACCTGGTCCCAAATTAGCCATGGGGACATTAACATTTTACTGAACAGATTTTAGAAACTGTTACCGTTCTATCACTTTAAGCTTAAATACATTAAAAACCAGCTATTAAAACAACCTTCAGTCCTTTAATGCCTGTGTGAGAAAAACAAGAAAGAGAACTCAGTGATACGGTATTTAAAGAAGATTTTTAATTTTCCTTAAAATTCAGTACCATGAATTTCTTGGTTTGTTTGTTTGTTTCAGCCGACACCAGAGCCACAGCAACGCGGGATCCAAGCCGCATCTGCGACCTACACCACAGGTCACGGCAACACCAGATCCTTAACCCACTGCGTGAGGCCAGGGATCCAACCCAAAACCTCATGGTTCCTAGTCGGATTCATTAACCACTGAGCCACGACAGGAAATCCTTCTTTCTTTTAAATTTTTTAAGATTTTTATTTTTTCTCTATTATAATTGATTTGCAATGTTCTTTCAATTTCTGCTATATAGCTAAATGACCTAGTCATATATATATTCTTCTTCTCACATTATCCTCCATCATGGTCTGTCACAAGTGACTAGATATAGTTCCCTGTGCTAAACAGGATTCTCATTGCTCATCCACTCCGTTGCATATGTTTGCATCTACTAACCCCAAACACCCAGTCCATTCCACTCCCTCCACCTCCCCCTTGGCAACCACAAGTCTGTTCTCCAAGTCCATGAGTTTGTTTCTTTTCTGAAGATAGGTTTTTTTGTGCCATATATTAGATTCTAGATATAAGTGATATCATATAGTCTTTCTCTTTCTGACTTACTTCACCTAGTGTGAGATTCTTTAGTTCCAGCCATGTTCCTGCAAATGGCATTATTTTGTTCTTCTTTATGGCTGAGTAAAAAAGTATTTTTTTTCCCACTGTGTATATATACCACATCTTCTTAATCCATTCATCTGTCAATGGACATTTAGGTTGTTTCCATGTCTTGGCTATTGTGAAGAGAGCTGCAGTGAACATGCAGGTGCATGTATCTTTTTCAATGAAAGCTTTGTCTGGATATATGCCCAAGTGTGGGATTGCTGGCTCACATGGTAGTTCTATATTTAGTTTTCTAACATACCTCCATACTGTTTTCCATAGTACCATGAATTTCTAAACTATGAGAATTCCTTTAGGTATTGGATTATTCATATTTTATATTTATGTGTATTTTTATAATATTGCCTTTCTGGCTGAGATAGGTATCTTAAAAATATTGGGTAATCTCTAAGTCATCTCAAGAGCTCTCATATTTATTAGAATAAATGTAAACACATAATCATAGTTTTGTAAAATATTAATTTTATGCATGACAGACTCAAGTAAAGCTCCTCAACTGTGTGCCCTGGCACTCTCTTCAACACATATTGATTATAGGTTCACCAGCATATTGATCCTCCGATTGAATGGAGGGCCTGACAGCCAGGGTTCCAGGTCAGTGCTGGAGCCCATGTCAGCACTTTAGCTATTTACACAATATGCTGGGTAAATTGTGTCATATTCTACATGGGCTGTCAGAAAAAAACTTTTTGGAAACACTAATTCCCAAGCTTTAGTATGCATAAGGCTCACCTGAGAAACTTGTTTAAAGAGAGCCTCCATTCCTAGAATTTCTGATTCAGTCAATGGGCAGGTGAGACCAGAAATATATATTACTAGGAAGCACCTCAGATATTTCTTTTTTTTTTTTTTTTTTTTGCCTTTTTTCCTAGGGCCGCTCCCACACCATATGGAGGTTCCCAGGCTAGGGGTCTAATCGGAGCTGTAGCTGCCAGCCTATGCCAGAGCCACAGCAACGCGGGATCCAAGCCGCGTCTGCAACCTACACCACAGCTCACAGCAATGCTGGATCCCTAACCCACTGAGCAAGGCCAGGGATCGAACCTGCAACGTCATGATTCCTAGTTGGATTCGTTAACCACTGCGCCACAACAGGAACTCCCCCAAAGCACCTCAGATATTTCTGAGGCACACAGTGAAAGGACTTATGTTATAAAGGACTTGAATTTTTTTGGGGGGGGGGCACACCTGCATATGGAAGTTCCCAGGCTAGGGGTGGAATCAGACCTGCAGCTGCCGGCCTACGCCACAGCCATGGCAACGCCAGATCCGAGCCACATCTTCGATCTACACCACAGCTCACGATAACACCAGATCCTTAATCCACTGTGTGAGGTCAGGGATCAAACCCACATCCTCATGGATACTAGTCGGGCTCCTTACCACTGAGCCACAAGGGGAACTTCCAGGACTTCCTCTTTAAAAATCATTTTTGATTAATAGTCTCCATTAACAGGAGAAAGGGAAACTTTCCCCCCCCCCCCTTAGCAGCTTCTTTATAGATGTGAGAGCATCCCAGGAGTTCTCTTTGAATTTTTACTCCCTAGATGATTTACTTCTAGTGTCATGGTTTTAAATACCACCTATATGCTGGTGACTCCAAAGTTTATACCTCCCATCTGGACTTCTCCAGTGAACTCTGAACTTGATTCTTTTATTTACTGCTTGTCATCACCATTTGGATTTACAACAAGTAGCTTAAATTTGACAGGTCCAAAGCTGAATCTTCTCCCCTAGAAGTTCCCATTTTAATCAATGGCATCTCCATTCTACATTCTCAGTTGTTCTGGCCAGAAGTCTTAGTGTCATTCTTGTCATCATTCTCCCCACCCACCTCCAAAACATCAGAACAGTCCCCACCTTTACCTTCAAAATATAAAGTCTTTACAAAGTCCTAAGTGTCCCATCTTTTCCACTGCTACCTCCAGTCTAACCCACCACGCTTTCTCATCTAGACCATTGCAGTTGCCCCCTTTTTCCACTCCTGCCCCACTGACAATGGAATCTCTACACAGCATCCAAAGTGAGTCCTCTGGACTGAAAGTCTGCATCACCCCACATGCATATATTAAAACCTAGTCATGAATGAGATCAAATGTTCTCTGCTCATGAATGAGATCAAATGTTTCCGCTTCCTCCAGGTGAGGACACAGCAAAACACCACCAGACACTGAATCTGCTGGCCCCTTGATCTTGGATTTGCCAGCCTTCAGAACCATGATATACAAATTCCTGTTTGTTATAAGCCACCCAGTCTATGGTATTTTTGCTCTAGCAGCCAGAATGGACTAAGACAGGGAGGCTTTTAAAAATCTAAGTTCCATCCCCTTAGTCCTCCATGCCACCCTTCCAAGGGCTGCCATCTCACTCAGGGTAGGACCAGAGATTCATCATAGTCTATGAAATGGTCTATATTTTTTCTTTTTCCACCATCCCCTCCATTCTCTCCCTCCCTCACACCTCTCCCGACAGACTCATTTATTTTTCATTTAAACAATTTAAAAAATAGTCATGCTTCTTTATTGTCCATTTAATACTGCAAGCAGGCACCCACCTGAGGAACTTTGCACTCCCTCTTTCCTCAGTTAATGAGGTTTAATGTGACTTAATCCTCATTTCCTCCAGATCTTTGGTCAAACGTCACCTTCTCAGAAGGAAACTTCTCTAACCACACCCCCACCACTCTCTACTCCCCTTACCCTGTTTTTGGTCCCAGCTATGCATCACTTGACATTAACTTTTTCCTTGTCTACCTCTCTTCAAAAGACTCCATGAGAGCAGGAAATCTATCTGTACCTATATTATTCATTGCCATTTTCCCAGAATGTAGAACCATGTTTAGCTCCGAAGAGAAACTCAGTGTTTCCATCAGTAAGTGAATATATTGATATCATTTATATGCGAAGTCTAAAATAAATGAATCTGTCTACAACACAGAAACAGACACACAGACATAGAGAACAGACTTGTCGTTCCCAAGAGGGAGGGGGAGAGGAGGAGGGAATGGGATGGACTGGGAGTTTGGGGTTAGTAGATGCAAACAACTATGTCTAGAATGGATAAGCAATGAGGCCCTGCTGCATAGCATGGGGAACTCTATCCAATCCCTTGGGATAGAACATGATGGAAGATAATATAAAAAAGGGAAAGTATATATATGTATGGCTGGGTCACTTTGTGCACAGCAGAAGTTGGTACAACATAGTAAATCAACCATACTTGAATAAAAAAATAAGTGCATACATGAAAATATAATGTAAAATAGATGTTCAGTGACTATTAGAGTATCATTTAGTCACTTATTGAAAAAACTATTAGAAAGAACCTGTCTCACCATGCACACGATATCACAGGTGACCTGTGGAATGAACAAATATTAAGATAAATTAACACATTTTCTGAGCAATACTGAGAGTAACTAGGAAATATTAGCCATGGTTTACAGAGAGCTTTGTATTGTACTATAGGATCCTCACAAGTATACAGACAAGGATGAGTAATATCCCTTTTTACAGATGAGGAAGTGTTACCAGAGGGTTAACGTTCCTCCTCTTTGCTCAAACAAAATTATAGGGCAGGGTAATAGCAGGTGAGATTTACTGTGCTTTCGTGACATGCCTGGCTTTGCATAAGTGGTTCTCAGACATTAGGTCAATGAAATGCACAGAAACCCTTGCTGGAACCTGCTGTCATCACGTTGTGGCTGGAAAGGAAAACTGAGGTTGAATTACAGTTCGCTAAGGTACGATTCAAAAGTGGGCAGTCTGGAGTTCCTGCTGTGGCTCAGTGGTTAAAGAATCCGACTAGGAACTATGGGGTTGCGGGTTCGTTCCCTGGCCTTGCTCAGTGGGTTAAGGATCCGGCGTTGCCGTGAGCTGTGGTGTAGTTTGCAGACGCGGCTCGGATCCCACATTGCTGTGGCTCTAGTGTAGGCTGGTGGCTACAGCCCCGATTCGACCCCTAGCCTGGGAACCTCCATATGCCGCGGAGCGGCCCAAGAAACAGCAAAAAAGAAACAGGAGTTCCTGTTGTGGCTCAGCCGGTAACGAACCCAACTAGTATCCATGAGGTTACCAGTTCGATCTCTGACCTCCCCCAGGGGATTAAGGATCTAACGTTGCCTGGAGCTGTGGTGTAGGTCGCAGGCACAGCTCGGATTTGGCTGTGGCTGTGGCCGGCAGCTGCAGCTCCGATTTGACCCCACAGGTGCATCCCTTAAAAAAAAAAACTTAAAAAAAAAAAAAGAAACAAACAAACAAAAGTGGGCAGTCTGACCCCCGAGCTCATACTTCTTACCCGTGATCCTCCTGCTTCCCCCTGGCCCCCAGCACCCTCTGCTCTGCCGTCTGGTGTTTTTGCTGTCACCACTACAAATCGCTTCTGGGAGAAAAAAACTGTGTTCTGTTGGACATGTTCAAATGCACGCTTGAGGATCTTACATAAAAATATTAAAAATAGGTAGGCGTTCAACATTGAAGGTATTGCCCCCAAATAGATTTTTTTCAAATTGATACAAAGGTCAAGCAAGGCGCCATGAAGTAGAAATAGCCTCATACTCCAACACTTGATGTGGCAGAATTACCGATGATGTGAACATGTTAAAAAAAATTCTTACTTTTGACAATCAATTTTTTCCTTTTATTTAGTAACTGCAGGGAGCAGTTTAGTCTTATCTGAATGATTCCATCATACATTGAACACTATACATGCATCTGTAAACTGAACTATTCCAAAGCCATGTGGTATTAAATAGTGCAACATCAGAAATAATGTCATTTCGGTGGATATATTTATATGTATTTCTGAATCATTTTGCTGTACACCTGAAACTGACAACATTGTAAATCAACTATACTTCAATATGAAATAAAAATTAAGTTAATAATAATTTTAAAATGCAGTGAGTTAAAAACAAATAATATCATTTCCTAAATTCAGGCACACATTTGTTCTCCGGCAGTGATGAAAAGTTAGGTGGGAGGATTGGACTTGCTGTGTGATACTAATGAGGTTTTTCTGGACTGCAAATACTCCCTAGCAGAGTTTTATTTTTTTTAAAAGGTGATAAATTACTAAACATATGCTGTGTGACTCGAGTTGTTTGGTGAAGAGGGTGAATTGATGAGCCCAGATGGGTCTCTGCAGTGAAGACAGAAGCCTAAGATGGTTCAACTTTTAATTAGCTCTGCTAATAAGATGTACGTAGGGAAGAGGTAGATATATGAAATATCTAAATTTCTAAATTCCTTATAAATCATGCATTCATTCACACATACAGATTTCGTGCTTCTACGAGCAGGGTCAAGTCATGTACTGGAAACTAGGGATCCAGTGATCACTCAGTTCTGGCCCTCAAGGAACTTATCCTCTAATTATACTCAGGGCCTCCTAAATATTGATGCTTGCCTCAGTGAAATTTCATCAAATTCTGTACCACAGGGTAGAGCGCATATGATGGGGAGCACAATGTTGTCCCCGGCCTCTTTTGTCTTGGACTGAGCATCCGTAGTGGCATGGGTGGGAAGGGGACAGTGGTCAATACATTCCTACAACAAATTTTCCATCTGCTCTCAAATCTGTTTATCCCATGCAAGCAGCTGACATAGTGAAAAGTTCATCTGAATTACAGGTTAAATTGGCCTTGACAGTCTTTTATAGGTCATTTTCCAACTATTTCACTTAATCAATTACCAAAACCACTGACAAAATCAGAGTAAATTAATATATAGGGATCCCAAATCTTTGAAGGAACACTTTTATGGAAGCACAGAAAACTTATATGGAGAAATACAATTCAATTGTAATTATGTTAACTTTATATTAAATGGGGAGTTCCCATCGTGGCTCAGAGGAAATGAATCCATCTAGTATCCATGAGGACATGGGTTCAATCCCTGGCCTTGCTCAGTGGGTTAAGAGTCTGGCTTTGCTGTGACCTGTGGTGTAGGTTGTAGATGCAGCTCGTTGCTGTGGCTATGGCGTAGGTCAGCAGCTGCAGCTCTGATTCCATCCCTAGCCTGGGAACTTCCATATACCGCAGGGGCCTCCCTCCCCCCCAAAAAGACAAAAAAATACAAACAAGTTTATGTTAAATGGGAAGTTTGTTATCTTTAGTCTTAACAATTTTCTTTCTGAAAATACTTCAGTGTAATTTCTGAAGTCCTCCCTGAAAATCTCATGAAAATAAATAGTTATTTTAAAGGAAAATACAAACCCCTAGCGGTATGTCATGTATAGAGATTTAAAAACAAGAATGGTTTGGAATTTAGACATTGGTTGTGGATTAAAAGTATCTTTAGTTATGGTAGTCATAGAGTTTTTCCATATTTCAAGATGTATACCAATCCTAATTTGTAAGTGATTTTTTTTCATACATGCATAAACTACAGTAGCAAAAGAAATGATTGATTATATCATCAAATAGATAAATTTTTTAAAAGTAGCTCAACAGTTATTAAAACATCCATCAAGCATTATTTTGGGGAAAGGGAATTGGTAAACAAAATCAGAGATCACCCACACTGTTTTTGTCTTTGTAAATGATTTTTAGTCTCACTGCTTTGGTAAAGGTCCACCCTTTTGCCTTTGCTCTGGTCTCCCCTCCAAAGCAAAGTAGCTGGCATTATCTCCTGCCTCAGGGTTAAAATGGAAGCTATCAGAGGGCGGCACTTGTATTTGCATCTAGAGTCATCTTTTCCTAGTGAAGTTCCTTTTCACAGAAGCAAGTAATAATAACAATGATAATGATGACTAATAGAAACTAAGCAATTGTTAGGTGCCAGATTGTGTTAAGGGCTTTACAAGCAAGCATTATCCTAAGTAGTCTCTTCTCTTCATTTTTCAAATAATAAAGTCAACACTACGAGAAGTAAAGGAACTTGCCCTAAGTCACATAGCTAATAAAAGATGGAGGAGGTAGGTGAATCCAGATGAGTGGGTGCAGTGCTGAAACCTGTCCTGCTCCCACAGTGTGTCTCCCACCCTGTTCTAGATCTCATATACCATCCTGCCTCTCCAGACCCCTTGAGATAGGGCTGTTATTGCTCTGGCTTCTGAGCATTCATCAGGCGTTCTCTCTCCATACTCTCCTTCCTATTCACATGCAAGCATCTGCTTTAGGCAGAAGAGATGGGAGGAAGAAGGTCATGGAGAAGAAAACAGCATGAAAAGACAACCACACACATTTCTGTCTTACTGGAAAATATACCCTGACGATATCCTAACCAGCTGTGATTCCAAATTAATGATATTCTTTCTCATGAAACTGAAAAACTGAATACATTCTGCTAGGTCAGAATAGCCCTGATCTCCCTAATCCCCAAAGCCATGCTCTTCTCATACAATAAACATTTGCCTAAAATTTGTAGTATTTGACTATTTGGGGGAGGATATTGTGAATTGTTATTAGAAAATTCTATATATGTGTTTACAGATTCCTGAGCAAACTGGAATCTTAAGAGAAAGAGTCTCTATCATCTTCTAGGCGGTTCCCAATGAAAGTATCCTCCATGATGTTCATTTCTTGAGGATCAGCATTTGTATCTTCCACTCTGTCCCTGAGAGTGTGACACTGGCCATTGTTCCTTCCCCTCGCTCTGAAGCGCTTGATATCTTAATACTTGTTTGTGAATATATTTTCTTTTGGAATTCTTGGTGCTTTTGGAACTTAATTCTCATCTCATCTGAAGTTTTTCCAGTTTGCAGGATTATCTTTAAAACAACCATGCAAGTAATCAATCTGTTTTGCTTTCAGTCAATCAAGAGTAATTAATTTGGCTGGTCAGCAATGGACAGTGTTTCCTTCTAAATTTGCAGTATGTGAAATTCAAAAGCAAGAATGTAGAATTGTCTCTACCCCCAAGGTCAGCTCTGTGATGACCATATTATCTGGTGAACAGACTGCAAAGAATGGGGTATTCAAATCATAAATGGGTTGCAAATCATAAATAATACTTTCAGTTTGAAAACCCATAAAAATGTTTTTTACTAGTCTGCCTCTGACCAAAAATGAAATGATAATTCCTCATTTGTTTTGAAGGAAAGCTTGATCTGGTGACATGGTGAACAAACTCCTTGATTTCCCAATGTTTTGAATCTGATCAAAGCAATTATTTGATCTAATCATGTGGGGGGGAGGCGTGGGCCCAGTGGGGCGGGGTGAGGGGACGACTATGTATTCAAGAGGACCCCCTTAAGATTTTTTTCCCAAACATCCATGCTAGTAAATATTTATTATGTTAATAAACCATGGTTACTAGATGCTGTACGTGCTTTCAAGTGTAACTCAGTAATTATTACACCCAATATGTACCAATCTCCAAAGTAGAATCAGATTTTTGATCAGTTTTATCATTTGCCTTCATCAGACATCCCTATGGGAGGTTTCTAGTTAGTAGCACCAAAGTGCTTTTTCCAAGTGACAGCTTTTTTAAAAAAGAAAGCTAGAGACTATCTACTTGGTGATATTAGAAACATTTAACATTTAATATTTTGAATGTCATGATTTAGTTAGAAGTAGCCAGGGGATATAAATAGGTCAGTAGCACAGTGGTGCTGTTTATACAAAGGTGGAATATTTTGGTGTGAGGTATTTGGGGTAGTTATTTTCTTCCTTTAAATAAAACTAAATTTATTCTGGTTGGAATAATGGGAGGAAAACAAGGTAAAAGAGCCTCCTTCCTGGGACAGTGATAAAAACAATTCTCAAAATATAATTGGAAGTATGGTGCATGGCGGTAGAAACATAATCTTCTAGAAATAGTTGGAACACAGGACTCCCGGAGCCTCCCTAGATCTAATTACTGCTAAATTGATGAAAGGAGCTGGAATTACTTTGGATAGTGTTTTGTCCTGTGATTTTGATGTGTAATTTTATTAGTCCTGGGTGTTTTAAAGCTATGTGTATCCCAAGTTGTTTTCTCAGTATCATAAATAAAATTGCGAAAACTGCATTAGCAAAAAAAGACAAGGAGAGAAAGACATAGTGCCAGGGGGAAAGCAAGAGATTTGCCACTAATCCAGGTGGCCTATGAAGTCAGATGCACCATGCTTCTCACCCTGGTTTTCCCACCTACCAGCTATGTAGCCTTAAGCAGATTATTTTTTATGTCTGTTTGTCAGGAATACCAAGCTAATAGTGACCACATCATGAAACTATTGTGAAGAATGGGGTTTTTTTTAATTGGATGGAGAAGTTTAATGTTGTTCCTGTTAATTAGCAGATGCTTAATATTTTTTTAATTAATATATATTTCCTGCGACCACTCCTGATTATACCAAATATTCTTATTTACACAGTAGTTGCAGTCATATCTCTATCAGCACACTCTAATGACTTCCCAGAGTTTTTCCTTGCTCTGCATAACTCATGTGGCCCCATAAGTCATCATTACAAGTTCAAAATCAAATCAACATGGAGTTCCCATCATGGCTCAGTGGTAAGGAATCCAACTAGTATCCATGAGGACATGGGTTCAATCCCTGGCCTTGCTCAGTGGGTTAAGGATCTGTTGTTGCTGTGAGCTGTGGTGTAGGTTGCAGATGTGGCTTGGATCCCTCATTGCTGTAGGTGTGGCTGTAGTCAGCAGCTACAGCTCCAACTTGACTCCTAGCCTGGATCTTTGATATGCCACAGATGTGGCCCTAAAAAGACCAAAAAAAAAAAAAAAAAAAATCAAATTCATTATATCTTCTCTCAGCTGGTTCCTCCTTCCCTATCCTTCCTAACTTAATGGTGTGTCTCTGCCATGCTCTCCAGCCCCTAGAATCTCCCTAATTCCTCCCAGTCGCCCAGTCACCTGATGAATGTTAAGTATATTTCTAAAATAGGGTCCCCATTCATCCTCTCATCCTCACTTCTACTTGTCACTTTCTGTATTTTGTCACCTACTGGCAGGATTATTGAATTACCACCTGCCTGGTTTTACAGTCAGCAGACATTTTTCCCTAATGTTCAAAGGTTACCAGATCACCCTTCCTAGGGGAAAGTTGGGCTTTACCATTTATCTTCTCAAGGTCCATCCACACCCTCCCATGCCGGTTTACTGAATCAGATACAAACCCCTTGCCTGGGGCATCACATGCAAAGGCCATATTTTCTTTTCTGGCTTATATTCCATTACTCCTCTATAGAACACCTAAAATATTCATGCTTTATCCCAAACTATTTTATTCAAAATCATATCAACTGTATTTTAATTGAAAAAACAAAACAAAACAAAACATCCAAGTCGGGTGCGCATGTCTGTCTTTTATTTGGCACCTTCATGCCTTGGCTTAGGCTGTTCCTCTCCCTAGAACTCTCTTCCTTCCCATCTGCTCATCAAACATTAACATAATGTTTCCATATCCTCTTACTCATGAGATCTTTTTTAACCCTCTGGCTTAAATACTATCCTTTTGTTTTTGACTGTCATAAAGGTACACAGCACTATCAATGCTTTGCCACATATCGGTATGCTTATATATGACTTTATTTATAAAGTGGTGTATATTCTCTTCTCTGTTGCTTATTTGCATATTAATTGGTATTCTCGGTGATAATGATATTGTCCTAAAAAGCCTTTTTTTTTCTTTTTACATTATTGAAGTTTTATGAGTATGGTTTATTTCATTACTCAGAGAGCTAGTAAGAAGTTAGAAAAAACTAAAAGCAAAGAACACAGATTCTCAGTGTTCATTCAACACATTTTAAACACACACACACAACATACTTAGCTCTAGTCTGTGCTAGATGCTAGTTATACTAAAAAGGAATAAAAGAAATATTTAGAATTTTTTTTTTTTTTTTTTTTATGGCTGCACCTGCATCATATGGAGATTCCCAGGCCAGGGGTCAAATTGGAGCTGCAGCTGCTTGCCTACTCCACAGCCATGGCAACACTGGATCCGAGTCACCTACACCGCAGCTCATGATAATGCTAGATACTTAACCCACTGAGCCACAAGGAAAACTCCAATAAGCATTTATTTTACCTGAATAAATGCCTGTTACAGAAATGAGTATAATGAAGACACCATGGGAACAAGCATGATAGAAGATTAGACCAGAGAGAAATTGTTTTACGAGAGAAAAAACTATAAAGTTTTGAATAGAAAAAGGAAATTGCCAGAGAGAAAAATATTTACACAATGGTGCAGGTTTAAAATGCCCACAAGAATATTTAAGGTGTGATACAAAAAAGAGGGTTTGTGAATAATTCTGAGATTCTATGTCCATAGACGGATGAATGGACAAACAAAATGTAGCATATACATAAAATGAAATACTATTCATCCTTAAAATGGAAGGAAATCCTATTGGATGCTACAACATAGATGAACCTTGAGGATATTATGTTAAATAATTCAGTCACAGAAAGACAAAGATTGTATGATTCCAATTATATGAGGTATGTAAAGAAGTGAAATTCATAGAAACTAAAAGTAGAATGGTGGTGACCAGGGGCTGGGGGTGGGGAGGGTGAAAAGGGAAGTTGTTTAATGGGTCTAGAGTTTCAGATTTGCCAGAGGAAAACTCTGAAGGTATTTTTCACAACAGTGCAAATATACTGAATACTACTGCCCATTTAAACTATATGCATCTGTATCATCTTATAGCTAAGATGTAAATTTTGCTGTGTTTTTTAACTACAATAAAAAAAAAATTACCCAAGTCTTTAGTTTGGCCTATAAGGCCCAGTGCTACCTGTGTGACATCCTTTCTTACCAGTCTATCCCTTGGATGCTCCCTAAGGACCACGGTGCATCTGTATTGGTCTTCAGATACACCTAGCACACTCCTGCCCTGGGCCTTTACAATGGCTTTTCTGCTTTTCCCGATTTATTTGTATTAATTCATCCCTACTTCAAGTCCTGGTAAAATGTGACCTCCTCAGAAAGCTTTTCCCTGATCATCTAGTATTCAATCCCTTACCCTGGATGATTTTTCTTTGTGGCACTTCCCACCATCTGACATATAGATGTATTTGTTTATTTTCTTTTTTCCCAGTGGGAACATAGGTCTCATTAAAATAAGGGCTTTATCTGTTTTATTGCTTATTCATTGGTTTAGACCCAAGTTTGGTAGCAGTGCGTGGTATATGAGAGACATTTATTTAATATTTGTTAAATACATAGGTAAATGAAAAGTCATTTCTACACCTAGAATAGGCGATAATAATTGAGCCTTATAAATTGAAATGTTCTTCATAATTATTATGAATGTCTTGCATTGGAACCTCCAATTCTTTCATTTTCTACTGGTGTTCATAGTATGAGACTCACCACCATGCATTACGGTACCTATCTAGCTCTGCCAACAACAATTGCCTTAAAATCAGTTACCAAAACAATCCAGGAATGAACTGATATCTAGGTAATGGATTATGTCCACTGTGAGACGTGATGCAAATCCTCTCCTTCTCAGCCTCCCAATCTCCAACACCCCTTCTAACAAAATACCCTACAAAGGGAACAATGCTTTCATTCAAAACAATTGGGAATAAGATTTAATCTTGGAAGAGTCTTGGCCTTTAACTCACATTCACAAGAATGAGGGTAAGAGAAGACCAAGGATGAAGATAGGTTTGGATGGAAATATGAGACTTGCACTTAAACATTTTATAAGTGAAAATAGAGAGGTTCTAGTTTGAAAACAAAAGACAAGTTGGATTTTTTAAAATGTGTTTCACAGTTTCTAATAACTTCTCTTCTATAGAAATCTACTTTGAAAACCTAACATTGTTCTTAATATTCTTTATAATTTAAAAGTTGACATTAACAGATGTATTATAATAATCTTTTAAATGCAAGAGTAGCTGTATTTCTAAACTGAATGATTTGGAACATATTTTGCAGAAATAAATATTTGCTTTTGCTTTTGAACTCAAGTAAGTTCAATTCACTTTGCAAACCTCTTTCATGTTTCCAGTTCTTAGCTCTAGACATAATACCCTCCACAGATGGTGGATGTCATTTGATACTGGCCTTTTCTAGCAAATTCACATATGTCAGCAAATGAGCCTAAAACAACTCCAGGTTTCAAATGCAAAACATTTGTAAATTGCACTGATTCATAATCAGGACAACATAATAAACTACAATCTAGTCATTCTCAGTGGGCCTTATTCAGCAGAAAAAAAAAGCCATAGAATGGAAGCCAAGAGAGGATGTTGAGTTTGGCTCTTCCAATGCTAGGCTTTTGGAAATTCAATTACTTGCCTGTGGCAAGTACTGAAATGACAGCCTTGGAGAATAAAATCCCTCATCACGTTAGAACACAGAATAAAAGGCCAGACTTGCGTGTTATCACAAAGGCCCACCGAAATACTTAATTCCCAGGAACCTCCATTTTCTTACCAGAAATAAACACTTGGACGGTCAACACGCTATGGCTTCTGCCAACCCACTGCCCCCCCCCCCAGTTTGTCTTGGTAATTAAACATCAAGTACCATTCATATTTTAGTATCAATCAATTCAAATTGTGGTATAGGAAGGGTTGTATAAAGACAGAACATTTCTACTGCTGTCATTATTTTTAAGTATAAGGTTATTTCTTCTACCCTGAGAGAAGCGAGGGGACACAAAGTCATATAACCCAGAACCAGGATGGCACTTTAAAGAAGTTAGTTTAACTCAAATTTCGATGGGGTCTTGTTAAAAAAAAAAAAAAAGTCTGATCAGAAAAGAGCATAAACAAGGAAAAAGATTGATATGATTCTGAGACACTGTCATATGGAAATCATATACATGTGAAACATCAAATAAAATATTTAGGAAAATTAAAGTGCCTAAAACCTTGGATATTGTCTAGAGCCTTTTTTATTTTTTATTTTTTTGTCTTTTTGTCTTTTCTAGAGCCTTTTTTATATTTTCAGAGAATAACTCTCTGCTGTGTTCATTCTGGAGAAACAAACAGGTCAATCGGTTCTGCCATTGCCTTTTGAGAATTTAATTAGAGTAAAACCAAGCTAAAAACAAACGAAAAAAAAAGCCAATAACCTATTGAACACATCTGATGAATCTAAATCACGTAGAGTTAGACAATATCAAGTTGATATTTCACCCTTGGCAGTCATAAATGGTCTGCCAACAGAAGACATAAAGCTGTGAGTGACCATCTTTCCATAAAAGTAGAGGCTTTGTGATTTTATAAACCCCCAATCCCCAAGACTCTTCAATCCTAGGACTTTGTTTAGTGACCGCAAAAGCCTGAGGTATCCCTCTCTTCTGTTTTTATCTAACACCCTGCAATTCTGGGCTATCCTCTACAGTCTCTCAATTGCTGGATGATTTTTTTTTCCCCTGCAAAGTAAATGCAGATGTACTGCAGCTGCAAATATTACAGTCTGAGCATTTCCATCAAGAAACTTTTTTGAGTTCTAAAATACAAGCACCCCTGAAAATTTTATAAATAGGCGGGTTGACACATGAAAGACATAAGAAAAGACCCTATTCAGTGTGCAAATAGAAGTCTTTACTATTTTTTGTTTTATTCCATCCTGTGCACACCATGTCAATGTGTTTCTTTTTTTACATAAAATAAATTAAAAATTATTCCAATTTAACCATACCAGGCTTATTACTTAAGGTATCAATTTTCTAATCATTGCTTGAGAAAAAGAACTACAAGTGGAATAAATAATCTAAATAGTGTCAGTTTAATCTGATGAAACTGGGTAAATTTGACTTTGTGATATGTTAATCATTTTATATTTTAGATGATTTGTTTATACGCATCTTATTTTGGAATGATTTGAGGCAGGTAAAAAAAGATGCGGGCAATCTAGGAAGACAAACTTTTGTTAAAAAGTAAAAGAAACGTAATTGTGGGGAAATGAGCAGACAATTAAAATGAGTCTCAGCGTGATGGCCACAAATAACACAGGCAGTGAAACCCTATCCACTCATGGGAGAAGGGCCAGGATGTTGATCTCCGTCCCATGCTTGCTAATACGTGACAGGAACTAGAAATCAGAATCACAGTTTTTGAAAGTCAAAAGCAAACCAGTTGATTAAGACACACATAAATATCCCTTATAATGAGACAAGAGAGAAATTACTGTGTCTTTATAGAAAGATGCTGTCAAATCTATTAACAAAAGCCCCTTTTACCATCCTTCAGATAAACACAGTGGAATGTGTAATGGCACTGCCTCTATGTAACATACCCTTACATAAGGTGATGGCATTACAACAAAGCACAGTTGAGTAAAAACCATCTCTCCTCGGGATAGTATCTTGTAGTCCACACAGAATTCTCTTTGAGAGTCTGGCTTAATTCAGAGGGGGATTTTATTGCAAAGGCAACGCACAAGCAATAAATATATGTTTCATGGCATTTTTTTCTTCTTAGAAGCTAACACATATTAAAATTGAGCCTCTGATCGCATTCTAGGCTATAAGCTTCTTGTGAACAAAAACAAAACTGTGTCCTCAGTTCTACTAAAGCATCTGACACACAGTAGGGAAGTGAACATTTGTTCAATACTGAATGGAGGCATAATTTTCAGAAATTTCCACAATTATCACTCTTCTCACTCAAGCATTTCAGGATTTTCTCCCTGACCAGCACCTGGAGAGTGAGTAATATGTATGCTAGATCCATGTGGACTCTTTGCCTTTTCCTCTCTTAACTCTCTGATGCTGGCTGAGTTACTTCTCTGAAGCATGTGCACAATAATTCAAGCTTCTCATGGCTTCTATGGAGACTGAGATAAAGGCATCTAGAACTGTGCCAGAAACAGGTAGGCAATACATGTCAGCATCCTGTTTGTGTTCAGTTAATGTCTTTCCTCAGTGGCTTCATAACAAATGCCCATATGCTCCTGAAGCCTAGGAATGTGACGCGGAAGAACACATACTTCCTATGTAAAATTTCAATGCAACAGAATAATGTACGTGCTCTGCCATGAAGTTGGTCTTGTTTCTCTTTGCTTGATCCTTATGATACTCTGTAACTCATCAGTTCCTAAGTAGGACAAACATGGTAGATAAACATACCTGGTACCAAAAGATCATATAAAAACTTTCAGCAATTGAAGTTTGGGTGGAGGAAGTTGGGGGGTAGAGGGCAGGAAACGGTCTTAATATTAGTGTCCCCATTAGAAGAAAGCTACCCCTAATTTAGACAATTGATTCTCAGTTTGTAGTTTTTATCATATAAAAATTAAAATAAATTTTATAGAAATATTTGATGTTTTTCCACAATGAATGTCTCAATGGTCCATTTTTGTTCCCTTTTCTATATTGAGGTACTATTAAGCTGAACCTGCTTTGAAGTGTTCCTCAGAGATGATCAATGAGAAAATATCCCCTGTTGTGTGAAGTCAATCCTTTGACAGTTCTTGTTCACATACTTTTAATGTTAAATAGTGTATGCCAAATTTATTCAAATATACGTATCACTATCCTTATTTTCCTATTTTAGTTTCAGCTTTTTTTTAACTAAAAATAGTGCATTTCAAGGTTTTCTACTTAATTATGTGCTTTTTAAAGATGATAAAATATAATGTGCTTGAAATTATGCTATTTCCATGAATAGAGAACCTTTCTAAGGGTAGCTAAAACATCAAGCAATTGAAATAATGCCATCCCTCCACATCATTCGATGTCCTGTTAAAAGAACCTGGAAGCACAATCAAAGGAATCTTATTATTAGAAATCAGAAAAAAACATGGTCCTAGAACCTTAGATCAGTCATGCGTCACCCAATAACAAAGTCAAGGAAGGCATTACACATTGTCTACTGCAGGCTGAGCAATCAGGGAAGCAGACCCTACACTGAATATTAGTCTGGAGAATGATTATTAGGGAGACTTTCTCAGATTAGCACCTGCAGAGAGAAAGGGATACAAAGGAAACAGATTTTGGCAGAGAAAGATGTTGCTCTTGGATGCGGTCATAAGGAAAGCCTTAAGCAACCATGTGGGGGGCTTTGCACTGAGCATGGCCCTGGAGAGCTTTTAAGAATTTGAGTGAGGAAGCTGAGACTTTATGTCTCCATGTCAAGGGGGGCATGACTGTGGGCAAGATAATTCCTCTCAACTGAGGCAATTCTACAGAAGGCTGATGACTGTGAGCTGGATGTTGGAGGCACACCCAACAGCTGAAGGAGAATATCCTTTATTCCTCAAGGAGATCCTGGGCGGCATATCATAGCATCTACTACTATACTATTTTTTCCCTTACATTTTTGCTAAAGCCACTTTTTAATAAACATATTTATGTAAACCCTTAAAAACCATCATTAATATCTCTATGAAAGAAATGATAAAATAAGCTGTTTGCAAAACAAAGCCACAAGCATAGAATTACATTTTTTGAAGGCTTCAATGACTATAGGTAATTGCCCAGCCAAAATATTTAACAGATGGAGAGACTGAGGTATTAGAAAAAGGGTTTTGTCCTGAGTCACAGTGTTGGTTAGTAGAGACTCAGATCTCTCTGCTCCACCATTCTTTACCCTATACTATCCTATACCTAGTGTTTCCCATTTGCTCTATAATGAATCTGTTTCCTAGTAATCCTAAATTTAAATGATCTATACAAGTTGGGGGAAAATAAACATATATACAAAAACCTTAAATGTTTGAAAGATAGGATGCTATATTTTTATGAATTCCAAACCTTTCTAAGACTATATCCATGCCTTCCATCATCTTCCTTAATAAAGAGGGATATGTGATATTGGGGAAATTAGAATTTACCTCTTTTGGTTTCCCTGAGGTGTCAGAGCAGGAAAAGTGCTAGAACCACATTTATTAGTTCTTGTACATTGTACCAATCTAAGGAAATGCACTGTGAGGCCATGCTAGAGCCACATTTAACTGGATTATTAGATATGGAAGAAAACAGTAAGGTTGACCACACAATATTCCCTGTGGATTTAAGCCCCCTAGAAGTTCTACCACAGGAGTTGTTTCTGGGTATTGCATAAATGAATTACCCAGGACATCTAAGGATCTTTGCCAAAGAATACATTGTAGCGCACCTCATCTTAGCCTAAGTAATCAATTTAGTTCTACTTTTATATCTGGTTTCAGTCTCTGAAATCAAAACACTCAAGAAAAGAAATGGAGGTCTAATAATTACGGCTAGTCTAACCTTACCAAAAAGAAACCAAAAATTGAAAACAATTTCAGATCCCCCTGAAATTATGGAATTTGATCGAAAGTATTTTCACCATTGGCTGCTAACAAAGTTTCAGGATGAACCAGTTGGGAGATGGTAGGATGTTCATGGATTGTGTCCCATCCACTATATTGAACTCACCAGCCCATGTCTCCACTCAATCAAATAACAATGCGTGCTGATAACCAAAGGTCAGGATACTGTTGCCTGTGCTGGAACATAGAATACCTCCTATGCAGACAAGTACAGGTACTGTCAGTGACGATGCTGTTGCCTCTAATGGTGTCCACCACAGGTGATACTGACTAGCCGAAGGTGGAGCCAGAACCCATTCACACCAGAGAGCCTGACCAGTTACAACCTACAGAGCAGCTGGGAGAGAGAAGGAAAGTGTGAGTCTCTAATTTCTGTTTTTCCTTTAGAAAGTTAAGTACCACAGGCCTATGAAAATGTTTAGCCTTTTAAAAATTTGTTATGCATGTATTCTGAATCATTTTGACTACGAAAACTTAAATGTGGTATGAAAAATGTGAGGTAACGGTGCTCGCCCAGTCAAAAATCATTTAGGAAGGAGGTCCATGTTAATTCTAAGGCAGGGGTCAGTGTACCTAAATAGCTAAGTCCATCAGATTTTTCATGTGGAATGGTGAGGTAATTTTTATGTTGCCATCCAAGGTCAAAGACCAAGAAGCAAGATATCCAAGCAGTGTGCTGAGGCTGGAAGACTGCTTACACTGAAATCGCTTCCATTTTAGCTCCACAAATCCAGTCCCTTCTGCTAATTAATTACAAGGTCTTCCTTGGCAGGTGACACACTCACCATTATTCAGCACACTGCATGAATTCTATTGCCGTTTGGTGAGGCATCTCTCTGAGAGAGCAGTTAAAGTAAATGCATCTATTTCTGATACCGCTTCCACCAGAGACCCTTTCCACAAACTAGACTCAAGTGGGCCCCATCATATCCATTCAGCAGATATTCTGCTAATTAAATCTTCGAATGAGGTTGAAGAAAGCGAATATCAAGACTGATCCTTAATATCCCCCAGCCATCTCTCTGGCAGCTACATGAGCAGGAAGTTTAGTCAATTTATACTTACAGTCCTTAAATTCAACCTGTTGAGATAATTGACTCATGAGTGGAAGGAGACAGCATTTTACTACTGACGTCTTGATTCCCGTGAAGCCTAAGATTCGGGCTAAATCCTAATATTCCATCCCTGATTTGAGGCAGCTGGTCATTGAGAAAATACAATTAGAATATTAGAATTCTGACTTCCATGCAATAGTGTATCAGAAAATTCATGTCTACTTCAGTGCTTCATAAAGTGAAAATGTAAATATTAGGATGCTTTTCATATTGTAAAAAAAAGCACAATACCATCTAGATTTTATTCCCAAGTCTGTCCCCAAACTCTTCTATGACCTGGGAAACTCAGTTTTTAGTCTGAAAGATGAAAAAGAAGGATCATATGATAACTAGGACTCCCGACATCTAACTAGTTCAACCATTCTACAGAAATGAGGCAAGAGTGAAGTTTTGTTCCAGAGCTCTCCTAAAAAAGGTCATTATGGACTCACAAAAACAAGTATCTTTACACATATCAAGTAATGCAAAGCAAATTGTGTCTCCTTTGCATCGGAGATAAATTATAAGATTATAATATATACTTTAAATACATTTCCTATTCAAATTTATCATGGGATGCCTCCTTCTGTTATACTGAAGATTATTCACACACAAGATTTACTGATCTGTAGGATCTGAAAGAAAAACCCTTTAGTTTATCCTGTCATTTTAAGTTTTGAAGTGGAAGCAAGAAGGGGAGGCCACAAAAAATTTAGTTCTAATTCTCTTCATCCTTCTATTTTTCTTCTTTACTTTCTTCTTCTTGCCTTATCACTGATAGAAGAGATAAATAGTGTCAACTGAGTTGGTGGGATGAACAATGGAGAGAGAAAAGGAGGCAGAGAGAGTTTAGAACAGCTTGGATGTTTGGCTGTCAAGGGGGAGGCGGGAGGGAGGAAGATGGACTGGGGTGAATAGATGCAAACTATTACATTTGGAATGGAGAAACAACAAGGTCCTACCATACAGCACAGGTAACTATATCTAATCTCTTGGGATAGAACATAATGGAAAACAATTTTTTAAAAATACTTTTAAAAAGGATGTGTATATATATATGTATGACTGAATCACTTTGCTGTACAGCAGAAAGTGGCACGACATTGTAAATCAACTACATTTAAAATTTTTTAAAACATTTAAAAAGGATGGCAGGGAGTTCCCCGCATGGCTCAATGGAAATGAATCCCACTAGCAACCATGAAATTGTGGGTTCAATCCCTGGCCTCACTCTGTGGGTTAAGGATCTGGCATTGCCACGAGCTGTGGTGTAGGTCGCAGAGGCGGCTCAGATCTGGTGTTGCTGCGGCCGTGGTGTAGGCCAACAGCTGTAGCTCTGGGAATATCCATATGCTGTGGGTGTGGCCCTAAAAAGCAAAAATAAAAATAAAATAAATAAAAAGATTTATTGGATGTGGAAGATTTTTAGAAATCATACTCATCTTTTCAGCAGGAGTGTAATTAAGTTAAATACAAACCAAAAATAACTAGAACACCATTCTTACTTGTTCCAAACTATCGAGCCTCCTGTTGTGGAAAGCTAGGGGAGGAACAGTAGCCATGGAAATTGTGTCAAAGAGAACCAAACACAGCTTCTCCCAAGCACTTCTTTTATTCTGTCGTGACACCTAATATGGTCCTTTGTTCTACACGGCTGATATTGAAACAAGAGATTCATAAGTGATAAGTAAATATGCTTCATGAGGCAGGGTAGCGCCAAAAGAAGACAAAGTACAAAAACATATATGGGAAATGGAGTTGAATGAGAGGATAAACAAAGGAAGCATTGTGCCAAAACCTTTCATTCATGCATATCAAGTAAACAGTGTTTATGGTGAGCAGAACTTTCTATGGCAGTATCAGGTCACACATCCATTTGTCATGCTTAAAAGGAAGGTATGTATTTCTGGTTTTAAGTGATCAATCCCCAATACAAACTCTCCTAGCTTTTACTGAAAATACACTATATGCAGACGATGACAACAATATCATCAACACAAACACAGATACACACACATCTATGTGACTGTTAGGATTTTCATGCAATGTGTCATCAGAATAAGGAAGGAAACTTTAATGACAACATCAATTTAAAACAATTGACGCATTCAAAGAGTGAATTACCCCTTCTACAAGGCCAGCAAGATAATTCACTATCCATGTACAAGTAAATTCTTCACCCACTCAAGAGCCATGCTAATCAAAACACTGGTCACAAGTTCCAGCTTAGCAGCAATGAACCCGACTAGTACTCATGAGGATGTGGGTTCAATCCCTGGCCTCGCTCAGTGGGTTAAGGATCCTACAACGCAGATATCTGTGGTACAGGTAGCAGATGTGGCTCAGATCCCGCATTGCTGTGGCTGTGGCATAGACCAGCAGCAACAGCTCAGATTCAACCCCTAGCCTGGGAACTTCCATATGCCATTGGTGTGGCCCTAAAAAGCAAATAAATAAATATTTAAAAGAGCAGCAATGCTGGTCAGCTGTGCTACTATTGTCTGTGCTGTTTTTGATATTCCAGCATTTTAGATCCTCTCATCTGTATCTCCCATCAATATTTCCCATCAGTACTTGCACTCAGATAAGGAATCCTGATAGATATACTTTTGTACAGTTGAGTGCTACAGCTGAAAGTAGAGGCCAAAAGGTAAGAGAGTTGAAGATTCACCTTCTCTACAGGCATTATACGTTCACAGTGATGGAGAATCAAATCACGAGGATGGAAGAAGCTCTCCTATAGGTACAGGAGATCTCCACTGGAAAGGAAAAAACACACACACACAAACCAGACTGCCTCACGGTGGGAACTGGCTTGGAACCCCACCCACTGGTTTATCTTATGGCTCAATGTGACTGTTTTTTAAGTAACTAGAGAATGGGAGCCAAAAGCAATCTTTGTTTTCTGTCTATCAACCATGACAAATGTAGATAGAATTCTACTTATTTAAGGATGTATATAGAACAGAGAGAATAAAATTAGGCCTGTAAAACAAATACCAGCCATAACAAAGGAATAGAAGACCCTTCCTTTAGAATCAGCAATCAGTGTTAACTACTTATTTAGGAATAAAAGGTTCAAATTAGTAACTACTCATTGAGAAATTATTTAGGGAAAAAAAGCTGTAGAGTTTGACATCTACATTAGAAAGCAAGAAGACATGATGACTTCAATGCAATATGAATAGAAAGTTATATGGAAATAAGCTGAAATGAAAATATTGAATTTAAAGGGAGAGGAGGAAAATAAGGAAGCGTCATAAAGAGAAATAATAATACACTGTATTGCATTTAAATTTGCAAAGGCATCAAAGAAAAAGCTAAATACATAAATCATAGGAATAACTTGAAAAGCTGTTACTAAAAGCAAATAATAAGGGCAGGGAAAGGAAAAAGCAATGAGGTCATGCTTCTGAGAAGCCTGAGAAGGCTGAGGAATACGGACATTTGGAGTAGAAGAAATACTGAAAGATATAGCTGGGGAAGAAAAAAAGATCTAAATTAGAAAAATTTAAGGGATCTAAAGCAGGATCATAATGTTCCAGGTGAAATCAGTAAAAAGAAGCGTTGCCTGACCAGGATAAAAAAAAGCACATTAAAAAAAAAATCCTACAAGTTCCAGGCAGACAACCAGGCTCCTTTCAAAAACAAAATCTCAGACTCCTCTATCCGAAAGGAAAGAGTGGAAATGTGGCCATAATCCTTTGAGAAAATGACTTGGGACAAAGGAAATACTTGCATATTCAAATTGTCTTTCATTACTAAAAGAATCAGAAACGGATTCTCAAGCACATAAAACCTTAAAAAACATCACCATAAACCTCTGTGTGAAACCAAAGATATAAAGCCATTCCAGATGACTTAGAGATAAGACAAATTTAAGAACTCAAAGATACAGAAAGTTTTAGAATGATTAAGAATAATTATCGTTATTGAAGTTCCCATCGTGGTGCAGTGGAAATGAATCTGACTAGGAACCATGAGGTTGTGGGTTCGATTCCTGGCCTAGCTCAGTGGGTTAAGGATCCAGTGTTGCCATGAGCTGTGGGGGAAGTCGCAGACGCGGCTTGGATCTGGCGATGCTGTGGCTGTGGCGTAGGCCAGCAGCTGCAGCTCTGATTTGATCCCTAGCCTGGGATCCTCCATGTGCCATGCTTGCAGCCCTAAAAATACAAAAAGATGAAAAACAAATATATCATTATTTTTATGCACAATAATAGCAGTTAACACTTCCTGGGTGCTCAGTGTGTGCCCAGTACTTGTCATAAATTATCTCATCTTTGCAAATTACCTTTGATATAAACACTATTATCTCTCTCTACTTACATTAAGCACACTGAGACTTAGAGGTATTAAACATTTTTCATATTTCATTAGACATTTGCTACAAGTTATGAATGTCTTGCTTGAATCTAGACTGACAATTTTAATCATTACACTAAAGCCTTCCCTTCCCATGTTTGAACTGCCACACTAAGTCTACATTAATTAATTGCAGCCTAGTGTCTGTCGAAACCTGGTTCAGCTTTCTTTTCTATTTTCACTTCTTTGCTAGTCCCCAGCAAAGAGTTTTCCTATGTTCCCATCATATGCATAGTTCACAAATATCTCTTGCCATTTCCTTTAAAGAGGAAAGAAGATGCTGTTTTTCTCCGGAACTTACTAACCTGTATGAATCGACAGGCACTATTCTAAGCAGTTCACACATACTAACTCATTTACCCCCATTTTATCAAGGCAAACATGAAGCACAGAGTAAAGCTTTTGTCCAAGGGCACTCATCTTCCAAGTGGTGGAGGGAGGATTTGATCTGAACTCTATGTAATATTGTTTTCATTAAAATGGTTGGGATGCCACGAGAATTTCTCTTAACAAAGTCGGATTGTGTAGCGAATTATCATTTTCGTTTCCAAGGAAAATGAGAAATTATATTTCATCTTTTTAAATCTTATGTTGAATGATCTGATTCTTTTTCTTCTGTTTATCAAGAGAAACTAATAAATCAACCTAAGCAAAGAAATATCCTCTCCCAATAAGTTGTAGTGTATATCTTCTTCCATCAAAAATATCCCGCGAACTACCCTTCACAGTCAGAATATAAAAGAGGATGTCAATATACACAGGAAAAAAAAAAGAAAATAAGAAAACACATTAAAGTGTTAAGAGGCTATATCTGTTCATAGAATTCTGGATGCTTTCTTCTTTATCCTGTCTGTGTTTTCCAAATTTGATGGCTCTCCCTTTAAGTTCCTATAATCCTATGCATGTAATATGTAAACACAGCTGGGTAAAAAATGATGCCCAGAAATACTGAAAAGAAAGGTAGCAAATTTAGAGTGTTTATTCCCAGATGGTGAGGCTACAGATGCCTATTTCTTAATTATTCTTTTTCTGAATTGCTCAAACTATTCTTAACCAGAATATCTTATTTTTGTGATGGAAAATCCTTACTTTTAATAAAATTAATTACAGCCTATTATCACAAAAATGTACGCACTGTGGTTAATTTTCAGTAGAAGAGACTTCACACATGTCCACAGTTCAGAATCTTCTAAAGCTCTGCTCTGTGTCATGATGGTCTTCAGGTTTGTTTCTGTCTTTCTGTGGTTCACCCAGATGTTAAGCATTTACAGTGTCAAACCTCTTAGTACACCAAACCACATTAGTAAATTCTCCAGGGTTTACAAATCGCAAATGTGCCATTTTTGGACTGCATTCCATTTAAATCATCTTCCTCACAAATAAATAATCTTAACATTTTTTTTACAAAGGAAATAACTTATCAAAGCAAAATACTGAATACTATGTATTAATTTACATATTTAAAATATTTATTTAAATATTAAAACTACCCAGAGTAAAGTAGTTGCTGTAACATCTATGTTATTAATTCTGAGTAATTTGCCCAATCCACAGTGACAGACAACTAGAGCTTTACCTGAGTTTTTAGGATCACAATTATTTAACAAATATTTATTAATTATTTCTAGGTGTCAAGCACAGAGCTAAGGGAAGAGATAGATCTTATTTGCCATAATTCTATTAAGTGAAAAAAAAATAGCCTCATTCTTCTTTAATATTAATGAAAGGGAATGAAAAAGTACATATACATATTCTAAACAGTTCTAAATGCTAATATGCTATTTACTGAGGAAATTCCAGGAAGGATATTTAAATATTTGTGTTAAATAATATATCAAACGTACCTTTAATCACGTACCAGTAAACACTGGTTTCTCCTCCTTTTATCTTATCTCATAGTCATTACTTATTAGCTCAGAAATA
Source organism: Sus scrofa (assembly GCF_054392235.1). Taxonomy (NCBI): domain Eukaryota; kingdom Metazoa; phylum Chordata; class Mammalia; order Artiodactyla; family Suidae; genus Sus; species Sus scrofa. The sequence continues at coordinate 55,488,753 of NC_139393.1, read as the reverse complement.
ATATCCTAGGGGATATTCTTTCATAACCCTGAATGTAGTAATCAGTCTGGCATTAAAGTGAAGCCTTAAGATGAAGAATCATCTAAATTTAGTTTCCAAGACCGTACAAATCCGTGGATAATCATCATTAGTCCTGAAGCAACTGGCATCGCTTGCCTTACATATTGTGAGTGATCTCACACGCTGCAGAGTCTTGCATAAGGCAATCTACATAATTTCATTCTAACACAAGATACAAATTAATGCATTGAGATTCTGAGACTAGGGTATGCCTTGAATCTTAATGATGAATTTGGACATTAGGAAGAAAAGGGAAGGCAGGGGAGAGAGAACGGAGTGGGAAAGAAGTCTGGTGGATAGAATATACTATTTATTTGATACGACTATTTATTTATTTATTTATTTGTCTATTTTTAAATGTTTTAGAAGCAGCTAGCACATGTCAGTGACGGGGAATGCAAAGATAAGCAGGGCAGCCAGGCTTCCAGTCCCAAAGCAATTCAAAATCTTCTACCTGGCAGATGTATAAAAGACAAGCCCTAGTTCCTTACCCCAATTCCTTTTACCTAAAACTGGAAATTACCAATTAAAGAGAGGGCACCTAGTTCTTTCGAGATGGCCTTGAAACCGTGGTCCTTCAAATGAATCCCTGCAAACAATCTAAGGAAAGTTTTATTCCAGTTACAGTGCTTTTTAGGATACAGCTCTTTTTAAAGAAGATTGTTCAGAAAAAGGAGAGATGGTGGGAGGAAACCTTTAGAGACATGGATACGTTTATGACATTGAGAGTGATAATGGTTTCACAGGTGTGCACTTTCCTCCAAACGCATCAAGTTAGATACACCAAATATCTATAGTTCTTTAGATACGGTTCTCAAGTGTCAATCCTACCTCAATAAAAAGCAGTTTTTTAAAAAAAGGAAGAAATAAAATTATTCTAACACTTGCATGTTGTGGAAAGATTTTAAAACGTATTTTAAATGTTTTTAAAAATTCACCAGAAGTGGAGATTTCCTTACCTGTTCTGAGTATTTCCTCCAATTTATTCTCCCCATTGCCAGCTCCATACCCATCTTCCAAATTACCTCCTCCAAGAAACCTTCTCTGAGTCACTAAACGGAATTAACTCCTTCTTTTGTCCTAATTCCTTGGGACATGATGTGGGCCTTCCTTCCTATTTTTTCCTCCTCCCTTCCTTCTTCCTTCCTTCCTCTCTTCTGCAAAACCTCATTGTACTTAGAATAAGTTCAGTTTCTTATCATAACTTATCTGATTGAATACTGTGGTTCAAACTGTGACCTCCTTCTAACCACTAGCATCTGACAAAAATAATAAGACAATCTCCATAAGGAACTTTGGCTGACATCTAGGGGCTAAGAGTGGCCCCAGGCAGCAAGAAAATGGGGACCCCAGTCCTACAAACACAAAGAATTGAAATCTGCAAGTATAGCCCTGTAAGACCAAGACCCTGAGCCCAGGACCCAGTTACACTATGCCCAGACTCCTAATTCATGGAAACTGTGAATTAGATAATAAACATATATTGTTTTAAGTCACTAATTTTACAGTAAGTTGTTATGCAGCAATAGAAAATGAATGCAATCTCTACAGCTTTTCCTGACCCTCTCCCCTTATATAACTTTGACCTGAACACTCAGGCCCTCTTTCTGGTCCTGACTTCAGAAATTGTGCATTTAGATCCCTCTGTTTGCAATGCTTTTTCTCACTCTCACCCACCCACTCAGATGGCTGGCTCCATCTCTCCATCTCAATCTTTGCCTCTTCATCTTCCTTTTTTTTTTTTTTTCTTTTTTAGAGCCACACCCATGGCATATAGAAGTTCCCAGGCTAGGGGTCAAATCGGAGCTACAGCTGCCGGCCTACACCACAGCCACAGCCATAGCAACGTGGGATCTGGGCCACATCTGGGACCTACACCACAGCTCAGAGCAACGCCGGATCCTTAACCCACCAAGCGAGGCCAGGGATCGAACCTGAATCCTCATGGTTCCTAGTTGGGTTCATTAACTGCTGAGCCACGAAGGGAACTCTGTCTTTGCATCTGGAGTGACCCCTTATTAGCTTATCCGGCTACCCCGTCTTAAATGGAGATTACTTCACCCCACTATGGTTTTGTTTCTTTGATATCGTTCATCAATGTATATTATAATTTCATTATTTATTTACTAAAATACTTATTTGTGGATCCTCCACCAGAATATTTTGTTTGTTGAACAAAAGCTTGTATGTCTTACTATTGTATATCTAGCATCTATCCAGGCATACAGTGAGTTATCAAAAATAGGTGTCAATTGGATGAGTAATGAAAGAGGTTAGGTCATGCAGATTCTTACAGGTAATGGTGAAAAGTTTGCATTTAAGCTGGAGGTGGACATGATTCAATATGCTTTTTAGAACACCTACTCTGGTGTTCCTAGAGTTCATAACTACAATCATGGTGGGACATGTTTAGATTTATTATTTTGGAGATAGAAGCCATGGAGAATGAAGGAATAAGAAGAATTTATTCATGTACAAATGTGAGAAGTAGGTAGCTAGGTAGGCAGATAGAAGAGGCTATGGAAAAGCAGGAGTAGATGGTGAAAGATACAGTTCACTGAATTTGGTGATTATTTTTGAAGTAGAAAATGGGAGGAAGTTGGTAAAATAATCTTCCAGGTTCATATCTTGGGTTCCTGAGAGGTAGAGGGTCCATTCACTAAAACTGAGAGTATAGGAAGAGGATGAGTCACCATCTTTCCATTTTATACGGAGCTATCTATGAGTTTATCTTTTCAACTCTTGCATGAGTTGTGAGAGGGCTATAATTTTTAGCACCTAGAACAGTGTTTTGTAAACAATGAATGTCTTAAATCATAGCAATGTTTTTTGGATCCATCTCCCAAACTAAAGAAAATAGAAGCAAAAATAAACAAATGAGACCTAATTAAACTCAAAAGCTTTTGCACAGCCAAGGAAACTAAACAAAATGAAAAACCTACAGACTGGGAGAAAGTGTTATGATAAAGGGTTAATAGCCACCATAATATAAATAGCTCATACAACTCAACATGAAAAAAACCTGATTTAAAAATGGGCAGAAGAACTGAGCAGACATTTTTCCAAAGAGGAAATGCAGATGGCCAACAGGCACATGGACGGATGCTCAGCATCACTAATCATCAAGTAAATGCAAAAGAAAACCACAACGAGACCTCACCTCACACCTGACAGAATGGCTAACATCAGAAAGAACACAAATGGCAAATACTGGTGAGGATGTGGAGAAAAGGGAACCCTCGTTGTTACGGGAATGTAAATTGGCCCAGCCATTCTGGAAAACAGTATGGAGGGTTCTCAAAATAAAACTATCACATGACCCAGCAATTCCTCTCCTGAGTATATATCCAAAACAAAAACAAAAACAAAAACACTAATTCAAAAAGATACATGCACTCAGTGTTCATAGCAGTATTATTTACAACTGCCAGGACATGGAAGCAAACTAAACGCCCATTAACAAATAAATGGATAAAGATAATGTGATAGGAGTTCCTGTTGTGGCTCAGCGGTAAGGAACCTGACTAGTATCCATGATGATACAGGTTTGATCCCGGGCTTCCCTCGGTGGATTAAAAATCCAGTGTAGCCATGAGCTGTGGCATAGGTTGCAGACATGGCTCAGATCCTGCATTGCTTTGGCTGTGATGTAGGCCAGCAGCTGCAGCTCTGATTCAACCCCCAGCCTGGGAATCTCCATATGCCACAGGTGCGGCCCTAAAAAAGACACACACACACACACAAAAGATGATGTGATTCGTACACATATATATGCATATATATACATATACAATATACATACATATATATATACGCATATATATACATATACAATATACATACATATATATATATACACAATAAATACACACATACAATACAATACTACTCAATCATAAGAAGAATGATATTTTGCCATTTGCAACAACATGGATGGACTTAGAGGGCATTATGTTACTATTAAATAAGTCAAACAGAGACAGACAAATACTGTATGGTATCATTTATGTGTGGAATCTAAAAATTACAATAAGCTGGAGTTCCCATCTTGGCTTAGTGGTTAAGGAACCCGACTAGTATCCATGCGGACACAGGTTCAATCCCTGGCCTCGCTTAGTGGGTTAAGGATGCAGTGTTGCTATGAGTTGTGGTGTAGGTGGCAGACGCTTCTTGGATCCCACGTTGCTGTGGCTGTGGTGTAGGCTGGCAGATGTAGCTCCAAGTCTACCTCTACCCTGGGAACCTCCATAGGCCTTGGGGGTGGCCCTAAAAAGACAAGAAAAAAAATAAAAATTACAATAAACTAGTGAATATAACAAAGAAGCTGACTCACAGGTATAGAGACCATCTAATGGTCATCAGTGGGGAGAGGGAAGGAGGTTGGGGCAACATGGGGGGGAGTGGAAGTTACAAACTATTATATATAAAATAAACGTCAAGGGTATATTATACAGTATGTGGACTACAGCCAATATTTTATAGGTATAAATAAAGCATAACCCTTAAAAATTGTGAGTCACTATATTGTATATCCATAACATAAAATTACTGTATATCAACTTGAATAAAAATAAACAAATAAGAATTTCTCAGTGGGAAAAAAAAAGTAAATTTCAAATAAATTTGTTTAATTTGAACTGTTGAATTAACTTTGTCTACTTTACCTTTAAATTTTTGAATACTTTGAATTATTTTAAAAATATTTTATTAGAATTGAGAAAAGTACTTGGCAGGAAAGAGAATTCAGAAAGAAAATAAAACAGAATAGCAAATTTGATCCAGTGCCAGGATGGCTTGGACTGCAGTGATAATATTTCTCTAATGCTCTTGCCTGCTTCTCTGCCCCAATGTTTACCTTGATTCCATTATTTGCTGTTAAAGTCTCCACACCATAATTTCTCATTTTATCGACATTAGTAAATACAAAAGCTATCAGGAAACACTAGGATTTATAAGGACTATAATAGATCAAGATTGAAAGTAAAATGTTTCGTAAATTACTCTGTGGATAGACATCTTCCCACAGTGCAATTGCAACAACGCCAAAATGGATGTGGTACAATTCTGACCTCTCTCCGAGACTTGCTGGTTTAACTAAAATAGACAACAGTCAGTTCCATGCTGACCTCTGATAATTACTAGTTCACAATCAATGAAACCAACTGCAATACACTGATACTCTACTATCTATACATATATATATCCTACAATGTTTTACGTATGTATGTATGTTTACACATGTATATGTGTATACATGATGTATATCATGCATATTTATATATTCACAGGGGACAGATAAACAGGTAGATAGATAAATACAGAGAGAGAGAGAGAGATCCTACAATATGCAAAGAATTGTGTGGGGGAGATTTGTGTGGCTTGTCAAGGAGTTTGGACCTAATCCTACAGGGAATGCAGACCTTGTAAAATGTGTCTGAAGAGACTCAGATGATCAATATTGTTTTCAATAGCTGGAAAGAGAGTGGAGAATATTTAAAACAAAATACATTTAAAAATTTTTAAAAATAGAGCATCTTATTTCTCAGCCACGCTGCCAACACCTGGTGATGTGCAGTGATCCATTTTGAGATGTATTTTTAGTAAACATTTCATTTTAATTAATTGCAGCAGAGTTAATGTTGTTCCCATGCTAACGACCTCTTCCCACCCTTGCTTGATGAAGCTCTTTCATGGCATGAAAATGAAGGTCCAGAAATTGCACATGAAACCTGCAAATGAATGTATCTTCGAAACCGAGGAAGGAAAGGAGATGAGTGATCTGGGAGATGTCGCATAGAGGGAATTGACAAAAACTGGAGAGAATAAAGTTTGAAAAGGAAGAGCTGTCAAGGAGGACAACCAGGTTTCCCATCTGAGAGACCAGGTAATGACTGAAACTCATGAACTGAGTAAATGATATTCTACTGGAGAGGGAGAGGGTAGAGAGATGAATTCAATTTTACTCATAACAAATGGCCAAGATTTCACTGCTGTAATACCAACACTATCTCACCTGAAATGATTTCACTATTTGGCTCCTAAAGATAGCAGTGCAAAAAGGTTCCAAATTTATTTGTGTATTTGAACAATTAAGCTGTTTTTTAAAAAAAAAATACACAAAGAATCATATTATGTAAAGGTAAAAGAACCAAAAAACAACATCACCTGAACGATTTATCTATAATGTATGGATCTTACCCTCAACATAAGCCCCAATGGAACATTTCGGCTCAATAAAATCAGGACACTCCAGACATAGTCTAATAATCCTTAGCTACTATCAGACTGTTATTAGCCTCAGGCTGAGCCCATAAATGCACAACAAAGTCAAGTATGGTAAATACAAAAGATAAGTCTAAGAAAAAGAAATCCCAAACATTCTGGCTCAATTATAAAATATTTCAGACAAAAGCAGAAGTCAAATATATTTCTTCTTGAGTGTCTCCCACAGAACACAGGTAAATAGATGACACTCTTGAAATACCGCTTGAATGTGTTTATGAATTATCTAGATAACTGATTGTTTTCATATTTATGCTGCTTACGTGAAATGTAGGTTATTAAAGTGTTCTGTGTGTGTATCTAAACAATATCACATGTTCGTGTCTCCTCACTATGGTCATTCACACATTTATGAATCTGTGAATCTATATATGACAATTAATGCTGACCCAGAAAGCTTTCCCTTTCTTGGCCCAAAGGGTACACTAATTCGATTCAAGGGATCTAATATGTTGCAGGAAACATTTTTGAAAAGATTTCTCAACATAATTTGTTGCTTTGGCTATCATCAGACTTGGTTAATCTAAATCTTAGTTTGCAATTTCATTCTCTTGTGCAAATGTGTCTAAAAACTCGAAATGTAATGCCACACTATTTTCAACTGTCTGGTTACTGTTTAAATATAGCAGGCAAGAAAGCCATGAAAATAGACCAATCAAACACAAATGAACAGAGTCTGACTAAATTCTTCATCTTTATTAAAATACATGTTTCATTATTTTCAAATGAACTTTTTTTGCTGTTAAAAGATATTTTGTGAAATTATTTATGATGTTTTCAGTGAAAGGATCTCCATTTTATACCTTCCACTTATAAAGAGCCTATATTACGCATAAAGTGAGGTTTATCTCAAGGTTACTTTCCCGCTGATAGACTGCTCACTGCTGACAACAGGTCAGTGACTCATGAAACTACTAGGCTAGTTTTCACTTAATACTCCAATTAAGCGAAACAATGCGATGCATCTACCTTGTTTTCATGTTCCATAATGATGCTAATATAGTGTGTGAAAATCCACTAACGAGATCCACCTGAAGAAATGACTACCTCCCACAAAAATGTCTGATCATGCCTTTAGTGATATTTTGTAAGCTTTAACGGATCCCCAGAATCCGACCCTGTAAATAGCCAACCTGCCACTCATTTACTGAGGAAAGTGGGTGAGAGTCAATCTTTGACAAAGATGAACAAAAAACAGCCAACTTCTTTTAGATGTGAAATGTATTTTTCCTTGAACTCCAACTCTTTCATAAATATTTCCTTTGACAGATTTTTTTTCATTCCCCTATATTTCTCTGTTTGTGGTTAATGGTGCAGAACTATCACTCTTTTAAATGTCAAATTATCATTTCTTATTCATACTTCTTGACAATTGCTACCCTCTAAATATATTATTTAGAATTATTTGCAGAGTGTAGCAAAATGGTATAGCTGCTATTCTGTTCAAAGTTTTATACAAAGATAAGTTTTCTTAAACCAATTTTTGTTCTCAGTATGGGGTACTGCATTATAACACACTGCTAGAAGATTATTATGAAATGTCAAACATCTATTAGAGCCTATATTGCTTTTCAAAATAATATATATTTGTTAAACATCTACTGTGAGTATTGCACTATATTATATATTATAGCAGTACATAGTCTGGAGAAGACAAGTTCCTGACCTTGAGGAGTCTGTCACCAATCTCCTAGCTGGATAACAATAAAGGCATAGTCTACTTAAAAAAAAAAAAAAAAAAAAGATGAAAAATGATAAATAAGATGCAAATAAATGGAAACAATGATTATTACGATGAAAAAAAATTATGATGCCCACGTTCCCTGCTGTCTAAAAAGAAGAAAGAATCATGTATCTTTATTTTTTTAATTAGAGTTTAGTCTCTTTTTTTTTTAATTAGACTAAATCTAGATCAGCTTCCAGTAACCCGGTTACTCAAAAATTCAGGCATATGTCTATACAAAAAAAAAAAAGGGATAATTTTAGAGAGAAATTCAGTTTGCCAGAATTAACCCTGGTAAGGCTGGGAGGATTAAATAGACAATTTTTCACAAAAGAAAGAAAGTGGTAAAGGAACCGATTCAAAAAAAATAGTGCCAGGGACAAATGATTTCACCAAAGAACACTACCAAACATTTAGGAACCAGTTAGCATGTAAATGATGGAAAAGCTTCAAGTTCATTTTATTAAGCAAGAATAATATTGATATATAACCTGATAAAGATATTGGGTAATAAAGAAATTACATACTAATATTTCTTATAAGCATTGCAATCATTCTAAATAAAATATCTGAATAGATTTCAATACCACTGATAAAGCACCATTCTTGCTACGGACTGAATGCTATGACCCTCCCCACCTCATTACTCAGACATTGAAGGCTTAACCCCCAAGTGATGGTGTCTGGAGATGGGGCTTCTATGGAAGTAATTAAGATTAAATGAAGTTATAAGGGCCCTGAACCAATAGGATTATTGTCCTTATAAAAAGAGACAACAGAGAGCTCGTTTGCTCTTTCCCTAGATTTAGTAAACTTTCCGCCACTTGGAAGGTTCTTCATTTTTTTTTTTTTTTTTAGGTAGCCACATCAACAAATACTCAGGAAAAAATTGATACAGGAATTACCACATGGAGTATGTATAGTGAACAAGTAAAGCCTTTCTGACAGGAGTTAACACTGTCAGAAAAAGCATAGGGATAGAGCCACTGCTAAGAGAAGTTTTGTGTGGAGCCCAAATCTAAAGGAGCAGAGAAAGAGGCCTGGGGGACCACTGGAGAGTGTGGCCAAAAGAGACATGCATATCTCTGTCAGTGAGATGTTGGGTCACAGACTTCCAGGGTTTAGAGATTTCTGAAGTATCTGGTAGAGTTCTCTATAAAGACAGAACAACTTATCTTGGAGCAAGCTCAATAAAGAAAATACAAATTGGAGGAGAGCCCATGAAAGCAATGAATGGTTTTCCCTAGCATTGTTTAACCTTCTACATCCTCAAGGACAATCCCACCTTTTTTCTTTTGGCCACTCCTGCAGCGTGTGGAAGTCCCTGGGCCAGGGATCAAACTCTGTGACACTGTGGGTCCTAACCCACTGAGCCACCAGGGACTTCCCAACCCCGCTTTTTGAGTCCACTGCCTTTGAGCTTTAGAGGCACTAGTCTCTCATTCGTTCCCTATAATCCATGGTTAAGTTTGAGAATGCTCTCTTTCCCAGTTTACTGTAGTAGGTTCTCACTCCAGCCCTTTGCTTGTACTGCACCTGGCTAGGTTGATCTCTGGGGCGAGTGAAAAACTGTACGCTCAATAATTTAGATTCAAGGGAGTTCCTGTCGTGGCTCAGTGGTTAATGAATCCGACTAGGAATCATGAGGTTGTGGGTTCGATCCCCAGCCTTGCTCAGTGGGTTAAGGGTCTGGCGTTGCCGTGAGCTGTGGTGTAGGTTGCAGATGCGGCTTGGATCCCACGTTGCTGTGGCTCTAGTGTAGGCTGGCAGCTGTAGCTTCAATTAGACCCCTAGCCTAGGAACCTCCATATGCTGCAGGAGTGGCCCTAGAAATTGCAAAAAGACAAAATAATAATAATAATAATAATAATTTAGATTCAAAACTACTGCATGAAATTCTAAATACTCTGTGTAACCAAGCCCCTGTGCTTTTGCTGTTATTATCGCAGTTAGTTCAACCATATGTGTTAAATCACACAACGCTGTCCTTGCTTCACTAATTTAACCTAGGGTCTTATTTACTAAATCATCCTAATGAAATTATGGTGATTTTTTGGTTGATGACCAATTCCTTGTAAATATGTGACTCTGTGATTTAGAACAAAAAAGTCCTACATAAACTTTATTCATTCATCCTTTTGGTGAGTCACTTATTCATTTAACAAACATCTTTTTGTTTCTAGCGGCCCTAGAAAAGGCAAAAAGACACACACAAAAAAAGCGCAATGACAAAAACGACATAGGTTAATTCATTGGAGAAGCACTGGGGGAAAGGGGCTATTTTACTCCCGTGCTTCTTTTTAATGGCCTAAAAAGTTGCCTCTGAAAGGGCAGTGCTGAGCTTAGAACTATCATTACGGGTCAAATATGTGACTGAGAATTGCAAAGGCAAAGACCCTAAAGTGGAAGAATTTTTTGGTTTAACATAGAACAGGAATGAGATCTGATACATAAGCAGCATCCGATTATAATGTTCCTTCTGATTTCTTTGTTTCCTGAATTTCGGTAGCCAGCAAGGATGTGGTATGCATGTTTGGTTCAACTAATGCAAATGTAAAGGGCTAGCTTTATAACTAAGAACCCTGCAGAAGAATGAGAAGAACTCAATTCAGGAGAATGTATGGATGTCTTGCAAAACGTAAAAATGTGTTATAGACATGAACAGACTTCCAGTTTTGCCCAGTGAGCACTGTTGCAGCCAATTAAGACACCTGACTGCTTTTTGTCATCATGTAATCAGTCTGCGCACATTTAAAGCAGCAGAAGAAACTTTCCCAAATTACTCCCCACGTTCACTTGAAATTGGTGCTTATTTTAAGTTGAAGCTTAGTGCTAGAAAAGGCTCCCTTGATCTCTATCACACAAAATTAAAGAAGACAGTTCACAAAGGTTAAAAAAAAAAAAAGAAAGTGTGTTTATCCATGGAATTCAGTTGACATAAAGATTCAATCTAGGTAATTCACATGAAAAGCTCAATCTCTCAAATTGCATGTGTAATTGTCACTTCTTCACTTGTCTGCAGATCCAACAAGCAGTTTATAGTTATTTCCAGTGGGAATATTCCATAGTTCTACCTATTCTCAAACAATTCATGGATTTTTTAAAATTTTTATTATTATTATTATTATTTTTGCTTTTTAGGGCCCCACTTGTGGCATATGGAAATTTCCTGGCTAGGGGGTCAAATCAGGGCTTCAGCTGCCAGCCCATGCCACAGCCACAGTAACACAGAATCAGAGCCTACACCACCACAGCTGACAGCAATGCTGGATCCTTAACCCACTGAGCAAGGGTTTGAACCGGCATCCTCATGGGTACTCACTGGGCTCATTACTGCTGAGCCACAACAAACTCCCAATTCATGGATTTTAATAAGTTTGATAGAATAGATTGAAAAGCAGCTCTTTTGCCCCTCCCTTTCCAGTTTATCCATTTCTGTCCCCCTCTAACCTTAAAAACCTAATTATAGAAATGAGATCACTAAACAACTGAAACTAACTCCTGACTTAGGCTCTCCTGCATGCACTCCATGCCTCATCTAACCTGTTGGTTCTTTTCCTAGATAAACACAAGTAAGAATGAGCAATTAAGTCCTTAAAAAATGATTAGATCTCTGCCCCCAACAACCTCCTAAAGAATCTAGCAGGCAGATCACCTCTGCAAGATAATATCTGAAAAGAGAGTCAGTCAGTCTCCATGCAACAGAGAAAGATGCAGAACTCAACCTCCTGCCTTGATGATTCACTGAGATTCTTCCTTCATTTTTCCTTTTAAAAACTGTCATGGCTGAGCAAAATCTTTGGTGTTGGTTTCTGGACAAGAGTCCAGCTTCTCCCCAGACTGCCATCTTTTATGATTAAAACACTTTTCCTTTCTACTGACACTTGCCCTTCAAATTACTGGCTTATGAGAGGTGAGCAGCCAAACTTGGGTTTAGTAACAGATTTTATACATATTTTGCCAAATAACAAAGTATTTAGAAATGCCTAAATGATAAGCTATATTTTTAGATACTGATTTTCACATCTGATAGCCTGTACTTATAACTTCATTGCCTTATGACATTAAACAGTGGCAATGATTGAGAAGTTAGTATCAAATACTACAAACTGCTAGTTATCTCCATAATCAAGAGAAGCTGCTATTGGCATCATAAAATGCCAACGTTACAATCTGAATGAATGCTCAGTTTACATGATGCTTGGAAACTTTGATAAAACAAGTGCTTTTAAAACCTACTTGAATAAATTACATTTCATGTTAACTTCAGTTTTTGTTTTGTTTTTTTTTTGTCTTTTTAGGGCCACACCTGCAGCATAAGGAGGTTCACAGGCTAAGGGTTAAATCAGAGCTTGGTTACTAGTCAGATTCATTTCTGCTGAGCCACGGCAGGAACTCCAACTTTTGGGTTTTATTTTCTCCCATTGATTCTATAGATCCAAAATCACCTAGTAATTTTCTTTTCTTTTCTTTCATGGTTAGGTTATTATTACTGAACGTTAAGCACAGAATTTAAAAGTAGACAGAAGAGTAAAATGAAACTCTCTGAGTTCCCGTCGTGGCGCAGCAGAGACGAATCCAACTAGGAACCATGAAGTTTCGGGTTTGACCCCTGGCCTCGCTCAGTGGGCTAAGGATCTGGCATTGCCGTGAGCTGTGGTAAAGGTGGCAGACACGGCTCGGAGCCCGCATTGTGGTGTAGGCCGGCAGCAACAGCTCTGATTAGATCCCTAGCCTGGGAACCTGCATGTGGCACGGGTGTGGCCCTAAAAGGACAGAAGACAAAAAAAAAAAAAGAAAGAAAGAAAAGAAACTCTCCCCCAATTTGCACAACAAAAAGTATGTGACAAAAGCTGTTTTATGTATATTTACACACATGTGTCCCTCCCACCCTCCACTGGGTTACTTTAAAACAAATCCCAGGAACTATATTAATGTATCTATAGATTTAACATTTTCCTTAAATTCCTGAATGATGCAAGAGGGGCCACTCCAGCAAGATGCAGGAATTTATGTTTCCCCCTGAATCCCTTTTAGTTTTTCTCCCTTGGTGGACTAGGCTGGATAAGACTTGGATAAGACTAATTCTATTCTAAAATCCATTCTCCTTTCCCTTAAATATTAGTCCAAAATTTCTCTCAGGTCCTCCTGGTCCCTTAGTCCTTTAGGAATAAAAATATTTTTGAATCATAAAGCAAAGCCAGCTCCAGTTCTTGGCACTCCCACAAGATGAGAGAAGAGAGAGAGAGAGAAGGTGAACCAATGGTCTCTTGTATCAAAAAATCACCAAGCTATGCCCCTTTCACATAGTTCAGCTTTACAGTTTCTGTTTCCCCAACCAAAGCTTCACCTTCCTACCCCAATTTCGTGAAACTAGAATTAGGAGAGGAGAATGGGATGACTAACCCTCTGTGAGTGGTTACTGAGTTCGGAGAAGGGTCTCAGTTCTTGGGGAAAAGTTCCCAGCCTTTTCATTTCTCTGGGGCCATTTTTACTTTGTATCCATTACATTTCCCTCATTCCAGCGAAGAGCATCCTTCCTGCAGAAATTCTGACTGGCAATAGGAGAAGTGAGGGAGAAAAGAGAAGGGTGCGAAGCCAACACCAGCTAACCAACCAGTAACCACACATGAGCACGTTTGAATTTTTCACCACCACTGAAAATGCAGGCAGGGGACCTCATATTGTGACATACAGGATATGGCATCAGAGTCTTATTTACACTAATAAGAAGTAGTTGAACCCAAAAGAGATTTACTTAAATAATAGTCTGTTATTGGATTACCAAGAAGAACAGGCACATCTATTTTTTTAAATTTTTTATTAAAGCATAGTTGATTTACAATGTTGCTCCAATTTCTGCTGTACAGCAAAGTGACCCAGCGCACACACGTGCCTGCACACACATTCTTATTATTTTTTTTTTCCGTACTATCTTCTATCATGTTCTAACCCAAGAGACTAGACACAGTTCCCTGTGCTGGACAGTAGGACCCCATTGTTTATCCATTCTAAATGTAATAGTTTGCATCGACCAACCCCAAACTCCCATCCATCCCCTTCTCTCCCTCCTCCCCCCTGGCAAACACAAGTGTGCTCTCCATGTCCATGATCTGTTTCTGTTTTGTAGGAAGGATCATTCAGGCACATCTATTTAAAATCAACTGTCCTCTTTTCAATCTTGTGTTCTCCAAGAAGTTATAAAACACGTCTACCTAAATGAGACACAACCTCCTCTAGGTAGCTTATACTAAGGTTCAGCACCCCTCTTACCTACAACCTCCTGGGCTTACTTGTTTTTTTAATTTCTTTTTTTGTTGTTATAGATTAGCTCTGTGACAGAAGCCAAACGCATTTGGGTTTTGTTCTATCACATAACTAACTTTTAAATACCTTTTCTGAATCTGTTACCTGCCATTATGCAGCAGTTTATAGGCATTCATCCAGCGCTCTTCTCATTTGATGGTCTCAATTAGCCCAATAAGGAAGGCAGGGGAGTTAGTCTTTTCTTGTAAACAATGTGAATATATTTATTTTTAAGAAGGAAAAAGTTACAAGAACCATATGAGGATAACAGAGAAACGCCCTCAAGAACTTGAGAACATGAGATAATGTCACTGGAGAAAGTCACTACACAATTGATAAGAAGAGAAATGAAGTCATTTAAGAGCTACATTTCAGGTATGTCATAGCAGGTTGCTCCCTGCCTGCAGACACCGACAGAACAAATAACTGTCTCGCAGAGTTCCCATCGTGGCTTGGTGGTAACAAACCCAGCTAGTAACCATGAGACAAGGGCTTGATCCCTGGTCTCTGTGGGTTAAGGATCCGGCGTTGCCTTGGCTGTGGTGTAGGTCAGAGATGTGGCTCAGACCCAGTGTTGCTGTAGCTGTGGTGTAGGCCAGCAGCTGTAGCTCCAATTTGACCCCTAGCCTGGGAACCTCCATATGCTGCAGGTGCAGCCTTAAAAAGACAAAAAAAAAGTGTCTCGCTAGGGGGCAGTGGGTCAGCATAAGATGGGTCAGTGTGGTAAACGCTGCTCTTGTGCACCCCGCATGGGCAAAAAGAGTGTTCTCAGGACAACTGGTCTACCCGGAGCAGCAATGGCTTCCCAACCCTGATAAGTGGAGTATAAGTCACATACCATCTCTTGTCCCTCTATCTAAGAATTGGTTCTCGACTTGTCCCCAAATCTGTAGCCTCAGCATGACCTGGAACTATTTAGAAATGCAGATTCTTGGCTCCTATCCCAGATCTACATGATCAGAAATTCAGAGTGGGATCCACCAGTGTGTGGACTTGAGCCCATCTTCTAGGTGATCCTGATTCACATCAAAATTTGACAACCATTGTTCTAGGGCCAGAGGACCATGTCCTACACACAAGATATTTAATCACCAAGATACGATTACTAAATAATTTCAGGTGATGCTGGACTTTTTCTCTAAGTCTCTAGGAAGCTGAGGTAGGGGTAAAAACTGCAATATGTCTTAAATGTCCTTTTCTGGGTTTAGTATAGAGAGAAAAACTTAAACAGTTTCACCTTGCAGATTCCACCAGCATCATTCCTTGCGTTTTAATTAAAAATCCCCCTGATAAGTAATCAAATCTTAGCACAATCTTTCTGTGGAGGATAGGAAGTTTCACTGTTGATAAATTGCTGTGTAGATAATCCATTATCAACAATAAAAAGTGAACTGTAGTTAAGAAAACAGTGATAAGAGTTGTTCCTATTCCTATATTAAGCCATTGCATTGTATTTAAATGTTGCTTTTAAAAAAAAAAGTCAGAGTTCCTCTTGCGGCTCAGTGGTTAACAAATCAGACTAGGAACCATGAGGTTGCAGGTTTGATCCCTGGCCTCACTCAGTGGGTTAAGGATCTGGCGTTGCTGTGAGCTGTGGTGTAGGTTACAGATGTGGCTCGTATCTGGCATTGCTGTTACTGTGGTGTAGGCTGGCAGTTCTGATTAGACCTCTAGCCTGAGAACCTCCATATGCTTCAGGTGTGGCCCTAGAAAAGACAAAAAATTTAAAAAAAATTTAATTAAAAAAAATCCCCTCATCTCTAATTAATTGACTTGTGCTTAAATAATTTAATTTTTTTTTTTTTTTGGCGTTTTAGGGTCACACCTGTGGCACACGGAAATTCCTAAACTAGGAGTCTAATCGGAGCTACAGCTGCCAGCCTACACCACAGCGACAGCAATGTGGCATCCAAGCCCCATCTGTGACCTAAACCACAACTCACGGCAACACTGGATCCTTAACCCACTGAGTAAGGTCAGGGATCAAACCTAGAACCTCATGGTTCCTAGTTGGATTGGTTTCTGCTGAGCTGCCAACAGGAATTCCAATTTGTGCTTAACTAATTTTTGATGTCACTCTTTTCAAAATGCAGTTATGCAAGAATATTACATCTGTATAGAGTTTTATCATTTTCCATGATAACCTTAGCAGGTAGCTCAGCAGAGACAAAACTACTTTCCCAAATTCACCAAGCTGGAAAGTGGAAGGGTTTGTGCAATACCAACAAATATGCAAATAATATAGTTTTCCTCCTAAGTTCAATATCACACAGATGCTACAGATGCTCTCTTTGAAAAAGAACCCAACCCTTTTTGAGGTGTAACTCTTGTCCGGGGATCTGACTTTTCTGAACTGCTTGCTTTGACTATATATGGTGTGGTCTCTGTGCTAAACAATTCATAACGCCCACTTCTAAAAGAAATATAAGATTCATTTTCAAATTTTGCAAATGGATTCCAGGGAGCCCTTTCTTTTGTGGGATTCCAAAGTCAGAGATGCCTGGATAGCAGCTAGTTTTTTATTTAGAGTTACTTGAACTAACATGAATTCCAGACACTAAATATAGACTTAGAACATGCAGACACAATTACTAACCTTTCCATAACAACCTTGGTTAAGATTTGCCACTGCAAATGTACCTCTTAATGAAATTTCTATTCCTCGTTGCAGACTCGGAAAATGTCTGCCTATCAAATGTTAATATTTTGTTTTCACTGGTACGTTCTCCTATCACCTCCAATTTCCACGATATGAGCATTTTGAAAAATCATTGCTGTGTTAGTTCTTAAGTGTTTTAAATGTTCTTGGATCATATTTCAGAAAACCAATATCATGATATCTAGTTATGAGTGAGTTTCAATTGAATGTTCCAGACCACAGCTTAAGAAGCCTGTAACCACTGCACAATCATAAAATAACCCCTAGTCATGCATGAGGTCATGAGGTTTTTCCTTATTTCTTGTTTCACTTTAGTTTCGATAATATCCCTCATTTTAACGAGACTTTCAGTCTTTTGGAAGCCACCAGAAAAAAAAAATATATATATACATATATTTTTATATATGTATATATATATATATACATTTTTTTTCCCACTGACATTTGGAGTTTTTTTTTTTTTTCAAATAAATACCCAAAACAGCACCAGAGCTTCTGAAACTACTACCCGGACTTGAATACAAATAAAGTCATATTTTAATTATACATATGGTATATGTTTATCTGACATGACCAGTAGATAAGCAAAAGATTATTACCCTTGATTTTGATAAGTATAACATAAATTTCCTTTTTAGTTATAGACTTCTTAGATTAGTATCAGAATTAGTTGGCTTTGCCTGTCAAACACATCAACTGACTGTGCAGAAAATATGTCAAGAAACATTCAGAACACCTGGAAAAAGGCAAACTTAGATTCTAAAAATAGTTACAGGTAATCCACCAAGAGTCATGAAAATACAATATAGAGTAGTAAGAGGCTGAAGGGATTATGAACGCTGCTGTTTCAATTTATAGGTGGCTGAACTGAGGCCCGTTAAACTAGATAACTTGCCCAAGGTCATAGGTGACTCTACAATTTCTTGGGTCATATTTCAGAAAACTTATGACTCTCTGACCTTGGGCAAGTTATCTACTTTAATGTCATAATATATTATCATAGGAGACTCAATTCTAGCAGTCCTGATGCTCAGGGAAAAAAAAAAAACAAAAAACAGGGCTCAAAATGGATCCATATGCCATGAACTGTGTTCTACCATTATCTTTTTTTGTGTTCTCAATTTCATCCTTTCAATTTATTTTCTTTTATTAATTAAAAAAAATAATAACCACAATAGGAATGGCCTAGCATTAAGCAGTATTATGTACCAGGCATTCTATGTACATTATTTCAATTTTTACTAATATGCTACAAGGTAGACATATCTGTTAATGAAATACAGCCACGCATGAAATATGTCAAATTAAAGAAGCCAGAAAGGAAAATGGCATAGTATGAAAATTTTTTCAGTATAATTAAATCTATAAAGGTGTAGAACTGCCAATCCCTGGGTGAATTACAGTGATAGGACAGAATGTAAATGCTATAAACCTCAAGAAAGGTTTATATAAAGTATGAGAAAGATGAGGGGGAAAATGGACATGAAAGTGAGTGTATTGCTTCATCTTTCATATTTCCGAGAAAAAGGAGTAAGTCGGAGACTTCATATTTCACATGTGAGAGGCAGTAGATCCCAGTTAATATTGATAAATTAAGAAACAGAAATGCAGGTGTATTATTTAAACTCATCTATATTATTCCCCGTGAACACTACTCAAAGCAGGGAAGAACAGCAAGTGATGGGTATGGTAGATTGGCTTGCTCAGCAATTTATACTGCTAAATGCCTCCCTATATTGCAGAGAACGGACAGCTAAAATCTGCACTTTTCCCAGACTTCCATGCGCTTGTCTTCCAGATGGTGTCAGGACCTACCGGACAGGTACATTCCCTGTGATTTGAACATGGAAGTAAGAAGGAGGAGGAGTACAAACCGTTCGTTTCCTAATAGAGATCACAGTGGCAGGCAGCACTGTGGCCCAGGAAAAAGCACCAGCCACAATGGGGATGGCGGTTTTCCTGATGGGACAAACAGAGGGCCACGGTCACATCTTTCTGCTTCAATAGGTTCCTGTAGACATGACCTCAAGCTTCTCGACCACACACATGGCTGAGCAGGGCAATCCTAAGAGAAAGGAGCTCTGCCTGGAGCCCATTCTCCCAGCCTTTCCAACAGTTTCACAAATTACTGAAGTACCTGCCTAGTAGTAAATCCTCTTCTGTTCAAATTATCTACAGTGGATTCTGCTATCTGCTGTTGGATTTTTCTCTTTCCTCTCTCTCTGTTTCTCTTTCTTTCTCTCCCTTCATTTCTCCTTCTCTCATATACAGACACACACACACAGACACACACACACACACACACACACACACACACATGCATCCCATAGAGCAAAAGATAGGTACAAAGAAAAATATCAAATAAAATGATGGTATTAAGGTTAAGGACAGTGAGTATAATAATGTAGGCCAATGTGATAAATTCACCTTGCATCGTATTAAATTTTAAATATTTGTTGAAAGAGATGCAATCATAACAAAGTGGCTCTACAAGGATAAAGATGTACCTGGAGAGATGCAAATAAAGAGATAACAGGAGTTGATACTATGGATAGCAGACACATTTAATGGAAAAACTTAAATTAAGACAAATAGTAGCTCTTCGAAATGATAAAAATTAAGTGCCACAGTCAACCTTTAAACATCAGGTAACAACCAAAAATGCCAGTACTGAAAATTGCTATAAGTTCAAGAAGAAAGTCGGAAACAAAATAATAACAAGAAATTGAATTTTGCCTCTCTAGACCAGAGAATTGGCCAATTTTTCTAGCAAGGGCCAGACAGTAAATGACTACCAAAGGCCACGGTTTCTGTCACAAACATACAACTCTGCCAGAGACATCGTGTAAAGAAATAGGTATGGCTGTGTTTCAGTATTACTTTATTTACAAAAACAGGTTGTGTGGGAGTTCCCGTGGTGGCACAGTGGTTAACGAATCCAACTAGGAACCATGAGGTTGCGGGTTCCATCCCTGCCCTTGCTAAGTGGGTTGATGATCCGGCGCTGCCGTGAGCTGTGGTGTAGGTTGCAGACGCAGCTCAGATCCCGAGTTGCTGTGGCTGTGGTGTAGGCCGGTGGCTACAGCTCTGACTGGACCCCTAGCCTGCTCCACATGCCGTGGGAGCGGCCCAAGAAATAGCAAAAAAAAAAAAAAAAAAAAAAGACAAACAACAACAACAACAAAACAAACACAGGTTGTGTGTAGGAGGGGAGGTGGGTAGGCGTTGACTGCTGCCTGTGATTTGCCGACTACTGCTCTAGACCACAAATGATCAACTAAGCTAGCAGATGGACAATCTGAACACTATAAGAGTGATCAAATTGACACAAATTGACCAAAATTCCATATAAAGAGTGAGTATGCTTTCTTTCAAGTTCCGTTGAATGTTCACAAAAATTTACAATGTGAAGCAGTTGCGACCATTTATCAAGAAGCTTGTCTGTGTTTGGCACCAAGAAATTCACATGTATCAATTCATATGATTTCATGGAGTAGGTACAATTATTTTTATGCCCATTTTACAGATAAGAAACCCTACGGTAGATTAAAAAAGTATCTCCTACTACTACTTGCTTTTTATATTCCACTTAAACAATTTTTCAATTATAGAAGGTTTGTGTCCCCATCAATTTACATTGCTGTTCCCTCTGCCTATGATGCCCTTTCCCTGCATTTTCACCATCAAATTCCACCCTTTATTCAAGATCCAGCTCAGTAATACCTCTTCTATGAAACTCTCCCTTTTCCTTTTTCCTCTTCTTTTCTTTCTTTTTTTCTTTCCCTCTTCCTTCCTTCCTTCCTTTCTTCTTTCTTCTTTTTAGGGCCACAACTGAGATACATGGAAGTTCCCAGACGAGGGGTCAAATGAGAGCTGTAGCTGCCAACATACGCCACAGCCACAGCAACTTGGGATCCAAGCCACGTCTGAGACCTACACCACAGCTCATGGCAATGCTGGATCCCTAACCCACTGAGCAAAGCCAGGGGTCCAACCCGCATCCTCATGGATACTAGTTGGGTTTGTAACCACTGAGCAACAACGGGAACTCCTCCCTTTTCCTTTTCAAACAAAGCAACCTCCATCCTCCTCCTACACATTCAGAGGGCTTTGTTTTTCTCTGATAACAGTTAGGTCACACTGTATCCTCTATACTGTTAGTTATGCACATGTGTTCTTTCTCCACCTTTTTGGGGAGCTTATTAGATTTGTAAATTTATCCTAATTATCCTAATTTTTAAATCGTTCATGTTATAACAGAAATACTACAGGCAAAGTAAACATTCATGTATAAGTTGAATTTACTATGTTGTTTTTCCCTTTCCACGTGACTCAAGTAGTTTATCAACCTTTATTTTATCAGATGATTATTTAGGGACATTTTTATGGTTCACTCAAAAGCAGGTAAGATTGATTAATCTATCAATCAGTTGACATATTCACCTGAGTATGAGTATATAATTATCATTGTGGCTAAGGATAATATTAAGAATAAGGACAATTACAGCTAAGGGTAGTTTTTCTATCGGGCATATTTGAATCTTCTATGACAAGTATCACAGCGGTTTCTGAAAGCCCAGTGATTGTGCATGTAATTTATCCCGTTGGGAAGAGGGATCCAGGAGCTACCAGTGACTTAGCTGAATTTAGTCATATGAGATAAGAGACATGCTTGGGTTGGGTTCCCTCTTGGGCCAGAACCTCCTCTTGAATGTTTTCCCATCAGAGACCTGAGTGGCTCACCCCAGAGCCTTGGTGATCACGCTAGAGAGTGAGCGCTGCTGTAGCCTTTATAGACCATAACTAATTCTCCACGTAGTCTGTCTGTGAGGCAGCCATACCAACAGATGTAGAAAGCTCTCTGTAAACAATTTCAGCAGTCGTGTGTAATCACAATGCATTATGTAACAGATGTGCCCATGAAGTTCAATCTGAGGAACGAGTAAGGATTTATTGAATTCAGTAGAATGGCTTTTGACTGAATGAGAGATTTCTACTTAGCTACCCAAAGTTTCTTCAAGAGGCGCATCCCTGTATATCTCCCAGACTTGCGGGTAAATGCAGTTCTTCTTTGATGAAAAAAGTTAATTAAAATATTTGCCTTATTGTTTTCTTGTCAATAGTGGCAGCTAGCGAGTCCTGCCTTGCATGCTGGAGCTTTCAGAACATTCCTTTTCTGTTACCAACCCCTCTTTGCCCTTATCAGTAAGAATTCTTGTCAGGAAGCACAAATTTAAAATTAATAATAAGACTAAGGATAACCTGACCCCCTTGCTGTACAGTGGGAAAATAAAAATAAATAAATAAATAAATAAAATTAATAATAAGAACTAGAGGGAATTCTCATTGTGGCTCAGCTGGTTACGAACCCAAATGACATCCACGAGGATGTGGGTTCAATCTCTGGCCCCACTCAGTGGGTGAAGGATCTGGTGTTGCCGTGAGCTGAGGTGTAGGTCACAGATGC
The DNA here is from genome assembly GCF_054392235.1 of Sus scrofa. Classification (NCBI taxonomy): domain Eukaryota; kingdom Metazoa; phylum Chordata; class Mammalia; order Artiodactyla; family Suidae; genus Sus; species Sus scrofa. Next base: position 55,466,256 of record NC_139393.1, on the reverse strand, counting down.
TGCTCGGATCCTGCGTTGCTCTGGCTGTGGTGTAGGCTGGCAGCTGCAGCTCCAATTCGACCCCTAGTTGGGGAATTTCCCTATACTGCAGGAGTGGTCCTTAAAAGCAGAAAAAAAAAAAAAAAAAGAAAAAAGAAAAAAAAAAGGGAAGGAAGAAAGAAAGAGAAAGAAAGGAGAGAACTAGATCAAAAACTCACTCTTCCCTCCTCTCAAATATGAAAATGAAGCCTCTGGTAAATTGCAAGTTGTTCATACAGGCTTTCAAGAATCTCAGTGCTGAAAATGAACTCTAATGAGTGGGTCAGAAAAGGTTCACTTAAATTGAAGGGGTTCGGGTGAGTGGCTCTTTTTATCTCCTTTTTTCCTCGAGGCAGAGGAAAGCACTTCATAAACATTAGCTCATTAATCTTCACAGCACCTCCACGACACAGGTTTGATGAAAGACACCAATATCTTCCCTGCCTTTACAGAGAAAAATAGAACTCAAGCATTTCTTTCCCACAAGGAAAACTCTCTTGGCCACACTACGGTCCCAGAGGGAACGGCTATGCTTCTGGATGGAAAAACCAAGAACAGAGAACTTTGTTTTCTTCTAGAGAGTCATAGCCCTGAAGTGGAGTCAAGCGCTGCCTTACTCTCAGTCGACAGCACTCTGGCTGGAAAATGCTACACAGGCAGATTTTGAGCAAGGATTGGGCTAACAAGTATTTTAAGAGAATCCAATGAGAAATTGTGAGTAGAAGCCCATGGGCCCAGTAGGGACAAGGACATGCATCTTCTCTGTGCTCTTCATTTGTAAAGTAGAGACGGATGCAGCAGGAAAGGACTTGGCATCCTCCGAGGAAGACCGGTGGGTGGTACTTGCATACTAACTCTGAGTGATGGAAACCTGCTTATCTGAAAGAGTGTGACACGGGCTCTGGGGCCACAGCCAGCCTCAACAGGAACAGCAAAGCTGCCAGTGGAAAAGGAGAATGGACAGACGACGGAACAGAACGTGTCACGGCAGGAGCGAGGATGACAGAGAAGCTTGGATGAAGGTTGTGAAGTAAAAGATAGATTTTTCAATTTCAGCATTGAGACAGGTAGAAGGAAGCAGAAAATCATTCCGGGCAGAGAGAAGAGCATGTGGGCATGAAAATGTTTCTGGAAACTGCAAGTTATGTGGGCAGCGTGGCGCAAGCAGCTGTTGGCAGGAAAGAGCTCTCTGCAGGAGGCCCTACTGTCTTGTCACTAACCTTAAACCCGGCACCCCCTGCTCTACTCACCTCTGGCCCTAATACACCTTCCAAATCTTTTTTTTTTTTTTTTTTTTTTTTGGTCTTTTTGTCTTTTCCTGGGCCGTTCCTGAGGCACAAGGAGGTTCCCAGGCTAGGAGTCCAATCGGAGCCGGAGCCGTAGCCGCCAGCCTACACCACAGCCACAGCAACTCGGGATCCAAGCCGCGTCTGCAACCTACACCACAGTTCACGGCAACGCCAGATCCTTAACCCACTGAGCAAGGGCAGGAATGGAACCCACAACCTCATGGTTCCTAGTCAGATTTGTTAACCACTGAGCCACAACGGGAACTCCCACACCTTTCAAATCTTTTGATCACACAATACCTTGCCTGATCTGTTAGTTCTTTCTGTAGATCAAAGTAGAAATGCAGAATAAGTCATTAATGGATGATTAGATCTCTCTCCTAGCCTCTCCTTCCTTAATCTCACAAACACACTGTGTGATCAAACTGAACAAGAGAGCATGGAAAGAAAGATCACACATATATGACAAACCCGCACACAGTGGGAGATGGCCACGACGCTGACCTACTATCTCAGTTATTAATTGGGATCACTTCCCTTTGTCCCTTTAAAAAGTTTTTGGCTGAGCAGAATCTTTGGAGGTGGTTTCTGGGGGACACTGAGTCCACCATCTCCCCAGATGGCTGGCATTCTAATTAAGAGCAACTTTCTTGGGCATTCCCTTTGTGGCTCAGTGGTTAACACACCTGACTAGGATGGGTTTGATCCCTAGCCTTGCTCAGTGGGTTAAGGATTTCTTTTCCACGAGGAAAACTCTCTTGGCTGTGAGCTGGGGTGTAGTTCGCAGACACGGCTGGGATCCCGTGCGGCTGTGGCTCTGGCCTAGGCTGGTGGCTACAACTCCGATTCGACCCCTAGCCTGGGAACGTCCATATGCCTCGGGTGTGGCCATAAAAAGTAAAAAATAAAAATAAAAATAAATAATAATAAAATAAAAGCAACTCTCTTTTCTACCAACATTGGCTTCTCTCTTTGAGTGACAAGCAGGGGGACCTGATTTGGCAAAAGCACTGAGTGATGGGGGAGGGGCTTGTGGGAGACTTGAGGCGGGAAAGATAGGTTGAGGCCAAATCAAGATTCATGACAATAGCTAGAATTTTCTGAATACTTAATGATATTCACATCCAAGTACGTGTTTCAACTCATTTAACTTCTCAGCATCCATGTGAGTTCAGTGGTATTGCTATCCCCCTTTTGACAGATGAGGAAACTGAGGTGCAGGGAATTAAGTAGCTTGCCCAGGGTCCCTCTTTTAGGAAGGGGTTTGGCCTGGATTCAAACTAAGACTGGCTGGCTCCAGAGCTCTATTAGCTTCCATCCCGGGCTGAATTGCCCTATGATTGTGAATGGGAAGCTAGACTCCTCACTCAAGGTATCAGCTTTTCCATAACTTATGGGAACCTTTGTGGTCCTCAGTTTCACTAGCTGTAAAATAGAAAGATGCTAAGCCTCCTTCCATTCCAGGTTATATGATCCCTATATCAAAATTGCATTTGTTTTTGGCTTCAAAATAAAGAAATGCCTTTCTTCCATACATATATGATTATGGCCTGAGCTCTAAGGGTCAAATAAAGAGAATTTCCCCTCCCTGAAAGGGCCCCCCCCCCAGTCACTCTGTGACCAAGCATCAGTCCTTAGTGCCCTCGGGTGGTCACTGATGGACTGACCCCAGGGCTACTCTGCCCTCCCCTGGAGAAGGCTTCAAAGCCCTCCTCTTAGCCCATTAGAGGGAGCCCTGCTCCCCCTCTTCCAGGGAGCAGACTAGAGCCAAAACTATTGCATGTGGAGTGGACAGGCAATGAGACCCTGCTGTGTAGCACAGGGATCTGTATCCAGTCTCTTGGGATGGAACACGATGAAGGATAATGTGAGAAAAAGAAGGTATTTATAAGTATAAATGGGTCACTATGCTGTACTGCAAAAATTGACACAACACTGTAAATCAACTATACTTTAATACAAATAAAATAAAACCATTTTTTCTTAAATAAAAAAAAAACATCAGTCTGTGGCTTCTAAAGAGACTTTACTGGCGGTTTAGAGATATGAAGAGTATAACATGGACAGCAGCCTTCCTGGATGACAGAGCCACACCCAGTCCCTCAGTGGCTGCTGGACCTGCAGTTCAGGTCACAAACCCCTGTGATGCACCCTAGAGATAGCGGTTTCCTCTTACCCTGCATCCTGGGAATATCTGTTCTTTGAAGCTCTAATATGTAGGGGGTTTTTGTGTGGTTAGTTGGTTTTTTGTTTGTTTGTTTTTTACTCAATACAATATTTTTGGAGGGAGGCTTCAGCTCAGCCTACCATGTTTTGACATTCCCTGAATATGGTTTTAAGTTCAACCCCACACTCCACACACTGTTCAGAGGTGGGCAGCTTTAACGTCATTTCAGATTCTGCTGCATGAAATGCCAGTTCCTTCCACATGGATAAGGTTATTCGAAATCTATTGAAATACTTTAAAGTTATATTCAGCAATATTTTTCTTCCTCATCTACCCCTCTGCTTTGTTTTGAAAACATTCTCAATTTAAGATAGTCTGAAAAAAATAACAAGAGAAACATAAATGGTCCCTCCCAGTCAACCAGTCATGGCGACTCCAGCCCTTACCTCATGCCCAGCCCTCTGCAAATTCATCACTGTGTGTCAGTGACTTCTGGACCTTTCCACACACTGTCCACAGGGCTGGGTTGGGACACTGTCATACTGGACCTTGACTGAATCCACCCAGTCAAGAGAAATGAGTCAGACAGCAATTGTGAGCTTCAAATGTGATTTTTTGCCTTGTGGCTTTGGGCTTGGTTGGAAATAAATGATTTAGGGGTTGAACAAATGTAAGTTAAGCAGGGGGATTCTTTGACCTTCATCTGCTCTAAGTCTGTGACCATTTTAGCAGTTTTAGTTGGGGGAGAGAGAGAGAAAGGAAAAAACTCTGATGCCAGCTTTTTCCTCTGATTTCAAACAAGGAAAACCATCTATTGTTGTTGTGTTAACCTATTCTCAGTGTTCAGAAAACTCAAGCACCCGAGTTCTTGCAATGCTGAGGGCAAGCAAACACTCAGAGCGAATATGTTTTAAATAATTGCATTCAATGAGTTCTCATGGAGGGCCTTTTATGTGCTAGGCTCTGTGCGAATTGCTGAGAAAACTGATAGAAAAAGAGCCATCATTCCTTCCCTCATGGAGTTTGAGTCTGGTGTGAGAAACAGACCTATACCCAAATAACCATACAGATGGGCAACTTCCTTAGGAGCTAATTCATACACTTTGGTGCCTGTCAGAGAAAGCCATGATCATAGGCTCAGATCCAGAGGAGACCCTACCATTCACAAAAGGGAAATCAAATGTTTTTTCTGTCTTAAATTCTGAGTGTACAAATACAAAGGAAGAAAAAGAGAAAGCCAGAGTGGCAACAAATCTCTATTAAGTGGATTGGTTTTTGAAGCACATGTGCAAGAGAGAGCAAGAGAGGTCTACACCCAGGACCAAATATACAGGAGTATTAGGATCCTCTGAGCTCTGCCTGAGGAAGGTTAAAAACCCAGAATGAACTAAGACTTGAAAAGAATGGCTGAGAATTAAAAGGGTTTATTTTAGGAGTTTTCACTGTGGCACAGAGGAAATGAATCCGAAAGGAATCAGACGAGTATCCATGAGGATACAAGTTCGATCCCTGGCCTCGCTCAGTGGGTCAGGGATCCGGCGTTGCCACAAGCTGTGGTAGAGGTTGCAGACTCAGCTTGGATCCTGCGTTGCTGTGGCTGTGGTGTAGGCTGGCAGCTGTAGCTCCAATTCCACGTCTTGCCCGGGAACTTCCATATGCCATGGGTGTGGCCTTAAAAAAATAATAGCAATAAAATAAAAGGGCTTTATTTTAACTATATTTGGGGCAAGAAGAATACAAAAGGTATAACCACAGTGTTTGAAATAGATGGCCTAATTGCCATCGGATGATAGAAAGAAGACAAAAAAAAAAAAATTCTACATTTCTCTACCTAAGAGAAAAATCTTCACACTGGAAATGAATAACATAATAAATAGAGCGGAGAACACAACAGTTCAATGACAAGACTATCTAGGTATTTTATATGAATTTATATCAAGAAGCCACTTATATTTCAAGCTTTCCTGGCAATATTAAAGTAATGGTGTCAAGTGTGAAAATAGAGCAAGTATTCTACCTATTTGGAAAAAGCTAATTTAAGGAAAAATAGCTCATTTCAACTATAAGCAAAAGTGTGGACCAGGTTATCAGTGATTAACCAGAGGGACTGTGGGTACTAAAAAAAAGAATATGTTGGTAATTAAGGGCATTAATTTTGGCTTAGAAGGAACAGGTTATTTCAAAATAACCACGTTTCCCCCCCACACAGTTATGACACTGGTAAATCAGAGAAAGAGATGAGCATCTCTGCTGGCCCACTCGTGGGCCACTGGTGGGAGAAGCCAGGTCTCAGCCTGGCTGGCTGCATGGCCCTGAGAGTCCAGGGCCAGATGCAGGTCTGCTTGGGGGAGGGGCTGGGTTCCAGGCCCATGAAGGCTGCTGGCTCTGGGGTCCAGGGCACTCGGGGCCAGTGCCAGCCCACTGGTGGGTGGAGCAGGATCCCCACCTGGGTAGTTGTTCAGCCTAGAGGGGGGTCCCTGGGCTGATGCCAACCAGCTGATGGGCTGGTAAGTTCCCAGCACTAATGAGCTGGAGGGAGGACTCCCAAAATGGTGCTTGCCAGCACCAGTGCCCTCACGGTAAAACAAGCTGGTAAAACAGCCATTGGCATTGACCCTTGTGAACTGGAGTCTGGCACTGGTCATCTGCCCCTTCCCAGATTAAATCCTGAGCCACCGAAGCTGCAGACCTGCTGCACCCCTGAGCAGAGCACAGGGTGGAGACCAGGAGTGAGGCACTCTGCTCCGGGAAAGCTGGAAGAACAGATCTTCTGAGAGTGAGATATATTTTGGAGAAGCCTTGAGGAACCCAATTCTTGCATCTCCTCGTATCAAGAAAATCACTAAAATCCTTCCGTGATGGTTGATGTCTGTGACTAATAGTAACCTTCACGAGACCAGCAGCAAACTACCCCCACAGCTGAGGTGCATATCAAAGGAGTGATTCTAGTAAGCCCAGGCCTTTACATCTTCCCATGGAAGCTGGTTTTTTGCAAATCTAGTTATTGGTAAACCTTTTGTTGGTACTTACCTTCCCTTTGTTGCAAAAACTCATATATCCCAGCTTCCCTCCTCACCTTCTCTGAGCGGTTTCTCAGGGCTACCTGAGATGCTCTCTCCCTGGCTTAAGTCCTAATTTTGCCCCAAATAAAATTTAACTCTCAATGTCAGGTCGTGCTTTTTTTTTTTTTTTTTTTGGTCAACGACGTCCCCATGGTGAGTCCTAGTTGCCTCCTGACTCCCCAGGAGGCTCCGCAAGATCAGCAAGTGTTTCTGAATCAGGCTTCTTTCAAATTCCTGAGTCTCGGAGCATGTGAAACTTTGCATGGCCCCTTTGAACAGTGAACTCTCTTCCCCACAGCACTCCAGTTCTACCACATGCAAGCCCTGCTGGGTTTTCAAGCCAGAAGTTCTGGGCTTTCCTTCCTGGTGTAGAATTCCTGGACTGGGGAGCCCAATGAGGAGCTTGGACCTCTAGCTTTGGGGGAAGAAAGTCTGCAATTGTGAGTATCCTTTCATTTGTGTGTCTCCTACTCAGGGTGGAGGGGTGTGGAAAAGAGAATAGGGAGCTTGGCAAGAGCGAAGCCATCTGCTGCCACCATCCATCTTGGTGAACTTAAGGTGGCCCATACGAGGGCTCTGAGAAAAACAAAGTCATTCGGACCTGAGAAACTCCAGGCCCCAATTGTTCTTGAGATGTTCAAAAAATAGCTAGATTGTACTTGAGGTTAATCATTAAAGTAACAATATAAGATACTCTGTACAGCTAAACATCTTTTTGTATCCTGCATGTAACTCAAGGTTAATGTAGCATGTTAGACACAGAGCAAGCACTACAAATGTATCTCCCCCTTTCTGTTCGGGGTCCAGGATTGGGAAACGACTCCCCGTGGTCCTGCTGGCATAATAATACTATTCTCCATCTTCCTCGAGTGTCCTCCGAGGCGATGTCTGGGAATCCTATAACGAGGGTGTGGGTCTGGGCTGTCCTGCATCTCCACCCCTCCTGCCCATCTCCTTGTTGTTTCTTCTTTATAACTTTAGTTGTTGATAAGCCTTTCTGTTAAGCATCAGGTTGTTCTCATAGAAAGTGGCTCTGCAAGTTAGTGTAGTCTTTTTCCACGCAGGGGAGGAGGTAAACTCAGAGTCTTCCTACTCCATCATTCTGACCATCTGATTTGGTTGACTATCACGTTCAAGTTTACTCAGCTGGAGAAGTGGAGCAGAGGTTGAAACTGGGACTTTTATTTATTTATTTATTTATTTGTATTTTTAGTGCTGCACCCATGGCATATGGAGGTTCCCAGGTTAGGGGTCGAATTGAAGCTACAGCTGCTAGCCTATGCCACAGCCACAGCAATGAAGGATCTGAGCTGCATCTGTGACCTACACTGTAGCTTGTGGCAATGATGGATCCTTAACCCACTGAGCAAGGCCAGGGATCGAACCTGCAACCTCATGGTTCCTAGTCCAGATTCGTTTCTGCTGCACCACGATGGGAACTCCAAAACAGGGACTTCTGTCTGAAGCAAAAGCACCAATGATGGAAATTTCCCTCTTTCCCAATGTCATCCTGGGGAGAGACTGAATAGTAAAATGTGATTACTATAGAAATGGACCCTTCTTTGCTTTGTATGAACAGTTTTGGCTAGAATGAGCCACATGATAATTGAGTACATCCAGAGTCTGGATTTTGTCTGAGACAAAGAGGCACCTCCAATAGTTAGGCTCAGTATTTTATAGCAATATTTTATAACAACTTTTGGAAGTCCTGTCATGACTAGGATCCATGAGGACACAGGTTTGATCCCTGGCCTCGCTCAGTGGGTTAAGGATATGGAGCTGCCATGAGCTTTGGTGTAGGTCACGGATGCTGCTCAGATCCTGCATTATTGTGGCTGTGGCACAGGCCGGCAGCTGCAGCTCCATCGGGACTCCTAGCCTGGGAACTTCCATATGCCACAGGTGTGACCCTAAAAAGACAAGAAAAAAAATTATTTTCAGTTTTTAAATAAATCTTTTATCACCATGCCTGCCGCATGCAGAAGCTCCTGGGCCAGGGATCCAACCCTCACCGCAGCTGTATCCAGAACCACAGTGATAACCTGCTGAGCCATGAGGGACCTCCAAGGCATGCCTCCTTCTTCACAGAACGCTGCCCTCAAATATTTAGTCCTTGGTTTATTCCTTTCTTTTGTTTCTGAGGATTTTCTAGGCTTTTGGCAATTCTGAAATTCTAGTTTAACTCTGCTTATGTTGGCCTGGTGTTATTTTTCTTTCCAATTTGCAAGCAGCAGCTGCGTGGTGGTGAGTGTGCACGCTGACATTCTCCATTCCTACTTTCCAGCTCTGGCTAGCAGGCCCCCAAAACGATCCATCATTCATACAGAATGATCCCATTTCTATACTCTGACCCCTCTACACACACTTAAAATTAATTGTGTGAGTTATTTTAAGAGAACAGCAATCATAGATAGGCTTGGCATTTATCAAAGCCTTACAATAAATCTCTTAAGATCTAAATGACATAATCCTCATTACTGCTAAGACCTATCAAGGATCAAGTAAAATACATTACAGCACGCTGCATTCACTGTTGAGATCATTAGTCCGTGTTTCCAATGACTCTTTTCAATATACGTTTTCTTTGATGATCTAAACCAATTTTAAATTTAGTGTGTAGCCATCACGGAATGAGACCCCCCACTGTAGTAAAGAGGCTAAGACTACAGCCTTTTGTACTTAGGAGATCAGAATCTTTGCCCTGCTCAATTACAAACTGTAGGTCAAGTTTCCTTTTTTTCCCCAGGTCTCTATTTTCCTCTAACATCAGAGGATTTGGAGGGTTTGATGGGATAATGAAGCCAAAGGACCCAGTGTCTGGAGTGTTCCAGGGCTATTTTTTTTTTTTTTTGGCTCCTACTTTTCCATGTCTACCCATCTGTCCCCAGCCCATGGCATTCATATCATTTACCATCTGTTGATCCTAGAATTGATATCTCCTATCTGAGTTCGAGATTCACATATCAACCCCTACTGGAGATCTCTACTCTTGCTTTAAAGGGATATCTCAAATTAGATATTAAAACCAAACTGATTTCCAACCTGCACTCTCCACTGTGAATCCCCTTCCTCGCAATCTGCTAACTTAGCCTCCTGCAATCGTCCAGAAGAAGCCTGAGGATGCTCTAAAGGTGCCTGCGTTTGACCTCATGTATGATGTCGTGGCCCCCTGGTTCTCTCATTCCCCTACGGGACTCTCTGCAAAGAAGGAAATTCACCATCACTCAGAGCCAAATCCTGCAAATTATCCATAGCTTCTCTTTTTCCTTCCACCCCTCATTTAATTCCCTAGTAAACCCAGTGGGCATTACCTCTAATATATCCCTCATTCTGACCACTTCCCATTTGTTTCTGTTGCCTTGAGGAGTTGCAACAGCCACATAACTATTCTCCCCATCCCCCCACCCCTGAAGAAAAGAGAAGAAAGCTGCAATGGCATTAAGCCGCAGCATAGAGAACAACCAGCTCATTGTTGTGGCTTAGACCAGTGCTTCTCCAAGCGAGAAATGCTATATTTAAAGGTCTGGACCTACAGTATCTCCTGGTCACTAATAAAAAATGCAAATTCCTGAGCCAGCCTGGCTCTACTAAATGAGAAACTCTGAGGGTGGGGACCAGCAGTCCGAGTTGTAACAAACCTTGCAGGTAATTTGGTCCAATACGCGAACAGCCAGCTTAGGCTTAGTTTAGCACACCAGACAGGTCCCACTACCCTGGCAGAACAATGCCACAGAGAAGGTGCCACCCCAGAGCTACGTCGGCCTCTGTGCAGTAAAGTGTAATAGAGGGAAGGCCCTGACCCAGAGCACCTGCCCAGCCCTCTGCTCAATGTGGGAGAGCCTCTGAGCTCTCACCCTGGCCATGGGGACAGAGACCAGAAAAGGGACAGAACCCTGCCTGGGGCCACAGTGAGCATCTGCTTTCCACTCTCTGCATCATTAGCATTTTCAAGGGGAAAGCCACCAGGCAGGTTGGAAGAGAGTCATACATAGAAGCAGGAATGACATGCAACTCTCAGTTCACCATGATGAAGAAAACAGCTGGCAGGGTTGACAGCCGCCTTAAAAACTCTTCCTGAGCCCAACAAGCACCCCACTGGAGACAAAATTGTCTTGGGGAAGGCAAGAATTTCACCAGTTACTCTAGTTGAGACTGAAAGAGCAAAAAGTTATTTACCTGAGGATATAGCTTCCAGTGCTTCCCAAGGGCCCTGCATATTCTAACCCAAACATCTGCCACCCTTTCCCATGCCTCCTTTCCTATTTCTCTTTCCTCGCCATTCTCCCCTTTGTTTTCATTGCTCTGTGTCCTGCTCTCGTCTATCCTCCGAACAATCTATTGAAGGTTCTACTATGTCCTCGGCTGTTTTTGAGGATAGAAAGTGAACACCCATAGCTGAAAGTTGCTATTTCAGGGTTACCTCAGGATAACCCTGAAACCAAAAGGTTTATTTCCTATTGGCTTAATGGGAGAATTTTCCTTCTTTCTTTTTCTTTCTTTCCCTTTCTTCCTTCTGTCCTTCCTTCCTTCCTCTTCTTCTTCCTTCCTTCATTTCTTTCTCTCTTCCTTTCTTCCTTTCTTTCTCTTCCTTCTTTCTTTTTCTTTCCCTCTTTCTTTTCTTCCTTCCATCCTTTCTTTCCCTCTCTCTCCTTCCTCCCTTCCTCCCTTCTTTCTTTCCTTCCTTCCTTTTTCTGTGGTAAGAACATTTCAAGTCGATTTTTTTCTTTTTTTTTTTTGTCTTTTTGCCATCTCTTGGGCCATTCTCACGGCATATGGGGGTTCCCAGGCTAGGGGCCCAATTAGAGCTATAGCCACCGGTCTACACTAGAGCCACAGCAATGCGAAACCCAAACCGCACCTGCAACCTACACCACAGCTCACAGCAATGCCAGATCCTTAACCCACTGAGCAAGGCCAGGGATTGAACCCACAATCTCATGGTTCCTAGTCAGATTTGTTAACCACTGAGCCACGACAGGAACTCCAAGTTGATTTTTTTCAATATGTTTTCTATCCTAAGACTCAGTTGCATAGCCTATTGCAATTGTCCAGAAAAGCCGGAGGATGCTCCAACGGTGCCTCCATTTGACCTCACATATGATGTGGCTGCCCCCTGGTTCTCTCACTCTCCTACTGGACTCTTCCAGGAAAAGGATTAAGGCTTGTTTATCTCTGAATTTTTAGTCCAATTCCTGGCAAAGAGTCAAGACAATTCTGAACTTAATTAAACTTAGAGGTAGTTTTTAATAAATTCCAGAAGTAACTGATTGCCTAGGGGCAGGTGATTTGACTCCGTCCCCATTTTGTACCTTCTATTCCATCCACCCTCCTCAGCAAACACGGTGCTCATTTCCACTTCCCGACTTTCCTATATTTTTATTCCTATGCAAGGCATTTTTAATTTAATAGTCAAAAATACTTATAATTTTTCAAAGAAGAATGACTTTACATATATACTTAAATTTAATGTGATCTATATAATTTTTTTCACCATTTGAATTTGTTACAACAAAATAAGTAAGATCATAGTAAACAGCTAAACTTTCACATTGATTATATTTTATTAAAACAAACTCCTGTGGTAAAATGAATAGGATGCCTTATTTATTTTTTTTGCATTGTGAATCATTCAATACTTAGCAGTTTAAAACAATAACCATTTGTTATTTCACACAGTTTCTGAAAGTGAGACGTCTGGGAGGGGCTTAGATGAGTGTTTCTGACCCAGGATGTCACATGAAGTTACAGTCAAGATAATGGCCAAGGAGTTCCCCTTGTGGCACAGGGGAAGCGAATCTGAACAGGAACCATGAGGTTGCAGGTTCGATCTCTGCCCTCGCTCAGTGGGTTAAGGCGCTGGCGTTGCCATGAGCTGTGGTATAGGTTGTAGATGCGGCTTGGATCCCACATTGCCATGGGTGTGGCTGTGGTGTAGGCCGGCAGCTGTAGCTTCGATTAGACCCCTAGCCTGGGAACGTCCATATGCCGCAAATGTGGCCCTAAAAAGCAAAAAAAAAGATAGTGGCCAAGACTGCAGTCAGGTAAAATCTGATCTGCTTCCCCAGAAGGCTCCCTCACTGTGGCTAGCTGCTTCATTTCTTCACTCCTTTTTGGCAGGAGATCTAAGTTCCCTATCAGGTGGACTTCTCCATACGACTGCTTGAATGGCCTCATGACATGGCAAGTGACTTTCCCCAAAGTAAGTGATCCGAGAGAGAGAAAGCACAAAGAAAAGCCACAATGCTTTTCATGATCTGGCCTTGAAAACCACACTATCACTCCTGCCACATTTTATTTGATAGATGTGAGTCACCAAGTACCAGTCAAGATGGGATCATTAGATTCCACCTGCTAAAAGGAGGAGTATCTGAGAATTTATAGACCATTAGGATTGGTTCACCATTTTAACTGAACATGCAGTTCTTCGAAAAGAAACATTCTAACAAACAGAGTTCTCCTAATAATGCGGTGCAGCCTCAGGGTTGCAAGTCAGCAGCTGGGCAGAAAGAGTAAAACAGACATTTCTGAACAATATAGAATACTCTTTGTTGTTCTTGGTAATCAGGCTTCTCCAGAAACTTAACTCTAGGAATTCCCGTCGTGGCTCAGTGGTTAACGAATCCGACTAGGAACCATGAGGTTTCGGGTTCCATCCCTTGGCCTTGCTCAGTGGGTTAAGGATCTGGCGTTGCCGTGAGCTATGGTGTAGGTTGCAGATGCGGCTCGGATCCCTCCTTGCTGTGGCTCTGGCGTAGGCTGGCAGCTACAGCTCTGATTCAATCCCTACCCTGGGAACCTCCATATGCCGCCGGAGCAGCCCAAGAAATGGCGAAAAGACGAAAAAAAAAAAGAAACTTAACTCTATTACAATGAGACTCAGGATAGTATGGATTTAACTTCAAGTTATGATAATGGGTATGCAAACAAGTGAAGGAGCAAGAAAAAAGTTGCCGAGTTAGCTTACACAGTGTGTTCCATAGAAAGAGACAAGTAGACAAGTGTCAGAGGCAGTGAATTGCAAGAGGAGTGATAAGTAGAAGTGAAATCAAGGAATGAGAAGCGAGTCTGATGATACAGGAAGGACTTCAGATTTGACTTTGCATGCAGTAGAGAGCTATTGGAAAGTTTGGGGCAGAAAAGAACCAAGAAAAGAAGGCTAAAAGACAAGAACATTTAAATGATAAACAAAGGGAGAGAAGAAATCTAGGAAAAGGAAGTAGGAGAAGGATCAGAACAGACAGGTTTCAAAATCTGGCTTTTTACTAGATGATAGAAAATTAGGAGTTCCTGTCGTGGCTCAGTGGTGAATGAATCTGACTAGCATCCATGAGGACACAGGTCTGATCCCTGGCCTCACTCAGTGGGTTAAAGATCTGGCATTACCATGAGCTGTGGTGTAGGCTGCAGTTGTGTCTCGTATCCTGTGTTGCTGTGGCTGTGGCATAGGCCAATGGCTACAGCTCTGACTTGACCCCTAGCCTGGGAACTAAATGCCCCCTAGCCTGGGAACTAAATGCCATGGGTGTGTACTAAATAAATAAATAAATAAAAGCCTAAGGTGAGTTCAAGAGAATTATAAGGAAACCTTAAAAAAGAAAGAAAGAAAGAAAGAAAGAAAGAAAGAAAGAAAGAAAGAAAGAAAGAAAGAAAGAAAGAAAGAGATGAGTTTGATGAGCTTCCTGATGGTGCAGCCAGTTAAGGATCTGGCATTGTCAGTGCTGTGGTTCAGATCACTGCTGTGGTGCAGGTTCAATCCCTGGCCACAGAGACCTCTGCATACAGTGGGTGTGGCCAAAAAAAATTAGGTGAAAAGAAACTTGTTTTAAGGAATAAGTCAGCGGATAATTGAAAGGCGTCTCCCCACCTCCATTTTTTCACAACCTTTCCTTAGCAGAAGCTAAATCATCATTATTCTTTAGACATGAGGAAAGGCTCTCCTCGCCAGAGTATTTGGGCTATGACTTGTTCCATGTAGGGACCAGGTAGATTTCTGGGTTCTCTAGAATTGCTGTGTGGAATTTTGTCAGACCATATCAATTTAGCAAACCGGGAGGCCCCACTCTGCATCAGAGGATTGCACTTCAGCCTGTGTTAATCTTAAGAATCTTGCTAAAATTTTAAAAAATATAAAAAAATTTAAAAATCAAAATAAATAAATAGAAAAAGAGGAATCTTGCCAAAGGATTCTGACATGTCCGTGTGAACATTTACACATGATGGAATGCCACAGGCATTCAGTCTTAGCTGTACTTCTTATTTTGCAAAGACAAGTAATTTCACGTGCTGTAACATACTTTGAGTTATGGATTCAAACCTGATAAGATTCATTTTCAGGTTGTGTATATTGATGTGTAAACGTGGATATGTAATATTCCAGGAAAGGTCTGAAGCTATTGTTGGAGGGTAATAGGCAAAGCCAGCCTGTTTGGGGTCTAAAAGCACCATCTCTCTCAGGGTTCACAGTTTATTTTAAACTCTCATGTATTTCACATTTACTAAAACTGTTCTCTTGGAACTCCAGCTAAAAGGTACTTTTTGGATATATAAACAAATATGGGTTTAATCTGCAGTCAACCCTAAAATATCTGGAAAAGTCTTGTGAACTCTCCAGCAAGTCCCTAGACAACCAAACTGGTTCAAGTTAGAGCAATAAACATACTAAATTTATTCTTAAACCTAAAGTAAACTAAAAACCAAACCAAACCAAACCATACCCTGCATGTTTGTTATGTCATTACCATATGAACCATTGATAATTGTCTCCCTGATAAAAAGTGTGCCATAAGATAACTTTTTTTTTTTTTTGGTCTTTTTAGGGCCACACCCCCAGCATATGCAGGTTCCCAGGCTAGGGGTCCAATCGGAGCTACAGCTGCTGGCCTACACCATGGCCACCGCAATGCTGGATCCGAGCTGTGTCTGTGACCTACAACACAGTTCATGGCAACGCTGGATCTTTTAATAAACCCACTGAGCAAGGCCAGGGATCGAACCCGCAACCTCATGGTTCCTAGTACGACTCGCTAACCACTGAGCCACGACGGGAACTCCTAAAGTGTTAATGTTAGTCAACAGATATACACGTAACAGCAATTTAAGATGTTAGTGGCATTTATAATCAATAAATATAATATATTTTAAAGCACTACAGCCCATGGGAAAGATTTCTATTTTCAACTCACGGAAAACAAGCTTTTTAAGTATCAGGAAAAAAAGTTTAATTCATTGCCCTTGACATGAAGAAACTGAACATTTCTTTTTTTTTTTTTTAATCACTCTTATTTACTCAAGAGAATTAGTTGACCCTGAATTTCGCTCCATTTCTGGGTAGCTTCTCAACATCTAAGCATTTTCCTGACAATTGCACTGATTTTTCAAGACCAAATTTCTTGGAGTCGGCCGAGTTTCATCTGCACAGTCATAAGCATACAATTGAGATTCCCTTTTTACTGAATTTTGATGAAAAACAAAACATTTTTATGTGGAGACGTGAACTAAGCTGTCCCTACAATGTAGCTTTGCTAAATACAGTCTGTATTCTAGAGAATAATTTTATTCTTGATTAACACAAACAGCTGTCTGATTAGACTGGCTTCTGAAACTCTTGCCTCGATGGTAAGATACCACCAAAAATTTCAGAGCATACTGCACGTTTCCAGAGGGTAGGAGGAGGGTAGACAAGAAGCAGGAAACCCTAAATGTTGGATCCAGAACATGGCACCAAAGTGAGTTTACATACTTGTTTTCTTCAGTAGCTCCAGGAATGCTCTGCTATTTATAGGATGGAGCTCTAATTACTGTGCATGAACGTGAAGATCCTTCCCCTGACCTATCACTGGTTTAATGGTGCTGGTTTGGTTACATCCTTTACTGCTTTGCAGCTAATCTGCTTTGTCAGCTGCCAGAGCCCCAGAGGAGCAGCTCCCACTTGACAGTGTATTTATCTGCTTTTATGTCCATCACCCTGACCAGACTGAGATCTCCTGTAGAGGAAACCTGATCTTGCTCATGGTATACCCCCCAGGCCTGAGAGAGTTTACCTTGAGAAAAATCCCATAAATGCCTGTTAACAAGAGAACGTATGGATACGAACACAAATTGTGTTTGTGTGTGTGTCTGAATGTGTGTGTGTGAGCAAGAGGAGGATGGATATACACATATACACACATACACATACACATATTCATATATCACATTACAATCTGTGCCAATTTATTTATAATGGGATGTTAATATACAGAACTTTCTGACTCAGTTTTAGCTGAAACCTTAAGACACTGGCTGAGAACAATCTCCCAAAGCACCTTACCAGGACATTCCTAAACACTAATCAAATACTATAATTTTCTGATCATGGCCCCTTACAGCCACATTAAGGCTATTTAAGAATGAAAGTAGAAGAGTAGAGAAAAGCTGAAATGAAGGAGAGGTTTACTTTGGAGACAGCTGTAAAGGTTTTGCATCACCTCAGATGGGGAGGATGAGGGGAACTTTTCTCTCAAGGAAATCACTCTGAGAAGGGGCTCCATGGTGTCTAGATTTTGAGGACCCAGTGGAGGGATGTCTGACTCATGGGTGAGATGCCAAAGCAGAGAATTCTTGTTTGGGGACCAACAGCATCTCCACAACGGCAGGTCCAAGGTGTGTGTTGACTTGATGTGCAACCTGTAGGAGGAATGTCAGCTCCAGGCTGTTTTACAGAATACTCTCCAGGAGGGATTCCTGTGCAGAGCAGGGGGACATCAGCAAAAAGAGGCATAATATTCATCTTGGTGGGTCTCCTAATGCCAGCCAAAGGCACAGCACCTCTTATAACAAGGGTCTTGAACTCAGAAACACCAAAAGGGAACTTGACGGACCTTACCAACAAAGCTAAGTTTAAATATCGGTCATGGCCAAAGATACACAATTCCAGATTCATGGGTTTCAAGTTAAATCTATCCTAGCCAAGCTTTAACCAAGAAGGAGCCAGAGGCCGCCAAAGGCTGAACGAGGAGAGGGGGCAGCAGTACACAGTCGTCCAGGACTTACAGATGAACTTCCCAAGCTCTCCATCTCCCCTGAGGAAGTTCAGCCCGAAGCAAGCTCTACTCAGAGCAGGGAGAAACCTGAACTTGCAAGAAAGTTCAGCGTTCCAATTCTCACTCTAGACCACACATGTTAATTAATAAATTGAGACTAATTTTTTTTTTTGGCAACTGGTATAACAAGAGGACATACTTTTCCAGGAGGCCTCAAAAGTCATGGAACTGTTCCAAAAGTTTATATAAGAGGGAGAAAAAACCATCCCTCAGGGTAGGTTTTAACAGTTAATCGAAGAAAAATAAATTTATATTCTGACTGTATCCTATGAGTCCTATTTGTTCAGTGGAAACTTTATATTTATGACTCCCTCTCAATTTAACTGAGGAAATACATTCCTGAGTAGTACTAAAACATGGGAAATTTGCTTAAATTATTTCTTTTCCAAGAAGCTATTCAATAATTAAGTTGATCTGCTATCTCTCTATGAACAAACTGCTCTTGTGTTTGTATATGCATGCTTCTAAGCTTCTCGGGCACTATTATTCATCCATAGAGTCTACATGTGTGTTTACTTTATTCATAAATTAAATAATGTATTTTGTTTTAATGACTAAATGTTCAGTTCATTAGAGGGGCAGGACATTCTGTAACCAAAACCTTAATCCTCTTCATCCTCAGTAAGTGATGGCTTTAGATGACTGGAAATCTTTTGTAGATAAAACATTCAGGCTGAAGCACTCGCCACATAACTGTTTTCCTAGATTCTGGGTTCAAATTTCCTTATCACTCGTAATTGTCTCATGCTTTTTTTGGTTTGTTTTTAGCTTTTTAGGGCCACACTTGCAGCATATGGAAGTTCCCAGGCTAGGGGTCGAATCTGAGCTACAGCTGCCAGCCTACACCACAGCCACAGCAAGACAGGATCTAAGCACATCTGTGACTTACACCACAGCTCACAGCAAAGCCAGATCCTTAACCCACTGACTGAGGCAGGGATCAAACCTGCATCGCCATGGATACTAGTCAGATTTGTTTCTACTGCATCACAATGGGAACTCCCCTATGTTTTTTTTAAATTGTTATTCACACACTATCATTTAATGAAATAAATATATAACCCCAAAATATTTGAGATAAACCAAGTTGGTAATTCCAGAACATAAAAAAGTTTTTTGAATTTTAGGATTTAAGATGTAAATGTGGAGTTCCTGTCATGGCACAGCAGAAACAAATCTGACTAGGAACCATGAGTTTGTGGGTTTGATCCCTGGCTTTGCTCAGTGGGTTAAGGATCTGGTGTTGCTGTGAGCTGTGGTGTGGGTCACAGGTGCAGCTCGGATCTGGTGTTGCTGTGGCTCTGGTGTAGGCTAGTGGCAACAGCTTGGATTATACCCCTAGCCTGGGAACCTTCATGTGCCATGAGTGTGGGCTACAAAAGACAAAAGACAAAAAAAAAAAAAAGTAAATGTGATTTTAAGATATAAATTTTGATTCCTTGGGAGTTCCTGTTGTGGCACAGTGGAAATGAATCCAACTAGTATCCATGAGGATGCAGGTTTGATTCTTGGCCTCACCCAGTGGGTTAAGGATTCGACATTGCCATGAGCTGAGGTGTAGGTTACAGACATAGCTCAGATTCCTAGTTGCTGTTGCTGTGGTGTAGGCTGGCAGCTGTAATTCTGATTCAACCCCTAGCCTGGTAATCACCATATGCCACAGGTGCAGCCCTAAAAAGAAAAAAAAAATATTTCTCAGGGAACTCAGTCTGTAGGGCCAGGTACGTGAGCTCTCCATCCAGTGCCCATGAGCCAGTGAGACTAGACTCATCACAGTGGACAAGAAACAAACAGGAGAGGAAGAACAATTTATTGGTCATTAATTCAGAGCCAACAATGGCATCCTGCAAAAGACTATTCCAAATTTATAATGTGTGGACAGGACTGCAAGGGAACATGGGAAACTGAACATAATTGACAGAGACAAGATTCTGGATAGAAGGACTCAAGATCACCTCCTCTCACAAAAACACCAAAATTACAACTAACCATTGAACAACCATCAACAAAATAGACTGGAAGCTACCAAAAAAGATATCCTATATCCAAAGACAAGGAAGAAGTCACATCAAGTTGGTAGGAGGGGTGCTTTCGTGATATAAACAATCCCATAACTGCCCGGGGGAATGACCCACAGACTGGAAAATAACTACACTGCAGAAGCTCTCCCACAGGAGTGAGAGTTTGGAGCTCCAAGTCAGGTTCCATGCCTGGGGGGTTTGGCATTGAGAGGAGGAGCCCCCAGAACATTTGGCATTGAAGGCCAATGAGGCTTAAGCACAGGGGCTCCACAGGATTCGGAGACAGAGACTTCACTCTAGGAGGGCACACAGGGTTTCATGTGCACTGGATCATAGGGCAAAGCAAGGACTCTATAAGAATCTGGATCAAGCCCACCACGAGGTCTTGAAGTGTCTCCTGGGAGAGTGGGGGTGGCTGTGGCTCACTGTGGGGGCAGGACATTGGACACAGAGTTCCTGGGAATAATCATGAGTGTGACCTCCCCTGAGGCTGCCAGTTTGGAAAAATTTGGCCCCACGTATCAGGGCTAAGAAAGCCAGGTGGTGAACAGGGTGGGATCACAGCTCCACACATCAGCAAATAGGCTGCCCCTAATCATACCCAGAGACAAAGCCCCACCCACCAGAGGGATAAGAATCAGCTCCACCTACCAGTGGGCAGGCACTAGTCCCTCCCATCAGGAAGCCTATAACAAGCCCCTGTATCAATCACCTTCACCCACAAATAGACAGACACCCAAAGAAAGAGAGGCTACAACCCTCTAGACTGCAGAAAGGAGACCATACAAAAAGCTCTACAAAATGAAAAATCAGAGAAACATGAGTCAGATGAAGGAAAAAGACAAAACCCCAGAAGAACATCTAAGAGAAGTGGAAAGAGGAAACCTGTCTGAAAAAGACTTTAGAGTAATGCTAGTAAGGATGAGCCAAGATTTCCGAAAAAAAAAATAAAGGCAAAGATCGATGAATGAGAAGAAATGTTTACAAAGGAATAGAAAATTTAAAGATTCAACAAGCAGAGATGATCAACACAATAGCTAAAATAAAAAATTCACTAGAAGGAAACAATAGCAGCAAAATACATGGAAGACAGACTGGTAGAAATCACTGATGTGGAATGGAATGAAGAAAAAAGAATTAAAAGAATTGAGGACAGTCTAAAGGAACTTTGGGACAACTTTAAACACACCAACATTCATATTATAGGGGTGCCAGAAGGAGAAGAGAGAGATAAAGGGCCAGAGAAAATATCTGAAGAAACAATAGCTGAAAACTTCCCTAACATGGGAATGGAATCATTCACTCAAATCCAGGAAGCACAACAAATACCATATAGAATAAACCCAAGGAGGAACACACCAAGACATATATTAATCAAACTGACCAACATTAAAGGCAAAGAACAAATATTGAAAGCATCTCGGGAAAAGCAACAAATAACATACAAGGGAAGCCCAGTAAGGTTATCAGCTGATTTTTCCACAGAAACTCTGCAGGCCAGAAGGGAGTGGCACGATATATTTAAAGTGACAAAAGGAAAAAAACCTGCAACCAAGAATACTCTACCCAGCAAGACTTTCTTTCAGATTTGAAGGAGATATCAAAACCTTTACAGACAAGCAAAGGCTAAGAGAATTCAGCACCACCAAACCAGCTTTGCAGCAAATATTAAAGGAACTTCTCTAGGCAGAAAGAAAAGGCCACAACTAGAAAGAAGAAAATTACAAATGAGGAGGCTCACCAGTAAAGGCAAAGATTAGTAAAGGTAGGAAATCATCCACACATAAATATGCCACTGAAAGCAGCAATTGTGAGAAAAGGAGGGTACAAATGCAGAATCCTGGAGATGCATTTGCAATTAAAAGAGACCAGTAACTTAAAGCAATCTTGTGTGTGTGTGTGTGTGTGTGTGTGTGTGTGTGTGTGTGTGTGTGTATATAGACCCCTGTATCAAAACCTCATAGTTACCACAAACCAAAACCTCATGGTTACCACAAACCAAAATTCAAACACAACGCTAAAGATAGTCATCAAACCGCAAAAGGAGAGAACAAAAGGGAAGAAAAAAGGCCAAGAGATAAAGAGCCAGAGAAAATCGACAAAAACAAGTCCAAAATGATTAAGGGCAATAAGATAATTACCTTAATCTCAATAATTACCTTAAATGTACATGGACTAAATGCTCCAACCAAAAGACAGACTGGCTGAATGGATACAAAAACAAGACCCATATATATGCTGTATAAAGAAGATGTGTTTTACACACACACACACACACACACACACACACAATGGAATATCACTCAGCCATAAAAAGGAATAAAATAATGCCATTTGCAGCAACATGGATGGGACCTAGAGATACTAAGTGAATTTAGATAGTGAAAAACAAACATGATATCCCTTATATGTGAATCTAAAAAAAAGATACAAATGAACTTATTGCAGAACAGAAACAGACTCATAGACTTTGTAAACAAACCTATGGTTACCAAAGGAAACAGGTAGGGTGGGAGAGGGGTGAACTGGGGATTTGAGGTTGGCACATGCACACTGGATATTGAATGGCTGGCCAACGGGGACCTGCTGTGCAGCACAGAGAACTCTACCCAATCAATATTCTGTGATCATCTATATGGGAAAAGAATCTGAAAAAGAAGGGATGTGTGTATATGTGTAACTGAATCACTTTGTTGTATAGCAGAAATTATCACAACTTGTAAACCAACTATACTTCAATAAAATTTTTTAAAACGGGAAAAAAAAGTATTTCTCAAAGGATTGGTTTAATAAAGAAAACATCTACTTTGCATATAGTCTTAGCAAGGAGGAGTATCTATTTGCCCTGCGGAAATAATTCTAACATAAAATTTACTTTCAGACACGCAGTCCGTCTTTTAATTTAATCTTTCCGTTATCTGCCTTCTTGTAACCATGTAAATCAAGCTTCCCTGGTTTTATATCACTTGAATAACCTTACAAATGACTTTATAAAATTTGTCATCTCTACAAGCTTTCTCCAGCCATCGCTATTTATCTAGGCCACTTACTTCCCATTTCCAACTAAAGCGTAAAACTAAAAATACACAAAAACATATCTGCAAGCAGATACAAAAATAGTTTAACCATAAAAGAAATCCCCAACCTAAACAAATGGGTTAAATATTCTTGGAGAAGTGCTTATTACGATGCTAAAAATTTGCTCTAATTTCTTAGGGATTCAGGATCCATGCAATGTGTGGCTACACTAATGCACACAACAGATCTACACCTCTCAAATATCCTTAGGTTATATTGAATCTCTGAGTTTAAAAAATCATTCTTGCTCAATCTTTCAGTATATCTATACTGTTACTCTCAGTTATTAAAAACAATATGTATTCATGTGGGAAATAGTAAAGCTGTGGCTTTATTTTATGTATTCAGAGCTTAGCACAATGGCTGGCGTATAGTGGTATATTTTGTTGGATAAACTTTTGAAAATCAAAGGAAAACAAAACAGTGTAATAAAGAAAGTAAAGGCTCTCAAATCTCAACCACAAAGTAATCACTGTTATGTTTTGGAGAATTACCGTCTAGGCATCTCCTTATGTAGTTACAGGATATATGTAACATATACACATGTAACAAAGTATATATATTTTGTCTTTGGAGGGCTGCACCCACAGCAAATGGAAGTTCCCAGGCTAGGGGTCGAAACAGAGCTACAGCTGCCAGCCTACACCACAGCCACAGCAACGCTGGATCTGAGGTATGTCTACGACCTACACCACAGCTCATGGCGACACCGGATCCTTAACCCACTGAGCAAGGCCAGGGATCGAACCTGGTTATGGTTCATTACCTCTGAGCCATAACAGGAACTCCCTGATATGTATATTTTATATCACAGATAAGAATGAAATTTTAGGAACTATTTCTAGTTTCATCTAAATGGGACCACATTACACATGCAAGCCATTTTTCACTCAGTGATGGATGAAGTCCAAGTCTTTCATGTTTATGACACATGGTTGGGCCTAGGCAAAACTGTCAAGTAGACAAAGTTCCAATTTGATTTTTTTTTCTTGTCTTTCTGCCTTTTCTAGGGCCGCTCCCACGGCACATGGAGGTTCCCAGGCTAGGGGTCTAATTGGAGCTGTAGCCACCAGCCTACATCAGAGCCACAACTATGCGGGACCTGAGCCACGTCTGCAACCTGCACCACAGCTCACGGCAACGCCGGATGCTTAACCCACTGAGCAAGGCCAGGGATTGAACCTACAACCTCATAGTTCCTCGTCAGATTCGTTAAC
This sequence comes from Sus scrofa, assembly GCF_054392235.1. NCBI lineage: Eukaryota > Metazoa > Chordata > Mammalia > Artiodactyla > Suidae > Sus > Sus scrofa. The sequence continues at coordinate 55,442,323 of NC_139393.1, read as the reverse complement.
CACTGAGTTACAACAGGAGCTCCTTTTAAAAAAAAAAAAAAAAAAATTATTTTTTGGTCTTTTGGCTTTTTAGGGCCGCACCTTCAGCCTATGGAGGTTCCCAAACTAGGGGTCCAATCAAAGCTAAAGCCACTGGACTACGCCACAGCTCACAGCAACGCGGGATCCCCAACCCACCAGGCAAGCCCAGGGATCGAACCCGTGTCCTCATGGATACTAGTCAGGTTCACTCACCACTGAGCCATGACCAGACCTCCCCTAAATTTCTAATTAGATTTTTTAGCTTCTCTTTTTTTTTTTTCCCTTTCTCAACTGCCCACCTTAACCTACACACAGGAAAGGATCCAATGTGGCTGCTATTCCATTCTTGCTATTGCTTAGAAAAAAGAAGTAATGAAAATACTCCTTACATGATAAACAGTAAAATGCTTCCTTTATTTTATTTTATTTTTTGTTTTTTTGTCTTTTTAGGGCCACACCCATGGCATATGGGAGGTTCCCAGGCTAGGGGTCTAATCGGAGCTACAGTTGCCAGCCTACAACCACAGCCACAGCAATGCAGGATCCAAGCTGTGTCTGTGAACTACACCACAGCTCACGGCAACACCAGATCCTTAACCCACTGAGTGAGGCCAGGGATCAAACCTGCAACCTCATGGTTCCTAGTCAGATTTGTTTCCGCTGCACCACAATGGGACCTCCTAAAATGCCTCTGTGATACTTTCATTTCTTGGGCCTTCTCTATTTCTCATAGCCCATCATTTTTTATCTTCCAAGGTATTTGTAATATCCCTTCCTGATCTGTCTTTAGAGATGAGACCATAAGTTTGTTTAAGCAAATGAAGTTTCTAAGCAGAAAGTAATTTTATTTTTATTTATTTACTGTCTTTTTGCCATTTCTTGGGCTGCTCTGGCGGCATATGGAGGTTCCCAGGCTAGGGTCTAATTGGAGCTGTAGCCGCCGGCCTACACCACAGCCACAGCAACTCGGATCCGAACTGCGCCTGTGACCTACACCACAGTTCATGGCAACGCCTGATCCTTAACTCACTGAGCCAGGGACTGAACCCGAAACTTCATGGTTCCTAGTCGAATTTGTTAACCACTGAGCCACAATGGGAACTCCCAGAATGTCATTTTAAAAATGAGGTGTCCAGGAAAAATGAGACTGTTGTTGTCTCAGCAGTTATCAAACCCAACTAGCATCCATGCGGATGCGGGTTCAATCCCTGGCCTCACTCATCTGGTTAAGGATCCAGCATTGCTGTGAGCTATGGTGTAGGTCACAGACGCAGCTTGGATCCTGCATTGCTGTGGCTGTGGTGTAGGCCAGCGGCTATAGCTTTGATTGGACCCCTAGCCTGGGAACCTCCATATGCCGAGGGTGTGGCCCTAAAAAGACAGTAAATAAATAAATAAATAAATAAAAATGAGGTGTCCACATGCCTCACAGTCATTAAAAGCAAATAGAACAAATATGGGTCATCTGGCCTTTCGTCTGAGTCAAGTTAGTGTGTCTCTGTGACCCTGGACATTTGTGCTTTCAGCTGGATTTAATGACGGTATTAAAGTCTCCAACCACCTCCTCCCACCCCATTAAAGGAAGGTCAGGAAAGGGCAGCCTCTCTTCTCAGGACACGTGGTACCCTCACTGCTATGGCAGAACTGTCACACTGCATCGTGGCTTCATTCTGATTCTTTTCTGCCTTTGCCACAGCTCTTGATGGCAGAACTAAGGCCTTTGTCGTTTTGCTTCTCAGCACTAACACATGATCAGGTTCAAATCACATACCAAAAACGGTTTTGTTGAATGGATGAAATCACCTTAGGTGTACACATTTCAGGTATAAGGCTGATCATTTTCAATGAAGTGTATATGTTCTCCCATTATCTTAAGTCTGAACTTTTTTGCAAAACATGCTACTGTGTAGCACCTTCCACAGAGACTATAGGTATATTCCTTTTGAGAAACAGATGAGATAACAAGGTAACAGAATTTCTGCAATAATTTGAGAGTGATAAATATTCACAGAAAGCGGGGGAAAAAGTGATCCAGTAACAGAGGCAAATATGCCATGATTAAAGTGAAAGGCGAAGGTGATTTAAGGTAACCTGGGGGAAAACATGAGGCCTCAAAAAGAAGAAATTGATCTTTTCTGCAGTGAAGCTGAAAAATCAAAGGGACCTCTAGAAAGTTAGATGATTCAAAACCACAGCCATCCTGAAATAATCATCAAGCCAGAAATTCAGCTGCAGAAAAGAAAAAAGGTACACCATCGATTCTTCTGAACTTTAATTAGTGTCAGTGCGACCAACTCAGGAAAGGTATCTGTAGCATTTCTGTAACAGAAATGTATCCATAACTAAGACATTTTCACAAAAATGAGAAGTTGGGGTTCAGTTCTAAGAAATTCAAAATTAAAAACTTAACCATTTGCATGGGAGAGGAGAGGGGAAGGGATGAATTGGGAGTTTGGGGTTAGCGGATGCAAACTCTTATATACAGGATGGATAAACAAGCTTCTACTGTATAGCACAGGGAACCAGATTCAACATCCTGTGACCAATCATAATGGGAAAGAAAATGAAAAAGACTGTATGTATATGTATAACTGAGTCACTTCGTTATACAGTACACATTAACACAACATTATCAATTGACTATACTTCAACAAAATATTTTTTTTTTTGGTCTTTTTAGGACCACACCCACATCATATGGAGGGTCCCAGGCTAGGGGTCCAATCGGAGCTATAGCTCCTGGCCTACACCATGGCCACAGCAACTCGGGATCCGAGCCACGCATGGGACCTATACCACAGTTCACGGCAATATCGGACCCTTAACTCACTGAGCAAGGCCAGGGATGGAACCTGCATCTTCATGGATGCTAGTCAGATTCGTTTCCACTGAGCTATGATGGGAACTCCAATAAAATAATTTTTTTAAAAAAAGCTTGACCATTTGCACCTGCAGAATTGGCTGACCTGGAGGCAAGGGAGGCAAAGCTACTCCTAATGGACCATTCTCATATCTGGGACCTTCTCTTGGCTATTCTACATCTGAAATACAGCCATAGAGGCCTCCAGATTTAGCATCAATAAAAGGAATGATATTACACTTGAGAGTTTGCCCTCAACACACTATCTTCTCTAAATTAGGCCTTATCTTTTGAGACTTACTTGAAAAAGATTTTGTTTTTCACTTTAGACTTACTATTACCTATGCAAATCCACGTAGGCCAACAGGTTCCAAACTGACAGAAGTGAGAGGAGCTCTGACAAAATCAAATTATAGGAAAATCACTTTGTTTTAAATGACACCCAGGGCACTGAGAATGTACTTTTCCAAAATTCTCCGCTCTCTGCCAAGAAACGCGCCACGACGTGAACAATAAAAATGAATCATAAAAAGCCGTACATGATTTGCACATCAGTAACTATTTTCCTTCTCCAACTGATCGCTTCAGAAATTAAAAACAAGGCTGTTTAAAATCCACACCAACAGTAGCATTAAATTGGAATAGAAGCCAACCAGACACGGACCACGCTCATGGTGCTGCGTTTAGTGCTCTGAAGAGAAGCAATAACCGGGTCACCAGTTGTCACCATAGATGGCACGTGACTGCTTTGGAGGGTACCATGACAGACAGCAGGGACATTTCTTGGTTCACCCCAGGACAGCACCTTTTGGAGGTGCTAGGAGCCTAACACTTTGAGTGAGCATTTTCAAAGAGTTTGGAACTAAAAGGTAGAAGAGAGTTTTTGCTTAAGAGCAAGACTTTTCCTGTGATCCCCTTCACTATAATTTGATCAACCAGTTCAGCCAGGTCACGCTCCTAATGTTTTTCTGTGCCCAGGTGAGAAAAGGGCTTTGATGGCAGAGCTTATTTTCATCTTAGTAAGAGAGCCAAGAAGTATGCATAAGAGCTCTGCAAGGGGGGAATGGAAATGAAGGCCTTCTTGGAACAAACAGAAAAAACCCAGATCTGTTTTCACAATCATTTCATTGTCCTATGGACTTATAAAAGGAGAGCTATCCTCAACGGCTTTTCCCTGCATGTGTGTTTCAAACACACACCATATGCCATAAAGAACACTGCACACCTGCTCTTAAAGAGAAATGGCTTTAATCACTGAGCTGCTAATGGGGTGTTTTCTCCTGGAGAATTTCCACCCATCTGCACACTCTGATCATCACATCCTCTCAGACCTTGTCTACTTCTACCCTTTTCCCTAAATGATGATCATTGATCCTCTATGTGATTTCTCCAAATGTGGGCAATGGGTCTGGGGTAATGATGATGTCTCATTATGCTGCCATCTTCCCTTGAAAAATAAAAAAAAAGATGAAAATTTCAAACTTCTCCCCTGAGCAAGCAAACAGCAACAACAGCAGAAACAAATTTAAGAACCTGATGGGGAAAAAAAGTCTACCACCGGTTTAAAATTGTAATGAGGAGTTTATACGTGATAGAGAATTCTGTACTCTTGAGCGGATGTTTCCTGGAATAGAAGGAACTGCTCTGCAATTTGTGACAGCGAATTACATAAATAACCTACTCAAGGGAATCCTCTTTCTTCTTTTGGAACAGAGAGTACACAGGTCAAGGTAAAATAAACACTATTTTAAATTTGTTATAGCCTTACTTGCCCTAGCCTTAAACTTTACAGACCCATTGTGAATTCACTGGAGTTTGTGAAAGAAATAGGAGTTGTTTTTTTTTGTTTTTTTTTTTCTTTTTTTTTTTTTTTTTAAGAGGAAAGAAAAAAAGAAAAACATTTCTATCAGCTTCTCTCTGTATAGTTTTGTTTTTATCAGCTTCTCTCTGTATAGTTTTGTTGTTATGACAGTTTTTTTAATTTCATTTTTTTATTTTATGGCCACACCAGCAGCATATGGAAGTTCCTGGGCCAGGAGTTGAATCCAAGCCACATCTGTGACCTACACTGCAGCTGTGGCAATGATGGATCCTTTAACTCACTGTACCAGGCCATGGATCAAACCTGCACCTTTACAGCAACCCGAGCCACTGTAGTCAGGTTCTTAACCTACTGTGCCACAGAGGGAACTCCAGCAATTGTTAAAGTGAGACTATTTGGAGGGGGAATCATTCTGCTCATATGCAATTATCATCCAAAATAACATAATTTACTCTTTTGATAGTGAAAATGATACATTTACATGGCCAAAAAACAAAAAACAAAAAAAAAGAAGGAAAGAAAGAAAAGAAAATCAGACCACATGTATAACAAGATGGGGAAGAGAAAACACAAGCTGTTCTAATCATTCCAATGAGAAGGTATGTTGATGCAAAAATGTGAAGCTTACTTACTGTTGGAAGAGCTAAGGCAACAAGGCAGTGAAGCTCCTGTCACCGAGGCCAGCTGCCTGCAGCACCAAGGTGGATGACCTGGAAATTTCTGTGAACTTGACTTTCTGTTCACTCACCAGGCTCTTGGTAATTCTTACTGGAGAATAACTTCTCTACCTCCTTCCAAATCTCAGGAGAGTCTGTCTCACTGGCAAACTTTAAACCAAAAATTTGGGAAGAGATTCTGGTAAATGGAGATGCAAGTTCTTTCCCTGCAATCCAGAAAAGAACAGAAAAAGATTTGGCAGTCAGTATTTGTTGTGTAAATGTGTAAGTGGGTAAGTAAGTGAATAGAAGAATTCTGGTCTTAGTGGTTTAAAGCATTTCCAAGCTATATGGAAAATTAAAGTATAAATAGAATGAGAAGAGAGGAGTTAGCTGGATTATTTCAATGTTTAACAGCTGTAAAGCTAATATATACTGAATAGCTGACTTCATAAAAGAGTCCCCAGGACAATGAAACAAAACTGGTTGTAGCTTTAGCTATTTTGACCACGTCTCTTCTGATTGGCTAGTCTTCTTCTGAATTCTGTAGTGATATTGACTAGTTTTCCCCTTAACAAATTGAAGTCACAATCCAGTTTGCTTCCCTAAGATTGCTCCCCTTATCACTGTGATTGAAATTTTGACTTCCCAATCTTTTCAGTCATATATTCACATAGAACCTTTGGTCAGTTCTAGAGATGGCAAGTCACATTCCTGAGAACTGATCTTAGCAATTTAATGCAAACAGCAGCTTCATTCCTTTTTTTTTTTTTTTTTTTTTTTTTTTTTGGTTTTTAGGGCCGCATCCGCAGCATATGGAAGTTCCCAGGCTAGGGGTCCAGTTGGAGCTACATCTGCAGGCCTACACCACAGCCACAGCAACACAAGATTCGAGTCATGTCTGCAACCTACACCACAGCTCATGGCAACATCAGATTCTTAACACACTGAGTGAGGCCAGGGATCGAACCCACAACCTCATGGTACCTAGTCGGATTCATTTCTGTTGCGCCACAATGGAAATTCCAGAGCGGCTTGATTCTTATTTCTAAAATTATTGCTTCATGTGCATCAATATCTGCTGACTGGATTTGCGACATCCTTAATGTTTTCATTGGTTTTCTTAAATCAGCAATTATGCTCTTAAGACATTAGCAGCTAATATAGTCCATAGACGAAAAAAAAAAAGCTTTCTAGTTTTTTTTAATAAAAGTCGCACATTTTCTGGAATGATGATTAAAATATCCTGTCACCAACAGTGACAGTTCTAAAATATTATTGGAGTTAGTTGCTTTTTTTTTTAGAGTAAGAAAATATCATTGTTTTAATACTGTAATAATATTTCCATGGAAACTTCACTGTATATTTTATTGCTGTATAAATTTCAGCTAATATGGTGCTTAGGATGAAATATGACTGTACCATAATAATTAATTTCAAGTAGCTCTAATAGATACTGGAAGTTTCTTTTAAAAACTATAACCACTAATTAGTCAAATGACAACACTGTTGGCAGGAAAGCGGGTCATGGTGTGTCTGGGCACAGCCTGCTACTACTTGGTTCGAGCTCGTGATGGCACTCCATACCACTGGCTTTCCTTTGCCTGGCTAAAAGTCACATCGATACTCATGAACATAAGGCTCTGCCACAGGAACCTTGCTGATGTCCCCTGCACAAGAGCCTGAAGGTTCACAAGGTACAATATTGTGTGGCATTGTTCCTTGTCCAACCAACACCTTCCCTCCCTTTTTCCTTCAGCACATGGCAGGTACTGCGCTCCAAGAGGGTTCGTGAAATACAGAAGGAGATGGACGATAGCTCCTAATGAAAAAGGTTGTGTTTATTCTTTTTTAAAGCTTCCATTTATTTTTATAAATATTCTTTAAACCAGAATGCAATTTTTATGAGGATAAGAAAGGGCATCCAAGAGGTACTCATTTGAAAAATGTAGCCACTTATGTCCATTTATGAGCCACATGCATGTCTGCCAACATTTATATTTCTCACCGTGTGGTCACTTCTTTTATTGAAAGCATGCTCTTTAGGCTTCTGTTAAAGAAGTTCTCAAGGTCTCAGAAGAACAGATTGCTAGGAATTGGGATCCCTGAGGGAGCAGGACTGAGCAAGGGTGACGTTTAAAAGGTCTCTTAAGTGTCTCCGATGCTGGCCTGTGCTGGAGGACGCAAAGCTTGAGGGGTTCCCCAGAGTGAAGGAAGCCTGAGACCTAGGGTGCCCGGTTGAGCTGATTTAAGAGGAGACTGGAGGAAAATGAGGGCTGACGAAAAGAGCTGAATTTGGATTTCTACCTAGGGACCACTCAGGACAAAGAAACTATCGAAAACTAAGGTTGAGCAAAAAATGGAAAGGAACAGATGAATGTAACAAAGGGAAGGATATAAGAACAAGGCTATGCATGAAGAACCTGTGTTCCATTTTCTGGAGCCTCTCATTTATCCATATCATATTTGCAGATGTCAACCTGTGATTCAATGTTTGTGCCCATAGCAAGATTTCACAGTACATGGCTTGATGAAGTATTATTGTCCATCTGGTCCTGTTACCTAATAATAGTTTTAATGAAATAAATGACATTATTTTATCTATATCTTATTACATTTTGATGCATTTTTAGCTATAGAAAAGATTTGATTATGAGCATTATAGCTATGCCAGATAAATGGAAAGATAGATGTTCATATACATATGTATTCTTATCCAGAGTAAGATATATATATCAAGTGAGGATTGTTATTGACTAACTAGTTAAAATGCAATTAAGTTTCTATGCTTGCTAATTAATTATATTGATCAATATCTCATTAGCAGTTCCCACAGCAAGCAAGCACTCTTTTAGGAAGCAGAGTGGGGGAAGGGCATAGAGTGAGCATTAAACAGATAAACATCAAGACTTTGCCCAAGTAGAATAGATGATCTCTCAACAGGCAGCTGAGATGACCTAAGAGGAAAGGGCTTTTGTAAAAGGAAGAGTCAGGTCTTCCAAGAGTCTAGCCATTACCTAGCTTCCTGACTGGGGCACCTATTAAAGTAGTTGCCTCTGAATATTGCTTTAAATTATCTGGTAAAAGCTCAAGTTTCTTGGGGGTTAGGCTATATAAATATCCACAAATAAGCAAATAAATATATATCACATAATACGGATTGTGTTCCTTTAATCAATTCTTTGAATGTATGTCTTTATGAAATCTAAGGTGAAAAGAACTTGTAGATTCAGTTAAGGAGTCCTATTAACTGGGCGAGCCTGACCTTGACATTGAGTGATTGTCTTGATGCCCTAATTAGGTAAGCAAAATTTTTTAAATAGCACCTAAACTAGGACAGTTCCCACCTTAACTGACACAGCACTATTAAAAAGGCAACAACAAGAAAAATGAATGGGCAGAGTAATTGCCCAAACTTACAATTATGTTTTAAACAAATGAGTCATCACGACTGAACGTGATCCACTGGCCCTTCAATAAGATCTAGTCTCTAGACCAATAATCTGACCCACACCAGTCCGAGATCATCTGGTTAGCATCTCATAACTTCCTTCCGGCTTTCTGCAGATTCTCTTCCTTTACCTGAGAACCTCACACTGCCCCTGTCCCTCCCCAGGGCCTCAGCTTGGCCCTGTTCACCTGCACTGGTCACGCTTGGGTCCCTTCACAATCTCCTGGAAGATGATCATGATTCATTTCCAAGGTTTGGTGAGGTTATTTCCACTTCCGTGCTAGGAATTTCCTCATCTTAAATTCACACCAATACTAAAAAGGAAACTCCATTTTTGACAATCAGCTTTCAAGGACAGCATTGTTCTAGCATCTCATCACACTGGCATTACTTTTCAAAATATTTAATGTCATCATATTGTTGACTTTTCCAGCATTCAACAAAGGGACAGACATACATATATAACTGTCAAAGCTCACTTGTCCTTGATTTAACGTTATTTATGAGTGAAAGAATTATTACACTTTTGCAGTAATAAATCTGACCTGGCAATAGCACAGTACATATTAATTAGACAAAGCACAATATTGATTTAGATATTCTGCTCCTAACCACTTTTATTTTCCCTGCTACTTTGTCAGCATCTCAACTGTTTTGCTAGTCTAACTTCCAACACAACAGATTGCTTTGTAGAACAGAAAAAAAGATGCTACAATGCATTTATTGCCATTTAAGTAGCCCCTTTGTGATTTTTAAAAATTGGATTCAAACAGCAAGAAAATAATGATAGCTCTCTTCTAACTGGCTTCAGGTGCAGCATTTATTTAAACTTGAATGTCTTTGTATTCAACACAGTAATCTGTTATTTAAAGAAAAAAGTGGAATTATTACCCTGGTGGCTGTTTCATTTGGACACCCTTTTTAAAGGATAGTTTATCTTGGGTAATGCAGATACACCCAGCGGAAGTAGTCTGAAGCCAAACTCCTGTATCGTAAGGAAATCACAGACCGAACATTTAATTTCAGGACTGGATCCTAAAGTCATTGGCGGGTTTCATCTTCCAGCCCCTCCCAAGCAGAAGTGTTTAGTGAAAACTCCTCTATAATTATGAGCCACTTTAAAAGGCTGATATTCAAATACTTGGAGAATGACTGAGCCGGCCTAAGTGTTTTCTACTGTGCACACAGGAGCTCAGGGTGTTCAATCATTTTCTTCTCCAGTGTTCTTCTTCCATCAGGACCGGAAATCATTCATACTCACTCTTTCAGGCTTAGACACGTGTCCCAGGTACACATTGGGATAGTGATTTTTGCCTTCTTATAATATCCTCTCCTTAACTCCTTACCTTTCAAACCCCAAGGAAGCATCAATGCCCTTATTCCTCTTCTAGATAATATGACTAGAAGACAAGTGGCATTCCATTTTATATGATAATTCAGAAATACCCTCTCCATATGTAAGGGCTATTATGAAAAATCATACTTGAACTTTCTGTGAGTTGCTTCAGCGAAAAGATTACACTTTATGAAAATGCAAAGGGCAAGTTCTCATAGCAATATTAGGGTGAATACACTCTATCACATTAGAGGCTCTTTTTAGTACACTAATTAGTGTTGAAAATCTTATTACATGTGCAACGTGGGCGAGTTCATATTGCTAAGGGAAATTTAGCAATCATGCTTTCTGGACTTGCTTGGTTTGACATAAAGCAAAATTAACACAGAATCATACAAATTCACTTGGAGTTATTAGTTTAAGCTTTTACTTAACCAGTGGTTCCCATTAGCTCTCCTAAGCTTCAGGGAGATTCTCAAGGAGAGCTTTTTTTGTTTTCTCTGGATTTCTTTCTTTCTTTGTCTTTTTTAGGGTTGCACCTGGGGCAGATGGAGGTTCCCAGGCTGAGGGTCAAATCAGAGCTACAGCTACTGGCCTACACCACAGCTACAGCAACAACAGATCCGAGCCAGGTCTTCGACCTACACCACAACTCATGGCAACGGCAACGCTAGATCCTTAACCCACTGAGCGAGGCCAGGGATCGAACCTGCAACCTCATGGTTCCTAGGCGTATTCGCTTCTGCTGCACCATGACGGGAACTCTGAGATCATCTATGTTGAAATGTTGGGAAATATTGTTGGAATAGTTGCAATATGAGATCACTATTTATATGCCCAAATCATAAGCTTAGCTAGAGATTTTGAAAGATTAGATTTGCTTGTTTCCTTAAGGAAATGAATTCATAAAAAAGTGCTATTCAGGATAAGGAAATAGATTTTATAGTTGGAAAAGTTGGCTGGGGGATTGCAACAACCTGGCTGTGCATTGCTTTATTTGTTAACAAATTTTTCCCTGGATGTTTCATGCACAGATCCTACTTCCTCTCAACATAGTTTGTAATTATTTCAAGGACAGAGTCTTTAAATTTCCCATGATACCCAGCCTAATAAAATAAGTGCTTGCTTACAATAATAATTACATTTTGTATGTATTTTATGTACAATAAGTCATAAAATAAGTTCTTGCTTAGTACAGCAAAAATCAACTTTTAGAGAGGCCATAAATTCTATGACATTAACATCAGAGAGAAAGGATGACTATAAAGTAGGATGAAGATACATTCAACTTATTTAAAACTTTTTTTCTTCATGTCACCTCCTCAAAAGATGTGCTAGAACTGAGTTTGGCAAGATTGCGCTGGACTAAAAACGGTGGGACTAATGGAGTAAGTTGATTTGGAGAAAGTCAAGGTTTTCTTCTTTCCAAAGTGTCCTAATATCCTCAGGAATAGTATCGTCAATTCATCAGTTTATTTTCACAAATTCTAGAGAAGAAACTAGCAAAGTATGCAAATCGATCTATGTTGTCCTACCGCGAAACTTTCGAATTTTTAAAATTTTTTCTGTCTTCCTATTGACCTATAGGTATTCACGTTTCATCTTATTATGGAACGTTCTCCTTGCCAACCCAATCCATTCTTTTTTATTCAAAATTATCAAGAGGTCTTCCCTACTCCAATTTTTTAAAAAGTTCTATTCTGATTAAAGAGATGGGTAGTGTTAAGGAATAATCATTTTTTTCCGAAAGGCTTTGTACCAAAAAGACCCGGCTGTTGTCCATTACCCTGGGGAAAACCCCATCCGAGCGATCTTGGATGGAGAAGAATACATTTAAGGTTTTATCATCTTGACTCTTTCCTTCCTGACTTTCTTTATAGTTACTAAGTAAGAGAGGTCATATTAACAGTTCTTTATAGTGGGACAAAGAACTTTTATAATGGGACAGGCTGAATTGAAGCTCTTTTGTATATTCCGAGGAACACATATCATACACTTTTAATGTTCAATTTATTAAACTCATAAATCTAATACACTAAATGTTGCACGTTGCATTCTCTTGAGCAAATGCACTAATGAAAAATATGATTAATTAAATTCCGTTAATAAATTTAAACAGCAAAAGTAGATTTATTATGGCTGACCTTTTTGATCCCTTCAATGCCTTAATCAGGGTCCAAACATACAAAAACACAATACAGTTAAACTTTGAACAACATAGCTGAGGGGCAAAATGGAAAATCCAAGTGCAACTTATAGGGAGGTCCTCGGTGTCTATAGTTCTCCAGTACCAGGCTTCCTCTGCATCTGTCATTCCATATCCAGCAGATTCAACCAACTGGGGATTAACATTCAATCGTAGTATTATAGTGTTTACTGTTGAAGGAAAAACCCCTCATGAAAGTGGATCCACACAATTCAAACCCCTATTGTTCAAAGGTCAACAGTAATTTCCAAATATTTCATGTAAACTTAAGCTAAAACATGCACATTGTGTGTTTATTCTCTTTCTTCATTATTTACATACTTCTAAAATACCTTCCTATTTTTGTAGCTATTTTTTATTATATCTTCCTAGGGTTGGGGTTTAACAGTGTTGTCTGAATACCACACAAGGGTGGCAGAGTCTTATCAGACCCTGAGAAAAACAAAAGTTTTCAGGGCCTGAGGTTCTAGGTTTATTAAGAAGTAATTCTTGGAGTTCCCATCGTGGCTCAGTGGAAACGAATCTGACTAGTATCCATGAGGACTTAGGTTCAATCTCTGGCCTCGATCAGTGGGCTAAGGATCCGGTGTTGCCCATGAGCTGTGGTGTAAGTCAAAGATGCAGTTTGGATCTGTCATTTAGCTATAGTTGTAGCTGTGGTGTAGGCCTCCAGCTATAGCTCCAATTTGACCTCTAGCCTGGGAATTTCCACATGCTACAGATGGGGCCCTGATTTAAAAAAAAAAAAAAAAAAAAAGGAATTCTTGGTTGGTGTATAAGACATGATTGCTACTTCTTAGGTGAGTTTTTTGCAGTGGTATCTTCCCCTAAAATTACATAGAGTTTTAACCTCACTTTGAAAATCTGGTATAACCCATGGACTTATTAAGATTTATTGGGCCCTTTCTGTTAACATTTTTTTAAGATATGTATTCCTTATTAATATATTTTTATAAGTAGAAGGGTCATGTAGAGCTTTAATAAGCTAAGTGAAAGATGGGAACTGTGCAGTTAGCTCTTCTGTTCAGAATTCTCTTTTGCTCCAGGAATTAGATGCAGCCTTTGGCACTGATCAGTCCTGCCAGCTCTTCGTACAGGAATTTTCCAGATGTTTGGTTTTCACATAGTTTTTTTTTTTGTTTGTTTATTCTTTCCTGCTCTTGTAGACAGAAATAAGTACAAAAATATGAATTTAAATAATAGATTTAAGTATAATTGTATAAATCATTATATTATATTGTATATATTAATACTAGAAGAAAAAAATCTGTATGTGGCAACCAGAAACTACAAAATAAATTATAAATATATGCTATTATATTTGTCTTTTTTGCATAGTATCACTAACATTTCCTTTAATATATTTTTTTTTCATTATATGGCTGCACCTGCAGCATATGGAAATTCCTGGGTTGGGGCCAAATTGGAGCTACAGTTGCTGACCTATGCCACAGCCACAGAAACACAGGTTCTGAACCACATCTGTGACCTACACCACAGTTTGTGGCAATGCCGGATCCTTAACCCACTGAATGAAGCGAGGGATCAAACCCACATCCTCATGGACACTAGTCGGTGTCTTAACCCACTGCGCCTACAATGGGAACTCTGCAATATCATTTTTTAAAATAAATTTTGCAGAGATAACAGCAAGACTTTTTGATTAAAAACAGCTTTGCATGTGTTGTAATTCAGAAAAGGTTTTTTTCCTTAAATATATTTGAATATAATTTCTGTTCCACTTTCTCTGTGTCATTATGAAAATATTAGTTATATATGTATTGGATCTCTTTTGGCTCCATCTCTCTTTTTCTTCTGTATTTTGAATGCTTTCAAAATGAGTTAATCGAGGTGTTATAGTGACATACAATAAACTGTACTTCTGTAAAGTATATAATTTGATAACTTTTGATACATGTCAATTTAAAGCATAATCAAAATAATGAAAATACCCTTTACTCTCAATTTTTCTCATGTCGTTTTTAATCTTTCTTTTCCCTCATCTTTCCTTCTTCATGCCCAGGCAGCAACTGATCTCTTTCTATAATGATAGATTATGCATCTCCTATGGCTGAAATCACATAATACATACTCTTTTTTGTCTCGCTACTTAAACTCATCATGATCACTTTGAGATTCATTGTATATTGTTATGGATATCAATAGTTCAATCTTTTTTTATCACGAAGTAATATTTATTATTTACTTATTTACCTTTTTAGGGCTGCACCACAGCATATAGAAGTTCCCAGGCTAGGGGTTGAATCGGAGCTGCAGCTGCCGGCCTGTGCCATAGCCACAGCAATGCAGGATCTGAGACGCACCTGCAACCTACACCACAGCTCAAGGCAATGCGGGATCCTTAACCCACTGAGCAAGGTCAGGGATCCAACCTGCATCAGAGTCATTTCTGCTGAGCCACAATGGAAACTCCATGCTGAGTAATTTTTATTATATCAAGATACCACAATTATTCATTTAGCTATTGTCCAGGACTCACCATTAGCTCTGTTTGCATTGTACTCACAGTTCTGCTGCATATATAATAATCACTCCCAAATCTAATGCCATTGCCCAGGCCACTCTTCCTTGTCCCAAGCCCACAATTCCCATTGACTATTAAGCATCGCTGCTGGAATTTTTATTGGCCAGTCAAACCTTATATGACTTGGATCTCATCTTTCCTCTCAAACTGACTCCTCCCCTCTGTTCCTTTACATTGGATCAAGAAACTAACTGGCTTAAAATACTCCAAAGGCATCTCACTGTTACTGGACTAAAAATCCAAAGTTCTTACTCTTGGCTACAAGACTGTATAATCTAGACACTGTGTATATCCCTAGATCCATCATGTTTTAACTGCTTGCCTCCTTCTACACTTCCCGAACATCCTCAATGAAACACTATTTCTGGACCAATACAGCTGTCCTGCTGTTGCTGAAACTCAGCCTCTGCCCACTGACGCCAAAGAGAAACACAGAGACAGAGTTTTGGGTGAAAGAGAAAAAGATAGCTTTTACTGCTTTGCCAGGCAAAGGAAGCCACAGCAGGCTAATGGCTTAAAGACTGTGCTCCCCCATTGGGAATAACTGCGGGGAGTTTTATAATAAAAAGGAGAAAAACAGGATTCCAAATAGGAATCAGGGTTGAGGGCAAACAGGCATTCTTCTTTCTTGGGGGGAGTCTTAGTCATCAAAGCTGGTGTCAGGAGATCTCAGCATGACCGTGATGGTGATCTTCCGAGCTACTGCCAAGAATAACAATACTTGTAGAAAGGGCATATTGATCAGAACAAACTAAGGGCAGAGTTTCATAGGACAAACTATGAAAGTTCGTGAAAAATAACATGTGCTAATAATCTTTAACCCACAGGCAATTGTGCTCAGGGTGCCTAATCTTTAGCTTTCAGATGATTGTGTTTGGGGTGTAATTAAGCCAGGGAGAAGGATAAGGAAGGACTCTAAGCTGTTCAGTTTTAAAGTACTCATTTCTAAAAGAAGCATAAGGAATATAGCTTTTCTCTCAGGTGTATAAGATGCCTCCATTATGATGTGTATCCCTTGAGAAGGACCCAGGATCCTGCCCCAAGGCTGTGCTATTGTTTCTTGACTGTTCCTCCCTTGTTTGTCTCCCCTCCCTTCCCTGATCAGCCACTGTCTGAACTTGCCCCTGAACTCAGGGAAGGCCATGGAGGCTGAATGAGGCCCATTTCCTAAGAATAAGACATGGGGGACACAGAAAGGCTTTTGTGCCCAGGAGCCCTATAGGACCAGGCTCGGCTACACTACCTTGGGGGCTTTTGTCTTGTTTTCTTTGTCTCAATCCCTTTTCCAGTGGACCTTCCCAGGGCTGAGTTCTTCTCATCACTCAGTTTTAAGCTCATAAATTCCCTCATCAAATAGGTCTTCTTCACTGCTGCCCTCCCAACCAAAGTAAATATCCCCTTTACATTCTTAGCAGCCCGTTTCTCTAGTTGCACTTGCCACTGTAACCTTTGTTGAGTTACTTACTTCAGTCTAATGCTGTTTCCCTTCTTCAAGGTGTAAGTCCCTAAAGACAGAGATTATGGGCTGTTCAGTGTCACAGCCCAACCCTTTGAACAGTGTCTGGCACAGGAGAGCACCTGATGAATACGTGTGGCATGACTGAAGGTATGAGTAGGTCAGTATCACTCTACACCCAATAATCCTAGTCAGTGATCTTTCCCCTGCCCCCATATCTGCTTTGTCACCAATAGACTGAGTCATAAATTCTAATTCTTTAACATGTTCTATCAACCTCCGCTTCTTTCTCTCCACTATTCCTACCTTAAATTCAGGCCCTCTTCTCTCCAGAGTGCCTTAATTCAGGAATCTGCTAATGGATTTTTCTGATGCCATTTCAACTCCCTGCTGTCCTCTGCATGTTTTTAAGGTACAAAATGGATTAAGCTCTGTCCTACTTAGATTCATTCAAGGTATGTGCATATAACAGAGGTTAAAATTCAATTTTATTTCCATTATATACTGTTTCCCATCATGGTTATGTTTTCTGGCTACGCTTTCCCCCCGACTTGGAACTCTCCACGTAATTCATACATATAAGTACTTACACGCTGAAACCCCAAAAGTTTCTTTAATTCTCTGCTGACATTCTCCAGCAGCTTTCTCTTCCTGAATTGCACTTGTCAACTACGTTATCTAGAAAAAAAGGGAGTAGCTCATCTTGAAGATGCACACACATACACGCCATCAAGTCCTTGAGCCCAGTAATACAAGCTCTGCCCCAGGACCCAATAACTGTGGTTTATTCACAGTTCTAATAAGCTATGTGGTGCTCATTAAGATCCATATGCTCTCAGTACCTCAACTGCCTCTTCTGTAAACTATGAGTAAAAAGATCACCGGCTTCATGAGATAATAGCAAGCATTCCACCTGTGACAGTTGTTACGATTAAATGTGACCACTTCCTCCTTGTATCCCCTCCATATCGCCTTTCCTAGAACCGGAAGCATCTCCCCACATCATTTGCTCAACCTATAAGACAGCAAATGCTTCAAGACAGGCCTCCCATCTTGGTATCTCATTGTGAGGACATGCTCAATTAATACTTGTTAAATAAGTGCATGTGTTAATTAGCAATGAAATTGCTACCTAAATCCAACTGGTTTGATTCAGAGCACAGGAGTCCTTCTCCTCAAAGGGACTGTGTAAACTTTTGATTTTTCCAGGTAATCCCAATTATCTTGTCTATCCAAATAAAACCCATGAATCCATCTTGAGGAAACACAGTTAGCATGTTCTCACTCTACAGATAACCTAGAGGATATTTAATCCACGGAATTCCAAGCTATAGGGCTTCATACCCAAGCTTGCTTCATGAATAAATGTGACAAATGAAATGGGACTAATGGGGAGAGATGTCATTTCTTTCTCTACTTCCCCCCAAGTTTCTGCCTTGGCCCCTAGGGAGCCTGTGCTTGCTCTACACAGGGTGGGTGTTTGAGAAGTACATGGGACCCTCCTAGCTCCTAGGTCAGACCCAGCAACCACTGGATGCATTTATTTATGTTTTGTTTTGTTTTGTTTTTATTAAAGTATGATTTATAATAGTTCCTCAATTTCTGTTGTATGGCAAAGTGACCCAATCACAGTTTCCTGTGCTGTACAGTAGGGCCCCACTGCCCATCCATTCCAAATACAAAAGTTTACTTCCAAAAACCCCAAATTGCCTGTTCATGCTCCTCCCTTCTCCCTCTCCCGTGGGAACCACATGTCTGCTCTCCTTGGCCATGATCTATTTCTGTTTTGCAGATAGGATCATCTGTGCCATATTTTAGATTCCACAAGTAAATAATATCATATAGTATTTGTTTTCTTTCCAGCTTACTTCACTTAGTATGAGAATCTCTAGTTCATCCATGTTGCTGCAAATGGCATTATTTTGCTCTTTTTATGGCTAAGTAGTATTCCATCATATATATGTACCACATCTTCTTAATCCACTCATTTGTCAATGGACTTTTAGGTTGTTTCCATGTCTTGGCTATTGCTAATAGTGCTGCTCTTTCAATGAAAGTTTTGTCTGGATATATGCCCAGGAGCAGGATTGCTGAATCATATGGTAGTTCTACATTTAGTTTTCTGAGGGGCCTCCATACTGTTTTCTGTAGTGGTCGGACCAATTTGCATTCCCACCAACAGTGAAGGAGGGTAGCCTTTTCTCGACACCCACTCCAGCACTTGTTACTAACTTCTTAATGATGACCATTTTGACTGGTGCGAGGTGGATGCATTTAAATAGAGATCAGCTTCCCTTCATCTTACCTGCAGAGCCTGAAGCTGAACTCTCTCCTTCATTTGCAAGGCCCACATACAATGTGAAATTCACCTGGGCAGAAGCTGCTAAAGTCTTATTCCTGTTTCTGGTTCCTACTCCACCATAGGTGGCAGGGTAAGCTGTGGTAAAATACTGATTTTCAACATTTGCTTCATATTAGATCCTCCTGGAGAGTTTAAGAATTCCAAAGCAAAACATGCCACACCCACCCCAGGCTACTTCACAGTCTGTGTAAACAGAACACAGGCACCTGTAGTTTTTGGAACTCCTTGGGTGACTCTGATGTGTCGACAAGTATGAGAAATATGCCCTAAATGAGATGATGAGTTCTGGTTCTAACCATAAGGACCATTCAAGCATGGCAAATTAGCTCATAATTTAAAGATCGGGAATGGCTGAATATTGGATCCCCTAGCCATCTCTTGACCTTTCTTCTACTCTCCATTTACCTGGCTCCTCCAGGGACAAGACAGCCCCTGATAACTCTGGCTCTGCCTAGACTGGAAACAGCAATGTCTTCCCTCCAGCTTCTCCTAACACAGCCCAGGTGGGAAATGGTGGGAGAGCAGGAGGCAGAGAGAAAGCAGTATGGAGGTTCCTCGAGAAACCAAAAATACAAACCACTTGAGCCAGCAATCCCACTCCTAGGGAGATTCCTAAAATAATTGAAATTGGAATCTCAAAGAAATATTTGCGCCCCCATGTTCATTGCAGCATGATTTACAATAGTCAAGATGTGGAAGCAACCTAAGTGTCCATCAACGGATGAGTAAATGAAGAAAATGTGTCATATATACAATGGAATGTCATTCAGCCTTTGAAAAGAAGGAAACGCTCCCACTTGCAACAGCATGTCTGATTCTGGAGGACATGAGGCAAAGGGAGATAAACCAGACACAAAAGGACAAGTATTGCGTGATTCCACTTACACGGGGTATCTGAAATAGTCAAGCTTATAGAGACAGTAGAATGGTGGTTTTCAGGGACTGGGGGCAGGGGAAAGAGGAGTTTCTGTTCAATGAGTATAAAATTTTAGTTATACAAGAGGAAGAAGATCCAGAGTTCTGCTAAACAGCATAAGTGTGTATATTAACAATATTGCATCCACTTAAAAAAATTTTAGAGGGCAGATGTCAAGTGTTCTTAATCCCCTCAAATAAATAATTAAAAAAAATAAGTGTGTCCATCTATATGCTGTCTACTTGGATAACATAACGTTTGAAAGAGGAACATACAAAATTTGTTTAACAGAGGTTTGTTTTTGTTTATTTTTTTTTCCCAAAAAACTTAGAATAAATAAAATGCTGGCCCATTACTAAAAGAAAAAAATCTGGTGTTATCATTTACTCGGAGGGAACAAGCCTGAGAAATAAATGAGGAACAGCTGGGACAGACATGCTACGTTATCTGCTTTCTCTTTAAGATGCAGTTAGAACTACTAGGGGAAGGAAGCGGAGAAAATGTCTGGAGAAAGAGGGATTATACCGGGAGAGACAAAGAATCACTTGAGGGACTTCTGTGCTCAGAGCAGTAGCTGAAACGTGCTAATGATCAATTTAACACCTGCCATTTTAATTAGCGCCTCAGGATAAGGTGACATTGAGGGAAAGGGTTGGAAACCGTAAAATGGCCTCAGAAGCAGCCTGTGGTCAGAGGGAAAATAAAGAACCCCTGTCTATAGAAGGAGGTGATTACAGTGTATTAATCAGAGGGAGCACTATTCGCATTTAGGAGTTTTGTTCATCAGGGTGTCTTTATGATGTAAAATTTGGAACAGGCACTAATTTGTGAATTGTCTCGAGAAAATGAGGTTTGATGTAAACTTTAAAAAATGTTTCCTTGTAGCCTAGAGATTTTAAAGAATCAAAATAGCAAAGAGTATGTGAGACTCAGCCTAGTTTTTCAGGAGTCTTCCTATTAATTTGAAGTACTAGTGGTAGGAAAATACAAACTCCCATTACTTACAAACCCTGTGGCCAAATGTAGCAAAAATCAAATTTCAAATAAAATCTCTCATAAGGGATTATGTTTTGAGCCATAGAATCCGGGGTGGGGGGGATTCACACCATAAACATTCCCAATGTCACAGATTTTGAGCAATGTCTCATATTACTACCTACCTGAAGGACCTCATTTCCAACCAGTGGGGCTCTCCAGTCACCGGTTTGTTCCAATCCTCCAGGGTCCATGCAGTGTAGAACTACTCTGACCTGGTACCAAGTCTTTTCTCACCACTGTCAGGCCTTTTCATATGGAACTGTGTCTCTCTCAGGACACGTATCTGGCACCAGTATGAGTAAACCCATACTCAAGAAAGATCGGCAAAGCAACATCGTGGTTCTCAGCTTTTCCAAGATCATGAGAATGGCATTTAATCCCCAAGGGGGTTGACATTTTTGGACCAGGGGAGTGACCAAGTCAGAGGGACGATGTGGGAAGTTTCGGTTTAATATACATGATGGAAGAAATATAGGAAGCAGGGTGGCTACTCAGAGAACCTGTGTACAATGGTCCTGGAGAGAAATAGGAAGGAGCTAAAGGCAAGTGAAGGGTGTGGGAGAGGGAGAGGGAAAGGAGGAAACAAAGGTAGGAGGCGTTTCACGTGGAGCTGGTGACTAAAGTACACTTGAAGCCAAGAGGGGCGCAGTGGCTGACGTGGTGAGCCAAATGGTGGTGCCATGATTCTCAAAGCAACAAAGGCAGCCTAACAAACCTCTCCTGAGCATTTGCTGCACAGAAGACCCAGGACCTGTGCTGGGTTCTGGGCCCACAGAGATAAGTAAGACAACGCACAATGCACTCAGAGGGTTGGTAAATTCATGAAGGAGGAAAGCAAGTCTGTAGCTATTCCTACAATTTAAACTTCATCACAGCTTACCAGTCCAGAGAGTGATTTTTGTGGTGGAGCCTGGGGTGAGGAGTAGGAGCCAGAGATATGACTGAGGTGAAGGTCTGGGGAACATTCAGGAGGCATGGTGCAAAGAAAGAGGATTAGCTCAACAAGGAAAAAGGACTGAGCCAGACAGGTGGTGTGAAAAGTATAGGAGAAGAGAACAAGAAAGGGCTTTGAACTTTAGATGATATGGAAGGAGGAATGAGGAAATAGGATGTTGATAGAAAGACCAGGGGCAAAGAGGGTCCACATAAAAAGAGTAATGCCAAGTAGGCAGAATCCTGTTATTGAATGAGTATGCCATGGAAACCAGCCCAAGCTGGTTTCGTTTAGAATGATAATTGAAATGTGGGTCTTTATCTGCCTCTTCCCCTGCCCAGATGGTGAAGCTAAAGCCTTCAATTACTTCTGAGGGGCAGGGAGGAGATAAAGTATGGCAGTACAAGTCTCCAGTTTCTCCCTGTCATGTGCACAGGTCTCACTAGCTTCTTAGTATCCATGGCCGATGTGAAAAGATGCTTGTGTAAGTCTATCTTGTTGCAATCTGAATTATGATCATTGGGGTGGCATTTAACAATTGACAATAATTATGGAGATATTTAAAAGTGTAATTGTTTTGACAGCATTTAAAAACTATCTCCCCCAAGAATACAGGAAGATGACCTTGAATTGCATATCCACACCACGAAACGTAACGCAGTCACTGAAAAGAATGGATGAGATATCCACCGTTTGACTTGGAGTGAATGCCACCAAAAAATTGAAAACGAGCTCAAGAAGTATGACTAAGATGATGCTGGTTTTCTATACAACAAACTGATACAAAATTCCCTACATGACTATACTTGTATGTGCAAATTATGATTGCATGAGCTTGCAGAAAATATGGACCAGCACATACGAGATGCCTACAAGCATTCCTTTGAGTAGAGGGCTATGTGGATGCGAGGAAGACAGGGTGGCGGTGCAGCCAACATAAAAAGAAGAAAAAAAGGGACTGCACTTGAAAAACACGTTGCAACAATTACATTTATGAATGCATGTAAAGTTTTCCACATATGTGTAAGTGCACTTGGAATATATTTATATAGAAATTTGGTTTCATAAAAAGGTAAAAGCAAGAGCAAATTGAGTAAGAGGGTATATAGAATTTCAAACAAGATGAAGGGGGAGCAAAATCTGGATTCACTTTCAGTTTGTTACCCCACCAGGGACTATTTCTGTTTTTTCTTGTCCAAAGTCAAGGCTTTGGAAACTGAGCTCCCTGAACATGTCAGTGCTGTTTCAAGTATAACTTATTTCTGTGAAATCTCCTTTACACATCAGTTCCAATGGAGGAAAACCAGCTTTCTTCAACTATCCCGGAGTAATCTTTCAGGGGGGCCTGTCGTTTCTGACTAGTTCAATTGTTAATTACTTTCTGCCAGCATCTGAAAGGCAGAACTTTAGTTGTGGTCAACTTCCCTACTGAACTACAGATTTTCAAAGATTTCCTCCAAAACTGGATATTATAGCTGAGTTGTAGTCCTAGCTATGCTTCTGGGATACTGTAGAGCTTTCATGAATTTGCTTATTTCCAGCATTTACCAGTAAAGTAGCTAGAAGCATCAGACAGCATTAGTGAAGAATTCCCCTTGGTCTCTGCTGCCATGGCCAACCCAGGGCCCATCTATGGGAAGGGATGCTTAAGCAGAGTTAGGACAGCAGAGATGATGTGAATGAATGGCCAATAAACAAGCATTGTGGTAGAGTCCTGGGGCTCCTCTCTTTATACCCTTGCTCAGGTGCTAGAGTGCACTTTTCACCATCATTGCCTTTTCAGATCCTCCTCATTCCCAAGACTCAACTCCATGGCTTCTCTCACATTGCTCTCTAGCTTGAAGTAATCTTCAATCCTTCTGCCCTTTTCTGTCCTGCAGTAGAAATCAATCTGCGTTCTTTCGTCATGTACCACCGTCTACATTATATAACAATACAGTAGCTTGTTTTCTACATTTTTAGAGTTTCTTACAGAGTAGGTATCCCTTCCCATAATTGTGCTAAGCCACCAGGACACAGCTAACAGTCAGTACACGAACAGCTTTTGCTGATTGAATCATCGCTCAGCTAAGACAAATGCTGAGCCACTCAAGCTGCCGGTCTACACCACAGCCACAGCAACCCGGGATCTGAGCCGTGTCTGCGACCTACACTACAGCTCAGGGCAACGCCAGATCTCTCTCTAACTGGCTGAGCGAGGCCAGGGATCAAATCTGTATCCTCATGGATACTAGTCGGTTTCCTTACCGCTGAGCCACAATGGGAGCGCCCATTCAGAGATATTTTGGTTGGAACTTTTCTCTTGACCTTTGACCAATTCTACAAATGCAGAGACATTTTCAGAAAGAGCCCACTCCTCCCGCTCCTGGAGCAGAAGATGCTGTTCATGCTGTGTCTTTCCCAATTAAGCAGCATAATCAATGTTGAGTTCTTACACTCTGTTGGTATTCTAAAAAGGAGAACAATGACCTTTGTGTTAATTAGTTGATACAAGAGCCTGCTGGGTCTAGAAGAAGACTTAATGAAACATAAGATTAGAGATTCTAATCATAAATATGCAGGTAATAACTAATGTTGATGAAATCAAATGAACATGCATCCATACTAACATGCTTTTTAATCCTCCTCCTCTGATTAAGATGTTCTTAGGATCACCTAGCAATAAAACAAACATACTTAAGACCACCCCAAAAGTCTAGAAATATAAGGAAATACTTCCCTGTCCTTTTTTAGATGAGGAAAGAGATCACTGCTTTCAGTTTAGAGGTATGTTACTGAAAAGTTGTTTACAATTTGAAGGAAAGCATTTTGAGCATATTATTTAAAAATATGACAAACATACTTTCAAAACTAAGAAGAGCTCCTGCTTCTCAAGCTTTGGAGACCCTCTATTCTGGTGGCAGTCTGTGTTTTTGAAGAAGAAATAAATAGTGAAAGGATATAGGATCAGAGGGAAAGGGGGAGGTTTTATTTTAGGTCTGGTGTCTGGGAAAAGAAAGCAAATATAGGGTGTTTATATTCATAATACTTTTAGGGAGTTCCTTTTGTGGCGCAGCAGAAATGAATCCGACTAGTATCCATGAGGATGTGGGTCAGATCCCTGGCCTCGCTCAGTGGGTGGAGGATCCCTCCTTGCTGTGAGCTATGGTATAGGTGGCAGATGTGGCTCAGATCCTGTGTTGCTGTGGCTGTGGTGTAGGCTGGCAGCTGTCACTCCAGTTTGACCCTTAGCCTGGGAACTTCCATATGCCGCAGGGTGGCCCTAAAAAAAAAAAAAAAAAAAAAAAAATTATGCTTCTAGATTGCACCTGCTCTGATATCATACCAACTGTTATCAGAGGTATCTGATATCTCAAGGATTTCCTGTCCTGATCAGGCATCAAGGGTGGCTCACTCTCTCAGGGGTCTTGATCTAGGGTCCTTTAAACCTATCTTCAGCCCATCCAGAGGCCCCTGGGAATTGAGCAGTTTTCTCAGAAATATAAGAACATCAGGGAGTTCCCGTCATGGCTCAGTGGTTAATGAATCCGACTAGGAACCATGAGGTTGCGAGTTCGATCCCTGGCCTTGCTCAGTGGGTTAAAGATCCAGCGTTGCCCTGAGCTGTGGTGTAGGTCGCAGATGCGGCTCGGATCCCCAGTTGCTGTGGCTCTGGTGAAGGCCGGTGGCTAGAGCTCCAATTTGACCCCTAGCCTGGGAACCTCCATATGCCGTGGGAGCAGTCCAAGAAATGGCAAAAAGACAAAAAAAAAAAAAAAAAAGAAAGAAAAGAAACATAAGAACGTTAACGAAGCAGTGAACTAGATGATGAATTACTTGTTTTGCATCCTGTTGTATAAACAAGGCAGCACACACAGCAAGCCTTCTAGAACAACATCACTGGGAAATCATGGAGACAACAGGATGGAGAGGTGTTCCACTGCCTGCTGCATTCTGACAGCAGAGCAGGATGTCAGCCTCTAGGGTGGAAATGCAGCCGTTGTGTTGTTGGCTTTTAGCTGCAACGATTACGGGAGCACCAACACCCCCCAGTGTAATCAAAGTTTGGGGCTTGGGGTTAGGATCAGAGCCAAGTATCCTGGTACATCCTTGCACTCCAGCACTACCCTGTTACTACGTCCCTCATTTGTTGGGAGAGATCAGGAAGACTGATCCTCACTCCCATTCAGTCAGATGCACTCAGGGAGCCAGGATCCACGCCTTATGCTTGCGCCTATAACTGAACCATTGGCCTGAGCCACACCTACCAGCTACTGAGATGGGTTTAGAAAGAGCAGGGATGAAGTGGCAGGATGAGTGGCAAAACTCTGGTTCGCTGTTTCTCACTTAAGTTTAATACCTGGCTGGGAATGACTAGGCTTTGGGGGGGAACACAGATGGGTCAAGAAGTCATGTGCTGTCCCTCATTTCAGGTAAACACTGGTTGCCCTCCTTGCTCTCATTTAGATGCTGTACTGATCCAAGCATTCACACGGCTTTTTCTAGTCCCATAGTCACAGTTCCTAATGTCATCACCAAGGAAGCTGTTAATTATTTATTCATTTGCTTGGTGATGTTTGTTTATGTATGTCCTGGTTTTAGTTCCTGAGGACACTGTGGTGTCCCAAGGGAGCTACTGTGATAAGATCCAGCTTCCTAGCATCCATGTGTTCAGATGAAAAGAAGGAGAAGAGCTGAGAAAAGAATCAGGGGCTTCTGGAGAATGGCAGTGGGGAGCAGGATCCCAGGGGGCCTGGATGGTGGGGTGGTCACCATGTAACCCTGGCCCCATGCTCTTGGATTTGGTCTGTCACTTTGTTCACGTGCTAGTTGCTTCTTCTTCTTCTTTTTTTTTTTTAATGGCTGCACCCTTGGCATATGGAAGTTCCCAGGCCAGGGATTCTATCCAAGCTGCAGCTGCAACCTATACCACAGCTATGGCAACACGTGATCCTTGACCCACTGCACTGGGCAGGAGACTGAACCTTTGCCTCCACAGTGACCCAAGCTGCTGCCGTTGGATTCTTCATCCCCTGTGTCACAGCAGGAACTCCTAGGCACCCTCTTTTTAAAATATATAACTATCTGAAGGAAGGTTGAAGATCAACTCATTCTTATTTAGGTATGAATTAATTATGTCTCTCCCAACTTACAGATAAATTCAGGTGTGCACGTGGTTGGATTGGGAGCAAAAGGGAGGAGATTTGGGGTATGGAGGCTTCTGGGGTAGGGTAGCCCTGGGGTGGTTGGGAAGAGGAGAACACCAGCTGACTATTGCTCATCTGGTCCTCTGGATCGAGAAGCATGGGAGCTGGGAGCTGAATGATGAGAAGTGAAAAAACAAACCAAACTTATTTCAGAATTTCACGTGGGGCTGTACTGCCCCGTGACATCTAAAGGAATCTTCCGTTTCCTTCTCCTTCTTTACATCCTTCTCTTCAGCTGCTCCCATATGCTCTGCTCCCTCCTCTTCCACCCCCATCCTGGAACCACTCACCTCTACTAGATATTAGGGGAGAACTGTTGGTGCTGTAATCCTGCTACATTATTGAGCAAATAAAATCATTAATGTGTTAGCAATGGAAGGGGGAACTCGAGCGGATCAGCTCCCTCAAGTGGCAAAAAAGGAACATAAAGTCCCAAGAAGGGAAATCATCCAATTAGTCCAAGGTCATTCTGGGACTGGAAGCCACGTTTCCTGAGTCCCAGTGATGTGTTCTTTCTGCTTCACCACAGAATTCCCTAGATAAACAAAGAACTATACACCTCATATAATGTCACTTGACTCATGAAACAAACCATTTAATGCCGTTTTATGCCAACTTTATGCTGAAAACTGGAAATTAAGGTTAGTAGTATGACTTCGATTTTAAAAGGACTACCTACTGCTTTGTTCATATCCTTTAAAATTACAGACGCGATTATAACGTTTTCATTTTATAGCTCCAAGAAAAAAAAAAAAGAGATCGAGTACATTTCAGTTTGATGACCCAAAATACAATTGCAGGTTGGATGACCTGGATTTATTTTTCTATTTGAGTTTGCCTGTTCTTCATTCTATTTAAATCTCAAGAAGAACCAATCACACCTGCAAAAATGAAAATGCTGGAGGAAGAGACAAGCATACGAAATAGAAAAGCTTATTGCTAATTCCTGGAAATCATATGGTTGGACTTAATTATCCCATCTTTCTATCTTATATGAACTCTGGAGCCAAACAATAGCTGTACATAAAATGAAGCTAGGCTGAGATGTATAAATATAGAACAGGTGTTTCCTAGGCCACAGCAACCCCGGGTGTATAAAGCACAATAGCTAACATTAATAATGGTCAAAATATAGTATTTATTGGGCTCTATCCCCTCTTGCATTACATCCTCCCGGCAACCATAATTTCTCCCAAATATTTCCAGGATGAAGTGTTGGACTGGTTGAGGAGAGATAGCTAAGGTTTTACATGAGCTCCTAAACAAGTCTTTCTACATAATATGATGTGCTGACCCCATTTCTTCTGTCTGCTCAGATCAGTCATAAAGCTGCTGGAGGCAAAATTTACAGCTAGGTGAACAGTGCCCACCTGGCAGTGGGGCGCTGAGGCTGCCAGGGCTGTGTTAAGACCACTACATATCTGTGGTACTCACCAGAGCCTAACACCCTCCATCACCCAGGTCCACGGGATAGAAATTAGTATCTCTGTCTTCCAACTCAGAGAGTTTAAGTTATTTGGCCAAAATCACACAGCTCGTACCAGGGAAGGATTTTTAAGGAAGCCAGTCTGACTCCAGAGTCTGTTTCTTAATGTTACACCACATATTCTGGGTTTATGAGAAAAACTGGACAGCAACTCCTCTCTAGAACTAGCCTTCCTCTGGCAAACAGACTGCCTGGAGAAGGGCTGATGGAGCTAGAAAATTAGCATAGATGTAGATACGGGAAAACCTGACCAGCTTAAGCATAACTTTTTGTGACTGAGTGAGGCACTAATGAATAGAATTCTCCTCTACAGAAGAACAGCTAAGAGGGAGAGAAAATCTCCTTCGTACACAAGTTTGGGGCAAAAGGAGCTGACAAAGCCTCCGTTATATTGGTTTGGCAAGATAATACTGCTTGGCTTAGTAGACACATCTTTGTTCTACATAGAAAGAAAAAAAAAAAAAAGGATTTGAAAGAACTCTAATCACACGACAGACCCCAATTCAGTTTGGGCATGGTGCTTAAGAAAATACAGTACTGGAAAAGAAAGACGGCTGTTCTTTCCTCACCCCAAGCCCTCCAGCTTAAGCAAGTAGGAAAGCCCCACCAGATTTCTCATAAGTAGCCCCCAGTCCAGCTCCCCAGCCAGGAGACCTAGGAGCCTGGCAGGTTACTCCTGGCCTGTCTAGGGCTGGGACAGCCTTTCCCAGGCTCTGCAAGCATGCTCTTGGTGCTATGTCCATCAGAGGATGCAGAAGCCGGAAACCTTCCCTTAAATCCAACATCCCAACTGGTGAGTATGTGGCAGCCTGGAGTCTGACACAAGAAGCTTTGAACATTCATCTTAGGAGGTGAGGAATGATTTTTTAAGAATTCCTCTCCACCTCATCGCAGATACGCACATGTGTGTAATATCCAGCCACATCCAAAATCAAGGAAGCAAGGGTTCACATTTTCTAAAGTTTTTCACAACCTGGCAGATACTTGGCATCTCATCATCTCTTTATTCTGAAGCAAGGCGATTCTAAAAATAAACTCTCAGGTTGTAAATCTCATCGTACAGGTTACATCTTCCAAACATGGCTTCAGATCCTCTTTAGAACCGTAATGACATCGTCTACACACATGCTCTCTTCTACTCAGTTTGGGCAATAATTTTAATTTTGTCACCATCACCTCTGGGCCCTTTCTCAGGTGTGGCAGCAATCCCATTCTAGCCCAACTGTCACTGGCCCAGGCTTTTCGCCAGCAGCAAAAGCAGAGGTGCCATCTGCTCACACCCTGACATTAGGTTCCTCTGTAAGTATGGGTATTAAGCCTTTATAGATAATAAGAAGGAGCTTTAGCAAAGGGCAGAAAGGGGCGGGAGTCGCTGGCTCTTGCTGAAAGGAAGAATGTCCATGATTTCCAGCAGGAAGGCTATGTGGATGGGACCATGAACCCAGTGATTAGCTGACGCTGATGAGAAGGTTGGGACTTAGGATAGAGCCTGCAGGTCCTTTGTGGATGAGGGCACTAAGCTGCCTGGAAGAAGACAAAAGAAATGCAGATAAATAATTCTAGTCCTGCTGAAGGACCACTGTTCCCTTACAAGAGTCTGATGTTTTTTTGGTTCACTTCTCTAATGAGTAGTGATGACATTCAAATATCTTAATGAAAATTTAATTTGACAATAAGGTTTACAACTATAAAAGGACTTAATAAAATCTGGTTATCTTTAGTAAGGGAAATAGAAGCAGGCTCAGTCATTCATTGCACAGATTAAAGTTTTGAGAGACACTGAACTGTGTCCCCCTTTTTAGTGTAGTTGAATTTGAACTTGGATTTTAGAGTCAGGCTGACCTGGACTGGTTGTATGACCTCGAACAAACAATTTAACCTCTCTCAGCCTCAGTTTCCTCCTTCAGAATATGGGACCTGGTTAATATAACATCATGGACTAGTTAGGAAGATTAAATAAGACAGATTAGTAATTAACGCTCTTGGCAATATGTCCAATACCCTGTAGAAACTCAATAGATCCCTACTTACCTGTCCATCTTTTGAGATCTAAAGGTACCTATTAGTTCAGTGTACATAGTGTGTTCCCCAACTTTTCTACAGAGCTTAAGACATAATCAAGAACCTTATAAAATTAGAAACCTGGGAACAGGGAGAGGAAATGAATAGAGGAAGCTGCAATATGGTGGGAAGAGCCATAGACTATAGAGTCCTGGGCTACCATCCTGGCTTTGCTCCTTACCAGCTACGAGGTTTTGGAGACATTGCTTAATGTCTTAAAAAGTCTGATTTGGGGAGTTTCCTGGTGGCCTAGTGGTTAGGACTCAATGCTTTCACTGCTGTGACCTGGGTTCAATCCCTGGTCTGGGAACTGAGATCCCACATTAAGGCACTGAAAACTGAGGCAAAAAAAAAAAAAAAAAAAAAAAAAAAAAAGGCAGCTTTCTTATCTACTTCAAGGAGATAACAATATCTCCTGTATGGACAACTATGCACAGACATTGGCCTTGATATTAAATTTCCTAAAAAGATGAATAAGATACCTTTGGTGCCTTCAAAAGGCCTGCAGCATGTTGACAGAATTAGTCATGTGTCTACATGACAAAAGAACACTCACTGAATATAGGATCATCTCTTGAATTTCTTCTCGGAAACAACAGAAGATAAAAATGATAGGCACAGATTTATGCCAGTTAAAATTTTCAATCGTGGCTCTTCTACTTCTCAGCTATATGAACTTGGGCAAGTCATTTAACCTAATTTGGGGAATAAGGAAAATAGTGGAATCTTGTAAAGTTTAAACAAGATAATGTATGACTGGGTCACTTTGCTGTACAGCAGACATTGGTATGACATTATAAATCAACTGTACTTTAATAAAAAAATTCAAAAAGAAGATTAAACAAGATAGCATATGTAAATATGAAGGACAGAGTAAGCACTCAATAAAACATTCCCTCTTTCTAGTTTGCTCTAAGTATCCCCTGCAAAAGGGGAACAGGTGACAGGTTTGAGACCCCCCCCATTTATCTTTTGTGTCTCCTCACACCAATAATCCATGTAGGAACATCTCCTAGTCTCTGCTCTGAAAAACGGGATTAATTGTTTTGATAGTTTTGGTTATGTCTACAATTTCAAAAGTCTAGACTTTAACACAGAAACCTAATTTTTTGAAAGAACATAATGAGGCGTTTCCATCATGGCTCAGCAGAAACGAGTCTGACTAGCATCCACGAGGATGCAGGTTCAATCCCTGGCCCTGCTCAGTGGGTTAAGGATCTGGTGTTGCCATGAGCTGTGGTGTAGGTCGCAGATGCAGCTCAGATCCCGAGTTGCTGTGGTTATGGCTGTGGCTGTGGCCAGCAGCTACAGCTCTGATTCAACTCTTAGCCTGGGAACCTCCATGTGCAGTGAGTTTGGCCGTAAAAATGCAAAAAAAAAAAAAAAAAAAAAAAAAAGAACAAAATGATGAAAACTTTTTCTTTTCTGTTTTCGTGTAAATGATATCTTGCATAACTTATTTTGCCACTTTTTATTTTTAAGCGTCTTCCATTTCTCTTTAGGAGAGTTTCTATAAATTACCATGAAAAGCACAAACTTTATGGGCTACAAGGAAATTGTGAGACGGCAATGAACTCCAGGGAGAATGACCTGTAGGGGATCAAAATTTGCCATTCCAAAATGTTTCCCTGGCATGTGGGTTACTTTGAGCTGGAAACAACCAAGGCCCAGGAGACTCAGGAAGAAATTTTGACCTGCCCTCTAACTGCCTAAAAGAACACAGACAGAGGACCTATTCCAGAAAGGAAGCTATCACCACAGATACCTTGAGTATGAATTAGGCCTATAGACAGGGAAGAACCTAGTGTCAACTTAAAAAAAATATGCGCGACCTGAAAATTGAGAGTTAAGTTTACTTTGGGGCAAAATGAGGACTATAGCCTGGGAGACAGCATTTCAGATAGCTCTGAGATAGCACTCCAAAGAAGTAGTGGGGGGGATATCAGTATATGTGTGGTTTTGGTGACGGGGGAGGTACATTCAACCAAGCACACACTGGGCAGAAGTTTGCCTCTGGTCTCGTGAAGGTTACTGCTAGTTGTAAGGAGCAAACATCACCATAGAGGATTTTAGTGCTTTTCGAGATATGAGGAGATGCAAGAATTGGGCTCATAAAATCTTCTCCTGAAAATACCTAGCTATC
This sequence comes from Sus scrofa, assembly GCF_054392235.1. Classification (NCBI taxonomy): domain Eukaryota; kingdom Metazoa; phylum Chordata; class Mammalia; order Artiodactyla; family Suidae; genus Sus; species Sus scrofa. The sequence continues at coordinate 55,409,844 of NC_139393.1, read as the reverse complement.
TGAACAACTGTTCTGCCAGTTTTCCCAGAGCACAGAGGGCCTCACTCCTGATCTCCACCCTGAGCTCCTTTCAGGGGCAGTTGAGGGTTGGCAACTGCAGTGGCTCATGATTCAATACATGTAGAGGCAGATGGCAAGTGCCAATCTCCAGTTCACAGCAGCAAATTCTATTTGCTATAATTCCTCTCTATGTCCCCTTTACCCTGCATGGTTCAGCCAACATTTTTTTTTTTTTACTAAACATTTGCTTTCCTTATGTGAACTGAAGTTTGGCACTTGCCATCCGCCTCTACATGGAGTAAAACATGACTCACTGCAGCAGCGGGCCTGCAGCACCCCCTGAGTGGAGCTCAGGGTGGAGTCCAGGAGTGGGGCCCTCTGTGCTCTGGGAAAACTAGAAGAACAGGTCTTCAGATAGTTAGACGTTTTTAGAAGACTCCACGAGCCCAATTTTTTGCATGTCCTCATATCTAGAAAAACACTAAGATCCTTCGATGAAGATTGGTGTCTGTGACTAGCAGCAACCTTTACGAGACCATCAGCGAAATTCTGTAAGATGTGCGCATGGCACATGCACCTCCCTCTTCTACCTTCTCACTTACATCTTGCAATTTCCCGTCTCCTCTTTGGGGTGGTATTTCAGAGCTGCCTGAAATACTGCCTCCCGGGCTGTCTTTAAGTAGACTGAAACAAAAGATGTCACTGTCATCTGTGAGAACAGCCACTCCCAAGGGTGGGCCAGTGAGCCCTGAGGGAACTCAGGAAAGAAACAAAGAAGACTTGCCTACGCTGAGGTGCATATCAAAGGAGTGATTCCAGCAAGCCCAGGCCTTTACATCTTCCCCAGTGGAAATGGGTTTTCTGTAAATCTAGTTATCTGTAAATGGTTTTTGTTCCTACTGTTATATGCTTAATTAAAGTCCCCTTCAAGGTGATTAAACCTAAAGTCCTCTGGCCAAGAATCTTTGTAAGGCTCCCTCCCCAACCTTGACCCGCCTGGGATGCTCACTCCCTGCTAGAGAAGGAATGTCGCCCATTCCTCACCTGCAGGCCATATAACCTGTTCCCCATGCAAATAAGGTATCCTTCCTCAGACCAATGAGAATATCAAACTGGGGCTCCACTCAGGTTGCATTGTGGGATATAAGGACTAATGCAGAGTGAGTCAGGCCCTCTTTATTTTTTCTTTTTTGTCTTTTTAGGGCCACGCCCATGGCATATGGAAGTTCCCAGGCTAGGGGTTAAATCAGAGCTACAGCTGCTGGCCTACACCACAGCTACAGCAACGCCAGATCCGAGCTGTGTCTGCGACCTATGCCACAGCTCAAGGCAATGCCAGATCCCTAACCCACTGAACCACAGGCCACGGATCAAACCCGCAACCTCATGGTTCCTAGTCGGATTTGTTTCTGCTGCCCCAAGACAGGAACTCCACTAGGCCCTCTTTTTAACCTGTGTGCAGTTGAGCCCTCTCTCTCCCTCTCTGAAAATGTGCTTTCACTTTACTAAATTTGTAAAACATTGCTGTTCCATTGCTTTGTTTCTGTGAGACAGCGACCGAGGAAACTGACAGTATCACTACTCCCTTCCCTTTGTTGCAAAAACTCATAGCTTCCCCCCCTCACCTCCTCTGAGCAGTTTCTCAGGGCCACTTGAGATGCTGTCTCCTGGGCTTAAGTCCTCATTTCACCCCAAATAAAACTGAACTCTCAACTTTTGGGTTGTTTATTTTTTAAAAGTTGAGACTTCATGTGAATAGCTCTACTCCCCTTTGGGGTCCCAAACCATTATCCCCAACATCCTTTTTTCTTTTGCTGTAGAAGATGGTGTTTAAGGTCAGCGTTCTGGCCATTTTGGCGAGTTCCTTGGTTTTCCTGGGTCTCTTTCAAGCTAGCAAACTTTTGTGGATTTTCTCCCATTAATCTATCTCATGTCAATTTAAATCTTAGACTAGCAAGAACAATCTAGAAGGACAGAGGAAAAATTCTCCCTCCCCGACATACCATATGCAGAGGATCAGTGAGGAAAGGAAAACTGGAGTTCCTGTCATGGATCAGGGGAAACCAATCTGACGAGCATCCATGAGGATGCGGGTTCAATCCTTGGCCTCATTCAGTGGGTTAAGGATCCAGCAATGCAGTGAGCTGTGGTGTGGGCTGCAGATTCGGCTCAGATCTGGCATTGCTGTGACTGAGGTGCAGGCCAGTGGCTACAGCTCAATTTGACCCCTATCCTGGGAACCTCCATTTACTGTGGGATGGCCATTAAAAAAAAAAAAAAAAAAAAAAAGAAGAAAAAGGAAAAGGATAACTGTTCAGGATCCCATTTTCCAAGTCCTTGAAAAGAAAATCTCTTTCAAAGTAAGAGGAATTCTTTTCACAAAGGATAGTTTCAGTCTCTGAATCCCACTTAACCTAAGCCCTAGCTGTGTTAATTTTACTTCATGGAGTTCCCATCATGGCATAGCAGAAATGAATCCGACTAGGAACCATGAGGTTGCAGGTTTGATCCCTGGCCTCGCTCAGTGGGTTAAGGATCCGGCATTGCCGTGAACTGTGGTGTAGGTCGAAGACATGGCTCAGATCTGGCGTTGCTGTGGCTGTGGTGTAGGCTGGCAGCTATGGCTCTGATTCAACCCCTAGCCTGGGAACCCCCAAATGCCACGGGTGTGGCCCTAAAAAGACCAAAGACAAAAAAAAAAATTTACTTCATGTTCCCTCAAAGTGGAGATAAGTAAGGATGAAATACGGTGCATATGTAGCATCTTGATTCCAAGGAGTCCAATAGGCAAACATACCATCTCATTAACCTTCCTAGTGGTCTGAGAGAAGGACGTGACAAATGTAATATCCCCACTCTTGCAAATGAGGAAACCAAGGAGTGAGAAAAGGAAATGAAAGACCAAGAGCACAGTGGTGTGAGTGACAGAGCAGGAAAAAAGAAATTGGGTCTTAGAAACCGTGATTATTTCAAGGGCATATGAATACCCATGAATTATAAAGAGTAAGGTAAAACCCAACTGCTAATGGCTTAGAGTGTATTTACATCAAAGTATGGAACACATGCTTTTCAAGTATGCCCAAAAGACTCAAACTCCTTCAGGTACCTGGGTGATGCTGGCAGATGCCCCCCAGGGTTTCTTCTTTTTTTGGCCCCTACAATTGTGTGTCACTTTTCATACTGTGATAAATTGTCTGATATCTAGTGATTGGCTATAGATTTCCAACTCTAACTTCAGCGTTTTGTTTTTTCATTTTTATCTTCTCTCAAGTCAAACCAAATATCTATTTCTATGCTTCCCAAAGTCTACCTATATAAGGGATGATAAATGCCTGTCACTTTTCTTTAAATAAAAAAAAAGAAGATGAAAATTTCTCAATACAAGCATTGGTGAAATTGAATTAAATAAAGTATATAATCATCTAAAGCTATTTTTCATCAAAAGGGTATTTTTTTAATCTACTTGGAGTCATATTTATGGGTAAGAATATTGTTATAAATTGGTTGTTAGGAAAGTGGGAGTTAGAATTTTTATAAATCATCAGCTGGTTAAAAATGTCGTTACCTTTTAAAACAGTTTAAGAGAGCAGATGAGAAAATTACTTCGATATCAAAATCAAGTCCCCGAAACCCTCCTACACTGTTGGTGGGAATGTGAGTTGGTGCAGCCACTGCGGAAGAGTATGAAGATTCCTTAAAAAGCTAAAAATTGAGTTGGTATATGATCCAGGAATCCTACTCCTGGATATATATCCAGACAAAACTATAATTCAAAAAGATACGTGCACTTCTATGTTCATAGCAGCACTATTCACAATAGCCAAGACATGGAAACAATCTAAATGCCTGTTGACAGATGAATGGATAAAGATGATGTCATATATAGACCACAGAATACCACTCAGCCATAAAAAGAATCAAATAATGCCATTTGCAATAGCATGGATGGAATTAGATATTATGTCAGAAAGAGAAAGACAAATACCATATGATATCACTTATAGTGGAATCTAAAATAAGGCGCAAATGGGAGTTCCCATCGTGGCGCAGTGGTTAACGAACCCGACTAGGAACCCTGAGGTTGCGGGTTCGATCCCTGGCCTTGCTCAGTGGGTTAACGATCTGGCGCTGCCGTGAGCTGTGGTGTAGGTTGCAGACGCGGCTCGGATCCAGCATTGTTGTGGCTCTGGCGTAGGCTGGTGGCTATAGCTCCAATTCGACCCCTAGCCTGGGAATAGCTCCTATGTCATGGGAGCGGCCCAAGAAATAGCAAAAAGACAAAAATAAATAAATAAATAAATAAATAAATAAATAAAATAAGGCGCAAATGAACCTATCTGCGGAAAAAAAAAAAAACACCTCTGTATTCACAGACATAGAGAACAGACTTGTGGTTGGCAGGGTACGAGGGTGGGATAGACTGTGAGTTGGGGTTAGCAGATAGAAGTTATGTATACAGAATGGATAACAACACAGTCCTACTGTATAGCATAAGGAAATACATTCAATATCCTGTGCTAAGACCTAGTGGGATGGACATAACTGAATCACTTCACTGTACAGCAGAAATTAACACAACGTTGTAATCCACTATAGTTGAATTTAAAAAAATCAAGTCCCTGAGAGAAGAATGTGGGGTGGACTTAGGGGTGGACATAATAGGCAACAACTTACATAGAATGGGTGCAAAGATACTTGGAAGGAAGTTTTGCATTCAAGTTGCCTTGTTCATTCACCAGGGATCAAGAGGCTCAGACTAAGAAAAATAAATTTTTACATAGTTATCAAAAGGTATAACATGTCAACCATTCTGCAAGACAGCATTAAATTCATCTTGAGAGTGTTAACAGATGGAAAGGGGGGAAATACATTAGCACAGGTAAGTGCATTGAATGTCCACAGGTAACTTTTAGAGGCATCACAGTGTAGTTAAAAGCATGCAGAGTAATGAATACATTAACAGAGTCAAACCTAGTGCAGCCACTTTCTAGCTAAGGGGCCTTTCAAGGTTGTACAAGGGTTAATGGTAATGAAAGTAAATTCCTGGTATACAGTAGACCCACAATACTTAATATTTATTGAAGTTATTTTAGTCTACTGGATGTTTTCTCCTTCCCAAAATACACTTAGAAACTCTATCACCTCAAATTTTACCCAATTGTAATATTTCAGAGAGCATATGAATTAATTGAAATTTTGTTTTCAGTTAATATGAATTTGATATTTACAGCAGAAAAAGTATGGCCCAGTATCTTCATTTAAATGGGCTGTGGTTTGAGCAAGGTAGGAACAGTTGTTTTTATTATAGTACAAAATATCTAAGTGTTTGTTATTACTTGAACCTCATAGACCCTATTTTACTCATGTCTAACAATATGTCAAATATTGATAAAACAATCATAATCATCTTTATGCTATCATTTGGTCATTCTTTTTTTTTTTTTTTTTTGTCTTTTGTCTTTTTGTCTGTTGTTGTTGTTGCTGTTGTTGCTATTTCTTGGGCCGCTCCCGCGGCATATGGAGGTTCCCAGGCTAGGGGTTGAATCAGAGTTGTAGTCACCGGCCTACGCCAGAGCCACAGCAACGCGGGATCCGAGCCGCATCTGCAACCTACACCACAGCTCACGGCAACGCCGGATCGTTAACCTACTGAGCAAGGGCAGGGATCGAACCCGCAACCTCATGGTTCCTAGTCGGATTCGTTAACCACTGCGCCACGACGGGAACTCCCCTCATTTGGTCATTCTTAATTTATGCTTTTGTTTTATCACCCATATTTGGAAGCATTCTGTGAATAATGTGACCAGGCAACAAAATGTGGCAAAATGTAGACCATTATTGCCTATAACCTTGCTTGCCTGTGATGGCTACTGATATATCCACTTGCCTGAGCTGAACAACAGTACACAGGATTCCCTTTCTAATATATTACCGGCCAGGCTACAAGAGGCATATTTTCAAAAGAGCTGGAGGAAAGACAGGAGTAGCAGACACTTTATAGCATGATTGGTTATTCAAACATTAATCTTTGTGTTGCTGTGACGAGATTTTGCAGATGTGATTAAAGTTTCTAATCAGTTGATTTTAATTAAAAAGGAAATTATCTTGGACGACCTGGGCAGGCCAGATTTATTCATTTGGACGATCTTTAAAGAAAAGAGCTGAAGCTTTTCCTGAGTTGAGACCCTTGCCTGTGGACAAGCAAACTTTGGCTTGTGCTCACAAAGTCCCAACCTGCTCATGATCTCCCCTTCCTGACCTACAGACTTTGGATTTGCTTAAAAGCCCCCACAATTGTATAAGTCAATGCTTTATAATAAATTCAAATAGATGGATCATAGATAGATAGATAATTAGATAATCTCACTAATTCTGCTTTTCTAGTCAAACTCTGGTATCTTTCCATATCCTAATATCCCTGTAGAACCAAGTTCTACACCACATCTTGAACACGTGATGACCTCTTACTTGTTGATTTCCACCAACAGACTGGTGCTTTCATTTATTTATGCATTTAAAATGTATACATAATCGGAGTTCCCATTGTGGCTCAGTGGTTAACAAAATCCGACATGGAACCATGAGGTTGCGGGTTCGATCCCTGGCCCTGCTCAGTGGGTTGAGGATCCAGCATTGCCATGAGCTGTAGTGTAGGTCACAGACGCAGCTCGGATCCTGCGTTGCTGTGGCTCTGGCGTGGGCTGGCGGCTACAGCTCCAATTAGACCCTTAGCCTGGGAACCTGCATATGCCACAGGAGTCGTCCTAGAAAAGGCAAAAAGACAAAAAAAAATTATACATAATAAAAGCCATTTATGACAAACCCACATCCATATAATACTCAGTGGAGAAAAGCTGAAAGCCTTCCCATGAAAATTTGGAACAAGATAAGGATTCTGCTTTTATTCAACATAGTACTGGAAGTCTTAGCCACAGCAATCCAACAAACAAAAGAAATAAAAGGCATCCAAATTGGAAGAGAAAAGGTAAAATTGTCACTCTATGCAGATGACATTATACTATATAGAGAAAACCCTAAGGACTTCACACAAAAACTACTCACACTGATCAATGAGTTCAGCAAAGTGGCAGAATACATGATTAATATTCAGAAATCAGTTGCATGTATGTATATTAACAATTAAATATTAGAAAAGGAATATAAAAATACAATACCTTTTAAAAATCACACCCCAAAAAATTAAATACCTAGAAATAAACCTGACCAAGAAGGTGAAAGACTTACATGCTAAGAAGTATAAAACATTAATCAAGCAAATTAAAGAGGATGCAAAGAAATTGAAAGATATCTCATGCTCCTGGATTGGAAGAATTAATATCATTAAAATGGCCATACTACCTAAAGCAAGCTGCAGATTTAATCCAGTCCCTATCAAATTACCCACGACATTTTTCACAGAACTACAACAAACAATCCAAAAATTTATATGGAACCATAAAAAACCCAGAATTGCCAAAGCATTCCTGAGGAAAAAAACCAAGCAGGAGGCATAATTCTCCCAGATTTCAGATAATATTACAAATCTATAGTAATCCAGTGTGGTGCTGGTACAAAAACAGATATACAGACCAATGGAGCAGAACAGAGAGCCCAGAAATAAACCCAGACACTTGTGGTCAATTAATCTTTGATACTGGAGGCAAGAATATAAAATGGGAAAAACCAGTCTCTTCAGCAAATGGTGCTGGGAAAACAGGACAGCTGCATGTAAGTCAATTAAACTAGAACACACTCTCACAACATGCACAAAAATAAACTCAAAATGGCTGAAAGATTTAAACATAAGACACCATAAAATTCCTAGAAGTGAACACAGGCAAAATATCCTCTGGCATCAACTGTACATATGTTTTCTCAGGTCAGTCTCCCAAGGCAACAGAAATAAAAAGAAAATAAACTAAAGGGACCTAATCAAACTTACAAGCTTTTTCATAGCAAAGGAAATCATTAAAAAAACAAAAAGAAAAAAAAAAACCCTACAGAATGGGAGAAAATAGTTGTGGATGATAAAACCATAACTGACAAGGGCTTAATCTCCAACTCATACAACTGAACAGCAAAAAAACAAAATAAAACAAAACAAAAACAAACAAAAAAAACAAACCAAAACACAAAACAAAACAAAACAACAACCCAATTGAAAAATGGGCAGAGGACCTAAATAGACATTTCTCCACAAAAGACTTCTGGATAGCTACCAGGAACAAGAAAAAAACATTCAACTTCACTAATTATTAGAGAAATGCAAATCAAAAATAAAATGAGGTACCACCTCACACCAGTCAGGAGGGTCATCATTTATAACTCTACAAATAACGAATGCTGGAGAGGGTGTAGAGAAAAGGGAACCCTCCTGCACTATTGGTGGGAATGTAAGCTGGTACAGCCACTATGCAAAAGAGTATGGAGGTTCCTCAGAAACCACCATATGATCCAGCACTCCCACTCCTGGGCATATATCTAGAGAAAACTTTCATTCAAAAAGATACATGCACTCTATGTTCATTGTAGCATTATTCACAATAGCCAAGACATGGAAACGATGTAAATGTCTAGCAACAGATGAATGTACTATGAAGATGAGGGACACTGTATTCCAATATACAATGAAATACTACTCAGCCATAAAAAAGAACAAAATAATGCCATTTACAACAACATGGACACAACTAGAGATTCTCATACAAAGTCAGAAAGAGAAAGACAAACACCATATGATATCACTTATATGTGGAATCTATAATATAGCATAGATGAACCTTTCTACGGAACATAAGCAGACTCAGAGACACAGAGAACTGACGTCGGTGCCAAGGGGCAGTGGAACAGAGTGGGATGGACTTGGAGTTAGGGGTCAGTAGATGCAAACTATTACAGTTACAATGGATAAGCAAAGAGATCCTGTTGCATAGGGAACTATATCCACCTCTTGTGATAGAACATGATAGAAGAAAATATGAGAAAAAAGTATATTTATATGCATAACTGCATCACTTTCCTGTATAGCAAAAATATTGACAGAACATTATAAATCAACTATAATAAAAAATTTAAAAAAATAAAATATATAATCACCAACTCATTAAAGGAGTTAAGACAATTACTTTTTACTAAATCTTTTGTTGTTCTTCCTACTCATATTTACATAGGCTAGTCTTTCTAGATAAATGGCATCATAAAATGATCATCATGTACACACTTGTTGTTTTACCATGGACAAGTGATTAACTCCTTTGTGCCAATTCCATAAAAATGGAGATAATATTTCTCTCATTAGATTTTTGTAAGAAGGAAATTAATTAACTATAGAGTACCATGATTATAGTAAACCATATGCAAAAGTTACCTTTTATTATGATCCAAATTATTTTCATAATCTTTAATTTTTCCAAAATTTACTTATGGAGAAGGGTAACAGTAATGGTGACAACGATTTACATCAGCATTTTCAGAGGACATTTTATTTTTTTATTTTTATTTTTTTGGCTTTTTGCCATTTCTTGGGCCATTCCTGCTGCATATGGAGGTTCCCAGGCTAGGGGTCAAATTGGAGCTATAGCTGCTGGCCTACACCACAGCCACAGCAACGCGGGATCCGAGCCGCGTCTGCAACCTGCACCACAGCTCATGGCAACGCCGGATCGTTAACCCACTGAGCAAGGGCAGGGACCGAACCCGCAACATCATGGTTCCTGATACGACTCGCTAACCACTGAGCCACGACGGGAACTCCTTCAGGAAGTTTTTATCTAGGAAGGGCCGAGATTTTCTTCTACCAAGTAGAGAATTTGCATTGTTTCAGTGTATAAGATGTGCAAACCAAATTTTCCAACATCGGGAATCACGTTTCCTTTAAAAATAAGCTTTACTGGTAATGCATTGTTACGGGTTGAATTGGGTTTCCTAAAAAAAAAAAAAAAAAAAGATATGAAGTCCTTACTTCCTGCCCCCTTGGAAGATGACCTGATATTTGGAAAGCGGATCATTATAAAAATAATCAAGTTCCAATGAGATCATTAGGGAAGGCCTTAATCCAGTATGTCCTTATCAAGAGGGGGAATTTGGACACAAACATGCAAAGCGAGAAGGTGATATGAAGAGACAAACACAAAGAGGACACCATGTGAAGACAAAGGCGTGAGGTATCTCCAAGTTGAAGATCACCAGCAATCCACCGGAAGTCAGGAGAAAGGCCTGGAAAATCTTCTCCTTTACAGCTCTCAGAAAGAACCAAACCTGCTGATCTTAAACTTTTTTGTTACTTTATTACACAACCCTAGGAAACCATTACACACGTTAATAATGATTTAAATGACTAGTTTCTAGTATACATGAAAAAAAGTAATAGACTTGGGGTAAACATTCCAAATATCACTGTTTTTATTACAAACACAATCAATTGCATTTAGTCCCTCACAGAAAATATATTTATATTTGAGCAAATACTTCTATGTTTACATAGGTGATATTCATAATAGGAGATTCACCAAAATCTCTCTCAAACTACTTCTGCTGCAAACCATCATACATTAACTCTGTAATTAGCTTCTTAGCCTCTATGAATGAGTAATCCTTCTTGCAATAACTCCCAATGCCACAAGGATATCAATATCCAATTCAAACTACAGTGACGTCCATATCCTTATTTCTGAATTTTCTGTGGAGATGAAGGTCTACCCTAAGGAAAGCCACCTTCATTTTAATCTGTGACACCTCCCTTTTAGTATTAGCTATTCCCAGTTAAATCCAAATGGAAAGTCATTGATTGTGACTTATTTCAAAACTGGAAGCACTTTTGTCAACTGGGTAGCCAAATGGAATTCCTACCAGAAGAAATGCTTTCATTTGCTTACACATGTGCTCTCTTCTGAATAAAATGGGCTATTTCCACTATATAAGCATTTAGCCAATTTTTTTCCCTTGAGAGTAATAAGTGCATTACCAGAAGTATTGCCTGAATGATCCAAAGATGAGATTCAGATCCAAAGATGAGAATGTTAATTCTTCATTCTGAATGGTTTAATTTTCAATTTGTCTCACTATTGTTTCCCTTCCACAGGGCCAGGAAGGAGAAATTTATTTCCATCTTAATTCAGTCACAAGAGCAACTTTGTTGAGCCAGCCAGGGCCAATTACCATCGGGTGGGCAGTGTGTGTGACAGCTGAGTGAAACTGAAGGCATCTGACAGTGTTATGAAGAACTTTATTCAATCTCTTGCCAAACACTAAGAGTAACTGCTTGCCAGGGCGAGTTTTCCCCCCTAAATTTGAGATTGCAAAGAACTCTTTTTGCAAGAAACTTTGGCTTCAGTGAAGGTGCATGTGAGCCCATATTTTCTTTTCATTTTCTGTGGATATTTTTTCTATGTCTCTACCTTTCATGCATATTTGATTACTCTTTCCATCTGTTAAAAAAGTTCTGTTTCTTTTGGGCAAATACTGGCAACATTCTTCTACTTCTCATCATTTTCTAGACATATTGACTTGGCTGTAGCAAAAGTGAAGTTCTCTAGAGAGAAGAAAATGAATGATAAAATACTGAAAAGGGGACAATCAAAATTGAAACATTATTAGATCAAATCTATAATGTAAGCCAGATGAAAAATAGTTCATTTACAAGATGAATTACTGCATTTACATAATTTTTTAAATCCCAAAGATTCTGTTCTTGGTCCTATAAAATATATGAAATAATTGAAAACATAACACACAAACTACTTCTCTATTTTTCAGAAAAAAAATGTTTCTCCAATTCTTTCTAAAGTTTTCTAATCCACAATGCATAGCCACAAGCAATATAAATCAATCAATCTGAGAGCTGGGGGATGTTGTATATAAATTAGTAAGTGGTAAGAAGAGGACACAACCAAATTCCGGTCTCAGGTTGCAAATTGTATTGAAGTGATTGTATATTTCCATCAATCTGCTAAAATTAATTAGCCAGTACTATATACATTTGTAGCATAACACATACAAAGTTTTTTTTTTTTTTTTTTTTTTTTTTTTGGCTTTTTAGGGCTGCAACCCTGGCAGCTATGGAAGTCTATAGCTGCTGGAGTACTCCACAGCCACAGCAACTAGGGAGCCAAGGCTCATCTGCAACCTATACCACAGCTCACAGCAACAATGGATCCTTAACCCACTGAATGAGGCCAGGGATACAACCCACATCCTCGTGGATGCTAGTTGGATATCGTTACCACTGAGCCATGACGGGAACTCCAATATGACCATTATCTTGAAGTCTTTCTTATCAACTTGAAGTGCTGACTTCCTCCTTCCAGCCTAGTCAAGCTTTTATGACTCAGACATTTGGGAGAGGAAAAGTTCTATTGTTTACCCCTGGAAGAAGAGACACATTGTGGGGTTCACCAAGTTCCCACCAACGGGAGTTGCAGTGTAAAAGTGGCCTCTATTTACTAAGTTCGTTTCCAAGTACCCAAGTTCTCTTAAGAGAGAACATTACATTATTTGTAGATTTTTTATGATGACCATTCTGGTTGGTGTACCTCATAGTAGTTTCAATTTGCATTTCTCTAATAATTAGCGATGTTGAGCATTTTTTTCATGTGTTTTTTGGCCATCTGTATGTCTTCTTTGGAGAAATGCCTATTTAGATTTTCTGCCCAATTTTTTATTGGGTTGTTTTTTTTGATATTGAGCTGCAGAAGGTGTTTGTATATTTTGGAGATTAATCCCTTGTTTGCTTCATTTGCAAATATTTTCTCCCATTGTAGGGGTTGTCTTTTCATTTGCTTAGGGTTTCCTTTGCTGTGGAAAAACATGTAAGTTTAATTAGGTCCCATTTGTTTTTGTTTTTATTGTCATTACTCTAGGAGGTGGATCTGAGAAGATACTGCTGGAGAGATTGTGGAGAAAAGGGAACCTTTTTACACTGTTGGTGGGAATGTACATTAGTGCCATCACTACTGAAAACAGTTAAAAATAAAACTAACCTCCATACTGTTAATTTTTAAAAACTAAGAATAGAACTACCATATGATCCTACCATATGAACCTCCATACTGTTAGTTTTATTTTTAAAAACTAAAAATAGAACTACCATATGACCCAGCAATCTCACTCCTAGACATCCACCCAGAGAAAAACCATAATTCAAAAAGATATATGCACCCTGATGTTCACTGCAGCACTAATTACAATAGCCAAGACATGGAAGCAACCTAAATGTCCATCAACAGATGAATGGATAAAGAATATGAGGTACGTATATACAATGGAATGCTACACCACCATAAAAAAAGAGTGAAATAATGCCATTTGTAGCAAAATGGATGGATCTAGAAACTAGCATACTAAGTGAAGTTAGACAGTGAAAGACAAACACTATATGATGTCACCTATATGTGGAATCAAAAAAAAAAAAGGGATACAAATGAACTTATTTGCAGAACAGAAACAGACTCACAGATTGGTGGGCTTTAGCCAACTAAAACACATTAGTCATGTCTAGGCACCAGTGGGAATAAAGGAATATTATTTCCAAAATGTTCCAAAATGTTCTGATGAGATGACATATGTTTTGGAAGGTGAGACAAAAGAATACAAGTTGTTTAATAACTCACATGTCAGCATTTACTACTTCCCTTTGTAGCTGAGGGAGCCAATAAAACATGTGTGTCTTTCAAAAGCAGTAATTATTAGCAAGTACTTCATGCTAAACATAGCGCCAGGTGCTGGAGACAAAAATATAAAAGAAACAGATACCACCTCTTCCCTTGTGGGATTATAACCTAATAAGGATGGTAGGTCCTTTCAATATGTCACCCCGCTAAATATACAGTTATAAACTATGGAGGTGCTATAAAGACAAAGTAAAATTTGTAGCCAGGCAGCAGATAGCATGATTGGTTCTTCCTAATTTGCCTGGGGCCCTCCTAGCTTTGGCATTGAAAGTCCAACTTTTTAGGAAAAACCTCAGTTCTGGGCAAACCAGGAGAGTTGTTTACCCTAGAAATATAACCAGGAGTCTGAGAGCGCAGAGGTCAGAGGAAGCCTCTCTGAGAAGATGACCTCCGCGCTGGGGCTTGAAGAAAGAGCAGGAATTGGGCAAGCTCAGCATCAACAGAAGAGCATTCCTCCGCCCATGGTCTCTCTACTGTAAATAGGGTTACAATGAACATGGGGTGCATGTATCTTTTCAAATTATGGTTTTCTCCAGATAGATGCCCAGCAGTTGGATTGTTGGATCGTATGGTAGTTCTACATTTAGTTTTCAAAGGACCCTCCATACTGTTCTCCATGAGTATAGGTTTATATAGAACTGATTCAGTTTGCTGTATACCTGAAGTGAATACAACATTGCAAGTCAACTCAAGTCCAATAAAATATAAAAAAATAAACAAATGAAGGAGGAGAATAAGAAGGAGAAGGAGGAGGAGGGAAGGAAGAATGGCATTCCTGGTGATAGAGCAGCTATGGAAGGCCTGAGACGGGAGAGAGCTCAGGGAAAGAGGACCAGGGAGGAAAGTGAGCTCTGAGATGAGGATGGTAAGGCTGGTAGATTATGCTGAGCCTTGTAATGCATGTTAAGGTGCTGGGGGAGGTGGGGGGAGTAGATTCTACTTCAACAGCACCAGAAAGATCCTGAAAAGTTTGGGGCAGAGGCATACCCAGGCTGAAAAGTCCTATATAGGGCAGTTTGTATTTTAAGATGATCATTCTGGCTGCTATAGGGAGAAATGACACAAGGCAGGAAACAATGGCAGAACTGAGAGCAATTCTGATGTTTGAAGATCATGTGTTTTCCATCTCACGAAGGAGGAGATATTTGCCTGTGGTACTCAAAGTGTGGCCACAGTACCAGAAACCCCAGCTGGGGATTGGTTAGAAGGGCACTTTCTTGAGCTCCTGTGCAGACCTACTGAATCAGAAATTCTGGAGTTTTAAGATATTTCCCAGGTGATTAGGATGCAGAGCTAAAGTTTGAGAACCTCCACCTTAGGAAAACAAAATTGCTTCCGAGGCAAGACTCAGAAATGCATAGAAATATGGGTATAGAGTCACTCCACTTCAGGGTCAAGATTCTGGAAAATGAGAGTAGATGTACAAAGAGGACAGAGATGGATATTGTTTGCATTGGAAAAGCATAATTCAGGTTTTCCAAATTCCTTGTGACATCACGAAAAATGTACTCCCAAAGGGATAATTAGCAGCTTAAGGGAAAGGTATTGACACTGCAGTTTGAAAGGCAAAGACAAAAATAACAAGTTTAAAATTTCTTAGTAATTACTAGATAGAATAATGATTGTCAAATGAGAAGAAAAACCATAAATCAGTTTCCAGAACTACTAAAACCAAAATTCCTTCTGGTCCTGTATTTCTGTGATCTCATAGAGAGAATTTTAACCCTGCTTTGTAACTGTTTGGTATTCCGACCCAAATGACTATATTTGAATATATTTGAATATTCAAAATCCCAGGCCAAAACTGCTATCTCAATTTTAACCCAGGAAATACATGTAAATAGAGAGATATTACTGAGAATTGATGGGATATGGCTCGCGATGTACAGCAGTGAAAGGGCATAGCTTACCAAAAAGAAACAGGTGTAATAGGAAAAGGAAGAAGTTATATCCAGCATAAAATTCATAGTTGAGCATAGAAACATGGTAGAAAAAAATTTCCATGTCTTAAAGAAAACCAAATGTGAAAGTAACAATGAAAAAGTACAACAAACTTCCAGACCAGAGAAGACAGATGATGCTCTTCTTAAACAGATAAAATGCTTGGAGAGGGTCAAGATAGAGCAGTGACAGAGTCTCTAATTATCCTCACAGCTCTTGGAAGACATTCAATTCAACAACAGAATATAAAGTATGTTTTCTTGTCTTAATAGCAATTTTGTCCTTCAGACAGGAAAGGAAACCGCCTGGGAATCCATTCATCTGGGTCTAAGTTTGACTAACAGAGAAATGGTTTGTTATCAAAAACGTATTGAAACTTTGGGAGAGGCCACTTTGTTTTGGGGATTATAATAACGAAAGACTAGAAATATTTACAAAATATTCCTTGGAAGAGCATTTACTTTTGGATGTGGGTATTTACGCTATGTCACTCATCATTCTTGGAAGGTGCTTAGGGTAATAAAATACCATCTATGTCAACTACTTTATTCTGGTGATGAAGCTATTTCTTCATTCAGACAAGATGTGTATCTGACTGCTTGATCAGGTACCTTCTATTCAACTGAACTCTAACTGGGTGATGAATGGGGAGAGGTGGAAATGTTTGCCTCCAAATATCTACCTTAGCTGAGGCTTTCCCTAAAATGATGGTTCTCAAACTTCAGATTATATTAGAATGACCTACAAGACATTTACAACACAGAATTCTGGGCTCCATCTCCGGAGTTCCTGTTTCAGTAGGTCCATTCTTGGAGCCCGAAAATGTGTATTTCTAATTAGTTCCCAGCTGCTGATGCCCCAATCATTTTATAAACCTCAGATTTAATGAAAGAAACAATGTCATGTTGCAGCCCTTCTAACTCATGCTTTCCCACAGAGGAGGTGGAGTCAGAGGCTCAATCCCCCCTCTTTGCTCCTAAAAAGGAATCATCCCCTAGTTTCTCAACCCTGTCTACACATTAGGAGCCCCTCTGGGAAGTTTTAGAAACACCTGCATCCAGGCTTCCTCTGTCCCTGGTTCTGACTGAATGAATCAGCATTTAACTCTGATCATTTTAAGCAAGTGAAATTTTTTAAAAATGCAACACCTTTGTTTATCAAACCGTATTTTCCCTCGGTTTTGAAATCAATGAGACTGTTAATGCTACTTAAGTGTTTTGTAATCAGTACTCAGTATTGTTTTATCTGTGAAACCAATGATTGAATTGTTGCATATGGAAAAAAAATGGAGAAGTGATTTTTAATTTTATATTGTTCACTTGAACATGAGTTTCTTTCCTTATGTATATGTCATAGGGAAACATTTCTCAGATCAATGGACTAGCATACTAAGGACATGTTTATTATATCATTTTTCCTCGGGACCACCAAGAACAAACAGACAGAGAGTGATGGAATTGATTAGAAATGGATAATGTATTATCCATCTTCTCAATAATGAAGGAGTATCTTCATGATGGTTGAATGCATTATCAGTGATTAATTCATGAACAAGAAAGTGACATATTCATCCACCGAATTATTGTGAGCCTATCATATAGCTTTATTAAAACAATTGATCATATTTGCATCTATATTAAGGGAAATATATTAATTGAGATTTGTAACAGGAAATAGGCATTTTCACAACACTATGACAAATATTTAAATATATGTTCGCATCTAGATTAAGGGAATATATTAATTGATATTTGTAATGGGAAATAGGCGTTTTCATAACACTATGACAAATATTTAAATATATGTGACTAAATTGTCAAACCCAAGCTCTCAACATTTATTGCTTTAATCTGAGCATGTTTTCTTCAATTCAATAAAACACTTTCCCCAAAACACGTAATTTTATGCAAGAAATTTTGTGTGCTTCCTAAATATTCAACTTCAGCACTTAACAACAGAATCTAGAAATGCAGGAAAGAGTGCAGAAAAATCATCTGAGAAACTCAGGAATTTACTTACAGAGTGCTTGCTAAGTGTTACATTTCTTTCCAGAAGTATAGAAAATTCACCATTTAACAAGAGTATGAGCAATAACACAAAAGGCATTTTTAGAGTAACTAAAACATGAATTTTAAAAGGACAAAGGATGAAACCTTAATGAGATCTTGTGCAATTTGTGGCAATAGCAAAATTTTAAAAATGGTAAGCTAGACCCTTGCCCATTCATCTCCAAAAAGAGAGAATAAAATGCAATTAGCTTAAATACCTAATCAAACCATTAAGCGTGCAAAACCACACTCTAATTTTAGGGATTTTATTTGTCCACTTTAAGAATTACATTGGACTGACATTTTTTTTAGATATATATTTTTCCAGATATATAGGTAGACATAGATATATAGGTATAGGTTTAAAAAAAATAGCAAATATAGATACCAATTTTGGTTTTACTTTTAAGAATTATTTTCCAGTTTTTTCCTTGCTAAAATAATATAATTTGCCAGAAGGAGCACAAATTTAGATAGTCTGGACCCTAAAAATGAAGGCATACAATGAAATCTATTTATTTCTATAATACTAGCTCAAAGCAGCTGTATCAACAATATCAAGCACTGCAGAGCTGACTTTGAAAAGACAATTTAATGAGAGATATAAAGAAGTGATATATACATATATTTAAAGTATAGGAAGAAGAAGATGGTATAATGAATTGGTAGTAATTCTACAGCTCACTGTCCAAAAAAGCAAAAAAGGCAGCTGTCATGAGAGAGAAAACAGAGACGGAGTGGGACAGGATGACAGTTGTAAATGTCTTCATTTATGCACAGTTCTTGTCACAGAGCATGTGCTTGATAAAACTGTATTGAAGATGATGAGGGTCGCATTTATGGTATTACGATTTAAAATTTTTACGTCAATTAAAATAGCAAATAAGACTTTATACAGATACTAAACACAAGAAAAATTACACAACATAAAATATAAGTAATTTTAAAAACTACAAAATTGCTCATATTAATGATATCTGTTGCTCCTCACATCAAACCATATTCATTAAAATAGACAAAGGTGACTTTCCTGACTTATTTCCTCAACAAAGTCTTCCCTACATGCTCTGCCTTGTTCTTCAAAGTACTCATCTCCCAGAGTTCCCGTCGTGGCTCAGTGGTTAACAAATCTGACTAGGAACCATGAGGTTGTGGGTTCCATCCTTGGCCTTGCTCAGTGGGTTAAGGATCCGGCGTTGCCGTGAGCTGTGGTGTAGGCCCCAGATGGGGCTCAGATCCCACATTGCTGTGGCTCTGGCATAGGCCGGTGGCTCCAGCTCTGATTCGACCCCTAGCCTGGCAACCTCCATATGCCATGGGAGCAGCCCTAGAAAAGGCAAAAAGATTTTAAAAAATTAAAAAAGTACTCATCTTCTATAAAGTGGATTATTTTTTAAAAATAAATTAGCTCATGTCTGCTCCCATATTTATATTTTCCCAACAGTTTCACATTGTAATTCAAAAGCAAACTCTGTGTCATGAACTCATCCTCTCCTCTCTCCCAGTCCCATTGCACCAGAGCCTCTTCTCAGTTCCAGAAATACACCAAGCTGTTCCCCACCTCAAGGCCTCCAGGGGTGCAGCTCCTTCTGCCTGGAATCTCAGACTCCTCCTTCTTTGCCAGGGCTACTGCTCTGTTCCAGCTAACTGCCACCTCTACCAAGAGACTTGCTCTCAGGATCATGAGCATAAGTGGATTTCCTGGTGTTACGCTCCCCTCACTGTTCACTGCTGTCTCCCTGCCTAGTACTTATCACAGGTGGGAATTATATAATTGCTTATATGGCCATTGCCAGTCTCTCCTTTAGAGCGGGAACTCCGTGAGTGTGCAAAGGCTTCTGTTGGGTTCGCCACTCTCTACTCAGCACCTAGCAGAAAGCCTAACATCCTGTAGGTGCTCAGTATTTCTGAGATGAACTTGCAAACTACAGTAATAAGGTCAGGATTCCACCTAAACGATCTAGAGAAATTTTATTCTTTACTTTGTAAGTGAAATGGCAATTTCATAGCAAAGAAAAATTCAGTTCTACCTACATGCCCATAGAAAGCAAAAGTTACTACAAAAATCTCACAAATCTGTACAACTGGGACAACGAGAACAAATCTATATTGTGTTCTACACACGAAACCTTAAAGCCAGAGTGGGAGTAAGATATTTCACTTGTTTAATATTTTACATTTTATTTCCTTGTAGTAAGAAACAATTAATGTGACATTTACCCTCAATGAATTTTTAAATGTACAACAGAGTATTATTGACTATAGATCCAATGTTGGACAGATTTCTAGAGTTTACTCTTGTTTAACTGAAACTTTATGTCCTTGGATTAGGAGCATCCCAGTACCCTCTCCCCTTAGACCCCGACAACCACCTTTCTGCTCTATGATTCTATGAAGTTGAATATTTTGGATATCTCATATTAAGTGGAATGATGCAGTGTTTGTCTCTCTGTGACTGGCTTAATTCCCACAGCATAATGTGTTTAAGTTTTAACCATGTTGTTGACTATTTAAAAATATCCCTCTTTTTTTTTTCTTAAAGGTGATTGATAGTCCATTGTATTTTATAGCAATTTTTCTTTGTCCATCCGTTTTTGGTGGACATTTAGGTTATTTCCACATCATGGCTATTGTGAATAATGCTACAATGAACATAAGGGTGCTAATATCTCTTCAAGATCATGATTTCAATTCTTTTGGATAAATACCCAGAAGTGAGCTTGCTGGATCATACGGTAGTTCCATTTTTAGTCTTTTTGGTCTTTTTAGGGCCACATCCACGGCATATAGAGGTTCCCAGTCTAGGGGTCAAATCTGAGCTGTAGCCGCTGGTCTATGCCACAGCCACAGCAATGTGGGATCCAAGCTGCAGCTGCGACCTAAGCCACAACTCACTGCAATGCCAGGTCCTTAACCCACTGAGTGATGCCAGGGATTGAACCCGCATCAACATGGATGTTAGTCAGGTTTTAACCTCTGAGCCATGATTGGGAACTCCGTGACTTCTCAATTTTATATGCCCACCAACAGTGTGCAAGGGTTCCAATTCCTTCACAACTGCACAACCCATCATCTTTGTTTTTAAGTCTTGAGTTTTTAAAGTCTTCATGTTTATTAGATTCAATTGTAAATAATACTAAATCAAGCTCTCCATCTTTTAAAAATATTTACTGAAGAAATAAACTTACGTTCAGTCTCCTGTTCCAAGGTAACAGGTATAGTGATGATGATTTGATAAATAGCCAAGTGATGGTTGACACTTTCAAAAGGCCAGTGTCCCATGGTGAAGGAAAAGTAGTTCAAACACTTGCTGGGGACACAGTCATGATTTTTATTTTCAATTTTCAGTGTAGTGCTAAAGAAAAAAAAAACGTTCTGCAAGATTTTCTTTTCCTTTACAAAGACTGCTGTTTAAGGAGGTAAGGAAAATGGCAATTAAAAACTGTTTAACAAATACGGGCAAACAACCACACAAAATGGTAATAACCAGAAGCACAGAACTGTGTGGATTTGGGCTCACAGCGTGGTCTTTAAATGGTTGGAAAATTCAAGTGCTCTTGTCTGCTAGTCTGAAGTGCATTTGTATAAGTCAGGAATTGCAACGAGAAAATTGTTCTTGGCTGCATAAATACTTCCTATGAACTTTTGAAATCCAATCTGGTATCTTTACATACACAATTACCACAAGGATAATAACTACAGATGGTATGTGAACTCTCAATCTCTAGCCTTCTGGGATTTTTCATTCCTAATTTTTGTTATCATAAGCTTTTTACCAATATACCATGTAAACCGATTTCATTTTCAGATATTTTAAGATCAAAGGAAAATGTCCTATGTAATCTCGACTATCATAATCTTTTCCATTTACTTATCTAATAGAGAAATGTACTGTATGTTTAGGTATCTAAAGCTTTATTTTGGGGAGTTGATTATAAGAATAAAAAAATACAATGTTGTTTTTTTCTTGAAAGTTTCCATTTTCCTGCTTTGGGGAAGTGTCACAACAACTATAATATACAAAGAGGTTTTGTATTGTTCTCAAATTTCTTCCATGACATTTTGGATAGAATTTCCCAATGACCCCCAAATCAGGGACTTTCTAAGGAGATTAAAAGATGTCAGATCTGTAATGCCGATCAGTCCAAATAGTTTTTAAATAAAAGAAGTTTTAGATAGAGCCTGAATGCACATTGGAAACTAAACCAGCTCTAACCTACCTAGCGATGGAGATGGTGAGATAGACATAGAAAGAAACAGAGACAAATATATAGAGGTAGGGAGTTGTCTTGGTGCAGCGGAAACAAATCCAACTAGGAACCATGTGGTTGTGGGTTCGATCCCTGGCTTTGCTCAGTGGGTTAAGGATCTGGCATTGCCGTGAGCTGTGGTGTAGGTCACAGAGAAGGCTTGGATCTGGTGTTGCTGTGGCTGTGGCATAGGCCAGCAGCTGCAGCCCCGATTGGACCCCTAGCCTGGGAACCTCCATATGCCACGAGTGTGGCCCTAAAAAGCAAAAAAAAAAAAAAAAAGATATAGAGGTAGAGGTAAAGTCTCACGAACACAGCTGAAAGCATAGACCAAATATATATACATATATATATATATATATATATATATATATATATATAGATTATACAACACTCTTAAATTGTCTTGTCAGGTTAAGAGGATTTGGTGAGCCAAAAGTTACAAACAAGAGAAACATTTAAAATTAAGTGCTCTATTATTATTTATCTGCACGTATTTGCATGGGTCATAGCCTTCTGTTCTGGCAAACTAGCATTTTACGTATCTTCAGTGAGAATGCCATTATTTCCCAGTTGAAGAATTCAATATCAACACTTATATCAGCAACAAAGTGGAAGAACATACTCCTGATTTCTATATCTATTTCACTTTCTTTTCTTTCAACTCAGAGAAGTGTCCCTTCTCCACTTAAGACTAATTCTTTCATGTTTGATCTTTGTATGGTTTCTTCCCAACTTTATAAAAATAATACCCCAGCATTGATCCCTCTGTCTCCCGCTCCACTGTTGTCTCAAAGATGCTCAACCTCTCCCCCAGACCAATCTTTGAGAAGTCACTTTTCTTTCTTTTTTTATTTGCTAAAAAATTTCATTTGGTGCATTCCTCCTGCTTCCAGGTCCCAGACACTTGCTTTCCTTAAAAACTGGCTTTGCCTCTTTCCCAACTGAAGCTACTCTTTATAAAGTTTCCTTATAGCTAGGCAGCTAGCTAGCTAGATAATTGATAGAGAAATATATAGATATTAAAGTATAGCTGATTTACAATGTTGTGCCAATCTCTGCTGTACAGCAAAGTGGCTCATTATTTTTTATATTATTTTCCATCAGGGTCTATCTCAGGAGACTGGATAGAATTGCCTGTGCTACACAGAATGAACTTTTTGATTATCCATTCTAAATTTAATAGTTTATGCATGTCAGATTTTTTTAAAAGAGAGTTAAAAAAAACAAAGTTTCTTTTTTTATAAGCCATTCTGAACTAGTTAGTCTCATTAAAGACAAATCCATATTCTTCAATAACTTGTCCCTGAGTGTCACTGCCAAAGACAGATCATTGGGCAGCAGTGGACAGGATGCTGAATTCAGGAAAGAATTTATTTACTTAATCATTTTTTTTCATCCATTCAATGAGATGTTTTGGGCAACTTGTAAATACTAGAAGAATACTGTGAATGAGCATGTGCTATTAAAAAGATAGTATCTGTCTCCTTGCACATGGACCTCACAGTGTAGACAAGGATGACAAAATGTAAACAGCCATCACAGTGCAATGTGATAACTACTCCTGAGAGTTCTGATGCCAACAATTATTCCAACCTTATCCCTGTTCCATGCCTCAACTCTCCATGGACAGTAATTCTTGTGAAGCAGCCCAGTGCCAATGCCAACCAACAGGTGGCTTCTTAATGAAGAGAAAAGGCAGAATTCACAACTCTTCCTCTAGTTGCTTTGCTTCTAGACTCCAAGAGGAAATATTCCCCATCCAAGTGCCCAAACTTCCGAGTCTTGTTCACTGCTCAAATGCAAAGAGCTTTATAAAATACTGTTCTGACCTCTAATGTTTCTCATTTGTTAATTTAAAGCTCTCATCCATTCCTCTTAATATTCTATTAGATGAATAGTAATTAACTTTGGCTTATGCTTACTCCAACCTTGAGTAATTTGTGTATTAAGGTTAGAAACAGATATTAATAAGTGACACTGCAATTTAGGGAAGCTAAATAAGGGTTTACCTCAAAAGTGATATTCTATCATCTAACTGTTTCAATTTTTAGGTCAGGAGCATAACACATCAGAAATTATGAGACTCGTAACTATTATTAGTCACCTTCACACAAGGATTATATATCTGCTTTTAAAGAGTTTAGTTTTGTTGATTCCTTTCTTGCTTGTGGAACAATAGGAGACAACGTTTTCTTCTGTCCTTGCTTACTGATTTATTGCACTTGTTGCCATGGTGACAAATCCATAGTTCCCAGGAGATCACTGTTTTGAACTCTGAATCTTTTGACCCTCTGAAAGCATCAGTATAGAAAAGGTAGAAAAGCAAGCTCTAAAATCCCTCAAGTGGACCAATTTATGGAAATGCATGTTTTGCTGCTATTTTCCAAACTGTATCTGATGTAAATTTCCAGCATTTTAGAAGAGAAAAGTACCAATAGACTCTGTGCCTTGAATTATCAAACTACTGTGAGACTAGTTTTATGAAAAATTCTTTTAGAACCTATCCCCAGGCTTCCATGCATAACAACTTTGACCTTAGAAAAGGCATCATGATTAACGTTTTAGATACTTGGTTTTTGAATTTAAAAGCATGCAGAAGTGTGTATGAGAATAGGTCTTTTCCTATAGAAATCTTACAGTTGATTTACACAGTAAAATTTCTAAATAGAAAATACAGAAAAGAAAAACAAATATTGCCTATAAATAATTTTTTTTCTTTACTTAAAAGAGGGAATATCTTTTAAGGTTAAGGTACAGTTTAAGGTAAAAATGAACTGACCAGGACTCAGCATATTTCATTCATTTATGCATCTGTTTCTTAATTCACAAAGTATTTATGGAATGTCTATAATGTGCCCATATCCTTAGCACTGAAAACATAAAAATTATGAATTAGGTCAATTGTCTTTGTTCTTGTAAAGCTCATTCTGTAAGGCAGAGAAAAATTAAGCATATATATTTGATTACATATAAATACATAGAGAGATGTCATTATATATATATATATATATATATATATATACATTTACTTTACACACACACACACACACAAAAAAAATGTTAGATAGTAACTAGTGCCAGGGAAGAAATAAAACAGTGACATGACAGAGGTGACAGGAGACACATTCAGGAACAAACAAAAGGCAAGTGTATCTGCTAAATAGAGTGAGTAGGGGAGAGGGGAAATGGGGAGGGATGAGCCAGATCTTACAGAGTTTTTAAAGTATTTGAATGTATTCAGCGTATGGTGAGAAGTCACTGGAGAGCTTTAAGCAGGAGAGTAAACACAATTAGATTTGCATTTCTAAAAGTAGCTGCTGGATATTTTATTATTTACAGCACTAAGTTGATTATACATTTAGAAGTGGTCAAGCATTTAATTTTGCACAATTTTGCATGAATTGGTCATTAAAATGGACAGTGTGACAATGCATAATTCTAAAGATTGCCAGAACCAATTGCATGTCTAGATAGGACATCAGTATGAATTGCTTTAACTTTTGTGTGTCCTAAGCTTTGACTATTGCAATGCTTCTGCTGACAGCAATGATGATTTTAGTGCAACCACTACTAGTAGAAGAAACCATTTATTAAGAGCCTAACCATGTTTCAGAGGCCATACTGAATGATTTGTATAACACTACATTTAATCCCTACCAAAACCACATTCAATGCCCATTTTACAGATGAGTAAACAGTCTTGGGATGATTAAGTGACCTTCCTGACTTCAAGTAGATTAGGTAATGAATTAGGAGTTGATTCAAAAAGATCTATTTAACCCTATAAAGCAAACTCTTAGTTATTGTACTTTTCTGCCTTAAAATGAAATCTGATGATTCATTAAGGTTTCTTCCAGAAAATCTGAACCCAACTTTTTTTTTTAATTGTCACATTTTTGATAGATGCAAACCATTGCCTTTGGAATGGATAAGCAATGAGATCCTGTTGTATAGCACTGGGAACTTTATCTAGTCACTTACAATGGAGCATGATAATGTGAGGAAAAAAATGTATACATGTATGCATGCCTGGGTCACCTTACTGTACAGTAGAAAACTGACAGAACACTGTAAACCAGCTGTAATGGAAAAAATAAAAATCATTATTAAAAAATAAATGAAATAAATAAATCGTCACATTTTCCGCACTAAGTAGATATGACAGAAACCTTTGATTTTGAGGGAAAAAAAAAAACCTAGTAATCCATTAGCAGTCATTACTTTTTCTTTCTCAAAGATGTAAAATTAGAATAAAGTGCAGCAGTGACACGACCATTTCATCTACAAAGTTTTGGTCAAGAGTGTACTTGGAAGTTATTACTGATTCACTGAAATATGTTAATTTCCAAGTGTCCCTCAATAAACCAAATCCATTATTAAATCAATGGTATTTCAACTAATAAGAAAAAAAAAACAGAAAGAAACTAAACCTGCAGTAGTGTTTTCTGTCTTGATTTACATTGTACTGACAACCTATAAATGAGGGAGGGAGTGATTCACATTTTATCCATTCTCCAAATTCTAACAAGTTAAAATTCTTTTTTAAATAGCTGTCTTTTTCATTATTATTAAAGAATACTTATAATGTTTTTATACCTTCCCTTAATAACTAATTCATCTGTGCCTTTCACTCAGAATAACTGGGACCTGGAATACAGCCAGAAATAATTCAGTTTAGCTATTTGCTTTAGCACAAGCCTAAAGCCTTTTGGTGAACCTCCAGCCAGAACATCACAGAGACCTCTTCATTCTTTGCAGTTTGATTTTTACTTAGAATTTTTAAAATGTCTTTTAAAGATTGCTGTCTTCTTAGCAATAGTCATCTAATACTCACTACCAAAAAGTCTCTATTTTTAAAATTAAACCTAACTATCACCTATGATTTCTATATTCATGTCTTTCTCTTGGCTATCAGCTGACCCTTGATCAACACACCTTGGCATCACCCATCCACACACAATTGCTTTGGGGGGAAAAGTAAGAAAAGAAGAAAAAGAAAAAAAAAATCAAATGACTCTCCAGCCCTTGGATTCTCATTAGATTCTTTCTGATGACTCCTCTAATAGCACTGTGATTAGTTTAACATTTGGAAAAATGGCAATGAGATGTTGCCACTCTCATTTATGAGGATGAAGTTAGTTGTCACATAGCAGAAATGGAAATTCATGGCAAGCTTTCAAGATGTTTATTTTCAGCTCAAGGAAAATAAGGAATTCTTCCAAAACCTCTCTCTTACACCCCAAAACACATATAATATGGAAAGATAGGCTGTCAATCATTCTGGAGTGATTCATGATTCAGTTACTTTTGCACCTTTGCTCAAATATTATTTGACTAATTTCAACATGCTGTGGATCAAAAAGCCTCCTTTTGCAAGCAACTCCTTGCAAAACACAGATTCTAGGAGGAGGGAGATAATATGAGGCAAATACCACAGTACACGTCTGAATATAAGTTCATGAAGAGGGGTGCAAGGTTCTTTCCTACATCACAGAGTGAAGAGTCAGGAAAGCTTCAAGGAGAGTAACGTCTAATTATTTCAGGAAGGAAGGGCTTTCGACAGGCAGATTAGGGAAGGAGAGATTGTTGGGGAAAGTACATGGAAGTTCCTGGTCTAGGGAGCTAATCAGAGCTGCAGCCCCCAGGACTACATACACCACAGCCACAGCAACACAGGCTCCGAGCTGTGTCTGCGACCTACACCACAGCTCACAGCAACACCAGATCCCGTAACCCACCGAGCGAGGCCAGAGATCAAACCGGAATCCCATGAATACTAGTCTGATTCATAAACCACTGAGCCACAAGTGGGAATTCCCATGGGATTATTCTAGAGGGTACCAAAGACGCCTCCAAATCTTTATTTACCCATTGTTCTTTTATCTTTGTTTTTTTAAATTTCATAATTATAGTTGATCTACAATGTTCTGTCAATTTCTGCTGTACAGCAAAGTGACTGAGTTATACATACATATACATTCCTTTTCTCATAATATCTTCATCGTGTTCCATCACAAGTGACTGGATATAGTTCCCTGTGCTATACCAGCTGGACCTCATTGCTTAGCCATTCTAAATGTAATAGTTTGCATCTACTAATCCCAAACTCCCAGTCCATCCCACTCCCCTCCACTCATTTTAATTTCATTTGTTTAACTTAAGGTTTTCCTTCCAATTAAACTCAGAGGACACCTAAGTTTGTGAGTTAGGTAAGAGCATGTTTTGATATAGCAAAGAGAATTTCAAGGGACTAGAAGAGGTATAGGGTACCACTGAAAACTGAAAACAATAGAGACTGAGAAAACCAGAGTGCTTAAGACACAAATGGAGTTCCCATCGTGGCTCAGCAGTTAACAAACCTGACTAGCATCCATGAGGATGCAGGTTCGATCCCTGGCCTCGCTCAGGGGGTTAAGGATCTGGCATTGCCGTGAGCTGTGGTGTAGGTCACAGACAAAGCTCAGATCCCATGTTGCTGCGGCTCTGGTGTAGGCCAGTGCCCACAGCTCTGACTGGACCCCTAGGCTGGGAACCTCCACATGCCACAGGTGTGGTCCTAAAACGACAAACAAAAAAAAAAAGACACAATTGGCTCATTTCACAATCCCACAGAGGGTCAGACAAATGTATCCACTTACATACTGAGGACAGGGCGCACATTTGGAACTAGACTTTTTGATGGGTTAATTGCTAGGAATAATTTTATCTAGCATTTACATTTACAAAAAACTTTCAAATGATTTTTATTAGCAAGGATTTACAATAAATGTTGAAGGCATCAAACATCATACTGAACCTTAAACTTGAAGATGCCAATTCAAGTTCCTTCCCAATATATTGTAAAATTCAAAGTGAATGAACTAGCTTTAAATCATCAAGGAAATTTTTAGTGTTTGCTTGCTCTTTTTTTTTTTTTTTTTTTTTTTTTGTCTTTTCTAGGGCCACACCTGCAGCATATGAAGTTTCCTAGGCTAGGGGTCTAATTGGACCTATAGCCAATGGCCTACGCCAGAGCCACAGCAACTCGGAATCCAAGCTGTGTCTGCGACCTATACCACAGCTCATGGCAACTCTGGATCCCTAACCCACTGAGCCAGGCCAGGGATCGAACCTGCAACCTCATGGTTCCTAGTCAGATTAGTTAACCGCTAAGCCACGACGGGAACTCCCAATGTTTCCTTACTCTTGACTTAACAATCTCTCTCATTGCCTTTGAGCCAAGGATTGGCAGGTAGAATAGATCAGGGGAAATAACCTGTTATATTCTCTGCCTTCTCTTTGACTTCTTTTTAAATTTTATCCTGCAATGTTGGACAATATCACAGTCTTTCCTCTCACATTTTTAAATGACAACATCTGAATCAGTTTCCTGCATAATGAATTTTGTATCCTTTTTAAAAACTGAAAAAACAAATATGCATTTTAAGTATGTATTCTTGAACTCAGAGGAGCCTTTGGTATAATAAAGAGGCCATGGCTATACTGCCAATGGAAAATAATGTAATTCTTTTACCTTCCCTGATGTTAAAGTTGAGGAGCTGGGGAGACCATACTTAAATTTCAAATGCTTTAATGATTCTATGTGTAAGGAAGATCTAGCTCTGATAACATAATGGTTTATAGCTCTTAAGTGATTTGATTTTGCAAATTAGAAATGTGTTATATATTAAGGTATCATAATGGTCTATGGTTCCTGGGTGAATTTAGCAGGAAAAATATCTGCAAAAGGCAAACATTCTAAAACCCTCAGTTTTGTTTTCAGCAATCTAAAAATCTGCAAGCTGGGGGAAAAAAATGCTTTCACCAGACAGTCAATAAGTAGCTAATCTGCTTGGTAAACATTATTTAAAATAACCTACTTAACTAATCTAATCTTTGGGTCTGACTCTCCCTATCCCTCATTATCTAAGCAGCTCTTTATTATTG
The DNA here is from genome assembly GCF_054392235.1 of Sus scrofa. Lineage (NCBI taxonomy): Eukaryota > Metazoa > Chordata > Mammalia > Artiodactyla > Suidae > Sus > Sus scrofa. The sequence continues at coordinate 55,380,009 of NC_139393.1, read as the reverse complement.
ACATTTGACATGACATTAATGACAAGAAACTTGAGCTTAAAATAAAAAGGTAAAAGTTTGTGATTTTTTTTTTTTTAAGAATGAGAAACAAAGAATGGAGAGTCAGGACACCACATAGATTATTTTAAACCCAGCATCTTACATACACCTTTAAAAATCATCTAGGAAGTTCCTGATGTGATTCAGTGGTTTAAGAACCCAACTAGTATCCATGGGGATGTGGGTTCGATAGCAGCCTCACTCAGTAGGTTAGGATCTGGCGTTGCCACAAGCTGTGGCATAGGTCACAGATGCAGCTCTGATTTGGTTTTGTTGTGGCTATGGCATAGGCTAGCAGCTGCAGCTCCAATTCTATCCCTAGTCTGAAACCTTCCATGTGCCATGGGTGCAGCCTTGAAAAAAAAAAAAAAATCACCTAGAAACTCGTTAATAACTCTAGCAAGATCAAGTAAAGGTATTTATTAATCTTACTGAATATGTTATTTCTATTTTATGTAGGACCACGTTTTCTTCTTTTAATCAAGTCATTCATTTTTAATAGGATACATTTCTTTAATTCAGTAATAGTTTTAAAGGATAGATGTTTTAAGCTGTTTAAAAATTAAAACGTCATTCTTCTCTAATAGTTAAAACCTGAGTCAAAAATTAATTATGTTTAATTTCCCATTTCTCATCCTGGACTATTCGCTCTCTGAGTTTGACTACTCTAGATAACAATATGAGCGGAATCATACAGTAATTGTCTTTTTGTGGCTGGTTTATTTGACTTAGCATAATGTCACCAAGGTTCATCCATGTTGTAGCATGTGTCAGAATGTATCTTTTTTAAGGCTAAATAATATTCCATTGTGATATCTGTATACACACACACACCCCACATTTCTTTTTCCATTCACCCTTCTGTGGACATTGGGTTGCTTCCCCCTTCTTGGCTATTGTAAATAAGGCTGCACTTAATTTGGATGTGTAGATATCTCTTTATAATCCTGCTTCAGTGTTTTTGTTTGTTTGTTTCTTTTTCTTTTTTTTTTTTTTTGCTGCCCCGCAGCATATGGACTTCCCAGGCCAGAGATAAGATCTGCGCAACATTTGTGACCTAAGCTCAGCTGAGGCAATGCCAGATCATTAACCCACTGTGCCAGATGGGGGATTGAACCTGCGTCCCAGTGCTCCCAAGACATGATGGATCCCATTGCACAATAGTGGGAATGCCTTGCAATCCTGCTTCGAATTATTTTGGATATGTACCTAGAAGTGAGATGGGTGCGTCATATGGTATTTCTATTTTTAATTTTTTGAACAACTTCCACTCTGTTTTCTAAAATGACTACATCGTTTTTATATTCCCAGAAACAGTGCATAAGGGTCCTAGTTTTCAAAATCCTTAACATTTGTGATTTTCTGTTATTTCATAGTAGTCATGCTAGTGGGTGAAAAACAAGACAAATTTTTATTTATTTATTTTTGTCTTTTTTTTTTTTTGCTATTTCTTGGGCTACTCCCGTGGCATATGGAGGTTCCCAGGCTAGGGGTCAAATCGGAGTTGTAGCCGCTGGTCTATACCAGAGCCACAGCAACACGGGATCCGAGCCGCATGTGAGACCTACACCACAGCTCATGGCAACGCCGGATCCCCAACCCACTGAGCAAGGGCAGGGAACGAACCTGCAACCTCATGGTTCCTAGTTGTTTTCGTTAACCACTGAGCCACGACGGGAACTCCAAGACAAATTTTTAAATAGGAAAAGAGAGACGGAAAAGATCTGGCTTTCTGGTACTTAACACTTGTTGACCCCAAGTTTAATGTGAGCCAACAGCGTAAGGTTACTAGGATGTTGCTTTAATTTTAGGCTACATGAATGGAATTTTAGAGTTCTAATCATGGAGGGAAGATAAGACTCTCACTCTGCTCTGAAATGCTTAGATCATATTAGAACACTGTTTTCAATTTTGAGCATCATTTTATAAGGCACAAAACAGAATATGGTTTGAGAAATTTTATTGGGATAATTAGGGGTATGGGGAGATATATATACATATATATATATATACATACATATATGTGTGTGTGTCTGTATATATGTGTGTGTATGTATATATATATATATATATATGTTTTGTTTTGTTTTTGTTTTGTTTTTGGCTGTGCTCACAGCATACAAATTTCCCAGGCCAGGGATCAAACCTGTGCCACAGCATCAACCTGAGCAACATCTGTGACAGCCCCAGATCCTTAACCTGAGGGCCACCAGGGATCTTCAAGGGATTCTTTGATTAAGAGAAACAAATGAAGGAATCAGGAATCCTGGGCAGAAGAGAGGCCCACAGGGAGATATAATATTTATCCCAAATATGTCAGGATATTAAGCAGGAGACTATACGTTCTTGTTGCTCCAAAAATCAAGATGAAGACTGAAAGATGAAAAAACCTAAGAAATTTGTATCATTTAGAACTGCCCAATAATGAAATGGGCTCCTCTGCCATGCTGATTATAACCTTTTCAGTTGATGCTCCGAGGAGAGAGTCAATAGCAGTTCTCTAGGATATTGTACAGAGGAAATTATAACATCATGGACTCTAAACAACTTTTGTTCAATATACCATAATTACATTTTTAAATAGTGCAATAAAATAGTTCTGAATTTCATGAAATTAATTTCTTTCCCAGTTCTACAAAGGAGCACATATGTGCACACACCCACACTAGGGGATATTTTTTTTAAGTCTCCTAGTAACCAGTGTCAGTTCCCCTCCCCTCCAAATCTCTTTCCCTCTCTTCAGGTTAAACAATTATCTAAAATCATTTCCAAAATGATAAATGGAAAAGATTAAAAAGTCAACACTAGTGCCCATTAATATTGCTCACATTCTCAGCTTTTGAACGTTGACTGATCGTTTTTGTCACTTTCAAGATGTCTTTGTACAAGTTATCTTTGATAAACTGTGCTTTCCAAATGCGGCTGACATGCAGCGTATCGCAGTTAAAGTCTGCTGCTGGGAATGGCTGTTTTTTGTCCATCAGCTATTTAAAGTACGCACAGGTTTGGGCTTGGGCAGAACAAAAGGATTGTGTTCAATTTTTCTCAATATAAAGAAGGCCAAGCTAATGTCTTATATTTGATTTATAGCACTGAGAAGTATTACTGCAAAATCTCTTTCCAGTGTTTAACAATGTTAGGTCAACAGAAACCACTTATGAGGAATTTTGAAATGAAGCATATTTTACTAAGTGCTTCTCTTTGGGAATGAGCAGAATAAATGTATGTGGAACTAGTGATTCAAAAGCATCTAGTCTAGTCTCAATAGAGGAGATGAAATTAAGTCTTTAGGCTCCTTCCCTTAGGCATCTCTTTGGCCCTAGACAGATCACTGCTTGTACAAGTCAAAAAGTCAAATACCTATTAGGAGATTCGTTGATATTTCCTCTGTGTGGTCCAGGGAAGGGGCCACCATTTCCTCCAATACAGTGACATACAATCTATTAATATCTATCTGCTCCCTTTGTGTACAGTAGAAGAATTCAATTTCATAAGTGATTTGTTCGAGTCAAACGATTTGAGCGATTATTCCTGGCTAATTCGTGTTCTCAAAATATCACTGTAAGTTCATTACAACCTAAAGAACTTTTAATGAGAAATATTCATTTCATATCAGCACTGCAAACTGCAATTCATATTTATCCCGCCAGTTAGTTTTACTGGTTTGAGTAAAATCAAGGCATTTCTCCATATGAATCTGCACTTTGAAATTATGATTTTCCAAGAACTTTGGGCTTTTTTGATTCGAGTTGTTCATTGCTTTGAAGAAATCGTAAGCATGTATTTTTCCATCATAGCCTTAGTTAATTTTAGAAATCACATACTCATTTGTCGTTTGTTATCTTTGTTTTCATAATTCCAGTCTGTGGGGCTTCCGGTAGAAACTGAAAGTCACACTGTTTATACTCACTGAGGACAGTGAGACCAGAGGACACACTATGGAAATCCTAGAAAGGACCATCTGAGCAGCCAAAGGACAAAACAGAAAAAATGTATATACATTAAGCAACTAAAAATGCCCCATAAGAAAGAAAAATTGGCAGGGGAGTACACAAAAAAAAGAGCAATTTTGTTTTCAGTCATGTTCTAAAGGATGTTCATACCTTGAGTCTTTTATCTGATGTCTTGGCCTTCTAGATCTTTTCAGTGCAGTTCAAAATATCTCAGAATTTCTAATGGAGTCCAAGAGTTTATGATAAGTGTAAAGTAATCTGGGGCACAGTCTTTAAGGCATTAGCCTGCTGTGGCCCCCTTTGCCTGGCAAAGCAATAAAGCTATCTTTGTCTCCTTACCCCTCCCCTCAAAAAAGTATAATTTTTTGAAAAAAAAATTGAAGTGATTTTTATTGTAATATACTGACAGTTAAAATGTATTTGTTACAGGAGTTCCCATCATGGCTCAGTGGTTAACGAATCCGACTAGGAACCATGAGGTTGCAGGTTCGATCCCTGGCCTTGCTCAGTGGGTTAAGGATCTGGCATTGCCCTGAGCTGTGGTGTAGGTTGCAGACGCGGCTTGGATCCCACGTTGCTGTGGCTCTGGTGTAGGCTGGTGGATACAGCTCTGATTTGACCCCTAGCCTAGGAACCTCCACATGCCACGGGATCGGCTCAAGAAATGGCAAAAAAGACACCCCCCCCAAAAAAAAAGATGCCTTTGTTACAAAGGCATACTATTCAGCTACAAAAAGGAATAGAGTACTGAAATATGTTACAACATGGATGAAACTCAAAAATATTATGCTAAATGAAAGAACTCAGGCACAAAAGGCCATCTACTACAAGATTTCATGTATATGAAACATCTGGAATAGGTAAATCAAAAGATACAGGAAGCAGGTTACTTGTTGCCAAGGGTTTATGTGAGGGAGAATTTGAGTGACTGCTTAATGAGTACAGGGCTTCCTTGCAAGGTGTTGAAAGGGTTTTGGAACTAAATAGAACTAAAGGTTGTACAACACTGTGAAGGTACTAAATGCTCCTCAATTTAACATGATTAGTTTCCTGTTATGTGAGTTTCACCTCAACTTAAAAAAAAAAAACAAACAGAGCTGACTTGTCAGGTCATAAATTCTGGATATGCAGTAATGCCTTTTAAAGTATAAAATGACATATGAGATGTTCTTTATTCATAGGTTCCATATTTGTAAATTTACCTATTTGCTAAAACATGCTTGCAACCCCAAAATCAAAACTCATAAAACTTTCTTGGTCATTGAGGGACATGCACAGAAAGAGAGTGGCAAAAATTTTGAGTCACCTCATGAGAATGTTCCCAGCTGAGGTCAGACAAAGTGACACTGCCTGTTTGTTTCAGCTCTCATAATGTAAATACTCTCGGTCTACATAGGGTCATACTTTTTGCATTTTGGTGTTTTTTGTTGGTGCCTTAGCTGTTTAAATGGCTTTCAAAAGTAGTGCTAAATTACTCTCTAGCACAAGAAGGCTGTGATGTGCCTCATGGAGAAGACACCTGTATTGGATAAGCTTCCTTCAAGCATGAGTTATGATGCTGTTGGCCATGAATTCAATGTTAATGAATCAACAATATACAGGAGGATGTGGAGAAAAGGAGACCCTTCTACACTGTTGGGAAGATTAAAAACTGAAACAGGCATTATGGAAAACAGTATGGAGTGTCCTCAAAAAATTTAAAAAAGAACTACAATATGATCCAGAATTCCCACTTCTGCATATATATCTGAAGGAAGTAAAATCACTCTTTCAAAGAGATCTATTCACCCCCATGTTCACTGCAGCATTATTCCCAGTAGACAAGACATGGAAACAACCTCAGTGTCTATTAATTAATGTATGGATAAAGAAATTGTGGTATACGTGTCCAATAGAATATCATTCGATCATTAAAAAAAAAGGAGTTTGCCATTTGGGACAATATGGATGAACTCTGAGAGCATTATGCTAAGTGAGATCAGTCAGGCAGAGAAAGACAAATGCCATATAATCTCAAGCATACTGGAATCTGAAATAAGTCAAATTGATAGAAACAGAGAGTAAATTGATGGTTACCAGGGGCTGGACTCTGTAGGAATGGGGAGATACTGGTCAAAGGGTACAAGTATTCAGTCATAAGATAAATAAAATCTGGGGATCTAACATACAGCATGATAATTATAGTTAATAATGCTATCTTGTGTACCTGAAACTTGCTAAAAGAATCGATCTTAAATATCTCACACACACAATGAGTGAGATATATGAACTAACCTTGTGGCAATCATTTCACAACATTACATATATCAAATAATTGCACTGTATATCTTAAAGTTACACAGAAATTGACAAATGCCAATTATATTTTACTAATGCTAGTAAAATACATATATATATATAGATATAGATATACATATATATAAAATAAAGATACCCCTACACAGACACCGACATAAAGTTGTGGATTGATCAATTGATGCAAATGTGACAAAAGGCTCTCAGGTGTCTAAACCTGTATTTTACCTATGAAACATGGTTGAGTATTCACTTATTAAGTGTTCAAGCTGGCATCATAGAACATAACACCATGAATAATGAGAACCAATTACATATAGAACAAACATATAAGCATAAAAAATATTAATATATAATAGAAGCAAAACAACTTTCTTCTGAATAAATTCTAACATACTTAGGGTCCTGTTTAAAAATGGGACATCATTTTAGTAAAAAGCAAGTCACAATTTAAATTAATTTCTATATAGATAGACATTGAACATGCATAAAAACAAATGCTTCAGTACAAATGGTACAGAGCATATAGGAAACAATGAATTTGAAATATTTTAAATTTATGCTATTTTCTGCACTAAAATCCAATATTTCATATTTCTTTCAGTATTAATATATAGCAGGCAATGCACAAAAGAATAAATTCTAATATATACTGCTATTTCAATAAAATATCACTCTATATGTAAAAATGCATCTACCATAAAGTTTTTATAGCAATATTCAACCTCAGAACTTAGAAATCAGCATCTTCAAAGTCATGTAAATCATTATTCCCTATATTTCATATTCCAATGTCTCTGCTTGAATCCTATTTATTATCTTCATTGCCAACATCCACTGTACTAGAGACTGAGGCATTTCTATTCAAACAATAAATCCTGTTCAATATCTACAAGGGTATTAGCACTTACACGTCTTGGAAGTAACTGCTCCCTGGCTCTTGTTTTACAACATCCATTAAAATTTTAACTTAGATATGGGTTCCTCCTTCTGCTTATCAATGCCACTTAAAACTTATGAAGTCTATAATCAACACAAGTTCAACTCATCTGAATGCTTTAAAAAATTTTTTTATGAAAATATAGTTGATTTCCAATATTGTGTTAATTTCTGCTATACAGCAAAGTGACTCAGTAATAAATACACATTCATTCCCATATAGGTTATCACAGAATTTTGAGATTTCCCTGTACTATACAGGAGGTCCCAGATGACCATCCATTTCATGAGAGATAGTGTAAATATGCCAATCCCAAACTCCCCAAACATCCTTCTCCAACCTCCCTTTGGTAAGCATGTTTGTTTTCAAAGTATGTGAGTCTGTTTCTGTTTTGTAAATAAGTTCATTTGTACCAATTTTTAGGTTCCACAAACAAGTGATATCATACGATATTTCTTTTTATCTGATTTACTTCACTTAGTACGATAATCTCTATTTGCATCTATGTTGCTGCAAATAGCATTATTTCATTTTTATGGCTGAGTAATATTCCATTTTATATATGTACCACATCTTCTTTATCCATTCCTCTGTTAATGGACATTTAGGTTGCTTCCATGTCTTGGCCATTGTAAACAGTAGTGCAGTGAACATTGGGGTGGATGCATCTTTTCAAATTATGGTTTTCTCCAGATATACACCCAGGAGTGGGATTGCTGGACCATATGGTCGTTCTATTTTTAGTTTTTTGAGGAACCTCCATACTGTTTTCCACAGTGGTTGCAGCAATTTATATTCCCACCAACAGTGTAAGAGGATTCCCTTTTCTCCACATCCTCTCCAGCATGTACAGATTGTAGACTTTTGGATGGTGGCTTTTAAGTAGCTTGATATGGAGATGCCTAGAGGTTGCAACAGATTTATAGTCTCCTGGAATCAGAGCAAAGTGGGTTTTTAGTGGTTCAATGATCTTCATAACAAGTTCAGTTCTATGCACCTTAAAGGGAGCCAGGATCCAAGATAGCAATTTCTTGCTATACTTGTTCTTTTCCACATACATTTTAGATCATTTCTCCTTACAATTTAGAGGACCACAGTGCTGAGGAAAGAAAGTCAATACTCTGATGTTTACTCACAGGCTTAATTGGTGAATTGAAATTGCCAAGCTCTTAACTCTGACACCCACTTTGAAATTTTTCTTCCATTGTAGCCACTTTACAATTCTTCCAGTTACAGAGACATCAGGTTTGACATCTGTAACACCTTATAGATTCTTTTTTCCCCAAGTCTTTGGTATTTCTTAGTTCTGTAGTCCAATTTCCTCATCCTTCTATGAAGTCTTACCATTTGTCCTAACCTAATGCCTGGCAATGTCTCTGTGGTTTCCAGGCAGTGAGTAATGGTAGTATTAAATTTAAATCTTCTTTTTTTTTGCTTTTCAGGGCCACACTAGTGGCATATGGAAGTTCCCAGGCTAGGGGTTGCCTCAAATCATCTTGCAACATATCATTTCTAATTTTTCATAAAGAATGATGACTAATTATGGCCATTTTTTTCTTAGTTTTATCTTTTTAAATTTGGTTGCTATGCTCCAACAGTAGAGGGTAGCATTACTGCTATACATGAATATTTTCCCAGCTGAGTCTTACATTCATAACAACAGTGCAAGACAATTTTTAAATAAGGTTGATAAAGAGGGAGTTACCGGTGGCAATTGCTAAAATGTGTGAAATTAGGACATATTTTAAAAACTTTTAAGGTTGTAGTAGGAATAATACATGATAATGTTCACTGAAATGTTTTAAAATTGGTGTTTAATATACTACACAAATGAAAGTTATTTCCTTGACATGCTAAGATTTTTATCTTATATTTAATCATAAGGTAAAAAAAACAGTTCCACAGTGCTTCCCTGTCTGGTGTCCTCTTCACTCCATACCTTTGGGGCTTAACAATGTCAGTTCTCAGGATCAATTTAATCAGGATTTTGGCATTTGAACTTAAGCACTGGTATTTGTAAAAGCTCCACTGAAGCTGAGAGCACACCAAGACAGTTGAGAGTTGAGTTGAAAATCATTCATCAAGACCTTCTAGGACTCAGTCAACAGCAGCCAAGGCAAAAACCCTTGTCTTCTGTGTAAGTTTAATTAAAATTCTTTCACTGCTTCATTATAAATACAATAATAACCTATGATTTTTTTATATTCTCAAGTTATGAAAGCAGCCTTCTCTTCTTAATAAAGAACACTTCTTTATCCAGAATTGATATTATTTATTAAAAAATCAGGACTTCCATGTTCAATGTCTTACATTTTGTCCCATTTGATATATTTGTCTTGAATTTTATTTTGATATTTATCTTACATTTTATTTATATCAATATCTTACATATCCACACTATTACTTTTTAACATGTTAAATTATTTTGCCTTAAGTGTTTGTGAGTGGCATGAATTGTTAGACAATGGTATCTTAAAACATTGGGCTTGGAGTCTACAAACCTAAATTTGGATCATTTCTCTTAGAATTCCAATTATAAACTGTTATCACCTTGGGCAAGTAATTTAACCTTTCTAGAAATGAGATCTCTTATCTTTAAAATGGGGGTGATAGTACCTTGCCTCTCATAGAGTTGTTGTGAGGATTAAATAGAACGGTTTATTTAAAGGCAGTTTATAAACTGTAGAGTTCTTCGTAAGTGATAAAATGAGAGACATTTCACAAGTAGAAGAACTGGGACTAGAAACTAGGTCATCCAATTCTCAGAGCCATGTACTTCCCACCCAGGCTTATCACTTTAAGACCATATGCTAACGTAGACTTTGAGGAAGCCATGGACGTCTCTGTGGATTATAGATCAAGTCCATCCTTCAACAACGGCCAAAAAGAAAGAGGAAAAAAAAAACCCTGGAGAGCGGCAGTCATATTTTATTTATGTATACATTTGTTTCTCCATGAATTTGTCTTTCAATCCCTTCCTAAAGCCCAAACAAGCTAGAGGCAAGTTTCCTGTAGCCTCAACTGATTAGTGGAACAGAGAATATGAAACATTAGATAATGTCACTATGACAACCAGTGAGGCTATTTGGTTCTCATCCACATTGTATAAAGTGTATGATTGGTAAAAACTGACCTGTCATGCAGTTAGATTTTGAATTATGAATTCTACCCTCTTCCTAAACCAGTTTTCATTTCGTTTCCTGTAAGCCCCCTTTTTAACAGTTTAAAATTACACAAGAAATAGAAAAATGATTCCACTGCAGTACAATTAAGCATGGCAGAACTACAGAACATAAAAACAAATGCTTCTCTCCTCTTGGCCACGTCAAGATATTGCTTTCCTGGAGAAGCACCATTAAAATGCTCATGTAGATCCTTCTAGGACTTTCCTTAGGCATTTGAAATCATACATTAAAAACACATTTTATAACGAACTCTTATTATATGCATATGTGTATTCTTTATTATTTACTTATTTATTTCTATAAGATAACTTCCCCCAAATAGACTGCTAATGACAGCAACATATATGCATGGGGTTTTTTGAATTTAAAAAACATTAGCAGATTATTTTGCTAAAATGTAAAAAAAAAAAATCACACTAAGCATATGAGAGTTGAGTAGAATGGTCAAGAGGAGGAGAGAGGGGCAGAAAAGGAGAGACTGTTTCAATTCCTGGATTCAGAGGCCCCTTGAGAGTTTCCTTGAAGCCAAAACATATCTGCCTTTCTGCATTTATATAAGCCAATAAGCTAATTGACACATGGTTTTTGCACTTGCTGCTGAAATGGTTCTAACTAGTGACAATCTACAAGGAAATGAGGTAGAGCCTCTGGATCTAGGAAACCACAAGTGGCCTACTTGTCTCCTCCTTTCAGCTCCAGGTGCATTCTCTTGGTATTGTCCTTGAGATTGGGGAAGGCCTGTTCACCGCTGTACTATGTCCCACCATGAATATTACCTTTTCTTATTAAAGTGTGTGACTGCATCTCATGACATTAAAGCTGCCTGCTGGTTTGAGAATTCCTTCTAGAATGCTCTTCTAGTCACAACACCTTAGCGCTCACATTTTGTCACGAGCTACTACCCTGCTCTTTTAATCTTCATTAATGTTATAAATGCCAACCACTCTTTCAGTGTCTGCTCCTGGTCCCTCTCTCCCTGGGGCTTAGACCCATCTAGATGATGGATTTGTCCAGAGGACCAATAATAAATACAAAATTCTGTCCCCCCAAATTCCTACCATTGTTTTCCCAGGAGCCCTTCTTCCACTAAAGCCTTACTTCCTTCTTTTCAGAGATTTTTCAATCCCCAAACAAGTCTACTTGACACAAAACTTGTACATCACTTCAAAGTTTTTATTGTCAGAATAAATGTCACCAAACATATTTTCTCCAAACAGTGACCTTCAAAAAGAATGAGACTCATAGATCCATTATGTGTCATTCTCAAGAGTGAGACAATGACATTTGCCTAACAACATAAATGTTGATGACAGATTTATTCTGTCACAAGCACAAATACACACTAAGTTTATGTACTGATTCCAAATGATAACGACACAGCTGTGAGTAGGAGACACAAAGGCAAAAATAACCATTGGAGAAAGTAACCATAAAGGCTACTCCTATAAAAAAAAATTATGACTGACAAATATATTTAAGTAAGTGTAATTGTTACTCATTACTCGTTTTTGTATATGTGGCATGCTTTCAAAATACTTAATGCATTTTCTTCAGTATATGATTCATAACATGTGAAAACTATACCAATGTTATATTCACTTCTCCAATTTAATCTAATATCAACAAAAACTTGGGGAAATTTTCTGAAGTTAAAACAAGTCTAATTATATACCATGGCCATTGCTTCTTTCTAAAATATAGATGAGACCTTTTGGCTGTTAGAGGTCTTCTGTGGTTCCATAAAAATTTTAGGATTGTTTTTTCTACTTTTGTGAAGAATGCCTTTGGAATTTTCTCAAGGATTTCTAAGAGAGTAGATCCTAAGTGTTCTCACCACAAAAAAAAAAACAAAAAAAGTAATTGTGTAAGATAAATGGATGTAGGAAGTAACTTGACTGTGGTAAGTAACCATTTTACCATGTATACATATGTTAAATTGTCACAGTGCACACATTAGAAAAACTACATTGTGCAACCTAAATATACACAATTTTTATTTGTTAACCATACCTCAATAAATCCAGGAAAAAAAATAAAACATAGGTGAGATTCTACTTCTCTTCTCTCCTGATGTCAAAATATTTTAGGGGAAAATAACTGAATTACAATTCTGATGTTAAAATATCTGACTAGCTGCAATGGTGGCCAGGTATGGGGTATTTTCCTGGATAAAACCTGTGCCTGGTTTTGATCTCAGATAGATTTTGTGATTGGCTGGATCACAAATAAGAAGCTTGAATAAAACTGAATGTCAGAATTTTTGGTACTTCTGCCAGTATGGTACAGGGCTAAGAAGATCAAAATTGTAGAGATGCAGATGGATGCCGCACCATATTCTTTTCAGTCAACATATTGTGGTTGAGGAAGAAATATGTAATGATGTGGAAACAAGCTCATGCTAATTACAAACCAGAAAGTGATGAGCAAAAGAGATGTCTAAGAATAAACCAGAGAGTTCTCTGGTGGCTCAGTAGGTTAAAGATCCAGCATTGCTACTGTTCTGGCACAGATTGATACCTGGCCCAGGAACTTCCACATGCTGTGAGCACCACTGGAAAAGAAAAAAAGGGATCAGGATCTGTAAAACCAAGAGTCATTACAAGATATAAATATGGGATGTAGTCACTAGGGTAAAATAATTTTTATGGGTAATAAATATCTCTCATGTGGACAACCTCAGAACATCAGTTGTTCCACTGTGTTCAAAAGACTGTGTCTTTCAGTTTTTTGCCAAGCTCATGTGGAAGAATGTGATTTTGAGGATCCTAAAGAAGGAGTGCTAAAGAGACAAGTATTTCTAGGGTGATTTATTAAATTCTCAGAGAGTGAAATATACATAAAATGTTGAAAAGAAGATAACCCATTGCGGCATTGGAAACATAAAATATAGCAATAACACAAACAAGCACATGTCCATAGACATTTATATATCTATCCAAATATATATGTCTCTACTAATAGGTTTACTATAGAGTAAGACATAAGAATGACATTACCAGAAAAAAAAAAATCCCTTACAGGATTTCCACTTCTGGCAGAGACAGACCAATTTGTCTAGCTCAGTCCCTGTATCAACAAGAAAAGGAGAGAGATAAAATATAAAATCATCTGTCTGGAACATCAGGAAGCTGCCATGGCAGCCAGGATAGCTACCTGATGAAGAAAAAAGGGAAACTTACTGATGAAAAACATTCCACATTATTCTTCTCTACATTTTAAAAGCAGAAATTGAAAAATGAAAAAGTATCAGCAGTATCATAGATTGGGGGAAATAATATTGACTGCCAGGGCCTAACAAAGTTAAATGACCTAAATAAATACTTCAGCTTTAAGTAGGAACTCATAAAGGACAATAAATCATAAATATATCAAGTCTCACGAGTACTGAAAAGCAAGACTGACTCAATTCACTTCTTCTCCATCAACACCTAAAGGATGTCTACAGAAACAATATCATCCAGGGAGTTCCCTGGTGGCTCAGCAGGTTAAGGATGCAGTGTTATCACTGCTGTAGCCCAGGTTCAATCCCTGGCCATGGAACTTCCTCATGCCACAGGTGTGGACAAAAATAAAAAATAAAAAAAGAAGCAGTATCATCCAAAGCCTTTACAACTTTTATAAATTTAGCTGGCATTCAATTAAAAAAAATTACTAGAACACCAAATTGTTTGATGAAAAGGAGAAAAAGAAAATAGAGTCTAAGAAGTTATTTAGTCATTGGAGTTACTAGATATTAGACATGTAGACTTTTAAGCAGCTATAACTACATTTAAGAAGGTAAATAAGAACAAGAAAAATTTTATCAAAGATCTATAATTTTTAAAATAACTGAATGAAAATTCTTGAACATAAAAATAAACTACTGAAAATAAGAACTCAACAGATGAATTTCCCAACAGATTAAACAAAGATTGGTGGTGATCTGCAAGACAAGTCATTATCAAGCCAACTTGGAAACTCGAAGAAAGTGCAGAAACAAAAATAGAAAGAAAAAAAAGCTTAAAAGACAACGGGATAAGATGACTAAGTCTAATAGACATGAAACTGGCATTGGAAAAGGTGAGGAGAGAGAGTATAGATTGGAAGCCATTCTTGACGCGGTAATTTCTGAAAATTTTCTGAAAAACGAAGAGCCACAGATGTGAGAAACACTATGAAATCTGAACATGAGGAGACAGGAAAATGCATACATAATAGTCAAAGTGATAGAGAAAAAAAGATACATTTTCTTCAAAAGAACACTAAGATGTCTTAAAGCTGACATATAGACAAAAATTTTAGAAGCCCAAAAAACTGGAGTAACTGCCAACACAGTTACATAAATAGAAAAAAGTACATATTTGTGTGTGTGTATAGATAGATAGATAGATAGATAGATAGATAGATAGATCTATTAAAGGAATCAATCAAGAATTTTAAACTCTCCCATAGACTTCTGGTTTCAGTCAAGATGGAGTAAGCTCACTAAATCTAATCTTTCCCAATATTTGCAACTAAAAGCTCTGGACAGGATACAAAAAGGAACTACATGGGGGCTCTGAAAATTACACAGTAGTAAGAGAATTGGGATGGTAAGTCGAAATTTAAAGAACAATTGGTATCAATGTGAATTTACAGCATTTCTCTCCTTTATCTTTGAAGGAGCAAAACTGCATGTGAAGACAGCAAAAATTCTGAAAGAAATTCCCCTTTGACAGAAGAGGACCTCTGTGAACCAAAGAGTGTCCAAGTAACCCCTCATGTCTTTGTTTTCATTCTTCCTTCTCTCCCTCTGCTGAAAGCCCACCCCATACACGAAGCTACACTGCACTGAAGGAACACAGATATCTAAAATCTCAAGAAAAAAATCTTTCTGGCCAGAGAAACGAAGAGAGCCTGTGCTTCAAAGAATGTGGGAGAAATTCCTCCTAATTTTGTCTTTTTCTTGCCATTTTCCCCAAAGGTAAAAGTCATACAAAACTGCAGGAAACTAAAATTCCAAGTGAAACCCCAGCATTCCAGCTAGAGGGCAGGGGAAAATGTCCCTGGGCACTGGAAGAGCATGGAGAAAACTCTAGAGAGGATAGAGCTGGTGACAAAGATTGCCTACCTCTATCTATGAACTGACACAGGTGAGTCTTGGGCTCATCCTCATGCTGCACTTAGAGAGCAGATGCAAAATATAGCAGACCAAAGTCTTTGAGAACTAATCTATAATATAAAACAATGCTCAAGTCCCAAACTAAACTCTTTGTAGAGTACAGACCCAAACAGCAATGCAAAGGCTTTCAGAACTGAATTTATACTGGAACCACTGCCCACAGAAGGCTCGAAGGAATGTGCTCTGAACCAGGCCAAGTTGGTTGCCTAATATGACACAACGCACATACACAGAAACACACACACACACGTACATACACACAGAGTGACTCTACAGAGGATTTTAACAGAACCCAGACTCCACAGCATATTTTAAATGTCCAGGATGCACTCTAAATTTTCTAAATATATAAAGAGCCAGGAAAATATGACCAATTCTCAAGAAAAAAAAAAAAAGTAGTAGAGATGCCCATACTCAGATGAATGTTAAAATTATCAGACTCTAAAGCCACTCCCCACAAGTGTCTTGGTTTTATTTATTTTCTAAGGCTTTTTACAAATTATTGTTTCCATATAAATCAAGTATAAATAAATAATGAAAAAAGTATTCAGATGTTGTATAGGAGAGACTGGCCCTTTTATTTTCTCTTTCAGGGGTAATGACTTATTGAAAACCACCAACAAACCAATGTTTCTCAAACTTCAGTGTGCATGCAGTATACCTGGAATCCTGGTTAAAGTGTAGATCATCATCCAGAACGTCTGGGGTACAACCTGAGATTCTGCATTTCTTACAAGGTCCCAGGTTATGCCAGTGCTGTTGGTCCTCAAACCACACTTAGTAGGAATGTGATAAAGAACTTGGATTTGGACGGCTAAGTAGAAAATATTGAAGGTCATGCTATTATTGATACTTCTCAAATGACCCAAGGGCGTTGAGCCTTAAAGATTTTTAAGTATTGGTATTTCATCATCCAACAATTTCTATGTCTGAGGGAGCTAATGGAAGGGCTACTTATGTTATGTGTCTTCACTAAATGACAAAGAAATGAACATGCAAAATATTTAAAGATGGAAAGAAAAAGTCATATATGATTGTGTCCAGGATGTTTCCTACTTCCTTTAATACTCTGTTAAATGATTAACCTGATAACAATTCTTCATCAAAAAGTTAAATACACACACACACACACACACAGAGCAACCTACCAAACAACCACGATAATGTTTCGTATTAGAATATGAGATATGAGACATTTTATGGTGAAATATGAACATTACAAGTATGACACATTACAAGTCAATTTCCTTTACATATAAAATAAGAATTTTGTTAACATTTGTTAAATTTCAGGTAAGAAAATAGTAAAGTGTCTAGTAATTAGGTAGTTCAGTTTCTTCAAGTTTTCAGAAAAACATCAACAGAATTCAATCTGGAAATTTAAAATTATATAAAACACCTCAAATTTTACCTAGAAAGGAAAAAATATTAGAAAATGATAGCAGGTTATAAATGTTTCAAAAACATTTAAAACGTTTCTGGTCTAAAACCAGAAAGATCAAAACTGTGATTTAACCCCACTAATTCCAGGCGCCTCTTCAAATCTGTAAAAGCTAGGAAATCCTAGGGTTCCTTTGCAAACAATTTCGAAGTCATTGTGTTTTGTTTCAAAGTACAGAACAAATGAAGGGGGGAAAAAACTTCTGCAAAATGGCAATCCTGAAGAGAGACACTTTTCAGCACAGTATAGAGACTTTATGAATGATCTGGTATCCAAGGCAACACAGGTAATGACTAAATGGTAAATTTGAAATAAAGCACCACAGGAAAATGCAGAATCTTAAACTACAAGAAAGGGTCTACCTTAGGAAGCAATTATTTAGCTAACTCTAGAGTGTCTAACAACGTGTCCAAAATGTCAAAAATGTATTATAAAATATTTTTCTATTTCTAAATGTTTTATATAACAATCCATTATACATTTCTACACAAATTTAACCAGTAATCATTTTGTGAGTCTAGTTGTATGCATGCATGGTACACATGGTCAGTGCATTCTTAGAAGAAAAAAGATGCCTTTGAATTTTTTATGGGATTGCCCTTACTAGAAAAAATTTATGCATATCAAAATTCTATTTATGATTCAATGCAATTGTAATTTATAGGTATTATAATTATTCTGGCCTTCTTATAATTATCCTAGATATTGTCTCCATGGTTTTACTGCACTTAGGTTGTGTATTATTAATTGTTTCTCATATTTTGATAAGGTTTTGCTTATATGTCAACTTCTGTCACTACTTTATGAGCACTTTAAGGGCATGGATCATGTCTTTTTCATGTTTGCACCTCTCTACTAGCATCTGGTCCATGGAAGTTCCCCGAAAATGTTAAATGAATAATCACTTCAAAGTCTGGCTTTCTTTCATGATTAAAAATATGTTGAAGCCCATTGAAATGATTTTCAAATTCTTAGGATAAAGGTCAATTTTAATGTGGCCATCAGTGAGCTTGTTAATAGTTTTCACTTTAGGAATTAACAAGGCCCTGTGACCTTTCCTTACAGAAGTACTGATACAATCTCATAAAGCCAGACCTAATCTTATAGTCAGGAGAATTACACAACTGCCTACATGGACACCCCTTCTCATCTGCTGTCCAGCCTCTAATCAATTCCCACGGTGGCTCAGCAAGCGAGTTAAGGATTTGGCATTGTCTCTGAGGTGGGTGCTGGTTTTTCCCAGAACTAATTATCCCAATTTGCTAGGTACAGTGGATTAAAAGTATCCAGCATTGCCACAGCTGTGGCATAGGTCCAGCTGTGGATCAGATTGAATCCCTGTCCTGGAACTTCCATATGCCATGGATGCTGCCAAATATATATATATATTCTAATAAAAATATATTTTTAAGGATCTATTCTGTGCCCAGCACTGAGAAAATACATGAAGTAAAGGAAAACTTCAACTTTTTCACTATCCAGTTAAGAACAGATACACAACTAATCATTAAACAAAGAGCTATATCAAAAAGTGCTGCATCATGGAGTTCCCTTGTGGCTCAGTTGTTAACTAATCCGACTAGGAACCATGAAGTTTTGGGTTCAATCCCTGGCCTTACTCAGTGGGTTAAGGATCTGGCCTTGCTGTGAACTGTGGTGTAGGTCGCAGACGTGGCTTGGATCCCACGTTGCTGTGGCTCTGGTGTAGGCCTGTGGCTACAGCTCTGATTAGAGCCGTAGCCTGGGAACCTCCATATGCTGCGGGTGTGGCCCTAAAAAGACAGACATACATACATACATACATACATACATACATACATACATAAATACAATACAATACAATACAATACAATACAATACAATACAATAAAATAAAAATAAATAAAAAGTGCTGTATCTATACCCAGGAGTCATTTTTCTTGGGTTAACTGTCTATTTTTCTCCGGAACTAATTATCCACAATTTGCAGTTCCTCACTTTGCAAAGTTATTCCAACAATGCCATCACTGTCCAAATATAACTGAAATTCATCCTTTGGTATTATCATAATAAAAGTTTTAAAGCTATACACAGGAATCAGTCTAACTATTCTGTGATATCGGTGATCCAAATTTTAGTTGCATGTGTATTCACAACTCATGCAGCCTCTTCCCTTTAATATGTATCACTAGCCAAACTTAAATCAATCTAAGTGAATATTAATGTCAATAATATTTAATGACTATTTCTATTAAGATAGCTTGAGCCTCCATTCTACCTGTGAGGGAAACCCAGCCACTCAATATTTTTCTCATTTCTTCTACTTGTTTCTCACTCTCTTTGCTTCTAATAAATTATAATTTTCAGTTTTATCTTATCTCTATGGCTATTCCCTTCTGTTTGGCCACTGAAATCAACAAACAAGCAACACTATAGACACTGGTATGTCACAGCTCTATTGAAGCTTAGAGAATAAAACAAAGAGGTTGTTTCATAGCAAACAAAACTGAGAAGTCCACATTAGACCTGTTTTTTCAACGTTTCCTATTTTGACCACCAGAAATTTTTCAGTCAATTAATTTTGAAAAGGTAATATATTCTCAGTACAAAAGGTATAAGAAAGTATAGTGGAAAAGCAATTTCTCCCAACTCAGTATTTTAGTTTCTTTCCTGGTGGCAGTTACCATCGCTGATTTCTTATGTTAACCTCCAGAGACATTCCTCATTTGGGCGATTTTCACTGAGTAGTCCTTCACTTTGATAGCCAGTGGAAGGCTCCTTTTTCATCTCCCATAAATTTCTAAATATAATACAGGAGTAACTTTATTTCCCAAAAAATGGGAAGAAGATCTAAATAGACATTTCTCCAAAGAAGACATATAGATGGCCAACAGGCACATGAAAAAATGCTCAGTATCAGTAATTATTAGAAAAATGCAAATCAAAGCTACAGCGAGGTATTACCTCACTCTGATTAGAATGGCCATAATCAAAAAGTCTACAAACAATAAATGCTGGAGAGGGTGTGGATAAAAAGGAAACCTACACTGTTGATGAGAATGTAAATTGGTGCAGCCACTACGGAAAACAGTAGAAGTTCCTTTTAAATTAAAAATAGAGTCACCATTTGATCTTGCAATCCCACTCTGGGGCATATATCCAGAAAAAAACTCTCATTTAAAAAGATGCATACACCACAATGTTCATAGCAGCACTATTTACAATAGCCATGACAACGAAGCAAGATAAATGTCCATTGACAAGAGGAATGGATAAAGAAGATGTGGTACAAATATACAATGGAATATTATTTAGCCATAAAAAATGAAATAATACCATGTTCCACAATAATGTCACTCTCAGCATGGACCTAGACCTAGAATTTATCATTCTAAGTGAAATACATTAGATAGAGAAAGACAAATATATAATAATGCTTATACGTGATTCTAAAAAAATGATACAAATGAACTTATTTACAAAAACAGAAACAGACTCACAGACATAGAAAACAAACTTACAGTTACAAATGGGAAAAGTGGGGAGAGGGGTAAATTGGGAATTTAGAATTAACATATACACACTGCTATATATATATATACACACACACAATAGAAGACCAACAAGGACCTGCTATATAGCACAGGGAACTGTACTCAATATCTTACAATAACCTATAGTGGAAAAGAATCTAAAATAGAATACATACATACGGGTGTGTATGTATGTATGTGTGGGTAGAACTGAATCACTTTTCTGTATGCCTGAAATTAATATTGTAAATCTACTATATTTCAGTTCAAACAGCTGACAGGCGTCAGGAAAGGAATAAATGAAGGTTAAAAAAAACTGGGACTGTTTTAATTAAATTACAGGGGGTAAAATAGACCTCTCAAGACAAACCAGTATTCAGACTTAAAAAGCCATTTGCAAATTCAGCAATGATTTTCTTTTAATTTTGTTTATTATGTAAAAATAGATATAAAACAAAACTTACTATTTTAAAGTGTAAGTTCAGTGGCATTAGGTATATTCACAGTGTCATGCAAACACCACCACTGTCTAGTTTCAGAACTTTTTTAACACCCCAAACAGAAACCTCCTACTAATTTTTTTAATTTATTTTTTCTTAGAGTATAGTTGATTGACAATGTTAAGTCAATTTCTGCTTACACCATAGTGACCCAGTCATGCATATGAATACATTCCTTTTCTCACACTATATTCTATCATGGTCTATAGCAAAAAAACCTGGATATAATTTTCTGTGCGATACAGTAGGACCTCACTGCTTAACATTCTAAACGTAATAGTTTGCATCTGCCCAGTCCCAAACCCCCAGTCCATCCCACTTCTTCCCCCCACCCCATCCCCAACCTTTAGCAACCACAGTCTGTTCTCTAAATTCGTAAGTCCATTTCTGTTTCGTAGATAGGTTCATTTGTGCCATATTTTAGATTTCACATATAAATGATACCATATGATATTTGTCTTTCTGACTTACTTCACTTAGTATGAGAATCTCTAGTTGCATCCATGTTGCTGCTGCAAATGGCATCATTAAGCAATCTCTCCCCATTCTCCTCCTCACCAGCCCTTAGCAATCATTAGTCTACTTTCTGTCTCTATGGATTTGCCCATTCTGGATATTTCACACAAATGGAATCATACAATATTTGGCCTTTTATGTCTGCCTTCTTTTCCTTAGCATAATGTTTTCAAGGTTCATCTACGTCATAGCATGCATCTGTCCTTGATTCCTTTTAATAGCTAAATAATACTTCATTGTATGGATAGACCACATTTGGTTCACCCATGCATCCTTTTTTATTTGTTTGTTTTTGGCCATGCCCAGGGCACTTGGAAGTTCCCAGGCCAGGGATCAAACATGCACTACAGCAGCAAGCCAAGCAGTGACAACACCAGATCCTTAACCTGCTGTGCCACAAGAGAACTCCCACCTATGCATTCTTTGATGGACATTTGGGTTGTTTCTACTTTTGAGCTTTTGTGAACAGTGCTGCTCTAAACATTCATGTACAAGTTTTTTGTTTGAAAACTTGTTTCCAGTACTTTGGGGGTATATACATAGGGGTGTAATTGCTGGGTCACAACTATTCCTGAAATTGCTTCACTAGAAACATAGTCATTAAATCCATGACTCAAGTAATAATACTTAGTATCACTATTATTTAATATTATTTGGAGGCAATGAACAGTGCAGTAAGACATGAAGCAAAAATGAACTACGCAGAAAAGGAAAAGACAAAAATATGTTTACTTGCCAGTGATGTAATTGTGTTCCTAGAACTTGAGGGCAGCATTTAAAATTTTATTAATTAATAAAATAGTAGGGCAAGTGGGTAGTATAAGAACATACAACAACAGGAGTTCCCTTCGTGGTTCAGTGGTTAATGAACCCAACTAGGACCATGAGGATGCAGGTTTGATTCCTGGCCTTGCTCAGTGGGTCAAGGATATGGTGTTGCCGTGAGCTGTGGTGTAGGTTGCAGACATGGCTTGGATCCCAAGGTGCTGTGGCTGTGGCTGCAGTGTAGGCTGGCAGCTACAGCTCCAATTCGACCCCTAGCCTGGGAACCTCCATATCCTAAAATAGCAAAAAAAAAACAACAAAAAAAAAAAACAAAAAAAAAAAAAACCCACAACAGAAATCTCATTCTATTATATCAATTAATAAATCAATTAATAATTTCCTCGCTAGTGGGGTCATTGTGACCTATGCCCTGGTGTTAAATGGACGTTCTCCAAACAAAATTTTTTTTGGGGGGGTGTCACCTCAACATGGTACAAATTCAAATTTGTTTCATATAAAATTCTCTACCTAAAGACTCTTGCAAGAGTAAACTGATGATTGTGTTTCAGAAGCGATTATGCTGAAAAATCTCTTCTTACATTAACTTACTGTCATTTTGAAAGAAAATGTCATTATATCAGATAAAAAGGGAGTCATTCTAAAGTGCTGTTAACTTTTCAAGAGCCTTTGTGTGAAGAGTCACAAAATGAATGGTGGTGAGACATGAAGCAAACCCGGCCTTCTGCCACCAGCCCTGTCTTCCTGCCTCTCCCCGTCTGGAAGTGCACTGACTTCCCATTAGCCTTTAGTTTCACTTGTACATAATTCAATTGCATGGTAGTTAAAGAATTTGGCTTATCTGTTACAAATTATTTGAAATTTGGTGAAACTTGTTGCATCAACCTAGAGTGTGTTCAGTTTTTTGCAAACGTCTTGTTTGTGCTTCAGGAAAAAAAGACATGGTCTCTAATTTGATCATTTGATCACCCTTGGTAATTGTGACAAATTTCCAAAAACTATGCCAGATTTCTAAAAAGGGTTCATTATTTTTTTCACAAATCTGGAGGTTGTCTGCTGGTATCATTTTTTTTTCTGTTTCATGTGTTTTTTTCATTAAAACTACGGTCAGTTTCATCATTTTAAGTTTAATTATTTTTTAATTGATACCCTATTATACACAGTGCTTGAAGTTCTTGGTATTCTAAATATGCTTTCTTTTTTGTCTTCAGTGATGATAGCTAATCAATGACTGTTTCCTTTTGTATTTTTTAATTTTATATTGTAAACTCAAGTTTGGTGAAATTTCATCTGTCCCTGGAAAACTTAGGGGATCTGAGTGGAAATAAGTTCTCCAGAGAATTTACATTTACGTCTACCAAGTGTCTCATAAGTAGTGGCAATCAAGAACCATTTTTAAATTTTTGTTTTTATTTTTAGCTAAGATCACCTGGGTGCAGAGATCCCAAATCCATGTAAAGATAGGACTAGCGAAAAATTATCACAGTAGATTTTTTAATCCTTTCAAAGTATAAAACTGTACAGGCAAACTTGCCTGTCATCTTCCTTAGCCAACAGCAGATGTATTACATAGTGATGCAGTCCTTTAAGAATTTTGGAATTTGTGTCAAAACTACAATGAGTTATCACCTCACACCAGTCAGAATGGCCATCATCAAAAATCTGCAAATAATAAATACTGGAAAGGGTGGAGAGAAAGGGGAACCTTCTTACACTCTTAGTGGGGATGAAAATTAGTGCAGCCACTATGGAAAACAGTATGAAGGTTCCTCAAAAGCCTAAAAATAGAGCTATGATATGATCCAGTAAGCCCATTCCTGGGCATATATCCAGAAAAGACAAAAACTCTCTAATTCAAAAGATGCATGCACCCCAATATTTATAGCAGTGCTATTTACAACAGCCAAGACATGGAAGCAACCTAAGTGTCCATCAGATGAATGGATAAATATGAGATAGACAGATAAATAGCTAAAGAGATAGAAATATTACTCAGTCATTAAAAATGGAAATAATTTGGAGTTCCCATCATGGCACAGCAGAAACGAATCTGATTAGGAACCATGAGGTTGTGGCCTTGCTCAGTGGGTTAAGGATCTGGTGTTGCCAAGAGCTGTGGTGTAGCTTGCAGATGTGGCTCGGATCTGGCGTTACTGTGACTGTGGTGTAGGCCAGTAGCTGTAGCTCCAATTGGACCCCTAACCTTGGAACCTCCATATGCCATGGGTGTGGCCCTAAAAAGCAAAAAAAAAAAAAAAAAAGGAAATAATTTACAGCAACATGAATGGACTTATGGACCTAGAGATTATCATACTAAGTGAAGAAAGTCAAAGACAAATATTACATGATACCACTTAAATGTGGATTCTAAAAAATAGTACAAATGAACTTATTTACAAAACGGAAAAAGACTCACTGACATAGAAAACAAACTTATGGTTCCCAAAGGAGAAGAAGGGGGAGGGATACATTGGGAGGATGGGAATAACAGATAAACACCACTATATGTAAATTAGATAATCAAGGGTTTATTGTATAGCACAGGGAACTATATTAAATATCTTGTAATAACCAAAACAGAAAATCTGAAAAACATTATATACATATGTATGTAATATATGTGTGTATATATATCTAAAACCAAATATAATACACATATGTATAGAACTGAATCACTTTGCTCTACACTTGAAACTAACACAATATTGTAAATTAACTATGCTTAAAATTTTAAAAAAGAATTCTAGAATTTGTGAAGGTTTTAATTTGAACTCCCTTCTTGATAAAACCCTCAAACATCACCTCCCCCCACTTTCATGTAGTCATTACAACCTAAGCCCCCTGTCGCAAAATTCCCCAATGCTCCCGAAAACCCTGCAGAAAAGCCTAGATTCAGAGTTTCTTTCTATTCTTTTTTCAAGTTCCTCTTGATCATTGGCCCCTGAAAATCTATTTCGTTGCGGGTAAGTTATCCATTTAAAGAATGTAGGTTATATATCATCCAACACGTCCACATATTTTGTGTCAAGGCTATTTTAGGATATTTAATCAGCTGGTATTACTGGAAACACACCAAGCTTTATTTTCCTATATCTATTCTTCCTTTTTTCACATTTCTTTCTTGCCCACAAGAACCCCTGAGAATTCCTGACTGACCCTTTGCACCTGTGTTGATCACAAGTGCAGAGGAATCCTTGCAGAGGAATCCGCTTTTCCATCTGACCACAAATAAACACCTTCGTAAAAGAGGTTAATTAAACACAACCAAGAATTTCCTTTGTTTCTTTTAATCCTGCTCTAGCCTCTAATGTTATGAGAATAAGACACTTTGCCACTTTAAGCCCAAGGCTAATCCTAAAGTCCTCTGACCAGCTGAAGCGCAAACTCTTTTTGTGATAAGATCCCTTTTCACCAGACATATTTTAGGAGAATTCTTTGTCTTTGCCTACATTGCTATACAAGAGTCCTGCTGCTTCTTACTATCTCTAGTGCTCCATTTAGAAACTGAAAAAATACATGACTGTCATTTTTAAATGACGTACGTTTTTTGACAGTAAACAGTTGTAATCGGATGGCAGGATGTCCCATGGGAATAGAGAGAGCACGATGTACTTTGATTCCTGCTTCCCCCACACCACCTGGGCTGTGCTGTGCAAACAGTCAATGTCCAATAATAACTTGTTCATTAATTTACGAAATAATTATTCAACTGGCATCAACTCCCAAACACCTTCCATATGTCGATGTCTTCAGCTACCTAAAATACTGTTTACACTTTAGAAAAATGAAGTCAAGTGTTCACTAACACCACACATTTGCAAGGTGGTGATAAACCAAATTTGTCAGTTTAGTTTTTCCCTGGTGAGTTTCTAGATCATGTTATCTTTTGGCTTTGGAATTTTATACTTTCTGCAAACCTCTCTCCTTTGTTCTTGAATTATTGATGACTCCAATGGGGGAACTGTTTATGTGCTCTGAGCCTTTTACCAATGTAATAAACAAGTCCTTACTTTTAAGACCTTTCAAATCAAAGCAACAATGGAATAGAAAAGGACTCTTTCAAAAGTCTTGCTTTATTCAAGGAATAATGACTGAGAATGTTTTCTATTTCTATAATGTGTTGAAATACTCTTTTTTCCCACTGATCATCATAAGTTTTTCAACTTTATCTGAGGTCTCTCAGGCCCGTTTTCATCATCTGAAAACAGGTAGCAGTTATTCATCATCATCAAAAGAAAAGTGAATGGACCGTTTACTTATTCAGGGACTATTATCCATCAGCCTCACATTCCAGAATCAGGAAGTCAACCAAAGAGACTACTGAGTGGCCGAAATAGATGTTACTGAGTTCATGTGCTATCTGCAGAATAATGATGAGAAAAAGAACAAGAAGGAACTGGGAGGCTGCTGAAGGCTAGCATCAGGACAGAAGCAGAAGTGACAGCTGGGATTTTGACAGTGAGGAAGGAGACAGAAAATTCTGAAAATAAACACCTCAAAAACACACCAGTCTGAAATAAAATTGAGACAAATGAACTTACATATCTAAAAAGCAACAGAGAACATCCACCGATTACACAGTAACTGAGAATTACAATATCTATAGTCAACCAAAAGAGATTTGCTATTTGAAAAGCAAATAAAAGTTCAAACGATTGAATCTTATAAGATTATCGTATTTATTTTAGAAATATGTCTATCAAATTTGGTTAACTTCTAATAATCATTCCCAAACATAATTGAGTATGGACAAGATGCCCTTCTGTGCTGTACATAAATTAACAATAAATTAATCTTGACAATAAATGAATAGTTAATGTTTAATAGTTAATGTTTCACATTTTCAGATTAATTCATTTCAGTCAAGACTGCATTTTCAAGTGCCACATACATAAGAAAGATTTTCTCGGAGTTCCCGTCGTGGCGCAGTGGTCAACGTATCCGACTAGGAACCATGAGGTTGCGGGTTCGATCCCTGCCGTTGCTCAGTGGGTTAACGATCCAGCGTTGCCGTGAGCTGTGGTGTAGGTTGCAGACATGGCTCGGATCGCTCGGATCCTGCGTTGCTGCGGCTCTGGCGTAGGCCGGTGGCTACAGCTCCGATTCGACCCCTAGCCTGGGAACCTCCACATGCCATGGGAGCGGCCCAAGAAATAGCAAAAAGATAAAAAAAAAAAAAAAAAGAATGATTTTCTCTTGGTGTTAAAACATCCAACCAAAAAAGCTTAAAAAAAGATGAACATTATTAACATATATTATAATAAAATTCCTCTACCTCTACATAATGGGGGAAGGTCTAGTAGGAAGGTGAAATTTTCAACTATCCAATATTTCTGAATAAATGCAACTACATTTCTGTTAAATAATATATAATAATGAATATGTAAAAGTAAATACATATTTATATTTTGTAAAGTACATTTGCATATTTAATTACATAAGAACTAATATATGAGCAAATCAGTAAATATGTTAATGCTTCAAAAACATATTTAAAATAATCCCTAGAGAATAATGTTCATAAACATAAACCCCTTTAACATGAAGTAATTCATTGTTTGATACAGAACTTCAAGGCATCCTGAAAAGATAATATGTTTCTTAAGTTTAATTTTTTTATTGTGAACTCTCTTTCTTTAGAAAGGACAAGAGAAAATAACTTTAAAAATTATACTTGTGGGAGTTCCCATCATGGCGCAGCAGAAATGAATCTGACTAGGAAACATTAGGTTGAGGGTAGGATCCCTGGCCCCACACCATGGGTTAAGGATCCGGTGTTCCCAGGAGCTGTGGCATAGGCACAGATGTGCCTCAGATCTGGCATTGCTGTGGCTGTGGCACAAGCTGGAAGCTGTACCTCTGATTCGACCCATAGCCTGGGAACCTCCATATGCCGTGGGAGCAACCCTAAAAAGAAAAAAATACTACTAATAATAAAATAAATAAATTATGCTTGTAAAGGGTATGTGCAATATTTTCCAAGCATCAGATATGCAAAGTTAGTGGGATTACAGTAAAGACCCTAGAATCAAGCTCAAGCTACTTCAGCTGTGTTGGGGCTGCCTCAGAATTCATGAGTTTTTTTTTCATTGTTGCACACATCAGCGGAGGCTCTCTTTTTTTACATAGCTCCTCATTTTGGCTAATTTCCATCCGTTCTCATGTCTTGGCTACTCAGGACTCTCTCAGTGCAAGTGACAAAAATTTAACACAAACCTGCCTCACATGACTGAGAAGTCAGGTCTAGAGCTGGTCTCGCCAAACTTAGATTCAGGGGTCAGATAAACAAAAGGCTGGTCTCCTTTCTCTCTCCATAGGATGATCAGGAGGCCAAGTATGACCACAAACAATTTTAACTATCAACCCCAGAAACAAAGTAAAAGAGAAAAACTCTCTGTTATACCTCCCTGCTTCAGTGGTATATGTGTAGGGGAGGGGACAATGTATGTATAATAGGAGACTCTGACTCAGCTGTGGTAAGCCCCGAACCATAAGTCCATCCCTTTGGCTATAAAGACAATGTATCTTTATTTTCTGCTTCACTGGAATGGTGAGGACACAGGAATGTATGTGGGGCACTGCTGATACCAGACAAAGAGAATAAATCTTGTTAGATAGACATTAAAAATGTATGTCAACTACATCTATATGGTTTCTTACAAAAGCGACCTTACATCTCCCTTTTCTACCAGTAGACTTCTATATAAGGACTTCTCTGCAGATCGTGGACACTTTAAGATAAATCTCAGTTGTCTATACCCATTATGTAAGTAGACGCTACATGATGCTCTGTTTGAGAAGATGATTCAACCACCCTCCCAGCAGGCACCTTAAATGCTTGACTGAAGCCCTAAACCCCTTCACTGGAGAAGGGTTCTGAAGAGCAATCAAGATGTCCCAATATCTACTTTTGTGTAATTTTTATCTCTGACACCCAAACTTGGCCAAAAAATGCCAAGGCTGTTTCCAATTAAAATGGCTAACTTTGTCCCTTAAGGTCCCTACTGATTCTTCACTGTTAATGGGCAGAAAGGTGATTATAGGTTTGGGGGAAAATGCTCATCAGAGAGTGCTGGGAAATGAAGAACTGGACCAGGGTGGGGGGCCATAAATGGGCAATTTTCAGAAAGGTGTCTTCAAGTGCGAGTTTAAAACATGCACACAAAGAAGAAATGGCAATTCGCATAGAGAAAGCATCACCTAAAGCAAAGGAAATAAGCTCAGGTGGCCTGAGAGAGATGACTGGCAGGTAGCAGCAACTAGTGAACCTGACCAAGTAAGCTTGGCAGTAACTACAGTAAATGGAGCACATAGTTATCTTCAAGTCTTTGTACACTGGCTTCCATGTCTGGATTTCCTATGGATCTATGCCTATTTTCCATTGGTTTTTCCATAGTTTTTTGATCGTGTAATCTCATTTCCTCTCATGCTTGGCAACTTGTGATTAAAAGGCAGGAGTTTGTTACTTTATTTTATTTTATTTTTGTCTATTTAGGGCCACACCCATGGCATAGGGAGGTTCCTAGGCTAGGAGTCAAACCAGAGCTGCATCTGTTAGCCTACACCATAGCCACAGCAATGCCAGATGCGAGCCACGTCTGCAACCTGCACCACAGCTCACAGCGATGCTGGATCCTTAACCCAGTGAGTGAGGTCAGGGATCAAACCTGCGTCCTCATGGTTACTGGTCAGATTCATTTCTGCTGAGCCACGACAGGAACTCCACAAGGCAGGAATTTTGTATGAAAGTTTGTAAAGCTAATTTGAGTCCTGGATGAGCCCTCTGGCAGGCAGTTATGGTCAAGGTTTAATCTCTCTGGTATTGAACTGCTTTAAAGCAAAGCTTCAGGCTTGCTAAAGGCTGCTCATTTTAAAAATTCATTCTTATGCCAAGGGTATAATCTTCCACCAATACAAAGTAAAAGCCTTGGGTGTATACTAAGGCCTTCCTTCTTAAATAGTCCCTGGATTCTAGTTTCTAATCCTATAACTCTCCCTCTGCCCCCACCCAAGACTGATAGATTTTCCCAGCTTCTAAGTATCCCGGTGACCTACATTAAAATGGGCAAATGAATTAGAAGGAAAAGTGGTACCAAACATTAATTTTGCTTTATCCCTTTTCTTTGGGACTCTTGGCCTCTCAAGTCCTTGTTGACTTGGTAGCTCTCTAATACTTTTTGGGAGGAATTTTTCTTGAATTTTGTCTGGATTTTCCAGGTAAAGAGTGTTGGTTTATGACAAGCTAGCTCCACCATTATAATTTTAATGTCCTTGAACAGAACTCTTCTTTGATCTTTGAAAAGTTTTGATTTTTCACCCCCCAAGTTTATAATTTCATACTCAGTACACCTAAGATAATACTATTTATCTAAATTTTTGAAACATAAAATTTCTATCTTCCTCAGGTAGTTGCTATTACCCTAGAAGATAGGACTCAAATTGTACCTTTCAGATATGTCCCCTGAAGAGCTGAATGATTTGACAAGAACATTTGGTGTGAAACGCAGGAGAAAGTGAACTAAGCATTGAAAAGATTGGTTTTGATTTTCAGGAACAATCTGGTAAATCCTTCATAATCTCTTGTCCAGTATTTCCGTTCTTAGAAATCCATGCTTTAAACATTTCCACACATGCACAAAGATGTAAATGCATGTATAATAAGATACACTGACCATGCCCACAAAACGTTCATTGCAATTTTATCTTTGAAGTATTTTACTGATACATAATGTATAAATATGTGCATGTGATATGTCTGTCGTAATTCTTTGCAGTAAATAATACATATGCATTGGTAAATGGGTATTTGTATTTTTCCCATGCCTGTAGTTCTCAGTCAGGGAGAACTGGTGAGGCACATTCTACTGAGAATTCTAGCTGATATTATAAACGTCTCAGCCAAGAGTGTTCTACTATTTTATCCAGTGTTGAGGATATTCTGCAATAAGTGTTGTTTACTCAGCTGTGGCCTCTCTTTCTGCCATTTACTTTTGTTTTGGCAAACAGTGTTGACACTACTGGATGACAAAAGTATGCAAGGGATAACACTGGACTTCCTTTGAAGGAAAAAAAAAGGCAAGGGAAATGCATCAGAATGGAGGTGAAAGTACAAAGTTTATCACGATTTGAATTGCTTTCCAGAAACGATAGAGGACTTGGGAAGGTAAAGACTGACAAATGATTTGGGATTTGTGAAAGTCCTCTGATGGAATGAGGGGCATCATAAAATCCCTACAGCTGGGATAATTACTAAATATCTTATGGAACATCTTTGGAATAAAATAGGATGGAAGATAGGTTATGATTTCGGAGGACATGAAGAGGAAGAAATAAGGACTACAGTGTGAAATAAGAACATATATCCACAGAAATGAGGCTTCAAAGTCTCTCTGGTACCCTGAAATAATGATTTGACTGGTGCCTTCATTTGAATTTATGCTTCTCCATATCTTAATTCCTGTCAAGGACTGTGTATACAGAGATGCCCACTCCAGTGGCAGGAGATTTTAAAAACAGTGGTAATTTTAAAAACAAAAACTAGCACTTAAAATATATATATTAGCAAATATCATTGAAGATATATTTAAGTAACTTACTGTATAGCAGAGGAAACTATATTTAATATTTTGTAATAACCTATAAGGGAAAAGATTTTGAAAAAGAATATATATCTGAATTGCTGTGCTGTACATCTGAAACTAATATGATTTTGAAAATCAACTATACTTCGATAACCAATTTTTAATTTAAAAAAAACACATTTTAGTAAAGAAAACAATGTGCAGGAGAAGAGTTATATTGCGACCTCATATTCTTTTAAAATCCTAGAACTATGTAGCTCTATTTATATTTTCATCTATACCTATATGTATATGTTGTGAAAAAGTGCTAGAAGGATACATGCTAAATTTTAACAGGGGTTATATCTAAGGTAAGGAATAGATGGGGTAAAGTGGAAAAGTAAAATAAATTGTATTTTTAGCTTTTAGGTAAGTTTTGTTTGAATTTGTTTAGTAAGTTCATATTTAAATAGAGAAGTATATAGATTAAAAAGCTATAATCCTAATTTTTGATTGATGTATACCTTATGGACCTATCTAATATTAATTCAGATTTTACTTTAATAATCATATTCCTAACCTCAGAGTAAAATTCAATAGTGATATAATAACCATTACTATTTTATGGACTTGACAACATATGGCAAATGGTCTGTTTGCACAGAATGTGGTGCATGGTGGTAAGAAATTCATTTCTCAGCACCTAAACCATGCTCTTCTGGCTGAATTTCTGAAGAAAAGAAAACACTTGTTTAAAAAAAAGAAAGAGAAAGAAATGAAAAGGAAAATACAGATCCACTGAAGAGAACTTTTTTTTGTTTGCACTAGAAAAGTGAAAGCCTCATTATCAATATATTTCCAAACCTTTTATCAAATTATATAGCCCTGTGTAATATTGGCCAGTGAAGAAAATCAACCTCTGCCTCCAAGAATTAAGTTACTTTCCCCAAACTTGAGGTTAGATAAATATTTTTTATTTGTTTTTCTCCCCCTTTTTTTTGTCACAGTGTGGTGATGTGGGCAAACACAATTTTTCTTAAGTATCGAACAGAGAAAAAGCCATTTACAAACTGCAATAAGTGTATGATGGCAATAACCAAGTGTCAACAGCTGGAAAAATATAAAATATATTGCCTCTTCAATTGAGCATCGATACAAACAGAAGTTCATTTTTTTCAAGTCATCATGAAATTGACAGCAATATGAGATATTTCCTCAATCCAGAAAATAAAAAGTAGATATTTTTAAAACACTGGCAATCAAAGGTTCTATTTCACAAGGAGCAGCAAAAGGATAAATAAACATGAAGATGTAAAAAAAATGACATCAAAATCATAACATGTGGGGAAGGAAAGTAAGAAAATCTAGACTCTTCTTTTTTTTTAGAATGTGTTTGAGCCTGTATGACTATCAGGCTAAAGCAAGCAGGTATAGGAAGGGGTTAACATACTTGAAAAACAGGGCAACCATGAATCAAAACCAAACATTACATTCACAAAAACTAAATATCCAAATCGGAAGAGAAGAGGTAAAATTGTCACTCTGTGCAGATGACATGATATTGTATATAGAAAACCCTAAGGACTCCACACAAAAACTACTCAAACTGATCAAAAAATTCAGCAAAGTAGCAGGATACAGATTAACATTCAGAAATCAGTTGCATTTCTATATACTAACAATGAAATATGAGGAAAGGAATATTTAAAAAATCTTTTAAAATTGCACCAAAAAAATAAAATACCCAGGAATAAAGCTGACTAAGGAGGTGAAAGATTTATATGCTTAGAACTATAAAACATTAATCAAGGAAATTAAAAAGGATTCAAAGAAATGAATGATCCTGGATTGGAAGAATTAATATCATTAAAACAGCCATACTACCTAAAGCAATCTAAAGAGTTAATCCAATCCCTATCAAATTACCCATGACATTCTTAGCAGAACTAGAAGAAATAATCCAAAAATGTATATGGAACCATAAGACCCAGAATTGCCAAAGCAATCCTGAGGTTAAAAAAAAAAAAGTCAGCAGACATAACTCTCCCAGATTTCAGACAATATTATAAAGCTATGGTAATCCACAGTGTGGTATTAGAACAAAAACAGACATATGGATTAATGAAACCAAATAAGAGCCAAGAAACAACCCCAGACACTTACAGTTAATTAACGTTTGACAAAGGAGGCAAGAATGTAAATTGGGAAAAAGACAGTCTTCTCAGCAAATAGTTCTGGGAAAACTGGACAGCTGCATGAAACTAGAACACACCCTCACGCCATGCACAAAAATAAACTCAAAATGGCTTAAAGTCTTAAACATAAGACAAGACACCATAAAACTCTTGGAAGAGAACAGTCAAAACATTCTCTGACATAAACTATACAAATAGGTCAGTCTCCCAAGGCAGTAGAAATCAAAACAAAAATAAACAATTAGAATCTAATCAAACTTACGAACTTTTCACAGCAAGGGAAGCCATAAACAAATGAAAAGACAACCTTTGGATGGGAGAAAATAGTTGCAAACAATGAAACTGACAAGGATTTAATCTCCAAAGTATGCAACAACTCATACAACTCACAACAACAAAAAAAAAACAAACAATTCAATCAAAAAATGAGCAGAAGACCTAAATAGATATTTCTCCAAAGACAGACAGATGCCTAGTAGGCATGTAAAAAGATGCTCAACATGACGAATTTCTAGAGAAATACAAATCAAAACTACAATGTGGTACCACCTCACACCAGTAAGAATGGCCGTCATTAATAAGTCTACTAGTAACAAATGCTGGAGAGGGTGTGGAGAAAAGGGAACCCTCTTACACTGTTGTAGGAATATAAATTGGTATAGACATTATGGAGAACAGAATGGAGGTTCCTCAGAAAACTAAATATAGAACTATCATATGATCCAACAATCCCACTCCTGGGCATATATCCAGACAAAACTATAATTCAAAAAGATACATTAACCCTTATGTTCACAGAAGTTCTCTTTACAATAGCCAAGACATGGAAACAACCGAAATGTCCATCAACAGATGAACAGATTAAGAAGATGTGGTACATATACACAATGGAATACTACTCAGCCATAAAAAAGAATGAAATGATGTCATTTGCGGCAACATGGATGGAACTAGAGATTCTCATACTAAGTGAAATAAGTCAGAAGGAAAAAGACAAATGCCATACGATATTACTTATATGTGGAATCTAATAAATGGCACAAATGAATCTATCTACAGAAAAGAAACTCATGGACATGGAGAACAGACTTGTGGTTGCCAAGGGGGAGGGAGTGGGATGGACGGGGAATTTGGGGTAAATAGATGCAAACTATTACTTTAAGAATGGATAAGCAAGGAGGTCCTACTATATAGCACAGGGAACTCTGTCCAATCTCCTGGGCTAGACCATAATGGAAAGAATATAAAAAAGAATATATATATATACATATACATGAATATTAAGAGAACATTATATATAATATATATTATATATGTCACTTTGCTGTAAGGCAGAAATTAGCCCAATATTGGAAATCAGCTATGATTTAATTTTTTAAAAAGAATGATTAACATAAAAAAAAACTTCCCTTGCTTAAAGAGAGACCAAATCTCTTGAAATATCCTCTACCTACTTTACGGATTTATTGCAACACTGAGTTCTTTAATAAGTTTATTTAGCCTAAAATACATACATCCAAAATATAGCAACTTCTCAAAATATATTGTTATTAAAAACCCTCCAATGAAGTGAAGCGATCTTTATAAGCCAATGCATTTTTCATGAATGGTACTGTGTATTGTTTTTGTACTAATATTAATTTAATGAGCACTTCTGTTTGTTACAGATTGACTAATACATTTTTTATTTCCTATAGTTTAGGTCAGACCCCTAAGTAATTGGCCTCTAGACAATTTCATGCAATGCAGTTTTTTTTTTAATGGAGGTCTAGATAAAGTATGCTATTAAACAGTCTGCTTATGAAGGAAAATTTCTAATCTGATATCTGTCAGATGATGTACCCTGGAGGGTTGCCATCTGGTTCATGTATTTTTAATAATTTCAAGATTAGGTTGCTAGAGTTCAGATCTACAGTATTCTTTGTTTTATTTAGTAGAAAGTTAAAACGAGTTACCATGAAGCCATAATCAGTAATTCCATATGACTGAAAGGAGTGTGGGGTGAAGACACCCAATTTGCTTGCAATGGGAGCATGTCTTTAAAAACAACATTTACACCACTTGTTTCCTGAGATAAGATTGTATTGCTATAAACTTCCCTCTCAGAACTGCTTTTGCTGTGTCCCAAAGGTTTTGGACTGTCGATATCTTCACTGTCATTTGTCTCTAAGTATCTTTCGATTTCTTCTTGATTTCTCCAATGAGCCATTGGTTGTTTAGTAGTATATTGTGTAGCTTCTAGGTGTTTATGGTTTTCATTGTTTTTTTTTTTTTTATCGTAGTTGATTTCTAGTCTCATAGCATTATGGTTGGAGAAAATGCCTGAAATAATTTCATCTTTTTTAAAATTTACCAAGGCTTGATCTGTGGCCTAAGGTGTGATCTATCCTGGAAAATGTTCCATGTGCTCTTGAGAGGAATATATATTCTGCTGCTTTGGGATGGAAATGTTGCATCTCAAATGCAGGCTCAGTGGAAATCAACACAAATTCTTCTGCTTTTAAGAATTTGACACCTTGTGAGTTTTACAATATTGGGGCAGCTTTGATTGAGCCATATTGCTTTAAAAATATTTATTTAAAATGTAATTAAATCTTTGTTAAAATAAGGAAAAGTAGATAGGCTCAAAGTAATAGTCATGCTCCTCCTAGGAAACTGTGGGAGAGTGTATTAAACCTTCTAAGCGGGTCGGGCACACTGGGTGCATCTTTAACCCTTTTAGGTCACTAGACCTGTATTTCACTGAAGGACAGTGAAAGGACATCCTAATTGACTTAGAGAATTAGTGCTGCCAACAAAATGATTCTCTCCCAGCAGAGAGGGGAAAATACATAAAGAGTATGTTTTTGCAATCTTTTCATTTGTTTTCTGGGT
The DNA here is from genome assembly GCF_054392235.1 of Sus scrofa. Classification (NCBI taxonomy): domain Eukaryota; kingdom Metazoa; phylum Chordata; class Mammalia; order Artiodactyla; family Suidae; genus Sus; species Sus scrofa. The sequence continues at coordinate 55,343,076 of NC_139393.1, read as the reverse complement.
AGAAATAGCAATTTTTTATTTACACTTTAAATGTCCTCCTTTCCCCATGATGTCTTTTCTTAACTCACTATAATTGGTAATAACAAATTGTATTTTGTGCTAGTGTAGTCCGATATTAGAAAAACATCTGACAAAATGTGTGTGCTGAAATTGCTAGGCACATCATCATTTAATATATCACCAGTGTAAAAATCAAAACTGTAATGTAACTGGGTCACCATGTTGTAGAGTAGAAAAAAATACTGTATTGGGGAAATAACAATTAAAAATAAATAAATTTTAAAAATAAAATATAATAAAATCCTAAATAGTGCTTTTGAGTATATTTTAATATTCTTGCTGAAGAGATATGTTTTCATTTCTACATTAGAGAATACATAAAAAAATGTAAAAACATTCCTACATTGACCCTCTGAGAAAATCCCTTAAGAGTGATCGATGTGGATATACTGTCTTTCATTTATATGTACATATAAATATATGTATGTAAAATATATATACTTACATAATTAAAATCATAATATACTTCTGGTAGACTGAGCTACATATTTTGTTCAGTTAACATTAACTGTTCTTTAATATGTCATTGTAAAGGGCCACATCATATGACATCTCATTGATATACTATAATTTATCGAACTTTCTATTGCTGTATATCTATGTTGCTTTCAGACATATTTATAGAAATATTTATTCAGCTATCTGAATGCATTTTCAGAATGAATCCTAAAAAGGCAGGGCAGTGGGGGGGAACACCACAATGGGCCCAAGGGACTCTTGGTACATATTGCTAAATAACTATTTTCCATAAAGTCTCTAACAATTTACCCTCTAACTAGCAATATAAATCTCACCCCTGACTCATCAACATTAAGCACACTACTATTTTTTTAGAAGTATGTTACTTTGGTGCTTGAAAAGTGATATTATGAATTTTTGTTACCTTGGTTACCAGTGAGCTTCAATACATTTCCACATGTTTGCTCATGTATTTCATGGATGCACAAAGTATAATTAATGTACTGAGAGATTCTGGCTGATTTTGTTCTGGCACTTAAGATTTGGCCTTATTTGTGGCCAATCTAACTGCACCTACAGCAGAAGGTTGCATAACAAAAACTGATTTGAACAGGACTCTGCCAAAAATGGCAATGCTACCAAGTTGATTAATGAGATTTTGGCAAAAACCCAATGAACTTTCAGTTCTAATGTGCTGATATTTAAAGAAGAGGGCTTAATAGCAGAAAGACAGATTACAGTAATTGAATCAAAGTTGCAATCAGCAAATGTTTACACTGGGAACCCACCTGGTTCTTGAACATTTCTGTCTGATTGATTCAATTGAGGTTTCCAAATCTACTGGTATTCTTAGGAGTTTTTACTCCTTCTTGCACAAAGAGAGCTGATAGATTACATCATGCATTTCCATTATAATTGTTTGGATCACTGTGTGCACAAGAATTCTAAGTAGACAATAGGGATCATCATTACAAGGATCATCGGGCTACGTCTGCTATGTGTCCAGGAGAAGAAAAGCAACAGCCAAGTGTTTGTCACATTTCTGTGTCATCACCAACAGTCAGAAAAGGGCATGCCAGAAACGGTGCTGATGAGCTCCAGAATGAATGAGGACCAGTAAGCCTTCCTGCCCTGTGGGCCTAGGAGTCTTACTTAACTATCCACCTTGTCCATGATCTTGATGCTTCCTTCCCATAAATAAATATTTATATATGAGTATAAATCTTATAATTTTCTTAATTATAATTTATAATTTTTATTACTTATGTATAAATATAAACTGTAAATCTCCTTTAAAAAGAATGACATTTCTATCTTACCTTTTCAGTTAGTTCCCTTTGTATATTTATATTAAAACCAGCCTCCAACACTCAAACATATGATACAGAGAAGAATTTACTTGGTCTCCTCCATTTCAGAGTGAGTTTAACTGATGTGAACAATCAGCATAGATATAACCACAGCAGTTAATTCATTTAACTTAAGCAGAAGTGCTGATAGTGACAGTTATAAAGTGCTAACTACTACGATCTGTTAAGGGAATAAAAATACAACCCCAAATGAAGAGCTGCATCTCTCAAGAAAAGTAACTTACAAACGAAATATAAATATATCCCTGAAATAACTTTCACATTTCTCAAGCAAAAGTAATTTATACTTTTTAAAACATGCAATTTACTAACAGCTCCTATAATCACAGCAATTCTCACATTAGCATAGAGCACATTCTCATAACTTCTCATAAGTCTGTAGTCTGGCAGTTCATTGAACCAATCATTTTGGTTGTTGCTATTTTGATCTTAGTTTTAATTCACATATATTCTAAAAGGACATGAGTGAATGAGTTTTATTCCTTGAAGTAGCTCATATTCAAGTCATTTATCCCTTTCAAAGTGAAATCCACCCATATACTACTATTTCCAGCACACATACTACAATTTTCAAGGTACATGTCAGACGCGAGGAAGAAAATAATTCCTTATGACGCCTGTAAAAATGGATCCTGAATCCGTTCACTCAGATATTTTCTGAATTTCAGATGCACATTTCCAACCCTCTTGTAGACTTCTGCATTGATATCTAATGTCCCCATTTTTATTAAAGCATTGCCAATTTTTAACCAGAAAACTCCTTAGTTTTTCATTCTCCCCTTTCCCATTTATCCCACATGTAATAAGTCACCAAGTTCTTTTCCATATTATTATACTTTTATTCCTCTCATTGCTGTAAAGTACCAGAATACTGACCCACCAGCAAATCAGGAGTTTGAATCCAATCATTAGCCCCAGTCTACACTCTCCAGAGTACAAAAAGCACAGGGTAACAGACGTTACCCTGGCAGGCTGCACTTAAGACTCCAAGTCAAAGTTATCTCATGAAACTGCTCTCATGATCCGGTGTCACACCTGGGACCTTGTTAATCTTGGAGGTCAAGGCTACGGGGAGATTGCAGAGATTCCAGGGTTACTGTCCTTCCTCCTTTTTCATTCATAAACTCACATGAGAAATTTTTCAATGGCAAAGGACTTTTCTCAATCCTGACGGTGCCTCTCTGGAAACGCCTTAAAATATGTGAATGCATAGTTTCTTCCACCACCAGCCTCCACCCTGGACAATGGTGTTAGAAAGGCAGTGATGAACAAAAGCTCTTAAGAGGGAGCCCACCTATTTTTAATCCTAGACTTAAAAATAATTGCCATTTGTCACATCTTGCAGCCAGATGTTGTGAAATACCTCCACATTCTCCAGGAAAAGGAATCAGTGCTTCTTGGAAGGGAAAGCAAATGGTTGATTCAAGGACTGGGGTGGTAAATGTAAGAGATGATCCTGGAGCAACTTGAGCTGCCAGAGAGAAAGGAAAGGCCAAAAAAAATCACAATGATGGAGACCTGTCAAAGGGAAAGAGGGGGCATCAGACGTGCAGGGCCAAGAGATGATGAGGGATGCTCAGATCCACGAGGTCACATCTGATGTGCAGATCTAAGAAGTGATGTGGACCACACAGTCTTCAATAAGCTACGTCAATAACTGTTGGTCTGGAATAAGACTGGGGTACATGATAGCTGTAGGAACCATCCTGGAAGGTGTCTGAGTATCACTATAGTCAAGTCACTTTTTTTTTTCTTTCTTTTTTTTCTTTTTTCTTTTTAGGACCGTACCTGTGGCATATGGAAGTTCCCACACTAGAAATCAAATTGAAGCTGCAGCTACAGGCCTACACCACAGCCACAGCAATGCCAGATCTGAGCCGTGTCTGTGACCTTGTGGCAATGCTGGATCCTTTACCCATTGAGTGAGGTCAGGGATCGAACCTGCATCCTCATGGACATTATGTCGGGTACTTAACCCACTGAGCTATAGCAGGAACTCCATATAGTCAAGTCACTCTTAACTTCAAGAAGAACAGAGAGGAGTCAGAGACTCTCATCCAAAACTGACCCAAGGTTTTAACTTAGAGTGATAGCTGCAAGTGATGGCAGAGACAAACTGGGCTTCCTGAATTATTCTGCTAAAGGTAGAATCTTTTTAGGGCCATTTTTATGTATGAAAGTCCCAATAACAGCTGATGTGAGAATGTAGGCAGAATATATATGGAGGTGATGTATATACCCCCATTCTATCATCTTAATCCAGCCCCTCTCAGTCCTCTGAACCAGCACATGCTTCTGACCTGAACAGTAAACTCTTTCTGCATTATGCAGGATTCACTGAGAAACCCAACACAAAGGTGCGCCCACATGGGCATCCTCTGCCTTGAATAAACAACAGACCACATAGTAACAAGAGTTAACTGTATTATGCTTCTAAAAATTCATGAGCAAATGAGTCTCTGCTTCCTAACTAGATGAGTTTGCATCTTACAATGATGTTGCAGTTCCTGCATAATTTTTTGACAAGGTTATGAGTTTTTAAAAGATTTACAAAGAAAGGGCCCTCTTTAGACTGCAGAGGGTGAGTAGTCTCTGCAGGAAGGGGCAGGTGATGTTTGATGCCATCGAACCAGGGAAGACGCAGGACCTCAGGAAAAAGCAAACAATAGATCATCATCCTTAACCTTTCTCATTCATCTGGAAGTTGAAGGATACAAATATCCAAAGGGAAGCTCTGATAGGATGGAACTAGTGAGATAGAGAACTTGTCAAGAGCTTATTTTGCCAATGGGAATGTACCGGGAGCTGGCCATTTAGAGAAGGTTGGCAAACTACAGCCTACAGGACCAACCTGGCCCTGCCTGCTGTTCTAAAACCTTATTGGAACACAGTCCATGTATTTACACACTGTCAGTGGCCACTCACAATCTACGACTGCAGAGATGAGCAGTGGCAATAGAGACAGCATAGTCCACAAGTCTAAAATATTTTACTGCCTAGCCCTTTACAGAAAGCTTGCCAATCTCTGAGGTAGGGATGCATCTAGTAGCTGGTTCCCTCCAAAGTTTCCCTCAGAATAGCTGGCGCTCTCACAGGAAACAGTTTTATCTGGTAAAGCGAATGATTAGAGGTCTTGGGGCTGAAACGATCTCAACCTATTCTCAAACTTTAAATGGGTAAGAAGCCCGGCTCGTTGGCGTGGGGCCGGGCGTGGAATGGGGGTGCCTAGTGGGCCACTTTTGGTAAGCAGAACTGGCACTGCAGGATGAATGGAATGCCAGGTTAAGGTGCCCGATGCAAGATGGATTATCTAGAAGATTCATAGTGCTCTTCTATGACTGTTTCCCTTTTATTGCTGATGTTTTGGTAATCAACATAGAAAAAATATTCCACCATGCTTCAGTTAAGCTATAGCAAAACAAAATCAAAATCCTTTCTCTAAATTAGTACCAGAGGAGTTCCCGTCATGGCTCAGTGGTTAACGAATCCAACTAGGAACCATGAGGTTGCGGGTTCGATCCCTGGCCTCACTCAGTGGGTTAAGGATCTGGTGTTGCCATGAGCTGTGGTGTAGGTTGCAGACATGGCTCAGATCCCAAGTTGCTGTGGCTCTGGTGAAGGCCAGCAGCCACGGCCCTGATTAGACCCCTAGCCTGGGAACCTCCATATGCCACGGGTGCAGCCCTAGAAAATACAAAAAATAAAATAAATAAATAAATAAATAAATAAATTAGTACCAGATAGTTAAAGGACTCCCCTGACAGTTATAATGGGGATAGCGCATAATCCCAAGGGGGTGGTTACAGCCTTGGGGTCCAGCTCTTCCAGGAAATTCAGATCATGAGATTCTCCAGTGCAAAACCTCATTTGGTAGTATTTCTTTTTCCTCATTCCCTTCCAAACAACAAAGATGTATTTTTTTTTTAATGTGTGTGTGTTTTCACTTTTAAAATCAGCTTTTTTGGTATAGAATTAACATATAATAAATGCCATTAATTTTGTGTGTATAGCCTTAAAGGTAAAATACAGTAGTGTCACCACCACACAATCATAGTGTTAGACATTTCCATCATCCTAAAAAGTTCACTCATATTCCTTTGCAGTCAATCCCTTCCTCCACTTCCTGGCCTTGGCAACCAGGGATCTGCTTTCTGTCATTAGAGCTTCGCTTTTCCTCATTTTTCACATAAATGGAATCATAAGATATAAATACCCTTTCTAATAAAAATTGTATGTATTTAAGGGGTACAACATGAAGATTTGAGACTATTTATGTACAATTACTACAGTATGCTAGGTATAATAAGCCAATACAGAAAGAAAAAAAAAACTGCATAATCTCACTTATATGTAGAATCTTAAAACATCAAATTCATAGAAGCAAAGAGTAGAACCCCCCTTTCAGGGACAAAGGGGAGGTGGGGGAAGTGGGGAGATGTTGATCAAAGCTGGAATTTTATAGGATAAGTCTAGAGATCTAAAGCATAGCATGATAACTATTGTTACTAACACTGCATTGAATACTGGAATTTACTGAGTGTAGATTTTAGGCATTCTCATCATTTAAAAAATCATAACTATGTGAGGAGATGATATTTTCATTAGCTTGACTGTAGTAATCATTTCACCATGCAAAAGGCAGTGTTTCTTTACATATTCTGCCGGTGCCTTTCTTTCATTATTTACAATATATTTCTAACCTGCTTACAAGAAAAAATAAATAAGGGAAGCTTACGTAATAGAACATGAGATAGAAACGTTTTTAAAGAAGGTTGTCGAAGAGATCCAAAATCACAGAATAACTTTTTATATTCCCAGTTGACCACATGTTTAGAACAAGCTCCATCTTCAACCACCGTTGCTAAGACTACATTAACGTACACAGGATGCAGCCTGCCACATGAAAACAGTATCAACAATCCCAGATTCTGTTATAAAATATGAATGGCCACCCTGTGCAGCACTCAGTAGAGTTAGCTCTCATTATCTCATTCTTCCTTTCTTCATTCATTCAACAAACATTCACGGAACCTTCCCTGTTTTGGCACTTGCATCCAAGTACAACTATAGCATAAGACAAGCTCTTTCTGAAATTCTCTCAGTCCATCTGGTGAGCTCCTATGGCAGGGCAGACGTTTTTCAAATGTGTATTAGATAAAACTATTGACAAGATGCTGGCATCTCTATTTTGTTAACATTGAAGAGCTCAGAGAAAAATCCCCCTGTATTCTCTGTCTTTTAGACACTGAGCTCAACCCCAACAAACAGAAGATGTTAACTACGTGATGAAGCATTCTTCACTCCAGAAAGAGGGTCACAGTGAGATAACTCCATGGAACCCCTCCAGGGACCACCTGATGTCAGCTCTGAAGAAGAAAGCAAGCTTGCATCTTACCCTGATCCTTATCTGAGGCTCTATTTTCCGCTCCTAAATTATAAGACCCCTTCCTTCTCTTTCTCAAGGGGTGGGCACAGTCTTGAGGGCATGAGCTTGTGGTGGTCTCCACTGCCTGGCAAAGCTACTCTTCTACTTGACCTGCCCTGCCCCCGAAAGAAAAATAAAAACAAACTCAGAGAGTAGAGCAAACATGAGCACTCAAAAAAATAAAAATAAAAATAAGGGAAAACAGTAGATTCTTGATATAGGAAATGGCTTCCAGTTTTGAGAGGGATGTGAGAGAAAAGGAAGAGACCTCAGTGGGGAAATCAGGGGAAGAATGCCTTGGCTAAAGGGCCAAAAAATGTTAGACTAGTGAATGGGAAATTAGTATTGAATCTACTCACTGTGTCTGGGGGAACATCATACAGAAAGTGCTTTTGCAGCATCTCCTGAAAAACAAGGAGAAATAAATCAGTAAGGGAAAGCTTCTGCCCCAAGGTTTCACCATTCCTTCAACAATTTGACAAGAGCAACATGACTGCTGTATCAAAGTGGATTAGAGCTCACTGATCTTTTTTTCTAGATCACTGCTGACTCCCCCTGGAAGTAGTTTCAAGTCAGGTGCCTTAACCTTTAGGGTAAGTGGACTCCGCACTTCACAGGATCCTTGGTTGAGACACACGAACACATTCAATGACATTATCCCTCAAAACATTCCATTAATATTTAATCATTTTTAAAGGAAATATTTACATTTCCTTGTAAAACCCCTGATGAAAATGAACATGAAAGCCCTTTGTTTGGAAAGCAGGACCTATTCAGATGTGCTATGCTAAGGCTGTCAAACATGTCCAGCTTTGCAGGAAGGAGGAACAGGAAGAGTTTGTGAGAACAAGAGTTGGTGTGTTTGTTGCCGTCTCCAAAGCAAACGAGAGCAAGAGGACAGAAAATTCTGGCCAAAGTGAATGCTTTTGAAAGGAAAGAAGAAAGAAGAATGACTGCCATGGAAATCATAAAATCTGAGTATTTGTTTAGATAAAAAGAAAGGAACTCTAACGAAATTTCTTTTTTTTTTTTTCTTACTGTTATAACTCATCTTTGGCTTTCCATTCAAAGCTTTCTAGTCAAGACCTGACCTGCAAAGCCAAATGCATTTAAACTTAAATGCTCAACTTTAATATAAAATTAGTCTCTATGTAATTACTGAAAAGACATGCTCCTAACAGTAAAAGAAACTACAAAACCCTTTAAAGCTCCTTCTATGCTGAGGATATATTTATTACTTCTAGGGTATCACTTTTTCAAATCCCTTACAGGCTTGCTAGATTTTTGTAGAGATTTTCATTGATAAAGAAAGGTTTCAAATGGTTTTGTGAGATTCTATAATTTGCTAGAGGATATATTTCTGATCGTTTATTCTTTTCCTGCTTCCAAATTACATTTCCATCCACATTGCATCACTCTGCAGTTTCCCCTCAAAGCAAGTAATGAGTGAACCATTTGCTCAGTAAATATTTATTGACTAGCCGTGATCAACAAAGAATCGGACAAATAGTTGATGTTAAATAAAATTAAAAAAAAATACTAGATGCACCTCAGGATGTGTTTATTCTGAGGGTATCTCTTAGCTTTGGGAGAATACAAAGTATATGAAATGTAGATTCTACCTTTAGATGGGGTCTTGGCAATAGAAACACCCATGAAAATGGTATGGAAAAGCATCATGGAAATTCAAAGAAGGAAGAACATTCCCTATTGGGGTTTCAGAGAAGTCCTTTGGAAAAAGGAAGCCTTTGAACTTGACCTAGAAAGATGTTCAGAATTTAGGTCTGTGGAGACAGAGGCCAAGGCCATCATGGGCCAAGGGAACACATAAAAAGCATAAGCACAGACTTGTGAAATTTATAAGGCACTTCAATTCCCAGCTCTAGATAAACAATTACAATATATGCTACTGAGAGTGAAGGAACGATTAACATAAAGGCAAGAGAAAAAATCATCAGCCCAATATTCAATTTAATATATTTTATTCCTTGAACTAAACTGTATTGAGCATCTAGTAAGTGCTTATTTGTAACTTGCATTGAGATCCAATAATGGATTAGGTAAGGACAAGTGAAACAAAATTTCTGCCCTTGAGTTTCTCACACTTTAAGAGTGAGACCAATACATAATTCAATGCTTTCAGTATAAGTACTATGATTTTTTAAAAAAGCAGGCACAGAAAAAAAAAAAAAAAAAAAAAAGCATCTAACTCTGGTTGGGGAGGAAGGTCAAGGAAGGCTTCCTGAGCAGACACAAATGAAACTCAACCTTCAAGGAGAAGAAGCAGTTAACAGGCAAGGGAGAGGTGTGAATCAAGGAGGCTCCTCAGACACAGGTAAGGAGCTGATGGGCAGGCAGTGAAGTAAGGTTGCCCACAATTAGATTTCAGCACGTGCCCCCAACATGGATTATTAACTGCAAACCCATTTAAACTTCACATTATTAGCACTTGATTTATAAACAGGCATTAAAATTTCATTCACTTGACAAATATTTATTGAACCAAGCTTGTCCACACAGTGTTTTCTGCTTAATTCCTCCCTGGCTTTTGCTCACGGGGTTTTCTTTGCCTGGCCTGTCAATCTTCTCTCCATCTTCACCCATCAGAGTTCTATCCAGCCACCAAGAAGGTATCTATTCAAAAGCCATCTTTTCTTTTTTTTTTTTTTTTTTGACTTTTTAGGGTTGCCCCTGTGGCATATGGAGGTTCCCAGGCCAGGGGTCGATTCAGAGCTACAGCTGCCAGCCACAGCCACAGCCACACCAGATCTGAGCCGTGCCTGTGGCATACACCACATCTCATAGCAACGCCAGATCCTTAACCCACGGAGCAAGGCCAGGGATTGAACCTGCATCCTCATGAGTACTACTCAGGTTTGCTACCGCTGAGCCATGACAGGAATTCCCCAAAGCCATTATTTTAGTGAAACTTTACTGATTATCTCAAATTCTTCCTACTTCTTTTAAGTACCCAATACACTTTCTTTGTACTATCTTGTTATGCCTACCCCATTTTGCCTTATGTAGTTGTGTTTATACCAAAATTTATGTAAGACCAAACAAATACTTTTATTACTCTTTTCTATTTTTAATTCTCTACAAGACTAGAATAATGTTTTGCATCACAACTTTTGCTGAAAGGAGTTGACATGGTTGTTCCAAGAATAAATCAAATACATGTGAGGAAAAATATTGTTCCTGTTTCCAGGGCTATGTATGTGTGCATATATTTGCATATATATTTCCTTGCATAAAAATCTATACATATGTAAAACCAATAACCACCTTCACCAAAGTTTCCTCTAGTATTTATATTACTTTTCTCCATAGTTACTCATCTATACCAAGAGTAAAGGTACTAGAGAAATGAAAACTTGGAGATGATTCCAGAAGGGTTTCAATACTATATGATTCCAATTATATGACATTATAGACAAGGTAAAATTATAGCAAAAAAAAGGTAGATGAGAGGTTCTGGGGTTTGTGAGTGGGTTGTGAAGTTCAACTGCAAAAGGATATTGAACTATTCTCTGGGGAGATCAATGTGTTCTAAACCTTGACTATGATGATGGCTGCAGGACTTCATATATTTACCAAAACTCATTGACTTTATTCATAAAGTGTGTTTTATAGTATATAACTTACACCTCAATAAAATTATCTTAAAACACTAGAAAACTGACAGAACACTGTAAACCAGCTATAGTGAAAAAAAAAAGATATTATATTAAAAAAACACATATTATACTAAAAAAAAAATACTTGACTTTAAGCCAGGTCCCTGAAAACTGAAAATTTTTGTGTTATACACCTTTTGTTAAACTGATGAAGGAATTATAACTTTGGTGAGGAAAGATGATATTAACTTTTACATTACATAGAAACAATCCAGACTCACAAGTACAATAATAAATATTTGATTGAAGTTGAAAATATTATGTAACATTTGTCGATTTTGCTAAAAACCCATATGCTTAAGACAAAAACTTCTGCATGACTTGGAAACAATAGACAGAGGTGATATAATCATTACAGCAGCCACATATGGAGAATTAGGTACAACATAAAAGGAGTGGAACTGAGAATATTTATATATCAAGAAACTTTTAGCTCCTCAAAAAAAAAAAAAAAAAAAACTGGGAGGAGAGGAAATCAAGATAGCAGGAAACCAGAAAATTGATCACTGGAATTTAAATTACCCTGGAACAAACTTCAATTCTGCTTTCCTAAATTGATGAAGAAAAAATACACATTTGAGGGAGGGTATGGACAGAACAGTTAAACAGTGGGACAGTTATAAAGCTGACGCACAGGAAATGACTTCAGGATATTAGAAATGGAAATATGCAAGGGAAGGACCCTCGGCTGCTCCCAGACACAAAGGTCAGATATTATGCAGGAATAGTCTAATATTAGTCTCCAGTTAAAATTCTATTTTCAAATCTCATTTCCAAAGAACTCCACAGTACATCCACTTTCTGTTGCAGAGAATTTCATTGCAGCGAATGTTCTATTCCCAGTCAACAGATACTGGAAAGCAAAGGCCATTCTAGGAGCTGCTGCGAATAAAGAAGGAGGGGAAAAAATCTGCAGAATCAGTTACTTACGTTTCAGGAAGGAATTATTTAAGGAGCTATTAGGTATTCCTCTCACCCTTTCTTAGTCATAAAATCTTGCATGTGTATTTTTTCTGTGCGATGGAAGATTGAATAGGTTTTCCTGAGCAGGTGACTGAGATGGCGAATTTTAGAGTTTGAAGTCAACTGTCTCCTAGTATTATACTCAGGGCGGCCCTGCTTTCTTTCCTGTCCTTGCCCACCCCGCTCCCCCATTTCATTATGTAACCACTCTAGAAGTTTCTGATACCATAAAGGAACACTATAAAGACTCTTTTCTTCATATGACGATTAATTTCTCATGTCACATTAATTTTTGTTAACTGACTTCAATCAGGTCTAACAGAAAATCAGAGATAAAGGAGAGATGAATTTTGGCAATGGCAGAAAAAGCTTTGAACTTGGAACCATAGACTTGATTCAAGTTCCACTGACTTCTGGACAATTTATAGAAATAAACATCCCATGTGTTTCCACAGCCACCTTGTGCATGCATTAAGCATAGTTCCATTCACTGCAGTGTAACCCACCTCTTTAGTCATGCTCCCCAAGCCCCAGGACCTTAAGTCCTTCAAAGGCAAAGTTTGTCTTTGTTACTGAATCCTTTCTACCCAAGAGAATGTCTGGCAAGACTGGGGGAATAAATAAGAGTAAACAAATCATTTCACCTTTCTGAGTTTTGTTTTCCCAAGTGTACATTAAAAGGAAAACAGCTTCTTTGCGGGTTATCATGGGGTTTAAGATACATACAACAAATAATGAAAAATTCAGTGCAAGGTAGAAAGTTACATGGCATCTCCTTATTACTTATATTCATCCAACACTTAAAAACAAAAGACTCTAGAGAAAAATCATTCAGTTCATGTTATAGTAAGTACCACCATAATGAAAATCTATGTACCAAAAAATAATCTCAAGTGCTATTGACCACCTCCGTATCTGAGCAATAGTTTAAGTAGACAAATCCAGGAAAAAATGTAGTTTGGATGACCTTTTTAAATCCATAATAACAGAAACTGCCTCGGATACAAAAGAAGATGTTGGCATTTATTTGTAGCCCCATGTTTCTAAGACCCAGGAGCAGAAGAAGCCAAATGCAAAGTGCATGTCCCCACCCACCCCCCAAAAATCAGGGTGTTTTTTTAAGATGGATGGTAAAGTGTGAGATAAAGAGGCATGTAAAACAGTCCTCAATTCATTCATCCATTCTTCCTTCTAGTCTATCTATTCAACCAAAAACCTTGAATATCCACTCAATAAATAATGCATTCTACATATAGGCTGTGAGCATCTACTAGATACAGAATTACTAGTGGAAAAAGTAACAAGTAAGCCATATTCTGTGCCTTAAAGTTACTTACAAGTAGGAGGTGGGGGGGAACATTCCAGAATTTGTGTGCAGGGGAGTCATGCTATTAATTTACTTTAGCATTTAGTATATGTGCTCTATAAATCACCGTAGAGAATTCTGAATGTTTGTTACAGTGCCTTATTTGCATGTGCAGAATTTGACAAGATCATAAAGATATTTTTTTAATAAGGGCCTTTTATGTCACATAAAAAGATGTTTTCTTTGAGAAATATTCCCATTGAAAAGTATATTCCTGAAAGACTTCATCTGTTCATTAAGTTATTACCCATTTATATAAAAGAGTGGATAAACATATTTTGGAAAATGAGTCAAGGATGAAAATAGGTATACATTTCGTTGCCAGATATAAGATACTTCACAGTTACTGAGGGTGTTAAATGGAAAGAATAATGGGAAGGATAATCCAGTAGGTTAGAGTAAATGACCATGTCTTATCTGTAGACCAATGTCTAGCCCAGGGCGGACACACAGTATATTGAAAAATGAATGAAGGAAGGAAAGAAGGAAGGAAGAATGGTGGGATGGTGTCAGCTGAAATTCAGAAGAGAGAACTAAATCAAATGGAAAGGAAATTAATAATCTAATTAGTCTTCCTTTCTTCCGTGACCCACTGCTTCTCATCCTCATCTGTGAATGTATGATAACATGAAATAAACTGGAATTTGGAGCTCAAATCTAGACTACTCCAACTGGGTAACTAATGTAACTCTTTGAAATTCTATTTATAAAATGAAGATAATATACATATATAATGTGTGGAGACATCTAGCACACACCGTTTCTGACACAGAATTACTGTTCTACATCTTTGAATTGACATTTTAGATTTAAATTTTTCTTGGAGCCAAAAAACCTGTTATTCCATAGCAATAATGTGCTAAGATTCTATCCAATGTCATTCATCTGGAACCCATTTTTATATCACTAATATTTTCTTTTTCTTTTTTTTCTCTAGGAAATTTTTTTTTATTACTCAATGAATTTATTACATTTATAGTTATACAATGATCATCACAATCCAATTTTATATAGTTTCCATTCCACAACCCCTGCACATCTCTCCCACCCCACCCCCCAAACTCTCTCTTTTGGAAACCATAAGTTTTTAAAGTCTGTGAGTCAGTATCTGTTCTGCAACGAAGTTCATTCTGTCCTTTTCTCAGATTCCACATGTCAGTGAAAGCATTTGATGTTGGTGTCTCATTGCATGGCTGACTTCACTTAGCATGATAATTTCTAGGTCCATCCATGTTGCTAAAAATGCTGGTATTTCACTCCTTTTAATGGCTGAGTAATATTCCACTGTGTATATGTACCACCTCTTCTTGCTCCACTCCTCTGTCCATGGACATTTAGGTTGTTTCCCCATCTTGACTATTGCAAATAGTGCTGCAATGAACATTGGAGTACATGTGTCTTTGCGAGTCATGGTTTTCTCTGGATAGATGCCCAGGAGCGGGATTGCTGGATCAAATGGGAATTCTATTTTTAGTTTTCTGAGGAATCTCCATACTGTTTTCCATAGTGGATGCACCAATTTGCAATCCCACCAACAGTATACTAGGGTTCCTTTTTGTCCACACCCTCTCCAGTTCTTATTGTTTGTAGACTTTTTGATGAGGGCCATTGTGGCTGGTGTAAGGTGGTACCTCATAGTGGTTTTGATTTGCATTTCTCTAATAATGAGTGTACATCACCAATATTTTCAAAGACACACATGAAGACAGGTAATTGTAGGAAAAAAAAAATATCCTCTGCTACCCTCTCTCAGTCAAGGGCTCCCAAACTCTCTTGATCATCAGTAGCCGTCTACATGGTATGATATGAAGGCTATGTAAAGTTATTCCTGGCTTGAAATACCTTTCTAACAGTCTGTCTGTGAACTAGAAAGCACATCTTTAGAATTACTTGTTTGAATTAAAGCAAAGGTCAATCCCAACTTCCAACCCACTTAGCTCTAAGTTCCTTCCATAACACAACCCTCCTGCTTGAAAAAAAAAAAAATGTCAGAAACAGATTAATATTAATAGATAAGAATGAGACAAAATTGTGCTCAGAAAAAGCTTAACATATGAGTGGATCGAATACAAAACAAAAGAGTAGACTTCAGATTGGGCTTCAAAGACTCCTGGACAAGAGGTAGGTGGTAATAAAAGGGAGTTCCTGGGGGACGATGACACTAAAAGATCTCTATATAAGGCAGGGGACAAGGCTCATGATCACTATTTGAAACCAGGGCTCTAATAGGACTCTCCTGTTCCATAAAAAGAGGCTGAGCATTCGTCAATCTGAGCAATTACTTTATGGGAAGCACTGAACATCAGGAGGCAGGTTGACAATGACATAGCTCACAACAAGAATCTGAGACAAGCCTATTTCTGGCTTTAGGGCTGGATTCCTAATGCTAACAGCATCATTGTGGGGGAAAAAAAAAGAAGTAAAATATCATTGTAAAACTGATCATGCACTAGCTCCCTGGGAGCAGACTGACAGCAACACAAAGCTTATGATGAATATGACAAGAGAGACAAAGGGAGAAAAAATTAGAATCCAATCTAAGTATGTACAAAAATAAATTTCAGAAAGGCCAAAGACCTAACTTAAACATAAAAATTAAAACTTTAAGAATATATAGAATATCGACAGAGGAGTAGATAAAGAAGATGTGGCACATATATGCAATGGAATATTACTCAGCCATTAAAAGGAAAGAAGTAATGATATTTGCAGCAGCATGGATGGACCTAGAAATTATCATGCTAAGTGAAGTTATACAGTGAGGCATGAATGTCACATGCTATCACTCACACATGGAATCTTAAAAAAAGGACACGATGGGAGTTCCCGTTGTGGCACAGTGGTTAATGAATCTGACTGGGAACCGTGAGGTTGCTCAGTGGGTTGGGGACCTGACGTTGCCATGAGCTGTGGTGAAGTTTGCAGACGCGGCTTGGATCCTGCGTTGCTATGGCTCTGGCATAGGCCAGTGGCTATAGTTCTGATGAGACCCCTAGCCTGGGAACCTCCATATGCCACAGGAGCAGCCCAAGAAAAGGCAAAAAGACAAAAAAAAAAAAAAAAAAAAAAAAAAAAGGACACGATGAACTTCTTTGAAAAACAGGTACTGATTCACAGGCTTTGAAAAACTTACGGTTTCCAAAGGAGTCAAGCTGGGGGTCCAGGAATGGGTTGGGGGTTTGAGATGGGAATGCTATAAAATTGGGTTGTGATGATTGCTGTACAACTATAAATGTGATACAATTTTAAAAAAATGGAAGTTAAAACAAAAAATATAGAGAGAATAGTTCAGTGAATTTCAGGTAGCATTGCACAACAATAAATGACTTAAAATGGGGTTAGGATATGATTTGAAAGTAGAGTCCACAGGTCTTGACGATGTATTGGGAAATGAGAGGAGTCAAGATGTCCCCAACATTTTTGACCTGAGCAACAGAAAAATAAAGTGCTAAATACTGCATCTGGGAAGAGAAGAGCAGCAGGCTAGGGAAGGAATGTTAGAAGTTACCTTTGGGTGTGTTAGAATTGAAGTGCCTGGTAGGCTTCCAAATAGAGGTGTGTAACAGCAGGTTGATTTGAGTCTGAGCTCTGGGGAGAAATCATATCTGGAAATTATAATCTGGCTATCAGAAGCTTCTGGTTATTATTTAGCATCATGGAAGTGGATAAGCTTTCTTAGGGAGAAAAAACACTCAGGGAAAAAAAAAATGGTAGAGGACTAAACCCTGAGGAATTCCATTACCTGGAGATTGGAGAGAGCAGAAAGAACCAGCACAGGAACCTGAGAATGAGTAGCCAGTAAGAGAAACGATCCCAGAAGATACTGGCCTAGAAGCCAACTAAATAATATTTCTAGAAGGAAAAATATCCCTAGATCAGAAGTTTCTGAGAAATCAAGTAAGAGCTAGAATTGATCCCAGGTTTGATGATATGGGGACTGGTTAGGGACCAGAAGGAGAAATTCCAGTGGCGTGACAGAGAGGCAAGTGTGACTGGAACAGTACAGAGGAGAGGAAATGAAGAAGACGAAGCAGCGTCTAGATAAAGTTTTCCAAATAAAGGCGAACAGAGAAATGAATCAATAGCTGAAAAGGAAGAATTTTTCTTCAAAGATAGGAAATGGAGCATTTTTAGACTAATGGATATATGGGATTAGAGAGGAAGAAGTCTATGATGAAAGAAAGAAAAAAAGAAATTATGGGAGTCAAGGACACAGAGGGAGAATAAACGCCCGTCCACAGGAGAGGCATCTGGCCTTATGGAGGAGGGAGCGGAACAACAGTGCTTCCATCGTGCATGTCTGCTTTGAATTATTTCATCTTTGTAGAAAGTCAGCATCTATTCTATTTTTTAGTTTTAAGATTAATATGATACCTAGTTGGGTCTTACAATATGTGCATCTCCATCAGACGCCCACATGTTTGGAAATTACACATACACCACACACCTGCAGTGTGTGCCTGGTTCACATCTGCAATATTTCTTTATTCATTTTTTTTCTTCTTCTTTTTTTTTAGGGCTGCACTTGCTGCATTTGGAGGTTCCCAGGCTAGGGGTCAAATCGGAGCTACAGTTGGCAGCCTACGCCACAGCCACAGTAACATCAGATCTAAGCCATGTCTGCGACCTACACCACAGCTTATGGCAACGCTGGATCCTTAACCCACTGAGCAAGGCCAGGGATCAAACTCGCATTCTCATGCATACTGGTCAGATTCGTTTCTGCTGCGCCACGACAGGAACTCCATATGTGCAATATTTAAATCAGGCAATCCTAGGAGGAATCACTTAATCTTTCAAGAAAGGAGTTCTTCAAATAGATTGCTTTCAGAAACTATTTTATAAAGTCACACACAACTCATAGTTCCCTAAGCAGAGTTCTCTGAGCTGAATTAAAATTTGATGCAAAGTGTGGAGGCTGGAGATTTCCCATGGAAAAAAAATTTTAGAAGGAAATATCACTGAGCTCAGCAAACTGAGTCTAGGGTCAAATATTGACTTGAGAAACTTTGATTTTTTTAACTTTTTAACTTTAATTTTTTTTTTATTTTGGAAAATCTTAAAAACTTTTCAGATATGAATGCAATGCTCCTATAGTAAGTTGGTGTAAAAGGTATTTCGGAGTTTCCAATTTCATATATTTCTCCAATCATTCTTTGCGTGAGCTATATATATGCAAAACATATTGCTATAGTTTGGAATAAATAAAATATTTTTGTGTTATTTCTAGAATGGCATGCTCCTGCTTTTACTTTCAGTTGAAATAGCATAAGAGTTTTCTAACAGTCTGCATTGATGTGATTGGAAAATTACCAAATGCTATAAAAACACTTTACACAGAACTCTGAAGAAAAAATTAAATTTGAAAATTAATTCATGCCACATTACTTTGAGGTTTTAAGACTGAGATTTTATTTGAAAGCCCAAAGCTTAAGAGTCACCAGTAATGATGGGCAATTCAACATCAATTATTTTCCTCAGAATTATTAAGGTTTAATTTAAGCAGCCTCAAAAGCTTAAAATGTTCGTTCTTTATATACAACACTCTAAGCTAATGAAGATGTGGTGATTTCAAATGCTGTTATATTTTCATTTCTGTGGCTCACTGTATAGGTCAGCTCAGACTGCCATGATGTAATACTATAGAGTGGTTGGCTTAAGTAACAGGAATTTTTATCTCGCAATTCTGGAAGCTGAGAGGTCCAAGATCAAGGTGCCAGCTAATTCAGTTCCTGGGGAGAGCTCTTCTCCTGGCACAAATGGAGAGCATACATGGCAGAAAGAGAGCAAGAGATCTGGTCTCTCTTCCTCTTATAATCCCATCTCTCTAAACCAAATAACCTCCCAAAGCTCAAATACCATCTCACTTGGTGGGGGCGGGGGTAGGAGTTCAGCATATGAATTTTGAGGGGACCTAAACATTCAGTACATTTCATACATCTTTTCATGAAATTAAGCAGAACTAAACACTGTATCACTTCTACGTCATGTGTGCGGTCAGATAATAATTGTCAAGAATTTTCTCACCACATATACGTCAATGCACTTCTGTCCAAGGGCCAAACTGAGCATCCATGAGCAAAGCATGGAGGCTCTTTCACAAAAACCACGGTACCCACTGGCCTCTAACCAAAAATTACTGAACCTAAAGCCAAATACTTCAGGACACATTTGAAGGATATTTTTAGCTGAGTTCTGTGGCTTTACAGTGCTTCAAAATATCTACAACCTGGCAATGAGTAGCTGGGGGTTTTATTTCCCCCCAGTTTAGCTTTCAAATTGGTAGTAAATGAATCCAAAGACTAAACATTACTTAGTAATTTCAGTAGGTTTGGGGGGTTGCTTATTTATTTGTTTTTTTTTTTGTTTTGTTTTGTTTGAATTGAGCAGGAAGGAAAAGACTTTGCTAAGGACAAATATAACATTCGGTTTAAGAGCTGGAGAAATAAATTTCGACCCACTGATGGCTGACTTTTCTTGTCATCATTTACAGGAGAGCTAATTCTTATCCCTGGCCATCTAAACCACAATTTTATTTTCAAGAGGCCCAAAGTCTTCAGAGTAAACAGAAGGGAAGTAAAATAAACTTTAAATAGTAATGACGGCATGCAGTGTTTGAGCAGAACAAATAACTGACAGGCAATTTCCAGATTTTACACCTCGTTCTAGAAGAGGCTCCCAAACAGCAGTTCAGTAGAGACTGCCTCTCTGTAATATTCATTGTTTTCACCTTTTTTTTTAAATTTATTTTTTATTTTTATTTCCCCCAACACACTTTTTTTTCCATTGTACACCATGGGGACCCAGTTACACATACATGTATACATAATTTTTTCTCGCATTGTCATGCTGTGTTGTATCTAGACATAGTTCTCTGTGCTACACAGGAGGATCTCATTCTTAATCCATTCCAAGAGCAATAGTTTGCATCCATTAACCCCAAGCTCCTTTTTGCTTATGTTTAGCTTGCATAGATACATATATAATGCAAGGAAAAACTCAGAGATTTAAATATGCAAAAGCTCTGCCACACATATAAGCAGATACGAGATACTTCACCTCAAAGGAAAGTATAAAAGACATAAGAAGAAATGGGGGTAGGGGACAATACTAGATTAGATTGTAACTAGCACATCAACAGAACCTAAAGTTATTTCCACATATCGTCACACTGAATCACATCTCTATTTGTCTCCGTCACTCTCTCCATGTTGACAAGTCAGCCCTGATTGCCATGATTAACCCTGGAATTTCTAGGCATTATCGAATTCAGTTGTGAGAAGGAAAGCAGTTGAAGATCTTCAAATCAATAAGTGAAACTGAAAATAGTGTTCGGTCTAGCAGTGGACTTTTCCCAATAGTAGAAATGAAGTCTCCCAGGGACATAGTTGCAGGGAAACTTGAAATTACAAAATATCTATGCCTTCAGAAAAATTAGAGAAAGGACACATCTAATGAAAAGACAAAGTTTCGAGAATGCAGTTTGCATTGTGAAGGATGCTAGAAAAGCCTCCATATGTACTTTTTTTGGCTTTTTAAGGCCATACCTGCAGCATATGGAGGTTCCCAGGTTAAGGGTCTACAGCCTACAGCACAGCCACAGCAACGCCAGATCCGAGCCACATTTGCAACCTACACCACAGCTCAAAACAACACCGGATCCTTAACCCACTGAGCGAGGGCAGGGATCAAACCCTCATCTTCATGGATGTTAGGTTCGTCAACCACTGAGCCATGACGGGAACTCCCATATTTACTTACTTTAAAAAAAAAAAAAGTTCAGATTTCCTAAATTTCATTGAATTGAGTGCCACATCTCAAAAAGCTCCAGCCAAGAGACAACTGATCCAACATTTAGCAGCACTTACTGGACCTTTGCCTATCTTGGGGCTGAAGACAGGTGAGGAAATGGCTCTTGAAGGACTAGGCTGCTGGAGCATAGCTACATACAGTCTCAAAGAGAAGCCAAATTAGCTTGTCTGGCTTAACACTGAAGAAGAAGTGGTGATGCCTTTGAGAAGAGGTATGGGGAGGTTAGCCCTCAGTCTACTCTCCATTTCTTAAAATATTGTTTAACTATAGCAGATAGTCAAAATTTGGTGAATTGTATTCAAAGAAATGGTAAATAAGAATTCCCTTTACCGATAAAGAAGATTCCATCCTTATCTATGGAATTAGATAGGTTTTTTGTTTGTTTGTTTTTGCTTCTTTTTAGGATCGCACCTACAGCACATGAAAGTTCCCAGGCCAGGGGTTGAATCAGAGCTACAGCTGCTGGCTTACACCACAGCCACAGCAACACAGTAGCTGAGCCACATCTGCGACCTACACCACAGCTCACAGCAACGCCTGATCCTTAACCAACTGAGCCAGGCCAGGGATGGAACCCGCATCCTCGTGGATCCTAGTCAGGTCTGTTAACCATGAAGCCATGAAGGCAACTCCTCAGAGTGGTTCAACGCTGGAAGGATCTGGCAAAAGACATGAAAACATCTTCCCTAGAGATTTCTAAGAAGAAAGAAGTTTCTTTTTTCTTTTTAATTTTTTTTATCTTTTGTCTTTTTAGGGCCACACCCATGGCATATGGAGGTTCCCAGGCTAGGGGTCTAATCAGAGCTGTAGCCCCTGGCCTATGCCAGAACCATAGCAACGCCAGATCCCAGTCACATCTGTGACCCACACCACAGCTCACAGCAACACCGGATCCTTAACCCACTGAGCAAGGCCAAGGATTGAACCCACAACCTCATGGTTCATTTCTGCTGAGCCATTACCGGACCTCCAAGAAGCTTCTGATCTGGAAGGCAGACTGTTGGACCCGACTATTTCCTCTTCTATCATTCATACTTATTTTTAAATTCATTTAAGAAGGTCTGGATCTGGGGAGTTCCCATTGCAGCTCGGCGGGCTATGAACCCTACTAGTATCCATGAGGATGGGGGTTTGATCCCTTGTCCCACTCAATGGGTTAAGGATCTGACGTTGCCATGAGTTGTGGTATAGGGTCAGAGCCATGTCTGCACCCTAGTCTAGGAATTTCCATATGCTGCAGGTGCAGCCCTAAAAAGCAAAAAAAAAAAAAAAAAAAAAAAGAGAAGGATGGGGAGGGAGATGGGAGGGGGAGGATGTCTGGTTCTGCATAAGATGCAGTAAGCTCACACCATCTTGTCTCCTCACTCTTATATACCTATTCTATGCAGCTGTAACATAATAACTGGAACAGGTATTTAGGACTCTAAAAAGAAAAGACTAGCAGGTGGATTGGGAAGAAGACCAGAGTTCAAAGTACCACCAAATTTTATGGTGAGTCGCTATCAATTTTTTTTCTCCTCTGATATCCCTCTCCTAGGATTCAGGGCAGCAAGAAACCCTGAGGTGAAGCAGTCCCCTGCTCTTTTTTGTCTGTCTGTTTAGAATTTGGGCATCCATGGCCATTTGCAGATATTGTGCATTAGATGCTAGGAACAAGCTGGCTATAATTGGTTTGGAGATCAGACAGGTTTAGTTTCAAACGGTACGTGTGCCACTCAGAGGTTCTATAACCTTGATGACTACTTAACCTCTCTGAGGGTCCTCTTCCTCATTAGCAAAATGATAAGAACACGTTATAGGTCTGGTATGCAAATCACACTTCTGTGTTGCTAAAAGTTTTCACTCCAGGAAAATGTACTGTTTCTGAATTCATGCCTCAAATGGAATTCAAGTTCTCCTGTAACTTCCTAATTTAAGGTGTCCATTATGCTAGTTCCTCTGTCAAACTGCATGGACAAAAGTTTTCAGAAAAATGTACAGATAGAATTCCCACTCCGGTTGCTCTAAGATTAATTCTCTAGGGTCCTTTTCTGTGCTCCCCAAAATAAGGTCAGAGACACAAGTTCCTTTGATGAAAATCTTTGCTTGTTCTTGGCATTCAAATTGGCTGAGACATTTTGGTTGCTTCAAAATTGCTCACGTAAAGGAAATTAATACCCCAGATAACTTGTTAATTTCCTTTTCAAAAAAACTTCCTAAAATAGTCCTTCATGTGGTTTCAAAGGAATGATTGCTCCAATTGGCAATTTAAGGGAATAGACTCAAAGGATTCTTCATGTCCCTTCCTGCTTCTGACGTTCTCTAATTCCTTGATTTGTAGGATTTTCAGAATATGGAAATATAGAAGAAACCTTTTCTCCCCTAGTGAACCCTAACTGGATAAGTAATCACTATTTTATGGGTATCTCAAGAGCAAGTTCTTTCACAATCAAATTGCGAACTTCTGAAGAATAAGGACCATATCTCTTAGTTCTTTTCTACTTCCCACAGCATATTCGGCACAAGTGTATGCTCAGATAATCACAACCAGTTCTTATTCCCAGGTAGTTGTAGTCTGGGCATTCTACAGGTTCAGCAGAATCATGTTAAACCTTGACTAGTACACCTGCGGATTTTAAAGTTTATTTTTTTATGATAAAGCAAAAGAGCATACCATAGCACACCACATAAAAGTTCGCTTCTTTTCTGTAACTGATTCAGGAAGCATCTAGGGAGACCCGTGAGTAAAGTGTTATTCAGGGAAACAAAAGCCTTTTTGATCAGTAGATAAATAAGAACCCTCTTCAGAACCACAAGTGATTGTCTTGGTCACATGTTTTCCTATATTTTCCTTATTATTTTCAACTCTCCATTCAACCTATTATATTTTGTATAAACTCCAAAGATGATTACAGTTTTCAATGAACATGATTTGAAACTTAGCAACGACCTCACTAAGAGAAGAATTCGGTGGAGAAAAAATATAGAAAGATTGAGCCAGTTTTGTCACTGTTCAAATGCACCCTTTTTTTAAAAGGAGATGTCAGCGTTCCCATTGGGGCTCACCAGTATTGAACTCGACTGGTATCCATGAGGATGCAGGCTCTGTCCCTGGCCCCGCTCAGTGGGTTAAGGATCCAGCATTGCTGTGAACTGTGGTGTAGTTTGCAGATGCAGCTCAGATCCTGCATTGCTGTGGCTGTGGCGTAGGCCGGCAGCTGCAGCTCTGATTCGACCCCTGGCCTGGAAACTTCCATGGCTGTGGATGCAGCCCTAAAAAAAAGCAAAAAAAAAGAAAAATAAATAAAAAGGAAATGTCTACCACTTCCGCCTCACTTAGTTTTGATGACCATCCATAGTGTGTTTGCTTAGGAATGATCATGAGGACATTGGCAATCTGACTGTTCATGACTGTCATACAACCTTCAGGGATGTCCCAAGACAGTCGAGTGAAGACTGTACAGCAGCTCCTTGTATCTGTTGGCCACGTGCCCATAGATCAATAAGCAAGATCAGCAGTACTGTCAAAGCCCATTGAAGAATTAGATTCAGATTATGTCACCATATATGCAAAAGATCTTGATAGAATGTCAGTCAACTCAGTATGTGTATACACACACACACACACACACACACACACACACACACACACACACTCCTGTCAACATATAGTCAGTCAATTCAGAAGCTACCATTGGTTTGAGAAGATACATACATACATACATACCTCCAAGCCAATTTTTTCAGGGATCTACAGCCTCCAATTTTGAATTTGGAGATGACCCTCTCAAAAATGTCATGTGCATAGAGCAACAACCAGAAAGCTTCTATTTCACTCATAAATACCTAGGAAGGAAAGTTGTATTTCACTCCAGTTTGAATAGTTGGATTTATCATACATGGTCACGGGTAACTGTTTATGAACATATTCATTCAACTCTTGCTTAATCTAGTTTTCCTTAGCAGTTGACAATGATACCTTACAGAAAAAAAATACTAAAAAATAAAGCCATGATATCTTCTTAATATTTTCATCTAAGTGTCTTACTCTTTTTTTTCCTTTTCTAGGGCCACTCCCGCAGCATATGGAGGTTCCCAGGCTAGGGGTCTAATTGGAACTGTAGCCACTGGCCTATGCCAGAGCCACAGCGACTCAGGATCCGAGCCACATCTGCGACCTGCATCATAGCTCACGGCAATGCCAGATCCTTAACCCACTGGGCAAGGCCAGGGATCAAACCCGAAACGTCATGGTTCCTAGTCGGATTCGTTAACCACTGCACCACAACGGGAACTCCTAAGTGTCTTGCTCTTTTAACCGAGGCTGCGCATTCACTCTTAAAGACTTTCAAACACATCAAGAAACTTACAAGGAACTTTTTTAGGAGTCATGCGGTCCATAAGAATTGTGAAGAGAGTAAATCTCAAATTTCTGCTCACTCTATTGAATGCACACAACCAAGATCAGTTGGCAATAATTTGGGGCATAGTGACAGGTTAAATTATAATGTGCCAGTAGAACAGAAAGGAAATGTCAGCAGTCAAAGCCACCCAATACCCCCAGCTCTACGTACCAGGAAAATGAAAAACAATTTTATGATTTGTGTGTTTTAGCAGGTACTTGTGTGTTTTAGCAAGTAAGGTGCTATTACTCTGAGAAGTGTGCAACCTAACAATTATAGTTATATTTTCAATGTCTACTGCATCACAGGTAACAGTTTTTAGATTTTTTTGTACTCCAGTGTTTCACACAGGCTACATACAGAATAGCTGGAGAAGTCAACCTCACTCTTCTCCCTGGCTCACCTCTCATACAGCCAGTGGGTTGAATGAGGTTTCCATCTTAATTAGCCAAGGAAACATCAATGTCTCAGAAGTGAGCTGGGCACAGGGAGCAGAAACAGAGTCTTGCTCAGCGGGGCTTTCCCCTGCTACTGGTTCTCCAATGGAAAGTTAAGCTGCCAGGAACACTGCACATGTAGCTCAAGCTATAAAATGAAGATAATATTGTCTCCATTAAGGAATCATGAAGATCTGATGAGAAAACCCATGAACAGGAGAGTCAGCTGTGCTTTAGTGAATCCCACACCAACTCAACTGTATTTCCTCAAGTGTTTCTCCTTCCTTCCATCTGCAATATTCCTGGCATGATCCAAGGAACTGAATATTCCTGTGGCACGATTTTGCTATGCCAAGACTTTTCTCATCAGAGCTTGTGATCATTCTGGTGGATATTCTACTAATTATCCAAGCACTTCCTTTTTTCAAAATGTGCAAATGTGGGGCTCTTGAACCTTGAAAAAACTCAAAAATCAGCATGGCTATACCCTTATCTGGAGGGAAAAAAAAAAATCAGTTGACTCCAGGGTCATCTCTTGGCTACAGCTGTGCCTCCTGCTCTTCAGCCTTCTGGAAAGCCCAGGTCCCTGCTTATGTCTAAATGAACTGAACAAATATTTACTAGGGACATGGTAGATGTTTAGGGCTGGGGTACCAAAAGTTAGCAACAGAGACATGTCCTTATTCAGGGGTTTGACAGTAAAATAGTGACACAACTAAGTATATAGCTCCAAATAGTGAAAAATAACATGAAGGGAAAACAGAGCATGGTGAGAAAATGTGTGTGTGTGTGTGTGTGTGTGTGTGTGTGTGTGTGTGTGTGTGTATCAAGTGGGGGTGATGAAGAATCTCTCTCAAGAATTTTGGAAAAGACCAGTTTGAGTTAAGTAAGCAAAAAAGAGGGATAAGAATATATCTGGGAAGTCTCTGAAATCGAAAGGGCTCCTACAGGGGAGCTTCAGCACGATTCTGGGTGAGGCTGGAGACAGGGCAGACCAGCCTGGCTTGAGGTTGTTCAGACAACCTGGCTTGATTCCAAAAGGCATTAAGGATTCTGACATTTTCCTGAGGTCACTAAGAACACGACTGAAGGGTTTAAGCAGAGGATGACAAGTTCTCGTTTATGGTAAGATAAGAGCTGTGCCAAGTGCACAGTGGCCTCAGTGTGGAGAACAGGCTGCAAAAGGGCACAGAAATGGAAGCACGGAGACCAGTTAAGATGCTATTGTACACGTCCACCTGAGAGATGGTAACCTCTCTCGGATTCTGGTGGTGACTGTGCAGATGGAGGGAACGGACAGATCTGAGATAGTCATGAAGTCGAAATAGATCAGTGACGGGTTATAAAGTCAAGAGAAATCAAGGGAATTCTCAACTTTCTGAGGTTCTAACTTAATCTGTATAACTACATGTTATAGATAATGTTAGGTATCATCTGATAGAGTCATCTGTGCATTTGACAAATATTTCTGGAGTTTCTGGCCCAGTGATTTAAAGTGCCAGTGACCTGACTTTGGCTACTGGTTCTGCCTCTGTGTGACCTTGAGCAAACTTCTTAACCATAAGAATGTGGAGCCTCAAACCCCACCCTGAACCACCTGTGACGTTTCTGAGACTCTAGAGGTTGTGGGAAGTTAGTGAGATGCACATCCCTGAGGCAGATCCTGCTCCTTAGCAGTCTGACCTTGCACCATTGGCGAAGAGAGAAGCATCCAATCCTAGTCCTAAGAAATGACTTTGCTCTTAGTGAAGCTCTACAAATGACTGTGTTGCCTGAGGATAAAACGCATTTCAGAGGCGTCTCCTTGAGCTCACAAATGACAAGGACTGCACTGACTACTTCTTTCCAGAGGTAGAGATGGCTACCACAGAGTTTTCAGTATCTATAGGGTAACAGGTGGGGTGGGGTGGGATGGAGTAGATCTAACATCGGAATGCTAACATTCCAATGTCATCTTATTCATTTTTTAACACTGCAAATGGGCACTCACTCTCAGCATGAGAAACACAATATGGAGCGACAGAGACTAAGGCTGGTGGCAGAGAACATGCCTGATTAAACAAGGAAGCTGATACTCATTTCCAGCTGTGTCTAGATTTTTAAAAAGGACCCAGAAATCAGGATTTTTATGAGATCTCTCCTAATGTTTAAATGTTGGCTCAATATTTAGAAAAAAAAATGATATGTGGGTCAAATAAAACACATCAAAGTGCAGGTGCAGCCCCTTGTACTCCAGGTGGGAATCTGGTTTACCACTACCCCCAACAGGCCCCCATGGGATCACGTATCCACAGGAATGAATTATCAGGATGGAATTTAGATGGTGACAGCAGAGCAGTGTGACGCTGACACAGACCTTTGCCTTACCAAATGAGCTTCACACGGATGAAGTGACATAGAACGTGACCGTGGGGGGAAAAAAGTGACACTAAAGGAGAGACAATTCAACCACTTCTTTATAGAACTAATTACAAGCTTCTACAGAGGAAGGACTTCTGTATATACATATACAGTCTATATATACATAGACTGTAGCACAATCTAAGTTTGCCAGATTAAAAATCAATTAATTCAGTTCTTTGATCTGCAACATGGAACTCCTTATAAGAAATCCAGCCAACTTTCTTCCACATTAAAAAAAAAAAAACGCTCTTGATAATGTTTCTTCTATTTAGTTTAAGGACTGAACAAACTCTGCTGGGCTATTAATCAGTATATGAATACTAAAAGCAATATAGTCTAAGGAGTTACTTAAGCAAGTAAGAATGAAATTCATAGTGTTTCTTTCTGAAATGGGTATTGAAGGGAGTTCCCATTGTGGCTCAGTGGTTAATGAATCCGACTAGGAACCATGAGGTTGCAGGTTTGATCCCTGGCCTTACCCAGTGGGTTGGGGATCCGGCACTGCCATGAGCTGTGGTGAGAGTCGCAGACACAGCTCAGATCCTGCGTTGCTGTGGCTCTGGTGTTAGGCTGGCGGCTGCAGATCCAATTAGACCCCTAGCCTGGGTACCTCCATGTGCCATGGGAGCAGCCCAAGAAATGGCAAAAATAAAATAAATAAAAAGACAAAATAAACAAACAAACAAATAAATAAAATGGGTATTGAAGGAACAGAAGCCATCATATATATTATCACTATATGCAATAGTGCTGAAATTTTGAGGTCTATGTTGAGAGAGAGAGATGGACTATTCAATATATACCTGGCAATGAGACTGTCCTCTTGTTTCCCAGCCCTGGAGTCTCTGTAGCAGAAGAAAGGAAGAGAGCCATCAGGAGAGAAAGCGTGATCTTTGCAAGAGCAGAAGGACAGAATGTGAATGGAAACAGAGAGCATGTAGAGACAGGCAAGGGAGGGCCTAGAACGAGCCACCATGGGGATTTTCTCAGCTCGGGCATCTGCAGGGTTCAGGAGTGAGGTGCAATGCTGGTAATCCACAAAACAGGGGCCATATGGTCTATCTCCATTTCTGGTCTTCCCTAGCCCACGTCTTAGGTCCTCTGCCCCGTGATGGAGAGGCCTGAGACTGGGGGAACACGTACCACCAGATGGCGCCATCCCTATTCTTTTCCATCTCAATAAAACAGATTCATCAAACTTACTTGGAATTTAGGGAACTGATTTCACTTTAACTGGTTGCAAAGTGGCTTAAGATGGTCCACTTCATTTTCTCCGTTCTCCCACCACCCTCGACTTCTAAAATGGCCAAACCAGACAATGGGCAATTAGGCGTTCTGCCTCTAAATAATTTCATCATAGATTCAAATCTACTCAGCACTCGCTATTGTGCTCTGGGGAGTACATTAGAAAAGAAAGAAAGAAAAAAAAAAAAAAACTCAAAAATAGCACCTGTCTCAGAGGTGCTTACATTCTAATGTGCGAGGTTTAGAGAAATAGTTGCCAATACAAGTACACTTGAGTAAGTGTAAAATGTGGAATTCACACGCATTCACACAAAATTGAACAAAATAAATTAGGAGGGCAGATGTGAGGACACCTCTGGATGTTTTTAAAGGAGGTGAGAGAGCTTGGACAATGGAAATAATGTTCTTTTTCTCCTTTTTAATTTTCTTTTATTTTTTTTTTTACCACAACTGTGGCATATGGACGTTCCCGGGGTAGGGGTAGAATCGGATCTGTAGCTGCAGGCCTACACCACAGCCACACAGGATCTGAGCTGCATCTGTAACCTATGCCTCAGACAGCAACAACACCAGATCTTTAACCCACTGAATGAGGTAGGGGATTGAACCAGCATCCTCATAGACAGGTTCTTAACCTGCTGAGCCACCGTGGGAACTCTGAGAATGTTATTTTTTAAAAGAGGTTTTTCCCAACATATGAAAAGAAGTTTGAGAATTTTAAAATTTTACCCTCTGTGCTTTATAATTTTGCTCAAGATCTGCCCTGCTTACCTTCCACTGTGGTGGTAAATAGACATTGCTTCTTAGGGTACTACATGCTGCTTGCAACAGAGCACAGGTGCAGTTGAGAAGGTGTGTTGCTGCTAAATCACTGTTTTCATCTCATTTTTCAGATATAATTTCCATCCCATCTACAAGAAACCCCTTCAACACATTGCAAAAAAAAAAAATTCACTTCTACAAATAAAGGTAAATGAGTTTTTCCTACTGGTATTTCAAGATACCTAAAAATGAAAACAATTATGCTGTGATTGTCTATTGCTCTTAAAATCCTCATTATATAAAACCTAGGAGGGCGCAGACTTTTAAAAGTTCTTACTTTCTCTTTTAGATATTTTACACTCCACCCTGACTGACAGCATTAGTTTATGAAACTTTCTTTTCTCAATTTTTACAGACAATGGCTGCTTCTTCACTGAGCTATACTGAACGAGTAGGAATCTGCTAAGATGATATATTATTAAAGGGTAGGTTTCAATCAAGTTGGTATTCTGGTTCATGTAGATTTCGATCAAGGCAGATGCTTATCTCGACTTATCCCAAAGTACTTTTTCTTTGCACAGTTGGGGAAGTCTTTAGCAACCAAAATTTCAGATATTCCAGCAGGTTTGAGCAATGCCAGAGAGCCTTTTCTTTATCACTTCTGTTGATGTACTCCAGAAAGGATAAAAGCATGGGAAACGTTCCAAACTCCAACACCATGAAGCTTTGTGACTTCAGCAATAATCCCAAAATAGAGCAAACTGTATCATTTCTGTTTGATGTACTTCCTGAGAATTTTCCAGCAGCATCAGATGAAGCCTAACCTAGGTATTCAGAGAGTAAGTAAAGTGTTTAATTCTTAGCAAAACAGTTTTGCTTGGAAAACCCAAGTAAAAGTCAACAGTGCTTAAAAATACCTTTGTGTTTCTCTTAAGGTTTTTTTTTTTTTTTTTTTTTTTTATCAGGGCTGAACGGTTTGGTGTAGAAATCTTACAAAACTAAAAAATTATAGAAAACTGATCATTTAAGTTTAGCTCAAGGCTATGACCAGGCATCTTGGTTTCTCAGAATTATTCAGATAGCACTGATTTTAGCAGTTTGGCCCTTTTTGCTCTGGGTCCTTTCTTTCAAGTCACTGGAATGTCTCACAGTGAAGGTACAGGATGCCTTTCCTCTGAATAAAGCATCTGAGTTTTTAAGGAAGCTCCTTAAAGAAATCTACCTAGCTTTTCTTAAACTTAGGGAAGAATTTCCCATTTCCCTGACTAACCCGTTTTACGGTCTCCTTCTTCAGAAAGGAAATTAGTAAAAATGAATAACTTCGGAGTAAGTGGATGTGTATAGCCTGAACCACAGACCTCACTGAAGCATGTAATTCCAAAAGTTGCCCATGCCACAGACTGACTGCTCTTCTCAAGAGTTTTCTGCATGAAAACATCCACAGTCCCTAACACACCTTGAGGAGGGCAGTGCACCCCCAACTGAGAACCACTGCTCTTATCCAAACCCCTTATGTTGCAGATAAAGAAATAAAGACCCAATAATTGAAACAATTGGTTTTCTTTTTTAAAGAATGAATTAAGGAGTTCTCACTGTGGCTCAGTGGGTTAAGAATCCAAGTCGTATCCATGAGCGATCACTGGTCTGGCTCAATGGATCCTTCCAGCATTGCTGAAAGCTGAGGCACAGGTCGCAGATATGGCTCGTATCTGGTGTTGCTGTGCCTGTGGTGTTGGCCTGAAGCTGCAGCTCTAATTCAACCCCTAGCCAGGAAACTTCCACATGGAGTGAGTGCAGGCGCAGCGCTTAAAAAAAAAAAAAAAAAAAAAAAAAGAATAAGTTAAGATCAGAAGTTAAAGTTCCTTGGCTTTAAGTTCATATTCTTTCCTAAGTTGGGCAGGTTCTTATTATTGCTATGATGTGATATAGAAAATGTTTTCATTATAAAAAAAAATGAAGGGAATCTATCAGATTCTCTTAGACTTGTTTAAACATTATCTTGAATTATTTTCTAGCACCTTCTTGAGCTCCTGTACACTTGCTGGCCGTTACCAGAGTAGTTATCCCAGAGGTCATGGGAAGATGCTGAACACACATCTCTCCCTCAAGAATCACACATGCAGCATTTGACTTATTTTGCTTCATTCATTTTAAATTCATGTGTTTCTTTGGAATTATTAACTTGATCAATAAATAAAGTCACCTATGAGAAATACATTTTTAATTATAAAAAGACAAGTATTAAGTATTTTCTTATCTGTATTTATAGTAACATTAGTATTTATTAATGTAGTATTACTATTGTTATCTTCTATTTTCATTGAAGTGTTTCATGAAGTTCAGCATTCCAAATGGCATATTTCAACTCTTATTTTTTCCCTTCGTAGAGTCCTTTGGACATAATTATTGATTTAATTTTTAACTGAATAATTTTGTTAATTATAGCTTTATCATACTGAATATTTCTTACTTTATCTGATCCTAGAGTCACTTTTTTCCCCAAGAGCTATTAAAATATGGGGCCTAAGTGCATTATTTGTTCATGTTAGTGTTTCCTAAGTTTTCCAGTTGTATTATTATTCATTTCTTATTTGTAAAGTGGTTTTTTGTTTGTTTGTTTGTTTGTTCTTTTGTCTTTTCTAGGGCCGCACCCTCGGCATATGGAGGTTCCAAGGCTGGGGTCTAATCGGAGCTATAGCCACCGGTCTACACCACAGCCACAGCAACGCAGAATCCAAGCCTCATCTGCGACCTACACCACAGCTCACGGCAATGCCGGATCTTTAGCCCACTGAGCGAGGCCAGGGATCGAATCCGCAACCTCATGGTTCCTAGTCGGATTCGTTAACCACTGCGCCACGACGGGAACGCCAAGTTTTTTGTTTTAAAGTCATCCATTAAATATGTAAACTTGGGCAAATGTAATACCTTTTCTGAAAGTCAGTTTCCTCATCTATAAATAGAAATAAAATATCTACCAAACAGTGTTGTTTTGAGAATTAAAAATAGAAGTGTTCTTGTCCCAGTCTTCCTTCCTCTAATTTATTTTTAGGTTACAAGGAATTTAAAATGATGTGGAAAAAATAAAATTAAGGGAAAAGGCCTAAACTATAATAATATGGTTTATATTTGTATAAATATGCCCTACACTCAGAAAATTAAATCCTTACTAACTTAAAGGTTTTCTTCTTACCAACAGGAATTGAAGTTCTTTGATCTAGTGGACAAAAAGAAAAGTAATAACTGCTCATCTCTTTCTAATAACTAAGAGGATCAAGAACAGGAGGACCAAATGCTCACAGAAAGTCTAAACATAAATGAAGTTCCCTGGTGGCTCAGTGGGTGAAGGATCCTGCATTGCCAGTGCTGTGGCTTGGGATACTGCTCTGGTGTGGGTTTGATCCCAGGCCTGAGAACTTTTGCCTGCCACAGACACAGGGAAAAAAAAATTTAGACGATAGATAGTTCGATAGATATATAGATTAAAGAAGATGACACCTTATTCTATATTAATAATGACAATGAACAATACCATTCAAAAATCAACTTACAGCTGACACATCACCTTGTTTTATACTATTTTGTGAAAAGCAAGTCAGTAGAACCGACCATATGTAACTCTATGAGAATGAGGGGTAGAGGTAGACGATTATATAAAACTATCATCAAGAACTTGACCAATAGCCTCAGAATACAATGTGCAACTTTATAAATAGGTGACGGCTGGGAGTGGCAGCTTATAGTTAAAGCTTAGATATGTTTTTTAAGTTATTAACGCTACATTTCTGTCAAATGGATTAAGGATGGAGCTTGTTTTCTTGCTGCATAAAGCAGAAGATGTCAGAGCTACAGCAACGTCTTCATTTCCAGGGAATCTGGATCAGATGATCTATCGTGTTCCCTCCAACTCCTGGATCCCAGGAATTGATGAGGAAAAGTGGCAAAAGAGTTTAAAGAGACAAAGGAGAATTAATATTTGACCAAGATTACTGACTAAGCAGAAGAGCTGAAACCTAAGAAATAAGTTAACCAGATTGCTACTTTTGGAGATACACCCTTTGAGAGTTTCAGAACTTGCACCCAAATTCAAAAAGGGTGATTTTTTTTTTTTTTTTACAAAATACCCACAATTATAACTACCATCTGAACAGTACATCAGGAACCCTTAGTTGCTTAAGAAGATAAGGAACTAATAACTTTTGCTATTGTTCTAGCAACTCGTTATAGCAGCAGCTATGTACCAGCCTAGCAACCGGTGTTTTTTTCAAAAACAAAATCACATCCAACCATTTTTCGAACCTGGATATCATTATTCTGCTCTACCAAGAGAGTCTCTGAAATTAGATTCTTTGTGCAGAAAGCATGTCCTGAAAATACTCCAAAGGAGGACTTCGGAGTTCAGATTGCGTGCTTGAGTGTGTGTAGCTGA
Source organism: Sus scrofa (assembly GCF_054392235.1). NCBI lineage: Eukaryota > Metazoa > Chordata > Mammalia > Artiodactyla > Suidae > Sus > Sus scrofa. The sequence goes on along the minus strand of NC_139393.1, from coordinate 55,308,286 downwards.
AAATGAGGAGCAAAAAATACAGAAGATTGACAGCCATGGGGTAAATTGTCTTCACAGTGGAAAATTTGAGAGACTTTTCCACTGGCACAAAACCAGAAAACAGGAAGACTGTGAACACCCCAGGAATTTTTTAAATGCTTCACAGGTCTTTAAGAATGATAACAAACATCCTGATTTCTGGGATATGATTACAAAGTCCCATAACGGATACTTGGTTCAGCCTTTGGTTATCTTGCCACTGGCCACAACTTTTTAATGAGGTAACTAAAATTTATGTTAAGAGAGAATATCAAAATTGTCAACATTCTTTTTTTTTCTGTTTTTATTCACTGAATCATTTATTCCTACAACTCGAGTTGAACTTTAAAGTTGTTTCCGCATCTTCCTCAGAACATTTCTATTCCCTCAGGATTCAACTTCCCCGTTCAGATTCAGTTTTCACATTCATGGTCAGAACTACAGGGACTACAGATAAGAAGGAAGTATTGCAATGACAGGTAATTTTGTTACCTAATGAAAATGCAGTTAGTACTAATAAAGACATCATTTTAAAATATTTCTAGCTAGGTATTTCCCTGGCTTTTTATTTAGCAATTATTGCACAACTATTGTATTCCAGGCATTGTGATTCTTGGATTCTAAAGCACTGGGGATATGAAAATGTATAAAATATAGTCATGCCTGCAGAGAGAGTTCTTTACTTAGGAAGACAGCCTTGTATATAACTACTCTAAGAATAGACAAGATGCTGAGACAACCACAAAAGGGGAAAAGTCAAATTCCAGCCTCAATATGTTAAGTGCATATAAGCACATGATTGGAAAACATTTTAAAACAGCAAATATGCAGTATTATTCATCACATAGCATTGGTTCCACAGAAAATCAGATTCAGAATGATTAATTCTCATGGAATACTTTTCTAGGAATGTAATTGGTATTAATAAAACAACATTCACGTTACGAGTAAATATGACGTGTTTCTGTTCTGTGCCACTATCCTATTCCTTATTAAAAGTAAAATACATTCCACTTTCTTCAATTTCTGGAAGCCCCCCTAACGTCAATCCTTTGATCAACATTACTGTGCTAATCATATATCTTTGCTACCATTACCCAAAAATCAATGAGTATAAAGGGGGAAATAAGTTAAAAAAAAAAAAAACTGAGTTGTTGCATCCAGGAAAAAATACATAATGGTATCACAAATGAATGTAATCTTGGCCTTGCATCTTCACAGTTCAAGGTCTGGTTCTGATGCAGCGTGAGGTGGCCGGTGAGTGGTTGAGAAGTCCCTCCTACTGCACAATAACCATGCCTTACACTAGACCGATGTAGAAGGAAGGGGTGTTTCCAAGGACACACTCTCCCACTCCTCTGAAAAAGAAAAGTGGGGTCTGAGTAGAGGAAATTAAGATAAAACAGTGACACTGTTTCTACCCTATTGTGCCAATATTGCCACAGCATACATGCAATGACAGGTTGATGGCCATCTGTAACAGCAGAAGTGTATATAGTTCCAACAAAAGCCTCTTTGATCAGACTACAGACAGAATGAGTTCACAATTAAAACCAAGGCCACAGTGCAAGCCACTGTGAGTCACTGTTGATAGAAACAACAAACAGATCCCAAGGTCTACAGAAAGGCCATTATGCAATATAAATAAACAAACGAAACGATCACAAAGACAAGCACAGGAAAGAGACTATCCAGAATAAAAAAGCAGATCTGAAAAAAAGGAGATTAAAGGACTTCTAGTAATATTTGTGGAAATCATTTCTCTATCCCTTGTCTTAAGTGTTCGATTCATTTCTCTTTGTGGTGTATAGTTACAGATATAGCCAATGTTCTTTGGTTTAAAAGTAGACTTTTTTAAAAAACCATCACCACTGAATTACAGAAAGCAATAAAGGAGGAGATATTTTATAAGATGTAAAGAGACAGCTATGACTTTGTAAAGCATACTGTTTACAGCCAAGGGACCCATAGGATTTGGTGCTCAAGGTGGTGTTTTGAGCAGGTGCAGAAGTAAAGGGCATGACTGGGCATGAAAGGACCAGAATCAAGAATCTAAAAAAAAAAAAAAAAAAAAAAAAAAAAAGGAAAAAAAAGGCGTTCCCATCGTGGTACAGTGGTCATGAATCCGACTAAGAACCATGATGACACGGTTTGATCACTGGCCTTGCCCAGTTGGGTTAAGGATCTAGTGTTGCCGTGACCTGTGGTGTAGGTCACAGACGCAGCTCAGATCTGGCATTGCTGTGGCAGGGGTGTAGGCCAGCAGCTACAGCTCGGATTGTACCCCTAACCTGGGAACCTCCATATGCTGCAGGTGTAGCCCTAAAAAGAAAAAAAAAAAAAAAAAGAATCTAGCTGTGCAAGTTCCCATTGTGGCACAGCAGAAATGAATCCAACTAGCATCCATGAGGATCCAGGTTCGATTCTGGGCCTCATTCAGTAGGTTAAGGATCTGGCGTTACTGTGAACTCTGGTATATGTCACAGACATGGCTTAGATCCTGCATTGCTGTGGCTGGGGTGTAGGCCCACAGCTGTAGCTTCAATTGGACTTCTAGTCTGGGAAATTCCATATGCCACACATGTGGCCCTAAAAAGAAAAAAAAAAAAAATCTAGCCTTCCAGAACAAACAGCTGAAAGGAAGAACAGATGACCAAAGGGGTCTCACAATTCGGGACAAGATCAAAGTCACTACTTAGTTACAATAAACTAGAAACAAAGAAAGAAAGATAGAGCATACCACTTGTAAAAAGTTTTCCCAGCTGGTAGCACAGGGATAAGGCAAAGAGATTCAAAACACAGAAGGACTTGGCACAAGGGAGGTTTTCCATTGCTGAGATGAAATGGACCCTTCGAATGTTCTTTGAAGTGACCTCTGGGAGCTGAGAGAGGCTTCCTACTGACAGCCAGCAAGAAAATGGGGACCACAGTCCTACAACCACCAGGAACTGAATTCAGCCCACAACCTGAAGTGGATTCTCCCCTCAGGCTTAGAGATAAGATTCTAGCCCTACCATCACCTTGATTTTGGCCTTGGCGGGACCCTAAGCAGAGAACCTATCCAGAGGGCCCTCTCAGACTTCTGACCTACAAAACTGTGTTGTAATAAACGTGCACTCTTAAGCAATAAGTTTATGGTAGTTTATTACATAGCGATAAAAACCCAATATACTTCCTTTAAGTTTACATTTGAATTTAGATTTAAATCTTCCAAAAATTCAGATTTGATTATCTCTCTCTTTTTTTTTTTTCTTAAAGTTTTCACAGCCTTCCTGTTGAAGGGAAGTAAATTTTCTTTATCCCTCTCATGACATTCCAGACCCTCTGTAACTTGGTTCTTAGCGCTCCAGCTTCACCTACAGGGAACCACTCCCAGGTCCCAGGCTCCAGCTTGTCCTGGACCACTTCCCTGTCCTGAAACACAATGGTGGAGGCACAACAGATGGGTGCTCTCCACATCTCTTCCAATGTGTGTATTTTGGAACCTTGAGAACTAAAAACTGCATTCCATGCTGTGGGGAACCCATCCCAGAGAGCCACGCCTCTGTATAATCCTCCCTCGTCTGTCCAGCCAGAACCTAAGACTTGATTCTGACAAAGAGACTATGCCAAGAGTGGTGGAAAGTCACAGTCCTGGCCAACTTAAGTAAGACTCTCTTAGCAGGCTGGAGGGATTCTCTAGCACTTATCACAGCATATTAAAGTTGGAGGTTTTAGGTAGCTCCTTTTTTCTTCTCTACTAATTCAGCTTAAGGGGGCAAAAAACATGTGTTACTTATCTCCACAGCACTGGACTCTACCATATCTAATAACTCTCATTGAACAAAACTACGCAATGCTATTAATGCCAAATATTAGTTAAACATGACACTAATCAGAGAAGCATCTCATGTTCTGTCAACTCTGGTTTAGCAGGTGCCTGATCCTCTTCCTGCGGGCAACCCAGCCATACACACTGTTTAATTTTAAAGTTTCTACCCAAACAAGTGGCAAAATAAAATATCTACTTTCATGCTCTACAGAGCTATTCTTTGAACCTGCTCTCCTCCACTCTCCCAAAATATCCCTAAGTCTGCTTAGATAATAATGACCTCCCTAGATCAGGCACTTCTCTCAGTTTTCCTTAGCTACTCCCACACTTGAACATCTTGATAGATATTAGGCTGCTTGCCAAAAAAAAAAAAATTAGAGAATTTTTAAAAATGAAGCTAACAGCCAAAGCTGTTTTTATTTTAACCAAGTCATAAGATTCAATATTGATAATGTGAACTTTTCAATAATGCAGATCTAATTTGTCATCCCTTTTACAATGAAAAAGCTAAAAAGCTGTGATTTTTAATTTGGGAAAACACCTCTGAAAAGGTTCAGGCAGGTCATGAATTAGATATAAATAAAATATTAATTAGGGCTGGTGGTGGCAAGAAGGATTTTGATGAGTAGCTTTCAAGGGACTCTGGAGTCAATATTAAAAGCTTAAATAAATGTAAATCTTACTCATAATTTTAATTGCACGTATTTTTCTACCCAGGTAGGTTGTAAACTATTAAGCCACAGGGAGTATGATATATTTATTTGCATTTATCCCTATTAATAATTGTGTCTTGAAGAAAAGAGGTTTGCCCAAGATCCTCGACTCCCAGATTCTAACCCAACTGCTATTACAGCTATAAGATATTTCCTCCACATTCCACAAGAAAATACAAATAAATGTGGCTTCATAAAAATAAAAGTCTGTGCATCAAAAGACACCACCAAGAGGTGAAAATACAACCAGCATATTAGCAGAAAATATTTGCAAACATATTCTGACAAGGGATTTATGTTCAGAATATATAGAGAATTTTTATGACTCAGTTATAAAAAAGACATTACCCAATTCAAAAAAGGGCAAAAGAGTTCCCATCGTGGCTCAGCAGAAACAAATCTGACTAGCATCCATGAGGACGCAGGTTCGATCCCTGGCCTCCCTTAGCGGCTTAAAAATCCAGCATTGCTGTGAGCTGCAGTGTAGGTTGCAGGCACGGCTTGGATCCGACACTGCTGTAACTATGGTGTAGGCCGGCAGCTACAGCTCCAATTCGACCCCTAGCCTGGGAGCTTCCCTATGCTACAGGTGCAGCCCTAAAGTAAAAATAAATAAATAAATAAGGACAAAGGATTTGCCTAGACATTGTTCCAGAGAAAGTATGCAAATGACCAATAAGTACATGAAAAGATGCTCATCAAGCCATTATAAAAATTCTAAACTGGAAAACAGTTTGGCAATTCTCAAAAAGTTAAATACAGAATTACCATAAGATGTTGCAATTTTCCTCTTGATATATATCCATGAGAAATAAAAGCAAAAGTTTACATAAAAAATAGTACATGAATGTTCATAACAGCACTATTCCTAACAGCTAAAAAATGTAAACAACACAAAGTCCAACAACTAATGAAGGGGTGAATACACCATGATATGACTGTGCAATGGAATGTCATTCAAATGTACTAATAAGGATACAACCAGGATGAACCTTGCATCATATGCTAAGTGAAAGAGGACAATCTTTAAACCGTATTGTATGCTGTTTATTGCATTTAATTCCCAGAATAGATGACTGTAAAGAAAAAAAAATAAAGTAGTTGTTGCCCGCTATTGGTGGGGTCCCAGAAAAGTCAGAGTGACTATTAATAGGTATAGATTTGCGGGGCGGGGTGGGGGAGTGAAAGTAGCAAAACACTGATTATAGTGATAGCTGCACAACTCTGTGAATATATTAAAAATCACTGTAAAAAACAAATAAATAAAAAATAAAGAGTTCCCATCATGGCTCAGTGGTTAACAAACCTGACCAGTATCCATGAGGACGTGGGTTCATTCCCTGGCCTTGATCCCTGGGTTAAGGATTGGCATTGCCATGAGCTGTGGTGTAGGTTATAGACTCAGCTCGGATCCCGCATTGCTCTGATTGGACCCCTAGCCTGGGAACCTCCATATGTCCCAGATACGGTCCTGAAAAGACAAAACATAAAAATAAAAATAAGAATATACTATCTAATCTTGAGTCTGAGTTACTGCGCAGTACAAGCTGATCATTGTACTGTACACCTTCAACTTTGTTATATTAATTTTGGTGTGTGTGTTTAACTTCGGCAAAGGCAAACACATGGTATTTTAGGATATCAGAGGCCTTGTCTAAGAAGTGGTATTCTATTATTTTAGAAGCAGTCAGTTGTCAGTTACAATATGCAATACCTGCAGTACTGATGACCTGCATGGGAAAGCATTTAGGAGACACAAGGATGTAGGTTGGCCATCTGGTTGAGGCCAGAAATGCCTTGAATTAAAAGAGAGTGGAGGAGTTCCCGTCGTGGCGCAGGGGTTAATGAATCCGACTAGGAACCATGAGGTTGTGGGTTCAATCCCTGCCCTTGCTCCATGGGTTAACGATCCGGCGTTGCCCTGAGCTGTGGTGTAGGTTGCAGACGAGGCTCGGATCCAGCGTTGCTTTGGCTCTGGCGTAGGCCGGTGGCTACAGCTCCGATTGGACCCCTAGCCTGGGAACCTCCATATGCCGTGGGAGCGGCCCAAGAAATAGCAACAACAACAACAAAAAAGACAAAAGACAAAAAAAAAAAAAAAAGAGAGTGGAGGAGTTTTCTTATGGCACAGTGGGTTAAGAATCCAGTGTTGTCACTGCAGCAGCAGTTTGGGTCACTACTGTGACACGGGTTTGATCCCTGGCCTGGGAACTTCCATATGCCATGGGCAGAGCCAAAACAAATTAAATTAAATATATATATATACACATATATATATATAATCGTGACAGTAATCCTGGAACATATATATTTTAACCTTCTTTCTACATATGTAGAAACTGAAATTCCTAAGTTAAATAACATCCCAAGTCACACAAGCAATAAATTACAGGGTCAAAATTTTAATCCAAATGTAACGGAATCCAGAACCTGGGTTCTTCCTACTAACATTTCCATCACGTTCATGTAGTAAAAGCAAAAATTCTTGACAACATTAAAAAATTAACATCTGTAAACAGACAACCAGCAATCAATAAAAAGAGAGTAGTCTGGATTAAAATCCTGGTTTTTTGTTTTTGTTTTTTTTTTTTAGAAGTTACACTGCTTGTTGTTATTTCTGCTCAAATCTAGATTAGATTCAAAATGGGCTTTCAACAAGATGGAACTAAGTCACCTTACAGATTTATTTCCTTGTCTATGAAGAGCCCAACTTAGACTTGACCTACTAATCAGCTTCCGAGAATGCGCAGAAGAAATTTTAAATATCAGAGGCTTGGTATCCTTCCTCACAAACATCTGATAGGAAATTCCTCTACATTCAGTCACCAAGGTGACAGCTGGCTGTCCCTCCTCTAGTTGACCATCCTCTTCCCTGAAGGTACCCCTACTCTCTCCTCTTTGAGTAAACTGCTATTTAGTGGCACAGCAAGTGTCACTGAGGTCACTTTGTATTGAATGTCTGCAGAAATGTGGAAGGCAAATCTAAAATTTGAATTGCTGCTGTTTAAGCATGATTGGATGGGTAACACCAAGAGTCCAGGAAACGGAAATGAACTGCCTTTACCCAACAGACAAGAACTCAGCATGATTTAAAGGGAAAAGTGAGAGGTTAACTGGTGTCAACGATTTGCTATGTCTCCCAATACCCAGCCACAAAGGGCTGTGAGTATTGCTTAGGGCTAAAAATCACTCCAATTGAGAGCCAGCTTGGAAGGTCAAGTGTAGGCAAGAGCAGTAGATAACCCTTTCTGCATTTATTCCAATACTTCCATCTCATAATAAATATCATTTGTTTGGGGGTTTTTTATTTTGTTTAATCATTTTTAGTCTTAGTACAATCAGAAAAGTACAGCTCCTTTTTGAAATGTATATTTTAATTCCGATGTGTATATAAATTACAGAGCTATGCCAAACAGAGAAAGTAAGTTCTTCTCTAATGCAAACACAGTAAGTAGTACAGTTTTTAAAATCTTTGGAGCATGTTGGGTTATTCAAAGATTTTAACAGAGTCTCTTTCATTCAATAAATAAAAGTGAATTTGACTGTTCAAGCCATTAATGGTAATGATGGGTCTTATTACCAACAACCATTTTGTAGCTATTCTTAGAATAAATTTAGCTAAACTCAGCATGTCAATTAGAGCAAAGAATTTGATATGTTTTCTTCCTCTCTTCACATCATAATGACTTCTCCACTGTTCTTTACTTTGTGAAAAGGGTGACTGCAAAAAAATCAGAAATGTGCTTGGGTGTTATCCTTCCCTTGAAAAAGAGCACCCATGGGTTCAACCCCCAGCTTTAATGTCTGGGAAAATGCCAAGACTTTACTGCACATAGATCAATTCTATATCTCAAAGGATCTCAAAAGAACAGTAGAAAATATATGTGCTTTTGTATTATTCTGTTATTACTCAGTGACTCAGGGAGCCATTACAATAGTCATAAATATTTGGCACCAGATTTAGCACCCATCCAGTCAAAGCTTTACTTCACACACGAAATACCACAAGCCTTACCTGAAAAAACCAGACAATGTTGCTAGGCAAGTATATTACTTCGTAAATGATGTCAGGGAGCAGGAGTGAGGGACCAGGGAAAGAGTGATGGTAAAGCTATGTGTCTGCTTGACTGAGCCCCGGGATGCTTAGCCATCTTGTCAAACATTATTCTGGGTGTTTCTGCGAGGGTACTTTTGGATGACATTAACATTTAAGTCAGTAGCTCCAGTAAAGCAGATTGATTTCCTTAATTTTGGGCCTGAATCAATCAGTGGAAGGTCTGAATAAATAAGTCTGACGGCCACCTGCCCACCCCCCCATCCAGTAAAAGAGAATTCCTCCTTGAGTGCCTTCAGACTGGGATCTCACGTTTTTCCTGCCTTTGGACTCACATTACAATGTTGGTTTGTCCTGGGTCATGAGCCTGCAGACTCATCCTGTTGAATCACGTGATCCAGTTCCTTGTAATAAATGTATATACCTACATGCAAACACATGCTAAATATGCACATGTATTATGTACATAAACACACACATTCCACCCATCCTGCTTCTCTGGAGAATCTGACTGATACACAGGGTAAAAGAGACAAGGGAGACAAGTCTATATAAGGATGTGTTACTAAGTGGTAAACCAGTGCGGACAATTGCTGCTCAATCCACTGTGGATTAAACCAGCAGCTGAGCTGCTCCCTGTGGGTGTCAGGTGAACTCCCATAGTCATCCCATTTCTGCCTCCCATTCATCAGCGAAGCTCCAGAGTGAAAAAACACAAGACCAGCGTACCTACTTGAGTTAGCATGCTGTCAGCTTAAAGATGCTCAAATCAATATAATTGGAAACAGGAAATCAATAGAGAAAATCAACAAAACCAAAAGCCAATTCTTGGAAAAGATTAATAAAATCAAGAAGGCTCTAGCCCGGAGAACATTTTTTAAAAGGGCACAAATTACAAATTTCACATCGGAAATGAAAGAAGGGCCATCAGTACCATTCCCACTGACAGCAAAAGGACAATCAATGAAATACCTATTATGCCAAACTCTGCCAAAACTCGATAATCTAGATGACATGGACCAATTCCCAAGAAATATTTGCTGATCCATGAGGGACTCTAATTAGTTTGAAAAATTTTAATTGAGGAGTTCCCATTGTGGCACAGCAGAAACGAATCCGACCAGAAACCATGAGGATGCGGGTTAGATCCCTGGCCTCACTCAGTGGTTTAAGGATCCAGCATTGCTGTGAGCTGTGGTGTAGGCTGCAGATGCGGCTCAGATCTGACATTGCTATGGCTGTGGTGTAGGCTGGCAGCTGTTGCTCCTATTCGACACATAGCCTGAGAACTTCCATATGCTGCAGGTGCAGCCCTAAAAAGAAAAAAAAAAATTAACTGAAATGTCTGGTCCATAGATTTTACTGCTGAGGGAAAATTGATTGAAGATGAACTTTGCCACTGTGTGCCTTTTTCTTATGTCCTAGTCTGATCCCTTCCTGGGTCCCAGCAGCGTGGAACCTGCTGTGAGTTCACCAACAAGCCCTAAGCTCTCCTGCCTCGGGTCTGCAACAAGGTACTGCATCCCCCAATGCATCTGACGTCCTTTGCACCCCCACACCTGGCCCATTTCCATGTTATTTCAATGTTAAAATTCAATGAAGAAGTTGGTTTTCTCAGCTTGCTTATTCACAGTAATAAGTAGTGAAGCTGATGGAAAAAGTTTCCAAGTGGCCAGAGCTGGCAGCAAGAGCCGGCTCCCCCAACTTTCTCTCTAAAAACTAGAGGTAACATTGGGTTATGATCCTAGTAGAGATGATGTATGGTAAGCACATTCGTGCAATGCCCAACACATATTAGAGTAAAAATAATAATTTGCATTAAATTATTCTATGTTAGTTGTTACCACTGTGTATATGGGTCTATCTGTGTTCATCGACACAACCTCCTCATGTGAGAGTCAGCTTCTCTTTCTGCACTAGAATCAGGACTCTCTCATTCCCACCAGAAGACTAACATGCCAATGCGGTGATCTTGGCATTGATGCATTCCAGCATTTCTGATAGGCTCATATAAAATTATTATTGCCATTTTCCTTGGGCTATGTTCTTACTACCTATCACCTCATAAAAATAAATACATATATTCTCTCTACTGATGGCTGTTTGTCATTCTACCTCCCAAACATTTTTTCGAAAGATGTTATTTCCTCTATAGTATATTCTCTATCAGCATACATTTGCGTGCTCTTTTTTTTTTCACTTAACAATTATTAACTGGAAGTTCCCATGTGGCGCAGCACAAACAAATCCGACTAGGAACCATGAGGTTGTGGGTTCAATCCCTGGCCTCGCTCAGTGGGTTAAGGTTCTGGCATTGCTGTGAGCTGTGGTATAGGTTGCAGATGTGACTCAGATCCTGCGTTGCTGTGGCTGTGGTGTAGACCGGCAGCTATAGCTCCAATTGGACCCCTAGCCTGGGAACCTTCATGTGCCGTGGGTGCAGCCCTAAAAAGCAAAAAAGCAAAAAAAAAAAAAAAAAATTATTAAATAATTACTTTGAGGCATTCATTGTGAATACTGAAAAAAGAGGGAAATAGGTGAGGTTTCTCTGCTTTCTAGGAGTTTATTTCCTGTGTGAACAACAGAGGAGTAAAAGGGCAATTTTGATCAGAGGCTAAGTGTTCTTTATTAAAAGCTTAATACAGAGAGTGCAGGAACTACAGAAACAACCATTGACTCACTAGAACGTGAGTCCTAGAATGTCAGGACAGATTCCACGGAGGAACTGGAACTGAAGGTCAAGTGGAAATGAGTCAGGCACAGGGGACCCCAGGGTGTCGGGCACATCAGGGGATGTGTTGCAGACCCAAGGGTGAGAAAAGAGATCAGAGCAGGACACAAGTACCACACACAGCAATAACGTTCATTTCTCCGAACACTTTTCTTGGAAAAGTATAATCTATGGACTATTTCAGTTAAATTTTTCAAACTAATTGCAGTCATGTACACATCTGGAAGCTCTCCCGTTTCCTACAAGGCACTAGTCCCCCAAATACAATGGAGAATAAGCCAACATCCCTGCCCTCATTAAATCCATGTTCCAATGAAGGACACAGGCAGTAAGCAAGTCAATACATAATGCATTTATTAAAATTTTTATTGTTGTCATAAAGGAAATAAAAAAGCACTGTAGTAGAGAGAGAAAAAGAGTAGATGAGGGACTTCCCTGGTGGCCTAGTGGTTAAGGATCCAGCATTGTCATTGCTGTGGCTTGGGTTTGACCCCTGGCATGGAACGTCTGTGTGCTGTGTCATGGCCAAAAAAAAACAAAAAAACAAAAAAAGAGAAAGGGTAGATTGAAAAAGTCTATTTAGAGAGAGTGTTCAGGGAAGGCTTATTGTAGGTGAGAATGTTTAAGCCAAGTCAGGTAAAGAACCAGGAGACGAGCACATGAGTAGTGGAAAAAGTTGTGCTGTGTCAAGATCCAAGGGTGTTCCTGGAAACAAAAGACGACAGGGTTGATGGAGCATGGGATGCAGCAGAGAAAGAGGCATGAACGGAGGATGGCCAGAGACACGGGGTCATATCACTTGGGACCTTGAGAGCCAGTCTGGAGTTTATTCCAAGGGCACAGGGCAGCATCCAAAGGGTTTTCAGCAAAGAAGTGGCATGATCTGGTTTACATCTTAATAACTTTTCCCGAGAAGCTATTGAATGCCAATGATTGAATGCATACGGCTGTTATTGAGGGCTCGACATTTGTTGAGTCAGTGCATGATTAGTTCATCTGTTCCTTATTCTATAAACTGAAACTTTCCACCAAGAGTCACAGTTTTTGTTTGTTTTGGTTTTGCTTTTTTGGTTGTTTTTTTTTAAGGGAAAAGTATGTTCATGATTACATTTCCATGTCAAGCCTCTGGCCTTCCTATCTTGTTCCTTTCCTTTTTTTGTTGCCGCCACACTCTAGCTCTGGGCCTGTCCCTTGGCTCCTAAATTCCTTTTCCAAGCCCAATTCTAGAAGTGATGCTGTGGAAAACCTGATCAAGATTTTTACCTATTTTTACTACTTTGGGTCCCAAGCTATCCAAACTGGTTCTAAATTTATTTTATTTATTCACAGGAGTGTCTCGTGTCTGCAGCCTGTCTTGATTATTTATATATCTTACAGCCCAATGAGTATGACTCTTTATTCGTTTTTTTTTTTTTTTCCCCTAAAGACTGAAACTTCCATGTAAGAATATTGAAATACCCTTACAGAATTTCTCCCTTTGGACTGAAATAAATTTTTTAAATCTGAAAGAACTTTCCAGAAACAGACAAAGGTGAAATGTGTCCATTTTTACTGTTCCATGGTCACTATTTTGTCATGTTATACTCGCAGATGCAATTATTCATGTAATTTTCCTTTGTTTCCAATCCATTTTAGCCTGATTAAAGATTATGCAAAAACTTAATCATCTCTTCATTTGAAGATTTTATAAGTAAATTTGGCATTTACTGTTTACTAAATAAAGTAAAAAATTCCCAGGCATATCTAGCTATAGGCCACCTTACAGAGGAAATTCATAAATTATGTGTAGTATCTAATATTTGAACATACAGCCAATAATGTCAGTTATAAAATTAAGGTTATGGCTTTTCAAGTATACTTCCAGAATTCTAATTAACACAAGTTAATGAAGTGAGCACTGGGGCTAAGGACACCATTAGAGGAAAACTAATGAAAAGCCAACAGAACGTAATTATTTTTCAAAACAGAATTTGAAGTAATCACAGCTTTTTTTTTTTGCTTTTTAGGGCCATACCCTTGGCATATGGAGATTCCCAGGCTAGGGGTCTAATCGGAGCTGTAGCTGCCAGCCTACACCACAGCAACAGCAACGCCAGATCCAAGCTGTTTCTGCTACCTACACCACAGCCCACAGCAACGCCAGATCCTCAACCCATTGAGCAAGGCCAGGGATTGAACCCACAACCTCATGGTTCCCAGTCAGATTCGTTTCCACTGTGCCACAATAAGAACTCCAACCACTGGTATTTTTAAAGTGTGTGATTATGTGATCTCAAATACAGACATGATAACTCCATCAACTAAGAATGGTGCTACTGAATGAAAGCTTCCTGAGGGTGGGGAATTTTACTGCATTTGTTAATAATCTATGCCTTGAACAGTGCCGGACACTTAGTAGGTGCTTAACTATTTTTCTGAGTTCGTGAATAAGAAGTTAATGTACCAAATTCTATTAATTGACACTTTATAATAAGACCAATTAATTGCACTTTTATTCTATAGCACAACAAAAATCCGTTATTGGCATTATAACTCTGGAGCTTCACCGGACTCTAAAATGTCTTCTGGATTATCAAATTATCAAAACTACCACGGCATTCACATTAAACTACAATTTAGCAATCAACTGCATTTTATTGCCTTCTGATCCTTTGATCAGCAGCCAGGTCTTGAACCAGACAAAATTTTTGTAGACATTTTTCTCCCCGTTGTTTAAAAAAGTTCACAAACTTGTGTCCCTTAATATATAAGATATATCCACTTTGCAGATATATTTTATTTGGTCTTTACAGAATATATAGATGTGTGTGTGTGTGTGTGTGTGTGTGTAGAGAGAGAGAATAATATCTGACAATGCTGTGCTTAAATTCCCACACAGAATTAAGAGGCAGAAGCTGAATAACGCCTTTAAACAGAGCATGTGCTTTCTGTGTTGCCATATTTCCCACCAATTTCCTTCACCCTCCCAATCAGACACTGTTCATTATGGTGCTTCTTGGAGGAGAATTAAGCAAAACATGAAATACTTTACTTTGAACTCTTCACTCTTTAATATTATCTGCAGGAATTCAAGGTTGTAAGTCCTGGCCTAAAAGAAAGAGTAGCATCGCTATTTAAGGTAATTATTGATAGATGTGTATGTATTGCCATTTTAAACCTTGTTTTCCAGGTCATTCTATGTTTCGCCTTTCTTCCTTTCTTTTTTTGGTTGGATGAGTTCCATTTATGTTATGCTTGAGTACTTTGCTTTTTAGTTTTTGTGAATAATGGAAAAAACAAAAATCATTATTAAAAAAAAAGAAAGAGTAGCATTGCTTTAGCATGGCAGATCTAGCCTGTCATACTCCAACCCAAAGGAATAAATCCATCCTCATCTTCCCCCATGATTCTTCATGAGGCTTATTTGAAACAAAACTCATTTCTCCAATGGACCATAACAGTTCACTCCTGCCTGTCTTTATACAATCTAGATTTGGCTCATTTTCCTACCAGTGGATTTCTGCTAATTTTTTTCAAATGCTGTCCCCTCTCCCCAGGATGAACAAATGCTTTTTAAATGCATATATGCCAAAGCCTTCAATAGGTTCCATGGGATATGGAAGTAAACAAGGGACACAAGCCTACCATAATAGAGATTAACAAGGAAGTCTCTCTTGTTTATCATTACAAAAAATAATTGTAATAAAATGTGCTCTTGTCTGCTTTCCTGCTTGCAGATGGTTTGCTCAGGAAGGCATGTGGAGTGTGTCAAACAAACCAAAAATTTTTCAGTTTGAAAGAAATTTCACATACTGGGTATTTGAAAAGATCGCTCATAAATGCTTTCCCCCCTAAGAAGGGTGCCCTAAAGGAAGTTTCCTTATGGCACAGCATATTAAGGATCTAGATTTGCCACAGTTGTGGCATAGAACACATCACAGTTCAGGTTCAGTCCCTGGCCTGGGAATTTTCATATGCTGCAGGTATGGCCAAAAAAAAAAAAAAAAAAAGTGATGCACTAAAAACATGGAAACAAATTGAAATTCAGATGAGAAGGTAAATGGCAGGAAAATAAAATAATCTCTCTCTCTCTCTCTCTCTCTCTCTTTTTTTTTTTTTTTTTTTTTTTTTTTTTTTTGCCTTTTAGGGCCACATCCATGGCATATGAAACTTCCCAGGCTAGGGGTTGAATCTGAGCTACAGCTGCCAGCTCACACCACAGCCACAGCAATGCAGGATCTGAGCCATGTCTACAACATATACCACACCTCACAGCAATGCCAGATCCTTAATTCACTGAGTGAGGCTAGGGATCAAACCTGCAACCTCATGGTTACTAGTCAGATTTGTTTATGTTGAGCCACTACAGGAACTCCTAGAATAAAATAACCTTAAAATAACATATTAAAGGGTGGCAGTTAATTAAAAGGTGTCAGTACAGTCACCTGCCAGTGTCTCCTAATTTCTAGGTTAGAATATGAAAGTAATAAGGAAAAAACAAAGAATAAACATTGCAGAAGGCAATAAGAAAAAAACCTCAGCCAGCAGTTTTGGGTGGATTCTTTCATAGAACAGACATTGCTTTTCACAATTCTGGATAGTCAGGAAAATGAAGGAGGCAGATATGAGGAACCCAACCTGGTCTTGGCTAGTCAAGGAACCCAGGCTCAATTATAAACCTTATATACCATTCTGAAATCTCCTCTATTCTGCATTCTGCAGACAGCAATCATATCCTAAGACACCTTCCTGTCCAGGTTGCCAGAAGCCAGGAGAGGAACATGGATTTATAATTTTAAACTCTGATAACACCTTCAAACAAATGCCTTATTCTCCCCAAGAGACTTCCCAACTCTAAAATTTTCAATCTGAGAAGTCAAAAATTTGAAGGCACAGAATTTAAAAGTCTGCACTGGAGAAAAGGAGTTGACATTTCCTACACCTTCCTAGTGTGTCTTTCCTCACAACATCTGCACAGATGAAGACACAGAGGCTCAATCATTTAAATTTACATACAAAAAAATCAGAATATACATTCTTCTCAAGAGCACATGGATCATTCTCAAGAATTGATCACATACTGGGGCACAAAGCTAACCTCAACAAATTTAAAAGTATAGAAATTATTTCAAGTATCTTCTCTGACCACAATAGCGTGAAACTAGAAACCAACAACAGGAAAAGAAATGAGAAAAAAAACGACTACATGGAGACTAAATATGATACTAAAAAACCAATGGATCAATGAGGAAATCAAGAAGGAAACTAAAAAATACCTCAAGACAAATGATAATGAAGACACCACCACTCAAAATCTATAGGATGCCGCAAAAGCAGTACTCAGAGGGAAGTTCATAGCAATACAGGGCTTATGAAAAAAAAAAAAGAAAAATCTCAAATTGACAAATTAACCTACCACCTAAATGAATTAGAAAAAGAAGAAAAAAAAACAAAAAAAACAAAAAACTAAAGTCAGCAAAAGGAAGGAAATCATAAAGATCAAAGAGGAAATCAACAACATAGAGATTCAAAAAACAATAGACAAAATCAATCAAACCAAGAGCTGGTTCTTTGAAAAAGTAAACAAAATTGACAAACCTCTGGCTAGACTCACCAAGAAGAGGAGAGAAAAAACCCAAATAAACAAAATAAGAAATGAAAAAGGAGAGGTCACAACAGATACTACGGAAATAAAAAAAACCATGAGAGAATACTATGAACAATTGTATGCTAACAAATTTGACAACCTAGAAGAAATAGACAACTTTCTAGAGATTTATAGCCTGTCAAAACTGAATCAAGATGAAATAGATCAACTGACCAGACCGATCACTAGAAATGAAATTGAATATGTCATAAAAACACTCCCTACAAATAAAAGTCCAGGACCAGATGGCTTCACAGGTGAATTCCACCAAACATACAAAGCCCATCCTCCTTAAATTTTTTCAAAAGTTTGAAGAAGAAGGAACACTCTCAAAGACATTCTATGATGCCGCCATCACCCTAATCCCAAAATCAGACAAAGATAACCACCAAAAAAGAAAACTATCGGCCAATATCGTTGATGAGTATAGACGCAAAAATTCTCAACAAAATTTTAGCCAACCAAATCCAACAACATATAAAAAAGATCATACACCACAACCAGGTGGGATTCATCCCAGGTTCACAAGGATGGTTCAACACATGCAAATCAATCAACATCATACACCACTTTAACAAAAGAAAAGTCAAAAAACACATGATCATCTCAATAGATGCAGAAAAAGTATCTGACAAAGTCCAACATCCCTTCATGATCAAAACTCTTACCAAAGTGGATATAAAGGGAACATTCCTTAACATAATCAAAGCTATTTATGACAAACCCACAGCAAATATAATACTCAATGGAGAAAAATTTAAAGCCTTCCCACTAAAATCTGGAACAAGACAGGGATGCCCACTCTCACCACTGTTATTCAACACAGTATTGGATGTCCTAGCCACAGCAATCAGACAAACAAAAGAAATCAAAGGCATCCAAATAGGAAGACAAGAGGTAAAACTGTCACTGTATGCAGATGACATGATACTATATATAGAAAACCCCAAGGATTCAACCCCAGAACTACTTCAACTGATCAACAAATTCAGCAAAGTAGCAGGATATAAGATTAACATTCAGAATCAGTCACATTTCTGTATAGTAACAATGAAATATTAGAAAAGGAATACAAAAATACAATACCTTTTAAAATTGCACCCCAAAAAATCAAATACCTGGGAATACACCTGACCAAGGAGGTAAAAGACTTATATGCTGAGAACTATAAAACATTAATCAAGGAACTTAAAGAAGATGTAAAGAAATGGAAAGATACCTCATGCTCCTGGGTTGGAAAAATTAATATGGTAAAAATGGCCATACTACCCAAAGCAATTCAATTACAGATTCAATGCAATCCCTATCAAATTACCCATGGCATTTTTCACAGAACTAGAACAAACAACCCAAAAATTTATATGGAACCACAAAAGATCCAGAATTGCCAAAGCAATCCTGAGGAACAAAAACCAAGCAGAAGGCAAAACTCTCCCAGACTTCAGGCAATATTACAAAGCCACAGTCATCAAGACAGTGTAGTACTTGTACCAAAACAGACAGACAGACCAATGGAATAGAACAGAGAACACAGAAATAAACCCCAACACCTATGGTCAATTAATCTTTGACAAAGGAGGCAAGAACATAAACGGGGAAAATACTTCTTTTCAGCAAGTATTACTGGGAAACCTGGACAGCTATATGCAAATCAGTGAAACTAGAACACACCCTCACACCATGCACAAAAATAAACTCAAAATGGCTGAAAGACTTAAATATAAGACAAGACACCATCAAACTCCTAGAAGAAAACATAGGCAAAACACTCTCTGACATCAACCTTACAAATGTGTTCTCAGGTCAGTCTCCCAAAGCAACAGAAATAACAGCAAAAATAAACCAGTGGGACCTAATCAAACTGACAAGCTTTTGCACAGCAAAGGAAACCAAAAAGAAAACAAAAAGACAACTTACAGAATGGGGAGAAAATTGTTTCAAATGATGCCACTGACAAGGGCTTAATCTCTAGAATATACAAGCAACTTATACAACTCAACAGCAAAAAAGCCAACCACCCAATGGAAAAATGGGCAAAAGACCTGAATAAACATTTCTCCAAAGAAGATATACAGACAGCCAACAAGCACATGAAAAAATGCTCAACATCACTGATTATTAGAGAAATGCAAATCAAAACTACCACAAGATACCACCTCACACCAGTCAGAATGGCCCTCATTAATAAGTCCACAAATAACAAATGCTGGAGGGGGTGTAGAGAAAAGGGACCCCTCCTGCACTGTTGGTGGGAATGTAAGCTGGTACAACCACTATGGAGAACAGTATGGAGGTACCTTAGAAATCTATACATAGAATTACCATATGAGCCAGCAATCCCACTCTTGGGCATATATTCGGACAAAACTTTCCTTGAAAAAGACACATGCACACTCACATTCACTGCAACACTATTCACAATAGCCAAGACATGGAAACAACTCAAATGTCCATCGACAGATGAGTGGATTAGGAAGATGTTGTATAGGTACACAATGGAATACTACTCAGTCATCAAAAAGAACAAAATAATGCCATGTGTGGCAACATGGATGGAACTAGAGACTCTCATACTGAGTGAAGTAAGTCAGAAAGAGAAAGACAGATATCATACGACATCACTTATATCTGGAATCTAATATACAGCACAAAGGAACCTTTCCACAGAAAAGAAAATCATGGACTTGGAGAAGAGACTTGTGCTTGCCAAAAGGTCGGGGGAGGGAGTGGGATGGATTGGGTACTTGGGGTTAATAGATGCAGAATATTGTCTTTGGAATGGATTAGCAATGACATCCTGCTGTGTAGCACTGGGAACTATGTCTAGTCACTTAAGATAGAGCATGATAATGTGAGAAAAAAGAATGTATATATGTATGTGTGACTGGGTCACCTTCCATACAGTAGAAAATTGACAGAACACTATAAACCAGGTACAATGGAAAAAAATAAAAATCATTATATAAAAATAAATATAAATAAATAAATAAATTCAGTTGAAAAGCCCACTGTTACGATACTTTACTTTCTAAAGAGAAAACAATAGAACAACATTTGCTGAGGTAAGTTGAACTGTACATATTTAACACAGTTTGAAATAAAAAGCATGACAGTAGCATTTGCTTAATGACACCTTATCAGTATCTGCATTAAGATATTGTTTCCACTGCTTAAAGAATTAGAATTTGAAAATGCAGGTGGAAGTAAGGAGGGAGTTGGGAACAAAGGAATTCAGCAAACGGGAGTGTGTAGAATTGAAGTGTTACGAAAAAAACCAGTGAATAAAAAATATTCTTAAATTATGTTGACTGTAATATGCTCTGCTCAGAGACTGAGATATATATATGTATGAGTGTATATGTATGTGTATATATATGTGCGTGAGTGTGTGTTTTTGTGTTTATATTTAAATATATTTAAATATATTTAAGGGCTCATATAGATATAGATTATAAAAAGAATTTCTAGAACAGTATCTTTATGAAAACATTTCCACAAAAAGTGAATATTGTAAAGGTCCTGGTCACTGACTGTTAAAGTGAACACACACAGATCATGAAGACAATACATTTGCAGACATACGTGTCAGTTTTTTTTTTTTTTTGTCTTTTTGCGTTTTCAAGGGCCACTTCCCAGGGCATATAGAGGTTCCCAGGCTAGAGCTCTAATCGGAGCTGTAGACACCGGCCTACACCAGAGCCACGGCAACGCGGGATCCGAGCTGCGTCTGCAACCTACACCACAGCTCACGGCAACGCCGGATCCTTAACCCACTGAGCAAGGCCAGGGATCGAACCTGCAACCTCATGGTTCTTAGTCAGATTTGTTAACCACTGCGCCATGACGGGAACTCCCATACGTGTCAGTTTTACTTGCTTTTCCATTGTGATCACGACAGGAAAAACTGACAGAGAACTAAAGGCCAACACTGCCCACCACAGACCTTGGAGACTTGAACTGAATTGATCAGGACCAGACTACACTCTCCTGAATGGAACTGAAGTGATCTGAATTACCACCACCAGCAATGAAGCAATGCTTTTAAACTCTCAACTAATGAGGTTTTTTTTTTTTTTTTAACAACATGGAAAAAAATGAGTTGCACCGTGGTTACAACAAGCCATGAGAGAGAACACGGTGCATTAGGCTTTTACTATGATTTCAGCTCACTGTTCTGTCAGATAATGTTTACAATGGAGACCGAGATGGAAGCACTGGTTGTGTCCAGGGAAGGGCAGAAGCCTTTGTGACACTAGAACATAACTTAGAAACTAACTTTTAACTAAAGACCTTATCTTAATACATTTACTCTACACATATCCCTTTTTTCCTAGGATAATTTTTAGAAAAATAAGACTATAATTATTAGTTCCCTGTCCAACCTACCAACTAAATGAGAGCTCAGCACTGGAAAAGTCAATGCTTCATTCATTTTGTAACTACAATTTCCAACACAGTGTATATCACAAGTAGTAGATATAAAATCAATATCTCCTGACTCACCTCATAAAATTATTATGTACCACATGCACCTAAATGAGAGAATCTAAATATTTGAAGGTTTCCAGTTAGCTAGCTTCAGATTGATGAAAATTTTACTAGTCACACATGTCCCCAGAGCTTGTGTGCAGGAACCAATAAACTAATGTGGTTTCCATATGATGAAGCATAAACTGGAAATAAAGCACTAAACCCTAGTCTATCCCATAAATAGGCATTAACGAAATTTTTGAAAGGTAAATTATGCAAATATGTATTTAAGACATTTAGACATCATGGATCATTGACCTGTTGGGCCTCAACAACTTTCTCAAAACCATTAGCATCTATTATGTAAATTCATATTTACAAAGCTAATAAACTGCACATTAGTCACTCAACAGCTGGATAACTTAGCTTGTGGTGGCCTCATGTTTATATAGCCAGGTTTATTTTGCTTTTAGGAAAAATAGCCAGAATATAATAACTGGAGAGCTGAAACTTGAATACAAGCAGGGAGGTTTTTGTCTCTTTCATTTTTAATACCTTTAGACTTTTCAACTGGGCTGACACAATTCAGAGTAATTGATGGGTTTTCTTATAATGTAAACAACCAAAGTCAGAATATCTAATATAACTGCACTGCTCCTGAAATATGCATGACTTTCCATTGTTTTTAATATATAAAACTTATGACTTTAAGATGAACTGGAAGTTATGTAGCAAAACAGTTTGTAGAAACAAATGGAAATGAAGTAAAAATAATCTTACTGTTACAACTCAACTACAAATTCATTGTCATATTTAATTCACATGAATAATGTCATCTCAAAATAGTCTATTATTTCAAAAGAAATTTAGCAGTGGCATAGCACTGTTAAGAGACCATTTTCAAAGCTCTGGATTAGCAGTCTGGAGTCTCAGCTTTCTATTATTGTGCTGTCCTTCCAACAACAACAACAACAACAGAGATAGAAAGGCCGATTTTCATTCTGTTACAATTTATTATTTTTTGAGCTTTTTATTATGTATTTAAAAATCAAGTAGTATATTAATTTAAAAATTATACTGTATTAAAAACTTATAAACTATATCAGAACTACCAAAGATACGACAGGGCTTTTTCTGCAAATTCTCTAATTCACAAATTATTGGACTCAAAAATGTAGTATATGAAATGCCTCTAATAAATGAAATGAGATTATTTTGAAGCATCTTCTTTGGAATATTAGATTTAGCCTAGTAACCTAAAAAACACTCTGGTTTTCTGCATCAGGCATCTCAGCTTCTTCCTTACATCCATGACACAACTCCTGCTTCCTTTTTTCACCCTCCAAAAAATCACTGCATCTCCTCGCAAGGGGTATATTCACATGAAAAACTCTTTTAGGGGCTCTTAAGTGACTTCTGAGTACTCTAACTAGCACAGTGGCTGGTCAAAACTGTGTCCAGTAAATACTTGTGAAATCCAACGAATAACTCAAAGTAATGTGGCTTTAATGGCAGACAACGAGCCTTGGTAGGACAGTGACAAAAAGATACATACAACTGGAGAGAGCCACAGAACTCTTTGACTTACAAACTTGAGCAACGGCTATTCATAGGCTAGACCTACCTGAAAGGACTAATTTACCAAATTACGTGAATATTTTGACCACCATTTATTACTAGAACCTCACTGATACCTGACAAGTTTTAGATGAATATTAAGCAAGTTTCAGTGACTAAATACTTAGGTTCTTTTGATGCCATTTCTACCTTTATCTTCAGTGTCTAGCCTTATTATACATTTAACAGGTGCTCAAATATACTTTTTTAACAGATAAGTTCTGGGTTGATAAATCACTTTAGATGAACTGAGTAGTCAAAATACGTATTTTTTTCATTCAGGCAAAATGCTCCAAAAGTTTGAGCATTTAAAGCTATTTAAGGCTGCTTTTCTTTTTGATGGGTGGGGTCAGGGACATTAAACACAATACTTCACTTCCCAGCTGAAATCCCAAACTAGGAGTTCCCATTGTGGCTCAGTGGGTTGAGAACTCAGCACAGCGTCCATGAGGATGTGGGTTCAATCCCTGGCCTGGCTCAGTGGGTTAAGGATCCGGCATTGCCGTGAGTTGTGATGTGGGTCACAGATGGGGCTCGGATCCAGTATTGCTGTGGCTGTGGCATAGGCTGGCAGCTGTGTCTTCAATTCTACCCCTAGCTGGTGAACTTTCATATGCCTCAGGTGCAGCCATAAAAGGAAAAAAAAAAAAAAGAAAAAAGAAAAAGGAAAAAAAATCATAAACTACTAAACAAATCCATCCAAATTATTTAATCAAAAAGAAATATTTATTATACTCAAACTATATCCTGGGCAATATATCCAATAGATAAAATATGCTATTTAGGCCTTCTGAAAGCAATGAATGGAAAGCTAGTTTTATACAAACCTGTCAGTAATCCCAATTTGAGAGTAAACCCATTGAGGATCAGGTTATGTCATTTCTCCCCACAGCACCTTGCAGATGACAGGCTTCACGAAAGTGAAGAATGAATGAGTGAGAGAATGAAGATTTTATAAAACTATTTCCTCAGGCCCTGATTAAATGATGCTAATTTTTAAAGTAAATTTATATTTTTACTTAGCACTTAAATTGAAGGTAAAATTCAGAAAACTATTACATCTCCATTTATGAAACACGAAACAATCTCTCACACACACATACACAAATATGCTATTCTTGGTGTTTCATGATTGAGTAAAATGAGATATGTCCACGTTCAAAATGGATTCAATGGCTTTGGTAATGCCACTCAGCTTACACGATAAAATTGTTAGGTTTGTTCCATATGATTTCTAAACTGCATTCCTACTGAAATATCATCTAAATGTTTATGTCAAAATTCTCGTACATCTGTAAGATGAGAAAACTGTTACTATTCCTATGTCCCTTGTTTGGTAACAATCACAGGGTTCAGAATTCGTTATAATGACAAAATAGCACCTGATGGAAAAAATATATAATCGATCTCTCTTTACTGTGATTATCAGTAAAAAGAAAACCCTCAATACTTTACCAGAACAATGGACAAAAATATGCATCTGAAATATTATTATTGTAAAAATGGAAGCAAGAGAATTCCTCCTATATAAAAGCAGAGAAAATCAGATTAGAATTTTATTTTCAGTGTGATAACTTTTTTTTTTTTTTTTTTTTTTTTTTGCTTTTTAGGGCTGCACCCACAGCATGTGCAGGTTTCCAGGGGCTAGAGCTCAAATCAGAGCTACAACTGCTGGCCTACACCACAGCCACAGCAACATGGGATCTGAGTCACATCTGCAGCCTACACCACAGCTCACGGCAACACCGGATACCCAACCCACTGAGCAGGGCCAGGGATCAAATCCGCAACCTCATGGTTCCTAGTCAGATTTGTTTCCGCTGCACCACGACGGGAACTTCTCAGTGTGATAACATTTGCAAATTTTTTATTTTAATGATCAAATTAAACATCACTTCTCCAGTTTTTCTTTCCTCGCATGCACCTCTTCCCCAAGCTCACAAAAAAAAAGAGAGAGAAAAGGAAGTACAATTTCCTTCAAACTATTTCCTCTCTAATCTCTTAATCTTTGGGCCAATTTCTGAGCTCATTTAGACCTGCTCTTAAAGCCCTTCTGTTCTTGCCTGACATGCATCAAGCTTGCCCTTACTAAACTTGGTGGAGCAGGCAAAATGGAGAACAGAAGAGGAAGTTGTGGGAGCTGAAATAGACCAATCTCCTGATGCTCTTTCTGGTTTTATCTTTTCTAGTCTGTTCTTGCTATAAACTGAGGTAGAATGCAAAAAGGTGTCAGTTTTTCTAAGAGGAATGTTCTCATACACTGTTGATGAAAAAAAACAGAGATTCAACCGAGCTCAAGGCAGACTCCAGAGTGCCTGAAATCTTGTGAAAAGAAAAAGCCACCTAGGGTTCGGGTTCTCAAAGCAATGGGTTGGAGGAGATGCAAACAAAGGGAAGTTTTAAGCTACCGAAGGGAGAATTAAAATGAAAATAGGCTGCACCTTATTTTGATGATAATTGACATACAAATTGTTTGATTTCAGCACAAATTCAGTTCAGCATTTTGTTTTTCAGTCAAATGTGGATAGTTTCCAAAATATGTTAAGACAAAACTGGTTCTAAAATAATTTTTTGCTTAGGTCTGCCTATACCCTACATAACCCTCCCAACTAATTCACAGTGGTGTCTAATGTATTCTTATCCCAACTTGTCAAGATTCAAATGTATTAAAGCCCAAACTTAAGATGAGATGTATGGTATTGCAACCAATAATATGGAATAAGATGAGATGTATGGCATTGCAACCATTGCCCAAGAATGCCTCAACTTAGCTCAAGGTTCCTGAGACATGTAGAAACACATACACATAAAATAACCAATGTGAAAAAAATACCATTTTTCCATAATTTGAGTCCTATCTTAATGCCCTAATACTGAGCTAATTGGTAGAAGATGGTTTAGTGTCCACAGCTCAGGCCAGCAGGAACTTTACCTTGTCTTAAGTCAGGATTTCAATTCTTTGGCCATCCCCATGGTAAATAAGCTCAGGGTGAGGAGCAGCTAACTCAGAAGCATCAAGAAAGAGCAAATTAAATTAAATTAAATTAAATTAAATTAAATTAAATTAATAGAAAATTTATCTTTTGCCACACCCACGGCATACGGAGGTTCCCAGGCTAGGGGTTGAATCGGAGCTGCAGCTGCCAGCCTACACCACAGCCACAGCAATGCGGGATCTGAGCCACGCCTGCGACCTACACCACAGCTCATGGCAATGCCGAATTCTTAACCCACTAAGCGAGGCCAGGGATTGAACCCACATCCTCATGGGTGCTAGTTGGGTTTGTTAACTGCTGAGCCAGACGGGAACTCCAAGAAAGAGAAAATTTAAACAACTAGCTTATCCCTGAAACTTTGCCTGATTCATAACACAGAGTCATCCTTCAGTATCCATGTGGGATTGGTTCCAGAACAATCCCACATGGATATCAAAATCTTCAATATAAAATGGTAGAGTATTTGAATATAACTTATGCATATTCACCCATACACTTTAAGTCATCTCTAGATTACTTATAATACCTAATATAATATTAATGCTATGTAAACAGATGTTGTAGGTAGCAGATTCAAGTTTTGCTGTTTGGAACTTTCCAGTATTTTTAAAAACATTTTCAGTCTGCAGTTGGTTGAATCCATGGATGTGGAATCCATGGATATGGAAGGTTGACCATATGCCTCTAGCTCCTGGAAGCAATGGACTTGCAGAGAAGAAGGGGGATAGGGTCCTGCTTCTGATCACAAAGTGGTCTCACCCGTCAGTAAACAGAGCCTGATCAAAGTCTCAAGCTAGGTTTGCTCATCATTCAACAGACTTTGAGCATCTACCAAAGTCCAAGCACTGTTCTAGAGAACAGAGATATAAATTATCAATTCCTCCTATGGAGAAGTGGAGCTCATATAGAGAAAGTTGAAGCAATGGCCCTTTTACCTATTACAGGCAAGTTATTATTTCAGTGATGAAGAGCACTCACCTATGATTAAGAATGTACAATCTAATTAGAAAAAAACATCTTCCATATATATGCAAGTGTGGGATGTTAGGGGTAGCAGAGGTAAGCTATTATATATAAAATGGATAAACAATTAGGTCCTACTGTATAGCACAGGAAACTATATTCAATATCTTATGATAAATCATAATGGAAAAGAATCATCATCTCCACATTTAGACCTACTGCCTTTTTAAAAAGTTTAACCAGTAGCTTTGTCACCAACTTTAACTAAAGTATCATTTTCTTCTCAGTCTCTCCCATACCAAACATTGTGGGAACCTCAGTTTCACCATCTGGCTCACAGAATAGCTTCCTGTGCTGCAGCAGGAAAAAACCCTATTCTCTGAGTCCAAATCCTTGGATTTACGTCCCAGCTCTTGCCCAAGATCTGTGATCTTGTGTAAAACACCTGACTACTCTGAACATCAATATCTTTGACTACAAATTGAAAAAACTAATTTTCACCCTCCCAAGAATGTTGGTATAAGCTTAAAGAAAACCACAATATAATACAATAAAATACACACGAAACCTTTGATATCATATATAGTGAAATCTGAAAGAACTGACACCTTCCAGAGAGGAGGGAATCCCTTCTCCAATTCCCACATTACCCTAACCCACCTGTGAATTGCTGTGAATAACCTTATACCATTAACCTCATGATGTTAAACATTATTACGCTGACATTATTAATCCCCTCAACAATATAAGCCAGCCAGGTACCATTCTCTCTCATCTATCTCATTCCCATACTATTGTCTATTTACTCTTTCATAAGCAGTCTCCCTTACCAAAATTTTTCTTGTGCCACCTAAACTCTCTATTCCCTAGGAAACTCTTATATCTCCACTATCTTGCCTCCATCCTCTCCTCTACAATTTATTTTGAATGCCTTACGTATTTCAGTGTCAGGGGATAATGTCTCATCAGTGCTACTTTCCAATCATTATTCTTTTCCCACCTATAAAAATCTGAAATTCTTTGATACTTATGCCACTGAATGACAGTATCTAATAGAATGGCCTCATTACTGCCAATGCCAGCAGATTTTTTAGGACCATCTTACTGGTCCTCTCTGTTGAATTCCTTACTGTTTACCATGTTTTCATTAAAACAGCTGGTTCCCTTGACTTTGATAGCATTCCTTCCTCCTAATGCTTCCCACATGGCTCTGGTCATCCTTTATATGTCCATCGCTTTCACAAGGCTCTACCTGCCCTCCACGTCAGGGCTCCATCTTTATCCCACTCTTATTCTTCACACATTTATCTTGGATGATATTACCCATCATCATTGTTTCACCAATTTCCCTATGAGGATTCCTGTACGTCTAAATCCACCTCTGAACATCAGGTTCCTAAAATTCAATGTTTGTAGCATACGCCTAATTAAATGACTCACAAGTACCAAAGTCACACTTAAAATTCATAATCCATTATGTTCCCTGACCAAATGTGCTTTTCTTCCTACATTCTTCATTTTAAGAAATGGCCCCCTCATTCATCAAGATACTCAGAAACCTTGGAATCATTCAAGATTTTTCTCTCAACCCACAGAAGTTCTACTAGTTTATCAAAACTAAAGAGTGACTATTCAACGGAATGTATTATTTTCCAGGTGATCTTCTAAGCATTCTTACACACTTATCTAATCTTTATAACAGAAATAGTATTACTTCCTTTTTACATATGAGTAAACTGAGATAAATGGGTATTAAAACACTTGTCCAAGATTGTACAGAGCCAGAATTCAAACTCAGGGAGTCTGGCTTGACAAACCATGTTTCTCATTTACTAAGACATGCTCCCTCTTCAGTTCCAAAAGTTAAACTAGCTAACACAAATTCTCCAGGAACTGATCACTACCAGCATGCCACATATAATCTCCCAATACTTCCTGCCCTGCACTCTATGCTTTCTGAATACCAAACATTTGTAGTTCATAGCCGCTACAGATCTCTTCCTCTATCTTTGTTCATGCTTTTCCTGCTACTTAGAAGATTCCTCTCATCTTTTCCACCTCCATGCCCTGCTAACATTTAATAACTCAATATTAAATTTGCTCAGATTTCTCTCAACCAAAAGCACTCTTTAAATACCCACATTGGATTGCAGGTGTCTTTTCCATATCTGTATAGTCCCCAGTTTACTGTTCTCTTTTTATCCACTATAGTCTATTAATAACATCTATTTACTGATAAACCACAGGATTTTAAAGAACAAAGAACAGAGGTTTTTAAAAAAATTTTATCTTCAATCTCCAAGGATCTATTTAAATGTATGACAGATAAAAGTCTATATATAGAGAGAGCTCTTGAAATTTGGCTATAGATTCTTGCTGATAGGGTTAAAATTCCATCTCCATCGCTTCCCTATATATGACTTTAAGCAAGATATTTATTCTCTAGAATGCTACTAACCTAGAAAATTGTTGTTACATATTTTCCTATGACCACTATGTTGTTGACAAAAAGGCAGAAAAATAAGTAAACTTCATCCTATTCAACAGAGTACTAATGACATTTATCTTGTTCTAAGAAACTGTTTCCTAGATTTATGAAAAGACATATAGCCCACAATACAGCACAGTCAATCTAAGCCATTAACCTAAGAATTAATGAGAAAAAATATTCAAAATGCCAATGGATATTGGACCGATACTGAAGATCCCATAACAAATCTGTATTCCCTGGGGTACTAATTAAGGGTCTTTTCATTGCAGTCAACAGATAGCAGATACTGACTCTGACTAGATTAACTATAAGGGAGAATTTATTGGAAGAGTTCTGCTATACTTCAAGATGTTGCAGAAAGAATCGAACAAAAAATTTTAGGACAGGAACAAAAAATTTTAGGACAGGAAGAAATTTAAGGAATCTCAGCACTGGATTTCAAGAATATGCTTATTGCTAGAAAACTACCACTCAAGTGATTCAACTCTAATCATAGAGTCATAATCATTTACTCTGTTTTTTCATATTCCAATTTTTTAAAGAGAATGTGTAGCACAGTTTGTATCAGTGGCTCTGGTCAAAGATCAGTGTCATATATTATAGAAACCAATCCTAGAGAAAGGAGAACATGTCCGAAAAGTGTCTTATGTAACTAAGTTTTTTAGCATTAAAAAAAGTACTTCTGGAGTTCCCGTCGTGGCCCAGTGGTTAACGAATCCGACTAGGAACCATGAGGTTGCGGGTTCGGTCCCTGCCCTTGCTCAGTGGGTTAACGATCCGGCGTTGCCGTGCGCTGTGGTGTAGGTTGCAGACGCGGCTTGGATCCCGAGTTGCTGTGGCTCTGGCGGAGGCCGGTGGCTACAGCTCCGATTCAACCCCTAGCCTGGAACCTCCATATGCCGCGAAAGCGGCCCAAGAGATAGCAGAAAGACAAAAAGAATAAAAAATAAATAAATAAATAAATAAAGTATTTCTTTTATATTTAATACAATAAGACCCCAAATAATTGTTCTACTTATTGAATGAGAGACAACCCAAATGATTAAAAAGAGAAAGAAAAACATCTTCCTTGGTGTCAGTAAAGTGAAGCCTTTCAAAGATACAAAGAATTCTGAAATAAGTATTTTTTGATACTAAAGGCTGAAGTCATATCACAGAAAAATAGCCCAATGTGGCAGATAATTTCTGCTTCCCCAAAAATGTGGCAGAAAGGAACAGCCATCTATGAGGATTATTTTTCTTTCTCTTCCACGTTAGAGTTGATGCATGGAAGCCATAGCCATAGACTACATTTCCCAGGAGCACTTGCATATATCTAGATGGAGCCTCTGTCTTTAGTTCTTACCAATAGAGAGTGCTTGAAATAGTGTGTTACTATCTATACAGACTTTTAAACACATGAGTCTTCTCCATGTGTTTTTCCCTTTTCTACTGGTTGGTTCTGAAAATGGCAGTGCCCATGGAAGGAGCCAAAATTTCTGAAATATTTCATGGAGGAAAGCCTCCCATCAGCCAGGAACTATTCCATGAATAAGAAATAAGTCACTAAGAGGTGGGGGTCCATTTATCACTGCAGATAGCATTAATCTAGAATCTGATTCCAGAAGAAGTTGAAAAAACCAGAAGGAGATATAGTTTTGGATGACAACTGCTGGATTTTGCAAGATTTTACAGAGATGAACTCAGGCAAAAGTTAGCTGGTTTGAGAAGCAAGGAAAATATTTATAAAATCTGACTGCTTCCAGATCATGATGGAAGGTAATATAAGAGGAATGTGTGTGTGTGTGTGTATGTGTGTGTGTGTGTGTGTGTGTGTGTGTGTTTGTGTGGATGACTGGGTCATTTTGCTATATAGCAGAAATTGGCACAACATTGTAACCCAACTACACTTTAATTAAAATTTTTTAATTAAAAATTAAAATTAAATAAAATGTAAAATAAAATCTGACCACTTCCAGACCTCAAATAAGTGGATAGGTGGAGATGAAATTTAAAAGTACTTGGAGCAAAAACAAAAACAATAACAAAAACAAAAAACCTGTTAAG
This sequence comes from Sus scrofa, assembly GCF_054392235.1. NCBI lineage: Eukaryota > Metazoa > Chordata > Mammalia > Artiodactyla > Suidae > Sus > Sus scrofa. Next base: position 55,276,750 of record NC_139393.1, on the reverse strand, counting down.
ACTGATCAGTTAAATACAGTTTAGCCTTATGAAAAGAAATCTTTAGGGATGCTGCATTTTTAGTCAAAACTATTATTTCAGACTGGCTTTGAGACAGCAATCATTACGTCAGAAAAACAAATAAGAACTAAGAGTCAAATAAATAATGTATATTAGAGAACTATATCTAGGAAATTACACGACGGGGGCACGGGAGGCAGGGGGAAGGTGAATCCTGACAGTGGAACTGGCTGGAAACAAATAAAGCAGATGTTTGGTGAGAGTAATCACAAGTATATCTTCAAAAAGCCTTTGACTGTTAAGATTTTCAAACAACTCTCTAAGTGTTCCCCTGAAAACTTGCGTAAGCAAAAAGTGGCTGAAAACCTGAGCAGATACAAGCATATTACACACCAACACCCCCTTCAGGCGTGCCAATGGAAGACAATGGGCAAGATGGTGCCAGTGGCCATGGAGAGCCATGAACAGAAGGGTACCTTCCAGAGTTACACCAAGCACCTAAATAAGGAACTTCTTCTGGCAGAATCTAGCCCACCAGGCTACTGCTACAGACCAGTGATGGTATCTTTTAGGTCTTTCTTTTCTAGACTCGATGCCTGTACTCCACCACTGTATACTGCGTATGTGTGTGCTCAGCAGGGTGTCAGGAAAAAAAGAAACTCGTCTTTAGTCTCTAGGTTGCCAGATTTTCAGGCACCACATCTGGATCTGATAGAAGGGACTGACATTGTCCAGGGATACTGGGTTTTGAAATGGATAAAGAATAAAGTTGGGAATTTAGGCTATCTTCCTCAAAGAGGGAGTAAATGCAGAAAGAAGGGCACCAGTGTACAAATGGATATCTGGTAGCCAGAAGGGAAGATTCTGGCAGAGGTGGTGAGCAAAACAGTGTGTTTCTCCAGCAGGCAACAGTTCCTGTTCCTTCCCTTTTTATGTGGCAATTTCTTACAAATGGAATGAGAGGAGAAACAATGCCTGTGACTTTCAGTCCAGCATTTTGAAGAAGCAGATATGTATTCTTAATGTTTTATTTTGCTTCAGCCAGCTTGATACAAAGTTAAGGAATTGCCAGGGTATGGATGAACCATAAAATGGGAGGCATCTCGGCCACTGGATTATTTCATGGTGGAAAGATACACAGAATCAGGACCACTACTTGGGCAATTACAGGAGAGAGAAAAATCATCATCTATTGCGTTAATTGCTAAAATCTGAGGAATGGAGATTTGGTTTTTAATTTTAATCATCTAGAAGTTGCTAACTATAATTTATGCTTCAACATGAAATGGAAAACATACAGATTTACTCTATTGCCCCAGAAAACACTCTACTAAAAATGACAGAAGGGGAAAAATAAATATAAACACAAAGAGAACATAGTAAATGACAAAGGAAAGTAATGTCAATGACATTTGGAAAACTGGAAAATATATAACTTAGCAAAGTTGATGAATTATCAAGAAAATCAATGCCATAGAGCTTAGATGGATTTAGGAATTGGAGACCAAAGATACTTCTGAACATGGATATGAGAGAGATTGATGATGGAAGAGTTTATTGAAAATCTATAAAGAGCAGCTAGACCTCTAGAGCCCCACAGAGTCCAGCTGCCTCTTTCTTAGGAAGGTAGAAACTGTGGGTCAACCAAAGCGATTCAGGAAACAGGCACAGCAGGAGAGAGGGATGTCAATCTTCAAAGAGAATTGAACAATGAGATCCCTTTCTACCACCCAACCTCTTTTCTCTGACTCAGCTCTGAGGGTCAAGTCATGACCTAGTTTGCTCCCATGTCCTCTGACCCATGCCAGTCAGAAACTGGAGGAGAGGAAACTGACCTCTGATAAGGTAAGGCTCTCATCTGTACTAATACTTCTGGATTCCTCAGAGGAATATTTGGGTTTGAGGCAGCCACAAAATAACTCTCAAAAAGTCCTACTGATACACAAAGAACATCCAATCAGTTGTGGGGTTGTTTGTTTGTTTGTTTTTAGGGCCACACCTGTGGCATATGGAAGTTCCCAGGCTAGAGGGTAAAATGGGAATGATACCTGCCAGCCTATGCCACAGCCATAGCAACATGGGATCCAAGCCACTCTGAGACCTACACTACAGCTCACAGCAACACTGGATCCTTAACCCACTGAGCAAGGTGAAAGATCGAACCACAGTCCTCATGGATATTAATCAGGTCCATTACTGCAGAGCCACAACGGGAACTCCCTCCAATCAGTTTCTAAGACCGCCATCTTAAATATGAATGGATATCCAAGGTTCACTGGACATTTTAGGAAAGGCTTCAATATGAATGAGAAGGACCAAGACAAACTACAGTAGCCTCACCTTATCTGCTAGTTTCACTTTCCATGGATTTAGTTGCCTGCAGTAAACTGCTATCTGAAAATATTAAATGGAAAAATTCATAAACAATTTATTAAGTTTAAAATTGCTCTCTATTCTGAGGGGCCTAAAGAAATCCCTTGCTGTTGTGCTCTAATCTGCCCAGGATCCCCAGCCACATCTCCTGACACCCAACTATAAACACTGTCCTTGCCTGATTACTCAGAATCACTGGAAGCAGATGCCCCTCCCTTTGAACTACTGTCAGAAAATCAACAGTAGTCTAACTCTACATCACAATGCCTATATTATTCACCTTACTTCATCTCATCACATAGGCATTTTATTATTCCCATCACAGGAAGAAGGGTGAGTAAGAGAACAAGAAGATATTTTTAGAGAGAGTCCACAGTCACAATTTTAATTACAGTGTATTGTTGCAGTTGTTCTATTTTATTATTTATTGTTGTTAACCTCTTATTGTGCCTAATTTATAAATTAAACCTTATCATAGGAGTTCCTGTTGTGGATCAGTAGGTTAAAAACCCAACACAGTGCCTGTGAGGATGCGAGTTCAATCTCTGGCCTTCCTCCATGGGTTAAGCATCCAGTGTTGCTGTAAGTTGCAGCATTGGTCTCAGATGTAACTCGGATCCTGTGTTCCTGTGGCTGTGGTGTAGGCCAATAGCTGCAACTCCAATTCAACCCCTAACCTGGAACTTCTTTATGCTACAGATATGGCCATAAAAAGAAAAGAAAACAAACAAACAAAAAACCTTATCATAGGTATATGTGACAGGGAAAAACATAATATATATATATTATGTTTATAATATGTGTATATATATAGGTTCTGATATTATCTGAGGTTTCAGACATCCACTAGGGGTCTTGGAAGGTATCCACATGGATAAGAGGAAACTACTTTAACAGCTATAAGGAACACAAAAGAAAAGGAAAAAACCCAGCAAACAAACAAACAAAAAATCCAGCAAACAAAAAATCGAATTGAGGATTTCAGGAAGATAAAAACATACAGTGCATCTATGAAAAAGTATAGCAGAGTCCAAAAGAGACCTTTCATGGAACAGAATAAGACTCCTGGATGTTAAAAATGTGATGACAGGAATAAAGAATCCAATGGCACGATTAGGGTATAAAGTTGAAGAGATATCCCAGAAAGTTAAAGAAACAGAAAAGGAAAATGGGAGGCAAAATATAGGAAAATTAGAGAATCAGTACAAAAGGTCTAACATCTAATTGATAAGTGTTTCAGCAAAAGAGAAATCAGAGAGAACAGTGGGGAGAAAGTTGTAAAGAACATAAAAGACAAATCTGAAAAAACGGAAGAGAATGAACCTCCAGTTCAACTGGCACAATATAAATAAATAAATAAATGTTTTAAAACACCCCACAGTGCATTTTTCAGCACTCTAGGAATACAGAGAAAATCTTTAAGCTTTTAGAGAGAAAAATGCTCACACGCAAAGATGCAAGAATCAGAATAGCACTTGGTGTGTCAGCAGAAAAACAGACCTTAAAGGACCATGGAGAAATGCTTTCAAAATTCTGAGGCCCAAATGTATTTTCAACTAGAATTATGAAAGCAATCAATCAGTTAAGAATGAGAATAAAACAAAGTCATTTTCAGATATGCAGGTACTCAATTTTCACTCTCCATGCATTTTTTTTTTTTTAAATAAGACCTCCTGGAGAATATGTTCCAACAAATGAGGGATTAGGCCAAGGAAAAGAAAACACGGGATAAAAGGCATGGAGAAGCCGACACAAAAGAAAATAGAGAAGAAAACTGAAATATTAAAAGGCAATAAATGGTCCTAGAGAACAATCTACTAAAAAATCTGTAAGAAAAATACTTGAAGTCAGCCTTTCTGAAATTGGCATGTAAGGCTGGAGGACAAACAGAACAAGAAGTAAAAGTTTTCTTTGTGTAAGAGTTGGAAAGGATGTGAAATATCTTCTACCATTTCATTATACAGGTGAGAGAACCAAGATTTAAAACTACTAAGTTACCTCCTTTTGTTTCATATTCAGTCCACTTCTACTAGAAGCCCTTGCGAAGAAAGTTGGTTGCACATAATTAAGGAGGAGTAAAGGCTGCACTCAGGAATGTAGAGAACCATCTTTATTTAATTTTTATAGTTTTACTTTTGAATTTTGATTATACTTGATTTACAATGTTCTGTCAATTTCTACTGTACAGCAAGGTGACCCATATATACATACATACATTCTTTTTCTCACATTATCCTCCATCATGTTCCATCACAAGTGACTGAATATAGTTCCCTGTGCTATACAGCAGGATCTCATTGCTAATCCATTACAAAGGCAATAGTTTGCCTCTGCTAACCCCAAACTCCCAGTCCACCTCACTTCCTCCCCCTACCCATACCCCTCAACAATGACAAGTCTGTTCTCCATGCCCATGAGTTTATTTTCTGTAGATAGGTTCATTTGTGCCATATATTAGATTCCAGATATGTGATATCATATGGTATTTGTCTTTCTCTTTCTGACTTACTTCACTCAGTATGAGAATCTCTAGTTCCATCCATGTTGCTACAAATGGCATTATTTTGTTCTTTTTTATGGCTGAGTACTATTTCATGCATAAATATATATCACATCTTTTAATCCATTCATCTGTTGATGGACATTTAGGTTGTTTCCATGTCTTGGCTATTGAAAATAGTGCTGCAATGAACACAGGGGTGTGTGTATCGTTTTGAATGAAAGTTTAGTCCAGATATATGCCCAGAAGTGGGATTGCTGGATCATAGGGTAGTTCTATATTTAGTTTTCTGACATACCTACATATGGTTTTACATAGTGTTTGTTTAGTTTACATTCATATCAACAGTGTAGGAGGGTTCCCTTTTCTCCAGACCCTCTCCAGCATTTATTATTGGTAGATTTATTAATGATAGCCATTCTGACCTGTGTGAGGTGGTACCTCATTTTAGTTTTGATTTGCATTTCTCTAATAATTAGTGATGTTGAGCATTTTTTCCTGTACCTGTTGGCCATCCACATGTTTTCTTTGGAGAAATGTCTTTTTAGGTTTTCTTCCCATTTTTCAACTGGGTTGTTTGTTTTTTTGCTGTTAAGTCGATGGGTTGTTTGTATATTTGGGAGATTAATGCCTTCTCATTCACACTGTTTGCAACAATTTTCTCCCATTCCATAGGTTATCTTTGTTGTTGTTGTTGTTGTTGTTGTTGTTTTATGGTTTCCTTTGCTATGCAAAAGCTTGTAAATTTGATTAGGTCTCTCTGGTTTATGTTCATTTTTATTTCTCTTGCCTTGGGAAACTGATCTGAGAAAACATTTGTGCAGGTTATGTCAGACAATGCTTTGCCTATGTTCTCTTCTAGTAGTTTTATGGTATCCTGTCTTATGTTTAAGTCTCTAAGCCATTCTGAGTTTACTTTGTGCATGGTGTGAGGATGTGTTCTGGTTTCATTGATTTACATGCAGCTGTCCAGTTTTCCCACCACAAATTGCTGAAGAGACTGTCTTCTTTCCTATTTTATATTCTTCCCTCCTGTGTCAAAGATTAATTGACCGTAAGTGTCTTGGTTTATTTCTGGGTTCTCTATTCTGCTCCATTGGTCTTTTTGTCTGTTTTTGTTTGAGTACCACACTGTCTTGATTACTATAGCTTTATAATATTGTCAAATCTGGGAGAATTTTGCCTCCTGCTTGGTTTTGTTCCTCAGGAATGCTTTTGCAATGCTGGGTCTCTATGGTTCCATATAACTTTTTGCATTGTTTGTTCTAGTTCTGTGAACAATGTCATGGGTAATTTGACAAAGATTGAATTAAATCTGTAAATTGCTTTAGATATTGTGGCCATTTTAACAATATTAATTCTTCTAATCTCGGAGCATGGAATATCTTTCCATTTCTTTGTATCCTCTTTAATTTCTTTGATTAATGTTTTATAGTTCTAGGCATATAAGTCTTTCACTTAGTTGGTCAGGTTTATTCCTATGTATTTAATTTTGGGGGGTGCAGTTTTAAAAGATATTATATTTTTATATTCTTCTAATATTTCACTGATAGCATACAGAAATGCAACCAATTTCTGAATATTAATCTTTTTTTTTTTTTTTTGTCTTTTTGCCTTTTCTACGGCCGCTTCTGTGGCATATGGAGGTTCCCAGGCTAGGGGTTTAATCAGAGCCATAGCCACCGGCCTATGCCAGAACAACAGCAACGCAGGATCTGAGCCACGTCTGCGACCTACACCACAGCTCACAGCAATGCCAGATCCTTAACCCACTGAGCAAGGCCAGGGATTGAACCCGCAATCTCATGGTTCCTATTTGGATTCATTAACCACTGTGCCATGATGGGAACTCCTCTGAATATTAATCTTGTATCCTGCTACTCTGCTAAATTTGATGATCACCTTGAGTAGTTTTTGTGTGGAGTCCTTAGGGTTTTCTATATATAGTATCATGTCATCTACATAGTGATAATTTTACCTCTTCGCTTCCAATTTGGATACATTTTATTTCTTCTGTTTGTCTGGTTGCTGTGGCTAGGACTGCCAATAGTATATTAGATAAAAGTGCTGAGAGTGGGCATCCTTGTCTTGTTCGGGATTTTAGCAGGAAGGCTTTCAGCTTCTCTCCATTGAGTATTATATTGGCTGTGGGTTTGTCATAAATGGCTTTTATTATATTAAGATATATTCCCTCTAGACCCACTTTGATGAGAGTTTTTGTGATGAATGGATGTTGGATTTTGTCTAATGCTTTTTCAGAATCTGAAATGATCATGTGGTTTCTGACTTTTCTTTTGTTAATGTGGTATATGATGTTGATTGATTTGCATATGTTGAACCATCCTTGTGAACTTGAATCCCACTTGGTCATGGTATATGATATTTTTTATATGTTGTTGGATACAGTTGGCTAAAATTTTGTGCCAAAATTCATCAAAGATATTGGCCTATAACTTTCTCTTTTGGGAGTATCCTTGTCTGATTTTGGTATTAGAATGAAGGTGGCTTCCCAGAATGCCTTTGGGACATTCTTTGCTCATTCTTCTTCTGCCTTTTAGAAAAGTTTAAGAAGGATGAGTATAAGTTCCTCTTTTTATGTTGGGTAGAATTTGCCTGTGAATCTTTCTGGCCACGGACTTCTGTTTGCAAGAAGTCTTTATTACACATTCAATTTCATTTCTACTGATTAGTCTGTTCAATTAAACTATTTCTTCTTGGAGTTCCCATTGTAGCTCAGTGGTTAACGAATCCGACTAGGAACCATGAGGTTGCGGGTTAGATCCCTGGTCTTGCTCGGAGGGTTAAGGATCTGGTGTTGCTGTGAGCTGTGGTGTAGGTTGCAGACATGGCTCGGATTCCATGTTGCTGTGGCTGTGGTGTAGGCTGGTGGTTACAGCTCCAATTAGACCCCTAGCCTGGGAACCTCCATATGGCACAGGAGTGGCCCTAGAAAAGACAAAACTAAATAAATAAAAATGAATTATTTCTTCTTGATTCAGTTTTGGTGGGCTTTATGTTTCTAGAAAATTATCCATTTCTTCTAGGTTATCAAATTTGTTGACATATAGCTGTTTGTAGTATTTTCTTATGGTTTTTTGTATTTCTGCAGTATCCATTGAGATTCCTCCTTATTCATTTATTGTTTATTTGAGTTCTTCTCTCCTTTTCTGGGTAAGCCTGGCCAGAGGTTTGTCAATTTTGTTTACCCTTTCAAAGAACCAGCTCTTGGTTATATTTATTTTTTCTGGTTTTTGAATCTCTATTTTATTGATTTCCTTTCTGATCTTTATGATTTCCTTCCTTCTGCTGACTTTTATTTTATTTTATTTTATTTTTATTTTTCTAATTACTTTAGGGGATAGGTTGAGTTATTGATTTGAGGATTTTCTTTTTTATGGAAGGCCTGTATTGCTATGAACTTCCCTCTGAGCACTGCTTTTGCAGCATCCCATAGATTTTGAATGGTTGTGTTTTCATTGTCATTTGTCTGAAATTATTTTTAAATTTTCCTTTGATTTCCTCACTGACCCATCAGATTTTTAGTAGCAGGTTGTTTAGTCTCCATCTAGTCAGTTTTTTCTCATTTCTTTTCCTGTGGTTGGTTTCTAGTATCATGCCACTGTGGTCAGGGAAGATGCTTGAAATAATTTCTATACTCTTAAATTTGTTGAGGTTAGTTTTATGCCCCAGTATGTGGTTAATCCTTGACAACGTTCCATGTGCACTTGAAGAGAACGTATATTCTGATTTTTTTTAATGTAATGTCCTGAAAATATCAATTGAGTCTAACTTTTCCTTTTTTATGTGTGTCTTTTTGCTATTTCTTGGGCCACTCCTGCGGCATATGGAGGTTCCCAGGCTAGGGGCCCAATCAGAGCTGCAGGCGCCGGCCTACGCCAGAGCCACAGCAACGCAGGATCTGAGCCCTGTCTGCAACCTACACCACAGCTGACGGCAATGCCGGATCGTCAACCCACTGAGCTAGGGCAGGGATCAAACCCACAACCTCCTGGTTCCTAGTCAGATTCATTAACCACTGCACCACGACAGGAACTCCCGAGTCTAACTTTTCTATTGTGTCATCTAAGGTCTCTATTGCTTTACTGATTTTCTGTCTAGAGGACCTGTCCATTGACGTGAGTGCGGTGTTAAAATTTCTTACTATTATTGTATACCCATCAATTTCTCCTTTTATGTCTGTTAGTATTTTTTGTATGTATTTGGGTGCTCCTATATTAGGGGCATATGTGTTGATGAGTGTAATATTCTCTTCTTGAATTGAGCCTTTTATCATTAAATAGTGTTCTTCTTTGTCTTTATGCCCTTCATTTTAGTCTATTTTGTCTGATATAAGTACTGCAACTCCCACTTTCCTGTCTTTTCCATTCACATGAAATATCTTCCTCCATCCCCTCGCTTTAAATTTATATGTGTCCTTTGCCCTAAGGTTGATTCTCTTGTAGGCAGCATATTATAGGCTCTGGTTTTTTTATCCAGTCTACCACTCTGTCTTTTGATTGGAGCATTCAGTTCATTGACATTTAAGGTAATTATTGGTAAATGTGTATTTACTGACATTTTAAACCTTATTTTCCACTTGATTCTATCTTTATTTGTTCCTTTTTGTGGTTTGATTATTTCCTTTTATTTTATGCTTGTGTCCTTTTTTTTTAGTTTTTGTGACTGTATTATTTGGATTTGATTTGTGGTTGTTCTGTTTTTCAAGTATATTAACCCCTTCCTATATCTGCATGCTTTAACCTGATAGTCATATAGATTCAAACACATTCTAAAAAAAAAAAAAATCTAGATATTCTTACCTTCCTTCCCCACATTTTATGATTTTGATGTCCTTTTTTTACATCATGTTTATACTTTTGATGTTCCTTGTGTTTATCATCACTTTTACAATATTTTTTCCCTTTAGATCTGTATACTGGCTCATTTAAGTGATTACTTTCCAATTTTGATTTCTTCCATCCTTTCCTTTTCTTATTTCTTTACTATTTAGAGGAGACCTTTCATTATTTCTTTTAGAATGGGTATAGCATTGCTGTATTCTTTTAGTTTTTGTTTATTGGAGAAATTCTTTATCTCTCCTTCTATTTTAAATTATATTCTTGCTAGGTAGAGTATTCTAGCCTCAAATTTTTCCTATTTAGAACTTTGAATATATCTTGCCACTCTCTTCTGGCCTGTAGTGTTTCTGTAGAGAAATCAGCTGATAGCCTTATGGGGGTTCCCTTATAATTAATGCTTTGTTTTTCTCTTGCTGCCTTAAGAATCCTCTTCTTAACTTTGCCATTTTTATATGTTCTTGGTTTGGATCTGTTTGGTTGCAACTCGTTTGGAGTCCTCTGTGCTTCCTCTATCTTAATATCTGTTCCCTTTAGATTTGGAAAGTTTTCAGACAAAATTTCTTCAAATATATTTCCAATCTCCTTTTCTTTCTCTTCTCCTTCTGGAATCTCTATTATGCATAGATTGGCCTGCTTTATATTATCCCATAGATCTCTTAAGTTGCTTTCATGTTTTTTTCATTTGAGTTTCTGCCTACTGTCCTGATTGAGTGACTTCCATTATTCTATCTTCCAAGTCACTAATTTGTTCCTCTGCCTTATTCATTCTGCTCTTCAATGCATTTAACTCAGTTTGCTTCTCTGCAAATGAATTTTCTAATTTTTCTTGCCTTTCCTTACATTTTCTAGTTCCTTTCTAAAGTAATCGACATTACTGTTCTTATCTACTCTCAGTATCTTCATATTTGCTCTTAATTCCTTCAGTATTTTCACTATGTCCTTTTTGAACTCAATGCCTGTTAGACTGCAGAGGTCTGTTTCATTGCTGCTTCAGGTAAAATCTCCTGTTCTTTTAACTGGGAATGATTCCTGAGCTTCTTCATTTGCGGGTGTGTGTGTGTGTGTGTGTGTGTGTGTGCATGCGCATGTGCACGTGTGTGTGTATACACATCTCTTTTGTAGGGCCGCACTTGCAGCATATGGAAGTTCCCAGCCTAGGAGTTGAGTTGGAGCTGCATCTGCCAGCCTACACCACATCCATGCCAGATCTAAGCCATGTCTGTGAGCTACACCACAACTCACAGCATTGCTGGATTCTTAACCCACTGAGCAAGGCCAGAGACCAAACCTATGTCCTCATGGATACAAGTCAGATTTGTTTCAGCTGTGCCACAATGGGCACTCCTTGCTTATATTTTTCTTATTCTGAGAGTTTAGGGAAAACAACTACTGTAGTCTTGGAATTATATGGGAGAGCACCCCTGTGTGTTTTGTGAAGGCTTTTTTTTTTTTTTTTTTTTTTTTTGGCGTGTGGGCTGCTTTTGGTTTGGATGCTTGGTACTGTCTCTTTCCTCAGTGTGTGCAGGTTTATACCCTTGATAGGGGTTGTGCTTGGTATACGTCCTGCATGCACTTGCAGGGAGATGGAAGCAATGGGCAGGGCTAGTAGCCAGTGCCTGGTTGCTGGGCCCTTGACAGTGGTGAGGACCTGTGGGTAGGTAGCGCAGGATGCTCCTGGTTGCAGGGCCCTGGGATGTGCCAGTGACCCTCAGGCGGGTGTGGGTTCCATCCAAAGCATTTGTCAGTGGAAGCAGTAGGGTGTGTGCATTCCCAGGGGAGTGAGAGCAGTAACAGGTGGTGCTTGGTTGCAGTGCTCTCTTCTACACTGTTCCCTGAGGCAACGGAGTTGAAGGTGGTACCTGTTCACATACTTCCAGTGGTGGCGGGCCATGCCCACCTCTGTAGTCTAAGATGGCTATGGTGTTTTGCCCCCATAGCCTTCACAAGAAGTGCCCCACCACCCATAGCCTGTGCAAGAGGTTCTCTGCTGCCCAAAAGCCCACGTGTGCATAAAGATATTCCTATGGTGGTCCTGCCCTTTCTTCTCTCACTCTCCCCAACAATGGCACCTTGCTTCTCCTACAGACCAGACCTATCTCCAGGGTTCCCTTGGCTACAGCATTCTGCTCCCCAGCCCATGGTACACTGCTCCCTAGCCCCTCAGGCTGTCTCCACACAGCCAACCCTAGTCCTCCCCCCAAAACTGACTTCCAGAGCCCGAGTCTTGGCACCCAGCCCCACTGACCATCTCAGGCGGTGGTCTCTAACAGTAGTGTATCAATGGTTCCTGCAGCTCTCTCTCTCTGCTTGGCCTTCCGCAGTCCAGTTGCTGCACTTTTCTCTAAGGCTTTGAGGTCCCGCTATCTTAGCTGATCTCCTGTTAGTTTGGTGGCTTCCCAGGGTGTGGGTTCCTTTTCCTCTCAGGAGTACTGGTCCTGTCCTGAGTCCTTTTTTTTTTTTTTTTTCCCTCTTCTGTCTCTTTTTTTTTTCCTTTTGTTCCACCCAGTTATGTGGAGGGTTTCTTGCCCTTTTTCGAGATTTAGGGTCTTCTGCCAGCATTCAATAGATGTTCTGTGTGAATCGTTCTACATGTAGCAGTCCTATGTGTTTGTGGGATAAGGTGAGCACCACATCTTACTCCTCCACCATCTCTATCTTGCCTCCCCCTCTTCTTATCCAGTTTTAAAGTTTATACTCTATGTATGCTTATTATGAAATATTGGCTTTATTCCTTATGTTGTGCAATACATCCTTGTAGCTTATATTATATATTACTATATTAATACATATTACATTATTACCAATAGTTTGGACCATTCATAAGCACTAGTTTGTTCTCTATATCTGTAATTTGACTTCTTTTCTGTTCACTAAGTTGTTGCATTTTTTAGATTCCACATATAAGTGATACTATACAGTATTTGTCTTTCTCTGTCTCACTCAGCATAATGCCTTCCAAGCCCATTCATGTTGCTACAAATGGTCAAATTTCTTAAAGCATGATTTTCTCCCTTTTTTATATTTAGTGCAGTTTGGATCTCAGCCAAAACATTCCCATTTTCAAGAGCAAAGATATACTTTGCAGTTTATTTCTGTCCATTTCCTCTGGCATCAGATGATTTGCTTTTAGCTAAACTACTTTATAATCACATTGCTTTTACTGCACAGCTTTTGCAGCAGTGGCTATAAACTTTGGGCAAATTTTTATTGTCCTTTCAAAAAAATAATTGGCTTCTCTCAGTTTACAATGAATTCTATTTTTATCCTAAAGAATTGTATCACCCACAACATATACGCAGCTCTGGAGAGAATGCAAAGATTTGTTGCAGACTGATAAACTCTTTCATCTGCCTTTTGTTTGTGATTGTTTGCTTTGTACTGCATAAATCCCGAGTCATAATCTCAACTTTTTAAATTTTAAAACTAATATTTTCTTCTTGTTTCAATTCTACCTGAGTTACTCCCTTCATGAATCTTCCTCTTCAAGGAAGTGTTGGTACCTAATGAGAAGATTCTGTTCTGTGCTAAGATTCTATACATGAGACACCTTCATATATACTGGTGGTCGGATGGATTATTTATTCCTTCATTAATTATTTAATTTCATATTTCACCTGCTCGGAAAGGCCTATTTAAAAAAAAGACAAGGTGACTCTGTTGTTGGCTATTTCCATATTTCATTTTTAAACTTTTGTGTTAACTTTTGCTCTTCATTTTATTTTTTCAAGTTAAGAGTACACTTAGAATATATATAGGTTCTTACAGTGGATTATGCCTGTTGTTTCACTTCTTTTACAAATCTCTGTGAGACAATCATATGATTTATTAACATCCTATAACGTTGTACTTATTTTGAAAAGATATGTTTCTATCATAGCTTGATTATTTAAAGACAATTGACTCACATGCAAAAGGAAGCATCACTTTTGGGAGCAGAAGATGATGATTAAGACCTACGGATAAAATCTTCCCAATGAAGTCATCTTAACCTAAATTAACATACGCTCTCACATTTCTATAGTGATTCAGTTTTTAAGGTATTTTCAGGTATGTCATCTCATTTGATCTTCACAACTACCCTATCAAGTAGATACAAGTGAGACTGATATCTCCATCCTGCAACTCAAAAGCCTGACCTACTTCAACCAATACCACACAGTGAATAAGCCACAGAGCTGGACCTTGAAATCAAAATCTTGATTATTCATTCCAATATAAGATTGTTAGAATGAAACAGAACCCTTATGTTAGAAATCTTTGGGAGCTTCATAAACAGCCATTAAAAATCTTTGTGAATTAGGATAAATTGTTAAACATTTCACCACCTGACTAAAGCAAACACCCTGAGGAAAAAAATTATAAAGGGATAGATTTATTGCCTAAAATAAAAGCATGACACATAATTATATTTCTAACAGGTTTCCCTTTTATAAATATAAAAACATTTCAAAACATTGAGGAATATTTTCACTGAAAAATGAATAACTCCTTTTCTCACTGGCCCAGCATAATTAATTGGTTTTATTTTTGCAAATTTTGATTTTGACTTATTCACTTCCATAAACAGTTTACATTGCCTAATCATAGTCAACAAACCATTTCATGTTCTTATTTAATGTGATATTGTATATATTTCCAAGTTATTCTTCTATCATCATAACCAGTATTATAATGCTCATATTTGATAGAACACTATAAATCAACTATAATGAAAAAACTAAAAATCATAAAAATAATGCTCATATTTATAAACATCTTTTCCCTTTATTGAAAGAAAATCAAAATAGAACTAGTTGTTCAAGAACTATGAATATTTAAAGGCTTATGATACAAGTTAATGTCTTGCTTCTCAAAAAGACTGTGAATTTGTCATTAGCAATGTAAGATGCCACCTCTTTCATCACAACTTGCTTTCAGTTGCTTCAGCCAAAAACCTCAAAGTCATTGTGACTCCTCTCTTTCTCTTCAGCAAATCTTATTGGATGTACCATCAAAATGTATCAGGAATCTGACGCCTTCTCACCACCTCTACTGCCATCCAACCTCTTGTTAGGTTTCCCTGCTTTCATTCTTATGTCTATTTTTTTATATTGCTCAGTGAATTTATTACATTTATAGTTGTACAATGATCATCACAATCCAATTTTATGTCATTTCCATCCAATACCCCCAGCACATACCCCCAACCCCCAACCTCTCTCCTTTGGAAACCATAAGTTTTTCAAAGTTTGTGAGTCAGTATCTGTTCTGCAAAGAAGTTCAGTCTGTCCTTTTTTCAGATTCCACATATAAGTGATAGCATTGGATGTTGGTGTCTCATCGACTGACTGACCTCACTTCGCATGATAATTTCTAGGTCCATTCATGTTGCTAAAAATGCTGGTATTTTGTTCTTTTTAATGGCTGAGTAATATTCCATTGTGTATATGTACCACCTCTTCTTGATCCACTCCTCTGTCCATGGACATTTAGGTTGTTTCCACGTTTGGGCTATTGTAAACAGTGCTGCAATGAACATCGGAGTACATGTGTCTTTGCAAGTTGTGGTTTTCTCTGGATAGATGCCCAGAAGTGGGATTGCTGGATCAAATGGGGTTCTATTTTTAGTTTTCTGAGGCATCTCCATACTGCTTTCCACAGTGGTTGCACCAATTTACAATCTCACCAACAGTGTACTAGGGTTCCTTTTTCTCCACACCCTCTCCAGCACTTATTGTTTGTAGACTTTTGGATGATGGCCATTCTGGCTGGTGTAAGGTGGTATCTCATCATGGTTTTGATTTGCATTTCTATAATAATGAGTGATGTTGAACATCTTTTCATGTGTTTTTTTGGTCATCCATATGTCTTCTTTGGAGAATTGTCTGTTTAGATCTTCTGCCCATTTTCTGATGGGGTTGTTTGTTTGTTTTTTTGTTGTTGAGCTGCAGAAGGTATTAAAATTTTAGAGATTAATCCCTTGTCAGTTGATTCATTTGCAAAGATTTTCTCCCATTCTGTGGGTTGTCTTTTCATGTTGTTTAGGGTTTCCTTTGCTGTGCAGAAACTTTGAAGTTTAATTAGGTCCCATTTGTTTATTTTTGTTTTTACTGTCAATACTCTAAGGGGTGGATCTGAGAAGATGTTGCTGTCGTTTATGTTGGGGGGTATTTGGCCTTCGTTTTCCTGTAAGAGTTTTATAGTGTCTGGTCTTAGAGCTAGGCCTTTAATCCATTTGGAGTTTATTTTTGTGTGTGGTGTTAGGGAGTGTTCTAATTTTATTCTTTTACATGCGGCTGTCCAGTTTTCCCAGCACTACTTACTGAACAAGCTGTCCTTTCTCCATTGTATATCTTTGCCTCCTTTGTCATAGATTAGTTGGCCGTAGGTGCATGGGTTGAATTCTGGGCTTTCTATCCTGTTCCACTGATCGTTATTTCTGTCTTTGTGCCAGTACCATACGGTTTTGATGATTGTTGCTTTGTAGTATAGCCTGAAATCCGGGAGCCTGATGCCTCCAGCTCCATTTTTCTTTTTCAGGATGTCTTTGGCTATTCTGGGTCTTTTGTGCTTCCAAACAAACTTTAAAATATTTTGTTCGAGTTCTGTGAAAAATGTCCTTGGTAACTTGATAGGGATTGCACTGAATCTGTAGATTGCCTTAGGTAGCATAGTCATTTTGATAATATTGACTCTTCCAATCCAAGAGCATGGTATGTCTTTCCATCTATTTGTGTCGTCTTTGATTTCTTTCATCAGTGTCTTATAGTTTATAGAATACAGGTCTTTTGTCTCTTTAGGTAGGTTTACTCCTAGGTATGTTATTCTTTTGGATGAGATGGTAAACGGGATTGCTTCCCTAATTTCTCTTTCTGATCTTTCATTGTTAGCATATAGAAATAGCATCAATTTCTGTGTATTAATTTTTTATCCTGAGACTGTGCCATATTCATGGATGAGCTCTAACAGTTTTCCGGTAGTCTTTGGGATTCTCTAGGTATAGTATCATGTCATCTGCAAATAGGGATAGTTTTACTTCTTCCTTTCCAATTTGGATTCCTTTTATTTCTTTTTCTTCTCTGAATGCTGTGGCTAGGAATTCTAAAACTATGTTGAATAGTAGTGGCTACAGTGGACATCCTTGTCTTGTTCCTGATCTCAGTGGGAATTCTTTCAGCTTTTCACCATTGAGAATGATGTTAGCTCTGGGTTTGCCATATATGGCCTTTATCATGTTGAGGTATATTCCCGTTATGCCCACTTTCTGAAGGGTTTTTATCAGAAATGGGTGTTGGATTTTGTCAAAGGCTTTTTCTGCATCTATTGAGAGGATCATATGGTTTTTATTCTTCAGTTTGTTAATGTGGTGTATCGCACTGATGGATCTTCAGATACTGAAGAACCCTTGCATCCCTGGGATAAATCCCACTTGATCATGATGTACAATCCTTTGAATGTATTGTTGGATGTGGTTTGCTAGTATTTTGTTGAAGATTTTTGCATCAATGTTCACCAGTGAAATTGGCCTGTCTCTTAGACTCTGTTTTCATTTTGTTCATTCTCCACTGTTCTCACCAAATGAATAGGGGGAAAGAATCAGAAAGACCAATTATGATGCTACTGTAATAATTCAGTGAGAGATGATGGTGGCTACAGACCAGAGTGAGTGGACTGGAGGTGGTGATGAGTGATCAGATTCTGCATATACTGAACATATTTTCAAAATAACATCAAAATAATATCCTAATGGATGGAATTAAGATGTAAGAAAAAAGTCTACTTTATGGAAGTACATTTGGGAGTTGACATTTAGAGAGTATTTAAAAAAAAACCATGAGACTGGGTATCAGTGAGGGAGAGAATCATGAACTAAACTCCATTATTAGGGTTCAGGGAACAGTGTGGAAACCAGACAGGAGCTCAAAAAGGAGCCACCTGTAAGGTAAAAATAAAATCAAGTGAGTCTGGTGTTCTGGAAGCCAGGTGAAGAAAAGACCAAGTGATCAAATGTGAACAAATACTTATAAGGGGTTGCATAATATGAGGCTGAGAATTGAGCAGTGGATTTACTAAGGTGACCTTAAGACCTTGACAAAAGCAATTTTAGTGGAGTGGTCAATATGGGACCCTGATTGAGATAAATGTAGAAGAGAATCAATGAGTGAAAGCAACGTTTATGTAGAATTCTGCTGCAAAGCAGAGCAAAGGAATGAATTGATAATGGAAGGGGTATTAAAGGAAGATGCTTTTTTTTTGCTTTTGTTGTTGTTTTTAATGAAGGCAACAACCACATATTAATGAGTGTGTTCTAGAAGGGAGGGAAAGAAAATAATTCTTTGATGTGCTTGATAGGTGATAGAAATGGCATCCAGTGTACAAAGTGGTGGTATAGGCTTCAGATAGGAGCATTAATATTTATCTCTGGTTGCAGGCAAGAAAGCACAACATATTGTGGCAGATATTGGTGGTAGGTAGATGGGTGGAATCCATGGAGGGTATTCTGACTTTCTAATTAATTTAGTAAGACAGAAAAAAAGAGAAACATGGAGAAAATATGTTGGAGGTTTGAGGCAGGAAAAGAAGGTGATGACTCATCTAGGACAGAGGGAGTGTGAACGACCACTCATGGGAATATATGTCCTGGTATGATTGCCCAGAGATATTAAGAATGCAATTTGAGGTTCATGGTCATGAATTCAAAGTCCATGAAGATGTGTTTTTCCTTCCTGCTACATTTAGCAGTTCAGGTGTGGAGTATGGGGATTGGAATATAACCAGGATCATGATGTTGCCAAGCAACTACAAAGAAAAAAAGATGGTCAAGGAACTTTCAGGTGCAGGCAATGGAGTGATTGTAGCAACTGACCATAGGATCTCACTAGGCTACAAAGTAAGGAGAAGACATCAAGGGGAAAGGGAAAAGAGAAAGGAGCTGATATTGATGAACGGAGGTCCTGGTCAGATCAAAGAATCATTGAAGTTGGGTGTCTAGAGGAAGTGTACCAAAGAGGTGGTAGTCAGAGTGGGATGCATTAAACTGAGTTTGTGGAAGGGTTGTAGTTAGTTGGCAACAACAAGAACTTCAACACACCCTGCATCTGATCAATAACCTCCAGTCGGTTGTCTTTGCAAATAAAAGCTTCAGCCCTTAGGTTAGTTTCAAGACTCTACTCACATTACTTCTCATTGTTTTCCCCTGAACCCCCACTTTCCTACTTTTCCATTCTCATCCCTTAAAATTCCCTAACTCATTCCACTTCTGCCATTCTGACCTCTAGACTGCTCTTTGAGACATGCTTTGAAGTCTTGATGTTGGTTGTTGCCCCAGATTCTCCCTTCCTCTCCTTCAAAGTCTTTGCCCAACTGCCATTCCTCCTATGATACTTTCCCTGACCATCCAAATTAAATGTATACCCCAACTCAGGTCCTAACACTCCCTGCCCACCTTCTCTGCTTTCTTTTCTCCATAACATTTGCCATTTCCCAGTCCTATTACAACAACTTATTTTGTCTATTTTCTATCTTTCCCTATAGGACTATATGATTTTCATGAAAAGAGATTTTTCTTTGTTTTAATTACAATTGTTTTCTCAGCATAGAGTAGGAACTTAAAATACATTGAATGAATTACTTTTATTCATTGTCATTATTTAATTTTTGCTATGTTAGGTGTTAATGTCACTATGTTCTTATTTTAACTCTCTGACAGAATTTTTGTTTTAAGAATTGCCTGCATATGTTTGGACTTAAAAAAAAAACGCCACACTATGACCCTGGGGAAAAAATCAGCCTTAGAAATTACAACTGGTACAAATAATTTAGAGGAAGATATCAAATAATATAAATACAGAGATACAATATAGATACAGAGATATATAATATAGATTAATATCCACTATTTTGAAAGTCTCCCAAGGAGCTGAGTTCTGGGCAGTGAATGTTGGGGTAATTTTTAACTTATTAATTCTATAATTAAGACCTAAAATGTCCGTGATGGTATGAGTTTTCCCTTCCTACTTAATATGCTGCTCTGAGGCTTCAGAGAAATAACGATTTTTGAGCTGATACTAGGAAAAATCAGGAAGTTATGCCAAAGGGTCTACTTCCAATCGTGAAACAAGCAAACTTGGGAAAATCTTTTTTCTTCTTTCAGAATGCAAGCATCTTTGTTATCTGCAGACAGTTTTCACATGCCCATGTCCTAGTGATAATTTTACTATGGAAATCTATCAGAGTGATAATTATCTCAACAATAGCTGATATTGGAGAAGGTCACTTTGAAAACTAAATTTGAGTAGAAATTAAAAGTATTATTAAAATAAGCCTAGATTCTAAAGAAAAAAAAACTATAGACAAATATTGTGATGTAGTTAATAAATGTGTTCCTCACAGAGGTATTAATTAGCTACTCTGAAACTACTTTCTATGTCTACTAGGACTGAACAAATTATTCAATATATTGTCAGTGATGGAGACCACATTTCTTACTGTCTGGGGAGGAAGTTACAATTAAGAAGAGGGGAGAGGGACCCTATTATGTTAGATCTGAAATGAGAGGTATCAGTATACACTTAAGAATTTCAATATTTTTATACAGATATGGAAATAAATATAGCTACACATGTATACGTGAGTGAGTATATACACATATAATCTCCTAGTTATGTCCATTGAAAAGTCCTGGAAGCAATGATATCCAAATAGCAATTAGAATACCTAGATCCCAGGTAGGCTGGTTTCTAAATATCATTCTCCAGTAAAGTAGATCAGGATTCTTCAGAGAAGTGATGGGTTCCAGGGCTGGGATGAGGAAAATATAAGCCTAGATGCAAAGAGCTTCTAATGGCCAATTGTTTTTAACGAGCAATAAAATAAGTAATTATTAAATTGAATTAAAATCCATGGGGTAAAATAATTATAAACTTACAATTTAACTTATAATTAAATATTAAACTTATGTTTAAAAGTTGAATAAATAGATAAATGAGAGAGCGGCTACTTTTCTTTCTTGCTTCATATACAACCACTGTCACAGTCTGTCTTCCTTGAGAGAGCATGCACTATCTTCAGGGACTCTTGCTTCCCAGAGTTACTTAAAATTCTGCCACAGAAATTTGGAAAGTCTAAGAAAAATCTCTTTCAGCTCTGTGCCCAGAGTCCTGTCTTCTCTCCTTGTAATGGGCTAGCTCTGCTTCCCCAATTGAATAAGGCATTCCAAGGAACCATGAGCTGGGTTTTTTGTTTGCTTTGTTTTTTGGGGGGGGTTAAATTATTTTAATTAATTTTTTATTGCAGTATAGTTGATTTATAATATTATGTTAATTTCAGGTGTACAGCACAGTGATTCATGTGTGTGTGTGTATATATATATAGTCTACATATGTATACTTTTTCAGAATCTTTTTATGTGTTATTATAAAATATTGAGTATATTTCCTTGTGCTCCATAGTAGGCCCTTGTTGGTTATTGATGGTTTAATCTGTCTCCTTCTTATCCAAGCAGCATGAGCAGAATTTATGGAGACAATCCACGACGAGGCATGACCGGAACAAGAGAAAAGGAGAACAGAGATCCTTGCTCCCATGGCTCATGGTTTGTGTGGTGCCATCCCCTCTTGTGCTATGGTTTTCCACCAAGCCTGCAAAATTGCTTCAGTCTCCATTGGATTTTTCTCTTATCCTTCCCTATATCCTGGTCTTACCCACTTATTCGTTTTCCGCCATCTCACAGATCCTACAGCATCGTCAAGGATTGCCCTGATGGGATCCCCCCATTGCTCCTCCGAGGGCCAGAATCTATCTCAGCTTGAGATTCTCACAGAGGTCACCTCCACCCAGATCTTCTCTGGGGGAGGAACAGCTTATCATGGGGATACCTCAGGATGCACATAATTTATCAGAGCAGACACAGAAAACTAGGGCATGGTGTCCAATCAGGGGGGTTAATGGTATAAAGAAAAACGGCCATGAACTAATGAGCTTGAGGAAGTCCAGAGAATGTGAGCTGCAATCCCCAAACTCCAGCAAGGCCACAGGGCAGAAAGGGAGTCTTTTTTGGTTATGCTTCAAAGGATGGCAAGCTGATTACTTGGAAGCAAAAAACCAGCCTTCCATGTGAATATAGATTTTAGTCAGCACTGAATGGCTGGCATTAACTCAATCCCAGAGCAAGAGCCAGAAATAACAGATAGTCCCAATAGCCACCCAAGACTTTTAGCCAAAAATGAGAACCAGCGGCTCGGTTCTCATTTTCTCTCTAATCAGACAACATATTAAAATACTTCAGCAAAAGTAAGGGGGTCGTCTCTGAAAAAGAATCATTGTTTCTACTTTTCATTGCACCTAGTGTCCTATCAAGCATTATAAAACTCTTCTACCTTGGGAGGAAGTGGTTGGAACACTTCCTTTTCCCTGTGCAGGTTGAATGTATCGTCCATGTTTACAGAGCCCTCCCTATGTGGATGCAGGGCTATAACAGCTCATCCTTGGGTTCCTGGTCCATTGCTACGTTTAACACTAAGTTCATCATTTGCCAAGGAAAGAAGCACTGATTTCATTCCAATATTCAAGAATATAGCATTTTTTTAAAGAGCTGGCCACATCCAATGTAATATAGCGATCAGCTACATTTTGCCTCTTCTACAGCGTCATTATTTTTCTAAGGTCTCTCATAAAATTACTAATCTAAAATGTTCAGCTTCATGTTGAATTTTAATGATGGAAATTCTAAAATGCTGTGGTGTTTCAGACTCCTGACAGCTGGTTCTTTTGTCTATTACCTAATGTCTACTGGCTGGATGGGCACTGGGGTAGATTTCACCCCACCATCAGTCATGTCATAAGGCATCTGGTCTTCAAGAGTATAAAGGGATTTGGGTCTTCATTTTATGCTTGCTCAACCATGTTGTACAGAGGTAGGCAGATGGTCTTTTACAGCAAAATGACCACATACCTATACGGTGTCTTCTGTTATCAGACATTTTATTCCTTGTCATACGATGAAAATAATAAAAACTGTTAACAGATGAATGTTCTCGTCCCCCTAATATACAATCCGATCAGAATGGCATTGCTTTTTGATAAACTTCCAAATCAGAGAAGAGATAACATATAAGCTTCCAAATTAGTATCAAGTTAGATTATGTTTCCAAGCATGAAAATGGCATTTCTAGTCTGGTTACACTTATGGCTTTATCAGACAGATAAATACAGCTCCACAGCACAGCACTATTGGTGTGAGATGACTTATGTTCCAAGTGTTCCTTCAGAGCAGATGCTATGTCTTATTCTGCTTGGAGGGTCCAAGTCCTAGCATCCCTAATGCAAATGTCTGTTGTTAGATACATTTTTTTTTTTGCTCAGATGGTACAAAATAGAATACTAGTGCATTTATAAATATAGTTGCATCAAGAAAAAAAATCTTCAAGAATGTCACTTCTTACTTCTTTAGGGAAATTGTGTCCTGTCATAATGAATTCTCAGACCGTCTCTCTTTGCCAGGGGTCATTTCTTACATCTTCCATTTCTGATTTGTAACAGCAGAATAATTTTGCATATCCCTGGGTGCTTCTTGGCAGTGGCCTTTCAGTTCTTTTTCTATATCACTATCATCTTCCTCCCAAGACACTAATTATGTGCAAGAAGGAAAATTCACAGATTCTATCTCTGACTCAAGATCCCGCCAAAATAGTCTAATATACAATTTCTCACAGACTAGCCAGTAAATATTAAAGTATTGTTCCTACACTTCAAAATTTCTTCTTTCTCCCTACTTTTCAGCCTTAGTACTTAAGTAAGGATGATTGACATTTTTCTTTCCCTCTTAGAAAATCAAATTTTAGGGATGTCTCTATGTTGATAATAGTAATTTTACCACTACCGTTGTTTTTATTACTATTATACGAATGTTTAATATGTGCACAATAATAAACCAAGCACTTTGCAAAGATTATGTAATATAATACAAAGAAAGTCTTAATATTATTCCAAGTTTGCAAATGAAGAAACTAAGACTTACCAAAATTTCAAAGTTTGCAAAGATAATACCATGGTTATGGCCCAGCTGTGCCCAAATCCAGAATTCCATAATACACCACACTGCCCTTCTTTAGTCCTCTCCTGTCAGCTTCTCATCCTGCTGTTCTTGGTACCTTGAGTACCACGGCCCCAGGAAGCTGGCATCATTTTAGTGAATGCCTCTTTTCTACCTCCCCAAACTGCCGTGAATGCATCATTACCTGACTTCTCTGTCTCTAGGGTGGAGACAATGTATATACAGGTGCTCCCTTCTGACTACAATTCTCCCTGTGTTTCTGCTCCATTGTCCAACCACGGCTCTACTTATCTCAGGTCTTGTGCAATGCCGCTCTCTGAAAGAGCCTACAGTCTGCCCACAACCACTAAGGGCCTCAGGGGAGTAATGACCCTCACTCTGCTGGGCTCATGTCTGGGATTTGCACCATTTTGCTCCCATATCTGGTTCTCAGTCATTGAAAAAAAAACAGAACTAAACGCCAAAAAAGAAACTTCTTCAGATATTCAGCCTTGAAGAGGGATAATTCCACAGCAAAGAAACATGAATGTCTGTCTACCAGAGTCCTTTTGTCATACCTTTGTCATACCTACAGTGAGACAGCAATCTGGGGGTGCTATGCGTGGTCAAGTGTACCTTGCACTACACTTGGAATCCTGCTGATTCTGGCTTTCCATTATGATTCTTGGCACACTCTTATCATTTTTCTCTCAAGAATTATTCTGCCCCTTCCTGTTCTTTGGCTTTGGTGGGTAGCATCTCAATCCCTCAGTGATATCTATATACACCTAAATTCCAATTTTATTCAAGGCCGTAGTAAACCAGAGACATGTTACTGTCTTTTCTCTGAGAATTTCTTAGCTGTTAAGCACCATCTCCCCAGGGTAGACAGAGGGGCTCTAGGACGAGTGTGACAACTACCTTCATGTGCCTACATGAATCTCAACCAAAATACCCTCCTTCACTTCAAGTTACTAACGGTGCCTATAGGGAAGCTTTTCATTCACAAATATTACTTTGAGACAGACATGTCATTAATAAATCATCAAAACCTTTTTTCTTTGGGATTTGAGATATATTTTTCTCAGGAAAAACACATATACCCAAAGAGTATTTAAGAGGCTAGAGAGATATAATAACTCATATTCATGCACACATCCTGTCAGATGCAATCATCAAAATTCCTGGTACATCTCCATAAAATTGTTGATAAGTGATTTGGCTAAGAGTGGAGCTGGAAATAATCTGCAAATGTTTCCTCATGTTCCCTCTTCACCAGTAACAAGAGGAGGCTGTGTACCTTACTTTTGAGGATTTAGTGCAGTGCATTAAAGTTAATTATTCATACTTCTACTTCTGGCTATGGTAGGCCAACCCACTGACTGAGTATAACTAGAAATTCTGGACCAAAAATTGGTTGAAGGCATCAGACCACTAAGCCACGAAGAGAAGGTAGCAGAAGAAATAAACCCAGGTTGTCAAACCTGGCATTTGAGGCACATTTCCACCAGGAGTATCTGCCAATTTCTAGAAGAGGGGCTGAGAGTCAGATTGCTAAATTCTTCTTTCAGAACCAAATATAAATTGTTTTTAGTAGATGATAACAATATCCCAGATTGCAAAATTAGTTAAAAATTTTATATACACGGGAGTTCCCATTGTGGTGCAGTGATTAACGAATCCAACCAGAAACCATGAGGTTGCAGGTTCGATCCCTGGCCTCACTCAGTGGATTAAGGATCCAGCATTGCCATGAGCTATGGTGTAGGTCACAGACGTGGCTCAGATCCTGTGTTGCTGTGGCTGTGGTGTAAGCCAGCAGCTATGGCTCTGATTAGACCCCTAGCCTGGGAACCTCCATATGTCACGAGTGCAGCCCAGAAAAGACAAAAAAAAAAGCCAAAGAAAGAAAAAAGAAAAAAATTTTTATACACAACATCCATTATTCAATAGAAAATAATCTGGCCCATGAGTAACAAAGCAATGTGAGTGAAACCAAGGAAATGCAAACCGACAAAAGGAACAGACATATGGACTATCCAAATAATGGAGCTATCACTAAGACTTTATATACAGTTATCATAGCCATGAAGATAAAAGATAAGACTGAGGATTTTTCTGGAGTAAACTAAAAGTAACAAATAAAAACCAAATAGAAATGCTAAGATTAAAAGAACTAATAATAGTTGATAAAGTGCATAGTAGATTAGACACAGTTGAAAGGAGAATAAATGAAGTAGGAAATCCATCAGAAAAATACATAGTTTGCAACAATGAAGAAAATGAATAAAAAATAATGGGATAGTCATAAAGGTTACCATGCAAAAGTCCACTATGTATGCACTGAAGTTCTATTTTAAAATAAGGAGAGGAAAAATTGGAAAGGAGTGATTTTAAAAAATCAAGGCACAATTTCAAGAAAACTTACAAACCACAAACTATATCAATACAAAGAGGACGACACACAGATGCAAAAACTGCTATAATCCAAAGACAAAAAGGCAAACTTAAAAGCACCCACAGAAAAAAAATATTGACATATAACCATGAAATAAGCAGGAATTCATCCCTGAAGGTGACGTCAAAACACAAGCAGGAGTTCCCATTGTGGCTCAAATCTGACCCATCCATGAGGATGCAGGTTTGGTCCCTGGCCTCTCTCAGTGGGTTAAGGATCCAGCATTGCTGTGAGCTGTGGTATAGGTCGCAGATGCAGCTCAGATCCAGAGTTGCCGTGGCTCTGGTGTAGGCCGGCAGCTGTAGCTCTGAATAGACCCCTAGCCTGGACTCTCCATATGCCATGGGTATGGCCCTAAAAAAGACCAAAAAAGAAAAAAAAAAAGCAATAGAAGCCTCAAAGTGTTAAAAGAAAACAACTTCCAACAGGGATTTCTATACACACACAAAAAATGAATGAAGTTGAAATTTTAAAATTTTCAGAGAAATATAAATTAAGAGTATCACCAATGGGCCGTACTACAGAATAGAGTTAAGGCAGTTTTCTAGGCAGAAGGAAATGTTTCCAAATGAAAGACTGGACATGCTAGGAAAAAGGAAAAGTAACTTTAGGAAAGGGTAAAAATCGGATAAATCTAAATGCATATTGTCTGTATAAAGCAATAATCATAATAGAGTTGTTTGTTTTGCTTTTTAGAGCCACAGGTACAGCATATGGAAGTTCCCAGACTAAGGATTGAATCAGAGCTACAGCTTCTGGCCTACACCACAGCCATAGCAACAAAGAATCCTTAACCCAATGAGCGAGGCCAGGGATTGAACCTGCATCCTCCTGGATACTAGTTGGGTTTGTTTCTGCTGATCCACAATGGGAACTCCTGAGTTTCGATTTACCTAATAAACACAACGAAACTATACTAAAACATTTGCATTAAAAATATGTACTATGATAAAAATAAGCATTATATGCATGAAATTTTAAAACAGAGGAGAGTGGCTAATTCACTCATTTCTCATTTAAAAGAGCTTGAAAAGTCATTATGAAGAACATAACATTTGGGGAGCTCCCTGATGGCTCAGCTGGTTAAGAATCTGCCATTGTCCCTGCCATGGCTCAGGTTGCTGCTGTAGGGTAGATTCGATCCATGGTCCAGGAACTTTTGCATGCTGCATTCCACATGCCATGGGCATGGCCAAAAAGAAAAAGAAAAACAAACAAACAAAAAGCCCCATAACATTTGAACTTGGTCTGGAAGGGGTAGAGGTAGGAGGACTTTTCAGGCAGGGGCAGTAATGTGAGCAAAGGACATGGACAAGAAATAATCTGAAATGTGAGTGAACTACATGCAGAAGAGTGTGACTACAGCAAAGGGCTAGAGGGGGTCAAGGTTGGAAATAAAGTGAGGAGCCAGGGTATGGAGTGCCATTGCCTTCCACCAAGAGATTTTGGCCTTATACTGTACTGGCATGTAATCTACAGCCTATCCATCCTATTCAGTCTTCACAATAAAAGACTGCTTTTCACAAGGCATGTAAGTGAATGTCACCTTTAGATCTGTGGTCAAGTTATTCTTGAACCACCATTAGCTTTGTGTTTCATAAAGGTTTCCCAGCATACAGATGAAGCATACATCCATTGCAGGGATGGAAAGCTAGATCTAGTAACATATCAATTAAAAGACTATCACAAGGGTCTGGGTGAGAGATAAGGAAGAACTATGGGGAGAGAATCCAAATTGCTATGAATCCTCTGTTGGACTGTGTTGAACACACACACACACACACCACCACCACCACAACCCAGGAGCACTAGGAGACTACGACACTGATGGAGAAAACAGAAAACACAAGCTCCCAGGAGGGAAGGTGTCCACTCACAAAAACCATCACAGGGCCTTCAGCCTTTGCCTTCAGTAGAGACCCACCTCCTGGCCCATGAAAATTTCCCAATTTAATATGTAATAAAGAAGAATCAAGGACAGCCAGAACTTTCAGTTTTCAGAAACACTAATAACTCCCCTGGCTCAAATCCCATCTTCGGGATGCTGATCCTGTTTGTTTCCACCATTCCATAGCAACCAGGGCTTCTTCTAGCTCACTGCTGAGCCCGCTTCTAACTTGTCATTGCCTGAAGAGGCTGCTGGCCACCTGACACACACAGAATATGATTCAGAATCCAAAGAGCAGGGCCAAGAGGCACCATTTGGGAAACAATCCAAATTAGTGACACCATCTGTCTCTTCTTCTACTAATGTCATACCACCCACCCTGCATTTTTAAAAGATGGGAAAAAAATGTAGGCCATTTAAAAATACAGAGGTAATTGGTCCCATTAGACTTCTACTTCCCCCATTCAGCAACACTGGCATCCACCTTCCACTGGTCACGCCAGCCCATAACTGAAAGCCATGAACTCTGGCTAGAAATCAGAGTGATTTCCCAAGACCCACCATCAACTTCTTCAGCTTTGCTTGTTTCTGAATTGGCCATTAATCCAACAAGATTTAAACTTTGAACAACTCCAATTTCAATTTCTTTCTCTGCCACCTCCAATTTTGCTGTTCATGAATTTTGCCTCTAATCATATCTTTGGACTCTGGTTCTCTAAGCTCCTGTCTACCATCTTCCTTGGGCAAAAACCACTGAACTTGGTAAAGGCCAAGAGGAGCCTAGCCCACTCCTGTTCCGTTTTGGCAAGTGATTAAGAAGTTTGACTAATTTGAGGCAAAATATAATAATGCTAAAGAATATATGATTTGGGATTTTCCCCCTTTTCATAAGGGAAGACAGAAGAATGAAATATCACTTTTAGCTGCAGGCATCAAGTTTCATGGAGCTGGTGGCATTTGTATTATGTTTTCTATTTTTCTAATAGAAAAATAGAAAACATTAATAGAGAGACATTGACTTAAGAGAAAAGAATTATGAGAACCAAACCTTTTGAGCCAGAGGGTGACTTGATCAAGTTCTGTGCACCTGTATGTGTAGGAGAATTCAGGAAGTGACATGAGAAAAAGAGAAGGGTACTTGGCTAGAAGAATAAGAAAATCTTCTAGAGATGTTGGGTCATAGTTATGGATATGGCACCAATAATTATAGTACTAAATGAATAAAATAAATTAGAAAAGTAAAAAACATTTCATTGTGAAAAAATACTACTACTGAAAAATATGGCAATTTCAGTCATGAACATTATTGATATAAATTTATTAAATCAGCAAAGTAACCCAATCGCCCATACACACACTTTTTTTTATTTTCCATCATGTTCTAAATCAAAAGACCAGAAAGTGAAGAAATGTTGTAAATCAGCTATACTTTAATAAAAAATTTAAATAAATGCTGTTATAAATTTCCAAAAATTAAATAAATATATTAAATCATTCTTTTTAATTTTTAAGGGATTCTTGAAAAGAAAAAAAAAAGATGGAGTGTGAGATTTGGCATGTGCTTGACTGAAAGTCCAAATTTTAATCTGGAAATAAGGTGGTTATTGAAACTGCCTGGAAAACATTTTGTTTCCCAAGCTTATGTTTGCATAAAGAAAACCTAGAGCAAATAGAAGAATAATCCTCTAGGTATGGTAAATATTATAGAAGATAATAAAAGACTGGACATAAAAGGCTCCACTGCCAAGAAAGATGGTGTAAGATATTATGCCAGAAAAAAATATTTGAGAAATATGCCATATCAACATGTATAGCATGGTCACTGCAACCCCGTGATTTAGCGTGGCCTAGAAATTTGAGTGCCTTCAAATGTACACATAAATATGGCAAATATAAAATTTTGATATAAATATAAAAATGACTGCCATGAGAAGAGTATGAATGGCAGGTTCCTATTTAGTAAATCACTGAATCAGTATATCAGGTTCAATGGCATGTCTTCTAAGATCTCTCCATTTAGTCAAATGAAACAAAACAATAATATCAAGCAAAACTACTCTTTACAGCACACTTACTGCCAGACACTATGCATGTGAGTCTTTCACGGGAGTTATCTCATTCATTCCTGTCAATATCCTCAGGAGGTTCCCCGTTAACAATGAGAAAGCTGAGACACAGAAAGATAAAGCTAGATATAGAGCAAAGAATAAAACAAGAATTGTTCCATAACCTGTGCTAAGCCTTCCACTACACTGCCCATGTTATATTGCTGTCTGGTCTCCTGTGAGATTGACAACAAAGAGTGAGAATGGCAAGAATAGGACAGAAGCATAAGGAAGTATATTAATCAGGATTAAATTTGACTCATAAGAGAGAACCCAAAACAGGGTTGTTGTTTAAAGAAATTTTTAAAAAATGCATTTTTCTTTCATGTGAGAGAAATTCAGAGTTAAACAGTCTGGGGCTGGGAAAGCAGCTCCGCAATGGCCAACCACCAGTCTCCTATCCTGCTGCTCTATTGTCCTTAGTATGTTGCTTCATATATCAAAACGGCTGCTTGAGCACCAGCCAGGGAGTACATAGGAGGAAGGGACAAAAAATATATAGCAAAGGCACTCATATTTTCTTTTAAGACTCTTCCTAGAAGTTGCTGCATAGCACTTCCACTTCCACTTCATTTTTCAGAACTAAGACATAGAAACATAGCTAGAACTGTAAGGAAGTACCAGAGATGTAGTCTTTATTTTGCACAACCACATATCCAATCAAAAAGTAGGTTTCATTACTGAGATAATAGAAGAGAGCAGATGTGGGGGAAGCAGCATGGCAAGATATGAGTTGATCAATGACCAGACATAGAGGTAAAAGAAGGGGAGGAGCCAGTGAGGCCCCTGGTGTTCTGATTCTTCCTGATTAGTGAGCAGAAAGGGAGTAATGCCTTAAGAATAGATGGGGTAGAAAGGAGAAAAAATAGACTGGGGAACAGCATAGAGGAAAGATGTTCTATGAATGAATATGATTTGAGTTATAGTACAGCAGAATTATGAACAGAAATTGAATCTTTAAAACAATGCTTTTTTTCATTACTGTAACTGTAAAAATCCAAGAGTAATTCTGAATCTATTTGAACATATAAATGTTAAGCATTCAAAGAAATTTAAGTATTTTTCCACTGGAGCACTTTTTAAAAATGTAAGTCATTCAAAGCATTAATAAGTATTCCAACCATTATTCTTCAGGCTTAACAATTACTACATTAACAAAAGAAATTCTGGTTCTTTAGTGAATATTGGGAAGATGGTTTCACACTGGGAGGAGGTTTTGAAAAGAAGAAAAATGAGCATTCTTAGAATCTAGGGTATCAAGCCCAGAGTCACTGAAGTCAGCAAAATAAAAGCCTGAATGCCATTTACCCAAGTTCAAGATCTTTCAAGGAGACCCAGAGGGGTAACATGAGCATGGAATGATTAACCAGCTTTAACGATTGGTGAACTGAGATTCCATGTGTTTCGCTCTAGCTTCACTTGGATACAGAAAAGAACCTATTAGAGAATGACCTTCGGCCAAATGCACAGCGTGTTGCTCTCTTCCAAAAGAAGCAGGAAATAAAAAGATGCTAAGTCAGATTTTTCTCCAACAGCTAAGACCATTTTTCAGGGCAGGAGTCATGTCCTTTCATATTTCTGCCACCCTTCTGCTTGACTCAGCAGCTATTACAGGGAAGTTTCTCAGTATAAGCGTGTTGAGAAGTATCCACTGAAGTGTTTTGCTCCAATCAGAATTTTGCTTTGTTTTAAGGACCTGAAGAGCACCCCATCAGCATCTGTATTTCTGGACCTGAAGGGGAAGAGGATGTAAAGTTCCTCAGATCCTGCCTACTCAGACACAATCATCCTTCAATGCCACTTCTGCATTTGAGGCTTCCAGGACTGCATCTATCTTTCCATCTTCTGAATGAATGCCTCATGTTTTTTTTGTTTGTTTTTTGTTTTGGTTTTGGTTTTGGTTCTGGTTTGTT
Organism: Sus scrofa; assembly: GCF_054392235.1. Taxonomy (NCBI): domain Eukaryota; kingdom Metazoa; phylum Chordata; class Mammalia; order Artiodactyla; family Suidae; genus Sus; species Sus scrofa. Next base: position 55,244,643 of record NC_139393.1, on the reverse strand, counting down.
TTTTTGGGGTTTTTTTTGTTGTTGTTTGGTCTTTTTAGGGTTGCACCCAGGGCATATAGAAGGTCCCAGGCTATGGATCGAATCAAAGCTACAGCTGCCCATCACAGCCACAGTCACAGGAACTCGGGATCCAAGCCGTGTCTGCAACCTATGCCACAGCTCATGGCAACACAGGATCCTTAACCCATTGAGCGGGGCCAGGGATCAAACCCACATTCTCATGCATCCTAGTCAGGTTCATTACCACTGAGCCACAATGGGAACTCCTGAATGCCTTAAGATTAACACACCTTTGGACCATGTAAGGCATTCATGACTCATCATTCAGCAGCTCTAGTCCAGAGTCAGTTTCACACTGGCTGGACAATCCATTGTGAAAATCAAACGTAGGCTGAAGATTATGTCATATCTTTAGTACTATGAAAAAAGTACGGAGAGCCACTCCTGTGACAATTTCACATTGAGTTAACTGTTCCTCATTTGCTAGTCTTGTTTCATTATCTAAATTGCAAGCTCCGTTAGGACCCACAGTGAGTCTCAAGTCTCTTGGCTTCCCCCACCCAGGGCCTAGCCCAGGGCTGTGTGCAAGGAAGTCTCTCTGTAAACACAATAACTGTGGAGGGCAGTCACTACAGTGGGAACAATCACCATAGTGGTTTCTTATTAAAAGGCTAAAGACCTGGTGGTTTCCAGAGGTGGTTGCCTGACCCAACATGCAGGCAATCTTTCATTTCTCTTCCCATGTACATTCATTTTTAGAGCAGGGCAAAGAAAAGCATCCTGGCCAGATTCTTCAGCAGCAAAGTTCATAAGGCAGCACAGACAACTGAGAGGAAGAGAAATCTAACCCCATGTGATTCCTGGAGCAGCGCTACCTGGAAGGAACTGGTCTGTCATTTAGCCCTTGTGCCTTTGTTTGTACTCTTTTGTTTCCTTTATTTGAAAAGGAAAGAATAATACTGATCAAAGTCGAACGGCACTGAATTTCTATCAAACTAACTTTAAGCCTGCCCTACACTATTAGGTGTAAATTGTTTCATATTCTTTACGATTACATATACTCCACACTTGGATATTCCGCTATTTCTGGATAAATGGGATCTACATGTTTTAGGAGGGGCGCTTCACTACTGAATTAATGTTTAATCCAGTAGTGTTACCAAGTTCTACGATATTTCACAAAGCCACTGTAGCCTCAGTAGTTGGTAGGCAGCTCATAAAAGAGAAACTTGGCAGAAGGGCCGTAGACACAAGCTGTGCCAGGGCAGGATGGTGAGAAGTATGGGAGCGGCCAAACCATCCTATGAGGAAGATGGAATGCATTTATAGCTTCTGCAGATACTGCCTCTGTAGGTGCTCCCTGGCTGACTCCTCCTCCACATTCCACTATCACTCCCCTAGTTCAGGATGGGTGCCTGGTGTTTAGGATGTGCATGAAAGGCTGGGAGGCAGGGAGGATGGAAAGGAGAAAAGACAGTAGCAGGTGTTGGAAAGAAAGCTTGGGGTCAGAATGGGAACACCCACAATGACACCGTACGGAGTTGGCAGCCTCCTCCTTCTCCAAATCATCCTTCATCCCGCCACCAAAGTTGTCTTTCCAGAATTCATGTTGGATCTTACTTCATCACTCTCCTAAACCCTTGACAAGCTCTCCATTGCTTAGTGGATACAGTCCAAACTCAACAATCAATACAATGCCCTGTACATTCTGACCCCAAGCTTTCTTTCCAACACCTGCTACTGTCTTTTCTCCTTTCCATCCTCCCTGCCTCCCAGCCTTTCATGCACATCCTAAACACCAGGCACCCAATTACATTTCCCCCAAGCACACCCCCTTTCTTGAAAATTTATTTCCACCAGCCTAGAATACTTCACATTCTTTTTGAGCATTCTACATGCCAGGAATTGGGCATTTAGCATTTAGCATTGATTCTCTGATATGAAAAAAAGAAGAACAATAAAATCCTACTTCTTATTTCAGGATACCAAATATCCTCTATGACCGCTTCCTCTGTCCTCTCACTCCTCAGGTTAGAATTAATTGAGCCTCTGTTTGGACCGCCACAGTATTTTACCTATCTACTCTACGATACTGACCTCAGCCTGACCAGAGGTAATTATTTCCTGAAAACTTTTACACTCTCTTTCCCATGCCAGCCAGAAGATTTTCTTTGCATTTAATAACTCTGCTCGCCTATTCTATTTTGATTTTTTAAACAGCATGTTATAAACACTTTGGTTTCAAGTCTTCCAGACTTACTTCTAAGCACATGAAAAATATACATGTTTGAGGGAGAGTGTGTATAAACAGACATATATTTTAACAAAACTGAGATAATATTCTTTAATGTTCACTATAAAAAATTTTTAAGTAAATTATTTAATTATATCATAAATTTGTAAAATGTGTAATATTTATTTGTAAGTTAATACTCTTCCGGAGTTCCCATCGTGGTGCAGTGGTTAACGAATCCGACTAGGAACCATGAGGTTGCGGGTTCGATCCCTGGCCTCGTTCAGTGGGTCAAGGATTCAGCATTGCCATGAGCTGTGGTGTAGGTTGCAGACGAGGCTCAGATCCCACGCTGCTGTGGCTCTGGTGTAGGCCAGCGGCTACAGCTCTGATTCGACCCCTAGCCTGGGAACCTCCACATGCTGCTGCGGGAGTGGCCCAAGAAAAGGCAAAAAAAGACAAAAAAAAAAAAATGCTCTTCCTTTTTACTTCAGTGTACCTTGAGGGCATTTCTACATTACAGGAACACAAAGAGCTACCTCTCTCTATTCATGGTTGCATAATACATATATATATATATATATATATATATATATATATACACACACACACACAAAATGTGTATATGCATATATGCCACAATTAATTTAACTGATCTCTTTTTTATAGACTAAATGTTTTCACTTAGAGTGAATTACAGAGAGTATTGCAATTAACCTCTTACATACAAGTATATCTTTGTGTGAAGTGGAATTTCTGGGTTAACCAGTTGGCACGTTTAATATTTTATACCCTTGCTAAATTTCTTGCCAAACATGTAGGGCTCATCTCTGTTCTACTTAACAGTCTAAAGAAAGACTTATGTCTGCTTTTTCTTAAACTTTGACAGTGCAACACATAAAAAAAAAATCATAACCTCAATGTGATTATAAATTCTCATTTTTCTACTTGAGAAACTGACCATAAACTCCTAAGTTGAGTGTTCATGCCCTTCTTTCTTCTTTTAACGGACTTTGATGTGCTTTACTCATTTTATATTGACTTTTACCTTTTAAAAATATTAATCCCTAAGATTTCTTTAAATAGCCCTTATTTGTCAGTTAGGGTACAAAAATTTTCAAGCTGTCACCTATTATTTTCTCTATATTTCTCTTATATGAATGTTTTTAATGTAATCTTTTTTATTTTTCTTTATGCTTCAGAATATTTTGTTATTCTTTGAGATGTTTTAGGTTATAAAATTTTTCAAGGTTCTCTTGTCCTTCTAATGCTTATTTTTTATCTTAATATAAACATTAAACTATTTGAATTTTATGTTTATACTGTGAAGTGGTGATATTATTTGCATATTTTTTTCCAAAACTATCAATAATGGCCCCTAAATTATAAAAAAAAAATAGTAGATTTTTACCCATTTGTTCGAATTTCCACCCTTATCCTATACTAGATTGTCACATATCTGTTTTTGGAGTTTCACTGTCCAAGAGAACAATTCTAAGGATGAACACTTCTATATCTATGCTGTTAATGTGGTGGCCACATGTAGCTATTGAGTACCTGAAATGTGATATGACTAAAACCTGAATTTTTTTTATCTTAGTTTTAATTAATTTAAGTATAAATAGCCACATGTGGCTAGTGGCTACCGTATTTGGATGGTGCAGATACAAACTATCTAGTCCTCAAACAGGACTCGATTTCTTCCATTACTAAAACTTTATTGTTGGATTTGGTTTATAGTAAAACAAACACCATCATTATTCTTCTTGTATCTTTAATTTTTTTTTTTGATTTTCTGGTGCCTTTGGTTTTCCAATCAAAGTTTAAAATTAGCTTCCTAAATTATCAAAAGGGGGGGCAGAAAGCATTTGTCACACTGGAATTAAGTAGATAAATTAGTTTGGGAAGAACTGACAATATGATATTAACTCTCATCTGGCATATAACGCATCTCTCCTTTAGGAAGATTTATAAAACCATCAGGGAGATTTTTATAGTTTTCTTCCCAGAAGTTTGTGAGGTAGAATGATGAATTTAGGAGACTATACCTAAATCCCTTGAACCTTACAGTCTGACCCATCTTTGCTGGGCACCCATTTACATGTCCCCTTAAGAACAATTTGCAAAGAAAATGGTCATGAGATTAACTTCATTGCACTCATGAAGGGGTGCTTTAAATGGAAATTAACTTCCACAGGAACACACTATAGATGACGCCAAGCAGGACACCCAGTGGTAATTGCACGGCACCTCCCATTTTTGAGGAAACTGTGATGTCCCAGGCCCTGTTTTAAGGGTTTTATGTGTATTAACTTATTTAATACACATAACAACCTTTTAAATAAAGGTAATTATTATCTTCATTTAACAGATGAGACAATTAGGAACGGAACTTGCCCTATGTTTAACCTACTACATCTTGAAGCTGGGCTTCAAATCTAGGCAGCCTCCCTCCAGAATGAAGTGTGCTCTCACCACCCAGCTTCCTGGCTCTCTGAGGATACCTGTTTTTTTGTTTTGTTTTGTTTTGTTTTTAACTTAGGGCCACACATGTTGCATATGGAGGTTCCCAGGCTAGAGGTCTAATGGGAGCCACAGTCACAGCCACACCAGATCTGAGCTACGTCTGTGACCTACACCACAGCTCACAGCAGCCGGATCCTTAACCCACTGAGCAGGGCCAGGGATGGAACCCACAACCTCCAGAATACTAGTTGGGCTCATTACCACTGAGCTACAACCGGAATTCATAAGGATGCCTTTGAAGTGGGATTTTGAGAATTGCCTGGGCTTGGTACCATTGAGTAGCTTTCCCCAAGCAGTAAGGAGCCTCTCTGGTTTAAAACTAAAGGGTGCAGCTAACATCAAAATAAAAGATTTCTCCATTTTATTTTTTATCATTATTTCTTACTATTCCCAAGCATTTTTCTATGATGGGTTAGAATTTTTTTATTATGTTTTCTAACAAGTTATTTCTGGTACAAGGGAATACTGCTGGTTTTTATATATGAATCTTATATTTACTAAAATCTTTTTTTATGTCTAATGGTTTTTCATGTCATCTGTGATAAAATCGCTATTTTAACTTATTAAAAATAGTTAACTTTGATGTCATATGTAATAAATAAAATTCTCTTCCTTTCCAGTATATATATGGCTTATTGATTTTTTCCACCCTTCTCAGGTTGACTAAAAATGCCAGAAAAATACTGAATACTAATCATCCTGTGTGTGCAAGAGTGGAAGGAAGGGTCATTTGAAATTATCCAAATAAATAACTTGTTCCTTAAGTCTATCTGTTTGGTGAATGTACATACACTTCTTCCTCCAGGAACCGCAAAGGACAAAATCAACAAACTCTAGGTACATGAGCACTGTCAGATTGCAAACTCTACAAAGATGGGGTTTCCATTCGAGGTCCCATTATTCTTTTGACCAAAGACTATGATGGAACTTCTCTGCAAAGACTGTGCATAAAACAAACAGAGCTCCAGCCTGGGGATGCTCAGTCTTAACACATAAAACCAGGAGGGAGCATTTTTACTCTTCTTTGGAAATTCTCTATGACCACCAGCCATATCAGTGCAATTGCAGGCTTCCCTCTGGATGAAACAAACACATAGCGAGCAGCAGCGCAGCCCATACTCGCCGGTGAGTTGGCACGTGGAAGACTGGGAGTTGAGGAAGGCATAATTCTTATCTTCAAGTTACTATCTACTAATAATAACCAACATAATGTCGGATAGGCTAAAACTTTACATGCTTTTCTCATCTCATTCTCAAAACAACACAACTTTATGCCCATTTTTACAATTAAGAACTTAAGTCTGTTCCTCATGGCCTTCCACCTGCCCAGTGATATAAAGCGGAAATGCAGTGACTTTTAATTATATCCTTTGAATATAATCCCTTTTAATTTAGAAACATGTATAATATTCCCTTTAGTCAACATGTTCTGAAATTTCATGGTAATGTGCATAGATTTCCCCCCACCCCACCCCATCCCCTTTTGTTTTTGTCTTTTTAGGGCTACACCTGCAGCATATGGAAGTTCTCAGGCTAGCAGGTGAATTGGAGCTACAGCTGCTGGCCTACGCCACAGCCACAGCAACATGGGATCCTTAACCCACTAGGCGTGGCCAGAGATGAAATTTGAATCCCCATGGATATTAGTTGGGTTCATTACCGCCGAGCCATGACAGGAATTCCTTTTCTCCCCTTTTATTGAAAGAGGGACATTCACTGGGCATTCGAGTAATTTTCTCAACCTGGAAATTCATGTCTTTTGATTCTGGGAATTTTTAAAAAATTCTTTATTTGATGATTTTCCTCCCTTATTTCTCTTCTCTTTCTTTCTGAAACTTTATTTATATACTTGGCCTCTTATACTGATCCTTTAATCTTTTTTTATTACTTATTTCCAACCTCTGTCTTTAGTCTACTTTTTGGGAAATTTTATCAACTGTGTTTTCCAAACTTTTGTCAAATTTTTGATTGCTATATATATTTGGTTTCCAAAAGCCATTTATCTGCTTCTTTTTTGATGCACCCAGTTCTTTTTCCATGGAAACAGTATCTTCTTTCCTCTGAAGATATCAATGATACTTCTCCGAGGTTTTCTTTAGCTTTGTGCATTGTCTCTTTCATCTGAATTCCTTACTTTGCTTGTTTTTTCCTAGAAACTTTCCATAAAGCCCTAAAAAGCTGTGTATGTCAACTGGCATCCTTCATTTCAGCATTACTGGGCTGAGCCATTTCCTGGAAAGACATAGTGTTCAGTACCTCTAAGTTCTCTGGTCAGCTTGCCCAGAAGAAAATTCTAATGTCCTGTCTTAGCTACATAAACTTGGCTGCCTGATTTCTCCAAAGCAAGTGGAATCAGCTGGATGAGGTTATTACCATTCAGTGTCTAGACCCTCAGGGCACCCTTTGCTGTTAGGATGATCACCCAAAGCCAGCTGTGCATGGAGTCCTCAAGCCCTGAGTTCCTCTGATTCAACCTCTCCAGGGAGCAAACAACCAGTCTTCTGCTTGGGTTAAGGGGGAAGCAGTGAGCCAGCTTTGCGGAATGGAATACAGCTTCTGGGGCTCCAAACTGCTCCCCATGCAGACCAGTGTTCTGGACCAATCTTCCTATACTCAACCCCTTCCTATCTGTGACCTCCATGACCCTCACTTTCAGTGGTGCCTTAATACATCAACTCCTGGGACTTCCTGGGGTTCTGTTGCATCTCAGCTAAAGGCACAAGATGTCCATCTGCCACTAATTAGTGTTGCTAATTATGACCACCAGGTCACAGCGCTGTCCAGCTTCTGCACAGCACAGGTGCAACATAAGCAATGTGTGAGGAAACAACTGAAACCATGCAATTATCTTGCTTCTTCACAAACTTTCCCCTCAAGCCGTAACTTTCATTGATAATTTTCATTTGAATAACTCTCTTTTATTTTACTTTTGCTTTTTAGGGCCGCACCGGTAGCATATGAAGTTCCCAGGCTAGGGGTCAAATCAGAGCTGTAATTGCCAGCCACAGCAACTCGGGATCCAAGCCATGTCTCTGACCTACACCACAACTCACAGCAATGCCAGATCCTGAACCCACTGAGTGAGGCCAGGGATTGAACACACATCCTCACGGATTCTAGTTGAAATTGTTAACCACTGACCCACTAAGGGAACTCCCTGAATAACCCTTTTAATGTAATGGTTTCAAAGTAATTTTTTAACTTTACCACTTCCTCCACATTTTGATTTTTATTCCAGTATATTGTATGAGCAATAGATCCAAATTTATACTTTTTCAAATGGTTATTCATTTGTTTTAACACCATTTATTTAAAAGGCTCATCTTTGCACCAGTGATTTAATACATCACCTTTGCAGACAGTTAATTTCCACAGGAAGTTGGTTCTGCTTGTGGAATTTGCATTCCAATGGTCTATTTATGCACCAATACCACACACATTTAATTATATATCTTGATTTTCAAAGTCATCCTAGCTATTCTTGCAAGTTATTTTTTTATAAACTTTAGTATCAACATGCTTAGCTCTAGAAAAAAAACTTTGGTTCTTTTATTGAGTACATTAAATTTATATCATCTTAGAGAGAACTGACATCTTAATGATGTTAAGACATTCTAACCAAGGACAAAGGATTTTTTACATTTATTCCAGCATCCTTTTGAATTTTCCAGGAGTGTTTCATAGAGGTTTGAATATTTGTTAAGTTTACTCTTAACATCTATTACCTTTTTGTCACTGTTGTGAGATTTTCTCTTCCATTATATCGTCCAACTAGTTATTACTGGTGTACACATCCCCTGTTGACTTTTGCATATTAATTTTATATTTTGCCACTAAATTATTTTGTTGTTTGAGTCAGGTTTACTTTGATTCTCCAGAATTTTTCAAGTATATTATTATGTTGTCTACAAATAAAGGATAGGTGGAGAAATTCAAGTTTATCTAGTCACCAATATTTTCCAGATGCAGAAAACCCAAAAGTGTGGTTTGGATAATTTACTAAAAGCAACAAAACAATAATTCTGGATGTTATTTCTCATACACGCGTGCACATACACACACACAAACATTTTCTTGAGATAAAACAGTTCTGAAAAGAAAGGCAAATGAGAGTGTTATTAATACAATCTTGTTAAGAAAATGATGGCTCATAAGTTCAATATGGCTTCCTACAACTCCAGAATTCTGGAACAAGTTAAAGAATGTGGGAGTTCCCCTTGTGGTGCAGCAGAGCGAATCCAACGAGTAACATGAGGTTGCAGGTTCGATCCCTGGCCTCACTCAGTGGGTTAAGGATCCAGTATTGCCATGAGCTGTGGTGTAGTTCTCAGACACGGCTCGGACCCCACATTGCTGTGGCCCTGGCATAGGCCAGCAGCTACAGCTCCATTTCAACCCCCTAGCCTGGGAATCTCCATATGCCATGGGTACAGCCCTAAAAAAAAGAAAGAGATACCTTAGAAATCTATACATAGAACTTCCATATGACCCTGCAATCCCACTCTTGGGCATCTATCCGGACAAAGCTCTACTCAAAAGAGACACATGCACCCGCATGTTCATTGCAGCCCTATTCACAATAGCCAGGACATGGAAACAATCCAAATGTCCATCGACAGATGATTGGATTCGGAAGATGTGGTCTATATACACAATGGAATACTACTCAGCCATAAAAAAGGATGACATAATGCCATTTGCAGCAACATGGATGGAACTAGAGAATCTCATACTGAGTGAAATGAGCCAGAAAGACAAAGACAAATACCATATGATATCACTTATAACTGGAATCTAATATCCAGCACAAATGAACATCTCCTCAGAAGAGAAAATCATGGACTTGGAGAAGAGACTTGTGGTTGCCTGATGGGAGGGGGAGGGAGTGGGAGGGATCGGGAGCTTGGGCTTATCAGACACAACCTAGAATAGATTTATAAGGAGATCCTGCTGAATAGCATTGAGAACTATGTCTAGATACTCATGTTGCAACAGAAGAAAGGGTGGGGGAAAAAACTGTAACTGCAATGTATACATCTAAGGATGACCTGACCCCCTTGCTGTACAGTGGGAAAATAATAATAAAAAAAAAAGGCAAAAAAAAAAAAAAGAAAGAAAAAATGTCTAGTTTAGCAGTACTCATAGCTATAAGGTGAATGTATCCATGATAGAGTTATAGAAAAATGGGAAGAAAGCAATTGATGACATTTTGGCTAATGTACCAGCTAGTGGGAAAATTCCCCATCAAGTAAGAGCTGAAACTATACATTGTATGAATAACTTCACAAATGCATTTACTACCACGTGCCTCATAGGATATTTGCATAGTTTTCTTACTTACTCAACTGCCTACCTATCAAACCACTCATCCTCACATCAGCAGTCAACCATCTTTCCACTTTTACAGAGCGTGGCATCGGCTTATGATATAAGAACTCATGAAGAGCTTAAAGAAAATGCACATATAGGTCAGTATCTTTTCTTGCACTCCACGTCAGAAACTTCACTGATATTTATAATTTGAAAGACTCTTGCAAAATCTCAGGATAGATCCCTTAAATGTCAATCATCCTTTTTTTTTTCATCTTATATCTACCATTTTTAAGCTTCACAGAAAAACCTCATTCCTAGTATCTTGAAACTTGGGATGACCTGTTTTATCTTTACCCTCTCCATATAATTCATGGATGTTGATGACAATCTCCTTAAGCCTTTTTTTCTCCAATGTGGAAATTTCTCCTTCAGAGACCTTTCTCAGACAGTAATAAGATGAAATTAGAAGGGACCAGAGCTAAGGTACTTACAAAATTAAAGGATAATCCATCAGGGAGAAAAATATAAAGAGATAAAAGAAAAATGAGGAAGAGACTTAAAGTGAAAGGATTAGGAAATAAAGATTTTTAAACTGGAGGAGAAGGGTTTTCCTGCTAGTTTCTCGGTCACATCAATGATTTCCTTTACTTTCTCATTTCTAGAAATAAGTGCTGCTGCTTTCATGTGGGTACTTCACTAGTTACTTTCCTAAAACAGACTGCGACAGAGAACAATTACTCACACATTGCTGCAGACAACCCTGGAGGCTCAACCTCTGGTGAGGTCTCTTGCCAACATGCCAGACACCATCTCTTCTGCCTGTGGTCACATTATTTACATCCCTAACCAGCTCGGAAAAGGCCGCTTCTGGCTGTTTGACAGATGTGTATGTTGCAGACGCACATTCCCAGCAGAAGCGCATTATTTGATAATGCAACCCTCTCTGTCCATTACGACCTGTCACTGAAAACGGATGGCCCCCTTCGGTACAAAACTCATGTTCAATTCATTAGCATAAAAGGAACAGCAACCGCTGATATCAAACCATCTGAGGAAGTCAGAGGCAACACAGAACTGGGATGGGTGGCTATGGAATAAACTAGGCAGGTCCTTAAACAAGTAAGATTCTTTTTAGGAAATCCCATGAATGGCGCATGATGGTTTCAGACTTTTCTGAGACAGAAATGACATCTTCCTTTGGTTCAGCACTGACCCCATGGTCAATCTTTGTACATTATCATCACGCATTCCGATCCATTCTAAAACCCAAAGCACAGAGGCCAGTCTCTTACAGGTAGGTACCATAACTTAACATCTTTCTGCTTGCTCATTTCCTACAACCATGGCACCGATTCCTTGATGTCATGAAGGGCTCTGGTCTCCTTAAACTTCTCTCCCAAGCTGTTATCTTTTTGGCATTGAACATGCTTCTAACCGTACCTGGCCAAATGACAACAAAAAGTGTTTTGTGGCATTGAATTTATTTTATAGCTACATTTTGTTTATGATGCTAAAAATGATACCGCATTTATATTTAGAAAAATGACATACAATTTCTAAACAAACTTAAGTGAAAAAAGGTAATTATAAAAAAAATTGTAAGGAAATAGTAGCTAGGTGTTATGTGGGTATGGAAAAAGTTGTGGGAGTTCCCGTTGTGGCTCAGCAGAAACGAAAGTGACTAGTAACCATGAAGTGGCGGGTTCGATCCCTGGCTTCGCTCAGTGGGTTAAGGATCTAGCGTTAGGTCGAAGACACGGCTCGGATTCTGCATTGCTGTGGCTGAGGTGTAGGCTGGGAGCTGTAGCTCTGATTCGACCCTCAGCCTGGGAACCTCCATGTGCTGAAGGTCCCTAAAAAGCATAAAAAAAAAAAAAAAAGGAAAGAAAGAAAAAAGAAGTCATGAAGGCTGTACTCAATGGCAGATACTTTGAGAACACCTGGCTATTGGAAAGAGCTGCGTACTGATGTTAGAAAACCAGATTTCTAGTTCAGGCTCCGTCATTTGCTACACAGAAGATATCAGAAAAGTCATGTAACTTCTGTGTACTTCAGTTGCTTCACCACAAAAAAAGAGGAAGTTGGACTTCAACAATCTTTCAGTAAATAGTAATAGCCACCGCCAACGCAGTGCATATTTTCATGGGCTGGGCTGTGTGGCACTCTCACTTGATTTTACCCTCACAATGACCTTGCAAAGGAGACACTGTCCCTCTCGTTTCACAGATCGGAAAACAGACTCAGAGAAATGAAGTAACATTCCCAACATTGCGTTACTTGGACTCAAGCCCAGGTTTGTCTGACTCCTAAGCTGTGTTTCCAACTTCCAGAGGGTAGCACACATCATGAGCCCAATCACAGCTCTAATGGCCACTACTGTCCTGCAAAATCTCCCAAAGGGACTCAATTCAGATGTTCCTGGAGCTATATTAACAACAAAAAAAATTACAAAGGGCAATATAGGTTTTTTTTCTTCTTTTTAGGGCCACAGGTGCGGCATATGGAAATTCCCAGACTAGGGGGTCAAATTGGAGCTGCAGCTGCCAGCCTACACCACAGCCACAGCAATGCCAGATACTTAACCCACTGAGTGAGGCCAGGGATTGAACCCACATCCTCATGGACACTATGTCAGGTTCTTAACCAGCCAAGCCACAGCAGGAACTCCAGCTTTATATTATTTTTTAAAGACAAATCTAGAATTGAAAAAGTAACATAGTTATGATACAAAATACAGGGAGTACAGAAAAGTATAAAGAAGAAACAAAACATCACTTCTAATCTGACCACCATAAATTCCTCTTTGAATATATTTCTTCTCCATCCTTGTCCCATGAATGAATGTTCAACTGCCCAGCTCAGTCCCTGCAGCAGTGGGTCCTCAGTAAAGGATGAAGACTATTCTAGCTGATATCTTTAGCCTTCCTACTCTCCCTTCTGCCCCTTTAACTAATAGAATAGCAAGGGTACATTTTCTTGAGCACCTACTATATTAAGGTGTGTTGCTGGATCATTTCATTCACATGACATCTTTGTGAGACAAATACAATTTTTTTTTTTGTCTTTTTAGTGCCATACCCATGGCCTATGGAGATTCCCAGGCTAGGGGTCAAATCAGAACTGTAGCCACTGGCCTACAACACAGCCACAGCAACATAGGATCTGAGCTGTGTCTGCAACCTACACCAGAGCTCAATGCAATGCCAAATCCTTAACCCACTGAGCGAGGCCAGGGATTGAACCTGCGTCCCCATGGATGCTAGTCAGATTCGTTTCTGCTGAGCCATGATGGGGACTCCAAATACAATTTTTTCATTATTAATGTTATTTATATTTTTATCAGGAAGGAGACTGTGTCTTAAACAGTAAAGCAGTCATCTTGCCCAAGGTCATCCCACTAGCACACAAACTCAGATCAACACCATGACGCAGCCTAGAATCTCTAGTGAGTACTGCTTGCATGGAAGTAACTAATTTTAGGGTGAGTACTCACAGTCCCTAAAAAGGACTCCCAAAATTTCATAGTGCTGTCCAAACCCAGCTAATTCAGAACCTTGGCAAAATTTCCAAATTATTTTTCTCCTAATTCTTACTAGAGAATTCTAAGCAACCCCCCTACACACACACACACACACACACACACACACACACACACACACACACACACGTAGCAGTTGACTCCTAGGGAAAAAAAAACCTTGAAAACCAGAAGTTCCCATGTTGGGATGAGGAAACTAAACTCTAAAGGTGACATTGGACTAGTTTCACATAAGGAAGACTAGAAAAATGTGTACAACAGAAAGAAAAACTAGGAAAATTACACCTCAAAAAAGGGGTCCCAAGGAAACATCAGAATCCGGTTCCAGCTTTGTTGTCATAAATACAATGATATTTTAATTTGGTTGTTTTGGTTTTTCAACTGTAGAATATCACTAACAAAATACAAAAGTGGGTCTCTTCGTTTAAACTGGCCTTCTATCTACAAGTAGATTGAATCAACGCATAGACACAGAAAATCCATCACTGTGCGGTGATGGTTAATAAACTCTTCAGTATGAACAGTTGCTGCAACAGTGCAGCTGATTACACTGAAGCTGAATGTCAGAAAAAAATACATCAAGGCATGTTGAGTCAGTCCAGCATCTATGAAGAACAGGTTGCTCGGACAACCAGTATAAACCACCAAACGATCTAAAAGTCGTCGTTAAAATTTTACAGAAAAATTTTATATAAACATAATTTTATAAATCATATATATATAATTTTATATATCTCATTCTCAACACTAGGCATTTTTAACTACATATAGTATGGATTAGTCTAATCACTTAATCCAATGTGGAATTCAGTTTGGGTTTTTTAATTTTAATTTTTTTATTAAAGTATAGTTGATCTACAGTACTCTATAAAGTTCTGCTATACATCAAAGTGACCCAGTTATACATATATATACATTTTTTCCTCATATTATCTTCAATCAGCCTGGGTTTCAATATATGGTGAAATTGAGGAGAAGAAAACTGATTTTTATCAATATCCTAGGAATTAGTTTAACGCTTGCCTGATTCTATCAATGAATAAGTTACTTAAAAATTAGCTGTCTCTGGGAATTCCCATCATGGCTCAACGGAAATGAATCCAACTAGTAACCATGAGGTTTTGAGTTCGGTCCCTAGCCTCGCTCAGTGGGTTAAGGATCTGGCGTTGCCATAAGCTGTGGTGTAGGTCACAGATGAGGCTCAGATCCCGTGTTTATGTGGCTGTGGTGTAGGCCAGCAGCTACAGCTCCAAATGGACCCCTAGCCTGGAAACCTCCATATGCCACAGGTGCAGCCCTAAAAAGATACACACACAAAAAAAAGATCAGTTGTCTCTGAAAAATGGAAAGTTACTCTGAACATTTCATGAAATGGTCCATGTGAAAGTAAATACAATTCAGATACATTGATATTTGGACACAAATGATTGTCAGTGAATTGGTGGTCTGTCCTCATTCCAAATAAAGGCCCTCAATATTTCTGAGGATTAAATTTACCTTAAAAGCCATTCAATAAATGATTTAAAGAAAATCTTCCAACATTCTCCAATGTAAGTATTATACAGACAGGTCAATAAATCAACAGTGAGCAGGCAAAGATTTTCTGTTAAGCATCTCTCTTCAATAAGAAACTCCTATGTATTTTTTAAATGAATCCAGTTTAAGTTTTAGTTTGCTCAGTATAAAACACACAAAGTTCCTAAGCTGGCCTTGCTTTCTCAAAAGGAAAAATGTTTATCTCTAAGATTTAACTGTGGAAAAAAATGTGGTCACACATGGAACAATAAAGTGCAGGAGGAAAAAATTTGCAGGCTTTTTTTCAAACTTCCCCATCAGATCTCATTGTGATTTGAAGGTGGTTTTAACTTCTCAACAGTCTGATTACTGTTAAACCAATTGGATTGTCTGTCAGATTCTGAAAGCTGTCACCAAACAGGACAGAGTTGTCATCACTCAAGGATTTCAACTTTTCAAGTCTCATCAGAGTATCAGAACAATCCTAAAAGGGGAAGAAAGCCTATGGTTGCATGGTTTAAAAGTCAAGTAAATTCTTTAAATGCTATGTCAGAATAAATGATGTGAGTTAGGAATGAAGAGGACCTGGACCCAGCTAAAATTTCAATGTCAAAGAAATATGTGCCATTTAATTCAAATTACATGACCTGTCCAGGTGCATATCTAATTGAATATTAATTGACTTGGATGCCAGGCTGAGATTAAGCACCCTGGTGTATCATAACTCAGTAAAGCATTTCATGGTCTTACCTTCCCATTAACAAATGCCTGCTTTGGGGAAGATGTGCACTAAGAATGTGTAGAAGTACTGCGATCAGTTCAAATCCTCTGTACCATTTCACCCCATGGGACCTTGGGTAATATACTCAACCCTCTTAAGCTTTTTGAAGTCTCTGACTGTGGCTTTGTAAAATAGCAATTTGAGGAATCTACTTTATAAAGGGGTTGTGAGGAATATGAATTAAATACACAATATAAATGTTCATTTTCATTAGGAAATTGCATTGATTTATGAAATTTCAACTGGATGTTAGAAACCATAATATTCATGGTCTAATCCCACTTCCATTTACTATCTATACAGCCTTGGGCAAAACACGTCAGCTCTACAAGTGTATTTTCTCACTTCTAAATTGAGAATAGTAGTTTCCGTCTTGCCTGTATCTCAAGACTGCTGTGAGAATCAAATAAAAAAAATATATATATGAAAGTCCCCTATAGATAATAAGATTAACCATAAGATTTTTTTAAACATGAAAGCTAAGAATAAAGTCTTAAAATGTAGTATCAAGTAACCAAATGCAAGAGAGAAAAGTTTCAAGGGCCTCTCCTTCCCAGACTTTCCTCCCCACCATGCCAAAAGATTTGGGGTCACTTTAGAAGCTTTTCAAAACATTGACTCAGAGCATGAAACCAAGGAATCCTTGATTACTCCTCCGTGTTACAGCCAAAAATAAATTTTAACCAAACTATAACCTAAAGAAAAGGCAAACGCAGCATCTTTATGTCCTCAGAGCTCAACATCCATCTCCCTGAATCACAAGCTTCAGAGCAGTTGGTTAGACCTGTACCCTCCCTCAGAGACATAAACAAATCATGTTTCTCCTCTTCTGATGCTGTAATTTTATTAGTGACCAAAATCTTTCTAAAGAAGGAAAATAAGCAGAAATGACAAGAGAAGAGCCTGTTAGACGTGTCAGAAATGTAATGAAAAACATAGCATCCATGAGGACATGGGTTTGATCCTTACTCAATGGACCTGGCACAAGCTCTGGTGTAGGTCACAGATGCAGCTCAGATCTGGCATTGCTGTGGCAACTCCAATTTGACTCCTTCCCTGGGAACTTCCAAATGCTGCAGGGGCAGCCACTGAAAGAGAAAAAAAAAAAAAAAAACAAAGTCAGAATACACAAAATGTGGAGTTCCCGTCGTGGCGCAGTGGTTAACGAATCCAACTAGGAACCATGAGGTTGCGGGTTCGGTCCCTGCCCTTGCTCAGTGGGTTAAGGATCCGGCGTGAGCTGTGGTGTAGGTTGCAGACACGGCTCGGATCCCGCGTTGCTGTGGCTCTGGCGTCGGCCGGTGGCTACAGCTCCGATTCGACCTCTAGCCTGGGAACCTCCATATGCCGCGGGAGCGGCCCAAGAAATAGCTAAAAAAAAAAAAAAAAAAAAAAAAAAAAAAAGAATACACAAAATGTTAAATTAGTGAAGGGAGGAAAACAAATGATCATGCTGCTTCAGTGGAGGACAGAATGGGAGAGTGGTTCAAAGTACTGGTTTTGGAGTCAAATCCATTTGAATTTATATTAAGATCCACATCTTATTAGAACAGATTCGACCTCACCAGTTCTCAGTCTCTTAATCTGTACATCAAAGAAAAGACTGCCAAAATACCAAAGTGACTATGAGGATTAAGTCAGATACAACATGACACTCACACTTAACCCAGTGCCAGGAACACATAGGGTGCCCAGTGTATTGACGCTATTACAACAAAGGTGAGGATGACGAAAAATCAGAAAAGGTATTTAGTCCCCATATTAGTTTCCTAGGCTTCCATAACAGATTGTCACAAAGTGTGTGGCTTAACATAACAGCAAGTTAGTACCTGACAGTTCTGGAAATTAGAATGTTGAAATCAGCAGGGCCCTGCTCTTTCTGAAGGCTCTAGTGGGAGAATCTGTTCCTCATCTTCCTCTTCGCTTCTGGGGTTCCCAGCGCTCCTTGCTGTTCTGTGGTTTGAGAACCTACTACTCCAATCCCTACCTATCATGATGGGGTATTCTCCCTATGGGTTTTTCTCTCTGTCTCTTCCTTTCTTATAAGGACACAAATCATTTCAGATGGCGGGCCCCTCCTACTCCAATACAGCCTCATCTTAACTTGACTGCACCTGCAAAAACCCTACTGCCAAACAACATCACATTCACAGAGACCAAGGGTTAGGACTTCCACTTAGCTTTTCACCCACTAGAGTGCCTAAGGAAGAAGACAGAAATGAAGGATGCACACACAAGCTTTTTCCTACCCACATTCTATGTGGAAATAGAATAAGGATTCTATTGCATCTGGTTCTGGAAAGCTCCTAACCACAAGTAAGTAAATCATTCATAATAAAACCCAAAACAATTCAGGAAGTAAAAAAAGCTGGCTAATAAAGAAATCTAGCAAGAGTGAAATAAGTGCGTTGGGTAATCAAACTCCACAGAGAAAGAGTGAGAAGTTTGGATCAGTCCAGAAATCCAGAGAGTGAGACAGTATTCAGAAAGAGGATGCAATTAAGTGAGCAGATGATTTGGGGTGAGTAGCAGGTAATTTGTAAGGCTAAGAACAGTTCTAATGAATGATAGACAGAGGAAGACGGGAGAGTACGAGTTAGCCTTTAAAAATAGGGAACATGGCATAGGAATTAACTATGGCTCAGCAAGCTAAAGACATTTATCAATTCCCTGCTTTTACATACACTTGCTATAAAGGGAAATCCAAGTGATGCATAAACGAGCTGGGTCTTCCACACCATTGATCTGGGTGCAGGAGCCCTCATCCCATCTTCATGATGAAGAGGAGAGCTGGAGTGATGTGATAAGAAGTGGAGTGACGCACCCTCACACCATGCATTAAAATAAACTCAAAAAGGCTTAAAGGAACCCTATCGCATTGTTGGTGGGAATGTGAATTGGTGCAACCACTGTGGAAAGCAGTATGGAGAGTCCTCATAAAACTAAAAATAGAACTACCATTTGATCCAGCAATCCCACTCCTGGGCATCTATCCAGAGAAAACCATGACTCAAAAAGAAACATGTACTCCAATGTTCATAGCAGCACCATATACAATAGCCAAGACATGGAAACAAGCTAAATGTCCATCAACAGAGGAGTGGATAAAAAAGATGTGGTACATATACACAATGGAATATTACTCAGCCATTAAAAGGAAAGGAATAATGGCATTTCCAGCAACAAGAATGGACCTAGATTATCATGCTAAATGAAATCAGTCAGATAATGAGACACCAACATCAAATGCTATCACTTACATGTGGAATCTAAAAAAAGGACACAATGAACTTCTTAGCAGAATAGATACTGACTCAGACTTTGAAAAACTTTTGGTTTCCAAATGAGACAGGTTGGGGGGTGGGGTAATACATTTAGGGCTTGGGATGGAAACACTATAAAATTTGGTTGTGATGATTATTGTAGGCCTCTAAATGTAACAAAATTCATTGAGTAATTTTTAAAAAAGACTTAAACATAAGACATGACACCATAAAACTCTTAGAACATAGGCAAAACATTCTCAGATGTAAACCATGTAAATGTTTTCTTAGGTTAGTTTCCCAAGGCAATAGAAATAAAACCAAAAATAAAAAAATGGAACCTAATCAAGCTTACAAGCTTTTGCATAGCAAAGGAAACCATTTTTTCAAAAAAATGAAAAGACAACGTAGAGAATGGGGAAAAAATAGTTGCAAAGGATGCAACCAACGAGGGCTTAATCTCCAAAATACACGTGAAGTAGAGTGAGAATCGTTCGCCTCTCCCTCCATCCACTGTCTTCTAGATCTCACCAGGACACTAGCTCCATACACTGGCTCCATCACCAACGCCTCATACTTAAAAAGAGGATAATATAATACCTACTTTTGCAGGGTTTTCTGAGAGCAGTGAATCATTCCACATAAAATCCTTAGCATGGTGGCAGGTACATGGTGAGTTCTCCATAAATGACAGCTATCAGCTCAGACTGTCATCTTTATTTTCAAAGTGTATGCTGGTTTTCTTTCTTGTGACAAAGGAAGCCAGCTCTTCTATGCATCAATCAAGCAGGACAGGTTTTGTAGAGGACATGCTATGTCAACCAGGAGACTTACTACGTGCCCAGCACAGGGCTGGGCTGAATTAGAGATTTAAAAAGAAGCATCGTGAGACCTCTTCCATCTCAGAAAATCTGCCTCTATTCTATACCGTGCTACAATTCCAGCCACTAGAGGTTAATTTTATTGCTTTTGCTTATGGTTCAACATAGCCTTAAAAATACGTTTTTCTGGTTTGGGCAAATTACCCCATCTCAGTAAACAAAGCAGTGCTGGGAACATACTGTAATCCACCTCCCTCACAATAAGCTCAACTGAGTTCAACCAAAGGGTCTGGAGTCATGAGCGTAAGGTCAGCTGTCTCCCACCTGGAACACCTCCAGTGGCGGATCCCTCTGCAGTGGCACTGAACGTACTTCTATGTGTAGGGTACATGGGAAAGGTCAGGAAGAAGGTTTGAGGGAGGGAACACGCTCCCTTTATTGGTTCAAAATCTCAAGGAACTTCCCAGGTGAAATCTGAAACTGGTCCTTGTACAATGAGGGCAAGAAAGAGACCAAAGAGAGAGGCAGACCTCTCCAGATGGTTCAGTGGCAGTTTTAACAAGCAAGAGAACTCACTTATGAGGCTTGTCTCAGGCAGCTATAAGATGAATAGATCCTCCCACCCACCAGCCAGAATCATAAGAGTTTGTTTGTTTGTTTATTGTCTTTTTAGGGCCACACCTGTGGCATATGGAGGTTCCTGGGCCAGGGGTCCAATCAGAGCTGTTACTGCCAGCCTACGCCACAGCCACAGCAATGCCAGATCCGAGCTGCGTCTGTGACCTACACCACAGCTCACAGCAATGCTGGACCCTTAACCCACTGAGCCAGGCCAGGGATCGAACCCGCAACCTCACGGTTCCTAGTTGGATTAGTTTCTGCTGCACCAAGACAGGAACTCCCAAGAATCGTAAGAGTTTATATAGAGACCTGAACTGGGTTCGGTTGGGTAGACCAGATGGTCTCAACACATTGCTCTCTCCAATCTGCTTTCTCCAAGTGACTCCAGTGGGTGGAGCCTACATTCCAAGGACAGGGGACAGAGTGAGGACTCTCTGATTGCCCTGGTCCAGCTTGCCAGTCAACCAGTGATCACATCCTCTCAATAACCTCCCCCAACACTCTTGCAGAAAAAGTTTGTCAGAGACCACTCTCTTTACAGGCAGCCCTCCACTGCCACAGAGGGCAGGAAAAAACAGTACAAGTTTTGGATTTGATTCCTAATTTAGCACTATGACTGATTTGACCTTGGGCAGACTATTAACCCTATTTTAACCACAATTTCCTCATAAAAAAATATCTCACAGTAAGCATCTAAAACAGATAACTATTAGGTAGGTGGTTGTCTTCAAGCAATTCTGACTTAATTAGGAAAAGACATCTACATGGTAGAGAAATTGGTACAGAGGAAATTTCTAAGAGACATCACCCGTTTTCTAATTCTGCTTCCTGTAAAGAGAGGATAAAGGCAGGAATATCTTCAATTCTTAACATTTCCCAACAAGTAAAATTCCTTTTAAGAACCCATTCAAATAGCATGAATACATGAGCTTTACTTTTTTTCCTCAAATCCCTGAATAACAATAACATAAATTTGGTTGCATAAAATAACTGTGATCAGTTTGAATGAAACCAGAAATAGAACAATACAGTTAATCTCTATTCTCTGGATAGAATAATGAAGTCTGCTAACTTCTGAGACAGTGCAAAGAAAGATCTGTACATAATGGCAATTAGAGGAAACTACATGTATTCCAAAAAGGCACACACAAAAAAGATTACTATTTCTCAAAAGAGTTATAGATTTTTCTAAGAGATTACAGTGATTTACCTTTTTTTGAAGTTCTGCAATTTAAAAGGATAGACTTTGTTAAACAAATACTGTTTTATTCTCTTTTATTCCTTCTCTTCACATTTCATTTCTCATCCCTACCATAATTCATATTGAGAATCTAGCATGTATCTTTCCATATTGTTATCAAAGACCATAAAATCATATGCACACATATGTACATACACAATTCATATTTCTATGCTCTAATTATATCATATAATTTCATACAATGATAAAAACTCTCCTACATGGAAAGCATTCTATCCCTACTTTTTTTTTAATTTTATCATCCTGATTCACGCACATAGGAAAAAAAAATTATATAGCACTGAATTTTAAACGAAAAACAATATTCACTTTCCTATTCTTCCTTAATCATCAAGTATGCTAGGCAAAAGCAAGTTTTTCTAGAAGTTATTTCCACATTTTTAAATAATAGATTTATATTACTATTTTTTTGATTTATCAATTTTAGATGCCATCAGTTATTGACTCTGGTTATGATTAGTGATTAGTTCTCTCACACTGACCTCTTACCTTCTGTTCTCACCCTTCCAAATTGATATATTATTTTAGTTAATTCAATAAGTAATCATTATAACTGTATATATACTTTTCACTATGAAGTAATGTTGTATGAATATTTTGCATACCTTTGGAGTTTTCTGACTTTCATTTTTTCTGGAGTTTCTAATTGCCATTTTTTTCTGGGCTTTTTCTCCCTCTCCCTGTCCTTTTTTTAACACGTTTTTAATTCTGTCCAACCACACCAACACATCTGCTATTCTATTACTTACCCCTTTCCTTGGAAATCCACTTCCTGAAATCGTCTGTCCATTGATTCCAATCAAGTCTTCGGGTACTAGGGTTGAGGCAGTTTCTCTCCTGAGGTTCTTTTATTACCCTCCTGGGTTTGTTTTCTGAGTTCTTTCTCTTCCTCCTTCTTTCTTTATTCCTTTATTTTTCCGGATCACACCCCCAAATAGTTTCCTAAGAAAGAGTTAACCCACTGAGCAAGGCCAGGGATCGAACCTGCAACCTCCCTGAAAATACCTAAATTCTTCTTCAAACCTTAGTAAATGCTTGGTTAATGGGATAATTCTCAGTAGAAAATTATTTCCTTTCTAACTGTGAATGCTCTATTCCACTATATTATAGTATGCAGTTGTAGCTGCTAAAATCTCTCATACATTCTAATTCTCAGAATTTATATTAACCTCTTTACCTCCATGAAAGATTTAATGATTCTGGAGCTCCCATCGTGGCTCAGTGGTTAACGAATCCGACTAGGAACCATGAGGTTGCAGGTTCAATCCCTGGCCTTGCTCAGTGGGTTAAGGATCCGGCATTGCCGTGAGCTATGGTGTGGGTCGCGGACACGGCTCGGATCCCACATTGCTGTGGCTCTGGTGTAGGCCAGTGGCTCCAGCTCGGATTAGACCCCTAGCCTGGGAACCTCCATATGCTGCGGGTGCAGCCCTAGAAAAGGCAAAAGAGACCAAAAAAAAAAAAAAAGATTTAATGTTTCTTCTTCATCACTAGAGCTTTAAAATTACAGTAAGATCTTTGGGTCCCTTTCAGGCTCAAAAGTTTTCTTTTGCCATTTGTCTGCAGTGTCATTCTTTTATTTTCTCTTTCTCTTTTTGGAGCTTCTTTGCCCTAGCATGTTAAAACTCTTGGATTCATTCTCATGGATATTTTATCTTTCTTTTCCTCCTTTATGCTCTACTTTTTAAGAAACTGGATCAACTTCCATTCTAAACCTTCTGGAAATTCTATTTTGATTTCTGATATTCTTTTAATTGCTTTAATCATTTTCTAGTCAATCTGTTCATATTATATAGTTATATTTTTCATACTTCTCTATTTTGAGTTTTGTGATTATTGCTGCTGGCCCGTTTTTCTTCTGTTCCCTATTGTATCTCTGATTAATGCGCATTTGCTTTTCTCTGTTTGCTTACTTATATCTCTCTTCTGTATCTGAAGTATTCTACAAATATGTCATGATCATAGATTGTTCAAATATAAGTGATTATAAGCTCTAAGCATTAGAGCAGGGCTTCATTTAAGATGATTAGATGAGGGATAGCTATTTTAATAAGGGGACACTTGATGACATTTTGTAAAGATTTTGATTTCTTTCCACCCTAGGACCATGCAGTTATAGAGAAGAACTTTACAATCTTCTATCTGTATGATGTAAGTAGGGGGATTTCAGAGGCAACCAATGACTGACAATGGCCATCAGCCCACTCTGTGTATTTTTGTAATTTAGAAAAAGGCCCACCTTCCTCAAAACAATTTATATCCATTGTTGGAAAATTTTCATAACAACCTGATTTGGTTAAAGAAGTCACTTTAATATCATCTACTGCAAATTATCATAGATAAGAATTCAGTATTATGATGTGAATGGCAGCTCCTAGGGTTGAACCCAACCTGCATGGCAGGCTCACTCCTGGTATTTTGAATTTAGGGCTTCCAGGAAGAGAAAGAGAGACAGTAGATAAAGACTTCCAGTTAATTTTTCCTGTTTAGCCCCATGCCCAGTGTTCTCTGCTGAATCTCCAGGTCCCACACTTCTGCAGTCTGAATTTCCTTGGGAAGTAACTTCTGCTCTGCTTAAGCAGATAGAAAACGGGCACTGTTCTGACTGCATAGGCAGGGGAAGAATAGTAAGAGGAGATGACTCTTGGCTCAGTGACTTTCAGTCAGATCCCCTGTTTTTATTCCTTTACTCTCCATTCTCCCCCTGTGTCCAAATCCCAATGCTCTCTGAATTTAGGAGGGAAAATTTTTCTTTCCTTAAAAAAATGTATCTTCCTACATACATTTCAGAGTGTGGTTTCTCCACCCATCTCCCGTCAGTTGTCCTCCTCTATCTGATTTCTGGTTTTAAAAATGTTAAAATGACTATTCTCACTGATGTCTGTTCTCCTGTTCTGTTTGTCATTGTAATTTTTTTCACCCACGAACTATCCTATTAGTGAGGACTGGAAAAATAAAAGGAGATAAACACATTGATAAATCTACCTTCTTAAATCATCAGGTAACCAATGACTTTTATAAATGTGATTAATAGCAAATTAAACCAGAAGTGGAGGCAACAACCAAGAGCCCACAACTGTTCACTGAATAAATGTTGTGTGCCAGGCCTACCATACCCAGTATCTCTTTTGATCATCATATGATAAAAAATATGTGATAAAACATACTACTATTTATATTTTAAGACGAAGAAACTGAGGCTACTTAGGAATAGTAAGTAAATTCCCACAGACTTACACAATGGTAGGTGATGAACAAAAATGTATAGTTAGGGATTTCAGGCCCCATATTTGATGCATGTCCCACTAAATCACACTGCTGCTTTTTCCCTTAGGTATATCCTGAAGTCACTCTTAAATTTAATGCATAATTTGTCTCAATTTTTAGTGCTTTAAAATGATACCTGAAATTTTTAAGTATAACCATGAGACACTGAGTAAGCCGCACTGTTAAAAATGTAACACAGTGATATAAAATAAAACAACTCCCAAAAAACCGATTTCAACAACTTTCCTTATATTAGGGAAGAAAAATAACGCAATGATTTTCAGCAGAAAGTTTGAAACTAGCCTCATCAATTTAATCTTTCATTATAACAAGAGAACTCAATTAACCAGAACATTTAACTAACCAAGAGTTCTGACAATAAAGCTTTAGCTGTAATTTTGTAGTTTGTAATTCTTTAGAAATAAGATCGAACTATCTGGAGGCATTCAAGTGAAAAATGATTATAACTGATATAAAGCAGGAATGAGAACATAATTTAATAAGTCATCTCAGAAGGCTTTTTTATTTTTCCCCCAACTCCAGTGCTAACATGGAAAGTATCAAAATCATCACAATCAGGTATGATGATTCCTACTGTGACTAGAATTATTTTTTTATATATAATGATTTTTTTTTTTCATTATAGCTGGTTTACAGTGTTCTGTCAATTTTCTACTGTACAGCATGGTGACCCAGTTACACTTACATGTATACATTCTTTTTTTTCACATTATCATGCTCCACCATAAGTGACTAGATATAGTTCCTAGTGCTACACAGCAGGAACTCATTTCTTATCCATTCCAAAGGTATGACTAGAATTATTATAGAATAATATAATAACATGATTCAATGCTGATAACTGTCTATTTGCCCATGAATTTGGAGTCTTTTGAATCTGTTCCCTCTTTTGAGTAGTTCATAAAGCAAAGATTTTGGAGCCCCCATAATTGTATCTGGCTAGAACAATTCCTGACACATAGTAGGTGCTCAAAATAAATGCTTATGGACGAATGAATGGTTCTTACAACATATACTAGCCAGAGGACTAACATGTTTTTCAAAACTCCATAAGTAAATAGAACCTCAAGACAAATATAGTTTAATCTTAACAGACTCTTTTAATGGGAATAGCAAAATCACAAGCTAAAAAAGGTAATGAGAGAAGAAAAGAATTGGGAGTGATGGGATACCTTTTGGAATTCATCAGACAGGCATCTTCACCTTCTGTCCTAGGGCAGATCACTTTTCTCACAAACACTAATCATTTTTTTTTAGGTAATATATTGAGTAATTTTTTCAATAGTTATTTCCCAATACAATTTTTTTTCTACTGTACAACATGGTGACCCAGTTACACATACATGTACACATTCTATTTTCACACATTATCATGCTCCATCATAAGTGACTAGACAGAGTTCCTAGTGCTACACAGAAGCATCTCATTGCTAATCCATTCCAAAGGCAATAGTTTGCAGACAGACACTAATCTTAAGGACGACAAAGGGGAAATGTGATACAAATTTGAACCTGAGCTGAACATAAGTGTTTCGTGTATCCTCCTTTAGCAGAGGAGTTTCTCAGAGGACTAGGAATGGTCTAGACCAAGCTGAGTTCCTCATAACAAACCTATGATCTGAGTAAGAATTACTGCTTTCTCCATTTACAAACAAAGAAACTGAGCCATGGAGAGGTTCAGAGTTGGCCGCAGAGCTAATAAGCCGTCTAATCTGGATTCCAACCAAGGAAGACTGACCCCCACTCCAAGATTTGTCAATCAAGTGGTCAAAGCACAAAATGCAGCTGAGCCTGGAGGGGGATGTTGAGAGAAAGTATCTGGGGACCAAACTCAAGTGCCCTTGGTTGTAACATAGGATTGTGGTTAATTCCACATGAAAGGCTTAGCTAAGGAGAAATGTTTGAACACATGGGAGATCATAGGCCATGTTGAGCCACCCCCTTTCTGCATCATTATTATGACGAATAAGAGCAGGCTCCTTTGGCCAGGTCAGATACAGTTTGTCCCCCTAAATTTCAGGAACTCTTCTCTTTCTTCCTCTCCTCTCTGGGCTATTGAAGCATAGAAAATTACACTGTGATGAAGGCTTAAATATTAATGCAACTTCTGCTTAAAAATGCATAAAGCTATAAGGCAACATCTTCCCCCCCACACACACACCACAAAACTGGAAAAGTTCTGGTAGTCTACAGAATCACACATCATCCTAAGGCCAGCAGAGAGCTGAGGTTGCAAGGCCCCGAACAAAATACAACAGGTGAGAAGCTTCTTGGCAGAGCCTGGAAGAGTTGGCCACCAAGAAATCAGGCAAGGAAAAGGTCGTTAAAATATTAATGCATTCTCAAAGGTCAAAGGCAGACCACCATTTAGAAATGGTAGTCAAATGCAGGTCAACTGCAGGAACCCACTTAGAACAAAAGCTGGAAAGGACTTAGGGAGAGCCAGGAAATCTCCCCACCCTCAAGGACCAGGTAAAATCTGCTGGTGTTCAGGAGAAGTAGAGGCAAAAGTCGCTCATCCCTGGGGGAGGAACAGGTCCTTTCTGCTCCACACTGACCCTTGCACTGAGGATAAAGCAATAGGCATCTGCAGCCAGGGTAGAGGCAGGGAGGAGGGAGACAAAAAAGAAGCAAAAGCTTTTGGCTTGGGGGAGGGGAAGGGGGAGGACGCTAGGCTCCAAGATGCCACATTGATTGAAGACAGAGAAGTGTTACCAGTGAGACATGAAAGAACAGTCTCCCACCCACCCAAGACCCCCATGGATACGAGGCAGTGTTGGGATGTCAACTGTTTTTGAACTGCAACTTAGCCTATCCAAACGTATTAATCCTTGTCCTCACCTGAATCAACATTATGAAAAAAGGGGGAACATGCTGCCAATCATGGAAAGAAGTATCAGCTCTGTATTAGCTTATGAAATACAGATCAGGCCAACTGTTTCTATCAAGGATTCGGGGCTGAGCATTCATGGTGCAATTTCAGTTCCTGACTTCATTCCTATGATCCTATCAGTATTCTGATCTGTTGACTCCCATGGAAAAACATTCTAAATATTAATCAAATTTTTTAGTAATTTTAAGAGTCTGCTTTTTGTTTTGTTGGGGGCAAAACTCACCCTCTAAACATCTGTTGCATAACATTAGAAGAGTTTTACCTAATGGAAATGGTTCCATTTGAGAGTTCTTGGGAAGCTCCCTGGAACAAATCACTCCCATGGTCATGTTCTCCTCTTCTGGCTGCTGGTTTTTGCTTTATGACTTTTCCTTAACCTCAACCTAGAGGACTATGAGACAGGGTATGAGGAAAGATGGAGAAACCCAAGGGGACTTTGCCAAGATCTTCCAAGCTCCTAGCCTCAGACTCACCAGCTGACAGCCTCAGTGAGAAGAGACAGCTAATCTACTGCTGCCATCTCAGGGGCAGCCAGGGTTCAGAGCCACCCCCCAACCAATACCTACTGCCCGATCCTCAGGATAAGGATAAAATAGGACAATTACACCGGTGGTTGTAGAAGTCCCAGTAGGGGACCATAGAGAGGGAAACCTAGGGAAATTTGGGAGACCAGTTTAAGTTAGTATAAGAGCTCATGAAAGCCATCAGAACATCTATGGAACAAAGCAGGTTTGCTTAACTATAAAACTATAAATAAAAGCATGAGATATGCCTTAGATCATTAAGTGAAAGAAAATGAATCCTGCATTCAAGTTCAGCTAGATCTTTAGGACCAAGAACATGAATTTAAGGGAAAATCAACATTCCAAAGTAGGAGACCCTCCAAAAACAAACAAACAGGAGTTCCCATTGTGGCTCAGTGGTAATGAACCCAACTAGTATCCATGAGGATGCAGGTTCCATCCCTGGCCTCACTCAGGTGCCATCAGCTGTGGTGTAGTTCCCAGATGCGACCTGGATCCAGCGCTGCTGTGGCTGTGACATAGACCAGCAGCTACAGCTCGGATTCAAACCCTAGCTGGGGACCTTCCATGTGCCACAGATGTGGCCCTAAAAAGAAAAAAAAGTAGAAGAACATCATTATACAGAAATCTGAGATGACTCAATGTATTTTAGCATGTTACCATCCTTCCGCTGATTTGAATAAGCGCCATGGCAGTCTTAGTTTGACCATACAGGATCAAATACTCTCTTACCAAATACAAAGGAAGAGCTAATGATGTAAGCCTGAAGTCTGCTCAAAGAATTAAGAAGTAGGCGGTCTTTTCCCTCTCCCTACTTTGAATTATAAACTGTAGCCCACCTAATCCTCAGGGCAGAGCCTCTTTGCCTGCCCGTTTGCCTCTCTCTTAAGCATTCGATCTTAATAAATCTATTTCTTGCCAATTTATCGCTCACTGAATTCCTTCTGCACTGAGACACAAAGAACCTGAAACTCAGTAAGTCCAGACACCATGCAAGTGATCCTAATTAAAGAAAAAAAAAAATGCATTCAAGTCCCAATATGGGTTCTGGCTAGGCTCGAGTCACAGGTGTTTTTGGTTTCACTCATACCCCTGACATTTTCAAAGAAAGTAGCCCACCTATTTGTCTGTAGTACAAATTCAGCCAGTTTTTGTTCCTTGACCAGCAGCAAAGTATAATTTTCCCTTTCCTTTCCTGAAACTTAAAAAAGGCTTAGCAAACATTAATAGGGTATCTTCTATATTTGATTCAGCAAAGTATTTTTAAATGCGATATTTTTAATAGATTTAACAGATCCTTATGTAGTACAGACAGTCCTTGACTTAGGATGGTTCAACTTACGGTTTTTCGACTTTACTGTCGATGTGAAAGTGAGACAGGCTGGGCTCCGGTACCTGGGACCCTTCACTGCCGGGCTTGTTTGCACCAGGAAGGACAAACTTCTCCTCAAGCAGCAAAATACCAAGAACTATAAGGCACTAAAAATGACTGTGTACATGAGTGGTAGGGACAATTTATGAACCAAATAAGAAAAGGTCAAAAAACCCAACTGCGGCTTCTGGGAGGCCTCGACGGTAAGAGTGGTACTGCGCATGATCCCTGCACACAGCCCCGCCAAGGGGCTGGGCAGACCTGATAAGCCACGCCTCTGGTCCCACTCACGGGTCTGCCCCTTCCCCACATTTAAGGGACTAGCTTCCTGCCTCTCCTATCCCTCTCTGGGAGCAAGCAAGGGAACCTCAAGTGAGTCCAAGAATCTGAGTTGGTATGAAAAGCAATACACATTTCAGAGAAACCATACTTGGAATTTTGAATTTTGATCTCTTTCCAGGCTAGCTAGGTGTAACACAATACTCTCTCCCTTGATGCTGGGCTACAGCAAAATACCCACTGCTCCTAGGCAGTTGCAGAATCATCAGGGTTAAAAAAAAAAAAAAAAAAAAAAAAGATACAGGAGTTCCCACTGTGACTCAGCGGAAATGAATCTGACTGGCACCCATGAGGACACAGGTTTGATCCCTGGCCTCACTCAGTGGGTTAAGGATCCAGCATTGCCATGAGGAAATGCGGCTGGGAATCCCTGTTGCCTGTGGCTGTGGCTGTGGCCACCAGCTATTGCTCGGATTCAACCCCCTAGCCTGGGAACCTCCATATGCCTATGCTGTGAGTGCGGCCTTAAAATGACACACACATTGAAAAAAAAAAACAAAAAACTAATACACTCATAACCATTCTGTACCCAGACAACCATTCTGTTTTTCACTTTCCACACAGTAGTCAATAAGTGACATGAGATATTCAACACAAAACAGACTCTGTGTTAGATAATTTGGCTCAAGTGAAAGCTAATGCAAATACCTCTAAGGTGGGCTAAGCTAAGCTCACGTTCACTAGCCCAGGTGTATTAAATGCATTTTCGACCTACATTTGGTTTTATCTGGATGTAACCCCCATCTTAAGTGGAGGAAGATCTGTGCTATAAATTCACCATTTAACCCTCCTAACAACTGAAGGCAGGAAATAAATTATTCCTTATTTTACCAATGAGTAGAGTATCAGAGAGGCAAAGTAACTTTCTCAAGGTCACACATTGAGTAAATAGGAAAATCAGGATTCATAGTCAGGCCATCTGGCCCCAGAGTCTCTGCATGATTATAGGAAGGAGGTAAACATAGAGGCTTTGCTCGGAGAAATTGCCTCTTTCAACGCCTTTGCAGGAAAATCAATGAGAGTCATAATAATATTAATATATTCAAGAAGCAAAGCCAAAGGAGTCTTAATTTCTGGGAAAACTTAACTCCAAAGACCTATGGCTTCGCTTAGATCTCTGTATTTGCAATTATTCGTTGAAGAAGAGGTATGCAGACACACTAGTGGGAGATAAGTATTTCTTGAGATTTAGACATAAATATGTCAAACTTTTCAGTCTATGTATGTGTATAATTTATTTTCAGATGAGATGGAAGATAAACTCACTATGATTTTTTTTTTTTCTTTTTAGGGCCACGAGTGCGGCGTATGGAAGTTCCCAGGCAAGGGGTCCAATTGGAGCTGCATCTGCCGGCCTGTGCCACAGCCATAGCAATGCCAGATCTAAGTCGCATCTATAACCTGCAGTACAGCTTGTGGCAGCACTGGATCCTTAACCCACTGAGCAAGGCCAGGGATCAAACCCACATCCTCATGGATACTAGTCATGTTCTTAACCCACTGAGCCAGAGCAGGAACTCCCTAGACTTATAGACAAATAGTGAAGACATCCACTTGCAGAGAAAATTCTATTTATTCCTGATTTCCTTACAATCTAAGGTGGCCATGTCCAGTCTGGAGAAGGAAGGAGACTGTTGTGTGTTTTACTGACCACTCAACACCAGCACGTCTTCCTGTGAAAGAGGAAGGCATTCCCTGATGACTTTGGCCTGTGGCAATTCTAACAACATGGAGTTTCTCAACATAGTCTTATCTCCACATGTTATAAATAATCAAACTAATAAATTTTAATGAGTATTCTATATAAATATGAATTTATATTAATACTCATTTAAATATATTATATAATAATAATTACATATTGAGATCCATAATCAAAACTCACACATAGGAACTCTCAATGAGCACAAGAAAGTCAAAAGTTTTGAGAAATTTAAAATGAATCATGTTTGTTCCTAGTCCCCCAAATTATGCACAGCTTTCGGTCTGTCAACAGCTAATTCACTGAATGACCTGCAGCTAATTCTAATTAATGACTCTTAATTACCAAGAAGCACTTTAAAAACATGAAGAGCTGTATAAATGTTAAGGATATTATCTTCAAAAGTCTCTCTAGTGCTTTCTTACAGGCAGGGCAAATAGCTTTCGCTCCCATATGCCTTTGCGTTTCTTTTTGCTCACCATGAACAATTCATTCTTGCCTGTAATCTTACTTTCCTATTTTTGCAACTCAGAACTAATTCCATCTAGAACTAATTCTCCAGAAGGGGAATTAGTCCACACTACAGGGGACTGTTTTGACAGCTTACCAAAGCCATTGATTGTGCTTTGAAAAAGTCACAGAACACACAATTCATTAGATAGAGCAAGAGATTATCCACAAACGGTATTATCTGCCAACAGGTTATCAACCAGCTTAGCCCTCTTTGGGGGAGCTGTATGAGATACCACACAGAAAGGAAAAGATAAAA
Organism: Sus scrofa; assembly: GCF_054392235.1. Taxonomy (NCBI): domain Eukaryota; kingdom Metazoa; phylum Chordata; class Mammalia; order Artiodactyla; family Suidae; genus Sus; species Sus scrofa. The sequence continues at coordinate 55,211,884 of NC_139393.1, read as the reverse complement.
TCATAAGCAAGGCAAAATAAAATAAACACTCTAAATATAAACTGCAGTACTCTAAATTATAAAAATATGGAGGTTATTATTTAATCTAAATTATTGTCACACTTATCACTCTAGAATGCAGATGCTTCCTGACCCAGTGTATCCCCACCTTCAACCCAACTTTGACCCAAACACAGAAAGACATCTTCTCAAATTTCCTCAAATGAATCCATTTATAGTCCCTAGTACCTCTTCACACCAGTCACAATGGCCATCGTTAATAAGACTACAAATGACAAATGTTGGAGAGGGTGTGGAGAAAAAGAAACCCTACTACACTGTTGGTAGGAATTTAAATTTGTACAACCACTATGGAAAACAGAATGGAGGTTCCTCAGAAAACTAAAGAACTACCATATGCTCTAGCAGTCCCATTCTTGGGCATATATCCAGACAAAACTATAATTCAAAAAGATACATGCACCCCTATGTTCATTGCAGCATTATTCACAATAGCCAAGGCATGGAAGCAACCTAAATGACCATAGACAGATAAATGGATTAAGAAGATGTTATACATATATACAATGGAATATTACGTGGCCATAAAAAAGAATGAAATAATGCCACTTGCAGCAACATGGATGCAACTAGAGATTCTCATACTAAATGAAGTCAGAAGGACAAATACCATATGATTTCACTTATAGGTGGAATCTAATATATGGTACAAATGAACCTATCTGCAAAACAGAAACAGACTGATAGACATAGAGAACAGACTTGTGGTTGCCAAGGGAGTAGGGTGTACTGAGAGTTTGGGGTTAGCAGATGCAAACAATTACATTTAGAATGGATTTACAATAAGCTCCTACTGTATAGCACAGGGAACTCTATCCAATCTCCTTGGATAGATCATGATAAAAAACAATATTAGAAAAAAGAATGTGTACAATATAGCAGAAATCGGCATAACATCGTAAATCAACTATACTTTAATTTTAAAAATCTACTTATACTCCCTAAAAAAGAGGAGAAATGTCCATTTCACTGAAGATTATTGTTGAGAGTCCAAGGGAAAAAGCTGAGAGGAGAAAGTTGGCAGAGCACAACTGAAAACCATCTTAAATGAAAATCTATATATACTGGCAAATATATAGTAACTATTGCACAAAGTTGAAATAAAATTCGAGTAGATATAGTACTATTGATATTGTAAAATTGTGTAAACTTTTCAAAAACAAGGTAATATGTGATGATATTCATAAAGACCTCACTCCATGGAGTTTATTATATGGTTGCAATTCAATGGAATCCAAAATATTTAATGCATGCAAATGTTCATCAATGTACAGTCTATTGTTAAAAGGGAAGAAAAAAGACCAGAATCACTGGAGTGCACAATATTAATAAAATGGTGCACTGTAACATCGAAAAAAAATCACAGACTGCATTTTTTCCCCAAAATTGCCTCCAGCTATGCTGCCCCAGGAGCTCCCAGTTCTAGCTCTCCCCACCCTTGACCCCCATTTTGCAGACAAATTCCCTTTCTCATTTACATGATGTGGTGAAGGGATCATTGTCTTCCTGGACCTGCCCTTCGAGTCTCACTCTCCATCCACAGCAATTCACTAAAAGTCCCCCAACACACAGAGCGCTCTCCCCAAAAGAAATTCTGGCAAATTAACTTTTCTTCATCTTGTCACACTTTTGTTGTTGTTAAGCCGAGACTATCTTGGGTATACTTCGACTTGTTTCCATGAGGCTGAAAAGATGTTGGACCCCTATAATATTATTTCTAAAACAGGGATTATGTCTGCCTTGTGCAGCCCTCACTGCTCTCCCTCCTTCCATTTCCCAATCAGTGAAATGTGGGCAAAGAACCGCTATGGAAGAAAACCTAGGCAGCTTGGGTAAAGAGCAAGGGAAGTGGGTCCACTTCTACCCCTTGTCCTTGACGTCAGAAGAGCCTTATTTTAAGGACATGCTTTCCCCATGCGGACTTAAAGGAAGATTGCTGCACTGCTGGTTTCAGAGAATCATTACGGAAGAGTGTTACTCTGAAGCAAATATCAGATATTATCAGATTGTGATCCCAGCATTCCAGTGGGCAGGACAAATCACTTTCATTTGACAGTTGTCAAAGCAGATGGGAAATTACCCATGAGTCTTTACTTCCACTTGTGCATCACTCCGTTTAGCCTTCATAGTGAATCCACAACTGGCTCAAATGCACTTCAAACTACAGCCAGGTATTACACACACACACACACACACACACGGTGCAGGAGAGCCTCTCTCTGACTAGCTATGGGCAAGTTACTTAATCTTGCTGCTCCTTTTCCCTTCCACCAATAGACATATTACTATTAAATTCATAAGGTTGTACTAGAGATATAAAATGTGACGCTGTACAAAAAACACTTAACAGTTGCCCCCCAAACATAGTGGTGGCTACTCAGTGAATACCAGGTGTTTTATTTTATTACCATTGCTAACAAATGACTCCTTCCAGTCTCAATTACAGAGTAAAAAAGGCCATGGGAGAATTGCTCCACCAACTCTCCCCCAAAATCCTATCCCCTGAGAAACAGCAATGGCCCATCTACCCCAACCTGTCTTCCTCCCTCTCCTTCCAGAAATGATCATTAAGGTCTTAGCTCTGAAGAACTGCTATCCCTGCTATCAGTCATAAAGAATTGCAGACAAATAACATCTGAGCATTATAGAAATGCCTTGACGTTCCCCCCACCCACCCAGTTGTAAACCAAAAGGACCCACGCAAAGTCAGAAAGAACCTGTTTCAAGACAAAATTCTCTGTGGAAACCAGCTTACCTAGTTTCGCACACTCAGAACCTTGTAGGCACCCATGAAACTCAGATGTCTTTATTTGTAACAAAACCCAGAGATGTTTCTTTAGCTCTCAGATGTTCTTAGAGTTGACTTGAGAATGAGTCCACATCCCTGATAATGTGTATTTTACTACGTGTCATTATAAGACATGATTTTCAATAAGGCATAGAAAATTTGATATTAGTTGATACTTTCTCCTTATGATGAATTGAGATAATGTTTTTATTTTAAATCTACTTTAGCTTGAATTCTTTTTTTAATTGAAATATAGTTGATTTACCATGTGTTTAGTTTCGGGTGTATAGCACAGTGATTCAGTTTATACATATATATTCTTTTTTAGATTCTTTTCCCTTTATATGTTATTACAAAACATCGAGTCGAGTTCCCTGTGCTATATAATAGGTCCTCGTTGGTTATCTTTTTTTTTTTTTTTTTTTTTTTTTTTGTCTTTTTAGGGCTGAACTCGCAGCGTATGGAAGTTCTCAGGCTGGGGTGGAACCAGAGCTTCAGCTTCTAGCCTATGTACACCACAGCCGCAGCAACGCCAGATCCTTACCCACTGAGCAAGAACCAGAGATCTAACCCACACCCTCATGGATACTAGTCGGGTTCCTTACTACTGAGCCGCAACAGGAACTCCTGGTTATCTATTTTAAATACACTAGTGTGTATCTGCTAATCCCAACCATTCTTAATTAGGTCTCAGATGGTTCTTGTCCCATGCATCCATGTTGGGACATGTTGTATCCAGTTCTGCTTCTGAATCTCAGACCCTTATTACTAAATAGCATCTTCATATAAGCCTTGACTCAGAGTACTGAGCTTATGAATTGATTTCTGCATATAAAGGTATGAACTGCTGCAGAGAAGTGGTTATAAACATAAGGGCATATAACATATAACATATAAACATAAGGGCATCACAGCTATTAACAGCTCATACCAAACGTGGCTTAAGCCTCTTCTTATCGGCAAAGCTGGTATCTTCTTGGCATTGTCCCCTCCACTTGAGTAGACAAAGAACTCTAGGCAGTCAAAAGTGAGAGGTCAGCCTGACTTCTGCACACATATGTGAAGAGTCAGAAAATCAATGGGTTACTGCCACTGCTTCTCCCTGACACAAAGAGCCTGGTCCCCTTCTGACTTGGAAATCCATGAGGGTCATCAGAGGGTAATTCCACTGACGAGTTCCTTCCACAAATATTCATTGAGTGCCTCTAGGTAGGGGGGAAATAGTGGTGAAAACGACAGCATCATCCTTGCCTCCCTGGTACTGACAGATGGCAAGCAGAGCGCACCCATGAAGCCCTGGTATCCAGACCTCAGTCACCAGGGCCAATACTTCTAGAAAAAGCCATCTTCGATCTCATGTCGTCTCTCTTGATAGTCCTCTGGCACTTTTCCTAGATTGATTTTTATCATATTTTATTTAATTTTATTTATTCTCTTCTCTTCTATTGTGGTAAGAACACATGAAATGTGCCCTCTCAAAGTTTTAAGTGTGTAATACAGTATTATTGACACAGTGTGGTATGGCAGATTTCTGGAGTTTATTCTTTTTTTCTTTTTTCAGGGCGACATCTGTGGCATATAGATGTTCCCAGGCTAGGTGTCTCCTCGGAGCTACAGCTGCTGGCTACGCCACTGCCAAACAAGCCCAGTCAGGAACTCTGGCATTTATTCATCTTGTCAGTTGATTAGCAACTTCCCATTTCTCCCTCCCCCACCGGCTCCCCTCCCCCACTCCCCCCTCCCACATCTCTCCCCCACCATTTCACTCTTTAATTCTATGGATTTGACTATTTTAGATACGTCATAAGAGAGGAATCTTGCAGTATACATGGCCCTGACCACACCCAATCTCATCTGGTTCTTTTTTTTTTATTATTTAATTTACTTAATCTAGTTTTTGCACACACACCTGAGGTTTGTTTTTTTTTTTTTTTAATCACGACTATTGAAAAACAGGACACATCTGCCTCACCCAAGTTTACAATGCATTTTGCTGTCACTAAGAAAAGAACTATTGCCCACTGCAGAGAAGAATTTGGAAGCATTCAAGCCTAGCAGGTCACCGCTGGCCTCAGCTTATGAAGGTTTTCAGTTTCAGCCACGTGGCCTTCCTCTTTGTGGCTTATTCTACCCAGACTCAGCAAGAACACAGGAAGATCAATAGAATCTTGGTGGGTAGGAGTGGGACAGGGGCTGAGCTTCAGAGCTGGCAGGGATTCTCTGCAATCCCATGCCCCACTTAGAACATGATTTCATGCCCGTGTGGCTTTAAACTCAGAATCTGATCTCATCCAAAGAGCCAATGCCTCTTGCTCAACAGCGCAGGTGTATGAAGGGTAATTATACTGAAAGGCAGCAGCTCCCCTGGGCTCTGGAAGCCATGGTGGTTTTTAACTCATCTCACACCCACTGTCCTGGGAAGAACAGAGCAGCAGAGCCGGGGGGTTGTGGGGTCGGGGGGGTGGTGGGAGTGGTACCCAGCCTGCCCACCATGGACCCTGGGAGCAGCACTGCACACTGTCTGCCCGCACCATTTGGGAAGCCAGCTGGGGAAGGGACCCTGAGGCTTTGCCTTGGCTGCTCTGACCTTGCCCTTCCGCCAGGTTAGGTTCTGTGGGAGGCAAAGAGCCTTCCCTTCCCGGTAGAGAGCCGGCCTCAGGAATGCATCTGTTTCACCAGCCAGCTCAGTAGGGCAGCAGGACCGGAGAGAAATATATTGGCAAACAGGGTAACAGCTGCTGTTTCCACGTAGGGACACAGCAGTGCTTGAGTAACGAGAATACATTACGGGGACTTGGAAAATCAAGAGTCGTAATTGCAGAGGCTGGTGGTGTGAAGAGGGAGGGCCAGCCTTAGAGAGGTGAGCTCAAGAGCTCCCCTTTTCCGGTATTGAATAAGGGTCTTTTCCTCCCAGGAAGCTTTGAAGAGGCAGAGCCACAGGAAGGCCCAGGTCTTTTCTCTCTGCCCACAGCCAGACAGGATAGGCTGCCAGCAGGTGCCAGGGCTGCGGGCAGGGGCAGAGGAAGGGGATGAAAGGCCCTTCTCTCCGAATCCCAAAATAAGCCTTTACATGCATGTAGCGCTTAGGCAAGTTCATTTCTTCTGAACGTTTGCTTTCCATTTCAAGTCAACTCCCACATCCCTGCAGAAATGTGCAATCTCTCTTCAAAAGGCAGCGTTCACTCAGAAGGAAGCTTCCACATGGACAGATCAATACAGTAGGGTTTTCACCTCTGAAGCCAATTAAATAGACTGATGGAGTTCAGGGTGTACAACCTAAAAAAAGAAGTTGTGGTGGGTGTGTGTACGTAGGTACGTGAGTGTGTGCACACAAGTGCCTACATGCACGTGGGTTCATGAGTATACCCCTTCTCTTTGTATTGAAGCCAAAGAAATACTTAGCTATTCAGATCACTGATAAAGTATTGACACTCTCTTGTTGAGAGGGATGGCTGTTAATTTCATTCATTATAGATCCTGAGTTTCCAGCCCAAGTTTCAGAATGGAAAGTTCCAGAAGCCCTTCAGTCTGTCCAGTGCCCCCACAGAATGGCTTCCAAGCTGTTCCCCAGGATATTACAGGCTCCTTCCTTGGAAAGCTTCTTTTTGGAGGCTGATGACTTTTCTTTGGGAATTATAGTACAGTGGCCAGGGGCCCCTCTTGCAAACCCTCTACTCCTTTTGAACCACTCCTCTGGAAGGTTCATCACCTCTTGTCCCTTCCTTCTTCCTGAAATTTCACCTCATCAACAATTTACCTGACCTCTCCTGGCCTTGACTTGAAACACCAGGGAGGCTGGTTTGTCTCAGAAGTAGTTTTATTCACTGACACCTACCAGTTATAGTGAGACCTGTCACCTCTGTCATCGCTAATTCTCAGAATCAGACAGACAATAAAGAGGTTAAAAACACAGGCCTTAGAATCACTTTTCCCGGGTTCATAATCCCAATTTCTCTGTTAGCTATATGTGCGAATTGGTATATGTAGCTTCATTTTATATGCCTCTGTTTCTTTATCTGTAAAATGGGAATAAAAACAGTACCTTCCTCATTAAAGTTAGGTGAAGATGCAATGAATTAACACAATGCAAGATGATTAGAAAGAGCCAGGCCCATAGTAAGTGTTCAAGAAACGTTACCTTTTATTATCCACCTGACAATTTTGCAAGGTGCGCATTATCCTCACCACCACCCCCTCCCCCCCGCCGCCCGCCTCCCCGTGCTAAATGAGGAAGCTGAGCCTGGAGAAGTAAGGCCACACAGAGAGTAAATGGCAAAGCTCCATTTTAAAATCAGAATTATCATTCTTCAGAGCCTATGCTCAGCTCTGTGCACTCACAGCTGGAATTTGTTCTAAATCTTTCTTTGTTGCTGTCGTTCTTTTGGCTGCCACCTGTGGCATATGGAAGTTCCCAGGCTAGGGGTCCAATCAGAGCTACAGCTGCCAGCCTACACCACAGCCACAGCAATGCCAGATCCAAGCCGCATCCACTACCTATGCCACAGCTTGCAGCAATGCTGGATCCTTAACCCACTGAGCAAGGCCAGGGATTGAACCCACATCCTCACAGAGATAACCTGATGAGCCACAAGAGGAACTCCTATTGTAAGCCTCAATCAACTCCCAGTCATAGTTAAAAATAGGCAAAGTGGGGAGTTCCTTGGTGAATCAGAGGACTATTAAGGACCTGATATCATCTCTGCGAGGATGCAGGTTCAACCCCTGGACTCACTCAGTGGGTTAAGCATCCGGCATTGCCACAAGCTGTGGCATAGGTCACAGATGCAGGGGGATCTGGTGTTGCCATGGCTGTGGCGTAGGCCGGAGCTGCTGCTCTAATTCAGCCCTGGCCTGGGAATTTCCATATGCCAAAGGTGCAGAGACAAAAAAAAGGGGGGGAGCAAAATAGGAGTTCCTTGGCAGGTTAGTCGTTAAGGATCTGACATTGTCATTGCTGTATCTCAGGATGCTGCTGCATGCTGTGAGTGCAGCCCAAAAAAGGGAGGCAAAGTGATAGTCAACCAACGGTGGGTGGTTGACAGTAGTTATAGTTATAAAAGCCTGTGCTTCTCTGCTCCAGAGCCAGCACAATCCCCACCTCCCACCTCCACAAGTCTTTCCAAAAGAGAAAGGCATATTTTTCATGGTTTCTACATGCAAGACATACAAGAAAAGAAACAACAACAACAACAACAAAAATGGGTAAAGAGACCATAAGAGCTTGTGGAGAAAGAAACTTCTCATTTTCTTAAGAGAAAAAGGGTCTTATATTTTATTCTTTTAAAAAAAAATTCTTTCCCTATGTAGTCTATATTTCCCACTTTGTGTTGTATCTGATTTCTTTCTGAAAATTTGGAAGTTTTTTTTCCCCTAGTATTAACATTCATATTTATAACAATGCATAATACATTTAATCCTCTGTTTCTTTTGAAGAATAGAGATTTTTAGAATTCTTATAGGTTATACATCATTCTTTTATGGTTTGTACTACAGGATCCTTATTTAATAAATTCTTGCCTACTCAAAGTCTTGGGGGCATTCTGATTAACTCCACACTTTGACCAAAGAGAAATTAGCATACATATTTTGCTTTCTCTTCACTTCCTTCAACTCTGCTGTCCCATTTAGCTGATGATATCTTTTTAGCATTTGCCTTTGTAATGATAAATATAATTGGACCTTTATCCAATGGATTACTAAGGATGAGTCTCTGGGAGCAGTTCATGCCAGGTGCTAGCAATAAGGATGTGCATTATTCTTTAGAAAATTTTAAAACAATAATAAACCAACCACAAGTCAGTCTCGTCGTTATTACTAGAAGGCTCCAGGAATAAAATATCAGTGATAAACTATTCTTTCTCCTAAGAAGAAACTGGCCCACTGCCACCTACCCCCTTTGTATTCTCTATCAGTTGTTTTAACAGCTTCACCTAATATCTTTTAATATTTCACTGTAAAAAATGAAAAAATCAGCCCAATAATAATAAATCACTCTTCTCTCTCATTATCTCTTTCCAGTTACTTGTCAGGGTTTATAACATTTGCATCTTCTTCTATAACCATATTCCCCATATTTGTTTTTGTACCGTTATATAGATTCAGTATGTAACACTTTTTTTCCTATAATTTACCACTTCTATCCTGATTGGCTGAAGCTTATCCTCAAGTGATTTTTTTGAAATGATACATGGAATCAAAATTCCCTGTATTCTAACATGTTCAAAATGTTTATTGTCTTAATATTGGAATAATATTTTAGCTGGGTATTAAATTCTTAAGTGCTGCCCACTCTTTTCCATGAATCAGTCTAAACCTGGATGGTTGCTTAGTGTTTTTTTTTTAACCGAAATTTTTCTTTCAGTCGTAGTTTGTATTTATCATTCTAAGTCAAATGTTCCTGGGAAATAGCATGCCCTTTCAAACTGTAGATTCTTCTTTTATCCATAAAATATTCTAAATATTTTTCTGAATAGTTATCTCCATTTTTCCTCCTGAGGTCACCATTATGCATGTCACATTTGTCTATTATTTTTTCTCTAACTTTTAAAAATTCTTTGCTTCCATTTCCATATGCCCACTTTTTATCAGGCCCCTTATTGAGTTTTCATCAACGTCTAGTCTCTGTCGGGCTGCTAATAGTTTTGCCTTTAGCTCTAGAGTAGTTTGGTTTATATTCTAGTTCTTTTTTGCTTTGACTCTTTCCTGAACACTGATAACTCACAGTTTATCTCCTCATACCCTCTAGCCGCCTCTCCCTGACCTCATATTTCTGCTTTGTCTCTTTTCTACATTGGAGCAATTGCCTTGTTTTATTTATTTATTTTTAAGATATGGTGAAATATCTGGTTACAATTCCCAACTGCAATGTATTTCTAGTGAGTATTCTTTTTTTTTAATGAGTTTTATTTTTTCCATTATAGCTAGTTTACAGTGTTCTGTCACTTTTCTACTGTGACCCAATCACACATACATATGTACATTCTTTTTCTCTAGTGAGTATTCTTTACAGCAATTTGCTTCTCATTTCCTTTTCTTCTTTTTTAGTAATAACTTTACATATATATGCTGATTTTTTTAAATTTTTCGCCATTTGAATGAGGTTAATTTTTCATGAGAGATGATATGAATGAGGGTCACATGGGGTAGGAGCCAGGACATGGCTGCTAGTGTGTCATAGTAGTATGCATGAGCTCTTGGAGCACTTACTTTTCCCTAATTGTAGAGTCTGTCAGTAGTAAATATATTCATAATATAAAGATCCCTGCAGCTCCATCCACTACCGCAAGGATGCAATGCTCCTTGCAAATTGTATTACTTATATAATTCCTCCCTTGTCCCTGCTCTTCATTTCAGAAAACAAAACCAAGCAGAGGGAAAATTTCCATGCCAGCCAGTAAAACTTCTTCCCAGTTTTCTGGCAAAGATCATAATTTTGCACCTCTTCCTAAGGCCCCTGAGAAAAGCACACTGACTTCTGGCATCTAAAGGGACTTCTAATTCTCCCATCTCTCTGTTTGATCACCACCATCATTACACAACTTCACTTACTCTCTCCTTCTAAATTTATGCTATCTCCCACTTTTATTGAAGATAATGATTATGTTCTCATCTCTCAATCTTTTCTTGTTGTTTATGGGTAAGTCAAAAGGAGAAAAGGGAAATGCCAACTTTAAATGGAAGTCACTGGATTTTCTTACAAGAGAACCAATTCTGCAACTAAGAATGACATTTGGATTAAGATGGCAGAATAGAAGGACTGGAGCTCAACTTCTCTCCTAAAAACAACAAAATTCACAACTAAAGACTGAGCACTCTTCACGCAAATGGACTGGAAACCTTAAAAAAGATATACTACTCCAGAAGAAAAAGAGGAGGACACATCAAGAGGTAGGAGGGGTGATTTCATTATATAAACAACCCCATACCTCCTGGGTGGGAAGCTCTACAGACTGGAAACTAACTGGTTCACAGAGACTCACCTACAGGAGTGAGAGTTCTGAGCCCCACATCAAACTCTCATGTGTGGGGATCTGGCACAGGGAGAAAGAGCCCCAGAGCATCTGGCATTGAAGGCCAGTGGGGCTTGTGCACAGGAGCTCCATGGGACTGGGGGAAACGGAGACCCCATTCTTAAAAGGTGCACACGGACATTCATGTGCACTGGGTCCCAGGACAAAGCAAAGTCTCCATGGAAATCTGGGTCAAACCTGACCGCAGTTCTTAGACGACATCCTGGGAAAACAGGGGTGAACATGGCTTGTTGTGAGGGAAGGACATTGAAAGCAAAGTTCTTGGGCAGCTGCCTTTCTCTGGAGGTGGCCATTATGGGAAAATCTGGCCCCACCCATCAGTCAGCTGCTGAGAAGCCACAGGGCAAACAACAACCCAGTTGGGATCACAGCCCTGCCCCTCAGTAAACAGGCTACCTAAAGACCCCTCAGGCACACAGCTGCCTCTAATCCCATCCAGAGACTAAGCCCCACCCAACAGAGGGATTAGAATCAACTCCACCTACCAGTGGGCAGGCATCAGCCCCTCCCATCAGGAAGCCTACAGCAAGCCCCTCATACCGACTTCAGCCACAGGGGGGCAGACACCAGAAGTAAGAGAGGCTACAACTCTATTACCTGTAAAAAGGTCACCACACCAAAATCCTATAAAAATGAAAAGACAGAGAACTATAACTCAGATGAGGGAGAAAGGAAAAACTCCAGAAAATCAGCTAAGCATGGAGGAGATTCTTAGCCTCCAGGAAAAAGACTTTAGATTGTTGATGCTGAAGATGATGCAATACATTGGAAATAAACTGGAGGCAAAGATGGATAACTTATAGGAAACACTGACCAAAGAGATACAAGATATAAAACTTCAACAAGAAGAGATGCAAAATACAATAACTGAAATAAAAAATTCGCTAAAAGCAGCCAACAGCAGAATACAGGAGGCAGAAGAACAAATAAGCGAGGTGGAGGACAGATTAGTGGAAATAACAGATGTGGAACAGAAAAGAGAAAAAAAACTGAAAAGAAATGAAGAGAGTCTCAGAGAACTCTGGGACAATGTGAAACGTACAAACATCTGTATTATAAGGGTGCCAGAAGGAGAAGAGAAAGAGAAGGGGAAAGAAAAAATATTCCAAGAGATAATAGCCAAAAACTTCCCTATCATGGGGATGGAATCACTCACTCAAATCCAGGAAGCACAATGAGTACCATATAAAATAAACCCAAGGAGGAGTACACTGAGACACATATTAATCAAACTGACCAAAATTAAAGACAAAGAGAAAATCTTGAAAGCAGCTAGGGAAAAGAAACAAGTAACATACAAGGGAACCCCAAAAAGGTTATCGGCAGATTTTTCAGCAGAAACTCTGCAGTCCAGAAGGGAGTGGCATGATATACTTAACGTGATGAAAGGAAAAAATCTCCAACCAAGATTACTCTACCCAGCAAGGCTCTCATTCAGATTTGAAGGAGAAATCAAAACCTTCACAGATAAGCAAAAACTGACAGAATTCAGGAACACTAAACTAGCCTTACAACAAATACTAAAGGAACTTCTATAGGCAGAAAAGAATAAGAGAAGAAGGAAAGAAAAAAGAGCAGCAGAAACAAATCCAAAGCAATTAATAAAATGGCAATAAGAACATACATATCAATAATTACCTTAAATATTAATGGACTAAACGCCCCAACCAAAAGACACAGACTGGCTGAATGGATACAAAAACAAGATCCATATATATGCTGTCTTCAAGGGACCCACTTCACTTCTAGGGACACATACAAATTGAAAGTGAGAGGATGGAAGAAAATATTTCATGCAAACGAGGATCAAAAGAAAGCCAGAGTAGCAATACTCATATCAGACAAAATAGACTTTAAAACGAAGAATATTTTAAGGGACAAAGAAGGACATTACATAATGATCACAGGATCAATCCAAGAAGATGATATAACAATTTCAAATACTATGCACCCAACACAGGTTCACCACAATATATAAGGCAACTGCTAACAAGCTAAAAAGGAGAAATCGGCAACACAATCATAGTGGGGGACTTTAACACCCCACTTACAGCAATGGACAGATATCAACCAGACAGAAAATCAATAAGGAAACACAGGCCCTGAATGAAGCATTAAACCAGATGGACTTAATAGATATTGATAGGACATTTCATCCAAAAGCAACAGAATACACATTCTTCTCAAGTGCACATGGAACATTCTCTAAGATTGATCACATCCTGGGCTACAAATCTAATCTCAGTAACTTTAAGAAAATTGAAATCATATCAAGCATCTTTTCTAACCACAACACTATATGACTGGAAATCAACAACAAGAAAAAAACTGCAAAAAACACAAACACATGGAAACTAAACAACATGCTACTAAATAACCAATGGATCACTGAAAAAAATCAAAGAGGAAATTAAAAAATACCTAGAAGCAAATGACAATGAAGATACGACACTCCAAAACCTATGGGATGCAGCAAAAGCCGTTCTAAGAGGAAAGTTTATAGCAATACAATCCCACCTCAGGAAACAAAAAAAAGCTCAAATAAACAAGCTAACTTTACATCTAAAGCAGCTCGAGAGAGAACAGACAAGACCTAACATTAGTAGAAGGAAAGAAATCATAAAGATCAGAGCAGAAATCAATGAAATAGAAACAAAGAAAAAAACATAGAAAAGATCAATGAAACAAAAAGCTGGTTCTTTGAAAAGATCAACAAAATTGATAAACCCCTAGCCAGACTTCTCAAGCAAAAAAGAGAGAGGACTCAAATCAATAAAATTAGAAATGAAAAAGGAGAAGTAAAAACAGACATCACAGAAATACAAAGGATCATAAGACACTACTATATGCAACTATATGCCAATAAAATGGAAAACCTAGAAGAAATGGACAAATTCTTAGAAAAGTACAATCTTCTAAGATGAAACCAAGATGAAATAGAAAAGATGAATGGACCAATCACAAGAACTGAAATTGAAACTGTGATTAAAAAATTTCCAACAAACAAAAGTCCAGGACCAGATGGCTTCACAGGCGAATCCTATCAAACATTTAGAGAAGAGCTAACACCTATCCTTCTGAAACTATTTCAAAAAATTGCAGAGGAAGGGATACTCCCAAACTCATTCTAGGAGGCCACCATCACCCTGATACCAAAACCAGACAAAGATACCACAAAAAAAGAAAACTACAGGCCAATTTCACTGATGAACATCGATGCAAAAATCTTCAACAAAATACTAGCAAACCACATCCAACAATACATTCAAAGGATTGTACATCATGATCAAGTGGGATTTATCCCAGGGATGCAAGGGTTCTTCAGTATCTGCAGATCCATCAGTGTGATACACCATATTAACAAACTGAAGAATAAAAACCATATGATCCTCTCAATCAATGCAGAAAAAGCCTTTGACAAAACCCAACACCCATTTCTGATAAAAACTCTTCAGAAAGTGGGCATAAGGGGAACCTACCTCAACATAATAAAGGCCATATATGACAAACCCACAGCAGACATCATTCTCAATGGTGAAAAGATGAAAGAATTGCCACTGAGATTGGGAACAAGACAAGGATGTCAGCTCTCACCACTACTATTCAACATAGTTTTGGAAGTCCTAGCCACAGCATTCAGAGAAGAAAAAGAAACAAAAGGAATCCAAATTGGAAAGGAAGAAGTAAAACTATCCCTATTTGCAGATGACATGATACTATACCTAGAGAATCCCAAAGACTCTACCAGAAAACTGTTAGAGCTCATCCACGAATATGGCAAAGTCACAAGATACAAAATGAATACACAGAAATTGACTGCATTTCTATATACTAACAATGAAAGAGCAGAAAAAAAAATTAGGGAAGCAATCCCGTTTACTATTTCATCCAAAAGATAACATACCTAGGAGTAAACCTACCTAAAGAGTCAAAAGACCTGTACTCTATAAACTATAAGACACTGATGAAAGAAATCAAAAATGACACAAATAGATGGAAAGACATACCATGCTCTTGGATTGGAAGAGTCAATATTATCAAAATGACTATGCTACCTAAGGCAATCTACAGATTCAATGCAATCCCTATCAAGTTACCAAGAACATTTTTCACAGAACTCGAACAAAATATTTTAAAGTTTGTTTGGAAGCACAAAAGACCCAGAATAGCCAAAGACATCCTGAAAAAGAAAAATGGAGCTGGAGGAATCAGGCTCCCGGACTTCAGGCTATACGACAAAGCAACAATCATCAAAACCGCATGGTACTGGCACAAAGATGAAAATAACGATCAGTGGAACAGGATAGAAAGCCCAGAATTCAACCCATGCACCTACGGCCAACTAATCTATGACAAAGGAGGCAAAGATATACAATGGAGAAAGGACAGCTTGTTCAGTAAGTAGTGCTGGGAAAACTGGACAGCCACATGGAAAAGAGTGAAATTAGAACACTCCCTAACACCACACACAAAAATAAACTCCAAATGGATTAAAGGCCTAGCTCTAAGACCAGACACTATAAAACTCTTAAAGGAAAATATAGGCCAAACACTCTCTGACATAAACGACAGCAACATCTTCTCAGATCCACCCCTTAGTATTGACAGTAAAAACAAAAATAAACAATTGGGACCTAATCAAACTTCAAAGTTTCTGCACAGCAAAGGAAACCCTAAACAACATGAAAAGACAACCCACAGAATGGGAGAAAATCTTTGCAAATGAATCAACTGACAAGGGATTCATCTCCAAAATTTATAAACACCTTCTGCAGCTTAACAACAACAACAAAAATACAACCCCATCAAAAAATGGGCAGAAGATCTAAACAGACAATTCTCCAAAGAAGACATATGGATGGCCAAAAAAAAACACATGAAAAGATGTTCAACATCACTCATTATTATACAAATGCAAATCAAAACCATGATGAGATACCACCTTACACCAGCCAGAATGGCCATCATCCAAAAGTCTACAAACAATCAGTGCTGGAAAGGGTGTGGAGAAAAAGGAACCCCAGTACACTGTTGGTGAGATTGTAAATTGGTGCAACCACTGTGGAAAGCAGTATGGAGATGCCTCAGAAAACTAAAAATAGAACTCCCATTTGATCCAGCAATCCCACTTCTGGGCATCTATCCAGAGAAAACCACAACTTGCAAAGACACATGTACACAGATGTTCATTGCAGCACTGTTTACAATAGCCAAAACATGGAAACAACCTAAATGTCCATTGACAGAGGAGTGGATCAAGAAGAGGTGGTACATATACACAATGGAATATTACTCAGCCATTAAAAAGAACAAAATACCAGCATTCTTAGCAACATGGATGGACCTAGAAACTATCATGCTAAGTGAAGTCAGCCATACAATGAGATACGAACATCCAATGCTTTCACTGACATGTGGAATCTGAAAAAAGGACAGACTGAACTTCTTTGCAGAACAGATGCTGACTCACAGATATTGAAAAACTTATGGTCTCCGGAGGAGACAGTTTGGGGAGTTGGGGGATGTGCTTGGGCTGTGGGATGGAAATCCTGTGAAATCAGATTGTTATGATCATTATACAACTACAGATATGATTAATTCATTTGAGTAATAAAAATAAATAAATAAATAAAAATGACATTTGGAAATCAATCAAAAGAAAAGGAGAAGGAAATTCAGCTTCGCAGTAGAAAATCTATTCTTCATCAGGAAAACCATAGTAATCCCTACACACACTCAGGTTCTAGTTCATTTTTCACGTGGTTACTATTTCGGTCAGGGAAATCCATGACCATATCATCTTGTTTAACTTAACTTGTTAACAAGGAGGTCATGTTTCTTCTGTCCCAGATATTTGTTATTGCAACAGACATGGCAGATCCTATAGCAACTGACATAAGTTTTAACTCATAGAAGCAGAGAATACAATGGTGGTTGCAGGGGATGGGGGCAAGGGGAAATGCAGCATGATTAGTTAATATGTATAGTTTTAGTTATGCAAAGCGAATAAGTTCTAGAGATCTGCTGTTACCCATTGTTAAATATGAGGACAGATTTCATGTTCTTAGCACAAAATACCATAAACACACACAAGAACACAAAGACAATTTTGGAGGTGCCATGTTTAGTACCTTGGTTGTAATGATGGCACCACAGAAATATGCATATGTCCAAAATCATCAAGATGTATACATCAAATGTGTGGATTTTTTGTATATCAATCGTTCCTCAATAAATCTAAAAAGCATAAAAATAAAGCTTTTGTTTAATATAAATGAATCTATGACCTATCCCATCATAGTATTAAATATGCTTATTTTTATTTAAAAGTAAAATTATAAAGTGAGAACATAGAACTATTCAACAGGACACAAGAACTAGCTTCCACCCATTGGCAGTCAGCTTTTTTTATTTGCGGGTGGCAGAAACGGTAGTGAGACAAGAGAATTTTCACCGCTGAGAGCATCGCAGAAATAGCTGTCACACTTGACATTCATGTTAATTGTGGACAAACTGAATCTTCTGACAGATTTTCTGCAGCCAATAATTTAGTAAAAGTGCTCTGCTTTGGAAAGCCAAGAATGTCAGCTAAAGGTCAGCTCCTAAGGCATTGAAAAGCCCCTTTCTGTAACAAGATGTTAAAATTGGACTATTTTCGCCTCAGTCTAGAATTGGAGAAAGCAGACAATAGGTACTAAGTACCCCTACATTACAAAGTGCAGGGCAAGACCACCTCCGAGGAACTTGCAAAGCAAATGATAAGAAATCAGTCTTGCCAATGATTCACGCATCAATCCTCTTGAGGGTAAAAAAGGATTAAAGTTTAGAGGAATTGCAAAATATCTGCAGCCAGTTCTGGAGGACTATGACATTTTCTCTTCCCATCATAGAGGAGGGGAAGAGGGCAAGGAAGAGAAGGGTCTAGTGAATGGCTAAGAGCATTTGACCTTGACTACCCGGCACACGTGGGGGCCAAGACATGTCAGAACCATCCCTGAAAATGTCTGAGGCAATAAACTGAAGCCCATGGCTAAAGAGTAAAACCCTAAGTAGAGAACAAACTGCAATTCTTGGTGGGACAAGGATTTGTGAGCATTTTAGGTGGTGAGATGTGTCCATTGGGCATAAATTTCCCTGGAGCTGCCTTAAACTTTGCTCCGGAGACCTCACCCCCCACCCCTAGTGTACAATGGAAACTTTAAAAAGCTCTGCATATTTTGTTTTTACAGTTAAGTCTATCCTCCAAATTGCACTCTTTTTTGTATGGTGAGAAGTATGAATTGAAGTTATTTTTTTCCCCTTATCTCTAGCCAGTTGTTTTTGTAGCACTTCTTGAAAAAATTCTCATTTGCCCATTGAATTATACAATTGTTTTTGCTGCATGACAAATTACCGTAGGAATTACTGGCTTAGAACAAGGCTTTTTGTTCTTTGGGGTTCAGGGACCTGAGAAAGGGTCTGCTGGAGTTTTTCATGTGGATACACTTAGACAGTTTCATGGGGCTGCAGAAATGTGAAAGCTCAGTTAGGCTCTGTGTCAGATATGGCTCACTCATGTGACTGGTATGCTGGCTGGTGCCAGAAGCTCAGCTGAGAGTGTCAACCAAAATATCTACAGGTGACCTCTCCAGCATGGCAACCTTAAGGTAGGCAACCTTCTTACATAATGAGTGGTTTCCCACAAAAGAAATGCCCCAAAAAAACCTGAAAGAAGGTGCACTTTCTTTTGTGATTTACTTTCAGAAATTATACAGTGTCACTTCTATCATATTTTTCTGGTCAAGGCAGTCCTAGTCCCATCTAGATGCAAGAGAACCCCACATCCTGATGGGAGTTGTATCTAAAAATTTGTAGCCATCCTTAAAAAAATAACATCATACATGTGTGGGTCTATTTATGGACTATTTTCTTCCATCCCATTGATCTGTTTGTCTATAATAAGTGTCAATAATAATATTGACTATAATAATTTAATCAAATAACTTTCAAGGTAAATCTTGAAATCAAGTTCCTTATTTTTAAAATTGTGTTGACTATTCTAAGTTCTTTGCATTTCCATATAAATCACCTCGATGGGTTCTATTTTTAAAGACCACTTGAAGCTCAGTTGGCATTGCAGGACTCTATTCAACAACTTGGAAAGAATTAATTTCTTAATAATAGATCTTGTGATCCATAAGTGGTATAGTTCTCAGTGTATTTAGGTGTTTTACTCCTTTTTGCAATTTTTTTGGTGTTTGGTATAGAGGTGTTACACTTCTTTCATTAAATTTATTCCTATGTATTTTATATTTTTGATACCATTGACAGTGGAATTGGCCTTTAATTTCATTTTCCAATTGTTTCTTGCTTATATAGAGAGATGCAATTGTTTTTATATATTGATCTTGAGTCCTACAGCCTTTCTAAATTCACTTATTAGTTCTAATACATCCAGTACATTGTTGAAAAGAAATTTTAAGACTGAACATCCTTGCCCTGTTCTAAAATTTAAAGAACAAATTTAAATTTTTTTACTAATGTATTTCATGCTTGATCTCCGGCCTCAATCTCACTCTTCCTTCTTCCAGGAACTCCAATTTACGCGTAAATTAGACTGATTAATATTACCCCACAGAGCTTCTAGACTGTTCCTTTTTTCAGGCTGTTCCTTTCATTCATTTAGATCATTTACTGATATTTTCTTCTAAAATGTTTAACCTCCTGTTAAGCCAATCCAGTGAATTTTTTATTTCATATTTTTAAAATCCAAATGTTTCCATTTGGTTCCTCTTTTATGCTCCAATTTATCAGCGGAGATTACCCATCTGTTCACTAAATTGACAATATTTTAAGTCACAGAATATGTGTGTGTGTGTGTGTGTGTGTGTGTGTGTGGTAGCTCTTCAAGTTTTTTTCTGCTAATTCCAACATCTCTATCATCTCTGGGTCTGTTTCCACTGATTATTTGTTTCTACCACCATAAGGAACATTTTCCTGTTTCTTTCTCTAAGGCCAGAGCAGCCCAGCATCTGAGTTGTGGCTCTTCTGGGATTTCAACTGAATACCTGAGTTTCAAGATCTCTCTACTTTGGTTGGCCAGACTTCTAATGCTGCCCTGAACTCTATAATCTCCAAATCTCAGGTCAGCTCACAGTTCCCTAAGTAGTTGCTTGCTGTCAAGCCTGTACATGCAGCTTAGTAGTTGGCAAAGAGTAAAGGAGACCTCATGCAGGTTCCTGACCAGCTTCCTCCTTTCAAATATCCATCCTTACACGTTCCGGCCTCAGCAACCCCAAACTCTGGCTCCTCAGTTCGGTGAGACTATCATACGTTGCTAGGGTTTCAGATCCCTGTGCCATGATCTGAAAGTGCCTCCAGTCAAAAACCTGGGGTAATCATGAGGATCGTGTGCTTTCCTTCTCTCAAGGATCACCGTCCATCGCTGCCTATTGTCTGTCATCTGCAGACAATTTCCCCACATATATTTGTCTAGCTTTAGAGTTGCTTGTGTTACTAGGCAAGTACCAGTTACCCTCACAGCTCAAAAGTCAGTTGGTATTTTACCATCCAAGATTGCCTGGAGACATCAGCATCTGGCTGAGATTTTATCCTAATTACAGAGATGAAATATCCACAGTGTTTGAGATAATGAGATAAATTGGTTTTCTCCTTGCCCCCTATAGCATTCAACTAATTCAGTATACCGGTCACATTACCATTTCGAATTTCTATGTATAGAATAAGACATAGAGTGGAGCACCAGTACTGCACTTTCATTTGGGAATGGAGGAAATGGTGAGTGGTAAAACATTGACTGTGAAGGGATAAATCTGCAGTGGGTCAGGGCAGGGGAACACCCAAGTTTGGACTCATTCCCAGCTCTATTCCTTATTAGCATTATTGAGCAAGTCATTTAACCACTCAAAGTCCATGCTTACTCTCACTGCTGGATTATAATACTGGCCCCTCCATTTAGTCATGAGTAGCAGATATGAAATTGTTTGCAAACTCTCCATAAATGCTAGTGTTCATTGATAGAAATTTAATTTACGATCCATTTGAAGTAGAAAAACGAAAAAGCTGAATCCTAGAATATGAATATAGCTTCTATTCCCAAATCTGTCTTCTCTCAGCCTACGTAATAATACTAATACCCCTGCCTCCTGACACACACACGCCTTTGTTCAGAGCCTACCACCGGCATAGCACTGTTCTGGAGATTTTACCTTATTTATTTTCTCCAACAAACTTGAATGACAGAGATTAACATCTTCATTTTGTAAATCAGGAAACTAAGACAAAGCAAAGTCAAGAAATTTGCTAAGTCAAATGGCAAGTCGAGAAATCAAACTCGGACTCTTGTGTCTACAAAGCCTGAGTTTTTCCCACTAGACCACTTTTCCCATGAGCCATCATCATTTCTCTAGGCCCCTGAACTCTCTGTAAAGTGAGGATTTTCAGCCACATGGTAAGGATTACCCTCCCTTCTTATCTAAACATGTAAAATTGTAACATGATTTTCTAATCACATTAAACCTACAGAGTAAAGAAGCCTAATCTAATTCTCAGTTCACGTACTTGGAAATGTTGAATTCTAGGGGTTTGTTTGTTTTGATTTTAATACTTAGCTTCTGATCTGCTATCAATAAAGACTTCAGCCTTAACGATGATGTCCTTATTCTGATCAGTCACACGGGCTTTGGTGCTCAACTTTTGTTTCTTCTCTATGCTGGCCTTATACCCAGGGCCTTTCTAGCCATATCATCTGCTGTGGCTTGTCACGGAGGAAAATGTCTCCAGAGTGGGTGTATTTGAACAAGAGTCCCCCAGTTTATTCCGACTTGCCCTCCGTCCACTGAGATAATTTGAAAAATATCAGTATGTGTTTGTGTACAGCTCAGGTCATATTGCAAACATATATTATTTGACCTTATGCCCATTAGTGCTAATTATCATTTATTTCTTTGTTTTTGTATCTATACAATCCATGGCAATAATGGCACTAGTTTGCAGAGCTGGCCTGAGAAGGGAGAAAAGGATAAGCATTCATCTCGATCTCTGCTTTGACAGGATTTGAAACGAGTGGGAGGAAGAACACACTTCTGCCTCCTATGCAGAAACAGAGAGGTCAGCCTTTGAGACAAGAGGTCATTCCACAAGCATCAGTGGACAGAAAGCATATTTGAATAAGCACATCAAAATGCCCATCAAAGAGACACTTCCTCCCACCACCTCCTTGACAGTCGCCATCCCCAGTGACAGATGGTATTGCTGGATCTGCACTGTGTATGCGAAGACATTGAAGGAAAGAAAGCATTGAGCAATAAGACCAGTGAGATTGGTTGTATGACGGATTCAGGGAGCGGAGGCAGGTGTTTCCAATATTTCTGCTACATGTAGGGAGGTGCAGAAGTCTCGTCACAGCAGACATTCTCCTGGAATAACCTGGAGATGCAATGGGGACTTAACCTCCCAGGTTTTTCTGGTCCAAACATTCCTTGATATTCTCTAGCCTTAGTCTCTAAAGATGATGAGAAACTGACCAGTAGTGATGCACTATCTGGGCAGTCACCTCCAAAGCAGTCATTTTTTTTCTTTGAATATCAGCCACAAGGGTCACACATAAATCATCTGGCTGAAATGCAGGCTTTTAAGGTGCTCCCCCTCCTACAGAAATTCGGTTGATCTCTAGCTCCAAGTTGACCTCTTTCCCAATCTCTTGAATTTAAAATTAATGCCATATCACGGTTAGTACGTGATCGAAGATTCCAAACTCTGAAATGTAAGCATATGCAAAATGTTAGCAGGGCAAAAGATCAAGGACATGTATAAGACAATTTGACACATGCAGGGGCCAAGTCAAAAAGGCCAAGTCACAAAATAAATTGCAACTAGCAAGGGCATGAAAGAGCAGCAGAGCCATGCTCTATAAATACATTAGCAGTGTGGGCAAGGTGTAGACTCCTTAATTACTATGGTGGGAGGAAAAATACAGCAATAGAGCAATAGACAGCAGCAAAATGGTGGAGATAAGACCATCATAAGATGTATATCAAATGCTTGGAAAGAATTCATATAACTTCAGTTTTGAGACTTCCCCGCCCCCTCCAAAAAAAAAGCCTCCAACCATCAGAAGCCTAGTTCTTACCATCTTTGAAAGAAAAAGTCAGTCTGATTAGAAAGTACTTTATCAGCTGCTTACTAGACACTTCTGGAGGTGTCAATGTCATTGAAACTCTACATATATAAAACGAAAGTCACCACATTTCCATTAAAAATTATTCTTCTCTTGGGATCTGGAACAAGATGGTGGAATAAGAAAATGCTGAGTGGAGTTCCCATTGTGGCTCAGTGGTTAACAAATCCGATTAGGAACCATGAGGTTGCAGCTTCGGTCCCTGCCCTTGCTCAGTGGGTTAACCATCCGGCGTTGCCGTGAGGTATGGTGTAGGTTGCAGATGCGGCTGGGATCCTGCGTTGCTGTGGCTCTGGTGTAGGCCAGTGGCTACAGCTCTGATTAGACCCCTAGCCTGTGAACCTCCATATGCTGTAGGAGCGGTCCTAGAAAAGGCAAAAAGACAAAAAAGGAAAGAAAATTCTGAGCTCACCTCCTCCCACAGACACACCAAAACTGCAACTGCTTACAGAGCAATGATCTTGAACAGTGACCTGAAGACCAGAAGAAAAGATTTTCTACAACTACAAATATACAGAAGGTGCAACAAGAAAATGAGTAGGAGATCCAGAAACTCGTTCTCAGGACCCACAGCCCCAGCAAGGTCACCCACAATTGGGAGAAAAATCCTAATTGCAGAATTTTCCCAAAGGAGCCAGGAATCTGACTCCCCCATTGAGCTATCCAGCCCAGGGGGTTCTGTGCAGGGAAGATAAGACCACAAAATTTCTGGCTCTGAAAACAAGCAGAGTTTAAATTTAAAAATTAATTACAAAATCAGCAGAGGACCTGAATATACATTTTCTAAAGAAAATATATACCAATAGACACATGAAGGACACATCAGCACTAATCTTCAGGGAAATGCAAGTCAAAACCACAACGAGACATTATCTCATTAACAAAAGACATAACGTTAACAGTAACAAAAGACAACAAAAATATCAATGAGGATGTAAAGAAAGGGGAGCCCTTATGCATTGGTATTGGGACAGTAAATTGGTTAGCCACAATGGAAAATAGTAAGGAGTTTTAATTTTTAAAAAAATTAAAAATAGAACTACCATACAATCCAGCAATACCACTCCTGGGTATTTCCCTGAAGAACACAAAAATGCCAATTCAAAAAGACATATGCCCCCTTGGAGTTCCTGTTGTGGCTCAGCGGAAATGAATCTGACTAGCATCCATGAGGACACTGGTTCAATCCCTGGCCTCCCTCAGTGGGTTAAGGATCCGGTCTTGCCATGATATGTGGTGTAGGTTGCAGATGCGGCTCATATCCCGGATTGCTGTGGCTGTGGCGTAGACCGGCTGCTATCGTTTCAATTGGACTCCTAGCCTGGGAACCTCCATGTGCTGCAGGTGTGGACCTAAAAAGACAAGAGGAGAAAAAAGATATATGCACCCCATGTGTTCATCGCAGCATTATTTACAATAGCCAAGATATGGAAGCAACATAAGTGTCCAATGACATACCAGTGGATACAGGAGATATGGTAAATAGATATGATGGAATATTATTCAGTCATATCGACAAGAATGAAATCTTGCCATTTGGAACAACATGGATGGATCTAGAAATTATTATGCTATGTGAAATAAGTCAGACAGAGAGAGACAAATGCCATATGGTTTTACTTAGATGTGGAATCTAAAAAACCAACCAAACCAAATAGAAAAAGGGTTATAGATACAGAGAACAAATTGGTGGGTGCCAGAGGGAGTGGGGGAATGGACAGAATAGGTGAAGAGGATTAAGAAGTACAAACTTTCATTCAGGCAATAAATAAATCACGACGATGTAATGCACAGCATAAGGAGCATAGTCAACAACATTGTAGTAACGTTGTGTGGTGACCGTCTGTCACCACAGTTACTGTGCAGATCGTTTCGTAATGTATGGAAATATTGAAATACCTGAAGCAAATACTTGCATGTCAACTAAATGTCAATTAAAAAATTGTGTCTCTCCCAGCCATAAAAAAGAACAAAATAATGCCATTTGCAGCAACAATGGATGCAACTAGAGCCTCTCCTACTAAGTAAAGTGAGTCAGAAAGAGAAAGACAAATACCATATATCACTTTTACACTGGAATCTAATATATAGCACAAATGAACCTTTCCACAGAAAAGAAACTCATGGACTTGGAGAACAGACTTGTGGTTGCCAAGGGGGAGGGGGAAGGAGTGGGATGGACTGGGAATTTGAGGTTAATAGTTGCAAACTATTGCATTTGGAGTGGATAAGCAATGAGATCCTGTTGTGTAGCATTTGGAACTATTATCCAGTCCCTTGTGATGGAGCATTATGGAAGATAATGTGAGAAAAATGTGTGTGTGTGTGTGTGTGTGACTGGGTCACTTCGCTATATGGTAGAAAATTGACAGAATGCTATATACCAACTACCATGGAAAAAATAAAAATCATTAAAAAAAAATATGTCTCTCCCAAATATTTGCTGTCACAGCCAATGGCACTACCATTTATCTTCCCAAATCTTCAAGCATTGAAACATTTTGACTTCTCTCTCTCTCATCTTCAATGGTTATCACCGCCAACTTTTACTTCCTTCAAAGCATCTCTTCATCTATTCCCTCCTCTGCATTCACTGCTGTCTTTTGATCTGTCATCTTACAATTTAACTCTTACATTATCTAGGCTTGACTCTCAGGGTCCACTAATTTCATACATTACATTTATTATGACAGTTCTTCTCCAAAGCCACAAGAGTCCCCTCCTTTTTTTTCTCATCAATTCTTCACCCACCAGCATAGTTCAACACACGATGTGAAATCTTCTATGATGTGATTTGCCAGCTCAGTTCTCTCCTCTGTTCTCCAATCAATACCAAACCTCTCAGAATTTACAATCCTCTTTCCCATCAAAGGCAGGCTGATCTTTTTTTTTTCAAGCACCCAAATAGATGCAAATGCTCAGTATGAGCAGCGGTGCTGTGCCCTAGACTCAGGGAGCCTGTGCTTTAACTCCTGCTTCCGGTATCCAAGGTCTGATTATTGTTAGACACTTGGACACCTTTGAATTGTGGCATTGAAAGTAAAAGGAGAGAACGGGCAGAAAACCCAGCAGCAGCAGCCCTGATCTTCAAGCAGAATTTAGCTTGAGCCATAGTGCCTGCTTTTCTCGCAGAATAAATAACATCGGCTTTTATAACCACAAGCCCACGTTCTCAGTGATTTAACTCAACAAAGGTTTATTTCTCCCTCATGCCACAGTCCAGAATAAGTCAGGGAGGAAGGAGGAGGAGTGGAGAGCAAGGAGCAGTGAATAATAGGGGGACCTGGACCCTTTTATTCTTAAAGTGGAATTACTTTTCATGTGACTTCTAAGGATGTTGCAACGCAGGAAGAGAGAAGAAATGAAGGTCGTGTCTAAGAGCTTTTTAGGAGTCTGCCCCAGAAGTGACAGGCTTCACTTCACCCATATTTTATTTGTCAAAACTTGCTCAAATGGCCCTAAATTAACTACAAACGATCTGAGAAATGCAGCTCAGCTCCGTGCCTGGGAAACAGAGGCAAATAATCCATCGATATTATTGAAGCTGTGCTCTTTCTACCCTGTCCAAGACTCTACTCATTAACAGCTGCCTAGAACCTATTCTTAGATTTGCTGTCAAATCCAGCTTAAATCATTCTTTCCTGTCAGGGAGCCAATCCTTTGAACCATTTTTATTCACTTTATTTGCTCACACATGTTTTATTATTCCATCTTCTGGAATTTGCCACCTCTGTTTAGTCTTAACTACTTTGGCTTTAGAGCAATACAATGACTGGCAAGTTCTTTTTTAGTTTTCATTTTGTTTTTTAGGGCCAATCCAGCAGCTTATGAAGGTTCCCAGGCTAGGGGTCTAATTAGAGCTGTAGCTGCCAGCCTACACCACAGCCACAACAAAGCGGGACATGTCTGCATCCTACACCACAGTTCACAGCAAAGCCGGATCCCCAACCCACTGAATGAGGCCAGGGATCAAACCCAGGACCTCATGGATACTAATCAGATTCATTTCCATAGTGCCCACAATGGGAACTCCATGACTGGTAAGTTCTACTCTGCTCTTATCCTGCTTCACACCATAGAATACTAGACCCAGATACCGGTGGCTGATT
The DNA here is from genome assembly GCF_054392235.1 of Sus scrofa. NCBI lineage: Eukaryota > Metazoa > Chordata > Mammalia > Artiodactyla > Suidae > Sus > Sus scrofa. The sequence continues at coordinate 55,184,719 of NC_139393.1, read as the reverse complement.
CCTGCTTCTCAAAAGGATAACGGTGATTTTAATTAGTCCAACATTTATACTGTAGTTACCCACATGGAGAGTTTAATAGCACAGACTTCGCAATCAGTGAGACCAGAGTTCAAATCCTGCCCGGCTCTGCTACTATGTGATCTCATTAGGGTATTAACCTCCCTAAGCCTTAGTTGCCTTATCTGTAAAATGGAGAGAGTAGCATCTACATTCAGAGTTGTTATGAGGACTAAATGAAATATCTGGTAGTCACTTAGCACAAAAGTTGTCACATTAGTCAGTTGAATGAAATGAGAAGGTCATTCGGGCATTGTCAAATGGGTGACAAATTCATAATAACACCAAGGAAAGAATCAATAGTATTACTTTAAGGATAGCTACAGGCTGGTGGGGGAGATACCAGAAATTAGGGAGATTCTGTTATAAATCACATATCTGAAACTACTGTACTGAGAACAAGGAAAAAAATATCTGCTTTCATAAAACAAATATATAGCGCGGAGTTCCCGTCGTGGCGCAGTGGTTAATGAATCCGACTAGGAACCATGAGGTTGCGGGTTCGGTCCCTGCCCTTGCTCAGTGGGTTAACGATCCGGCGTTGCCGTGAGCTGTGGTGTAGGTTGCAGACGCGGCTCGGATCCTGCGTTGCTGTGGCTCTGGCGTAGGCCGGAGTCTACAGCTCCGATTAGACCCCTAGCCTGGGAACCTCCATATGCCGCGGGAGCGGCCCAGGAAATAGCAACAACAACAACAACAAAAGACAAAAAGACAAAAAAAAAAAAAAAATATATATATATATATATATATATATAGCGCAATATTAGGTACTATAGATACCATGATCGCTTTGTATTGTGTCCATTTGGCTGGGCTGAACTACATTTCCCAGAATTCCATTTCTTGTGTCTTTCTTGGTTAGAGCGCAGGAAGGGTTACAGGAGATATAGAGAGCAGAGGGAAACAGCAGCCTTTTTGTAGCTCACCCTCATCGTTGCTGATCTGCTGAGTTACACCCTGGGTGTACAGCAGGAGCTGAGACTACCTTTCTCCATCCTGCTGCTGCTTCTCAGTACCTGAGCCATTGACTCCCAGGCCAGGTGTGTGTTTAGATCCCTGACAAAGCACATTGGCTTCTGAGAGACCCTTGTCAGCAAGACCAGAGGTGAAACAATATGTACAGGTTTTAATCCAACCTCATGGGGTTCCAGCTCATGTTGGTGAGTTCCCCTAAGCCCTGATGTCCCCACTTCACTGCCATCCTCCCCTCCAGACCACCAGCATGAATGCTAAGTTCCAGCAAGAGATGCAGATACCATTCATACACACACACACACACACACACACACACACACACATAATTTCTGTGCTTAAACAATGACTCATACAAGAACTCTGATTTTTATACGAAGAGGTTATTTTAGGCAAGGTACTCAGGTAAGTTTCTCTGAGGAGTACCACATGAGTAGAACCTGAATGAGTCAGCAAATGAGTCCTGAAAATATTTGAAGGGAAATTAGCAAGCAAGTGCAAAGGCCCTGGGTTAGGAATAAGAGTCAGCATGTTGGAGGAACAAGAAGGCCAATATGTCTGGATCAGAGATGGAAACCCTCTGGCTACTGGGCAGAGAATATACTGGAGAGCGTTAGATGAACTAGGAAGTCTGGACAGGGGTTGGGACTATGTGGTGTTGGTAGAAGTGATAAGAAGTGTGCAGATTCAGTACATGAAAGAGAAGCTGATATGGGAATTGTTGATGAGATGGATGTGAGTGTGAAGAAGGAGAAAAATCAAGAATGAAACTTGCTGTTTTCCATTGAGAAAACATATGCCAAGCCTAAGAGGATCTAAAAATAAGATGTTCACCATCCACCAGGAAGCAGTCTGTCGGGTTCCTTTCCCCGCCCAGAGCCCGTTCTCAGCATCTCTCCATCTCCAAACACGTCTCCCAACTCCTCATTTGAATAACTGTCTGTCTTCCATCTTCACTTAACTGTGTGCCATAGGAGCAGGGATTATTCTTTGTCTTTTTTGCCCCAGTCCACTTGGTGCAGTGATTTGTGGAGAATAGGGTTTATTTAAATTTCTTTGTTTATGTTGATTCTTCTTGAAAAAGATTTGAAACATACAATTGGTCATAAGCTTCCCTAATTCCTTCAAATCACATCACAAAGTGGCTTTTAGGGTTCCTTTTTTAGAGAGCCAATATGAGGATTTGCTTGCGTGCACTGATTTTTTTTTTTTTTTTTTTTTTGGCAGATTTCAGGGATTCAATAATAGACCAGGAATCAAAGATTACAAAAGAGGAAATCCTTTTACTCCTGCCATTTACTTCACAAAAGAATTAGAATTTTCTTTCACAAAGAACATTCATATATTAGACAGATTTTAGGCAACTAAATTCTAATCGAGCCAACCAAAGCCAATTCAATATCTTACACATGTTGGATATTAATTAACACAGTTAATTAAAGCAATTTAAAATCTCCCCTTTCCCGATTCCATTAGCACTGGCTTTTCCAACTAATAAAGAACCTTTCTTAAGTATTATGAATTGATATGGAAATCACAAATTGCAGAGGCCTTGTGAAGGAGAAATAATTTATTCATTAATTACTAAAATTCACTGACCATAAATTTGTCACTGAAATAAAACTGTGGCATTTATGCCCAGATGCACTCATAAATAACTAAATAATTAAACTCACAGCTTCAGAACAAAAGCCGCACAATGGGCACAGTGAAATTCAAATAAGGATCTTACAGGACAAAAATAGAACATGGAATAAAAATTATGCTAATCTGCATATGACCCCTTCAGAGCGTTTATGCCAGCAGTTTCCAGAAATTCCACTTGACTTTCCACAATTTACTTTGTATTCACTGTTCCTTAAGAGTGACCAAGTATTCGGAGGCTGCCAGGGCAGATATTTTCCCTGTCAACACCATACGGGGTGTGACAATGAGAACTGCAATCTTCCACCTCCCAAAGCACATCTCCTCCTGTCATTGCATTTTACCAGCATGGCCCCAAGCCTCCTCACCCACTGGGCATGCGCACAGGGGAAAGGAAGGAGGAGAGAGGCGAGCCAGCATTTACTGCACACCTACCATTCGGTAGCAAGTGCCTAACTCCTGTTCTAAAAGTCATTCACTTCTGTAGCCCCCGCAATAATTGTTTCCTCCATTTTCCAACAGCAGAATTGATAGTGAAGGTGGAATTCAATTGCCCTCATCACCCAAGACAAGATGTTTTGTACCCAACTCTTTGTGACTCTGAAAAGAGTTCGTATGTTGCCACCTGCATTTGGTGTAAGGAAAGCACTTCGGGTCTCTGATGTGTCCCCATGCTCTGAGGCATCCTATGTGGACAGCTCCCACCCCCCACTCGGAGATCTACAGCTCTGTGTTGGATCCGCCTTGGGGAGACCAGCCTGCTCAGAAGACAACAGCCTGCTTTTGCATCAGGCTGCTTTCCTTGGCAACTTCTTGTCATTGGAGAGTCAATCGATGCATTGAAAGCAGCACAGAGACTTCTGACACATCGCAAGCATGTTGACTACAGGATATTACTCACACGTACTGTGTTCTTTAACATAGTTTGGAAATATAGGGAAAGGACAATTCAAATCAGTGGAGGAAGCCTGTGATGCTGTGTTAGATCTGAGAAAAGTGGGTAAATCCCCAAGAAACCACAATTTCTGTCTCTTCCTACTCTACTTGTTTTTTACAAAAATAACTGTCCTACAAAATTGGATTGTGATGATCATTGTACAACTATAAATGTAATAAATTCATTGAGTAATAAAAATACACATTAAAAAAATAAATAATAACTGGGCTTGGGTCCACAGAATGTCAATGTCTTATTCTTGCTTTCCAGGTACTAGGTATGTTACTTTGCCCAAGACTTTTATCTCATAGAGCCTGTCTCCTCGTTTGCAAAATGGTGTCAATAAAGTCAACTTTGAGCAGTTACTAGGCACTCAAATGAGATTGTACGTATCTGAAAAGAAGTCAACAGGGGAAATGGAGCTCACGTGTATGTTTCATTTAACTAGCAGAGCAGTGTTGTAAAATGTGAATGTGAACTTAAGAGAGGGATGCATCTCCCCCTTGGCTACAGTCCCCACCGCACCCTACTGCCTTCCAACAAGTAGCACCACGCATGGACACTCTTTGCCTGGCCCCTGAAGCATTTACATTTGCATCTTATACATCTATATGTCCTCTGTGAACTCTTAGGAATTATACGAATATTGTAAATATTATGTGTTTCTTTGAAGGCACGAAATCATATCTCAATAGCCTCGGTGACCTGATAACATACCATAGTATGCCAGGCAGATAGTGAACTCTCAATAGAAGCTTCTAGAAATGAAATCATATTCGTGGTTTCTGGAAATGAGATCATCTTAGTGGTGTCTGGATAGAAGTTGGGGCGCTCTCTATAGAGGACTCACCCTCACAAACCCACTTACATGGCAGAACCCTGGTTTCCAGGGCCCAAGACACCAACCAGCCTTCCTTTTTCCTTCCAGAGAACACTCAGATTCTTTTAAAGAAAGCATCTTAAAGTGAGGCTTGGATGGAAAACATATATTTGTATTCTGCAGCAGTGGTTCAGGTCATGGACGTTTTACAAGGAAATCAAATAAGGAAATCAATAGTACAGAAACCGTTTACCCCAGGGCCCATCTGCTACCCTGTGGTTCATTGTAGTACTTAATATTGCCATGATTAGTGTTTATCCCTTGTGAATTCAAGGCATACGCCGTATTTTGAATGTTTGAAAAGCTATTATGTATTCCTCTAAACAATTTCCAAAGAATCTTTACACTCCCTTGAGTATTAGGCATTGCATGGCCCCAGGAGGGCAGGGGGCGGGGGTTCTGCCAGAACCTGAAGCATGAATTACAAGTAGGTTATTACAGGGGAGGGACAACAAGAATCGCTATTTCAGCCCCACTATTCCCAACTTTCTCTTGCAGGCTGGGTGCCTTTATTTTTATCTTCTAGTGAAAGAATGAAATATACATAAGAAAATTGTATGTTCTAAGCGTCTTACCATTAATTTACATAAATGGAAAAAACCCCACAAGTTCACACCACTGCTACTTCCTTATCCATAATTTGACCGTTTTCTCCAGTGGCTTAAATAATACCTTTCAGGCAAAGCTTTCAGTTTGTTCCTTCTTATTAACTTTATTCCTCTCGGTCCCCTATGAGCTGGGTTAATAACAGAAGCACTGGAGCCTTTATGTTGCACATAAAAAAGGGAGTCAAAATGATTAACCCCAAGTCCCTACCCAGCACTAGAAACTGGACGCTCTCCTCTGGCTCTCTTTTCTTAGTCCCACATCCCATTGTTGAGACACAGAATAAAATCGCCAAGGATCGGAGTGGGCAAGATGGGCGCCACCAAATGGAAATCAACACAGACACAGGTAGGAAAGGATACATTTCAGGAAGAGACTTACAAGACAGTGCATCTTGGGGAGCGTTTAATAAGCCACCTACTATTCTTGCTTTCACTCTGCAAAGTAGCAATCCCCAATATGTGGGCCGTGGATCACCTGGAGATTTGGAGAGTTAATACAAAGAGAGGGGAAGTTAACCAGACAGTGAAAGACAAACATTGTATGATATCACTTATAGGTGGAATCTTAAAAAAATATTTACAAATGAATTTATTTGCAGAACAGAAACAGACTCACAGATGTTGAAAGCAAATTTATGGTTTCCAAAGGGGACAGGTGGGGAGGAAGGGTGGACTGGGGGATTGGGATTAGCATATGCACACTGTGGTATATCCAATTTCGGGCCAATAGGGACCTGCTAGATAGCACAGGGAACTCGACCCAATATTCTGTGATAACCTATATGTGAAAAGAGTTTGAAAAAGAATGGATGTGTATATATGCACAACTGAATTGCTTTGTTGTAAAGCAGAAATTATTACAACCTTGTAAATCAACCATACTTCAGCAAAACAAACCAAAAAAGAGGTGGAAGAATCTCTATTTTCAAAGCATATGTCCTCAAATATTATCTATAGATTACATAAATGTATTGCACATACAGCTGCTACTATTTTTAGTCCTATATAGTTTTTATGTGCTGCTCTGACTTATGAAATACCACTTATTTGAAGGGCTCTTAATTTAAGTGTGGTCTTGTAATTACGCATCGCCAGAAAGACTATATGATAAATGTGTAAATAGTACGGTGTTGAGCGTATTAGGGGAAAAAAGCAGTGGGGACATTTAAAAAGCTGGGATCCACTATCCTCAATGATGTACTCAAGTCTGTGTTATAAATACAATTAGAATTTTGAATAATGAATACCTTGAAGCAAACTTTCCACTATTTTTATTCTTCCTACATTTATTATTTCCATTCATACCTTCATATTCCCATTCTTTAAAAGTTTTGTTTCCCAAGAAACACCTATTAACTAATTTATTATTTGGTCTTTTCATAGTAGACATCTTTTTATTAGAATTTTTTTTATCAGAAACCTCTTTCCCCATTCATTATTTAGGTTAGAGATAGCTGGTTGGGAATTGCAACTATGAATTTTTTAAATTGATTTTGAGTTTATTTTTATAGGGATCACAGAATCTCCACCACTGCTTTCTCTGATTTGAAGTCTCTGATCAACACCATGGGTATCTAATCACCATATTTATTTTTAACACTTTCTGACAATTAAGAACATTCTGCATCACTTGGTTTAGAAACAGTCCTATAGCCAGCAAGACAGTCCTTGGAGTCAGAACTGGCTCCAAGCCAGATAAGTATGATTGACTCTTCTTCAGAAAGAGTTTTAGTTCCTGGAGTTTACTGAAGTAATCCCTCAAGAAAACGTACAGCCACAGTGCTGATTTTGGTATAGACTTCCCACTGTCCAATCTATTGACTCAAAACCTGCTGCCCTACATTAGAAAGCCCAAGAAAAGAGCAATTGTCATTAAGGGAATTGTACTGGTCTTTTTCTATCATTTGGGAAGTCTGTGAGAGACTAAAAGTTAGGGAAGAGAAGAAATCACAATTCTCTTAACCCAGGAAAAAAAAAAAAAAAAAAAAAAAACCTGTGGCTGATTGTGGGATTAGGCAAAAGGCTACCTACAACAACCATGAACTTGGCAGCAATGCACAATTGATGCTATAGAGATGGTTTACATGGATCACCATTTTTATTATAAGCATTATGATCTTACACATAAGGAAACCAAGTCTTAAAATATCACATTTTCATTGGGCTTAATTATAGACAAAAAGTCATGTTTCAAATGCATTATATACACACACAAGGATGCCATAAATCCTTCTGAATGCCCTGTGCACACATCACCTTGCTTAGATAACTGACTTTTGTAACCAGGAAAAGAGTCCTGGATCTCAACCAGGAAAGGCAGGAGAAGTGCCAATGAAAAATGACGAACAATAATGGTTCCTCCCAATAAGTTATTTCTCGAACTGATTGCCAAAAATCACCTGGGGAATTTTTAATTTATGACTATAGCCCTGTGGCTAAAAGTTCATTAGGCCTTAGGCAAAGCCCGGGATCTGTAATTCTTTTAACCCACAAATCATCGCCAGGTTTGGGTATCACTTCCCTGACCTTCAGTCTTGGGATGGCCACACATAATTTTATCACCCCCTAGTATTTTCCTAAACACTCACCAGAGTGGCCAAGGGGGGCAGCCAATCCCCGTCTTCTCTGCCACCTGAAGTCCAGGCATGAGGGACCTTCACCGCCTCTTCCTTGTTTGCTAGCAATCAGAGAAACAGAAAAGCAAATGCTTGCTTTGTAGTACAGCAGAAATTATCACAACCTTGTAAATCAACTATTTTTCAATAAAACTTTAAAAAATGAAAAAAAGCAAATGCTTGGACTAACCATATCTCATATTTGACACTGTCTGTATGAGTTGTTCTATTTCAAGATTTTTTTTATTCTAGTAGATTTACAATGTTCTGCCAATTTCTTCTGTACAGCAGAGTGACCCAGTTATACATATACACACATTTTTTTTCACATTATCCTCCATCATGTTCCATCACAAGTGATCAGGATATAGTTCTCTATGCTACACAGCAGAACCTCATGGCTTATCTGCTCCAAATGCTCTAGTTTGCATCTATTAACCCCAAACTCCCAGTCTCTCCCACTCCCTCCCCCTCCTCTTGGCAACCATAAGTCTGTTCTCCACGTCCATGAGTTCGTTAACTATCATCTCTTCTAAGGTCATTGCCTGGACCAGTCTGGCAATGTTTTCAGTGTTAACACCAATGAGGAAGGGACTTGAGAGATGGGCTTGCTTTTGAGAGATGGGCTTGCTTTTCTGCACCAACTATAACAGAGGCAAAGAAACAAAAGAAAGGGTAAGGGAGCCTTTGCTTCTCTCCCTTCCCACCTGCACTCACCAGGTTGTCCCCCAGTGACCACAAAGGAGTGATGGATCATGCAGGTAGTGATCCTCAGCTGGGAACTCGCTTTTCTCCGACACAGACAGGTTGAGTCACTTTAGTTCCAGGTGATACATGATTTTTGCTGTTTGTTTTGTTTTTGTTTTAGAGACTAGCAGCCAAAACAGTAACTTCTGTTTAGCAAGGTGCCCACTCCTGTTAGAGATCAATATAAAATCTGCATTCTCACCATGATGTCTGAATCTTGTCAAGAAACTTGGCCTCTTCCCAGGGTTCCTGGGAGAACGCTGGTCTCAGACCATTCAGGAATTTCAGTAGAATTTATTCAAGATGTCTGAGGTCAGAGAGAGCGTCACACTGCAGAATAAGAAGACTTCCACCAGCTACCCCGTTCCATTTGCCCCATTCTTCTCATCATCATCTGTCCTCCCTCCCACACCCCAGCTCTGAAACCTCAAGGTCAAACCGTACCAAAGTCTGGATATAAGGCAGATAGAGTCCTGGTTAAAGGCAAGAGTCCTGGACTCAGGCTGCCTGGATTCAAATCTCACTCTGGTCAGCACTCTGCCTCTGGATGAGACTACTGACATTAGAGATGTCATTTGCTAACAAGGAATGATAATGGTGTCTACCTTACTGGGGTTTTGAGTGAATGATACCAAACCACTCCTTAAAGCACAAAATACAGAATTGGGAACATAATAGGTGCTCCTAAAAATCCCCCACTGGGTGTCTTGAGGATCCCCTGAGCTGCTGAAATGATGCGCCTAATCTGATCCCTGCCTCATAAAGGAGGACCAGTGAATATTTATTATAATTAACACTTGAATCCCAGGAAAAGTCAAATTCCAGTGATTTCAAGAAATTTACAATCCAGTTAGAAATATATTAGAAACACATGGAAGGGGAGATCTAAGAAGCAATATACACGGCGACAAAATTAATAACACAGAAACGAAAAGCTAAGCAAAGGCATTTCAGAGTTGAGTAGTCATATTCAAGGAAAGCCTTTTGAAGAAGAGATTTTGAACTTGATATTAAAATGATAAAAAAAAGAAAAACTCCAGCAATCCCACTCCTGGGCATATATCTGGACAAAACTTTCCTTGAAAAAGACACATGCACATGCATGTTCATTGCAGCACTATTCACAATAGCCAAGACATAGAAACAACCTAAATGCCCATGACAGATGATTGGATGAAGAAGAAGTGGTATATATACACAATGTAACACTACCCAGCCATAAAATAGAACAAAATAATGCCATGTGCAGCGACATGGATAGAACTAGAGACTCTCATACTGAGTGAAGTAAGTCAGAAAGAGAAAGACAAATACCATATGATATCACATATCTGGAATCTAATATATGGCACAAATGAAGCTTTCCAAGGAAAAGAAAATCATGGACTTGGAGAATAGACTTGTGGTTGCCAAAGGGGAAGGGGAGGGAGAGGGATGGATGGGGAGCTTGGGGTTTATAGATGCAGACTATTGCCTTTGGAATGGATTAGCAATGCGATCCTGCTGTGTAGCGCTGGGAACTATGTCTGGTCACTTATGGTGGAGCAGGATAATGTGAGAAAAAAGAATGTGTACATGTATGTGTAACTGGGTCACCCTGCTGTACACAGAAAATTGATGGAACACTGTAAACCAGTTATAATGGAAAAAAAATCATTATATATTAAAAAAAAAATAAACTTACTTTGCAAGTAAGAGACATGCTATTTGAAATACTGGAGATTGTTGGGAAACACACACTGACGTTTGTAGCCGGAAGGAGCAGGTCTAAGCTAAGGCAAAATGGGGAAGAGTGATGGCTGATAGGAGTTTGTGTGAGGAGCCCCACCCATTGGCAGCTGTAGGCTCCCTGCAGAGAGCATAAGAGGACAAGCTGTCACCTGCCCTTGGGCAACTCAGAGAGAGAACAGGAGAGGATCTGGAAAAGAAAGGCCTCCAGGAAGCAGCAGGCTGAGTGGGAATGTAGCAGGGGGGCCCCAGAGCTCTGTGGAGCCCATGGAAGCAGAACAGGTGAATCCAGTGATGTTCCAGAAACAATGTCATGACTAAATATTTTCTATGGCTTTTTGAAATCAGAATCACTCATGTGAAGAGAGAAATGTCTCCGTGACATCATCATGCTTCTGGATAACTTGAGGATTGTGTGGCATGGACCACGTGGACACCCTCATGGGAATAAAAGCGGGGTGGGGCTGAGGGGCAATCAGACCTACGTTTGAATCTCAGTTTTGCCTGTTGCAGCTGGGTGAGCTTGGGTGAGCTTGGGCAAGCTACCTAATCTTTCTGAGTTTCAGGGTCCTTCTGGGTAAAGCATGAATAATGCCTACCTTGCAAAGTTCACTGTGCGGATTTCAGGCAGCATGTTCAATACAGCAAGAAATGCTAGCCATTATTGCAAGGCACAATACAGGCGCCTGAACCCAAACCGCGTGAACGGTGTAACAGCTGAGCCTCCTCAAAGATACTCTAGAAAACCTGTATATTTTATTTATCTTATTTATAAAACTTCTAAAAATGTATTTGTATTAAAACTTTTCATTGTTTCCTCGTGTGTAAGATGTCAGCACCTCAGGGTTGTATTTGTCTGCCCCCTAGTGGTAAGATAAGTGCACTTCCCCTACGAGGCAAAATATTTCTTACTATGGACTAGAAACCAGAGGCTGGAGAGGTAGCATGACCTCCCCAAGATCACTACGTATTAAAAGGCAGAATTGGAATCCCAGGTCTCATCACTCCTCTCCGTGTTTTTTTCTTTCTATACACCGCAGGCTGGAAAAGGCTGAGGGAATTTAAGCTGGACATTTAGTGCATACAAAATACTGGCAGAGTTCCCTTGTGACACAGTGGGTTAAGAATCTGGCATTGTCACGGCAGCAGCTTGAATCGCTGCTGTGGTGCAGGTTCGATTCCTGGCATCCACATGCCATGGGTGCAGCCAAATAATAATAACAACAACAAACAAAATACTGGTCTCCCTTTGCTTCACGTCTCTCACATAATAAAACTATTTTTCCTTAGCCAAGCCCTCTGGCCACCTGGCTAACCCCCCATGGAGTCAGACACAATGGTTGTTGGAAAAAAAATAAAGCCCATGATGCTTCAGATGGGGCTGGGCTCCTATGGGAAGAAGGAGCTGAGTTAGGGCATATGAAGAAAATCCTGATTTAAGAACCAAAACTGTTTCCTACAAGTGAGCTGGCCAGGGTCGGACAGAAAGGAGGAAAGCCCTCTCATGTGTCTGTAGTGTGTCAAGGATGAAATGCTGGGCTCGTAGCCAGATGAAATGGCATCTGGACTGTGTCTCTTCTTGCTCTGTGGTCTTGAAGCCTCGTTTGAGACCCATAATTGGGGGCGGCGGGGGGGAATACTATATCTGAGCACCACATGCCAAAATTTTCAAAAGCCAAGGAATTTTGCATCATAGAGCTTCATATAAATGCAAGTTGTTGACATTTTCACACGGTGCTTGGAGGGGGTGTAATCTACAACTTTTAAGGCAATGTATCTAAGTCATTAGGGTTCTGAGGGGAGCGAGGCTCTTAAGCTCTCTGAGGCTCACTTTATTCATCTTTAACCATCACTTTAGGGGTTAATAATGACGATGTCTGAATGGTTAGTGTTGATTGAATCTAAAATGAGAAGCACCGACACTTGATTTTCCTGCTGCCATTGCCCCTCCCCACCAACACAAAAAATACACAGAGCAGGTACCAGAGACGACTCAGGTCAGTCTCCTGGACAATTTGGTAGGAAGCTGCTTGGCACACAGAGGACGACTGGGGGGGGGGGGGGCTCTAGGTGAATAAACAGCCTTCAAGAAGCCTGGCCCCATTAACACGAGGCGTCATGGCTGTATTTAGAAAAATATCTGCTTTTTCTTTTGAGATTTAGGAAAGAGAGTTTGCTGATGTTTAGGCTTGCCAAGCTGGGTTCTATGAAACAATCAGGTTTGGAGGGTTCCCAGGATGCCGGAAGAGAGGCATCGTAACATCTGGCAAACAGGTGAGCTTCCGTGCCCGCATCTCTGGTTCAACCTGAACAGCCACATTTTCTGTGACTTTATTTGGAGGGGCACGTTTCTGCTATAGGACAATATTTAAAAATACAAGCTGGCCAGACCATGGCTCTGATGAGGCGCTCACGAGGCCTGATGGCAGGTCCCACCCTGATTAGTTGGGCCTTCTGCCATGTTCCAGAGGTACCACAGTGAATGCCAATGATGGGTCCGTGAGGGTCGAGAAGGAAAAAGGAAGAGGCTGAGCAGGAATCTCCTGGTGAAATCAGTCAGGCCCCTGACAGGTACTGATTACTTCATGCCAAGCAATGACTAATGCCCCAGATTAATTCAGCTAACGCGTGTAACCACTGCATGACATTTGGCGCCAAAAATCTCCACGCTCGTCCTCTGTGCTGTATTGCTTATCTGCACAAACAGATCGGGGGAAGAACCAAAACAATAGAAAAAAACAAACAAACCATCAGTTACAGCGTTGTCAGGAGTGTCACACTGGTAGACAAAGAATCACAGCCCACTACAGATGGAACCTTTAGACTAAATACACATCCCTGAATCTCCTGCTGAGAAAGTTCAAACTGTGAGAGGTCTCTGGTGCTGTTCCTACAGCGGGCCACCAAGGAAGAAGTTTTTCCAAAAGCGTGTTTTTGCCAAAAAAAATTCACATGCGATCTGCACACTTTATAAATGGGATTTACAGATTTAAAAAATTTTCAAAATCAAAATGACAAGTGACAGCATGAAACAACCAAACCTCACCTCCCCTTCACCTTCCACCACCTATATCCAGTAGGTACCATCCCAGAAGCTGCTGGGTTCATCCCACGGTTTCATGTCACCCCTGCTGGTGACACACAACTGTGCAAGGTGGGAAATCTGTCTGCCGTGCCCTGTTGGGTATGTTTTGGAACTTGGTTATATTAAATTATTCTTCCAAACAAATCCCACCCTGTGGGATATTCTCTCCCTCAAGGACCTAATGGTAGGGCAAGAATACCTTCTCATTCTGGAAGACATAGGTTTTCCATGGGAGTTTATGAAGCTTAAGGTTCAAGCCCCTTCCCCGCACAGCCATGTGGCAACACAGTCACGGTATTTTGTAAAGCTTGCAAAAGAAAAATAGTTTATCTATCTACAGAACAGAAACAAATGCATGGACATAGAGAACCAGACTTGTGGTTACCAAGGGGCAAGGGAGAGGGAGTGGGATGGACTGGGAAGCTTGGGGTTAGTAGAGGCAAACTATTGCCTTTGGAGTGGATAAGCAATGAGGTCCTGCTGTACAGCACAGGGAACTATAGGTAGTCACTGTGATGGAGCATGATGGAGGATAAAGTGAGAAAAAAGAATATATATATATATATATATGGGTTACCTTGCTGTAGAGCAGAAATTGACAGAACATTGTAAATCAACTATAATAAAATTTTTAAACAACTTTTTAAAAGAGAAAGAGTTTAACCACAATCAGTTAAGGCCTCTACCTTTTTCCAATCCTGTTTTCCCTCTGATCTATCTCCCCTCCTGTCAGAAGGCAGTGGCGTGGCCGTGGGCATTTTGGGGTCTGGCTAAGGGGGAGTAGATTCAAGGGTATGCTGTTTGTCTAAAGTGTATTTCTGTGGCTTGCAGTTACTTCAGCATGTGGTAGCTGTCGTGGTTCAGGCAGGGCTTCCAGGAAATGCCTGTCCCTTCCATGCAGGCTCACCCTACGATGTCATGATGTGAAGACAGAGGGGCAAAAGTCAAATGAGATACGAATGTGGTTCCGTGGTACCCAGTTTTAAAAGTATTCGGTAGCAGGAGGATAACAAGGTTTGGAAATGGACAAAACCAGAATTTTCTCTGTCAAAAAGTCTTCCAAATCTTAGAGTTCATATTTGGAAGAAAGTTTGGAGATTTTCGAATTTTGAGAATCTTGGAAATACACATGGCATCACCAAAAAGAAGTGTAAAACTGAAATTTATAAACTGTCAATATTTTGTTCAACCATGCCAAAGGAAAGACCAAACGAACTATTAGCTCTGTAAAAGTTATTACACCGTCAGTTATACAAAGACGTGATCAAAGAGTGTGTAGTCAAAACTATAGGAAAAACTACAGAAGTGTTGGGAAGTTAATGAGTATAAATGTCTAGTGGACTGATACTCACACAATTTGTCAGCTCTTACCATTTTGTAATTTTGGGGGATTTTTAAAATTTTACATATTCACTTTTGTACCTAATTGTATATTCTCCTAAAGAGGGGGACTAATTTTCATGAGCTTTCATGAGCTTTAGACCCCATCCATCTGCATCTGCCCAATTATCTCAGTGCCTTCTCACACAACTTCCTCAGAGCATTTGTATCCCCTTCCTTCTGGAATATTCTTACCCTGGAAAGTGGTCCATTTCATGCCCTCATTTCTTCCATGTCTTTGTCGGCTCAAGCTACTATCACAAACTCCTATAGGCTAGTGACTTATAAACAACAGAAATTTATTGCTCATAATCCTGGAAGCTGGAAGTCCAAGATCAAGGCACCAGTCGATTTGGTGTCTGGTGGACCCTCTTACTTGTTCTTAGATGACCATGTTTTCATTGTGTCCTCACGTGGTGAAAGAGACAAGGGATCTCTGTAGAGTCTCTTTTATAAGGGCACTAATCTCATTCGTGGGGGCTCCACTCTCATGACCTAATTACCTCCCAAAGGCCCCATCTCCAAATGTCATCACATGGGGTATTAGGATGCAACATATGAACCTGAGGGAGACAGGAACAATCGATAGTAATGCAGGTGTCTGCTCTGACATTTCCATGCTCAGGAATCCTTTCCTGGCCACCCTATCTAAAAAAGAATCCCTGCAGTTCCTGCTTTGGCACAGTGGGATGGCAGCATCTCTACGGGCTGAGACACAGATTCCATCCCCAGCCCAGCACAGGATCTGGCATTGCCACATCTCTAGCATATGTCAAAGCAGCATCTTGGGTTTAATTAGGCCCCAATGGTTTCTTTTTCTTTTTCTTTTCATTATTCTAGGAGGTGGATCAAACAACCACTACGGAAAACAGCAAGGAAGTTCCTCAGAAAACTGAATATAGAACTACCATGTGATCCAGCAATCCCACTCCCTGGGCATATATCCGGATAAAACTACAATTCAAAAAGATACATGCACTTCTATGTTCATTGCAGCACTATTCACAATAGCCAAGACATGGAGAAAAACTTTATTGTCCATAGACAGATGAATGGATTAAGAAGATCTGGTATATATTCACAATGGAATACTACTCAGCCATAAAAAAGAATGATATAATGTCATTTGCAGCAACATGGATGCAACTCGAGATTCTCAAACTAAGTGAAGTAAGAGAAAGACAACTAACATGATATCACTTATATTTGGAATTAAAATATAGCACAAATGAACCTACCTACAAAACACAGAGAGACTCATGGATGTAGGGAACAGACTTGTGGTTGCCAAGGGGGAGAGGGAGGCAGTGGGATGGACTGGGAGTTTGGGGTTGGTAGATGCAAAGTATCACATTTAGAATGGACAAGCAACAAGGTCCTACTGTTTAACACAGGGCCCTCTCCAGCCTCCCGGCAGAGACCATGATAGAAGGTAGTATGAGAAAAAGAATGTATATGCATACATACATATATATATATACACACACACACACACACACATGACTGGGTCACTTCGCTGCACAGCAGAAATTGACACAACACTGTAAATCAACTATACTCTAATAAAATAGTAAAATAAAATATCAACAATACTCTAATACATAAAAAATAAAAAACTGCTGCTCCATCTTATCCCTGGCCCAGGAGCTCCACAGGCCATGGAGTGGCCAAAAAAGAAAAAAAAGAATCCCCTTCATTTCCCTTTACACCAGTTATTTCGCAGCACTTACACCACCTGCCACATTTACACATACTATATAATACAAGTGCCATAAGAGGGATGACTTATGTGTTTTGGTCCTGCTTTTTCTGCATTGTCGATATTAGTGCTGTGGATGAAAAATGTCACCTGCCATATCAGGAAACAAAGGATGCTCCAGCCCTCAAGTAGCCACCGCAGCCACACCCAACCGAGTATCCTGAAGGATGGAGAAAAGCAGGATAGTGGCCCTAGATAGCTGAGGTGCATATAAAAAGGAATGATTTCAGTGAGCCCAGGCTCATGCATCTTCCCATATATAGAAAAGCACGAAACACATGAATTTGAGGTGCCTGGTTTTTCTTTAATAGTAACCTTTTTTTATCTTTTGTCTTTTTAGAGCCGCACCCCTAGGCATATGGAGGTTCTCGAATGGGAGCTGTAGCCATGGGCCTACGCTACAGCCACCGCAACGCCAGATCTGAGCTGCATCTCCAACCTATACCACAGCTCACAGCAAGGCCAGATCTTTAACCCACTGAGTGAGGCCAGGCATCAAACCTGCATCTTCACAATTACTAGGCAGATATGTGTCTGCTGAGCCACAACGAGAACTCAATAGTTAACAGTAATCTTTTGGTCTTCCAACTGCCTGGTTTTTGTTGTTAACAACTCCTTTGTATCCTGGTTTCTCCCTTACCTCCTGGGTAATAGTTGCTCAGAGCTGCCTGTCTTCCGGGTTTAAGTCCTCAACTTTGCCTGCCAAATAAAATGTTAATTCTCAACTTTTAGGTTGCGTTTTTTGTTTGTTTGTTTGTTTTGTTTTTTCCCCCGGTAGACAGTGCCTAGGTCATACTGGGCATTCCAAACATATTTGTGAGTTGAATGAATAAAAATGTGTTGTGTGTGTGTATGTGTGTAGATATAAAGACAAAGATAGATATATGCCCAAATCCCTTCAAGAGTTCATCTGGCAGATGGGGAACTCAATTTACATGGTGAAAATGTAATTCAAAGGAGGAGCAGGGAGTATTGTCATCGTTTTCTGTGGCCCCAGGGCTTTGCCCAGTTGTGGCAGCTGCATTTTTTAACTGGTGATCATCTACCTTCAGAAAAGCTCCAGGCTAAAAAAAAAAAAAAAATCTTAGAACAATAAAAAATGTTCTAACAATCCAGTAGTTTTAAAATCACGATCTGACCTTCCTGGCAATTACTGACCTCGCCCACAAAGAGAATGGATTGTGGCTGCAGCAACCCCAGCCCAGAGAGAGGAGGTGGCTCATTAACTGAGGAAACATGGAGACTGCTGAGACAGGACCGCCTCTCCAAGCTGGCAGTGCTCCGGGACCGTCACGCACACTCCAGGGCCCTGAGTTGTGAGCTAAAGTGTTCCTAAGCCTATTCCTACAAAGGGGAAATAAAAAAAAAAAAGCGCAGTAACCCAGAGCTTCTCCGCTTGTAACAGCCTGGATTTGGATTTGTGCTCATGAAGCAAGGATCATTTGAATTTCCTGTTAATCCTTCAGCCCCTCTCCTGCAGGATTCAGCACTGGGCTGTGCCCAGACTACTAATACTGGGCTGATCGTTGATTCCAAAACTAACTAGAAAGTTATCAAACAGGAAGGGGAAAGGAGGAAGAAAAAAAAAAAAAAAAAAAAACCCCTGGGTGTTTTTTCCCCCCAATATTGTGCCAACACTGCCCCCTAGTGTGTTAGAAATACATAAAAAGAATGTTATGCTACGAATAAATCTTTAACAGAAATAGGAACATAGTTGCATTCTGCTCTTTTATTGCTGATTTTTTTTTACCTGTGTCAATCCTGTACTATCTCAAAAACTGAAATAAAGTTTTTAGAAGATAGTTTGTTTATTCTTCCAACACTCAGCATAAGCTGTTCAGCTAAAAGTTAACACGCGTTGTTTGTTTCTATTTGCCAACCACTTTTCTAAGCATTTTACATGAATTGCCTTGGGACTGTTCTTGGTCATAGAAGGCTCATAAGATATAGACTATTAGGAATCCTTGTATCATTTTTGTTTTACGTATAAGAAAACTGAGGCACAGAGAAGGAAAGTAAGTCACTCAAGGTTACACATATGACTCAGCACTGTTGTCCCAACTGTCACACCATCTGCCCCTCATTCTAAGTGCTAATTGCCAAGAAGATACCAAAAATTTAGAAAACTTGGATCCAACTATCAAGAAGCTGGGCATGGGGTCGGGGAGTGGGTGGATGGACAAATACAGCTCTTAATGGAAAAATGCAGAATTCAGGGTGAGATCAATTTCTTGCTCTGATCACCAACAGCTTTTCACATGGAGATCCGAGTCCCTGAAAGTTCAAGTTTCTACCCCCAGATATATTATAACCATGTAAACAATAGAATGGGTCCTACTGCCAATGCTCCAATTCTCCAATGGATGTATATGTGTTTTAGGGCAACCTCCTTCACTTAAAGTAATTTTAAAAAGACATTTAAAGGGTTTAAGATGGGAACACCCCAAACAGGGCAAGACCTAAGTTCCAGTCTGGTCTGAGACGCATTCATCAATTCACATTACTTCTTTGGGTTTCAGATGCCAGAACTGTAAACATTTTTAATTCCAACTTTTAAAATCACCTTATTTTAGGAAAGGATTAAAAGTAGACCACATAGCTCCCAATATTAATATTTAATAATAGATCATATATAAGCACTGTAATAGGTTGGGTACATTAAAATATGCTGAAAATGGAAGGTAAAAAAGAGGTAAATATCAAAACAGTATATGAAACTATTTATTTATCGGTATTAAAAAAAAAATCTTTCCTCCCTTGGAGTTCCCAATGTGGCTCAACAGGTTAAGGACCTGAAGTTGTCTCTGTGAGGATGTAGGTTCCATCTCTGGTCTCTTTCAGTGGGTTAAGGATCCAGAATTGTGGCAAGCTGCAGTGTAGTTTGCAGATACAGCTGGGACTCAGTGTTGCTGAGGCTCTGGCATAGGCCAGCAGCTGCAACCCCTAGGCCAGGAACGTCCATATGCCACAAGTGCGGCCATTAAAAAAAAAAAAAGAAAACAAAAACAAAAAACAAAACAAAGCAAAAAAATCCCAACAACAACAAAAACTTTCCTCCCTCAAAATATTTATTTTTCTAGGTATTTTGTGAATCACAATATGATTATATGATTAACTCTTTTTTTTTTTTTTCCTTTTTGGCTGCACCTGCTGCATGCAGAAGTTCCTGGGCCAGGGATTGAACCCATGCCACAACAGTGATCCAAGCCACAGCAGTAATAGCACCACATCCCTAATCCACTGTGCCACAAGAGAACTCCTGAATACTCTGATTTTACAAAATGTCTTCATGATAAAAAGACTGGAAGATTTGGTTGTGGACAAGTGTACCAGCCTCCTGGGTGTGCAAGGCTGGCCCAAAAAGGCAGGTGGAAGGAGTTTGTCCCTGGCAGGTTTACTGAGTCACCCTTAGTAACTTACTAAGTGACTACTCATTCCTAAATGCCTGCTACCATTTTGTTAAAGATGAGCTAGTTAATTCTCCATCCTACTACCTATCACTCACTGACTCTGCCTTTTGTGTATATATAAACGAACTGGTTCAAATTCTGCTAAAAATATATCAATTCGTTTCTAATGAGAATTTTTTATGTGTAAAATATTTACAAGGTTTTTTTAATTTAACAAAACCGATAACAATGGAAACTTTTTACATATTAATTTCTCATAGTATGTTTCCTGCAAAGAGGGACACATATTTTCTTATTTATTTTTAAAGTTACCTTTATCATACAAGATAATTAAGCTTGTTTTTGTATTTTAAATATCTACTAGGAAAACGACAGGCTGCCACTTATCAAGGAAAAGGTCAGCACATTTGAAATTTTTCTTTTTTTTTCTTTGCAAAGGAAAAAATGCAGAATATCTTCAACTACTGCCAAACAAAGTAATGAAAACAAAGCCATCAAACATTGTTGCCATCAAGTGTAGCAAAGCAGTATTTTGTGGTCATTCCCCATCTCATTACAAAATGTTATTTTGATCCAGTGAAGCTTTGGTTTTTAAAGAGTAGAAGAGTAGTTGCCTAGGGCCAGAGCTGAAGAAAACGGGGAGAGGTTAGTAAAAGGGTTATAAACTTTCAGCAAGATGAATAAGGCCTGAGGATCTAACGGATAATATGGAGACTCTCATTGCCAACACTGCATTGTGTAATTGAAATTTGCTAAAAGAACTTCAATGTCCTTATCAAAAAAAAAAAAAAGGGATAACTCTGTGGGTGATATGGAGGGAATCTTTTCACAATGTATACATGTAAGAAACCATCCCATTGTATACTTTAAATATCTGGCAATTTTGTCAATTACACCTCAAAGCTGAAAAAAGACCCCGTTCTTATAAAATTAACCACATGTGCTAACTTCTGACTATAATTTCTGTAAGACTAAAACTTGCCATAAATGATGTAGTAAAAATAGTATATTAATAATAAAAATAAAAGACTAAATATATTCTGAAATCTCTTTATTCTAAAATAGCCCTTCCCTCAATGCAGAAATGTGCCGTTTTACCGTAAACTGTTGTTTTAAATAAAGTAATTTCCTGTGGAGTCTCTGTCTTTTAAAATATTTTTAATGACTCATTCTTTTTTCTATTTCACTGAAACAGAATTTAGCAAATACCACAAGCTGAGACATGATGGAAACACCTGTTATTACATAGCAAACCTCTCACAGAATTATTTGTTCTCATTCTTGTTTCCTCTTGACTTCAGCGATGTTTTCTGTGCCTTATCCAGCAATATTCGCTGGAAAAAAAAAATATACTTCTGTGTTTCTACATTAGTTTCAGTATATTTTTGCAGCCATTTTAACCTAAGTAGGAAGAAGAAGGGGATTCGCCTTTATGCATCTGTTAGTGTTACTTGTAAGCATTGATTATCATATGTAGTGTATAAAAGATTGATTAAATCTTACTTAACTTTAAACATCAGTGAAAAAATTGTAGAGGTTCTTCTTCATGCTTCTCATGCTTAGTTTATAGAAATCTTGCTTGCAAAGTGATGCCACAAGTAAACTGTAATACATGACAACGTGCCAACTGAGAACACCATTGTCCTCATTCAGCCGCCAGGACGTCCACATGCCACACTACAGGTTTTCTGCGCTACCTGTGACTAATGCAGCCACAAAGACAGACGTGTGTGTGTGTCAACCCTTCTATGAAATATTAGAAATGCTTACAACTTTTTCTTTTCAAGCATAAAAGCACATATCAAGAAATGTTCTAATATGTTCTTCTTACGACACAACGGATCATCTTACCCATCATTTTGGAGATGGCTCCCAAAGAAAGGAAACAAAATGGGCAATGCAGAAGTCACTGGCACCACCACTGTCCCACTGAAAATTAAGTCTATGGAGATGACAAATGCCATTGTATTATGTCTTTTAGTGATGAGTACACATTATTATAAATATGATTTGAGAAAAAAAAAAAAGACCTTAGCATTTTTAGTCAGAATCATCCTAAGGAATTCTCTTTAAATAAACAGAGGCAGGAGTTCCCGTCGTGGCGCAGTGGTTAACGAATCCGACTAGGAACCATGAGGTTGCGGGTTCGGTCCCTGCCCTTGCTTAGTGGGTTAATGATCCGGCGTTGCTGTGAGCTGTGGTGTAGGTTGCAGATGCGGCTCGGATCCCGCGTTGCTGTGGCTCTGGCGTAGGCCGGTGGCTACAGCTCCGATTCAACCCCTAGCCTGGGAACCTCCATATGCCGCGGGAGCGGCCCAAGAAATAGCAACAACAACAACAACAACAACAACAACAAAAAAGACAAAAAAATAAAAAAATAAAAAATAAAAATAAACAGAGGCACAAGGGGGGAATAGTAATTCCTGGTTTTAGTGGGTAAGTATCAACGTGATTGTGGTATGCCAGCGATGGCCCCATCCTAATCTCTGCAAGCTGTATGTTACCTTATATGAAAATGGGCCTTTGGAGTTCCCATCGTGGCTCAGTGGTTAATGAATCCAACTAGGAACCATGAGGTTGCGGCTTCGATCCCTGACCTTGCTCAGTGGGTTAAGCATCCGGTGTTGCCGTGAGCTGTGGTGTAGGTTGCAGACGCGGCTCGGATCCTGCGTTGCTGTGGCTCTGGCGTAGGCCGGTGGCTGCAGCTCCAATGAGACCCCTAGCCTGGGAACCTCCATATGCCGTGGGAGCAGCTCTAGAAAGGACAAAAAAAAAAAAAAAAAAAAGAAAGAAAGAAAATGGGCCTCTGCCAGTGTGATTCAGGATCTAGGGGTAGCAAGGACCTTTGGCTGACAGAGCAGCCCTGTGACCTGAAGGAGGTGCCTGTTTGAGATGAAGGCTGACGCTGAACGCAAGGTAGGCTGTGCTGCTGCATGGACCTTCCAGCCATCAACCCCATGGGAAAGTGGACACCCCAGTGGATGCCCTCATGAAGTAGAAAGTGCAGACAGGACAACAGATGTCGCAGTGACCACTGGCATAGAAACCAGGGAGAATAAGGTTCTTCCACAGGCCCAGCATGGAGACACACCTCTTCACCACGGAAGCAAAGCCAAAGTGAGATGCCAATCATGGAAGAGAAGAGGGGATAGGGAAAATCCTGCTTTGGTTGGACTGCAATCTGAAAAAGATGGAGAGAAGCAACAGACAAGACTAGGTTTGGGTCTTCTGCTTTCAGACGGAATGGGGCTCTAAGCAAATATTATTGGTAAATTATAATTTTCATTATAAAAATGCTAATTTTCATAGCTGAACAGTTATTTTAGAGTATGAAGATGTCATGCTTGCTACTATGTCCCTAATAACCCGCATAGTGAATACGCGATGAACACTTGTTCACGTGATCTCAGGTCCTGGGAGGGACTCTTTCCTGTCTTCTCTCTCCGTGTTCATCTGGCTTCCTCTTCAGCGTGAGCTATGTTCCTGACACTTGAACTTAAATGTATTCAGGATGAAGGCAACATGGACACCCTAAATCTCATTATGCATCTGAACTTGAGAGTGACACAAAGTCAGCATTTTACAACTAAGGGATCCCAGGAAGCTGGTCTGATTTCGAGGGAGAAATGGATTTAAGAACACACAGGACTTGCAAACTTGACCTGGGAGTTCTCTCGGCCCTCTCTAATGGATGTTTTCCTGCTACCCTGGAGCAGGTTGAAAGGGCAAATGAGCTTCTGACAGTAAGAGGAACTCTATTTAGCCTGAAATGGAAACACGCAGATCAATGCCTCCCATTCAAGTCTGTGACATTGAATTCATTATAGATCTAATAAAGCACCTAGCTACCAAAAATAACAAAGTTTAGAAGTAATGGCAAGCAGCACACAAAAATAGGCAACTTCAAAGCCTGAGTGAAACCTAGAAAGCACTGCTACGTTCTTTTCTTGATTCTGCTAATTCTTTCCTGTGGAATTTTAAATAAATTCTATTTTTTTTTTCTGGTCTAATTTTAGCAGCAAGGAAGTTTGATAATCTTTCACAGGATTGTTCTAAACTTTGTGATGAAAACTACTCTCCCTGAAGCACTTTGAGGGTCTTTACAGTGTAGGCATTAAAAAGCGTCACACAGGATCATCCAACAGAATCAACAAGGGTATCGCTGGGTCAACTAGAGATATTAAACAATATTATGAGATTACGGCACATAAAAGCCACAATCTAAAGTTTACTCAGAAGATGAGCAAATAACTCATGTTTCCCTTTCATTAATTTTTATATAAGAAACCAGAAAAAGCATGAGACTATTTTTCACACTTTATATTTGCCAAGTATTCACAGATTATCTGCGTTATCAGGTTTCACTTCATCACCGCCGTGAGCTGTTCTTTTATATTTGCTTGAACGGACCAAGTTTTCTCCTGCGAGTTCTCCCTCACTGAAGCCTTGGTGGGATTACGCTTGTCCCCTCTCCTGTTTTCTCTCCATTATTCTTTCGGTTTTCTTTTCAGGGCCGCACCTGTGGCAAATGTAAATTTCCGGGCTAGGGGTCGAATCGGAGCTGCAGCTGCCCACCCACACCACAACCACAGCAATGCCAAATCCAAGGTGCATCTGTGACCTACACCACAGCTTGCCAGAACTTAACCCACTGAGTGAGGCCAGGGATCAAACTTGCATCCATAGATCCTATGTTGGGTTCTTAACCCACTGAGCCCCAAAGCGAACTCCTGTTATTCTTTAAGAAGCTCGCCGACTTGCACTGTTTTAATTTTGAAAGACAGGGTCTCACATCAAGCAAGGATTCCATTTTTAAGAGAATTCATGAAACCAACTTTGGTGCATATCTTTTTTAGCTCCCCAGCATCTATTCCACCAAACTCCCATTAGTCCTCCATAGCATAATGGGGAAGTTGGGCTCCAACATGGGCAAATAACCCAAGCCTGGCCAATGAGAAGTGAGGGGTTTACTAAAGGCCTCTGGGAATGTTCCCCTATACACTTAGGAGCAACGAGAGGCCTGCATCTCTTCCAGTGACGATCAACAAAGAAGCACGGAGGCTGTCTTAGAGCCGTGGCAGTAACCAGTCTTAGGATCAGCCAGCCTTGTCATAGCCAAACAGCCTGCCATGAGTGATACGGGCCTTTGATGACATTATTGAACTGCTGGATGAACTGACCTTCTTGACTTTCTCTCAGGTGAGGAAAAACTTTTTAAATCATTTTGTGCATGTAAATGAACACACTTTTACTATTTTTTAGGGCCTCAACTGCGGCATATGGAAATTCCCAGGCCAGGGGTTGAATCAGAGGTGCAGCTGCTAACCCACACCACAGTCACAGCAACGTGGGATCTGAGCTGCATCTGCGACCTACACCATAGCTCATGGCAACCCCTGATCCTTAACCCACTGAGCGAGGTCAGGGATTGAACCCGCATCCTTATGGATACCAGTCAGGTTCTCAACCCACTGAGCCACAGCGGGAACTCCTGAACACACTTTAAAGGAGGTCACCTCTTGCTATTTAATCCCAAACCTCTACTTCCAGCTACCTTCACCTACTTCTCCTTGTATGTCAATGCTGCATTATGTCCAAAACAGAGCTTATCTCCTCCCTCCAACAAGATCAGTCTCTAAACTACCCGGGCTTGGAGGCCACAGTTCGTCTTGATTTTCTTTAGGCCCTGTCACGTTTTTGAATCACTGTCTCTCATCCATGGACATATTCCTTTTCGCAGCCTCACCACCGTAGGTCAGATCTCCAGCACTTCATGGAGATGTGATCCTAAGGAGTGAATCTAGGGATCAACCCACTCCTGTGAAAAACAGGTCAGCCGTGTATGGTTTTAATGAAAATGCAAAGTAAGGAGGCATCGCTGGGGGGGTTGATCCCAACTCAGAAATGGTATTCTGTCCCTTCAGCATGCTCAATCTGTTAAGATTATATCTGCTCTTAAGGAGGCAGTTCAAACAGCAACTCAGCTGTGAAGTTGTTTCAGTTCCCTGAGTACAGATGTCTCTTGGATTCTCACACACTGAACTTCTCTCATAGCCCTGGGCTTTGCTACCAGGCACTGGAACCCTTTGGGTATGTGCCTTTCCCCTCAGTGAGAATAAGGATTGCTTTTTTTTTTTTTGCTTTTATTTTAGGGCCACGTCCATGGCATATGGAGGTTCCAGGCCAGGGGTCAAAACATAGCTGCAGCCACTGGCCTACACCACAGCCACAGCAACGCGGGATCCAAGATGCTTTTATGACCTACACCACAGCTCAAGGCAATGGTGGATCCTTAACCACTAACAAGGCCAAGGATCGAACCTGCATCCACATGGTTACGAGTCAGGTTTGTAACCCACTGAGCCACAATGAGAACTCCCTGCAATCTACGGTTTGGTTTTATTTTTCTCTTTTTTGGCCACACCCGAGGCAGATGGAAGTTCCCAAGCCAGGGACAGAATCTGAGCGGGAGCTGTGACTGAACCCCACATCTGTAGCAGTTCTGGATCCCTAACTCACTGGGCAGGACCAGCACTTCCACTGAGACAAGCCAGATCATAAACCCACTCCCCACTGCAACCTATTGTCTAGGAGGTGGTCTGTAGTCCTTTGAAAATGTAAGTTGGTTCATTTCAATCCTCAGCTCAACTCTGCAATGTCTCTGTCCTGCTCAGAGTAAGGCCCTGGGCCCACCCTCCACGCCTCCTTGCTCACCTCATTCTCACTTGATGCATCCCAACCTCATAGCTGCTTCTTGAACACACCAAATGTTGTCCTGCCTCAGGACTCATGAATTTGCCGTTCTCTTTATCTGGAATGATTTCCCCTCAAATATCTGTAAGGTTTGCTCCTCCCTCATTCCTTCAGGCTTTGGCTCAAATATCAGAGAGGCTCTAACAACCGCTATAAAAAAGCACCATGGAGGAGCTCCCGACGTGGCTCAGCGGAAACGAATCTAAGATCCATGAGGTTGCGGGTTCGATCCCTGGCCTCGCTCGGCAGGTTAAGGATCCGGTGTTGAGCTGTGGTATAGGTCACAGATGTGGCTCAGATCCTGCATTGCTGTGGCTCTGGTGTAGGCCAGCGGCTACAGCTCCGATCTGACCCCCAGCCAGAACCTCCGTATGCCGCAAGTGTGGCCCTAAAAAGGCAAAAGGGCAAAAAAAAAAAAAAAAAAATCATCATGGAACTTCCATTTCCAGCCTTCATGGAGCCTCCTGATCCTGCTCATTGGTGTCTCTCTCTTTTTTTTTTTAGGGCCACACCTGTGGCATATGGAGGTTCCCAGGGTAGGGTTCTAATTGGAGCTACAGCTGCCGGCCTACGCCACAGCCACTCCAGATCTGAGCCACGTCTGCAACCTACATCACAGCTCACAGCAAGGCCCAGATCCTTAACCTGCCGAGCGAGGCCAGGGGTCACACCTGCAACCTCATGGTTGCTAACAGGATTCGTTTCAACTGCGCCACGATGGGAATTCCCTGCTCATTCACTCTTCACTGCCCTTATCGCTATATTCATGTTACATTTTCTTGCATTTCTCTATCATTGCTTCTCCCCCAACTTGAAATCCAAGCCCAATCAGAGATAAAACTTTGTATTTCCTCACTGCTCTATCTCCAGTGCCTAAAACTGTGCCTGGCACATAAAGTTTGATTAAAAAAATGGTTGAATGACTCTGTCTTTCCTTGTTCCTAGATGAAATAACAAAGCCTCCTGGGCATGTGCAAAGGTGCTGTAAAACCTGTGTCTTAGAAGAAAATCTCTGAAAGCTGTTCTAACAACTTGCAGTAACAAAATGATCACTTAGCAAGATAATATGAGAAATGAGGAAAAAACAATCATAAGAACATGTTGAGAAGGGATGAAAAACAGGGCAAGACGACAAGATAAAAAGACAAAGGACTTCCATGAAAAGGAGTAACGATCAGAAAAGATGTTGGACAAGAAAACTAATAGGATGTAAGAATTCAAGCTTGTACCAGAGGCAGGAACAAGCAGCATTAACAAGACAGAGATCGAAGCAGTGGTGTATTAATTGATTCAGCTATTGCACAGTGAGGGCTACTACATGTCAGGCAGAGAATAAGGCAAAGGAAACTCATTTTCATGACTATGCAGTGACATGGACAAGCCTGTGTGCTGTTAGTGGGAGTGGGAGTCTGAGCTGGTAGCATCCTCCTGGAAGCCACTGTGGCAATATGTATCATGACAGCCTTAAGATGTATTATCTCTGAGCTGACAATCTCATATATGAAAATAATATAAAGAAGTAGAGGAGTTCCCGTCGTAGCACAGCAGAAACGAATCCAACTAGGAACCATGAGGTTTCAGGTTCAATCCCTGGCCTTGCTCAGCAGGTTAAGGATTCAGTGCTGCTATGATCTGTGGTATAGGTCGCACAGATCTGGCATTGCTGTGTTGCAGGCTGGCAGCTGTAGCTCCGATTAGACCCCTAGCTTGGGAACCTCCATATATTTTGAGTGTGGCCTTAAAAAGCAAAAAAAAAAAAAAAAAAAAAAAGTAG
Source organism: Sus scrofa (assembly GCF_054392235.1). NCBI lineage: Eukaryota > Metazoa > Chordata > Mammalia > Artiodactyla > Suidae > Sus > Sus scrofa. The sequence continues at coordinate 55,156,370 of NC_139393.1, read as the reverse complement.
ATATGGTCATGGAGAGCCCATCATGGAATTTACATTGGAAATATATGTTTAAATAGAATCTATAACCATATGTTTTGTGTATACATATATATATACATATATATATATATATATATTTTTTTTTTTTTTTGCCCTTTTGCCTTTTTCTAGGGCCACTCCCGCAGAATATGGAGGTTCCTAGGCTAGGGGTCCAATCGGAGCCGCAGCCACCGGCCTACACCAGAGCCACAGCAACACGGGATCCGAGCCGCATCTGCGACCTACACCACAGCTCACGGCAACGCCAGATCCTTAACCCACTGAGCAAGGCCAGGGATCGAACCTGCAACCTCATGGTTCCTAGTCGGATTCGTTAACCACTGAGCCACGGCGGGAACTCCTATATGTTACATTTTAAAATGCTAAATATCAGAAATAGTTAAGATGCACACAGCAGAGGAATTACCAACTCAGTATTCACAGCATGAAACAATGGAGCATTATGCAACCAGTAATAAAAATAGAAATGATTTTAAGAACATGGAAAAATTCGCAATCCAATGTTAACTAGGAACACAGGATAAATAACTGTGTGTGGAATGAGTTCAAACATAAGCTCTTGTCTTGGAAGTAAGGAATTGAAAACTGTAGTCCTTACACTTTAGGCACTTGATAAGTTTTTATCAAAAACATACTTTAATATCAGAAATAAAGAATAACAAAGATAAAGACCGAAACTAAATTTTTAATTTTCTCCCACATTAGAGCTTCTTGTGTATTTCTAACCTATCCCAGTACGGTTCTCCTAGCTTAGAATTATCCACTCCAGTTTCATTATTATAAAGGATTCAAGCAAGTTTACATTTTTGCTCAAAAGATGCTAAAGTTTTATATTCTTGCACTCTCACTTCAGATTTCTAAAGCATTTGTAGGTATATTTTTTACTCTAAAGGTTTTCTAAGTGGATAAGCAATGAGCTCCTGCTGTATAGCATGAAATAATGTGAGAAAAAGAATATATACTTGTATCTGTGACTGGGTCACCTTGCTGCACAGCAGAAAATTGACAGAACACTGTAAATCAGCTATGATGGAAAAAATAAATACCATTTAAAAATTAAAAAAAAAAAGATTTTCTACACTTACCGTTATACTCTCCTTTTATCACTGAGGAGGCAAAAAAATATGTAAAGATTTTATGCAAATCATCTAACAAGTGATCATTCACTTCACCTGTTACATAAAAATGTATGCATTCAAAAACAACGTTCCGTCAAAGATAAAGTTCCTTGTTAAAATACTTCAGGAAAAACAGTATAATGATTGCAGTGATAATTTCACAGGTATACACATATGTCAAAATATGTCCAGGTACAGTTTAAATACATACAGTTTATTGCATGTAGATTTATACCTCAGTAGAGATGCTAAATAACACATAATACCAAGAAAAGTCGCACCCTGAGATGTGAGTAAAAGGCTTGGAAGGTTGACAAACGCAGATGCACACAGAAGAAAAAGAGCCGCTCCTTAAATGCATCAGCAAGTTTATTTACAAATGCAGTGGAACAGAAAGCCTTACTTCTTACATGAAGATTTTCCATGAATGAAAAGAAGCAGCTTCCTACTGGGAATTGCTTAGGACAATTCTGGTGAAGAAAACAGAGCTCCCCACATCAAGCAAATAAAATGTTAACATAAGCTAAAAAAAAAATTAATCATAATGTTACATAGATGAAAAGAAGGATACAGAACGCAAACTTGGAGGTGGCGCTTAGTGGAATTTTCCATATGGTTCTGCATTAATTTAGCATACATTCCAATAAACAGAGCAAATGCAATTACATATTTATATTAACTATTTCAAATAATGTTTCAGAACCTTAAAAAAAAAAACCAATAAAATAACCCTCTTCAAAACACCACTAGAAAGTCAAACAAGATCATTATCAGCCTCAAAAAAAATATGCTGTTCTTATTTTTCTCTTGTGCTTTAACGATGCTGAATTTGAAAAAGAGTAAAATACGGCACTTTCCCCCACGCATAATTACCTTCTTATAAATAAACAACAAAAATACGTGTTCTACCAAGATTAGAATGCTCTGGTGTAATCTAAAGAGGCCAGGAAAAAAAGTGTTATTCTTTTTTAAAAAAGAGCGAAAAAGACATACAACATATATTTATAGATCTACATCTGCAGCAACCACCTCCTCTTCTATCTGCAACAGCGCTTTCGTGTGCAGGCTTACATCACATGGCGGTTGGCCGTCCAGCTGATCAGGCAAGAAGAGAACAAAGAAAAGCACTTAGATTCAGGAACACTTGAATATCGCCCCCTGGGGTACATAGCAGGAATCACTCCGAGAAGGACCCCAATGAGGTAGAAAGAGTCACTTTGTTACTCAGGATAAAGCGAGGCAAATCACAGCCTCTGGGTTCTAGAAGTCTTTATTTGAGGAAAAAAAAAAAAAGGAGTAAAAATGAACTGCTGATATAGAAACAAGTTACACTCAACTCTCTATTATTTGTACTGGAGGCGAGAAAAGGCATGGGCAATTTTTCCATGATGATTCCGAAAATCAGTTACGTTTGGCTTTGGAATTCTGATTAAAGAGAGAAAGCTCACACACATACACACGTTTCCACCCCAATTCCATGCCCAGCCTTGACGATCTCCAACCTCAGTGCTGGCATCCAGCAAAGGGCTGGACCAGTGGGGTCAGAAGGCTCAAAACACGGAGACAGATAAAAGAGAGTTGACTGGGCTTAAGCCATGTGCAAAACACTCGTCACATGAAGGCCACATAAATACCTCAGAGCTCAAAAGCATAGGGTTTTGCTGATACCACTTGCAACAAACACCCTTTCGTGGTAAGGAAGAAACACATGTTACCAGCATCGAGGCTCAAAATATAAAAAGGAATAATGGCTGTCTTTATGGAGCTATAAACAATATGCAATCTAATTATGCTAAGGAGCTATAAACAATATGCAATCTAATTACGCTATGCTGTGTTTTACAACACACTTACAGGGGAAAAAAAAGCATGCTTAGCCACAAGATAGCGTTTGAAGTTTTTGAAAAACGCAATTTTTTCAAAAATGACACGTAAATAGGATGTAATGGGAATCAATGCTCTCCTTTTGAAAATCTTGTATTCATTGATAGTATATGATTATGTAGCAACAATGCATTAACTGAATACTCTTTATTACCTTTCTAGACCACAGTTTTAAGTTTCTCATATTCTAAATTGCATAATTAAAGCCCATTGGTAAATAATAGAAATCGGCTAAAATGCTGAGGGGGCCCAGCCTTAGCCAAGAAACCGATAAGCGTCTATACAAAAGATGCATTTTAATGGTCTGCCTTGGTTTATTTGTATCCTTGAGTCACTAGAAGTTTCTCCAGACTCTGAGCAGACTGCACCGCACACCATCCAGACTCGGGCAGGTGACCCTCTCCAGTTCCTCAGCCACCCACCCACCCTCGTACGGCTGGAATCCTGGGCACTGACCCTCTCACGGGACCATCTCTGCAGGGGACACACTGACATTCCTAGAGCCTGGAGTCTTGGGCCAGGGAGCTGGAGGGGGAGGGGGTTGCAGGTTCAGGGAAATGCATGGGAACCCGCGGTCTCCGTAAAAGACTAGAGATTTTCTCCCTGATTTGCTCTCTTACATTTGAATCTGAGATAGCAGTCGTTGCAGTACAGTTGGTTGTTTCGGATTCTGACTTCGGCTCCTGAGGAAGAGCCTCCGAGGTCACGCTCACAGGACACACACTGCAAGACACATGGCAACAAAAACATGAAACATCCACCCTTAGCTCCAGAAAGCTCAGGGCTTCCCCAGCAAAAAGAAAAAATTGAGCAAGATGCAGCTTCTAAGCTCTTAGACGCATTTCAGCAAAGGGGGGGGGGGGGAATGGCCAAAAGATAGGTTAAGATGAAGCCTGACAGACGAGATATTAAAGAATTCATAAAGCCAATTTTAAGAACCAAGATACCATTCCCAAGGTACCAAAAGAATAGAAGTGATGCATTGACTGGCTTAAAGAAACTGAGTCTTCCTTTCTCCCAGGGAAAGGGAGGGGCTCGGATGCCACAGGAAGGAACTGGCAAGGGGCAGCCAACTGGGTTTCTGGCTCTGCTGGGGGTAGGGGTGGGAGTGGGGATCAGAGAGTGGGGGTTGGGGGTGGGGAGGACCACACCCCACATCCCTGCACCACCAATCCAGTGAGTGTTCACATGTGGTGCTTTCTCTTTGAGGCTGCGGATTTTGGTTCCATGTGCTCAAACACTAAGAATTTTGACTCATGCTGCTAAGCCTACGAACAACCAGAGCCAGAGACATACAAGCTTAAACAAGCTGAGCTCTGCAGGACTCCAGGATTGGATTCTCTCTCTGGCCCAACTCAAGTTCAAGAATCAAACAGATGCATCTCTAAAGACAGATACTGCAAAATACAGTAGCAATACAGCCTTCCTTCTTTTCTATGTGCCAGAACCCCTAAGGTGCTAGCAGGCTACTTGACTGTAAAAATATTGACACTGCTTTCCCTTTCAACGCTCCCTATTCAAAGCTAGAGTTTTGGACACTGTTCTATCTGCACATCTCCATGCTGTTAATAGCTTTGGTAAACTACATATTAAATATGCCTACGACAGCATGTTAGAGACAGCATTTGAGCCCTGCAAATGTGACTTATAGAATCTTTGGCTGGTGATAGGAAGTACACCGTGCGTCCAGGTTTAATTTTTGAAGCCAGGGTCCGAGTTTGAGAATGCAGGAGCAGGGGCAGGCAATTTGTGATTCAAAGTGCAGCACAGACCGACGACAAAGGCAGCTCCTAGCTTGTTAGTGGCACATCCATACCCAGCGCTCAAAGCAGCCATGCGCTCTCCCAGCAAAGCGGTGCGGGCCTGCAGGCTGCGTGGCTCAGTCTCACCTTGAAACAATGTAAATGATAACAAAGACCCAGGGACTCGATGATCATGGCAGCTCCTTTGCCCAGAATGTTATTACAGTAGGAGCACACGCGCTTCCCACTGACCGACCTAGACGCAGAACGAGAATGGAAGGGAGGCTTTGATCCGCGTACCTCAAGGTTCTTATTTAAAAATCATGCTCTGGTATTAACATAAGAATTTACGGGAGTCTGTCTGTATCTGTGGAGAAAGCTGTCATTGGGCAAAGTGTGCCCTGATTAGACTGTACCTGGAAGGATCTCCCCGAGGCTCTGAAACCCTTGAAACCTAGTCACATAAAGGGTCGATGTCCATGTACTTAGTCCATCCGGCACTTGATGGCGATATTCCCCTGAGACCCCATCCGTGCTCAGCAAAAGTCTCCTCCTCTCTAATCCAGCCAACATCTTCTGGCCAGATAAACCCTCGGAAGCACAACCTGAATCACATCATTCTGCCCCGCAGAGCATGAAAAGAGCAGCCTCAACCTCTTCCGAGAGGCATGGCGAGTCTCTTCAGGCTACCATCTCCGGCTTATTCTCCCTTCTTCCCAACAGCCCTCTTTCTCCCTCCCCCAGTATTCGAGTTCAACGGAAGCATCCGTGCTTCCCGGGCTGTGCCGCTGGCTGACTCTGGGGAGAAGGACATGAAAACTGCCCGACAGCTGCCATCGAGACAGGTATGGCGAGTTCTCCTTTCCTTTGTTTACAAGTCTTATCTCCTCTCCCAGGTGGGAAGGTGAAGGCTGTGTCTTATCTCTGGCTCCCTCGGGACCCACGGAGCACGTCAGGGATGCTGGAGAGGGCAGAGCTGTGGAGTGTCTCAGGAGAGAGCATCGCATGCTCTAGACAGACCCTGAAGAGGGCAGAAAAGCCCCATCCCCTTTCTGCCTTCTGAGGGCGGGGTTCTCAGTAAGGAGACAGGTACTCTCTCCTCCGCCTTCCCCCTACTCTGTGGCCCTCATCTTCCCCCCAGATTTACCATCCATCCTCCTCCCTTCTCCCAGTTCAAGCTCCCTGATACACACATTATGAATCCTGGTACAAGTACCATGGGGACTGGATATAAAATATCTTCTCTTGGATGGAGTTCCCGACATGGCTCAGTGGTTAACGAATCTGACTAGGAACCATGAGGTTGCAGGTTCGATCCCTGGCCTTGCTCAGTAGGTTGAGGATCCGGCGTTGCCGTGAGCTGTGGTGTAGGTTGAAGACGCGGCCTCGGATCCTGCGTTGCTGTGGCTGTGGAGTAGGCCGGCGGTAGAGCTCTGATTAGACCCCTAGCCTGGGAACCTCCATATGCCGCGGGAGCGGCCCAAGAAATGGCAAAAAGACAAAATAAATAAATAAATAAAATAAAATAAAATATCTTCTCTTAACAAAATCCCTCAGTTTCGAGCTTTAACAACATTCCCAGGGAGTTCCAGTTGGGGTGCAATGGAAACAAATCCAACTAGCTTCCACGAGGATGCAGGTTGTATCCCTGGCCCCGCTCAGTGGGATAAGGACCCGGTGTTGCCACGAGTTGTAAGGTAGGTGGCAGACGTGGCTAGTATCCCGCGTTGCCGTGGCTGCGGCGTAGGCCAGCCGCCCGTAGCTCCAGTTAGACCCCTAGCAGGGGAACGTCCATATGCCGCAGGTGCAGCCCTAAAAAGAAAAAAGAAAAAAAATTCCCAGTATTAATCATTGTGTTTCTGCTCGTTGATAGCTTTAAAAAAAAAAAAAATCCCAATATTAATCACTGTGTTTCTACTTTTCAGTATCTCATTGGCGATGAAAACTAGTAGAAGCCAGTAGAAGTCCCTTCTGGTCTCAACAGAAATCCTGCTGTTTGTGGCCTCCTGAAACCCCACTGATCTGTGTAGAAGCTACCCAGACCTAAAACCCAACAGCTGTTGATATTTGAGCTTCAGCCCATATCAAAAGGCAAGTCGTCGAAACCCACCATCACGACCCTCACACCGTCCCACAGCAGATGGCCTGCAGAATTCGGTTCATGTAATCTGAGCAAGATGCTGACAAACCAGACAAGAGACAAGCCATAGTTCTGGAAATCAAAAACCCAAAGAGCAAAATCTAACTTAAGGTTTTTTGGTTGTTTGTTTTTAAATCCAGCTTGTTCAGACCATGCGGGCTTGGTTATCGTACTTTTCCTTTACACTCAATTCCTATAAAAGGAGTTTATATTATAGTCTCATTAACACAGTCAAACATTTTACAATACTGCTTTTGCTCCTCAATTTGTCATGCCTTCATGAGCTGCCGTGTATTTTCCTGATTCAGCACTCTTCATGCCCCCACTGTGTCTAAGACCCTGACCACAAACCCCTGCAAATGAGACAGTGGCCACAAAGTGAACATTTTAAAGGCCTCCAATGGCTTCAGAAGACATCTGTAAATGGTCTTGGGTTGGCCTGGGAAGGTTTAAGGAAGCCTTCTAAATTGATTTGGTAAAGGAACACTGAATATGATACATTCGAAAAGGTTCTTCTTTTTCACTGGAAAGCTTGGACACGATCTTGGGCAATTTTTGACGCAGAAACACCCCCTGAGACTAAGGAAAGAAGAGGGAAACCGCAAAGGGCCTGACCTGCTGCGCGGCTGGGAGCCTGGCTGCGGAGCCGCGGGGGGATGGCCGCGTGGTGTAGGAGAGGGCGAGGTGGTCTTCACAGAACCGGCTGAAGGCGGGGGGATGCTGGAGGATGGGCTTCGCATGTAGGCTCGGTTTGACGTGGACAGCAGCTGAGGAGGGGGGCGACTGAAGTCTTGGACAGAGGAGGAAGCATAGACCCCGGAAGGCTGATTGAGCCAAGGGGACTGTCGCCAAGAATTGGTTCTTGGGGAATCCAGGTTATCTAGAGATTCGCCTCTGAAACACAGAGAGGAGCCATCAAGTTCCATCGCACATCCAGCTAGAAATGCACTGTTACAGCCACTGAAGTATCTGTGTGACATATTTCACCGAAGCAGGTATGAATGCAAGTCCAGTTACACATCGCATGACCTTGAACGACTAAACTCCCTTTTCATATTCAGTTACCTTTCATTTATTTTCATTTACTTGCTGCTCAGACTACAAGAATACCAAAGTGGAAAGGAAAATATTATAAAAAATATTTTAAAAATAGAATGCTAAGGCAAAGGACACATACAGGCATCCTTTAAATCTTCAACTGCTTGGATCTATCAATCCTCACGTTTAAAACCCACAGGAAAAAACACCTTTTCATAGGCACTTACATATGTCAGGTATTAAGAGGAAACACTGACACAAAAATTAAGTTTACTTCATCTTCACAACACAAAACACAATTTTTTTTTAGATCTCACAGAAGTTAACTTGTCCGTAGTAAGAAGAGGCTGATCAGTGGGGGAAATGCCTGCAAACCAAAGTCTCCCTGATTCTAAAGTCACCAGGTCATTCCCACCATGCAGCCCTCGTTCACTCACCACCCAAAACTCTGAAACCAAACAACGGTCTAATGTCCGCAGTGGAGAAGCGTGTGCCAGCCACTTCTCTTCAATGGAATATGTGTTTAAAATAGGATTGGGCTCACTAACTGATTTAAATAAAACACTTGGAAAACCTCTCTTAAACGAAGTTATGGGCGCTCCCCTTGTGGCTCAGTGGTAACGAACCTAACTGGTATCCATGAGGACACAGATTTGACCCCTGGTCTGGCTCGGTGGGCTAAGGATCCAGCACTGCCTTGAGCTGGAGTGTAGGTCGCAAACACGGCTCAGATCTGGTGTTGCTGTGGCTATGGTGTAGGCTGGCAGTTGCAGCTCTGATTCTGACCCCTAGCCTGGGAACTTCCATATGCTGCAGGTGAGGCCCCAAAAAGACAAAAAAATAATAATAATAATAATAATGTACTTAACATTAATTCTGATCTACAAAGACAGACTCCAGATTAAGAGAGTTTTCTTTCTGACCTTGTCAATTTTGATGTTATCACTTTTAAAACTTTCTCTCTTATCCCAAGTTTGAAATGGGCGGGGTTTTTTTCAAATTAGAAAAGTACCACATCACCATAATGGGACAGACCTACGTCACAGAGCAGGACATGAGGGAAGAGTAAGGCTTCCCCTTCTTTCACTTCTAATTTACCTGCCCTAATCCCCAGAGGGGACCACTGCTAACTTGTGCATCCTTCTAGACTTTTTCTCACATAGGCAAGCACTTATTGACATATATATACAAATGTATATATGTACCTATAGCCATGTTTATATACAGCTGTAACATATGTTCATGCGTTTAACATTCGCAAACAAATGGGATTATTCTATAACACATGTTCTTCCTAACTTGCTTTATATTCCATGTAATACCTATTTTCTCAGAACTTTCTTCATGTCAGTTAAGGTGACAGATGATACTTTGGTGGGCCCTAGTGGATCACCTTCCTGGTATCCATACCTTTGCGTGGCCCCCTCCTACTGATTCTGAGCTTGGCTATGTGACCTGTTGGTCAGTGGGACATTAGCAAACGTGATACAACTGGAGGGTAGATGAGCCTTTGCCCATTAGGGCTTATGCCTCTTGCAAGGTTTCCTCTCTGGATCCAGGCGCCGTGGCATGAGGCAGCCCATGCAGCCCTGTGGCGAGAGCTCTTTGGAGAAGAAAGAGCAGCTCCCAACCCACAGCTCCAGCTCAGCTCTCAGTGGAGGATCTACATCGGGGTCAGCCAGTTCCAGCCCACTACCAGGATAGGAACACGGCATGAGCTAAGGGTATTTTACATTGTCAAACGGTCATGAAAAACAACAGCCAAAAAATACGTGATAGGGGTGTATGTGGCTCACAAAGCCTAAAGTATTTACCATCTGGTCCTGCATACAAAAACATGTGCCCACCCTAGCTCTAAATGACTCTAGTGGCCCCAAGTGCCACAACCAATACCGTGCAAAGAACTGCCCAGCCAACCCTCAGAATTGTGAGTGTAATGAATTCCTTTAACCCACTAATGGTTGCGACGGTAACAGCAATGTCTCTTTAACGCTTTAATAGTTGTAGAGTATGCTATTTATCAGAGTGCCGCCTTTATTTAACGAGCGCTAAGTACACTCTTTTTAGGAGATACTCCATTTCCCTCTTTTGCTATTGTCAATACCATTTAAGTGTACATCCTTTAAGACAGTCTTTGCATACATATCCAGATATACCCAGGAGATAAAATGCCAGAAATGAAACTGCTCACAGGGTATAGGCAAAAACTTTTGCTTAATAAATCCTAAAAAAACCTTCCCATGCAGTTGGGAATAAGAATTCCTGTTGCCTTATACAATAGTCACTACTAGTCAACACTAGATTTAATTAGCCATTTAACTATCAACAACACCCCTACGCAAGGTATACCACTGTTGTTTTAGGGGTAGTGTTGATCTGTTATATGCTTACTGACTTTGTTTTTTTCTCTACAAACTATCTGTTCATATCTCTTTTTTCGCTAAAGTTGTCAGGATGCATTTAGTGATTTACAAGAGCTATTTTTACACTGAGATAATTCCCTCTTTGTCATATGTTGCCAATAATTTTCCTCAGTTTGTCAGTTGTGGACATACTCAATAAAAGTAGCTTCCATATTCTCTTACCCAAGATACATCTGTTTCACTCATCCTCTCATCTCCAATCAACTTTTATCTCTATATTTTCCTTAAAATTACAAAAAGTAGGTTTCCACCTTTGTGAAATGTTCATGATTCCAATCTAACCACTATCTCATTACAAACTGAGGTTTAATTTTTTTTTTTTAAGCTCAGCATCTAAGGAAACACTCCGCTGCATAAATTATTGAAGTGCCTGCATCTCACATCAGAGTTCCATGTGCAGCCTGGCAACCTAGTAGCCACGTGTTTTGTCCAAGTGCATTCCTTGCTGGAGCCACAGCTTCTCTGCATGGAAAAACAGAACTGCTATCCCTGCCTCAAGACATTCCTCCCAAGTTAAGTGAGATGATGTAGACAAAGCGCCTGGCAGGGGCTGGCCACTAATCAGTGCTCCACGCCATGGGCCTGATGACATGTGCTCCTTTTCCCCACTAAATCATGAATAAGAAATGATGACACCTCTTCTGTCCAAAACATCGGCATGTCTAGAAATTCAGTAACTGCCTCACAGTGCAGAAGAGGAAATTATTCCAAAGATGTCTCGTACCTTCTCATAATCCCAGGCAGACAAATGGGCTCTTTATTTATGCTGGAACTGCGCTGTCGGATCCAGCTGTTGTCATCGTAAAGGGATGTTCTCTTCCTCATTTCCTGAAGGATTTGCTGTCTCTCCAGCTCCGCTCCCGACGGGGCTTGTTCCTTCTTGGAGCTCTTCTGTGACGAGCTATTGCTCCCAATTCTCTCTAAATATCTACTGCTTCCTAAATTAAAAACATCAAAAACTCCAGGATTAGCAATGAAAAAAGGGATAGTGGATAAATCTCCAAATACAGTGAAGCAGAAAAAAAAATGTGACATTGGGGGAGTTCCCTTGTGGTGCAGGGGGTTAAGGATCTGGCATTGTCAATGCTGTGACTGACACTGCTTGGGCTGCTGTTGTGGCGCAGGCTTGGTCCCCGGCCTGGGAACTTCCACATGCCACAGGCATGGTCAAAAATAAAAATAAAAATGTGACATTGGGCACATATGTCAAACATTATCAATTCTTAATCAGACTGCTGCCTAGGACACAAAATAATCATCTCCTGTTCCTGGAAATTCCAGATGCACACCCAGAGGCATACCAGGGGACGCACTCAGGAAAACTAAGGAGGCTGCCTAAAAAGGAAACAACCAGCCTTGATTTCAGGGATATTAAATTACAAAATGCTCATCTAGAAATAGTTTCTCTTCCACTATTACTTTCCTTCCTAAATTAAAATCAATTAAGCCCCTGCTCATTGAATGCTTGCTGTGACAGCTCTGCAAGGGAACGGGAAGCTCTATTCTTTCAAAAAATGTACACGCCTCCTGGGGGGAGAGTGAAGACATAAATGAATGCTTCCCTAGCTGACACAGCTCGAGTTTTCATGGTGTAAATCATGGAATAAGTCATGACCAAATCGTAGGAATGAGAGCACAGGCAACCACCAAAATGGCTTTTGTGAAACTGAAAAACAGCCAAGTAAGCAAAATGACAATCAAGGAATGTTATCAGATTTGTATCTCCTCTAAGGAACTGACAGAGCTATAATTTGAAGGCTGAATTTAGGAACGACAACTAAGTCAGGTTTTATCTTGAAGGATCTGTCTCCCTGGGTCTGCTGATTAATTTCTGACTTGGGTAAAACATCCAGAACTTGGAAGTATCCTCCCCATCTTAATTTGGATTAGGAACTTTCCTCTAAGAGTTTTCTTTTTTTCTTTTCTTTCTTTCTTTTTTTTTTTTTTTTTTGCTCTCTAGATACACTGCTATTGCCATTCTTTCCAAATTCATCCTGCCTTAGTTTATCTTCCAGTAAGCAACAAACAAGGCCACCAAAAGTTTCTTCTACATACCTATGTTTACAATGATGTATACACACAGCTTATCAATTTGGTCAGATTTTCAATAAAATGTTCCCTATTTTTTAGATGCCTCACTAGCATAATCAAGTTTTCAACAAAATATTTAATAATGTCCACTGTCTGCTATTCAGGGACTTACAGTCAGTCAAGTGGAGAAAACAGACATACAAAAAAAAAAAAAAAACCAGATTAATAGCACAAGCCACAAATCGTAACAAGACTATTTCAGAGAGCCACACTTGCTATTATTAACAGGTCATGTGTTTAAGTTCAAGAAAGAAGATGATCACTGCAGGTTAAAAATGTTTCATGGCAGACCGAAGTACTTAAAAAATTTTTTTTCCTTTTTATGGCCACAACTGTGGCAAACAGACGTTACCAGGATAGGGGTTCAATTGGAGCTGCAGTTGCCAGCCTACACCACAGCCACAGCAATGCCAGATCCAAGCTCACTGAGCAAGGCCAGATTGAACACGCATCCTCATGGACACTATGTCAGGTTCTTACTCCACTGAGCCAGCCAAATTTTAACACTGGCTTAGGGACAAGTTCAGGGGAGAAGACACTGGAAATCCAAACAGCTAAGACCAGCAGGGACTAGATCACAGAGCTTCTGATAAGTTGGAAACAGAGAGAGAACAATTTGGTTACAGTGAAGGGTTCCTAATGGGGGAAACAGCAAAATAGGGCTGAAAAGTTAAACCAGGACCAGATAACGGAAGGTCTTCTGTGTTAAGAGAAAAGGAATGATCATAGAACTAATTAGAAACTATAAATTCTACAAGCTTTACCCAGAGGTTATAAACTAGCTGCCATCAGACCACTGGGACCTATGGATATTGTTCACCTCACAGAGAAAGGGTTGCAAAATTTTTAAAATTTCTGGTCAAACACTTAAAAGAGAACATAAAAATCCAGACCTTTTTAACTTCTATCTTACAACAGAAAGAGGTGCCAATCGTAGATTTGCATCTTCCCACAGGGCCGTGACAGGCTGGGGCTGGGGTTGGGGGGTGCTGGCCATCTGCCAAGTTCACCCAATCCTCACCTGGACCTTCGTTCACTTATATAACCAACCAGCACCCTGCTTCCCCAAAGCCTGGTGTGCAAACCCTGTCTAAAATGGTATTTCGATTATTTTTTTCTTAGTTATATAACTTTAGTTACATACGCTCCTAGAAATAGACTTTATACTAAAAAAACAAACAAACAAACAAAAAAAAACCCTATGATATCACCTATATCTGAAATTTAATATATGGCACAAATGAATCTGTCCGTAGAAAAGAAATTCATGGACATGGAAAACAGACTTGTGGTTGCCAAGGGGGAGGGGGAGGGAGTGGGATGGACTGGGAATCTCGGCTTAACAGAAGCAAACTACCACATTTGGAGTGAATAAGTAAGGAGAGTCTGCAGTCTGGCACAGGGAACTATACCTAGTCACTTGTGATGGAACATGGTGGAGGATAATGTGAGAAAAATTACATATACGCATGTATGTATGACCAAGTCACTTTGCTGTGGAGTAGAAATTGACAGAACACCATCAACCAACTATAATGGAAAAAATAAAAGTCCTTCAAAAATTAAAAAAAGAAAAAGGCCAGGTTCCAAACTATTTTTGCCAAGTTAGTGAAATCACTGTCATTTTGAATTTGACAATCTGTCATTTAAAAGTACAATTTCAGGTTTATATGTAATTTCAGGTTTATGCGCCATGTCCCTGGTACAGGAAAATTTTCCATCCAGATTCATTGGTGGCAAGATGAGATCTGCTGTACAAAATGGTATCAGCACCACTTTGCAAAAGTTCCACATATTTCCTTAGCTATTTATAACCACTTTAATCTCTTAGTACTCCCTCCGTCTAAAGTAAAGCCAAAATAAGCACAAGATAATTGTGCTCTTATACCCAAATGCTAAAAATCCATAGTATTTTAATTATGCAATCTTAATGAACCTGAAATATCTTGACCTTAAAATACCGATCCTAGGGTGTGATAACATAACTAAGTAATCGTGCTGAAGAATTTTGAAAAAAAATCCAATTACCATTTTTATTTGCAGGGTAATCATCCAGCTCAGTGGTGGATCTGGACTTATTCCTAAAACACAGAACACATCACATACATCTCATTAAGAACGTCCTTTTCATATCTGTGAAGAACACCAAAAAGATTACTTTTGAAAGCAGTTGATTGATTTCCCATGTCTGCTGAGAGCCATATTTACTTTCATACCAAGGACTTCTTCATCTTGCACAAACCAGCAGAGAACAGTGGCGTCTCTAAAAAGTGAAGCGCTTGATGCTAGAAACAAAAGTATATCAAAATCCTCTCCAGTTTGTTAATGGTTAAAGCCTAGGATTTCTCACCAACCTGCATACTTTAATTCTCTCCTCTTCCAGATCTCAGTCTTACCAGGCTGAACAAAGCATCTGTCATCAGAACCACCTAACATCAGTCTGTCAACACTTCCATCATGCTGTCGAGGGCCAAGAAGTCAACTTTGGGGGCACCAAATGCCATCCTAGCACACCAGAGAAAGCCGGGAGCACACGGGCGTAGGCGACTGCTGAAAAGGCCTGACTGTGTAAGATAAACCTTAGGTCTATATATCAACACATGCTGGTCTCATTCTCGCTTTACTAGGCACGATAACTTCAAATATTAGGGATGATCATGAATAATAATAATAATAATATACATTATCATGCAGACAACATATATAATACACCAATACAACCTATAATTATGTTTTATACATATGTCACAACTGTTAGCAACACTCATGAATGGTTTCATTTGTATGAACACAGAAGAAAATACGTTTAATGCATGATGTCTAGCTACACTCCTTAATGCCTCTAGGGCATGCTTTATCACAACTGCCTCACAGTGTTTTTCCAGGATTCCTTAAGTTTCCTCTCCTCAGGCATTCCTGTCATGGTGCAGCGGAAATGAACCCAACTAGAAACCATGAGGTTGTGGGTTGGATCCCTGACCTTGCTCACTGGGTCAAGGATCTGGTGTTGCCGTGAGCTGTGGTGTAGGTCGCAGACACGGCTCGGATCTGGCATTGCTGTGGCTGTGGCTGTGGCTGGCAGCTGGAGCTCCAATTCGACCCCTAACCTGGGAACCTCTGTATGCTGCACGTGCGGCCCTAAAAAGCAAAAAAAAAAAAAAAAAAAAAGGGTTCCTTTCCTGGCAATCTATTTTCTCAAGGTAATGAGTTACATAAATAAAGCTTTTTTAAATATATAAATAAATGCATATCTTTAAAAAAGAGAGATGCACATTTCGATGATCTACAGTTACCCGGAAGCATTCATTATAAATAGGGTCATCCACTACTACACATTTTTCTAGCTTAATGTCAGCCCATTACTACCTTTCTGTCCACTCCTTTTCTTCTCCCCTTCTACTCTGAGCCCTATTCCATCATCCTGATTGCCTGTAGAGATGAGTCTTTCCTTATGTCTAAGGCAAACTTCCAAAACAAGAAATTTTAGCTGTGGAAACAAAAATTAATGGTCAAACACTGGATAAGTCCTCGGTGATTTCAAAAGTGCGACACATTTTTAAATTAAACATTAAATTTAATGTTTGGGGAAATTTTAAGACATCATAAATTTTCAGGTATCTGAATATCTAGGCAAGCCCCCAAATATCCCCCAAATATCCATCGGAAGCCAGTTACTCCAACCAAATTACAATTAAAGTTCTACATACCTGTCACTAGGAAGCAAACCTGAAGATTCTTCTTCTCTCTTTGGTATATCATAGGAATCAACAGGCCTAAAAAAATGGGAAAAGTTTGTGGTCAAAATATTAGATTTTAATGTCTTCCTGGAGTTTTAAGAAATGGATATTAGAAATTCCCATTGTGGCACAGTGGAAATGAATCCAACTGGTAACCATGAGTTTGCAGGTTTGAGACCTGGCCTCGCTCAGTGGGTTGAAGATCTGGCGTTGCCATGAGTTGTGGTGTAGGTCACAGACAAGGCTCGGATCCCGTGTTGCCGTGGCTGTGGCATAGGCCGACAGCTGTAGCTCTGATTCAACCCCTAGCCTGGGAGCTTCCATATGCCAAGGGTGCAGCCCTCAAAAGCCAAAAAAAAAAGATATAAAGGATATTAAAACATTGTTATTCTAGCCTCTTTTATGAGAAGATCTCTGGGTTGACAACTAAACAAAACAGAAGAATTTCAATCTATCCCCGCAGAAGACAAAATCACGACCACCAAGAGACATCTGCCATTCATTCATTCCACAGACGTACACTGAGTGCCTGCTATGTTCTAGTACTATTCCAGGGCTGGGCTACTGAAGTAAACAAGACAAAATTATTGCCTCATAATACATTTTAGTGGAACAGTCAGGTTAACGGACAAGCAAATAAATGCCAAAGGTACAGCAGGGAAGTGCATCCTGGAGAGAAGAGGTAGGGAAGAAGCGTGTATTTCAATTCAGACATTCTGGAAGGTTTGAGAAGGTGACATTCGAGCAGAGACTTAAAGAAAATGAGTTAGCCTTACAGACATGTGAGGGAAGACTTCGCCAGGTATAAGGGATTAGAAAATGCAAGAGTCTCAGGGCAGATGGAGTTGGACATTTTCAAGAAAGACAAAGAAGCCCAGTGTAACTGAGTGGCCAGGTGAGGGGAAGGGTGGTAGGCAGCTGGGTAGACCAGAAGGTGGAGGAGACTCAGCTCATCCACACCATCAGGGTCATGGTAAGACTCTGGATGGTGTTCTAATGTGACACAGAGCCCCACGGGACCTTTAAGCAAGGAAGGAAGGGGATGGGACCAGATGACAATGGCAAGGGTTTCGGTCTGCCTGTGTTCCCCTGTGTAGAGGGGGACAGTGGGGAGCTGGAGGACCAATGAAGTGTCTCTGAGGTGGGGAGTGGATACAGCTAAGCCAAGCCAAATGAAAAAAAAAAAAAAAAAATCACATGTGCCCTTTAGGCATGGGGACCAACCTTCTGTACTGGTATATTTTGATGGATGTTTCCCTCTCTCTCTCCGTCTGGCGCATTTGCTCCTCAGCCTCCGCCTGGCGCTTCTGCTTCTCAGCTTCTGCCTGACGCTGCTTCTGCTCCTGCTCTTCCTGATCCTGCTGCTCCTTCAGCTTCCTCTCCCTCTCAAGGGCGAGCTGTTCCTGCAGTGTCTTTCCCTGGTCCTCGTTCGCTCCTTCCTCCTGCTGCTGCTGCCCCGTCTCTTCTTCGGTGCGGGTTCCTTCCCTATCTCGGGACTTGGACTCCTCACCCCGGGTGGCAATGGCAGGCTCCCGTGCGGCCAGAGAAATGCTGTTTGAGTTTAGGACCATCAGTTCCTATGGGACCAGGGAGAAAAGAAATCCATCCAAATCTGTGTGTGCATTTCTTACCATCTGGTAAAGAGATGTCGACAGTCAGTGTAAAACAATACTGATCAAAGTCCGCCCAGAGTTCCACTTGAAAACATCTTAAGAGTTTTATCACTACCAACATCTCACATGGGTGGTGGAGCTGTAACAAGAAGAGGAAGATGCCTTTAGGGCCGAGGGATAGAATTATTTAGTGATACGGGAGAGGAACTAGGAGAAAGGCTGAATCATCAAAGCGAAATTCGGACAAACCAGCACCCGGTATGTTCAAAGAGCTACGAAGGTGAATGTAGGTGAAAGTGTGACAAAAACCAAGAGAAATGCGGTGCTTCCATGGTACAGAGAATTTCAACAACAAGGTAGAGAAGGAAGAAGAGGGCGTGGTCCAACACTACCTCGTTCAAGTACTTGGAATTCTCTCTCTCAGCCTCCTGCTTAGCCCTCTGCCACTCTTCCCTTAGTTTCTCCTGCTCCCGTTGATATTTCTCCTATAAGACGAGATGGCATATTAGTTAATTAATAGGTTAATGATGTTAAACAATCTCTCGTTCGCAGGTCGGCTCGCTCTACCCTTTACTTCTGTTTTTAAAAACAAGGATATTGGTTTAACCCATCAGATCTGCATCCCTAAAGTAGAACATAGCACATCTTAAGCTAAAGGGCAGACTTGGGAACTGGCAGACACTCAGAACTGAATCCACGTCCACCCTTTACCACAGCTGTAATTTACTGAAGCCCCTTGCTAACAGGAAGGGCCACTGAATATCTCTGCAAGGGACCAAGCATACAGCTGTGGTGGGTGGAGGCCCTTGCACATCTCTACACACCTCATGCATAAGAAAAACCACAAAACCACAGTGCTGCGAACTCCCCGAAATGATACACGGGGGGCTAATACATAATCTGAAAACGTTCAAAATGGAAAAGTCACTATTTCATACAAAAAGTGCAACATATCAAGAGATTTGTTAATTAGGGGTTATTGGCTGTTTTAATTATTTTTGTTTAGGTTGCTTCTCAATCTACTGAGCAGGAAAAGCGGTTAAAGGGGACCTAGTCCCCGCCGAGGTGCACTCCCCTGCTCTACCTGCAGCAGGCGGTCCTGCTCCTTCTGCCACCGCTCCTGCCGCTTCCGCTCCTCCTCCGGATCCCATGCCCAGCGACTCGGGGCACTGATGGTCGGGACCGGAAGCTGCCCAGTTAGAAGAGAAGAGGTGCAAACAAAGAACACGTTACTTCATTAAGTCACCTACTGAAGTGCTTTGCATAATAAATTATTCAAACCACCCTTGGCCCATGCTGCACCGAAGAAGAGGTGGCCTTATGTTTCAAAATAGGTCTCCTACGCAAATGAACTTATCTACAAAACCCTAACAAACTCAGAGAAGAGACTTGTGGTTGCCAAGGGGGAGGGGGCTGGAGATGGTTGGATGGGGAGTTTGGGGTCAGCAGACACAAACTTTCATATATAGGATGGATTAATAACAAGGTCCTACTATATAGCACAAGGGTGTATGTGATAAACCATAATTGAAAAAAGTATGAAAAAGAATACACATGTGTACAACTAAACCGCTTTGCTGTACATCAGAAACTAACACAACATTGTAAATGAACCATACTTCAAGTTAAAAAAATAGGTCTCTTCATCTTGGAAAGACTACTCCTGGATAAACTCTTATGCAGCTTAAAATACATAGTAAGTGATACTACTGAGTGCTGATTCAGTCCCACCAAGGCTTCCCTGTTTATTCCAAAACTCAGTGAATACTACTTACATCAGGCACCACAGAATCGGAGCTTCCTATGTTGCAGTCCGTGGATAAGGAAAGAAAAAAAAAAAAAGTACAATATAAGTCTTCGTTTCTGTGAGATAATTCCTTTCAGGAAGTTGGATCGCTAGCTGTTTCTATGCCAGTATACTAAGTGACATCAGTTGGGTTTTTTTTTTTTTTTTTTTGGTTTGTTTTTGTTTTTTCCAAACAACAGATTTCTCTCTTCATGTGTGTGTTACTCATCTTCCAATCTGAGAGTCAGTAAAAAGAAGAGCAACAGTGGATGTCAAAGCTACACCGCAGCTCTAGATGCTAAAGCTGAGCTGAGTCACTGGTGTGTTTCTAAAGGGTTTCAGGGGTCTTTTATTAACAGGGTGGGTAGTATTCTCATAGTTTGGCCTAATAGAGAAGAAAACTGAATTTTGAATGTTACACCACCTACCAAACCAAATTTTTCACTTGCTGCTTATTCAGTTACACTGTGACAGCTGCAAGTCACATTTTTCAGGTCTTACTGCTAATGGGCCACTTTTCTGAAAAAAGCCACCAACAAACATGTTCAAGAAACATTTCCCTTCCCTCTCCTAGCATGTGAAACACAGTTGCTCAGACTTCATGAGTAAACTTAGGGGCAGAGAGCTATTCTTTTTCTTCTTGGGGGGAGCTACATAATTCTGTGTGTCTGATTCCACAATGATTATAAACATGTAAGCAAATTTCATAAAATATACTATCTTACTATTTTTTTTATTTTCCTGAAACCTCAGCTTTCAAATAAATGACTCACGTATACAATCATATTTTTAAGAAAAATGCTTTGAGATTTAGGAAAATATTCTTCCCTAAAATAGCCTGCTGAAGAAAAGTAAGTGAAACTTAGAATGGAGAAAGAAAAGGGAGTTGTTTTATTTTAGCCAGTTTGAGCTAAAAGTTCCATATGGTTGTGAGTAAATTGCCATAGAAAAACAGGAGTATAACAAAAAGCATTAAAAACACTAAGGATACTGACACAAGTAGGCCCCTTGTACATGCATAGCTGCTAAGCTCTTTCTATTTATGGTCAAAAAGAGATCTTAATTCACCAAAGGAAGACCGCTAGGAGACTAACACAAATGCACCAATCCATTAAGTATCATGTCATAAGGCAAGTTTGTAAAGATTTTTGATAATCTTAAAAGTAAGAAATAATAACATTTTAGACAACAACGGCACTCTGCCCACTGACTGTGCCGTTGCATCTCAAATGTTGGGTATTACTTTTAAGTTCTTGACCGCAAAACACAGAGTTCAAACTGCATTCAGGAGACAGATCATTAAACAAACGTGAAAGTGGAGGAAATGCCACGTGCACAGAGCGTTGTAAAGGAGCGCTGCCCAACTACACCAACATAGAGCATCTCCGAATGCACGCACTCACAGATGCAACCAAAATTTACCCTTAATTTACTTCAACGTCCAAAGAGCAGTCCTATCAAGACTGCAAAGCCACCATCCCACTGGCAATCAACAGCTCTGCTCTTTATTAAGAGCATTTTTTATAACCCCAAATTTGATTCTTTAAAAGTTGGCCAACTGTATGTTGGTGTAATCTCATATTTTGCAATTTTTAGGAAGCAGTAAGGCATAAATGAAATTCCTCATTTCTTACTGTCACCCAGTGGCAAGAAGTGTGTGTTTAAACAGCATCTCAATGTTTTTTAATTAACCAAAAAAAAAAAAAAAAAAAAAAAACTTCAGAGGTATACAAGGGACACGCAAAGACCCATTACCACAGAGGTAGACCCATGAACTGTAAGAAAAGCTGGATGACCCTAGGGAAAGAATGGAAATGGGTTATGTTGCTTGATCATACTGACAGCTGAACTGAAGAGGCTCCATGCCCAGCACCACAGACCATCAGGAAAGAATGGAAAGTGTGAACAATTCCATGAAAGTACATGAATTGTTAGCTTGGTAGTTTACCTTGTTCAAAAAATTGTGATCGCCTTTTTAAGTTTTTCAAAGAAATAGGTTCAGAAGCTAGTTGAAAATACAAAAAAATAAATAAATAAATACATCAATAGTCATGTCATTCATTTTAATCTCTTACCACTGGAAAACTAAATGATACTTGATACAGCTTTCCAATATGTAGCAATATTATTTTTTAAGTGACAAAACTGACAGCCGATAGGGATTATTTCAAGGCACAAAGACGGACACAGTTTTAGTAGCCTATACTACATTCATATTAGTAAAAGGAACTAATATTTTGATTAATGAATTTTAGCAGATAGCATCCTAGGTTCATAGAAGCAGAAGTACCATCTTCTGTGCTAGATCATACAGCTTTTGGGAAATGGAAATTAATTTTTTTTTTTTTTTGCTTAGGTTAATCAATTCAAAATCTCTTCTAGTACTAGGAGAACTGTTTATAACTAAGAATGCTAAGTAAAAAAGGAACTAAAAGTAATGGGGAGGAGGACAAAATAAATAAATAACACCAGAGGATTATGAATAAATTCTAAAATTAAAATGTTTTTCTAACTAGACTATTTTGTCCTAGTCTCTAAGATCTTAGAGCCACAAACTTTAAATAGAGCAAATAGATCAGGAATTTGAGATCATATACATGCCACTACATATAAAAACATAACCAACAAGGACCTACTGTACAGCACAGGGAAATATATACAATATTTTGTATCTGAAAAACTGTGTGTGTGTGTATAACTGAATGTGCTATACACTTGTAACTAACACAACACTGTTAATCAACTATACATCACTAAGAAAAATAATGGAGTTCCCATCATGGTGTAGCAGAAATGAATCCGACCAGGAACCATGAAGTTGCGGGTTCGATTCCTGGCCTCACTCAGTGGGTTAAGGATCTGGTGTTGCTGTCATCTGTGGTGTAGGTTACAGACGTGGCTTGGATCTGGCATTGCTGTGGCTGTGGTGTAGGCCAGCAGCTGTAGCTCTGATTAGACCCCTAGCCTGGGAACCTCCACATGTTGTGGGTGCAGCCCTCAAAAAGCAAAAAACAAATAAATTAATTAAATAAAGCAAATAGAGTTCAATCAGATAATAAAAATATTCAGACTTCTACAGATCTGTCACAAGATTACAGTGAATGATTATTATATGTCAGTTTATTCATAAAATGTAAACGCATTATTATTTGATACTAGTCGGTATTTATCTAAAGAAAAACGCTCAGATTTGACAGGGGCTGCATATCACCCCACGGTCACTACAAAGTGCTCTGCTTGAGTCACTGACAGAACAGGACTTGCACATCTTAGATTAAAGCATCGTAAAGAAAAAAATGTCATGTTCACTTAAAACTCTTTTGATAAAGAAAAAATGCAATATCAAATGTATCTTAAAAATGCAGTCACTTCTAACTATCAGAAATTAAATACAAAAATAAATAATAAAGGAAGGAAAATTCATAAACTTGGTTTGACTTTGACATAAGGTATTAGGAACCGGCAGATGCAGATTCAAAGCCACCAAACCACTGAAAAAACCCAGCCCTGTGCGGGACAGTCTAGTTAGGTTCATGCTAAGAGAAGTTTCCTCTTCTTTGTATCTCTTTCCCTGTTGTGTGGACCAGATTGTTCTTATTTATTTTGTATAACTGGGCAACATCACAGAGCATGTGGTAGCTAAATTATTTATAGACAGGAGGAGGAAGGGAGTGATAACTCCGTAACACAAAGTTTCTCTAGATGCTATGTCTCGTTTTTCATTACAAATGGGTCCTTTTGCTGATGACTGTTACTGTCATTGGTATTTCCCTATTACTAGCGGCTTCCAAGCTTGTCCCTTTCACAGCAATGGAGGGAGAAAGGAAACCACATTCCTTATTTCACCTTTTTTTTTTTTCTTTTTCTTTTGTTTGTTAAGTCCACACCGGCGGCCTATGCAAGTTTCTGGGCTAGGGGTCAGAAGCAGAGCTGCAGCCAACAGGTACACCATGGCAACACTGGGTGCAAGTCACATCCATGACCTACACTGCAGCTTGCGGCCACACCAGATCCTTTACCCACTGCGCAAGGCCAGGGATTGAAGCCGCATCCTCAAGGATACTATGTCAGGTTCTTAATCCGCTGAGCCACAACGGGAGCTCCCACTATTTCACGTTTTACTAAGATTCCCTTTGCCTGCACACCACAGCAAGCACGTTGCTGGCCTCAGGAAAACCAGTCTTTCTTATTTGGTTTATACACACGGGCACTCAAAGCTCCTGGACATGCTGCCAAAGCTTTGTTTGCAGTTCCTGGACTATTCAACACTGGAACTGAAGGCCCTTCCACCTGGCTGCAACTGGATCTGTGTGCTAACCTTTGAGTTTCAACTTGCAGTGGATCAGTTTTGATTTCACTCACAGATAGTAGTTTTTATAACAGCAGAACTTGAGTGATGTTTTTAAACTGATACTGACTATATTTTAAACTGATACTGACTATATTTTAAACTATATTTTAAACTGATACTGACTATATTTTGAAATTAAATTTCCTACATTTAAATTATAACGGCAATGTTTACCTTTTGACTCAAAAGTATTGCTTTCATCACGAATTCCATTGATTTCCCTGGATTCAGTATTCTGGAAAGGATAAAAATGCCAGTTAACAACATTCTCTCCAATTGGACTTGGGGCTTATAAAATATATGTCTCGTTAAATTTCTTCTAAAAGATGAGGTTTTTTTAGGATATTAATGTATTCCCTGCAGCCTTTTACATATGATAGGAACTTAATTTTTCATTATTCTTTACTATTTGCAGGAGGATTAAGGACCAACTACAATCACAGACGGCTTTAAGTTCAATCAGTCAATTAATTTTCCAAAAAAACAGGATGGACCAAATAATCATTAGTCCACTTGGGTTGTATTTATGAGTAAGCAACATAGTCATATAGGGTTCTCTAATATTAAAACTTTTCTTACACAGGTAGCAGGATCTCCTTATTGGATAAAAGGGAGCATCTTAGCATAACAGCAATTATATCTGAGAGTCAATATAAACAGAGTTACTTGAAAATTTAAATTACTTTGATACTTAAAAAAGTTCTACATTATAATTATGTTTAATCAACTAATGTAACTGAGTATCTCTTAACCATAGATGTAGGTCTACCCATCAAATTCACCCACATGAGACCCAAGACTGCTTCATGAGGTTTTAAATTGCACACAAGTACTATACTTATTTTACCAGCAAAGACTAAGGAAAGCATAGAAAATTTATAGTGTATAATTTTACCTAATTACTACTTCACATTCACAAAGATCTGAGAGATGGGTGTGATGATGAAAGATTGATAAGAAACATCTGCAAAACAACACTAGGGGATCTCTTGATTTTTACCCTTATATAGCTCACTATGACTCTAAATTACTAATGAGCAATGCCTTATGATTTTCAAAAATATATTTTATTCTCAATACTGTAAATCACTTATTCAATTATCTATGTTTTTAAAGTAACATCAAAATTGTTCAAACAAAATAAGCTCTTTTTCCCCCACCCACACTTTCTGCAATTGCTTTGATCTACTACTCCCACTTCTCAAAATACTTACAGAATTCTGAAGGCTTTCTGAAAAATCAGTTGTTATTGATAGATTTGAAGATTTTTCTGAGCTGTAAATTCCGGAAGTTGTATCGATCCACTTTGTTTCAGGTGAACCTATAATTTTGGTAGCCATACTGGTGAGATTGAGGGTTTTATGCCGTGTAAATGGCAGGGAAGTCTGGTCTTTGCCCCAGTCTGATTGGCACATGAAGATCAAGAAATGAGCACACATAAAATGTTGAAGTGGAAAGAACAAAGTTACTGGATGAACATATACAAAATACACATACACAAGACACACAAATCAGACAGTGTGTGAGAGAAACGAAGAGTGTAAGCCTTTTACCAACAGATCACCTTCAAAGACACGAGGTTAGAGCATGTTAATAATGAAAAGACTGGCAAATTTGCTGAAACTTTCTGTAAACCAGAACTGGATATTATATGTTGATATCATAAATTCAATGGTCTGGGGAACCTTAATATTCTTCCCCATCTAACTACAACGGAGAAACACAAAAATGAAATACACATGGAAAGTTCCTTGAGAAGGAACAACTGGAATATTGACTCCCGTGTCCTTTCTTACAGCAGATATAGTCTGATGCTGTAGAGACAGTGAAACCACAGTATAATTCTTAATATTCAACACTATATTGTATGACTCCCCAAAGCAGATACAATTACAAGAGTCTTCAGCTGATATTTGCATTCATAGCCAGTCCAAAATATAAATCGGGCAACCAATAATGCAGAATTCAGTAAATTTGCTAGTGAAAGGTTTTCAGACAGAACATCCAAAGACGCATCATTCAAGATTTGTCTCAACAAAACCACAAAACAGCTCTAAGCCAAAAAAAAGAAAAAGTAGAATGAAGAGGGGGAAAAAATGTTATTGCAGCAAACTGTTACAACCGCTTGCCAAAGACCAGTTCCCAATGTAGAAAGCCAAACACAGTGGTGTAGCCAACTCACCAGACTTTCCATAGCGCCTGATATCCATCACCAGGTTTCCGGTTTCCTGAGCATTAGCCATGGCTTCCTCCCACCGTTTTGTGTCCTTATAGGAAAACTTGGTGTTGTTGACAGCAATAATTTCATCATCTACCTGTAGCTGAGAAAATTCTGCTGGGCTCCCTAAATAAAACAAAATAAATTGAACCACCAATTAAAAAATAAAAACATGTTCTACTAGTTGCTGCTTATTTAAATTAAGGCAAAAATGACTTAATCTCAACTAATCATTTCTCATATTTTTTTCAGGGGCAGAAGAGTCACAAAATTTATTACCATTATCAAATATTTGAGTAGCTTTGATACTACAAAGCAACCGAAGGCATTTTTTAAAAATTCTATAGTATGTGTCTTCCTTAACATTTAAAGGAGAAAGGATAAACCCATCTGTTCAATAAAATTTCTTTGTTAACCTCCTAAGGAGGAATTTTTAATTATTTTAAATTAAAAATGTGAAATATACATTGCACTTTAGCTGAGCTTCCAAATCTAAATGCACTGTGGAATGAAGAAGAAAACAGGGCCAAATAAAATGGCTTAAAATTACTATTTACCCTTATCTAATTAAAGCAGCCTTGAAATTTCAAAGATACAACCAGAGTAAACATGCATTTTTATATAGCTAAAATATGTAAATGAGGAACTCCTCGTAAACACAAGAGCTTTCATTTCAGTTTTAGGCCTTGTACTATTTTGCTAAGACTTCCTGGGCTTGATTTGGTATAACTCTGGCTGGGGGAGGGGCAATCCTTTTGTAAAAGTCCCAAAGCATCCTCAGGACTCCATGGACAATAGACATATTAAGATGCTCAGAAAACATCGGTTATATAGCACCTATGGATCCAGCACAAACACAGATGATCAGGGAAAAGTTCTTTCTGAATCTTCAATTAAGTATTGTTTGTTAATATGTCCAAATAGTAAGCCTAGAATTTTGATGAATGAATTCTTTAAAAGCCACAGAATTAAGACTCTTCAAAACTAAAATCAATTAGGCAAGGAGAACAAACAACATGTAATCTGTCACCCCAACTCGATCTCCTGGAAGAGGACACGTCTCTTCACTTTACTGCTGCATTTTTCACATGTGTGTTCTCCTCCTCCCTCAAATAAACTCATTTCTGTGGGGGGTTTTGGAACAGCACAGGATAAGAAAGGAGAAAAAACTTCAGCAGAGCTAAATCTATGGTTTACCTGCTTCAACTGATGCTACGAAGATCCCGGAAAAAGCCCATTTTACGGTAAACCCAAAGTCAAGACTGTTCCCAGGCGTCTGGTTTATGCTGATTCTCATATCACTGAACTGATCCTGAAAACAAACATGAAACGGTGGGATCAAGTGTCCTTGGCATCCACAGGGAGGAAAGTCTATCCTCGAAAGAAGGGAGGCTGCATGCAAGGTACACCTAAATTATTTCATGACCAACCAGAAGCTTCATTCTTTTTTCCTTGGGTTTGGGAAAACCCTAGTTTATGTAAGGATCACTGAGTTTATTCATTGGCTGCTAAAATAAGGGAAACTTTCATAGCCATGGATATTTTTCTTCACAAGAACATGCTACATCAGTTGATTTATATTGATGAAGCCTAGGCTTTTGCCCACCATATAACTGGGTTTTGCAGACCCATTTGTTATGACTCAGTAGTGAAGTGGAAGGAGAAGATGTGGTGTATACACATGTTCACACAGTGAACATATTAATATTAATCAGCCATGGGGAAAGGGGACATCCTGCCATTTGTGACAACATGGATGGACCTCGAGCACATTATGCTAAGTGAGATAAGTCGACAAAGACAAGCATGTAAGATCTCACTTACAGGTGGAATCCAAAAGCCAAACTCATAAAATGGAATAAAGTGGCAGTTACCAGGGGAATGGGGCGGGGTGAGGGGACAAGGGACAAGGCAGATGTTGTTTATAGGTTCACACTTGTAATGAACAGTAAACAAGCTCTAGAGATCAGGGAATAGAAATAATACTTTATTATAATAGAACTTGTTAAGAGACCAGAACTTCCATCCACTAGGAAGAAAGGATAATTATGTCATATGAGAGAATGTTAATTATCACTACGATGGCAACCACACCGCAACATATAAATGTATCAAACTACCATACCGCACGTTTTAAATTTACAGGTTATATTGCAACAAAATGGTATTTTGGAAAATGCAAAAAAAGATTTAAATCATTGATTTTTAAAATGCCAGCATACTTTAAAAATCCACTTTCAATGTTTAACATATTTAGCTGACTAATTTTGAGGGGTTCACAGACACAAAATTCAGCTACTAGATCCCTCATCTAGGCCCGGTACCAGCCCTGAATGGGCATCTGAAATCTGGCAAGGCGGTTTTGCTTGCCCTACTGCTACCTGAAGACTTGGTGGTAAAGGCAGAGCTGCTACATATGCTGCAAAATGCAGAACGAGGTCACCCCTGAGGAAGCACAAGGAAGATACCGAGAGGACCCCTAACTGAGACCCTGGGAGCTCCAAGCCACAGCTCCGTCAGGGGACATCAGCCCACAAGCACAGGATTTCCACCTGCCTCATCACCCGACACGACAATAAATTCTCCGTTTCACAGAATTTTTAAAGCCATTTTCCCCAACAAACATTTTAAGTTTTACAGCATACTTACTATCTTCGTGAAAAATTTAATTATCTCCCATCATTTACATTTTTCTATTCTGGGTAAAACTGCAGACATAAATTTCAGCCTGTGTGTCCCAGACTAGCAGTTCTTGATAATTACTGATCGAAGTGACTTCACTGTTTAAAAAGAAAAATTCCTCCTAAAGCCACTTTAGTTTCTAGAAAAAGGCCTACCACTTCTCCACTTAAACTTGGCAGTTAAACTCAAAATTAAGACCAACTGGGCAATTCCTAAAGCCTTATACTTGGGTTTTTCTACCTCTAAAACAAGTCTGAAATCCAAGTGACTGTACTAAGAAAAAGTGTGCTATTACGGTAAGAGTTTGAAGGAAAACAAAGAGGGCAATGAATAAAGGATCAAGAATCGACTATGTTATATGGACCCAGGCAATAAGAGCTGTAACAATATTCACTTACTGATTTGTTTATCATACACTTATTGTGCATCTATTCTATATAAAACATTTGGGAAACAAAGGTGAATCAGGTATGGTTTCCTCTCTCGAGAAATCATTCCTGACTCTTCAAGAGTGGGTATGGAGTTTAAGAAAAAACATTCGTAGTTAATAATACAGAGGCGTTTTCATCAGAAAGCATGTAAAGCAGCTGAAATATGGGAAGCCAGATGTAAGTAGTGAGAACACGCATTCATAATCAGCTTGATGGATACCAGTCTCCAGAATAAAACTTTGCTATGAATAGAAAAAATTACTGGTTAGTTCCACTCCTTACCCAAAACTACCACACACTTAAATTAGAGATGACTCAGTGAAAATAAGCAATCATTTTCACCACTCTTAGGCCCCCCAAAAATTCTGACCTAAAGCCAGTAAGAGTGCACAATCTACTGCTATATAAGGGCACAGAGACAAATGATGGGTTAGAACCCAAGTCACTAAGTGAGTTTTGTTTTGTTTTTTTTATCTTGAAAAATAAAAGACAGGATGGAGTTTTAACAAATAGTTCCAAACCACAATAAAGAAAACTGTGGGAGATAGGAGTTCCCTTCGTGGTGCAGTGGAAACAAATCCAACTAGGAACCGTGGTTGCGGGTTGGATTCCTGGCCTTGCTCAGTGCCTTAAGGATCCGGCGTTGCAGTGAGCTGCGGTGTAGGTTGCAGATGCAGCCTGGCTCCCACATTGTTGTGGCTGTGGTGTAGGTCAGTAGCTATAGCTCCGATTAGACCCCTAGGCTGGGAACCTCCCTATGCCATGGGTGTGGCCCTGAAAAGACCAAAAAAAAGGGAAAAAAAGAAAACTTTGTGGGAGACAGGAAGCAAACATATCCTTTTCCATCAAACACAGGATAAAAGAGAAGAAGCTTAAGCCTTAGATGGAAGAGTCTCGAAATTGTATTAGACCAGCAGAACTATCCTCCAACAGACCGCTCTTACCTTGGAGATACATCCCCAGTTGAACATAATAAAGGGGCGGATAACCACCTCTCTGAAATAGTTATGAGAGGAAGTCAGCCTTCCTGTGGTAGAGCCTGGCAGCCGGTTCCATGGGTCCTGGGGATGCACCCAGGCGAAGGAGAGAGAATCATGTGAGCATCACATGTCTGTTTCTATCAACAGCCAGGTGGCCTCAGGCATGTTAGAGTCCGGCAGAGAATGCTCTCTCACGATGACATGAATTTATTGCATTTATTAATAGCTGATTTACAACGTTTCTTCAATTTCTGTTGCACAGCAAAGCCACCGATCACACACAGGTCCAATGACATTAATTTTAAAGCTTTGCGTTTTGCAAAACCCTGTTTTCAAAGGAAAACCTTCTGCAGACCCTCCTTCCCGAACCAACACACAGGAAGAATTAAGACAGGTGGTGGCAGTTTTAGGGAAAAGGCCCCAGAGGCCCCACTTGCATGTATGGCCGTCCCCTATGACAGCCCCTCAGGCATCTCTGTGGAATCCTGAGTTCTTGAATTAGATTATCCTTTAGACTTTCTGCAAGTGCATATATCTATAATTACAGTCAAGCATCAACTATGATTCCCGTCAGGATTTCAACTTCCTTCTTTTTCTCTGCCAGATACATGCTATATGAGTATTCTACTCATGGAAAAGGACCCATGCTTTGGAAGATGATACTGTGGGAATTTCCTTTTGAACTGGATGGAACCAGGAATATAAATCATGGGGCAAGGGCAGATCCATGGTTATAGTTGCCTATTCTGGGAAAGAAGGTTATTACCAACATACCAGCATCTCAAATAAAAGTAACTTTCCTCGGAGCTCCCATTATGGCTCAGCAGTTAACGAACCCAACTAGCATCCGGAGGACTCTGGTTCGATCCCTGGCCTTGCTCAGTGGGTTAAGGATCCGGCATTGCTGTGCACTGTGGTGTAGGTTGCAGATGCAGCTGAGATCTGGCCAACTGGACCCCTAGCCTCCATATGCTGCGGGTGTGGCCCTAAAAAAAGACAAAAAAACTTCCCTCAATTTTGGTACAATTTAAACACAAATATACACTTAAAGAGCTGAGATTTTTTTAAACAAAAAAAAACATGGTGAGCTGGCATAGCAATGATCAGATTTATTTTTCTAAGATCTGATGAATTAAGATTCTCCAATCACCACAGATGGGAATTAATGAACAACAGGGTTCATGGAGTTCCTGTAGTGGCTCAGCAGAAATGAATCCGACTAGTAACCATGAGGTTGCAGGTTCGATCCCTGGCCTCGCTCAGTGGGTTAAGGATCCAGCGTTGCCATGAGCTGTGGTGTACGTCACAGACATGGCTTAGATCTTGCCTAGGCCAGTGGCTGCAGCTCCCACTCAACTCCTAGCCTGGGAACTTCCATTATATAGCAGCAAGTCAGACAGTCTCAAACTTTTTTGATTAGATGATTGTGTTCACTTAAGGAAAGCCTACTTAAAATAACACGAAACATAGCTTTGGACCATAAAGTCATGAATAACAGAGTAAATATATAATATTTGATTTTTGTACCCATGGATTTTTTTTTTTTTTTTTTTTTTGGTCTTTTTAGGCCTGCACCTGTAGCATATGAAAGTTCCCAGGTTAGGGGCTGAATCAGAGCTGCAGCTTCTGGGCCTACACCACAGCCATAGCAACCCAGGATCTGAGCCTCATCTGCAACCTACGCCACAGCTCACTGCAACACCAGATCCTTAACCTAGTGAGGGAGGCCAGGGATTGAACTTGCGTCCTTATAGGTACCAGTCGAGTTCCTTACCACTGAGCCACAACAGGAAGTCCCGTACCTATGGATCTTTTGTGTATTTTTTTGGGGGGAGGGGGTCCTTATTGGAATGAGAAGAGAGTGAGTAGCCCTGAAATCATGGCGCTGCTCTGGCCCGGAAGTTACTCTCCTTCACCAAAGAACTTATACTTACCCCCTCCCCTTCTCCAGTATCCATTCCAAAGAAGCAGGTGGTATTTCCAGCTCTACCACTGGACTCGACACATTCCTCAGCTTCTCTCTTACCTACCAAATCCATTTTTGGCCCCCAATCATCAAGCACTACTAATCTCTCTTTTGGGAAACAAGCTTCCAAGACATCCCTTATTCCACTTTCTTTGGCCTTCTTCCTCCATCTCCCCGGCCACCTCACAGTGTCATTAGTGTGTTCCTCTTATTTCTCTTGCCCTTTTGCTGTTGTTCTTCCCTAGTCGTCTCCCCACTTTTTGAACACATGCTTTCCCGAGTAAATTCATGCATGGTCATTGACTACTATCCAAGCCCAACATTATCAAAATTAAATTCATTATTTTTCCCCCACCCCAAACCTGCTCTTCTACCTCTTATTTTTTTTTTTTTTCATATATTGGTCACTATTTAACCAGATGCTCAAGTTAGAAATACCAGGGTTTTTTTCTAGGCTTCTTCCTCCATTCCTCACCTAACTGCTCCCCACCCCACCACCACATAACTGTGCCCCCCACCCCCAACTATGTGCACTTTATAAAGGGCTAGCAAGTCCACAACCCGTAAGTCCATCTTGATCCACCCCATCCTTCCATTTTCCTTCGGGTTCTCATCTTAATTCAGGTCATGGTTTCCCCTCTAAAACGCTGTGGGTCACCTCCTAATTGGCTCTCTTGCCTCCAGCCTTTCACCACCTCCACCTCCGCCCCATCTTCCACGTGGCTGCCAGAACTTTTGTTACAGAAAATGCCAATTATTAATATCACGCTCTGTTTTAAAGCTTGTTGGCAGCTCCTTATTGCCTCCTGGGTAGATTTCAATGTCTGCATTTCAGAATTCGATTCAGTTTTGCTGAGTTTCAATAAACATCTACCTTTCCTCCAAACACTTTTAAGAATGATTTTCTCTTTATGAACCAGAAAATATTTCAGTCCACACTGGCTCTAAAATTCTAAAGACATGGCAAAGTTAAAACAAGTCAACATTGGGTGTTTTAATTAGGTACAAGACAGTTCTCAAAATTAAGCATGTCATATTTCAAAAACGATATGGGTCACAGAAATAGCAATAGTGGCC
This sequence comes from Sus scrofa, assembly GCF_054392235.1. Classification (NCBI taxonomy): domain Eukaryota; kingdom Metazoa; phylum Chordata; class Mammalia; order Artiodactyla; family Suidae; genus Sus; species Sus scrofa. Next base: position 55,123,054 of record NC_139393.1, on the reverse strand, counting down.
TAATTAAGCATTTAACTTGCCTGGGGCATGTTACTTAACTCTCAAATCTCAAGTATTTCACAGGTAAAAGTAGGGATGATACCACTTACTCTGCTAGGTTACTGAGAGGATTAAATGAAACATTTAAGGTGCCAAGGCCCATGGTTGATGCCCAGTAATTATCTTCTTTTTCCCACAGACGCAGTGTTACACACAGAAATATATGCTCATCAAGCAGTTTCCAGATCAACGAAATAAAATCCTACTTAACTCTCATAGGCCTCACTCTAAAGCTGGAGTTCCCATTGTGCTTCCATGGGTTAAGAACCCGACATCGCCCATGAGGGTGTGAGTTCGATCCCTGGCCTTGCTCAGTGGGTTAAGGATCCAGCGTTGCCGCAAGCTGCGGCATAGGTCAAACATGCAGCTTGGATCTGGCATTGCTGTGGCTGTGGTGTAGGCAGGCAGCTGCAGCTCAGATTCGACCCCTAGCCTGGGAACTTCCATATGTCGCAAAAGAAAAAATAATAGTAATAAAGCCGACAGAACTGTGATAAAGTAAACCCTGCTACCATTTAACACGGTGCTATCCTAAGCTTGGACTTTAGGGCGCAGACATGTGGAAAAGCGTCCTTCCCTCTACAGGGATTATCCTACTTCTGGGTGCTGCTTTGAAAACCTGGGGCAAAGGTCTTGAAGGGTGGAGCTGGATGGGATGGAGAGCAGAGGGCTCTGACAAAACAGAAACAAATCAAAAACCCTATAGGCAAGACCCATTTGAGGGGAAAAAAACAAAATTTGTGAGGCTGGAGGACTCCAGGAGTCACGTGGTCTGTCCCCTCTTGCCCAGGGTCACCCCCAGAATGGCCCTGGCAGCCCGGATGGGCAAGGGAGGCAGAGAGAAGCAATACCACGAGGGAAGTATGGGGGGAAGGAAAGCAAGAGAAATGAAAGTCCAGATCGACAATGGAGATGAGAAAGAAATGTCTGGGCAGATTTTAAGTGAAGTCATTTCAGTTCCTCCAATAAAGCTTTGCTTCTTTATGCCATTAACTCCCTTCCAACCACAATTCTGTGACAGGCTCCCAGCCCATCTCTGCCCCCAGATTTTACTTCCTTAACACAATTCTATACAACACCATAGTGCTTACACTCCTAAAACACCCCTTTATCTTAAAATTCCCACATTAAAGAACCTATAAGGACCTAGATTATCTGCTGGACCAAGTTCCTTTTTCAGTCTAGTAACCAAGGCCTTGAATATAATTCAGGTCAGTAAATACTTAAGTGCCAACTCCAGGTAAAGGCTATGGCAGGGGTCGGGGGGTATAAAAAATACCAGTGAGGGAGAGGACTTCCTGTCATGGCTCAGCAGAAACAAATCTGACTAGTATCCATAAGGACGCAGGTTCGATCCCTGGCCTCGCTCAGTAGGTTAAGGATCCGGCATTACCATGAGCTGTGGTGCAGGTCGCAGAGGCAGCTCAGATCCTGCATTGCTGTGGCTCTGGCATAGGCCGGCAGCTGCAGCTCTGATTTCGATCCCTGGCCTGGGAACCTCCATATGCTGCGGATGCAGCCTCCCCAAAAAAAAACCAGTGAGGGAGAAATGAACATATGGAACAAGGAAGAATTCAGTGAATGAAATTTTCAAGGGTAAAAAATTGAATCCCAATAGGAGGGAGGAGAAACCTTGGTTCCCAAAGGAAGTGACCCTCCTGGGCTTTGAAAAGGAAGCCGTCAAACTACAGAGGAGGGTGACATGAACATTTTAAAAAGAGGGCAACAATAAGAGCAAATACATATATGAAGTGTTCATGAAAGTATATAATATGTTCCAGAAGGAGCAGGCAGTCTTGTGTGACTAAACATCACCCACTTCCCCTCTCTCACAGCACCGAGTGGTGTAGACAACCTGGAGTCAGACTGCCCAAGTTCAAACTCTGACTTCACCAATCGGTACCCTGCGTGGCCTTGGACAGGCCACGTGAACACTCCCTGCCTCGATCCCACAGCTAGGAAACAGCAATAAAAGGGTCACTATGAGAATTAAATGAAATAATGCCTGTGAGGCCTGGTTGGCCCGGCCAGCACTCAATAAACATTAGCTGTTGCGGCACCACAAAGCTGCTTGGGACCAGTCGTGAGGGACCTGAGTGTGTTGAACTTCACCGAATAGACCACCGTGTGCCCCTGGGGGTGTGGAGGCAGAGAAATCGCTGAGTCCAGCCCGGCATCATTTCATTTCATGCAAATGAAACTGGTGTCTGCCTTGTGTAGAAAGCTCTGGATGGGTGCTGGGTGCCGAGAGTGCCGATTTACAAAGCGTTTGCACAGGGATGGGAACGGGCCGGAAGTAGGGGGGCGGAAGCAGGGATAGAAAAGGGGTAACCGCATCCAGGGAGGTCCTGCAGGAAGAAGTGAAAGGACATTCCCAGCACAAGGGTGAGGTAAAGAGGGGGCCTGAAGAACTCTCTTACAAAGCTACCAAGACACTACCTGAAGCTAATATAATATTGTGGGTCAACTAAGCCTCAATTATAAGAGAACGACATCTAGCTGTTGAGCTACACAGCGTTTTTCGTATTTCCGGTCTCTGAACCAATAGAATTTGAGAGTTTGGGGGAGTGTTGCACACGCCATTGCCGTACTGATCATGGGCTGTTCTGTGCACGCTCAGCCTTTTCCCAGCCAGTGAGCTCCTGTTAAGTGACAAGGGCAGGGTGATGCTGCTGCACGAGCAACCTTCCTTGACCTGCAGAAGTGGTCCCACCACGCATCTCAGGGACAGGCGCGTCACTGGATGCTATCCACATCTGTTCAAGAATTCCAGCTGCTCCACCTAGGAAGCCAAGCCTAATTTCGCCTGGTCCCATTCCATTTCAAGTCGGGTGATTGGTGAGCATAAATCCATTAATGATGAGAGCTGAAACCACGCCTTGTTAACTCAGGATCCTCTGAATTGCTCTAACCTGGAACAAATCCCCACCCACCCTTAGCCTCTTTTTCTTAATCCACGGATGCAGCTAGCCAGCTGCCACCCTGAGGGAGTTACCACCACAGAGCACACAGTACATTAATCAGGCTGTTTCATGGGATGTGCTAGTTAAAAAGGTGAAGGCAAACAGGTAAGCCCATAAAACAAAAGAGGCCTTGCTTCTCTTTTAATTTTTCATCTGCTGGAACCTCATGTTCCCCAAGTACAACAGAGGCTATTGTTCTCATCCACTGAGACTTATGAGGCTAATCATATATTTCTAATTCTTTAAAGTTGAAGTTTAAAAAAAAAAATAATTTACAACGAATGATTTCAGCAACCTGAAGAAATTGTTTTTAGGTATGTTTGTAAATATGCATAGGAAAGCTGAAAGAAATAAACCTAACTGTTAAAGAATCTCTCTAAATGAGAGGGTCACCAAGTGATTTTTACTGTGTATGTTTTCCTGCATGTCCAAATTTTCTCAGGCACAGAGTATTTTATAATCACAAAGGAAAAAGCTTACTCTAAACTTGTAAAGCTTTCCCGTACTAATAAAAACCAGTTACACAAAGATGTGTTATATCGTATTTCACATAAAGGTATTTCACTACCATAACCTAGGCCAAGTTACATACTTGATGTTGTGCCTTGGGAAAAAAAAAAATACACTCTAGTAGGGTACCAGAGAATGTTAAACTAAGTCACAGGATCACAAAAGCAACTTCATGCTAAGGGGTTCATACAGCTATCCAACTGCTTAATGAAGATTTTTTTCTAAAAGAAAAGCTTTCTTTCTAGTCTCTCAACAACCAACAACCCTGTGGCCTACACATAAAACACAATAAATGGACTTTCATTACCTAATAATTCTTTGAAAGTCATCTACGGGATTTTAAGTAGGAAAAACTACAAATGCCCCCAGTCATCCTTCATGTGATAGGATATTTTGTTTGGACTCAAAATGTTAAGGAACACAATTGCCATACTGTAACCAAGCCTCAATATGCCCCTAAAAGGCAAGGAAAGGTACAAAATTCTAGGCTTTCCAAAGTACAAAGGAACATTAAAAGTCTCTAGAAGTCTTCACATGGTAGAGAAACAAATTTGTTGTCTCTAAAAGCCAGCCCTTCTCATGTGTACCAGTTTCTCCTTGTGGTCAGTTCTCTCTTCCCTAAGAAGCGGCTTTTATTACCCATTTACCTATTAGACCTGCATCTAAAACCTACTGAGTGACACCTGAACCCCGACTGCTGAGCACTAGCAGCGCAAGACAACAGCTGATGAAACGGAAGTAGAGAGAAAACCCAGCCAGATCCCAAAAGAGACTGGTCCCAAAAGTCTCCGTACCCCCATATCAAACAGGGGTCAGAGGAGAACTACTTTCTCCAAGATCTCATGATGCTATACAGCAGATATCGATGCAACGCTGTAAATCAACTATATTCTTAATTTAAAAAAATAATTTTTAATGAATAAAATTAAAGCAGTATCATTTTCTACATTATCAGCCCAGACTGTAATGCCTAGTGGTTAGAAATATGGTTTCCAGATTTAAATACTTAGGTTTCAGAGCAACAGGTGATAAAAATCCTTCCCAGACTCACCTGAGATCTTGAGACCTCTGTCTGTGGTGAGTGTCTCCCTTCTCCAAGCTCAGACGTTAAATCTGGGCTAGACATTGAAGATAGCGTGTCTTTGGAAGTGGTGGCCTGGTCCTGAGAAGGAGCTGAGAAGGGGGGTGTAGGGGAGGGCCAGCTCAGCCCACTCTCTAGGGATGTTGCTGCCTCTCTTTTGCTGGATAGGCTGGACGCAAGCTGGCTCTTGTCAGGTTTTTGCACAGAGGTGCTGACCGAACTGTTTTGGGTTCTCTTAACGCTGTCCCCGTCTCCATTATACTTCCAAGCGTCATCCATCTAAATAAGGAAACATCATTTTAAACTTGGTGTCCTGTTAGATTTCTGTTAGAAAGTGTACACATTATAGGAATATTTTAAAGTTAATCAAGTAACATATACCTCCCACAGCAAAGTAGTTACTACTTACTTAGGGCTTGGAGGGTGCTTTTTTTTCCCACACTAGCAGATAGGCACATATGAAGTGGGAGTAGTACATGTTTTTACAAAAGTGTCTATATTATAAACAGACCTTTGAAACTTGCCACATCATGCCAGGTCAGTAGATCAAAATCTACACTAAATTCAGTTGCGTCCTTCACAGTATGGCTATCTATAATTTATTCATTTGATATGCATTTGATGTTGTTTAAAGTTTGACAAAAATATTGTACATATCTTTATAACCAGAAAGTTGATTTCCTTTTTTTTTTTTTTTTTTTTTTTGCTTTTTAGGTCCACACCTGAAGCATATGGAGATTCCCAGCCTAGAGGTCTAATCGGAGCTACAGCTGCCAACCACAGCCACAGCAAAGCCAGATCCTAGCTGCATCTGAGAACTACACCGCAGCTCACAGCAACACCGGATCCTCAACCCACTGAGCAAGGCTAGGGATTGAACCTGTGACCCCATGGTTACTAGTCGGATGTGTTTCCACTGAGCCACAATGGAAACTCCCAGAAAATTGATTTTTATAGCACAGATTACCCAAAAGTAGACTTGCTGAACCAAAGAATATTTTATATATATATACTTATACCTTTAAAAAAATGAAGCAATGCACTCCCTAAAGTAATATCTACGAATGTCTGCGTCTGTACATCCTTGGCAACACTAGAAACTGTGAATGTTTTAAATCTTTGTCAATCTGATGGGTGAAAAGTTGGACACCTCATTCTTGCTCTAATAAGAAAGAACATGCTTCTATGTGCTTTATTTTACCAGCCATTTAAATTCCCTCTCCCTTGAACTGGCTCTTTATTTCTATCCACTTTTCTATTGCTTATCTTTTCCTTACCAATTATAAATTAAGGAGCATTTTAAATCTTAGAGATATTAACCCTACAAATAAAATACATTTTACTAAGATTTTTCAGAGGCTATATAAATTGTTTTTTGACTACATTAATGGTGTCTTTCATATAAATTTAATTTTATGTTCCCAAATATGTCTGCATTTATTTAATACAATGGTCAGGAGGTTTTTCTGGCTAGTTTAGGGAAGCTTCCCTCACTTTGAATTTTTTTAAGCAAATTTTTTTCTCTTTTAGATTTTTAGGATTCTACATTGGCAGAGGTAAAAGGAATTTAAACACCGATGTTCTCAAGATAATATTCCTTCCTTTTATACAATTCAAATAGATACTCTCACTTTCAGGTATGTGGTACTGCCTCATTCTCAGCGCAAATGATTCTATATTCTTTAACATCCTAATAAAAATATATATTTTTGAACCATGAGATATGCCATAATAACTACATTCAAATATATGAAGTTCTAATGATGTAGGAAATCAGAAAAAAAAAATGCACATAATCACCTGAAAATATTTAGGTTAAACCACACGCAGTTGCTTGTTTTGTAGGTCAAAAAGAACTAGCCATCGGCAACTTCATGTAGTACAACCTAATACTTTATAAAAGATACATTTGAGAAAAATGACACAAAAAATAAATGTACTGCCTTTGAATGTAGCTTATTTTTTCGCATGTAGCAGCTCCACTTTCACTGAATTTAAAGCTTCATCAGTTCCGCATCGGTGCTATATTTTCAGCATTAAATGTCTAGTGAATATAAACTGCAGAAAATAAACTGGTTGTGTCTACGAGTTACGTACATTTTACACATCGAGTATCTACAATTCAAACCTCTGCCCAAGTTCAGGGGTATTTCGCTCTGGAGAACAGAGTAAGGGAACTGGGAACTCAGTTACCGTGTAGGATCTCGGGAGGGATGAGATTCCCCTTGACTGTGAGCCAAAAGGTCTTGGTGTGACCACAGATGTTAACCTGGCCGTATCAGTTTTCTGGTAACTTCTGGGGAGAGAAGCTGAAACTGCAACAGACTCCATTTGTGTATTCAGTGAATGCTGAGAAGACAAAGAGGCTGGGCGTTGTTCCTCCATAGGGCTTTTAGAAGGAAGCTGAGTTTCATCTCTGAGAGGAGCTTTCCTGTTTGCAAAAGCTGTGGAATTCTGCTTAGGCATGTCGGAAGGGTAAGTTGTTCCCGGCTCCTCTGCTCCCTCACTCTGGGAACTTGCTTCTGACATCATCAGTGTCGAGGGAAGCTTTTCTTCATTCAATCCATCATCAGAAGAATACAGCCTCCTATTCAATGTAACCGTAGATGTCTGATTTGGGGATTCCCTGAGCAGAAAGAAACACCATATCCACAAAGTTACACATCTGACACACAGAGGTAGAGAGACAGATGTATTCTCGTCATTAACATAAAAGAACGAATGGGAATAAAAAGACTTCTAAATAATAATGCAGTATTAACAGCATTTGAAAAGAAATACAAGTCAATTGTTTAATGCCACACTGAGTAAGATTAAGAGCTTGACTTTTTTCCTAAAGAAACTTAAAAAAAAAAAAAATCCTGAAGTATTTGAAATTGTAAAGGGATTTTAATAAGAAAATGTTAATAGAGGATTAGTCAAAGTTTCATCCGCAAGTTTATAACTCTTCCAAAATTATTGCACCACGAATATAACTAATTGACAACCAATTTTAACTATCCAAAGGTGTGGATTTCTTAACAGGGTTGAGAGTTTTTCTATAACAATTTATATTAGTTTAATAAAAACAGAAGATCACAAAAGACTCAGACTTGGTTGGTATATGATTTCGTACAGCTTGATGGAATTTGCATGTACAATGATTGCAGATTAAAAGTCACCATTCATATTCGCAGAGAGGTTGATGAAACAGTCTCTTGGCCACCATTTAGTAAGGAGCACCTTTTAAGCCAACTGCATTGCATTTAAGTGAATGAAACTTTCTTTACCATTGGCTTCTAGGGCACAAAGGAGCTTTGTTTAATTTCACCTGACAGCACATTTCCTTTTTGACATTATCCTTAAAGCATATTTGCCTTCTCCCTGACCTGTAAGTATCTCAAGGTTTCACACATCAACTGCTCTGCAGGCAACTTTAAATTGGACCTTTCTCTGCTTATGCTGCAATGCAAAAAATAAAACCTCACACTGATGTTTATAGAGCTTTCCTTTAAAAATATGATTTTAATTGTACCATGAAAAATAATTTTTTAGACCTTAAACAATTCAGTTAAGAGTGGAAGCTGGTTTTATTCAACCTTTCTATTCCTATATCTATTTTAAAAGGAGAAGAAGTTGTTTATTTTCTGCAAAATACAGCCCAAGCCAGCCAATTCTGCACGTGAATGTACAATGTGAAATGAAGAAATAATGTACATCGAATTTTAAGTATTCATTTCTTTCCTTAATCCAAGTCACTACATAACTACAGCAATACTTTGCTTTTTCACTGCAGAGCAAAATACTCAAAGTTTCGTATGTACTTGATGACAGTTTAAGACTGATACACACAAATATCTCATACGCTTACACAAAATATGCTTCCAACACTGGTCTTTCCAACCGTGAGATGCATTCAGCCTCATTACCTGTCCTGCAGCATTTCATTAAATGTCTTAGATCTTCTCTCCGACTTCTCAAGAGCCTGCTTCTCAATCTCTTCCCTCTCTTCCTTTTTCTTTTGCAGATCTGAAGTGTAGCTTTTTCGACGATCTTTCCATTTTGCAAGGTCCTGTCAGAAGAAAATCACATCAGCACAGGCACACCTGAATTTCTACACACCCTCTCCAGCAGCGAGAGCGCGCCAGAGGATCCGATTACGTCGCTGAAACTATTCCCTCCAACTTGATGCCAAGGTGCCCTAATTTTGCTTTTTATAGCCAGCGTTTCTGTACCAAGCCTTTATCTCACGCTTCTAAAAACCCTGACCTAGTAAGATAGACCCCATTTTTTGTTTTCCCAGAAAGTGCCTGCCTCGTTGCCCATTTCACAAAGAATGCTAAATGCTTGTAATTAGAAGCCAGGTCACAAAGAGCAGGAACTGTTTCAAATTTATTTCCATCTCACTCCAATAATCTGGCTCTGAGGTGAAATGACACGTCTCACTAGTCAAACTGGGACAGAAACACGGTTGTAAAATGGCTACGCGGAGAGGCACACATTTAACAAATACTGAGTTCAATCCCGGCTTTGAGGCAAAGGGACCACAAACACACAGATGAAGTAGATGGGCTTCCCTTTAATGAATGCTCAGGCTGGAGGGGAAAGCGTGACGGGAAAATCAAAGTCAACAAAGAGGAGTGCCCATCGTGGCCCAGTGGTTAACGAACCCAGCTAGCATCCATCCACGAGGATGCCGGTTCGATCCCTGGCCTTGCTCAGTGGGTTAAGGATCTGGCGTTGCCATGAGCTGTGGTGTAGGTTGCAGACCTCAGCGCGCTCAGATCCCATGTTGCTGTGGCTGAGGTGTAGGCTGGCGGCCACAGCTCTGATTTGACCCCTGGCCTGGGAACCTCCATATGCCGTGGGTGTGGCCCTAAAAGAAAAAAAAAAAAAAAGAGTCAACAATGAGTGTGAATGGAAGGCATGAGAGAATGGAGGTCCTACAGAGAGAGTGATTAATGCTACCCCAGGCAGGGGAGGCTCAGGTCAGGAAAGGCTTTAATGGGGAAGCAGCCTCAAGTGTGTGATTTTAAAGAGGGCCAACTCCCCCTAAGGACAGGAAAATAAGGAAGATCACACAGGAACACCTGGACAGCTATTTCCCATACACCCAGGAACTTGAGTCTCACCTAGCTGAGTGACCCCAAGACATCCTAATTCTCCTTTAAAATTGGTCCTAGCACCCTGAGCTGGTTATGACACCCAGGGGATTAAGACAGTATGGATGGCACCAACTTTTCTGTATCAGCAAAACAAGAGAAATTTCATGCTAAGAATTGCCAGTGGTACCTCACTGTAGGTTTGCTTTGAATTTCTCTAATAATTAGTGATGTTGAACATTTTTTTCATGTGCCTCTTGGCCATTGGTATGTCTTCTTCAGAGAAATGTCTATTTTTCAATTGGGCTATTTGTTTTTTTGCTGTTGAGTTGTGTGAATTGTTTGCATATTTGGAATTTACACCCGTCAGAATGGCCATCAGTAGTAAGTCTACAAATAACAAATGCCGCAGAGGGTGTGGAGAAAAGGGAACCCTCCTGCACTGCTGGTGGGAATGTAAATTGGTACAACCACTATGGAAAGCAGTATGGAGATACCTCAGAAAACTAAAAATAGAATTACCGTATGATCTAGCAATCCCATTCCTAGGCATATATCCGGACAAAACTTACATTGAAAAAGATACATCCACCTTTATGTTCACTGCAGCACTCTCCACAATAGCCGAGACATGGAAACAACCTAAATGTCCATTGACAGATGAATGGATTAAGAAGATGCGGTACATATGTACAATGGAATACTTCTCAGCCATTAAAAAGAACAAAATAATGCCATTTGCAGCAACATGGATGGAACTAGAGACTCTCATACTAAATGAACTAAGTCAGAAAGAGAAAGACAAATACCATATGATATCACTCATATCTGGAATCCAGTATAAGGCACAAATGACCTTATCTACAGAAAAGAAACAAACTCATGGACTTGAAGAACAGACTTGTGGTTGCCAAGGGGTCGGAGGAGAGAGTGTTAGCAGATGGGAGTTTGGGGTTAGTAGATGCAAATGACAGTATTTGGAGGGGATAAGCAATGAGATCCTGCTGCATAGCACAGGGAACTATATCTAGTCACTTGTGATGGAACATGATGGAGGATAATGCGAGAAACAGAATGTATATATAACTGGGTCACTCTACTGTACAGCAGAAATTGACAGAACATTGCGAATCAACTATAATTGAAAAAAATAAATGAAGGAAGGAAAAAAAAAAAAAAGAACTGCTAGTGGCACTGCAGCCCAAACAGAAGCCATTTGAGGTCTCAGACTAAAGTAACCTCACCCCCAAGGCACATAAAGTAGGTTTGGTTTATACCCCTTGGGAGCAGATAGGGCCTTTTCTGCTTAAAAACAAACAAACAAACAAACAAAACCTGCCTGAAACCAATGTGAACTATTTCCATAAAGAACAAAAGCAGTGCACATCAGTCCTATAGGATAAGCAGCATGAACTTTCATCTGACTTAACCTCATGGATAACCCCACAATACCTCTTATTTTCATATCCAGGCGGCATGCATTTTGGCAAACTGACATTAAATTCCTGTTTCTTGACAATTACATTGAGTTCCCAAGTAAAAGAAGCCCTGGAATTCAGAATCATAACCCAGGTCGGGGGTCGGGGGATCATCTTCATTTCTTGGTCTTTAATTGCTTTGAAAATTAATTTTGTTCACGCTACCACTCAATTCTCTTCCCATAAAGTAGTCCTCAGACTGCTTTGGGTCTACTCTGTACAGTGTGTCTATTGTATTTCTTTACACTCCCTTGGTTTATAACAATTAACCCTTTTTGTAAAAGGCAGCTATGCTTCCTTCCGCCAGGGACGAAAGATTAATTCTTTATCCAAATAAACATCTGGCCATATGTCAGCTCTGTGAAAACACCTAATGTTGATTCATACTAGATAGATAACTGCTTCAGTGTTTCAACCCAAATATTGCTGAGTTATAGTTCACATTTCTCTCCAACCCTCCTCTATTGACTCTAAGAGCCCTTTCATCTCCCCCTGCTCATGCCCACACTCTGTGCTGGACCTCTGCTCCCCTGTTCCCCCTAAACCTTGAGCAATGTCTTTCCTTTGACAAGCATAACATTCCTATCCCAAATTCAACCACCAAAGCGAGCAGACAACTCACTTAAACTGCAAGGAAGCAGTTTCTCATTTTTGAGAGCGCACAGAAAATATGAGAAAAGAAAACATCCTCTGTTTTTCACCTTGGCCTTGAAGATATGCAACAGTAATAGACCAAAAAGGTTTGCAAATCTTTTGCAAAGGAAGGTGATCCCATTTTCTACAGACCTGAAATCTGGAATAGCAAGGAAAATCATCCCTGGAGTATACCGACCTTCTTTTAAGAGAGGTAAGGAAGAGGAGTTCCCGTTGCGGCTTAGTGGTTAATGGACCCAATTAGTATCCATGAGGATACGGGTTTGATCCCTGGCCTTGCTCAGTGGGTTAAGGATCGGGCGTTGCCATGAGCTGTGGTGTAGCCGCAGACATAGCTCGGATCCTGCGCTGCTGTGGCTGTGGTGTGGGCCAGCAGCTTTAGCTTCAATTTGACCTCTAGGCTGGGAACCTCCATAGGCTGTAGGTGTGGCCCTAAAAAAAAGACCAAAAAAAAAAAAAAGAGAGAGAGAGAGAGAGGTAAGGAAGAGTCACACAAATACATCCTCCCTGCCTCCCCATCTCCCAGTACAGAGAATACTCACATCTTGCCATTTCTGATCTTGTTCTTTTAATTGTGACTTGATTTTCTGCATCTCCTCATAACGCAGCTGACGCAAGTTCTGAACATCCTCGGCGCTGACATCGCTCAGGGACTTGCTCCTGCGACAAAAATACCCGCGGTAACCAAGGTTCATGTGACCAGATTTAAGGTTAAAACTGGAAGGTTGGGCTTATATTTGGAAATTCCATCTAAATTGCTGCGGTACGACCTCGATGCTTTCGTGATACACGTCACAGAAAAAGAGCACTCCCGAGATAAATGGGGTTTTTCCAACACGTGGAAACAAGAGCCTAGCACGCAAGACGGGTGTGAATTCTTTCACAGAATGGCTACATGAACCCTGAACAAGTCTGAAAAAATAATCCAGTGCTCATATTTAGAGTGAAATGCATGAAAAGATAACTTGAGTCCCTAGAAACGCCTGTCTTTGTTTTTCTGTCTCCCCCAGAGGTAATCTTTTAAGGTTTGGCCGCCTTTTCTGAGCACTTATTAAATAATTTAACGATCACCTGATATTTTCTCCTCAAGTTCAATACCTTGAATAAAAGTGCGGCTGCTTCTCAAGGATTCTGTAAGATCTGCCGGACCTCGACACAGGGCTTGGCTTCAGAGGACCACAGGCGGTTTCTAATAGTTATAATATAACCTCTATCCCAGTTCTCTCTTATTAAGGCAGCTTCCATCCATATGTGCCCCCTGCCATGACGATGTCCTGGTTAGGTCTCAAAGAGCTCCAGCTAGAGCAGTTTGAGCAGAGTAGGGTGCTAGACAGGAGGCATGCATGCAGTCAACACGCACATACAAGGGCGAGGTGAGCTACACCGGCGAAGAGGAGACTGAGGGGAGCCTCAGGTGAGCTACACCGGCGAAGAGGAGACTGAGGGGAGCCTCCTGGAAAGTGAGGAGTCAGATCTGAATGTTGAGGCGCAGGCAGGGGTGCGAGAAGAAGAGACGTGGAGCTTTCGAATGCAGGGTGCCCAAAACGCTCTTTCCTCCCAACCTTTTGGGATGCACTTCTGCCTTTATCGCGTGGTAACTGACGCCCCCTTTAGTTATTTCAGTAACTCCACATCTCCTTCCTGGGCCCCTAAATTTTGCCTTCCCCAAGATTTTGCCAAAACCACATTTTTTAATAACATACTTGCCTTTGGCTAGCTCAGGAATTCAATTACAGTCTTTATGCAAATGACACCCAAATCCACAGCCTAAGACCAGTCTGACTCAATTCCATGTGCTTGTTAAATAAACATCTCTGCACGGAGAGCCCCTAGGCACCTCCGTTGTAAAAGGATCAATGGAAATCATATCCAGCAAGAATTCTGTAAATGGCAACTCGCTAATTGAGTGAGTTGATGTAGCCAAACTCAATTTGGTCTCCAAACCCGCTTTTTCTCTCGTGAATGACGTGACCTGCCCTCCCATCATCCACATTTGAAACCAAAGAACCATTTTTCACCTCTGTCTGTCCCTTCTCCCTATGTTCAATTTGTTACCAAGGCCTCTTATTCAGTGTCTTTTTCTTTCCATTTCTGTTGCCAACACCCTAGATCAGGGCTCAGTCAACCCTCACGTAGGCTTTTTAAAAAGCTTCTTAAATTATCACCCAGTCTCTAGGTCCAGCGAAAGTCTTTCCTGAACTCTTCTCTCCAACTTAAGAGCCCTCCACCAGAATATATGCCTCGTTAAATGCCACTCATTCCTCAGGGACCCCACTAGACCCCAGAAGGTTCTCCATGGAAGTCTAATGGGCAAGTCACACTGAACTTATCAGACCAAAAACATGATCGTTCACCCCCACAACCTGCTCATCTCCCATCCTCCTCATCTCAGTGAAAGTCAACTCTATCCTCCCAAATTATAGGCCCCAAATCTTAGATTCATCCCAGAGTCCTCATGCTCTCATACATCATAACCGATCCCATCAGGAAATCCTCTTCCTCCACCTGCTAAAGACATCCAGGTGGCAACCACTTCTCACCACTTCTACCTGGATCCAAGCCATCCTCTCCTACCTCCTGCCTGGATTATGACAATCATCAGTCCCCTGGCTTCCACCTCTTCCTGCCCAACAGTGTGTTCTCAGCACGGCAGCCAGAAGGATCTTTCTGAAATAGCACTCAGGTCTCGGGCTGCCTCCACTCAGCACCCACCAGTTTCTTTCCATCTCACCTGAGTTAAAAGCAGCTTCTTCCAGTTCCTGTCATGGCTCAGTGGTTAATGAATCCGACTAGGAACCATGAGGTTGCGGGTTTGATCCCTGGCCTCACTCAATGGGTTAAGGATCCAGCGTTGCCATGAGCTGTGGTGTAGGTTGCAGACGCAGCTCGGATCCCGCATTGCTGTGGCTCTGACCTTAGGCCGGTGGCTACAGCTCTGATTCGACCCCTAGCCTGGGAACCTCCATATGCTGCAGGAGCAGCCCAAGAAATGGCAAAAAGACAAAAAAAAAAACCAGGTTCTTCCAAGACCTACAAGGTGCCATAATACCTGGCGCCTTGCTCATTTCCACACTTGTCCTCCACCGAGCTCCCCTTCACACACTCTGTTCCAGTCACCTGCTTTAACTGCTCAGGCCCAGCCTCTTGCTTCTCTCCCTGCTCTGCAATCTGCCTGGAGTGCTCATCACCCAGATACCCACAGGGCTTCTCTCTTACCTCCCATTAGCTGCTTAAATGTTACCTCGGGGTTTCCCTCCCTGACCGCCCTACAAGAAGAGCTAATGACCTTCTCCCCCAACGCACATCATCCCTCTTTTGCTCCAAGTCGTTTGTCACCATCTGAAGTGTATGTTTATTTACACATCACCTGCCTTGCCCTGGGAGATTATAAAGCAGGAATTCCATCTGATTCCTTTGCTGCTACATCACTTGTGCCTAAAAGAGTGCCCAGTCCCTGGCAGGTGTTCGTAAATGTCCTAATGATCTAAATAATATCCTCTTGCTTTGATAAAGTCTTCCTCCAAAAAGTGACGCTTTAGCTATTACCTTTCACATAGTTATAACACTCAGCGTTAGGTCGTATGTAACATGTACACGTTCAGCTTCCCTCCCTCAGAGAGGAAAACACATTAACATAGCACAAGGCAAGCAGGACACACTCACTTAAATCTGTGGTAAGAATGAGGTGTGTTGTGTGTGTGTGTATGTGTGTGCTCAGCTGCACACTGCAGCATGTGCAAGTTCCTGGGCCAGGGATCAAACCTGAGCCACAGCTGTAACCAGAGCCACAGCAGTTGCAACGCAGGATCCTTAATTCACTGATTTGTGAAGGAACTCTCAGAATGAGATATATTTTTATCACATTTACTCATGCAAAATAAACTAGCCATGAAATGGCTCAAATTTTGTAAGAAATTGTGGCTTCTCCCCAAAGTTTTAGACAGAAAGTTTTATCAGTTTTACTAAAAAAATATTAGGAGTTCCCGTCGTAGCTCAGTGGTTAACGAATCCGACTAGGAACCATGAGGTTGTGGGTTCAATCCCTGGCCTTGCTCAGTGGGTTAAGGATCCGGCGTTGCTGTGACCTGTGGTTTAGGTTGAAGATGTGGCTCAGATTCTTCATTGCTGTGGCTGTGGTGTAGGCTGGCAGCAACAGCTCCAATTAGACCCCTAGCCTGGGAACCTCCATAGGCTGTGGGTGTGGCCCTAGAAAAGACAAAAATAAATAAATAAGGAATTACACATATGAGTATATATATGAAATTATATATTGAGCTGTCAATGGCATAGATGCTTATCTAGGTCTGACTACATAAAAAATTGAATTAGGAATATAAATTCACTGAAGACATAACTGCAAAGAATAAGGCTATAGGAACTAATACAATAACAGACTCACTAAAAAGAACATTTTTTTTCAGGACCAAAGTATGAGGGGACTCGGGATGCCCAACACATGAGGTTATATACATTCCAGGACAAAACTGGAAATGTTGGAGTTCCCGTCATGGCTCAGTGGTTAATGAATCTGACTAGGAACCATGAGGTTGCGGGTTCGATCCCTGGCCTTCCCTAGTGGGTTGAGGATCTGGAGTTGCCGTGAGCTCTGGTGTAGTTTGCAGACGCGGCTCGGATCCCGAGTTGCTATGGCTCAGGCGTAGGCTGGTGGCTACAGCTCTGATTCGACCCCTAGCCTGGGAACCTCCATATGCCCCGGAAGCAGCCCATGAAATGGCAAAGAAAAAAGACACACACAAAAAAACCAAAAACCGGAAATGTAAGTATTTTAAATAATCTTGTGGTCAGGAGAAGGCCGGACAGTCTCAACTAGCCCAGAACTCTTTAGCCTTCACCCTCTTGCACAATGAAACATCTTTTGAGAAAAACATGGTCATCACAGGCAGAGGCTGCATCACCCTCCAGGGACCCACAGCACAGAGCCTGACACACAGGATGTCCCCCAAAAGGAATGACGCAAGCCAAACACCGGCCAGAGTAGTCAAGTCCCTGTGTGAGGTAGGAACATGAGCCCCTTGTGCTCCCTGGGCTCTATAGTTACATCCAGAACACCTGGCACATTGCACAGAGGCTCAGCCAGGCACCAGCATGAGACAGGAGGTGGGACCTGGCAGCGGCACCAACCTTCACCCCCACTGAACATCACTTTGCTGTTCTCGGCCCCAGTTCCTTGTCCGCTAAGCAAGGGAAGGGGCTGTTAGAAGTGGGTCAGATCAAAAAAAAAAAAAAAAAGGAGTTCCCGTTGTGGCGCAGTGGTTAACGAATCCGACTAGTAACCATGAGGTTGCGGGTTCGGTCCCTGACCTTGCTCAGTGGGTTAACGATCCAGCGTTGCCGTGAGCTGTGGTGTAGATTGCAGACGCGGCTCGGATCCCGAGTTGCTGTGGCTCTGGCGTAGGCTGGCAGCTACAGCTCCGATTCGACCCCTAGCCTGGGAACCTCCATATGCCGCGGGAGTGGCTCACGTAAAGGTAAAAAGACAAAAAAAAAAAAAAAAAAAAAAAAAAGAAGTGGGTCAGGTTATGTTGACGGCATTTCAATAGCCATCGGGTGCCAGGTGCCAAATATCCTTATGAAGGCAAATAGGATCGTGTGGGATCTCCTGCCAATGAACTCCCAAAGCAGTTTGAAATCAGAGAGGTCACCCCAGGCCACACAGATAAAATGCAGAAATTTCTGAGTGTGGGAGTCTCTCAGCCAGATCATGAAGAATTCTTTCCTTCCTTATCACAGTTAACAGCATAATGTAAAACTTCTGAGGGCTTACTGTGCGTCGACAACACTGCCAAGCTGTCTGCATGGATTATCTCCTTGCAGGAAGATGCCCTAGTCTGGTCCTACCAACTCAGAGACTGTAGGTCCTGGGGAAAGCTGCAGCATCTCTTTCTCTTTTTCCACGTCTCTAAAATGCACATAACACCTACCTGTCTACCTCACTGAACTGAGATACACAGCAAAGATACCCCAGGAAGACTGCTTGGGAAAACCATCAAGCATTACTTGGTGCTGGTATGTTTTGTAGAATGAACTACTGGCAAATCACAATTCTCTTACAATTCATTTACTCACTACCTTTGTGTTTCCTTAGTTGGAAAGGCTCCAAGTTAGAACTGCATTTGGATGTTTTCCAAAAGATACAGGTCTATCGTGTTGCATTTTCAGTTGACTAGAATTTTTTTTAAAATAGTATTTAGGGTGAAGAGAGAAAGAAGAGGGAGTTTAGAAAAAAGGAGTGGATTATAAAACAAAACCAATAAAAATCTTATTCTCTTTTCCCACAGGGCTAGAGCTAGTATTATGATGAATATTTCTTTAGAACTCATCTGAGGAAATTTACAGGGGAATATCTAAGTTAGGGCCAACAGGTAGCAAAATGTCCTAAATACAAAATGACTGATAACCTTATATGGCAAATAGAAATTCCCTGATACTAAGTTTGGGGTCCCCAACTTTCGAGGAAAGATATGAATGTATCTACTTATGCACCTCAACCTATATTTCCCAGTTAGGCATTGTAGAAATTCTCTGAGGAATAATCAATACGAAAGCCTAGGTAAGAGGCTTTAGGATTACTTTAAATTATAATGGTGATACAACACCAGAGAATTTTCCTTTATAGGTATACAGCCTGAATAAGGGTCATTTTGGGGCCAGAAAAGTATTTTTTGTAGGGGGAAGTCTTGCATATTATAGGACATTTAGCAATCGCTGGCTATGAAATCACTAAATAGCAGTAGCTACGTCCCCCTCAACCCACCCAGGGTGACAATCAAAAAGGCCTATAGACACTGCTGACTGTCCCCTGGGGACAACATTCCTCAAAAAGCAACTCAGATCAACTTTGCTTTTCCTTCTCTTTTGTTGCCTTAGATGTCCTAATAGTTCTACAGAATTTGGGGGAGGGGGCCAAACCCACAAGTGAAATATACGTGTCTCCATTGTCTTTGATTACAACTTCGTCTTGAATAACGTTCATTTCCTGTTGATACTGGCAGTAGACTCATGGCTTAATGATATTACAAAATCAGAGCTACATACCATTACAAATTTCTGTCACTAACAGCTTCTGCCAAGAGGCATCATAACCAAATTTTCAAATGTCATGGAACCATTAAGACAAACCATGCAACACAAAAGCACACGTAAGAAAATGACTGCCACATACAAAGCATCTTACGAAAAATAAAGGGACATGTGTTAAATGCCAAATAAAAAGCAAGCCAGAAATTAACAATCTAAGCCTGCCAAAGGTAATGCACATGTGGTTCTTACCAAAAAGAAAGCATTCACGTTATAGATGGCTATTTTTCGGTCACAAGGTGTTAAGCAATAGTCATTTTTCCAGGTAAGCATTTCCCAGTTTGACAATATACATGGTGTCCAGAAAAAAATCAGCCAGAAATATCACTCACTTCATGTTTATAATCATTTTAAAACATGTTTATAAACATGAAACAAGTTCTAGACTAAAAGTCTCTACTCAATCCAACTTAAATTTATCTTTTGTTTTCATTGCAGATCAATCTCAGAAAAATGTTGGTAACTGACAGAATATTTTTTTTAATCTCAAATAATAGATTTTGATTGTGAGTGGCCTAAAACACACTTGAGTTTCCTGAAGACACACCTGTACTGCTTTTCATTATTTGACCAGTCATGCATTACAGTCTCAATTTACAGACACCCTCGCTTTATTTGAACTGCATAGGGAACAGCCTTTAAGACAAATAGGGTACTGGGCAAGCAGCAATCTTGAAATAGGCTACAAAAGCCATTTGCTGCTCCTGGCTCTAGCCCAGAAAAATCCTTAGCTCGCCAAGCTTTGGCATTTGGGTTTCTCTCTTCTTTTCTTAACCCAGTCATACAACACGTCCCTACGGGGGAACATGTCCAGTCACTGAAACAGCTGTACAGGCTTACCTCTCCGTCAGGTACCTGTACTCAGTAGCATCTGTATCCCCCTTAAGAAAAACAACCTGCTTACATTAGGAAACCTTATTTCCCAATGAAAGTTCCTCTGACAGTTATTATTCAAAATGTGTGAAGCTGCAAAGATTTTTCATCAAGTTCAAACCACTTTCCCATGATGAACTGAGATTAGCAGATGCTTCAGCGTCATGCTAAAAATTGTCTGGTTCACCCTCCCTGATGGAAACACTTTAAGCCCACATAAGGAACTGCACAGGAGATAACGCGCCTTTGCAAGGCACAAGGAAAGTATGTGAGGCGGCGCCTGATTTTTAGAATCAGGGGCTGAGAAATATTTGCAATCAGTTGCCTGTTGCTCAGTGACATCTTTGACATCTAGAATGGCTATATTGTTGAACAAATAGTTTTTGCAACTTCCAAGATCTCCCCACTATCACCAGGATCCAAAGCTATCAAATTAGAGAATCTTAGAGATGAACTAAATCCCCGTAGGGGAAGATGCTTAGCTACTAAGCTTAGGCAGATTGAAATATTTGACATACTTAAATTTTCTTCGTGATCAAAAAATATTAGCAGTTAGATTGACAAAGTGATAGAAAGTTTGATATAAATATTGAGATATAGCCACCTGATTATTTTGCGCTAAGAATGAATGAGCGTACACAGTGTGTACTAAAATTAAAGATGCGTTTATCTGAACTATTATTCTAAGAAATGGAAAATATTTCCAGCAAGTTATTTTTATAATATTTTAGGTCTACCAGGTAACTAGAGTTAAACAACAGTACAATCACCCCTCCCTATCCAAGGGGGATTGGTTCCTAGATCTGTATCCTGGGATACAGAGGAGCAACTGTAGACAAAAACTGGGAATTAGTCATTAATATAGTTCCTGAAGGACTCTTGCAAACTATCAATATTTTCTTTTTTTTTGGAAGTCTGATTTGGCTTTATAACATAGCCATGTTATAAATCTGAACCCTAATCATGAGTCTTAAAAATGTTTCCAAATCCTAAGTGACAATTAATGCCATTTACCAAAGCTCCCCTTGAGCCAAGAGTTTGCAGGTAATGCCAACTGCATGCATTGCAGTTATGCAGTGTTAATACTCTTCTAAAACACAGATCTTCTCAAACATAGTTGTTTGGGCTTCAACATCTAGAAACGAGAGGTTTGGTCTATGTAGCAATCAGATGCCAAAATAAATATACCTAATCTCAGGCAAGTGATTCTGTTGCTTTTAATCAACTTAAAAAAAAAAAAAAAAGGACCTGAATTTTCAACTTCTAATGAAATGAACTGTTGCTATCATATAGTACTTCATGCACTAAGCACTCAAACAGAAATATGACCATTAGGTTGCAAATTAAGAAAAATTTCCCATTTTTAAAGTCTCATGCACAGCACAGAGCACCCCCCATTTAGTGACATGCCAAGACAGAAGTGCAGTGACATATTGCACAAAGGACAAACAATATGCAGATTTTTTTTAACTGTGAACCACAAAACTTACCCGTTCTCACCATAAATCTTTTGAAAGAGTCTAAGAAATCAGAAAACCAAAAATTAAATCATTCTTTCTAGTTGTGTTAATTTCTAAATATTTAGCATCATTAAGAGTCTCACTAGAGATGGACAAATCTCAAAAGGTTGATTCTTCGGTCACATTCTTGATCATGTCTCATATTTTCATTGCTCTCATATCTCAAGGAATTCAGATTAAGATAAAGGATTTCCTGATTTCCCTTGAACCAACAAAACCATTTTTTTTTTTTTTGTTTCCCGTTGCCAGGAACTAGTAAGTTAGATTTAGATCTACTAATTTTATTTAACCTCTTATTTGTCCATCCCAAAGTTCAACAAACTGAACATTCATCAAAACGGCAAGCTGCATAACACATAAATGCAGATTCGCTGTCAAAATGAAATACATACATGTAAAGGGTAGCAGACAGGAAATGACATTCATGCACTTTAATAAGGTTTGCGCTGAAATTTAAACCATAATTTTAAAAAGTCACACATCAATAGTCTAAGAAACCTGGGTCAAAAGCAAAAATCAAAATCAAGTTAAGTGAATCTTGCAATGCCATATTTTAAGGGAAATTTTTACACAAAAATCATAGACTGCGAACTATGAGAAACACAGAAAACCAAAGTACAACCGGACTGTTTTAGAAATGCCTGGACATGAGACTAAAAGTCTGCAAATAGAATCGGAAACCCTTTTCAAGAAACTTCATACAGCAGAATGGTCATCATAGTCTTGCTTAAGGACAAAGGCAGAGAGTTTGGGCAAACACCTTCTTAAGCAGCTCTCGGAAAGGTGACTTAGAGACGCGCAAATATGGAATTGCACTTTTTCCACACAATGACGAAAGGGTTCTCAAAGCAAAATAAATGTTTTTACAGGCTGCTTCAAAATGGCTCACGACATGCAGAGCTGGACGGCCAACGCTCTCACACCCGCAAAGTCACACAAGACCATCCAGGACAAAGCACAATCCTTGCAGAAACACACTCTGACCTCTCAACCATCAGCCGCTTCTTGTGCCTAAGCCTGCTGGCCTCGCGGATGGCCTCCCACTTCTGTAAGTCTGCCTCACTGCAGGGACCGGGGGTGAAGCTGGGGGGAGGCAGCACGGGGGTCCCCAGCTGCCAAGACTGGATCTTACGAGCCAGCATGTCGTCTTTCTTCTGCCGGTTTGAAGGAACGAGCACTCTACAGCTACTGCTTTGTTCTTTGGGTGGGCACGTCCTTTCAAGAACACACAGAAATTTTGCTTGAATTTCTGGAGGCAGCGTCCAAGGTTCTGGGAAAGGGACTGGCTGGTATCTGTCTGGGGCTCCCGAGAGAGGCACCTCTTTCTTCTGTGCCGGAATGCGGCGAATGATCATGTCATCTTTTTCTAGGTCTGGAAGGACAAGTTCACCTTCCCGACACTGCAGAATGATGTCGCGCTCCACGGGATCCTCGTGCCCGGCAAGCCTTCTCAGGTCCTCGAAAGCCCGGAGGACCCCCGGATTGGCATGGAAGGCCCCCGTCTTTCTGACAAAGAAGTCATCATTCTCTAAGTCAGGATCCAGGGCTGCCGTCTCAAGGTCCTCTGGTCTATACCCTGGTGCAGAAGAGAGCTTCTTTCTGCGTGTTATGAGCCTGGGGCCAGCAGTGGGATCAATTTTGATACTGGTTTCAGAGGACAGGATGTCATCAGAATACGTCTGGAGGGCCTGAAGTAATAAGAACTGACTGAAGCATAGAAAAGAAAAAGGAAGGGAGAGTCTTATTAAGTTTGGGGAGAAAGGGTAGTTAGGTAGCAGACTAACTGGCCGGTCACTGTGGGTGAATTCTCTTAGGGGGCCAAGGGAGGAACTCTTGCTGGGAAGAAAGACTAGCATTTAATGCCATCACCCCTGACTTCCCTGGGTACTATTTAAAGAAATAAGAGCAGAGGGTACTGCTCAGACCAGGTGGCACCCTGGAGGCTAAGTGATGGGGCTGGAAAGGGAAGCGAGGAGACCTCTCTGACACACAGAGAGTTCCCTTTCACCCCTTCCCCATTCCATTGGCCCCAGAGACCTAACTCCCCTCCTGGAGAAGCAGCAATGATCGTGGCAAGTTGCAAGAGCGAGTACTAAGCCCTCGATGTAATAGGCACATGTAGTCAGCAGACATTAAATAAAATGCTCCAACGCTTTCTAAAAACCTCTGATCAATCGTCTCTTTGCTTCTTCCCACCAGGCCTGCCTGTCCCAGAGTCTGTCTGTAAGTTAGTTCCTTTCCCCCTAACTCCACACATAGCACAGCAGTAGAATTAGTCTCAACTTTCTAAAAAGCCTTTGCAAAACGGTTTTCCAAGAAAACTGACTGTGCCACATGGAACTATGCACTCTCTTGAACATGGCTGTGCTAAAGCGTACTTCATCATATGGATCTCCAAGCTCACGTGCTTACACAGAAAGCATGATGTTACACGTTATGCTCTTAAAACTAAACGTTAAGTAGAATAAGGGTTCATGATTCAGCGCATCATGGTAGGAGGTTAAAGTCGCAGCAGAAGTGGGCACGGGTGCCACAGGCCAGACTCCAAGCAGGCGGGCTCATGCAGACAGGTCCACCTGGGCTCATCCGAAGCACCACTGGTTCTCCTGGCTGCATGGGTGTCCCGGGAGTTTCTGGCCCGCTTGGTAGCCAGTTCCAGCAAGAGTGAATGCCTTTGGCGGCTGCTGTCTAGCCTATGATCTGCTTTTTGTCTTTTACTAAAAAGGGCAGAGCTTCTGTCAAAGCCTGAATCCTCATCGTCAGAGTCTGAATCCCTTCTACTGTGGAGTGACGCAGAGAAAGGAAAGAGAAAGAAGACAAAGAATTGGAGAACAATGTCACTAAAAATAATGTCAAGCTGTGGCTCTGTGGAGAAGAGGCTGTTTAAAGATCCAGATCCTAAAGCTTATATTTCAACAGCCTTTTTTTTTTTTTCAGTTACCGGTTCTATAGATGTTGGAGGGAAATGAGCCTCTCTCATAAAGAGCACAAAGAGAGTGCACTCAGCCAGGGCACTGAATGGACACTGGAATAAAAGAAGCATGCACGAAGACAAACCTGAATCCCTGAAATTCTTTATACCACGGTTTGTAAGTTTCCCTTTTTATTCGTTTCCAGTTCACATCTCCTGGGATCCAGCATTTGGGAAGAAACTGATCAAAAGCATTCCCTGGGCTTGGCATGATTGGGCTTAGCTTTCGCACGTAAAGATCATCCTTTACCGTGTTGGGTATGCTTGTCTTTTCTTCTTCCTCTTCCAAGTAACAAGAGGAGTCTGAGGTTTCTTGTGCTCTTGGCCAATGCTCCACATTGGTGCCCCAAGTTCTCCTCTCGTTACTGTGCAAAACATCCAACCGGTTAAGATACGGCGTGAGCAATTTGTGACACAGAACACAAGAGGCATGCTTTCTGTCTCACAAAGTTTACACCCCTGTGAACGCAGCCAATTAGTCCCCATTCTCATCATTCTCATCATTCCGGGTCCTACGACAAAGTTAGGGCATTAAGACATCATCTCATTTTAATTAGAGAAGAGCTTGATACAGAAGGGCCACAGACAACTACAAAATGTGTTAAAGAGAGAGAGAGACACACACATGGCAAACCATCTGGGGCTGTTACTTTATGTGTTAAACATCAACGGCACAGCAGACATTCCGATCCAGGAGAAGCTTTTCTGACCTCGTCAGTTTGTACAGCCCAGTGGCTAATGGGTCAGTGGGAGGAAAAAACCGTGAACCAGACTTAGGAGAGGTGGTTTGCGAGATGACACCCTCGAGCCTCTTTTTCTTGTGGAATCTACGGTTGGCTAAGTCATCCAAAACGACATCAGGCAACCTCCGGTCCTCCTCCGAGTCCGATCCACTTCCAGAACTGTACACCTCCTTCTGATAGGATGCTGGATTCGAAAAATCACACTCTGCTCTGCTGCTTTGATGGGAAAGGAAGGAATTCTTTTTGCATCCACTGAGCTCAATAAACACGGGGGGGGGGGTGGAAGGAGGGAAAAAATGGGAAGAAAGCAACACAGCAGAGCTCACAACGAACAATGTAAGTCATCCCAGAAGCTGAAAGACAACCAGTGAGCTAAAAAGCATGTGTCTAAAAAAAGAACCGGCAAATCATACGCTGACATTCTAAAATGGCAGAAATCTCGTCGAGATACGGAATACCGAAAGCACAGGTAAAACAAAGAACCCTTTCAGTAACGAAGTTTTCTGTTATCTACAAAATACATTTGAAGAACCATTCCTTTTCCCATATTTAACTCTCCCAGTAAACCCGCAAAGCATACTGAATTTAAATCTCAATCATCAGCTCACATCCCAGTACCTTGGAAATGTTCCATCTGCTTCCGTGTAGACCGGGCTTGCCCAGCTTCTTCTGTTATCTTCATTTTTGTCCAGCTTTTTCTTCCTCAAGGGTGCCGGTACATAGGATGGCTGCCTACTCTTGTTGGGTAAAAAGCGATTGAAGGGTAACGCAGACTTTGGTTCAATAGCCGAAATCCTTCGGTAGGACATATCATCTCTATTATGATCCTGCATCTTGAATGTAAATTCGGAATCTGTGTCACTTTCACAACCTATATAAAAATTAAAAAAAAAAAAAAGAGGCACAAGAATTTGCTTTACTCTCCCGATCACTCGTCTAACTGAAACCCACACAGCATGCCTGCTTTGTTTTTCCCTTGGAAACCCAGTGCTTGACTGCAAACTGCGGGGAATATTTTTAGAAATTTGTCATGAAGTTGTGATAAGATCCATTAGGAGGAACTGGCTTTGCCTATGGGAGGCTCAGGCAGTACATTCTTTCACTGGTGCACCTTCTCAGCAGAAAACGTCCAGGGTATGGCTGCACCCCTTTCCTTCCCCATCTTCTTGGCCCTCACGATCTTTCACAAAATGTGTTGAGAGAAGACAAATGAATGAAATCCAGCAGTCAAAGCAAAAATGCCTACAGTGCAATTGAAGTAATCTGAGGAAACTCAGTCGTTGCACATAAAAACATGCAAGTCATCTAAAATTTCTGAGGCGAGAGATATGGAAAGAAAGAAGGAGAGGCAAAAAGCACAAGCTCACAAAGACATCTGAGTGATCCTCAAGGTCAGAGAGTTACAAACCCTAATCTGTTCTCAAAACTTAAAAAAAAAAAAAGAGGGGCGGAGGGGGCATAAGTCAGTCTGTTCTTTTGAAGACCGGGGAAGACACACACAAAACATTACTGCAGACACAAGCCAAGTTGTCTCCCTTTTCTGCCCTCACCACCCCCACCTTGTATTTGGGAAGAAAGTTTGCAAATGCAGCGTGCTTGCCACCAGAGCCCTCAGAGGCTGCCTGTGCACAGTACCTGAGTACCTTCGAGCGGTGCGCTCTCAGCAGAACACCTGCAGGGCTAACCTGAGTCAAAGGCAGTATGGTCCCCTTCCTGCCACCGCTGCCGCCTGGCAAGAATCTAGTGAATAACACTGAGTAGCCTACAGGAGGTAGTGGAAAGCACAGCTAGGAGACCTTGACACCTGAACAGGGAAAGGAGAGTCATGGCAAAAAGGGAGGACATATAAGCATCTATGAGTGAGAGGATTAAGAGTCAATAATCTGGTGCTTCGGTTTTACTGCCTCTTAAGTACATTTTTTGGAAGTAAGAGAGAAATGTCAATGATTCTTGCTAAAATTTTGTACATGTGAAGATCATCCTACTTTGGAATTTCTTTAGGTTAAAGAAAAACGTTGGCATCTAGTACAGTATCACAGATATTCCTTTTTTTTTTTTTTTTTTTTTTAAGGGTGTCTGCAGCATATGGAAGTTCCAAGGCTAATCATTCCCATTTTTTTTTTTTTTTTTTTTGCTTTTTGCTTTTTAGGGCTGCACCCACAGCATACAGAGGTTCCCAGGCTAGGGGTCTAATTGGAGCTATAGCTGCTGGCCTACACCACAGCGACAGAAATGCAGGATCCTTAACCCACTGAGTGAGGCCAGGGATCAAACCCGCAACCTCATGGTTCCTAGTCAGATTCGTTTCCACTGCGCCATGACAGGAATCCAGTCATTCACTTTTAGATGTTTAAATGCCTCTACTACTCGAAAAGGTAAAAGAATTTGGAGTTTTGTTGTAATAATTTGTTGATTAATTTTACTTTTGAATTACAATTTCCTTGTTTTCATGTAAATTTACATTAAAAAACAGCAAATAAAGGTTGAATCTTGGCTAATGATTGCATGCCAAAGCATTTAGGACAAGTGTAATATACTCTGAATGCCTCAAAAAATAAGATGGGTAATTAATGCATAGGGTATGTGATAAAGCAAGCGATAATAAAATATAATGCTAGAACTACGTGGCAGGTACATGGGTTTCACCTAAAATTCTTCCAACCTTGCTGATGTTTGAAATTTTTTATAACAAAAACATTAGGAAAAACATTTAAAATGAAAAATCAAAAGAAACAAAAAAGTAAAATCTCTAACACTACAGCACAAACTCACAACTTTTTTGTGTTGAAGGTGTTAGCACAGAAATAAGTTCATGACACTTCACATGTGGTTTCAATCTAGTCAAATTTGAATTATGAGAGATAGACAGTGAGAAATTGCTGACACCACCCAATAGTCATGGGAAAAAAAGACTTCCAGTTAAATAACGGATTTGACCACAATATTGAGATTTTGTTAAGATCCTTTTCATAACAGAATGACTTTCATTATCGTGTTTCTTTCACACTTGTCTTGCATTTACTTGAACCCTGAGAGAAGCAAAGATGCTTTCTATCACAATGCTCATGTTGTTACTTAATCAATCAAAGTTTAGCATAATATTCTATCACGACAGATATCAATCATTTCTTCTCTTGGGTAGAGATAATTATAAAAATATTTTTCCTGTTTTTTTCTTAGAAGTGTTCTTTCTTTGGCAGAAAAGAAAAAGAAGGGAAGAAAGAAACTTATTCAGGAACTAAAACAGACTTTTATCAAATCTTATTTACTTTCTTATGTTTAGATATATCAGTTATTAGGCCTCAGAGACAGAGATTATTAAACCTGAATCTGGAAAGAAAAGAATTAGGATAGATTATCACTGATGAAACAGGTCATAGTTGGAGTTCCCATTGTGGCCAGTGGATTAGGAACCTGACTAGGAACCATGAGGTTGCAAGTCTGATCCCTGGCCTCGCTCAGTGGGTTAAGGATCCGGCATTGCCACAAGATGTGGCATAGGTTGCAGATGTGGCTTGGATCTGGCATTGCTGTGGCTGTGGTGTAGGCCTGCAGCTGCAAGTCCAATTCAATCCATAGCCTGGGAACTTCCGTGTGCCACGGGTGCAGCCCTAAAAAGAAAAAACAAACAAACAAACAAAAAACAGGTTATACTTAACTGTCTCCTCCCCAGACTTCCCTGAAAATTGAAGATTAAAAAAATGAAACAATCACCCCTCTAGTGGCAATACAGAGGGGAAGGAACAAGAGAGAAAGAGAGACAGAGGGAGAGGGAGGGAAAGAGGGTGGGAAGTAGGAAGGGGGAAGGGGAGGGAGGTAGGAAAGGAGCAAAGGAAGAAAGAAAAGACATTCCCGATTATATTCCAGTATCTATGAAAATCTACCTCTTGATGAAATTTTTGCCTCAATAGTTTTCATCCCATTTTTCTACTCCCTCCCATTTTTTTTTTTTTTTTTTTTGCTTTTTAGGGCTGCCCCGGAGGCATACAGAGGTTCCCAGGCTAGGGGTCTAATCAGAGCTACAGCTGCCGGCCTACGCCCCAGCCACAGCAACGCCAGGTCCAAGCCATGTCTTTGACCTACACCGCAGCTCAAAGGCAACACTGGATCCTTAACCCACTGAGCAAGGCCAGGGATCAAACCTGCAACCTCATGGTTCCTAGTTGGATTCATTTCCGCTGCGCCATGATGGGAACTCTTCTCCCTCCCATTCTTAATTTTCTCTCAATGTGCAAAGAAATAAAAATAAACTGACAATCCAAAATGCAACTCACCTTCACGTGCCCCCCTCAATGTGATATCAGAGGAGCAGCTTGTGAATGACCTGGACCCCAAAGAGTCCAAGCTTTCAAATGAATCTTCTCTATTATAGTTGCCTGGAGGAGCAGGAAATTCTCCTCGCTCAGCACACCAGATATCGCTGTAACCACTGTCCCTGCCACTCCTTTTCAGGCAGCTGGACTCTTCAAGTGCCTAAAGAAAAAATTTTGAAGCATAGTAAGTTAACATAGACTTCCCAAAATGTAATCAGTTACTGCTTGTTGGTTTGCATTGCTCAAGTTGTACTACATTTGACAGGTGAGGCAATGGGATTTCCCTGTTAAACATCAGAAAAAAGTCTCATCAAAATCAGAACACAAATCCATAAATGCTTTTCCCACAACCACTACTTGGCACTTATGTGACAATATGGAGGTGTTCAATATGATGTGATTAATATAGTCTATTTAATGATAAGGGGGAACATTTTAATAAAAGAAAAGCTGATAATTAGAATAACATTTCAATGCTAAAAGCAATTACTATTTACAGTTTTCGGGCAATAAACATGCAAGGAGTCAAAGAGAAAAGCCAGCCTTAATTCTGATATCCAAAAGGAGATCATAAGATTATATTCAGACTACCTTCAAGAAATGTTGGGGGGGGGGGGGTCATCGCTATTACACAAACAAAAAAGCTGTAACAAAGTTCTTTACCTCCCCCCTCCAAAAAAGTTTTAAAACAGAGAGGGGCAAGGATAACAGGTATAACTTCACAAATTAATTTATTTTCACTGATTATGAAACCTAGATCTGGACCAAGGAAAGCAGACTTCTTTGTTTATATATAAAACATTTTCTCTGGGTCTAAATAAAATATTTGTTTGGTTCATCTAAGAGTTATATAGAAATATAGGAAATGCTATTAACCATAAATTTGTAAATGATAGAAAACGTACTAAAGTATTTTTACCTAACACACCTCTAGGAAAATCAAAAGCAAAAAAAACAACTGGACTTTTTAAAATCAGTGTTTCATTTGGGATTGGCATATGCACACGATTGCATATGGAACTGATGGTCCACGGGGACCTGATACACAGCAGAGAACGCTGCTTAACAGTCTACGATAAGCCATGCAGAAGAGCAGTCTGAAGAAGAACAGATACATGCACATGTATAAATGAATCACTTTCGTCTACATCAGAAATTAACACAACATTGTAAATCAACTATACTTCAGTAAAAATTTTTAATGAAAAATAAATAAATTAGCATTTAAGTAAAATTTATAAAGCCTTTAGCATAATCCTAATACATGGTAATCAATGAACAGCTGCTAATTTTACAATTTTTGTAATATGATGATAGTAATTTTGTATCTAGAGTAAAAATCAGAAATGTTACTTTCAGGTGATGATATTAATACAGAGGTAGGAACCCCTAGTTTTCTTTAACAACCAAATGTAACATGTGAACCTCCATTAAACCATTATTCCGATAAAAAGCTGTGAAAGTTGAAAGACAATTGGGAAGTTTTGAATATGGAGTGGATATTAGATAATGGGGAACCATCATGAATTGTCTTTCGTACACTTTATAGCTACATGGAGAAATATTCGTACTGTTAAAAAAGGTATGTTGAGTATTTAGGGGTGGATTAGCTACAATTTACCTTGAAATGATTATGCAAAATCATAGATGGAGGGACACATAAATAAAGCCAATATGAGACAGGTTTAATAATTAAATTCAATGGAATACAGCTGGGTATTCATTGTACTATTCTTTCAACTTTTAATTATCAACATATGAAAAAGCTGAAGAAAGAACATTTACAATGAATAATTTGCAGCTTCTCAGGCATACTTTTGACAAGTACTTTTCTCCCTTTTTTTTTTTGCTTTTTAGAGCTGCACCCACAGCATGTGGAAGTTCCCAGGCTACTCCAATCGGAGCTACAGCTGCCAGCCTACACCACAGCCACAGCAACGCAGGATCCAAGCCACGTCTGCGACCTACACCACAGCTCACGGCAACGCCATATCTCCAACTCACTGAATGAAGCCAGGGATCGAACCCACAACCTCATGGACACTAGTCAGATTCACATCTGCTGTGTCACAATGGGAACTCCCTGTTCAACAAATATTTAAGTGCCAATAAGGTCTAGTAGATTTATCTGAAATTTCATCTATTTTAGAGGTAACATGCACTCCAGAATTAGAGTTGACATCCTGTCATGAACATGCAAGTGTCTACCTTGCACTTGCAGATGGAGAAGTGGGGCCTAGTGCTGGTACTGCCAAAATATTCCTCAAAAAATATGAAGATTTAAAATTCTAAGTAGGAGTTCCTGTCATGGCGCAGTGGAAACGAATTCGACTAGGAACCATGAGGTTGCAGGTTCAACCCTAGGCTTCACTCAGTGGGTAGGGGATCTGGCGTTGCCATGAGCTGTGGTGTAGGTCGAAGACGAGGCTCAGATCCCGCGTTGCTGTGGCTGTGGTGTAGGCTGGCAGCTGTAGCTTCGATTGGACCCCTAGCCTGGGAACTTTCACATGCCACAGGGGTGGCCCTAAAAAGCAAAAATAAATAAATAAATAAAAATTTAAAAAAATAAAATTCTAAGTAAATCTTTAGCTTGATCAGGTCTCTAGACATATTTGTTGAAGCCTTAAAGTTCAACTCACAGGAGATGAGGTCTGACCTCATAAATGTGAAAGTTAATGATGATGTGTCACCAGTTATAAAAGACACTGAGCTTGGCCCTGTTGCCTGGTTCCTCCCCGCTCCCCTCACCACGGACTTTACTCCGCCAAGTTATCTGTCATGAAATCACCTACGACTTACAGGATGACTCAGGTTCAATGGCTTAACAGCAAGTATTTCTTGAATTCCTATTTTGGATTGGCCATTAAGCATTATCCAGTTATGGGAGAAAATTTCAATGAGCACAATGATTTTTATTTTAACAGAACAGATGTAAAACAGACATTCACACACCTCTTATGGCCCTCCACACTCCATAATAACGGAATGGGACCACTGCTATCATTTTACCTGTCAGAAATTCTTTTCAGCCTACTCTGGTTTTCACACTGGTGATGGGAAGAGCTTTCAATAAAGCATTCCCATCAGAGACACTCTACTAGAATTCTTCGACCTGAGTCAGTCTGCCATAAAAAGAACGAGAGGCTGTACAGAGAACACCAATGAAGGAGCCAAAGTCCCATGTTATTTTTAACTGGATGTTTTCTTAGCTGAAATAACTATAAGGCAAGGCTCTGCACCTGCTCAAAGCTCCACCACTTTCATCCTCGCCCTCTGCACTGACCTACCTGTCCATCTATCTCCATCAGACAATTGTTCTAGAAGAATGGGTCCTTTGCCTTGAGTGAGTGTTTTCTCAACACCTAATACAACACGTGTGCATGATATTATCTCAACTATTAACTGTTTTAAGGAATCTGACTACGACACTATTGTGAAGACAATTCAAAAATAAAAATTTAGAAGGGTATTCAAAAATAACCTTCTAGACTCTGTAGTCCCATCTCTCTACATAATGTTATGTGGCTGGGCTCAGGCAAAACTATTTAAAAAGTAGGGTAGTTATAAGACAAAGTGATCATTTTCATCCTGGCCTAAAAGTTCTATCTTCCAATCATAATAACTAACATTTATCACATCTTTTTACAATGTGCAAAGACAAATGCTGAATGCCTGATTGGTACAGTAGCATTTAATCATCACAAAAACCCCTAAAGCAACTACTATTAATGAGATGGTGATATATTGTCTTGATGACATATTTTCTTCTGAGCATCACAAATTCCCCTGCATAAATACCCCCATGGAGAAGTGAATTTTCCCATGTGAAATTTATGAATGAAGATTTGGCCAACTATGGTCAGCCCTGGCTCTTAGCTCTCATCAGCCTTTAAGCACTCAAAAGTTTCAACACTGATTCCAAGATATGAAGGATTAGAAATGTGGGTAACACAAAGGATTCTAACTTAAAAATCTTATCATGTTCCATATAACAGCATTTACTACTCTTTAGGAAACAGAAATAGTGCAGTAGAATTGGGAGGATATTGGAGTACGAGCATTAGATGTAACGACCCACGACAAAACATTAAGACAGAGAAATGAAGTGGAGTTCCCATTGTAGCCCAGTGGTAACGAACCTGATTGGTATCCATGAGGATGCCGGTTCGATCCCTGGCCTCGCTCAGTGGGTTAAGGATCTGATGTTGCCATGAGCAGTGGTGTAGGTCACAGACGTGGCTTGGATCTGGCGCCACTGTGGCTGTGTGTGGTGTGGGCTAGCAGCTATGGCTCCAATTTGACCCCCAGCCTAATAACTTCCATATGCCGTACCTGCAGCCCTAAAAAGAGGAAGGAAGGAAGGAAGGAAGGAAGGAAGGAAGGAAGGAAGGAAGAAAAATGGAATAACTTCCAAACATTTTAATAGCCCTGAAGCAGCTCTCTGCTACAGGTTGAGTTCATAATGACTCCAGAAACAAATCATATAGAGTGCCTGAGAAAGAAAATAAATGAGTATTTTGTTGTTACCTAAAATTAAGACATAAACACCTATACCTCTATCCCATATCCTGGCAACTGCTCAGAATTAGAGTCCCTCACTCCTTGGTGGTGGCTTACAAAGCCAGCAAATGAGTCAACAATCCTCTCTGTTCTTCACAATTAGAGCCATGATATTTGGTATAGAGAGAAGAAGGCAGAGAACACGGGGGAAGGAGAGAAGAACAGGGAAGGGGAGAGGGGAAGCTAAGAAATATTAGTAGAGGGGCCGTCTCATGCAGATGAAGAGTTTCCTTACCTTAGTCAGAGCTTGTCCTAAAAGATTCTCAAAGGCTTTCAAATTAAGATGGGGACCATTATAGTAGGGGTTATTTTGTGCTTTTCTTCCCAGCCAGTACAAAGTTATCAAAACCTTAAAAAAAAAATTCCATGAAGCAAGATCAGTCTATTTATTAACTAATGGCAAGCTCAAATGCAAGTGAGCACTCTAGATCGAGGATAGGATATCTATCTATGGTTGAAAAGTAGATTTCCCTTTAAATTGTGTGAAGAAGGGTCACTAAAAATGTTATTCTTCTTAGATTTCTATCTCTGAGCACATTCTCAGACCAAAAGCCGAGACCCCAACAGGTATTTGTACCCTCTACTATACCAGTACCCACGAAGAAGGAAAAAATTGACCAGAGGAAAATGTAACAAACGTTTAAAGCAATGTGTTTACAACAAACCTACAGACTGGACACTTAAAAATCAATTATTCTCATCTTCCTTAATAAAGATACTGAGCTCCATGTTTTTTAATAAAACCATCATGTTTAGAAACTCTTCTAATACACAGAATATTACAGATGTAAGTCTATATTGGGCAAGTAGCCAGAGTTCTTAAACATTTAGTGTTTTTCCTTAATGTCTGATTTGGTGGTTTCTGACTAACTCTCCTAAAAATCCTATGTCATGTTCATTTGCCTTCACCACATTACTAACATGTAAAGACCCACCCCCTAGGTTTAACCTACCTTTCTTATAGGTCAGAGGATATAATGTTTCACCATACTTAAACATACTTAGAGTTTGTTTCTGGCAAAAACTCCATTAGAAAAAGGACAGAGAATTTATCAGATAGTTAGTTCCCACTACCTTATTACAGAAAATGTAAGTAAAAAGCCATTTATAGTGAGCCGTTAAATATCTTACATTTTTCGCTCTCCTATCAGTCTCTTCTTGCCTGTAAAGAAAAAAGAAAATATCTATTAAGCATTATTATGAACTTTAAATTGTTAATTATTAACGAGAAAAAACTCATTTTTACTCTAAAGTTCTATGAATATTAATACCACCTGGAAGTTCAGAAACCTTAGATGGCACATTATCCATTATAAAGACTACTCCATATTCATTGAGTTCATGAAATATAATGGTCAGTTTTCTATAAAAAGCAAGACCGTCTTTCTTTCATTATTTTTTTATTACAGATTGATTTTCAAAATGTTTTTTGCACTTTTTATTTTCATGTTAAACAATGTTTAGACTCAGTCAAAAGGGGGGAAATAGCAATGCATGCTCACGGCAGAAAAAAAAAGATCAGGAAACAGAAAAGGAAAAAAAAAAAAACTTAAAGAGAGAAAAGTAATTTTGCACTGAGTTTTCTTTTCCATTGTGCACAACAGTTCTTCACTTAAGTTCCCCAGAGACCAAAATCCTGTAGATGTTGAAAGTGCAGCTTAAAAAATAGCCATAAATCTCTGCCTTAAGAGATTTTACTCTATCTCAAGAATCATGAGTCTTCTCCCCCACACCTCCATCTGTAAAAGGGCACGACATTTGTGGGAAAAGTTAGAGGTAGACATTATCACAAGGTTGAAGATGAGAAGGCATGAGTTAATTAACAAAGGGATGGGTCACCCTAAACGTCTGGTGCTTTCCATCAGAGACTTAAGCAGGATCAGTGCTAATTTAGAGATGCAAGAGCCTGGGCTAAAGGACCTCTAAGGTCACTTTCCAGACTAAGAGTCATGAGCAGTAAATTTATAAGAAAATATACAAATATGCACACATCGTGTGTAAGGCATATAAACACACACATGTATATATACATAGGGAGACAAAAGGGGGAGAGAATGAGCATAGAGAGACTTAGTTTGCAAAGAATCCATGAAGACAGCCATGACCATTTCTTCCCATAAAACACACATGAATTGAAATAAATCGAAGAACAACATGCACCTTCTCCCAAAACAGCCTAACACAAATAAAACCCACAAGCTCTCCCACTACTGTGGAAATGTAAATTGGTACAATTACTACAATAAATGTGGTGGCATCTAGTCAAGCTGAATGTATATGCATATTCTATGACCTGGTAATTCCACTCGTAGATACATACCCAAGAGAAATGGTTCCAGGCATTCACCAAAAGTCATATATGAGAATCTTTACAGAGGCACCATTCATAACACAATAAGCTGGAGCTACATACACCTGGGTCTTTTAACAGCAGAATGGATAAACTATGGAATATCTGCACAAGAAATATTCCACAGCAATGAGAACAAAAAACTTGCAACTATATGTTCAATCCCACAAACAATGGGAAGCAAAAGAAGCCCGACAGAGCACAGGCTGTATCATAAATTCAGGTCAAGTACAAAAACAGGGATAACAAAGATACGATGTTAGGAACCAGGAGAGTATTCACCCTTTGGCGGGAGGATGGAAATGATGAGAAAAGGGTGAGGGGCATCTAAGGTGCTGAAAATTTCTTATATTTTGATCTGGAAGCTGGCTACCTAAGTGTGTCCCATCTCTGAAGTTTATGAATTATACACTTATAACACACACATATAAAAAAGACACATGCTTTGAAAAAGTAAATAGATTTCTCAGCCCAAGTACTTAAAGCATAGCTTATTTCTTGAGTGAAAAGAAAATCATCATGTTAAAAAATAAAATCAACATTCTAGAAGGGGGAGGATTACTAGAAACTGATGATAAAAATAACATTTATAGGAGTTCCCATCGTGGCGCAGTGGTTAACGAATCCGACTAGGAACCATGAGGTTTCGGGTTCCATCCCTGGCCTTGCTCAGTGGGTTAAGGATCTGGAGTTGCCGTGAGCTGTGGTGTAGGTTGCAGATGCGGCTCGGATCCTGCGTTGCTGTGGCTGTGGTGTAGGCCGGTGGCTACGGCTCCAATTAGACCCCTAGCCTGGGAATCTCCATATGCCGCGGGAGCGGCCCAAGAAATGGCAAAAAGACAAAAAAAAAAAAAAAAGTTATAAAATACATAGCCTCCTTTTATATTAATGACCAATATACACACCTCAGATATTAACCAAGACACAACGAACCATTAATACTCAATGCAAAGGATATACTAGGCTCAGTGAAAATCACCACACTATTAACATGCAATGCAAAGCATCCCACTTTTCCCATAAGCGCACTGAGGGCAGAGTGCCCTTGAACCCCTGACCTCCTTTCCATGGCCTTCTCTAAAGGTTTCTAGTCCAACACACTCATTTACTTTTTATTGCAATGAGGTAGGGACTATTCTGTATTAAACACTCGCAATAAGCGGTGACCTTGGCACTCTAACCTTTCCCTCATTTCACATTCCCTTCTGAGTGTGAGCCTTTATAACATGCTCTTGAACCCAGGGATACACAGGCCAGCCAAATTGCTGTTCTATCACAGCAATGCAATGCCAGGAATTCAAGTAGTCAATGATTTGCCGGAGTCAAAAGAGGCCAACTCCTGACACACAACAAACACAGCCCGATGCATGGAAGTCAGTCGCCAGGCAACGTTTCTGCCTGCTGTGGCCACAGGGCACAACCCCAAGGCCTTCAAAGACAAGCATGAGGGCGGAGCAAAAGCTCAGAATATCAGACTCCATGATACCGCCCAACCTATCAGAGCCAAAAATGAGACAGTCCTACCTACAAATAGGCAAATTCCCTTCTAACAAAAATTTCAAGAGCTGACGTGGTATATAATTCCATGCTCAACAGCATGGTCTTTGGGTCAGATGTAGGTCCCACAAGCTCTGCTCATCTCAACAATTTACTTAACTCTCAGCTTCAGGTTTGATTTCCTTTTGAAGAAATTGGAAATAATGGCCCCTATATGGGTACATCATGACAAAAGTCCACAGGTACCTCGAGTCCTTAGTCTCATGGTGAGTGCCCATCAAGAAGCAGTTATCAGAGTTCCCGCTGTGGTGCAGTGGATTAAGAATAGGAGTGCAGTGGCTGAGGTGGCTGCAGAGGCACTGGTTTGATCCCCAGCCCAGTGCAGTGAGTTAAAGGATCCAGTGTTGTTGCAGTGGTATTAGAAGTTGCACCTGCAGCTCAGATTCAATCCCTGGCCCAGAGAACTTCCATATGCATCAGAGCGGCCATTAAAAAGAAGAAGAAGAAAAAGAAGCTATCACTAGACTGTAAGCTATGATGAGGGCAGGGCCCATCATACTTACCAAGCTACCCACAAAGCCTTCCTATTGAAATCATGCTGGACCCCAGTACTTAAAACTGTAAGCAGCCTGCCCGAAATCCCCATCTCTCATCCCTACTTTATTTTTGTATTTATAACCATCAAATGCATGCATTCATTTATTATTTATCTCTTGATAATCCAAAAGGAATTTTTGTGACGTTGATTACTGCCATATCCCAAGTGTCTTAAGACAGGGTCTACTATCTGGTAAGCACATAAAAATATTTTATTAAACGTGCTTAAAACTAAGCATGGCACTCAGATGCTCTCCAATATCGGTGTGAATACATCTATTTTGCATACAGAAATATAAGTTAGCAAGAGAAAGCCTGAAACGATAAAAGCTCAGGAGGTTCCTAATAAATATTTACAGGATATTTATATGATGTCAAAGAAAACGTGAATTGCACTAGCTTACTTAAAACACACCCAATTTTGACTCAGATTGTATTGATAGTCACACTTGCACTTCTTTTTTATTTCCTTTAAAACTGGAATAAAAGGGGATTCTTTATAATCATAGGTATTGATAGTCACACTTGCACTTCTTTTTTATTTCCTTTAAAACTGGAATAAAAGGGGATTCTTTATAATCATAGGTCAATAATCCCAAAAAGGCACAGATTCAAAAAACAAAGGCCAGCTTCAAAGTGCTGAGTGCACAGATTAAGGGCTGGTCCCTGTGATGAAAAAGCTCCCCAGCAGAGCTCGGAAAGAGAAACGTCAAAGAATCTAAACTTTCCCTGGAACCCAAATTTTCCACAAAAAGGGACAGACATGAAACATTAACGGTTTGCAAAAAATGCCTGTGTTGAATATGCTGCCAGCCTTCTCTGTGTACTCTACACTGATTTCGAAATTGTGTTTAATATTCAGGAAACAGCAAATATGATATAGATATCATCTTCCTCTCTGTTAATGGAGTAGTTCTGGCAGTTTCTTCACGACCTGACGAAGGGCCAGAAGATAGGTGCTCATCACAGAGCTCTGGCCTTTCTGCCAGAGGCCAGGAAGACAAGTGCCACCAACCCTCAAGTCAGCCCATCCATGAAAAAGACCCCTCTGTAATCACCTTATCCTAACTGCTGCCTGGTATACTCAGCACCAGGAAGCTCTGGGTCTGAACGTTTCTTTGGTCAAAGCGCTTTTAAAATACCAGTCCAAATAATCTGTCAAGAATCAGCATCACAGGAGTTCCCGTTGTGGCTCAGCAGTAACAAACCCAGCTAGTACCCATGAGGACAGGGGTTCGACCTCTGGCCTCATTCAGTGGGTTAAGGATTCGGTGTTGCCGTGAGCTGTGGTGCAGATCGCAGACATGGCTCAGATCTGGCATTGCTGTGGCTCTGGTGTAGGCTGGTGGCTACAGCTGCAATTCAACCCCTAGCCTGGGAACTTCCATATGCTGCAGGTGTGGCCCTAGAAAAAAAAAAGGGAAAAAAAAAAAAAAAAAAAAAAAAGCACCGTCTCTAACCAAAGGACGAGGGAAATAAAATCTACATGGAGGCTCTGGCTCTCATTGGGAGATCCAAAGCCAGCTTCTTCCATGAGGCGGCAGCTGGGTGAAGAAGGTGTAAACTTTAACTAGCTCCACTTTAACTAGCTGTCAGACACGATCATGGTACTTCACTCGGTCTCCACAGTCTTGCTGGGAAACCACATACCCATCTCGTTGGGCTGAAAGCAAACATCCGCAAAGTACTGAACCCAAGCAGATGCGTAAAGGAGACACGTCAAGACTGTCTCCAGCTCTCCATTCCCACCACGCCATTGGGTGGAAGGGAAACGCCCAGAGGGCTCTCATGTTTCCCCACACGCAACGTTTTCCCCCTACAAGAGACATGTCTAGGAAATAGAATTCAAGACACTCTTTCATGTTCTGCTTTCCTTTCCCTCGTTCTCTGGGAGGCTCTGAATAAGAAATTATGCCGAGAGTAAGGTCAACCCAAGGATAAGGCAAACTATCATGGTATCTCTGCTGCTGGCCAAACATCCACAATGGCCTCCAGCCAGCCCTCCTCACCCCGCCTTCACCCACTAGGGACTGCCCTGGCCAATGCCCTTCAATTTTCCAAAATCTCAAAATCTGAGGGGAAAAAAAAAAAAAAAATGTGCCTACATGGACAAAATCTACCGCCCTCATATCCGATAGCACAGTTTGGGAACAGAGTATTAAAGAAAGAGATTCTAGTTTTACTACAGTTTGGGGCAGCCAGCTATGTCACAGGGCTCCATCAAAAAAAAATGCCTTCTGTTTAACCAAAGAGCTAACCCCGGGCCCACATGCAAACACCCACCTCAGCTTTTCCTAGAGTCTCTTCTGGGGGACTGCAACCACACCTGACTCACAACTGTACCCCTGGGGTCAACCAGAGGCCTGGCCAAGAGCCACTGAGCCTTCAAATGTTCATAGGTGCTACTCTGAGCCACTCACTGGGCCAGATCAAGGACAAAGAGATGGAGGAAATTTTCCCCCAAATCAGATACAACCTCATGGGAATGCCCTCTGGCTAATGGGTTGGGATCGGTGTTGTCACTGCTGTGGGTCGGGTCTAATCCCTGGCCCAGGAACTTCCTTCCACATGCCACAGGTGAAGCCAAAAAGAAAATAAATAAATGACTGAATAAATAAATAAAATTTAAAAAAGAAAATAAATGCTAATCACAGAAAAAGATAAAGCTTCACAGAGTTTAAAATTGAATTCCAGGAGTTCCCATCATGGCTCGGTAGAAATAAATCTGACTAGCATCCATGAAGACGCAGGTTCGATCCGTGGCCTCGCTCACTGGGGTTAAAGATCCAGCATTGCCATGGGCTAGGTCACAGATGCGGCTCACATCTGGTGTTGCTGTGGCTGTGGTGTAGGCCAGCAGCAGCTGTAGCTATTCAGTTCAATCCCTAGCCTGGGAACCTCCATGTGGCATAGGTGCGGCCCTAAAAAAGACCAAAAAATAAAAAATGAAAATAATACCGAATCCCCACTTCTCTTTGAACGTTCTTCCTCCATATCTTGATGTCCCTTCTCTTCAAGGTGCCAACTTCTGCACTGGCAGCCCCGCACAAAGAAGACTTCTCACGTTCTGCCCCGATATCACAATCCCCTAAGCACTGAATTTGCCCTGCTCCAAAATCATTTTCTCTCCCCAAATCTGAGCCCCCATGCTGCCCACGCCAACTTCGGGGAAGATCAAATACAGCTATCTCAGTGAAGCATCATACAAGGAAATGTGTGATTAAAAACTCAGGCTGGGGTTTCTGATAGAACAGGAGTAGCTTTGCCCCAAGTGCCCCGGGGAAGACTTCCCTACATCCTAACAGGAAAGAGGAGAGGTCTGGCACCCCTGCCACCATCCCAAGCTTCTCCGGCTACAAGGAACCTAGAATTCAATAAAAGTCTCCAGTGGAACTTCCTCGCCCACGTGGTCTCCTCCCTGCTGCCACACACTCATCCTGCTTTTTGTCCGTAATCCTGCAGTCTCCGTCATCTCCTTTTCTTGGCCCCAAGTAAGCGTCCACCTTTGCTCCTCAGAACAACTGCGACTCACTGGGTGACTATGTCCCTAGGCATGCACTTCCTGAGGCTGCTTCCCAGAGGAAGGCGTGGACCCACCCCTCCCAGAGGCAGTTCTAGCCATGCCCTGCCCTGCCCTGCGAGGCACCAACTGACCGGACTCTGCTGCTTGGGAAATGGGGTTGATGTTAGAGACACTGGGCTCGCAAGACACTTGGTCTCTCTCCAAGCCACTAAGTAATCCCTGCCCTCCAGTTGCTGCTTATGAAGTCTGGCCACCTGTTCACAACTTTAAAAAAAAAAAAAAAAAGGCAAGAAATGAGGTCCTGAATTATGATTTCATAAGGCGTCACAAGCAGAAAAAGCATGTGGACTTTATCTGCCTTCAATCTGTCAGATGTATCTGGGGTTAGGGAGGACACATGTGTGTGGCCGGGGGAGGGGGAACGACTGAGACAATTCAGAGCAGATGCTCTCCTCATGACAGCAGGGGCATCGTTTTTATAAGAAACAAGATGATCTGCCTCCAAATGGGAGGAAAGGAGGAACTATTGGGTTTGCTCAGGATACTGAGTAAAAAAAAAAATTTTTGGTTTTTTTTGGGGGGGGTTGGGGGGGCTGCACCCAAGGCATATGGAAGTTCCCAGGCTAGGGGTCTAAATGGAGCTGTTGCTACCACAGCCACAGCAACACAGGATCTACGCCGAGTCTGCGACCTACACCACAGCTCAAGGCAACGCCAGATCCTTAACCCACTGAGTGAGGCCAGGGACAAACCCGAATCCTCATGAATACTAGTCGGGTTCCTTTCTGCTGGCCACAATGGGAACTTCCTGAAATTTTAAGAAGCACAGTGAGAAAATTAATTTCTCACACTACTGCCTCTAAGGGAAGGCCCTGTTGTTATGCCAAATGCAGGAAGCAAAGAAGGAAGTTAGGAATCAGGCAGTGGCTCCTTTTGCTATTAACAGCCATTTTTATTCATGGAAGCTCATCCTGGCATTGCTTAAAATAGAGCGAATCTTTCTCTAATGACTGTGGAACAGAAAGCGGGAGAGATGTGTAGATGAAAGTTGAAGATGAATTCTCGGAATACTGCACTATTCTTGCCTTCTCTCCAAAACTTAGCTGCAGTTTAGAAAATGAAGTTGAAATTCTTCCTTTCCTCCCACTTCCATCCCTAAAAACGAAACTGTATTCCATTTGACAATCTGCCAGTAATGTCAGGCACATGTGACACAGAGCTTTTAATCTGCCATTGCTACAAAATACAGCTCTACCTGCCTGTGGAAACTGTAAAAATGGCACTTGAGACAACAGCA
Organism: Sus scrofa; assembly: GCF_054392235.1. NCBI lineage: Eukaryota > Metazoa > Chordata > Mammalia > Artiodactyla > Suidae > Sus > Sus scrofa. The sequence goes on along the minus strand of NC_139393.1, from coordinate 55,079,906 downwards.
CTCTCTGGAGATAATTAGCGAGCACAAAGGGATAAGCCTGGTGATGCCTGTCCTTACCTAGGTGAGAAAAAACTTCGAAATTCAACAGTTTCTGCCCTGGCAACATAATGCTTATTCCAAACATGACAAATGAGTAAGGACCTTCTCATGAAAAATAATTTGTGATTAAATTTCACACCCCTCCCACACACTTCTAAGAATAGCTAAGTTTCACTTAAAGAGAAAGGGGAAAAAAACCCACAGGCATTCAAAGACACTGGCGCACAGTTCCACTTAAATAATGAAATTGAAGAGTGTTGCTACAGGAGCTGAAAGGTGGGTTTTGTTTCTAACTCATTCAGTGACAGACTCTTTATGTAATTCTTCTATTTCATGGAATATGTTTGCTGGTTTCACAACTGAGACTCCAGCATGCATGTGCCCCTGTTAGATTGGAACCCAGAAAGAGACAATTCTTGATTTAGTAAAGAATTCAGCATCCATTATGTATGTTCTCTGTCCCGAATGGAGTTATGACCTTTAATTATATCAAATGAACTGAGAAGAGACCGGAGGGGGTGTCAATTACAGGCTTCCCCTGTAGGTAACGATGCCAGGTGGCTTTGGATTTACTTATTTCCTTTTTAGGGTCACACCGGTGGCACATTTAACTTCTGTGGCTAGGGGGCAAACTGGAGCTGCAGCCAAGGCCTATGCCACAGCCATGGCACCATCAGATCCTAACTGCATCTGCAATCTACGCTGCAGCTTGCAGCAACACCAGATCCTTAACCCACTGAGAGAGGTCAGGGATGGAACCCACCTCCTCATGGATATTAGTCAGGTTCTTAACCCAGTGAGCCACAACGGGAACTCCAGGTTTTGGTTTTAGACGTAGGAAGTTTGAGACACTCAAGAGACAAAATAGACATGTGAAGAAACTGGTGATTAAGACATACAGGTTGGATGACCAAGCTAAAAATCTAGGTTGGAGATATAATCTGGGGAGTCGTCAGCACAGAGATGACACGTAAAGTCATAAAACTACAATGAGATAGTAGCTGGAAAATTAGTGTAGCTAGAGAAGAGGTCTGGGGATTGAGGCCTGGAAAACCCAGCACATAAGGGCAAAGAAGTAGAGGAGAAACCAGCCAAGCAGACAGAAGGACCAGCCAGTGTGATGGGAGCAGCATGCCAGAGGCAAGGAGATCGAGGCAGAGGGAGCAGTCAAAATGTTGTTGGGTGGGGGAGGAGAAGGAGCGCTGAGGAATGACTATTCTTCTCTTTTCTGTTTTTTGTCTTTTGCCCTTTTTTTTTTTTTTTTTTTTTTTAGGGCCGCACTCGCGGCATACGAAGGTTCCCAGGCTAGGGATCTAATCAAAATTGTAGCCAAACCGGCCTACACCACAGCCACAACAACGCCAGATCCAAGCCATGTCTGTGACCTACACCGCAGCTCACAGCAACATCAGATCCTTAACCCCCTAAGAGAGGCCAGGGATCAAACCTGGAACCTCATGGTTCTTAGTGGGATTTGTTTCCACTGTACCTCGACAGGAACTCATGACTATTATTTTCTTAACCCTTATAATATCTTATACACATACAGACAATTACTAAATGACTAACTACTTCTCCTCAAAGGAAGAAAAAAGAATCAACAAAAATTTCATCAAAACCACCAACGTTGCAAAAGAACACAATTTAGGAGAAGGCTGAGCTAGATGTCCCAGTGCCCTTCCAGACTTTTGAGCCCACATTCAGCAAAGCTAATATGAAATTTGACTACAAGTATCAATCTTCTCGTCTTCAGCATCATGAGAGTGGAACAATAATGTGCCACGTGAAGAACTGTCCAAGTCAGTGTTTCTCAAACATGAAGCATGAGAAGCTGGCAGTTTGTCTCGAGATATTTTGAATTTCCCTTTTGATTTCCTCGTTGACCCATTGGTTTTTTGTTTTGTTTTGTTTTTTGTCTTTTTGCCTTTTCTGGGACCACTCCCACGGCATATGGCGGTTCCCAGGCTAGGGGTCAAATCGGAGCTGTAGCCACCGGCCTACGCCAGAGCCATAGCAACGCAGGATCCGAGCCACATCTGCAACCTATGCCTCAGCTCACGGCAACACTGGATCCTTAACCCACTGAGCAAGGCCAGGGATTGAACCCACAACCTCATGCATGGTTCCTAGTTGGATTCGTTAACCACTGCGCCACAACAGGAACTCCTGACCCATCGGTTTTTTGGTAGCATGCTGTTTAGTCTCCATGTAGTCAGTTTTTTTAATCATTTTTTTTTCCCTTGTTTGATTTCTAGTTTCATGCCATTGTGGTCAGAGAAGATACCTGAAATAATTTCTATACTCTCAAGTTTGTTGAGGCTAGCTTTGTGCCCTTGTATGTGGTCAATCCTTGAGAACGTTCCATGTGCACTTGAAAAGAATATATGTTCTGATTTTTTTTGGATGTAATGTCCTGAAAATACCAATGAAGGCTAACTTTTCTATTGTGTCATTTAGGATTTCTGTTGCCTTAATGATTTTCTGTCAAGAGGATCTGTCCATTGATGTGCGTGAAACTGGCAGTTTGAATGGGGCTTCAGGTCTAAACCTTTTGCAAATTGTTGTATATTTTCATCTTAAGTAAGTCCTGTAACAAGGGATCCATTTCACTTACACTTTGAAAAAGTCACTTTCTCATATTTTTTGGCACAACCATTACTAAAATCTTAAGGGGCGCTAGTGTTCAAGTGTGTACTGTGTTATGCTTAATTGTATCATGTATAGTAATAATAATTGCCTTTATTAAGTTACTTTACATTAATCATTATGTTGACCATACTGCATTATTATCTCCTTTAATCCACGCAACAATCTAATGATTTATACATTAGGGAATTGGGACTTCAAAGGCTTAAAATTTTTCCCAAGGTCACAAAACCATTAAGACTCATTGTGATCCATACTTTCCAAAGACTAAGAGCCATGGACTAAGACCCTGTTTCAGTATTAGTCACCTTTCTTACCTTAATATATTTTAATAGGTTACTTCTTTCTTAATCATGGAAAGCAACACTCTCTGTTATATCCTGAAATGTAAATCTCTCTCAATAGTCCCTCAAAGTGTTGGCTCAAAACCTCCCTATGGCAGCAATAATGTCCTGCCTATATCTGTCTCTCAGACAATGGCAGATCCCACTGTCCCCACTGCCACCTTTTCTAGCACAATTTAGAGATGTATTCTATCAGCTTGAACACACAATCCATTATGGGAGTCCACAGATGGAAAACTGCCAGCATACATTTTAAAAGACTTTCTTCTAAGTAAATGAATATCACAATAATTCTCATCAGGAGAGAATTACAAAGCAGGGATTACCTGTACTTATCACTGCTGAACCTTTATGAATATGGTTTCTATAAGACAAGTACCTATCAAATACAAATAATAACATTATAAATCAACCACAAACATGATTAAATGAGAAAATCTTCTGGTTAGTTTCCTGAAGGTATGTTTTCTTATCTTAAAGAAAGTTTTATCTACCTTTAGGTTTACAAAAATCAAACAAAATATATTTAAAGTGCCTAGCATGTAAATACTCATTTTCTTTCTGATGAACATGAAAGTTCTCTGCAGGGCATAAGGTGTAAATTATTAGTATAAGTGATCATATCATTATACCAATTCTTTAGCTGTAGTTTATATTAAGTGTGCTATGTGTGTCTAGTACCAACTCCATATTGACAAGGTAGTGAATACCAAATTATCAATTCATGCTACACATTCAAAAGTGTCCATATTGCTAATAAGTACATTGTTCCCCCTTGCCTGTGAGACTTGTTTCAAAATTTTAATTTAGACCATGGGAAAAATCAGTACCACTTTTCCCTCAAAAATGCCCTATCCCAAGTTTATCATGAATCTCTCTTTTTTTTTAAAAGGCCACACCCATGGCACATGGAAGCTCCTGGGCCAGGGACTGAATCCGAGCTGCAGCTGTGATCTACACCACAGCTGTGACACCACCAGATCCTGAACCCACTGAGCCAGTCCAGGGATCGAACCCACACCTCCTCAGCAACCCAAGCTACTGCAGGCAGGTTCTTAATCCACTGCCCCAAAGTAGGACCTCCTAGCATAAATCATTTTAGTTCTAAACTTTGCCTGTTTAGATAAGCCTTTCTTATCTAATGTTTACTGAAGTGCTTCTGAGGTTTAATAAAAAATAAATATAAATTTTTCAGGATTTTTTTTAACCCAAAGGATGGTAGATGCAATATAAATCTAGAACAGGGTTTCTTAATAATATTACCATTTTGAACCTTAGAATTCTTTGTTGAGGGGGATTTTCCTGTGCACTATAGGAGGTGAAGGAGCATTCCTGGCCTTCTTCACCAGATACCACTCTCCTCTACGTCATCAGAATCATCAGAAACACCCCCAGGCATTACCAAAGAGCCCCTCTGCAACCACCTTCCCACAGTTGAGAGCTACTGTTTTGGAAGATCTACAAATTTAGGTAATTCCTCTTCACAAAGTATTCTTGAGGCTCCATGGGCCTAAAATTAGCTGAAACCAAAACCGTTCTATCTCATGAGTAGACGTACATGACATCTGAGGAACTAAATGTCCAAGAAAGATAAAACACTAAATCAAAAACATAGTATGATTTAAGTAAGTGAAGTCAGTCAGAAAGCGAAAGACAAATACCATATGATATCACTTATATCTGGAATCTTATATATGGCTCAAATGAACCTTTCCACAGAAAAGAAATTCACAGACTTGGAGAATAGATCTGTGGTTGCCAAGGGGAAGGGGGAGTGAGAGGGAAGGACTGGGAATTTGGGGTTAACAGATGCAAACTATTGCCTTTGGAATATATAAGCAATCAGATCCTGCTGTATAACTGGGAACTATATCTAGTCACTTATGATGGAGCATGATAATGTGAGAAAAAGCAATGTATACATGTATGTGTGACTGGGTCACCTTGCTGTACAGTAGAAAACTGACGGAACACTGTAAACCAGCTATAATGGAAAAAATAAAAATAATTATAAAAAGAAAATATGGTATGATTTATATTCCTTGCAATTTGGATAAAGCTACCTGACTTTCACTAGAAAGTTAACGCCATGTATTATTTTAAATTTCCCATTTACAGATACTACCTTCAGTAGATGTGCCATTGCCTACTTAGCCTTCCACAGAATACTTCAAATTCAGATTATTATCAAAGTATCACCAATCACCCTGTATAAGTCATTGAGAAAGAGCGGACATGCTTCCATGGGCTTTCAAATTCAGATTAATATAAGCCTGCCTCCTTTGATTAACTTTCAAGTTCAGTACTTGTTCAATCCAGATGTCCTTTCAGAGTAGTTTACAGTTATTGCAATCAATTTCAATCTTCTTTATTTGCGAATACCTTTTGGAAACTTCAAGACTAATGAATCTAATGAGTTTCTTCTTCTCTCTCCTTCACCACATTTAGTCCAAACCAAATTCAACTAATACCTTCTAGGCAACTCTTCTCAGATATGCCCTTTATATTCCTCTATCATTATCCCAGCTCGGAATTTAATAAGCCTTCTTAAGTGCCTGCATCATCTAACCCCCAAGCCTCTTCATCCTTCCTTCCACATGCTCCACCCTAGTGAAAGGCCCCAAATTTCAGAGCTGGGAAGCTGAGGACTAAACTAGTCTCCCTCAAACTCTCACCTCCCAACCAACCAAGTCCAATCAATTCTAGCTCCTAAATCTCTCTGGAGTTCATCTGTTTTTTTCTCAGTTGTATTGCCTACCTCCGGTCTTTCCCCACTGCTCCCCCTCCTCCCCAGGGACTCCAGAAAAATCTTTCTAAAAGAGAGTCCTCTTCACGTCACCTACCTTAAAATTCTTATTTCCTGTGGTTCATTTCCCCCGAGTAAACTTCAAAACACAGCATTGGCCTTCATGATCTGGCCCCTCTTGGTGACCTTGTGTCTTGACCTTGCCCAGCATAAACCCAACACTCTTTCTATGAAACAGCCCCAGAACACTGTTAACACCTCTGATCTCTCCCACTTCCACCTAAGAGACAACAGAAGGCTTTCTCTTCCTAGAAGGCTCTTGACTGTTCTCCTCCTTCTTTTGAATAGTTCATCCTTTCAGATGAAACTCAAATGTCACCAGCCTCTGAAGCTTTCCTATCTTCTAGAAGGGGCCTCTCTCATGTGAGCCCATGAATACTCCGCACAGAGTGTGTTTCAAGCATCCCATTATATTATGATGTATCATGGACCTCCTCTCAGTCTCTCCCACCAAATTGTGAACTCCATGAATTCAGAGACAGAATGCTGTTCATCTCTGGCTAAGGACTTAAAATACAGGCACTAAAATATTACTAAATAGAAGAAATTAATCTTGAGTCTCTTCTAAAAAGCTATCCTACCAATCATCTAGAATCATGCTGAAGGGGCCATTTTGACCACACCATTTACTCCCTCTCATTCCCACTAAATTTTAATGGGCTCCCCAGACATTAATCTTGAACATAATTTTTGTTACATCCCCACTTCCGCCTTTCAGCTATTTCCTGTTGTATCCCATTCTGTTCTGACTTTAGTCAAATAAGTCTAGCACAACGGGACCTGTTTATTCTCACACCATAGCTAAACATTCCATTCCTTCAGCCTAAAATGCCCATAATCTGTCACACATTTAACTCCTAAATGTCAATTTCCAGGAAACTCCCACAGGACAATGCCACATCCCTAAAACACCATACTGTGGAGACCCAATAGCTCATATGAAAATAGAGCCAGACATAATTCAACCACTTATATACCCATTACTGATGTTAATACACTCTGTGTATTTGTTTCACTGCCTCCAAAGGACCTCTGAGGATGAATCTCATTTTCTTTTCACAAACATTTTTCACATACAGTTGACTCTTGAACAAAGCTGAACATGTAGAACTGTGGTATGTATTTAATGAAAAAAGTCCACATGTCAGTGGACCCTCACTGTTCAAACCTAGGTTATTCAAGGGTCAACTTTGCTGGGCGGTTTTGTTGAAAACGTATGTAAGATGAAGGAAAAAATATTCTTAGGATAATGTCACATACCTTCTCATTGAATAGTTCTTTTTGATTTATCCCCTAGAACAGAGGTTCTCCAACCATGGTCTCCAGACCACCAGTACCCACACACCACAGAACTTGTCAGAGAGAAAAATCCTCAGACCTACTCCACAGCTACTGAATCAGCAACCCTGGGGTTAAGAGTCCAGTCATCTGGGTCTTAGTGACTCCTCTAGGTGATTCTGACACATGCAAGCAATGAAGAGTCACTACCCTAGAAATACACCAAAGTTAAAACTACAGTTTAACTGAAAGGACAGCTTCAACTAGTTCAGCTACTTCTCTGGAAAAGGAAGTTAAGTTGAAACATAATTCCTCTAGCCTTACCCAACTAGCATTTAAAACAAACAATCAAAAGCACAAAGAAATTCACAGTTAAGTAAGAAGCCTGAAACTACTGCCAATGGTTTTCAAGTGTTGACTGAAAAACCTCAGTGTGCTCCACTGGGCTTAGGTAGGCTCAAGAGGGCACCACAGAAATGCACTTGATTTATCACTGTCACTGCACGAAGCTGGCTCTTAGGACGTCTTGGTCCAGGATTTAAAGGATGGGGAAGGTCACTGAGTTCACTAATTATCACTCCATAAGCACCAACACTCACGGAATCCAGAAGAAAACACCTAAGCCAAAAATCACGCACCTGGTTCACAGAACAGAATGTTTCAAGAAGCACAGAAGTGATTTCTTCTGTAAGGTTTCTGAAAAGTCACCTTGAAAGCCAGTTTTAAAGGCATGGATGCTCGTCCAAAGGTTAAAATAAGTTAACTTTGTTGCAGTCATCTTTAAATTTCATCATAATATCATGCATTCCTATTGTCTGAGTCTCTGAAGAGGGATAATTGGAGAGAAACCCGCCTAGACATATTTTTGTATTACCTAATCTCTAACTTGTTTTCCCCAGAGAAGAAGAAAGTCTGGACTAAGTAACAGTGGAATAATTCATCTAAAATGTGGTGAAAGATTAAATGAGCGTGAATCTAAGGCCATTTAATTAGAAAATCCTACCTACAAAATTGTAGTACTTACTAAAGTGGCTTCCATAAAAACAGTTGGATGTAAACAAAGTTGTAAGATACCAGTGAGAAACACCAGCACAGACTAACTTGGTGAAAACAGGTACAAAACATGGATAAAGACAAGTGGACAGTGGCTGCACAGACCAATTCAATTGCCATTGATAAACTTCCTTCTTTGTATTTAAAAAATGTGCATAATGTGAACATATTCTGGTCTGCTGATTAAAGCAGATGGTTGCCTTTGAAATTTAAGCCCAGCCCTTATTTCACTGAAGTTACTAAATCTGAAATAGAATAATACACTAAAATGTAGATACAAAACCAACATGATAGACAGTCACTCACTGAAATAAGAAAAGGTTAAAGCTATGAAAAATTAAAGATTACTCTTGTTCAAGTCTTTTGCTGCTCTGGTTCAACTGGAGGGTGAGACAGAGGGAAAGTAACTACACCCAAATCAGGAGGTAGAGCTTAAGTCAGGATACCTGTCATGGCTCACCGAGTGGCCTTGGAATAGCACCCCCACCCCACCCTCGACCTCTTCTGGGCCACATTTCCCCTCTTCTGAGAAAGGACTGCATTGGATGAAATGGTCTCCTTAGTACCTTCTAGCTTTGACAGCCTGAATTTCACCTCTTATAAAAGAATATTCCCTCAAAGTATGTTTCTCAAATTAAATATTCCTACTAAAAATTTTAAGTTGATAAGAAAGGCAGCAGAGAGTCACCCTAGAGAGCTTTTCTTGTAAGTTCAAATGAAACCAGTGACTACTCACAGCAACTGTATGACATGACTAAGCATTTCGAGCTCATATCAATAAATATGCCACATGTTACCTGGATTACAATCTGGGACTTATGTGCTCCAGAGTTGAAAGCTGACAACTCTTTGAACACAGACTTTACCTCCTCATAACCATATGTCAATTTTTAAAAGACTTATGAAATTAAAACTTTACTTTTTTTATTTTTACTTTTTTTTTTTGTCTTTCCTAGGGCCGCACCCATGGCATATGGAGGTTCCCAGGCTAGGGGTCTAATCAGAGTTGTAGTTACCAGCCTACACCAGAGCCACAGCAACTCAGGATCGGAGCCACGTCTGTGACCTACACCTTAGCTCACAGCAACGCCGGATCCTTAACCCACTGAGCGAGGCCAGGGATCGAACACGCAACCTCGTGGTTCCTAGTCGGATTCATTAACCACTGAGCCAAGACGGGAACAGCTACTACAAACTTCTTGGTGAGGTAATACCCTTCATGCTTCTATAGTTTTCTTTAATACAACTGTTACTAAAATTAAGAGGACCATCTGCCCATTTATAAGTCTTTAAGGAAATAGTAAAAACAATGACTCCTAATAATAAAAGATTAAGGCAAGAATAAGTTGTTTGTGGGCTATTCGATTGTTTTTGCTTTTATCTCTTTCATGCTGAGAACACTGCTGAATATTATCCCTTTATTTTAAAAAATCCAAATGCTTATGGTTGTTATCATTAGTAACCACAAATATCCAAGGATTATGGAGAGATCATTAGTTAGTTACCTTCCATGTCTTAAGATTAAGTTGGTGGATAGATACTTCTCCATTTACTCCAAACATCAAGGAACAAAAAAGAAAAAAAAACAAAACTACCCTTATGAAGACACACAAGGGTAAGAATATTTACAGGTCCTTCCTTTCCTATCACTGTATGTTGCATAGACTTGAGTCTATAGGGATGTCACCTGGTCACACCATTCTCTCCTGGCAAGGAAGTCACTCTGCGCCCTCTGCCACACCTCTCCTTCCTCCACACATGCTGCTCTTTCTCCTTACTCTATTTCCTCATATAGACAAATCCTTTATTCTCCCTTCAGCCTTATCATCCCAAGGATAAAATTATATTGCTTAGTTCATTCAAGCAACACACCCTTACAATCCTTTCTTAAGACTCACCTACAAATTTCAAACACAAAGGCATTGTTACCTGCATCTTTGTAAGTAAGATACTCCTAGGACTTGGAAACTAAGGTTTTAAACTAAGGAAAACATACAAAATTAATATGACTATGAGACTGAATGATATTGTATATGGTACATATATATCACATTTTATTTTTTTAAAGGATTTTTTTTATTAAAGTCTAGTTGATTTACAATGCTGTGCCAATTTCTGCTATACAGCAAAGTGACCCAGTCATACATACATATACATTCCCTTTCTTATATTATCATCCATCATGGTCTATTCCCAAGAGACTAGATATAGTTCCCAATTCTATATGGTAGGACCTCATTGCTTATGCGTTCTAAATGTAATAGTTTTCTTTTACTAACCCCAAATTCCCAGGCCATCTCACTCCCTTTCCCTTTCCCCTTGGCAACCACAAGTCTGTTCTCTATGTCTTGTGTGACATTTTCTTTATTTATTCATCCACCAGTGGACATTGAGGTTGTTGCCCTATCTTGGCTATTGTGAAGAGTACTGCTGTGAACATATGATTGCAGAGCGCTCTCCAAGATCCTGATTTTAACTCTTGTGGATATATACCCAGAAGTGGAAATGCTGCCATCTGCAACAACGTGGACTGAAATGGGCAAACAGCATACTCAGTAAAAAAAGCCAGTCACAGAAGGACAGATACTGCATGATTCTTCTTAAATGAGGAATCTAAACTAGTTGACAGAGAAACAGACATTAGAATGGTGGTTTCCAGGGACTAGGGGAAGGGAAGATGCGGAACTACTGTGCAGTAGGTATTCAGTGGCAGTTATAAAAGATGGGTATGTCTAGGGCGTTCCCTTCGTGGTTCAGCGGTTAATGAACCCAACTAGGATCCATGAGGATATGGGTTTGATCCCTGGCCTCACTCAGTGGGTTAAGGATCTGGTGTTGCCATGAGCTGTGGTAGAGGTCGCAGATGAGGCTCGGCTCCTACATTGCTGTGGCTGTGGTGTAGGCTGTAGCTGTAGCTCCAATTTGACCCCTAGCCTGGGAACCTCCCTATGCCTTGGGTGCCACCCTAAAAAGCAAAAAAAAAAAAAAAAAAAAAAAAAAAAAAAAAAAAAAAGATGGATATGACTAGAGATCTGCTGGTACAACATTATGTCTATAGTTAACACTGTATTGTGTGCTTAATGATTTGTCAAGAGGGTAGAGCTTATGTCAAGGGCTCCTACCACAATAAGCAAGAGATTCATATGAGAAAAATCCCTAAGTTAACTCATATCTAAGAGAGTCAAGAAAAAGGCAGCAACTCAGCAGCACTTTCTCTCAGCACCTTGGGTCCATGCCCTCTCCTTCTGCATTTCCTGGGAGTAGACAAAAACCATCCCTAAGTGTTCTTTGCTCCCTCCACAGGGTTCCTGCCCTTACCCCATCACCAATCACCACATATTTTATAATTCAATCTAGCTCTCCACATACTAAGAGGTAGGAGTTTAAAAATCTACCATAAAGGTGAAGAAAAGGAAGTGGGAAATAAGAAAAAGGCTATCTTGTAGATGAGACAGACCACGATGTTCACAAAACAGACAATTGGCTACAATTTAAACCTCAAGTATCAACAGTCATTAACAGCTAACACACAAGGGGTATGTTCTAGGAGACGGGCGTCTAAGCTCTTTACTGGCCACAATTCATTGAATCCTCCCGAGGGGCCTGTAGGTACTCGTGCTGTCCCCCATTTTGCAGGTAAATAAATGGAAGGACTGAGAGTCTCTAAGGGGACTGGCCAAAGACCACAGTCAGCACTGGCTGACCTGAGACTAATAACCGGGCATCAGGCTTCTTCTCCTCATGAGGGTGGTCTTCCTGGATGAGGCAAGATGGAGCCTGGCCTGCAAGAATGCCTGTCTCGGGGAGGAAGCTGGCCTTACTGGCTGACAAAGCTTATAAAGAGGGGAAATTCAAATGCAAGTAAATAAGCAACATGTGTTCAGACAACAGAACTTCATGAGTCTCAAGCATGCTTGGACCTGACCTGTGGGTAAGTGGAAGCCATGATGGGCTCAGGAGTGGGAATACATGGTTCAAGTATATGCACAAAATCTGAGGCGAGTCATAGACAAAATATGAAATCTCTTTATGAAAATCAAGTCGAAATACCATAAACATTTAATCCTCTGATCAAAGCTAGTTCCTCGAATTCAAACCATATAAAATGTTAAAAACAATAACTGAACCTCAATTCATTTGTGAGGGTGAAATCTAGATCCAAAGACAGCTCTGGCAGCCAGCAGCCTGCCAGGTGGGGGACAGGTGCAGGGGACAGGCAGTCTCATAGGCACATATTCAGACATACCCCAACCTTCAGACATGAATGGGCCTCCGTTCTGATGCTTCACCTTAAAATACACGGAAGCATCAAATCGGTGAACTTGTTTCAGGAGGTACGTTTGACAAAACTCTTTATGACTGTAATAGAATGTAACATTAATCCCAACAGTTAGTTTTATCAGGACCTTTAAAATCTCCTGAACATAGAATTTTATTTAAAAATATGCTTAAAATACCATAGCAGAAAGAACCTTCCTTGAGCTCCCGCTGTGGTGCAGTAGGTTAAGAGTCTGACAGCAGCAGCTCGGGACGGTGCAGAAGCATAGGTTCAATTCCAGCCTAGCACAGTGGGTTAAAGGGTCTGTCACTGCCAAGAGCTCAGATGCAATCCCTGGTCTGTGAACTTTCATATGCTGCAGGTGCAGCCATTTAAGAAAAAAAAAAGAAAAAAAAGAGTTCCCGTCGTGGCGCAGTGGTTAACGAATCCAACTAGGAACCATGAGGTTGCGGGTTCGATCCCTGCCCTTGCTCAGTGGGTTAACGATCCGGCGTTGCCATGAGCTGTGGTGTAGGTCGCAGACACGGCTCGGATCCCGCATTGCTGTGGCTCTGGCGTAGGCCAGTGGCTACAGCTCCGATTAGACCCCTAGCCTGGGAACCTCCCATATGCCGCAGGAGCGGTCCAAGAAATGGCAAAAAGACAAAAAAGAAAAAAACTTTCCTAACATGCTCTCTCCACACCCTGATTTATTTTGTTCCATATACCTATCACCACCTCCCACTACCTTATATTATTATTCATTATCGTCCTCCCTATTGTAATCACGTCTAGAAATGGCAAAACTTGTCTTTTTCACCATGAAACTGGATCCCCAATCCCTAGAACGACGCCATGCACACAGGAAGAATTCCATAAATACTTGTTAAACTCATTCATTTACCCATCCATCCATTTATTGAAGCAAATTCCCTAGTGTTACCCATGCCCTAAAATACTGTTATTTTTTCAACCTTGATGAACAGAAGTGGAAGCAGTTCGAGGTTATAGAATTCGGTCAGGCTGAATCAGATGTTTTGCAGACTCCGTGGGTTTGTTTTTCAATGCTGTTGCTTGGAAGTAGGGTGCATGGGTGGGGGAAGAAACAGGAAATAAGTGCATTTTGTTGTATGAATCTGTATGCGATGTGCCTGAAATGGTCTATTCTATGGGGGGATTGTAGGCATTCTTGTCTGGAATAGCTGCTTACAAGAGATCCAGAGTTTAGATTTAAAAGATGTTGACAAGGAGATCCCATCATGGCGCAGCGGAAACGAATCCAACTGGGAACCATGAGTTTGCGGGTTCAATCCCTGGCCTTGCTCAGTGGGTTAACGATCCGGCGTTGCCGTGAGCTGTGGTGGAGGTCGCAGACATGGCTCAGATCTGGCATTGCTGTGGCTCTGGTGTAGGCCGGCAGCAACAGCTCCGATTAGACCCCTAGCCTGGGAACCTCCATATGCTGTGGGTGCAGCCCTAAAAAAAAGACAGAAAAAAAAAAAAACTAAAAATAAAAGATGTTGACAAGAAAGAAAAGCAAGGGGCAATTTTTTGCTCATGTAGGAGAATGTACAAAGCAAGTGAGTGGGGTTAGGTATGGCCATTGCTGGCCTGGTTCACAGATCCCACACAGACAGAGGTATTCATGATTTAAGGACCCAAGGCTAGGACATCCAGGGATGCTGGACCGCTAAGCTGATGTGATCTCCAACTGGGTCCAGAGGCCAAGCCCACAGCGTTTGCCATGAGGGCCTGACATTCTCACTGCCACTTTCTACTCCAAAGCCAAGAAGTTCCCAGGACAAGAAATCTGGCCTAACGTTTCCAGAAGGCCCTACAAAAAAACAGATTTGGGACTTAAATAAAAATTTCCTTTTCGTTGGGATTTAAAAGGGGGAAAGACCACGATTTCTGATTAAATGCATTGATAGCTCCTACATTTCCCTTTCAAGGCTCTACTGTCATGTCCAATGCAATGCATTAAAACCTCATTTCCATCTTGCCCCCGAAGTAGCTGCCGTTCCTGCTTCTGCTAATAGTTGCACAAGCTCCAAAGCAAGTCCTTGCTCTTTCACTCTAATCAACCCCCATCACGTCTGCTTCAAATGTCTTGTCCTCATTTATATGTTCACTGCTTTCAGCAGTTGGCATCCTTCTCAAAATACCAGTGAACTGCAACAATTTCCTAACATCTCTCCCAGCCTCTAAGCTAGTTAGTTCTCGAGTCAATCTATTTTACATACTACTTCATGACCCCACCTTTCTAAATCTCTGCTTTTACCATTGCAACCGTCTGTGCCAAGCATTGGGAAATAATCCCACTACCTAAGGGATAGTTCAAACTCCTCCAGTGAGGTACCACTTGAGCTGGTCCCAAGTTACCCATCAGCCTGCCTCCAATCTGCCAATCTAGACTAGAAATTGCACGCCTTTTGCTCCCCTCAAACATGTATAGGCCTCCAAACATGGAGTGGAGATCTTATTGAACTTTGCACTAAATGACTGATTAGAACGTCTTGTCTCTGTGCCTTTGGATGTTCCAGTCTTCCTGCAGTATTCTCCCACCTCACTCCTCCAAATCCACACACACCTTGCATCTCCCGTAATAGTTTATTAAATCCTCACACACATCAGTATGTGAGCACTAGCATTAATTGCCTAAATCCTTGTTCCGCAGAGTGTGGGCCTCATCGGGATGGCCCGGGAGCTTGCTAGAAATAGAGAATCCCGGCCCTGACCAGATCTAATGAATCAGAATCTGCCCTTGGGAGTTCCCATCGGAACAAACCCAACTAGACTACATGAGGATGTGGGTTTGATCCCTGGTCTTGCTCAGTGGGTTAAGGATCCGGCATTGCCAAGAGCTGTGGTGCGGGTCACAGATGCAGCTCAGATCCTGCGTTGCTGTGGCTCTGGCCGGCAGATGCAGCTCCAATTCAACCCTTAGCCTGGGAACTTCCATATGCCACAAGTACAGCCCTAAAAGGTGAAAAAAAAAACAAAAAAACAAACAAAAAAAAGACTTTGCCTTCAAACCAGACGCCAAGGTGTTTTATATGCACACTGGAGTGTGAGAAGCATTTGTTTAAAGCACTATAATTCTCAGTAAAGTCTGGGTATTTTTCTCACCCAGAACTTCTAAAAATTACAAATTCCTCTGCATCTCCAGAACTTCCTTCTAATCCAACCAACTAATCCGACAATCTAATCCAGTGGAGCCCCTATCTGACAGATACACATTAACAGGTCAAAATTTCCTTTGTTTGGTCTTCCTGTCTTTTGTTAGGACACACTTAGAGCCAGGATTGGTGTAATGGAAAGAGCTGGGTTTAGAGTCATCATGAGGGTTCCCACTTGTGCTAATAAGCCTGTGACCTTGAGCGAGCCACCCAACTTCTCAGTTTCCATATCTGTAAATTCAGGCAACCACCCTTTCTTATAAAGAGGTTAAAAGATTTTATACAAGGCAT
This sequence comes from Sus scrofa, assembly GCF_054392235.1. Classification (NCBI taxonomy): domain Eukaryota; kingdom Metazoa; phylum Chordata; class Mammalia; order Artiodactyla; family Suidae; genus Sus; species Sus scrofa. Next base: position 55,064,012 of record NC_139393.1, on the reverse strand, counting down.
CAAGGTAAGCATTCAAGTATTTTCTTTCCACTCTCCTCCACTCCCTCTCTCGAAAGCAGTATTTTACCTCCTGTTGCTATTTAATAGCCTTAAAACAGGGGTTTTCTACTATTGCACCTAAACTCATCCTACTAGTTATTTAAAAGGCAATTTTTCCTTTGTTTATGTTCTTCTCCTATATCCATATCTTGGGCTACTATTGGTTTCATCTATCCTTGGCTCTCTAAAACGTCACATTCACAACATAAAAAAGCAATAAATATTTCTTCCTACAAATGAAAGATATACATTTAACAACTAGCAAGAAATAATGTCTAATGGCTGGTAGAAGAAGTGATCACTCCATTTGTTGTAAGTCTTCATAAAGGAATTCTTGAAGTGTCTCTGTGCTTGGGTCACTTCTTGGACTTTGCTTTTCTAAGTCACTATCTGATCCCCGAGGAGTTTCATCTTACTGGAATTAGACAGTGCTATTTATTTTTACACTTGGTAATCTGTGTTTACCACCTGTTTCAAACCCTCCAATAGCTACACTGATGGCAGGACTTTGGGTGATGTACTCAAGTAATTTTTCTTCTTTAATTCAATAGGCTGGTAATATGATTATACGTTATCCTTTTGCTTATAGTTTGGGCTTCTAAACAGGACTTCAAATTACCAATCATTAAGGTTTTTGTATAAGATTCAGCAAACAATGACCTAACTGAAAATTAAAATATTATATATATATATACTATGTAACATTTATATGTAAATATTACATTTATTTTATAATATATATTTGAAATATATCATATATTATATAATTATATGTTATATTATACCACATATATATTAAATACATATTTATAATATATTTATGTATTAAATATATATTTATTCTGTAATATATATTTAATATATTAAATTATCTATTTTATATATAATATTTATATTATATACTATTTATATATATAATATAATACAGTTATTTTGTAATAAATATTTACATTGCATAAATATATAAATAATTTGTAAGCACTTACTCCCAGTCAAGGATGTTTGGAGGAGGTAGTCATAATTCAGTGTGATTTTTAACAAGTCAAATAAAGTATCAAAAACTGGTAAATAAATAATTAGAATAGTTAACTTCCTACCAGCTCTATTTCAAAGCTAGGTTCCATGCCAGTGCTATAAAGGGCAAAGTGTGGCAGCATGATCCAGAGCAATTGAGATTAGTAAAGTTTTACAATCCACGGCCTTTAACAGGAATGTTCCATTATCATGGAAAATACAATTGAACATTCATAAATATCTGTGTGGCAATCATAAAACCCATAAGGGCATTCATGTGAGCCATCAATAAAATCCAATTACTCTATAATAGCTCCACCAGCCAGGGTGAAAAGACCACCCATGCAGCACATTTCTTCTATCCTAAGGCACACGTGTCCATTTAACATTCCTAAAATTAGAAGATCTTATAATCACTGATCTTAGATTTGATGGCATATTGTAATATGACATCGATTTGAAGTTACTTAGCTCACAAACTATGGACAAAATTAATTACAACAGAAAGCTATTTGCATGTATCAAGTGAGGTAATATCAACCACACAATACAGATCCACTTCGGGTATAGCTGCCTGGTTAAAGTGTAACTCATACAAAGATTTTAGTCCCATAGCACTAGAAAGAATATCACGTTTTTAAAGGCTGTTCGAGTCTGTTTAGACAATACAATGGAAGCAGCCCCGGCTTTGTAGGTTAAGACATCCCCCGAATTTAAATCCAAGCTCTGTTATTTGCCCAAGGTCATACAGCTAAGCAAGTTACTCTTCTCTCTGACTCCCTTCACTTCATGTGTCAGAAACAAAATGAGAATAACTGGCTGGACTGTTACTAGGTTAGAAATAATTAATGTAAAACAGCTGACAGAGAGGGCTTATCTTCCAGTTTGTCTAAACTTGTTTGAGTATTTCCAAAATACGCTGGACATTCTACTACTATGATGTCCTTGCCTTGTGCCATTCATCCCTCCAAATCCATCATTCCCTTGGAGTTGTAAACTAAAAAAATCTTTGCAATGCTGCTTAAGACCCAAAAGCAAACATTAAGACTGAAGAATGCTCTTTCATCTACACTTAGGGTTTTAAGATCAAGGTAGACAGGAGTAGGTCTTATTTCTCTGCCACCCACCCAAGAGTCAGGGTCTCTACACAGTGCATTAAATATCCAATAGAGGCAGGTGACAAGTCTCAAGATAAAAGGTCTACAGATGAGAGAACTCAACAGCCCTAGGCTACACCTCACATACCTGCCCACCCACCCTTTGCAGTCCATCCAAACTGTGCTGCCTCCAGCCGCCCGAGCAGCAGTCAGCTCTGGCCTGGGCAGCTCAAGGCTTACATCAATTGATGTCAACCTTTAAGGGATTTTTTCCCCTGCCTTTTTCTTGTACGCAGAATGAACAAAGAGAATGGAAATATGAGAAAGGACAGAGAGCTCTATTTCTTAATCTGGGGTCAGCATGCTCTGACCACCTGTATTTAATCATTACAGTATTCCTATTTCTCTTCCAAGATAGGGACTAAGCCCCTCTGGTAAAGTGAATTCTTTACCAAAATAAACAAGGATCTAGGGAGACCCTCAGAATCTCATGCCTCACCCCTTGAAGCCTTTTATAAATTTTCACATCTGTTCTTAGTGTGCATGCATATGTATGATTTACTGGAATTTTTTTTCTTCTTTTTAGAGCCTCATTTGGTGGCATGTGGTGCCAGGGATCAAATCAGAGCTGCAGCTGCAGCCTACGCCACAGCTGCAGCCACAGCAATGCAGCTCCGAGCCACATCTGTGACCTACGCCATAGCTTGCAGCAATGCTGGATCTTTGACCCGCTGAGCAAGGCCAGGGATCAAACCCTCATCCTCATGGATACTAGTCAGGTTCTTAACCTACTGAGCCACAACAGGAACTCCTATTGCAAAACATTTTTGAGGTGAATACACATTATAAAATGAAATAAAACTTGAGTTACCTACCTAGTACAGAATTTTCCTTCTCACTATTAAGTCAGAGGAATTCTAGTAACATGTCAGCCAAATTGTCTACCCAGACATAGATTCTTCTGAAGATTATTTCCATGTCTCAGTAATGTAAAAGAAAAAATGCAGAACAAAAGCATTTCAACAAGTCTAGCAGCCATCAATGTTATTAAAATGAAATGAAACAGTGAAATGTAATAACAGTGATACTTGATATTCAGGGATTTCTTCCCAAATTGCTCAAAATACACAGAGCAAACCCTCGTTAAATTGATAGTGGTTAATGCAAACAGAGCTTAATTCAAAGCAGATACTTCTCTCAGGCCGCCAAGATCCTCCACTTTTTCCTTTTTTAACTTAAGAAAAAGTGGCTTACCTGAAATATGTTCATTCAAAGCATATTTGCCATCTACTTCTTTTTGAATGGAATTTCATTACACTATCACATACATTTAATGTGGCCAGTGTACTTAAATGTATGGGGCAAGTGTACTCTGTTTGCTTAAAATTTTCTCAATAACAGTTTTGGAACATGTTTTCTTAAGTTTACTGTGGATATTTGGTCAGCAGTGTCTGAAGCAATGGTATCAAGTTCTTAAGAAAAAGTGATGACCCATCACCCTGCCTCCCAGGTCAGGAAGGATGCTCAGAAGGTGTGTCTCTGAAGAATGGAGACAGAGTCCATCAGCAGCCAAACCCAGCTGGGGCAGCTGCTCAGCATGACAAATTATACCAGCACAGTGACCCCTAAACTACAACTACTCCATCAACCTAAACTCTTAAAGATAACCAATAAATGCTCAATATCCAACTTTTATGCCTTTTCAACGCTGGATAGCAAGGCTCTACATTTTTAAAAAAACATCGAGTTAAATGTCAAACAAAATGTCAAAACATTAACATGAAAGTATACCTAAGTTTTTTTACTTTTTTCACTGTGTACAATTAGAAGTAAATAATAAGCAGAGCTTATGTCCTCACAAACAGTGCCCGTTGCTATTTATGATTTTTAGTGTTCAAGGTTAAAACTACAAATATTTTAGCTAATATGATCAAGACTTTTGATGCTATTAGCATCGTAGCCTTTTGATGGACAACACAGATGGGAGACGTCCAGAAGGAGCAGCTGTTTTATGTCCAATGGAAAACAGGGCTGCAGTGTGTTTTTTTGTTCTGTAAAGATTATGAACAACTATTCCCCCCAAAAAAATCCATAGACCCTACAAAAAAGCCTTTTGGAGGACAGAGTCCGATCTTGCCTATCCAAAGGACAACCACCTTTCCTCATGACCAAAATGACAAGAATTTTCACAGAAATGAAGGAAAAAAAATGGGTTGACAGAAAGAAACCAATAAACACAGTAAAGTTTTGGATTTGGATTTGTGTTGTAGACTGCTTGGACCCATATGGAATTTTTTTTTTTTTGCTTTTTTAAATATGGAAACAAAAACTTTTAAGGAAACAAATCCAAATCAAACTAAAATATTTGTATTATTTCATAAAATTGAGGACTCAAAAATTTCATAAAATTATACTGGTCCCACATATAAAGGGGCAAGAGCAGCTGAATTAGCTATTTGTTTTCTGGTTTCTAGCCTTGCTAGTTGAACAAAATAGATAAACTGCAAAATGTCAACTAAACATAAATTTCAGAACGACATCTGTTTTAATATCTGCTCCTAACTGAAAGAAGAGATAAGTCTAAAATGGCCAAAATGCTCATTAAAAAACAAAGAGCCTCTAGCTAATCATCACAATTTAAGTAGCCAAGGGGCCAGATTTTGTTCCTCCAGGTTCTTCTCTAAGGCACATGCATCTTCAGAGGGTCAAGAATTAGAAAAATGATCATAATTAATCATTGAATACCATTTTGAGCGCTACTATACGGCAAGCATTATACACCTTACATACATGATTTTATGTAAATTATTACAATGTCCTTTGGGGGTAGGGCTACCCCCAAATGGTATTGTTTGCTAGGCTCTAAAACAGCAGCAATTCCACCTGTCTTATTCGCTGACCACAGGGAGGAAAAGCAACATGTCTACAATCATTCAGCCACTAAGTGACTGAATGGGATAGGATTAAACCCACATCAGGGAACGCCTAAATCCCTGCTCTCGTCTAAAAGGATCACCTCTTCATGACAACTGATGCACACTAACTGAACTCCTGTTCCATCTGGGGTGAAGACGACCAAGAAATTCAGCCTGGGGTGCACTAGAAGCAGTTCAAATGAACATTTCTGTATGCCCTTATTCTTCAAATGATTCTTTGTTGTTGTTTTGTCTTTTTAGAGCCACACACTTGGCATATGGAGTTTCCCAGGCTAGGGGTCAAAACAGAGCTGCACCTCCTAGCCTACACCACAGCCACAACAATGCCAGATCCGAGCCCCATCTGCGACCTATACCACAGCTCATGGCAACGTCAGGTCCTTAACCCACTGAGCAAGGCCAGGGATGGAACCTTCGTCCTCATGGATGCTAGTCAGATTCGTTTCCACTGAGCCACGACAGAAACTCCTTCAAATGGTTTTTTATCGTGTCAAACTCAATCTACAATTTTTTAAAAATTGGTTTGGTGTTTAATGCTGGGCAAAGCTAAGAGGTACCAAGGCAGATGGCTTGACTTTGGAAGAAGCAAGGCTTACTGCAAACTCGCTGGTAACACTTCTTACTAAAGTAACTTTAATGACTTCTCATAAGCTACCGCCACTACCGGTTCCTGCTTTTAAAAACTTCTATTCCTTACTCTTGAACTTCTACAAGATATTTCATCTACCTATATTACTACTACATTTTTCCACTCAGCATTTATTTAGATTGATGATGATAAGAAAACATTAAAATGTTTCTAAAACTTCTTATCAACATAAGCACAGAACATCCCTCGAATGTCAGCTAAAACAATAGTAACATGTATTATTTGCATATCAGCATAATAACTTAAACTCTCCCCTACTACCTTGAAAAGCACATGGTCCAAAATTCCAATTTCAATTTTACTCACACAACTGAGAGGAAACACAGATCCTTCTTTCAAACTATATAAATTTTAGATTATATTTTAATATTCCAAAATGGTAAATAAAAAAACCAATTCAAACCAAAAGAGTGTCTGCTCTGCTAGATCTGTTTCGCAACTTTTTAAAAAATTTTATTGGAGTATAGTTGACTTGACAATGTTGTGTCGTTAGTTTTAAGTGTACAGAAAAGTGAATCAGTCATACATATAAATACATCCATTCTTTTTCCCATATAGGTTATGACCAACTATTAAGTAGATTTTCCTGTGCTATAGAGTAGGTTCTCCATAATCACCTTTTTTATACCGTAGTATGTATGTGTTATTCCCACCCTCCCAATTCTTCCCTCTCCCCAATGGCTTCACCTATGGTAACCCTAAGATTGGTTCTCAAATCTGTGAGTTTGTTTCTGTTTTCAAAATAAGTTTTTTGGAATCTTTTTTTTTTTTATTAGATGCTTTGCAATTTTGAAAGATGAGGAAGAAAAAGAGGAAGATGTGGCAAAGAAAAATCTGTTCCCACCTTCAAAACCTCATTTTAAGATTACCTGGAAGTCTGCATCATTAAAATCTAACTTTCAAATACGCACTTAATACCTAAGGTGTGAGGAACTAAGGAGACAAAAGGAGTAAGAAATACATTATCCCTGCCCTCAAACAGTTTCAAGTCTAAGCAAGAATTAGATGCAAGTGAAAACAAAAAATGCTTTGAAAGCCCAGAGGAGAAACCAAGGTCACTTCCAATGAGAAGTGTTTTCCTGACTAAAGAGCTGAAATGACTGTTCATCTCTATGCTCCCAGAGAACCCTGGGCATTTAACACAATGGATTCTAACTGAACTCATGAGGACATTTCCTCAGTTATAATGTGGACCCCACTAAGGGCAGAACCCCATCTTATTTCTATGTGTATAAGTACCAGCCACAGAGAAGATGCTCAATCAATGCTTTTTGTGTGACTGGCAAGTGAATGCAGCCCAAACGTCCCCTTAGTGGATTAAATGCCACTTGCTACCCTGTTGTTCTAGAAATAAATGTAAGCACACACACCTCACATGTACACCCTTCACTCAAACACTCAGTTAAATCCAAGCAGAAGAGAGCATGAAACTCCAAGAAAAACAATGCTTAACACCTCGAGTTACTGCTGAAGCTCTCATTTTCAAAAATCACTGACAGGACTACAGTAAGATATTAAAGGGCATATAATTGTAAATGTTTGATCAATTCAACATAGGCAGCCCTGCAGCTAATTATGGGAAAGAAGAATGTCTTCAACAAAAATCTCTCTCTTTAATTTAACCTTTTGAAGGGCTTTGCTAAAAAACAAATGCTAGCTGATCAGGGAAGCAAATTCTACCACCCTCCCAGGAACTGACTCAGGACAACTGCTTATCAGATGAGCCACCCAGTAAGATGCTTTGGAGTAATGAATTTCAGATGGGTTACTTGTGGAAGATAAAGATCCTGGCCATAAAAATCTATAACGTGAATTTGGAGCGGATAAGCAATGAGATCCTGCTGTACAGCACAGGGAACTCTATCTAGTCCCTGGTGATGGAACATGAGGGAGGATAATGTGAGAAAAAGAATGTTCTGTATAGCAGAAATTAACAGAACATTGTAAATCAACTAAAATAGAAAAAATAAAAAGCTTTAAAAAAAAAGTCTATAACATGAAGTCTCACCCAGGAAGCCACGATAGAATCAGGCCCCATGGTTCTTTGAGTTTGAGGAAGTAGGGAGCTGAGGAAGGAGGGATGGTACTTAGAAACTTGTCGCTCTGTCAAAGAAAGAAATTAAGAACTGGAAATGGAGAGAGAGAAAGAGTAGAGAAAACTTCAGTTATCCTCTTTGTGTGTACCGGCAAACTCACATTCCACCACTTTTCTCTGCAGCTAAGAAGGCTCTTAGGTATTCAACCTTGGCCATTAAAGGACATTTGAAAATGTGACCAAATCTTTGCTGCTGGCCTTAAACAGGGCTTTGGCAACGCAAAATAATTAAGGTTCCCCTTTCAGTAACTATCCAACACCAGAGAATGAATGAACGGGACAGAGGTGTGTGTGGCATAGTAAGCTTCCTTTCTACTTGATTCTCTTCTAATTACTTGGAAGGAAGAGAGGTGACATTTTTAAATAGTAACATGAATTGACAGGTGGAAGTCCCCATGTTCAAGTTACAGATCCAAGTTTAGATACCATTAAGTTTGCTTGCTTGCCTTTTTTTTTTTTTTTAAACAGATTCAGCTATTGAGAAACGCATTATCTGAAAAAAGAAGTAGTAAAACCAGGTTTAACTCAGAAGTAACTGAAAATTATATAACTCAAAGTAGGCATATTTTTACCTCCATGAATAAAAACCTTAAATAAATACACATACACATTCATATCCCCAGTCCAATGTGGCAGAGCGTGAAAGAGTGCCATCTGGAAACTTGACTCCTAAGACGTGACGTTACAGTACTGCAGCAAAATCAAGCACCCTTTTGAAGTTTTAGAGAACAGTTAAATCCTTAAAATATCATTTCGAGCTTCCTTTATTTTCAGGAGGGAAACATGTTAACGCTAATTTTGCCTCCAGCTACTGTTCCTTTGGCAACCAGCACGTGTAAAATGGATTCTTGATTTCTCTACCCTCCCCTTGATAAACAGATCTTTTCTAAAAGCCTCAGTTTTAAAACTTTTTAAAAGACATTTCGAGTCCATTTTAGACCTAAACTAGTACTATCTCAAATAACAAAAGGGTAAGTGTGTACTACAAAAATAGCTGTTCGTTGCATGACTGAAATGTTGTGTTCAGAGGCACCGCAGTCCTGTAACTGTAGCATGAACAGAATGTACCTTAGGAAGTGCGAAAAAAGTGGATTGAGATGGGAAGGGGGCGGAAAGAAAAAACATGTTTATAATCTGTTCAAGTTCTCAGCTTCAAAATTTCAATATATCATGTGGGGAGAGCAGTGGTTTAAATGTGGGACTTGGTCAAACTGCTCGACATAGAATTAAATCCATTCGTGTTCAACCCTACCTTTCTGCCAAGGTCAGTTCCTCCAAGACAGGACGTCTGGGCTACTCTGTTGAGTTGCTTTCAACGAGTGATGGTTCTGCGCCTCTTAGTGACCAGATGCCACCACAAAGACCAGGACACTTGCTCTAGGAGTGCTCCAGCGTGCTGTGACACGGCCTTGCCGTCACCACACTTGCTCTCCTACAGGCCTTTTATAGTAAGTGTGCAGAGACGGCTCGGTGGAGTCACACCCTCTCTTCTCTGCAGACTGTGTGCGTTTCTAAGTCCAGTATGGGTATCTGGCAAAGGGTTAATAACCATACGATGCAGGTCATCTCTGGCACAGAAGCTAAATTTCATGGCCTCGGTAAACATCTCAGGGAGGACTGGCTCCACCCCAATCTACCATTCATGGAGGCTAAGTCACCAATTTGCTTACTACCCATTGGGGAAGAAAAGGAGTCAAGATAGACCCTCTTCATTAAAGTCAGGCATGTCAACGTGAAAAGTATCAACTGACTTCTGCATATACGTAGTCCCAAAATAAGTGGTGTAATTCAAGCATATCTGGAAAAATTCAAGCTATCACTTTCTGCAAATAAAAGAATTCAGCTACAAAATTCATGTATAATTACAGAAACATCAAGGGTACCCTAGCTCTGTTTGACTGGTGAAAGTTATTAGAAAGTAAATGGTCCATCACAGAATATGGGAAAATAAAGCTTGTAGTTCAGGTCTGGCTTATTGAAGCAATTCAACAGCCATGGCTTTAAATGCTTCTGTTCGTGCCACTCATTCTCACCACACACAACTCTCCTAGGCTCTGTGTGCCATCCATGCTTTTAATCACGGCTGTGCCCTTACCAAAAAACAAACAAACGAAACAAAAAACCTCACATTTGTCAACATACAGGGTATGCCCCATCCTTTCCTATTTGTTCTCAATAAGTCCTGCAAGCATGTATCTTAGAGCACATTTGCAGCAAGACCAACAACAGGTCTGTGAACCATTGATGTGGTCTTAGGGAGTGAGTTTTGATAGGGCATTTGAAATAAGAAATAGTGGGCAATGTTTTTGCTAATTTTACTGTACATGGATGGGAAAATAAGGTCAAAGTAGTCACACCTTACTGCACACTCCAATTACAATGGCTCTCTACATTAAATGAACAAATAACAGAGAAATACATAAGTTATTCTACTAATAAGTAAAAAGTTGCATTTTAGCCAGCAGAATATGAAAGTTTAAGTGTTGGTCAGTATCCTCCCAACCACGTGACTCTCTTGCTGGCAGAGTGAAAAATCTAAAAATTCTGAGTCCGGGCCTCTCAGTCTCAGTACTATTGATATTTGGGGTCAGGAATGCTTTGTCATAGAGGCGGCCCTGATATTTAAAGGATATTTAGCAGCATCCCTGACCCCCTAGATAGCAGTAGCAAATCCGCACACACACCCCCCACCAGCTAGAGCAACCAAAATATCTCCAGACATTGCCAAATGCCCTCTGGTTAAGGACCCCCAGTCTAATCAACATCAAGTCCTTTCAGCTATGAAAAAGGAGAGGACAAGTTCTTGGACCTGTAGGAGCCTCCGCATTACAGAAGAACAGAAACTAAAGAGAAATGTATTACTATTTCTTAAGCAATCATTTGCTTTCCTTCACACCTACTGCCTTTTACAAAAATGCTCTCTCAGGGCATAAGAGCTTGGACCAACAGGTTTCAATGAGCCGTTGGCCAGCTTCCTTTGCAGCAGCCCAGGGTCCCCCCCTGTGCTTTCTGGTCCACCAAGACGGAACTGGCAGGGGCGATGCTTTGAAGAGAGTCAAGGTTCTCATGGAGGCATTCTCGCTAATACTACTTGGACTCCTCTGGCTTTTACAGACTTGTGGTTTCCACTGAAACGAGTTGTTCTGCATACTTCCTACTCCGGCTGTAACTACGTGACCTCCCAGTTTCAGTTTGTTGGTAACTTCATTTCATTGAAGGCTGAGCCCAGATACGGATTTTTCCTAAACACTTTAGACTCCATGTCTCACGAAACAAGCTCCAGGCAAGTTTTGCTTAAGACACCCTTGGAATTAGAAGCCAACAGACACGTTTTACTTAGCCTGTAGCCTACTCGGACATCAGAGTTTCAAAACAGAACGATGTGGGGAGGGGAAAAGACTTTTCTTCTTGAGAGACAGCAACAACTTAAGAAAAACATGCTCAACCTCAAAAATTTCTCTGCCCATCAGATAGGTCTTATGAGAGAATGCTGATGAGGAAAAAAATGAAACAAATTCATCCATAAAGTTATTTTTCATGGAAATTAAACATGACCTCAAATACTGCACAAGTAAACATGCCATTTTGGTGATGAAACCTAGGATCTCTCAAATATCATCCGATTCATCAGAAATGCTGACAGACCCAGCCCTGCTATGCACATATCACTGCTGTGTAGTTTAGAAATGCTTATTCAATAGGACTAGAAGCAAAGAGGTTCAAAATGGCTTGTTCATTAAAAAATATGGAGTTGCTTTTAAAAGAATTCTACCCAGGTTTTTAGGTTGTACTGCTAAAAGACAATGTATACTAGCAAAGATATTTATAAACAGACAGGGTTATTCTTAGGAAAAAAAAAGATTAGCCATATTTAAGACTTATAGTCATTTTTTATTAACTACAACATTCACCATGCAGACTTAGTCTTCAAATTGGTAAAAGTTCATTTTTCTACTTCTATCATTTCTATAGATAGACAGCATAAGGTGTTTATTTTTTTCCCCTTGGAAAAATGCTCATTAGCTTTAAGAGCCACAATAAGGAGGAAGTCATTATGACAAAATTAAAACATTTTCCTGTCCCATTTACCTGGTAGCATGAGTTTATTCTGATCCACTGAAAGCAAATTAGATTTATAAGAAAAAACAAATTCTCACAAGACTTAAAAACCAGATTTCCTCTGAAACCTCACTCACGAACACCATTTTCCATCTAAAACACAAACACCTGCGCACATGTTGGTGCCCCCCCAACACACACACACACACACACACACACACTTTCACTTTCTCATTCATTACTATTAAAAGAGTAAAAAACAGTTCCTTTTGAGAAATCAGCCACAACCGACAAAAGTCATTAGTGTTAACGTGTTGGTCTCAGGCACTGCTGCCTTCCCAATGTTACATCTCTTCGGTCACTGTCCCGCTCTCATTTTTATGCTAGCAATTATGACTTAATCTCAAATAATTCTTTTTACTCAAGCTAGAACCTCTCCATTAGCTTCATGAATACAATGAGCCTGGTCACCATGAGCAACCCAACACTGCCCTGCCGGACAAGCATTAAAATATAAGCAACCATTTCAGTTAGTAGAGAGATTTTAAAATACTATCATGGTCTCGATTAGACAGCTTCACACTCCTGAGCCATTTCTTAAATGGTCTGTTCTGGAATGTGAACAGAGGAAGACAGAGGGACAATTTTTTTCAGTAACCATGAGTGCTCCGGAATTCTTTACGCCTAAGCCACAAGCCCGAAGTTTAAAAAATAAAATAAAATAACAAACCAGTGAGACTTACTTGACAGTGACTCGATTCGATAAATCCTGTAGATCCCCAGGATGGAAAAGCTGGGCTTCTTTCAATCCAATCTGTTCACAAGCTTTCAAAAAAACGTTTATATTATCCTGTGAAAAGAAGTGGAAAGTGATTGCTTAGCCGAGCTGTCTCTCAGACAAAGGTTACCAATTTTTTATGATAGAACTTCCAAGCTTCAAAGTCCAATTACAGCCAGTGAAAAAAGGAGGCAGCAAGACCAATGCATTCACATATTTAAAAAAAAAAAAAAAAACAATAATACATGGGCATGGAGAGCCTTGCGATCTTCCTCCGGAGCATAAACGGCAGTGCTCTCTTATGCCAGGCATATGCTGTTTCTGTGATCTTTGTGACTGGCACGTTAAACATTACCTGTTATAGGACAAGTGCCTGGCCACTGAGCAGTAATCTACACTTTGATGTCAGCTCTGCTCTGCAAACAAACGCCCTCTTCCCAGCTTTGCACGACAAGCCTCACCTCTCCTCTTTAAAAATAACTCCAGCTACTGACAGTCACCCACCCAGAAACTGTTGGCAGGGAAGAAATAAGAGGAGGAACATTCTGTTTCTATGATTACAAATTACAGGACGACGGTGGAATACCACACCTGGAATCTGGGTTTGGTTGCTGAGCCGGCTCTTGACAGACGGGGTGACCGCGCTGAAGGACCCAGGAGGAGCCCGAGCTGCCTGGCTGACTCGCGGAGCTGAGGTGTGGCATGTTACCCACACCCTGCACCTGCCTCGGGAACTGCCTCTGCGGCGTGAAAATCCAGGCTTGCCCTCCTATCTAATTTCAAACCAAAATCCTCCCTTCACGAGCCAATGCTTCTCATTCACGTAAACGGCTATACAAACGCTGACCACAATAGAGACACACATAGGGTGAGCAGAGTTAGCTGGAGCGCCTATCTTTACTCTGCGTCAAAGAAAAAAGAAAACCCTCCATGGGGTTGGGCTTGGGCAGAGCCATGCCACCCTTCACCTCCACTTTGTGAGGTTCTCGGGCAAGCAAGGGAAAGGTCTCCTTGTGTGCCAGCACCTTGTGTGGTCACATCTGCTGGCACCGCCCCCTCTGTGGGGGGAGTCTCTGGGACCCCCTGAAACCTCACCTCCCTCCCTAACAGCCGGCTGTGAGGGTCCAGGAGACGAATGGCCACTTGGAGAGAGGCAGCTACTCTTGTCCCATATTGGGAAGCCCATCCCCACGGGAAGAAAAAGCGGAGTGGGATGGCAGGGGTGGGAGGGGACGACAGGAAGGGAAACAGAGGAAGGGGAAGAGGCTGAATTCAGCAGCTTGGACCCTTGGCGGGGGCGGTTAGGGAAAGGGGAAAGCAAATGCATGGCAGAGAAAAGCAATACTGCCAGGGAATGCAAGGACATTAAAAAAAGAAACCCATTTGTAATGGCAGGAAGTTATTCTAGTGTACTATCAGTAAAAGGCAGCGTGAACTACCTAGCTGAAAAGTGCAATCCATGATTCATTTTAAATAAGAGGTCAAAGATTAAAGGAACTTAAGTCAAAAGTTGAACAGCTCAATGGAAGGCATGCAATCTGACTTTGTGGAGGAAAAAAAGGGAAGTAGAATTGTATTGGCAAGCTTCCAGGCAGGGCAAAAGTGATCATCTTGTTAGGCTCACATACTTTCTTTTTTCTTTTTTTTTTTTTTTTTTTTTTTTTTTTTGGGTCTTTTTGCCATTTCTTGGGCTGCTCCCACGGCATATGGAGGTCAAATGGAGCTGTAGCCGCTGGCCTATGCTAGTGCCACAGCAACTCGGGATCCAAGCCGCGTCTGCAACCTACACCATAGCTCACGGCAACGCTGGATCCTTAACCCACTGAGCAAGGGCAGGGATCGAACATGCAACCTCATGGTTCCTAGTCAGATTCGTTAACCACTGCACCACGACAGGAACTCCTCACATACTTTCTAGTACCTGTACTATCTACCAAATGATTCACATTAATGGTTCTAAAACTGCCCCTCAGAGAAGCAGACAAGAACAAATGATTCAGCCTATCAGTACCCCAAATCCTCCGGGAAGAAAATCTCATTTCAAAAAAGGAAAAATAATTGATTAGGTGTCTTCCCACAGATTCAATTTAGTTCTGAATGTTTAGAATGTTATAAAACATAAGTTAAATTAAAAGTAAACCTACTGAGTTGACAGCCAAAATAATTCTTCACATGCTTTATAAAAACATAACAGCATTCATCCAGTTGACAAATATGTACAGATTGATAAGGAAAAAGCCACACACACCTCAAAACCCATCCACATATTTAGAAAGAAGCCACTTAAAATCTGAAGTGAGTACAGTTCATTGGAGACAAAGAAAAACACAGAATAAATATGATTAAATTCTAGTTTCGAATAAAGCCTTTTCATTACAATGCAGTATCTTTTTAAAGAATTCAGTGCTACTTCACTTTAAAAATGGACCAACTTGGAGTTCCCGTCGTGGTGCAGTGGTTAACGAATCCGACTAGGAACCATGAGGTTGTGGGTTCAATCCCTGCCCTGGCTCAGTGGGTTAAGGATCCAGCGTTGCCGTGGGCTGTAGTGTAGATCACAGACGCGGCTCGGATCCTGTGTTGCTGTGGCTGTGGTGTAGGCTGGCGGTTACAGCTCCGATTTGACCCCTAGCCTGGGAACCTCTATATGCCGCGGGAGTGGCCCAAAAAATGGCAAAAAGACAAAAAAAAAAAAAAGGACCAACTTTATGAACAATGTCACACATGGCCTACACCATAGGAACAGGTTGTACTAAGACCAGAATTGTAACCTACATCATGCTTGCTGGACTTGAGCCCACTGGTAGTTTATTTTCTGTAATTTCAAAGGACAGAGGCAGAGAATGACCTAAGGGGATAGACAAAATTATTAAATAAAATTTTCATGTCTGCTGAAACATCAAGAAGCCACACCCAGCTCCAAGTATTAAAAGGGGAGCATTTAGTCCTCATTGAGTGGAGTCATTTTCACTTGAAACTAGTAAACATAAATTAAAGTGAAAACAAAAGGCAAACCTAAAACAAATCTCATCTCATTGGTCTGGTAGCCAGGACTCCACGTAAGCTGTGCCAATTAAGTGGCTTTGGAAACATTAGTCAACCTTTCTGGTCCCATCTGCCTCATGTGTGAAATGAGGGGTTTGTGGACCTGTAACCCATTACCAAGGACAAACACCTCTCTGTAAGGGGAGGAAAGCCCAGCCCTCCCAGGTCCAAACCTGCATAAAAATATTTCACAGCCCAACTTACATCAAGATCTTCAGATCAAAAACCTGCACTGAACAACTGCGATCCCTACACTCTAAGAACCCAAAGTAAAAAAAAAAAAAACAAAAAAACAGATACCTGAAGAACTGCAACAGCTCCTTTTAGTTTCGAATTTTTCTGTGACATGAATAAAACCAGACACTATAGAAACAGAAAAGCTTGTTTTCTGAAGACATTCATACTCTCCAATCCCCTCTCCACCCGAGTCAACTCTAAGGGCAGTCACAACAGGTGTGGGGTGGAGGCGGCCAGGGTATATGAGAGATGAGTGCCTCTGGAACCGTGCTTGCTAACCAAGGAGGAAGCCACAAACATTTACCAAGATTCCCAGGTCTCTATTAGTCCCCGGGAGTAACCTCTATTGGTTCTCTACAGCTTCGCAGCAAGTGATCCCCAAACTTAGCAGCTTGAAGCAATAGACATTGATGATGTCCCACCAGCTGTGAAGATCAGGAATTTGGGAAGGGCCCAAGGAGGAGGGCTCTGCCTTAGAGGCCTCTCAGCAGGTGGTAGATGAGATGGTCAAATGGGGCATCAGTCCTCTCAAGACATTCAGGGGTTTGCAGGAGCCTCTTCCACGGTGGCTCACTCAATCTGGCCAGTCAGGGCTGGCTGTTAGCAGCAAGTCTCAGTTCTTGGCCAAATGAACATCTCCCCCGGGTTGGTTGACAGAGCAGGTGATTCAAGAGAAAGCAAGATGGAGGCTGCGGTGTCTCATGACCTAGCTTTTCAAGTCACAGTTCATTCTCTCCTCAGTCTCCTGGGGTTTCATAGGTCAGCCCTATCGACGTAGGAAAGACTACACAAGGGCATAAACCGCAGATGGTGAGGCTCTTTGTAGACCATGTTGCGGATGTGCCAAGACGGTTCACTCTCTGGCCAAAAGGATTCATGACCCTCCCCCATGCGAATACACCAACCCCCCCCCCACCCCCGCTCAAGGCCCTGAAAACCCTCATCTCTTTGCAAGGTGAGCTCCAAGCCCAGAATCTCATCATCTCTATCAGATCCAGGTATGCAGGAGGCGCCTCAGGTGTAATTCCTTAAGGACAGCCCTTGATGAGAGGCACTCTCAACTTGAATGCCAGTGAACTAAAGCAACAAGTTACCTGCCCGCGGCAAACCCAACACATAGCGTGAACAGGTGCAGGGCAACCACTAGACACAGTTCAGTTCAAGGAAGGGAGAAATGAAAGGCACATTGGTTCACAGACATTCTGAAACCCTGCAAAGCAAAGATGGGCAGGTCCTTTGTTAGGATTCAAGACCAGGGGTTTTGCTTCATGCCCTGAACACTTGGTCCCACCTTAAAAATCATCTGGGTTTTTGCTTCAAGCCCTGAACACTTGGTCCCACCTTAAAAATCATCTTTCTCTAGTTCCCATTATGGCACAGTGGAAACAAACCCTACTGGTATTCATGAGGATGTAGGTTCAATCCCTGGCCCCACTCAGTGGGTCAAGGATCAAGCATTGCCATTGAGCTATGGTATAGGTCACCAACAGGGCTCGGACTACACATGGCCTATGGCTGTGGCACAGGCTGGCAGCTCCGATTCAACCCCTAGCCTAGGAACTTCCATAGGGCAGGTGCGGCCCTTAAAAACAACAACAACAAAAAATCACCCTTCCATTTCCTTGAAAAGTAGCTTGTGTCAGGAAGTGTCTGGTGCTTGCAACACACTGTGGATGTACTAAATGCCATTGAACTGTTCACCTTAAAATGGTTAATTTTCAGTTATGTGAATTTCACCTTCGGAAGTCATTTCTAAAAGGTGTTTCCTCTAACATGCTTTAAAATGGGTCTGTTAAAGTGTTGGTTTATTTATATCATCTAATTTACACAAGTGGCATTACTGTCCACCTTTTTTTCTCTCACACACTGAACCATTCTGTTCCACCAAAGTCCAAAGCTTCAGGAAAGCATATACCCCATCTCCCTAGGCTCTCACCCTGCCCAAAGCCACTTCTCATTTTTACTTGAAGGATTTTTTTTTAAGTATCTTTAATGATAAAATTTCAAGAGTGGTGACTTTCAGCCTGTGGAGAGAACACGCTGTATCCGGGAACCTTAATGCCACACCAGATGGGCAATGGTCCGCTCCCAAGATCAAACCAGTTAGATCCACTTCTGCAGAAACTTCCCGAGTGTACAAGGGTCCAGGGCTGTCATGAACTAAAATGGGCTCTTGAACTAAAGACAAGACAATAAAGAGTGTTATTACAGAAGCTCTGAATAAGATCAAAATCCTAATTAACTCTGAACGAGAGTGGAGCTGTGCTCAGGGCTGTGACCTCAGAGACACGCAGGCAACACCTTAAAGAAAAGCTCCCACAGCAGCATGATTTGGAAGTGCTTCCCATCAATGAGCCAAGCACTCTTCCCATGCTCATTTTAACCCCTTCTTCCCAGTATGGTTCTATGCCTACTTTAAGCAAGATTTTTCGATTCAAAAAAAAAAAAAAAAAGCCCGTTATCCATTTCCCCCAAAACTGCACACATCATAGTGCAGGTCAATTTATCCTAAGGTCAAAAGACTTGGAGACCTCAAGTCTTAAGTTGTGTTTTTGGTTTCTTTTTTTTTTTTTTTTTTTCTTTTTAGAGCCACTCCTGTGGCATATGGAGAGGTTCCCAGGCTAAGGGTCCAATCAGAGCTACAGCTGCCAGACCACACCAGAGCCACAGCCACAGCCACGCAGGATCCAAGCCACATCTGTGACCTACACCACATCTCACGGCAACACCAGATCCTTAACCCACTGAGCAAGGCCAGGGATCAAACCCGCAACCTCATGGTTTCTAGTTGGATTTGTTTCTGCTGCGCCACGACAGGAACGCCATGCCTGTAATTTATGACTCTAATCTGCTGGCAAACACAGAGAGCTCCAACTTTCACAGTTTTTTTTTTTTTTTTTTGGTCATTTTGGTCTTTTTGCTATTTCTTTGGGCATATGGAGGTTCCCAGGTTAGGGGTTGAATCGGAGCTGTAGCCACCAGCCTATGCCAGAGCCACAGCAACGCGTGATCCGAGCTGCGTCTGCAACCTACACAACAGCTCATGGCAACGCCGGATCGTTAACCCACTGAGCCAGGGCAGGGACTGAACCCGCAACCTCATGGTTCCTAGTCAGATTCGTTAACCACTGCGCCACAACGGGAACTCCACCACAGTTATTTGTGAATAAAATAAGCAGCTACTCTTTACACTGTCCTTGGGTCCTTATTTCTCTACCAAGAAAAAGACTCTCGGTCACTTCCTGATAAGAAAGGAATTGAGGACAAGGAGAGCAGTAGCGTTCTGTCAAGTGTGAAAATAGGAACAGGAATCAACCAGAAATGCTTAAGAGGAATCGCCAAGTGACACTCAGGGCCTGGGGGATTATACATGATAACTACGCCAGCCGCTTGGTGATTTGATTTTTCTCCAGCACTGCTTGGCAGAGCAGGAACCAAACTAGACGAAGACACAGAGAATGGAGACTTAACAAGTGAGGGCAGCAGGTCAGAGGAATGAGGGGCTGAGTGCTCGGGTAAAAGGTTAGTTATTGAAATGCTTAATCAATCAAAAAAAAAAAAAAAAGGAGTTCCCATCGTAGCTCAGTGGTTAACAAATCCAACTAGGAACCATGAGATTGCGGGTTCGATCCCTGGACTTGCTCAGTGGGTTAAGGATCCGACGTTGCTGTGAGCTGTGGTGTAGGTTGCAGACGCGGCTGGGATCCCGAGTTGCTGTGGCTCTGGCATAGGCTGGCGGCTAGAGCTCCGATTCGACCCCTAGCCTGGGAACCTCCATTTGCTGCAGGAGCGGCCCAAGAAATGGCAAGAAGACAAAAAAAAAAAAGAAAGAAAGAAATGCTTAATCAACTCCAGTTACAATTAACTACACAAGAGCAGTAACAGGCTTTGTCTAACTGTAGCATGAATTAAGGTACAGGCACGCATATTATTCCAATTAAACTTTACATCAAAAAGGAATTAATTCTAGGAGTTCCCTTGGAGTGCAGCGGACTAAGGACCTGGCACCACTGCAGTGGCTCAGGTCACAGCTATGGCCCAGGTTCGATCCCTGCCTGGCCCGGGAACTTCCATATGCTATGGGCGGGCCAAAGATAAATGAAGTAATTGTAATACTTATGGGTTGGTTGGCTGCCAGAGGTGGAAGCTGGGGGCACAAAATGGGAATAAAAGAAAACAAAGTTCTGGGAGTTCCCAGTGAGGTGCTGCAGAAACGAACCCAACAAGAGGATGCAGGTTCCATCCCTGGTCTCACTCTGTGGGTTAAGGAGCCGGCGTTGCCATGAGCTGTGATGTAAGTCGCAGATGCAGCTCAGATCTGGTGTTGCTGTGGCTGTGGTGTAGGCTGGCAGCTGTATCTCCAATTTGACCCTTAGCCTGGGAATTTCCACATGCCACAGGTTCGGTCCTAAAAAAAAAAAAAAAGTTCTGACCTCAAATTACCCATATTACATGTTCCAAAACAAGTAACTGCTTAAAGAAATATCATAATGATGCTAAAAATGCATATTTCATGAATCGAGAAAGCATGTTTAATGAAGGAAAACTACCTACTACCTAGGAAAACTCTAGAGGTTGCTGAGAATTTGCGTTCCTTCAGTGTAGCCACTCCACACCTCACAGAGACTCATTTACACGGGATGTGTATGGACCATTAGCCTTTGTTTAAGCCTATCCAGCCCCAGAGACGCCCTGCTTTATGAGGCTGGCTCACTTTTAGTCATTTCAACATCAAAAATGTCCAACGACTCACTCACGGTAATCTTAAAATATTGATCCTCACTCTGCTTAATGTGAAATAAACCTCACCTTTCTCCCAGATAAAAGCCCCTGAGCTCTCCTGCCTCCTACGCTCCATGTGTCCCCCAGCCTCACATCTTCTCGTTAAATATCCCTGGTTTTCTCAGCATCCTTGGTCCCTCATGTGACATGTTTCAGTTGTCATGTTATCCCAACTGGCCCTCCACAGAAGAGCCAATTTTCCTAATAACTTCAACTTCTCATGAAAAGCAGCTTATAAAGTCTTATCATGCCCATCTCATGCCTACAAAAACTGAGACTTTAGAGGTGTGTGACTTGCCTAAGGTCATCAACCAAGCAGTTCAACTCAAGTCCATGCTCTTATCCACTGTGTTAATTTCCCACTGCTGCTCTAACAAATTACCATGACTTAGTGGCTTCAAATAAGCAAAGTTTATGATTTTACAGTTCTGGAGGTTAAAAGTTCAAAAATTGGTCTCGCTAGGCTAAAATCAAAGTGTTGTCAGGGCTGCGTTCTTCCTGGAGGCTCTGAGAGAAAAACTCATTTCCTTTTCCTCTCCAAGGCCCCCCCTTCCTCCATCTTCAAAACCAGCAGCATCCGGCGAGTCTCTCTCTGACTCTCATTTATCTGCTCTCGTTCCCTCTCCCACTTATCAGGAGCCTTGGGGTTATACTAATCCAGGCTCCTCTCCTGCAACCCTAATTCCACCTGCACCCTCATCCTGCCTCGCCTTGCCACACAGTCACGGGTTCAATGGATGAAAGTGCCAACATCTTTGGGAGCCCTCTGCCTCCAAGTACCATCCCGCCTTAAAGACAGGTTCCTGAGGGCTGTGTCCTCCCCTCTCACGGTGAAGCATCTGTAACCCAAACAGGACTCCAGGGGGGTTAACTATCACAAACAGCCATCACTTCAGTGATGACTAACAACAGTCATCTTATAAAATGAGGCTAACGCGACATGGATGCAACTGGAGAGACTCATACTAAGTGAGGTCAGAAAGAGAAACACATATGATATCACTTATTTCTGCTATACAATATATGGCATAAATGAACCTTTCCACAGAAAAGAAAACTCATGGACTTGGAAAACAGACTTGTGCTTGGTTGCCAAGGGGGAGAGGAAGGGAGTGGGATGGACTGGGAATCGGAAGTTAACAGATGCAAAGTATCGCATTTGGAGTGGATAAGCAATGAGATCCTGCTGTATAGCACTGGGAACTCTGTCTAGTCACTTATGATGGAGCATGATAATGGGAGAAAAAGAATGTATATACATACATGTGACTGGGTCACTTTGCTGTATAGTAGAAAATTGACAGAACACTGTAAACCAACTATGACATAAAAAATAAAAATTATAATAAATAAATAAAAATTTAAAACGCATTTTAAAAAGATGAGGCTAACAGAGTGACTGTGAGGACTAAGGCACGAGATATGTGAGTGGCACCATTTCTAGCATAGAGTTAAGTGATCAGTAAATGGAGAGAATGTACCCAACTTCTCTTGTTATAGGCCAAGGAACTTGACATTGTAGCATCTATATTATACTGTCAGCTGAGATCACATACAGTGGCAAAAGCCAGTGGGCAAAGCCATTACAGTTCACTGGAGGACGAAACAGACGAACAGGCTAGTCGATTTTAGAATTTTTTTTTAAAAAGTTCAATATAAAGAGTCTGAATTGAAAATCATGTGATCCTATTAGTGAGCTGTCATGGATAAAGGCATAAAATGCATGATTCCATTTGTGGGTAATATAAAATCAGTGGATTCATGTGTGATTGATTTTTTTCAACTAAAAAATACAGTTAAGATGTATTCCTGATAAATACCCTTTTGGACTGAGGCCTAATCAGACCATTTTTTAGTTTCAGATTTTGATATTCCATACATGAGCTATGCCTCATGTGTTAAGAGTACCAAGATTTATAAACTAAATAAATTTTGCATGTTTTCATCCCATCTTTTTTCCTTTAAATAAAAATAGGTCAAGTATAAGCCCTAAGGCAAACTGCCAGAAACCTCTTTCCAAGTGTATGTGGATTTACATTCCGGTCCTTAATACTGAGCATATTTTTTCAACTATTTAAGATCTCGCCTACATACATTGTTAGCTGGTCTCCTCTTCCATCTCAACCATACCAAGGCCACAACAACAGACGTTTTACAGGAATGAAGAGAGATGCCTAAAAGGAGTTGGTTGGTAATATGAATAAATAAAATATGAATGAATAAAAACGGGCAAAATGTCAAGTGGATGACAAAAGAGCCCAAGAAAAGCAGAGACTCCCATCCTGCCTAAGGGATGCCCCATATACTGGTTGCCTTGGGGAAATGCAGGCCTGTGGTTACCAGATTTATTGGAAACTCCAGAGATGAGGATTTTTATCTAAAATCTGAGGGTATGAGTTCCCGTCATGGCACAGCGGAAACAATCCAACTAGGAACCATGTGGTTGCGGACTGGATCCCTGGCCTCGCTCAGTGGGTTAAGGGTCTGGCATTGGTGTGGCTGTGGTATAGGCCGGGGGCTGCAGCTCCAATTCAACCCCTAGCCTGGGAACTTCCATATGTCACAGGTGCAGCCCTAAAAAGACAAACGACAAAAAGAAAGAAAGAAAAGAAAAGAAAAAAGAAAAGAAAATCTGGGGGTATGTGAATGTTGGTTTAAAATTTTAAATAAGCAAAAACTGTCAGTCCAACAAAACCTATCGTGGGCCATTTTGTGACCTCTAGCCGATCTTGGGGGCCCTCCACAGGACCAGCCCAATGATCTGTTGCTTTAGAGTACTGTTTGTGGTGGACAGGGCTGGCCTCTAGTGATTATTTTCCTTCTTCTTAAATAATCGTAGACCCCCAAAAAAGGGAGTTCCTGTCGTGGCTCAGTGGTTAACCAACTCAACTAGGATCCATGAGGATGCGGGTTCGGCCCCTGGCTTAGCTCAGTGGGTTAAATAAAGATCAGGTCTTGCCATGAGCTGTGGTGTAGGCCACAGACACGGCTCAGAGGTGGCATGGCTGTGGCTGTGGCGTAGGCTGGCAGCTACAGGTCTGACTGGACCCCTAGCCTGGGAACCTCCATATGTTGTGGGTGCCGCCCTTAATAAAAATCATCATCATCATCAGAGACCATCCCTTTAATTATCTTTTCCATGATAGGGAAACAACATCTAAAATGAACAGTGATCACTTTTTTGGACATTCGCAAATGTGCCAACTTAGGCAAACTGCCTTTTCCTCCACAGGGTCTCTCTTGATTCTCTCCTTCCCTTCTGCCAACCCTCTATTCCACATGTATGACATCAATAAACTGCTGACAGGAAAACCCCTGCTTCTCTGCTAACCCATAAGTAAGTCCAATACAGTCTTTCCATCAAAATATTTGGAAACTCTGACCACTTCTCACTATTTCCAATACTGCCACCATCCTCTCTAGCCCAGATACTGCATTCTTCAAAGCTCTCCAGAAAAACAGAACCAACAGGATACATATATAGGAAAAGAGATTTATGAGAAGGAATTGGCTCACATGATTGTGGAGGCCGAGAAGACCCATGATCTGCCCATCTACACACTAGGCACTCAGGAGAGCTGACTGGTGTAGTTCCAGTCCATGGACAGAGGCCTGAGAACCAGGAGGGCCAACGGGATGGAGTAACTGCCAGTTCAAAAGCCAGCAGGCTTGAAACCCAAGAAGAGCCGATGTTTCAACTCAAGTCCCTCTGAAGGCAGGGAAAGATCAAGGTCCTGGCGCATGCACTCAGGCAAGAGTAGCTTCCTGTTAGTCACAGGAGGATTGGGCTTTTAGTTGTAGGCAGGCCTTCGACTGATTAGGTGAGGCCCACCCACATTCGGGAGGACAATCTGCTTTACTCTACCAATTCAAATCTCAATCTCATCCAAAAAGATACACCCACAACGATGTAATAATGTATGGCCAAATATCTCGACATCCTACGGTCCAGTCAGGTTGACACACAAAATTAATCATCACAATTACTAGAATTGTTCTTTACCTGGCTTTTCTTCTTAACTTCCTTCAGCCTATTCTTCACCCACCAACCTGTGATCTTTTTAAAGTTGTATGGAGACATAACTCACATACTATACCATTCACCCAAAGTGTACAATTCAATGGGTTTTAGTGTATCAACAAATAAGTGCATCTTTATCACAGACAGCCAAAGATGGTTAACAACAATTTAAAGAAGCCTCAGTGGCTTCTCACCTTGCTTAGGGTAAAATGCAGTCCACTCACCAAAGCCCACAAAGCCTTATACAACCTTGCTGGTCTACCTCTTTGTCTCACTCAGTTACAGACCAGCTGGAATGGTCTAGCTTGATTGATCCTGCCTTGATCCCCCTCCTCGTTTCCCGGAAAACTCCCTCCCATCCCCATGTCTTTCCACCCCCTCACTTTATTCAGCTCCCTGATCAAATGTCAGCCGCTGAAATAAGATGCCCCTGAGCATCTTCTCTGAAATACTCCTCACACATGCGCTCAATCATTCGCTACCCATTCACCTTATTTTTTTGCAGTGTAATTATGGTAATTGACAAGGTATTACCGAGTCTTCATGGTAATTACTGGCACCTACCAGGTTATTATTGACTTATTAACTATGCTCCATTAGGGAGCAACTCTCTCTGCCTTATTTGTGTCTGTGTCCTAAGTTGCTAGAACAGTAGCTGACACAGGTTGGGTGTTCAGTAAGCAATTTTAGGCAAGGAGAGATAGTTGTGGGCCTAAACCCTTCAGTGACCAAGGCCCTGATCCCAGTCCTACACCTGGGTTCTATTTCTCATTAACCTCATTTGCTCTTCCCTTTCCAATTTCTACATTAAAAAGATGCCTAAAGCGAGCTGTTCCAAGTGTTTTTGTACCTGCATAAAACTGTCATGTATGACATAATCTTACTCTGAATCAATTTTTTTTTTAACTCTACCAGCTAATTATAGTATGGCTTTAGGAATTCTAATTCATGGATGTTTTGAAAAAAAGTTGCCCTCCAGGCTGACAGTTGGCCTATAAATGTTCTTCTTAGATTTAAAAACAAGTAAGTTTTGGAACTCCAGGGAAGTGTTCCTAAACTTGTGCCAACGCCATGACTAGGAGATTATGGCTAGAAATAAAACAGGAATTTCCAGATTTACAGCACTGCCTTATTATGAGGGCACTGGAAGCAACTTCAATGTTGACACCAAGTTTCTAAGTTTCTACTCATGGAGATACTTATCTTTAACTGGGAGTTGGGGAGAGGAAGGGCGGCAAGGAGGAAATCTCCTAAAAATACTTTATATTGTTAATATTTTTTAATATTTTTCTTTTTTCATATTTTCATGAGGAAATTCCCTAAAAATTCATTCAGTCTATTTCCTCAGATTTGGTGACTGGATAACCCCCAAAACATTTCAAAATACAGATGGTGATCCTCAGAAATTCCCATAAAATATACATTAGAAAAAAGTTATTTAAATTAAAATCCAATCATGGACAATGCCATTTTCAATGCATAAAGTGATCTTAATCTTGGTTAATAATTTATTTTTTTCTTTTCTTTTTTTTTTTTTTTTTTTTTTTTTTTAGGGCTGCACCTAAGGCATATGGAAGTTTCCAGGCCAGGGGTCAAATCAGAGCTACAGCTGGTGGCCTACATCACAGCCACAGCCACAGGGAATCCGAGTACGTCTGCAACCTACACCACAGATCATGGCAACGCCAGATCCTTAACCCACTGAGCAAGGCCAGGGATCGAATCGCATCCTCATGGTTCCTAGTCGGGTTAGTTAACCATTGAGCCACAAAGGGAACTCCCAATTAGTAACTAAATTTTATGCTCCAATTTCTTCCACTAGTGTGAATAATACATTAAAAATGGCAACACTGGAGTTCCTGCTATGGCAGAGTGGGTTACAAATCCTATTGCTCAGGTGGCTGCAGATGGCTGCAGAGGTGCAGGTTCAATCCCTAGCTGGGCACATTAGGTTAAAGGATCCAGTACGGCCACACACAGCTGTGGTATAGGTCACAGCTGTGGCTTGGATTCAAGCCCTGGACCAGAAACTTGCATATGACATAGGTGCGGCTGTGTTAAAAAAAAAAAAAAAAAAAAAAAAAAAATTGGCAACACTATGGTATGCTCCTATGTCTTTATTAAGAAGTAAGAAAAAGTACTCCATGTTTTTGTTAGTTTTTTTTTTTTCAGAGAAAATAACGGATTGGCAAACTAGTAAAATAAGAATAGTTTAAATTTTTGTGCCTGAGGTGTAATTACACAGCTTGTAGCAGTGGCTCGCCCTTCCTTTGAAATAAAAACATTTCTTTAATGTAGTCTTAATCATGAGAGCATAACTGAGAAGTTTTAATCAAGTTTATTGATATAATTTAACCTCAACTGTCTCTGTTAGGAAATGAAAGAAAAGAAAAAAATCTTTAACTCAATGAAACCCCAAGGCCTGATCCAACCTCTATGAAATGGTTCCAATACAGTAATAGGTGAGCAATAGCAAGCTATAGAAATATCTATCTATCCTTCATTAT
Organism: Sus scrofa; assembly: GCF_054392235.1. Classification (NCBI taxonomy): domain Eukaryota; kingdom Metazoa; phylum Chordata; class Mammalia; order Artiodactyla; family Suidae; genus Sus; species Sus scrofa. The sequence goes on along the minus strand of NC_139393.1, from coordinate 55,036,753 downwards.
TTATCAAGTATGAGGACATCAAGAATATGAAAACTAAGCATTGAGGCAAGAGGAGGGTAATGGGAGGAGACCTCAATGTTGACCCCCATTCCTTGAAAGGTGGGGACAGCGGCAGCCAGAATCAGTGCAGTATGAAGGCTGCTCTTATTGGCTAAATCATCAAATTGGCCAGGATGAGTCAATCACAAAGAATTTGCTTGGCAGAAGATCTCCTTCAACACACCTACCAAATCAGCAATAAAATTCCAGACCAGAAAACAGACTCTATTGATCCTCCCATGAAAGGGTTACCTTAAAGGAGCTCTCCAATTCCATCTTCCCCCTCTTCCCATGCTGTCGCCAGTTATCTGTGCTTCGCCTATGTCAGCATCCAAATAGTCTACAAATCGATCTTGCTTATTACCAGTGGGAATGACATTCTCTGCGAGACACACACTGGAGTGACCCAGCACAGAGCAACTCTCAGTCACCATGCTTTCAAGCAAGGCATGTGTTGATATTGGCTCCTCATCCAATATTGTTTATATTGGCTACTCATCCAACAGTCTAATATTCCCCGAGTATTTTCTCTTCAACCATACCAAATTTATGGCTGCCTCTTACCCAGAAAAGGGCCACCTTTTTGAATGTAATTACATTTGCGCTTGTTATATTACTTCAACTTGGATGAGAAAGGAAAGGCAACAGAAGTAGGCTTTTTTCCCCTGAAAACATTCTGTCCTGAGGTCTCATGCATTGTTTTTATTTGTAGAGAGCTCAAAAACCTCCCCTCTCCTAATCCCTTTGTTCCCCTAACCCTGGGTTTATTTTACTATAGTTTTTTTTTTTTTTTTTTTTTTTGGGGTCTTCTTGCCTTTTCTAGGACCGCAGCATATGGAGGTTCCCAGGCTAGGGGTCGAATCGGAGCTGTAGCCACCAGCCTACACCAGAGCCACAGCAATGCAGGATCTGAGCCGAGTCTGCAACCTACACCATAACTCACGGCAACGCCGGATCCTTAACCCGCTGAGCAAGGCCAGGGATCGAACCTGCAACCTCATGGTTCGTAGTCGGATTCATTACACACTGTGCCACGACGGGAACTCTACTAAAGATTTTTTTTTTTTTAATGATATGAAGAAAGTCACTGCTTGAGACTGGTTTTTAGAAAAGTACATGCTACAACCTGAATGAGAATATTTAAATTTTATAGCTGATTCCTCTAGGGAATTTTCTATTACAACTAGAAGGAACAACTTTTTCAGCAGTGACCTTGGCATAGACTAGGCTGCACTCCTGTGTTGACATCCAAGTGTATAGGTGAGTGAGGATGAACCAGAAATAATTTTACATAGGTTATGAGAACATGGACCTCAATATCCTTCTGAAAAACAGCAGTAAAAAAGGACCCATAGCTTTATTTCTTGAAATAACCATTATGAAGGCAGGGAACAATGACACATCTAACAGCTTTGGCTAGCCGGCATCTTTGCCCATTTCCTGCCTTCGGCAGCATTCCTAAATGAGGAAACAACCTTCCCAGCCTCTATAGTCACACTTTACACATTCTATTCTTGAAGAAATCTGAAAGAATAACCCTTTAGAGAAAAGATGTTCAAATTCAGCCCATATTTTATGCCAGTGTGGATAGGCTGAAGATTTCTCTACTGAGCTCACCGAAAGACACAAACATTCATACAAACGAATAACTCAAACTAAATTTTCTGAACTATCATTGCTTTCCAAAGGCAAACTGCCACTGAAATGGCAAAGCATGAGAAGATCAATCACATCTTTCGTCACTCAGCAAACGAGCCCATGGAAAAGGGTAGTGTTTACTTTCTTGATTCTTCAACTCAGTGTACTTGGCCAGGTATGATTTAACCCCGGGGAGTCACTGGCAATGTCAGGGGACATTTTTAGTTGGCCCAAGTGGGGGATGGAGGGCATGGTGCTACTGGCAACTGGTGAGTAGATGCCAGAGAAGCTGCTAAACACTCTACAATGCACAGGACAGACTCTCACAAGAAAAAAACAAGCCAGCACAAAATGTCAATTGTCAATAGTGCCAAGGTTGAGAAACCCTACTTTAGAAAATACAAATAAATCATTAGGCGTCCAAGATGACTATAAGTTTTAGCGTTAATGACTTCCTTGATGTTTTCTACACATATTGTATTTCATGCATGCTAATACATCGGACGGTAAATATTATTCTAGTTAGAGGGCTCTTTTCACCATCAGAATGTCTTGCCTGTTTCTCAGGGTTTTGTTTTGAGGTTGAGTTTTTCCACTCCCAAATAAAGGTTGGGGTTTGATCATTTGAACATGCCCATGTTTAAGAGCACCTAATGTTTTGGATGACTCAAACTCTTGGGTTAGAATTTTTTTTTTTTAAGCATGGTTTTCTAAGGAAAAAAGAGAATTTCTGAAAGACAGGGGAAAACGTATTTCTTTATAAAACTCAGTCAAGCGAGGAAAGCCGTATCTCTAGAATATCTGGAAACATGATTATTAACTTCCCAAGGAAAAAATAATCAGATAAGCATATGAATGTTTCAAGCAAAATATTCAGCATATTTCTAAACCATCTAAATATGTGTCTCTCTGCTGTCACTGCTCAAGAGATATTCCATGTGTTTCACCCAGGGCCATCTGCCACGGGTAAATCCACTGCCTAGGTTTCAAAGCTAAATGCACATGGCAGCGGTAAGCAGACATGAAATGGACAAAAGTCACAGCTGACAGAAAGTAAGACAGAAGTAATGGAAGAGAAGCCTTGGAGCACTATACTCACATACCTTTATCTTTTTTTTTTTTTTGTCTTTTTTGCCATTTCTTGGGCCGCTCCCACAGCATATGGGGGTTCCCAGGCTAGAGGTCGAATCGCAGCTGTAGCTGCGCCTACACCAGAGCCACAGCAACGGGGGATCCGAGCCACGTCTGCAACCCACACCACAGCTCACAGCAACGCTGGATCCTTAACCCACTAAGCAAGGCCAGGGATCTAACCGGCAACCTCATGATTCCTAGTCGGATTCGTTAACCACTGAGCCACGATGGGAACTCCTACACTCACATAGCTTAACAAACCCTTACACAGAAATTGCATACTTATTCCTGTATTTGACTTAATTTGGTCTATCTACCCCACACAAACCTCATTCATGGAAACCACTTGAACCTACTAGCCCCCTGAATTGAACAAGCCAAAGAGAATGAATACACCTGACCACAGCCTAATTTAGCCAAAACCACTCCCTCCCTCCAGGAACTCATCTACCAGCTCACCACTGACCTATTATATCTGTAGCCTGGAAAGAAAAGGTAATCTGATCCATTCAGGTTCCTCTCTTGGGAAACTCAACTAAGGGACACCACGTCCTGTTAGAAATGGCACAGAAAAAAAGCAATTATATGGAATGCTGCTGCCATGTTTATGCCTGAGCACAAGATGAATGAGAGTCCTCTGGGAAATCCTTGCATTAAAACTCTCTTCATCTCACCTAGCTTGAAAGCCTCTTTGCTCTTTGTTACCAAAAAAAGCATGAACTGCATGTAAAACTGGTGAATCTGATGAGGCTTTGAATGTACCAAATGTGAATTCCTGTTTTTGTTTGTTTGCTTTGCTTTTTAGGGTGGCACCCACCACATATGGAAGCTCCCAGGCAAGGGGTCAAATCGGAGTCGCAGCTGCCGGCCACAGCCACAACAGCAGCAATGCGGGATCCGAGCCGTGTCAGCAACCTACACCACAGCTCACAGCAACACAGGATCTTTAACCCACTGAGCGAGGCCAGGGATCAAACCCACATCCTCATGGATCCAGGTACGGTTCATTAACTGCTGAGCCACGAAGGGAACCCCTGAATTCCTGGTTTCCACGAAGGGAACCCCTGAATTCCTGGTTTTAATACTGTACCAGAGTTAGGCAAGATGTTACCGTGGGGGAAACGACGAAAGGCACAGAGGACTTCCCTGTACTTTTTTTTTTTTTTTTTTTTTGCAACCTCCTCTTGAATTTACATTTCAAAATAAAAAGTTTTTTAAAAAGCAAGGGCTAACTAAAGCATTTACCTATCTGCACAGGTTCCCTACAACTGTCATAACAAAGTACCATAAACTGAGTGGCTTCAAATAAGAGAGATCTATCGGTTCACAGTTCTGGAGACTAGAAATCTAAAATCAAAGTGCTCAACAAGCCATACTCCCATGAAACCCTAAAGGAATGCTCCCTTATCTCTCTAGCTTCCGGTGGTTTGCTGGCAACCTTTGGTCTTCCCTGGCCTGTAGATGTATCACTTCAAAGCTCAGCTGTCACGCGGCTTTCTTCCTGTGTGTATCTGCCTTCGCATGCCCATTTTCATGTAAGGACACCAGTCATATCAGATTAGGGTGCCTACCCTAACTCGATTATGACTTCCCTTCCCATACTCTGAGCGACAACCCTATTCCCAAATAAGGTCACATTCTGAGGGACTGCAGTTTAGGACCTCAATATGCAGGCACACCTTAGAGACACTGCAGGTGACTATCACAATAAAGCAAGTCACATGAATTTTTTTTTGTTTGTTTCCCAGTGCATATAAAAGCTATGTTTAGCAAAGAAACTCATGGACTTGGAGAACTGACTTGTGGTTGCCTAGGGGGAGGGGGAGGGAGGGGGATGGACTGGGAGTCTGGGTTAATAGATGCAAAACTAGGCGTCCCCGTCGTGGCGCAGAGGAAACGAACCCAACTAGGAACCATGAGGTTGTGGGTTCGATCTCTGGCCTCACTCAGTGGGTTGGGAATCCAGTGTCACCATAAGCTGTGGTGTAGGTCCCAGACCTGGCTCGGATCCTGCATTGCTGTGGCTGTGGCGTAGGCCGGTGGCTGTAGCTCCAATTCAGCCCCTGGCCTGTGAACCTCCATATGCCAGGCGTGCACCCCCCCCACCCCCGCAAAAAAAAAGATGCGACACTACAGCCTTTGGAATGGATAAGCAATGAGGTCCTGCTGTATAGCACTTGGAACTGTATCTAGTCACTTATGATGGAACATGATGGAAGATAATGTGAGAAAAAGAATGTATATATGTGTGTGTGACTGGGTCACTACACTGTACAGTAGAAATTAACAGAACAGTGTAAACCAACTAAAATGAAGAAAATAAAAATCCTTTAAAAATTTTAACAGTTATGCTTACAATATCCTATTGTCTATTAAATGTCCAACAGCATTATGTCTAATAAAACAAAATACATGCTTTAATTAACAAATGCTATATTGCCAAAACATACTAACCCTCATCTGAGCCTTCAGAGAGTCATAGGATAACATCAGAGATCACTGATTATGGATCACCAGAATATAACAATAATGGAAAAGTATGAAATACTACAAGAATTACCCAAATATGGCCGAGATGTGGGTGAACAAATACTGTTTAAAAAAAAAAAATGGAGCTGATAACATTTGTTCAAAGTAGGGTTACCATAAACCTTCAAGTCGCTTAAAAAAAAAAAAAAAAAAAAAAAGAAAGCAGTATCTGCAAAGTGCAATAAAGCCAAACACAATAAAATGTGATGTGTATATTGTATTTTGTGGGGAACACAATTCAACCTATAACACTATCCTATCAAAGACCTAATTTTCTAGAGCCTATTATTTCTCAGAATGGAAACCTTGTTCATTTTGGAGTTCCTGTTGTGCACAGTGGAAACAAATCTGACTAGTATCCATGAGGATTCGGGTTCAATCCCTAACCCCGCTCAGTGGGTCGGAGATTTGGCGTTGCTGTGAGCTGTGGTGTAGGTCGCAGGCACAGCTCAGATCCCGAGTTGCTGCAGCTATGGTGTAGGCCGGCAGCTGTAGCTCTGATTCAGCCCCTAGCTGGGAACTTCCCTATGCTGCAGGTGTGGCCCTAAAAAGCAAAAAAGAAAAGAAATCTTGTTCATTTCATTCATTCAAAAGAACTGGCGACCTCCTGTATGTACCAGTCACTACGTTCAACTCTGTGAATGAAAAAAATGACTAGTAAGTAGAGTCTGGCTCAAATTTAATATCTCTCTTCTCTAAGTATCCAAAACTAAGGCTTCTGACACACTGCTTTTGTGAAATTCTTAGAGGTCAACCTTCATGGTCTAACTGCAACTGCTCACGGGTGTGCAACGAAAGTCAGTCTACAGTAATTCTCTGTAGCACATTCACCATCTGGTGCTTTCTTGTTCATTTGTTAATTTATTTGCCCAATCCCCCCCCACGCCCCCCGCCAGTTGAAGGTAAGTTTTTTGAGTGTAAAGCCCCTATGTCTTTGTCCTCTAATATATCCCTATAAACTCCAAACATTCTTGACCTGGTAGGCACTCAACTATGTGTTAAAAGAATGAATGTGTGGCGTTCCCGTCATGGCTCAGTGGAAACAAATGTGCCTAGGATCCATGAGGACGCAGGTTCGATCCCTGACTTCACTCAATGGCTTAAGGACCTGGAGTTGCCATGAGCTGTGGTTTAGGTCGCAGATGAGGCTCAGATCTGGCATTGCTGTGGCTGTGGTGCAGGCTGGCAGCTACAGCTCGGATTCAGCCCCTAGCCTGGGAACCTCCATATGCCTCAGGTGTGGCCCCAAAAAGCCAAAAAAAAAAAAAAATAATAAGATAAATAAACTTAAATTAAAAAGACACGTGTGAAAAAATGTTAAAAAAAAAAAGAATGAATATGATACCAAAGGACATTCATAGAACATCCAGACTATGACTATATCATCTCTTCCCGTGCTCCTAACAGCACTACTAGGTAGATGCAGGAATTCTAATTTGCACTTGAAATTGAGGCTTTAAGAAGTTTTGATAGAAAAACTCTCCTGACACACAAGCATGAGAAGGAAGAATCAAATGACACATAAAAATGACGTCAAACTAAATGCACATAGCTCAGTTCTGTGCCTCTGGTCACTTTTAGGCTCTTACGTCCAAGTGGAAGTCCTCCCTGTCTGTTATTTGGGAAATTATTCTATTTAATAGACCAGAAATACATTTCATTTTAGTTTCCAGAGATAAAATCCAAACTAGATAGAATTTTTTTTAATGTTTTAATTAGCCACACCTGCAGCATATGCAAGTTCCCGGGCCAGGGATCAAATCCAAATCAGAGCTGCAACCCATGCCACAGCTTTGGTAATACCAGACCCTTAACCCACGGCTCCAGGCCAGGGATCGAACCCGTGCCTCAGCAATGACCCAAACCTCTGCAGTCGGGTCCTTAACTCACTACACCACAGCAGGATAGAATTTCTGATACTTGAAATAGAAACACTTGGAGAGACCTTTGGATTTAAATATAAAATACACTGGTGCTTTCATCTAATCATAGAATCAGAAGATGGAATAAAATCTGGAGTGGCCAACCATAATAAACAGCAACAGCTGAAGCGTCCCAAATATGCAGGGTGCTTGGAGTCAAAGGCTAATTTTATTTAAAAGGCATGTAATTGATCCAAGAAATGACAATTTAAAATCTAAACACTGAACTATCTGAGACTAACTCAAGCCATTTGAAAAGACAGAGTACTTGCAATACAATTTATACACTGAATTTTCACAGTAGTTATTTCATAAAAGTTATTTTCATATAAAACATATTTTATTAAATGGAATGTTTCTTCCTAGAAAGACCTCAGAAACCAAACATCTTGCATTTTACTCCTTAAATAATACCTTCTGACTTGCTATATTACTAGAAGTAATTGATATATATGTATACACACACACACACACACATATACATGAAAGGTTTTTACCTAACCAAATTTGAAACCAATAAAAATATGTCAGCTGCTTGGTCATAGAAATAGAAGTGATTTGGTAAGAAGGAAGGAATTAATATTTGAGCCCAACTGCTCTGGGAACTTTATATATAGACAGTTGATCCTTGAATAAAACAGGTTCAAACTGCACAGGTCCATTAACACATGGAGTTTTTTCAAGAAATACACTGGAAAAAAATTTTGGAGCTTTGTGAAAAAAACTCACAGATGAACCATATAGCCTAGAAATATTTTTAAAAATTAAGGAAGAGTGTATATATCTGTCTGACTGGGTCACTTGGCTGTACAGCAGAAATTGACAGAACACTGCAACCAACTATAATAAAAAAATTTTTAAAGAAAAAAAATTAAGGAAAAGGTATATCATGAATGTGCAAAATATATGTAGATAGTCTCCTTAGGTATAAAGTGAGGGATATTTAATATAAATTAATAATGTATTTGTTTTCTGTTTTATAACTTTGCTTTTAAGGAATTACATTAGAGTACACTAAGCCTCTTTCTCATAATTGGAGAAACGGCACATCAGCCTGTTATCGCAGGTAAGTGGGTTTTTTTTATGTAATAATGTTTCTAATACTGTATTATGACTGACTGTAATATTGTATGCCATAAAAATTGTATAATGATTCACTCATTAGTGTATCATAGTCTAGGCCATCATGAACTAATCATATTGCAGTTTGTCATCAACCATGAATTATTATACCTGTACATAAATATGAATTTTTTTTCATATCTTTTCAATTTGATTTCCAGTGTTAGCAATATGTATAACATCTGTAGTGTTTGTATCATAAGACAATATTGACATAAGTACTGACAGATGTATATCTGATAAACAGATGATGCAAACTTATGGTATCCATAAATACAGTATAGTGCTGTAAATGCATTTTTTTCTTCCTTATGTTCTTAATATTTCTTTAGGTTATTTTATTGTAAGAATACAGTATATAATACATACAACATACAAAATATGTGTTAATTAACTATTTATGTTATCAATAAGGCTTCTGGTCAACAGTATGCTATTAGAGTTAAGTTTTGGGCAAGTCAAAGGTTAGACGCAGATTTTTAACTCCTCAGGAGATCAGCACTCCTAACTCTTGCACTGCTTAAGGATCAATCGCATTCTATTTATTTTATTTTTTTATTAAAGTATAGTTAATTTACAATTTCTGTGCCAACTTCTGCTGTATAGCAATAGTGACCCAGTCCTATCTACATACATCCCTTTTCTTATGCTACCTTCCAAAATGGTCTAACTCAAGAGATTGGACAAAAGTGCCCTATGCTATACAGTAGGACCTCACTGCTTATTCCTTCTAAATGCAATAGTTTGCACCTACTAATCCCAAATTCCCAGTCCATCCTATTCCTCCCACCTCCTTCTTGACAACCACAAGTCTGTTCTCCACGTTTGTTTCTGTTTTTTAGATACATTCATTTGCACCATATTTTAGACTCCACATATAAGTGATATTTGTCCTTCTCTTTCTGACTTACTTCACATAGTATGATAATCTCTTGTTGCATCCATATTGCCACAAATATCATTATTTCATTCTCTTTTCCTTTTTTCTTAAGGCCACACCTGTAGCATATGGAATTTCCCAGGATAGGGACTGAATCAGAGCCACAGCTGTGGTCTACAGCACAACCACAGCAACACCAGATCCACGCAGTATCTGAAACCTATGCTGCAGCTCGCAACAATGATGGATCCTTGACCCACTGAGCAAGGCCAGGGATTGAACCTGCATCCTCAAAGACACCATGTCAGGTTCTTAACCTGCTGAGCCACAACAGGAACTTCCTATTTCATTGTTTTTCATGGCTAAGTAGTATTCCATCGTGTATATATACCACATTTCAAAAGAAAATGGCAATTTTCTGATATTTTAAAGAAAAATAAAAGGACAGAAACTGTAAAAACTCCTTCTCGCCTAAACAGATATTTTCTAATAATAAACACTCTGCCACCAGCTTATTCTTGTCAAAACTTTGATGAGATCTTAATTCCAAGTGCAAACTGAGAAATTTTAGTACCTACACCTTTAAGCCACCACACCTTTAACATCTGCAAACACACAGATGACCAAAGAGGAGGTTCATGAATGTATTACATGCAGCCTGACCATGTCAAAGATATCACACACTTTATTTACACTCCAGTTATAAGCTGTATTAAACGTGAGTGTTCTGTTTAAAAAAAAAAAAAATTCTTTTTGTCTTTTTAGGGCTGTATTTGCAGCATATTAAGTTCCTAGGCTAGTGGTCGAATCAAAGCTGTAGCTGCCAGCCTACCCCACATCCATAGCAAAGCAGGATCCAAACCGCATCTTCGATCTACACTGCAACTCATGGCAATGCCGGATCCTTAACCCAGTGAGCGAGGTCAGGGATCGAACCTGCATCCTCATGGATCCTAGCTGGGTTCATTAACCAATGAGCCACAATGGGAACTCCTGTAAAATAAATCTTTTAACTGATTCCTATCATCAGCCTTGATTCTTAGGGATTGCTAATAATGATCCATCATTTGTACCTAACTATAAATTATTTATTTCCAAAGATATAGTCCCACATTATTATTGGTTTCTCAAGGGTCTGGACCCACCAGAGTATCTACATAAGGACAGTGGTGGGATATTTTTCATATACCAAAGTCGGAATTTAAACCTAAAAGGAATCTAAAGACTCATCCATGGTCATCTTATGGATATTATTGTGGCAAAATGGAAGACAGTGACTTGCTCAGCATCACACAGGGTGTTGGCAGGAGACCAAAAAGGATTAACTGAGCTTAAGTATGTTGCAAATACATCCCAAGATCTGCATGGATAATGCAAAAACATGAAGCACCAGAAACAACTCGTAAACCTTGGACAGTTTTTATTTTTTTTATTTTTTATTTTTTTGGTCTTTTTTGTCTTTTTTGTTGTTGTTGTTGTTGTTGTTGTTGTTGCTATTTCTTGGGCCGCTCCCGCGGCATATGGAGGTTCCCAGGCTAGGGGCTGAATCGGAGCTGTAGCCACCGGCCTACGCCAGAGCCACAGCAACGTGGGATCCGAGCCGCGTCTGCAACCTACACCACAGCTCACGGCAACGCCGGATCGTTAACCCACTGAGCCAGGGCAGGGACCGAACCCGCAACCTCATGGTTCCTAGTCGGATTCGTTAACCACTGCACCACGACGGGAACTCCTGGACAGTTTTTAAACTGTGGTCAACCAACCATGTATGCAGAGCTGAGCTTCAGAAAGAACGTGATCCTAAATAAATGCAATCTGTGGCAGAAATGGGCAGGAAAGATGATATACGAAGTTCAAGGGCACAAAAAGCAAAACAAACAAAAAATTTAAATCAATAGAATAAAAGCCTCCAGGCAGAAAGGAAACAGAAAGAGGAACTAAAGATATGAGGAGGAAATCACTAAAAATACTTGGCTTGAGCAGAAGATCCCAAACCAAATTCAATGATAATTCCAGATAAGAGAACCTATTTACGCCCAACTTTTCACATTTCATTAATGAAGAAATCTACTTTGGAAGATAATGTATTACTTACCAAACCTGCTATTGGTGTGGACAGTCTATTGATCTTCTTAATGATACCAGGTTTAAGCTTGTTAATCAAACTAAAAGTAAATAAAGAAATAACGTGTGCAGTTACAAAAATGCCAGTATCAGTTTAGCATTCTTTTTAACATTCTCAAAAATCATATGTGTCCCTCATCCATCCCCAATATTTTCTTCAGGTCCAAGAGCCCAACAGAAAGCAAACAACCAAGAAAATAAGTCAAAAAAAAAAAAAGGAAAAAGGAAAAAGAAAAGCACTACAAACAGTGGTGAATGGGCCTCTTAGAACATCCAGAAACATTTCTACATTCAAAGCCATGTCCTTAAAAATAGTTCCACAATAATATTTGATTCTGTTTCAGCAGTCAGTTTAACAATCTCTTTCATGGACTTCCCGTTGTGACTCAGTGGTAATGAACCCAACTAGTACCCATGAGGATACGGGTTTGATCCCTGACTTCACTGAATGGGTTAAGGATCTGGCACTGTGGTGTAAATCACAGACATGGCTCAGATCTGGCATTGCTGTGGCTGTGGCATAGGCTGGCAGCTATAGCTCCAACTCTAGCCTGGGAACTTCTATACGCCAGGGGTGTGCCCCCCTCCCAAAAAAAAGACCCTCTTTCATCACAATTTAGTTATCTTGGACCTAGGAACACTTTTTTCTATTAATCATTTTCACTGATTTTCTCAAACGGATCCATGTTTTAAAAGGTAACCGTATTTTTTGCCAGCTTTCAAGGGTACAGTGGACCTCATCCACGTAATTAACTAGTCCCCATGGGTAACTCACTCAAGTCTGTGATCAACTGCTTTGTCATTACCCCAGAATGACTGGGTAAAAGTTAAATGCACCCAAACTCCCCTAAAGAGGCTAGTAGTTACCTCAGAATCTAACACTGAACACATGTACGCTGCTGTTACAGAATCTGCAAAGACATCTGTAAGTCTCAAGACTAGAAAACACTTTTAGAACCCAGCTTTGACACGTGAAACTTAAGAGGACAATTTTTGGTTCTAAATCTAGATTACTGCGAAATTTTATTCTTTTTGCTGTGGTGCTGGTTGCTGTGCCCGATAAGAGTACCCATCCAAGCGTAATACTAAACGCTTTTCTATTAATGCTGGCTTGGTGAATTCATCATGAATCACTGCCGGAAGACAATAATCTGAAACTGGTTCTCCTATTCAGGAAGGCTTCCACAAAACAATTCTTCATTCTCTAGCAGAGCTCCAAATGGAAAGCAAACAGAGGAGGAAGAATCAAACATTTTTAATTTACTGGCCTCTCCTTCACAATGGACAACAGAAAAAAAAAAAATATATATATATATATATATATATATCTGACACTTGTGGAATGTCACTCCTTCAACATTCCAGAGATTTATATATACACTTGAGTGTGCTAAAAATAAAAAAGACAAAAGTCTCCATTTAATAACCTTCAGAATGTGGTTCAACGGGATTCAAAACTACAAAACAGTGGCTTATGAAGATTTAGTCTGGGGAACAAAAGCTGTTTTTCTGTTTTCAGAGTTTCTTCACACCAATATCTTCAGACAACTTCACACAGATGAGAGAACCGCCCCTGAACTTCACGTATTTCCCAGAACTGTTACTTCTTGACTCCTCATTTCTTAGTGGTGCATTGAAAAGCACCTACAAAAGAAGGCTTTCTCTTTTCATAGCCACAGTCCTGTTCTTTCATGACTAGCTGAGGAGCCAGAGAAGAACTGAGCAGGTTTATAGGAAATGACAGTTCAGGAATTCCCATCGTGGCGCAGCAGTTAACAAATCCGACTAGGGACCATGAGGTTGCGGTTCAATCACTGGCCTTGCTCAGTGGGTTAATGATCCGGCGTTGCCGTGAGCTGTGGTGTAGGTCGCAGACACAGCTCGGATCCAGCGTTGCTGTGGCTCTGGCATAGACTGGCAGCTGCAGCTCCAATTCGACCCCTATCCTGGGAACCTCCATATGCCGCAGGAGCGGCCCAAGAAATAATAAAACAAAACAAAACAAACTCTTAAAAAAAAAAGAAATGACAGTTCCAATTTAATTCCAGTGGTTCCCGATTAAAAGTATTTCTTGAATTCTGTTATCGGTGGCCTTCTTGCAGCACACAGTACGAATAACTGAAACACGACTTAACAGAAACCAAGTTCTAGCCTAGTGTAAAGCAAGAAACTCACAGCAGTTGGTAGCGTCTTTCCTAAAGGAGCTTGGATCTTAAAATGTCATCTTTCTGTGACATAAAAAGTTGGACACCACTTAGCACTGGGGCACCATATCAAATGTCAGAGAAGTCTGACATTAGTCGTCCTTGTTAAGGGAACAGTGTCGTAAATTCCTCCTCCACCCATTTGAGTCACTGGTGACTTGAGCCATGTCATTCAATTCACCTGTTTACTTCCCTTACAATTTTTGTATTACAGTGTTAGTAATGTCAAGAGAATTGCTTTTAAATACAGTTTCTGGAATGGCTAATAACAGAGACTACTCTCAATTAAGTCAGCTGAAGGAAGCCAGGGACAGAGGTAAAGGAAACAGCACAGATCAATGCTGCCTCCCAATAACGAGTTAATGGTCTCCTTTCTCATCAGAAAGTGCCAGACCAATTACTGAGAAGCAGCAGACACACAGTGGATCAGCGTCCTCCGCTCCTGAGCCTCCCCATCCATGTACAAACATGGAAACAAGCACAAGGAAAAACGACACTCTGGGTAACATGCAAAGGACCCTCTAAAAAGTGGTGTCACTAGAGGGAAACACTGTTTCATTTTGGCAATTGTTAAAATGGTGTCATTTCCAAGCACCAGAATATGGACTCACAGTTTTGGCAAAGAGTGAACATCCAATGTGATTATGAATCACGAGTAAATTATTTTCATCCAAAATTAGAGGAAGAACTTTTAGGATATTTCTTCTAGGGAGAAAAATTAAGTTTTATAAAACTTTTACTTTAGTGAAATTTAAGTCTCCTAAAGGAATAGGAGCATAGTCTTAGATCAAACAAAATATAAGTGACACATGTAAAAGATAGTACTCCCTTTTACAAATGGAACTTGTTTGCGTAGGAAGCATTCTTACGTTTGTGCAATTCCTAAAGGCAACACTGACTTCAGGTCACTGGCTCTATTCAAGAACTATCAGGGAGTTCCCGTCATGGCTCCACAGAAATGAATCTGACCAGCATCCATTAGGATTGCAGGTTCGATCCCTGGCCTTGTTCAGTGGGTTAAGGATCCAGCGTTGCCATGAGCTATGGTGTAGGTTGCAGATGTGGCTTGGATCTGCCACTGCTGTGGCTGTGGTGTAGGCCAGCAGCTATAGCTCCAATTTGACCCCTAGCCTGGGAATCTCCATATGCCACAGATGCAGCCCTTAAAAGACAAAGAAAAGAAATATATCATATACCATGATAACTGTCCAGACTCCTCTGTGCACAGGGAACTAGAGGCAGCCCAGGGACCACTGTATCTGCCTGCATCCCATGCCCCACCCTTCTAATCCTATATAGGATTTACCCCAACTCCCCGAAGCTTTTCCTCAGGCCATGGTATAAACCTGGCTCTGTGCTCTCCTCACACATCACATCGGAGGTTGCTCTCTTGGTAAGATGAAAAGCAGAACAGGAAACACCTACCTAGTCTCTAGCTACCTCCCATGGTAGGGAACTCCCTCAACAAGGCCCGCCTCCCCTCTCCTTCAGCTCATCCTCCAGTTCCCTACTTACTTTTCGCTTTGACCCCAACATGTATTGTCCCCTCCCTCCAAGGGAGCTGATGTATATAAATGCTAGAAAGCTGCCTCTGTTCAGAAAGCTCATCATGAGTGAATGTGACCTGACCTTAAATATAAGTCAGAGGTGATGCTCCAGGGAAACTGCCCACCAAACTCAGTATGACATCTGGCTCAGGTATATAGAAGGCTTTAATGAGAACTGGACCGTGATGCTCTCTCTTGGTCCCTGGGAACAAGTTCCAAATGCCAAAGCTCATTTCCCTTTTATCAGAAAGCTCTTCAGCAAAGGGAGAAAATGGAAAGAGATCTTTCAACTTTCTACTCCCAAAGATTTTTCCAAATATACCAGAAAGACTGACATCAAAGAGTAGATCAATGCAGTGAGAGTCAACTTTTTAAGCTACGAAGTATTTGGTTAGTTAGTCACACGTATGTATTTCTAATATCTTTTGATTGACTCCATTTTTTTAAATATAGATGCCCACATTAGTCAAACTGTCTCTATCAGTAAGTATTTACTTTAAAAAAATAATAAAGATATGACACCTTTCTTTAAAACTGAAAGGGCAATGCCTTGTTTTATCTGTCATTTGACACGTAATCATTTGCCTAGGTTTCTTCTAGATGCAGACTCTGCGTCTATTAAAGACAGAGCCCTGTGATGGAATGAGCCACAGAGCAACCAGGCAGTAACAGTGCTAAGTGTAAGGATGTCTCTCCTTCCAAACACATCTCCCAGCACTTACCGAAGGGCCTGGCATGTCAAATATTTCATAAAATCCACTGTCTAACTTTTTTTTTTTTCTTTTTAGGCCACGGCATATGGAGGTTCCCAGGCTAGGGGTCTAATTGGACCTGTAGCCGCCAGCCTACACCACAGCCACAGCAACTCGGGATCCGAGCTGCATCTGCAACCTACACCACAGCTCACGGCAGTACCAGATCCTTAACCCACGGAGCGAGGCCAGGGATCGAACCCACAACCTCATGGTTCCTAGTCAGGTTCGCTGACCGCTGAGAACAACGGGAACTCCTCCACTATCTAACTTGGAATGTAGAAATTTTTCTGTAACTAATTCAAAACTTCAATCTTCTCTACAGAAATAAATTTAGAAATTTAGTTTCACTCAAATGCTAGAGATGATTTTGTGGTTCTCCCAAAGAGGACACCTCCCCTCTGTTATTTTTTGTTGCCAGACAAGTTTCACTTTAATGGTCTCTCCTCATGGGCAAATGCTGATCAAGAGGGAAAGCTTCCTATGAGATAGATTAATTTGGACTGGTCCTCTTAAGTAAATTCTTCCCTAAGATTTTTAACTATCTCTAGCTACATTATAAGTTGTAATATTTTAAAACTAAAAATCACAGGGAATAGTGATCACATGTCCATGGCTATAAAAGCATATGTCATTTAAAACTTTTGGACTAGAAGAACGGACCTGTGGTTGCCAATGGGGAGGGGGAGGGCGTGGGATGGACTAGGAGTCTGGGGTTAATTGATGCAAACTACTGCTTCTGGAGTGGATAGAACACAGGGAATTATATCTAGTCACTTGTGATGGAACATGATGGAGAATTCATGTGAGAAAAAGAATATGTGTATGTGTGACTGGGTCATTTCGCTATACAGTAGAAATTGACAGAACACTGTCCATTAACTATAATGGAAAAAATTAAAATCATTAAAAAAATAAAGCTCCAAAGCATTCAGTTCAAATATGACCACTTTAATCTTTTCAAAGACTGGTAGTAAAATTAATATAAGCTTCATTTCCAGAATTCCTGTGGTAGTTATTTTGAATATTGCTGAATTAGGATACACCACCACTATGATTAACAATACACGCTAAGAAGGGCAAGTACATGGAATAGTAACAAGCCAGTACCAGCACAATTGACAGTCATCCTTTCATGATGACCAGGACTTTCTTCTTCACCTCACTGTTATGCCTGAAGCATCCTGAACTGGATCGAGCAAAGTCTGAGCAGCCTGACTGCAGATGCCTCTTATTCTAGGCAACCTGAACAATTATAGCACTAATGGATCTTGCTGAGTAATAGGACATTTCCCAGTGCTACATCAAGAGCACAAGGTGTCTAGCAAACGGACTCTGGGTTCCTGTCCTGGTTCTCCTCTTCACTACTAAGTCACATCGCCAAATTCTGCCCCCATCCCTTTATGTGAATGAGAGGATTCTCATAACCCAATTTGGGTCTTTCCAACTTTTGCTACTGTAAAACTGTTTGGATACGTGTCTATAGGTATATCTCTGTCCGTGTTCCTTACTGTTTCTTAAAATCTATTTCTAGAAATAAAATCATCAGCGTCAAGCTCTTGGGACCTGTCTGAAAAGGAATTTGATGATATGGATCAATCTACTTTTGCACCAGCAGACAGCATTCCTGTGCCCTCCTTGTGGTATCATATGACAGCGACACTTTCCCTCTGCATGTCAGCCACTCACTGCACGATTCCCCCGCCCCTGTGCTGCTGCTCCTTGATAAGCACCACTCTTAAGGGATGTAAAAATTTTACCAGGGTCTTACTGTGTATCACATTTTAGACACGGAAATTGGTTTTTAATATTTTCTCCTAGGGGAGTTCCCGTGGTGGCGCAGTGGTTAACGAATCCGACTAGGAACCATGAGGTTGCGGGTTCAGTCCCTGCCCTTGCTCAGTGGGTTAATGATCCGGCGTTGCCGTGAGCTGTGGTGTAGGTTGCAGACACGGCTCGGATCCCGCGTTGCTGTGGCTCTGGCGTAGGCCGGTGGCTACAGCTCTGATTGGACCCCTAGCCTGGGAACCTCCATATGCCGAGGGAGCGGCCCAAGAAATAGCAACAACAACAACAACAACAAAAAAGACAAAAGACAAAAAAAAAAAAAAAATTTCTCCTAGGAAGAGGCTTCATGCACATCTCTTCCTAAATCAGTAGTCTTTTCTTAGATGCCCAAAAAACCCCACAATTATTGGGAAAGTCTTTCATTTTTTTTGATAAATTTGCTTCCATAGCTTGGCTATTGTAAGAAATGCTACAGTGAACATGGGAGTACATACATCTTTCTGAGTTAGTGCTTTTGTTTTTTCAGGGGAAAAAAAAAAAAAAAACAGAAGTGGAATTCCTAGATTATACTGTAGTCCTATTCTTAATTTTCTGAAGAATTGCCATACTGTGTTCCACAGCAGCTGTACCAATGTACATTCCCACCGCCTGTGCACAAGCGTCCCATTTTCTTTATATTCTCACGAATACTTGTTACTTAAGGTCTTCTTGATGATCGCCATTCTGACAGGTGTGAGGTGGTAGCTCATCTAGGTTCTGATTTGCGTTGCCTGACAATGAGTGATGTGGAACATCTTTTCATCGGTCTGTTGGTCATTTGCTATGTCGTCTTTGGAAAAATGTCGCTTAGGTCCTCTATTTTTTAATCGGGTGGCTTGTTTTTATGATGTTGAGTCGTGGTATATGGTGAGTTCGTAAATTAATTCTTAGCCAATTATTTACCCTAAAACTATTCATCGAGTGACTCATCTCTTCTCCATTCTCTCATAGCTCCTTCATGCATAAGAATGTATTTTGGACCTTGCAATTACATTCATATGTACACTTATAAAGCAATCCACATTTTAAATTGCTGTGCTTTTTCAAGTTTGTCATTTGTTCTAACATTGGAAGAGTCTCAGGAATTTTTCCTTTTAGAACCTTTCCTTACCTGTTTATCTTCCATATGAATGTTAATATTCTATTTATTCTAAGAAAACTCTCACTAGATTTAACATGGCTATTGACTTAAAGTTATAAATTAATTGTCATCTGTTACCCTCTATGGAAATAGAGTTTACCTTTTTTTTTTTTTTTTTGGTCTTTTCAGAGCCACACCCACAGCATATGCATGTTCCCAGGCTAGGGGTCGAATAGGAGCTACAGCTGCTGGCATACACCACAGTCACAGCAACGCAGGGTCCAAGCCATGTCTGCAAACTACACCACAGCTTTCGGCAACGCCAGATCCTTAACTCACTGAGTGAGGCCAGGGATCAAACCTGCATCCTCATGGATACTAGCTGGGTTCATCACTGCTGATCCACAAAGGAAACTCCCCCATTTCTTAAATTATATTGTTTACCATTACATTTTTAACATACAAAATAAAAATACCACACACTCCTCTAAAGCAAAGAGTAGACAGTGTTCTAAGCTTTGTCACTATTGCTTTTTTCCCTTAGAGCTCACATGACTTTCTACGATTGTTGGTCAGAATCTATAAAAATCTATAAAAATTCTAATGACTAAGTCTCTCAAATAAGGCAATTACTCTACTTTTAATTGCTGTTGATACCATTATATATTTGGTCTTTTTTTTATCTTTTTTTTTTTTTGTCCTTTTAGGGCTGCACCCACTAGAGATGGAGGTTCCCAGGCTAGGGGTCCAATTGGAGCTGTAGCTGCCACAGCAACACCAGATCAGATCCGTGTCTGCGACCTATACCGCAGCTCACAGGTAACGCCAGATCCTTAACCCACTGAGTGAGGCCAGGGATCAAACCCAAAACCTCATGGTTCCTAGTCAGGTTCGTTTCTGCTGCGCCACGACAGGAACTCCCATATTTGGTCTTTTGCAATATGCATTTCCTTTTTAATGCTTCTCATTGCACAAACCATAATTTCTCTACCTTCACCATTTCCTGACATACCAAAATATGGTTTTCATGTAACTACCTAAGAGCCTTCATTATTACATCAAAAGTCTACTTCAGGAGTTCCCGTCATGGCTCAGTGGAAAAGAATCTCGCTAGCATCCATGAGGACACAGGTTCAATCCCCGGCTTCACTCAGTGGGTTAAGGATGTGGCACTACAGTGGGAGCCATGGTGTAGGTCACAGATGCAGCTCCGATCCCCAGTTACTGTGGCTGTGGTGTCCGCCGGCGGCTGCAGCTCTGATTCAACCCCTGGCCTAGGAACCTCCATATGCCGTAGGTGTGGCCTTAAAAAGACCAAAATAATAAAATCTGTTTCAATAATAACCTCTTTCTGATCAATTTTAATATGGACTATTTATATCACCTTCATTGGCACACAAGCACCCTCATTTATTTTTAGTAGATCATCATTCTCATTTATTTCTTAGAGAACCTATCACCGAAATATTGTGTGCCTGCCTCTTAAGTCATTTATATTTAGGATGAAAAAGCACTGTAGATGGTACCTGTAGGTTTATGAAACAAGACTGAAGCTTTCTACTTTCAAGTGTGAGGCACGATATTACAAATATCTGCAGAATTTGCAATGAGCATATACAACATGGCCATCACTACAGAAGTGAAATTTTTAAACGGATGTTTGCCAAACTGACCTTCACCTTGGTAATTTTTTTTTTAAAAAAAGCGATGTTTTGCTATATGTGGATATAAAATTAGAGGAAAAAATTGACTGTGAAGCTTAAAAAGAGAGCATACAGTTAGCAACCATAAAACACTGCCATGAAGAAAAAGCAGTTTAGAAAATTTTAATTATCTTGATGTTCCCTTCCTGCTTCAGTGGTTAATGAACCAATTAGCATCCATGAGAATGCAGGTTTGATCCCTGGCCTCGCTCAGTGGGTTAAGGATCCAGCGTTGCCCTGAGCTGTGGTGTAGATTGCAGACTCGGCTCGGATCCCATGTTGCTGTGGCTGTGGTGTAGGCCGGCGGCTACAGCTCCGACTTGACCTCTAGCCTGGGAACCTCCGTGTGCGGTGAGTGCGGCCCTAAAAAGACAAAAAAAAAAAAAAAAATTGTCTTTATAAACTTAAACACTCGCAATCTTTATTCACTTGCTACTGGGTTATCAAATAATATGTTTGAAGTTTATGTTAGTTTAAATGAAGAACACTGGAGTTCCCGTCATGGCGCAGTGGTTAACGAATCCGACTAGGAACCATGAGGTTGCAGGTTCAATCCCTGGCCTTGCTCAGTGGGTTAAAGATCTGGTGTTGCCATGAGCTGTGGTGTGGTTTGCAGATGTGGCTCAGATCCCGAGTAGCTGTGGCTCTGGCCTAGGCCAGTAGCTACAGCTCCGATTAGACCCCTAGCCTGGGAACCTCCATATGCCTCAGGAGTTGCTCAAGAAAAAAATAAATAAATAAATAAAAATAAATAAATAAATGAAGAACACTAATTATCATCACTTAAATTTCAAACAGCTATAATATGAACAGGGTTGATAGGGAGTGCTGGCAAGCTGGAGAGTTATAGGAATGTCTTCCTCAAGAGACTGCAAACCAGAAAGAGCCCTAAGAAAAAGCCTTCACTATTAGAGAAGGGCCTCTGGGCTTTACATGGTGCCCTGGCTAGAAGTCCCAAGAACCCACTGACGTCACTGTCCCCTATTGTGTGAGAATCCCCGGCTCTAACAAAGGACAGAGCCCTCTTGCATAAATGAGAAGTGGTGAGGTTCTCTATTCTGTCCCATGTCTTAAAACAATCACCGAATATCCCACTGTAAATTAACAAGAGGTTTTTTTTGTGTGTTTGTTTTGGCCGCCCCAGGGCAGAGGGAGTTTCCAGGGCAGAGATCAGATCCAAGCTACACTTGCAATGACCTCTGTTGCAGCTGCAGTAACACCAGATCCTTTAACCCACTGTGCCAGGTCAGGAATTGAACCTGCGTCCCGATGCTGCAGAGATGCCACCGATGCTGTTGCACCATGGCAGGAACTCCAACAGGAGTGGGGGTTTTTTAATAATTTTTTTCTTCTTTTGAATGCATCTTTAACAAAATATTGACATAAAGATATAAATAGAAACCGAATTTCTCAAACTAATAGGTGAACATTTATTTGCTACACTCTTTCTAAGCTGCAAGCCATGGAAAGGAAGGCCTGGTGACAGAGTGATAAGAGTTTCCTCAATAACATCAGCCATGAGTTCAAAATGACATAAGCTTCGGATGCATGGCTGACTAGAGGCAGACCAAAGACTTGGCATTACTCCAGGGATGAGAAGTAGAGACTGACTAATCAGAGACACAGCCAATAAGATTACCTTCAAATACATCTTCTTACCTCATAAGGGTAATAAAGAATGTTTTCACTTGCATATTTCCAAGATTGCTAACTTAAGATGAGTATCTGTGAAATTACTAACTCATATCACTAGCTAGATATGTCCCAACTAAATATGTTAGGAGAAATAATTCTGTAGAACCACAGAGCAAGAGAGGACTGTGGATATGTATATGGTGGCAAATTTCTAATTTTTTTAAAATAGTAAGGCAATACTCATGAAAACTAACAAATACTGAAGAGAGACAGAGGAATGAATATATTAGCAAAATTCACAGAAAATTATAATGAGGAGCTGAAATCACCTTACAGACTTCTGTCAATTCTTTTACTAATTAGAAAACCCCGCAGATTTAAAAACAAAAAGACAATCTATGGAATACAAGAAAATAGTTTCGAACAATGTAACTGACAAGGTTTAATTTCCAAAATATACAAACAACTCATACAACCCAACAGCAAAAAAATCAACAACCCAATTGAAAAATGGGCAGAATACCTGAATATACATTTCCCCAAAGAAGACATACAGACGGCCAAGAGGCACATGAAAAAATGTTCAACATCACTAGTTATCAGAGAAATGCAAATAAAAACTACCACTTCACACCCGTCAGAATGGCAACCATAAGTTAGTCTACACTGGGAGTTCCCATCATGGCTTAGCGGTTAACAAATCCGATTAGGAACCATGAGGTTGCAGGCTCGATCCCTGGCCTTGCTCAGTGGGTTGAGGATCCAGCGTTGCCATGAGCTGTGGTGTAGGTCACAGACACCACTCGGATCTGGCGTTGCTGTGGCTGTGGCATAGGCTGGCAGCTACAGCTCTGATTCAACCCCTAGCCTGGGAACCTCCATATGCCATGAGTGCAGCCCTAAAAAAGAGAAAAAGACAAAAATGAAAAATAAAAAAGGTAAGTCTACAAATAACAAATGCTGGAGAGGGTGTGGAGAAAGGGAACCCTCCTACACTATTGGTGGGAATGTAAATACAACCACTATGGAAAACAGCATGGAGGTACCTCAGAAAACTAAATATAGAACTAACATATGACCCAGCAATCCTATTCCTGGGCATCTATCGAGACAAATTTTTCCTTGAAAAAGGTACATGCACCCCTATGTTAACTGCAGCACTATTCACAATAACCAAGACAGGCAAACAACCTAAATGTCCATTGACAGGTGAGTAGATTAAGATGTGGTATATATACACACAATGAAATACTACTCAGCCATAAAAAAGAACAAAATAATGCCATTTGTAGCAACATGGATGGAACTAGAGACTCATACTGAATGAAGTCAGTCAGAAAGATAGAGACAAATGCCATATAACATCATTTATATCTGGGATCTAATATACAGCACAAATGAACCTATTTACAGAAAAGAAACAAACTCACGGACATGGGGAACAGACTTGTGGTTGCCAAGGGAGAGAGGGAGGGAATGGGATGGACTGGGAGTTTGGAGTTAGTAGATGCAAACTATTGCATTTGGAGAAAAAGCAATGAGATCCTGCTGTATAGCACAGGGAACTGTATCTAATCACTTGTGATGGAACATGATGGAAGATAATGTGAGAAAAAGAATGTGTATATATATATGTATAACTGGGTCACTCTGCTGTAGAGCAGAAATTGATGGAACACTGTCAGTCAACTATAATAAAAAAATTTTTCTTTAAAAAAAGCAAAACCTGCAGCTCCTGTTGTGCACTGCAGAAACAATCCGACTAGGAACCATGAGGTTGCAGGTTCGATCTCTGGCCTCACTCAGTGGGTTAAGGATCTGGTGCTGCCTTGAGCTGTGTCCAGCAGCTATAGCTCCAATTCAACCCCTAGCCTGGGAACCTCTGTGTGCTGTGGGTGCAGCCCTAAAAAGAAAAAAAAAAAATAGGCAAAACCCCCAGATTAGATTTTGTTCATTTCACTGCTTAATAAAGTTAAGACAGATTACATGTCTAAGGTATACAGTAAAATAATTGTAACAATAGACTTTAACCAGGGGTGTATGCTTTAGCCTTCAATTCATTGGATCGCACACTCACTCAAACTAAATGATATGGAAATGATTTACAGAGGATACTAACTTCAACAGTCAATCAGATTAAAAGGCAATAAATGCATGTAACTACTCTCATTACTCAGGTGTGTATCTTGTCTGAAACCTCAGTGCAGATTTTATACCCAATTTAAATTACCCAAAATGTCAGTACACTGCCAGTCGGGAAAAAGCTAAAATGACCCCTTTCCTCCAACTCTTGACTTGGATATTCCAAAATGCTGGTTCAAAAAGGATAAACTACTACTAATGCATAAAAGACTGCTGAAATTACTACATGAAATAATAACAAAATTCTTTATGGTGACAATGAACTAGGATGTCTAGAGGTTTTTAAAAGACAACAAACCAACCCTATTTCACAAGAATTGGTAATTTTTCTGTAAGAGAACAAAACAGAAGTCAGCTTTTTCCTATAAGAAAATGAATTGAGATTTTTTTTAAATCCTAATCATATTTCAGCTAAAAATTGAGATCTCAGAAGGATAAAATATTCTCAAAGACAGACAGCTTACTATCTTTACATTTAATTTAAAAATCAGGACTCAGGAGTTCCCGTCGTGGCGCAGTGGTTAACGAATCCGACTAGGAACCATGAGGTTGCAGGTTCGGTCCCTGCCCTTGCTCAGTGGGTTAACGATCCGGTGTTGCCGTGAGCTGTGGTGTAGGTTGCAGACGCGGCTCGGATCCTGCGTTGCTGTGGCTCTGGTGTAGGCCAGTGGCTATGGCTCCGATTCGACCCCTAGCCTGGGAACCTTCATATGCCGCGGGAGCGGCCCAAGAAATAGCAAAAAGACAAAAAAAAAAAAAAAATCAGGACTCAGGGTTCCCGTCGTGGCTCAGTGGTAAATGAATCTGACTAGTATCCACGAGGATGCAGGTTCAATCCCTGGCCTCACTCAGTGGGTTAAGGATCCGACGTTGCCGTGAGCTGCGGTGTAGGTGGCAGACGTGGCTCAGATCCTGCATTGCTATGGCTGTGGTGAAGGCTGGCTGCTACAACTCCAATTTGACCCTAGCCTGGGAACCTCCAATATGCAGTGGGCGCAGCCCTAAAAGAAGAGCAAAAAATTAAAAAAAAATTTTTTTAAATAAATAAAAGTCAGGGCTTACTAAAAACAATAAATGAAAGTCCAGGCTTCTGAACAGCAGATTTTGCTTTCCTCTTAGACACTGTAACTACTCAAGCAGATGTGATTAAACAATGATATTTAATCATTCTGTAGACCAATCAGCTAGCTTTTCTTCAGTTATACATTTATATAGGATAGAATTACCTGGACTTTTTTTGTTTCCAACACTGCATCTACTAGATTAAAATGCCTTCATTAACCAGCAGCTACAAACAATGTGATTCACCACTAAGAGAAAGATTTTTTTAATACAAACATCATGCAGTACTTGGGAAATCCCATCATAAATTGCAATTGTTGATTACCAGCTTAATATTTACTTATACTACTTTGGGAAACATTCATTTAAAGAATACTGGGTACTATATAGATTGATCAGACTTGCCTGATAATGCACAAAACCCCAAACTGGTGGCATTTCAATTAGGTAACAATCTAAGAATGAGCTTTTGGAAGTTGTGAAATTAAATGACTTTTTTCAAAAAGCCAACATATCTCTAAACATGCATCCAAATGCTTCCTGTGATCACCAGAGTAGAACTTACATATTTAATCTAACAGTACTGCTTGTGATCACAACAATTTCCTTTCATTTATTTATTTATTTACTTACTTATTTTGGTCTTTTGTCTTTTTACGGCTGCACCCACAGCATCTGGAGGTTCCCAGGCTAGGGGTCAAATTGGAGCTGCAGCTACAAGCCTGTACCACAGCCACTGCCACAGCCATGCCACATCTATGACCTATACCACACCTCAACACCGGATCCTTAACCCACTGAGTGAGGCCAGGGATCAAGCCCACATCCTCGCGGATGCTAGTCGGATCTGTTAACCACTGAGCCACGACAGGAACTCCAATTTTCTATCAACTTTGACTATCCTCACTGGTAGCAATATGCTCATCCTTTCAGGTTGGATACAGTTTTTGGAAATCACTTCAAGTCATGCAAAGCCCAGGCTGCTTCATAAACTGCATTTTAAATAAAACACCAAGGGTCACTACCAAGTGTGTTTAATGACCTGGTTATGGAGGCAAATCCCCCCAAAAGGGGGAATCCCTAACCATGCTTTGAGTAGTAGTTCATCACTGGAACTATGTAACTACAAAGTGGCTTCTTTGAAAAGACTGCCTATTAGTATTGTACGTTCTCGTATAGTCTAACACCACCCTGTCCCACAGTCCCGCTTCCTACATAAACCCACCCAACTCCTACCCTGATTTATGGGGCTGACAACTGACATCAAAGTTATTTTGCAGCAAACCTCTAAATAGTCTATATTCATAGCTAAGGTCGTTTTCAGATCCCATGTGTTTAACACTTTTTTTTTTTTTTTGCAGCCACACCTGCGGCACATGGAAGTTCCCAGGCCAGGGGTCAAATCAGAGCCACAGCTGCTGGCCTACGCCACAGCCATACCAATACTGGATCTGAGTCACATCTGTGACCTTACACCACAGCCTGAGACAATGCCAGATCCTTAACCCACTGAGCGAGGCCCGGGATCGAGCCCTCATCCTCATGGATACTATGTCGGGTTCTCAACTTGCTGAGCCACAACAGAAACTCCCTCCATCTTCTGTACACCTTAGAATGTACAAAATTATACAGTTTATGAACCATGGTAATTTCCTACCCGTGACCAACTCAACTGACCACACGGCCTATTAAGATTAGTTTAAACACCATTTGGCAACAACGACTCCAAATGCGGCATCAGAAAAAGACAAGAAACATTCCCTAAACTTTACTTGTGACCCTTATTTATATGCCTGTCCTACCACATAATAGACAGAATCACATGAAACTGACATTTCTTCAGGTCATAGATGGCTGAATATCAATACTTCATATGGTTCAACATAGTAACACTGCTCTAAGACAAAGAAGTCTGAACGCCTCCCAAGAGAGCTAATGAAATAGACTATTAGCTTCATGGCCATCTTCCAGCAACAACTTCTATTTCTACAAAGTTTCATAGCTTACAGAAACTTTTAATATATGTATTACAGAACTTTGCAACTTTGTGAATTAGGCAGATTGGATAACCTGATCCCCACTTTACAGATGAGAAGAGAAGGCTCAGATGTTAAGTCATTGGCTCAAATGTCCAAAAGTAATGGAGCAAGGATCAGACGTGGGCCCTCTGACTCTCGATCTTTGCTGCAAACACCCTTCCTTTCAAAGGATAACCAAAATCATCTAACCATGAGCACATACGCTCCCTGTGCCTGCCTGTGGGCAGATTCCTTAAATACTTACGTGATAAGTGTCTAGATTAGAATACTTAAGTGCTTTCCCAATGTGGGTACATACTTAAGTACATTCTTAAAATTTATTTGCTCACGTATGCCAGCGGCACCCTCACCCGGGACTTCATCCTTCCATTACTCAGCCTGTCTGTCCCTCACCCCAAAAGTCACCACCCGGCTAACTGTACTCTGCAGCCCCTGAGGAGCAAAACATACACTAAACATACACTGTGGACCTCACACCATCCGTCATGACATCAGCCGATCTGACTTACGCTAACCCAAGGCTGGGATGTGATTCCCAACAACATATTAGTTGAATAAACAGCTGGCCCGTGACTCAAATTGACGGTAGTAATGTAAGGACGCCACTTAAATCTTAAAAGAAAAATGGGCTACAGCCAAAATTTGTCCTACAATCATGACTACTTATTGATGAAGGGGAAAAAGGTTTATACTAACTTCTAAACCAGGTAATTCCACACAGGAGAATATTCACAGCAAGTGACAGAGGATGCAATGTGGTAAGGCATCCTCGTCCGCCCACCCCTACTGGCCCATCAAGCAATAATGGAGTCTTTCCTGTTTACTAATTTAAAATAATACATACTCCACCAGTGCTATCTTTAGATATAGACACTGATAACCTTTTCCTCCTGTCAGGTCCTGTAGGGGTGTCAGTTTGCAGGGATCAAATCTCACTTGTTACCAAGAAAACCTGTCTGTGATTATGGTGGCCATGGAGAGGGGCATGAAGACACCTCATAACATGTTTACACACACACGCACACACACACACACACACACACACACAAACACCCCTTTGCTTTTAAATTATTTTTAAATGTTTTAAATACTTACTCACACAACAGAACACCATTCTCTAGAGAGGCTCGAAAATCCTTTGTTTCAAAATTCTTCTCTGTTACTGCCTGAAAGACAGAATTGGGTATTAATTTTCTCCTAATCAAGGATAATACACAAGTCAGATTCAGTATTAGATTAATTAATAGGCATCTAATGCCATACATGAAGAATGTGCATAGGTCACCAAAGTTGCTTCATGTAAGAAATCCTAGGTGCAGTTCTATGTCACGAAGAGAGAAGTTTACCATTTTAGCATGAATAAACAGAAACAAACAAACAAACAAAACGCGATGAGTGTTTTCTACAATGTAACCATTTTACGGCTGATAAACAAAAGTTATAAGCTTAAATTACAGCATATTTTCTATATTAAAAAAACTTATGGGCAATCTACTCTACTAAGAGTAAATAAAACCAGATTAAGACATAAACTTGAAATACCAACTATATACACACATCGTTAATTTCAATTCCATCCTTAAATTCCTCAGGTTTCATTACAGAACTAAACAGCAGAGGCCATGACTCTTCTTGAATGTATTCATGAAATGGCTGTGATTTGTGTAAGAGCTTTCCTGAAACATCCTAGGGAGAAAACCATTCAATCCTGACATAGAGACAAAAGTCAGAGACGGAAAATCGTACATACTTGAAAGAGACAATTCCCCACATAAGGTTCTTACATACGAACAGGCCACCTACGATTACCACGACCGTTCTTCGTGAAACTGCTGGAAAAAAATCTACCAATTCTGCCTTTCTCTGCCTTTCAGGGGTAGAGAGATTGGAAGGAAAGGCAATTCCATGGGAAAAGAGTAGCAGAGAAACTGGAGGCCATGATAGGGAATAGCTGTGCCAAGAACTTCCTCGGGAGTTTCCATGGTAGCTCAGTGGCAACAAACCCAACTAGTATCTATGAGGACTCAGGTTTGATCCCTGGCCTCAATCAGTGGGTTAAGGATCCGGCATTGTCATGAGCTATAGTGCAGGTCACAGATGCCACTTGGATCTGGCATTGCTGTGGCTGTGGCTGTGTCTGTGGCCAGCAGCTGCAGCTCCGATTCAACCCCTTGCCTGGGAACTTCTACATGCTGCAGGTGCAGCCATAAAGAGACAAAAAAAAAAAAAAAAAAAAAAAAAAAAAAAAAAGAACTTCCTGGGAAGGGGTCCAAGCCAAATATGTGAGCAGATGCAGAGAGACAGCAGCCACCCTAGAGATGGACCCAGCACCTGCAAGCAGGGTCCTTGTTTCACTTGCCACTTAGGGAGAAATCTGATCTCGGAAACCTGATTGAGAAGCCACGCATCTTAAATCCTAGGTAAGCTGCAAAGTTCCTCCTGTCTCTACTCACTGCTGTGAACTTTACAGTCCACCTAGGGTCCCTGTGTACCTTCTTTACCTTTTCTACAATGCCCAGCAGTGCCACAGATACACATAAGAACAGGTAACTGACAAAACACTGTGGTTTTAGAACTAAAGGTAAGCTTCTCATAAGCTGATCCTATAAATATGGGCAAGAGCCTGGGCTGGGAGGGGACACACTCAAATGCAGGAAGAAGTAGCAGCTCCTTTCCTACATAGGGCATTAATCTATAGAAGGGCGGACAGCTGCATGACCCAAAACTCCTCTGCTGAGTGTCTCCGTTATGTGCACCTGCCTGGATACTGGGTGGGGAATCTTAAAAAGATGTGAGTAGCTCACAACCACATAAGTAAACCACAAAGTTTAAAGGTGCAAGAAAACATATCCACATGGGATGGCACATTCCTTCAGGCATAACCTTGACTGGCTCATGGATTACCCCAGGTAAGCTTGAATTTTTCCCAAATAGATCCTAAAGTCAAGGTGAGCACTGATCTCAGCTGGTGAAAACAAAGAACATCTCATTTCTCTGGGAACGCCAACCCAAGCTAAAGCCATGGGGGAGGGAGGGGAACCCAGGAACATCCAAAGCAAATGTCCAAGTCCATTCTCAGAAGACTTATTATTCCCAACTGAAACAGTCTAGAGAATACGCTCCTGCATCAAGGTGGAGCAAATGCAGACACACGGAGAGCAGTGAAGTGATATCAGCAGCACTGGATGGGCCAGTCAAGAGGGCAGTGTAACAAGTGACGAAATGGAAAGAGAAAGGGCTCAAGGCAGACTGAAGCACGTTCAAATGCCGCTTTCATTATCTAAATAGCTGCGTGATCTTAAGCAAGTTCAATAACCTCCGTGAACCGCAGTCGGCCCATCTGAAACAGGGTAACTATCGTGTACTTATTCTTGCAATGGCCAAGATGCTGTGCAATCAAGTACCTGAGGGTGGCTCACAGGCGTATATGCTTAACCTCATTACATGCATTGACCTTTCAGAGACACCCTGACAGCACACTGCCATCATTACACACCATGCAGACAAAGCTTAGATTCAGAATATTAATTAATAAAGTAGAAAGAGTAGAATAGAGAGAGAGATTCAGGAAGCCCAACTATCCAGAATGGTTCATTTTTTCCCAAAGGACTACAGAAAGGCAAAATCATAGCATGTAGCGGATTTCAGACAACCTCTCTCCATATGTCAAAAGATGAATGTACATACACACTTAGCAAAACCTAAATAATGGTGACCTAAGACCAGAATCCATCCACACTGTGTTTACAAAGACAGAACGTAAAAATTAAACAGATTCATAAATAATAGCCTATTTTTTAAGGACATGGGACTCTGGCATGCTCTGCACACTACTTAAGATAATAAAAAATGACACCACCATTCCAGAAGGATGTATGTCTGAAGTCTTAAACACACATACCAGGGAGTTTCCGTTGTGGCGCAGCAGAAACAAATCTGACTAGTATCCATGAGGATGTGTGTTCCACCCCTGGCCTCACTCAGCGGGTCAGGGATCCAGGGTTGCCCTGAGCTGTGGTGTAGGTCACAGATGGGGCTCAGATCCCATGTTGCTGTGGCTGTGGCCTAGGCCGGCAGGTGCAACCCCAATTCAACCCCTAGCCTGGGAACTTCCATATGCCAAGGATGTGGCCCTAGAAAGGAAAAAAAAAGAAAGGAAGGAAGGAAGAAAAAGGGAGTTCCCATAGTGGCTCAGCCGTAAGGAATCCAACTAATACTCATGAGGATGTAGGTTGATCCCTGGCCTTGCTCAATGGGTTAAGGATCCGGCAGCATTGCCGTGAGCTGTGGTGTAGGTCACAGATGCGGCTCAGATCCCATGTTGCTGTGGCTGTAGTGTAGGTGTGGTGTGGTGCAGCTCCAATTCGACCCCTAGCCTGGGAACTTTCATACATGGCAGATGCAGCCTAAAAATAAATAAATAAAAGAAAAAGAAAAAAAATGCATACTCTTGGGCACATTACATGCAGATCCTGGAGTTTATACTAAGGCCACAGGACAATACACAGAGATATCAGTAGAAGAACCACTTCACAGCATTATGTATAAAAGCAACAACTATCAGTATCTTGAATGCCCAACAAGAAGAAAATGGATAAACTGTGATGTAACCATAAAACAGAAAAGCACACGAAATTTGGGAGTTCCCTGGTGGTGCAGCAGTTTAAGGATCTGGCATCTTCTCCACAGCGTTTCTGGTCTCTGCTGTAGCACAGGTTGAATCCATGGCCCAGGAATTTCATACACCATGGGCATGGCCAAAACAAAAGTCTCTCCAAGAGTTTTAAACTAAAAAGAAAGCATACATTCATACCACAGCTTTTCTGTCTATAGCAGCAGCCTGGGCCACAGTTTTTAAGAAACACACAGCATGGCATCTATCACAGCCAGGTGGGGCTCAGGGGCCTGTGGTCTATGGCCCATTTCCCACTTATAACCTTGGACAGGGAGCTTATCCTCTTCCTTTTCACACAGGTTCACTGGGGACAGAGAATTAAATAAGGGTAAGGAATATGAAGCTCTGAGCACTTGCCTGATTCAGGAGGGACATTCCCAAACATTAGCTAGTACAATTCACTTTTTTGTTTCTCTTTTCTTTTCAGAGACACACTTGCAGCATACAGAAGTTCCCTAGCCACAGCCAAGCCAGATCCAAGCCGCATCTGGAATTTATACCACAGCTTGTGGCAACACCAGATTCCTAACCCATGGAGTGAGGCCAGGGATCAAATCCACATCCTCACAGATACTAGTCAGGTTCTCAACCTGATGAGCCACAATGGGGAACTCCCCAATTCACTATTACTACCCATCTGTAAAATGAAGATAAAAAGTTTCATCCTAGAAAAGAAAGTCCATGTTAGCAGAAGTAATGGCCTTTATTTAAAAGGAAGAAACTGAGTTACCATGTTACAAACCTCCATTAGAATACCTCCTCTATCTTGGAAATTGCAAAACAAAAATTATGAAGATCTGAAAAGGACCTCAAAACCCAGGGAAGGCAACTTGTTCCAAAAAACGAAATCATACTTCAAAATGTGAACCCATCCACATCTGAAGCATTCAATACTCTACAAAAACCTCCAGCATTTGTGAAAGAACGTTTGTCTAGTAGTAGGTCTAATCTAACAATTACTCATTGCATTTTTCCATCGTTTTGAACCACACTCATTAGCAAGCTATTTGAGGTGTGATACACTTTACGTAACGAGGTTGTGATTCACAGGAACTAAATGGGGAGACCACGTGTTTCCCAGTGAGTTATCAAAAGTCAACACAACCAGGAGTAATCGCCATGTCGTCAAATAGCCACACCTTGCCTTCTCCCAAAACTTGTTTTCTTCCCTCTTCCTTGTCCCTTTCCACATCTAATGAAGTAAAATAAAATCATTACCCCTGAAATAACTTAAGCCCTACGTCAGATTATACTGGGGGTTTAATCCTGGACCCAACTCACTCTACACACTTCTAGTAAGACACTGCTCAGTTCCCTGATTTTCTTTTCTTTTTTTTTTTTTTTTTGGAGATTTTATTTTTTTAACTCAATGAATTGTATTGTATGTATAGGTGTACAACTGTCATCACGACCCAGTTTTACAGCATTTCCATCCCAAACCCCCAGCCCATCCCTCCCCACCCCAACCTGTCTCCTTTGGTAAATCATGAGCTCTTCAAAGTCTGTGAGTCAATTTCTGTTCTATAACTAAGATCATTGTATCCTTTTTTTAAGATTCCACATATAAGTGATAGCATATGATGTTGGTATCTCACTCTCTGACTTCACCTAGCATGATAATTTCCAGGTCCACCCATGTTGCTGCAAATGCCACTATTTCATTCCTTTTTCTGGCTGAGTAATAGTCCATTGTGTATATATACATCATCTTTATCCACTCCTCTGTCCATGGGCATTTAGGTTGCCTCCATTCCTTGGCTATTGTATAAAGTGCTGCAAAGTCCCCTGATTTTTCAAAGGGAAAGGAGTATTTGCCATATCTAGTTCACGACACATAAAGGATGTGTGAAAACATTTGACTTCTCAAAAAAAAAAAAGAAAAAAAAAAAACCTACACATTATCATCAAGGCCAGTGCTTCCAGCTGTTGTGTCCCCATGTGCGGAGCAGCCAGCCTGTTGAAGAGGAGCTAAGAGACTGGCCAAGCGTGGGGCTCTCAGGCAACATACTTCCTGGGAAGGTATTAGAATCACTCTCCCTGAGCATGTTCAAGGTGGAGCAGCGAGCCAGAAACGCTCTGCACAAACACGGCTGCCAAACCTGTCTTACCACCTGCAGCCTCCAAAGAAAGCCCTTGATAGGAAGTTTTTAAAGGGCATGTGTTGTGGAAGAAAATACCTACCAGCCTAACACACCCGCAGTAAGTGACAAGTTCACAGATTTCCCAAAAAAAAAAAAAAAAAAGGCCATTGCTTTTGCTGTGAAATGTATTAATTTAATAAACCGATGGGAATTATCTTCACACACGTTACTGTTTTGCTTGCAGTTTTGTTTTCATCCTCTCGCTGGATGAGATTTCCTGCCAATATATGCACCAAATTTCTCTAAAACTTCACCTCTGGGTTCCAATTCTGACCGCATAATCCACATGACTTAAATCCCAAACATTCTGGGAGCTTCTCAAAAAATTCTTCATATCAGACTGAGTATCAGCAAAACACTAATGCAAGCAGGCATCCACCTCATTTAAATTTCTCAAATCCCTTTGAGCAGCCATTTCAAAGAAACCCCAAAGCACGGTCTAACATATTTTTGTGTGAATCTCAATGCAAAAATGCAGTGTTCATTTGAGCTTGTTTAAAAGAGGGGAAAGGGAGTTCACATCATGGCTCAGTGGTTAACGAACCCAACTAGTATCCATGAGGATGCAGGTTCAATCCCTGGCCTCACTCAGTGGGTTAAGGATCTGGCGTTGCCATGAGCTGTGGTGTGGGTCGCAGACACGGCTCAAATCCTGTGTTGCTGTGGCTGTGGTGTGGGCCAGCAGCTACAGCTCCGATTCAACCCTTAGCCTGGGAACCTCCATGTGCCACAGGGGCGGCCCTAAAAATATATAAATAAATAAATAAATAAAGGAGGGGAAGGGATCTTTGCTGACAGAAACTAGGCAGTGAGCTTCAATCGGGCTCATAGCTGATTCCAAATTAAGTTGCTTACCAATTGAGTGATGAGCTACTATCCCAGAATATTTAAGATACACAGTACGATCATCACCATGCCAATAACTTCAACATAAGTCATGCCAAAAAGAAAATAATAACACAAGGTACACTGAACATCAGAAACCACTATGGAACATAGGAACCACATAATGAAACAATTCTTTAAATAACAGGTCTGCCTTAATTTTTCCATTCAGGAACATAACCTAGTGTCCACCTTCCTATGAGAGAGCCGTTGCAGGGTGTGGTTTCCACAGAGAGAAGCCCCACGCTGTCACACATCAAGAAGCTACCATGTTTTCAGTCAGCCTCTAAAAAGCTGTCAAAGGAGTTCCCTTGTGGCTCAGTGGGTTAAGGACCTGGTCTTGTCACTGCTCCATAGTCAATTTTTTTAATTACTTAATGAATTTTATTACATTTATAGGTGTACAACAATCATCACAACACCGTTAAATGGTTACTGCAGTGGTGCAGGCTCAATCCCTGGCCAGGGAACTTTCAGATGCTATGGGTGGCCAAGAAAACAAATAAATAAATAAATAAGCAAGCAAGCTGCCAAAGAATTTAAAAGACCCTTCTCTCTTCTTAAACTTCATTTTTGAAGCAATCATTACACAATCCCCATGACGCCACAAAACAGGTCCAATTTTTATAATGAATTCCATGAAATGTACACATTATCTACGATTCAATCATTTTGACAGATCCCACTGGTCACACATGCTAAAATCCTAGAAATGCAAGGATTTTGATACCCAGTCAAGACAATTAGGTAAAAACTAAATATAATTTACATAGAAGAAAATGTCGCCCTCCTAGCTCTTTCCAGATCAAAATTATTGAAAAGGTAATGCACAGTTTTAGAGAAGCCAGCTATCCTGATAAAAACTGGGGGTCAGAGAAGCTGAATGGGGGCCTGAGACACCTTTGCACAATGAGGGTTAAGTCTTCTAATTCCCCCAGGCTTCAGTCTCCTCAGCTATCAAAGAGGCCCCAGGATTAGGACAACCAACACTCACGGTTTCCTTCGGGCACCATCTCCCTGCATCTCCACAGCATCCCTATGCGGTAGACACTCTTACCCCATTCTGACGCAGGAAACCGAGTTACAACACAGCTGCTTGCGTTAAGACCGAGGTCAGTCCCTACCTAACAGGCAGGGAACATCCAATGAGAAAGTCTATGAAAACACTGCGTGACCTTTACGACGTAATTCAGAACCTCCCCGCTCCATCCCAGCCTACTCTGCCTACTCTCCAGGGCAGGACTGCCTTACCCAAC
Organism: Sus scrofa; assembly: GCF_054392235.1. NCBI lineage: Eukaryota > Metazoa > Chordata > Mammalia > Artiodactyla > Suidae > Sus > Sus scrofa. Next base: position 55,000,416 of record NC_139393.1, on the reverse strand, counting down.
TTCTCATTGGCTGAGATACAGCATACACATACTCATCCTTTATGTTAAATCTAATTACTCTTCCTATGAATATCTGCACCACAAACATTTTAAGCAAGGAAGAACAAGACCAGAAAAATAAAATAAAATAAAAAGGCAAAACCAATGGCTAAATTTCATGGGTATGGGAGGAGTGGGGATTGGTTGTGTCTCCGAGGAAGAGCCTGCCTCTAATCCCAAAATCACCGACCCTGGTTTTGTCAACAGCCCAAGAACAAACACATACGGGAGTCCACAGAAACACGTCACTCCAGAGATGCAGCTCATCAAGAGGGAATATTCTCAGATGAAAACCTCAGGGTGAAGAGCTTTTCATACTGATTTGTTACGTCAATTTCTTCCAGACTAAGGAATATATTAGAATTCAACTTTCCTTTTCAATTATCTTTCCTTGGTTACCAAAGGGGGAAGGGGGGGAGAGATATATTAGGAGGTTTGTATAAATAAACATGCACTACTATACATAAAACAGCCAACAAAGACCTTCTGTATAGCATAAGAAACTCAACTTAAGATTCCGTAATAGGAGTTCCCGTTGTGGTGCAGTGGTTAACAAATCTGATTAGGAACCATGAGGTTGCGGGTTCGATCCCTGGCCTCGCTCAGTGGGTTGAGGATCTGGCACTGCCATGAGCTGTGGTGTAGGTCACAGATTTGGCTCAGATCTGGCATTGCTGTGGCTCTGGCATAGGCCAGCAGCTACAGCTCCAATTAGACCCCTACCCTGGGAACCTCCATATGCCACAGGTGCAGCCCTGAAAACACAAAAAGTAAAAAAATTAAAAAATTAAATAAAATAAAAAAGATTCTGTAATAACCTATATGGGTAAAGAATCTGAATAAGAATGGATGTAAGTACATGTATAACTGAAATTACTGTACACATGAAACTAACACAACCTTGTATATCAACTACACTCCAATAAAAAATATTTTTAAATAATGAATAAAATAAATTATCTTTATTACTCTTAACTAAGATACTAAGAAAGTATTAAGCTACTCATTTATTTAAGAAATCATGTGGGAGTTCCTGTAGTGGCTCAGGGAAACAAACCTGACTAGTATCCATGAGGACGCAGGTTCGATCCTCAGCCTCACTCAGTGAGTTAAGGATCCAGCATTGCCGTGAGCTGTGGTATAGCTCACAAACATGGCTCGGATCCCGAGCTGCTGTGGTGTAGGCCGGCAGCTACAGCTCCAATTTGACCCCTAGTCTGGGAACCCCCATTTGCCGAGATATTGTCCTAAAAAGACAAATAAATAAATAATTTAAAATTTTTTAATTTAAAAAATAAAAAATCATGTAATGACAACTGCTATGTGCATACCTGACATGATGCCGGCACTAGGAATGTAAAAGTAAGATGAAGCAATTCTTGGAAATTCCACTTAAAAAGTCCAACCCTGTTTTGAAATTTGTGGTCAAAATGGCATTTTGAGCCTAGGCATCTCTCTAAAATGCGGCTCACCCTTTGAATTTCAGCATGTTCTTGTTTAACTTGTATATTCAGCAAAATAACACTGCCTCAAGCAGCATAATTTCCAAGTCACCAGCCCCTCTTAAGATTTGGCTTTGGACTACATAATATCCCCAGCGTATACCAGGACAATTTTTGCCAATGCTAACATCATCTGATAGCAAAACCAAAGCCAACTCACAGTCTTCCAAGAGTGGTATCAGAATTGCACAGATCACTGAATTCTGAATGGAATCCAACATCTCATAGTGGTCAAAAATCTAAACATTTTCTGCCCTGCTGCCCACGACAAGCCCTGGGTCTCAGTGGCGAGTGCAAATTACTCCTCCCACCTCATCCCCTAGGAAGGGCCCCGTGGCTTCACACAGCCAGGAAGGAGAGACAGATAGAAAAGAACACAGCTCCTGGATAATTAAAAGCCAACTGTCCTCATAAACACTCCAAATTCTCACTCCATCATCATTAGGCCAAATGCCAGGTACACTTAGATGTGGCAGGGGCGGCGGGGGGGGGGGGGGGGGGGCCTGCAAAAAAAAAAATGAGTTTCAACATGATTTCTGGTCCAGGAGAAGCAGCCACATCCTGATACCATTACCAACTCTTAGCTTACAGTCTCCAGTTATTTTTGCTAAACCACAACCACTAATAAGCCACCAATGGAAAACAACTGGAAAGAACTAAATAAAACCAAGGGAAGAAAGGAAGATTTGCTCCAGGGCTGACAATTTTATGTGCCAGGTTTCATCCAGATACAAGATCTAAGACAACCTGAGCCCCATTAGCAGCTAGTTAAATTCACCAAAAACATCACACACAAAAATGCTCTCAGGTTTACAGCTATCCTTTGTTCTGCTAACAATCACAAAAACGACTTCGAAAGAATAAAGTATAAATACATTTTGTCCATAAATACTGGTTCACACTCCAAATTTGTGCTGTTGCAAACAATAAGGAAAATACTGCAAGGGGAAAAAAGTCCACCCAACACCTAGTCTAGTGCATACCTTTTTTCTCCTAGATCAAGGAGCTTTTAAATAAACAAAACACAAGGCGCATGTAGCTGTGAATATCCATTATCAGGATATTTCAAATAGAGTTCAAATGCTTAATATAATCATGGGTTCTCAAGAGTCAGGAGACATCATTGTTCGGTGCAGAAATGTCTCCCACACACATTAGCAAGTCTCAACAATTACCTGCTTATCTCCCAGTGAATTACCATGAGAGTCATCACTGTGGGAAGCATTCATTTTGGGAAACTGTGTGTCTGTATCTCAGGTGAGAGTCACCACTTATTTTATAGGAACTTCAAATTGATAGTTTCATCCCTGGGACTTAGGGTATGCTTTACTCCCCCAGTGTAAGTTCAGTATTAAGGGATGGAGTTGAAGCGACCCGTGATACTGGACTGCCTAAATGATTCTTGATGGATCCTTGCTGCAAGCTGACAATGTCATCCTTCTGGTACCCATTCATTTGTCAGCTTCCTTCCACTTGACAACACATTTCTAAGAAACAAAGAGATAGTTACAGGAGTTCCCGCCGTGGCTCAGTGGTTAACAAATCCGACTAGGAACCATGAGGTTGCGGGTTCAGTCCCTGGCCTCGCTCAGCGGATTAAGGATCCGGTGTTGCCATGAGCTGTGGTGTGGGTCGCAGACATGCCTTGGATCCCGTGTTGCTGTGGCTCTGGCGTAGGCCGGTGGCTACAGCTCCGATTCCACCCCTAGCCTGGGAACCTCCATATGCCGCGGGAGCAGCCCAAGAAATGGCAAAAAAAAAAAAAACCAATGAGATAGTTACAGTTTATTCTAGGTATGTACCCAAGAGAAATAAAAACACATATCCATGAGTTCCCATTGTAGCTGAGCGGAAACAAATCTGACTAGTATCCATGAGGATGCAGGTTCAATCCCTGGCCTTGCTCAGTGGGTTAAGGATCCGGCGTTGCAGTGAGCTGTGGTGTAGGTTGCAACTCAGCTTGGTTCTGGTGCTGCTGTGGCTGTGGTGAAGGCCAACGGCTACAGCTTCAATTCGACCCCTAGCCTGGGAATCTCCATATACTTCAAGCGCAGCCCTAAAAAGCCAAAAAAAAAAAAAAAAAAGATGATTTTTAAAAAGGCCTTCAATACCATCTTATAACCTATATACAAAAGAAGTTCAATATAAATTAAGCTACTGGAGTTCCCTTGGTGGCGTAATGGTTAACCAATCTGACTAGGAACCATGATGTTGTGGGTTCGGTCCCTGGCCTCGCTCAGTGGGTTAAGGATCCGGCGTTGCCATAAGCTGTGGTGTAGGTCACAGATGTGGCTTGGATCCAGCGTTACTGTGGCTCTGGTGTAGGCCAGCGGCTACAGCTCCGATTAGACCCCTAGGCTGGGAACCTCCATATGCCACAGGTGTGGCCCTAGAAAAGACAAAAAAAATAAATGAATATGAATAAATAAATTAAGCTACTACCGTAATCTGCACTATCTCCCTAAATCCCTATCTCCCCTAAAGGTTACATATAATTTCATAGGCCTAAGTCTAAATTTGCGAAGTGAAATTTTTAGCCCACTACCTCACTTACAGAAATGTTCTAATTATACTTCCTTTTATGTATTTGCATCTATTTTTAAATGTATCATCTTTGCATTATAGCTAAACAATTCCATGACCCTAAGTTTTCTTAAGTGTACTTACGACCTTTTTAAAATAAACTTTACTCACATGGTTTCAAAACAGAAAACGCATGTAAGGTGTGACAAAGAGAGCCATAGAAAACAGCTTATATACAGAGCCTCCACCTTAGCCTCTGCTGTCAATTAATTATCATCCCCACAACAGAAGGATTAAGAAATCGGTTTTCCTCCAACAACTTGTAAGAACAAAGTTTCTCCTAGGGCCTTAATAGATCAACAAAGTTCCAGATTATCTCAAAAGTAGATATTGCTGGAGTTCCCTTTATGGATCAGTGGTAACTGATATCCATGGGATATGGATTTGATCCCTGGCCTCGCTTAGTGGGTCGAGGATCCAGCGTTGCCATGAGCAGTGGTGTAGGTTGCAGACACACAGACACAGCTCGGATTCCGAGTTGCTGCGACTGTGGCCCAGGCCAGCAGCTGTAGCTCTGATTAGACCCCTAGCCTGGGAACCTCTGTATGCTGCGGGTACAGCCCTAAAAAAGACAAAAAAAAAAAAAAGTAGATATTGCTGAGGGCTTCATAACATGTCTAATCTTAGTTTAAAATATCCTTGGCTGGGTAATAATTTTACCTCTTCTTATTGGAATGATTTGTTTCAAGATTATAAAATTTGAAGCATTAATAATTTTTTTTTTTTTTTGTCTTTTTAGGGCCTCATATGGAAGTTCCCAGGCTAGGGGTCAAATTTGACCTACAGCTGCCGGACTGCACCACAGCCGAAGCAACTGGGATTCTGAGCTGTGTCTGCAACCTACCCCACAGCTCACAGCAACGCTGGATCCTTAACCCACTGAGCAAGGCCAGGGCTTGAAACTGAGTCCTCATGGATTATCAGCTTCTCTTTTAAAAAGAAAGCGTCTGGCAGTGCTGGGCATGTATTCCCTCAGAGCCACGACTGGCTGCCCAGAGTTAAGGACAGGCGGCCCCGGAGAGAACACACTCTCCAGATGGCGACAGACCCTTCACTCGCATCTGCCACCCCCGCCCTTCCCAGCTCCAGGTCACCACCGGGTTGGCCCCACAGGCATGTCACTTGGAAGCTACAAGAGATTTTTTTCACTGTATCCCCAAGGCCCTGTATGACTCCTGCCCCGTAGGAAGGACTCTCACTCGTTGACTCAGAATTCAGCACATTCTAGAATCACTTGTGGTGCTTGTGATACACGACAGCTCCCAGGCCCTTCTCTAAGTGATCCTGATTCAAACAGGACGCCTGGAAGTCCAACTTCCCCAGAAATGCCCATACAGAGTCTGGACAAGAACTGATAACTATTTATCAGAATGGTTTCCGATAAAGAGTGCTTTAGGTATCTTTAGGTATCTAGAGCTCTCATGAGTCTTGATTTCCTTCTAAGAAAAAAATTGGGACTAAATCATCACTAGAGCCGACAACTCTATATGCTTCCTTTGGTTCTTTATTGGAAATCAAAGGAAACCATGCAGGAAATCAGTTACTGTTCTCTGCTACCACCTGCTGGCAAGTTCCTGGTACTGCAGAAGTATAAACTGCAGCGGGAGATCACTGTCCTCTATTTTTATTTTTTTATTTGTCTTTCTAGGGTTGCACCCGCGGCATATGGAGGTTCCCAGGCTAGGGGTCGAATTGGAGCTGTAGTCACCAGCCTATACCACAGACACAGCAACACCAGATCCGAGCTGCATCTGCGACCTACACCGAGCGAGGCCAGGGATCGAACCCTCAAACTCATGGCTCCTGGTCAGATTTGTTTCCACTGCACCATGACGGAAACTCCTGTCCTCTATTTTTAATGGCTAGATCCAAGAACAATTTTTTTAAAACCCACAAAATAGCTTAAAAACACAACATCAAGCTACATTTGGTGAAAACAAAAAGATAAATATCTTACGATTTTGTCAATTATACCTCAATACAGCTGAAGAAAATTTTTTTAAGTAACAGAACACCATTACTTTGTCTCCTTTATTAATTCTCTAAGAGCTTGATGTGTTTTCAAAATTGATTTGGGAACATACAATAGATTTTGAGATTTGTTGTAGAAAAATTTCCACATTAAAGTACGCAATCTATTTAACTGTATACTTGGGACACACTACATGGAACAACTTTCCACCATAATAAATGGCCCCAAAATGGAATGACCTGCATTTTTGCAGAAAGTAAACTCCTGATGTAGAAAATGTACGGAGACCAAAATATGAGTGAGACTTTCTAAGATTCCTCTCAATACTGTGGATGATTCCTCTCTCCTCCATTAGAGCACCAGGGAGCTCACGGATCTGGATTCTGTGAGGCTCAGGTTATACATGGATCCTGCCTGCCAAGCCTAGAACTCCACTTCAAAAGGGAAATAATATGGGCAGACCACCAAGCATAACAAACTGAAGGCTTGCCTGAAGTTCTGGCAAAACCAGATGCCTGGATGTTTAGGCAAAACCGAGAAGGATCCACGGCAGAGGGCAGCTGGGTGGGACAGAAAGTGCCAAAGGGAGGAGGGTTTGGGCGCATCTAGAAAAAGTCTCCAGGGTGATGATTTCACCCTCCTCGAAACTGTGAAGCTTGACCTGCCAACCACTCCCTCCAAATTCTTCAGGTCGCCTGCTCCCTGCTCCTGCTGCACCTTCCAAACTGCTCACTCAAGGACCACCCCAAGCAGGAAGCCTGAGGCTGACGACCTGGTCCTTCCCCTGAGGCGCCCCTGCAGCCAGGGGAGCGTTTCCTCTTGAGTGACCTTACATGACCACAAAGTGCGCCCGGAAAACAGACCTCACCCTCTCACCCAAGACTGAACGGCCGCGCCTCGATTCTCCAGAAAAATCATGATACCAGCACTGGCCCCGCCACCCAGACCCAACACGAGCCTGAGCCTTCCGGTCCCTCCACATCCACGCCGTGCTCTCCACCCTGGTTCTCAGCTTCTCCTCTGGTAGATGCAACATCTCAACCACCTCCTGAGTGCCCTGCCTTCGCCCCTCCTCATCCACTCTGTACTCCAAGGGCTGCCTACCCGTCTTCAAAAATCAAAAAGGGCTTTGTCACTCACACTCACACACACACACGCACACACACAAGCTGCTTAAAATCTTCCAAAGGCCCATTTGGCCTAGAGAGGACGGCCTTCCTACCCACCTTCATGTCTTTCACCCCTGGATTCTCACACATGAATCCTTGATTCCACATAAACGCCAGAACTCTGTGGCCTCCAGTACCTTCATCCCTCCACCTTAACTCAGAGTTTACCTCCACACTGTCTTCCCCAAACACCACTGCCCCCAAAAGCTTCCTTCACCCTCTGCATCTTCTGTGAGGCCCCACTGCTGAGCTAGAAATTCTGTAGTTACCCCTCTGGCGGTATGTCACCATCATGACGTGCTCTGCTCTTTTGTCCTAGACTGAGACATCGTGGAGGTCAGAAAGCCCCATCAAAGCCTCCTCCTGCCCTCCGCCACTGGGTTCCCTGCACAGCAAATATGTGTAAGAAAAATGCCTGAAGTCACTCCTCCTAAGGGTGAAAAGGTGAAAAGACAAGAGAAAGGGAGGGATACAGAGATGGTTTAATTCAGATTTGGAGACTAAAAGAACACACAGCTCAGGGAAAAGATTTGGGACCTCCCTAAAAACAACTACATGGAGTTCCCGTTGTGGCTCAGTGGTTAACGAACCCAACTAGCATCCATGAGGACGCAGGTTCAATCCCTGGCCTTGCTCAGTGGGTTAAGGATCCGGTGTTGCCGTGAGCTGTGGTGTAGGTCGCAGATGAGGCTCGGATCTGGTGTGGCTGTGGCTGTGGTGTAGGCCGGTAGCTACAGCTCCAATTCGACCCCTTGCCTGGGAACCTCCATATGTTGCGGGTGTGGCCCTAAAATGACAAAAAGGCAAAAAAAAAAAAAAACCTGCAACATAGGCATGATGAGACAGAGAAAGATGAATGAACAGCCACAGACAGTAGCCACACAAAGTGGGAAGAGATGGGAGACAAACCAGCCTCCCTGCCTCTCAGGCCACAGTCCAAAAACAAGAGTCCCGCATCATACAGGGGGCACCTACGCGGGGGAAAAAACACCTGAGAGCTTCTGGAAGCCAGTGAGAGCCCTGACTGAGGTCTTGAGGGCAGAAGGCAAAGTTGAAAACCAGCATTCACTGATTATTTTCCTCCCCAGACAGAGAGGAGTAAAAGCCATCCTACATCCTGGAAGAGAAAATGAAGTCAGAAGACGGAAAAGCTGCAGGAGAAGGAAAACAGATTCGGTCCTGGCAGGGGAGGGGGCCGGGAGTGTCACATGAAATAATTATCACCCCAGCCTCAAGCAGAGCCAGATGGCAGCCACGGACAATGGAGACCCACGCAGGCAATATGAAATTTTGATGAATTCCTTAATGGCCAGACCATGAAAGCCCATATTCCAGAAAGAGGCTAATAATAGAACAAATGTCAGTATGGAACAAAAAGGACACACCCTCACCTGTGTTATTTACTCATCTACATGTGGACGTTTTTCAAAGGGTGGTTGTTTAATGAGTACTCTCACTGATGACAATGATCACAGTGGATGTTGCAAATACTGGGGGTTTTGTTTTTTTAAACCCTAAGCTGGAGTTCCTGTGGTGGCACAGTGGTTAATGAATCCGACTAGGAACCATGAGGTTTCAGGTTAGATCCCTGGCCTTGCTCAGTGGGTTAAGGATCCGGTTTTGCCATGGGCTTGGTGTAGGTCGCAGACGCAGCTCAGATCCCACATTGCTGTGGCTCTAGTGTAGGCTGGTGGCTACAGCTCCGATTTGACCCCTAGCCTGGGAACCTCCATATGCCACGGGAGCAGCCCTAGAAAAGGCAAAAAGACAAAGAAAAAAAAAACAAAAAACCTAAACTGCTGCTCCTGGTCACTGTGTGAACTGTATTACCACAAAAGGCGGGGTCAGACAGCTCCCCACGCACTTGACTTGCCCTGCAATGACAGCAGCAGTCATGGCTCAGGGAGTCCCACACACTTCCATGCCACTTCCGGGCACCTCGAGGGAGAAATCAAGCAAAGTTAGAGCTTCTCTAATAACATACTCACAGCCCTCAAAAGGAACAGACTAATTTACACAAGCGTGTGCACAGTACCTCAGAAACTCTGGCTTGTCTAAGCAAAGCAGGATGTTTCTGAATAGCATCCAAAGTCTGACGTCCACATAAGACTGAAGGTCACTGGTCTTACCTGCTTCCTAGAAAAGCTTTGATGAAATGAGTTAAAGCTCCTAGTGAGGTTACCCTCCGGAAAGACGTTGCCAGAAGAAGACACAGCCATTTGATAACTGGTATGCAGTGAAACTCCAGGTTCAAAGAGCTAAAATTTGACTGGGTAACTCAGAAGGAACATTAGGAGCCAGACGCATGGGGGGCAAGAGCCTAAGGTAACAAAAAAAGAATGGAAAGAACTGCAGCCCTCCTGCAGGTCATAGGTAAATAACCCCTTCATTAAAAGACACTGAGTGGACTAAAGATCCTGAGACGAGGCGAGTTCGTGCAGGTTGCTACCAGACGGACCATCAACCATTGTGTTTTCCCCGGTAGATGTGAGAACACATCTGAAGACACTGTCAAGAAAGTGGCTTAGAATTACACCAGCAGAGCATGGCAGTAGAGACGGGCAGCTGGTAGAATGGCAGAAAGTAAAGGGGTTTTGACCGAGCAGGTTTAGTTGAAGCTGTGAGCTAAGAGGCTGGGATTTAATCAGGCCAAAGTGAAGCCCTCCCAGGAAATAACTAAACCCAAGATTAGGACGTCAAAGAAAAGCAGCTGGAGTAGATATGGAAATGGTGGGGTGGGAAGTGAGAGAACTTGCTGGGAGCTCCCAGTCTACACCGTGTTACCAAGACGAGAGCAGGGTTAAGGCCAGAGGAAAGGATGCGTCAGCTGCTCACGCCGTCAGTGAAGAGAAAGGAGCAAAGTGAGAGGTCAGAGGTCAGCCAACAAGAGGGAGGAACACAGCACAGTCTGACCCACAGGTGGCAGGCACGGCTCTTTCTGAGGGAGCATTTCAGGCTAACTTCTCTGGAAGGGGCCACTTCGTCCAGCCCTGAGGCAGGCCGGGTGGGAGACCTAAGGCCACTGGGGCGGGGGGCTGCACAAGAAAAGGAACACGGGGCTTCTCTTACAGCAAAGAGGTGAAGGGAAGGCTTAGGAAGAGGGCAATGTTGGGGTGTTCACCACAAAAGCGTTCTGGGAGGAGTGGGGCGCGGGGCCCAGAAGCCAAGCGCCGGGCGCCATGTTGGAGAGCGCGAGGGCTGACGGGAAGGACGCGGGGCGGGAGCCCGCTACAGGGGCAAGCTCCGCGTGAAATTAAACATTTCTGCAGGACCTTGAACAGGAAGTAGCCTGGGACACTAAGTCAGGCCAAAACCATACCAATCCTGCAATTTCTGTCTTATGATAAACCATCCTGCGTTTTGAAACTGCGCTGAACAAACATCCTCTCAACACACGCCCAGGAGATGGATGGGATGAATAATACTTCAAACAGGAAGACACTGGTCTATAAACAGAGAGATAGTCTGATGAGAGTCACGTTACCTGAAGCAAAACTAATTTTTTAAAGCTTTTTAAAAACATTCTTCTCAGTCGCAGTTTGGCTCAGAAAAACCTTCCAGTTTTGCTTTAAGGGGACACTCCAAATGAGCTTAACAAAACTCTTCATTTACTAAAATGAACATCTCCAGGTTTTCACTCTAAATTAAATTGTAATTTACAAATACAACATATAGACAATCCCTTACATGGTCTCTGAAAACTTCAGTGAAGCATTAGCAGAAAAGGGAGTTATAACTATGATTCAGCCATTGGAAACTATCATTCATCATTAAACAAAGTGCATTCAAAATAAGTCAACAAAATCCATGTCTATTCTATCAAAGCAACATGGGAGACAAAACAAATTATTAACCTAATTTATTGAAAGCCACGTTTTAAAACCAGGGGTGAGCAAACTAGGGCCTGCCAGCCAAACCAGGGCCCATCACCTGTTTTTATAAATAAAGTTTTATTGGAACACAGACTCCAATTGATTACAATGAGATTTCTCACTATGATGAGCAGAGAGTGTTGAGTAGTCCTCACAGAGAGCCATGGTCCATAAAGGCTAACACAAAAAAGCTTGGCTCCTGGTGACAGTTCCAAAGGGCCTGCCAGGAAGCCCAGCACGTGCACACTGGGCCAGAGAAGACCCCAGCCAGACACATACTTTCCTTAGAAAGGGCAGTTCAGGGCCTTCCTAGCTCTTCGGTGGGAAAGGGTTTCTCTGTCCTACGGAAATAAGGGGTGAAGATGCTCCAATAAACAAAATGGACTATGTTTATAATCACTAAATCCTGGAAGACACCTACAGTTCATGGAAATGCCACAAAGATAGAAATCCTACCTGGGACCTGACCACTGAGGGCTGTGCCCCAGGGGTGGGGTGGGGGTGGGGGGTCATTCCTCTCACAACTGGGATTAGACGGATGCTCTGCCCACCCTCCTGCCCCAGAGCCCAGAGACTTCTGGGTATGCAGCAGGCAGGAGGGATTCCTTTCTAGAGCTTTACCCCTAAAGACTTGAACTCTAAGAAAAGATGAGGAAGTGGCCCATCTGCTTCCTCCAAGCCTAAGGATGCCACACTGAACTCTGAAGATGAACCCTGAACTCAGAGAAAGATCAGATAATTAAATAGAAAAACAAAGCTCAGAGTTCTCTTCAGATGGACCCAAACTGAAAACAGAGGCACATGTAAATGCATGTCAAGCATGCCCTTCTGGAATTTCCTTAAATATGTGGAATTAACTTCAAGAATTGCAGAAAACACATTCCCAACATAACACCCCGACCTCAAAATTGGGAAGGGCAAGGGGCATGGAGAGACATTCTCCAGAAAAAAAGAAAAACAGAAAAAAACTGAAGAATGAAGAGGCCTCTTGTAGGAAACAATCTTCAAATAAAGCCCAGTGGAAGGAACGTATTCAATATTTTGGAGTCAATGACAGGTTTGAAAAAGAAGAAAAAAAAAAGAGTAAGTCAGGCTTCTAGGAACATAGATCAGGCTGTGGACAACTGGACTCTGGAGAATGGCTACCAAAGAGCTCTGTGTACAACTGTCTTAGCCGGTGCCAGCCATAACTTTGTAAAAGCTAAAAAGCAGGCTGAAAATTCACAGGCTGTTTGAGAAAAGAATAAACTTGTATGGAAGCTCCCATCATGGCTCAATGGTAGTGAACCAGACTAGAATCTATGAGGATACACGGGTTCGATCCCAGGCCTCACTCAGTGGGTTAAGGATCCGGCATAGCTGTGAGCTGTGGTGTAGGTCGCAGATGTAGCTCGCATCCCAAATTGCTGTGGCTGTGGTGTTGGCCGGCAGCTGCAGCTCTGGATTGGACTTCTAGCCTGGGAATTTCCATATGACACAGGTACAGCCCTAAAATAAAATAAAAATTAAATTAAAACAAGAATAAACTTGTATGGAGATGGGAAGCAAAGAGTAGATGGGAACCTGAAACAATATGAGCTGTATGTCACTCGGCCAGTATCTTTACAACCTGTGTGAGCTCCACCTGCTCACTTTACTGAAAAGCTTTCCCTGCTTGCATTAAATGTGTCAGGAAACTGAAAGAAGTAGAAAAAAAATAAGCCTATAATTTGGGAGCTAATTATGGATGCTTTCCAGTCGGTTTCCTGAGGAGGGCATGATTGAAAAGAATGAAATGAAGCTTTCTGTTATTTGTATAAGAAGTTTAAGCAGACTTACGGAGGAAGCGATAGGACTTTAACACTTACATTTTCCGATAGTGTAAAATCCATCTTAGTTTTCATCCATTTGACCTAGCAGAGCCAGTGAGCTTCCTACACTTTAGTTCAGTTCAACAGTACTTATTCTGAAACTTTGTTTTTAGATTGCATTTGTGTACAATGGATTAGCCTAAACCCCTCTGCACATATTCCATTAGTCTGTCCTAATTAGATGAGTCTCAACTGACACTGTCTCTGTAAAGGACTTTAATTACTTTAATGTTATAGGCATAATAATTAAATCTTTATTGGGAAGGTGGAGTTGATATGCCTAATAAATGCAATTCACTTTTAGGTTCCTTCAAATAAAATATTTCCATAAAAAAAGAAAAATATAAGAAGTGTGACAGAGATATGTACTGAATGCTGTGGACAAACTCTGCCTGGAGAGAAAGAAAAAGATGGAGAGATTTAAAAATGACATTTTAGTGGAGTTATCCAGGTTAGAGAAATGGTAAGTGGCACAGTGAAGCTTTTTTTTTTTTTTTTTTTTGGCCTTTTGCTTTTTCTAGGGCCACTCCTGCGGCAAATGGAGGTTTCCAGGCAGAGCTGTAGCCACCGGCCTATGCCACAGCCATGCCAGATCCAGGCCACAGCAACTCGGGATCCAAGCCGCGCCTGTGGCCTACACCACAGCTCACAGCAACGCCGGATCCTTAACCCACTGAGCAACGTCAGGGATCAAACCCACAACCTCACGGTTCCTAGTTGGATTCGTTAACCACTGAGCCACGGCGGGAATTCCAGTACAAAACTGTCTTCACTCCTGAGGCTGTTCCCTTGTCCCACAGTTCTCATGTTTGTTGAATGAATACTGCCCTCTGGTGGCCCAGAAGTACTATCCTCTATCAGGGCTTTCTACCAAATGACTCAAATTGTATTGTGGTCTAGAACCTTCCCAAGGCCTTTCCTCTCAAAACGTACCCATCCTTTATCTTCCACTCACTTCAGACTTGGACCTCACGTGACACTGAATATTTCTGACAAAACACATCCTAGTACAGCCAAGTTTTAGCACTCCCCTATAAACAGGAGTCACTTTATAGAAACATATCCTGGAAAGAAACTGCTAGTATGTCCAGAATGGGAAGAAGGGCCTTCGTGCAGGCAGAACCTGGAGTGTGTCCCTTATTCCACACAGGAAGACCAACTGCACTGGTGTTTCTCCAGACCATTCACTGTAAGGATTCATTTTCCGATACGATTTCCACAAACTTCGCCTAAACCCCTCTGCACATATCCATTAGTCCGTCATATTTAAACACCCTCCCACCAAGTCAGATTCAACATATTTTATTCCTGACGGGGGTTTAAAAAAAAAAAAAAAAAAAAAAGGAAGAGGTTCTGGTTTGCCAGAACCTCCTTTCTCAGTAAACTGATAGACCTGGGGAGCCACTCTCACCCTACTTATATAATTACAGCTAATACAGTTAATTCCTACATCAGGACCCACAAAACGGAGGCCACCCTGGTGGCCCAGTCCACGTTACAAACCTAAACTTAAATCACCCTGCACTTATAGGAAACCCTGCCAAGGACACCAAATATACACCCATCACAATCCTCCAACTCAGCTTGAGTGAGCTCACCTCCCCCTAGAAAACAGGACCCGCCAGGTTTTCCAGGAAATCCCTGGCCTCCTGATCCATCAAGACATTTTCCGGAGTTCCCGTCGTGGCGCAGTGGTTAACGAATCTGACTAGGAACCATGAGGTTGCGGGTTCGGTCCCTGCCCTTGCTCAGTGGGTTAACGATCCGGTGTTGCCGTGAGCTGTGGTGTAGGTTGCAGATGCGGCTCGGATCCCACGTTGCTGTGGCTCTGGTGTAGGCCGGTGGCTACAGCTCGGATTCAACCCCTAGCCTGGGAACCTCCATATGCCGCGGGAGCGGCCTAAGAAACAGCAACAACAACAACAACAACAACAAAAGACAAAAAAGACAAAAAAAAGACAAAAAAAAACCAAAAAAGACATTTTCCATGTTGCTGCCTTGAAGGCTCTGGAAAGTTCAGCTTGGCCCAAATCCCTTGGGATCAGTGCTCCACTCCTCATAAGGCACTGGACTCGCTCAACCCATGGATTATCTTCCCCTGGATAAACAACATCAAACTCATGACTAAATTATACTATTTTCTGTCATTTGACACACCCCGCAGATACTTCCTCTATGTCCAGGTTATTGAAAGCTTCCCAATTTCTCTCGTTCTTCAGTGTTTGGGCCTGTCAGTCACCACTCAGAGCCTCAGAGAGCTAGGCATTCAAAGGTGAGCCAGAAAGCAGGGCTGGAAAGCATGGCTTTCACATTCACATGTTCTTCATGAGCTCCCCCCCCCTTTTTTTTTTTGCTTTTTAGGGCCACACGCACAGCATCTCAAGTTTCCCAGTCTAGGGGTTAAATTGGAGCTACAGCTGCCACCCTACGCCACACCCACAGCCATGCCAGATGGAAGCCGCATCTGCAAACTACACTACAGCTCATGTCAACGCCAGATCCTTAACCCACTGAGCAAAGGCCAGGGATCAAACCTGAGTCCTCACAGATGCTAGTCAGATTAGTTCCCGCTGAGCCATGAGGGACACTCCATTCATGAGCCCTTTTGGTACAAACCACAAATGGCTGAGCAGGGAGTCAGTTTCCTGAGGACAAATCCATGCAAATACACCACAGGTTCTGCTGCTTCCTCTCCTGGTTGGAGCCTTGGGGCCTAGAGGCCAACCAACAGGCAGATAAGAAGATTAAAATGCATTGCCAGGCTTTTACCATTTAGCTGGTCTCGTTCTTTGGCATTCTTTTGGAAGACAATAGTGTGGGATGAGGCTTTTGTTTTCTTCCACTTTCCGCAAACAAGAGTCAACTCTGGCTGGAAGGGGGAAAGTACCCTCAAATCTGTGGCCTGGCAGCCTGGTTCCCAGTGGCCAGTATGGCTCACAGAAACTCCAGACCCAGGTTACTCCAGGTCCAGGATGTTTACGAAGTCTATGCAAAATGAAATGGAGGCAAATTCCATGGAAAATCTAAACCTGAGGATAACTGGAGGCAAAACCTTTTCTCATAATCTAACAAGCTCCGGTAAAATTGGGGGGTAAAGGATTGGAAAATTACAGAAAACATGCTTAAAATTTCCAGTATCTCTGCTATTACACAATAATTTACAAAGAGCTGAAGACAGTTGGAATTTACCAGAATCAATCCAATAAATAAAACAAAATCAGGAGTTCCCGTCGTGGCTGAGTGGTTAACGAATCTGACTAGGAACCATGAGGTTGCAGGTTCGATCCCTGGCCTTGCTCAGTGGGTTAAGGATCCAGCGTTGCCGGGAGCTGTGGTGTAGGTTGCAGATGAAGCTAGGATCCCACATTGCTATGGCTGTGATGTAGGCCGGCGGCTGCAGCTCCAATTGGACCCCTAGCCTGGGAACCTCCATATGCCACGGGAAGCAGCCCAAGAAATGGCAAAAAGACAAAAAAATAAAATAAATAAAATAAAATAAAATCATAATGCCATAGATGATCAAACCTTGAAGAGGCCTCTAAGATTACCTAACAGGTAACAACCAAAGCTCTTTGTAAACTACAAATCACTATCTATAAGATGAAAAAACTAGGGCTCTTCACTGAAAGAGACAAAGTAAAATGGTTAATGGCCAATGGACAGTATGCAGTAACAAGCACAAACTTTGGGTCAGACATCTGCCATCTATTTCAGGCTCTGCCACTCTCTAACTAGGTTACAGACTTGCTAAGCCTCTATCTCTTATGAACTAAACTTTCACCAGAAGGTTGTCCAACTCCCATGCCCTTCCCATAAGACTTTCTGCCTTCAGGAGTTCCTGTTGTGGCACAGCAGAAATGAATCCGACCAGGAACCATGAGGTTACAGGTTCGATCCCTGGCCTCACTCAGTGGGTTAAGGATCCAGCATTGCCGTGAACTATGGTGTAGGTCCCATAGCTGGCTTGGATCCTCCATTGCTGTGGCTGTGGTGTAGGCTGGCAGCTGCAGCTCTGATTGGACCCTTAGCCTGGGAACCTCCATATGCTGCGGGTACAGCCCTAAAAAGCAAAAAAAAAAAATTTAGAAAAAAATAAAAAGACTTTCTGCCTTTCATGATAAAAATTTTAAAAAGAAAAGAAAAATGACTGAAATTTCCAAGTGACGAAATGTGGATACACAGAAAATACTCTTTCCCACTACTCCATACTGCCAATCCAGATATACTTGATACTGCTTGTGGGTTTAAAAGTGCTGGAGAAGAGTGCACAGCTGAACAGGAATCTTTTAAGAGAAACAGAAATATATGATTGCATTAGATAAGGATGACAATAATGAGTGCTGGGACATAAATTCTACTCTTTGAAAGATACTGAAAAAAATCACCAAACCACTGGAAGAATTTTTTCAAAACCTAACGATAAAGGACTTGTATCTAGAATTACAGGACTCTAAAAAATAAATAATCCAGCTTAAAAGATGGGTAAGCAATCCGAACAAACATTTCATCAAAGAAGATATATGGATGGCAACTAAGCCCACCAAAAGTGCTCAATATCGTTAGTGTAATAAAGAGAAGGACTCAATGTGGGAAATACTTTGTCAATTTCTGATAAAGTTAAACATAAACGTATAGGAAGACCCATGAATCCCATCCTCGGCATGTATTCAAATGAAATAAATGTTCACAGTGGCTGCATAATTGCCAAAAACTAGCCACAACTCCAATGTCCTTCAAATGGGAATCAGTAAACTGCAGTATTTCCATTCTAGGAATACTACTCAGATATGAAAAGGAATGAAGCTCTGATGCAAACACCACCAATGAGTCTCAAATGCATTATGCGAAGTGAGAAAAGCCAGACTCAGAAGGCTACAAATAGTATAATTCCATCTATATGACATTCTCAAAATGACAAAACCACAAAGACCTATAAGGATAGAAAACAGACCAGTGGTGGCCAGGGACAAGGAGTCAAGGGGGAAGGATCAGCTACAAAAGGTACATAAGGAGATGTGGAGGGTGATGAAACTGCTGTATTTTGATTGAGGTGGCAGTCACACAACTGTATGTTTGTCCAAACTGAATTCACTAAAAAGAGTGAATTTCACTGTAAATTCTACCTCAATTGAAAAAAAAAAACAAAAAAAAAGAGGAGTTCCTGTCATGGCTCAGTGGTTAACAAATCTGACTAGGAACCACGAGGTTTCCAGTTCGATCCCTGGCCTCACTCATTGGGTTAAGGATCCGGTGTTGCTGTGAGCTGCAGTGTAGATTGCAGACGTGGCTGGGACCCCACGTCGCTGTGGCTCTGGCGTAGGCCGGCAGCTGCAGCTCCAATTGGACCACTAGCCTGGGAACCTCCATATGCCGTGGGAGCAGCCCTAGAAAAAGGCAAAAAAAAAACAAAAAAAACAACAACAAAAAAGAAGGTAAGAGACAATGATGTAAAACAGCTATCAGAAATGTTGCCATTGTTCAGAAGGCCTAAATAGATACACAAATGACCAAGAAGCACGTGAAAAGATGCTCAAGATTGCTAATGATTAGACAAATTCAAATCAAAACTACTATGAGGTATCACTTCACACCAGTCAGAAGAGCCATTATCAAAAAATCTACAAATAACAGATGCTAGAGAGGGTATGAAGGAAAGAGTAGCTTTCTGCACTGCTGGTGGGAATGTAAATTGTAAATTGGTGCAGCCTCTATGGAAAACAATATAAAGCTTTCTTAAAAAACTAGAAATAGAGTTGCCGTAATATTCTAGTCCTGGGTATATATCCAGAGAAAAATATAACTCAAAAAGATACATGCACCCCAATATTTACTGCAGCATTATTTACAATGGTCAAGACATGGAAGCAACCTAAAAGTCCATTAACAGGTAAATGGATAAATAAGATGTGGATTACACACACTTACACACACACACACAATTGGAATATTACTCTGCCATAAGAAGGAAAGAACTAATGCCATTTGCAGCAACATGGATGGACCTAGAGATTATCATACCAAACCAGAAAGAGAAAGACAAGATACATGATATCACTCACATGTGGAATCTAAAATACTATACAAATTAACTTAGCTACAAAGCAGAAACAGACTCACAGACACAGAAAACAAATTCATAGTTACCGAAGGGGAAAGGAGATGGGCGAGGGATAAGATAGGAGTTTTGCGACTAGCATACGCGAACTGCTATATATCAAATAAACAACAGGAGTTCTCGCTGTGGCTCAGCAGGTTTCGAAACCCAACAGAGCATCCATGAGAACGTAGGTTTGACCCCTGGCCTCACTCAGTGGGTTAAGGATCTGGTGTTGCTGCACACTACAGCATAGGTTGCAGATGCAGCTTGCATCTGATGTTGCCATGGCTGTGGCATAGGCCTGCAGCTGCAGCTCTAGGAAGTTCCCTAGCCTGGGAACTTCCATATGCCACAGGTGTGGCTGTAAAAAAATAAACAAACAACAAAATCTACCTATAGCACAGGGAACTATATTCAATATCCTATAATAAACCATAATGGAAAAGAATATGAAGAAGAAAAGCTTTATAAATACATGCATAACTCAATCACTTTGCTGTAGACCAGAAACTAACACAACATTGTAAATCAACTATTCTTCAATTAAAGAAAGCAATGTTACCATTATCTCAGCTGATATTAGAAGAGGTTTAAGACAGTGATTCTTCAATTTGAGGTGGTGGGTCCAGGATGGAGGCTGGAAATCTGCAGCTTTTAAAGATTATTTTGATGCAGATGGTCTAAAAACTACACTTCAAGGTAGTCAGCTAGCATGATCATGGTTAAAACCTGATACAAATACCCTCCCACCATTTCTTCCCATGAAAACGTCTTGCTCCTTTACAAGCCTCAGCAACTCCAGCTGCTTTAGGCAAAACCAAGTTTGTGACAAAGGCAGAAACAGCTATGAAGAGAGGGAAGCAAGGTTTTATCACTGGAGGGAGTGAGCAGAATAAACATGGTCAAATGCCAGATGCTCTAGAAGGTCTTTTCCAAACTTTCATCTAAGAGAACTATGGATTTCAGTGTCCTCAACAGTTTTACCAAGTTGGAAAGACAAGAAAGAACTTAAATTCTCAGATGCACAGACAGTAACACGATGACAAGGGTTAATTAGAACATCTACACCACCGTGTCTAAGGCAAATTTCAAACAGAAAATAATAATAATAATTCTCCATTTGCTAACACTCATCCTTGCCATCTATGACCTAAAGTAGAACATTTCTTTTGAAAGAAATACTATGCTGTGCTCCCACATGTAAACCTATAAGAGTGGAGTAGAGCTGGTGCATTTCAAAAGGGGCAGGGTGGGGGCAGAAGACTCTGAACATCACTGAAAATCCATATACTCTGTAAATCCCTTCCCCACCCCATCTTCCAAGGGTCATCACGGAGAACTCTGCTCCATGGGAGCCCCATTAGAAAATATTAAAAAAAAAAAAAAAGTAGTTCCCGTGGTGGCTCAGCAGTTAATGAACGCGACTAGGATCCATGAGGACGTGGGTTCAATCCCTGGCCTAGACCAGTGAGCTAAGGACCTGGCATAGCCACGAGCTGTGGTGTAGGTGGCAGATGTAGCTGGGATCCCGCACTGCTTTGGCTGTGGCCAGCAGCTACAGCTCCGATATGACCCCTAGCCTGGGGATCTCCATATGCCGAGGGTGCGGTACTAAAAAGCAAAAAATTAAAAAATTTTTTAAATTAAATAAATAAATAAAGGTTGCAGGGGTAAATGCAGAGCCTTCTAGCAGGACACACAAGAAATCTAATTTCCACTCTAAGAATTTCAGCAAACTCAGTAAATTTGGCTGAATTGTGTAATAAACTGAACACTTCCCCACCCCATCTTCTTAGTTATTCTGTGTGTTCGTCTGGTTTCCTCACTAATATGTCCCAAACACCTACAAAAGTCATTGGCCCATGGTGGGTACTTATACTGATTGAATGTATGATATCTAAACTTAAAGTAGCTCACAAACATCAATACAAAATACATGCCCAGGGCAGTCAAAATCTGATTGCAAATACCGGTAAAACTGAATGAAAATTATTAATTCTTGGAGTTCCTGTTGTGGCTCAGTGGTTATCGAATCCAACTGGGAACCACGAGGTTGCGGGTTCGATCCCTGGCCTTGCTCAGTGGGTTGGGGAACCGGTGTTGCCATGAGCTGTGCTGTAGGTCACAGGTGCAGTTCAGATCCCTCGTTGCTGTGTCTCTGGCGTAGGCCGGCAGCTACAGCACCAATTAGACCCCTAGCCTGGGAACCTCCAAATACCACAGGAGCAGCCCTAGAAAAGGCAAAGAGACAAAACAAAAAAGAAAAAAAAAGAAAAAAGAAAATGGTTGATTCTCCCAGAAAATAACTGCAATTTCAAAAAACCATTAGGCAAATGAATCTTTAATTAATCAAAAGTATTACAGTAGATTTTTGTAGAGAGGACCCACCCACCAGCAGCCATGCCATCAATCCAAATATGCCAGGTCTTTATTATAGTTTAATGTATATATGATTAGCTATGTCACTGCTGAATTAAATGAAAAACCACCGGGGCGGGATGGGGGTTGATATTGGGCTCCCTCTGTACAATAAACAAGACCTTAAAGGCCATTTCTGAAACAGAAAGATAAATTGCTCTAACCTTGGGCACAAAAATAAAAGCTGAACTACCAGGATTTGATTCAAAAGTAAAACTTCATAGATTTCATATTAAAAGCCTCAATTACAGACTTGAAGTCCAATTTACCATTTTAAACATTTAATAAGCAAAAGGCCCTTTTAAAAGACCTTTGAGGAAATCATCAAAGAATTGCCACCTTATTACAAAAAAAGAATCACCCCCTGAATAGCTGTTTTTGTCTTAAAAACAATGGAGTAGGAGGGGTTGTCCTCGGCTTAGGTGCCTCACACCCTTCTTAATGGCTAAAAGCTTTGCTAATGCAATGTCTCCATCTTTGTGAGCTAGTGAAACAAGGTTTAAATTTCACATTCAACTGGTAGCTGCTGTGGAATGCATTAAATAAGGAATGTTTTATCCAGAGCAGAACAAACCTAATCTTCAGGTGCAGACTGATACAAAGAGAGGGACATTCACTGAATTCAAAAGAGAATCAACACCTCACAAATTCTTGCTCCCCGCCCCGGTGTTACCTTACCAGCTCCAAGATTCATTCCCTCCACTGCAGTCAAAGACACGGAGAAGGTATTCACAGCAATGTAAAGCAGCTGGCTTCCAGGGCTTGGCTTCTCTGGATAATTTAGACCCCGTAGGGCAAGCTCTGAAGAATCTGGTTCTGGTAACTCTAATTCCATTAGCAATCACAGCAATCAATGAGTAGCAACGGTCACTGTGCCATCAAGTCAGTCAAATATTCAAAGGAAGTCACATACTTAAAATTAAGATACTGTACTCGACAACATAATTTTATTCATCCATCCCATTAACATTTATTGATGGTCTACCCTGGGCTAGGTAGGATGCTAAGGATGCCTATAACAAGAATGTGATCCATAATGGCGAAGTGTGTGTGTGTGTTTGTGTGTGTGTGTGTGTGTGTGTGTGTGTGCTTTTAGGGCTGTACCCTCAGCATAGGGAGGTTCCCAGGCTAGGGGCTGAAGCAGAGCTGCAGCCGCTGGCCTACACCACAGCTCACGGCAATGCCGGATCCTTAACCCACTGATCAAGGCCAGGGATTGAACCTGCGTCCTCATGAATAGTCGTCAGATTAGTTTCCACTGAGCCACGATGGGAACTCCTGGCAAAGAATATTTTTAAAAAAGAATCTGTGTGTGTGTGTGTGTATAACTGAATCACTTTGCTGTACAGCACAAATTAACACACAGTGTAACTCAAGTATACATCAATAAAATTAAAAAAAAACAAGATGTGAGCATATCTAACAGTGCCTACATCTTTAATGATAACTTGATTTTGTACCTGCAATCTATGAATCTTCTAACGTGCTGTTTTAGGGAAAACTTTCTAAATTTCCCCATGCATTTTAATTATTATTTTATTTCCTCCAAGAAGCACTGTTGTAAATGACATTCCAGTGTGTGTGTGTGTGTGTGTGTGTTTTATAGGGAGGATAAATTCACCAATGGGGAGGGCAGTTTATAAAATGTTCTTCAATTTTCCGTGTTATAAGCATCGTGTCTCACGGACCCTCTTCCTTGACTAAGTGAATAACTCATTCTTTGTTTAGAGAATAGCATTCCAGCAATGAATGGCTGGGTAACATTTAACTACAGAGCTCTCTCTCAGAAAGCTCACCCACCACCTCCGGAGCCTGCCTCCAGCAACAAAGATGTCTCTGGATTTGTTTCATTTCAGACACCCATCAACACCACCGTGGAGAGAATGTATTCTAAAAGAGTACATGTAAATTTATTTTTGGAACTTAAAAAATGCTAAGATTAGGAGAAAAAAAAAAATCAAGCCCAATTTCCTTAACAAGTGTATTTAAATATTGTTTCATGAAAATATTTGTTTTACAATCATGGGACATAACTTAAACCTGGTTTACAAAAGACTTTAACTGAAAGGAAATACAGGGTACAAATATGCTTAAACATTCTTCTGTTATAACCTAACGTGAAGATAAAATTAAAAATAGCGGGGATCAGGAGTTGAAATCGCCTCTGAAACCAGATAGTCACCACAACTATTTGCTGTTACTGGCAGATTCAGTCCAGTAATTTCAATAAATTATTACTTGTACTTCCTTTATAATTCAATCTCTATTTTTTTTTTAAGATTGGATACTATTTTATTCATTAATCAGGACAGTGTCTGTGAGCTAAAACCAAATGGATTAGTTCCCTTGAGTAGGTTTTCTCTGCCTTTCAAAAATTAGGCTCGGCGTTCCCATTGTGGCTCAGCAGTTAATGACCCCAACTAGTATCCATGAGGACCTGGGTTCGAGCCCTGGCCTCGCTTAGTGGGTTAAGGATCAGGCGTTGCCATGAGCTGTGGTGTAGGTTGCAGACGTGGCTCGGATCTGGCGTTACTGTGGCTACAGCTCCGATTGGACCCCTAGCCTGGGGACCTCCGTATGCCAAGGGAGCAGCCCTAAAAAGACCAAAAAAAATGAGGCTAAAGCCTAATATGAGGCCTTCATATTTCAGTCTAGTTTGGCTCACACCCCAACTCTCATGTGCAGTTTGGGGAAGGCTAACATATTAGGAATAAAACAGAATCAGTCCTGTTTAGCTGCCTTCTTCCATTGCATCTCACCCTCCACTTTGAGTTTGCCAACTTACACACGCACAGAAGCACTCTGACCTCTGCTGCCAGAGATTGGGAATTTTTTCCCCAAGTGTTTTATTTCAGTTACATTTTCCTGTCAAGTTCACAGTATCCATTGCAATGTTCCTCAAAGTACGGACCACAATAGTTCCCCTGATGGCCCACAAACGCCAGACAGCTGCCCTTAGACCCTCATCCAGGCAGGAGAGGTAAAGGATAAAACCAAAGGGTTATGCTATCAGTCTGCCCTCTGTGCCAGCAAGGCGAAAGCCCTCCCAGACGCTCCTCCCCACAGTCGTCTGTGATACATGGCCACACGCAGCACAAGGGTGCCCGAAAAGACAAATCTTTTCATCTGGATATACTAACGTTCTTGTAAATGTCAGGGTTCAAAGAGTGAAGAAAGAAGAATGGATACCAGATAGACAACTTCTGCCATAAGGAGATCACATTTAAAGAAAAAAAAAAAAAAAAGTCACCTGGGTAGCCATTTGAGAGAAAAAGAAAGTTAGATCCATCACTCACGCCTTAGAGAAAGTTAATTCTGGCGTTGCCATGGCTGTGGTGTAGGCTGGCAGCTGCAGCTCCGATCTGACTCCTGGCCTGGAACTTCCATATGGCACAGATGCATTCACATAAAGGAAAAAAAAAATAGGCATAAAAGATGAATCTACAAAATAACCTAAAGAAACAAGGAGTTATTTTGTACTCTAGGAATGAGAAAGGTCTCTATAATACAAAACCCAGAACCAAAAAAGTTGCATAAACTCAACTACATGCAAATATAGTTTCATCACAGGAAAACAAACCTAGTCAAAATACCCATACACACAAAGACACTTGCAGGCCAATAACCAATTTCCTTAATAGATAAATAACTCTTCCAAAAAGGTAAGAATGCAACGCATTAACATAAAAGACACAAATTGCCCTTAACCATATTAAGAGATGATCAATCTCATTTATCAAATGAACACAAAATCAAAATTACACGATACCATCTTCTCCTTTCAGACAGACAAAGAATAAAAATAGGGCTACCAGATCTACTCCTACGTTGTTGGTGGGAGTATAAACTGGAGACCTTCTTAAAAGGAAAACCAATAATTCTGCTTCTGGGAATCATTCTGTAGTTATAACCAGACACATACAAAATGCTGTACCCCCAATGCAACTCACTGAAACACAGCTTCTAATCAGAAAAATCAGAAAACATTTAAGTATCTGTCAAAAGGGGACAGGTTAAATAAATTCCAGTTTGTCTATTCAATGAAATACAATGATTTCAAATATCAGAATGTGTGACTCTCAAAAAATTTTAGAGGCCTTTATGTGCCAATAGGACCGTCAAGCTATATTGTTAAGTACCAAAATCAAGGAACACAATAATGTGTAAACTATGTTTCCAAGTGTACTTTTAAAAAGGAATCGGAGTGTGAAATGGGCAGATTAGCAAAGCATTCAGGCTTCTCAGCAGCCGTGTGAATATTTCTCCCACTTACCATGTGCAGCTGACCTGCACTTTCCAACCAGGCACTGACAATTCAAGGGAAGAGGAAGGCAGTGAGCTGCTCTAGAACTGGGACTTCTAAGTTGATTTGACATATTTCACTCCTTGGCTAAGAGTCTGAGAAGGGTAGGGTCTCAAATGTTTTTACTGCAAATTTACCCAACTATAGATTCTTTTTTTTTAATTTAATTTTGTCTTTTTTAGGGCCACACCTGCAGCAATATGGAAGTTCCCAGGCTAGGGCTAGAACTGATTCTGTAGCTGCCGGCCTACACCACAGCACATTGCAATGCTGGATCCTTAACCCACTGAGCAGGGCCAGGGATCAAACCCAGATCCTTTGGATACTAGTCAGGTTCATTACTGCTGAGCCATGATGGGAACTCCTAGACTCATTTCTTATCAAGTTTCTAGGATAAGAATTGGATGTTGGTGGAGAATTAGCTTTCACTTAATCTTTTTTTTTGTATGTGTGTGTTTTGTCTTTTTAGGGCCGCACCCATGGCATATGGAGTTCCAGTCGGAGCTACAGTTGCTGGCCTATACCACAGCCACAGCAATGCCAGATCCGAGCTCTATCTGTGACCTACACCCACAGCTCATGGCAACGCCAGATCCTCAACTCACCGAGTGAGGTCAGGGATCAAACCCGCAACCTCATGGTTCCTAGCTGGGTTCACTTCCACTGTGCCACAATGGGAACTCCCTCATTTAATCTTTGATCGAAGATTTTCACCATTATCTGATATTATAAGCACAGTGACACTTGACAGCTTCATTAGGACTGGAAGGAAGAAGAAGAATTTGCGTTCAGGCAGCTGACTTGGGTGAGGAGGGAACATTAGGAGGCAGGAAAGTATTCCACTTCTCAGTGACAGAAAATAAAAAAAAGCAATAGGACTAGGCCAGGAGTTCCCGTTGCTGTGGCTGTGGTGTAGGCCAGCGGCTACAGCTCCAATTGCACCTCTAGCCTGGGAACCTCCGTATGCTGCAGGTACAGCCCTAAAAGACAAAAAAAAAAAAAAAAGAGAGAGAGAGAGAGAAAATTAGAACTGGGCCACAATAGCTATTCTTTCATTCCACTTCCTTTTACTTGAAGGACATCAGGATGGGTTCAGAAAGTTACAAAATCTCATTTCCATACTTGAGCCTACTTTTCTGATTCCCATAGTGGTTCAGCCTATTCACCTGGCTTCTCAGGGACCCAAATGTTTTCAGCCTCATGTTTTTCCCTTCTAATCACACATCTCTAGAGAGTTCCCATTGTGACTTAGTGGGTTAAGGACCCAACGTTGTCTCCATGAGGATGCCCATTCCATCCCTGGCCTTACTCAGTGGGTTAAGGATCCGGCATTGCCGTGAACTGTGGTGTGGGTCACAGACACAGCTCAGATCCTGTGTGGCTGTGGTGTGGACTGGCAGCTGCAGCTCCGATTAGACTCCTAGCCTGGGAACCTCCATGTGCCACAGGGGCATCCCAGGAGAGGAGAGGAAAGGAAAAAGAAAAGAAGTCCAAGGGTGGGGGAACGTGGGCAGGGGGTACACAGTCCATGACCACGTACTTACTTCTGGACCCCGTTTTGAAGACCTTTCCCTAAGGGCTTGCAAAGGGGAAACCCTAGACGACAAACCTAGAGTGCTCAGCAACCTGCGATCCCCCCAGGGACCCGAGAGCCTCCGGAGAGAGCTGTAAGGGAAACCTCGCACCAGAGGTGTTCTCAACACCCTTGGCACTGGGACCGCTGTTTCCACCGGATCGTGGCCCTATCCCATATCCTGAAACTGCCGCCGCCAGTGACATCGAGCCTTTACCAGACACTGGGTATAATAAAAGGTGCTCTAGGGAACGAACAGCCAAACCAAAGACGAAAATGAATCCTCGCCGTCATGGAGCTCCTAACCTCTTTGGGATCAAAAGCGGTGACTGCCTGCATGCCAGCCCACATACGCAGCCTCCAGAGTTTGACAGAGAGCAGTTTTTACAAACTAAAACTCTCAGGACACAAGCACAACGGGGACAGTGTGGCCAGAGGCCAGTGACAGACGAGGACAGGCGGGGCACTGCTCTGCTTTTCTTCATCTTACTGCCCTCTATCAGGTGATCTCGCCTCGCTTTATCACCCAGACCTCCTGCAGGAGAATTCTAGACTCCCTGTCCTTACCTCTGCATCTCCATCTCTGATCTGCTTCTCAGTGAACTCCAGTTTGTCTTCCACCTTCACTCTGAAATACCTCTAAGCAACATGCAGATTAAATAAATAGCCTTCGGTCACTTCTCTGAACTTTAATTTGATACTGTTTATTTCAATATTTAACTATCTGTAGGTTACAAACCTTCCTGGATCTGATGAATGCCCTGAGTCCTCTCTCCAGAAAAATCATACACATGCACACACTGCAGAGAGTTCAGAAACCCCCTGAAACTTAACCTTGGACCATCTGGGTCAAGAGATCCTGGGTTATGAACAGCTGATCACTCACTTGGATTCTGCAACAAATTTTCCTTACAAATTCCAGTTGACTTTTGAACAACAGCAGGGGTCAGGGGTTGCCCTCCATGCAGGTGAAAATCTCTATATCCATGTTTTCACATCCATGGAGTCGACCAATAGCAGATCACACAGTACTGTAGTGCAAGTTTAATGGGAAAAAAAAAATCCCTGTATAGTGGACCCAAGCAATTCAAACCCATATTGTATAAGGGCCCACTGTATTCCACTTACATTTTGAATCTCCTTCCTGGGTTCCTCTTCCTATTCCTACTTCTTAGACTGTTCCCCTGGGTTATGAATTCAGGTCAATTCTCTCATTCAAAAATTCCTCCCTTTGGAGTTCCCATCATGGCTCGGTGGTTAACGAATCCGACTAGGAACCATGAGGTTGTGGGTTCGATCCCTGGCCTCGCTCACTGGGTTAAGGATCTGGCGTTGTCGTGAGCTGTGGTGTCGGTCGAAGACGCGGCTCGGATCCTGCGTTGCTGTGGCTCTGGCGTAGGCCGGCATCTACAGCTTCGATTAAACCCCTAGCCTGGGAACCTCCATATGCCATGGGTGTGGCCCTAGAAAAGACAAAAAGACAAAAAAAAAAAAAATTCCTCCCTTCTTCACTCTCACAATCTCCATCATCTCTGGCATGTTTAGAAGTCCTGCATCTGTATCCCCAGTCCAAATCATACCACTAAGACTCACACTTCCATGACCACTTCTTGGTGGATTAACTCTGCTTTCGTGAACCTCATTCCCAACATGACCAGAATCGAAATTCATCTTCCTCCTCTCATCCGCCCCTGATCCATCACCACCTCCTATGTAATTAGGCTGTCTTTCTATAATCTCTTTTTCTCAGTAAGGAATACCAGTACAATATCAGAATTCTACTTGTGGGATGGCCAAGTAGCCTCTATCAGACCAACTCTCTCACATCTGAGAACTATAAACCTAGGACTAATATATTAAAAAAAAAAATGTATGAAGTCTCTGGAGGAGAAATGAAAGCAGGTAATTACAGGAGGTGAGTTGACATGTGAAAGATGAAGACAGGCCCCAGGCTGTGCTGTGCAAGTGGCTAATGTTCTGGTAGAAAACCCACAGTATCACTGGGCTTCAAAACTTAAGAACAGGGTCCAAGACAACCACAGTAGAAAATGAAAAGGAAATCCCGGGATAAAGAAAACTGGAGAAAGGAAGCATAAAACTCCTCCTCAATCTCTGAAGGTCCCTGAACCCAGATGTGCAGGCAGACTCCAAGCATCCAGCCTAAGGGATAAAGAGATGAACTAAGCTATCACCACTATACGAAAAACAAAATTTGCCGTTTGAGTCCAGCCAAATGAAGTACTTACTTTAAGCAAAAAAAGAAAAAAGAAAAATACCACTTTTTGGTAAAATATAACAGAATTTTAAGTTTCCACAACTTATCATTTATAATGTCCAGGATACTGCCCAAATTAGCTGACATAAAAGAACCAAGAAAGAAGATCTCATTTCCCAAAGCAAGAGACTGTGAAGGGACACTTTCAGATGTTCCAATTAGCAAGCAAGTATTTTAGGTACAATACTCAGGTATAGAGAGGAAAAATGCTAATAATAATGATAGACAATCTTGTCAGAGAAATGTAAATTATAAAGCAGAATGACAATGACAACAAACAAACAAAATGCAAATTCAAGAAATGAAAAATAAAATTTCTGCAATAAAAATTTTACTGGACAGGATTAAGAGTAGAAAGGAGATGACAAGTAAAGAGTCAGGGAACTTTCTGAAGACATTAAAGATATGCAGAAGAGGGAGTTCCCATCGTGGTGCAGTGGTTAACGAATACCAACTAGGAACCATGAGGTTGCGGGTTCGATCCCTGGCCTTGCTCAGCAGGTTAAGGA
The DNA here is from genome assembly GCF_054392235.1 of Sus scrofa. Taxonomy (NCBI): domain Eukaryota; kingdom Metazoa; phylum Chordata; class Mammalia; order Artiodactyla; family Suidae; genus Sus; species Sus scrofa. Next base: position 54,970,254 of record NC_139393.1, on the reverse strand, counting down.
TCCAGCATTGCCGTGGGCTGTGGTGTAGGTCTCAGACACAGCTCAGATCCCGAGTTGCTGTGGCTCTGGCGTAGGCCAGTGGCTACAGCTTCGATTCAACCCCTAGCCTGGGAACCTCCATATGCCACAAGAGAGGCCCAAAAAATCTCAAAAAGACAAAATAAATAAATAAAGATATGCAGAAGAGAGATCAATATAAACTATTCAATATGAAAAGCAGAAAGGTAAAAATTGGGGAGAAAAAGTGCATCTTAGGGATCCAAGGGACACTATTAAAATGTCCAACATAATTGCATAACAATTGTAACTAATGTTCCAGGAAAAAAAAAAGAGAGAGAAAGAACAGGGCAGAAAAAAATAAAATATTTGCTAAATTAATGGCCAAAATTTCCTCAAAAATTGGAAAATGCATTTAGTGATTTTTAAGAGAAGCAAATAACAAGCAGGATTAAATATAAAGAAAACAATACCTTGGCACATCAGAATCAAACTGCTAAAAACTAAGTATAACCAGAAAATCCTGAAAGCAAGCTAAGTGATACTTTGCTTACAGGAGTACAATGATTTGAATTACAGCTGACTTCTTATCAGAGACAACAGAAGCTAGAAAACAGTGGAACATACCTATAGAGAGCTGTAAGAAAAAAAACCTGTCCACTGGGTTTATAACACCACTGGCTGCCAGCACCCACATCAAAAAGCTGGGAGTGACTGGACTTCCTCCTCAGCCCAGGCCCTCCCAGGACCACTGATTCTACCTCCTTTAAAATCTCTCCATTTGCACCACCATTTCTATCATACCAAAAGTAGCTTGAGTCCTCGTGTCTAGCAGTCTCTCTGCCCAAGGCTGGCCCCTATGCACTTGGTGTTTCTATCAGCACCTATGCACTCCAAGAATACTGAACATGTCAGCTACTTGCACAAGTCACTCGTGAATCCCTGTCACACTCCAGATACAATCCGAACTATTTAGAGGAGCATTCACAGACATTTGGGTCTCAGGACCCCTTTACCCCCTTAAAAATTATTGAAGGCCCCAAAGAACTTGGATTATGTGGGCTTATCTATCAACATTTACTGTTTTAGAAATTTAAAGTGAGAAATTTTTAAAACACAAGAATCTAAAAGCACACATCCTATGAAACATGAGAATAATACCATCATACACATTGTAGCATCTAGAAAATTCTTAGCATGCTCTTGTAAGAATTACGGTAAAGGGGAAAAAATAAAATCTTAGTATTGTTTTATAAATAGGTTTTGTTTGCTTGTTTTTAATTTATTTTTAGGGCCGTACCTGCAACATATGGGAGTTCCCAAGCTAGGGGTCAAATCAGAGCTACAGCTGCCAGCCTAGGGCTCAAACCTGCATCCTCATGGATACTAGTCAGATTTGTTTACACTGTGCCAAAACAGGAACTCCAGGAAGCATTCCCGATTGTGGAAAAACAACTTTCAAAATACCTTGTTACCATGTTGGGTCAGCAGGAAAAAAATTCTAAGATCATAGGTAAGAGATAAGATGGCGTAGCTCTCAAAGAGAAATGAAAAGGCACTCTGGGAGTCCCTGCTGTGGCACAGTGGGTTAAGGATCCGACATTGCCACAGCTGTGCCATAGGCTGTAGCTGTGGCTCAGATTCAATCCCTGGCCCGGGAAATTCCATGTGCTGTGGGTGCAGTCAAAAAAAAGAAAGAAAGAAAGAAAAAAAGGCACTCTGATTGTCTATGTTTTCCACACAAAGTTTACAAAATAAACAATAAGAAATGCTGAAGAAGGAAGAAAATGGGAGTGACCGACCAACAGCAGAGACACAGGTAGAGTCAGCCCTCCACCCACTGCTGTGGAACCAGCAGATATGGAGAGCCGACCACACAAGGCCACTTTATACAAGGGACTTTGAGCATGTGAAGATTTGGGTATCCAGGGACATCCTGAGACCAATCTGTATCACACACTTGCTTGTCAAGAAGGGCAGCTACAAACAGCTACATCCCCAGGTGTAAATTAAATGGCCTCCATCTAAGTGTTCTCGTAACAGCTTGGGACCGACTATTCAGTGATTCATATCCACTGCTGAATGGCTATGGCTATAAAGAGAGAATGAAAGGGCCGGTAGTCTGCCTGTCCATCTCTGCAGGAAGGCTGGCATGGCCTTAGGAACACAGATCCCAGGGTGGCAGCAACACTGCACCATTCTAGGTGATCAAGGATATTGAATGCCTCATCCTAGAACAAAAGGAGCAGAAATGAGACCGCTTTAGGAAGATCTCTAGCTTTTAAGGTTTCTAAATCGTGACGCATATAAAGAATTAAGACATTGAAGAGTTCCCCTTGTGAAGCAGCAGAAACGAATCTGACTAGGAACCATGAGGTTGCAGGTTCGATCCCTGGCCTTGCTCAGTGGGTTAAGGATCTGGCGTTGCCGTGAGCTGTGCTGTAGGTCGAGACTTGGCTCAGATCCTGCGTTGCTGTGGCTGTGGTGTAGGCTGGCAGCTATAGCTCTGATTCGATCCCTAGCCTGGGAACCTCCATATGTTGAGAGTGCATCCCTAAAAAGCTTAAAAAAAAAAAGAGAGAGAGAGAGAAGAATTAAGACACTGAGAAATCTCACTTTCAAAAAATGATTGCAGTTTCAAATTTAAACAGTCACAGTAATATCCATCTTCCAAACAGAAGCTGGGTTATTGTCAATTTTTAAGATGCATTTCAGTTTAAGTTGTAAGCTTGGTTTGTAGCAATATAAATAACTAAAAATAATTACCAAATTTAAAAAATTAAGTTTTCTTTGATTCCAACTGAAATGAGAAACATATTAGAATATCCTTACACCAAAAATTATTGGGGAAAAAAATCCTAATACTTCATGATAGTTCATCTAACATCCTCTCATAATTTTTTTCCACAGTTTTCTTTTCATAATTCAGAAAATAGAATCTTAAATAGAAAATATACATTGAGTTCAGTAACTACCAAGGCTTGTAGACGTCTCTACCATATTATCTATATTAGCCTTCAACCCTGAATAGTTACAGAACATATAAAACATAGGACAAGTAGATACAAATTACCCCTGAATTAGAATACAGAGTTAATTACTCCACTCAGACTACAATTTCATTGATTTATAAAATAAGAACCCAAAAGTAACAATGCCAAGGGGTAGAGGGTCAGAGTGGGATAGACTGGAGTCTGGAGGTAATAGATGTAAACTATTGCATTTGGAGTGGATAAGCAATGAAGTCCTGCTGTACAGCACAGGGAACTATATCCAATCACTTGTGACAAAATATGATAGAATATGAGAAAAAGAATGTGTGTGTATACATATACAAAGAATGTGTGGAGTTCCCATCGTGGCGCAGTGGTTAATGAATCCGACTAGGAACCATGAGGTTGCAGGTTCGATCCCCGGCCTTGCTCAGTGGGTTAAGGATCCGGTGTTGCACTGAGCTGTGGTGTAGGTCGCAGACGCGGCTCGGATCTGACGTTGCCATGGCTCTGGCATAGGCCAGTGGCTACAGCTCCGATTGGACCCCTAGCCTGGAAACCTCCACATGCCACGGGAGCAGCCCAAGAAATGGCAAAAAGACAAAAATAAATAAATAAATAAGAACATGTGTGTGTATATATTTATATATATGAATGACTGGGTCACTTTGCTATACAGCAGAAACTGACACAACATTGTTAATCAACTATACTTTAATAAAAAAAAATTTTTTTTTTTGTCTCTTGTCTTTTGTCCTTTTAGGGCCACACCCGTGGCACATGGAGGTTCCCAGGCTCGAGGTCTAATCAGAGCTGTAGCCGCCAGCCTACACCACAGCCACAGCAACGCCAGATCCGAGCTGTGTCTGCGACGTAAACCACAGGTCACAGCAACACCGGATCCTTAACCCACTGTGCGAGGCCAGGGATCAAACCCGCAACCTCAAGGTTCCTAGTTGGATTCATTTCCTCTGTGCCACGATGGGAACTCCCAATTAAAAAAAAAAAAATTAAGGAAAACTGATCTCTTCCCATAAAAAGTTTATAATATATCTAAATGATTACTTCTAAATATACACAATATATAAATAACAATTACTATACTATGGGGAAAAGGAGACTATTAGAGCATACTTGTTTCTGAATACTTATTGCTTCTAAAATTTACCTCTATCAAAAAAATCTGAAAGTTTTCTGAAAGCTTGAAATTTCTAAAGAAATTACTAAAAAAATCTAATAGAGTATTCCACCTAAGGATAAAAGTATGAAAGAAAATTGTAAACTACTAGAAAGCATTTAGCATAATTCAGAGTAGCCATTTTATTTCCTTAAAAATAAATAATACTAAAAAAAATTTTATTCCATACACATGTCTGACCCTCCTGCTGTTATGCTAGTTTAAACTAGATAACCGAAAATGCATTTCTACCAACTTTAGAGCCCCAAGGAATGCTCCTGTAAATAAGACTTACCACACTGGCTACAAGAATATGATCTTATACTGAGTTAGCACTATGAATGCAGAATGTATAAAAAATTGGGATGATAACATCAAGAAAAACATAATCTACGTAACATTTCTAAATGTTTGGATACACATAAAAGCGGAATTAAAGGGCTAGAAAACACTTTGTGTGTGTGTGTGTGTGTGTGTGTGTGTGTGTGTGTGTGTGTGTGTATAGTGTGTGTATGGTTTTTAGGGCTGCACCTGCAACATATGGAGGTTCCCAGGCTAGGGGTCAAATCAGAGCTACACCTGATGGCCTACAACAGAGCCACAGCAATGTGGGATCCGAGCCATGTCAGCAACCTACACCACACCTCACGACAATGCCTGATCCTTAACCCACTGAGCAAGGCCAGGGATCAAACCCGCAACCTCATGGTTCCTAGTTGGATTCATTTCCGCTGCACCACGACAGGAACTCCGAAGAAAACATTTTTTCTAGTTCTACAGTGAGCAAGAAACCCAGCTTGAGAAGAGGTCACATTCCCATGTTCTCTTAGCTAAACTGAATAGTAAAATTTAAATCACAGCAACTTTTCAGATTAAAAGGCAGTATTTAAGAATTCAACAGACTTTTTACATTCAGTTTTTTCTATCCCAAAATTCCACTTATCAAATTAAAAAAACAAACAAACAAAAAAAATCAGAAGCACCTCTGGAGAGCAGAAAGAAAATATTACAGAAAAAAAAGGCACTGAAAAAATAATCTTGGCACAGGGAAGAATAACAAGGGAATTTCTAGAATGAAGACTAGCTTTAAAAATGTTTAGGAAGGGGGAGTGCCTGTTGCGGCTCAGAGGAAATGAACCCAACTAGAATTCATGAGGACGTAGGTTCAATCCCTGGCCTCACTCAGTGGGTCAAAAATCCACATTGCCATGAGCTGTGGTGTAGGTCACAGATGCAGCTTGGATCTCGCATTGCTTCAGCTGTAGCTCCGATTTGATCCCTAGCCTGGGAAATTCCATATGCTGCAGGTGCAGCCCTAAAAAAAAAGAGAAACATTTCCTATGTTTAGGAAATAGTCAACACTAAGGAATATATATTTTCAAAATAGATAAACCACATTTTATTCTATCAGTGTGACTAATTCAACAAGAATTAAGTCATAAACTACTTTTAGATTTTTTTTTTTTTTTTTTTTTTGTCTTTTCTGGAGCCGCTCCCGTGGCATATGGAGATTCCCAGGCTAGGGGTCAAATCAGAGCTGTAGCCACCAGCCTACGCCAGAGCCACAGCAACGCAGGATATGAGCTGTGTCTGCAGTCTACACCACAGCTCGTGGCAACATGGGATCCTTAGCCCACTGAGCAAGGCCAGGGATCAAACCCGCAACCTCATGGTTCTTAGTTGGATTCGTTAACCACTGCGCCATGACGGGAACTTCTACTTTTAGATTTTTATACTTACTAAACACAAATGAGGTACATAAATGCTTTTTCTAATTGAAAACACTATTTTTCAGTGATCAGTGTCAACCATGAAACATACATTTTTTTCCCAAAAAAAACTATGAGCAGACACACATACATCAACTGGTGCCTTACAAAGATATTTAGAAATATCTTTCAAGGACCAGAAGTTATCTAAATTAAAATCAACTTTGTCATTGAATTGCACATGTACCATGCAGAGCTTGCAAAAAGAACATCAAAATTTCCACTTGGTAAACGTTAAGTTCTAGAAGGAACACATGAAAACAAAGATATTAACGTTTCCCTAATCATTAATACTTGATTTATTTTAAATTGTAAAAATCCTATGCATGTAAATGTTTCTAATTTTATGAGAGGTGACAGCAGTGTTTTCTATCTTAAACACCTAACACAAAGACCAGAAGCGGACCCCAAACTAAAACAAACCAGTGTTCACTGATGCGTCATTAGTACTGATGCTACCCAAGATTTTGAAACTTAAAAAAAAGGTTTGTATTGAAACATTTGAAAGTCCTATTTTGATCCTTAAAAACAAAAGCAGTAATTAAAATTGTAGTACAATAAATTTTATGTCACTTTTTTTTTCATTACAACCCATTTTGCTGCTGTTGTTTTTACCTTTCTCTCTCTCTCTCTCTTTTTTTTTTTTTTTTTTTTTAGGGCCTCACCTGCGGCATACCGAAGTTCCCAGGCTAGGGGTCAAATTGGAGCTGTAGCCACCGTCCACAGCCACGGCCATGCCAGATCTGAGCCGCGTCTGAAATCTTCACCACAGCTCCTGGCAACGCCAGATCCTTAACCCACTGAGCAAGGCCAGGGATCGAACCCGCAACCTCATGGTTACTAGTCGGATTCGTTTCCACTACGCCACGATGGGAACTTCTATCTTTACCTTTCAAGAGAATGCAATGTCTTTATCCTGTAGTTTCTCAGCCTAACAATGTGTTAATGATTAGCTTAAAGACAATTAAAGGTAAATCTAAACCCATTTTACCTTACAGTTAGCCTTTGACCCCAACCATGCTAAAACTGGTAGGACTCACCCCATCAAAACATTAACCAAGGCAGATTAATAAAAATACCAGCACTTCATTTCGGTAACTTCAGTATTATTATGTACACTGCTTTAAATTCATTTCTCTTAAACTGACAGTTTTCAACATATTAAAACTACAAATTTTTTTTGTCTTTTTAGGGCCTCACCCACAGCATATGGAGGTTCCCAAGCTAGGGGTTCAATCGGAGCTGCTGGCCTACACCACAGCTCACAGCAATGCTAGAGTGAGACCAGGGATTGAAGCCACATCCTCCTGAATACTAGTCAAGTTCATTACACTGTGTGACCAGAGGACTTCCTAAAACTACAAAATGTTACTTCAAAACTCTATTATTTTGGACTAAAGAAGCATGTAATAAGAAAAGGAATAAAAACTACACCTGAACTTTGGGGGGGAGAAATAGAACTACATATTTTACAAATCTGAATTTAAAATACAGATATCTCAGAGGAAACCCTTAGATATGGAAGTCTTAGTAATTAAAAGATTTATTCCATTTGCTATGATCACGAAAACTATATACACAGTCATGAGGGACATTTCAAAAGCTATCAGTAGTCATCAATATTCTTGTTCCCTACATTAACAAGTCATCTTGGTTATCGTCAGTATAAAGCAAATGGAAAACTTGGTGTGTTGTTCCCTTGAAAGATATTATTTAGCTTAAGGATGCTGCAAGTGCTCCTTTAAACTCGCAGCATTAATCAAAGTCAGAAAATGTCCAAAAGGGAAAAAAAAAAAATGTTGGTGGGATAATTAAAGGGCATTAATAAGAGGTCGCCTCCCCCATGAACAGAGTCAGGGCTTAGATTTACTCCCCACAGCCAGCTGGTTTCCTCACAGGAATCTATTTGTCTTCTTCTCTTAGGCACAGACCAGAAAATGCACAACATTCTCTGAGTTAAAATTGAATATTTAAAAACTTTACTACTCCTCTTAATGAACAGCTAGAATAACCCATAGGAAAATACATTCAATTCACAAACCACATTAGAATTAAAGGCAGAGGCCCTCAGCACCACCACTTGGAAGCTGTGTATAAACTTTTTTTTGGGGGGGGGGGTGGCCTTTTAGGGCCCCACCGCGGCATATGGAGGTTCCCAGGCTAGGGGTCTAATCAGAGCTGTAGTCGCCGGGCCTACACCACAGCCACAGCAATGCCAGATCCGAGCTGTGTTTGCGACCTACACCCCAGCTCACAGCAGCACCAGATCCTTAACCCAATGATCGAGGCCAGGGATTGAACCTGCAACCTCAGGGTTCCTAGTCAGATTCATTTCCATTGCACCACGAAGGGAACGCCGCTGTGTATAAATTCTTAAGTGGGCTTCAGCTTCCTCATCTGTAAAGCAGAACTTCGTGTGCCATTCCAACAGAGATGGGTTCTGGAAGGATCAGATGAGAACGCACAGGAAAGTACCCTGTAAGCCTCAAAGCATCAGTATGAGAGACACTTCCTCCGGGACATTCCGTCAACATCTTGGCTCACACAGCCCTCTTTCAAGGGTTAATCATTATCTCCTGGGGGTAATTGTAAAAAAACGGTCTAATACTTCAAGAATGTACAGGTAACTGAGAAAGCCAAAAAGCAGCTGAAAATTATAGTCCTTGTGAAATGATCAGTTTCTAAAAATTCCATGAGTACCACAGAAGAGAACTTTGGGGCATTAAGAAATTTACTTTAACGCATGATTAAGGGTGAGTCAAGGTCAGGCTTGAGTAACCATTCAGTCAAACTGCGTAGCTCTTTACTTAACATTACAATGGCAAGTGAAAAAGAATCTGAAAACCCAAAGAAGAAGATTTAAACTGGCAGGTAAACAAGAACCTGAAGTTAAAAGTTCCATGTACAAAACATTTGGAACTGACAATTCCTAGCAGCAGTAAAGCACACACATTTAAAAAGACAGAGGGAGAGATGGTTCAGCTATCACAGTACCCTCGGTAATGATGACAACGTCACGGGATGGGAAGATGCTTTGGAATGTCTCATAAAACACAGGGTTTTATGGGATGTAAGTTATACCTCCACAAAATTGCTACAATATAAATAAAATAAAAACAAAGCATAGAAGGAGACAGACAGGGCACAGCTGCCCTGTGAACGTGACAGCACTGGCACAGGGACATCTTTCATGCCTCCTGTGATCTGCCAGCAAGCGGAGGAAGAGAAACTAGAAGCAGGTGGCAGTGGCTGCAAGTCAGTCTGGTTTCAGAGTCACTGTTTATTCCTTTGTGCACTCCCAGTGTCTTAGTTACCTTTTCTGGAATTTGGCCCTTTTCCTTACTTCTGGTGTCCACATCTTCTGCATTCCTTCCTTGTTCCAGCTGAAACAGCTTTCTACTTGCGTCATCTCATCTTCCAAACGCCATGAAGCAGGTTTTACTACCATTTTGCAATAAGAAAATTAAAGTGCAGAGAAGTTCAGCCACTTGCTCCTGGAGTCTCCCTTAGAAGTTTGCAAAACACTTGTAAAATTCATAAATGTAAATTTTATTCTTGGCCATCCAATGTCAGGAAGCTACCTTTTCTACAAATACCATATGACATCACGTATATCTGGAATCTACTATACAGCACACATGAACCTTTCCACAGAAAAGAAACCCATGGACTTGGGAGAACAGGCTTGGGGTTGCCAAGGGGGAGGGAGTGGGACGGACTGGGAGTCTGGGGTTAATAGATGCCTTTGGAATGCATAAGCAATGAGATCCTGCTGTATAGCACTGGGAACTGTATGTAGTCACTTGTGATTGAACATGATAGAGGATAATGTGAGAAAAAGAATGTGTGTATATATATACATATATATATATATGTGTGTGTGTGACTGGGTCTCTTTGCCGTACTGTAGAAAATTCACAGAACACTGTAAATCAGCCATAATGGACAAAATAAAAATCATTTTAAAAAGTAAATAAAAAAGAAGCTACCTTTTCTGACTACAATGAGTGTGTGACAATATTTAATTTCATACATCCCATCCTTTTGGGGGCATATACTATACATATGTGTGTATAATATATGTATACACACACACACACACAGAGTACTAAGGAAAACACAGAGATGAAAAAAACAGGGTCTGGCCCTTCAAGTGTTCCCACATTAGGATAGGAGAGGAAGACAAGCAATAATCACTATTTTTTCGGACCATACCCCGTGGCATGTGGAAGTTGCCAGGCCAAGGGATCAAAGCTGCACCATAGCAGTGACAACAAGAAATAAGGCGTCTCTTCTTACTACTCAGGAGGGGGACTCAAAATTCCAAAAACTTCAGGGAATGGGTTGCTAAGGGTAGAACCCATGTCAAACTAAGGGACCAACATTTAGGAAACAAAGGTACCCCAGGGCACAGCAGGTAACCAACTCTACAACCTCAGGGAAACCAGGATGCCCCTCCCCACTGGCAAGCAGAGGGCTCTGAGCAAAAGCAAACGTTGTAAAGACAAGACCCCAAGAATAGAGAAGGGTTAAGAGGCATTGGGTCTTCCAGGGCAGTGACTGTAGGCGCCCCAGGAGCTGGCAATTTCAGAAGCTGGAAAAAGCAAGAGCAAATGCCAAGAAACAAGAAGGAAGATTGATATTAAAGAGAAGGGCAGAGACAGTGATGTGGAAATCCCATTCCCTGCACGCATACCAAAAATGGAAGTAAATAAAATCAAAATGGGTTCTTTGAAATGATCAGTAAGATACACGTACGTCTGGATCGTGTCATGGGATTTAAATCTTTTTTCCAAAGGATAAACTACAATAAGCCAAACACAGACTGAAATAGAGCAATATACAAAAATCTAATATAATGTAGGTGGTTGTTATTTTTTATCTCCCCCACCAAAATGGAAGTAACCCCATGAGGCTAGAAACTCATACCTACTTGTTTGTTGCTGTGCCCCATTAATTACATCATCTGGAAGATAGTAAGTGCTCCGTCAACATTTTTTTGTGAATATGCCAAATTTTTTTTTATAAGAATTTTATAAACTATTAACTACAATTTGAAAAATCTAAAGAGAACGGATAGATTCCTGGGATCTTATGAAATGCCAAAAGAAAACGCAAGAAGAAATGGATTTTTAATCAGTCCCTCCCTTAAATGTGCCCATTTTTAAATGGTCCAAAATAAAAGGACAGGAAAATGTACTAAAGGAAAAAAATAAAATGACCATGAAAAATTTAAGACAAACCTGAAGCTCACTAAAGCTTATTTTTAAATGACACAAGAATCAAGGTTGCTTGTGGGTGACAAAAACTTGAGCAATAATTTTGATCCCCAAACAATGATGAGCTCCTATGAACTGGATACTATTTTAACTTTTTTTTTTTTAATACAAAAGTATACCTTCTTACCAATTCTTTTTTTCTTTTTTGCTTTTTTTTGCTTTATAGGGCCGCACTCTCAGCATACACAAGTTCCCAGGCTAGGGGTCAAATCAGGGCTATAGCTGCTGGCCTACAGCACAACTCATGGCAACGCCGGATCCTTAACCCACTGAGCAAGGCCAGGGATTGAAACCCACATCCCCATGGATCCTAGTCAGATTCATTACCACTGAGCCACAACAGGAACTCCCATTTACCAATACTATTTGAAATCACTAGAGGTCGTTTGTTTTTCTCACAAAAGGTGATAGAAGAGTTATGAGAAACGCTATCAAATCTCCCTCATACATTTCTTTGGTATAATAGGCATATCACCCACTCACATTTCCCCATCCTGATAACCCATATTAACCTGACCAGAAGAGCTGCTGGGTGATCAATAGTGAAATGGGTTTATACTAAAGAATCCAGCAAGATTCTAAAGGTGAGCCAGTGTCACTCTTTTTCTTTGACTCTTAGAGAATATTTCCAGATAATGATATTATTAAAAACTGTATTGTATGATTCAGATACATTGTATCACCTCATTTCCTTAATTAACCCTTTTTTCTCTGTTTGTTTTTCATTTTAGGGCCATATACATGGCATATGGAAGTTCCCAGGCTAGGGGTCAAATCAGAGCTAGAGCTGCTGGCCTACACCACAGCCACAGCAAGGTCAGGTCCAAGTGGTGTCTGCAACCTACACCATAGCTCATGTTAACCCACTGAGCAGGACCAGGGATCAAACCCGCATCCTCTTGGATATTAGTTGGGTTCAGAACCCACTGAGCGCCACAAGGAGAACTTTCCCTTAATTAATCCTTTGAAGTAGGCTACCCCCTCTTCATTCCCCCAGTAGCTCCTTGATCATCAAGCTGCCCTCTGTATGCCTTACTCAATTTGTGATAATGCTACCACAACTCTAACTTTCAAACATACTCCTCTCTGCAGGAAAAGAAACAAGAAAAATCACAGCAAGTATAACTTTTCAAGAACTAAGTGTAATTATAATTTTTAAAAATTACACTGTGCCAAAAAAACAAAAAAAACAAAACCATTGGGGGAAAAGGCTAGACTCCAGAACTGGCTTTCTTAACTTCCACGCTGTCAGCATTTGGGGCCAGATAAATCTGTGGTAAGGGGCTGACCTGCGTGTAATAGGGTGGTTAGCTGCATCCCTAACCTCTACCGACCATAAGTCAGTGGCACCACCTCAGTTGTGACAACTGAAACTGTCACCAGACATTCCCAAATGTCACCTGGTGGGCAAAATCACCCCCGGTGGAAAACCAGTACTCTGGGGATACTAAGACTATCAACTTGGTCCAAAGTGTACAAAAAGCAGTGTAATATTAAACAGGTACCCGGCTCCTCTTTGACTCTTCACTCAAGAAGGGAAGAGAAAAGGGTTACCCTAAAGACTAATCTTCTTCACAGGGCAGTCTTTAGAGAGGCTGCCAATGTGCCAGTCCTGCACTCAGCTTTTTCATAGCCAAGAGAATTAATGTAGCCGTTCCAAGAGCCACATGCTCTACATCCAACTGAAACTTGTTGGCTACAATTTCTCTCCACTGGCTCTAACTATAAACGTTCTATAGTCTACTAACCACAGGCTAAACATGGCATCTCTGAAACCATAGCTATGACAACCACTTAGTGTACAAAATCTGCCTTTTACTCCAAAGGCATAATTTAAGAGAAAATCTTACAGTCCAGCTTTTGAAATGCAAAAACATCTTTATGCACTCAAAAATGCTGAAGTTAAAAACCTTTTATTTATTTTTTTTTTATTTTCCCACTGTACAGCAAGGGGGTCAGGTTATCCTTAGATGTATACATTGAAAAACCTTTTAAACATATTGCAAAGGTGAAGAACCACCCTGAATTGTTGAATAGATGGACACAAACATGATAAATATTAATAGTGCATCTACAAAAAGCCTAACTTTTTTAGTATAATGGAGGTGATAGCATGTTAAATGCAGCCTTTTTTCCTTCCCTACCTCTAAATCCAAGCCATAGATCTCCCCTGGTCCCACAGTTCCAGGCAAGATATCAGGCTCCCCAAGAGTAAGCAGGAGCTGTTACAAGACTATCGCCCCTTCAGCGGAAAGAAATGGGGAACCAAGAGCGGAAGAGTCCCAGGATAAAGCTCTGATCAGAGTGGACCTGAGGGAGAAGTGACCAACAGACAAACCTGGATGCCTAAGGGAACACCAGCAGTTTCCATGGGCCCCAGGATGAAAGCGGATAGGTGTGTTCCCATCAGACAAGGGCAGAAGAACATGAAGAAAGACACCTAAGAACATAGAAGTTTCCTACTGGTGTCTCAAGAAGGAACAAGTACCCACCAACAGATTCACTACCCACCGCATGGAGAGAAACCACCAAGCCTTCCATTCACAAGGTGGCCCAGAAGCTGGACCTGAACTGCAATGAGGAGACCAGGCAAAATAACTACATGTCTATGGGGGTGTAGCAGCCAAAGGAAGAACAGAGAAGAAAATTCTTCCCAACTCCTAATGAAAAAGAGCTCCTGGAGGACTCAGGTGACAACTTGAGCAAAAACAAGCACTTCAGGAAATTCAAGTCAACATCAAAAATCAATAAGCATCATTTTGTAACCTCAAAAATGTACAATCCATGAACTAAAAAAAATCAGCAGATGAATCGAAGCAATCAGCACTACCAAGATAAGTGGCTCCAAAGAGATATCAACCATGGTGCAAAACCACAAACAGAGATCATGAGAAGGTTTTGGGGGGAGCTATTAGAGACCTAAAGACCAACAAAATGAAGTGCATAAAGATTGGAACAATAATTAAACAAAACAAAATTTCACTGAGTGCAATAAAACCTATTATTTTCTGATCAAAATATTACATGAAAAAATATAACAAGCTTCTGGAGAAAAGGAACTAGTGACAACAGACTTCTCACCAACAACAGTGGACATGAGCAGACTGTGGAACATCTCTACAAACTTCTGAAGGGCAAAGTCTACAATCTAAAACTCTAGCCAGACAAGCAATCATTCATAAGGTAACAAAGATACTTCCAGATACGCAAAGATTCAGAAAGGTTTTTTTTTTTTTTTTACTGAAAATAAGATCTAAGGAAACTATTTGAAGAATAAGTATATCAAAGCATATATCAGAGATCTTGAGTCAAAAAGAAGGAACAATAGTAGACCAAGATCCTAAGTAATGAGACCAGGATACATAATAATGTTAAATAAGGACCCTTAGGTCAAAATCCTACAAAGAAAATCCTCAGTCCAGACTTAAAGTTGGGCTGCAAGAAAAGAGAGAGGGAGGAATGAATGCGTCTTCTGCTGGTCAGTTTGTTTGCTTGCACCCTCACCCCAGTATTTTCTCAGTTCCCCCTAGATCTGATTACATCCTCTTGCCTGTCCCCCTGCAAACTACATCATCTTGGCTATTTAGCCAATTAGCCTCTGGTAGGACTTGTCCAATGCGATGTGTCAGATGAAGGTGACAAAGAGTAACAGAAGGATCAGGATTTTTTTCTTTCTATTCCTGCTCACTGCCTCACCAGAAACTTCACAACTAAAACTCAAATCTGCCTGCCCTCTTCAATAATCTCAAATTTGTTCTGATTTTTGGCAACAGTATTTCCTTCTCTAACCTTCTCAGTCACTGGGGAAGATGCCTTCCCACTACTGCTAGTGCCTTGACAGTTCTTGCTGGTTTCTCTTCCTACACACATTAAGAGCTTGCCTTCTTCATTTGAATCCTTTGAGTTTCCTACTAGAATCCTGTTACACATTCTAAGTTTCTTATTGGAGGAAAGGGTAGAAGGAAAGCATAATAATGAAAATGAGAAGTGGGTATTTTTCATATGGAAAAAAACAGAGATCCAGTGTTGTCTTATGATTCCACCACATTCTCCATAGAGAAAGCCACCACGGTTGCAAAGAAAAGGTACAAAATGAATTTTAAGTATTTATTTGCTAACTTTAAGGTCACTACGCCTTATGTGATTAGCAAGATCTAACTTAAGTTCACATTTGAGTATTATATAAACATCGCTAATATTCCTAATGTCAAGTTGTGAGATATTTATTGACTACTGATGCCAAGATTACAGGTCTACATTCACTAGAATAACCAAAAACTATTTATTGGGCTCTGTCATCAGAGACTTGAGTATACTCCTTCTAACCACAAATACCAGCACCATTACACACTGTTTCCAGTTGTACTGATGGCTTTTGGTCTCTTACTCAGCATTTCTTTCCTCCAGAAGTTACATGTCTAAGTCATTAAGTCTCAGGTCCTGGTCAGTGAGAATTTATAGTACCAGTATGATGGGCAAGGTACTAAATTCCAAATTTAGATTCACTAAATTCACTGATTTAGATGCTAGATTCACTAAAAAGTTCCATGCTTTTTCTTTCAAGAAAATTCTACTGAGCCATCATTTAGTGTCCAGACATTGTGCTTTGTCCCAGGTGGCTTGGTAACTCCTCTCACAAAGCTTAGAACATAGCGCACAGCATCATGACTATAATTAATAACACTGTATCATATATTTGAAAGTTGCTAAGACAGTAGATCTTCAAAATTCTCCTCACATGAAAAAAAAAAAAAAAAAAACCTGTGGAGTTCCCATCATGGCGCAGTGGTTAACGAATCTGACTAGGAACCATGAGGTTGCAAGTTCGATCCCTGGCCTTGCTCGGTGGGTTAAGGATCCCGCATTGCCATGAGCTGGGGTGTGGGTCACAGACGCAGCTCGGATCCCGAGTTGCTGTGGCTGTGGTGTAGGTTGGCGGCTACAGTTCCGATTAGGCCCCTTGCCTGGGAATCTCCTTATGCCACGGGTGCAGTCCTAAAAGAGACATAAAGACCAAAAGAAAAAAAAAAAACCATGTAACTATGGGAGATGATGGATGTTAATGAAACTTACTGTGGTGATGATTTCATAAAATATACATATATCAAATCATTTTGTTGTACACTTTAATACAAAGTTAGGTGTTAATTATATCTTAATAAACCTGAGAAGAAATAAATATTAAATCTTTATTTTTTTTATTAAAGTAAAACCGATGTCAGTTTCTGCTGTACAACAAAGTGACCCAGTCAAACATATATATACATTCTTTTTCTCATATTATTTTCTATCATGTTCTATCCCAAGAGACTGGTTATAGTGTCCTGAGCTATACAGTAGGACCTCTCTGCTGATCCTTTCTCAAAGTAATAGTTGGCGTCTACTAACCCCAAATTCCAAGTCCATCCTGCTCCCTCTCCCTCCTCCCTCAACAACGACAAGTCTGTTCTCCATGTCTTTGAGTCTGTTTCTGCTCTGTAGATATGTTCGTTTGTGCCCCATTTTATTTATTTATTTTACTTTATTTTTGTCTTTTGTCTTTTTTTAGGGCCACACCCGTGGCATATGGAGGTTTTCTGGCCAGGGGTCTAATCGGAGCTGTAGCTTCCGGCCTACACCACTAGTCACACCAGATCCAAGCCACGTCTGCGACCTACACCACAGCTCAAGGCAACGCCAGATCCTCAACCCACTGAGCGAGGCCAGAAATCGAACCCGCAACCTCATGGTTCCTGGTCAGTTTCGTTTCCACTGTGCCACAACAGGAACTCCCTTTTTTTGTGTGTGTGCTCCATTTTAGATTCCACATATAAGTGATATCGTGTCGTATTTGGCTTTCTCTTTCTGACTTAAATCTTCATTAACAAAAAAGGAAGATTATAGCAAAGACAGACAACTAATTATAGCAGGTGAAGTGCCATCCTCAGCAAAAGAAACACTCACAGAACAGGTCTCACTAGAATCAACTGTGATGTCAAGGAAAGGACAGCAGGACGCAAGCAAGCATCTAGGAGACAGCTTGCTCTTCCTCGGGTGGGTTACTCAGGCTCTCTGACCTTCAAGTCTCTTACTTGTAGAATGTAGTTGTTTGAAGTGACTGGAACCTAGGTACTCAACCCATGTCAACTTCCCTTTTTCCCTTAAAGGGCCGAGTGTTTTCAGAGGTTTAAGAAAAGAAACTCTCACAATGGAGTAGTACTCAGCCATTAAAAAGAAAGAAATAACAGCATTTGCAGCAACACGGATGGACCAAGAAATTATTATGCTAAGTGAAGTTGGTCAGACAATGTGACACCAACATCAATGCTGTCACTTGCATGTGGAATCTGAAAAAAGGACACAACGAACTTCTTTGCAGAACAGATACTGACTCACAGCCTTTGAAAAACTTATGGCTTCCAAAGGAGAGAGGCTGGGGGTAGGGGGATGGGCTGGGGGTTTGGGATGGAAATGCTACAAAATTGGGTTGTGGTGATCATTGCGCAACTATACATGTAATAAAATTCATTGAGCAATAGTAAAAAAAAAAAAGAAAAGAAAAAAGAAACTCGCATTTACTATTATTATCTATTACTTGCTAGGCACTGTCCATTTTCTTCCCCTATATACTCCCTCCAGGTGAATGAAAGAGTGTGCCTAAAAGCCAGGCTGTGAAAGGCACAGATGGGGCCGTGATTCAGCCTCTGAACTGACTGCTAGAAAGATAAAGTTTATAACCCATTACATATGGCAAAAGCTGCAGCTCATCTGTGGCTTTAGTTTATCTTTCTTATGCTCATTTTCTGCTTGTCCTGCATTAACCATCCCTTTATTTGTGATTTAAATTTTGCCTCATTACAGCATATGGTTTTAAGATTTATCCAAGCCTTCTCAATTCAATTTTACAAGAAGATGGGATTTTTTTTTTAATTTAAATGAGGTGGCGCTTCTTTTACTAGCATGAAATTCACCTAAGCAATAATTATAATCTTCACTCAATCCATGTTTTTCTACTCTTATTCTATGATACACACACACACACACACACACACACACACACACACACACAAACATTCACACCCTGGACTTATGGTTGAACACAATGAACTGACTGCACAGTCCTCTCCATTTCTCTCCACTGCCTCCCCAAATCTCACCAAAATGACAACATGGAAAATTAAGGCATTTACCCACAAAGATAGAATCCAGAAAGAAGTAAGTGTAGGAGAAAACTCTGAATAGACATTTGGGCATGGAAAGGAGATGGACAAGTAGTAACAGACCAAACAGAACAGAGAAATTTCAACTTTGGGAAACACAAGGGCTGCAGAACCAAAGCAGACAGGCTGCAAGACTTTTTGCCCCCAGAAAAAGACTCAGAGTCTGCGGGCAACAGGCCCTTCAAGTAGGGAGGGTGGTGAGGGACATGGCTCCATATACGGAAATTGACAGAAAGTCTAGAGTGCAACTGGACAATGACTATTGGAGGTTTAAGAGAAACATCCCATTTAAAAGAGACCAAAGCCAAAAGGGAAAAAACGTACTTGGAAGAAACAGACAATGCAAGGAGTAAAGGGCAGGGTGGGGTGGGGGGGCCTACAATACCCTCAGAGAGCTGAGACACTAGATTGCAATCATATTAAGGCAAAATGTTACCAGAAAGGAAAAAAATCAGAAAATAAGTGTGGCAGAGACATCCTTGTCAACCCAATACTTGGTCAGAGAACCCCTGCATTGGTGGAAGCAGTGACGTGTCCAGCTAAAAACATTTTCACACTCTTGCAAATAAGGGTGACTGATAAAAAGTTAAGTAGAAATATTTAGGTGGGGTTCCAAGAAGGTACTCCTAGCAAAGAATTCCCGTGAGCCTTCAACTTGATCTCCTTAAGGCATATCATAAGCTTATGCCCCAAAATGACTCAGCCCAATGCAATGTTACCCCAAAATATTTCAGTCGTGCAAGAGATGTTTACAGCATGTTGGCCATTACAAGCACAGAGAGGGTGGCTGTAATTAAACTGAATAATGACACCTTAATTTTAAATGACTTAGTATTAATCAAGGAGCCAGAAACTCATCTGGCATATATGAAGCCAAGAAGATTCATTTCCTTACCCAAGAAGGATTACTGTAATTTGCAGTGTGGCTGTCAACCACATTCTTTTAACCGAACTCAGGCCAACTTTCAAAAGTATCAGCTATTTGGCAAGTTGTACCTTTCAGAACTTACAAGCATTTTCCAAGTCTAAAAATGTTTGCAAATTGGCTTAAAAACAAGAAACTGTATAGTATTATCCTTTGAATAAAACACCTAAAAATGCATTTCCTTTCTTCATGGAAACTATAAAAGCTACTCTTTTCAAAAATAGCTCATTAGGTTCATTTTTTAGGAAGACACCATAAAACGTCCTTCTTGGAAAGATCTTAAAATTGTCTCTTCCAATTGAATACAGCAGAAAAGTGAAAATAATAAGAAGACTCAAAGACACACACAAAAAACATGAAAAGTAACTTAAAGGATAAAAGAAATGCATAAAGAACAAAGAATAACTGAAATAACGGGACATAGAGTGACTTGAAAAAATAATTTATAAGAAGCTTAGTGCATAGAATAACTGAAATAACAGTAATATATAGAGACTTGAAATAACAAATTTATATGAAATGAAGCTTAAGGCAGTTAATCTACATTCCCTATTGTCTGATCTGAAACTTCAAATATTAGCTGAACAGAAGGCAGCAGTGAGGACAGAACATATGGTAAGTATTTTCAACAGTGCAATAAATACGGAATTCTCTTCCTCCAGCGTAAAAGGTCTCAGGAAAGTTGACTACCCTTAGATTTATATCGTAAGGGAGTTCCCACTGTGACACAGTGGGTTAAGGATCCGACTGCAGCAGCCCGGGTTGCTGCAGAGAAACGGGTTCATCCCCTGCCTGGAACTGTGGGTTAAAAATCCAGCATTGCTGGAGTTCCCGTCATGGCTCAGTGGTTAACGAATCCGACTAGGAACCATGAGGAGGCGGGTTCGATCCCCGGCCTTGCTCAGTGGGTTAAGGATCCGGCGTTGCTGTGAGCTGTGGTGTAGGTCGCAGACACGGCTCGGATCCCGAGTTGCTGTGGCTGTGGCGCAGGCCGGCGGCTACAGCTCCGATTCGACCCCTAGCCTGGGAACCTCCATATGCCATGGGAGCGGTCCAAGAAATAACAAAAAGACCAAAAAAAAAAAAAAAAAGATCCAGCATTGCTGCAGCTGTGGCACAGGTCACAACTACAGCTCGGATTCAGTTCCTGGCCCAAGAACTTCCATGTGCCATGGATGTGGCCAACCAAGAAAAAAAAAAAAAAAAAAAAAAAGATTTTTCCTTGTATGTCCACTAATAAGAAAGAATCAACAGCAAAGAAGTGCCAAAATGAACTTGAAGTCCCTAGAAAGAAGATGATACAAGTACCATCAAGAAACAGAATTCGTTATTCATAAGGATTTCATTCTAATGTCAAGTTCTTATAAATGAAAAGATTTTTATCACAATCTAAGAACAACCTATAAGGGACTTAATAAAGACCCATATTTGAAAATCAGAGGTTAGAATAAATAGCAAATTATCTAAGTGCATTGTGGGATTCACACACAGGCACGCATGCTTGCACGCACGCACACACACACACACACCTGCAAAAATCAGCCATTCTAGGAAAGCCCAAAAAATTCATCAGTCATTTTCTGACTATATGCAGATGCAAGTAGAATAATAACATGGGCACTTACCATTTGGTAAGTACTACACATTCTTTTTTTTTTTTCTTTTTTCTCCCTAAATTTTATCACCACCTTGCAATCCTCATTTTAATTTAGGCTTAGCTACATTACATGTCTTGTCTATGGTCACACATTTTACTCTGGGACCTGCCACATACGAGCTATGCCTATGCAGTAGAATCCCAAACCCTGTCCTCTTGCCACTACACCATGCTAGAACACAGAAAAGAAACAGACCCGACATGCCAAAACTGTAGACTTCCATGGCAACGATGTATATCTATATTTAAAAGTTAGAAAAGTTTCATTTCCTTTATTACCATCTGTTTTCCGATAGGACATGAAGCTTCTTGAAGTCATTAAATCAAAACTATTAAGATATATTTATTCTAAATACTGTCAACAGCATCCTCACCAAATTATTATCAGCTAAAAAGCCTGGAGACAAGAGAGGCATTTCCCCTGCTTAGGAAAGAGGAAATAAATTCACAAGAAGATGAAAATGGCTTTCAGATGATCCTTAGCACATCAGGGCCACAAATTTCTAAGAGAGAAGACTGTACTCCAACGTCAGTACTATGCAGAGACCACAGTGATGCCTTCAGACCTGTTCATCCTAGCGTGTATTTCCTTATGTACGAAGGGTTTACACTCTAGCATGTTCAGGCTGAGGGTAGGAGATGGTTTTGTTAACGCAAAGAAAATGCAGATTCCTTGGGTACCTCTTCCCACCTCTTCTCTCCTGGCATGCCTGCCCCCACACTACGACTTTCCAGAAGATTTCATAAAGCTTCATTTGGCTCCCACATGAACCTGCCAAAGCTCTATTTTCAACAAGTGAGAGACTTCTCTTGCCAAATTCAACGGCCTAGTTCCATTTTATTTTTTTAACGGTTTTTATTTTTTCCTTTATAGTTGATTTACAGTGTCCTGTCGATTTTCTACTGTACAGCAAAGTGACCCAGTCTCTCTCATACACACACACACACACACATTCTTTTTCTCACTTAATCCTCAATCGTGCTCCATCACAAGTGACTAGATATAGTTCCCAGTGCTATACAGCAGGATCTCATTGCTTATCCACTCCAAATGCCATTTTCTTTTCCCTTCATCACTTCTTTTAGTCCTGAGTACTGTTGATAATCCTTTTCCTTTCTATCTTTCATGGAATCCACACTTCCCTTAAGATTCCTAACACACTCCTGGTGTTCTGCCTAGATTTTTTTTTTTTTTTTTTTTTTTTTTTTTGGTGGTGCCCACAGCCTGCAGAAATTCCCAAGCCAGGGATGAAACCCACACCACAGCAGTGACCAGTGCCACAGCAGTGATAACATGGGATCCTTAACCACTAGGCGTCCAGGGAACTCCAGCTGCCTGGCTTTTTGACCACAACTTCTCTTTCCTCTTCCCAGAAGATGTTTACGCCCAAGGCACAGGCCATGACCTTCTGTGACATGGACTTTCCCCTCCGCTGTTCCATTCTATCCCATGGGTTCCAACTTCACCTGATGTGACAGTTTCCAGAAAAAACAATTAAGGTCTTTATCCACAATTTGGGCTTGAAATTCTCACTACCTTCAAAAAAGCACCTTGCAGGCTAGGCAGACTCCTAGCTTCATTGTCCTGCAAAGAGAACAATCTCAGGGCCCTGGCACATGCCAGCACCACCCCTACCTAACTCAAATGCCCTGCACATTGCATCCCAACTATTGTCTTTCTGGTCCAGCTCAAGGAGGACCTTCTCTAAGAGTTTCCAAATGCTGTTACCAGCTCCCTGGAGATATGCTGTCCAACATGCTCACACTTATCCCCATGTTGCCCTGGGACGGTCCCTCCTCTGTCGGGGAGGAGCCCCCAGGAAGGAAGCCAGTGCCCCCACCCTCCCCTTCCTCAGCCCCCCCAGTGCCCCACTCTCCCCTTCCTCAGCCCCCCCCCGTACCCCCCCCTCAGCCTCCCCCCCACCCCCACAACATACACACACAGGCTGTTTCTAAGCCCATCACATCCCAACAGCAGGAAGTTATTCGACCATATCTACTTACATTTCAGTGAGTCTTTACACTACGTTCATATTAAGCCTAAGCATTTTCTCATACTCTTTAATTGGGAAATGGGAAAAAAATGAGTGAGACGGAGGCAGACATATGGAACAGGAAGAGTGTGTCTGTGCCAAAATAGCAGGTACAACTTAGAAGAGGGAGAGAAACGGGAGGATGAATGACATGGTCGAGAGCTTGAGCTTTTCTGTTAGAAATATCTCACTTCAAACACGGGTTCTATTGGTAGGAGCAGTGTTGGGAAAAGAAACTTAACTTCTCTGAGCCATTCTCTACTCATCTGCAAAAAAAATTATATTTAGTGGACAGCAACTAGACTTGTGATGATCACCTTGCAATGTATACAAATGTCGAATTTTTTTTTTTTTTTTGGCTTTTTGTCTTTTCTAGGGCCACATCCATGGCATATGAAGGTTCCCAGGCTAGGGGTCTAATTGGAGCTGTAGCCGCCGGCCTACACCAGAGCCACAGCAATGCGGGATCCAGCCGCATCTGCAACCTCCACCACAGCTCACGGCAACACCAGATCCTTAACCCACTGAGCAAGGCCAGGAATCGAACCTGCAACCTCATGGTTCCTAGTAAGATTCATTAACCACTGAGCCACAACGGGAAATCCCCAGATGTCAAATTATAATGCTGTCCACCTAAAAGTCACATAATAAAAATTACATAATTCCTAAGACAGTGAGCAGGAATAACTGCTTAGAAAACCCATGAAGAGAAAGTCAGTTTGCACTATATAGACAAAAAGTTTCAGCTTCTTCTTTTCCCTCATTTCCGAATCTCTTATGGAAGCCTGCACACCTCGGTTTTACCTGCCATTTCAGAACAACACATAAAACTACAGAATGATTCCTGGTATAAAGTGCAGCACTTGGAAAGCATGAAGTAGACGCTGAGGTTTGAGATGCGGCAGAAAGGAGAAGTGTTCTTGGTGTCAAATTTTTAATTATTTCCTCTGCTTCTATACAAGGTGAAGCTATTTTCTGCTTCTCTGTCTCTAGTTAGTTCTCAGGGACGGTCCATGCTCAAGCTGGCAGACACCTGTCAGGCTCAAAGATCTTTTTCATGATGAATCCCCAGAATTTTGTGATGAGGCGTTGTCCCCAGTGCAGATATTCAGCTAAGGAGGCTCATTTTCAGATTTCCTGGGATGTTTATTACCTTCTGATACTTGCTTACCTTTGGACAGCTTTACAACTGGTTGAGCAAAGTCAATCTCTCATGGTCTAAACTTACTTTTTTAAAACCATGCTTTGAACTTGCTCAAGCCAGAAATGAAGTTGAAGAAGAAAAACAAAACACAACAAAACCCCATAAGAGAACCAACCTGTCTTGCTCAGTGAAACACAGCCAGAAAGTCAGTTATAGCAGTTAGAAAGATATCAAGCATAAAGAATTAAAAGTCGGGAGTTCCCGTCGTGGCGCAGTGGTTAACGAATCCGATTAGGAACCATGAGGTTGTGGGTTCGGTCCCTGCCCTTGCTCAGTGGGTTAACGATCCGGCGTTGCCGTGAGCTGCGGTGTAGGTTGCAGACGCGGCTCGGATCCCGCGTTGCTGTGGCTCTGGTGTAGGCCGGTGGCTGCAGCTCCGATTCGACCCCTAGCCTGGGAACCTCCATATGCCGCGGGAGCGGCCCAAGAAATAACAAAAAAATAAAAAATAAATTAAAAAAGTCACTTGTACATTCATCCATTTATTTATCCAACGGATATTTATTGAGTACCTACTAAATACCTGGCACTATTCAAGGCTTGAAAACAAATCAAGTGTTTTAAACCTGCACATGAAACACTCATATTCTTGGGGGAGTAACAGCCAAACCAAAAACATGTATCCTACAACAGCAAGTGATGACAAGTGCTATGAAGTATAAGGGCATGGATTCACCAGGGCAATTACTTTACAGAGAGGGAGACAGGGAGGAGGAGCTTCACTTAAGCTGAGGCCTGGATAGGTGAGGGAAATGTAGTCATACAAAGGGACAGCAACACGAATGCCCTAAAATGAAAAGGGTCCTTGTGCATTTGAGGAATCGCAGGAAGCCAGTGTGACGGAGCACAGCAAGCGAGATGAAGAGTGGGAGCAGAGATGAGATTGGCAAGCAGGGAATAGATTGTGTGGGGCCTTGTAGGCCATGGGTTAAAAATTCAGATTTTAGGAGTTCCCATCATGGCTCAGCGGTCAGCGAACCTGACTCACATCCATGAGGACTCAGGTTCGATCCCTGGCCTTGCTCAGTGGGTTAAGGATCCTGTGTGCTATGGCTGTGGTGTAGGCCGACAGCTGTAGTTCTGATTGGAACCCTAGCCTGGGAACTTCCATATGCCACAGGTGCGGCCCTAAAAAGACAAAAAAAGACACAAAAAAAAAAACCCATAAAATTTAAAAATTCAGATTTTATTCTCAACGCAATGGTGGCCATCATGCAGGGAGGACAGGTGAATGACCATCTCTGGTTCACATATTTAAAGAGGAACCTGGCTGTTACTTTGGAAGTAAAGAGGTGATGATAGATACAGCAGGAGGTAGTCAGATTCTGGATGTATTTCAAGATATGGCCACTTGGATTTCTGGACAGACTAGATGTGAGTGTGATTTAAAAAAATGAAAAAAACAAGGGTCAACAAGGACTTCAAAGTTGGGAACCTAAGCAAGTGGATGAACAGTGGTGTCATTTTCTAAAATGAGAAACCTGGGGGGATCAGGAGGTAGGTGGTAGGAAGAGAGAGGAACTAAGAGTTTCATTCTGAACAAAGTGTGATGTGCCAATGTGACATACAATTGGAAATCTTGAACATGTGTGTGTGTGTGTATGCGTGTGTGTATGCGTGTGTATACACATAAATATACAGAGGGGCGTTAAAGACAATGGCAGGGTTGGGTATATAAATATGGAAGTTATCAGCACACAAGAGGTGTACAAAGCTATGAATTTGAAGATACCTGATACCTGCAAGGAAGAGGCCGTAGACAAGCATTGATGATGTGGGGAGATGAATGAACCCTGGGACAGCTCATATTTACTCATCAACACAATTAGGATTCAGCACAGGAGAGTCAGAAATATTACGTAAAATGAGAGGAAAAATTCAGAAGGCAATTGAAGGAAATATTTCAAGAAGGAAAGTATGACCAACTATGCCCAATGCCACTGGGAGATGTACCATATTTTCTGTAAGCAATAAGATAAAATTCCAAATTGACTAGACACCATTGCAGAAATAAAGACCAAACACTTGTTTATTTTCTCCTTCCTTGGGTAGAATGAAAGACTCTCAACTCTAATGAAAAAGAATTCCAGAATCAAAGTTTATCATAAGGTTGGTAATGACAGTCCTTCCTTTGATTTTTTTTTTTTTTTTTTTTGTCTTTTTTGCCATTTCTTGGGCCGCTCCCACAGCATATGGAGGTTCCCAGGCTAGGGGTCCAATCAGAGCTGTAGCCACCAGCCTACACCAGAGCCACAGCAACTCGGGATCCAAGCCGTGTCTGCGACCCACACACCACAGCTCACGGCAACGCCAGATCCTTAACCCACTGAGCAAGGGCAGGGACCGAACCCACAACCTCATGGTTCCTAGTCAGATTCGTTAACCACTGCGCCACGACGGGAACTCCCCTTCCTTTGAATATTATAATGGTGGTACATGAATCAGATATTTCTTTCCCAGATCCATCTAGTCAAGAAGGCAAAATGCTTTTTTTTTCTTTTTTTTTTTTTTTTTTTTTTTGCTTTTTAGGGCCACGTTCAGGGCATATGGAAAAAAAGAAAAAAAAAATCTGTCCATGTCCCCAGCCCTAGACGCACTGTCTAGGACTAGGGACTGTCATCTAAGTGAGCATCCTGCGCTGCGCAATTAGAAGCAGCAGGGAGAATCCTGCCAGGGAGGATTTTACCAACTTTGAAAGGGCGGTTTACAGTGCTCTGTGGTGATTTACCTGTAAAATGTGCTAAAGCCCATCTCCTTAGAGCAAAGTGGCAGAGTGAGTGTGTTAAATGCCTGTCCTCCAAGCCGTGCGTCTATGACAGCTATTATCCGTATTAAGAGCTTTGAGAACATCAAACGCGCTTTTAAAGAAACATACCCAACAATTACCTTCAGAAAGAGTAAACACAGGTACACATAATTTATCATTTCCTCAGGCTCAAATACATTTTTGACGGTTAATGGGTTTAAGGAGATCTAGAGACAGCCATTAAATCAGCCAACTTTTTGATTGGACCCAAACATTCATTTGCTCAACAAACCCTTGAGAACTTCCTGTTGGGGGCTGCAGGACCCAGGAACAACACAAACAATTCAACCTGCAGATGGTAACAGATGAAAGAGTTCACCTACAGTCTATTTTCTCCAAACTAAAAAAAAGTCGGGTAAATGTATTGATGCTGGGTTTTTTGGGGGTTTTTTTTGCTTTCATATGTGCACCTGCAGCATATGAAAGTTCCCAGGCTATAGCGGTCAAATCAGACCCGTAGCTGCTGGCCTTCACCACAGCTACACCAACGTGGGATCCCAGGTGTGTCTGCGACCTACACCACAGCTCACGGCAACACCAGATCCTTAACCCACTGAGCAAGGCCAGAGATCGAACCTGAGTCATGGATACTAGTCAGATTCATTACCCATGAGCCACAACAGGAAATCCCTGCTTTGTTTTTCAAACTAGTGAAACTAGTTTTCAAACTTTGTTTTTCAAACCTGTTCTCAAAACTATTGCTTTTCTTAAAATGCTCAAATGCCGTTATGTTGAGAAGTTGGAAAATGAAGGAGGAGGCAAAAGGAGCCAATGAGTCTCAACAGAAATCCCTGACCAGGAGTTCCTGTCGTGGCGCAGTGGTTAACGAATCCAACTAGGAACCATGAGGTTGTGGGTTCGGTGTCTGGCCTTGCTCAGTGGGTTAAGGATCCGGTGTTGCCGTGGGCTGTGGTGTGGGTCACAGACAAGGCTCGGATCCCGAGTTGCTGTGGCTGTGGTATAGGCCAGCAGCAACAGCTCTGATTGGACCCCTAGCCTGGGAACTTCCATATGCCACAGGTGCGGCCCTAGAAAAGGCAAAAAGAAAAAAAAAAAAAAAAAACAGAGAGAGAGAGAGAAATCCCTGACCACTTGAGGCTCTCGTGACATCCAGAGACAGAGAGCACTGCCCAGGACAAGCATGGTTTGAGTGCATCATGCCCTCCCTGTGGCCCAGCAGGACAGCACTCCTCTCTCAGCCTTGGGGAAGCTTTAAGGGTTTCTGTGCTTTACAAATGGCCAAAGCACCATCAAGGTGCTCTGCTTCCTTAAAACAGACAATTGCTCTCTTCTTCATCTCATAACTATGTTGAGAACTCAACAGCTCTGTCTCCAAACAACTCCAAAGCAAACCAAGACAACTCAGGAGACACTTCCCCAATGGCCCTACCATGCCCGTGACCTTGGTGACTCACCTCACCAGGTCAGGGGCCTTCTGAACCTTCGGTGACCTCTTTTAGAGGAGACAGAACCCTCTCTGTTTCAGCTTCATCCTTCCTCACTGGAGGAAACCCAAGAAGCCACCTGCTAGATAAATGTTTAACATCATTCGTGATCTGTGAAAAAGTAGAATGTCCATCTTTTATGTATCTATTTAAAGGGAAAATGCAAATGACAATTTTTGATTCTGGCAAGAATAGGGAGAGGCTGGGGTCTGCGAGCCTGTTCATGGCTGCAAATGAGCACAAAGCTTTCAGAGGTAACCCAGTGAGGTGTATCAAGACCCAAAGAATTAGGGAGTTCCCATCCTGGCACAGCGGAAACAAATCTGACTAGGAACCATGAGACTGTGGGTTCGATCACCTGGCTTTGATCAGTGGGTTAAAGATCTGGTGTTACTTAGAGCTGTGGTGTAGGTCGCAGATGCAGCTCGGATCTGGTGTTGCTATGGCTGGGGCGTAGGCCAGCAGCTGTAGCTCTGATTGGACCCCTAGCCTGGGAACCTCCACATGCTGCAGGTGTGGCCCTAAAAAAGCTTAAAAAAAACCCCAAAGAATTGTTCATCTTCTTTGGCCCAGGGAGGTATTTCTCTAGCAGGTTCAAGGACACTGGATGTCATGAAAGGTACAAGTTCCTGGTATTTTCGCCCACTTTAAGAAAAGGTCCATTTCTAGCGTTCAGTGTACCAGTAAATTGGAAGGATCCAGCATGACTGACACTGCTAGAATCCTCCCAGTTCCTCAGGAAATACCTCACCCTATCTGTTTACGCTTCCTGGAGTCAAGCTATTCTAATAGCATCTCTGCCCTGGTTCCTATTTGTGTGAATCAGTTCCTTCCCAAGAATTTTGTGAACGCCCTCATCTCTCACCACCCCTCCTGTCCTTGGAAACTTTCCTAATTGCTAAATAAAGATGATGTGTTCAAGACAGAGTAAAATGTTGCATTAAAAAGAAAAGAAACAAATTGACATCAAGACACTCCTTGGCTGCTCACCACTGCCCTGAGAAATCTTAAGGTAGAATTGGAGTTCCTGTCGTGGCACAGTGGTTAACGAATCCGACTAGGAACCATGAGGTTGCGGGTTCGGTCCCTGCCCCTGCTCAGTGGGTTAAGGATCTGGCGTTGCCGTGAGCTGTGGTGTAGGTCACAGACGCGGCTCAGATCCCGCGTTGCTGTGGCTCTGGCGTAGGTCGGCGGCTACAGCTCCGATTCGACCCCTAGCCTGGGAACCTCCATATGCCGCAGGAGGCATTTCCAAAGAAATAGCAAAAAGACAAAAAAAAAAAAAAAAAGATGCTAGAATTCACAAGATGGGAGAAAGACTGATGTGTCCTTTTGGAAGGAAACTTTCTTAAGTGATGAAAAATATTCAATGCCTTAGTTGGGGTGATGGATACATGGGTCTATACATTTGGCAAAAGTATATCCTGCAACTGTACACTTAAAATCTATGCATTTTGGAGTTCCCATTGTGGCTTAGTGGGTCACGGACCCAACATTGTCTTTGTGAGGAGGCAGGTTCAATCCCTCAATGGGTTAAGAATCCATTGTAGGTCACAGATGTGGCTTGGATCCAGTGTTGCCATGGCTATGCCACAGGCCTCAGCTGCAGCTCTGATTTGACCCTAGACTAGGAAATTCATTATGCCACCAGCATGGCTGTAAAAAGTTTTTAAAAATCCATGAATTTCATTGTATGTAAACATTTCCTAAACAAAAATAAACTAGTCTGAGCAACTCCTGAAAGCTGTGCTGTATGTAACTCCAAAATATCACGACAAATTACAAAGCCCAAGAGGCAAACACTCCACTCCTGCCTCCACTCAAAGGCTTCTCCTCTGTGGTCTGAAGGTGTCTCCTAAACGCCACCACTACGCCCTGCAGAATTCCATCACAGCAATTATCTCATGGCGCTGCAGGATCTGTCTGCACGTCTGCTCCTCATGCAGTTTGCTTTGTCTGGAGGTTCTAAAAAGAGACTAGGAATTTGGCAATTGAATCAATAAGCCCAGCAAGTGCCTGGTACAGAACAGACACACCCCTGGCATTTTGGGGATGAGAAAATGACTGAATGTAAGTTCCCATGAGGGATGTAACAGAAGGCAGGAGTAGATGACATCACTCGGGAACAGGGCTGGGCAGCAGAGGAAATACTGAGTAAACAGGCAGGTACACACTGGGCCCCAGGTCTTCACATCTTGCCCTCGGTCCCAACCAACCGCCAAAGTAACAAGCTCAGCTTTGGACACTGGTACACCTTTCCACTGGGAAAAGGAATGAGTCCTGATTCTTAGGTTTTATGGTACCTACAGCCTTAAGATTGTACTTTCAGGGAGTTCCCGTTGTGGCTCAGTGGAAATGAACCCGACTGGCATCCATGAAGATTTGGGTTCAATCCCTGGTCCCACTCAGTGGGTTAAGGATTCCGCATTGCCATGAGCTGTGGTGTAGTTCGCAGATGTGACTTGGCTGTGGTGTAGGCTGGCTGCTGCAGCTCCAATTCAACTGCTGGCCTGGGAACTTCCATATGCCGTGGGTGTGGTCAAAAAAAAAATTGTACTTTCACTTAATAAGTGTTTACCTGGCACTGTCCAAATTCTGGGGCAAAAGATAAGATACTATTCCTGCCTTCAGTTAGCTTCTAGTCTTATTATGGGGAAATGGATGCAATTATACCACCGAGTGCAAAAAGGGAAACCCATACAAGCAACAGAGGAGAGGAAGCAATGGGTGGGGTGCAGAAAAGGTCTCACAGAACGTTGACTGCAGATCCCAAGTGCAGAGGAATGAAGAGGAGTAACAGGTATTAAGTAAACGGGGAATAACCAGTATTCCAAGCCCAACAGCCTGGAGGTGAGAAAACAGGACCAGTCGGTGGCGAAACATAAGCAAGGATTAGGGAGCACCAACTGCTCTGCAGTCAACATCTCATTCAGCTGCCCAAGCACCACAGGAGGTTCAAAGAAGGAAAGAGTATTCCCTTGGTGGCTCAGCAGTTAATGAATCCGACTAGCAACCATGAGGATGCAGGTTCAACCCCTGGCCTCACTCAGTGGGTTAAGGGTCCAGCGTTGCCATGAGCTCTGCTGTAGGTCACAGACACAGCTCAGATCCTGCGTTGCTGTAGCTGTGGTGTGGGTTGGCAGCTACAGTTCCATTGGACCCATAGCCTGGGAACCTCCACATGCTGCAGGTGCGGCCCTAAAAAGACCAAAAAAAAAAAAAAGAATAGGAAACGGAGGCTCACAGCATTTAAGTAGCTAAGCCGGGACTTGAACAATGATTTGATTCCAAAACTGTGCTCTTTTTTTTCTTTTTGGTTTTATTGAGATTTCCTTAACATAGAGCTTTGTATAAGTTGAAGGTGTACCACCGAATGACTGGACATGTGTTGTAAAATGATTGCCATAGTAATATCCATCTTTTCATATAGTTACCAAAAAAATTATTTTTTCCTGTGATGAGAACTTGTTAATGGGAGTTCCCATCGTGGCGCAGTGGTTAACGAATCCGACTAGGAACCATGAGGTTGCGGGTTCGGTCCCTGCCCTTGCTCAGTGGGTGAAGGATCCGGCGTTGCCGTGAGCTGTGGTGTAGGTTGCAGACGCGGCTCAGATCCAGCGTTGCTGTGGCTCTGGCGTAGGCCGGTGGCTACAGCTCTGATTCGACCCCTAGCCTGGGAACCTCCATATGCCGCTGGAGCGGCCCAAGAAATAGCAAAAAAAAAAAAAAAAAAAAAAGAACTTGTTAAAATTTACTCTTAGCAACTTTCACATATACTATGCAGCAGTGTTAACTACAGGCATCATGAATTGGATGAAGGTGTCAAAGGTGCAAACTTCCAGTTATAAGATAAATAAGTCCTGGGGATGTCATATACGAAACTGTGGTCTTAACCTCCATGCTATCTGGCAACTATGCCAACAGTAAGGGAGAAAATGATCAAAAATATAGAGATACAGACAGAGACCAGATGGTAAAGAGCTGTTACAACGATGCTTCACAGCTTAATGTAAATGTGGGCTTTAAAAATCTTCCTGGGAGTTCCCGTTGTGGCTCGCTGGTTAACGAATCCAGCTAGGAACCATGAGGTTGTGGGTTCGATCCCTGGCCTTGCTCCTTGGGTTAAGGATCCGGTGTTGCCGTGAGCTGTGGTGTAGGTCGCAGATGTGGCTCGGATCTGGCGTTGCTGTGGCTGGGGTGTAGGCCGGTGGCTACAGCTCCAATTAGACCCCTGGCCTGGGAACCTCCATATGCCACGGGAGTGCCCCTAGAAAAGACAACAATAAAAATAAAAAACAAATGAAAATAAAAATCATTTCCTGACTCCTTAGGAAACAAAGTCAGGTTTATATTTTGAAAAACTAATTTTTTTTTTTTTTTTTTTTATAGGGCCGCACCCACGGCATATGGAGGTTCCATGGCTAGGGATCAAATTGGAGCTGTAGCTGCCGGCCTACACCACAGCCACAGGAACACAGGATCCGGCCCACGTCTGTAACCTCCACCACAGCTCACAGCAATGCCAGATCCTTAACCCACGGAGCAAGGCCAGG
Source organism: Sus scrofa (assembly GCF_054392235.1). Classification (NCBI taxonomy): domain Eukaryota; kingdom Metazoa; phylum Chordata; class Mammalia; order Artiodactyla; family Suidae; genus Sus; species Sus scrofa. The sequence goes on along the minus strand of NC_139393.1, from coordinate 54,937,217 downwards.
GATGGAACCTGCGTCCTCATGGATACTGGTCACTGAACCACGAAGGGAATGCCAATATTTTGAAAAACTAATTTTAACTACAACAGCTAGTGTAAGAATTGCTTTCTAATATACAAAATCTTAAATAAGATTTTTCCAAAATCTTAAATAAAATTTTTCTTTTCATGTTTAATATCTGTTCCTTGAAATTATATATAATTACCAGAAATGCTCCTGGGAATTTAGAAACATTTTCGATGCATGTTTACCTTGCTCTACCTACATCTGAAAAGCAACAGTACAAATCTTTGAGACCTTTATTTAATCTACAGACAACACTGATATATATGCGCTGAGGATTCTAGGGCACCCAGCAAACCCTTTCAAATCAGACCTCAGGCTGGAAACCACCAATGAAAGGGACGCGGTTTACAAAGAAACAGGGAAAACATTTACGGGGATTTTGCAAGTATCAGTGGAGGACCCCCAGGGTGCAATTCTTTAAAAACTTAGCACTAAAGACAAATGAAAGTGGTGACCAGTACACATCCGCAAAGGATAAAATGAGGCAGGTGGAGAAACAGGCCAGTTGGAAGTAAAGGGCGAAGGGTACCTATTCTGGTGCCAGGCTCGGCCATGAGCTCAAGCTGGCATCCCTTTGGTCCTTCTACGGGGCGACAGTGATATTGAAAACACTGAACACAGAGATAACAGGAAGGTGAGCAGAAAGGTAATGAATTAAGTGAGCCTGTTCTGCCCCAGTCATAAAAATTACTGCTGTGTTTAAACCTCAGCCTAGATGAGAGCAGAAACTCACGGGCTGGAAATGGGTGACCAACCAATGCAAGGGCAACACACCTACTTTCCAGTCTCAGTGGTATTTTGTCTGTTTATCACAAGGCTTTTAAATGCCCCCAGATAGACAGTGGCTACTATTAGGCACAGAAAATTAAAAGGTGCTACAGAGAAGGGCTAAAATTAGAGGGTCCAGGCTGCATTTTCTACCACTTCATCTCCCACTCTATGACCTTGCTGGAATCAAGCTTCCCCTCTGCCTTTGCCTTCAAACCATTACATTATTTGGCTTTAAACCAGTGTTTAATCATAAACCAACTCACTACAGTATTAATATTCTAGACCGCATTACCAACCAGATAATAATCCAATATCATTATGTTGAAATTACCTTAAAAGGTCACATTCCTACATATGTTTTGACTTCAAATATGAAACTAACCAAGTGTGTGTGTGTATACACACACTTTTAGATCTCAAAGCAAAATTTGAAATAAACAAAAGAGTCATAAAAGGACAAGTGACTGGCAAAACAAGCACTAGCCTTCACTTACCCTTTCTCCTCCTCCTTCCAAAATAAAACAAATCAGACTTTAACTTTGCAGAATAAAGCTACTCAAAATTGCCGGTGGAAACATGGAAATGGAAAGGACATACTGTTATGGGCTCTGGTCATCTTTCAAAGTTTTATAAGGTTACTGGAGTCTTTTGACCTTGAGCTAGTCAATGCTGCAGCTCAGAATAAAGGCAGATTGTATTATATATATATATTACATATAATACATATATATATTAATGCATGTGTTTATGTGTATTATATGTATATACATACATTTTTGAATGTTATAATGATACATGTTTATATATGTGTATTGCATATATATTATATATATGCGAATGAATGACCCACTTATGCCTTAATATATAGAGAGGAAAGCCTGACAGAAATGGAAAAACAAGAAAGACTATTAGTAAGCAGGAGAAATTTTACACTATAATCTTCCTTGCTTTCCAAAATACTTTATAAAATACACTTTGGAATCAATATTTTATCTTCAAATTAGGGGTTCTCAAAATTAAGAGGTTGTGACCATGAGACAGTCATTCATTCAGCTCCTTTTGGCAAGAACGGTATTTTTAAATATGTGCTTTGGTTGTACAGGCCAAGCTAAGGAGACAGATAAATTTGGACACTAACTGGAGAAATAAACCTAATAGTGAACACAATGCTTTCACTTCAATGTCCCAAATATAACAAAAGTATAATATGTGAATATGTAAATCATTCACCTATCTTCAATGAATGTACTGCCTCGCTCCCTGTGGCACTAGGAAAAAAAAAAAAATCACTTAAATTTCATTTCGTGTTAACCTATGTAAATGACATGGCCAAGCCTTCAGAAAAATCTGGCTTTCTGCTCATGATGAACAAAACACTTTACAAAGCTGCCAAATCACTCCCAATAAACACTTTTAGATGGAGTAGAATGGGAGTGAGAAGCTGAGTGCATTTACCATGCACTATGGTATCTTTTTATCATAACACACTTCCCCGAAGTTTATTAGATACAAATTTCTCACAGAAATTTTATCCAATTATAAGCAAGCTACCACAAACGAGGAAAGTTTAGATTTCCAAAAACTGTGTACTATGAAAGAAAAGGATGTGAAATCATCCATATTTACAGATTCCTTGAAGCAAATACAGAACTTGCAGATACAAACTCCACACAGGAGCCATGTTTGACCAAGAAAGCGTTCCCAAATTTCTTCCCTTCTCCCTCTCTCCATCCCCAAATACAGAACAGCAAGTTTCATTTCTTTTCTAAAATTATGCAGAACACAGACTGCTAATGGAAAATTACCTTTGGAAACCTTGACTTTTCAAAGTTTATAAACGGGGGAAGTTATTTCTCTTAACTACATTGCTGGAATTTTTCCACTCTCATTTCAATGCAGAATACAGTGTCGATTCTTCTTCCAACCTCCTCACCCCTCCCCTCACACCTTTCTAAGTCACCTTCAAACCAGCTCAAAATTTCAGTACAAAAAGACACCAAAGCTAATTTCTTAGATTCCCCCCAACACACTATTTAGGGGGCAATGATACTCATTTTCCTTTACTGTGAAAAGCGTAACATTTGAAATTTATTTTTTTTTCCGGTACACACATTTAAGGAGAAATGAATTACCTTAAAATATTGTTTTGATATTCTTAAATATGTTGTTTTTCCCATGGACTCATCTTTAATGCTAACTTGAATTTTTAAATACTTTGAATAAACCAACACTTGGTATCAAGAACCCCTAAATGACTGCAAAGCTGGTAAAGGCAACACTTTTCCAACAAGCAATGGTTCCTGACTCGCATCTGCTCGAAGACGTCTTTCGCTTCATTTAAAAAGTCTTCATTCTCATTCACTAGAATAATGGCTAGAAATCCTGGTGTTAACCTTTTACAGATAAACCTAACACTAAGGAGTTGATGAAAAAACTTCCAAGAGACCGTTCTTTTTAACAGGGAAGAGGCAATGGAAGATCTCCTCCCTGAGGCACAGCTGAGAAAGTTACAACACTTGCGTGAGTGACTTCAGGATATCTTAAGTGTTATCCATGCTGACTTCGGAAAAAGCACGCGCCCTAACTCCCACACCCTAGGCTTCCGAAACTGCCACGGAGAAAGCATCGCTCCAGGTGCGCCACAGGTGTCTAAACTCCTCCATCGGCCCTCCCACACAACACGCTGCCCAAGCAAGTATGTGTCAGTCATCTCCATTTATAGCCACCCCAAGGAAACGCACCCGAGGACGCTGAGCCGTCTCTGCCTTGCAGAGACATCCCCAGTATCCTGGCGCAGACGCGGTCTGATCCACAAGGATGCGCGGTCCCCAAACTCAGATTTTGCCTTGGTGCAGGAACTCTGGGAAAGCCAGGGAGACTGACGAGGTTGGGGAGGTTGAGGAGGGCAGCGCCAAATTTCCCTAGACTCTAAATGATAGGAGACGCAGTACTTGCCGAGTCCCCCAAACTGCGCGCGCACACCAGCCAGACGCTCCGCGCCCGCGAGGTCCCGAGAGGCTACAGAAAGCAGAGTGGTGGGAACCGGTCCAAGGCCGCCAACTCGTGCGTGAAGAAGTAAAGGCACTCACCTCCACCCATCTCTGGGCCTCGGCGAACGCTAGGGCGCAGTCGATCTCCGCCTCCTCCATCCCCTCCAGAGCTAGGGAAAGAGCAGGAAAGAAAAACCTGGTGGACGCGCGAGAAGGCTGGGATCCCGCGCGTCCCGCCGGCCGCCGGGGCCTCTCTTCGTCGGCAAGAAGCCGGGGCTCTCCTTCCCTTTGTTGCGCTCTGCAGTTCGATAAAGTTTCGAACCCACAAGAATTTGAAGACGTGGCTTTCTCTTAACGCCTGCAAACGCCCCCGGATCCGCGGGAACCAGGGCAGCCCGGCAGAGTTCGGGAGGCGGAGAAGGGCGACCAGAGGCGCGCGCTGCACCACCCCGGGGACTGTTTGGACTTCAAAAGTCGCAGCGCGGCCGCCGCCCTCCCGGAATGCCCCGCCCCGGCCCACCCCCGCCGCCCACCCCGGGCCGCCCAGTCGCCGCTTCCGTCCCCCACCCCACCTCCCGCCGCGCCCCGGGGTTCCCGGCTGCAGCCGCCTTTGTGGTCAGACAGTCTGGGCCAGGGGATGGCACCCTCCGCCAAAAGGCCGTGGCCCGAGCCACGCTCTTGCTCCCCAGCTGCCCGCCCGGACCGCGGCCGGCCCCCAGAGAATGCGCCCCCGCGCCCGCATCCTGCCTACATTCTCCCCCCTTGGCCCGCCTGGCCGCCTTCCCTCTCCCGGGGCCCCGGGAAGCGGCGCCCCCACGGCTCGCGGCCGCTTGGCCGGCCTGACATACCAGGAATAGCTGCAACAATTGCACCTTTCCCGGCCAAGAACCGGCCCCCGCGGGGGAGCGCGGCCCGGCCCGCCGTCCTCACCTGCGGCCAGACCCCACGGCGCGCAGCTGCGGCTCCCGTGGAGCCCACCAGCCCGCTCCGCGCGCGCCCGCCCGCCGCCAGGTGCGGCCGCCCCACCCCCAGCTCTCCGCCCCCGGCCGCGGCCCCGCCCTCCTGGTGGCAGGTGAGGGCAGCGGCCTTGGCACGTGCCGCCCATTTCCCCCAGCCCCGGCCGCTCCGCTCCGCCCCCCTTCTAGGTGGGTCAGGTGGAAGGTATCTACCCCTCCAGCCCAGTCCCTCTGGAAAGTGTCCCAGCCGAGGGGAACCTCGCATTCTCCCGCCCTCACCCTGAGCGTCAAACCCGCCACCCTGCGTGGTTTGGAAACACTCTGGGAGGCAGTAAGATGACTGGTTAATCACCATCCTCAGGGGCCCTGCGCAGGGCCGGAGGGTCGGAAGCTCAAAAGCTGGGTTCTTTTCACATACAAATCAGATTTTCCGAAAAGAAACCTGTCCATCTGCCCAGGCTCCCCGGAACCTCGCTTGATGCTCCTGAAGCCCTATCCCGGCCACATGTTGATAGCGTCATCGTTAGGGGAAGGAGATAAAGATGGGTTCTTACTCTAGAAAAGGAAGCAATCCCCTTATTTCCTTTATTGATTGTTTACTCTTTGTGGTGAAAAACGACATCGAACATACAGCAGAGAGACTAGTATAATAACAAGCCAAAGCTTAATTTTGTCTTATTCACTTCATCACCTTTTCTGCTGAAAAGATACATTTTTCCTACTTAAAGATAGATATTGTGGGAGTTCCTGTAGTGGCACAGCGGAAACAAATCCGACTAGGAACAGTGAGATTGCGGGTTCGATCCCCGGCCTCACTCAGTGGGTTAAGGATCCGGCTTTGCCGTGAGCTGCGGTGTAGGTCGCAGAGGTGGCTGGAATCTGGCGTTTCTGTGTGGGCTCTGGCTTAGGCCGGCGGCAACAGCTTTAATTGGACCCCTAGCCTGGTAACCTCCGTATGCTGAGGATGCAGCCCTAAAAAGACAAAAGACAAAATAAATAAATAAATAGAGATCATCATTGTATTTCACCTCTAAACATAACATACATCTGTTTCATTAAAGAATACTTTCCAACATAACCATATTACAGTTTCCACACCTAACTAAACCATAATTATTAAAATTAATTTGTGCTCAGTCCAGACTCAGATTCCTCCAGTGGATTTCAAAATGGCTTTAACAGCTGACTGACATAGACCAGAATCCAAACAATAACCACAGAATGCATTTGATTACTTCTTTTTTCAGCCAAGAACGGCCCCTCCTCTCCCCACTCCGCCCCTTTTTTAGAATGCCAGTGTCTTGTTAAGGAAACCAGGCAGCCTTCTAGATTTGTCTTATGGCTACTTTGTGGTATCTTCAACATATTTCTCTCCCCTCAGTATTTCCTGTTACTTAGAAGTTAGATCTAAAGGCTGGATTAAACTCATGTATGCTTCTTAATAAAGATTAAGATCTTTATTTATCTTAATGAAGATTTCACCAGCATCCTTCCAGATGGGGGTGAATTCTAGAGGATGGTGTTTGTTATATTTATTTTCATTCAACCCCTGTTTCATGGGCATTGGCTCTTTAGAAGAGCTCACAATTATTCCTGGTAAAGTGGGAAACCACTGACTGGATCATCTCCTGGCTGCACAATGATTAGGACAAACCCAAAAAGGGAATGGAAAGATAAAAGAAACTAGGAAGAAATTTCTTTCTGGCTATTCAAGACTTGTTCTACTAAATATTTAGTGAGCGTCTTAGGTGTGTAATTACAAGTGATCCAAAATTTTTTTAATTTTAGACAATGAATCCTTTGGACTTCCAAACCAGTAGAAGACCAGTCATTCTGCAAGCTTCAGGAGAGCTACTGTTAGTATGGATATTATATATGAATACTATACTGTTTAAAGCTACTGCTATGCAACTCAGACTTAAATCTTCGGGGACAGTCCAGGCTTGGGAATCTATGTAACTAAGTCACCAAGTTACCAAATTCTCTGAGCTTCAGTTTCCTTATCTGAAAATGTGGTGATCATAACTACTTCAAAGGGTTCTTGTGAGAATTAGATATGATGGTGTATATAAAATCCCAGGGCAGGAGTTCCTGTTGTGGCACAGCTGAAACGAATCCGACTAGTAACCATGAGGTTGAAGGTTTGATCCCTAGCCTCGCTCAGTGGGTTAAGGATCCGGTGTTGCCATGAGCTGTGATAGAGGTCGCAGACGTGGCTCAGATCCTGCGTTGCTGTGCCTGTGTCATGGCTGTGGTATAGCCTGGCAGTTATAGCTCCGATTCGACCCCTAGCCTGGGTGCAGTGGGTGAGGCCCTAAAAAGCAAAAAAAAAAAAAAAATCCCAGGGCATTGCTTGGCATGGAAGCACTTAATAAATGATGGTTATTTCCCATTAGTCTCTCTCTAGCAGCAGTGTGTCAAATATATTTTTTTTCAATAAATGGGAAATTTATTTATTTGCTCAAATACTCACATGGAAAGAGCTGTAGGCTATTGCAAATTCTGCTTCAACTCATCTCAGGCACCAGCCATTTCTGTCTCTTTAATGCTGTAAATTTGCAACTCAGAAGATCCAAATCCAATTCTTTGCCTCCAATCATCATTCATGAGAATGTTTTATCCTTCCGTAAAGATCTATACAGCTCTGTAGAGAAAGGTAACCTGCCTTCGGAGTTTAAAATGAAATTTACAATGACAAAATATCATGAGTATTATTTGTTTTCAGGAGAATTTGAGGTACCTTTCAATATTTAACAACATGAAAGAGTACAATTGTCCTATTCTTATATATTAGTTTTGAAATGAACTAATATATACCTTCCACAACCTTTCTGGAAGGTAATTTGGCAATAAATATTAAAAGTTTTTAAAATTCCCATGCTCTGCTGCAGCAGTTCTGCTTCTGGGAATTTATCCTAAGGATACGAGTAAAGACATATGCACAAAACGAGAATCTGTGGTGGACATAGCAAGGCACTGGCCAAATCTCCATTTAGAAGATTTAGAACTCTCTAGAGTTCCCATCATGGCTTAGTGGTGACGGACCCAAATAGTGTCCATGAGGACTCAGGTTTGATCCCTGGCCTTGCTCAGTGAGTTAAAGGATTGCCTTGAGTTGTGATGTAGGTTGCAGACGCGGCTGAGATCTGGTGCTACAGTGGCTGTGGCGTAGGTCAGCAGCTACAGCTCCAATTCAAGCCCTAGCCTGCGAACCTCCATATGCTGCATGTGCAGCCCTAAAACGACCAAAAAAAAGTCTGTCTCACCTGAGGTGAACAGCCTCACCTGAGGTCCTTCCCCTGGCAGAGCAGCCTTGGTCTGGTGACTGAGTGATATGAGGTTATAAAAACCCAGTCATTTCCACCCAGTGGAGGACAACCCTAATAGGCCTTTTTCTGCATGAGGTCTGTTGAAGCTGTCAGCCTGTGTCATGGTTCAACCTCTCCCTTGCCCATTCCTAATCCTTCCCTCTTCACTCCACAGGGGTCAATCTCTAATAAATATGCTTCAAATGGCAATCCTGTCAGCTTCTGGAGAACCCAACCTGTGATGGCATTAAGCATGGTTTGTTACAAATGATGATCTCAAAGCAATCTAAACAATAGCAACAGTGTGGAATAAATTATAGTCCTTCTATAGAGTGAGATATCATGCCGTCATTAAAAACGTAAAAGGATATTCAGTGACACAGAGAGATGTTTATAACTATATTAAAGACAAAGTTCCCATCATGGCTCCGTGGAAACAAATCTGACTAGTATTCATGAGGACGCAGGTTCAATCCACGGCCTTGTTCAGTGGGTTAAGGATCCAGCTTTGCCAGGAGCTGTGGTGTAGGTCACAGATGAGGCTCAGATCCTGCGTTGCTGTGGCTGTGGCGTAAGCTAGCAGCTACAGCTCCAATTCGATCCTATCCTGGGAACCTCCATATGCTGTAGGTGCAGCCCCAAAAAGACATATATATGGTTATTTCCCATTAGTCTCTCTCTAGTAGCAATTTTTCCCATTATTCTCTCTCTAGCAGCAAACATATATGGCAATTTGAAAAAAAAAAAGTCTATAAGGAACCCAAATTTGTGATTAAATTTTCATAATTTTCCCACAGAGAACAAACCAGAAAAAAACTCCACAAATTTTAACACTGGCTACTTCAGAAAGGAGATTTCCTACTTCTATCTTACAATTTTTGGCAAGAGACATGACTTTTATAAATGAAAGCATTTGCATGACACAAAGATATGTCCAAATTTGACTTTCTATCTCATCCCACAAACTTCAACCTCCTCTTACCTTCCCTGATTTCTAAGTGATACCACACGTGAAATCTGGGAGTCATGCTGGTCTTCCTCATCTCCCACTCCACGTGGGCCCCATTCCCAGTCCTGTCCTGTCTCCTCAGTATCACTCCACCTGTCCCCTCTTCCTCATCCCCATGTCCACTTTCGTTCAGGCCCTCATTAGCTCTCAGATAGATTTCAGAAATTGTGTGACTTTTCTAAAATTAAATTTTACCATGCTACCAACTCACAACCTCCCAATTAACTCCTCCTTTAAGAATGCCCAGTTCCTAGCTTAAGGGCCATCTGATGGTTGCCAGTACATTAAATGGCATCCTTCAGGACTATGCTAATGCCCTCTTCTCTAACCATGTGTCTTGACCCTTCTTTTTTTTTTTTTTCCTTATGAGAATCATGCTTCTCTCCCTTTCTTTGCCTGGATTTTTCCTACTTATTGTTTCAAGTTCAATTCAGGCCTCTTCCTTCTCAGAATCCTTCAAAAATCTCTGCAGATCATCCTGGGCTATGCTGGGTACCTATTCTTTATGTAATCATAGCCCCTCCAACCACAAAGTATTATACTGTCTTTTCCTCATAAAACAATGAGCAACTCAGGAATAGTCGGCTCAGTGTCTAACACATATCTGATGTTCAACAATTATTTATTGACTGGTGTGCACGTAGGTATAAAATATATAAATCTTTTTTTTTTTTTTTTTTTTTTTTGCTATTTCTTGGGCCGCTCCCGCGGCATATGGAGGTTCCCAGGCTAGGGGTCGAATCGGAGCTGTAGCCACCGGCCTAAGCCAGAGCCACAGCAATGCAGGATCCGAGCCGTGTCTGTAACCTACACCACAGCACACGGCAACGCCGGATCGTTTAACCCACTGAGCAAGGCCAGGGACCGAACCCGCAACCTCATGGTTCCTAGTCGGATTCGTTAACCACTGCGCCACGACGGGAACTCCAAAATATATAAATCTTAATGCACAGAAGTAAAAAAAAATATTGATAGGAGCAGAATAGAAAATACCAATGATGACTGAAGCTAATACAAGAATTTCTTTACAGTAGGGTTTCTTAACAGATGTACTACTGATCACCTGGGCTGGATAATTCTTTGTCATAGGGGATCGTCTTATGCCACATATTTAGCCACATCCCTGGCCCCCACCCTCTAGATGCTAGTAGCAGCATCTAGCTACAGCTGCGACAATCAAAAATGTCTCCTGGGGGCCAAATCACTTCCAGTTGAGAACCACTGCTTTACAGGGAGAGACTGGCCTTGTCAGTTAGTGCTTTGGTAACAGTAAAAGTGTGACTTAGGCCTAAGTTTTTTGAAGCAAGTGGGAGGGATACAGAGGAGAAGAGTTAGGTGAATTAGGGAAAAGGGGTTATTCTCTGTTATGAAAGAGCAAGAGGCAGGAGGGAATTGCGCTGAATGATTTCTGAGGCAAAGATTGTATGAAAGAAGGGACCTGGTGGCTGGAAAGTTTTGTAAGAAGAGACAAGTACAGTGGAAACTATTATAATAAAAGAACTGAGTTTTATACTATGGTTGGATATGGTTCATAAAGATGTCAACACTTATGGCTTCAGATAGCCAACACCCAAGATTGCAGGTATATTTCTCATGATTTTAAAATACCTTTTTTAATAGAAAGAATCATTCCTGGAAGGTAGATGAAAAAATATATTAAATATAAAGAAAAGTTTCTCTGTGTGTAGATATGATCTTTCATAGAGAAAATTCTAAGGAATCCACCAAAAAGCTTATAACTTTTTTGTATTATATTCTTATAATACAAGAATTTAGTGAAGTTGTGGATACAAAGTCAAGATACAAAAATAAGTTGTATTTCTACACTAACAACAAACTATCTGAAAATGATAGAAAACAATCCTACTTATAAAACAATAAAACACTTAGAAATAGATTTAACCAAGGAGGTGAAAGACATGTACAATAAAAACTACAAGGGATTGATGAAAAGAAAATTGAAGAAGACACAAATACAAAATGAAAAGATATTCCATGTTCATGGATTAGAAGAATAAATATTGTTAAAACGTCCACATTACCCAAAGCCACATATAGGTTCAGTGCGATCCCTATTAAAATTCCAATTGCATTTTTCTCATAAGTAGAAAAAACTGTCCTAAAATTTGTATGGAGCCACCCTGAAAGCAATCATGAGAAAGAAGAGCAAAGCTGAAAGCATTACACTGCCTGATTTCAAAATTTATTACAAAACTATAGTAATCAAAATAGTATGATATAAGCATTAAAACAGACACACAGACCAAAGGAAGAGAATCGAAAGACAAAAATAAATTCAATCATAGTCAACCAATGTTTGACAAGGAAATCAAGAATAACTCACTGGGAAAGGATAGTTTCTTCAATAAATGGCATTGGGAAAACTAGATGCTCACATGCAAAAGAATGAAATTGGACCCCCATTTTACACCATTCACAGAAATTAACAAGAAATAACTTAACTGAAAACATAAAACTCCTACTAGACATTGGGAAAAGAAAAACAGAGGAAAATCTCCTTGACATTGGTCTTAGCAATGATTTTTTTGGATGAAACCAAAAGCGAGGGCAACAAAAGTAAAAATAAATGACTTAGACAAAAGCTTCTTCACAGCAAAGTAAACAACCACCAAAACAAAAAAATCTACAGAATGGGAAAAAACATTGGGAAACCACCTATCTGAAAAGAGATTAATATCCAAAATATCTAAGGAATTCATACAACTCAACAGCACACACACACAAATCCGATTTTAAAAATGGGTAGAGTTCCTGAGTAGATATTTTTCCAAAGACATACAAATGGCCAACAAGCACATGAAAAGATGCTCAACATCATTAATCACCAGGGAAATGCATAACAAAACCACGTTGAGATATCACCCTGCCCCTGTTAGAATAGTTATTATCAAAAAGGCAAGAGAAGTGTTGGTGATGATGTGGGGAAAAGGAAATTCTGTGCACTGGTGGTGGGAAGATAAACTGGTACAGCTACTAAGGAAAGTAGTACGGTGAGCCTCAAAAAAATTAAAAATAGAACTACCATACAATCCAGTAATTTCACTTCTAAATATATTTGAAGGAAATGAAAATGAAAATGTTATCTTTTCTTTCTGTCTTTTTTTTTTTTTAGGGCCACACCTGTGGCATATGGAGGTTCCCAAGCTAGGGGTCCAATCAGAGCTACAGCTGCCAGCCACAGCCACAGCCACAGCAACTGTGGATCTGAGCCTCTTCGGCAAACTACACCACAGCTCATGGCAATGCCGGATCCCTAACCCACTGAGCGAGGCCAGGGATCCAACCAGCACTCTCATGGATATTAGCCAGGCTCCTTACCACTGAGCCACTATGGGAATTTCTGAAATCACTATCTTGAAGAGGTATCTGCAACCCTGCGTTCATTGCAGTATTATTCTCAATACCCATGACATGGAAACAACCAAAGTGTCCATCACTGACTAAATGGATAAAGAAAAAAATACCTGGAGTTCCCATCGTGGCTCAGTGGTTAATGAATCCGACTAGGAACCATGAGGTTGTGGGTTAGATCCCTGGCCTTGCTCAGTGGGTTGAGGATCCGGCATTGCCGTGAGCTGTGCTGTAGGTTGCAGACATGGCTCGGATCCTACGTTGCTGTGGCTACAGCTCTGATTCGACCCCTAGCCTGGGAACCTCCATATGCTGCCGAAGTGGCCCAAGAAATGTCAAAAAAGCCAAAAAAAAAGAAAAAAAGAAAAAATACCTATAAATATATACAAATATATGTGATCTTAAAAAGCCAAAAAAAAAAAAAAAAGAACGAAAGAAAGAGAGAAAGAAAGAAAGAAAGAAAGAAAGAAAGGGAAAGAAAGAAAGAAAAAGGAGTTCTCGTTGTGGCTCAGTGATTAAGGAACCCAACTAATGTCCATGAGGACTTGGGTTAGATCCCCGGCCTTGTTCAGTGGGTTAAGGATCCCCACTTGCTGTGGCTGTGGTGTAGGCCAGTGGCTGGAGCTCCGATTCAACCCCGAGCCTGGGAACCTCCATATGCTGCAGGTGTGGCCCTAAAAAGACAAAAAAGAAAAAAACCCAACGCATAGAGATAGAGACTAGAATGGTGATTGCCAGGGGCCTGGGGCTGGTGAAAATAGGCAGATGTTGGTCAAAGGGTACAAATATCCAGATTTAAGATGAATGAGTTCTGGGGATCTAATGTGCAGCATGGTAACTATAGTTAACAGTACTTTATTATACACTTGAAAGTTACTATGAGTTTAAGTGATATAACCACAAAAGAAGAAGACATGATAATTATGTAAGGTGATTATGAAGTGTTTAACTTTATTCTGGTAATCACTTCACAAGTACCTGTCTATCAAATCATCAGGTTGTACACCTTAAACTTACACCATGTAATCTGTCAATTACATCACAATAAAGCTGGGGGAAAAAGTTCATGTAAACAGAAATATATATATATATATATATATATATATATATATATATACACATATATAATGATAAAGCCCTAATCATCTCCTCTATACTCACAAAAATACATTCTTCCATGTTAGTAATTAAAGGATTCTAATGACGTCACTATTTACATCATGATATTCAGAAAGGTAAGTTCCATTCTACAGCTGGAACTGAAAACCAGCAAGAAAAAAAGAGGAGTTCCCATCATGGCTCAGTGGTAACGAACCCGACTATTCTCCATGAGGAGGTGAGTTCAATCCCTGGCCCTGCTCGGTGGGCTAAGGATCCAGTGTTGCCGTGAGCTGCAGAATAGATCACAAACGTGGCTCAGATCTGATGTAGCCAGCCTGTGGCTTAGGCTGGCAGCTGCAGGTGTAGCTCCGATTCGACCTCTAGCCTGGGAACTTCCATATGCTGCAGGTGCAGCTCTAAATGAAAAAAAAAGAAAGAAGCCACAATGGTACAGATAATGATTAAGAAATGAAGGTAAGACAGAAGGATCTAGATATGCAGGAAGCAGAAGCAGGAAAAGTCCTGGGTGAATCCCACATTATATCACACCCCTAAAAGGCAGACAAAGCCAGAGAACGTTTTCAGTACAGCTTTAAGATGATGATGGAGTTCCCGTCGTGGCGCAGTGGTTAACGAATCCGACTGGGAACCATGAGGTTTCGGGTTTGATCCCTGGCCTAGCTCAGTGGGTTAAGGATCCAGCGTTGCGGTGAGCTGTGGTGTGGGTCGAAGACGTGGCTTGGATCTGGTGTTGCTGTGGCTCTGGTGTAGGCTGGTGGCTACAGCTTCAATTAGACCCCTAGCCTGGGAACCTCCATATGCCATGGGAGCAGCTCAAGAAAAAGGCAAAAAGACAAAAAAAAAAAAAAAAAAAAAAAAAAAAAAAAAAAGATGATGATGATGATGATGATGAGTGCTTTGCCCACTGGATGAAGGCAGGAATCCTGTGCCTTCTGAATCTGCGGAAAGGTTAATTGAGGCAGGAGAGACCAGAAGCCTTTGGTTCTTGAGGTCCTCCCCTCTGTGTGCACAGACATCTCATTAAGAGACCAGCAGAGATGGTAACTTTCAAAACATGGGAACCACCCCCTAATTTGAAGAGCAGTGGTTATTTTCTTCCTACTATAAAGACCTTAAAGCTTTGGGGGAAGGGGGTTTATTTTGTTTCTTTTTATTTTCCTCTCTCTCTCTTTTTTTCCAGCATGTACAAGAGTTTCCTATCATTGGCATCAAATTATTCAACGTAGCATCTAAGACTTCTTTTTTGCTGTTGTTAAGGTCCTGCATTCTAGCCAGATTTGCAAAACCACACTATAATTCTCTAAGTGATAGCAGTAAGATCAAAAGGTCTTACCCTAGAATTAGCTTGAAAATAAACTATTGGGGCTTCTGGGAAAGAAAAAAGGAGAGAAAGTCTGTTTACTAAACGTCTCTTCCTGTAGCCCAGTGAAATGAGTAGAAAGAACTCTGTATTTTCCCTAAAAGGGTATCTTCAGTCATGACAATCAAAGATAAAAATAGTCAAGCCCTATTTTCTCTGAAACATATTTATTTTTCTGCATGTATTTATGCTTTGGTACAGAACTTCTACCTGCCCTCTCATTAAGATACTTGAAAATTTCAGAGCAACAACCTGACTGTCTTCAACTTGTTCTGTTTAAGGCAGGAAAACATGTAAGCAGAGCATTTACTGTATGATGAACGTAGACGTATAAGAGCTATTTTTGTTTATATTTTGAAACTGGACCCAGAGAAGAAACAGTCATCTCACAGGAAACTTAAACATGCAAACTACAATTTTTAAAATAATCCATTCACGCTCCCTCTTCTGTGAATACTGGGTGGATATCAGTCATACATTCACTTCAAAGAGGAACGGATTCCCAAACTAAGAAATACAAACCGGCCTGGAAAACAGGAGACCTAAGGGGTGCATCTAGGTTTATCCCTAGTTCTCATCTGGGCCTCTTGCTTCACTGGGTAGAATCACAGGGTCTTTAGCAGACCTGACTCTCACCTCCACGCAGGGTGAAGAGACCTTACACAGAGCTATAAAATCAAAGAGATACCCTGCTTATCTTTAGAATTCCAGCATGGCCAGGAAATCTCAGGCTACACAAAGGGAGTCAGGTGTTCCCTTTAGGGTTGGAAATAACCACAGGAGAGGCCAGCTTTGGACCCAGCTCCGTCAGAAACTTCTTTGTGAAATGAGGCAAAGGAATTTCCTCAAATGTAAGAATCAGTTAAAATGCTCACCGGGGAGTTCCTATTGTGACTTAGCGGGTTAAGAACCCAACATATAGTGTCCGTGAGGATGTGGGTTCGATTCCTGGCCTTGCTCAGTGGGTTAAGGATCCAGCATTGCCACTAGCTGCAGGGGATGGGGTCGCAGATGTGGCTTGGATCCCCTCATTACCTACCATGGCTGTGGTGTAGGCTGGCAGCTACAGCTCCAATTCAACCCCTAGCCTGGGAACCTCCATATGCTGCAGGTGCGACCCTAAAAAGCAAAAAGAAAGGAAGGAAGGAAGGAAGGAAGGAAAGAAGGGAGGGAGGGAGGGAGGGAGGCAGGAAGGAAGCTCACCAGGATCCTGAACAAAAGCAGATGGTCTCTGAGGTAAACTGTCAGTCTACCTGGAGTTCTTGAACTAGAAATGGCCCAACCATGACTCAACCATAAACTCCTATGGACAGAAATATACCAGTAAGCCAAATTATTTCAATCCTATGTGACTGAAATTTTTTTAAAAAATGTCCATGAAAGAGTTCCTGTCATGGTTCACTGGTTAACGAATCCACCTAGGAACCATGAGGTTGCAGGTTCGATCCCTGGCCCTGCTCAGTGGGTTAAGGATCCAGCGTTGCCGTGAGCCGTGGTGTAGGCCACAGATGTGGCTTGGATCCTGTGTAGCTGTGGCTGTGATGTAGGCTGGCAGCTGCACCTACGACTGGACCCCTAGCCTGGGAACCTCCATATGCCATGGGTGTGCCCTAGAAAAGACAAAAAGACAAAAAAAAAAAGTCCATGAAGCTGAGTTTTCTAGGAACAGGAAGAGAAGCCATCAATCTACCGCTCCAGTTCTGCTGAGACAAGTAACTGGGGCGTTGGGGAGGGGGGGCCAGGACAGGAAGCCCTGCCTAAGGCTTTGATATGGATCAAGTCTACACACACACATACACACACACAATTATCCCCACAGATTACACACATCATGTATCTTCTGCTGGATCTTTGAATAATTAATGGTAGTGATCAGGACAATATGGCTAAGTTATTTGAGGAAGTGTTATCATGCGCTCCCTTTTATTTTTGCAGAGATAGACCTCTGGGCATGGTCTAGATAATCTGATGAATATGAGGAGAAAGGGCCTGAAGTTTTTCTGTGTAAAATGTCAAAGGCTGTTTACTACCATCAGGACAAACTCCTTATAAGATGTATGCATTTCAGAGATGTGTTTCCTTTCCTTCATATGCACTTAGATTCTCCAGTCCCTGAAAATAATCATTTGACCTTGGGAGATTTTCTGTGAGTGTGTGTTTTCCCCAAAAGGCACTCAAAGGAGATCAAAGACATCAAGGGTAGCAAGAAAGGTCATGTTTACTTCCTATGGGCCCAGAATCAACATAAACAGTGTTTGTTATGCCGACACGAGGGTTCATTGCATCCCACAAATTTCACTACAACTCAAACCTTGGAAAATGTACTCCTGTGTGCATTCTTGTGTCTAATGAATCCTAGAGAGAAACCAACTCCTGTAGGTAGTGAGGGAAATATTCTTAAAGAAGGATGGAGCTTGGTGCTGTGAAATATTTGTGACAGGTGTTTTCTCCAACAAAAGAAAACAGGGTGGACCTTGATGTAGGGCAGAAAGGCCAGGAAGCTGGATGTACCCACAGAGGGTTTAACTCTTTTGCAGAAATAGTTATGTGCAAAGTATAGGTTGACAGGAGTGGTGGACATTGTTATAGTCTAATTCTCATCTGAAGTATGGAGACCTTCACCAAAGTTGGATGCACAGCCATCTGGTAGAGGTGACTTGGAAACTATGTGAATGTCCAGCACGAGGCCAAGTGCTTCCTGGGAAAGATCAGTATCTGTCAATGTTGAGAGACTGAAAGAGGAATTGAGAATTCGGCCAAAGCATGCAATTGAACCAGAGAATGCTGGAGGGACATTCACTCTTAAGAATCCTTAGGGATATTTGGGGAAGCTGGGATGGTCATTCAAGGCACTTTATCTGAAAATGAAAGGAGATATAACACCCAAAGATCAAAGATTTAGGAACACTCAAGAGACACCTGGGTAGCATCTGCACTTGTGAACTGACTTTATTCTCCTAATAGTGAAATGGGCCAGAAGGATGTTATTTACACATCACTTTACTTTCCAAAATCTTACTACTAATTATACAACATTCAGATTTTTATTTTCCACAGTCAATAAATTTTTATTTTCCTAAAACACATATAAAAATAGATCTAAGAGTTCCCATCGTGGCTCAGCAATAACGAACCCGACCAGGATCCATGAGGATTTGCGTTCGATCCCTGGTGTCCCTCAGTGGGTTAAGGATCTGGCATTGCCATGGCTGTGGGGTAGGCTGTCAGGTGTAGCCATGTGTCTCAGTTTTGCTCCCTGGTCTGGGAACTTCCACATGCCACAGGTGGGGCCAAAAAAATAGGAATAGTCCTTCCAGAATTTCTTTTAATCTCCAAACTTACATCTGCACAAAAATTCATGACTTGGAAAGCTAAAACATAACATGGAGAAAAAATAAAAATTAGTTAATCAGCATATATTTATCAGGCAACAATGAATATTTACTGAGTTGCTAGTTAGCAGAGATAACAAGATACATAAACACTGACCCCCAAAACATCAAACACAAATATGTACCTGATTAAAATGCTCAGAATAGTTTAAACAATTCAAATTTTAGGGACACTTAAGAGATTATTTTTGCTCTTCTAGTAGCTTGTCAAAATTTCACATCATTGGCAAAATAACTGCAACATAAAGTTAATCTTTTAAGTTGCATGACAAAATAATGTTTACAGTGACACTTCATGTCAGAAACATTCTTTGCCAAAGAAATGTTTGGTTCTTTAAGCCCTCATGGCCAGAGAAAATTTATTGGATGCGAAATGAAAAGAGTAGGAGCTATGAAGCTTCAGACCTGCTTTTAATTGGTAGCCTGACATATTGAGCCAACACAGTGGGAGCAAATAAACTCTTCTTGTGCATAACTAAACTTTTCAGAATCAGACATCAGTAGCCTCCACGTTTACGGCCCTATCTGTTGAGTAGATCTAGTGTCAGGTGAGGATAGTGGTTGTAAATCACCATGACAGCCACCATAAGCATCCGTTTCTAGTCCGGTCCTTTTGAAAGGATCCCTGGGCTTATAATTCTTAAAGCTCTTAACAGCATGATTAGAGTAGGAACGTGAATTATGAAGGTAGTGTTTTACAGACACTTAGAAGATTTAGAAAAAGAAGGAGAAAAACTTTTCAAAGCAAAGACCAGCAGGATTTGAATAACACGGGGCCCGCAAACCTAAACTAAACCTGGCTTCAGTTGGCTTGGTGGATCTTTCTTTCTTTCTTTTTTTTTTTTTTTTTTTTTTTTTTTTTGTCTTTTTGCTATTTCTTGGGCTGATCCTGCGGCATATGGAGGTTCCCAGGCTAGGGGTTGAATAGGAGCTGTAGCCACTAGCCTACGTCAGAGCCACAGCAACGCGGGATCCGAGCCGCGTCTGCAACCTACACCACAGCTCACGGCAACACCGGATCGTTAACCCACTGAGCAAGGGCAGGGATCGAACCCGCAACCTCATGGTTCCCAGTCGGATTCGTTAGCCACTGCACCACGACGGGAACTCCCGGTGGACCTTTCTGCACGCGCTCATCATCTGGTACGTGAACGTACACTACAAACTACCACCTGCTTCATGCTGAGTTAATCTCTCCCACCATCCAGGCAACTTGTACCAGTGCAAGAGATCAACAATGATCGTAAAATTGAGAACAGATAAATATTTGCAATACTGTGAATACTGACAATAAAAGTTCAGGTCAACTGTGCCTGGGGGAGAGTCTAGAAAACTGACTTAATTTTATCTTTTTTTTTTTTTTTTTTTTTTTTTTTGTCTTTTTGCCTTTTCTAGGGCCGCTCCCATGGCATATGGAGGTTCCCAGGCTAGGGGTTGAATAGGAGCTGTAGCCACTAGCCTACGTCAGAGCCACAGCAACGCGGGATCCGAGCCGCATCTGCAATCTACACTACAGCTCAGGGCAACACCGGATCCTTAACCCACTGAGCAAGGCAAGGGATCGAACCCACAACCTCATGGTTCTTAGTTGGATTCGTTAACCACTGAGCCACGATGGGAACTCCTCACCTAATTTTTTAAAGAATTTAAATAAGATGGAATGAATATCACATTTCATTTCCATGCACAAAAGAATGGTGCATATTTCTTCTGTAACTCGGAAATGGTTTAACTTAAAAAAAAATCCCAAAATAGCTCAAGTTAGCAGGCATGCAATTTTAGCAAAGATGATTGGAATTTTGGCCTTTCCTGTAAGACTACTATATCCAAGCTCATTAGAAAACATTTTTATTCGAATCTTTTACTCCTAGGGGCCAAGAATGCTGTTTTTCTTTTTGATAGCCATGTTTACAGAATATAAATCACCCTGTGCAATGATTTCAACATTTCAAATTTGGTATTACCATTCATCCTTCATTTATAACTTTTGAATAAATTTCAATACAGTGACAAGACAAGGTCAGATATATTCAATATAAGGTTATGGCAGAAATATACTTTAATTTTTATTGCAACTGCTATGAAGAAAATTATGATATACAATATTTCTGTGTTTGCACTTGGCCTTCCTATGCTGAGAACAGACCTCTGAGCTCTGAAAATTTTGAAGCAACAGCTCAGCCAGTGCCTGTGTGTGGGTATGTGTGGGCTGACTGCCTCTCAGGGTTTGTAGAGTCAGCAGCACAGAAGGTAATCATTCTTTGGCTACTTGTTGATTGTCGCTTTGAAAGCACCAAGGCAGAATGTCTCCATTTGGCTTTCTTCAGGAAACACATGCAGATGGCGAGGAGGTCAGTAGAAGGCTCAGAAATAAATGTTGTGATTAAGATAAAATTAAGGAGTTCTCATCATGACGCAATGGTTAACGAGTCCGACTAGGAACCATGAGATTGTGGGTTCGATCCCCATGAGCTGTGGTAGAGGTCACAGATGCGGCTTGGATCCCGCATTGCTGTGGCTCTGGCGTAGGCCGGTGGCTACGGCTCTGATTCAACCCCTACCCTGGGAACCTCCATATGCCACAGGAGCGGCCCAAGAAATGGCAAAAAGACAAAAAAATACAAAAATAAATAAAATAAATAAAAAATAAAAAATTAGGTGAATCTGATGATTCATGAAACAAACTTTGAGATTACATTCAATACAGCTTATTGTACCTGTGGAATGATTGTAATAAGGATAGCTACTACTTTTTTTGTGGTGGCTTTTATGTACTGTATTTATAATTCTCACCAAAAAACCTGCATGAGAGTACTTTTATGTAAGGTTTTAATAGTTTGCCCAAGACCACTCAGAGTCAGAGCTGAGAATCAAACCATGTCTGACACCAAAGTCTGAAATTTATTAACGAAGCAATGATATTTAGATAATTGTTAGAGAGCCTAATAATTTTTTTGGTTTTTTGTTTTCTTTTTAGGGCCACACCTGAAGCCTATGGAAGTTCCCAGGCTAGGTGCTGAAACAGAGCTGCAGCTGAGGCCTAAGCCACAGCCATGGCAGCACCTGATCTGAGTGGCATCTTCAACTTGTGGCAACGCTGGATCCTTAACCCACTGAGGGAGGCCAGGGATCAAACTCACATTCTCATCGACACTATATCAGGTTCTTAACCCACTGAGCCACCATGGGAACTCCCCTAATAATCCTTAAAAAAAAACAGTAGTAGAACCACTATATTTTATGCTATAACCTTAGTATCATGCTATCAATCAAGCACTGTGAGAACACTGAAATTCTAAATTACTAAAAATGGAATTTAGAAAGGAAAAGGGGGAGCTCCTGTCGTGGCTCAGTGGTTAACAAACCCAACTAATATCCATAAGGATATGGATTCGAATCCTGGCCCCTTAAATAAGGGGTCTGATTTGACCCCTACCTGGGAACCTCCATATGCCGAGGGTGCAGCCCTAAAAGGACAAAAGCCAAAAAAAAAAAAAAAAGAAAGAAAGAAAAGAAAAAAGAAAGGGAAAGCATACTAATTAGATATTAGAGAAAAAAAAAATCTCATAAAAAGTTGCAACGGCCAGGATCTCCAGTTTCAGGGGGAGAGGTATCTCCTTCTCTAAGGTTCGCCTGTTCAGGTGGGTTCTAGAATCTCCCTCCTCAAAGTGACTTCCCCAGGCCAGCATCTCGGATGCTTGTTAGAAATGCACAATTTCGGAGTTCCCGTCGTGGCGCAGTGGTTAACAAATCCAACTAGGAACCATGAGGTTTCGGGTTTGATCCCTGGCCTTGCTGAGTGGGTTAATGATCCGGCGTTGCCCTGAGCTGTGGTGTAGGTCACAGACGCGGCTTGGATCTGGCGTTGCTGTGGCTCTGGTGTAGGCTGGTGGCTACAGCTCTGATTCAACCCCTAGCCTGGGAACCTCCATATGCTTCGGGAGCGGCTTAAGAAAAGGCAAAAAGACAAAAAAAAAAAGAAAGAAAGAAAAAAAGAAAGAAAGAAAGAAATGCACAATTGCAAAATCTGTCTTTTATAACAAGGTCTAGGATCTCATATGCTCATTAAAGTATGAAACACTCCACTAGATGACACATATCTTGACCCACCCCCACAGGCCCCCAAATCATCCCACTTCTCTCTTAGGTTCTCACTTTCTCTCTGCTGTTTTCATTTTTATTTCCTCACACAGCAACACTCTTCTAAAAGACCTCTCTGATCCTGCCCCCAACTCAGCGATGACCTCATTTCTCCCCTTTTCTCAGCCAGGTGCCTTGAAGGTGGTGGCTGTGCTCCTTGAATCCATATCTCCACCCTCTATTCACATCTCACCCCACCATGGTATAGTTTAATCACCTACTGAATGCTGCCTGTATATATATATACATACATATATATACACACACACAGATATAAATTGATATACATATAAGCTACATATATATAGTTTTAACATAGATTACCAGTAACTCTCTAACCTGCCAATTTCAGGAAGCACCTTTCATTCCCTATAGATGGGAGATTCCAGCTGTCTTCCATATTAAGAGATTTTGCAAAATGTAAAACAATGCTACTGTTTGAACTTTTTAAAGAAAGTCATTATTTTAACGAATGTGTTATTTATGTTAATTTGTAATGGTTTATTTTAAATGAGTTAATTACGATTCTTAAAATTTGTTTTAATTTCTAATACTTAGAGATCAACAGATGGAAACTATAAAAGTTCTCTGGGCTCCTCAATAATTTTTAAGAATGTTCAGGGGCTCCTGAGACAGAAAAGTTTGAGAATAATTGGATCCTTATTTATTTATTTATTTAGCCTTTTAGAGCCATACCTAAAAACCTCCATAACCTATGCATATGGGGGTTCCCAAGCTAGGAGTCGAATAGGAGCTGCAGCTGCCGACCTACATCACAGCCACAGCAAAGCGGGATCCAAGCTGCTTTGGCGAACTACACTACAGCTCATTGCAATGCCAGATCCTTAACCCACTGAGCAAGGCCAGGGATCAAACCCGCAACCTCATAGTTACTAGTTGGATTGGTTTCCGCTGCTCTGCAACGGGAAAGTCTGGACCCCATTTTAAAACCATATTAGTTGCTCAACAAATCCTTGATATCAACACATTTATAGACTATAGAATTAATATTGGAGGGATATGAATACATTGGCCTGAGCACTTTTTCTCCTACGTTTTGTTAATTTAGCTAAATGCCTTCCCTAGGCGTTCCACGCACAATAAGGAAAAGATAGATGGTTACTAGCCTTGGAAAACTAAGAATACTTAATAGTCCACTGGAATACTTGCAGCAAATGATATATGTGGGGTTTGAAAATGGGAAAAAATACAGTAAAAACGAAAACAGTAAGGGGAACAGTTGGCTTCAAACATCCTTTCTGTGTTTATTTTCCCCACAAGTCATATTTTCTCAAGTTCATAAAATAAAATCAGTACTACAGAACTCTTATCTTGAGTACTTCATATGTAGTTGATTATTAAGCCATACCAGAATATGGCTATGAGAGCAAATCATATCATATAAAAATGAAGAAACACTTAAGGCATGTGCATTTTGTTTATAAAAGAAATCAATTCTTCCTAAGAATGCACCTTTTAAAATAATCCCAGACCATGAAGTATCATACTTGGGTCTCAATGGTAAAAAAAAAAAAATATATATATATATATATATATGTGTGTGTGTGTGTGTGTGTGTGTATCATATATATGAAAAATGTAACAGTGTAACATTCCCATTAACTGTACACACTATTATCAAATATGTATACAGTGCTAATGAAAGATGGGAGGAATTTCTTCCTTCAAATACTCATTATTCAGGGCAGAATAAAGAAATAAAACTTTCTACTACCGTGCCCTGAGGAAAATCCAAATTCAATCTTTTGTCACCTTCTACCATAGGTAGTTAAACTCTCAGCAGGAAATGCAACTTTTTAGCAGACATGTTTTAGGACATTTTAAAATAATACTCTAAATTTACAATCTTTGCATGTGCTTCAAGTCTTTCATGTTTAAGATACAAGTAAAGCCGCAAGCAGTTTGTTTTTAACTTGCCCTCACAGGATATGTGCAGGACAAAGATCTTATCCTTTAGCTCTTAAAAGATACACTATTGAACATAACTGTTATTTAATACCAACCGTGTTTACATGTTGGTAAAGGGCACAGTTTTGAATGAACTAAAATGTGTCATTCATAACATTTGGAACTTATTCTTGACCAAGTGGATTTTTATTTTAATTCAGTTTACACTCATATTTGTCTCATAGATTAGAAAGCTTTTATTATATATTTCTACACATTTCATTTTAAATAATTCATTTTGCAAAATAGGTTTTAGTATAGATTATGTACATTTAATGTCTCTAAACCAGAGATTCCTAACCATCCTATCAATTAGACAGTAAGTTAATGCTTATTGACAAAGACTTTGTTGACAACCTAGCTTCCCAAATAATATCTGGGCATAGACCATAGTAATGTCACACTGGGGATTTTCACCTATAAGTAGGTGGAAGCAACAGATAGGTTCAGAACCACTATCCTAAACAAAGTCAAGAGACAGGCTTAGATGGAAGTTCCTGTTGTGGAACCCCCGACTAGTATCTATGAGGATGCAAACTCAATCCTGAACCCCACTCTGTGGGTTAAGGATCCTGCACTGCCATGAGCCATGGTGTAGGTCACAGATGCATGGGGTCCCTCATCGCTGTGGGTGTGGTGTAGGCCGGCACCTGAAGCTCTGATTCAACCCTAGCCTGGGAATTTCCCTATGCTGCAAGTGTGGCCTTATAAAGCAAAAAAAAAAAAAAAAAAAAAGGAGAAAGGCTTAGAATAACTTTATTGAGAAGCAAAACAAATAGGAATTTATACGAAACTAAAGCATGGTAGATTGGTCTCATTTACTGGTTCTGTTAACACCAAGAAAAAAAAATATCTTTATGACACTGGATCTTCTACATCACAATAGTTTATGCTCTTAGGGGGTCAAATTTTGAAATAAAAAGAAACAAAGGAAATGACTACATTTATTTTCTGCTATCTGCAAACTCAGTATATTCCACGCTTGGTTTAGGTAGTAATTCTGTAGAGAGCACAGATCATTTTAAAATCCTACCAGAGAATTTTAAGAAGATTAAAACATTATTAAACTTTATATGTGCAGCATCTATCTAAACTGGTTCTAAAAACCTTTACAATGCTTATACAATTTTCAAAGTGGTTTCACTTTAACTTCAGTCGGGATTTTAGTGATATGCAGAGAATTTAGAACAAAGTTATCCTACTATTCAAGATATGAATGTGTGTACATATATACATGCACATATATACATAACTTATGTTTTAGTCATAAAGGAATACAGAAAATATTAGGGGTTAAATATTATAGAGTTCATAAATGCTCCTTTGTTTCAATAATTTAAAGCAAATCACTATACCTGATAAAAGGTGATATTTAGTCAGTTCTCAAAAGTCCAAGCAAAAAAAACATTTCAAGTTTCAGTTCTCATTTTAGTCCCATTTCCCTCAAATGTATATTATGGTCACTAAAAGCAATATACAGAAATGATCTACAACTTGACATACAGATGGCCAACAGGCACATGAAAAAATGCTCAATATCACTAATCAGGGAAATGCAAATCAAAACCACAACACCACCTGATACCTGTCAGAACGCCTATCATCGAAAAGACCATAAATAACCAATGTTGACAAAGATATGGAGAAAAGATGTTAACAAAGATGTATGTGGAAAATGTGGAATTGTTGGTGGGAATGTGTATTGGTACAGACACTCTGGAAAACAGAATGAAAGTACCTCAAAAAAACTAAAATTAGAACTACCATATGATCTAGCGATTTCCCTCCTGGGTGTACAGCTAAAGAAAACAAAAATACTAATTCAAAACATATTTGCACCCTAATGTTTATAACATTATTTACAATAGCCAAAACATGGATGCAACCTAAGTGTATCTCAGCAGATGAATGGATAAAGATGTGGTGTGTACGAACACACACACACACACACACACACACGTAGTAAGCTACCACTCAGCCATAAGAAATGAAATTTTGCAGAGTTCCTGTTGTGGCGCAGTGGTTAACGAATCCGACTGGGAGCCATGAGGTTGCGGGTTCGGTCCCCGCCCTTGCTCTGTGGGTTGAGGATCCGGTGTTGCCGTGAGCTGTGGTGTGGGTCGCAGACGTGGCTTGGATCCCGAGTTGCTGTGGCTCTGGCGTAGGCCAGTGGCTACAGCTCTGATTAGACCCCTAGCCTGGGAACCTCCATATGCCTCGGGATCGGCCCAAGAAATAGCAAAAAGACAAAAAAAAAAAAAAAAAAAGAAATGAAATTTTGCCATTTGCAACAGCATGGATGGAACTGGAGGTTAATATGCTTAGTGAAATAAATTGAAGACCAACACTGTGTTGTCACTTGTATGTGGAATCTAGAAAAATAAAACAAAGGAATATAAAAAAAAAAAAAACAGAAACAGACTCACAGATATAGAGCACAAATTAATGTTATAAATGGGGAAGGAGAAGAGGTAAGATAGGGGTAGGGGATTAAGAGATACAAACTATGTGTAAACTAAATAAGCTACATTTTACAGCCCATGAAATACAGTCAAAAATTTATAGTAACTTTAAATGGAGTATAACCTATAACAATTTTGAGTCACTATGTTGTACATCTAAAACGAATATTGTAAATTGAATAGACCTCAATAAAACTTTTTTAAAGTTAGTACTCCACCTAGCAAACTTTTTTTTTTCTTTTTGAGGCCGCACCTGGGGTATATGGAAGTTCCCAGGTTAGGGGTCCAATCGGAGCTGTAGCTCCCGGCCTACACCAGAGCCACAGCAATGAGGAATCTGAGCCACGTCTGCAACCTACACCATAGCTCATGGCAACACTGGATCCTTAACCCACTGAGTGAGGCCAGGGATCGAACCTGCATCCTCATGGATCCTAGTCTGGTTCGTTACCACTGAGCCATGACAGGAACTCCCCCACCTAGCAAACATTGAGAAACTATGTAAATTCTTACTATTATGTCATTACAGACCTATTAAAAAATTATACAGGAAAAATCCAGCAAGGTAACAGGCAGAAGACTGCTTAGGAATATTTTAAAAATTTAAGATAATACACAAGATGTAAGTACAAAACGCAGACAACAAAACAGTAGAATACTTGTTTCTTGTTATTGGCATGACAAAGAATCATCTTTTTTAAAAAAATTCTTGGCCACACCCACGGAATGATCAACCCCATGTCAACAGTAGAAACCCAAGCCAAAGCAGTGACAATGTGGAATCCTTAACTTGCTGAGTCACCAAGGATCTCCCAAAGCATCATCTGTATACACTATCAATTTATAGAATTGTTTCAGGTTATCTCTTCATCCCTATTGCCAAAATTTCACTGAAATCTTTTTCACCATAGGATGGTGGTAAATTTAAATAGATGGGTCCAAAATGATCTATCTCATTACGGTCTACTTTTTTTTTTAACCCAGTACTTCCCAAACTTAATATGAATCACTCAAGGATCTTGTTGAAAATGCAGGTTCTGATTCAGGTCTAGGATTGGGGTCTGAAATTCTTCTTTTCTATAAAGTTATCCAGGTAATACGGATGTACCTATATTTTGAATAACAAAGATCTCATCTATTCAAAAGCCTATCACTTTTCCTAAAATACCACTTAATCTCACGTTCGGCCTCAGGAGTCCACCCTAACTCAATGAAACATGTATAAACATCTACAATTCTACAAATTCAGTATTATGGGCTCGGAACTTCATTTTGGACCAATCTGGTCTTTCTTCTAACTTCCATACTCATTCCAACCCATCTGTGCTTTGCCTTTTTTTTTTAGTCTTTTTTTAGGGCCGCTCCTGCGGCATATGGAGGTTCCCAGTCTAGGGGTCTAATCGGAGCTGCAGTCATCGGCCTACGCCAGAGCCACAGCCAACACGGGATCCGAGCCGCATCTGCGACCTATACCACAGCTCACGGTAACGAGGGATCCTCAACCCACTGAGCAAGGCCAGGGATCGAACTCACAACCTCATGGTTCCTAGTCGGATTCATCAACCACTGAGCCACGACAGGCACTCCCGCCTTTTTTTTTTTTTTTCCTTGAAGTAAAATGTATACATTGTGAAGGAACAATTCAACGAGTTCTGATAAATGTGTATACCTGTGCAAACAATATTCTCCTAAAAAGACAAAGGACATTGCCATCACACCAACCTGTGTTTTGACCTAGTTCTATAAACACTCTCCCACCTGTTCATGCCTTCCACCTATCCTTTAAGACTCAGCTAATGCCCTTTCTTCTTCAAAAAAAATACCCAAATTCACTCATGTATCTCAATCTAAATTACTATGAATTTTAAGATCCTCGTCAGGACCACCTCATGTGGAACTAAAGTGGTGGGCTCCTCACAAGTCTTTCTACCCCATTCTTATTCCCCTCCCCAACATATTCTCCACAGAAGAGTCAGTGACGTAAAAGTATAAACCAAATCAGGTCACTCGCCTGCTGAAAACCATTCAGGGGCTTATCGTGACACCTGCAATAAACACAAATGCCTTTCCCTATATTCCTGTATCACTGAGGTTCTCTTTCTCTGACTTCATCTCTTGCTGTTTTCCCCGTTACTTTCTTTTTTGTTTTTTATGACCTTACCTGTGGCATATGGAAGTTCCCAGGCTAGGAGTTAAATTGGAGCTGCTGCTGAGGCCTACACCACAGCCACAGCAACATCGGATCTGAGCTGCATCTGTGACCTATGCTACAGCCTGTGGCACGGCTGGATACTTAACCCACTAAGAGATGCTAGGGATTGAACCTGTATCCTCATGGACACTATGTTGGGTTCTGCTGAGCCACAACAGGAACACCTTCCCCATTACTTTTTTAAAAAAATTTTATTATAGCTGATTGACAATGTTCTGTCAATTTCTGCTGTACAGCAAAGTGACCCAATTATACATATATATATACACACACATTCTTTTACTCATATTATCTTCTATCATGTTCTATCACAAGTGATTATTAGATACAGTTCCCTTTGCTCTCCAGCAGGACCTCATTGCTTATCTATGCTGAGAACTATTACATATTCTAAATATAATAGTTGGCATCTACTTGCCCATTGCTTTCAATGCTCCAGTCCTCTGAACCTTTTTTCTGGTACTCCAACACAGTGAGACTTCTCTGCTTTAGGGCCTTTGCATTAATGATTCCCTCTACCTTTCCCCACCACCTTTCTGTGGCTACGTTTTGCTAATCACATCTCACCTTCAAAGTTCTCTCTCAAAGAAGACTTTCCTACCACAAAAATCTAAAGTATCCACTTGGTCACCCTCTAACACAAATCTGACTTTAATTTTCTGCATAGCAGTTATTATTGGTATGTATCTTATTAATGTGCTTTTTATGCATCTATTTTCACAAGAACATAAGCTCCATGACTATGGAACTTGTCCTTAGGGTTCGCTGCTGAAACTCCAGCACCTTGAACAGTGTCCAGCTCATGAAAAGTAGATGCTAAACAAATGTTTGCTAAATAAACACATGATATATGTTCATACTATGCAGATGGAAATTGTGCCGGTGCCCCAACATAAAATCTCCCAAGAAATTCGAAGAGAATAAGAAAGATACTGCTAGTCATGCAACAGGTAAATCCTACACAAGAAACAGAGGGAAGAAAAGAACTTCGGCTTTAATTGGGGGCAAAAATAATGTAAAACAAGGATTAAGTCAAAGCTTAGTTCACATAAAGTTTAATCAGTCAAGTTAATGAAAATATCAAAATTTTTGAGTTAGTGTATGGCAGGAGAAATTTAATTTTGCTGCAAATAATACAATATTTGGTGTTTCCATTATGGACAAACTATGCTGCAGAAAGAGCAATTGCATTGAATCTCAGTTCATCAGGGTCACGTTCCATAAACTTCTTGCAAACTTCTATGGCATCCTACAGGGAAAAAAAGATACATCACCTTTCAGTTTAAAAACATGCGTACTTAACAAATGATAAATGTTACCATGTTTTCCTAATTCATATTAATTTTATAGTGCAGACCTTTTTCTCAAATGAAAAATAAAGGACACCAGAAGGGTGAATAGCTGGTGGCCTAATTAGCTTAATACAAAACTATAAGATGGGAATTCCTGTCGTGGCGCAGTGGTTAACGAAGCTGACTAGGAACCATGAGGTTGCGGGTTTGATCCCTGGCCTTGCTCAGCGGGTTAAGGATCCGGCGTTGCCATGAGCTGTGGTGTAGGCCGCAGACTCAGCTCAGATCCTGTGTTGCTGTGGTTGTGGCATAGGCTGGTGGCTATAGCTCTGATTAGACCCTTAGCCTGGGAATCTCCATATGCTGCAGGAGCGGCCTGAGAAAAGACGAAAAGACAAAAAAAAAAAAAAAAAAAAAAAAAAAAAAAAAAAAAAAAACCTGTAAGATGCACCAAGTGTTCTTTCTTAAAATGCTTTTAAGACACTTTTAACCTGGAAATTACATATTTCATTGATTCTAAGCCATACAATGTGTTCATAAATTTTTTTTAAATTTTTTTTTGTCTTTTTGCCATTTTCTTGGGCCACTTCTGTGGCATATGGAGGTTCCCAGGCTAGGGGTCAAATCGGAGCTGCAGCCACCGGCCTATGTCAGGGCCACAGCAACTTGGGATCCAAGCCATGTCTGCGACCTACACCATAGCTCATAGCAACGCCAGATCCTTAACCCACTGAGCAAGGGCAGGGATCGAACCCGCAACCTCATGGTTCCTAGTCAGATTAGTTAACCACTGAGCCACGGCGGGAACTCCCAAATTTTTAAATCTCTAAAATCAAGATACAAATGATGCTACTTTGGGTTTAATGAAATACAGGCTATAATATGCAACTCTTTGAATATACTTGTCTCTTTCAAATTTAACACTTGTTAACACAAAGAATTCTGCAAGCCTCTTTATCTGCTGTAGATTTTTTTTTTTTTCTTTTTAGGGCCGCACCTGTAGCATATTCCAGGGCTAGGGTTTGAATCTGAGCTACAGCTGCCTGCATACATTGCAGCTCATGACAATGTCAGATCCTTAACCCATTGGGTGAGGCTGGGGATCGAACCCATATCCTCACGGATACTAGTCAGGTCCTTAACCCGTTGAGCCACAACAAGAACTCCTATTTGCTATAGATTTTTACACTAGTTCAAATTTTTCTTTCTGGATTTTCTCAAGAGAGCCAAGACAAGGAGATATACAGAGAAATATTATACCAGTTATCTTTAGAGATATTTCAAAGATAAAAAAAACATTAATGACACTGTAGGTGGGCAAACAAGTTTTACTGTTACCTCTAATAAAGTTTCATCACTAGTTTCCCCATGGTTAATTGGAAATGGTTTCCGTCCATCTGTGGAAAATAGACAGGTGAATGGTTAAGTTTCTGTATGAGATAATGTGCTTTCTTTCTTTTTAATAATAAAAACAATAGATACTTATTTCACATGCAAATTTTTCCAATTCACCCAGAATATCCTTTATCCATGTGTTTTGTTTTATATGGGATCTAGTCAAGAATCACACATTCTATTTAGTTGTCATTTCTCTTTAGTCTCCCTTAATTAGGAATGGCAGCATAATGTACTTTCAACTTCCATTTTCCTCTTCCCACGGTGAGGCATAAGTTAAAAGATAAAATAATATATCCTAAAACAAACATTTTAAGGAGGCTACCTATGAATATTTTTAACACTGAAGTTATTTAGGATCTTGCTTCCATGTTCGAAAGCCTGAATTATCTTCATAAACAGACATTAACAGAAATAAAACTATTGGCTTTAATTTCTTGAAAAGAATATGCAAAATTAAGTCAGCTTACGACCCTCAGAAATATAACAAATTTCTTTCTTCCCTTTAAAAGCTAAATCGGAAGTCTGATTAAGACAGATATGTTTATACCAGTGAAAGGGAGCCACTGCAAGGTTTATATGTTACCACACTATGAGCTGCGTAACAAGGCAGGTATACAGAGAAACAACCTAACTAACCTGGGATTAGTTTACTAACCACCAAAAATGATTATAATCATCATGAATAAACTAGCATTTTTTCAGTACTATGGAAAAAGTGAAAAAGTCCAAAATTATATAAACTCATGCTAATCCAAAGTTAACTGATACTCTATATCCAAGTCTATAATTTCAGATGTTTTATAAGTAGCACTTCAAGTTCAAGTCACAAAACACAATCCGCTCTATAATTTCACTGGCATAGTAAAAATCTTTGAATCAATATGGATACACAGTGATAGACTTGGACTAAAAGGCACTACTTTTAAAGAAAAAATATGAGTGAAAATTAACCAAATAAACCAAAAAGCAAAACAGGACAATATTAAATCTGGAGAGAGAAAAAAGTTAAAAAGTATAGGCGTTCCTGTTGTGGCTCAGTGGTAATGAACCCGACCAGTATCCATGAGGACGCGGGTTTCATACCTGGCCTTGCTCAGTGGGTTAGGGATGTGGGTTAGGGATCCGGTCATACCACATGGTGTAGGCTCAGATCCTGAGTTGCTGTGGCTGTAATGTAGGCTGGCAGTTGTAGCTCTGATTCCACCCCTCGCCTGGAAACTTCCATATGCATGGGTGTGGCCCTAAAAAGACAAAAAAAAAAAAGTATATTAACTAGGGCTTATCTGAGAATAATATTTCTGTAGTCATGGACTCTAAATAACTATAACAACACTGGAGGAACAGGCAAAAAGTATGTGCTCTGTGACTGGGAGGGTGAGACGGCAGGTAAAGAGAGTGACAAAGGAACATTGGCTCCATACCTTCAGTGGAGGAAGCCAAGGAGTAACACTTAGGTAACTTCCACTCCAGCCAGGATGAAATCATGTACTGGACTAGGCCTTTCCCTGGAAACAACTAAAGGCCTGGACAAAATACCTGAAAGTTGTTTTCAGACACTGGGAAACAGCCCAGAAGTGTTCGGTAAGCCTAACAGCAATACCAGCTCTCTGTCAGGGCAGGAAAGGGAAACCCAAGCGGCCTACAGGCGTCTCAGTCGGGAGGCCGGCGGGATAGAGTAGAATTCAAGGAGGCAGAGGCAGCTGAGATTTGCACAATGCCAGGAAGAAGGCGAGCTGCTGCTCTCTGGGCTGGGTCAGGGGGCCTGCGCCAGGTCGGGGTGGGGAGCACTGGGTCTGGAACGGAGCTTTAGGTTAGGGCGGCCAAGAGCTTGTCTATATACTAGAGGAATGAGTAAATCAGAAAATAAATGAAGGATAATGAAAGTTAGATTTCTTTCTTTTTATTTATTTGTTTATTTTTGTCTTTTTAGGGTCACGCCCACAGCGTATGGAGGTCCCCAGGCTAGGGGTCTCATCAGAGCTGCAGCTGCCGGCCTACACCACAGCCACAGCAACACGGGATCCGAGCCAAGACTTCAACCTACACGGCAACGCTGGATCCTTAACCCACTGAGTGAGGCCAGGGAACGAACCCGTGGCCTCATGGAAACCAGTCAGGTTCGTAACCTGCGATGGGAACTCCGAGAGCAGATTTCTCATGTTCAAAAAAGGAGGTCCCAAATATGGAGAACACTAGAATTAACCGTATAATGTTAGATTTTAGAATTAGAAATGTTGATGTAAGTAAATGCTTTTTAACATATAGACAGATATAACTGTATGTGCATGTATATCGCCGATCACACACACTTGTCTACGTATATAATACATCCGAACATTTCCTAGCTCTGTCCTCTGAAAGCGACTAGAAGTAATGATAGCTCAGTGGCAATGAGCACACCGAGCACTTAGATCTTGGGTCTAATCATCATTTTTGAATAAAAGGAACCAGGGCTCCTTGGAAAAGTGGCTGAACACAGGGGAGGGGGGCATGGAAAAGAGAAGATGAGCCAGGAAAGGCTGTTCTGCCAGAACGTTAGAAAGTACTCAGCAACGACAGGGACAAATCAGAAGGATATATGCCAGGAACTATATGAAGCCCTCCCAACAAGGAAGGGGTGATAAGAGAAAGATGAATAACTCAGTCCCTTTCTCATTGGTTAACCTTACAACTCAGTATGTGGTGACTATATTAAAAACTAGTACTGTGCTTTATTAAATAGCTGTCCTGTAGAAATCAAACTGCACCATGCCCACATTCATTTAAGCCTTATTTTCTTAAATAAAGGTACTTAGAAATGACTTTTTGGTCTTAAAACCCATATGCTGTTCTCTTAACCACTGTTTTCTATTCACTGTGTCAATACTCCTCTTGCTCAACATTCCTTTTAAATTTATTTAGGAATTTGCATCAGGGTTACCGCCAATTTCCCTTGCAGAGAGTCAGCAACTGCCCGTCTTCATTGGTCTCGTATTTATCCCTGTCCTCTATGACATCTCAAAGATTACAGCTATTCTTCAGAAATCCAAAATCCTTTAAACTTATTTAAAGAGTGTAATCCCCAAGGGGCTCCAACTCTCTATCAGCCATATCGATCATTCTTCCTGCTTAAAGAATACTTGAACCAAACAAGACCTCAGTAGTTTGCCTTTCTTTTCTGATGTTCTTACTTCAAACCAATTTTAAAATTCTTTCGTGTTGATCTTGGCATGCTACAAAAGGGAACCATTCTTCATATGTAGCTTACCCTTGATATATGACTTTTCTTTGACTGCCCTTTTGGCCTCTGAACTCAGACAGCTTGCCAATCAGTCAAACTGAATTTTTTAGACAGCTCATTCCTTCCCATTGAGATGATCGGAGATTTTTCTTCTAAATATCTTTTAGATGTGATTTTTGTTCTATTAGTAAGTCTCTCATTCTGAAAGTCACCATTACTTTTATAGTCTCTGGTTATAGATTGTACTTATCATTTCTCTGGCATTTCCTGAATCTACTTTCTTGAAGTCAACAAAATGTGTCTAGTAAGTCTCAGCATTCTCTTTACTTTCACTTCTACTAGATACTCTTTTTTATTAATTTTGTTTTGTCTTTTTAGGGCCACACCCAAGGCACATGGAAGTTCCCAGGCTAGGGGTCAAATCAGAGCTATCACCGCTAGCCTACACCACAGCCACAGCAATGCAGGATCTGAGCTTCGTCTGCGACCTACACCACAGCTCACGCCAACACCAGATACTTAGCCTACTGAGAGAGGCCAGGGATCGAACCTGCATCCTCATGGATACTAGTCAGGTTCATTACCACTGAGTCACAACGAGCACTCCTAAGTATTTTTTTAATTCAAAATTCAGAGCAGAAACTAGCTTCCAGCAATCAGTCAGACATTTGAAATCCCCAACCCCTATTACACCTTATCTCTATGTAGGTTTTTAAGAGACTGAATTAACTTCCAAATGGCTCTGCAGGTCTGTTACATACTCCCATAACAATGACTGCATTCTAGTTAGAGTCCTACTCAAATTGCTCTGCTATTACAGACAACCCACAGGGTTGTACATTTCTTTCCTTGTCCTCTTTAATAGAGCCACTTCTTTTAACAGAGTGCATGATTCTGTTGCCATATTCCATATATAAAATCCATCAAATTTTATGAGCCACATTGATAGAGTCCTTTCAGAACTCTTCTGTCTTTAAATAAATTAAGGGAAAGAGTTAATATTTAGCAGCCTATGAGAAGAAAGAGAACTAAAAATCATGGTACCTAGAAATTGAAAAAGGATTTCACTTTTTTTTTCCTTTTCTTTATTTGGCCTTCTTTAATCCAAGGAGGTCTCATGCAGAGGGACAAGAAGAAGTACTATCTACCAATTAGGAAAGACCCATAGCAAGTTTCTTCTGAAAGAATGAATCAGTTAAAATTATGAGGCTCTCCTCTAAATAGTCCCTGAAGTAGTCCACCTATAGTTAAACTTTTTAAAAGATAAGTTCAGGTATAGGCCAAAATACCAAGTAATTAATCATGGGCACTTTGACACATGCCTTAGGGAATGGTTGCCAGAAAACAGAATCCTGTAAGTTTTTTTAAAAATCAGATGTGATACAAAGCGACAGTACAAAAGCCTGAAAACTAGTGATATTCATTACTGAATACAAAAACTAGTCATTATGAATTTTATACTATGTTTTAAAACTAGTTTCAGGATCAAGATGGTAAGTCTAAGGTGTTGATGATAACCAACTCAAAGATTTTGTAAAGACTGCTGAAGTGATTTACACGAGTTTCCTATAATGATTCTTACTTTCCTGATTTGCTAAAATGCAAAGGTAGAATGCAAACATTCTTGAATCATAAGTTACTTAGACAGTAAAAATATTCTTATTTTTTCTAGTGAAAAATATTAAATGGAAAACTTTCATTTCATTATGCCAACTCGATATTATAAGGTAATCAATTAATTTAAGTAAACACAGTGAACATCAAGAGTCATGTTTACCATAAATACATAATTTCCCATTTACTGTTTTTCCCCCCAGGATAAATTAAAATAGTTCTTACCTAATTCATAGAGATGCCCATCTACGTGAACTAATGCAATAAAATGAAGATCTACTTTTTCATCTATATTTGGTGCCTGGAATAGGAGGGGAAAATATATATTTTATATGTTAGTAGTCAAACAAATCAATTAAGACATAGAAACATAAAAATGATATCAAATGACATAAAGAAATTTATACAAAGAGTGAACATGCTTATATTTATAACAATGTGTTCACCCATCAACAAGGAAAACAAGTGGCTCAAAAGCACATGTTTCTGAATCTCAACTGATCTAAAAACCTACAGTTTTGCTTACTTTGGAAGACCCAGCACCTAGTTCACAGCTGGTACCCAACAGATGCATTATAATGCACACTTGCTGAACGAAATGAATGCATGAACTAATTTGCCTAATTTTCCAAATTTGAAATAACAAAGTTTTCAGAAATTTAGTAAGGGCATAAAGAGAGTTGAAGGAACTCTTTTCAAGATAAATTTTAAAACTTCAAGAAAGTGAGTTCTTCCCTTAAGGACCTAAAACTCACTTTCTGAACAAAGCAATATAGTCTTAGACTAAAATATTTTTATTCATACTAGATTCATAAAGTTTAAAAATGAATAGAAGCAGGAAAAGAGCCCCTAAGATTATAGAAGAAAAAGGGAATATGAGGAAATTAAAGTAAAAATTAACTTAGCCTATGACTTTCTCTTGCTTTCTTACTGAACTATTTGAAATTAAAACTATACCTAGGTTTTTTTAGCTTACTAAACTCAATTTGCATGAGCAATATGTGCTACATTTCTTAGTTCAAATAACTTAAGCAAAGTCAACACACAATTACCTGGGATTACCTATAATATATGGTAACTACACAATTAATACTGTTTTAGCTATATAGAAAATCTAAATGGTTTTAAGTGAAATATAATCAGTTAAATGCAAGGACAACTTTTAGAAGCCAAAGTTTTAAAGAGGCATAGGCAAATTATATCTCATATTATCTAATTCCTGGTAAGTAACACAAGAGTATCTTAACTCTCAAATCTTTATTTTTTTTCCCCTCAAGTAATTATATAATTTTAAGTTTTATTTATTTTTTATTTATTTATTTTGTCTTTTGTCTTTTTAGGGCCTCACCCAAGGCATATGGAAGTTCCCAGGCTTGGGGTCCAATTGGAGCTACAGCTGCTGGCCTACGCCACAGCCACAGCAATGCCAGATGCAAGCCAAGTCCGGATCCTTAACCCACTGAGCGAGGCCATGGATTGAACCTGAGTCCCCATGGATACTAGTTGGGTTCGTTAACTGCTGAGCCAGCACGGGAACTCCTAATTTTAAGTAGTATGAAGATACAGAATAAACATAACCATCTTGGGTTTACTGGATGCCTCTAAAACATTTACAGATAGTGACTCATCTAATCTCACATTATTCTTCAGAGAATAATTCCCTCATGTTATGAATGGGAGAAATGCAATGTAAGTCGCTTTGGCAAACTAGCTCTTCCTAAATTCAAATTAGAACTAAGGAATTCCGTTTGGTAGGAATCATGATGTTGTTTTTTGCTGCTGCTCCAATACCAGACTGCTCTCTACTGCAGCCCCATCTTGGGGCAGCCCTGCCAACAGAGTGCAACTAGGTTTACAGGCAGTCCGTTCCATTTTGACAGTTCTGTTAGAATAATCCCTCACCCTGAGGCAAAATAATGTTTCCCAATATCTTCTTCTTAAAAATATCAAATCCCTCTCGAACATGATATTTCTTCAAATACTTCAAGATCGGGATAATGAGTTCCCTTATTTTCCTGGTCAGAGAATCAAAAATTTTAGTAATCACTCAATCCAATACCCTCATTTTATCAATGAGGAGAAGCCAATTTTTGAAGGCTAAATCTAGGCAATTCTACAAACTATAAATTCAATTTCATAACAAAATTACTAGAAAGAATTCTTTATCCAACTAGAAAAGGGGCTTGATTTACTCATTTTAAGACACAATTCTCCAACAGGATATCAAGTACTTTAAAATCTTTTGAGCTATTATGTTTTGAAAATTATTACTTATTTTAACGCCATCTCACCTGAAGAATGATACACCTCATAGTTTCTATTTTACATATTTTGTCAGTAAATACAACCGTCCTAGAGATAATAATACAACTGGAATCAGGGACCTGAATATGTACCCGAGCCCTATGAGCACTGGGCTCTTATCCATTTCGAGGTTTAAATAAAATGCATAAGACTTCTTTATAAACTGTCAAGTGCCATAAAACATTATGTATTATTATAACATTAATATTACATTATCACAAATGTAAGAAATTACTAAATCCAGTGACTCAAAATCCAATGACTCCAGTGAGTCATTATACCTTTTATCCAAAAGAACATACTAAAAATATAGAATGCTAAGGAGGGCACAAAAAGCCTTTGAACTATTTATTACAAAAGATAAGAAATGCTCAAAACTTCTAAATCTTCCACAAAACTTTGGTATCTATTATAAGCCTCTTCCTTTGGTCAGTTTCAATTAATCAAAGTCTGAAATCTATAATTAACAAACTGCTTAAACATTATCCCACTAAAAACAAGAAAAATAAATTAAGAACAAATTCCAGTGTCTTCTGTTTCAAAAAATGACCAATATATAACAAAAGGTAAAACCCAGAAGCTACATATTAGATCATTTTTGCCTAAATTTTTATATATTGCAGTTATTGTATTTTTTTTTACCATTTCCTAACTTAGAACACAGCATTTTATTACCTCAAAGGAAAAAAAAAGTGATGTGACAAATCAATGAGAAAGAAATTAATTAAATACTAAACAAAAATCTCAAATTATAGAAAATATAGTTTAAATTTAATGTATAATTGTGGCACTTCATATACATGCCGGGCATTGTTCCAAGTACTTTAGAAGAATTGACCAATTAATTGTCATATAAACTCCATGAGGTAGGGAATACCATTGTACTCTCAAGAAAATTTAGGCATAGAAGATTTAAGGAACCTGCTCTAGGTCACAAAGCTAGTAAGTGATAGAATGTGATGTCAAACGCAGGCAATGGTATTCGAGAATCCACGTTCTTAACCACTAGGAAAACATTTTCCTTTTTTTTTTTTTTTTTTGTCTTTTTAGGGACATACCTGCGGCATATGGAGGTTTGGGTCAAATTAGAGCTATAGCCACCGGCCTACACCACAGCCACAGCAACGCAGG
Source organism: Sus scrofa (assembly GCF_054392235.1). Classification (NCBI taxonomy): domain Eukaryota; kingdom Metazoa; phylum Chordata; class Mammalia; order Artiodactyla; family Suidae; genus Sus; species Sus scrofa. The sequence goes on along the minus strand of NC_139393.1, from coordinate 54,897,133 downwards.
ATCCGAGCCGTGTCTGTGACCTACACCACAGCTCACGGCAACACCGGATCCTTAACCCACTGAGCGAGGCCAGGGATCAAACCCGCAACCTCATGGTTCCTAGTCAGATTCGTTAACCACCAAGCCACGACAGGAACTCCCCTAGAATATTTTTAAGCACAAAGGAATGTATTTCTATTTAGAATCAACTATGTCCAAGGCAGAATTGACAAAATTAGAGTTTTATGCTGATCACCTAATACACTTACATCTCCTACTGTGCCAGCGTGCGGCATAGAGGGAAGCAATAAACATGAAATGGATAAATAAATAAAAATGATAGATGCATGTTGTGACCCCGGGAGGATAATGAAATAGAGAGATACCAGTTTGTTGATGCCAGTTTGAAAAAAAAAGGCTATTCTGAAAACCATAATGATATGTGGTGGAAGCAGATGTTTACAGAAAAGTGCCAAGATGCCACTTCAGAGTTTGAATATAGTTCCAGAAGAGTAAATAAGGAGAAGAAAAGAGGTTTGACACCAACTTTTAATTTTTTCAAGCATTAAAGTATGTGCAATCAGACCTCCTCTGGCTTCAAAAGCCACAATGACTTATTGAAGTGTCAAGTTTCTTATAAATGTACGGCCCACACCAAATCTTTCAGATGTAGCATTTCTAGGTAGGTTCTGCCAAACTACAGTCATTACCAATAATTTTCTAAAGCATCAGAAAGGTAAGAGCTGTATTTCAATTATGGGAATTATTAGAATTCCATTACCAATCTCAGCATTTAAGACAATTACCAATATTGTAAGAACAAAAGTACTTTTTAACAGCTTGCTAATATTACCACCTAAGAAGGAGGAATTATAAAATATGTGGGAAGCCTGTATCACTCAGGAGGAGAAAATCTTCACCTCCACTTGAGAAAAGATCTTTCGAAACTGAATAGGCAGGGAAGATTGGATCAAGATTAAACCAAGTACCTGAGCCACCTCAGGGAATAAAATAGCTGAGATGAAACACCCTACACCATGAAGGATTAGTTTAAGGACAGAGTAAGTAAAGGAACCCCAGAGCATGACAAGAAGCCAAAGGCATGTTCAGAAACATGAAAACAAACAAATAAATAAAGAGATGGCAAAGAACTCACAGAAGGTCCACAGCACTTGTTGACCTGAGTCAACTACAGGAAATTGGAAAGATGAAGGGTAAGAGGATACATATTCACTTTAACAACTGACAGGAACTTCAAGGCTTTCATGAATGCCGCTCGGCACGCATCAAAAGCCAGGGGCCCTTATGTTGGCAGGATATGGAGTGGAAAGATGGATGTTCACCAAGCCCAGGTGCAAGTCAAGCTGGACTGCCACACATAGAGGTATGCTTGCCGTCTTATTAGGGGGAGAAAAAGCTAATGGATGATGAACCAAGAGGAAAACACTCTCAAGACTGAAGAAATTTCAGGAAAAACATGGACTGCCCCTGTCACTGGAAGAAGAGATGCAAGATTGACTACACTTACAACAGAATGGAGACCCAAAGATGGTAGGCGTAAGAAGGGTCGCCAGCGACGAAGACGGAGAGATGGACTGGTAGCCTTGGCAGGGCCTACATGGTTACGTTTGACCCAGGGCAGGGATGCATGGTGACACAATGATGAGGCCTTCGTTCTGCAGTGGCTAGAATGAGGCTGTGATGAGGATGGCGAGGAGGACTACATAATTAAAAAAGAGAACATTTTACTTAGACCACGTTACTGGGCGATCATTTACTCTTAAAAGCAACGTCTGGTCATACTTGGATTTATATGGTCTAGCACTTTTAATCAACCATAATCTAGAAAAGGACCATGAATGAGTATTTAGTTAAAGGCACATAAAGCGGAAATGCATAAAATAATCAAGGTAACAGGCTATATTACATAGCTTCTATTAAGTGCACTTCTAAAATATTTATACATCCTCACCTGCACAGCACAGGCTCATGGAATTATTTAACAGCCACTAAAGTAGAATCATCATAGAAATTTGCTTTTTAAAAAAAGAACACACACACACAAAACATGTAACACATACAAAACGCACAAAGAACCCAATATGTATAAAAGAAAACTGTACGGAGACAGGCACTGTCAAAAAGAATTCCTTAGGAGGAATAAATGGTAAGAAAAAAAAAAAACACTTCAAAATATAGAAGAGTGAAATAAATCTCTTAGACGCTAATGCCATGCAAAAACTATCCTCTTACTTAGGCTGACAAGTTAAATGGAAACCATCATGGACTATTAAGCTGTCTTTTAGTTAAAAAAAAAAAAAAAAAACCAAAAAACAGTTAAAATACGTATCACGTATTTTGTGCCTGGCACTCTTACATTCATCCATTTGTTTAATCTCCAAGTAAACCTATGAGATAATTACTGTAATTATTCTCATTTCACAAACAAGAAATCGAAACACAAAGAGGCTAAGAGTTAAGTAACTTAGCACAGGTCACACTGCCAGGAAGTGGCTGGGCTGGGATTCAAACACAGGAAATCTGGTTCTAGAATCCAATGATCTTAATCACTATGGTGTACAGCCTAAGTGGCCAATGAGGAGTAATCCTCTTAAAATTAGATGCTTTGAGTTACCCTTTCAAACACTAACGTACCACAAAAGGTGACTCTGAACCAAGAGTTTTCCTTGAAATGCATATGCTAATAACAATTACCTTATTAATAGTAATCCAATGATAATTTTACAGTTGTCACCTCCAATAAATAACACCAGTTCATGAAATTCAATTTAAAGCAGTGTGACAAAATTATCATCACTTATAACCATACTGAGAAGCAATAAGAACAGTGAGATAAGTCCTTGCTTAGAGATAAGGGATTTCACTAACCATGACCTCTTATTCTCTTCAGGAAAAGAAAGGGGTTTCCTCTGAATGATTTCGAAGACTCTCTCAACCCTGAAAATTCCATGATCTTACTTAGTATTTTTGAATTATGTAAGAAATAACCAAAAACAAAGCTATCACCATGGTAAGGATTTTAAAAACATGTTTGTGAACCCTTTAGCTGCTCATAATAAGAATCAATCAATTAGAAATACATAATGAATCCTATACTTGGCTTTGTATGGGAACAAAGGTGTATATAATAAAGTCTCTGCTCTCACAGACACGGTCTAACAAAAGTCTGTCATATTCCATCTGATTATACTTATTTAAGTTTTACTGAAGCAGTTAACTTACAAGCTCGTGATTCAATTTGATTATATTTAAATAAGAGAAAGAGAGGAAGGAAAGAATGGGGGAAGAAGGGGAAATGGATGAAGAGGAGAAAGAAATGGAGCAAAGGCAGGGAGGAAGGGAGAGGTGACTAATGAGTAGTGGAGAAAACAAGAATTTTTTAAGAATCTGGGGAGGGAGAGATTACTAAACCACAAGTAGAACTAAAGGTGTCCACTGAAAGAATGCATAAGGTTTGGGCAGGCAAAATGGGAAAGGTATCCCTGACAAAGATTTGACCCGAGAAAAAGGACAAAAACAGGAACGGCCAGTTCAGAGGACCAGACTACCTGGTGTGAAATCTGACTGTACCCCTCCCATCTAAAAAGTTACTCTATTACTTTTCCGTGGGTGCTGGCAGAAGACACGAGACCCCGCCGCAGACAAAGGGCCTTACTCAGAGCACAGCAAGGACCATGGGCATCGCTATGTTCGCGTCAGTTCACCTGAGGGCACCACGGAGGACTCTGGTGGATGGTTGCACACACAATGGGCTGCATCACAGGAGAGGAACACTGAGATTGGAGAAAGTGATGTCTTACAACACGCAGTAAGCACACCTGCTCTTTTTGTTTTTGTTTTTGTCTTTTTGCCTTTTCTAGGGCCCCACCTGCAGCATATGGAGGTTCCCAGGCTAGGGGTCTAATCAGAGCTGTAGCTGCCAAGCCTATGTCAGAGCCTCAGCAACGTGGGATCCGAGCTGTGGTGCAATCTACACCACAAGTCACGGCAATGCCGGATCCTTAACCCACTGAGCAAGGCCAGGGGTTGAACCCGCCACCTCATGGTTCCTAGTTGGATTCATTAACCACTGAGCCATGACAGGAACTCCACCTGCTCTTTGTTCTGGAGGCAGACATGACCTCATCCCTCACAGTCGCTTACTGTGAGAAAAGTCATGTCCAACTTCTAAGTATGCTAGCCCTCTTCTTCTGCCATGTTTTTTACAACTTAAAAATTTTTCAAATTTACAAAGGGTTACAAACATGAAAATAGTACAGGAAACACTTAGATTTACCTAGGACATTTTAGCCTAATTTGCTTTATCACCTGTATTTACACTATCTTCCATCTCGCCCTTCCTCTCTCTTTACATAGCTTTTTTTCTCTCCCACCCCCGGAACCATCTGAGGGTAAATTATATATATCATGGTCCTTGACCCCTAAATACCTCAATATTTCCTAAGACTAAAAAAATTCTCTTACCTGACAGCAGCTATGGAGATATGGCTCTGTCAGGATATATATAGGTCCAGCATCATGTTGGACTTTTGTCTAACATTCCATCCGTACTTCACTTTTGTCATTGATCCATTCAAAGTGTGCTTTGCAGCACTTCCCCTTAGGATCTAATCTGGGAGCAGGTTTTGAATTTATCTGTCATGTGTCTTTAGTGTCCTTTAAAACCTGGAGCATTTCCAACAGCTTTTGCCTTTTATGACATTAACACATAGTCCCCTCCCCCCTTTATTTAAGAAAGTTTTCTACATAAAAAAATCATGCTATGAGTACAAACACATGTACTTTGTCCTCTCCAACCTATATGCTCTTTGTTTCTTTTTCTCCACCCTACTGCATTGGCTATAGGACCTTTAGAAAAATAATGAATTTCACTGATTTTTCACTTTAATTTCTTCCTTCTGCATGCTTTGGATTTAATTTGCTTTTTTTTTCTCTACCTTAAGGTAAAAACTTAGATCACTGACTTGAAGGCTTTTCTTTCTTTTCTACTGTAAACATTTAGCACTATAGATTTTTCTCTAACCCGTGCCTTTTCTTTTTTACTATAAGCATTTAATGTTGGAGTTCCCACTGTGGCACAGCAGGTTAAGGACCCAGCATTGTCTCTGAGGCTGCACGATGTAGTGGGTTATGGATCTGGCATTGCTACAGCTATGGTGTAGATTACAGCTTCGGCTTGGATTCGATCCCTGGCCCAGGAACTTCCAAATGCCACGAGTGTGGCCAAAACAAACAAACAAACAAAAACACTTAATGTTATAGATGTTTCTCTAATCTGTAAATTAGCTGCAATCTGTAAATTTTGATATATTTAAAATATTTTTCACTCTAATCTGTAAATTAGCTGCAATCTGTAAATTTTGATATATTTAAAATATTTTCATTCAATTCAAAATGTTTTCTAGAGAACAAATTTATGGTTACCAAAGGGAAAAAGGGGTGAGGAAGAGTTAAGATTGGCAGATACAAACTACTATGTATAGAGCAGACAAACAACAAAGTCCTACTATAAATATATAGCACAGGGAACAATATTCAATACCCTGTAATAAATCATAATTGAAAAGAATATGAAGGAGTTTCCACTGAGGCACAGTGGGTTAAGAATCCAACTGCAGCAGCTCAGGTTGCTGCAGAAGTGCAGGTTCCATCCCTGGCCTGGCACAGTGGGTTAAAGGACCTATGCTATACAGCTAGCACAGGTCAGGTCACAGCTGTGACTCAGTTTCAACCTCTGGCCTGGAAACTTCCATATGGTGTGGATGCGACCACCAAAAAAAAAAAAAAATACAACTGAATCATTTTGCTATACATCAGAAACTAACACAACATTACAAATCAGCTATATTTCAATAAAAAAATTTTAAATGTGTTCTAATTTTCTTTGTGATTTCCTCTTTGATTCATGAGCTATTTGTTATTTAATTTCTAAATATATGGGAATTTTCCAGATACTTTTAACTGTTATGAATTTCTAATTTAATTCCATTATAGTTAGAAAACATTCTTTGTATAAGTTTTTAAAAAACTTGTTAAGATTTATTTTCAGATCTAAACTATGGTCTACCCATGTGTACTTAATCACCTTTAAGAACAATTTAAAAGAAAACAAAATTTATTTTATATTTACCTTCATCTGGTCCATTTCCAGTGCTCTCCAATTCTTTGTATAGATTCAAGTTGTAGTACAGGTAAGCTAGTAATGAATCCTCTCAGTTTCTGTTTGTCTAAAAGACTTTATTTCTCCTTTGTTTTTGAAAAATATTGTGCTCCGAGTTCTTTCAGTGCCTTAAAAACGTATCATCATTCCATTGTTCTAACTTGCATAATTTCTGATAAGAATCTGCTATAATTCTTTTTTTTTTTTTTTTTTTTTTTTTTTTTGTCATTTTAGGGCCGCACCGGTGGCATATGGAGGTTCCCAGGCTAGGGGTCCAATGGGAGCTGCATCTGCAACCTACACCATAACTCACAGCAATGTCGGATCCTTTTTTTTTTTGTCTTTTTAGCTATTTCTTGGGCCACTCCCGCGGCATATGGAGGTTCCCAGGCTAGGGGTCGAATAGGAGCTGTAGCCACCGGCCTACGCCAGAGCCACAGCAACGCAGGATCCGAGCCGCGTCTGCAACCTACACCACAGCTCACGGCAACGCCAGATCATTAACCCACTGAGCAAGGGCAGGGACCGAACCCGCAACCTCATGGTTCCTAGTCGGATTCGGTAACCACTGCACCACGACGGGAACTCCAATGCCGGATCCTTTAACCCACCAAGCAAGGCTGGGGATGGAACTGTGTCCTCATGGATGCTAGTCAGATTCATTGCCACTGAGCCACAATGGGAACTCCAGAATCTGCTATAATTCTTATCCCTGATCCTCTATATCTAATGTGTCTTTTTCCACTGGCCACATTGAACATTTTCTATTTATCTTTGGCTTTAAGCAGTTTGAATACTATGTATCTGTGTGTGTGTGTGAGTTTTGGAGGGTAGGAGTCATTTATATTACCTACTGTTCTCTGAGAATCTTGAAGCTGCGGTTTAATGTCTAACTAATTTTTGCAACATAGCTGGCCATGTACGTGGTTTTCCGTTGCATGCCCCCTCTACACCCCCACTACTCTCTTTCCCTTCTGTGATTCTAGTTATACACATTAGATAATTTGAAATTGACCCACAGCATTTGGATGATCTGGGGCTTCTTTGTTTTTTCCCACATGACTTTTTATTTTTGTGATTCACTTTGGGCAAATTTCTAGCAATTTATCTTCATATTTACTGAGTCTTTCCTCGACCTTATTGAGTCTCCTGACAAACCCATTAAATGCATTCCTCACCTCTGGTTCTATGCTTTTCTTTACTAGTTTTCCATTTGATTCTTAGTTTCCAAATCTCTAATTCCCAGCTGTTGGTATATACTGTCTACCTTTTCTACTTGAGCCTTTAACATATTAATCAGTTGTTTAAATTGCATCTGACAGTTCCAACACCTGGATCATACCTGGGTCAGATTCTATTGATTCCTTTGTCTTGTGACATTGGGTTCTTTTTCTGTTTTTTTGTTTTGTTTTGTTTTGTTTTTTTGGTGTTTGTTTGCTTTGTCTTTTTGCCTCTTCTAGGGCCGCTCCCGCAGCACATCCAGTTCCCAGGCCAGGGGTCCAATAGGAGCTGTTGCCGCCAGCCTACGCCACAGCCACAGCAACGTGGGATTCAAGCCGCGTCTGCAACCTACACCATAGCCCATGGCAACACCGGATCCTCAACCCACTGAGCAAGGCCAGGGATCAAACCTGCAACCTCATGGTTCCCAGTTGGACTCGTCAACCACTGTGCCACGACGGGAACTCCTTTTTCTTGTTTTGTCTTATGATTTTTGGTTAAGAGCTATACGTCCTGTGAAGGAGCACAGAGACTGAGATAACAGTATTTATGTCTGAAAACGGGCATGCATCCTCTTCTGCCAGGTCTCTGGTGCGTGGAGTTGAGTCGGTCTAGTTGGAAGTTGTGCTGTTGGGGTTTTGGTTTTTGCAATGGTTACCCTCTGTAACCTCCCAGCTGAAAATCTGTCTCACATGACCTTGTGCTTAGGGGAGGAGCTGGGATGCTGGATGCTTTCTTTTACAGTGATGTGTCCTACTCACAGCTTTGGGATTTTTCTCAGAGTCTATGCCTCAGAGAAGGCCTCTCTTCTCGGTGCTGGCCCACCCCACCCTTTTTGACACTTGTTTGTTGGTGCTTGCTGGTCTAAGGGTGGAAAGATGAAAGCATTCTTTGTTGATCTGGTTCACTTCATCACAGGTAGGTCGTTTGTACCTGGATGTCAAGGACAGGCTTTCTGGGGGATCCTTCCCTCTGCCATTGACTTCTCTCCTAGGAGTTTCCCATCCCTCCCCTGAAGGTGTAGTTTCATCTGTTCCCTTCTCCGGGGACAGTTTTCTATCTCAGCATCGTTAGGTTTTAATCCAGAGGGGAAAAGAATCTGGGCCTTTCCCAAGGTAGAAGCTGCTTCCTTCTCCCAGGCCTGCACCTCAGGCTCTCTCTTGCCTTGTCCCTAGTCTAGCTAACAAGCACCCAGTGAGGTCTGTGGGGGGTGGGTGTAAGCTCCTCTTTGGGTGCTGCTTGTAGGGATTTTACAGTATCATACTTGGCCTTTTGCAATGTGTTGAAATTTTTTGCAATTTTTTCACAAAGGGAAAAATCATATTCTTCATGCTACTTTCACTTTCCATGCATTTTAGGCACCTATCCACCTCATAAGCATATATCTGTTGTAGGCTTCAAGTCCCCTTCAAGGAGATTAAACCCAAAAGCCTCTGGCCACGTCTCACTGTAATGCCTTTTCCCCACCTTGAGCAACTTGGCCTGCTCACTCCCTACAAGGGAAGGAATGTCGCCCATTCCTCACTTGCCTCTATATAACCTGATCCCCAGGCAAATAAGGCATCCTGCCCAAGACCAACCAGAAGATCAAACATGCCCCATACAAGATCAAACAACACTCAGCCCTTATGCACAATATAAGGGGCCAGGGCAGGAGAAATTAGTGGGCCTGGGACAGTAGAAATCTGGTCTGCATTCAGGTCTGCAGCATGGGGATATAAAAACAACTGTAAAGCAGGGAAGCTCTCTTTAAATCACAGGATGGCCTGTGCACTCTCTCTCTGAAAATGTACTTTCACTTTAATAAATTTGTAACATGCCCGCTGGGGCAGGGAACAAGGAAACAATGCAATTCTATCGTTCTGGAACAAATTCTATCATATCTACGTTATTTTTCATGAGAACCTATTATTCTTTAAATAGATGTACCATAAACACATGATTGCGCCTTTAGCTTGTTTCTGGTTTTCTACACTTATAAACTATGTTGTTAGCAAATGAGTTCACAGGTATCTTTGTATATATCCCTCAATCAACAATAATAATGGCTAACACTGAGTGCTTACTATTGCATACCAGATGTTCTCAAACCACGGATGCTACAGATTCTCGCAATGGTTCTAATAAGGTAGAAATTATGATCATTTCTATTTAAAGATGAAGACATAATTTTTTTTTTTTGGTCTATTTAGGACCGCACCCATGGCATATGGAGGTTCCCAGGCCAGTGGTAGAATCAGAGCTGTAGCTGCCAGCCTACACCACACCCACAGCAACACAAGATCCAAGCCACGTCTGTGACCTACACCACAACTCATGGCAATGCCGGACCTTTAACCCACTGAGCGAGGCCAGGGATCGAACCTGCATCCTCATGGATGCTAGTCAGATTCATTTCCGCTGAGCCATGACAGGAACTCTGAAGATACAATTTTTGCCCCAACATTATCAGATTACCTGCGGGTAATTTTAGCCCTCTTTCTGCTCACCACGCTTTCCATATATGAAAGGAAGGAATGATAAAAAAGGCTATGTTCAAAAGCACGCCCTCCCGAATGAGTCCCACACATCATGGTTCACGTGTGTATGCATGCGTTTCTATCTGGCAACTGTCCTACAATATCAAATATAGGACAGGACATGACTATATTATGAGTGTCTTATTTGTAACTACCTTGTAATGCTCTTAGGAAAAGCTTTTATCCACCATCTTATTGTCAGCACACTAAGTATTGTTTTTCACAAGTAAATGAATATGCTGAAAGGTTAAGCATTAGAACTAATGATTCTAAATTTTTATTCTAGTCATATTTATTTCTACCTCCTAATGCTATACATTGCATATATATTATGTCCAACTATACAATTTGTAAAGATAATTTAATTCATAATATAGACATAACAGTGTACATCATATATATTTTCAATTCCAATGAAAGTTTATAAGACAGTTTAGGAAAAGACTTTCAAGTAATACCACTTTAAGAGATGAGAGGACTTTGATATGAAGTATGCTATTATGGAATCTTAAAATTCTTGGGCTTTCTCTTAGAATTACAAAGATGAAAGACATATTCACCAACTTTTAAATTGTCACATTAGCTGTCAATGCAATTGCTTAAGTAACTAAAATAGCCTTGCTTTTAAATATGAAAGCTTACAACTGTGAGCTGAATCTTGAGACTAACTATCCTATTTGCTCTCCCTACTAACTGGAAAAGATTTAATATCTACAGCTTATTTTTGAGTCTTTCAGTAAATCTTAATAAAGAGCTCACTTTCTACAGCATGTGAATAAAGAACTCTCACAAATTCAGTTGTTCAGTTCTGGTAGGGGAATCCAAAAGTGTTAAAATTACATATTTTATTAGAATTATTAGTAACATCAGTGTTTGCCAGGACATTAACACTGAACCTGTGGTCCCTCTGCTTACTGTGTGGTTTTGCAACAGTACAATGTGACTTTACATTCACCACTTCACATGTAATATAAACCCCTCTCATCATTACTGTTTGGAAAAACCCAAAATTGGTTTTTCAGAAACCCTAGGAATTAAATATTTTGCTCGTCAGAACGAACACTAAGGAGTTTAATAAATTATTTTTGCATAAAGGAATTAGGCGCAGACATGCATTGTGAGATTTTTTTTTTTTAAGCATTCTGATTCTGACTTAAATCCTTTGAATTAAGAAAAATACAGAGTGAGCTATGTGGATATAGTTCATAACTATTCTTTAAACTGTTTAATAATAATTGCATAATCAGAAATGCCTTGAAGGCCAAAAAAAAAAAAAAAAATCAAACCCTTAATAACAAGAGTGTGTCCATCTAAAAGACCACCTTACTTTTCCTTCAGGTAACATACATGTCTCCGTGTGTATGAAAAATGAAGGAAGTACTCTTTAAAGTATTCAGTAATAACCAAAGAATCAGAAATGTTGTAAAAGCTAAAAAAAGAAATGATACAGACCTTTTAATGAAGCGGGCAGAGGGTCAGTCTGTTAATATTTCTCTATTAAGAAATCAAGTGTGCTTGGAAGTTCATCCTAAGTGCTTAGGTCTAAATTATTCTAAAATGTTAAAATAAAGTAAGTAGATTTTGGCTTACACCCCAAATGTTCTCCCTTTGAAAAGGGTATATCCTGTTATTAAGAAAAATATCATTATAACCATGTAATTTCCTAAATGTAAAGGAATCATTAGCTGGTAGACATTTAAAATAATTACTATTTTCCAAAATATAGATAACACAATTACCAGAAGACCTTGGTTGGTTTATGGGGAAAAGTTTATGTTTAATACAAGGAAAATTCTACTACTGAATAACAGCTAACTTAGGTATAAGGGCAACAAAGAACAAAGTATTCAGCACAACTCTGACTAGTCATTTATAGCTCACTGAATGTTTGTGTTAAATTATTTGCTGTATCTAACTTTGCCTTTAGGACAAAAACCTTAAAAGTTTCAGAATCTTCACTTTATTTTTGTTTGTTTTAGCAATTTTGATTTATCTATACATTTTTTGCCTTAAGAGGCTGAGCAGTACTTACTAGCTGTGTGGCCTTGGAAAAGTTAGTAACTTCTTAGTCTTCCAGTCTGTAAAATGGGGTAATAGCCATCTTAAGGACTTGGGGAGATGAGGGTAGGACACATACAGAGCTTAGGATAATGCCTACCCAAACGATGCATTCAGTAAATGGTAACCATCTCTTTTTTTTTTGCCTTTTCTAGGGGCCTCCTATGGCCTATGGAGGTTCCCAGGCTAGGGGTCTAATCGGAGCTATAGCCAATGGCCTACACCATAGCCACAGCAACGCCAGATCCAAGCTGCGTCTGCGACCTACACCACAGCTCACGGCAACACCAGATCCTTAGGCCACTGAGCAAGGCCAGGGATCGAACCCGCAACCTCATGGTTCCTACTTGGATTCGTTAACCACTGAGCCACGACGGGAACTCCAGTAACCATCTTGATAATAAGAAGACAGACATACTTTTTTTTTTTTTTTTTTTTTTTTTTTAAGACAGACATACTTTTAAAAGCAGTGAGAACTGAGAAGATGAGAATACTTGGAAACGGATAAGCACCTCAATTTCCATTGCATTCACCCATAAATGACACTGAAGAATAGTCAAAATTGATACTGTAACAACCCCAAAATGATTCCCAATGTTTCCAGCAACCCACAGTGGCTCAGTGGTAATGAACCCAACTAGGATCCATGAGGATACTGGTTTAAGCCCTGGCCTTGCTTGGTGGGTTAAGAATCTGGTGTTTCTATGAGGTATTGTATAGGTCACAGACACAGCTTGGATCCTATGTTGCTGTGGCTGTGGTGCAGGCCAGCAGCTGTAGCTCCAATTCAAGCTCTAGCCTGGTGACTTCCATATGCTGAGGGTGTGGCCCTAAAAAGACAAAAAAAAAAAAAAAAAAAAAAAAAAAGAAAGAAAGAAAGAAATCCTTATTACTATAATGACCTATATCTCTACACATTACATTAAACTCAAGCTTACCATTATTAAGCTGATAAAACTAAGCTCCAGAAATTTTTTTTCTACACTTTGAAAGCAGCTCTAAATAAGATTCTTATTTACTACAAGTGAAAAAAATCTTAAATCTTAGTAACCATTTGTTTTAGAAAGCTGTAGTTTAAAACAAAACAAACAGAAAAACCCACCATCCCCAAACACAATCTCAACTCTATATTTATTGCTGAAGACATTTTTAGATGCAAGTTATATAAATGTAGCATATGGAAGTTATATATGTGTGTATGTGTATATATATATATATATATATATATATATGTATTATGTTTATGTAGTTACATAGATTTGTTTCCAAAACCCTGATATAGGAGAAAAAGAAGATGCAGAAAGAATAAAAAAGAAAAAAAAGGAGTTCCCGTCGTGGTGCAGTGGTTAACGAATCCAACTAGGAACCATGAGGTTGTGGGTTCGATCCCTGCCCTGGCTCAGTGGGTTAACGATCCGGCGTTGCCGTGAGCTGTGGTGTAGGTCGCAGACGCGGCTCAGATCCCGCGTTGCTGTGGCTCTGGTGTAGGCCGGTGGCTACAGCTCCAATTAGACCCCTAGCCTGGGAACCTCCATATGCCGCGGGAGCGGCCCAGGAAATGGCAAAATAAATAAATAAATAAATAAATAAGTAAAGTATTCCGAGATTTAAAAAAAAAAAAAAAGACTATTTTGATTCATTTAGGACAAAATACTTGTTAACCTAAGAAAGAGGGGGGGAGTATAAACAGGACAGGGTGTAACTACATTCTGATCCTTTCAACAACGAATTTAATCCATTTAACCATCATTTATTTTTAGGTGATATTAAAGAACTGATTGCACGTACAGAGAGACAATGTTACTGTTGAAAACAAAGGACCAAAAAAAAAGAACTATTTCAATAATATTTCCCCCACTATGACTAATCCTAATGCGTACTCCATCCTTCAAACTCAGCTCTCCCATTCAATCTTCCACATGCTCTTTAAACTGGCCTCTAGTCAGGAAATGTATACAGAAGAAATAACAACAACAGAAGGAGACAGAGGTGAAAGTATAAGGAGTCAGTGTAGACACTCCAGGGCATTTCTCAACTGTTAATGACATAAAATGAAGTTGCCCAAAATGATCTACCCTACATCCTGTTGGAATGGAATAAAGAAAATGGGGCATGAAAAATAAATGGAAAAAAAAAAAGATCAGAAAGATACAATTTCAGATTTCTTGACAGAACTGGAGTATACAGCTAAAATGCAGGATATTTTTCATCAGCTTCATTTACTGTTCCCGTTTGATTCTCTCAAGATAATCAGAACCTTAAATTGTACATTATATATGAAGTAAGTTTCTTCCTAATCAGATTTATTTCCCTTCTTCAGAGATTTATTCTTTACTTGACTTTGAAAGAAATGGAAATCTCTAAAGGAGGAAAATAAATCTGAGCATCTTAACTCCTTATAATTCTAACATAATCAAAATTAAGTAAAAATTATAATTCCAAGTAAAATGAAGCCAGGCAAACTACACTTATACATCTAATGAAGATGAAATCTGACACAATCCCCCATCCCCTGCCTTGAGAGTCTGCACTGATTGGGACAAAAAAGCCAACTAGATACTCACACACACATTTTATCTTAAATTGTGTATACATACACACGAACACATACTTGAAGTCAGAATTTACCCATTGCATACCCAATAGTTAAACATTCTCTTATAAGACAACACTTGCCAAAATAGATTACCTATTTCACTGTAAATTAATTATAAATGAATTTCATGACTTTAATTCATAAACTTTTATAAAAGACTTTCGAATGGTCTTAGCAATCAACTATATTATTTCCCTTTATCAAACAAGTCAAAATTTAAAAGTGGAATTCCAACACTGGCAAGGGCTACTTTTGAGGCTATCTCCACTGAAGTACAAGATCCTTGAAGACACAAACTGCATCTTATTTATCTTTGTATATTCAGCTCCTAGCACAGTTACCAGTTGGTTAATCAAGTGAAAGAAAGAATAATTTCCTATTATGCAACAAGAACCTTAAAAATGTTTATCCCTTTGACTCAAGGCGATTCTAGCTAGGCCTTGACCTTAAAGAAGGAACCTAGACTGAATAGATGAAAAAACAAAGATATTCAATGAAGTTATATTTTTAACTTGAAAAACTGAAAACAATCTAAACAGCAAAAGTTAAGGAAAATGGAAAGTAAATTAAGGTTCATTCACATGAGAGTATATAAACATAAACAATTATTTATAAAGAGGTTTGATGAAATTTTAAAAAATGCTCTTAGTAAAATATTAAGAAAAAATCCCACACAATTGTTTGATCCCAACTGTTTTTAAAAATTAGTTTTAAAAGACCCAAAGTAAATAACATAGACACTAAAAGCATTTTTTTTTTTGCTATATTTTCCATACTAGAATGTTTATTTAAATACATAAGGGAGTTCCCATCATGGCTCAGTGGTTAACAAACCTGACTAGGATCCATGAGGATGTGAGTTCAATTCCTGGCCTCACTCAGTGGGTTAAGTATCCGGCATCGCCATGAACTGTGGTGTAGGCTGCAGATGTGGCCCGGATCTAGCATTGCTGTGGTGGTGGTGTAGGCTGGCACCTACAGCTCCAGTTTGACCCCTAGCCTGGGAACTTCCACATGCCGCAGGTGCAGCCCTAAAAAGCAAAAATAAATAAATAAATAAATAAATAAATAAATACATAATTGTGCCAGCTCCTATTATTTTTCATTATTACTATAAATTTGCACGGAGGGTCCTGAGCAGCATATTTATTCTTTTTGTAAAAAGTAAAATTAACAACATATCATCAAGAGATCTCTATTCACATCTAGGCTGGCTTCTAAAAAAATATGGACAAACCACAAACTTTAGAAAGTGCTTTCTGGAATCGGGATTAAGATGGCAGAATAGGACTGGAACTCAACTTCTCTCCTAAAAACAACAAAATTACAACCAAATGCTTAACAACCCTCAACCAAATGGACTGGAAACTCTCAAAGATATCCTACTCCAAAGGACAAAGAGGAGGCCACATCAAGAGGTAGGAGGGACGATTATGTGATATAAGCAACCCCACACCTACTGGGTGGGAAGCCCACAGACTGGAAAGTAACTGTATCACAGAGACACACCCACAGGAATAAGAGTTCTGAGCCCCAAGTCAAGTCCCCATGTCAAGTCTCCACACCTGAGGATCTGGCACTGGGAGAAAGAGCCCCCAAGAGCAACTGGCATTGAAGGCCAGTGGGGCTTGAGCAGACACCCCATTCTTGAAAAGCGCACACAGACTTTCACGTGCACTGGGTCCCAGGGCAAAGCAGAGGCTCCCTAGGAATCTGGGTCGAATCTGACTGCAGTTCTTGAAGGATCTCCTGGGAAAACGGGGTGAATTTTGGCTCATTGTGGGGAAAGGACATTGGAGGCAAAGCCCTTAGGAATATTCATCAGTGTGTGTTCCTCTGGAGGTGGCCATTTTGGGAAAATCTGGCCCAACCAACAGTGCTGAGAAGCCCTGGGGCAAACAATCCAGGTGGGATCACAGACCCACTCCTCAGTAAACAGGCTGCCTAAAGACACCCCAGGCACACAGCTGCATCTAATCTCACCCAGAAACAAAGCCCCACTCACCAGAGGGACAGGAATCAGCCCCACCTACCAGTGAGCAGGCACCAGTCCCTCCCATCAGGAAGCCTACAGCAAGCCTGGTACCAACTTCAGCCACAAGGGGGGCAGACATCAGAAGTAAGAGAGGCTACAACTCTATTGTCTGCAAAAAGTACACCACACCAAAAACCTATAAAAATGAAAAGGCAAAGAACTAAAACTCAGATAAGTGAACAAGAAAAAAAACCCAGAAAAACAGCTAAGTGATCTGGAGATTATCAGCCTCCAGGAAAAAGACTTTAGATTGATGATGCTGAAGATGATGCAAGACACTGGAAATAAGCTGGAGGCAAAGATGGATAATTTACAGGAAACATTGAGCAAAGACATACAGGATTTAAAATTTAAGGAGGGATGCAAAATACAACATCTGAAATAAAAAATTCGGGAGTTCCTGTCATGGCTCAGTGGTTAACAAATCCAACTAGGAACCATGAGATTGCAGGTTTGATCCCTGGCCTTGCTCGGTGAGTTAAGAATCCAGCGTTGCCATGAGCTGTGCCTCTGGTGTAGGCTGGTGGTTACAGCTCCAATTAGACCTCTAGCCTGGGAACCTCCATATGCCATGTGAGCAGCCCTACAAAAGGCAAAAAGACAAAAAAAAAAAAAAAAAAAAAAAAAAAATCCATTAGAAGCAACCAACAGCAGAATACAGGAGGCAGAAGAATGAATAACTGTGATGGAGAAGAGACTAGTGGAAATCACTGATGCATAACAGAAAAGAGAAAAAAGATTGAAAAGAAATAAAGAGTCTCAGAGACCTCTGGGACAACATTAAACACACCAACATCTGCATTACAGGGGTGCCAGAAGGAGAAGAGAGAGAGAAGGGGACAGAAATAACACTCAAAGAGATAATAGCTGAAAACTTCCCTAACATGGGAAAGGAATCACTCATTCGAATCCAGGAAGTGCAATGAGTACCATATAAAATAAATCTGAGGAGGAACACCCTGAGACACATATTAATTAACTGACCAAAATTAAAGACGAAGAGAAAATATTGAAAGCAGCTAGGGAAAAGAAGCAAATAACATACAAGGGAACCCCAATGAGGTTACTGGCAGATTTTTTCAGCAGAAACTCTGCAGGCCAGAAGGGAAGGGAATGAAATACTTAATGTGATGAAAGGAAAAAACCTCCAACCAAGATTACTCTACCCAGCAAGGCTCTCATCCAGATTTGAAGGAGAAATCAAAAGCTTTACAGATAAGCAAAAGCTAAGAGAATTCAGCAACACTAAACCAGCTTTACTGCAAATACTAAAGGACCTGCTCTAGGCAGAAAAGAAAAGGCCACGACTAGAAACAAAAATACCGCAAATGACAAAAAAAGTGCTTTTTATTTATTTTATTTATTTATTTATTTATTTTTAAATTTTTAGGGCTGCACCCATGGCATATGGAAGTTCTCAGGCTAGGGGTCCAATTGGAGCTATAGCTGCCAGCCTACACCACAGCCACAGCAACACAGGATCCAAGTTGCATCTGCAACCCACACCTCAGCTCACAGCAATGCTGGATTGCTGACCCATTGAGCAAGGCCAGGGATTGAACCTGTTATCCTCATGGATATCAGTCAGATTAGTTTCTGCTGTGCCACGTAGGGAACACCTAGAAAGTGCTTTTTAGATAAATATCAATGAAGACTAGAGTCTGAAGGCTAATAAAATAGTCTTTTGGATTTTTTTCCTTGCCTTTACATTTGACTTGCAGGTTGCTTCCATTACTGTGTCACTGATACTTGTTCATAATTTTTAGAACACTTAGAATTCAATTTCCTCATATCCCACTGTTGTTCTTTCATCTTCCCAATCTCAAGGGAAACATGAAAGCAGTAACTTTCGGTATAGGTTAGTGAAGCCTAAGTGAGGTGGGGCTTCTGCCCAAATTTCTGGATTAGCCAAAGTCTGCTGGACAACCATGGTGGGATGAAGAAAATGACACAAGTAAACAACTACTCTATGGCTGCACGTTGTGGCCAATCTTAAAAGAGTGCACTGTTTTGGTGGCTCATCTTACTGATTTCTCATTTAGTCAACAATCTCTGCACTCCATAAAGCTCCCGCCTACTCAATGACCAACAGTCTCAGTGATGTCAGCTGTTATTACAATGTTCCTCCTGGCTCCTCTTCCTCTACCAACTCCCTGAGCACCTGCATGCCCCAAGGATTTACTGTGGTTCACCACCATTCTCCTTCTGTAGACTTCTCAAGGTTCTAACCACTCCTTGACTAAAAACAAGACCCCAGATATCTCCTTGGAGCTTTAGATTCCATATCCAATTTCTACACAGATGACCCATGAACTCACCTTAAATTCAATACGCTGAACACTAAACACACCAACCTGATGGCTCCCTACTGTTTATAAAATCCAAGCTGCCTCTTGATTTGGCTTCACCCTATTGCTTCAACTTTATCCTCTACCATTCATATTCATTTTTCTGAATACCTAGTAAAATAAATTACCACCTAATATTTATTTATTAAATGGCAGGCACTATTTTAAGCACTTTCTATGATTAACTCATTAATCTTCACAGCAATCCCATAAGACAGATGCTATTATTTTCATTTTATGCTAGGAAAGGATCCTGCCCAAGTTACTAAGCAGCAGAGTCAGTATACACACCTACATCCTGTACTCCTTACTTTTATACTATGTGATTTCCCATAAATTCCCATATATTGCCCAGCATCATCCTGGGAACTCAAGGTAAATGTGACAAAAAAGACCCTTGTCCTCATGGGACTCATATTCTAGTAAACAAGTGGAATAGAAAAACAACCAAAAAATTACTGTAGACTGAAATGACTTTTAAAGTGAGACCTGAAGGATGAGAAGGTGAAAACTGTGCAAAGAGGAAGGGTACACCCGGATGAGGACTGGCCCTTAGAGAGCACACAGAGGGTGCTCTGGACTCAACGGTGTTCCCTCAAAGTTCATACACTGAACCCCTAGTTCCCAGTGTGACTGTGTTTGCAGACAGGGCTTTTAGGGGAATTAAGATCATAAGGATGAGTCTCTAATGTGATAGAACTGGTGTTCTTATAAGAAGAGGAAGAGACACCAGAGATTTCTCTCCCTTTCTCCCCACGTGCACAAAGAAGCAAGGCCACGTGAGGGCACAGTGAGATGGCACCTGACAGCAAGTCAGGAAAAGAGGCCTCGTCAGAAGCCAACCCTATGGCACCCTGATATTGACTTCTAGCTTCCGGAATGGTGAGAAAACAAATTTCCATCGTGTAAGTCATCCAGTCTGCGGTATTTTGTTACAGCAGCCCAACCAGACAGACACAAATGGGAAAGACTGAGGTGTTTTGCAGGACCTGACCAAAAACAATGTGTTGGAACACAGAGAGAAATGGAGACAATACTATGTCAGACACTCTTAAGCCCATAGATGGCAGATGAGCCAGAAATAACATGACCACAAAAACTGTCCTTGCTTCAGGAGTTCAGGCTGATTGATACGGAATTTGGAAATGCATGGTGTGGGTTTCCGTTCTCTCACTGGCTAGGAGTCACTAACATATAGTGACTAGAAAATAAGAATCCACGGTCCACCCTGGAATGCACAAAACAGCCCACACAACAAAGAACTGAGCTCCTTCCAAGGCCTTAATAGTGCCCTATTAAGGAATAATGGCTAATAGCTGTGTTTTATTAACTCCGAGGACTACAGAAAACCAAGATCTAGCCTTTTTTTGGTAGTTCTTATACCACTAAGGATAATTTTGGGCTAATTCTTATGAATGAATAAATATGTGCTGTGCTGTGCCTGTGTGCCAGGAATGGTGTGGGATGCGCTGGAGTGTGCCTAAAGGGACCAGACACCAAGCCTAGTCTGAGAGCCACAGAAAGGGCCATAAAACACCACATTTCAGCAAATCCAAGGCACCACTGGTTCTAAGATGTATCACTTTACATACTACTGAAGAAAGTAATATATCATCAAGTAAGTTATGACAACAACTGTAAGATACACCCTAATTTCAGAGCTGTTAGAAAACGTGAAAAAACATACACCTTAAATTAATAAAAAGGAATATGAAAATAAATAGCTAAAGTGCAAACAGTAGGAGTGATATAAAAGAGCCCATAGAAAGGGTGAACTGCTTCACGCAGAAGGTGGTATTTAAGCCAAATCTTGAAGGAGAATTAGGACCAGCAGAGGTTGAAAAAAGGATATTTTTAAAAGAGGGAATTGCAAAAGGTAAAGGCATGGCAGCAATAAAGTGAGGGATGGCTAGAGAGAAATCTTTAACGAGAAAACACTGCTCAAGAGCTAGAAAGACAAGGGTTAGGAAAATCTTGGATACAGCAGGGCAAAGAGGATGAAATTTACTGCATAAGCTTGGTGAATGGTTCCCAAACAGTTTTTTTTTTTACTCCAATACAACTTTGAGACTATAATACGCACCAAAAACAGGGCTCACTGTAGCAGTTATTCTCTACTAATTAATAAAGATTAATTTTTGTTACAATTCAGTTTGAAAAAGGCCATCCAGAAAACACTGACTTCTACCTTCCACCTCACCTTTATTTATCTGTTTATTTTTAGCTGTGCCCGCAGCATGTGGAAGCTCCCAGGCCAGGGATGAAACCCGTACTACAGCAGCAACCCAGACTGCTGCATTGACAAAGCCAGATCCTTAAACCGCTGCACCACAAGAGAACTCCTCCACCTCCCCTTTAGAATCACTGCTTTCTATGCACTTACAGAACTCTCAGAAAAATTTGACTAGTTGAAGGATTAGTTACAATTCAGGAAAGGTAATCTGACAGAATTGTGTTAAAAAAAGGAGAGAGAGAATTAGAATAAAGACTGAAAATCTATATAAGAAGCTAACCTTCAAGGCAAGACGTTAATTTTTTATCGATTAGTGATAATGGGAAAAAATGTATGGTGGAACTATTATAAGAAACAGGAAATCGAGGAAAGAAAGAGCTTAACTCTGAGATAATAAACTCAAACAAGAACAAGCGCATGCTAAAATTGGCCATTCAGGTGATGTCTAACCGGCATCTAAGACAAAAAAAAAGGAAGGTGTTTAGGTCTGGAAAAAGATGTGAACATGATCTAATAGGAGATATTAAAATCCATAATTTGGACAAAGGCCAAAAAAGAGGCATGAGAAGGTACCATAAAGACAAAATTTTTTTAGCTGTTTTTTCTGTTTGTTTGCTTTTTGGTTTTGTTTGTTTTGTTTTTTGGTTTGGGCCACAGGTGTAAGTTCCCAGGCTAGGGGTTGTATCAGAGCTATAGCTGCTGGCCTATACCACAGCCACAACAACCCCAGATGTGAGCCGCATCTGTAACCTACACTGCAATTCATGGCAAAACCAAATCCTTAACCCACTAAAACCACAGGGCCAGGGATCGAACCCACATCCTCATAGTTACTAGTAGGTGTTGTTTCTGCTGAGGCACAACGGGAACTCCAGAGACAACTTGGTAAGCATGTAATAAATGCTTAAAATGTTTAAGATGTAAGTGACAATTTTTAAGCATATATTAAAGCGTTTTTAATCTTTAGTACATGGTTTTCACTTTATCGTTGACGCACCTTTACCTTTCGCAACTCCCTCTTTTAAATAATGACTTTCATATTTTACGATAATCTCATGCTTATCATCATCATCACTAACTTTAACCTTACAAATTTACAAACAAAAAAGTACAGCATAGTGAAGACTGAGAACATGGTAAGGCCCACATAGAGCAATACAAAAAACCAGAGCATCCTGTTCATTTCCAATCTGGTGTTAAAACCACTTAGACGTACCTCTTGGTGTGAGTAAACTTAGTCAAAAAAGGAACAGTTCACACCTCTGAAAGTAGACCTTGAGAGCAACCAAGAAGGTGTGATATTTATAACACTGGGAACTCTATCTGCTCACTTATGATGGAGCATGATGGAAGATAATGTGAGAAAAAGAATGTATATATGTATGTGTGACTGGGTCACTTTGCTATGCAGTAGAAAACTGACAGAACACTGTAAACCAGCTATAATGGAACAAATAAAAAAATCATTTTTAAAAAAAGGAGGTATGATATGATTATATGGAGAATTTATGTTTAAATTCCTAAATGGTTTTATTATAAACATTCATAGTTACCAGTCAGAGCTATGAAAAGCTGCAGTCATATCACAGTATCAAATTATTTTCTCCAAAAATAAAACTTGTTGAAGATAGTGGGAATATTTAAGTTCACTATTTTTAAATGAGTATTTTTCCAAGCATTTTTAAAGCATAAAGGCAATGTCATCTTTGTACATGGAAAAGTATGGTTTCAAATTACACATGTGATAAAAATGAAGAAAAAAGCTCTAATTCGCTCGTGTTAATACTTAAACGTGTTGTAAATAGACTACCAAACACCTTTAATTAACTTCTAGTCATCTTTTACTAAAATACCTTTTGACAAACTTCCCCCAAGAGTGGGAGAGTGAGGTTTGGAGGGAAGAAAAAGAAGCCATGGAGGAGTTCCCGTCGTGGCGCAGTGGTTAACGAATCCGAGTAGGAACCAAGAGGTTGCGGGTTTGATCCCTGGCTTTGCTCAGTGGGTTAACGATCCGGCGTTGCCATGAGCTGTGGTGTAGGTCGCAGACGCGGCTTGGATCCCGAATTGCTGTGGCTCTGGTGTAGGCTGGTGGTTATAGCTCCTATTAGACCCCTAGCCTGGGAACCTCCATATGCATGGGAGTGGCCCAAGAAATGGCAAAAAGACAAAAAAAAAAAAAAAAAAAAAAGAAGCAGCCATGGAAAAAGGAATGAGGGAAACCAAGAGAATGATAAAAGGGGCAAGAGACAGAGACAGGGAAGAGTCGTAACCTAAGGAACGAGAAGAGAGCTAAGGAACTGACCAGCCAACAGAGAGACGCTGGTAAAGGTCATTGCATGGCCCAGAACAAATTTCCTGAGTAAAGACAGTGATTCAGCTTTTGACTAGACGCTGAGCATGATGAAGACTCTTGAAAACCATGCAGGCCATCTACCTCTACTACAGCACAGGTATTTTCCTCAAAAGACTTGCAGGTCAAAGGAACCTGATGGGAAAGACACAGGCCACTTGTTAGCCAAAGCCAACAGCACACAATCTGCAACCCGTCTAAATCAGACAAACCGAGGGCTGTTATCAACAGGCATGTTAGCGGTTGGTCAAAACATGTTCTTAGGAGTTCTCTGGTGGTCTAGCAGTTGAGAATCCAGCCCTGTCACTGCTGTGGCTCAGGTTCAATCCCTGGCCCAGGAACTTCCACATGCCACAAGTGTGGCCAAAAAAACCCAACAACAAAAACAAAAACAACAGCAGCAGCAAAACCCCCACCTTGTTGGGCTATTTCATGACTACTTTTACATAAGTGCATTCCCTCACAGGGAAAAAAAGTCCAAATAATTTTCTAAAACTACATGTCATGTAATAATATTGTGGTTAAATTTATGTGTAGCAAGGAAAGTTTTGAAAATGTGAAATACCTCAGTCTGACCTTCATGGGCACTGGTCTCGTGAGTAACGCGAATGGCCTGTAATAAGAATATAAGGTGTTAACAGGGAAAAATGACTATATCCAACTTTTTCAATGAAAACAACACTACATTTTAACATCTAAAGCCTCATTAAGAAACAATGAATTGGACGAAATTTTTGGAACAGTTTCACACTGAATATTTAAGAATGATTTTGGAGGAACCAAGTGGATCGCTCTCTTTTCCAAACCACAAATCTCTGAAGACCTAGGAAACTGAGTATCTGTTTGTCTGTAATTGCCAGGGGTAAGTGGGAGTCTTTACCTTATTTAATAAAACTTTATTCACAGAGGCTAGAATAAAGTAAGCATCTCACAGATAGAGACTGAAGAAGCTTAGCTCATCTGTTTCTCCAGGTTACATGCTATTCTGCAGCTCCGGCTGTATTTAAGCTTAATCATGCAGCTTCAGTCAGCACTTTAAGGCGGAGCAAAAAACATGCATTTATCAGAAGCTAGAGATTTTAGATACCTGAACTTTCAAAAAAAAAAAAAAAAAAGAATGCTCTTACAATACCCATTACCAGCAAAGATGAAGAGAACTGGGCAAAGAAGTAAATTACAGGTGAAAGTACAACCTTTATGAATGGCAATTTGGTGATAAGTATCAAAGCTTGAAAAACATGCAAACTGATCCAGCAATTTCTCTTCTAGGAGTTTACGTATTTACATATAACTGCACATAATCACATATCATTAAGGATAATTGCAAAGATTTAGCTACAATGATATACCTTCTAATATTTTTTTCCAGTGGTGAAGAAGTAGGGAAAATATTATATTTCTGCCAATAATTTGTTGTTTAAATAAAATACTATACAATGGAAAGCTGGGCAGTCATTAAATGATGATGTCAAATATATACTTACTGGTATATAATACGTTTGTGATAAGTTAAGTGAAAAAAGCAAGGTATAAAACAATATTACAGTATGCTCAAATTTTTGTTTTTAAAAATTGTGTATACACTTATCTGTATAAAAAATAATAATGGTGGCTACCTCTCATTGGCGGGACTACTGGTGACTTTTATGGCGTTCATTTTATTTTTATATAAAATTAAGACTTTTATGAGAGCTGCAGATTTTTTAAAGAAAAAGCAACTTAATCAAAATATATTCGAATGCTAAAACAACATAATCATATCAATGGATTTACTGGGTATAAACTCTGCATAACACATATTCTAGCCAAATAATGTATACATTATACTGTTTCTAATTTCAAAGAACTTACAATCTACCTAAAAAGCTTTCAAAAGAGAAATATATTTAAATGTAATAAAAGATAAATACCAATTTAAAATAATTCTATGAAATGATATAATCATTTAAAACTAGACTATGTGGCCTGTGACTTTACACATGCAAAAATATTATTACACTGATAAAACATCTAGAAAATGTTCTAACATCTATCTCTAAACCTTTGGTCTTCTGCCTTGTTCCAAATTCCCAGTGAAAGACACACAGGGTATTGCCAAGCATATATTTATTACAGGGAGGGAATGATAAGGAATGGTCAACCATAAGATATTTTATAACTCTGTAAATCAAACTGCCTTTTTTCTCTTATTCAGCTCTGAATGTAGAAAGGAAGTGGCAATTTATCAACATTTATGGGTATTCCAAATAATGTTACCTGGAAAGTACAGAACGCCTTTTCAATGGATACAACAAAAGCCATAACTGCTTAAAACTATAGTTTCAAGGCAAACCCCCGAACAGAATCTACAACCCCACAGATCCGTGCCCACACATGAGATCCAGACAGAAAAAGGTACTAACATCATAGCTTTCCAGGTATCTGGCTCGTTCCTCAGGGCTCATTGATGCAGACTCCTCTAGGAATTTTTTCAAGGTTGATCCAGATTCTGAGAATATTAAAGATGATAAAATTGAAAAGGCTTGATATCTCAAAGAAACTGATATATGAAAAATTAGAAGTATGCTAACTATTTTTCAGGTAAAATCCTTTCAATGATAAGTTAGGAATATAACAACACCGGGATGAAATGACAGAGCTTAAGTTATTTGTTAAACCTCTGTTTATCAAAAATGTAAAAGAATGAGAAGGATTAATACTTTTTCTAATAGTATATACATTTCCATTATAAAAGAAAGCTGGGAAGAAAAACTTTCTTTAATACTTTGAAAGAAGGAACTAGAGCACCATCTACTGCTCAACAGGTTAACATAACTTAAGGAGACAAAGATAAAGGTAATGATAAGTTATTTACCAAAGTGCATCTTGTTTTTATTGTTGGCAATAGCATGGATTAGCCCAATTGTTCCACAGGCATTGCTGATGGTTTGCTTCATGAAATATACTGACGGTGTAACATCTTGTCCCTGAGATTTTATTTTTTCCTCTTCTTCTGTTCTGAATACTTCATACTATGAAAAAAAAAAAAAAAAGCCAATGCTCTACATTTGAAAAGAATACTAAAAAGGACTCAAGGGAGTTCCCTTCATGGCTCAGCACAAATCTATCTAGTATCCGTGAGGACGCAGAATCGATCCCTGGCCTTGCTCATTGGGTTAAGGATCCACTTTTGCTGTGGTGTAGGCCGGCAACTGTAGCTTGGATCTGAGCTGTAGCCTGGGAACCTCCATATGCCGAGAGTGTGGCCTTAAAAAGACAAAAAAAAAAAAAAAAAGAAAAAGAATCATCAATGAATGCTAATGGGTCAAAGTCTAAAAAGTATCTAAACAAAATACCTATGAGTAATTGACAAGTGTACAATTCTTTTTAACTTTACAAAAAAAAAGATAGGCGTTCCCGTCATGGCGCAGTGGTTAACAAATCTGACTAGGAACCAAGGCCTCGCTCAGTGGGTTAACGATCTGGCGTTGCCGTGAGCCGTGGTGTAGGTCACAGATGTGGCTTGGATCCTGCGTTGCTGTGGCTCTGGTGTAGGCCTGTGGCTACAGCTCCGATTAGACCCTTAGCCTGGGAACCTCCATATGCCAAGAGTGTGGCCCTAGAAAAGACAGAAAAAAAAAAAAAAAGATAAAAGAACTCAAATGTAAAGCTGGATAAGTTCTAAATATCCATCAATAGGGACTTGGTTAACACGCCAGAGCTTAATGGAATACCACAAAGCATGTTAAAAAGAATAAAACAGGAGTTCCCGTCGTGGCGCAGTGGTTAACGAATCCGACTAGGAACCATGAGGTTGCGGGTTCGGTCCCTGCCCTTGCTCAGTGGGTTAATGATCCGGCATTGCCGTGAGCTGTGGTGTAGGTTGCAGATGCGGCTCGGATCCCGCGCTGCTGTGGCTCTGGCGTAGGCCGGTGGCTACAGCTCTGATTAGACCCCTAGCCTGGGAACCTCCATATGCCGCGGGAGTGGCCCAAAGAAATAGCAAAAAGACAAAAAAATAAATAAATAAATAAATAAAATAAAATAAAATTTGTAAAAAAAAAAGAATAAAACAGACTTACATATTCTGACTAAGAAATCTGTCCATGATTATAGAGTGGTTATAGGTTGGTATAAATGTAATTTTTTTTTTTTGTCTTTTTGTGAAAAATAGAAATTAAAAATTCTCCAGTCATATCTTGTACCAGAGATAAACTCTGTTCAGCTTTTGTATATCCTTTCGGGCTTTTCAATGCATACATAAAGTAAATATTTTAAAAATATAGTAAGAATTACATTTAGGAGTTCTCATTGTGGCGCAGTGGTTAACAAATCCGACTAGGAACCATTTAATCCGATATGATTTAACCATTTATTGTTAAATCATATTGTATTAACAAAATTCACACTATATTTATAGACATATGACATTCATAACATTCACCATTACCTATAATAACTGGTTATAAAAACAATATGGTACCGTAATGAATGTAAAGTGTGGGCCTACATCTGACTGCCTGAATCCACCACCCAGCTCTGGCATTATTAGCTATGTTACTCTGGCAAGTTACATCATGTCTCTGTGCCTCATTTTCCCAATTGCAAAAAGAATTTTAAAAATAAGGTTTAAAAATGAGGAGGGAAAAGGAGGAGGGTAGAAAGATTACTTTATTGTTTTACTGTTTTCTTATAGTTTTCAGATTCCAATAGAGTAGGAAGTCAGCAAACTACAGCCCACAGGCCAAATCTGATCCGCTGCCTCCTTTATTTCTGTATTGCCTATGGCTGTTTTCACACTAAATGGCAAGGCTGAGTAGCTGTAACAGAGACTATAAGGCCCGCAAAGTTGAAAATATTTATTAGCTGATCTTTGGAATAAAAGAAACAAATGATGCCTACTGAAAACCCATAATTAAGGAACTACTTCTAACAACAAAAGTATGTATGCCTTAAAAAAACAATCTTTGTGAACATGCTTCTAAATCAAATTCTTAAATAACATTTTTACTATAAATTCTGAACCATTAATTCACCCATGTAAGTTCAACTGATTAAAAACACAAAGGCTCAGGAGTTCCCATCGTGGCTCAGTGGTTTACGAATCTGACTAGGAACATGAGGTGGCAGGTTCGATCCCTGGCCTTGCTCAGTGGGTTAAGGATCTGGCACTGCCGTGAGCTTTGGGTAGTTTGCAGATGTAGCTCAGATCCCACGTTGCTGTGGCTCTGGCGTAGGCCAGTGGCTACAGCTCCAATTAGACCCTAGCCTGGGAACCTCCATATGCTGCGGGAGTGGCCCTAGAAAAGGCAAAAAGACAAAAAAAATTTTTAAATAAAAAAAAAATAAAAGCACAAAGGCTCAATACAGTAGGGTCTTATGCCGAAATGTTTATATGGTCCTACAGTTTAGTTTGTTATTGTTGTTTAAGATCAATGTTCCCTGCCAAATAGCACCCAGGAGGATAAGGGTTTGATCAGTGGGTTAAGGATCTGGCGTTGCTGTGAGCTGTGGTATAGGTTGTATATATTCCCAGGCCAGCAGTTGTAGCTCCGGGAATTTCCATCTGCCACAGGTGTGGCCGTAAAAGCCAAAAAAAAATAAAATAAAAATAAAAATAAAAAAGATCGGAGTTCCTGTTGTGGCATAGCGGAAACGAATCTGACTAGGAACCATGAGGTTGCGGGTTCGATCCCTGGCAAGTGGGTTAAGGATCCCGAGCTGCCGTGAGATGTGGTGTAGGTCACAGACGAGGCTCGGATCTGGCATTGCTGTGGCTCTGGTGTAGGCTGGTGGCTACAGCTCTGATTAGACCCTTAGCCTGGGAACCTCCATAAGCCACAGGTGCGGCCCTAAAAAGTACAAAAGACAAAATAAATAAATAAACAAATAATAAAAAAGATCAATGTTCCCTGGTGACAAAGGAAACTGTGATTTGATAACTTCTCCAGATTTACCGTTTAGGAAAACAACCCTAAAGTGATACAGGAAATGCATCAATTTCTTAAAATGATAGAGGAAAAGAGGAAAAGTAATTATGGCAGACCATAGTGAAAAAATACAGTTAAGAGACAATGAAAATATCAGAGAAATAAATTTATAGCCTCTCCACCTATGATTCATTAGCTGGTACGGACTATGACAAAGTACATTTAAATACTGCAGCTGACTTTATTTAAAGAATAATGAGGTATCCATGACAGTTCTTTTGCTGTTAGTGTGCTGAAACCATTCACAACTACATAACCAGTTTCTAAATCAGAACTTAGAAAACTGAAACACTTTATATCTTCTAAAACATTCAGCAGGTATCTTTTGAGAGTGACTTTATTATGTCACTTATGAGCGGAAACAGGGATCCATCAAATTGCAAGGGATATCAAAAAGAGGTGGATACCACTATATTCTTTACTTACTTAAGTAAGTGTAAGTACTTACTCATTTTTCTCACATCTTCCCAAACATTTACTTCATTTTTTACAATGCTGAGCTCATCTTATTATTTCTAAGTTTAAAAAGAAAAATCAGAAGGATATTGACTCAAAGCTGTTTTAAAATGACCTTAAAAGTTCTGGCCACATAATACATATATCTACATGACATCATTCTAGAAGAAAGGCTTGGAATATGGAGATTTGAATTTAGATACAGAGATCCAAGAATAGCTATTTAGAATCCCCAATGCATCCAAAATCTGCCAATTAAACTGTATTTAAGCTTAATGATTCCCATCCAAGTCAAGTTTATTCTGAAAATAATGTAAACCATGTCGTTAGTTACAACCATCTCCTTAAGACAAAGATTTGTTTACATTTTGTATAGAAAACATTTACATTTTTTATATACTGAAAACCTGAATATTCTTTATTCATGTGTCATACACATTCTAAGCCAGGTTTAAGATGATCCTAGTACTTAACATTTTTAAAGTATATACATCAAAATGTGACTAAATGTCACATTGAAACCACTGAGGCAAACTAACCACATTTCATAAAAAGAGAAAACTAACCCGAGTTGAAAAGACTGACTCAGGGCTTCACTGTCAATCTATAGGTCAAAATCTAAATATACCTCTCGAATAAAACAGATTTTTTAGGTGTCCCCATTGCCTAGATTTCCTCATTTAATGCAAGAAGGAAGTCATTTGTTCTTAAAGAAGAGCATGGTTTTAATTCAACATTGAAAGAGAAGTCTGTACTCACCAGAAACTACATCTTACTTAACAATTACCTTTTCTGTAATAGGGAAGAGAAGCAACACTGCACACACTGGTCTTGGTACCATGCTAAGGAGTTCAGGATCCATTCCATATACATCAACAAATTGCCAGTTAGGATGCAGACCTAGTTGTTTGAGAAACTGGTAAAAGGGGGGAAAAATCAGTACAGTATACTGTTAACAAAGAAATAATCGATGTGTATGTACTATGTATCTGATACATAAAAGGGAATGGAAGGTACAAATGTTACTGAGGTTCCCTTAGACTGAAGTAAAGCAGGTTTTCCATGAACAGCAATTTTATTTAGATCAGTTAACAAACATTTAAAATTAACAAACCCAGGAGTTCCTGTCATGGCACAGGGAAATGAATCCGACTAGAAACCATGAGATTGTGGGTTTGATCCCTGGCCTCGCTCAGTGGGTTAAGGATATGGCATTGCTGTGAGCTCTGATGTAGGTCAGACATGGCTCAGATTCCACATTGCTGTGGCTGTGGCATAGTCCGGCAGCAACAGCTCCAATTAGACCCCTAGCCTGGGAACCTTCGTATGCCACAGGTGTGGCCCTAAAAAAGACAAAAATAAAATAGTAAAATTTACAAACCTTTTTTTTCAAAATCCATTTAATTTAGATTGAATATAATAAGCCAGGACTTCACCAAACATACACAAGGTGGTTTGGTTGATATGTTAAATTCATTTCCAACATTTCACTTCTAAGCAAATACATCTAAGTTCCAGTATGTAAAGAATTATTTTAGGAGTTCCCGTATTGGCTCAGTGGTTAACGAATCCGACTAGGAACCATGACGTTGCAGATTCGATTCTGGCCTTGCTCAGTGGGTTAAAGATCTGGCATTGCCGTGAGCTGTGGTGTAGGTTGCAGATGTGGCTCAGATCCCGTGTTGCTGTGGCTCTGGTGTAGGCCAGCAGCCTTGGCTCCAATTCAACCCCTAGCCTGGTAACTTCCATATGCCACAGGAGCAGCCCTAGAAAAGACTGAAAAAAAAAAAAAAAAAAAGAATTATTTTAGTAGTAAATCAACATTAGGTTTATCTTAATTTATCAAAAATGATGCCTGAGAGAAAACAGACTTGTGGTTGTCAAGGGGGGAGGGGAGCAGGGGAGGGATGGAGTGGGAGTCAGGGTTAGCAGATGCAAACTATTACATTTAGAATGGATAACATAAAGGTCCTGCCGTATAGCACTGGGAACTATATTTAATGTCCTGTGATTAAACCACAATGAAAAAGAATATAAATAAAAAGAATGTGTGTGTATATATATATATAATATATATCTGCATGTATGACTGAATCACTTTGCTATACATCAGAAATTAACACAATACTGTAAATCCACTATACTGCAAATAAAAAGATTTCTTAAAAATGACGCCTGATAGTTTAAAGATGGATAGTAGACATTTATATTGATGAGCAAAAAAAGGCCAAAAGAGTCCACGTGACTTGTGTGAACACCAGAAAATGCCTGATATAAAAAGTAACCTACTGGCTTCCTGACTTCCAATACACAATGAAACCTACCCGATTTCATTGTCTTTTATATTTAGCAAAACAACTGTAACAAAAGAATAGTGGTTTTTTGAAACTCTTAAGAACTCAAAGGAAAATAAAATATCAGTGGTTTTTTGAAACTCAAGAACTCAAAGGAAAATAATCTATTGCAGATAGCAAAAGAAAAAAGAACTATGAAAATGTCAATTTCATAGTAAACTTAATAAATGACTTTAATGAATAAAGCTGATGATTTTAAAAAGGACACCATTAAAACTAAATTTTACCTGTTAGAAAAAAAGGAGCAGAGGAAATAAAAAGTCATATTACAAATGCATCATTAACCATAAAACTCCTAGAAGAGAATATAGGCAAAATATTCTCTGACATCAACCATACAAATGTTTTCTTCCGTTAGTCTCCTAAGGCAATAGAAATAAAAACAAAAATAAATGAACGGGACCTAATCAAACTTACAAGCTTTTGCACAATAAAGGAAACCATAAAAAAAATAACAAAAAGACAGCTTATGAAATTGGGAGAAAATAGTTGCAAATGATGCAACCAACAAGGGCTTATCTCCAAAATATAAAAACAACTCAACAGCAAAAAAAAAAAAAAAAAAAAATCAAAAATGGGCAGAAGACCTAAATAGACATTTCTCCTAAGAAGACACACAGATGGCCAGTAGGCACATGAAAACATGCTCAACAGCACTAATTATTAGAGAAATGGAAATTAAAACTACAATGAGTTACCACCACACACTGGTCAGAATGGCAGTTAATTAATAAGTCTACAATAACAAATGCTAGAAAGGGTGTAGAGAAAAGATAACCCTTCTTCACTGCTGGGAATGTAAAATGGTACAACCACTATGGAAAACAGTATAGAGGCTCCTCAGAAAACTAAATATAGAACTACCAGGAGTTCTTGTTGTGGTGCAGTGGAAACGAATCCGACTAGGAACCATGAGGTTGCAGGTTCAATCCCTGGGCTCGCTCAGTGGGTTAAGGATCCGGTGTTGCAGTGAGCTGTGGTGCAGGTCACAGACGTGGCTCAGATCTGGCGTTGCAGTGGCATAGGCTCGAAGCTGCAGCTCTGATTAGACGCCTAGCCTGGGAACCTCCATGTGCGACAGGGTGTGGCCCTAAAGAAAAAAAAGACAAAACAAAACAAAACACAGAGTTCCCACTGTGGTTCAGTGGTTAACGAATCCGACTAGGAACCATGAGGTTTCGGGTTCGGTCCCTGACCCTGCTCAATGGGTTAAGGATCCAGCGTTGCTGTGAGCTGTGGGGTAGGTTGCAGACGCGGCTCGGATCCCGAGTTGCTGTGGCTCTGGTGTAGGCCGGCGGCTACAGCTCCGATTCAACCCCTAGCCTGGGAACTGGGAACCTTCATATGCCGCGGGAGCGGCCCGAGAAATGGTAAAAAAACAGAAAAAAAAAAACAAAAAAAAGAACTACCATATGATCCAGCAATTCCACCCCTGGGCATATATCTGGACAAAACTACAATTCAAAGATATGTGCACCCCATGTTCACTGCAGCACCATTCACAATAGCCAAGACATAGAAACAACTTAAATGTCCTTCAACAGATGAATGGGTTACAACAATGTGGTATGTATATACAATGGAATACCACTCAGCCATCAAAGAGAATGAAATCATGTCATCTGAAGCAACATGGATGCAACTAGAGATTCTCATACTAAGTGAAGCAAGTCAGAAAGAGAAAGACAAATGCCATATGACATCACTTATATGTCGAATCTAAAACATGGCACAAATGAATCTACCTACAAAACAGAAACAGACTCACAGACATAGAGAAAACAAACTTGTGGTTGCCAACAGGGAGGGAGGAGGGAGTAAAATGGACTGGGAGCTTGGGGTGAGCAGATGCAAACGATTACATTTAGAATGGATAAGCAACAGGTCCTACTGTTCAGCACACGTAACTATATCCAGTCTCATGGGATAGACCACGATGGAAGATACTATACAAAGAGAAATGCACATATATGCATGACTATGTCACTCTGCTGTACAGCAGAAATAGGCACAACGTTGTAAATCAACTGTACTTTAATTTTTTTAAAAAGGTGAAAAAAATGCATCACTCTGCCTTACCTCAAGAACACATTGCAGTATCTACTGGTCTAAACATTATCTGAGATTCAAAAACAAAGAGATGCCTTGGGCATTTCTTCCTGAAGAACAATCACATGCACTTAGATCAGCAAATGAGCTCTTGCAAAACCAATAGAAACCATGCTGTATTACATAAACAGTGTTATTCATCTCCCAGTCAGTTGTGTAAAACAAGACCTTCCTGATTAAAGGGCTACTTTCCACTTCTCTCCATTTCTTTACCTGTGGAAGAAACTCTACTTAATAATAACATGGCTGGTCAAAAACAAGGTCCTAGATATATTTAATAAGAAATATAACTGAATTTTAAAACTTTTCTTGGCAGAATGTGCTCCACATCTATTAGGTTCATCGAGTCACATGCTCTCTAACAGTCCAGGGCCACAGAAATCAATGGACTCCTCTACCTAATACCTTTTCTTCAGCTGATTCCTATTCATGATTCCAGACTTTAATAAAGTCCAACGAAGTATTACAAACAACTTCCTTCGCCCTTTTCCACTTTCTCTGAAATTCTTAGTCTGTGCCCTCCTCAATATTTAATTCTACCTAGAAACCAAGAGGCCTAAAACTGACTGCAAACCCAAGGGAAGGAACTGTGTCTTATTAATCTTTTTAACCCCATTGCCTAGCAGTGTGGCTAACCAAACCAGAGACCATTCAAGTTATATTTGTTGAACTTGCAACAAATTTACTGCATTTGTTAAAGACGGTGTTTCTTCTATTGTAATAGATGATCTGGCCATCTGTATGTCTACAAGTCTCTGTTATGTTTATAATAAGTATTCAATAGATATCTGTTCTTATTTGTGCGAAGTTAAAGAGGCAGTAAAGATTCATTTGGCTTCTAATCTAAAATGGGGCATTTATTTTATCAATTCCAAATATTTCCTACACAGAACTGAAAGCCCTAAAAGGCATACTATTAGGCCAAAGTACCATAAATCCTGATAAAAGGATTTAAATTTACTTCATTTTATAAGCTTCCAAAAGCCATACTGCTATGATGTTATAAAACAAGATGTACACATAACAGAGTAATTTTCACACCTGCGCTGCAAACTGAAAGTAACAGTTCAACGTTTTAGTGAAAAAACAGTCTGGACAAAATTGGTAAATTATCTTGAAGCTGTAAACTTATTCCACGTCAACCAAAGCTAAAGAGTATAAAAATTAGCAACAAAGGCAGCAACTATTAGCGGTGATTAGCATCAAACCAAGGACACAATCAATGATTAAATAACAGATTAAGTAAAATATAAAAATGATTAAAATTTAACTGAAATCATACTTTCCCCTGACTTTTTACTCACATTGCCAATCAACTAAGATTGGTAAAAAGAAGTTCAATTCAATTAATATCTATTAAGTACAGCAATGCAACCTGATGCAGCCTTTGACGCCTGATTAGTAAGAGTCAGATGCACAAAGGAAGTGATCATATGAATAGAAAGAATAAGAAAGCAGCTATTACTAGTAACTACGTCTGGGAAGTGGAGAAAAGGTGAAGAAAAGGGTCTTCAAATTTGATCTCTCACTTTTTTTTTAAATTATGAAGCTATCTTACTTTTATAAATTAAAAGCAAAGGAAACTACCTGTATGCATGATGATCATAATGAAATAGAAAGATTAAAAAGAAATTCTCTAAAACATTAACAGCAGTTGGCTTGGATCATGGGAACTCAACTTTTTACCTTCCAGTATTTTACAAAAAGTGTTATTTTTGGACTGTTATGGTTCAGTGGTAACAAACCCAACTAGCATCCATCAGGATGTGGGTTCGATCCCTGGCCTTCCTCAGTGGCTTAAGGATACGACATTGCCACAAGCTGCAGTATAGGTCACAGGCATGGCTTGCATCGGCGTTGCTGTGGCTGTGGTGTAGAGCTGGCAGGTGCAGCTCCAATTCAACCCCTAACCTGGGAACTTCCATATGCCACAAGTGTGGCCCTAAAAAAGCAAAAAAAAAAAAAAAAAGAAAGAAAGAAAGAAAGGTGTTATTTTTATAATAGTTAGATGTAGTTGCTGAGATAGAAATCTACAGAATTGATATTCACATATTTTGTTTAAATTTACAAAACAGGGAGAAAACAAGATAACAATTTTAAAATTATTCCAAAAAAACTTTCCAGACTACTCACAAAGTATTCTATACAGTATACGGATTTGCAAAGCCATCTCTACACAATGACGAGCATCCTATTTGCATCAAGCATGATGAAGGGATTCATAAGCTCTAATATCAGTCTTCTGGCTTTTTTTTTAAGAATTTATTTTTTTATTATTTTATGATTTTTATTTTTTCCATTATAGTTGATAGTCTTCTGGCTTTTTTTGAACACTGGGTCATAAAATAATAAAAAAATCTAACTTAACTCACTGAATTTTCGTAATGCCACTAAAGTCTGGCCTGCTGAGAAAAATAATTAGTAAATTAGAACATATGCCCATCAAAGATCCCCGCTTAACTAATCCTTTTTATTCAATGGTCCAAAGATAAAATTTCCACCAAATACAAAATATTTTAAGTTATTTAAAAAAAAAAAAAAAAAGATGGAGTTCCCATCGTGGTGCAGTGGAAACGAATCCGACTAGGAACCATGAGGTTGCAGGTTCAATCCCCGGCCTCACTCAGTGGCGTTAAGGATCCAGCATTGCCACGAGCTGTGGTGTAGGTTGCAGACGCAGCTCAGGCTCTGCATTGCTGTGGCTGTGGTGCAGGCTGGCAGGTGCAGTTCTGATTTGCCCCTAGCCTGGGAACCTCCACATGCTGGGGGTGTGGCCCTAAAAAGCAAAAAAAAAAAAAAAAAAAATTATTCGTAAACGCTTTTAAAGAGTATCATGTATCAGAAACTATGCTAGGAGCTTTAACACACTTCACCTTTACTGCAACTGGCAAGGGAGGTTTTATTACATCCTTTCACCAGTGAGGAAACTGAGCCTGGGAGGTTCTGTGACTTTTCAAGGTCAGGTCGCTAGAACCCACATGCAAAGCTCAGGCTGCTCTGGGACCTGTTTACTTGCCTCCCGCTGCTTGAGGTATCGTTTTGTACCTTGCTCACTAACTTGAGCCACAGAGTTCTCAAAATATCAGCGACCATCTCTTTCCATCGGGTTTCTGCACGCAAACTGGACTTCTATCTCAAAAACAGTTAGCCTCTCCCTCTTGTTTTTAATGAATTCCTCCTCATTCTTTAGGTGACAGTCGGTTAACAAAAAAAAATCTAACATCTGATTAATTTTAAAAATGGAAAAATAAAATCTACCTTCCTTTCAAATTTGTTCTAAAGCCACTTGCTCTGGTCTTTAATATCCTCCTCAGGACAGCAAGTCTCTGCCTTGTTACTACTTTACTAACGATTTGGGTTATTACAGCAATCATAATTACCTAGTAATTGTCTGATATTATACTAGTAGTAATAACTGCTAGATGCAGAACTAGGAGAATAACTGACAGTTAAATGAGAAAACAATGGCTCCTAAAGTAGGGAAACTAGTAAAATGAATTTTATTTATTTATTTTCTTTTTAGGGCCGAACCCAAGGCATATGGAGGTTCCCAGGCTAGGGGTCAAATCGGAGCTGCAGCTCCCGGCCTACACCACAGTCACAGCAACGCTGGATCCGAGCCAGTCTGTGAGCTACACCACAGCTCATAGCAACACCGGATCCTTAACCCACCAAGCCTGGTGCTGGGGAATCAAACCCACATCTTCACTGACACAATGCTGGGTTCTTAACCCAGTGAACCGCAATGGGAACTCTGCAAAATCAATTTTAATAGATATTTAGCAAACAAACAAAAATGAAAGTATGTAAGTACAGAATGGCAAAATACTGAAAACATTTGACGTAGCTACCAAGAAAAAGAGTTTACTTAATAATATGGACTGACTACACAATTGTCAACATGAGTGATGCCATGCCGATCTGCTTTAAAAGCTGTGTTACTCAGGATAATGTAGTAATGCACTATTTCAACATAGATTATTCAGAGTGGAATATGATATCAGCTCTGGGAGGCCTATTTTATGAAGGATGATGGCAAACAGAAGCTGGCTCAAAGAAAGGTGACCAGGAGTAATAAGGTTTTGGAAGACATCACCGCTGGAGAATCTGGGCAAGTTCCGAGAAGACTTAAATTGTTATAATCCTTTTCCATAGATATTTTTAGTAATATCATGAAAGAGCAATTAGATTTACTCTGTGTGGTTTCAATGGGAAGATACAGACAACTGAAGGAAGTTCCAGAAAAGCAGACTATGTTTCCATAAAAAGAAATATAAATATAATTACTCTATATTATTACATATTTTTCTAATTATAATTAAAAAATCCTAAACCACTTTATGAAATAGAAGACTTCTCACTGAAATATTCAAGCAAAAGATCCATGACCACAATAAAGATAATTTTAAGAAAGATTTTCTGGAGCATGATGCAGCTATATAAAATTTATTCAGGAGTTCCCTGGTGGCACACTAGGTTAAGGGTCCAGCATTTTCACTAAGGTGGCGTGGGTTCACTGCATGGCCTGGGAACTTCTGTGTGCCACAGCCGCAGCCAAAAAAAAAAAAAAAATTCCTTCTTCTACTCAATAACATTTGTTGGGAGCCCCCATGAAGCAGGCACCATTCTCAGTACTTCAGACATGTCCTAGCTCTCAGAGAGCTTACATTCTAGTGGTAGGAAACACCCAATAAACAAGTCAACACATAAACAAGATAACTTCACAAGATGGTTCAGTATTATAGAGAAAATAAGACAAGACATGATGTCGGTGTGGATTCAGGATGGGTGATTGGGGGAGGAAGGGACAGCAGTTTCGTAACCATGGAAAGACTCACTGAGGAGGTAACTTCAAGTTAAGCATGAGTGACAAGAAAAAACCAGCCATGAAACAACCCAGATCAGAATGACTCAAGCGAAGGATGGGCTGGTGCAAAGATTGCAGCCCAGCATATGTGCAAGAGAGATACACAGTACCTCCCCATTAGGCCACAGTAAGCCGCCTGAATTGTATGTTAAGAACAAGCAGCAGACCATCATTTTGTGTTTGGAGAGTTTTAAGCAAGAAACCCAAGATGTGCCTTGCATTTTTATAAAACTGCCTTGGACGTATTTTGAGAATAGATTTTAGGGAGGTAAAGAAAAAAGCAGAAAAACTAGGTAGAAATCTATTGCAGCTGCCCAAACTAAGGATGATGGCGGCGTGGGATGCAGAGGTAGAAATGAAGAGAGCGGCCAGATTTGGGACAGATTCTGAAAGAAGGGTCTACCAGAGTCGCAGATCTACTGGATCTGAGAGATTAGGGAAAGAGAGGAACATCAAAAACAGCTAACTTCACACAGTTAGTGCTTTGTTCTACATACTGTTCTGCCTATTTTACATGTAATAATTTATTTAATCCTTATGATAATTTTACAAGATTAGGAGAGGTTATGAGAAACTAAGAAATGGAGGTACAATGAGGTTAGGTACCTGCCCAAGGTTTCAGAGCAGAGATTCAAACCCAAGAAATGAAATCAGTATAAGGATGGCCTCTCCAAATCAGCATATTTTTGAAGAGGAATCAATGACGCCAACTTGGGCACTGGATACATGGTGGTACCCTTAAAAGACTGGGGAAGTGGATTTGGAGGAGATGAGAGGATGTAAATCCAGATTTCTTTTTCAGCCAAGTTAAATTTGAGGTATCTAAAAAACAGCCAAAAGGAGATATCAAAGAGGTAGCTGAATATATGAGTTTCCAATTTCGTAGAGAAGTCAGGACTTGAAGAAACACAGAATCATATATGTGACAACTGACAGTGTTAATGCTATACAACAGAAAACATCAGTAGGGAGAGAACATACATAGAAAAGATTAGCAGTCTAGGGCAAAACTCTGAGGAATTCCTTAAAAATTGGAAGAAATTGGCAAAACTCCAGTCAGAGAGATAGGAGGAAAATCAGAATCATCGCAGAAGCCCAGAAATGATAATGTGTTCAGAGGGATGGAGTGGACTACTCTACCAAATGCTGCCAAGAGGTCAAGAAATATGGGACAGAAAAGTGAATGCTGCATCTGCCAAAGTGGTGATTAAACTTGACAAAAGTAGTTATTATGAAATGGTAAGGACAGAAGCAAACTAGATAGGACAGAATACAGAAGAAAAAAAAAAAAAAAACCTGCAGATAAGAAAGCAACAAGAGGAGTTCCTATTGAAGTGCAGTGGAAACCAATCCAACTAAGATCCATGAGGATGTGGATTTGATTCCTGGCCTCGCTCACTTGGTTAGGGATCGGGCATTGCTGTGAGCTGCAGTGTAGGTTGCAGACGCAGCTTGGATCCCATGTTGCTGTGGCTGTGGTGTAGACCAGCTGCTATAGCTTCAATTCAACCCCTAGCCTGGGAACCTCCATATGTCGCAGGTACAGCCTTAAAAAGCAAAAAAACAAAAAACAAACA
The DNA here is from genome assembly GCF_054392235.1 of Sus scrofa. Lineage (NCBI taxonomy): Eukaryota > Metazoa > Chordata > Mammalia > Artiodactyla > Suidae > Sus > Sus scrofa. Next base: position 54,856,281 of record NC_139393.1, on the reverse strand, counting down.
AACAAAAAAAAACAGGAAGAAAAGAAGGGAGGATGAATGGAAGGAAGGAAGGAAGAAAGGAAGGGAGGGAGGGAGAGAGGAGCAAGAGCATCTACGGACAATTCTTTGTGGAAAATTGACAAAGCGGGGAAACAGAGAGGAGATAGGAACCAGAGGAGGACAGGCTGAGGCGGGTGTTTTTCCCAAGCTGAGAAACACAAACTGACAGATGTTTCTCTATAGCAAGAGTCCATCGGATGACTTCTAATTCTTTTCCCAACACTTGAGCAGCTAAGCTAAATTCAACAGTTATGGTAAAATAAATTTCTTTTCCTTTGGACATTATACGTTATGCCAGAAAATATTGTGCCTCTTCAATAAAATCTAATTAGGAATATTCTTAGGGAATTTCCATATCAAAAACCAGTGGTCCTACAACACTACAATATTTAAAATTATATAATGTGGCTGTGCAATACTCATATCACAAACCATTATCAAGATGAAATCTAGTATGGTCATATAAAGAAATGCTATGATTGCTCATATCGAAAAATGCTCTTTTGGAAAAAAGGTTATAGGGAGCTCCCGTTGTGGCTCAGTGGTAATGAAGCTGACTAGTATCCATGACAATACAGGTTCAGTCCCTGGCCTCGCTCAGGGGATAAAGGATCTGGCATTGCTGCAAGCTGTGGTGTAGGTCACAGGTGTGACTCAGTTCTGGCAATGCTGTGGCTGTGGCCTAGGCCGGCACTGGCAGCTCTGATTCGACCCCTAGTCTGGGACCCTCCATATGCCACAGGTACAGCACTAAAAAAAAAAAGTTATAATTCCTAATATTTAATTATCTGTAACTTTCCATCAGCCTCAAGCTCCTATTATCCCCCTTATATGCATTTATAAGTAAAATAGAGCTTAAATTTTTTGGATAATGTTTTTCTATCATTTAACTGATTTTATTCAAAGTCAGTCCTATGTACAGTAAGACAAAATATCCTTAGAAGGGACTGACAGCATGTTAACCAACAAAAGAAATCACTATTTACCACATCCACTCAGACATATGCTTACTAGTTTTATCATCTAACCGTTAATAATGATCTCCATATACTAGACATGTGTTAGTCATTCTTATACAAACTAGGCATCATTAGAACATTAAACAGTATTTGCTCATACTGAGTACAGTAATAACACATGTAATTACCAAATGGTAACAGAAATCAAGATAAGTTAAAGGCCTATGATTCCATTAAATTGAGGAAATAAGAAAAGGTAGAGGGAGTTCCCAGCATGGCTCAGTGGTAACGAACCTGACTAGTATCCATGAGGATGTGGGCTCAATCCCTGGCCTCGCTCAGTGGGTTAAGGATCTGGCGTTGCCCTGTGGTGTGGGTCACAGACACGGGTTGGATCCCACATTGCTGCGGCTGTGGTACAGGCTGGCAGCCAAAGCTCCGATTAGACCCTATCCTGGGAACTTCACATGCCGCACGTGCAGCCCTAAAAAGACAAAAAAAGAGAAGGTAGAGATTCAGACTGTTGTTAAGATTAATCTGTGGCTTAATTTATTAATTTTCCAAATTCTAAGTGAGTTAATTAAATTTCTCTTCTCAGTTCTGTCACTAACAAAAAGAGAATAAAGAAGCAAGTGTAGGGAGTTCCCTTTGTGGGTCAGCAGTTAACAAACCCGAATCCATGAGGGCACAGGTTTGATCCCTGGCCTTGATCAGCCCGTTAAGGATCCGGCATTGCCGTGAGCTGTGCTGTAGATCACAGAGGAGGCTCAGACCCGGTGTTGCTGTGGCTGTAGTGTAGGCCGGCAGCTGTAGTTCCGATTACACCCCTAGCCTGGGAACTTCCATATGCTGCAGGAGTGGCCCTAAAAAGCAAAAAAAAAAAAAAAAGAATTATGTGTAAAAACTTTGGTTAAACTAATCTCTTCTTAGATACTTGTCCTTTTAGTAAAGCACATTACTTCTTTAATAAATAAATTAAAAAAAAAAAACTTAGCCACACCAAAGCTTGCCGGAAATAGAGTACAATCGTATACTAATAATATATTTTCTGTTTCTGACACCTCAGAATGGCCTCCTGTCACCGTTCAATTTAGTAGGTTTTCCCTCATGGTCTTCATCATTGCACCATTAATTTTCTCCACTGCACTTAAAGCAAATGCTAACTATGTGTTCACTTACATGTTTACTGCCTACCTTCCCACTGGATTGAAAAGCGGAAAAACCTAAATTTTTTCATCACCAAATATAACCAGCTTCTACTCAGATATGTGGCACTCCAAAAGGTGCCCCCCAAATATTATTTAGTTGATACGAATAAGTGAACGCGTTTTATAGTCTAGCAACATTTCTTAGGAACAAAGTCCAAGAGCAGCTGAATCACAGAATGTAAGTTTCCAATTATATAAGCTTACACCTTATTCAAATAAATAACAGTATGATCTAAAAAACAGTTGTGTTTTTCAGCCTGTTTATGCAGTAAATTACATGGACTGACCTTTGAACAACACACCAGCTTTGCAATACCAGGATAAACTGCTCTTAGTCATGATGTACTATCCTTTTTAGATATTGCTGCATTCTCTTTGCAAGTATTTTGTTGAGGATTTTTTACATCTATGTTCAAAAGGGATATTAGTCTGCAGTCTTTCTTATTATGGCTTGTCTGGTAATGCTGGCCATAATATGACTTAGGATGCGCTCTCTTCTTCTACATTTATGGTTGACATCACTTTTTCTTTAAATGACCATCTCAAGAGATGCAGAAAAGTCACTGAAGAAAATTCAACACTGATTTGTGATTAAAAATTCTCAGCAAACTTGGAAAAGAAGGGAACGTCTTTAACCTGATTAAAAAAAAATCTACCAAAACTCTACAACTAACATATCTAATGATGAAAGATCATATGCTTTCCTTCTAAGTTCTGGAACAAGACAAGGATGTCCTCTGTCTATCCCGCTCAATTCTGTATTAAGGTCCCAGTGCAATAAGAACATATAGGCTGAAAGGGGAGAAGTAAAATAGTCTATTCACAGAGAACATGATTGTCTACATAAAAAATCCCAAAGCATCTACCAAAAAAAGCCACTAGAATAAGCGAATTTAGCTCAGTAACAGGATACAAAGTTAACGTGTAAAAATAAGTTATACTTCTATATATAGAAATGGACAGCTAGAAACTGAAATTTTAAAACATTGTCATTTACACTAGCACCAAAAATCACTATACTTAGGTATAAAGCCAAAAAATGTACAAGATCAACATTTTAAAACACGACCAGCATTGAAAGAAATCAAAGACCCAAGTAAATGATGAGATGTACTACCTTTATGATAGATTGCAAGAATCAATACTTTTAAAATGTTAATTTTCCCCAAAATATATCTATAGACCCAGGTCAACACTCACCATCAATATTACAGCAGAATCTCTGGTATAAGCTGACAAGCTGATTTTAAAATTTATATGAGGAGTTCCCAACATGGCACAGCGGAAACGAATCCGACTAGGAACCATGAAGTTGCAGGTTCGATCCCTGGCCTCGATCAGTGGATTAAGGATCTGGTGTTGCCGTGAGCTATGGTGTAGGTCGCATAAGCAGCTCAGATGGTGGTTGCTATGGCTGTGGCATAGGCTGGCAGCTACAGCTCTGATTAGACCCCTAGCCTGGGAACCTCCATATGCCACAGGTGTGGCCCTACAAAAAGACCAAAAAAATAAATAAAATTTATATGAAAAAGCAAAAAACTAAAATAGCCTAAATGTCTTTGAAAGGGAATGATGTTTGAGGATTATTACTATTTAAAATCAAGACTTGGGGAGTTCCCGTCGTGGCGCAGTGGTTAACAAATCCGACTAGGAACCATGAGGTTGCGGGTTCGGTACCTGCCCTTGCTCAGTGGGTTAACCATCCGGCGTTGCCATGAGCTGTGGTGTAGGTTGCAGATGCGGCTCAGATCCCACGTTGCTGTGGCTCTGGCCTGGGCCAGTGGCTACAGCTCCGATTGGACCCCTAGCCTGGGAACCTCCATATGCCGAGGGAGCGGCCCGAGAAATAGCAAAAAAAGACAAAAAAAAAAAAAAAAAGACAAAAGAAAATACCACCTACTTGTATGAACCACCCAGGTAGAGACTCCCCTCTAGAATCTTCAAGCATCATGGACACAAATAAATGTGAAAAAAAATAAAAATAAAATAAAATAAAATCAAGACTTGGAGTTCCCGTCGTGGCTCAGTGATTAACGAATCCGACTAGGAACCATGAGGTTTCGGGTTCGATCCCTGGCCTTGCTCAGTGGGTTAAGGATTCGGCATTGCCCTGAGCTGTGGTGTAGGTTGCAGATGCAGCTTGGATCCTGTGTTGCTGTGGCTCTGGCGCATAGGCCAGCGGCTACAGCTCTGATTAGACCCCTAGCCTTGGAACCTCCATGTGCCATGGGAGTGGCCCTAGAAAAGGCAAAAAGACCCAAAAAAAAGAAAAAAAAAATCAAGACTTAGTATAAAACTACAGTAATCAAAACAAACACATAGATCGGTGGAACAGAACAGAATTCAGATATATGGTAAATTGATTTTTCACTGAAGGTATAAAAAAATTTGAGGATTAGGTCTAAGAGAAATATGCTTCTTTCCTATGGCACTAAATCATAATTGCAAATACTGACTTCTTCGGTCTGAAGTTTTTCTTTACAAGGTGTAAAAAATGTTTTAGGAAAAACATGAACAGCAAACATCAAAGGGAGTAAAAAAAAAGAAAGAAAATTAATGATAGGAAATGACATTTTAATAATAACATAGAAGACATATGCTAGGTTCCAAGCTTTGTACCTATCTAGATTACTAAAAAGACAAGAGGGAATAATCATTTCAAAAGCATATAATAAACCTGAATGAAAAAAAAGGGTTTGCCGACATTAAGATAAAGCATTTCTACCTACTTTCTTTACATATGGAATTTTCTACAAGTTTTTAAAACCAAGACCAATGAGGTACACGATGAATAATTATTCCTTTGTGATGAGAAGGAAGATGGGGGGAGGGGTAGTATATCCCATGATAAATGAACAGAGCAGTAAAAAGTATACCAGCTGTTGAGAACGAAAAACAGGATAAAACAAATACCTCTGCACAAATAAAAAGTTTATACCTAGTAGCACTTATAGCCCTTTTAGCCGGGTGTCTGGGAGATGGTCCCTCTTCCCGCCCCATCCTGAATCTCCAATACCCAAAGGAACTTAAAGGGCTGCAGGTGACAAAGGATGACATAGGTAGGAACTGAGCTTGCCTATGGTATAAAAACTAGATTCCAATTTTAAGAGACAGGAAGAGAAAAGGGGCGTGGCGGGGAAGAGAAGTGACTTGATGGGGCAAGAGAAGATGATTTCATGGTGCAGGCAAATTACAAGGACTGGGTGGGCGAGTTTACAAAGCTTGGAGTCAGGTACTGTAGGCAAATTAGTCACCTAGAAGGTAAAGGGGTGGGACAACTATGCATATGGCACTACCAGGAGGCAAAACGAGGAGGAATAGGAATAGAGGGTGAACGTCTCTCAAACCTCTGACCCCCAAATCCCAGTAAATATGATGACCGGGGAATGGGACCAGAGGAGGGGCTGAAGCAGCTGGGAGCATCCCCAGGACCCAGGTGGGAGGAAGGCGGCCTTAAAAAGGCACGCCCGCTGGAGACAGAGCAAGAGGGGCCCTCACAGAGTTAAATCTCAGACTCCTGAGGAGGGCAGGGGTGTACGCAGCCAGGGAGGGCTCCCAGGTCCCGAGCGACAAGACACCTCACTCACCTGGTTGGTGACCTGAAAACGAAACAGAGAACATGATTTAGCGACAAATTGCCCGGGACTGGCTGCGGCAACCCAGTCTCCTCCGCTCCTGCCCACGGCCTCAGGCCGAGATCTTAGCCTGCTCACCTCGGGATTGGCCTCCAGCGGCAGCCAGCGCTGACCCTCCATGGCCGCTCCGCCCGGCCCCTCTCCTGCTCTGACAGCCGTGGCCGCGGCTTCCGCCCCCGCGCGCCCTGACCTGGAACCGTCCAACCCTGCGCCTCCCGGGAGGGGGGTCGAGAGACGAAAAAAAGTTTAACAACACTCTAGCTCCTTTCTCGTTCCCTGCAGAACCACAAGTCTAGTTTTCGACTTGAAGGTAAGATAAGATCGGAGAGGAATAGAATAGGATCCAACTTCCTATTGCAGAATGGAAAAGACTCTGGAATCCACTCCCCGCTTCTCTCATGCTTGGACTCTTCCGAGCTAAACAGAGCGCTCCCGTGCCACGCATGCGCCAAGCGTGGGTCTGGGACCGCGTGCTGGCCGGCGCCCTCCCTTCCCTGCAGCGACAGCCGGAGGCGCTAGAGGGCGCGCCGCTGAGTCCTAGACATCGAGGGAGGGACCAGGGCGCTGCCTATTCCTAAGCCCCAAAGCCAGAGGACCCCGGCGGCATGTTCAGAATCTCTTTTGCCCGGGTGCAGAAATGATGTGTTGGCCTTGTCTGCTATTGCAGAGTGGAGGACATTTCTGTATACCTACACAGTTACGTTTGACAAAAAAAGTACCTGTTATGAATCAGACGCTGTTCTCAGTGTTGGGTACACAAAGCTGAGCTCAGGAGAAGTAAGACGAGGTGGACAAAAGAACGGAGAATCGCGATAAAGTGATACGAGTTTGATAGTGGTAATAGTGGTAACATGAGGTGTGGGGAAACAGCGAAGAGCAGCTAAAGGGGGAAGGGAATGTCCAGAAGGCTTCCTGGAGGAGGTGGACAGCTGGCGGGAGTCCTCGAAAGAGAAGACTTAGCCCATAGAGAGGCTCTGAAGAAGGGAAAGTGTGCCTTGCGGCGGCAGAGCCTGGAAGGCTGAAGGGCAGTGCTTAGAGATGATGCTGGAGAGATAAGCAGGGACAAATCCGTCAAGACATCTGGGCTTCGTCCTGAGAACAGTGGGGAACCGCTGAAGGATTTTCATCTCCTCCTCCAGACTGGAATTCCACGAAGTCTGCAGCAAGGTGTTTTTTTATTTCTTCCCCCAGCTTAACCCAGTGCCTGATATGTCATAATGCTCAGTAAATATTTGAAGACTGAATGGAATAATCAGATATGCAGAAGCACCATTTGTCAATAATCTGGAAATTTTGTGAGAGTGAAATGATGAGAAATTTAAGGCAGTAGCCCTGGAGATGATTAAAGAAATCCTGTTTGCTGGAGTTCCAGGCTCAGTGGTAATGAACCTGACTAGTATCCATGAGGATGTTGGTTTGATCCCTGGCCTTAGTGGGTTAAGGATCTGGCATTGCTGTGAGCTGCAGTGTAGGTCGAAGACCTGGCTTGGATTTCTCATCGCTGTGGCTGTGGCGTAGGCCGGAAGCTGCAGCTCTGATTCCTAGTTTGGGAATTTCAATATGTGAGGGTGCCGCCCAAAAAAAGGACAAAAAAAAAAAAAAAAAAAAAAGTCCTGTTTAAAAAGGGTGTCCCTCTGCTCGGTTATCAATGATGACTCCGGAGATTTGACCTGGGATTGAGTGCATCTTACTGCTCTGCTGCAAAGAGAGAGAATGAGGGGAGGGAAGGAGACAAAGATAATTATACTGTTTCCCTTTCTTGGGGGAACTTCCAACTCTCCCACTCATATTCTTCTGCCCACTGTTCAACTTCCAAGGGATTTCCTATGCTCTTTCTCCTTATCTACCTGATAGATTGTTGCTATACCCACCCAACTGTGAGTTGGTCCAGCTCATCATATCATTGGCAGCCATTGTTGCGTAATCACTTGAGTTTCATAGCAGGGCTCTTAGTGATGTGCCAGGGGCTGTTTTTCAAACGAATTGCTATCAGAGGAATGGCGTTGCTCCAGAACCCTGAGGTCCTGCACTGTGACTCTCCTGTTGGGGCTTGCCTAGGCCTCCACATGGCATGGAGCTCTCTAGAACCATTGGATCTGCTGAGACCCAGGGCCAAACAGAAGGCGCTTGTATTCAAGCATGGACTTGCTGCAGAGGAGTCTCTCACTCAGGGAGACCCCCTGAGACCGGTAGCCACCCCATCACCCAATAAATGTGTTGTAGCTGTATTCCCAAATGTGGCTGCCTCCAAAAGCCAAGAGACCTGCCAAGTGCTCTGCCTCTTACCTATTAGTAGAAACTGCAGGTTGCGATAGGTTATCCTTAACCTTAGAGAGGTTATCCCGTTATGCTCCAGATCTTTGGACCCATAAAAACTATGAATGGAGTAGGCCTCTGATGTTTGTAGGGTTTAACTTCCAGTCTTTGGGATGCATGTACCCACCATGGTATGAGGCCAGTACTTCTTAAACTTGAATATGCATACAAATACCTGGGGAATCTGAAATGTAGATTTTGATTCAATAAGTCAAGGAAGGAGGCCAAGATTCTACATTATTGGCCCCCATGGTTTTTTTGGGGGGTGGGGTTTTTAAATTTTTAATTGAAATATATTTGATTTACAGTGCTGTGCTAGTTTCTGGTGTCCAGCAAAGTGAGATATATATATATGTTTTTATATATATATATTTTAAGCCTTTATATCATTTGCCATATAAAATTGAAGTTTTTTTCCATTAAGGCTCAAAGCAGGATCAATCCTCATTATTTATGGATTCTGCGTTTACCTACTTGTAAGTAATGTTTATTTGTAACCCCCAAATCAGTGTTCCTGTGCTTTCAAATTTTTTTATTTATTTTATTTTATTTTTTTTTTTTTGGTCTTTTTTTTTTTTTTTTGCCATTTCTTGGGCCGCTTCCGCGGCATATGGAGGTTCCCAGGCTAGGGGTCGAATCAGAGCTGTAGCTGCCAGCCTACGCCAGAACCACAGCAACGCAGGATCCGAGCCGCGTCTGCAACCTACACCACAGCTCACGGCAACGCCGGATCGTTAACCCACTAGGATTCGTTAACCACTGCGCCACGACGGGAACTCCTCCTGTGCTTTCAAAGTCATTCACAGACATGTACAGAGTGGCAACAAATTTGAGTTCCCAGCTGAGGTCTAGCAAGGCCATGTCAGCCTTCTTTTTTCAGGTATTACCCTGGGAAAAAATAGAGTTCTTTCTGCAGTCTATTTAGTGCCACTTTTTTTTTTTTTCATTTTTGTGACTTTTACTGGTGATTTCACTGTATAAAATGACCCCAGGCCTTGTGCTCATGTGCTGCTTGGTGTTCCTAAGCCCAGGAAGGCTGTCATGTGCCTTATAGAGAAAATAAGGTAAGTTACATTAGGTAAGTTCATTCAAGCATCAGCTGTGGTGCTGTTAGCCCTGGGGACAGTGTCAATGAATCAACAATATATATTAAATGTGGTGACTTTAAACAAAAATACACATAAAAAATGCATTGATCTGTTGAGGAAGATGTAACCAGAGGCTCACGGGAACCTAACCTAGTCCCCCTAGGAGCAGTGGTTCAGTATGTACTCATTCAGTGTTCATGGTAACTTTATGATGAGAATTAATTGTATATTTCCCCACTCTTTGATGTTGAGTTCAGCCACATGATTTGTTTTGGTCCATAACATGGGGTAGAAATAATGCTGTGCCAGCTCCAAGACCAGACCTGAATAAGTTTGAGCCCATCCTCCACTGGCCATCCAATTGCTCACCCCTAAGACACATGAGCTAACTAAATGTTTCCTTGTAGTATGACATTAGGAATTGGGGTAGGGGAAGATTTTTACACAGCAACACCAATTGCTATATCGGCTCAAAAATGTTCATAAATTCAAATCACAGCTGCCCCCAATTCTAATAACCAAATAAAAATGGGTAGTTGTACTGCCAGAAAAATGTTATTTCCTACATGACAAAACTTGGTTTCATTTTTTTCAGCACCTGTTGAAAGTTCAGCAGCTTCTATTCATTCAAACATGTCAGGAAATTTTTGACAAATTGATATTTTTTTCTTTTTTTTTGGATGGCCACACCTAAAGCATATGGAAGTTCTCGGGCTGCTGGACTAGGGTTTGAATTTGAACTTCAGCTGCAGGCCTACACCACAGCCATGGCAACACGAGATTCAAGCCACATCTTCAGCTTACTCTGCAGCCTGGGGCAATATCAGATCCTTAATCTGCTCAGTGAGGCCAAGGATCAAACCCACATGCTCTTGGACACCATGTTGGGTTCTTAATCCACTGGGCCACAATGGGAATTCCAGACATTTGATGTCTTAACAAAAGTACTTGAGCCTCAAAAACTGCTCTGCCATTTTTATAAACTTCTTTCTTATATTTTGAGGGATCTGGCAATTTCCCCAAACTTGAAGTGAAATAAGAAACCCTTCTGTTTTACCTACTCAATTCTCTCCACCTGTTTAGGGATTGTAATTTGGTTGATTTGTAAGAAAACGGGGAATTATGGTCATTTTTCCAGTAGCTCATATTTGCTTTACTGATATGTTTACAACCTGCTGTTCTCTTTCCATGCCTAGTTCCATTCCTGCTAATTTTTTTTTTTTTTTTTTTTTTTTTTTTTGCCACATGGCCTGTGGAAGTTCCCAGGCCAGGTATTGAATCCTTAATCTTCGAGGCCACCAGGGAACTCTCCTTGGAACCTTTTGTAATGCTAAATCACAGCATAGTCCCCCTTTTAAAGACATTTCAAATGACATTTAAAGATAGTACAGATACAGCCTACAGTACTCATAACTCAGTCGAAGTGCTGAACAGCTATGACCAAGTTCATACACACACCTGCAAAAACAACAGAGTCACACTTGCTGGCACTCTAAGGAGCCATCTGATGCAACGTGCAGTGCAATATCTGAGGAGTTAAATGAGAAAAAGTACACATCTAACAACTGATGAAATTCGGTATTTGTACAACACCTGACTTAATCAAGTGAGGTTGTCATCACAGACATAACCAGCCCAGGAAATCTTCTAGGACAAAGCACAGCCTGGCTCTCCCTAAGGCTATGGGGGGAGGGGGTCAATTTCTCGACACACCTGTAATTCATTCATGTGACATGTGACACGACCATCATCATTCTCTGTCTTATTTATCTTGATAGGAATACGTCCAGCTGTCCTCATGCTGTCTGTGTAAGTCCCCTGTCATCTGCCTTCAGCCTGCATGGCATTGCCAAACAACCATCCTAAAACATAACCTTTTTTGCAATACTTAAGAATATATCAAAACTTAACGTAATTTGGCCTGTCTGTGGTACGGATGAAAAATTGTCCCCACCTGATCAGAAATCGTGACTACCATAATATTGCTATGTTCCTATAAGCCTGCACTTAACCTATTTAGGTCTCTCTCTCTTTTTTTCTTTTTAGGGCCACACCCATGGCATATGAAAGTTCCCAGGCTAGGGGTGGAATCGGAACCATAGCCACTGGCCTACACCACAGCCACAGCAACGCCAGATCCAAGCCGCATCTGTGACCTACAGCACAGCTCACAGCAATGCTGGATCCTTAACCCACTGAGCAAGGCCAGGGATCAAACCTGTGTCCTCATGGATGCTGGTCAGATTGGTTTCCACTGAGCCACGACAGAAACTCCAGGTGTCATTTTTAAAATGAGACTCTCTCTAAGTTCCCCGTAAGCCTAAGGTTAAAAACTATGTCTTGCAGTTTTCAGGCAAATGTGTGACTTGGCCAAGTGAAACGAAAGAAGAATGTGAGACAGTGACAAATTGTAATATGTAAAACCTATCTAAATGCATTGTCATTGAGTCTCTGATATAGCTTGTTTTATTTTCTTTGTTTTACCTTAAATATGTGGGTGGTAACTTGATAATGAGAATTAACTGTATATTTCCCCACTCCTTGACATTGAATTCAGCCATGTGTTTTTCGGTTTTGTTTTATTTTGTTGGCCACTCCGTGGGCATATGGAGCTCCTGGGCCAAGGATCAGATTGGAGCAGCAGTGGTGACCTATGCCGAAGCTGCAGCAATGCCAGATCCTTTGACACACTGTGCCTGGGCCGGGAATCGAACTGGAGTCCTGGAACTGCAGAGACATGTGACTTCTTCTGATCAATAAAATGGAGCAGAAATAATGGTATGCCCCAAATCTAAGCAACTGTATACTCTGCTTAAGGTCTAAAACTTCTCTGATGCTCAAATTAGTGATCATGCTTTTTCCTAGTTCTGCTCCTGCTGCCCACTGATCACCCCCCCCCACCAACACCACCACAACACACACAGACACACCCATGTTCTTAAATCACCCATATTCTCTTTATTTTTTTTTATTTTTTGCTTTTTAGGGCTGCACCCACGGCCTATGGAGGTTCCCAGGCTAGGAGTCCAACCGGAGCTACAGCTGCCGGCCTACACCACAGCCACAGCAACATAGGATCCTAGCTGCATGTGTGACCTACACCACAGTTCACAGAATGCCAGATCCTTAACCCACTGAGCGAAGTCAGGGATCGAACCCACAACCTTATGGTTCCTAGTCGGATTCGTTTCCACTGCGCCACAACAGAAACTCCTAATCACCCATATTCTTGAATAGCCTGGAGTACACAGGCAGCTGGAAAAGGATTTCAGCAGCTTCGCTGGGAGATGTGCATCCCGCTGGAGTGCTGGGACGTGAGATTGCAGCCTAAGAATTAAAACCAGAGTTGGAAGTTTTTACCAATTAGGTAGTGATACGGCTTAACATCCCTGAACTCCATTGTCTCAACTTTAGCATGAAGGCAATTTGTGATCTAGATAACTTACAGGCTTCTTCTGAGGCTGGAATATCATGACGATGATAACAAGAGCTAGTATTTATTGAGTACTTACCATGTCTAGGAACTTTGCTATGTGCTTTACATATGTGATCCCATTGAACTTTTAGTAAAGTTTTGTGAGACAAATAAATATTAATCACTTTTTTTTTTTTTTTTTTAGCTTTTCAGTGCCACACCTGTGTCATATGGAAGTTCCCAGGCTAGCGGTCAAATCAAAGCTGTAGCATCCGGCCATAGCCATAGCCATGGCAACGAGGGATCCAAGCCACATCTATGACTTACGCCACAACTCATGGCAATGCTGGATCCTGGACCCACTCACTGCCCAAGGCCAGGAATCGAACCTGCATCCTCATGGATGCTAGTCGGATTCACTTCTGCTGCACCACAGCAGGAACTCCCAATAGTTTCTTTTTTACAGATAGCTAGCTTTCTTGAAGTCACACAGCCAAGAGGTAAAAGAGGGATTTACATATTTATTTTTTGGCCACACTCACACAGCATGTGGAAGTTCCCAGACTAAGAATAGAACCTGAGCCACCGCTGCTACCTGCACTGCACCGCTGCAGTGACATTGATGGATCCTTAACCCACTGCTCCATAAAGGGACTCCAAAAGAGGGGTTTACCTATTTTATTTTTATTTATTTATTTATTTTTGCTTTTTAGGGCTGCACGCGTGGCATATGGAACGTCCCAGGCTAGGGGTCAAATTGGAGCTACAGCTGCCAATCTACACCACAGCCACAGTAACACAGGATCTGCGGTGAGTCTGAGGCCTATACCTCAACTCAGGGCAACGCCGGATCCCCAACCCACTGAGCGAGGCCAGGGATCAAACCTGTGTCCTCATGGATGCTAGTCGGTTTTGTTTCAACTGCACCACAGTGGGAACTCCTAAAAGAGGGATTTAGAATCAGGCCTATGTGACTATAAAGCTCCGAGCATTTCATGTTACCCTCCACCGTCCTAGCTGCCTGTTGCTGCTGGAAAAGTTACCACACACTTACTGGCTTAAAACAGCACAAATTTATTACTATCTGTCTGAAAGTCAGAAGTCTGAAATGTGTCTCACTGGGCCAAAATCAAGCTGTTGGTAGGACTGTGTTTCTTTTGGAAGCTCTATGGAAAAATCCTTTTTTTTCCTTTTCCAGCTTCTGGAAGACCTCGGCATTCCTTGGCTCTCCCCTTTCCATCTTCAAAGCCAGCAACGGTCCACTGAGTCTTTCTCATATCCTTTCTTCCTAACTTGTTGACTACCATCTTCCATATTTAGGATCCTATGATAACACTGGCCATCTCCGGGTAATCCAGCAACATTTCCTTAGGTCCACTGATGAGCAAACTTAACTCTTAATTCTCCCCTTGCCGTGTAATAGAATATTCACAAATTCTGGGAATTTGGGGGTTGACTGGGGACCATTTTTCTGCCTATTACATCCATTGATAATATAGTACAGTATACTACAGTATTGCATATGTGTTTAAGCCTGTGGAAGTTCCCGGGCCAGGGACTGAACCCATGCCACAGCAGTAACCAGACCTATAGCAGTGACAACACTGGATCCTTAACCCAATGAGCCACCAGGGAACTTCAAGGGACATCTTTGCTTTTGTTTCCCCAGCATCTTTTCATCCAAATTTTTTTTCACCTCTCTCACTTAACACCTTTGGCTGTTAGTGACTTTGCCAATGACACAGAGGGCTGTTACCACAGTGTCCTATTTTTCCATCAGACTTCCATAGGAAGGAAATAATTTGATTCACTTGGGGAGTATGTTTCCAAGCTACCTAATATTTTAACCAGATCCAGTAATCTTGAGTCAATGGCTACTTTTTGGCATAGATTCTGAGTGCTACGTTCCAAGCACAGTTCTAGGGACTTTACACACATTAACTATTGTAATTCTCCATCAATCCTATAAAAGTGTTTGTGGTGAACAGAATAGTAAAAGATGCCCCTGGGAATTCCCGTTGTGGCGCAGGAGAAACGAATCTGACTAGTACCCATGAAGACGGGGGTTCAGTCCCTGGCCTCACTAAGTGGGTCAGGGATCTGGCGTTGCCGTGAGCTGTGGTGTAGATCGAAGCTGCAAGCTCAGTTCTGGCATTGCTGTGGCTACGGTGTAGGCAGGCAGCTAGCTGCAGCTCCGATTTGACCCCTAGCCTGGGAACTTTCATATGCTGTGGGTGCGGCCCTAAGGAGAAAAAAAGATGCCTATCCCCTCAAAATTATTATCCCCCTTATTCGATCAAACAGTAATTTAGATACTGCTCTGCGTATGTAATTTAGGTTTCTTCCTGGATTACCTGGGTATGCCCCATCTAAACAGGGAATCTTCTCAAACTTGAGTGGTGAAAGAAAACAGAGGAGAGCTTATGCAGAAGGAGAGGCAGAGTGATTCAAAGTGTGGAGGACATGACCTGGCATTAATGGCTTTGAGGATGTTGGATGGGGGCCGCAAGTCAAGGAATGCAGATTATGTCCAGAAACTGAGAACCTCCATCCAAAAGCCAGCAAGGAAATGTGAACTGTATAGAATTGAGTCAGCTAGCAACTTGAAAGCAGATTCTCCTCCCGATGGGGAAACAATGGGGCCCTGACATTTTACCAGCGTAGTTCTAGATTGAAGATTGAGGCACTGTAACTAAATTTAACAAGTGGTTTTTGATTTGAATCTGGTCGTGACTAGGGCAGGGAACATTTTTAAAGAATATTATTAAGGAGTTCCCGTCGTGGCACAGCGGAAATGAATCTGACTAGGAACCATGAGGTTGTGGGTTCGGTCTCTGGCCTCGCTCAGTGGGTTAAGGACCCGGCATTGCCATGAGCTGTGGTGTAGGTTGCAGACGTGGCTCGGATCCTGTGTTCCTGTGGCTGTGGTGCAGGCTGGCAGCTGTAGCTCCAATTTGACCCCTAGCCTGGGAATCTCCATATGCTGCGGGTGCGGCCCTCAAAAAAGAATATTGTTACAAGGAAATTTGAATTTGGCCCATGTGTTAAATAATAGCATTTTATCAATATTAACTTTTCTGAGTGTGATGGTTGTATTGAGATTATGCAGCAGAATGCCCTTGTTCTCAGAAGATACGTGCTCAAGTACTTAGGGATGATGTGTCATCATTATTGTGTATGCAGCTAGAGTTAAAGTAGATGTGTAAAAATGTCGGTGCATCTAGATGCAGGGTATACGGGTGTTCACATACTCTTTTTTGCAACTTTTCTGAAAAAAATTAAGTTTTTCAAAAGAAAAAGCTGAGGGAAAATCGCTTTGGATACTCTATAGAATGATTTTGAGATGAATAGGAGGAAAGTAGGAAGACCGGATGGGTTCTGCTGCAGTCAGGTTGAGGGCTGGCGCGGCCGCGAAGAAGCACACCCACCCTACCAGTGAAGTGAATCCGAGTGATGCAACCTAATCATGAAACTATAGGTCCACAGGCATCTCCCTTGCAGGACAAACTTCCAGAGGGAAGACTAAGTGGTGGTCCCGCAGCTTTCAAATTTGGCGAGCAGTACCTACTAAGCACGAGTCTGCGCAGCCAGAAATTGGCGCTTGCGCAAAGGGCGCTGTGGGCGGGGGTGAGGAAGAGTCCAAATTGATGAGATTAGTGGGGGTGGCGGAATCCTAAAGATAATCAGTCCTTCTCTTTGCAAGGCATCCGCCAAATTTTGGACCTTTTTTCCATACAGAGTTTTCTTTTTTACTGACCAGCTCTAGAATATCGATGTCTAATTGAGACTAAGGATGAATTACACACGGATCTCTGTTTTTGTCTTCCCCTACGTCTGCTGCGTGCGCCGGCCCTCAAGGGGCGGGAAGAGGAAGCGGAAGTGTCGGTGAACCCGGAGTGCCCACCGCAGGGTGGAAGAAGCCCTCAACCCTGTCATGGAGGGGTCTAGTGAGCCGCAGCTGGACGCTAAGGCCAAGGTAAGACCTGGCCTCGAAGGAGCCAGGGCAGCGGGGCTCCGGAGCAAGAAAAGTAGTTCTATAAATTGTGTTTTCTGCTTCTATTTCAGGTCACCAACCAGGTGAGTGAGTGGCCACCCCGACCAGTCGGCCACCCCGACTTAGTCGGCCTGGGCTGGGCAAGCGGAGGGCGGCTGCGCCTGGCTCTCCGGCCGCATCTGGCAGGTGCGGGACGATGCCACCGTGAGCCGTCGTAGTTCTCCCCCTGTCTAAGGCCTGTGTCTGCGAGCGCGTGACTTTCATCCTGCCATCCAGCCTTGCTCTTGTAAATAGCCACTGCCATTGTAAATGATCTCCCTCTCTCACTCCAGCCTAAAGAATACAGACCAAATATTGTTCTTCCTTGATTAAGCACTGTTGATTCAACACTAGATTTAGAGTATTTTAGAACGTAATATATATAGAGAAGTTAGTAAAATGTACAAAGATAGCACTGCAAACTTTTGCTTAGTTCTATTTTTTTTTAGTTTTTTATTTTACTTTATTACCTTTTAGGGCCCCACGTGCGACATATGGGGTCCAATCCCAGCAGCGGCTGTGACCCACACCACAGCTTGGGGCCGAGCCTAATACTTAACCCACTGAGCGAGACCAGGGATCAAACCCCAATCCTCATGGATACTAGTCACATTCTTTACCGCTGAGCCGCAATGGGAACTCCTTTTTTAGTTTTTAAAAAGGAGTTTGTTGAAGGTGGAGAGTTTATCTCTTTTACTTTTCAGTGTCTGTATGCTTGGAATAAGAATTTGAATTTTTAAGTATATCTTCGGACTATTTCTTTGTTCCAAGTGTTCTTGTCCTTTTTCAGCTAATAAGTTGCTTTTAGCCAAGTAACTTGTAACACTTCCCAGAAGAAGAGTACTAAAACAGTATTTTAAAGACAGGAGTTACCCAGGACACAACAATATAAGAAAGGGCTGAGATAAATAATGAGAACACAGGGGCTGAGAGATGTTCATTAACTGACATCTGTCTTTAGTTGATCTTGATATTGTTTTTGAGGATTTCTGGGAGATAGGAGGAACTCAAGATAGTAATCAACCCTCTGTCTGGCTTTGCTCAGAGTTATTGCTCAATAGCTCTGATTCAATCTCTCAAGTCATCTGTTTACTTGCATTAAGTCATATGTTTATTT
Source organism: Sus scrofa (assembly GCF_054392235.1). Taxonomy (NCBI): domain Eukaryota; kingdom Metazoa; phylum Chordata; class Mammalia; order Artiodactyla; family Suidae; genus Sus; species Sus scrofa. Next base: position 54,838,471 of record NC_139393.1, on the reverse strand, counting down.
GAATAAGATATCCTGGAACTGCATTATACTAGATTATAGGGTTTTAAAAAATGAAATCTTGGGAGTTCCCTTATGGCTCAGCAGGTTAAGGATCTGATTGTAGGGTTTTAAAAAAATGAATCTTGTGAGTTCCCTGGTGGCTGCAGGTGCTCCCTTGGGAGCAGGTTAAGGATCTGATTGTAGGGTTTTAAAAAATGAATCTTGGGAGTTCCCTGGTGGCTTAGCAGGTTAAGGATCTGCTGTCATCACTGCTGTGTCTTGATTTGATTCCTGCTGGGAAATTCTGCATGCCTCAGGTGCGCCCCTGAGGGGGTGCATAGGAGGAGGTGTGTTTAAAACAACACAATTTAGGAGTTCCTGTCATGGCACAGCAGAAACGAATCTGACTAGGAACCATGAGGTTGTGGGTTCAATCCCTGGCCTCGCTCAGTGGGTTAAGGATCTGGTGTTGCCGTGAGCTGTGGTATAGGTCACAGATGTGGCTCGGATACTGAATTGCTGTGGTTGTGGTGTAGGCTGGCAGCTGTAGCTCTGATTCAACCCCTAGCCTGGGAACCTCCATATGCCGTGGGTGCGGCCCTAAACAACAAAAAATATATAAAAAATAACGCAATTTATTTGTATAGTGATGGAGGTTAGGAGTTCAAAATTAGTCTTGTGGGACTAATATCAGGGTATTGGAAGAGGTGTGTTTCTTTTGAAGGTGTTAGAGGAGAGTCTGCTTCCTTGTCTCTTTTGGCTTCTGGAGGTTGCCTACATTCCTGTACTTTCATCTTCAAAGTATATCATTCCAGCCTCTACTTCTGTCATCACCTTTCTTTCTGCTACCTATCATCATATAGTCTTCGCTGATTCTGACCCTCCTGCTGGCCCAAGTAGATAATCCAGAAAAACCTCCCACATCAAAGTCCTTAATGCAGTCAAATCTACAAAATATTTTGTCATGTCAAATAACATATACACAGACTTCTGGGAATTGGGGTGAGGACCTCTTTGAGGACTGTTATTTGGCCAGTACATATCCTTTCTATGGAGTCATTCACCTGTACTATGATTGTTTATATAGAAAAAGCCAAGATAACTTACATTTACATTAGTAGAATAATGAGTTTAGCAAGGTGATTCCATGTTTTTCTATAATTCAAACACAGGAAGTTGAAAAATGGTTTTTTGTTTTTTTTGTCTTTTTGCCATTTCTAGGGCTGCTCCCACGGCATGTGGAGATTCCCAGGTTGGGGGTCCAATTGGAGCTGTAGCCACCGGCCTACGCCAGAGCCACAGCAACACGGGATCCGAGCCGCGTCTGCAACCTACACCACAGCTCACGGCAACGCCGGATCCTTAACCCACTGAGCAAGGCCAGGGATCGAACCCGCAACCTTATGGTTCCTAGTTGGATTCGTTAACCACTGCGCCACAACGGGAACTCCTGAAAAATGTTTTTTTAAAAGATGTCATTTACAATGTTAGTGAGTTGTAGAGTACCTTACAATAGGACTAACAAAAGATGTTCAAACTTTTATGAAGAAAATTATCAAAAAGTGAGAGACTTCTGGTTTCTGGTCCAGTGTGTAAGGAGTTTGGAGGTCATCACTCTGCCTTAAAGTGAGCAAAAAGCTGAACAAACTGAAAAACCAGCAACTCTTTCTTGGATCTTTCAGAGAAGTGAGGTCATTGGGCCAACTGCTGTCCCCCAACTGGAAAGATAGGTGAATACAGAGAAATACAACTTCACCAGAACAGAAACCCCTTATGAAAACCAGTTCTGGGGTAGGAAAAGCTAAACTGTGATTGATAAATTACTGCAAGCTCAGCGTGAACAAATCTGAGTTAAAATGTCAGGGGACCCCCCCCCCCCAAGTCATTGGGGGGAATCTCATACTCTTAGGAGTTTTATATCTAGGGGCTCCTAAACTGAACATTTTTTTTCTTAATTTCTGATGTTTTTTTATTATACTGCTAGGCAAAATGATTGTATGTATTCAGTGGTGTTATGGGGGACGGAGTCTTGACCTAGCTGTAAGTCTTTTGTGTTTTAATATGTGCCTTTTTTTTTTTTTTTTTGTCTTTTTTAGGGCCACACCCTTGGCATATGGAGGTTTCCAGGACAGAGGTCGAATCAGAACTGTAGCTGCCGGCTTACGCCACAGCCACAGCAATGCCAAATCTGAGCCGAGTCTGCGACTACACCATAGCTCACAGCAACGCCGGATTCCCTAACCCACTGAGCAAGGCCAGGGGTCAGACCTGAGTCCTCATGAATGCTAGTTGGGTTCATTAACCACTGAGCCACAGCGGGAACTCCTGTAGTATGTGCATTTTAAATATACCAGGTATAGCGAATTTTTAGGGCTGATACTAGTTTGAGTTTCTTGAGGTATAATACATTCTCTTTCTTGAAATATTTCTCACCAGTAGGAGAACCAGCAAGGTTAATTGGAACTAGTCCTCCAGCAAGAGTTCACACCCCTCTTCCAATCGACCAACATAACTATTTTCTCTGCCTTTAGAAATATTCTCTAAATTTACCTCCCCTTGCCTTTTTGTTTTCCTTCTTAATTCCCTATTTAGCCATCTGAAGGAGACTTTTGCAGTCTAAGTTAGACTAGGTCTTTTCCCTGCTGGAAGCCTTTTAAAGAGCCCTATCATGCTAGGAAAAAAGTCTTAACTATTTTCCTTGGCTTAAAAGGCCTTCAAAAACTGGTCACATCTTACCACTCTTCCTAGTTCATGCCACTTTAGCCACGAGGGCTGCGGGCCTCATTCTCTGCACACGCTGAGCAAGCTTCTCCCTCTGTCCAGAATACTCTTTTCTCCAGTTATCCTTGTGGCTTTTTCCTTCACTTTACTTGGCGTCTTTCTACTCAAAACCATCTCAAGAGTTCCCCTTGTGGCTCAGTGGGTTATGGACCCAGTGTTGTCTCTATGGGGATTTGGGTTCGATCCCTGGCCTCACTCAGTGGGTTAAGGATCCACTGCTGTTAGCTGCGGTGTAGGTTGCAGTTGTGGCTCGGATCTGGTGTTGCCATGGCTGTGGCGTAAGTCAAGCTGCAGCTCCAGTTCGACTCCTGGCCCAGGAACTTCCATATGCAGGTGTGGCCATAAAAAAGAAAACAAAAAACGAAAAAACTACCTCCTCAAAGAGGTCTTTCCAGGCTCTAAATAGCCTTCCTGGTTACTCTATCCCCTTTACCTGCATTTTAAAAATACTTAAAAAAAAAAAAAAAAAAGAAAAGGAAATAGAAGTACTTTTTGTAACACTTAAAACCACATTATATATGTATTTGCTTACTATCTGTCTTGCTAGAGTGTAAGTTCCTGAAGCCAGGAAATTTGTTTTCTTTTTTAAAGTTTTTCTATTAAAGTATAGTTGATTTATGATGTTTTGACAATTTGTCTTTTTTTTTTGAATAGGTGAAGTAGAAAGACAAATACCATATGATATTACTTATATCTAGAATCTAATATACGGCACAAATGAACCTCTCCACAGAAAAAATCATGAACTTGGAGAACAGACTTGTGGTTGCCAAGGGGGAGGGAGAGGGAGCGGGATGGACTGGGAATCTGGAGTTAATAGATGCAGACTATTGCCTATTTAACCATCTGGAGAAGACTTTTGCAGTCTAAGACTAGTTCTTAAGCAATGAGAGCTTGCTATATAGCACTGTGAACTATGTCTAGTCACTTATGATGGAGCATGATAATGTGAGAAAAAAGAATGTATATATGTATGTGCAACTGAGTCACTTTGCTGTACAGTAGAAAATTGACAGAACACTGTCAACTAGGTATAATGGAAAAAAAATCATGCTTAGAACGTAGAGACAGAGTAACTAGTCTAGTCACGTGGATAGAAGGTCCAGAGCTGAGATTCAAACTCATGCCTGTCTGTCTGCAGAGGATGAGCTTGTTAAATTTAACAAACCATTGTGCTGCCTTGTCTAGCCCCAGAATGTCAAAGGTTATTCATTACTTCACATTGTGATACTTGTAAACATTGTTTTGTAGTAATTCACAGTCCTCTTTTATAGATGTCTAATTATAACTGCTGATCACAGAGGAATGATTGTTCCTATTGTTGCCACATTTTATGGCTTTCCTTCTTGCCAATTTTATGGTATAAATCAAAAGAGAGATGCTTTATTGACAGGCACTATTTAGTGCCATTTTCCCTCTTCTGTACATGAGACATAGTGACTAAGTACCATTTATGTAATAGTTCATAGATATAGGACTGCTTTTGTTCTTCTGTGTGTTGGGTGCTTCAGTCACCTAAGGAGGTATGACCTTCCCTCAGGGAGTTTGCAGTCTAGAGGATGTGGGGGAGGGAGGCAAATGCAGAGGGCTGCATATTCAAGGCAGAATGTTCTAACTCCTGAGGCATCAGAAGTGATGTGAACGTTCATAGAGAAGTGGAGTAAACCAGGAACAGGGCAGGTAGAATTTGAGAGGAGGTTTGAATATTACATAGATGTTGGAGAGCAATATTCCAAGAGGAATGAGCAGCACGAGCAAAGGTGTAAAAACTAAAAGACAGTTTAAAGGGATGGGTCCAGCCTGAGCACGAGTGGGAAAGCTCTTTGGGACTCTGTTGTGCGATGCCTTCAGTGCTAAGGGAAGGGTTGGTAACTAGTTCCTCAGGCAGTAGACATGACCGGTTTTTGACCTGTGATATTAGATTTGGTCAATTTATATGTAGTGTTTAGAGTCTAGCCTCTGGATTGGAGCTGAAAAAGGCCATAGGCAAGAAACTGATTAGGAGGCTGCTGTAAAATTGAAGGCAAGGTTTTTTAAGGTTTTGAGTAGGTTAGTGACAGGGAGATTGAGAAGAAATGAGTAAGTGTCAGTGGCATTGGCTGAAATAAAATCTTGAGCACCTAGCAGTTCATATATGTTTTGAATAAGGGAGAAAGAAATCCAAGCTGACAGAATTTTCAGACCCGAGTCACTTGGAACATGGGGGTCATTAGTAGACCTGAACTTTGGATAAAAAACGTTTTGAGGGAAAATTGATACTTGTTTCATGCTGCAGGGCAGTTGTCCTGTGTACTTTCTAGTAGTGAATGTGTTTAGTGGGAAAGGCTTTCTTTTCTGTATTATTTTTACTGGAGACCTTAACACTAACCAAATAAGAATTTTTAAATCGGTTTTTAGGGCCACACTTGCGGCATATGGAAGGTCCCAGGCTAGGGGTCATATCAGAGCTGTAGCTGCCGGCCATGGCCACAGCCACAGTCACAGCAACAACAGATCCGTGCCGTGTCTGCAACCTACACACAGTTTACGGCAATGCTAGATCTTTAACCCACTGACTGAGGCCAGGGATTGAGCACACATCCTTATGGATATGAGTCAGGTTTGTTTCTGCCACACAGCTGGAACTCCCAGAACAATTTTTATTATTTGTATTTGCTAAAATTTCAGTGATCTAATATGGTTCAGCTTATACAGTTTTGAGAATTCATTTTTGATAAATCATATGCCATAGTAAGTTTATTAACAAAGCTGTTTTCGGCTCGTTGTGTTTGCTCTGCTTTAGTTATCTGTTGCCTTGTAACAAAGTACCCCAAACTTAGTGATTTAAAACAATTGTTTAATTATCTCTTATGAGTCTCTGGGTTAACTGGGCTTAGCTGGATGGTGGTTTCTGCTCCTTGTCACGTCAGCTGGGGGCTTGAGACATCGAGGAGCCTTGTTGGGCTGGAAGTGAAGAGGGCTCACTCACATGCTAGTGATGCCCTGGGCCACGTGAGCTGGTGATTGGAGCACCTTGGTTCTCCTTGACACAGCCGCTCCCATGATGGTGGCTGGGTTCCAAGAGGGAGTGTCCAAGAGCCAGCATCTCATGAAGAAGGAAGCACATGCTTCCACTTCTCTTAAGGAAGGCCTGGAATCAAAGATTCTAGAATACCTCTTCTGCCATAGTCTACTGGTCAAATAACAGGGACAGTTCAGATTCTTGCTCTACTGCTTTTTTTTTTTTTTTAGAAATTAATTTTTTTTTTTTTTTTTTTTTTTTTGGTCTTTTTGGCATTTCTTGGGCCGCTCCCGCGGCATATGGAGGTTCCCAGGCTAGGGGTCGAATCGGAGCTGTAGCCGCCAATCTACGCCAGAGCCACAGCAACGCGGGATCCGAGCCGCGTCTGCGACCTACACCACAGCTCACAGCAACACCGGATCCTTAACCCACTGAGCAGGGGCAGGGACCGAACCCGCAACCTCATGGTTCCTAGTCGGATTCGTTAACCACTGTGCCACGACGGGAACTCCTTTTTTTTTTTTTTTTTTTTTTTTTTAAAGGGACGCAGGCATATGGAAGTTCCCAGGCTAGGGGTCGAATCAAAGCTGCAACTACCAGCCCACACCACAGCCACAGCAAAGCGGGATCTGGGCCTCATCTGTAACCTACACCACAGCTCATGGCAACAGTGGATTCTTAACCTGCTGAGCCACAACAGGAACTCTCATGACCTACTTCTTGATGTGAGAAGGGAGGTGTCCATACAGAAAGAGGTGGAAGTACTTGTTGGAGGCTATCTTTGGAGACAGGTTACCACATACTCCAGAAGGTATTAGCTCAACAAATACTTATTTGAACATTGACTTACTAGAACATCAGATAATGTTCTAATAGATTTAGGAGTAACTAAAATCCTCTGCTGTCTTAGAATTTGCATTTCCTTGGCGACACAGGTAATGAGTAAGTAAATCTGATAATTTTAGAAACTGATAAGTAAAGTTCTCCTTGTGGTTCAGTGGAAACGAACCCGACTAGGATCCATGAGGTTTGATCCCTGGCCTCGATCAGTGGGTTAAGGATCCAGCGTTGCTGTGAGCTGTGGTATAGGTTGCAGACACAGCTCGGATCTGGTGCTGCTGTGGCTGTGTTGTAGGCCAGCAGCTATAGTTCTCTTTCTACCCCTAGCCTGGGAACTTGCATATGCCACAGGTGTGGCTCTAAACAGCAAAAACAAACAAACAAAAAACCTGATAAATGCAGTAAAGAAAATCAAGGCATGAATGAAGTTGCCATTAAACAAGATGAAGGCTAATGACTTAGCAAACTTTGTCCACGTATGCTAGAGCTAATATGAATTCTCAAGTAAAAATTTGCTAATAACTCATGCCATGATAAGTTCCTGCATATATAAAGTACTTAGCATAGAGTATAGCACAGCACTGTCCAATAGTGTTGGAATGTTCTGGGTTGACACTACCCAGTATGGTAGCCCCAGCCACATGTGGGGCTCTTTATATGTGGCCAGTGCAATTGAGGAACTGAATCTTTTATTTATTAAATTAAATCATTTACTTTTTGGCCATGCCCATAGCATATGGAAGTTCCTCGGCCAGGGACCAAACCCACGCCACAGCAGTAATCAGAGCCACAGCAGTGTCAATGCCAGGTCCTTAACCTGCTAAGCCACCAGGGAACTCTGAATTTTATTTTAAATTGATTTAAATAGTCACAACTGGCTAGTGGCTACTGTATTGGACAGTTCAGCTCTTGCATGTAGAAGATGCTAAACCTTGCCCCTTCTTAGACCTGTCTACTTTTCTTCACCTAGTAGAACTCAGTTGAATTCTAAATGGTAATTGTGTTGCAGCTAGGTGTAATGAAAAAGTCAAGGAATATAGAATCAGACAAATTTGGATTTGAAGACCAGCTCTATTAGTTTTGTATCCTGGGATGAATTGTTTAATCAGTCTTTTCCTTGTAATGCTTTTGAGAGAGGTTGATGTATACAGATCACTTGACATTCTTTCCATTTGAAAACTTTAAAAAAGGAGAGAACTTAAAAATGGGTATTTTGTGACTCACTATAAAATTTACATACAAAGGCTAGAAATGGGAACACAGGAATGTGAACAAAGGTTTTAGGTTAGTGGTGTTGCGCATGGTTATTTTTAAAATTTTCTCTTATGTTTTGAAAAATAAAAGTTAAATTTAAACTGAAATGGTCTTTAAAATTTTTTTCTTTCTTTTTTTTTTTTCCTTTTCCAGCTACCCTGTGGTGTATAGAGCTCCTGGGCCAGGGATCAAATCTGAGCCGTAGTCTTGACCTAAGCCACAGCGGCAGCAATGCTGAATCTTTTTTTTTTTTCTTTTCGCCTTTTCTAGGGCCACTCCCTCAGCACATGGAGGTTCCCAGGCTAGGCATCTAACCGGCCTACGCCACAGCTACAGCAACGCAGGATCCAAGCCACGTCTGTGACCTACACCACAGCTCACGGCAACACCGGATCCTTAATCCACTGAGCAAGGCCAGGGATCGAACCTGCAACCTCATGGTTCCTAGTTAAACCATGCCATGACAGGAACTCCAACAATGCTGAATCTTTTATCCACTGTGCTGGCCAGGGGTAGAATCTGTCCCAGGGCTCCCAAGACGCCGTCAGTCCCGTTGCAACGCAGCAGGAACTCCAGAATTTATTTCTTTATAGACATTTTTTTTTTTTTTTTAATTTTGGTCTTTTAAGGGCCACACCTATGGCATATGGAGGTTCCCAGGCTAGGGGTCAAATCAGAACCACAGCTGCTGGCCTACACTACAGCCACAGCAATGCAGGATCCGAGTCACATCTGCGACCTATACCACAGCTCAGGGCAATGCCAGATCCTTAACCCACTGAGCGAGGCCAGGGATTGAATGGCATCCTTATGGATCCTAGTCAGATTCATTTCTGCTGAGCCACAACAGAAAATCCCTTTATAGACAGTTTTTATAGTGATTTTTTTTTTTATGTTACTACTCACTTCAGCTATCATATCAACTAATTTTTAGTGTGGTAGACAGCTAATTTTTTGTTGAATAGCTTTTATTTTTATTTGTTTATTTATTTTTGCTTTTTAGGGCCTCACACATGGCATATGGAAGATCCCAGGCTAGGGGTTGGAATCTGAGCTCCCCAGCCCACTGAGCAAGGCCAGGGATTGTAACCACATCCTTATGGATACTAGTTGGATTCATTTACACTGTGCCACAACTGGAACTGCTCGGCTAATTTCTTTGTTTACCTTTTTAATCTATATTTGCCTTCTGAGTATTTTTCTTATGTTCCTTTTACTTCAGGATGTTTTCTCTTTCCTTTTTTTTTTTTTTTTAACTACTAGCTTTTTTTCTCTGTACATTTTCCTTTTAAAATCATTTTCTTTATTCTCCAAGAATTTTGAGGCCACATTACTTTATCCTTAATATTCTCCATAGTGATGTGTGCCATATTCTAATTTTTTTTTCTTCTTTTTAAATTTAAAATGTCCTATGCAGTTCATTCCTATTTAAGGCTCAGCAACCTTTATTAGAAGATTTGCTTTTAATTTGCATTTAAATGTTCAGTTTAGAATTTGGGAGATTCTCATCTCATAAACCTAATTCCAGTTCTCTTTACCCATGCATGAATACTAACTTTGCACAGTAAATGGCAGGTCTCCTATTTCTCCACCTGTCAGTTTCACCATCTTAATGGTCAGTGAATTCCAACATTGTGTTCCTTAATTACTTTTCTGCTTGAAATGTTCTAAATAACTCAGAGCTTTATTTCAGACTTTTAGAGTCAAATAAGCAATGTTTTACTCTACCGTTTTACTGTGCACAGTAAAAATGGAACTTGCTGCATCAAGAGTTGTACAGGCTGGATACACTTAAAATGTTTCTGAATATCACTGTTGAACTGATATAAAACTAGTCTAATCCTGAACTCCTTTAAATTCTTTTCTTGGATTTTTAACTTATTGAACATTCCTCTTTAGATATTCCTTATCACTTTTTTTTCCTTTTTATTTATTTTTATTTTTTATTTTTTTTTGCTATTTCTTGGGCCGCTCCTGCGGCATATGGAGGTTCCCAGGCTAGGGGGTCGAATCGGAGCTGTAGCCACCGGCCTACATCAGAGCCACAGCAACGGTGGATCCGAGCCGCATCTGCAACCTACACCACAGCTCACGGCAACGTCGGATCGTTAACCCACTGAGCAAGGGCAGGGACCGAACCCGCAACCTCGTGGTTCCTAGTCAGATTCGTTAACTGCGCCACGACGGGAACTTCTTTTTTTCCTTTTTATGACTGAAGCATAGGGAAGTCCCAGGATAGGGGTTGAATCAGAGCTCTAGCTGCAAGCTTACACCACAGCTGCAGCAACACCAGATCAGAGCTCCATCTGTGACCTGCTTTGCAGCTTGTGGCAACACTGGATCCTTAACCCTCTGAGCGAGGCCAGGGATTGAACTCACATCCTCACAGAGACATTGGGTCCTTAACCTGCTGAGCCACGACAGGAACTCCATGTTCAAGGGTCACCTGTGAGTAAGAGTATTTTGAAAACTTCTGAACACTTGTTCAGTTTGCAAAAGTTATTGGCCTCTTGCTGTCTTGTCAGCTTTACTTTCCATGCTTCCTTATACCTTTCACTTTAAGAAAGAGAGATGCTCCATGCCTTAACTAGATGTTATTTTCATCTCCAGTTGGTCTAGCTTAATATTACACATTTTTTCTTTGCTAGGTGTGTATTTATGGAATATGTGAATAAAACACATTTTTTCCCTCTCAATTTCACTTCTTTTATTCTTCAAAATTGAGTTCTATCCTTTCTAAAGCTTTTCCCTTGGTCACCTAGCCTGCAATAAACTTTTCCTTTCAACTAGAAATGTGCTCACTGACATATCCTCCCCTCCCCCACCATGTGCAAAATATCATATATATCCAAACACACATACGGACTGTTCACGGGACAGCTTTACTTTTCTAGTTTTATTGAAATATAACTGAAATAGATCTCTGCATAACGACTTGACATACACATACTGCAAAATGATTACCGCAATACATTTTGTTAACCTCCATCTCCTCAAATGGTTGTTTTTTAAAAATGAGTAATTTGAAAGTGATCATCAGGAGTTTCCATCATGGCTCAGCAGAAACGAATCTGACGAGGACCCATGAGGACGCGGGGTGCGATCCCTGGCCACACTTAGTGGACCAAGGATCCCGCATTGCCATGAACTTTGGTATAGGTTGTGGCTGTGGTGTAGGCCCCGCAACTGCAGCTCCCATTTAACACCTAGCCTGGGAACTTAAACATGCCGAGGGTGTGGCCCCAAATAAGACAAAAAAAGAAAAAAAGAAATTAACATCTGTGTAGCCACAATGGAAACTCAAGAAATGGAACATTGTTAGTACCCTACAAGCCCACCACGTGCCCCTCCCCAATGAAACCTCTCCATTTCCTCCTCCTTAGAGGTAATGATTATCCTTTTGTGATAATCCTATTTTTGCTTCTTTTTTATAGTTTTGCTATCTGTGTATGCATCCCTAAATAATATTACATTTCCTGTTTCTTAGGTTTAAGTGAATGGAATCATGTAACTTTTTGACTCGTTTCTTTTTTTTCCTTATGGTTGATTTACGGTGTTTCGTCAATTTCTACTGTACAAGCAAAGTGACCCAGTCACACATATCTATACATTCTTTTTCTCACATTATCCTCCATCATGTTCCATCTCAAGTAACTAGATATGGTTCCCTGGGCTCTGCAGCAGGATCTCATTGCTTATCCATTCCACGGGCAATAGTTTGCATCTATTAACCCCAGATTCCCAGTCCATCCCACTCCTTCCCCCTCCCCTCCCCCTTGGCAACCACAAGTCTGTACTCCATGTCCATGAATTTGTTTCTTTTCTGTAAATAGTTTCAGTTGTGTGGACTTGTTTCTTTCAAGAGTTTTTTGGTGTGTGTGTTAAGTGTAGCTGAAGTTCGTTTTCATTTCTGTGCAGCATTTCATTTATCTATTTTATTCCTAATGGACATCTGGATTGTTTATAACTCAGGGCTGCTATGAATATAGCTACTAGGAACATTCTCATGTGTATCCTGTGTATATGCACATGTTTTTCTAGGTTATTATCCCTAGTAATTGAATCACTGAATCACAGGATATGCATAACTTCAGTTTTACTAAATAAAGCTAATTTTCCCGAAAAGCTGTCCCAATTTAGACTTCCATCAACAGCCCTGTGACGCATCCTTGCTTGCCTGTTTTGGAACTGTCAGACTTAAAATTTTGCCATTTTGGTAGGTGTATCCTGGTATCTCACTGTAGTTTAAATTTGCATTTCCCTTTTTTCTTTCGGTTATTAGCTGTTTGTAGTTCTTTTGCTGTTTCCCTATCCTTTCTCTATGTTTGTATAGGAAACTTTGATTTCAAATGTATCTATACAATCTTTTTATTAATTATCAAAGATGTTAACTTTTTTTTTTTTGGCTATGCCTGTGACATGCTAAAGATGTTAACTTTTTAGTAGCACCAACCTGGCCTTCATGCTGTAGCTGATTGATCCAAAGCTAGTCTGAAGACAGGAGGAAGTTTTAGTCTTTTCATTGATCCCACCTTTTATAAAAATATTTTTTATTAATCAGTAAAGCTATTTGCCCAATAAGCATTAATTTAGTAGCAGAAGATATCAGTCAGTATACAGGTATTTTTGATGAGTGCCTCCTTGTGCTACATATTTGCCTAAGCTTTGTGGACAAGACACAAAATTCCTCCATTAATTGTCTTATGCTTTAAAGTCAGTATTCAGAGCTGCATTTATCTAATCCTGTCTTAATGCCTTGCAACACTGAACAGTCATTGAAAAGAATTAGCTAGAAAGTACTGAGGCAGCCAGTAATCTTTTTTTATTTATTATTATTAAAGTATAGTTGATTTGTAGTGTTTCTTCAAGTTCTGTTGTACAGCAAAGTGACCCAATCACACAGAGTTCCCTGTGCTGTACAGTAGGATCCCATTGCCCATCCATTCCAGATTTAATAGTTTGCATCCAAAAAACCCCAAAATGCCCATCCATCTTGCTCCCTCCCCATTCCCCCCTGGGAGCCCCAAGTCTGTGCTCCTGGGCCACGATCTGTTTCTCTTTTTTTAGATAGCATCATCTGTTTCATATTTTAGGTTCCACACAAAAGTGATATCATATGGTATTTGTCTTTTTTTCCTGGTTCACTTCACTTAGTATGAGAATCTCTAGTTCCATCCATGTTGCTGCTAATGGCATTACTTTGTCTTTTTTATGGCTGAGTGATAGTTCATTGTATATATGTTCCACATCTTTTTTTTTTTTTCTGGCTTTTTTTTTTTAATTTTTCTTTTTTATTTTCCCACTGTACAGTAAGGGGGTCAGGTTATCCTTACATGTATACATTACAATTACATTTTTTCCCCCACCCTTTCTTCTGTTGCAACATGAGCATCTAGACAAAGTTCTCAATGCTATTCAGCAGGATCTCCTTGTAAATCTATTCTAAATTGTGTCTGATAAGCCCAAGCTCCCGATCCCTCCCACTCCCTCCCCCTCCCATCAGGCAGCCACAAGTCTCTTCTCCAAGTCCATGATTTTCTTTTCTGAGGAAATGTTCATTTGTGCTGGATATTAGATTCCAGTTATAAGTGATATCATATGGTATTTGTCTTTGTCTTTCTGGCTCATTTCACTCAGTATGAGATTCTCTAGTGCCATCCATGTTGCTGCAAATGGCATGATGTCATTCTTTTTTATGGCTGAGTAGTATTCCATTGTGTATATATACCACATCTTCCGAATCCAGTCATCTGTCGATGGACATTTAGGTTGTTTCCATGTCCTGGCTATTGTGAATAGTGCTGCAATGAACATGCGGGTGCACGCGTCTCTTTTAAGTAGAGTTTTGTCCAGATAGATGCCCAAGAGTGGGATTGTGGGGTCATATGGAAGGTCTATGTATAGATTTCTAAGGTATCTCCAAACTGTTCTCCATAGTGGCTGTACCAGTTTACATTCCCACCAACAGTGCAGGAGGGTTCCTTTTCCACATCTTAATCCATTCATCTGTCCCTGGATATTTAGGTTGTTTCCACGTCTTGGCTCTTATGAATTTAGCTGCAGTGAACATAGGGGTGCGTGTTTCTTTTTTCAAGGAAGGTTTTGTCCAATAAGCATGTAATCTTTAGCGTCAGACAGACTTTGCTTTCATTTATGAGTTCAGAAATGTGTGGCCTGGTACATGTTATCTAAGCACTGTAAAATTCAGTTTTGTCATCTGCAAAATGGAAATAATAGCCTGTAACGTTATGATGAGTCAGTGTGGCATTTAATACATGTAAACTGCATAGCACATCCCCTGGCAGGTATCCATCATCAGCAGTGATGAAATCTAAAACCACCTATCCCCAGTATTTATGTTTGCCTGAGGTTTCAGGTCCAGGACTGCGGTGAGGCAAGAAACTGGGAGGGTTCCCATGTGTGCCTCAATCAAATATGAAGATATTATGTAACTCCTCTTCCATTTTAGGACTTCCAGGCTGTGTCCTGGGAGAAGTCATATATGGAACAGGAATATGGGTTAAGAGATGGTCTGAAATGTTTGGAGTCCCCTTAAGTACAGGAGCAAAATACAAGGAAAGCCAGTCTTGCCGTATTAACCTCCATTGCATAGCCACTGGAGATTTTTGTCTCTGTTTTTTCCCATTCGTAATTATGAGAGTGTTGTTTTCCAACTCTGTCAGTATCCCCTATGGCCTCTCTCCATGTTCATTTGATTATCATCCCCCAGCAATATTAAAACGAAAGATTTTCTTTTACGACTGGCAATGACATTAAAAGTTGATGTGAGAGCAGAAACATTGAATATCTTCGTTCGGGGCAACATTAGAACTGCTGTTTTGTACTGTTTTCATTACAGCTGATAGATTTTCAGTGGAAGCTGGGAATGGCCGTGAGCTCGGACAGCTGCAGATCACTTAAGTATCCTTACGTTGCTGTGATGCTCAAAGTGGCGGATCATTCAGGCCAAGTGAAGAACAAGTCCTTTGAAATGACCATTCCGCAGTTTCAGGTTTGTGATTTCACTCATTCAGTTTTAGTTCATTATTCTATAGTTGCTGCTTAGAAAAGATAACACAATCTTTAAGAGAAAATTTTAACTGTCATTTGCAATTGTTTTGATGTGCTTTACTTTCATTAATATGTGCAAAAGATCTAGATTTGTTTCCTTTGGGAATTTGATAAATTATTCTCAATGTAATATGCTGAATTTGTATGCTGAGTTATTTCCTCGCTTTCACCATACTCATCTATGAGTATATTTAGGAAATTGGCATCTTTTCTAGCAGGAATATTTGCTTTGCATTTAAACTGTTTTATTCTTCTTAGGCTCAATATTCAAGAATGATTAAGCTAAATGGATCTTACTTTTGGACAGAATTGACCCTAACTTTTCTGACTAATAGTGTTTACAAAATGGAGATCGAACTGCAGTGCTTGATGGCTAATTTTATCTGCTAGAGATTTATATAACTCAATAGTTTATATTTAGAATCATGCTGTGTATGTTATTATTTTACCTCTTTTCTGTAAGCAAAGAGTTGAAAAATGGCGAATTTGAAATCAGCTATTCTTTTAAAAGTATGTACAGGGATGCTTTGTCATTGCTAATTTAATTGGCCTCAGAGTATTGTTTTTGTTTATTTGTTTTGATCCCTTTGGTGAGAGAAGAGATACAAATTCTTTCTTAAAGCAGCTGCCACTCTAAGAAAAGCAATCATAGTGAGTGAAGTGGAAATATAATGAGAAATCTTTATAAAGCTAACAAAAAATATATTGGCCTCTCATATACTACTCCTGGATGCTTTTGATCTCTTTTACAAACTACATTTCCCCCTCAGCTATATTGAGGTATAACTGACAAATAAAAGTTGTATGTATTCGCAGTTCCTACTGTGGTGCAGTGGGTTAAGAATCTGATTGCAGCAGCTCCGGTTGCTGTGGCGGTGCCAGTTCAGGAGGTCCCTTTGTGGTGCAGTGGAAACAAATCCAACTAGGAACCATAAGGTTGCAGGTTCGATCCCTGGACTCGCTCGGTGGGTTAAGGATCAGGCGTTGCCATGAGCGGTGGTGTAGGTTGCAGACAAGACTCGGATCTGGCATTGCTGTGGCTGTGGTGTGGGCCAGCAGCTGTAGCTCCGATTAGACCCCTAGCCTGGGAACCTCCCTATACCTTGAGTGTGGCCCTAAAAAGCAAAAAAAAAAAGCTGGATTTCCTTCTATTTAAAGGATGGATAGTATTCCGCTATGTATATACACATACCACATTTTATATATCCTTTCCTTTGTCAGCAGACACTCGGGTTGTTTCCATACCTTGGCTATTGTGAGTAACGCTGCATTGAACATGGGAGTGCAGATGTCTTGAGACAGAAATTTTATTTCCTCTTTTTGACAATATGGATGAACTTGGAGGACATGATGCGAAGTAAAATAAGCCAGACACAGAAAGACAAATACAGCCTGATCTCACTTATATGTGGAATCTATAAAAGTGGAATTCATGGTAACATAACGTAGATAGTGTTTATGAGGGCTGGAGGGTAAGGAAAATGAGAAGATTCAAGAGGTACACACTTTCAGTTACAGGATGATAGAGTTCTGGAGACCTGGAGTTCCTGTCTTGGCTCAGTGGTTGGCGAACCTGACTAGCATCCATGAGGTTGCGGGTTTGATCCCTGGCCTCGCTCAGTGGGTTGAGGATCCATCGTTGCCGTGAGCTGTGGTGTAGGTTGCAGACGCGGCTTGGATCCCGAGTTGCTGTGGCTGTGGTGTAAGGCCAGAGGCTACAGCTCCGATTCAACCCCTAGCCTGGGAACCTCCATGTGCTGAGCGTGAGGCCCTAAAAGACAAAAAAGACAAAAAAAAAAAAAAAAATACTTCTGGAGACCTCATGTACATTATGACTATAGGCAATACTGAGGTACTATACACTTGTATTTTGAGGGAACAGTAGATTCACAGGCAGTTCTAAGATATAATAGAGAGATCCCAAGTACTCTTTTCCTTGGTTTCCCAGAATAGTAACACCTTGTGAAACTATGACTGGGGGACAGACATTTCTGCCACCACATGGATCCCTCGTGCTCCCCCATTCTGCTCTGTGATAGCCGCACCCACCGCCCTCCCTCCACCACCTCCTCATTAGCCCCTGGCCGCCACTAACCTGTTCTCTATTTCAGCAATTTTGTCATTTCGAGAAGAACGTTATATAAGTAATCATCAGGATGTAACCTCTGGGACTGTTGTTGTTTTTTTTTTTTTTTTTTTTTTTTTTTTTGCTTTTTAGGGCTGTACCTGCAGCATGTGGAAGTCCCCAGGCTAGGGGTCAAATCAGAGCTATAGCTGCCAGCCTACACCAGCCTATCCTCAGCAATGTGGGATCCAAGCTGAGTCTGTGACCTACACTCCAGCTCATGGCAACATCGGATCCTTAACCCACTGAGCGAGGCCAGGGATCAAACCTGCATCCTCATGGATACTAGTCAGATTCGTTTCCAATGAGCCACAATGGGAACTCCCTGGGGACTGTTTTTTTTTTTTTTTTTTTTTCCACTCAGCATCATTCTCTAGAGATTCCTTTAGGTTGTTGCAGGTGTCAATAGTTCATTCCTTTTATTGCTTAATAGTAATTCCACAGTGTGGATAGACATCGCCTGCCTAACTCTTCACTCAGCAAAGGACATCTGGGTTGTTTCTAGTTTGGGGCTATTACGAATAAAGCTGTTATAAATATATATTTATATATATGTATGTATGTGCAGGTTTCTGTGCACACATAAATTCATGTCATTAGAGATAAATGCTCAAGAATGTAAATGATAGGTCCTATGGTAGTTGCAACATGCTTTTTTTTTTTTCCCCAGAAACTGCCAAGCAGTTTTTCAGAGTGGCTGTGCTATTTCACATTCCCACTGGCAATGTCAGAATAATCCCGTTTTTCCACACTCTTGAAGCATTTGGTCTTGTCACTTTTAAAATAAATCTAGCTATTCTGATAGGTATGCAGTGATATCTCATGGTTTGAATTTATAGTTCCCTAATGGCTAATGATGTTAAACAACTTTTCTTGTGCTTATATGCCTTCTGTATATATTTTATGTAAAAAGCAGACTCAAGAGAGATCATGGACCTAAATGTAAAATGCACAATGAAATTTTGAAAAAGAAACAAAAGAAATGAGGATCAAGGCCTAGGCAAAGAATTCTTTGACTGGACACCAAAAGCTCAGTCTATAAAAGGAAAAATTGAAAATTGGATTTTATCAAAATTAAAAACTTCTACTCTGTAGAAGACCTTGGTAAGAGGATGAAAAGATAAGCTACAGAGTAGGAGAAAATATTTGCCAATGACATCTCTAACAAAGGACTAGTATCTAAAATGTATAAAGAGGAGTTCCCGTCGTGGCGCAGTGGTTAACGAATCCGACTAGGAACCATGAGGTTGCGGGTTCGATCCCTGCCCTTGCTCAGTGGGTTAACGATCCGGCGTTGCCGTGAGCTGTGGTGTAGGTTGCAGACGCGGCTCGGATCCCGCGTTGCTGTGACTCTGGCATAGGCTGGTGGCTGCAGCTCTGATTGGACCCCTAGCCTGGGAACCTCCATATGCCGTGGGAGCGGCCCAAGAAATGCCAAAAAGACAAAAAAAAAAAAATTGGTAAAATGTATAAAGATGTCTCAAAACCTTACAGTAAAAAAAGTAAAAACATAATTCCAAGAAAACAACAACAACAAAAGCAAAAGAAGACCCCTGGCCTGGGACCTTCATATGCCACAAGTGCAGCCCTAAAAATATATATATATATATATGTATTTAAAATTCAGTTACAGGAGTTCCCGTCATGGCCCAGTGGTTAACGAATCCGGCTAGGAACCATGAGGTTGCAGGTTCGATCCCTGGCCTTGCTCAGTGGGTTAAGGATCTGGCGTTGCCGTGAGTTGTGGTGTAGGTCGCAGACGCGGCTCCGATCCCGAGTTGCTGTGGCTGTGGTGTAGGCCAGTGGCTACAGCTCTGATTAGACCCCTAGCCTGGGAACCTCCATGTGCCGGGGGAGTGGCTCTAGAAAAGATAAAAACAAATAAAATAAAATAAAATTCAGTTAGGACATGGGCAAAAGGCGTGAATAAATATTTCACCAAAAATATATATAGATGACATAAAAATGCAAGAAAAGTTGTTTATCATTTCTTTCTTTTAGAACAGATATATCTGCTTTAGAACAAAAAAGGCAGTCAACATTTTAATGCTAAGTGGTATCTTGGAAGAATTAGGACTTGGTCGAAAGGAAATAAAGGTAGCATATGGTGATATATGAGTAGCTTTCAACTGAATGTAGGGACAAAATCCACTTCAAAAAGGAATATAGGGAGTTTCCGTTGTAGCTCAGCAGTAATGAACCCAACTAGTATCCATGAGTATGTGGGTTCAATCCCTGGCCTTGCTCAGTGGGTTAAGGATCTGGCGTGGCTGTGAGCTGTGTAGGTTGCAGGCGTGGCTCAGATCCTGCGTTACAGTGACTGTGGCGTAGGCTGGCGGCTGCAGTTCCGGTTTGACCCCTAGCCTGGGAACCTTCATATGCCTCAGGTGTGGTCCTAAAAAAAAGCAAAAATAAACCAAAAAAACAAAAAAAGGAATATGGTTTCAGTCCTTTCGTAATTCATAATCCCACTCTAATTCTTATTTTTCTTGCAGCATTTGTGCTTCCCGATTCCACTTCTAATTTTTTTCTTTTTTTTTCTCACTGGGGAAAAAAAAAATCACAAATGAGGCTACTTTTTTAAAGGTAGTTTTTATGTGGCTAAAGCTAACCAGGCAAACAGAGCCTGTTAGTCACATTACAGGACTGAGAGCCAAGGAACATTCTTTGAGCTTTTAATTTATATCTTTCTAGTACCTGAAGTTATGATCATCAGTATCTATTTTTAAGGAAATAATAACTTTCTCCTTCACCTCATAACAGATTTACATAAACATTAAAACAAAAGACAGATACTCTTTTAAGTAGCAATGTAGAGAATTAAGTCCAGAGGAGAAGGAAAAACAAGGATGTAAATAAATCATGAGATGGTATCAGATTCGCCTCCTACTTCTTGGCAGATAGAGGAGAAGAAAGGAAAACAGAATTTGCTTGATGCCTCTTTTATCTGAGGTTTCAAAAAGCGTGACTTCTGTAGGAGAACCACCATGGTAGCTTAGTTTTTAAATAAAACATAAATAAAGCTTCTGTCATATAAGTGATTGTTGGTGTTGGGTCTCTCTTACTGTAATTGACAGGACAGCCCCTATCACCCTGAAATGCCATCTTTCACTAAATTAAAAGTGGTTCAAAGTCTAGGAACCATTCTATCATTTTTAAAAATCTTCATTGTCTAGAACAGTGCTGGGTATTTAATAAATCTTTCTGGTGTGATCTCAGAGAACTTTGTTGGGTGCTTTTAAAACATTTAGTCCTGAGCCAGTTACCCAACTCTATAGTAGTATTTTTGCTTGCACCAAATTGCACCTGTTTTTTTCTTATGTAACCTTCCAATAATGATAGCTGAGGGTATAACATTAAAATTCAAACTTAGTATGTTATAGAGCTTCTGTTGGTCAGCTGTAATTAAAAGAGTGATATAAATAGCCTCTAAAAAAGCAAAATTAATGTTATTTTTTCCCCTTTCTCTCCAGAATTTCTACAGACAGTTCAAGGAAATTGCTGCAATTATGGAAACTGTGTGAAAGCTAATTACTTGGTTGATGAATTGCTACCATTCTAAAATCATGGACTTCACTTTCTGCAACCACACTGCCTAAGGATCAAATGATATTTATTGAATGAAAGTTACACTTTTGGTTTTCCATTTTTTTAAATAATCAAAATCAGACAAACAGGAATTACAAAGTTGTGATTGATGCACAACTTTGTGAATGTACCAAGAGCCACTGAAACCGAACACTTTAAAGGGTAAACTTTGTGGTATGTGAATTATATTTTTAAATCATACAGTGGAATGATATTAAAAGCAACACAAATTTATGTATTAGGCCAATAGTTTTAAAAATTACAGGTAATGTTACCCTTTATAAATAAAACCTTATATAGAGTCCTTTATATATAGTCTTATAAAGTATCTATAAATGACAAAAGTAGTGTTTGATTAGGGTAACATTACAAACTCAGTTTTATAACATTCACTTGTCATAAACGCAATCAGTGAGAAGAGTGAGGCTGCTCCTTCTCAAACATTTGGACCAGGTTAGGATTGATCATTGTTTTCCTTACGTTAGCCAAGCATTCAGATGTTTCTGTTATTAATATTTGTAGAAATTTCAAATATGTGCACAGATTTACAAAAATAGGTTTTATTCTGAGTTTACATATACCTAAATTAATCTGGTAGCCCAGGTTATTATGTTAGATGATCTCTGTTGGATTTATATTTTTAAATCTGTTGTTAAAATATTTTATAAAGCTACAGCAGTCAACACTGTATATCATTGCTTAGGAATAAACAGGTCCCTGGAGTCAACTAGGTGGCCTAGAAATAGATCAAGACATTTAGGGCAAGGATGGTATTTCAGTTGGATGAGAAAACAGGATTTATTTAATATGTGCTAGTAACCCTTCACAACATATGCAAAAGTAAGTTCCAAATGGACTACTGACCTAAATAAAAAAGATAAAAATGAGAAATTTTACAGGATATTTATGTTAACTCAGGCTTAGGAAGATAGCAACTCCCCATCTATAATAGCAAATATAAATATAATTGAAATATAAAATTAAAAAGTTATATGTAGGGAAAAATAGACCATGAACAAAAACAAAAGACAAATGCTAGGTTGATGTGTAAGTTAGTTCTCGGTTTGGAAAACAAATTGCTTTAACTGTTTTAAATAGGAAGGGCTTTTATACAAGAAACGAGATGCTTACTCAACTGTGGGACTGAGGGAACAAGTCAGGAGAAATCATTGCTGGCTCTTGAAAATCCAGTAAAGCAGGAATTTCAGGAAAGCTCCCACTAATCTCCGCACACTCTCTACAGGCCATTTCTGCCATCAGTCAGCATGTTATGATGAAATAAAAAACCCTTCCTCATTTCCGTGAGATTGCCTCTCACTGGTGAAAGTTAAACCAGGACCCGTTTAATACAGGTATCTGGACAATTGAGCTTCTAGTCTTTTAGCACCTATGGAGGAGAGATTTAGAAAAGCAAGAATGGTGTTGACAGAGTTCCCACTGTGACACAATGGGTTAAGGATCCCACATTGCCATAGCTGTGGTGTAGGTTGCAGCTGCGGCTCGGATTTGATCCCTGGCCCGGGAACTTCCATATGCTGTGGCTGTGGCTGAAAAAGAAAAAAAAAGAATAGCGCTGAGTATTTCTGTTCTGCTGACAGAAATAAGGGTTATTTTGTTCTTTTTGCAGGAAGATACACGTACATGCCATGTAGAAATTTCACAATCGGAAATTTCAGTCTAGAAATAGATGCTTTGGAATAAAGCCACCAATATGTAAAAATATTTGCAAAACTGGCTAACCGTTCATCCAGTTCCTGTTGGGGCATACAGGAAGACTGCATTTCCTAGCCTCCCTTGCAGTTAGGTTGGGAGCTTGTGATTGGGTTGTAGCCAGTGAAATCTGTGCAGAAGTGCCCCAAGCCACATCCAGTCTTTGTCATAAATCTTTCCTTGTCTTCCAAGCTCTCTGCCATGTTGGCTGCTGGAAATGAAGGAATCTGAGGTAGTGAAACCATAAGATGAATCCCTGAATTACGATTGGAGGCCAGCTCCTCGTGCTAGCAGCCTGATTTTGCACCAGGCAGTGATGTGAGCTAGAAACAAACTTACTGTGGTAAGCTGGTAAGATTTTTGGAGTGTTTAAACTTGAGCCACACAAGATATTTATATGAAGATATTTATTGTACCATTTCCAGTGGCAAAAAAGCAAAATAAAGGAAAGTGAATAGCAGTCAATAAAGAAATGGTGAATAATGCCATATCTGTTATATCATACACCTGCCATTATCAATATGTATTGACAACAGGTATTATCCATATTGCTTTATAAGACTAAAAATGCATTCATATATATTTGAATTCCATATATAGTGGAAAATTAAGAAGTAATGTCTACTAAGTTATAAGCATTGGTGAAGAGGATCAGTTAAAATTTTATTAAGTCCATTGTGCATTATAAAAAATATGTATCATGGTTTTAAAAAATACTTGATTAAAATATTTGCTTTTAAGTATGCTTTTGAAAATTTCTTAAAATATTTGTTTTTAAGTATGCTTTTGAAGATTTCTTATAGTTCTTATGGGGTGACGTTTTCTTATTTTCGCAAATGTGTAGTATTTAGAAGCAGGATTTTTTGTGAACCCTGCCCCCAAATGAGGATAGACACACCGAAAACGCATCAAACGTCGGTGTCGCTGTGCTATAGACATGGTGACACCCCTACCCACCCCTACCCCCAGCTGGGTGTAACATTTTGCCTGGCATTACTGCAAGAGACTTCATTTCTACTTCCTCTTCTGACCCTCTGTGTTGGGAAGAGAGTTCTCTTCACATCCTGTCAGCATTTCCGCAGGTCTCCTGTGTGAATCCACTCTCTGGGTCCTCTGCTCGGCAACACAGTGCTGTGGGAAGCGCAGGTCCACTGCTGGTCGCTGTCCCCTCCACCCCCCACCCGGCTCCCGCCCCCCGCCCTCCCACCGCCCCGGGTACTCAGATCCCATGAAGAGTGAGCGCACTGGTCCTGCATGCTTTCCAACTGCCCACAGGCATATCCATTACCCACCCTCTGCCCAGTAGCACATTAAACCTTCTGGGATTATGAGAAAATGAAGTTCCCTTTCCATCCCTCCCTCCATCCCGTGGGGTACCGACGTCATTGCCCCTCCCCACCCCATATTAGAGGCGGAACCTGCCCGCCCAATCTGAGTCCAAACCACACTTGCCTTCCCAGACTGCACTCAGGATCTCTCCATCTCCCACCCACCCAAGAGTAACACCCACTACTCCCCCGCTTCTCCCACCTACCCCCTCCCTCATTTGTAATATGTAAGGTTATATGCAAAGAGGCCCAAAGTAAGCCCCTGGCTCAAACACTGGGTGGTGGATTTGATGAGAATGAATTTATTTATTTATTTATTTGTCTTTTTAGGGCCATACCCGTGGCATATGGAGGTTCCCAGGCTAAGGGTCCAATTGGAGCTGCAGCCACCAGCCTACACCACAGCCACAGCAGCACTAGATCCGAGCCAGGTCTGCGACCTACATCACAGCTCATGGCGAGGCCAGGGATCAAACCTCATGGTTCCTAGTCGTATTCGTTTCCGCTGCGCCAAGAACTCCTGATGAGAATAAATTTAAATTGCATGTTTATCTTTTGAATTTAAAAGGCAAGCTGTCTTCCTAAGTTTTGTACTATTCTCTTTGAGAATGTTTATTTTGCTTCTTAGGAATTTAATGAGTTTCACTGGGCTGACCTGGGAATTAACCACTGTTTATAGCATTTCTGTGGGAAAATGTGTTTCAAGTATCAAACACTTGACCTAAATGTAAACTTTTGGAAAATATCATTCTCAAGTTGGATAATATGTTAATGAACATTTAGTTTCCAAAAACAAATCCTTTGCCCCCAGCTCATCAAGCAAAACCCAGATATTTTCATACATTCTGCTCTTCAGACAGGTTAACATACATGTCAGATTTATGTGGAAAGAAGGCAAAATAGTCTCATTAATTAAATTTTTGGCTTTTTAGGGTTGCACCCGCAGCATATGGAGATTCCCGGGCTAGGGGTTGAATCGGAACTACAGCTGCCAGCCTGCACCACAGCCACAGCAACACAGGAACCGAGCTGCATCTGCAATTTATACCACAGATCACAGGAAAGCTGGATCCTTAACCCACTGAGTGAGGCCAGGGATCAAACCCGTGTCTTCATGGATGCTAGTCAGGTTTGTTACTGCTGAGCCATGATGGGAATCCCTGTACTTTAGATTTTTAAAAGTACACTTTACTTTTTAAAGTTTCAGATATATAGAAAAATTGCAAAGATAACACAGAAAGTTTTCATGTACCCCACACCATTTCCCTGATTAACATCTATAAGATGTTACACTTGGTAGATGGTACCTGTGTTATTATTACTATTTTTTTGTGTGTGTCTTTTTAGGGCTGTACCCTTGGCATATGGAGGTTCCCAGGCTAGGGGTGGAATTGGAGCTGTAGCCACTGGCCTACACCACAGCCACAGCAACTCGGGATCTGAGCCAAGTCTGGGACCTACACCACAGCTCATGGCAACACCTGATCCTTAATCCACTAAGCAAGTCCAGGAATCGAACCTGTGTCCTCATAGGTACTAGTCAGATTCATTTCCACTGAGCCACGATGGGAAGTCCATTACCTTTGTTATAACTGATGAACCAATATTGACACATTAGGTGTCCTTTGTTTATCCCTAATATCTCTTTCTGTTCCAGGATCACATCTAGGACATGATATTACATTTAGTCATCATGTCTCCTTAAATTTCTCTTGTCTATAACAGTTCCTCAGACTTTCCTTGTTTTTGTTGGCCTTGGCAGTTTTGAGAAGTACTCAAACTGGTCAGGTATATTGTAGGAGGTGCCTCAGTTGGGATCTGATGTCTTTTTGGACTGGAGTTAAGGGCATCACAGATAGAAGGTGCATTTTCTTCACATCGTGTATCAAAGATACTTACTAGCAACATGATTTATGACTATTGATGTTGATAGTGACAGCCTGGCTGAAGCAGCGTGTGTCACATTTCTCCACTGTAAAGTTACACTTTCGCCCCCTTCTTTCCATACTTCACTCTTTGGAAGGCAGTTACTACTTGCCATCCATACTTAAGGAGTGCAGAGTTTTGCTCTCCTTCTTTTATGATGAAGTAGCTACTTTTTTTTTTTTTGCTTTTTAGGACTGCACCTGCGACATGGAAGTTCCCAGGCTAGGGGTTGAATTGGAGCTGCAGCTGCAGGTCTGTGCCACAGCCACAGCAATACCAGATCTGAGCCATATCTGAGACCTGCATCACAGCTCACAGCAGTGCTGGATCCTTAACCCACCGAGCAAAGCCAAGGATTGAACCTGTATCCTCATGGATACTAGTCAGGTTTGTTACCACTGAGCCACAATGGGAACTCCCCAACTCTATTATGCCTACTGTACAGCTTCTTTAAGTTCGGGGTGGTTGTGCCAACTCCTACCTTCACATATACATTCCACTAGAAGGAATGTTTTAAGGGAATGACCTAGAAGTTGCCCTCATCACTTCTGTTCACTTCCCATTGGCCATATGCAATAGTATGGCCGCAATTGCCTGCAAGGAAAGCTGGGGCCTATACTCTTTAGCTTAGAGACCCTCTGCCTAAATAAAAGTCCCATAACTGTAAGAAAGAAAGAACAGATATTGAGGGACAGATAGTTTCTGCTCTAAGTGTTAAGATAAAGGTATGTACAGAGTATTGTGTGGGTATAGAAGCATCAGGTGCCCAGGTAAAAGCTCTATTGCTATGCTAAATTGGTTGCTAAAGATTTCCTGGAGGCTCTAGAAACCCTAGGAATGGAAAAAAAAAAAAAACTGAAAAAAGAAGAAATACACTAATAAGATTCCTTTAGGAATTCCCACTGTGGCTCAGTGAGTTAAGGATCTGATATTTTCTCCATGGTGGCACAGATTCGATCCCCACCTGGTGCTGTGGATTAAGGATCCAGCATTGCAGCACACAGCTGCAGCTTGGATTTAATCCCTGGGCCAGGAACTTCCATATGTTGTGGGTGTGGCTATTAAAAAAAAAAAAAAAAAGAAGAAGGGATTCCTTTGACCATCAGGGATAATTATGTTTAGACAGTGTTATACACGGTCAAATGTGAATGTAAAATCCATTATTGAAAACCCAATTTAAATTATTTGGCATTACCGTCTTTTCTTCTCTCACTTTCTGTCTGGTCATTCCAAAGTGATGTGATAAATATATTCAAATGTGGACATTTTGGCACTTTCATAGAGAATTGGCATTTTCAGGCAAATCAAGATATAATTTTAAGGAAAACAAGAAGTTAGATAATACCCATGGCAACTTACATTTTGCTGAAAGGAGTATGTGTAGGTCCATTCCCTTTGGAAAATGATTTTGCTTATTTTGTAAAGTTGAATTGTGTATGTCCTTTGATGCAGCCATTCTAGTGCTTACACATTTATCTTCATAAACTGTTCATGACAGCAAAAAACTAACAACCCATGGAATTCCCGTCGTGGTGCAGTGGTTAACGAATCCGACTAGGAGCCATGAGGTTGTGGGTTTGATCCCTGGCCTTGCTCAGTGGGTTAAGGATCCAGCGTTGCTGTGAGCTGTGGTGTAGGTCGCAGACGTGGCTCAGATCCAGCAATGCTGTGGCTCTGGTGTAGGCTGGCAGCTACAGCTCCAATTCGACCCCTAGCCCGGCAACCTCCATATGCCGCAGGAGCGGCCCAAGAAATGGTAAAAAGACAAAAAACAAAAAACAAAAAAAACCCAAAACAAAACAAAAAACTAACAACCCAAATAACTGAACAGAAGTGAGAAATGAATACAGGTATGTTTTCACAATGGAATATTGTACTGAGAAAAAATTAATGAGCTAAAAGTATACATGACATCATAAATTGGTCTTAGTACCAATGTTGAATATATAGGTATCTGTGTGTAAAAACATCAAAGTAAATAAAAAATGGGAGTGAAAAGCAAAATCAAGGTGAGTGGTTACCTCTAGGCTACAAGAAAGGGAGAAGTTAGAGGCAGGATAGAAGGGGAACCCATAGCAGATGTAAATTTCTGGGGAATGTTGAATTCTTCAGGTTGGGAAATAAATCCGTGGGGTTTCGTATGTCATTAAATAAATACATGAAGTTAATTTAAAAAAAAAGAGAGCTAGGAGTTCCCATTGTGGCGCAATGGAAATGAATCCGACTAGGAACCGTGAGGTTGTGGGTTCAATCCCTGGCCTCTCTCAGTGGGTTAAGGATCTTGCATTCCCGTGAGCTGTGGTGTAGGTTGCAGATGTGGCTCAGATCCCAAGTTGTTGTGGCTGTGGTGCAGACCGGCAGCTGTAGCTCTGATTAGACCCCTAGTGTGGGAACCTCCATATGCTGCAGGTCTGGCCCTAAAAATACCAAAAAATAAAATAAAATAAAAATAGAAATAAATAAAAGAGAGCCAGGTTTAGACCAATAATGAAAGTGTGCCACAAGCCAAGGGCTAGAATTAAATGATTAATCCGGGATTCAAGCCTGTGCTTCTGAAGTAATGACAAGCAAGCAGACAAGCAGTAAAGCTACGATACATGGCATTTGACTAGATGATGTAGGTGAATCTGTTACTGGCCTGGTTCTTGACCGTCCTTAATAAAAATTGACGAGAGGCCAGACAAGAAATTCAGGCAAGGCTTTATTGGGGCCCCTGGGGCCCCTGTTGCAGCAGGGGTTGGTGGGGAGCAACGGAAACCAACAACTTTCTTGCTTGCTAGAGGTAGGGGTGGGGCAAGCTGATTATAAAGAGGGCAGAATAGGGGTGGGTCCAGGAGTTGAAGGGGGTGTGACTTAGGGTAGTCTGCCCCCCCTCTTTGGTGGTGTGCTTTTGCTCTCCGCTCTTTAGAAGTGGCAGTTGGGGTTCCCATAATTTGCCCCAAAGGCACAGGTATGCAGTTATTTTTTAACCCCCTATAGTTTGTTTGTATTTTGTTGCCCCAGGAGATGTTTGGCCAGGTGCAAGCATTGCAGCCACTGCAGCAAGGGTCCCAGGTCCCAAGTCCCTGCCTGTCTCAGGTCTACTAGTCCAACATTTCAAGAAACTCAGTCCAATGATCTTGCCTCCGGAGGAATGATAAATGCTGACCAAATTTGGCAAAGATAGGTATATAACTCAAAATACTTATTTATTAACTTACACTGAAAATGTAATGGCTAAGTAGGCTGCAATAGTTTGGTTTGGTAAGACTTTTATTCTTTATATTCAGCTGATTTACAATGTTCTGTCAATTTTTGCTATACAACAAAGTGCCCAGTCTCTCTCTCTCTCTCTCACACACACACACATATATATATATGCATTCTTTTTCTCACATTATCTTCCATCATGTTCCATCACAAGTGATTAGATACAGTTCCCTGTGCTATACAGCAGGATCTCATTGCTTATCTGCTCGAAATGCAATAGTTTGCATCTACTAACCCCAAACTCCCAGTCCATCCCCCTCCCTCCCCCTCCCTCCCCCTCCCTCCCCCTCCCCCTTGGCAACCACAAGTCTGTTCTCCATGTCCATGAGTTTGTTTCTTTTCTGTAGAAAGGTTCACGTGTGCCGTTTATTAGATTCCAGATACAAGTGATATCATATGGTATTTGTCTAGTCTCTTTCTGACATAACTTCACTTAGTATGAGAGTCTCTAACTCCATCCATGTTGCTGCAAATGGCATTATTTTGTTCTTTTTTATGGCTACGTAGTAGTCCATTGTGTATATATACCACATCTTATTAATGCATTCATCTGTGGACAGACACTTAGGTTGTTTCCATGTCTTGGCTATTGTGAATAGTGCTGCAGTGAACATGCAGGTGCATGTGTCTTTTTCAAGGAAAGGTTTGTCTGGATATATGCCCAAGAGTGGGATTGCTGGATCATATGGTAGTTCTATATTTAGTTTTCTGAGGTACCTCCATACTGCTTCCCATAGTGGTTGGACCAATTTACATTTAGGCTGTAATAGTTATATCATTTGTTCATTCAACAAATATGTATTGAACATCTCTGAGGTATCAGACACTTTGCTAATCACTTGAGATATAGTAGTGAACAGACAGTTTTCACAGGGCTTATAATCTACTGGGTAAGTCAGATATTTAATAACTAATAATAAAAACCAGCAGGTCAGCCTATTATGCACTGTGGTAGAGTAGAGGATTTGTTATCCATATTGCAGACTGAACAAATTGAGTTAGTTACGTGCTCTTGGGCAGGAGGCCTTCCTGGCAGGATTTCATCACTTCTGTGGACCAGTAACAACTGCCACCCATTTCTCTCTTTCCAATAAGTAAGAAAGAAAGTAGGTAAATAAGATGGCATTCTTGCCTGTGTTATTCTGTCTCTGCATCATCAGTGTGTGTTGAGTATGTAGGGAGTGGGCAGATTGGTTGGCTTTTTGTTCCTACATGGATCTGTATTTGGATATGATGGAGACTGTGCATCAAATGGAGATCCTGTACTTCAATAATTTTTTTTTTTTTTTTTTTTGGCTGCACCCATGGCATATGTAAGTTCCCAGACCAGGGATCGAACCGGCACCGCAGCTGCGACTTGCACCACAGCTGTGGCAATGCTGGATCCTTAATCCTCTGTTCCACAGGGAAAACTTCCAATGTATTTTTTTAATTCATTGATTTTCTGTTTTATTTGTCCTTATATGGGCAGTAAGCGACAGAATTTACTGTTTCACAATTAAAATTGCTGGTCCTTTTAAAATTGGAGACTAACATAATCTCTGAAATGAAACAAAATACCACTTTTAATTGATAATATAAACTCTTTAAGAATCTCCCAAATATAAAAATATTGTTGTGCTTCTATCTTGTGGTCATTTTTGATACAAGAAATAAACTGGAGTTCCCATTATGGCTCAGTGGTTAATGAATCCGACTAGGAACCATGAGGTTGTGGGTTTGATCCCTGGCCTTGCTCAGTGGGTTAAAGATCCGGTGTTGCCATGAGCTGTGGTGTAGGTTGAAGATGTGGCTCAGATCCCAAGTTGCTGTGGCTGTGGTGTAGGCTGGCAGCTATAGCTCTGATTCGACCCCTAGCCTGGCAACCTCCATATGCCTCTGGAGCGGCCCTAGTAAAGGCAAAAAGACAAAAAAAAAAAAAAAAAAAAGATTCAAGAAATAAACTTTAGTAATATTACAGTGCTTTCAACTACAGGTTGATTTTTACAATATAAATTAATTAAAAATTTATTTTGAACTAAATGCATAATGAAAAAGAGATGTTTTTAAAAGTCTGAAATACTGGAAGTGGGTAATAAACATTTCAAGACAAACTTTTTTCCAATGAAATTTTCAACTGAGTGATGGTCTTATTGTCTTATCCCAAGTTAAACACTTAACAGGTAAGAGATATGAGCAGTTTTATACACTGCTATTCATTTATTCAAAGAGATATCTGTACCTGCATGTTCATGGCATAGTTCAAACATTACATGCTCAAAACGAACGTGTAATGTTTTCTATATCTGGGAGTAAGAGTGCCTGTGGATATCTGAAGGCCAGAGGGGCAGCCCCAGGCAGGACTGGCCAGCTATTTCCTCAGCCATAAAACAGGGATAACAACTCCCAGGGTTGCTGTGAAAATTGAACACCATATGAAAACATAGTAAACACTGAAGACATGAACAGTCCTTGAGACATGCAAATGAGAAGGACGTTCAATGAACTTGAAATCAGAGAAAGCGGAATTATGCCAGTCCAGTGCACCCACCTTCATGGGTAAAATGTATCTGTCCAGGAGGCCCAAGTACATCTGAGAGCTGGTCAGTCTAGTGCCTAGTGATATATTGACTAATTTTCATTTTCCAATGTTAAGTGCTTGTTCCTTCTTTGACTATTCTTTCTTTGGACATGTTACATATTCACTCATTTTCTTCCTTCCTATATGGTTTATCTGAAAATTTTTGAAATGTCTGGCAATAATATGTAAATAAGAGAGTTAGAAAAGCCCTGTGGAAGATAGGACACATTAAAATGAGTTTGAAAATAGTATGGCTGAGTTCAATGCATAGAAACATATGTATAGGACATTATCCTGAACAGTGGTTTAGGTTGGGTTGCAATAGACTATTAGTTTCCTAAAGTTAAAGAAATAAAACATGGGAGTTCCTGCTGTGGTATAATGGGTTAAGTACCTGACTGCAGTGGCTTGGGGTGTCTTGGAGGTATAAGTTCTATCCCTGGCCTTCCGTTTAAGGATCTGGCATTGTTGTAGCTGCACATAGGTTGCAGCTATGGCTCAGATTCAGTAGTTGGCCCGAGAACTTCCATATGCTGTGGGTGCAACTATTGGTGAGGGGGGAGGCAAAGAAAACAAACAACCCCCCCCAACCCTCAACCACACATGAGAATCGTGGTAGGATAAAAGGAAAACATACAATTCAAGATAAGCCTGGAGTTCCCATCATGGCTCAGAGGAAACAAATCTGACTAGCGTCCCTGAGGACACAAGTTCGATTCCTGGCCTGGCTCAGTGGGTTAAGGATCTGGCGTTTCTGTGAGTTGTGGTGTAAGCCCCAGTTGCGGCTCAGATCTGGAGTTGCTGTACCTGTGGCATAGGCTCTGATTCAACCCCTAGCCTGGGAATCTCCATATGCCTCACGTGTGGCCCTAAAAAGACAAAATAAATAAATAAATAAATAAATAAATAAGGCTAATTTAGTTAAAAGAGATCTGAATTTTGCCCTCGGGTCCTGCCTGATAGAGAGTACACGGTACAGTGGGTCAGACGTGATCTTGGGCAACATCCTGACAACTAGAAGAGAATGCCTTATAAATGGTGGGTAATGTTGACTGGACCACTATAACCAAAGTCATAACAAGTTATAATTACCATCAGTTGTTACAGATTTCTTGATTTACAATGCTTAGGAAATCCTTAAATTTTCATTAGTAATGCATTCAGAAGCTTTTTCTTATGTTGGGTTGCAAATAACTAATCCTCGCGTTAGATAATTCTTTCTTTCATTCCTTTTGCTTTTTAGGGCCGAACTTGCCGCATATTGAAGTTCCCTGGCGAGGGGTTGAATCAGAGCTGCAGCTGCTGGCCTACACCACAGCCATAGCAGGATCTGAGCTGCGTCTGCAACCTACACCACAGCTCATGGCAACGCCGGATCCTTCACCTGATAAGCGAAGCCGGGAATGGAACCTCCATCATCAGGGATACTAGTCAAGGTCATTACCTCTGAGCCACAATGGGAACTTCCTTAACTGATTCTTTAACAAGTAGATTAGGGGATTGTGTCGAGGGTCAGCAAGACCACCCTCAGTTTTGGCAGTTCATTAGGAGCACTCACAGGACTCCTCATGGCTCTAGTTTATTACAGCGAAAGGATAGATACAAAGCATAACTGGCAAAGAAAAAAGGCACAAGAGGCTAACACTTGGGTAAACATTTGCAGGCTTCCAAGACTCCTCTCCCAGTAGAGTCACACAGGATGTGCTTAATCCCTCAACCAACAAGTTGTGACAAATGGTGCGAAATGTTGCCAACCCAGGAAGCTCATTAGGACTCAACCTTGAGATTTTTTTATTTGGAGCTTATCATATAGGCACCTCTGCCTGGCCTTTCAAATTTCAGAAGGAATGCAGGAGGTTGCATAATTATTTTGTTTGTACAGTTTAGACACAGTGAGCCACTTATATCAGTCAATGGTGGGAACCCTCCTGGAATCCAGGTTCCCAGTTGCCAACCTTGTCAGCTGGCCTTTTCAAGTACAAGCAGCTATGTTAACTCTTTTCTGCACAGGAATAATTAAACTCGTCTAAAAAGTCAAGAGGTAGCTTGCTGAATAGCTTCTTATATATTGCCTAAAGTATCTACTCACTTTTGTGCTAATTCATTAGCATTAATTCTCATGAAATTGAGAATGATGCTAGTATAAATTTAGCCTATACATTCTACTATACTGATCAAGAATTTCAGAATTTAAGTATTAAAGATTTTCAAACTTGAATAAGAAACTTATGTGCCAGAGTTCCTGTCATGGCTCGTCAGTAATGAACCTGACCAGTATCCATGAGGATGTGGGTTCCATCCCTGCCCTGCTCAGTGGGTTAAGGATCCAACATTGCTGTGATCTGTGGTGTAGGTTCACGGCTCGGATCCCATGTAGCTGCTGTGGCATAGGCTGGCAGCTGCAGCTCTGATTTGACCCCTAGCCTGGGAACTTCCATATGCCACAGGTGTGGCCCTAAAAAAAAAAAAAAAAAAGAAAGAAAGAAAAAGAAAAAAAGGAACTTGCGTGCCATCACTTAAATGGAATTTTACTATTTCATGTGTCATTTCTAATGAGTGGCTCATTTTTACCAGTCCTCTGTTTGATTAGGGGAACATTCCAGCTATTGATTTAACCACTATTTCATAGCACACACAAATACTGAGGATAATGGATTACATAGCTGATTAACTTGATCCTAATGGATGCTCTTTTAAATTCCAAATACCCTAGGAGCAAGTTGCTATTAATATTTGGCTAGTTACTATTTCAGCATATGAAGAACATTTGTCAGAAAAGTGCACATCATTGCATTTCACATTTCTATGCCAAGGGAAAAGGCAAAGGAATATTTAAGATGTGCTATGAAAGAACTGTTATTATTCAGGAGTTCCTGTCGTGGCGCAGCAGAAATGAATCCAACTAGGAACCATGAGGTTGCGAGTTCGATCCCTGGCCTTGCTCAGTGGGTTAAGGATCCGGCATTGCGGTGAGCTGTGGTGTAGGTCTCAGATGCGGCTCAGATCCCGCATTGCTGTGGCTGTGGCTTAAGCTGGCAGCTACAGCTCCACTAGGCCCCTAGTCTGAGAACCTCCATATGCCGCGGGTGCAGCCCTAAAAAGACAAAAGAAAAAAAAAAAAAACAAAAAACAAAAAACAAACAAAAAAAAAAACTGTTATATCCAGAACATAACTGTGAGATTTCAGATTCTAAGCCATGATGACTCAGGCAACAGGTTTGTAGAATTCAGACAGAAATTAATATTCTGGACCAAAGGAGTTTCCAAAGAAATGGCAGGGCAAATGGGAAATCCTAGAGAAGCAGACTGCTTACTGTATCCTTCCAGAACATACAAACCCATTCACGCTATAGAAGCAGCAGCTTAGTTTGGAGGATGGGGAAAGAGGGTATTTTTGTATTTCCTACTAAAAATGCCACCCCGTGGATGAGTATGAAAAAGCCCTAGTTTTCTAGTATTGTCATCTAACCATTCATCTTCCACCTTTGGGGTCTATGCTGTAGCAAGCATATATACCAAGAGCCTGAGGTGAATGAAATTGACCCTGCCCTTGAAGAGATAAGCCTTTTTGGTAGTGGTTTTCAAACTATAGGGTGAGTACAAATCTATTTAGATAGTGGTCGGGGGCAGGAGAGTGTAGGTAAAAGCTTAGCCAGCCATTTATTAATAATTGCTGGAGTTGGGTAATGGGTATATTTGAATTTGTTACATATTGTCTTTTTTATCTGTGTGAAAATTTCCATATAAATTATTTTTTATATTCTGATAAATTTACCATGTCTTATTTAAAAAAAAAAAATCAAAAGACACCAGCATTTTTAGTTTACAAATATATTTGATCTTACTCCAAGATGGGAGACTAAGATATATCATATGGCAATTTTTACCATACAGTTGGCCTAAATCATCCACATTACTGTAATTAAAGTATATTTTGAGGAGTTTCCGTTGTAGCTCAGCGGGTTAAGAACCCAACTAGTATCCATGAAGATGTGGGTTCGATCCCTGGCCTCGCTCTGGCACTGCCACAAGCTGGGTGTAGGTCGTAGATGTGGTTCGTTTCCTGCATGGCTGTGGGTGCAGCATAGGCTGGCAGCTGCAGCTCCAATTCTACCCCAACCCTGGGAATTTCCATGTTCCACAGGTGTGGCCCTAAAAAGAAAAAAAAGTATAGTTTGAGCCAGATACTGTGCTTTTTATATTTTGATGACTGATACATGGATTGGTAAGTGGCTTGGTTACATAATAGGCCAGTAAAAGATGCTTGTTTCACTCTGACAATTTTCCAAAAGTAGTGTTACATGTAAATCATATGAAAAAACTAATTTGACTAAAATATTTAAAACATTTGAAAAGCAATTGACAATAGACAGAGGGATATGTTAAGATGAACAGAATAAATAATCTGGACATTAAAAAAAAATCCCCTCCTAAGTCACGGTGTACAGCTAGAGACAGGAATTACGCCCTAGTATATGTGAAATATGAATAAAGTTATAAAATAATAAAATCAAATGATAATCTTTTAAAATGCCTTATTATCATTGTATGCTAGTTTTTAAAACTTTAAACAATAAAACTAAATATTAAATGAATGAATGAATAGATGAATAAATAAATAGGTAGTTTTCTTTGGGAGTTCCCATTATGGCGCAGTGGAAACGAGTCCGACTGGTCTGTAAGGATTCAGGTTCGATCCCTGGACTCGCTTAGTGGGTCAAGGATCTGGCGTTGCTGTGAGCTGTTGTGTAGGCCAGCAGCTACAGCTCCGATCAGATCCCTTGCTTGGGAACCTTTTTTTTTTTTTTTTTTTGTCTTTTTGCTATTTCTTGGGCCGCTCCCGTGGTATATGGAGGTTCCCAGGCTAGGGGTCTAATAGGCTACGCCAGAGCCACAGCAACGCAGGATCTGAGCCGCGTCTGCAACCTACACCACAGCTCACGGCAACCCTGGATCGTTAACCCACTGAGCAAGGGCAGGGACCGAACCCACAACCACATCGTTCCTAGTCGGATTCGTTAACCACTGCGCCACGACAGGAACTCCCATTTTTTTGCTTTTAATTTGAGAGTCTTTTTAAAAATTGAAAACCCCCAAAATAGTACATGTACATTCTCTAGTGACAGTAATCGGCTAGAGCTGAGTAGTAACTACCCCCTTTAATGGAGTTTGAATTCTATACATGAACAAGTACATGCATGAGTTTCTGTACAGCTTGAATGTTCACAACCATTTGAGTCTGGTCTTTATACTGAAATGTCAGTTTACACGGGTACAAAACCCTCAGGTCACATTTTCTTGCCTTGAGTGTGTTACATGTGTTACTCCATTATCTTCAGTCTTAAAGGGTTGCTGTAGAAAGGTCTGATGACAGTTCGGTATCATTTCTCTCTCCTTTTTTTCTTTTTGGGCCTCCGTGTAGCATATGGAATTTCCTGGCCAGAGATCAGATCTGAGCCGCAGTTGCAACATAAGCAGAAGCTGCAGCAATGCCGGATCCTCAACCCATTGTGCTGGGCCAGGGATTGAACCTGTGTTCCAGTGCTCCAGAGATGCTGCCAATCCCTCCAGGCCACAGAGGGAACTCCTGATATTATTTCTGTTATCAATGATTTGTGTTTGTGTTTTGGTCTAAATACAAAGTGAATACTTAAAGTTTTTTTTTTAAAAATTCATTAGTTTTACTAAAATAAGTCTTGATGTTTGTTATTTCATGTCAATTTTTCCAGGTACATAGATAGTATGTTTTTCAATATGTATGTTCAAGTACCCCCCCCCCACACACACACGCATATTTAACTTCAGGAAAATTTTCTTGGATTATAGGGGGGTTTTTTTTGTTTTTTGTTTTTTATCTTTTATTTATTTATTTCTACTGTACAGCATGGTGACCCAGTTACACAAACATGTATATATTCTTTTTTCTCACATTATCATGCTCCATCATAAGTGATTAGACATAGTTCTCAGTGCCACACAGCAGGATCTCTCATTCCAAAAGCAATAGTTTGCATCTATTAACCCCAAGCTCCTAGTTCATTCCACTCCTTCCACCTACCCCTTGGCAACCACAAGTCTATTCTAAGTCCATGATTTTCTTTTCTGTGGAACAGTTCATTTGTGCCATATATTAGATTCCAGATATAAGTGATATCACATGGTATTTGTCTTTCTCTTTCTGACTTACTTCACTCAGGATGAGAGTCTCTAGTTCCATCCGTGTTGCTGCAAATGGCATTATTTTTTCTTTTTTATGGATGAATAGTATTCCATTGTGTATATAAACCACATCTTCCTAATCCAATCATCTGTCAGTGGACATTTCGGTTGATTCCATGTCTTGGCTATTGTGAATAGTGCTGCAATGAACATGTGGGTGCATATATCTTTTTCAAGGAAAGTTTTGTCCAGATATATGCCCAAGAGTGGGATTGCTGGGTCATATGGTAGTTTTATGTATAGTTTTCTAAGGTACCTCCATACTGTTCTCCATAGTGGTTGTACCAGCTTGCATTCCCACCAACAATGCAGGAGAGTTCCCTTTTCTCCGCACCATTCCAGCATTTGTTATTTGTGGACTTATTAGTGATGGCCATTCTGACTGGTGTGAGGCGGTATCTCATGGTAGTTTTGATTTGCATTTCTCTAATAATCAGTGATGTTGAGCATTGTTTCAAGTGCTTGTTGGCCATGGATTATAGTTTTTAATATTTATTCTGTTCCATTGTTTTCGTTCTGTCCCTTGGGTATTTCTAGGATACATCTGTAGGAACTTCTCTGTCTTCTCTACCTGTCATTTTGTCTTAAATCCTTTTCACCTCTTTCTTCATTTCTTTTGGAATTTTAACATTTTTTTCTTTTAATCATCTATTTCTGTCAAGACATTATTTATTGTTTTTAATTTGTTCTTTTGTTTCTTCTCATTGATGTTTCCTTAAAATTTTTGAAAATTATTTCCTGAGTTCACTCATTTTTTTCTCCATGTAAACTTTTTTTTTTGTCTTTTTGTCTTTTCTAGGGCTGCACCCACAGCATATAGAGTTTCCCAGGCCAGGGGTCCAGTATGAGCTGTGGCTGCCAGCCTATGCCAGAGCCACAGCAATGTGGAATCTGAGCCATATCTGTGACCTACACCACAGTTCAAAGCAATGCTGGATCCTTAACCCACTTATCGAGGCCAGGGATCAAATCCGTGTCCTCACGGATGCTAGTTGGGTTTGTTATCTGATGAACCATGATGGGAACTTCTCCATGTAAATTTTTGTGCTGCTAAAATAAAGCACATTTATATATGAGGAAAACTCCTAGGCCCAAATAGGGGACACTAAAGTTACCAATGCTACCATAAATGTTTGCCACACGCATTTTAAGTCAAATGAGTGGAGACCTAAAGATACTTCGAACTCTTTAAGCTAGAAAGAGAGCTGAAGACTGGGTGGTTCCCTCTACCTCAGGCTTAAAACCACTGAAGACTGGATAACTTCTAGAATTAGAGGCAAGTTTCTGTTTGTTCTAGTGAACCTTTCTCCCCATCTTAATGATTAGAACAAAGGCAAGAGTTACAAGAAGAGGCACTCCACTGATAAATATAGGTCAATATCAGAACCTCAAAGGGGAGGTAACATAGAAAATCCTGTCTTTTCAAATAGCAAATGCTTTCATTTTATAGTCGTACAGCAGTAGAGTAAACGCCATCTCTCAAATCTTAATCCAAAATCATTCTTTTGGTATCCGTACTAAACAAGGCCCCCTGTACTCTGTACCTTTCCTGAACTGTGAGATCCAGCTGACTCTTTGGGGGTGTTGGAAACCTTTATTTTGTGATCTTCATTGTGGATTTCAACACCATTAGCTATTTATTTAGACAGGTAGACCTCCTGACCAATTTAGACATCAGCATTTATGGGGGTAGCAATTTCATTTATTTTATTATTATTTTTCCCCCACCCCCAAACTGTCTCCTCCAGAGACCATAAGTTTTTCAATGTCTGTGAGTCAGCATCTGTTCTGCAAAGTTCATTCTGTCCATTTTTCAGATTCCACATGTCAGTGAAAGCATTGGATGTTGGTGTCTCATTGTATGGCTGACTTCACTTAGCATGATAGTTTCTAGGTCCATCCATGTTGCTAAAAGTGCCAGTATTTCATTCCTTTTAATGGCTGAGTAATAATCCATTGTGTATATGTACCATATCTTCTTGATCCACTCCTCTGTCGATGGGCATTTAGGTCGTTTTCATGTCTTGGCTATTGTAAATAGTGCTGCAATGAACATTGGAGTACATGTGTCTTTGTGAGTCATGGTTTTCTCTGGATGGATGCCCAGGAGTGGGATTTCTGGATCAAATGGTAGTTCTATTTTTAGTTTTCTGAGGAATCTCCACACTGTTTTCCACAGTGGTTGCACTAATTTACAATCCCACCAACAGTGTCCTAGGGTTCTTTTTCTCCACACCCTCTGCAGTACTCACTGTTTGTTGACTTTTTCGAATGATGGCCATTCTGGCTGGTGTAAGGTGGTACCTCATCGTGGTTTTGATTTGCATTTCTCTAATCATGAGTGATGTTGAACATCTTTCCGTGTGTTTTTTGGCCATCTGTATGTCTTCTTTGGAGAACTGTCTGTTTAGATCTTCTGCCCCTTTTTGGATGGGGTTGTTTGTTTTTTTTTTGGTATGGAGCTGCAGAAGGTGTTTGTAAATTTTGGAGATGAATCCCTTGTCAGTGGATTCACTTGCAAAGATTTTCTCCCATTCTGTGGGTTGTCTTTTCATGTTGTTTAGGGTTTCCTTTGCTGTGCAGAAACTTTGAAGTTTGATTGGGTCCCATTTGTTTATTTTTGTTTTTACTGTCCGTTCCTCTAAGAGGTGGATCTGAGGAGATGTTGCTGTCGTTTATGTCAGAGAGGATTTGGCCTGTGTTTTCCTCTGAGAGTTTGATAGTGTCTGGTGTTATATCTAGGTCTTTAATCCATTTGGAGTTTATTTTTGTGTATGGTGTTAGGGAGTGTTCTAATTTCATTCTTCTCCATGTGGTTGTCCAGTTTTCCCAGCACCACTTATTGAACAAACTGTCTTTTCTTATTATTTTTAATTTTTTGTCTGCCGCTTGGCATATGGAGTTTCCTGGCCAGGGATCAGATCCAAGCCGCAGTTGCAACCTAAGCTGCCGCTGCTGCAATGCCGGATCCTTTAATCCACTGTGCCGGCTGGGGATCAAACTCCTTCTTCACTTTTTATAAGATGTCAAACAAGAAAGATTTTCTAGCTTCCCTGTTCCAGGACATCTTCTTCCGTTGTTTTTGCAAAGTAACAAAGAAAAAAAAATAGCTTCTTTCAGCAATTTGCCTCTCACTGCCTTTTTTATTACTGGGAGAGCAATGGATCAGTTAACAAGAGAGAATGACTTTAAAACAGGGAATATCATAATTGGTAGCTGAGAGAAGAATGGAATTTTAATCAAAGGTACATAGTGAGTTTAATGATCCAAAACAGATGAAAAATTCTCCTCTAGAGTTATAGCCATAACCATAAAAAAATACTGCCTAAAAAACTTTTGTCATGTACATCAGAGCAAAGTGATGAGAAAATTGAGTAGCTGTATAATCCAGAGGTGGTCCCATTGGTTCTTGGCGTATTTAACTTCTCAGCCATTATTTTTTGTTTCTTCCACTCCATCCCTCCACATTTGCTTAAAATAAATTTTCTAGGCCACCTTTTTTAGTGATTTCTCTTAAAGAATCTCACTACCAGGTAAGTTTTCTATGTACTACATATGTCGCTCAAGAATTTGCGTTGCAGAGTTCCCGTTTGGTGCATTGGAAACAAATCTGACGAGTAACCATGAGGTTTCGGGTTTGATCCCTGGACTTGCTCAGTGGGGCTGAGGATCTGGCATTGCCATGAGCTGTGGTGTAGGTCGCAGATGCATCTCGGATCCTGTGTTGCTGTGGCTGTGGTGTAGGCCGGCAGCTGAAGCTCCGATTAGAGCCACAGCCTGGGAACCTACATGTGCCGTGAGTGTGGCCCTACAAAGCAAAAAAAAAAAAAAAAAAAAAAATTGTATTGCATTCTCTGAAGTTTCGTTGAGAACTGACTTAAAATTCCCTAGAGTTTGTCAAAAATACTTTATATACACATTGCTTATTGGCATATACTTTATTCTTTTGTCTGATTTTTGTGTGGAAGGGTAATGCTTATCCTTATACAGATTTGGGAGTTCCCCCTGTGACAAAACTGCCTGTCTTATGACTATTTTCCCTTTTGGAGGCGTGTTAGGTTTCCTGTGTTATATTCTAACAGAATTTCCTTGTTGAGGCCATAGGCTAAGGTCATATCAACAGACTTCGAGCAGGATCTCCTCTCAAAGGACACCTAGGAGAGTACAGAGACCTAAGCCCTTAGGATTTAAGCAGGTGAGAGCAGGGGCTTAGGGGCAGAGATGACTCAAGCTCTGTGCAAAGGGACCAAGTAGACAATGAAGTAGGCTTACCCACTCCCCCTCCCCACTTCTTCTGCCTTATGCTCAGTTTGCTCCTTTGCAGGCTGGTGGATGCTTTGATGATGAGGTCAGTATCTGTGTAGGCAGGTCTCAGAACTGTCATGAATGATAAAAAATGTCCTCCATGGAACCATGGGACATTGTCCAGGTTAGGAGTCAGAACTGTCCAAGGTCATGGACTCCCAGGGAGCTATGAGTGTGTGTCAAATCTGGTGGAACAGCGCCAGGAAAACAAAGGAGAGAACAAATACTGAAGATTGTGGCCAAGAGTTTCAAGTGAGGGAGGAACAGGAAAAGGTGCCAGGTGGTGCCGAGTTTATCTGATTCAGCCCTGAGGCCCAGTACGTGGCGTGTACGCTGGACACACACCTTCTACAAACCACCACATGTTCTGCAGGGGCTGCCAGCTACTTAAAGGGGCTTCTCTCTGAAACATCCTTCCAGAACACAAGAGATTGTTTCCTAAACCTTTTCCATTTTTCTCAGTCCTTCCGATCGACTATTCCTCCTTTATTCTTCTCTGTGAACTCATCTTTCCTTTTACAGATAAAATAGAAATCATCTGATGGAAAATTCTCAAATGCTTGACCCTACCTACATCTCCCAAATGACCTGCTTCCACACTCACTTCCTCCTTTTTTTGCCTTTTTGATGGAAGAGATAATGTGCCGCCTGTCTGCAGACAATTCCTTCACTTCGTTTCAGGATTAAATATCCCTTTCTTATAAAGGAGTTCATTAATTTCACAAATACTAATTGAGCATCTACTTTGTAACAGATGCCAGATTCCATTTGTTGATTAACCTTCCATTTGTAGACTCAACTTCTCTCACTCTATTGGTTTTCTCCCCAATAGGGTTTAACAGTGCTCAATACTCTCCGCTAGTTAAAAACTACTAAATTGAGCCAAACTGCAAAACATCCCCCCAGGCCATCCCCCCTACTCCCTTCTTTAGCTACTCGTCTTTATTGTTCCCTTCACAGCCAAGCCTCTCTAAAAAGATGTCTATACTTTGCATTTTAATGTCTCCCTCTCTCATTAATTCTACAACCCATGGCATTCTAGCTTCTGCTCTTACTAAAAGCGCTTTCATGCTCCTTTTGGCAGCACATATACTAAAACTGGAACAATACAGAGAAGATTAGCATGGCCCCTGTGCAAGGGTGACATGCAAATTCGTGAAGCGTTCCATATTTTTCTGGGACTTTGGGGTTAGTAGATGCAAACTATTGCATTTGGAGTGAATAAGCAGTGAGGTCCTGCTGAATAGCACGGGGAACTATATCCAATCGCTTTTGATGGAACATGATGGAGGATGCTGTGAGAAAAAGAATGGATGTATAAGTATGACTGGGTCACTTTGCTGTACAGCAGAAATTAACAAAACATTGTAAATCAACTATAATAGAAAAAATGTAAATCTTAAAGTAAAAGTGCTTTCTCTCTGGTCCCTGATAACATGCATGTGGCTAAATGGAATGGAACGTTTTTAGTCCTCATCTTATTTGATCTGTACTCAGTATTTTATTTTAATTAATTAATTAATTAATTGTCTTTTTGCCTTTTCTAGGGCCACTCCCGCGGCATATGGAGGTTCCCAGGCTAGGGGTCGAATCGGAGCTGTAGCTGCCAGCCTATGCCAGAGCCACAGCAATGCAGGATCCGAGCCAAGTCTGCAGCCTACACCACAGCTCACGGCAATGCCGGATCGTTAACCCACTGAGCAAGGGCAGGAATCGAACCCGCAACCTCATGGTTCCTAGTCGGATTCGGTAACCACTGTGCCACGACAGGAACTCCTGTACTCAGCATTTTAAAATGAGGGCCACTTCTTTTTTCACTGGGTTTCCATAACATCACATTCCTCCTATGTCTCTGGTTTGTCTTTCGCGGTCTTTTTGCTGGCTGCATTTTGACCTCTATTTCCCTTAAATGTTGATGTTCCTCAGGGTTTCCGAGGCGTCTTTCCTTCTTGTTGTCAGCCCTCCATAGTTATGGCCACAGCTCTTGAGACTGAAATTCTCATCCATGTCATGTAAGAAAAATGCTTTGACATTGTGTTTAGACGTGAAGTTGTTGGAATCACAAAGACTGTCTTGTTTGAATAGACCTATAAGGAGAAAGCCTAAATCAAAATGTGTTCATGAATCCTGATGAGCAATCTCTTTCATGCCAACTAAATACCAGAGGAGTGACACAACAGTTATTGGGTTTATAGTTAGTATCTTAGTCATCACAATGCTGGGTATATGTTATAACATAGATTGTGTAGAGTCTTTTTTTTTTTTTTTTTTCTTTTTAGAGCCGCACCTGCAGCATATGGAAGGAAGTTCCTAGGCTAGGGGTCGAATCCAAGCTGCAGCTGCTGGCCTACACCACAGCCACAGCCACGTGGGATCCGAGCTGTGTCTGTGACCTACACCACAGCACTGGCTCCTTAACCCACGGAGTGAGGCTAGGGATCAAACCCGCATCCTCATGGATACTAGTCGGATTTGTTAGCACAGAGCCACAATGGGAACTCCCCTTAGGCCATGTCCTGATTTGAGAATCTTTTATTTGCTTGGGAAGCTGGAAATAGTTTATATTTCAGACTGGCAAATTTCTGCCCTTCTATAATCTCTCTAAATTCTGCTAATAAATGGGTCAGTTTTTTTCTGCACCAATCTCTTTCTGGAAGCTCCTTATATTTAAGCTGGTATAAACACTCCTGATTTTCTTTGTGGAAATCTCTACTCAAATCCAAAAGTCCATCTAGTTAGTGCATGGACTATTTTTCAAGTTACTGCAGGTGATACTTTTACCATTTCATAACATGGGCCACTATTTTTTAAGCTTTTACGGCAGTTTCCTCACCATTTTCTAGTCTCCTGAAATCATTTTCTTGCTATTTTTCCTGCCCCCACTAACAGTTTCCTTTCCATCTGCCATATGGTCCTGGAATCAATGTCACAATTTTAGAGTTTTGTTATGGCACTATTCCAATTCTAT
Source organism: Sus scrofa (assembly GCF_054392235.1). Taxonomy (NCBI): domain Eukaryota; kingdom Metazoa; phylum Chordata; class Mammalia; order Artiodactyla; family Suidae; genus Sus; species Sus scrofa. The sequence goes on along the minus strand of NC_139393.1, from coordinate 54,793,567 downwards.
ATACTGTATAAAAGTTTAGTTGGCTTTTCCATTGTCTGTATTCCTCATGTGAGGATGGCAAGTATGTATCCAGTGCCTGGACCGTAATAGGATTTCAATAAATATTACTTAATAACTAAGTAAAGTAGTTTTAATTGCTAAAGACCCTTTATTTTATTTCATTTTATTTTTGTTTTTTTTTAGGGACACACCTGTGGCATATGGAGGTTCCCAGGCTAGGGGTCGAATTGGAGCTACAGCTCCCTGCCTACACCACAGCCACAGCAACACACGATCTGAGCTACGTTTTCAACCTACACACACCTCGCAGCAATGCCGGATCCTTAACCCACTGAGCAAGGCCAGGGATGGAACTCGCAACCTCCTAGATGCTAGTCAGATTTGTTTTCGCTGAGCCACAACGGGAACTCCGCTAAAGACCCTTTAAAGGCATCATTGTTAAGTTGTACCAGCCCTCAGTTACCCCAGTAACTATTACCACTAGTTCAGCTAATTTCTTCTTAATTATTTTTTTAGTATAGTATCTGAGTAAAACCTATAGAAATATGAGTAGTGGCCTTTGTTTGAACCCAAATTCTTCCACCTACAAACTATGACCCTAAAAAGATTCTTAATGCTTATATGGTTCAGTTTTCTCATGTGTAAAATGAGTATAGTGATAGTACTTATACGATTTTGTGAGGCTCCTTGGTGCAGAGTGAGTATTCAACAAATGGTGGCTATTATTATGAATTCATTTTTAGATCCATGCAAAATAAACTTATGACAGGGGCTGTTTCCAGAAAGAAAACGGGTATCTCGAAAAAGGAGTGGAAGGGAGACTTACATTTTGCTGCATTTGTCTTTTTGTAACTTTCAATTTCTTTACCATCTACATATATATTACCTGTTCAATTATTGGTTTTAAAAATGTTACATGTATACTCACTTTAATCTCTATAATATTAGTGGCTTGAGTGATGTGTTTAAAAATCAGTAAGGAAAATGTGAAAGAATTCATTCATGACACACTTAAAAGAGATCTGTTTATTTTTAAATTTTAAATTACAGTTGATTTATAATGTTCTATCAATTTCTGCTGTATAGCAAAGTGACCCAGTTATACACACACACACACACACACACATATACATTCTTTTTCTCATATTATCTTCTATCATAAGTGATTGGATATAGTTCCCTGTGTTACATAGCAGGAACTCATTGCTTATCCATTCTAAATGCAATAATTTGCATCTACTGACCTCAAATTCCCAGTCTATCCCACACCCCCTTGGCAACCACAAGCTTATTCTCCAAGTCCATGAGTTTCTTTTCTGTGGAAAGGCTCATTTGTGCTGTATATTAGATTCCAGATTTAAATGATAGCATATGATGTTCTTTCTCTTTCTGATTTTCTTCACTTATTTTGAGAGTTTCTAGTTCCATCCATGTTGCTGCAAATGACATTATTTTGCTTTTTTATGGCTGAGTAGTATTCCATGTGTATATGTACCACATCTTCTTAATCCAATCATCTGTCAGTAGACATCTTGGTTGTTTCCATGTCTTGGCTATTGTGAATAGTGCTGCAATGAACATAGAGGCACATGTATCTTTTTGAATGAATTGTCCAGATATATGCTCAGGAGTGGGATTGCTGGATCTTATGGTAGTTCTATATTTAGTTTTCTGAGGAACCTCAGTACTGTTTTTAGGGCCCATTATAAACAGTAATTAAACAGGAAGCATTTTCACCGGGGGACAATTTTACTGCAATGTCAATATCACTTTCATTTGCAAAGATTTTCATTAGGTTGAAGAGAAAATAGCCAATAATATTAATGTAAATCCACATATTTCTAAAGAGCATAAATGTGAAATTTCACACAATGATAAAGGAATGTATAGTGTGGGAAGTATTTAATCTTTCCACACTAATATGCTCATTCAAATATATAGTATTTCATAACTTGTTCTTGACTTCATATGCTTGGCTGATGTGGAGCTGTCTGGCCTGAAAACATGCATGAAATAAATGTTCATTTTTAACCCTACATTTCTTTTCAAATAGGTTTTATTACAACACAGTTTTTCAGATCACTCGAGGCACTTCTGAATTATGCAGTAAGATAAAAATGGGTTTTGTAAAATTATCCCAGCCTTATGGCAGAAGGAAAAACTGTTCCCTCTGCAGTAATTTTTAACTTCTGAAACTCTCTGATTCTGTCCTTTCAGAGCTCTAAACTCATTCATTCACCAGACTTTTATTCATCACTTTCTGTGAGCCAGACAATGTGCCTTTGATTAGCAATCCGTTGCTGTGTCTTCTGTTCATCTTCTACAACATTATTCTTCCTACCCACTTGTTTTGTGCCTCAATTTCCTAATTTAAAATATGGCACTTTTGTAGTTCTTGTTATCCATTTATTTGTCAAAAGCATTGAGATGTATAGCACCGATGTTTGGTGTGTGGGCTGAAATAAATGAATAATTATCTCAATTTTTGTGAAGATACCCTAAACAATGTCCAAAGAGGAAGTGTGGTTAATTTCTTTGACTATTCCACGAGTGTTTGAAAAAAATCTGGACTTCCTGTTGGTGCGCACTGGGTTAATGATCTGGTGTGTTGCCATAGTTGTGGAGTGGGTCATATTCCATACTTCCACATGCCCTGGGTATATGCTGTGGGTGCAGCAAAAAAAAAAAAAAAAAAAAAAAAAGAAAAGAAAAAAAGAGAAAAGGAAAAAAAAATCATCTATATTCTCTCTTTTTGTTATACCCAAAAAACATAAACTGGGAGAAATACAGAAAATGGGAATGTGGGGTTAGGAGATGCACACTATTGCCTTTGGAATGGATAAGCAATGGCATTAGCAATGCTGTTCCTGCTGTATAGCACTAGGAACTATGTCTAGTCTCTTGTGATGGAGCATGATGGAGGATACTGAGAGAAACAGGATGTATGCATGTTATGCGTAACTGGGTCACTTTGCTGTTTGTAGAAAATTGACAGAACATCATAAATCAACTATAATGGAAAAAAATAAAAATCATTAAAAAAAAGAAAATGTATGTTGAACAAAATGTTACTATTCCTAATATGAGATGAATCCATAATTTGACCCTAGTTAAAAAAATAGGCAATATGGGAGTTCCCGTCGTGGCGCAGTGGTTAACGAATCCGACTAGGAACCATGAGGTTGCAGGTTCAATCCCTGGCCTTGCTCAGTAGGTTAAGGATCTGGCATTGCCATGAGCTGTGGTGCAGGTTGCAGACGCGGCTCGGATCCCGCGTTGCTGTGGCTCTGGTGTAGGCCTGTGGCTTCAGCTCTGATTCAACCTCTAGCCTGGGAACCTCCATGTGCTGCAGGAGCGGCCCAAGAAATGGCAAAAAAAGACAAAAAAAAAAAAAAAAAAGAAAAAGAAAAAGAAAAAATAGGCAATAAATACGAGCACCAAATTCTTCAAAAAGAAGTATAGATAATCAATAGATATGAAAAGCTTCTTATTTGGTATTCCTTTCTATTGCTTTCCCATTCTTTACTTTCCTGATTTCTAGACTTAATCTTTTTTTTTTTTTTTTTTGGTCTTTTTGCTATTTCTTGGGCTGCTCCCACGGCTGTTCCCAGGCTAGGGGTCGAATCGGAGCTGTAGCTGCCGGCCTACCCAGAGCCACAGCAACTCGGGATCCGAGCCTCGTCTGCGACCTACACCACAGCTCACGGCAACGCCGGATCGTTAACCCACTGAGCAAGGGCAGGGACCGAACCCGCAACCTCATGGTTCCTAGTCAGATTCGTTAACCACTGCGCCACGACGGGAACTCCTAGACTTAATCTTTATAACTTATTTCTTTATTATTTCTTTGGGTTTTTCCACGACATTTTTTTTTTCTATTTTTAAGTTGAATTCTTAATTGATTTATTTTCATTCATTCTTTCTTTTCTATTTTGATAAGTGTAGTTTAATCAGTACATTTATCTATATTACACAAGTTTTGACAGATAATTCATTTTTAAACTCAATTCCACATATTCAAAAGTTTCTCTTATAATTTTCTTTTTAACCAGGACTATTCAATATCGGGTCTCTTTCCAGATGTATGGATTTTTACCTTCTTTCACAGGTGCTCTGTGATAATTTTGGATTCCCTAGTCATTTATTCATTTCATATACTTTAAAAATCATGTTATTGAAATTTATAAATCTGGTTATATTTAGTTTATTTAATGTTATAGTATCTGAGAATGATTTGTTAAAATCACCATTTATTTTTACTGTCATTCTTTTAGTTGCTGTTTTTTGTATTTCAGAGCAATTTATTTAGTGTGTATGTGTTTTATTTATGTTTTGTTTGTTTATTTATTTATTTTTTGTCTTTTCCAGGGCTGCACCCGTGGCATATGGAGGTTCCCAGGCTAGGGGTCTAATCAGAGTTGTAACCGCCGGCCTACACCACAGCCACAACAATGCCAGATCCTAGCCTCATCTGCAACCTACACCACAGCTCACCGCAACACGGGATCCTTAACCCACTGAGCGAGGACAGGGATCGAACCCAAAACCTCATGATTCCTAGTTGGATTAATTTCTGCTGTGCCATGAGGGGAACTCCCTGAGATAGCAAATTTTTATTCGGTCACAAACACTTGTGCTCTGTTTACTATCTAGTCAGAACTCCATCACAATTTTGGAGAGGCATTCTATTATTTTCCAGTATTTTATAATTAGCTGGTGGATGTAATTCGTATGACTGCCTGAAATTAGCTAATTAAATAATTTGGTATATCACCTCTATGATATTAAAATCCCCTCTTAATCTTTAGTTTCTTAAATTCTCATTTGCCATTCATTCAATTGTACTAATTCATTCACTCCATATTTATTAAGACCCTTTAAGTGTCAGCTACTGTGTTTTCTGCTGGAGGAAAATACAGCATAAAATAAATCATTCATTCTCTCAAGATGCTCTCTTTGTTTTGTTTTTGCTTTTCTAGGGTCACTTCTGTGGCATATGGCAGTTCCCAGGCTAGGGGTTGAATTGGAGCTGCAAGCTGCCAGACCATGCCACAGCCACAGCAATGTGGGATCCAAACCACATCTGCAACCTACACCACAGCTCATGGCAATGCCGATACTTAACCCACTGACCGAGGCCAGGGATCGAATCAGCTTCCTCATGGTTACTAGTCGGGTTCATCACCACTGAGCCACAATGGGAACTCCATGATTCTGTCTTTGTGGTGGAGAACACAGGCAGATCACCCAAGAGCCATAAATGTAATAAGCTATAATAATGAAATGTATTTTTTAAAAAAAGGTCAAAGAAGAGGGGGCCATTAACTCTGACTGGGGAAGTAAAAAATAACTTTACAGAAGATATGACTCTTGACTTGGGTCTTAAACAACAGATGAGTGTTTCAGTAGTGAAGGATGGGGGAATTTCAAGTTGTGGGTCGTAGGAAGCAAGAGCAATCAGGGAGAGGAAGAAGCCAATGAAGCCCCATAAAGACCTGAACATGTAATGACTGCGTCTGGAAATGGAAATGCTGTCTGGGTGAGGGAGTAGGGGTGCCAGCAGAGGCAAATATAAGACTAGAAAGATTTGTGCTTTGAGCTCTAGGAAATGTCTTCGTTTAGAGATTTTTAAGCAGAGAAGAACAGTAAATGTTAGGGAAGGGCATAGAATGGAAGAGAGAGAAAAGACAGAGAGATAGAGAGACACACAGAGAGAAACATGAGAAAGAGAATAAAAAGAAAGAGCACACTTGTGCTTGGAAGCAAGGAAACAAGCGAAGACATTGCCAGGAACTTCTGTGGTCTTATAGCACCACTCTAGCTCAGGTCCTTATATTTCTCATCTAGCATAATTTGTAAACTAGGATTTGACTGAATGTAGTAACTTCCAATGAATGCTGATAGCATTATAATATTGGGATTGTCTAAAAAGAAGCACTTTAAAAATGTGTTCACTGCCAGATACAATAGGTTGAGGTGCCTACAAGACTATTCAGGAGATATTTCTTGCAGATCGTGAGACATGCTTTTCATGAGCATATATACTTTTGTCCTTTTGGGGGCAGCAGTGGGGTTGAAAGTGGAAGGGTTGGGGGTCAGAGGTTGATTTATTGCCCCACCATTGAGTGAACATGATAGAACTGCATATTCTGTGAAACAGCTGCCAAACATTTTAAATTGTATCTTGTCCTCTTTTCTCTCTCCAAATTTGAGTGATCAAACTATAACTGAACACTTTTTTATGTGCATGCAATTCTCTAAGGTTCTGCAGGTGAAGATGTGGTTCTACCTTGTACAAAGGTGTGGTGGTGCGAGTAACCTAAGTGAGAAAATCTAATGAATTAATAATAATGTCTTTATCTTGGAGCTTAAATTCTTTTTTTTAAATATTACTCAATGAATTCATTACATTTATAGTTGTACAATGATCACCACAATCCAATTTTATAGGATTTCCATCCCACAACCCCAGCACATCCTCCCACCCCCCAAACTCTCTCCTTTGGAAACCATAAGTTTTCAAAGTTTGTGAGTCAGCATCTGTTCTGCAAAGAAGTTCATTCTGTCCGTTTTTCAGATTCCACATGTCAGTGAAAGCATTGGTTATTGGTGTCTCATTGTATGGCTGACTTCACCTAGCATGATAATTTCTAGGTCCATCCATGTTGCTAAAAATGCCAGTATTTCGTTCTTTTTAATGGCTGAGTAATAATCCATTGTGTATATGTACCATATCTTCTTGATCCACTCCTCTGTCAATGGGCATTTAGGTCGTTTTCATGTCTTGGCTATTGTAAATAGTGCTGCAATGAGCATTGGAGTACATGTGTCTTTGTGAGTCATGGTTTTCTCTGGATGGATGCCCAGGAGTGGGATTTCTGGATCAAATGGTAGTTCTATTTTTAGTTTTCTGAGGAATCTCCACACTGTTTTCCACAGTGGTTGCACTAATTTACAATCCCACCAACAGTGTCCTAGGGTTCCTTTTTCTCCACACCCTCTGCAGTACTCACTGTTTGTCGACTTTTTTGGATGATGGCCATTCTGGCTGGTGTAAGGTGGTACTTCATCGTGGTTTTGATTTGCATTTCTCTAATCATGAGTGATGTTGAACATCTTTCCATGTGTTTTTTGGCCATCTGTATGTCTTCTTTGGAGAACTGTCTGTTTAGATCTTCTGCCCCTTTTTGGATGGGGTTGTTTGTTTTTTTTTGGTATGGAGCTGCAGCAGGTGTTTGTAAATTTTGGAGATGAATCCCTTGTCAGTTGATTCACTTGCAAAGATTTTCTCCCATTATGTGGGTTGTCTTTTTTTTTTTTGTCTTTTGTCTTTTTTGTTGTTGTTGCTATTTCTTGGGCCGCTCCCGCGGCATATGGAGGTTCCCAGGCTAGGGGTTGAATCGGAGCTGTAGCCACCGGCCTACGCCAGCGCCACAGCAACGGGGGATCCGAGCCGCGTCTGCAACCTACACCACAGCTCAGGGCAACGCCGGATCGTTATGTGGGTTGTTTAGGGTTTCCTTTGCTGTGCAGAAACTTTGATTAGGTCCCATTTGTTTATTTTTGTTTTTACCGTCCGTTCCTCTAAGAGGTGGATCTGAGGAGATGTTGCTGTCATTTATGTCAAAGAGGGTTTGGCCTGTGTTTTCCTCTGAGAGTTTGATAGTGTCTGGTGCTATATCTAGGTCTTTAATCCATTTGGAGTTTATTTTTGTGTATGGTGTTAGGGAGTGTTCTAATTTCGTCCTTTTCCATGTGGTTGTCCAGTTTTCCCAGCACCACGTATTGAACAGGCTGTCTTTTCTCCATTGTATATTCTTGTTTCCTTTGTCATAGATTAGTTGGCTACAGGTGCGTGGGTTTAATTCTGAGCTTTCTGTCCTGTTCCACTGATCTATATTTCTGTCTTTGTGCCAGTACCATATGGTTTTGATGACTGTAGATTTGTAGTATAGTCTGAAGTCAGGGAGCCTGATTCCTCCAGCTCTTGGAGCTTAAATTCTGTTCATAAGAGAGCCACCAGGGTGCACTCAGAAATTTGAAATAGAAATAATGGCAAGTGATCATAATGGCCTTGTAAAGGAAAAAACAAAAAAAGGGTCGCAAGGCTTTATAGTAAGAATAACATTAAACTCAAAATAAATAAATAAAGGGGGAGGCTTTCCTTTTTCCTATATGTACCTTGGAGAAAATGGAGACTTTCAATGTCTTTCCCACTTACTTGGTTTACCACTTACCTAACTCTGAATTTTAATTCAGTAAGGGTAAAAAGAATGAAAGTCCAATTTGCTAAAAAGAAAAAAAAATACTTCTCTGCTTTAAAATTGGAATGATTAACTTATCCCTAGAATGTTTTATTTTTTTAATTTTATTTATTTATTTATTTATTTTTGCCATTTCTTGGGCCGCTCCCACGGCATATGGAGTTTTCCAGGCTAGGGGTGTAATTGGAGCTGTAGCTGCCAGCCTATGCCAGAGCCACAGCAACTCGGGGATCAGAGCCGCGTCTGCAACCTACACCACAGCTCACGGCAACGCCGGATCCTTAACCCACTGAGCAAGGGCAGGGATCGAACCCGCAACCTCATGGTTCCTAGTCGGATTCGTTAACCACTGCGCCACGACGGGAACTCCAAAAATTTTTTTTTTTTTTTTTTTGGCTTTTTGTATTTCTTGGGCCGCTCCTGCGGCATGTGGAGGTTCCCAGGCTAGGGGCTAGCCTACGCCAGAGCCACAGCGACGCAGAATCCGAGCCGCGTCTGCGACCTACACCACAGCTCACGGCAAGGTCGGATCGTTAACCCACTGAGCAAGGGCAGGGATTGAACCCACAACCTTATGGTTCCTAGTCAGATTCGTTAACCACTGCGCCACAATGGGAACTCCCCTAGAATGTTTTCTGAGTTCCTTGGAAATATATATTACTACCTATGAAAGGGTGGGAAATCTCTACACTAGTTTTGGGCTGGGTAGATAAAATGAATAAAATATAATTTTTTCCCCCACATTTTAAGAAGTTGGCTGCACTAAGAGCTAGGACGATTCATGTTTGTCACAGCATGTTATATTTTAAAGTGAAACTGGAGTTAAAAATACTTTATTGTGGGAGTTCCCGTCGTGGCGCAGTGGTTAACGAATCCGACTAGGAACCATGAGGTTGCGGTTCGGTCCCTGCCCTTACTCAGTGGGTTAACGATCCGGCGTTGCGGTGAGCTGTGGTGTAGGTTGCAGACGCGGCTCGGATCCCGCGTTGCTGTGGCTCTGGCGTAGGCCGGTGGCTACAGCTCCGATTCGGCCCCTAGCCTGGGAACCTCCATATGCCGTGGGAGCGGCCCAAGAAATAGCAACAACAACAACAAAAAACAAAAAACAACAAAAAAAAACTTTATTGTGATCGTGTTCGCTGCTCTGCAGTTTTCCTGCAAGGCCGTTTCCTCTCAGAGCAGTTGTGAAGCAAAAGGCATAAAAGGGGAAATCTAAAAAAAAATTCTTCGGGAGCACTACTGACAAGGAAAGTTTGACTCTAGCAGTAACTGGTGATGGACTGTCCCCCAGGGCAGGGGGGGGGTGGGTGTGGGGAGTGGGGGGAGGGAGATGCGGTTCTGAAGATGAGGCAGGAAAGAAAGATGCGCCTCTTCGACCTGGAAGAGGTAGAGGCACCGGAGGGAGGGGCAGTGCTGGAGTCCCAGGAAGATCTGAAGCAGTTGCTGCTTCCAGTCCTGGACAGGCTGAGGGAGGGTATCGTGGCTCTCACCCCACAGCACGTGAGAGCGTTATCAGAGGACCAGGAGCGAGTTACGGAAGATACCATCCAAATGAAAGCGCAGTGGAGACCTCAGAGGAGAAGGCCTTGAATCACCTTTAGCATCCCAGGGAGGAGGCTGATGAAAGAGTGCCGGTCTTGCGCCGGAAGACGGAGGAGAAGGCCAAGGAGACCGCGAAGCTGGGAGCGATGTTGGCAGAGCTGGTTTGGCAGATAGAGAAAAGCAAATCATCCCTAAGGGTTCACAGCTGATAGACCCTGGTCAGCTAGTAAGGATGGGCTGACACCTGGAGAAATCGAAACAGCTTGTCCTTTTCTCTATCCTGTTTGTGTACGTTTTTACCACCATGTAACAGTCTCTCTGAGGATAAGTGTTTGGTGACCTTGATATAAGTGTAGATTGTTCAGTGCATTTGGTTCTTGAAAAATAATTTTTGCTGGAAAAATACTCTCATAAGGGATAGGGGACTTTAAAGTTGTTTCAGTGCTGGTGTTTATTTTTGTTACTTTGTCCTGTTTTGGAAATGGTGGGTCTTGTACTTTGCTGTTACCCATGTGACCTGATTGTTTTCTGGGACCTTGGCAGACCCATGAGAAGACTTGGGGTCAGAATCTTCCAACTTGAGAGGTGCAGGGGAAGGCACTACTTGCATGTAGCTCCTGAACAATGAAGGAATGAGATTGTAGTTGGAGATGGAAGATTGTTGGGCCTGTATTTTGAAACTTGAATATCTCAGTGAGACATAGGAAGAGAGCTATATTTTGTGACATGTTGTCTTTGTGAGTATTGTAAAACCTGTCAGGTGAGTTTAGTTAGACAACCTACCTGATCCTAAGTGCCAAAAAAGTTTGAATAGGAAATGATGGAGCATGCTTTACTACTGTAATATCCTCACACATTACAGAGGTTTAAGAGTATGTCATCAAAGAGACAATCTACCAAGAGCCTTGAGAGGCTGGAGGAAGGAAAAGGCCCACCAAGTCCCTTCTAGTTCACCAGGTAGTAGACCTGACCAGTATTTGAGGTCAAAATCATACGTGGGCGTTCCCCTCCTGGCTCAGCAGAAACGAAATCTGACTAGTATCTGACGTGAATGCAGGTTGGATTCCTGGCTTTGCTCTGTGGATCAAGCATCCAGCGATGCCTGAGCTGTGGTGTAGGTCGCAGACCTGGCTCTGATCTGGTGTTGGCTGTGACGTAGGTCAGTGGCTATCCCTCTGATCCAACTCCTAGCCTGGGAACCTCCATATGCCGAGGGTGCAGCCCTAAAAAGACCAAAAAAAAAAAAAAAAAAACCAACCATGTACCAAGTGTTCATTTGCCTTGAAACACAAAGACCTAAAAAGCCTTTTCTGAAAAAATATTTTTTTTCGGATGACCAAAGCCCCTGTAAGTGCTAATAAAAAAAAATCATAGATTTCTTTTGCAGTGGAAAAAAATTCATCATGATTTCGTAATTTATTTTTTGAGATTATTAAGATATAAGACTCCAAAATTATTGTGCAGGTTTTAAAAAGAATTGAAACCAAGCAAGTATGATTTTTTAAAAAAGTCCCATTGCCCCATTGCGAGTGCCCCCCCTCCTCCAGGGGGCAGCAGAGATGCCCAGAAGAAGCTGGAGATCTCGGCGACTCTAGAAAAGCCGAGTTGGTCCGGGCACTGCCGGCGCCAGGCGCAAGACTGCTGCCCGAGGGGCGGATTGGAGGGGCGGTCTGGGGCCTGGGCAGAGAAAGAGGCGTAGAGGTGAATTCACAGATAAGCTTTTATGGACACGCTCTCTGCCCGCCGGACGGGAGGCGGGGTGGCAGCCGGATTAAAGCAGCAGCCTGGAAGGAAGGAAGGAGCGAGGGAGGGACGGGAACAGTTGGAGGAGGAGCAGCGAGCTGGGCTGCGGCGACTGGAGGAGGCGCGGCCCCCGCGAGGCCACGTTTTGTTTTTGTTATTTTCCAGCGAAAGAGTTCTCACAGGCCCTCGCTGAGTACCGATCCCGCCGAAGCTCCGCGGCCCCGACCTTCCAGGTGACAGCCGGTCACCCTGGTGGGAGTCAGCTCCGCCCCAAGTCATCCCCTCCCGCCCACAGCCCATTCCCCGCCCAGCCAGCCTCCCAGTGCCCGCCCGGGGCGAGCACGGCGGCCGCAGCGGCTCTGCAGCGCTGGAGCGGACGGCGACCTGCGGCGGCGCGGGGCCCTCGGCGTGGTCTTCCGACCCAGAGGAGTCGCGGACGAGGAAGGGGAGGTCCGGCCCTCGGCGCAAGCCGGAGAAAGGAGGATGACGATTTAACCCGCCCTCTCCTGCCAGTCCTGTTGCCTGGCGCTCCTCGGGTGCCCGCCGCCGGAGCCTGGGAGCCGCGCCCGGGGTAGTGCCGCATGGGGCAGGGCCGCTGAAGCGCGGAGTTCGGGGTCTCGCCAAGGCGGGCGCAGGGGCCCGACGCTGCAATTGGCACAGTTTCGGCGCGCTTCAACGCGAGAGCTGGGCGCGCGGCACGCCTATCCGACCGTCTCGGTGCCCTCGGGAGGTGCGAGTTATGGAGCCCCCCAGCTGCATTCAGGATGAGCCGTTCCCGCACCCTCTGGAGCCCGAGCCGGGCGCTCCTGCACAGCTGGGCCCCGGGAAACCGGGCGACAAGCGGTTCCGGCTGTGGTACGTGGGGGGGTCGTGCTTGGACCGCAGGACCACGCTGCCCATGCTGCCCTGGCTAATGGCCGAGATCCGCCGGCGCAGCCAGAAGCCCGAGGCGGGCGGCTGCGGGGCGCCGGCGCCCCGCGAGGTGCTCCTGGTGCTCAGCGCGCCTTTCTTGCGCTGCGTCCCCGCGCCGGGCGCCGGGGCCGTGGGGGCCTCCTGCCCCGCGACCGCTCAGCCCAACCCGGCCGTGTTCATCTTCGAGCACAAGGCGCAGCACATCTCGCGTTTCATCCACAATAGCCACGACCTCACCTACTTTGCCTACCTGATCAAGGCGCAGCCCGACGACCCCGAGTCGCAGATGGCCTGCCACGTTTTCCGCGCCACAGACCCCAATCAGGCAAGCAGAGGCTGGGAGGCGCGGGGGAGGGTCCAACGCACGGGGGAGAGGTGTGGCAGGGCTGCAGGCCGTGGGACCGCAAGTTAAGGACTGTCTCTCGTCCAGCTCCTGGCGCGCGCCCTCCACGTGGCGCGCCTGAGCGCAGGCTCGTCCCGCTCCTGGGACCCGAAGTCCGGGAGTCTGCTTTTGAGGGCGAAAGGGGCGGCGGGGCAGAAAACCCGCAGGAACAGAGGAGAGGGAGGGAGGCAGAGAGTGGCCTCAGGACGGTGGAGGAGCTGGTGCGCCCTAGGAGGATGGGCGCGTCCCGAAAGGATTTCGGTGCCTAGGGTGTGACTGGAGATGCCCAGCCTTGGCTGAGCGTTTGCGTGTAGGCATGAGCGTGTTTAAGAGCGAGCGCGGGAGAAGGCCGGGCTCCTCTAGGCCTTCACACTCTTTGTCGGTCTTGGTCGAGTCCTGTATCTTAGCCCGTTTGGACGGGTGCGTCCGAGTCACATTAGCACCTGCAGTCTCAGATCTGGGAAGCTGATTCGGAGCCGGGCTTAGGGAGAAGATACTAGATGCTGTCATATTGTCGGCCGAATACGAATGCGGGATTACACGTTGAGTGGCAAGAATGCGGGATTACACGTTGAGTGGCAAGAAGCCTTTTGGGGGCAGTTTTTTACACACTGATTGGAGAGTCGGTACCTACTCGAGTGAAATAAAAAATCATTGTCGTAGGAGAGGTGAAAATCTCTTCTGGTGTCATTTCTTCAGGGTTTACAAAATCGAGGTGCCTGTTACTAAACAGTGCGTGTTTACTTCCTTAAAACAAAAACAAAAACGGATGCGGCCCTTTATCTTCTTGAGAGAGGAATCAATCTTTATCATAGTGATTGTCTGGGACAACAGCCCCTCTCCCATTAAAAAAATGTGTAAGTGGTTTTTACCATATCAAAAGCCCCCCAAAGGCTGTCATTTATAATAGTTATTTAATGGTTGGGCCAAGTACGTTAGATTCTTTGGGAAAATAGTGTTGTCAAAATATAAAGTCTCAGTTGGACTATGTGGTGGTTTCTTTAGTAGCTGGGCAATTAATAGATGAGAAAAATGTCATATAAATAAGGTTTTAGTTTTTAAAAATTAATATAATTAGTATCTGTAATTGAAATACTTTGTGTTGGTCCAGTAGTTTTTCACAAAAGGGCTGTAGCAGAGTTGAAGGAAATAAAAGGTCATTGTGGCAGATTTCATCAGTTACTTTGTAAACTAGTTTCATATTCTGACACTCAGAACTCCCGATGTGAAGAGAGTAGTTTTAAGTGACCACTGCTATTTTATGGTAAAATGTCTTATTACAGATTATCTCGGGGTCCTAAACATGATTAAAATGGATTTCATTTTATGCTTATTTGTTCAAAATTTATTTTTAGCTTTTACCTATGTTGAAATCAGATGCAGCATGTTCTTTATAAGTTACCACCATGGAAATTGTATTAAATTTTGAGGTTTTATCAGTAAGGTGGAAGGAGTTGCATTTTCTCAGGACTTTAAGGACTATTTCATGATTCTTGGTGGTGATTGCATGACACACCGTTGCTAATGTCACTGATGACCGAAGTTTGTTTATGGTTTATGGCACCTTAACTTCTCAATGTGGCTATTGGATCTTTCCCGGACTCATAGGAAGGTCATTTAAAACATCCTATTTTATTTACCTTCATTTCATATTTAGATGTTAGAGGCTGAATGTGCTGTTACCTTACAAATAATAACCTGCTTAGGCTTATTTCCCCCTTTTGGTCTTGTAGGAGCAGTGAAAGCCATATGGCTTTTTGATAAAAGAAAAAAAAGAAACCTTTTCCCGTTTATGGCCATTTCCCAGTTAAGCCTTTGATCTAAAGCTATAGATCTCGATTTGCTTCAAACCTAGGGAGTCCCTGGCAGAGGGCTGTTAATTTGAAAGGCCAGATGTTGTCCGCCTAAGGATTATCTCCAGCCATAAATCAAGGGTTACAAACTCAAAGGGCTGGGAAGAGGGTTGAGTGAGGATGGGAGGACTAGTCAGGGGTGTCCTTTCTCAAAGGGCTGCTCAGCTCCAGCTGGAAGTCACATTAACAGAATATAAGCCCAAATGTTTCTGTTGCTTTTGACTTCTCAAGAGAAAATGGAAATCTGGATTTTTATGCATGAGTCCACATTGTAAAGTATCAGCACGTATTTTAAACATTTAAGAATCCTTTCTGGGCTAAACAAAACACATCTGACGGTTGGCTTCAGAGATCTAAGGGTTGTCACTTTTGATCTTGGGTATAAATATTTGTTGAGTGGACCGGTGCCGTCAGATAGGGTGTACTCTTTGTCACATTTCCTTTTGAAATAGTGGAGAGAGTTAGGATGATGGGGGGGGGGGGTAGAATTTATAAGTAAAACTCCCAGAAGTGAGGATTCTGCAATTGAACTTGTTAGAGGGATGGGCTCATGACATTGTTACTGTCCAGCAGTGGGCTTCATATAGAGTAGACCCTCTGAATACTTCTGAGCACCTTTGAAATGAGAAGAAAGAAGCCCTGCTGTTTGCTTTGCTGCTGAGTTCTCTGTTTAAGGTGGAGAATTATTTAGTTGGAGTTTAATATTATTATGAAGAGTCTTCTAAGTGTTTTCTACAGTCAGTGAACAAAGTATGGAAGGTAACCTGGAGCAGAAGGCCCACAAACATCCTCGAGTAAATTTGCCTCTGCTTTGTCTCTCTTGCCTGTTTCTTTCCTGAAATAGGCCTCTCTGTAGGATGACCATATAATGTATTGTTTAAGTTAGGACAATTTTTATTGAAAAAGGGAGCACCATTAAAATTATACAAGCATGGAGTTCCCGTTGTGGCTCAGTGGTTAATCCGACTAGGAACCATGAGGTTGCGGGTTCGATCCCTGGCCTCGCTCAGTGGGTTAAGGATCCGGCGTTGCCATGAACTGTGGTGTATGTTGCAAACGCGGCTGGGATCCCGTGTTGCTGTGGCTGTGGTGTAGGCCGGTGGCTACAGCTCCAATTAGACCCCTAGCCTGGGAACCTCCATATGCCGCGAATGCGGCCCTAGAAAATACAAAAAAAGACAAAAAAAAAAAAATTATACACGCATACCAAGTATAATCTGGGACCATTTAGGGCCAGCTGGGATCTAGGTGATCATAGCTGAATGACCAAGTTTGTGTTCCTGCCCAGCCACCAAGATGGAGGATTTATGGTTTCTATATATAATATGATAATGTTTTGCAGAATATCTACTCACTCATCTTTGAGGGAGAGGATGTGGCTGTATATGTGACCTCAGGGATGGGAGCTCTGTGCAGTAGCTTGGGTCTGTTGTGGGGAGTTGCCATAGTGATGTGCCCTCTGGTTCCACACCTTCCTGGTGGTTCAGAGTCAGCCTAAGGAGGGTAACCCACGTCCACCTAGAGCAGCGCTCTGCCAGAATGATCTGATGCAGAGCTCTTTCTCCCAGATGCAAAGAGAGGTGAGGGTATGGAGAGAACGAACCAGTTCCAGATCAAGTCTATGCTGATACAGGTTGCTTCCCATTTATTCAAACCTGTGTAGTCTTGTACAGGAGGAGTGTCAGGCTTCAAGCATATCAGCCAAACTTGGTTATTTGAACTAGTAAAAGTGCTTAACTCTACGTATTCTAAAAAAATCACAGTGGCGCAAAGTGAGTTGTAGATTTAAAGTGAATTGGGGGAGCCAAGACTACCTGATTCTCTACCTCAGATCTTGGGAAGCTTGCTAATATTTTTCAAATACTAATCTTTATTTGCTTTCAGAAAGAGGGTATGTAACACATAGCGTTATCTCCATTTCCCCATTAGAAAGCAGCAGTTGTTTCATGTTATGCATATTTTACCAGATTGTAAAAGGAAACATTAATGTTTATAAATATTGTTAGAGATTAAAGGTGTTAATTATGATTTGTATGAGACTTTTTTTTTTTTTTTTTTTTTTTTTTTTTTTGGTCTTTTTGCCTTTTCTAGGGCTGCTCCCGCAGCATACGGAGGTTCCCAGGCCAGGGGTCTAATTGGAGCTGTCGCCACCGGCCTACGCCAGAGCCAGAGCAATGCAGGATCCCAGCCGTGTCTGCAACCCATACCACAGCTCACGGCAACCCCAGATCCTTAACCCACTGAGCAGGGCCAGGGATCGAACCCGCAACCTCATGGTTCCTAGTCAGATTTGTTAACCACTGCGCCACGACGGGAACTCCGATTTGTATGAGACTCTTAACACCACGAAAATTATATATATATATATATGTATATATATATATTTGTGTGTGTGTATAAATAATTGGAGGGGGGCATGCCTGAGGCACGCAGAAGTTCCCCAGCCAGGGATCCTGCATGTACCACCACAGTGACCATGCTGGATCCTTAACCACTAGGCCACCAGGAAAGTCCAAAATTGTATTTATAATTATAGAATGAGTCATCATTTAAAAGGCAAAAACAATTTTGCTAAATTTTCATGGATGTTATTTATGTATTTCTTGAAGCTTGCAAGAATGTGCTTTCAAAGAGATGTTACAAATTGCGTTCCTAAAATTAAAAAATGTCATTGACACCAGTTTTTTTCAGCACTACATTCTTGAAGTCTGGTTTTCCTGTTCCCCTTAAAATATTTAGTATTTTCTGAGCCTTTTCTCAGGTAACCAATTTTCAACTTAATTTTTGCCAATATATTTCAGAAAAGTCATTTTCCAGTTCTTCCTCACAGTTCAGGGTCAGTGGCTTTGGGAATATTCTAGTAAGGAAGGCAGAGAAATAGAAATCTGGAAGGTTTCACATTTCTCCGCTTTCCAAGTCCTTTGTGCTATTCTGTACAGGTAGATCCCTCTCTGCTCAGGTTTGCTGTAATAATTTTTGGGTTGTTTTCTCCCTTTCTGATCTGAGGTGGAATTAATTGGCCTGGGCTCAGTGGTAGAATTTTATCTAAAATATCTGGGAAAGAGTTCCCATTGTGGTTCAGTGGATTAGGGACCCAACTAATATCCATGAGGATTTGGGTTCGATCCCTGGCCTCACTCAGCGGGTAAAAGATCCAGTGTTGCCATGAGCTGTGTGGTGTAGGTCGCAGATGTGGCTTGAATCCCATGTTGCTGGGCCAGCAGATGCAGCTCCTAATTGATGCCTAGCCTGGGAACTTCCATAAGCTGCAGGTGCAGGCCTAAAATTTTTAAATAAATAAATACATACATGCATACATACAATATCTGGGGGAAAGGCAAAAATGAGCCAGAGCCTCCCACTTGTGAAGGTTGTTGTAATGAAGGTGAGAATGTTAGTATCAGGGCTTAAGGCAGAGGTTCTCAGACTCGCGTGTGTGTTAGAATCACCTGGTGAGACTGCTGGACCCCCCCCCCCCCTCAGTTGCTGATGCTATCAAGTTCCTGGCAATGCTCAGACTACTGGCCTGGGGACCACAGTTTGAGAACCACTGCCCTCTGTGTTTTTGTTCATCTGGTTCGGGTATATGACCACTGCTGGTCCCTTGGTTAGTATTATTATTATTATTATTACTTGCTTTTTAGGGTCACACCTGTGGCTTATGGAGGTTCCCAGACTAGGGGTCGAATTGGAGCTACAGCTGCCGGCCTACACCACAGCCACAGCCATGCAAGATCTGAGCTGCGTCTGAGACCTACACCACAGCTCACGGCAACGCTGGATCCTTAACTCATTGAGCGAGCGGGGCCAGGAATCGAACCTGCAACCTCATGGTTCTTAGTCAGATTTGTTAACCACTGAGCCCTGATGGGAACTCCCGCTTGGTTATTTTTGCAGTCATTCTCAGGCCCTGAGTTAATGTGAAGAAGAAGACTATCTGACTTACAGAGGATTTTTAAAGAAACTTTTCATTTTCTAGCTTAATAACTTTGCATGTCTTTTCTAGATAGACATTATTCTGCCAGATGTGGTAAGATTAGCCATATGTTGTGTGAAAACTTTACCTTTGAAGCCAAAGTTTGAAGTTCTGCAGAAGGAATAAACAAGTTTTTTAGGAATATAGTCTAATGTTAAATTATGTTTTTGCAAAAATTAAAGCTTTATTTATTTGCAGCCAGAGAAATAACAGCATTCAGCATGTTTGATATACTGGCTATTATGAAAATCAGGCAGAAAAAATAGAGTTGACAGTTTGGCGAATAAGATTGTGGCCACTCTGAATAATTATGCCAAGCATTTCTCCCTTCCTTCCTTCCTTCCATCTTTCTCCTCTTTCCAAATCTCAGGGCCTCTAGGAATCAGACCTATAGCCAATGGCCTGCGCCACAGCCACAGAAACACCAGATCTGAGCCATGTTTGTGACCTACATTGCAGCTTACAGCAGTGCCAGTTCCTTCATGCACTGAATGGGGCTAGGAGTTGAACCTGCATCCTCATGGATACTAGTCAGGTTCATTACCGCAGAGCCACAGTGGGAACTCCTCAGGGGCCTTTGTTTTGTTAAAATCATCTGGATGGTGATTTTATTTTATTTTATTTATTTATTTATTTATTTTTTGTCTTTTTTGTTGTTGTTGTTGTTGTTGCTATTTCTTGGGCCGCTCCCGCGGCATATGGAGGTTCCCAGGCTAGGGGTCGAATTGGAGCCATAGCCACCGGCCTACGCCAGAGCCACAGCAACGCGGGATCCGAGCCGCATCTGCAACCTACACCACAGCTCATGGCAACGCCGGATCATTAACCCACTGAGTAAGGGCAGGGACCGAACCCGCAACCTCATGGTTCCTAGTCGGATTCGTTAACCACTGCGCCACGACGGGAACTCCTGGATGGTGATTTTAGACTCGCATTTCTTTTGGGCTATGTTTCCAGGTTGTTACTTACATATGTCCCCTTGTAAAATAAGGGACAGATCAATTTAATTTAGTAGTATATGCAGAATAATTGACTACGAAAAGGATTTTGCTAGAGATATGGTCTACATAAAATATTAATACAAATGTAATAACTCATTGGGAAGCATCAGCTAAGCACCCATTGACTTGTTAAATTAAGCACAGTGTATACACCACAGTATGTCTCTCTGAGTAGCTTTTTAATGCATTCCCTTAAAAGCTAACATTTATTGAGCTCTTGCTGGGTGATGGTGTGGCCCTTAGTGCTTTTCCTAGGCTGTCACATTTTATCTTCACAGTAATTTTGTAAAGTCTGTACCAGTCTTCCTCCCATTTTTCAGATGAGGATATGACATATAGAAAGGCTAAATTATTTCCCCAAAGACACTAGGCTTGTAATGGTAGAAACAAGATTCCAGTCTGGGCAGGCAGTTCTCTTATCTGCTACTCTGGAATGCAGTTGTTGAAAAATTAGTTTTTAGTTGTTAGTGTCACAAAGTTTCATGCTGTTACCTTTTCCTCACTTTTTAAACAACATAGTCATTTTGTTTTGTTTTCCAGTTTTATTGAGGTATATTTAACCAGTAAAAATTGTATGTATTGGAGTTCCCGTTGTGGCTCAGTGGTAATGAATCTGACTAGTATCCATGAGGATTCGGGTTTGATTCCTGGCCAGTGGGTCAGAGATCCAGCGTTGCCACGAGCTGTGGTGTAGGTCGCAGACGCAGCTCGGATCTGGCGTTGCTGTGGCATAGACTGGCAGCTGTAGCTCGGATTCACCCCCTAGCCTGGGAACATCCATATGCTGTGGATGCGGTCCTAAAAATTAAAAAAAATATATATATATGTATATATATATATGTATATTTAAAAGCATAGTGTGATATTTTGATGTCAGAATTACCACCAAGCCAATTAACATATACTTTATCTCACATGGTTATCGTTTTGTGTATGCGTGTGTGGTGCGAACACTTAAGATCTACTCTTTTAGCAAATTTCAAATATACATTATAGTGTTATTAACTATATTGTAATGTATATATAATGCTTTCTGTACGTTAGATCTTCTGAACTTTCTCATCCTGCGTAACTGAAAGTTGGTCCCCTTTCACAATATCTCGTGTTTCCCATCCTCTAGCTCCTGGCAACCACTGTTCCATAATTTGCATTTATGTCTGACTTTTTAGATTCCGTATATAAGTGAGATAATGCAGTAGTTGTCCACTTTCCCTCCACTTGAATGTTAAAAATCTCCACAGTTAAATGTGCCTATTAAATTTGTAAAATAATAATGAAGTGCTGAATGCATGCTTGGATACACTGTTACCAGTGTGTATTTTTGTTTTAATGGAAAATGAAAAGTCCCTATGATTTGTTAAGCTGGTGAAACTGAACTCTGGTGTTATCTTTTATGTAGTGTCCTTAGGAATGGCAGGGAAGTAAACAATGAGAACCTGTTTGCAACCTTTATAACTACTTTAGAACAAAAAATATTTAGGATATGTATTTAAGAAAAGGTGCAATCATGTATTTGAATATATTTTGTTGAATCATAAAGGATATAAATATTCAAAAGTATGATAAAGTATAAACTGTATTATGCACATATAATTACATAGTATAAAGTGTAAAATTATGAAATATAAAAATAATGCATCATACTGTCATTATAAAACATATACAATAAAGTGAGAAATATTTGCACCAGGTTGTGCTATCTTAATTACCTTGATTTACAGTGAAAAGAATATGTACATTTTAAGGTTAGATAAAGCCCAGTGACCTGATGGGCTGAGGTACCATTTTTGCAGGAGTTCAAGTAGAGAAAAATGGCTCAGAAAAAAGCAGGAGTTCCCTGGTGGTCCAGTGGGTTAAGGACCCAGCATTGTCACTGTTGTGGCATGTGTTGGATCACTGGCTTGGGAACTTCCACATGCTGCAGGTGCAGCCAAAAAGAAAAAAATAAGTACTCGTGGGGTCCACAGTAACATCAGCCATAGCCATGAATTTTGGAAAATAACACCTTTTCATCACATTGAATATAGGTTGTTAGTGTAACTGTTATTGGTTTTACACTTGTGTTTGTGGGTATTTTGTTAATTGGTTTTGGTTTTGGTTGTTTAAAAGCTAGAGCTATAAGCATGTAAAATTTATGTCTAGATTTTTGTGAACATAATAAAATAAAGTAACAGTAACATAATTATGTTAACATCTTAATTTACCTTAAAAAGGATTCTGAACAACCGTAAGTTTGGAAAACTCTGGGCTTAAGCTTTTAGATATATTTAATATGGCCCTAGTCATCTGTGATAGTATGGCAGAAAGGGAAAAAATGAGATTAAGTCAGAAAGAGAAAGACACATATCATATATCACTTAAATGTAGAATCTAATAAAAATGATACAAAAGAATTTATTTATAAAACAGAAACAAACTCAACAGATTGTAAAACCAATCTTATGGTTACCATGGGTGAAATTGTTGGGGGGAGAAAAGAATTGGGGGGGTGGGAACCTATACACACTGCCGTGTAAAACATAATTAATGAGGACCTACTGTGTAGCACAGGAAAATCTACTCAGTAGTTTGTAATAACCCACATGGGAAAAAAGAATGGACATATTTATATGTATGACTGATTCACTTGCTGTTTACCTGAAACTAATACAACATTTTAAGTCAACTATACTCCAATTAAATTAAATTTAAAAAATTATTATCATCCCCCCCAAATCTGTTGGTTTCATTTCAGATAATCTGAATGCAGGTTTTTGCAGCCCCATGTAAAAGATATGGGAGTTATTCTTTTTCAAGGTACTGATCCCTTTCAAGTTTCATTTCTTGTAAGAGGTTGGGTTGGAAAGAGGACCTCCAGGTAATGGGATCTTCCTGGTTAAATATAGAAGCCTAAATTTGCTGCTTCAGTTCTTTTATTTTGTGGATGCCCTTAACTAGTTGGATAGTTTTCACTTTGGAACTGTTGTGAACTTTTACATGAATTTCTAAGATTCTCAAAGTTAGAGCCATGGAATTTTCCACTATCCATATTATATAACTCGTGAATAGTTTATTATCAATTTCAGATTCCAAGTCAAACAGTGCTTCTGGATGAGCCAATCGAGTTGTCTTTTGTGTCTCACAATTGTATCTTCATATACATTTTCAGTGATAAGTTATACAATGTGGAGAAATACATTTATGGCTTAGGCTTTTGCAAACCAATAAGCAAATCTGTTTTCAGGCTCCAGACCATTCGCAGCTTTTTTAGTTCACCTCTGGTCCTGGTTTCAGGCATCGAATTCTCATTGGCTAGGCAGCCTGAGAGATTTTCCCGAGTTTATCTGAAATTGAATGGATGGCCTTTCTGCTTGATTCTTAGATTTCCAGTGACATGTTCTTTATACCTGTTGGGATGCACCATTACTCTGTGTTGCCTCTATTAGTCCCTGTTGCTCACTTTGAAGACCACCCCGTGTCTACTGCCAGACCCCCTAAATATAGTGCACTGTCTGCTTGATTGAGTTTATTTCCATTTTTGGAAACTGGTCTTCCCTCTTCTGAGGCATTATCTGGTGTCTGGTCCTTGCCCCTTCCTATTGGTTCCCTCCAGAGCTGTTAACATTGCGTACTGATTTTGCTTTTGTTTTCATAAGGAATCTTGCGAAGGCCGATTGGCATGAACATAGCCTAGTGGAAGAAGTGCTGGTCTTGGGCACAGCCCCTCTGTATTCATCCGTGATTATTACTATTATTGTTTTTCAAAATTTTTTGTCTTTTTAGAGCCACAACTGCAGCATATGGAGGTTCCTAGGCTAGGGGTCCAGTTGGAGTTGGAGCCTCCAGCCTACGCCACAACCACAGCAACGCAGGATCCAACTGTGTCTGCGACCTACACCACAGCTCACCTCAACGCTGGGTCCTTAACCCACTGAGCGAGGCCAGGGATCGAACCCACATCCTCATGGATACTAGTCGAGTTCGTTAACCACTGAGCCACGAAGGGAACTCCTCATCCATAATTATTTTATCAAATTTGAGGACGGTTCAGTAGGCTGGATCTAGGAAACGGGATTTCTGTAGCTTCTAATAGTATTATTAAAGCACTTTGAAAGTGGGTGGTATAATATTTTATTTCTTCGCAGCCTTTTACAGTTTAACTTCCCTCACTGATCCTACATTCAAATGATTGAATTATTCTGTTAAAATTAATAGCTGGTATTAGATAAATTTGCTTCTATGTTCATGTAAATAAAGTGTGTGAATGATAACAATAGACTACTAACCAATAGCTAATATACCATTAGGGATCTGGAAGTTAATTGGTATTAAACATTTCTTTTTATTGCAAATTAGGTCGAAGATATATATTTGAAATTATATTCATTTTAATAACTGGAGTGTGAACATGACTATATCTATCTTAGTATATGAAAAAGTATAGACATTCTTTAAAGAGTGTATAAAAACAATCTTTAATTTCTCAACTATTCTTACCTAAGCCCACCTTATAGTTTAACAGGGTTTGTTATCTCATTTGCATGATTCACCACAATTATCCAGCATTTGATTTGATTTTTAGATATTATACTCTAAACTTCTGGGAGCCAAGTCAAAAAGTAATAGATATGGATTAATAATGATAACAGCTATAAGAAGTAGTTATTTATATCCTTGATTAGGGGCTCTTAAACTTTAGCTTGTATCACCTGGAGGTTTTTTTTGTTTTCTTTGAATTTTGATTTTTAGGGCCGAATCCCACAGCATATGGAGGTTCCTAGGCTAAGGGTTGAATCAGAACTGCAGCCGCTGGTCTGCACCACAGCCACAGCAATGAAGGATCTGAGCTGCGTATGTGACCTACACCACAGCTCACGCAACACCAGATCCTTAACCCACTGAGCAAGGCCAGGGATCAAAGCTGTGTCCTCAGGGATGCTAGTCAGATTCATTTCCTCTGAGCCATGATAGGAACTCTGCATTTACACATTTAAAATGAATGTTTTAAGCTCTTTGTCTGGGTACTGTCACCACCTCTAGAATGTAAGCTGTGAAGGGAGAGTGATCTTGGCTGTTCATGGTTGCCTGGGGAACTATTTCTATAGTAGGGGTTCTTTCCAACAAATTGAAATTAAGTGGAATAAGAATTTGTCCCTGCCCTCAAGGAATTTAAATCCACTGGTGAAAGTTTACAGTCTGCTGGCGATGATACGCATATGTTCTCCTACGTGTTACCTTCTGTTGTTAACGGTGACAAGTGTTGATTGTGTTGGTTGCACAATATTTTGTTGTTATGAATGTTTATAGTTCTAGAGACATCACCCTGCTTGCAGTATTAAGTGAGGATTATAAGGCAGACATTTGTAAAATAAGTAAATTATGTAGTTTCTGAAAAAAATTTCATAGCCTAATTTGTGATGGACTCCCCCCTTTCATCAAAACACAGGAAGTTAGTGAAGCTGCCAACATGAGCACAGGCGTGTCCAATAGCCTTTTCTTCGAATAATGTGAATCAAGCATTCAGGCATCTGGAAGATGATTAACGAGAGTGGCGTTGTGAATACATCCTTGCAAGAATCGAGTATTTTTTTTGGTTCAGTGCAGCGGTCATTTAGGCTTCTCCGTGGAAACATGTTCTCCTTTGGAAGACTCTTTAGCTACAAATGACTCTGAATGGTTTCTGTGTTTTTACTCCCAAATCTAAAATGGACCACGTTCTTAGGCACTGATTTTTCAACCTTATTCTATAAAGGGGCAGGGAAGTGCCTAAGAGATGTCTCAAAAATTATTTTTTAATTAAAAAGAAAAACGAATGAATGGAGAGGAGTCCCGCCAGGGTGAGACCAGGGATGGGAAAGAAAAAAAGCTACAGCCAATGTCCACGGTGAACTGTTGACCAGTAATAAGTTGTAAGGTTTATATTCTGAATTTCTTTGGTTAAACAGCATGCCCTTGTGACAGAGTATTTTTTTTTTTTTTTTTTACTTCCCTTGTATTCTCTTAATCTGATGTTTATAAGAGTAGTTGATAGGTTGGTTATGGTTTTCAGAAGCCACTGGGGCATGTACTAAGCTACACTAAGGTACTGAGGTAGTATTCATTCTTGGCAGTGTTCCCATGTGTTAGGGTTGGACTTTATTTATTTATTTTTCATTTTATTTTAGTTTTTTTAGGGCTGCACCCGAGGCATATGGAGGTTCCCAGGTTAGGGGTTGAATCGGAGTTCCAGCTGCTGATCTCCACCACAGCCACACCAGATCTGAGTCACGTCTTGGCCCTACACCACAGCTCATGGCAACACTGGACCTTTAAGCCGTTGATTGGGGTCAGGGATCGAATCCACATCCTCATGGATACAACTCGGGTTCGTTACCCCTGAGCCACAACAGGAACTCCTGGGGTTGGATTTTAAGGGAAATAAACGTCACAAGGAACGGTGACCTTATTTTTCCAGGAAAAATTATAAAGTGCCACAGTCATTTGCCTTCATAAATGCAGACCCCCTGTCCCTTCTCTTCCTCAAAACGAGCCTTTTCTCCTCATCCCCCCATTGCCTTCAGGCATAATCTGTCTACCTCTGGGCATCTCCACATTTTTTTCAATGTCTGATCCCTTGTGTGGGGTAGGAGACCTTTTTGCTCCATTGATGGAGCAGTGTGGGTTTTCTCAATGAGGTGCTCTGTCTTGTCATTTCCACTTTTTTTTTTTCCAAATGATTGAAATGGTCTTTGAGGAGTTCTCTTGTGGCGCAGTGGGTTAAGGATCTGGTGTTGTCACTTCAGTGGCTTGGGTTGTTGCTGTGGTGTGGGTTCAGTCCCTGGTTGGAACGTCCACATGCCGTGGGCATATAATAAAAGAATAAATAGGGGTTCCCATTGTGGCTCAGCAAGTTAAGAACTGGACACAGTGTCAATGAAGATTTGGGTTCAATCCCTGGCCTCGCTCAGTGGGTTAAGGATTCAGCACTGCTGCAAGCTGCAGCATAGGCTGCAGATGTGGCTCAGATCTAGCATTGCTGTGGCTGTGTTCCTACCTTGGGAACTTCCATATGTTGCAGGTGTGGTCCTAAAAAGAAAATATGTATATATAATAAATAAAACATTTTAAAAAATTTAAAAAATGATCTTTGAAGTCATCTTTTGAAAATGATCTTTGAAAACTAGATTTCCATTTGTAAACGTGGTTTGAAGACCTAGATGTTGCTGATGGTGCATTTTCTGAACCAGCACATAGAGCTGTTTTTTCAGGTAAAAGGCCAACATATAAATAGTTTAAGAGCAGGTTTGCCTGTTTACTAAAGTTGTTTTCTTTTGCTCCCAGAGTGGAAGATAAGCTCACAAGTCACTTCTGCAGAAGGACACACTGTAATGTACATTCTAAGTATCAAAGTTGCTGTTTGTTAGTCTTGGATCTGAATTATTACCCCATTCACATTATTCCCATTTACTTAGGACCCAGGCAGGTTAATAGCTTTTGTGTGTATGTGATTGTACCAATTGGTAGTTGCTCTGGAGACATTGTTTGCTGTGATTAGGCTCTGATTTTTCTTCTGAGAGCAGAATTAATTCTGGACATTGTCAGTGGGAACCAACATATGCCTGCCCTGTCATTTTTTCTTAGCTGCTGACATTTTCCAGATGATTTATTTTTAAAAGTTAAGCTGCCAGCATGAAAGAGATTTATAGCAAATGTTCTGCAGATACTTAGATCTCTGTAAATCAAGAGGAGACTTTGATTAGGACGTGGGTTCGATGCCTTGCCTTGCTCCATGAGTTACGGATCCGGTGTTGCTGTGAGCTGTGGTGTAAGTTTCAGATGTGGCTTGGATCCCGAGTTGCTGTGGCTGTGGTGTAGGCTGGCAGCTGCAGCTCCAGTTAGACCCCTAGCCTGGGAACTTCCACATGCCCTAAAAAGACAAAAAAAAAAAAAAAAAAACCCAAACAACAAAAAGTTCACATTTCCTCAGTACCTGATGCTTATATATTTCAGTTTGGGCTTCTTACTTTTAGTATCTACTGTAGGTAGGCTAAATGCAGGAAAATCCCATTCTTTGCTTATATTCTTTGTTTTGAACATGTTCCCATATGATCTGTCTCTAAAGAAGTGACTGTCTCCTGTTGGAGGTTTTTTCCCCCCTGAACCTGCGGCATATAGCAATCCCTGGGCCAGGAATTGAATCCCAGCCACAGCTTTGACCTGTGCCACAGCTGTGGCAATACTGGATCCTTAACCTGCTGCACCACAGTGGGAACTCCCTCCTGTTGGAGTTTTCATTTGCTGTTCAGTGACTTTGCCAAGAAGAAAAGACTGTTGACTCTGCAGGTGTGACCACGCGGAGCAGAGATGACAGACCTTCACCTAGAGAAGCCAGATTGGACACAGAGACACAAAGCTTTGGACCCCACTCTTCCATAATTAATCATATAACTTCAAGACTCTGTTCCTCTGAATCATGGTTTTACAAGCTGTTCCTTTACTCATTACCTCATTCAGTTCATTCATTCATTCTTGGAACCATCTATTCATTGATTCAGTTTTCAGGTGAATTGAATGCTTCCTATGTGCCTGGCACTCCCTTGGACACTGATATTTTTATTTTTTTTTTTTTGGTGTGTGTCTTTTTAGGGCTGCACCTGAGGCATATGGAGGTTCCCAGGCTAGGTGCTGAATCAGGGCGGTAGCTGCCAGACTACACCACAGCCACAGCAATGTGGGGTCCGAGCTACATCTTCAACCTACACTGCAGCTCATGGCAATGCCAGATCCTTAACCCACTAAGCAAGGCCAGGGATGGAACCCACGTCCTCGTGGATACTAGTCGGGTTCATTAAGTGCTGAGCCACAACGGGAACTCCTGACCCTGGTATTTTTAAAACAAACATATTCCCTGCTTCATGTATTTCAGAGTTGTCTGTGGGAGAGAGACAAAGCTGAGGAAGAAGAATAGCATATTGTAGTCACTGAGTGCCTGGGCTCTGGCATCTGATCCCTGGTGCTCAGAGCTCTACCACTGTGGGTTCCATGCCCTCAGGAAGTTCCTGCTTCTCTCTCTCTGTACCTTAGTCTCCTCATCTGTAATATGGGGATGTAGCCTTGTTGTGACAATTGGGTGAGTCCATTTATATAAAGCATTTAGAATAGTGCCATCTAAAAGTACTCCATAAAAAGGAGTTCCTGTGGTGGCTCAGTGGTTAAAGAATCTGACTAGGAACCATGAGGTTGCGGGTTCGATCCCCGGCCTTGCTCAGTGGGTTAAGGATCTGGCGTTGCTGTGAGCTGTGGTGCAGGTTGCAGACGCAGCTCGGGTCCCACGTTGCTGTGGCTCTGGCGTCATTTGGCGGCTACAGCTCCGATTCGACCCCTAGCCTGGGAACCTCCATATGCTGCTGGAGCGGCCCAATAAAAATGGCAAAAGACAAAAAAATAAAAAATAAAAATAAAAGTACTCCATAAATGTCCACAGGTATTGGAGTTCCTGTTGTGGCTCAGGAGTAACGAACCCGACTAGTATCCATGAGGACTTGGGTTCGATCCCTGGCCTCACTTGGTGGGTTGAGGATCTGGTGCTGCTGTGAGCTGTGGTATAGGTCGTAGATGCTGCTCAGATCCCACGTGGCTGTGGCTGTGGTGTAGCCTGGCAGCTGCAGCTCCCAGTTAGACCCCTAACTTGGGAACTTCAATATGCCACAGGTGCAGCCCTAAAAAGCCAAAAAAAAAAAAAAAAAGTCCACAGGTATCAAATTTCAAGGTGATGGGAGCTATGAGGGAAAAGAACGTGGTGCTATGAGGAAATAGGAAGAAGCTTACTCTAGTTTGGGTTGCGTAAATAGATTCTCCAGCTCTCTTTTTCTAATAAAATCTTAAAATTTTCTTCAGTTATCTCTCCCTCTGCCCATCAGCCTATATGCAATAGAAGGCTGGCCCCATCCCGTGCTCTAAGGTTGGGAATGTCATTCATTTGTCCAAGAATCTGGGCGCAAGCCAGTTTAGAAGTTTGTGCCTGGAGATCCAGTGGTCCCAGGGAGTGTATTCATTTGTACCAGTACGAGATGAGAGAAATTTGCTTGGGGCTCCCGAGGAAGTTTTCTCCTTGGATGTTGTCTACAGATGACAAGCCTGGAACTGTTAGAGTTCTGTCACAACCAGAGTGATGATGAAACAGAGGAGGGCGCTCTGGGGAAGACTGGGAAAGAGGACACCTGAATACAGATCGGAACAAGCCTGATGACCACCTGCTGCGGACTTTTTCAGTTTATGTGGCTTGAGGTGAATTTTCTGCTACTTGTGGTCAGAAGGAAGAAGTGGGTCAAGGAAGGCTTGGCTTATTGTGGAGATGACAATTAAGGATGATTCCCAAGTTTGCTTTTTTTTTTTCTTAATGAATGGGTTTGTTATCATTTACAGAGATGATGAAGGCTGGTTGAGGGGGGGATAAATAGGTTATAGGGCAAAATTTTCATTTGTAAAATGAGAGGGCTTGATATTAGCAGTCATTTACACACCTTTCTTTTTCTGACCAAAGAGTCCTAAGAGAGATGATGTAATCATTAGTAATGATTTAGGATTGGCAACCACTTTCACCCAAATTGGGGCTAATCAAAGCAGAATTTCAGCAGGGGGTAGGGAAGTTGCTGTTGAGACAGGAAATAGATGAGCCTTCAGGATAGACAACTGCAACTAACCTTGAATTTACACATCTTGGGCAGGAGATAGGTGGCCTCTGGGAGAGACAATTGCAACTAGTCTTTTATTTACACTTCCTGAGGCAGGAGATAGGTCGGCTCCAGGGTAAACATTTACGACCAGCCGTGTATCTGTACCTCAAGATAGAAACAGCAACAGGCACAAGGCAAATAATGGGTACTTGTCTTCTGTGAGTTTGTTAAGCAATGGTGATGACAGGATCAAAAGGAGCTGAACCCTGCTTGGACAGAAGAACAGAGAGGTCACGTACTGCCCATCCTCAGGACCCCAACTACAAATGTGCAGAGAGACCTCTTTGGGTCAGACGAGACCCCAACTACACATGCGCAGAGAGACCCCTTTGGGTCAGACAGAGAGGCAGTGCCAGGCTGTAATAAGTCTGGGTAACCTTCCTGCCATGCTCTGCTTTGGAATCCATCTTGGCCAAAAGATGTGCACACAGATCAGGGGAGGGTCCTGGGTCTGGTCAGGTGTGAAAAATAAAACAAGATAACTGACTAAAGGAAGACAGAGACCCAGAAGAACTGTCCTATATAAGTAATCTAAATCACCTCTCAGAGTTCCTGTCGTGGCTCAGTGGTTAATGAATCCAACTAGGAACCATGAGGTTTTGGGTTCAATCCTTGGCCTTGCTCAGTGGGTTAAGGATCCGGTGTTGCCCTGAGCTGTGGTGTGGGTCACAGACGCAGCTCGGATCCTGAGTTGCTGTGGCTGTGGCGTAGGTGGTGGCTACAGCTCCGATTTGTCCCCTAGCCTGGGAACCTCCGTAGGCTGTGGGTGGGACCCTAGAAAAGATAAGAGAAAAAAAAAAATCACCTCTCTGGCACCACCACCCTCGCTTCTCCTTTAGATGTGTATTGCTGCTTTACTTCTGCCTTGGATAAAGAAGACTAGTAACCTGTATTTCTGTGCTCTCCCATATGTTGTACTGTGTTTCTAACAATAAACTTCATACCTACTTTTACAGTCTTTGCCTCCTTGAAACATTCTTGCTTTCAACAGGGGACAAGAATCAGGGCAGGTCTGCTTCTAGCGTCTAGCTGGTCTAGTGGCTAGGATTCCTGGATTTCATCCAGGCTGCCCAGGTTCAATTCCTAAGCAGAGAATTAAGATCTCCTTCAAGCCATCACCCACTGCTGTCTCCCCAAAATCAATATGAGGGTGTTTTTCAACCTAGTTGCACATAAGAACCTTGTGGGGAGTTTAAGAAAAGTATGTAGTCCGCTAGATTCTTGGGCCCTTTTCCAGACACCTTGCATCAGAGTCCTGGAAATACGTTTAAAAAGTAGAAACTGGGAGTTCCCGTCCTGGCTCAGCAGTTAGTGAACCCGACTAGCATCCATGGGGATGCAGGTTCAATCCCTGGCCTTGCTCGGTGGGTTAAGGGTCCGGCGTTGTCATGAGCTGTGGTGTAGGTCGCAGATGTGGCTCAGATCCTATGTGGCTGTGGCTGTGGCTGGCGGCTTCAGCTCTGATTCAACCCCTAGCCTGGGAACTTCCATAGGCCGTGGGTGCGATCCTAAAAAGACAAAAAACCAAAACAAAAAAACAAAACTGGGAGGTGGGATATAGCCAGCGTGGTGTTTATATGCAGCCTGGATTTGAGGACGCCCTGAATTAGGGGATGCAAAGCCCCTTCCTGTACAGGGTTGGTTTTAAAAAAATTGAATTATAGTTGATTTACAGTGTTATGTTGATTACTGATGTATAGCAAAGTGATTCAAAATATATATTCTTCAGATTTTTTTCCATTATAAGGTTATTACAAGGTATTGATACTGTTCTCTGTGCTATACAGTAGGATCTTGTTTAATCTGTTTTATGTATTGTAGAGTGTATCTGTTAACCCCAAGCTACTAATTTATCTCTTTTGCTCCTCTTTCCCCTTTGGTAACCATAAGCTTGTTTTCTATGTCTGTGAGTCTGTTTCTGTTTTGTAAATAAGTTCATTTGTGTCATTTTTTTATTCTCAGCAATTAGAAAACCGAAATGATGCCATTTGCTTCAACTTAGATGGACCTAGAGGTTATTATACTAAGTGAAATAAGTTATACAGAGAAAGGCAAAGATCATGACAACAGTTGTATTTGGGATCTTAAACAAAACAAAGCAAAACATGTACAGAGGTTTTTGATTGCAACTCCAGGAGCCAATTTTTTTTTCTTTTTTTTGTCTTTTTGCCTTTTTCTAGGGCCGCTCCCGAGGCATATGGAGGTTCCCAGGCTAGGGGTCCAGTCGGAGCTACAGCCACAGCAACTCGGGATCTGAGCCACATCTGCAACCTACACCACAGCTCACAGCAACGCCAGGATCGATAATCCACTGAGCAAGGGCAGGGACCGAACCCACAACCTCATGGTTCCTAGTTGGATTCGTTAACCACTGCGCCACGATGGGAACTCCTCCAGGAGCCAATTTTTAACTTAGGCACAGAAAACAGCATGAACCATAAAAGTGGCCACAGAATAATCTTGTTAAAATGCCTCAGCGGTCTTTAGGACACCTCAGTTTTCTTGATTCTCTCTCTGGTCAAATTGTCGTAATATGTTTTCTTTCTATGGTGAGAGTCAAAACACTGTCTTACTGCCAGCATGTTGGCAGTATTGTGAGTATATTAACAGTTGCCAAATGTTTAGGTGTATGACTGACAGATGTAAGAACATCTGTTACTTGAACAGCAGGAACAGTGTCTATCACTTTGCATATCAGTAGCTGGGCCGTTCCATGAGAAGTGAGGTGGCAGATCAGCCTCCAGTCATAGGTTATGGTCTATAGTCGTTGTATGGACATTATCACTCATGCTCTGCTGAAGCTAGAAGGTAGCAATAGATGATGTTTGTTGTTGGATAGTAAGAAGGGGGCTTGGAG
The DNA here is from genome assembly GCF_054392235.1 of Sus scrofa. Classification (NCBI taxonomy): domain Eukaryota; kingdom Metazoa; phylum Chordata; class Mammalia; order Artiodactyla; family Suidae; genus Sus; species Sus scrofa. Next base: position 54,760,343 of record NC_139393.1, on the reverse strand, counting down.
AAGAAATGGATCAAGGACACACTGAAGCATAATTAGGAGCTGCGTTATAGGTAGCGGGGAAGTGAGATGTCTGGGATGAGGGGGGAGCTGAGGAACATGCTGGCTCCAGGGCTGAGACTGGGCCTCCAAATCAAAAGATGCTCTCCAGGAAGCATTTGCCCTAATTAATATAATTAAGCCTTTATTTATGGTCCTTTGGGGCTGCCTTGGCAGCCGGGCAATTTGCCCAAGGTGCTAATGATTCTCTCAGCTTTGGAAATGATGCTCCAGGCATTTTAGGGGACATTCAGCTCAGTTTTGCTGTATCTTTTTTTGTTTTTTTTTTTTTTTTCCCAGCATTTGTCCTCATGGGTTTATGAGTGGTGGAAGGAGAACGTTTAGTCCTGGAAAGAAGCAGCATTTTACCTCCTAAGAGAGAGGTTTCTGCTTTAACTTCCCCAGGAAGAAAGCAAGATGTAAATATAACACTCTTCTCTTTGCTTATTTATTTCTGAGGTGACATACACTTTGGTAGTTGTATTAGGCATCCTGTTACGCTTTAGATCATCATCAGACACAGTTGTGTTTGCTCTCTGGTTCAATTTGCTATCCCTAACTGATATGGTATAATTAATGCTAAAATTCAATGGCTTTTATAGCCATTGGAGAAAAACAAAACCAATAACGGTGTGAGTGTAGGGTGATTTTTGGTTACATGTTAGGCAGTGGAAGCCATGAAAATCTTGTTAGCAGTGTGTTTTAATTTCCTTATCACACCATTGCTATCAGCTCCACCATGGCCATTAGCAAGTACTGATTGACAGCTAACCAAGTGTAAAATTAGTTAGCCACTGGGAATAAGAGGTTTAAGTGTTTTCTGCAGAAGCAGGTAAAAAACTGAGATAGTAACATAAGCTTGTGTTAATAGGTGGGAAAGCTCTTCAGAGAATACGCATTTGTTGGGCCTCCGTATCCACTCACATGAGCTTCCACTCATGTAAGCTTCGCGGTTGGTCTCTGGAAATGCAGAAATTTCAGAGCCTGGTGCCTGGTTCTAGACTTTGGAGAAAAATGGCAGAAAATTAAGACTTAAGGTTTTTATGCACTTTTATTCTTTAATAAAATGAGACTCTTAATTTGAGACTTTCTTTTTCTTTTTGGGGCTGAACCTGTGGCATATGGAAGTTCCTGGGCTAGGGGTTGAGTTGTAGCTGCAGTTGCAGGCCTGCATCACAACCACAGCGGTGCCAGATCTGAGCCACATCTGTGACCTATACCACAGCTTGCGGCAATACTGGATCCTTAACCACTGAGCGAGGCCAGGCCTTGAACCTGCATCCTCGTGGATACTAGTTGGCTTCTTAACCTGCTGAGCCACAATGGGAATGCCTGTCTAAGACTTTTTAAAGTCGATACTTCTATCTAGATATAGCAGTGAAGAATTTGGTGATTAGGAAATTTTGGTGACAGTGGTTTTTCTGTCATTTTAAAATTTCTACAAAGAATGTGGCATTTATGAGTTTAATCAAGTTAAAAATTGCTTTAAATGGCTTCCTGGTGATTTTCAAGTTGCCCAGAAGTGTAATCCTGCCACTGTGAAAGAACATCTTGGTAGAGCTACAGCTTTTTTATCACCTAGTACTTTTTGGAAACTGTAGTATTAAAGAAATTTATAGTTTCATTATATATGGGAATGGGAGCTCAAGAGCATATGGTTATTAAAATCCACAGATGGTCCTTCACTGGGGGTCCTTTCTGGAATGTGGTGAGAAACAACAAATCAGCATAGATAGTCTAGTCTTTAAACCTTTTTTCTTTTAAATTATCACTTGCATTTCTTTTAGGCCATATGTATTATAGATTCTAAGTGATATAAAAAAGGTTAAAAAAAAGTAGTGGAAATTGATGATGAGCTCCTGGTTGCTTTGCTGCTTTTACTTTTGTGGTACAGACACTCACTGGTGCTCAGACATACGGCAGAATTTTAGATGCGCTCTTTTGTAAGCTAGTGGCTTAAGGAGTCATGATGGTATTGAAGATAATGGTCAAAAATCATGCTGACTGGAGTTCCTATTGTGGCTTAGAGGTAATGAGCCTGACTAGGATCCACTGAGGATGCGGGTTCGATCCCTGGCCTTGCTCACTGGGTTAAGGATCCAGTGTTGCCCAGAGCTGTGGTGTAGGTTCGCAGACATGGCTCGGATCCTACATTGCTGTGGCTGTGGTGTAGGCTGGCAGCTGTAGCTGCAATTCAGCCCCTAGCCTGGGAACATCTGTATGCTGAACCTGTGGCCCTAAAAAGCAAAATAAAATAAAAATAAAAAATCATGCTGACGACTCATGGAAACACGTGAATGGATGCAGCTTAATCTTGCATAATGCTAGTGGCCAGTCTGTAAGGCTCTGTAGTCATCCATGGGATAAATTTGGTTCAACCATTTACTTTAGCCCTTGTTTCTCTTCTTCTTCTTTTTTTTTTTTTTCTTTTTTTATTCTTTTTTGTGTTTTGTCTCTTTAGGGCTGCACCTGCGGCAAATGGAGGTTCCCAGGCTAGGGGTCGAATTGGAGTTATAGCTGCAGGATCCAAGCTGTGTCTGCGACCTACACCACAGCTCACGGCAACTCCAGATCCTTAACCCACTGAGCAAGGCCAGGGATCAAACCCGCATGGTTATGGATACTAGTCAGGTTCATTAACCAGAGCCATGACGGGAACTCCATGTTTCTCTTCTTTTTTATGCCTAACCGGGTTACTCTGAGATTGCCCAGACTCCTTAATGTGGCTTCAGTTCTTCCCCTTCCCCTTGCCCCTACCCTGTACTCCAGCTCTACCTTCCAGCTAATGGAAACTTCTCACTAGTCCTCAGGCCCATGTGGCCTTTCACATTTTTATGTTCATACACTCGTCTTTTTGGTGGGAATGTCCACCATCCTCATAGGGTGGTCTCCTGATCATTACAGATGCTGCACAAGTCATTTCTTCTGTAAAATCTTCAATGTCAGTCCCCAGCCTCCAGGTGAAGTTTGCTTCTCCCTCTGCGGCTCCCTTACTCCTTTATGACAGAACGTGTCTCAGAGTCTTCGTGTTCACTTGTAAGTCTTGCTCGACTACTGGTTTGTACACCCATTGAAGGTGGAGACAGTGCCATTTTTTTTTATCTCCAGCATCTGGTACGATGACTCATATATATTTGGCATGCATTATATGCTCTTTTGAAATGATTTCAACAAAATGTATCTTTTTGTCGTCGTTTTTGAGTGTTTCCTCTCAGAGTAGGACTGTGCTGTGAGTCCAGGTGTGTAAGAAGTGTGACCACAGACCTGGGCCTTAGAGGTTTATATTGCAGTCGGAAGAGAAAAGACACATAGGAAAAATGTTAAATAATTAAAGACAACGAATGGTATTCTCACTGTTTTAAGAAAAAGAACACAGAGAAAGCATATAGAAAAAAAAAATCAGTGTCATAGCACAGAGACCACATGAAAATGGGAGAACCAGCAATTTACTTCATCTGAGGCTCTTCCCCTGTCCTTTTAAGTAGGACTAATAGTTGTACCTATCTCAGAGCATTCTAAAAAGGAAGCGAGGTAATTCGTGTAAAGCATTTAGCCTAAGGCCTGTAACAGAGGAAGCTTTCACATGATAGCGATCCATTGTTATTATCATTATTCTAGTTGTTATGAGTACCTCTTGGTGGCCAGGCATAAAAATATACCTTTGGGAGTTCCCGTAGTGGCTCAGTGGTTAATGAATCTGACTAGGAACCAAGAGGTTGCGGGTTCGATCCCTGCCCTTGCTCAGTGGGTTAAGGATCCAGCGTTGCCAAGAGCTGTGGTGGAGGTTGCAGACGTGGCTTGGATCACGAGTTGCTGTGGCTCTGGTGTAGGCTGGTGGCTACAGCTCCGATTGGACCCCTAGCCTGGGAACCTCCATATGCCGCGGGAGTGGCCCTAGAAACAAACAAAAACAAACCTTTATGAGGGAACCATACAAAGCAAAGCCAGACAATCTATCAGAAACCCAGCTGGAGAAATAAAGGCAAGGTAATCAGGCAATAAGAGATCAGATGAAAGTGTGTGGGAATGAACAGGTTATCTGGTCAGTGTCTGGAGAATTTTGAGGCCAGTCCCTACCCAGGGTGGCCCGCTCCCTCTGAGGGCATCAGTAAAACTTGCTGTACGCTGAAAAAAAAAAAAAAAAAAAAGCAGTTGAGACCTGAACACCAAGAACTAGTGAAAGGAAGATGACCTTGAAGCTAAGGCAGTGCTTGCCCCAGGCTGGTTTAAAAAAAAAAAAAAAAAAGATCTACTTCCTGTTGGAACTGGAGCCCATCACTGAGCACGACCAGCCTGAGGGCCTGCTGGTGGAGCAGGTGTCCAGTATGAGTGAGCTGGTTGGGAGCGGGAGCAGGACTTGTGGAAAGTAGGGAGTTGCCGGAGGGGCAGATGGTGACAAGAGATAGGGCTGTGATGGGAGGTAAGTAGGGAAATTGTTGGAGTTCCTGTTGTGGCGCAGTGGTTAACAAATCCGACTAGGAACCATGAGGTTTCGGGTTTGATCCCTGGCCTTGCTGGGTGGGTTAAGGATCTGGCGTTGCTGTGAGCTGTGGTGTATGTCGCAGACGCGGCTCGGATCCCACGTTGCTGTGGCTCTGGTGTAGCCTGGTGGTTACAGCTCCGATTCGACCCCCTAGCCTGGGAACCTCCATGTGCTGCAGGAGCAGCCCATGAAATGGCAAAGAGACAAAAAAAGAGAGATTGCTGAGGTAAAAGAAGGGCTGAAAGGTTTATGGGAACCAGGATCCCAGTTAAAAGTTATGTAGGGCTTTCTCCTTCTACCACCCTGGGTTTGAAAGGTTTGAAAGGTTTGAAAGGCAAGGTTGCACAATCCAGAGATGGCATCTGACTCCTAGGCCCCCACGGGAACTCATGGCCACTTGTTTGGCTTGTCTTTGTCAAAAATATTAGACAGCTCCGATGCCCAGTGTTTCAGCTTTAGTGGATATTTTATTTCATTTCATTTTTAAGCATGAGATAAAAAAAGAAAGGCTTTTTTTATGCATGTGGAAATTTTGAGGACTTTGTCATGCAATATAGACAAAACATTTTCTCCCGAAGATGCATAAATTAAATATAGCCCGCTTAGAGTACTGTTCTTTGACTTGCATGTTTATAAAAATCACCTAAGGTGCTCATTAGACAATTTAGATTTCTAGGGTTCACCTGAAATCAACTATTTCTAGAGAAAACATCTTGAAATTCATATTTATAAGAATCCTTGGTATTTCTTATGATCAGACAACTTGGATAATATTGCTTGTGTCAAACAAAAGATTTGTAAATTCTCCTATCCTTGTAGGTCAAGGATTCTAGTTTTCATTTCTGCATCATTGTCTGATTGAACTCTGATTTAGACTTTGAGAAGTCGTGAGAGAGGTTTACTGTATTCTCCTAGTTAGACCATTAAACCTAGGGATTCGCAACCGGGGAAGGGAGTGAATTTTATCTCCCCGGGGGGCATTTGGCAATGTCTGGTGACAATTTTGATTGTCATCCTGGGGCTGTGAGTGCTACAGGCACTTACTCTACAGTGAACAGGACCTCCTCTGACAAGCAAAGAGGTACCTGGTCCAAAATATCAATACTGTCAAGGTCGAGAAACTCTCATTAACACCTAAGGTCTGTCTCGTTATATTAATTAATAATCAGTTAATTAATTTGTCTAAATCAAGGTGTTATATATATATAATTATATATAATTATCTTGTAATCATCCATATTAAGATGTAGTACATTTCTGCATGAAAAAAACAAACATATATATGTCTGTATAAAATACATATATATGTAAAAATACATATATGTATGTAAAAATACATACATACATACATATATATATATATATATATATATATATAAACTTGTCAAATAAAAGTAAAACCAACTCTTTACTAATCTTTTGAGGCAGGTCCAGGTCGGGTTTTGCAGATGGGGGTGTTAATGGGAGTGGAGCCTCCTATTTTTTCAAGTCACACTTTAAAGAGCCCTTTAAAATGGAGTTTCAGAATGTGAACAACGCTCGTGCATTGGTCTGAGTGCTAAGTCATCCTAAAGTTTTACAATTCTCCTCATTTTCCTGTATGGCTGTTTCCTCTATATTTGATTTGACAACAGTGTCTTAGTGTCTTAGTAACATGCTTCAGTTCTCTAAGCCCCTTCGTGTTTCATTTGGAACTCCTATTTTATCAGTTTACATTCTATTTAATTACCTGAAGATGATTACAATGGCTGTGTCATGACCACAAACAGAACTGGGGACAAACGCAGACGCAGACGATTCAGCAGGGGGCCCGATCAGCTTTTGTGTATGGAAGGTGGGGCTGCTCACGACCTGCAGGCTGTGGGGCTGTGGGCACGCGAACATCCAGGTTTTACAGAGGCAGTGGGAGCAAGGGTTCATTCATCCACTCATTTATGGGGAGATGGATCAAGAAAGCGTCCTCAGGGAGTTCTCTGATGGCTTGGCTGGTTGAGGCTCCTGTGTTCTCACCGCTGTGACTCTGGTTGCTAATGTGTGGTGTAGGTTTGATCCCTGGCCTGGGAACTTCCCCATACGCCTGTGTGGCAAAAAAGAAAAAGAAAAACAAGCAAACAAAAGCAAACAAAGCAATGGGAAAAAAAAAACACAACAACAACAAACAAACCAAGAGAAATCCTGAAGTAAACGTTGCAACTCCCATTTCAAAAAAAAAAGAAAAGCTTCTTCAGTGTTCAGTGAACCACGTAGTTCGAAAGACAGGATGAGAGGGAGAGAAGACCAGCTGCTTTGTCCTTTTTGGTTCGTTACATAAAACAGCCTTCGCTTTCTCTAACTTCTCTCAATTAGGCAGTGAAAACGTAAGTTTGGATTTTTCTCCAATTCGTTTTTCCTGAAAACAATCAGAAGTAGATTGAAAAAAGTAGCATATATTTAATTAGGAAAAACACTGAGGTTTTTTGCTTTTTTCCTAGAGAGTATTTCATTTTCAAATTGGAAGTGGTAGTTTGGGAGAGGAATCTGACAACTGCAAAAAAAATTACATTTAAGTACGTATTCAATGTAATTAAGTAAAGTACATCATTTTTCGAGAGCATAATCTATCTTTTAGATCAAATCATTGTAAACCCTGGGAAAAAGGACTGGGACACTGCAGGCTCTTGTCAGGTCTTGCTTGCCTGTATCTGGAGTCGGCGTTGTCCTAACATGCCAGATTCCATCCCGTAAATTCTGTTGAAAAGCTGACTGCCAATTTGAAGCTGCCTATTAGCAGCTTCTTTATGTTTTTCTGTAGATGCTGAACAAATATAGTAAGATAAAATCTGTTTAATTTTGGAACTGATAGTATCCTTTACTTGAAATCTTTGAGTCAAAAGTTGGAAGCAGTTTTTGCATGCAGCTTTAAATCCACATGAACAATATTTTTATGTAGTTTAGAAGTCTTATATTAAAAAAAAACTGGAAAGACCCCTATTAAATAATATGAGTACAGAGTTTATGCTACGGTTTGGAATAATAGATTATCTACTTTTTAAAAAAATTACAATTGAAATTTATTTTACAGTGCACTGTTAGAAACAGTTGTGTTTCACAGAATATTCCTTTTGGTTTTGTTTTTGCACTATTTATTGCTGGCAGTTCTCCATACCAGAATCCACACATGATTTTTTTTCTTGTTTAACATTATTAAATAATATCTTTTAAAATAGAAAATGTTGGAGTTCCCCCGTGTCCCAGTGGGTTAAGGTTCCTGGGTTGTCATGGCAGTGGCTTTGAAACTGACAGCACTAACGGCCTGAACCTAGCCAGAACACAGATTGGGATTTGAATCCATGTGCCGGAACTCAGACCCAGCCTAGGCGCAGATTGGGACTTACACCTATGGTTTTGAATTAGAATCACTCACCCTGTGTCTGGACTCACTGAAGTTCAGGTTCGTCATGTCTCAGCGCAGAAGGAATTCATCGAGAGACAAAGTGATAGGTAATGGATTTATTAGGATAGGATGCTTGTAAGAGATGCAAGCGGGCAGACAAGGAAGCTCAGCCTCAGGATGTGGTGGGCTACAGTTTTGTCCTCCAAGGGGAGTGGGAGCTGGAAAAGCCTGCCTCTTCCTTTCTGGGAGTAGTAGCTCCTCCTTGGTGTCCAGTAAGGTGTGAATTCAAATCAGCAGAAGGGCAGTCTTCAAACTCCTGCCTTTGGTCTGAATCTGAATGCAGGCCTCCTCCCAGCGACCTGAGGCACTTCTCAAGGCTCCACTAAATGAAGCAAGCCTGCCTTGTGCTGATGGTTTTCTGGAGCAATTTATTTATTTATGGTGATCTCCCAGTGTCCCCTAAATTTCCCTCATTATCTGCGGACCTTTATTGGGACTTCTAAAACTACCTGTGCCCACTCCATCCCTATCCGCTTGGATTGTTGCTGTGGTGTGAGTTCGATCCCTGGCCTGGGAACTTCCACATGCTGAAAGTGCAGCAACTCCCCACCCTGTGCTCTGGACCCCCCCGCCGACAAAAAAGAAAGTGTTTTTTTCTCCCCAGTGGAAGATTATACATTACTATACTTATAATTAATATCGTTTTAAGAAAATTGAATAACGGTTTAGGTCAGTCTCAGTGGAACATCATTTATTTGGCAGTAAGGGGGATATGAATTGGTGAAAAAAAATTCCAAATTAATTTCTTTCTTTCTCTCTTTCTTCCTTCCTTCCTTCCTTTTTCTTTTTTTTTAGGGCCACACCTGCAGCATATGGAGGTTCCCAGACTAGGGGTTGAATTGGAGCTGTAGGAACTGGCCTACACCACAGCCACAGCAATGCCAGAACCAAGCCATGTCTGCAACCTACACAACAGCTCACGGCAACGCCAGATCCTTAACTCACTGAGTGAGGTCAGGGATTGAATCTGCATCCCCATGGATACTGTCAGATTCTTTTCCACTGAGTCACGACAGAACTCCGAAAAATCCAAATTTGAGTTTTAATGTGTACTTTAATTATTATTATTAGTTTTTTTGAACTCGATTGCAGCATGTGGAAGTTCCTGGGCCAGGGATTGAACTCGTGCCACAGCCCGCTTCATAGCTGTGGCAGTGCTGGCTCCTTAACCTGCTGTGCCACAGGGAACTTAACGAATTATTGTGTTGAAAATATAGGCTGTAGTATATGAAATGTATTGCTTGTTAGAGATCCTTAGGGAATCAAGATTTGAATAGTCAAGAAAATTTTGTTAACCAGCTTACTCCAAGTATGCATCTCAATACTTAAGGATTCTTGGTGGAAGCAAAAAAATATTCTACCTAAAAATCTCATTTATACTGTTCACAAAGCAATATAATATCAGATTTAATTAATCAAAAGTCATTTACTGTGGCTAATTTATGCCAGGTACATTGGAGATACGAAGAATAAAACTTGTGCAAGCCGATAAGATTTTTAATGCATTTGAAAATAATTTTCCTGAAATTTTGTTTCTTTTTTTTTTTTTTGTAGAGAAAACTGCAATTTACTCATGCCAATATTTTTATGATTGTTGTTTTATGGGTTCCTTAAACCTGGATTTATTGAACCTCTGCTTTACATCAGAATAGCCACAGTTGGAGTTCTTGCTGTGGTGCAGTGGGTTAAGGATCAGGTGTTGTCTCTGTGGCTGCACAGCTTCGAACCCTGGCCTGGTGCAGTAGGTTAAGGATCCAACATTGCCATAAGCTGTGGTGTAGGTCACAGCTGTGGTGGCTTGGATTTGATCCCTGGCCCTGGTATGGCCCAAAAAAACAAACAAACAAACAAAAAAGAATAGTCACAGTTGTCATTCATTTCTTGCACCAAATTGCCTTCTTTCCTCTTGAGATGTACTCCGTTTAGTGTAATAGCAGTAACACCTTTGGTATTTATTTGTTAACAGATACACATGTTCCGTGATTTTTTTTCTCTAGGAAATTACAAATGGGAAGGATAAAATTGGTAACTTTACCTTCTTCTGTGTGTTCAGAACTCTGAGTTAACCTCCTGGAACATCAGTATGTGACAATACACAAAAGAGTATTGCTAACTAGGAAAGCGCACCCAAACCTCAGCATCTAGTTTTCCTTGAGTCTTCATTACATAGTGATTGAATCACTGGGCCTGTAATTGAAGCCAGTCTGCAGCCCCTTCCCCTCTCAGGCTGACCTCACAAAGCCCTACCTGCTAATTACATGGTTGGTCCTTCTGGTGCATCTTCTTGTAGCATAAACTGTCTAAGAGCTTTACGGTACAAGCATAAATTATCAGGTATAGTCTCAGGGGTCCACTGTGCATAACAAGGATACTCCTATCACTTGGGAAGGGTTCTGAAGGCAGCCAAATTCTTATTGCATACACTTCTAGTCCCCCTGACAGTATAGTATGTCTTGTTTTATTTGGTTATGCAAAACTGAACTATATGTCATTCCTTTAACGTATTTTTAGAACTTTGCTGTGCCACTAGTGATGTGGCCTTGAGTGAATCATTTAAGTTGTTTGAGCCTCAGTTTTCTCGTCTCTATAATGGAGCTGATAGAGCCTACCTATAGAGGCAGAGTGCCTCCTAGAGGGTCTGCAAATAAAAGGTGCTCTATCAAATAGTAACCATTATTATGTGCACATATGCACTGTAATCAAGTAGATAATTTTATCAGTAGATAATTTTTCCTACTGCTTATAAACATGTAACTGGGACTGTCTTTGCCCAACTTGTTTCCTCTTTGTAACATACATATATATATATGAAGTCTGTTAGTGTATTTGCATGTTATGCAAAATATTAAAATATGTTAATACTTATATAAAATGTTATTTATATTATAATTTATGTTTCTAACATGTAAAATGTTTGTAATAAATATGAATATATATTAAATAGAAGTATAATCAATTTATATTTAATGTGTAAGGTTTATATTACATATGTGTAATATAAATTAAAAGGAGTATTTAGCCCAGAAACTGATACAAATATTTTGACATTTGGCCATTTCTTGTTAAGCAAATCAATGCTTTAAACTATTTTACTTCTAAAAGCTTTATATTTTTATTTTATTTTTTTTACAAGGAAGCCAAGTCTTTATTACAGGAGAGCAAGTAGCTCCCAGGGCTACTGGACAAAAAGCTTTATATTTTTAGATGATATCAGTAAATGGATTCTTAAATATAGAATGTAATTTTAAATAAGTAAATCTCTTTTGTACTGCATTTTAACCAGCTGTGTGTAGCTTTCCTCCTGACTGCTTTTTATTATATCAGCTACTTGAGATTTGACTGAATTTTTATTTTTTAGTTGCTTACATTATTATGCACCTGTTCGTATTTATCTTTTCTTCCCAGATAAACTCATTATTTCTTACATGTGTTTTTAAATCAATTTATAATGTCTGGAGTTACTCAATATATATTACTCTCTGCCCAGAAATGGGAAATTGATTAACTTTTGTACTTCCTTCATAGAAGATAAAGATATGACATTTGGAGTTTATGTCCAAAGTGCCCTGATTAATATGTGAAAGCTCCACATGTTCAGAAACTATGAACATATGATGTGAGCATATCTTTAAAAAACTATGGAGTTCCCCTGTGGCTCAGCTGTTAATGAACCCGACTAGTATCCATGAGGATGCCAGTTCTATCCCTGGCCTGGCTCAGTGCGTTAAGGATCCGGCGTTGCTGTGAGCTGTGGTGTAGATCGCAGATTCCGCTCGGATCCCACATTGCTGTGGCTGTGGTGTAGCCCGCCTGCTACAGCTCAGCTTGGACCCCTAGCTTGGGAACCTCCATATGCCTCGGGTGTGGCCCTAAAGAGACAAAAAGACACCCCCCCCCAAAAAAAAACCTCAGCTATCAGCATTCCTTTCCAAAATGTGTCACATTGGCTGACAAAGCTGAATTAAAACACCAATTAAAAGTGAGGAACTATCATTTGAAACCTTTATTAACGGTGGCAGTAAAAACAATAAAAATGAGCAAGTGGTTTATAGACGCATCATCTTTGTTTCATAGTTTTCTAAGAACCGGTCAATTTTTTCTTTCTTTTTTGGTCTTTTCGCCACGTCTGCAACCTATATCACAGCTCATGGCAACACTGGATCCTTAACCCTCTGAGCAAGGCCAGGGATCGAACCCGCAACCTCGTGGTTCCTAGTCAGATTTGTTAACCACTGCGCCATGATGGGAACTCCAGGAACCTGTCAATTTTTATGACTAAATATTAACCCACATTCCATTGTTAACTAGTCCATAAAAGTTGTCACAAATTGCCTAAAGCAGTTTTCACCGGAGAGACACTGGTGGCGATGAAACAACTTGTATCTTTAAACCCTTCCATCCCTCTCATGTGTGTGACATGGAGGAAGGAAGTCATTATCCGGATCACAGGCCCTATCTCCTGTGATAACGTTTTAGTTGGAGTTATCTAGAAATGGCCCATGAACGTCTTTCTCCTGCTCCTCAAAGTGTCCGTTTGCAGCTTTCTGTGCAGCCTGTGGTTGTGAGCTGAGGAGGAACCCCAGGGAGGTGTTTGGACATCCTCCACCCTTTGCTGTCTTCAACCAGAGCAGCTGCTTTCACTTGATTGATATATTGGGATTCTACAAAAAAAAAAATTTCCTTTGAAAAAAAAAAAAAGAATTCTCTTGAGTCCAGAAACCACGCTGGTTCAGCAACTGCTGGCCTGAGAGACCGTTTAAGGATTTTCCACATAAACTGAGCAGTTAAAAATTATACCAGAACATAGCAGAATAGAAGGAAGGAAGAAGCAATGGAGATGGCAGAGGCTCAGATGAGTTTTTTCTCCATACCCTGCTGGGAAAAGGGGAAGAATGTAAGACGATTATTTGGCTGCTAAACTGTATGCTGCTTGCTGGAATGATGCTGTCCTCTTTTTATTGAGGTAAAATTTACAGAAAATAAAAGGAACTATTTAAAATAGAATGTGTGGGAGTTCCTGTTGTGGCACAGTGGAAAAGCATCTGACTAGTATCCATGAGGATACAGGTTTGATCCCTCAGAGGGTGAGCGGGGAGCTGTGGTGTAGGTTGCAGACTAGGCTCGAATCTGGCGTTGCTGTGGCTGTGGTGTAGGCCGTGGGTGTGGCCCTAAAAAGTCAAAAAAAAAAAAAAAGTGTTTTGAATAAATGAATGACCTGGGATACAGGCCTCTTCCTGTCAAGTCAGGTGCAATGTTACATTGAAGTCTGTGAAAATTTATTTTTATTTTTTTCCAGCTTTATTGAGGTATAATTGACCAATAAAATCGTGCATTTTTAAAGTGCACAATTTGATGATTTAATGTACATACACATTGTGGAATGATTACCTCAATCAAGTAAAGTAACACATTCATAACCTTAAAGAGTTACTTTGTGTATGTATGTCTATTCAGAGTCTCTGCCATTTTAAAATTGAATAATTTGTTTTTTGCTGTTGAGTTGTGTGAGGTTTTGGTATACTTTAGGTATTACCCCCCATATCACGTACATGGTTTGCAGATATTTCCTCTCATTCTATAAGTTGTACTTTCATTTTGATCGTTTCCTTTCCTTTTAGTTTGATGTAGTTCCACTTGTTTGGTTTTGCTTTTAAATTTGTTTTTTTGCTTATGATTTTGTATCATATCAAAAAAAATTGCTGTCAAGACTCACGTAGAGGAGTTTTCCCCTATGTTCTCTTCTAGGAGTTTTATGTTTTCAGGTTTTACATTTAAGAACTCTTTAGTTTATTTTGAACTAATTTATCTGAATGGCGGGAGATAGAAGTCCAGTTTCATTCTTTTGCAAGTGGCTATCCAGTGTCCCAATACTGTTTATTGAAGAGACTATCCTTTCTCCATGTGTGTTTTTTGGTGCTTTTGTTAGGAATTAATTGATCATACAGAATTCCCATCGTGGCTCAGCGGAAACGAATCTGATTAGCAACCATGAGGTTGCAGGTTTGATCCCTGGCCTTGCTCAGTGGATTAAGGATACGGTGTTGCTGTGAGCTGTGGTGTAGGTTGCGGATGTGGCTCAGATCTTGCGTTGCTGTGGCTGTCGTGTAGGCTGGCAGGTACAGGTCCAATTCGACCCCTGGGAACCTCCATGTGTCGTGAGTGTGGCCCTTAAAAAAATTAATTGATCATATATATGCCTGGGTTTATTTCTGGGCTCTGTCCTGTTCCATTGGTTTATGTGTCTGTGTTTATTCTGGTATCATACTGTTTTGATTAATATTGCTTTGTAATATAGTTTGAAATTGGGAAGCATGCTACATCTAGTTTTGTTCTTGTTTCTCAAGATTGTATTGGCTATTCAGAGTCTTTGTAGTTCCCTAAAATTTTTAGGAATTTTAAAAACATTTTTGTGGAGTTCCCGTCGTGGCGCAGTGGTTAACGAATCCGACTAGGAACCATGAGGTTGTGGGTTTGGTCCCTGCCCTTGCTCAGTGGGTTAACGATCCGGCGTTGCCATGAGCTGTGGTGTAGGTTGCAGACGCGGCTCGGATCCTGCGTTGCTGTGGCTCTGGCGTAGGCCGGTGGCTACAGCTCCGATTAGACCCCTAGCCTGGGAACCTCCATATGCTGCGGGAGTGGCCCAAGAAATAGCAAAAAGACAAAAAAAAAAAAAAAAAAAAAAAAAAACATTTTTGTGAAAAATGCCATTGGAAACTTGATAGGGATTGTACTGAATCTGTAGATTGCTTTGGATAGTATGTAGATTAAATAATACTAATTCTCCCAACCCAAGAACATGTAATATCTTACCATTTATTTACACCTTCTTCAGTTTCTTTCATTAGTGTCTCATAGATTTGTACAGGTTGTTTTGTATAGGGCCTTATTGTACAGGTCTTTTACCTCTTGGGTTGAATTTATTCCTAAGTATTTTTTTGATGCAATTATAAATGAAATTTCTTTCTTTTTTAATTTTTTTTTTTTTTGTCTTTTTAGGGTTGCACCCACAGCATATGGAAGTTCCCAGGCTAGGGATCGAATCGGAGATGTAGCCACCAGCTTATACCACAGCCACAGCAATATCAGATCCAAGCCAAGTCTTCAGCCTACACCACAGCTCATGGCAACGCAGAATCTTTAACCCACTGAGTCAGACCAAAGATCGAACCTGTGTCTTATGATTACTAGTCAGTTTCGTTTCCACTGAGCCACGTTGGGACGGGAACTCCTGAAATTTCTTTCTCAATTTCTCTTTCAGATAGTTTGTTGTTGGTGTGTATAGATACAACTGATTTTGTTTCCTGCATCTTCACTGAATTCATTTATTAGTTTGATTTCTCAGCTTTAAAAAATCAGTTTACACTTTATATTGAACATATTAATTATTTTATTTATGATTCTTGGCTGAATAGATGAAGTGCTAAAATATCAACCACAAACGTGAAATGAGTAGGCTTTTTACAGAAGAAACAAAGTACTTTGATAATAAGAAAATAAGGTAATATAAACAAGTGTTTTCTCCAGTGGAATAAAACACTTCCCTAGGGCATGATTAGTAACTAATAAACTTTATCAAACTGTCCCCCCACACCTTTAAAGACAAACTAAACCAGTCTTTGAAAATATAACAGGTTATGTGAACTTTTGTACAGTTGCTATAGTTATGACCCCTAAAATGTGAAAATGACATTCTTATCACACCTCGTGAAATTCCTATATTTAATAAGGATTCTGCATGTGCATGTGCACATTTGAACTAGATATATATGTATTCTATGTTATAATTAGACACCAGTTTATTGATACTATGTAGTACTGACACATTTAATATTAACATATATACTTATGTCATGAATAATTTGTAGTTTTAACATTACACATTCGGAGTTCCCATTGTGGCTCAGTGGTAATGAACTCGACTAGTATCCTTGAAGACTCTGGTTTGATCCCTGGCCCCACTCAGTGGGTTAAGGGTCTGGCGTTGCCATGAATTGCAGTGTAGGTCACAGATGTGGCTCGGATCTGGTGTTGCTGTGGCTGTGGTGTAGACTGTGGCAACTGTAGCTCCGATTCGACCCCTAGCCTGGGAACTTCCATATGCCATGGGTGTGGCCTTAAACAAGACAAAATAAAACAAAAAACAAAAAACCCCCCAAATTACACAATCCTTTGGGACTAAATGGCTGGTGTTGTAATGGTGCCCTGGCACTGTGATGGTTCCAAGTAAAACTCCACTACACAATTGAATGTTACATTAGTTAGGTGTCAGTGCAAAGAACAGATACCATCGGGAGCTTGGGGTTATCAGATACAACTTAGAATAGATTTACAAGGAGATCCTGCTGAGTAGCATTGAGAACTATGTCTAGATACTCATGTTGCAACAGAACAAAGGGTGGGGAAAAAAAATTTATGCATGTAAGGATAACTTGATCCCCTTGCTGTACAGTGGGAAAAAAAAAAAAAAGAACAGATACCACTCTGGTTTTTCCAATCAGAATTATAAGTAAAGAAGAGGTGTACTACAGGAAATTACAAAATGGTAGAAAGAGCTAGAAGAGTAGAAATCAGGATCTGGCACCAGATGTTTGCATTTGTTGTCTTACTGCGCTGTGAGCAAGAGTTCTGGAAAATTCTGGGTGGGAAGGAAAGGAAGGAACATGCACCTCCATGTCCTGAGAGGGGAGGATCCCTGGGAGCACAACAGATAGTGTGAAAAGAAGTGTGTGTGTGTGTCTGTACATTTTGGAGCAAGTTATGTAAAGTCTTCACCCTTAAGGAATTGATTGCTTGGAGGCATGAATTAAAGAACAATGACATAGAAATAGAATTTTCTTTTTACAGCAGCACCCATTGCATATGGAAGTTCGCAGGCTAGGGGTGGAATCCAAGCCACAGCTGCAACCTGCATCACAGCTGTGGCAACACCAGATCCTTAACCCACTGTACCGGGTTTGGGTTGGAACTCTTGCCGCTGCAGAGACAATGTCAGATCTTTAACCCACTGTGTGACAGCAGGAACTCCAGAAATAGAATTTTTCATCTAGAAGATTTAGAAATAAATCTACCCCAGTCCCATCTCCTCACAGATATGAAACAACAATCATTGAAGTGACTGTTTGAAATAACTCAAGGTTACATAATACAGGCCTGGGCTGAGAACAATTTGAGTATCAAAAATTCAAAGACCAACCAACTGGTCCTGATATTATAAAGGATTATTTATTTTGACAACAGTTAATATCAATGCAGTCAGTGTATTGTAGTGTGTTTCTGCAAAAATAGCAAGGAAATCTGATTGTAGCAATACAACAAAATAAGGGTTATTTCTGATTGTTTAAAACTATGGGGCTGTTCAGATTACATAAGTATAGCCCCAGTGCTACTAAGTTGGGCGCCCTCTAGTGTTCTGGTTTGTCCTAAAATAAAGACGCTAGTCTTCAACTTAAGTATATTTCACTAATTCTGAGATAACCATGTTCTCCCCACTTGAATATCTCTGCAGTCTGGATGTGTCTTATAATCTGTGGTATCTTAGATTTGATTATGGACAATAATTATATGGAGGAGAGGCTTACTGAAGTGGTTCTGAAAGCAACTGGGACTAGAATTACCTGAAACAAGTTTTCAAAAATGAAAGTTTCTAGGCTTTGAGTCAGGTTTATTGAATTAGCAGCCATTGATCTAGATTATAAATATGATAGGAAGATGGCAGCAAGATTTGACAACTTTTTATCTGTTCACACGTTCTGGGAGGTAGTAGTACATTCCATTTAGGCTTGAAAAATTTTTATTTCATCATTCAGCATGCCCTTGTAAGTAAATTGTAAGTTTACCAATCCAGAGTTTTTTCTTTGATTTTTGTACCAACCATAAATCACAGATGCAATGGGAGTTCCTGTCAGCCAGTTAAGAACCCAACATAGTGTCCATGAGGATGCAAGTTCCATCTCTGGCCTCACTCAGTGGGTTAAGGATCTGGCGTTGCTGCCAACTGTGGTGTAGGTTGCAGATGCGGCTCAGATCTGGTATTGCTGTGGTGTGGTTGTGGTGTAGGCCGGCAGCTGCAGCTCTGATTTGACCCCTAGCCCTGGAACTTCCATGTGCTATAGGTGTAACTGTAAAAAGAAAGGAAACAAAACTAGATGAAATGAGTATTAGCACTACTGGATATTATGCTGGGTGAGTGGCTACTGTGTGGCTGCTGGTTTTAGTGCTTATGTTCCTAGAGGGTTATACAGTTTAGAAAGTGCTTTGCATATATCTCACTGGGTCCTTACAATGGTTTCTGAGAAAAACACAATAGACATTATTATGCCTTTTGATACGAATGAGGAAGTGACGCGTTCAGGGTCCATGGCTAGTTCATATTCAAATCTCCATAAGAAGTCCATTGGACCCTGTGGACAAGGAGGGGTTCTTTTCTGCACATTCACAAATGTTAATTATTCAGTAACAACTTGAGCATTTTCTAGAACAGTGCTGTGCATTGTTGTATGTGCTGTATGGGACACAGAGACAAACAACATATACCTATAGATTCTTTCAAATTCTGTGAAGATGTAAAATTGAGAAATATTCTCAATATTTTCAACTATTTTTGTGTCATTATGTTCTTTGATGTCTGTGTCATACCATTAGGAAATTCTAGTTTTAATAGAGTACGAAAAAAAAAAAAAGCATGGACTTTGGGGTTCACACATTCTTGATGCCAGCACTTAGCTCCTCCATTGGTGAAGCATCTGTGACCTTGGGCAAGTGACTTTTTTTTAAAATTAGAGTATAGTAGACTTACAGTGTTGTGTCAATTTCTGTTGTAAAGCATAATGACCCAGTCACACATATGTGTGCATTTTTTTTCTCATATTATCTTCCACCATGTTCCACTCAAAAACTTTGGACGTGGTTCCCTATTCTGTACAGTAGTACCCTATTGCTTATCCATTCTAAATGTAATCATTTGCATTTACCAATCCCAAACTCCCAGTTCATCTCTCTTCCTCTCTACTCCTCCCACTGGCAACCACAAGTCTGCTCTCCATGTCCATGATCTGTTTCTGTTTTGTAGATAGGGTCGTTTGCCATATTTTAGATTCCACATATAAGTGATACCATATGCCTTTTGTCTTTCTCTCTCTGACTTACTTCACTTAGCATGAGACTCATTGCATCCATGTGTTGCAAATGGTATTTTCTGTCCTTTTTTATGGCTGAGTAGTATTCCATTGTGTATATGTGCCACATCTTCTTAATCCATTCACCTGTCAATAGCCATTTCAGGTGTTTCTATGTCTTGGCTATTGTGAATAGTGCTTCGGAGTGAATGTATCTTTTTGAATGAAAGTGTTGTCTGGATATATGCTCAGGAGTGGGATTGCTGGATCATATAGTAGTTCTATATTTAGTTTTCTGAGGAACCTCCATACTGTTTTTCATAGTGGTTGTACCAATTTATATTCCCACCAACAGTGAAAGAGGGTTCCCTTTTCTCCATACCCTCTGTAGCGTTTGTTATTTGTTGAGCAAGTGACTTATTTCGTGGGTTGTTTGGAAAATAGAGGAGATTGTATCTATTCACAGAGATTTTGTGAGGAGTAAATGAGATCATGTACATAAAGGACCTAGCAAAATTTCTGGTTCTTAGGAAGCAATCAGTAAATGATTGTCATTAATACAATTCCCTTCCAGTTTTGGAATATAAAGTAAAACCCTTGTAAGTCATAATTAATTTATATTATACATTAATATATTAATGCAATACTAATAAAACTTGAAATTAGGTTTATAAGCAAACATACAGACTGAAGTGATAAATGATCAACCCCAGAGCCAGAGGCATTTGATTTTATTTATTCTTTTGGCTTTGAGTTGTAAGTCTTTAGGAGGCTTATAGAAAAGCTGGGAAATACACCATGGTTTTTTTTTTTTTTTACACACCCAAGATTCCATGTTTCATCAAGGTGTTCAAGAAACTAAAGACATGAAACATGAACAAAACTTGACTTCTTATTTGCAACGTGAAATTATTCAACTTTTGGTGTACTTTTTTCTACTCTTTTGCGCTTGATGATTCTCTCCTCCAAATTGACGTTCACAGTATTTTATTTTTAACTGAGGAACACCATTTTATTTTTACCACCGCATTCTTCCACCTTTCCCCCAGCAACTCAATATTATTTGAGTTCCTTGAGTACTTAGAATGACTAACATCAGTGATTTCTTTGCCTTTGTTCTCTGTTACTCTTAACAGCTACTGATTTTTTCAGGTGTTTGTTTTTTTCCTAGTTTATCTGTTTATAAAACACATTAAACAAACTTCGGAAGTTACCCTCTTGTCATGCCTCTATGTTCTTGTAATTCCCACCGCCTGGATTCCAGAGGGGTCTCAAGTGCTTTGTGAGGCAGGTGAAGATACGTCATACCTTCAGCCTTATCTTTCCTGGTCTCTGTCGTTGCAATTAAACTCCACAACTGTCATGGCTGTGCTTCTGAGTAGGGACAGGACTCCCTGGCGAATACAAGAGGGAGCTTTCAGGTATGGGTAGAAGAAGGCATATCTCTTTTTTTTGTTTGTTTTGTTTTTTTGCTTTTTAGGGCTGCACCCGAGGCATATGGAGGTTCCCAAGCTAGGGATCGAATCAGAGCTGTAGCCGCTGCCTTACACCACAGCCTCAGCAACGCCAGATCTGAGCTGCATCTGTGACCTACACCACAGCTCATGGCAGTGACGGATCTGGAGCCACTGAGCGAGGCCAGGGATCGAACCCTCATCCCTCTATGCTAGTCTGATTCATTCCTGTTGCGCCACAACAGGAACTCCACCAAGGCTTACTGTCTCTGTTGGTGAGAGACAGAGCCTCGCTGCTTGTTCTGATGTACATTCTTCCTTTTCGCTTCCTTGGGAATCGCTGATGTAGAAAAAGGGAAGAGGGGAGTTCCTGTCGTGGCTCAGTGGTTAACCAACCTGGCTAGCATTCATGAGGCAGCCGGTTCGATCCCTGGCCTTGCCTAGTGGGTTAAGGATCCTGCATTGCCATGAGCTGTGGCGCAGGTCCCAGACGCGGCTCGGATCCTGAGTTGCTGTGGCTGTGGGTGTAGGCTGGCGGCTGCAGCTCTGATTGTACCCCTTGCCTGGAACCTCCATGTGCTGTGGGTGCTGCCCTAAAAAAAAAAAAAAAAAAAAAGGAAAAGGGAAGAGGAACCAGTCCTTCTCCTGCTGCTTCAGCTGTGACTTCAGCTTTGGAAGGGTGGCTGGAAAGCTGTCTGCTTGGTGCTCCATTGTCCTCTGATAGGAAAACCCAGCTCCTTTGTACTCTGGACACATTATAATGAGAGCTTGTCCAGCCATTTACTTGATCTTGCCCACCCTTGGCAGGGTGCTTTGAGTTAAATACAATTATGTTTTTGTTTTATGCAATGCTGTCTTTAGTACTTTCAGATGAGTCTAACCGAAACACTGAGACGCTTTATAAATTCACATGGAAAGTGCAAACCTCATCTTGTTTAAAACCAGACATCTGGCAAATCGAACTGCCTTTGTGTCTGTAATTCTAATTGTTATGTTCTTTTAGTTGGCTTTAGAAACGCTATGACAAATCTAGCCTTTTAGTTTCTTGATAGTTAAACTCAACAGGGAACAGGGCAGGTCCACAGTTATTTTTCAGTGACACACCCTGGCCACTGTCTTCCCTTCTCCATCTGCCCACATCCAACTAGGGGCCTCTCAGCTGAAGCAAAGTAGTTACTTACAAAAGCCCAGAGGAGCTCCGTAAAGCAACCTTCATAAAATAAGCAGAGCAATAGTACCATAGCAGGAGTTCCTATCATGGCTCAGCAGAAACAAAATCTGACTAGTATCCATGAGGACGCAGGTTCGATCCCTGGCTTTGCTCAGTGGGTTAAGGATCTGGCGTTGCTGTGAACTGTGGTGTAGGTCGCAGATGCAGCTTGGATCTGGCGTGGCTGTGGCTGTGGCATAGGCTGGCGGCTATAACCCCTAGCCTGAGAACTTCCATATGCCTTGGGTGCCGCCCTAAAAAGACAAAAAGAAAAAAAAAAGTTGTATGGTAGCAGTCTCTCTGCAGTGTGCTGTTTTTAGCAGAGACCAGGACCCAGAAAATAGTTCTCAGCTCTGATGGGATAGGAAGGATAGGAAATCTGCATTGTTTTCCTGTCATCTTTTGCTATTCCCCCCCCCAAATCAGTCATACTCTAATTTAAATGTTAGTTTTACATTACATTCCAGGACCAAATATAAGTGATTTTACGCTTGTCTTCTATTTTGGGGTCTTCTAGCATTGCCCTGTCTTATTACTGAGGATTATGAAGACCTTCTTAATAATAACATGACAACCACAGTGACTAATGTGTATCCAACTTAATTACGTGCTAGATGCTCTACGGAACATTTTATTTACTTCTAAGATGATTCTGTGGATGAGTTTTATTAGTAGCCCTGTTTCACAGAAGAGAAAACGGAGAGTTTAAGGGTTAAATGTGACATGGTTTTCACGTGGCAAAAACTAATACCACTTCCTCCTGACATTTTTGACATGAGGTTGCTTATTATATAATTGAGGAAGTACCCAAAACGTGTTCATCTAGTATATATTGTGATGTTTATAAATTGCCCAAGTTTCTTCTGAAGTCACTATTTGAGTAGCCCTAAAATAGAAATTACAACTAATAAATAATTAGCTCAGCTCTCTTTGAACGTTGATTGACCTTAAATATTGAGTATAGTTAAACTGTACCATTAAATACAAGATGTATAAGCATCTCATTTGTCCTCTTATGGGTGGAACAGACCCCAAAACTGTAACACAGATCAAATTGTCGTGGCTGCTGTCATGTAGGGGGGAAACTACATTGAGAACAGAGACTGTGATGATTGATTTTTTTTTTTACTGGCAGGATTGGGAAAGGCTGTAGAGTTGTCATTCTGTCTCTGGCTTTAACTGATCTTGTTAAAACTTGCAAATTAAATTGGTTCAAATTGTCATGACTACATACTTTTCCAGCAAAGTCAGTAGTGAACTCTGTCTGTGCATGTGGTACATAAATCTTCCTGGGTTGTGGCAAAGAAGAAATTATATATTTTTAATTTCTCCTTAGAGGGATTAAAAATATAAAGCTTTTAAGGTGCCTGTGTGTGTGGGAGCTATTTGATTTTTTCGGCAAGAATGCAGGTACTTCCACTTTTATTTTTTGAGATTGATTAGATTGCCCTCAACTTTTTTTTTTTTTTTTTTGGCTGTGTCATGCAGTGGCTTGATGTGTGATCTCACTTCTCAGACCAGGGTTGAACTTGGGCCGAAGTGGGCGAAAAGCATCAAATCCTAACCGCTAGGCCACCAGGGAACTCCCTAGATTGCATTTTTGAAAAGTGTCCACATAACTGTTTCTTCATATTACTTTGTGGTTTCTTGTGGTTTGCATTTAGTGCCTTCTCTTGAAAATACAGTTTCTAGATGAGAACCCAAGGTGCAGATAGCTGCTCCCATTGTGTCTGTTTTGTACACTGCTGTAAAATCAAAGCTATAGTTTGTTGTATCTCAAAGGCACTCGACCTGTTCTATTTTCTTTTTTTATCACCTAGGAAAGTGTCTAGGCGATAGAAGGTATGATCATTTGATCCCTGAGTGTTTGTGAACTCATTATTATTATTATTATTATTGTTTTTCTTTTTAGGGCCACAGTCTTGGCATATGGAGGTTCCCAGGCTAGGGGTCCAATCAGAGCTGTAGCCGCCAGCCTGCACCACAGCCACAGCAACGCCAGATCCGAGCCTCGTCTGCGACCGACACCACAGCTCACGGCAACGCCGGATCCTTAACCAATGAGTGAGGCCAGGGATCGAACCCCCAACCTAATGGTTCCTAGTCAGATTCGTTTCTGCTGCACCATGATGGGAACTCCATGAATTCATATTAAAATGTATTGATACAAGCATAGGTTCAGGCTTCACTGTATATTTCTTGTTTTCAGTCCAGGCTTCCCATCCTTCACAACACATGCAGTGGGTTTTTGTTTCTGTTTTTGTTTTCTTCTAAAATTTGTGCCAGTCGTTCCACTGCTTAAAACCCCCATCTGGTTTCTCATTCCTTGAAAGATGAAGTACAGTTTTATGCATGGCCGACTGCTCACTTCACCCCTCGCCCTGGCTCACCTCAGCCTCAGGCGTCTCAAGGGCCCACTTCCCCCTTGAAGATTTAGCCATTTCATTTGTGTCCCCTCCCACCTCCATAGAAATGCCCTTCTCTTGTCCCCAGTTAAAGCGCTTATCACCTTATGGTAAAGGTTTGTTCACTCGTATGGCTCTTTGGAACTACTTGAAGGTGAGAATTTCCACCTTGATATATCATTCATCTTTTAAGTACCAGCGTTTGACACAGAGTAGGTCAAAATATGCCTGTCTAAAGATTGTGTGCTGTCCTCAGAATCCCCCATAAATTTTAATTTAAATTTTTTTTTTTTTTTTTTTTTTTTTTTTTTTTTTTTTTTTTTTAGGGCTGCACTTGCGGCATATGGAGGTTCCCAGGCTAGGGATTGAATCGGAGCTGTTGTTGCCAGCCTACACCACGTCACAGTAACGCCGCCAGATCCAAGCCTCATCTGCGACCTACACCACAGCTCACGGCAACGCCGGATCCTTAACCCACTGATCGAGGTGGGTTTGAACCTGCGTCCTTATGGATACTAGTCAGATTCATTACCGCTGAGCCACGACGGAACCTCCCCATGTAAATTTAAAATCAGACATTGATTTTAACATTTAGTATGTTATTTTCTAAGTAGTTTTGACTCTCTTAGATACTCAAGCTTATTTTCATAGTGGTGCAATATAAACTGTTGATCAATAAAAATGACCGTGTTAGTTTCCCATTGCTGCTGTTACAAATTACCACAAGCTCAGGGGCTTAAAACAACACACATTTTTACCTAACAGTTCTGGAAGTCAGAAGTCTGAAATGGGTAGGAGAAACTAAAGTGTTGGCAGGACTGCTGTCCTTCTGGAGGCAGAAGAATCTGGAGGGGGATCTGTTCCTTGCCTTTTCCGGCTTCTAGAGGCGGCCTGCATTCCTTGGCTTGTGGCTTCCTGCCAGCAATTGCATCACTCGGACATCTGTTTCCATCCTTCTATCCCCTTTTCTGACTCCCTTGCCTCTCTCCTTTCTTTTTAAGGAGCCTTATGATTACACTGGCCTCATGGGCTCATCCAGGATAATCTCCCTATCTCAAAATCCTGGACTTAAGCACATCTGCAAAGTCCCTTTTGCTTTGTAAGGTATTGGGGATTAGAGCATGGGCATCTCTGAGAGGAGGCATTATTCTGCCTACCACACTGATTAAACTCTCCGACCAGACCAGCGTACTTGTTTTCCTCAACAGCGAACAAAGCAGAAATAGAAATTGGCAGAAAGAAGAGGAGATTAAGGGATGGGTTCTAAGCAGCCACATGTGAAGTATTTATCTATTTATACCAAGATTTAGGCATAGCAGGGGTTTCTAATTTCTGTCAAATGCTCTCTGTACTAGACAACCTTATTATTTTGTATAATTAATGTATTGTCTTTGAGTGAGCAGTGTGAAAGAACCCAAGGTTCTAAGATCAAACATATTAGGCTTACAGAATTACACGTAGCACATAGGCTCATGAGAGTTCATAGTGTTAAATCTGAACCATTCAAAGTATTAACTGTTCAACTGTTAAAAGTATTAAATCTGAACGGTTAAAAATCTGAATGGTTGAAAAAATTTTTATCACAATACTTGGACTTGAATTAAAAAAATCAGCTTAAGATACTGTACAAGGGCTAAAATTTATGTATAAAGTTTAGCATACAGATATTTAGATATGGCAATTTTCGCTTAAAAAGTTTCCATCAAGAAATTGGAATTACCTCTTGGGTGAGGAACAAGCCAATTTTTTTTTAAGAGATTTTTCTCTATGGGAAACATATTTATAGAACTTTCAAAGAGAAGCATTAATAGTTGTGTTGCTTGAACTTATTATCTTCAGCTTCAGCAGCGAAGCTCTTTGCTCTCAAAATACATGGTGCACAAAATGCTATAGAGTATTAAACATTTGGTAGTAAAAAATGTAGCTCTCCACTTAAATTACCTCAAACCAGAAATATTTTTATCTCATATCATATGCCCTTTTTACTATCATGCATATAGCTGTGGGAAACTATTTCTACATTTTCTAAAATATGAGTCTAAGGGAATTGGATTACCCATTGTTTATCTGTAGTGGAATAAGTTGACATTGAACTGCTAGAAGCAATAAGTGCAGAAACACACCATATTTTTGGATGAAAGTCTTAACATTGTAAAAGTTTTCTTCAATGTTTCATTGTAACTTGAATTTTCAGTGTTATATGGCCTTCTGTGTTTATGCTGTTTTAAAAATATGCTTAGGGCTTCACCCAAGGCATAGGGAAGTTCCCAAGCTAGGGGTTGAATTGGAGCTGCATCTGTGGCCCTACGCCACAGCCACAGCAACTCGGGATCCAAGCTGAGTCGATGACCTACACCGAAACTCATGGCAATACTGGATCCTTAGCCCACTGAGTGAGCCCACTGAGTGAGCATCCTCATGGATGCTAATTGGGTTCGTAACTGCTGAGCAGCCAGGGAACTCTATCATGCCTTTTAAACTCGACCATTGTTGTAGAATTTGGCTGCAAGTTTGATGGCCATGCTTCCTGAAACGACAGGTGCCTTGGACATGGATTGGATTCGCCCCATTTTGAACATTTAGATGGAGTGTTTTCATTTTTTCATCGTTAGTTACAAGTGACTAGGTTTTCTTAAGGTGGCTATTTCAGGAGCAGCTACTATTCAAAAGCATGTTTCTAGAGAGAACTGAACATAAGCATTACTCAGGTAAGTTGGGATGTACTTTTTTTTTTTAGCATGGTCAACCTAATAGAGATGTTTATTTGCTTTATTTTTTCTCGGTTGTTAAGTTTCTGGGAGTTCCCAGGACATTTTTTTTTTTAGGTTTTTTTTTTGGGGGGGGTGGGCACACCTGAGGCATGTGGAAGTTCCTCGGCCAGGGACTGAGCCCATGCCACCGCAGTGACCTGAGCCGCTGCAGTGACAACGCTGGATCCTTCACACGCTGTGCCACAGTTTCCCTAGGAAATTTTAACTTGTGGAATATGTGCAACTTCACGAGGAAAGCCTGATGGTGAAAATTCAGAAGGTGGAAGTTGTCTTTTAAAACAGCAGTTTATCATCATTTTAATTATTGGCTAAACAGAATAACAAAGTTTATGATATTAGTAGATTGGGGTGTGTTGGAAAAGTCTGCAGGTTTTCTTTTTGACATGCTATTTTGGCATTTTTGAGTATCTTCTAGGCTGACGATGTTTTTCTCAAGTTGCAGTAATTGTATATATTTTTCTCTAAAATTGTTTAGAACAGATTTTTGGTGTTCTTTTGTGGTGAAGCCGGTTAAGGATCTGGTGTTGTCACTGCAGTGGCTTGGGTCACTGCTATGGGTTTGATCCCTAGCCTGGGAACTTCCATATGCCGTAGGTGTGGCAAAAAAAAAAAAAAAAAAGGATTTTAAAAAACAGATTTATAAATGATTTGTAGCACAAGTGGGGAGTGTGAGTCAGCGCTCTACCAGATAGAGTTTAGATACCTTCAAACAGTTCACAGGGAACAGCAACAACTTCTCACTGAGAAGGTCAGGACACCTAACAGCCAGCTCAGATTTAGAGAGGAATTACCTGCTGCTGGTGAGTTAGCTCTTCTCTGAGCGTCTGTTATCACCTGGAGACATGAGCTACTTTTTATTTTTTATATTATTATTTTTTTTGTCTTGTTAGGACCTCACTTGCAGCATGTGGCGGTTCCCAGGCTAGGGGCTGAATCAGAGCTGTAGCTGCTGGCCTACACCATAGCCACATAAACACCAGATCCAAGCTGCATCTGTGACTTAACACCACAGCCTGTGGCAACGCTGGATCCTTAATTCCTGAATGAGGCCAGGGTTTGAAACTGCATCCTCATGGATGCAATGTCAGGTTCTTAACCTGCTGAGCACAACAGGAACTCCTACCTTGCCATTTTTACAGAGCATCACTTACTCTTTGAAGAGGCCACTTACTGTGTAGGATGTTTCTCAGTTTGTGTTAGACCATAATTTCTCATGATTAGATTCAATTTATGCATTTTTGGAAGGAATACCTCGGACGTGTGTCCTTCATCACATCCAGAGGCACAAGAGATGTTGATTTGTCCCATAGCTGGTGGTGCTAATTTTGATCACTTGGTTGAGATAATGCCAGCCAGGTTTCTGCAGGGTAAAGTTAAAGAGAATTGTCTACTTGTCAATTAATCATAGGTATTTTCAGACTTTTACCCATTAGCATCCATTGATGACTCTTTTTTTTTTTTTTTTTTGCTTTTGAGGGCCACACCTGCAGCATATAGAGGTTCCCACTGGGGTAGGGGTCGAATTAGAGCTGTGTTTGCTGGCCTACACCACAGCCACAGCAGCGTGGGATCTGAGCCGTGTCTGGGACCTACACTACAGCTCACTGCAGTGCCGGATCCTTAACCCAGTGAGGGAGGCCAGGGATAGAACCTGAGTCCTGATAGCAGTCAGATTTGTTTCTGCTGAGCCGCGATGGGAACTCTTCTAGTGATTCTTACCTGAATCCATTATTACTATGATGGTTGTGAAATGGTAATTTTTTTATTCCACCATTCTATCTTGAGGAATTAGTTGGTATTCTATATAAAGTAGAGCTATCGTCTTTCTTTTTTCCTCCCTCCTTCCTTCCTCGCTCCCTCCCTCCCTCCCATGAGGACGCAGGTTCAATCCCTGGCCTTGCTCAGTGGGTTAAAGATATGGCATTGCCGTGAGCTGTGGTGTAGGTCCCAGACGTGGCTCCAATCCCGCCTTGCTGTAGCTGTGGTGTAGACTGGCAACTGCAGCTCTGATTGGACTCCTAGCCTGGGAACTTCATATGCTGCAGGCATGGCCCAAAAAAGCAAAAGCAAAAACAAAAACACACAAAAAAGTAAAATATTTTACAATCTTATGTATGAAAATTTTTTTTAGTTATCTGTTTGAAGCCTTTCAATTTGCCATCGAGTCTCTTTTACCCTGTTGTTTGAGTCAGTGTATATTAGATGAGTACTATGTGTGATATGCTGTATGATTCAATTACATTAGGAAAGATCCGTCTCCTGTAGTAATTTATTTAGTGGACTAAAGAATTTTCATTGCCTTTATCTTACACTCATACACCTCAATGTTTGTAAAAGGGGAAAAAATCTTGCATTATCTTTTTTTTTTTTTTTTTTTTTTTGTCTTTTTGCCTTTGCTTGGGCCGCTCCTGCAGCATATGGAGGTTCCCAGGCTAGGGGTCAAATCGGAGCTGTAGCTGCCGGCCAATGCCAGAGCCACAGCAACGTGGGATCCGAGCCACTAAGCAAGGCCAGGGATCGAACCCGCAACCTCATGGTTCCTAGTCGGATTCATTAACCACTGAGCCACGACGAGAACTCCGCATTACCATTTTTTAATAAGGGAAAGTAGATTGTTTTTATTTTATGAGTTATGCTGTGTCCTCATGCTGTGGTGCAAATATTAGGACAGAAGTGGGAACAGATTGTGCAAAGAACTAAAAGTTCTCTTAAAAATCTCCACTTTTACATGTACTTAAAAGTAGTAGAGAGTAGGGCAGTATGGTGCATGTCAGAGAATGTTCTGGGCAAGTGGCAGGGGTAGCTTCCTGTCTTCCCCATCGTGTGTGAGAGAAGAGGCTGAGGAAGGCCACCGACACCCGAGATGGATGCAGTGAATGCTGGCAAAGTGTGGGCCACTGTGTGTGACGGGGAAGCGACTCGCCCAGAGACGGTGCTCAAACCACTGAATGGCATGGAATGCAAGTGAGATTTGAGGCAAAAAGTGTCCGTGTTGTGTTGTATGTTTTTCAGCACTTGTGCTGATCCTTGCAAGAGGCGGTATGCAAGGAATATATACACCACGGTAAGACAGGCACGATTTTTTCTGCTTCCTCCACTGTTTACTGTGTGTCCTTTACAGGCTTAGTCTTCAGTCTCAGTTTACTCATCCGTAAATGGAAGATGATAATACCAAACATAGGATGTGGTTATAAGGATATAGAAAGCATATCAGACTCAAAAACATCAGTGATCAGAGTTCCCGTCGTGGCTCAGTGGTTAACGAGCCTGACTAGCAACCATGAGGATGCGGTTCGATCCCTGGTCTTGCTCAGTGGGTTAAGGATCCAGTGTTGCTGTGAGCTGTGGTGTAGGTCACAGATGTGGCTTGGATCCCACGTTGCTGTGGCGTAGGCTGGCAGCTGTAGCTCTGATTCAACCTGTAGCCTGGGAACCTTCATATGGTGAAAGCGTGGCCCTAAAAAAAAAATGTATATATATATATATATATATTAGTGACCCTTTTCTGCTTCTGTACTTGAAATAGGTAATTTATGGTTTAATGACAACTTTTTAATTGCTTTCTCTTTGCCGTTTTTATGTTTATCTAAAAGTGGCTGTAGGAGTTCTCGCTGTGATGCAGTGGGTTAAGGATCCAGAGTTGCTGCACCTGTGGCGTAGGTCGCAGCTGTGGCTTGGATTTGATCCCTGGCCTGGGAACTTCCATATGCCACATGTACAGCCTATCGCCTGTCCTCCAAAACTGGCTATAAATGCCCACACCCTCCCCAGCCAAATTTCAGCTTCCCACGCAGGGCTAGCAGAGTGCTGGTCACTCTGTCCTCTTTATTATCCTTAGTGCTCTTCTCTGCCTCACCCGTGACATTGTTGACATTCTTACTTTGTCATGGGTTTTATTGTTTTGTCTGTTCAGGGCCACATTGGCTGCAGGAAACTGATGTTTGAGAAGCTGTGGTTTGAGCGAAGCTTGTAGTCATTGTCCCTCTCAGGTCCTGGGCCCGAGAACCTCCCCTGGGCAGGTGGCACACTTACACCTGTGTAAGCCACTAAGCACTTTGGCTTTCTCTAGGGATGCACAAGATCAGGAAGCCCTCTTCTTGGATGTTCCACACTTGATCCTGTCCCCTTAATGAGACAGGGCTGCAAGGGGCCCCTCTAGCCAAGAGGGAGGGCAGCCAAGGCAGCTAAGAGATGGAGGGCCCCTGGTTTCCGCTGTCAGTGAGGCCAATCCACACTGGCCTTTTCTGGTTAAACACAGAACCTGAGTGCTCTTTCTTTACTTATGCCAGTTTGAGTTGGGTTTCTGCCACTTTTCACCAGAGAGTATGGGATTTTCCTGGAATCCTTCTCTCTCCCACTCCAGCTGACTACACTTCACTCATGTAATAATAGGCTCTCTTCTAGCAAATAAAATTCTTCTATAAAGCCCATTCTTACCGTAGACTGAACTGATTTGCCCTTCTCTTCTCATAGGTCCCCTCAATACTGCTTTCTTAGTAGTTAACACGTTATTTTGAAATTGCTGTGCACACAAGTCTATGTTCTCTACTATATTCTGTTCCTGGAGTATACTAGTCTGAACCCTTTGTACCAGGCAGATTCAGGCTCATGGTAAATACTCCATAATTTGTTTAGTTATTTGTGTAATTCACTGAATGACAAAGGAGGGATTTGCCTACTGCTAACAACATGCAAATAGTTCCTTAATAAAGATCTTTGGTAACAAGAATGCAGCATCAGATTCCTTTTGTTTTTATCATTGCAGTTATTGCCTAACCCTGATCATTAAAGTAATGATGATCATTTAGAACATTTAGAAAATGTACCAAACATCTTCCTATAATGCTGCCACCCATATGCTTGGTAGACACATGACATCTGTTTCCTCAGAGTTCTCAAGACTGAAGATTGCATAGAAACAAAGCCAACACTCAGATTGCTCATAATAATTTGTGCATATTATTACTAGCTTCTGCAAATCCACTAGAAAATTCCATCCGTTATAATTTTTAGGCCATCTTTTATAATTGATTGTTTAGAAGTATTTAGGGAGTTCCCGTTGTGGCTCAGCAGGTTAAGGACCCGATGTTGTCTCTGTTAGGGTGTGGGTTTGCCCTGGCCCTGATCAGTGGGTTAAGGACCTGGTGTTGCTGTAAGCTTTGAAGTGGGTCGCAGATGTGGCTGGAATCCTGTGTTGCTGTGGCTGTGGCCTAACCCTCAGCAGCAGCTCTGATTCGAACCCTAGCCTGGGAACTTC
This sequence comes from Sus scrofa, assembly GCF_054392235.1. Lineage (NCBI taxonomy): Eukaryota > Metazoa > Chordata > Mammalia > Artiodactyla > Suidae > Sus > Sus scrofa. Next base: position 54,728,180 of record NC_139393.1, on the reverse strand, counting down.
CATTTGCTGCAGGTGTGGCTGTAAAAAAAAAAACAAAAACAAACAAAAAAAACAAAACAGGAAAGCTGCTCGAAAGCCCATTACAACCTCATTTTCCTTTTAGTCTCTCTGGGACACCCCAGGAATTAGCTTAGCTTGAGATTTCCTCAGATGTTCATTTGTTCCAGGAGCTGAGTTTGAGTTCAGCTTTTTATTATTATTATTATTATTTTTTTTCATCTTTTTTTTTTTGTCTTTTCAGGCCTACACTCACAGCATATGGAGGTTCCCAGGCTAGGGGTTGAATCAGAGCTGTAGCCACCAGCCTACACCACAGCCACAGTTGACGCGGGATCCCAACCACATCTGTGACCTACACCACAGCTCACGGCAACACTGGATCCTTAACCCACTGAGCAAGGCCAGGGATCAAAAACCCGAAACGTCATGGTTCCTAGTCGGATTCGTTAACCAATGAGCCACCCCGGGGACTCCTGAGTTCAGCTTATTTTAAACTACGAGGCATTGGTTCACCTTGCTTTTGAATGAGAATTAGCAAGGATTTTGTCAGTCACAGCGGTGGCATTGAGGGGAGCAGTGTGGGAGGGCAGATTTGAGCCAACACCCCCAGGGATGGAGCCGCTCTGGCCTTGTAAAAGGGAGGTGTGGGTGGGGAGAGGGGGCGGTGCTCAGCCAGAGGGGCCCTCGTTGCCCAGAAAAAGGCCTTCAGGGGGAGCACGTGTTCACATCCACCCAGATCAAATGGAAAATAAAGGAATGGAAGATTCAAAACAGAAACGGCCATCTGTGTGTATCATAAACATTTGGTAAATTGTGATTTCTCCATCTGTCCCCTGAGGAGCTGGGTACTAAACTGGTGTAACAACAACACTTAACAAGAAAAACGCTTGTGATGACCTCTTTCTCAGTTATGCCATTTTTCCAATTCTGCTTCCTAGACTCAGGTGGTGACTCCTTAATTATGTCTGGAAAGAAGATGGGGCAACATGAAAGAAAAGAGAGTTTAGAGTGTGTGCTTAGGGTAAGGTGAGGGAGCAACGTCGACTCTTGAAGAACGCTTTATTTAATTTAAAATTTATAAAATGAGGAGTTCCCATTGTGGCTCAGTGGAAATGAATCTGATTAGTATCCATGAGGACGCAGGTTTGATCCCTGGCCTCACTTAGTGGGTTAAGGATCTGGCATTGCCATGAGCTGTGGTGTAGGTCACAGACGAGGCTCAGATCCTGAGTTGCCGTGGTTGTGGCGTAGGCTGGCAGCTGTAGCTCCTATTCGATCCCTAGCCTGGGAACTTCTGTATACTTTGAGTGCTGCCCTAAAAAGCAAAAAAAAAAAACCCAAAAAAACAAAAAACCCCACAAAATCCCATTTATTTAATTGTGAAGCAATGACACAATGCAAATTTAAACTCCATTTTTCAGAATAGAGAGTGTTCAGCCTTTAAAGACAGGTATGTTTCATAGTGAGAAAGGAATGTTTTCCAACTTAAAGTGTAATTTTGTCATCTCTTTATCAGATTATAGGGTGAATTTTGTAATTTCCCGTTGCAGAGTAAGTCTGTGATGAGTTATAGCTGCAGATACTGTGAGAATGTTTTGTGTAAACTTTGGGATTCTCCACTGTCACATGCATTTATCATAATTTTCTTTTATCATGTTCACCAGAGGGCTCCCTACATATGATAATGAATAAATGGTCCTGCCAAGCTTGGAGAGTTAGAGTGAAATACTTTTCACCAATATTGCCCATTTTATATGAACTAAATTAGATCTCCTCCTTTTCTCTATGGGTATTTTTGGGAATACTTTATTGTATAGATTATAAAATTAATCTAAAAATCTTCATTCTATAAAAGTTCTTTAGGACTACGCTATGTTCTGAAGTCCTGTAGTTTCCAGAGTTTCTCTTTGCATTTCACAGTTGTTTTAGTCCTTTTGGGGGCTGCTCTAACAAAAATACTATAGACTGAGTGGCTTATAAATAGCAGAAATCTTCTTCTTGCAGTCGGGGGGCTGGTAAGTCCAAGGTCAAGGTGGTGACGGGTTCATTGTCTGCTGTTTCTTGGTTCATAGGTGGCTGTCTTCTTACTATAACCTCCATGGCAGAAGGGGCAAGGTTCTTTCTGGGGTCTCCGAGGGCACTAATCTCATTCATGAGGGCCCCACCCTCATGTCCCAGTCACCTCCCAGATACCAGCACACCGTGGGAGTGGGTTTCAACATATAAATTTGGAGGAGGCACCAATATTCGATCTATAGCAAGTATCTTAACATTTTCCCCTCATTTTTTCTGGCTTTCCCCAGATGTTTTCTTTTTTCTTTTGCTTTTTAGGGACAGTTATCCATAAATAGATTTTAAATGTATTTGGGGATCATTTAAATTGGTACCTTTGGAGTTCCTGTCGTGGCTCAGCAGTTAACAAACCTGATTAGTATCCATGAGGACTCGGGTTCCATCCCTGGCCTTGCTCAGTGGGTTGGGGATCTGGTGTTGCCATGAGCTGTGGTTTCGTTCAATGAGGCGTCTTGGATCCCGAGTTGCTGTGGCTGTGGTGTAGGCTGGCAGCTGCAGCTCCTATTCGGCCCTTAGCCTGGAAGTCTATATGCCACAAGTGGGGCCCTAAAAAGGAAAAAAAAAAAAAAAAAAAAAAAAGGACAAAAGAAAATTGATACCTTTAATTTTATTTTGTCAGAAATTTTCTTTTGAAGAAAAATTGTATAGACTTTCTCATCGGACAGAAGTATAAATGTCCGGGCCTGGACGTCCTATCAGAAAAGCACCACAGTTATCAAACTCCGAAGCCTTAGATGTCTAAGGTCAGACCAGAAGATCCTGAAAGCACTGGGTCAACCCTGGATCACTCTGTTTTATAAACACACCCTAGGAGTTTTTCCGCAATAGGACCTTGGCTTTATTAATTGAGCTGTGGAACTGGACTCTTCCTTGTGATTAGATGAAAATAGGATTTACCTTCAGTGATGGAGATTATAGAGGCAAAGTTTCCTTTATCTTGTCTGGACTGTTGATTTCCATATTGACTTACTTTATAGAGTAGGGTAAGACATTTATAAACATTTAACTTTGCTATGTTATCTGAAAGAAAAAAATCGTTAAGCATAAGGATGTGATAGATATGAAATATTAATGACAACTTAAAACACCCAATAAAGGGAGTTCCTGTTGTGGCGCGGCAGAAACAAATCCAAGTAATATCCATGAGGATGTGGGTTCAATTCCTGGCCTCGCTCAGTGGGTCGGGGATCCGGGGTTGCCTTGAGCTGTGGTGTAGGCTGCTGACTCGGCTTGGATCCTGAATGGATGTGGCTATGGTTTAGGCCGGCAGCTACAGCTCCGATTCGACCCCTAGCCTGGGAACTTCCATATGCCATGGGTGTGGCCCTAAAAAGTAAAATGAAAACACAAACAAACAAAAACACACACCCAGTATGAAATGTTAAAAGATCATGGTTTTTGATCATGATGCTTCATCGACTTCATGGATGCTTACTGTGGGATGTGGTATTGAATCTATTTGCTCTTCTCTCGTGCCATTTTCTTTAGGGGTGGGCGCGGGATAGAAATTCAGCACTTATCCAGTCATCTGTACAATTGGAGTATTTCTGTTTGACAGTCTGTCTCAATCTGCTTCAACTGTAGGAGAAAATGAAAGTAGCAGCTGATCTATTTGGATATGATTTTAAAAGCACCTTCGTATAAATAGTAGTCGGGTAAGTAGTGGCAACAGATATCTTTATCTTAATTTTATGGATGTGAAAGTAGCGTTTGTCTGAGACTTAAGTATCATCCTGAAGATCACACAGCAGCTCTAGTGACAGCATGGAAATTCGAACAGAGGATTCTTGCTTGGCTTGATTTTTTTCTTTCAAGAAATGATGTTCCCTCTACAATGGAGACTATTAATTTTATTTTGTTTATTTATTTATTTTGTCTTTTGTACTTTTTACAATCGGAGGTATAGCCGCCAGCCTACGCTACAGCCACAGCAACGCGGGATCCGAGCCGCGTCTGCAACCTACACCACAGCTCACGGCAATGCCGGATCCTTAACCCACTGAGCAAGGGCAGGGACCGAACCCGCAACCTCATGGTTCCTAGTCGGATTCGGTAACCACTGAGCCACGACGGGAACTGTGAGACTATTAGTTTTATAGAAGGATATTGACCTTCATAATATATTGCACTTGAGGGACTCTTTAAATAATCAGTTTTCATAAACATTGATATCTTGATTTATTGACATTTGATTCAAAGGGTGGTTTAATCCTGTTTATGTTGAAGTTTTGGAAGGCAGTGTTGATGGCATCATCAGTCTTGAGGTTTGTAGTGAAAGCGTGTTCCCTTTGTCCTGTAGTACCTCCCTCCCCCCTCAATCTGGCTTTTAAGATTGTTACCTGACGAAAGAAGTGGCCAGGAGATAGTGGTCAAAAACTGCTGAGGCAGGATGGTGGAGTTCTGGTGTGGCGTTTGTAATTGCCCTGTGGCTTTATTTGATTATTATTTTTATTTATTTATTTATTATTATTATTTTTTTTTTTTTTAGGGCTGCACCTGAGGCATATGGAGGTTTCCATTCTAGGAGTCGAATCGGAGCTGTAGCTGCCAGCCTACACTGCAGCCACAGCAACATGGGATCTGAGCCTCATCTGCTACCTACACCACAGCTCACGGCAATGCCAGATCCTTGACCCACTGAGCAAGGCCAGGGATTGAATCTGCAACCTCATGGTTCCTAGTCGGATATGTCAACCACTGAGCCACGACAGGAACTCCTGAGAGTTGCAATTTTTTTTTATCACCAAACAGATAATTTAAATGAGAGCGACGATTAAGAATATTTAATTGTCAAAATTTAATTGTCCTCAAACTTTTCAGTTTGCTTTATGTTTGCATCATTACAGCTTTTGATGTATCTGTTGGCCTTACTTTTTAGTAAGATGAAAAATGGGATTGGAAAATGAGTGTTGTCATTAAACAGAGTAAGAAATATTAGAGTTTATGTTTTGTGTACAGTTTTTGGAGAAACTGGCTTAAATTCTCAGGCACAGCGAAGTGGAACCAATTCATCATTGGTCATAAGGTGAAAAAAACAAAATTAGACATTTATAGCGAGTAGCAAGAGGGAGTCTGCCAAAGGAGAGCTGGCATTTGAAGAGGATGGGTCTTTTTTTAGCAGTCTGGAACACAGGTATCCCTAATTAACTAAACATACTTTATCCACACCTAAGACCTAAATAGATTTGTACAGTCAGGGGTGTTTGTATGTAAAAAAAAATTTTTTAATTGAAGTACAGTTGATATACAACATTATATGTGTTATAGGTGTATAACATAGGATTCAGTATTTTTAAAGGTCGTACTCCATTTATAGTTGTCATAAAATATTGGCTGTATTTTCTGTGTTGTACTATATAGCCTTGTAACTTATTTTATGCATAATAGCCTGTACCTCTTAATTCCTCACCCCTTTATTACCCCTTCTCGATTCCTTCTCCCTACTGGTAGCCAGTAGTTTTCTGTATCTATGAACCTGTTTCTTTTACGTTATATTCACTAGTTTGTTTTAACTTTTATTTTTACATTTTTTTATTTTTTGTTTTTTTTTTTTTAGGGCTGCACCCACGGCACATGGAGGTTTTCAGGCTAGGGGTCGAATCGGAGCTACAGCTGCCAGCCTATGCCACTGCCACAGCAATGCCAGATCGGAGCTGCGTCTTCGACCTATACCACAGCTCTAGGCATGCTGGATCCTTAACCCACTGAGCGAGGTCAGGGATCAAACCCGCAACCTCATGGTTCCCAGTCAGATTTGTTTCTGCTGCGCCACAACAGGAACTCCTGTTTTATTTTTTAGATTCCACATGTAAATGATGTCATACAGTATCTGTCTTTCTCTGTCTTATTTCACTGAGCATAATACTTTCCAAGTTCATCTATGTTGTTGCAAATGGCAAAATGCCATTCTTTTTTATAGCTGAGTGGTATTCCATTATATACACACACACATATGATATGCCACGTCTTTATCCGTTCATCTGTTGTTAGATACTTAATTTGATACCATATCTTGGTGATTGTAAATAATGCTGCTGTGGACATTGGGGTGCATGTATCTTTTCAAAATAGTGTTTTCATTTTTTTTTTTTTTTTAGATATGTACAGAAGAGTGGAGTTGCTGGGTCAAATGTAGTTCTATTTTTGGTTTTTCACTGTGGTTGCACCAATTTACATTCCAAATAGCAGTGTGTGAGGATTCCCTTGTCTGCACAGCCTCACCAGCGTTATTTGTGTTCTTTCTGTGTACTGGTAAATGATGAACCTGTGAAGGAATGTGAAGATGCATGCATATCTGCTATTTTGCACCCATGACCTTTGATGGACATGACTATCAATATGAGTAAATGTCATGACTCTTTGCATCATTTTCTTCTATGTTTATGCATTTATACCTGCATACATGTTTCTATGCATCCATACACATGCAAAGGCACAAAATGCTAAGTTTGAGCAAATTGCCATTGTGATATTCCTTGACACTCATAAACTATGAATAGGGTCCTGATGTCTATTACAGGCTTCACTCTTTTTCTAGCAGGTAACTATTTTGATATCAAAGCATTACGTGGGAGTTCTCTTGTGGTGCAGTGGGTTAAGCACTCCGTGCTGTCACTGCAGTGGCTTGGGTTGCTGCTGTGGCATGGGTTCGATCCCTGGCCCAGGAATTTCCTCATGCTGTGGGCATGGCAAAAATAAAAATAAAAATATTAAAAATAAAAAAAAAAAAAACCAACATAGCACGATGGTTTTACTTTCTCATCGATGCCTAAGAGTGAAAAACCGAACAAAAAAAACTTCTTACAGAGTTCCCATTGTGGCTCAGAGGCTAATGAGCCCAACTAATATCCATGAGGAGGTAGGTTCGACCCCTTGCCTTACTCAGTGGGTTAAGGATCCAGTGTTGGTGTGAGCTGTGGTGTAGGCCAGCAGCTACAGCTCCGATTTGACCCCTAGCCTGGGAACCTCCATATGCCACAGGTGCGGCCCTAAAAAGACGCAAACAAACAAAACAAAACACAACAGCCTTTTCACAAAGCTGGGACTGTCAGCATGGGTGACTCTGTATAATTATAGTCTAGACGTGTGGTATGAGCAGTGTTGTGATGGGTGATTCAGCAGTGGCAGTTTCCACAGTTAATTTATTCTTATCTCCAGGATGCATGGATTTTTAGGTTGTGGGGCTCCCATCATCATTATGTCTCTGAAAGGTAGCAACTAAGGATCAAAGCTGTAGTGGTTGGAAATAGGGGAGCCATAAGAGATGTGTGGTGAAGAGGGTTTTAGCGTCAACTCGCCTTCTTCTTTTATCTCTCCCTCATCTGCCCTGTGGATGTTTGTGGCAAGCTTTGTTCCAAGAAGGCAAAGACTTTTGTAATAGTGCCTCAGAGGCTGTGTGAGTCCATTGCAGAATGGACAAAAAATCCAGGAAACTGTGTCTCCAGAATTACTTTGGAAGAAAATTGTTTCCCATTTGTCTATTATATTTGTGTTTCTGTTGTGTTCAGTCCCTGATTCTACACATACAGTGATTTAACTTCTTTTTTATATATATAGTGAGTTTAATTTTTTTTTCGTTATAGTTGGTTTACAGTGTCCTGTAAATTTTTTTCCTCTGTACAGCATGGTGACCCAGTTACACATACATATATAGATTCTTTTTTCTCACATTATCGTGCTTCATCAGAAGTGACTAGACATGGTTCTCAGTGCTACATGGCAGGATCTCATTGCTTATCCATTAAAAATATGGGATGCTTCATGAATTTGCATGTCATCCTTGCCTGGGGACCATTGCTAATCTTCTCTATATCGTTCCAATTTTAGTATATGTGCTGCCGAAGCGAGCACGTGATTTAGCTTCTAAGGGTATTGTTTTTCTTCATCAGAGTTCAATGAGACTATTACACATTCATTCCTGATTTTTTTGTTTTTATAGAAAAATCTAGTATAGATTCAGGTCAGCCAGCATCATACCAGTTTTCCAATACTTATATAAATTATTAAAAATAGTAAGGATAGAGGAGTTCCTGTCGTGGCTCGGTGGTTAACGAATCTGACTAGGAACCATGAGGTTGTGGCTTCGATCCCTGGCCTTGCTCAGTGGGTTAAGGATCTGGTGTTGCCGTGAACTGTGGTGTAGGTCACAGACACGGCTCGGATCCTGCGTTGCTGTGGCTGTGGTGTAGGCCGGCAGCTACAGCTCTGATTTGACGTCCATGTGCCGCAGAAGCGGCCCTAGAAATGGCAAAAAAGGCACACACACACAAAAAAGTAAGGATAGAGCAGAAATGCGCTGGAGGGGTATGCAAAGCATATGGTGGTTTCCCGGGTGAATGTTGACATTTTTTCCTTAGAAGTCTGATTTGGTGAATTTTCTTTTTTTTTTTTTTTTTTTTCCTCTTTTTAGGGCCACACCCATGGCATATGGAGCTTCCCAGGCTAGGGGTCACATTGGAGTGGTAGCCGCCAGCCTACACCACAGCCATAGCAATACCAGATCTGTGTCTGTGACCTATACCACTGTTCATAGCAACCCTGGATCCTTAACCCACTGAGCGAGGCCAGGGATGGAACCTGCATCCTCATGGATCCTACTCAGATTTCGTTTCCCCTGAGCCACGACGGGAACTCCCGAAGTCTGATTTGGTAGTTCACATCAGAATGGTAGAAAACAATTATCTGTTTGAGATCTGTCTCTAGATGAAAAACCTATTTTTTAATTGTTTACTTTTTTGGCTGCACCCACAGTACATGAAAATGCCTGGGCCAGGGACGGAACCCACACCACAGCAGCAGTCAAGCTATAGTGACAACACTGGGTCCTTAACCCACGGCACTGCAAGGCAACTCCTAGATGAAGCATTTATACTCTAATGTGAGAACTTCGCTTGCCTTATTCCTTGCCCCCCCCCACCCCAACAAACTGTAATAAACAAACCCCATGGCTCAGAGGCACTCCATTAGTAGGGAGCCTGCATTTTAACATCCCCTGTGAGTTTTTATACCTAGAGAGAACATCAGGTATTAAAAACTAGGTTTTATCTTATTTAATACCAATACTAATGCTTCCTGACTTCATTTTTATGGTTCATGCTCTTGTGGTCTATTCCTTATTTCAGCTCCTCTTCTTACGACTACACTTGTAGGGGAGGGTTTCCCAAGGTGCATGAGGAATGGATTCATAGTTTACAAAATTAATTATTAGGAGAAAAATAATCTAGCATTTTCTCTTTGCTCTCTAAGCACCATAGCACAGAGAACATGTAAAGCCTTTTCACTTAAAGAGCGAATAAAGCACTGGTGCAAATTCTGTCGTGGTGCAAAGAGGAGTGAGAGCAGTGGTCCTAAGCCCTTAGGTGATCTCGATGTTTGTGAACAACTGAAGAGAGAGAATGTCGGACCAAGGGGAAGGGGCCAGTGAGGTCTAAATATAGAAGGCAGCGTCAAGCTTCAAGATGGGGTGACACTGAAGGGCTGCTGTGTGGAAGTTCTGTTTTAATAATGTTGCCAGACACGAGCCTCACAGTCAGCGCTTTGCAGATGTGCGCTCTTTCTACTTCCGTTGAGAGATGTTTGATTTGGGGATGTTTTCCCCTTCACATAGTTTTTGCACATCCAACGCCTTTTGTGGTTATTACCAGACATTGGGTTGAGCAAGACTGCTTTCCAAGCCTGTGTAGATGTTTGCCCCATCAAGTAAGAAGTTGAGCCAGTGGCTGAGTAGTTCCTGGAATCTCCTACCAGTATTGCTAGGAAATGAGTTTAAATTTGGAGTGAAGGCGACGCGTTATTTGATTTACGTGCATTTATCTTAACATATCTAGGATCATATGGCTGGCAGTAACCAATACCAAAAGTTTAACCTCCTAAGTTACTAGGTTGTAAGCACACGTCCTGTGCAATGGCTTAGTAATAGGAATCAATTCACTGTATTAGTTTTGAAAAAATGATCTGCCTGAAGCATTATCTAAAATGATTCAAAAACAGCTGTTTATTAAGTGACTATTTTCTTGGATCTCTTCTTCATTCACAATTTAAAAAATTAATTTATATCGAGAGAGAATAAAAGTTGTGGCATAAAAATAGACCAAAGACCTCCCCCAAAGGAATTAGGCCTTAAAATGGGGACTAAACAGAAGTAGCTGTGGATTCATAGAACGTGCAAGTTTTTGTTTACGGCCTCATCAGGGTTTTCCCTGATGAAGTGTCTAGAATCCATAGAGTAAACAGTCCCTGGAATTTCTTTTCTCTTTCTTTTTAGGGCTGCACCTGCTGCATACGGAAGTTCTCAGGCTAGGGGTCAGATTGGATCTACAGCTGCTGGCCTGTGCCACAGTCACAGCAACACAGGATCTGAGCCACGTCTGTGACCTACACCACAGCACATGGCAACAACAGATCCTTAACCCACTGAGCGAGGCCAGGGGTCAGACCTGCATCCTCACGGATACTTGTCGGATTCGTTTCTGCTGCACCACCACGGGGACTCCCTAGTGTCTGGAGTTGATTGATGTCTTCACCTGCCTGGTTATTCAGTCTCTTCCTTTCCTTTTACAGCTTTACTTGCCTTTTTATTTATTTATTTTTTCAATTTGAAAAGAAAACCCTCTCTCTTTCATAAACTGTAACTTCTGTGGCAAGTTATTAGCCCTAACAAACTGCCTCTTGTTAAAAAAAAAAAAAAAACAGCGCTTCTCTGTATTTTTACTGCTCTATTAACCAGGGGGAAAATATGCATGTTATTATGCCACTTAATTTTGGAAATCAATTGTATGGAAATTTCCTGAGGTATTTTCCTAAAACTTGCCAATTAGCTTTAAAAAGAAAAGAAGTACTTAAATATAGAGATATCTATATAAATGAGACGTTAATGTAGATATATTACAATAAAAATGTAGAAAATGTTCTGTTGACTCAGGGCAGATGCCAGTTCTTTTTTAGTTCTAGTTTGTGATTATTACTTTGGGCTCATGTGTTTAGTTTCCAATTTAGGGTGGTGTTGCTTTTCGAAACTCTGCCCCCCCACCAACCCCCCAATTACCTCTGGTTTTATGCCATTATAATACATTTTCTCTGTCAACTGGGTCATTTCGCCTAACTAGTAGGGAATGTAACTCTAAAATTGGCCTGCTTTTTTGAAGTATAATTTGAGTAAAAACTATAAGTAACTTAAAGGAAAACTGTAAACAGATGGTGGCTAGACATGCAAACGAATGGAAAATTAAAGCAAAAATTCATTTTAAAATCCACAAATAGCTGATGCTTGATTGAACTCTGTTTTGCTTGTATGGACAAATTATCAGATTAACGATCTCCTATTCTGTGACATTTAGAAATGCATTGAAGAGCTCCCTCTCTTTATTTTTATTAGAAAAAAAGTATTTTTTATGACTGTTTTATTGAAAGACACATTACATTGTTGTTGCCTTTAACATAAATGCCCAGAAAGGTCCTTGTCACACTCTTTCTGGCACATTTATAAAAGGTAATTTAATAAATGTGTAACAGAAGTACCATTTTTTTTTAAAGACAGATTTAAATATTGGGAAGGATTGAATTTTTGAAAGAATTTTCTGTGATAATGAAAAATTCATAGTGGAAATTTTCAGTATTTTCACACGAACTTCTGATTTTCTTCTTATCCACAATTAATTAACTTTCCATTTGAAATGATTGATGAACCCTTGCTTGACAAAAAGGTAATTTGCTCATCAAAGGATATTTTAAGATGGAGATAAATGAAATAGTAGTTGCGGTTGGTTGTTAATGGATTCTTATCTTGGTTATGAGAAAGGACACTAATATCATCATACAGCTGTCCCAGCAGCAGTGGCTTTCTGAATTCAGGCCTGAATTAATATTATTATTTTTTTTCTTAACACTTTTTCAGATAGCATCCCAGAGACCTCTGTGAGATCAGGGGACGGATGGACTCATCTTTGCTCAGTAGTTCAAATGTACATCAGCAGTATTAACCCCCTAAAATTAGGTCCATGTGGAGTTCCCTTGTGGCACGGTGGGTTAAGGATCTGGTGTGGTTGCAGCAGCTCAGGTTGCTGCTGTGGCTCATGTTCAATCCCTGGCCCGGGAACTTACACATGCCGCAGTGTGGCCAAAATAAAATAAAGTCCATGTATATTACAACAGGTGGCCTTATAAACAGTCCTTAGTTCACTAAATGTGCATTTTAGTGCACAGTCTTTGTACCTCAGGTACCTTTAATGGGGGTGAGGGAAGAAAATGTCTTTGTAGGACATTTGATGAAATGGAAGAACGAAGACCATAAGTGATTGATTTATCCCAATGTCAGTGATGAAGCAAAGTCCCAATAGTTAACTTTAGAACAAATATGTATCTTTTATAGATTTAGAATACGGTTCTCTTTTGCTAAAAAAGTCGCTTTCAAAGTCCCTCCTTGTTCTTTTAAACTTTTTTGCTTGTTTTTTAATATTAAAGGAAATGAGGCACATTTTTTAAAGCCCCAAATTGTTTTACTGAAAACAAGATTTATTAGAGAAGTTATCTTTGTCTAGTCTGTCCTATGCTTGCTCATACCATGTTTTTCTTCCAAGACTCACACAACCAAGGGAATAGCCCTCAGTGCTCCTTTGAAGTGTAATTGTTCCTAGAAAAAAATAATTATTCTGCAGTCCTTGTTATAGAACATTTTGTAACAGGAAAGCTTGTATAAATATACTCCAAAGAGCTATTTAGTAACAGGGTTTCCAATTCAACAAGCAACACCTGAGGACTCCATAGCAGACCCTCTGGTTGCAAGGGTGACCAGGACCCAACTCTTAGTCACAAGCACTTTTTTGAACTCAGTTGGAGGTGATCCCGCAGTTAGGAAGAGGGGAAGCGGGGTCAGAGAGACCAAAACCAACCAGAGTGGTGAGTCCAAGGACGAAATCGGAGCTGACCAAAAAAAGGGTCGGAAAAGGCTTTGTGAAGCAAGTGATTTGTTTTATTGTCTCGGGTCCGAAATGCAGTTTGTGCCATTGCGAGATGTGCAGAATGCTTGTGCCCTGCTGGTGTCCTGCAGCTGTTCCTCTGGCTCATCTCTTTCCTGAAAGAAACTTGGAAAGCCAGTGTGGCAGGGCTGCCAAGATTTTCTTGGTGCTTCATTTTGCATATGTGGATAGGGTTTCTGTTGATAAGTAAATATGCAAATTTTGAATGAAGGGTGATACTTTTGTTGATTGTCAGAATGTCTTAAGCTCTTCATAATAACCGCGTGTGCCACTGTGCTTCAGTCGTTCCTGCTTTAAATAACTGCTTTGCATTTTGAATTCACTCAAGTTCCGTGTTCTAAAGGCCTGGTTCCACTCTCATAATGTGCTCTGTTTCTTCTGGAGAAGTTGTTCACTCCTTCTTCCTGAACAGTTTCCTGCTTTTATGTTTTCTTCTTCCCTTCCTTGTCCCCATGGCATCTGCGTACTTTATACTCTATCAGGCATAACTCGTTACCTTGTAGCTGGGTGGGACACAAAAGGATCTCACCAGCCACAACTGTGTGGGGTTATTTGTCAGCCTTTGTTAAGTTCTGATTGTGCCCCAGGAAACTTTAATAGCAATCTGGTTAGGATTCCTGCTTCCCTGCTTGAAAATGGAGGTATCTGCCTTTCCCATTGTTTTAAGCACTTGTAGATTTCTTACTTGCCTCTCCGGATCCCTGTGGATACTCAGGTAGTTTCAGACTTTAGAAGGAAAATGTAGATTTTGTTGATTATGTATTGAAGCGGCACTCTAAAAAATTCAAACCTTTTAAAATCCAAAACTGAAAAGAATGCATATGTGTGTGTGTATTTATATATGTGTATTTATACACACACACACACACACATATATACATATATATATATATATATATATGCTTAACTGGATCACTTTGCTGTACAGTAGAAATGGACAGAACTTGTAAATCAACTACAATCAAAAATTTTTTTAAAAAATCCCAAACTGGAATTCCCTTGGGGAGTAGCAGATTAATGATGTGGCATTGTTGCTCTACTGACTGGGGTCGCTGTAGCAGTGCCGGTTGGATCCCTGGCCTGGGAACTTCCGCATGCCATGGACTGTGCCAAAAAAAGCAACAACAAAATGCCAAACTTCTGCAAACTCCAGACTTAGCATTTACATACCATATATTTGACCACATTCACCGCTCTCTGAATTTGCCAGGGCCATGTCGTCGGAAGGCCACCTGCAGTCGGTGAGGAGTGGCAGCCCTCATTCACTGGAACTTCTCTGGGGTCAAGTGTCTTTTAAATAAGAGAAGTCCCCTTTCCATTTTGTTTTTGGTTCTTCTGTCCAGCACTCCTCCCCTACTCCTTCCTTAGGAATTTTCCACATCCAGGTTCTTTGGCCTTCTCTGGCCTGTCCTCTTTCTGCTAAAATGTGTTACTGGGCATTCTTCAAATATATCTTCTCCTCTTCTCTTTGTGTTTGTTATTGCAGTTTTCTTTCCACTTCTGCACACTGAGATCCGGCTCTTCCTTTAAAATCTGGCAAAAATGCCTCTTCCTGCTTGAGGCCTTCTGATCCTTCCAGAAAATGTCATCTCTGCTAGTGTCATAATGGTGTTTTCATGCTTATCCTGTTTGATATTCTGTGGTTATTTGTATGTATCTTATTACCCCTGAGGAGAGCCACTATATCATATAATTTATTTTTACATTCTCTATAGCATGTGGTCTGGTACCATGCATGTGGTAAGTACTTAGTAAAGATTTTTGGATTCAGTGAACTTTTTTTTTTCTTTTTAGGGCCACATCCATGGCATGTGGAAGTTCCCAGGTTAGGGGTTGAATCGGAGCTGTAGCTGCTGGCCTACACCACAGCCACAGCCAGATCCAAGCCACGTCTGTGACCTACATCACAGCTCATGGCAACGCCAGATCCTTAACCCACTGAGCGAGGCCAGGGATCGAACCCACATCCTCGTGGATGCTAGTTGGATTTGTTTCCACTGTGCCACAATGGGAACTCCTGGATTCAGTGGAAATTTTTGAGTTCAGAAATGTTACACCACTCCTAAAGGTGGTGATGACTGGGAAACCATAGTTACTGTTTATGAAGCTGGCTTCTGTCTCAGTCTTTAGCAGACTGTTAATTGTTATAAACCCTTTTATTACCATGTGGTTCTCATTCATTTCCTATTGCAGTGTAAGAAACACATCTATTAGAGTACTTGGAAAAATATTTTTCCTCATTTAATATTACTTTTAATGGCTTTTCCCATAAAACTTATGGGTATGCTTAATCTGAACTTAGATATCTGCTTTCTTTAAATCTATTTTTTTTTCTTAAAGCTGGTAATAGACTACTAACACTAAAAAGTTGGTAAAATCTGAGCTCTTAGCTAGATTCATGCATTTTTAGGTAGTAATCCAAGGAATCGGGTGTAAAAATGTTGCAAAATCTTCAGCAGTTTTTTTTTTTTTTTTTCCTTCTCCAGCACTGGACTGGGAAGATAGCAGAACTGTAAAGAGGCCAGATGATTTCTTATAAACACCTCTTAGATTGCAACAGAACTGGACTAGCAAAAGAAGCTCTGGCCAAGCTTTCTTAAGCAATTACCTGAGGGAATTGTACAATTAGTTGCATAGTAAAGGGGTTCCTTAGATAAAGGTCATATTCAGACTTGAATTACTGTAAAAGTGCCTTGAATTATGTACAGTTATAATATCCATTTGTGCTTGTGCGAGGGGTGAGGGGGGAAGAGGGGGAGGGAAGAAGGGAGGGAGGAAGGAGGAGACAGAGAGGGAGAGAGAAGAGAGCCTGATATGTGTGCCCTGGAGCTTGGGGAACAGAGGGGGTTGTGTATCAGTGATGCCAGAGAAATCTAAAGGGGAAGAAGCTGGCTGATGCAGCCAACAGTAAAGAGTAGAGGATGGTGGGTGAGAAGTGACCGTTTTTGTTTTCCCACTGAGAGTGGGCCAGAGGTATTCTGTGGAATTGTCAGTGACCATTCAGAGACGGTCCATTGATGCTTGCGAAGGCTGGAGCAGAGAGCCCACCTGTGAGTGGAGCAGTCACCTCTGGGCATCTGAATGGCGAACCAATGCAGGTTGGTAGGGACGTTAGGACTTTCTCTGCCAGATTACCTCCCTAAAGGGAGTCAGAAGAAACCACTCATCAGCCAGTAGGGGGTGCTAGGGAGATCTGTTGGTCAACTGAAGAGAGACGCTGTAGGCTTGAGCTGGGGAAGGTGACTCCCTCCTTTTTTTTTTAGCTTTTTACGGCTGCACCAGAGGAATATGGAGGTTCCCAGGCTAAGGGTCCAATTGCAGCTACAGCTGCTGGCCTACATCACAACTACAGTTACGTAGGATCTGAGCCTCCTCTGCAACCTACACCACCGCTCACAGCAATGCCGGATCCTTAACCCACTGAGGGAGGCCAGGGATTGAACCCACAACCTCATGGTTCCTAGTCTGATTCGTTTCCACTGTGCCACATGGGAACTCCTGACTCCCTACTTTTGAATGAAGTCCAGAATTTGGTTTTTCTGTGAACTGGGTATTTAATTACTGAGATGAGACTATTTTAGGGATTTTTTTTTTTTTTTTTTTTTTTTATCCGACAACACCTGCCACACAACTGTGAGACTTCTCTTGGATTTAAATCGAGAGGAAGATTTCGCCTGGCAGAAGAGGTTTACAGGGGTGCTTGGGAAGGGGAAAAACGTTGCTTTATGCCCTTTGTGTATTGCATCTTCAGTGTCCTGGGTCTTATTTCTTCTCTCCTAGCTCTTAAGCTCCTGGAGTGTGAGACCTTGGAAATTAGAGGGAGATGGTGTCTTAGTCCTTGGGTTGTAGTCATTCTCGTAAATCTTAAAGACACATATGTACTGAATGCAGATTTGTTTATGAGATTAAGCAAAATGGGACCTTGAATTAAAAAGCAAAAGAGGACAGTGATTACTTTTTTAAAAGAAACTTTACATTTTAGAATAGTTTTAGATTTACAGAAAAGTGACAGAGGTAGTACAGAGTTCCCACTTATCCCATGCCCAGCTCTCCCCACTGTTCACATGTTACTTTAGGATGGTGTACTTGTCACTACGAAGGAAGCAGTGCTTGCTTTTTATCTGTGCAAATTCTACTTATTACAATATGAGAAAATAAAGGAAAACATGCTATAGTATTTATTTCACAAAGTAGCCGTTTAGATTTGTGGATCAAGGTTTTATACTGAGTATTTGTCAAACTTCTCCATGAGTTTGCTTTCTGCAATTAATGTGCCTCTTAATTTCAGTTATAAATCAAAGTGTATTACAAAATCCCTACTGAGTCATATCACAAAGTCCCTTGACCCTTGACAAAGCTTTTCTGTAAAATGGTTGAGGAGGAACTTGACATTTAAGTGAGCCGTTGTTTTCTTTTCTTTCTTTCTTTTTTTCTTTTTTCTTTTCTTTTTTTTTTTTTTTTTTTGTCTTTTTGCCTTTTCTAAAGCTGCACGCACGGCGTATGGAGGTTCCCAGGCTAGGGGTCGAATCGGAGCTGTAGCCACCGGCCTGCACCACAGCCATAGCAATGTGGGGTCTGAGCAGTGTCTGCAACCTACACCACAGCTCACGGCAACGCCGGATCCTTAACCCACTGAGCAAGGCCAGGGATGGAACTGGAAACCTCATGGTTCCTAGTTGGATTCGTTAACCATTGAGCCACGACAAGTGCTTTTTTTTTTTAAGCTGTCGTTTTCTTTATTCTGTGATGGAGGGCTTCATGTTGTTGCCAGAAATAACACACATTAAAAGTTAAGATTATTTTCGGTTCATATGCTTTTGTACCAAACTGTAAACTATCAGGAGGTGATCAAATGAAACTTTTTCACCCAAGATGTTTTCTTCCTTCTATAGTCCAGCCATTATACCTGGATCCAAGCAAATTGTGTGGTCTTCCTCACAAAATAATCAGAAAGAAAAAGTCAGTTAATGTAAGAAAGATATTGAAAAGCCAAAGTCTAAAATAAATTTACGAGTTCCCATGTGGCTCAGCAGTGACGAGCCTGACTAGTATCCAAGAGGATGTGAGTTTGATCCCTGGCCTCGCTCAGTGGGTTAAGGACCTGGCGTTGCTGTGGCTGTGGTGTAGGCTGGCAGTTGCAGCTCCAATTTGACCCCTAGCCTGGCAATTTCCATGTGTCGTATCTATGGCCCTAAAATAAATAAATTAATTAAATTAAATAAATTCAGGCCACAGCATCAATTTTGTATTAATAATGTGATGCTTGCTTCACTGTCAGAACCGCATTTGGTGGTCTGTTATTTGAGTTTATGTGTTCATAAGCACAGTTTAAAGCATAAAGATAAACAAAGCTGAGGCTAGAAGTATTCACAAATGGTATCCTATGTAAACATGGCTGGATTAACTTTTTTTTGGGCGGCAGATAAATTCATGACCTGTAATGGAAATTTCATCAATGCAGTGTTTTTTCTAGTGCTGCCCGTTCTCAGCAGTGTTGTAGTCACTGGGACTCTTTTTACATCATACCTTCTGTCAGTGCTGTGAATGTCTGTGATTGGCTGTCTTATGTCACGCCAGACTCAGTGTGTCTGAAACCAGTTCATCCCTTAAAGTCATGATTGTTTCTCCTGCCATCCCCCTTTAATTCATGGTAGTAATTCAGTGACTGCTTCTCAAGCCTCGTACTTTACCTTATATTTTCTTTCTTTCCACCCTTGCATTCCTTCTTCACATTTGGACTTTGATTTTTTTTTTTTTTTTGGTCTTTTTAGGGCCATGCCAGCAGCATATGGAGGTTCTCAGGCTAGGACTCCAATTGGAGCTGTAGTTGAGGGCCTACACCACAGCCATGCCAGATCTGAGCCATGCCTGTAACCTAGAATTTGGCCAGGGATTGAACCCACATCCTTGTGGAAACTGGTCAGATTTGTTACCATTGAGCCACAATGGGAACTCCTGGATGGTTTTTGTATGCACTTCTTCCTTTCCATTTCCAAATCCTTGGTCCACAGCTGGATCACCTCATATCTGGATTTTTGTTGTTGTTGTTGTCTTTTTAGGGCTGCACCTGTGGCATATGGAGGTTCCCAGGCTAGGGGTCAAATCAGAGCTATAGCTGCTGGCCTACACCACAGCCGCAGCAACACAGGATCCGAGTGGGGTCTGTGAGCTACACCACAGCTCATAGCAACGCTGGATCCTTAACCCACTGAGCAAGGCCAGGGATCGAACCCTCAACCTCATGGTTCCTAGTCGGATTCGTTTCCACTGTGCCATGACGGGAACTCCCTCATATCTGGATTATTGACAGAGTGTCCTAAGTAGTCTACCTTTATCTGTTTTCCTTGGCACCCATCCAAGGTGATTAATTGAACTCATGGTCAGATTAATGTTTCTAAAGTATTTCCATCACTTCAACATATTAAAAGTCTTTCAATGGATGACTTTTCCTGCTTGTAGGATGTGGTCAGGGCTTCTTGGCCTGACTTT
The DNA here is from genome assembly GCF_054392235.1 of Sus scrofa. Taxonomy (NCBI): domain Eukaryota; kingdom Metazoa; phylum Chordata; class Mammalia; order Artiodactyla; family Suidae; genus Sus; species Sus scrofa. The sequence continues at coordinate 54,708,645 of NC_139393.1, read as the reverse complement.
GTAAGCAATTCACCTCTTGGTTCACTTTGCTGAGAACCCTTCCTCTGCCCTGCCCCGCCCCAGGGTTTCTGTGTGTAGAAGGAGATCGAGGTGCTCTTTATGGAGACTTTCTACGGAGTGACCTCGTGTTGGTTTAATAAAGTCAGCTATTTCAGGGGTGTCATCCAGAACTCACCTGGGATTGTCTATTGGCCTCGGTGTAGAATTCTTCCTATCTCATGTAAAAAACCTGAGAATATACCTAGGCAAGCTGTCTGATTCCTCCTTAGCCTTCTGAAAATGTATAGGATCAAGTAAAGCTAATATTGCAAGCAGAGGTCATGCTTTTGAAGCCCTAAGGCTCTTAAGGACCCCATTGGCATCCTGTGGTTACTGCAGCTGGGCTGTTGCTACAGTTTTTTACAATTTCAGTATTGTGTTTTTATAACACTTTGGCCTCTGAAGCATTTTGGGGAAAGTCCTTGTCCCCAAAAGTTTGTGGGTTTGAGGGGGATCCTAAAGGCCTCTTGGGGCAGAGACTTTTGTTGATATGTATTGATGTGGAATTATATCAATTATAAAATGATAACATTAACTGGATCTTACATAAGGTCTGGTATTTCATACTAAGTGGTAACTACCTCCATTTCACTACATTCCACTGTAAAGGTGGGAAGAATGTATTTTATTTCACTGTAATCATCTGCATTAGAATTGTCTTTTTTTCTTTGAGGGCCGCACCTGCGGCATATGGAGGTTCCCAGGCTAGGGGTCGAATCAGAGCTGTAGCTGCCAGCCTACACCACAGCCACAGCAACACGGGATCCGAGCCGTGTCTGCAGCCCACACCACAGCTGACAGCAACGCGGATCCTTAACTGACTGAGCGAGGCCAGGGATTGAACCCATAACCTCAAGGTTACTAGTCAGGTTTGTTAACCACTGAGCCACGACGGGAACTCCATGCATTAGAATTTGAATTGTTGTCATATTTACCATATGCTTGCCTTTTAGGCTTAGGAAAGCAAAAAGACAGTTATGAAGAATATTTATTTATTTTTTTCTTTTGTTTTTTTTTAGGGCCGCACCCGTGGCGTATGAAGTTCCCAGGTTAGGGGTCGAATTGGAGCTAAAGCTGCCAGCCTACACCACAGCCACAGCAAACGTGGGATCTGAGCTGTGTCCGTGACCTACACCACAGCTCAAGGCAACACTAGATCTTTAACCCACTGAGCGAGGCCAGGGATCGAACTTGCATACTCATGAATATTAGTCTGGTTCGTTAACTGCTGAGCCATGACAGGAGCTCCTAAGAAAAAGATTTAAGTCACCTGTGAAAATATGTGGCATGAGGTTAGGGTACTTTTGGCTTCTTTATCTCTGTGACCTGATGTAGCCTTTGCCACTTGGATTCATGGTCTGTGTGAAGTGTCTGACATTTGAGATTGGTTAAGATATTTTAAGTCTATGCTTAGAATGTAGCTTGTGAATTTCCCCTTTCAGTATTTCTAGGGTAGTTAATTTCACTATTCATTTCCAGGTGATAGTTCTGAAAAAAAATTGGTGTTTAATTAGATCCAAATATAGAGCTGCACAAAGTGTAGTGACTTTCTTTGAGATATGCCATGACCCATCTTCCTAAGCAAATATAGCACGTGTGGAGTTTATTTATAGTTTTGACCTCTAGTCTTCATTGGCTCCCAGTTTATTTGGGGCATAATTCACTAGGGTTATGGGTTGCGGTTGTTAAAGTAAATTGAGGAGAAGGTGACAGAAGAAGTCACATGGTCCTATCCTGTGTATAACGCTGCAGTGTGTCCACACCTGGATTGCTGTGCACAGTATGATAGGCGTGGTTTAGGAGGACAGACTGAAAACAGGAACTGTGAGTGCAAAAGGGGGAAATAATATAGAAAAGCTTTGAAAACATATTAGAGCTACCATTTTTCGAGTGATAATCATGAGCATGCGTTGTGTTAAGAGCTTCCTGCATTTTTTTTTTTTTTTTTTGGCCATACTCATGGAATGCAGAAGATTCAGGCCAGAGATTGAATCTGCACCACGGGTGTAACCACAGCCGTAGCAACAGTGCTGGATCCTTAACCCCCTGAGCCACAGGGAACTCCTGTATTAGCATATTTAAAGCTCAGAACAGTATTATGAGAGGGCTGTTATTTCTTTTGTACAAAATAGGCAACCGAATTTTAGATCTGTGGCAAATCAGGATAAACAAACATGAATTTGGTGAACAAATTTTAAAATCCTGGAGCTGAGTAAATTCTTTATCAATTCTGTGAAGTAGATCAGAACATTTAAAAGTTTTGTGTTCAGGAGTTCCTCAAGTGGTTCAGTGGAAATAAATATGACTAGTATCCATGAGGATGTAGGTTTGATCCCTGGCCTTGCTCAGTAGGTTAAGGATCTGGTGTTGAGCTGTGGTGTTGCTGTGGTGTGGGTTACAGATGCGGCTCAGATCTAGCATTGCTATGACTGTGGTGTAGGCCGGCAGCTACAGCTCTGATTCAACTCCTAGCCTGGGAGCTCCATGTGCCGTGGGTATGGCCCTAAAAAGACAAAAAAACAAAACAAAACAAATCAAGACTTTGCTGATATAATTTAAAAGAAGTAACTTGATTGTCTGTTTCAAGTTTAAGCATATAAAAAAAGTTTTGTGTTCAGCTTCATTTCTCCTAGAGATGATGGAGCAGGATAAAGATAAATTGACAATAATATCCTAATAGCCTAGGATTAGAAGGAAATTTTATGGCTATCTAGAAGAAAAGGGTTGTAAAATCCATTAATTGAAGTTAAACAAGTATCTAAAGAGAAACTGGGATTAAAGAGAACATTCATGAAGGTCTGTAGACAACAGAGTATTAATTTATTATTGTATTTATAGCTTTGTTCCTTCAAGTTGTATTTAGGATTTTGTTTATTTTACTATGAAACTTCATCAAGGATCAATCTGAATCAGACTGTCTCCTTCAAACTGGAGTGAACTAAACTAATTTGTAAAAATTCAAGAAGAGCCCAAAACTTAAAATTATCTATCAATCAGGAGTTCCCATTGTGGCTCAGCAGGTTAAGAAATTGACATAGTCTCCAAGAGAATGCAGGTTTGATGCTTGGCCTTGCTTGTTGGGTTAAGGATCCAGAGTTGCCACAAGCTGCAGTATAGGTCACAGATGTGACTTGGATCCTGCATTGCCATGGATGTGACACAGGCCTCAGCTGCAGCTCCTATTTGACCCCTCTCTGGGGAACTTCCATATGCCACTAGTGTGGCCCTAAAAAGAAAAAAAAAAATTATCTATCAACCAGAGTATTTTGAAGAGAAAAAAAGTCTAAAGGGTATTTTTGTATAAATCCACACTAGAAAAGAATCAAATGTTTGCTAAGACTACTGAAATGGAATAACAAGACAATTCTAAACCCAGTCATTATTTTCTTAGTCTTAAACTGGGGCAGTTGGCAAACTTCCTGGACAGAAGTGAAAACACACTTTTAAAAATAAATAGAGGAGTTTCCGTCGTGGCGCAGTGGTTAACGAATCCGACTAGGAACCATGAGGTTGCGGGTTCGGTCCCTGCCCTTGCTCAGTGGGTTAACGATCCGGCGTTGCCGTCAGCTGTGGTGTAGGTTGCAGACGCGGCTCGGATCCCGCGTTGCTGTGGCTCTGGCGTAGGCCGGTGGCTACAGCTCCGATTCGACCTCTAGCCTGGGAACCTCCATATGCAGCGGGAGCAGCCCAAGAAATAGCAACAACAACAACAACAACAACAAATAAAAAAAAATAAATAGAAAAATTAAAATTAGAGGAGTTCCCTTTGTGGCTTAGTGGTTAACAAACCTGACTAGGATCCATGAGGATGTGAGTTTGATCCCTGGCCTCACTCAGTGGGTTAGGGATCCAGCGTTGCTGTGAACTGTGGTATAGGTTGTAGACATGGCTCGGATCCAGCCTTGCCATGGCTGTGGTGTAGGCTGGCAGCTGTAGCTCCTAGCCTGGGACCCTCCATATGCCGTGGGTGCGGCCCTGAAATGTGAAAAAAAAAAAAAAAAAAAAAGCAACAAAAAAGCAAAATTAAAATTAGAAAAAATTTAACATGTTAATTATTGAAAAAAAGTATAAATTGAGCAAAGACAAAAAAGGTTGCTCATACCAACCAACACTGTGATATGAACATTAGTAACATTCTATATGTACACTCCTAGCCTTAAAAAATAGATATATCTGTATAATTATGTGCACACATATTTATATATTTAAAGTATAACTTTTTTTTGGTTTGTTTTTGGCTGTGCCCTGGCATGCAGAAGCTCCCAGGCCAGGGATTGAACCCATGCCACAAAGTGACCTAAGCTGCTGCAGTGACAATGTTGGATCCTTAACCTGCTGTGCCATACTCCCCTGAAGTGTAACTTTTAATGGGTTCTTCTGTAGGGTCAGACTGATAACTGATCAGTAGCTCTTTCTGAAGAGCTGATATTTTAAAACATTTGAATATAAGAGAGAGAAAGTGTATGTGTCTAGACTTTGCTCTATGTGAAATGATAAAGACCTGAAATTTCCATTTGGCAATAAACAAGCTGAGTACAATATTAAGAAAGCAATTTCATTTACAAAAGCATGAAAAAATAAAATACTTAGGAATAAATTTAATAGAAGTGAAGGACTTATACACTAAAATCTACAAAATGTCATTGAAAAACAATAAAAAGGTCTAATAAATGGCAAGCCATCAGTGTTCATGAATTAGAAGAATTAATATGGTTAAAATGGCATCCTCAGGTTGACGTACATATTCACTGCAATCCCTGGTGGAGTCCCAGCTGGCTTTGTTTGCAGAAATAGACAAGCTGATCTTAAAATTCAAGAGACCTAGGATGTTCAAAACATTAAAAGAAAATACAAAGTTGGTACTTAGGCTTACCGACCTCAAAATTTACTACAGAGCTATAGTAATCAAGACAGTTCAGTATTCACCCAGAGAATAAGACACATGGAGCTATGGAACAGAATTCTGAGTCAAGAAATAAACCGTTATATTTATTGTGAATTAATTTTGGCTAGAGGGCCAAGGCGATTCAATGGGAAAATAATTATCTTTCCAACAAATGATGCTGGGACAACTGTATATCTATAAGGAAAAAGATGAATTTTCAGCCTATTTCACATGCTATTCAAAATTTGAAGTGGATCATAGATCTAAATATAAGAGTTAAAAACTATAAAACTCAGAAGAAAATATGGGAGCAAATCTTCATGACCTTGGATTGGTTGATGGTTTTTGGATATGGCCTCTGAAATATAAAGGTCGGAAGAGAAGACTTAATCAAAATTAAAAACTTGTGTGCTTTATCTTCAAGAAAATGAAAGGACAACACACGGACTGAGAGAAAAATATTTGCAATTCATACATCTAAAGGGACTTGTAACCAGAATATATAAAGAATTATTATGACAAAGACATAAAATTATTACATTAAAGACATATAACATAGGCAGAACACTCTTTGGCATAAATCATAACAATATGTTTTTGGATCTGCCTCAAAAATAAATGGGAACTAGTTAAAATCTTTTGCAGAGGAAAGGAAACCATAAACAAAACAAAATGCCTACAGGATGGGAGAAAATATTTTGAAATGATGTAACTGACAATGGATTAATCTCCAAAATATGCAGACAGTTCATATAGCTCAATATATGAAACAACCTAACCAAAAAATGGGCAGAAGATCCAAAAAGACACTTCTCCATAGAAGACATATGGGCATGTGAAAAGGCACATGAAAAGATGCTCAACAAGTCTAAGCATTAGAGAGATGCAAATCAAAACTGCAATGAGGTATCACCTCATATTAGAATGGTCATCATCAAAAAGTCTACAAGTAAATGCTGGAGAGGGTGTAGAGGAAAGGAACCTTCCTATAATTTTTGTGAGAATGTAAATTGGTACAGCTACTATGGAGAACAGTATGGAGATTCCTTAAAAAACTAAAAATAGAGCTACCATATGATCCTTTAGTCCCATTCCTGGGCACATATCCAGAGAAAACCGTAATTTGAAAAGATACATTCACCCCAGGGTTCATAGCAGCACTATTTGCAATAACGAAGACATGGAAGCAATTGGTGTGCATCGATGGATAAGTGGATAAAGAAGATGTGCTATATAAAAAAATGGAATGTTACACATAAAAAAGAATGAAATAATGACATTTGCAGCAACACGGCTGGACCTAGAGATTATTATACCAAGTGAAGTAAATCATTCAGAGAAACATCACGTTATAGCTTATATGTGGAATCTAAACAAAGGATACAAATGAACTTATTTACAAAACAGAAATAGACTAACAGATGTAGGAAACAAATTTATCCTTTCCATAGGGAAGAAGGGGAGAAGGATAAATTAGGAGATTGGGATTAAAATATACACACTATTGTATATAAAGTAGATAACCAAGAAATACCTACTGTGTAGCACGGGGGGCTATAGGCAATATCTTATAAAAACCTATAATAGAAGTGAATGCAAAAAACATATATATATATGTATAACTGAATCACTTTACACTTGAACTAACACAGCATTACAAATCAACTGTACCTCAATAGAAAATTAAAAATAACTACAGATCGCCCAATTAAAAAATAGGCGAAGTATTTGAAAGACATTTTCCCCAAAGAGATATGTAAATATCCAAATGCTCAACATCATTTCCCATTATAGAAATGCAAATCAATTGCTGCCTTGGCGAGGGTTCGATCCCTGGCCCAAGAACTTTCACATGTTGTGGCTGTGGCCAAAAAAAAAAAAGAGGAGTTCCCATTGTGGCACAGTGGTTAATGAATCCGACTAGGAACCATGAGGTTGCAGGTTCACTCTCTGGCCTTGCTCAGTGGGTTAAGGATCTGGCGTTGCCATGAGCTGTGGTGTAGGTTGCAGACTTGGCTTGGATCCCTTGTTGCTGTGGCTGTGGTATAGGCCGGTGGAATCTCCGTATGCCGCGGGAGCTGCCCTAGAAAAGGCAAAAAGACAAAAACAAAAACAAAAAAAAAAGAGAAATGCCAATCAAAACCATGAGTTACTACTTGACACCTACCAGAGCAGTAATGATAATGTGAAAAAAAGAATGTATATGTATATATATGTGTGTGTATATACACACATATATGTATATATATAAAAAACTGGGTCACTGTGCTGTACAGTAGAAATTGACAGAACACTGTAATTCAACTACAGTAAAACAAAAAAAGACAATAACAAGTGTTAGAAAAGTGATAGAGTCATTGGAAACCTCCTACACTGTTAGTAGGAATGTAACATAGTGCAGCAACTATGGAAAACAGACAGGAGTACCTCCAAAGGTTAAGCATAGAGTTGCCATATAACTCATCAGTTCCACACCTAGGTATGTACCTAAGAGAAATGAAAACATACTGTATACAAAACTTATACAGGAATGTTCATAGCAGCCAAAAAGTGTTACAACCCAAATGTTCATTACATGATGAATGGATAAAAAAAGTGTTATATCCACAGAATGAAATATTATTTGGCAACAAAACGGAATGAAGTTTATGAATTACTACTACGTGCTACAACCTAGATGAATCTCAAAAAGTGCCAAGTGAAAGAAGCCAGTTATTCCAGACCATATTGTATAACAGCATTTATATAAAGTATTTAAAATAGCTGAAACCATACATACAGAAACTCTAAATAGTGGTTCCCAGGACTGCAGTAGAGAAAGGAAGGTCAAAGGAATGGAAGTGTGACTGGTAATAGGCACAGGGTTTCTTTTGGGGGTGTTGAAAATGTTCTAAAATTGGGTAATGGTAATGATTGCACAACTTTGTAAATATACTAAAAAAGAGCAAACAGTATGCTTTAAAAAGGTGCTAACTTGTGGTATGTGAATTATACCTTCATAAAACTTTAAAAAATGCAGTAGCTTATTATTATTATTATTATTATTATTATTATTTTATATTGGCCACACCTGTGGCATTGGAAGTTCCCTGCCCAGGGGTCAGATCCAAGCCACAGCTGAGACCTGTGCCACAACTGTGGCAATGCTGGATCCTTAACCCGCTGCGCCACAGCAGGAACTCTGAGTAGCTGATGTTTTGAGCTTTCCTGGCTTCTTCCCCCCTTCCTCTTTTATCTGGACCTATTTTTTCCTTTTCCTGTTCTGCTCAAGTTTGATTCCACATCCAGCAGTTTCTTGTCTGCATGGATTGAGTCCTTGGGGAGCAGATTTCGGGGAGAGCAGTCCTCTCACTAATCTCTTTTTGGAGTTGACAGAAACCTTCTGGTTTCAGCTACTGTCCTCCCATTGGCCCGCCAGGCTTTACAGTGTGTACCGGTTGGTGACTCTGGCTTTTAGGTTCCTTCGTCACCCCATTGCTTCCTTTTCCTTCTTTCCTGAGAGATGTGGGGACAGAGCACATCCTGTTGCTGCATGTGATTTGTATCAGTGATTTGTATTTTGGGATTTGAGAAGATACTTTCTCATCTAGTTTTGTTGTGGATGTTGTCCCTTTTTTTTTTTTTTTTTTTTTTTTTTTTTTTTGTATTTTTAGGGCTTTACTAGTGGCATGTGGAGGTTCCCAGGCTACAGGTCAAATCAGAGCTGCAGCCGCCGGCCTACACTGGAGCCACAGCAACACCAGATCTGAGCTGCATCTGCGACCTACACCACAGCTCACGCAACACTGGATCCTTAACCCACTGAGTGTGGCCAGGGATCGAACCTGCATCCTCATGGATGCTAGTCAGATTTGTTAACCACTGAGCCGTGATGGAAACTCCTATCCATGGGTTTTGAGATCAGTTGTTCTGTTTTTACGTGGAGACTTGAGAAAATGTAAAAATTACACTTCACTTGCTGAGACCATCTCTCTAGTATCCAAAAAGTGTAACCTTTCAGACAGTTTGAGGAAGAGATTTGGAAAGAATCTGGCAAAAACAGAGGATATCCTCCCAGGGATTTAAATATCCCGGAGGGAAGAGCCTGTGGTTCATGAACTTTCTAAATCCAGCACCTAGCACAGGTCCTGGCACTGGTTAACACCCAGATAAATATTTCCTTGAATAAATAGGAGTGCAAAGGGATGAATGATACTTGAAGGAGAGTGATTTGGAATTTATAGCTGGTATCCTCGTACCAGTGTTGACCTACGGGGCCTTGGCTGGGTGGTTTCCTCTCCTTACACACACGGATCAGCAACACATCTGAAGCTTTGGTCGGCTCTTCAGCGACATGACCTGCCTCTGTTTAAGAACTTGTGAAGTGGTGCAAAACTATCATGTTAAATTTTCAGTATTCCTAGTGTATTAATGATCTAGGTTACTCAAATTCTAGATGTGTTTGAATGAACATGCCAGACCCTTCATTGTCCCGTAGGTTCCGTGTCCCAGAAGCCTTAGATTCCCTTATGTCCCTCAGCCTTGTTTTTATTTTATTTTAATGTTCTTTTTTTTTTTTTCTTTTTAGGGCTGTACTCGCGGCATATGGAGGTTCCCAGGCTAGGGATCTAATCAGAACTACAGCTGCTGGCCTACACCACAGCCACAGCAACACCAGATTTTTAACCCACTGAGCGAGGCCAGGGATCAAACCCGCAACCTCATGGTTTTTAGTCGGATTCGTTTCTGCAGCACCACGAGGGGAACTCCTTGCTCAGCCTTTCACACCCCTCAACTACCCTCACTTTGCTTGTGGGTAAATAATCCCCATGTATGAGATACTATCTTGTTTTGCAGGATAACACACTTTCCAGTGTGATGTCGGGGAGTGGGGGGAATGCCTGATCTCCCCTGAGCTCTGTTTCTCTAATAAGTCTTTTCTGCTTATTTTACTCTCATAGGAACCATGAAGAAATTTAGTAAATAGAAGTATGTATCTTGTAAAGATGAATTCCCTGAAAGCCTGTTACTCTTCTGGGTGGCCTTGGACCAGTCACTGTCCTGTGCCAGCTCCTTCCTGACCCTCTCATCCTCATCACCACTTACTTTCCAGTGTTTCAGTTTCTTGGTACTCTGTGTTTTGCTACAGTTAGTGTGATAAAACTCTTCTTATAGAAATGAAGGATAAAAGCAAAAAACCTGCTGTCTGTTCAAGGTAGCCTATGCTGTGTGTGTGTTTTAACCAAGGCTGGCAAGGCTTGAACTCAAAGAGGCTGAGCTGGGGAGAAACTTGAATACTTTTGCCATTTTCCACACTGAGGTGATGTTCAGTGATCTTGGAAACCATAAGACATGTAAGAAATAAAATCATAGCACAGTGTTCACTCTCTAAATGGCTGTGAAGATGATTCGTGTTGCATTTCTGGGTTGGTCCCTTGGATGGATTTCTTAACTGATTCACCTGAGATATGTGTATCAAATCACATAAAAAAAAAGTGAAGGACTGGGACTTCCTGTTGTGGTTCAGTGGTAATGAACTGGTGTCCATGAGGACGAGGGCTCGATCCCTGGCCTTGCTCAGTGGGTTAAGGATCCGGCGTTGCTGTGCGCTGCGGTGTAGGTTGCAGACATAGCTCAGATCTGGCATTGCTGTGGCTGTGGTGTAGGCTGGTGGCTATAGCTTCAGTTTGACCCCTAGCCTGGGAACTTCTATATGCTGTGGCTGTGGCCCTAAAAAAAAGCAAAAGGGGAAGGACCATGTGGGCGTATTGCCCTCCCAGGTTGAATGCTTTTAGACTCTGCAGCTGTTTGAAAGGCTCAAGTGAATTAATTTAGTTGAGAATCTTGTCTCTCTGATGTTGGTAAATGTCATGAACATCCTTCTTAAAATAATGATAGTTGGGGAGAGAGAAATGTGCAGGGACTCCAGACAGCTACATTTAATTTCCATTTGAAAAAGGACCAAAACACACAAAAATGGCATTTGTGTTCTGAAAAGTTAAGAATTATTATCTCTCTTTGTCATGTTTGAAATTTATTGAGACTTCCTTCTTTCAGTTTACTTTTGGGAACTGTGCCTCATTTTGTATGTAGAGGTTAGTTTAACTCTGTAAATGAATGGATTTTTGGCTTCAAGCTTCTCCATATTTTAAAACCCTTTTTTTTAAAATTTAATTTTGAAATTACTCAATGAATTTATTACATTTGTAAACACTTTTAAGTCACGATAAAAGATGCTTATGGTGAAATTTGTATAATTTGTAATTATAAGAAGTAAAAAAAAAAACAAAAACAAAAAACACCCAAAGCAATTTCCCTTTTAATTCTTGTTTGCTTTAGGAAGTTACAAACTGATTCGCAACTTTCTAGACTTGAAGAATGCATATGTGTGATTGACTGGAGGTGTATATATTGTAGGCTTTTGTAAAAAATTATGTCATACCATTTATACTCTTCTGCGACTTGATTCTTTTTTTAACCTCACGATCTTTTCTCTATGAAGATGAAAATTTAATGAGCTTCATTCTGCCTTTTCATGTCCAAAAGGATATTGCATGTTGGCTTCCATGTGAGAAAGATGTCAGAAAGAGTGACAACCCTCCCCAAAGAGTTTGCCTTCTCTGTCTCTGACCTAAATAGATGCACCAGTACCTCGAAGTCATTCGGCAGCTGTCATATCAGTCCCACAGCTGCTGGTGACATGGAGGGGAGGCAACAGCCGGTAGACAAGTGTAGCCACCCCATGTTTGAGCATGGGGGGAGGAAAGACAGGTGACACATTTCTGCTATTGTTCCATTTTTAACTCCATGGTTTCCCTTTAGGCGTTTCCTTTTATAGTCAAAATGCTTTTAGTGAAACATTAAAAAAAAAAAGACTTAGGTAAGTGAGCGAAGGAAAAAAATTACCCAGAGACCCTTATCACTCAAGTTAATTATTGTTAACATTTTGCTGTATTTCTTTTTTAAATGTGTTGATGGAAATAGCACTTTACTTCTGTGATCTTTCTCATCCAAACGCATCCGTTCAGTCTAACCATAACAGACACATCAGAAAAGTCCCCATTAAGGAACTTGCCTCATGAGTGCACTTCAGATGATCAAGGTCATGAACCACAAGGAAAGTCTGAGAGGCTGTCACAGCCAAGGGAGCTTAAGGAGGCATGAAGACTAATTGTACTGTGGTCTCCTGGATGAGACCCTGGCACAGAAAAGGACTTTTGGGGAAAGCTAAGGACATCTGAATAAAACATGGGTTTTAGTTAATAGTAATATATCATTATAGGTTCCTTAATTGTGATAAACATACCATTGGAAAGGAAGGTGGTAACAATAGGGGACACTAAGTTTGAATTATATGGAAACTCTTTATACTACCTTGATGTCTTTTCTGTAAATAGAAAACTATATTTATATGATATCACATATCTGGAATCTAATATGTGGCCCAAATGAACCTTGCCACAGAAAAGAAATTCATGGACTTTAGAGAATAGACTTGTGGTTGCCAAGGGGGAGTGGGAGGGAGTGGGATGGACTGGGAACCTGGGGTTAATAGATGCAAACTGTTGCATTTGGAGTGGATAAGCAATGAGATCCTACTGTATAGCACTGGGAATTATGATGGAGCATGATGGAAGATAATGTGAGAAAACGAATGTGTGTGTGTGTGTGTGTGAGACTGGGGCACCATGCTGTGCAGTAGAAAATTGACAGAACACTAAACCAACTATAATAGAGAAAATAAAAATCATTTAAAAATAAAATAAATAAAATAAAAAATAAAAGTATTCTAAAATAAAACAAAAAACATTTTATGTTGTGGTAGTACCATGCATACAGTTTTGTATTCTGCTTTTTCTTATGTCATCTTTTAAAAAATTAATGATTGTTTATTATTTCTCAGAATGAATATGCTATAATTCATTGAACATTTCTTTCATATGGGATATATGTTATGTAAATTGTTTCTAATAATTAGTAATCTGATGAACAGCTTTCTTGTTTATCTGTACCCCTGTTTTTAAAGGATCTTTTAAAAAATTTGGAAATAATTTATTTTTTAAGAAGAATTTAACAATTTGCAGAAATACTTCTATATTTAACTTGGGGTGGGTGGTGGACAAATTCCTTAAAGTGGAGTTAAAAAGTTAAATAGTTGTATGAAGGTATTAAGTATTTTGCCCAATTGTTTTACTGAAAGCCTATTCTAATTTACCATCAATGCTTTGTTTTACTGGATCTTTTCCAGCTCTGTGTGTAATCTTTTATTTTATAATCTTTCTCAAAACCAGCATCTTCTTGACTTAATTTGTATTTCTTTATTTTTCATTTTAAACATCTCTCCTTGTCTTTGTTTTACTCATTCTCTTAAGGATTATCTGTTTATGATTTTAGAATGGGCAGAAGACAGCGACAGACATTTTTCCAGAGAAGATGTACAGATGGCCAAAAGACACATGAAAAGATGCTCAACATTCCTAAGAATTATCAGAGAAATGCAAATCAAAACCCCAATGAGATATCACCTCACACCTGTCAGAATGGCCATCATCAAAAAGTTCACAAGTAACAAATGTTGTCATGGTTGTGGAGAAAAGGGAACCATTGTACAGTGTTTGTGGGAATATACATCAGTGAAGCTGTTATGGAAAACAATATGGAGGTTTTGCAAAAACAAACAAACAAACCTGAAAATAGAACTACCATATGATATAGGAATTCCATTATCAAGTATATATCTGAAGAAAACAAAAACACTAATTCAGAAAAAAACATGCACCCCAGTGTTTATAGTAGAATTGTTTACAATAGCCAAGATATGGAGGTCACCTAAGTGTCCATCAACAGATGAATGGACAAAGAAGATATCATGTCTGTACACAATGGAATATTACTCAGTCATAAAAAAGAATGAAACTCTGCCATTTGCAGCAACATGGATGGATGTAGAGGATATTATACTTAGTTAAAGAGGTCAGAAAGAGAAAGACAAATATTTTATGATAACACATATGTGGAATCTAAAAAATAAAGCAAAGGAATGAACATAACAAAATAGAAACAGACTCACAGGTTTAGAGAGCAAACTAGTGGTTATCAGTGGGGAGAGAGAAGTGGGGGAGAGGCAGATGGGGTAGGGGATAAAGAGGCACAAAATACTACTTAGAAAATAAATAAGCTACTAGGATATATTGTACAACACAGGGAAATATAACCATTATTTTTTTTCTTTTTACCGCCACACCTGCAGCATTGAAGTTCCTGGGCTAGGGATCAAATTGGAGCTGCAGCTGCAGGCCTACACCATAGCCACAGCAACACTGGATCCAAGCTGCCCCTGTGGCCTATGATGCAGCTTGTGGCAATGCTAGATCCTTAACCCGCTAAGCAAAGCCAGTGGTCAAACCTGTATGGTTATAGACACTATGTTGGGTTCTTTTTTTTTTTTTTTGCCTTTTTCTAAGACCGCTCCTGTGGCACATGGAGGTTCCCAGGCTAGGGGTCCAATTGGAGCTATAGCCGCCAGCCTACACCAGAGCCACAGCAACTCGGAATCTGAGCCGCATCTGCGACCTACACCACAGCTCACTTCAACTCCGGATTCTTAACCCACTGAGCAAGGCCAGGGATGGAACCTTCGACCTCATGGTTCCTAGTTGGATTCCTTAACCACTGAGCCACAACAGGAACTCCCTATGTTGGGTTCTTAACCCTCTGAGCCACAGTGGAAACTCTGCCACTATTTTATAATAACTTTTTGTTTTTAGGGCCGCATATGTGGTATGTGGAAGTTCCCAGCCTAGGAGTGGAATCAGAGCTGCAGCTGCCAGCCTGTACCACAGCCACAGCAACGCAGGATCCAAGCTGCATCTGCAACCTATGTCACAGCTCACAGCAATGCTGGATCCTTAACTCACTGAGAGAGGCCAGGGATGGAACGCACATCTTCATGGATACTAGTTTTATTTCTAAGCCCGCTGAACCATGATGGGAACTCCATAATAACTTTAAGTGGAGTGTAGTCTATAAAAGTATTGAATCACAATGTTGTACCCCTGAAACTAATATAGTAGTAAATCAACTATATGTCAGTACAAAAAGAATTACTTGTTCACATCCTCTGTCCTCTGTCTCACTTGAATCTGTGTTTTGCTTGTCAATTTGTTCAGTCTCTTTAAGTAGGAAACACAAAATCTTTAATAGCGAACACAAAAATAGATGAAATATTGGGCTTCATAAGTACTCTTGTTTTTTTTTTTTTTTTTTCCTTTTTGGCTACCTATGGCACATGGAGTTCCTGGGCAAGGGATCAGATCCAAGCTGCAGTTATGACATATGCCATGACTGCGACAACACCAGATCCTTAACCTACTGTGCTGAGCCAGGGAGCAATCCTGCATCCTGGCACTGCAGAGATGCCACCGATTGCACTGTGCTACAGCTGGAACTCCCCTAAGTACTCTTTTGTGTTGATGCTATAATGTACTTAGAAGAGGGAAAAGTATGTTTTTATGATAAAATCTAATGTAATTTAAATTTGTATCATGAGATACTTAATAGTAAGTAATCAAATCATGATGTCAACCTAAAACTGATGTAGTGTTATATATCAATCATATCTCAATAAAACTAGAGAAAAAGCAAATAATAGTAAGTAGCAAAGAATTTTCTTTGTATATGCATTAATTATTTTGGAGCAAAATGTGAATTTTGAAAATGTTGGTGTATTAAACAAAGTTATTTACACTTGTCTTTATTCATTAAGGTATCTACCAGATCAAAATCAGTTAAATTTTTTGACCAAATGGTCATATCCAAAAACCTTCAAAATATTTCAGAATGTATTTTAAGCAATATTGAGATGATCATAAAAGCATTTTGTTTAGTGATGATGAAAAACCAATTGTTAGAAAATGGTTTTATTACCACCTATGAAATTAGAACCAATAATTATTTTTGTACTGTCTCCCCACCAAAAGAACCCACACACTTTTCCCTGAAAAATAGTGAGGACATGAAGCTGAGGGTGTGGAGGAAGAGAAGTTAAAAATGTGTTGACCTTGGATCTGTGATACCTGGCCAGCTACAGGGGTATGTCATCGCCCATGGGTGAAAGGCAGTTCAGTCTCCTGGTTTGGTTTATTTTGGACCTGGATGCCTGGAGCTGTTCTTCAGAGAGGGGCCCTGGAGCATAGGGGCTGCATGTTCTTTCCTCATGACTGCAAATGCCAGACATTCTGTGAAACCAGACTATGGACCTCATTCACCTGGGGCCTGATGACTGGCCTGCTTGACAGGTTCCTCTGATTTGGGTTGGAGACAGAAGTTCAGACCCCCTGTGTGTGTGTAACTTTATCTCTCTGTGAGTTCTCTTTTCCTCTTTTGTGGTTAGGCAGTATATATATGTGTGTGTGTGTGTGTGTGTGTGTGTGTGTGTGTGTGTGTGTGTGTGTATGTATATATATTTGTCCTTTTAGAGCCACACCTGCGGCATATGGAGGTTCCCAGGCTAGGGATCGAATCGGAGCTGTAGCCATAGCAACATGGGATCCCAGCCGAGTCTGTGACTTACACCACAGCTCACACAATACTGGATCCTTAACACACTGAGCAAGGCCAGGGATTGAACCTGCATCCTCATGAATGCCAGTCAGATTTGTTTCTGCAGAGCCATGGTGGAAACTCTGGCAGTATATGTTTTTAGGCATAGACACTTCCTGAATTTCTCACACTTTTACATTCCTTGTAAATTTTACCCTTTATTCTGAGCCCACTTAAAATTCATATATGAAATGATTTATTAGGAATCTTTCATCATAAATCATAATACTTTTTGCTGTGTGTGTGTGTGTTTACTAAGGCGTGGAAGACCACGTGGACAGTGGTTTGTAAAGTAAAAATTTTAGGTACCAAAGAAGATATATGGAGTCAAGTAGGCAAATGACTTTTTTTTTTGTCTTTCTAGGGCCGCACCCTCGACATATAGAGGTTCCCAGGCAAGGGGTCAAATCGTAGCTACAGCTGCTGGCCTACACCACAGCCACAGCAATGCAGGATCCGAGCCGCATCTGCGACCTACACCACAGGTCACAGCAACGCTGGATCCTTAACCCAATGAGTGAGGCTGGGGATCAAATCTCTGTCCTCATGGATACAAGTCACATTTGTTTCTTCTGAGCCACAGTGGGAGCTCTACAGATGACCTTTTAAATGGTGAATGTGGTTAGAAAGTGGCCACAGTGGCGCAGTGGTTAACGAATCTGACTGGGAACCATGAGGTTGCAGGTTCCATCCCTGGCCTTGCTCAGTGGGTTAAGCATCCAGCGTTGCCGTGAGCTGTGGTGTAGGTTGCAGACACGGCTCGGATCCCGTGTTGCTGCAGCTGTGGTGTAGGCCAGTGGCTGCAGCTCCAATTTGATCCCTAGCCTGGGAACCTCCATATGCCGCAGAAGCGGCCCTAGAAAAGGCAAAAAGACCAAAAAAAAAAAAAAAAAAAGAAGAAGAGAGAGAGAAAGTTCACCTTTAAATATTTTATTCTTTTCTTTGAAATTATTACCTGGAAATGGAAGTCTTTACTATAACACAGCCATTGTTCAGCAACTGGCTTTTTCTTATATTGAGCGAGTGGTGATACGTTCTGTGGAACGTTCTATTCAGTCTTTCTGAATTTTACAATCAAAGCTTAAGGGCAGAGGAAAGTGAAGCTATACATCTGGGGAGAATGGAGGTGACATCTCTGCAGTCTGCCACAAGCCCTAAGTTACTCTGAAGCCTTGCTTTGTATTAAGAATGAAAGCAGGAGTTCCTTTCGTGGCTCAGTGGTTAACGAATCTGAGTAGGAAGCATGAGATTTTGGGTTTGATCCCTGGCCTTGCTCAGTGGGTTGGGGACCCGGCGTTGCCGTGAGCTGTGATGTAGGTTGCAGACTCGGCTCGGATCCTGTGTTGCTGTGGCTGTGGTGTAGGCCGGTGGCTACAGCTCCGATTAGACCCCTAGCCTGGGGACCTCCATGTGCTGTGGGAGTGGCCCTAGAAAAGGCAAAAAGACCAAAAAAAAAAAAAAAAAAAAGAGTAAAAGCAGATTTTAGTCTACTCTTTAATACATCTTGTTTATTTGAATATAAAAATGTTTTACATTTCTTACTAGTAAAATTATTTGACCCCCTCCCTCCAATCTGTAAATGAGAATGATTCTGCTAGAATGCCTGCCATGTATATATCCTTGACTTTGGGACACCCTTGCCTGCCTGTTAGACATCTTACAGAATACACATCACTTCATTTAAATAGCTTTCTAATCACTGGAGGAAGAACAAGTCAGGATCTGCATGTTTCAGGAGGTGCCAGTAAGAATTTTCATTGGAACTGTCCATTTGAGCCAAAGTCCACAGGTTTTCTTGGTTTGAATAATTGCCTCGTTGCTTAATGTTCCCTTTTCATTAATTTGTTTGCTAATTTGACCAATAGTTCAGTCTCCTGGACCGCAAAAGTGTCCATCTTCATGGAGCTTACAGTGTAGTTTTTCTGATCATTTCCAGTTTGTTAGAAACATTCTAAAGCTAGTTTGAACTTGTTGCCTTTATTTTCCAGGAGCTAAAAGAAAAATGTAAAAATCCAAATCAAAAATATCTTCTTTACTCTGGAAAATAAATGCGCTGTATTCTGTGGGTGAGAAAACAGACGGATCCGCAAATGGTGTTGTTTATTGCTAAGAAGGGACTTTCTCACTGCCAGAGAATTGTGGTTTTAAACTTTATACGTAACTCTGGATAGAGAAGAGTATGCCCTGAAGGTGACGTCCTGGGTTCTCTCTGATTATTCTTTATTTTCAGCTATTGACAAACTGCCTCATGCCAAGATCCTGTCGTATGATGTACTGATGGAAAATATTTAGAGGTGGTTTTTGCCTGTGAAGTACCTGACTCATAAAGAATCATGCACACAAATCCCCCATTCTGCTCTCTCCACCGTCATGGGAGCCACCATCAGAAGGAAGCTTTGGGGTTTGTGAAGATAACAAGACTGGAGAGAAAGGAAAGGGGGATTAAGCACAGATGAGGGAAGTTGATCCTGGAGACAAGCTCTCAGGCTGGCACGAGGGTAGAGCTTGGGACCAGGGAGAAAGATGGATGTGTAACTTCCCCTTTAAAACCCATTTTCTTTCTTTTCTAATTTCTAAAAAGCATTTTGAGAATTTCAGCTTATTAGAGATGGATGAGAGCTGAAGAATCATTTAGTTCTGCTCTCACCCTGTTGTTTATGTAAAGGAAACTGGAGTCTGTTTCAAGCGATTGCCCAAGTTCCCATGGTTAGTTAGTGGCAGCATACAGGCACCTGGATTCCAGAACCGACTCTTGGATTTGTCAGACTTATTATTTTTCCGGAGCGCTCATGGCCTGTGAGAGATGATGGCACGTGGAGCTGAAGGGTTGTTTGAAGGCAAATTGGGGAAGGCTTTGTATACCATGCTAAGGGGTTTCCTGTGAGTTCTGGAGATCGAGTGATGATTTTAAGCAGGGGCTTGAGTTTGGATTTGCATCTGGGAAGGAAACTTTGACTGTAATTTGGAAAAGGATTGGTGTCTGGGGTGGTGGGGAGTGGTGGAGGGGTATAAGGAAGTTGCTGGAGTAGTTCATTCAAAAAAGTGCTGACACAGAGTATGAACAGTGAGAGTGAAGAGATGGAAGACTTGTTAGAGGAATATTAAGGAGGTAGAGAGAGAAAGCAATGATGTCCTGTATTTTCCTGGGAGATGGGGGTCAAGGGAGAGGGGGAAATTAGGCGTTTTGACTTTTCCGAAGTGCATAACAAATCACCTTACAAATTATTGGCTTAAGCCAATAGCTATTGTTTAGTTGTCACTATTCTGCAGTTTGGGCAGGGCTTGATAAGGACAGTTCTCTCTACTCCATATGGTGTCTGATAGAGTTGGAATTTTCAGGATGGCTTCTTCCCTGTCTGGTGTCTCAGTTGAGATTGCTGTGTCTTCTAGGGGCTGGCCAGATATCTCTTTGTTGTCTCTCCTTATAACCACTTTTAGATTTCCCATAGCACTGGAGTCTCATGGTAGTCTGATATTTTATATGGTGACTGGCTTTTCCAGCAGCTATAACAATACAAAATAGAAGCTGAGTACAAAAATAGAAGCTGAAGGCCTTTTTCTTCTTCTTCTTTTTTTTTTTTTTAATTTATGGCCACACTCGCCAGGGAATCCCAGGCCAGGGATTGAATCCAGGCCACAGCTGTGACCTGTTCTGCAGCTGTGGCAATGCTGGATCCTTTAACCCAGTGCTCCGGGCTGAGGAATTAAACCTGTGCCTCCACAGTGATCCAAGCCACTAAGTTGGATTCTTAACCCACTGTGCCACAGCAGGAACTCCCTGAAGCCCTTCTTAATGCATGGGTGCAGAAATCTCATAACATTATTTCTGCTGTGTTTTATTGGTCAGAGCGATCACAAGACCAGATGAGATTTAAGACATGGAAAATAACCCCCATCAAATAATTTATGGATATATGCATAAATCTACCTGATCTGCCCTCTGGGCACAAATTTTGTTCTTTAACAAGAAAAATTCACTCACCTATTCCTAATTCACCTATTCTATCATAGGATCAGACTCACACTCGAATATTAGAATCTTCCTCATTAAATCATACCTAAATGCAAACGAAGTGTGTTGGGTGTGATTTCTCAGATGCAGAGATCTGTAAACTGAAAGGACAAGTTATCTGGTCTTCTTTTCCAATAGCAAATGGGAAAATCAGGCTAAGAAAAGTATAGTAGATACTCCGTTCAAAGTGGATGTGTGGGTGTGAGGTTATGGAGCTAGATAACAGGCACTGGTCCATAGCATTTCTGAAATCTAGCCAGTTCCCCCTATTATAGGGGCGGAGAATATTAGGGCCCAGTTCTCACTGGGAATGACTTTCTGTAGTTCCTGGCTCCACCCTCTGTGCCATCCCTTCTCTCCAATGAGAAATGACTGTGTTTGCACACAATAGCTTTTTCAGTCTGCTTCCTGCCCACAGAGGTTTGGGGGCCCAGAGGCCTCTTTTCATTTTAGAATGTTTCATTTCATTTTGGTCCAACCTGTTATAGCTCCCTAAATTTTAAGGACTTCCTGTATATCAAATTTTAGTCTTCTCTGTTGGATAAAAGTCACACCCGGAGATATTTGTGAGATGGCTTGGCCCTTCTCTCTAGGCTGGGTGTCAGGTTGCTATGGGAGAACACTTTAAGGGCCCTGGAACAAGCCCTCTGTCTAGCTAAAAGAGATCTAGGAGGCAGGGCCTTAAATCTTTGAGGTTTTAAAAAAGTCTTATTTTCTTGATATTTTTATTGGCAGAGCCCTATTTTGGTCTTTGCCCAGAGGCTATGAGACTATTTATTTTTACTCAGAGGGTCTTTTGCTGAAAAAGAGTGCTGATGAGAAGCAGTTTTACTGTAGGACCCGTAAAGTCCTAGATCCTTTAGATGTCCTCTAATTTCTGCTTTGAAAACTGAATAGTTTCTTCTTGGCTTATCTTGCATCTCTTATGCTTTATCACCTGCAGATAAATAAGGCTAGTTGCACATTTACCTTTATGCCTAGAATCCCCATAACCTGGTTCACAAATTCATTAGATGCTCTTTCTAGTGTTCACGTCACTGTGAATAACAGTTTTATTTCTGGTCTTTCCAATACACAGCTCCTTTGGTCTGGCAACTTCCTTACTACTCCTGCTCCCACTGTCTCCTCAAGGTCTCCACACAGTGCCCGCTCCCAAAGCCAATGCCACATATTTTAGGTGTTTGTTGTGGCACCATCTCATTTCAAGATAATGACTTTGTATTGTTTATTGCATCACAAACCAACCCCAAACTTAGTGGCTTCAAATGACAACAGCTTTTATTTACTTACCATTCCACAGTTTGGTTCTCCATGGTCAGAACAGTTTATTTCTTCTCTGCATGGTATCTTGTAGGACTGCAGTTTCCATAGTGGCTTCTTCACTGTTGTGTCCAAAGCCTCAGTTGCTTGGTTAAAACATATGGAGCCTGGCTCAGCATCTCTTTTCTTCCCTGCGGCTTCTTTACGCGGCTGGCTTGAGCTTCCTCACAGCATGGCGGCCTCATGGCCGTCTGACTTTTTAGATAGCTGCTGGCTTCTGTTCAGAGTAAGAAAGCAGAGGCGGCCAGGCCTTCTTATACTGAGGCTTGGCAGTCTCAGCATGTTATGCACTTGCATTCTGTTGGTCAAAGGGCAAGCCCTGATTCAGGGTGAGGCAAATTGCCCTCACTGATCAGTGGGAGAATGAAAAAGAATCTGAGGCTCTATCAGATCCACTACGCTGGGATAATTCTTAGGTTTTTCTGATTTACATAACTTTGATAGATCATGATATTCTTCACTTGGACAGAATTTTGTGGAAAGGTCATCTTTAGGTATGGAGACATTTCAAAGAAAAGAGGTCCAGAACAAAACAAAAACAGAAAGAAGTCAAAGAAACTGGTCTTGCCAAAGATGCATACTAATTGCCTCTGCCTCTCCTTGCCCTCTTCTCACACTATAAATTCTCTTTAACTGTTTGCAGGTCTTCTACCCACTTTCACAGTTTCTGCTTCCATCAGCAATAAATAACATCTCAAGATTTTTGTGTCATTTCTGCCACCTTTGTGTGTGCATGTGTGTTTTAATCTCTTTTCTTCCACTTCCACTTTCTAGTTTCTGGTGTCTGTACTTTTAAAGATATTGCTAAAATTGATGTCATTACATCATGTGGTGCCCACAATTAATTTCATGATTTCTTTTCAGGTTGATTTAAAATTTTGATCATGAGTAACAGGTCATGCTATTGTAACTCTGTAAACATTCACCAAAGGAAAAAAAAATACTCACCAAAGAGTTAATGTGCCATAATTACACGTCTTTGGTTGTACGGCTTTAATTTTTTTCCTGGGTTTCTACCAGTATTTTCATGCCTTCTCTGCTTTAGTCATATTCATAAATTCTTCTAACATCTCAAGCATACTAACCCACCTGGAAGCTCTTTCTTTCCTAGATCCTCCTTGGCCGGAGCCCCCTGTTATCCTGGCCAGTGGGATTGATGGCACCGATGCCGGAGGCACAGCCCTCAGGGTGGAGTCACTCTTTCCTTCATCCCGTGACTTGTTCTTATTTTTCTCTGGTTTTGTTCAAGCCTTTTTTTTCAGCCGCCCCTGTGGCATATGGAAGTTCCCAGGCCAGATATTGAATATGAGTTGCATCTCTTGCCTCCATCACAGCTGCAGCAACGCAGGCTCCCTTAACCCACTGTGCCAGGCTAGGGATAGAGCACAAGTTGCTGTGGAGACAACACTGAATCCTTAACCCTCTGCACAAGGAACTCCTTGTTCAAGCATATTTAAAAAATAGTTTCTCCCAAAGACTTGTATGGGGCAAGCTTCTGAATCTTTTCTCATCTGAAAATATGCCTCTTCTATGACCAGAATATTTTTGCAATATTGTAGGAGAAGAAATAGTTAAGTACACTCAGAAAAAATGTCTCCTCATTATGCTGTACCTAAGTGTAAGTTTATTTGTTTTTTTCCCCAAATCTACATTATGATCGTTTGTCCATTTTATCATTGTTTAATTTTCATCCTTTTTGAATTGTAGAAATTGCAAAACAGACATTAGGTTTGGGGTTTATTTGTTGCTAATGAATTCCATGAGGAGACAAACTTGTAAATTTTTCCCTGCATGGAAATTATTATCTTGAAACAAACTTCTTTTAGGAAAAAAAAAAAAAAAGCAAAAATGTTTAAAGTATTTAAGAATCTCTTTTAGCCTTTATTTAAGAATCTCTTTGCTTTTTTTTCTGGTGAGATAAGGTCCCTTTGTTCAAAACTTGTTTCAGGACAGTTTGTCTCTGTGGCTGAACTTGAGCTTTATCTTTTTAAAAACGCAGTCAACAAGATCTGAGAAGGTTTCAGGCCTCTGAGCGGTGGTGCGGCTCTTAGGTCAGTTCTGTTATCCCTCCTTTGAAAATAGCTGTTGAGATGGTAAAAGGTTGAGATATAAACTCCATTAATAGCATTCATGCCTGGAGGAAGAATGTGCTTTATTGTTTTAGTATAATGAATGGAACTGTCTTTGAGTCTGTACTGAATTTTTTCTACACCTGTGGAGGTGTGAGAGTTGAAGCTTGTGATTTATAATGAAGGAAACTGGATTAAGCATTTACCCTTTACCCAAGTTATCAGCCTGTGAAATAACCCCGTGGAAAACATTGCTTGAATACAGGAACTACATTAATAGCGGGTCATGAGACAAAGCAGGTGCTCTGTTGGAAAGTCCAGAGCCAGTGGGATTGCAGAAAAAAAAAAAAATCTGATTCTGTACATAAATGAAGAAGCTTAAAGAGGCCAAGCAGTTAAAATGGAAGGAACCCCCAAATTAAGTGGTTCTGGAGTCATGATGAAATGGAGGAGGACCCTATGGTCCTTCCCCCTCATGGCCTCTGCCTGCCTCTTGTCTGTAGAAAAACTTGTGGGTTTTTTTGTCTTTTTGTCTTTTTAGGGATGCACCTGCAGCATACGGAGGTTCCCAGGCTAGGGGTCAAATTGGAGCTACAGCTGCTGACCTACACCACAGCCACAGTAATGCCAGATCTGAGCCTCGTTTGCGACCTACGCCACAGCTCATGGCAGTGCCAGATCCTCACTCAACCCACTGAGCGAGGCCAGGGATCGAACCCTCAACCTCATGGTTCCTAGTCGGATTTGTCTCTGCTGCGCCACGACGGGAACTCCGTAGAAAAACTTGAGTCAAAGACAAATACCATATGATGTCACTTATAACTGGAATCTAATATACAGCACAAATGAACCTTTCCACAGAAAAGAAAATCATGGACTTGGAGAATAGACTTGTGGCTGCCCTGGGGGGAGAGGGAAGAAGTGGGAGGGATCGGGAGCTTGGGGTTATTGGATACAACTTGGAATGGATTTGCAAGGAGATCCTGCTGAGTAGCACTGAGAAGAACTATGTCTTGATACTTATATTGCAACAGAACAAAGGGTGGGGGAAAAATGTATACATGTAAGAGGAACTTGGTCCCTGTGCTGTACAGTGAAAAAAAATTAAATAATAAAACAAGAAAAAAACAAAAAAGAAATGGTTTAATCCAAGAAGCGAGAAAATGCAGAAGCAAAGGAAATCAGTCAAAGACCAGTAATTATAGTTTAGTCATTAAGCCATGTCAAGGCTCTTTAGTCCTTCGTCAAAGGCTGTAGATAATATTCTGAGCCATATCCTTTGAGCTGTTTCAGAGATACTGAAACCGCCACTGGGTGGAAGAAATTAACTACATGATGACAAGATTGTAGCCATGACATAAGCTGCCACAGTTCCAAGAAGTGGCCTCATAGACATTGGAACAAATTGACCCTGGAACTGAAGATTAACTGTACTGAAAACAATCAAGATGACATTGGTCGGACCACCGCATGACCAAGTTCAAGATGACTGTCAGAGGTGACTGTGCTGTTTCTGCCGGTAGCCCCCTCTTTCTGCCTATACACCCCTGACACTCCCCCTTAAAAAGCTCTTACCCACTGATTATCAATGGGGGAGTTGGCCTTTGGCCACGAGTCTGCTCACCCCTTCCTTCCTCCGGCTGGCCCCAGGTTGCCAGCCTCTGAAATAAAGCAGTTTCCTTTCCACCAGTCTAGCCTCTCGAGTATAGGCTTTTGAGCCGTGAGCAGCCAGACCCACTATCAGTAAGGATACATACATACCAAGGTGTCATTTTTTTTCTCTAGTGGATTGTGAACATCATAAACTGTAGGTTTGCTCTTTCTAGTAACCCATCAAGTAATATAAGGACTCTTTATATAAATAGCCTTTGATAGCATACAGGTAACTTATTATACTGTTGGAGGAATGCGTGTCATGTTAGGACTCGTGAGCTTCATTACCTGCTTAAAAAAAGGTGTGTGAAAGAGGAGTTGCCGCCGTGGCTCAGCGGAAACGAATCCGATGAGCATCCATGAGGACTCGGGTTCGATTCCTGCCCTTGCTCAGTGGGTTAAGGATCCGGCATTGCAGTGATCTGTGGTGTAGGTTGCAGACATGGCTCAGATCTGACATTGCTGTGGCTGTGGTGTAGGCTGGAGGCTACAGCTCTGATTGGACCCCTAGCCTGGTAACCTCCGTTTGCTCTCGATGTGGCCCTAAAAAGCAAAAAAAAAAAAAAAAAAAAAAAAAAAAAAAAAAAGCCTGTGAAAGAGGTCTTCTAGTGTAGTCAGCGTGTGACGCATCATTCCTATCCAGATATTCCACCGAGTTAAGAGCTGAAGCCTCCTCAGTGAGGAGTCACTGGGGAGAGGTCGCAGGAGATGACAGCCTAGCCTTACCCACTGGCCAGGTGGACACAAAGCAGGACACATATTTGCCAGGTTCCCAGTCCTGGGGATTTTAGAAGGAATTCTACTTTTTCCTTGAACTTTCTTCCCAGGATTACTTTAATACTTCAAAGGAATAGCAATATTTTTTTCAGAAAATTTATTAAAATTTGATAAATTTATTTTTTTAAGTCACGCACATGCTAAAATCTCTGTAGTTAGCGCCTCTTCTCTGTAGAGGTGTTTGGGACCTCTATGCTGAATGCAGTCGTTTTCTTCCGCCTAAGATAATTATCTTTGTAAATTTATTCTTTAAAATTGAGGTAACATTGGTTTACAGCTGGATACCATCTTTTAAAAAATTAATTAATTAACGAATTTTCGGGGGGATGAGAATCAGAGTGGTGGTGGGCCCTCACAATTTTTTGAGTGGAGGGGACATGAGATAGTTTTGTTTGTTTGTTTTTGCTTTTTAGGGCTGCATCCATGGCATATGGAAGTTCCCAGGGCGGAGCTACAGCTGCCAGCTACACCACAGCCACAGCAACTGGGGATTGAGCTGAGTCTGCGACCTAGACCACAGCTCATGGCAACGCCGGATCCGTAACCCACCGAGTGAGGCCAGGCATTGAACCTGCCTCTTCATGGATCCTCGTGGGGTTTGTTAACTGCTGAGCCACGGAGGGAACTCCTAGTTTTTTAAAAATGTATTTTATTTCTAATTTTAAAAAATTATAGTTGATTTCTAATGTAGTGTCCATTTCTGCTGTATAGCAAAGTAACCCAGTCGTACATATGTGTACATTCCTTTTCTTATATTATCTTCCATTGAGTTCTGTTCCAAGAGATTGGATACAGTTCCCTGTGCTATAGAGTAGGACCTCATCACTTATCCATTCTAAATGTAATAGTTGGCATCTACTAAGCCCAAACTCCCCATCCATCCCAGTCCTTCCCCTTCTCCCTTGGCAACCCAGGCCTGTTCTCTGTGTCTGTAAGTCTGATTTTTGTAGGTAGGTTCATTTGTGCCATATTTTAGATTCCACATATCTGTGATATCATTTGGTATTTGTCTTTTTCTTTCTGACTTACTTCACTTAGTATGAAAATCTGTAGTTGGATGATTATGTCCCAAAAATGTGTATTCTTTCATTTAATCCTTACAGTCATCATTTGAAGTACGTCTTTTTAGACCTTTTTATACAAGAAAAAAGATTACCGTTTTAGAGAAGTTCCTAATACATTCATATAAGGCCACACAGCCAGTAAACTGGAGAAGTGGTATTGGAGCCTGTTTGAACAGTTTTGGAAGGCATTAAATTCTGATTAATAACCTCTGTCTGTTGAAGTGCAGTACAGATGTTTTATGGTTATTGTATTATTTGTATTTCCTTCTATTTCTCGAGAGCTTGTTCTTATTTTAAATGTCTTTTCAGAGGTGAATCATGCTAATATTTTCTACATTTTAAAGTTTTTTTCTTAATATAAAAAAATAACTTGTATGTCTGTAATTGAATATGGTGGAGATAACTTAGGTTAATGTTTTAGTACTTTATAACTGTGGGCATGGTGGAATTCTCTATTAACCATGGTTCTCAAAACAATTGTAGAACTCTGGGTTTCCTGAGATGCTTTCTGTGGGTCAGCAAAGTGATTTTCATCATACTATTAAGATGTAATGTGTTCTTTTCACTAGGTTGATATTTGTACTGTTGGTCTACAAGCAATAATAGGTAAAACTGCTGATGCCTTAGCACAAATCAGTGTAGTGGCCCCAAACTTTACAAGTGGTCACTGTATTTGTCACCACCAAAGAGTCACAGTTAAAAAAAAGGCTGGATCCATTTAAGAATATCCTTGAAGGATCAACAGAAATTATTCAATTTATTGTCCCCCTGAGAACACATCTTTTTAATGTATGTGACACAATGAGGACTACATACTCAACTATGTTGTTTGTCTGTAGGAAAAGCCTTTGTGCAGTTGTACAGGTTGTGTGGTACGCAGAAGGGTGGCCTCTCAATATGTTTGTATCCTTATCCCAAGAACCTGTGAATATATTACCTTACATGCCAAAGTAACTTTGCAAACGTGTTGAAGGTTAAAGATCTTGAGATGGAGAGTTTATCCTGGATTATACAGGGGGTCCAGTGTAATCACATGAGTCCCTGAAAAGGACAGAGGAAGGTGGAAGAGGAGCTTGAAGAAATGTGCCATGAGAAGGACTGGACCCCTCTCGTTGGCTTTGTAGATAGAGGAAGGGGCCACAAGGCAAGGAATGTGATGCTGGGAAGAGCCCTCAGCTGACAACCAGAAAGGAAACAGTTCTCAGGAGGTCCTTGGTGGCCTAGTAAGTTAAGGACCCCAACACTGTCACTGCTGTGGCTTGGGTCACTGCTATGGCGTAGGTTTGATCCTTGGTCCAGGAACTTCTGCATGGTGCAGGCATGACCAAACAAAGAAACAAACAAACAAAGACGAAAACAAAACAAAAAAACCCAAAGCAGGAGTTCCTGTCGTGGCGCAGGGGTTAACGAATCCGACTAGGAACCATGAGGTTGCGGGTTCGATCCCTGGCCTTGCTCAGTGGTTAAGGATCTGGCGTTGCCGTGAGCTGTGGTGTAGGTTGCAGACGCGGCTCGGATCCTGCGTTGCTGTGGCTCTGGCGTAGGCCGGTGGCTACAGCTCCGATTCGACCCCTAGCCTGGGAACCTCCACATGCTGCGGGAGCGGCCCAAGAAATAGCAAAAAGACAAAAAAAAAAAAAAAAAAAAAACAACAAAGCAAACAAACGAAAAAAGCCAGTCCTCAGTCCTTAATCATAAGGAACTGGATTCTCTTCTAGAAACCTCGCAAAGGAACATCATCAGATGGCGCCATGATTTTGGTCTGGTGAGGCTCGTACTGGACTTCGGACCTGTCGAACTATAGGGCAATGAATGAAGTTTGTGATCGTTTCGTAGGGCAATACCAGAAAGCTGGTACAAGATGTGAGTGGAAATTGCCACTTTTTCTGTGGAATACCATTTTTACTTGAACGAATAACTCACAGCAAAAAAGCTGGTTAGTCAGTCTTGGGTGTTTTTGGCAGACAGTGTCTCAAAGATGGACAAAGTGTCTTAGCACCTCAAGGAACACAAACAACAGTATTGAGAGTTTTGGAAAAACTTGTATTTATCATGAGGAGCTTGTCAAAACTAAAGACTTCTGATGAGACTCATGGTACTGTTAACAA
Source organism: Sus scrofa (assembly GCF_054392235.1). Lineage (NCBI taxonomy): Eukaryota > Metazoa > Chordata > Mammalia > Artiodactyla > Suidae > Sus > Sus scrofa. Next base: position 54,679,138 of record NC_139393.1, on the reverse strand, counting down.
AAATGACATTTTGATATTATTTAACAAAATGTTGTCAATATCAACATTTGAATAACTCAGTGAACTAATAGTTTCCAAAAGACTAATGTTTGAGTTATAAAGGTGTGCATTAATAAAAGATCCATTTGAAGAGCAAGATAAAGAAAGGGATTTTTATGAAACAGAGTACGGAAAGTTCAGTGATACAGCTTTAGATTTTTTTTTTTTTTTTTTTTTTTTGTCTTTTTGCTATTTCTTGGGCCGCTCCTGCGGCATATGGAGGTCCCCAGGCTAGGGGTCGAATCGGAGTTGTAGCCACCGGCCTACGCCAGAGCCACAGCAACACGGGATCCGAGCCGCATCTGCAACCTACACCACAGCTCACGGCAACGCCGGATGGTTAGCCCACTGAGCAAGGGCAGGGATCGAACCCACAACCTCATGGTTCCTAGTCGGATTCGTTAACCCCTGCGCCACGACGGGAACTCCAGCTTTAGATTTTGTGTTGCAGTAAATCTTTTTGTTTGTTTGTTTTTGTCTTTTTAGGGCCGCACTTGCTGCATATAGAAGTTCCCAGGCTAGGGGCTGATTCAGAGCTGTAGGGAGCTGTAGCTGCCCAGCTACAGCACAACCACAGCAATGTGGGATCTCAGCTGAGTCTGTGGCATACACCACAGCTGATGGCAACGCTGGATTCTTAACCCACTGAGCGAGGCCAGGGATCGAACCTGAGTCCTCATGGATCTGAGTCGGGTTTGTTACCACTGAGCCATGACAGGAACTCCTGCATTGTAGTAAATCTTTAAGAAACTAGAGACTATACACAGTTATCTGAGAAGGCTCTTAAAATCCTTCCTTTTCCTTGAACATATGTTGGTGTGAGGCTGGACTTTGTATACTTAAACCAAAGGAACGTGTTGCAGCATATCGAATATGGAAGTAGATAAAAGAATCCAGCTGCTTCTATTAAGTCAGATATTAAAAAGGTTTGCAAAAATGTAAAACAAATATCTATCTTCTCACAAAATTTTTGTTTTGAAAAATTAATTTATTTTAAATGAAAGTACATGACAAAAGTTAATATGCAATTTGTTATTGTAAATGAATTAACTACTACTAAATATTTAAAATGTTCTCAACTGTAATTTCTAAAATAGCGATTATTAATTGGTATAGCCACGCACATAAAAGCTCTTTGAATCTCTCAACGATTTTAAAGAATGAGAATTGCTGTCCTAGAAGGCACTTTATTTTTTATTTTTTTTTCTTTTGTTTTTTTAGGGCTGTACCTGCAGCATATGGATGTTCCTAGGCTAAGGGTCCAATCAGGGCTATAGCCTCCAGGTTATGCCACAGCCTCAGCAACTCAAGATCCTAGCCTCATCTGCGACCTACACCACAGCCCACCAAAACACCAGATCCTTAACCCACTGAGAGAGGCCAGGGATTGAACCCTCGTCCTCATAGATACTAGTCGGGTTTGTTAACCCCTGAGACACGACAGGAACTTCTAGAAAGTCCCTTAAAAATGATGATAAAGATCTGTAGTTATTGGGATGGAAAAGTGCTTAAGCTATATTTTCAAGCACAAAGGGGCTCACAAAACTTTGCGTTTAGAATGATTTTACTTATTCTAAACTTTATGCCTTAATTTTATGTGCAAAAGAAAGATCTGGAGAGTGTTCACGAAAATATCAGTCGTCATCTACGTTAGAGCATTTTCTCATTTGTACTTATCTTTTTATTTTATGATATTACAATGAGCGAGTATCATTTTAAAAAACAGCAAAGCTACATAAATTTTATTATTTTACGGCAGGTGTCATTTTTATAGAAACCTGTGAAACCATATAAAAAGTGCACAATGTGTTCATAAGAACTGTTCTTCTAGCATATTCTTTAGACATGCTAAATAGTAGTGGTGGTTTGTAGTCTAGATTTATTGTCGCAAACTTTCATGTAGTTGTTTGAATGTGTAAGATGGTGTTATTGGTACCTTGACCCAGTGGGTACTGACATCAGGTATCTGATAATGCAGCTATACGTGAGCAACTTTATAATCTCTGTTTTCTGCCTAGTATTGGTGGATAAGCCTTGTTAAGAGAAAATTAGACTGTTGATATTTATAAAAACACAGTGGATTGTTTTAAGATCATAGCTGGCCATGGCAGCTTTGTGGGATACACAGTTAATCATAAGCAGACATTGTCGCAGAAACCCAGTGTTTGATATCAACTTACTGTTATCATCAAAACATCTTTGATCTTTATTCTTGTCTCGGGATTGGATATTGTCGTCTCCACTTTCTTGATTCAGTGAACATGGTTTAGAGTAGTGTGGGTTCTGTAAAGCTGCAAATCTAGCACAGTGTCTTATCAGTAAAATGAGGATAATAACAGAATTACCCCAAAGGGTGGTTATGAGGATTAAAGGAGATAAAATATATATGGCATTTAGAACAGCGCCAGGCATAAAACAAGTACTGGATAAATGTTAGCTGTTATTTTCTAGAGTGTGAACAAAACAGGGAGTTCCCATCGTGGCTCAGTGGTTAATGAACCTGACAAGCATTGGTGAGGATGCGGGTTCAATCCCTGCCCCTTGCTCAGTGGGTTAAGGATCCGGTGTTGCCGTGAGCTGTGGTGTGGGTTGCAGACACAGCTTGGATCCCGAATTGCTGTGGCTATGGTGTAGGCTGGCAGCTGTGGCTCTGATTCCACCCCTAGCCTGGGAACCTCCATATGCTCAGGGTGTGGCTCTAAAAAGACAAAAGAAAAAAAACGTGCACAAAACAAGTCCACAGCAAATAGTACTTATAAGAGCAAACTTTCCCCAATATTCATTTGCAAGTTGCTCCTGTATTTACATTAGCGATGGTTGTGCAAAGGCTCTTAGCTTTCTTTTTAAAGCAGGCGCCTGCTTTTCAGGTGGCATTTATAATTTGATTAGTACTGTTTCCCCAAATGAAAACACTATGGGTGCGGGCAAGAACCTGTTCAGCATTCTGATGTAGGAAGGTGAGCACAACCATCATTTTCTCTTTGATTATTTGTTTGCTCATTCATTTGTTCACTTATTTTGCAGACATACACTGAGTGTGAGCCATCTGTGCTAGGTTTTGTGCTAGGGACACAGACCAAGGCATGAGACACATCGGTGGGGCAGATACCGTTGGGAAACTAAAAATGTTAAGGGCCCTTCAGGGGAAGCTCTAAGTGCTGTGGGTGATTGGAGGCGGGTGTTAAGGCCGAGGAGCTCCTGGGTCAGGCACTGATCAAACAGAGGTCTTGGGGGCAGTTTTCCTAAGGGGAGGGGGATGTAGGCACAGGGCCTCCCAGGCTGCAGAGCAGTATGGCTTTGTTCTCCACTTGTTCCCATTCTCTGAGGACATCTTATCTCTGCTGATATGCCCTTGAGGCAGTTTGCAGGGAAGATTTATGAGCAATGCTTTTATGTTCGTCACCTACTGTTCACTAGGCTAAAAGAGAGCGGACGTGTTTATCCAGTATGTGTAGGTCATCACAATTTTTAGGGATGTTTAAGTTCCCTGGTGGTCTAGTGGTTAGGATTCTGGGCTTTTACCACTGCTGACAGGTTTAATCCTAGGTCTGGGAACTAGACCACATCAAGCTGCTGCATGCCTCGGGGGTAGGGGGAGAAAGGTCAGTATTATGTGCATTTCATCTCAATAAAGAAAATTCTTTTTACAAGAAAGGCAAGGAGGTTTCTGAAAGATTTTTCTTTGGGTTCTTTTCATCAGTCCTTAAGCTGAGGGTTTTTTAAAAATATAATTTAGGAGTTCCCATTGTGGCTGAGCAGGTTAAGAACCTGACATAGGGTCTGTGAGGATGTGGGTTCAATCGCTGGCCTTCCTCAGTGAGTTAAAGATCCGGCGTTGCGGTGGCTGTGTCGTAGGCCAGCAGCTGTGGCTCCGATTTGACCCCTAGCCTGGGAATTTTCATAAAGAAAGTATAATTTAATGCTTATTTTTGTTTTTTCACAAATATGGAATGAATAACCTCTCTCAATTTTTTTTTCCCCCTGAATCAGCCCACAAAACTCGTAGGTGAACCATAGGAAAACCATCTAAATGGTGTTTATTTAAGGAAATATTTTACTGTAATTTAATTTTCAAAAACATGGGCTCAAATTCTTATATTTTGCAATAGCATGTCTTTTTTTTGTGTGTGTGTGTGTGTGTCTTTTCAGGGCTGCACTTGAGGCACATGGAGGTTCCCAGTCTAGGGGTCCAATCGGAGCTACAGTTGCTGGCCTACGCCACAGCCACTCGGGATCCCAGCTGAGTCTTTGACCTACCCCACAGCTCACAGCAACGCTGGATCCTTAACCCACTGAGCGGGGCCAGGATCGAACCCACAACCTCATGGTTCCTAGCCAGATTTGTTTCTGCTGAGCCACAACGGGAACTCCGCAATAGCATGTGTTTTTACTGTTTTTGATTTTTTTTTTTTTTTTTTTTTTTTTAGTCTTTCTGCTATTTCCTGGGCCGATCCTGTGGCATATGGAGGTTCCTAGGCTAGGGGTCAAATCGGAGCTGCAGCCACCGGCCTACACCACAGCCACAGCAACTCGGGATCCGAGCCACGTCTGCAACCTACACCACAGCTCACAGCAACGCCGGATCCCCAACCCTCTGAGCAAGGCCAGGGATCGAACCCACATCCTCATGGCTCCTAGTCGGATTCGTTAACCACTGTGCCACGATGGGAACTCCCTGGGTTTTTTTTTGTTTTGTTTTTTTTTTTCCCCCTGTATCTTTTCGTGTTGCCAAATTGAAGTAGAAATTTCGAGTAATTGGAGAGTTCCTGCCAGCTTGATTTAAGGCAGTGCTGCAGGTATCCAGAAAGGAGTGTGTTAGCCCGTTGGAGATAAGTTTAGAAATGGGTTGGGAGCTGGAGGGCAGGAGATGAGAAAGAATAGTTCAGGGAAGCTGACAGGGGTGTGTCCAGGAAATAGATAATGAGATAAGAGAGAATATAAGCAAGGAACTTTAGGATCTTGTAGGAGACACAAGCAAAAAGGCAAATTACATACAAGTCAGACTGTAAGTACCATGAGGTTAAGAACAAAATGTGTTTTAGCAGTTCATTCAGTAAATATTTATTGAGTGCCTACTGTATGCCATGGGGAGAGGGAGATCGTTTCTACGTAAAGAATTCAGGATGGGTTTTTGATAGTTTGGAACCTTTAATTTGCCCTTGAAGGGTACATAGAGAATTGAATTCTAAAGCTGTGCTGTCTAATTGAAATATGATGTGGGCTACATATGTCATTTAAAAAGTTCTAGTGACCACATTAAAAGAAGGAAAAAGGGGATTAAAAAGTACAAACTTCTAGGTTGTTGGAGTTCCCGATGTGGCTTAGTGGTTAACAAATCTGACTAGGAACCATGAGGTTGCGGGTTTGATCCCTGGCCTTGCTCAGCGGGTTAAGGATCCAGTGTTGCCGTGAACTGTGGTGTAGGTCGCAGACGCGGCTCGGATCCCGAGTTGCTGTGGCTCTGGTATAGGCCGGTGGCTACAGCTCCAATTAGACCCCTAGCCTGGGAACCTCCATATGCTATGGGTGCAGCCCAAAAAAAGACCAAAAAACCCCCCAAACTTCTAGCTATAAAATAAATGTCATGTGGATGTAATGTGTAACATGGGCACCGCCGTTAATAATGCTGTATTGTATTATTGAAAGTTGCTAAAAGAGTAAATCTTAAAAATTTTCATCACAAGAGAAAAATAGGAGTTCCTGTCGTGGCTCAGCAGTAACAAATCTGACTAGTTTCCCTGAGGACACAGGTTTGATCCCTGGCCTCGCTCAGTAGGTTGAAGTTCCAGCATTGTCGTGAGTTTCCATGTAGGTTGCAGATGTGGCTTGGATCTTGTGTGGCTGTGGTTGTGGCCTAGGCCGGTGGCTGCAGCTCTGATTCGACTCCTAGCCTGGGAACCTCCATATGCCGTGGGTGCAGTCCTAAAAAGACAAAAAAATAAAAAACAGGAGAAAAATATTTTGTAATTTATATATGCTGATGGATGTTAACTAGATTTATTGATCATTTCGCAATATTTGCAAATATAGAATATTATGTGGTACACCTGAAACTAATATGTCATATGTTAATATATCTAAAAAAATCAATGCTTTCTTGCTCATAACATTTCTTCAAGGAAAATTTGCTGTCAAATAATTTTTTAGAAAAGACGTAAAAAGAAACAGGTGAAATTAATTTTAATACTATATTTTGATTAACCTAGTATATCCAAAATATTGTAATTGCGACCTGTAATCAAAATAAAAATTATTAATGAGCTCTATTACATTTTTGTACTAAGTCCTTGAAGTTTGCTGTGTATTGTATACATACAACACATCTCAATTCAGGAGCTGACTAATCTTTCTCTATCAATTTGAAGATTTCTCATATCTGATGATTTGTCGTATTCTAGTTTGGTATTTACTTACTGTATCATTTGAGACAAGTGTTTAATCTCTCTGTGTGTCATCTGTAAAATGAGAATGATATTAATGTCTTATAGGGTTGTTCTTACTGTTCATTTTCCTGTGAACTACAGCAATGTCTGCCTACTGTCAGGAAATCTTTTAGAAACACATAGGGATCCTCGCATGACTTCTGGGCTCTCAAATTGCAGTATCTCCATATATTTATTTGAGAAGAATTACAGCAATGAGTCTTTCCAGGAAAAAATTCATGAACAGCTTTTTAATTATTCCAACTTTTGTAATGTCCTTCGGTGGATTTTTTTTTTTTTTTTTTTTTTTTTTTTTTTTTTTTTTTTTTGCTTTTCACATGGACTCTGGCAGTTTTCAGAGAGGGTAAAGATTTGGGGATGCCAAGAGCCTTAACAATCATTTGAACAATGAGGAAGCAGCTGGGGGGATGGTGGAGTTCCTTTCCATGAAGTGCCAGGGGTTTCAAGTCAGATTTTTTTTTTTTTTAGGGCTGTATCCGAGGCATATGAAAGTTCCCAGGCTAGGGGTTGAATGGGAGCCACAGCTGCCAGCCTGCACCACAGCCACAGCAACTCGGGGTGCGAGCCGCATCTGCGACCTACACCACAGCTCATGGCAACACCGGACCCTTAACTCACTAAGCGAGGCCAGGGATAGAACCTGCATCCTTATAGATACAAGTCAGATTTGTTTCCACTGAGCCACGATGGGAACTCCCAAGTCAGATTTTTGTTGGGGCAAAATTGAAGCAAAACTGTGGGGCACTTTCTCAGACCCGCATGTATCTTATTAAGAACACAGAGAAAATTCAAATAATTAGAGGACTGCCATAGCTGGATAGAGGCAGCATACACTCTCCCTTCTAAGATGTTTAAAATCAGGAATCCTGGGGCTAAAGGTGAAAATCAGTTTCAGTCATTCCGACAGTTAAGTAAATAATTAAATGATAGTTACAGTCCATTCACCCACAGTCGGGATCTTAAGGAAAGACTAGTGTTTGTGGGAAGGTGATGATGACGACTCAGAGGTGTTTTAAATGTCAGATGGTTGATGCGATTTTTGTAGTATTTTCACATGTCAGTCGAAAACAGTTTCTAATCATTGATACAGATTTAATATATATTTAAAGAATTTTTAGGAATTGTAACCAACTTTTAGTAAAATCAAATGTAAAAAATATACTGATGTGTGTTTATGATACGAGTTGGGTTATGTGGGAAACAGTGCTAAGATTGAACAACAGATAAGGAGTAAAATCATTTTGATGGATTTTTCACTACCAATTCGAAGACATAACCATAGTATTAATGTGTCTCTAACATTTTAAATGATTGTGACTGATGGCTTTGAAATGTTTAAAATATGAAAACACCATATCACAAGATTTTTATATTTTGAAAGGGGAACTTAAGGCATTAAATGCTTTCTATCAATTAGAAGTATATTTTGGGAGTTCCCGTTGTGGCGCAGCAGTAACGAATCCCAACTAGTATCCATGAGGATGCTTCGGGTTCAATCCCTGGCCTCACTCAGTGGGTTAAGCATCCGGCGTTGCTGTGACCTGTGGTGTAGGTCGCAGACATGGCTTGGATCTGGTGTGCTGTGGCTGTAGTGTAGTCCTATAGCTGTAGCTCCGATTCAACCCCTAGCCTGGAAACTCCATATGCCGAAGGTGCGGCAATAAAAAAGCAAAAAAAGGTATATTTTGCATGTTGTTAATATATATTTGCATGCTACCTTATGTATTCGTTGCTGCAAGTTCCCAAGTAAATTCTCTTAGGCCTGGTTTAGTTGATAATATATGTCATTAATATAAGAGAATATCATTAAAATAGTGGGGGTTTTTTGGCTAAAAAGTACCCATGGCATAGGAAAGTTCCCAGGCCAGGGGTCTAATTCGAACCGCAGCTGCTGGCCTATACCAGAGACACAGCAATACCAGATCTGAGCCGCGTCTGTGGCCTACACCACAGCTCACCGCAATGCCGGATCCTTTACCCCACTGAGCGAGGCCAGGGATTGAATCTGCATCCTCATGGTTGCTAGTTGGGTTTCTTACCACTGAGCCACAACGGGAACTCTTCTCAGGGTCCTTTTGAATGTCCATTAAAGAGAACCTTGAGACAGTTTTGTTCTGGAAACAAGCATGATGTTACTAAAGAATCAGAAAATACTTTGTGTGTCAGATCTCTCCTTCCATAGTTTTGGAGAACAGGGTCTACAAAAGTAAGCGGACGGCCCCGTCACAGTTATTCTTGTGGGGCTCCAGTGCTCATAAACAGCGCATTTCCTGGAGACAACACGGGGCCTCCCTGACCTTTAACTGCGTCACTCTGTGTGAATTTGAAGGTGCCTTATCATGCAGAGGTTTTGATATTTTTTTTAGCAGCTGGCCAGCAACAGTGACCGCTGTGTTACATTGAACGTATGCTGCTCATGCTTTAAATCAGACAAACATTTATATTGCACCTAGTAGTAGTATACCGTTTATGAAGACAGAGATGTAAATAAAACATACCGCAAATAATTAAAGTCAAAAACTATAGACAACCATGGTTACCTTTCAGCTGCTCAGCAAATTCTTAGAATAAAAACAATGCTAGATTAAAACATGGTGTTCCTTGTGCTTGGCCTATGGGAATGAAGTGAATCTATTTATCTGTCTTCTTTTTCTTTCTTTTCTTTTCCTCCTTTCCTTCCGTCCTTCCTTCCTTCCTTCTCTCTCTCTTTCTTTCTTCTTTTTTTTTTGCTGTTTCAGGCCACACTCATGGCATATGGAGGTTCCCAGGCCAGGGGTGGAATCAGCTACAGCTGCTGGCCTGTGCCACAGCCACAGCAACATTAGATCCGAGTCACATCTGCGACCTACACCACTGCTCATGGCAACACCAGATCCTTAACCCCTGAGCAAGGCCAGGGATCGAACCTGCAACCTCATGTTTCCTAGTCAGTTTTGTTTCTCCTGTGCCACAACGGGAACTCCCATAGAATCTATATTTCTCAAGATGAAACATTATTAAGAATTTAACTTGGGAGTTCCCTGGTGGCCTATCGGGTTGTCACTGATGTGGGTCCAGTTGCTGCTGCGGCACGGGTTCCATCCCTGGCCTGGAATTTCTGCATACTGCGGGCATGCGCGCCCCCCCCAAAAAAAGAGAATTTAATTTATATTAATTGTATTTGTTAGTTAATCTCGTTTGAGACTGCATCAGACTAATACGAGTGGGGGCATATGACAGATTAAAATAAGTTTTAGGTGGTTATTTGTGAGTGGCTGCTCCACTGCTATCGCTAAATAACTGTATAGTTTACTTAAAGACCACCTGCTAACATAGTTCTATTTGGGAAAAATATATATTTCAGTTATGAGTGTGGGTATAGCTTCCCTGCATTGCCGTCAGAAGTGATTTGTTATCTTTTTAAGTAAAAAGCTGTAGTTCTGTGACTGTCTTTGAGGGTTGGCCAGAAGGTTTTCTGCTTCTTCAATTTGGGGAAAGTTTTGGAAACATCTAGTCCAGTCTTATCTTTATTAAGTACGTATTTCTGCAGTTTTGACATGAGCTCCCTCTTTTTAGAACCATTATGTGATTGTTTAAATATTCTGACATACCTAGCCTCCACTTTTCTTTTTTGAAGTGGTCTGACAGATGCCCTTTTTCTGATGAGTCATTGATAATTATGACAAGAATGCAAATTGTTCCTGATTTCTGTTCTCCCTTCTTCTTTAGTAATAGAATTTTAAACTATGTGTATGGCCATCCAGAGTCAGGACTACATTTCTTAGCTTCTCTTGCTGCTAGAAATTCCTCTCCTTCTGGCCACTGGGGGGTACATAGATTTTTTTTGAAGAGGTAACTTCCTGAGAAACCTTCTATAAGAATGAAAATGTCTATTATGTGTGTGTGTGTGCATATGCGTGTGTGTGCATATGCGTGTGTGTGTGTGCATATGCGTGTGTGTGCATGTGTGTGTGTGTGTGTGTGTGTGTGTGTATACTTCTTGCTCCCTCTCTCTCTTATTCACTCTTTCATCACATTCTGCTGCCTAGAATACAGTTGCCACTATTTTGGACAGTGGGATCGAGGCCCCCAAGGCATAACAGGAAGATTGAAGGAACCCAAATCTTTGCTATTTAATGACACAATGTCAACACACAACAGACCTGCACTGCCAACTGGACTTTTATGTGAGAGAGAAATAAACTTCTGTTTTGTGTAATCAGTTGCTATTTTGGGTTTCAAAGTCATAACAGACGGACCCAATCCCAATGATTGGGTTTGACAGGTTATAGGTAATATTCACAAATTTTATCATCTGTATTAATATATATTCTTATAGACTCGTTTACTAGTCTGGACTCTTTGAGGCAAGGGTGAAAAACCCTCACCCTGCACCCTCAGGAGAGGACCCTGGGTGGCCCCCAAAGTTGGAGGAGACCGAGAGCTCATTAGTCATATCTCCAAGGATGGCTCCAACCAGAGACCCCAGGACTCTTTCTCTCCAAATCTTGGTTTTATTTTATTTTTATTTTTTATTTTGTCTTTTTAGGGCTGCACCTGCGGCATATGGAGGTTCCCAGGCTAGGGGTCTAATCGGAGCTGTAGCCGCCAGACCACGCCAGAGCCACAGCAACTCAGGAACCGAGCCGCGTCTGTGACCTACATCACAGCTCACGGCAACGCCAGATCCTTAACCCACTGAGCGAGGCCAGGGATCGAACCTGCAACCTCAGGGTTCCTAGTTGGATTCATTAACCACAGAGCCACGTCGGGAACTCCAAGGTGGGTGCTGTTTTGATAAAACAGTGCCTGTTTCAAGCGGATAAGTTTGTCATAAATGATTTGTGATAAGAAGCAACTTATTCCTTGAAAGTCGTTCACATATGAAAAAATATGAGGGCTGCCAGTTTGCTTTGAATTTGCTTTCTGACTTGGAAGTTGTGAATTTTTGCAAGACATAGCTCCGATAGATTCCATGGAAAATTTTAATGAAAATCCATTTTGACCACCTTATCACACTCTACAGGCTAACTATTCATTGCTACTGGACAGATTTCCTTAATTTCTTTTATCTTCAGTCAAGTTGATTATACTGTCAGCCTTGAAGCATTGCCGTAATTATTAATCCTTTTAACATAGCTATGAGGAAGCATTTGGGGCATTAGAAAATTAGGCTCTTCCATCATGAAACATACCTCAGTGTCACACATTCTATTTAAAATTCTGGAGTGAGACTTTCCTTCAAGGAATTGAAATTGGGCAGTTAAATGTTTAAGATACATGAAATTGGACACGTAAAAATACTTTGGTGGGGAGAGAGCTTCGGGTTGCCCAAGTTTACTTGAGATCATAACAATTTTATGAAAGATGCATTAATTGAAAGGTAATAGTGTCATGTGATTTCTGTTGAAGGAGAGAGGAGGTCTCTGTCCACAGATCATGTCCCAGGGTGGAGAGAGCTAGGTTTGTGCTGAGCAAAGGCTAGTCATGACACAGTGCACTCATCCGGGTGGCTTTCAAGTGATCTGGTGACATTTTGGAGGCCTCAAAGGTAAAGTTTGGTTGCTCTGGGGGTCCTGTATTTACGCATTTGGTTTTAAGTCACATGCCTGCCCGGGGCATAAGCAGAATGTGTTCTTGGAGTTCCCGCTGTGGCTCAGTGAGTTAAGAACCTGACATCGTGTCTGTGAGGATGCAGGTTTGATCCCTGGCTTCACTCAGTGGGTTAAGGATCTAGCATTGCCACAAGATCTGGTGTTGCTCTGGGCAGGACGTCGGACGGCAGCTACAGCTCCAATTCAACTCCTAGCCTGGGAACTTTCATATGCCACAGGTGAGGCTGTAAAAAGAAAAAAGAAGAAAAAAAAGAGAGAGAGAGAATGTGTTCTTTCCCCAGAACTCTGAAAGGCTCAAGCTTCTCATTCTTTTCTGTAATCAAAGATGACAGCGAGATGGGGTTGTCCGGATCACCTCCATCATTGTACACTTCCCGTGGTCTCTTTTAGCCAGGTCACACAAAGAAGAGAAGAGGAGGGGATGTCTTTTATATAGAGGAACAAAGAAGAATGTCTTTCAACAGCCAGTATCCGCTGTGAATAAAGGTCTTTTCTGATCAGAAACTTTCCTACGTATGGAGTTCCCATTGTGGCTCAGTGGTTAACAAATGCGACTCGCATCCATGAGGGTGTGGGTTCAATCCCTGGCCCCGCTCAGTGGGTTAAGGATCTGGCGTTGCTGTGAGCTATGGTGTAGGTTGCAGACGCAGCTCGGATCCTGCGTTGCTGTGGCTCTGGTGTAGGCCGGTGGCTAGGGCTCCGATTCGACCCCTAGCCTGGGAATCTCCATATGCCGCGGAAGCGGCCCAAGAAATAGCAAAAAAAGACAAAAAAAGACAAAAAAAAAAAAAAAAGAGAAAAGAAAAGAAACTTCTAGGTAATATTCACCATACTCCCAAATGGAAAGAAGGAATGAGCGCCGAGGGGCAAGTGTTGACGCAGAATTTCATTGTGTTGGTTTTTCACGTCGTTGGGGGCAACACTGCATTATGACTCACGTTGTTTTCAGGAGTTTACCTCCCTGAACCCTGCGGGGGCGGTTGGAGGTGGAGCAGTCAGTGTGCAGGGACAGGCTTTTCCTTCACCTGCAGAAAGAGCAAGTCATGTCAGAGAGCGGTCATCTGGTTACCTGTGATTGCCCTTCCTTCCAGAAGAATTTTGGAGAGAGGCATATGTATGTTTTCCATGTGATCCTTGGGTAGCAGGTGGTTAGGACTTTAATTTGAAAAATGGAGACATTCTCCCCTTTAGGGGTTAATTATAGTGTTTACAAGTAACCGATGATAAAAGTTCAAGAATGTCCTATTCTGGAATTCCTGTTGTGGCTCAGCAGTAACGAACCTGACTGATAGCCATGGGGATGCATGCGGGTTCGATCCCTGGCCTCGCTCAGTGGGTTAAGGATCCGGTGTTGCCGGGAGCTGTGGTATAGGTCACAGATGTGACTCAGATCCTGTGTTGTTGTAGCTGTGGTGTAGGCTGGCAGCTGTAGCTCTAATTCGACCCCTAGCCTGGGAACTGCCATGTGGCGCAGGTGCAGCCCTAAAAAGACACACACACACACACACACAGACGTCCTATTCTGTTCATTTGCAAGATGCTCACTCACTGCTATTGTGGTGATATAAATATCTGAAGTAATACGGAACCAAAATAGGTTTCTGAGAAACCCGTGTTATTTGTTGCTTTTTGATAACATTATAGCTTTATCACCTGATCTCAGCTCGAGCTTGTCACATCCAGGTCCCTCTGGGCTTAGCCTCCTGTCCCTTGCCTCTTTTCCCGAGGCCTATTCCATTTCACAACCAAGCATTGCTCAAAAAGTTCTCAAGAGTTCAGACATTTCATAAAACTACTTGTCAAACGTCCAGTTTTAGCATTTTGTCTACATGACTCTAGTTCCGACTGTCATGATAAAGGATTATGTCCTGCTTGAAAATACCTAACAGATTAGATGTTATTAAGGCTGATATTGATATACTCTTGTTTTTTCAGTCTATTTTATTAACCTACTTAATTGCCAAATTTGTCTAATCAGTTAAAATTCCAGTTAATTTACTTGCCAGTGATTAATGCTGTAAGGCTAACATGGAAGCAGTGGTAATGCCATTTTATAAACAGTGGCATTTCTTTAGTATAAAAAAACCTTGGATTTTTAGTTTGGGGGGGTGGGAGGATGCGCTGGGGTTGTGGGATGGAAATCCTATAAAATTGGATTGTGATGATCATTGTACAACTATAAATGTAACAAATTCATTGAGTAATAAAAAATAAAATAAAATAAAAATGCAAAAAAACCACCTTTATTTTTGGCTTTTTGCTTGGGTAAACTAGTTCATGTGGGAAAGCGCCCTCTAGCGTTTGTTAGAGTAAGTACAAATGGTATTGAACTGCATACTTTTTAAAAAAAGATGTTATTTCTTTAGGGCATTTTAAGGCCCACAAATAAAATGGAGCGGAAGGTACAGAGATCTTCCATCCACCCCCTGCCTCCCCACATACCAGCATCACTCTCCAAAAGTGTCCATTTGTTTCCAAAGGATGACCCTAAGCTGATAACGTCTTAATCACCCAAAGTTCCTAGTTTACCTTAGGGTTCACTCTTGGTGTTGGGCATTTGGGATTTGGACACGTTTATAATGACATATATCCATCATTATAATATCATACGGAGTATTTTCACTGTCCTAAAATTCTCTGTGCTTTTGCCTCCCCCTCCCCCCATCCCTGCCACCACTGACCTTTTTATTGTCTCTGTAGTTTTGCCTTTTTCGGAATGGCATACAATTGGAGTCATACAACATGGTAGCCTTTTCAGATTGGCTTCTTTCACTGAATAATACGCATTTAAGTTTCCTCCATCTTTTCATGGCTTGAGAGCTTGTTTCTTCTTTGGCACTGCTTAGTATTCCGTTGCCTGGAGGTCTGACAGCGTATTCCTTCACCTGCTCAAGGATGTCTTGGTTGCTTCTAAGTTTTGGTAGTTGTGAATGCAGTTGCTTAAGATGTCCATGTGCCAGTTGTTAAGTGGGTGTAAGTTTTCAGCTCCTTTGGATAAATACCATGGAGCAAGATTTCTGGATCATGTAGTAAGAGTATGTTTAGTTTTGTAAAAACAACAACAAAAACGAGTGTGTTTTGTTTTGTAAGAAATCACCCGTTTTCCAAAGTGACTCAACCATTTTGCATTCCCACCAGGAATGTATGAGGGTTCCTATTGCTCCACATCCTTGTCACCATTTGGTGCTGTCGATGTTCCAGATTTTGGCCACTAATAGGTACGCAGTGGAATCTCATTTCATTTGCATTTCCCTGATGACAGAAGGTGTGGAGCTTCTTTTCATAATGCTTGCTTGACATCTGAGTATCTTCTTCTGGGAGGTGTCTTAAAGTCTTTGGCCCATGTTTTAATCATATGGATTTTTTATTGTTGAGTTTTAAGAGTCCTTTGTATATTTTGGATAACAAGACTTTATCAGATGTGTCTTTGGCAAACGTTTTCTCCCAGTCTGTGGTCTGTCGTCTAATTCTCTTGAGATTGTCTTTTGTAGAGTAGAAGTTTTGAACTTGAATGAAGTCCAGATTATCAGTTATTTCTTTCATCGATCATGTCTTTGGTGTTGTATCTAAACAGGCATCACCATCCCCAGCATCATCTGGGTTTTCTAGATTTGGGGTGAATTCTTTTTAAAGGTTGTTAAATCTATGTCTAGATTTTTTTTTTTTTTTTTTTTTTTTTTACATGCAGAGGTCCAGTTGTTCCAGAACCATTTGTTGTAAAGACAAATCTTTGCTGCATTGTATTATCTTTATCCCTTTGTCAAAGATCAGTTGACATTATTTATGTGGGTCTGTGTCTTGGCTGTCTGTTCTGTTTAATTAATCTATTTATCTGTTCTTTCACCAGTACCACATTGTGTTGATTTATGTAGCTTTGAAATAAGTCTTGAAGTCGGGTAGCATCTATCCTCCAACTTTGTTCTTTTCCTTCAGTACTGTGTTGGCTGTTCTGGATTGCTTGCCTCTCCATATAAACTTAGAATGTTTGTCAATATCTGTAAAAGAACTTAGTGGGTTTTGATTGAAACTGCACTGAATTTATAGAGCAAGTTGACATCCAGACAAATACAAAATCTTTCTTCTCATGAACATGGAATATATCTTCACTTATTTAGTTTGTCTTGATCATGTACCTTAGGGTTTTATAGTTTTCCTCATATAGATCTTGTACATATTTTAGATTTATACATAAGCTTTTAACTTTTTGGGGTACTAGCGTAAATGGTGTTGGGTTTTTAATTTCAAAACCCACTTGTTGAAGAAATTCCCCTTTATTCCTGGTTTAATGAGAGTTTTTTTTTTTTTTAAATCTTGAATGAATGTTGGATTTTTATCAAACGCTTTTCTTGCACCAATTTATAGTTTGATGTGAATTTTCTTTTTTAGTTTTTGCTATGATAGATAACATCAACTTTTGAATATTGAACTGGCTTTACATATCTGGGTTATTAAATCCCACTTGATTTTGGTGCATAGTTTTTGGATTCAGAATGCTGATATTTTGTTAGGATTTTTGCATTTTTGTTCATGAGAATATTGGTCTGTAGTTTTCTTTTCTTATATTGTCTTTGTCTGGTTTTGACTTTAGGGTAATGCTGGCCTCATAGAATGAATCAGGAAGTATTCTCTGCTTCTATCTTCTGAGAGAGATTGCAGAGAATTTGTATCATTTCTTTCTTAAATGTTTGACAGATTTCAGTATATCCATCTGGGCCTGGTGTTTTCTGTTTTACATGATTTTTTTTGTTTTTTTTTTGTTTTTGTCTTTTTGCCATTTCTTGGGCCACTCCCGTGGAGGTTCCCAGGCTAGGGGTCAAATCGGAGCTGTAGCCCCTGGCCTACACCAGAGCCACAGCAACGCGGGATCCGAGCCACGTCTGCAACCTGCACCACAGCTCATGGCAACGCCAGATCCTTAACCCACTGAGCAAGGGCAGGGACCGAACCCTCAACCTCATGGTTCCTAGTCGGATTCGTTAACCACTGCGCCACGACGGGAACTCCTGTTTTATGTGATTATTAACTATTGATTCAATTTCTCTAATAGTTGTAGGCCTAACCATATCACCTTCTTATTCTTGTATGAGTTTTGGCAGATTGTATCATCCAGGGAATTGGTCCATTTCATCCAGGATATTAAATTTCTGGTCACAGACTGGTTCATTTTATTCCTTTATTATCCTTTTAGTTTCCATGGGATCTTAGTGGTGTCCCATCTTTCATTTCTGATATTAGTAATTTGTGTTTTCTCTCTTTTTTTCTTAGTTCTCCTGGCTAGGATCTTATTGGTTTTGAATTGTATCTTTAAAAAAAATGTGAGGAGTTCCCATTGTGGCGCAGTGGTTAACGAATCCGACTAGGAACCATGAGGTCTTGAGTTCGGTCCCTGTCCTTGCTCAGTGGGTTAAGGATCCGGCATTGCCGTGAGCTGTGGCATAAGTTGCAGACACGGCTCGGATCCTGCATTGCTGTGGCTCTGGCGTAGGCCGGGGGCTGCAGTTCCGATTAGACCCCTAACCTGGGAACCTCCATATGCCGTGGAAGCGGCCCAAAGAAATAGCAAAAAGACAAACTAAATAAATAAATGTGAGCATTAAGCAAATAATTGGATTGATTTGATGAATAGAAAGCATTACTTTAAATAAACAGGTAATAGTTTGATCTCTCATCAAAAGTGCTATGGTGCGTTTTGAAGCTGTGGGTCTCTTAATGCCAGCGTAAGTGAATAACAACTTTCAGGAGTATTTTTTAGATGTCCCTATTCTGTGTTTTTACTGTTAGAAAGTGAAAGTCTTTTCCTGATTACATGTTTATAAGAAGTTTTATTTTTTTCCCTTGATGACTTTGTTTAATTCATCTTTTTTGGTTATATCTGTGTATATATACATATCCAAAAAAAGAAATGTAGAATTAGACCCAAGTACTCTATAATCAAACTATGTTATTCTTATTTTGGTAAGGTACAGAGTAAATTTTTTTTCCCTACTACATGTGAGGTTTTTTCCAAAATTTATTTCTTACGTCACTGTTACTTATATAGGTTAGTTTTTTGATTTCATCCTAGGCAGAAAAAGCAGTTTACCTGTGCTGTTTCAGTTCAGGGTGCAAAACCTGTTTTCTAATTACTGGTTGGTTCCTGAGTGTCACCTAAGATACTTGGGTTCTCAAGTTAAACCTTAGATTAAAATGCGTATTTCCCTGTGAAAGGTTTGTAAGAGTCACATTTTCACATCATCAGAGCACAGAAAGGGGAGCCTGAGTGTTCTAAAGATGACTTCATCTCATAATAAATTAAATGTTTACTGGTCAATACTCGATTTGATATTCTTCCCCGCCCTCCCCTCAGCTGATTATTATGCTTTCTGTTTTACTGAGAAATTAAAGCAGTCAGAGAAGAACTTCTCCAAACGCCTACCACCATGTCTTCTTGCATACGCACTTTTTTTTTTTTTTTTTTTTCTTTTTAGGGCCACACCTGAGGCATATAGAAGTTCCTGGGCTAGGGGTCAAATTGGGGTGGCAGCTGCCGGCCTACACCACAGCCACAGCAATGCCAGATTCAAGCTGCACCGCAGCTAGCAGCAACGCCGGATCCTTAACCCACTGAGCCAGGCCAGGGTTCGAACCTGCATTATCACGGACACCGGTCGGTTTCTGAACCCTCTGAGCCACAGCAGGAACTCCAGCATATGCACCTTTTGAGATACACTATCCATGCCTTGGGTCAGTTCAGATTCTTCCATTTGGCCCTAGATTCTGTCCCTTCCTTTCTACTTGAAGGCATTGCTAGCAATTCTGCTCTTTTTCTCTGCCATCAATTTCTGAATCACTACAGGAAATTCTCTCCTGGAAGCTGTCATTTTCCCATCTATGAGAGAACCCTCCCTGGACTGGACTGTACCTCCAGCTACAGCCCTAAAATGTTGTCTGTACTTAATGTTTTGGATTTTGTTCCTGATATCTTTTGCACCTACTCTAGGAAGGCTTTTTGCTCCAAGCTCTCCCAAAACGTTCTTTGTCAAAGTCACCCATGATCTCATAGTGCTTCTTCCTTCTTTCTTGGAAGCCTTTCCTCCTTGGCTTCTGGATACCATTCTTTTCTGGTTTTACCCCCTGGCTCTTGCTGTATTTCTGTGGCTCATATCTCTCCATCTCTCAGACTGGAGGCATTGTGTACTTCAGGGCTTGGTTCCTGGAGATACTTCTCTTTCTGCTTAGCTTGCTGTTTCTCTCTTTCTCTCTCTCTCTGTCCCTCTTGCTCTGTCCTTCTGTGTCATCTGTATTCACTTTTGGGGATGAACATGTCTAATCTTACGGTGTTAAATGACACGTATATGCTAATACCTTCCTATTTTTTTTTTTTTCCCCTTCTCAGCTCCGTCTTCTCCTCTGTGCTCTAGACACATCCCTCAACTGCCTGCTGACATCATCCCTTGGATGTCTGTAAGCTTCATAAAATTAACTGTCTAAAACTCAGCTCCTACTCTCTTAAGCCACTGCCATCCTTCACACTTTCACGACAGCTCCATTTTTCTCGATCCTCTATCTAAAACCCATAAAGTTCACCCGTGCTTCCTCTCCTTCTTTTACCGTCCATGTTAAATCCATTAACAAATCATGTTGACTTTGCCTTTAAAATCATACCCAGGAGTTCCCGTCGTGGCACAGTGGTTAATGAATCCGACTAGGAACCATGAAGTTGCGGGTTCAGTCCCTGCCCTTTCTCAGTGGATTAACAATCCGGTACTTTTCTAATATGCCATGCTGTGGACTGAGCCATTTTAAAAAGTGATTTTCAGTTCCTGTTGTGGTGCAGCAGAAACAAATCCGACTAGGATCCATGAGGATGCAGGTGTGATCCCTGGCCTCGCTCAGTGGGTTAAGGATCCGGCGTTGCCGTGAGCTGTGGTGTAGCTTTCGGACATGGCTGGGATCCAGCATTGCTCTGGCTGTGGCTGTGGTGTAGACCGGCGGCTATAGTTCTGATGCAGCCCCTAGCCTGGGAATTTCCATATGCCTTGGGTACGGCCCTAAAAAGCAAAATAAAAAAATAAAATAAAAAGAAATAAAAAAGTGATTTTTGCTTTTGAAAGGGCATTTGAAAAGGTCTGTCCTTTGCCTCTCCTTTGCTATCCAGCTTCTCACCAACCCCGACTTCTGTCTTATATCCTTGTAGCGCTAAGCTCAGCCCCTGCAGAAGAGCTTCCATTCTCTTAATCAAAATCACATGAGCCCCTGGATGTCTCTTGTGAGTTACCCTGGTTTATTTTATAACTGATCGCTTTTTAAATTTTTGAATGATTGTAAAGGCACAAGTTAAAACTTCGGGAGAAAGAATTCAAAGGTAACGAGCAGGGAGAGCAGTGAGACAGAACAGGAGGGTTGAACTTGGAAGGAAGGTTAAGGAGTTTCTCTCTCTGATGCTTAAGCTCAGAGGCACCAGGAAAGGGGCGGTTAGAGACGTGAGGAGCCAAGAAAGAGTTGGGAGCAAAAGAATTGAGAATATCTAAGAACCACAGCCTAGTCTGAGAGAGGAAACTGTCTTGGCTGAAGCCCAAGACTCAAACCCAAGCAACTTGTATGACTGCAGTTTAAGTCCTAGAGATAGTCTTGCTTTGCTTGGCTCCAAAGTGTCGCGTTCCTTGTAATCTCGTTGTTTCTTCTTTCTTGGTTTAACTTGTGATGTAAACCGTTTGTTTCCACATCTGTAAAACAAGATAGTGGGAACCAGTGGTTCCATTAAGAGTGTCTTTCATTTTAAAATTCTGTGATCTTAAAACCAGTTGATTTTGACTTGATCTTCCTAGCTCCCCACCTTTTCTTTTTTCTTTTTCTTTTTTTTTTTACTGTGCAAAATTTACTTTAAAAGGATAATTTATACACTTGACCAGATACAAAGAGTCACTGAAGTAGTTTCGGGTAAGCGTTAAAATGGTTTAAAAATCAGTTTATTGCTTAATGAGATTGACAGACAGCCTCATCTTAAAAATGAACACCCAGAGCGAGTTTACTTCCAGAGTAACTCTGGCTGGAACATCTTTGTGGGTTCTTAGTAATGGTGAGTGTTTCCTTAATGTAAGTAAACTATCTCATGGCACTTATATACCTTCCAATCACTTTCCATTGGTTGAAGATAAGATTTTGAAAGCCCAACAAATTCTAACATTAGGATTTCCCTTCGTGGTGCAGCAGAAATGGATCTGACTAGTATCCATGAGGATGTGGGTTCGATTCCTGGCCTTGCTCAGTGGGTTAAGGATCCGACATTGCTGTGAGCTCTGATGTAGGTTGCAGATTAGGCTCAGATCCGACGTTGCTGTGGCTGTGGTGTAGGCCAGCAGCTGTAGCTCTGAATGGACCCCTAGCCTGGGAACTTTCATATGGCAAGAGTGTGGCCCTAAAAAACAAAAAGAGAAAGAAATTATAACATTAAATGACCAAACTAGTCTTTTCTCCAAATGCTGAGCTGATTTTACTCCTTTCTTAAGTGAAACAAAATTAGAAAGGAAATCTACCTATCCCCTAATAATGTGTATTACTTCCAAAGCAAATACGTACCTTTTCTTCACTGTTTCTCTTTGAGACTAGTTTAAATTGTTAGTTCTCAGTTGGCAGATTTTTTTTTTTCAGTTTACTTGAAGTGTTTCCTAGTATCTTTCCTGAACTTTTTTTTTTTTACCCTTCCCCCCCTTTTTTTGTGCTTATTAAAGTTTTGCTGAGTCTACTCTGATTATTATTAAATGATTAATAATGAATCAGCAGCTAATAAGCTCATGTTGGTTGTGAAAGAATGTACCCAGTTATTTTTTGCTTTAAATATGTCTTATGAAGCTTATCCTTGCGTTCCTATTTGTATCCATTTTTAAATATCTGCTGAAGTTCATCTGTTTATCACTGAAACTCTATGAGGAAAGACGACATTGTATTATAGATTAAATTTCTCCTGCCTTCATAATTCATGCACGTTGGAGGCTTATGATTATTTAAACAGCCTAAGAAAGACATGGTACACAAAGTTAAAATGCTTCTTTTTTAAGAAAGCTAGTGTCTGTTCTTTAGTCCTGAACAATCAGTGTGTTTCCTGATTGCAGAGTCCAGGAAATACTTTACTTTTGAAGCAATAACGGTTATTCCTGGGAAGTTTTATAATTGGCTGCAGAGTGATAACGCGGACTTGAACAAATACTGTGAAATTACTGCTGGCTTATCTAGAAAGAAGAACTTCTTAGGTGCGACAGAGAGCTAATACTAAGGATTAATTACATCAGTTTGGCATATTCATGCTCTTGGAGAACGACTCCAGTTTTCAGCTGGCTTCCTGACCAAAGGTATCTTTCTTTTGTGCTTTTCAATATCCAGATTCTTCTCCTGTGTTTGTGTAGGCCTTTTAACATCATTGGGTGGTAGTTGTAGAATTTATTTTCTTTTAAAGTCAGGTGACATGTAATTTTTACAATATCATTAGATTTCTTGGAGTGTGATTACTGGTTGTGATAATGAATTAATGAGAAACAAAAACCTAAAATCTGGGGATCTAATGGCAGTTTTTCTTTTCTTTAGAGTGAGGAGTTGCTTTAACGTCTGAATTTGGATACTTGAATCTAAATTCTTTTAGCGAGATCACTGAAGGTGTAAGGACAAAGTACTAGCTAAAGGTGGCATTGTACTTTTTCTAAATATCATGAGGCATTTGAAAAAAGCCCCATTCATCTTATTGTTTGTTGACTTGGTTATTGTGTTAATGGAAATGAATAATGTCGATGACTGACACTATTTCTGGCTTAATAATAGAGATGATTCTCTATCTCCATTTAATATCCATTATCTTTCTCTTGTATTGACATCGATGCAAAAATAAACCCATAGAAATTTCAGTGAGAGCTTAAGTGAGATTTAAGTGAGAGCTTATTGGTCATCTATCCAGCCCCACTGTACTAGTGAGGAAACTCTAGGATGGATGCAGAATGACACAAATGCCTGGCTGATCTGGGGACAGAGTATAAACCTCTCAATCCCGAGGTAGAAGGACTGTTAATTCCCTTTTCATTATTGTTATTTTGTGTTAAAATTAGGTGCTGCCATATAATAAAACCTTTGCCTTGAATTGATGTTGAATCCTCATCAGCCTCTGTGAGATGTAGGCAGATCCTCAGCACTGGCGTTATTCATAGCCAGAGCACAAATAACTAGAATACACACCTAGAGTGTGTGGCTGGAGGTGTCTCATAGCACCTGGAGACATTCTTGCCACACACATTCACTTCCTAGTTGAGGGGAGCACTGGACAGAGTGGAAAGCCACAGGTCTCCATTTTGGGGAGTACCAGCTCTCTCGTATAATCAACAGAAATTTACTAAACCTGTCTCAATCCTGGAGAACTTTCATCAGGTTTCTAGGTAGCCGTTTACTATTTGCATACTTCTGTTTGCTGACAGCTGCCACTCAGTTTCTTCTGAACAGAGACTTCTTTCCCAGTGGTCACATGGGAGAAACTCTCAATTTACTGAAGCACTTACTAAAGACACAGAATCACCCCAGCTGAGTCTTTCTTGTAAGAACTAGTGTAATGTATGAACGTAGTGTAATGGTTGAGAGGAAAAGAGACATTGAGAGATGCAGTAACACAAGGAGTCAGACTCATTTCCTACTGTGGCACAGTGGGTTAAGGATCTGGTGTTGCCACAACTGTGACATAGGTTGCAGCTGTGGCTCAGATTCCATCCCTGGCCTGGGAACTTCCATATGACTCAGGTGCTACAGAAAAAGAAAAAAAGAAAAAAAAAATATATATGTCTGTTAACACTGTCCTATAGCAGCAGAATACTGTTTTCTCAAAGCGCCTTGTGTTTGTGCAAGTACTAGAGATTGTGTGTTTTTCCTGTGCTGCTTCTGATTGTGTGTTTTTCCTGTGCTGCTTCCCTTAAATATATGTCTCAACAGAACGTTTTCATGGTTCTCTGATAACTCATTTCCCCGTCATGGATATTTTACTGTCCTTGCTTTATCAGTGTGTCTCTTCTGGTATGAGCTCTGAGTTTGGAGGCAGGGGCTGTATAATATTCACTTCTATGTGTATCTGCTACTTAAAAGCAAAAGCAGAGCCGAATGTTGTTAGCTCAGTTTCACAGTTAAGTTTCTTTGCAGCCTAGGTCATTGGAAGGTGTGTTTATTCATGACCCGAGAGAAGATATTACAGGCACAGAATCTGTGTTTTATGGTGCAGTTAACAATTAAAATTACTGGAAGATTAAATTACCTATCAGTTTAGTCAAGATGATAAGCTTTACTTATATAAACTGGGTCATTCACAGAGTTATATGTAATTGAGCTTTTTTATTTTTTATTTTTATTTTATTTTTTTGCTTTTTAGGGCTGCAACCACGGCATATGGAGGTTCCCAGGCTAGGAACTATAGCTGCCGACCTTCCCCACAGCCACAGCAACTCGGGATCCGAGCTGCATCTGCCACCTACACCACAGCTCACGGCAACGCCAGATCCTTAACCCACTGAGCAAGGCCGGGGATCGAACCCGAAACCTCTCAGTTCCAAGTTGGATTCATTTCTGCTGTGCCACAACAGGAACTCCTAATTGAGCTTTTTACCTGTGGTCAGAAGAAAGTGTCCACTGAGACTATGGAAATTCAGCCACTAATCAATTCTTCACATAACAGCTCTCCGTGTAACAACAGAGAAAACGTACAAACTTATACTAGAGAGGAATTGATACAAAGACGGTCAGATTGACTTTAATTTACAGTCTCAGCGATGGAATATAACTTTAATATTCCTTAAAATGTATGTGACAAGATCACAATTCTGCAAGTTCAGAAAAAATCCTATAGATAATATCTCTTATTTGGCACAGCATAGAGACCCTGTGGAAATTTAGGTGTACTTGGGTTGGAAAATCAAGACCCAAAGTATTTAGTGAAATATAATTAGTGAGGAAGGAGGGAGCCATCTATTTTAGAGCTTTGCCTATCCTTCTAGAATCATTGTACTTTTTGCAGGGTTCAATGTCTAGGTCACTGTCCACGGCTTTGGCCCTTGTCAGATACAAAAGCAAAAAGAAAATGACAGAGGGCTAAGGTTGCTGATCATGTGTTAGAATAAAACATCTGACTTCCCTGGAGATATGTCAACTGTTCAGGGTGAGTCCCTGAAACTGTAGCATTTGGACTTTATTCTTTCATAGGAAATATTCTACTAGCAAGCTAAAAACATTGTGATTTTTAAACTGTGAATGCTCTGGCAGGATATCCAAAATAATTATGTAAAAAAGAAGGGATTCTGGTTTTAGAATTGGTGGTAGAAGATTTGAAGAAATACCATATATGTCGGAATGTGAAGCAACCCCGTCTATAAGAAGCTCTCTCTTTTCCAAAGGTAAAAATTACCCCAAAGGGTGATTTTTTTCCCTCTCCAGTGCACATACTGAGCATCTGCTCTGTACCAGGTCTTAGTCTAGGCTCTGGAGATACAAGGAAAAAATGGAGGTGGGGAGGAGCCAGAAATCATTACCCTCCAAGGGCTTATATTCTAGCAAGTAAATTATACAGACTGTTAAGAGGTGAGTACTATAGAGAGCAATAAAATGGGGGAAAATTTTAGGGGAACCCTGGCTGTGTCAGAGTGTGTGCATGTGCGTGTTTGGGATGCTGCCTTGCCAGGTGACATCAGAGGATGGATTTCAATGAGATGAGGAGTGAGCTGCAGTTTTCTAGGGGAGGAGCTTGGAGTTCAGAGACCTTGAAGGAGGATTGTGCCTGCCTTGTTCAAACAGCACCGCTAACTACGTCCAGTCTCTTGGGTCAGAACATGAGGGAAGATAGTATGAGAAAAAAAAGAATGTGTGTGTGTGTGTGTGTGTGTGTGTGTATATATATATATATGTATGTATGTATGTATGACTGGGTCACTTTGCTGTGTGGTAGAAATTGAAGGCATGTTATAAATCAACTATACTTTAATAAGAAATACCTGTGTCACAAAACAAAACAAAACATCGAGGTGGCCAGTGTGGCTGGAGCAGAGTGAGGGAGGCGGGAGGGTAGGAGGAGTAAGGTTAGAGGAAATGAGGTGGGGATGAAAAGATGGCATCTAAGTTGACTCTCTAATGGTCACACACGGGATGTCACATGCAGAGGGGGAGGTCCCTGTAGGACTTTGTGGGGATTTTGTCTGAATGAGGCGAGCAACATGACAAGCTTGAACAAGATCCTGTTTACTTTTGAGAGTAGACTGAAGGGGGCAGAGGACGTGAGTTAAAAGATGATTGCAGTAAGTCAGATGAGAGATGATGAGTAGTAGTCCATTTTTTTTTTTTAATTTTTTTGGTCTTTTTGTCTTTTTAGGGCCACACCCTCGGCATAGGGAGGTTCCCAGGCTAGGGAGCCAATTGGATCCCTATGCCACAGCAACGCCAGATCTGAGCAGGGTCTGCGACCTACACCACAGCTCAAGGCAACGCCGAATCCTTAACCCACTGAGCGAGGCCAGGGATCGAACCCTTGTCCTCAGATACTAGTTGGGTTCATTAACTGTTGAGTCATGACAGGAACTCCAGTATTCCATTTTGTGTGAGTGTACTGCCTTTGGTTTATCTGTTCATTTTTTCTTCAGTTTTATCAAGATATAATTGACATAGAGCATTGTATTTAGTTCAAGGGGTACAACATGATGAGTTGATACGTGTGTATATTGCAAGATGATTACCAGAAACTGAGTTAACATCACTCTCCTCACATAAAGATTCACTGGCATCACATGGTTATGGATTTTTTTTTTCTTGTGATGGGAATGTTTAAGATCCACTCTCTTAGCAACTTCTGAATATACGGTATAGTATTATAACACTCTCGTCACCATGCTGTACCTTACATCCCCAGAACTTACTTGTAACTGCAAGTTTGTACCTTTTGACCACCTTCACCCATTCCTTCCTCTCCTGCCTCTGGCAACGGCCAGTCTATTCTCTTTATCTATGAGCTTGTATTTTTTTTTAATTTTTAAAATATTTTATTATTTTTTATTTTTTTGTCCTTTTATTTTTTAAGGGCGACACCTGCGGCATATGGAGGTTCCCAAGCTAGGGATGGAATCAGAGCCGTAGCCTCTGGCCTATGCCACAGCCACAGCAATGCCAGATCCAAGCCGTGTCTGTGACCTACACCACAGCTCACAGCAATGCTGGGTCCTTAACCCACTGAGCAAGGCCAGAGATCGAACCTGTGTCCTCATGGATGCCAGTCAGATTCGTTTCTGCTGAGCCATGATGGGAACTCCTATTTTTTTTATTTTTTAAGATTCCACATAACAGTGAGATCATACAGTATTTTCCTTTCTCATCTGACTTATTTCACTTAGCATAATGCCCTCTAGATCCGTCCATTTTGTTGCAAATGGCAGGATTTCCTTTTTTTTGGCTAAATAATATTTATCACATTTTTAAAAAATCCATTCATCTTTTACTGGACACTTCGGCTGACTTCACTTGTGTCCATGTCTTGGCTATTGTGAAGAATGCTATGATGAACATGGAGGTTCGGGGAGCTCTTTAAGAGAGTGATTTTATTTCTTTTGAAGTGGGATTGCTGGATCATATGGTAGTTCTATTTTCAGTATTTTAGGAACCTCCATACTGTTTTCCACGGTGACTGCATCTATTTATATTTCTACCAACAGCGCACAGGGGTTTTCTCCCCTCCCCCTTCCTCCCCAGCACTCACTTTCTTTTGTCTTTTTGATGATAATCATCCTAACAGGTATAGGGTGATCCTTCCTTGTGGTTTTCTTTGCGTTTCCTTGGTGATTAGTGAGTTTTCACTTGTGGAGGTATTGTGACTAAGGCTTCTATGAATATCTGTGTATAAGCCTTTCTGTGGACATATGTTTTTAAGGACTTTCAGCTCAATCTCTAGGAGTGGAATGACTGGGTCATGAGATAGATCTAGGTTTAACTCCTTAGCAACTGCCAGCCTCCTAAGGTGGTTGTGCCGTTTTACATTTCTGCGTACAATGGCTGAGGGTTCCAGTTGCTCTGTATCCTGGTGGGCATTGGCCTTTTTGATGTTAGCATTGTAACAGGTGTGTAAATCACATCTTCCTATGGTTTTAATTTGCATCTTCCCTGATGGCTAATGCTGGGGGGGGGGGTGTCTGGATCTTAATCTTTTCATCGAGAAAGTTAATTTTACCCTCATTGTTGAAACTTTGGGTTCCTTTCAGCTGAGGCTCGTGATAATTTATTTATCTCAGTCGTGGTTGGTACCTCAGTGTTACACTTTATTTTTAATTTAATTTTTAACCTTTTGACTCCTTATAATAACTTTTAAAAGTACTCAAAGGATACATGATGATTTACTAAAGATTGCAGTGGCCTATGTAGTCTTATGATTTTGTTTTCGGGAAATGATTACATTTAAAAGGGAAAAGTTTAAAGCTGATATCATAAAATTTCAGTCTGATCCCTAAATCATATATATCTGGTAGTATAATTTAAGTTTACACTTTATGTTATGTAGGGTCCATTCCTCTCTGCATTTTGTCATTTGGTATGAGAATGCAATCCGTGTGATAATAACAGGTCTAGGTAAACATAAATGATCCCTAAATACTCCACTGAAGTGAGGATTTGGAATTCTTTTCCAGGTTCCGGATGTCATCAGCAGCATAAGGCAGTTATCGAAAGCGGCCATGAAAGAGGATGCCAAGCCCAGCAAAGACAACGAGGACGCCTTTTACAACTCGCAGAAGTTCGAGGTCCTGTACTGCGGCAAGGTGACGGTGACCCACAAGAAGGCCCCGTCCAGCCTCATCGACGACTGCATTGAGAAGTTCAGCCTGCACGAGCAGCAGCGCCTGAGGGTCCAGGGCGAGCCCCGCCCCCCGGATGCGGGCGAGGACTCGGCGGCGCTGGTGGCCGAGGCGCCCACTCCCCTCGCGGACGCGCTGTCCGAGGAAGGGGACGGCGTCGCCGACACCCACCCGGTCTTTTCCTCCGCTCCCAGCCAGCCTGGACCGGCCAGCTCTCGCATCTGCTTCCCTGAGCGGATTTTGGAAGATTCTGCCTTTGATGAACAGCAGGAGTTCCGGTCCCGGTGCAGCAGCGTCACGGGTGTCCTGCAGAGGAAAGTTCACGAGAACAGCCAGAAGCCCCAGCCGCGGAGGAGGCACGCCAGCGCGCCCAGCCACGTCCAGCCCTCGGATTCGGAGAAGAACAGAACGATGCTGTTCCAGGTGCTGCCCTGGCCGCGAGCTCTCGGGGTGTTTCCCCCTCCTTTACTAGACGCAAGCGGCCGGGTGGCCAGCTCCTCCCAGTTCCTCAGTCTGCAAGCATCCAACTTTTCTGTCTTACCCCCTGGGAAGCAGAGCCGGTAGTGGACAAAGAGAGCAAACAAAGGAGAGTAGTGAAGGGGTGAGAGGCAGACATGGAGTGTAAGAAAAAAGGGAGCAGGGAGAGGAGGAGAAAGAAGCACTTAGAGGAGTGTCAGGGAAAGTTGGTGGGGAAATAAGAATAGATTACTCTTAGCATCACCAGCGTTTGCCTTAGCTTGATTCTTTTTTTTTTTTTTTTTGTCTTTTTGCCATTTCTTGGGCCGCTCCCTTGGCATATGGAGGTTCCCAAGCTAGGGGTCTAATCGGAGCTGTAGCTGCCGGCCTACACCACAGCCACAGCAACACGGGATCTGAGTCGCCTCTGCAACCTACACCACAGCTCACGGCAATGCCAGATCCTAAACCCACTGAGCAAGGGCAGGGATCGAACCCTCAACCTCATGGTTCCTAGTCAGATTTGTTGACCACTGAGCCACAACGGGAACTCCTTGATTCTTAAATAATTTTTTTTAAACGACTGCAGAAAGCCAACCTTATAAAGGGTCTGAAGATATAATTTGAAAGAGTGTGAATTGTCATGAGGAAAAGAGAGTTTTCTAGAGAGAAAAAAAAAAAGGTCCAGAGACTCATTGATGTATATTCAGATGAGAATACCCCAGTGTATTCTGTCACACAAGAGAGACAGTTAAAGAAACATCATAGACCTAATAATTTACTAGATCAGTTATTAAAATAATTGGGTACAAGCTATGTTATAGGTGTAAAAGACAATTCTTAATTCTAAAAAGTACTTTTTGGAGTTGTATAGGGTAGAAAATGTCAGAGTAGAAATTGTCTTAAAAGAACTCAATTCTTTTTTTTTTTTTTTTTTTTTTTTTTTGTCTTTTTGTCTTTTTGCCTTTTCTAGGGCTGCTCCTGTGGCATATGGAGGTTCCCAGGCTAGGGGTCCAATCGGAGCTGTAGCCACCAGCCTACGCCAGGGCCACAGCAACGCAGGATCCGAGCCGCATCTGCGGTTCACTGAGCAAGGCCAGGGATTGAACCTGCAACCTCATGGTTCCCAGTCGGATTTGTTAACCACTGCGCCATGGTGGAAACTCCCAAAAGAATTCAATTCTTAACAACACCCTGTAGAGGATCTTTAATTAAACCTCAGCTTTGAGGATTAATTTGAGTTTTTCTCAGATTTGTGTTTTCTTGGAAAAAAAAAAAAAGAGCGACTTCCTTTTTTCCTGTTGCAAAGAGCCCTTGAGAAGGAAATTCCACATGTACCTTGGTAAACAATCTCAGTGTGTAGTATTTGCTATAGCAGAAGTTCATGGGTTGTTTTGTTCTGTTTTGGATTTGATAACTCTAGGCATGTAGTTAAAGTGTCTATACTCTGGTGATATGCTGAGTTTTCTCCCTTCTTTAGGATATTAGATTTGTTCTTTTCCTTAGCTAGCCAGAATCCTAATTTTTTTTCTAAATGGTTGTTTATTTAAAATTTTAGGCAGTTCCTGCCATAGCTCAGTGGTAACAAACCCGACTAGTATCCATGAAGACTCGGGTTTGATCCCAGACCTCACTCAGTGGGTTAAGGATCTGGCGTTGCCTCAAGCTGTGGTGTAGGTCACAGACGTGGCTTGGATCCTGAGTTGCTGTTGCTGTGGTGTAGGCCAGTAGCTGTAGCTCCAATTCCACCCCTAGCCTGGGAACTTCCATATGCTGCAGGTACAGCCCCAAAAAGCCAAAACATATTTTTTCTTAATTCATCATCCCAAATTGCGAGTATATCTTTCTGTTGATCATTTGTTAGAAAGTATGATTATAATTTGTAATTAAATAATTGGAATCTTTACAAATCATAAAGTGAGGGAAAGTGGGGTTTTTTTGAAAAGACAATAATTTCTAATCTGGGAAAAAAAGTAGTTTCTTGTCTATTAAGACCAACTTAATTTCCATGATTTCTGGATGAAAGGAAGAAATGTTTTCAGGGAGCTGGTCATTGGGGTTGAAATATTGATTGGCTTGGATATTGACACGTGTGAATATGTACATCTGGGAGAGAGCATTTGCATCTGTATAATTAGTCAGATATTTAACTGTAAAGTAAAATATTAGAATGATCAGCTGGAATTAATTGGAATGTTTTTATTTTTAAGGTTGGCCGGTTTGAGATTAACCTCATCAGTCCAGACACTAAATCAGTTGTGCTTGAGAAGAATTTTAAAGATATCTCTTCTTGTTCCCAGGTATGTATTAAAGTAGAGAATAGTATTTGAAGAAACCAATGAAGACTTTTTTCCAAAGTAACCGCAAAATAACTAGGCTGAAACTCCTTCAGATTTTATTCTTAAAAAAAAAAATTTTTTTTAAAAGTAGATTTTTCTTAAGAGTGTTCATGTGTTTGGGTTTATGCCAGGGTGAGGCACCCTGGTCAGGTGCCTCAGTATCATAACGCTTTGTCCTCATGTTCATCAATCCTTTCTCCTCCTTGTGTCATTTCATCCAAGGGGTGGAAGGAATTTTTGTGGCGGTGAGTTCTTTTGAAAAATATCTTCACAGTTAATGTTCTTCAGAATCTTGGCAGTAGGTCTTGTGGGCATTAACAAGTCATGTTTGCTCTCTATGCCATAGTAAGTAATAAAAGGAGAACTTGTGCTTTCAAGTTTATTCATGTAAATAGGAAATTTTGAGAAAAAAAAAGGTTTTGGTGGAGATCTCTGTCCTTTTACTTATTTTTAATTCTCAAATTGTGTATTTGTTAAGTTATTTATTTATTTATCTACTTAGTCTTTTTAGGGCTGCACTCGCAGCACGTGAAAGTTCCTAGGCTAGGGGTCAAATTGAAGCTGCAACTGCCAGCCGACACCACTGCCACAGCAACACAGGATCTGAGCTGTGTCTGAGACCTGCGCCACAGCTCACAGCAATGCTGGATCTTTACCCCACTGAGCAAGGCCGGGGATCGAACCCGGGTCCTCATAGATACTAGTTGGGTTTGTTACCACTGAGCCATGGCAAGAACTCCCTGCATTTGTAAGTTTTTAAAGTAATCTATGCAACTCTATGTGTTCAAAGTCATATTAGACATAAAGCAGTGTCCTAAGCACCACAGTGATACTTTAGAATGTCTATCCAAAGGTTAGAGCTATCTAAATATATTGCAAACGCAGAATTTCTGAAGATACTGGAGTAGAGGGAGCCTCTCAAGCTGAATATGGGAACGTTAAATATGCAGGGATGCCTCTGAGGAGGTCCCTGGAATAGAGAAGCATTGGCTCCTTTCCTGGCAGATGTACCTTAAATGTACCTTCAGGGACTTGGATTTTGCCAACACCCCTCCCTATATTTTCACATTGAAAAATCAGGACTGCCTGTTTTTAAAAAATTGGTGTTTTTAGTTTTGGAGTTAGCATTGCCAAAGGTATGATAGACATTCTTCCCTTTGAAAATGGCAAACTTTATTACATCTGGTTAATTACTCTCTTTAGCCTCAGCTAATTCGGTCTCATTCCTAATATTTTTTTCCATTTCTACTATTTCATTTTAATGATTCTTTTATTATGTGGAGACACAGAATTATGTTGTGAGGGCAAAAGTTTTCTATTGTAAGAATTTAGAGAGCCAGCATCTGACTGTAGGAAGAATATATGGCAAATTTCTAAATTCCTATATAAAGGACAAAAAATTGGGTAGAAAGATTATTCACTTGGGGGGTTCCCTTTGTGGCTCAGTGGTTAACGAACCTGACTGAGATGCATGAGGATGCAGGTTCGATCTCTGGCCTCGCTCAGTGGGCTAAGGATCTGGTGTGGCTGTGGCTGTGGTGTAAGCTGACGGCTACAGCTCTGATTCGACCCCTAGCCTGGGAGCTTCCAAATGCTTTGGGCGTGGCCCTAAGAAGACAAAAAAAAAAAAAAAAAAAAAGAGGAAAGATTATTCATTTTAACTGAAACATATTATTAAGGATTCTTATAATTCCTTGTGTATCGGGGCAGGCATGTCCTGCATGATCATAAGCTCTGTGAGGGCAGGTGTCTTACTCTGTAGGGCATCAGAGAATAACATGTATTAAGATGGATTTTAATGTTTGGGCATTCAGTAACTGTTGAATGAATATTTCGGCACATTGGGCCTTATGCCAAATATGGGGCAAAGAGTGGTGAACAAACCATTGTAGTTCCTGGTCCCCAGAGCAAGAGGAGTCATTGGAAAAGCCTGTGCCTCCCAGCAAGGAAACTAGCCATGCTTGTTAAACATCTAAAGGAAAACAAAAAATAGAAAAAGAAGAAGAAAAAAAAGAAACAGCCAAACCAAATACGTAAAACTGACAGTTCAAACAAGAATTTCCTTTTCCTTTTTTTTTTTTTTTTTTTTTTTTTAATAAACAAGCTTTGTATTCTGACATTCTGGTTCAAAAAAAGGATTAAATAAAAACAGGAAAATCTGTGCAAAGACAAATAATTAGCAGGTTAACTTCTGCACCTCAGTGAGTGGCTCTTTCTTATTCCTTCTTTGCACAGAATTGAACCAGTGGAGCCTGGCCGCCTTCAGGATGGCCGTCCTTTTTAACACCTGCACACCTCCAAATGTTTCTTTCTTCAGTATCGATAGGATGGTGTCCCTGGCAAGCCTGGGGAATAAAGGAATGGTTTTCTTTACCACTGCCTGAAAACCCGCTGAGCTGATGAGGTCCTATACATTTCTTCCAGTTAGTGCTAAGCTAGTAGAAGATTAATCACTAATGAGGTGTATCATATGGAATTTACTTTCACCTCATGGATTGTAGCCTCACTTCTGCTTATTGAAATTTTTTCCCCTTTTTATCAGTTAATTTCCTTTTCCCAAATCTGTTGGGTAGATTGAGCTTATTATTACAAGAATAGTGGTTACTGTCTATCAAAGAGGACAGAAACTCTAAGATATTTCTGAGTTCTAAATCTCAAAAACTTCTGAGGGCAGGTGCCATTACTGTTTTTTATAATGAGAAATGGAGCCTCAGAGATAATTTTTAGCACCCAGCACAGTACCTCATACCTGGTAAATTGGTTGAACCAAGATCGAAGCACAAATCTCTGACTTCAAAGCCTGTTTCTTTTCTTTCTTTCTCCTTCTTCCCCTTTTCTTCTCCTCCTCCTTCTCCTTCTTTTCTGTTATTCTATACTTCTTTATTGACGGTGTGATTTTTTCCTATCTTTTTGTTTGTTTGTTTGTTTGCTTAGGCCAACCCACAGCATATGGAGGTTCCCAGGCTAGGGGCCGAATCAGAGCTTTAGCCGCTGGCCTACGCCAGAGCCACAGCAACCCAGATCCTTAACCCACGGAGTGAGGCCAGGCATCAAACCATGTTTGAGACCTACACCCCACCTCATGGCAACACTGGATCCTTAACCCATGGAGCTAGGCCAGGGATCAAACCTTTGTCCTTATAGATACTAGTCAGATTCATTTCTGCTGAGCCATGATGGGGAACTCCTGACTGTGTGATTTTTATGATTAAGTCATAAAATACAGATTTTCAAACAATTATGAAACTGAGCTTCTAACTGTGGAATAATTTCATGGTTTGAGTAGTGGTCCAATTGATAGTTGCGAAAGACTATGAAAGACTTGTGAAACCCACTGGGGTTTAGTGATTTGTAGGACAACTTTAAATATTTTGTCTTCCTGGCTTTTCAAAGTACTGTGCTTTCTGCCAGTATACCAAGATGCTGTCTACTAATTGGTTTATATGTATGCAGGCTGATTGCGATTCTCAGATGATTCAGAATGTTTTATTACATGTAGCTGAGGTTCATTAGCTTGTGTTCAGAAAGTCCAGGTTTGTGAATTTGGATAGTTGACATCTACAATAATTTCTTTAAAGTATTAGTCTTCTGACCGCAAGTTGTGGCTCCTTGAATGTCTATAAATAGGCAAATATTCTAGTATTTTTAATGCCTACTTGAGGGAATTGTGTGCCATTTAATTAGAGCATAGTTAGTCTTTAATGATTCTTAGTCTCCTGTAAACAAGAACAGGGTTTATGATAAATCATTAAACTGACTGTTCAGAGACAAGCAATACATTGGAAACTCCTTTACCGGTAAACACTGAGTAGTGGTTTTATTACAGGAGACAGTGGGTCATGCCCTCATAATCTTCCTCCTGTGGCCCTGAGTTGGCGTGAGTGCCAGAAACAGAGCAATCTGAGCTGATCTCACCCTTTATTTTATGTATCAAAAGGCCACTGGATAAGTTTGCTCTGACATCGTCTCCCATCACAGCGCCGTGAAGGAGAAATTCATGCAAGTGTATGAGCAAGGACTATTTCCATGGTGTCACTTAAAAGGACATAATCCCGTCAACGCTGCCCTTCTTCCTTCTCCAGGGTATAAAGCACGTCGATCACTTTGGCTTCATCTGTCGGGAGTCGCCAGAGCCTGGGCTGAGCCAGTATATCTGTTACGTGTTCCAGTGTGCCAGCGAGTCTCTGGTAAGTGGTGTGACTGCTGTCTGCGAGCTCCCGCCCACACCCCTAGGCTAGTGGGAGATTCATCTCTGGTGAACCCAGGCCTCACACAGCGGCCATCCGTGGAAAAAGAAGAGCATTTCGAAGTAGATTTCTGCCCTTTGAAGCAGTACCACCAAGGAAAGCCAAAAGCAAATGTGTCCTGGCGGTTTTTAAGCCTGGATAAAAACAAATCGGGACGTGTTGCTGGGAGGATTTTTCAAAGATAGGAAAGACTAATAATAGGAGGAGAACTGTTACTTTTTCCATTGCTCCTGTCATCGGATAAGGAAGACCTCTTATTCTCTCAATTGCTGTGACATCTCGGAATAGGTGGTGCTGATTTCAGCAGGGTAGAGGACAGTTTTGCTTTTTCCTTTTAATTTCATTAGCCCTGCCCCCATTTTAAAAATACTTTCTTTGAAAGTTCCCATCGTGGCACAGCGGAAATGAATCTGACCAGGAACCATGAGATTGTGGGTTCGATCCCTGGCCTCGCTCAGTGGGTTAAGGATCTGGCGTGGCTATGTCTGTGGCATAGGCTGGCAGCTGTAGCTCCGATTCAGCCCCTCACCTGGGAACCTCCATATGCCACAAGTGTGGCCCTAAAAAGCAAGAACAGACAAACAAACCCCCCTCCCAAAACAAAAAAACTTTCCTTATGGTCTTTTTGAGCCTTTGTTTTCTTTCTTTGGAATTTGAAAGTCGGCTTTTCTCTCCAACACTCCCACCCACCTACCCCACCCCCCCCTTTTAAAAGGGGGTGCAGTTAGAGTTTGAGAAGAAAGACGTAGGGCAGACTTGGAAATAGATCTGGTTGACTGAAAATAAGTTGATGTTTTTTCCTAAAATTGTGCACTCATTCTTCCACTCGTGTTATCTCTTCTAAGCATTGTAATACAGACGTTTCCATGGGTCTGTCAGCATTCTTTGAAGCAAAGCATTTCCTTAAGTTATTTCCTTCCCCCCCAGGGAAACACACACCATTTGGACATATGCAGAGTAAGGCAGGCAGCATCCTCCTCATTTCCTGGATGCATGTTGTCATCCTTCCTGCTCACGCTTGCCTCCACATTC
Organism: Sus scrofa; assembly: GCF_054392235.1. Lineage (NCBI taxonomy): Eukaryota > Metazoa > Chordata > Mammalia > Artiodactyla > Suidae > Sus > Sus scrofa. The sequence continues at coordinate 54,642,171 of NC_139393.1, read as the reverse complement.
CCAGTGTGGACACTGAGTTGAGGAACCAGGGAATGAACTGGTGCAGAGGCACTTTTGGACTACTGCTCTACTTCAGGTCCTAACCCTTTTCTCTAGGGACTATTGGACTCCCATGGCGAACAGGTGCTTACTCAAGAGAGTAACTGGAGTTTGGTTCTCACTCTGGATAGTTAGCCACAGCAATGAAAAATCCACATGTTGCTATCCAGGAGAGATATCAGAGGTCTTAGAGGTTCAGTTCAGGACTCAAGATAGAAATTGGAGAGTTGTTATCTAAAAAGTAGTTGAAGGCATGGACATGATGAGCGCCCAGGGCGGGAAGAAAACAAGAAAGCTCAAGAGAGCCACGGCTACAACCCTGGAAAATGCCAATCTCATAAGAGTAGCAAATGATAGGTGTTCCCATCGTGGAATCAGCAGTAATGAACCTGACTCGTATCCATGAGGATGCAGGTTGGATCCCTGGCCTCGCTCCCTAGGTTAAGGGATACGGCATTACCATGAGCTGAGGTTTAGGTTGCAGGTGAGACTCGGATCTCGTGTTACTGTGGTTGTGGTGTAGGCTGACAGCTGTAGCTCCGATTTGACCCCTACTAGCCTGGGAACTTCCATGTGCCACGGATTCGGCCCTAAAAAACCAAACCAAACCAAACAAAACCCAAGAAAGAAAAAAGAAGATAGCAATTTCAGGGATATTTGCCCCACTCCTCACCCATCCCCCATGCAGCTTACCCTTTCTCCGTCCCTCCTCCAGTCTGTGGCTGATTCTTCCATCGTGTTTCCGGATCTCTTGCTCTCCTGCCTTCCCCAAACCTGTGGTAGATCCTGTATTTTATTTTGGCTGCTGCATTTGCCTAACTTCCCAATTTAGAAACCATAGCTTGCTCTCTTGCACCATCTAGATCCACCTGTTTACTGAATCTGATAAACTCAAAGATAGGAATATCCCTGTATCCGTCTCCTCTCCTTTTCCTCTTTGCCTGGTACCCAAGTCTGGGCATTCATCTTCTTTACTGACATTATTGCGTTCGTGTCCTAACTAGTCTCCCTGCCACTGGTTTACTCTCTCATCTATCCACTTCCTACATCCTGTGATAGTTTTATTTCTCCCTCCTTATTAAGGGGCAAAAATCTCGATTGTCTAGTATGGCAGAAGGGCCCTCCTTAGTCTTCTCTGGTGCCCACTGGAAAGCTCGCCCTTTCGTGACAACTGTGGCCTCACACGTGCTGTTCTGTGACCTAAGCTGTCTCCAGGCTAGACTGCAGAGGCTGGTGTGACAACTAGGTAGGATGGTGTCATTATTTGGCTTGCTACTGGAGGAGCAACTGTTTCAAGCACAGGACACATAAGATCAAGGATCTAAATGAGTGGCGGGGCCCACGCAAGTGCAGCTGACATTCTGAGGTTACTGTTGGCTGCATGGAGTGAGGGGTCTGCCTCTCAGAGGAGGCCAGAGCCAGGGTTTACAGCTTTAATTTTTTTATTTTTATTGTTTAATTTTTCTATTATTATAAGGTAAGTTTATAATATATAATATATATATGTATGTATATATATATATATATATATATATATATATATATATATATTTTTTTTTTTTTTTGCTTTTTAGGGCTGCACTGGCAGCACATGGAAGTTCCCAGGCTAGGGGTCGAATTGGAGCTGTAGCTGCTGGCCTACACCCAGCCACAGTGATGCAGGATCCAAGCCGTGTCTGTGACCCACACCACAGCTTATGGCAACACCAGATCCTTAACCCACTGACCAAGGCCAGGGATTGAATCTTTGTCCTCATGGATTCTAGTCAGATTCGTTTCCATGGAGCCATGACAGGATCTCCTGGTTATAATTTTTGATTCCATAGGTACTGAAGGTTTTTTACAAAATTTGTTTTATTGAAGCACAGTTGATTTAAAACGTTGTATTAATTCCTGCTGTACAGCAAAGCGATTCAGTTATACATATATATTCTTTTTCATCTTCTTTTCCATTATGGTTTATCAAGGATATTGCATATAGTTTGCATCTGCTAATGCCAAACTGGCCTCACTCCTTTTATACCATCACGTAGGGAAGGCAACCATATCCCCATACCCCTCAAGGGTCCACCCTGCTACCCTGTTTCTATACAAGGAGATTGTATTTCTTTCTTTCTTTTGGCCATTACCTCTTATTTTTTTTTTTCTTTTTTTTTGGCTGCATCCACGGCATGCAGAAGTTCCAGGCCAGGGACCTAACCTGGACCACAGCAGGTCCTTAACCCACTGAGCCACCAGGGAACTCCTTTCTCTTTATCTGTTTTCATTCTCTTTCTGGCTGCTGCATTGGATGGGAAGCAGGCCACGCTTCACTTTGCTGTGACTTGAACCCCCTTCCCCTTCTCTTTCGCTGTGTTTTTTTAGGATCCTGCTTAAAGATCACATCTTAGTGAAGGCGTTCTGACACCCTCTTTTTCAGGAATTGACTCCTTTAGTTCCTTTGTCGTCAGTGCTTTTGCTTCATCTTGTTCATAGGTTTCTAAGAGATCCTGTAAATCCCTTTTCTTTTTTCTTTCTTTCTTTCTTTCTTTCTTTTTTTTTTTTTTTTTTTTTTTTGCTTTTTAGGGCCACACCCATGGCATTTGGAAGTTCCCAGGCCAGGGGTCAAATCAGAGCTATAGCTGCTGGCCTGTGCCACAGCCACAGCCACATGGGATCTGAACCGAGTCTGAGATCTACACCACAGTTCTTGACAATGCCGGGTCCCTGACCCACTTAGTGAGGTCAGAGATTGAACCCGCATCCTCATGGATACTAGTTGGATTCGTGTCCTCTGCGCCATGATGGGAACTCCCTTTTTCTTATGTATTTTTCACATAACTTGCTACTCTACTGGATTGTGAATCCTACAGGGTTCAGACCGTTCTGATTGTTGTCGTCTTCCTCAGTTTCTAGCATAGCAGGTGTTTGTTAGGTGTGTTTTGAGTGAGTGAGTGGGTTATTCTTCATGTCAGGCAATCATTTCCTAGGTGCTGGTTAATCTCTGATTACTGGATAACCTACACTGAAAGGAAAACTGTAACACCTTCTGCTGTCCAACCTCTTGCACCAGTTTTGTTTTGTTTGTGGTTTTTAGTATTTTTGTTTTACCCTCACGCATGTGGAATGAGTTTTCGACACAGGGAGTCAGTGGAAAGTCAGGGAACATGCTGCATTTTCCCCCTTAAGAAGCTCTGTGACTAAGGCAACAGACCAGGCTGGCTGAGAATGTCTTCCTATTACATGGAAGCTGGACCAGAATCCCTGTTTGAGAATCGTTATTCTTAAGAACGGGTCTAGCTAGAATCTTTGAAATCCTGTTGACATGAATTTTATCAGTAAGCACCTTAACTGGATGGTGAGAACTAGAACTGCAAGCTTAGAGGAAAAATTAAATGTAAATTTCCTGTATAGAGGAGGATGGTTCAAGCAGCTGACATATAGAATGAAACAGTCAAATATTATAGGTCTAAGCAGTGTGTGATTGATGTGGCTTTGCAGTTGGGAAAGACAAAGTATTGTAAAACCACACATGCTGTGTTGACTCTCTGAGTACAAAGAATTCACAACTAGCATTTTCAGTTACTTCTCTACAGCAATTGCTGTGAATTGATAAACAGTATCGGGTTCTGATGGTCCCAGGAGGGGACTTTTCTTCTTTCCTTGTTTTGTGAAATAGCCCAAGGCAGGTGGCTTAAACTTGTTTAAGCAACCCTTGCGATTTCTGAAAAATATCATTTCCGCTTTCTCCAAAATTGGTTTAAAAGGTGTGTAAAAAAAAAAAATGACAGTGACTACTATTCAGAGACAAAGAAAAAGTAGAACTCCACAGACCCATAGAAGCAGACAATAATATCCAGGGAAAGTATAACCAAAAAACTAATCAAAACAAAACACCCCCCCACCCCAAAATCCAGGGTACCAAGACCCAGGATTTGTATAGGGTTAAGAGTGTAGATTTTTCCAGAGAATTAGGCTAGATAATCCTTTTTTTTTTTTTTTTTTTTTTTTTTTTTTGGTCATGCTCACAGCACGTGCGAGTTCTGGGGCCAGGGATCAAGCCCATGCCACAGTGGTGACCTGAGCGACAGCAGTGACAATGCCAGATCCTTAACCTGCTGAGCCACCAGGGGACGGACTCCTAGTCTAGAAAATCTTTTGAAGTCCTTACACATTCTGTCATTCTTATTCTAAAATGCTACAAAACACCTACGTTTGGCATATAAATGTTTATGAGTATTATCTCCATGACAGATTTTAACCTTAGTATTGTAAATTGTCTTTCTTGGTTCCATCACATACTTTTCTCTGGAAATTTAATTTTGCCTGATGGTCACACCAAGAGTGTTTTCTTTTTTTTCTTTTTGTCTTTTCTAGGGCCACTCCCGAAGCATATGGAGGTTTCCAGGCTAGGGGTTTAATCGGAGCTGTAACCGCCGGCCAGCACACAGCAGCGTGGGATCCAAGCCATGTCTGCGACCTACACCACAGCTCAGGGCAACACAGGATCCTTAACCCACTGAGCAAGGCCAGGGATTGAACCTGCAACCTCATGGTTCTTGGTGAGATTCATTAACCACTGCGCCACAACGGGAACTCCTACTTTTAATCCTTTAACACCACTTACAATTTGTTATTGCTGTTGTTGTATCTAGGCTTAAAACAATACAGTTATTCATAGTACACTAATTTAACTTTTAGTTGCCTTAATCCCATCATAGAACGTATAGGCTATCTGGGAAAAAATAGTAGATTAAAAAAAAATTAAAATTTTTAGAAGCCAAATAAAATTTTTAGAATATTTACAACTGGGAGAAATTGGTAATCACATTTCACTCACTATTAAAATGACCTCTTATTTCCTCTAGAAATAGATAAGAAAACATGAAAGTTCACTATTTCCATTTGGAGGCCTTTAACGGCACAGTTTTTTGTTTGTTTGTTTGTTTGTTTGTTTGTTTTTTGCTTTTTAGGGCTGAATGCAAAGCATATGGAAGTTCCCTGGAGGCAAGAGGTTGAATCAGAGCTGCAGCTGCCAGCTTACACCACAGCTCACGGCAATGCCAGATCCTCAACCCACTGAAGAGGCACAGGGATTGAACCCACATCCTTATGGATACTAGTTGGGTTTGTTACCACTGAGCCACAATAGGAACTCCTGCAACACAGTATTATTAAATAACAAATAATAAACCTATGTGCAAACTGAGCAGATGACTAACCCCTTCAGTGCCATAAATAAATGAGAAACAAGAAATCAGAAATAGACATCTGTATAAGTAATTAAAATTGCTTTTTCGTACATTCCAAGGCAAATGAAAATAAGAATGCATGAGGCCCTGGTACCCCAGGGTTCCCCAATGCAGGTCTTCGACCTAGATCTCAGTTCTGCAGTGGTTGGGAAAACCACCCTTGACACTGATGATTGTGTCACAGAGGGGAGCCTGGCCTGAAGTTGGCTTGCTGATACCTGGAGGATGAGCTGTTAGTTGACCTCAGAGAAGCAAGCAAGAAACCAGATGCTAATTTCAGTTTCTTGACTGAGTCATGGGAAGAACAAGGGAGAAGCTAGCATCCATTTTTCAAGCTGCTGACTCCATAGTGGGGAGACCCAGCGATTAAAAAGTGCATGATCTCAAAACTTCTTAGTGTCACACATCAGAAGTGAAATGATAATAAATTAGAAGTCATAGAGAAAAGACCAGCCACCTTCATAGGATCTCCCCAGCATTATTTATTGAGCTCATTTCTTTCCAGAACTTTGGGTAAACACATGTTTGCTTGTTTTGGCTCTATAAACGTCATCCAAAAGGATCAAGGAAATAGGATACCTATTAATACAAGTGGATGTTAAACCTATTTTTTCGCTCCCTATGTGTTGCAGACAAAACTTCTGAAGAGATCTTCATCTGATAAACTAATGAAACAAAGAGCTGGTTGGCTGCCACTGAACTGTGATAGAGGAGCACTCAGTGGAATTCAGAAAAAGCACGTGGGAGTTCCCGTCGTGGTGCAGCAGAAACTAATCTGACTAGGAAGCACGGGGTTGTGGGTTTGATCCCTGGCCGCTGAGCGAGGCCAGGGATCGAACCCGAAATGTCAGGGTTCCTAGTCAGATTTGCTTCCACTGCACCACAACGGGAACTCCGCTGTTGGGCTTTTAATGTGTTACCCTGAAAGCAAAGGTTTATAGACCTGGATTTTGTTTCTTCTTGTAGGTCGATGAGGTGATGCTGACTCTCAAACAGGCTTTCAGTACGGCCGCTGCCCTGCAGAGTGCCAAGACCCAGATTAAGCTGTGCGAGGCCTGCCCTATGCACTCTTTGCATAAGCTCTGTGAACGGATTGAAGGTACCGTATCAGTTGGCCTTGGCAAAACAAGAGTTTGCTTTGGCATTTGGAAGTGAGAAAGCCGCTACTGTTGTTGACTGGTTCTTTGTTTCGAGGTGCAACAAGAGCCCCAGCATCATTTCTCATGTCCAGTCAGATTTGTGCTGTCAGTCTCTCCTAGGTGCTTGGCTGTTTTTCCTCTTTCTCTCTCTCTCTTTAAATTTTTCGCTTTTTTTTTTCTGAAGGCAGATGCAGGGGAAGAACGAGCATTTCCCACAGTTCTTAAGACTCTGCTACTTGCACAGTGAGAACTGACCAAATATTTGTTGTATGAATGAAGAAAGGCAAAACCATCCCAGAATGTGGACTGTTTACTTAAGTCTTTCCTTTTTTTCCCTTTGCACTTGGTAATGTGTTTTTTTTTTTTTTTTTTTCTTTTTTCTTTTTTTCTTCTAAAAGTTTAGAACAGGAGTGAAACTTGCATGGCTTTTGAGGGACATTTGAAAATCACAGAGGGAATTCCCGTTGTGGCTCAGTGGTAATGAATCTGACTAGTATCCATGAGGATGCAGGTTCAATCCCTGGCCTTGCTCAGTGGGTTCAGTATCAGGCATTGATGTGGTTCTGTCTGTGGCCATGGCTGTGTCTGTGGCCATCAGCTGCAGCTCTGATTCGACCCCTAGCCTGGGAACTTCCATGTGCCAAAGGTGTGGCCCTAAAAAGCAAAAAAGAAGAAAGAAAATCAGAGTTCCCATCGTGGCTCAGCGGAAACAAATCTGACTAGCATCCATGAGGATGCAGGTTCAATCCCGGGCCTCAGTCAGTGGGTTGAGGATCCAGCATTGCCGTGAGCTGTGGTGTAGCTCGCAGACATGGTTTGGATCTTTTGGGTTGCTGTGGCTGTGGCTGTGGTGTCAGCTGGCAGCTGCATCTCTGATTAGACCGGCTGGAAGCCTCCATTTGCTTTGGGTCTGGCCTTAAAAAGACACACACACACACAAAAATCACACAGCCGTGATATCATAAAGCAGGTTAAAAAGTGTGTTTGGACGAGGGGGAGGGGAGTGAAGGAGAAGTGATTTTGACTCATCTTTGCTTCTTCTTCTTGTCTCTTACTAACAAAAAAGGCAGAAAACTACTGCGCCTGAGAAGACACACAATTTACTAAGCACCTGTTAAGCATCTTGCATGTTCCGGGCAGTGTGCTCGGCACTGGGGATGCAGAGATGATTGAGACGTGGACTGTGCTTTCAGAAAGCCTGTAGTCTAGAGCAGAAGACAGGCGTGCATGCACGTAAATGCAGTTTAGTCTGATTCGTGTTACAGTCGATGGGGAGACTGCAAACTCCAGCACAAAGCAGAAAATGGACTAGCCATTGTAAATGCAAATTGTGATATCAGTTTAGTAGGCAGGAGGATCCTAGGGATGTGGCAGAACTGATGAATAGCCGTGTTTACTGAATATCCACTGTGTAAACAAGGACTATTTATTTATTTATTTGTCTTTTTGGGGCCGCACCCACGGCATATGGAGGTTCCCAGGCTAGGGGTCTAATCGGAGCTCCAGCTGCTGGACTGCACCACAGCTCATGGCACTGCTGGATCCTTAACCTACTGAGCGAGGCCAGGGATCAAACCTGCAACCTCATGGTTCCTAGTCGGATTCATTTCCTCTGCACCACAACGGGAACTCCAACAAGGACTATTTAAATTTTAAAATGTATAATTCTGATTTTAGAATGCACCTTATTTTCAAACATAACGTATGTATATATATATATATATAATTTTTACAGAAATGAAACATTCTTTGATATATGGTAAAGGGAAATTATAGGGTTTATTTATTTATTTTATTTTTAATTGTTATTTCCCCAATACGGTTTTTTCCCTACTGTACAGCATGGTGACCCAGTTTCACATACATGTATACATTCTGTTTTCTCACATTATCATGCTCCATCAAAAGCTACTAGACATAGTTCCCAGTGCTGTGCAGCAGGATCTCATTGCTAATCCAGTAATGGGAATATTATAGCTGGGGAGGAAAAGCTGAATGACTCAGGAAATGATGTTCCATCAGTTTGCTATGCAGAGAGGCAAAGATTCCTTCCACCTACCCCACTCACAATACTTTCTAGATAGAGCAAAGTCTAAAGAGTAAGCAAACAAAATATTAAAATCATTAAAAGAAAATAAAAATGTTATTTTGTCCCTGAACGCAAAAGCCTTCATTGAGACACAAAAATGCAGAAGCTATCAAAAGAAGGCATTGATAGATTTGACTTCATACAATCTTAACATTGTTACATAACAACAGCTGCTTCCTTGCAAGTTAAATGATAAGCAACAAACGGCAGATTGCTGTTCAGAATTTTTTTTTTTTTTTTTTTGGTCTTTTTGGAGCTGCACCCTCATATGGAGGGTCATATGAGGTTCTTATGAACATATGGAGGTTCACGTGAGGTTCATATGAACATATGGAGATTCCCAGGCTAGGGATCTAATTGAAGCTGTAGCTTCTGGCCTCCACCACAGCCACAGCAACTCGAGATCCAAGCCGTGACTGTGACCTACACCATAGCTTGAGGCAATGACAATCCTTAACTCACTGAGCGAGGCCAGGGATCGAACCTGCATCCTCAGGGATACTAGTCAGATTCTTTTCCTCCGAGCCATGACCGCAACTCCCTGATGTTCAGAATTTTTTTTTTTTTTTGGTCTTTTTGCCGTTTCTTGGGCCGCTCCTGTGGCATATGGAGGTTCCCAGCCTAGGGGTTGAATCAGAGCTGTAGCCGCCAGTCTACTCCAGAGCCACAGCAACGCAGCATCCGAGCCGAGTCTGTAACCTACACCACAGCTCACGGCAACGCCGATTGTTAACCCACTGAGCAAGGGCAGGGATCGAACCCGCAACCTCATGGTTCCTAGTCGGATTCGTTAACCACTGCGCCACGACGGGAACTCCTGTTCAGAATTTTTAAGGGTGGTTATTATCTATAAGAAAAGGATAAAACCACCAGTAGTAAATTATGCAAATCATATTAAAAAACGCTCCTCTGAAAAAAAAAGGTCCAATAATAAAAATGAGAAGATGCTCAATCCTATCAGATATCAGAGACATGAAGATGAAAATAGCAGTAAGATACTCACCCGATTAACTGTTGCTAAGATTTTAGGGATTGTTACATTTATGTGATATAGATGGGAGTGTGAATTGGTATAGCCATTTGCAGGACAATATATACGCTGTCAACCAGCAATTCCATGTCTTGATAAGAGAAACTCATGTATAGATTCATAAGGTGACATTTTCAAGTGTATTATTTGTAAATACTAGAAAATTGGAAACAACCTAAATGTCCATCAGTAGCAATTGAACTATGCTCATATAGTGGAGCAATGAATGGGACTGAATCTCACCTATCAACTTGGATATGTCTTAAAGTTATATTATTGAGTGAAAAGAATAATTTGCTGAGTAGTACTTACTCTTTGATGCCGAATCTAGAGAAATACATAAAATAATACCTCATATTTCTTTTCTTTTCTTTTCTTTTTTTTTTTTTTTTGCCTTTTCTAGGGCCGCTCCCGTGGCATATGGAGGTTCCCAGGCTAGGGGTCTCATTGGAGCTGCAGCCGCAAGCCTACACCAGAGCCACAGCATCTCGGGATCCAAGCTGCATCTGCGACCCACACCACAGGTCACGGCAACGCCGGATCCTTAACCCACTGAGCAAGACCAGGGATCGGACCCGCAACCTCATGGTTCCTAGTCGGATTCACTAACCACTGCGCCACAACGGGAACTCCTACCCTCTATTTCTTTTTAAAAAAAACTCTTAGAAGTTCCTACTGTGGCACAGCAGGTTAAGGATGTGGTGTTGTGTCTGCGGCAGCTGGGTCACTGCTGAGGCACAGATTTCGTTCCTGACCCAGGAACTTCCATATGCCTCAGGTGTGCCCCCCAAAAAAAAACCCCAAAAAACTTTTAATTTGGTCTAAAGACTTACAGAAGACTTGCAGAGAGTTTCCAAATATTCGTCCCCACACTTTCCCTGTCATTAACATCTCACATAGCCCAGCGCCATGATCAGAACAGGACTTTAGCATTGGTACAATATTATTATTCAAACGAAATACTTCTTTTGATCTTTGCCAGCTCCATTTGATTTAATTTAATTGATTTATTTACGTATTTATTTTTTACCCAGGTCCTTTTTTTTGTCCAGGATCCCAGTTAGGATCGTGTATTGTAAATAGTTGTTGACTCGCCGTGGTGCCCTGAAGTCTGCCACTCTTCCTCCAGCTTTCCTTTTCATTCATGACCTTGACATCTCCTATGAGGAATCACTCAGTTGTTTTGCTGTACGTCCATCAGTTCAGCCTGTCTGACCGCCTCTCACATTTGGACTGAAGTCATTCCTCTGAGACAAAAGCTCTATAGAAAAGGGGCTGCCTCCTTCTCAGTGCATCTTATCAAAGAGCTTGTGATGCTGATAAGATTTACTCCTAGTCTTGCTGGCCTCACCCCCTGGTCCTGGTGGTCTCAGGAATCCTTCACTGTAAAATCACTACCATTCCCTTTGGAGCCAACACATGTCTTAGGGAAGATAGTTTGAATCTACCTAAATTTGCCCTCATGACTGTACCCACTGATTTTAGCATCTATCAATGGCAAATTCTAATATTTTAATATGTTATTTTAAATATAAGTATTTTTAATATATAAAATGTAGAACTTAGGGGAATTCCCATTGAGGTGCAGTGGAAACAAATCTGACTAGTATCCGTGAGGATGCTGGTTCGATCCCTGGCCTTGCTCAGTGAATTAAAGGATCTGGCATTGCTGTGAGCTGTGGTACAGGTCACAGACATGGCTCGGATCCCTAGTTACTGTGACTGTGGCGTAGGCCAGCAACTTCGATTTGACCGCTAGCCTGGGAACTTCCATATGCAGCCCTAAAAAGAAAAAAAATATGGAAGTTATATTACTTGAGTAATAAGATATAAATCAAATCTCTCTATATATAAATAAAAAATTACATTAGAACAAACTGGAAGCAAATATGCTCTAGATGTTGGTAAGATAATGATGAGTATCATTTTCCTTTTTGAATTTTTAGTTTTCAAACTTCACACTGTACACATGTTCTGTCTATGCAGACAAAGCTAAACACTTTGGAATCAAAAGGCAACTTTGTATTTCTTTTTTTGTTTTGTCTTTTTTTTTGTTATTTCTCTTTTAAAACTACATTGTAGGTGTGTTTTAAGCTATATTTTCTATTATGGAAAAAAAGTTTTAAACTTTCATAAAAGTAGGCAGCCTGTCAGAAGCTGGGCGTACCCTACAGCAGAGCTTTAGTAGATAAGAAGTACTCTGTTTATGTGTATATAAGGCTGGGACTCAGTTTTGTGGCATCCGAAGTGTTTATGCTTTTAGGGACCTTTGTAAAGAAAGAGAATACAAGTTGTACATCTAGGAGTTCCCATTGTGGCTCAAGGGTTAAAGACCTGAAGTTGTCTCAGAGGATTTGGGTTCAATCTCTAGCCCTGATCAGTCGGTTAAGGATCTGGCATTGCCACAAGTTGTGTTGTAGGTCATAGGTGTGGCTTGGATCCAGTATTGCTGTGGCCATGGTGTAGGCCTCAGCTGCAGCTCCGATTCGACCCCTAGCCTGAGAATTACCGTATGCTGCAGGTGCAGCCGTAAAAAACCCTAAAAAACAAATTATACATCCAGAATGAGTGGGACCCCTCCCAAGACTGCAAAGGACTTTGCAACTTAAGCTTCCCTAGCTTCAAAGTATGCATCTATCTGAAGGGAGCAAAGGAAAGATTCTTATGGATTGGAAAGGATTCACAAAGGCTGCTTTTCCTGAGGCGTTGGATGACACCTTCTGATTGGATTTCTTACCCCTGCCTTTGACATCGTGCAAAGTGAGCAAAAGATAGGGCAGGGCTCTGAGAGAATGAAAGCAATAACAATAAAGCAGATACTCTCATATGACTTACTGTCTCTGGGCACTATTGTGTTTTCCATGTAGAAATCCTGCCAAATAGGGACCGTTTTGAATCCTCACATTACTCGTGAGAACCCTGAAGCACTGAGACACAGAGTGGGTAAGAACGGCCACGTCCTCATTGCCTGGGAAGGGCAGAACCAGGATTTGAACTTGTTTAATCTGTTTCCAAAGCAACCTGATGCTTCTCTCTGAAAGTGTATCAGAAATCTGCCATGTCCAGGGCCAAGATGTCTAGAAGCCTTGGCATCCGTGTGTTTCCCCAGGCGTTGTTGCCATCTACGTCAGATAACAGTGTGACTTCTCAACTTGTGTTATGCGTAGGTACGAAAGTGTAAAGCTGGAGAAAGGACCACATTTAGACTCAAAACAAATTAATAGTAGAAAATGAGAAAGATATTTAGACGTACCTAGATAGTAGGATTTCATATCACTTACTCAGAATTATAGAATCCTGTCCATACATTTGGGTGCATTAATAAGGAGCTCTGTTTTTACTGGAGTTAAAAAAAAAAAAAAAAAAAAAAGGAAAGGGAGTAGATGAGAGTGCTGATGCGAGCCCTGATATCTCTGCCCCTGTCAAAGGAGCCTCTCCATTTAGATGGGAAGGAACCGTGTCCGCTGTGTCGGTGGACCAGAGTGAATCCAGGAGGCAGTGCCTAAGGGGACCATCTCTCAAGGACCAGTCCTCAGAGGGTGAAACCAAAGTGATGTTGAGCATCATAGAGGCGGAGCAATTATCCTCAATCTTGTTTTCCTACAGTAACATCCCTGAGGGATACATAATATACTTAGCACGCAGGATGCATTAATTCGCTAATTAGTGATTCCACATTGGGGGAATTAAAGGAAGTCAGAACAAATTCATGGCAGTGTAGGGGGCAGGCATAATTTGAAAATAAACTCCATCTGTTTGCAATGCCGCTCCCGAAATAAAGGTTTCAAGAAACTTCCTGGGCTGTGGATTTAGTTACCTATTTCAAATAAGTACCCTCTTTACCTCTCTTCTTGTAGGTCTTTTATCCTCCTATGCGTGCAAATAACATAATGGACTAATAAACCACATGAAACAAAACAAAAACAATCCTGCGAATCAGTGTCTTAATACATTGCCTAAAGAGACTCTTAATGAGACTTGGCCAGCAAATGATAAGCTGGGGTAACGCTTGGCCTCACACTGTCAAAATGAAGTTTAGTGCCCACTGTTTCTGTATGGGATGACAGAGATTGTCACAGTAATTTGGTGTCCATTTCACAAAGAAAGGTAGAGCAGAGGACTTTTTAGAAGCTTTTCTTCTTTCTGATTCCCATTATATACTGCATGGTGGTTTAGAACAGGCACTGTATGCATTCGAACCACAGTGCAATGAATTCTGGTTCTTTTAAAACAATGCATATTTTGAGGTGACTCTTCCAGGGATTTTAAAGAGAAGTCTACCTATGAGGTTCATTAAATATTATATATAACTAGATAGCCTCTTTTTATGTATGTGTGTATGCATATATGTATGTGTGTATTTACTGGTTGTGTTTTTAGGGCTGCACCTGTGGCATATGCAAGTTCCCAGGCTAGGGGCTGAATTGGAACTGCAGCTGCCAGCCTACACCACAGCCACAGCAATGTGGGATCTGAGCAGTATCTGTGACCTACACCAAAGCTCATGGCAATGCCGGGTCCTTAACCCACTGAATGAGGCTAGAGAGCAATCCCATGTCCCCATGGATACTAGTTGGGTTCCTTACTGCTGAGCCACCATGGGAACGCCTAGATATCCTCTTTTTAATCAAAATACAATACCATGAGTAGCAGTTCCATAACTTGCCCCTAACTGTGCAAAGGAGATTTGTTCCTTAAAAACGGATGGCCGGGTGAATCATTGTAAATCAGAATTACATTATTCCCTTTTTTAAAAAATGTGTAGAAACAAAAAATGTTTTTATGAAAAAAATTTTGGCCTAGGACTTAATATAAATTATGTGTAGAAGTGTGATATATAAATAATATGATGTCAAAAGGTAAACAGTTTCTTGGTAAAATAATAGCCCTAAAAAATATCCCTAAATACTAATGCTGACCTTGGCGTTTTATTGCCAAGACCTGCATAAGGGGGAGAGCTTCCTGTCTAAGCTTTAGTTCTGCTCTTTAATACTGTTATTCTTTTTTAAATGTCAAGCTTTAAGTTTAGAGATTTCCGCTAAACCCCTATGAGCTTCTAGGGTGGCTAAATTTGTTAGTATATTCCATTGTCTCTGGTTATGCTGTTGCTTTGGCATCATTTAGACATTTTTTGTTAATAAATCTGAATTCAGGGTCACTCACAGGGCCACTGACAAGGCCATCACGTCACTGATTTTGGTGAGAGAGGGGATTTTCTCTTTTATTTTCATCATTTCATTGCAGTATTCCAAGGCTTGTTGTAGGCAGGAGTGCATCTCCCAGAGATTTAACCTGCTGGTGAAGGGACAAGCTCCAATGCATTACTTATATACCTGTGGGGCCAGAATCTGTTTACCAACAATCCCCTCCCCTTCTTTTAGGTCTCTACCCACCAAGAGCCAAGCTGGTAATACAGAGGCACCTCTCATCATTGACTGATAATGAGCAAGCTGACATCTTTGAACGAGTCCAGGTAACATTCTTTCTAGGCTTCAGAAACAAGACCTAAGGAATGAGAATTGGGCCCTGTTTTTGTGAGTTCATTTTCTTCCTTTCTCCATCCGAAGTTCAAGCTACGTATCCTATTGTACCATGTGGTAGTTACTAGAATGCCACTGTTGCTTGTGCTTCCAAGAGCAGCTAGACATGAACATTTAGTTTTATGTATGTTCCTCTGTGAGACAGATTCAACTAACCGAGAAAAGGATAAAACAATATTCATCAAAGATATTGGCCTGTAATTTTGGAGGAGGGAGTGGGATGGACTAGGAGTTTGGGGTTAGTAGATGCAAGCTATTACTTTTAGAATGGAGAAGCAGTGAGGTCCTGCTGTATGGTATACTCTCTTGGGATAGAACATGATGGAAAATAATATAAGAAAGGGAATGTGTGTATACACACACACACACACACACACACACATATAGGAATGACTGGGTCACTTTGCTATACAGCAGACATTGGCACAACATTATAAAACAACTATACTTTAATTAAAAAATTCAAAAAAAGAATAAAACAGAAGCCGTATTGCCATAATGTGCTTTTGGTTTGTCTGTTCAACAGAAAATGAAGCCCATCAATGACCAGGAGGAGAATGAACTTGTCATTTTACATCTGAGGCAGCTCTGTGAAGCCAAGCAGAGGACACACATTCACATTGGGGAAGGCCCATCGGTGAGAAGGTTTCGCCTTGACCTATTTTTGCTTTTTTTTTTTTTTCATACACTCCATCAAAGTACCCTTTTCTTCTTGACCAACGAGACCCACCACTCCTGGCTCCATATTTGATACTTAGGTGTGGCTTTGTGTCCTATATTCCCTCCCCAAGCAAAGGAGAAGGCTTCTCTCTCGGAAGTTTCCTGGCACTAAGAACCGGGGAAGGAGTTCCTGTTGTAGCTCAGCAGTTAATGAACCCAACTAGTATTCAGGAAGATGCGGGTTCAATCCCTGGCCTTGATCAGTGGGGTAAGGATCCAGTGTTGCCATGAGTTGTGGTGAAGGTCACATATGTGGCTCAGATCCTTGTTGTTGTGGCTGTAGCATACACTGGCAGCTGCAGCTCAGATTCAACCCCTGGCCTGGGAACTTCCATATGGCACAGGTGTGGCTCTAAAAAGACGGGAAAAAAAAAGAAAGAAAGGAAGGAAGGAAGGAAGAACGAACGAAAGAAAGAAAGAAAGAAAGAACGAACGAACGAACGAACGAACGAACGAACCAGGGAATATACATATGTACATAGTGGCTTCTTATCTCTATATGAAATAAAATGTTTAGAGAACCAAATAGAGTGGATACACTGTAGATTCTCATGCAGTCTAGTACTATTGGTGAATATTTGTTGAAAAGATAAATGACCCACTCACACATGAAAATGGAATTACAACAAAGGCATTAGAAGAATCCGGCTTTACTAGAAGATACTTTGTTCTTTGAAACCTATTTCTTGTTTTTCCTGCTAATTTGGACATACAGGCAACTTGGAAAGGGATGGTTATCGTTGTTAATCAGAATGACAGCCATAAACATTGACATCTCAAGATTAATTTTTGTTAAACACAGGAGGAATGTCTTAGCAGAAAGGTCTTATTTCTGTCTTTTTATTACTTACAATATTAATAATTGAACCCCTTTTCCATATAATTTTTATGTTCACATTGTGAATCCCAACTTCTTACTTCCTAACAGAGCTAGAGAAGAATTCCTGTGCTTTTTAATGACCTATCATAAGCCTGTCTTTAAAGCTTCATTTAACCTTGGGTATTTCCAAACGAAAATTGATGTGTTTCTTTCTCTAGACTATTTCCAGTAGTACAATCCCGGAAAATTCGACGAGCAGTGGAAGGTTCAAACTTGACATCCTGAAAAATAAAGCTAAGAGATCCTTAACTAGCTCCCTGGAAAACATCTTCTCAAGGGTAAGATCAAACTGAGGCTCTTGTCTGTGTTTTCTGACTACTTTGCTTCATTCTCAACTGGCTCACAGCACATTTTCTTAGGAAAAAAACCTTAAGATTAATTTAGTTAGCCCTTATTTAAAATAATCTCTGAAAATTTAGTTTCATTCGCAGCTCTAGCTTTATTTTGGTGCCTCTGATATCTGTCTTTGAGCAGTAGAGATTTAGTAGCAGAGATATATGTATAGAAAAGGAGAAATAGAACATTGATGCCCAGTCCTGAGACCTTTTTATCTTTTGCCACATTTTATTTTGTGTTGTTTCTTTTTCTTTCTTTCTTTCTTTCTTTTTTTTTTTTTTGCTTTTTATGGATGCATGTGTGGCATATGGGAGTTCTCAGGCTAGGGGTCGAATCAGAGCTACAGCTGCTGACCTATGGCACAGCCACAGCAACGCAGGATCCGAGGTGCGTCTGTGACCTACCCCACAACTCATGGCAAGGCCAGATCCCCAACCCACTGAGCAGGCCAGGGATCAAATCCACATCCTCATGGATACTAGTCGGATTCATTTCTGCTGCGCCACAATGGGAACGTCCAGTTTGCCACATTTTGAAGTTATAAAGAAACCCCTCTTTAGCTCATTCTCAGAAAGCTGATAGGGAAGGCTGAAAATAGTGAGTATAAGTTCATAGAAATGTATGTGTTCCATTTAGTGAATTTATATATTCTGTTTAGAAATAAGCCAAGTGATTTCTCTTCCTCTCCTTCCTGAACAGTTCACTCCGAAAGCTATTGGACAAGATGCTGGTGTCTTGACCTTGGGTCTGTGAGGCAGGCAGCCACAGTGGCTCAGTGCAGGAAGACAGAGGCTGTATGGGTGCTGGGGCAGATGGTTCTGTGCAGTGAGTGGAAACCAGAGCTGGTGATAAGGGCATCAGACTGTGGGGGGTGGGGATGCCCCCATGCAGGGTGTCAGAGCCAGGGTGGAGGGGAGAAAGCCTTCAGGGCGCCCAGGACAAGGAATTGCCTATGTTGTCCATGTCTGGGAGACTGTTTCTGTTTTGTAAATGCATTCATTTGTATCCTTTTTTCATATGATACCAGGCATATGGAGAATCTAAAAAAAATGATACAAATGAGCTTAGTTACCTTTCCTCACTCATGGTTTCCCCACCTGTGAAATGGGCGTCCTCCTACCTGTGTCAGTCACATTCTGGTGCAAAGGAGGTGTCAGAATGTTAGGAAAAGAGCCCACCGTAGATATGAAGTGGGACACAGAGCAGTGGGAAGCTCCGAAACCTCTGTCACTTCCAAAATGCCACAAGGGTATTGAGAGCGTTACGCTCTTGATCCCCGCTGAGGACCTTGGCTCGCTGCTCCGTATGTGCGCGGCAGACTTTGAAGTGCCGCTTGCAGAGCCTTGAACGGCTGTCATGACTTTTCAGCAAGGGCACAGCCAGTCTGTTTCGGTCAAGGTGGATACTGTAGCTTTTGTGTCCCAGTGTGCTGCCAACTACCATCAATTATGTGACCTAACAAGGTCTCGCTTACACCATACACCGCAGCATGGACTTGTGGGGAAGGCTGGCACGTACCCATGTTGTATCGAAGGTTATATAGGAAAGAGGTTTTGTGGACTTCTGAAACTTGTCTGTTTATTTATTTTTTTTTCTTTCTGAGTGAGATGGTAGAAAACTGACACTCCAGGCATGGTGTTTGGCTCCCAGTTGCTGCTATTTTTAAATGTCAGCATATTTTATTTAACTAACTATAGTTGTTTATGAAATAGGATATGTTTTTAAGATGCCTTAGCGCTCAGCTCAATAATAATTCAAAAGTGGGTCCAAAGGAAAAGACTCGACACCCACATTACCACGTTATAATAGCTAAAACTGAAACACTGTGTGTTCAGAGGTGCAAAGACAGGCTCTTGTATTGTTTGTCGGTTGCCTCTGCTTAAACTGATGTTTTCCAAAAGAAGACTGTTTACTAGTATATGCATATATTCCTGAAAGAGAAATATTTACTAATAGAAAGTGTGAGTCATTGGAAAACTGTCCTCATTTCATGGTTTCTTCGGAGTGAGAGCCATTGTCCTCACTTGCTGATGAATTAATTGGGGGAGGGTAGAGTATCATTTTCAAGTTCATTTATTTTTCTTTGTGTGTAAGGAAAACTCATGGATAAAACACTTCCTATGGTGAGACTGCTTATGGCACAGAGAGCAGAGAGAGGTCTTGTTGTCTGTGGGCACCTTGGGGACAGAAGGCAGAGATGGATGAGCCATCCTGGGAGCCCGCAAGCAGGGCTGGTGAGGGAGGCGGCTGCAGAGGAGACAAAGAACTGATGGAAGGGGAGAGAGCCGTTGTTTTCATTGTGATTGAATCCGGAGGGAAAGAATGAGATATTTCCTCTTAGCACATCTTTCTGTTGGCTCCCTTCCCGTCTCCTTCTCTTTTGCCCAAGCAGACTCTGGGCACAGATGACCTCCCCATCTGTCTGAATCTGGGAATCAGTGGGCAGTCTGGGAAGCCCAAGGAGAAACCCTCGGGAACTCCTGTTCCCCCAGCTGCCCCTGGATGGGATTCCATCCAGCCCTAGGATGGATCAGATCAGAACATAGGGCAAGGCTGCCATGTGGCCTGGGCAGCATCCAGGGCTAGAACTTGTCCTTGCTTTCCTGCTTGCAAATTACAAAATAATAATAACTGGAGTTCCCCGATGGCTTAGCAGCTGAGGATCTGGCATTATTACTGCTGTGGCTCTGGTCACTGCTTTGGTGTGGGTTCTTTCCCTGGCCTGGGAACTTCCTCATGCTGCAGTCAGAGCCAATAATAATAATAATGATAACAACTAAGAAGTAGGAAAGAGTGAGAATGACTACTCAACATTCCCCATAACCCCTGGGGTAATTCATTTTTGCTGGGTGTTTTGTTGTCGTCAGTGTAAATATATTCTGGATATATGTTATATATGTATCTTTTGGGTTTGTTGAACATATGCATTCTCAGAAATGAAAAAAAAAAAACACTCCTATGAGTAAAATGTGTGATTTATGTTGTTTTTCTTTTTCTTTCTTTCTTTTTTTTTTTAGGGCTGCACCTGTGGCATGTGAAAATTCCCAGGCTAGGGGTTGAAACAGAGCTACAGCCTCCAGCCTATACCACAGCCACAGCAGTGCGGGATCCGAGCTGCATCTGTGACCTACACCACAGCTCATGGCAATGCTGGATCCCCAACCCACTGAGCGAGGCCAGGGATTGAACCTGCATCCTCACGGATACTAGTCGGATTCGTTTCCGCTGCACCAGTACAGGACTCCCTTGTTTTTCAAATAATGGAAATGATTTGATACCCACCTGACTGCATTCTCTATGAATAACCTATTTGAGATAACCAGGCAGGTTGGTTGTTCAGTAGCAGCAAAAAAAGTAGAAAGCAACATGGCCTGTTTTTCTTGACCACACATATGAACCCAGTAATTTATCAGCCACATGAATAGTTTATTTTTGGAAGTATTTCATGTCACTGAATAGAACTAACGAACTGATAGAACCTACATCAAGTTCTAGGACATTTGCAAAATAACTCTTAACCAATGTAGGCTAATTGTTGTTTTTGTAATGGTATTTTCACAAAGCTCTGTGTCTTCAGGAAGTAGTATTGAGTAATAGTTCAAGAGGTTCATTTTAAAGTTGTGCTCCCTGAATTCAAATTGCTGTTCTGCCCTTTAACTGTGTAAACATTGGCAACCTACTTCTCTGTACAGGCACACTGAATAAATATGCTTACTTCATTAGAATTGTTGTGGAGATTAAATTAGGTAATACATGGTAAAATACTTAACATAGTACATGGCATATGCTAAGTATTCAGTAATGTTAGAAGCAGCTCTCTTTTATAATTGATGTAGTTATTTAGGGAGCCACCAGGGATAGAAAACTATAATTAATATACACATATTAGAATAAATATTGTTTCTATGAAACAAGATAGGATATCATAAATATAAAAGAGTCAATTGAGGAGTTCCCTCTGGCTCAGCGGAAATGAATCCGACTAGGAACCATGAGGTTGCAGGTCCGATCCCCGACCTCTCTCAGTGTGTTAAGGATCTGGTGTTGCCATGGGCTGTGGTGTAGATTGCAGGCACGGCTCGGATCCAGCGTTGCTGTGGCTGTGGCCTAGGCCGGTAGCTGCAGCTCCAATTCGACCCCTGGCCTGGCAACCTCCATATGCCACAGGTGCGGCCCTAAAAAGACAAAAAAACAAAAATAAAAAACAAATGAAAGAAATAGGTGTGAAATGTTACTATTTGACAAAGTAGTACAAGTTTTAAGATTAAACATATTTCTTAAAAAAAAAAAAGTCAATTGCAAATGGGAAAGAACTCTTAAAATTTTCTGATTGTGGACCTCAAATGAAAAATTCAGTAGAAGGCTAGGAAAGCAAGAGTTTGAAAAAAATTGTCCAGAAAGTAAAGCAAAATAAAGTCATGGGAAATTGGAGAATTAGGTAAAAAGCTAAAGGATCAGTCTGGAGATCCAAAAGCCAGGTGGTAAGAGTTCTAGAAAGAAGATGCAGGCAGAAATTTTCAAAGAAATCATTTAAGAAATTTTTCAGAGCTAAAGGATATGTTTCAAGATTCAATGGACTCAGAAAATGCACACTAGAAGGACTGAATAAAGCAATGCAAAGGCATTTGGTTGTGAAATTTCAGAACGCCCAAAGGTCAGCTCAGATTCTGCTCCAGAGAGAAATAGCAGGTGACACATACAGCTCAAGAATCCTAGTGAAACTAGACTTCTGTACCAAGACACTTGAGCAATGCTAACATATTCTGAAGGGACATTTCCAAGCAGAACGGTATATTCAGCCCAACCATTATTAAAACACAAACATAGGACAGTGACATTTATAGACATGTAAATTAAAAAAAATTTACTTCCCAGTTTCCCTTTCTCGGAAAGCACCTGGAGTATACATTCCATCAAAATGAGGAAGTAAACTAAAAAAAGAGGAAGACAATGAGCTCAAGGAAACAGAAATTCCAACCTAGAATAGCATTGAAGGGGACTTCCTGTTGTGGCTCAGTGGTAATGAACGCCGACCAAGATCCATGAGGATGTGGGTTCGATCCCTGGCCTCAATCAGTGGGTTAGGGATCCGGTATTACCAAGAGCTGTGGTGTAGGTTGCAGACGTGGCTCAGATCTGGCGTTGCTGTGGCTGTGGTGTAGGCCAGCAGCAACCGTTCCGATTCATCCCATAGCCTGGGAACCTCCATATGCCATGAGTGTGGCCCTAAAAAGAAAAAAAAAATTATAGCATTGAAGGAAAATACTGGAAACATCTATTCCGGAAGCCTAAATTACCACCAGAACAGATTGGGACAGGAAGACAGAGGTCTCCAAAATGTAGCCCGAAGAAAAAGAAAAAAATGTAATTAATGGATTAGGGGATGTTTGACCATATAGAAATCTGCTGGCAATAAATGAATAATAAATAAATTATTGGTAATAAATTAGTTATTACTGAGGCAATTGTTAACTCTGGGGAAAACAAACTCTGTAAGGTATGAGTTATATTAATAGCAAAATGTATAACTCAGATGTAAATGGTATTTATTTATGTATATATTTATTTATTTTGCTTTTTAGGGCCACACCTACAGCATATGGAAGTTCCCAGGATCGGGGTCAGATTGGCGCTACAGCTGCTGGTCTGTGACCTACACCACTGCTCACGGCAATGCCAGATCCTTAACCCACTGAGTGAGGCCAGGGATTGAACCCTGATCCTCATGGATACTAGTTGGATTCATTACCACTGAGCCACAATGGAAACTCCGTAAACAGTATTTATAAGGTCATAAAAATCTAAGCATAAAGTATTGGTTTAGCTGAAACTTGTGATAGAATTCTCCTGAGAGAAGAGGGGAAGAGAGAAGTGTGTAGAGGGATGGGTGATGAAGTGAGAATCATAAAGTCTCTTCTTCCAGAGTAGAAGGTGAATAGATAGTGCCTAAAATGGAAAGATTAATGGTAATGTAAAAAGAGTAACAAAAGCATTAAAGAAAAAAAAATTTTATTTTTGGCTACACCCATGGCATCTCACCTTTGAGGCCAAGGATCCAACCCTCGAGGCAGTTGTGACTTGCGCTGCAGCTGCAGCAACACTGGATCCTTAACCCACTGGGCCACAGGGAGCGTCCAACAAAAGTACTGAGAGAAATAATTTCAAGTGTTTGCTTTTGGGGAATGTGATGTGTGAGAGAGGCGGCCGGTGATGGCCACCTATCGTTATAAGCTTGGTAGCGCCATATGACTTTGGAAACTTTGTGTCGGCATTACTTTGATTAAAAATTAAACACTTAAACCCCTTCCAAATTAAACCCAAGAATGTTTGGAGACACACTTGAAAACTGTGAAATGCTGTAAAAATATTTTGCATTTTTTTCCTTGTGTAGAGTCGCTGTCACACTGACTTGATGTATGTCTACTTCTTCTCTTTACAACTTGCCCATGTGTTTTAGAATTATGTGGAACTTCTCAGTTGGTATTTTGTCTCGTAAGATCCTCTCCGTCTTCTTTCCTTCAATACTTGGCTTCAGTTTCTTCATGTATGAAGTGAGGGGTAGAGATGAGATGGTCTCTTTGGTTCCTTTTTTGATCATCTACCAAATCCATATCAAAGGACTGTGTGAACCGAAAAACAAGAACCAACTCACCATTATTGAAGCTGACTTTTATCTAGTCTTCTGGGAGAAAGGCTTTATTGGACTCATTTTGCATTATGGAATAATGAATGAAGCTAAATCTGTACATTTTTGGTTGCGGTTTTTTTTTTTTTTTTTTGTCTTTTTGCCATTTTCTTGGGCCGCTCTCGCGGCATATGGAGGTTCCCAGGCTAGGGGTCGAATCGGAGCTGTAGCCACCAGCCTATGCCAGAGCCACAGCAACGCGGGATCCGAGCCGCGTCTGCAACCTACACCACAGCTCACGGCAACGCCGGATCGTTAACCCACTGAGCAAGGGCAGGGACTGAACCCGCAACCTCATGGTTCCTAGTCGGATTCGTTAACCACTGCGCCACGACGGGAACTCCGGTTTTCTTTTTTTAACCTGTGTTTATTGTAATCCTGTAATATAAACTGTGACCTAGGTTGTAGGGAAATTGTGGGTATTAAGCCATTTTCTTTAGAACTGTTAAGATTTGTTGTGCTGTACCTTCCATGTTGGTGTTTGTCTGCAACACCAAGTTCATGGGTTGGGTCTTATGGGTGAATAATGTTTAACCTTGTGACCAAAGTCACTTCAATAAGTGTGGTCTGAATATCTGGTTATCTAATGGCTGATTTAGAAATAATGGAAATAGAGTGTGAATTGTTCTCTTTGCCATGCTGGGGATGGCTGTTAATACTGCCAACAAATTTGAATGAACCCCAGAAGTTCCCGTGTAATGCCGACATAAAGGGGCAGCTGCCTTTAATATTTAAAGTAAAAATGCAGGAGTTCCCATTGTGGCTCAGAGGTAACAAACCCAACTAGTATCCATAGGGACTTGGGTTCGATCCCTGGCTCTGCTCAGTGAGTTAAAGGATCTGGCATTGCCATGAGCTGTGGTGTAGGTTGCCGACATGGCTCAGATCCAGCGTTACCGGGCCTGTGGTGTAGGCCAGCAGCTGCAGCTCCGATTCAACCCCTTCTCTGGGAACTTCCATATGCCTTTGGTGCAGCCCTAAAAAGACCAACCAACCAAGCAACAAATAAAAAGTAAAAATGCAGACTGTATGAATGCTTTAATTTTTTTGTCTTCACTCAGGGAGCTAACAGAATGAGAGGCCGGCTTGGAAGTATGGACAGCTTTGAACGGTCCAACAGTCTTGCTTCAGAGAAGGTATCTAAGCGGAGCTCCCTTTTTCACTACCATTGCAACTGGGCAAAACCCAACACTAACATGATAATATGCATGCCTAGTAATTTTTGTTATGAGCCCTTATGACTAAAAAAATAAATATTTGAGCCTTTATTATTTGAAAGAAGATTCTGGATAGTAGCATGTTGCTCTTGACCCAACTGAAGCTTTCTCTTGGTGGGACGGAAAACATCCCTGGCTGGCTAGCTGCACTATGGGGCTTTTTTCTCTTTGGAGATAACAGGGGTTTAGGGGACTGTCTGTGAGCAACTGTTGATCCAAAGCCATAGAAAAAGGAGCCATATGATGACTGCACTTGCACGGTGATCTTTTCATCTTTTGTTCTGTTTTCATGTTGCTCTCCACCCCCCATGTTTAACCCTTTTAACTGCAATATTCAGCTCTTCTTCATTTCACAGATGATTCTCAGTTGGTTTGGTTTCCTGTTTCCTGTAACATGTCACCTAAGGCAAAGGCAACCTATTTTTTTTTTTTCAAATGGAAAAAATATTAAAATATTTTTACTATAGTTTCTTTTGGTAGAATGGAGGACTTAAGTCCAGTTATGAGTCCATTAGCCCCAATCCATTGTTCATCAGACTACACATTTATGTGGCGGAGACTGTTCTGGAAAGTATAAACAGCATTCTTGTCTAAATTGAAAGATTTATGATGTCTCCCCCTGCAATATGAGAGGCATTCCGGCATAGCTCCCTTTTCATTCATTTCCTGTTTTTCATGTCTTTTTAAGATTTTCTTACCTCAGGGAACCCGTAGTTGGATAGAAACATCCCCAGTGAGGGGAGATACTTAACAGGCTTTATTTTATTTTCCTGAAGTCTTTTGCCACGAGCCTGGGACACTTAAGCAGTGTGATATTGTTTTGACAGTACAGGAAACATGCCACTGATAAGTCATGGAAAGCAGTCGGTAGGTAAATACAGACTCCACCCTCTTTTGGTCAGGATCTCTTTTCATCTTTTTTGGCAACGGAGAGAAAAGTACAGTAGCTGTATAGCATTGCACCGCAAAGGGGTTGGGGGAAAGGATACCTTTTCTTATCAAGCCTTTCACTTTCGGGCCTGTCTTCACGGATGCGGTCTTACAGCTGCTTATCGGCAGAAGTGGGTGGTGGTGATACTGATTAGCCCTCAGCATGGATTGAGTAAAACTAAACAAAACAACAGTTTGTCGTGACTCAGGAGGAGGAAGAAGAGGCCCCCTGTCACTTCGGAGCTCCGTGTTGGAGCGGGTCTGCCATGCTCCATGTAGGGAGGCAGACGCCTGGCTTCTTGCGTTGCAGGACTACTCGCCCGGAGACTCTCCGCCGGGGACCCCGCCGGCTTCCCCACTGTCCGCCGCTTGGCAGACGTTCCCTGAAGAGGATTCCGACTCCCCGCAGTTTCGAAGACGGGCCCACACGTTCAGCCACCCACCTTCCAGCACGAAGAGAAAGCTGAATTTCCAGGATGGGAAGGCTCATGGGGTCCGCTCCCCTCTGCTGAGGCAGGGCTCCAGCGAACATTGCAGGTGAGTCCAAACCGCTCTCCGCAAGCGGGAGCCCCGGCCACCTGGCCCTGGGCGCTGACCCCTGGGGAGTCGAGAGGGGTGGTGACCTCGTGCTGCAGCCAGCGCTCAGGGGTTCAGAAAAGGCCATAAAAATAAATTGAATTCTAAAATCCTTCGTTACTAAGGGCAACAGGCCAGCTTTAAGACACAGCCCAAGAGAAGAGAGAGAAGGTTTAGGTCGGGAATATGTTGATTTCCCAGGAAAACGGAGGCCGCAAGGTATCAGGCGGTGGTTTGGTCTGAACGAAACTGCTGACGACACGTGTTCCTTAGTGTCTCCTTGATGATGACTTCCGTGAAACGGTCAGCAAATTCGAAAATAACATCCTGTTGCCTACCATGAGACTCGAAGGTTAAAAAAAAAATCACCTACTTTACCTTTACACATGGAATAAAATTTGGCTGTATTTTATTTCATAGCAAATTAAAGCCAAGTACAAAAAGTGTTAAGCATTTTACCTAGAATAAAGTGATAATCTATACAAAAGGGTGCATATACCATAATTGATGGGACGTGTCCATTAGAAATTGTATGGTGTTTAAAAAATGATTTAACAAAATCATTTGGCATTTGGTAAGATATAATAAAGGGAGTAAAATGGGAATCGTAGAATGATTATACATCTCACTGAGTAGCACAAATCAGAATTTATATTCTAGAACTAATTTTGTTTCTCCTCTACCTATGAGTTTGGTGTAGGAAACAGTCTGATAGGGATCCCAGTCAGAGGAAAACAACCCCCACAACTTTAAGTACAAAGAAGATTAATTTTTATATTAGTTGTTATCAAGTTTACCAGCATTTCTTTTAAGGATACAATGGAACTGCTGTTTTTTTGAATGATTCTATATTTAAAAATAAGATATTTATGATACATGAAAATAAGGTAAATTAATAGAATTATCCTCAGATTTTTTAAATGAAAATGTATTACTCATGTGCATATCAAAAATTTTTTATGATCATTTATATTTACCCAAGGCATTAAGTCTTTTTTTTCCAATGAAAGTCATTTTTAAGAACTTGACATTAATTATTTTAAACTATAAATGATGTCTCTATTTTTCCTTATGTTTTCTGCATTTTGTAATGTATATGCTCAAAGGATTTCTGTCAAGATAAAAAGGTACTATTTATATCATGGTTAAATCTTTCTATGAGAAGTCTCTTCTCGAAAAAAAAATGTCTGTAGGATGTTTAGAGATTCCAATAAACCCATGGCTGCATAATTCCATAGGCTGCAGGAAAGAACTTGGGACCTTAATGTTTGTTAAGTTAAAGGTATTATGATGAATTCCAGCAATCAAACATGTTCTTAAATTTTTGGAAGGGTTTATATCTTAAAAATAATCAGATCCTTGAACTACTACGAATCATCAGTGTTTCCTTCCGGAAGTTGTTTCCTGTAATTATTTGTGCTTTCCTACTTTTTCCCCTTGAAGTATCTTTTGCATGTCAAGACAGACACCTTCTGTCCTCAAATTGTTAAAAGTTTTTTTTAGAGACAAACGCTGTGTAGACAAGGAATTCCGTTTGTGAGACAAGGAACTGGGTCATAGTCATCTAATAGAGAACTGCATGCATATAAATTTTTTCCCGTATAAACGGAGCCCTGGTTACATCAATGGCAAGAACCTGTGTCTATGCTATTTCACAGTGAATGAAGATTGTGCCAAAATATAAATTAAGATGCATTTGCTGTATTTTCTGTACTCAGCAGCCTTCCGTCAGTTCGGCGCATGCACAAGGAGAATAATTCTTCCACCAGTCTTCCAAGTCTTCATACTTCCTCCTCTGCCCCTTCCTTCACTGCCCCCTCTTTCCTGAAAAGCTTTTACCAGAATTCAGGTAGACTGTCCCCACAGTATGAAAATGAAATCAGGTGAGATCAGTGTCCTCTGTTTGCAAAGCAACATTTTCTGCAGTGATATACTGATATGTTACTAAGAAGTGGCTGATTAATTTTAGAGTGACATGAATGCATCCGTTTGTGCTTGTTCTAACCTGTTTCTAATATATTGGTTTCAATTCAAATTAATATGAAGAAAACTTTTAAAACCAATGTTTCAAAGCTTTTAGGTGACATGATAATCTTACTTTTTGGATTATGTTTTTTTGTACAGTTTTGTGTGTTTCTTTGCCTTGCGCCCCAGAGTCTAAGCTTTGCTTTGTTTGGAACCAGACCCAGTGCTAACGTATACTAAGAAATCCTCCCCTGATCATGCCTTTTTAATCTTACCTTCTCTGGACATATCTTAGGGAGCCCAAAAGCCACTGATTTAAACAACTGTACCTCAGTGATGAAGATGACATATCTATAATTTTAAGTATATGGAATATCTCCTAGGCATTTCTCTGATTTTTCAATGACATAGATGTTTCTGAATTAAGTCACATAATGGGTACCAGGATCATGTGGTCAGCAACTCTTTCAGACAGCATGAGGGAGATCTTGAATCTTGTAGACATTCAATTTTGTTTTGTTTTTGTCCCCAGTATTGAAAATGTGTAGCATATATTAAACCTTGTTCTTTGCTCTTAGAGCTACACAAAATCAAATGTGATTTTTTTTGATGATTGATTTTACATTTTTTTGAAATTGTGAAATCTCACTGATCTTGCACATTCTCAGTGGGATAGTCTAGTATTTGGAAAGTGCTAGAATAAGTTGGAAGTTCTTTTAAAGGGGTTGTTGTTGCCTTAGACGTTTCTGAGAGTCATTGCTATTTTTATGTGTAGCTTGAGCCATTCATTTTTATTGCTGTATAGTATTCCATTTAATAGACCAGAGTTTACCCACTCTCTTGCTGATGAGTATTGATTGATAATTGGCAATTCTCGCAATCAGGGAGAGGAATACATGCTAAAAATGAGCCTGTGTGCCACTCAGACCTTCCTAGGTATTCTTTCCACTTCCTTTCTTTTAGACTTAGGAAATCCAAAAATTAGCGTGTAGTTAGGTAACCCACGATAACTAGTTAAATTAGAATAACCCTTGAGTTATCTGTGAATATCTCTTATCTATGTGTGTCAATTTTTTGGTACCCCAAGAACAGTAATTAATGTTGGATTAATAAAATTTTGAATCTGAACTTTCTTCTGAATTAGTACAAAGTTATGTTCAAACAGTGAATTTCTAGTGAAGGTAGTTGGTGCAGAATTGATTTTAAAGGGTTTTTCAGGGACAACCTTATGGCAGAAGATTTACAAGAAGTTAGCCATAAAATTAGCATAATGTATATTGAAGAAGCAATGAATTTGGAGAACTGAGAATGTATACCTATCAAAATGTCAGTTTGTCTTATTATCTCTGTAGTAGTACCTATTAATAAGAATACAATGCTTCCCGTGACACCCATTTGCAATTTCCCCTTGTTTTGTTCAAATGAGCAGCAGGAGAATCTTTGTTTCCTTCCAGAAGCAGAACAGTGCCTGAAGGTGACAATTAGGGAAAGCCACCAAGAAGGTTGAAGATGAGCTATGAATTGGTTATAGAGTATAAAAGCAGTGACTTTTAAAAAAGATTAGAGGTTTTTTTGTTTGTTTTTGTCTTCTGTCTTTTTTAGGGCCACACCTGCAGCATATGAAGATTCCCAGGTTAGAGGTCTAATTGGAGCTGTTGCCTGCCTACGCCACAACCACAGCAACGTGGGATCCGAGCCGTGTCTGCGACCTACACCACAGCTCACGGCAACACCGGATCCCCAACCCACTGAGCAAGGCCAGGGATCCAACCCTCAACTTTATGGTTCCTAGTCGGATTTGTTTCTGCTGCGCCACGATGGGAACTCCAAGATTAGAGTTTTTAATGTAAAGTTATATATATATCTTCAGTAGTTTCTGCTTAGGTGTGGGTATCATTCTTGTGTACCTCACTCTAACAGGAGGATATTGAAGTCAGAGGGCAAGTAGTTTTGCACTGACATTATCTCATTTGAAATGACATATTTAAACATGCAGAGGGCTTTTAAATCAGAAGCATTATTAAAATCATCCTGTTTTTGGCGCTTTGTAATGTTTTCTTGGCTCTGAGAAGTTTTAAAAATCAGAGAGCATTGGAGTTCCCGTCATGGCTCAGTGGTTAACGAATCTGACTAGGAACCATGAGGTTGTGGGTTCGATCCCTGTTCTTGCTCAGTGGGTTAAGGATCTGACATTGCCGTGAGCTGTGGTGTAGGTTGCAGACGCGGCTTGGATCCTTTGTTGCTGTGGCTCTGGTGTAGGCCGGAGGACTATAGCTCCGATTCGACTCCTAGCCTGGGAACCTCCATATGCCACGGGAGCAGCCCTAGAAAAGGCAAAAAGACCAAAAAAAAAAAAAAAAAAAAAAATCAGAGAGCGCTTTTTTTTTTTTTTTTGTATTTTTGTTTACTTTTTGTACAATGTTTTGTAATTTGACAGTATAGGATCAAAAGGCCAAAAAGACACTTTAACATTTTCATTAAAAAGTACACCGATCCTAAGCAGACAGCATCGTGTCTTATCACAGAGTGAGCACCCGCCCCTGTCACCCCCACCCAGTCACTAAATGGAGTGCTACCAGCACCCCTCCAGCTCCTCCCATTTCCCCACCCAGTCTTGACCCCTCATCCTGACCTCGAATACCATAGTTTAGTTTTGCCTGGTTTTAAACTTTCTATAAATGGAATGATACAGCATAAATTCTGTTTCATCTCACTTCTTTCACCGAATATTACTTTATGAGATTCATGCCTATTTTTATATGCACTTCAGTTCATTCACTTTTATTGCTGAATAGTATTTTATTTACTGTATCACAGTCAATCCATTCATTTGCCCACGGGCATATGGGTTATTTCTAGTATTTTGGCTTTTAAAGCATATTCTCCTGGGGTATTGTTGTACGTATCTTTAGAGGTATACACCTGTGTGCTTTTTCTTTGGCTGCCCACACAGTCATGCAGAAATTCCTGGGCCAGGGATTGAACCCCCGCCACAGCAGCAGCCAGAGCCACAGCAAATGACAGAGCTGGGTCTTTAACCCACTGAGCCACCGAGAAACTACCCTGTGCATTATTGATTTTTTATACAGTAGTAAAACTGTTGAACAAAATTCTTAATAATTTCAGTTAGTAAGTTACTTAGACACACATTTACTAGTTATAATCTTGGAGAGATTTTTTTAAATGATATCATGGGAGTTCCATTGTGTCTCAGTGGTTAACGAATCTGACTAGAAACTATGAGGTTGTGGGTTTGATCCCTGGCCTCGCTCAGTGAGTTAAGGATCCGGCATTGCTGTGACCTGTGCTGTGGGTTGCAGATGCAGCTTGGATCCTGAGTTGCTGTGGCTCTGGCGTAGGCTGGCAGCTACAGCTCCGATTAGACCCCTAGCCTGGGAACCTCCATATGCCGTGGGAGCGGCCCTAGAAAAGAAAAAAAAAAAAAGGATATTGTGAAATAATTTCAAATTTACAGGAAGGTTGCACAAATATTGTGGAGAACTGCTAACCATTTATCCAAGATCATCAATTTTTTTACATTTACCACATTTGCTTTATCATTCTGTCTGATTGCATACATATATATGCATACATATATGCATATATTTTTCTTTATTCTAAGCCATTTATGAGTAGATTGCCCACATCAAGTCCCTTTACTCTGAACACTTTAGTGTGTATTTATTTCCTAAGATATTCATGCGTGTGGTTTTAAGCCAGTAATTTCTGAACTCTCTTTTTCTTGTTATCACTGGTATTAGAGAAAACATCTTATGCACACAATTACCATGATATTTGGAACAGTTCAGAATAATGAGAGGGAGAGGTCCAGAATACTGTGAAATGTAATTTTCACTTGGGTACCTCATATCTTATTAGATGCATGGAGTGAATCTCTAAATATTCACAGGCAAGTAAGGCAGAGGGTGGGTTGGCACATAGGCTAACGTATTATTATTATTATTTTTGTCTTTTTAGGGCTGCACCTGAGGCACATGGAGGTTTCCAGGCTAGGGGTCTAATCGGAGCTGTAGCTGCCGGCCTATGCTACAGCCACAGCAACACCAGATCTGAGCTGTGTCTATGACCTACACCACAGCTCACGGCAACACCAGATCCCCAACCCACTGAGCAAGGCAGGGATCGAAACTGCATCCTTGTGGATCCTAGTCGGGTTCGTTAACCACTGAGCCACGTAGGGAACTCCTAAGGTACTATTTAAAGCTCAGGTTAATTTGAAATTTGAAATTCAGATTAAGCATCCTTCTCCAGGACCACTATTCTGAATTATTAAAAACATGTAGTTTATTGTTTTTAAGCAGGCTGAGAAAAAGAAGGCAAGATAGTTTTAATATCACAGTTATTGAGTGGTAGGTTCATTTGCACAACGTTGAAATGCTAAAGGAAAGCAAGTATGCAAATGTTTTGTTTCACCTTACCAGGACTTGATTCTTAAAAGCTTGATTTTACTTAATTGTTTAGTAGCTAAAATATAATTGTGTGTGATATATCAAATATATAAATATCAAATATATTACCTCCTTTTATAGACAAGCATCTTTGTTCCTCCTTATTATTGCTTCTCAGCTTTTAAGCTTTTATTTAAAAAATAATTTATGTGGAAATTCACTGGCCAGAAGTCAATGACAGTCATTACTTCCCTTATAAAACTTTTAAAATGAGAAAATAAGATTTTTGCTGATTAAGTACTTTGTGGTACAGTTTTGGTTCTTTAGTTCTCTCATATGCACTGATCAAAATAGTGTAATCACTCATTATGGTCTATTATTGAGCTTAGCCGTGTTCTTTGGTGTCTTATTGGGGATATCTTTTTATTCTAAACTCTGGTTTGGGACATCTCTCTTCTCTGTGCTAATGCCCTTCCTTGTTTCCCTGTTTACTAGACAGGACACTGCTTCAGAATCAAGGTGATTAGAGGTCTAAATATTTTCATTTAAAAAATGTATTCATTCTTCCACCTGATGGTCACCATTAATTTAAGCATCAACTTTGGGAAGTTCCCTCGTGGTGCAGTGGGTTAAGGATCCAGCGTTGCCACGGCTGTGGTGCAAACCACAATTGCGTCGCAGGTTTGATTCTTGGCCCGGGAACTTCCACATTACACGGGTGCGGTCAAAAAAAAAAAAAAAATCAGTTTTGTCTGTCTCCTGAATGCATGCCATCCTTCCCGGGCTGTGAAGAAATGTGATGCCTGGTGTAATCAAAGATCATGAATGATCGTATGAAAGGCTGATTGCAAACAAAAATCTGTTTCTACTCTGTTCCACATTGACATTTCCATAGGCTTCGATCGAAGCCCACAGTTCATTTAAATTTTGAACTAATAGAAATGAATGTGCTAATTTGGAGGTGCATATGTACATTGAAGGAGTTTATTTCCAGTCCCAAGAAGATGCAGAAATGAGAATCCTAAAAGAAACAGACTCAGAAAATGGAATCTGGTCTGGAGTTCCTGTCGTGGCTCAGTGGTAATGAGCCCGACTCGTATCCACGAGGATGCGGGCTTGATGATCCCAGGCCTTGCTCAGTGGGCTAAGGATCCTGTGTTGCCATGAGCTATGGTGTAGGCTGCAGATGTGGCTTAGATCCTGAGTTGCTGTCACTGGCTTAGGCCTACAGGTATAGCCCCAATTTGACCCCTAGCCTGGGAGCTTCCATATGCTGAGGGTGCAGCCCTAAAAAGACCAAAAACACAAACAAACAAAAAAAACACACACAAAAAAGTCCAATCTGGCTTTCACTGAAGACATTTATTAGTATCTTTCTGTTCTTCATAATTCCTGACACATTGGTTCCTTGGAGATACTGCTGAGGCCTTCCAGACCTCCCACGGGGCTGGGTATAGGAAAATACCGACTTCCTTATTATGGAAGTCTGACCCCATCTGTGATGACATTTTCTCCCCTTGACCCACAAGCTTTTTGTGGTGAATGTCCAGAATCACGGCTGAACAACTTAACTTAAAAAGATTATTCTTTGCTGGAGTAGCCGTCGTGACTCAGCGGTTAACGAATCCAACTAGGAATCATGAGGTTGTGGGTTTGGTCCCTGGCCTTGCTCATTGGGTTAAGGATCTGGTGTTGCCTTGAGCTGTGGTATAGGTTGCAGATGCAGCTTGGATCCCACATTGCTGTGGCTGTGGTGTAGGCTAGCAGCTGTAGCTCCAATTAGACCCCTAGCCTGGGAACCTCCATACGCCGTGGATGTGGGCCTAGAAGAAAAAAAAAAAAAAGATTATTCTTTGCTTTATTGTAGTTTCTCTGCTTTGCTCCTATCACAAGCCCACTGGAAAACACACATCCCACCTTCCTGTTTGAGGCCATTGACATTTAGATTTCTTTCTGGTGGGAGTATAATCCAGGAATAAAGATTGGACTAGCAGGAGAGGTTCAAGGAGAAAAAAATGATTTTGGCCACACTAAGATAAAAAGTGACTTTTTGGAGACTTGTAGCTGACCTACATTTTTTAATGGTTGGGTATAAGACCACTTCAGTAATATTTTTTTATCTACTTTTAAAAGCCCAACAGAAATGTTAGGCTTTCCTGTGTATCCTTTTAGGACCTACATTTTTTTAATAGTTGGGTGTAAGACCACTTCTGTGTATTATTACCTTAGGGATCATCTGGCCTAGAATTTCTTTATTTTCCGTATGGTTAGATTGAGCCCCACAGCAGTTTCATTTCTTGCTTGATATCATTTTCATAATCTTACATTATGAAGAGGTGAGTAAGCAAACGGGATACTCAGAGATATTTTAAATTCCAAAGCAGAGAACTTAATTTTTTTATTCAGTCAGTGTATGGTTTAGGAAAGAAAATTCTTGTGTGTGTGTGTGTGTGTGTGTGTGTGTGTGTGTGCTTTTTAGGGCTGCACTTGCAGTATATGGAGGTTCCCAGGCTAGGGGTCCAATGGGAGCTGTAGCTGCCAGCCACAGCCACAGCCACAGCCACAGCCATACAGGATCCAAGGTGCATCTGCAACCTACACCACAGCTCACGGCAACACTGGATCCTTAACCCACGGAGCAAGGTCAGGGATTAAACCCGCATCCTCATGGTTACTAGTCAGATTCATTTTTGCTGTGCCACAACGGGAACTCCTAGGAAAGAGAATTCTTTTTCTTCTTTTTTGTTTATTTTTGATTTACACATGGTTCCACTGATCAGTTTATCTCTGATTCAGCTCAAATGCCATCTATTGATTTCCACTAGAATAGCTCACTCTTAATTTTATATAATTAGTAAAGATTTTCTATAGGATGATAGATGCATACCCACTTAAAGCCCGGACTTAGATAAGCTATTTGTGCCCCAGAAGCAATTATGAGTTAAATTGTACTGTGGGTCCTATGGGGAAAAACCTCAAGTTTAACCACGGTGCTGTTCTATGCAGCCTTTCTTGAGGCATTTACAAAGAGGAAGCCTTTTCAGTTTCTGTTGAATGATGCTGTGACATTAATCAAGTTTTGTTTCTATCTTGAGTTATAATATATTGTGACTTAGACATAGATTTAATCAGTGTGCAGCCTTTTATTTGGGCTTTATGATGCTGGTAGTTTTAGATGGGTGCTAGGGGGTTAGAGGATGGGCTGTCATTTGCTACCCAGCAGAGCACCACCTTGTGAGACTGGTCCAGGCCTAAGAGTTCACCTGTGTGAAAAGTGTATCCGCGTGTTAGTCCTGGTAGGAAATAAAACTTAACTGCGTCTTTCTTGACGTTGAGTCCCTGTGAGTGGTCACTAAAACACCTTCATTCTGTGTCATATCCAGTGTTATTGTTACCGGAATCCTTTTTTTTTTTTTTTTTTTTGGCTTTTTTTAGGGCCATATCTGGAGCATATGAAAGTTCCCAGGCTAGGTGTTAAATTGGAGATGCACCTGCCAGCCTACACCACTACACCACAGCCACAGCAACGTGGGATCCTAGCCTCGTCTTCGTCCTACACCACAGCTCACGGCAACACAGGATCCTTAACCCACTGAGTGAGGCCAGGGATTGAACCCGTGTCCTCATGGATGTTAGTCAGGTTCCTTACTGCTGAGCCATGATGGGAACTCCCTGGAATTAATTTGTATTAAAGCAGGCAAGTATACATTAAAATTCCATTTGTGTAAGAAATAAATAAAATAATATCAATTTTATAGTTGATATGTTGAAGGCTATAACTGCTTGGTCAAGGATAAATTAAAAAGTTGTCTTGAAGCTCTGTGGGAGGTTCATTTTATATCCATATTTTGATTGATGCTGTGTCCAGAAGGACTTGGAAATGCCTCCCAGCTCACACCATGACACACATAGTACAGGATTTTTTCTCTGCTTGCAAAGCTCTCATGTGTGTTCATAGATTGTGGTTCTTGATTAATTGATGACTGGTAATAGAAAGTATATGTAGACGGAGTTCCCGTCATGGCTCAGTGATAATGAACCCTATGAGTGTCCACAAGGACATGGGTTTGATCCCTGGCTTCACTCAGTGGGTTAAGGATCTGGCATTACCATGAGCTGTGGTGAAGGTCACAGATGTGGCTCGCATCCCACGTGGCTGTGGCTGTGGCCTAGGCTGGCAGGTACAGCTCTAATTCTACCGCTAGCCTCAGAACGTCCATATGCTGCAGGTGCAGCCCTAAAAAGACCAAAAAAAAAAAAAAAAAAAAGAAAAGAAAGAAAAAAGGAAAGAAAATGTAGAATACACCAATACCAAAATAGGTGAGCATTCTTCACATTGTATTTGCTTCGAAGTTGTTAAGTTTTAATTAAATAAATTTTTGATAAAGCTAATACTGGCACAGAATACTTTTCCTGAATGTATCTCTTGGGAAGCAGTTTTATAGTGCACGTATTGATATTCCAAAATACAAAAGAAGGAGGAAAAAGATTATTTGAAAAAATAAGGGGATGGTTCCTATTTGCCTCATCATTTAAAAAAATGTTAATGTAATTAATTTACCAATATATGTTGGTGTATATTCCACCATAGTAATATATTTTTGATTTGATCCTCTTATTTAAAAATAAAAAAGTACTTACATTTTGAAATGCAGTAATTTCAAAAACAAAGAAAAGGAAGTGAGATGTTTATAAAAATGAACACCTAGTATAGTAATACTCTGAAGTTATTTCTTTGCTGAAAGAAATGACATTATTCCATGAAGAAATGGAAAAAAATACTGACTGAAAAGACTTACTGCTAATTAGAGACTATTTTTTTTTTCATCAGAAGTACAGGGGATCCTGGGAGTCCCGGCAGCTTGATTTTTATGAACCAATAGTGCTTTGTCTGAACTAATGCAAAGCGTATTTACATTGGCATAGTAAACTGCAGTGCCTAGTGTCTGGATTCTGGACTGTCTGGGTTTCAATCCTGACTCCTCTGCTTCTCTGTAAGACTGTGGGCAAGAAAGTAGTTCCTTTCTACCTCAATTTTCTCACTATAAATAGGAATCATAATACCATTTACCCCATAGGGTTGCAGTGACATTGAAATGAGTTCACACTTGTAAAAATGCTTCGAACAATGCCTGGCACACAGGATATCTTCTTGCATTAGCTTTATTATTACTTTGATAAACACCACAAGTTGTTTTTTCATTTTTACTCAAAAGGTGAGTGTTATGCTTGCTTACCTGCTAAGGTTAATTAAAGGAGATGTTAAAGTGAAAACTTATGTTGTAGTAAAAAAAAAAAAAAAAAAAAAAGCCAAAAAATAATCAAGACAAAACCAAGACCCCCACCAAAACAAAAACTTTTCCCCCTCATCCCAGTAAAATTTTCAAAGTGAGATGCAAGAACTTTGAGACACAAAAGTGTGTCACATGGTTTTAATTCTTGAAATTACGACTTTAGGAATGTCAGATTGCTGGTTAAATGCAAGTCAAAAAGGAAACTATTGTAAGTTGCATATATACACGGACTGCTGAAACCCTTATCTGGATCCTGACTTCTGAATACATATTTCTTTTATTAGATGAAGCAGGGCAGCTTTTGCCTTATCTTGGCCACCAAACCACTTTTTCAGGATGTCGTTTTCCAGGACATGATAAGGGGTCAGTGGTCTGTTAGGTACGTTCTTGCTATTGGTATAGCATTATCTTATATTTTGACGGCTACTTTTTGGCTTATCATTGGCCATTAAATTCCAGACAAATGAGGAAAATGAGTCATTTGGCAATTTATTTAGATTACAGGATTGAAAATGTAAGATGTTATGAAATTTTCCAATCTGTAATAGAGGGCGAATATATGGGTCTCTTATGCATCAACTACATAGCCCCCCCCCCCCCCAAACTGTGTATTTTACAGGGAATAATAAAAATGATAGGGGCCCTTCTCAATTTTAATTTTAGTTCTATCCAAACACTTGTTATGTCATTAAAATACAGATTTAGAACTCGGTTTGGTTTATTCTGGTTTTGTTGTTAGAGCTACTAAAGAGTCAAGACAAACTACTATTCTTTGAACACCTAATCCTGCGAAGCCTTGAAGTAGTTGCTTTTAGCTTTCTAGGCTCAAATTCTAAATTAGATACCCTTATGTAGATGTGTTACTTAACTGGAAGAAAGACACCTTACGCTGTTGATCACCAGTACTGTCTCTGTCAGTACCTCCCAGCGCCAGCACCATCTCAGCCTGTGCTTTTGGGGATTGGAGCTATTAGAACTTTTTGCCAGAAAAATTTAAAAATTGTGATTACCAACAAAAGAGTTTCAAGAAGGTAGATTTAAAAATTTATTTCCAACATGTTAGCCTGGACAATATTTTTTGTTCATTTTACTTAACCTTCTGAGTGAATGTTTTTGTGGTTGTACAATATTAATTACTCAATTTTTAGGGCTGTAGGTGCGGCATATGGAAGGTCCCAGGCTAGGGGTCTCATTGGAGCTGTAGCTGCTCACTCATGCCATAGACATAGCAACGCCAGATGCCAGCCGCCTCTGTGACCTACACGGAAGCTCACAGTGACACCAGATTCGTAACCCACTGAGTGAGGCCAGGGATCGAACCTGTATCCTCATGGATACTAGTTGAGTTCATTTCTACTGAGCCATAACAGGAACTCCTACAATATTAATTTACATGGTTATGTGTTGAGTGCTTACTATTAATTGCCAGTTACTACACTAGAAGCTAGAAATAAATATACCCTCGAGTTAGGCATTTAGCACACAACTGCCAGTGAGGTAGTGTTACACATATGAAGATACATTAAGAGTGTTTTTTAGGGTATAACTATTATATATAGGATGTTTGAGTCATAGTTCCCAAAAGGGAAATATTTGAGTTAATGGTTTCCAAAGTGGAAGCGAAGGTGGACATACTCATTCAGTATTGCAGAGTTTTGAACCGTGGACACATGTGAGGGTTAGAACTTTATCCAGGATACATAACAAAGTGGGTTTGACTATATTGGAATGTGTGTATCAGCTACTTTCTGAAGCATCATAATAGAGCATGTCACTTGCTGTCTGTTTAGTAGCTCAAAGGTATGTCCCTTTCTTTCTTTCTTTCTTTCTTTCTTTCTTTCTTTCTTTCTTTCTTTCTTTCTCTTTCTTTCTCTGTCTGTCTTTCTTTCCTTCCTCCCTCCCTCCCTCCCCCCTCCCTCCCTTCCTTCCTTCCTTCTTTCCTTCTTTCTTTGCTTTTCAGGGCCGCACCTGTGGCATATGGAAGTTCCCAGGCTAGGGGTCCAGTTGGAGCTGTAGCTGCCAGCCTATGCCAGAGCCATAGCAATGCCAGATCCAAGCTGCGTCTTTGACCTATACCACAGTTCACGGCAACACCAGATCCTTTACCCACTGATCGAGGCCAGGGATCAAACCCTTATCCTCATGGATCCTAGTCAGGTTTGTTAACCACTGAGCCATGAAGGAGCTCCCAGTATGTCTTTTTCTTAACCTTAATTTAGCTAACCCCAAAGCAGTAGTTTCAGAAAATACCAAGATTAGAAATAACTGAATTACCTGATAACTGTGAGTGTGGATACACAAAATAAATAAACATATCACAGACGAGGGCTGAATTGCTTTTCTGACTTTTGGTTGCCTCCGCCCTAGTGAGTTCCTCTGGGTACCTGAGCAGGGCTATGGCTTTTCCAGCTGAATTTCACTTCTGCCCTAACTACGAACACTTCCTGGCTCCATCAGAAGTTCTGTGCCTTCACTCATTGGTGTCATCTCCTGTAAATATTATCTTCATCATTCTCTCAGGAAAGCTCAAAGGCTTTAAAACTTAAAAGAACCCAGCATAGTGTCCTTGAGGATTCAGGTTTGATCCCTGGCCTCATTCAGTGAATTAAGGATCTGGCATTGCTGCGAGCTGTGGCATGGGTCACAGATGCAGCTTGGATCTAGCACTGCTGTGGCTGTTGTATAGGCCTCAGCAGCAGCTCTGATTTGACCCCTAGACCAGTAGCTTCCATATGCTGCAGGTACAGCTCTAAAAAGAAAAACAAACAAACAAAATTTACAAAGGGTAA
Organism: Sus scrofa; assembly: GCF_054392235.1. Taxonomy (NCBI): domain Eukaryota; kingdom Metazoa; phylum Chordata; class Mammalia; order Artiodactyla; family Suidae; genus Sus; species Sus scrofa. The sequence continues at coordinate 54,601,302 of NC_139393.1, read as the reverse complement.
AATATTCCCACCACAAGTAGCAATAGTCATTGCATGGTATTTTGACTGCTGATAGTGTTGGTTTCAAAAGTAAGTTTGAGTCATAATGACCTTTTTTTTTTTCTCCCCCAATGACCTTTTCTTGCAGATAGCCCCAGTGTCATTTAGAGTGCTCTTTCCTAGAAATGAAATTCTTAGAGCAGAGCAGCATTTCTGCATGTTTGTTTTACAAAGCACTAACATAGAAAGATGTGACATCCCCAACTGCCAACCCTTCTGAAAAAAAAAAAAAAAAAAAAAAAGGAAGGTGATTCTGGGGTCAAATAATTTAAGTTAGGAAATTTCTGTATACTATTTCCCTTTGGAGAGTCACAATACATGCCAGCGTATTACAATCTCTAGGTAGTCTTGCTCTAAAGAAATCTGTTTAATTATTTTATTTTATTTTATTTTTTATTTTTACAGCTTCCCCTGCAGCATCTGGAAGTTCTCAGGCTAGGGGTCAGTTGAGAGCTGCAGATGAGGCCTACACAACAGCCACAGCAACACCAGATCCAAGCTGCATGTGAGATCTATGCTGCAACTTGCAGCAAGGCCAGATTCTTAACCCACTGAGTGAGGCCAGGGCACAAACCCATATGTCACAGAGACAAGGTTGGGTCCCTAACCCACTGAGCCACAACAGCCATTAAAAACTTTGTGTTTAATATTTTAAAATGTAACCTATCCAATCTTATTGGCCACACTTTTTTCTTTAATATATCACCTCACAATAATCCCATGGTTGGAGTTCCTGTGTGGCTCAGCAGGTTAAGGATCTGACACTGACAGTGCAGTGGCTCAGGTCGCTGCTGTGGCGTGGGTTAAATCCCTGGCCCGAGAACTTCTGCATGATGCAGGTGCAGCCAGAAAACAGAAATAATAATCCCAAGGTTGACCATTCTGCCTTTGTTCAGGTTTCTTTCTGTCGTGATTCAGCTATGGGTAGGTAACACTTTGGAGATGGTTAACAGTTACAGAAGACTAGAAGCTATCTTGTTAGCCCATCCCAAAAGAGCTATACGAAAAGCTCCTCAGGAGCCTTTCTTGAAATATTTACATTGTTTTGAATATACTACTAATTTTAGGTTTTTTTAGCAAAGCATGGATTCATTAGTTAATCAGCCTTTACTCATTTTTTTTTCTTTTTTTCTTTTTTTTTGCCTTTTCTAGGGCCGCTCCCTCGGCATATGGAGGTTCCCAGGCTAGGGGTCCAATCGGAGCTGTAGCTGCTGGCCGACGCCAGAGCCACAGCAACTTGCGATCCGAGCTGCGTCTGTGACCTACACCACAGCTCATGGCAATGCCAGATCCTTAACCCACTGAGCAAGGCCAGGGATCGAACCTGCAACCTCATGGTTCCTAGTCAGATTCGTTAACCACTGTGCCACTACGGGAACTCCAGCCTTCACTCCTTTGTATAAATACTACTTTTGCTCAGGTTAGAACTTGGAGTGGTGGGCTGCTGTGGAATGAGTAGAAACAGGTGAGCTTCTGATGACTGAGCTGTGGCCTGGACCGCATCTGTCCCAGGATGCGGTGGCCTGGGTGACCAGGGATGCAGTGCTCCATGGTGCCTGTGGCTTGTGCTTGCCCGTCCTGGAACTTGTGAATGGCTTGTGCTACCATTTGGTTGTGAAGGATCATGTGATACAGTTCCCCTTACAAGCTGTATATTTTTGTGCTTTCCTACAGCGATGGAGAGGGGAGGAAAAGGACCTCATCCACCTGCAGCAATGAGTCGCTAAACACTGGAGGAACCCCCGTCACTCCTCGCCGAATTTCCTGGCGACAGCGCATCTTTCTTAGGGTTGCCTCGCCCATGAACAAATCTCCGTCAGCAATGCAGCAGCAGGGTCCGTGTGGTACTCAGGAAACGGTTTTCCCTTCCTGGCAGCATAAATTAGGGGATGGAATTCGGTGCTTTAGTATAAAGATGTTAAAGTGGTTGCAGTGGAGAAATAATTTCTCTTTTTATATCCAATATAGTGGTTAACCTCTCGGATATCATTAAAACCTATCAGATATTCAGCAAACGCTTGTTGAGTGAAGAATGAATAAACAGGAATTCTCATCGTGGTACAGCGGAAATGAATCTGACTAGGAACCATGAGGTTGCGGGTTCGATCCCTGGCCTCCTTCAGTGGGTTAAGGATCTGGCATTGCCGTGAGCTTTGGTGTAGGTTGCAGATGAGGCTCAGATCTGGTGTTGCTGTGGCTCTGGTGTAGGCCGGCGGCTATAGCTCTGACTGGACCCCTAGCCTGGGAACCTCCGTATGCTGCGGGTGTGGCCCTAAAAAGACAGACCAAAAGAAAAAAAAAAGAGTGAACAAACGATTAAATGAATGAGTGAATATATGATTTCCCCAAACCTGTGAAGAGGAAGAGGCCTGCTCCCTAATGTATGGGAAGCCAGCGTAATGCTAGAAAAGACGTCATAGATCTTTTTATTATCAGAAAAGCAACATTTTTTTTTTTTTTACGAGTCACTCAGAACAGAGGAAGGTAGAAATGTTGAACAGTAAAGAAATGGATCCAGATTCACTAGAGAAATATGCAAAAAGAGAGCACTAGCAGCTGCCTTTGCTCATTAGACCAATAAGAAATTAAAGCAAAATGCCCAAAAGGGCAAAGTAAATATAAGAATAAACAAAAAAGATTTAAGAATGACGAGAACACCCATAATTATACAGCTTTGAGAGCTAGAAAATAACACTCTATAGAATTGTGGGGAGAAATGAATGAATAAGTAAATAGCTCTCCTGGGAGATTTTAACATATTCCTCTCTGGAAATAAAATATAGAGGAATCGTATTTGAAAAACACAGTTGCATAAGCTTGATCAGACATTTATATAGAACCTCGCCACTTATTGAGAACATTCATTCATTTTTAGCACACATGGGAGAATTAAAAATTAGTTATGTACTTAGCTATAACGAGTTTTGAATAAATTGCTGACAATCCTGATTATTTATACAGTATTCTGTAATCACACTGGAAAAGGAAGGGAGGAAGAATTAGAGGACAACTAAAAAATTACTTGTGTTTGGAGACTGAAACCTGTGTTCCTAGAAACCAGAAAGAAGAAAATGTCAAAATCCAACATATCAAAATGGAGTGGTGTTTAGAGGGCAATTCTCAAACCAAGAAAGCCAAAATCCAAGGGTACTAAGTATTCTATGCATGCGTTTAAATTAAAAAAATAGTTTATTAAGGAAGTAAACAATAAGGGTAGGGCAGAGATCAGTTAATAAAGGGACAAAAAAATCAAGGAAAAAGCATTTCTAGAGATGAAATTAACTCTGCCTGGGGTGGTCCGAGAAAGCTTCACAGTAAAGTTAGATATTTATTTAAACTTACTGCTGGGAAAAGTGTCTTTCCGAAAGAGGAACTAGAAAAGCTGTAGAGGAGTTCCCGTCGTGGCGCAGTGGTTAACGAATCCGACTAGGAACCATGAGGTTGCGGGTTCAGTCCCTGCCCTTGCTCAGTGGGTTGACGATCCGGCATTGCCATGAGCTGTGGTGCAGGTTGCAGATGCGGCTCGGATCATGCGTTGCTGTGGCTTTGGTGTAGGCTGGTGGCTATGGCTCCGATTAGACCCCTAGCCTGGGAATCTCTATATGCCGCGGGGAGCGGCCCAAGAAATAGCAAAAAAAAGACAAAAAAAAAAAAAAAAAAAAAAAAAAAAGAAAGAAAGAAAGAAAGAAAAGCTGTAGAGTCATTAGAACTTTGTGGGTCAGGGAGTTCTGAGAAATTCCGTGTGATGAGAGCAGCCTGGGAGCTGGCAAGGTTCTCGATGCCAAAGTCTGAAGGGATCTATATGCCATTCCCAGGCGTTTGGATTTTGTTCTTTGGGATGTAGGCAACCATTGAAATTTTTAAGACACAAAATCAGGTGGTGGTTTTTTGTTTTGTTTTGTTTTTATCTTTTTAGGGCCGCATCTGCGACATACAGAAGTTCCCAGGCTAGGGGGTGAATTGGAGCTGCCCCTGCCAACCTACATCACAGCCACTGCAACGTGGGATCCAAGCTGTGTCTGTGACCTACACTGCACCTCACAGCTATGCTGGATCCTTAACCCACTGAGTGAGGCCCGCCATCAAACCCGAGTTCTCATGGATCCTAGTTGGGTTTGTTACCACTGAGCCGCAATGAGAGCTCCTCTTGTTTGTTAACAGGAAAAGAATTGGCGACAGTGCAAAAGATGACCTGGAACAGAGGGAGAGAACGAGCCCTGGAAATTGGGTCACAGCGTTGCAGGAATGCCCAGAGATGCTGAGTGAGCCAGGCCATGGCCAGAGTCTCTCAGCTGCTTTTCTCTGGACAGGTTCTGATGTAAGGAGTAGACCTTAGGCGATCACACTACCACCTCCTGACGGAATCTTTTAGTTTCTCGCACAGAGAGTCCACATACCTAAATTGCAGAAGTGTTGCACTCTGGGGAAAGGCCAGGTCACTTTGGAGCATCTAGCTTCTGAGTCCTTTTGTGCCGAAAGAAGAAGTGGTGAAATTACCTACGCTTTCATTTCACTGGGAGAGGGAAATCCGAAAGGGGAATTCAGGCTAGTGAATTTACTTAAATCATTGGTTCCAGAAACTCACAGTTCCTGGGACAGCGGCTTTGTGACTCTCTTTAAAGGTAGACTATAGGAGGAGAGAGTGTCAAGTCTAGAGAGAACCTCTGTCGTCTGGGTGACTGCTTAGGAATGCCGCTCACTGTTTTCTTCTCTGCAGATGGACTGGACAGGAGTGAGCTGCTGCCACTGTCCCCTCTGGCGCCAACCATGGAGGAGGAACCGCTGGTTATATTCACATCTGTTGAAGATGACACGGAAAAGGTGGAAGGAAGGAAAAAGTCGGAAGAACTGAGGAGTTTGTGGAGAAAAGCTATACACCAGCAAATCCTGTTGCTTCGAATGGAAAAAGAAAACCAGAAACTTGAAGGTTAGCCATTCAAACGGGGCTCAACGATAGGATATGATACCATGGTGTAAAGGTGTAGTTTGTTAAAACTGTCCTGCCCTCAGACAGACCTGCCCTCATTCTCGGACTGTGTGCCCGCTTTTACTAGAATAGCTACTGATTGAAATAGTTTCTTTCTGGTGTATGAGGTGGTTATGTCCTGGGAAAAGTCAGCTTAAGAAAATTGCCTTTTTGTTGACTGGATTTAAAACATCAGACTCTTTTAGAGGATATTTGGGTGATCGAATGATAGAAGGTAATAGAATGTATATAGTGAAGTCAATGTGTTTAATATGATTGAAAGTTTAATATGATTTAATATCATTAATATCTCTTAAAGAACTTCAAATGTGAACAAGCAAGTTCATGTCTTGTTGAATATGATTTTCAAATTTCAGGCTAATTGTAAATAAGAAATGTGCCTATTTCAGATGAATTATATTGTATCCAGTTCAGCTGTCTAATTACTTATCAAGGTGTCAATGTTTTTACTGTTTTATAAATTCGCTATTTACAACATTCCTATTGGAATCATTAAATTGATAAATGGATAATTTATAACAGCTATTATGCTATTTGTAGCACTTTATTGCCTTATGAAAACCAAATGCTTTAGAATGTGTTTTCTAAACTTTGAAATAATGATGTTATTTACCCCCAGCACTGATAGAATCACACACAGGAAGCTGTGCACACAGTACCGAAATCTGAAAAATGTACCAATGCCATTATCTTGGGAAAATTACTTAACATAAAAAGGCCTTGTTTTTTAAGATTTGTAAAATGAAAGATTTAACTTAAGTGGACCCTTTGCCTTTTAAGATTATCGGAAAAATATAAATAATCTAGGTTCTTCTCAGACTTGCTTTTAGTATGTTGTCTTCCAAAAAAGCTTTTTCAGTGAAGGCATTCACGTTTCTGTGTTCTTCATGGATCTTATAGATTCTTCTTACTATGCCTGTAGTCCAATTAAATTTTTAATATTTATTTAGCTTGCTAGGGCATAATTTTTCTTTATTGCTCTGTCCTTAGCAGAAAGAAAAGTACATAAGATTTCTAAACATCCTTAGGAAATAAATCTTTTTTTTTCAAGTTAAAAATGCAATTAATCGTTATCGACAAGCTTTTTAAAAGTTTGGTGTGATAAATGGTACGGCAACTGAAGCTTCCATAGATTTTTTGAAAGGAGTTGGGTTTATATTTTTATGTAATTGATTATATCTTGAACTAACTCGTAAATAGAAAAAGAGGCTGGAAAAAACGGTTATTTCCTTAAAACACTTAAAACATGAAATTGTACTCATTAACAGTTGGGAGTATGTGCAGTAGAATATTATATTAAATATTAACGGGTAATTTTAGAATCATAGGTTATTTGAACTGGATATGGCCTTAGAGATTATTTAGCTCCATTCTTCATTCTGCAGCTGTTAGTGACTGGCCTGGGGAGGCTAAGGAATTAACCCAAGATCAAACAGTGTTGTACTGCAGAACAAGTATTAAAACTCTAGTTTATTTATCCTAATTCTTGGGCTTTTTCCCAGTACACCATAGAGTTTCTCAACTATCTGGGTTAGCTTAAGGAACTGGAATGTTTTAATACAAATGACTCTGTGTATTCTGAGGTCAGTTTTACTGTATAAAGTGGAAGAATAAGAGAGGAGGTAACATTTAGAATATATGAACAGAAGCCTTTGTCAGTTCTGTATTTCTGTACTTAACGTAACAGACAAAAAATAGCTTAATCCGCTAAAATTTTTAGCCAGCGGATAAGCATTTCTTCATGATTCTTTGCTCTTGCCTCGTTAACCAGTTGAAAGCAGATATTAACTGCTCTTACTCAGCTCTTTATCTTCAGGGCCTGTGACCTGCACTTAGTAGATGATGATGATTTTAAATGAGTAATGAATGATCTAGAGAAGGTTGGAGGAAAAAAAAAATCAGAGGAAATATTATGCTTTGTCCATTGTGAGGGATATCATTAGTAAATATATGTAGAATTATGTTTATTATTAGCTTTAATGAACTAGCTTCTTTTTAAAAATTGATAATCACAGAAACACAAAGCAAATATAGAGAAGCAAAGCTAAACTGTGTTAGACTGCCACCTAGTGGTGTCCAGGAGGATTTTTTTTTTTTTTTTTTGGTAGTGCAATTTATCGTTTGATTCTATCTGGACTTTCACGTATAAATTTTTACTGGCCTGCTGGAATCACAGCCTATTGTAAGATATTTTAGTTCTTTTGTAATGGCTTTAAACAGTAAGTAAAGAGTAATACTCATTCTGCTGTTGTTTTTGTGCTGTCGAGGACTTTGGATGCATGACAAAGATTTGTGTTGCAGCAGGTAAGGTGGTTGAGCCCTGGAGCTTGAATAGTTACAGATATCTCCTGTTCAGTGTGGTCCTAGTGAAAGAGAAGAAATACACTCACATGTTTTTTCTCCCTTCTTCCCTTTTGGAATCAGTTCTTCAAGATAAAGACCAAGTGAAGTTAGTATTTGCTTTTTTTTCTTCTTCTATTTTCCTTTTTTTTTTTTTTTTTTTTTTTTTTGGCTGCCCCGTGGCACATGGAGTTCCCAGACCAGGGATCAAACCTGAACTACAGTTGTGACCCATGCTTCTGCTTCAGCAATGCCGGATCCTTAACCTACTGTGCTGGGCCAGGGATTAAACGTGTGTCCCAGTGCTCCAAAGATGCCGCCGATCCCGTTGTACCACAGCGGGAACTCCAGTAGTTGCATTTCTTTTGATGAACTCTGGGCTTAGATTTTAGATCATCAAATGAGAGAGAATTCTGTATCATTTTGAAAAGTGAAAGTAGTGTTAGTTTCAATAAAATGAATTTTACTCTTAAAGATGATTAAAAATGGACACAGGAATATAGGACTTAGTGTTCCTAAGGGCAGTGCTGGTAACTCTGGAAACAGGTATAGAAATGTATCAGGTTACCGTGATCAAATATTTCTCAAGTCAAGGTTAGCATGAGGCATTGTCTTCTCACAAATGTCATATGTAAAATATTAACATATTCATGGTGTTAAAATGAGCAAGGTGTCACTTCTGAGGCTATCACATTTGTCAAAAAATTGAAATTTCTAGCATAGCAGACATGGCTTGTTTTTTTAATGCTTTTAGCGGCGTTATCATCTGTAAGATACAGAATAAAACCTCCTGAGAAAGTTAATATTTTTTTTTACATGAAATGATTCAAAATTTGAGAACCTTTCATATATTCTCAGGTTTTTTTTTTTTTAATGTTCTTTTTAAGAAAAGGTTAGTGGTTGATTCCTAAGTTATTTGGTATGGTTTTTCAAATGCAATAAAACATTACAAATACTAGGTTTTAGAAAACATGCTGGTCATATTGGAAATTCTCTTTCTTAGCAAGCAGAGATGAACTCCAGTCCAGGAAAGTTAAACTGGATTATGAAGAAGTTGGTGTGTGTCAGAAGGAGGTCTTCATAACCTGGGATAAGAAGTTGTTAAACTGCAGAGCTAAAATCCGATGTGATATGGAAGATATTCATACTTCTCTAAAAGAAGGTATTCCGGATCGTCTCAAGTCTTTTTTTTTTTTTTTAAAGCATCACAGATTTGTGTGTGTGTGTGTGTGTGTGTGTGTGTGTGTGTGTGCGCAGCTCAGGCATAATTTTTTTCTTTGTGCTTTGCCTACTGAAAAAAGGAAATTAAGAATTCCCATTGTGGCTCAGCAGGTTACGACATAGTGTCTGTGAGGATTCAGATTCAACCCCTGGCCCCCGCTCAGTAGTTTAAGGATCTGCTTAGGTCACAGATGCGGCTGGGATCTGGTGTTGCTGTGGCATAGGGCTGCAGTGGCAGCTCAGATTCGACCCCTAGCCTGGGAACTTCCATACACTGCAGGTACAGGTGGAAAAAAAGAAGGAGAAAAAAAGCCTATGATAATGTGAAACTGTTGCCTAATTTTTTGAATTGAGACTAATTTTATTTATTTATTTATTTATTTTATTTTATTTTTTTGTCTTTTTGCCATTTTCTTGGGCTGCTCCAGTGGCATATGGAGGTTCCCAGGCTAGGGGTCCAATCGGAGCTATAGCCGCTGGCCTACGCCAGAGCCACAGCAACGCAGGATCCGAGCCGCGTCTGCAACCTACACCACAGCTCACGGCAACACCAGATCCTTAACCCACTGAGCAAGGCCAGGGACCGAGCCCATAACCTCATAGTTCTTAGTCGTATTCGTTAACCACTGAGCCACGACGGGAACTCCGAGATTAATTTTATAAGATGCTACATTTACACACTCGATACATGCTCTTTTTCCTTGAAGATATGGAAATCCCAAAGATTTCCACTGAAGGCATCATTTGGGAGACAAAATAATGGCTAATAGAATGCATGTGAGTTGTAGCTCCCGCCATCCTTTGGTATGACTTTGAAAGATGTCTTAGGGGTGCACATCTTCATATTTCTTACAGCACAGAGTTTGAACTCCTTAGTACTGTGCCCAAGGCCCTGCATGAGCTTTCCTTCCTTCATCCCTCGTCTCGCTTGCTCCCTCTCCCTGCCTTGTCGTGCTCCAGAAACGCTAACTCCTCTGGGTCCCAGTGTGGCACAGGCTGTTTCTTGCATGGATGCTCCCGTTCTTTGTACCCTCCTTCTTCCATCCTCTCTGCCTTCTTCCCATTTCCCACCACCCTTTCTTTCCACCTCATCATCTTCTCACTCCTCCTTGGTCCCTCTCTTTCTCTGCCCCTCTCAGGGCCTCCATATAGTCTTCTTCTCAAAGTGATCGTGCCTCCATTCCCAGCCTGGAGAGTCCTGTTATCCCTCAGCTCTCAGTTCAGATTCCATTTCTTCAGTGTCCTCCCCCACCAAAAAAAAAAAAAAAATTAGTTTTGCTTTATTAGTCTTTCTCTTGGATTCTTTCCCTGTAATGGTGCTTTTCACCATCTGTAATTTTGTATCTGTGTCTAGACCTGTTTAATGTTTTCTCATCCCACCACCACACACCATGCACCTAAGACAGCATCTTGCACAAGTTATTTACTGAGTGAATGCATGAGGCATTTTCCTGAGAATGGATTTCGTCTTTCAGTGACAGGTATCTTCCAGGCCATGCTCTGTGCTCTGCTCCTTGTCAGATGCTCAATAAGTATTTAATTGAAGTGAATATCCTTTTTGTAGAATTGCTATTGGATGGGTGATAAAACAGCCCACTCCTTTGATCAGCAATTCACTTAATGGGCTAATGAAAGCTACCCTCTAAAAATGACCCTTTGCATAAGATCATTCATTTATTCATTCAACAAATGCATAGGTAGCAAGATAAATTCTTGGATTTCATCATACAGATAGGAAAGTGCTGTTTTCAAGGAGCTCACCATCTAAGTGAAGAAACTAGAGAAACAGACAGTATGGTGCTAACTGCAGTCCAGTATTGGTGATGCTACAGTGTGAGTCACAGAGTAGCTGAAAAGGGAATACTTACTCCCAGAGATGCTAGGGAGAGGTTCTGCAGAAGATTGACATTCAGGCTTAAAGATAAATAGGAGTTCCTGTCATGGTTCGGTGGAAACGAATCTGACTAGTAACCATGAGGCTGTGGCTTCGAACCCTGGCCTCGTTCAGTGAATTAAGGATCCTGGATTGCTCTGCGCTGTGGTGTAGGTCCCAGACGAGGCTCGGATCCCATGTTGCTGTGGCATAGGCCAGCAGCTGCAGCTCTGATTCGATCTCTAGTCTGGGAACTTCCATGTGTCATGGGTGTGACCGCCCCCCCCCCCCCGCCCCGGAAAAAAAAAGAAAAATAGAGATACACTGGGCAATCAATGGGAGGTGCTTAGAATTCCATAGAGGTGACGGTAGGAACCAGAAACTGGAGGCGTGAAAATAACCATAAGCTTCTTAAGGTTATACACTAAGATACTGAGTGTATACACACACACACACACACACACACACACACACGCATGCACACACGCACACTTAGTATGGCAGGGAACAGGAGGAAATGGGACAAAAAATGATAGTGGGGAGGTAGATGCTGTGAAGGACTTTGTAATAATTCCTGTCCCTGAGCCTGAGTTTCTGTGTTTTGCATGATAGTTCTTTCAGGGCTTGCAAACTGTGGCATTGTATTCCAAATAGCTTAGTACCATTAAACCTCCCTGTAACCAGCTGGAACTCAGGAACCTATTCCTTATCTAGGCTTTTTGGACTGAAAACAGTGAAATAAAATTGCCTGCACTGTACAGAATTGCATTCTGTCCCTCCCAGTGCTTTACTTCATGTCTCTTGGCATAAAGAACATAGCTTTAGTATACTTCGAATTGCTCATCTGAGACCCTTTGGTTTTCAAGCACACTGGAGTGAATGCTTCATTATATATGAATAGACCATTGTATATGCTAGGTATTTTCTTTTCCAAGGTTGAGTGATACTATGGATCACTACCTTCATGTTGTATGTGCCATTTGTATTATTTCATTCTTTCGTGGACCATGGAAGAATGCTATTTCATTCTCTTTTACAAAGTTACTTTTTAGTAACACGTATTTAGACATTAGAATATGAACATTAGCGTTTGTCACTAGCGTCAAGCCAAATAAAAAGAGAAAATAAGCAGGAATATTTCTTTTTCTTTGGCTTTTTTTTAAGGGCCACACCCAGAGCATATGGAAGTTCCCAGGCTACGGGGTCACATTGGAGCTACAGCTGCCGGCCTATGCCACAGCCACAGTGACGTGGAATCTGAGCTGTGTCTGCGACCTACACCACAGCTCATGGCAACACCGGATCCCTGACCCACTGAGTAAGGCCAGGGATCGAACCTGCATCCTCATGGATACTAGTCGGATTCGTTTCCACTCCACCACAATGGGAACTCCAGGAATGCATTTTAATATTTCGGAATTTAGCCTCTGAAACTAGAGTCCTGCTTCTAAAGTGCCGCTTACTAGCTGAGCAAACTTAGGCATATTACTTAGCCCCTTTCTGCCTCAGCTTTGCCATCTGTAAAGCATAGATAATAGTAATTGCCTGTCTCATTAGGTTGTTGTCTGAGCACATGTGAGTAGTTTAGGTGCAGTTTCTATAATGACAGTGCTCAGAAGCCAGGCATCCTCAATAAACGTTCTATTAGGTTCTCAGTCAGTGGTGGCTGCTGCTCTTGTTAATATTGCCATTATCACCCTCATTATTTGAGGACTTTCCTTCGTGAGACAGTAGCAGCTACAGGATTCAACTTGTCAAAATATGCTTCTGTCACTGCATCGTGTTGTCTCATTGTAGGGTGGGACGGAGGACGGTATAGCTGCCTGTTTTCAAGCATCACATTAATCAGCTATGAGGTAGCAACGTCATTCCAGTGTTTTAGACCTTACTTTTGTATCTCTTTGATTTGTAGGTGTTCCCAAAAGTCGGCGAGGAGAAATCTGGCAGTTCCTCGCTTTGCAATATCGTCTGAGACACAGATTGCCTAATAAGCATCAGCCTCCTGACACATCCTACAAAGAGCTCTTAAAGCAGCTCACGGCCCAGCAGCATGCTATTCTAGTGGACTTAGGTATGTCTGCCATATTGCTTATGATTTGCAGAAGTAAACGCTAGGTCCTATCTGTTGAGGTTTGGGTTTTTTTTTTTTTTTTTGTTTTTTTTTTTTTTTGGTGTTGATCAAGAGGATCTCTTGGTTGCAGGTTGCTGACTGTGTCTGAAATTTCCTAAGGGCAAGGTGGCGTCGTGTCTGGCTGAAGAGACTCTAAATGCCTGAATGTAAATGCCTGAGGTTTTCATCCTCAGACTTGCCCTCTAAAAAGAAAGTCATCTTGTGTTTGAATCATTGTAAAGATCATATTATTGGGTGCTCTCAGCTCCTGTTTTTTTGGAACAACTGACCTTTATCATCATTTCAATCAGCGTTGGTCTTGAAATAGGTTAGAAAAGGTTACAAGGGCACCAGAAAATTTAACACAGGTCTACTAAGTCTTCTTGGACAGCTTGCTGAAAACAAACCTTTGAGTGAGCCTTTAAAAAGCAACACGGGGGAGTTCTCATTGTGGCTCTGTGGTTATCCAACCCGACTAGCATCCATGAGGATGTGGGTTCGATCCCTGGCCTCGCTCAGTGGGTTAAGGATCTGGCATTGCTGTGAGCTATGGTGTAGGTCACAGATGCAGCTCTGATCCCGAGTGGCTGTGGCTGTGGCTGTGGCTGTGCTGTAGGCTGGCTGCTACAGCTCCAATTGGACCCCTAGCCTGGGAACCTCCATATGCTGCTGGTGTGGCCCTAAAAAGACAAAAAAAAAAAAAAAAGGCAATACAGTATGTGGTTATGTTGTGGAAATCATGAATACATTTTTATAGGGTGAAAAAAAAATTAGCTGTCCTAATGTTACATGCACTTCCAGTGGCAGCATCATAAAGTCATCTTTTTAGGTATAGAATTTCAAATAACTTATGGAAAGTAAAAATGGTGATTTTAAAAATTACACTGTATCTAATTTTTCTCTAAATTAACATATCTTATTACTTTAAAGTAACTTATTGGATTAAATATTATATATTGACATTGGGTTATTTCATCTGAATCCCCAAAAGTTGGTAAGGTGGCCAAATATGTTATCTGAACCCATTTGGAGAAACAAGGGATTACTGTATATTCAGTCACCTTATATTAAGGTAGGTAAAAATCACTGTCCAAAACCTAGGCTTTTTTTTTTTCTATTTTTAATTTTAATTAATTAATTAATTAATTTCGCTTAATAGGACCACACCTGTGGCATATGGAAGTTCCCAGGCGAGGGGTTGAATCGGAGCTACAGCTGCTGACCTACACCACAGCCACAGTGGCTCAGGATCTGAGCCGTGTCTTTCTATTTTTTAAAAGTTTTACTGAAGTATAGTTGGGCCTCTGCTTCTTTTGGATGACAAAGGGCTTTTGTTGGGAAAAGGCCAACTCGCTTAATATTTTTCGAGTCCAGTAGAAATGAAAAGGAGAATCTTACAGAGAAACTGAAAACTTCAGTTTTTGCCCTGATTCTGCCATGGAACAGTAGTTTTAGGCAAATTACTTTGTTTCTGAGTTGCAATCCTTTCTCTTAAATGAGGACAGTGAACTAGGCAGTCCCTATAGACCCCTGCAGGTCTGTGGTTCTGTGACCAGAAATTGATAATGAGATGCGAAATTGGGGTGTTGCAATTACAGCCAGTTAAGATGCCCTAAAACAGACAGTGATGAAATCACATTACAGGGAAAGGCTGCTAGGGGAAAAAATGGAGCTAGAATCAATGTCTTGTATAGACAGTATATGTATAGTTTTATTCAGCCAAAAGTTTTGGTGAGAAAATAAAAAGATAATTTAAAAAATTGCTTATTTGACTTTCCTCGTAGCCATCTGTGTTTCCTCAGCGTGTTCGTGTTATTTTCTCCTATCTTCCCCTTCCTTACGCTGCAGAATTCAACTTTTCAGTTCCTGGAAAGATAAAATCACTTTTAAGCATATGTGGTGGAAAACATTTAAAAATCTGGCATGCTTACAAGTTCTAACTGACATGCGTAATCATTTCACAAGGAAGCTAACACCCTGTCATTTTCATGGTGCAAGCAAAGTCCCCTACCACCGTGTACAGCCTAGGTGGTAAAGGTGGCTTTGTTTCAGTGTTGAGTACCAGCTTTTGAGTAACCCTAGATTCATGTTGTCTGTTTGCTGAAGTGTCTCTATGGTAATGTTGTACACAGAACTGAAATTTAGGGTGGAGTTTATTTAAAATCAGCGTGACCCTTCCCTATCCTTGACTTTTTGGATATATTGAAAAAAGAAAAGAGGTAGGTCTACATGACTCATAGAAGTAGCGTAAGAAGCAGAGAGCCAGGAATATTTGAAAAGGAACTATTTCCTGAATGATAGACTGGATGTACAACAAAACAACCCCTGCAAGGTCCCTCCAGCATCATATTACAAGAAAAGCAGGAAGGAATCTACTGTGAACGTCTAAGATTTTTCTTTAAATCCTACAATACTGCCTGTAGAATAATTTTTTCCCCCCGCTTTTTAGGGCTGCACCCTAGGGCGTATGGAAATTCCCAGGCTAGGGGTCAAATTGGAGCTACAGCTGCCGGCCTATGCCAGAGCCACAGCAACATCGGATCCTTAACCCACTGAGCGAGGCCAGGGATCGAACCCGCATCCTCATGGATCCTAGTCGGGTTCATTAACCGCTGAGCCACAACGGGAACTCCCCCTCCTGTAGAATTCTGATGTCAGTTAGCAGGTGGAGTTTATATGAACTTAGAGTTTGCCTTGATTTATAGTCAGAATAAGTTTTATATTCTATTCTTCAGGGAGCTCTCCTGAATATGTCTTTGATTTGTCTGTGGATTTTTTTTTTTTTTTCCTAAAAAGAAGTGCTGGTTAGCATCCAGTGTTTGTCCACTGTCATATACATGGAGGTGGGATGACGGACTGGCAGGTGGGACTTGGGACTGTCTAGAGGGAGACTCTTAGAGGGGTGCTCTAAGCAACTCTCACTGGTTTGGAAAAGAGTATTTGTTTCTCCCTGGAAATCACTCAATTGCAATTTCACTCTGGTCTCCAAAGCATCAGGACATCTCAAAAATATTGTTCTTTTCTTTTGCAGGGAGGACATTCCCTACCCACCCTTATTTTTCAGCACAGCTCGGGGCAGGGCAGTTGTCTCTCTTTAACCTCTTGAAAGCCTATTCATTGCTGGACAAAGAAGTGGGTTACTGTCAGGGGATCAGCTTTGTGGCCGGAGTCCTGCTTCTGCACATGAGTGAAGAGCAAGCCTTTGAAATGCTGAAGTTCCTCATGTATGACCTGGGCTTCCGCAAGCAGTACCGGCCTGACATGATGTCACTACAGGTGAGCGGTACATCTTCACGAGGGACGTGTAACGCTGGGACCAGAAATCTTAGCGGAAGCCCTCTTCTGAATTACGGTTCAGATTTAAAGAAGTTGGGACCCATTGTCTTGGAACTTGGAAAAATGTAGAGGCATGTTTTAGCTCATGGTGGGATTTGCAATTTTGCCAAGCTCTAAGTGCATGGCATCCATATGTAGAGTAACTTTTCCATAGTTTCTTTGTTTTCTTTTTTTTTTTTTTTTTTTTTTGTCTTTTTAGGGCCCCACCCAGGGCCTATGGAGGTTCCCAGGCTAGGGATCAAATTGGAGCTGTCGCTGCTGGCCTACACCACAGCCACAGCAAGGCGGAATTCAGGCCATGTCTGCCACCCACACTGCAGCTCACGGCAATGCCAGATCCTTAACCCAGCGAGCGAGTCCAGGGATCAGACCCGTGTCGTCATGGGTACTAGTCGGGTTCGTTAACCACTGAGCCACGATGGAAACTCCCATTTCCGTAGTTCCTGAGGTAGAAGAATAAGCAATTCTAGTGAGTCCTCAAGTCTGTTTCCTAAGTACCTGGAGCAAGTATCAAGATATCTTTGTTACCTTTTCCTCAACTTGTCAGTCGAAAAGAAGCATAGATATTTTGTTTGAAATATAAAAATCTAATGTTTTATTCTTTTCCTTCGAGTGCATACATAATAGACATCTATATCATGCTTCTTCTAGAACTTTCCATGCAATGCTTCTAGAACTTTCCATGTCTCCCCTTCTTCATCTGAATGTTGGACAGGCCCTGGTAGAGGATAAAGTGTTCTGAGTCAGTGGTACTTTTTCAGTCTGCTTTTCTCAGCACGCTCTGAAGAAGCACCGTTAAGGTTTTTTGGTTAAGGAAGGTATCCGTTGCCATTGCTATCTTTCACCTATTTCAAACTTGCCCTGTTTACACATTTCTCTTCTCCAGTTTAAACTTCGCTTTCCTTAATGTATTGGTTTCTAACAGAAAGTTAAAATTTTGTCTATAGATAGGATATCTCAAACCATCACTACCTTGCAATTTAAAGCTGTGGGTTGTAAAAATACGCAGGAAGACTTTAAAGAGAAAGATGCCAGGGTTCTCCTCCCTTGGCATGAGGGAAGAATGATGCTATGATACTGTGCGTTAGATAAGAACTAAAGTGTTTTTATTGTTATGTTTTTATTTTTTGCCTTTTAGGGCCTCACTCGCGGCATATGGAGGTTCCCAGGCTAGGGGTCGAATCGGAGCTGCATCTGCAACCTACACCACAGCTCAAGGCCACGCCGGATCCTTAACCTACTGAGTGAGGCCAGGGATCGAACCCACATCTGAGTTGGGTTCCTTAAATGCTTATCCATGAAGGGAACTCCTAAAGTATTTTAAAAATACTTTTAAAATATGCTTTTTTCCTGGTTCCCGATGATCAGTTTTTACACTTAGTTTTTTGGTTACGGATCCATCGGCAAAAAAGGAGTTTGTTTTCACTTTTTGAGTATTACAGTAAGTGGTATTTTCTTGAGAGGATGAGTGGAGGGAAGTGCTCCATTTTTCATTAGTTGTTCAAGATGAAATTTTTGACAGGGAGGCAGGGCTTTGCTCTCAGTGTTGGGTTTCAGCTGAGAGCTCATGTGAAGAGTTCATATGAAGATTAATCACCTGGCTACATAAATCAAGTACAGTGACTCCAAGTTAATAACTATTCGTAAGTCCATAAACACCCATGTGAAATGGTGATGACTGTAAAATCTATGAAGGTTTTATTTTTTTATTTTATTTCTAAACAGTTTACTGTATCATATTGGGTAGGAAGCATTGACACCCTTGTAAGGAATTCATCAGCTCTAATTTTCGGAAATAGTAGTTCTGGAATTTGAAAGAATGGAGTGTATCTGTGAGTAGCGTGTTGGCTTGGTTCATAAATAAAAGGATAGATACAGATATTACTTTTATTTTTTATTTATTTATTTATTTATTTTTTGTCTTTTTGTCTTTTTTTTGTTGTTGTTGTTGTTGTTGCTATTTCTTGGGCCGCTCCCGCGGCATATGGAGATTCCCAGGCTAGGGGTTGAATCGGAGCTGTAGCCACCGGCCTACGCCAGAGCCATAGCAACGCGGGATCCGAGCCGCGTCTGCGGCCTACACCACAGCTCACGGCAACGCTGGATCGTTAACCCACTGAGCAAGGGCAGGGACCGAACCCGCGACCTCATGGTTCCTAGTCGGATTCGTTAACCACTGCGCCACGACGGGAACTCCCAGATATTACTTTTAAAATGTGACAGTTTTTCAATTTAAAAAGTCCTCATTAGTTTGACATTATAAAATTTGCATAAATTTGCATAAATTTAATTTTTATGTTCATTGAATATGACCATTGCAATTACCAAGAAATATTTTATGTCTATTATTATGAAAATGAAAATGTACTAAAATCTTTGGGGTCAGCATTCTTCATAGGCCACAAGATTGGGGATCTTATTCTGGGAGTGTAGAACTTTTTGATCCATAAAGTGAGTTGCAGCACTTTTCCACTTTGAGAGACAAAAGTGTTTTTGTTTTTGTTTTTGTTGTTTTTTTTGGTCTTTTTTCTTTTTAGGGCTGCACATGTGGCATATGGAGTTCCCAGGTGAGGGTTGAATCAGAGCCACAGCCACAGCAAAGCAGGATCCCAGCTGCATCTGCGTCTGTGACCTACACCACAGCTCACGGCAATGCCAGATCCTTAACCCACTGAGCAAGGCCAGGGATCCAACCCGAAACCTTATGGTTCCTAGTCGGATTCGTTTCTGCTGCGCCACAACAAGAACTCTGACAAAAGTGTTTTTTTATCCAATAAATGACTTTTGAACGCGCAAGTGACAGAAGGCTTGGCATCACCTGATAGAAGTTCTGATTCCCTGAGTGGGGTGAGCTTGGATACTGTAGGTTGAACACATCAGTTGCCTTATCTGCGAATGAGGGGGGTGGAGGTCTTTTTAAAGATGTCCCATCATGTTTTGTGTCTGCTGTTTTCTGTGTTAAGTGTAAAACATAATATCTTTTAAAAAAAAATGTATTTCATTCAAGTAGAGGTGACTTACAATGTGTTAAATCCTGCTGTATAGCAAAGTGATTCAGTCTGTCTGTCTGTCTGAGCAAAGTGATTCAGTCTGTCTGTCTGTCTGTCTGAGCAAAGTGATTCAGTCTGTCTGTCTGTCTATCTATCTATCTATCCATCATCTATCTACACATTCTTTTGCATATTTGTTTCCATTATTGTTTCCCAAGTGTTATATCTTTTTATCAGGAGTCTTTGGTTTCTATTTTTTCCCATCTCCCCCCCCCCTTCATCTCCCTTCCTCTAGTTCTATCTCTTCTATCAGAAGATTTTCCATGTTATCTATAGGGCAGAATGGAAGAAATATTTGTCCTTAGGAAATGGCCTCTTATTATTAAAATTTCCTTGGAAGGAAGACTGAGTTGTGTTTTTGTTTGTCTTTTGCAAAAGAAACTTAATGTAAATATACCTTTCCAGGAAAAATGTTCTTAGCCCCAAGTTTAGAATGGAGGGGAAAAGTAAAGGCCTTTTAAAAAAATTAAACATTGTAGTATTGCTTCTGTCTTATGATCATTGCTGAACCAGAACAGAGTGCTTTTGATGATAGGCTTTCTTTTTATCCTGCTAAATAGACTTCTTTGATTTTTGTGCCCCCAAATTACTAATTCTTCTGTTGAAAGAGCCCAGTATATTTACTTTCTAAATTGTAAATGGCCTAAGTGGAAATACATGATTTCTTTCAACATGACTTCATGAGATTATAATCTCATTTTTAAAACTTTGTTTGACTGCAGCTAAGCTTATTTTATAGTGATGACTTCCTGTGGCTCTTTAATTCTTTCCTTTGCAGCTTGTGTGGAACCTCAGTTTCCACAGGTGTGTGTTACAGAGATCAAACATTTGCTGTATTGATGTATAGTATTTTGATTTTTAGTTTTGTGCTTTGAAAACAACAGTGGTTGAATTCACAATATAATTGGTTATTTTAAGGTATTTTTATAGCGCTAACTGTGGGTGATATTTTGCTAATGTCTTCTAGAGAAAAAGTTCTGCTGGATTTAGTATATATTTCACACCAAAATGTTAAGCTGATGTGACTGGCCAAGGACCCACTACTCAGTGTGTTACTGTGTAGATAAAAATTTAAATTAAAGCACAATTCATGAATTTGTTTATTATTTGCTACTGCTTTACTTTTGGCCACCACAGACAGGAGTTTAAGCTTTACGACAAACTGTTGTCTTCATAACTTCTTTTTTTTTTTTTTTTGAAATATAAGTAATCAACTCAGTAGCCAAATGAAATAATTTCTTCTTTCAATACTAGAAACATTCAGACTTCATTTCTTGCCTTAATCTCTTTTCTCAAGGAAAATATGCTGCTGGAGTACCTTGGATGTTAGAAATCACAGCTCAAGCTTCTGGCTCCATAACCTTCTAAGCCTAGCAGTGTCCTAGCCATGCAGATTGTCTGTGGGTCTAAGCCAGAGTTCGGTCATAAATTTGATGCCCAGCCCAGCAAAGAGAGACAAACTTTGTTTCTGAACTGGATGTGGTAGATTCTTTAAAATGGAAGCTTTTCTGGAATGGGTCTGAAATTAGAATGGACCTTCCGTGAAAGTCCTGAGCCAGGACAGTTCTGCTTAAATTCCAAAAGCAATGCCTCCCTACAGGAGGAAAAATGACCACTTCTGTGTAGCTATGGTGATGCCAAAAAGAGACATGGTAGAGAAACATGGTCCGTGGTCATAGATGGACTTACAGTGACCCACTTTATGACCTCAGTTAAATGAACTTGGGTTTGTCAGCTTTCACATAGTAATAATATAAAGCAATACTCTTTTTATTTCTGGAACATACATGAATTTGTTATTAAATATTAGTAATGAAATTAAAGCTAGTATATTTTATGTACACTTAGATAAATGCATAATATTTTATTTTTCTTCTCCAAATTTACTTTAGATACAGATGTACCAGCTGTCCAGGCTCCTTCATGACTATCACAGAGCTCTCTACAATCATCTTGAAGAAAATGAAATCAGCCCCAGTCTTTATGCTGCCCCCTGGTTCCTGACATTGTTTGCCTCTCAGTTTCCATTAGGATTTGTAGCCAGAGTTTTTGGTAAGAGACGCTGATAATCCAATGGGACAGTGGCATTTATTCCGGGGGATAGGCTTCTAGCCATACACTGCTCCAGCGGTTTTGTTGGGAATTACACAGAATAGCACATTGCTTGTGGCATTTAATAAATATGCCTGGTTCCATTCTGAGAGTAATTTGAAACCATATTGGGCTTCGATAAAATTGAAATTAAAAGGGAAAGAAGGAGTTCCCGTCATGGCGCAGTAGTTAACGAATCCGACTAGGAACCATGAGGTCTTGGGTTCGATCCCTGCCCTTGCTCAGTGGGTTAAGGATCCGGTGTTGCTGTGGCTCTGGCGTAGGCTGGTGGCTACAGCTCCGATTCGACCCCTAGCCTGGGAACCTCCATATGCTGCGGGAACGGCCCTAGAAAAGGCAAAAAAACCCAAAAAGATAAATAAATAAATAAAAGAAGAATCGAGCTCCCATATTTGAGTAAGCTGCAATGGTGCTCTTATTTTTGTTTATACCTACAAATCAGAGTATAATTTTTTTTTTTTTTTATCTTTTTAGGGCTGCACCCACGGCATACAGAGGTTCCCAGGGGTCCAAATGGAGCTGTAGCCGCTGGCCTACACCACAGCCACAGCAACTGGGGATCCGAGCCGCGTCTGCGACTTCCACCACAGCTCATTTCAGTGCTGGATCCTTAACCCACTGAGCAAGGCCAGGGATCGAACCTGTGTCCTCATGGATAATAGTCAGATTCATTTCTGCTGAGCCACAACGTGAGCTCCAGAGTATAATTTTTTAAAAATCTGAACTAAGGACTTCCTCTGTATATTTTTTTAGATTTTTATACACATCTTTCCAATTTTTTTCCCCCCATTGTCCTCTTCACCCTGGATTCAAAACACAGAGAAGCATGTTCTTTGAGTGTGTCAATGAAAGTACCTATGTCAGTGTTGTCTCTAGTGGCTTTTTTTCCCCCAATGGCCTCACCTGCAGCATATGGACGTTCCCTGGACAGGGATTGAATCTGAGCCGCAGCGCAGCCTGCCCTGTGGCAACTCCCGATCCCTTAACCTACTGCACCAGGCCGAGGATCAGACCTGTGCTTCTTCAGCGATCTGAGTCACTGCTGCAGTTGGAATCTTTACCTTTTGTGCCACAGCAGGAACTCTTCTAATGGAATTTCTTTCTTTTTTTTTTTTTTTTTTTCTGCTTTTTAGGGCTGTGCTCGTGGCATATGCAGGTTCCCAGGCTAGGGATCAAATCTGAATACAGTTGCTGGCCTGCACTACAGCCACAGCAACTCGGGATCCGAGCCACATCTGCAACCTATACCACAGCTCACGGCAATGCCAGATCCTTAACCCACTGAGCAAGGCCAGGGATCGAACCCACATCCTCATGGATCCTAGTCATGTTCATTAACCACTGAGCCATGAAGGGAACTCCCTGGCATTTCTTAATAAGCCATTTTGTTTTCACAAGGTAACTGAAATTCCCGTTAGCCTTCATGCCAGGGTGGTGTTGGTGCCCATCTCTAAGACTGGGTGGCTCAGGGAAAAGCTCTGGGCACTGGGGGTCCAGCCTGAGGTCAGTTATTGAGTTGCTGCCTTGGTCCACAGTGTTAAGAACAAGGAATGAAAAGAAAGTGGGACATGGTTCTTGCTCCCTTATGGGAACACGAGTTTTTAGTTAGGTTTGTCTAAATCCATTATTTAAAAAGCAAAAGTTATTATTATTTTTTAAAATCAGCTCTTTACCAGAGATTTGTTCTAATGTTTAGGCCTTAATGATCTCAGAAAGGGCTTCCTTTCTGAGCTTTTATGTTCTACTCATCTATCTTGTATCCGTGGTGAAAGTCATCCATATTTATAACTGTGCTTTTGCTAAGTTAGAGCTTTTGGTGGATGTGTAAGTATTGCCCTGATTGTAGGGCATTGCCAGCATTAGCAAAAAAATGAAATGCAACGGAGTACAGGGAAACCGTCATAGGGAAAAATGTTGTTTGGGGAAACTTCAAGCTTGAATAATCTATGCATCATATGTATACACATACCAGATTACAGTGTATGATATCTTTCTTAGTGGAGGCTGTGGTTTTAAGAGTTAAACACTGCATTAGTAATAATACAGTCTATAGGCAAAGTGTGCAAAAGAGTAAAACCAAGATGCACAAAATGAAATGTTTACCAGATTTCTCTTTATTGCATATATATACACCATTGCTTTTCTCCAGAGAGGTTTTCTTTGGAGGTTGGGTTCCCATTTTGGGGTCTTCTATAAATCCTTTCATTTATAGATTTTCTTCTCAGAAAAAATAGCTTCTGTAATCACAGTGATGTTTAGGGTATTTCTCTTTGACTTATCCTTGGAAGCTTGATATCAGAATTCAGGAAACAAATCTCTGCAGTTGTCTGGTTTTTTTGGCTCAGAGAATATGAATGATTCTATCAGCTCTACAATAGCTGCTCCTTTTCTTAGAATGTGGTGAAAAATAGAGACTATCAGGAAAGGGAGAGATGCAGGAGTAAGAATGACCATGTTTGGAGTAATCGTTTCCTGGGTCCCACTGCGTAAGGAGGTTCCCAGGCTAGGGGTCGAACTGGAGCTGTAGCTGCCGGCCTATGCTGCAGCCACGGCCACATCATACCCAAGCTGTGTGGTTTGATCTACACCACCAGCTCACGGCAGTGCCGGATCCTTAACCCACCGAGCGAGGCCAGAGCGCGAACCTGTGTCCTCATGGATGCTAGTCAGATGCATTTCCACTGAGCCATGGCAGGAACTCCTGGTTCCCTCTTTCTGACTGCTCCCTGTTGTTTATTATTGATTGCAGAGGGCCTGGATGGAGAGGAACGCTCATAGCTTGGGGTTAAGAGATGCAGACTATTGCCTTTGGAATGGATTAGCAATGAGATCCTGCTGTGTAGCTCTGGGAACTATGTCTAGTCATTTATGATGGAGCGTGATAATGTGAGAAAAAAGAATGTTTGCATATATGTGTATCTGGGTCACCATGCTGTACAGTAGAAAAAAATATATTGGGAAAATAAAAATAATAAAAGCTTTAGATCTTGAAAACAAAAACAAAACAAAAGTATTTAGAACGTTTCAAAACTATTGCATGTTGTATTTGTTAGGAAACAGAGTTCAGAGTTAGGGTAGCTTTTCTTTTTTACTTCTGATTTAGGTTATATATTGGCTTTGAGTTTCCTTTTTAAGTTTTTTTAAAAAAATTCCTGCTCTAGTGCAGATTTAATTACTTTATTAACTGGTTCGTTTACTATTTTATTATTGTCATGAGAGTTTAAACAGCCCTAATTGGTCGTGTTGATTTGCTTTGGTATTTCCCTTGTGAAGAAAAATCTAAACATGAGTTGAATAAGTGTTTTTGAGCAATACCTAGTCTCCATTAAATTTGCCACTAAAAATTAAAAATTCATGGGCAGATACATAACATCTTTTTCTTTTTACCCTGGCCTTATCTGAGATTCCTAAATAAGTAAGAAGAAAATTTAAACATGTTTATTCTGGTCATCTTAGTATTTCTTCAAATCTCTGTGATCTTGACCAGTTTTTGTTTTGTTTTGTTTTGTTTTTTGTCTTTTGTCTTTTTAAGACCGCACCTGCGGCATATGGAGGTTCCCAGGCTAGGGGTCTAATCCGAGCTGTAGCTGCCAGCCTACACCAGAGCCACAGCAACGCCAGATCCGAGCCTCGTCTGCAACCTACGCCACAGCTCATGGCCACACCAGATCCTTAACCCACTGAGCGAGGCCAGGGATCGAACCCGCAACCTCATGGTTCCTATTCAGATTCATTTCTGCTGCGCCACAGCGGGAACTCCTTGACCAGTTTTCTTTTGTAAAATATTCTGAGGTTCTGTTGCAGTAATTAAAACAACAGCCACAAAAGAAAACCACACAAAAAACCATTTGCATAAGGAGGACACTTTTTGCAATAGTGTATGCATAATTTTGATCATGACAATTATATCTCTTTTTTCAGATATTATTTTTCTCCAGGGAACTGAAGTTATATTTAAGGTCGCCCTCAGCCTGCTGAGTAACCAAGAGACACTCATAATGGAATGTGAAAACTTTGAAAATATTGTCGAATTCCTTAAAAACACGCTACCTGATATGAATACATCTGAAATGGAGAAAATTATCACCCAGGTATGGTTTAAATGATTTAAATGGTAATAATAAGGGATAAGATTATACAGCAATTTCTGGTTTTGTTTGTTTGTTTGTTTTTGTTTTTTAGGGCCGCATCCGCAGCATATGGAGATTCCCAGGCTAGGGGTTGAATCAGAGCTGCAGCTGCCGGCCTACACCACAGCCACAGCGACGCCAGATCCGAACCATATCTGTGACCCACACCTCAGCTCATGGCAATGCTGGTTCCTTAAAACACTAAGCAAGGCCAGGGGTCGAACCCTAAACCTTGGTTCCTAGTCGGATTTGTTTCCGCTTTGCCACAATGGCAAGTCCCTATAGAGTTTCTCTACTAATTATGTATATTAAAATGTTTTAGCATAAAGATGTAGTTTTGCCTGACAGTTTTTTTTTCTATTGATCATGTGTGTATATATCAATAATATAATTATTATTATTATTATTTTGCTTTTTAGGGCTGCACCCACAGCATTTGGAAGTTCCCAGGGTAGGGGTTGAGTCGGAGCTACAGCTGCTTGGCTTATGTCACAGCCACAGCCATGCAGGATCCGACTAGTGTCTGTGACCTACACCAAAGCTCATGGCAATGCCAGATCCTTAACCCACTGAGTGAAGCCAAGGATTGAACCCACAACCTCATGGATATCAGTTGGGTTCATTTCTGCTAACCCACAACAGGAACTCCTGATCAGATATGTTTTACTTAGAAATGAGATTGTTGTGCCATTTCTCCATTCCAACATTGCCTGGAGGCTGTGCACAGGCAAAGGGATTCAGTGCATCCTGAGTTTTTCAGGCATCTTCCAATTTAGGCCAATGGTAAGACCGAAGATAGAACTGGCAGAGTTAGGAAGACCCAATAAATAAACAAACTGAGACTCACTTACCTTTGTAATATTGTTAATTCTGTTGTAAAATGTATAAGGAGTACCCATGATAAGATCACAGACTTTGCAATTAGACAGTCTTGGGTTTCCATCAACATCCAGCTATTTTATTAGTTGTTTGGCTTGCACCCATCACCTAACCTTTCAAACCCTAGTATTCTCACCTCCAAGAGACTTTGCGAGGCTTACATGAGACCTTACATGATGTGTCAGTCAGGGTCTCTTGCTGAAAACAGTCTACCTCCAGTGATTCAAAGGAAGGTACCATTTACACGGGTGTGGGCAATTAAAGAACCAGATACAAGGTGTCCAGGTGCCCAGGAACTAGTGCCAGAGGGAGACTCTTTATCCTTGCGGTGCTGCGTTCGGAGAAGGAGGATATAATAGTGTCACCAGGCCCAGTGAGAGGTGGCTGTGCTCTTGGTGAGCCAGACATGGAAGGAGCACAGAAGAAGCACCCAGCTGCTTTCTTTGCCCCTTTTGATCTCCTGATGGCCTTTCCCATGGGTGGTACCAGCTAGACGGCAGCAGGAAGGAAAGTGTGGGGAGTGCAGTCACAGGGGTCCGCCTCCCAGGGTACAGGGAATGGACGAGGGCAGAGAATGGACCTGGGAAGCAACTGGAGAGTAATCAGCACATCGTGTGTCTAGTCCCAAGCTCTTCATAGGGACCAGGTAAGTGGTAGTTATGTATTGTCATTTGACATAAAAGGACATGGACAAATTTAAGAACACATTTGTAGAGAAAGCAGTCACGACTTGTGAGTATTGATAAAATTGACCGCTTTTAGAGGCACGTGGGGTAGCAGATAAAAAGACAGAGTTTAGAGCAATAGAAAGGGAGTTTGAGTTTGCACTGGGGTCCAGCTATTCACTAGCCGAGTGACTTTGGGCAAGTCACAACCTCTCTGGGTCTCAACTCCCACCCTTACAAAGTGGGAATAATGTATTGTTTTTAGGAGCAAATATAACTCAGTAGAAGGATTTTGTACACTCTAATTCACTCTATATGAAGAACTCATATTGTCATAGATACGTTTTTCTGTCCACTACATTGAATTGAAATCCCAAGCAGAATGTTCTGTAAATGTCCCCGAGCAGTTTTCTTTGTTACAGTGCTTTGGGAACTGAGAAAGATGACCTTTATTTACATATTCAGTTGTTTACTGATTCTTCAGAAGTATCTTCTTGGCTGGCAAGCAGTCAGAGATTGTGCTCTTAGAGAGAGATGGTTACCTGATTTAAAATCGGATCGCCTCTCTACTAAAACTATTGAGGGGGAGTTCCCATTGTGGCTCTGCAGTAACAAACCCGACTAGTATCCATGAGGATTCAGGTTCCATCCATGGCCTCATTCAGGGAGTTAAGGATTTGGCATTGCCATGAGCTGTGGTGTAGGTCGCAGACACAGCTTGGATCCTGTGTTGCTGTGGCTGCAACTCTGATTCGACCCCTAGCCTGGGAACATCCATATGCCATGAGTGCGGCCCTAGAAAAAGACAAAATAAATAAATTAATTAATTAAAAAAACTAATGAGGGAATTGCCTAGCTTTAGA
This sequence comes from Sus scrofa, assembly GCF_054392235.1. NCBI lineage: Eukaryota > Metazoa > Chordata > Mammalia > Artiodactyla > Suidae > Sus > Sus scrofa. Next base: position 54,573,697 of record NC_139393.1, on the reverse strand, counting down.
GAGTGTAACAAAGAGTAATGGATGGAATTGATAGGCAGGTATATATAGCCTTGAAATTGGAGATAATTTGCTGACAAATAGAGTTGATTAACTATGGAATGAACTGTTAATTTTAAAGGAGACTTTGAGGAGTTATTTACGGCCACTGTAAAAAACTCAAGTAGGAGTTCCCATCGTGGCTCAGTGGTTAACGAATCTGACTAGGAACCATGAGGTTGCGGGTTTGATCCCTGGCCTTGCTCAGTGGGTTAAGGATCCGGCGTTGCTGTGAGCTCTGGCGTAGGTTGCAGACTCAGCTTGGATCCCATGTTGCTGTGGCTGTGGTGTAGGCCAGCGGCTACAGCTCTGATTCGACCCTAGCCTGGAAACCTCTATATGCCGAAGGAGCGGCCCAAGAAATGGCAAAAAGACAAGAACAAAAAAACCAAAAAAACAAAACAAAAACTCAAGTAATGCTGACTAGCATAAAGAAGAAAGTAAAAGTAACTACAAATCTCCACATTTTGAGATTTAAAAACTTGTAAACATCCTTTTTTATTTTTCTTGGCTGCCCTATGGCACATGGATCAGATCTGAGCCATAGTTGGCACCTAAGCTGCAATTGCAGCAACACTGGATCTTTAACCCACTGTGCCCGATCAGGGATCGAACCTGCATTCCCACGGATCCCATTGTGCCACAGCAGGAACTCCCTAAACATCCTTTTACAATCTCTAAGTATATACACATATAAATATGTATCCAGTTTTACTTTTATGTATCAGTGACATCACACTCTACCTGCTATTTTGTAGCTTGATTTTTTATTAAAATAGCTGTACAACATTGGCCATTTTCCTATAAGTATAGATCCAGGCCGTCATTTTTAATGGTTATATAGTAGTCCATTGTGTTCATACCCACTGGGTAGAGGAAAATGATGCTTGCTTGAGAGGAATAACCAGATTGAGAAGTATCATATAAATTTGAAGATTTGCCTATCTTTAATAGGAGTAGGGTAAGCAAGCAAATGAGGTTTTTGTAGTTTCTTTTCTCCCTACAGTGTTAGTGTAAATACTAGGCTTAAATGGCAGTGCTTCCTTGTGAGCTTAAACCAAGGAGGGTTTTTTGCTCCTCTAAACAATACTTTTCTTTGGAAAACAAGCCCTATGAATAAGTTACTCCCATCAAGTTGGATCAGTTTAGCATACTAATTTCTAGAGGCCTTGGGGACAGAAGCTACAGGGGACAGAAGGTTTAAAAAGTAGATTCCAGATCAAAGTTGCCTGAATGAGCATTTTCTTTTAAATATCAAGGTATACCTCAGAACACTTCAATGACAAACAATTTGGTTTGCTGAACAACCAAGCCACTGGACAGCTAAACACTTCAGACCACAAAGTTAACATTAGATTATGTACATCTTACAACAAATGCTGCTTCATTCTGTTAAAATAAGCTAACCTGGTGGAGTTCCCATTATAGCGCAGTGGAAACGAATCCGACTAGGAACCACAAGGTTGCGGGTTTGATCCCTGGCTTCCCTTGGTGGGTTAAGCATCCGGCATTGCCGTGACCTCTGGTGTAGGTTGCAGACGCGGCTCAGATCTGGCATTGCTGTCTGTGCCCGTGGCGTAGGCTGGCAGCTGTAGCTCTGATTAGATCCCTAGCCTGGGAACTTCCATATGCTGCAGGTGTGGCCCTAAAAAGCAAAAAACAAAAACAAAAAGCAAACAAACAAAAAAAACCTGACATGAGATTAGAAAGGAAAAAAGAACTCTGCTTTAGTGCCTAAAATATCACAGTATCACACTTAGTAGCAAGGAGTCTTATCTTCCTCTTAAGTAGTTGTCATGCCATACAGATCTTTAAATGTTAGCCAAAAATAAAGACATACTTGAAAATATATTATCAGAGGGAATGAATGGAGAGAGAAGTTAGCTGTCCTGTAACATCTAAGCAAATTGTTTTCCCATTTGGTGGCAATCGGAGAGCAGAGGCAGCCTCGACTAAACCCCACAGCTGTGGACAGGGCTCTGGGTGTGCAATTTTAAGGTTCCTATGTATATCTATGGTAGGATATGTTAGTGATGGATTAGCAAAAGGATGAAAATATTTATTATAAGACCTCTCTGCCTCGTGGACAAATAACTAGAAGGGCTTTTGGTCTCATTGTTATAGAGCTATCCTACGCAATTTTGCTTTTAATCAGAAAGGATGATCTCTAACTCAGATAAGAGTTACTCAGTAACTAATGTTGTTTGTCTGGTATGCTACATTTGGGGAGATAGTTACTAGATTATGTACATCTGGGTTGAAAAACATTTGAACATTAACTTTTTTCTAGGAGTTCCCGTCGTGGCTCAGTGGTTAGCGAATCTGACTAGGAACCATGAGGTTGCGGGTTCGATCCCTGGCCTTGTTCAGTGGGTTAAGGATCCGGCATTGCCATGAGCTGTGGTGTAGGCCGCAGACGCGGCTGGGATCCCGCGTTGCTGTGGCTGTGGTGTATGCCAGCAGCTGCAGCTCAGATTCAACCCCTAGCCTGGGAACCCCCATATGCCGTGGAAGTGGCCCTAGAATTGGCAAAAAGACAACAAAACAAAACAAAACACTTTTTTTCTAGTGTCTTGGCCTCATGAGAATGTTTCATTCATTTCATTGTCCTTATATGACAGTCACATTTGCTCTTCTTCCTTTTAGTATGCTGTCCTCTTCCTCATTAGTAAGTATTTGGAAATCTACATGAAGTACCCGGATGCAGAGCCTGTATCTTGTGTCCATCCTGAAGGTCAGGCTAACCCGTGGTGTTTTCATGGCAGGTTTTCGAGATGGACATTTCTAAACAGTTACATGCCTATGAGGTGGAGTATCATGTGCTGCAGGATGAACTCCAGGAATCTTTATATGCCTCTGAGGAGAGTGAGCCCATGGAGAAGCTGGAGAGGGCCAATAGCCAACTGAAAAGACAGAACATGGATCTCCTAGAAAAATTACAGGTACAGGGATAACGATGTGACCAAAAAAGTACTGGGATGCCTCCTGTCTGCACAGAGTCACCCCAGGAAGGCTAGAGCTGTGACATGCATGGAGCGGTTGCTGACTGTGGGCCTGTATTATCAGTCTGTGTCCGAGGGCTCTGGGGGCTGCAAAGGCACATAGCAAAGTAAATTTCAGTTGGGAGGGAAGGCGTACTCTTATAAAATCATGAAATGGCAATTCAAAGCAGAATCTGGTTCAATACTTATTGGATGTTGTGCCACACTTGGTTCAAGTTAAAGGGAAGAGGGATTGACTGTAGGAAATTGGGAAATCTCTGGGGGGCTTGGAGCTTGAGCTGGTCTCCAAAGGGTCGGTGGGAGAAATGAGTGAGGAGTTGGGGGGGGGGGTGTACATCAGGAGGATATGACAGCGCAGCAGAGGGAGCTTAACAGCTTAAGATTTCATTTGTGGGGAGGAGGTGGGATAAACATGATGGAGGCAGTTAAAGAACATGGCTTTAATGATGTTGGAAGGGAGATTTCTGAATGTGTTTGAACCATAGTGTAGAAAGATCAGTCTGGAAACCTTGATGAGGACAGATGAGAATGGGGAGAGAAGGTAGGGAGACCCGCTAGCAATTATTTGTAGAAATCTGACTGGGGGGAGTTCCGTCATGGCTCAGTGGAAACAAACCTGCCTAGTATCCATGAGGATGCAGGTTCGATCCCTGGTCTCACTCGTTGGGTTAAGGATCTGGCGTTGCCGTGAGCTGTGGGGCAGGTCCCAGACACGGCTTGGATCCTGTGTTGCTGTGGCTGTGGTGTAGGCCGGCAGCTCCAGCTCTGATTGGACCCCTAGCCTGGGAACCACCATATGCCGCAGGTGTAGCCCTAGAAAAACAGACAAAATCCGATTGGGGATTGAGAACTGTCTAGAGTAAAGCTCATAGAAATGGAAAGAAAAGGAGACATTTTTGAAAGAATTGAGTAAAAGCCGGTGTCGTATCATCTCTGCCATCAAGGAGTTTATAGTTATTTCAGGATATAAAATAGTATCTCTGTTGATCAGTGCACAATTAAAATGTGAGAAGTGATTTAGTATAAACTAATATTGAGCATCTGCAGTCTGTATGAAGTGTGCTGTATATCCGAGCCCTGAGGGGTGGGGCTTGACTGTGATCAGAGGAGGAGGAGGTGAGAAAGTGAACCTTCTGGGGAGCTGGGGGCCGGGCAGGTTGGGGGGAGACCAGTTCTGAGTTAGAGCTTAAGTGCCTAAAGGCTCCTTGGTTTCTGCTTTCGCCCTTCCCCCAAACCTCACAAACCGGAAACCATAAAACTCTGCTTCCATGTGTGGTGAGCCCTCCAACAAGCACTAGGAGAGAAATAGTTTCGAAATGAGGGACTTCTCATTGCCCCCCAAGAAGGAACACTTGCTTCCTTCGCTTCATCTCCATTAGCTCTGGCCCATAGAAAATTTTATGCTTTTTTTTCTATTCAAAAAAAGAGCCAAGGAGTTCCCATCATGGCTCAGTGGTTAACGAATCTGACTAGGAACCATGAGGTTGTGGGTTCGATCCCTGACCTTGCTTAGTTGGTTAAGGATCCAGCGTTGCCGTGAGCTGTGGTGTAGGTCAAAGATGCAGCTTGGATCCCTTGTTGTTGTGGCTGTGGCATCGGCTGGCGACTACAGCTCCAAATAGACACCTAGCCTGGGAACCTTCATGTGCCGAGGGAGCGGCCCTAGAAAAGACAAAAAGACAAAAAGACAAGAAAAAAAAAAAAAAAGAGCCAACATTCTATTTTCAGAAAGAAAAGTAAACAATTGGGGTAGTATTCCTCATTACTAGGATGTTTCAATGGTGATTAATTGAATACTCATTCGGAAAAGTGGATTTGTACCTGCTTTATATTGTAATGATTTTTATTAATGGTTACAAACTTTTTCTGTGACAGTTCAAAGCTGTCATCATCTCTGGGTTCCCAACAACCTTAAAAACTGATAGGATCTCAAGTATGTGTTGAGAAAACTCCCCCTGTTTCTAGTCAGAGGGCAAAAAAAGCTTCTTTTAGAACCTCAAGCCGTGTTAGGAATCTCCTGTTTCTCTGTCAGATTTCACTCACAACAGGAGAAGACCAGTGTGTGGAGTGAGAACCCTTCCCACCGTGGGAGGGTTTTAATATTTTAATATTAAAGGTTTTAATACTGCATTTTTTTTGTGTCTTTAGTGAAATATGTATTTGTCTAGTATCCTAGTTATACTTTTGAGAAACCTAAAAAATCTCCATTTCATGGAAAGTTTTGGAGTTATTGCTTCATATGCTATTTTTATTTATTTATTTATTTATTTATTTATTTATTTATTTATTTATTGCTTTTTAGGGTTGCCCCAGCGGCATATGGAGGTTCCCAGGCTAGGGGTTGAATCTGAGCTGCAGCTGCTGGCCTACACCACAGCCACAGCAACGTGGGATCCGAGCCACAGCTCAGGACAACGCCAGATCCTTAACCCACTGATTGAGGCTAGGGATCGAACCCACAACCTCATGGTTCCTAGTCGGATTCATTTCTGCTGCACCATGATGGGAACTCCTTCATATGCTATTTTATTAAGTAATAGGACATGACTAGTTAATACATGTAAGGTCTGGCCGCTGCTATGATGAACCAAACTCTTCAAATTTTTGATTTGGAGGATTTTGTTTTTCCGCTCCAAACAGATAGCTCATGCTAAAATCCAAACCTTGGAATCCAACCTGGAAAATCTTTTAACCCGAGAGACCAAAATGAAGTCATTGATCCGGACGCTGGAACAAGAGAAAACAGCTTATCAAAAGGCGGTGGAGCACATCCGGAAGCTGCTGCCGCCAGATGCTCTGGCCAGTTTTGACCCGCTGCTGAGAGACTTGAACTGCAACCCTAACAACAAAGCCAAGATCGGAAACAAGCCATAAACGGAGGCAGGCCGCCGGGGCAGGAAGTGCCCCGAGGATGCGAGGATGCAGGATGCGTCAGTTAGGAGGAGGCTGCATGCTCCTGGCCCATCGCTGGACACCGGAGCTGACAGAACCACCAAATCGGGTCTGAGCCCAGATCGGAGTGGTAGCCCTCGCTCTCCTTAGAGCATGCCAGTTCTATGCCATTGTACATAAGCAGACTGTTTTTTGCTGTCCATGTTGACTATGTACATACATATATATAATGGACCTAGAGAGTTCTTGCTTTCTGAAAAAAAGGAGTAGATGTATATTTAGGGCAACTTTTTTAAAAAATCAAAACTTCATGAAATCCACATCAAAGGGAAGCTAAAGTGAAATTCCCTTGGACACATGTGAAATCATTTTGTCTTTGTAGTGAAACAAAGCTAGAACATCTTTGTATATTGACATATACTTGAAAAAAATGAATGTATTTTTTTCTCCAAAGAACAGCATGTTTCACTCAGTGGTGGGGAGGTTAAAAACTTTTGGGTAGCTTTATGTGGACCTGTCTTAAAATCTACTGACAATATATATATAATATATATATATGGAAAATGACTGATTGCCAGTCAAGCTCCTATGGGTTTTTCAGGAAAGTGGGGGCCTTCCCCCTGCTGCCTGCTTTGTGCCAATGGGCATGTTGCATCTACATGCATTTTGAGTCTGGTCAAGCATTACTTTAGGTGTGTGCAAGGAGAAAGCAAGACTGTGGCTGAGTTGGCCCACCCAGCTCAAGGTGAAAGAGAATGTTACTAACTTTCTAGCAAATCAGACCAGCATTATTACTTAAATTAAAAATATCAGTCCTCAAAAATTTAATTTTGGAGAGTTCCCGTTGTGGCTCAGCAGATGAAGAACCTGACATAGTGTCTACGAGGATGCGGGGTCCCCGGCAAGGCGGGATCCAAGCTGCATCTGTGACCTATAGCACAGCTCACAGCGACGCTGGATCCTTAACCCACGGAGCGAGGCCCAGGGATGGAACCTGTATCCTCATGAGTCAGTTTCATTAGCTGCTGAGCCACAATGGGAACTCCTAACTCTCTACCTTTTATTTAAATTACTCCTACAGTTGTGAATGCACTCCCTTTTATTTGGTGCCACAGTTGGTGACAAGGATTTGCCATTTCCCACCAAAATGTGGGAGCTCTTACTTAGATCTCACTACCTTAAATGAAGAATAAGGAAATGCAATTATGATTGGTTTTCTAAAGATGATGTTACTATGGTGAGAATCTTTTTTTTTTTTTTAATGCCAATTGAGAGGTGTGATAAGCTCACATCTTCCCCTTTCATGTAACGATTTATGAGAACTGTGGAATGTGTAAAACAAACTGTTGAAATCCATGGGCAGGGAGGGAGAAAGCCCTTCTAAAGCCTACAGTTCTGTATCCGGACTCCCGACTTTCTCAGCCTACAGATTATTAGAGGACATTCGTGCATGCTGGGTGTGGAAGGAAAGGCATTTGTAACGTACCCGTGGAATTTCTCCATTTCAGAGATGATTCTATGATAGTGCCTTGGAAAGTTGATGCAGCATTTTTGCCTTTCCAAACAATATTTATCACCACTGCTTTTTGCATATTATCACAGATGGATTGTCTGGAATACTTTTCTTCAAAGGGAGTTTGTTATACACAAGCTATAATGTATTATAGAGTTAAAGAAGAAAGCTCTAAAGGTTTCAGAAAATCTTGATGAGCAGATGATCAGCATCTAAAACCTCTTCTAGACCATTGCTCAGTGTATATGTATTGATTCTTGATACAAAACAGCATGCCCTCCAACCCATGCACTTTCTTAAAAGAAAATAAAGTCTTATTAGCAGACTATTAATGTAATTTCTAGGTTCTAGAAAATGCTGATTCTCATTACCCCATTCACTTGGGGGCACCAGCTATTTTGTTGCTTGGATTTCCCCCAGATTTCTCTATTTGTAGGAGACGTTTTTCCTATGAGGAATATAATGAATATTATCTGGTTACTGTTTGGCAATGAAAATTCTCTCATGTGTGTGATACACAAGTGGTAGCCAGGGCATCTTCAAGTTGGGAAAAGAAATTTTTCCTTTCAGTTGTTCAATTTAAAATAAATTTTATTCTGGAGGTTCAGAGTCAACATTACGAGTTGTTTTACCGTGTTTAGAGTTCAAGTTGTCTTGGATACAGTATTTCTTTTGAAAATGAATTTTTCTTTTGTGATCTTTTAAAGGTTGCACCAATTATGCTTCATGCGTTGTTACATCTTCATCTGATTAGTATATGTCTAGTTCATTTTCAATAAATACATTGCTGCAGTTTCCTTGGCTTATTGATACTACTTTTATTTGTAAGAAAAGAGAAGGTCTTGGTTAGACTCCTTTGCAAAATCTGAACCGGTTGGATTGTTGCTACTTAAAATTTGCCCACTGATAATTCTTTAAATCAGAGCCAACAAAGATAATTTTTAGAAACATGTATGAAAGTACATTGTCAGTTACTAATTTTCAACCTCGTTCCTGATGGAACCTTTTGCTGATAAATACAAAAAGACAACCACAGGCAAATTTGCATTCTACCCCTTTTGTTTTTTATGCCTCATAAATAGCAAAGGAGAGAAAGAGGTTAAAAAATACAAAATTTTAAAATTGGGTTAGCTCTCAAATAAAATCCTTAGGGGCACTTATTGATGGATAGGATATGAATGTGTTTACATTATATATATATATATATATATACACACACACACACATATATCTTCAGAATATTTTCAAGCATGTTTGTAATTCAATAAAAGGATAATGTATCTTCTCAGTATAACATTTTGCACTACATGTAATAGTTAAACATTTTAAGCAGTCAAGGTGGGCTTAAGTAGAATGGTCTCTTAACTCTGGAGACAGGCATGCTAAGATTTGCTCCAATCCATTTAATACCTTTGGACAGAAACCAGGGACTGCGAGGCTGCAGTTAGGTGAATGCCATCAAAATCTTGCCCCCTCCCCCCGAAAACAGCAAATCCTGGTATGTGACAGTGACCTTGGGAAAGCAAGTCAGTCTAGTTCTCTATCTTTTTGATACAGTATGTCAATGAAACCTGCTAGTTTTGTCTGCTAAATATTTGTCCATTTCTCCCTGAAACCGAGGGTGGTCATCCGTCAGATCCCTTAAACTGTAACTTGCTTAATGAACTTAACCTGCCTACACGGATCGGATCAAGTTTGCCTTAATTGTTTCTAGGAAAACCTGCACATCCCCCAGTGTCAGGGAGCCTAGACAATAAGATGTTTGCCAAGTTCTTCTTCAGGAACTTAGAGTCAGCTGTGTCCAGTTGGAACTTGAGCTGGTTAAGACTGATTGGAAACGATGAGCCTCCAACTGGGCATGTGCGAGTGTCCGATGCGTGACCTTTGGAGGTCAGAGGGCTTGAAACTCCACCCTCAGAGCGTGTGCCCTGTGTTCAGAAGCGTGCAGTTTAGCTGCGCCTGCGCGGATTCCTTTTCCTTCTCTCCAATCGCCTTCCCCACGCTCCCCACGCTTCAGCTTTATCCCTAAGTACCCCGAGCCGCTTCCCTTCTCGGAGGCGAATTTGAGGTTTGTCCTCTGGTCTCTTCGCTATCCCGTGGATGAACCCCTTCTCTGCTGCGAACCTCGGCATCTCAGCGTTTGCTTGGCTGTGCATCTGGCAGAAGAACCTGGTTCCATAAGCCCTCCATCGCTGTCGCAGGTACCTTAGTTCCTGTCTTTGTCTTTGGGTTAAACTGAGACCAAACCCCATTTCTAGGGGCTCCAGAGTCACCGATATTGAGCTACTTTGGTGTTTGTTAAACTGAGACCAAACCCCATTTCTAGGGGCTCCAGAGTCACCGATATTGAGCTACTTGGTGTTTGTTTTGATGAGTGAGACGGGCAGGTGGAAGGCGGGGGTGGAACATTTCAGTCAAAAGAAGAGAAGGCTCTAGAAGAGAGAGGGCATCAGCTGGAAGCGTCGGGGGAAAGCGACAGGAGAGATGTTGGGTGGCGGTTTTGGAGTGAAATCCTGGTGGCCTCAAATGCTGGGGGTAGTAACCTAGCCTCCTTCCAGTTTACCCGTGACATTCGGTATTGTGTCCGTTTCCTGATTCTCCACGTTATGGAACCAGATTTGTTTTGCTACAAACGCTGCTTCAAGGTGAGGGCACAGCGAAGGGAGCCAGCCCCGATCTGCGTGATCATGGCTTTCCTGGACTGCCCTTCCTTCGCCTAGAGGGACCGTCCGGAGTCATGACTCTCACCCAGTTTATCGTCCCTGTAAAACCCTTCAGAGGCTCTTCTTTCGTCCCAGGATCATGCAATTTTTGAGATGACACATTTGGCCTTTCCCGAGCGTGTCCCTGATAAGCTGTCCCGTCTGGTCTCCTGCCTTGTCCTCTGCTCTGGTCAAATGGTTGAGCCCCCGTCTCGTTTCTTGAACCACCCTTCCTTTTGCTTTACACTGACTGTCTCTCGTGCATCCCCGCAGGGGCGGGGAGGGGGTGCGCAGTCTCGAGACTTCTTTCTGCCTTCACTCCCTCTGCTCACTCCTTCAGGACATGCTTAGGATGGTGGGGGGAGGGGACGAACCGATCACCTCCGCTGTAGCCCAGGGCCAGCTGTCAGCATTGGTGTCCCCTCCCCCGCGCCCCCCGGGGGTACTGCTGACCTTCACAGACATCTCAGGATCTCAGGGCCCCCAGCTGGGAGTATGCATATTAACAAAGCTGACAACATCATTACCCTGTTATAAAAAACACCTGGTCATTGATTTTAGGTAACTTGAGAAGTAGGTGTAATTTTATTTAGCTTTTTGTGGTGGTGGCCTGGCATGGTCAGGTACTTTGCTGGATGTTGGGTCCTCAGAAATGTCTCCCTCCGAAGCTTCTTTGAGTAAGTTCTTACCTGATGAATGTACTGTTCTTACGGAAAAAAACCAGAATGTACGGAGTGACACTTTGTAAGTGCGAAAGGACTCTGGGGCTTTGCCTTTTATTATAAACATGTGCTTTATATAATTTATATCATACAGTATGTTACACTCTACCTTAACTATATTACGGTACCTGCTACAGATAAAATAGGCTATCTCATTGCATAATTCAGGAGCATTGCTGATAAAACTATAATATGGGTGGTGCTCCCTAAAGCTGTGTAATATAGCAGTTGATAAAATATATTGCATATTAAATATTATGGATGTACATATTATACTGAGAACTTAAGACCATGTATTCCACACAACTTATGGTCAATAGTAACATAACTTTGCTATTGCATTGTTTTCATTGGCATGATTTTATTATTCTTGGAGACTCTTATCCAGACAAATTAATGTATTGTTCATTATAGGGACATCCCCCAAGACTCTTAAACATTTCAGTAGACACTTTATACCCCAAGGCTTTTCGAATCCCTCACCTCAGAACTCTCTCACCTTGCTCTTTCACCAATCTTAAACCATTTTATCATAATCTTTACCTAGTCTTAATCAAGCTCCATATTTAATTACTGACCTTAAACTGAACTTGGCTTCTGAGATGCAACCAAAGCTCTATAGAGGTGGCTTTCTCCCTTGCTGTGATAATAAACTCAGCTCTATGTTATCCTCAGGTTGTGTTGGTAATATTTGGGAGCTACTGGGCATTCGGTAATATCTATTCTGTACCTTTCTCCATAACATACACACAGACCCACAGTTACTTTCTCTTTTTCATTCTTATTTTTATATCATGTTTAATTTCTATTTTCTTAACGCTGGTCCCCTTGTCCCTAAGCTGTATTTTGTCTCAGATCTTTTGGTGATTCCCATCAACATTTCATATCATAATTGATGGCTCCTAAGATCAGAGTGTTACAGTAGCTAAGACGTGGAGGCAACCTAACTGTCCTTCAACGGAGATATGTATAAAGAAGATGTGGTAGATATATGCAATGGAAAGAACGAACTAATGCCATTTGCAACAACATGGATGAACCTAGAGATTCTCAGGCTACGTGAAGTCAGAGAAAGGCATACATCATATGATATCACTTCTATGTGGAATCTAACAAAAATGATACAAATGAACGTATTTACGAAGCAGAAGCAGACTCACGGATCTTGAAATCAAATTTATGGTTTCCAAAGGGGAAACGTGGATGGAATGGATAAACAAGGATCTGCTCTACAGCACAGGGAACTCTACTCACTATTCTGTTATAGCCTATATGGGAAAGGAATCTGAAAAAGAATGGAGATATATGTATATATATTCATTTTGCTTACACCTGAAACGAACACGAAATTGTAAATCCAACTATACTCCAGTTTAAAAATTGCTTTAAAAAAAAGAAATTTTGACCTTTCTAGATACCAACTCTATAAAGCAGAACAAAAAGTTGGGTTTCAACTAAATATTTTATTTACTATCATGGGTAAGATCTATACATGTCAATACCTGGGCATTCTAAGGAGGTATCCCCTAAAACCTCATATAAAGGAAATACGAGATTCCTTAGAGTGAAATCAGCAATCTTTGCTCTCCTCTGTAAGGTTACATTAAACAGAATAGCACTTGGGTCTGAAAGCTTCAACTGTGCTCCAATTGACTGTAGTTGCATAGCTAAAGAATGATTGGGTTAACTAGAAAGGACTGGTGAGTGTTGGAAGACCAGAAGAAAGAAAACCAGGCAGGTTTTGGCAGTCCAGTGGGGGGAACGTTAGCCAAGACCCCTGGCAAAGCTGTTCTTATTGTTAAATTGGACCTGAGGACTCCAGAATCCACGTGTTCTGGTCCCTCTGACAAGTCTGTCCCTATTGAGATAGATGTGTCTGTGTTGGACAGAGGCCCCACACATCCAGTTCATTGGACTCTCCTTGTTGGAATGTATGTCCTCAAAGCAGCCTTCCATTTCTGACTTAGAGATTCTCTCTGTCATACAGGCCAGGCTCGTGATAACAGTGCAAATACTTGAGTCCCTTGCCGGAGCCTGTTTTGGTATGTTAAGTTAAAAGCAAGGATTCAGAATTTTTTTTCATTTATAATGATTTTTATTTTTGCCATTATAGCTGGTTTACAGTGTTCTATCCATTTTCTGCTGTTACAGCATGGTGACCCAGTTACACATACATGTATACATTCCTTTTTCTCCCATTGTCATGCTCCATGGTAAGTGACTAGACATAGTTCCCAGTGCTACCCAGCAGGATCTCATTGCTAATCCAGTCCAAAGGGAATAGTTTGCATCTGTTAACCCCAAATTCCCAATCCATCCCACTCCCTCCTCCTCTCCCTGAATTTTTTAAATTGTAGAATACACAGAACACAAAACTCAGCATCAACCATTTAAAAAAATTTTTATGGCCACACCCACAGCATATGGAAATCCGCACACTGGGGAATTGAACCCGAGCCTCCACAGTAACTGAAACTGCTGCAGTTGGATTCCCAACCCCCTGTGCCACAGTGGGAACTCTGCCGTCAACCATTTTTAAGTGTACAGTTGAGTGGCACTAAGTATTCACTCTGTGCAACCATTACCACCGTCCATCCGTGGAACTCTTCTCATCTTCTTGCAAAACAAAAGCTTTCGACCTTTTACCTGAGAATTCCGTATTCCCCCAACCCCAGCCCCTGACAACTACCGTTCTGCTTTGGGTCTTTATGAATTTGACTTACTCTAGTACCTCATCTAAGTGGAATCAGACAGTATTTGTGTTTTGGGACTGGCTTATTTAACTTAGCGTGTTTTTCAAGGATCTTCCATGCATAGTATACATCAGAATTTCCTTTTTAAGGCTAATATTGCATGTTTATGGCACATTTCATTTACCCATTCATCTTGTCAGTAAATACTGGGTTGGGTCTACCTTTGGCGCTCGTGAATAATGCTGCTAGGACCACAGGTGTACAGATAGCTTTTTGGGATTCTGATTTTAAACATCAGTCTCAGGACTGAGTTTTGGGGGCTTTGGGGGGTCCACCCATGAGAAATGAATCTGTGGTTTGTGTGCCGATGAAATCAAATTGTCGAACCTTCAACACTCTGAACTAGAGTAAATTCGCCAAGGTAAAAGTCATTTTTTGATTAAATGAAAAGCACCTTAGAATGTGCGGATTGGATATTGGGCACTTTGGTTCCCCCCCACTACCTTTCTTGGCTTTTTATGGCCACACCTGTAGCACATGGAGGCTCCCAGTCTAGGGGTCCAATAGGAGCTGTAGCTGCTGGCCTACACCACAGCCATAGCAACCCAGGATCCAAGCTGAGTCTGCAACCTGTACCACAGCTCACAGCAATGCCCGATCCTTAACCCACTGAGCAAGGCTAGGGAGTGAACCTGCGTCCTCATGGATATTAGTCGGGTTCGTTAACTGCTGAGCCACGACGGGAACTCCAGGTTCTCTTGAATTTTTTAGAGCATTGATTAGTACTTTAATAGCACTTACATTTAAAGTCATGAGGCAAGGCAGGAAGGGATGGACCAGTGACCCGAATGAGTTCATATGCTTGATTTCCTTCCCATGTCTCCTGAAGTCAAGTTTATTAGCAGCCATGTATGCCTTTGGATAAACCATCCCAGATATTCCAAGAATCAAAAGAATACATGTTACATGCTGTTTCTATGAAAGGATTGCAAGACAATACCAGCGCGCATTTGGAAAATAGACTTGCTTGAGTCTATTTTTCTGAGCCTGGAGGCAGTGGGCAGGACTTACTAAGGGCAAAGTCCGCTGCCTTTTAGTTAGAGTCCCTGGCAGCGCAAACAAAACACCACTTCCTGAGAGAGGGCAGCAGCCCTCTGTCGGAAGGGATGGCAGCTGCGCAGGTTCACTGGTCAGGTTACCTTTTCCTGTGACAGGCACAGTCAGATAGCATGGGTTACCTTTTGTGCTTTGGTAGGCGTTTCACGGAGCTGAGGTGTCTCCAGCCCAAGTGTATTGCGTCGATGGTAAGTTACAGAGAAGAACTGGTTTCTCCTAGTGCACTTGTGGATGGGCAGCCACATGAATTGCTGGTAGCCTCTGTGAGATCTAGTGCTTGTGACTCTGTAGCCCAGATATGTGGACTCTCTCAGGCTTTCCCGAAGTTTGTTCCTGGAGGACGTTTATGACTGCTCAAAGGCAAACAGGTTTTATGGCCAAATAAGTCTGAGGGATGGTAGACTGAGCCACAATACACAGACTTCTCCACTCTGGCGGGGGCTTCCCAGAACCTTTAACCTGGCTAATCTGGGGAAGCCCAGAGTGGATGGGAGGATACAGCGCCCCCTTTTGGGAGCATGGTTTGTCAACATGTGGGCCTGCCTGAGGTCTGGCTCCTCCCCTTAGTATGTGTGAACTTGAGGCCAGTGAGGAAATCCTTGGAGCCTGAGTTGTCTTATCTGTAAGATGATGAACTTCATTTAGACTGCCATGGCTTCATGCAGCCACATAACTTCCGTGGTAACTGATTTTCCAAAACTTCAGCTAAATTAAGGCAGATGGAAGGAGAATTCTAGTTTTGCCTTTTAGTCTAACTGCCATAATCCATCTTTATCTTATAGTTGACTTAAAAAAAAAATACCATAAAACTAATGACCCGGGTAAATAATTTTTTTTTTTTTTTTTTTTTTTTTACTAAGTAGTGCCAGTCAAGTGGAAACTATGATTAGACTTGTTTTTTTAAAAATAGATGAATAAGTCCTTTTCCTCCTCTTTATTCTTGGTGTTGGCACATAGCGACTGCATTTTCTCTATAGTTGGGCCTTTCTTCATTGGAATGATGCAAGCGGAAGAATGATACATATTTTCTCCTAATTTAACCAAGAAAATAAATTTCATTTTAAAATTCTGGTTTATTAAAAAATCTATAATCTGGAAAGATAAAAGACTATTTTCACATGCACTTCCGTAAATGCTTAACTCTTAAATACCACTCTCATGACTCTCTACTCAACTTCTGTCACACGGGGGATACTGAGCATCATTCTGTAAATGAATGAAAGTTGGCAAATAGAGAAAGACCTGTTTGTGCAAGAAAACTCTCCTATGTTTCTACTTCATCATCTTCTTCTTCTTTTTTTTTTTTTTTATCTTTTTAGGGCCACACTCGAGGCACGTGGAAGTTCCCAGGCTAGGGGTCGAATCAAAGCTGGAGCTGCTGGCCCACGTCACAGCCACAGCAATGCCAGATTTGCAATGCTTCTGCAACCCACATGACAGCTCACAGCAATGCCAGATCCTTAACCCACTGAGCAAGGCCAGGGATCAAACCCGAGTCCTCATGGATACTAACTGGGTTTGGTAACCTCTGAGCCACAATGGGAACTCCCTATGTTTCTTCTTTACTCTCACAGTACTGCCATATTCCAACACGTCTGACACCAGATCTGTAAATTTTCTTTTCTTTTCTTTTTTTTTTTTTTTGGTCTTTTTGCCTTTTCTAGGGCCGCACCCATGGCATATGGAGGTTCCCAGGCTAGGGGTCCAATTAGAGCTGTAGCTGCCGGCCTACACCAGAGCCACAGCAACGCGGGATCCGAGCCGCATCTGTAATCTACACCACAGCTCAAGGCAACACCGGATCCTTAACCCACTGAGCAAGGCCAGGGATCGAACCCGAAACCTCATGGTTCTTAGTTGGATTCATTAACCACTGAGCTACGATGGAAACTCCCAACATCTGTAAATTTTCCACACATCCAGCAATTCTGTAGCATTAGCTGGGCCTCCTACGATTTAATTCCATTCTGACACTCCTTACCTGGAGTTAGCATCAGATCCCACAAGTTAAGCGTTCAGTCCTGCAAGAGAGCCCCCACTTCAGACAACACTTTCAAGTCCCAGCGCATCACTTGTATTGACAAGCTATAGATTGGGACTTTCACGATGCCCTCCTTGGGCTCAGCAATTTGCTAGACTGGATCATAGAAGCCAGGCAAACACATTTACCTGTTTACTATAAAAGGATGTGATAAAGGATACAGATGAACACGCAGGTGGAGAAGATTTGTAGGTGAGGTATGTGGGAAGGGACCTGGAGCTTTTATGACCCTTTGGGGAACAGCACCAACCCAGCAGCTCCAGGTGTTCACCCACCCAGCAGCCCTCTGAACCCTGCACTTTGAGGACCTCCCGGAGGCTTCATTGCAGAGACAGGACGGATCGTTAACTTAGTCTGCAGTCCCTCTCTCCCCTCCCCAGGGGATGGAAATGGGTGCAATGTTCCAAGCTTCCAAGGATGGCTTGGTCCTTCTGATGACTAGGTCCCATCCTGAAGTTATCCAAGAGTCTACCAAGAGTCACACTGCTATCACCTAGGAGATTCCAAGGGATTTAAGGCTCAGGAACCAGGGTCAACGCCCAAATATTAGAACAAAACATGTTCCTAGTGTTTTTATCACTTAGGATATCGCAAGCATTTTAGGAGCTCTGTGCCTGAACGGGGGCATAGAAATTACACACACACACACGTATACTTTTATTCTATTTCACACTAATAAACTGTCTTTCTATTGTTGTGCTGTGTTGTATCTGCTTCTCCTTGTCATGGGAACGTGTACGTTCTTATTTATATAGAGCATTATGCATAGCATACAAATCCACTAGTGAGGTAAATCGGAATATTTATTTTTTCATTCACTCAAGAAGCATTTATTAAAAACCTGCTGTATGCAGGCCACTGTGCTAGGTTCTGAGATCATAGTCTAACAGAGAAGGTAGATAAGAAGAGGCAACAAAACTTGGTCGGATATGTTTCATGCTAGATGTGATGAGGTGGTGTTATTAGAAGAAATGGGGGAGCACTTACCCCAGTCTCCTGAGATCAGGAAAGCCTTTTAATTACATGAGTGGAATTTTAATAGTCATTTGTCTACATGACACCGAAAGAATTTCAGGCTTAAATTGACCAGAGTCTTCTAGTAGACAGCCTTTCACTGTAGTATTACTCATTAAAATAATAAATTGATTGTAATTTTTTTTCTAAATATGAAGTCAGAATAACGAATTACAAAACCCTGAAAATTTTAAGAAAACTTACATCGCTGCTCCCACCTACAAGTAATTATTAATATGTTGGTGTATTTCCTTTGTCATCATTTCCATGCATTTCAAAATATAGTCATGAATACAGTTCTGTTTCTGGTATTGTTAATATTGTGACGTACACATGTCATTAGAAATCTCTAAAATCTCTATAAGCATAAGATTAATGGCTACTAAAGTGAACCAACATTTACTAACATTTTCCATATTTATATACTTTCATATATCCTGCAGATGTGCTTTCATTCAACTACATATGTGAAAAATCAATTTAAAATAACTGAATGTTTTCTAGTTCTTAAAGTCTGTGCCCTAAAGGTTATATTGTATTTGGGATTTCCTTCACGATTCAGTAAAATAATGCTTAGACTATGCTGCTAGTATATGGTGAATTAAGCATATCTGTATATTTTCTAGGCAGCAATGTACTTTAAATCTTTTTTTTTTCCAATGCTTTCTATGCTCCCAGAATTTAAGATGGCTTTGGGCCCCCAGATCATATGGCAACATCTGAAAAATAACTTTTTAATCTAGTTCAGTGACTCTCTGTAAAGAGGAGGGAATATATATGTTCCATGGGTACATGACAAAATTTGCTTAATGTATACAAAGTCATATTTCTATTGAAATGGTAATAATTTTCTACTTTGGACAGTATAACCCGGATATTATCCAGAACCCTGTGTAATCCAGTCTCGCTTTCCCGTAGCTTTCAAATTCCACATCAAAGTAAACGAAATTTGTAGGGGGAAAAAAAAAAAGATCCAATTTATAAACCGCAGCCTCACTTCTTAAATTCTCTCGACGCTCTTCTTTAAATCCGCCACAGCTGGAATCTTTCTCTCTCAGCTGTCTATGGGAACTTTCCCCAACACTCATCCTGAGAAGCTTTCCAGGTCTCTCGCTTTTACAGATCTCATTAACCTCTCTGCTTCTTGTAGCTTTTTCCCATCCTCATCCAGGGAGCAAGAATCCTTTCCCACAGAAACCCAAGGTGAAGGAAGAGACTTACTTTAGGTTGGTTGGTTCTGTTACATAGTATTAATTTATGTGTGTCTGTTAACTGACTCTTGGCTCATGGATAATTGGAGCGATTCTCTCTTCTTTCAGATTAAAGAATATAATAGGATACCATCCACAGAGCCAAGTCAGCATGCCTGATGCTTTCAGGAAGTTTGATACTGCTCTTAACTCTGCCTCTCATTCAGACAGTGACAGTATTTGTCAGAATACTGATGGTCAGCTGGTTTAGTTGCTCATGTCCAAAGGCAGAAAAGACATGTAAAAGGTTGTGCAGCTTTGGTTAAAATTTAAGTCTATAGACTGACCCTATCACATTAAGAGAGCGTAAAATTCAGAGATCATGAAAGTGTTTATTGTTTGTGCCTAAGCAGTCACATCACCTCCAAATCATGAAGCTGTGTTTTCCATCCTGGACCTCTACAATTTTATCTTTATTTTACAGATGAAAAAAATATAAAATTACACAGCTAGTAAGGGATGAAGTTGGGGCTCAAATGCTGCATATTCTGACTGCAGCATTTGTCCTGTCAGTGCCTTTGCCGTGCTACTGTAGACTTCCTTGGGGTAGCGAGCAGTATTCCTAGGTTTATCTAGGTCACATCGTCTCTAAGTCTCATAATATCTTGCGGTGTGGTTTCCTGTGCATTTGTTCCAGTTGAGAATGCTTCTCGTATTGAATGTACTGAGATAAGCAATTTAGGAATGATTCATGAAGCAAAGACTGTTTAAGATTGGGGGGGTGGTCAGAAGGGTGGAGATGAATAAGGAAAGAGAGACATGATTCTTTTCGTATCTGATGACCTGTCATGTTCAAAAGCTGTGTGAAGAGGGCCTTAATCAAAGCCTGAGAGCGACTGTGAACTACTCTTGACTTCTTATTGGATTCCCATATCGAAGCCAGTTTATAGCCCTTGGTGATTATTTTTTTTCCTTGGAGCTTCACATAGAATTTAGGGACATATCAATTGCTGCTCTA
The DNA here is from genome assembly GCF_054392235.1 of Sus scrofa. NCBI lineage: Eukaryota > Metazoa > Chordata > Mammalia > Artiodactyla > Suidae > Sus > Sus scrofa. Next base: position 54,553,758 of record NC_139393.1, on the reverse strand, counting down.
GTGGATTTCTATAAAAGGTTACAGAAATCCCTGGATACGAATCTGTATCCTCCACGTGCCATCCTTACCCAGAGCAGACGTGGCCGTCTAGTCTGGGGTCTGGCGGAAGTCAAGAAGAAGAAATGTCTTCACGTTCTCCAGCTCTGCTCCTCATAACTTTCTCTAGCTTTACTCCCTGGCTCTGACTAGAAAAGACAGTCTTTGTAGGAGGGAGTCAGAGCTACGATATTTTCTTCTGATGAGAAATGGAATCGTGGAAACATTCTTGAGGCAGGAGATAGGCAGGCTCCAGGATGGGCATTTATAACTAGCCTCTTCTTTACACTTCTTGAGGCAGGAGATAGGTGGGCTCCAGGATAACCATTTACAGCCAGCCCCCTATCTATACTTTGAGATAGAAATAACGGTGGACATAAGGCAAATAATTGGTACTTGTCTTGGGTGAACTTGTTAAATGATGGTAATGACAGGATCCAAAGAGGGGCTAAGCCCTACTTGGGCAAGAGACCAAGAGATCATGTAGTTCCTTCCTTTTAGATTAGAAGGTTATCTAATACGTCTAGATAACCTTCCCACCATGCTTTGCTTTGAAATCCATCTTGGCCAAAAGGTATGCACACAGATCTGGGAGGTTCCTGAGTCCGGCCAGGTATAAAAGATAAAACAAGATAATTGGCCAAAGGAAGACGAAGACCTGGAAGAAGTGCCCCATGTAAGTGGTTTCAGTCACCTCTCCTGTGCACGCCTCATCGAGGGGGGACACCCGCACCTGCAGTCCTTCTCTGGGTGTGTATTTCTGCTTTGCTTCTGCCTTAGATAAATTGACTACTTCTCTGTGTGCTCTCCCACGTGTCATGCTGTGTTTCAAACACTAAACTTTGTACCTGGTTTTGCAGTCTTGATCTCCTTGAAACATTCATGCTTTCAACAGGGAGCAAGAATCAGGGCACTGATGCTTCTACCTCTAGCTGGTCTAGTGGCTAGGATGTCTGGTTTTCACCCAAGCTGCCCAGTTCAGTTCCTGAGCAGAGAGAATTAAGATCTCTCTCCAAGCCATCACCCACTGCTGTCTCTCCAAGATCTGACTAAAAAAGATGATCATTGTAGGAGGGAGTCAGAGCTACAGTATTTTGTTCTAATGAGCTTATGGATGGGAAATGGAATTGTGGACACATTCTGAGTCCACACGTTCAAGAAGGACCATAAATCAGGTTTTTCCATCACGATTTCAGATGTTGTGTGTGCCTGCAAGGAAAGCTGTGCGACCTGATGGAATCTGAATCTGTTCAGTGATTTCTAGGGACCTGTAGCTGTGAGGTGGAAAACAAGTTTGGCTTCACTTTGAGAAACAGTGTGGAAAAAGAAAGGACCTACTTGATCAGAGGTGGGATTTCTGAAATTAGACCTGTGCTTATTCGCATTGTGCTGTGTTGGCTGACTGGCTGGAAGAGGGGTGAGTGGATGGAAGAAATCTCAACCTTTTGCAGCACTGGTGTTTGGTAAAGTAATTGAACAGTGGCAATAGAAAATGTTGGGAGTGGGGGAAGAATATATTGGGCCATTTGCCCTCAACAGAATGATCTAAGCTTTCCAGAAAATGGGTTTCCTTTTTATTGGGAGAGGACAAGATGGAAATTGTCTTCTGATGGTGGCTGTAACTTCTGTGCTAATATCATTTAAATGAAAGTCACTTCAAAACATTTTGTAGATGTATTTGGTTCTCTGGTTCTGACACCCAGTTTCTTTTTGGTTCAGATTTGCATCATCTCTTTTGGTTTGGGGGAATTATTTTAAATTTTATTGGATTGATACATTATACAATCTAGAATTAAAATCTATAGAACTGGAAATGGCAGACTGCCTCATTTTGTATTCATAATTTCATGGTCACAACTTTGAGTAGGAAGAATAATCAATCACCCACAAAGTTTGATTTGAAGAGCATAATCTCAGGGATGTTTTTTGAACACCTGAATTTGGCATCATTTAATTCGACTCATACAACTTTTATGGAATAACGACTATGTGCATTGTTCTTGGGGAGAGAGACAGATAAATATCTACATTTCAGTTTGGTGAGTTCCATAATAAGATATGTTTTACTATTTTTTTTTTTTTGTCTTTTTAGGGCCACACCCCCAGCATATGGAGGTTCCCAGGCTAGGGGTCTAATCGGAGCTGTAGCTGCCGGCCTACGCCAGAGCCACAGCAACACAGTATCTGAGCTGCGCCTGAGACCTACACCACTGCTCACGGCAATGCCAGATCCTTAACCCACTGAGCGAAGCCAGGGATCGGGATCCAACCTGCGTTCTCATGGATACTAGTCAGATGTATTTCTGCTGAGGCATGATGGGAACTCCTCATAATAAGATATGTTTTAAGCTTTGTGCAGAAGTAAGGAGACAGTCTGTGCCCAGGAGGATAGGCAGCCAAGCAACTGAGTTCAAGTACCTATAAAGTGAGCCTTGAAGAGTCAGGAGAGGACCAACAGAGAGGCAGTTGTGGGGGTGGGGAGGGGGAAAATGTGTGGAAAGGGTGAAGACCCAGACTGTCCAGCAGGCTTTGATATCCCTTGATGAGCTGTTCCTCAAAACACTCTCCCTCCGCAGAGTAGAGGTAACTAATTCTGCTTCCCCAACACCATGATGCTGAGAAACAAGGTCATCTGACACGGGACACAGGTATCCTGCCCATTGTGTTTTTATTCCTTGAAGAAGAGGGTGGCCCCTCGGTGGTGCATTTACCATGAAGCCAACATCCTAGGGTTCCTTATTTGCTGGAGATCCTCCCAAGATTGTGTCCTTCACTTCGTATTAATAGTTTCCTATCATTTCCGTTGAAGAAGGACTCATATTACATAAGATCCCGCAAAGCCTGGATATGTCCCTGGCTACGTACGATGTATTGTAGGGTGGATCAGCCGGGGTCCAGTCAGGGGACATAAAGCATAAAGCGCAAGTTATTTGATCAGGGACCACATCTTAGAGACGTTCATTAACTGTAACAGAAATCGAGTAATGGGAGTTGGCCAGGGAGGAGTGAAAAGAACTGTGGAGAAGAGAAGAGTAGCAGGTACAGGGGGCAGCCTCTAAGGGCAGCAAGAGAGCGCACCCACGGAAGGAACAGATCCGGAAAAGCCACCCTCAGCCTTTTACCTGAAGACAGATCCGACTCATTGGAGAGGGCGTGGCTGAGGCTCCCTGGATGGTGGAGAAGTTTGCTGAGGCTGTACAGCTCCCCTAGGCAGTGCCAGGGAAGACGGGAAAGTGCCGAGCCAGTGGCACGCCACCGAGAAGTCCCTCTAGGGAGTGTGCGGGAAAACTGCGCCCCAGAGGCCGGAGGTGCTGTGCACTGCTGGTCGTAGCACTGCAGCAGGGGCCTGCTCAGTGGGGATTGGGTTCTGCCGAAGCTGCACTCACTGCGCGAGTTGCCCCAGGGGGGCGCCGTGGAACCGGGAGGCAAAGCCCCTTCCTCCTCGAGTGTTCCTCCAGCGCCCTCTACTGACGAAGTTCGCATTCGATCGTCGTGCAAGCCACAAAGGAGAAATATAGGATCCAGGTCCCTTATGGCAAAGACTAAAGGGCACGTTTGGCTCTCAAAGGCAATCCACTGATAACAGGCACATTTGGTTTCCACGTGTACGTCGTATACCTAACCTCATTCCATTCTGACCAGAAGCCCCTGGGTCCCACATAAGTTGTCTTGGGGCGAGGCACAGCTTGTGGCTTACTGGGCTGCTGTAACAGAAACACCGTGGACTGGGTGGCTTCCAAAAAACCAAACATTTATGGGAGTTCATGTTGTGGCTCAGTGGTTAACGAATCCGACTAGGAACCATGAGGTTGCGGGTTCGATCCCTGGCCTTGCTCAGTGGGTTAAGGATCCAGCGTTGCCGTGAGCTGTGGTGTGGGTCGCAGACACAGCTTGGATCCCGTGTTGCTGTGCCTCTGGCATAGGCCGGTGGCTACAGCTCCGATTCGACCCCTAGCCTGGGAACCTCCGTATGCCGCGGGAGAGGCTCGAGAAAAGACAAAATAAAGTAAAATAAAAAGTAAATAAATAAAAAGCATTTATTTCTCACAGTTCCGGAGGCAGGGAAGTTGAGATCAAGGTGCTGGCAGATTTGGTGTCTGGCAAGAGCCGGCTTCCTGGTCCATAGACAGGTGTACTAGGTCCTCCAATGGCAGAAGGGGCCAGGGAGCTCTGAGGTCATCATCTTATTTTTGTAATCTTATTTGTGAGGGTTTTGCCCATGATCCAGTCACACCCCAAAGGCTCCATCTCCAGATACCACCCTGTTGGGGATTAGGTTTCAATCTAGGAATTGTGGATGGACACAAATATTCAGTCTATAGCAGCTTGTGCACTTCAGCTTTTCTGACTAACAGCAAAGGTGGGGTGAAGAAGACCACCTAAAACAATGGAGGTGTTTCCCAAAAATTTGTCTGAGAGGCATCACCTAGCAGGGGAGCCAAAAGGGCCTGCCGGTCAGCTTAGCTGTCTGATACCTCTCATCAGCAATCAGCCTTTATCTCAGCAACAGAAATTTGTACTTGGCTTCAAATCTGGAAAACCCAAGACACACATTAGGAGCGTGGCTGTTAAGAATTTAATTAAAACGTTCCTATTCTGTTGGGTTTAGCCTTTAAACTGTGACTATGGAACTACTTATGTTATCATCTGCGAGTCCCCCTGGAGGGTTCAGTCATCGGTTGGCCTGATGATTTGGGGCTTGTTTTTCCCTTAAGCATATGTGGCTGAGGCATGGATGGGAAAAATACAATCTTGAAACAGGTTTGCATCTAGGTTTAAAAAAATTAATTAGTTTTAAACTTGAAAGTATATAGGGATTTATTTGGTATATTGCGTGTTATTCCTGAACCTTCCGCTAGATGACAATATTGCTTCAGTTTATTTGCTGTCATTGGCATGGACTTCATAGAACTGCAAGCTGCTTGAGGAAATTATGTAGTTCTTCAGTATTCGGCTTCCAGGTAAAAATATCTCTGGTATAGCAAAGTCAGGCTTATTTAGAAATGCCTTCAGGGAAACGACTTCAGTCTCCTTAAAGCTAAAGGACCTAGTGCTCTTTATTGACAAGAAATTGTTTTATATTAGACCTATATTTTTAATACTGCTCTTTAAACACATTTCTTCTTCCTCTGTTCTCAGTGGAGATGAAGAAAAACAGATCATCTTTTTATATAAAAAAGCCTTTCAAATATAGAAGACCAATATAAGATTGGTTTTCATCTTTCTTTCCTTAAGGCGAAAGTAATATGATTTCTTTTAAGTTTTCATCACATTTCTTTACCATTCGTTCTGCCTAATTTTTGATGAGCTCTGGAATCCAAATGGAATTCAAAATACTCCAAGGACTTTAGATTTGTGTTCATTGCTGATTCACTTGTTAGTTACCCAAAGTTTTAGAAACATGAGCCTGAGAACTAAGAACAGGGAGCTAATTCTTGGATTCTTAGCAATGGAGAATAAAGCTAATATATGAAAGTCGCCACACTTCGTTCTGTGGATGACAGAGACCAGAGTTCTAGGGTGTTTATCAGCTCTGACTTGTCCTGCTTTTTAGGGCCACCTCCTCGGCATATGGAGATTCCCAAGCTAGGGATCAAATCGGAGCGACAGCTGCTGGCCCACACCACAGCCACAGCAACATCAGATCCAAGCCACATCTGAGACCTACACCACAGCTCATGGCAGCACCAGATCCTTAAGCCACTGAGCGAGGCCAGGGAATCTTATGGTTCCTAGTCAGATTCGTTTCCTCTGTGCCATGGCAGGAACTCCTAGCCAGGCTATCTTTGAATATGACGTGCTTTTTTCCACCTTTGGATCTTGTCGTTCCCTTGTCCTGAGATGACTGCAACATCCCCACCTTATGCTCTTGTCACATCTTCAGTTTCAAGTTAAATATCATTTCTCCAGAGTCTTTCCCTGCACCCACCAGCATCCTCTGCCCCTGCAGACCACGTCAGGTGCAGTCTCCCTTAGCACCTTGCACGTCTCTTTTGTAGAATTTTGCATCCACATAGGAGTCTAATTAATTGTGAATATTTATTTGATGTCTCTTCTTTTCCCCCATTAGACTCTAAGTTAAGAATAAGATTTTTTTATAAAAATAGAACTCCCATTTGATCCAGCAATCCCACTCCTGGGCATCTACCCAGAGAAAACCATGACTCACAAAGACACATATACTCCAGTGTTCATTGCAGCACTATTTGCAATAGCCAAGACATGGAAACAACCTAAATGTCCATGGGCAGAGGAGAGGATCAACAAGATGTGGTACATATACACAATGGAATATTACTTAGCCATTAAAATGAATGAAATACTGGCATTTTTGGCAACGTAGATGGATCTAGAAATTATCATGCTGAGCAAAGTCAGACAATGAGACACCAACATCACATGCTATCACTTACACATGGAATCTGAAAAAAGGACACAATGAACTTCTTTGCAGAACAGATACTGACTCACAGACTTTGAAAAACTTATGGTTTCCAGATGAAACAGGTTGGGGGTGTAGGGGGATGTACTGAGGGTTTGGGATAGACATGCTCTCAAATTTGCTTGTGAGGATTGTTGTACACCTATAAATGTAATAAAATTCATTAAGTAATTTAAAAAAAAAGAATACGATTTTTTTTTTTTAACCCACATAGTTCTAGCACTTTACTGGGGATACAGTAGGCACATGGTAGGAACTCGGTAGGCCTGGTTTGACCAACAGACTAATTTCTGACTTATTTTGCATTCCTGTTTTTCTTTTCCAGAGATAGAATGATTCATAGTGGAGGAAGTTATCAGGAATCAGGAGGCAGACAGGAACATGACTTGTTCAAAGCTCTGACAGGAAGTCGAGCCAAATTGGGGAAGGAAAGAGCTGTCCATAACAATTTGGTGAGGAAGGAAAAGCCAGGTTTTAAACCCTCTACTTTGGACAATTAAAGCAATTGATGTGTGTTTAAAGAGAGACATGATATGATCAGGTGGTCACAATTCACCAGGAATGTTGAATGGTTCGTGAGGACAAAGACCATTTGTCCTGATAATTGTAGTGGTAATCTTGACATTGAGCTTGCTCTTTCTGGCTGGTCGTAATTTCATTTCCAGCTGTTATTTTGGAAGTTATTTTACCGTGGCTTGGAAGCCTTTCACACAAATGTGGATGACAACCATGATGTCAACAATTACGATCTAATTTTTGTAGCCCTGCCTGTGCACCAGGCGCTGGGCTAGCTATGTTATTAGCATTATATCAATGATCAGACTTTAATTAATTTATTTTTTCGTCTTTTGTCTTTTTGCTGTTGTTGTTGTTGTTGTTGCTGTTGCTATTTCTTGGGCCGCTCGCGCGGCATATGGAGGTTCCCAGGCTAGGGGTTGAATCAGAGCTGTAGCCACCGGCCTACGCCAGAGCCACAGCAACGCAGGATCCGAGCCGTGTCTGCAACCTACACCACAGCTCACGGCAACGCCGGATCGTCAACCCACTGAGCAAGGGCAGGGACCGAACCCGCAACCTCATGGTTCCTAGTCGGATTCGTTAACCACTGCGCCACGACGGGAACTCCAATGATCAGACTTTAGCACGTGGAACAGTCACCTGGGGGGAGGGCTTCTTGTTAAATGCTGATAAAGCCTTGCTCTCAAAGCTTGTGATTCAATAGGTGGGGGAGTGGGATGATAAGTTTTGTGTTTCTTTTTTTCTTTTTAGGGCCACACCTGCAGCATATGGAGGTTCCCAGGCTACGGAAGTCGAATTGGAGCTACAGCTGCCAGCCTTCGCCACAGCAACACGGGATCCGAGCCACGTCTGTGACCTACAGCTCACGGCAACACCAGATCCTTAATCCACTGATGGAGGCCAGGGATTGAACCTGCATCCTCATGGCTCCTAGTTGGGTTCATTAACCACTGAGCCACGAAGGGAACTCCCTAAGTTTTGTATTTTTCTTTCTTTCTTTCTTTTTTTTTTTTTTTTGGTCTTTTTAGGGCTGCGCCTGAAGCTTATGGAGATTCACAGGCTAGGGGTCTAATTGGAGCTGTAGCCTTGGGCCTACGCCACAGCCACAGCAACCCCAGATCTGAGCCGTGTCTGTGACCTACACCACAGCTCACAGCAATGCTGGATCCTTAACCCACTGAGCGAGGCCGGGGATTGAACCTGCAACCTCACGGTTCCTAGTTGGATTCCCTTCCGATGTGCCATGGCGGAAACTCCTAAGTTTTATGTTTCTGACAGGATCCTAGGTGATGCTGATGCTGCTGGTCCGGGGACTATACTTTGACAACCACTGCCTTTCATTTCATGTAATCATCAGGACAACCATCAAAGAAACATAGTACCATGGCCTCCTCTTTATAGATGAGGAAATTGAAGCTTTGAGAGGTTCACTGACTTACCTAGAGTCACACAATTGGTTAATGGCAAGAGCTGTCAACTGCAGGTCCCACTAACACAAAAGATGATCTTCTGGAGTTCCCGTCGTGGCGCAGTGGTTAACGAATCCGACTAGGAACCATGAGGTTGCGGGTTCGGTCCCTGCCCTTGCTCAGTGGGTTAACGATCCGGCGTTGCCGTGAGCTGTGGTGTAGGTCGCAGACGAGGCTCGGCTCCCGCGTTGCTGTGGCTCTGGTGTAGGCCGGCAGCTACAGCTCTGATTCGACCCCTAGCCTGGGAACCTCCATATGCCGCGGGAGCGGCCCAAAGAAATAGCAAAAAGACAAAAAAAAAAAAAAAAAAAAAAAGATGATCTTCTTTTCCCCGAGACAATCAGTTGTTCTCGAACTTTTTGTGCATGAGAATCCCCGGAGGAGCTTTTTTAACAAACGTGGGTGCTTGAGTTCTACCTCTGCCTAATGAATCACATCTTCCAGGGTAGGATGGGCTTTGTGTTGTTTGACAAGCTTCTCGGGACATTCGAAAGCTCTGCGATTTTTGGAAATGGTGCACTTGGCTGCACCTGGTCATCTCTCGGGAGTTGAAAAGAGTACTGACATCTGGTTGTACCCCCAGACTTCCTGATTTATTTGAGCTGGAATGTGGCTGGGGAATCGGGGTTGTCAGAAGCTCCCCAGGTAATTCTAATGTGCAACTTGAGGAGTGCGTGAACTACGGCACTAAGATTCTGTCTCTTGAACTTGACTGCTCATCTTTTAGAAACACTTGAAAATGAATTCATTATGCAAAATAGAGGTTAAAGCAAGAAGAGACTCAAGAGCAGGGGCTTTCGGTGAGAGGAGCTCTGAAGATAGGATCCGGGTTTAGGCTCCTCTATTATTTACTAACTCTGTTGTGACCTTGGGTGAGTCACCAAAAATTTCCTAGGCCTCTGTTTCCTCACATGTGAAGTGTGAGTAATGATGCGACCACGCGCTCTGCTGATGGTATTGCTCCGCCGTTATTGTAAAAATTAAATGGCATTATTTCTCTGCAAGGCCTTATGAACTCTTGGACGCTAACCCAAGGTGAGAGATTACTTTCGCCCTGATTCAAAGGGAGATTCCTCACCCAGGATGGATCATAGCTGGCTGCAAGGGAGGCTTTTTACATTTTTTTTTCCACCTGCAGCAGCCGTAATGCCCAGCTCATATTCAGGTAGTTATGTCAAAAACATTTCCTTGGATTTTTCTTTTTTTCCCCTCACAGGCGTAAACAGAGACAGAGTCTTTATTTATTTAAAAAAAAATCATCAGTATGCTTTTCCTGAAAGCACCAAATTACAGGGAGGACTAATGGGTTGAGAATGCTTAACGCCAGTTTATTGTGGCTGGCTTATGGCAAGCACATCACCAGCCCGAAAGCCATCACCGAGAAAAAAAAATCATTCACAGTCTAATTTAAATAATGACCACATCTTTGCAATGATGACAGACTGTGACAGTTTATAGGTTTTAGATGGTGACTCCTTCACTATATAAAAACAGACCAGCTGCCAGTGGACCTACAATTATTGCCACACGCATTTGTGAATCTTCGAAGGGAAATTGGGCAACTGCCACTACAACCAGGTAAATTTAGATGAATGACGTATCCATCAAGTGATTTTTTTTTTTTTAAGATGTATCATCTGCTTGTAAAGCTCGAAGTTCCTGAGGCCCATTTCTCATTTTTTTAATTAATTAATTTATTTTTTGTGCTTTTTAGGGCCACATCTGCTGCATATGGAGGTTCCCAGGCTAGGGGTCTAATCGGAGCTACAGCTGCCAGCCTACACCACAGCCACAGCAGCATGGGATCTGCGCCGCGTCTGTGACCTACACCACGGCTCACAACAATGCCAGATCCCCAACCCACTGAGCGAGGCCAGGGATCGAACTTGCAACCCCATGGTTCCTAGTCGGATTCATTTCCACTGTGCCTTGATGGGAACTCCCCATTTCCCATTTTTAAATTTTTATAATGCCTCTTTGGAAAGAGGTAGAAAGTAATTAAGGGGAGCTAAAGGAATATCTCTTTATAAGGATGGAATTGGGAGAACTGTAAATCATTTTCTCCCTCCTTCCTCCTCCGTACACAAGCACCACGTGGAATCTGGGAAGCCAGAAGGACACAGTCCAGAGGGGTTGGTGGACAGAAGAGTGGTTACAGAATGAAAAAGGAAAAATTCCCTTTGTCTTTTTCAAGGATGAGCTCTCCTGACCCCTCAGCTCCATAGACGGAGCCTTCTTCATGTATATAAACTGCATCAACTCGGAGGAGGGGACCGTGGCTGCCCAGGAAGTGGGGAGTGAGACCCTCTGAGTGGGGAAAAAACCTTTCCTTTCTTTGTCCTGGGAAAAGAAGGAGGCTTCTGAAAGCAGGGGACGGTTATTCCCTCTGCTCTGAATAGAGATAGAGATCTAGAACTGGACTCATAATTACAACTCGTATAACACTCTAGAAGACTAGCAAAATTTCTTCATTAAATTCTACCAAAAGACACCTGTGATTTGGGTCCTAACTCTCTGAAATGCAAAGATTGGAGTATTAAAAATGTTTTTGGAATGTTTCACCGATTCACCAATGAACGTCTAAGTACCAAGTCCAGTGATGTCATCAGCCTTCATCGGACTTGACTGCTTGCCATGCTGACTATTCCTGTTCAGCTTTCCTTGCTTCTGTGGGTCTCCTATTTATGGGCAAAGCAGGAAAGAAAAGAGATTGGGGAGTGGTCAGAGAGAAAGGAGATAAAGCCACTTCTCTATAGTATTAAGCTGGCCTTCCTTGAGGCTTTGTTTGTTTCTCACTGATGGCACTTACCATGTTGTGCTGTAATTTATTGTGCTTGCCTATTAAACTATGAAACCCTTGACAGCTAGGAAGTGACTTACTCAACATAGTTTGCATAGTGCCTGGTACATAATAAGTGTTTGACAAATGCTTATTGGATGAATATTTAAGTCTACATATAATAAACCTAAGAGAAAATCAGCAATTTATAAGAATTTATGTTCCATGGGATGCTCTATTTTAAAAAATACATATATATTCATGGAGTTCCTGTCGTGGCTCAGTGGTTAACGAATCCGACTAGGAACCATGAGGTTGCGGGTTTGATCCCTGGCCTTGCTCAGTGGGTTAACGATCCGGTGTTGCCGTGAGCTGTGGTGTAAGTTGCAGACATGGCTCGGATCCCATGTTGCTATGGCTCTGGCGTAGGCCGGTGGCTACAGCTCCGATTCGACCCCTAGCCTGGGAACCTCCATATGCCACGGGAGCAGCCCCAGAAAAGGCAAAAAGACAATATATATATATATATATATATATATATATATATATATATATATATATATATATATGTATATATTCAAACATGTTACTGGTATGATCTCTTTAGCATCTTGTATTAAAAATATGATCACATCCTTCTTACCTCTAAACATTTTGCGATTCTAGAGTGTTATTTTAGAAGAAAGTTGCATTGTTTCCTAAGGATTATTTTATCCCTAATTATTCAAGAACCTGAGTGGCTTATTCAGTCTAAAAGGGTCTGTGCACAGTCTGATTGGGTCAGTGTCGGGCCTTGTCTGTAGCAGCCGCTGGTTTGGCTGACTGGCTCCGTAAGCTTTCTTGCCTGCCTTCCTCCCCAGTCCTTTATTGAGTTCCATCTCTGGGTCTCACACTGTTCCAGGGGTTCTATCTTATGTGTCTGTGTCCCCTGCTGCAATGAGTCAGCATCTGTTGGCAGCTTCAGACACCTACACAGGCCGCATGGGGCTCTGTGCTCAGCATCCCAAGGTTACCTCTTTTGTGTCTCATTGGACTCACATGTTGGGTCTCGAGGCTCTTCTAGGCTCAGCCACTCAATGTGCGGGGACAAGCTCTTTCCCCAGACTTCAGTCCCTGGCTTTGAGAGAATGGATTACCCCGGACTTGCCCTACCTGCCTGGAGAGCTCCCCTTGGAGCCTTGCGGTCCTTTGCTACCATCAAGTCATTGTCAGGACCATCCTGAATATTCTAATATTTGGCCTTGAGAAAGGAAAAGGTCATGCCCACATTCTTTCCTGGACCCTTATGCAGATTTGTCCACCTTCTTCACAGGTGATGACTCTGCATATCAAAGGATATGGAGAAGGCAACACTTTATCAGGTTCCAGAAGGTTCTGCTATGTCTTTCCACTGGGCAATAGATGACTGCTATGTTTACTTTTGAATAACTGAGAGGGATCAGTGACTCTTTCTTGAGAAAGCAAAACTTCCTCCAAGACCCCTTGTTATGATCATCTATAGATGCAAGAATTTTTGTAATAAATGCTATTTTAAAATTTCTTTTCAACACACATGCAGGCACATATACACACACGCTCTTAAAGTCCACTGACGATGTTACCAAGAACCATTTCTAGATAATAAGATCGCAAAGCATGACTTTATTTTTCTTATTTTCCTCAAAAATACATGCTATTTGAATATTATTCATCTTAAATATTGTTAATAAAATAGGCAGATAAATCCATAAATTCACCGTAAAAGATATCAACTGAGTATGCCAGAGCCAGGATATCTTTGAAAATAAAATGTGACATTGTCCACAGGTTTTATCCTCTGTTTCACTTCAAACTCAATTGCAGGTGACATTATAAAAAGATCTAGTCACCTGTAGTACTTGCTTACTTTCTGAAACGCAGGTGCTGGTGACAAGCGGTGCATACAATTTGGTAACATTGGGTCATTTTGCTGCTGTTGTTATGGTACTCTGAATATAAATTTTAATATATTTTCCCCTCCGTTTTTGAATTGATTATTTTTTATAAAGCATATACCTGGAAAAGTGATTTCAAAACTTGCGTTGCAGAAAGAGAACAAACGTGTTGGCTCCACTTGTGTTTACATATCATTTTACTGTCAATCTAAAATTTTCTAAGATAGATGGCGCATCCACTGGCATCTTTTCAGAAAGGCTGGCAAAATCTTTCAGGCAATCTCTTTCACACATTATTATTTAGAAATGCAATTTTTAGTTGTCGATTTAATCTCAAAACATATCCTCAAAATAGTCCTGGAGCAACACCCGACTCTTTAAATGCAAAGTAGAATAGAGGAACACGTTCAGCCGTTTCTTGGTTGAACTGTCATTCATCAGTCACCCTGTCATATTTGCTAACTGATGTCCAAACATTTGAGACAGACAACATATGCAGAATGTGCTCTGGTTGACTACAATTCCACATCCCCTGCATCAGTTCAATGTGGGGAGAAAGACCTCATTGACTCCTCTGAGTTCAGTGGGACTGGAGCTGTGACAGAGGGACTGGGAATAACTCACGCTCCCCGCACAGCTGGGAGGATGAGAAAAATGATTTCATTAGCGAGAAGATTCCAAATTGGAAGCGAGTTGCTTTTACAAATTTCATAATAAAAACTGATTTTTGTACTTTCCATGTGCTTATTCTGCAAGTGTTTAGCACATTTCTGTCTGCTGGGTTTAATTTTCTAATTTGGCTCTGGTTTGCATGTGAAGCTGATTTGAGTCAGTCACAGGGAGGGTGTTAAGGGCATTTGGAGGTGGGGGGGCAGGGGGTGCTGGAAGTGCTCAGTCACAGGAACCTCTCTGTCCTCCACGGGCTATTTGCAGCCAAATGTCACTGAGTTCACTGGGTGAGAGATGCTTTGCGTTATGCCATATCTATTCGATTATTTCATGATTCACTGAGTCATAGTATCAGGGCTTGTTTTAGTTGGCTGGGGACTGAAGCTCGGGGTGGGGTGCACAAGGGGACCAGCATATGGGACTAGCCTGGAGGTTTTTCCAGAGCTATAATGACCAGGCCCCTCTTCCTCACCTCCCCAGTCTTGCCCCAGTCATGGCAGGTAAGAATCCCCCCCCGAGATGACTATATAAAAGAAAAACTTCTTAGGGAATTCTGATGGGATCCTCCAGCTGAGAAGCATAGTTTTCACTTTCACGTTTAAAAGAAAGAGAGGTGAAATAACATCCATACATGATAGGGTCAAGGCTGGTACCTTATTCTCAGGCCATTTCTCTTTACATCTATTGAGGATATTGGGAATGTGCTTCTCTGTTGGTTTGCAACCTCAGAAGTTCCCCGGGATGAAAACAGAAACTGGACTCTGTACACAAAAGGCAAGGAGGATGGGGCAGACCACGTCTGATTGGTAGGTGGCATGTTTACAAAGCAAGGGAGCTTACCTGCCAGGCTTGTCAGGAGCAGCCACAGGGCAAAGATCTCCACTCGCATCCATAGACTTGAAAGTGTTTATATAGAGGCGTTATGGGGTCCAGCCAAGCGCACCATTCAAATGGTCCCAACAACGCCCTGCTCTCTCAAGCCCACATCCTTCCAGTGGCTCCCAGTTCGGGGAAAGATGTGTATTCGGGGACAAGGAGATGGTGAGAAGCCTCAGTTGCCCGGGTCCGTGGGTCATTTGGCAGTCGTGTCTTCACAGTAACCTCCTCCAACAGTATACCTTCCAGGTGATCTCTTTCCCATATTATTCTTCAGAATCGTATGTACCATCCAAGCACTGATGTAAAGATGTTGGTTCTTTCCTGATTTGGGAAGGAGGGAGGGCCAGCTGTAGCACATCTCCACGGAAACAGGTCTCTGGATTCTCTAGGAGGGTCTGTGCATTTGTTTTCCTGTTCAGGCACCAGCATCTAGTCTTGTTACTGAGGATTCACTCTGTCCTCATATCTTTATAAATGTCCTTACATGGGTTGTGTACTTACAGTAGGTTTTTGTAAAAATGGTAAACATTTAAGTTGTGAATGTATGAACTCAGATTACTGAATGAGACTTCCTATTTTTTAACCTTATAGATAATAAATGCACAAATTATGCATCAACTATGAATAGATTATAGTGGGTTTTAATATTCATTTCTAATTCTTTCTTATTAAGTCAGTGTTGCCAACACTCAGCCAGTGTGCCTAACAGAGTGTCTGGCCTGGGCAGCCTCCTTTTCTTTCTGGCTTTGTAGATGCCCCTGTGTAGGCAGAGTCATTTCTAGCTGTACTGTGCTGGCTACTTCAGGATTTATAAAGTTGATCTTTGCTCATGCACTTGTTCATGGTATAATATCTACACAGGTATACCTTGGAGATACCTGGTTCGGTTCCAGACCACTGCAGTAAAGCAAATAGTGCAATGAAATGAGTCACATAAATGTTTTTGTTTCCCAGTTCATAAAAAAGTTTGGTTTGCACTATCATCTATTAAGTGTGCAATAACATTATGTCTAAAACAATGTTCCTACCTTAATTAAAAATACTTCATCGTTAAAAAATGCAAACCATTCTTTTGAGCCTTCAGCAAGTCGTGGTCGTAACATTGGAGATTTCTCATCACAGATCATCATAACAAGTATAATGAAAGAAGTTTGAAATGTTTGAGAAATATTGTGAAATGTGTCACAAACATGAAGTGAACAATTGCTGTTGGAAAAATGGCACCAACAGACTTGCTTGATGCAACCTTTCAATTTGTGACAGACAGTTTTTGCAAAGTGCAGTTAAGTGAAGCCCAAGAGAAGGAGGTCTGCCTGTACACCAAGGCTAGTTCAGGTAAGCTAACTTCTTTATGAAATGCTTTGTCAATTCTGGTTGCAGGCTTCACCGCGAAGTGTTGAGGCTGTGGATACTGTTGGTCACTTTGATCTGAGTGCTCAGGATCTGTGTTCTTTGTTCTTTACAGCCTCTCTGCCAAATTTGTCATGTTTAAAACCAGCAGATGAGTTTGATATTTTTGAGTGGAAGAACCACTTCCTGATTAAGGTCTTAACAGAAAATTTATGTCTTATTGGATTAAAATAAATGACTCCTCAAATATAACACCTGTAATGTATACCCAAGCTTAGAGAGGTTCCTAATGAGATATTTCACATCCATTATATATTGGTTATAGAGCAACATTCTCTCTTTTCAAATTTTTTTTTTTTGCTTTTTAGGGCTGCACCTGCGGCATATGGAGGTTCCCAGGCTAGGGGTCAAATTGGAGCTGCAGCTGCTGGCCTACACCACAGCCATAGCAATGTGGGATCCAAGCTGCGTCTGCCACCTATACCACACCTCATGGCAATGCCAGATCCTTAACCCACTGATTGAGGCCAGGGATTGAACCCGCATCTTCCTGGATCTTAGGTTCGTTAACCGCTGAGCCCATGAAGGGAGCTCCCTAAAGTTTTTTTAAAAAATTTATTAACATATAGTTGTTTGCAATGTTGTGTTGATTTCTCTATACAACAAGGTAATTTCAGCTATGCATGTAGATAGACAGATAGATAGATAGATATAGATATCATATTCTTTTGCATTATGCTTTTTCACAAGATGATGAATTTAGTTCCCTGTGCTATACAGGAGGACTTTGTTGTTTATCCATCCCATACATAATAGTTTGCATCTGCCAGTCCCAAACTCCCAATCCACCCCTCTTCTTGGCAACCACGAGTCTATTCTCGGTGTCTGACTCTGTTTCTGTTCTGTAAATAAGTTCACTTGTGTCACATTTTAGATTCCACACGTAAGTGATATCATGTGGTATTTGTCTTTCTTTTTCTGACTCGCTTCGCTTAGTATGAGAATTTCTAGGTCCATCCAGCACCATTCTCTCAGGCTCTCACCCTCCGACATGCAAGCAGAGTCACAGCTGCCCATATCCCTGACCAGGGCTGTCCCATAAAAATATAATGCAGGCTGCATATGTTATTTACAATTTTCTAGTAGTTGCATGAAAAAAAAAAAACAGGTGAAATTAAATTTGAGGGAGTTCTTGTTGTGGCGCAGCGGAAATATTTGAATCCAACTAGTATTCCTGAGGATGCGGGTTTGATCCCTGGCCTCGCTGAGTGGGTTAAGGATCTGGCATTGCTGTGAGCTGTGGTATAGGTTGCAGTCTCGGCTTGGATCTCACATTGTTGGGGCTGTGGTGTAGGCTGACAGCTGTAGCTCTTATTTGACCCCCTAGCCTGGGAACTTCCATGTGCTGCAGGTGCGGCCCTAAAAATCAAAGAAAAAAAATTAGATTTGATAGCATGTTCTGTTTAACTCAATATAAAAAAAAAATCTCATTTCAACATGCAATCAGTATAATAGGTATTAATGAGATATTTTTACATTCTCTGTTTTTTACCAAACTCTTTGACATCTGCTATGGATTTTACATTTACAGCACATCTCAATTTGGATGTTAATTGTAGGATTTTCATTGGCAATACTTGATCTGCATTCAAATTTCATGAAGTAGATAAACAAAAATTAAGTTCACATACCCGAGTTTTTCCAAACATACTTAAAAGTTTCCAATAACTAAATCGAGTACTGAAAAGTAGTGTCTTCTTAGACATCGGCAAACCCGGCTTATCTGTTTTAGAAGCACCAGTTTAACTTTGAAGCCAAAACGAGTTTTGGAATGACCTCTGTCCAGGTTAGGTGAATTCACTAACTCTTGTGCCAGTAAAATACTGCTAACATCAAATTCAAAGGAGGTATGATATAAATTAAAAAACAGCTCTGTATTTATCAATATAAACAAAGTGTGCTTCAAAATTTTCTTGTAATTTTCAAATTTACATAAAACTTTTTTTTTTTTTTGCTATTTCTTTGGGCCGCTCCTGCGGCATATGGAGGTTCCCAGGCTAGGGGTCGCATCGGAGCTGTAGCTGCCAGCCTATGCCAGAGCCACAGCAACGCAGGATCCGAGCCGTGTCTGCAACCTACACCACAGCTCACGGCAACACCGGATCGTTAACCCACTGAGCGAGGGCAGGGACCGAACCCGCAACCTCATGGTTCCTAGTCGGATTCGTTAACCACTGCGCCACGACGGGAACTCCTACATAAAACTTTGAATCACAGTTAAAATCTTCATATTTATGTTAGAAAAAAATGTGTAAAATTATTACCTCTATGTAACATTTACCTTTAATATAAATTTTTGTAGTTGTTTAGGTCACAAATAAGCCTTGCCTTTTCTTGGTACTTCAAATTTAGCTCATTTATATGCAGTGTGATATCTATGACTGGCCGTAAATCTCTGCCCCTCTTGTCTTTGATTATTGCATATTTGGCAACTGTTCCCGTGTTTCAAGAAAATTTCGAATAAGAGTTAACAGTACAGTAAATTTTTGTAAAGTGCTTGCATGACATGAACAAATAGCAGTAGCCAAGAACACAAGACCATTTAATCTATTGCCTGCTATTTGTTTTAACCGTTCTATTAACTGACAATGATTAATCATTTGTACATATTTACTGAATGATTTTTAACAGCTGTATTTGTGACACTTTTTGTACCGTCTGCTTCAGAAAACTGAGCACAGTTATTTTCAACATGTATCATACAATGGAACAAAGTGATAAAAAGAGAAATGTCAGTCTATTGTTTTAAAATTTTAATGAATATGGATTTTTGCCCCAACTGTAACGGGAGCACCGTCTGTCATGATAGAAATACATTTTTTCATATCTAAATGAGATTCTTCTTTAACAGATGTTAAAGATTAAAAAAAAATCTATTCTATGAGTTTGAATTTTAGTCCGCAAATTGACAACATCTCCTCCTACATTTGGAAGATCTTCAAGACAAAAGTACTCTTGGGGAACTCATAAAAGAACATGGCTTTAAATACTGTCCATATGCCGATGAGTTCCACAAACATAATATGTTCAGCCCTAACTTCTTTCCTGAATTCTAGACTCAATAGCCAATGTCTCCGTAACGTTTCCAAATTCTTGACTCTCCTGCCAAACTGCTTTTCCCTTAGCCTTCAAAAAAAAAAAAAAAAAAAGACAACTCCAGGCCAAAAATTTGGGAGTTATTTAAATTTTTGTTTATTATAGTTGATTTACAATGTCCTGTCAACTTCTGCTGAGCAGCAAAGGGACCTGGTTATACATTGCTATACATTCTTCGCTTTCCTTCACGTTCAATCCGTCAGCAAATTCCAGTAGCTCTACCTTTTGGTTGTGCCCCCGATAAGACCATTTCTCACCAACTGAAACTGTTGCCACACGAACCCCACACGATATCTTGCAAAAACTCCTACCCGGTGTCCTTGCCTTCATTGGTCTCTTTGGCAGCCCATTCTCCAGACAGCAGTAAGCCAGATCATTCCAGTCTTCTCTTCGGCATCTCTCTAGCGGCTTCCCATAGCATAAGGTCCCGAAGTCCTTACCATGCCCCACCTAGTTTTGCTCCCACCCACCTCTCTGGCCTTCACTCCTGTCCTATGCTGCTCTTGCTCATTTGTTCCTCCCCCAGTGGCTTCCTTGCTGCCCTTCAGATAGGCTGGGCACCTTCATACCTCCGTGTTTTTGTTTTTAGTTTTTGTCTTTTTAGGGCCACACATGTGGCACCTGGAGGTTCGGTTCCCAAGGCTAGGGGTCCAGTCAGAGCTTTAGCCCCTGGCCTAGGCTGCAGTCACAGCAACACCAGATCCAAGCTGCCTCTGTGACCTACACCCCAGCTCATGGCAATGCCGGATCCTTAACCCACTGAGCGAGGCCAGGGATAGAACCTGCATCCTCATGGGTACTAGTCGGTATTGTTTCGGCTGAGCCAAAACAGGAACTCTGATATGTCTGGATTTTTGAACCCACCCTTCCCTCCATCTGGAACATTCTTTCTCTGATAGCCAGGAAATTGTTCTTTTATTCATAACTCTTTTGAAAGTCTTCCTTGACTCCTCACCTAACATCTGTGTTCTTTTACCTTGCTCTGTTTTTCTTTATCATACCTATCATTTTATATGCTTGTTTATTTTAGGGGAAGCCTCTCTCCCTAGGGCATAAACGTCAGGGAAACCGGATATTAATCCACTTGTCATTGCTCTGTCTCTGGTGTCTAGACCATCTAGCAGGTAAAATGCTCAATGAATAGTTGTTGAATTCATACATGATTTACACTTCTGACTGAAATTCCATCATTTTTGGACTCTTGAAATGGCTGTTTTCCGGAGGTCCCTATTCTCTGAAAATAGCTCATTTATTTGTTGAGTTATTTATTTGTTGACAAAATGCATAAGAAAGAAATAATCCATGAAAATAACCAGCTGTTATTTACATTTTATGCTGCAGGTGTCTTGTGATAGTTCACAGCTATGCCATGAGCATTGGCCCATGTCTCCTACAGTTTTGGGAGAGTCACTTCCTAGAGAGGCCAGCCTTTTCCATTGGTTATTGTTCATTCTCTTTGGTTCAGTCTTTCTTTTTCCATAGCAGGCTTCCTGTCTGTGAAAGAATCTCGGGTTTCTAATCAGTCTAGGGATTAGCTTTCCTGTCCCTGCACTGGTCCAGATGCTATAGTCACCAATCTGAGTGTACAAAAATATAACGCTGTTGTCTATAATATTTTGTTTGGGGCCCTGAACTCCCAGTCTGAATGTGGCGTAGAACTCCGTCCAGAAAAACCTCCTGTGAATTTCGGTCACACTCAGTAATTTCTCAGTCACTTCAGACTTGACCCCCCCAACACACTTCAGGCAGTGTGGGGGTGCTTCCTTAGATGCACATGGTGATGGTTTGGGTCCTGCCTGGGCTCTCCCTGGCTCCCTGGGGCCAGCAGTCTACTGACACGTAGCTTGTTCCAGCGGGTGCTCAGTAAGACTGTCCATACCACTTTGAACCTCCTCTTTGTCTTCTTCAGGGCCACACCCGCGGCAAATGGAGGTTCCCAGGCCAGGGGTCCAATCAAAGCTGTAGCCGCCGGCCTACACCAGAGCCACAGCAACTTGGGATCCGAGCCGTGTCTGCAACCTACACCACAGCTCATGGCAACGCCGGATCCTTAACCCACTGAGCAAGGCCAGGGATCAAACTCGCAACCTCATGGTTCCTAGTTGGATTCGTTAACCACTGAGCCCCAACGGGAACTCCGAGCCTCCCCTTGTTTTACCTTCAACCTAAGCCTTCTGGCTCAGTCTCCTCTTAACCCAAATGAAATCTGATAAAACTCTCCAGCTCTCCTGTGCCTGGATAAATCCTTTAATTCCTACTCTTCACTGCCTTGGTGGGGAGGTTTTTTTCTGAGGCGTGCTTTTTCCCTGAGCTGTACCTGGGGTCTTGAGCTCAGGTTTCCTCTCCTCTTGAACCCCCTTTTTTAAAAAAGGTCATTGCCCTTTCTCTTGAACCCCCCTTTTTTTAAAAGGTCATTGCCCTTCCTCCTACTCTACTCCTGATTCTTAACTCAAGAGAGCAGAGGCTCAGAATATTTCTGGCTTTCTCTAAAGACTCTTTCCACTTTATTACCATTATTACTCTTTTTTTTTTTTTTTTGTCTTTTTAAGGCCACACCCATGGCATATGGCAGTTCCAAGCCAGGGGTCGAATCAGAGCTGCAGTGGCCGGCCTACACCACAGCCAGAGCCACAATGTGGGATCCAAGCCGCATCTGTGACCTGTACCACAGCTTGCAGCAGCACCAGATCCTTTACCTACTGAGCAGGGCTAGGGATCAACCTGCATCCTCATGGATACCAGTTGGGTTCTTAACCCACTGAGCCTCTTTCCACTTTAGAAACAGATTCACGGACATAGCAAGAACAGACTTGTTGCCAGAGGTGAGTGGGGAGTGAGTGGGATTGTAAATCAGCTGTACTTTAATAAAAAATTAAATAAAGTCAAGCAGGTAAGTCTGAAAAAAAAAAGGGGGGGTCTTTTCTAGTATAGAGGATGGGTACAAAAGACAAGGGAAAAATCGGTTCTGACTTGTCCAAAAATATTGTGTAAAACATGGAACTGGGCAAAAGAGACTTCTAGATGTCCCTGCAGTGGAGTACGGGGCAGTTCTCATTTGGCAATGTCCGGAGACATTCTCCCCGTCCCTGGGGGTTTTATTGAGATATAATTGATATACAGCACTGAGTAAAGTTTAATGTGTGCAGAAGGATGACTTGATTTCATGTCTAGTGAAATGATGACCACAATAAGTTTAGGTAATATCCACGGTCTTACATACATACCCACACCAAAAGGAAAAAAAAAAAAAAAAAGTAAAAAAACCACATTTTTTTTTTTTTTTTTTTTTTTTTTTTTGGTCGTCCTTGTGATGAAAACTCTACCTGGAGACCTTTTTGATTGTCCCAGCCGGGCAAGGCATGCGCTACTGGCATCTAGTGGTAGAGGCCAGGGACCCTGCTAAAGGTCCCACAAGGCCTAAGACAGACCCTCACAACTCAGCATGATCTAAGCTGACGTAGCAGTGGTGCCAAGTTGGAGAAATCGTGGTCTGTGGACCCTGTGGGGACTCCGTGATGTATAGGAGTGCGCTTCTTTGATGGCTTTTTCTTCGATTGCCGTTCTATTGATTTCTGGTTTATGTCACTGTAGGGAAGAAATTAACCTGTTAAGAAGCTATTAGTAATGCAAATGTTTCTTGTCCGTAGCCACGCAAATGAATTTTGACCACTAGAGAGACTGTTAGTTTTCACTTACAGAGACCTGACCCCAGATACTATATTTTATTGCCCTAGAAACCGTAAAATCTTCTTCTCTATAAGATAATAAGCAGCACGTGTCTATGAGAAGATGTATTTCCGCATTCCTGATTGTGTGTGTTTTAACATCTCCCTGGTTCCCTCATTAATGGATGAGTCGAACACAGTCTTTGACACGTGTTCATGTCAGAGTCATGTTTTGAATAGTTTGAAAACTGTCCTTTGGCAACCTTTGCACATCCCCTTTCAGACATTTGCTGCCTCACGCTGGGATTGTGCCTTTTGATTTTAGAGGTGAAGAATGTTTTGCTTTCTTCTTGGGTTCTACACGGATAGCCCTGAGCTGTGGGGTCTCACTGTTGGGATTGGGTGAGTTTAGGGGTGTGGGGAGTCAGATGAGACCCTAAGAGTCCCTTTTCTAAACATGGCCCTAACACCAGTACTCACCCCTTAAATTGCTTAATATCAACAAACATCCAATATTCACAGCTTCTTAATGTTTTACATACTTTTAAACAATTTGAAATAGGATCCGAAAAGGTCCATATATTACAAATGGTTGAGATATCTTTTAGGTCTCTCTCTCTTTTTTGGTCTTTTTGCCTTTTCTAGGGCTGCTCTCATAGCATATGGAGGTTCCTAGGCTAGGGGTCGAATCGGAGCCGTAGCTGCGGCCTATGCCACAGCCACAGCAACTCGGGATCCGAGCCACGTCTGCAACCTACACCACAGCTCACCTCAATGCCAGCTCCTTAACCCACTGAGCAAGGCCAGGGATCGAACCCGCAACCTCATGGTTCCTAGTCAGATTCGTTAACCAGACTCCTTTTAGGTCTCTTTTAATCTTTTCCTCAAAGTCTCTTTCTTATTTTCCTTGTAATTGCATTGTTGACAAAATGTGATCATTCATTTTGCAGCGTTTCCTATAATTTGTTGATTACCTCTTTGTGCTGTCGTTGCCTGTGTTTCTGTAGAACAGGCATTTGATCTAGAGGCTTGATCAGACACAGGTTTAATTTTTTGGCAAGAAAAACCTCCTTTATGAGGGTGGTGCTGGTACTTCCATCCAAGCCTGGGTGTCTCTGTTTTTGTGATGCTGTTAGCCATTGATTATCACCGCCTAGATTGATTTTTTTTTTTTTTTTAAAGGAAGGATGGGCCCTGCATTTAAGAAAGAGACCATCGGCCTCATTTTCTTCGAGGCTCCTTCTTCACCTCTCCTTTGGGCTGTTTCATGGCTGTGGGTGTTCACCTTGGGGGGACAGCGGTAAAGGTTAATGCCTTAAGGAGGCATCAGAGTCAGACGGGGATTCAGAGAACTCCAGGCAGCTGGAGCAGAAGGTGCAAGAGAACATGATGGACTTGAGTCCTTTAAGAAATCGTGTGTGTCCGTGTGCTTGGAGAGAGTAGTTCAGGGACGAACAGATGGGAGTCGAGCTGGGGGAAATTGTAGATAGGACCCTACTGTGCAAAGGCTTATCACAAGACATTTCCAAAAGTTTAGAATAAGTGACTAGGTCAGATTTAGTTACAGTATTTTACAAGCTCCTATGCACACAATCCTGAAAAGGAAAGGACTCTACACAGGGGAAAAGAGAACCACCACCGGGCCACTGGCCTGCCTGGCGCTGATGCCCATAGAGCGGGTTCCTTCCCTTCTCGGGGAAGGAATCAGTGAGTTCTAGGTCATCGAAGGAAACATCCACGTAGAAATCAAATCCAGCGTGGCACTTTTCAAAGTCTCTGCTGCTTTTGTTGAGAGAATAATCAAGAGCCTTCAGACCCCTCACCCTTATTATGGGATGGGAGAAGGAGAAATCAGGCATGCATCCATTATATTATTTTTCTTGTCATTTTAAATTACTAGGTGGCAGTTTTGAAATACTGTACATGGCTGAATATGGCTTGAAGTAAATACCATGTCTGATGCTGGCAGACAATAGATTTCCACAAGCCCAAAGCATGCAATTTTTAACGCTCTCTTTTTCTCCTCCTCTTTCTTGAGGTTGAGAGTATTTTTCACGTTTAAAAAAAAACCCAGTAAAGCTTTAAGAATATAAACACATCAAGTGTATTTAAAAATCCCGTCTCCATTTAGGGTTTCTGCTTTAGTCAGTTCTTCATTTTTTGACACAATTTCAGTCACTATCTTAGTTTTTTTCTAGCCCTTCCTACGCCCTACTGATGACTATTTTTATCTCCTCGATGTTTCTGTTTCTCCATTTGTCTTCTTTAAAATGTAACTCAGTGTTTGAAAGGGAGAGTCTATCTTCCATCACTGCTTTTCCTGGCTACCAGGTCCCCTAGTTTCCTATTTAACATGTGGATTTTGAGCGAAACGATGCGCAAAACTCAGATGACTCGGTTTGGGTTTTTCTGTGGCCTTTTTCACAGACTGCTGGGCACAGAAGCCCCACGGTTTTTTTCTTACATATTTTGCTAATGTTTCCTGTTGGAGTCCTTCTCACTTACTTGGTCACATTAATTGAGAGCGTCCCCTGGGTCAAGCTTTGGGAATACAGAATAGAACAGGAGGAACAAGTTCCCAGATGACAATGGAGAGAAAATGTCCACATTTGAAATCCAGACCATGGGCGTGCCCATCGTGGCTCAGTGGTTAACGAATCCGACTAGGAACCATGAATTTGCGGGTTCAATCCCTGGCCTTGCTCAGTGGGTTAAGGATCTGGCCTTGCTGTGAGCTGTGGTGTAGGTTGCAGACGCGGCTTGGATCCTGTGTTGCTGTGGCTCTGGTGTAGGCCGGCGGCTACAGCTCCAATTCGACCCCTAGGCTGGGAGCTTCCATGTGCTGTGGGTGTGGCCCTAAAAAGAACAAAAAAAAAAAAAAAAATGAAATCCAGGCCATGAAGGCTTCCTCCTTCCGAGGTGCCCGTTTCTCTCAGCTATGAAAATTTCCTTTTAACCAGAAATCAGGTGCTAAGCCTCATCTCCCTTTCCCTCCTTGGTATCTTCCTAAATCCAGTCAGTAAACAATGTCTGCCAAGTCCAGCCGATAGTTTCTACTAATTGCTGCTCTTCCGTTCTCACTGCAGTGCGGATCTGCACCCCTTTATCTCCACTCTTGCCCAGACCTCGTGATTGGTCTCTCTCTCCCTTGTCTAAGACGTCCTGAACCTCACAGTCATTTCCCAGTTGGATTAGTTTAGTTATGTCGGTTTTCTCTTTCAAACATCTTCGCTTGCTAATGCCTCACGTATGGCAGCATTTCCCAAAGGATGCTCCCAACCAAATGTGCCCATTGCCCATCACCGAAATAAAGGGTTTGTAGCTTTGAAAGCCCTGGGTAAAACAAAGTAAGACAGGAAGTTCCTGTTGTGGCTCAGTGGTTAACAAATCTGATTAGGAACCATGAGGTTGTGGGTTTGATCCCTGGCCTCACTCAGTGGGTTAAGGATCCGGCGTGGCTGCGAGCTGTGGTGTAGTTTAAGGACGAGGCTTGGATCTGGCATTGCTGTGGCTGTGGTGTAGGCCGGCGGCTACAGCTTCGATTGGACACATGGCCTGTGAACCTCCATATGCCATGAGTGTGGCCCTAGAAAAGACAAGAAAAACAAACAAACAAAAAACCCCACCCCAAAAAACCAAAGTAAAACAAACTAGCCGTGGGAGTGGTAGTTTTCAATGCGGGACTTCGATGAGCCTCCAGTGTGCTTGAGGAAATGTTGGTTATGCTGGTTTCCATTTCCTGTACTCATTTGGCCCTAGAATACTCCCTTCTGGATCCCTAGAGGTTCTTCTTCCCAGCGGGCTTCATGGGAGTAGTTCCGGGGCCATCAGTTTGGGAACAACTGGTGCAAATTCTAAACTCCTTGGACTGGCCGTTAAGACCCTCAATAATCCGACCCCCATGTCCTTTTCCAGCCATTCCCCTCTACACTCCCTCACTAGTCTCCTTTAGTCTGCAGGACACCGTGCCTGTCTCCCAGGTAACCGAATTTGGACCTTAGACTACATCTGAGCCCTAGATTAGGAGCCACCCATCCGAGAATGGGTTGGTCCTTTGGATTGTCTCCTATGAACTAGATTGCAGTCCTGTTAAAAAAAAAAAAAAAAAAAAAAAGACCATGTATCTTCTTTCTTCACATCTTTGTGATGCTCATTTCTTTCTCCTACAATAGGCACTCTGCCTCTAGCTCTTGAGAGTTGACTCATCGTTAAAGGGAACGACACAAACCCCACGGGATTGCATTGTCCTCGGAATCCTACGGGGTGCTTCTCCAGGGAATTTCCCCACAGGTCAAATAGTGACCTGGGAATGGAGATTTTTAGGAAACTCTAAACCCATTTTCATCCCCTTCCCCCGGAGCTGCTAGGCTGCCAATCTTCATAACTTCCATGATTGTGGGGCTTCTGGTTTTGAAAGCACCACAGACCTGGCAGAGTGTGATGGACACGGAGCAAGTTAAAATGCCGCAAAGCTTGCTGTTTCTAAAGAGAGTCATCTGGGTTTTATTTTTTTTAAAAAATGCTCCTTGGATGGTTGGCAAGCCCCACTGGTTAATTTCCAGAATTCTGAAAAAGTGGATTTTGACCACTTTTGCTAGTGTTCTTGTAGCTTTTATGGAGTCGATTTTTGGAGGTCCTTACTTTGACATTTTGGAAGTACTCTGTTTCTATTTTGAACCTATTTTTTTTTTTTAAACAGTTACATTCATTTCAGTTGCGTCATTTCAGTTCAGATTTCCCTTCTCAAGGCTGACTTTCTGGATTCCTTGGTAGGAAGGAGGTCAGCTTAAGTCAGGTTGCGTTCACCTAACTTTATACTTGACCTTAGATGGAGAACTTGGTAGGGTGATCCCGAGTTTCCCAGTATTGAAAAGAAGAAGGAGACTTTGAGGAAAGAACCCACCCCACTTTGAGGATAGCCAGGAGCAAGACACACAAGCTTGATGTAGGACCGCACTCACTGAGAAAGCCGTGTGGTCTAGTGCATAGAGACCCAGGTGGGGGTCGTTGCTCTCTACTTCTGGGAGCTGCAGCCCCAGCAAATGCCAGTGTGGGCAGGTGAAAAGCCACAAGGTGGGCACTGAAAGCTCTGGGAGATACAGGCTGCATTTGAGGGGCCCTGGCTTCTTCAGGGGCATTTCACCCCTTTACTAGCTTTTCATCATAAGGATTTCTACAGAAGGAACAAGGCTGGCATCAAGTCATCCTCCAGGAACACTTAGAAAGAGTTCTGCAGGGGGCAGACAGGGACCTTTGGAGGAGGATGAAATTCCTCTCGTGGAGGACGGGGGTAGAATAAGAAAATAAGAAAATGCAGTGTGCGCTGTTACTGTGATCATATTGACTTTCCTGAGGCTGGAGAAGAGCGGGGTGCCCGAGCCTTCAGCCCCAGCACAGGAAAGGCCATGGTGGCCTCCTTCCCAGGCCCCTTGCAGCTCGTGTCAGGATATCTGATGGCCAGTGTAGGAAGGAGGCTTGTGTTTGCATCTCTTCAAAGGAACCTGGAGTCGTTTGCCTTAAATGTGATTCCAGTTGTTCTGAACCTTGGCCCAACCTGTTAAAATTAGGAAGAAGGCTTGTACACAGGACTCCTTTAAAGTGCTAGCAAGATCAGAAACTGAGTCTCCCTGGAATCTCAGGTGGGGTGGACTTCTGGGCCATGTGTGTGTTTATGTTTTAGGTCCGTCTCACCTGTACTTTTCAGAGCTCCTCATTCATTCTTAGGATGTAGATTTGAAACCTTTTTCTTTTCCCAACTAATTTAAATTGCATAAAAGCTCTGTGCTCTGGATTGAACTGTGCCTCCCCCACCACTGAAGCCCTAACTCCCTGCCTCCATATTTGCGGCTGTATTTGAAGATGGGGCCTCGAAGGAAATAACTGAGCTTCAGTGAAGTCCTCAGGGTGGCGCCTTGATGCAGGAGAGTCGGTGTCCTCCTAACAAGAGCCACCGGAGAGCTCGCTCTCCCTCTCCTCGTGCACCCAGGCAGGAAGGACCCTGTGAGCCCAGTGCAGGAAGACAGCTGTCTGAAACCCGAGGGGCAGCTCTCACTGGACATCCCCCTGCTGTCACCTTGACCTTGGACTTCCCAGTCTCCAGAAGGACGAGAAAGTACATTTCTGTTGGTTAATCCAGAGGGTGGTCTATGCTATCATGGAAACCCTGGCAGACAAATACATTGTGTTCCAACATAAAGTCTGGGGCTAGTCCATGAGAATAGAAGGCAAGAAAGTTAAAGATTGAAAGGAAAGAAACACACTTTTTGAAGGAAGTCAAAACCCTGGGAGGACCACACACATAGGGCCAAGTGGCGTTTTTTGGGTTGGTTTTTGCTTTTTAGGGCCACACTCGCAGCATATGGAAGTTCCCAGGCTAGGGGTCTGACTGGAGCTACAGCTGCCAGCCTATGCCACAGACATAGTAACACAAGCCAATCTGTGACCTACACCACAGCTCACGGCAGCGCCGGATCCTTAACCCACTGAGATAGGCCAGGGATTGGACCCGCATCCTCATGGATGCTAGTTGGATTCATTTCCACTGAGCCACAACAGGAACTCCTAATTTCTTATACATTAAGTGTCAAGAAACTCAGGGACTCAGAGCCCTCTGCCAGGTCCCAGGTAGATCTTGTCTCTGAACATGTGTCCTATTTAAGCCTTAGTATCGATTTGATGAGATTTCTTCCAGAACTGATTGCAGAGTCTCCCAGGGCAGCAGACACCCATTTCTTGACTCTGTGGCTTCACAGAGGGTTCTGACTGGAGTGTGTCCTTGCCTGCAGATTCCAGGGCATTGTTCCCAGTTCCTGGCCCTCTCTGGTCTGAACACTGACGCCACCGTGCTGCAGGCAAGGGTGGGGTGCCTGCACTCTTTTCAGCAGGTAACTATTGAGCATTATATACCCAGCAGTGGCAGGTGCTGGGGTGAAGCTCTGAGCAAAATGGACAAAAATTCTTGCCCTCGTGGAGCTGACATTCTTGTGCTTTTTCTTTACATTATGGCTGTGCTTTCACGTGAAAACCTTCACTTTTTCCATTGTGTGTCCACTCTGCCTCTAGATGGCGAGCACTTTAAAGACTGGGATTCTGGAGTTCTCGTCATGGTTGATGCAGCGGAAACGAATCCAACTAGGATCCATGATGATGCAGGTTCGATCCCTGGCCCTGCTTAGTGGGTTGGGGATCCGGCGTTGCCATGAGCTGTGGTATAGGTCGCAGACCCCGCTCGGATCTGGTCTTGCTGTGGCTGTGGCGTAGGCCAGCAGCCTGGCAGCTGTAGCTCTGATTCAACCCTTAGTCTGGGAACTCCTTATGCCATGGGTGCGGCTCTAAAAAACAAGAAAACAAAGAAACAAAAAAGAATGGGCTTCTCCCTGTCTGGTCACTGTAGCATTGTGCCTGGGCGGTGCTGGATACTCAGTATACATTCATACAGTGCATTTATTTACGGACCACGTAGGAGAGGAGAATTCTCCTCTACCCTTCTAGGTAGGTTCTTTTGGCTGATCTAATAATCAAATTGACAAGACAGATGAATGGAAGAAAAACAAACAATACCTACATATGTACGGAGGCCCTGTAGGCAGGAGACCTAAATGGTGACCAAAATGGGCTATTTATGTACCTTTATAGACAGAGAACAATTATCTGAAAAGAAAGGGGCTTGAGGGTAGCAAATTAAAGAAGATGTAACAGAGTTTATTTCTACAGCTTTATTGGCCTCGAATTCCCTCTATGTGGAAGAGAGGGGACCTTCCCATGGGAGCTTTGTCACCTGCGTTCAGGGAACAAAGGAGGGCCAGAGTGTTGTTCTTGGACTGGCTGTTTCTCCAGTAACTTTAAAAATAATACGCCACCTTGCGCAGTGGTTAATGAATCCTACTAGGAACCATGAGGTTGCGGGTTCGATCCCTGGCCTTGTTCAGTGGGTTAAGGATCCGGCGTTGCCGTGAGCTGTGGTGTGGGTCGCAGACGCAGCTCAGATCCTGCATTGCTGTGGCTCTGGTGTAGGCTGGCGGCAACAGCTCCAATTAGACCCCTAGCCTGGGAACCTCCATATGCCACGGGTGAGGACCTAGAAAAGACAAAAAGACAAATAATAATAATATGCCACCTTGACATTTTTTGGGGTGGCCTTCCCTGAGCCCCATCAACCATATTCACCTTCCATAGGTTTTCTGCACCTCATCTCTTTGTATTTTAGCTCAGAATTTCCAAATGTGCGATCGCCCTTGCCTGTGTAGGGTGACTTACACCAATAATAAGGTTTGCTGTTTCTCCCTAGGCC
This sequence comes from Sus scrofa, assembly GCF_054392235.1. NCBI lineage: Eukaryota > Metazoa > Chordata > Mammalia > Artiodactyla > Suidae > Sus > Sus scrofa. The sequence goes on along the minus strand of NC_139393.1, from coordinate 54,522,591 downwards.
TTTGGTAAAATACTGCTGGCTTGCCATGAACCTGCAAAGCTGAGGACTCTCAGGCTCAGAGCTCTGTCTTCCCCACCAGCGGTACACCCCCTCCCCTTTACGCAGGGACCATAGCTCCATGTCCACCGGTGTCCTGGAGTGGGCTGCTCACACTGGCTTCTGACCTCTGATTGTTAACTTTTCAAAAACTTGGCAGACCAGTTAGCATCCCATTGCTACACTGAAATTATTATGGGAGTATTTATACCATGGAAATTGGCACATTTGCAATCACAGTGCTGCAAATCAGCAGGTGCGCCCCTCACCCCACCTAGTCGTTAACATTTATCAGCATACATCTTCTTTTTTCTTTTTTTTCTTTTTTATTTTCTTTTTAGGGCCATACCTGGGGCATATGGAAGTTCCCGGGCTAGGGGCTGAATTAGAGCTGCAGCTGCTGTCTATGCCACAGCCATGGTGACACCAGATCAGAACAGCATCTGTGACCTACACGGCAGCTTGAGGCAATCCTGGATCCTTAACCCACAGAGCAAGGTCAGGGATCACACCTGAATCCTCATGGATGCTATTTGGGTTCTTAACCAGCTGAGCCACAAGGGGAACTCCCAGCACACCTCCTAAATGATAGAAAAGGGGCAAGAGGGTGTCCCTGAGCCGCTGAACCAATCCTGCACACCTGCTTCTGGTCTTCTTGTTATGGATCAATCACTTGTCTTTGTGGTTTAAGCCCTTGCTACTTAAACATGTGGTTGATGATCCAGCAGTACTGGCATCATCAGGAAGCTTGTTAAAATGCAGACTCTCAGGCCCCACTCTAGACCAAATGAATCAGAATGTGTACTTCAACAAGCTCTCCAGTTATCATGAACATTAAAATTTGCGAGTACATATTGATGCCAATAGCTTTCAACCTTTTTAGACAAAGAATAAATTATCTCTGAAAACAAATAAATTTGGGTGGGTATTTAGTATTAGCTGAGCATTTGTTTGTACACAGATTGCTGGGCTCAACCCCTCTGTTTCCATTTCTTTTCTTTTCTTTTTTTTTTTTTTGGCCACACCTGCAGCATATGGAAGTTCCCAGGCTAAGGGTTGAATTGAAGCTGCAGCTGCAGGCCTACACCACAGCCACAGCCATGGCAACAGCAGATCTGAGCTACCTCTGCAACCTGCGTGGGATCCTTGCTGTATAACCCGCTGTGCGGGGCCAGAGGTAGAACCTGCATCCTCACGGGTTCTGTGTCGGATTCTTAACTTGCTGAGCCACGATAGGAACTCCTCCATTTCTAATTCAAAGGTCCAACTAAGGTAAGAGGATTTTTATTTTTAACAAATTCCCAGATTGCTGATGCTGCTAGTCTGGGGCCACATTTTGAGATACACAGGTGGTTTATCTATCATGGGTTGCATTTTCTATGTCTTGTAGCCAAGTATATATTCTAGGCAGGACCATGGTAAATGTCTAACAGTCACCTCTCCAGCTTAAAAAAAAAAAAAAAAGCCTTATTTGTAGTGCTGGCCAGTTTCCTTTGGTGTGAATATTCCCACCTTGATCGAGCCACAGCATGGTGTCACCAAATGCGGAGTTGAGGAGAAAAGCACAGGTGGCCCTCCCGAGCCTGGGTGAGCTGGCTCCCCAAGTGCGAGCACCGAGCTACGTCGGAGCAAGGAGTTCGTTGTTAAAGAGCTTCAGCAACGTGACTCAATTCAATCTGGATTTTAGATGGATCTGTGTCTCCAGGCTCAGGTTCATAGGGGAAGGTGGAGGGAGAGACCCCCTTAGGAGAGGAGGGCAGTATTTCAGCTAAGCAGTCGGAGCAGTTTCGCAGGAGGAGGGGGTGAATCTGAAAGCTAGTCAAGAGGTAGATTTGTAGTCCAGGGAGTGTAGGGGCTAAGGGCAAGGGCAGAGGCTAGGATGCCTCCCAGCATTTCAGATTGGGTGATTGATAGGTGGTGCCTTTAATTAAGATTAGAAAAACAGAAGGAGGTGAAGATTCTGGTGGCGTTTGAGTGGAAATGATTTCCCAGTCCTTTATAAAATTATATTCAGCAGTAACTTACTTTTTCCTTTTTTTTGGTGCGTCTCCCGTGGACGTTTGTATATTGTAGGAGATTTTATTCAGCCCTAAAACTGTCAAAACCCAAACCATGTGGGGAGTTCCTGCCATGGTGCAGGAGGTTAAGAATCCAGTCTGACTGCGGAGGTGCTGGTTCGATCCCTGGCCCTGGTGCACTGGGTTAAAGGATCCAGCACTGCTGCAGCTGCTGCTCGGATTCACTCCCTGGCCCAGGAACTTCCTTGTGCCTCGGGTGCGGCCTTTGAAAAAAAAAAAAAAGTCCAAGCAATTTGGAGAACCGCTGGGATCCCAGATAAAATATAGAATGCCCACTTAATTTGAATTTTAGATTAACAACAAATAATTTTTAGTACATATATAAAATATATATCTTCCAATATTGCATGAGATGTTCTTATACTAAAACAAACAAACAAACAAAAAAACCATGGTTTATTTGAAATTCAGACCTAACTGGGCTTCCTGTATGTTTATTTTTGGCAACCCTGTATCCTCCTAGGTACTTATGATGGAAGCTGCCCTGAAGTTAGAGTAAACACAACATAGGTCCAGCCGACAGCATGTTGTGGTGGCCACAGGGGGTTTGTAATAGGAAGTGTGGGTACAGATGTCCCATGAGCTTCCAGTGAGGCTGGAGTAGGGAAAGCAAGAGGGAGGATGGCGGCAAAGAAGTGGGTGTGAATCTGTGGAAAATTGGCTAAAAGTGAACATGTGTTACCAGACGCGAAAGTGGGTCTGTTGTGTGTTGTCGACACTACCATGAAATGTCTCTTCTAGGAAAGGGATTTCTGAGGCGCCCCCCTCGTATGTTTCTAATGCTTCTGCACCACCCGTCACTTCCACTGCCTGCCGACTGAAGTCTGAGGGGAGCAGCTCAGGCATCTTTCTAATGTTAGACCTTGTGGTGCCTTCACTCCAGATTCCTTTCTCCTGTGTTAAATCAATTAAAAAAATTTTTTTTTATTACAGCTGATTTACAGTGTTCTGTCTAAATCAGTTTTTGGATCTCTGTCCTGAATCCCCCTGGCCAGGACCCTCCCCATCCTCGGCGAGGTTCAGATGGCAGGCGTCTGGGCCTGCCTTCCACATCTGGGGTCTGCTGGCTGGCGTTCCCCAGCTGCCTGGTCTCCTGGGGGCCTCCTGGGCAGAGGAGCGGAATCTGGAGGGCAGATGGGCCTCTGCTTCCTGGACCACCTAGCCAGAGGTATGGCCCCGACACCGGAGGCTAATCACCACCATGTGGAAATTGGAAAAATGTTGAAATCATGAGAATGTGTGCCACTGAGTGCATTTGGTGATACAGTGGGTGACATTGTGAGCAGCACGTAATAACATCTTAGGTAAATTTGGGAGTTCCCATCATGGCTCAGTGGTTAACGAATCCGACTAGGAACCACGAGGTCACGGGTTTGATCCCTGGCCTCGCTCAGTGGGTTAAAGATCCGGCGTTGTCGTGAGCTGTGGTGTAGGTCGAAGACTCAGCTCGGATCTGATGTTGCTGTGGCTCTGGCGTAGGCTGGTGGCTACAGCTCCAATTAGACCCCTAGCCTGGGAACCTCCATGTGCCATGGGTGCAGCCCTAGAAAAGACCGAAAAAAAAAAAAAAAAAAAAAAACCCCAAAAAAACAAAACAAAACTTAGGTAAATTTGAAATTCCAATTTAACTGGGTTTCCTGTACGTTTATTTTTGGCAACCGTATATACTCCCAGGTACTTATGTTGGAGGCCCCCCCCCTTTTGTCTTTGTCTTTTTAGGGCCACACCCGTGGCATATGGAGGTTCCCAGGCTAAGGGTCGAATCAGAGCTGTAGCCACCGGCCTAGGCCACAGCCACAGCAATGCCAGACCCAAGCTGTGTCTGCAACCTATACCACAGCTCATGGCAATGCCAGATCCTTAATCCACTGAGCAAGGCCAAGGATCGAACCTGTATCCTCATGGATGCTAGTCAGGTTCCTTAACTGCTGAGCCATGATGGGAACTCCTATGGAGGTGCTTTCGATTGGCTGCACTGAAATTAGAGTAAACACAGTGTAGGTCCAGCCGACAGCATATTGTGGAGGCCACAGGTTGTAGTAGGAAGTCTGTGGGTCTGAAATGTTTTCAAATGTTTTACAGTTTTGTAAAGGTGTTATTTTTATACCCTGCGATTCTAAGGGAAAGCGTGTCTTAATTGTCTGTTTCTCAGATCATATAAAAGTAAGTTATCACCTCCACTCCTGCTCTGTCAAAACCCACTCTTACCCCTATATTCCTAATCTTTTTTTCTCTCTCTCTCTCTCTTTTTTTTTTTTTTTTTAAAGCAATAGCATTCCCAGGCCAGGGATCAGATATATTCCTAGTTTTTATGAAAAGCGCCATCTGGCATCCAGTCAACAGTATGAATATTGAAGCCATTCCAGGCTCTGCTTTCTCTCTTAATTATTCCAACCCCACCAAGACATCCTATCCTTTTAATTCTATTTCTTGAAGAAAACCTGCTCTTCTTCTGAACCCCTAGTGCCTTAGTCTCACCTCTCAGCTGAACGACTGCCTAGCCCTAGACCCATTTCTGAATTAAATAGTACTTTTTTGGGGCAGAGAATATGGGCTTTGGAGTCAGCCTGTCACAGTTCAGTGCCCAGCCCTGCCACTGTGTGACCTTGGGCAGGTAATAACTTAGCACTGCCATGTGGGTTCAGGATCCACAGGCTGGAGCTGCTGGCCAAGATCTAGGCACAAGGCTGATAGCAGGGGCCCATCTACGGCACAGTCCCCACGGGGAGGGGGTGGTCATGGAGGGGGCTCTGGGGCCACTGGAAAAAGTTGATGGGGGAGCCAGGTCCTAAACAGGGGCCAAGAGCACGCAGTTGTTGCGGTCTTGCTCTTGAGCTACCTGACGCCGAGTCTGAGATGGTCACTTAAGTGCCTCAGGGAGCCAGCAGGCACTGAGTTTTTATGCTCTCCCCTCGAGTATTTGGGCTGAGAAATCAGGCAGGCTGAGCCGGCGGGAACAAGTCATGGCTGAGTACCTGCTCTCCACAAAGCGCTATTTTAGGATCCTGAACGGTGGAGTAGGAAGAAAAGCAAAGCCTTTCTCTCCAGTAGAAGTTGCTGCTTTAACAAGAGAGTCAACACAAAAATAACCCCAAAGAACACACATCCCGACGCATGGCCAGCCTCCCTGGCGGCCCATCTCCCCATTTTATCAACATCACCACACACACATCCACGTACATCCCTGTTGCTTCCTTAAGTGCATCTACTAGAGAGAGGTCAGGTTTAGTTTCCTAAAAAAAGGACCTTCCTTAAAACTGCAGTGTTTGAAAGGAGGAAGGGACATAATGTCACATCAAGGGTAGATGTTTTGGAGTTCCCGTCCTGGCTTAGTGGTTAATGAACCTGACTAGCATCCATGAGGACTCGGTTTGATCCCTGGCCTCGCTCAGTGGGTTAAGGATCCAGCGTTGCCCTGAGCTGTGCTGTAGGTTGCAGATATGGCTCAGATCCCAAGTTGCTGTGGCTCTGGCGTAGGCCGGCAGCTGCAGCTTTGATTTGACCCCTAGCCAGGGAGCCTCCATATGCTGCCAGCACAGCCCTAAAAGACAAAAAAAAAAAAGTAGGTGTTTTTCATATTCTTAATGTCCTAGATATACTAGAACTTTCTGTTGTAATCACCATTTTGGGAATCATCCCTGCTTGATTCTTTCACATAGAGATTGTTCTGGGTTTAAAGTTATTGAAAACCCCAATTCAAGCAATTAGATTGTACAGCCCCTTCTGCTATGTTTTGAAAGGCTGAAAAAAGCATCAGCAGTACGTTAGGATGACTTTTAAGAGTACTTGGCAAAATGGAGACAACCTAATGCAGGATCTCCTGCCTCATTTTTAGAAAAACTGACATCACATCCTTTAAAAACATGTATTTTGGGAGTTCCCGGCCTGGCACAGCCGAAGTGTATCCGACTAGGAACCATGAGGTTGCGGTTAGATCCTTGGCTTAGCTCAGTGGATTAAGGATCCGGCTTGCGTGAGCTGTGGTGTAGGCGGCAGATGCGGCTGGGATCTGGTTTGACTGTGGCGTAGGCCTGCGGCTGCAGCTCCAATTTAACCATTAGCCTGGGAACCTTCATATGCCACGGGGGCGCACTCCCTCCACCAAACAAACAAATCGTGTTCTGGGTTCTCTTTAAAACGTTTTTAGGGAATTAAATCTTGGCTCTAGCAGATTGACTTACTAAAGCAACGTGTGAGTATGGGTGTGTTTAGTGACGTTGATAAAATGGGAAAGTGGTCCAGCAGAAGGGCCAGAGATGCCTCCCGATGTGTCCACTTGTGTCCTTTATGAGATGACTGCCTTGTTTATGGTGTCAAAGAGGTGCCAGGCTCAGAGATTTATTCAGAGCGATTCTGTTGAAAAGCACGGTGGCGCGGGGGCGGGTGGGCTAACTTCAACCCCCCTAACCTGGCACCGCTGTACTGAGGGTGTGGAAGCCAGCCGCTCCCCATGTTGGCAAAGTCACATATCAGACCCCCGTACAGAAGGGATCTGTGGTCCGAGTCGCTCAGTGTGATAGCTGAGAAACTCTTTCTAATTGAGGTCTTGTAGGGAATCTTGGCTTTGCTTACGCCACCCGCGTTGAGATGGAGGATTCTGTGGGTCTTCTGACTCCTTGGAAGTGAGGGTTGTGTATGGAGCTTCTGTGGCAGTAAGTGCGGGAGCTTGCATGGGGTGGAGCAGCCTCACCCACGCTCAGAAATCAAGCCAGACGGTGAAGATCAGACTATTCTGGCGTCTGGAAATGGGCCCTTCTGCGGAGGGACACTCTCAGGGGAGGCCGCGCAGCTCCTACTACTTTGGCAAACCCGGCGCTGTCCTTCAGCCCCGCAGAAATCTGGAACACCGGAGAAGGTGGGGCTTCGCTTCCGAGTCTTGTTCAGGGTTAGACAAGGTGCACCAGGCAGCCTTGTCCCTCTGACCCTTTGCTCCAGGTCATCCTGAGCCCTTCCCCCAGCTAACCAGCAACCTCAGTATCTCGCCCAGCTGAGGGGTGGAGGAGACAACTCCCAGCGTGGGTTTAAGCCTTTTTAGAAAGCCTGGCCAAGACTTCCTTCCCACCCCCGAGCCCCCACCTCCCAGAGGCAGGAACCAGCCTCCCCCTTTCTCCCCGCCCTCAGAGAAACCAAATCCAGTCACGCCTGGCTTTTCTAAGCGAAGGTTTCTATTTCTTTTCCTCTGCGTTTTTCCCTCAAGGATGTTTGGAGAAGGAGAGCTGGGGAAAGGGTGGAAAGGGCATGCACGCCCTTATTTCTCTTTGGATCGTAACTTTGGAGCCGCGCGTTCCAAAAGCCCCATTGACAAAAGGCTGAGGGGCGCTCCTTGAACCTGCGGCCAGTAGATGGCGCACCGTCCCCGCTCAGCCGCACCGGGAGCCGAGGCACGGGGCTGGTCTCTGCTGTCCAAACCGAAAACCGGCATTACCCGCGCAGGCAAGAGGCAAATATTAAACCTAGCATTTTATGCATTTTGAGAAAGAAAGACTTTCTGTTTAGGTTCATTCCTCATTCTCTGGAGATGTGTTTGGAAACCCCGTCTGCCACTGAACTCATCACTGTGGCCTTTTATTCACTTACAAAATGCTTCCCCAGAATCCCAGCTCAATTACCTTTTGTCTCCCTGCTGTCCTAATACTCTGGTTGAATGTAGGAAAAACAAAGCAGCAAGGTCAGACGTCCCCTTTCTTGCCCGCAATGGTTTATCTTTCATGTTTTCCAGAACCAAAGGGAATGGGTGGCCCTGCTGCCCACATATGCTCTGTATGTGTTGTGTGTCTCTCTGTGTATATATTGCAAACGTTTACTTTTGTCCAAAGGAAAGACACACACACACACACACATATATATATATATATATAAACTAGTAAAAATAGTTGAGTATATGTCTTTCCTTCGGGCAAAAGCCCACGTTCGTGGGCAATGTTTTCACCAGTCTATTCAAAGCATATGTTTACATGTCATTTCAAGAGATCCAGTATCTGAAAAATTATCATAAACATCTGATGGTTAATCAATTCCACAACTAGGTACTGACTGCAATGATGTGCAAAGTCTTATAGTCTGTGGGGCTGGGAATACTTAAAGTAAGTTCTTACGCTCAAAGATATTACCACCCAGTCCTGGATAATGAGAGCCAAAGTGTTGTGTGTGGATTTGAATAGGTGCATGCAGGCTGTGTGTGTATGGTAGTGTGTGTGCTGTGTTCAGTCAAGATTGAGGTCTGAGGGCTGTTATCCACTTAGATCAGTATACCTAGATATAGTCATAAGTAATAATGAGTACACAACTAAATTAATAAGTAGGTTTGGTCACCTCCCAGCACCATGCCTAGGTCGAGCGGGTACTGATCTCTATTGATGGAGATGTGAATGGGGCTCCAAAAAGGACCAGATTTACCTCAAATTGGTGGAATAACTTACCATTTCTTAAGTACTTTCACGTATATTATTTCAAGAATAGTACTTTGTGAATATTTTATGTTGCGACTTACATTCAACACTATGTAAGCAAGAGCTACACAGATACAGACATTAAAGAACAAGGTGTGACCAGAACCCAGAATCCCAGACATAGCTTCATCAGTTTTGCTTTCTATTGCCTATATTTTTCCCCAGAAAATATTTAGTGGATTTGGATGGAAAGGAAAAATGCCTCTGGTGAGAAAGTAAGGGGACTCTGTGTGTGTGTGTGTGTGTGTGTAGGCGTGTGTGTGTGCTATTAAATGTCTTTCCAGAGGTCTTGGTCTGTTGCAATAGCCTTGCCAGTCCTTCAATTACTGTTTTCTTTCATGAGAAATTGTTACTGGAATGCACTCACCCTTTTAGGGAGCTGTGAATGTGGTTATAATTGCCTGTTTCTAAGATAATTGGCCTGACTGCATAGCCCTGGAAAAGTTACTCGAACGAATGGGCATGTGGAGGGAAGCTTGAGCTGCCTTCGGACTTTATCTGGGCTGTGAGGCCCAGCTGCCACCATCGGCCAGCGGCATGGAGTAACCAAAGTAGATGGCAAGAGAGATGGACCTGGAAGGATCTGTAAAGAAGTCCATCTCAAAGGCAATGGCCACTTGAGTTCTGACATGTCCTTGCAGAAAGATTTTTTTTTTTTTTTTGACTGTAAAGCTCCCCATTTGTAACTTTTGGTGAGTTCACATCCAGTAGCTGTAGAAAATCAGAGCTTTCCGTGGGTCCCACTCTCCTCTTTCGAGGCCCTGGAGGCTCAGCATCTGAATGTTATCCCAGTCTGAAAGAGCAATGGAAGGGAAATAGAATGGTGAAAGTTTGATTGATTTCAGGTGGTAAATCAATGCACAATTTTCTAACGTCTATATTATCAGTGCTATCAATGGCCTTTGATGCCATTGATCAAAGAGTTGTGCTAATTCATTACAAGCTGACACGAAATGACCGTGTTCTTAGCTCCTGGGGAGAAGCTAAAATACACTTTCTCTTAAAAGTGGAGAATCCTAGGGTGTTACAGGATGCAATTAGTAGTTTTCTTTTCTTTTTTTTTTTTCCCCTGTTAAATTTTAGGCTCTCATTTTGCTTTCTGAAAAAAAGGAAATTTTTGCTGGAAAACTCCTTGTGATGAATTTCTGCTGCCATAACTGAAGCTTGGTTACCAAAAAGGTTAAAGAACCTTTCACTTGCTCTGAGCAAGAGAGTAGTCATTCACAGGGGAACACAGAGACCAGCATTGTAATAAGGTGAGGAACCCAATCAGGAACCCCTAACGTAATGAAAGCTGGCCCGGCCATTCCAGGATTTATGGAAAGCGAATAGCGCTGTCGGAAAAATCAGCTTAACAAATCAGTGTTGCTCTTCTTGTATTTCTTGCTTTCATACCCTCTCCTCCCTAAACAACCTTCTTTTTGTGTTACGCCCTCACAGGGTCACAGGATCATATGGGTTAAATGTAAAGGATAAGACAGGGTAGATGTAAAGCCTTGTCAGGATTGGAAATTATTTGAACTCCCTGCATTTTGAGGACATATTGCAGAGTTGCTACCCAGAGCTCCCCCTGAGCCCAGGCAGATGACAAGGCAGGACCCATGCCAGGCTGCTTTGGGAAGCTGTGAGTTTTGTGGTTCGTTCGCTGAACGTTTTTTTCAGTGACTAACGGTTTAAGCATGCCTCGGCAAGCTCCCATTTAATTTTTCAAAATAGTAGTCCAAAACCAGGCCAATCATATGTTTCTTTTTCAAAGTTTTTTTTTTTTTTAGCCGTGGGACACAATTAGAATTTGCTGCTGCTTGGAATTGCAGCAACTATGCAGCCAATGAGGAGAATGAGGCAGACCTGTACACACCAACAGGGAAGGGCCCAAAAGATGTATCCTTAAGTGAAAAAAGCAACAAGTAGAACAATTTGTTTAGGAAAAATCTGTTGTTTACAGTCATTATAAAGAAAAACGAGCAGAAGCACATACAGCAAACTCTAAATGCGGTTACCTTTGGGGAGAGAAGAGGAGTGAGTGAGGGGTGACAAGTGGCCTTGACCATTTCACTCTTTATACTTGAATCTTTTTTGCTGTGCTATATTAATGAACTATTTCTGTAATAAAGTAGTTTTTAAAGGATGACTCTTAATAGGATCACTCTGGACGTGAGGCTTTATGCGCACTGAGAAAAACACCTCTTTTTATCCTCTGCTTTGTGTCAGAGTGTATACATAATATGTTTGTCGCTATGTCATTTGCCGTAACGCAGCTAAGAAGAGGTTAAGCCATCTAGATCGTTTTTAAGCGCCTGGATTCTTGCAATCAAGGCAATCAAAATCCGCTTCCACCTTAGCCCTCTGCCACCATTCATCAAATAGGTCTTGTTCTGCTGGGCAGACAGTCTTGTTTCACAAGCAGGAAAAATACCCAGCTGCAAATGGTTTGCACAGAGCTGGGGAGAAGTCTACAGAGGATTCCAGGAGAAGGAGGTCAGCGGTGTCCCGCTCTGGCTCTGGGCGCGTGTGTGCTTTCTTTTCCTGGAGCGAAACCTCTGAATCGCCGGAAGTCCCGGAGATGAATGAAAGCTGTCCTGGCACGCAGAGTGGGCTTTAGAGATGAGGGTTAACCGAATGCTAACGGGGGAGAAAGAAGCATGGGGGTTCTGGCTGAAGGAACGGGAAGCAGCATTCCAAAGGAGCCAGCCTGGCCTGACCACCTTTCTGATTTCATTTGTGTTTCTGAGCTCCCCCCGACAACGTCTCACTTTCCTTCAGTGTCTGTTACCAGATCACATCTTCAGAAGGTTGGGGGAGTTCCCTGCTGTCCTTGGTGGGGGGTTCTTGGTGAGCACAGGAGATCCCTTCTCTTTCTCTCTCTCTTTTTTGATTTCTTCCCAGTCTCCCACTGTTCTTCAGTCGAAGCTTTCTGCACTATCTCCAGCAGGCATATTAGGGTTATAAAGCATCATGAAACATAAATCAACTCTACTTATATAAAAAAAACAAAACTAAAAAAAGAGTCATAAAACAGGGACATAGAGCTCCGTAGTCCTTTAATTTTCCTGGGAAACAGTAAAGCTGATGACGTGGTCAGTATCTAACTGAATCTTTTGTTTTTGTTTGTTTTTCCCTCCCTGAATATTATTCGGAGCGTCACACTCTTGACCAGCTGGTTCCCTGGTGCAGGTGGAAATAAGAACTGGTAGAGAGGAGTTCCCGTGGGAGCTCAGCGGTAAACCCGACTAGCATCCATGAGGACTCAGGTTCGATCCCTGGCTCTGCTCAGTGGGTTAAGGACCTGGCATTGCTGTGAGCTGTGGTGTAGGTCGCAGATGTGGCTCGGATCCTGCATGGCTGTGGCTGTGGCCCTAGCCTGGGAACTTCCAGATGCCACCAGTAAGGCCCTAAAAAGATTTAAAAAAGAAAAAAAAAAAAAAAAAACTGATGAGAAATTTGGGAAGGAAGTGGAGGAAGTCACTCCTCCATGAGGCTAGCCTCCTTTTGAATGGTGGGCTTACTTTTTTCCTTTGCGGAGTCCTATCAGGGGCCATGCGAGTATGAAGTGAAAGGAATATTAAAAGTGTGCTTGCTATTAGGAACTGAAAACAGGCATGAACCATTATTCTCCCACATGTATCTTTACCCAAGTGCTTATAAAGTTCTTAGTTTCACACCTAAAAGGACATGTTAAACTCGAATAAGGTACAACATGAAAAGTATCGTTCAAGGAGTTGGGATATGAAATCCAACGTGAACAGCTAAGGAAGTAGAGTTATTTGAAGCACCTACAGACTGTCATTATTCGCAGGGCTGGAGAGAGAGTAGTGGATTTCTTGGGGGGGCCTGCCCAGACCATGTTCTCTTTCTTTAAGGACAGATACCCCTCTGCCCACTGCCGGCTGTCAGCCCTGTGTGCCTCCTGTAACCCCTCCCTTCTCTCCCTGCAGCACCAAGTGCCTCAAGAATGGATTCTTGGCCCAGAAATGTTCCATCCAGAGACTGGGATGGGCCAGTAGGTTCTGTAACAAGGATTTGACTTTTGAAATATCCCTGGCTGTATTTCCACCCTTTAGCCACCCCCTTTGCTTTCCTGAAGCCCTTCTGCTCTTTTGTCCAGGGAAAGAGGAGGAGGGGGGATGAGCCTTTCTAGCCTCTCCAGGCTAATAAGTTCAGGTTCAAGTACCCTGTAGAGAAGCCCTTTATTCATGTCCCCAGAGCCGCAAGGCCCTTCTCCAGTAGTCTAGGAGAAATAACTGAGCAAGAGGTCAAGGCTGATGGTCCTGAGGAGGGTGCCGTGAGCTGATAGGATGGACGCTGTGTGAGAACTAGAAAGAGTCCGCCCTCCTCCCTGCCTCCCCCTGCCACGCAGGGATGGGGAGAGGTAGAAACAAACCTGGCCGGCTGCCCAGTGCCTTCTTGCAAAAGCCAAAGGCCCTTTTCCTCCAGCTGGAGGCAGCACAATGCCAGGGCACACGGCTGGGTGAGCAGAACACAGATGAGACTTTTGGGTCCCCAGGCTTTGAAACAAAAATAGTTGTTGTCAGGTAAGTTTGGAAAAGACTGCATATTGTTCCCTCTTCCTCTTTTTCCTCTTTCATGTTATTATTATCACATCAGTATTTGTGCAAATTACTCGAATAGCCCTCTTCCTTTAACTAAGAGTGACCTAGACTTACTTGAGTCAGAAACTGTTCCTGTCGAACCGTTCTGTGAAAACCTGTTGGTAAAGGCTGCTCTAGATTTCAGAGTCTTGCATTGAAGATAACGAGGGAACATTTTTTTTTTTTCTCAAACCTTTAAAAAACAGTGAAATACTTTCCGAAAGGTTTATTTTCCTATTTAGGGAATGATCTCTCCTTGTTTTAAGACACATGACTGGGGGCTTCCATCTTCTTAAATGACCTGGGCTAATCTGGTTTTGGTTTTTAATAGTTCCTCTATTTGAGGAATTTATGGGTTGTTTACCACCCATTCTAGTCTGTCTTTTTTTTTTTTTTTCAATTCTGACTTTTGATTTGATTTGATTCGATTTTTTTCTCTTTTTGGGGCCTCACCCTCAGCACATGGAGCTTCCCAGGTTAGGGGTCGAATTGAAGCTGTAGCTGCTGGTCTGCCCCACAGACCCAGCAACACGGGATCTGAGCCACATCTGTGACCTGCACCACAGCTCATGGCAATGCCGGATCCTTAACCCACTGAGCGAGGCCAGGGATCAAATCTGTGTCCTCATGGATACTAGCCAGGTTCATTTCGGCTGAGCCATGATGGGAACTCCCATTCTATTCTTTCAAAGGACAAATAATTTTTTAAAATATTTTTATCTTGTCACTTATACTCAGGTAGCTCTTTGCTGTGTACAGAGCATTTTCACATTCATTATCTTATTGATTGTTACTTTGACACAGTCATTTTAAACAACCTTGCAAATAGTATTTAAAAATCATTAAAGCCATTAATATTCTATTTAGTCTGCAAAAATTAGAAATGGCTGACTCGTCCATATCACTGAACTAAGAGGATGTAAAATTTTCCCTGTAGCAAAATTGCTTAGAGCTTTTACTTAACAGAGATTCCTAAACTCTAGTGAAAACTAAAGAGAAAGGTCGTTAAAAGAGTAGGAAAGCTCTTTACTGTTGTTACCATTAGTCTTTACAAATTTTTTTTTGCTTCTCCTGATTTATTTTAAATTTTGGTCACGTCATCTTGCAAGGCCATTGCATACATTGTATACAGTATATTCACAAAGATCCTGGGACTCAAGTCATGATACTCTCCAGTCACCCCCAGCAAATGAATATCTAAGTAGAAATATTTTGTTTGCTATCTTAAATTTACCCAAAAGCGCAGGAGAGGAAATAGCATTTTTAGAGTTGCTTGCTAGGGTACGCATTCTAGGATTTCTCAGTTGCTTTTTTTCCCTTGATCCTATTAGAAATATTATATATTTGTTAAATGATTAAATAATGAAGTATTAGTTAGCAAACTCCTGGAATTTATGTCTGTTTTCTTCACACTTTCTCTCTGATATTTTTAATACATATACTTATGTCAGGTCTGAACCAGTTGTATTCAGCTCTTAAGGATTTCTACTGAATTTACATTATTTTTACAACTTTATTTTGATATAGTTGACATACAGTAAATTGCACATGGCTAAAGAGTACACTGGATGGTTTTTGACATATGTATACGCATATGAAAGGGTCACTGCAATCTAGAGAACCAATATTTCCTTGAACCCCCAAAGTTCTCTTGTGCCCCTTGGCAATCCTCTTTCCTTTGCCCCTGTCCCTGGGCAACCATTACCTGTTTTTTGTTCTTATAATTTAATTTCTCGAACTTCATAAAAATGGAATCATACAGTATATATGTACTTTCCTATGTCTGGCTTCTTTAACTCAGCATCAAGATTTTGAGATTCATTACGTTGTGTCTATCAATAGATTATTTTAAAAATATTTTGAACATAAAGGATAGTTTCAAGCATATATTGTTCCTGAGTAGTGTTTTATTATGTATTTCACATTTTGTTTATTCATCTGTTGTGCAATGTATTATTTCAAGGGTTTTTTTGGTTGTTTTTTGTTTTTGTTTTGTTTTTTGGCTATTGTGAATAAAGCTGCTATGAAAAATATCTGGCATGGAATGGCTGGTAGGTGTATGTTTACCTTTTTCTTTAAAAATAATTTTTTGGGATTTCCCGTCGTGGTGCAGTGGAAACCAGTCCGACTAGGAACCATGAGGATGCGGGTTCGATCCCTGCCTGGCTCAGTGGGTTAAGGATCTGGCTTTGACTGAGCTGTGGTGTAGGTCACAGACGTGGCTTGGATCCTGCTGTGGCTGTGGCTGTGGCTGTGGCTGTGGCTGTGGCTGGCAGCTGCAGCTCTGATTCTGTCTCTAGCCTGGGAACTTCTATATGCCACACGTTTGGCTCTTTAAAAAAAAAAAAAAAAAAAAAAAAAAAAGAGGGAATGTCATGTGCAAGGGCGCTGAGGTGAAAGGGAACAGAAAAAGTCCAAGTGGCTGGAATAGGAGAAAGAGACAGGGTCTGGGAGGTCCTGTTCATGAGTGGACTTTGATTTCAAGGGAATGTGGAAGGGTTTTAAGCAAGAAGATAATATGTTCCTGTTTGAATTTTGAAAAGATGCCTCTGGCTGCACCATAGAGAACAGATTACGGGGACATTAGAATGGATGTGGAGACTGTTGAAGTGGTGCCACCATGGGCTGAGGTGGTGTGCACAGTAAAACTGTCAAATAGATGGATTTGAGAGCTGTGTGGGGAGGTGAAATTGACAGGTTCTGGAGAAGGATAAGATAAAGTTTGCAAGGTTTCCGGCTAGGATCACAGTGCCACTTGCTGATGTAGAGACCCCTAGGACGGGGCCAAATGTAGGGGAAGAGGCCAAATTTGGTTTTGGAAAGTTGAGTTTGAGATACAGTTCAGTCATCCCAATGGTCACGTGAAGCGAGATACATCTGTGTGAATGAGTTAAAGGAGAGGTCTGGGCTAGGAATGCCTGGAGAGGTGGTACTTAGAGCTATGGATTTGGATGAGATTGGGGTGGGAAAGTTGTTTAGAGGAGAGATGAGAACTTGGGGCTTGGAGCCCCTTGGGGAACTCCAGCATTTAATGGTCAGGTGGGGAAGGAAGAACCTGAAAAGAGAAGACATGGAGAAAAACCATGAAAGCGTGGTCATGAACGTTCAAGATGTTACTTACATTAAGGTGGAGGCCAGGAGTTCCCATCATGGCACAGTGGAAAGGAATCTAAGAACCATGAGGTTGCGGGTTCGATCCCTGGCCTTGCTCAGTGGGTTAAGGATCTGCCGTTGCCATGAGCTGTGGTGTAGGTCGCAGATGCGGCTCGGATCCTGAGTTGCTGTGGCTGTGGCATAGGCCAGCAGCTGCAGCTCTGATTTGACCCCTAGCTTGGGACTCTCTATAAGCCAAGGGTGCAGCCCTAAAAAGAGAAAAAAAAAAAAAAAAAAAAAAGAAAGAAAGAAACTAGACTGTGTCAAAGAGGACTAGATTGAAGGTCAGGAGTCAGGAAGGTACTTACAGTTCTTGAGCTTGTATGATGCCCAGGTTCTTAGGCTAACTCTTGTCTCTCCCACAGTCCCTGTGAAGAAAGATCCATGATCCCTACGCAATTATAAAGGAGATAAAAATCAAAATGATGGGAATCAAACAAGAAATACTTGGTGCTCTGCACCTGAGCGTGCTGAATGCAGAACAATTGCTTGTGAGGATTCACAGATCTGAGAATCATGTTTTTCTTTTGATCTTCAAAACAGAAGTTTTAAATTCAATCACAAGTTATTTTCCATTTACTTCTTCCAAAGTGATAAAAAATTCCTGCTAAAAGTGAGGTTAAAAACAACTGGGGAAAAGCTCGAAATGAGACACTGCAAGCCATTCTCTTCTGAAAATGCAACAGTGCAAGCCATTCTCTTGACTGTGTCTGGCACATTCAACCTCTGGCCCAAGGTATCGGTGTTGAATTCAAAGAACAGATGCTTGGGAGTTCCCATTATGGCTCAGTGGTTAACAAATCTGACTAGGAACCATGAGGTTTTGGGTTTGATCCCTGGCCTCGCTCAGTGGGTTAAGGATCTGGTGTTGCCGTGAGCTGTGGTGTAGTTTGCAGACGAGGCTCAGATCTGGTGTTGCTGTGGCTCTGGCCTAGGCCGGTGGCTACAGCTCCGATTGGACTCCTAGCCTGGGAAACTCCATATGCCACGGGAGCGACCCAAAAAATGGCAAAAAGACAAAACAAAACAAAACAAACCCCCAAAAACCCCCCAAAACAAAGAACAGATGTTTCAGCTCATGAAGGGCATAGAAGTCCACTGGTTTTGCCATGGTCACACAGTAATTAGTGGTAAAAGAGGTCCTGTGTTAAAACCTTCATGGGTAACGTGTTAGGCAGTTTTGTGGCCTAAATTAAAGGACTTGAACCTTCATGCCTATTTTGGTTCTCCCTGCAAATTTTGCTTTTTCCATGTCCCTCCAGCTAATTAGCAGAAGCACTTGTTCCATTCCCTTCAAACAGCCTCATCATCTTTTCCTCTTCAATCCAGCTGTAAAGTTGAAATGCCGAATTTATGACATTGCAATCATTTTCATGTAACAGACTGTGGCATCATAAAAACAAGAGTATGATGACTTCACTGCAGGATCAAGCAGAAGGAGAAACTGGGTTCTATGCAGGGGAAGCTCTTTTTCAGACTCAAATTGCTTTGATGACAGTGGAGAAAAACACAACTTTATTGCTGGTATAAGAAAAGGTCCCCAATCTCATCCTATACATGTTTCCACCAGCCACACCCAAGTGGCAGGTGTATTTAAAAGATGTGAGTCAAACCTTTGATGTTTTTGAAAACAGATGTCCAGCCACTGAAACTTGTCTGGATAGTGGAAGTTATAACTGGTGATTTTTTTTTTCCCAAAGTAGATTAGCCTCAGTTAGTGTTTGACCAGTGTTTGAAAAGGGAGCAAAAATATTTTCTTATGTTTCCGAGGCCTGAAAATTACAGTATATTTGAAAATTAAAATTCCAAAATGCTTGTTGATTTATTTTATAATTAAGTTTAATTTTTGGCTCCATTTGAAAAAAACATGCTTTGGGGAGTTCCTGTTGTGGCTCGGTGGGTTACCAACCCAACTAGCATCCATGAGGAGGTGGGTTTGATCCCTGGCCTCGCCCAGTGGGTTAAGGACACAGTGTTGCTGTGAGCTGTGGTGTAGGTTGAATACATGGCTAGAATCTGGTGTTGCTGCGGTTGTGGTGGAGGCTGGGAGCTACGGCTCTGATTCGATGCCTAGCCTGGGAACGTCCTTATGCCACACATGTGGCCTTAAAATGCAAAAAAAGAAAAAAAGAAAAACGTGCTTTAGATAAATTGTCATGAGAACCTCATAGCAGTCCACAGACATACCTTGTGCGTATAGTGATATATCAGAAATCTTTCTCCCTATCGTATTACTACAGCAGTTCTTGTTTTTAAAATTTATCTCTTATACTTAATTTTTTTTCCTGAGAATTATATTTCGCATCCCAAGAGTGCTCTGTGACATACGTAATGACTTCTCTGTGTACACTGTGGTTGAATTTAACTCACAGTATTGACTGCTCTCTATGAGCCAGGCTTTGTCCCTGACCTTGGATAGCTCACTGTCCAATCTTGCATCTGTCGTCGTGCGTAGCATCCTTTTGTTAGGGTGTGTCTGCGCACACAAGAGCTGCAGAGGGAGGAAAGATACTCCCTCACTTATTCTCCTTATGCACATCAGTCAGACAGCAAAGAGGACATTGCCTAACAGTAGTTTCTGAGATTTTGCCAAAATGAATTTTTAGGCAGTGTGAGCCAAAAATTACTAGGAGTTCAGGTTTTCAGCCCGCCTTTACAGAAATGTCCTAATGTTTGACGATACCTTGAGATTTGGCCTGAAAGGACAGGAGAAAGGAGGCACCTGTGTAAGAGCTGTATTTATTCTTCTCTTTGCCTTTTTTGGGAAGACTTAGGCAAGGGAGCTTATAACAGACAGAGGTTCAGAGAATGGGCGTGGGGGACCAGATCGATCCACTTGAGTTCTGGCTTTGGGTTATACTTTCTGTGTAACATTAGATAAACATGTTCTCAGATAATTAAGATGAGGATCCAGCTTTCTTTTGGTTTTCTTATCTTTTCCTCTTGCCTTCTGGGAGAGGTTCTCAGTTTAATCTTCCAGCTCACAATTTTGTACTCCAGCCATTTCCATCTTATTGTGTATCCTATTACTCTGTTTAAAGATTCCAGCTCTTGCATCTTTTCATAGCTAATGTTTCCAGTGGGCTCCTTTTCTTATGACTTCCTGTTGATATTTCATGTTACATAGTGCCTCCTCTTACCTTCTCGGAGATATTTAAAGCCATGCTGATTTTAAATTCTTTGTCACTCCTGCAAGTCTGCCTCCAAAATTGTTCCTTTTGTTGTCTTTATAGTAATCATGCTCTTCAGAGGTCTTCTTACTGTGCCTTGTGAGCCCTCGTCCTGCCTTACACTCTGCCTCGTCACCACAGATGGCATTTTAGCTAACTGGTGGGTTAGATTTTCATCTTTCAACACTCAGAGAGAAGCAGCCCCGGGAGGAGGCAGTTTGATGCCCTCGATGAGGAGAGGATTGAGGAGCAAAGAAGGCTCCAGGGCAGCTGGTCAGCTCCCACTTACTTTCATTAACATTCTAGGCATATAAGGCATTTGCTTTAAGCTGATGTTACCATGAGGCCAGTGTTGGGACCAATTTCTCGTAAAGCACTAGGCAAAGACTGTCCCTGGGCAAGGCTTGGGAGAGATAAAAGCAAAATTTAAGAGCTTTCCTTCAGCTTATCCTCTGGTCACCCACATTTCAAGTCAATTTTCATTTTCAAACTTTTCACAGTTTTTGATAATGGTAGTTTAATAATTCCCTTCTTCTTTAAGACTTTGGTTATGGTTAATTTTTAAATACTGAAGTACAGTTGATTTACAATGTTGTCTTAGTTTTTGGTGTACAGCAAAGTGATTGTGTGTGTAGGTATATAACGAATAGATATTCATTTTCTTTTCCATGATGGTTTACTATAGGATATTGAGTATAGTTCCCTGTGCTACACAGTAGGACTTCGTTGTTTATTTTATATATGGTGGTTTGTTTCTTTAATCCCCAACTCCTAATGTATCCCTCCCCCTCCCTCACTCCCTTTCCCCTTTGATAATCATACGTTTATTTTCTATGTCTGGGCGTCTTTCTCTGTTTCATAAAATGTTGATTTGTGCCATATTTTAGATTTCACATATAAGTGATATCATATGGTATTTGTCTTTCTCCTTCTGACTTACGTCACTTCATATAGGAATCTCTAGGTCTATCCATGATGCTTGCAAATGGCATCATTTCATTCTCTTTTATGGCTGAGTGATATTCCACTATATCTACCACGTCTTCTTACTCATTCATTCGTCAGTGGACGTCTAGGTTGTCTTGTGTCTTGGCTGTTGTAAATAGTGTTGCTCTGAACTTGCATCTTTTCGAATTGTAGGTTTCTTGGGGATAGGTACCCAGGAGTGGGATATATAGTGAATATACACTCTTCATGTGGTCGTTCTATTTTTAGTTTTTAAAGGAACTTCCATACTGTTCTCCACAGTGGCTGTGCTAACTTAACATTCCCACAAACAATGTAGGGAGGCTTCCCTTTTCTCCACACCCTCTCCAGCCTTTGATATTTGTAGACTTTTTAATGATGGCCATTCTGACCAGTGCGAGGTGGATCTCATTGTAGTTTTGATTTGCATGTCTCTAATAATTAGTGATGTTGAGCATCTTCTTGTGCGTGCGATGACTAATTTTGAGATAGGCAGCGGGCACTCTCTTGGTAGCTGCTCTCTCTTTTTGACCCCATAATGTTGCTATAAAATGAGTAGTTGTGGATTCTCGAGTGTTTATGCCTCTGAACGACATTCCTTGGAGGCAGGGACCATAATTTGCCTCAAGGCCTGTTTTCCTTCTTGTTTCTGCCCTTTTCCCCCTTTCTTCTTGATTCTGTTTGTTACAGTGTAGGTTTCCCTATGACTCTCCACCAAGGTAGAAGTTTATTTTCCTCTCATGCAGAAGGCCAGTGGTAAGTGGCCTGGGTCTGATACGGTGGCATAGCTTTACAGCGTCCTCAGGGAGCCAGTCCTTTTCCAGTTCACTCTCTGTCATCCCTAAGATGTGGTCCAGGACACCCCCCGCCCCCCTCCTGGCCCGCCAGCAGGATGATCGCAGGGAGGAGGAAGGATTGGCAAAGGATCTAGTCCAGTGTTTATTTATTTATTTATGTTTGTCTTTTTGTCTTTTTAGGGCCGCTCCTGTGGCATATGGACGTTCCCAGGCTAGGGGTCGAATGGGAGCTACAGCTGCTGACCTACACCACAGCCACAGCAATACCAGATCCGAGCCTGGTCTGCGGCCTATACTACAGCTCATGGCAGTGCCGGATCCTTAACCCACTGATTGAGGCCAGGGATCGAACCTGCATCTTCATGGTTCCTAGTCGGATTCGTTTCCACTGCGCCATGATGGGAACTCCCAGTGTGTATTTACTTATTTGGAAAAGTTTCCAGGGAGCTGGCCCACAGAACTTGTCTTTACATCAGCTACTGCCTAAATGCATAGTTATATCCAGATGCAAGAAAGCCAAAAAATAAGCCTTTACTATAGTCAGCCACATACCCAGCTAAAATTTTTATAATTATAGATTAAGGGAAGAAAAGATTTTGGGAACAACCAGCAGTCTCTGTTCCTTCCTTTCTGCCTTTGTTTTGTTTTCCTGTTTTCCCTTGTTCCTTCCTCACCTTCATTCCTTCCCCCAATATTACAGTGCCTTGTGTACACTGGGGGCTGCATTCAATATTTTATGACCTCAGTATTTTATTCTGCATTGCCATAATTTATATGGAGGACAGAGATACTTTACTAAATTATGAGCAAATCTCAGGGAGAAAAGTACAGGCTGGATGCAGACGTTTTATTGGTTGTATGAGAACAGTTTCCTGTTTTACAGATAAAGAAATTGACCCGAGGAAACTATGTCACAGATATAGGTTGAATTCTATTTCTGCAACTACAGCCATTCAGCATTTATTCACTCACCCAGTATGTCTGGCTCTCTGTCAGGTAGTAGGGATTCAACAGTAAGTCAGTAGTCAGAAGCCCTGCCCGCACCGAGACTGGCAGCCTCGTTGAGCAGCCAGGCAATAAAACAAGCAATTAGAAAGAACATGGACCCTCCACTTTGGTGGGTTGGGAAGTTCCATGTTCTTCCCGCTAGACTATAACATACCCCAAGTAGACCTGTCTTTCATTTCTGCAGTGTTCCCCAGTGGAGCGGGTGGTTTCAACATTGCAAGTAAAAAGAAAGACCAGGGGATTTATAAGCAAGGGAAACTCACGAATTTGGTCACAGTGGTAGAAATGGTTTGGAGGGAAAGAGAGCAATTTGACCAAAGCCTAGCTATATCTAGGAGAAGGGGGGGAGGTAAATTTGGAGCCGTGGGTATCAAACCATGAAGAGCCTTTAATGGCAGGTGGAGACATTTGGATTTAGGTAACAAAGATAGGGACCCCTTTCAAATGCATACTTAGACACCTGACTTAAGAACATGGTACTTAGCAATCAGATGGAGAGGCAGGAGCTTGGAGATAGTGACAAAGGAAGGGCAGTGAAAACTGGTCCCTGAGAGAGCTCTTCGGAAGGAGAGCTGGACTTGAAGGGCAGCTGTGACACTCGTCACTGAGGGCCTCTGCTGCTCTCGGGGTCACGTCTGGCATGTGCCCAGGGGAAGGAGATGTATGTCCGCTGTGAGGACTTTTCAGCAGTTGTTTGGGTCCCTCGAGTTTTTCTCTCCTTCATCTATGGGTAAGCTTGACTAGAGGGGGAAAAGCAGAGATCTGAGCAAGGGCAACCTGAACCATCCTAGGCTTGCAGGAGAAATGGAGGCTAGTGGGTTACATTGGAATCAGATCATGAAAGTGTTATGGTATGCGCCTTCGTTTCTTGGGCATTTTATTAGGGAGTCCTGACACGAGTATGCTTTGGGAATGCCATCATTCATTACCTGGACTTATTCCAGCAGTAAAGTAGTAGGTGGCCTTGAGAAAAATAGGCCGAATTTCACATATGTGTATGTGTGTGTGTATATAATATATATAATAGTATTATATATAATGTACAATACATTTGTATATTTTATTATCTTTATATAAAAATATTATATGTACACTTTTTAAAAATGCTGATGTCCGTGAGAGAGCCACTTTATGACTTGGAAAATATAGTTTCTTTACACATCCATCACGGAGGTGTAAGGAGGTGTAAATAACTGGCTGGCGTGCCCTACACAAAGATAGGAAGAACAACAGTTCTGAACCAGTTGAAATGATGGCCAGTCCTTGCAGAGAGACAGAGGGACAATTCCCTCTCAATTTATTGTGGATATTGAACTGCTCATCCTAAATTCCAGTCAATGAAGCAATCATCAGATTTCAATGTGAGCTTTAATTCCAGCCATTTGAAGGCTGGGAGGAGTCAGAGAAAAGATAGAACAGCAGTGTCAGGGTATTCGCGTGGAAGGTGTGGATAAGAGGATCCGAAAATGCTTTCCCCTCTGGACAGGCTTTCTTGTTTGTTTATTTGAATCATTCATAACATATCTTAGCTGTTAAAAAAAAAAAAAAGAACTGTTTGGTCTAAATGAAAATCTACCCTTACGTTTATCTGTCTTCTGTACCACTTAGAAATCGTGTTCAATGGCAAGTACTAGAAAGTTGAACTACGGAGGACTCAACACACAAGAGGTTTTCTCTCTTGCATAAAGGGAAGCAGAGGAGGCAGTTTCATGAAACCTCTAGGGGCCCTGACACTTTTTTGGCATCACCCCATTCAGAAAATGGCTTCCATCCTTGAGTTTAACCCAGGGTCTAAGGTGACTGCGGAGAGCGAGACATCATCTTTACATTCCAGGCAGGATGGAAAATGAGGACATTCTGAGTCACTTCCTTTAAGCATACTTCTTGAAAGTTGCCTGCAGTACTTCTGCTTTTATCCCATTGGCCAGTACTTAGTTATGTGACCACACCTATCTGCAAGGAAAACCAAAGAATGTAATATTTTATTCTGGGAAGCATTGTGCTCAGCTAAAATATCAGCCTTCTGTTATTAATAGGATGTCTCACAACCTTGTTATTAAGAAGGAAAGTAGGGAGTTCCCACCATGGCTCAGCAGAAATGAATCTGACTAGCATCCAGGAGGATGCAGCTTTGATCCCTGGCCTCGCTCAGGGGGTTGAGGATCCAGCATTGCTGTGAGCTGTGGTGTAGGTCTCAGACGCTGCTCGGATCTGGTGTTGCTGTGGCTGTGGTGTAGGCCAGGGCGACAGCTCCGATTGGACCCCTAGCCTGGGAACCTCCATATGCTGCGGGTGTGGCCCTAAAAAGACAAAAAAAAGAAAAGAAAAGAAAGTAGGGCTGAATGTTGGAAGGCATCTAGCTGTCACTGTCACCCTCTGGGAATAAGTTAGTCATGGGAAATGTGTCTAAAAATGGCTAGCAAAGGTGTCTCCATGGCTAGCAAAGCAGAAGAGAGGTATTGGACTTTGTGTCTGGTAAACGTTATGAGAGAAACTCTAGTGTGAGAAGGAAAGAAGACATGTGAATTCCAGAGTTTGAGGGTTAGAACAGTTTCAAACTGACCAGTTTGGGAAACCTCCCATCTGTAATGTCAACAGCTGATCATTGGCCATGTGACAAGTTCACGACAAGGGGGTTTGGCAGGGCTGTTGAATGCTCCCTATTTCCAGCAAACACTATTTGCATGGAATTTGCATATGTGTGATGCCCCTGAAATACCCAACAGCCCTAGCTTCTGTCATCTTGGTAACATGACTCTATTCTTTAATAAGGTGTCTTAGCAGAAGCAGGCAGCTCAAGTGATCTTCTAAAGGACTCAGTTCATTGTATCCTCTGTTTCTTCAGCAAGGAAACTTACAAGAGTAAAAAAAAGGGGGGGGAGGGGTGAGAGAAAGAAAAGGGACAGGGATGGCAACTAGGCTTCTCTTTTAGGAGCCTGCATGGTTAGAGATCTTTATTGATTAGCTTTCTGCAGTTTAGGGAGGAAATTAGAACTCGTAGCTGAAAGTTCTATGCTTTCCTCAGTAGCTTGGCTCTCCTACGAAAATCTGTATTACAGGCAACTTTAGTCTTAAGGGGTTTTAAAGAGACTTAGAAGGACGAAAGGGAGAAAAGAAAGAAGAAAGGAGAAGAGTCTTCTTGTGGTGGGGATAAAAAGTCTACTGACCTTGGAATCTTATAGCATGGGTTTAAATTCTAGCTCTATCAATTGCTAGCTGTTGATGTTGGTCAAATGATGTAATACCTCTGGGTTTCAACTACCTTGTCTATGTAAAGTGTAAAGTACCAATGTCAAGGTTGTTGCAAGGAATAAAGGATTGAGGAGTTCCCGTTATGGCTCATCAGGTTAAGAATCCGACTAGTATCCATGAGGATGCAGGTTCAATCCCTGGCCTTGATCAGTGAGCTGAGGATCTGGCATTGCTACAGGCTGGAGCGTTGGTCACGGATGTGGCTTAGATCTGGTGTTGTCTGTGGCCTAGGCCTCAGGTGCAGCTCTGATTCAACCCTTAGCCTGTGAACTTCCATATGTCACAGATTTGGCCTTAAAAAAAGAAAAAAAAAAAAAAAAAGAATAGGGAGTTCCCATCGTTGCTCAGTGGAAACAAATTGGACTAGCATCTGTGAGGATGCAGGTTCGATCCCTGGCCTTGCTCAAGGCGTTAAGAATTCGGCATTGCCATGACCTGTGGTGTAGGTTCCAGATGCGGCTTAGATCTGGTGTGGCTGTGGCTGTGGCGTAGGCCTGCGACTATAGCTCTGATTCAGTCCCTAGCCTGGGAACCTCCATATGCTGTGGATGGAGGTAGAAAAGACAAAAAAAAAAAAGAAAAAAAAAAAAAGAAAAAAAGGAATAAAGGATTCAGTGCATAGTGTACCCCGAGGCAGCTGGTACAGTACGAAAACTGAAGGGCAAGTGTAAAAATCTGACATTTGTGGCAGACTGGATTCAACACTTCCTCACCCGTATCCTCAGGCCCTCCCTGGTTAACTTTCCACTTGGTTAACCTTCCACCTGGTTAACCTTCCATCCCACGTGCCGGGTAGAGCTTCAACTTGGCCTTCATCACTCCTGCATCTGTGTGCTGTGGAGCTGGGGGAGAGTAACACCATGAACATTATAACTGTCCTCAGTTTGGTCCTCCGTAACTCTCACTGTCACTTCTCTGCCTGGCTCTCTTGAGGAGTTGTTTTTTTTTGTTTTTGTTTTTTTTTAAATGTCCTCCATGCTCCCAGAATACCACTTCCCATTTCTCCTGCCCTGTCTTTCCTCCCCCTGCCCCTCATCAAGTGACTTCACAGAGAAATTAGATGCCATGTTAACTCTCTGCCAGTTCTTAACCTGCAGACTTAACTTTTTTTCACATCCATGCTTTCCTCCTTCATTCTTGTTAATGGGAGACATGGCCTTCCTGCAATAGGCGAGGCCTCTTCATTTGTATCCATGGTCAAGCTCTTCCTGTCTTGTCAAGATTCTTGCTTCACTGATGATCCTGTCTCGTCTGTATTTTTTTTATTTTTATTTTTTATGAATTTCGTTTTTTGTCTTTTGTCTTTTTAGAACTTCACCTGCAGCATATGGAGGGTCCCAGAGTAAGGGTTGAATTGGAGCTGTAGCCACCAGCCTACACCATAGCCGACATGACAACATGGGATCTGAGCCTCGTCTGCAACCTACACCACAGCTCATGGAAATACTGGATCCTTAACTCACTGAGCGAGGCCATGGATTGAACTTGCATCCTCATGGATATTAATTAGTTGGGTTCGTTAACCACTGAGCCACGATGGGAATTCCTTTCTTTTATCTCTCTCTCTTTTTTTTTTTTAATTTTTTTTTTTAAGGGCTGCACATGTGGCATATGGATGTTCCCAGGCTAGGGGTCCAATCGGAGCTACAGCTGCCAGCTGACACCACAGCCACAGCAACATCAGATCCGAGCCTCATCTGCAGCCTACGCTAGAGCTCACCACAATGCTGGATTCTTAACCCACTGAGCAAGGCCAGGGATAGAACCTGCAACCTCATGGTTCCTAGTCGGATCCATTTCTGCTGCACCATGACGGGAACTCCTCCTTTTTCTCTTTCTTTTTTTAGATCGCACCCTTGGCATATGGAAGTTCCCAGGCCAGGGGTCAAATCAGAGCTGCGGCTGCCAGCCTGCACACAGCTGCAGCACCTCGGGATCCGAGCTTCGTCTGCAACCTGTGCTGCAGCTTGTGGCAACACTGGATCCGTAATCCACTGAGTGAGTCTAGGGATCAAACCTCTGTCCTCACAGAGACAATATTGGGTCCTTCACCTGCTGAGCCACAAGGGGAACTGCTCTTCTATATCTTTAAGCTTTTTCTTTGTACCGTTTGTTTCCTATAAGCATTTAAACATGCCTTACTTTTTTCCATCTTAAAAAAAAAAAAAATCTTCCAGAGCATATTTCCTATTTTACTTACAGCCCTTCTGCTCTACTCACATTCCATTGCTCAAAGCCAACCATAGGACTTGACCCAGTGTCTATAGGATGGAGAAGTACCCATCTCCCGTAGGGGAAGCACTGCAAGTTAGTTACACGTTAATGGGTAGGGTTGCAAAATCCTTCTATAGTAAGAGCAGTGAATATTCAAAATGCAGTCTCCTACATCCTCTTTATTGACTGACTTTTTGAAAAATTTGTCTTCACTTAAACGTCTCTACTGCTAGACATGTTAAAAAATTTATTCCTAAATCAATCGTTTAGGTCTAGTTTCTGCCTCTGCCACACCAGTCAAACCACTCCTGCCAAGGCCACTGTTTTCTTGTTGCTAAACCCAGAGACATATTTCAGTTCATGTAATACTTGGACTCTGGCCAGCATTTGAGACTCTAGACCATTCTCTTCTAGAAATTCTTTCCTTGGCATCCATGACTTTACTCTCCAGGTTTTTCCCCCATCTCTATTGCTTAATCTCCCTGTTCCTTGTGGGCTCCGTTCTGGGGTGCAGGGGCAGCCCCTTAGGTGTTGGTGCTGTTGTATCTGCTGTCCATCCCTCTTCCTAGACACATTCCTCAGTGATCTCAGCTACTTTCAATCCTCTAATCGTGTTCTATGTGCTTGTAGTAAGTTCGGAGCACAGCTTAAATGGGCAGAAGTATAGCTGTCCTTATCTTTCCAGTCTTCCTGTCAGTGGTAGGAAAAAAATATTAAACTAGCCAATTACATTAACTCATTCTCTTCCAGTTCTAAGGTCTCTTTGATCTAAATAGTAAGTCAACTCAACTTCCTTTTACTGCTCTCTGCTCCTTCTCAAAGAGCCTTTCTTCCTCATCACCGCCCGCCTCCTAAGAGAGGCCGGATATGGTAGGTACCTGCAAACCCTTTCCTGCTGATGGAAGCCTGTATGGTTTACTGAATGAAGAGACCCTGGGTTCAGCGGGGTAGAAGTGGAAAGTTTCTCACCCCTATCCTATTCATTTGAATGCTTTCTTCTCATTATTCTGCACCCACTGGAAGAAATTTGGGGTAGGGTCAAGATTTTTTCTGCTTATATTTAGATAATAAAATGTCCAGTCTAGTTTACTAATCATATAACACCAAATTACAATCCACTTTATTTCTCCCCATTTCTAGTGGTTATGCTTTGCTCAGTGAGTATTAATAATTATAACATACTTCAGAAGAAATTTTCTAAATATGCAGTACCTTATGATCATAAGAAATAAAAAATAAATTTTAATATGTATTTTGGCATATTAAATGTAATGAAGGAAGGTATAATGGAAATAAAAGACTTGAATCTTTTCCAAATCTTTTTATTGAATTTTTTAAGTGAATCTTGGAAACTTCCAGTGGGACCAGGGAGTGGTTTCTTTTCTATTTTTTCATTCTTGGGCCAGCTGTTTTTGAAGTCTCTCTAGGGAAGGAAAGAGGTAAGGGGAAAAAAAAAAAAAGAGATTTTGCTTTGGATTCATTTTTTATTTGATGTTGATGTTCTCCGGTGGTGAGGGATATTGAAAAGGAGCAGGACTCTATGGTCCCCGTCCACCCCTGCCCCACCCCTCGGCCTGCCAGGTCCTCTGCCTGCCTTTTGTCTGTAGAAAAACATTTGCCAAAGAATACGTTTAATCAGAGAAGTGAGAAAATACAGAAGCAAAGGCAAACAGTCAAAGGAGACCAAATAACAATAGTTTAGTCATTAAGCAAAGTCAAGAACCTTTAGCTCTGCCTCAAGGGCTATAGGTAATATTCTGGGCCAAGTCCTGTGAGCTGTCACATAGATACCTAAATCCTCACCAGATGGAAAAAGTTAACTACGTGATGACCAGACTGTTTCTATGACATAAGCTGCCACAATTCTGAGAACCGGCCTCAAAAAAAAAGAAACCAACCCTGGAACTGAAGATTAACTGTACTTTTCACAATCAAGGTGACGTGGGTCAGACCACCGCATGTCCAAGTTCAAGATGGCTGTGAGGCTGGCTGTGCTGTTTCTGCACGTAGCTCTCTCTCTCCCCGCCTGTAAAAGCTCTTGCCCACTGGCTGTCAGTGGGGGAGTCGGCTTTTGGGTGGGAGTCCGCCCTCTCCTTTAACCTTGCCTCTTTATTGGCTTAAGAGCGGTGAGCAGCTAGATCCCACTTTTGCTAATACTGACGATATCAGAACTTGACCCTTTTCGAATGTATATGTGTATGTGTAACTGGGTCAGCATTCTGTATACTAGAAAATTGACAGAGCACTGTAAACCAGCTATAATGGGAAAAAAAATAAAAATCATTAAATAAAAAAAAGACTTCGATCCTTTTCCCTTAGGGCCCTTTTGTGTGTTTTTTTCAGACCTCCCCCTGGCTGGTTGCCAAGGTGCCTTTTGCTCCCATTCAGGCTTGTTGCTCTGGGGGCCACATCTGAGGATCACGGTCACCTCCAGGCCCCTGACCCGCTGGTTCCTGAGATCAGCCCTCTGGGCTGCTCTGCCAGGGTTTCGTGGGAGAGTGTCTCTCCATTCGACCCAGCTCAGCTCTCCTGGAGGGCTTACCTCTGGCCTGGGGAATTCGCAGGGTACTTGCGTTGCCAAATCCTGAAAGTGTGGCTGTGGACCACGCTGCCCTTTCCCTTCCCTCTGCTGTTGGAGCCACAGCTTCTTACTCGCTCAGGAGAGGAGAGTCCTTTACTCTCCCCTGCGGGGCTGGGGGGAAGGAAGCCCATCGCCCCGAAATCTCTCCAAGGAAACCTTTCTCAGTCTCTTCCCTTTCTCTCCGCCAGCCTGCCCGTTGTTCATGGGTGGCTGCTGGCACCACTGTTCACACATTTTAGGACACTGGTCTGCCCGATCTCTGACTTACAGACCACTTACGCTTATTTTAAAAATTTCACTGTGTGCACCTTATGCCTCTTTATGTGGAAATCTAGAATTTTTATTAATAAGTTTAAATAGTACCAACAGATGTGATTCTTCCACTTATTGTAAATATCAGTGTTTTAAGATCAGACTTAGGTGTTCCCATCGTGGCTCAGCGGAAATGACTCTGACACTGGGTTAACCCCTGAACCTCAGTCAGTTAAGGATCCAGCAATGCCCTGAGCTGTGGTGTAGGTTGTAGACGCGATTTGGATCTGACATTGCCGTGGCTGTGGTGTAGGCCGGCGGCTACAGCTCTGATTGGACCCTTAGCCTGGGAACCTCCATATACTGTGGGGACAGTCCTAAAGAGACAAAAAAAAAAAGAAAAAAAAAAAAGAAAAAACTTACATTACTATTTTAAATGTACCTAATGGGACTTAAATATCAGAATAATTAGATGCCTTCTACCATCTTTTAAAGAAATCATGATGACGAACTCCCACCCCTCAATAAAATAAAGAATTTTTTTAGCAGAGATTTTTACATTGTTCTGTTTTCCCCATTAAACTCTTTTTTTTTTCATTTCGTTTCACCCAAAGCATTTTTCTTCCTGTAATGAGTTTTGAAGCTCTTCAGTCTTTTAGTCTCACGATTCTTCCCTTCAGTAAAGATGCATATGTAAATTTAAAATTTTAATTTCCTGTGATCATAAGGAACTCTGTATTTAGAAAATTTCTTCTAAAATGTGTTATTATAACAATTATTAATTAATACTTGATGAAAACATAAAAATATTTTAAGTTCTGGGAGTTCCCATCGTGGCGCATTGGTTAACGAATCCGACTAGGAACCATGAGGTTGCGGGTTCGATCCCTGCCGTTGCTCAGTGGGTCAAGGTTCCGGCGTTGCCGTGAGCTGTGGTGTAGGTCGCAGATGCGGCTCGGATCCTGCGTTGCTGTGGCTCTAGAGTAGGCTGGCAGCTACAGCTCCGATTAGACCCCTAGCCTGGGAACCTCCATATGCCGAGGGAGCGGCCCAAGAAATGGCAAAAAGACAAAAAAAAAAAAAAAAAAAAAAAAAAAATTTAAGTTCTGATAAATGCATCCTAATCATAAAGGTAAACTTTCTTTTTCTTTCTTTCTTTTTTTTTTTTTTGTCTTTTTTAGGGCTGCACCCACATCATATGGAGGTTCCCAGGTTAGGGGTCCAATCCGACCTGTAGCCACCAGCCTATGCCACAGCCACAGCAACTTGGGATCCGAGCCGAGTCTTCGACCTACACAGGTCACGGCAACGCTGGATCCTTAACCCACTGAGCAAGGCCAGGGATTGAACCCGAAACCTCATAGTTTCTAGTCGGATTCGTCAACCAGTGAGCCATGACAGGAACTCCTAAAGGTAAACTTTTTATCAGCCATGTGCTTTCTAAAAGAGCTGAGGTCTGTCTTCTTTTTCTTCTCCTAGTCCTCCACTTCTTCTCCCCTTTCTTCTTCTTTCAGTTTTGAGGTTGAGTGAGGATTTAGTGGAAATCAGCAGCAACAATAAAAGAGAAAGTATTGAGCCATGAATAAGTGCAGGGTTACAAAAGTTTCATTATAACCCTTAATTGCATTATTGCAGAGAAGTCTACAATGCCTTCCCATTAGGTAAATCCAAATCCAAAAAAATGTGCAGGGCAGTAGGGAGTCATTGAGGAGAGAAGAGGTTAATGAATGACAGAAAGCAGTAGAAATCAAATAGATATCTTGACTATTGAGTAAGCTTTAGCAAAATTGAAAAAAAAAATCAATAATCTAGGGGTTCCTGTCGTGGCTCAGTGGGTAATGAATCTGACTAGCACCTGTGAGGACGCAGGCTCGATCCCTGGTCTTGCTCAATGGGTTAAGGATCCAGCGTTGCCATGAGCTGTGGTGTAGGTTGCAGACACGGCTTGGATCCTGTGTTGCTGTGGCTGTGGTGTAGGCTGATGGCTGTGGCTCTGATTCGATCCCTAGCCTAGGAACCTCCATGTGCCATAGGTGTGGCCCTAAAAAGACCAAAAAAAAAAAAAAAATCAACAATCTAAATAAATGTTAAGAAAATACAATACTTAAATTTGTATTCCTTTAACTCAAAAATATGATATTCCTCTGTTATCAGTAGTGTTGGAATTTTCCACCTTTTCATTCTTGAAATCATATCAAATGTGCTGCTGAGACTCCAACCTGGGGGGTATTGAACAGCACTTTCACGGGAATGAATACATAGTTGTCTCTCTGGGATCACGGGGCTGCTTACAAACCAAACACTATCCTAGAATTGAGTTAGAGCTGGTGAAAAAAAGAAGGAATTATATGGAAAACATTCTTACATATATATATATATACACACACATATTTTTTTAGAAATATTGTATGTGTTTGTATATTATATATGTATGTGTGCCTATATATGTATATAAAATCTAGAAATTACTTTTTTTGTCTTTTTAAGGTTGCACCTGTGGCACATGGAGGTTCCCAGGCTAGGGGCTGAATTAGAGCTGTAGCTGCTGGCCTATGCCAGAGGCACAGCAACACAGGATCTAAGCCACATCTGTGACCTTCAGCACAGCTCATGGCAATGCTGGATCCTTAACCCACTGAGAGAGGCCGGGGATCGAACCTGTGCCCTCACGGATGCTAGTCAGATTCGTTTCCGCTGAGCCTGAGCCACGAGAGGAATTCCCTAGAAATTACTTTTTTAAAGCCACCTGTGGCCATGTACTTCTTTCAAAGCTCTGCGTACCCCCAGGCGTCCCTGTAGTTAGTTTTAGGGAGTGACTTCTGCTTTTAGGATGTGGGGGATTCTTGCTGCCAACTGTGTACTCCTCCACTGAGGCTTCTGTCAGACTTCTGAGCAACAGGGTTTCACACCTATATACATTCCCCTGGGAGGAGCATCTGTAGCTCTTAGCAGGTGTATTCAGGGTCTCCTTTACTCAAAAGGGTTAAGAATCACTGGCTGGCAGACTCTTATACTCCCACTACTAGGCCACTAGGGTTACCACATCCGACTCTGAATTGTGTGCCATACGTAACATTTCTGCCTCGCTTTGATTCTGCAGACCAAATGGTCTGCTTCTGTCAAGTTCTCCTGTATCCACTGGGGACTCAGCTGCCATTCCACAGGGCATGGAGTGCAAATTAGTTATGCAGGCTCCATTGGCAAACAGCGAGAGGACGGCGCAATCTGTTACCCCGTCTAAATATCTGTGGCACAAACAATCACTTAAACGTGATTATGGTGATTTGACGCTACAACTTAATTTCGTGATGAAATTGTATGTATTTATTATCTCCCTGCTGGTTTTTTTATAAGATCTTGCCTCACCAGGGACACGGTCTGCTCACAACCAGTTACCCGTTGTAATTTGCACAACGCGTACACCAAAAGCGGGCCGGTTTTTGTAGGAAGGTGAAAAAGACCAATAGCAGGGCCAGGGTGTGTTTTATGAAGCAGGAAGGTGTAAGGGGCAGGCTTCAGGATAGGTGCGGAGTAGCTGCAGAGAGGGGAGCTCCTCATTTGAAAAAATGCCTTAACCTTGGCTGAGACCTGCCCAGGTAAAAAGCCAACACAAAGCAAGGGAGAAAAAGTGCATCCTAATCTAATGGAACCAAGGGAACCACCAAGCTGTCAATTCACGGAGCTGTAGATGTAGAAACAGAATGGAGCCTTTCAATTCTGCTGCCTTCTCCCTGGGGTTAGAGACCGGTTGCCATGGATATTCTGGATTCCTGCAGCTAATGGGAGGGAGATCTGTAGCCGGGTATCCTGGGGACCCGCCAGGGTGAGACATGAAATGGAGGCCTGTGGGTGTGGTGGTGGAGGGCTGGGAAGCTGGAGGTCAGGGGTCAGTTTCCAGCAGAGCGAGAGCTGATTGTATTTCAAGTCACATTCATTTGGCAATCTCTGTTTTCCTGAAAACCCAGACCTTTTCGTCCCTCCCCTACTGAGCCAAAAGAATCTTCATCTCCTTAAAATGGTTCCGATCACAGCCCTAAGTAGTGTGTATGCCATAATTAGATGTGCAAGGAAGCTTCAGAGAAGGATTTTTTTTTCCCCCGTGTAATTTTTTACAGGGTGGGAATGAGGGAACATGATTTTAGTTTGGTTCAGAGCTTAAGTTGTCTAAAAATACCCCATGCCCACAGCAAAAAGGGTGAATGAATCAGAAAGTTTCTGATTTATTTGGTTTCATCTAAAAATATTATTTGGTTACCCGGCTCCTTCTTTCTTCCCAATAACTCATTGCAAGCTTAGCCCTTTCTCCACTCCTCGTGTCTGCCTTTCATTCTGCCTCAGTTTTTAACCGGGTCACAGCAAAACCACTTTCCCTCTCCTTAATCTCTTGGAGAATTTCTTTCTCTGGCTAGATAATGGAGCACTTTAAAGTCAAGTTCTTGGACAGTGGTTGCTAATCCTGATAAGTGTGCGGTGCCTCTGCCCTGACCTTCTGAGCTTTCTTCTCAGCCGAGCTTGGAACCAGGGATACAGTCCTCATTAGATGATTTCAGTGAGCAAAGGATTCAGCAGTTACTGTTCACGCCGCCTTTATCTGCAAATGCCTTCTGCCTTCACTGAAAGGGTTGCTCCAATGCAGATTAGATAAATCTTAATCACCAGTGCTACCTGACGAGGTGGACAGGCTCAGGTTGAAAAATAGGGCTGTTCTGGGAGTTTAATGCATGTCTTGCTTTTAAAATATCACATAATCTTGGCACGAACCCCGCTGCTGGTTGGCAAGGGCAACAGAGCATGGTTGGCCTCTGTAGCTCGCTGAATCCCAGGAACAGAACAGCAGGTTTAATATTATCAGCCTCATAGAAAGCATGAGGACATGGAAACATTTTCTTGCAGGCCAAACTTAGGGAAGCTCGGTGGCTTGGAATCTGGGAGAAGTAGCTTGCCAGACCCAATGAGCATGTGTTGGCCAAGGAAACACAGTAGAGTTCTGCCAGTCACCAAGAGTCACTGGGATTCGTCCATTCTAAATCCCTTTCTTCTATTGCCCAAGGCATCAGACATGGACCATGTCCATCCCACGTTAAGATAACTACCTGGTGCTCATCCCATAGCCAAGAGGTCTTTTTTTTGTTGTTATTGAGGAAGCTGTGGTGGCCACCACAAAACTCCACTTCCCCAACTCTGCAGCCTTCGGCACAACTCAGTGGCCATCAGAAGACCCTATCTTGCTTTACACTGAGAGCCCGTTCATGGCCTGCTCTGGTCTCTGTGAATCAGGCACCATCCAGAGGACCTGAGAGTAGAGGATGAGTTGGGATAGAGAGTTGCTTTGGGGGAGGTGGCCATGAGCATGGAGATCCACCCACCCTCCCTGTCCACATCTCACTGCTGCTCTTTCAGAAGGAAAAGAGATCATTCATTTATCTCCTTAGTTCTCCAATAGCTAGTTCTGGCAGTAGCAGAAACAAACAATGTGTCCATAGGACATTCATGAACTAGCTTGAGAACCGCATGTTTATTCACCATAAAATGGTAGGGTTGAACTATATGGTGTCTCTGTGTGGTTTCCAATTTCTGATGTTATACAAGAGGGCATTTGCACAATCTAGAAATGAGAAGAACTTGCCTCATCAAGAGAAGACATCCAAAGATGAATCTGACACACTTGACAGCACAAAATAGATATCTGTATAGCCAATAAATATCCAATCGCTAGAAATAAAAAATAGTTAAATATTCATAACCTGTGACAAAGGACTAATATCTTCATTATGGAAAACACTTAAAATCATTAGGAAGAAGTTGTTTAAGAACACAGACAATTATAAAGTATTGAAGCGTCCAATACATAGGGGGAAAGAATGTTCAACTTTATCAGTAATTAAAGAAAATAAAAACAATATGCTATTTCTAGTCTGCACATTGGCAGCCATAAAAATATATATTTAGTGATGGTTAGGATGCAATGAAGTTAAAGGTAGAGTTATTCTCCAACCTTTGCCTTTTGAAAAATCATTGGACATATTATATAAATTGCTACACTCTCTCTGCTAGTTATTTTGTCAATAAATTATAAAGCAATTCCACTTTCAGGAATTTATCCTTAGGAAATAAATAATGGTGTGTAAAATATTTAGCTCTAGTTGTGTTGCTAATCATGGCAAAACTATTGAAAAAACCTGAATGTCCAACCACTGGGGACTGGTTAAATAAGTTAAAGATGGGTTATGTGAGGGACTATTATGTAAAAAGTTGAGATGGCACATGAATACTTCTCTTTGAATGGAGAGATGCTTTATGCTATATTGTTATTTGAAAAAAATTATCGAATAGTATACAAGACACTATTGAATTGTTTTAAAAATAATTATGAATACAGGTACATATAGGCATTAAAAAAACTCACATTATAGAGACCAGTGTATTAGTAGTGACTTTCCATGGTTAGGAAAAATACATGAATTTATTTGGACTTTAATTTTTTATTTGTATTTCCTGTAATGAAAATTTATCGCTTGTGTATTAGAGAACAAAACCCTAATTTAACAAAAGACTGAAAATTCTACCACTTTAGAGAAATGTGTGGTTAAATAACTAATTTCTCAACTGGTGCCCGTCTATATATAGAGTTGGGACAGTCGTGGCAGCTTAATTAACAACTCTGCAGCAATGATGTCAGTAAAGGCAGTACATTTTTGTTCAGATTGATATAATTCAAGACATAGATATAATTGCTGTTCACTTAGTAATTTGAGAAGCACATAAGGAGATGTGTGAACAAGTATTCCCCATGTCAGGTGTGAGCGGAAATAGGTTCCCAACCATTGTAAATGTTCTGAGATCTGCACAAACCATCCTGTAGGTTGGAGGAGCAAAAGAGGAAAGACATTTTATCAGATTTGATTCCAAATAAAATGTAAAAAAACCATGTAGAAAAGTGTATACACAGTATCACTGTTCCCATACTGAGTGCTCTGAGAGTTCCAGAAGAATATCCTTCAAGATATTGATTTTATTTGAGAGCAAACACGTGTATTGGAAGGAATTTAACTGATGTAAATTCACTCTTTGTCTACAAAGCAAAATGACGGCTGACTCTCAGTCTCGTGAAATTTATCTGTTTAGATTGACAGATCTCTTCAAAAGACTCACTGGAGTCACATTATCCAGCATGGATTTCTTTCTAAACAATTTTTACTTATTTTATGATCTTTTTATTTGACAATTCCAAGTGTTGCCCTTTTATAACCCTGCCCTCCTCCCTCCTGTCCCCTGGGCATGACCCGCACTCTCACCCCAACCCTTAGCATTTCTAAAATATGATGGGTTTAAAATGTTGTGTGAATAGAATCATATAGCACATAACTTTTTGGAATTGGCTTTTTTCACTGCATCCTAACCTCTGGAAAGTTCATCAAAGGTATGTGTAGCAATAGGTTTTTTTTTTTTTTTTTGTCTGTTTAGTAGTATTCCTGGGCATCAAGGTACCATAATCTGTTTAACATGTTGAAGGGCATCTGGGCTACTTCCAGCTTTTGGCTATTATGAAGAAAGCTTCCGTGGATATTCATATACAGGATTTTGTGTCATATAGGTTTTCATCTTTTATGAATAAAAGTCTAAGGGTGCAGTTGCTGGGTCCTATGTGTAATTGTATGTTTTGCGGCAGGTGTATCATGTTATAGTCCCACCAGCAGTGTATGAATGATCTATATTCTCATCCTCAAAGGCATGTGATGCTAACACTGTTTTTTTTTTTTTTTTTTTTTTTTTTTGGTCTTTTTGTCTTGTGAGGGCCCTACCCATGGCATATGGAGATTCCCAGGCTAGGGGTCTAATTGGAGCTGTAGCCTTGGGCCTACGCCCCAGCCACAGCAATGTCAGATCCGAGCCAAGTCTGTAACCTACACCACAGCTCATGGCAACGCCAGATCCTTAACCACTGAGTGAGGCCAGGGATCAAACCACCACCTCATAGTTCTCAGTCGCATTTGTTTCCGCTGAACCACGATGGGAACTCCTCTTTTGTTTTAATTTGTATTTCCCTGATTGCCAATGACATTGAAATGTTTTCATGTACGTATTTATCATCTCTGTATTCTCTTCAGTTTAATGTCTGTTCATGACTTTGACCCATTTTTTAATTGGATTTTTCTAGAGTTCTTTATATTCTGGATACTAACCCTTTGCTGGATCTGTGCTTTGCAAATATATTCTCTGAGCCTATAGCTTATCTTCGTATCCTCTTTACATGGGTCATCACAGATCAAAAGGTTTTAACTTTGTGAGATTCATTTTATCCATTTATGATAAAAGCACACATTCTTTTATGGATAGTGTTTCTGATGTCAAGTCGAAGAACTCGTTGCCTTGCCCTCAATCCCAGAGATTTTCTCTTGTTCATTTGTCTAAGCGTTTTGTAGTTTATGTTTTACATTTAATCCCATAACCCATGTTGAGTTCATTTTTTTCTATGATGTGAGGTTTAGGTCAGGGTTCCTATTTGTGTCTATGGATGTCAAATTGCTCTAAGGCCATTTCTTAAAAAGGCTATCCTTCCTCCGTTGGATTGCTTTTGCACCTCTGTCCAAAATCAGTTGAACATATGTGTATGAATCTATGATCCATGGACTCTCTGTGTTCCACTGATCTATGTCTCTACCCTTCTGCCAGCATCACACTGTGTTGATTAATGTGGCCATAGAGTAAGTCTTAATGCCATGTGTTAATTTCATAGGGTCACTGCAACACCTTAAGACAAACTTGGTGCTGAAGACAACAGAAAAAAATGTATCGTTTCTCAGTTCTGGAGGCCAAACCATGAAATCACAGTGTCGGCGGGGCTGTACTCCCTCCTGAGGCTCTAGGGAAGAATTCTCCCTTGCCTCCTTCAGCTTCTGGTGGCTATTGGCAGTTCTTGGCTTCCTTATACTGTAACTCATCACTTCAGTCTGCGACTCTTCACATCACCCTTCCTCTGTATACGTCCTCTCCTCTGCGTGTCTGTCCCCAAACTCCCCTTGCCTCTCTCTTATAAGGATACATGTAATTGTCATTAGGGCCCATCCAGATAATCGAGGATGAGCTCTTCCTCTCAAGATTTTTCATTTAATTATATCCTTTGCCATATAAAATAATATTTACTCTTTTGCCATATAAGATAATAGGTTAATATTCACAGGTATCAGGAATTAGGACATGGACATATACATGGGGGCTAATAATCTGCCCACTACATTTGGGTAGAGTAATTCCTCCTCCTTCGTATATTTCTTATGCTTGTAGATTGTTTAGCTTGTCTAGGGCCTGTGCCTTGTCATATAGATTTTAGAATAATTTTGTCTGTACTTCAAAAAACCTTACCGGAATTTTGATAGGCATTGTATTAAGCCTATGGATTAATTTTGGAAGAATTGACAACTTTACTGTATTAAATCTTTCAACCTAGGAATATAGTATATCTCTCCGTTTATTTAGGTCTTTTAACATTTGTTTCCCATTTTGAAGTATAATAGTCTGTACAGGTAAATGTATATCTAAGTATTTAATATTCTTTAGAGAGATAGTAAATGATATCGTGTCTTACTTTTGTTTCTACATGTTCAAGAATACTACACAGAAATGTGATTGAGTTTCTGCATTGATCTTGTATACTGTGATCTTGTTATCATTTATTAGTTCTAGGAGTTTTTCTTTTTTTGTAGTATTTTTGGGTTTTCTACATAATAATATAATCTGCAAATGGAAACAGTTTTATGTCTTCCTTTCTCATCAGTATGTCTTTTATTTCTTTCTCTTGCCTTATCGCAGTGGCTAGAACTTTTTAATACTACCTTGAACAAGAGTGGTCAGAGTGCACATTCTTGCTTTGCTCCCAGTCCTGTTGGGAAAGCATTCAGTCTCTCACCATTAAGTGTGATTATCACCTTTATTTTATTTTTTTTGTAGATGGTTTTATCAAGTTGAAGTAATAGTGCTGTATTCCTTACTTGATGAAGGTTTTATCACGAATAAGTGTTATGCTTTGTCAAGTGCTTTTCTTGTAACAATTGATATGCCATGTGATTTTGCTTCATTAAATTGTTGATGTGGATTACACTGACTGATTTTCAAATGTTGAACCAACCTAGCATATTTAGAGTAAATCCTACCTAGTCATGGTGCACAATTATTTTATACATTGCTGGATTCAGGGTGTTATTATTTTGTTAAGGATTTCTGCATCTATGTTTATGAATTCTATTGGTCTGCAGTTTTCTTTGTTTTCACTTTGTTTTTATTATCTATTTCATTTTGGTTCAGTTTTGATTGTTTTTTCAAGGAATTTGTCCATTTCTTTGTAGTTACTGAATTTATGAACATAAAGTTATTTATAATATTCCCTAGTTATCTTTCTAATGACTGCAGGATCTGTAATGATACTCTGGTATTTAGTGATTTGTGTCATTTCTCTTTTTGTTTTGTCAGTCCTATTAGGGGATTATCAATTTTTTGGTATTTTGTTTCATTGGTTTTCTTTGTTATTTTTCTGTTTCTAATTTTATTTCTTCCCTTTATTTCCTTCTTTCTACTTGTTTTAGGTTTTTTTTTTTTTTCTTTTTGTGTTTTGTTTCTTTCAGGTAGGAACATAGATAACTACTTTAAGATCTTTCCTCATTTCTAATGTTAGCATTTAAAACCATAAATTGCCCTCTCAGTACTGCTCTAGCAGCCATATGTTGCATTTTTGTTTTCACTAATTCAATGCGTATTTTATTTTTTTGAGACTTCCCTTTTGATTCTTGGCCAATTATTTAGAAGTATGTTGTTTAATAAAATTTTTTTTCCCCTGGAGCTTGTTTTATTACCTAGGATGTGGGCTCAATGAAAAATAATATGTATTATGCTGTTTTTGAGCAGAATGTTATATATATGTTCATTATATATAGGTTCCAAAGGTTGACTGTGTTGTTCAGATCTCCTATATCCTTGCCAATTATCTGTCTACACAGTCTTGTCAGTTTTTGGGAGGAGGGTGTTGAAGTTCCCAACTATAATTGTGAATTTTGTGCTTCTCCATTCAGTTCTGTTGTTTTTTGGTATATGTATTTTGAGACTTTTGCTAATTGATGTGTATACATACATTTAGGATTGTTATGTCTTTTTGGTATATTGATACTTGTATCATTATGTAATGTCCTTTGTTTCCGGTAGTTTTTGTTTGTTTTGAAATCTACTTTATCAAATATTAATATAGCCACTCCTTAAATTTAATATTTATGTTTTTCTGAATATTTTTGATAACTTTTCCCATCCTTTCTCATTGAAGTTGAAGTTTCTTGCAAACAGCATTTTTTGGATCATTTTTTAAAATCCACTCTACCAGGAGTTCCCATTGTGGCTCAGCAGATTACAAACCCAACTAGTATCCATGAGGACGCAGGTTTGATCCCTGGCCTTGATCAGTGGGTTAAGAATCTGGCTTTGCCATGAGCTGTGGCGTAGGTTACAGATGCAGCTCGGATCCCCCATTGCCCTGGCTGTGGTGTAGGTTGGTAGCTATAGCTCAGATTCAACCGCTGGCCTGGGAACTTCCATATGCTGTGGGTGGGGCCCTAAAAAGAAAAAAAAAAAAAAAAGAAAAGAAAAAAAAATTCTGCTCTGCCAATTATTGTCTTCTGATTAGTGAGTTAAGGCCGTTTATGTGTAAGATAATATTGGTATGTTAATGCTTAAATCTGCCACTTTAATGTTATTTTTTGTTTCTCTCATGTTTTCTGTTTTTCTTTTTTGTCTTCTTGCAGATAACTTGAACATTTTTTAGGATATCATCTTGGGTTATTTATAGTGTTTCTCACTATCTTTTTATGCCTGTTTCTGAATGAATCTTTTTGTATAGTTTTCATAGTGGTTGTTTTGAAAATTATGATGTACAGAATGGCTTAGCACGTCGGTTGGTATGGGAAGCAGAATGCCTTCCTCCCCCCAACCCTGCCGCCAAAGATATCCTTGTTTGAATCCTTGAAACCTATGAATATATGAAGGGACTTTGAAGATGTGATTGAGTTTAGGCTCTTGAGATGGGACGAACATCTGGTATTATCCAGTGGGCCCAATATAAAAACAGGTTCTTGCCAGAGAGAGGCAGAGAGTCATAGAAAGGGATGTGGTGGCAGAAGCCAGAGAGTCAGGGTTTTGAAGGTGCTGTGCTGATCGCTTTGAAGATGAAAGAAGTGGCCATGAGCCAAGGAATGCAGTTGTATCTTGGAAATTTTGTGTATTGTGTCAGGCGTTTCTGGATCTTAATTAAGGTTTTTTTTTTTTTTTTTTTTTTTTTTACTTTAGCAGGCTGTTGTCCTATTTAGCATGCAGATCCTAGCCTCCTTTTTTGGGGGGAGAGGTTTGTTGTTATAATGACAGTGTAATTTTCAGAGCTATTGCACTGTTATTCCCGTCAGCTTGATTGATCTTTTGCTGCAGAGGCAATCCCCCTGGTACCTGCTGGTGCTTGCTGAGGGGATGGAGGGGTTTCCCCAGGCTCAGCTACCAGGTGTATTCCAGGAGTCTCAGGCCTCTGGGGTCCGAGGGGCCCCCTGGACCATGCTACCTGCTGTGCCTGGCTCCCTCTTTCAGCACCTGGGTAGCGCTGGTATCTTTAGGTGGGGAGGGGAGTCTTAGACTCACTGGGAAAGGAGAGTGGTTCCTCTGGCCACTTGATCTTGATGGGGCTCCTGATAGATCTCTCTCACCAGTTCTGCTTTTAGCTGATGTTTTCAGAGCAGCTCCCATTGATTCAGGGGAAGGAAGGAGCCTACCTAGGCTGGCTTTTGGTGCTGAAGAGGAGATCTAACCCTACTCCCTCT
The DNA here is from genome assembly GCF_054392235.1 of Sus scrofa. Taxonomy (NCBI): domain Eukaryota; kingdom Metazoa; phylum Chordata; class Mammalia; order Artiodactyla; family Suidae; genus Sus; species Sus scrofa. Next base: position 54,479,204 of record NC_139393.1, on the reverse strand, counting down.
AGGAGACTTAGAAATTGGGGTCAGGGGAGAGGCACACAGCACCCTGCCTCTGTGTTGTTCCCCCAGGTTTGGTGTTCCAAACAAGATTGCCTTCTTGCCACCCTTCAGAATTCCCCTTGCACTGTTTGTAGGTTTATGGTGTCTCAAAGGAAGGAGCAGGGAGGAACAGCTCTAAGCCTTCTTTTCCAGATCAGAGGTCACTGTTCAGCTTTTGATAATACCCAGTTGTTTTCCCTCCCTGGAAAGGACCCATTATATCTGAGGAACTGGGAGAAGCTATCTTAAGAGGAGTGAATTGAGTATGGAGTGAAATGAGGTTGGAGAAGTAGTAGGGGCTGATCGTACAAAACAGTATCGATTGTGTTAAGGAGTTTGGGTTTTGGTCTGTGTACAGTGGGGGAAACCATGGTAAGGTTTTCAGCAATAGAGTGACTTGCCTTTTTTTTTTCTTTTAGGGCCGCACCCACAGCATATGGAAATTCCCAGGCTAGGGGTTGAATCGGAGCTGTAACTGCCAGCCTACCCCACAGCCACAGCAACGTGGGATCTGAGCTGCATCTGTGACCCACACCACAGCTCTTGGCAATGCCGGAGCCTTAACGCACTGGAGGAAGCCAGGGATGGAACCTGCATCCTCATGGATACTAGTCGGGTTCTTAACCTGCCAAGCCACAGTGGGAACTCTGATTGGGTCTTTTTTTTTTTTTTAATTTTAGAAAGATCACTTCAGTATCTATATGGAAAATTTTGCAACATAAAGCCATCGCCTCAGACTGAGACATGATGGTTAATTGAACAAAAATAGAGCTGGAGAGTAAACAGATTTGAGATAGATTTTGAAGACATTACATATAGGATGGTGTGGCTATGGAACAGGAATGAAAGGGCCATGCACTGGTGCCTCCCAAAATTCTGGCTTAATGAACTGCGTGACTGGGGAGTTCCCGTCATGGCTAATAGCAGCAGAAACAAATCTGACTGGGAACCATGAGGTTGGGGGTTTGATCCCTGGCCTCACTCAGTGGGTTAAGCTGCAGATGCAGCTCAGATCTGGCGTTGCTGTGGCGAAGGTGGGCGGCAACAGCTCTGATTAGACCCCTAGCCTGGAAACCTCCCTTTGCTGTGGGTGCAGCCCTAAAAAGACAAAAAACAAAAGGAAAAACAAATGAACTGTGTGATTGAGGAAAGACAGAAGGACAGAGGATGTGACGGATACTGCGAGGGTTGGCTTTGAGATGAACTTTACATCTCCGGCCAGCAATGTCTAGGAGATGTTTGCGTATATCCGCTCTTGAGCTCAGAAGAGAGACATGGACTAGAAATACGAGTGAGGGAATTATCAGATCACAGGTAATATGGAAATTGCAGGAGTGAATCAGGTCACCTTGGAGAAAATATGGAGTTAGAAGAGGTAGGTGCTCAGTTCAGAGCCCTGAGGCAAACCAGCGTTTAATTGTTAGAGGAGGCGGAGGAATGTGCCAGAGAAAATAAGCAGCAGCAGCCAGAAAGAGATAGGAAGACAGCCAGGGTATGTTTCCCATCTCCCTACGAATGTATTTCAAATTCTCGTCACTGAATCATCCATAAGATGATAAACAAAGCACAAAGTCACAAAAACACTCCTCCTCACAATATAATGGAGTTCCGTAGCCATTCATTTACATTGCTGCCAATGCAGGTCAAAAAAATTTATCTGTAGGAGAAATTCCTCTATGTGCCCAAGCACTCAAAAATTTGGAAGATAATTTGTAATAATGGTAATAGAGATTATATCTGATGATGGACTAACAGATAATTTTTACTTTTTTCATTTCATTTTTCTAACTTTTGAATTTTTTCTATCATCATGTCATAAAAAATCATCTAAATTTATCTTTATTTTCTTTGTTGGAAAATCATTTTCTGTTATTTAGAACAAAGGTAATTAATCTGTGTTCTGGCCCCCCATGATTCTTTGAAGCATACCAAATGGCTTTTTGAGTTACACGCACATGCACACGTATTTATATTTTATTTGTATATATTTTCTGTGTAATATATATAATTAGCTTCGCTGCCATCTTGAGGGCTTTTCCATACAGATTAATACATACTAACTTATACATAATATTGTGAGACAGTGATGTATGAAGAATGTGAAAACTGCAGTTAAATTGTATTTGGAGTCTAGCTCTGCTACTTCGTATCTCTGTGACATGAACTCTGTTGTAAAATGAGGCTATTAATGACTAAGTACCTTGAAGTGTTATCTTAGGATCAAAATTAGTTAAAATATATAAATGGCAGTGTCCTCTTCCTGGCACATGGTAGGTTACTAATATATGATGGTGGCTAATAGCCCAGGAGAGCCTGGGTTTGAATTTTATCCATCACTTACCCACTGAGTCACCTTCTGGAAATTATTTAACCTCTCTGTGCTTCACTTTCTTTGCATGGCAAGAGACGGTCTTAATACTACCTACTTAATATACCTGTAGTATAAAATAATATATGTATAACAGTTAGAATAGTGCCCAGGAGTATTCCTAAGTACTCAACAAATAGTAGTTTGCGTATTTGTTTTATAATTAAGAATCTTCTGTTCAATGACTAGATTTTAAATTCTAGTCAGGAACTAGGTCTGGTTCTTTTTTTTTAAATACATGATGATTCATGTGCTCAAAAATGTTTATGATTTGGAATTATCATTCCAAATATTATTTCTCATGACATAAGGTACACTTAACAAATCTTTTTTTTTTCCCTTTTTAGGGCTGCACCTGCAGCATATGGAGGTTCCTAGGCTAGGGGTCAAATTGGAGCTATAGCTGCTGGCCTGTGCCATAGCTGCGTCTGTGACCTACACCACAGCTCACGGCAATGCCAGATCCATAACCCACTGAGGGAGGCCAGGGATCAAACCCGCAACCTCATGGTTCCTAGTCAGATTTGTTTCTGCTGCACCATGATGGGAACTCCAAAGGCCTTTTTTTTTTTTTTTTTTTTTTTTAAGGGCCGCATTCGAGGCATATGGAAGTTTCCAGGCTAGGGGTAGAATCTTAACACATCTTTGTGGAACTGCCTCACCAGGTTGATTGATGCTCCCATTCCCTTACAATATATAAGCCCTGATGCCCAGATAACACTGAGCTTTCCTTGTACACTGTGGGCCACTATTTTCATGCATGTCAGCACATTCCTGCTTCTAATAATTGAGTTGTTTTCTTACCCAGAGACCTGTGTCTATTTCCAAACCAGTTAATTCTGGTTGTACTTACTCTGTGATGTATTTATTTAAACGTTGAAGAAACCATTAAACTTTTTTTTTTTTTTTTTTAAATCTTTTTAGGGCCGTTCCTGTGGCATATGGAAGTTTCCCAGGCTAGGGGACGAATCAGAGCTGTAGCCGCCAGCCTACACCACAGCCACAGCAACATGGGATCTGAGCCGCATCTGCAAGCCTACACCACAGCTCATGGCAAGCTCCTTAATCCACACAGCGGGGCCAGGAATTGAACCTGCATCCTCATGGATATTAGTTGGGTTTGTTACCGCTGAGCCACAATGGGAACTCCTAAAATGAAATATTTAAAGTTTATAGGCAACCATTTTAAAATAATTCCTTGCTTTAACAGCTATTCCTCTCCTAAGAATAAGAAGTCTCCTAAAGGTCTTAAACGGATTCAGCAGAAATTAAGCTGAATGTGTGCTGATATGTGATTGTAGCTGAAACACTTGCTAACCTCATGATTCTGAGGACGTTGCTTGTTCTCCTGAATCTTGGTTCTTCATTTGTAAAAGGTATTTTTTTTTTAATTAATGGGTTTTTAAAAAAATAAATGGGACCACATATGTCAGGTACATAGCAGGGTTCCTGGAAGGGGATGAGTGTGTTGGGACTGAGGGCAGGCCACCCCGAAATATAACAAAGTGGCATAGTGATTGCTTTGAATTTAAGTTACTTAAGAAGGAGCTGGTGCAGGCCTTTCTCTCTCCCCCTGGAAGCAGGAAATAAATCTCCCATATGAAGGTACTGTCCCTGTACCAGAGAGTGGAAGGCATCCTTATCATCAGAGGTAAAGAATTTAGGGCTGAGAAGGCTGTGTAAATTTATCCATCTTACTTCCTTAATTTACTACTCTAAGTCCAAACTTCTTTGTCTTGTTGGTTCATCACAGATTTATTGTTTGTTTGTTTGTTTCTTTCTTTCTTCTTTTTCTTTCCCTCTCTCTCTTCCCCACTCCCTCCTTCCTTCCTTTTTGTTTCTGTTTTTTGCTTTTTAGGTCCCTACTTATTGCACATGGAAGTTCCCAGGCTAGGGGTCGAATTGGAGCCACAGCTACCAGCCTACGCCACGGCCACAGCAAGCGGGATCAGAGCCACGTCTGTGACCTACACCACAGCTCACGGCGGCACCGGATGCTTGGCCCACTGAGCAAGGCCAGGGATCAAACCTGCGGCCTCAGGGATACTAGTGGGTTTTGTTTCCACTGATCCACAATGGGAACTCCTAGATTTATTGTTTCTTCATCTAAAAGGTATGAAAGCTACCTGCTTTGGTCACTTTTCTGAGCCTCAAAACTTTGGAGTTCTGGAGTTCCTGTTGAGGCTCGGTGGGTTAAGAACCCAACCAGTAGCCACGAGGATGTGGGTTTGATCCTTGGCCTCTCTCAGTGGGTCAGGGATCCATTGTTGCCGTGAACTGTGGTGTAGGTGGCAGACGCAGCTTGGGTCTGGCCTGGCTGTGGCTGTGGCATAGGCCGGCTGCTTTAGCTCCGGTTCAGCCCCTAGCCTGGGAACTTCCATATGCTGCAGGTGCTGCCCGTAATAAACAAACAGTCAAAAAACTTTGGAGTTCCCGTCCAAAAAATTAAAATTTGGTTTTCTCCTGTTAATCTGTCTTATGTCAATTTAATTATTTAGAGCAGCCAGAAGAACCTAGAAGGGTAGAGGGAAAAATTTGTCCTCCCCCAAAAAGTGCTTAAGTATAGCTTTCTATTTTCTGATGACTACTAAATCTTTTATCTTCAGCCATGACCTCTCCTAAGCCCTAGAACCACATCTTCAATTGTACATCTCCCTGAGACACCTCCACCATTCTCTTAGACTAATTATCAAGACATCATTTTCCTGTCTTTTCTCACAAAAAGTTGACCACCAAGTATGTTTGATTTTGAATTTTAGAAATTCTCTCTATTCTAGTCTTTTTCTCCATTAATACTCCTCTCCCTTTCCTTCCTTTCCTCCCTTTCCTCCCTTCCTCATTGCTCCGGTTTATTTATTTTAATGAGCTATTTTATTTTCCTAGCTCAAAAATGGGTTTAAGTAAAATTTCTATTTATTTAAATAACATTCCCGGTTATTTATTTGGCTCAAGACTTCCTTACTTCTTGTAGTACATCCTCCCTCTCTTCTTCGTGTATGTCCTTTGCCAGGTTTTTCTTTCCAAGAAACACATCTGATTTGTCCCCCCCACCCCTCCCCAAACACACCGCATGCACACACATGCACGCACGTACACACACCTTGCCCTCATATCCAAGTTGGGATCCAGCCTCCTTAGCTTCACATGTAAGCCCATCACAGTCCTGCTGGAACCATTCTTTGGATTCAGCTCCTGCCTCCCTTCAACCAGACTCAGTTTCCTGCTGCTTTCTCATCCGCCTGACCCTTCCACAATTCTGCCGTCCTCGTGTTGGCTCTTTCCTGTGAATAGCTCCGTCATTTGGAGCACCCACTTGTGGGGGTCGACTCTCTCTGCCCAGGAATTCATTGCTGCCATTCCCAAACACACACAGCCCTGAACGTATATAAGGGGCTTGGGGGCTAAAGATGTATCTTCACTGTCCACACACACACACGCACACACACACACACACACACATACACTGATTTGCACATCTGTGGGGGGAGTGCAATTCTACCAGAGTTCTCTCAGGTTGACTTAGTGTCTTCTCCCTAATTACTCCACACAGGGCCTCAAGTGACAGTTGCAGCTGGCTATGCAATTAAAACCTTTGGGCCGTGAGTGGAGAGCTCCGTTAGGAAGGCTGGAAGGGCACCGTGTACAGCGTACTCCTTGGTTTCATAAGATGGAAAGTCTTTGGCTGCTCAGTTATGCCATTCATTTTAACGTGAATGGAGAAATCAAATTAACTGCAGGCAGGTCTTATAAAAGCCGACAGCGCCGACATCCTCAGTGTTCCATGAAACTGGAGGTTGTCCTTGTAGAGTCACAGGTGTTCTTCCTTACCCGTCTTTTTCTTAGAGCGTTTCTATGTGCTAAAATATGTTTGGTACGTACTCTTTAGCAGCTAAAAGGATATTTTGACTTTGGCTCTGTCAACTGCAAAATTTGCAGGAAAGTGATAAGAACTTCCCTGACAAAGGCTAAAAAAAAACAAAAACAAACCCAGAAAACCTGCAGAAATGTTGCCGCACGGATCCGTGTTCTGCATTGCTGGATACCTTGGCACAAAAGGAGCAGAGAGATAGAGATGTGGTATTTCCATTTTATTTGCTTTTGGATGATTTTGATTCATGTGTCACCAAAACATGGTCCCCCTTTCCAATATTACTTTGATGAGGCTGGTGTGGTAGATTTGTTTTTGAATGACTCATACGCAGAAAATAAAGGACAAATTTAACTGCCTTTAAAACGATTCCTTATGTTACCTTTTCAGGGCTTTAGGACGTTTTCTTGAAGACTTCAACAAGTGGCCTAATGATGAAGCGTGAAAAAATTATTAGTATAAATTAGCAGTGGCAATTTTAATATTCAAAGCGCCTGGAAAACACCAAATGCAAATTATTATTATGTGGAGACACAACCCTTTCTTAATTTATTTGGTGTATAATTTAAGGGGACAAGTAAGGGGAAGTGGGAGAAAAACAATTACAGAAAAATTAAACCACTTGGCACATTCGTTTGAACTGTTAAAACATTTTATGTTGATATAAATTTGCCGAAATAGATAAATTTTAATGGCCTATTGAGTCTTCCATACATTTGACTGCTTCTCAAAGTCATTTGCAGCTGTGCTGTGCAAAACACATCGATTGTGCACAGGTATTTCCCCTCCCCCCTTGAAATGTAAGCAACTTGTGGGCAGGGAGTGTGTGTTTGTCATCTTTGTAATCTTATCACTTATCAAGGTCCAGGTCACAGTACCCATGTTTTCTTTTTTGTCTGTTTTAGGGCCGCATCTGAGGCATATGGAGGTTCCCAGGCTAAGGGTCGAATTGGAGCCGTGGCTGCCAGCCTCCACCACAGCCACAGCAACGCAAGATCCTTAAACCACTGAGAGAGGCCAGGGAGGGAACCCACCTCCTCATGGATACTAGTCTGGTTTGTTTCCACTGCGCCACCGTGGGAACTCCCAGTATCCATGTATTTAATGAGAGAAGTAATTTTATGAACACTTAAATAATGTCTTCCATATATCACCTACTACTTTATGCTAATTTTATTCTCATAGCAACTGTATTAGTTATCCACTGCTGTGTAACAAATGACCTCAGAATTGAGGAGCTTAAGGAGTTCCCTTCGTGGCGCAGTGGTTAACGAATCCGACTAGGAACCCTGAGGTTGCGGATTCGATCCCTGGCCTTGCTCAGTGGGTTAACGATCCGGTGTTGCTGTGAGCTGTGGTGTAGGTTGCAGACACGGCTCGGATCCTGCGTTGCTGTGGCTGTGGCTTAGGCTGGCAGCTACAGCTCTGATTCGACCCCTAGCCTGGGAACCTCCATATGCCGTGGACGCAGCCCAAGAAATGGCAAAAAGACAAAAAAAAAAAAAAAAAAAAAAAAAAAAAAGAATTGAGGAGCTTAAGGCAACATCAGATATTGATCATCTCACACAGTCTCTAAGGGTCAAGGATTTGGGAGAAGCTTAGCCTGGTGGTTCCAGTTTCAGGGTCTCTTGGGAGGTTGTAGCCAAGATCTTGGTTGGGCCTTCTGTCCTGTGAAGGCCTGACCAGGGTTGGAAGATGAGCTTCCCAGGTAATTCACTCACACGCTTGATAATTTAGTGCCGGCTGTTGGCAGGAGGCCTCAGTTCTGACTGCGCCATTCGCACATTCACGTTGTTACCTCTGCTTCTGACAGATGGGTCAAGTTAGAGGTTTCAGTCACCCCCTTCTTGGAGTTCTGATTTTCCAGAACTTAGGAAAACAATTTCTTACTAGATTAGTAGTTAATAAAGGGAACTCAGGAACGGTCAGACGGAAGAGATGCATAGAGTGAGGATGTGGGAAGGGGTGCAGAGGTCCTGGGCCCTCTCTGGGTACCACCCTCCCAGTACTTGCACATGCTCACTAGTCTGGAAGCTCTCTCAACCCTGCCCTTTTGGATTTTTATGGAGGCTTCATTAGATAGGCACCATGCTTCAATCACTGGCCATGGGTGATCTGTTCAGCTTCAGGCCCCCTCTCCAGAGATGGGAAGGAGTGGGGGAGCCTGAAATTTTCAACCCTCTCATCCATATGGTTCCTCTGGCAACCAGCTCCCATCCTTAAGGGCTTTCCAAAAGTCACTGCATTAACATAAACTCAGATGTGGTCGAGAGGGGCTTGTATGACTAACAAAGTCACTTTTGTCACTCTCAAACTATTGTAGGGACTGAGGGCAAAACCCAAATACTATAAAAAAGATGACCTTATTGCTTTAATCGCCTAGGAAGTTCCAAGTATTTTGGGAGCTCTGTGCCAGGAAAGGGACAAAGACCAAATACAGATTTCATATTATAAATCACAGTGTCACAAGGGATCGCTGGAGGCTATCTTAGGAGGCCGGTGACCATAGCAGGGTGTATGAAGTAGGTGCTTTTTGTCATACCCATTTTATGGAGTGCAGATGTGAGGCACAGAAAGGTTAAATGATCTGGGTTACGCTGAGGATTGAGTGAGGTAATGCACGCACAGATTGTAGAACAGCGGGTGGCACAAACTAAGCAATAGATATCCGCCGTAAGTTTTTTCAAGAAGCTGACATAATTGCCTTTTGCAGTTGCTTTCAGATTTCAGTGGGTCACCATGGCAAGTTGTAGGTTTAGTTTCAGTTCTATGGAACACACTTTGTGGCTCCTGAGCGGGAAAGCTGGCCTGTGATGTATATTGGTCTCCTGTTGCTTCTGCCACAGATTAGTTCAAAGTCCTTGACGTAATGCAGCAGCAATTTGTTAGATTTATTACAGTTTGGCAGGTCACAGTTTGACGGATCTTGCTGGACTGAAGTCAAGATGAGGGCAGGCTCTAAGGGAGAACCCATTTTCTTGCCTTTTCCATCGTCCTGAGGCTACCTGAATTCCTTGGCTCCTGGCCTCCCTCCTTCCTCCATCCAGCAATGTAGACCTTCCAGTCTCTGTTTCCATGGTTACATTGCCTTTTCTGCTTTCTCTACCTTTGTGCCCCCCTCTTTTTTTTTTTTTTTTTTATAGTTTTTATTGAAGCAGGTAGGAGTCCCCATGGTGGCTCAGCGGTAGCAAATCCGACTCATATCCATGAGGACGTAGGTTCGAGCCCTGGCCTCGGTCAGTGGGTTAGGGATCTGGTGTTGCTATGAGCTGTGGTGTAGGTCGCAGACATGGTTTGGATCCTGTATTACTGTGGCTGTGGGATAGGCCGGCAGCTGCAGCTCTGATTTGATTTGACCCCTAGTCTGGGAACTTCCGTATGCTGTGGGTGCAGCCCTAAAAAGACCCCAAAACAAGTTTTCTTGAAGTATAGTTGGTTTAAAATGTTGTGATAATTTCTGCTGTACAACAAAGTGATTCAGTTTTGCATCTACACATATCCATTCTCTTCCAGATTCTTTTCCCATATAGACCATCACAGAATATTGGGTAGAGTTCCCTGGGCTATACAGCAGGTCCCCATTGGCCTGTCACTCCATTTACCTTAGTGTGCCTATGCCAGTCCCAAACCCCTAGTCCCTCTTAGAATGACCTTTGTGAATACATTCCAGTATTTATCAAGACTTCTCTTTTATACAGAACAACAATACCAAAAAAATAAGAGTTTACCTGAACCAGGCAGTTGTACTGTGTTTCAAGATGGGTGATGTATGTACAGATAAAAGATATTTAATTTCTATTCAAAAGGAAGTTAAACTATCAGGCCCACCTGGAAACACCAGGATGCTTTGCTCAGCTCAAGATTCTTCATCACGTCTCCAAAGTCTCCTTTGTCAGGAAAGGAAACAGTCACAGGTTCCAAGAAATAGGACATCTTTGCGAGGCCATTTTTCAGCCTCCCACGTGATGAGTGCTTAGTTTTCTTTTGAATCAAAGCTTTTGTTATGGCCAAGGAACTCTCTCAGGAAGAGAGGCAAAATTGAGTCCATCTGCCTCTCTCTCCTGGGGGTGATTTTAAAGTTTATTCTCTCCATTTCCTGAGAATCGTCCAAGCCTCCTCTTGCAAAGGACTGTGGGAAGCAAGCCTGTAGCTGAAGCCACACAGGACCAAGTGTCAGAGCCCGAGTTCTCCCGCAAACTCCACTTCTTTCTAGCTGTGGTGTCTTGGGCAAATTATTCAGCATTTTAAACAGTATCTTAATTAGAAGTGCCCGGCGTGGCTCCGTGGAAACAAATCTTACTAGTATCCATGAGGACGCTGGTTCAATTCCTGGCCTCGCTCAGTGGGTTAAGGATCCAGTGGTTTGCTGTGAGCTGTGGTGTAGGTCGTAGACGCGGCTCAGGTCCCGAGTCGCTATGGCTGTGGCGTAGGCTGGCAGCTACAACTCCGAGTGGACTCCTAGCCTGGGAACCTCCATATGCCATGGGTGCAGCCCTAAAAAGACAGGGAAAAAAAGTACCTTAATCAATGTGGTGTGCTCTGCCTCACTTGTAGGATTGCTGTGTTCATCAGTTGAAATAGTATGGAAGGACATGCTTCCTAAGATGTAAAGTCAAACTCGAGGCCCACTGGTTCTCCGTGCCCGCTGTTTGAGGGGTTTCCCTTAATGTACACCACCTGGGAGCAGAGACCCCAGTGGGGCCGAAGCGCTCTTTCCTGAAGAGCCCTCATCCCAGTGCCAGACCCCCGCCTGCCCTGCAGAGGGGCCAGCGGAACTGTGAGCAGGGGCAAGGACAGACGTGAACCTTCTGAGGGTCTCTGGGAGAGGCCAGACTCGCCCGGGCTGGGGGGCGGTTTTCATCCTGCGCCTTTGGGAGTGACGCACTTGCTCTTGTGTGGAGTTAGATGGAACATGGCAGAGATTTTCCAACCAGGAGATACTTGTGTGTCTTAAGATCATCAACGTGCTGATAAAAGCAAGGGCTTTAATTTGTGAGGCCAGGTTTAAGTAGCATATCAATCAAGTGGAAATGTTCTTAAGGAGCCTTTATGTGGCAGTTGGGGAGGGAATTAAGCATTCAGTGTTCCTCAGAATTTGTTTTTTATTCTCTTAAGTGCATGTCTTGAAGACAGGCATTTGGAGGCCGACAGAGAAGGGTAGATGATGTTGGATGGTCACACATGTGGAGGGGAAAGATCTTTCATTGCGGTGACGTGGTGCTTAGGTCCTTCCTTCCTTTTGTAAAAATGTCGCTTAGCTGCTGTGTGTGTGTGTGTGTGTCCCTGACAGAACCTCAGGACTTTCATTTAGTCATTCTTTCAACGCCCACAGACACAAATAAACGATAACCCAGGTCCAATCCTGGTTTACGTCTCTTCTCTGAGCAATTGTTTATACAGTGAAGACGCAGCGCCCTGTCATCTGAGATAATGAGCTGATAAGGAGCTCGAGAATGGCCACACCAAATCACCCTGCTCGGTGTCTGCAGAAAACCCCGGAGGGCCCTAAATTTAGCCCCTTCGGGCTACTTTAGAACCGTAGAGCTTTAAAAAGGTGCCTCACCCCTTTTCAGCCAAGGTTTAATTTCCTTAAAATCATTATTGATTCGGCTCAGCCATCAGTCTGTTTTCTATACCTGTCGATTTTTTCCACCCACGAATCCATCCTGTTCCGAGGCGCTGCGGGGTGGGAGCTGCGGGCTCCGTCCCTGGCAGCGAGCCTGCCTTCCAGCCCACCGGGCCACACACGCCGCAGGGACATCAATCACCCGACGGGAGGTGGCTACAGATGACTGCAGCCTCTACCCCATCAGTGTCTTTTAACAGAAGACACAGAACACTTTGAATTTGCAGGAAGCAACCTGGATTTTTGCCTTGTTCTCCTTGAAGTATAGATTTCACAGACCTAAATCTCTTTCAAAGAGGGGAATTACTGCCTGCACCTCCCCCCCCAAGAGGTGTCAGGGGGCACCCCTCCACCCCCTGTTCATTTGTCCCTCCATATAAAGGAGAGCAAGGAGAGACCCCATCTCATCATCTTGAGCAGTCATATAAAGACATGTGGGGAAAAAAAAATCTCTTCCTTTCAAAGCCTGCCTTTCATGTGGAATGTCAACCCTCAATTTTTCAAGGAGCAAAAACATCTTGATGAGAGTTTTCCTGATTGTTTTTTTTTCCTTCTCTTTTTTGCTGCCTGACTTTGAGAGGCATTTCAGTATTCGTTAACACTTCTCTTTCAGACGGAAGCCAGAAAATAGATTGTACTGGAACCAAGCAGTTCGACTTTGTTTCGAGATCGTTGATATACATGCATAGATAGGAGATGTTCATTTAATTTCTGCCCCCCCCCATTGTTGTTTGCATATACTTTTTAGAAGAAAAGTCAAAGCGGGTTTCTTGTATTCAGTACTCAACAGAACGAATTGGTGAGCATTATTTGCAAGAATTCTAATGTACTTCTAAATTATCCATCCCGAACTGAGGCATTCAAAAAACTCTAAAGCTTGAGATGCAAACTGTAGTTTCTAGGATTAAAAGCCCCACTTTCTTAGCTAAAAGGTTAGGTTAGCTAAAGGTTAATGGATGAAGTGGCTGCCCTCGCAGGCATCTCTCAGACGGAGGCTGTGTGACTCAAGGGACGATCCCATTGGATATGCCAGATCAGTAACCTTATTACCCATGTAGGAGGAAGGAGATACCCTGCCATGTGTAAGGTCAAGGGGCCTTGATTAGTAAAATAAAGAGAAGATTTAAATAAAGCCGGGAGAATTAACCGGCAGCATGGCAGGCTACCCACCTTATTCAGTCACCGGGCTGCTTTGGTTTCTGAGCTATACCATTCCCCGTAGCCTCAAAGTATCTGGGGAATCTGCCTAAAATAAAGCAGTGGGAAGTGGTGTGTGTGTGCCTGTGGGCACTTGTGACTGGAAGGAGAGTCAGGGCGGCTGACGCAGCTCAAGGGAAGAGAAGGAGAGATGGTGTTCGTTAAGGTCTGGACTACGGTGAGGTGCACTGCATGCTTGTCTGTGGAGGACAGCAGGCTCCGTGCATTCAGCTTAGAATTCTACCCATCCCGGCCGAGAAGTCCAATACCTAGTTACCTAGAAGTTTGAAGCTCCAGTTGACAAGGTGAGATGGATGGGCTTGTGAACGCCCTCTTCCGTAGCATAGCAACGTGAAATAAGCCAAGATCCAAGAGGCGGTTTAAAAGAAGTTAGGAGCACTCAGCTGACCCCAGAGCACCCATCTCTCCAAGACTGCGCAGTCTTGGGAAGAGTTCAAGGCCACACTTCCCTGACAACATGTGGGAGTGTGGTATCTTATCCATGGGCTTCTCTTGAGGATTATGTTACAAGATGGGCAGAATTCATTTATTCTCCTTTTCCTCCACTCAACAAATATTTACCCTGCCCTTACCAGTACCAACATAGCCCCAGGTGGTAGGGTGATAGGAAGCAATTTGAGTAAACTTGGCCATGGCGCTCAAGGAGCGCACAAATTAAATAAATGTATAGATCCTAGCAAGTGGCTTGGCTATAGGAAGCTGAACAAATAACTATTTTTTTTTTACTTTCTCAATGTTCATAAACCGAGCTATCTTTTTAAAAGAACTTTTTAAAATTGTAAAAGTGTGAATGATCCTTCATGTGTGGAAATGGAACATTTCTTTTATTAAGTAAAAGGTTCTAAATGATGCGAGAAGTGAATTTGGGTTTTCTATATCTTCCAAGGATTTCACTATAGCTGGGTGTGTGCGAATGTCTCAGGTATGGCAGATGCATTGAGAGCTGACTTGGTAATAATCTGTATAAATAAATAAATTGAGTGTTGTGCACTCATAAAAATAGCTATTAAATGCTTATGGTGTGATTGTAGCATTATAACTGTACTTGTGTGAAATACAGTTTTTTTTTTTTTTTTTTTTTTTTTTTGTCTTTTTGCCTTTTAGGGCTGCACCCATGGCATATGGAGGTTCCCAGGCTAGGAGTCCAATCAGAGCTAACAGCAGCTGGCCTACACCACAGCCACAGCAACTTGGGATCTGAGCCCTGTCTGTGACCTACACCACAGCTCACGGCAATGCCGGATCCTTAACCCACTGAGTGAGGCCAGGGATCGAACCCCTGTCCTCATGGATGCTAGTTGGGTTTGCTAACCGCTGAGCCGCAATAGGAACTCCTATTTTTGTTGTTGTTGTTGTTTAAAATTCACTGGAGCTCCCGTCGTGGCTCAGTGGTTCGATCCCTGGTTGCGGGTTCAATCCCTGGCCTTGCTCAGTGGGTTAAAGATCTGGCGTTGCCATGAGCTGTGGTGTAGGTTGCAGACGCAGCTCAGATCTGGCGTTACTGTGGCTGTGGTGTAGGCCGGTGGCTCCGATTAGACCCCTAGCCTGGGAACCTCCATGTGCCTCAGATGCGGCCCTAGAAAAAGGCAAAAAGACCACAAACAAACAAATAAATAAATAAATAAAATGCATGATGTCTCTGCTATGTGCCTGGGACAATTAAGTGATTAAGGGAATCCAAAAGTTGTATGAAATGGTCTCTGTCCTTAAGAGTCTACTTCAATGTGGTGCAGAATTGTTAAACACAGTGGTGGGCTCTCCTGAGTTTTGTGTTTTGAGACCCCAGAAGCACTTACGATCTGTTCCGCATCTTTAACCTTTTGTTCTCATGTCTTTTTCCTTGTTCTGTGCCACCAACCCATGGATCTGTTCCGCTCCGCTGCCTCCCTGGGCTGGTAGAGGATTCCCGATGAGAGCCTTACCTGGTCTCCAGGTTAGGTGAACTCTCACTAATCAAGAAGACTTCTAAAGAAAACACCCAGAGGCAAACACTGACTCTAGGATAACGCTCATTGCATTTCATTATAAATACTTCTTTAATATGTGTCTTTCTGGTTTGATTATCGGCCGTGGCAAGGTGACTTGGCTTGCTCTTGTATCCTCAGTACCTGGCACTATGCTGGGGTCAGTAGGGGCATGGCTGATCTTTCTTGAATGGAGGAAGAGAAGAATAAACGAATTCTGCCCAGCTCAGAAAATGCATGCCATATGCAGGCAACCACAGAAAATAAAAGCAACGGAGAACATTTGTCCTCTCTTGCGCAGCTCACGCTGGCCGCCCTGAGGCTACCAAGCCCTTTTGCTGATTGATTGTGCCTTGCTGTGTCCTGATGATCCCTTTTCTGGGAGTAAGTTAACAATGTACGCGTTGCTACGTCGCTGAGTTAAGTTGAAGTTGTGTGTTCTCCTCCATTTGGTAAACATTGGATTAAACCGTGTTAAAGTGATTTCTTTTAATTGGAGGGGTGTTACTGCTGAACGTGCGTGGTGAATCTTTAAGGAGACATGATGATGTAAAGCATTTTCTAACCTATTTGCCTTTTGGAGCTTTTATTTCTTGGAGCATTTTGTGCAAAAGTGAGGTCTGCTGTACACTCTTTGAGGAATATCGCATTTGTCGTCGGCCCTGAGGAAGAAACACGATTCTCTCAACAAGAGGGAGAGATAATTGAGCTCAGTTTTACTTTCTGCTAAGTGTCTGCAAAGGAGAACTCCACGGGCTGCTCTCATCCTCAAAGAAAAAAAATCTAATCAAATGCTAACTCTGGTAGATGATAGGAAATGAGCTCCCAAGTGTTGAGAAAAGCTTGACAGCCTCCCAGCAGCATCCTCCCCACATGGCCAACCTCAAGGCCACCCTCAAGCTGCCAACCAAATGCCTGGGGAGATTCCCATGGAAGCAGATGGTGCTGCCTGGAGACAGTTGTCTGAAGCTTGCATCTGGGCTCCTGAGTGCTGCCCAGCTGAGCGCGTGCAGACAGAGTGCTGGGTGGTAGGCCTCCCACAGAAACCCATTAGCACTCCAGCTCAGCCCATTCCTTTTTCCCTTAAAGAGAGACTGGCGCTCCCTGAACTTCTATCGGAAATACCTGCGCATGCAAACATGCAATGCAAATCATGGCCTTTAAACCAACAAATGCAGGGATGGGGTGCTATTAAGAAAGATGGGGTCAGCCATTTAGTGAAAGCCGATACTAGGACCTGGCCATGAACTACATGGGAGGAGGAGGGTCTTCCATGTTCCTTGTCTCCATTAATTGCCTTCTTGTTGTCAAGGACTCTTTCCTTGACCAAACTTTAGTTAGACTCCACTAAGCGTTCTTGACTGGGCCTTGAACTTGGTTTTCTGACCCTGGGCTTCCATGACTGGTCTGTTCTTTCCAAGACCAACCTGAGCAGGAATCCTGCTGAGTCAGTTTAGAGAGAATAATACCCTTAACACTGGCTTTCTGATCACCTTTGATATCTGATCACTCTGATCTGCTCTCAGCAAGACTCCTGTAGGTAGATTTACCAAAAATCTCCCTACTTTTTATGCCTTTTAGTAATTGTCCATCCACCGACCCCCTTCACTGTGCTCCTTGGCTATAAATCCCCATTGGTCCTTGTTGTCGTCAAAGTTGAGCCGGATCTCTCTCCTTTCTGGCAGTGCCACCGGTGCAATCGTCCTGAGAAAGTCTTTGTGACTGAGAAACAGAATGTATACAGTGTGACTGGGTCACTTTGCTGTACAGTAGAAAATTGACAGAACACTGTAAACCAACTGTAATGGAAAAAATAAAAATCATTTCAAATAAATAAAATAAGTAAATCTTTGTGACCATTTTAGCAGGTGTCAGAATAATTTTTCCCTTTAACATCAGACATGCCTTCTCCACTGTATGGCTCTCTGCTTGGGATTATCTGTGCTTAGCAGTAATTAGCAAAGGTGAAAAAGTGAATGCTTTGAGAAGGAACACCTTTAATAGAGATGCTAGTTTCCTCTTTGGCTAGTTTAGAAATTCAATTATAACTTCGGTACAATAAGAACTAAGAGACAGGATCATAGGAGCTGAGAGGAGGTGAATGATACTTGCAGCCAGAAAATATATTTGTATTGTTCCTAAGACTCAAAGATGTCAGTAAATACAGACAAGTATAAACATGACCTATTATCTCCACACTTTGATCCGCCTAATAACCATTTTTAAAAATTAAGCTTAATGTCAAAATCAAATTTAAAAATTTATAGAAAAAACAATGTACTTATTTAAAACCTTTTCCTATGCCTCAAAGAGACAAATATTCAATTTTTACCTTGTTCTGCCAGCTATACCTAAAGAAATCTGATGTCCCAGTTTGTCTGGGGCAACCCCAGTTTATGGCACTCAGCCCAGAGCTCTGTTAGCTTAGAAAGATGTCTGATTTGGATGGTGAATTAGATGCATCCTCCAGCCCTGCCTGATGTTGGCTCTCCCCAGATGCTGCAGTGCCTACACTGTGAACCCCCCTCCTTGTCATTGACTACATCAGCTGCTACTTTTTCTCTCTTTCTTTCTTTCCCTGGCTCTCCTTCCCAGTTTTTTTTTTTTTTTTTAATGACTTTTATTTTTTCTGTTATAGCTGGTTTAGAGTGTTCTGTCAATTTCTACTGTACAGCAGAGTGACTTCAGTTACATATACATATACATTCTTTTTCTCACATTATCCTCCATCATGCTCCATCATAAGTGACCAGATGTAGTTCCCAGTGCTATACAGCAGGATCTCACTGCTTATCCATTCCAACGACAATAGTTTGCATCTATTAACCCCAGATTCCCCGTCCATCCCCCTTCCTCCCCCTCTGTTCTCCAAGTCTGTTGGCGAACTACAAGTTCTGTTCTCCAAGTCCATGAGTTTCTTTTTTTTTTTCCTTAATGATTTTTATTTTTTCCATTATAGTTGGTTTACAGTGTTGTGTCAGTTTCTGCTGTAGGGCAAAGTACAATGAAGCTTTCCACAGGAGAGAAACTGGTGGACTTGGAGAACAGACTTGTGGTTGCCGAGGAGGAGGGGGAGGGAGGGGGAGGGACTGGGAGTTTGTGGTTAATAGGTGCAAACTATTGCATTTAGAGTGGATAAACAATGAGATCCTGCTGTGTAGCACAGGGAGCTGTATCTAGTCATTTATAGTAGAGGATGATATGAGAAGAAAAATGTATATATACATTAGATTCTTCTTAGGCACCACCTTGAATTCTTCAACTGTCTTCTGAGCCTTTGGCTACTTGGTTTACCCCAGCCACTCTAGGGCCAAAGTGTGCGGCTCTGCATAACCATATGGGAAGCAAGTGACTTAGCTTGAGTATAGCCCAGTGGTGCCTTTTGTCATGCCTCCCTTCAGGCCCCAGTTTTCCCTGTTGCCCCTGTTGATGGAAAACAACTAGATTGCCCATTATTTCTCCAGGAAAAAAAAAAAAAAAGCTTTGGGAGTTCCCATCATGGCTCAGTGGCTAACGAATCCGACTAGGAACCATGAGGTTGCAGGTTCGATCCCTGGCCTTGCTCAGTGGGTTAAGGATCGGGTGTTGCTGTGAGCTGTGGTGTAGGCCACAGACGTGGCTTGGATCCCGTGATGCTGTGGCTCTGGCTCTGGCTGGCAGCTACAGCTCCAATTGGACGTCTAGCCTCGGAATGTCCATATGCCGTAGGTGCGGCCCTAGAAAAGGCAAAAAGACAAACAAAACAAAACAAAACGAAACCAGAAGGTTTCTCTGGGATCAGTAGAGAATTGTAGTGCAGGGTTTGCAACCATGGTGAGCCATGTGCAAGCCCCAGATGGCAAGGGCAGGAACACTCTTCTGTAGAAGGGGACAGGAAGTTGAGAGGGCTGTAGTACACGAAGAGTCCGTGGCTTCTCATTGGCTGAGTTGTTGCTGGGAGTAAGAAGAGTCCACCATCTTCCTTTTGGGCTCAGCTACATTCTCAGGGCACGAGAGCTCCCCCTTCTGGCTTCCCAACTCTATTTAATTAAGGTTTCTGTTTATTCATTTTTTTATACCTTTGAGAAATGAGGCTCTGCAAGACTCCCTCTGTCCCTGTGCTTGGGCCACATGGAACGTGGGGACTTTATGCTCACAGGATCAATGCTTGACCAATGCAGGAGAGGAGAAAACAGATAAATTCTATTCCTTTTTCCCTTCTGAGACCCAACAGGTCATAGACTTCTTGAAAGATAATTTCAGGGGATGGAGTGTCCTGTTGCATATGATGCAAAGGGGTGGCCAGCTTGCTGACACGTGGCTATTTACTCTTCCTCTTGTCCTGTTTCATCCTGCTTTTCCCTCACTCATATTTTCCTAGGGTTGAATGTTCTAAGAAAATAGCAGTGCGTAAGGTTTTGCGTTGGGCTGTGGTTTCTGAGGAACCCATGCTAATAAATGTACTCATAAATCTTTCAGCTCTGCACCTACCTTTCCACTCCTCTCTGAGATTCTGGAGCTGGGACCTCTGCAAATGACATTGCCCAGACTCCTTCAACAGTGTGCTTACAGGTTCTGCCAACAGGAAGACTGGAGGGCAATTAGAATTGGAAGAAAAGCCGGAAGAAGGGATTTCTTATTTTGTCCTTTTGACAGTGTGGCATGGCAGTGGCAGTTAATTCCAAGAGTGGCTAAAGACCCCAGCTTCCTGCTTCTTTTGCCAACCGCCATACCTGCCTTAGGTTGATGAGAGGCAGCAGCGCCTGGGTGGCCACCCCTTTAAGCACGGATGTCAAGGGCTCTCCTCCAGCTCCCAGGTGCCCTCTTAATAAGTGCACCTCTTGGAGTTCCTGTCATGCCTCAGTGGTTAATGAACCCGATTAGGATCCATGAGGATGTGGGTTTGATCCCTGGCCTCGCTCAGTGGGTTAAGGATCTGGTGTTGCTGTGAGCTGTGGTGTAGGTCACAGATGTGGCTCGGATCCCGTGTTGCTGTGGCTGTGGTGTAGGCCAGCAGCTACAGATCCTATTGACCCCTAGCCAGGGAACCTACATATGCCTTAGGTGTGGCCCTAAAAAGACAGAAGACCAAAAAAAAAAAAAAAAAAATACTAATTGCATCTCTTCCTTGATCTGCCCACAGCCTCGGATAGATAGCCGTTTGGGGAGGTCGCTGTTTCCTTCAGTTTTTATCTCGAGGTTGTTTCAGAGGCTTTGTGTGAGGTTTACAAATGTCAATACACAAACATCCGATTCCCATTGTTCCTGGTAATTAGACCCTGTGAAGTCCTGGGAACACTAAATTAACGCCTACTGAACCATCACCCTGGGGGAAATGTAAACATACACCCCTCTCACATAGATTATAATCTTAAATTCTAAAAACAACTCATCCTGGAAGATTTTGTTAAAACAAATTTTCAAGGAGTTCCCTGGTGGTCTAGCAGTGAAGGATTTGGTATTGTTCCTGCTGTGGCTCAGGTTCAGTTCCTGGCCTGGGAACTTCTGCAAGCCGTGGGCGTGCCCCACCCATTTTTTTTTTTTTTTCTTTTTCCTTCAAAAGAGAAAACTGCACAGATCTAAATGAATTGTCTTGACTTACCTGAGGCCACCCTGCTAACAGTTGCTACAGCTGAGACTCAAGGCCCCTTCCACTGGCCCCAGAGTGCCAGCTTCTTGCAAACCCTGCCCTGGCCCCATACTAGCTCCTTGCTCTGCTTACCTGCTATGGAAGCTGAACGGGAAGACTGAGTTGCAAATTTCAGTGAACTTACATTTTTGCTGCTCTGCACGTGTGTGAATGATCTTGAAAGCACCAGGAGTATTAATTTGGGGGTTATAGATACACGTTATGGAATAGGTGGTTGTAAATATGGAATCTGGTGAATAACGAGGGTGGACGGTAATACATGTATCACTTGGCACACCAAGTGTTCAGTTAATTTGCACTGTTACCCTGTTATTTCCATTTTACAGTTGAGCAACTTTAGTTCACATAATTTGTGTGGCAGAGACGGAATTCAGTTCTTGCCCCAGTTCATCTGATTTCAACATTGGTGTTTTCAACTGTACTGTTATGTTGTTTCTAAATTTCTCAAAAATCCTTAAAGTTAGAACCTTTAGTGACCATATAATAAATCATTCTGATATATAATAATTTTCTTAAACTTTTCGTGTAGTCTTAAGGATGTAGGTAGGTTTAAGTAGGTTTTTTTTTAATTAACAGATTAACTCTGTGATGAGCTGAGTGCTTTTATTTTGCTTCTACTGAAATTCGAAGGAATAATAATCTAACTCAGGTAGGAGAAGCATCTTTAGGGCTCCTGCTACATGTTAAAATTTTGTTTTCCACAAAAGAACTGTTTTAATTCATTTCACCAGTGTAGATGCACTGTATCAGTTTCACCAAAATCACACCACTGAGTTGCAAAGTTGTCATTGCTATCATCAGCATAATGATTTCTTGAATTGCTTTTAATATTTATTTCTTCATTTGGGAGAGGTATCTTCTGACATATATTTTTTGGTTTGTATCTGAGTATCTGTAATATATTGTCCTCCTTTTGAAAATTAATTAAGTAATTTTTTATGGCCTCACCCAGGGCCTGTGGAAGTTCCTAGGCCAGGGATTGAATCTGAGCCATAGCTTTAAGTCAGATACTTAAATCCACTGTACTGGGCCAGGGGTAGAACTCACACCTCCACAGCCACCTGAGCCCCTTCGGTTGGATTTTTAACCCACTGTACCACAGTGGGAACTCCTATCTTTTCCTCTTTTAATGAATTTTTTTCTATACATTTATATTTTCTGCATGTTGAAGAGAAACTGTAATACGTTGGATGGGATACAGTTTTTTAGACTTATTACCCTTTTAAATTTAGTGTGGTTTTTTTTTTTTATGGCTGCACCTGCAGCATGTGGAAGTTCCCAGGCCAGGGTTTGAATCCAGGTCACAGCTGCAACCTACACCACAGCTGCAGCAGTGACGGATCCTTTAACCCACTGCACCAGGCTGGGGATTGAACCCGCACCTCTGTAGTGACTTAAGCCACTGCAGTTGGATTCTTAACCTACTGCACCATGGCAGGAACTCCAGTTTGGTTATTTTTTTTTTTAATTGTAGAGGGGTTCATGCTGTTTAGTTTTTCCGTGAATTCATCATTTGTTTTATTGTCTTGGCGAAGGGCTACATCAGAGGTCAGAACGTAGCTGGTAACAGACTAGCAGCACAAATGGACCAGGGGGGTTTGGTGGTGAGATGAGGGGAAATTGATCTGTTTTTAATACTTTCATTTAAAATCTTACCTTTCTTCATCGGTAAAATGAGTGCAACGAGAAGATGCTAAGGCTGCTTCTACCACCAAAAGCATTTGGTTCTAAATGATTCAAGGGTGTTTCTGGATAAACACAGGGCAAAACCTGTTTTGTAAAATTTGTTTGGGGTATAGTGCCTGTGTTAGTGTTCTTGAGCTGTCACAACTAAATACCATGGACTGGGCGTTGTACACAACGGAAATTGATTTTCTCACAGTCCTGGAGGCTGGATGTTTAAGACCAAGGTGCCAGCAGGGTAGGTTTCTGGCAGGGGCCCTCCTCCTGGCTTGTGGACATTCGCCTGTTTTCTGTGTGCATGCGGAGAGCAAGAGCAAAGGAGAGCTCTCTGTCGTCTCGTCCTCCTTTTTATAAGGACACCGGTCCTATTGAATTAGGGCCCCCATCTATGAACTCATTGAATGTTCGTTACCGCCTTAGAGTCCCTGTCTCCAAATGGTCACACGGGGGGTGAAGGCTTCACTATTTGGATTTGGGGAGGGGAGGGCATACTTTAATCCATAGCCGTCACCAGCTGCATCCAGTAAATGCTCCCCGGCCAGTACAGTGATGCTGCTGGGATTCTTATTTCCGGGGAGCAGGGAATGGAAGACAGTGACACTCGAGGACCTTTCCAGTCTCTCGCCTGGCTCCACCAGCATATCTGGGCCACTGGCCCTCCGCCTTTTCTCCAGCAGACACCACATCCCTACCGTGGGCCCGTCCATCTGCGGAAGATGCTCCTCCCCTTGGTCTTGGCTGGGCCGGTTCCTTCCCCATCCTGGGCTTAGCTCTGCAGCCCCGCCCAAGGCACTTGCCCCAGCTCTCCTCTGTCGCTGCACAGTTAATTCTGTTCTCTGCAGAGCACTTACCATCTCCTCAAACTGGCTTCCTTATTTATGTGCTTGGGTCCTGCCTGTCTTCCTCTCTGTACAGTATGATTTCTGTAAGAGCAAGGGCCTTCTCTGGAGTGATTCTTCAGCTCTTACAAGGCTTGGCACACACTAGGCTCTCTAAATTATTTGCACAGTGATGGAAGCCATGAGAAGTTCCGATTGTCTTAAAAACAAAATGGAAAGGGCTAGCTCTGCCACAAATATAGCAGATATTGAGGTGATCATTTCCACCCAAACAAGCTTTCTCTTGGAGATTTAATCTGCTTTGCTGGCGTACAACATGCAAGAAATGAAGGCTAGAGTTACCTTACCCCTCAGAGAGTCTCCTGCACTTTCTGAAACGTCAGGCGTAATACTCAATTTGTGTACTACATGATTGAGCTGGCTTCGGCTGTTATCTGGGCCAACAAGAAGGAATTAACTTCTGAGGTTAAGATTTAAGAAAATGAAACTTTTCTTAAGATCACAGATAGTGTCACACTGAGATTTAAGATGATCCGAAATCCATAGCAACCTTTAAACTGTGCAACGATGAGTTCTCGTGTGCAGGTGCCATTGACTGGCAAGTTCTTCTGTTATTATTTATTGAGAGCTGAGAATGCAGCTCATCCTATGTAAAAACAGAGAGGCTTGTCTCTGTTTGATGGCTGTTCCTTCTCGACAGAAAACACAAAACAATTAAGGTGGCCAAGCACAGCCCCTCAAAGAGGGAAATAGTTTAAAAGCATGTGACTTGTTAGTTGGCACTTCTCTTATTTGTACCAAACATGTAAACAATTGACCCTATTTATTATCTGATGTAGAGAATAGGATTGCTCCTTCTTCTAAACTCATCGATGTTTCAGTGGCTGACTTGTTTTTACTTCACCATCTCTGTGATATGTATTAAAATAATTATGTTTTAAGGTCTAAGCCCTGTGTGTACATGCACAGAATTAATAAGGTCTATCATCAAAATCTTTGGTTTACATTATATTCAGTTTTGTCCATACACTTTAAAAGCTTTTTGTAGACAAGGAGATTAAAAAAGTAAAATAAAACATATATACAATATATAGAGCCAGTTGAAGTATGTATGTTGAAGTATGTAATTCCATCTTCTGTCTCTCTTGTGTTGGTTATAAGCTTTTACTTTTTATTTTTTTCAAATTTTTAATTTTTTTTTTGCTTTTTAGGGCCACACCCGAGGCATATGAAAGTTCCCAGGCTAGGGGTATAATTGCAGCTCTCCAGCTGCTGGCCTACATCACAGCCAGAACAATGGGGAAGCTGAGCCATGTCTTCCACCTACACCACAGCTCACCACAACGCTGGATCCTTCACCCACTGAGCGAGGCCAGGGATTGAACCCGCAACCTCATAGTTACTAGTTGAATTCGTTTCTGCTAAGCCACAATGGGAGTTCCAGTTATAAGCTTTTACTAATCTAAATTAGGTTCATAAGCAAGCTGAAATATATACTTTATTTTATGAAAATAAACTATGCCTAATTACAAATCATAGGAAGCACTTTTTCCCAAATAGATTTTTTTGAGGTGATAAAATAGGAACTGAAGTCGAATATCTTTATTTTGTTGTCTTCAAATGCATTTTATGTTGAGATGGAAAATGGGATAATAAATGTCAAAAAAAGTTTTTTTTTGGTCTTTTGTCCTCTTAGCGCCGCACCCACGGCATACGGAGGTTCCCAGTATAGGGGTCTAATTGGAGCTGTAGCCGCTGACCTACACCACAGCCACACCAGATCCGAGCCACGTCTGCCACCTACACCACAGCTCATGGCAGCACTGGATCCTTAACCCACTGAGTGAGGCCAGGGATCGAACCTGCAACCTCATGGTGCCTCGTCAGGTTCGTTTCCGCTGCGCCACGATGGGAACTCCTAAATGTCAAAATATTGAGTGAAATACTAACCCTTCACTTGACTTTAACCAGGACAGTTTCCTTGGATACAGGTTCAGACCTTTCTCTTTGTCAGAGACTTGTGAGAACTTCACCCATTTCACCCACTTTCTTGAAATTTATCTCAAATAATAATACAGGTATGGCAGCAGAAAGAGGTAAGAGCTCTGGGGGAAAATATCTTCCCCTGAAGTGTGGGGGACTTGAAACGCCTGAGGAACATTCGGGAATCTCTTAGGTTTTCTTCCTCGAACAGTTCTTAGGCCTCATAGGCTGATTCTGTGCAAAACATAAAAGGGCCGGTTCGTACAATATGTTTAAAGAAGCAATTGGTTGGCTCAATAGGAAAAGAAAGATTAAATTGCAGTTGGACTAAATTGAATCATCTGGTGAAATTGGTCAAAAGAGCAGTTAGGTTGTTCAGTCTCTCCTGTGTTCACCAGTGGATGCCTGTTGTTGCTTGGCTCTAACCTGAACATCTTACTTCCTTACTGCTGCTGCTTCTCCTCCGAGGGGAGCCACTATGGCTGTGATGGCTCTGTGTGTGTGTGTGCGCACGTGTGACAGCCTTTCTCTAAAAAGTCCCCTTCCAAAGTGTAAGGGAAGCTCTTCTTTATCCTCTGGTGGGCAGTAGAGGTCAGGCCGTAGCTTTACCCAACCCCCAAAGTTGTGAGAACCAGGAAGGTCTAAAAACACAGAATAACGTTCAATCACACAGGTTCAGACCCTGCTCAGGCTGCCCCCTGCCTGGATCCATGCAAAGTAGAGGCCGTCGCTCCATGTCTCTTGGCCTCTCCTTCCAACAGAGGTGCCCCAGGTGTCTTCATCCCTCATAGTTCTCAATCTGACCGACTTCCGCCCCCAGATAAAGGTGCACGGAACGCCCTTGTTCTGATCCAAGTTTAGATTTTCATTCCCGAGTTTTCATTTCTATCCTGCGATAGACTTCTTCCTAGGAAGACCGACAGGAGGCTGTCTTTTCCCCGGAGAAAATCCCACCCTCACCCTTAAAAAGTTGGCTTTGGCTTCCAGCAGCGCAATTCTTCAAAGTTTGCATCAACACCTTTTACAAAACCTGCTTTATTCACATTCGAACGATAACCATGTGTGGCATGCCATTTCCACCTGCATAATCCGGGTTGCAGTTGGTCTTTTAGAATATCTCCTCACCAGGTGTTCCAAAAAATCGTGGTGGACAGTCTCATTGATCTAGTTGAGATTGTCTGATGTATCAGTGAAGGTTTGTATATCTTACCCAAGTTAAACTCCAGATCCTACATGCCACTCACGTTCAGTTTTCATTATCTTTATCAAAAGGTTCTCCAAGAACTGTCATATGTTAATTCACGTTTCCATTATGATTCTTTTAAAATGGGATATTCTTCCAGTTCATTGTGTGATGCCCAAAAGAGGTTGTCTTTTGTTTCAGTATGACAAGGCAAGGAAGATAATTATTAAAGTAATAACATCCCAAGATGCTAACTTTAACATTCATATTTATATTTACATTATGTTTGTACTTATATTTATATTTGCATATCACTTTAGAAAATGGGTGGCGATGTGGTTCTTTCATACCAACATATGCTAATATTGCGTTAATAAGAGACATTTGGGAAATATTTGTTGGAACAAAAAAATAGAACACAAATAGCAAAAGTGTATCAGGGAATATTGTCACCTTGTATCCAATCTAGGTATCATGTCACATGAATAGCCTGGAGCCTGAAATGAGTGCCCTTTACGGCCTACAAAATAGGTTTCTAAGATGAGACTTTCCTGATTGTGATGGGTAAAAACCATTTCACTACTTGACTTTAGAATCAAGAGGGGGTCTTGAATGGGTTCAGATTCCTTTAAAGTGGAGTAAATGTGATTCACGAGGGCTTATCCATCCCTTACAAAAACTCCACCGTAAATCTCAATAAAAAATCAAAGAAATAAACACCTTTTCAAACCCTCTGTCCCTTTGCTCTCTTCAGTGTTCAGTGAGGATGTCACCGATTTTGCTTAGGAAATCATGGAATTAGGGAGTTGCCACTGTGGTGCAGTGGGTTAAGGATCTGATTTCAGTGGCTAGGGTCCTGCTGAGGTGGAGGTTCGATCCCTGGCCCAGCCCAGTGGATGAAGGATCTAGTGTTGCCAGAGCTGTGGTGTAGGTCCCAGCTGTGGCTTGGATTCTATCTCTGGCCCTGAAGCTGCCATATGCTGCAGGTGTGGCCCAAACAATAAACAAATAAAAATAAATCATGGAATTAAGTCTATTCTGACGTTCAAAGGTGTTTCAGCTCTGCCAGATCCAAAAGGAAGGTGGGGCAGGACAGATGCACTCTGCATGTCTCATGTCCAAGGCCAGAGAATGGAAGCCACTGGGAAGATACCGAGCCTTGGCTGGAAGAGCAAACCCCAACGTGCTGGGGCTCAGTCGGTGAAATCGAGAGGAGATCTGAGCCCTGTGGGGTGGAACAAAAAGGCAAAGATGTGAGCACTGTCTCATAATGATGAATGTTTAAAGCCATCTAGGTTTCTTCCAGCCAGCAGGAGAGAGAGGAGGCCTGCTGGACCATAGTGAAGTGTGGCAAGCGTCTCCTGGACCTTTCTGTACTAATCCCAACCTCTCTGTGGGAGCCTAGCCCCGGAATAGGGGTGGAGGAGACCAGTTGATGGGATGTGGTTGGGAAATGTTTATCAGAACAGCTTAAATAATAATAATGACAGCTACAGTTACTGTTTGCTCTTGAGAGTTTTGGAGACATTATTTCACTTCACTCGCATAACAACCCTCTGAAGTTGGTTTGATGGTCCTCATTTTAAAGGTGGAGATATTTTGACTTACAGAGGTTAGACCCTGTATTCTTAATATGATGGGGAGTTGAGGTTCAAATCTAGATCTGATTTGAATCAGATCAAATTCTGTGTTCTCAGCAACCCTGATCTACTGCCTCTCAGCGAAGCAACTAGAGGAGTTAATGAACTCGACCACTTATCTGATCTCAGAGTGTATTTCTTCTCCCAGAAGGCTTTTAGCTGCACCATTGGTTTCTGGAAGGCTGCGCTGTTCTTTTGTTTGCACCAGGTATAATTAAGAGCATATGCTATCAAAGGGAAGGTAATTCATCAGTCACCCAGGGTTCCTAGGAAAAGATACGTTTCAAAATTGATTACAACCTTATTAGTTTTTATAAATCCATTTGTATAGTGTTTGGAAAAAATTAATTTAAGACCATAATATTGTTCATTAATAAGAACTAAATGACTAAGAAGAGAACTGATGGTACTTTTACCATGGTTGCAAAGTTTAATGAGATTATCGCGAGGCGGACAGCTTTTGCAGATGGCAGATCATTTTCATCCTAATTTGCAAATCTTTTATTATAATCCTAAACAACTCCAGGTGATAATAGTTGCCTCTTTTGCTGAGTCCATAAAAGCACATTTTTTGGTGTGTGATGAATTATGTACTACTTTATGTCATCCCTTGTGGGTGCAAACAGACATTTCCCTTCTTTATTGCTGGTTGAAATCTCAGTTTTCTTCCAGAGTATAGTCCTTCCCTGGCAATGGTGGTTACCGTTCTTCCTTCTTCAGGGTTTAATTTAGGACATGTTACATGATCCAGTTGTGGTCACTTAGCTGCACAGGGAAATTTGTTGGGTGCTTTTGGAATGGTTCTTTTACCATTAAAAAGGAGGCTCACTCAGAATTCTGTTGTGGCACAGTGGGTTAAGGATCTAGTGTTGTCACTACAGTGGCTTGGCTTGCTTCTGTGGCTTGGGTTCAGTCTCTGACCCAGGCACTTCCACATGGCACCGATGCAGCCAAAGAAACATAAACAAAAGAGACACATAGGAAGAGATACACTTCTCTTCCACTGGATATTCTTGTGTCTGGATATGATTCCTGGAGTAGTGGCAGCCACGTTATAACCACGAGGGAGATATTCTGAGAAGAGCAGAGTAGAAAGATGAGAAAATATTGGGTCCTTGATGATCTACTTAAATTTCCAATCCTCAAGGCATCAGACTTATAACGTATGAAATAAATATACCCTTGCTGTGAATCATAAGTTCCATTTTTTTTGGTCATCGTTACTTGCATCTCCCAGTCTCCTAACTGAAAAAGATGGCATCTGTATTCCTTTTATCATTTAAGCTCATTTATTTTATAGAAGAAACTTGTTTTTGTTTAATATAATCCTTCAAAAATGAATTTAAGTTTGCTCTTGTTTATCATTGTATAAATTATGCATTCCCTTAGTTAAGTAGATGGTAAGATGACCTGAACACATCTTTGCTAAAAACAGAAAAAGAAATTCTTTTAATTACATAGAAACGGAGGCTTCATTGTGTAGATTCCCAGACAAGGACCTAGAAGGGCACATCAAACTGTAAACTGCTTGATTACGGATGACTTTGGTTTTTTTGCTTTGTATTTGCCTGTGTTTTCCAGTTTTCTGTTATGCTCATGTTAACTTTAAGAAATGAATGTTACTTTGAAAACCTTAAAAAAAAAAAGAAAAAGGAAAATCAGATGAGTAGAGAAATAGGCAAAAATCAAAATCTGCCAGTAAAGGACAGTAGAAACCTTATATGTAATTTACATGTTTAGAAAGCGTTAAATGACATTTACTTTCTAAAACAGTTGGGAAAATTGGCCAAGTCAAGTCACTTGTTCAATCACCCTGCCAATTAGCATGTAATGCACATTAGCATTTACTGCACATTAACATTTATGTTGGGTACCGTGCTCACACCTAGTTTTACTGCTCCGTGTCCGCCTAGGGGAGGCTACCGCAGGTGAGGTTAAGACACGTGTGCCTTTTTTATTTCTGTGCAACAACTTACCCCTAAACCTAGCAGCTTAAAAGAGTGATCTCAGTTTCTGTGGGTCAGGAATCTGGGCCTGGTTTAGCTGGGTTCTAAGTTTCAGGGGCCCGCACAAGGTGTCAGCCAAAGCTTAGTGGCATTTGAAGGCTTGACCTGGGAAGAAGGATGCACTTCCAAACTCACTCACCTGGTGATTGGCAGAATTCAGTTCTTTCTGGGCTTTTGGGATGAAGGCTTCACCTTCTTGCTGGAGGTTAGCCTCAGGCTACCCACAGTGTCCAGCCACGCAGTCTTCTTCAGCAGGATGCTCCACTCCATCAAAGCGTGCAACCTGAGAAGGCAGTGGAGCGAAGCTGCTAGCCAGACAGGTCACAGGTTTTCATAACCAATTCAAGAAGTGAGGCCCCATCACTGTTGCTTTATTCTATTCGTAGAAGCAAGTCTCGATATCTAGCCCACACTCAAGGAAAGAGGATTAAACAAGCTCGTGAATATCAGAAGTGGGAATCAGTGGAACCCATTTTCTAAATCTGCCTACTATAACTCTTTTTTTTTTTTTTTTTGCTGCACCAGTGGCATATGGAAGTTCCTGGGCCAGAGATGAAACCCGCACCACTGCAAGGACCATGCCGGATCCTTAACCTGCTGTGCCACAGTGGGAACGCCTAAATATTTTTGATATATAGAGAGTGATGTGTTTCAAGTGATTAAAACAAAATAGGAATGCACAGGGCGAGGACCCAATCCTGGCTGGGGCCACAGAGAGAAGATGGTGTGCAAAGAACTGGATGCTCAAGTCAGACTACCTGTCCATGCTCCAGCTTAGATGGCACATGTATATGGATGGCGTAGTGGAAAACCAATAGGCAAATGTCTATTCTTGGCAAGAGGGACTCACTGAAGCGTTAGGAATAGGGGAGTGACTGTCACAGAGGCTTCGCGTGGGGTTCATAGGGCAGAACGGAGGGGAAGCCTAGGAGTGGACAGGCCAAGGGAAGGCGGGCTGCAGTACTGAGAATGAGGAATAATGACTAGAATTTTCCATCTATTATTTTGGATTTGCACTTTCTTTGAGACTTCAAAGAAAGTGCTGTGTGAGAGAGACAATGAGAGGAAAGAACTGGTCTTAGATAACTAAACAGTGAGTTACCTGAGAAGGACAACTTGAAGATAACTCATTTTGACCTTGGAAGCCTGGGCTAATGCAAGTCCTTTACTGAAATAGGGCAATTGGTAAGTTGATTTTTTTTTTTTTTTTGAGGTGCTGCTGGAGAACCTATCAAATTGCTTACTCAAAAGAGCTTTGTCTCTTGACCAAACTGGTATTAGTAGAAGTCTTGTTTTAGGACAGATGGCCAAAGACAAAGCTTAGTAAACCACACTTGATATCAGCTGTTCTAGAAGACTGTAAAATGTATTACCGTCGTCATTGCAGTGCTGGAGTTTCTGTTTCTCAAATTCCCCAGACTGAATTTCTGCCTAAGTAAATAGCCATCAGATGACATTCTGGGTCAATTTATCATAGGGTATTATAGATAATCAATTTACAAAGCATTGGGGAAAATTTTCCTGTAGCTCTTTTATTGGCTACTATTAGTGTCACATGTCAACCATCTATTATTTTGGATTTGCAACGGCAGCTAGTCTTTTACAAGAAATCTAATCAATTTGGTGCACAGAGACGTATTATGGAGGTAAAATTCACACAACGAGGAAAGCTGCTTTTGTACCAATGAGAATACACCATGGTTTTAGTTTCTATTAGTGTAGCAATATATAGTTACCATTGTAGGAATAAGCAGGCAGAGCAGTTCTGATCGATGAGCCATGATGGTTTAATTTAAGAGCATGTTGGAAAATGAGAGAAATGGCGTTTCGGAAAACCGCATTTTGTTTCTACAGTTGTAGTTTTATACATGGAAACAATCATCTCAGCTTTTTATGAAAGGCGAAACTGTCCGCCAAACTCCACGAACTCCTCAGACTCCCCTGAGCAGAACCCACGCCAGGGCTCATGTTCGAGCACATGCATCCATCTCATCCCCAGGCTGGTAACAGAGTCCAGGCCGTGTGTTTATTGGAACTTGGCCTTGGCCAAAGCCAAGATTGTTTGGAATGTATAACAGGCCATTCTTAAAAGAAGCTTAACAGAGTGAACTAAAATGAAACTAATAGGATGTGGTTCTTGTCTTGCTTTTGGTTATGTGAATTAACTGCCATGTAAGTAACAAAAAGAGGCCAGGAACCTAGAAATGGTCTGGAAAAGACTCAATCAATCAAGACTTTGGGCTTAGAGGAAGACATGCCTGAGCACAGTTTTCTTGCTGTTTCCTGGGTGGGGAGCCCTCCCCATAGTGGAAACTTGGAAGGTAGAAGAAAGCCAGCTGGACCGTGTTTGTTTGATGAGTTGTAAAGAGACAGGAGTCGGGGAGTAGGTGTGGGTTACTCCTTGGTGTGGTGCAGGGGAGATCCCGAACAGCAGAGGGCACTGTAGACCCCACGAGTAGAGAGGCCTGTGAGGAGGAAGTGGCCTGTAATACCTTTGGCACTTCCCTTCCCCTCTCTTCCCTTCCCTTCCTCTCCCTTCCACTTCCCCGGGAAGTGCAATCCCTGAGAAGATCAGTCTCTGTCCTGTTCCAGGGTTGGCTCTAGTTTCTCCACCTAATTTTTTTAGGAATCATCTCTTTTACCAGCTGAGTTGAGAACACTTGATTTATCAGAAATTAAGAATACGTTGACTAGGCGTTCCCGTCGCGGCGCAGTGGTTAACGAATCCAACTGGGAACCATGAGGTTGCGGGTTTGATCCCTGGCCTTGCTCAG
Organism: Sus scrofa; assembly: GCF_054392235.1. NCBI lineage: Eukaryota > Metazoa > Chordata > Mammalia > Artiodactyla > Suidae > Sus > Sus scrofa. Next base: position 54,446,387 of record NC_139393.1, on the reverse strand, counting down.
TGGGTTAAGGATCCGGTGTTGCCGTGAGCTGTGGTGTAGGTCGCAGACGCGGCTCAGATCCGGAGTTGCTGTGGCTCTGGTGTAGGCTGGTGGCTGCAGCTCTGATTTGCCCCCTAGCCTGGGAACCTCCATATGCCGCGGATGCAGCCCTAGAAGAGGCAAAAAGACAAAAAAAAAAAAAAAAATACATTGACTGTTAAAACCATTTGTCTGGAGTTCTCTTGTGTCTCAGTGGGTTAAGGATCTGGTGTTGTCGTTGCAGTGGGCATCGTTGGTCACTGCTGTGGTTCGGGTTTGATCCCTGGCCCTGGAACTTCCACGTCCCATGGGTGTGGCCAAAAAAACCCCCCTAAAACAAAACAACAACAAAACAAACAAAAAAACACCAAAAGAATTTCTTACCCAGCAATGATAATTTGGGGAAAAGAAAAAACAAACAAAAAAAACGTACATATGAATGGGAAATGTTAAACTAGAGAAGAAGAAAAAGTTGAAGGTGGAGAATTTTCATCACCATGTAAAGAAAGGAAACGTTTGAGCAAAATAAATGGAGGCTGAGAGTTCCTGTTGTGGCTCAGAAGTAATGAACCCGACTAGTATCCATGAGGTTTCAGGTTCCATCCCCGGCCCTGCTCAGTGGGTTAAGGATCCGGCATTGCCATGAGCTATGGTGTAGGTTGCAGACATGGCAGGGATTTGGCCTGCTGTGCCGTATGCCAGCAGCTTCATCTCTAGCTTACCCCTAGCCTGGGAACTTCCATATTCTGTAGGCATGGCCCTAAAAAGCAAAAAAAGAAAAAGAAAAGGATGCTAGACTCAAAGACCGAAAGAGAGGAGGATGGACACATTCAAAATTTAAGCAATGCATATTTAAAAGGGAAAAGAAAGATCGGAAGCCAATCTGAGTGAACAAATAGAACCTCCTTTTTGTTACTTTATTATTATTTTTTAAAGGTATTCCACGGGTTCTGGGGGCTATAATTTCTATTAGAACTTAGTCTTATTGGAGCTTAAAAATATGATGATAGCCTTGAGAGGCAAAAATGAAAGATCAAACGTATTAAAGGCAGGATGATTCTTGGTCCAAAGTGTGAAGAAAGCTGAGAGCATCAGATCCTACTGCTGCTTTCTGTGTTTTTCCTTCACATTTCCGAGGGACCACTCCCCCTCCATTCTCACCGTGGCCTCATCCCACTAGAGTTATTCCTCGATCCTGCACTCCTTTTCCCTCCTCTGGGCCCCACTCTCTGATAAGAATTAATGGCTGTCTACTGCTTATTAATTACCTTAAGGAATCTCTGTTAATGTGTTGGCTGGGTAACTGATCATCTTATCGATAGCAGAGCTTTAACCCTTCAAGATGAATACTTAGCCCTGTGGTCTGCTATAGGCCTGGCCAGAGGAGGGGAATATTTTTGAACAAAAGCAGTGTTTTTTTTTCTGGTCCTTTACCCCAAGAGGGACAGTGACACAAATCTGTTCAAATAAATTAATGTTGCTTTTCTGATAACAGCCCCATATGGCAGGAAGACGTTTACTTGCCAGTATGTAGGCTGACTGACATGCCCCACCAATCCCTTCATTGTATATTTGCACGAAGAGACATGGAGTGGAGTAAATTCAATTTTCTGTTATTCATTGACCTATATACCTGCTAATCTGTGTAATATGTTTGTTCAGGAAATTGCAGTAGAAGAAGACTCTTGCATCATAGGTACAGAGGAGGGTCCAAAGATGTGATTTTCAGTTTATCAAGGTGGGTGATGGATTCTTCCCATGATTCTCCAGTCACACAAATGGCTTATTTATTGGTAAGGTTGATCCCCAAAGATTTGGGCAATGTGATAGAACATATAGGTGACAGTAGTAAGTACAGTTTTTGTGTGTGTGTGAGGTTATAGGAGCAGAAGCGGGATTACAGTAGGCCTAAGAGCAAGCAGGAGCATTGAAGGCAATGCGTTTGATGACTAATTGGGGAGGAGAGAAATGGGCATGAGCTGAAGGGTCAAAAGGGATCATGAGGTTTGTTTTATTTTGCAGTGGGAGAAATAATAGTATTTTGCATGTTAATGGGAAAAATCAGAATGATTCATTGATGATGCCAGGGAAAGGGGAGAAAAGCTAGTGGTACTCTTGGATAAATGAGAATGGGATGGAGCACACGCGTCGTTGAGGGGTTGGCCGGCCCGAGGGGTATGGAAAGAGCACAGACACAGGATGGAGAGGAGGGGCTGAGCCCAAGTGCAGGATGGGGATTGGATGTGATGGGAGCCCATGGAATTCTCTTCATATTGCTTTAACAGTGAAATCAGAAGTGAGGTCACTGCAGAGAAGAAGGATGGGGAGAAGATTTGGGAAATTTGAGGAGAAGACAAGGTAGGAGAGAACCTGATGGTGTTTAGTCTTGGGAGTGAGGGATGGCCTGGGTACCCTGAAACTGGCAGGGTGGGCTATCCTTATGGTCAGTTAGTGGTGGCCAGTCACTTAATTGTGGCCAGGTTGTGAGTGGTGGGCTTGGGACTCTTCCAGAGTGCAGAGTGTCCATCATGGTCTTTGCTGTGGAGACTGGAGGCTCTCAGGCAGATGGGTTACATTTAATGCACAGACTCCCTCTTGACATATGATGACATTTTACACATAGTCTCATTTCCCGTTACGTTGAGGTTGAGATGACAGTTGATTATGTTGACCTGATGACTTTGGTCAGACATGCACCGATTCCAGGCTGGTTGCTCTGTGGCTCTTAGAATAATGATGCAAGTAAAATTAAATAAAAAAAAGACCTTTCTTACTAATTCATGAGATAGCCACTAAGTGCAGCTTTTCTTAATTCCACAAAACGACTAATACCAATTGGTAATTATTATAATGAACAACAAAAGTGAATTCTACCATCCCAATTGGGGCAGATTTGCAGGTGCAGTTCTCCAAGTTGTACATACTCATTGATTGATGTCCTTAAACCATGTTTCCGATAAAAATCTTCCAGCACTTTCCTGCCACATACTGGAAGTCCCTTCAGATGGAGGCTGGCTGGTTCACATACTTGGGGGCTGAGAGGGGTTGTGATGAAATGTCTTGAGGAGTTCCGTCGTGGCGCAGTGATTAACGAATCCGACTAGGAACCACGAGGTTGCGGGTTCGGTCCCTGTTCTTGCTCAGTGGGTTAAGGATCTGGCGTTGCTGTGACCTGTGGTGTAGGTCGCAGATGCGGCTCGGATCCAGAGTTGCTGTGGCTCTGGCATAGGCCCGTGGCTACAGTTCCTGTTCGACCCCTAGCCTGGGAACCTCCATATGCCGAGGGAGTGAACCAAGAAATGGCAAAAAGACAGACAAAAAGACAAAAAAAAAAAAAAAAAAAAAAAGACTGTCTTGAGAGTGCTCTTAGACCCAAGGGGAGAACCCAACCCAGAAACGAATGTCAGTAACAACCTGCTCCTGGGAGGCGAGCCTCCCCTTTGTTGTCTTTAGAGGGGGTTCATTGCAAACACGGGTGCTGTTTTCATTGGCTGAGGAAGGTCAGTAGCGACTGACGTCAGCATCCTGGGGAGACTGTTAGCCCTCGGCTGGACGAGAAGGGAAGGAAGCATGAGCGCAAATGCCATTAGGAAGACGTTTTCAACACGTGCAGGATGCTTCCAGTGAGGCTGATGTTATCAGACCACCTGCCACAGGTTATTTCACACATAATCCACCCACTAAAGGGAAGTGGTGCCGTTCTAAGCCAAGAGCAAGGAGAAAATATGTCTCTATAAGACCAGTTCGAATTAATGCTGGGTCTGCCTGACAGGATTTAGAATGAACAAACATGCAAATGCCTCAGACAGAATATTTTTCTCCGCTCTCCTGAAAGCCTGGGCTGAGAGGTTAGGTCGAAAAAAGATGTTAAAAACAACGAATGAGGAATGCTTACCCATTTTGAAGCATGTTCTGTCTCTGGGAGCATTTTTGTCTTGTTTGTAGGCGGAGTAACTCTGGCAGCGAGCAGGGCCTGTGCTTCCAGCTACCCGGCTTACTGGAGGCACATAGCCAGGGACCGTGACATGTTGTGAGTCTAAAAAGATTTTGTACTTTTGTTGGAAGGCTCTCCTCTTTCCATTTCCATGGGGCTGCCAGTATTAATTTTTGCCTTTCTGAACTTGTGGAAACAAAGCATCACTAGTTGAAATTTTCCAGGGAGGTAATACAACGAGAAACAACTCTCGTTAAGAGTGTACTGAGCAGTCGCAACTTAGTCCTCACTTACGGTTCTTACTGGAGTGTATCTTAAAGTTTAAATAAGAGGAAAATTTAGTCTTAAAAAAGTGATAACCAGCTAAATTTAACTTCAAAGGACGAGGTTGGAATGGAGCAAAGAGAATATTGGTAACCCATTCATAGGTATTAGGATTTATACATCCCCAAAATTGGATTAGTGTTTTATATTTATTTTACCTGATGGGATAGGGAGTTTGAAGAATCAACGTGTGCGGGTTGATTGTATCAATTCAGTTGCATGTTATTCACTTATATACACTCAAGATCAAATGATCATAGTGAAGCAAAAATTTGGTTCAACCACTCTGAACATCTTTGATGGTGATCAGCTCATTCATGCTTTCATTCATTCGTTCATTCATTCATCAGATGGTATTGCATGTGTTCCATTTGTCAGGAAGCATGCAGAGCGCCGGGAAATAGGGCAGCACCTAAGGCAGACATGGTCTTTATGCTCAGAGGCCATACTAGAGTCAAGTAAACTAGTATTAAACAAGCAATTATTAAAAAATGCAATAGCTCCTGTGAAAAGACAGGTAGAGTTGTTGGAAAAACATAAAAGAAGGAACATACAGGACTATGTAAGGAATGGAACAGGGCTGGTGGATGGTCAAGGAAGCCCTCTCTAGGGAAATAAGAGACCAGATTAAATAGGGTGGAATGCACAGTGGGCTACAGCCCCCACTCTCACTCCCCGTTCATCTTACTGGAAGCATTTCAACTCAGAAGCCATCAATGAACATTGCTATCCAGGGACCCATCTTCTCTAACTCCCTGACTTTGAGTCTTTTTTTTTTTTTTTTTTTTCTTTAGGACCTCACCCTCAGCATATGGAGGTTCACAGACTACCGGTTGAAACAACTACAGCTGCCAGCCTACGCCACAGTCATAGCAACTCCAAGCTGCATCTGTGATCTCCACCACAGCTCACAGCAATGCAGGATCCTTAACCCACTTATCAAGGCCAGGGATTGAACCCACATCTTCCTGGATACTAGTTGGATTTGTTTTTTTGCTGGGCCACAACAGGAACTCTTTTAACTTAAAGTCTTTTATCAGAATTCATTTTCCTTATCATTGCACATATTTGGATGTGAGGCACTCAACAGATACCTTGGGATTCTTTTTTTAATCGTATTTTGTTGTTTTTTATTTTTATGTAAAATTTTTTTATTGACATACATATGACATACAATATTATATTAATCACATGTGTCAGTATAGTGATTCCAAATTGCATACATTGTGGAGTGACCTTGACCTCCTTGCTCTCTGTTGTTCTCAGGAGAGGAGGAGGTTGGGCTCTCGATGGCCTCAGCTGGTGTTAGTAGTGGTTGAGGAAAATGCATCATTATATTGCCCTCTATGCATATGACTCTCTGGCACCAGCTCTTTTGCATATTACAACCTTCATAAATTCATGTGTGAAATTGAGATTACTTTCATCTGGCTGCAGCCTGATGAACTGAAGTGTTTACTTTTTTTTTTTTAATTTAAAGCATTTCTTTTTTTTTTTTTAGGGCCCCACCTGCGGCATACAAGTTCCCAGGCTAGAGGTCGAAACAGAGCTGCAGCTGCTGGCCTCCACCACAGCCACAGCAAACAACGCAGGATCTGAGCCTCATCTGCGACCTACCCCACAGCTCACAGCGACGTTGGATCCTTAACCTACTGAGCGAGGCCAGGGATTGGACCGGCATCCTCATGGATGGATACTAGTCGGGTTCATAAGCCTCTGAGCCACAGTGGGCACTCCTGAAGTGTACTTTAATTGCTGGTGTTTTGTGGTTTCCTGCTAATGCTGCCTAGGAAGACCTATGTGCCCAAATAAGCTTTCTGGAGTAGTGGCATCCTCATTTCGGAGAGGGCAGCGGGAGCCCTTGATAATGATGCTGCAGTAGTTGGAGGACTTGGAGGTCTCTCCCTGCAGAAGCAAACAGAGCTTGGGAAGAATCAGCAAGAGGTGTTTCAGACTGGCAGGATCTGAGCAGCCTATGGACAGAAATCCTAAAGCAGGAACAGATAGATATGTAGGGGTGGAGGGACCAAGTCATGAGATGTGGAAGTTTGGCTATGAGCCCAGGATAGGAGAGGTCAAAGAACTTCATGAGGGGTGTCCAGAGAATTCTGAAGTTTGGGGGTTGGAGTAGCTACAGGGGAAGTTTGACATCGAATCTTTAGTGTGAATCTGGGTGGTGAAGGGCCTCAGGGCTCTAGAATGAAAATGGCTGTAAGACATAGTTCAGCCTTTGACTGATTATAGAATTTTAAGAGAATTCTCAAGTTAGTCCCAAAGACCCAAATGTCACTACAGTGAGAGTAGAGCTATTTTACCAGCTGCATGAGAAATAGAGTGGCTCAACCAAGCAAGTTTTTTTTTTTTTTTTTTTTTAACTTCAACTAAGCTTAGTAATGATGTGAAATGGGAAAGGCTGGGGCTCTTTTGGTCAAATGGAGAAAAAAATTATTTCTGAAACTAGATGGTGGCACCAGATTGTTCGGCATTTAAGCTCTGTCTGTCCCTGTTGTGTTCCGGCGCCACGTTTTGCCTTGAGCACCCAGTCCAGCCAGTTGCGGCAGTCATTCCAGTTAGTGTGGGGCTGTGGTGACTCCCTGGGGTCTGCTGAGTCATTCTGTGCCGTGTGGGGAGGCACGTCGGATGGACACTCAGTGATCCACGCTCAGTCATCAAGGCGTCCATTTCCACTGATAGCCAGAAAGGAGGACATACAGCTTTGGACAGCAGGAGACTTTTTTCAGGAAGGGATCAAGAGTGAGGCTCAGAGTGGAGTTCCCATTGTGGCTCAGCGGTTAACAAACCTGACTAACATCCATGAGGATGAGGGTTCAATCCCGGACCTCGATCTGTGGGTTAAGGATCCAGCAGCACAGCGTTGCCATGAGCTGTGGTTTAGGTTGCAGATGCATTGCTGTGGCTGTAGCTCTGATTCAACCTCTAGCCTGGGAACCTCCATATGCCTTGGGTGTGGCCCTAAAAAAAAAGGCAAAAAGACCAAAAAAAAAAAAAAAAAAAAAAAAAGAGTGAGGCCCAGAGGTGTTTGTTGCTAATGTCTTTCTGAATTGGAAAGAGTGAACTTCTGTCAGACAAATTAAACGAGGCAAACTTTGCACTTAATTGAACTTAATGGGAAATAAATGCCCAGGAGGATGTTTTCAACCCATGAATTCACCAACTAAAGTAATGTTATAAAGGGAGGGACTCTCTGGGCTCCTGGTGGCCTCTCTTTGGGGGTGGTGTGGGGTGTGCCGCCTCTTAGCTTAGTGGGAGGGGATGCTAACATTTATTCTCAAACAAGGGGGTCTTCAAGAGGATCCCCTTTGAGCTTCGAAAGCCAAGCTTAGGACCAAGACAGCTCAAGGAGATGGCAGCCTGGGTGGTTCTGATGGCGGGAGGTAATCAGAGGCTGAGAACTGGAGGACTCAGCTGCTAGGGGCTCAGTTTGCCCAGGACTGTGACATTTCCTGATTCATGGCACTTTCCGTAGTAAAACCGGGATAGTCTTGGGCAAACTAGCTGATTGGTTGCCTTGGATGCTCTATGGAGATTGACCAGCACACTTGCATTTGTGAGCGGGGGTGGGGCAGGGTGCTGGGTGTTTCCTGTGGTCTAGATGGGAGTCACTCGGGAAAGAGCACAGGCATGAACCCGTTTTGGGTCCAGTGGGCCACCAGGGAGACACTAGAGGGGGCGTTATCAGAAAGCATGGCCAGGGCCTGAGAAAGGAGCCCAAGGAGGCCTCTTGGAATAGATAGTTATTTGGCCAGGGGCCGAGTAAGTGTAGGCCAATCTAGCAGGGGCCTTCTGAGGAGCCAATGAATGTATCTCTGGAGGGAAAATGTCATCTTTATCAATCTGCCGAGTGCCACTCAGGGTAGAACTTTCCCCATCTGGCGGGCCCAGCCTATGGAAAGCCTCCTGCTCAGGGAAGAACTAAAACCATCGTCACTCCCTCCTGTTTAACCTCATGAAACAACAGCTAGAAGTTAAGTAGGAGCAGAAGCCTGTTGGATGAAATTACAGAAAGTGCCATGCTTTCTTCCCTTCCATGAAGGAGAGCAGGCAAAATACCAAGTCAAACCTGGAGTTTTGCTCGTTCTTGACCTGGACATTCTTATGACTGTACCTGCCACTGCATTAACTTAAAGTGATGATAGTTTACCTGTTACCCAAGAATGAGCAGTACGGCCTTACCACAGACTTTTCATCCAGAGGCAAAGGAGGATTATATTTACTGAGTAGTTAAAGTGGACCTGGGAGACAAAAATCAGGGTGTGTATTTGCAAAGCAAAGAGGTTATAGAAAGTAGGCTATTGATATCCTAAGGAGACCACACATAGTAAATAACACCAAAAATATTATTGGTTTAGTCCTATTTTGAGATAATAATTGCTTACTAGGTCAGTATCATACATCCTGGACATCAAGCTTGCTTCTTCTTTCTTTTTCTTTTTTTTTTAGGGCCATACCCTTGGCATATGGAGGTTCTCAGGCTAGGGTTCAAATTGGAGCTACACCTGCTGGCCTACACCACAGCCATAGCAGCATTGGATCCCAGCCGCTTCTGTGATCTACACCACAGATGATGTCAAAGCCAGATCCTTAATCCACTAAGCAAAGCCAGGGATTGAACCTGTGTCCTCATGGATGCTAGTCAGATTCGTCTCTGCTGAGCCACGATGGGAACTCCAAGCTTGCTTCTCCTTTAGCTCTCTGTTTCCATTTTGGAAGAATCCAGAGCTGATGTCTGTGTGCACTGCTCTTTGGGCTCCTTACATGGGGAGAGTCTGATATTTTTAAGGCCACACTCCGCAGCAATCTGTAGGCTTTTTAATTTGCCTTGGAAGCAAATATGCAGGCATCTGGAAGGCCCACACTACAAGAACAACTGCTGAAAATCTTCTCTCTTTCCCAAAGAAGAGTCCAGACCATTTATCACAGCCAGAGGCAATGCATGAGATGACTGTAACAAACAAATGAATGAGTGCCCAATAAATCACAGTAGCTTGATTAATCAATAAAGATATTGATTTTTTTAGTGATATTTCACAAACCCTCCCCCTCCCTCCACCAAGGGATTTACACAGGCCATGGAAAGATAAATTTATCTTCCATTCTTTGGAGCTTGTCTTTGACCTAGTGTAATAGGAATTGATCATTATCTAAATGTTGTTTTGGCTGGAATGTTGTAACTTGCCGTGTTACAATGTCTAGAGTTGCTTGTCCAGGTAACCATCATCTCCAGTTACATCTTTTTATAATACAGACTAATGCTTCTTACCAAAATCCCCCCGGAGCTCTCCTTTCCCAGTCCTTTGCCAGAGAGGAAAAATAATACCAGTAACGGTAACTTTCCTTACATACAAGGGGCCAGAGCTGTGAAGACTGTTTCACCAGTGGCTGGCTCTTTCTGTAAGCATCGCACACAAATGAAAAGGCCAAGAGCCACACAGTGATGCTCAGCGCTTTGTTTTCTTCCTGAGGAAGGAAGGATCCAAGTTCCACAGTAAGAAGCATGGATTTGTTCTCACACACTGGTCCTGGGGGTCAAGGTCAGATGGAATGTTTGCATGTTCCCTTGGGATGGAAGCAAATGGGTGGCAGGCCACCGTCACTGGCACGTTCCAGCACATTCTCAGCTCTCTCTGTCTCTGCACTGGACTCCCCATGGGGGGCCTCAACCTACGTACTTGGGAGGAGGCAGCTCCCTTATTCTCTTCTTGGTTGCAGACAACCTCAGAGGACTCAGTACCAATCCATCCAAGGTTTGAAGTGGTACAAACTATAAGGTGAACAGCAAAACCATATGATTTAAATGCTTTTTTTTTAGTGTAGAAAATGGCACTGGATATTTGCTAATGAATACTGATCTCTTGTAATGCTTGTTTAAAATTTTTTCTTTAATTAAAAAAGTTGTCAGTCTATTAGCTGGTCTTTAATCTTTGCTAATAGTTTTACATTCTGGTGTGCCTCTTTTTTTTTTTTTTTAAGGGCCACATCTGCATCATATGGAGGTTCCCAGGCTAGGGGTCCAATTGGAGCTGTAGCCACCGGCCTACACCATAGCCACAGCAATGCCAGATCCAAGCCGTGTCTGCAGCCTACACCACAGCTCCACAGCAACGCTGGATCCTTACTTAACCCACTGAACGAGGCCAGGGATTGAACCAGAAATCTCATGGTTCCTAGTTGGATGCATTTCTGCTGCACCATGAACTCAATTTTTTTTTTTTTTTTTTTTTTTTTTTACAGTTAAGAACTTTTCTGAATCTCTTTTCTCAGTGTCCACTCTTTCCCTCGATAGGCCTGTGCAATTGCATGATTTAAATACCACCTGTATGCTAGAAACTCCCAAATGCATATTAGCTTTTAAAAAAATTCTGAGCCCCAGGAGTTCCCGTTGTGGCGCAGTGGTTAACGAACCCGACTAGGAACCATGAGGTTGCGGGTTCGGTCCCTGCCCTTGCTCAGTGGGTTAATGATCCGGCGTTGCCCCTGCCCTTGCTCAGTGGGTTAATGATCCGGCCTTGCTGTGAGCTGTGGTGTAGGTTGCAGACGCGGCTCGGATCCCGCGTTGCTGTGGCCCTGGTGTAGGCCGGCAGCTACAGCTCCGATTCGACCCCTAGCCTGGGAACCTCCATATGCCGTGGGAGCGGCCCAAGAAATGACAAAAAGACCAAAAAAAAAAAAAAAAATTCTGGGCCCCAGACTTATGCATCCACCTGCCGAAGTCGCATCTCCACTTAGATGTTTTGCAAGCATCTCTCATCTGCCCTCAAAATCTGTTCTCACCCAGGCGTCCCCATTTCAGTGAATAGCATCACTATTGACTCAGCTCTCTAAGCCGGGAACCACTCAAGGGATCTTCCTGCAGTTGAGAGAGAGGCTTTTACAAGGGAAATCTGATGATGTCGTGTTCAAAGTCCTTCACCACCTTCCCACAGTACTTAGAACATAACTCAGAATCTCCCCTGTGCTCTTCAAGGCTGTGTCTGGTCTGGTGGCTGCCTGCCCCTCAGGTCTCTCTTCATTCTGCTCCCCTCTAGCTGCGCTGGCCTCCTTACTTGCGCTCAACAAACTTTCTTGCCAGCCTTGGAATCTTTGTCCTTATGGTTCCCTCGGCCTAGACCCTATTTTGCCCCATATTTCTTGTCTCAGGTTAAGTATCACTTCTTCAGAGACGCAGTTTCCAACTCTCCTGTCCAGAGTGGATCCTCCTATTGTTCTTAAAATGTCTTTATTTCCTGCAGACCACTCACCTCAGAAAGTGATTATTTTCTCCAGTTATGTGGATACTTCGGCGTTGTCTCAGAAAATGTTTTTTGACGCCAGTGACCACATCTCTCTTGTTGATTATTGACAATAACCAGTGCCTAGGTCTAGCTCAGCTTCCGGCATGTACAGACATAGAACATACTCTTTGTTGAATAATTAAATGTCAAAAATGATGAGCAAACTGACTAGGTAACTGGCCTTACCCCTTCTCATATCATCGTCTATGACCAAATAACTGACCGTACTTTGTGTGGGTGGGAGTGTGAGGCAGTTGCTCTCTCAAGCATAGTTGATAGAAGTATAAATAGGTAGAGCTTTTTCCAGTAGAAAAATATTCACTATGTAGGCTATATGATCCAGCAACCTTACTTTTAGAGAGTAATCACAGAATGGGAAGAGATCTATGCCCAAGGAGTCTATCATGGAGCTATTTATAGTAGCACCAAATTGGAAGGCACCCAGACATCCGTCAAACTGGTTAAATGCATTATGGTACATAAATACAATTGAATAATAGATGACCATTACAAATGGTGTAGATCTATATTTATTGACATGGATGAATGTTCATGACACATGGTTGAGTCAAATTCTCAGGTTACATATATTATGTACATACATAATGACTCCCTTCACACAAAGTTGTTTAAACTTAACTGTATGTACATAGAGAGAATGGAGGGATGGGATGTTTATCCAAATGTTTAGTAATGGTTATATCTTGATAATGGAAATGCAAGTGATCTTTGCTTTTCTTGAGTTTGGTTTTTACAAGGAGAATATATGCTTTTTATACTAATAGTAAAACTGTTGATTTATCAATCAATATACCTACCCTTCTGCTAGACTCAGTTGATAATATTTGGGAAATATTTACTATGTATTCATGAATAAGCTTACTCTGTAGTTTTATTTTTATTTTGTTGGGTTTTGGTAGCAGGTTTTGGGTAGCAGCCTTCACTAGTTAAATAAAAACAATTGTATTTTTTTTGTCTTCTTTTTCTATGCTCCAGAACAGTAATACTACAGGAATGATCAGATTTTTAACCCATTAAAATATCTAGGTTAGCTGAGCAGAGGTGGGAAGGTGGTATTTCTTTGGCAACTTAAAAAATATCTTCTGTGATTATTGGACTGTTCTGAATTACTATCTGATTAGTTTTTGGTGTTGCATATTTCCCTAGAAGACTCCTTATTTTCAAAGATACTGACTGAGATAAAATTTAAATAATTCTATTTCAAAAATCAGATAATATAATTCTGGTTATATTTCTGTTTTCTCACTTTTTATTAGTTAGCCTTACCAAGATTTTATCTATTGTATTGTTCATTTGCTTCAAAGGTACAGCTCTTTGATTGTTTTACTGATTTCCTATTTTCCAATTAATTTAGCTCAGATTTTAATCTTTATTAGTAGCATCATTCTAATTTTCTTAAGTTCCTTTTCTAAGATTTTGAAGGAAATATTTTGTTCATTTATCTTTATTTAATAACAAAAGAACATACTAATGAATTTATATTACGGAAAGTAAAAATATCAGTAAATTTCATTTTCTATTTTCCTCTACATAGGCTTCCTCTGGAAAGGATGAAAAAACAGAGGAAAGCCAATAGGCAAAAAAAAAAAAAGTTTTTTTTTCATTTAAAACATGGAATCTGATAAAATTTGGATAAATAATCATTTATAAATAAATAAGAATAAATATTTATAGTACTTTTCCTAGTGATATTTAAGAGGACATTGCTCTCCTAAAATCATAATAGCTGATGACATAAAAAGGGAGCAATATAAGACCAGGAAAGATTTCTCTGTGTTTGTCTAATTAAAATGGCAACAGTGAACTGTAGATTGCATTTTATGAAAACCAAAGTGCTTTATAAGAAGACAAACTCAAAAATTTCTTCAAAATTCATGAAATCGTATATGGAAATTCAAGGAAAGAATCATGGAAGATACACATCTAATATGCATGTAGTAAAACTTGCATGTGGGAACAGGGGAGGTGAAATAGAAATTGTCACAAAAAAGTGAAAACAATCACTATGTTGAAGACTCAAGTATCAAGCAGAATGATGAGACCTCACTTACACTTACTTAGAGCCTGTTGGCATTTTGGGGATTTAAGGATAAGTATGAAATCCACTGATACCGGAGCAGAACAACCATATCACCTATGAAGTGGAATCACGAAGGCAAAATTCCACCCACACCCTCCACTGTCCCTGTTTCTCTCATTGGCTGAGGAATGAGCCACTCTCTTAAAGGTACTGTCCTCTCTACAGGGAAAGGGACCCATATCAGGAACAGTAATGTTCCCCATCCTTCAGCTCCCAGGTGGGAGCCGGAGCTGCTTCAGTAGGATCTGTGAAATTCTGGAATCTGGCTACTTCCTGAGGTTCTGTGTAATCGATTAGATCAGCACTGCCTTCTAGGAGCTGATAACCAACCCTCTTCTTCGGTGTTGAGTTGGGGGGGTAAAGAATGGGTTAATTAGATTATGATGGGAGATTCTTTCAATTACGGCCCCTGCGCAGGCTCTTTCATCACTTCTAGTGGTTGTAGTTTGGTAGGTGTATGCCTCAATTTTCGTTCTCATGGAAAGTCCTTAAAACTGTCTAGCATGTGGGTGGAACTCCATCCTAGTTTTCAGCAATGATTGCTGATCCTATTTGTTTATATGTTTGAATGGGAACCTGTAGAGGAGGTGGAGTTAAAGATGTGAACTCAGAGGGCTACCTTGGACCAAATGTCTTCAAAATGACTTGTTGTAAAGATACTTGTTCCCATCTATCTGTACAATGAGATGCATATAATTGTTCTTGGGGGATGTTTGAAGAGGGAAAGGGTAGATTTTGATTTGGATATATGTCCTTGAGACTTTTTCAGTGAAATTTCATGGTTATCTGTTTAGTTTATATAATATATGCTATAACATATAATTTATGTATTTGAGAATTTATGGGAGTACCATAATGTGGCTCAGCAGAAACCAACCTGACTAGTATCCATGAAGACATGGGTTTGATCCCTGGCCTCACCCAGTAGGTTAAGGATCCAGTGTTGTGGTGAGCTGTGGTGTAGGTTGCAGTCACAGCTCACTCAGATTCTGTGTTGCTGTGGCTGTGATGTAGGCTGGCAGCTACAACTCTTATTCAACCCCTAGTCTATGCTGCACCTGCGGCCCTAAAAAAAAAATAAATAATAGTTTATAAAAACTAATGAGTACTTTTTGAAACTTAAAATTTATTAATCAGTCTTTATTTAATCATGAACCTTATCTAAATTATTCTTACCTAAGTCAGTGTTTTGCACTTAACCCAGATTTTGTTTCCTCTGTGTGTATATTTGTGGTTGGTGCTACTTTCTTTTTATTTAAAAATAAAGATGAGGGTGTTCTCTGGTGGTTTTGTGGTTAGGATTTAGCACTTTCAACACTGCGGCCTGGGGTGTAATCCCTGTTCTAGGAGCTGAGATCCTGAGATCCCACATCAAATTGCTGCATATCCTGGACAAAAAAGAAAACAAAAAGGGTTTTTTTTTTTTTTTGGCCGTTCCCAGGCTAGGGGTGGTATGGGAACTTCAGCTGCCGGCCTACTCTGCAGCCATAGCAATGCTGGATCCCAGCCTCATCTGCAACCTATACCAGAGCTCACGGCAAGGCCAGATCCTTAACACAATGAGCGAGGCCAGGGATTGAGCCAGTGTCCTCGTGGATACTAGTTGAGTTCATTACTGCTGAGCCACGATGGGAACTCCAAAAAAGATGTTTACATAGCAAAGCAGCAGACATTTTCATGTGTCATTTTGTCATGTGATGTTTTGTCATGGGAAGGGCCCCCAAATTTCTTGAGCCCTTGGGAAAATTTGTCAACATGCATATTAAAGAATAAAAAATATAAAAACATTTCTAACTGCTAAAATGTAGCTACTCTACCTTCTGTCTTTAGAATATTATTTGTAAAAGAAAACAACAACAGGCTAATCTGCGCCCTCAATGTGGATTTGGAACTATTTGGGGGAAGACACAGGTTGTTTTCTTTCATGCAGTTCTAGGCATGAAATCTGCCATCATGCTGGGCAAATATGTATGTATTGTGTTTTGGGAGAGAACTATCAGAAACTGCCCATGCTCTGTTGATGGGCATTTAGGTTGCTTCCATGTCTTGGCTATTATAAATAGTGCTGCAGTGAACATTGGAGTGCATGTGTCTTTCTGAATTATGGTTTCTCCCATAGATGCTATAGGAGTAGGATTGCTGGATCATATGATAGTTCTATTTTCAGTTTTTTGAGGAACTTCCATACTGTATTCCATAGTGATTGGACCAATTTACAGTCCTACGAATGGTGTAGGAGAGTTCTCTTTTCTCTGTACCCTCTCCACATTTATTATTTGTGACTTTTTGATGATAGCCATTCTGACTTATATAAGATGATACCTCATTATAGCTTTTATTTGAATTTCTGTAATAATTAACATTGTTGAGCACCTTTTCATGTGTTTTTTGGCTGTCTTTGGAACAATGTCTATTTAGATCTTCTGCCCATTTTTAAAATTGGGTTGTTTGTTTTTTAAATATGAACTGCATGAGTTGTTTGTATATTTTGGAGATTAATCCCTTGTCAGTCACTTCATTTGCAAATGTTTTATCCCATTCTGTGTGTTGTCTTTTTGTTTTGTTTATGGACTCCTTTGCTGTGCAAAAGCTTTTAAATTTAATTAAGTTCCATTTGTTTACTTTTGTTTTTATTTTCATTACTCTGGTAGGTGGATCTGAAAAGACATTGCTGTGGTTTATGTCTGCCTATGTTTTCCTCTAAGAGTTTTATTGTATCTGGTCTTATATTTAGGTCTTTAACCAATTTTGATTTTATTTTTGTGTATATAGTATTAGAGAGTGTTCTAATTTCATTCTTTTACATGTAGTTGTCCAGTTTTCCCAGCACTGCTTATTGAAGAGACTATCTTTTCTCCATTGTATATTCTTGGCTCCTTTGTGGTAGATTAGTTGGCCATAGGTGTGCAGGTTCATTTCTTGGCTTTTTCTTCTGTTCCATTGATCTATATATCTATTTTTATGCCAATACCATACTGTTTTGATGACTGTAGCTTTGTAGTATAGCCTAAAACATCCCTAATGAGGAAAAGGAATCACTCACTCATGTATAGGAAACACACTATGTTCCATATAGAATAAACCCAAGGAGGAACACCCTAAAACACATGTTAATCAAACTGACCAAAGGTAAGGATGAAGAGAAACTATTGAAAGCAGCTAAGGAAAAGCAACAAATAACATACAAGGGAACCCTGATAAGATTACCAATGATTCTGATGAAACCAGTTGTTTACACACGTCTCACATATATCCTGATTCTAGTGATTTTTGAAGAGCAAATTTGTGACTTTACAGAAGTGAATGTGATGCATTTTTGGTGTTATTTTGGCCATTGATTCTGGTTGCTTAGTCCACACATCTGTTGCTGTTGCTGTTTATGATGATAGTGCTTCTCTGCATTAATTCCCTTCAAAATGAAAAATACTGCACAGTTTTGTAAAGAGTGTATTGTTCAAGGGATAATTTGCATCAGATCCCACAGATCTCTTTTGTGCCTGTTTTCTGGGAAAATTTCTGCTTGAATTTTTATCAGTCTGATTCAAAATTTTGTGATGAATCTGTTCACATTAGCATCACTCTGGCCTGAGGCATCCATTTCTATTTCCTGTGTGGCCATCTTTTCATCTCTAGGTTTTACAAATTGATGAAGTCCAACAACAACTAGTGGCTCAAAGCCAGCAGGAAACACATGTAAAGATCATTTCTTATCTAACTCATCCTTTCTTTCATTAATTGTAGCTATTTGATTGAAGATAGCATCTTGGAATGCAGTACATTGCCATTCAAATCTTTGAATTTAGATGCTCGACTAGATCACAGGACCACTGCTCCTGAGCTGTCAAAGAAGAGTGAAAGGGGCCTCAGAGCTGCCTGTCTTTGGAGTGGTCCTACAGTGTTCAGATGAAAGTTGAGATACTCTGGATTTAAAATTGGCATTCCTGAGAATAATGAAGCATCTCACTGACAGCAACATTTCTGTACCCTTGTATGTTGAGTCTATCAGGAACTTCTGAGTGCCGCTTTATTCTTCTTTATAAACATGGCAGATGTTCTGACCTTGGTGAGGCCTCACGTTGCTCCCCCAATACATCTCCTTGCTTTTTCTGACAAATCTGTCTTTATCTTTTTGCACCGCAGCTTCTTCATTTTCATTATTGAATCTTCCCCTTGTTCTTCATCTACTCTCAGATCTTGCACTGCTGTGGTTAGTTTCCAGGCCCCTCTCCGTGCAAGAGGGTAGTTAGACAAAACAATCAGTGTGGCAGAGGAAGATGAGAGAAGGGTCTTACGGTGTGGCCAGTTGAGTGTCCCATCCTCTCCATGGTTCCCAGGCCCCTGGCAGCTGGAGCAGCATTGTTCATGTCAGCTCTGGGTTTGGAAGAGCCTCACTGCGGTCGTGATTCTCTGTGTTAGAGTTACACTATGGGCGACTTGGATGAAATAAAGATTGAGGTTATTTGGAAGTCTCCTCATTAAACTGCATGTCTTTTGAGCCTATAGATCACATCATTCATACTACAACCATTTTGTTTTGGGAGAGTTTTACATTACATGTCTTTGCTCTTTTATTCAAAAAATTATTTTTGGTCTTTTTCGGCCTGTACCCATAGCACATGGAAATTCCCAGGCTAGGGGGCCAATTAGAGCTACAGCTGCCAGCCTTCTCCACAGCCACAGCAATGCCAGATCCGAGCTGAGTCTGTGACTTACACCATAGCTGGTGGCAACGCCAGATCCTTAACCCACTGAGTGAGGCCAGGGATTGAACCCACGTCCTCATGAATACTAGTTGGGTTCATTACCGCTGAGCCACACCAGGAACTCCTCAAAAATATTTTTTAATTAACTTCTAAAACAGGAATGGGGTTTACTGCCACATGTAATAGTTGTTCTCAGCCACTTTTCCTGACAGCCTTCTCCTACTGCTGTAGCTCTCCCCAGGCTCCAGCAACAGCTCCCTCTGGTAGGCTGAATAAAGGACCCGATGAAATCCACGTCTGAATCTCTGGAACGCATACATATTACCTCCTATGAGAAAACAGTTGTTGCACCTGTGATTAAGTTAAGGGTCTTCAGGTGGAGAGATTGTCTTGGACTATCTGCACAGGCCCTAAATAAAATTACAAGTATCTCTAGCAGAGGAAGATTAAGGGCGATTTGACTACATGCAGCTGAGAAAAAAGCCCTGTGATGGAAGCAAAGTCAGAGAGAGTAGATGCCACATTGCTGGCTTTGAAGATGAAGGAAAGGACCTTGAGCCTAGTAGTGCAAGGAATTCAGCCTCAGATGCGGGACAAGGCAGGGAAATAGAGGCTCCCCTTGAATCTCCAGAGGAGGAGTGACCCAGGTGACTCTTTGATTTTAATCTGTTAAGACTTGTCTTGGACATCTGACCTCCAAAACCAGAGGAGAATCTATTTCTCTTGTTTTTAGCCACTGTTTTGCTTGTTTGCTTTGTCTTATTTTGTTTTGTTCTATCATAGCAATAGGAAACTAGTACACTGCCTTTGCCCTTCCAAGCCTAGTGGAAATTGTTCTTGCTGTTGCTAACTTCAAGTTGCTTCACCACCCTTAACCTGCGTCCACCTTTGTAAGATGTCTCATTCATTACAGTCTGTTGAACCGCCTTTTACAGAATGCTACTTCTTTCCTGCTGGGACCCTGATTGATACACCTCTCTTCCTCTGCCAAGGGCAGGAGGACTATGACAGGGAATTCTCATTTTATTTTCATCAAGTTCCATGGGGAAAGGACCTTGGGCTTTGTTTTGCTGTGCCTGCTTTTATAAATGGATTGATTCATGGAGGAACACTGTCAGTCTGCATTTGAAAAAAGTATGCGTGGAAAAAGAAACGATCTTAAAGTAATGATATTTACATTTAATACAAATATACCATATGATCCGACTTACATGTCTTACACAAGCAGTCGTTATTTTTTTTATCTAATGATTTTAATTTTTTTCCATTATAGCTGGTTTACAGTGTTCTGTCAACTTTCTACTGTACAACAAGGTGACCCAGTCACACATACATACGTACATTCTTTTCCTCACATTATCATGCTCCATCGTAAGTGACTAGATATAATTCCCAGTGTTTATACAGCAGGATCTCATTGCTTATTCATTCCAAAGGCAATATAGTTTGCATCTATTAACCCAAATTCCCAGTCCATCCCACTCCCTCCCCCTCCCTCTTAGCAACCACAACTCTGTTCTCCATGTCCATGAGTTTCTTTTCTGTGGAAAGGTTCATTCGTGCTATATATTAGATTCTAGATAGAAGTGATATCATATGGTATTTGTCTTTCTCTTTCTGACTTACTTCACTCAGGATGAGAGTTTCTAGTTCCATCCATGTTGCTGCAAATGGCATTATTTTGTTCTTTCTTATGGCTGAATAGTATTCCATTGTGTATATATACCACATCTTCTTAACCCATTCATCTGTTGATGGACATTTGGGTTGTTTTCCTGTCTGGCTATTGTGAATAGTGCTGGCTATTGTGAATAGTGCTGCAATGAACATATGGGTGCATGTGTCTTTTTCAAGGAAAGTTTTGTCCAGATATATGCCCAAGAGTGGGATTGCTGGGTCATATGGTAGTGCTATATATTTTTTTCTAAAGTACCTCTATACTGTTTTCCATAGTGGTTGTACCAATTTACATTCCTACCAACAGTGCAGGAGGGTTCCCTTTTCTCCACACTCTCTCCATCATTTACTATTTGTGGACTAATTAATGATGGCTATTCTGACTGGTGTGAGGTGGTACCTCATGATAGTTCTGATTTGCATTTCTCTAATAGTTAGTGATGTTGAGGATTTTTTTCATGTGCTTCTTGTCCATCTGTCTATCTTCTTTGGAGAAATGTCTATTCAGGTTTTTTGCGCATTTTTCGATTGGGTTATTGTGGTTTTTTTTGCTGTTGAGTTCTATACGTTGTTTGTATATTTTAGAGGTTAAGCCCTTGTCAGTTGCATCGTTTAAAACTACTTTCTCCCATTCTGTAAGTTGTCTTTTTTTTTTTTTTATAGTTTCCTTTGCTCTGCAAAAGCTTGTCAGTTTGATTAGGTCCCACTGGTTTATTTTTGCTTTTATTTCTGTTGCCTTGGGAGACAGACCTGAGAAAACATTTCTAAGGCTGATGTCAGAGAATATTTTGCCTATGTTCTCTTCTAGGAGTTTGATGGTGTCTTGTCTTATGTTCAAGTCTTTAAGCCATTTTGAGTTTATTTTGTGTATGGTGTGAGGGTATGTTCAGTTTCATTGATTTACATGCAACTGTCCAGTTTTCCCAGCAATACTTGTGGAAAAGACTGTCTTTTTCCCATTTTATGTTCTTGCCTCCTTTGTCAAAGATTAATTGACCAAAGGTGTCTGGGTTTATTTCTGGGTTCTTTATTCTGTTCCATTGGCCTGTATGTCTGTTTTGGTACCAGTACCACACTGTCTTGATGACTGACTTTGTAATAGTGCCTGAAGTCTGGGAGAGTTATGCTTCCTGCTTGGTTTTTGTTCCTCAGAGTTGCTTTGGCAATTCTGGGCCTTTTGTGGGTCCATATAAATTTTTGGATTGTTTGTTGTAGTTCTGTGAGAAATGTCATGGGTAATCTGATAGAGATTGCATTGAATCTGTAGATTGCTTTGGGTAGTATGGCCATTTTTACAATATTGATTTTTCCAATCCATGAACATGGAATATCTTTCCATTTCTTTGAATCCTCTTTAATTTCCTTGATGGATGTTTTATAGTTCTCAGCATATAAGTCTTTCGCCTCCTTGGTCAGGTTTATTCCCAGTATTCGATTTTTTGGGGGTGCAGTTTTAAGTGTTGTATTTTTGTATTCCTTTTCTAATATCTCATTGTCAGCATACGGAAATGCAACTGACTTCTGAATGTTAATCTTATATCCTGCTCCTTTGCTGAATTTGTTGATCAGTTCAGGTAGTTTTGGGGTTGAGTCCTTAGGATTTTTTTACATAGAATATCATGTCATCTGCATACAGTGACAATTTTGCCTCTTCTATTCCAATTTGGATACTTTATATTTCTTTTGTTTGTGTGATTGCTGTGGTTAGGACTTCCAATACTATGTTGAATAAAAGTGGCGAGAGTGGGTATCCTTGTCTTTTTCCAGATTTTAGTGGGAAGGCTTTCAGTTTTTCTCCATTGAGTATCATGTTTGCTGTGGGTTTGTCATAAATGGCTTTTATTATGTGAAGGTATGTTCCCTCTATACCCACTTTTTTTTCTTTTTTTTTTGTACTACTCAAATGAATTTATCACATCTGTAGTTGTCTAATGATCATCACAATCTAATTTCACAGGATTTCCATCCCACAGCCCAAGCACACACCCCACCCCCCAAACTGTCTCCTCCAGAGACCTTTAGTTTTTCAATGTCTGTGAGTCAGCATCTGTTCTGCAAAGAAGTTCCTTCTGCCATTTTTTCAGATTCCACATGTCAGTGAAAGCATTTGATGTTTGTGTCTCATTGTATGGCTGACTTCACTTAGCATGATAGTTCCTACGTCCATCCATGTTGCTAAAAAATGCCGGTATTTCGTTATTTTTAATGGCTGAGTAATATTTCATTGTGTATATGTACCACATCTTCTTGATCCACTCCTCTGTCGATGGACATTTAGGTTGTTTCCATGTCTTGGCCATTGCAAATAGTGCTGCAGTGAACATCGGAGTGCATGTGTCTTTGCGAGTCATGGTTTTCTCTGGATAGATGCCCAGGAGTGGGATTGCTGGATCAAATGGGAGTTCTATGTTTAGTTTTCTGAGGCATCTCCATATTGCTTTCCACAGTGGTTGCACCAATTTACATACACCAACAGTGTCCTAGGGTTCCTTTTTCTCCACACCCTCTCCAGCACTTATTGTTTGTCGACTTTGGGATGATGGCCATTCTGGCTGGTGTAATGTGGTACCTCAGAGTAGTTTGGATTTGCATTTCTCTGATAGTAAGTGTTGTTGAACATCTTTTCATGTATTTTTTGGCCATCTGTATGTCTTCTTTGGAGAGTTGTCTGTCTCTATACCCACTTTGGTAAAAGTTTTGATCATGAATGGATGGGACTTTGTCAAATGCTTTCTCTGCATCCATTTGAGATGATCATGTGGTTTTAGACTTTTCTTTTGTTATGTGATGTATAAACAGTCTTTATATTGTCAAAGCAAGGTTTTACCTTGCTAATCATAATATGGGAATGAAATAACTCATACTGGAAGAGTTCATTCTTAAAATGTTTTTAAATAGTATGTGTTGGAGTTCTCACTCTGGAGCAGTGGGTTAGTGATCATACTTGTCCCTGTGGTGTTACTGGTTCGATCCCTGGCTTAGCACAGTGGGCTAAAGTTCTAGCATTGCCACAGCTGTGGCCTAGGTCAGAGTCCATACCTGGCTTGGGAACTTCCATATGTCATGGGTGTGGCTGAAATCGGAAAAAAAAAATAGTATTTGTACTTTTTGAGAATAGGCCTTCTGAAAATCTTTTCTTTTTCGTTGCTGGTTCATAAGTACCCAGTCTGGAAATTTAGGGTTGTCAGATGTTATTTCACACACACACAAAGTCTAATGGTTTACTGTGTGGTATTTCAGTCCTACTAAAGACACTGAAAGTCAGTTTATGGTTTTGCAACCGTGAAACATAAATATATTAAATGATATTATGCCAAGGTCCAGAATTCACCTGTACACTGGAGAAGTTTTACACTTATGCCCTTATAGAATAACAAAATGCATTATCCTCTAGTGGATTGATTTAATAGCTTTTTATAGATCTGAACCAAGCAATTATTCCCAAACCCCAGCTATTCTGACCTTCTCATCATTGTTGCTACTGCTCTAAAAAGTGTTTTGTATGTTGTGTGGGTACTGAGCAGGAATCTTAAGCATACACTATCCCTAAGCTCTAAGTTTTAATCTTTTGCTGTAGCTCTTCTTCTTCTTCTTCTTTTTTTTTTTTTTCTTTTTAGGGCCACACTTGTGGCATATGAAAATTCCCAGGTTAGGGGTCTAATTGGAGCTGCAGCTGCTGGTCTACACCACAGCCATAGCAATGCCAAATCCGAGCCTTGTCTGTGACCTACACCACAGCTCATGGCAATGCTGGATTCTTGAACCCACTGGGCGAGGCCAAGGACTGAACCTGTGTCCTCATGGATACTAGTTGGGTTTGTTACCGCTGAGCCATGATGGGAGCTCCAGCTCTTCTGTTCTGAAGAGAAGGAAGGTTTGCTAAGAGAAACTAAAAGCAGCAGACATGACTTTGAAATATATAAAAGCATGTTTTTAAAAGTGTTAAGTGAAGGAGGTCCCTTCAAGGTGCAGCAGAAACAAATCTGACTAGGAACTATGAGGTGGCGGGTTTGATCCCTAGCCTCGCTTGGTGGGTTAAGGATCTGGCATTGCCGTGAGCTGTGGTGTAGGTCTCCGATGCAGCTCGGATCTGGCATTGCAGCAGCTGTGGTGTAGGCTGGCAGCTGTAGCTCCGATTAGACCCCTTACCTGGCAACTGCCATATGCTGCAGGTGTGGCCCTAAAAAGCAAAAAAATAAAAATAAACTGTTCAGTGAAATATTTATCTTTGTTTTTTACTTATGGGGCCCTTGATTGATTGATTTTCTACAGTTCTCCAAATAACAAAGTTTGCACTTCTTACATTAGCAGGTACCTTCCACCCAGCACTCTTCCGAGTGTATTTTATTTTCCTTACAGTATTTATTACCTAAAGAATTATCTTAGTACGTTTATTTATTTATTTATTTTTATTTTTTCGAATCAGAATCAAATCGAAGCTATAGCTGCTGCCTACACCACAGCAACAGCAACACGGGATCCAAGTCATGTCTGCAACCTGCACCACAGGTCATGGCAATGCTGGATCCTTAACCCACTCAGTGAGGACAGGGATTGAACCCGTAACCTCAGGTTCCCAGTCAGATTTGTTTCTGCTGTGCCTTGATGGGAACTCCCATTTATTTGTTTTTGAAATCTGCCTCCTCTGAAAGAATATAAACCTCACAAGGATCAATATTGCTATTGCTCCCTGGGTCTTTGAAAGTATTCAACATATAATGAGAATGGAAGGAAATGTTTATGAAACAAATCAAGATGTCATCAGCTTTAGGCCTTTAGATGGTCAAGTTGATTGTGTCACAGGTTATTTGTTGACAGCTATGTTTATAATGCTACATATTTTCTCTGAAAAGATATAAAGAAAAGAAAAAAAGGAGTTCCCGTCGTGGCACAGTGGTTAATGAATCCGACTAGGAACCATGAGGTTGCGAGTTCGATCCCCGGCCTTGCTCAGTGGGTTAAGGATCCGGCGTTGCCGTGAGCTGTGGTGTAGGTTGCAGATGCGGCTCGGATCCCGTTTCACTGTGGCTCTGGCCTAGGCTGGTGGCTACAGCTCCGATTCAACCCCTAGCCTGGGAACCTCCATATGCTGCGGGAGCGGCCCTAGAAAAAGCAAAAAGACAAAAAAAAAAAAAAAAAAAAAAAGAAAAAAAAAAGAAAAGAAGAAAAGTACCTTAATATTTTGGGCCAAGAAGTGTGTCCCAGACAGATTTCATCACCAAAGTAGACCTAGATTCAAGGCTGGCACCATCCATCTGGAGATGTTCCATTGCTCAAGAGTCAGGGATAAGTCCTCGTTACCACTGATGCTTGACTTTAAACAATTTAAAGACATGCTGTAACTCCCACCCCTTGTACTCCCAGAATAAGATCAAGGATTAAAAAGCTCCAGGAGTTTCCAATCTCAGTGGAAAATTGGCTGTCACATGGAACGAGATATATACTAACTGATTTTGCCATGCAATTGGGTTCCTAATGAAAGCAGCATAAAACAAAACTGCACCCCTCTGTATTTCGTTTGCACACCTTGTACCTGGAATAAAATGTAACTGCTGTAAATCTTTACGTTGGATTCAATAAAGCAGTAATATTGTCCTGTGCAAACTGACCATTTAGCTTAACGACTGATTTGTTACCCCATTAACTTGTCCCATGCCTGGTGTTGGGGCTCCCCGCTAACTGAGTCGTTGTTAACTACTGTAACGAACAGATTCTTCCAAGGGGAAAAACATCTTACACTGGAAAGTTAGTGATGTCGCCGACTGACATTTTAAAGGTGGCCGTGGAATAATGAATAGATTTTAAAGTTTAATCATGAAGGCGTTGTAGGACCTCAAAAAATAGCTTTCGAAATGAAGTAAGTGGAAGAAAAAACATGTAGAATCTTGTCAGGGCTTTGCAGTTTGGCACATTACATGTCAGATTTCTTAGCTGCTACTTAAAAAATCCCTGTAGTCAAATCGCATGGTTCGGAAATGTGATACTATTATTAGGAGTTGCGCCATCTCCATTTATTTTCTCCTTTTGACCAGGGTGCTCTCTGACATTAAAATACCCCTCGCATCCTCTGAAGAAACAGATGAAGCTATGAAGGGGGTCGATTCAGAATTAGAATAAGCTGGTGGGAAGGTGCAGTGCCCTCAGAGGCACCCTAGATGTGGAGAAGAGAATGGATGACTTGAAGCCAGTTCTTATGACTGGCGGCTGGTGTAGGGAATGGCTAAGCTTGTAAGTCACGGGTGGTCTAGCCTGGATGCCTCTACTGGAGATAATAATTCCATGGCTTTAGGATAATGTGATTAAAGTTTCCCACAGTTTTATCAACCTTTATAAAGATGTCACATAAGCCCTTTGTTTCATAGAAGAAACTCTAATGTCTTTCGCTTTGAGCTTTTGTAACATCCAAGGGCCTTTCTGCAAAGCAGATTCATCTTTGTCTTCTTTTCGAAAGCAAACTCTCTGGCAGTTTTCGATATGTGATTTTCCAAGATTATATTAGTATCCACTCCTTCAAAAACATATTAAATGAGAAAAATGAAGCCATAAACATGTTGGAGGAAAACAGTCATGAATATTTATATAACCATGCGGGGGAGGGAGGAGTCCTCTTTGTTCTTGAAAGGCTGTCTCAGCATGGCACAAAAAGGCAGAATTCACAATGGAGAGGTCCATGCATTTCTAGTAAATAAAAATTAAAAACAAACCTCTGAATGCCAACCCACAATAAAGTTCAAAGGCAAACTAGAAACGGAATCACAGCATTTCTGCAGTGCAGGCTAAATGTTAATTTGCTAAATGTAAGATGCTCTTTTAAAAGTAAATAAGGGAAATTGGACATAACCTAAATACTCAACAATGGGGGACTGATGAAATAAATTCTTGGCATTGATAAAACAAAATAAAAATATGTAGTCATAAAAATAGAATTTTATATTAGACATGGGAAGATGTTCAGAATATAAATGGGAGAGGCAGTTACACAGTAGAAATTTGATAAATATATTTCTACTTTTACTAAATGTTAAATGACTAGCACAGAATTCTGGAAGAGTAAACAATAAAGTATAATGATCATCCTTAGTTGGTGATATTTTAGGGGATTTTTTGATGATCCAGTTTGTCTAAAATGAGCATGAATTACCTATGTAGAAGTACAAAGAATTGCATCAAGGTGTATTAAATACACCATGGATATATCACCAGTGTCAGACTGCTGGTTAAAATATTCTTTCATTTTTATTTTATTTTGGTGAATTACCATCAAAAGTCCTTTTAAGTGGATGTCTTTGGAAATCATATTATATCTTCCAGATCCTTGAGGGGCATAAGCTGGTATTTAAAGTTTCTGTTGATGGGCTATAGGATGACCTGATATGTGGAATTCTGCCATCCTGGAATTTATAGATCAAGGGAAAATGATGCAGCTGCTTCTTATATCTGTGCACCACAGAGGACCACAACCTAGAAATGATGCTGGCCATCACTGCCATTGCTCATGCTGGGTAATAAAAAGTCTCTGGCCATCAACTCCCCACTCCTGCCATGGCTGTGCTGACAGAGCTCCATGCCAGGAGCTTAGCCAGGGAAAGGATTCCTGGAAAAACTTACATGAAAAATATGCTGCCACAGTTGGACTGCTTTCGCTAGTGTCTCGTTGTGGCTTACCACTGGTGTGCCAAATAGAGATTGAAGGGACCCGTTCTTGCTCTTACATAGTTTTCTCTACTTCTCCCCGCATGGTGGAAGTATGGTATTAGGTGTAACTAGGCAGGGCTTCTGAACCTGTGTTATGATACTGCTGTGCTACTTGCTAATATGTAACCTTGGACAAGTTACTTAACTTCCCTATTCTTTGCTTTTCATATCTGTAAAGCGGATTTGATATGACTACCCATCTCACATAGGGTTGAGGGAATGAAATGGGCTAATACATGTAAAGAACTAAGACAGTGATTGGCCCGTAATAAGTACTCAGCACATGTCAGCTATTGCTGTTGTCGCAAGGTTCGCAACCCATCGAAACGCCCCTAAGTTTGAAGAATGTCCTTGGTCATCGTACAATTCCAGGAGTGGCTGAAAGGGCTGGTTTGTACACATCCTCGGAGTTCTAACTCAGAGCTAACCTAACCATGTGGTATTCAATCATTTTAACAACTCTAGGAGTTGATACTGTATTCTGGCTTCCATATGATAATAGGTTTGACAGGACCCATTCTTTTCCAGTCCCGCAGAGTCCCTCTTTCTGCACCCTCCGTCTGACTTCCTTTTACAGAATTGCCTGGAATTCATAGGTCTGAATTCCAGCAGCGCTCCTGACTGCTCCTGACTGCCTCCCCTCCAGCAAACTCCATACTCCTCAGGGGGATCTGAAGAGTCCTGACTGAGTAGCCCATTCTAAGAATTGCTGGTGGATCTGCTATGGCCCTTTGTCACAGTTCTAGACGTAGATTTCCCTCAGTCTTGGTGGTTGACCTTAGACTTTCATTTCCTCTTGATTTTAGGGTACAGCCTCTGTTTGATCATCTCAGGACAGCAGTCTTGCTGAACTCTGGCTTCTGCCTCCCGTTGCCACACCACATCCATGTAGTCTTCTTCAAGCCCCTACCTCTGGTGTTCCTGTTGCCTTCTTTTCCAACCCCCGCTCTGTTTTGTCCACTTGTAGGCCGTCCATTGACAGAAACCACCTGCTTACTTGAGCCTCTGCCTAATGGCTCTTGGCGCCTTCCATGTGCCACTGGCCAAGGCAGATTTGGTCCCTGCCGGAGAGTCATTGGATCAACAGCGTGCTCTCTGGATTAGCTCTGTTAGGCCTATGGGTCCTTCCAAATCTGTTCATTTTGCCAAGAACAAAGCTCCACCTCTGGGATCTGTGGTTTGTTCATGTCAGAACCCTCTTCTCAACTCTTTTTTGTGGTCATTAACGCCAGCCAATAAATGAACTCTTCACCCCCATTCTATGAGGACAGAGGCGGGTGCCATCATTGACCCGAGTTACCATTAGCATAGGAGCATTTTCCCATCTGTCCATGTGGGGAGCTTGGGAGTTGTCCAAATGGAAGACGCCTCTTGCTTTTGAATGGCGGGAGGGGGTCAACTGACCATCTCGACTCATGCTCAGCAAGCCAAAATGAGCTCATTTCACTTTAAATAATGAAATTGTTTATAAAATTGTATTGATTTCTCAAGCCTTTAATGTTCAAATATTTTTCATCAGCCATCAAGAGATAAAGATGCTTGCAGAAAGCAGAAAATAGAAAAGTCAATTCTGTGACGAGTGGAAAACTGCATTACTTGAAATTCTCTTGCCCGTCTTCTATAAAACTGAAAACAGGCAAAAATAACCTCTTATTTGCATATAAAATAGCTACCTAAAATTGGTCTACAGCTTATCTCATGCTATAAACACAAGGCAAGGAGAAAATACACATTTGTATGTACAGCTTATGTTGAAAAGTCTAGTTAAACCTAAATTATGCATTTCCATTCAGGAAAAACTTGTCCACCAATAGAAAACTGCAGCCATTTGGCTGGCAAAACACTCCAAAAGTTCACGTGGTAGGAAGCAGCTTCCTATGTTTGTACAAGCTGTTGGTTACACTGCAAAGCAAAGTATTTGATTAAAATATCATTTCTCAGCCTCCTGTGGAATGTGGCTGCACTACTGAGAAAGTGTCATCATTTTTGAGGTTGGTAAGTGTGAATCATAGGGTAGAGAGAGCAGGAGCAGGCAGAGAGACTGCAGTGCAGATCTGATGCTCATGAAGCAGAGGAGGAGAAAAAGAGGAGGATTGGGTAGGAAGAGTCTCAGATTAGTATAGCTCCAGGGTAGGTTCAGCCAGGCTGCCACAGGTTAAGAGTGCTTAGCAGGAGATTCCATGTTGGGCAGGGGTAGCCTGGGGAGTACATGGCCTCAGCATGCGTGTTTCATTAGATTCCAGATCGTGGCAGGGAGGGGCTGTTAGCTAACTGCAGTCTCCGAAGGGAGGTTGGCATGCCTACCACCATGACTGCTATGGTGGCCATTTGGTGACTTAAAGCTTTTCTAGTTGGTCCTGGTGGGAAGATTAATTGTATCTTCTACAGTGTTCCATAGCCACAAGCACACCCTTGAATCTTATTTAACAAAATTTTTACGATAGTTTGGTAGCAAGGATTGGCAGTCATGAACCATTTCTGTTTGGAAGTTCTTTGCAAAATGACACAAACTTAAAGAAGAAAGAGACAGTCTCTTGTCTGATAAATTAGTTGTCATCTTTTCTTCCTTATTGGGACGGAGGTTCTCTGGTGTCTACTACCCAGCATGGCCTTAGAAGTAAAGGACCACCAGAAATGAAACTCCTACGATAAGTGGGAAACAGCTGCTAGGTTGTCAAGTCTTTTGGTCCTCAAATATTTTCTCTACTAGTCTTTCCTTGTTGTAGCCTCCTCATTCCAGATCGACTTTTCCCACTATCAAGGTTAGTAATGGCTTTCTTTCTTTTTAATTTTTTAATTTCATTTTTTATTTTTTCCTTTTTAGGGCCACACTGATGGCATATGGAGGTTCCCAGACTAGGGGTCATTTGGAACTACAGCTGCCGTCCTCCGCCACAGCAACACAGGATCCTTAGCCCACGGAGTGAGGCCAGGGATCAAACCTGCAACCTCATGGTTCCTAGTTAGATTCATTTGTGCTGCGCCACAATAGGAACTCATCTTTCTTTCTTTCTTTTTAAAAATATTTATTTATTTATTTTTTGGCTGCATCCTTAGCATATGGATTGAACCCAAGCCATAGCTGCTGATCTATGCCAGACCCTTTAACCCACTGTGCTGGACCAGGGATCGAACCCAAACCTCTGCAGTGATCCGAGCCACTGCAGTTGGATTCTTAACTGACTGTGCCACAGTGGGAACTCCTGCTGATGACTTTCTGAGGCCTTGATGAGTGAGAGGAGATAGGAAGGTGTGGGCATGTAAGTGATCTCTGCCCATACTAGGTGAGTCACCTAAAGTCAAGAATTAATTTTTTAAAAATTATCTTTGTTTATAGATTGAAATGCGTAACAGGTACTCAATTTTTGAATAATTGAGCAAAGAACAATGTAGATGGCTAGCAGTGAGCACAGTTCACATTGGACTGCATCAGGTAGTAACAGCAGGATTTTACGGAGCCCTCTAGACTGCAGTGCTCCTTCTCTCCTGAGTTTCCAAGCAGGGAAATTTTATTATGGTGGTTAGTTGCTCCCTGAGAGATACACCCCCCCCCCCGCCCCTGCTACTGTAATGGAAGAAGTAGGAAGGTACGTTTTGAAGATGGAGATCATAATTGTAAAAAATTATGGAGAGTCAGTGGGGCATTGGGTGATGAGGCAGAGTTTAATGGGTAGTGTTAAAGGGAGATTGGAACACTGTGGGCTGGTCGGGCAAATGCGTCCCCCTGCCTGGTGTTGTAAATAAAGTTTTATTGGAACACAGCCACACCTGTTTGCTTCCATATTGTCTATGGCTGCTTTTATGCCAGAACCGCAGACTTGAGCAGTTGCTGAAGCCAAGAACATTTACCCTCTGGCGCCTTAAGAAAATACTTAAGATCCCTGGGAGACAGGCTTAGCGTGGGCGTTATCATGGATTTTACAGTTTTGTCTGGAAGCAGGAAGACTGTTGGAGGAGATTTTATTAACATAGTTCCAACATCTTGGCGACACTGGCTCCTCTTTTTCCTGTCTCCTGGATATGTCTCCTCACCATGGTCTTAGTGTTTTCCTACTTTTTCCTTTTTGATCTTCCCTTTATATGACATGTTCTTGTCTCCTTTTTCTCTTCCTTTCCCCTGCCATCATTTTCTTCTCTTTTTACCTCGAGAATCTCAACTTGCCACATGTCCCGCCTAGTTGTTCATCTGTAAATAGGGATGAAATTATGGATCCCGTGGCCTTAGCCTGTAATTTGCCTTCCAGGTTAGCATTTCCAGTACCAGGTTCTCCGAAGGCCAAGCACACCTGTACCCTCCCCTGAAGTACAGAATCCCACAGTGTATTTCACACTGAATCCCTCACATCACTCACTTTTGGATGCATCTTGCTACACCAGTTTATGTGAGTGTCACCACCTGCAGTTTAAATAATGGACAATTTCACTGGCTCAGCATAGCCTCTGGCTTTCATGTCATATTTCTTCCCTGCCTCCTATAAAGACATGCCTACGTTTTTCCTCCCCCAGGTTATTACAAATCTAGTCACTATTACAGAAGCACAATTTTCTAGTCCCTTCAGTTTTGCTTGTATCGATTTTTAGCTCCATTTTATTTACATTGCTTTTAATGTAATATGTGGGCATTTTCATTCATACAGGTGACTCGATGAAGGAATAGGGTGCTCTGGACTCGATGAAGGAACAGTATGCTCTGTACCCAGCAAGCAGTTTTTCTTATTTGAGATCCCTTGTTTTAATTAAGCAGGAGAGTGATTTAAGTAGAAGGTGCCTCCTGTAGGAAATTTTATTAGTGCATGACGTCTAGCGTGATTGCTGTCATTTACCATAAGCAAACCAAAACAGAGAGGATTCGGGGAGTGTCAGTTAAGGTGACCTACGTTCAATAGGATACAATTCTATATTCCCACACATCTAGGACTTACATTCTGTGCAATGGACATCTACTTCCCACTTAGTGGATTGGGAAGAGATCACCATTAGTACCACACCTTTCCCGGAAATCATCTTTGGCAAGCTTACGTTACAAAGAAAGAAAAAGGAAACTGTATAGTATTTAAGAATGTTAATGTAATTTAACGTAATAGTAACGTAATTACCATAGTATGCACCGCATAAAATTTGCAACGCAGGCCACATTCAGTGTTAAAGGGCAGTTTCAGCTACTTAGGTAACAATGCCATGTACGATTTCTTCTTTCTTTTATTGGAAACTAATTTTGAAAGTCTTCATAAAGAGGCTCAAATGATGGTGGTTCTTGTGTGTAAGGAGGCATCCACTTATGGTTACTGCTCTTACGGAGGTCGAGAATTTCACGAAGATCCTAGTTTGAAGGAGGATGGTACAGAATGGCCACTCAAGACTGCCTACTGCCTTCTTCTGTGCCTTTCTGGACCTGCTTTGATTACTTCCACAAAATAGCTTTTAAACAAGCTGACCGGAAAGCTTTAGGGATCCAGCATAAAGCAACCTTGAGCCTGCGAACCCCTTTAACTCTCTTGAATTAAATGAGGTCACAAGAATATATTTAATATTGATACAATTTCTAACTCTATATTGAAATAGTGCTTTAATGAACAGTGTTCATTATTGTATATTTTTTCTTAGAGTACATTCATAGAAATGGAACTTTGAGGTCAAAGGTAAACATATTTTTGAAACTCTTGATGTGACTGCAAAAATACACATTTGAAAACTCACAGCAATGTGTGAGTGATCCTATTCTTTACTCCTCACTTTTCATCCACCTCTCCAGCCTTTATTACTTTTCAAGACTGTCAGCCTGATAGACAAAAAGGGCAATGTATTGTATTGATTTGTGCCTCTTTGAATAATAGAAAGGTAGACAATTTTTCATATTTTTATGGCACATGCATATTCCCTACCTCTCTAGCGGTATTGTTTATTTTAACTTTTCCGTCTCTTTCGCATCCTTAGTCTGTGTCTACCTGATCCCAGTCTGTGTTTATGTAGAACTTATTCCAGCAGATAAGAGTGAAAGAGCCGTTTAGAGCAGCAAACAACTTTTATTTTTTTAATTTTTTTATTTTTTTTGGTCTTTTCAGGGCTGTACCTGCGGCATATGGGGGTTCCCAGGCTAGGGGTCAAATTGGAGCTGTAGCTGCTGGTCTATGTCACAGCCACAGCAACACCAGATCCAAGCTGTGACTGCGGCCTACACCACAGCTCATAGCAATGCCAGAACCTTAACCCACTGAATGAGGCCAGGGATCAAGCCCGTGTCCTCATGTATACTAGTTGGTTTCATAACTTGCTGAGCCACAAGGGGAACTCCTGAAAAATATGTTTTATTTGGATACCTTAGAAACCTGCATCCTCATGGATACTAGTCAGGTCCATTACTGCTGAGTCACAATGGGAACTCCTGCAAAGAACTTTTTAATAGTTAGGATTATGCCTAAGTAGAACAGGTTACCGTTTGAGACAGCAGACTTCTTACTAGGAACATCTTCGGAGATTCCTTGAGTTGCCAGAAGTTTGGAATAGAAGAATTTAGCTATCTAACCAATCTCTGAAATCTCGGGATCCCTTTGAATTTTGTATAAAATATTTTGCATTACGGTTCCTTGTGTGTTGTCTGAAGAAAAAGAAAAGCAAAAACCTTTGTGTTAATAGTCGAATATAGTTGGAAGACACTTGCCCCTTTTAGACAGTAACAGCCAGTCAGGTGACTTCTGTTGACTTACGTGCACCTGGACTCAGGTGTGTACCTGCAAAGAACAGGTGGGGAGGGGAATGGGGGGATGTCATTCTGCAGGGGAAACTCAGTGAGTGCTCAGCACGTGCAGGGGTTGGCTTTCATTGCATATTCTTTTCAAGTAACACAGTAAGGCAACACCAGTAGCAATAATCGTTCTGACATGAAACATGACATTAGTTTTTTTCCCCGCTTTCAATGTAAACAGTGCATTTATAGTCCACTTAACACTAAGAGGTAATTTTCTCCTAATGAACAGAAAAGTTGTTAAAAAAAAAAGGGTCATAATATACGAAGAGCGGTGACTAATTTTAATGGAATTATGCATGCTTGATTCTTATTACCATAATTAGCTTTTCCCATGTTAGGTGTTTTGCAGGTTTGTATTCTACTAGAGTCCTCAATCAATAGCAGCCTCATGAGGGCCTGAGAAAAAGTTCAAGCCAAATGAACTTTCCCATATGTGTGTAAAATAAACTGCTGTAAATTAACGGGAGGGTTTTTTCCAGTGCTCTTGGAGAGTTTGAAATCACCAAGAATACGTCTTTGTATACATACAATTGTATCATCTTTTGGGGGAAAAAAGATACTAAACAAAGTAAAAGTATGAAAGAATGTGCTATAGTGTCACCTTTTCTTATTTCTTCCCCTTTTATTCTTATTTCCTGTAGGGTAATTTGGAATCCTTGCTGTAATTAGATGAATTATTTTATAAATGGAGGGAATACAAAAAGGAAAAAGCAAAGAGTACGATATATAAAACTGAAAATGTAAGGGCCAGGCTTTGCCTGTAGCTCTCATTATATACTAAGGGCTACTATGAACTGTCTTCCATTTCTCTGGAAACATTTTCTCCTTTTGGTTGGTTCTTGTAGCACCATCATCTTGTATCATTAATGCCATCAAACATCACATACGATCCTATTCTGTATAAAATATATTGGCAGCACTGCAATTTTGAGGTCACAATTTGATGCTGATGCCATTATTGGTGACACCTACTAGGCACTTACAGTGTCCCAGGATCCTGGATCATATCTTTGGAGGTGCTTCATTATCTCATTTAATTCTCATAACGGTCTAATGAAATAGATGCTGTGTTTGAATCCATTATATAGTTGAGGAAAAAGAAGCTCAGAGAAGTTAAATAACTCCACCAAGGTTACCTATTTAATAAGAAACACAACTGGGAGAGGGACTCCAGAGCTGGCACGTTATATCAGTGTGACATACTATCTACCCGCTCACCATCTCAGAAAAATGTCAAAATTGACAGATATAAAGGAAATGTGGACAACTTACACCACGTATGCATTTGTAAAGTTAATGACTAGCACATAAGCAGAGGAGAACATAGTGGGGAGCTCTGAGCACTGGGGTGATGCTCATGGTGACGGATGTAGAGTAACACTCATCGTTGGCAGTCTGGTTCAGCAGGTCCAGCTTCAATTTGAAATCCTCCAAAAGTTTTTTTCCTATCTCTTCTTACCTGTTACTCTACTTTTCTCTCCTTCTCTGCTCCCATCATTGGTAATATGTCCACTCGAGTTCAACGTCTTTGCTGAATTTTACTGATAAGATTTAAGGTTTATCCCATGGTAATCATCTTACTTATGTCTTATTCTTACCGTACATACACAAGCTGTCAGGGTTTGCATGTTGTAAAATTCAGCTAGAATTTTTCTGTCACTCCCTCACATACGGAAGCTCATTCAAATTTTGCAACATGAAAGAGCTAAGGAAGTCATTAAGAATTCATCAGAACTCAACGGCACTAACTCTCAGGTCTCTGAAAATGAGCTGTGAACTATACAAGCCCCTGGAACTAAAATAGGAGCGGGAGGGAGAGACTGCAGGGGAGCTTTTAGGTTAAGCCTGGAGACAGGTTGGCAGTTGTTCTTGCCATGGAGGACGGGGAGTAAAGGGAGGTGGGGAGGGGAGCCCGCTGGGAACCAAGGTCTCATCCTGGTTCTGTTAGTGACCAGCTGAATGATCTTCAGCAAGGTGATTAAACTCACTTTTCTTGACTCTAAAGTGCAGTTAATGATGCCTGCCTTTCTGTCTTGCCTGAGGATTGAATGCTTGAGTATCTATAAAACTCTTGGTACTGAACAAAGCCTAGCAAATAGTAAATGTCCAGTAAATGGTAATTTCCACCTTTCTTCACTCTCATACCTTCCTGGTGGTGAAAATAATACTTGGAGACTGATAACTGCTTGACGCCCCAAAGTATCATCATTGAAATTATAGCTACCATGGACTGAACAGATTGCATCCTTTCCGAGTGCCTCTGTGCCAGCTGTTCTTATGTTTACTTCGTAATTCAATCTTACACTATACTTGTGAGGTAGGTGCAATTATTCCCTATTTACAGAGGAGGAAGCTGAAGGTGTATAACTCTTGCCCTGAATCACTGAATGTGTAGCTGGGATTCCCGGGGCCAAGATGGATACCCAAATATTATTAAATTCTAATGTTAGTGTTCTTTTGCCCAAATATTTGCTTGCATTAAAGGTCATTTTACTGAGATGATTACTGGGAAATTTAGATTACAAGTCTACATTTTGTTCTTTACCTTAAAATTTTTCCCATGAGCTGTTAATTTTTTTAAACTTTGATTTTGTAGTATTTGGTTCATACATAGGAATAGACATATGCACCATATGTCAGTTATAAAGCAAGATAGCACACACTTGTCAGTCCACCCCCACCCTAAGAACTAAGACACCTCCAAGCTTGTTGACCTTCCTATGTGTTCCTTCTAGATCTTCTCTCTCCTATTTGCTTTTCCTTTACTAAAAAAAAAAGTAGTTTTATCATCTGTGTAAATATCTCTAAACAGTGCTTAATGTTACTCGTTTTGGAATTTTTTCCAAAATGATTTCATGCACACTCTGTCTTCTGTATTTCATGTTTTGAATTAATATATTTCTAAGATCCTTTTCATGGTATTTGTTATTGCTTGGAGTCATATTCATTTTCATCACTACATTGTAATCCACTGTTTTGTTCAAGATTTACCCATTCTCTTTTAGATGGATATGGAAAAGCTTTTTCTAAAAACTTAAATTTTAGCTGTATACTGATATTCATGGAAATATCTTCTGATGTGCATGAGCAAGGGTCTCTCTAGGGTATGTGCTTAAAAATGGAAATGCTAAGATAGAGGCTATGCACATGTTCGACTTCACTAAATGATGCCAAATGTATTCTCCAGGGGGCTGTATCAATTCACACCCTTGACAGCTCTCTGTAAGAATTTCCGTTGCTTCATGTTGTCCCTAAGACTTGGTGGTCACAGACTTATTACTTTTCCCTTAATCTGATGAGTACTAAGTAATCTCTCTTATTGCAGTGTCATGTTCTTGTTCCTAGTTGTTAATGAAGTTGAGCTGCTTTCTCAGTTTCTTGGCTGTTAGTATTTTCTCTTCTATAAAATTACTTTTTCATAATTTTTGACCATCTTCCTTTGGGTCGTTTGACTTTTTTAAAAAGTTCATTTGGAAGTTCCTGTCGTGGCTCAGTGGGTTAAAATCCAACAAGTATCCATGAAGATGTGGGTTCAATCCCTGGCCTCACTCAGTGGGTTAAGGATCTGGTGTTGCCACAAGCTGTGACATAGGTCACAGATGTGACTTGGATCTGGCGTTGTTGTGGCCGTGGTGTAGGCTGGCAGCTGCAGCTCCAGTTTGACCCCTAGCCCGGGAACTTCCATATGCTGCAGGTGTGGCCCGAAAAAGAAAAGAAAAAGTCATTTGGATGAGCTCTTAATATATATGAGTATTAGTCTTCTATTGGTTATATGTGTGGTGAATACTGTCGACTTAAAAATACGCACTATTTAAAAGGTGAGAGTTAAATTTTATTTGGGGCAGAATGAGGACTATAGCTCGGGAGGCAGCATTTCAGATAGCTCTGAAATGCCACTTGAAAGAGGTGGGGGGGATGTCCGTAAATATGTGATTTTGGTGAAGGGGTGCATGCAACCAAGCACGTGTTTTACAGAAGGTCGCTCCTAGTTACGAGTAGATGTCACCGTGAGAGACTTTAGTGCCTTTCTAAATATGAAGAGAAGCAAGAATTGGGCTTATAAAATCTTCTCCTGAAAATATCTATCTAAAGACCTATTCTGCCAGATTTTTGAGAGCACATAGTACCTCACTCCTGATCTCCACCCTGAGCTCCTTTCAGGGGGTGTTGACGATTGGCAGCTGCAGTGGTTCATGATTCAGTCCATGCAGAGGCTGACGGCAGGTGCCAGTCTGCAGTTCACAGTACTTTCTAATTTTTGATTTGTCCTTTCACTTTCCATGCTGTACTTTGTAATGCCCTATCATTCTTTAATTCTATGTAGTAGAACTTAGCAACCTTCTACTCTATGGCTAGCATTTTTTTATTTCAATGAAGTTCAGTGTATCGATTTTCCCTTTTATGGATTGTCCTTTTTTTTTTTTATTGTCTTTTGTCCTTTTTTTTTTTTGTTGTTGTTGTTGTTGTTGCTATTTCTTGGGCCGCTCCCGCGGGATATGGAGGTTCCCAGGCTAGGGGTTGAATTGGAGCTGTAGCCACCGGCCTACGCCAGAGCCACAGCAACGCGTGATCCGAGCCGCGTCTGCAACCTACACCACAGCTCACGGCAACGCCGGATCGTTAACCCACTGAGCAAGGGCAGGGACCGAACCCGCAACCTCATGGTTCCTAGTTGGATTGTTAACCACTGCGCCACAACGGGAACTCCCTGGATTGTCCTTTCAATTGCAAGTCTAAGAAATCTTTGCTTTGCTTAGATCTTAAAGATTTTTTCTTTGCTTTTTTTTTTTTTCTAAAAGTGTTATAGTTTTACATTTTACAATTAAGTCTGCGATCCGTTTTGAGTTAATGTTTACAAAGTTGTGAAGTTTAGGTTGAGCTTCACATTTTGCTTATGGATGTACCATCACTTTCAGCATCATTTGTTGAAAGGGCTCTCCTTCCCCCACTGAATTGCTTCTGTATTTTTGTTAAAAATCAGTTGAGAAGTTCCCATCGTGGCTCAGTGGTTAATGAACATGACTAATATCCATGAAGATGCAGGTTCGATCCCTGGCCTTGCTCAGTGGGTTAAGGATCCAGCGTTGCTGTGAGCTGTGGTGTAGGTTGCAGACATGGCTTGGATCCCTCATTGCTGTGGCTGTCGTGTACGCCGGCAGCTGCAGCTCCAATTTGATTCCTCCCTTGAGAACCTCTGTAAGCCATGGGTGGGGCCCTAAAAAGACAAAAGATGAAAAAAAAAATCCATTGAGCACTTTTGTATGAATCTATTTCTGGGTCCCCTATTCTCTTTCATGGATTTTAGATTTCGCCTTGGACCCTCCAACTATCTTGATTACTGTAGCTAATAATATAATAAACATTAATATTGGTTAAACTGATTCCAGCCACTCTGTCCTGTGTTGTCAAGTTGTTTTATCTATTCTAGGGTCTATGCCTTTCCACATAAATTTTAAAGTAAGCTTGTCCATGGCTACAAAAAACTCTCAGTGGGATTCTGATACATGTTGCATTCAATCTATATATCAGTTGGGGAACCACTGGCGTCTTTACTACGCTGAGTCTTTCAATCCATGAACACAGTATGCCTTTCCATTTGTTTACAGCTTGGATTTATTTCACTGCTATTTTGTAATTTTCAGCATACTGACTGCACACATACTGTGCTTTGAATATACCTAAGTATTTTCTTTCCTTTTTTTGTGTGTGTGGAAATTATAAGTGGCATTTGTGATTTAATTTTGGTTCTGCATGTTTATTGTTAGTTTGGGGACGTGTGATTGATTTTGTGTTGATATGATATCTTTGATCTTTCTGATCTCACTTCTTCTAGGATGAATTTTGTAGATTACTTAGGATACTTCTATGTAGAAAACCATGTCACATGCAAATGGAGGCAGTTTTAGTTCTTCCTTTCCAATGCGTCTGCCAATTTAAAAATAAATAAAAAATAAATATACGGACTTTATTGCGATGGCTCGAATTTCCAAAGTATATTGAAAAAGAGTGGTGAAAGTAGACATCAGACATCCTTGCCTTGTTGCTGATGTTCCGGGGAAAGCATTCAGTCTTTCACCATCAAGTGATGTTCGCTATAGTATTTTTGTAGATGCTCTTTATCAAGTGGAGGTTAACACCTCTCTATCTCTCTACTCCTAACTTATTGAGAGTTTCTACCATGAATGATGTTGGATTTTGTCAGATGCTTTTTTCTCCATCAAATAACATGGCCATCACTTGATTAGCTTTTGGGGGGTGGGAGTTTGTAAGAGGCAAAGGAAAAGAAACAGAGCCTGCACTGGGCTCTGGGCTTTTCAGCTGAAAATTACAGTGATTTATTGCTGTTTCTGGGCATGTTGGAAAGTAAATCTCTATTGTAGATAGCCCTGCAAATCCAGAGCTGTAGGAGGTTTAGAAAAATATGAGTTTTAACAGCAGGTGTAACAATGATGACAGCGCTATAAGTCTAATGCTGAATTTTTCTAAGTTCCTTAAACATGATATTGGGCATGAGTCAATCATATTGGGCATGTTTCAATCTTTAAAGAGATGAAAAAGCTCTTTTCTCTCCAAGTGCTTTTCTATTATCCTGTTTGCACTATCCAATCACATAGTTGGTAGACTGTGTAGAAAGTAATACAGATTTTTATTGCCATCCACCGTTTATGCTTCAAGTTCACATTCTTAGAAAGATAAGACTCAAAACAAATGGTTAGCAAAAATTTTCCAAAGCCTGACATAAAATGGGATTTGGGGGTCTGTTTATGCCAGAATTAAGCAATGCCTGCTAAAGCAAAATCTTCCAGATCAACTTGAGGTCTTGAAAAAGTTGTACCCAAAGGGCTTCATTTATATGATTCATTGTCATTCATTCAGGCACTACTCACTGGTCTTCCTTCTGGGCAGGGTTGGGGCTGGGAAGTGGAGAGAATTTAGAGGGAAGTGTGCAGTGGACCTTGACATTAAGGAGGAAGAGAGACTCATAAACAACTCTAAGGTTGTAGCTAAAGCACAGCTAAGGCATGGATGAAAAGTGACAAAGGAAAGCCTCCAAATGGTTCCTTGATATGACAGCATCCACCCATATGTTTGAAATAATCTGTATGACAATCAGAATCTTTCAGTTTCCATCTGGATATTTGTTGCATTGTCAACATGGCCCAGTTTTGAAGGTAAAGTGTTCATTTGGTGTTGCAACGTGATAGGTCCTTTCAAGTTCGTTTGTTTCCTTTCCTATAACATGTCTTGTTGCGGTGCCAATAATATAGTTTTGGTGACATCACAGGTGAGGCATCCTTAAGTCTTCTTTCACTCAGCCCACTATGCCAGGCGGGCACAAATGCTCATTTGCATTGATGCTACCTCATTTGAAAACTACTGTCAAACACTTCAAGAAGGAGAAGGAAACCCCAGGAGGATTAGGTGATAATAATATTCAGTGCTATCTATTGAGAGCATTTACTTAATCAAAACAAAAGATGTGACACCTGGTGTGATTCTCTCATTCTTCCCCAGATGGGCCAGAGCCAGGCAGTGGGGCTGGAGCTGTGAAATACCTTCCATCAATGAGGAGTCCCTGAGTGGAAGTTTGAGCAAGGAGGTGAGGGGAGAGGGGGCCAGCCCAGCTCAGCAAGCTCTCAAGGCTTCCTGGCAAGTCACTTTGATGTGCCGTGCCTTTGAAGTAAATCCTTTCATATTGGGCACCCCTCTTCAACAATCTCTTCATTAGCCCCTGCAGTTTATCAGAGAGAGAGGAGTCTCTGATAATTACTTCTTTGAGGGGGTCAGAGAGAAGTGAGACAGGAGGAGATAAGAAAGACAAGGAGAGAGTGAGAGAGCAAGAACCCAGAAGGTGCGGAGACCTGGAGAGTGAGTATTAAAGCCAGTGGCATTTGAATCTGCCTCACCTATGTTTTAATTGCAACGTGTACCATTCAAATAACCAGGGCTGGGCTTTATAAGGGGATGTTTTAGACTCTTGTGTCCAGATTCTCAGATTCCTGTTTGATGCCGATAAGACTCCTGTTTACTTTCGTGTGTTGAAAATGATCATCAGTAAGGGAAATCTAGAGTCTTCACGAATATCTTTATTTCACCAGTTTTAGAAACTCTTTTAGAAACTCAAGGCTCATAATGGCCGATATCCTCAACCTGCAAAACGAATTTGATAATTGTATCTATTTCATAAGATCATCACGAGGAGGAAGTGAGGTAGTATTTGTAAAGTGCTTAGGCGTGTGCCTGGCAAATGCTGAATAGTTTTTATTAAATAGAATAATGAAAAAGAGTAAAGGAATATAAAGGAAATAATAAAATGTGGCATGGAATTTACCTTGGTTAATTAGATCATCTGTCATCATTTAATCTTGATCTCTACGGAATTATTTTCAAAGTTAGGTTGAACACTCCAGAAAAGTCAGTGTTGTCTTGGCCCCCTCCCGCTATTAGTAGAGGATTCTGAAATTTCATATTGGTGCCACCTCTTCTAGTTAGCACAGAAGACACTGCATTTTTTTGGTTTGTTTTTGTGTTTTAAATGACTGTACCCATGGCATATGGAAGTTCCCCAGGCCAGGAATCGAATTCGAGCCGCAGCTTCTACCTGAGCCACTGCAGTTGGATTCTTAACCCGCTGTGCCGTGGCAGGACCTCCCAGAAGACATTGTTCTATTTTAATTATTTCCAGCTCCCAGGTTTCTGACTTCTGTGGTGTGAAGGAGGACACTTGTCCTTAGTTACTTAGGTTTTGGCAAGAAGATTATTGCATTGTCTCATGGTTTGGCTGAGATGTGGCCCAATGTAGCCAGATGCTACCTTTTTTTTTTTTTTTTTTTTTTTTTGGTCTTTCTTCCTTTTCTAGGGCTGCTTCCCATGGCATATGGAGGTTCCTAGGCTAGGGGTCTAATCAGAGATGTAGTAGCCGCCGGCCGGCCTACACCACAGCCACAGCAATGTGGGATCCCAGCTGCATCTGTGACGTACAGCTCAGGGCAGTGCCGGATCCTTAAGCCACTGAGCAAGGCCAAGGATCGAACCAGCAACCTCGTGGTTCCTAGTCGGATTCGTTAACCACTGAGCTACAAGGGGAACTCCATATGGTGACTGACTTTATCCAGTTAAAAGTTTCTCTGGCTTGAAATCTGATGAACAACATCATTTGGCCCCTCTTCCAGGAGGAAATTAAAAGTGGTTTCAGTTTTCATGTTTTCTTTCCATATTTGTGAGTCTCTTACCTTGTTTTGCAGAAGCAATTCCAGAATAAAGCACTTGCCTCTTTTGACTGATACATTTACCTTAATCATCACCTTTTCAGCATGGCTTGACCTAGAATGCCCCCAGTGACAGATTTCTTGCTGCTGCTTTTGCAACAAGCTCAGAATATTAAGACTAAAAATGTACAGCACATCATTGCTAGTCCCCAGGTTAGAGCCTGGCATTTCAGTTTATGGCTTGTGTTCAGGCTTTAGGGTTTGGTGTGCTAATCATCCACTGGTGTAGATAGACATTGGCTGAAAACCTGACTTGGGGTCTGCAAAATAACTGCAGTTTCCTATTTATTAAGCCAACCAATGTGCAAAGTTTACGATAAATGTCTGCAGTCTTAAGGTCTCAATAAAGAGGACACTGCCCCAGATCTGTGCATTCAGAATACCGAGAGTATGTCCAGTTTATCTAAAATAAAGCTGTGGGAGTTCCCATTGTGGCTCAGCGGAAACAAATCTGACTAGCATCCATGAGGACAAAGGTTCGATCCCTGGCCTTGTTCAGTGGGTTAAGGATCCAGTGTTGCCATGAGCTCTGGTGTAGGTCACAGATGTGGCTCAGATCTGGCTTGGCTGTGGCATAGGCTGGCAGCTGCAGCTCTGATTTGACCCCTAGCCTGGTAACCTCCATATGCTATGGGTGCATCCCTAAAAAGATAAAAAGAAAAAAAAAATGAAGCTATGGCCATTTACTTTCTTTAGACCATCATCTTAGGAACAAATACAATAGTTGCTCTTTGTGATACTGCTGCTTAGAACCAAAGCTAAAGGCAATCTAGGGACGCAGGTCCCAGTCTGTTCTATGGATGTGTTGACAGCACATGAATTAAACTGTATTGCACTTTTAGGGTCTACCTGATATCTCAGTGTCCTGTGATTGAAAATTACTGTGAAATGGGATTCTGGGTTGCACACTTGGCTG
Source organism: Sus scrofa (assembly GCF_054392235.1). Classification (NCBI taxonomy): domain Eukaryota; kingdom Metazoa; phylum Chordata; class Mammalia; order Artiodactyla; family Suidae; genus Sus; species Sus scrofa. The sequence continues at coordinate 54,401,713 of NC_139393.1, read as the reverse complement.
GAAGACTGATTCCCTACTTACCACATTGTCCTCTATGAACAATGACGCAAACAACTGGAACAACTACTGAGATGTTTTTAGTGACGACTGTGTGCCTAACAGTGTGCTAAGTACATTAGTAATGTGTTCTGTCATTAACCCGCACATCAGCCTCATGAGGTATTTATATTTATCGCCATCTGATGGATGAAAAAACCAGGAGTCAGTAACCTTGTCAATCACACAGATGATAAGAGGTAGAGATGAGATTTGAATCTGGACCTATCTGAAGACAAAGCCGGTACTTTTAGACATTATGCTAATTTTGCTTTCTCAATGGCAAGAGTGCTTGTTTTCTGTATTGAGGAGTTACCATATTGTGACATATGGCATGATGAGTTCATCGGTGTGCCTCCTGTGACAAGGAATGCTGGCTGTAAAAGCTAATAGTCATTAAAATTTCATCTGTCTAGTACTTTTTTTCAAGTGTCCACATCAACATTTGATGCTCATGCTTTCTTAGGACCTTGTTGCAATCACCAGGTTTCTATGTATATTAATGTTTTCTTTAATGAAGGGAATCTATCCCAAAGACATAATGTGGACATTAAAAATTTTTTATTAGAGTTGATTTGCAACATTCTTTCAATTTCTGCTGTATGGCAAAGTGACCCAGTCATACATATGCATACTTTCTTTTTCTCATATTCTGTCATATTCTGTCACAAGTGATTGGATATAGTTTCGTGTGCTGTGCAGCAGGACCTCACTGCTTATCCATTCTAAATGTAGTAGTTTGCATCCATTAACCCTAAACTCCCTGTCCATCCACTTCCTCTCCCTCCCCCTTGGCAACCACAAGTCTGTTCTCTATGTCTGTGAATCTGTTTCTGTTCTATAGTTGGTTCATCATTGCATATTTTAGATTCCACCATATAAGTGACATCATATGGTATTTGTCTTTCTCTTTATGACTTCCTTCACTTAGTATGAGAATCTCTAGTAGCATCCATGTTGCTGCAAATGGCATTATGTTGTTCTTTTTTATGGCTGAGTAATAGTCCATTGTATATATGTGTCACATCTTTTTTTTTTTTTTTTTGTATTTGGATACTTCCTTCCTCTCATTTTATTTTTTTTTACCACTGTACAGCAAGGGGATCAAGTTATCCTTACATGTATACATTTTTTCCCCCACCCTTTGTTCTGTTGCAATATGAGTATCTAGACATAGTTCTCAATGCTACTCAGCAGGATCTCCTTGTAAATCTATTCTAAGTTGTGTCTGATAAGCCCAAGCTCCTGATCCCTCCCACTCCCTCCCCCTCCCATCAGGCAGCCACAAGTCTTTTCTCCAAGTCCATGATTTTCTTTTCTGAGGAGATGTTCATTTGTGCTGGATATTAGATTCCAGTTATAAGTAATATCATATGGTATTTGTCTTTCTGACTCCTTTCACTCAGTATGAGATTCTCTAGTTCCATCCATGTTGCTGCAAATGGCATTATGTCATTCATTTTTATGGCTGAGTAATATTCCATTGTGTATATATACCACTTCTTCCGAATCCAATCATCTGCTGATGGACATTTGGGTTGTTTCCATGTCCTGGATATTGTGAATAGTGCTGCAGTGAACATGCGGGTGCATGTGTCTCTTTTAAGGAGAGTTTTGTCTGGATAGATGCCCAAGAGTGGGATTGTGGGGTCATATGGAAGTTCTATGTATAGATTTCTAAGGTATCTCCAAACTGTTCTCCATAGTGGCTGTACCAGTTTACATTCCCACCAACAGTGCAGGAGGGGTCCCTTTTCTCCACACCCCCTCCAGCACTTATTTGTGGACTTCTTAATGATGGCCATTTGACTGGTGTGAGGTGGTATCTCATGGTAGTTTTGATTTGATTTCTCTTATAATCAGCGATGTTGAGCATTTTTTCATGTGTTTGCTGGCCATCTGTATATCTTCCTTGGAGAAATGTCTATTCAGGTCTTTTGCCCATTTTTCCATTGGTTGATTGGCTTTTTTGCTGTTGGGTTGTATAAGTTGCTTATATATTCTAGAGATTAAGCCCTTGTCCGTTGCATCATTTGAAAGTATTTTCTCCCATTCTGAAAGTTGTCTTTTTGTTTTCTTTTTGGTTTCCTTTGCTGTGCAAAAGCTTTTCAGTGTGATGAGGTCCCATGGGTTTATTTTTGCTCTTATTTCTATTGCTTTGGGAGACTGACCTGAGAAAATATTCATGATGTTGATGTCAGAGAGTGTTTTGCCTATGTTCTCTTTTAGGAGTTTGATGGTGTCCTGTCGTATATTTAAGTCTTTCAGACATTTGGAGTTTATTTTTGTGCATGGTGTGAGGGTGTGTTCTAGTTTCATTGCTTTGCATGCAGCTGTCCAGGTTTCCCAGCAATGCTTGCTGAATAGACTGTCCTTTTCCCATTTTATGTTCTTGCCTCCCTTGTCAAAGATGAATTGACCGTAAGTGTCAGGGTTTATTTCCGGGTTCTCTATTCTGTTCCATTGGTCTGTCTGTCTGTTTTGATACCATTACCACACTGTTTTGATGACTGTGGCTTTGTAATATTTTTTGAAGTCTGGGAAGGTTATGTCTCCTGCTTGGTTTTTGTTTCTCAGGATTGCTTTGGCGATTCTGGGTCTTTTGTGGTTCCATATAAATGTTTGGATTGTTTGTTCTAGTTCTGTGAAAAATGTCATGGGTAATTTGATAGGGATTGCACTGTATCTGTAGATTGCCTTGGGGAGTGTGGCCATTTTTACAATATTGATTTTTCCAATCCATAAACATGGAATATCTTTCCATTTCTTTACGTCTTCTTTCATTTCTTTGATTAAAGTTTTATAGTTCTCGGCATATAGGTCCTTTACCTCCTTGGTCAGGTGTATTCCGAGGTATTTGATTTTGTGAGGTGCAATTTTAAAAGGTATTGTATTTTTGTATTCCTTTTCTAATATTTCATTGCTGGTATACAGAAATGTGACTGACTTCTGAATGTTAATCTTATAGCCTGCTACTTTGCTGAATTTATTAATCAGTTCAAGTAGGTTTTGGGTTGAGTCCTTAGGGTTTTCTATGTATAGTATCATGTTGTCTGCGTACAGTGACAGTTTTATCTCTTCTCTTCCTATATGGGTGCCTTTTGTTTCTTTTGTTTGTCTAATTGCTGTGGCCAGGACTTCCAAAACTATGTTGAAGAGCAGTGGTGAGAGTGGGCATCCCTGTCTTGTTCCAGATTTGAGTGAGAAGGCTTTCAGTTTTTCCCCATTGAGGATTATATTTGCTGTGGGTTTATCATAAGTGGCTTTGATTGTGTTCAGGAATGTTCCCTCTATACCCACTTTGGCGAGGGTCTTGATCATGCATGGATGTTGGACTTTTCAAATGCTTTTTCTGCGTCTATTGAGATGATCATCTGATTTTTGACTTTTCTTTTGTTAATGTGGTGTATGACGTTGATTGATTTGCGTATGTTGAACCCTCCTTGTGAACCTGGGATGAACCCTACCTGGTCATGGTGTATGATTTTTTTGATATGTTGTTGGATTCGGTTGGCTAAGATTTTGTTGTGAATTTTTGCATCTATATTCATCAAAGATATTGGCCGATAGTTTTCTTTTTTGGTGGTATCTCTGTCTGGTTTTGGAATGAGGGTGATGGTGGCATCATAGAATGTCTTTGGGAGTATTTCTTCTTTTTCAACCTTTTGAAAGAGTTTAAGGAGGATGGGCACCAGTTCCTCTTTATATGTTTGATAGATTTCGCCTGTGAAGCCGTCTAGTCCTGGACTTTTATTTGTAGGGAGTGATTTTATGACCTCTTCAATTTCATTTCTAGTGATTGGTCTGTTCAGTTGGTCTGTTTCTTCTTGATTCAGTTTTGGCAGGCTGTAAGATTCTAGAAAATTGTCCATTTCTTCCAGATTGTCAAACTTGTTGCCATATAGTTGTTCATAGTATTCTCTTATGGTTTTTTGTATTTCTGCTGTATCCGTTGTGATGTCTCCTTTTTCATTTATAATTGTATCACATCTTCTTAATCCATTCATCTGTCACAGGACATTTAAGTTGTTTCCATGTCTTGGGTGTTTTGAGTAGTGCTGCAATGAACATACAGTTGCATGTACCTTTTTTAATGAAAGTTTTGTCCAGATATATGCCCAGAAGTGGGGTTGGACACAGCATTACATTTTAACAGATGTGAGAGCAAACTGTCTATGTATCAGCTCATTGGCATCAACCTACAGAAACTAAACCTTAGCCATGCCTCTTCTCCCAACTACTGTAGCAAAGCCCCTCATTTTCCCCCACCTCATCTTCTATAGGACACCAGGAGGACATCTGTGATGGAAGTATTATTTTAATGAGCAATATTATGGGCATGAAGAATTAAAGATGCTGAGAAGTAAAATTTTCATTAATTGACTGTTCATAAATATGGACTGGACAGAGAGTTAAAACTCAAGAGTAGGCAGGTATATAAGGAGTTCCTGTCATGGCACAGTGAAAATGAATCCGACTAGAAACCATGAGGTTGTGGGTTCGATCCCTGGCCTCGCTCAGTGGGTTAAGGATCCAGTGTTGCTGTGAGCTGTGGTGTAGGTTTCAGATGCAGCTCAAATGTGGTGTTGCTGTGGCTCTGGTGGAGGCTGGCAGCTGTAGCTCCAATTGGATCCCTAGCTTGGGAACCTCCATGTGCCGTGGGTGCAGCCCTGAAAAGACAAAAGGCAAAATCAAAAAAAGCCCCCAAAACAGGAAAACAAACTTAGAGTAGGCAGGCATATTAGAAAAAATAAGAACAGAATGGAAAGAAGAATACAATTATTTAATTGAAACTATGTACCTGGGAGAGGATAATAATAATAATAATAGTAATTTTAAATGAGAACTTTTTATGTACCCCCCCAACAGGTACATTATTTCATTTAATTTTTATCATAGTCCTTTGGGCTGGATGTATGTCACTTTGGTCAGTTTCCCAAAGGAGGAAGTGGAGGTTGAGTATTGTTAGGTATTTTGTCCAATGATAGACAGAAGAACCAGAATTCAGATGTAGATTTGCCTAACTCAGAAGCTCACGTTCTTTCAATTAAAGCCTCCATATCAGAAAGAGAAACCAAGAAAAAAAAATTCCATTTACAGTCAAATCAAAAAGACTAAAATCTCTAAGAATAAATTTAACCAGGTGGTAAAGGCCTATACTCTGAAAACTATAAGGCATTGATGAAAGAAATTAAAGATGACACAAATACATTGAGAGATATTTTGTATTCATGGATTAGAAAAATCAGTATTGTTAAAGTGTTCATATTACCAAAACAATCTACAGATTGAATAAAATCCCTATCAAAATACAAATGGCATTTTTCACAGAACTAGAACAAATAATCCTAAGATTTGTTTGGAACCACAAAAGCCTCCTAAGAGCGATAGCAATCTTGAGAAAAAGCAGAGCTGGAGGCATCATGCGCCCTGACTTCAACTTACATTACAAAGATACAATAATCAAAACAGTGTGGCACTGGCACAAAATAAGACCCATAAATCAATGGAGCAGAGTAAAGACAAGACATAACTCCACACATATATATGGTCAATTAATCTTTGACAGAGGAAGCAAGAATATACAGTGGTAAAAACAGTTTTTTTAATCAGTAGTATTGGGAAAACTGTACATGTACATGTAAAGGAATGGAGCTAAACCATCTTCTTATACCATACAGAAAAATAAACTCAAGATGTGTTGATGACTTAAGTGTAAGACCTGAAACCATAAAACTCCTAGAAGAAAACATACACTTTGATATTGTTTTTAGCAATGTCTTTTTAGATATGTTTCCTCAGGCAAGAGCAACAGAAGCAAAAATACACAAATGGGAACAAATCAAACTAAAAAGTTTTGCACGGTGAAGGAAACTATGAGTAAAAAACAAAACGGCACCCTACTGAGTAATATGTGTGATAAGGGGTCAATATCCAAAATATGTAACAAACTTAGACAACTCCATATCAAAAACCAAACAATACGATTTAAAAAAATGGGCAGAGGACCTGAATAGGCATTTTTCCAAAGAAGACATGCAGATGGGCAACAGGTACATGGAAAGATACCCAACATCACTAATCATCAAGGAAGTGCAAATCAAGACTGCAGGGAGACATCACCTCACATCCGTTAGAATAGCTATTGTCACAAAATAAAAAAGCAGCAAGAGTTTATGAGGATGTGGAGAAAAGGTAACCCTTGTACACTGTTGCTGGCACTAAAAATTGATATAGCCACTAGGGAAAACATGGGATTTCCTCAAAAAATTAAAAATAGAACTACTGTGCAATTCAACAGTTCCACTTCTAGGTATTTATCCAAGGAAAACTAAAGCATTAATATAAAAAGATATATGCACTTTGGATGCTGAATTTTCCTTTGGAACATAGCCACATCTGGATAAATATGAGCTTTATCTTCTATTAAAATTATTTCCAATGTCTATCAAAATTCTTTCTTTTGTAGGATGTTTCTGACCTACAGTGGTCTTTGTCTATAAAATATGTATTTGGAATAGTATTTGGAAAAGAGTAGATTTTTTTTTTAAAGCAGTCTTAAGTGCCCATTGACAGGTGAATGAATAAAGATGTGGTATATTTAAACAATGGAACATGACTCAGCCATAAAAAGAATGTATTCTTGCCATTTACAATGGCATGATAGCCCCGGCTGGTATTATGTTAAGTGAAATAAGTCAGACAGAGAAAGACAAATAATGTTTTCACTTATATGTGGGATCTAAAAAACAAAACGAATGAATAAAATATAACAAAATAGAAACAGACTCACAGATAAAGGAAACAAACAATGGTTGCCAGAGGGGGTGGAGGGAGAAGTGAAATAGGTGAAGGGGATTAAGAGGTACAAACTCCCAGTTTTAAAATAAATAAGTCACAGTGATGTAATCTACAGCACAGGGAAGATACTGTTGTATGGTGTGTAATCTATAAAAGTATCGAATCACTATGTTGTGTACCTGAAACTAATATACTGTAAATCAACCATACTTCAATTTAAAAAGAGCCTCTGCAGTCGTACTCAGCAGGATGTACAGCAGAGTGGTACAGGAGTGGTGTAGGCTAAGTTGGCTTAATAGAACCCTGTTAATGTAAATATTCTGGATGATCAATATGGCAGTAATTTTGAAGAAAGCAGATCATGGCATTGGAAACAAGCCAAGAGAGCTTTGTCTTAGTTTTTAAAAATGACATTATTTATTTGAATTTTTCCTCCAAAAGAATAAACTTTCCTTAGGAAAGAGGCCATGAAAAGAAATACTGTTTATTTGATGAGAAATGAATGCTGAAAATATTTTGTCTAGAAATCATTTTTTCCAGGATGAATCTGGAACAGGACTTTCTTGGACATAAAGAAATGTAGTGGAATGTAGTGGAAAGTGCAACTCAGGGTTTAATAATAGAATTAAACTACATTCCCCTTCCTCCCAGCATAGAGCCATGGACCCCTATATAGTTTAGTATGCATTTCATATAAACAAGAACATAATTCTGCAGAACCTCAGTATAATCATCAGAATCAAAAAGTTAAAATTGCTATAACTAATGATCAGACCCCAAAACTTCATCAGATGCCATTCAAGTTTTGCCAAAATTGCTAATGGTGTCCTTTATAAAGAAATGATCCTCAGAGTTCCCTTTGTGGCTCAGTGGTTACTGAACTGGAAATCTCCATATGCCATGGGTGTGGCACTAAAAAAAAAAGCCAAAAAAAATGATCCAGTTATGAATCAAATGTTACATTTGGTCATCATGACTCTTTTATATCCTTTAGTCTGGAAAAGTTTCTCCCTTAAAAAAATTTTTTTTTTTTTGGTCTTTTTAGCTATTTCTTGGGCCGCTCCCGTGGCATATGGAGGTTCCCAGGTTAGGGGTCTAATCGGAGCTGTAGCCACTGGCCTACACCAGAGCCACAGCAACGCGGGATCCGAGCCACATCTGCAACCTACACCACAGCTCACGGCAATGCTGGATCGTTAACCCACTGAGCAAGGGCAGGGATCGAACCCGCAACCTCATGGTTCCTAGTCGGATTCGTTAACCACTGCGCCACGACGGGAACGCCCTTTTTTTTTTTTTTTTTTTTTTTTTTTTAATCACACTAAGTGAAGTTAGACAGTGAGACACAAGCATCCTATGCTATCACTTATATGTGGAATCTAAAAAAGTATACAGTGAATTTATTTGCAGAACAGAAACTGACCCATAGACTTTGAAAAACGTGTGGTTACCAAGGAACAGGTTTGGAGGGGAGAGGGATGGGCTGGGGGTTTGGGCTGGAAATGTAAAATTAGGTTGTGATGATAGTCATACAACTATAAATATAAATTTCGTTAAAAAATAAATTATTTATTTTTTTTTACTTTCATGACCTTGATGCTTTTGAAGACTGTATAGCCCAGGCATTTTGTAGAATGCCACTCACTTCAGGATTCTCAGATGCTTCATTATAATCAGACTCTGGCAATGTACCTTTGGCAAGGTTATCACAGAGGTGATATGATGTTTGGAAGTTATTTTTTTCCCATCTTTGTAATTAATATTTTGTGGAGAAATAATTCAGAACTATGTAAATAACCCATTTGTCATTGAACTTTCAAACATTTTTTATTAATTTATTTCTATCCATGTGCATTCCTAGTGTCCTATTTTATTTAATGGATTATATTCCATTATGATCATTGTTCATTTCACTGGTAAAATAGTCTCAGGTTTTCAAGTGGCTTCTGTGTCATTTTGACATGTCTCCATCATTCTGTGAGCACTTCCTTGCTTTCTGGGTAGGATGTTTCACTGAATTCTTTACTTTCTCTGCCCTAGCCCTGGTTCCATTAGTGAAGAATAGTATTTAGAAGCCAAGGTCTGAGCAAAAGGTGTGCTCATTGCTATTGGGATATCACTGTTCCTAGGCCCTCTCAGTGGACAAACATACACATACACACTCACAGATATACAAATACACACAAACACGTGCACACACACATTCACTAGCACATTCATGTTTTTTTCCTGTTTCTCTCTAGCTAGCTAGTTAGCTATCAAACACCATGAGCTCACAAAGACACTACCCATTTTAATTCAACCTTACACAGTTTATTCTAGTGTTCTCACGTTCTGTGTTTGTAATTTTCATTTCTTTCTTTCTTTCTTTTTTTTTTTTTGGTCTTTTTGCCTTTTCTAGGGCCGCTCCCACGGCATATGGAGTTCCCAGGCTAGGGGTCCAATCAGAGCTGTACCCACCGGTCTACACCAGAGCCACAGCAATGCAGGATCCAAGCTGCGTCTGCAACCTACATCACAGCTCACGGCAACGCTGGATCCTTAACCCACTGAGCAAGGCCAGGGATCAAACCCGCAACCTCATGGTTCCTAGTCGGATTTGTTAATCACTGAGCCATGACAGGAACTCCGTAATTCTCATTTCTTATACTGAAGAATCTTGCCTCCTTTTGTATTTGATGTCCTGCCCTATCTAATAAAGTCTTTAGGATTGAATTGCTCAGGAAGGCAAAGGAAAAAAAATGGAGGGGGAAGAAAAGAGAAGAAGAAGCTGAGGAAGAAGAACAATGAATACCTTTGGAAGAATATTTCCACGGACTGGGTGGCTTAAACTATGGACTTCCTTTCTCCCAGTTTTGGTGGCTAGGAGGTCCAAGATCTGGTCCTAGTAGATCCAGAGTCTGGTGAGAGCCCACTTCTGGTTTTCAGATGGCCATCTTTTTGCCATATTCTCACATATTGGAGAGCAGAGAGCTCTGGTCTCTTCATACTCATGTAAGGGCACTAATCCTATTCATGAGAGCCTCACCCTCATAACCTCTCACAGGTTCCACCTCCAAATATCATCACATTGGGTATTTAGGTTGCAACATAGGAATTTGGGGGAACATATTTCAGTCCATAGCAATCCTTAAGAATAATGGCTGTTTTCTAGTTAAAACTTGTCCTTTCAAGGTGTTTTACTAGAAATAGGTTAATAGGGACATTTTTACTTGGTTGCCTTTACTAATTATAATTCCAAAGGATCACAAATGAGCTACTCTTATAATAAACATAGCATAAGCAGTCAGTACAACTGTGAATGACCTCTTAAAAGCCTTGGATTATAATGAAACAACAATCTTTTTTTTTTTTTTTTTTGTCTTTTTGCCATTTCTTTGGGCCACACCTGCAGCACATGGAAGTTCCCAGGCTAGGGGTCAAATCGGAGCTGTAGCTGCCAACTTACACCAGAGCCACAGCAATGCTGGCACCTGAGCCGCATCTGCAACCTACACCACAGCTCACGGCAACACTGGATCGTTAACCGACTGGACAAGGCCAGGGATCGAACCTGCAGCCTCATGGTTCCTAGTCAGATTCATTAACCACTGAACCACGATGGGAACTCCGTCAAAGAACAATCTTATCTCATAATGGGTATCGTATCTTTAAGCTGATTGGAGTTTTAACTGGAATCCAGTTAAATTTAAGGTAAAACTAACAGTGCCAACTAAAATTAAAATTTTTTTCACTGCCTTTATTTGAAAGTAGCCTTCAGAATCTTCTGAATGAAGATTCACTTTAAACATGAACACAAGGTCCTACTCAATGACAGTTAAGGGTAGTGATTTCCTCACTGTTTGATCAGACACAAAGTTAAGGTCATAATCAGCCTTGAGATCTGAGTGTTTTCCCCTTAGATAAGCATCTCTTTGGCCTTTAATTTCCATATTCTCTTTTTATATATCTTTTGATAACTGGAAAACTGAACATAGAAAAGCTTTTTTAATTTTCTCTAGAAAAAATATGTAAAACATATTATCAAGTATAAAAGAGACGCACAAGGCATGCACTGAAAATGCTAAGAAAACTGTCATCTCAGCCCCTCACAATCACATTTTTTCACCTGCTTGGGGAATTGTACATCTCTGGCTTGTTGAACACATTCTTGACTGTAAAATTGAAGACTGCCAGATCAAAAATGCTGTTTTAAGCATGTTATTTCTTAGCTTGTATTTTACACTTGGAAGAAAAAAGCATTAAACTACATACTAAAGCTTAATGGAATGGTGTTAAAGAATGGAACTGATTTTAAGAAGACGTAAGTTGCAGAATTACCTTTGTAGCTCAATCAAGATTAATTTATATAGTATTCTTTATTTTTTACTGTTTAATTAACATTTTAATTGTGAGAAAATTCATGTAGCAAAATTTACCATCCTAATCATTTTAGTGTATGCAGTTCCATAGTGTGAAGTACATTCACATTGTTGTGCAACCAATCTTTACAGTTTTTTTCTTGCAACACTAAAATTTTATGTGCATTAAACAAGTTTTCCCATTCTCCCTTACACCAGGCCTTGGCAACCATCATTCTGCTTTCTATCTGTATAAACTTGACTACTCTCAGTATCTTGTGTAAGTGGAATCGTATTTTTATCTTTTTGTGACTGGCTCATTTCACTTAGCACAGTGTCTTCAGAGTTTAACCGTGTTGTAGCATGTGTCAGGATGTAGTATTCTTTAGTGTCTAGATTTACCGAACTTGGACAATCTAAGCCAAACTACAATACTTAGTCTCTAATCTTAGACCACAGGCCTCTATAATCCTAAGAATATCTCTAAATTTGAGGAAATAGCTATAAAAAATAGTACAGCTTGTACTACTTAATTTTCAATCCACTGAGAAAAAAAAATCTTTGCTAAAAACATAATTTCCCTTTGTCTCTAAAATTCTGGCTAATTTATTATGTTAAATGAGCTGCTGGAGTGCCCGCTGTGGCACAGGGGGGTTAAGGATTCAGGGTTGTCTGAGGTCACTTGGGTAGCTGCTGAGGCGCAGGTTCAATCCCCAGCCTGGTGCCAGTAGGCTAAGGATCCAGCAGTGCTGCAGCTGTGATGCAGGTTGCAACTGTAGGTTGGATTGGTTCCCTGGCCTGGGAACTTCCATATGCTGAGTGTTTGGCCAAAAAACCCAAAAAGCTGTTAAAACAGTTGTAAAATTGAAAAAGATATATTCTCTATCCATACATGGAGATAAAAATTCTGAGTTTTTAGAGCCTAAAAATACCACAAGAACTAAAACTGGTTTTCAAGTAAAGCAATCTCTAGCTGACCTTTATCAAGTGCTCTGTGCCAGGTGTGCCTTACATATGCTATCTCATTGAATCATCACCTCCATCCTAAGAGACAGAAATTTTCATTGCGCTCATTTTTAAAAAGTATAGTTGATTTACAATGTTGTGCCAATTTCTCTTGTTTCAACCTCATTTTTTTTTTTAGGTGAGAAAGCTAAGACCCGGAGAGGCTGAGGATCTGGGAAATGATGGAGCAGGGATTTGAATTCATCTGATTCTGGGTAGCAGATGAGCAAGGGACCGAAAAAAAAAAAAAAAAAAGAAAAGAAAAAAGAGGGGGGGAACCCAGAATTTTCAAAAGATTTGTTACTTTACTAATGCTTAATTGATTGCATGCTATCAGAGTAAGATCATCAGAAGAAAATGAGTCGTTTCCCCAACCTCCCTTATCTATTGGTCCTAGAAAGCAACTGTAGAGAACATAGCTGAGATGAGAATTGAGCTGCCCAGGGCAATAAGGGGAAATATGAGAGAGCCAGCCTTGGTGGTCCCTGCTCCTATCCGGACTCCAGAGCCCTGCCTGCCCTTCCCACTGGCCAGTTCCGGGTGGTGTGGACTCAGTCAAGAGCACAGATTCTGGAGCCAGACACAATCCCAGTCCTAGACGGAGCATTTATTGCTAGGAGATTTTGGAAAAAGGACAACCTTTCTGAGCTCCATTTTTCCATTTGTTAAAAAAAAAAATACATTAAAAACAAACAAACAAACCAAAAACACCTTATAGTGTTTGGGGATTAAATGAGCTAATTCTGGCCCATAGGTGGTCAGTCTTTCCTGCCCCTCCATCTCCTGTCTTTGTTGCCCTGTTGCTACCACTAGCTTTCTAAAGTTCGTATTTCTTTAGCAGTCTACGATGAGGTCTTACTTGCTGCAAAATCCTTTCTCTTCTTCTCACATCCATATTCATGTGTTTTGTGTGAAGGTTGGGCTCAGCTTGAGTTTAGGAATAAAGCAACTGAACGAGCCTCCCGGGAGTGTTGGCATCTTAAAAGCAAATGCTACAAACCCAAACAAATCTAGTTTGCAGACTCTCAAGCTGTGTGAGAGTACATGAGGAATGTTAGGCAGGGCAGGAGAGACATTTCTGGCAAGTCTTTTCAAACCAAAATGTATCAGCCATGGTCTGTTCTATTAGAGGGCTGGTCTCCTCTGTATGTGCTCCCCCTCACCCATGGACTCTTTTTAAAGCCCGGACACGTCCTCCTCCAGAGCGGGAACAAGAGGGTGCAAAGATGTGCTGGCTTGACAGCGTTCAGGGGTTATTGACGCCACCTTAGAGGCGCACCTGGAAGCCTTATAGTTTGTTAGAAAACACACGTGACTCAACAGTTATCATCAGATGCTCTCTGCTGGTTGAGATGCATAGACGTAATAAAAGAGAAAAAGTTAAATGGCTAAGTAATAGAGAATTAAAAAAAAAAAAAAAAAAAGGCAGGGCAGGGATTGCTTTCTGAAGATAAGAGGTACTAAAAGTAAGAATCCTTTAGAAGAGAATTCACTTTCCTCCAGTCATAGAATGTACATCGGAGAGGGTAGCTTACAGCAGCAGGAATGTGGATGCTCTGAAGCTCTGTTAGTTATATCGTGAAATGTATGATATTCCCCCTTCCTGAAGACGCAACTCTCAAACAGCACTCACAGGTCCACGTGTTGGCAATGGCTTGTTTGTTGACCACTGACATAGCTAACAGGGAATGGGAAATGCAAAAACTTCCTCCCACAGCTTCCTCCCACAGAGCATTTTTCAGAAAGAAGAATTAGAATAGTTGAACAGAATTCACTCCGCCCCCCCCCTTTTATTTTGGCTTGGACTCTATCTGGAGGGCTTGCTTCTTTGTATTTGTTTTCTCTGGTTCTATAAGAAATAACTTAGGGAGTTCCCACTGTGGCTCAGTGGTTAATGGACCCAATTAGTATCCATGAGGAGGCAGGTTTGATCCCCGGCCTTGCTCAGTGGGCTAAGGATCTGGCGCTGTGGTGAATTCTGGTGTAGGTCACAGACATGGCTTGGATCCTGAGTTGCTGTGGCTGAGGTGTAGGCCAGCAGCTATGTCTCCAATTCGACCCCTCACCTGGGGACCTCCATATGCCACAGGTGCGGCCCTAAAAAGACCAAAACATAAATTAATTAAATAAAAGGAGACATAATTTAAAAGATGACTTTCTTAGTTGCCAGGCCAGAGAGACATACTTCTAAAAGTTCAGCCATCTTTAGCACTGCCTGGTCTTTCTCATATTTGCAACATAGGCCCCTACACAATGTAAATTTCCTTGAAGTTTTCGGGTCCACCAAGAAGGACCAGCTTCTCCCCAGGTCAGTGCTGTCAAGGCTGTGACTTCAACCACTGGCGTAAAACAGTTGATGAGGTCCTTGAAGGGCAGAGGATAAAGGGATTTAGGAAACCTAAATCCATTGTAGGGAAAGAAGTGTCCCTTATGAGCATGGCTGTAGTACAAGAAGGAAAGAAAGGAATACAGATTCCTCAAAGAAGTGTGAGATCACGCCCTTTGAGAAAGCATTTTAAGACTGAAACTCTGTCATTGGACTGTAGGGTCAACTACCAGGCCATTGCTTCAGAAGCAAAGACAGGGAAGCATCTGGCTATTCCACAGGACTGAATGGACTAGGTTAGACCTACATAATATTGGTCGTCTTGAGAAAATCGAGACGCCAGTTCCTGATGAGCATGGTCTATCGAGGAAGACTCTGTCAGGAGCATGATCTGTGGTCATTGTCTTACAGGAGTCTTCTTACTTTAAAACCTCACTGAGAAGACAGTTATTTTACATGTGGCTTCAGAGTCTCTTATTCCTGATTTGGTCTCTGCCTTGTGTGGTCGGGATTTTATTGTTTAGGATGAGGCATGTTTGTTTGTAGAATTTTCTAATATCTTCCTCATTATTCCCTGCTTAGTATTCCTGGCCTTCCTCTCCTGTGTTCTGTGAATCATTATCTGACTCTGTTTATGTCACTCTCAACTGCACCTCATGATTATATTTGTGACCTTGGTTATATAACTCACCCTCTCTGTCTCAGCACCCTCCTTTGATAAAGAAGCATGACAGTTACTTCTAAGCTCTGTAGAGACAGATGCATATCCTTAGTTATTTGTGAAATATTTATCAGAATCCAGGACACTGTAAAACTGAGAAGGTACTTAAAATATGGCATTAGAAAGTTTATTTTTTTGTTGTTTTTTAAAAATAGGCAATTTACCTAAGTCTAACAAAATTATGAAAAGTTGCTGTGTATTGGAACATATTATTGTGCTAGATGCTACACACTGTTAAGTCAGTCATGGTTCCTTTCCACTAGGTCAAGTGAGAATGATATATATGCCTAGGATATTGGCGTCATAAAAATGCATAATCTTGGAGTTCCCATCGTGGTGCAGCGGAAATGAATCCGACTACGAACCGTGAGGTTTTGGGTTTGATCCCTGGCCTTGCTCAGTGGGTTAAGGATTTGGTGTTGCTGTGAGCTGTAGTGTAGGTCGCAGACATGGCTCAGATCTGGTGTTGCTGTGAGCTGTAGTGTAGGTCGCAGACACGGCTCAGATCTGGTGTTGCTGTGGCTTAGGCATAGGCCGGCAGCTATTGCTCCAATTAGACCCCTAGCCTGGTGCAGCCCTAAAAAAAAAGAAAAAAAGGACAAAAAGACAAAAAAAAAAAAAAGCATAATCTAGATAAAATACAAATAATGTCCTAATTGCTCCAAATCCAGGGAAATTAAAATGTCTTGGAATAAAACATAGTCAAATCCCAAGATCCATCCGTTAATTTCAACCAATATTTAAACAAATCCAACCAATACATTTTTTATAAAATATCTGGGTTCCAGGCTCTTTGTGGAACACTAGGGTTTTAAGATGAAGGTGAAGCTTTTTAAAATGAGTTTATTGTCTAACGGGGAAGACAAATTTTATTTTGAAGGTAAAAGAGAGTCATTAAATATTTTAAACCAAATCATGACTTATGTAGCTTTATATTTTAGATACGTTATTTTGAGCTTCCTATGAAGAACAGTTTGGGCATGGGGATCAGAGCAGAACTGAAGTCAGGAGACCAGTTCATAGACTATGGCAACATCAAAGCTCCACAACATGCAAAATTCTCCGTTAAACACTGAAAATTCTAGAGCGACGTATATGACACGGTTCTTGCTTCCAAGGTACTTAGAGTACACTTAGAGCTATATGGCGTAAAATTCTCTAAAGTTAAACAAAAATGCGGCCTTGTTTTCCTTAGAGGCATGGGGTATTTTTGTCTTAGTACTTCATACCTAGAACAGAGCTGTTGCTCAGCTAATGTTGAAAGACTGTCAGATGAACACATGGGATATAATTTTAAATGGATGAGAATTTTACATAGAGAAATAATTACTGTGGAGTGTGATGACTTCAGGTGCCGGGAACACACAGGAGCAATTAACTTCTTCACATCAGACAGGACCTCTGATTTGAAACAGATTTTGGAGGTAAGATAGATGTTTTCTGGGGGACAAGGGGCACAAGGGGTAAGGATATTTTACAGAGAAACCCATGTGCAAAGGTGTGAAAATATTTGCAGTTCTCTGACTTCTTGTGTATTAATCTGACTGCAGTATGATTTTCATTTTCCTAATGATTGAAGATGTTGAATAGTTTCATGATCTTACTGTCCATTTTATACTTTCTTTCTTTTTTTTTTTTTTTGTCTCTTTGCTGTTTCTTGGGCCGCTCCCGCGGCATATGGAGGTTCCCAGGCTAGGGGTCCAATCGGAGCTGTAGCCGCCGGCCTATGCCAGAGCTACAGCAATGCGGGATCCGAGCCGCGTCTGTGACCTACACCACAGCTCACGGCAACGGCAAAGCCGGATCCTTAACCCACTGAGCAAGGCCGGGGATCGAACCCTCAACCTCATGGTTCCTAGTCGGATCCGTTAATCACTGTGCCACGATGGGAACTCCGCATTTCATACTTTCTTTGGAGAAATGTTTATTCAAGTCCTTTGCCCATTGTTTAATTGTTTTTTTAATCTTTTTTTAAAATTTGGGATATATATTTATACTTTCATTAGTTTTTTTAATTACAGTATAGTTGATTTATAATGTTGTGCCAATTTCTGCTGTACAGCAAAGTGACCCAGTCATATGTATAAACATTCTTTCTCTCATATTATCTTCTATCATGTTCTATCCCAAGAGATTGGATATAGTTCACTATGCTATACTGTAGGATCTCATTGCTTATCCATTCTAAATGTAATAGTTTGCACCTACTAACCCCAAACGCCCAGTCCATCCCACTCCTTCCTCCCTCCTCCCTCCCGCCTGGCAACCACAAGTCTGTTCTCTATGTTAGAATGGCCATCATTAATAAGTCTACAAGTAACAAGTTCCAGAGAGGGCAATGGAGAAAAGGGACCCTTCTACACTCTTGGTGGGAATTTATATTCTGAGAACCACTATAGAAACCAGTATGGGTCTTCCTCAGAAAACTAAATATAGAACTACCATATGATCTAGCAGTCACATTCCTAGGCATATATTTGGACAAAACTATAATTCAGAAGATACGTGCACGCCTATGTTCACTGCAGAACCATTCACAATAGCCAAGACATGGAAAAACCCTAAATATACATCAATAGATGAATGGATTAAGAAGATGTGCTGCATATACACAATGGGATACTATGCAACCATAAAAAGAACAAAATAATGCTATTTGCAGCAACATGGATGCAACTAGATTCTCATACTAAGTGAAGTAAGTCGGAGAGAGAAAGACAAATACCATATATCATTTTTATGTGAAATCTAAAATATGGCACAAATAAACCTACCTATAAAACAGAAACAGACTCACAGATATACAGAACAGACTTTGGGTTATTTTTCATTGTGTTGTTAAGAGTTCTTTATATATTCTGGATATTAGTCTCATAAGATACAAAACCTGCAACTATTTCCTCAAAATTTGTGGGTGGTCTCTTGACTTTCTTGGTAGTTTCCTTTGAAGAACAAATGCTTTAATTTTAATGAATTCCAGCTTATCTAGTTTCTCCTTTTTTTAATTGAAATTTTGATGTCATATCCAAGAAACTAATCCAAGATCATGAAGATTTGTACTTAAGCTTTTTTTTCTAATATTTTTAAAGTTTAGCTCTTACATCTAGGTATTTGATCCATTTTTAGCTAATTTTTGTGTGTGGTGAGAAGTGGTCTAACTTCAGGCTTTTGCATGTGGAAATCAAGTTGTCATAGTGCCATTTGATGAAAAAGCTACTCTTTTTCTGTATTAAAAAATAGTATCTTGGCACCTTTGTGAAAATTAGTTTTATATAAATGTAAGATTTTATTTCTGGACTTTCTATTGCATGCATGGATCCAGATGTCTATTCTTATCCCAGAGCCAGATCATCTTGACTATCAGAACCTGGTAGTAAGTTTTAATACTGAAAAGTATGAGTCTTCCATTGAAAAGTGTGAGTCTAAAAAGTGTGACTCTGCTCTTTTTCAAGATTGTCTTAGCTATTCTGTGTTCCTGGCATTTCCATACGAATTTTAAGATCAGCTTGTAAATTTCTGCAAAAATGCCAACTGGGATTTTGCTAAAGATTTTGTTAATACTGTAGATAAATTTGGATAGTATTGCTGTCTTAACAATATTAACTCTTCTGATTCTTGAATATGAGATATCTTTATTAGATCTCTAATTTCTTTTCTTTTTTCTTTTTTTTTTTTTTGGTCTTTTTGCTATTTCTTTGGGCCGCTTCTGCAGCATATGGAGGTTCCCAGGCTAGGGGTCCAATCGGAGCTGTAGCCACCAGCCTACGCCAGAGCCACAGCAACGCGTGATCCGAGCCGCATCTGCAACCTACACCACAGCTCACGGCAACGCCGGATCGTTAACCCACTGAGCAAGGGCAGGGACCGAACCCGCAACCTCATGGTTCCTAGTCGGATTCGTTAACCACTGCGCCACGACGGGAACTCCAGATCTCTAATTTCTTTCACTATTTTATACTTTTCAGAGAATGCATTTTTTTTCACTACTTTTGTTAAATTTGTTTCTATTTTATTCTTTTTGATGCTATTGTAAATGTAATTTATTCCTTAATTTCATTTTTAAATTTTTCATTGCTGGTACATAGAAATACAATTGACTTTAATATATTGACCTTTTATACTGCAAACAAGATGAGATTTTTTGTTATCCCTAGTAGGGTGTGTGTGTGTCTTTTTTAGGTTTTTTTTTTTTTAAATAAAGAAAAATCATGTGTGCGTGTGTGTATGTGTGTGTGTCTTCTTTAGGGTTTTTCTTTTTATAATGCAAAATCATTTATCTTTTGTAATAAAAAATCATGTGGACATCCACAAATACAGAGTTTTACTAATCTCTTTCAAATCTGGATGGTGTGTTTCTTTTCCTTGCCTTATAATAGCCCAGTTCTGATTATTCTCAACTTAATTTCAATAGTATACATTTTTTTTTCTGTTTGGCTCTGTTCCTTTCCCTATTATTTGTGTTACTGTGGCTGTGATGTTAAGGTGTGGATCTCTTAGAATTTATCTGGTTTGAAGTGCATTGAGCTTCTTGGATGTGTAGATTAACGTCCTTCATCAAATTTGGGAAGTTTTTTACCATTATTTTCTCAACTATTCCTTCTGTCTTTTCTCTCCTGTTCCTGAGACTCCCATTAAGCATATGTTGGTATACACAGATGGTATTCCACAAGTCTCTGAGGATCTGTTAATTTCTTTAATTCTTATTTCTTTTCTGTTCCAAATACTAGACAATATCAATTCAAGTTTGCTAATTCTTACTTCTGCTGGCTCAAATATGATATTGGGCCCCTCTTGTGACTTTATTATACTCTGTATTCTAGAATTTCTATTTTTGTTTTTTTTTGTAGTATCTGTCCTTTCAATTATTACTTCTTTGAATATGTTTAAGGTTGTTGATTTTATACCTTTGTCTAAGTGAGTCAATCATCTGCAAATCCTTAAGGGCAGTTTTTACTGTTGCTTCTTTTCTGTGTAAGGGCCATACTTTTTTTTTGTTTTTCGTTTTTTTTTTTTTTTTGTTTTGTTTTTGTTTTTTGGCATATCTCATCATTTTTTGTTGAAAACTAGACTTTTAAAATAATGTAATTTGACAGCTTTGGGAATTAAATTCCTCCTGTCACCCAATGTTTATTGTTATTACTGTTTTTATTTATTTAGTAAATTTCCTGAGTTAATTCTGTAGTCAACTAATGATTAACAGAGATTTTCTTATATTCCTTGGATCAATAAGACATCCAACCTTTGCAAAGTATCCCCAGTGTGTTTTGGGACATTCCTTCAATGCTAAGTCAGACAGTTTATCTCTTTGCATTTACTTTCACTTTTCTTGTTTTTGCAGTGCCAGTGTCAGTTTAGGACCTTCTCAGGTCTTTCCTGGATATATGCAGAGCCCTGTGCCATTGTCCAGCCCTAAACATATCCATGGCCTTCTAGATTTCCAGTAATACAATGGACACTTTCAAAGATGTTCGAAGCTTGAACATTTCATTCCTCAGTATTTTCCTTTAAATTTCTTTACCAGGTTCTTATTTATTCCAACTAGTAAAGCTGCCTTGGGCAGCTGTGAAGTTAAACAATTGGTGCTGATTGTTTTTTGACAAAAGCTCCATGGAAAAGACTGTAGGCATCAAATGAGGTCTGAGTCAGGTCAAATAACAACAAATTCTGAGAATGGATTTTCCAGTTAATTGACAGACAAGCCAACTAATTATAATTCTCTGAATATGGTATTTGGAGAGATCGCCAATCTTATTCTACTGACTAGTGATTGCTAGGCCACTTGCTGTACCATGATTGTGGAGTGGTTGGTTTTGAAGGATATCACAGAGCTGGGGGGGGGGGCGTGGAATTAGATCACATTAAAATGTCATGAAGATCATTGTTACTACTGAGACTAAATCATTTATCTTAAACAGGAGCTCCTGTCATGGCTCAGTGGTTAATGAACCCGACTAGTATCCATGGGGATGAGGGTTTGATCCCTGGCCTCGCTCAGTGGGCTGGGGATCTGGCGTTGCCATGAGCTGTGGTGTAGATTGCAGACTTGGCTCGGATCCCATGTTGCTGTGGCTGTGGTGTAGGCTGGGAGCTACAGCTCTGATTTGACCCCTAGGCTGGGGAACTCCATGTGCTGTGTGTTTGCCTCCCCCTCTCCACACACAAAAAAAGAAGAAAAAAGTAAATCATTTCTCCTAAACAAACTCTCACTGGATTATTATAACCCTTCGCTAATTTTCAGACTTTTGGAAAAGTTGATTTTGACAGTTTTGCTAGTGCTTTCATTTCTATTAAGGAGGAGTGGCCTTTAAGAAGTCCTTAATCCTCATTTCCTTATTTCCCTAAGGATAATCCTTAATCTTTCATTTCCATCTATAGCTCCATAAGGAAAGAGTTTTAGTTTCCACAGAGAAAAAAACAATTCCTTTCTATTGACTGAGGATTCATAATGTCATCAGTCTTTTCAGCATATCATTTGATTAGAAAAAATAAGGAGCAATGTCTTCAAAATATTGAGCATCTAGACTTTTGCACAAAGCCAATTTTTCAATGAATATGACAAAAAAGATATTTTAAGATATATAAAACTTAAGTGTATTCTCAAGTATATTCTCATATCTTAGAATATATCTTTTGTGAAAATGAGAGAGTAAATCAAGAAGAATGACATGGGCATTCCCATTGTGGCTTGGTGGTAACAAACCTGACTAGTATCCACAAGGATGCTGGTTTGTTCCCTGGCCTCCCTCAGTGGGTTAAGGATCCAGCATTGCCATGAGCTGTGGTGTAGGTCACAATGCAGCTTGGATCCCATGTCACTGCGGCTATGGTATAGGCCTGCAATTGCAGCTCTGATTCGATTTGACCCCTAGCCTAGGAATTTCCACATGCTGCAAGTACAGCCCTACAAAGAAGAAAAAGAAAAGAGAAGAAAAAGAAATGAAAAGAAAAAGAATGACATGGGGTGCTGGAAAGAGACAGTTTTCTTTAGTATAAAGGGGATAAAAAGTTGCAGTTCAACTGCTATATAGTGGACTAGTCCAGTGTGGAGCTACTAGTTCAGATTGGAGGAAGAGGACCAAGAGCTCTCAGAGGAATGTCCCAGAATAAATAAGCATTTATGGAAAATGTGAAGTTTTATGATGAGAAATCTGTTTGAGGAGCCTTCTTACAGAGGTGGTAAGGTTATGAGGAGATGTAACCCAAGATACGGAGAAAGTGAGCAAATGAAAACATTAGGGATTTTTTAAATTGAAGGAAAAAAATTAAAAAAAGTTGTTCCAGATAGTATTAGTTTGTTACTTGACTCAATATGAAATAACAGCTTGCGCAACCATAGAAATGTAAACACTGAAATGAAAATAACCAAAATTTGTGATATAACTGTTTAACAAGCTAGGGTGTAAAGAAGAGTTGTAAATTCTCATAATAGCAATTTAACAAATACTGTCTGATATTGATAAAGAGGTAGCAGTATATGCATATTAGTTAGCAGTTCTGGACTAAATTCTAAAAGTAAAATTTGAAAATGGTTGCCCATTTCAAATGCCCATGGTGGAAGATGAAGAGGACAAAAGACGTGTGTGTATATATGTGTGTGGTGGTTGTGTCTGTGTGCGTTAAATTCTTATAGTGCAATTTGAGTTTTCAACTATATCTGTATATAAAGGTGAACAATGACCACTATCAGTCTACTTTAGTGAAGTTTTTTGCCTATGAGTCTTTAAATTAAGAGGCTGGAACTTGAAGGAGAGTAAGTCAGTATGGCCCATTTTTTTCAAGGAAATGTTCAAGAAAGTTGACTGAAAAGGAAGGGCAAAAATAGAGACAGGATAGGAAGAATGTTAAATTAGTCATTGGACCAATTCATTTACCCAATATTTATTTTAAAAATATTTAAAAGGTACATAGGCTGAGAGAAACATAGATGATAAGAAAACTTGGGGGAATAAGCTTATGTGCTCTAAAAACATGCTTCTTTCTCTGAGCCTGGAAGGAAGGCTGGAAGAATGGGAATGAGTGTAAGTAGATTTCTATGAAGAGAGATGAGGATTTTTTCTTTTTTTCTGGTAAACCTCTAAGCTAGGAGTAAGATGGGGTCATCGGCTATGAAATGAGTTGATTACCTCTGGAAGAGAAAGATGAAGATTTGAATTAGCTGCTAGAAGGATTAGACATTGATATGCATAAAATTAGCAAGTGGTGCTGAAGAGCTAAGTAATATTTAAACCACTATGGATTATGTTTATGCCCACCATCCCTGAAAATGCTGTCAGGTAATCTCCCTTTGTGAACAGAAGAGTCGTATTCAGTTGTCTGGGTAGGAGAGTAGAGAAGAAGGATCATTAGTTAAGTTGAAGATTGGGAGTTCCCATTGTGGCTCAATGGTAATGAACCCAGCTAGTATCCACGAGGACTCGGGTTTGATCCCTGGCCTTGCTCAGTGGGTTGGGGATCAAGCATTGCCATGAGCTGTGGTGTAGGTTACAGACCTGGCTGAAGTCTGGAATTGTTATGGCTGTGGTATAGACCAGCAGCTGTATCTCTGATTCAGCCCCTAGCCTGGGAACTTCCATATACTGCAGTCCTAAAAAGACCAAAAAAAAAAAATAATAATAATAATAAAATAAAAATAAATAAATTAAATAAAATAAAATTGAGGGTTAAGGGGTTTGGTGTTGATTTGGATGAAAGGACCCTGTTGAAGGTGTTAGAAAAAGACTAGCCCAAATGACTATGCTTGGAGAGGAAAGGAGATGAGGTCAGGAAAATGGTGTGTTCCAGACACGAATAGTATCCATGAGGTTGAAGAGAAGCTTTAGGTAAAAGGGATTTTAAAAGCTTACTAATAAAAAAAAAGTTCAGATGTGAATTTTTAGTCAGTGAGATAACTCGCCTTGCCCAGTCTCTGGAGGTTTGTTGTAAGCCTATTTAGTTTTTTGTAGAAGTAATTATATTATCTATAAGGACAAGGCATAAGCATATTTAGAACAGGGAATGATGTATTGAAAGTTGACTGTTAGGACAAACAGACCTCCATTGCTACAAAGTTGAGGGAGAGTGTCTTGAGAAATTGTGGAGATTTCTGGAAATGTTGAAGAAGGGCCAAGGAAGAACTTTTATAAAGAGAGGAGGAAGAGGGCTTTCTAATTATGGTGCAGGAGAAATTGCCAGACTGAATGAAAAGAACCATTGGTTTGAATTCATCCAAAGTGTCTCTCCAAGAAAAATGAGCTCCAGATGGGCCTTAACCAGTTAGCCAGTGTGTGTTTAATCTCCCCTTGGGTTAACCTCTTCCGTGTCACCTCTGCTAAGTGTCTGTGTGGTTGCAAGCTAAAGCTAACAAGCAGTCTTGAAGGATGTATTCATACAGCTGATCAGCTTCACTTTGTTCTGCCCCTTCCTGTTCAGCCTTCCAGCTGCAGCTGCTGCTTTGAGCCGCCTCCATTCCCAAGTGGGAGCTGGAGAGTGGGGTGGAGCAGGAAGCAGAGAAAGTGTGGCAAAGAAGGGGGAAATATAAAAGGATGGAAGATGAAAGTTGAAATTAAAAATAGGAGTTCAAAAGGGGAATGAAGAATTTGGAAACAAATGGAGTTGGTGAGAGGATTAAAATTGATGTGGAGGAAGGAGGAAAAGCATCTCAATCATTTTGAGATTGCCCTTTTTTTTGCTGGTTTCTTATGAGGATTAGTCAATATGGGAACTTGGGGTCTCTGTTAGACCATATTTTCAAAGTTTTATTGAAGTATAGTTGATTGACAATGTTGTGTTAATTTCTGCTCTATAGCACAGTGATTGTTATATATATATTCCTTTTCATATTCTTTACCATTTTCTTTACAGTCACAGGATATTGAATGTAGTTCCCTCTGTTATACAGTAGGACCTTGTTGTTTATCTATCCTATGTATAAAGAGTTTGCATTTGCTAATCCCAAACTCCCACTCTCCCCACTGCTTGGATGCCACAAGTCTGTTCTCTTTATCTGTGAATCTGTCTCTATTTCACAGATATGTTCATTTGTGTCCTATTTTAGATTCCACATGTAAGTGATAGCATGTGATATTTGTCTTTCTGACTTAGTTGATAATATCTAGGTTCATTCATCTTGCTACAAATGGCATTATTTTATGCCTTTTTATGGCTGAGTCGTATTCCACTGTATGTATGTAACACATTTTCATTATCTATTTATCTTAAATGTTGATGGACATTTAGGTCATTTCCATGTCTCAGCTATTGTAAATAGTACTGCCATGAACATTGGGGTGCATGTATCTTTTTGAATTACAATTTTGTCCAGATACATGCCCAGGAGTGGGATTGCTAGATCCTATGGTAACTCTGTTTTTTAGTTTTTGAGGAACCTCCATGCTGGTCTCCATAGTGGTTTCACCAATTTACATTCCCACCAGTAGTGTAGGAGGGTTCCTTTTCTCCACACCTCTCCAGAGTTGATTGTTTGCAGACGTTTTGATGAAGGCCATTTTGACTGGTGTGAATTGTGGTATCCTTGAATTTATCTAATAATTATCAAAGATCATCAGTTCTTATTATCTTCTTTTTCACTATGAATACAGGTGGGAATGGTGGTTACACGTAAGGCACACTCTCATGGATGTACCCAGCTTTATGAGCAATCAAACATAAGCAAACATGGATGCACCAAGTTTATGAGCACACTAATTTTAATTCCATTCCTATGTCTTTCAGCTAAGTATGTGTTTTATGAGCAAATGGGTAAAAGTGATCTTGTTATAGAAATAATCATTAATTTATCTCAAATTTTCAAAAAAATTATTGAACGTTTAACTGCTATTATTGTAAATTACTTTTTTTTTCTTTTTTTTTTTGCCATTTCTTGGGCTGCTCCTGCGGCATATGGAGGTTCCCAGGCTAGGGGTCTAATCAGAGCTGCAGCCACCGGCCTATGCCAGAGCCACAGCAATGTGGGATCCAAGCCGCATCTGCAACCTACACCACAGCTCACGGCAACGCTAGATCTAAAACCCACTGAGCAAGGGCAGGGACCGAAACCACAACCTCATGGTTCCTAGTCGGATTTGTTAACCACTGAACCACGATGGAAACTCCCTATTATTGTAAATTACTTTTTAAAACACTTAAACCAATTATGTTACTTAGGTTGAGGGCAACTTCAGTAAGTTACTTATGAAATTTTATATGGCCATTTACTGCACAATAGAGAATAGTTTTCTATATGTAAATGAGAAGCTGGGAGAGTACAATCATTTCAGCAAATAACTTTTGAGCATCTCCAATGTTCTAGGTATATTGATCTTGATCACTTATCATAAGGTCTTCAAGAGGAATATCCTTCTTGATCCTGTTCTATCTCCCCTCCTCCTCCTCCTCCTTCTGGTATCTGTTTCTATCAATATATGATGTGTACTACATGTTCTACAAGTAAGTGCATTAATTATGGTGCTACAAGAATGCAAACAATGTAGAATCTTCGTCTCAGTACCATTTTATTTTATTTTATTTTCTTTCTTTTTTCTTTCTTTTTTTTTTTTTTTAGGGTCAGTCTCACAGCATATGGAGATTCCCAGGCTAGGGGTCTAATCGCAGCTACAGCTGCCGGCCTACACCACAGCCACATCAATGCCAGCTCCGAGCTGCATCTGCGACCTATACCACTGCTCAGGGCAACGCTGGATTCTTAACCCACTGAGAGAGGCCAGGGATCTAACCCATAACCCCATGGTTCCTAGTCAGATTCACTTCCACTGCATCACGACGGGAACTCCTTATTTTTCTTTTTTTAAAATGATTATTTTTTCCATTGTAGTTGGTTTACAGTGTTCTGCCCATTTTCTACTGTAACGAGTACTATTTTAAATTAAGGAGAAGAAAGCATACGATTAAAATTGGGAGGTTGCCATTTATTCATATGTGAGTGTTATCAGTTTTCTTTTTGTCCTATATTTGTATCAACTGACTCTACTGTTTCCAGAGAAGTTCCAAGTTTTGGGAGATGCAGAATCAGGAGTATCTGAAGACCGATGCAAAAAACAAAACAAAACAAAAAAACCCAAAAGAACCCCACAAATAAATAAGAGGCTAATTCAATGTAGGAGGTAAAGCAAGAAACTCCATGAGTACTGGGTGGGTGTATGGGAGAATTTTGGAAGGTTTAGCAGTTGAATTGTTCTAGAGCAGTTGGAGATAATGAGAAAGAACTGAGAAAGAGCAAAAGAATTTGTTAAGTTTTATTGTGGGTTATAAATTGGAAAGCAAGTATAAATGGAGAGATGAAAATACAAATTAGAATTACATTTTAAATATTTTGATTGCTGGACTGCCCTTTGAATGTACTTCATATGGAGTCTGAGTCCCATGGACTCGGCTTTTTGACAGACTGCATAATGTTTGAAGTCATAAAGTAATTAGTTAATGGTGGTAACAATGCGCTCTGTGAACCCACAGTAAAATTGATGGGATATTGAGAAAGGAGAAGGTAATATTTAAGGTCTTTGAAGGCTGTAAGAAGGCCTTGGGGGAGGGGGAAAGACATTCCATGAGGAAGATAATGTCTCAGGAGATACCACGTTGTTGTTTGAAAGCAGAAAGTCTTCTGTGTATTGGAGCACAGATTTTATGACCAAACACAGCAGGTAATGAGGTTGAAAATATTTGTCGTAACTACTGTTATTCATTGAATGCCTAGTAAGTGCCAGATACTGTACAACGATCTTGATTTGTTGCAGCTGAGTTGTGACTATATTCATCATCATAGTCAAGGAGAGTAATTAGAAGAGGGCTGAGGAAAGAATGCTGGTAAATAGCTGACACTAAAGCTATGCAGTAAAGAGTAAAATTCAGATTTTACTCTTCTTTACACTAGAAGAGTAGAATATGGATTGTTAGGAGCAGTAGAGAATCAACAGACATCAGAGGATAAATGTTCCAAGACAGTGGGTGTGGCAGCGGGCCGCATTTCAGTAGTTTGATGGCCGAGAGGAGAGAGCAGGAGCTAACATTTAGGAGATCATGGTTTGCATTTGAGAGCACTTTCAGTAGAATATTGGAAATGGAAATGATATTAGAGGAGGCTTCAGTTAATGTAGTATAAAGAGAATCAGCTGCTCTCAAGGATTAATGGCCTTCAAAGGAAGGAAATGGGAGACAAACTCAAGGTGTCAATGGGACCAGCAAACCTCCTTGTAGACAAAGAGAGAGGAACCCTAAAGACAGCAGGATGGGTCCACGAGACCATTAGAGACCATTAAACGTCCCTAATGCAGCAAAGTTGAAGGAAGAGGATGGGCTCCAAACGCCAGATGGAAGAGTTGGGCTTGTAAGGAAAAGAGACCACCACAAGGCACAAGTGGACTAAGGCCTTTAGTATTGAGCTCAGGCTGCACTGAAATTTTTTTTTTTTTTTTTTTTTGTCTTTTTGCCATTTCTTGGGCCTCTCCTGTGGAATATGGAGGCTCCCAGGCTAGGGGTCTAATCGAAGCCGTAGCCACCAGCCTACGCCAGAGCCACAGCAACGCAGGATCTGAGCCGCATCTACAACCTACACCACAGCTCAGGGCAACGCCGGATCCTTAACCCACTGAGCGAGGCCGGGGATCGAACCTGCAACCTCATGGTTCCTAGTCGGATTCCTTAACCACTGCGCCACGACGGGAACTCCTTGCACTGAATTTTTGTCTGCTATTTGGTACTCTATGCATCTCCTGATTTCTGTAGGTATATATACGTCAATCCTGATAACTGGATCACTGGGGTAAGGCCAGTGCAGTGAGGCATTTCTAGGACCCTGAGCTTGATCCAGATGTTTGGCTAGAATCAGTTGTCTTGGGACTTCTTCACAAGTAGCTATGGTTTTTCTGAATCTAGGAAGTTTCCAATGTGGAAACATGACTGTATCAGGTCAGCTTTATTTTTATCTCGGTCCACTGTGAACAAGGCAGGGAAGAGAATCAAACACAGGCCATGTAGGGCCTTGTGGATGCCTCAGCCCCATTTCTCACCTGTTCTCAGAGCAGGTCTTCCTCAGGGGATCTCATCATTGTAACGTCAATCACATCCAATAAAATGTTTATCCATCCAACGATCACATAGCACTGCTGGGGCGTGAGGTTGCTCAGAGGACAGAACTTGGTCCAAGGACAGCCCAGTGCCAGTCAGGGTTAGCTGCACATAATTTATGTTGGACTCTGTTTCCAGCATATGGCGGTGGAGTTTTTTGGGGTAGGGATCAGTTTTTTAAGAAACCGATATCTACTTGTTAGGCAAGAAAAATAATCCCTATTTTATAGAACTTAGGAACAGATGTGCTCTGAGATCTGGTGTCATGAGTTGAAAACCAAATAAAATCACATGGTATTATCTGAGGGCCTCACCAAGCACTTGATGGTCTTCTTATACTTAACCTCTTGATGTCTAGGGTCTCAAACATCAGGAATTGGTGTATTTTTTTCCTTATAGCTTTTATTTTCTTATTTGCCCTATTCAACTTTAAACATTTCTGAGGTGGTGGTGGTGAGGGAGTCCTCATCAGTTCATTTCTTTAGAGAGGTTTCTTTACCTATGGCTCTTCCCAAAATATTGCACTTTATGTAATCAGACCCTCAAAACTCCCAAGGAATTAGGGCACAAAGGTTCCTCCCCTCAATTTTATAGATGAAGAGACTGAAGTTCAGAGGTTACATGATAAACCTGCTTTAGCAAGTGGCTAAGCTCCAGGGAGAAGCCAGGTCTTTGCAATCCTTAGAGCCATCTTATTTAATCTCTACTTAATGGAGAAACTAATTGCCCAAGAGGCAGGACATCATGGTCCTAGGAACCCAGGGTTTATAACCAGGCTTGATGCCTGGTATGATCATGTCACATTAAGAATTATCATTTATTGAGCACTTGCTGTGTACTGTTACCATGCTGTTTGCTCTACAGAAATTCTCACTTATCATTCATATGCCATACTGCAGGGCTGGTAGTATTGTCCACATTTTAATCAATATGAAATTGCTACTTAAAATGATTAATTGGCTGGCATTGGGCCAACTAATAGATGACAGGATCAGGAGTTGAATGCTTGTCTGTCTGGCTTCCTCCGTGCTACCCTACTGGAGTTCACAGCCTACATGCCAGCTGACCAAGAGAAATGCACTTCAGTTTCAGTTTCCTTAACTTTAAAATGGATGAATTTGGAGTTTCCACTGTGGCTCAACGGAAACGAATCTGACTAGCATCCATGAGGGCGCAGGTTCGATCCCTGGCCTTGTTCAGTGGGTTAAGGATCCGGCGTTGCTGTGAACTGTGGTGTAGGTCACAGACTCAGCTTGGATCGAGTGAGTGCTGCTGTGGCTGTGCCGTAGGCTGGCAGCTGTAGCTCTGATTCAATCCCTAGCTTGAGAACTTCCATATGCTGCGGGTGTGGCCCTTAAAAGACAAAAAATAAAATAAAATAAAATAAAAGGATGTATTTGTACATACCTGGCAGGGTTTTTTGACAATTAAATCAGAATATAAGAGAAACATCTAACACAACAACTTTAGCTGCTTCAACAGTGGTGATGGATGCTATTGTTACTCTAAGTTACTCTGATGGTTACTGTGGGAACTGGGTCTACACTGTGGGTTTTCTGATTCCCAGCTCCTCCCCCCATTGCCACGTGATGCAGAGAGAGTGGTCTTTTGGGGCAGACAAATAGGAGGAGGAAGAAGAGCAAACAGAAGAGAGCGTGGGGGCAGTCAGCAGTGACAGGCACAAATATAATGATGGGCACGTGGCTAATCCAGAAGGGACCCTTGAGGAGGAAGCAGCCATGTGTGCAGAGGAACGGCTGTGAAGCAGAAACAGCCTCAGTGGGGAGGGAGGCATTGATGAATGTGAAAGCACGCAGAGCCATCCTTGGGCTTAATTTACCATTTATTTGTCTTGAGGTAAGCTAGGAGGAAAGAGCCACTTACAGTGGATTTCAAATTATGAAATTAAAGAAGCTGCAAATTGCAGGTATAGGAATTACAGATGATCTGGCCGTGTCCAACTACAGAGAGGATCAAATGAATATGATTAAAACATAATTGGAGTTTAGAATGGATAGAGAGGTTATAAGAAAGGATCGGGCTGTTTGGAATGAGTTTACTCATCCACTTACTTGTTCATTAAGGGCTACTTGGCTCCGGCCATGCGGGAGGCACTGTGACAGCAGCTAGAGATACACAGTTCAAGAAAGAACGACTCTTTCCTCAAGGAGTTCGGGGAAACAGATAAACAAGTAACTATGAGACGGCCGTGAAAGTCCCATTAAGGAGCCTCGTGTAGAATATTATCGGGATATAGGATAGGGACACATCAAGTGGCCTCGAAGAGCACAGTTAAGGAGCTACTTAACAAACAAGTGACCATTTTCTTGGAGGATCAGTAGCTGTTACTCTGATGGAAAAGTGGCTGAGGGTCTTTCCAGAAAGAAGAAGTAAGTACAAAGACACAGGAACACACTGTGCTCAAGAATATGAGCATGTTTTTGTTTTATTTTGAGGGGCCGCACCTGCAGCATATGGAAGTTCGCAGGCTAGGGGTCATATCAGAGCTGCAGCTGCCAGCCTGCACCACAGCCACAGCCAGATCCAAGCTGTGTCAGTGACCTACACTATGGCTCATGGCAATACTGGACCCTTAACCTACGGAGCGAGGCCAGGGATGGAACCTGGGTCCTCATGGATGCTAGGCAGATTTGTTACCACTGAGCCATGACGGGAACGCTAAGGATTTACATGTGTTATGGTTGGAGTGTTGGATCCACAGGGAGAAGCGTAGAAGGGAACACAGAGCAACATATTAGGGAGTTTGCCATTTTACTTGTGGGTATGGAGAGATTGAATCATTGAGAAATACCTTCCTGGGGTGATGTGGCAGAAGCAGGTGGCTTCAGAGGTCACTGCATTTGTCCAGGTAAATGGTGAGGCCTGAACTAAGGTAGCAGAATGGAGAAAGAAGGCCAGAATGACACTATCTTGAGCTATTTCATGATGGCTTTTTAAAGTTCCCACATACTTTGCTCTTTTAAAGTACCTCAGTAAAAGTCCCCGTATCCTATAACTTACTATTTTTAAGAACGCAAATAAAGGCACTTATTCCAAATAAAAGAACTTTGCTTAGTATAATACCATTTTTCAAATCATTGGTCAGCAGTTTCCTTTATGCTTTGACTGCTTTCTTTGAGCTTCCTCTCATTTCTCCTTCTTGTCACGTTCCCATTGTCCTCCTCCCCTCAGCTCTGGCAGCAACCCCCTCACCTCTTCCCAGAGAAGACATTGGAGAAATGTTCATATGACTCTAAAGAGGATGATGGTACCATTAAGTTGTATTGACCCGTCTGTCACTTAGAGCAATGGTCTGTAAATTTTTGCTAGAAAGAGCCAGAGAGTAAGTGTTTTAGGCTTTGTACCCGAGGGTCACCGTTGCAAATTCTCAACTCTGCTGTGGTAGCATGAAAACAGCCATAAGTAGACACAGGGTTTCCAAAAGTAGAGTGGCAGGGGTTCCAAAAGAACTTTCTTTACAGAAACAGATGGCAGGTCCAATTTGGCCTGCTGGATGTGGTTTGCTGATTGCTGGATTACGGTCTTAAATAATTAGTTGAGATCAACCTGGACTAAGGTCCCCTGTGGCATATGCTCTAGGGTCCCAACTCTGACTTTGCTTTGTTCAAAAATGTTACCAGTGTTGATGAGGTAGAAGGCGACTTAATCATATTCCTGAGCAGTAAGAAGTGATGAGACATAGCTAACATTTTGGAAGACAATCAGGAATCAAATGGTATTTTGATGGATGAGTAATGAGCAAAAATGAGAGAGGAAATTTAGTAGAACTAAAAATTAAGTTGCACACTGAAGTTAATAAGAACTAGAATACATGAGGGAGACTTTGGCTGGTAGTAATTCATGTGAAAAAAAAATTCTGTGCAACTGCCCTAAGTGTTTACAGCTAGCCAGTGAGATGAAGTGGTTACCAAGAATGCTAGGAATATCTTAGGCTACGTTAACAAAGTGATGTGTCCAAGGCAAGGGAGGTTGTGGTGCCTCTGGGTTTGCTGTGGACCAGAGTCTCCTGAAGAGCTCTTTTTAGTTTTAGGTATCATGTGCTATTCAGTATTGTGCCACGGAAGCAAGGACACGTATCCACTGGCTTGGAGAAGGATCTCAACATCCAAGGCATTTGTTCTTGGAACCATTGTAAATAT
The DNA here is from genome assembly GCF_054392235.1 of Sus scrofa. NCBI lineage: Eukaryota > Metazoa > Chordata > Mammalia > Artiodactyla > Suidae > Sus > Sus scrofa. The sequence continues at coordinate 54,368,266 of NC_139393.1, read as the reverse complement.
TTTATAAATGCATATTTGGTTTTAAAAGGACCGGTAAAAGTATGCCTTTTCAAGGTGAGAGGCATTTTCCTTTTTGCAAGGGTGGGAAGTACAGAACCCTTGGGTGTGAGATTTGGGGCATGAAGTGTTCCTTTGTGGAGGAGGCAGGGCTGAGTGGGGAAACCCACCCACACACCCCATGTTGGCCTGAGGCAGTCTGGTCATGGGGCAGAAATCTTTGTGGATGAAGAAGAATCTTTCCATGGTGACCGTCTGTGGTACTGCCTGCCTATCTCAAGAAGATTGGAGGAGTAAATGCTGGGAAATACACCCTTACTGCTAGAGAATACAAAATGGTACAACCACTTTGGAAAAATGTCAGGTTTTCTACCCTATGGTACTGTCATTCCACTCCTAATATTTACCCCAAATGACTAAAAAAATCCATGTCTGAATAAAGACTTAGACATCTTGAATTGTATCAGTCCCCAATTAGAAACCACCTAGAGCTCCCTGGTGGTTCAGTGGGTTAAGGATCCAGGGTTGTCACTGCTATGGTGTGAGTTCAGTCCCTGGCCCAGGAACCTCCCCATGCCATAGGCACAGCCAAAAAGAAAGAAAGAAAGAAAGAAAGAACCCAAATGTTTATCAACAGGGTGAATGGATAAACAAATTGTGGTATGTATTTTTTAATGAATTTTATTACATTTATAGTTGTACAGTGATCAACACAACCCAATTTTGTAGCCCTTAATGAGAGCCTGTTGTATATTTTTAAAAAGGAACACTTCTCACCAGTAGGAGTGCTACCCCACCAACGTGAGTAAATCTCATGTTGGCATGGGTTGGAGGGTAGGGAGGGGTGGGAAGAGGGACTACAAAGCAACAAGAGGAAAATTTTATGGATGATCATTATGTTCATTGTGTTGATTTTAAGAATGGTTTCACACGTCTATACATAGGTGAAAATTAATCACATTGGACGCTTCAAACACATATAGTTTACTTAGGTAGATTCTGTCTCAACAGAGCTATTATTTTTTCATTTTTAAAGTTTTATTGACGTATAGTTGATTTACAATGTTGTGATAATTTCTGCTGTACAACACAGTGATTCAGTTAGACATGTACATGCATGCATCCAGTCTCTTTCAGATTCTTTTCCTGCATAGATTATCACAGAATATTGGGTAGAGTTCTCTGTGCTATACAGCAGGTATTCAAATAATATACAAAAAGGGCTCTGATGCCTGAAAACTGGAAAACGTGGTGACTGGTTGTTATTCAAAGCAGAGCACGTAATCTAATTTTCTGCATTGTTTTTGGATAACTAATATTCATTAGGATCCCTGTGATAATGACATTTAAATCAAATATAAATGCTGTTTTTCACAAACGATCTCATCTTTTGGCCTCATGCTCTGAGAACTACTGAAATTTTAGTTTTATTGCTTATTTGGCTGAAGAGAATAAACAGACCTAAGAGGCAGAGTGCTTTTTTTTTTTTTTTCCCTTCTTCTTGGTTTGGTGTGGTTTTAGCTTTTAATTCCCATGTTCAGCCCCCAGCACTTCATTGCTTAGAATAATAAGGCCATGATGATAGTGGATGTTTAATAAATGCCTTGACTTAATGTATAATTAAAGGGCCTGAACAATGTACTCTCAGTTGCTTATTAAAACATCTGCTGATGGAGAAATCCCTTCCATGGGTATAGAATAATTTAAAAGCATTAGGTAGAAGGCATTTAAAGTAGTAGAATGTCGAAGTATTTTTAGACTTCAGATAAATAACAATTTCTTCCAGATAAATTTAACTCTCCAGATGTGAAGACAAAATTTTATCTCTTTAGTAAGTTTGATTAAAAGAATGTATGCATTCATCAATAACCTTAGCATAATGAGTGGTAAACAGTACAGGTTTTATTGCTAGCACAATATAACCACAATTCTGGGTAACATGTTTAAATGCTATTATCATTATTTTCTGCATCTACCATTTGATAATAACAGCATTTTCCTCATCGAGTTGTTGTAAGAAACAAAGTGGTGCGTATACAGTACTGTAGTGGACGCTGTGCTGTGCCCCCAGGTCCTCCTTCAGGACCGAGGCACTCAGTCCTGCTTGGATGTTGGTTGCTGAGGGCTTGCAGCTGAGACTTTTGCTCAGGAATTGTTCTGGAACAAGGGAAGCTGTCTAATCCAAGAAAACACTTTCTTAGCAGCCAGTGATTGGTCCTTGCAGGGGTAAAAAGCCTAGCCATCTTGCATATTTGGGAGGATTATGCATGGGCATCCCAGCTCCAGACCCCCCTTTAGGACTGACTGACTGAGGGTCTGGTGCAATTGCACTGCCATCGAACCTCTCCCTCTGCTCCATATTGTGGTGTTTACTTCCCAGAGTTGTTCCCAAGAGCACTTTCCAGTAGTCCTGCATGCAGATCTCAAAGGTTTGAGGCTCTATTTCCAAGAATGCTTACCTACAACCATTGGTAGCAGCTTGTTCTAGAAAGCAGCTGCTTTAATCCTGGTAGGATTTTGATTGGGATTGCTTTGAATCAGTCTGTCAGGTTCAAGGAGAGTTGTTTTGTTTATATATTGAGTTTTCCAGTTCATGAGTATGATATATACCATGTCTATTTCTTTGTCTTTAATTTCTCTCAACAAAGTTATGTGTGGGGGGAGGGGGAGGGATCCGAGCTGCATCTGCGACCTATACCACAGCTCATGGCAACGCTGGATCCTTAACCCACTGAGCGAGGCTAGGGATCGAACCCCAGCCTCATGGTTCCTAGTCGGATTTGTTTCCATTGCACCAGGATGGGAACTCCTTGTTTCAGATTAAGTTGTATTTTCTAAGAAATTTTATCATTTCAACTTTACTTTCAAATTTATTGCCCTAAAGTTGTTTATCCTTCATATCTTTCTAACATCTTATAAAACTCTATTTTATAATTCTTGATAGTAGTAATTTTTGTATTTTCTTTTTCTTCTTCCTTCCCTTCCTTCCTCTTCCCTCATTTTCTATTTTTTCATTAATCTTCTTAAAGGAGCAATTTAAAAAATTCTCCCTACTGTATGTTTGTTTTTATTTCATTAAATCCTGCTCTTTTTTTTTTTTTTTTCTTTTTTTTGTTACGGCTGCACCTGTGGCATATGGAGTTTCCCTGGCTAGGAGTCTAATTGGAGCTACAGCTGCCAGTCTATGCCAGAGCCACAGCGACGCCAGATCCAAGGCATGGATGTGACCTACACCACAGCTCATGGCAACGCCAGATCCTTAACCCAATGAGTGAGACCAGGGATTGAACCCACAACCTCACGGTTCCTAGTTGGATTTGTTTCCACTCTGCCATGACGGAAACTCCAAATCCTGCTCTTTATAATTTCCTTCCTACTTTCCTCAGATGTGATGTATTATTCTTTTCTAACATCTTAGACCATTAATTTTAAGCCTTTTTTTCTTCTTAACATGTTCATTAAAGACTACACATTTTCCTCAGAGTTCCTGTTGTGGCTCACAGGGTTAAGGCTCTGCCATTGCTATGAGCTGTGGGGAAGGCTGCAGATGTGGCTCAGATCCAGTGTTGCCATGGCGGTGGTGCAGTTTGCAGCTGCAGCTCCAATTTGACCCCTGGCTTGGGAACTTCCATATGTTGCAGGTGTGGCTGTAAACAGAAAAAAAAAAAAAATACTATGCATTTCCCTCTAACTATGTCTTTAGCTATATCCTATAATTTTTGCTATATCATAGTTGTGTTTAGTTAAGAGCATTTTAATGACTTTGGTTATGATTTCTTCTTTTACCCATGGGTTAAATAGAAGTCTATTGTTTATTTTCTAGCTATCTCTGGACCTTCTAATTATCTTTTTTAAAACATTGATTTTTAGCTTAATTCTATTGTGTTTAGAAAACACGCTCTGTATGAATTCAAGCCTTTAAGTTTTTTTTTTTTTAGAATTGGTTTATGGCTCAGGACATGATCAGTTTCGGTAAATGTTTTGTGTTTGAGTAGAATGTATGTTCCTCAGTTGTTGAGTATAATGTCCTATCTATGCCAGTTATGTGGAACTTGTTAATCATGTCATTCCTATCCTATTTATTGCTATTAATTTTTGTCTGTTTTTTTCACTTACTGAGAGATGTTGTTGAAATTGTCCAACTTTGTAGATTTGTCTATTTCTCCTTCAAATCTATCAGGTTTTTGCTTTTTATATTTTGAGAATGTGCTGCTAGACACTTACACACTGAAAATTTTTATTTTTTTCCTATAGAATAAATACTTAAACTGGTATGAAATGTACTGCTAGTTCTTCTCTTGTCTTAAAGACTATTTTGGCTAATATGATATAGCAGTAGCGGCTTTCTTTTGGTTAGCCTTTGTATGATATATGTTTTTCCATCATTTATTTTTATTTTTTATTTTTTTGTTTTATTCCTAAAAGTACCAATTTTCTTATTACTCAATGAATTTATTACATTTATAGTTATACAATGATCATCACAATCCAACTTTATAGGATTTCGATCCCACACCCCCAGTGCATCCCCCCACCCTCCAAACTGTTTCCTTTGGAAACCATACGTTTTTCAAAGTCTGTGAGTCAGTATCTGTTCGGCAAAGAAGTTCATTGTATCCTTTTTTCAGATTCCATCATTTCACTTTCAACTTTTCTATATATTTAAGTATCTCTAATAAGTGGCATATATTTTATTTTATTCAGCCTAATAATTTTTGTCTTCCAATTGTAGCTTTTAGTTCATTTCCAGTTAATACAATTACTGAGTTCAAACCCACATTCTTATTATTTGTTTTTCCTATTTGACTCATATATTCATTTTTTTCTCTTTTCCTTTCATCTTTCACTGTTATTCCATTTCCCCCACTATATTTGGCAGTTAGGCATTCATTCATTTAATATCCCATTAGTTGTCACTCTAGAGTCTGAAACTTGTATACTTGACTCCATATGTATGTAATAAGTTAGTACTTTTGTTCCTGGCAAATTTTGTGCAATTGTTTCCATTTATTTTAACCTACACATATTTTTAAACCAGAAAAAGTATCATTAATATTTTAAAAAGTCAGTATTCATTTAGATTTATCAACATTTTAATTTTTTCCCCAATTTTTCATTGTTTTCATTACCATGCTTCTGTTATCCTTTTCTTTTGCCTGAAGAACTGCCTTTTAGGGCACACCTGCTGGCAACTTCCTTTAGGCCACACATCTGTTTTTGTCTGAAAATATCTCTATTTATTTAATCTTCACTGTTTAAGGATATTTTCACTGGACATAGAATTCTAGGTTGATGTATTTTTTTTCTCTTACAGCTTTAAGTATTTCTTTCCATTTTCTCCTGGCTTCCATCATTTCTGTTGACAGATTAGCTTTAGACTTTATTGCTGCTCCTTTGAAGGGGATATGCCTTTTTTTTTTTTCCCCCTCTCTGCTGGATCTGTTTTTCTTCGTGTCATTATTTTTTTGAATACTGCTTATGTCACATTTTTCTCTAATTTTCTTATGTTAGATATTTTTACCTAATCCCATATGTCCCTTACATACTTCTTTTCTATTTAAAATCCTTAGGTTGCTTCAATTTGGATATTTTATACTATACCTTTCCTCCAATTCACTAATATTCCTTTATGCTGTGTTGAATTAGTAATTAAACTCATGTCTTAATTGTTAATATCAGTTCTAGGTAATTAATTTATTATTTTTGTATAATCAGTTCTTCTTGAAGTTTATCTTTTTTAAAGTATTTGCTTGAACATACAAATCAGTTACTCTGATGTCCTCTTATGATCATTCACATACCTGTATCATTCTAGGTCTGTTACCATTATCTATTTTTTTCCTTTTTCTTTCTGTCATTTGATCCTACATCCAGTTATATTTGGGAATTTTGGATCATGTGCTTGAGATATATATAAAAATTGAAAATGTTCCTGATAGTATCATCTTCCTTCTGAGAGAATTAATTTTTTTTTCCAGAAAGCAGTTAGAATAAGAGCCAGTCATCTATATCCAGTTAATGATAAGGGGAACTGGGACTGATTTTCAGACAGGTATGTTTCTCATTTGCTCTTACTACTTGTCTGTTGTTTGCTGGGGTCTTACCTGAAAGCCTGGAAGGTTTACCATAATCCCCTACTTTGGAAGCCCCTGAACTCATATTTTGACTTTCAAGCTCTTTGAGCATGTGAAATTCTGCTTAACTTTTAAAGATCTTAGCAGCTTTATCCTGGTTTTTTCTACGCCATGCTCTGTACTGATGACATCCAGAAGGCCAAACGTCAAGCTGAACATTGGCTTACTTCTCTCTGGTTCTCTTTTCACCTGAATTTTGGCTCCCCAAATCCAGGTTGCCTTGAGAATTTTGAATTCAGATTTTTACCTCCAAGCCCAATGTGGCTACGATAAGATTGAGGGCTGTAGCTTTTTATTTGGTTTCTATGCACCATGTAGGGAATTGACAAATTTATCAAATTAAAAAAAAACCAATAGTGAATGTGAGGTTTACCTCAGTGGTCATATCTTCTCTCTGGATATTAATTCTTCAAGCCAGCCTTCCCTGGTTGCTCTCATATGCTTTTCTACAACTGTTTAGTTTTCCACATTTTATCCATCTTTTATGGTTGTCCATGGCAGAAAGCTTGATTTCATACAAGCCACTCCATTGTTGACATTATTAGAAGATCTCTATTATTTCTTAAAGACTAGAGGCCTCGAGAATCTCAGAGTGCTTGAATAATCCCCATATCCCAAGATTCTGATTTTTAACATTTTTAACAAAGTTCCAGGTAATTTTTACACAGTTGGTTCTGTAGTCAAACTCTGTATTTGTTTAGGTTAAAAACCTCCCGTCTATCTATTCCCTTGCAGTAAAACAAATATACCTTTTATTGACAATGACATGAAATAGTGAGAAAACTCTTCAGTTCCTTTTGGAGGGGTCAGAAAATGTAAAAGCCAAATAATAAAAACATAGGAAGGGAAAATGAGGGGAGATTCTGTTTGGTGGGGATGCAAAACTCCTTAAGGTTAAAGTGAATAAATAACCCATTAGTCATGATGTTTTCAGTAGGACTACTTGGTAGATCCATATTCAGGCTATTGGGATTCATTCTACATCAGCCTGCCTTAAATGTAATTATCATTGAATTGATTCATGTTCTTTCAAGACATTCTCAGATGAATGCTTTTGACGTATAGATCGTGCAACTTCTTTCCTTATTAAGATCTACAAGATGAGATTGTTGGAGGCTGGAGTGATTCCTCTATGTGTGTGTGTGTGTGTGTGTGTGTGTGAGTGTGTGTGTGTGTGTGTATGAGAGGGAGGGAGAGAGAAACAGTTCGGTTTGATTTTGTTTTAGAATAATTGTAGCTGTCTCTCTCAGCTGGGCTATTTCTATTAATATATAATCTCTCCAAGTCTCTATTTACTCTTCTGTTAAATGGGAAGGAAAATGCCTGGTTTACAGCTCTGTTTAATTCTTCGAAGATGAATCAAGACTATCCTTATGATACTGTCTTATAAATAATAAAGCACTGATTTTTTTTATTATAAAGAGACAGAGATAATGTGGGCAAAACAGAGAAAAATAGAAGCTCAAGATTTACTAGAAATCATTGGGTGTTCAACAGGGCTAGGGTGAAGTGAATGCAAAAATATCAGTGAAACACTGGAAAATGGAGTTGGGGCCAAATTGTGAATGCTTGATTGCCAGGCCAAGTGTAGACTTTTATTCATTAGGCAAGGCGAATGATTGCCTTAAAAGAGGGAGATGACATGATGAAAAAAACATTCTGTGATATTAGGTGCGCGATGTCCTTGAATAGAACAATGAGGCATTAAGTGGTTATTGGAATAATCATGGTGAGAGGTACTAAGGCTCTGAACTGGAGAAGTGGGAATGAAAAAGTGGGGACATTTGAGAGAGAAGTTGAGGGACAGAATAAGTCTCACATATGAAGGGTGGCTGAACAGGAATATCTGACTATCGTTGCTTCTTCTGAGTTTTGTTGACCAGGAGAATCAATAGAAGTAGGGAACCACAAGAATAGTCCCAAATCTCAAACTTACATCTGGTTCAGTAATTGCTTTTCTTTTCTATACCATTTCAAAAAAGATTTTTGTGTCACCAGGAAGTTCTTTTTCTTGAACTGCCCCTACATGTGTGCATTCACTGCTTAAAATTACACCTATTCGATATTCAGTAGTATTTATGAGCCGCCGTTCCGACTTCCATGTGTTCCCTTTTACATAAAACACATTTACAGGATTTTTTCTGACACTGCATTATATCACATATGTAAGGGCTAAATCTGGAAAAGTTTAATAGCTAGAATTCATTCTTCCAGTTATGCACAAGGGATTAACACAGGCAGCTTCCATTAATGTTAATCATTCAACTCTTTGGCCATTAAAGTTTCACCCCATTCAGAGGAAGAGGTCACACATGAAGAGGAAGAAGAGAGGCCAGTAAATCATTTCCATACAGTGTATTATAGGAGCTATTACAACATGTCTCAAAGATATTTGTGAAATGAAGGCTTTTTTTTTTTTTTTCCCAGCATAAAAACTAAAGATGGAGTTCCCATTGTGGCTCAGTCGAAATGAATCTAAGATTCATGAGGATTCAGGTTCAATCCCTGGCCTTCCTCCCTGGGTTAAGGATCTGGTGTTGTGAGCTGTGGTGTAGGTCACAGACGTGGCTCAGATCTGATGTTGCTGTGGCTGTGGCATAGGGCAGCAGCTACAGATCTGATTTGACCCCTAGCTGGAGTACCTCTATGTGCCATGGAGGCGGCCCTAAAAAAAAAGAAGAAAAAAAGACAACTAAGGAGCAGAGCAGCACATCCTTTTAAAATCTCTTTGTTCTGCTCTGGTTGAGATGACCTTCCATCTCTGCTCTGAATTGGCAGGACTTGTGCTCTTTTCCTTTTTTTTTTTTTTTTTGGTCTTTTGTCTTTTCAGGGCTGTACCCTCGGCATATGGAGGTTCCCAGGCTAGGGGTCTAATCGGAGCTGTAGCTGACAGCCTATGCTGGAGCCACAGCAGTGCCAGATCTGAGCTGCATCTGCAATCTATACCACAGCTCACAGCAACGCTGGATCCTTAACCCACTGAGTGAGGTCAGGGATGGAACCTGCAACCTCATGGTTCCAAGTCAGATTCGTTTCCACGGTGCCATGACAGGAACTCCTGTGCTCTTGATTATATCATCTGTGGATGTTCAATGTCCTCTCCATCATTGAGTATTTCATTAAACTGCTTTGTGTGCTTCAGAAATAATAATAGCCATGAATAAATGAATATCCAATCCGTGTTAGTTGCTATCGACCAAAGGTTTTCAAAGTGTGGTCCCTAGACCATTAGTATCAGCATCACCCAAGAACTTGTTAGAAATTCAAATTCTTGGGAGTTCTCAGTGGTTAACGAATCTGACTAGCATCCATGAGGATGCAGGTTCAATCCCTGACCTTGCTCAGTGGGTTAAGGATCCAGCGTTGCCTTGAGCTGTGGTGTAGGTCGCAGACTCGGCTTGGATCCTGTGTTGCTGTGGCTGTGGTCTAGGCCAGCAGCTGTGGCTCCGGTTACATCCCTAGCCTGGGAATCTCCATATGCCACAGGTGCGCCCCCCTCCAAAAAAAATTCAGATTCTTGGCTTCCACTTCTGAGCTACAGAATCAGAACACTGAGGGGTGGGGCCCCGAAAATTGTCTTTAAACAAAACTGCAGGTGATTCTAATGGACTCTGAAGTTTGAAAACCACTATTTTAGACTTATCTTCAATTACGTTGCATCTGCCCATTAGGAATTGTCTTTGTTTGCCATTTCTTGGGCCGCTCCCATGGCATATGGAGGTTTCCAGGCTAGGGGTCGAATGGGAGCTATAGCTGCCAGCCTATGCCAGAGCCACAGCAGTGCCAGATCCGAGCCTCATCTGGGACCTACACCACAGCTCAGGGCAACGCCAGATCCTTAACCCATTGAGCGAGGCCAGGGATCAAACACAACCTCATGGTTCCTAGTCGAATTCGTTAATCATTGAGCCACGACGGGAACTCCTGTCCTTTTTTTTTGATGTCAAAACTGAATAGTAGAGAGAGAAAGTAAGGTGCCCAAAATCCGGCAGGTTTAAGATCTCAAAGCAGGTCTGTAACATACTTCATACCTCTGTCGTAAGTGTTGATTAAAGACTAAATGAATGCATGTCACAGAAGAACAAGGCTCACTTGGAGACTTCAGTTATGTTATGATGCCATGGGCAAAATATTTGGCCCCTTTGTACCTGGTTCTTTATACACCAGGTAGGCTCCAGGATCATTCACCACTGTGTGTGTGAGATCAGCCAACCAATATGTTAGTACCCAGGGTTATGAGACAAAAGACCAAGCTGTGTTAGGTGACTGGGAAGATAAATGACTAGAAAATGTATTTCCCCAAAAAAGTCATTCAAGTAATAAAGTTGCATGCCTTGATAAATTGATTTGTCTTCTCTTTATAATCTTGAACCTCTTAAGTCTCTATTGAATAGTGTTAAGAGCTTTCCAGGGCCTTAGGTTAAATGGAAGCATTTGGCCCTGGCAGTGAATATACCATGGACAGCATGAATTTTCAGCCCCAAATTTCCCAGCTTACTCCTCTTTCCCTTATGGGAATTATATTTACTTCTGTTGATATAAGAGTTGCATGGCATGGTTTCTCTTTGGGAAACCCTATACAGCTTGCTGATCTCTTCCTCCAAGGAAAGTAATTTTTCTAAAATTAGTTTTTGTTTCACTGATATTTATTGAAACCTGGCTAGGTTCCTAGTACTGTGCCCTGGAAAGAGTCTAGGTGGTAACCAAGATATAGGACACATTCTCTACCTTATGGCTTTGACCTTGTAGAGAAAGTCAGTCATATACCCAATAAATGGAAAAACAAACACCACTGTAATAAATGTTGAGGAGGGCTCTTTCTCTTAGAGTTTCTCTGAATTCGGGGACCAGAGAGAGGTCTTTGGGATAGCGTGGTCATGGAAAAAATTTATCCTGAAAGTTGAAAGCCTAGGGAGGATCCAGGGACCAAGAGAAGAGAGGAGAGGAGAGGATGCTTCATGCTGGGACTGGGGCTGTTTCTTCCCAGCCCTCTGTCTCTCTAGATCTTCTCTGGGCTGCCTCTCAGGGAAACACTGAAATGTCAGTTTGTGTCTCAGCAGCCCAGGAACTGAGAGGTAGTGCTAATTTCTACATTGATTTTAGGGCCGCATCCATGGCCTATGGAGATTCCCAGGCCTAGAGATCGAATCAGAGCTGCACCTGCCAGTCTACACCACAGCCACAGCAACCTGGGATCCGAGCCACGTCTGTGACCCACACCACAGCTCATGGCAGTACGGGATTGTTAACCCACTGAACGAGGCCAGGGATTGAACCTGCGTCCTCATGGATACTGGTCGGGTTTGCTGCCGCAGAGCCACAACAGGAACTGCTGATTATATTTTCTATTCTGTTTTCCATCTACTTAGACTGGGGTGTGTATTCAGAGGTAAAGAAAAGAGTTGTTCGTTTCTCCGAGAGCCCTGTTGACTTTAAAATATTAATCTGACTCTGTAGGACAGGAGTGAAGTGGGGAAGGGAAATGCCAATTGATGAGGAAGAGGTAGAGGCAGGATTTTAAGCTGGTGTGGAGTCTTCCAGCCCTGGGAAAACTTTGCAGCCAGGAGGCTTCCTGGGCGCCACCCTCATCTATATGCAGTGGCAGTCTGTGTCCCTGCCATGGGCGAACCGGAGAACCTACGGCTCCTGCCAAGAGCTCCTCCTGAAAGCAATTATCAGGATTCACCATATGATTTCAATTCTTTGTGGACTATAAAAGAGACACTTCACCATTTTTTGAAAGGGATATGAGCAGGAATGTTAGTAGCTCATGCATTATTTAGAGCCTGCCATCCTGCCTTGGTCTCACAAAGGAGAATGACAGCATTGTCACGGTCGTTTCAATGTCTGTGATGGTGGAAATAGAGATGTTGGATTTTGTAGCTTTTCAGAATTACCTGTAATCTGGTGACCTATAATTAGCTTGCTGAGAATCTTAAACTCATCACAGAAGACAGGTGTCTGGTATCTCATTATATTTAGAAAAAATCACATTGCTTATACATTTGAGAAATGTAGTGTAATGATAACAAAATTATTAACTCCAGCTCATATTTTATCCAAAGTCATGCATTGGAAAGATTACAGGACATTGTGTGGACATAGCTGATAGCACTATTTGACTCAATTTTATTTCCAGAAGGGCCACATAGAACTACTTTGCTCTGTTTTGAGACATTCTCAGTGAGGTGCTTTGAAATTTGGATAAAACTGTTTCATCAAGACACACTGATAAAAATGCTTGGCAGCAGTGCTGTTTTGTAATTTATTGGTCTTTTTTTGTCTTTTTAGGGCCGCGCCCATGGCACATGGAGGTTCCCAGGCTAGAGGTCGAATCGGAGTTGTAGCCGCTGGTCTACACCACAGCTCACAGCAATGCCTTATTGTTAACCCACTGAGTGAGACCAGGGATTGAACCCGCAACTTTATGGATACTAGTCAGGTTCATTAATCGCTGAGCCCTCGACGGGAACTCCCCGTCTTGGGATTTAATAGCTCCTCTGCCTTCTTTTCCTCTGACGATTCATGAATCTTTTTTATCTGTTCTTGAGAAATAAGCCTAGGTTTGAAACCTTTGAGTCAACTCTGCTCTTCTATGCTGGGCAGTTGCTAGACTCTTTCACTCCCTCGTGCATGTTTCTGGAAACTTCTCCCACCAAAATTCCTCCTTCCCACTCCTTTAACTCAGCTCTTTCTTACCCCATTTGCTCAAGATTCCTGCAGGCTTTCTCCTTTCTCTGACATGATGTCTAGGCTTTATATCGCCAGCAACATCTTCTCTGAACACACTTTGGTCACATCACTGCCTGTTCAAAAATCTTCAGTGGCTCCTATTTGCTCTTCAAATAAATTCCAGACTCTCCAATGTCATAATTAGGGTTACCCCACAAAGCATATTGGTTACTTCTTCCAGGTGTATAATTTTACTCTAGGCAGCCTGGGCTAGGGCTAGTTCTTCTTTTTTTTTTTTTTTTTTTTTTTTTAAAGACTATTTTTAGATCAGTTTTAGATTTATAATAAAACTGAAAAGAAGGTATAGAGATTTCCCATGTACCCCTTGTCCCCCCCCACTGCCTAGCCTCCCCTGTTATCAACATCACTCACTAGAATGTTACCTTTTTTTTAACCAAGGATAAATCATATCATAATCAACATATCATAATCACTCAAAATCTATAGTTTTATAGGTTTCACTTTTGATGTTGTGCATTCTGTGGTTTTGGATGAATATATAATGACACATAGCCATCATTTTAATAGAATATTTTCACTGCCCTAGAAATTCTCTGTGCTCTGCCTATTTATCTGTTCCCCAACCCCTGGCAACCACTGATCCATTTTTATCATCTCCATTGTTTTGTATTTTCTAGAATGTCATAGAATTAATAATCCTACAATATGGAGACTTCTCAGATTGGCTTCTTTCATTTAGTAATATGCATTTAAGTTTCCTGCATGTCTTCTCATGGTTGAGCAATACCAAACTATCTTGATTACTGTAGGTTTATAATAAGTCTTAAAGTTGGGTAGCATCAGTCTTCCAGCTTTGTTCTTCTTCTTCAATATTGTGTTGACTATTGTGGATCTTCTGTGTTTCATATAAACATTAGAATCAGTTTGTTGATGTTCATAAAAAAACTTGAAGGTATTTTGATTGCGAATACTTCAAATCTATATATCAAATTTGGAAGAATTGCCTTCTTGACAATATTGAGTTTCCTAGGAATGTGGAATATTTCTTCATTTTATTTAGTTCTTCTTTGATTTCATTCATCAGAGTTTTAGAGTTTTTCTCATATATATCTTACATATATTTTGCTCAATTTATACCTAAATTTAATTTTTAGGTGCTAATATAAGTTGTATTGTATTTTAAATATCAAATTCTACTTGTTCGTTGTTGGTATATAGATAGAAAGCAGTAGATTTTGTAGATTAACCTTTTTTTGTAACCTTGCCATAATGGTGTATTAGCTTTAGGAGTTTGTTGTTGTTGTTGTTATTGATTTTATTGGCTTTTCTACATAGATGATTATGTCATATATTAAAAAAAAAGTTTTATGTTTTCCTTCCCAAATGTATACCTTTTACTGTCTTTTCTTGTCGTATTGCATTAGAAAGGAGTTATAGTCAAATGTTCAAATGAAATGGATGCCAAGAACGGACATCCTTGCCTTATACCTAATCTTAGTGTGAAATCTTTGAGTTCATCACCATTAAATATGAGCTGTATCTTATTGACATGCCATGGTTTTGTTTTATTAATTAAAATTTTTATTTAAGTTTAATAGCCCCCTGAAATTGAGACATTTGTTGCCTCACTCTCTAAGAGTTCAAATCATAATCATTTCTTAATATCTATAACATCTCTAATAATGCCACCTCCTCAATGAAAATGTCCTATTTCTTACAATCATATATTATTCCCTTTGAACCTCGTGAACTGGCTATCTTTTAACAAATTACCATAATCTTAGTGGCTTAAACAACATGCATATATGATCTTACAGTTTTGTAGATCAGGAGTTCCAGCACTGCTTCGCTCATTCTCTGCTTAGGGTGTCATAAATATATAACTAAGGTGTCAGCCTGTATGAGTTGGGCTCTCATCTAGAGGCTTAACTGGGATTGAATCCAAGTTCCCTCAGAATGGTGACAGAATACAATCCTCGCAGTTGTAGGATTCATGGCAAATTGCTTCTTCAAAGCAAGCAACAGAGAGAGAGGGACTCCAGTAAATGGGCTCTGTGCTCTCATGTACATGTAATCATGCGCATCCAATCAACCTGGCCACTCTCCAGTGGTTAGAAGCCAGCCATAGGTATTTCTCAAGGGGACGAAATTACACACAGGCATGAATACCTTACAGATCACGGAAGACCCTTCAGAATGTCTACCACACTCGGTATTATACTTCTGCTTCTCTTATATTTTATGCCTCTCATGTCTTTTAAGAATATGACTTTCTCTTTATTTGATTTTTTAGCTCCATGGTTTCAACAATATCGTAATTATGCTTTATGATGCCTGTACTGTTTGTTACAAAGCATGTGTGGGGTAAATAACTTGTGATTTCATTTGATCACTGGATGTTTCCCTGCAGAGGTTGTGTTTTTCTCTGTCTCACAGATTATAAGCTTTTTGAAGGCAAGAATAGTATTTATAACTTTTGCCTACCACCCAATTAAGTACAGATCAGCATTTAACATCGTACTCTTCTGCTTACTGACTAAATCTTTTAGAGGGTGAAAACTATTAAGCAGTTAAATTTGTAAGATGGATATAATCCTGCTCTCCAGATGACAGAAGTGCCACACCCTGTGAAATGTGCTGTACGAGGGCTGCCACAGTGTCCTTGGCTCTCCCGGAATATCATGCCTCTGATAGGAGGGCACTCTCGTTTTCCCCATTCTCTTTTCTTAGCTTTGCATGAAACATTAGCTATTGTGGAAAGCTGCCAAACATCTTGAAATATGGGAACTGGATAAGAGATGCATTTCTGGGGTGAGGGAGGGTGGTTGGCTGTGATCAGAGGTGATGGAGGAGAAGTTCTGGGAAGGAAGAATTAGAAAGTAAAACAATCCAAATTTCAGTGAAAAGGTTTCCCAAAAGGTTTTCCATAGGACTCTTGTTCTTTGATATCGTAAAGGTGTTATTTGACAAAATGTTGCGGTTGTCCAAAGAGTTTAAGTGATGTTAAGCAGATTCTCTCTGAAGTGAATTCTTCAGACTTCTTAATGAGCATCATAATTTTCCAAGTAGGAGATTTAACATGTGACTTCTCTGAAATTTTATTTTTCTTGGAGACTCTGGGTGTGTGTGTGTGTGTGTGTGTGTGTGTGTGTGAAAATTAGAGAATTCCTTGGTTGGTTTAAAAAAAACTACATTGAAAGAAAAAATGAAAACAAATGACCTCTTGAGTCCCTTATTGACTTCGGGGGCTGGAAGCAAAGTATTGACTAGAGCTGTGCCGATAGGAATGGGTGGGTAGGGGCATGCCTGTGTGTATTAAGAAAGCATAAAGATAGCTTTAAACACCATATTTGAATCTTGAGTTTATATAGCTTGAGCAGAGTTTCCCCTTTAGTTAATAAATCTATGAGGGAAAATTTCAAAGTCAACAGTAGTGACTTGATCAACTTTCCACTAAGTCATTTGAAAAAGTATCAAAAATACATTTTTTTTTGCCAGTAAAAGAATAAGTAATATCCATATGTATCCATATAGAATTAGAAGCTAAACACATAGCCCCAAATTTAAGCTGAATGTACTTCTCAATCTTATCATTCTAAAGTTGTTTTTGTTAGTCTGTTCACTAAAAAGGGCATAAGGTTTTCCTGTTATAGGCAAAGGTTTGTTTTGACGAGGTCCAACGGCTGATGTTTTATAAACTTCAGATTGATTGTTTTTTAAAAAAACTCAACTACATTTGTTAGAATGTTTGCTCTAGAGAATTATGTTTGTTCTCTTAAAGGAGTAAGCTGTGGTTGCCCAAGGAGTTGGAATCTCTTTAGTCACCATTTGAAATTGACCTGCTGGATATAATTTTATTGCTCAATAATTAAGCTACTGATAAATGAGAAATGAAAATTCTTTTACGATTGAAATGTCATTTAGAAGCATTTTTCTAAGTGTAAGTCTATATAAGCAAATATTAAATGTGTTTCTAGTGGAATAACCTCTCTCTCACACACACACACACACACACACACACACAACAACAACAACAACGCAAAATGCCATTCTTCCTCAAAGATGACACAGAAGTTCTAAATCTCAGTGAAAGGGATGATGGTGATACCCTTAACAGACACAGTGAAATACAGCTGGAATATTTCTTTTTTTAAAAAAATTATTTATTACAGTTGATTTACCATGTTCTTTCAATTTCTGCTGTACAGCAAAGTGACCTAGTCATACATATATATAGATTTTTTTTCTCACATATATATATATATTCATGTTCCATTACAAGTGATGGATATAGTTCCCTGTGCTGTACAGCAGAATCTCATTGCTTATCCACTCCAAAGGCAATAGTTTGCATCTAGTAACCCACAACACCCCGTCCATCCCACTTCCTCCGCCTCCCCCTTGGCAACCACAAGTCTGTTCTCCATGTCCATGAGTTGGCTTATTTTCTGTGGACAGGTTCGTTTGTGGCATATATTATATTAGATTCCAGGTATAAGTGATATCATGCGGTATTTGTCTTTCTCTTTCTGACTGCCTTCGCTTAGTATGAGAATCTCTAGTTCCATCCAGGAGAAAGATTCCTGTCCGCTCTCCTCCTCTCTCCTTCCCAACAATGGCGCCTTACTTCTCCTGTGGGTGCAGGCCTTCTCCTGGGTTCTCTCGGCTGTGGTGCTCGGCTCCCCAGCCTGTGGCACCCACTCCGTAAGCCCTCAGGCTGTCTCCACACAGCCAGCCCCAGTCGTCTCCCTGGAACTGACCTCTGGAGCCTGAGGCTCAGCGCCCAGCCCCCACCCAAGCATCTCAGGCTGTGGTGTCCTGGTGGTGGTACCAAGGGTTTGCGAAGCTCTCTCTCTGCTTTGCCCTGCTCAGTCCGGCTAGACAGCTGGAATAATTGGTTTGGAGGGTAAGTGAAGGGATAGCTTATTTCATTTTAGAAATGCTGAATTTGAGGGTAAGCTGGATTAGAGTGACAATGTTCTCATGTAATAGCTCTGGGAATCATACTCTAGGCAGAAGTCTAAGGGGTAGAGAGAAACTGTATTTATTATAGTCAATCCTAGAAACATATCGGTAAGCACTGGGCAAAAGGGTCAGAGAGAATCTGTGGAGATCTCATTATAAGAAATATTTCAGTAAAACGGAACAAGGCAGGCAAATTTTGTCAAATACACAGAGGTTCTTAGAAGAATCCTTTCAATGTAAAATCTGGGAGGAAGTCATTTTTTTAATGAATGTTAGAACAACAGATGAAAAAAATTAATGAAATTTCTACATGTGTAATGTCCAAGTTGAAAAATATATCTTAGAGTTCCTGTTGTGTCTCAGCGGTTAGTGAACCCGACCCGTATCCAGGAGGACACGGGTTCGATCCTTGGCCTGGCTCGGTGAGTTAGGGATCTGGCATTGCTGTGGTTTTGCTGTGGCCAATGGCTACAGCTCCAATTGGACCTAGCCTGGAAACCTCCCTATGCTGCTGGTGTGGCCCTAAAAAGACAAATAAATAGGTAAAAATAAGTAAAAATAAAATTGTCTTTATAAAATAAATTAAGGTAACAAAAAAAAAAGAAAAATATATCTCATACGATGTGGTGACTTTGAAAAAATTCTTTGAAGAGCTGAATAATAAATGACTCATATAATTCCTCTTTTAAGTGACTCATTCTCAGCAAAATCTCTGACCACCTGTATTCAAATTAGCATCACTCTCTCCTCTTCATAACACTTATAATGCGTATGAAATCAACAAAATTATCATTATTTAGATACTTTTAGGTTTTCACTTTTTTGTCTGTCTCTCCATCTCCCCATGTTTGAACATGAGCTCCATAAAGGGACATCGTAGCAGCTCAATAAATATCGAATGAATGAATCTGTCTTAGACGTAGAAGGATGCATACAGGAGTTCCTGTTGGGGTTCAGAGGGTTAAGAGCCCGACTAATATCCATGAAGATGCAGGTTTGATCCCTGGCCTCACTCAGTGGGTCAAGGATCCGGTGTTGCCGCAAGCTGCTGTTGTAGGCTGCAGATGCAGCCCTGATTTGGTGTTGCTGTAGCTGCGGCGTAGGTCTGCAGTTCTGATTTGATCCCTAGTCTGGGAACTTCCATATGCTGCAGGTGCGGCTGTAAAAAGGGAAAAAAAAAAAAAAAAAAAAAAAAAAGGATGCATACATACACTGCCAGCATCACACAGTTGTAGGGTATGTGAGAGATCCAAGAAGCCTGTTGCTTTGAGCAATGATTCTCGAAGGTTTAGCCTGACTTGAGAGAGAGTATATACAAAACCTAGTCTAAGCAGCTAGTTTCTTTCTCTTTAAAAGTCTTGGGAAGTTCTCCCCAGCTAAGTTTTGAACACCAGTAGAGAAAACTCTGCAGTAGCCATACGGTAGATCTAAGTTCTCAGGGAGGCTGAAACTAAGCCCAGTATTTGAGGTGGGTGGTGTCATCCAAACTGGACTGGAGAAGGCATCCTAGCCTGTGTAGTTCTCAGATGGACTTGGAATCAGATGGTCTACTGAACACCTGGGCAGAATCCTGGCCTCCTGCTTCTGACGGTCACCCCCCCAGAGGACTTCCAGTCATATCATTCTAATAATAGGTTAGTGAAAAATGCCGAGGGAGTCTCTTCATCTTTATCTTGTGTTCTTGCTAAACTGAGTGAGTTCAATAGCAGCTTCTGGAAAGCATTCTAATAATCTCCAAAGTGTTTAAGAAGCATTACTCACATTATCGCAGAAACATGTCTTGCTCCAGAAATGTATTTACTGTTCTTTTTTAGAAACACAGATGCAGTCTAGGTAAATAATACAAAACAGTTACTCTCCTGCCAAGGGAAAATGCTGTTTTTGTATTTATCTATTTAAAAAGCAAATGAAATCATTCATCGTGGAGGAAGATGTATGATAAAGATCTTAGACTTGCTCACTTCTTATTAATCTATATAGTTATTCGGCACTGTCTTTTCCAGTTTATCTCCATTTGGTTTAACTATAGAAGGTCTACCTTCTTTTCAGTCAGCCTAGTTATAATAAAAAAACCAATATGTTATTTTAACTCTTTCATGGTCCAGATACATGGCTTATGCTGATATACCATCTAACAGCATGTTATAAAAAAGGGTTTTGTGTAAATCTGGGCGTGAGAATTTTAAAGTCTTAGTATTTACAGATTATCTTTTTTTTTTTTAAATACAAAGTTAATTGTTGGTTAACCTTTTAATGACCAAGAATATGAGTGAATGGATACCAGCAGCAAAGCTGAAGTCTCCTCTTGCTTTTCTTCTTCCTGTTGATGATGCCCAAGCTCTACCATTTGCAGTTATGTTCTCAGAGTTATGACTCTTCTTGCACTTCAACTGCACGTGCATGACTGAACATATATCATGCCGTTGAAACAATGTACGTGATTGAAGTACATCTGTATAATACTTAGGATGAGCCCAGTGCCTGGCTGGTGGTATGAACTCAGTAAGTGAATATGGAGTAAATATGGCCTTTCTACTCTAATTCCATTTCCCCTATTGAAATACCACATAAATTCTGCTCGGAAGTCATGGCTCATGAGACTGGGAGGGGAAGGCCGTCTCGGGATCCCCACAGCACATTTGCCCAATAGCTTCCGATGCAGCTGAAGCAGCTGGCTCAGGCAGAAACCCTAGCTGCTGCTGTTGGATGCACCGTGGGTCTGAGAGGAGCAGAAATCATTTAAGGTGGGAGTTCCGCTCTCTCTCTCCTAGGTGGAGACCCAGAGTCTGTGGAGACCCAGGGGTCTGAGCTGGTTCTGGGAAGAGCGTGTAGATTTGTGAGCCCCTGGCGTTTTGCTGGGCTCTGTTGTCTCGGAGAGAAAATCCAGGAATGAGTCAGCGGGAGGTTTTGAGGCTGAGGGGAGTTCCGTCTGGGGCTCAGCTGTATGGGGGTGGGCGGCAGGATGAACGGCGGGTCCCCAGATGTGGTGCAGGATCCGCGCGCGCGGCCTATGTTATCCGACGTCACGGTCCTGGAACGCTGCGCATGGCTTCTTCGAAAAGAGAAAATGGGATGGAAGAGTAGCCCGCTGAACCAGAGTGAATGGGCTGTTCATCCTTCCTCTGGTACAATTTATTTTAACAATTAAAATTAAGCCTGGGAGTTTCTGCTGTGGTGCGGTGGGTTAAGAACCTGCAGCTTGGGTCGCTGCAGAGGCATGGGTTCCATCCCTGGTGGATCCTCAGCCAGTGCAGTGAGTTAAAGGATCCGGTGGTGTCCCAGCAGTGATTCAGACTCAGTCCCTGGCCTAGGAACTGCCTTATTGCACAGTTCCTAGGACATTAAAAAGGTTAATAAATAAATAAATAAGTGGAATTAAAAAAAATAAAATTAATCCTGAATTTATAAAAATATAAAAACCCCAAGTCAAGGAATAGAAAAGCTCCAAAAGAGTCATTAATCTGTTCTTCTTGCCACTCTAGTCAGTTACATGGATTTTGCAAAGAGATTTGGAATTTAGATGAATCCTTAACTCACCTTTTGTCTTGTTAAGGTGGCTCAGTGTTTCATTGACACTTATTCATTCCTGTAACATTCCTGTGAATGAGGTCAGTGGAAAACTTTTCATCCCTTTCCACAAGGTGAAGTCCTAGGATGAATCCCTCCATGAATTTCCACGTCTGCTTCATATGCTTCCTCTGGGCATTAACTTCCTGCAAGTTTACCTGTCAGTCAGCACTGCACCCCCATCACCCCCCAACTGAATCATGGACAGTACACTTTTATGAAACCTAGTTTTTGCTGGGAGTCATGTTTGACATATTTTCGTAATTACTGCTGGCATAGATCATAGATTCTGCATTTACCTCTTATGCAAGCTGGGATAGCATGAATGCCACACTCGTAAGACTGAAGTGAAGGTTAAATGGTACTTATAGAGGACATCAAGGTTCCTGGCACACAGAAAGTGTTCCCTATCTATTGAGGCGAACGGGTCTAGAGCTGACTGTGCTTTTCAATGTGTTAATTGGCTTTTACAATGATAAATATGTATATTTTTTCTTTTAATGGCTACACCTGCAGCATATGGATGTTCCCAGGCTAGGGGTTGAATCAGAACTGTAGCTGCTGGCCTGTGCCACAGCCACAGCCACACCAGATCTGAGCCACATCTGTACCTACACAGCAGCTTGCAGCAACACCGGATCCCTCACCCGCTGAGCTAGGCCAAGGATTGAACCCACATTCTCATGGATACCAGTTGGGTTCTTAACCCGCTGAGCGACAACAGGAACTCCTAAAATTGTAAACATTCTTTAAGTGATAGGAAGAAGAAACTGCTTCACATGCATATAACACATGGGGAGCACATCACAACAGACTCTGAAGGGTCTCTTTTCTTGATATTCTGTTGTGTCCTTTGTCTCTGTCACCATTTCACATGATTGAGGATGTAGTTCCAGCTGAAAGGAGTGAGTAGTGAGCTTGCGAATACGGGACAATTAAAGAAGTAACTGCCCATGCTCTAGTGCTTATCTGGGCAGAATCTGCTGGACATACCAGAGCATGATGGAGAGAGGACCACATAGGGAGGCTGATGATCTGGTCTTCATCCCAGCTCTGCTTCGAGGGTCTGAGTCAATTACTTATCAAATACGAATCGCAAGCTCTTCATTTGTAAAGTAGGAACCGTAATGATGTTGTATAAACCTCACAGGGTTGCTGTAATGTCCTGATTAAATAATATATATATCTATGAAAATGCTCTCAAAAATTGGAAAGTATTACACAATTGTAAGGTATTGAAAATGCCAAGGGATTGTCCAGATTTTCCTAACCATTTCAAAGCTGAAATCATCACTGTAGGTGGAGACCCCATATATGGATTCTTTTTAAAAGGAATAATGGAAAATAAGCAATTATTTTATAGACACTTCCACATTTGACGACAATATTTACTACTCTTATTTAAAATTCTAAGGAAGGACAAGCTGGGGTTTCTTGATAGATTCAGTGATTTTAATCCCTTTTCTATTTATAAGGTCCAAATTCAGTGCCAAATTCAGTTCAGAAACCTGCATCTTATTACTCTGGGGGAAGGTGAGACATCTAGTCTGCGGAATAAAACAACTTTATTAATCATAGCTAAATCTGGATTGCAAAGGTCCATAAAAGATGTCAATTTAAGCTGTTTAATATCTAGCATTAGAAGGAAAATGTTCACTTGAAACCAAGGTCTTCGACAATATGTCAGTAGTGAAATAAAGCTTGATCCCTGCGGAATAATACATAAGCGTGTTAGACAATGCAGATGACAATATGAGGATTTATAAATGACACTAGCTTATCCTACCACAAAACAAATCGCTGTGTTTTTTGGTGACACAGATGTCATTAGCCCATATGTTAAACGATAACATGCATCTATAGTCCATGTGTTCATTCAATAGATATCTCTGGATTATATCCTAAATACCAGGCGCTTTGTTAAGTCAGTCACAGGACATGGGAATAAATGTATAGTCCCTTCCTGTTATTCTGGTGGTTTTGATGAAGGTAAATCTTGGTGTGTTTTTAAAACCCACAGTCCACTCCTAAAGATTCAGGTTGAGAAGCCCTGCAGTGGGATCTGGGCAAGTAGATTAAGAAACTCCATCATCAGTAACAAAATGACTTCCCTGGGGTTTTGATGGGTCACTCTGGTTAATAACCGTCACTCAACATACCCATAGGTGGGGATGTACACAGCATGCTCAGAACAACTTCTGAGATGTGAACAGGATATTACGGAACCCCCAAATAGCAACTGTTCATCTGTCCTCAGAGGGAACCAGATTGGGAAGGATTTCTGGAGAAGGTGATTCCTAATCTTTCCAAATATTTTGCATTATTTTTCTAATCAAAAATGTAATGCAGGAAACCAGTGAGGAACACAAAAAAGCAAAAAAAAAAAAAAAATCATTATCTTTGAATTTGATGTTCTTAAATTTTGCCATAACATGTATATAGTATTCTTTTCCCTTAACTTTCAATTTTGCCTTCTATTGATTTTTGGATTTTAGATCTTTAATCATTTTTTAATTCAGGGAAATACATCATAATTAGCTTTGAATATCTATACCATCTTTTTCTTTGTAGTTTTCTGAGATCTAATATCCGTATGTTGGCATCTTATTCTATTTTCCATATCCCTTAATTTTCATTTCTTTATCCTTTCTTAGTCCTTAGAGAGATTCTTTAATTTATTCACCATTATATTCTGTGCTTAAGCTATTATATTTTCAGTATCCAATGTTTCCATTTGGTTCCTCTCTTTGACTTCTGGTTTGTTTCGTGGTATTTATAACCTGCCCTATTTGTTTTCTTCTCTTCTTTTTTTTTTTTTTTTTTGATTTTTTTTAGGGCCTCACCTGAGGCATTTGGAGGTTCCCAGGCTAGGGGTTGAATCAGAGCTATAGCTGCTGGCCTATACCACAGCAATGCCGGATCTGAGCTGCGTCTCATAGCTCACAGCAGCTCATGGCAATGCCAGATCCTTAACCTGCTGAGCAAGGCCAGGGATCGAACCTGCGTCCTCATGGATACTAGTCAAGATTCATTTCCGCTGCTCCACGATGGGGACTCCCATGCCCCATTTCTGTGAGAATTGTATTCTTTTTCTTAATTCTGCTTCATGTAATAAAGGTCTTCTTTGTAGTAAATGCACTATAAACTTAGTAAGTTATTGCTACATAACAAATTCATGACAGATTACCCTTAAACTTGGTGACTTCTAAAAACAGTAAAATTTTTTTGGTCTCTCATGGTTTCTGTGGTTCAGGAATTCAGACAGCATACAGCGGGGATGGCTTGTCTCTGCTCCATGGTGTCTGGGTTCTCAGCTGGAAGACTCGAGGTTGGGGACTGAAATTATGTGAATGGTAATCTTTCACATTTCTGGTGGTTGATGTAGGTGTTGGCTGGAGGCCTGGTGGGGCTGTCTACAGGAAAACTCACACGTGGCCTCTCAATTTGGCTTGAGGTTCCTCATAATATGGTGGCTGGGCTCCAAAAGAGAGAGAGAGAGAGAAAACAATCAGAGTTGGGAGTTGTATTTTTTTTTTTTTCTCATCTTAGCCTTAGAAGTCACGTAGCATCACTTCTGCCCTCCTCCACTATTTGATGCAGACATGAGTCAGCCCAAATTCAAGAGGAAAGAACGTGGACCATATATCTCGGAGAGAGGAATGTCATTACCTTTTAAGAAGAGCCAGTGGGAATGGATCAACATATGGGTGTGGTCATCTTTGTAAAAATACAGTTGTCACATTCTCATAGTCTAATTGGTTTTTGCCTGAGCTCAGTTTCCCCTAGGGCTGTAACTTTTTTTCTGTAATCTGCAAGGACATGTGGTGAACTGGAGAACTAGCTTCTATACCTTTTGGTGACTTTAAGAAAATAAACAGAGATAGGCTCCTCTTTGTCCAGGTGGAATTGGGCAACCTACACCACAGCTTATGGCAACACTGGATCCTTAACCCACTGAGTGAGGCCAGGGATCAAATCCGCATTCTCATGGATTTTAGTCAGGTTTGTTACCGCTGAGCCACGACAGGAATGCCCTATATATTCTTTTTTAAATCTTATTTTCCATCATGGTCTATCCCAGGAGATAGGATATACTTCCCTATGCTACTATTTACTTCTTAATTATTATTATTTTTTTTGAGGAAGCCAGAAGTTCATGCTAATTCATCATCTGTCAGGAACTAGAAGTTCCCCTATTAGTATCCTTATTTTCTAAATTGTCTGTAATTAGAGGTTTGATTTCTTCTTTGCCCTAGGAATTATTTAGAACAGCAGTGTGTGTTTGTAAAATTTCTATATTATTGCATTTAAAAAATTATGCTTTAAAACCTTTTTTCTATTTTTATTGCATCATGGTCAAAGCAATCTATACTGCTTCTACTTTTCAGAATTTGAAGTTATTTTTATCGCTTAATTATGTAGTCAATTTTTGTTACAGCTCAAAGGAATCTTAAATAGAATGAATGTATTCTTTTCTTGGGAAACTTTTTTTTTCTTTTTTCTGTTTAGATTCCTTTTAGAATTCTCTCCTTACCCTTGAAATTCAGAAAACCTTAAAGCCATTTCTAAATGATGGTCTTTTGTCATTACTACACATGTTACAAAGCAAGGCATTTTAATTTGCAAGTTCAGGTTTTTACCTCAGGATTTTTTCCTATATTATATCTATAATTATGCCCATTATTCCTGCTTTCATGTCCTCCTTATAAGGTCTTTTCCATTTTTTTCAATCTCAAGATTACTAAGCTATTTTAAATGCACTTAGATCTTTAATCTTGTCTGGAATATTTTCTTTATTGATGTGAAGTAAGTAGCTAATAATTATTTTATTTTATTCCAAAATTTATATCCAGTTGTTCCAATATCAGTGATTTGAAGTGACACATTTTATGATTTTAAAATTCCCATGTATATTTAGATCTATTTCTGTACTGTCAAATTATGCATTGATCTATTTCTCTATGCCTTTTGACATCTCCAAGGCTGTTATAATTATAGCAGCTTTCAGTATATTTTAATACTACATCCAGGCAAATTCTCCCACCTTTATTTTTCCCTTTTTGGTGTTTTTCTGATTCTCATGAATATACTTTCTAGAGAGACTTTTGAAAGTCATCAAAATAATTTGATATTATTTGTTTATATTACTATCAAGTAATGCTCTAGGAAAGAAAGGTTCTATATGGCAAAGAAATATAGAACCTTTCTGGGAAGAAAGGTCCAGTATGGTAGTCACTACCCACATATAACAATTGAGCACTTTAAGTATGGCTAGTGCAACTGAGGAACGGAATTTTAATTAAATTTAAATTTAAATAGCCACGTATGGCTAGTGGCTACTGTATTGGACAGTGCAGCTTTAGAAGCCAAAAGTAGACAGGGAGGAAATAGATGATAGACATTCCCAGCAGGGGACCTTTTATTTTTATGTATTTTTTCCCCAATATTTTAAGTGTGCAGGTAAATTTCTTTACACAGGCTCCTTTTCAGCTCGGCTTCATGTCCATGGACCTAGTGTGACTGCAGTCAGCTCTCTTCCTGGTGCTCCTGACCACTGGATCAGGGGAAAGACCCAACATATCTGGTCAGCTCTGCTCTTTTGTATGTCTTGGATCACCCCGTTGGCACAACAGATATTGAGTGACCTTTAATAGCAGAGGTAGAGTGGATCTCATCTTTCCCACTGTCTGCTCGCATCCCCTCATATTATGACAAATTAATGAGCTTCTACCCAGGGCTCTTCTTTGACTTACCCCCTGTGTCAATTCACGACCATCTCAGTTTAGGCAGTAAAATGTTAGTTTTTGGCTTCTCTATTTTAGTTTAGAAAGTCTAGTATCCCAGTTCAGGAATTCATAGCCCCCACTGCCTTAGGTGGCCATGTTGCGGTGGATAAGCCAACCATCTGAATATCTGCCATTCCAGTGCCACATTTATTTATTTATTTTTTTTGTCTAGCTACCAAGATGTGACCTTGGCCCTATTGTCATAACCATTTCAGCCAGAGGTGTCCGAATCTGACTCACAGATTTATAGATTGAGCAGCAGTCTATGTGGTGGCATTAAAAAAATGAATTGAGGGAGTTCTCATCGTGGCTCAGCGGAAACAAATCTGACTAGTGCCATGAGGACGCCTGTTCAATCCCTGGCCTCGCTCAGTGGGTTAAGGATCTGACATTGCCATGAGGTGTGGTGTAGGTCACAGACAAGGCTCGGATCCCGCGTTGCTGTGGCTGTGGTGTAGGCCGGCAGCTGCAGCTCGGATTCACCTCCTAGCCTGGGAACCTCCATATGCACTGGGTATGGCCCTAAAAAGACAGACAGACAGACAGACAGACAGACAGACAGACAGACACACACACACACACACACACACACACACACACACACACACACACACACACACAATGAATTGAGCCAATTTTTTTCCCCCCAAGTTTGAAGTAAGAAAATCTAAGGAAATGATCCAGGGAGTTTTGCAATAATTGGTTGCAAATTCAGGAAGGGTCAGAGACAGAGAGGTTTTTTAAATTTTTTTCCTTATGCTTTAATTATGTGAAGTTTCTTTAATGTCAATTATATTTTAATAAAGCTCTAGACAAACAAGGGTTTTGATCTGGTGTCTCACAGACCAAGTGACAGAGGAGCACATGGAACCAGATGGTCACTGAGGGACCCACGGTGGAAGTGATAGAACACTAGAAGGGATAACTAGATTCTGGCCTGAGTAACTCCCTGGGGAGCTGTTTTATCACTAAGATAAAAAGACCAAAGGTTGGTGGCATTTGTTATATTGTGAGTACCACGAGATGCTGAGAAAGTGCTTTCTAGGCGGGACTTGGATGCCTGCGTTGTGGTAAGGGCCCGCCCAGAACAAGGGAAGGCGATGTGGCATAATCAGCATCCCTATGCACGTGCGAAGCTCTGTGGTAGAGCCCATCCCTCCAAATGTATGTTACTCTATAAGGAAGACAAAGGGGCTGAAACGTAAAGCGGGAACGAATGAACGGTATAGAAGGCTACTTCCCGCTGCGCTCAGGGCTCAGCCTTTGGTTATGAATCCGCTGCGCCAGTGCAGGCACAAATAAACCCTTGCTTCCTGGCAATAGCCTCAGTGTCCCATCTCTCTGTACGCAAGTCCTCCAACACACAGGGAGGAAGAGGAAGGATGCTAAGCGGAAATGAAGGCGTGGGTTGGCCAGTTGGAGGGCAGAGGAATCCAAGGTTATTGGCAGGTGTACTCAGCTCATCCCTGGGAAGAGAGGACGGGAAGGAACTTTTCGGCAGAGTCGGAGCTGAAGAGATGACGTCGGAGGAAGAGATCTATGCGGTTAATGCTTCGGGTAATCGTGTTTTGTTACTTAAAACTAAACACCGTCATGATAAGTGAAAAATTCCTGCGCATGTGTGTTGGCGGAAAGGAAGCTTTATGAAATAATTCAAACACACCCACGTATTTGGTGGTCTAAGACGTTGGTGAAATGCTGTAAAATTTGTACCTTATGATGTCCATTAGCATAAACGTTTTGGGAGTTCCTGCCGCATTTAAAAACCAGTTTAACGTAGTATTTCTCAAGCTTCCCTTGCCACAATACTCTGTTTTTAGTGTGTACAACAGTTATTAATATTCTGAGGAAAACATGGGAGTAACTCTTGATGATCATCGGGCAGCTGAGTATGGGTCAGATATTAAAATAATTGGTCTAAAATGAAATCATTTCAGTCGCCTGTAGGTATCCGTCTACAGTTCCACCTCAGAAATAACTAACTCAAGATTACTGCTTAAGGAGTTCCCATCGTGGCTCAGCAGAAACGAATCTGACTCGTATCTATGAGGACGTTGGCTTAATCCCGGGCCTTGGTCAGTGGGTAAAGGATCTGATGTCACCATGAGTTGTGGTATAGATCACGGATGCAGCTCAGATCCCAAGTTGCTGTGGCTGTAGTGTAGACTGGCGGCTACAGTTCCTATTGGTCCTCTAGCCTGGGAACCTTCATGTGCTGTAAAAAAAAAAAAAAAAAAAAAAGGTTACTGCTTAAGATTTTTGGTGTATTTTATATCTACCGTAGTCCTGTTTTCCTCATGCTTCCTCCTCATTTTCCATCTGCTTTTACTGCTTGCTCTCTCTCCTTTTTCTCCCTCACTCTCTCCTCTCTCCCTTTTGAACCCTATATGCAGTGTCCTTTCTCTCCATTAAATATAGTAAAAATGATTGTTATAGTATAAAAATCTTCATAAAAATTTCAGTGGTTGCATAATATTTCATTATGTGGATTTATTGTAATGAACCATTGCTCTTTTGGATCTTGGCTTCAAATGCATTCTTCTATAACATACTGTGATAGATATTTTTACATTGAGCTTTTCATGTATTTTGAGTTATTTCCTCAATAATTTAAAATTTTATATTTAACCTTTTCATAAGCATTCTTAGGGTAGCTTAACATTTTATCTAAAGATTTCAGGAATGTCATGGAAGGCAAAAAAAAAATCCATCTGCATTTATTAGAAATAATTCTAATGATTAAAACATTACATTTTCACACTCAGACCAGGACTTAATAAATAAAATTGTCTGTGTCATTCTGCATCAAATATCTTCTTCCTGTAACTCCTCTGTTACTCCTTTCATTAGTTCCTCCTATGCAGCCTCCAAACCATCTCCTTTACCCCCACTTTAATGTTCCTTTCACTTTATCCTGCTAATCCCCATTTTATACCTTTTAGTGCTCAGCAAACACCTTGAAAAAATTAGTCCAGCTTCACTTTCTCACCTCCCAATCACCCTTTCACCTCCTGCAAACAATTGTCCGATGGCATGATTTAAAACACTTGACACATTGTACTGTAGTTAATTTTATCTTCTGTTAGACCTTGTGTGCCTTAGAGGTAGGAACGACTGTTTTGGCATAGGTAGCATCTGACACAAAATGTGTACTCAAGAAAATGAATTCTTTAACAAACATTGTATAATGAAGCCTCGTCCATTACATACGCAAGCTGACATACAATGAATTCATGTTTCTGTGGCTTTGAGAGTAACAGAAATTAAATATACCTTTCCCTAGGAGTCATCACTATTGCATTTCCTTTCCCTTAGCATTCATTAAGATTGTCCATCTTTCTGTCTGTCCGTAACTTTCTACCTACATAATTCTCTATCGTCCATCTGTCTGTCTATCTACCTATCTATTTTTGTTTAATTCCTAAAACTTTATCAAGTTAATATAAATTGACTTAATATTTTTATACTCTGGTGGTTCTCAACCCAAGATAATTTGTACTATAAATGCAGGTAAGAGTCTGTGACTAGGATCATAAGAAGTCAGTGTGGTTTATTGGGTTGGATGGAATGAAGGAACCTCTTGGACAAAGTGTTTGTGTCACCTCATTTAACCTCTAAATAGAAGATACTGCTAATTTACTCAACATAGTTATGTGGGCAGAACACTGTACATGGTACCAACAACAAAAGGAGTAAGGAAGGCATCCCTTACCTGGAGAAATTCTTCTAATTGAACTAGACAACACATATATAAGCACATTGCCAGAAACATGTACACATAAGTATGTTTGGGTTGTGTGCATGACCCAAAGTACCACTAAAGTTATTACAGGGTCTTGAGTTAGAACTCAGAAGGCTTTTGTGGGGGGGGGGGAGGTCAATTTTAAGTCATGTTAAGAGCTTTCATCTTAAGATAAAGAAGGGCTGGCTTTGAAGAGGAGGATAAAGGCTTCGAGGTGGAGAGAGTGGCTTGTTAGCAGGGTTAACAATGGAAGTGAGCAAGGTGGTAGACCGCTTTGATGCTGCCAATTAAGAGATGTGAGAAGCAGTTCTGAATCATTTCTCAGCTGAGCACAGAAGAAAAAGTGCAGAAAAGGAGGAAGCCCTGAGGGGAAGTCCGTTGTTCCTCCTTAAAAAAATAATTGTTCCTCAGTTATTCCCTCTTAAAAAAATAACTGGTGTACAACTATGGAGATGAGACTTAAAAAGGCCAAGGAGCAAAGGTAAGTCTATGACCTGGTGTATGGCCATGTAGAAGAAGAAAGAGGCTGATAAGATTCTAGGCCTGGGATCTAATTGTGATGCTCATGGAAACACTGGGCTGGGTCCTGACGAAATCTTTGTCTCTAGAAACAAAAAGGAAAAGGAGAACCTGGAAGCAAAGATGTTCTTTAGAGAACCAAAAATTCCACTTATAAGACAAAAAGAGGGAGGGAGGGAGGAGAGAGTTTTTGATTTTGTGGAATCGTATTTTAAAAATAAGCAAGAGGCGTTCCCGTGGTGGCGCAGAGGAAACAAATCCGACTAGGAACCATGAGGACGCGTGTTCGATCCCTGGCCTCGCTCAGTGGGTTAAGGATCTGGCATTGCCTCGAGCTGTGGTGTAGGTCGCAGATGTGGCTCAGATCCTGCGTTGCTGTGGCTCTGGTGTAGGCTGGCGGCTACAGCTCCAATTAGACCACTCGCCTGGGAACCTCCATATGCCTTGGGAGTGGCCCTAGAAAAGGCAAAAATAAAAAAAATAAAAATAAGCAAGAGAGAAAATGAGCATCCTTCCCAACACTGTGGTGACCAGAATCCTCCTTCCTAGGAGAGTTAGCAAAAGAGCTCCCCCAATAAATGGTTATCTAACAGGTTTGAGAGCAACGGGAGATGGGCTCCAGAGCACTTGATAAATTTCACGGAAGTGGGATTTTTAGGGCCGTGGTTCTCACACTGTGGACCTTGGACCGGCAGCCTCATTGTTAGACAGGCAGGTTGGCTGGCCCCTCCCAGACCTGCTGAATGAGAAACTCTGGAAGGGGACAGGGGTCAGTGGTCTGTGTTGCCACAAGGTTGCCATGTGAGGGTGAGGCTTGCTAAGTTTGAGAGACACTGATTTAGGAGATAATGTGTGCTCACACCTGTTTCAACACATCACTAACAGTGAAAAACTGTCCATAGAGGCAGGAACTTTGCAAGATATTAGTGTCAGCAACTCGGCCAAGAGGAGGAATTCATGAGAGGTGGCTGAGAGGAAACTGAAGGAATGTGAAAGAATGTTTCCGCCACTGTGAAGATGCCTTCTTCCAACCTTAGGAGGAAGGATCACATTGAATTATATCAACCAGGGGGTTGGAATTTATTGTTACAGCATCATTAAAGAAAATCATGTGTGAATGGTGTTAACAACAGGACGTATTAAAAACGTCTCTCTCTTCCCTTCCTTAAACGTTTTCTCGGTAATGTGAGGCAGTAGATTTTTGGTTTGTTTGTTTGTTTTTCTTTTTAAAAAATCTCACATATTTTAGTGTTTGGTTTCGTTTCTTTTCAGGGATTCCATTTGCAAATTGCAAGGAAGTAGTGCTTTCTGTCTCTGACACACTGTTGCCCCTTTAAGGCTTTTCTAAAATTAGCAGATAGCAATAGTTGGTGTGCTAATCCTTTGCAAAGGCCATATGCAAAAATGGGAGACATTTGAGCCTGGAGATTTAATTGAGCATCGGTCAGGATTTGCCTTTTCTGAAACGTTCAACAATCACCAGTTTGTGAGTAACACAGCCGACATCTTTAGGGATCATTGTGGCTGCCATATTTTCAGTTTTAGTATCTGAGGTGGGGGAGTTCCCTTTGTGGCTCAGTGGGTTAAGAACCTGACATAGTGTCCGTGAGGATGCGAGTTTGAGTTCGATCCCTGGCCTCTCTCAGTGGGTTAAGGATCTGGTGCTGCTGTAATCTTCGGTGTAGGTCATGGATGTGGCTTGGATATGGGGTAGCTGTGGCTGTGATGTAGGCCTCAACTGCAGCTCCGATTTGACCCCTAGCCTGGGAACTTCCATCTGCTGTGGGTACGGCTATAAAAAGAAAAAAAATCTGAGTGAAGAGAGTCAAATGAGTATATATTGCAGTGGGTTAAAAAATATGTTCACATACTTGTGAGATAAAGTCAAGTTTGAGAAGTAAATTCTTTGGGGGTTAGTAAATACTCAGAAGTACTTATTTTTAACTAAATTTTAAAAATAACATGCGTTGCGAAGTAATATTGAAGCTAAAATGATCACAAAAACTAAGCATAGGGCTTGAAGAATGAATACAAAGAGGACAGATACACCTGTGTGATTACCATCCAGCCCACGTGAACAGAAACAGTGCCCAGAAGCTCTGGTTGCTGTCTTTAGGCTTTTTTCCAAGAGCTGCCCTGAGAGCTAACATCACAGATGGCACGTTAGTCTTGCCTGCTTTTTTAAAAAGAATGTATATAAAGCTTTCATGCCTTGTGAATTTTTTTTTTTTTCTGCCCTGTTTGGCTCATTATGATCATGAGATTCATTCATGGTCTTACTGAAGGCAAGTTTTTGTGTCCAGTCCACAATGAGGCCAAACAAATGAAAGGCAGGAGTTTGGAGCAGTGAAGGGCTTATGGCAGGACCAAGCAAGGAGACTGGGTGGTTTGTGCTCAAAAAATTCAAACTCCCAGATAGGTTTCAGCAAAGCATTTTTAAAGGCCAGGTGAGGGCTGGGGCATCCCAGGGTGTGGGCCCAGCTTGCGCAGTTCTCTGATTGGCTGAGAACAGGTAACAGGGCGGTGACACAGGGGTTCGAATTACCAATCCTTAGGCGCCAGAAGGTCAGGGTTACCTGCTCATGATCATCAGGTAGTTAATTTCTTCCATGTGGTGGTGCTTTTAGCATCTGAAAAATACAGGAAATATGCATGAGATACTGTTACCTGGGTACTTCAGAGAGGAGTGACAGCAGAGGTTGTGAGGGAGCAATCTGTCCCAGGAAGGCCACATAGGATCCTGCTCAGTTATAACGTTGTTGAATATAGTGGTGGGTCATGGCTGTGTAGCGCTATTTTCATGCTTTGAAATAAAAATGACCATATCATTAAAATTGGGGAAAATAAATGCAAAAAACAGCTTTATGTGAATATTCAAATATGGGTATGATAATCATTTTGAGAAACACAACCTCAGGTTGATTTCCCCAAAGTTGACCACTGAGAATAAGATATGAGAACAGGTGGTTTATTTCGGGTGATCCGAGGAAACATCAGCTGGAGAGAGAGGAAAAGCGATGGAGTAGGGAAGTTTAATACTGGGTGAATAATGAGTTTCCTACTGCTTTTGGCAATGAGGGCTCTCTTACTGGACACCTCTGGGAGGTGTGTAGAAATTATGGAGCATTGTCCCACCCAAGGGCCAAGAAGCTGGGATATTTATCCACATCCTTGCACATTAGGTGGAGGCTGCTTCCCACGGTGTCGACTCTCTGGCTGCTTTAGTGCGCTGTGCGCAGAGGCAGAACGTGTTCGCACCGTTGATGAAAACTGTCTGGTGCAAAGTTTCTGGTGCTTTCATTGCCAACAGAACTTGCAACTGGAAAATCGGAGTGCTTATTATAGATTCT
The DNA here is from genome assembly GCF_054392235.1 of Sus scrofa. Lineage (NCBI taxonomy): Eukaryota > Metazoa > Chordata > Mammalia > Artiodactyla > Suidae > Sus > Sus scrofa. The sequence continues at coordinate 54,333,513 of NC_139393.1, read as the reverse complement.
AAATGGGCCCCTGATGGCATCTGCTACAAATACAATCTCAACCAAAAGGCATCTCTAAGTAAAACACAGTAATGGATTGCTGGTTGAAAAGTAGCTGAGTTCAAACTCAAAACGAAGGAACATTAAGTATTTGATTAATCATCTTTACAGCTTGAGGAACATGCTATTCCCAACAGACGCAAATAAATTTCCTTGGAGTCCAGATTGGATCTTTGTCTTGACCACTTGGCAAAGCGTGAGGTGTGGCACCTGGGAATAAGGCTATATGATCAAGCCATGGTTCTCTCTTCCAAATTCCTGATTGATAATTAGCCATTTCCAGTTGACATCTAAATAGTACTGAGTTACAACTCAATCAGGAAGTAAAACAACAAAACAAACCAAACCAAAAGAAGTCCCTGTCGTGGCTCAGCGGTTAACGAACCTGACTTTCATCCATGAGGACATGGGTTCGATCCCTGGCCTCGCTCAGTGGGTTAAGGATCCGGCGTTGCCATGAGCTGTGGTGTAGGTCCCAGACATGGCTTGGATTCCGTGTTGCTGTGGCTCTGGTGTAGGCTGGTGGCCACAGCTCCTATTCAGCCCCTAGCCTGGGAACCTCCATGTGCCGCAGTTGTGCCCCTAAAAAAGAGAAAACAACAACAACAACAACAACAACAAAACCCACCACAACACAAATCAATTGGGAAGGGAGCATGAAGAAATGGAATTGTGAAGGCCAAAAGATTCTATCTTCTAAATTTGTTTTTTGATAAAGAATTCAGTTTAAACTGACCTTTGGGTGTTCTTCAGTGGCTTAGCAGGTTAAAGTGTTGTCACTGCTGTAGCTTAGATCATTGCTGTGGCACGGTTTGATCCCTGGCCAGGGAACTTCTCTGTGCCATGGGTGTGGCAGAAAAAAAAAAAAAAAGGTAAACTGACCTTTGATTTTTGATGATAGACTATCGTGTTTGCATAGGTTTGAAATTTAGAAGTACCAACTCATATGTGTAATTTGGAGAGCTTGGAAACCTTTTTGGTTTGCAGAATGAAGGCATATTAAGATATATAAAATTCTTTATGTGTTTTTAATTTTCTCTTTACTGTCTGGAAAGTGTTTGGAGACTATGCCCATGAACACTACAGATTCATGATTATTCATACAGGATATAATTTAGAATTTGTTTTTAAACTGTTGCTCCTAGTTTACATATTCTCCCAGCTCCCACTTCATTCATCAGAACTACTCAGAGATAAACACAGTTCTAACAGGCGTGGTTACTTTTTTAGCTCATTTTAAAAATCATGGGAGTTTCCGTCATGGCTCAGCGGTAATGAACCCGACTAGTATTGATGTGGATATGGGTTTGATCCCTGGTCTCCCTCAGTGGGTCAAGGATCCAGCGTTGCCGTGAGCTAGGGTGTAGGTCATAGACTCTGCTCGGATCCCACATTGCTGTGGCGTAGGATGTGGGCTACAGCTCTAATTTGACCCCTAGCCTGGGAACCTCCATGTGCAGTGGGTAAGTCCCTAAAAAGCAAAATAAATAAATAAATACATAAAAATCAAAGTTTTTCTTTTGAGGTAGTTTGCTGTATTTTCAGATGGCTATCACCACTATAAGGTTATCTTCTGTTGAATGGAAATTCACCTTCTTGTTCCCACTCCGCCTCCTCCACCCTGACACAGGGGCAGGTCAGAACTTCTGTTCCTTCCCTCCTGGACAACAGGCACAGACACACGACTCTCCTCTCCCTCCTTTCCCATTACATCATCTGTTTTTTCTGATTCTTGAATTGTTCTTGGTGCCAAATCATTGCTTCTTGCTCTTTTTTCTTTTGCTGTTGTTCAAACTTATGTTTGTTGATGATGTTTTGGTGGTACTGGAACTGAAACCAATACTCTAGAGGTGCTCCTTGTATAGAATATGGTAGAATTTTTATTCTCATACTTTTCTCTTGATAGGGAGAAAGTTGAATCAGGATTATCTTTGGAGACAAAATGCAGTAAAGAGTTTGAAGTGTTCTATGTGCACTGGGAATCACGAAGGGTTTTAAGGAGGAAATTGTAGAATCAGATTCAAATTTTATGAAAGAAAATTATAACAATAAAGTAAATTAATTATGGGGAAAATGACTTCTGACGGAATTCTATTTTTATATCCTCCATAGAATTGATCAGTAGGCAATCAATGTCTACATCGAAGACATATATTAAAATACATATGCTAAGCAGAGAGTGGAGAAAGATGCAGTCCCACAGGGTGGATGGGGCTCCTCCTTCCAAGGCACTTACACTTTGTTCACTATGACAGTTCAGCCAATCATATCTCCATCTAGTGCATCTTTTATCTTGTACACAGGGCTGCTAAGAAAAATAATACTAATTGGACCATTTTTCAAAATCGTTTTTGATATTCAGACACTACTCTTTTAAGTGCTTTAGAAATGTTTTTTGTTTTGTTTCATTTTTGTTTCTTTGTTTGTTTGTCTTCTAGGGCTGCACCTGCAGCATATGGAAGTTCCCAGGCTAGGAGTCCAGTCAGAGCTACAGCTGCTGGCCTACAGCCATGGCAATGCCAGATCCGAGCTGAGTCTTTGAGCTTCACCACGGCTCATGGCCACGGCGGATCCTCAACCCACTGAGCCAGGCCAGGGATCGAACTCACATCCTCATGGATATTAGTCAGATTCTTAACTCGCTGAGCTGTGACAAGAACTCCGTAGAAATGTTAATTCTTTTATTATCTTCCTAACTCTTTAAGATTGTATGATTTTCATCATCATTGTTCAAGGAGGAAACTTAAGGACATAGATACTCTAAGCAGTATGTCCGACATCATGTAACTCCCCAGCTCAGAGGGCTGGCTTCAGAGCTCACGTTCTGAACCTCTTTCCTACCCTCCCCCAACAGTGTAGAATGAATGTCACCTAATATGACCGTGTAAAAAGTAACCTCTACTGTTGTCATAGATGATCACATCACTTGAAAGTAACTACAGTCTGTGGGAACAAGGACTGAAAGGTAGGAGTAGCAGGTGGGGTTGCTGCCACTTTGAGAGAAAATGTATTTCAGTTGAGAAATGCACCAAATAGGTAAAGACGGTCCCTTTCCTCCAAAAATAAGATACACATGGGGTTTAATTTCATTTTTTTCTTCAGAAAATTGCCTAGTTTATTTGTCCTTGCAAAGACTATTGTTAATCGTTGAACTTTTAAAAAAAATCCAATTTACATTGGACTGGATGTAATTGCCAGAGAACGGCTTAAATCTGTGGATATCCATACTGTGCTTCATATTCAGTTTTACTGCTTGTCTCAAACCTTCTCTAGTTATAGTTATAGTCTATTTATATCTCTATTTATAGTTAATTCTTGTTATTCGTGGTAGTGTATGTTCCGCAAAGTCATCATGGACACTAAATTAGTGAAAAGTGAGCCACTGCTCCTTGGGGACATACAGAATTAGGTTCCTGTGAGCTTCTAGACACAATATTTTTGTCAACCAATCAACCCGCAATCTTGTTTTATGTGCATTTCTGTTTAAAGACACCTCATTTAAAATATTTTGTAGATTCACTAACATTGACTCACGGCCAAGAGCACTAGACTCAGGCCTGAATGAAGCTTATCTAACATATACATTTTTCTCCGTTTAGACATGCCCTAACCTTCTTGTGTTTAGGGACACGAGACAGTACTTAAATGCCATGCTTGAGGACCAGTTTACATAGCACAAAATCAATAAGAAGCACACACACACAAATGCAGAAAACCTGACAAAACCCCTCGCCCTTAGTAGACCAAGAAAACATCACCTATTTATAATCTGAAAGCTGAAACAAAGCAAAGATTCACCTTGTTAGACCTCAGTTGAGAAGGCACACTGGGTGATTCAGATTTTTTGCTGCTCTGCACATGTCCACAAACGACAATGAAAATACCATGAGTATTGATTTTGAGGTTATAAATAAGTTTCAATGAGTAGGCAAAATTTAAAAAAATTCAGAATCTATGAGTAATGAGGATCAACTGTATATATTTGCCTTTGTATCTGACTAAAATACATTAATTGCTACTTTTGTGAGGGTATGAATCAAGAATGGACTTTAAGATGATATTGATAACTGTTAGGATTCAGAAATCTCTGGTATTTGTCTCAAGGGAGTGATTTTTTTTTTTTGCAATATCACAATATATTTAGATCATCTTTTAAAAATGAGATTTGGGAGTGTTGTTTTAATGGTTCAAATATTCTCTTGCTGATAAAGGATAATGGGATTAGCTGAATTTGAAGTCTACATTTTTTCTTTTTCTTATCGCCTGCGAAGATTGATTACAGGTATTACAATTAGATAAACTTTTATAAAGTGGTTTTAAACATCTTAAAAAGCTAAATTTGTCAAACTGCTGGAGACCAAAGACAAATCTGAAAAATAGGCAGGGAAAATAAGACAAGTTACCTTAAAAAGTAACTCTAATAAACTTGATGACCAACTTTGCTGCCGACAGTATGAAAACCAGAAGACAATGGCTTGTCATCCTTAAAAAGCTGAAAGGACAGAACTGCCAACCTGGAATCATATGCATTTGTGGAAATATCTGTCAAAATTGAAGGCTAAGTATAAAGAGAGTTTTAAGACAAGGAAAGTATTAGACAATTTGATGCCAGCACACCTGCAGTACAAAAATATCAGCAGAAGTTTGGACTGAAGGAAAGTGATCTTTGACAGAAATTTCAGGGAGGAAGAAAGCAATAAAACAGTAAAATGCAATTGAAAAATACATGTGTGGATAGAGATAATATTGACTTTTTAAAACAACAGCAACAATAATGTCTTACAGGGTTCTAAGAAATGTTAGCACGAAGATATACAAAAACAATAAGGAAAAGGGCAGAAACATAAAAATGGAATTAAATGCTTGTAATTCCTTATATTGTTTGAGAAGTTTAGTTAAAATAAAATGTAATAAATGAAGCGTGTGCATTGTAAGCTCTAGGGTAACCGCTAAATAATAATACAAGAATGTATTAAAAAAAGCAAAAGAGAATAATAAAAAGTACTCTATTCATCAAAAAAAAAAAAAAAAAAAAGAAGAAAGCAAGAATAAAGCAGCAAAGGAAAAAAAAAAAAAAAAGTAGGAGTTCCTATTGTGGCTCAGTGGTTAACGAATCCGACTAAGAACCATATGGTTGCGGGTTCTATCCCTGGCCTCGTTCAGTGGATTAAGGATCTGGCCTTGCTGTGACGGATCCCGCATTGCTGTTGCTCTGGTGTAGGCCAGCAGCTCCCATTAGACCCCTAGCCTGGGAACCTCCATATGCCGAGGGTGCAGCCCTAAAAAGACAAAAACAAAAACAAAACAGTAGAAAATAAATAGTAAGTTTCAAGGCATAAACTCAACTCTTTTCTTAATGCATAAATGTAAATAGACTAAGCAATCCAATTAAATAATAAGATTATCAACCTGAATAATAATTAAAAAACCCCTCAAAACACAAATGTATGTTCATTATAAAAAACATACTGAAAATAGGTTGATATAAAAATAGCTTGAAAGTAAAAAATGGAAAAAATATAATTCAAACACTAACCTCAAAAAGCTAATATTATCTGTATCAGTATGAGATAGAATATAATTTGAGATAAGATTTCATTGTCCTTTTTTTCTCTTTCCAAGTAAGTTTTATTTTTTAAATTCAAGTGTAGTTGATTTATGCTATTGTGTTAATTTCTGCTGCACGGCAGAGTGATTCACTTACACACATATATAAACATTCTTTTTTTTAATATAACAATTTTTATTTTTTCCAATACAGCTGATATATACATTCTTTTGAAAAATATTCTTCTCTATTATGGTATTATAGGATATTGACTGTAGCTCCCTGTGCTATACAGGGGGACCTTGTTGTTTATCCAATTTATATATAATAGCTTACTTCTGCTCACCCCAAACTCTCACTCTATCCCTCCCCTAATCCTCTCCTCCTTGGCAACCACAAGTCTGTTCTCTATGTCTGTGAGTCTGTTTCTGTTTCGTAGATAGATTCATTTGTGCCATATTTTACATTCCATATGTAAGTGATATCATATGGTATTTGTGTTTCTCTTTCTGACTTAATTCACTTAGTATGATAATTTCTGGTTGCATCCATGCCGCTACAAATGGCATTATTTTGTTCTGTGTGCCTATGTACATCTTCTTAATCCATTCATCTGTCCATGGACATCTAGGTTGTTTCCATGTCTTGGCTATTGTGAATAGTGTTGCAATGAACATCGGGGTGCAGGTATCTTTTTGAATGAAAGTTTTGTCCAGGTATATGCCAAGGAGTGGGATTGTTGGACATATGGTAATTCTGTTTTTAGTTTTCTGAGGAACCTTGGTACTCTTTTCCATAGCAGCTGCACCAATTTACATTCCCATCATATTGAGAATATCCTTAATTTCAGTTACTCTAGAAGATACAAAAGTCCTAACTTTATATTCAGTAGTAACAAAATTCAAAATATACAAAACAAAATTTAACAAAAATGGAAAGATAAATGCATTTACAATCAGAGATGCAGATTTAATATAACTTTCAGTTATGGACAAAAGATGCAGACAGAAAATCCCTAAAGATAGTCAAGATTTGCCTATTACAACTAAGATATTGAAATACATGAATATATATATAGGACTTTACACTCAACAAATTCATAATGCATATTATTTTCCAATGTCAATGGAAAATTTACAAAAATATACCCTATGCTAGATCATAGTTACAACACAATTTCCAAAGGACTGAAATAATACAGAGTGTGTTCTTGGACCATAGTGTAATTAAACAGATGTTAATGACATAAATGTGATTAGAAAATTGCCCAAATGTTTAGAAATTGATTAGAGTAAAAGAAGAAGTCAAAATGGAAATTAGAATGTAATGCATGATTGAGAAAATGCAATATATCAAAACTCCCTCAGGCACGAGTCTTAGAAGTCAGGGAACTAGCTGTCAGGGTCTCAGGGTGTCAGACACCAACTCTGCAGCATATGGAAGTTTCCAGGCTAATTAATGGTCGAATCAGAGCTGCAGCTGCCGGCCTGCACCACAGCCACAGCAAGTCAGCATCCGAGCCATGTCTGTGACTTACTCCACAGCTCATGGCAATGCTAGATCCTTAATCCACTGAGCGAGGCCAGGGATCGAACCTGCATCCTCATGGCTGCTTGATACCTCGGAGCCACAATGGGAACTCCTGATTAACAGCGCTTAACTCTGCAAAGGGAAGGTGGGATTTGTGGGTTCGCTGCTGACTGTATGTCACTGTGCCAGGCAAGGTTTATGGAAAGAGTGTGTCTCAGCCTTTTCTAGCCATTTCAAGGTGGATTTTTTTTTTTTTTTTTTCTCATTCATCCATTCTGTAGAAGCTGCTGCTCAGCTAGTTTCTGGATTTCTTTCAGAGGAAGTTGTTCTGTGTGTAGCTGTAGATTGTGTACAAGGGAGGAGACAGATTTATTTTACTTAAATTGCTGAATTTTTAGCATGAAATTCTTCATAGTATCCTCTTATTTTCTTTTTAATGATTGTAGAGTCTGTAATGATAACTGTTCATTCATTCCTGATACTGATGATTTGTATTCTTTTTTTATAATCCGGTTAACTAGGGATTTTTTTTTTTTTTCTTTTCTTTTTTTTTTTGCCATATCTACAGCATGCGGAAGTTCCTGGGCCAGGGATCAAACCCACACCATGGCAGCGACCTAAGCCACAGCAGTAACAACACTGGGTCCTTAACCCACTCTGTCACAAGGTAACTCCTCACTAGGGCTTTTTAAAAAAAAATAATTTTTGTGATCCTTTCAAAGGAATTGCTTTGGGATTTTTGCATTTTCTCCATCTTTTGTCGGTTTCCTATTCCACTGATTACTGCTCTTAGTTTGCTTCTTTTTACTTTGTTCTTCTTTTTCAGGTAGAATTTTAAGTCATAGATTTTTTTTTTTGACCTTTCTTTTTTTCTAATATAAGAGTTTAAAACTTTATATTTTCTTTGATACCTTTTTTTTTTTTTTTTCCCCTTTTTAGGGTGGCATCTGTGGCCTATGAAAGTTCCCCGGGCAAGAGAGAGAAAGCTGCAATCCCTATATACCAATTCAGTGCTTATGGGAACAAATTAAGGTCACTTTTAGAAATAATTAAACAATTAGCTCCCTCCATGCAACGATCTCTCTGCAGGAGAGTGAGTTTTATTTTTGACGCTTTCTTGCTAAGTGATTCCTGGGGACTGCTGGGGAAGGCTTATATGTTCTGTAACCTGTCGGCCTGCTGCCTGGCTTGTTCGCCTGTGTATTGTTTGGTCCAGAGCAACAGGAGGGCCCTCCAAGTCACCTCGGGGGTATTTCATCACTTGCCTCTCTAGGCTCCAAACCGATCCAAGCAGCCTCCTGTCAGTCCCGCAAAGCGTCGATAAGGCTTGTCACAAGGTCCAGCTAATAGAATCCTGATGACGGTGGTCCTACGGTTTCGGTACAAATCCCATCAGCATTACAGTCTGTTCCACATTTAGCGAACACGATTCTCCTCTTTCTAGGAGACAATCTGGCAAAAGACAAAGGGATTCACCCTAATAATTGCACCCTAATAAGTGTTCAGTGTTCTCTGAATACAAAGAGTGGGAATTTGCCTTTCCTTCGTGTTCTCGAAGGGGTCACCTTGGTGACTTCCCCAAAACAGAGGGAATAACGCTAACCCACAAGTAGTTGTTCTTTAGCTAATATCGAAGTAGAGAGAAGGCAAGAATGATAGAAATAAGGCAAAGGAAAGTCCTCTGTAACTGGGTTCCCGCAATTATTTTAATTTGTCTTCAGTTCTCATTTTACCAATCAGATGAACATTGTGTGGCATTTTTTTCCCTTCAAACTCAAGAAACAGTCATCAATTTCAAAATGTGGGAGCCAACACCTACAGCCTGTAACTCTTTTAGACCAAGAGAAGCAAAAAGCACGGGAAGCAGAGAAATTGGTTTGAAACCCTGAGATGTAATGGACAACATCAAAGCAGTACCCCCGGATGTCATTTTATCTATAGGGGAAGGCTTCATCCACGTGGCAGAAATCATTCTCCTTTAGAAAAAGGGAAAAGCTGTGCAAAAGCACATGCAGCGACGGTGGCCGCAGTAGAATGTCACGATTTCCCCATGGGCCGTGTAAGGAAGCGAGTGACACTTTGATATTGCTGTGATCCCATGTAGATAAGAGCCACGCCCGCTCCCCACACAGGACCCCACTGCTGCCCCCTTTCTCTGTTTATTCCTCTGCTTAATCTTCTAGACATTCGACCACCCTCGGGGGGGTTGGGGGCATATCAGGAGGATTCACTGAGATCCTAAGATAGGGGAGGCTTGTGGCTTCTCTCTCAGGGAACTGCCATTTCCTGCCTGATGTCCTCCGGTGAGAAGGTGCAATTGCATTTTTTTCTCCCAGGTCTGTCTGAATGTGACCTTTCCATTTTTTCCTGCGATGCTCACCCAGTCCCCGATGAGGGCCGTCACCTTCACTTGAGCCTTCCTTCCCAAAACAAACAAAAAGAAGAGGAGGAGGGAGAACAAGGAGGCAGGGTGGGGCCTGGTTTCGCCTGTATTTAGAGTTAAAAAAAAAAAAATAAATCCAAGGAATAAACCCTCCCTTATCGCCACTAATATAACCACCCTGAATTCAGCCCCGTGACCAGAGCTGCTTAAAACCCCTGAGCATGGCGTTTGTCTTGGCTGGTCCCTTTTATTTGCTGTTAAAACATCAAATTGAGGCATGTTAAAATGGTTAAGAGTTTATTTGAACAAAAATCAATTATAATGGGGCAGCACCAAACTGGAAGTGGCTCCCAACGCTGGCTCCCTGGCCAGGAGCTGCAGGAGAGGCTTTTACAGACAAAGGGCGGGGGTAAAAAGGAAGGCAGTTATTGATTGGCTATAGCTCTCAGCCTCACTTGGTTGTTTGTGATTTGTTGTCCTTAGTGTTTTGCTTTTACAGCCTTGAAGCATTATAAGCTTAGGTTTTGATTTGCTTACTTAGGCCTTAATTGAAATAAGCATGTATTGTGGCTGTGGCTGTGGCGTAGGCTGGCAGCTATAGCTCTGATTTGACCCCTAGCCTGGGAAGTTCCATATGCTGCAGGTGCGGTCCTAAAAAAAGAAGCGTTATCATAACTCTTTATTTATTTATTTTTATTTTTATTTTTTTGGTTGCAAGGTATGTGGAAGTTCCTGGGCTGGGGATCGAACCCATGCCACAGCAGTGACTCGAGCCTTAACCTGCTGTGCCACAAGAGAACACCATCATAACACATTTTTGATGTGTGCATTGGAATATGTGACCCAAGTATAAGCAACATAAAAGACCACAGTATTTCCAAAATCACAGTCCCGAGAAAGAGCTCCAAGGACCTGTGTGGGTCCAGCTGGCCCAGTGGCAGGAGCAGGGTTCCAGGTGTCTAGGGAGCCCCGGGGGAGATGCTATTGGGGTGGGCTCCGGCTTTTTTGCACACAGCACGTGTCCTGCCAGTGGGAGGCTGGCACAGGAGAGCAGGGTAAAGAAAAGGCCCCTACCAGATGGAACACTGATTTCAGTTAAGATGACCCAATTAGCCCTGATTCCACCATACACACAGGTACCCTGGCTTGAAATAAAGTAGCAAGTGACACTGAAAATGTGTAACCAAATACATAGATTTTTGATTACAGAAAAATTTTGAGATTTTAAATGACACTCTTTCTTACTGGTTTAAAATGTGCCCTCTGGAATCCTTATGTCTGGGTTCCCATCTCAGCTCCATCGCTCTGTGACCTTAAACAAGTTATTTATACTCTCGGCACCTCTATTTCTTCTGTGTGCGATTGTTGTGATTATACCTGTAAAACAATTAGCATAGTGGCTTAGCCCATAGCAGGTGTTTGCCTAATGCTCGTAATTATTATTAAGTATGTGTAACACTAAATCTAGGGAAAAATTCATGGTCTCTTCCAATTGTTATTAATATTTTGACATTGGCATTCCCGTCATGGCCCAGTGGTTATCGAACTCCACCAGCATCTGTGAGAACACGGGTTCAATCCCTGGCCTTGCTCAGTGGGTTAAGGATCTGGCATTGCTGTGACTGTGGTGTAGGTGGCAGTCGCCGTTAGGACCCAGTGTTGCTGTGGCTCTAGCCTAGGCCTGTGGTTACAGCTCCAACTGGACCCCTAGTCTGGGAACCTCCATGTACTGCAGGTGCAGCCCTAAAAAGACAAAAAGACCAAAAAAAAAAAAATTGACGTCTTTTTATATGTATTTATTTTTTAATTTTTTAACTCTATCAATTTTATTGCATTTGTAGTTGTACAGCGATCATCACAACCCAATTTTATAGCATTTATATTTATTTTATTTGGGAAGGCTATCATTCAAGTTTTTGGTTTCATCGAAGGTGTTTAAGAGATAACTAGCTTAACCCGTCTGCACATGCATATATAGTCATGTGTGTGAATGTGTATGTAGGCTCATGTTTGTGTACATGAGTGCAGAGTGTATATATGTGTGCATGTGTGTGTGCGCATGGACATATGAGTGTGTACACGTGTGGATGTATGCATGTATGTGCATACATTGATGAGTGTTTCCTGAGGCTTCTGTAACAAATCAACACAACCTCGATGGTTTAAAGCAATAGAAATTCACTCCCTCACAGTTATGGAGCTCGGAAGTATGAAATCAGCATCACCGGACTGAAAGCAAGGTGTGAGCCGGGCTCTGGAAATTCTAACAGAGAATGTGATTCTTGCCTCTTCCAGTCTTTGGTGACAGGGCATTTCTTGACTGTGGCCACATTATTCCAGTCTCTGCTTCTGTCCTCCCCTGGAATTTTTCCTTTGTGTGTATGTGAAGTATCCACCTACCCTCTCTCTCTCTCTCTTTTTTTTTTTTTTTAAGGGCTGCACCTGTGGCATAAGGAGGTTCCCAGGCTAGGGGTCCAGTCGGAGCTACAGCTACCCGTCGCAGCCACAGCAACACCAGATCCATACCACAGCTCACGGCAACACCGGATCCTCAACCCACTGAGCAAGGCCAGGGATCAAACCTGCAACCTCATGGTTCCTAGTCGGATTCATTTCCACTGCGCCTCGGCAGGAACTTCTCCACCTACCCTCACTTAGAAAGACACTAGGGCCCATATCGACAGTCCAGGCTAATCTCTCTGTCACAAGATCCTTAGTGACATTAGTCAAGACCTTTTTCTCAAATAAGGCAACAAGTGGCAGGGATTAGGTCCGGATGTCTTTGTGGCGGGGTGTCGGGGGTAGGGGCACTTTCCAGCCTACCTCAGGTATGTTTGTGCATGTGTGTGGGGATATGAGTGTGTATATATGTGTGTACATATATGTGTATGATGGGTATATGTGTGTGGGTATGCATATGTATGGTGGGTGTATGTGCGTAAGTGTGTGCGGGTATGAGTGTTAGGTGTATACACTTGTGTGTATGTGTGTGCACAGTGCATATGTAGGTAACTGCGTGTGCAATTACATCCATGTTTGTATGTGTGTGAGTGTGTGATCGGTATGCTTGTGTATGGGTATTTTTAAGTGGAAAATGGTCTATCCATCTGACCTTTGCTTAAAATATTTTATTAAGGTTTTGAACTGTGAATCAGTTGGAAGTCTGTTCCAGTGCATCAGTGCCCTCTTAACAGATGGTCAAATAAACACAATGTTTCTACCTTCCCAGAAATCATCTTAAGCCCCAAATTGTTATCATTGTGAGGAAAGAGCAGCCTTGTTTAAATGCTAGTAAACAAGCAAGACATACTTCTCTTACCTCTGTCTGAACCTCAGAAAGAGGACCCAAGTGGGAGTTCAACTTAATGAAAAATGCATTAGGACTGTACTGATGGTACAGAGGGTCTATTACTCATTTTAATCTCAGCCAACCAGGTAAATAGGCACTGGTCCATGAACCTTGGCCCAAAAGAATCAGGCGAGACTTAATGAAAGCCAGACAGTGGCCCTAAATGAGAGGTTTTTAACTTTCATTTCTTCTGCATTTTAAACCTGTCTGTGGGAATCGTATTTGGGTTTTATGAGGACAGGAAGGTGCACTGGTGGTTGTTATAAGGAAAAAACTAGGAAAGATAGAGCCACAGTGAGTTAGCTGCATTAGGACTACTTCTTACAGGCTTCCTGCGTGTTATACACGCACACACATCATATATATATATATATATATATATATATATATATATATATATATAATCATCATTTCTTTCTTTTTTTTTTCTTTTGTCTTTTCTAAAGACACACCCATGGCACATGGAGGTTCCCAGGCTAGGGGTCCAATCGGAGCTTCAGCTGCCGGCCTACACCACAGCCGCAGCAACATGGGATCCGAGCTGCGTCTGCAACCTACACCACAGCTCATGGCAATGCCGGATCCTTAACCCACTGATCGAGGCTGGGGATCGAACCGCAACCTCTCAGTTCCAAGTTGGATTCATTTCTGCTGTGCCACAACGGGAATTCCGGCTGCTTATGAATAGGGCTTCTCAATCTCACTAGTATTGACAGTTTGGATCAGACAATTCTTTGACACAGGGGGCCATCCCTGGGGTGGGCGCTGTAGGCTATTTAGCAGCATCCCTGGCCTCTACTTCCTAGACGCCAGTAGCACCCCGCCTTCCCTACTCTCCCTACCCCATTTTGTAACAAAAACTTCTCCAGACTTTGCCAAATGTCTCCGAGGGTGGTGTGGAGGGCATACAGCTCGGGAGTCACTGCTGTAGAAACTTGTGCTCCAGGGACCAGCAGCAGCATCACCTGGGAACTTGTTAGAAATGCAGACATGCAGACCTCATCCCAGACCTGCGGAAACAGATGCTGCATTTCACAGGATTCCCAAGTGAGTTGTATATATGTACATTAAAATCTGAGTATTCCAGGAGTTCCTGTCCAGGTATTGACCCCAAATCCTCATGGCTCAGCGGTAACAAACCCGACTAGGATCCATGAGGATTCGGGTTCAATCCCTGGCCTCACTCAGTGGGTGTTGCCATGAGCTGTGGCATAGGTCGCAGACGCAGCTCGGAGCCTGCATTGCTGTGGTGTAGGCTGGAAACTATACCTCCGATTCGACCCCTAGCCTGGGAACTTCCATGTGCCGTGGGTGTAGCCCTAAAAAAATAAAAATAAAAACATAAAATCTGAGAGTGCCTACTCTGAGGAATAGGAGAAAGGGCTGGTGAGATTGGTTGGGCATAGATCCTGGAAAAGCTGGGCCATTCTGCTACAATTTTAGATTTACCTTCTTAGGCAATGAGGCTATATTGAATGCTTTCTTTTTTATCACAGATTTATTTGAGAACTACTAACTGTTTTGCCAATTTGCCTTCTTACTACCTCAGTCTCAGTTTTAGGGGGAATGATGAATGCCAGGTTAAAAACAAACAGACACAAAAAAATCTTTATTTCCCAGGCTTCTTTATAGTTGAGGGGGCCATGCAACTGTATTCTAAGCAGAACTTATTTGGGGAGTTTCTAGGAAAGCTCCAGCTGACTTAGATGGCATATGCCACCTTTCTCTTGGGTCTCTCTTCTTTTCTTGGAGTGAACAAGATGGTTTGAACTACAGCAATCATCTTTAAAATTTAAGGAGAAGAGACCCTTCCTAAAGATGGCAGAGTACAAAACTAGAAGGAACCTGCATCAAAGAGAAAAAAATACCCTAATTTTGTTTAAGCCAGTGTTTTTCAGAGGTCTATTACTCGCAGTTGAATGCCATTCCTAACTGATTAAGATTGCTGTTGATGTGATGGATGAATTGGAGGAAAGGAGATCCAGGCAGACATTATTGAAATAGTCTGAGTGGGAAGGAGAAAGAACGTAAATGAAAATGAAGAGGAATTAGGAACCTGATTTTCTTTGGTGTACTGATCACTTTGAAATTTGTCACTGGAGAAACGGCAATGTAGTTTATCACCACTTGAAAGTCAGGAAGAGGATTGGGCTTGTGAGAATGCGACGAGTTTGATTTTGGACATACCAAACTTGAGATGAATATAACAGTGAGAGGTGTGGATCCAGTAGGCTCTTGCTCGGGAGAGAAGTTGCCAGAGAAAATATCAGGCCACTGGTTGGGTGGAGGGTGGGCAGGAATGAGGATTGGCCAGAGGCAGGGAGCAGGAAAAGGGGGGTGATTGTGGATCCATCAATAAATTGGAGAGGGAAGCATGAAGCAGGAATAATGGGCTGGAAGCTATTAGGGGATCTTGCTGAAAAGATTCCTCAGAAGGGTTTTTAACAATAGTGCTGAAAGGTGGGGACCCAGAACTATTTTATGAGAAAGTCCGCTTGCTCAAGGAGCACTTCCTTCCCTGCAGTGACCTCATAAATCAGTGAGGTCAAGTGTCTGCTCACTCTTTGCAGTAAGGCTGAGTAACTGAAGCCTGCTCCATCACTTCCAGTCTCGTCCCAGTTTGCCATGATGTCTCAGATAGGCTTTAGCGAACGCTGTCATGGAAACGGCCGATGCACGCTGTGTATGGCATGGCCAAGATTAATGCCTTCTCAAAACAGTTACTCTTTTTTTCTATTCAATATCTTTTACATACCCGAAGAAATGAACTCCACAAAAGCTGGTTTATTAAAACAATGGCAAATATAGGTCCCAGGCGAGGTGTTTTCAGGGATGCAAAGAGGGTAGAGCCATGATCTAGTCCTTGGAGTTTATGCCCGGATGGAAACCAGACAAGTGTTGTAATGCTTTTTAGTAAGATCTGTCTCAGGGCACGCTTGTTCTAAGAATTAAAGGCCTAGGGCTACATCTGAAGACAGGGCTTTCTGCTTGTCTGGGGTCGTTGGGCTTCTGCTTCTTTGGGGTCCATTTCCTTGATCTTCTTCTTGCTCTTGCCCATTTAACCTCATTCTCTTGTAACAATTCCCCCCCTACCTCGAAACAGTCTCCAGTCTCAGCCACTTTTGTCCCTTCTCAAAAACGATTCCCTCTCTAACTGCTGTTTCTTACATCATGCTGTCAGTCCTTTATCTGCAATCACAAAACCCCAAAGCTCTGAAAACCAGAAGCTTCGTTTTATTTTAATAATTTATCTGGCAGTGAAACCTTTCCTGCACGTGTGAGGTGCTGTACAGCCTTTACTCATCCCTAGAACGTTCATCTTGTCGCTTGAAGAAGTGTTAATGTGTCTGGCTAAGGAGTGCCGCTTATACCTTAATATGGGAAACTCTATTACCACCCTTTTCAAACTTAAAAAATTCTGAATTCCGAAACTTATTTGGTCCCCAAGGTTTTGGATGAAGGAATGCAGGCCTGCACTGTTCTCAAAGACCTACACAGTGCAATGAAGAGGGGACAAAGAGGTTATAATGGCTGGGAGAGTGGAAACAGCTTGGCCATTTGCAAATGGTGCCATGTGTAGCCTGGAAAATCCATGAGACTCAATTGAAACGGCATTAGACCATAAGGGAGGTGGCTGAACCCAAAGTGAGCAGACACGTTGAAAGGCCAGGCCTTTACCAGCTTCTGAGACTAATCTTACAATTAGAGTTTAAGGAGCCCCATCTCATTCATTAGTTTAAATGACTGAGATCAAATTTGAACTCCAAATGTAATAGCTGGGTGCCTGTCCTTCTTTGTGAGGGACAGCCCACTTGGCCTTCTGGTTTCTCCGGGACTCCTGGGGATGGAGAGTCTGGCTCTGAACACAGCTCTATGACTAGAGAGCCGTGGCCTACTTGGCGAGCTCCTTAGTTCTGCCTGCCTACCTGGATCTCTTTTCACATGTCCCCAGACCTGCTGGGTCCCAAGCTTCCACCTGGCCTGATTCTGCCCCTCAGTTGCCCTTGCTTTTGTCCTTGTTCACCCTAGAATGCTGCCCTAGTGTGACTGTGGATGCCAGCTTTGGTCTTTTTCAGAAACGACATTCAGAGAGCTTTGTTGAGGCTTTACCTAGAGTGATCGTGCAACATATCATATAAACAACTTCAAAAATCCCAGAAATAGAATGGTGCATCTGTGTCTGTACGCCCAGAAAAGCTGTTGAGTTTGGGTGACATTTTAAATCTGAATAGTGACTAATAACGTACCTGGGATAGAAACTCTGAATCATACAAAGCCATTCCTTGCCTCTGTCCCAGGGAGTGCTCAAGCAGAGGGAGCTCTTTTGTGTGGTACATGTGTGAGCTTCACCTGTGAGCAGGGTCGCAGAAGGAATCTGGAGAAGCCCATGTGTCTGTCTTCTGAAATAGTCTCTTCCCTCTTCCTTCCTGTATCTCTTCCTTCTTCCCCCATCATCTTCCATTTGTCAATCATTTATCAGTTTTCTCTTCTGAAAAATGGAGATAATAATAGCCTCCTCCTTATAGAGTTATCTCAAGAATTATATGAATTGATATACATGTGCGTATATATATAAAAATCCTTTGAGTGACTGCCTCAAAGTGGAAGTATTTTAAGTGTCCGTTATTATTATGGATGCCACCTCTGTGGCAGGCTCTGTTCTACAGGCTATGGATACAAAGATGAAAGCACAGGCTCTCTGCTCTTAAATATCTCCAATTTGTAGATACTTTGTATTTTCAGGATGTGGTATTCTAAAGCATGGACTCTGTCTGGCATGCGTGCTTTGCATTTGAGAGCCAGCACCATCTTGTCAATCATTGATATATGCCCTTGGGCAAGTTACTTTATATTTCTATATCTTAGTTTCTTCCAGTGAAGATAAAATAATACTAGTAATAATTCCTAAGTCATAGATTTGTGTTGAGGAATAAAGGAGCTAAGGCAGTAAGGCACTTGGCTATCAGAATGTCCGGAGTAAGTAATTAATACTGAGTTCCTTTATTTGCAGATGCCACTAAGAGAAGGTCCTGAGATGGTCCTCGACAGGACTTTACATTAGGATTCTCATCTTTATAGGTGGGGTCTGATGTGCTGCTCTGGATCTGGGATTCAGAAAGTTTCTCAATTTGAATACTTCCTCCCTAATGTGTTGGCTAAGTCTAGACTGCTGAGGGACCTCATGGGGGAGTTGGGGGCTCTGCAGCAAGACTGTCTGGTTTCAGACCGCAACTCGTGCAGTGTCTTATCCTGTGACCTGGGTATTTACTCAATCTCTCAAATTCTGTTTTCCCATCTGTAACATGGGTATCATGATAACCGCTAACTCGTAGTTATGTTGAAAGTCAACTAAGATAGTCTAAATAAGGAGGTGAGTACAGCAGTCATACCTGACATGCAGTAAGTGTTCTATTAAACTGGCTGCTCTTGCTGTTGTCGTTCTTTTTTTTTTTTTTTTTTTTTTTTGCTTTTTAGGGCTACACCAGCGGCATATGGAGGTCCCCAGGCAAGGGGTCGAATCAGAGCTACAGCTGCCAGCCACAGACACAGACACAGCCACAGCAACCCCAGATCCGAGCTGCATCTGTGACCTACACCGCAGCTCATGGCAACGCTAGATCCTTAACCCACTGAGTGAGGCCAGGGATCGAACCTGTGTCCCCACGGATCCTAGTCAGATTGGTTAACCACTGAGCCATGATGGGAACTTCTGCTGTTGTCATTTTGATTAGTATTTGATTCTTTGGTAAAGAGCTTGCATAGCTGGGGCTCTGAGCCTCTCCCCACTCTAGTTTTATTTTTACTCCCATGATTATTTATTTTAATCTTTAGTAACATTTTTTTCTTATTTCAAGTGCATACATGTTCATCATTGGAAGAAATATTTAAAAATTCTGTTTTGTGTTTGCTAATCCTTCACCACTGGGCAGAGTGGGAGTCAGTGGGTGAGGTGATGGCACAGGTTGTTGGACTCTATCAGTGTAATTATTGGTTGGCATTCAGCATCATAGGAAATGGTCACCAGAATTCATTTGCTGTCTCCAAAACAAGTATAGGCTGGGATAACTAAGTTTATATCTTTTCTTGTGAGATTGGATTTAGTTGTTGTTGTTGCGTTTTTTGTTTTTTTTTAATGCTTTAGGAAGAAAGTCAAACTCAGTGTGGTAGTGTCTTCTTTGAGAGTGGATATATAGTCTGTTACTGTCCTTAATTATTTTGGGTGTGAGTCCCCACTAAGCAATAAGTGATGCTGTAAATAGCTACCATTTGTTAATCAATAAGCCTCTCATGCATCATCTCATTTATTCCAAATAGTTAGCCTGTGAAAAAGGTATTAGTCTCCTCTTTTAGCAATAAGAAAACTAGCCCTGGATTAAATAACTTGCCCCAAATCGTATAACTAGGATTAAAATCAGACTCAATATGACTTCAGGGTTTTTTAAGCTGTGTCCCCAAAACTGGAGTAGATTTAAACAAAAAACAAAAAAACAAAAAAAAGGAAGAAAGAAAAAAAAAGCTTTCAACAATAATCTTTACTAAAGGGAAAACTTCATAAGTACTTGTAGGAACAAAAATTGAATAAAGAAACGTAAAAATACAAGCTCCAGCCCAGGTATATTTTCCCCAACCTCCCAGCCACATTCCAATGTACCCATCAAGTACTTGTATTTAAGAATCTAATGTAATCATTCATTTCATAAAGCTTTGACCTCATTTCAATTGTCAGGTAAAAGAAGCTCATGATAAATAGGCAAGAGCAATAAAATAAATTGCATATAAAAATTTAGGAAAAATAGGAGTTCCTATCATGGCGCAGCAGAAACAAATCTGACTAGGATCCATGAGGTTGCGGGTTCGCTCCGTGGCCTCGCTCAATGGATTAAAGATCCAGCATTGCCATGAGCTGTGGTATAGGTCGCAGATGTGGCTTGGATCTGGCATGGCTGTGGCTGTGGCTGTGGCTGGCAGCTGTAGCTCTGATTCGACCCCTAGCCTGGGAACCTCCCTATGCTGCGGGTGTGGCCCTAAAAAGCAAAAAAGCAAAAAAAAAAAAAAAAAAAAAAAAAAAATTTACGAAAAATAAACTTGGAAACATCTGAATACAAATCAGTTTCTAAAGGCAGGTTTCTCTTATCATTTAGTATAAGAGACACAACCTTAGACCTTCCTAGCATTGCAGTGATAATAAAGGAAAGCCCTTATGCTTAAAATGATTAAAGCATTTAACACGCAAAGTGAGCATTGAGGAGAAAGTCTGATCTTCATTATACTGTGCTGTGCAACAGAATGAATGTAATCTCCCTTAGGTTTTACTAAACATCCAAGCTCTTTAATTTACATTATTTTATTCATTTGAATTCACATTGGATTTACTAAAGGAAAAAAACAAAAACAAAACAAAACAAAAACAAAATCTCAATGAATGCGGAGGTGTAGGTTAACAAGATATTCTAATGGATTTTTGTAAAATTCAGGTGGGGTGAAGGCGAAAATGAGCACACCTTGAAATCACATTGGTTGGTGGCCAAATATTTTGTAGGATGAGCGCAAGTACATTCAGCATTAGAAGATAATATTTAAGGAGTTCCCTGGTGGTGTAGCAGGTTAAGGATCCAGCATTGTCACTGCTGTGGCTTGGGCCACAGTTGTGGCACCAGTGCAATCCCTGGCCCCAGGATGTCTGTATGCAGTGGGCATGGCCAAAAAATTAAAGATAATAATTAAAATTATTGTCTTGGAGTTCCTGTCATGGCTCATGGTTAAGGAATCCGACTAAGAACCACGGGTTCGATCCCTGGCCTCTCTCTGTGGGGTAAGGCTCCAGCATTGCCCTGAGCTGTGGTGTAGGTCGCGGATGTGGCTCGGATCCTGCGTTGCTGTGGCTCTGGCGTAGGCCGGAGGCTACAGCTCTGATTAGACCCTGAGTCTGGGAACTTCCATATGCCTTGGGAGCGGCCCAAGAAATGGCAAAAAGACCAAAAAAAATAAAAAAATAAATAAAATAAAAAATTACTGTCTGCATGTGCCCTTCAGCTTAAATTACAATCATGCAATATCTTGCAATTTTTGCTTCCTATTGAAAACATTTGATAAAAAGGAAAATAGCCCGTAAAGTAGATCATAAAGCATTTGATGTGACACTTTGCATACAGGTTCGCAGTGAAGGTAGGTGACTGGCTGAAGGGACAGGAACACTTTTCATATTTATAATCTCATTTTATCTTAGTCCTTGTGGGTATCTTGGCATCTACTTATGTGTCATTTACAATTGGTTTATTCTCAAGTGATACCAGTAGCCATGATATGCAGGCTTGCAGCAATTTGCTGAAAACTGTTTCCAAAATGGTTTCCTTTTAGTAAAAATACAACATCACTATTTTATCAAAAGTAGCAGAAGGAAGAATATTGAAGTTTTCGCAGTTCTGTCATCAGAGATATTTAGAGATTATCAGGATTATGTTCACCAGTATTCTTATGTGTATGTATAGCTAAGATAAGAAAAAAATTAGATTTTGTCAAACACGTGTTTTTTCCCCCTTATCAAAGGTCAGGAACCGTGTCTGTCTGTGTCACTATTAAGGTCCTAGCTACTAGCACAGTATCTGGTACATAACGAGTGCTCAATAAATATTTACTGAATGAGTAAGTATTTTGTAAAACTTTTCCATTTCATTACATATTATTTTAAAGCATCTTTTTTAATGACCACATAATATTCCACTTCATGGATGTATTAAAATTTACGTAGCTAAATTCCTTTGATATTACTAATTTTTCACTGTTTTAAGTAAGAATAAACATTCTTATAGCAAATTCTTATAGTTTTTTAAAAGTCCATGTTGAATTCTTTGGCCTTGTGATTTCAAAGAATAAGCAACAATTTAGAAATGTTGATACTATCAACAAAGTCACCAAACATATTTAAGTATTTTATTCTGGCATATATGAAGGTAAGAGTGATATTTTCCACACTTTTGTGGCTTGCCGGTCTTTGAGGACAAATACGGAGAAAAATTTAGCTAGTAAGTAAGTAAGCCTAATTGACCAGAATCCATTCCTTAATGAGGTCTTACTTTTCTCAAGTGTGCATTCTGTGAAATGAATTAAATCTCCATATTTGGAAATCACAGGAGGTACTGGAATGAATACCTTTTCTTTTTTTCTTTTTTTTTCTTTTTAGGGCTACACCCACAGCATATGGAGGTTTCCAGGCTAGGGGTCCAATTGGAGCTACATCTGCCGGCCTACACCACAGCCACAGCAACGCCAGATCTGGCCTACACCACAGCCACAGCAACGCCAGATCCGAGCCGCATCTGCAAGCTACACCATAGCTCACAGTAACGCCAGATCCTTAACCTGGTGAGTGAGGCCAGGGATCAAACCTGAAACCTCATAGTTCCTAGTTGGATTTGTTTCTGCTGTGCCACAGTGCAAACTCCAGAATGAGCACCTTTTAAATGTCAGTCATCAACATTGTCTAGTGCCTTAATAGACCACGCTTTAGGCAGTGAAAGCCCAATCCCTTTGTCAGTTAGGATGAATGAAATTTCAGTGGATAAATGTATTTCACTAGGTAGAGCAGATCAGTAACTCATCCTGAATCTCATTGCTGAATGCAAATACAGCTAAAGCAATAATGTATGTCCCAGAGGTGTCAGGTTAGGAAGGATTTAACACTTCACAACAAACTATAAATAAACAGGATCATTTGGAAGAGCTATTGCACACTCATTAGTGTTGAAGAAGGAATTTGTAAATAAAATAGCCATCAACCAGCAATTGTGTTGATAGTAACTGTTCAGAATTCTTCATTATCAGAGAAAGAAAAAATACATGATCAAGAAATGGAGATGAAGAGATTTTCCAATTATCTTTTGACACGGAGAGGATGTAATTAATCTCCTCGAATATAATAACTCTTTAAGTGTTTGAAATAAAAGAGTGCTCCTTGTATGGTCCGAGCATTGCAACATGTCCATGAACTCCTTGAAAGTAATTTCCTTGAGCTGTCAAGTTGAAGATAGAATGGGACTAAACAATTTAATATTAAATAGCATGAAAAAGACGAAGCCACAAATTTTAGTAAGAAGTTGTGTATGGGGATTTAAACAGTATTCAAAAATAAAATCTTATGGAACTGAGAAGGCCACCGTAACGTGTACTCAGAAACAGTAGAAACAAAGTCAGACAACAGAAAGTACATTCACACACTCCTGAGTGTGATATTCAGTATGGCTAAGAGGTAAAGGAGAGATGACTTTATAACATGCCTGAGGGAGCAACTCACTATAAAATTATTGATACATGTATATAAGTATTGGGATGGTTAATTTTATGTGTCAGTTGGACTGGCTTAAAGGATGCCCAGATAGGCCATAAAATCTTTTTCTGGCTGTATCTGAGAGGTTGTCTGGAGAATAGATTAGTGTTTGAATTGGTAGACTGAGTAAAGTCCTCTCCAGTGTGGATGGGGATCTTTTAGTCAGTCAAGGGTCTTAATAAGAAAAGGTGAAGGAAGGGCAGATTGGCTCCCTCTGGAGCCATCTTTTTTTTTTTTTTTTTTTTTTGTCTTTTTTGTTGTTGTTGTTGTTGTTGTTGTTGTTGTTGCTATTTCTTGGGCCGCTCCCGCGGCATATGGAGGTTCCCAGGCTAGGGGTTGAATCGGAGCTGTAGCCACCGGCCCATGCCAGAGCCACAGCAACTCGGGATCCAAGCCGCGTTTGCAACCTACACCACAGCTCACGGCAACGCCGGCAACGCCGGATCGTTAACCCACTGAGCAAGGGCAGGGACCGAACCCGCAACCTCATGGTTCCTAGTCAGATTCGTTAACCACTGCGCCACGACGGGAACTCCTTTTTTTTTTTTTAGTGATTTTTATTTTTTTCCATTATAGTTGGTTTACAGTGTTTGGTCAGTTTTCTACTGTACAGCAAAGTGACCCAGTCACACATACATATATATATATATATATGTACATTCTTTTTCCACTTATCCTCCACCATTGCTCCATCACAAGTGACTGGATATAGTTCCCTGTGCTAGACGTCAGGATCTCATTGCTTATCCATTCCAAAATCAATAGTTTGGATCTATTAACCCCAGATTCCCAGTCTATCCCACTTCCTCTCCCTTCCCTTTGGCAACCACAAGTCTCCTCTCCAAGTCCATGAGTTTTTTTTTCCATGGAAGATTCATTTATGCTGTGTATTAGATTCCAGATATAAGTGATATCATATGAAATTATCTTGCTTTTTCTGACTTACTTCACTTAGTATGAGAGTCTCTAGTTCCATCCATGTTGCCACAAACGGCACGATTTTGTTCTTTTTTATGGCTGAGTAATATTCCATTATCTATATCGATAGCTATATCTATATCTCACATCTTCTTAATCCATTCATCTGTCAGTGGACATTTAGGTTGTTCCCATGTCTTGGCTGTTGGGAATAGTGCTGCAGTGAACATGTGGGTGCATATATCTTTTTCAAGGAGTTTTGTCTGGATATATGCCCAAGAGTGGGATTGCTAGGTCATATGATAGTTCTGTATTTAGTTTTCTAAGGTACCTCCATACTATTTTCCATAGTGGTTGTACCAATTTACATTCCCACCAACAGTGCAGGAGGGTTCCCTATTCTCCACACCCTCTCCACCATTTGTTATTTGTGGACTTATTAATGATGGCCATTCTGACTGGTGTGAGGTGTTATCTCGTGGTGGTTTTGATTTGCATTTCTCTAATAAACAGTGATGTTGAGCAATTTTCCATGGGCTTGTTGCCCATAGGTATATCTTCTTTTGAGAAATGCCTATTCAGGTCTTTTGCCCATTTTTTAGTTGGGTCATTGGTTTTTTTGCTGTTGAGTTGTATGAGTTGTTTGTATATTTTAGAGATTAAGCCCTTGTCAGTTGCATCATTTGAAACTATTTTCTCCCATTCGGTACCCCTGGAGCCATCTTCTCCTGCCTTCAGATATCAGTACTCTTGGTTTGCAGGCTTACAGACTCAGACAGGGATTTGCACCATCAGCCCCTGACCCAGTTCTCAGGCCTCAGATTCAGGCTACAGTACACTACCAGCTTTCCTGGTTTTCCAGGTCACATAAGGGAAATTGTGGGATTTCTTAGTCTCCATAATCACATGAACCAATTTCTATAAAAGATATCCTCTTATACATACTCTCTCTATCCTCTTGATTCTGTTTCTCTAGAGAACCCTAACTTATCCAAACAAAAAAGTTTTCCTTGACAGAATATTGTAAATTGACTATAATGGAAAAAAAATTAAAATCTTAAAAAAAAAAAACAGTTTTCCTTGGAAAAAAATCTACCAACTTTCTGCTCCTGCCTCAGTTATCTACATGCTACTTTGTTGTCTGTGTGTTTGACTTAGTTGCTATCAAATAGTCCTTTAGACATAATTCATACATGGTAGTAATTAGAATTTAGGAGCAGAATATGGGTTATCTTGCAAGTTGTGATAAGGAACCAGAGTATTGCTCTTCTAGAAATTTTCCTAGACTCCTTTTTTCTCTGCCTACCTCCTCCTTATTCTTATTTTTTTTTGACTTGGGCTCTAACATAATTCTGATTTATTTTTTATAGTCAACAATTATTAAGATTTAATTAAAATTGTCTCCTGCAATGATATTCTCTAATACATATTTTTTTTTAATTTTTCTGAAATTCCTTCAGTAAGAGTTGTTGTATAGACTATGTATTCTAAAATGCTTCCCCCTTATTCTGCTTTTAGAAAATTGCTTTAGGGATTTGGTATAGTTATACTTTGTTCTTGTCATATCTGTGAGGAAATGCCAAGACTTGGTTTTCCAGAGGGAACTCTTGAGAAGGGATTTTGTTTTATACAAACTAAGAGCAGCTCAAAGATCTAATAATTCTAGCCTTCATTTATTTCTTCATTCATTCAACAGATATTTACTGAGTGCTGTTCGCTATGTTATACACAGAAGATACACATCTTACATTCATGGAGCTCCTATTTCAGTGTGAAGGCTAAAAATAAATAAATGAAAGCACGTAAGGCCAAACCACCTAACATGAAATATTTATAACTTATGATAAGAGATATGACGGGCAAGAACAATGGTCTGAGATTGAGAAGGGACAGTTCCACTGTTTATAGGGCGGTCAAGGAAGACTTTCCCAAGGAAGTGAAATTTAAGTTGAGAATTGAAGGATGAGAAGGACTTACTTATCCAAAGAGTGGATAAAGAGTGTTTTCACATAGAGAAATGAGGAATGAGTCTGTACAAAAACCATGGGGCAGAAAGAGCCTGTTGTGTTTGCAAACCTCAAAGAAAACCAGTGTGGATGGGATCATGAGTGGGTGAGACAAAGGGCTTGGGTGATGTTGCTGAGCTTGTCAAGGCCAAGGAATGTAGGCTCTGTGAGCCAAGAGAAAGACGTTCAATTTTTATCCCAAGTATAACACCTTAAAGATTTAATCAGAAGTGTGACATGATCTTGATAACATCTGATTGATATTTTAAGACGATTCTGGCCTCTGAGTGTAGAATGTAGTGAAAACAAGGAAGAGTGGATGCAGAAACATTGTCAAGAGCTGTAGAAGTTTTGGCTAGAAGATGACAGTGGTTAGCAGAGAAGAAGGAGAGAAGTGGGTTTATCTTAGATTTAATATGACAACATCAAATTCATCATGGCTAATAAATTGTACATAGGGGTTGAGAGAAAATGCAGAAGTAAAGACTAAAACTTTGGTTTGTGCATCAGGGTAGATAGTGATACCATTTTACTGATACGTAGCTGACAGTAGGGGCAGATTGCAATCTAT
Organism: Sus scrofa; assembly: GCF_054392235.1. Lineage (NCBI taxonomy): Eukaryota > Metazoa > Chordata > Mammalia > Artiodactyla > Suidae > Sus > Sus scrofa. Next base: position 54,306,845 of record NC_139393.1, on the reverse strand, counting down.
GGGTTAGACAATAGAATAAAGATCTCCCAATTTGTCCTCGTGATAAGAGTCACTTGGGGAGTTCCCATTGTGATTCAGCCGCTTAAGAACCTGACATAGTGTCTGTGTCCATGAGGATGTGGGTTCCATCCCTGGCCTTGTGCACTGGGTTAAGGATCCCGTGTTGCCATGGCTTCGGTGCAGGTCAAAGAAGCAGCTCAGATCTGGTGTTGCCGTGCTGTGGTGTAGGTCGCAAATGTGGCCCAGATCTGGTGTTGCTGTGGCTGTGGCTGTGACATAGGCCAGCAGCTGCAGCTCCAATTCAGCCCCTAGCCTGGGAACTTCCATATGCTGCAGCTGTGGCCCTAAAAAATAAAATAAAATAAAATAAAATAAAATAAAAAGAAAGAGTCACTTGGGGGTGGTGTTAAAAATACCTAGCCCATCCTAGGCTCACTGAAGTGGAATCTCTCAGTGACAGACTGAGGAAGCCTTTAGTTTTGACACGCACCATGGATGACTTTTTATCATCAGGGAAGTTGGGAAAACATCCTGCTAGAAAAAAGAACTTCCACGGGAGATGGTTCTTGTGTGATGCAGTACAGAAGAGGAGGATGGGAAAAGACAAGGCTTAATTATGAGGAAAAGCAGGTTAAAAGTAGAGTTTTGTCCGGATATATGCCCAAGAGTGGGATTGCGGGGTCATATGGAAGTTCTATGTATAGATTTCTAAGGTATCTCCAAACTGTTCTCCATAGTGGCTGTACAAGTTTACATTCCCACCAACAGTGCAGGAGGGGTCCCTTTTCTCCACACCCCCTCCAGCACTTATTTGTGGACTTCTTAATGATGGCCATTTGACTGGTGTGAGGTAGTATCTCATGGTAGTTTTGATTTGATTTCTCTTATAATCAACGATGTTGAGCATTTTTTCATGTGTTTGCTGGCCATCTGTATATCTTCCTTGGAGAAATGTCTATTCAGGTCTTTTGCCCATTTTTCCATTGGTTGATTGGCTTTTTTTTTGCTGTTGAGTTGTATAAGTTGCTTACACATTCTAGAGATTAAGCCCTTGTCCGTTGCATCGTTTGAAAGTATTTTCTCCCATTCTGTAAGTTGTCTTTTTGTTTTCTTTTGGGTTTCCTTTGCTGTGCAAAAGCTTTTCAGTTTGATTAGGTCCCATGGGTTTATTTTTGCTCTTATTTCTATTGCTTTGGGAGACTGACCTGAGAAAATAACTCATGAGGTTGATGTCAGAGAGTGTTTTGCCTATGTTTTCTTCTAGGAGTTTGATGGTGTCCTGTCATATATTTAAGTCTTTCAGCCATTTGGAGTTTATTTTTGTGCATGGTGTGAGGGTGTGTTCTAGTTTCATTGCTTTGCATGCAGCTGTCCAGGTTTCCCAGCAATGCTTGCTGAATAGACTTTCCTTTTCCCATTTTATGTTCTTGCCTCCCTTGTCAAAGATGAATTGACCATAGATGTCAGGGTTTATTTCTGGGTTCTCTATTCTGTTCCATTGGTCTGTCTGTCTGTTTTGATACCAGTACCACACTGTTTTGATGACTGTGGCTTTGTAGTATTTCTTGAAGTCTGGGAGAGTTATGCCTCCTGCTTGGTTTTTGTTTCTCAGGATTGCTTTGGCGATTCTGGGTCTTTTGTTGTTCCATATATATAAACTCTACTTAAAAGAGACATATGCACCCACATGCTCATTGCAGCACTATTCACAATAGCCAGGACATGTAAACAACCCAAATGTCCATCAACAGATGATTGGATTTGGAAGATGTGGTATATATACACAATGGAATACTACTCAGCCATCAAAAAGAATGACATAATGCCATCTGCAGCAACATAGATGGAACTAGAGAATCTCATCCTGAGTGAAAGGAGCCAGAAAGACAAAGACAAATACCATATGATATCTCTTATAACTGGAATCTAATATCCAGCACAAATGAACATCTCCTCAGAAAAGAAAATCATGGACTTGGAGAAAAGACTTGTGGCTGCCTGATGGGAGGGGGAGGGAGTGGGAGGCATCAGGAGCTTGGGCTTATCAGACACAACTTAGAATAGATTTACAAGGAGATCCTGCTGAGTAGCATTGAGAATTTTGTCTAGATACTCATGTTGCAACAGAACAAAGGGTGGGGAAAAAAATGTAATTGTAATGTATACATGTAAGGATAACTTGATCCCCTTGCTGTACAGTGGGGAAAAAAAAAAAAAAGATTAAAAGGACGTAAGGCTTCCATCAATGAAAACTAATGGCCCTAATCGAAGTGCCTAACATGGTATCTGGCACAGCAGGAGAATTAAAATTTTGCATTCTACATTCACATATGCAAAGAAGACGCCTTTATTTTTCATAATTTTTGGAAGGCTTATGGCACTTGCCAGGGGGAGGGAAGAGAGGCATCCTCTCGCAATGCCCACTGACTTTCCTGGTCTCTGCAGAGATGGCCTTTGTTTGATGCCGAAATCTGGGACACTCCTTTGTTCTTTAGGTATCAAAGCCGGGGCTTCAGCCCAGCTGTGATGTCTCACCTTGACTCCTCCTGGCAGACTGAGGTTTCAGGATCTTCTTGCCACAATAACATCTGGAAATCCAGTCCTGTAAAGTCCTTTCTGCACTACTTGAGAGAGCCCATAGGAAGTTTTGGATCCCTTCCAGGACTCTTGAGCACCCGAGGAGGCTCTGGGTTCCTGCCCGGCCCACACCTGCTGCTCCACCGCTATTGCTCTGCCACAGCCACCTGGGAATGATGTCAATCTGCAGTGCACTCTTTTCAGGAACCCATATGCGAGGTCCAGCCAAAGCCTCTCCTACTTCTGTTTTGCTTGATGGCCTATCCAGTACTCTTCTCTCTTCCCAGCCTTTGACCCAGAGGAGGAAGTTCAAGAACACACAAACCCCCTCATCTGTGCCTCCTCCTCTGGCTCTTCTCATCACCACTACACTTCAGTGGGGGCCAGAAAGGATGGGCTTCCTTCCTCTGATTCCTTTCTTCCAAGAGCTTTCCAACATCATACCTCCTCTTCCCCAGATGTGGCATCCACCTTTCTCACTTTTCCCTTCCCTGGGGCTCCAGTGAGGAAAAACCACTAGGGACCGAGATTTATGGCAGAATAACATATGACTTTAAAATCTCTTGTACACTCTCTGAGAACGTGGTGATATAGTGTTTATTGCTCTTGTAATTCCTGATCAGAATTCAGGTGTTATTAGTAATAAATATTTCAGAATGTATATTTCTTTTCCTGGATCCCATGGAAGGGGAGCCCCGGGGATTGCTACCCACTCCAAACCTAGTGTAGACGAGCCAGAACTCAAGAAATACAGTAGGTGCAGCATCTTTAAGGAAAAGCAATCTGACTTTTGTGAAGCAGTGGGAAGGAAGAAATGGGGTCCATATTGGGAGGAGGAGGTGAGAGACTTGGGGGGGCAGTGAATTCACAGGGTTTTCCTGAGATATAACTTTTCAAGGGAAACAGAGCAACATCTATCAAATTCTGCATAAACGACTCGCTCATGTCCATCTACAGTTTCAACATTAGATCACCTATACTTCTTTCCAGAACTTCTCACCTTTGTGGTTGCTGAAATAAAAAGCAAGTGCTGTATAAAAATCAACATGGAGCAGGAAATGAGGGTGGGTGATAGCCAATCCAATCTCAAGGTCTGAGAAGTTATCAAGTGGAGAGTTCCTGATGTGGTGCCGTGGAAAAGAATCTGACTAGTACCCCTGAGGATGCGGGTTCGATCCCTGGCCTCGATAAGTGAGTCGGGGATCTGGTGTTGCCGTGAGCTGTGGCGTAGGCCACAGAGGTGGCTCTGATCCCAAGTTGCTGCGGCTGTGGCGTGGGCCGGTGGCTACAGTTCCGATTCAACCCCCAGCCTGGGAACTTCCATATGCCAAGGGTGCAGCCGTAAAAAGCCAAAAAAAAAAAAAAAAAAAGAAAAAAAGAAAAAAAAAAGTTGTGCCATATCCAATAGGCAGGCATACGTAATGGTCTGTATTTAAGTATACCTTTATTTTTCAATCTATGTGTTATAATATCTCAGGAAAACCCTGTGAATTCGCTGCAGTTCTCTGAGGTGCCCAGCGTACTGTTTAGGAACTTCAGCTCACGGGTCAGCATCTTCCAGCAGGAGGATAGAGGGTGAGAATGGAGGATCACGCGTGGGAGATTTCTGTGGTCTCTTTGTGGAAGTGGCACACATCATTTTTGCTTCTCTTCCATTGACTAGAACTGTCCTCTGCCACCCCAAATTGCAGAGACTGGGAAATGCAGTCCAGCTCCATACCCGAGAAAAAAAGAGGAAAGGGTTTTGGTGAACAAAGAGTAGTCTCTGCTACATTCTTTCTTTTTTTTTTTTTTAGGGCCACATCTGCAGCACATGGACGTTCCAGACTAGGGGTGGAATTGGAGCTATAGCTGCCAGCCACAGTCAGAGCAACACGGGATCCAAGCCGCATCTCTCACTGCAGTGCCGGATCCCTGACCCACTGGTCGAGGCCAGGGATCGAACTTGCATCCTCATGGATACTGGTTGGATTTGTTTCTGCTGCAGTACAACGGGAACTCCCAGCCTCTGCTACATTCTTAACCCATGACACTGACTCTTTTCAAACATAGTTGTGTACAATGGTTAGAATAGGATGAAGAAACATGGCTTTGTAACCAAAGGTTGAAATACCAAAGACATCTCAGACTTAAATATTTGCTATCTGCAACTACTAACCAAAGCATTAAGATCAGACTTTACCATTATTGACATTTTGGTGCTGTCCGGTGTATGGTAGGGTGTTTACCTGTATCCTGGCCTCTACCTATTAGAGGCCAGTAGCACATTCCCCTCCAGGGTGATAAGCAAAAGTGTCTCTAGACAATGCCGCATGTTTCCTGTGTGGCAGCAAAATTGCCCCAGGTTAAAAACCACTGCTTTACCCAAAATGATATTATTAGAAGGAATGAAAGGACGTTAACTAGAATTACTCCCCAATTAAAGGATGCTCAGAAAGATACAGACACAATTTAAGTTTTTCATGCTATATATATATATATATTTTTTTTTTCTTGTCTTTTTAGGGCCGGCCCACGGCATATGGAGGTTGAATTGGAGTGCTGGCCACTGGCCTACACCACAGTCACATCCACGCCAGATCCGAACCATGTCTGCCATCTACACCACAGCTCAGGGCAACTCCAGATCCTTAACCCACTGAGCGAGGCCAGGGGTCGAATGACCCTGTGTCCTCATGGGTACTAGTCAGATTCGTTTCCGCTGAGCCACAATGGGAACTCCTTCATGGTATATCTTATTGAGTCTGTTTTATTGGTATTTAAGCTCTTTTCAAATAGCCTTTCAATTATGTATGGATGAACTCCTGCTTTGGGATCAAAGTACTCGTTTTCCTCCCTTCAGAAAGTGTAAGCTGCTGATGGTTCAAAGCTGAGTCCTTCTGGCTTTTACCCTCAACCCAAGGGCGATGAAGCCCTTTGCCCGGGTTACACCTCTCCCCCAGGGAGCAGTTCTCATCCAGCAGCTGGTGAATGTTCGAGGGATGGGGAGTGTACAGGACCCCTGCCCCCCCCACCTTTTGCCTCCCCCACCCCTCTGAAAGCTGGGGCAACTCTGATTCTTCTTTTGCAACTACATTGCATTTTAGCTTCTTCCTTTGCAGGCTTATTTCTCCCCCGTACTGCTTTTCTGTAGTTCCCTGGAATAATCCCTCGTAAATTCCCTGCATGGAGATCTGCCTCAGTCTTTCCAAAGTACCTGACCTACAACACACACCTTCAACTCTTCTTTTAACTTAAATAGTACCGTTGTTGCCTCTGTCTTTTGATGTAGGAACATGCCTTTTCTTTGATTACAGTTCTGCTTGGCGTTCTACCTTGTTTGTGCATTAGCCAGATCCTTATGTATCACTTACAAGTTCACCTCTCAGGTTCTTTAAACATAGTAGGAACCTAAATAGAGATTCAAGGCTGAGTGTAGAAGGTTTTTAGACTTAAAAGCTATTTTACAATTGTGTGGACATACCTAATTCAAAAGCAATTTTTGTTGAGACTCCATTTTACCAGTTCTCTCCAGACGGTTCAACTTAGCGGCAGAGACAGTTATTTTTTCCTTATACACTCATGTTATCCATTTCTTTTTTTTTTTTTTTTTGTCTTTTGTCTTTTTGTCTTTTTTTGTTGTTGTTGTTGTTGTTGTTGCTATTTCTTGGGCTGCTCCCGCGGCATATGGAGGTTCCCAGGCTAGGGGTTGAATCGGAGCTGTAGCCACCGGCCTACGCCAGAGGCACAGCAACGCAGGATCCGAGCCGCGTCTGCAACCTACATCACAGCTCACGGCAACGCCGGATCGTTAACCCACTGAGCAAGGGCAGGGACCGAACCCGCAACCTCATGGTTCCTAGTTGGATTCGTTAACCACTGCACCACGACGGGAACTCCAATTTCTGTACTATCTTATTCAATTACACAATTACTATTACATGTGAAACTTGCATACATAGGCTTGGGAACAAGCACAACTAGGGGTGAACTCACCTGGTGAACAGAAGTCACCAGCTCTGTAGTGACCTATTTAAGTGGCAATGGGTCAGAAGCTGTAGGTCACAGCATCATGTGTAGTTCATCCACTGAGTTAGGTTAGGTAGAGATCTTAGAGCTTCTAGACCTACCTGGTCGAAAGAGTCAAGGGTATCCAGGCCTTGACCTTGTCTGACGGATGCTGAGTTGGAAAAACAGAATTGTACTGCTCAGGAGACCTGGTGTCTTCCAAGTCCTTTAAGCCTTAGGTAAGGAAACTGAGGCTAGGATTAGAAACCAGTTTCTGACTCTCAGGTCATTATTTCTTTTGCAATACCACACCACAGACCAAGACTAGAGACATTAATTAAAAATTATAATTTGTTCATGTACTTTAGACTTTTAGTAACTTGAAAGTAGCATTAAAATATTTATGTCTTGGAAGTTCCCATTGTGGCTCGTATCCAGGAGGATGCAGTTTTGATCCCTGGCCTCACTCAGTGGGTTAAAGTTCTGGTATTGCCATGATCTATGGTGTAGGTCGCAGACATGGCTTGGATCCTGAGTTGCTGTGGCTGCGGTGTAGGCTGGTAGCTGTAGCTCTGATTGTACCCCTAGCCTGGGAACTGCCATATGCCACAGGTGTGGCCCTTAAAAGCAAAAAAAAAAAAAAAAAAAAAAAAAAAAAATTGTGGAGTTCCCGTCGTGGCGCAGTGGTTAACGAATCCGACTAGGAACCATGAGGTTGCGGGTTCGGTCCCTGCCCTTGCTCAGTGGGTTAACAATCCGGCGTTGCCGTGAGCTGTGGTGTAGGTTGCAGACTCGGCTCGGATCCAGCGTTGCTGTGGCTCTGGCGTAGGCCGGTGGCTACAGCTCCCATTCAACCCCTAGCCTGGGAACCTCCATATGCCGTAGGAGCGGCCCAAGAAATAGCAACAACAACAACAACAAAAGACAAAAGACAAAAAAAAAAAAAAAAAAAAATTTGTGTCTGATGTTCATTGAGATATATGGAGGGTAATGCATTCTCTTACTTGTTTACTCTGAACTGTAAGCCACCTTCCCTGACACCCTAATCAAGCTAAAATTAACTAAACCTGAGGTAACAAGGATGTCTATAAACTAGTCCACATATGTAATTATGAAAATGGCTTTTTACTGATAAGTAGCAAGATTTTGGTTTGGGCCATATTATCATGACACAACGGATACCTGTTCTATGCAGATCTTCTCAAGAGATAACGAAGGAAAAATAAATAATTTATTAAAAAAATAAATCACAGAAAACATTTTCTTCCATTATTTAGTGGAATTGCCAAGAAAAGGAATTTCTAAAAAGATTTATTTCAGCCTACATATTAACTATAAAAATTCCAATCTGAAACAGCTGCTCCTTTATTTTAAAATATCATCAGAGACCTCTTAAAGACTCTGTGAGTAAAAAAACCTTTATGATGTAGAATGTCACTTTTTGAATTAACTTCTTGCACAAAATTTTGTTGCACAATATTGAAATATATTTTTCTTCTTACCCTATGATTTGTGTGAACAGACACACATGTTTGATTACATCGATACCTGTATTTGTGTGTATTGTACACACATTACATGTACAGATATACATACACATGGATACTAAAGTTTAGACACAGTAAACCTCCATTTTAGAGAAATGAATTTGATATCATCTGAGAATAATTAGGAACAGATCAATTATTCAGGATAAATCAACTAAAGATTTGTTCCAGTTCATATATACATAGATAATTATTAATAACCCATACTATTTATTACCATAGACCAAACCTTCTGAGTCTTTAGACATTTTTCAATTTTTGGCTATGACAAATAGTGATGCTATGAATATACTTGAACATAACTTTTGGAACACATATGTGTACATTTCTCTTGGTTCTACACCTAGAGTTAGAATTACTGGGTCATAGGACACACACATGTTCATTTTTAGTAGCTATTGCCAGTTTTTCACAGGCGTTGTGCAGTTTGAGCTCCTGCCATCACTGTGGTGCACTGCTGTATACCCTCATATAGTCATTTTTATATTGGCTATTCTGATACATGTAGGGTGATATTTCCTGGTAATTCTAATTTGCATTTCCATGATGACTAATGAGTGAACATTTCTGCATATGCTCATTAGCCTTTCCGGCATTCCCTTTTGTGAAGTGCCTATTCATATCTTTTATCCAGTCTTCGATTGGAGTGTTTGTCATACTGATTTGTATACATTCTTTATGTTTTCAGGATGTGATTTCTTCATTAGATATATTTATCGCAAATATCTTCTTCCATTCTGTAGGTATGCAGTTGGTTTGTATCAACCCTAGAGCTATTGGATTGTTCCATGGTCAATCAGTTCTGAGAGAAAGAAAACACTAGCTTTCCTAACAGGAGGCTTGAGTTGAAGGCTTGAACCACTGCTGTGTAACTCAGGTCAAGTTTCTTATTTCATCTTGAAGAGTCGCTTTGCTCCTCTTATAAGATGGAGCTAATACTATCATTTGCCTTGGGTTGTGAGGGTTAAATGAACCATGTAACAGATGACAGAGCCTAGCAGAATGCCTGGCACATATCAGATGCTTGATGTATTTTATAGGATGAAGAACAATGACATAATTCTCTATTTAATTTCATTTCAAGTATCTGATGCTGGCCATGGACTTTACCAAATCTTCAGTATTATTGTAGAACCTCCCTGAGGCATGCCTTGTATGTTGCTGTGTCTTCCTGATCCCTTCTTATAACTCAAGGGAGTAAAAAAGCCTGAAACACTGGCCTTCCACTGATACTTCCTTAGATAAGGGGTCAGAATGTATTTTTTTCTGTGGCGGTGAAATATATTTTATAGGAAGATAGGAAATACGGAGATTTCCAAAAATATCAGAAATACATATTTTTAAGAGAAGCCATGTAAGTGTACTCAATAGGACCTTGTTAGGTATCTCCCCAATATTTTTCTCATAGAAAATTTTTTTTTGAGTTTTGATGGACAATTTATAGGACCTGATGGGCTTGGTATTCTCTCAGGCTATAGAATGGCTTAAAATATTCCCCCACTTCCATTCCACTTAGAGATGTTTTCCTCCCCTCAGGGATTCACATAGAAGAAATGGGAAAGGGCCAGGAGGAGAATGCTGCCTTTACAATCTGTTGCTATATAACCTAGTTAGTTCCCAGTGGTCTGTTCACTTCCAAGGTTTAATGGGTTGGTGAGTTCATGAATCTCTAGGAGGGGATTGTGTAAAACCTGAATTGGACCACATCCTGGTCTTTAACAGCGATATCTTTTGAAGCTTTCTCACTGCACTAGCCCCATGTTTTCCATTGTTTGAAGCACAGCAAGTACTTTAAAATGACCATGAGTTCCCTGGTGGTCTAAGGGTTAAGGATCTGGTGTTGTCACTGCTGTATCTCTGACTGCTGTCCTTGACTCAGGAACTTCTGCATGCCTTGCGGTGGCAAAACAAAAAACAAACAAACAAAAAACACAAACAGGGACCAGCATACTGGTCATTTGGAGGTTCCCAGGCTAGGGATCAAATCAGAGCTGCAGCTGCAGGCCTACACCACAGCCACAGCAACGAGGGATCTGAGCTGCATCTGTGACTTACGCTGCAGCTTGTGGCAATGCCAGATCCTTAACCCACTGAGTGAGGCCAGGGATCGAGCCCTCATCCTTATGGATACAAGTCAGGTTCTTAACCCACTGACCCACAGTGGGAACTCCTGGTCAGTCATTGAGATGAATTGTAAGCCAGCTCTGGAAACCTTACAGCATCTTCCCTTTTCCATCCCCCATCAGACCTACTTTTAGATATGCTGAATATCTCTCAAGTGCCAGCTTGCTATATATTTACATTTAATGAGATTCTGAATTCTCAATTTTGGATTGCACCTACTGGTTTAAAACTAAAAATAATATAACTTTTAGACATTTGAATATTGAACATTCAAATTTAGACACCTTAAGAGAAAGACAAATACCATATGATATTACTTATATCTGGAATCTAATAAATTGCACAAATGAACCTATCTGTCTACAGAAAAGAAACAAACTCATGGACTTGGAGAACAGACTTGCGGTTGCGAAGGGGGAGGGAGTGGGAGGGACTGGGAGTTTGGGTTAGTAGATGCAAACTATTGAATTTGGAGTGGATAGGCAATGAGATCCTGCTGTATAGCACAGGGGACCATATCTAGTCACTTGTGATAGAACATGACGGAGGATAATGTGAGAAAAAGAATGTATGTGTGTGTGTGTGTGTTGTCGGGTCACTTTGTTGTACAGCAGAAATTGACAGAACCTTGTAAATCAACGATAATAAAAAATAAAAAAAATCTAGACACCTTAAATTTAAATTAATTGAACAAATGAAATTGGACCGTCTCAAACGGTTAGATAATATGTTAAATATTCAGCTATACCAGAGGGATCCTGATAACTATAGTACCTGCTTTGAAAAATCCCCCGGAGATGTTGCTTGGAAAGGCAGAGATCCAGGGACGAGGCTCACTAGCTTTGACAGTCCTAAGAGATGTCAAGAGACTTTGAGACCAAGGGCACTAGGTTCTTCCAGGGGTCTCAGGAGCATGGGATCTGCAGAAACCCTGCCCTGGTACTTGGGAGAAAGAAGAGCATGCTTTCAGGCTGAGGGCGGAAGTTTAATGGGGCTCTCATTCATCTCTGAAACCAGTGCATTGGCCATGCATTAGGAAGATTTCCAGAGATTTGTGATTTCTCTGGGTTATGTTTTTCATCTTATGTACTTCCTGCAACGCTTGGCTGTAAAAACATTAAAATGTAAAGTCTGAAATTATTAATTTTGGGGAGCAGTGATGAAAGAAGTTATTCACATTGTCCTCAGAGCCATGCTTGCTGATAGGAGTGATGCCATCATCACCAAAAGGAATGTCACACAGAGAGGAAAAGAAGTGGCCATGGCACAACACTGTAAATCAACTATACTTAAATTAAAAAAAAATAGAAAAAGAAGTGGCCAGGACTTTTACTCCTGAAATGTTCCCAACCTTTGTCCCTATGACTGTAAAGAACATTTAAAAATATTTTTAGATTCCAAATAGGTATGTGAAAAGATGCTCCAAGTCATATGCTGTTAGGAAGATGCAAATTAAACAACTGCAAAACCAATATACAAAAAAATAAAAATGATGTTTTTTTAGAATATTGTGTTGTCATTTCTAAACATCTGAAATCTTAAAAAATGTCCACAGAATTTACACTTAAAAAAATCATTATTCTTGTCAAGATAATGGCGGCACATGTAATAAAAGTAATTTTCACATTTGGGTTATTTTAGAAACAGACTAAAAGAAGATAACTGTGGAGTTCCCATCGTGGCTCACTGGTTAACGAATCCAACTAGGAACCATGAGGTTTTTGGATTCAATCCCCAGCCTCGCTCAGTGGGTTAAGGATCTGGTGTTGCCGTGACCTGTGGTATAGGTCATAAGACGTGGCTCGGATCTGGCGTTGCTGTGGCTCTGGCGTAGGCTGGTGGGTTCAGCTCCGATTGGACCTCTAACCTGGAAACCTCCATATGCTGTGGGTGTGGCCCTAGAAAAAGGCAAAAAAAAAAAAAGTAACTGACATCCTAAAAACAGTTACCAATAAAAGCCAAATCATGGGATTGTAGGTACAGACTCCACTACTAACCGTAGCATTTATTCCCTACCTTTATGATGGATTTCATGTTTTTTATTATGCAAAATTTCTAGCGTACACTAAAGTGCAGAAAGCAATATAATGAATTCCTGTATACCTACTACCTGGATTATCAGGATTTTTCAGGAGTTCCCATTGTGGCTCAGTGGTAAGGAACCTGACTAGTATTCATGAGGACATGGGTTCAATCCCTGGCCTTGTTCAGTGGGTTAAGGATCCTGCGTTGCTGTAGCTGAGGTGCAGGCCGGCAGCTACAGCTCTGATTTGACCCTTGACCTGGGAATGTTCATATGCTGTGGGTGCACCCCAACCCCCAACCAGAAAAAAAAAGAAAGGAAGAAAAGAAGATACTCTCTTTATCTATATCTTGTTTTGAGCTGAAATATTTTGAAGCACATCTAAGACCCCATTGATAACATTTTAAGTTTCCCATGTGTTTTAATTTCACTTGCTTTCCACTTTACCAATCTTACTGTAAGTGATTGTAGCAGGTAATACTAACATCACTTGATAGGGAAGGAAACCGAAGCCCAGACATTTGACTCATCTGTGGTCACTCAAGCAGTTAGTAGCAGAGCTATGATCACCTTTTTCTAAGCTCTAATAGACCCCTTGAAATAACAGTTCTCAATGGCCCCTATTCTCAAGAACTATACCCTCTGTATGACTGGGGCTTAGAAGCTCGTTTTTTTTTTTTTTTTCCATTCTTTATTGAAGTATAGTTGATTTACAGTGTTTCCTGCTGTACAGCAAAGTGACCCAGTCATACACATATAATCATTCCTTTTCTTATATTATCGTCCATCACGGTCTATCTCAGGAGACTGGATATAGTTCCCTGGGCTGTATGGCAGGACCTCAGTGCTTATCCATTCTAAATGGAATAGTTTGTTATCTACTAACCCCAGTTTCCCAGCTCATTTTGCTGCATGATGGCCCTGGCACTCCCAACCAAAGTCGAACAGCCAAAGGCGTAACTGAAGCTATGATAAGCCAGTCACATTCCTTCCTTTTGGAATTTGGAATCCAGGCTGAAATACAAGGTATTGAGGTATGAGCTTCTTTGGAAATGATGGGTCAGAGAAAGTCTGTTGGGTAAGGAGTTATCTGAATAGAGTCCTGAACGGAGAGAGAGTGCAAACCATGCTGACATCTAGACAAAGCATTTTCCAGGCACGGTGAACAGCAGAAGCAAAGACCCCAAGGTGAGAGCAAGCTTAGAATGCTCAAGGGCTAGAAAAAGTCAAGGATGGGAGTGTGGCAGATAAAGGGGAGTGTGGTAGGTGAGGGCAGCAGACAGATACCTAGAGGGTGAGGCCATAGTGGATAAAGGAAAGGTCTCTGGATGTTTTTTTGATCTGATGGGAAGCCAGGGCAAGATTTTGAGCAAAGAAGTGTTAAACATCTGTCTTACAGAGTTCCCGTTGTGGTTCAGGGGAAACGAATCTGAGCAGTATCCATGATGATGCAGGTTTGATCCCTGGCCTTGCTCAGTGGATTAAGGATCTGGTGTTGCCATGAGCTGTGGCATAGATCTTGCATGACTGTGGCTGTGGTGTATGCCAGCAGCTGTAGCTCTGATTCGACCCCTATCCCAGGAACTTCCATATGCTGCAGCTGCGGCCCTAAAAAAAAAAAAAAAAAAAAAAAAAAAAAATCTGGACTTCCCATGTGGCTCACAACATAACTGCTTGGCGTTGCTTCTCCAGTGGCTGTGGCTCGACCCATAGCTCAGGAACTTCCATGTGCTGCAAGTGCAGCCAAAAAAAAAAAAAAAAAACTAACTTACATATTAAAAAGATCCCTACCACCTATGTGGAGAACAGACAGTAGGGACAAAAGAGAATTGTTAGGGATTAGCCATTGCAATAATCCAAGCAAGAGATTGCTGCTGAAACCTGGCCTTTGTGCACTGATGCTGAATTGAATCCGAGACAGAGTTTTGGGTAAAGGAGGAAAGAATAGCTCTATTGCCTTACCAGGTGAAGAGAGACTCAGTGGCTAATGCCTCCAAAAACTGTGTGCGCTGCCCGGGAGGATTGATGAGGAGTTTTGTAGAGGTGGTTCAAGGGCAGGGTTGTTGACTGGACCAGGGTGTGTGCAGAGCCCCTATTCCTTTAATCTGGCCTCAGGGATCTTCTGATGAGCTTCTGGCATTCTCAAGAGCATCACACAGTGACCTCTCTGGAATGAATAATGCTTTGGTCAAGGAGTTAACATCGTCCATTTGTTGGGGGTTTAAGTTCTTCAGAAGAGCTCAAAGATAATGTTATGTGTACCCCTTGAGGAGGAACCAGGGTGCTGCCCCAAGGCTGCACTCTTGTTTCTTGACTATTCCTCCCTGATCTCTGCATCCCTTCTCCTCCCCAATTAGCAATTGTTTGAACATGCCCTTTGGAACTCAGGGATGGTATGGAGACTGAAGCCTATTCCCTACAAACAAGAAGCAGCGGGTATGGGAGTTCCCTTCGTGGCTCAGTGGTTAAGAACCCAACATAGTGTCCGTGAGGATGTGGGTTCGATTCCTGGCCTTGCTCGGTGGGTTAAGGATCTGGTATTGCCACAAGCCGTGGTGTAGGTTGCAGGTGTGGGGAGAAGAAGAGGAGAGGGAGAGGGAGGAGGAGGAGAAGAAGGAGAAGAAGAGCCTCCTAGGGTTCTGCTTAGTTTCAAGATGATGGTTGTTAGCATGAGAATTAATAATATGGTAAGATGGCAGATTCCAGATATATTTTGAAGATAAATCCAGTAGTTCCTGGCAGTAGTCCCCGAAGAGTCATAACTTTCTCAAAGTTCCCTGAGAAAACAAGTTTCTAAAAATTGTTTCTTTTGTTTTAACACATTTGTGTTCTTTTCTATGTCTTGGAATAAAAAATTCATAACTAAGACGTCAACTCTATAGTCTTTGCAATTCAGCAAGTACCAAATGAATGCTTAACGCAGGCATACTGACTTCGGCAGGTTGTAATGCCCCAAGATGGCTCAACAGTACTTTCCATCCCACTCGACCCTCTTACCATCCTCTATCAGTAGCTGAGTCTGTGTCACCTCCACTTAGAAGGTGACTGCTTAGGGAGTTCCTTGGTGGCTCAGCAGGTTAAGCATTCAGTGCTGTCACCGCTGTGCCGTGGGTTCCATCGCTGGCCCTGGAACTTCCACATGCCATAGGTGCAGCCAAAAATAAATAAATAAATAAATAATTTAAAAAAATGACTCTGTCTAGACCAACAAGGTACAGTAGAAGTGACACCGTGTGACTTCTGAGACTGGATTATAAAGGGTAATATACTTTCCCCTGACTCTCTCTCTCTCTCTTTGCTCTTGGAATCTGATCTTCATGTTGTTGATGCTCAGAATACATGGGGAGGCCACATGTAGAAATTCCACCTTAGCTGAAGTCCTGGCCAACTCTCAGCACTTTATCCCTGACCTGAGAATGAGGAATCCTTGGAGCTGGCTTCAGCCCCAGGCACTGTGTGACTGCAACTACACAGGAACCCCTGTGTGAGGGCAAGAACCACCTGGCTACACCCAGTCAACTTCAGAACCAAGACAGATAAAATAAATGATGGTTACAGTTTTAAGCCCCTAAGTTTGGGGGAGTTTTTTACATGGCAGTGGATGACTGTTACAGTGATCATATGTATTGGATTATCTAGGACATTTCTGATTTAAATTACGTTTTCCACTTGTCGGATAATAACAGTGAATAACTCCATAGTACTTGTTATATGCTGGGCGTCATTCTAAGTGCTTTATATTCTTAATTCTCACAGTGGGCCCATGAATTAGGTTCTACTCTTACTGTCGTGGGCAGTGACCAGTTGGCCAGAATCCACCCACTTCAGGTCAGAGTAGAGCAAAGGCAGATTTATTGAGTCCACTGCAAGAGAGCAGTGGACCCTGCAGTGACATCAGAGCTGTCTACCCAGTGGCAGCAGTTTGGGGTTGTTTTATAGGGGAGTTGACTCTGGGAACACCCTCTCTGGGCTCCCACATGCAAATAAAGAACTGAAACATGTCTGTTTTGTTTGACTAATATGGAGGCTGCTCATTGGTCAGTTGGAGGTTTACGCAAAATGGCTTTTGTCACATAGGAAGGCTTCCACAATGACCCTATTTTATAGAATAGAAAATGGAAGCCTACAGAAGCCCAAGGTCATACAATTTGTAAATTTTATGCCAAGCTTTGAACCAGATAGTGTGGCTCCAAAGCTCATGTACCCTAAACCTCAGACCCTGTTGGGTTGTTTATCAGGCTGTTTTTTTTGTTATTTTTTTTTGTCCCAATTCTGTGTCTGTGGTATCCAGTAGTTATCCTAATACATAAAGACCATCAGAGACAGTATAGTATAAAATAGTTGATCTAAGAAGTATTCGTGTTTGTCATTCCTTGCTTAAAACAAATCAAGCAAACATCACCAAGTGAAACAAAGCAAAACAAACAAATAATTGATCCTCCTAAAAGATTTTTTCTCAAGATAAAATGAAAATTTATTTCTTGAGCAAGGCACAGAATGTAAAGGATCCTAGTCAACCCACTTATGTGCAGATACTCATTGGGGTCCATATTTATACTGTGCTGTAGCCACTATCTCACTCTGTTATGAAAACAAGGGCTTTAGAGAAATTTTTGAAAATAGGTCCAAATATGCCTCTAGACATGGCTCAAGGCAATAATAGTGTAAGTAGGTCAAATGCGTTTCCTAGTTTTTTCTACCATTTCTTCTTTTTGTTTTCTCTTCAGGTGATACAGTCAGCTGGATACCTTCTGCTAAATTTAATCTAATTAATATTTATTGGCCTACATCACAGCCACAGCAATGCCAGATCTGAGCTGTGTCTGCCACCTACACCAAAGCTCACGGCAACACTGGATCCTTTAACCCACTGAGCAGGGCCAGGGATCAAACCCGTGTCCTCAGGGTTACTAGTCAGGTTTGTTTCTGCTGAGCCATAATGGGAACTCTAATTGAGCTCATTTTTTTTTTTTTTTTTGCCATTTCTTGGGTTGCCCCCGTGGCATATGGAGGTTCCCAGGCTAGGGGTCGAATCCGAGTTGTAGCCACCAGCCTACGCCAGAGCCACAGCAACTCGGGATCCGAGCCGCATCCGCAACCTACACCACAGCTCACGGCAACGCCGGATCCTTAACCCACTGAGCAAGGGCAGGGATCGAACCCTCAACCTCATGGTTCCTAGTCGGATTCGTTAACCACCGAGCCACGACGGGAACTCCTCATAATTTCTTATAGGCGAATGTATTATCAGCAGATTGTATCACAATGTGTTGCTGTCATGATGTCGTTGATGGAGGAAGGTTGGGCGCCAGGGAGTGGAACCTGGTGATGGGAGAAGCTGAACACAAACCTTCAGTGAGAACATTAGCAGTAGGGCTTGGATTTTCTAAGCAGGGTAGGAGAGGACATTTGAAGTGGATGGACCAGCATGAGCAGGGTCGTGAGGTGTGTTAGTTGCAGAGTTTAGGTGTCAGTGAGTTGGCCACATGCTATAGAGCATTTTCAAGAGAGGAGAGCAGCAAGAGAGATTTGAGTGAAATAGAAAGAGAAAAGAGTAAACACTTGGGGAGCCCCTAAGCATAGTATATCTAATCAGGCCCTTTCTATACTGTTTCATTTAATCTTCACTCAAATATGTGAGGTATTGGAGACCTGCCAGAGAGCTCAAGAAGTGGTCAGAGCTTAAACTCAAAGGGTAGATTAACTCCAGAGTTAATTAACTCCAGGTATTAGCTCCATATTTTCATCTCTCATTGTGGACTGGGAGGCTTGTCCTGTGATTAAAGAAATTTTTCCCTTATGGGAAGTGTTTTTAGGAGTGGCACATTGAAAGATGGCTTTATTATGCAGCACATATCACTTTCAGAGTTAGAAGCCACCCAACTCAGTCTTACTATCTAATTTCCAAGCCGTTTGTACCAGTACTCTCTGGGTTTGCTCTGTGGTAAGAGGAGGATTGGGTGCCATCCTCATCCTGAATTGGCCAGAAGAGCAGAGTGGCTTCAGATTGGCAAAGGGTTGTAATGCTATTGCCTCACCTGTCACATGGAAGACAGTACTCATGCCTGCCTACTGCAAAGGCTGTTAGTAACAGTTAAAATTAATTAGATACTCATTTCTGTGACCATGGAGCTTTGCTTTTTATCCTGGACAATTTCATTTGAGACATTCCATTTAATCTTGACACAATTTAAAATTTTTTAAATCACTGTTTGGGAGTTTCTGTTGTGGCTCAGCAGGTTAAGAGCCTGACTAGTATCCATGAGGATGCATGTTCAATCCCTGGCCTTGCGCAGTGGGTTAAGAATCTGGCGATTCGAGCTTCGGCATAGGTCACAGACACAACTTGGATCTGGTGTTGCTATTGCTGCGATGAAGTCTGGCAGCTGCAGCTCCAATTCGACCCCGAGCCCGGGAACTTTCATATGCTGCACGTGTGACCTTAAAAAAAAAAAACAAAAAACAACAACAACAACAAAAAATCACTTTAAAGAGAGTTAGGCAAGGGTGAAGAGGGGCTGAGGGATTTTTGTTGTTGTTGTTTATTGTTTGTTGTTTTTCTGTTTATCAGAATAATAGTGATAGAAAACTCAGTGTGGAGCCAGAGCACCCAAGGTTGGGATCCTTGTTTGGCCACTTCCTGAGGGGTCTGGAGTGACCCTCTTGATCTTTTGAATCTCAAGTACTTTCAGTTCACTCCTCTTCTACCTCATGTTATAAGAATTTGATATTTAAATAAAGGGGATGCACACCCTTGGAATGGATGGTCGGTGGGGTCCTACCATACAGCCCAGGGAACTGTGTATGACTGGGTCACTTTGCTGTACAACAGAGATTGAAGAAACATTGTAAAGCAACTATGCTTAAATAAAATAAATAAATAAGAGGCAAGTGGTTTTGTAAATTCAAAAGTATCCTGATAATGGGTACAATGTAGATAATGGGTACAATGTATAGAGTCATTTTTGAGTGATTAGTAGCTGGCCACCCATCCATACGTATAGGATATTTTTATGATCTCATCTGACTCATTGAACAAGAACAAATGGTCCAGAAGTATGTACACAGCTTGACCTATAAATCACATTCCGCCTTCTTCTGAACAAGCCAGTGCATGTCATGCATTTTGCCTAAAATGACCACTGAGAAACATATAATCCTCCATGCATTTATTTGTACAGTATCTCCATTTACTGAGTTTTTGGCATTTCATATCATACATGTGTACTAGGGGTCGAAGTAAGAGAAGCAGTTGAAGTTTTACCAAGATTTGCATGTTGATGTCTTCCTAAGGTATGAGAGACTACACATTCTTCCTCTGCTTGAACAAATCTGTGTATCGAGGTAAAATATGGCCCCTGTTTTTCACATATGTAAATTTTCCATATGCATCAATATCGAAATACTTCGTGCTTTGAGCATTTTTTTAGGTAAGGAAATCTGCCCTAGTTAGCTGCAATTCTCCCTGTCTTCAGTCAATGCAAAAAGGAAATAAAGGGATTGCTATTGAAGAATATGGATGGACACCAAGAAGAACTTTAATCCCAGTAGACTTTATTCCATATAATGCACAATTTTTTTGCTTGCTTTGAAGCTGAAATTGATCCTCAAAAGAGACTTTTTAGGGAAAGAACGTGGTTTCATTTTCCAGGGCATTGTGTCAGATAGGTAAGCTGGTAGGCAGACTTTATTCTTTTCCACTCTTTGCCAGTAACATTTATATAAAGAATTTCGCAGAGCAAATGGTACTTGGGAAAAGCTTTTCATTTTAATATGCAGAAATGACTTGTCATCCAAAATTTAAAGTCGTGTTCCTCCATAGAGTCCAAAGCACAACAAAATAGTTATTTTATCAGCTAATCACATGCTGCTGAATTTGATTTAAGTCTGCTCTACTGCTCCCATAACGTTTTACAAATCACTGTCTGCACTTCAATAGGCTCCACGCAATGTGCTGGTAGAATCTATTTCTGTCTGCAAAGACCTTCCTATCTCGGGAGTGACATTAATGATTATCTCTCCCTTTCACATGGGCGCCCACCAGCTGAATTGCCTAGGTGACTTCCTGCCCACTTGGATGATTAGAGTTTTGCAACTGACGTGAACTTGGGCAGCGGGATCAAATTCCCCACCTCCGTCTGGCAGCTCCCCGCTTTGGTCTCCTGCACCCTGAGGACAAAATGAGGGCAGCCGCAGCACCCTTACCCACCTTTCTCCAAGAATTAGATTTCTCACTGAATGAATGCGAAGGCAGCGGGTGTTGCTTCATTTTTAGGTGAACATTAATATTAAACAATAGATCTCCCTGGGAGTGGGCTGCTGCGGCTTGAATGCTAAGCTACTTCATTAAGACAGAAACTGAACAAAAAATACAAAGCAAATTAAGCCTAGACAAAGGGGCTGAAGGAAGAAAGAAGCAGATTTTTAAAGACTAGCCTATTGTACAACCATAGAGGAATTCAGAAAAAAATAATCATTTGTCTTTAACAAATGGTGATTTTTCCATCGTTTCGTATAACGAAGTTTTTTAAAATACTGAGTTTAGGTTAGAAATATGTTTGCCATCTCACCAGGACCTTAGCATTTTATGCTGTAGTGGGAAATGCATTATTCATGTTTCGATGGTTTATATTTGGGGGTTTTAGTAGGTTAATGTGTTGCCCCAGTTTTTTACCCTGTGTCTGACCATCATACCTTAAGCATATATGATTTTGGGGGTCCTCCCATCAAGAGATGGTGTCAGTTTTGCCACCTCTTGAATATAGATTGGCCTTATGATGCGCTCTGGCCAATAGCGTTTGGTGAAAGTGACGGCGGCCAATCCAAGCCTTCAGCCCCGAGCACTTCCTCCCTGTCTTGGCACCCTGCCCAGCTGTCAGAGTGGTCTTCTGGAGGCTGCGATTCCATGTGGAGGAACTCAGTGTTTCAGCTAAGGCCATTTGAATCAAGCCTGTAGCCAGCTGAACACCAACAACTGACCCATAGCTGACCACACATGGATAAGGGAGCCCCGATAACACATGGACTCTTGCGCAGTAATAAATGTTTATTGGAGTTCTCTGATGGCCTAGCAGGTAAGAACCCAGCATTGTCACTGCTGTGGTTCAGATTAATGCTGTGGTGGGGGTTCCATCCCTGGCCTGGAGAACTTCTGCATGCCACAGGCATGGCCCCCCCCCGAATGTATATATATATATATATATATATATATATGTGTGTGTGTGTGTGTGTATATATATCGTTTTAAGATTCTGAGTTTTAGGTTGTTATACAGCAATAGCTGACATAGAAACCTAGAATATGTGGCATTATTTTTGCTTCCTTATGCTCATTGATAAAGACAACATTTATAGAACCTTAATGAAATAGGATAAAGTGAATTAAGGTTCCTTGGCCCACCTCAAACCAAATCACCTGAGTGGTGAGAAATGAAGTTAGAGATGAAATCTGAGCATCTTTCAAAATCTTATGACTCATGATGATGGGTTTTATTTTATTTGTTCGTTTTTTAGGGCAATTTTGATACTTTGAAGGGTCTTTTTAAAATTAATTAATTAATTTTTTTTTTTTTGTCTTCCGTCTTTTTAGGGCCACACTTGCAGCATATGGAGGTTCCCAGGCTAGGAGTCTAATCAGAGCTGTAACCACTGGCCTACATCACAGCCATAGCAATGCCAGATCCGATCCATGTCTGCCACCTACACCACAGCTCACAGCAATGCCAGATCCTTAACCCGATGAGTGAGGCCAGGGATCGAACCTGCAACCTCATTGCTTCCTAGTCGGATTTGTTTCCACTGAGCCACGATGGGAACTCCTTGAAGTCTTTTAAGTGTCTGTGCAGGATGTCCTAAAAGTAGTTGTAAAAATACCTCAACTAATCCTCAAGAGCTCTCTGATCCTCAGATTCAGAGTCTTGGTGGTCAACTTGTTATTCTCCGGAGGAATACATACTTTGGGCGTATCTGCTAAGACTAGTTAGAAACATTAAAAAATACTCACACTTAGCCTTCATTGAATATGCACTGTATGCCTGGCACTTTTCTAAGCTCTTTAGGTATATAAAATCATATAATGTTGCCAAGAATCTTTATGAGATAGAGTTTTATTATTATTTCCATTTTTCCATATGAGGAAGTCAAGGCGTAGAGACAAAGTGTGGTTATTCATAGCCAGAGAGCTAGCAAAGAGTGAAGTGCTAGACCTGTCACTGTAACTGTTTCTATTTAACATGTCTCATCACTAATACTGTGTAAGCACATCTGTTTACTCCAGTCTGTATTATTCCTATACTTGTGGTGGTTGTACTTTCCAGTCCAGCTAAAGTGATTACACTGACTATCTCAAGCATTCCTTTTAATAGAAGGGAGTTGGCCCAGGTCCTATAAAATATTTAACTTCCTGTTAGAGAAAAGCTTGGTCTCTGAGACTCTATCAGCCTTCCTCGGGATGCTTTTGCAAATGACTCAGTATTTATGCAGGTGGCAAGTTTTTCCATCAGGGCCAGGACTAGAGTGAGGCACCCAGGAAACAGCATTTAAGGAGGCGCTTGCTCTCAGTTGTCAATCCTAGGCTTGCTCAACTTCAGGAGTCAGCGCCTCCTTAAATTTGTGCTCTAAGCCCCTTGCTGGCCTCACCCTAGTTCTAACCCAGGTTTTCCACCGTTCTTCCTGAAGGTTAAGCACCATCTCCT
This sequence comes from Sus scrofa, assembly GCF_054392235.1. Classification (NCBI taxonomy): domain Eukaryota; kingdom Metazoa; phylum Chordata; class Mammalia; order Artiodactyla; family Suidae; genus Sus; species Sus scrofa. The sequence continues at coordinate 54,283,894 of NC_139393.1, read as the reverse complement.
TTGCTCGCCGCCCCCGTCCTCCAGCTTTATTTAGAGATAGTCTTTTTTTTTAAAGAAATATTCTTGACTAATCAAATTGTAAGATATTTAAAAGTGTGCAATGTGGAGTTCCCGTTGTGGCTCAGTGGTAAAGAATCCGACTAGTATCCATGAGGGCACGGGTTCGATCCCTAGCCTCGCTCAGCAGGTTAAGGATCAGGCGTTGCCGTGAGCTGTGGTGTAGGTCACAGACATGGCTCGGATCCCACTTTGCTCTGGCTGTGGTGTAGGCTGGCAGCTATAGCTCCACTTCCATGTGCTGCGGTTGCAACCCTAAAAACACTACATCAATAAAGTGTACAATGTGAGGATTCGACTTATGTCTACATTGCGAAAGGATGACCCCCACTGAGTTAACACAGCTATCATCCTACTACGTAGTTTTTTTTTTTTTTTTTTTTTTTTTTGGTAGGAACATTAAAGTTCTACTCTCTTAGCAAATTTCAGTTATACAATGTAGTGTTATCAACTGCAGATACCATGTTATACATTAGATCCTTGGACCTTATTCATCTTATGAAGTTTATACCCTTTTACCAAACTCTCCCTGTTTCTCTCATCTTCCTGTACTTCTAGAGCATCTGAACTTATAACTATAACAGCAGTTTGCCTTTCTGATCTGTGGTCCTAGACGCTGAGGGCGGGGCAGAGTCTGTCAACCTTCACTTAGTGCACTGTAGGTATTCAATAGCGATTCTCCAAATAAATTAAGAAAAATTCATTCAGAAACATACTTTTGGGAGATGGTTACATTAAGGCAGAAGGACATTTCTCCATCCTTGGAGCTCACATCCCCCCAAAGGAAAGACATCCATCCGATAGTCACATGGTGGTGAGCTGCGTTCTCTGACAGAGGCGAAGGCAGCAGTCTCTGCGAGCACAGAGGCAGAAATAAAAACAACCATCTGGAGATGTAGGGTGTGGACCCAAAGCTTGAGTCTGTCCTACACACCCTATCAGCTTCTTCCCTGCATTCATGTCTGCAGGGCGATCCTGCTGATTCTCTGATAGCAAATGGGCAGGGGATGCCAGAGTCATTTCTGAAAAGAAATTACCTTATAAGGCAGCAAGGGCAGGGGATCAGGGAGAAGGAGGAGTCTGTGTGCTAACAAATAAATTTGGCATGTGGTCAGGACACCCGAGTGGAGTATACCCTGGAAAGCCTGAAACCCTGAGTTTGGGGTTCAAGAGAAAAGCAATCAGGGATAAAGCTGTAAATTAGGAAGACATGGCGTGAAAGCAGTATTAGAAACTCGGGGGAAAGGCGAGATCACCTATGTAAAAGAAAGGGAGGAGAGATACGCAGATCAGAATGGACAGAATACACGGTGTCTATTTATATTTGCTATGCTCCAAAGGAATATTCAGCTTTTCTGTGTAGGAAGAGTCTGTCTTCAGAAGCACCAGAGCCCTCTTTTGATCAGGTTGTCACAAGGCGTGATCGCTGACACCTCCTTCAGAGGGAACACCTATGGGGCTGTGACATGAAAACTAAGGGGAGAAGCCTGGATCACGTTGCTGTTGGATGGGCGGGGGGGGGGGGGGGAAGAGCCTTTTTTTAATGAAGAAAAAGTGTTCTCTGATTTTTCAGAAGCTAGATTTGTTACCAAACAGCTATTCTTGGGAGACAGTGGTTTTATTCCTGGGAATGTTTGTAAAATTTCACGTGAACAAGACTGGTGTTTCTTGCATGTTAATTGCCTCTCTCTCAAATCCCTGTGACAGCAAAATGCTGGTTTTTTATGAGTTTTTTTCCCGAGTACTAAATCTTGGTATAATCAATACTATATATGTTAACTATCTTCAGGCTGTCTGTAGTAAGTTTGAATTATTAGATTCCTCTGAGGTCTAGACTATTTTTCTTTCAGCTATCACTTACCATTTATCTACCCATCTATAGTATATAGATGTTTTACAGGAATAGTTCTAGGTACATAAATAAATTATGTGGCTGGTGGCAAAGATTGGTTGTTATAACAAGGCTCCAGTGTATTATATTTAATAATCCAAACTGTGATAAAGAGAAGGAGAGAGAAGAGGGAGACGACTGCTCACTGCCTGCTGGAAAGTGCCAGAAAACGCTCCATAATGGGACTGTGTGACCAGTGAGACTCTCGCATCGTGGATGTAGTAGCATCTTGGGGAAGTAAAGGCGCTCTCCAGATAGAAAGTCTAGTCATTAAACACGCTAGTGCAGCCATTCCAGAAGCCATGAACAACCAGATGAGTTGTATTTTGTTTTCCTTTTTGCAAATGCTGATTGAGCATTCGAGGAAAGAAATGTTAGATTCTCCCCAGCCGCCTCCTCCTTTTCCCTCCTCCCTCTGGTTCCTCCTTTTTTCTTTTTATTTATTTATTTATTTTTTTATTTTCCCACTGTACAGCAAGGGGGTCAAGTTATCCTTACATGTATACATTACAATTACATTTTTCCCCCACCCTTTGTTCTGTTGCAACGTGAGTATCTAGACATAGTTCTCAATGCTATTCAGCAGGATCTCCTTGTAAATCTATTCTAGGTTGTGTCTGATAAGCCCAAGCTCCCGATCCCTCCCACTCCCTCCCTCTCCCCTCAGGCAGCCACAAGTCTGTTTTCCAAGTCTATGATTTTCTTTTCTGAGGAGATGTTCATTTGTGCTGGATATTAGATTCCAGTTATAAGTGATATCTTATGGTATTTGTCTTTGTCTTTCTGGCTCCTTTCACTCAGGATGAGATTCTCTAGTTCCATCTATGTTGCTGCAGATGGCATTATGTCATTCTTTTTTATGGCTGAGTAGTATTCCATTGTGTATATATACCACATCTTTCAAATCCAATCATCTGCTGATGGACATTTGGGTTGTTTCCATGTCCTGGCTATTGTGAATAGTGCTGCAATGGACATGCGGGTGCATGTGTCTCTTTTAAGTAGAGTTTTGTCCGGATATATGCCCAAGAGTGGGATTGTGGGATCATATGGAAGTTCTATGTATAGATTTCTAAGGTATCTCCAAACTGTTTTCCATAGTGGCTGTACCAGTTTACATTCCCACCAACAATGCAGGAGGGTTCCCTTTTCTCCACACCCCCTCCAGCACTTGTTATTTGTGGACTTCTTAATGATGGCCATTCTGACTTTCTACTTCTACAACTTTGCCCCAAAGGATCGGGAACAGCTGAGGTGAGAATGCACCTGTTAAAAACAAAGCAATGAAGTTGAAAATGAAGATCAGGGAAAATGTACATAAAAGTAAAACTTCAATATCAGGGAAAGGAAAAACACAAATTCCAAGACTATAAGGGTCAGCGACAGTCGAGTTTCAGATGGGCTGTGAACTTTCTGGAAGGTGAAATAAAATAGAAGACATGAATGGCTGCATAATGCTTGTTATTAAAAATAGGAAATTAAAGCAGTTTCTCAGGGGAAGCAAAATTCTCCTATTCTAGGATTTTTTTTAAGTCTCTTATAGGGATACCAGGTATTTAAGTTTTCATTTAATTCTCAAAAGTAGTCAGATTTTGTTTTATTCTTTTGCCTTTTTTTTTTTTTAGGGCCACACCTGTGATATATGGAGGTTCGCAGACTAGGGGTCGAATCAGAGCTACAGCTGTCAGCTACCACAGCCACAGTAACACCAGATCCGAGCTGCATCTGTGACCTACACCACAGGTCATGGCAACGCTGGATTTTTAACCCAGGGATCGAGGCCAGGGATCAAACCTACGTCCTCTTGGATACTAGTCAGATTTGTTTCCACTGAACCACGACGGGAACTCCTGTAACATACATATTTATTTGCTCCTATACTTGTATTCAAGTGCACAAGTTATCTTTTTAGACCTTCGTTTCCTCCTTGTCTCTTTCCTTTGAGTGGGAAATGTCGCTCTTAGCAATGTGAACTGACTTCTCTAATTTTGCTTTCTCCCACATATGCACTAGGGTCTGACGTAGGATAAAAAAAACTTGGATAGGCAAGTATTCTTCCAACGGTATTGCTTAAGCCAAGAAGCCGGCTTTGAAAAACTAAACACCTATATATACATATACACACACACACACACACACACACATGTATGTATAAGTGTGTTTATTAATTTATTTTTCTGAAGCATCCCTTTCCTGAGACATAATTTCAGTCATTTTATTTGTAGAAAAACAATTAAGTAAAAGTAGCAAATGGGAGTGAAAGACATTGATTTGTAGAGAAAAATATTATCCTAGTACATACTCAGGATTATTAGGAAAACATTGATTAAAATGAAAGGATGATAGTAGAACCAATACCTTAAGCTCTTTATTCTAATAATAGTGCTTTTATCTAGGGATTGAGTCTATAAGATTTTTGTGTCATACTTGAAGGTGTTTGAGACTCCAGAGACTAGGAAGCACTGATTTAGTACAAACTGTCCTCATAATTTATTACTAGATGTTTGAGTAAATTTACCTTTTCCTATGTTAACATAGCTGCAGCTTTTGTCTGTGTTAAAAAAAAAAAAGTCTGGCTATATCTTCCTGCTCTCATTGTTAAATAGTTGAGAAGACACCTAAAATTGCCTTTGCTCACCCACAGATGCCTCTTTGAATACAAACAAGATGGAGAATGACTTGTGGATATTGGTCTTGGAGTCTGAAAGCATCAGGAGTATACACAGTGGAGAGGAATGAAGATGGAAAGAGTTAGGTTCAAATAGAAATAGTGAGAGAACGCCATTGAAGGGTGTTTGTTCCACTCCCTGTTGAGACACAATGGGCTCCCAGCAGGTGGAGGACACAATTCCTACCCTTCTTTGTGCCTAATCTCTGATAAACGGGGGATGTGCTCTGTAGGTCTCACCTATATCTTGTTCAGGTCTTGTCTTAGCTGGACCCATTGAGGAAGCCAAAAGCCTACCTTTGCGTTTTCGTGCTTCTCTGCCACTAGGAAGGAAACTCTGAGATGAAGTCGGACGTCCACAGGGAATAAGTAACACCCATGAAAGATGAGAGGCTAAGGGATGCAGATCGGCGGAGAAAATCTTCAGACAGCATTGCTGATCGGATACCCCTGAAAGGAAAGTTGGAGGGAAGCAGACTTGGGAGGTAGAGCGCCAACCGCAAGGCAGATCAGAAAGTTCCACCAGCTTGAAGGAAGCTTTAAAGACACTCTTATTAGAGGAATAGGAACTAGGCAGACATAGCCAAACACTGCTTCCTGTACTCAGTCATCAGAAGGGAGCTGTCGGAGAGGATCGTGGGTTTGAGTTGAAAGCTGAGACAGATCCTGAAACTATACTACTTGAAGCTGAAGCGAAAGTTCCTTCTTGAGGGGGGAGCTTGAGGGGGGGGCACTTGCACAGCTGCCACAGCCCCCTGCCATTTGCAGGAATGATGGATGCTTAGCTATTTCTCCAAAGTCTGAAATGATTCAAGTAAATTAGCAAATAACTTAATTGCTTTGCCGAAGGAATATTTGAAATGTCAGAAAGATTTTTTTTTTTTTCTGGTATGTTTTTAACTGGGATAGGCTGGAAGAAGGGAAGTTTTTAAAGATGCAACATGGCATAGTGGAAAAAGAATAGGATTAAATATAGATGTATGTCATGACCCCTTCAGGTTTTTGCCATTCTCTCAGCAAACATTTATGAAGACCTTCTGGTATCTAGAGACCTCACTAGGAAATAGAAATGTTGATGCAAAGACCATAATTCCTACCATGAAGATTCACAGTCTAATTGAAGTGACTCAAAAGTCAGTGGTTTCAAAACAAAGGGCTAGTAGGTACTGTAATCATCATACAAGCTTATTCTCTTTAGCATCATCTTCAAAGTCAGCATCATTATTGAGTGCTTGCCATGTGCCTGGTCCCTACTAAGCCTTTTAAGTACATGATCTCATTTAAACTTCCTATAAAAATCTTCTCAGGTAGCTCAAAATATTTGTTGAAAGAAGGAAAATATTTGTTGAAAGAAGAATATGAGCAGAAGGAGGAATTGGAATGAATGGAGAATGAGCCTTTCCAGGCAGAGGGAATAAATGTGGGATGGCAGGGGAACAGAACCATCAGATTCTCTGTCGGCTTCCATCTACCCATAATTCTTTGTGTCTGGAGCATACATTCCAGATCCATAAGGAGTGTAGAATAAGGGGGAAAAAAAAACAACTGGCAAAAATGGGGAATGAAACAGATTTTGAAGAACTTTGGGTTCTAAGCCATCACGTTTCCCTTTGGTGTTGAAAATGATGATGAACCACGGAGGAATTAAAAGCCTTAGCTTCCCACTTCTCCTCCTGGGTCATCTGACTCCCAACCTGCTCTCGGGACTTTTATGCATTAGTGTAATGGATTGTCCGCATTGAAAGTGTGAGATGCTAGTGCCACACAGCGCATCTGAGTCTTCTCCAGCACTGCAAGTCCTCCCTCGTAATACCTGAGACCCCGTTAGAGACGCCAATCCACCCCCTCGCCTAGGTTGACTGAATCTGACTCTCCTCTAGGGTGGGGCTCAGGGATTTGCACTTAAACTCTTCAGGTGAGCTTCTCAATAACTTTGAGAAGCTCATCTCTAAACCGAGCTATTTAAAGTGCTGTTTCTGGCTCCTAAGGAGGTCTGGGCAGAAACTGGCAGCTAAGTATTTAGAAACTGTTAAAACAGTTAATCAGGAAGATCTCATGTTGGGTGACTCTTATTAAAGTTTGGTTTTGCATTTTGTCATGTCTTTTTAATTTCACTTTTCCGAATATATTTTTAATGATATTTCACAAAAGTCATAGTCTGGGATGAATCACACACACACACACACACACACACACACACACACACACAGAGATTGGCCTCTGCATCACAGAAAAGTGAGAAGTTCTCTACACTTAGCCATCATGGCTCTTCCCATTTCCCTTCACTTTGGATGCCCTGTTTATAGAGGACATTGAATAAGCCACTTTGGGGAAGGTAACTGTTCACTTATCTCTTGCACCTTGTCTATGCCAGTTTCTTTCCCCAGGATCCCCTGATTTCCTGCTTTGGGGCCCCTTGACAAACGAGACTATTTTTGCTGAGTGCTGTTGCTAGGAAGCAACTTGTTTGGTTACCAGCTTCTCACACTTCCCACTCATTTCGCTGTTTTCCAGATGTATTCAGACCCAGAGATTAAACAATAGATGAAAGAGGCCAGAAGGAAGACATTTTACTGCAGTATGTTTTGGTGGTGTTATCATAAACAGTTTTCGAATTGGCCTATTGAAACAGGAAAATATGTGGGTAATTCTCACATTGTAAAACTACCAAAAGTATTTAATGTTCATGGAAACAAAATACCCTTTAAAAATATCATTAGAAGTCTGTGAAAGTGCAGTATAATACTTCCAAGCTTTCTTTGGGGAGCCCTTGTGCTTTATAGTTTTGAGGGGAGTTTATAGTACTCTTCTGCTTTTGTTTAATAAAAGAGACAATGAGTTGTTTTCAAAAAGGAGAAGAATGTCCTCAATAGAAAATAATTAAGTGAAATAAATGAATCCCTTACTTGTTAAACACACACACCAAAAAACCCCATAAGGGTGATCAAAAGATGATTTAGTGATGGAAGCTGGCTCAAGTTGTTATGGCAACTAGAATCTGAAAGTACCTGGCTCTGCATGTGTTTTATTCCCCCTCCCCCTTTTTTTAAGAAAGAGGGGAAAAAGGTTGTCTTCCATCTGGTTTAATCACAGTGTTAAAATACCAACGTCAGAGAAAAGTGTCTAATAAAGATAATTTCACATCTGTTTCAAGACGAGTGATATTTCACCTTAACAAGGAATAAATTCAATTGTAGGCAAAAGTCTTTTAGGAGGAAAGAATATGGTTAGACATTATCATAAATTGCTAAAGAATCTTTTAAATTATTTTAGACTTTTTTTTTTTTTTTTTTTTGCCATGCCCACAGCAGTGTGGAAGACCTGGGCTGCTGCAGTAACAATGCTTGATCCTTAACTCACTGTGCCACAAGCGAATTCCTAGACTGTTTTTTTTTTTTTTTTGAATTATGATAGATCCGTCTTGTCTTGTCTTTTTTTTTTTCTCTACCCGAACATAGAATTGTCGTTGCAGAGAGCTTTAGAGATGGTATCTAGTCATTTAATGTCCCCACTTGAATAGCCTCTGCCAATTGTCTATGCAACAGTTTCTCTTTTGTGTTCCAATTAAAAAGAAATCAAGTATCTTTCTTTGGAATAGAAAGTTTAAAAACATATATCCTGGAGTTCCCATGGTGGCACAGCGGAAACGAATCCGACTAGGAACCATGAGGTTGCGGGTTCCATCCCTGGCCTCGCTCAGTGGGCTGGGGATCTGGCATTACCATGAGCTGTGGTGTGGGTCACAGACACAGCTTGGATCCTGTGTTGCTGTGGCTGTGGCGTAGGCCGGCAGCTGCAGCTCCGATTCGATCCCTCGCCTGGGAACCTCCATATGCTGCTGGTGTGGCCCTAAAAGGACAAAAGGCAAAAAATGAAATAAAATAAAATAAACCTATATATATATATAGCCTTAAACAGGAAGAATTATATAAAAGGGCTTATTTTTATCTACTTGCTGCAGTTGGTAGCTATTTATTATCACATTCTCCTTATCATTATGTATTTCAAAGGTGAAATGATTATGAAGTATACATTAGTAACTAAATCATAAGGAAGGGCTCCAACCAGAATAGCTCCATTGGAATTCATCTCTTAAGCCAATAGAAACATTTAGTAAGTAGGGAAGCATTGTTTTTGCTTTCTTTTGAAAGCCAAGTCGTGGGTTCTGCTTAGGAATATTCTGTCCTGGATCCATACGGGAGAAATGAACCCACTAGGGTGATTTCTGCTGCCTTGTCGTTCCAAACAATGATCAAATGAGATGTTTTAGTGTCTTCATAAAAGAGGTTTTGACCCACCTTAAGCATCTAATAGATTCATTTCATATGGACTCTATCCTGAGGAATCTTTGATCTGTAAAAGAGATTAGCCTATAGAAGGGTGTCCTTGTGGCTGTTTTGTGGTTAGACTCAGCTGAAGGGAGTAAAGGGAAGGATAATGCCACATTTAATACAATCAAATGATGCTGCTGATCCATGATCAATGTGCAGCTTTCATTCTGAGTGACTCGGCTGCTGCTCTAATAAAAAGAGGTTCGTTAAAGGAAAAGCTGAATGTACAGAAAAAGGTAGTGAACAGATCATGAGGATTTCCTTTAAATCTAGTCTCCCTAGGTTGGCACCAATATAAGTTATTATTTATGAACAGCAAGAATCTATGAATTATATCAAGTAAGTGGGTGTGTTGGAACAGGCTGTATAAATCAACTGTAATAGAATGGGTAATTCTAACACAGGAATAGAATTTGAAGTCTCAGCTTCCTTGGGAACAAAAATCACTGGCCGAGAAAAGAATTTCATTTTAAAGCAGTTATGTAACGGCTATACAGTTAACATACCCAGTGAAGTAGTAAGTATGTTGTAAACCATATAATTAAAACTTTTCAGGTTTATAAACCGCCAGAAAACCGTGAGTTACTTGGCCCCTACCTACTAGGACTACTCAAGTCTAACCGGGCACAATTGCCAGTTTGGAACTATTTTCCAAAAGAAGCAAAGAATTTGTAAACTTACTGGGGCAGTCTCTATCAGGATAAAGCCTCTAGACTGACAAAGGTGTCTTTGACTAAACTTAGGTAAAAATTACAGTACACTGGAGACGGAAAAGACTGACCTAAGCTTTTATGGGTTTACTTACTTTTGGCTATGCCCAGAGCATGTGGATGCACCTGGGCCAGGGACCGAACCTGCGCCACAGCAGTGACAACACTGGATCCTTCACCTTCAGCGCCACCACAGCTCATGGCAATGCTGGATCCTTAACCCACTAAGCAAGGCCAGGGATCAAACCCACATCCTTATGGATACTAGCCAGGTTCTTAACCTGCCGAGCCACACTGGGAAGTTATGTTTCTGATTTTTTAAAAGGTAATAGTAAGTAGATTATTCTAAGAAAGTCAGACCTTTTTTAAATTAAGGTTTTTTTTTTTTTTTTTTTTTTTTGGTGGAGTTCCCGTCGTGGCTCAGCAGAAACAAATCTGACAAGTATCCATGAGGACAAAGGTTCGATCCCTGGCCTTGCTCAGTGGGTTTAGGACTCGGCATGGCTGTGAGCTGTGGTGTAGGTTGTAGGTGTGGCTCAGATCTGGAATTTCTGTGGCTGTGACGTAGGCTGGCAGCTGTAGCTCTGATTTGACCCCTAGCCTGGGAACCTCCATATGCCTCGGGTGTGGCCCTAAAAAGACTAAAAAGAAGAAAAAAAAAAGTTTTTTTTTTTTTTTTTAATAACCTATAGCCCAATAAAAGGAATCTTTCCATTTATAGCTCCACTCTGAGGGAAATTTCCAAGCCTAGTGTGCTTGCTGAGAGAACCCTTTTGGGTTATTTTTGTGCCTGGGTACCCTAAGTCTTGGGAAGTTTAGGACAAAACAAACTCCTCTCATAGAGGCAGTACTGCTGTGTAACAAAGTACCCCAAACCTCGTGTCTGAAAGCAATACGTGTTCATTACCTTATACTTTGTCAAGGTTGGAAATCCAGGGGTAGCCTGACCGGTTTGGGGTTGCGGTCACGGTGGTAGCTGGAAATGTGAAATCCGAGGTGTGAGTGAGTCTGGAACACCTCACTGAGGTGGCTCCCTCACATGCTGATGACAGAGAGACTCTGCTGGCTGTTGGCAGGAAGTTTTCATTCCTCTTGGGCTGCTTCACAGGGATCTCGAATGTTATCATAACATGGTAACAGACTTCCTTCCCACAAGGGGACCCAGAGAAAGACAAGAGTGCATATGCCATTTGAGACCAAGTCTCAGAAACACACGTCATCATACCTGCCACATTCTATTTGCTAGAAGCAAGTCGCTAATGACAGCCCCCATTCAAGGGGAGAAGAAGGAATCAGCCTCTACCTCTCAAAGAAGTCGGTTCTGGTTTAGAGTCACTGCAAAAAATAATTAGCTGGAACTGTCTGATTCCTGCTCTCAAGAAACTGATCTTAGCTCTGAGGAACACACAGAGATGGCAGCAGAAGATATCAAGGAGACGCAGAAGCCAAGAGTTAGCAAAAAGCCTTGAGACAGAAAAAATATATAGAGCACAGATGGTGAGGTGGTGGGTTGGCATCCACTGATCTGCTTTTTGTCACTAGCGTTTCGCTTTTTCTAGAATTTCATATAAATGGAAACATGCGGCATATAGTCTCTCGTCTGGCTTCTTTCACTTAGCATAATGGTTTTGGGATTCATCCATAATGTTTCATGTATCAGTACTATTTTCTTTTTTAATAGCTGATGAATAATCTATTATATAAACTACAATTTATTTGTCTATTCTCCAGTTGAACATTTTGGTTGTTTTCATTTTGGGGGGGTTATTATCAATGAATCTACTATGAATAGTTGAATCTCACTCAGTGAACATATGTTTTCATTTCTGTTATGTAAATATCTGAGAGTGGAATTGCTAGGTGTTATGGTGAGTGTATATTTTAATTTTAAACAAATTGCCAAACTGTTTTCCAAAGGGCCTGTACCTTTTCCATTCCCAGTAGCAATGTATGAAATCTCCAGTTGCCCCACATCCATGCCAATATTTGATGTTGACAATCTGTTTTAATTTTGGCCATTCTAGTACATTTTAATTTGCATTTTTCTTATAACCAATGATATTGAACATATTCATGTGTGTATTTAATTTTCTAGGGCTGCCATAGCAAAGTAACATAAACTGGGTTGCTTCCACAACTTAAATACATTTCGTCACAGTTCTGGAGGCTAGAAGGCCAAGATTGTGATGTCTACAGGCTTAGTTTCTTCTGAGACCTCTCTCCTTGGCTTGTAGATGGCTGTCTTCTCTTTTCTGTGTTTTCACATGGTCTTTCCGCTATGTATGCCCTGTCTTAAGGACACCAGTGAAATTTGATTAGGGCCCACCCTAATGACTTCATCTTAACTTTCTCATCTCTTTAAAGACCCTCTCTAAATAAAATATTTTTCTGAGATTCCTGGGGTTAGGTTGTCAACATAGAATGCAAACTTGATAAATTTACTTAGAGGAAATACCTTTTTGTAGATGCCTTTGGGATTTCCATGTGAAAACTGTCTTTGAATAAAGCCTGTTTTACTTCTTCCTTCCTAATGCCTTTTTTTTTTTTTCTTGGCTTATAGCCCTTGCAAGATATAAGTGCAATATTGAGTACAAGTTTGGGTATGTGTTTGGGTATACTTGGCTTGTTCCTGATTTTTTTAGAAGGAACAATTCTTATACCATTGAGTATGATTTAGTTTTTTTAAAAAAAAATTATTTTAATTTTTTCCATTATAGCTAATTTACAGTGTTCTGTCAATCTTCTGCTATACAGCAAAGTGACCCAGTCACACATACATATAAACATTCTTTTTCTCACATTATCTTCCATTATGCTCCATCATAAGGGACCAGATATAGTTCCCACTGCTCTACAGCAGGATCTCATTGCTTATCCATTCCAAAGGCAATGTTTGCATCTATTAACCCCAGATTCCCCGTCCATCCCACTCCCTCCCCTCCCCCTTAGCAATCACAAGTCTGTTCTCCAAGTCCATGAGTTTCTTTTCTGTGGCAAGGTTCGTTTGTGCCTTATATTAGATTCCAGATATAAGTGATATCATATGGTATTTGTCTTTCTTTTTCTGGCTTACTTCACTTAGTATGAGAGTCTAGTTTCATCCGTGTTGCTGCAAATGGCATTATTTTGTTCTTTTTTATGGCTGAGTAGTATTCCATTGTGTATATATACACCACATCTTCTTAATCCATTCATTTGTTGATGGACATTTGGGTTGTTTTCCTGTCTTGGCTATTGTGAACATGCAGGTGTACGTGTCTTTTTCAAGAAAAGTTTTGTCTGGATATATGTTCAAGAGTGGGATTGCTGGGTCATATGGTAGTGCTATTATTTAGTTTTCTGAGGTGCCTCTCTACTGTTTTCCATAGTGGTTGTACCGATTTACATTTCCATCAACAGCGTAGGAGGGTTCCCTTTTCTCCACACCCTCTATGTGATTTAGGTTTTGATAGATGTCCTTTATCAGAGTGGAGAGTTGTCTTTTATTCCTAGGATATTGAGGGTTTTCATGAGTGGGTATTGAATATTGTCAAATGTTATTTCTGTATCTGTTGATATGATCATATGATTTTTCTCTTTTAATTTGTTTATGAGTTCCTGTTGTTGGATTTTTAAATGTTAAACCAATCTTCACTCTTTTGGAAAGATCCCACTTGTTACAATGTAAAATATTCTTTTTATATGTTTTCTTAAGGAACTTTTATAGTCTGTCAGTGATATGAGAAGAAAATTATAGCCCAAAATATTTTTGATTTGATTACAGGGTAATTCTCATTGTGGAATAAGTTAAAGAGCTCCCTTATGTATTTTTTGGAAGACTGTAGAGAATTGGTTTTCTTTCTTCCTTAAATGTTTAGAAGAATTAACTAGTAGTTCTGGGCCTGATGGGTGTATTTTTTTGTTTTCTTTTTTTGGTGGGAATGTGTTTAATTACTAACTTAACTTTTAAAATACATATAAGCCCATTCATATTAATTATTTCTTCTTGAGTAATCTTTCGTGGTTGCCTTTTAAGGAATTTCTCCATTCCATCTATGTACTAAAATTTATTATCATAAAATTATTCAAAATATTTCCTGTTATTCTCTTAATATCTGTGGGTATCAGTAAGGGTATCCTCTATTTCATTCTGGTATTTTTCCTTATCAGTGAGGCTAGAGGTTTACCAATTTTAATCAGGATTTAATTTTTGTATTGTTGGAGTTTGTTTTTTGCATTTTCTTCTTTTTTTTTAAATTAAAGTATAGTTGATTTACAGTGTTGTGCCAATATCTGCTGTACAGCAGAGTGACCCAGTAGAGTGAAAGAGTATATACTTTCCCTTTCTTATATTGTGTTCCTTCTTGGTCTAGCCCAAGAGACTAGATATAGTTTCCTGGGCTACACAGTAGGGTCTCATTGCTGATCCATTCAAACTGTAATAGTTTGCATCTACTAACCCCAAACTCCCAGTCCATCCCACTCCCTCTCTCCTTCCTCTTGGCAGCCATAAGCCAGACCTCTATGTCTGTGAGTCTGTTTCTGTTTTGCAGATAGGTTCATTTGTACCATACTTTAGATTCCACATATAAGTGACAGCATATGATATTTGCTTTTATTTTTCTGACCTAGTGTTTTGTATATTTTTTGATAACTCTTTTTGCAGATGTGCCTTTGGCAAGTGTTTCATCCAGTGTGTGGTCTGTCTTCTAATTTTAGTGAGATTGTCTTTTGTAGAGCAGAATTTTTTAATTTGAATGAAGTCCTGTTTACCAGTTATTCCTTTCATGGATCATGTCTTTGATGTTTTATCTAAAATAGCGTCACCATCCAAAGTCATCTAGATTTTTTCCTGATGTTGTTTTCTACTAATTATGTAGTTTTATGCTTTATGTTTACATCTGTTATCACTTTTGAGTTAATTTTTTTGTGAAGGGTGGAAGGTCTGTGTCCATATTATTATTATTATTTTTTGTATGTGGTTGTTGCATCACTGTTTGTTAGAGACTTCTTTGCTCCATTGTAATCCTTTGTTCCTTTGTCAAGGATCAGTTGGAATCTATTCCTGGGCTCTCTATTCTGTTCCATTAATCAATTGGTCTACTCTTTCATGAATATAAATAACACTGTCTTGATTACTACAGATTTATAATTGTCATTAAGTCTGGTAATATCAGTCCTCCAACTGTTCTTCTCTTGCAATACTGTGTTGGCTCTTCCAGGTCTTTTGGCTCTCCATAGTAACTTTTTAGCATCAGTTTGTCAATATCTATAAAAAACTTGATGGAATTTTAATTTGGAATAATTTGGAATATAGATCAAATTGGAAAGAATTGAGTCTTCCTGTTGAATTTTGAGTCTCCCTATTCATGAACATGGAATATCTTCATTTATTTAGTACTTCTATGTCATTCATCAGAATTTCTGACCTGTAAAGAATTTATTTCAACATTTCTTGCAAAGCAGATATACTGGTAACAAATTTCTAAATTTACTTTATCTTAGAAAGTATTTCTTTACCTTAGAAGAATAATTTTACAGGGTACAGAATTCTAGGTTGGTATTTTTTTTCTCTCAACACTTTAAATATTTTATTCCATTTTCTTCTTGCTTGCATGGTTTGTGAAAAGAAGTCAGATGTAATTTTTATCTTTGTTGCTCTGCAAGTAAGGTGCCCCCCCCCCCCCCAGTGAGCTTCTTTTAGGATTTTCCCTTTATCTTTGATTTTCTGTAATTTGAAAATAGGCCTAAGTATGTTTTTTTCCCTCTTTATTTCTCCTTTTCTTGTTTTCTCTCTTTATTCAAATATCTTTTATTACTTTATTTCTTCAACATAGTTTCCCCCCGCTTAACCTTTGTTTTTTGTTTTTTTGGGGTTACTTTTGACATTTATCCTGCTTGGTGTTCTCTAAGTGTTCTGAATCTACAGTTTGGTGTCTGACCTTAAGGTAGGGGAAATCCACAGTCATTAATTTTGTTATTCTCCTTTACGTGCATGTTAAGCCTTTCTGTAATTATTCCGCAGCCCTTTGATATTGTCATATTTTTTTTTTCGGTATTTGTTTTTGCTTTTTGGTTTTCAAGGATGCTGTTGATATATCCTGTAATGTGGAGATTCTTTTCTCAACTGTGTCCAGTCTACCAATAAGCCCATTAAAGGCATTTCTCATTTCTGTTGGTGATTTTTAACTTTAGCAGTTCTTTTAGATTCTGTCTTAGGATTTCCATCACTCTGCTTTCACTGGTCATCTGTTCTTGCATGTTGCCTACTTTATCCATTAGAGCTCTTAACACCTGGTCTGGTAATTCCAACATCTCTGCCGTGTCTGATTTGTGATGTCTCTTCAAATTGTATTTTTGCCTTTGGGTATACCTTGTAGTTTCTTCTCTTTAGTCAGATATGATGTCCTGGGTAAAATAAATGCTGCAGATGGGGCTTTAGTAATGTGCCATTGAGTTATGGGGGAGGGAAAGTGTCCCGGAGTCCTGTAATTAGGTCTCAGTATTTTGTGGCTATGCCTGGAGACTATGAGCTTCATAGTCTTTCTCTTTTCTTCTCTATTCTTAGGTGGTACAAGATGCCTAGAGTGAACTGGAGTTGGGTAATTCTCTTCGCCAGGTCAGAAAGGCTCTGATAATACAACATCAGGTTAAGTTCTTGTTAACTTGTCTCTCCTGAGGGCAGACCATGTTAGGAAGAAGAGTGTTGTGGTATATTTCAAAATGGTTTCTCTTCTGTTCCCCCTGTTGGAAAAACTCAAGAGTATTTTTCTCTGATACTTATTGTGGGAATCTGGCCAAGTTCCTGGAGGAACTCACAATAATGTTCCCCCTCCCCGGCCCCCCCCCCCCAATGACAGGTCCATCCCTGGAATTTTTAACTCTCAAGTTATCCACTTTGATTCTCCAGCAATTTATCAGTTAGAGTTTAGGTTTTCCTACCCTGGTACTGGTTCCTGGGGTGGTTTCTGCCTGTGAGTCTCTCAGCTTCAGTAAATTGTTCTCTGTATTTGCCTGTTGGGCTTTTGAATCTTGGAGGCTGTGGCATGCTCTATGTCCTCCTCTCTCATATACATCTAAGAAGAGTTGTTGATTTTTTCAGGCTATTCAACTTTTTACTTATTAGGTTACAGTGGAGACTTCTAAGCTCCTTACACACAAGATCAGAAGTGGGTAGTTTTTGAATGTTTAGTGAAATCCTCAAACTTTTCAAAATACTGTTTGCTAAAACATGTTGATATATTGCACTTGAATGGATGTTTTACCTACACATGATTAGATAACATTTATTCATTAGTCTTTTGTTTGAATTCATTAGTTCCCTGAGTTATGCAGATCATCCACATGTTGATATATTGCATTATACAATCTCATCATACATGAATTAACCTCAGAAAAATTCACTGTATTATCATAAGAGAATAGAATGGAAAAGACAAGTAATAACATAGTATTGCCATAAGCTTTGCTTGGTGGGACTTTGGAAATGGCCTTGACGATGCCAAAGATTTCAAGACCACACTTTGAGAACCACTTCTCTAGCATCCATTAGGTAAATTTTTATCTTAACTACAGTCTCCTTTAAACATTATACAACATCGTATATGATGTAGCTATCTTACAGCAATATACTTCCATTTCTCCCCTGAAATCCTTTGTTTTGTTGTCCAATTGTACTTTTAATTTTTTAATCTTTGCAATGTATTGTTGTTATTTTTGCTTAAACCACCTATTATCTTTTAAGGAGGATATAAAATAAAGAAAATGTTTTAAAAATATTTATCAATGAATATACTGGCACTGTAAATATCTTCCTACTAATGGAAGTTTTATCTGTGTCACTTGTCTTTGCTGAAAGAAGTTCCTTAAATATTTCATGTAGTGTCAGACTAGACACTTTCTCATCTCTTCATTTTTCTCTGAGTCTTTTTTTTTTTTCTTTTGCCATGTCCATGGCATGCAGAAGTTCCAGGGCCAGGGAGCGAACCTGCTTTACACCACTGACCTGTGCTGCTGTGGTGACGGTGCTGGATACTTAACCCATTGCACCACAAGGGAACTCCCCTTAAAGTCTTTATTTCACCTTCAACTTTGAAGTTTTATTTTGACTGGGAAAGTAATTCTAGATGATACTTTAAAAATTATCTTTTTATTATGGAATGAACATTTAATATGAGATTTACCCCCTTGGAAAAAATTTAAATGTACAATGTTATTGCACACTCTAGGTGCAGTGTGGTATAGATCTCCACAGCTTATTCGTCTTGCTTAACTGAAACTTTATGCTTGCTGATTTCTCCTTTACTCCAGCCCCTAGAACCAGTATTCCACTCTCTGATTCTGTGAATTTGACTACTGAAATCATGGTCTTGCGGAATCAAGCAGTATTTGTGTTTCTGTGTCTGGCTTATTTCACTTCGTATAATGTCCTCAATCTTCGTGGTGTCACATATTACAAAATTTCCTTCTTTTTAAAGGCTGAAAAGATGCCATTGTGTGCATATACCACATTTTCTTTATCCATTATCTGTAGATGGATACTTAGGAGGTTTTCCACATCTTGGCTATTGTGAGTAGTGCTGCGATGAAAATGGAAGTACTAATATCTTTTTGAGATCCTGATTTCAAAACTTTTAGATATGTAACTAGAAGTAGGACTGCTAGATTGTATAGCAGTTCTAGTTTTCCGTTTTTTGGGTGGCACCTGCAACATGCAAAAGTTCCCAGGCCACGGATCAGATCTGCACCACAGCAGTGATCTGAGCCCAGGCACTGACAATGCCAGATCCTTAACCTGCTGAGCCACCAGGGAACTACAATAGTTCTAGTTTTTTTTTTTTTACTACCACACCCATGGCATATGGAAGTTTCCAGGCTAGGGAGGTCAAATCAGAGGGGCAGCTGCTGGCCTACGCCACAGCAATGCCAAAGCAGAGCCGCATCTGTGGCTTACACCACAGCTCACAGAAATGCTGGATCCTTAATCCACTGAGTGAGGCCAGGGATCGAACCTGCACCCTCATGGATACTAGTTGGGTTCTTTACCGCTGAGCCACAATGGGAACTCCCCCTTCCCAATTATTTTGTGTTTAAAAAGATTTGTAATAAGCTTTTATTGTATTATGACACTTATAATAATGTCATGATTTTATTGATTTTGTTTCAAATGTTAAAGATTTTGATTGTTATCAATTTATTAAAACTCTTGCTTTAATAAAAAGTCATTATACAGAAATGTTTGAGCTAGTGACTGTTTTCTGGAGATAGTTTTCCTAGAAGGAGAATTAACTGCATGAAAATTTTAAGCACTTTTTTTATGCTCTTGATACACATGGAACAAACTGCTTCATAGAAAGCATGGACCAACTTATGGGAATTCCTACTTAACACCAGTAGCTAATACTTATGGAGCTATTAATATGTCGTAGGCAATGTTATAAGAATGTTTACAAATACTAATTTGTCTGTCCTCACAATGGTGAGGTAGACCCTGTTAAGGTCCATGGATGAGGAAACCAAGGCATAAGATTTTAAGAGTTAAACCCAGGATTTTAAGCAACAGCTGATAAATTAAGGGTTGAGAATTCCAACACAGGGCCATGCGGTTATGGAGACTCCACTCTAACCCTGCATTATTCTACTGCCTTATAAGCATTGCTTTCATTTAAAATATTTGCATTTAAAATAAATGCTCACAAAATGGTGTCTCATTCTTTGAATTTGATTACAGGTAGAATTAAATTTTTTGGTGTTTCTTAGTCATTTTATTTCTTGTGTAAGCTACTTATTTGTGTCTTCTACCTGATGTAGTATAATCTTTAAGCTAGTTATCCTAAAGCAAGAAATCTGAAGAAGATACTATGTGGCCATGAAATTCAATCTGCCATCGCAGCAAAAATGACCAAGATTCCAGACTCTAGGGTTACCCTGTGGAGTGGGTGAAATGCCAGCTTTGGTCTCTACAGTCATTTCTATAGTGAAGAAGACACAAAAGTTCCTACTATAGGAAAAGTGAGTTTGTGGAGGGTGGTAGCATAGAAAAAGAAAATGAAGTGTTTTCAAATGCCTTAAGAGTTAGTGGTTTCAGAGGGAACTTGAAATAGTATCAAGGGTAGCCAAATCACTCTTTGGAAAACATTTAAATTGAGTATCATTTGATCAGTAGGTAACCAAAGACATTCTTTTTAGAATGTTTTTAGTTTTTAAGGCTATATTTACAGTGCATTTTGGTAATTATCATTATAAGCAATTAGTTTCAGCTTAAAAATCGTCTCAAAGACAACATTAAAGTACTTCAGATTCTTTTCAGAATCTCTCCTCGGTACAAATGACACAAGGAAAGCAAATGTAAATGCTTTTTACATTGTACAGACTGCTAAAAATATTCAGTTATAATTCTTAAAAGCTTTTTTTTTTTTTTTTTTTTTTTTGTCTTTTGGCCATTTCTTGGGCCGCTCCCGTGGCATATGGAGGTTCCCAGGCTAGGGGTCGAAGTGGAGCTACAGCTGCCAGCCTACACCACAGCCACAGCAATGCCAGATCCATGCTGCAGCTGTGACCTACACCACAGCTCAGGGCAACGCCAGATCCTTAGCCCACTGAGCAAGGCCAGGGATCGAACCCTCAACCTTATGGTTCCTAGTCAGATTCGTTAACCACTGCGCCACGACAGGAACTCCCTTAAAAGAATTTTTATTCTATAATTGCAAGTTCTTATTAACAAAACAACCAGGTCCTTAAAATATAGAAATGTGCAAAGTCCGTAATTGTATATGTAATATAAATTTAGGATGAAATAGTAGAGTAATATGTGAAGCCTTTTTATGCATCTGGAGATGAAAGATATCTCCGTATAGATGAGGATAGACTAGCTTACCCAACTATGAATGCCTCATTAGCAGTTTAACCCATCACTTACTGAGAATCTACTCTGTGCCAAGCTGGATGCTAAGTATTCAGCAATAAATGTGAACATGAATTCTGGAACCAGACCACTAAGCCCGCAAATCCTAACTTTGCCATTATTTACTATGTGACCTCTGTCTCTATATCCCAGTTTCTGTTGTTCAAACAGTGATGATCAATGCTAAGGGCTTCCCCACCCTGGAAAACTGTATATGCTCCCTAGTGCCTTTTAAAACAAACAAGCAATAAGGAGCATTTCCAAGTAAAAAAGGTATGAAGGTTATACCAGTTCCATAGAAAAAATAGGGGAATACTCTACTGTTCATGTCTCGGGCAGAGATGTGTGCAGAGTTAAATCAACATATTCATCGATGGAGTTCCTATTGTGGCTCAGGGGAAACGAATCTGACTGGCATCCATGAGGACACAGGATCGATCCCTGGCCTCGCTCAGTGGATTAAATGGCATGGCCGTGAGCTGTGGTGTAGGTTGCAGACACAGCTTGGATCTGGCACTGCTGTGGCTGTGGTGTAGGCCAGAGGCTACAGCTCAAATTTGGCCACTAGCCTGGGAACCTCCATGTGCTGTGGGTACAGCCATAAAAAGACAAAAAAAATTTTTCATTGAGTTTGGTTGAACTTTCCTATAAAATCTTCAAGCCTAGATGCTTACTTTGAGAAAAAAAAATTCAATTATTGATTTCATTGTCTCCTAAGAACATTCTTTAGCTGTAAAGTGTCCTATGACCCCTTACTTTGATCACTTGAGAATTTTATTTTCTAAAATTCTATCTGCAACTTTGCCGTTTGAACTTATATTAGTAAGAATTAAACTTAGTTGCATTATTTGTGATGAGTCAGTTTTCTCCTGCTTTCAAGATTTTTGTGTCTTTGGCTCAATATTGTGACTATTTGTATAGATGGTCCCTCTCTTCGGGTACATCCTACTTGGAGCTAGTTGATCTTGGATGAGTAGAATAATGTTTATTATCGTATTTAGAGATTTTTCAGCAATTATATCTGAATATTTTTTTTCTGTATTTATCATCCCTCTTGTTACTCCTATTTTTTAAATGGTTTTTATTTTTTCCATTATAGTTGGTTTATAGTGTTCTGTCAATTTCTACTGTACAGAAAAGTATCCCAGCCACACACATGTATATATTCTGTTTTTCACATTATCCTCCATCACGTTCCTTCATAAGTGACTAGATATAGTTCCCTGTGCTAAACAGCAGGATCTCATTGCTTATCCACTCCAAATGCAATAGTTTACATCTATTAACCCCAGACTCCTATTTATACAGATGGTGCTGCTCTTAATGGTGCCTCAAATTTTTCTGAGGCTGTGTTCATCTTTTTTCTTTATTTTTTTTTTTCTTTCTGTTTTTTATACCAGATAATCTCTATTGATTTTTCAGGTTTTCTGATTCTGTCTTCTGTTAGATCAAACCTATTGAGTCCACTCTAGTGAATTTTTTCATTTCACTTGCATATTTGACTTTAGAATGTCCATTTATTTATTGTGCTAATTTATATATACTTACTAATATTTCATATTTGAATTCTGCTTTCCTTTAA
The DNA here is from genome assembly GCF_054392235.1 of Sus scrofa. Lineage (NCBI taxonomy): Eukaryota > Metazoa > Chordata > Mammalia > Artiodactyla > Suidae > Sus > Sus scrofa. The sequence continues at coordinate 54,261,773 of NC_139393.1, read as the reverse complement.
TTTTTAGGCATGATTTTCTTTAGTTCTTTGCCTATATTTATATATTTATAATGTTCTTTGAACTCTTTCTCTGCTGAGTCCAATATATGGGACCCCTTAAAAATATTATCCATTGCCTGATTATCTTTTCTTATTGATAGGTCACTTCTATGTTTCTTTGCATGTCTCACTTTTTCATGGAGGGGGAGTTGGTAAGAAGGTAGTCAATCTCTTCTTGGCCTTGACCTTTCTAATATAGTGTAGTGTCTGTGTTTTCTGATTTTTAACCCTGTGACTTGTTGTTGCTGTCTATCTCTGTTTGTTTAATGGATTGCTTGAATTAATTCTGCAAAGTCTCTTTCTCTTAAAGTGTGCAATTTCTGTGTCACTGCTTAGAGTTTTTTCCTCTTTAAAATTTTTAAGCTTGGAATCTAGCAGTTACTTCTGGGTCAGCACAGTTATGTCTTTAGCCAGTGACTGATTTGGGATTATGATTAAACCTTCAGAGCCAGTAAGATTCCATCCATTTCAGGAAGATTTCAAATCTGTGCTGCTTTTAGCCAGGGATTAACAGCTCTCCAATTGCTCCAGAGTGGATTGACCCTGGTACCTGGGCACAACCTCCTAGACAACTAGGGATGAAAATAATGTTATCAGGTCTCTCTCTCTCTCTCTCTCTTTTTTTTTTCCTTGCTGTCTTTTTTCCCCTCATGTCATTCCTTGTTAAGTTTCTGGCGAGTCTACTGTTTTGTTTGCTGCTATTCGTATCCAGTTGCTTCTCTGTTTTTATACCACTATGATCTCCATTGGAGGGAGAATGCCTTTAGGAAGGAGTTCATACACTCTTTGTTCCAAATTAGGTTGCCCCCCTTAGGCAGTGCCGTGGAGCTGACAGACTTCATTTTGCTTCCCCACTAAGCAGAAGCCCCGTTAGTTGTGATAGGGCTGCAGGGTGGGAGGGGATAGGGTCTATTTCTCCCAGAGTAATTCCTTTGTCCCAAAAGGGAGCTTGGGGAATGGTGGTCTCATTTACCTCATTGGCATGGAACTTCTACCCTAGGGGCAGATGCTGGGGAAGAGGGGGTGACGGTGGAAGCCCTAGTCTCTTTGGCCAACAGCTCGTGGCTGGACATATCTGACCGGGATAGAGCGTTTACTCTATGCGTGGGAGCTGAACAGATTTGGGAGACTCTGTCTTCTTGGCTGTATTCTCTTGGAATAGAACTTCTGAAACCCTTGGGGGTTGGTTATGAGGGAGCCGCCTCAAGTGAAACCATAGCCCTATAACTGAGAAGTGGAGGGGGAGTTGGGGAGAAGGTTGTCAATCTCTTCTCGGCCTTGTCCAACCAGAATAAACCTTCTGAAAAACTTAGTAGGAAGTAGGGGACAGGGGCTAGGAGTAGTGTCTGTCTCAAGTGCCACCGATTATCCTCTGTTCTTACTGATATTCTGTAAATTTTTTGAATAAATGCTTCTCAATTTATAGCCTGTCCTTAGGTCAACTTCTAGAGACTTTAAATAGTCGTTAGACAACTTTCACCATTTTAACGATTCTTTGGCTAGAGAAATTCTGCAAACTCACACAGCATCAATTTCATCTCTTTCGTATAAATTTTTACACTTGATGTTTGGTCCAAAGGCTGGAAATTGGGACATTCATTTCTTATCTCCTTTATTTTTTTCCTTTTTCCTTTTTTTTTTTTTTTTATTTTGCTTTTTGGGGCTGAACCTGTGACATATGGATGTTCCAAGGCTAGGGGTTGAATCAGAGCTGGAGCTGTGGGCTTATACCACAACCACAGCAATATGGGGTCCAAGTTGTATCTGAGACCTACACCACAGGTCACGGCAACACCGGATCCTTAACCCACTGAGTGAGGCCAGGGACTGAACCCACATCCTCAGGGATACTAGTCAGGTTCGTTACCACTGAGCCACATTGGGAACTTCTTCCTTTAACTTACTTGTCTCTTACTTAGTTCCTCCTGTGACCTGGAAGGCTTACTACAGCCTCTTCTTTTCCTATGAGATCTCTCTTAAAGTCGTATAAAAAGAAGCTTTTAGAAATAAAAAACAAAATCCTCCAAAAACCTTAAGAATAATAATTAAAAAAATTCTTTCTTCTGGCAATACATTTTTTTCCCAAGATGGTTATCATACCCTGAAAATTCAATTTGGTTTGAAATCTGAGCAAGGATGTAGTCCAGATTTAACTTTCTCATAAAGCACTGAAATGCTTTCCATTCTACAAGTGGGACATCATAGGACATAATGATTTAGGGGGAATTAAGAATTTAAATATTAAGCACAGCATAATAACAATGACGGAGACTTAGATGAAACAATAGTCAGATTAATTTTAGCCGAGAGGAGGTGGAAGACAATTTTGAAATGAACTGTGCCAGAAGTGAGTAGATGACTCACTTTTGATGCTTCAGGTCTATAAAAAGCTCAACTCCTGACTCAGCTGGCTGGGCCTCAACAGCAGACCGGTGACTCAGAAGCAATGAGAAGTGATCTTTAGAGGGAGAATGGTGGGACAGATTGACTGAAAGAAGTAAGGCTGACCCATGTCCTGACCTACACCACAGCTCACAGCCATGCCAGATCCTTAACCCACTGAGTGAGGCCAGGGATGGGACCTGCATCTTTATGGATACTAGTCAGATTTGTTACCACTAAACCACAGTGGGAACTTGGCATCTCCTTTTAACACCACTGTTTTTACCAGTGACAGTAATAGTTCCTCAGCCACATACAATTAAAAAGAAAATCACTTAATGATTTTATTATAAATATTTGAAGCATAGCACAGTATGTAGGTTTGGTAGGAAGCATACTTATAAAATTAACACTTGTATGTCACTATCCTTAAAAACAAAACCCATATCATTAGCTTTGCATATACCTTAGGACTCCCCCACAACTAAAGAGATTCCTGAACCTTATTTCTTTTATTTGCTTTTTAGATTTTTCTCACCTTTAAGTTTTACACAAAGGGAAACTTCCTGTGATATGTAAAATTTTTTAACTCGACATTGTTTTTACACGGTTCCATCTATGCGGTGGGTAGCTGTAGTTCATTTTTTTTTTAACATTTATTTTAATTTCTTTTAGTATATAATTCCTATACCATAGAAGTTCACCTGTTTAAAATGTACAAGTCTCTTGCTAGTAAATTCTCAGGGCTGGGAACCATCATCACTGTCTAATTCCAGAACATTTTACCACCACGAAAAAGAAAGACAAAACCAAGAAAACTCTTAACCTGTTAACAACTCCCGATTTCCTCCTTCACCCAGTCCTGCCAATCACTGTCTTTGGGTTTTTCTTTTTGTTTGTTTGTTTTTTTGTAGGATAAAAAATTTTTTTAAATTATTTTTTCAGCTGTATAGCAATGGGGACAAAGTTACACATACATGTATACATAATTTTTCCTCCCATTGTCGTGTTGCGATGTAAGTATCTAGACATAGTCCTCAGTGCTACCCAGCAGGATCTCATTGTAAATCCATTCCAAGAGCAATAGTTTGCATCCAATAACCCCACGCTCCCGATCCCTCCCACCCCCTCCCTCTCCTCCCGGAGAAGCCACAAGTCTATTCTCCATGTCCATGATTTTCTTTTCCGTGGAAATGTTCATTTGTGCTGTATATTAGATTCCAGTTGTAAGTGGTCTCATATGGACTTCCCGTGTGGCTCATGACATAACTACTCAGGGTTTTTCTTTTTGAACATTTAGTATTGTGTCTGGCTTGTTTTACTGGTTTTCAAGGTTCATGCATGTTGTAGCGTGAATCAGTACTTTATTTCTTCTTATGAATGAATAATATTCCATTGTATGGATACCACCATATTTCTTTATCCATTCATCAGATAGTAGGCATTTGAAGTATATTCACTTTTTGGCTACTTTGAATAAAGTTTCTATAGACATTCATGTATAAGGTTTTTTTTTTGTGTGTGGATGTACTTTTAAATCTCTTAGGAACATACCTAAGAGCAGAATTTCTAGGTCACGTGGCAACTCTTTTTAACTTTCTGAGGTACTGCAAACCAATTTACTGGGTGACTGCATGATTTTCTATCCTATCAGTTATGTATGAAGTTTCTGATTTTTCAACATCCTTGTCAACATCTTTTCCCCCTATTTAAAAAAAAATAGCCAATTTAAAGTGTGCAAAGTAGTGTCTCATTGCGGCTTTGACGTGCACTTCCCTAATGACTAATGATGGTGACCATCTGTCCATGTGCTTATTGGTCATTTGTATTTCATTTTTATAGAAACGCCTATTCATTTGACCTTTTTAAGATAAATTACTCGTCTTTTTAAGGCTCATTATATGTGGTGGTTACTAGCGCCTTATCAGATATAATTTGCAAATAAACCCCATTCTGTGGGTTATCTTCTCACTTTCTTTATAGTACCCTCCGACACATAAAAGTTCTTAGCTTTAAAATATTCCAGTTTGTCTGTTTTCTTCCCCCCCCTTTGGTTACTTGTGACTTTGTTGCTTGTGCTTTTTTTTGTTTTTTTCCTTTTTTTGTCTTTTCCAGGGCTGCACCCGCAGCATATGGAGGTTTCCAGGCAAGGGGCCTAATCGGAGCTGTAGCTGCCGGCCTACACCACAGTCACAGCGATGCCAAATCCGAGCCACGTCTGTGACCCACACTATAGCTCACGGCAACGCTGGATCCTCAGCCCACTGAGCGAGGCCAGGGATCAAACCTGCAACCTCATGGTTCCTAGTCACATTTGTTAACCACTGAGCCACGAAGGGAACTCCTGGTTGCTTGTGCTTTTGAAGTCATATCTAATAAATTGTTGCCTAATACAATATTATAAAGATTTTTCCCTTTTCCCCTATAAGTTTTATAGGTTTAATTCTTTTTTTTTTTTTCTTTTCTTTTTTTGGCTGCACCTGTGGCACATAGGAGGTCTCAGGCTAGGGATAAAATCTAAGCTGCACCTGCCACATCTGCAGCAATGCCAGATTCCTAACTCACTGTGCCAGGCTGGGGGTTGAAACTGCACTGCCAAAGAGACAAGGCTGGATCCTTAACCTGTTGTGCTACAGCAGGAACTCCCAGGTTTAGCTCTTAAATTTATGATTTTAATCCATTTTGATTCAACTGTTACATACATGTAGTAATGAGGTAGGGGTCCAAATTCATTCTTTAACATGTGATATGCAGTTTTCCCAGCATCAAAAAGTATTTTCTTTCCCCATTGACTGATGAATGGTAATACCCCAAAAGATATGTCAATGATGTAATCTCTATTACCTATGAATGTTAGCTTATTTGGAAAAAAAAGAATCTTTATGTAATTTAATTAGGATTTTGAGATAAAATTATCCTGGATTATTCAAGAGGGTCATATATTCAATGTCCAGTGTCTTTATAAAAAACCTAAGAGGAGATACACACAGAAGAGAAGGCAGAGATTGAAGTGACGTGACAGGTACAGACACACAGAAGAGAAGGCAGAGATTGAAGTGACGTGACAGGCCAGGGAAGCTAGCAACCAACAGAAACTGGAAGAGTCAAAGAATAAGTTCTCTCTTGAAGTTTCCAGAAGGAGTGAGTGCCTTCCAACACCTTCATTTCTAGAACTGTGAAAGAATAAACCTCTGTTGGTTTAAGCTATCCAGATTATTTGTTATAGCAGCAATAGAAAACTAATACAAATAATCTTAGTACCCTTCTCAAAAATCAGTTGACCATATGTAGATGGGTTTATTTCTGGATTCTCAATTCTAATCCTTTGACATATAAGCTTATCCTTAGACAAGTCCCACATTATCCCAATTACTGTAAATCCAACCACATTAAATAGCTAGCTTTGTAGTGACTTTGTAGTAGATTTTCAAATTGATAACAGGTGTCTTTCATCTTTGTTCTCCTTTCATGAGATTGTTTTGACTAGTCTGGTTTCTTTACATTTCCATATAAATTTTAGAATCAGCTCATCTATTTCTTTAAAAAGGTAAATTTTTTTTTTGTCTTTTTGTCTTTTTAGGGCTGTACCCTTGGCATATGGAGATTCCTAGACTAGGGGTCGAATTGGAGCTGTAGCCTCTGGCCTATGCCAGAGCCACAGCAATGCCAGATCCAAGCTGCATCTGTGACCTACCGCACAGCTTACGGCAACGCTGGATCCTTAACCCACTGAGTGAGGCCCGGGATTTAACCCGCAACCTCATGGTTCTTAGTTGGATTCATTTCCACTGTGCCACAATGGGAACTCCTAAAAAGGTAATTTTTATGGCAATTACCTGTAATATGTATATCAACTTTGTGGAATGTTGCCATCTTTACAGTATTATTCTTCCAATCCATGAACATCGGATGTCTTTTCATTTTTTTGTCCTAATATTTTTCAAAAATATTTGTAGTTCAATGTGTTTGTCCTATAATTTTGTGAAATATTTTCCAGAATACTTTGTTCTTTTTGATTCTGTAACCCAGTATACGTGTGTGTGTGTGAATATATATGTATTTGTGTGTAGGGAGGCATTACTTTTGCATCTGAAACAAAAGTATAATGTACTTTTTGTTCAATTCAGTTTACTATATATATTCTATTACAATTGATTCTATTTTATATCATTTTTAAAAAGCTGCTTGTAATCCATCAAGTTTAATTCACATCTCAGTAATGGCTATCAACCACCAACATTGTAGATGAGAGCTATTCAAAACACCAGTCTAAAATGAGTTATGTAGCTTGTATTCAAATATAGAACAACTCTGTCTTTAAGATCTACTCTTTAATTCAGCCAAGTTGTTGTTGTTATTTTCAGATTTCCTCAGAGAGGGAATTTTTGTGTTTTTTAATTTTCTGGTGCAAACCCCTTATCTTATTGACATCTATTAGTTGCTAGTTTGAGAACCAGTACGTACCTGTGGGACATGTTTTTAGTAACACTGTTCTGTATATATCTGGTATTGAGGGTGCTAGTAGTGAGGTATGTGAATATTCAGGTGTAAGAGAATACCAAACTGATTTTCAAGGTTGTTGTACCCATTTGTATTTGCACTGGAGTTTCTCTTTCTGCAAGCCTTAACTCCTGGTCTTGCAATTATTAACTTTTACAAATCTGTTGAGTAGGAAATTGCAGCCCATTGTGAATTTAATAATCTCTTTGATCATTAATAAGATTGAGCTTCTTATTTTACATTAACCATCTGTGTTTTTTTCTCCTGGATTTTACTGCTCAGTATCTTCTGTCATTTTCTACTACGTTTTCCCATTGAATCATAAGTGGAATATTTCTCTGCCGCCCTTTCTTCAATCCATCTACTTATCTACATATGCCTATGGATACTTAAGGTTCGTCAGTTATGTGCATCTAAAATACTTCTCCAACTTTGTGGTTGTCACTTCTCTTTCGGGGTGTGTGTGTGTGTGTGTGTGTGTGTGTGTGTTTGAACAAAATGTAAATCCAATCACATTAATTAGCTAGCTCCCTCTCATTATTACTTCTTTTGAAGTAATAGAAAAATTTCCTTTGTGTTCTTTCACAAATTTTACTTTTATTCCTGTATATCTGGAGTTGTTTGTGATGTGGGGGGTGTGTGTGTGTGTGTGTGTGTGTGTGTGTGTGTGTGTGTGTGTGTGTGTGATGTCAGGAAGAAATCCTAAGTTCTTTTTTTAATATTAACCAATTTTCATAGGTCAATTTATTGAATGATATTTTCTACAATCTTTTTAACATATATTCATCTCCATATGTGCACAGGTTTGCTTCTGGGCTCTTAATTCTGCTCTCTTGGTCAAATTGTATGCCAATAATATACCTTCTTAGTTACTGTAGTTTAACGATAAGTCTTGAGATTTAGTGGGGGCATTTTCCTCTCTATATCTTTTCATTGTTTTAGGCTGTTCTTGCGTCTTTGTTATTCGATATGGATTTCAGCATCAGCTTATTAAATTTCTCACAAACTTGATTAAGATTTTTATAGAAATCACCTTGAACATAAAGACCAGTTAGACATGTGTATAACCATCCTGGGCTGTCCAGGCCAGCCCATCTGCCAGTTGAATGCCACCAAAAGATTTTTGTTGATGCCAGCTGGAGAAGAACTACCCATTGGAGCACTGCCCAAGTTCTTGACCCCCTGAAATTGAGAGATAGCAAATTATTTTGCTTTACGTTACTAAGTTTTAGGCTATTTTGTTAACAGTAATAGATAACCCATACAGAATCTGATATATGGAAATGAAGTGCTGCCATAACAAAAAGCTAAAACATGTTGCATTGACTTTGGGACCAGGTGGGAGATAGAAGCTGGAAGGCCTTGCGGAGCCTGCTTGTGAAGCTGGAAGAAGACTGAGGAAATTGTTGTTGGAATCTGGGAAAAAGGGCAACTTTGTGATATAGTAGCCTGAAATTTGGCAACATTATCTTCTGTGATAACATGTATCTGTAACTAATTAACTGGTGAATTTGGCTGAGCCATTGTCCAGGAACAATGTTGAAAGTGCCATTTCATATCCCTATATAATAAAGCACAAATAGCGGTAAATGAGTTGCAGAAGGAAAAATAAAATCAGCTTTCAAGAAAACTTTAGAGAAAATAGAGAGTAGTTGTCATTTGAAAATAAGTATTTCTCATTCTCAGCTTCTCTGAAAGGTCCTCAAATAAAGAAATGACTACAGGGTAAAGATCATCTCAGGGATACGCCTGTGAGATCCTTTATTAAGATGCCACAAATAGGAGTTCCCGTCGAGGCACACTGGTTAACGAATCCGACTAGGAACCATGAGGTTGCGGGTTCGATCCCTGGCCTTGCTCAGTGGGTTATGAATCTGGCGTTGCCATGAGCTGTGGAATGGGTCGCAGACGCAGCTCGGATCCCGCGTTGCTGTGGCTCTGGTATAGGCCGGCGGCTACAGCTCCAATTCGACCCCTAGCCTGGGAACCTCCATATGCTGCGGGAGCGGCCCTAGGAAAGGCAAAAAGACAAAAAAAAAAAAAAGCCATAAATATTTAATGACCTGTCTCATAGAGCTCCCAACTGGACAAAACACCTTCTAGGAAATTTAAAGCCATTTTCCCTTAGCATCCTGACCAGTATCCCAAGCCCAAGAGAACCTATCTTGAAAGATTTGTTGTACAGTTTTTGTCTAGTATAGAGAAACTTACTAAGATTCAGAGGAATCCCACAAAGTTTAAAAGATAATTGTATTAGTAGCAAAAGCTTGGAATAAAAGGGATAGAAATATTTCAAACAACACAAACCATGAGTCCTCGACTGTCTAAGAACAGAAAGATGAAAAGGTTACTCAAGAGGTAAAATGGGCTATTTATTATGGAAAATAACAGATGACTAAGAAGGGAGTTCCCAGGACCTAGAAGGTGAAGCCAAGAGTCACAGAGAACATTTCTACAGAATGGAATTGGCCCCTAATCAAGACACTGGCAACATATGCTTTCCTTTCTCTCCACTTTTTTCCTAGCTTTATAGTGATACATTTGACATGTAACATTGTGAAACCTTAAGGTCTATAATGTGGTTATTTGATATACATATATTGTGAAATGATCATGGCAATACATCCATTACCTTACATGGTTACGTTTCTTTTTTGCAGTGAGAATATTTAAGATCTATTCTTTTAGCAATATACAGGTATGCAATACAGTATTGCTACCTATAGTCACCATGCTGCACGTTACATCCCCAGAACTTATTCCTCTTAAAAGTGGATGTTTGGGAGTTCCCGTTGTGGCACAGTGGTTAATGAATCCGACTAGAAACCATGAGGTTGAGGGTTTGATGACTGGCCTTGCTCAGTGGGTTAAGGATCTGGTGTTGCTGTGAACTGTGGTGTGGGTCGCAGACACGGCTCAGATCCTGCGTTGCTGTGGCTCTGGCGAACCCCTAGCCTGGGAACCTCCATATGCTGCAGAAGCGGCCCAAGAAATGCCAAGAAATGGCAAAAAGACAAAAAAACAAACAAACAAAAAAAACAACTGTAAGTTTGTACCCGTTGACCACTACTACCCATATCCCCTTCTTCCTTGACAATCACTAATCTACTGTTTCTGTGAGTTTGTTTTTCTTAGATTCCACATATAAGTCAGATCATACAGTATTTGTCTTTTTCTGTCTGACATTTTCACTTGGTATAATGCTCTCAAGTTTCATTCATGTTGTCACCAATGGCAGGACTTTTTAATGGCTGAATAAAATTGCATTATACATACCACATTCTTTTATCTATTCATCTCTTGATGGACACCCAGGTGTTTCCATATCTTGAGTATTGTAAATAATGCTGCAGTTAACATGAGAGTGCAACTGTTTCTTTGATACCCTATTTTCATTTCCTGCAGATATATAGCCAGAAGCAGGATTGCTGGATCATATGGTAGTTCTAGTTTTAATTTTTTGAGGAGCCTCCATACTGTTTTCCGCAGTGGCTGCACCAATTTAAATTCTCCCCAACAGTGTACAAGGGTTCTCTTTTCTTTACATCCCTGTCAATTCTTGTTTATCTCTTACCTTTTTGATGACAGCTTTTCTAATGAGTGTGAAGTGGTAGCTCTTGTGGTTTTGATTTGCATCCCCAAGGATTCATGCCATCGAGCACTTTTCATTGTAGTTGTTGGCTCTCTGTTTATCTTCTTTGGAAAAATGTATGCTTAGGTCCTTTGCCCATATTTAATCAGATCATATTTTTTTGTTATTGCCTTTTGCCCCATTTTTGACAGAGTATCTATTGTAATTATTGGGTCTCCATGTTGTCATTGTGTATTGGGTCTATGTGTGTGTTTGAGGGGGCACCATAAGAGTACCAGATAATTGTTTTTCCCTTTTTCTTTTCTTTTTTTTTTCTTTTAGTTCATAAATTATCAGATCAAGGAGAACCTTACTCAAGTTACTGCGCTGAGAAGTATCACCTGTTCTTGTCCTTGGATCTTATATGGATGACAGTCACCTGGACTTCAAGACAATGCTACTGGCAGGGCTAGGACTAATGTGAGTTAATGTTCTTTTTTGAAGTTCCAAGACTCTATGGGAGACGTTCAATAACCCTGAATTCAAACCATGCCAGAGAGGTCACATGAAACTCTCTAGGCAGTTATTCTAGTTAGGTGCAACCTTCCAACTATCACTGCCCGGGTGCTAGATTTGTGGTTGAGGCATGTTGGTCTATCCAACCAACCTGTCCAACAGACTTAATAAGAAAAAGTGACCTCTTTTGGTGCCTCCTGGGACAGAAGAATCTCCCAGCCAAGGGCTTTCCAGTTCCTGACCCACAAAATTGTGGGCTGTAGCAATAATTGTTGGTTAAGGCGACTGACTGTTTAGGTAGCTTATTACACAAGAATAAATGATAAATAGAATCATTTAGATATAATTATTTACACACAAAATAAAACATACCCAAGTATATTTATTGTAGTACTTTGGTAAGAGACTGGTTAAATTGCAGTATGTATACCCAGTGGAAAATACATACAGTAGTTAAAAATTGAGGTGCTTTTTGTGCATGAATACAGAACTATCTCTGAGATGTTATTAAGTGAAGAAAGCAAGATGCAGACCAGTATGTTGAATATGCAACTCTTTGTGTAGAATAAAATGGGGTGGAGGAATAAAGTGTGTGTGCATAAATATCTCTGGAAGAACAAGCAAAAACTAGTCATATTTGGTTCCCTGTAGGAAGAGAGCCTGAGTGGCTAGGAAATTTTGCTGTATACACTTGTAGTCTATCATTTTTGCACTTTGAGTGAAATGAACATTAAAAACGAAATTAATGCACAGGCAAGATTAGAGAAATTTTGGCTACACTAGTTCAGAAGCTATATATATTGTGATTGCTCATTAGCCTTCAGGCTTCCCATCAGGCCCTTACTTGTAAAGTTGCAACTACTTTGCCTCTTCTCAGTAGCAAACTTGATCTTACAGTTCCTCTGCCGAAAACTCATGAAAAGAACCTCTTTTCTCCCAAGATAAACTCCAAGTCCTAACTACTTCAAACCTTAAAGTTTTGTTTTAATTTGACCTAAGTCTTAATTTGACCAGCCCTGATCTCCTATCCCTACATCTACCACTTTACCTTTTGGCAATATTTAATCCTTTAGTCTTTTTTTTTTTTTTTTTTTTTTTTTTTTTGCCTTTTCTAGGGCCACTTCCTCGGCATATGGAAGTTTCCAGGCTAGGGGTCCAATTGGAGCTGTAGCCGCCGGCCTACGCCAGAGCCACAGCAACACGGGATCCGAGCCGCATCTGCAACCTACACCACAGCTCACGGCAACGCCGGATCGTTAACCCACTGAGCAAGGCCAGGGATCGAACCTGCAACCTCAAGGTTCCTAGTCGGATTCGTTAACCACTGAGCCAGACGGGAACTCCGAGAAATCCTCATTCTTTCCCCCCCCTGCAGAAAGATCATGTAGGTGTCATTTGTTGCTGAGTATCTTCGAAGCAAGGGAACAGTTTACTTAATTATAGAAAAGATATATGGCACATTTGTATAACACGCCTGGATGAAAAGATTTAGAGGGAAAGTTATCTTCCTGCAAAATCCCTTGATAATCGCCTTACAGTCTCATTTGAAAACTTGAAGTGTGGAGAAATAAATGTGCTAAACCTGTTCAGATTCTCTTAGTGACAAGTGAATGCTTTTTATAGTTTGTACTTGCTGTGAGCTTCATTTAGAGGTTCAACTGCTCCTGATAACCAGTTTTGAATAACAATGGCAACTTCTAACCAGTGGGTGCCTGTCCTGGGTGGGGGGTGGGGGTGGGTCTGTGTTCAGAGCTTCATTTTTCTCAGAGTGTGCTTGGAAACGTGTAATGTGGAGGCTTCACCATTTTATGTTAATTCCCATGTCATTATGCGGTAAGTGTGTTTACATAGCGTCATTTTGCTCTTCTGCATTTAATCAATTAGAGCCATGATTTCGTTTAAATACCTGGATGCCTCATAAATTCAGCTTTGCCAGAACCCTAGCGAATCTTGCAGATTGCGAAACTGTTCTTATGGAGCCAGTTAGTATTTTTTATTTTTTTGCCACACCCACTGCATGTGGAAGTTGCTGGGCCAGGGATGGAATCCACTCTGCAATTGTAGCCTGTGCCGTAGCTGTGGCAACACCTGATCCTTAACCCGCTGCTCTATGAGGGAATTTCCAAAAGTGTTTTTTAATTTTTTTTAATTTTTAAGCAAATACTTGGTGGCTGCTTGACAAATATGGGTATCATTCTGATTCTGTTGTTATCTGATGCTTATATGCGTGTGTGTGTGTGTGTGTGTGTGTGTGTGTGTGTGTGTGTGTGTAACTAAGTCATTCTGAACTCAGCTCTTTATTAGCAAATGGATCAATTCTGAATGCACTTATTTCCCTGGTGGCCTCCACAGCTTGAGAAGTACCACTCTGGTTTTCTGCAGTCATTTAACTCAGTGGGGTCCTTGCTGTTTTCTAATTGACCAGGCCCTCATTCCGATGCTTCTTTTTTCTTTTTCTTTTTCTTTTCATTGTGTGCATGGCATGCAGAAGTTCCTGGGTCAGGGATCAAACCTGCGCCATAACAGTGACTCAAACCACTGCAGTGACAGTGCTGGGTCCTTAACCTGCTGAGTCACAAGGAAACCCTTTCATGCTTGCTGCTCTCTTGGTAGTCCCTGCAAGTGAGCTCCCATGTCATGCTCCCAGGCTGCGTGAGGCTTCTGTTCCCTGTGGGATCCACTGGGTCACCAATTTCCTTTGCTTTCAGAAGGAAATTAACTAATCCACTAAAGGGATTACATAAAACTTTAGAGATAGAGGGAGCCTTAGAGTTCATGGAGACTAAATATTCCATTTTGGGGACAAGGAAGCTGAAGCCCAGGAAATGGGAGTCGTTTGCCCAGAGTCATAGATTTCACAAGAAGCACTCAGAATCAAGGGTACCGCACCCCACTGTAGCTCTACTTGCTTAAAGCTGCAGTTTCAGGGTGTCTTTGTGTTACGGAGTCTGGGCTTCATGTTTATAAAACGTTAACTCTCTTCCATCTTAGTAATGTTCCTCTTACCCTCAGTTGTCTAAGAACAAAAGCTTAACTCCCAGTAAAATCTCTAATCGTGAGGACTTCCAGTCCTTCTGACCAACTGGGGGTAGTACATTTGAACTAGGTTGGGATGTCTTCCGATTCCTGAAATTGTTTTAGAGAACAGTACCTGTTTTTCCTGCCTTTGACGTCCTTAGGAAGAGCCCTCTGCTGTGTTAGGCACTGAGGTGCCCAACATTGATACTTCCCAGTCCCTGTGGGAGGAGAGTGAGGCAGAATCATAACTCAGGTAGTGAGTGCAGGAACAAGGGCTTCAATGCACTCTTCGATATGGCCTTTGATGAACATTTGTGGCTTAAGGGCTCCAGGGGGTAACATCCCCAGAGGCCTTGTTGACTATAGGGAGTGGACCTACACACAGATGGACATGGATCCCTAATCCCCTGTGACCCAGTTTACGGGAAGAAAAGGGCAAAGAAACCATGAGACCTACAGGACATTTCCACCCCTAAAGCCCCTATTGGATAGGGACTGATACAGGTAACTGAGCAAGGCCAATGGGCGGAATCCACATCTTTCTGGACCCCATGATGGTACTCCCCATCTTTAAGGGATATAAACCCCTTTAAGACAGTAGAGAGAGGGGCTCTTCTCCCCCTTCCCAGCAGCCCTGGGAGCTATTTGCTTTCCTGTAATAAAGACTTTGCTTGCTTTTTGCCTGTGTGTTTGTGGAGTCCATTCTTCGACTGCATGAACAAGACTCCGGATTCCGGTAGCATCTTTCCGGCATCAAGAGGGCAATGAGATGTAAGAGGAATTATCCAGCTAGGGTTTTGGGAGAAACGCTTTAAATCTAGGCCACTTGGCTTTACAGGAATGATCTTCCTTTTCCCATTCGTTCTTATGCCTCACTGGCCATTTTGCAGTTGTGTGATCTGGAGAATATGCCAAGGGTGGTATAATGAAAAGATAAGAGACCTGGGGCAGGGATGGCAATGTGGAGATGACGGGACTGCCTGTCTTTTATACTTTGTGTTACACGAGTGAAAAATAAGCCTCCATCTCGTTGAAACCTGGTTGGCTTATGTCTGATATGTGCAGCTAAATGCAGTTTCTAACTGATACAATCAAATTTCAGGAATGTGTTTATTTTTCCCTCACTCTTTTTCTCAGCCTCCGCTATCCCTGTAGCCTTCAGGAATGTTCCCATCTTTCCAGTCATTCAAAAATGAAACCAAAAGCTCATCCCTTCTTTAAACCAGGTCTGGTTCTAGGAATTTCCCGATCCCTCATAGTTCTTCACAGCCACTCTCTTCCAAAGTGTATCGTATACTCTCGCCAGCTAAGTTCAGTCCCCTTTCCCATCTCCCATTCATTTGGAAAAATCCATCTCTTCAGCAAGTTAGCTATGACATTAAACTCAGTCTGGAAGTTTCCCTTGTGGCTCAGTGGTAACAAGCCTGACTAGTATCTGTGAGGTTGTGGGTTTGATGCCTTGTCTCTCTCAGTGGGATAAGGATCTGGCATTGCTGTGACCGTGGTGTGGGTGGTGTGGCCCGGTAGCTGTAGCTCCGATTCAACACCTAGCCTGGGAACTTACGTATGTTTGGCCCTAAAAAGCCAAAAAAAAAATAAATAAATAAATAAATAAATAAATAAATAAATACTCAGTTTTAGTAGATAATACGTATATTTGATATAGAACTCAAAAAGTGAAAATGTTATTACACTAAGAAAGAAACATTTAAAAAAGTTATTATATCTCCGCTACCTGTACCTCCCCACCCACTTTCCTTCCACAGAGACAACTAAATTATCAGTTATCTTTGTGTGTTTATATATAATGTATTCTTTCAGAGATATTATGTGCTAATGGAAATATACACATTTTCCTTTTTAAATGTTTTTACACACAGGATGGTATATTGTATATACATTATTCTAAGTTAACATTTTTCACTTAAACATCTTGGACATTTGTTTCAAAATCGACTCTTTTTAACAATTGCAGAACATGGAATTATCTGAAGATAGCATAATTGAATGAATCTTACATAGATGGACATTAGATTGTTTCAGATCTTTTTATTACAAACCATATTATTAAAATGTGAAGACTCTTTGGGCATTTTCTCATTGTTTCCTGACACAGAATATTGCTGTGAAGTCTGTGGTTAGCCTGATTTCTTTACCTTTACTTTAAAGGTAGCTTGGTCTTTTTTGTCTAAGTTCCTGCTTTCTTTATCTAATAATTCCAATAATTTTATTAGAGTATGTTATGGAAATGAGCCTTCTATGTCAATTTTTTAGGATAATAGGAACTTTCATATTAATAGAGTCAAGCTTCTTTTTCTGAAGCAGTTTCTTGAGTTATATCTATAAATATTTTTATGATATATTTTAATTTCTTATTTTGGGATACTCATTTTACATATATTACATGTCTTTATATGACTTTTACACTTATACTATTTTTTATACAATTTTTTTCCTTTTAATGGCCACACCTTTGGCATATGGAAGTTCCTGGGGTAGAGGTTGAATAGGAGCTGGAGCTGCAGGCCCAAACTATTGCCATGGTGATGCCAGATCTCAGCTGCAACTTACATCCTCAGAGAGATAGCATCGAATCCTTAACCTGCTGAGCCACAATGGGAACTCCTATATAATTTTTAACTCTTTTTAAAATTTTCCTTTTATTTTACTTGCTTTTCCCTACTTAATACTTCATGATTTTCACAGGGTCTACTTTTCTTTTGGTCTGTTATCAGTTTACCAATTTTGTGTTATCGAAATTGAGAATGTGTTGTTTTTTTTTTTCTTGGAAAGTTAGTGTTGTGTGTCCTTCTGTCACAGATTTCCTGAGCTTTTATGTCACTGTGTTAAACTACTGCCTCTTGCTATCCATGAATTTATAATTTTTCAGTGCCTCCAATTCTTTATGTTAGAATTGGGATTTAATCCTACTTTATAGAAATATAATGAGGATTAAATCAGTTAATTTATTTAAAGCATTTAGAATTTTGTCTTATATATGGGAAGCATTTTAGAAGTGCTTGTTATTATTATATTTCTGGTTTTATTTTAAAGAGGCAATTCCTTAAGTTTTTATTTTTTGTATTTGTACAGATATCTGGTCCCAATTTTTACCTGTGATGTGGCAATACTTTTCTAGTGAACTTTTTTGTTTTCCCATCGAACGGCTGGCTCTTGGGAAACATACATTACTTACATATCATTAAGGAGATAAATCATTAAGTGGCCTAATCAAGAAAAAATTGTGAGCAAGATTTAAAATGCAGTACTTGGAAATAGAAATATAAAAGAAACAGAAGACTCATAAAATTATGCTTTGAAAAATTCTGTGCAAATACATTTGAAAGAATGTACAGGATGAAGAATTATCTGTTAAAATGTCTAAATGAGATCAAGAAACGAGGGAAAACCCAAGTAGATGAATAATAATGAAATAAATTGATAAAATCAGGCTCCAGATGATTTCACTGTTAGGTGTTTTTAAGCCTCAGGGAACAGATTATTCCCTTACATGCCTGTCTTTTTTTTTTTGGCCACACCCACGGCATGTGGCAATCAAGTCACAGCAACCCGAGCCACTGCAGTGACAATGCTGGATCTTTAACCTGTTGTGCCACAAGGGAACTCCAATATCTATCTTTTTAATATTGTGGAGAAAGCACAAAAGGACTTGGTTGTTTTTTTTTTTTTTTTCATATTTTTAACAGGACCAGTATCACTTTGGTGTCTGACCTTAAAATGATACCATTTCATTTACAAACACATACACATATATAAACATACAGTTATAGTAGCAACTGCATCTACCACCACCACTACCAAAAAAAAAAAAAAAAAATCTTTAAAACTGCAGGATAATCTTTAAAAAAGTTGATATAATTGACATATAACATTGTATCAGTTTTAGGTATGTGACATGATGATTTGATATATGTATACACTGCAAAATGATTACCACAGTAAGTTTAGTTAACATCTGTCCCTACAAGGTTACAATTTTTGTGATGAGAAATTTTAAGATGTATTTGCTTAGCAACTTTCAAATATATAATATGTATTATTAACTATAGACAATGTATGTTGTAAATTATATCCTCAGGTCTTACTTGTTTTCTAATTGGAAATTTATACCTTTTGATCACTTCCAGCCATTTAGTTCACTCCCCACCCGACCCCCACCTCTGGCAATCACCAATCCGTTCGCTGTAGATACTGTAAGTTCATGAGGTTATTTTTTCTTTCTTTTTCTTTTTGTTTCTTTTCTTTCTTTCTTTTTTAAAGATTCCACATATAAATGAGCACACACAGTATTTCCCTTTATCTGAAGCACAATGCCATTAAGGTCTATCCATGTTGTAGCAAATGGCAGTGTTTCCTTATTTTGTAAGGCTGAATTATATGTATATAGTATATTCTCACATTTTCTTTATTCATTCATCCACTAATGGACACTTATGTTACTTCCATGTCTTGGCTATTGTCAATGATTCTTCAGTGAACATATTGGTACAGATAATCTCAAGACAGTGATTTCCTTTCCTTGGATCTATACCCAAAAGTAAAATTGCTGGATCATTCGGAAGTTCTGTTTTTAATTTTTTGAAGAACCTCCATTCTTTTTTCCAAAGTATCTGCACCACAGAATAATTTTAAGTATAGACTTCACCATACCTTACAAGAGTAATGAAGCACTAAATATGGCATTGGTACCAAGAGGACAATGATTTAATATTAGGAGTTATGCTAATATAATTAACCATATTAATCGGGTAAAAAGTCATATAATCACCTCAATAGATTCTCCCAAAAGCATTTGATGAAACAATTTTAGCTTACCTGAAACCTGTAGGAATAGGTATTCCTCCCTGATATGGCTAATATAAATAAAGTGACAATTACTTATATGTATAAAAATCAGAAATATATACATATATATATAGTCACAAATGTATGTGTATCTACCTGTCTATGTTTCTAGGTGTATATAGATCAAACAAAAGCCATTAATTAGGCTTAAAAGTTGATAGGTGACATCCCTATGAAAGTATAACAAGTAAAATATGCTTTCATTACTTCTATAAATTTATATTTCTCTGGATTGTGAGCTGGTGCAGCTAGACGAGAGAAATAAGTTAAAATGTTAGAGACATTTAACATGGTATCAACTGAAAGGTATCAACTGAAAATCTACTTGAAACAGAAGACAATAATGCAATAATAGTTCTGGTTAATAAACACATTCATATATTACATCTACACAATATATAGAATACATATAAACAAAACTGCAACAAAATATTTAAGAATAAACTGAGAAAATTTTAAGTTCTAAAGAAAGAAAACCTTAAATATCTACCCACTTATTGAAAAATTGGAAAGATCTTTCCAGTTGGAAAAAATTGGGAAAAAATTGAGGAAACTTGGAAAAATAATTGAAAAAGAAATTGGAAAGATATACCAAATACAATAAAATTGTAAAAAGGCAATTCTCAATTTTATCTATAAGTTTAATGAGATATTACCTAATGTAAACCTCAAAATTAAAAAAAAACAAACATAAAAAATTATACAGATTTTATTTGGAAAAAAAATGAAAACTATAAAAGCCTCCAAAAGGAAAATAATGAATGAGAAGGGACCAATAGAAATAATCATAATGCTAAATTAATTAAACTTTTTTTTTAGTCCCATAGAAAAGATAGGTATGTTCAAATAGAGCAGGGTCTAGTATTCCAGAAATGGAACCAAACATAGCAATTTATGACAGAATCAGTGAGAGAAGGATTGATTACCCATCCGCTCCCCACTCAGTTGATTCTGGGTTTGTCTATTACAGTACGTTTCACTTAATTTTTTCCTCTCACCCTCTGTGTTGTATCATGGTCCTTGCTTTTAAAAGTGATTTTCACTCCAACATTGATTTAATTCCCCTCAGGAATAAACTTAGTGAATATTTTCTTGTAACATCATGAAAGAATTAATGTTTTCTACTACAAAGAGGGCGAACTAAGCAGGAAAGGTGCAGCTGAACTATCTGCCAGCTCAGCAGCCAGCCTCAACTCTAAAAGGGGGGGTGACTGGATGTCTGTGGCTTTGAATTTGGTTCCTGCTCCGTAACAGAGATGTACCAGGACCTGTTGTGCTACCTGCGACGGTTCCTAGAGAGCGGGGGATGGTCAGGAGACCCTGGAAGTTGATGGAGAATGAAAACCACAGACATACATACTTATTTTTCACTTCTAAAATTTCTGAGTCTAATGACTTGAAAAGTTTCCCTCCCCTTGGGAATTAATTTCTAGGAATAAGAACACTCCCAGAAAAATCCTTCTTATTTTTGTTGGGAGGATGGTTTCAGTCATTAAATTCAGCTGCTCATATGCACATAGTAAATTTAAAGTCTCATAGTGCAATTTCATGTTAACTTGTTCACTAATTATATAATAAAATTGCTGGAATAATGATCCAACTCATATTTTATTAATGCTTAATTAAAGATAGAGCCTAAGTAATTGCGGCATATTGCAGCACTAGTGATCCAGAAAGTTATAATAAACAACACAATGACAGAAAATTACTAGGTAGAGTAGTTTGGTTTTATAGGTCTTTTAGCTGAATTCATAAATAAATTACATCATTTCGGGATGATTTTTGGTTCCATTTTATCCCTTCTAAATGAATTTCTGCCGTGGGTGTCGTATATTCATAAAGGTGGCTTTCATTGACAGCCTGAAACAGGTGTCAACATGCCCTTTGGGTTTCTTCATAAATCCAATTTTTAGATCTGATGTCAATAGCGGCTTAGAAATAAATTAAGAGAAAGATTGACAAAAAGTCATAAATTGAATAACCACAGGGACTTAGGTTGAGGGGCCTCAGAAGGCAGTATGACTTAGTGAAGTATATAACCTTAAGCAGAACTAAACACTTCCATCTTTTGTATTTTCCTGCCAGTCAAAAACATGACTCTGAGTGAAAATCGTCATCTTTGCTTCCACTGTGATTCTTCCCTGGTCTTCCAGATCATCATTGGGCCTATGCACGGTTTGGTAACAAAAAAGCAAAAAGTTAAGCCAACTATGTAGATAATTGTGACAAAAGGTCATTGTTCTAGGTTTATCCAGGTTGTTGCCTTATTTAGTTTTATTGTAACTTGCATAAGCAAAGAAATTCTTTAGGAAAATAAATGGATCACCTCATGAGCAAAAAAGATAATCTAATATTTTAGCTTCAGATTACAAATTAGACCTTACTATATAATTTTTGCATAAAGAAGGCTATTATTTGTAGCTATTATCACTGACCTGAAATCTCAGGGCATAGCTTTCTTCAAGCTGCAGTCCAATATATGAACTTTGGGAAGACCCCAACCTTATCTGTTTAATTCCTCTCCTGAAGCGGGAGGGCTGTCTTTCTCTGAAATCTTCCAGGAATGAGAAAGCAATGAATTTGTACAAAAGGATGCTGACACTGAGCTCTTGGGTGTGCGTTCTACTCCATCATCTTCCCAAGGATGAGACACAAGGAAAGCAGGTCAAGGGAACAAGGAAGAGTCCTAGAATGGAAAATATTTAGAGTAGCAAATTACTTTATGCATCCCTCCGCAACTCCAAGCATCGTCAACTTGCAGTATTAGCTTTGATTTATGTGGGTGTAAATAATGTCCCTGCAAATGAAAAATGGTGACTGCTTTACGATATTAGGACACACGGAGCCTGCCATGTGGCTTGATTGACAGTGTCATCTTTGTAAGGACTTCTTGGCAACCCTTTAACCTGATTAATTAGCACAACATTT
The DNA here is from genome assembly GCF_054392235.1 of Sus scrofa. NCBI lineage: Eukaryota > Metazoa > Chordata > Mammalia > Artiodactyla > Suidae > Sus > Sus scrofa. Next base: position 54,239,953 of record NC_139393.1, on the reverse strand, counting down.
CTAGGTTTTGTTCACGCCTGTAATGTTCCCTGCAATCTTCCTTCATTATCCCTTTATTCCTCTGGCTTTTTTCCCTCCCAGGAGTAGATTATACTTCTTAAAATACCTAGAACTTAGTAGAAGATGACACACTGTCGATACAACCTTGCCATCCTCAGGAACTAGGAGTGGTCTGTATGTTGAAAGCAGAAGAGCAAATATAGATGGACAAAAAGAAAAAAAAAAGTTTAACACCACAGCTTCCTCAGAGGTTACTAAACCCTTCTAGGTATTTTTTTTTTTTTTTTTTTTGGGAAGAGATTCGTTGAGAGGCTTAGCAAGGTTCCCCAGACTTGAACCTAGAAAGGGTCTTATATTTTTTTAGGTATTTCTGGAACTAGTCTGAGCATCCAGAAATTCTCCTACTTAGCATCACAAACTGGAAACAGAGTTCCAGCTTTGTTTTATTTGGTCCTCGTGTGTGTGTGTGTGTGTGTGTGTGTTTAAGTTGGAAGTTTTGAGATTATTGTAGACTTCTGGGAACGTGTTAGAATAATGCAGAGACACCCCCAGTATCCTTTACCAAGTTCTCCCCCATGGTGACATTTTCCACAACTGTAATGTAGCATCACCTCCAGGATCCTGAAATTGATACAGCCCATTGATCTCATTCCCATTTCCGCAGTTCAGCTTGGACTCATTTGTGTGTGTGTGTGTGTGTGTGTGTGTGTGTACATAGTTCTGTGCGGTTTAACGGTGCATGTAGGTTTGTGTATCCATCACCAGAGTCATGATGTTAAACAGTTTCGTCACCACAGGGGTCCCTCCACCCTCCTCCGTCAGTGCTCCTCCCCCTCAGACTCTTGGCAGGTACTAATCTGTTCAATCATTTCTAAAATGGTGTTGTTTCAAAAATGTTACATGAACGAATCATATAATATGGTACTTTTGGAAACTGGCCAGGTCTCTGGAGACTTAGCCAGGTGTTAGCTCTAGCTGCTAACTGTTCCATGGGCTCACGTTAGATCCTTGTGGGTGGTGAGGGATCCTTGTCTATCGCCACCACTCCCCACAGGGCTCCTGGGGAGTCTGGGAGAGGAGTGAGGTACCTGAGCTGCCTTCATTGCCAGGATGCAGGTTCAAAATGCTGGGTCTGAGTGGCCTTCCTCTATTGGGAGAGGAAATAACATACCTGACCTCTGTTTTGTTGCTCTGGGCTTGGAGTCCTAAACCGGGCTGAGTTCTCTGTACCAGACTTCAGACACCTCTTTTGCTGCCTTTTCCATCATTTCTAAAATTTATCGTTGCACTGAGCAGGGAGAAACAGGGAGAAATGGGCCTACATCATCTTGTCCAGAGCAGAAGTCCTCCTAGTGGTTTGCATTTTCCTACTTAGCCACGAGCACCCCCGACAAATACGCATCATCTCGTTGTATAAGAGTTCACATGTTTACCCTCTCCGGGTTTGTCTTGTTTGAAGCAAACTTTGGGTCCATCCTGGTTCACTCTCAGCCTTTATTGGAACTTGAATCCAAGGGTCTGGATGACTTTGCCTATAAATATAGAATGCCCGACTAAAATGGACTTGAACAGTGAGGAAAATATAAGAAGGTGAGGTCTAGGATTACAGGTTTGGGTAATTCAGTGAGACTCCAGCTCAGAATCTTGGACATTTTCTTTTCTTTCTTTCCCTTCCTTCCTTCCTTCCCTCCCTCCATCCTTCCCTCCCTCCCTCCCTCCCTTTCTTTCTTTCTTTCTTTCTTTCTTTCTTTCTTTCTTTCTTTCTTTCTTTCTTTTCTCTTTCATGGTGGGAAGATGATTCTTGGAGTATCATCTATGGCACCTTCCAAATTTAGGGAGGCACAGGTCCCTGTTTTGTGTCCTGGACAGGATACTTTCCTTAAAGCTCTCCCATAGATGTTCTTGTGTCTCACTGGCTAGGGATGTGTCATGAGCAAGCTTCCTGCCAGCGGGAATGGAGCTGCTATCATTGTCTTGGAGTAATTATTATGCACTTACTCTAGGGCTTGAGAAGCATTCCATAAGGCACACGAGTATCTAATTTATGAACAATATCCAGTTTCATTTGGAAGGAAGTAGGTAATAGTGGCTGTGGTTAAGTCATTCTAGATTAATTTAGTGTGTTACCTGTCTTATTTAAATCACAAAGCTTAATCAGGACTTTGAAATATAAACTAGTAGAGATAGGATAGAAGTTAGAACTAAGCAGAATAGGATGCTGAGATAAACTTCAGATTCAGCTGCAGAGTTGGTCCCTAAACTGTGAAATTTTTTTGTAAGAAAGGAACTGGATTTAAGGGCTGCGGGTCATTGTTTCAAGGCGGGGGTTCAGTCGCAACTGATGAACCGGGTTACTAGGGTAGTAAGATAGCCTATGAAAGTATAAACAGTGACCCTGTAGACAAACAGGAAACAAGAGATCATCCAAGTCCTATTAGAACACAGGTGTCTAGGAGAGGCTGCTGGCGGATTACTTTTGTCTAATACAGATTGGTTTGAAAACTGAATGTGTCTGAATCTACAGACACAGTGGGTGCTTATTAGGGAAAAAAAAGGCAGGTGCTCCTACTGAAGAATCTGGTCATCAGGGTTATTTCCTCTCCTAAATTTCAGAGATTCAGAAATGTACTTTTTAACTCTAGAAGATTCGGCATTCAGAAATATTTTAAGTCTTTAATTTTCTTAAGATACCGATTCGGTACAAAATTATCAAAAATTAAGTTCATTCAGCAAATTAGAGTTTCATATTATTTAGAAAATAATCTAGGATCTGGATTAGGGCACTGACACTAGGATGGAAATCACAGCTGATACATTGGTTGAGTTAAATCTTTATTAATGCTTGCATTAATTATAAAACTGCTATGTGCCAGATTCTCTTCTAGGTACCAGTGGTACAAGTCTCTATTTTTTTGGCCATGGCCAAGGCATGTGGAGGTTCCTGGGCCAGAGACTGAACCTGCATCACAGCAGCAACCTGAGCCACTGCAGTGACAGTGCTAAGTCTTTAACCCACTGAGCCACAAGGGAGCTCCGAAGTCTATCTTGAGAGAGTATACATTCAATGGAAAATTTGCTAATTAGATGTTAGGCTCTCATCTGACCTGAAGATGCAAAGATAAGTAAGATACATTGTCTAACTTCAAGCAGCTTAGTGTAGGAGGCAAAATCGGACAGACTTCTTACCTATCCCACTGAGAACTGAGTTCCAGAGAATAATCAGCAGAGACCCTGGCACAGAACAGATGCTCAAAACCCTTTTTTTGCATAAATGAATATGTAAACAACTAACTACAGTATTGCATGGCAGTGCTATGCCGAAAGTGTGAAGGGAGTGTTAGAGAGGTGAGAATACTCGAAAGGTTATTCTGCTCTCTGTGGAAATGCAGGGCAGGCAGGTAAGGAAAAGCCTCAAGAAGGGATGACAATTGGTCTGAACCTTGAAACTGAGATTTTGCTGAGTGGAGTGGTGAAGAAATGATTGCACTAAAGTATGAACTTCCATCAGAGTCCTGGGAAAGGGTGGGAATGTGCAGTTAACAGGAACCCACGATGGATGAGTCGGGGAATAGCTAGAAATAACCTTGGAAACAGAGGGTGGAGTCATTTGGGAAAGACTTGAATATCTCTTATCAAAAGATTTACACTTCTCTTTGTAGATAATAGGAAAACGTCAACTGCATTTAAGCATACAGAGTGCATAATCAGGGACAATTCATTGAATTCATAGAGAGGACATTCTGCCAGCATTGCAGAGGATGGGTTGGAGACAACCAGGAGCCAAAGATTAAGTCAATAGGCATTTGCAGTCATCCAAGTGAGAAATGCTCAGAGCCAGGGTTAGGGTACTGACCTTGGAAGTGACAAGGCATTTTATGGGCATTGAGAGATATTTGAAAGTGGAATTAATGGGACTTGATGACTGATTGCATATTCATGGTGATAAACGAGGTGGGGAATCAATTTTGCCTCTGTGGTTGTGGTTTGGAAGTTGAGTGGATAGTACTGCGTGGTTGGCTAATCAAGGGAAAGAGAGTTCTCGGGGAAAGGATGGAGAGAAGTGCTCTCTCCCTGGAGGCAGAGCAACTCTAACATGTAAGACAAATGTTAACAGGGCATTAATCACTTTGGGTAAATTCATTTTTTTTCCTAAAATATTTATTTTTGAAGAATAACATTCATAAGATGTGTGGGCTCAGAGTAGTGAATTCTCACAAAATAACACGCTATGTAAACACCCAGGTTACAGAATGGAACATGATTGACACCTGCAGATTAATAAATGTAACAGTCTGGGGAGTTCCCATTGCAGTTCAGTGGTGATGAACCCGAACAGTATCCATGAGGATGAAGGTTGGATCCCTGGCCTCGCTCAGTGGGTTAGGGATCTGGTGTTGCCGTGAGCTGTGGTGTAGGTCGAAGATGCAACTCGGACCTGGCGTGGCTGTGGCTGTGGCACAGGCCGGCAGTTCCAGCTCTCATTCAACCCCTAGTTTGGGAACTTCCCTATGCCTCGGGTAGGGCGATAAATACATAAATAAATAAGTAAATGTGACAGTCTGGCACTCGACAAACTGTCAGTCCTAAAAAAGCAAAAGGCGAAACTTTTATAGAAAACCACCACAACAGCTTTCAGCCTGTTTCTCTTCACATAAAAAGGCTAGATTTTTTTCTTGATATTTGAGAACTGTATTTAACTTGGTTTGACTGAAAATGTAGACTTTATGATATACAATCCATGGGGCAACCTAAAGAAGCAAGTAAACAACCAGAGTAGCTGACTCTGAGATGCCACAAAAGGCCCACGTGACTGCAGTAGAAAAGTCTACCATACATATCAAAGAGCTGAGGACAGAGAGAACAAATAGGGTTTCCGTATAAATTAAATAATGCTTTTCAAATTGAAAGTCATTAGCGCAGAAGCTCTGAATTATAGGCATTGATTTTCTGCTTCTTACTTGGGCAATAACTATAGCTAATATTTATTGACCTCTTACTATGAGCTTGGGACAGTTCTTTGGTCTTTATAGGTATTAAATAATTTAAACCTCACTGTTATTATCATCAGATGAAGTGCCTGGAGCAAAGAGCTGGCTGTGGCTACATAATGTGCCTGAAGTCACAGCTAGGAAGTTGTGGAACTGGGCCTTTTTTTTTTTTCCCCTTCTTTTTTTCTGAGGGCTGCACTGGTGGCATATGGAAGTTCCCAGGTTGGGGCTGAATCAGAGCTACAGCTGCCAGCTAACACCACAGCCACAGCAACTTGGGATCCGAGCTGTGTCTGTGACCTACACCACAGCTCAGGGCAATGCCGGATCCTTGATCCACTGAGCGAGGCCATGGTTTGAACCCGCATCCTCATGGATGCTAGTCGGGTTTGTTTCTGCTGCACAACAACAGGAACCCCAAACTGGGCTTTGAATGTGGGCACTTGGATGCAGAACCAGGGCCGAACATCTACACTGAGGCTACACTCTGAAGTAACCCCTAGGGTGGAGACCAGCGGTGACTCGTGTAATTAGTGATGGGTAATAATGCTCCCAAGCAACCATTAATTCTTGTGACATCAGTGACAAAAGTGCTACAGGAATAATTTAATCAAGAGGCAGTATAATGGCATGTAGACATATGAAGAGTATTTAACCTCTATTTATTCATACATTTTATATTCATTTATTGCATGCTTAGTACAAGTCAGATAAAGTGCTTGCTCAGGATTCCGCCTTGTAGCAGTTTACAATAGCAAGCATGTTGATAAAAGATCTTTTAATAGGGTAATGTTGCTTCCTGCCTGGGAGTTGAGCAGCTCTCTATGGGGGAAATATTTGAATTACCTTTTTTTTTTTTTTGGCTTTTTAGAGCCGTACCCACAGCATATGGAGTTTCCCAGGGTAGGGACCAAATCGGAGCTGCAGCTGCTAGCCTACACCATAGCCACAACAAGGCAGGATCTGAGCCACGTCTGCGATCTATATCACAGCTCACGGCAATGCCAGATCCTTAACCCACTGAGCAAGGGCAGGGGTCGAACCTTCAACCTCATGGTTCCTAGTTGGATTCATTTCCACTGAGCCACAGTGGGAACTCTTGAGTTGCCTCTTGAAAAATAAGCAGACATTTACCAGATAAGGTGGGAGAAGATTTTTCTTAGAGTATCAAAGGCACAGGGGTGAAAAAAAAAAAAAAACCTGACTGGAGGGGCAAAAGAAAGGGCTGGAAAGGCAGGCAAGAGACAGGTGAAACAGGTTTTATAAATCAGGCTAAACCTTGCTTTTACCTTGTTCAGTAGATGTCAAGCTTTTGACCCTGACAGTAGGAAATTCTAAACAAATTGTGATTAAACAACTATTTACTTATAATTAAAAATTTCCCAAACAGGCTTTCCCTATTAATATTTCCTTTTGTTTTTTCCCTCTTTTTTTTTTATTCTCTTCCCTTTCCTTTTTTCTTCCTTCTAGTCTTTTCTATACTTCACTGGAAAATTTTGTTTGAGATCCACTAAATTAGTGACCCAGAAAGAAATCATTGCTTGTAGTGAAAATGAATATATATACATACATATATATATATATGTATATATATACATACACTTTATTTATTTATTTATTTATTTATTTATATTTCTTCTTAGGGCCACACCCATGGCATATGGAACTTCCCAGGCTAAGGGTCTAATAGGAGCTGCAGTTGCTGGCATATGTCACAGCCATAGCAATGTTGGATCCTTACCCTACTGAGCATGGCCAGGGATTGAACCCATCCTCATGGGTACTAGTTGGGTTCATTACCACTGAGCCACAATGGGAACTCTTTTTTTTTTTTTTTTTTGCTTGAAAATGAATATTTGAAATGACCTATCATACTTAGGTTTTAGAAAAATCGCTCTTGACTTGAGAGTAAGGATTAGAATAAGTGGCTTTAGTGGACAGACATGAGGTCCAGAGCCAGGTGAAGAAGTATTTTTAAAAAAATCTAGGCAGGAAATGGTGAGTGTTCAGACTGATTAATTAGAAGAATTGCCATTGTAACTGTAACAAGAGAAATTGTTTCAGAGATTGTTCAGATATGGAGTTTGAGAAAGAAGAAATCCAGAACGAGACGAGAAAGTTTATAATCTATATGCTTTAATGTTCACCTTCGCGGACTTAATACATTCCTTTTTCATGTCAGAGCACTCCTTCCTGAAAAATATCAAAATGGCCCATGTCACACACAAATTTTCTTCTCCCTGGGATCCTGATTAAATGTTCCAACTCAGGGAATGTTCTTTTCTCCTTTTATGACCTCATGAGACTTTTAACTTTTCCTTGAGCACTTCAAAGAATTTCTTATCTAGTAGGTTATATACAGAATCCTATTAGGGAATAATTTGAAAGGAATAAAATGCTTGACCCCTATAAAATTCTCCATGGAAAGTAATAGAAGAATATAAGTCTCTGGCCTTAATGTACTCTCAAGTTGAAAAAAATGTTCTGATGATTTCGGGAAGAAGTGGGTTAGCTCTTTAATGAGGTTGCATTAAAAAAAATATATTCTTATTTGGAAGCATTTACTGGTGTGGTGGTAGGATGAATCAGATAGGTCAACCCCCATAAAATCAGCTCATGTGGCACTGCTGGTCCTCACTAGATTCGTGACTGCTCCAAGCCAATGGAGCAACTCCTTTGGAGGACAAATAATAGAGTCCTTTCCTTCAGTTTTGTTTCATTCCCTTATCCATGTTGTCATTCCCTCATCTCTGTCTTTAAACAAAAGTGGAGGAGCTCCTGTTGTGGCTCAGCAGGTTAAGAACCTGACATAGTGTCCTTGAGGATGCTAGTTCAATCCATGGCCTCGCTCAGTGGGTTCAAGATCTGGAGTAGGTCTCAGATGTGGCTCGGATCTGGTGTTGCTGTGGCGGTGGTATAGCCTGGCAACTGCAGCTCCAATTTGACCCTTAGCCTGGGAACTTCCATATGCCACAGGTGCGGCTGTAAAAAGAAAGCACAATTGAGATAAAATTTACGTAATATCCAATTCACAATTTTAACTATTTTAGAGAGTGCAACTTGGTATTTTCAGTATATTACAGTGTTGTGTAACTATCACCACTAATTCCAGAATATTTCTATCACCCTAAGGGGAACCCCAACTCATTAAGCAGTTAGGCAGTAGTCCATGTCTTCTTTGGTCCTAACACCCAGTATTCTTTTTTTCTGTCTTAATGGATTTGTCTATTTTGGACATTTTCATATACATTGAGTCGTTTAATGTGTAGACTTTTTGTGTTGGCATCTTTCACTTAGCATAGTGTTTTCAAATTTCACCCATGTTGTAGCATATAGCAATATCTCATGCTTTTTTTATGGCTGAATAATAATTCACTGTACAGATATGGCACTTTTTTTTTTTTTTTTGCTTTTTAGGGCTGCACTTGTGGTATATGGAGGTTCCCAGGCTAGGGGTCAAATCAGAGTTACAGTTGCCAGCCTACATCACAGCCACAGCAATGCAGGATCTGAGCGGTGTCTGTGACCTATTCCACAGCTCATGGCAATGCCAGATCCTTAACCTGCTGAATGAGGCCAGGGATCAAACCCACAAGCTCATGGTTCCTAATTGGATTTGTTTCCACTGTGCAAGGATGGGAGCTCTGGATATGGGACATTTTATTTATCACTTTATCCATTGATATGCACTCGCATTGATTGTTTCTACTTTTTGACTGTTAGGAATTACGCTGTTATAAACACTCCTGTATAAATATTTGTGTAGACATGTGTTTTTAGTAATTTATTTTATATATCCAGGAGAGGAATTGTTGGGCTTCAATGAAAATTCTAGATTTAACTTTCTGTGGGACCTCTAAACTCTTTTCCGCAGTGGCTGCACCCTTTTACATTCTTATCAGCAATGTATGAGATTTTCCAATATCTCCATGTCTTTGTCAACACTTGCCTATATTAGAAAAAATCAAAGATGACATCTCATTGCCTTATGTAATTTTTTATTTCAACCTTATATTTACATTTCAGTCTTCTATACTATGTTTTTTGTTTTTGTTTTTGTTTTTTCTTTTGTCTTTTTAGGGCTGCACCAGCGGCATATGGAGGTTCCCAGACTAGGGGTCTAATCGGAGATGTTGCTGCTGGCCTACACCACAGCCACAGCAATGCCAGATCCGAGCTGCATCTGCAACCTACACCACAGTTCATGGCAACGCCAGATCCTTAACCCAGTAAGGGAGGCCAGGGGTTGAACCTGCAACCTCATGGTTCCTAGTTGGATTCATTTCCACTGCACCACAGCAGGAACTCCGAGTCTCCTATACCTTTATTTCACTTTTCTCTGTTTTTTATCTTGCCAGCCCCATGAGGTTATTGGGGTTAAGAGCAACTATAAACATTCCTTTTATTAGTAGGGAAAAAAATCATCATGATTTTTTCCTATATTTTTTATATACCCATAGGGGAAAATGGTGTATTAATTTCCTATTGTTCCATAATGAGTTACTCCATAACTTAGCAGCTTAAAACTACAGACATTTTTGGAGTTCCCATTGTGGCTCAGCATTAACAAACCTGAGGATGGGGGTTCAATCCTTGGCCTCGCTCCATGGGTTAAGGATCCAGCGTTGTCGTGAGCTGTGGTGTAGGTCACAGATGCAGCTCGGATCCTGCGTGGCTGTGGCTGTGGCTGTGGCATAGGCCAGCAGCTTCAGCTCCGATTTGACCCCTAGCCTGGGAACATCCATATGCCGTGGGTTCAGCCCTAAAAAGACACACACACACACACACACACACACACACGCAAAAGTACAAACATTTTCTGTCCATAGGTTCAATGGGTCCAGAATTCATAGGCCTCTTAAGCCCTCAAGCTCAGAGAGTCTCTCAAGAGTGTAATCCAGGTGTGGGCTGGAGCTACTGTCTCCACTCAGGGTTCGTGGGGCAGGATGTCCCCAAGCTCACCCAGGTGATTGGTAGCAGGATTCAGGTCTTCACCAATTGTTGGATTGCTTGTTGCTAGAGGGGCCCTCAGTTCCTTTCCACATGGGCCCCTCCATAGCGCGGTTTCCAAGATGGCAGCTGGCAACATCAGAGTGAATGAAAGATTCAGGGCAAGCAAGATGGAAGTACAGTCTCTTCTGTCTCATTTTGGAAGTAACATCTTATCCCTTTTGTCCCATCCGTGTATCAAAAGGGAGTCACTTAGTTTGGCCCACCCTCTAGGTGGAGGGGGTTACATGAATACCAGGAGGCAGGGATCACTGGGGGCCATCTCCGAGACCACCTGCCACCATTTCTTTACGGAAAGGCACAAAGATGTTGGGGATAAACATATTCCCTTATATTTTTACAAATGTAGGGACTTCACCATAAATTGGGGGTGCTTATTTAAAATATTAGTAGGATTTCTTTCTTTTTCTTTTTCTTTTTTTTTTAATGGCTGCACTTGCTAGGGGTTGAATCAGAGCTGCATCTTCGAACTGTGCTGCAACTTGGGGCAGTGCTGGATCCTTAACCCACTGAGCAAGGCCAGGGATTGAACCTGCATTCTCACAGAGGCAGTATCTGGCCCTTAACCCCGAGTCACAAGGGGGAACTCTAGCATATTTCTTAAAGAAATTAAAAAAAAATGATTTTCAAGGCTTTTGATGACTTGACAATGCAGAAAAGTTGGCAGAAACAGAAAAATCAGATTGGAATGAGTCAGGAGACCTGAGTGCTACCCTGAGGCCTAACATTAACAAAAATTCACGATCTGCTTGTGCAAAGCGTATAAACGCTTTGTGCTTCAGTTTCATTGTCTATAAAATCAAAAGGGTACTTTTCGTCAAGGGTTTTTTTGTCTACAACCCACAGCACAAAATTCATTTAACTTGGGAACCAGCCTGGTACACACACAGGGAAGCAGTTCACAAATAACTGGAACAAAAGTTTATAGAAACAGTATTTACTCTTACTAAATACAAAGCTCTCTGGCATTTTCCTTTCTATTCCATGCTATTTCATTAAAATGCTTTATTCTACTTAATACAAAATTATGGGTTGGCCCAGCTAAATGTTTTATTACCTTCGAATGAATTCTCATCCTCAATTTGAAAGCATTATGATTTCTTCAGCTGCTTCCAAAACTGTAAGACTCATCTAAGGTTATTGGCTGCATCTGTGAAGATGATGAAACGGAGGGAAAGAGAAGGACATGCATTTCTCCTGCTCCTTAAGCACCAAGTTGCGCAGTTAAGAGTTTATTAGCAAGGATTTCTGCCTCTCTGCTGTTACCAACATGTATGAACATCATTTTATTAGGGAGATTATGGGCAGCTCGTTCAGAAGGTTTATGCCTGCATGGGACACATAGCCCCTGGGTTTGCCTCAGGCTATCAACTCTCCAAAAAAAATCTTAATCCCCCAAATGACCTTCCTTTCTTAGTCTACTAGGTTCAAGAGGTTATTGACGCTGTCCCCTGTGTGTTTGCTTTAGTCTCTGTTGCATTATCATTTATTTACTCATCCTGCGGATATACAACAGTTGGTGTCATGTGCAGTGCTAACTTCATGAGAGAGTCCCACTGAAAAAAAGAATTTTACCCAGAAGAGGAAATTTTATTTCTCCTGCTGTTGAGCATCTATTAGCTGCTTGACAAGGCACAAGGCATGCATTCATTGCTTCTAAAAATTGTCACCAAAGTATATCTAATGCAAGAGCAGCATGAAATTTGTGGCAGCTGGCTAAAAATCAGATTTCTTTGAAGTTTTCTGTGTAACTTAGATGTTCATGTGAATTGAAAACCCTATTGATGCTCGTTTTAATATCTAATCATTGTTTTACTTTATTTAAAAGTCACATTATTTTAACTCCCCTTACTCCTCAATTGTAGAATAAAGTTTATATGCCAGGAGGCCGCACCAGGATTTTTTTCTGACTCAGAGCAAAGTACTCTGAGAAATTTTGAGAAGCATGAGACATGTTCTTTTCATGTAATATTCCCAATCACCCTATGAAATAGGTTTTATGTCCTGATTTAGCAGATGAGGAATAAGAAGCTTCATAAATTTATATAATTGGTAAATGATGGCATTAGAACTTAAAACGGGGTTTGTCTCCACAGCTCTTGTTTGCCTTACCGTATCATAATGCCTTTAGATCTTTATGAAATGAGAACAAATCCAGATAATTCTAAAGTATGCACTGCAGATATTTCAAGGGTTCTGTACATTTCCAGTGGAAGCATTTGTATCCTGGAAGAGAAGATGGGATAAGCATGGAAATTAAAATACATGATCCTTCAAGAAGGCATTGGTGCATCTGGAGGTCACCTATTTTATAAAGGAAGGTTTAGGAGCGGTCTAGATGACCATTATGAATGAAAGAATATCTGGGTTCATAGGCTAGTTGTAGAAACATTGTTTCTACAATGTTGTAGAAACTGGATTGAATGACTGGTTTATTGAGAAGAATTATTGGATTCCGATGGCATTATAGCCACGGACTTCTGGATTTCTGCATTTCCTCTTTGCCAGTTTTATCCACCCAGGCTGAATTTTCTTTTTTTTTTTTTTGCTTTTTAGGGCCAAACCTGCAGCATATAGATGTTCCCAGGCTAGGAGTCTAATCAGAGCTACACCGCCGGCCACAGCCACAGCCATAGCAATGCCAGATCCGAGCTGCATCTGTGACCTATACCACAGCTCATGGCAACGCCGGATCCTTAACCCACTGAGTGAAGCCAGGGATTGAACCCGAAACCTCATGGTTTCTAGTCAGATTTGTTTCCACTGTGCCATGATGGGAACTCCAGGCTCAATTTTCTGATTCACTCCTTATCTACTTGTTTCTGGAACCAGAAGGCATAGGCGTGCTTATGAAATGGGGGAGAGAGGGTGAGAGAGACAGAGAGATCATCCCCAGAGAAACTCGAGCTTTACCTGCTGTCTCAGCTACTTGCAGCCCTCTCAGTGGTTTAAGGGGAAATAAGTTCACTGGCTACCGGAAGAAACAAAGCTGGACATTGAGAGCAGGGAAAAAAAAATAATATTGGTCGTAATTCCTTTACATTCAAATAATTATTTCTGTATTTGTCCTAATACCCATAACAAACAAGAATTTTATTTTCATACACAGGTTCCTTTTCATACCCCTTTCTAACCACATCCTCCGAAAGAGGACGGTGCAGATATTTCATCTCATCCTTTCTTCCTTCTCTTTTGTCCCCATTGCTTGACTTGGGTCTTCCTGCTAGCAAGACAAGTTGTAGTGCTAGACATCAGTTCAGACAGGCTCAGCTGCTATGTTCTTTTTTCACCCTTTGTTGCCAAGATTGTGGACACAGCGCCTGGTGATTTAGCAGCCATTATGCCACCATGAAGATAAAAATGATACAGAAGCTATGACAGGGGAAAACAAGGAGCCAGGTCTTTGATAACATCATGGAGCCCCTGGACCAGCCCTGACTGCTAACCCAAGAGTTCTTGTTATATAGGATGAGCCACTATTAGTCTTATTTTTTGGTCACTTATAGATGAATACAGTCCTTAACTGATACAACTTCAAATGATGTTATAAGGATATAGAAAACCTTGTATCCTTTCTCATTTATGCCTGTTTTGAGTAGATGTTGTAATAGTAAATATACATGCTATTATTAGGCAGGTAGATATCATATAGGAATAACTATCACTATTTCATTTCTTTGCGTTCAAAGGCATCCTTATGTGTCCTTCTGTTCAGAGACGCTATGGACTGAATGTGTTCCTCCAAAAGTCATACATTAAAGCCTAGTCCCCAGTGTGATGGTATTTGGAGGTGGGAACTTTGACAAGTAATTAGATCATGAGGGGTGGAACCCTTAAGAATGAGATTAGCACCCTTATAAGAAGGGGCACAAGAGATGAGTTCTTCCTTGGCTATATAAAGATAGGAGGAGAAGGTAGCTGTCTACAAGCCAGGAAGCGGACTCTCACCAGCAACGAGATCTGCTGGCACCTTGATCTTAGACTCCCTAGCTTCCCAAACTCTGAGGAAAAAAAAAAAAGAAAGTTCATTATTTAAGTTACCAGTCAGTGGCATTTGAGTTACAGCACCCCAAACCAAGACAAGAGAGAACCATCCTCCTGACTCAGAATAACCATTCCCTTGTGTTAGAGCTTTAGACCCTATGGAACTAACCTAAGTTACGTATAGTTTAGTTTTGTTCTTTCCTTTTGAACTTCGTAGAGCAGAATATTTCTTTCTCTGTGACTTGTGCTTTTTCTCAACATTATGTTGGTAGGATTGATCCCTGTGAACAGCCTTTCCCAAGAATGTAGCATGCAGGTGGGCTTTTTACACGTAGTTCGTAGCTTTCATTTATTTTCCGTTTCTTTCTGTGGCTATGGTGTGCAGTAGCTTGATGTAGGATCTTAGTTCTCAGGCCAGGGGTTGAACCCAGGCCACAGGGGTGGCAACACGAGGTCCTCATTGCTAGACCACCAGAGAACTCCCTAGTTTCCATTTCTATACAAGGATTTCCTGTAGCACGTAGCAGTAGAGTATTCCACACAGTGTGTATTTGTAGTTCATGTATTTACATTTCTGAGCACGACTCCATGTAATGCATAGCTGTAGTTCATTTGTTTTCTTTGCTGTAGAATACTTCATGTGTGAGCTTTCAACAACTTATTCTCCTTTCTTTCTTTTATTTTTTTTCTAAAAATCTTCTCAGGGCTGCACCCACGGCATATGGAGGTTCCCAGACTAGGGGTCGAATCGGAGCTACAACTGTGGGCCTACACCACAGCCACAGCAATGCAGGACATGAGCTGAGTCTTCAACCTACACCACAGCTCACGGCACCACCGGATCCTTAACCCACTGAGCGAGGCCTGGGATGGAACCTGCGTCCTCATGATGCCAATCAGATTCATTTCTGCTGAGCCACGATGGGAACTCCTGTTCTCCTTTCAGTGGCCACCTTGTTGGTTGCCAATTTAGAGATATTATGAATGATGCTGCTAAGAAGATTGTTTCACAGATCTCCTGTTGCTCAGTGCGTAAGGGTTACTCTGAGGCATATTCCAAGAACTGAAATTGTTAGGTCAGGGAAATGTGTTTCCAGTTTTACTAGCAAATGCCAATCTGTTTTCCCAAGGGGCTGTTGATTTTCTCTTCCACCCCTTTCATCTGATAATTCACATTGTTTCATACTTTATTTTTTTTACTCCCCCAAATTTAAATTTGTTTTACAGTGAGTATGTATGACATTTACTATCAGAAAAGATTTTTTCATATGCACTGTCAAAAAAAATCTATCCTTACAAAGGGAATAAACATTATTGTCCATTTAAGTATCTATAAAGAGGAGATTTTAATCCTTTGAAACTGACGTGATGGATGTTTTTGATGGTTAACTGTGATTTTAAAACGTATTTATAGCTGTTGGCAAAACAAATGGGAAACAAATAATCTCCCCATTCCCAAGTTAAATGATCGCCTTATGTACCTGATGTGATCCTTGCATGGAGCACAGAGTATTTACCAGGAAGTCCCAGATAAATAACTAAGACAAGGAGAAAGATGTGAATTCCATTATCTGATTTGGGGATAGTAAAGAAATTTACTTCTCATTTTTTTCTGTAATAAAACTGCTATATGGCAACTGTGGAGAATTCTTGAATTGTAAGATAAATGGCTGTGATTTTTATAGAGTGTTGGTATTTAAACAGAAGCATGAACTCTTACAGGCTTGAGAAAATAAAGGTCTTGTTCTCTCTGGAGGTCACTGTCTCATCTTGGGAAATGATCTCTTTCTGAAATGTGCACTGCTTTCCTGGTGCTTGGGCTGTGCTGCAAGACCAGTGAGGTCCTGGGAACCTTTGCAGCAGCAAAAACAATTTGCTTCAAACAGGCACAACACAATTAGGAGGGATGGGAAAATATCGCCTTATCTTATGATCTAATCCACAAAACAAATACATTGATTTAAATATGCTTACCTATTATATGAACTAGAAGTTTCTTTTAAATGTTCTTAACTGCATTTGAAATACTTAAAACTTGTTTTAGAAGTTCCCATTGTGGCTCGGCAGATTAAGAACCTGACTAGTATCCATGAGGATGTGGGTTCAATCCCTGGCTTTGCTCCGTGGGTTGGGGATCCACCATTGCTGTGGCTGTGGTGTAGGCTGGCAGCTCTGATTCAACCCCTAGCCTGGGAACTTCCATATGGTGTGAGTGTGGTCCTAAAAAGCAAAAAACAAAAACAAAAAACTTATTTTATATACATCTATCCTGTTGGCCAGTGGACTTAATTTTATTTTTCTTTTTGTTTTACTAAAGTATAGGTGATTTACAGTGTTTTGCCAATTTCTGCTGCACTGACCTAGTTTTATTTATATATGTATATATACACACACACATATATGTATTTACACACACACACATACACACGTGCACACACACTCCCTTCCCCCTTTCTTTTATTATCTTCCATCATGGTCTATCAAGAAACTGGATATAATTTCCTATACTGTCCAGTAGGACCTCAGTGCTTATCCATTCTGAATCTAATAGTTTTCATCTACTCATCACAAGCTCCCAGTTCATTCCATTCCTCTCCCCTCCCCCTTGGCAACCACCAGTCTGTTCGCTATGTCTGTGAGTCTGTTTCTGTTTTATATATAGGTAGGTTCATTTGTGCCAAACTTTAGATTCCACATATAAGTGATATCATGGTCCTTTTCTTTCTCTTTCTGACTTTACTTGATATGATAATCTCTAGTTGCATGCATGTTACTGCAAATGGCATTATTTTGTCCTTTTTGTGGTTGAGTAGTATTCCATTGTGTATATGTACCAAATCTAAATCCATTTATCTGTTGATGGACATTTGGGTTGTTTCCGCGTCTTGGCTGTTGTGAATAGTGCTGCTATGAACATAGGGGTGCATGTACCTTTTTGAATTGTAGTTTTGTATGGATATATGCCTAGGAATGGGATTGCTGGATCGTATGGTAGTTCTGTAGTTTCCTGAGGAACCTCCATGCTGGTTTCCATAGTGGTTGTACCAATTTACATGCCCACCAGGAGGGAAGAAGGGTTCCCTTTTCTCTACAACCTCTCCAGCATTTTCTTATTTGTAGACTTATTAATGATGGGCATTCTGACCGGCATGAGGTGGTACCTCATTGTAGTTTTGATTTTCATTTCTCTAATAATTAGTGCTGTTCAGCAGTTTTTCATGTGCCTACTAGTCATCCATGTTGGACTGTTTTTTAAAAATTACATATCTCATCAGGTAAATATTTATAAGAAACTCTCAATATACATATATTCATACGTTAGTTACTTATATGATTGAGCTAGTATAATTAAAAGTATAAAACATATATGAAATAGAAATTTCAAAAGATTGAAAAAAGTGGAAATAAATATTATTTTTTAAATTTCCTTAATGCTATTAAATACTACTATGCTACTCACAAAAATTAGCTGAATGTATAATAAAATTGAATGTGCTTTTAAAAAAAATCTCTTGTTTTGCACTTCATGATATAGAAACTAAAGCTTGGGTTCCAGGTGATGTTTATTTGATCCTAGATTTTTAAGGATATTATAACTGAAAAATTTATTTCACATGTATACATAGATCTAAATGGGTCTGTTTACCAAGTAGTAAAACATTTTTCAGTCTCATCCCCAATTTTCCAGAAATTTGTTCAAAATATGGAAATTAAATGTAAATTTCTCCTTATGCTAAACATAGTAGGTGCTACATTTTAATAATATTAAGTAGTAAATTCATCTTCCATCAAATCTCTTTATTTGAAAATTCTTAAAGGCTCATTTTCAAGTTTTTTAGTTGTACAAATATGAAAGTTTTTAAGTGACTTATTTATATCACTTTCAGTGACAAAAATCCCATAAATTTGGAGATATTTTTAAACATCAAAGTTCTCTTTTCATAGCATGAATTTTATTTAAAAGATATGTTACTTGTTAAAATATCATTCTCACGTTAAAAGTACAGATTAACTATGTTAATTTTTCATAAATATTTTCAGGGTACCATTGCTAATGACTAATTTTCATCAGATTCAAAGATTGGCAAAGTTGACACTTTATTTTTTGTAAGAGAAAAATATCCAACTCATCCTTTAAATGATAAAATCCTTTTAAGTACTTCGCTGTGTGACAGCCAGTGAAGCTCTGGGTCCTGCAAAAGATTTTTGTATATTCACTCCTCATGCCATTAAATATTGTAAATATTCCTCCATGTTTTAAAAACTTTCCTTTGGTGATGCAAAGCTGGGGCCACAACCCAAAGCAAGGGCCCCACTATAGTCCGGTTTCAAGGCTTACTGTTCATATTTTGTTATAGGAGATTGGAGTTACATAACAGTGGTAACATCTTGTAGCAGTTTATTCATTTTATTTGCCTCAATCCTTTGCCGTAATGGCTTGCCTGTAAATGAGGAAATGGATGCATTCCATAAGCAAGGCTATCTCTGCGTTCTTAATGCAAATTCCCTTCCCTATTCCAGTCACAGGCAGCTATCTTTAGCGGCTCACAGAAAAAGTATTCTGTGTATATTTTCATTACTGAAACAGCACATAGCAAATACCATAAGCTGAGACATACCATGATCCATAGTTTCATCCAAAAGAACAAGTCTCCCACAATGTGTGATTTGTGACTTGTTTCTTTCAGTCTTTGGCAATATTTTCTCTCTCTCAGCAGTATTTGCTGAAAAATAAAATGGTTTTAAGTTGTATCTCTGTTGTTTTCAGTGCATTATGGCAGTTCATTTTTACTGCTGCAGGAAGGAGAGTTTCCTCATTGGTACATGACACTTGGTTTTCATGATGAAAACCTCAAGAGACTCCTAAACATTTGCCATAAGGTTTAATAGAGAAATTTGATAAAATAGTACACTGCATATGGCATGACTTAGAATATGATAATTTTAAGGGATGTTTATGGCACGACTTAGAATATGACAATTTTAAGGGATGTTTATGTCTTGGTTGTTCATTTTTGGGATGTTGCTATTGTCATAGCTTTACACAATCACTAATATCTTAAGGCACAGAATGCCCTTAGATTGAGATTAATGTTTTATCAAATACGCATACACACATACGTATTCCAAGTACCCCTCTTGACTTATTTTGAATTATCAGATAGTAATTGCTTCTAAGGTGTTCTAAGTTCTTGTATATGGAGCGAGAGGTGTCAGCTCTACCATTTCAATATTTGCTTGAGCTTGGATGAGTCATATTAGCTGCAATCTGTAGGTTTTTTTTGCAAGAATCTTTTAAAGACATTTGTCCATATTGTGAGAGTGACCTTCCTTTAGTTGTGTTAAAACGAAATGATGTAATTTTGAATCCACTTAAATGAGCCCAAGGAAACGGAGCCCTGCAATTAGATGTAATACAATCAAAGAGAAGAGATTTGAAAATATTATTGTTAACCATCTAGGTATAAAAAATTTCCTCCCTTTCTTTGTTCTGTCCTTAATGATCGTTTATCTCTAGTATCTAATTCATATCCAGTGAATTACTCATTTACCTAGTCGGTAAATTGTTTTCAGAATCTTGAAGGTGTAATACTATTCTTCCAGTAAGTTTTTAACTTAGCACCTCATTCTAAAGAATTTAAAGACAGAGTCATGCTTTTTTTTTTTTTTTTTTTTCTTTTTCTTTTTTAGGGCCATACCTGCAGCATATGGACGTTCCCAGCCTAGGGGTTTAATCCAAGCTACAACTGCTGGCCTGTGCCACAGCCATAGCAACATGGGATCCAAGCAGCATCTGTGACCTACACCACAGCTCAAGGCACTGCTGTATACCTAACCCACTGAGTGAGGCCAGGGATGGAACCTGCATCTTCATGGATACTAGTGGGGTTCTTTTCTGCTATGGCACAATGGGAACTCCAAAAACACGGTTATTCTCATCTTATAATTTTATGGCTGACTATACACCTATTTTTAAGATATTCTTCCTGATTATATAGTTAACATCCATTCCTTATAGAAAATTTCGAAGACTGAAAGTGTAAAGAAGGAAATTTAAAAGGCCCATTACTCTGACCCCATGGAGAGACATCTCTGGTGATTTTTTTGTGAATAAACTTCTAGCTATTAAGCTATGCACATACATATTTATCAACATATAAACATATGGATATATTTATAATATCTGCATTTATACACATGTTAAAATAAAAATCATGCTGCAATGATTGTTTTGCAGCTATTTCTTAACATACTATACAAATCTAGTAATAAGATTTTCTGTAAGTTATTCTTCTCTCTATAGTCTGTCCCCACTTATATAATTTTTAGCAAGTCTTGAGTCTTGCTATTTTGTATGAGTGTAAGTCAAGTTAGTGAACTCCACAAGAATCTGGCTTAACTTTGCAGCTAGGCCATCATTTACAAAAAGGCATCCAGAGGGCATGTCATGACAAATTACTTATAGATTTTTAAATCAAAACACAGGAGAAACATTTTATTGATCTTTGTACATTCTTGTGATATGAGCGTATCTATTTATGATTATGAAAGGTCTTATAAGTCAGTAAAATATTTTTAATTTGGATACATCGAGTGAAATCAGGTTGATGTTTTAGGGCACGGGGGCTGTAGTTTATTTCTCACTCAGCAACTTCAGAAAAGTTTTAGAGTTTTCTAAAGCCATCCCACAAAAAAGTCTTACACTGATGGAGGCAGAGTTCTACATGCTTTAGTAAATGACAAGACCAAGTAGAAATCTGAAGGAAAATTATTTACTGGCGTGCAGTGACAAGAAATGAACTAATTATGATAGCGAGGTGCTGTTATATTGATTGAGAGATTCACGTCAGGCTCTCCCAAAGAATTGATTTTTCGATTGAAAAACGTACCCCCACTTCACATATAAAATATATCTCTATTTCTAAACCCAACTCATTTACAAAAGGACGAGAGATAAGTGGTAAGATGAAGAACAGTCCTACTATGGAAACTGAGTTAAATGAGGGTTGAATTAGGAAATGGAATTGATGGAGAATCTTCTTTCTATGACTGAGGACCTTGACATTTTTTATATCACTTACCACATAAAAGTACCTGCAAAATGGAAGGTCTAATATTTTCCAATTGCGAACATAAACAGGCACTAAAAATTTATAATGAGTTTAAACTATCATGTACATACAGAGTGCCATTTAGTTGCTAATGATACACTTTATGTATCATTTCCAGAGGGAAATTTAAAGTAAAACATAGTTCTTTCCCCTTTCATCTTTTTTTTTTTCTCTTTAGCTTTATGCATTTTTTCTTTTTTTTTATATTTTTAAAAGTTTGGTAAATTTGATATGTTACAGTTTGTAAATTTAAGGTGTCCAACATGTTATTTTGATACATTTATATATTTTAATTGTCACTTTATTTAACAACTTGAGGGCTGCCCTCCCTGCCTTCTACCTGCCACAAGTTCAGGACCAGAGCAAGGGTCCCTGATGAAACTGATCAACCTGTAAGAACCTCTACTAAGAGCGGCATCCCTAGTGCATGTCCCCTGAATTTCTCTTTATAATAGCAGTTAGCTTTGCAAAGCAATATGTATTTAATATTGAATTAAGAAGGGTTATCCTGGAGTTCCCGTCACGGCTCTGCAGTTAACGAACCTGACTAGCATCCATGAGGATTCAGGTTAGATCCCTGACCTCACTCAGTGGGTTAGGTGTTGCCGTGTTGCTGCGGCTGTTGCTTAGGCTGGCTGCTACAGCTCGGGTTCGACTCCTAGCCTGGGAACCTCCATGTGCCACAGGTGTGGCCCTAAAAAGACAAAAAAAAAAAAAAAAAAAAAGGGTTATTCTGACAAAGTCACCTCCTTTTTCCTCTCTGTTAAATACTTTACATGAGCAATTATTGCTCAAAGATGGATCAAACATAGTCCATGTTGGCTGGTCCACATGCTTGAAAATACCTATGTGACAAAGATGGAGGACATTATATTTATCAGGTTTCTCGCAGTTGACAGACTTTCGCCGAGAGGATGATATGAACAAGCGGTTACCAAACTGAATTCTTAAGGGGTGGGCACTGCTAACACTAGTTTTCATGCAAGTGTGGCATGATGCTTAATTGCTGGGTGACCATCGTAGAATGACTGAGCATGGGATCTAGAAAAATTATAAAAATGACCCCCTTGTTGATAGCAATAGCAGGGCTATCTGGGTAAAGAGCCATGCTACACTTGGAAATGGGCTTCTATAGGATAAAGATGCAAAACCCCGCCTACTTCTCTTCAATTTAATCTTAAGGCACTGTCTGCATTGCTCCCTATGACTTTCAGTGTTGGTTGATAACTTTGGCAGTTTCTGAAGAACTTTGAAGCCGGGTGTGTTGGGAGACAAAGAGAAGCAAGGTATCACAGAAATAAGACTAGTGAATGAGGGGTGGGGGTGAATGAACTTGGGACATGCATCCGGAGGAGAAAACTTCTGCTTTCTTTTTCTGGACCCTTACAGATCATTCTCTTTCTTTTCAGTTTCTCCATTTGCTGACATTTTGGAAACCGAAGCCAAAAGCAATATATCACATAAGCAGCTCCAGGCATAAGGCTGTTTCAAACCAAAATTGATTTTTTAAAAAAATCGTTAATCAAGTAGGAATGGCATGTTGTGAATATTTCCAGGGAGTAAATTTGCTAGTGCTTTCAGATTAGCCAAGCCTGGGGATTGTGTGGTACTTTGCTTTCATTTTGATCCTTGGTCAAAACAGAACAGCCCTGCATGTAATTTATAACCAAAATGAAGCCGCGAACTGAGCAGACATTCATTATAAGTTCTTTTATTAAACTCTTAATGTTTGGTGGTCCAGATCTGTAATTAGATCGTACATGTGGAGTTTGCCATTACATTTGAGGGGGAGAAAGTAAAAGCTTTGAAAAACACACCCATGAAGAAATAAGAAAGAGTAAGATGCCATGATTTTCCTTCCATAAAAAAAGCTGCCATATGATGGACCTGATTTTGGAGGAAAACCAAGAGAAACGGCTCCTTTGATTGTTGCACGTTTGTCCTCTTGAGTTCTTCACTTTCATCATACAGAGGTGACTGTTTCCCCTGGATCGGTCTGCTCTCGCCCCATCACCAGTGGTGACCTCTCTGTAGGCATTTCCTAGCAGTTAATGACCGGCTAGTTTAAGGGCCCTGGGCTTTGCCTCAGGCTCTTAACTAGCATCTCGTTAACTGGCAGGAAATGTGCTTCCTTTCTGTTGCTTACTTTTATATATTCTTAATAGAACAGAAGGTGCCTTGGCTGAAGTAGACAACGTTATACCTTCAGCATCTCATTTGTAAATAACCCTGTTATGAGTAATAGGAAGTGATCCAGCTGGTTGTAAAAAGACACACGTTTAATGGGCAACTCCTGGTGGACTAATGGTTTTGCTTGAAAAAACATCGCACCTGCAGGACACATTGCTCCAGTTCTTGTTCTGAACATAATGAGCCTGCATTCAAGCAGGGATGCACATGAATCTCTTTGGGAGTATAAACCTTGAAATATACAAGAGAAAAGAAAATCTTAAAAAACAGATCTAGCTCATTTTTCTCCCTAGAGACTAACATTATACTGTCTGAGCATCATTCTTTTCCCAGGTTCAGTAATTTCCAGGTACAAGGTAGAGCCACTTTTCTATATAGTGTAATGTCCCTTTAACATCTTACACCTGGTCCACACACGTTATGAATATGCTCCAGGAGTGTAGCCACTGTGGCCTCCGTTGGCCATTCCCACTCTGTCTTTTGCCGACACTGGAGTAGTATATCTAATACACTACTTGATGGCATTTATTTCATCAAATTTGATTCCCGTTTAACTTGACAGCCTAGCGTTTTATGCTGATTGATTGTAGTTGAACAAACATTTCTAGGGCACTCCCCACAGTTCCAGGCTTATTCCATAAGCATCTAATATCCGCAGAAACCAGGCGCAGTATCAACATCCCATGCTATTCCCCGAACATAGCCTGACACCTGGCTTTGGCTACTCTAGCGCAGTCGGTAAGGTTATGCATTCTCATGGCGGAGTGACAGAATCTCAAGCTCAGTGACTTAGGCAAGTTACTTACCCTTTCTGTGCTTCACCGTCCTCATTTGTAAATGTTGGAAGAGAGCATTATCCACCTCATGACGCTATAACTCTCAAGTGAAATACCCTGTGTTAAGTATCTGATGTATTTCCTGGCTTCTTATGAGCGTCAAAAATGCTAATTTTATCATTTACGGTAGGTGCTTAATGTATTCGGGTTCTCCAGAGAAACAAAACCACAGACAGGATATGTGTATGTATACAGATTTATTTTAAGGAACTGGCTCACCATGGCTGTAGAGGCTTGGCTAGTCTAAAATCTGATGGGGGAGGATGGCAGATCAGAGACTCAGGGAAAAATTGCAGTTTGGCTCCAAAGGCAGTCTGCTGGCAAAGTTCATTATTGCTCGAGGAGGTCATCATTCTTTGTTCCATGATGCCCTTCCACGGACTGGACGAGGCCCACCTGCATGATGGCACCTGATCTGCTTTACTCAAAGTCCACCAAGGACATGCTCATCTCATCTTAGAAAAAACACCTTCTTGAAAGCAACCACAGTCTTTGACAAAGTATCTGGGCACTGTGGCCCAGCCAGGTTGAAATACAATTAACTATCCCACTTAAATCAGTTGAATGGAACTAACGAGCACCTCAGATGGATAGTGTCATGCAATACTGAGCTTCTGGAGACATATACCATCTCCTAGTAAGGCTGGAATATTGGAAATGTGGACGTCCTTTGACTTAACACTTCTGCAAGGCCCTAGGCCTCTAAATCCAGGTCTTTTAGCCTGGGTCCTCTCTGCTCCTGTGACTTAGGATGTGTTCTTGTTCGGCGTTCCTGTTGGCCTTTGTTTCAGGCCTCTCTAGGCAGCTATCCAGCTCTCTTAGACTTTCCTGGGCTGTAGCTTTCTTTTTCTTTTTCTTTTTTTTTTTTTTTGGTCTTTTTGTCATTTCTTGGGCTGCTCCCGCAGCATATGGAGGTTCCCAGGCTAGGGGTCTAATCGGAGCTGTAGCCACCGGCCTATACCACAGCCACAGCAATGTGGGATCCGAGCCGCATCTGCAACCTACACCATAGCTCACGGCAACGCCGGATCGCTAACCCACTGAGCAAGGCCAGGAATCGAACCCGCAACCTCATGGTTCCTACTTGGATTCATTAACCACTGCGCCGCAATGGGAACTCCATGGGCTGTAGCTTTTACCTCTGCCCTTTCGAGAGCCACAGGTATTTCTGAGGGGGAATATGTTAGTATGACCAACTCCATAGAATAATCTGAAAACAGCAACACCAATCTACCCATAGCCTTCGTCAGGCCACTGGAACAGTCGTGCAGTTTGGAAACTACACACAAAAGTGCTTCATCAAGGGGACGTGTGGGACCAAGGTCCAGCTCATGCCGCTTAGCCCTAAACAGGGTGGTGTCTACCACAGAGGAAGGGCAGAACTGTGCCTTCCCAGAGGAGGCATCTCTTTTCTAATTTTCCTTAAAGTACCAGAAAGACTGACCTTAGGAGGCCAAATTACATCAAACCAACCCCATAAGCAAAGTTGTGTTTTCTGTACATTAAATCTACCTTCAGTGATTTGGCTTTGTGATGGGGTCAAGTGACTATCCAACCCCCTCCCTCTATTCATGACCCTTTCCTCCCCCACCCCCTCTCCTCTGACCCCTAACAACACTGACCCCCAGAGAAAGGAGTCCTGACTTCATCTATGAGCATACACTTGCCTTCTTTGTTCACCACCGTGTGTGTTATCTTCTGTATTCCTTTCATCTGTACTGTAACGTGTTTTCACTTTAGAGCTGTTAACACCAAAATTCATAATTATTTAAACGCCTGACTTAACTAAGTCAGGCCTGGCCTTCTGACACTTTGTTTCCAGGTTTCTCAACCTTGCACAGTGGCATCCTAGGCCAGGTCATTCCTGCTCATGGAGGGCTGTCCTTTGCATTATAGCAGCACCCTGAGCCTCCACCCACCAGGTTCCATAACCCCTTCCCCCCCAAGTTGTGGCCAAAAAAAAAAAAATTGTTTCCAAATATTACTGGCTGCAAAATCACCTTGAGAGCTGCCTTTTTTACTTGGCCCTCATTCCAACACAACCAGAGAGGTAAGTTCTTGTAATAGTTTGCTTCGGCTGCTCTCAGTGCCACAGATTGGGTGGCTTAAACAACAGAAGTGTATTGTCTGATGGTTCTAGAGTCTAGAAGTCCAAAGTTAAGGTGTAGGCAGGGTGGCCTTCTTCAGGGGCTCTGAGGGAAAGGTTTGTTTCAGGCCTTCCTCCTTCGCTGACATCCTTAGAGATGTCCACATTCTCTGTATGTCTTTTCACATTCACTCTTAAGTGTCCCAATCTCCCCCTTGCATGAGGATGCCAATCCAATTAGAGTCATTCTAATGCGCTCCTTTTAATTCTACTACCTCTCTAAAGATCCTATATTCAAATAAGTTCACTTATTTGAAGTGACTGGGGTCTAGGACTTTCACATGTGAATTGGGATGGGGGAATAATTCAATTCATCATCGTTCCAAAAATATTTATTTTAAAAAGTTCTTGGTGCTCTTATTGTGACTCAGTGGGTTAAGAACCCCATATGATGTCTGTGAGGATGTGGGTTTGATTCCTGGCCTTGCTCAGGGGGGTCAAGGTTCCAACGCTGCTGCAAGCTGCAGTGTAGATCTCACAGATGCAGCTCAGATCTGGGGTCACCGTGGCTGTGGTGTAGGCCTCAGCTGCAGCTCCGATTCGACCCCTAGCCTGAGGAACTTCCATATGCCTCAGGTGTGGGTGTAAAAAGAAATACAAAAAGTTCTTTCCTTATTTACCTAGTACCTTAACCTCCACCTCTTTCCAAAGAGACACTGAGGCTAGGATAAGTGGGTCTTAACACTTAACACATAACTCAGTGGTGCACTTGAACGAATGTTCAAAAGCAAATGACTTCTTAAAATGTAGTGAGAGTGAAGTCACTAAAAGCCAGTGTAAATAATATAAAGCAAGACTGTATGAGGACAGTTAAATTGATACACAGGGAGGATAATTAGGCTAAAAGTTTCAGTCAGAAAAAAAAAAAAAAACTATTACCTTTAAAGGAGATTATGGATTGGCTCATACATGGAGTAGTGCTAAAAGGGAGAACCACAAGTTCTATTTCTAATTTACTTTACTCAGCCATGTTGAGATGAAGTGGTGATGGAGAAAGCATTTCTCAGGGGCATGCATTCTCTAGTTTTTAGTAGACTTTAAAGAGCTCTTATACTCGAGTGGAGGTCACTGAAATGAAAGCTTGCCTGGAGTTGTATATCAAGGGAAAGATTGGAAGTAAGCCAGGGGACATCCTACCAAGACAGGGTATGTGTTCACTGTGAAGCACAGCACAAAAAAGAGGGGGTAGGGTAGAAGTTGCAAGAGATCTAAGCCGTGCTTACATGAAGCAAAAACTGGACTTCATGACCCTCTAGAGATCCTGGAAAACCGTCTTGGATTCTGAAGAGGTAGTGGCCACATCACACACAGTACACAGTTTTATACTGCGGTTTTGCACTGTTTATGGGAGCGTGTTGCTTCAGTGATTTATAATAATGTGCCAAGATGATGACACTGGGGGAATATCATTCATAGCACTCACTTTGATTTAGACCGGCATTAATGGCCTCTTCAAGAAAATGTGCTGAATGGTATGGGACTTGGGGGAGTCTTTGTCGTGTTCCTTTTTAGGGATGTTCCTATTGGTTCACCTAATTGTCATTCAAGGAGGAATTTTTTTTTTTTTTTTTCCCTCCTGGGTTCCACCATCACTCTTTTGCCAACACTGTTGTTACCTCTTTGAAGTGTCACTTAATGATAAAGGCTTAGAATGACAATATAAGTGGGACCTTTGAGCACCACAGAACTTAAACTTAAATCTACCTACAGCTGGGCCCAAATATTTTTAAAATAAAAATCTTTTCTATCGTATCAAATATACAGCAGCATTCAAAGTCTTCCAGGTGTCATACTTGTATTTAATAATGTGCTGGTGCACGGTTCTCCTTCCACGGAGTTTCTGGCTCTTTCTCAAACGTAAGCTTGTCTGATCCCTGTGTACACCTTTGAGATGTCACTGTTTCCTCTGTGGGGCTGACCAAGGTCACCTGTATGAGGAATATTGCAGGATGCAAGTGCTGGTGAACTTCCTCCAAAGCACCATCTTCTCCTTTCCATCCCTGATCTCTGTGTCTGCATGGTTTACCTTTTTCTTGCTTGAAGCACTGATAAAGCGGCCTAAGTTTTTACTCTTATTCTGGGCTCTGGCCCTGGGTACCTAGTCTTCCCTCTTCCTCTCCAGCAAGGAACGTCTTTGCAAACACAGAGCAAGAAAGAACTGTTGGATTCAGGACACTTATGTCCTGACTTTCTGGTCCAAGTACCTATTTGGGCCTGCCTGTCGTCCAACTTGGACAGTTCCAGCCAAACACCGTAAAGGACTTCTCCATTCCTTCCTGAGAAAAAGGTTCATAAAAATAGAATACCATATCATCATCTATTATATATTAAAGGTGAAATTGGAAGTTATTTCAAAAAAGATAATAAGCTCCATCAAGAGTTATTCAATGACTTTAAGCATTTGTCTTAGTTTGAGTTGCTATAACAAAAATACCATAGGGGTCCTTGCTATGGCCTAGTGGGTTAAGAATCTGACTGTAGCCGTTTTTGTTGCTGCAGTGATACGGGTTCGATCTCCGGCCTGGCACAGTGGGTTAAAGGATCTGGTATTGCTGCAGCTGTGGTGTAGGTTGCCGCTGCGGCTCAGATTCAATCCCTGGCTGCAGAGCTTCCATAGGCTGTGGGTATGGCCATTAAAAAAAAAATATATGTATATATATCATAGATGGGATGACTTCAGGGTCAAACATCTGTTTCTCGCAGTTCTGAGACGGGAAGCCTGAGATCAAGATGCTGATGTGGTTCTTGAGGAGAGCCATTCCTGCTGTATCTTCACTGGCAGAAAAAGGGCTCTTCCTCTTTCTATGGACACTAATTCCATCATGGAGGTGCCATCCCCATACCTTATCTAAACCTCATTACCACCCAAAGGCTCCACCTTCAAATTCCGTTACATTGGGGACCAAGGCTTTAGCACATGCATTTTGTAGGGACACAGACATTCAGTCCACAACAAAAAATCTTGAAAGTTGCATTGTAGCCTCAGTATACTGGCCATGGCAGTGTGCTCAGTGGGTACAGTTCCCGTTTGATGGATTACCTATCCAGCACTGCTTATCCTTTGCTCCTGTGGAATCCTAAATCTGAGAGGGAAATTGGCCTTCTGAAGGCTTAATCCATCCTCATTTCATTTAGCTAGAAAATTAGGGGGAAAATTAATTTTCAGTGTTTAAAAATAGATCTCTCTTAGAAATGTAAATATTAATCTTCTTTTGAAAAATTAATAAAAATTAAATATTAGTTAAAAATTAATTGATAGCAATGTTGGGCTGTTATTGTCTCATGCCACAGGTGGCCGAGCTCTCTGCATATTTGATTTCTGCAGCTTGTCACAGGTCCACTTTTACTCATTTACATTTCCTTCCTGGGTGACAAAGCATTATGTCCCCCAGCAGAGGGATTTCCTGGAAACTCTTGGCTAAAGTTACTACCTGGATTTAATTATAATTGCACTTTTTTTTTTTTATGTCTGAAGACATTAAACAGGCATGTTTTCATGTTTTCTTATGTTCCCTATAATTGAATCATCTCTTAATATTAAATTGATCCCATGTCTTCCCTCTCTGAGCTCGTATCGTCAAACCTTTTAGCATGCTTCTCTAGTTGTAAAATTCCAGTGTAATATAATTGGCAAGTTCCTACATTTTTTTTTTTTTTTTCTTTTTAGGGCCTCACCTGTAGCATATGGAAGTTCCCAGGCTAGGAGTCGAATCAGAGCTGCAGCTTGTGGCAACGCCAGATCCTTAACCCACTGAGTGAAGCCAGGGTTTGAGCCTGCATCCTCATGGACACAACGTCAGGTCCTTGATCTGCTGAGCCACAACGGGAACTCCACATTTTTAAAAAAGTTCCTTATCTTTTAATGAAATGAAAATATTAAAATTCTTTCTACCCTTTCTCAGGCAAATACAAACATTTGTATTTTTGTTATTTATATTTTCTAGTCTGTCCTAAGACAGTCATTCTAATACCCTCAGAATTTCAGATTCAGAAATAAAAGGCACTGGACATTTCAAGGTTTGTACTTATAATTCTAGTCCATAATATGTACCTTTATGTCAAGGGAAAATTTTATTTCCATTTAAATTGCAATCTCAAATATTGCAAGATAAATTCTTTACCTATAATACGTGTATTGCGATAATAAACACATAGCAGTGTAGTACCAGGGTAGAGAAAAGATTGGTCTTTGGTATAGAGTAATTGGAAATATGCGAAGGAAAAGTGTCTGCTTCTCCACTTGCTCCTGTTCAGTTTGACTTAACACTGGAAAAACATGGACAAAACACATCAAGACGAGCCTGGCCTAACCTACACTGATTACCAGTGAAATGAAGTTACCTAATATATTTTGATCAAGACATTTTCGGAGGGAAAGGTGTCACATTTAGTAGCCATACTCGGATTTCCTCTCTTTCTAAAGAACCTTTGGGAATGGAAGGCTTCCAAAGTGGTGCAAATGGGGCAGAGGGGTGTGTCCCGCACAGAGATGGCGCTGCCTCGGCCCCGCTGTTGCAGGAGTGCAGGGGAGCTGGGTAATCGGCCCCTCGCCATGCCCTCCTGACATCATCGCCACCACTGCTGGCTCCACGAACAAATCATTTATTTCTCCTGCTCACTGGAACAAACTAGAATTTCAAACAACAGTGACCAGGACTCCTTTCATTCCTGAGGCTTTTCCCCCAGTTGCTGGATACAACTCTGCTTTGAAATAACTGCAGAGAGAGGAGCAAGAGGTGCTAGGGCTGGAAGTGTCAGATGTAGGAGTCTTTTTCTGTCCGGGTGGAACAACTGCAAACTTGCCCAAGAGAGAACAATGGTGGTTTTGGTGGGGGCGTGTGTGTACGTGTGTGTGAAAGTATGCCTATACTTCCTTTCCAGTAGACATACTTGTCAGATGTTGCTTTAAATGTGGCCCTGTCTGGACATTGCAGATGGGCGACTGTGAAACAAAGAAATAGGGACTTTCATTTTATGTAAATCATTTTATTAATTGGGGATCAGGTGGCGTCTTCCAGGAAGTAAGCAAAGGGCAAATAGTATTTATAGGAGTTCCCGTCATGGCGCAGCAGAAACGAATCCTACTAGGAACCATGAGGTTGCAGGTTCGATCCCTGGCCTCGTTCAGTAGGGTAAGGATCCGCCTTTGCTGTGAGCTGTGGTGTAGGTCATAGATGTGGCTCGGATCTGGCATTTCTGTGGCTGTGGCGTAGGCCGGCTGCTGTAGCTTCCATTAGACCCCTAGCCTGGGAACCTCCATGTACCGCAGGTATGGTCCTAAAAAGCAAGAAAAAAGAAAAATAGTATTTATAGAAGCTGTCAGCATACAACATGCATGCTATAGCTTTGACCCCATGTGGAAAGAGCAGACAACCTGTTTCAAGTTATATTAGGAAACTAAGCACTTCTTGAGCTAGCAGCTTGTCAAATTTGATGACTTCAAGTATAAAATAAGAAGAAAAGTAGCCTTTCTTTAATGATGAGCTTCCCCCACCCCCCCACCCCTCCCCATTCTTCCAACTACCCTACAAATCTATGTGAGGCTCTGCAGTGTCCTTCTTGCAGTTAATTTCTTTTCTGAATTTAATCATAATATGATGGTTGTCTCTATATAATTTTTGTTAACTAAAACAAAACTCCAGTCAAAGCTTGTTAAACTTTATATTAATACATACATTTAACTTAATGTTGTTTCTATGTGGAGCTGGCCCAATTGCTTAGTTGTCCAGAGCCTAGGCTGAATGCTTTGGCCTCAGTAATTATTGTCTATACTGTCTGAATTTGTTGTATAATTACTTGATATTCTGCTTCATTTTGACTGTTTAGACTTGGCCTTTGAGCCCTTGGCATTTTGCTCATGGGAAGGAATTTATAAACGTGTTCCTTGGCTGATAAATGTAATAGCACATGATGGCGTGAATCCTAATTAGAGCATCACACATCTCTCATACGTTAGGGTCAAGAGCTTTTAAGTATCAGAGTAGTGTGTTTATCTCATTAGTATATGCAGCTTTGGAATTGGTTATTGCAATAATAACAGTTGGTTTTTTTTAATTAGGGTAATTAAAACTTGTAGTGTTTCCTTTTTATGTTGGGTAAACGTTAGTTTTTTTTAAGCGTAAGTTAGTTTAAAATTAGTCTTTTGGGTTTTCATTTTCCGAAATCCGTGGCTGTCCTTTGTAAATAGGCAGTTTTATAGGAAAGGCCAGAATGCTTAAGGCAGATATGACATAGTAGAAAGAAAGAAGTCAAGACCTATGTTAAGTGGGAAATAAGCTCGGATATAAACAGCTCTTTATCTCTGAGGATTATTTTGAAAATGTCTTTCTTTTTCCTTAAGTGTGCTTATACTGCCCTTGATTTCTCTAACATTCTCCCCCCTGAGTTCGATAAGATTAAGGCAGGAAATTGTTTGGCTAAAGTGATTTTTACATAGATTTACTTTGTGGTGGAAGGACACCTATGTCTCTATTTACCTATCAGCAGGTATCTGATAAACATTTACCATATTCAGTGATATGCTGGATACTGTGGAGGGAAACAAAGGTGTTCTAAACAGCATTTCCTAGGTTCGGGAGTTTACATTCTGATGGTGGGAGAGCTGGGATTACCTGGGGGTGGGGTGGGGATGGGGGCATGTGGATGATAAACACATCTGGGTGACTTGTTAAAAGAACTTTAACTTTGAGCAACAAAATAAAGACTGAGAATATTATTCTGATCCTAAGAATAAAATATAACTATCTGACAGACAGTACTCCCATAAATAGATTATTGACTGAATAGGAGAGAGGGACAGATCCTCCTTATAGAAGAATTCCAAATAATGGATGTAGACAATCCCTTTCCAGGAGGTGGAGCTTAATTCCTCTCCCTTTGAGTGTGGGCTGGACTCAGTGACTGGCTTCCAAAGAACAGGGTATGGAAAGGGGGAAATGATGACTTTACAATTAGAGAAACCTGGAAAACTTCACCTTCACCAAGGGATCAAGGCTCACAAGGTCAGTGACAAGTCACACTGATATCGTGTACTCATGCTATGTGAAGTTGAGAAGGGGTTTTAGCTGGGCTGCCCTAACAAATTACCATAGGCTCAGGGGCTTAGAATACATTTATTTTTTCACAGTTCTGGAGGCTGGGGAGTTCAAGATCAAGGTGACAGCAGGTTTGGTGTCTGGTGAGGGTCCACTTCTTAGTTGCTGATGGTGGTCTTCTGGAGGTAGCCTCACATGGCTGAGACATTCTCTCTCTAATGCCTCTTCTTTAAAACTTTATTTTTTAGAGCAGCAAAATTTAAAGGAAGGTAGAGATTTTATTTTTTTTAATATCCCCTGCCTTCACACATACATAACCACCATCATTATCAACACTCCGGCACAAGAGTTCTACACGTTTTAACAACTGAACCTGTGTTAACGCATCGTTATCAGCCAAAGTCCATAATTTACATTTGGGTTCACTTTTGGTGTCATACAATCTATGGGTTTGGACATGTGTATAATGACATGCATCTGCCATAGTATCATAAAGAGTAGTTTCACTGGCCCAAATCCTCTGTATCTTCTGTTTCTTTTTGAAGGGCACTAATCCCACTATGAGGGCTGCACCCTCATGACCTAATTACTTTCCAAAGGCCCCATCTCCAAATATTATCACATTGGCAATTGGGCTTCTCCATATGAGTTTTGGGGGGACACAAACATATTCTTTTTAAAAAAATGTTGTTTCCCATCATGGTCTGTCCTAGGAGATTGGATAGAATTCCCTGTGCTATACAGTGGAAACTTATTGTCTATCCGTTCTAAACGTAATAGTTTTTCCTTTTTTTTTTTTTTTTTTTTTTTTGCCTTCTTTGTCCTTTTAGTGCCACACTAGTGGCATATGGAGGTTTCCAGGCTAGGGGTCTAATCGGAGCTGTTGCTGCCGGCCCAAGCCAGAGCCACAGCAATGCCAGATCTGAGCTGCCTCTGTCACCTACACCACAGCTCACGGCAATGCCAGATCCTTAACCTACGGAGCGAGGCCAGGGATCAAACCCGCAATCTCATGGTTCCTAGTCGGATTGTTTCCATTGTGCCATGATGGGAACTCCTAAATGTAACAGTTTGCATCTGTTAACCCCAAACTTCTAGGCCATCCCACTCCCTCCCCAAACATTTAAGTCAGAGCAAAGTGCCCTCTTTCCTCTATGGTATTTTTCCCATTCTTTCACTCCAACCCTGAGAAAGCAACAGACAAATCAAAATTGAAGGACCTCCTACAAAATACCTGGCCAATATTCTTTAAGATTCTCAAGATCATAAAAAGCAAGAAAGACTGAGACTTTTACAGATTAGAGGAGACTAAAGAAACCAGACTACATGCAACATGGTAAGCTGTTTTATGTCCTGGGACAGGGAACAAACACTAGTGGAAAAACTCATGAAATCTGAATATAGTTTATAGTTTATTATTAGTTTTGTACCAATGTTAATTTTTTAACTTTTACCAGTGGAACCCTCATTAATATTAGGGAAACTAGGAGAAAGCATGTCTGTACTTTCTGAACTGTCTATGCAGATTTTTCCAAAATTTTAAAATTATTTCAAAAGAAAGTATTTTTTTAAAAGAACATCATCATTGAACAACTTAGTAACAACATGTTACCGTGAGGATGCTGGTTTTCAGAGGAAGGCCAGATCACCACAATCAGGTAGAGATGGATTCTGGAAGGAGTGGGCCATATGACAGGTCCTGAAAGTTGGATAGGACTTGAAGCCCAGTCACTGATTCTTCCAAACCAAAAGATTTTGTTCCAAATATACTTTCAGACTTTTAAATAAAAAGAGATTCTCATAGACCCTACCTCAAGTGATTCTAATACCACCAACGCAAAGCGATTTTTGTCTTAAATTTGGGAGCCCGGAAACCATCTAATTCCTCTCAAGCTGCCTTTTATTCCGAGTCCCCAGCTGTTGCCCAAATTGAAGTTTCTTCTGATCACCAGGACACTTCTTTTCCAATTTTTCTGAGACTTTATGCCCCATCATCCCTCTGTCCAGATAGTCCACTGTGCTCTCTGAAAGTAAGATCACCACATTCTTAGCTTGATCTCAGAATGTTTCTTTCGCCTCAAGGCTGTTGCTTAAATAAGGCTTCTTCCAAAAGCACAGCTTATTAAACTTCCTCCAGTGTGTTCTCTTCTTTCCTTATTAGAACAAATTGGTGAGGTAACTAAAAGAGATCATAACATTCAGGACCAGATCATTTTGTGGCCAATTCTTTCGTGATTTTACATATTTATGTATTTTTTATTTTTTGTCTGCACCCATGGTATAGGGAAGTTCTTGGGCCAGGGATCAAACCTGTGCCACAGTAGAATCCAACCCGTTTTAGTGACAATGCCAGATTCTTACCCTGCTGCACCACAAGGAAACTCCTCTTTCATGATTTTAAAGGAAAAGGTAATTCTTACATAGTGTACTGAAATACAAAATCATGGGAAAATGAGGAAAGAGTGCCTCCTCTTTTGATGAGATTAGATTAATTCTAAAAATAAAACCTAGTAATGAATGATAACAATAACAGCAGCAAAAAAGTATGTAAACTAATTTCATTTATGAATAAGATACAAAGATGCAAAATAAAATAGTAGCCAGTGGATAACAAAACCATAGCCATCAATGCAAACAAAGCTCTCTTTTTTTTTAAAAAAAGGACTAATTGCCATATAACATAATAGTTTCAGGTGTACAATATAATTATTTGATATTTGCATATGTTGCAAAAAGATCACCATAATAAGTCTAATTAACATTCATCACCATAGTTACAATTTTTTTCTTTTAAGATTTAATTTTTAATCTTTAGATTTATCCTCAGCAACTTTCAAATATGCAATATGTTATTACTAATAATAGTGGCCATGCTGTACATTACATCCCACTTGACTTATTTAGTTTATAACTAGAAGTTTGTAACTTTTGATACCCTTGACCTATTTTGCCCACCCTCCATCCCTTGTCTGTGGCCCCCACCAATCTGTTCTCTGAATCTGTGAGCTTGATATTTTATTTCTTTGGGGTTTTTTTTTTTTGTTTCGTTTTTTAATTCCACATACAAGTGATATCATACAGTGTTTGTCTTTCTCCGTCTGACATTTCAGTTAGTATAATGTCCTCAAGGTCCATCCATATTGTTGCAAATGGCAAGATTGCCTTCTTTTATTATTTTCTGATGGCTGAATAATATTCCATTGTGTATATACTATATGGTATATACATACATTACATTTTCTTTATCCATTCATCCATCAACGGACACTTAGGTTGTTTCCATATCTTGACTATTGTAGACAATGCTGCAGTGAACTCAGTGAATATATCTTTTCAAGTTAGAATTTTTGTTTTCTTTGGATAAATACCCAGAGGCAGAATTGCTATGTTGTACGGTAGTTTGATTTTTAATTTTTCTGAGGACCTTCCATACTGTTTTCTATAGTGGATGCACAAATTTCCATTCTCAATAGTGCACGAAGGTTCCCTTTCCTTCACATCCTCACCAACACTTGTTATTTCTTGTCTTTTTTGGTAATAGCCATTCTAACAGGTGTGAGGTGATACCTTGTTGTGGTTTGTATTTCTTTGGTGATGAAGGATATTGAACATTTTTTTGTGTACTTGTTGGCAAGGCTTCTTTCCAAGGGGTGCATACTTCATTCTGTGTACCATAGTTTCTTTAACCCTCTATCCATTGGTGACTATTTGGGTGTTCTCTTAATTTTGATACTTACAAGTAATATAGTGGTAAACATTTTGGAACATATATCCTAATATACATATTTCTTTAGGAACGGTCTTAGGGAGTGAAATTAGTGTGAAAAGGATATGCGAATAAAAATATACAATCCATTTGATAAATCTCTCCGTAAGTTATAAATGGCAGAAAGTGGTCTTAATTTGATAGAGTATATAAGCGACATAATAATTTGAAAAATTACATAGCGACATAATTAAGCCTATATAAACTATGCAAAAATGCTTTGTTGTGAAAAACTGAAAGTTATATAAAATATGAAAACAGTACAGGTGTGTCATAAATATTCAGCTAATAAGAAATTGCTGGCAATTCGGTTGTATCCTTTTACACCTGTTACTCATTATTAAAGAATAAATATTAGATGAAATGGATATATAAGTAGATAAATACATGTGCATGTTAAAATGTTGTTCTGAAATTTGCTTTAAACATTTTTATCCATGTGTTTAATTCCTTCTGTATTAGTACCTGTAGTTCTACCTCATTCATTTTTAGTAGTTGCATCCTCCATCGTATACCATAGTATGGTTTATTTAATTCTCTCTCTATTTGGGATATTTGGGTTTTCTCCAAATTTCATAGTCTTAATTCTGTTCTTTTGAATATTTTTGTACATTTATCCTAAGGTTTCTCTGTTCCTCGGGATGGTTATTAACAAATGGAAGGGTAAACAGGAGCTGAGGAAGCAGAGATGAGCTCAGGTAGAAGTTTGAGAGCCTACCCGAGCAAAGAAGGAAAAAGATAAGGCATTATCTAAAAGCTTGGAAAGAGGTGTTTTATCTTTGTGACAATAAAAAAGCTGATGTTATGCACAAGATAACAGCACGAAGTAATGAAGAACTTGTAATGAATGTCTGCAGCCTCCTGTACCCCTTCTCAGTCAACTCTAATTAGCATTCAGGCTCTCCAATTCCCTGAAAACTTTTCTGGCTGTGGTCAACAAGGGCCCTTCATGCCAGGGTTTTTCTTCACTCTCTTCTCACTTGACCTGCTCTTACTGTGTGGGCTCAACTGCTCTCTTGGCTTTAAGTAGTCTAGACTTCAACTTTTACAATTTTAGTGCAAACCTCTCCTTTGAGTTCTAGAACTATGGGCATCCCTGTATTGACAGGTCACATGGCAATTTCTCACAGGAACTTCGAACTCAACAGATCCAAAACTAAATTCACAAGCTTTACTCTCCTTCCCAAACATTTTCTTCCTCCTCAGTGATCAATTATAGGTATAAGTCAGCTCTTGTCCATTGAAGACATCACTTTTATCAAGTCTCACAAGTGAAAGGATCAGTTAGGCACCTCAAATATCAGAGACTCAAAATAATGGTGTATTAAATAAGATTTACTATACTGTATACGTAAGGTTGCTTTCCCACTTGAAAATTATTTTGCGGCTCTAAAACATGCAATTTCTTGTCAATGATCTGACACTTTACACACAGAAAACCTATCATTTTAACTATATTTTATAAAATTAAGGTCAAAAGAGACTTTCTTTATAGCTAGCTATTTGAATCAAAGTTTAGGATTTTATTCATTTCTCTGGCCAAAAGGGGAGCTATTCAAAATTAGGTATAAATCTTAACATCCTTTTCTGTGTTGTTTATTGGTAGGTCGTCTTCTGTGAAATACTGAAGAAAAGGATTGCACACAGATTATTCAGTGGGAAAATCTGATTCAAATCCTCAGTTTCAAAAGATCTTGGATAGTTGCATCTATAATGATAGTGTTATTAATGAGGGCTTCTATTAGTTCTTGATTCACCTTGCATTTGAGGGTAGTCATGAGAAAAGATGTGGAAATACATTCTAACTTATAAATGTCTATGTTTTCCTTTAAAAATGTAAAATACCCAAGCGGTCCTAGAAGAGATTGAGTTTTGGTTCAAGTTAAAATAAACAGCTATTTCTGATCATTAGCATAAAATATATATATATAATCTCTAGGGCATAGTACTGAACTAGTCCTAGAACATAGTCCCAAGAATGCAGGGATCTTAACCTTGGAAGAGATCTCAAGACACAGTTTAAAGGTCGTGAACTAGTACCTACAGGCTGAATGTGATCAGCTCACTGTGTGTGTCTAAGTGTGTATTCTGAGTGCTTTAGAAATAATGTGAAAGCCATCAAATGGGGCATGAGGTTGGGGGCATTGCTCTCCAGCATGCCACATGCTCCATCCTTCCATATTAACTGGTCTGCTTCCTCTCTCATACCTGCCTGAGCCTTTGAAGACATTGGAGTTTGTAACTCCAGCCGGTTCAACTTATCTTCCAATTAAGCCCATCTGCCAGGTGGTGATCCAGGCTCTGCTTGAACACCCTCAGGGATGGTGAACAGAGAGCTTATTAAAATTTCAGGCAGCCTTCCTTGTTAGAAAGTTCCCTGAAATTGAGCAGAAACTTGATTCCTGGTAACTTCCACCTCATGGTCGAGTTACACGGAGCAAGCCTAATGCCTCCTCCACGGGACAAAATTTCAGATAATTGATGGGATCTATCACGTCCCCCATTTCATTCCAGGGCTTTTCTTCTCAAGGTTAAACACCCGCAATTTCTTTAATGTCTCTCATTTGGCATTCACCATCCTGATAATCCTCCTTTGAATGAATGTAATTCCATTTGTCAATGACCCTTATAAAATGTGTTTCTAGGAATGAACACAGCGATCTACATGTGGTCTGCCCAGCCCAGGGTAGAGAGGGGCTATTAACACCTGTGTTCTGGGCATTATGCTTCCATTAATGAAATCGAGGGCTACATTAGCTATTGTTAAGCCCTTCGCAACAAGCTTGGAAATGATGATTAAAGCATGAAATGCAGCTTGACCAGGTTCAAAGGAAGGAGCTTGCAGTTTAGAAGTTAGTGGATACGTAATAGAGATCTGTTTGAAAACTGAGGAAGAGCCTCTCTTTCAAAGGATGTAGGAAATCATATATGCAAAGGTGTGGATTTTAAAAATCTAGAAGAAAGAAGAAAAAATAAATGGATGTATTTGAGCTAAAAATGATTACCCCTTTTTTTCTCCTGTAGTGGTTCAATCACCTATTTTATAATTTAAAAATTAAAAATATTATCAACCTGTGCACATTACTACTCTGTTCTGGTATGTAGTATTTTTATCCCTCACATTTCTATATGCTCTGTTTTGTATACATTAAAGCAATGCTCAAATCGGCATGCATGTTCGTATCACTATGGTTTCCGGTATCCAAAGTCATCATTTGATATTTGGCAAGGTAAGTCATTATTCTTATCTCACTTTAGCAGATAAGAGATTTCCTTCACTTCTCCCAATTCCGACTTTTTTTTTTTTTTTTTTTTTTTTGCCTTTTTGCTTTTTAGGGCCACACTTGTGGCATGTGGCGCTTCCCAAGCTAGGGGTCAAATCATAGCTGTAGCTGCCGGCCTATGCCACAGCCACGCAAAATTGGAGCCACGTCTGCTACCTACACCACAGCTCATGGCAACGCCAGATCCTTAACCCACTGAGCAAGGCCAGGGATCGAACCTGCATCCTCATGGATGCTAGTCAGATTCATTAACCCCTGAGCCATGATGGGAACTTCCCCAGTTCCATCTTTTGCATCTTGCCACGGCAGGCTTCTTTTGTCATCACGGTTGAAGGTAGGGGCTGCTACTGATTCTCAGGCCACTCAGGGCAGGAAATACTTAAATATTTTAGCTTTAAGTACTTTAGAAACTTGCAGGTGCTTCAGGAGCAAGAAGTTCTCACACTGTCCCTTTCAGGCCCCTTTGCCTATATAGCTTTGAAGGTAATGGCGCTTAGCTATAGCATCCCATTTGCACCACCACCTTTGAAGTTTCTGTGATGAGTCCTAACTTTTTGTATTTGTCATTTGTAGTCTTTAAAGAGGGCCTCAAAGTTATATAAACTTCAGGCCCCACAACACCTGGCTTTACCCTGCTTTCCTCCCCGAATGTCTTTTGCACACCTGGCAGTTTTTCATTTACTCATGTATTGGCCTGAGGTGGAGGCGCGCCTTGATCCTTGATCCAAGTCCCACCTCATCATTCAGCCGGGTACCACACTTCCCTGCTTCAGCCCAAGGCCCAGGGTCATGTCTCCCCTCCCATCTTCTTGCCAGTCTCCTTGCCCAGGGAGCCTTTCCCCTTATTCTCAGCCTGGTTGGCATCTGAGGCTAGGCTGATCAGGAGCGGGTGATGCCCTGCCTGCTGGCCCTCACATTCTGGGCTTGCTCTCCCCAATTTCCAGCTGTCGTCCTTCACTCACTGCTCTTCCATTCCCAGAAGCGTGGCTTTGGTCACTACCTCTCTTGGACACCAAGCCTTCTGCTATGCGTGAGCATAACATCGTATGATCTAAGGTGGCTCCTCCAGTCCAGGTTAACCTTAATGCACATATGAATAAGGCCCTGGCTCTTTCTTCCTAGTCACCTGCTTTGGGTCACCATAAAGAAATTGCAGAAGCCTCGTATCAAAGAAATAATGTATATCATTCTGCATATTGAACATGAAGCTAGACTTACAATGAAAAAAAGGGAAATGCTAAACACATGAAGATGAGGTCATTTTTAATTCCCGGCTTCTCTAAGATTTTAGCACCTGCCTCTGTATTCTTTTCACTCTAATTGCTGGCAGCATTCCCAGTGACTTCAGTATCATCATAGGTTACCCTGCTGATATATTAGTTTCCCTTCTTTTATAACCTCAACTTTAATGATCTTTGCTTTCCACTCTGCTTTAGTGTCGCAGGTACAGATAGCATGTTTTCTTGACCCTTGGTGGCAGGAATAAAGGATGGCATAGCCATCTTGTACTCCCAACCATAACTAGCACAGGCCTTTTAATATATATTAGCAGCACAGTAAATATTTGTTGATTAAAGGAATCTATAAATATTTGAAAAGTGTAGCTGTAAAATCAAGAATGATAAATGAAGCTTGAGTGAGGTTAGTGTCTTGGAAATAATAATTGAAAATTATATTCTGGAAGATATTTTATTATCGTTCACGTTTCAAGGGTATTCTTTCTGATATAGTCTAAATAAGAATAACATGTTTAGGAATTATATTTTTTTCTCTCTAATCACAGAGAATACTTTTTACATTATTCTCAATGTATTTTATTTTTAAATATTTTTTTGGCCGTGCCCTCAGCATGTGGAAGTTCCCCAGGCCAGAGAGCAAACCCACTCCACGGCAGTGACCTGAGCCTCTACAGTGACAATGCTGGGTCACTTCACATACTGTGCCAAAAAGGAATTCCCTCTCAATGTATTTTAAACCATAAAATACCATGTAACATTTGAGCAGTTCCTCAAAAAGCAAGTTTTACAAAGCAGTTCAGAGCATATCTAAAATTTTATTTGGACAGTTAGATAGTGGAATTGCAAAATGGTTTATTTACACTGTTAACCAAGCTATAGTTACCAAAAGCTGTTCCAGTAGACCTGATGCATTATATATGTAACACATTATATATGTATACATAAAACGCAAGGCTCAAGAGAGTTTTCTTGGAGCAGTTTTTGTTAGTATTTGGAGATATAGAATGACTTGAAAGTGTCCATATTGTTTTTGAAGAATTGCTGACAAGCTGGCAGTATGTCCTATTTTTTCCTTTGAGAGTCATGAGTTCGCATATCGCAAAGATCTCACTGGAGATTTTGTCCATAAAAATAACTCTGATGTAGCTTGAAGCACAACTTTTATGAGACCCTTTGATTTGTTTTCCAAAGGTCAAGTTCAATTTGGTGGCTTGGTATGAGAATGTTTTAATTCTTATTCAGTTATCCCTACTTCCTCTAACTGCCCTGCACATCCCATCACCCAGCAAATAAAAATCCAAGCAGTAAAGTTGGTTAGCTAGGCATACTCTGTAAACCATGATGATTTATTCTTTCAGTGACCTTAATGATAGTTTTAGTGTAGTAAATTTTTTATTACAGTAAATTATTTATTGCAAGAGAGGCATGTGAGTCAACAAGGAATGCAGAAATGGTAGTGGAGAAATTTATGTTGTTTTTCTGAAGCGCCTCGCCACCACCTTCGTGCTTCTAACAAAACCTTGCATTATATGAAGTAAATGCTCGAAATAACACGGGATGGATTGGATTTGTAAAGCGGGTAGAGTGCACATTCAATTTCCAGAGTTTCCCTGAAAGGGACTCTTCTCATTCTTCATACTTAGTCTGGAGCCAAGCAGCTCACTGGTTTGCTACCAAGAGAAGCTTTTCCAGTGCTACTGTCTGACAAGGATCAAAGTTCTAACATTTCCAGTTTCCCTTCCTCCCTTCCTTCCTTCCTTCCTTCCTCCCTCCCTCCCTCCCTCCCTCCCTCCCTCTCTCTCTCTCTCTCTCTCTCTCTCTTTCTTTCTTTCTTTCTTTCTTTCTTTCTTTCTTTCTTTCTTTCTTTCTTTCTCTCTTTCTTTCTCTCTCTCTCTCTCTCTCTCTCTCTCTCTCTCTCTTTCTTTCTTTCTTTCTTTCTTTCTTTCCATTAAAAAAAAAATTTAGAGGGAGTTCCCATTGTGGCGCAGTGGAAATGAATCCGACTAGCAACCATGAAGTTGCAGGCTGGATGCCTGGCCTCTCTCAGTGGGTTAAGGATCCAGCATTGCCGTGAGCTGTGGTGTAGGTCGCAGATGTGGCTTGGATCTGGCATTGCTGTGGCTGCGGTGTAGGCCAGCAGCAACAGCTCTGATTAGACCCCCCTAGCCTGGGAACCTCCATATGCGGTGGGTGCCGCCCTATAAAGACAAAAAGACCAAAAAAAAAAAAA
The DNA here is from genome assembly GCF_054392235.1 of Sus scrofa. NCBI lineage: Eukaryota > Metazoa > Chordata > Mammalia > Artiodactyla > Suidae > Sus > Sus scrofa. The sequence goes on along the minus strand of NC_139393.1, from coordinate 54,196,135 downwards.
AAAAAAAAAAAAAAGGTTATAAAAAAAATTTGTAGTTGATTTACAGTGTTGTGTCAATTTCTGCTGTGCATGTATACACACACACATTCTTTTTCTCTTATTAGGTTGCATCATGGTCTATACCAAAAGACTGGATATAGTTCCCCATTTTCCAGCTTCTTGATATTCTTCCAAGAGACAGTGATAGTTGGTACTAAATGGCTATGATGTTTCTATTAACCATAGTATTAGATTAGTCAGAATGTGTCCATTGTGACCTTGCCAAATAAAATAGTTAACCATAAAATAGTAACTAAATTCCTCTCCTTTAAATGAGAAGCATTGTATAATAGCTCACTAATCCATAATTGGCCATGAGTTTTAAAGGGCAACATCCATTTGATGAAAAGTGATACCTTATCAAGACAGTAGGCCGGAGGCTTGATGGAGATCAGATATTCTCTCCTCCCACTCCTTGTCTCATCATTTGGAGAATAGGATGTGACAGGTAAACCGTCACTTAAATTTAAACGTCTGTGCAGAGTAGACTATCTGTTACTTATAATTCTAGAAACAGGCACTGTTTGCATCTATCAGACAATGAGAGCACATCCTTATAGTTAGAACCATGAAGGACTATGTGATCTTGAAGCCTCCTCTGAATCTTAAAACCAAGTTGACAAATGACTTTACAATCAAAATATTTTATTTCTTTACTTAATTACTCCTGTACTTATGAATTGATTATGCCCATTTAGTATAAGCAGTAAATGGCTACAGAGTTTCTGTTAACCACAGTATTGGATTAGTCAGAATGTGTCCATTGTGACCTTGCCAAATAAAATAGTTAACCATAAAACACCTTAATAGTAACTAAATTCCTCTCCTTTAAATGAGAAAGAAGCATTGTGTAATATTTCAATAATCTATAATTAGCCATGAGTTTCATTTATTTATTTATTTATTCATTTTTTGTCTTTTTTCCTTTTCTAGGGCTGTTCCCGTGGCATATGGAGATTCACAGGCTGGGGGTCTAATTGAAGCTGTAGCCTCCAGCCTACGCCAGAGCCACAGCAACTCGGGATCCCGAGCCACGTCTGTGACCTACACCACAGCTCACGGCAACCCCGGATCCTTAACCCACTGAGCAAGGCCAGGGATCAAAAACCCGAAACCTCATGGTTCCTAGTCAGATTCGTTAACCAATGAGCCACGATGGGAACTCCTAGCCATGAGTTTTAAAGAGAAACATTCATTTGATGAAAAGTGATACCTTTTCTATGGTTTCCCAGGACTGCAAACATGTTAATGATTGAATAAATATTTATTTAACAAGTAAATAGATAAATTCACTCCTCAGTTCAGTGAGGTATGTCTCTCTCTCTCTCTTTTTTTTCTTTTTCAAAAAGAGCTTGTGATTTACTGATTTCTTGGGTCTCTCACATATCTGCAGCTGTCTTTCTGTTGCTTTCATAGGTGAAAGCCAATTTGGCTGGAATAAAAATCTGGCACCTCACACATTTTCCTTCAAACATTTAGAGAAGTCACACTCACTGTCGTTTTATACAGTTGCTCTTTAATCTCAGTCCAGTCTCAATGTTCTATTCAGATCATTCCTTTATACGTATAATCGAGAATCAACTCGTTTTCTGGAAAAAAAAAAGTTATTCTGGTTCTTTTAATAAATAGTATCTACAGAATGATTTCCTTTAAATTTTTGAGATGGTTCCCTTTTCTTGATTTATAGTATAATTTCCATTTGCTACATGTTGTTTTATTTCACTTTTATCATCCTGATGAGGGGAGATTCATGTAGTCCTAGGGCTTCCTGTTAGCCAAGTTTTATGGATCTCAGTTGGTCCAGGCATTTTGTGTGTGTGTGTGTGTGTGGAGACTTCAGCCTCTGAGACCCCAGGATAATTGTGTACATATCAAAGTGACCTATTGTTACTCCAAGCCGAGTAATAAAAGGTGCCCAACAACATTAGTCATTAGAGAAAGGAAAATGAAAACCACAATGAGATACAACTACCTCTCTGTAACAATGGCTAAAATGACAAACACAGACCCTGCCATGTGGTGCTAAAGAGTTAGATGAAGTGGAATTCTCATACACTGTTGGTGGGAATGGGAAACAGTACAACTTGGTAAAACAGTTTGTGGATTTCTTCTTCTACTTCTTTTTTTTTTTTTTTTTTTTTTTTAAGGGCCGCACCTGTGGCATATGGCAGTTCCCAGGCCAGGTGTCAAGTCGGAGCTACACCACAGCTACAGCAAAGTGGGATCCAAGCTGCATCTGCGACCTACACCACAGTCATGGCAACGCCAGATCCTTAACCCACTGAGCCAGGCCAGGGATCGAACTGGAAACCTCATGGTTCTTAGTCAGATTTGTTTCTGCTGCACCATGACGGGAACTCCTGTTGGTGGATTTTAAAGAAAACCTCAACATACTTTTACCATTTGATCCAGCTCTTCCACTCCTAAATATTTACCCATGAAAAAATAGGAGCATATGTTCCTACAAAGACTTACATACAAGTGCTCATGGCAACTTTATTTCTAATAGCCCCAAACTGGAAACCACTCAAGGGTCCATTTAGAAATGACTGGATAAGCAAACTGTGATGTAGCCCTTCTATTGACTACTACACGGCAATAAAACAGATGAGCTGTTTAAACATGCTGCAGCCTGGATGAATTTCAGAATAACTGTGTTGTCTGAAAGAAGCAAGACAACATGGAGAAGAGACTATAATGATGTAAGATTCCAGAAAATACAGACGAATCTGCTGTGATAGGAAGCAGATCAGTGGTGGCCTGGGAGTGAGAGAGGCCTTTGGGGAGGGGAGGGATGGAAGGATTCAATCAGGAGTAAAGGGTATCTTCATTATCTTGATCGTGGTGATGGTTTTCTAGGGGTGTACACGTGTGTCCACTCTTATCAAATTGTATGTTTGAAATAAATAGTTCATTGCATGTCCGTTACACCTCAATTAAGCTGTTAAAAAAGAGAAGTGTTTGTACGTCTTCCTAAAAAATCCCTGAAATTTATTACCTCCATTCAGCTTTTTCTCATAGTAGTTTGTGATGATCCGCTGTCTTCAATTAGCTGGGTACTAAAAATTTTGTTTTCTTTCACAATCATCACTGAAATATTAGCCAGCACATCCAATAGTTAAGAGTGAGACAGAGGGGAAAAAAGGCATAATTACTGAAGGAAAAAAAGAAAAGAATGACCAAAAAATATGATTTTAATTCCAGACATTCCTGGAAAGCAGCACCAGGGAAACCTGGCCAGGAGTTGAGAAAAGATTATATAAACGCCGCAGGGCAGTTCTGCCAGGAGGAAGTGATAAATGACTAAAGGACCATGGCATTTGTGATGAGAAAGGAAATTAATCTCCCTTGTAGCTTATACTTTTAAGTTTTTCCAGTTGGAATTGTCTCCTCTAAGAGGCAAAAGAAGTGATTAAGGAGTGAAGTTGTGTCTTTAATTTTTTTATGAGTAATATGTTCTGAATATTTGGTTAAAATGTTTGACTTTTGGAAACTGCCCTTTTTAAAGCAAAAGTAGGATTTTATTTTTTGGACTCAGTGTTTCTTTGAAATTTGATTTGAGAAAATTGAGTTCCCAGTTACAGCTGCAGTTGAAGAAACCATTTTGTCTGTATTATAAACTTCCCAGATTGTTAGAAAAAGTACAATAATAGGAACAGGAGACCTGGTCCTCCTTACGTGGACAAAAAAAGAAAAAAAAAAAATCTCCGCAGCTGTAGCCAACTCATGTAACTTCTATGGGTCTCAAATTCATCATCTAAAACACCACATAGTTTAGCAGGAGTTCCCACTGTGGCCCGCTGAGATCAGCAGTGTCTTGGAAGTGCTGGGTTACAGGTTTGATCCCTGGCCTGGCACAGTGGGTCAAGGATATGGCATTGCCACAGCTGTGGCTTAGGTCTCAACTATGGCTTCGATCTGATCCCTGGCCTGGGAGCTCCGTATGCCACAGGGGATGGCCACAACAAACAAACAAACAAAGTAGTTTAATATAACTTTTAACTCCACTCTAGCATATAATTTATGATTCTGTATATTCAGGTTAAGGGATGTAAGCATTTTCAGACCACTTCTTGTCTTTCCAAAGATAGAACAGAAGAGGAATACTTGATAGACAATTTAAATGAAGAAAAGGGAAAAGAATTGATGCTCTGCTGGCAAAAATTAATAAATGATATAAATATAGTAGCAATTCTTAATAGTATTTTTTTCTCAGTGTTTCCCTAAAATTCATCTCTATTTGTAATGAACATTGCCCACAAACTATAGTGAGTGCCATTCCAAGGTAATGCCTTAGTCGTGTACAAATACATAATTTCACTTAACCGTAGATTCCCACAGAACTCAAGTGTTGTTTTGGCTTGAATTTGCAGTTATACTTTTCCCACTTAAATTCACTCTAAGTACATATCCATTCTTATGGGACCTCCTTGGTTGGCAGAGTTCAAACAGAAAGCTATAAATACAATAATTGAAAAAAAATTGTGAGCACATAAACCATGAGAAATTTTGGGGGAAAATATTTAGAAACGTATTCAGATCTACCAGCATAATTTCAGTGATAGCTCTGTGACGTCTTATATTGTGACTGTTTCTCCTATGAAATGGCAAATTACACAATTACCATGAAAGCTGACAATAAGGAACTAATCCACCAGCAAAGCTATCAGAGAAATAAGCCAAACAAACAAACAAAAACAAAAAACAAGGAGTGAATGCAAGAAGGGATGGGAAACGATGTCACTAATTCTATTTGGGAGAAACTGGCTCTGTCATGTGGCTTGGTGGGCAGGCAAAGGGAACAAAATAAACCTAGTATGTGTGGCTCATAGGCATTTTGTCATCTTGGATAGAGGAAGTGAATGTATTCTTCTAGCTTTGCACAGATTTGGGGGAAAATGCTTCTATAGAAACAGCCTAGACCAAGACAGGAGGCAGTCATCTAGCTTGGCACCTGTAGCCATGAAAATGAACTGCATGCATGGCACATGTCAGGAAGATTCATTCACTGCAGAGGGTTGGTTTTTCAGACAACCGCACCAATTGAATCACTGCTTGGTCTATGCAGGAAGTACCTCTAAAAGCACCAGGACACTAGTGTCAATCAAACTGAGAGTGACTAGAACACCTCTCCAGTCAAGAGACAGCACCAAGGAAGGTAGAAATCATGGAGGGAGCATTTCAGAGTCTCCCACCCCAGGCTTAAGCTGGAAGGAGTTTTTTGAGCAGGTTGGATGTTGTGGGTATTATGTTCTGAGGGCAGGAGTGGTTAGACTTAGGAGCTCCCTGGTGGCTCCATGGGTTAAAGATCCTGAGTCAGGTTGCTGCTAGGGTGTGGGTTCAGTTCCTGGCCCAGGAACTTCTGCATGTGGCAGGCATAGCAGAAAAAGAAAAAGGAAAAAAACTGGTTAAATTTGTTTCTTGAAATCTTCTTCAAGAATCCTCAATAGAAAAAAAAAAAAAATCACATGATCGCACGACCTGCTTTGGGAGTGGATGTGGTTTACAAATCAAGTGTCTGGAAATTATATCAGCTTCAGGTTCATCAATTTTTAAGGGACTCTCCTTGCCGTACGCTCCCCTTTCTAACTTGCTACTGGGTTAAAATGTGTCCAAACAGTGGATGAATTGTCATCTCTTGAGACCATTAAAAGGAGAGATCTTACCACTGGAAAATTCTTCCTTCTGTTACACTCAAATCTAAATGGCTGAAACTTGTACTTTTTCTTTCTGATTGAACCATGAAAACCGTACTCATTAAACTAGCCTTTAGTAATGTCTCTCTGTTTTGCTTATAAGATGTCATGAAAGGTCTCGCCTTACTTTGCTTCGATTCAGATGCGTGCATTATACGGCCCTGACTTGACTATGCGTAATATTAAATACAAAGCTCTCTTTGTAATTGAAATGTATTAGACTGATGCTATCATATTAGTTTCAGATGTACTGCATAGTGATTCACTATTTTTACAGATATACTCCTTTAAAAGTTACTAAGTCAATGGCTACAATTCCCTGTAATCTACAACATATCCTTGTGGATTATCTATTTTATATACAGTAGTTGCTACCTCTCAATCTCATACCCCTAACTTGCCTCTCCCATTCTCTATCAGCACTGGTCACCATGGCTTTGTTTACTATGTCTATATATACTATGTATATAGCTTCTGTTTTGCTATATACATTTATTTGTATTATTTTTTGGATTCTACATATAAGTGATATTATACAGTATTTGTCTTTCCCTGATTTATTTCATAAGTACAATACCTCTAGATCAATCTATATTGTTGCAAATGCCAAAGTTTCTTTTTTATGGCTGTGTAATATTCCAGTGTGTGTGTGTGTGTGTGTGTGTGTGTGTGTGAGAGAGAGAGAGAGAGAGAGAGAGAGAGCGCGCGAGCGAGCGCGAGATCTTAGGCATTTATCTGTTGATGGACACTCAGGTGCTTCCCTATCTTGGTTATTGTGAATAGTGCCACTGTGAACATTGGGGTGCATGAAAATTTTTGATTGAGTGTTTTTGTTTTTTTGTATATATACTCAGGAGTGGAATTGCTTTATTGTCTGGTAGTTCTTTTATAGTTTTTTGAGGAAGCCTCATAATGTTTCCTACACTTATTGCACCAGTTAAGCCTTATCTGTCACATCATTTGCAAATATTGTCTCCTATTCCATAAGTTGTCTTTTTGTTAGGAGTTTAGAATCAGTATATGTACTGCTATATATAAAATAGGTAAACAACAAGGACCTATTTATAGCACAGGGAACTACACTCAACCTATAATGAGAAAAGAACCTGAGAAAGTGTGTGTGTATATATATATATGAAAAATTACATATATATATAAAACTGAATCACTTTGCTATACATGTGAAACTGATACAACATTGTAAATTATCTATACTTCAATGAAAAATTAAATACCACCGTTTTAAAGCTGGTATAAAAAGGAAATAAATCAATTCGGCAATTTTTTGCTGGGAAAAATAGTTGTCAAGTTATTATCTAAATATTTTTTTCTGTGTTCTCATAATACTATTTATGGTCTGTGTTGATGGCTAATTCTCAAAAAAGTCAGCAGTTCTTTGACTGTTTCAATCTGATATACATTGCGTATTTTTAACTGATTTTTATTTTAGGTAAATTCCAAGAGAAATAAGACATTAGTTGATTGACATAAAACTGATTTAGCCATGCCTTTTTAGTGTACAGCTTTTTAATCTTTAATAATTTCCAAGATGACTTCAGTGACTTTGTGCATGACTTAATCAAAGTTAATTCATTTGGTTAATTCAAGTGGGCTTTACCTTAATTCAGTTTCTGACATGTATAGCCACATCTTGAAATAGACCAAAACCTAGCACTCTACTACATATGAAATACTAAATTTCAGTTCATCATTCGCTCTCTAACTGTGACAACCTAACTGTCCCGACTCTGTAAAACTAACATACCTACTCTTTGACCTTGGGAAACCTTCAGGCCCTGGACCACTGCATTTCCTTCTAATCTGTCTGCTTCTTTCTAGATTCACTTGCAGGCCTTTTGACCCTTGATTCCAAAGTCTGTGATTTCAGTCACTGTCACTGTTACTCCGCCTCTCTTTCTCCTTGCATTTCAGTTGCAACCCCTTGCAAAAATCTTAACTGTGAACTCATTTAACAGTTTTACATCTTTGCTTTTTCGCAGGTGAGGATTATTGAAAAAATAAAGTAACACAAAGTTTTTCTCATGTTTAAAGTACTCCTTTTTGACATCATCACCCTTTTTGATTATACCTTAGTTACGAATTTCTTACGAAAGTGAAACTGCCTTATAGGATGATAAGCATTGACTGCTATCACTTCCGTACATAGTCATTCCTTGCTTTTTCCCAGGATAAGCAATGGCCTATAAAATGGACCCTTTTTTGTTTCATCTTACTTGTTCTTGTTGATCATTCTCTCTTTTAAGCAAGCGATGTCTCCTTAGCTTCGGGGACTTTATTTTCTCCTGGATTTCATCCTCCCTCCTAGATTTTTCCTTCTTAGTTTCCTTTGCAGGCTTATGTGTTTCTGCCCATTCCTTAAATAGTCACCTTTTCCCAAGATGCCTCATTAGCCCTGTGTTCTTTTTACTATTCACACTTACAGGGCAACCTAAACTACATTCATGGTGTCAATGATCACTTACATGTTGTAATTCTTAGCCCTAAATTCTGCCTTGAACTCAAGACCCGTAAATCCAGCTAGTTCCTAGAAATCTTACACGTCTTACAGGAGTTTTGAGCTCTCCATGATTTAAAAGTGACGTGGTACTTTTCACCTCCAATCTGCTTCTCAACTGTATTCTCTCCTTAAATGAATGGCCTGAAAATTTCCTCATTCATGGAAGCTAGAAATACACAAGTCATCCTTCACTCCCATCTCCCACTCAGTCTCCACATCCGATCATTCCTAGGGCCCTCCAGGTACCACTGTTTTCCTTTTGTCATTTATTTCTGCTGAGATTCATCTACTGCAGTGCTATTAAATGATCATTGTTGAAGGCAACCTTTTTCCTTTTCAGAAGCACTCACAAATGAATAGGCACTTGTGAAGACCATGTGGTGATAAAGATTCTAAAAAAAATAGAGCAGATGACTCTGTTGCTTCCCTCTCAATACTGTTGCTAAAATATTAGCTTCCTTGAAAGTATCCTCTTTCCTAATGAAGTATCTAATGAAACTTTATCATAATACTTTAGAAAACATACAGGTCCCACCGACTGATTTTTATTTCCATGGACAGTGTTTACAACCAAGACATATAGATAGGACTTTGGAACCCAAGTGAGGCCTTGGGAAATTCATTAAACATCCTTTTTAGGAGGGAATTCTCTTGTGGTGCAGCGAGTTAAGGATCCGCCGTTGTCACTGAAGCAGCTTGGGTCACGGCTGTGGCCCAGGTTTGATCCCTGGCCTGGGATCAAAAAAAAAAATCCCATTCCTTTTAGGAAAAAAATTATCATGATAGATAATATTTATTTTATGGGCTTATGTGAGGATTAAGCAAGATATGATAAAGATGTAGGAAAGGTGCTAAATATTCATTGCTTCTCATTCTTTTCATTTCTGCTTTTCATGTTTGCCTGAGTAGTTTCTATGTATTTTTCTTGAATTGACCACTCAGGATGCTGCTTGAAGGGGAGAGAGAGCTTCTAAAGCATTATTGACTATGTACGTGGATGAAGCTACCATGTTAACTCCATATACATTCTCACTGTGAGGCACCTCCAATGCCCAGAAACATGAACATATTAGGAGATCCCATGCATACAGTCTCCAATAAAATAAAATAACAGTGACTACTTTTCAGTTGAAAGAAAAAAAGTAGTAAATTGAAACCAACATATATTTCATCCAGTGGCAGAAGCCTACCTCTTCGTGTAGTTGTAACAGGAAACATCGGTGAGAGGATTAGTAATGACAACCTCCCAGAAAAGAATGACATTAATAAAGAAATAATTGAAGGCATCCATTGCTTGTCATCCATAAAAAAAGGCTTTGCTTCCAACATGGTTAAAAGTACAATCAATCAACACAAGCCAAAACATTCTCCTGAAGAGATGGGGAAGCCATGCTCAGCTATGTGCTGTTGTAGAGAAAAGTGAACCTCTGCTTGAACTTTGAAGCACAGTTTATGGACTCTTTGCAAGTCGCTGTTGATGGTTAAATTTGTGTGCTCAGAAACCCATGTCCATAGGTGATCAGTGTAGTAGGTCTTTTTAAGTGTTGTGGAGCCTCTTATGAAGTCTCTTCCGTTTTCCTATAAAAGCTTGAGAGGTAAAGAAAGGAAAAACATCCTGGCTGACTCCTACCCAAGTGAACACATAAGATAAATCTTTAAAAGAGCATTGGGGTAAGAATTATTTTTCTGGAGTTCCCGTCATGGCGCAGTGGAAACAAATCCGACGAGGCACCATGAGGTTTCGGGTTTGATCCCTGGCCTCACTTCGTGGGTTGAGGATCGGGCATTGCCATGAGCTGTGGTGTAGGTTGCAGACGCGGCTTGGATCTGGAGTTGCTGTGGATGTGGCGTGGGCCAGCAGTAACAGCTCCGATTAGATAAGCCGCAGGTACGGCCTTAAAAAGACAAAAAAAAAAAAAATCCAATTAAAGAAAATTCATTTTTTAAAGCAGCAGTAATGAGAAATTCATAAGCCTGCCCTAACTTAATTTAAAATAAAAAAAATCCATAAAAATACTGGTTCTCCAACTATCAGAATTTTCAGGAAGGTGTAAAAGATCATCTGGGTTTAAATACAATGTAGTTTAATGTCTGTTCATAGAGATCTGTGTCATACTTCCAAGTCTGGCAATTTGACAGAATTGGGCAGTCATGTGAGTAAAGTCAGTTAATTTATTGAAAAAAGATTAAAACAATTACATCAATCAATTTGTTGAATTGCTTAATTGTTTGACATGTCATCTTTTGTATCATTTGTCTTGTAAATCTGATTTATAAGTGGTACATATGCCTTCAGAGAAAAGGAAAAGCTCCAGAGAGAAGAAAGAAAATCCACTTTTCAGTACAAGAGGGAAATTAAATCATAATTTAAGTTAGAAAAACTATACTTTGGGGGAGTTCCCATGTGGTGCAGCAGGTTAAGGCTCTGGAATTGTCACTGTAGTGGCACGGGTTTGATCCCTGGCCCAGCAACTGGGCCAAAAAATGGGTGTGGCCAAAAAATAGGGGAAAAAACCCTATGGGTGGCCAAAAAATAGGGGAAAAAACCCTATAATTTTTGGAAAATTATTTGCTTAGAAAATTGCAAATAATGCAGAGATTCCAGAAGTTCAAACACTTGTGATAATGTTTTAATTATATAGAGTAATTAAACCCCTTCAGACAAAAGTGTTTCCTCTTTTTTGCATGTATATGTTTATTTATTTTTATATTTTAAAAATTATATTTGATTTACTATGTTTTGCCCACTTCTGCTGTATAACAAAGTGACCCAGCCATATACACATTCCATACACACACACACACACACATATTCCTTTTCTTATCTTCCATCATGGTCTATTCCAAGAAATTGAGTATAGTTCCTTTTGACTGTGTCCAAAGGTCATAAGTTTATAGCAGCTTCATCACCTTCCTTTAAACTTTTAATTATCAACAATTGATAAAGTAAAGGAGTTCCTGTTGTGGCTCAGCTTGTTAAGAATACGACTAGTACCCATGAGGATGGGGGTTTGATCCCTGTCCCTGCTCAGTGGATTAAGGATCCGGTGTTTCCCTGAGCTGTGGTGTGGGTTGCAAATGAAGCTCGGATCTGGCTTTGCTGTGGCTGTGGTATGGGCTGGCAGCTGCAGTTCCAATTTCAACCCCTAGTCTGGGAATTTCCATATGTCGCGGGGATGGCCCTAAAAAGACCAAACAAACAAACAAAAAAAAGAATTGATAAAGCAAGAAAAAGTTTTCACTGCTAATTCAGAATTTTGAAGATGGTACTTTTATTTCACCCCCTTCAGGTCCCAGGAGGGCCATTCTGGACCTACAGCACCTGCACTGATTAGCTTATGCTTCATGGGACTCCATCAGTCTCCGGGCTACATCGAAGAGCCTTATACACACTGAATTTACTGATGGAGGGAGGACTCTCACAGGACCACAGGGCCCTCGCTTCAAACAGTAAGTTAAACATCGTATGTGGACATCTTTTGCACTCTAGTCTGTGTGCTCTGTTGTGTTTATATTGCGATAGCATCTGGATATAACTATTTGTTTCTGGAGCAATTTTTTTTTCCTCTTAGAGAACATTTTACATTTTGAAATTACTATACAGCTAATTCTAAGTATGCCTTTTCATTTTTAATTATTGAGTAGACTGAGCTGGCTAATAATAGACAATAATGTTATTTTTTTCACCAAGGTTTGGAAGAGTAGGTATATATGCTCTTGTTCTAACAAGTTATCTCAGAATCAACTTCTCACTGATTTTGCGACTCTGTTCTGTTTTGGGGCATGAGAGAGAGAGAGTTATTTGGAATTCTTCTTCCTGAGCTACAAATCCCAGATCAATAATTTAAATTTATGAGAATTCCTAGGCTATTAGATAAGACTGTCATGAACTGTTTGTATATGCTTCTTGTATCCCTTACCAAATAATTGCTCTTAGAGTGTCTTTTTGTATGCTATGTTTACTTAAATTTGAATTCATATTCATATTTACAAAGTTGGATGCCTAGATCTTAAAATAATTGAAGCTAAAAAAATACCATTTGAGAGATGGTAAATGGTTTTGGAATTTCAGAGCAGAAGAGGGAATTTAGGCGGGGGTTTAAACCTCCGTTATTATGGGAGAGACCAGTTCTGTGACCAGTTTTAACCAACTAGATAAAAAGTAAATATCTAATTCATGGTATTCGGGAAACTCAGAACTGGAGAAGTAATTCAAATATAGATGCTTCAGACTGAAATGTTATGTTGGATGTATACTTATTAAGGGTATGGCCTCGAAGAGCCAAATATGGCTTTTGGCTAAATTTTCTCTAAAAATTAATGTCCCCCCGCTCCACTTTCTCTCTTTTTTCCCCTTCACATTATTTGTTCACTGATGATCTAGAGCCTGGAAAGATATCAAATATCATCTCCTTAACAGTACCTGCAGAGGAACTGGTTATGATGTTTCGTAAACTTTAGAAAATGTGCCCTTGACTATTATGATCATTTTTTCTAGATGCCCCCCCGCCCTTGACTATATTTGGGTGGCAGGGGGCAGGTCTTGGGTTGAGATTGTAGACTGAGGGGGGCAGGCATGGTTCTCTTCTTTCCACGGCCGGGAGCACAGGTACCTGGGTTCTTAGTAGGAAGGACATGGTCTAAACGAACTTCAGTTGAGAAGAGATAAGGCTACTTCCGTGGGGTTTTGGGAGGTAAAATTCTGAGAACTATTTGAGGGGCTAAAAAGAATAGCAGTATGCCTGGGAAAGGACTATTAGAGAGTAACGTTGTCTTTTCCTGCATTTCAATGACCTTCCATTTGTCTGTGGCTTCTGCTTGGTCTTGGCTGTGCAGTAGGCGTTGAAGGGCAGGCATGAGAGGAAGTGACCCAGAGAGGGTAGTGGTGTCACATGCGTGCCTTCCTTAGCAAGTCCTCAGTGGTGGGGGAAACTGGAACAAGGATGGTGACATGACTGAACCTACTGCTATTTGTGTGAAAAGGAAGAATGATGCCTGAAGGCTGCAGAAAATGGGACCATCTGGGTGACATTAAGATTGTTTGAGGAATGAGTTACCGTCATTATTATCATCGCAATGTCATCAACAATCCAAATACTGACATCTGTAGTGTGCTTTTTTGAAAATACTTTGCCCTAATATCATCTTACTTGCTTTTTATCTGAGACTTTGACTGTAGCGTACTGTTGGGAAATATCTTTTCCACAAGATACCAGTCTAATTATAAAGTAAGACATCTCAATGTAACCATTTTTGGGAAACTTCAGCACCCTAAAATAGGATATAATGAGAAGAATGTACATTAGTGACTCTTTTTACTGTAAGCACTTTTTTTTTTACATTTATTGCTTTCTTTACATTAATTTTCTCAAACATTTATACATAGGTACAAAATACAGATATGCTGTACACATATATACAAAAATGCACACATACAGCATGCACTACATTTATATTTGTATCTAATCCAACAACCCTTTGCAACAGGAACTCTAATCACCTTCATTGCGCAGACATGGAAACAGAGGAGTTAAGCAGATTCAATCACTCACTCTGTGCTGTGGATGGGGATTTGAATCTATTGGTCTTCTTCCGTCGTCTCTGTGGAACCCGAGTTTGCCCATGCTCTGAAGGCAATTTCCGAAATAGTTCCCGTGTATTAAGAGTTGGCTGCGAGAAATTGAGATCATCTCTGGTTTAAGTTGTATTGCAAAGGAAAACACTTCCCACTTGTTTTACATTTGTCATCTTTATAGTCACTCGGTATTTGTAGTATTTGTAAATGGGGATACATTTAAATGCAATGTCATATACTTTGAAAGTGTAGTACATTTTTGTTGCTCGGTTTAAAATTCATCACAGAAGTCATTTTTCTCTCAAGGAATGTCTGAGTCCATTAGCTTAAAAGATGCTATTGGGGAGCTCATCGTATGCATGTTGCAAAAAATGTTCAGCTCTACTTAATGTGCATTTGTGAGAAATGCCCATGCATTTATGGTCTCTATGATGCGCTAAGCTTGTTTATCTTTCTCTGCCAAACCGGTTGACTGTACCTTCTTTGCAAACCATCAGTCACCTGACCTGAGGATGGAGAAAAGGCTATTTTATAAATTAAATTTTTCTCATCTGTGTACATCTTCCTGTAAGTGAAAAGAGAGTTTACCTTTTTGGGGTACAGACCTTTTGTTTTGAGTAAGATATTGAACTGAAGAGAAGACAAGTATTTCAATTTATTGTACTAGTCTGCCTTGATTACATAATGGAAACACATGTCATGATGGATTATGTTCTAAATATTAACAGACATCATGTTATTCTTCAGGTGTTAATAGTAAACACTGTTACAGGCTTTCTGGAGCTATAGGGCTGACTTGGAAAGGGTCTGTAAATTTGCCAAGGTTTATGCAGGTTGGTAATTAAAGAACCTGCAGTGTGAGATTTGGCCGAAGAGAAGAAAAACTATTATAATTTGTTGAACTCTTCTACCTTGATTACATAATGGAAACCCATGTCTTGATTGAAAAGGTCCTAAATATTAATGGCCATCATTTTTTATTCGGGGGTGAGCAGTAAACACTGTTATAAGCTTCGTGTACGTGTAGGGTTGACTTGGAAAGGTTTTGTAAATGCACCAGGAGTCTATGCAGGTTTGCTAATTAAAGGAGCAAGTAGGACAAACTACAGAAAGGGCAAAAAGGAACAGGAGAAAGAAAAGCTGAATATGATGAATTACACGAGCAGACATTAAGATGAAATAAAATGGAGCTTTCCTGATTTAAATTTGTTCAGGAAATCAGAAATAACTGCTAGGTATATGACATAATTGACCCTGAAAATGTAGGTATGGGAAACTGCTTATCCATTAGGAAAGCGAAAATGATGTCCACGAGCCAGGTGCAGGGTACCGGAGAAAAGAAATCATCAGGAAAGGTGAGGCGACACTGCTTAGGATGCTGCCTGCTACTTTCTAAGGAAGGGGAGCCCTTGGTTGCAGGTAGTCTTCTGTTTAGTGGGTGAATGTCTCCTATGAAAGAGTACTTCCATCTTCTATATGTTATTACTGACCAGCCATCACATGCATAGACTTAGAATGAAATTGGTGTAACTAGACAATCACCAGGAACCCTTGGAAGCCACTGTTTTGAAGAGTAGAACCTGCTGCAGGAGAAGGAGAAGCTTGAGGAATGATGGTCTAGATTCTTATGAAGATCAAAGCACTTTCTCAGTCTGTACTTGAAAGAGCATCTGTATTAGAATCACCGGCAATGATGGTTAAAAATTGGGTTTGAGACGTTCTTGTCGTGGCTCAGTGGTTAACGAATCCAACTAGGAACCATGAGATTGAGGGTTCGATCCCTGGCCTTGCTTAGTGGGTTAAGGATCCGGCGTTGCTGTGAGCTGTGGTGTAGGTTGCAGATGTGGCTCAGATCCCACGTTGCTGTGGCTCTGGCACAGGCCAGCAGCTACAGCTCCGATTGGACCCCTAGCCTCAGAATCTCCATATGCCACGGGTGTGGCCATAGAAAAGACAAAAAAAAAAAAATGGGGTTGGTAGATGCAAACTAATACCTTTAGAATGGATAAGCAATGAGGTCCTGCTGTATAGCACAGGCAATTATATCCAATCTCGTGGGGTAGAACATGATGGAAGATAGTATGAGATGAAGAATGTGTGTGTGTGTGTGTGTGTGTGTGTGTATGATCGAGTCACTATGCTGTACAGCAGAAATGGGCACCACACTGTAAGTCAACTACACTTTAATAATAAATAATAAATAAATGGATACATATTGATTCCCTGTACCCTACCTCATCTCACTGAAACAGAATTTCTAGGGGATGGGCCAAGAAACCTGCTATGCATTAAAAAAAAAAATCATTCCAAGTGATTCTTAAACCCACTAAGAATCAGCTTATTAAAGTATTTTGGAGAGGAAGGAATCTTTATAGAATTCTTAGTGTGGTTGTACATCTGTCATAGAGATCAACAAAGGGAAGATGCAGAGGACAAAGTGCATAGGACATGTTAAAGAAGGAAGACATTTTTCATCAATGGTCACTTAGATCATTCGGAAAAAGATTCACCACTACACAGCTGCAGGAGGATTCTGGTGGGAAAGCCCTGGGGCTACAGGTGGAAGTGGTTTCTGTCTACTCAACAAGGTCCTGCGTGTTGGTAAAGATTTACTCCAGAAGGTCACAACAGTGTTAGGTGGAAGCTATGTGTAGTGCCTACATTCCTGGACTTGAATATTAAAAAAACGTGAATGGGGTTTTGGTAGATCTCTTATGTTTACTAAGGGCTATCATTTCTGCTAAAGCAACCGGATCATGATAAAGATTTCTCATACAACTCTAGCTTTAAATCGACCCAGAGAAAATTCCAGGATTGGCTGGACATGGTCCCTCAGTACCAATGACAATTTCAGTTCTGGTTGATGATAATGACATTGGAAGAGGATAAAATAGAATATGAAAAGGCAATAGCAGACTATATGGATGCTTTGGAATAAAATGAAAAGTGCCTGGTAAGCGGTTAGCATACACTTAGTAGAAACTGTGAAAGGTATGTTTGAAAGAATGATAAAGCCTTATCCTTTGGTTTTAATCTAAATTTCAATGGGTGGGAAGAAAAACTCCCAATAAAACTGCCGTACACTTTTGTAAGCAGAAGATAGAAAATGAGAGCCAGATAAAGAAGGACCATTGGCAGGAAAAAAATTTCCTAATTTTTAGATGGACATAACAGAGTGTTCTTCTGTTTCCAGATGCCTTTGTATGGAAAGCAGGCAGTACATGTGATTACCAAAGTACTGAAATTTTTAGTACAGGAATGAAAAATGTCATGGTAGGCATAGCTTGAGACGTCAGTTGAAACTCAACTAATACAAGGTGGCATTAGAAAGGAACAATTTGATCAAAGATCCTAAGTCTAGGGAATTCCCATTGTGGCTCGATGGGTTAGGAACCTGACTAGTATCCATGAGGACTCAGGTTCAATCCCTGGCCTCGCTCAGTGGGTTAAAGATCCAGCATTGCTGTGAGCTGTTGTGTGGGTTGCAGATGCAGCTCTGATCTTGCACTGATGTGGCTGTGGCGTAGGCCGGCAGCTGTGGTTCAGTAGACCCTTAGCCTGGGAACTTCAAGGAAGGAACAGTTTTGTAGGAAGTGAATGCATGTAGATTGCAAAGCTGCCATGGAGCTACGCTACAAATAGGAAATTCAGCTGACTTAACAAATCCTGCAAACATTATTTCCTCAAAGGAGAGCACAGAAATAAAAGAAAATTTTAATTTTTTCCCTGATATAGTCATTGTTGAGACATTGTTTTGTTGCATTTTATTCCAGCATTTTTTTACATTGTGATTTAATGGTAGGTATGTTTTAGACTGTGTGTTTCATTAATATCATATAAAAAGCATGTTTGTTTCTGTATCATTAGTGTTTAATAAGTAATATTTTAATGGTGGTATGATATTATGGATGACTCAAAAATATGCTTAATTAATCATCTGTTGGTAATATTTAAGTTCTTCTGAATTTTTTTTTCCTATGGTGGTGAAAAGTTTTCATTAAAATAGAATTCTGGAAATGTCATTATGGTCAAAGGATATGAACACTTTTTAGTTTCTGGACACAATTTACACAATTATTTTCCAAAAATGTCATTTCCATAACAGTCTCACCAGAAGTTTGTGACTGTGTCCATCTCAATGTACCTTCGTATGTACTAAACATTCTAATAATTATTTTCACTAATATGAGAGATAAATTAATGTACATAATTAATAGTACTGAGGTTGAATTTTTATATTTATTCGCTGTTTTACTTATTTGTTTATGTATGTGTGTTTGTATGTGTGTATGAAGTTAGTTCTTATGCCTCTTTCTCTATGAAAGACAATTATTTTTTCTCCTGCATTTCTGTATACTCATTACACAGTTAATTCTCAGTCTAAGGTTTGCCACCCAGTTTGATTTGTTGTGTTCTTTGAAACCTCTGGGGTTTTGGCATTGGGTAGCATTTAACCTTGGTTTTCGGTGCTGTTGTAGATTTCCCACTTTTTATCTATGTTTGACAATTTATGATAATTATAGAGGAGGGCACAAGGAGCTGGATACTAGTTACTCATCCAGTTAGTAGAGTTTTTGATGTATTCTTGGGATTTTCTGTGTGGGCCTCCAGGAATGGGGTGTTCTACATTAAAGAAATTTTGTGTCCTAAAAAAAAATTGAAAGTCTTATGGGTCTGGCTCCTTGGGGGTATTTGTAAAACTTACTTAGCATCCTAAACTGCTCTGGAACTTCTGACATCATATTTTCACACCCTGAACACAAAGCCTGAGCATTTACCACAAAGTGCTTTAAACAAATGCTTCTTGTAGATACCATCAGAAAGTACTGGATAGTTCTTTGGATGTTTTGTTACTGTTTTTACCAGCACCTAATAATTTTTCAAATTCATACTCTGATTTGATAAACAGATGTCCATTTTCATTCTGTCTGAAGTAACCTAATTGCTTCTAAGAACCACATCTTTCCAGCTTAGATTTGTCCCAGATTGGAATTTTTTCGACAAAATTTTTTTTATTGGTTATGCATACAACTAAGATTCTGATCCATCATATATGCTATGAATAAACTTAGAAAAAAGACCCAAAGTGATAATCCTAAGAATTTCTTTCTCTTATTTTGCATAATGAATAATATGATTATTTCTTCCTTCTTTCCTTTCTCCCTCCCTCTCTCTTTCCTTTTGCCTTTTTTCCCCCTTAATAATGAAGGCTATCTAACTTTCTTTGAGAACAGCTTTAATTGTCTTGCATAGTTTTTAGCCTTTTTTTTTTTTCTTAAGGGCCACACCCTGCATCTTATGGGAGTTCCTGGGCTAGGGCTTGAATGGGAGCTGCAGCTGCCAGCCTTCACCACAGCCACAGCAATGGCAGATCTGAGCTGTGTCTTCGACCTACACCATAGCTTGCAGCAACACAGAATCCTTAACACACTGAGCAAGGCCAAGGGTCAGACCCTCATCCTCATGTACCCTGTGGGGTTCTGAACTCACTGAGCCACGGAGGGAACTCTTGCAGTTTTTAATATCAAACAGCCACTTTTTAATTTTTTCAAGTAGGTTTTGATTACCCTTTTTGATTGAAGCATTAGCTAGGAATATATATATCTTAGTTTCGAGCCACGTTTTAATTTTTTCAGGTAGGTTTTGATTACCCTTTTTGATTGAAGCATTAGCCAGGAATATATATCTTAGTTTCCAAGAACTTTTCTTGCCACATTTTTGCTATTAATTTCCATATATATTGGATTATGATCAGAAAATGTGATCTTTGCTTTTTTAAATTGTTGAAATTTTCTTTGTGGGCAGGTTTATATTAATTTTCATAAATGTTCTGTGTAAATGCAAAATTTTTATATTATTTTTAGAGATGTGAGTATGCGGGTCTATTACATTTTTTTCGTGTTTGTGTCAAAGTCTGCCATGCTCCTTTCATTTTTAGTTTGCTAGAGTTGTTTAATTCTGAATGAAGCATATTCAAGACTCCAACTATGTTTCTATCCGGTTCTTTTGCATTTTCTAGTCAGAGGCTATACAGTGTGTTCCATGCAGGTTTATGAATATTGTCTTTTAAATGTTGCCTTTTTTTTTTTTTTAAAGACCTCACATAGGTGTGGCACATGGATGTTCCTAGGCTAGGGGTCAAATCGGAGCTACAGCTGCTGGCCTACAGCAATAGCAGCAACAGCCTACCACAGCCACAGCAACGCCAAATCTGAGCTGTATCTATGATCTACACTGCAGCTCAGGGCTACACCAGATCCTTAACCCACTGAGCAGGCTAGGGATTAAACCTGCATCCTTGTGGGTGCTAGTTGAGTTCGTTTCTGCTGAACTACAATGGTTACTCCCAAAATGTTGCCTTTTATCATCACAGTCTTTTCCTAAATATCTTATTTTGTTTTAAGAGCTTGCATCCTGTATTTCCAAATGGTCTGTTATTACCTGTTTAGATTATCCATGTGAACTGTAAAGTTTACTTCTGACCACTGTTTTGGCTCTCATTTATTTTCCCCTTTTGATTCTGCTCAGGTGTATTTCCTAGGGTCTGTTACATGGTCACACTGTCTCAGACTTTCTCTATATTGTCGGATATCTATTTATACCCTGACAGATGACTGATATTTTGGGCTGGCTATAGAGTTGTGGAGATCAATTCTTTCTTTCTTGGTAGTGGCTCTACACCTTGTCGTATTTAGAGTGGTGTCAGTGATACCATGAAGGTCAATATAATACTTTTTCTTTGATATTGACTCCTAGTATGTTTAATATTTGTAGGTTTTCCTCTTAATTCATTAATCTCATAAGTTTTACCATGTTATGCTGACTCTGTGTCATTTATCATAAATCAGGATTGAGACTTGGCATGATTTTAGTGCAATTCTTTTCTTTCTCTCTCTCTCTCTCTTTTTTTTTTGCTTATCCTTTACTTGTTATTTTACTTTTTCTGGAAATTTAGTAACCATGTTTCAGGATTCTTAGATATTTCCTTCAATTCTTCAAAGTTTTCTAAGATTTCATCACTTTATATTTTGACATTTCTTTCACTTTTTCCTTTCGGCTTTATATCTGGGCTCAATTGTGGGGATGCTTAATCTGGTAAATTGCGTAGTAGAGAAATTATGATTCTTTTTTTCTGCCACAGAATCTCCAGTATTGCTCCTATTCCATTCAAATTCCTGTCTTTCTCCTTGTAATAGGCAGAATCCTGAAAGGGCCTTGAAGACTCTCTCCTCCTAGGGTACACACCCAGTATAATCCTTCTGCCTGGAGTGTGGATGGACTCTCAATGTGAGGGGATAGCTGCCCTCTTGGTTAGGTTGTGAGATATGAGAAAAGTGATGGGATAGCATTCATGTGCAGTGAAAAACAACTATACTGAAATAGTTTTCCTTTTCAGTATTTTAACAGTGTAATTAGTTGCCCTTTTGGACTGTTAGAGAGTTCTTACAGGTAATTCTACTTACTGAGCACTTATATGCCAAACCTCATACTTTGTGCTTCAAATGTTACTTCCTTTAATGCTATTGCAATTTCAGTAGGTGTTTTGGTAGTTCTTTGGGGTAGTTTTTACCCCTGTTAAAGATAAGGAAACTGATGGGCCAACGGTGCCAAAGCTCATAGCTTTGGTGAATGGCAGAGATGAGATGCAAAGACACGCTTTTCTGGCCTCAGATTCTCTCTCTCTCTCTCTTTTTTTTTTGGTCTTTTTGCCATTTCTATGGCTGCTTCCTGTGGCATATGGAGGTTCCCAGGCTAGGGGTCTAATCAGAGCTGTAGCCACCGGCCTACACCACAGCCACAGACCCAAGTCTGCCACCTACACCACAGCTCACGGTAATGCTGGATCCTTAACCCACTGAGCAAGGCCAGGGATCAAACCCGCAACCTCATGGTTCCCAGTCGGATTCGTTAACCACTGAGCCACGACGGGAACTCTGATGCCCTCAGATTCTTTCCTCTGAAAAACTACATTATATCAGATGGTATCCACAGTTGTTTTGGTTTTTTTGTTGGTTTGTTTTTTCTTAGGACTGTACCCACGGCACATGGAGATTCCCAGGCTAGGGGTCAAATCAGAGCTGTAGCTACTGGCCTACGCCACAGCCACAGTGATGCCAGATCCGAGCTGCATCTGCAGCCTGCACTACAGCTCATGGAAACACTGGATCCTTAACCCACTGTGGCCAGGGATTGAACCTGAGACCTAATGGTTACTAGTCAGATCCATTTCCACTGAGCCACAATGGGAACTTGTATCCATAGTTTTAACAGCAAGTAGAAAGGCTAGAACTACGTGATTATCTCCATACTTCTATTGCCTGGTGTAGTAATTGTCTTATAATAAATATTTGTAAAACAAAACCGGAAGGTAAAAAAGAGGAAAGCAAGTGATTAAACATTGAGATGGTGTTGGGTGGAAAATAGATACTAGGGATCTTGACTGAGTGTAAAAATTAGTGACTTAGAAAAATCAGATGATTGTAATATTGGTAACAGTCAGCCTCCAACTGAAATGCCTAAGATTGCTAACTTTGTCATTAAAACTTGAAGGTTTTTCCTTCATGAAAATTTGGATTCCTAGTGGTTCCCCAAACCTACTTAAAATATTTCTGTGAATAATACATAGAGATTGTTGTAATACCATTTTCATTTGTAATGACATTATTTCAGAAAAATTTCACCTTTAATTGTCTTATAATATTGCTTATGTAATCTAGACCACCTCAAAAAGTAACTGATACAAGGATCAGGATCAAAAATAAACATTTTCACGTTAGAAAGGAGAGGTAACCCAGAGGTCCATACGTTTTTTATTTACTCAGCAAACATTTATTAGACCCCCCTGTGTGTCAGGCACCTTACTTGGCAGAAGGGCTCTAACAGAGCCTTTGCTTTAGGAAAAGACACAATCTCCAGGGGTAACAGGTGTTGAACAAGCAGTTAGAAGTGTTGTGGAAATACATGATGTTTATCAGGAGGAGGATCTGAGGTTGGGTGGGAAATAAATGCATGTACCATGATGAGAAAGAATACCAATGATCCAGTAGCTGAAAGAAGGCCCCGAATGTAAAGAGCATTTAAGGGAGAATGGCAAGAGATGGTGCCAGAGAAGTGACTGGGAGGCCCACCACCTAGGCCCTTGCGGGGAACGAGGGTAGTCTGTCAGGGGTTTGAACTTTATCCCGAGGGAAATGGAAAAGCACTGAAGAGTTGGTTAGAAGTTGGAGATTGACAGGATCAGGGTTATATCTTTCGGCTGGAAAGAGGAGAATAGATTATGGCGAATGACAGAAGGGGGATGGAGTTCCTGCTGTGGCACAAGTGGATGGCGGCATCTTGGGAGCACTGGGATGCAGGTTCAATCACCAACCTGGCACAGTGGGTTAAGAATTTGGGGTTGCCACTGCTAGGTTGCAACTGTGGCTTGGATCTGATCCCTGGCCCAGGAACTCCATAAGCCACAGGGCAACCAGAAAAGGGGAGAAAAAAAAAAAAGAATAGAAGGGGAAGGTCAACTAGAAAATGCTTGCCATACATCAGCCAAGAGATGAGATTTTCTTAAATGAGTATGAAGGAGGGAAGATGAGTATGAATGGTTGGCTTCAGGAGGTAGAGATGATGGTTTAGTATTGATACACTTGAAAGGGGCACATCAAGGAAGAGTCTCAGTTTCTGATCTGGGAATACTGGTGAAGAGGGTTATTGAGGGGAAAATATGATGAGGTCAGTTTGGGATGTTTGAGTTGAACTGCCTCTGAAAACATATACATGGAGAGGTAGAGGGGACTGTTGGAAATACAATGTGGAGCTCAATTTGAGATTTACCGGCATAGCTATAATTGAAGGTATGGGGGTAGCTGAAGAGTATGGATTGAGGGGAAGGAGAGGAGAGTGAGAGCTCTGGTGAGGTGGAAGATGGTGAGCCAGGAAAGAGCAAGGACACTGAAAACAGTACAACTACTAAGAAGCTACAACATGGTTAATTGTATCACATGTTTCCAAGCTGTCCAAAAAGATGAGAGTGGAAAGTGTCTTCTTGATTTTTTTTTTTTTAGGCTACACCCACGGCATGTGGAGGTTCCCCGGTTAGCGGTCGAACAGAGCTGTAGCTGCTGGCCCACACCAGAGCCACAGCAGCAGAAGATCCAAGCTGCATCTGCAACCTACAGCACGATTCACAGCAATGCCAGATCCTTAACCCACTGAGCAAGGCCAAGGATCGAACCTGCATCCTCATGGAAGCTAATCAGATTTGTTAACTGCTGAGCGATGACGGGAACTCCCTCTTCTGGCTTTAATAACATGGCAGCCACTGGGGTCTTAGCAAGAGAAATTTGGTGGACTTGTGGGGCCTGACGCCAGACTGGAGTGGGCTTACAGATGATTAGAACCACAGGAAAAGGAAGGAATTGAAGTAAAATTAGACCATGAGTAAGAGGTGGGGCAGGGTGATTACTAGGTAAGAATTAGGGGATTATAGGAGGCTTTAAATTACGTTTTACCTTGTTTTTTTATAAATTGCAAGAAGCTTAAGCATATGTACATTCTGATAAGGAGAAATAAATCAAGAGAAAGGTATTGTTACTTCCGTCTTCCTCTAAGTTCACATAGCTCCAGATAGAGCTGGGATTAAGCAGTTTAAGTCTGGGGATTCTGATTACTTTGCGATTCAAGAGTTAAATTATGAACTTGGATTAAACAGAGGAAAAATATCCTTTTAGAGCATCAGATAGTCTTTTTACAAATATTGAATTATGGAAGAGGGGGAGGCTATATAGCAAGAGCTGCCAGGTCAGTCATAAAGTTATTATGAAGTACGTGTATCTCTGTGTCAGCTTGTCCCAAAGGGAAGGACCATGAGCACACTGAGTTATGGCTTCGTGAAGAGGGCTGGAGGGAGCCGGTGATTTGCACCGAGCACCTGCATGAATCTGGCTGAGATTTTGGCAACAGACGTAGCTTCAAACTAGCTTGTTATTATCATAATTTTTATTGTTGTCATCAATTTTTGCACAGTGTTGGGATTTGAAGTGGTGGAAGCAAGCCAAGCCCATTCCTGACCACCACCTTCCTGGCTACTGTTAGCCTAAAAAGGGGAGCAATGGCCAATCTTAATGGTTAGAGGGCCAGGGTATTCTCTGAATCCGGTTTCCGAGTAAGAAGAGGTTTCTGTGTTAAAGACATGTAGCCAGTCTCTTCTCCACAGCTTTTTCTCCATGAGACTTGATGATTGAGAGGCAAGAGGTCTATGCTCAGCAGCTCTTACTAGTGTCTTTCCACCACGCAGCTGGCTGTGCATTATCAGGGCCTGGAAGCAGTTATTAATAAAATAATAACTGAATCTTATGTGGCTGCTGGTTCTTGGTTTGATTATTTTTTGAAAATCTGTGGCAAGGGACATAAGGGCTAAGGGGCTATAAATGATTTATAGGCTTGGATTTGGCTCTGGAAGTAATATTTGTGGTTCCTCCATAGGTCCTAGTAATGGGAGAGGTGATAGATTGTTTTAATAAATTTATCCAAAACATCAGTTTTAATACGTCACCATTTGTGGGAGATTATTGGCAAAAATAGCTGCACATCTTTACTTTTGTCTATGCCCTTTGTCACGTAACCTTACAGCCCCTCCCATCATGGACTAAAGTCTCTTTTCTACCCTTAAATCAAAACTTGCTTATCCAGTAAAATTCAGTGGACGTGATGGAATGGCAGCCCCACACCCAAGCCTTATGAACTCTTAAGTGCTTCTGATCACTTTCTTGGGACCCCCTACCAGGGCTATATGAATAAGCCCAGGCTAGTCTCATGGAGAATGAGGGACCAGTCACCAAAGCTGTGAAGCCCAGTTGTCCCAGCTGAGACCCTAGAGATGGAGAGATTAGCAAAGCCACTGGCTCGATTTATAGCTGACCATGGGACATGAAGGTGCCACACCAGAACCATCTCCACTGAGCACAGCCGAAATTGCCAGCACTCAGGATTATGTGCTAAATGATTAGCTGCTTTTTTTTTTTTTTTCTTTTTTCTTTTAACATCTTTCTTTTTTGGCCGCACCCGTGGCATATGGAAGTTCCTGGGCCAGGGACTGAATCTGAGCCCCACATCTGAGACCTGAAGCTGAATCCTTAACCTCCTGAGTCAGGGATTGAATCAGCGCCTCCATAGAGACAGGCCGGATCATTAACCCTCTGCGCCACAGTGGGAACTCCAATGATTAGCTGCTTTTTAAGTGACTAAGCTTTGGTATGGTTTGTTACCCAGTAACAGCTAGCTGATATATCATTCTGTAATATCTGTTTATGCTAATCATTGTCTGTCATCACCCAAGAAATGTCATTGCTGCGGACAGAGAGTAGTTTTTAAGCAGCTACACTCTCACTAGGCTGTGCTGGCTCTCATACAATGCAATTTACCCATAGACATTTTTAGGAGCTCCAATTCTGTGGATATATCAGAGATCCTGTTTCAAATAAGCAACTGTACTTATTTGAACTTATATTATTTATCACATCAGTTGCTTACATACAATAATATGTTTCTGGGCACAATACAGATTGCCTTTATTATAAGCCACTGGGTGTGACCTACAGGAAACAGCACATTTTTCCTTGTCTTATTTTACACTGTAATCAGTACATTTAAATCCAAGAATGAATCTAGCATATCAATCTGTTTAGCCTGCCTCTGTTTAATTCGCTAACAACATAAAATATATGTGCATTTGGCAGTTGAAATGAAAAATAATGAGGCACTTAGAGAAATTAGATTACAGCATTAAAATATAATAAGAATTTAATGATACGAGTAACATATACCCTTCATACACTTTGATATATGGGAAGCTACGCAATTATCAACAGTGTGAATTTTTTCCTTTTGGTTGCCAGAAAGTATTCATGTGATTTACAATCAGATGTAATACTGTTGTTCTACTGGAATAAAATCTATTATGACATTATATATGATTTTTATTAATTCTATTGGATAATTGGAGGCCTCCAATTTTTTTTTTTTTAATGACAGAGTAGAGATCTCAGCTCATTTTACACTTTTTAATTTCATGCTTGGCTTTGGCTAAATCTTTTCCATAAATTTCAATTCAACAAAACATAGATGCAGCACCAAGCTAAAGCTTAATGAATTGGTTAGAACTCATCCAGAAGTCAAAGAAATAGGATTCTTTTAGACTCAGATGTTTCAGTTTATGTGTGTGAAGTTTAGTTGAAGCAAGTCATACTCGAATCACTCATATTAGTATGTGTAGCATCTTTGATGCTAAGATGTCAGGGCAAATACAGTGAGCTTAGGAGTAATGGACAGTGTTACAATCAGAGCCACTGAGGATTTTGAGGTCCTTTGACATGAAATCTCCAGCAAATATGTGGCAGACTGGTAGAATTCCATGGAAGAGTGCCTTGTAAGAAGAGCAAGAGAGGAAACTCTCTTAGGTACAAGGCAGAAGTCTTGGTTATGTCATCTAGCGCTGACATCCCTTTTTCAGAGTGACCATGACACATACCCATTTCAGGAAGTTGATTTCTTCCAAGCTGTATGACGTAATGTGTTTAAAAACTTCAAGCACAGCAAACAGAAAGAGTAGACAAGGTAGCATATCCACATGGGAGAGGTTGGCATAGCATTTATAATCTATCAAGATAAGATTAACAGCAATCTGTTTTCTCCATTAAAGACAATTCATTACTAAAGCTATCTTTGCATTACTGAGCAGAACTATCTACCCAAACACATGCCACTAAAGACTAATATTTAGCTTTGCTAAATTCAGATGCATTTATTGTTCTCTTTGGGAAACATTTGTTGAGTTACGGCTTTAGATTGACATTTAATTCAGAATTATTTTTCCTCCCTTTCATAAAAATGTACACTTTTTTCTGAATTCATTTAAAAAGTTTTTTTGATACAAATTATTTTATTTAGAATGGACAAGCCATGGGGTCCTATTATATAGCAAAAGGGACTATATCCAATGACTTGCGATAGAACACGATGGAAGATAATATGAGAAAAAGAAAGTAACCATATGGATGACGGGGTCACTTTGCTGTACAGTAGAAATTGACGGAACATAGTAAATCAACTATACTTTAATAAGTAATTTAAAAAATAATTTTTTTCATTGAAAAATTTAAAGAGCAAGGTAACCACAAAAATGGGCAAACTAATAATAATGTTCATCTTATGAAATCTAACGGAAGCATCCTTTTTCTTCTTACCTAAAATGTTTTATGAGGTCTAAATAGAAATAGAAGACTTAGGAAGCTCTACCTCAATTGGAGCGATCTGAATCATGTGACTCAGTATCAGAGGAAAAGGTATGAATTTTCTCGCTTATTTGAAATGTGGAAGCAGAACTCAGAGATAAAAAGGCTGTAGAACCAAAGGCATCAGAAGGCATTTAGTTCTAGAAACGCAGAAATCAGATTAGCTGTGCTATTCAGAGATAGAACACACAGAGGAAATTAAAATCAGGTCCTGGACCTCAATCAGACGAGAGCCTCAGGCTCCCAGGCTAATGTTACTGAAGAGTGATGCAAGGGAAATGGGCAAACAGGTAGGCAGGTTTAGGACCAGGAGGTACACAGGAAAAGAAATTGTGAGTCAAAAGCTTCCAAGGAAGCCTTCTGAAATCAAGAAGGCTATGGGTCAGAATATACTAAACAGCGTGAGTCAAAAACATTGCAGAGATTTAACCACTGGGGTCACTTTCTTCTCCAACCAGGAGAAGCTGCTGGTTAGGATTAGAGAGATGGAAGCTGCTGGTTACAGTTAGGGAAATGGAAGCCGAGCTGAAGTTCAAATTAGCAGAGCTCCAGAGTTAAATGTCAAAAAATCATTCAAAGCGTCCATACACAACTCATGTAGCACCTTTTCCTTTTTGTGCTACTTTCTTGCACAGCATCCCAATTTGATCTTACAATTAGCCTATGAGGTGTGTGGTCCAAGCACTCACTACTTGGAATGCACTTTACTAATATAAAAGGAGAATTGAAGAATTTTGGTAACTTGTTCATAGTGACTCAGCTAGTCTGGCAGAGAATTTAAACTAGAACCTAAAGGTTTTAACAGCTGCATTTGCCTTCTTTCCTTTTTTCCAGGGGTCAACAGACTGTTTAGGTTAGGGGTCGTGTTATGGGTTGAATTGTGTCCCTCCCACCCCATATTTATGTGTTGAAATCCTAACCCCCAGCACCTCAGAATGTGACCTTATTTGGATGGAGAGTCTTTACAGAGGTAATCAAGTTAAAATGAGGTCATTATGGTAGCCCCTAAACCAATATGACTTCTATGGAGAAGAAATTTGGATATAGTCACGCACAGAGGGAGGATGATATGAAGACACAGGGCGATGTCCATTAAAGGGCAAGAGGAACAGCCCTCAGAAGGAACCAGCCCTGAAGATAACCTTGATCTCAAACCTCTAGCCTCTGGAACCATGCAGAAATAAATTTCTTTTTCTTTCTTTCTTTCTTTTTTTTTTTTTTTTTTTTTGTCTTTTTGCCTTTTGTAGGGCTGCTCCCACAGCATATGGAGTTTCCCAGGCTAGGGGTCAAATCGGAGCTGTAGCCGCCAGCCTACACCACAGCCACAGTTACGCCAGATCCGAGCCACATCTGTGACCTACACCACAGCTCACGGCAAAGCCAGATCCTTAACCCACTGAGCAAGGGCAGGGATTGAACCCGCAACCTCATGGTTCCTAGTCGGATTCGTTAACTACTGCGCCACGATGGGAACTCTCTTTCTTTTTTTTTTTGTTTTTTTTTTGTTTTTTTTTAGGGCCACACCTGCAGCATATGGAGATTCCTAGGCTAGCGGTCTAATGGGAGCTGTCGCACCAGAGCCACTGCAACACCAGACGGAGCCATGTCTGCAACCTCCACCACAGCTCCCAGCAGTGCTGGATCCTTAACCCACTGGGCAAGGCCAGAGAGCAAACCTGCAACCTCAGATTCCTAGTCGGATTCGTTTCTGCTGTGCCACGACAAGAACTCCGAAGATAAATTTCTGTTATTTAGGCCACCCACTGTGCTACTTTGTTATGGTAGGCCTAGCAAACTAAGAAAGCTATAAACGAACCATCTTTGGCTTCGTGAACCACATGGTTTTAGTCACAACTACTCAAGCCTACTATTGTAGCACAGAAACAACCATAAAAATTCATAAATGCCTCTGGAGGGCTGTGTTCCAATAAAACTTTATTTACAAACACAGTCGACATGGATGATAGTTTGCTCCTGTCATTCTCTACTTTGTTGCTCTGGTAAACCGATGATGGTGATGATGTGAATCACGAGATTGAAGCGTATCCATGTGGATGAGTGAACTTGGCCAGCAGTCAGCCAAACAGAAGGGAAGAAAGGCGTCATTTTCTGTAGGTCCTTCTCAAGCTCTCCCTTTCTCCACTGCTTTCTGTCTGGTTTCAAGTGACTGCCACATTTTACATGCAGGGACGTTACTGTGGATTAAAGATAACCATACATTTGTGCTGCTCTTCCCACCCTTTGATCTGAGTTGACTTTGTGAGTTTTGTTTGGACCGACAGGAATGCTGCAGACATGACACTGTACCAGTGGGAGGTCTAAGCCATAAGAGGCCTAGAACTTCTGCTTTTACTCTCTTGGAGCTCTGAGCCATCATGTAAGGAGGTCCAGCTACCCTGCTGGAAGGATGCTGTGGAGAGAGAGATTTGTCCAGCAGGCCCCTTGTATGCCAGGCATCGAGGCTGAAGCATCAGGAGTCCCGACTATGGTTCAGCGGAAGTGACTCCAACTAGTATCTATGAGGATGTGGGTTCAGTCCCTGGACTTGCTCAGTGGGTTAAAGATCTGGTGTTGCCCTGAGCTGTGGTACAGGTTGCAGATGCGGCTCGGATCCCATGTTGCTGTGGCTGTGGTATAGGCCAGCAGCTGTAGCTCAATTTGACCCCTAGTCTGGGAACTTCCATATTTCATGGGTTTGTCCTTAAAAAGCAAAAAAAAAAAAGCAAAAAAAAAAAAAAAAAAAAAAGCTTAAGTATCAGACATGAGTAATGCCATCTCGGATGTTCCAACACTCAGTTGAGCTTTCGCTGAAGCCTTTTGAGTGACCCCAGCTGACAGCACGTAGAGACAAGCCTCTTCTACGCAGCCTGCCCCAAATTGTAGACCTCTAAGCAAACAAATGATTGTGGTTTTAAGGCACTGAAGTGGAATGGATTTTTATGCAGTGACAACTGATGCAAAAAATATACTGCCCTCTGGTTGTCCTGAATATCCCTGTCATTGATGTTCAGTGCTCCTAACGCCTTCTTGTCCCCGTCAACACTCACTTGTGCTGAGGTAAATTCAGACATTGTAGTAGGTGGTTGGGGTTGAAACAAGGAGCACTGTGGCTCAAAGCTCTGTAATATTGTGCCTTACGTCTTTTCCCTAGGAGCCTTGACAAGTCATAAGACTTCTTTTCTTAATGGAAAAGATGTGGTAAGGAAGTATTTTACTCCTAAAGCATATCAAGTTATCCTTACCAGGTAATTCTCAATCCAGAGTGTTTCTCTCTTTGACCTTCCTTCAGAGGGCACCATTATATACCATTTCATATAGCCATTCCCCTTTCATCAATCTAAGACGTGTTCTAATTCCAGTTCTGTAGTTGAACTTCACGCTTGCTTCTTAAGATGCAGATTTAGACGACGTCTCATTGAGTAACAGGAAAGTGGGTGACCTTTTCCTCGGTGGGAGGAACCACAGGCTTGCATCATTTTCTGCAACTAAAGTTTTGGAAACATCATACCAGAGACTATAGTCAGAGTGGCCACTGGGGTAAGATTACCATTGACTTAGCGCTTACAGATGACCTGTTCTAATGTACTAAGGAACAGCCATTCTCTATCTTGACTCCTTTGCCCAAGAAACCACTGAACAGAAATGCCCATAAACACATAAAGGCTCCTTTGTTCTTGCCATAAACTATATGGTAAGAACAGAGAAAGAGGAGTTCCCCTTGTGGCTCTGCAGGTTAAGAATCCGACTAGTAGCCATGAGGATGTAAGATCCATCCCTGACCTTGCTCAGTGACTTAAGGATGCAGCATTGCCACAAGCTGGATTGTAAGGTGCAGATGTGCCTTGGATTTGGGGTGGCTGTGGTTGTGGCACAGGCCAGCAGCTGCAGCTCCAATTTGACCTCTGGCCTGGGAGCTTCATATGCTGCAGGTGCGGCCCAAAACAGAGAAGAAAAATAAAAAAAGAGAGGAGAAAGATGGGGAAAAAATTCAGAGATTAGGATGACCTTCTGGGACCCTGACTTTGGCAGACTCAGTGGGACAGGCTGTCTGCATGATCCCTTTGCCCAGAACACCTTTCTTCCAAATTACTGAATCTTTTTCACATGTGCTTTTGATACTACCTAAAAGTTTACCAGTTAGAGATTAATTAGAGTTAGTTATCATTCACTTGATAAAGTCTGTCTACTTTTCAAAGTGTTAATGGGCTTCACACATTTGCGTAAATTAGTTCAAGAGAGTAACACTTAAAATTTGACTTGCAATTGAGTTGACACCATGCATCCATGCAGCCTCTGTTTTAAATTTTATTCCTGACGACAATCATGTGATTTAGGCAAAGCACTATTATGTGCTCAGCCGAGGAAATTGAGACACAGGTTCAAGTTGATGTTCTTTTTTCCTACCTCCTGCCCAAGAGCCATTACACAAAGAGATTCCAAGACGGGGTTTCTGGAAAGTGAAGTCGTGATTTCTGGGGAGTAAATGAAGCAAATGAGGCTGGGGGAGAGGAATTCAGCAACAGCAAGGTCACGGTCATCAGTGGAAAAAGCCACCATTTTCTAGGGGGGCAATTTAAACAGTGAAGTGAGGTAGTTCCCATCTTGGCACAGCGGAAACGAATCCGACTAGGAACCATGAGGTTGCGGGTTTGATCCCTGGTCTGGCTCAGTGGGTTGAGGATCTGGCTTTGCCGTGAGCTGTGGTGTAGGTCACAGATGTGGCTCGGATCTGGCGTAACTGTGGCTGTGGTGTAGGCTGGCGGCTACAGCTCCGATTAGACCCCTAGCCTGGGAACCTCCATATGCTGAGGAAGCGGCCCTAGAAAAGGCAAAAGACAAAAAAATAAATAAATAAAAAGTGAAGTGAGAGATTTCTCCAGACATAATTTGCCTATTTCAAAACTCTGAGGCTCATCCTGCCATGTAAGGAGGAAAAGCTTTACTTGTCATCGTTCCCTTTTCTCTCTGCAGGACACAGATCTTAGGCCGCATTTCAACGATCTTAACAGTTGGGTCAATTTGGTGTGCTGTTACAGCTTCACGATCACTATGTATATAGCAGTTTGTGGGGCAAAAGTAGTCAGTTTGAACAACTGCTCTACAGATTTTTAAAATAAAGCCTTGGTTTTTTTTTTTTTTTTTTTTTTTTTTTTTCTGGCTTTTTTTGGACCGCACCTGTGGCATGTGGAGGTTCCCAGGCTACAGGTCAGTCAAATCTGAGCTACAGGTGCCGGCCTACACCACACCCACAGCAATGTGGGATCTGAGCTGCCTCTGTGACCTCCACCTCAGCTCACAGCAATGCCAGATTCCTGACCCACTGAGCGAGGGAGGTGATGGATTGAAGCCACAGCCTCATAGATACTAATTGAATTCATTTCTGCTGCGCCATGACAGGAGTTCCCAAAATTAATCCATTTTTTTTTCTTTTTTAACTGAGACTTTTCTATCTATATTTTAGGGTCAGTTTTTTTTTTGTTACGTCTCTAAAGAGAGTGGACCACATTTTTTTTTTAATTTTATTTTCCCACTGTACAGCAAGGGGATCAAGTTATCCTTACATGTATACATTACATTTTTTTCCCCCACCCTTTGTTCTGTTGCAACATGAGTATCTAGACATAGTTCTCAATGCTACTCAGCAGGATCTCCTTGTAAATCTATTCTAAGTTGTGTCTGATAAGCCCAAGCTCCCAATCCCTCCCACTCCCTCCCTCTCCCCTCAGGCAGCCACAAGTCTGTTTTCCAAGTCTATGATTTTCTTTTCTGTGGAGATGTCCATTTGTGCTGGATATTAGATTCCAGTTATAAGTGATATCATATGGTATTTGTCTTTGTCTTTCTGGCTCCTTTCACTCAGTATGAGATTCTCTAGTTCCATCCATGTTGCTGCAGATGGCATTATGTCATTCTTTTTTATGGCTGAGTAGTATTCCATTGTGTATATATACTACTTCTTCCGAATCCAATCATGTGTTGATGGACATTTGGGTTGTTTCCATGTCCTGGCTATTGTGAATAGTGCTGCAGTGAACATGCGGGTGCATGTGTCTCTTTTAAGTAGAGTTTTGTCTGGATAGATGCCCAAGAGTGGGATTGTGGGGTCTTATGGAAGTTCTATGTATAGATTTCTAAGGTATCTCCAAACTGTTCTCCATAGTGGCTGTACCAGTTTACATTCCCACCAACAGTGCAGGAGGGGTCCCTTTTCTCCACACCCCCTCCAGCACTTGTTATTTGTGGACTTCTTAATGATGGCCATTTTGACTGGTGTGAGGTGATATCTCATGGTAGTTTTGATTTGCATTTCTCTTATAATCAATGATGTTGAGCATTTTTTCATGTGTTTGTTGGCCATCTGTATATCTTCCTTGGAGAAATGTCTATTCAGGTCTTTTGCCCATTTTTCCATTGGTTGATTGGCTTTTTTTTGCTGTTGAGTTGTATAAGTTGTTTATATATTCTAGAGATTAAGCCCTTGTCCGTTGCATCATTTGAAACTGTTTTCTCCCATTCTGTAAGTTGTCTTTTTGTTTTCTTTTGGGTTTCCTTTGCTGTGCAAAAGCTTTTCAGTTTGATGAGGTCTCATGGGTTTACTTTTGCTCTTATTTCTATTGCTTTGGGAGACTGACCTGAGAAAATATTCATGATGTTTATGTCAGAGAGTGTTTTGCCTATGTTTTCTTCTAGGAGTTTGATGGTGTCCTGTCGTATATTTAAGTCTTTCAGCCATTTGGAGTTTATTTTTGTGCATGGTGTGAGGGTGTGTTCTAGTTTCATTGCTTTGCATGCAGCTGTCCAGGTTTCCCAGCAATGCTTGCTGAATAGACTGTCTTTTTCCCATTTTATGTTCTTGCCTCCCTTGTCAAAGATTAATTGACCATAGATGTCAGGGTTTATTTCCGGGTTCTCTATTCTGTTCCATTGGTCTGTCTGTCTGTTTTGATACTAGTACCACACTGTTTTGATGACTGTGGCTTTGTAGTATTTCTTGAAGTCTGGGAGAGTTATGCCTCCTGCTTGGTTTTTGTTTCTCGGGATTGCTTTGACAATTCTGGGTCTTTTGTTGTTCCATATAACTGTTTGGATTGTTTGTTCTAGTTCTGTGAAAAATGTCATGGGTAATTTGATAGGGATTGCATTGAATCTGTAGATTGCTTTGGGTATTATAGCCGTTTTTACAATATTGATTTTTCCAATCCAGGAACATGGAATATCTTTCCATTTCTTTACATCTTCTTTGATTTCTTTGATTAAAGTTTTATAGTTCTCGGCATACAGGTCCTTTACCTGGACCACATTTTAAATATCCACTTGGTTTAGAAAAAATGTCTTAATGTCAGTTCCCTCAAACAGGAATAGAATAAGGCACTCTCCATCATAATATCTCGAAATGCTTAGTTTAAAAGAGAATAAAAAGGCATCTTCTTTGACAGGTGAATTTGTGGTTTATCAGTTTCCTGATTCTGCTCTCTAAATGTAAAAGCAGTGAATTAACTATAATTAAAAAAAAAAGATTGGGCATAAAAAAGTAAAAACAAACCCACTGCATATGCTCATAAGCATATGTAAAAGTAACATAACATATTCTCATAGATGGAGGGAAGAGAGTTAATTAATATTCACTGTATAACTTTAGTGGAAATTAAATACAGGATTTCACAAGATAAACACATCTTAAGAGACTTTTTAATCCAAGGAGCTAAGACAACAAAGACTGTTGACTTGGTACCCACAAAGGTGTACAGACCTTTAGTGCTTTTTTTCCTATTCCTACACTAGTTGGTAATAATGTTTAATCATACGACTTTTATTCTTACACACCTAGGTTAAAGAACACACAATTTTTATGCTACTTGCAAAATGGTTGGTCTTGCCTGTTCATGTTTGAATGTTCTCAGAGGAGTGTTTTTAAAAAGCTTTGAACTTTGGGTGTTGACGTCATTTCTTTGCTGTCTCCTGACTGAAGCTGTGGCCTCCCAGAGATGAAAGGATTTTTCCAATTTCCAATCTATGATTAGATGCAATCAGAGCTTTTTGAGGGCATGTCCTGTCTCCTTGTTTTATAGCCACACAGGTTAGATGGATGGTCAGCAATGCGGACACCGTGAAACAGCTTTCCTCCTGTTTGCACATTTAAATGGTTTCTGAAATCTTTCTAAGTGAAGGAGCACATTGTATGGAATGAGAGGAAGAGAATTTCACACGTGGTCCCCAGTGAGGCAGAAAGCACATAAGCTTTGCATTAAGACAGACATGAGTTCATTTCTTAGCTCGGCTAAATAGAGCTCAAGATTCCTGAATCCTCTGAGCTCCCGCATAGAAAATCTGCTCCTAAACCAATTATCTAGTGACAGTTTTATCTGTGGAATATACATGCTCCTAAGTGGTCTGCTTCTAGAAATTAAGCTAACACTCTTGACATGGATCATCAGCTGCTTTCTATAAATTGATATAAAAATTACTGCTTTTTCCCTTCAAATTCAGATTTTATTTTTATTCTGCAGAACTTATTAATTTGTCTCCAAATTTAGTATTGATTTACATAAATATAGCTCCTTGATTAAATTTAGATGTATATAATTCAGGCACATCAAATCTACCTTAGCAAAATTTGATAGATTATGTTTTTAGTATTTCTCTCCTCCTGCATCACAATTCTTAATATCTTGGTTGTCCCATACCTGCATGTGGCCCCTGGCCGGAGGTACCCAAGGCCTAGGCAGCATCCCTATTCTGGAATTCTTCTTCTTTTTTCTACTTTTTATGGCTGCATCCACAGCATACGGATATTCCCGGGCTAGGGGTCAGATTGGAACTGCAGCTGCCGGCCTACACCACACCAGATCCGAGCCACCGAGCCACTTCTGTGACATATGCCACAGCTTGTGGCAGTGCCAGATCCCTAATTCGCTGAGTGAGGCCAGGGATGGAACCTGCATCCTCATGGATACTAGTTAGGTTCTTAACCCGCTGACTCACAAAGGGAACTCCTGGACTTTTTTTTTTTTTAATGGCTCCATCAAACCATCAATACATAAGTGTTCTTGGTGACAGTTTTAAAGTTATTTTATGTCTACTTTTTGACAGGAGAAATAATGGTTTTGATGATAGATCCCCATCATCCTGGTAAGTAAGAAAACATGGGAATGTGATGTTTTCCTTTACTTTATAAGAGTGTATTATTATTATTAACATTATTTTGACTGTTCTCATCATCCATCAACTTCAAAGACTAGACTTTATTCTTTGGCAATGCATCTCCCATCTCTGCTGAGAACTCCCTTCTGGGATCCATCAGTTCTGCTCCCGAGGGGCTTTCTCTTTCCCTGTACAGACAGTGACTTGGCACAGCCTGCACGAGGCCTGTTGTGGACAATGCTGTTCATGTAAGTGATAAGGATAATGAATTGTCCACTTGAATATAATATACACCGTTTTCAAAGGTTTTCCTTTTCAGACTGGTAATGAATCGGAGGCAAAAAGTTCAGCCAAGGCTGGACTGCGACATGCGTGATCTGTGAATGAAGCATCTTTTCTTTTGTTCACAGCCACAGGTGGCCTGAGTTCCTGCCTTCAGGGCCAGTGACCCTGACTGTAGAGGCCACTTGACCCACTGTTATTTCATGACGTCTGCCTTTCCCATGACGGATGACAACGACAAAGGACTCAGTAGAAAAAGGAGGGCTGGGGGCGGGGGGCGAGGTAGCTGGTGGGAGGCAAAGTCAATGAGACATCGAAGGGCTTTTCCTATAGGCTCTAACTCCAAGGTGAACACCATCCCGGTGGCCTCCCATCGAGACGGGGACTGGCCGGCCGAATCCCCTTCTCTGCTTGAATGGCTCACAAAGAGCCTCTGCCTGCCTCCTGGGAGAGGGGAGAAAAATACGTGAAGTGTTCTAGAGGAACTTGAAATGACGGATGGTGTTGTCTTGTGGTATCACTTGGGCTTGCATGTGACAAGTCATGTTTCTCTCTGCTCTGTCTCCTATGCATTCTGGAGAAGGGTTCAAAGTCAAGCAAGGCAGCTTGTTAGGTAGAAAGTAGCAATGCATCGATTACAGTTTATCTCCAGTTTTTTTCCTTGGAAGAGGTAAAAGAAAAACATGAAAAAACACCACAACCACAGCAACACCAGAACCCCACCCAGGCTCCCCCTAGTAGGACCGATGTTGAGGTGCTTGCAGAGTAGGAGCATGGATGCCTTGTTTTTTGAGTCTGTACGATGTTTTCAATATTACGATAATGCCCAGGTGACATTTAGTTGTTCTTATGTCCCATGAATTAATTTGCGATTCAAAAACAATATCAATCATTTTTACCTCGTTTACAAGTAAAATGGGTTTTTAGGGAAAAGAGTAGAATGACAAATTTAGTTGAAAATGAAAGGTTGGATAATGTCAAACTCAGGATGGATCTGACTGTGTGCTCTGAGCACTGGGCAGTTTTTGAGGATTGATGACCAGCTAGGAGGAGTTGATGGTCCTTGGCTGAAATTCGGGCCATTAACTCCAACCAGTCATTAATTGCCTGGAAATGTCCTGGGCTGAGGTCATTATTGCTATTATAAACCGAATTAATGCCCTGTGCCTTAGCCAATAAGATTATTTGAATTATCTTTATTCTCCATTCAATTTATAATTATAAAAATGTACCACAGGCAATCAGACCAGATGATAGATTAATCACATGCAAAATTACATTTGAAATGAATTGTTTTTGATTCCTACAGCTACCCAAAGCATCGGGAGAAGTTGATTTCTCAGTGTTAGCATTTATTGAAGTTGATTTGCTACGCTGCCCCCCGATCCCTCAACCCTACTTCCTATCACTGGTTCTCGTTCAAGTAAATAACTAAATCGAATGAGATCTTCAGTTCACAATATGTAGATTCAATTTTCTAGAAGCTATAATGCTGAGATTTTTTTGGCATGGGAAATTAGGATGGATGGGTGTGGGGCTAGCAGGGTGGGTTGGTGTGATGATAAGTATAAATCCATGAAAAATGCTGTATAGAACCTGAAACATTGCACAGTCTCAATCATAGCCTTGTGTAGTACTTTGCCCTTTTACGATTCCTTTCACATTCATTATTTATTTTTTCTCTTTAAGTTTCAGTGAAACATGGCAGACGTTATTGTTCCTTTATTTCTTTGCTTTTTTTAGGGCTGCACCCATGGCATATGGAGGTTCCCAGGCTAGGGGTCCAATTAGAGTTACAGCTGCTGGCCTACACCACAACCACAGCAACACCAGAACCAAGCCTCGTCTGCAACCTACACTACAGCTCAGGGCAACACTAGATCCTCAACCCACTGAGCGAGGCCAGGGATCAATCCTGCATCCTCATGGATCCTAGTCAGGTTCATTAACTTCTGAGCTGATACGGGAACTCCTGTTCTGTTTTATATATGAGAAAATTGAGATATAAAAGTTAACTGACTTGCGTTGTGTTGCACTGTTAGGGATTGTCAGAGCTGTCTTCAATCCACGATGGTTTCTCTAAGTGTTTGTTTGTACCATTATTTTATTCTGAGATTTAATTTTTTTTTCATATCACCAGTGACTCAGCACTACTACTGCTATTATTACTAATGTTAGCATAAATATTAGTGTAGTTTAAAATGCCATTTTCAAGGTATTCTCATGTCTTTTGCATTCTTTAGAGGAAGAATAGTATAGCATTATCGAACAATATAGTATTTTGATGTTTTATGATGAGATCAATTTGCTGCTGTAGCATCTCAAGTTCTCCTTAATCATTTGCTTCTCTTATAAGCCATGAGTATTTGTGTTAATCTGTGACCTAATTGGATATATTTTATTTCTACTTTATATTTCTGTACTCTATTCTGTTGGTGAATAGCCTTCTACTCTAATAAAGTAAAACAAAGTACTGCCATGACGTAAGTAACCAGAGTTGTATTGACCTACTGGAGCAAGGGGGGACAACATAAGGAGAACCCTGAAAAAGTGTAGTCATTAACAAAGAAAGCAGATGTTTTTATTGCTTATGGATTGGACTCAGAAGCTCTTAGGGTACGTTGTATCAGAAGCAGAGTGAGCCTTTAGATCAATTGATTTCTTAAGGTGAGGATTAATCCAAAACTAGATGATATTCTGGAGTTCCTGTCTTGGCACAGTGGAAACAAATCCGACTAGGAACCATGAGGTCGTGGGTTCAATCCCTGGCTTCGCTCAGTGGGTTGAGGATCCGGTGTTGTCTGTAGTGTAGGACACAGACGCGGCGTGGATCTGGTGTGGCTGTGGCTCTGGCATAGGCTGGCAGCTGTAGCTCTGATTAGACCCCTAGCCTGGGAACCTCCGTATGCCGCTGGTGTGGCCCTAAAAAGGCAAAAACAAAAACAAACAAGAAAACTAGACGATATTCTGAATTCAAAAGTATTATGCAAATCATATGACACTTGTGTGGCTGTAATTGTGTGACTAATAAATATGACTGTTGTTTGTCTTGCATATACGATGAGGATGATTGTTCTCTCCTGAACAAGTAGTCTTTCCTGAACCCCCTCCTCTTTCTGGCCATCCTCTAGGGGTGGGCTACAGAGGTGGGCAGGGAAGACCCTTATTCCAGAGGCACATTACCAGTGTCATCTCCAGATGTGCATTATCTCAAAAAATGACAAATAACAGTTTGGGGTTAGACTGTCCTTTTTCCTCCCTTCATCAAATGAGGAGTTGTTAAACCATGTGACATGACAATGGCTGTGCCGAACTTTAGAGAGTACACACTTGGCAATTACAGTACTGACAAGCTGTGAGAGCGGGATGATGATTAGAATCCAAAGCAAGGAAACACATGCAGAGTCTATTGGGGTCTACTTTGAAGAGCCAGGTCGACATCTTCTTAGAGATGAATTGTTTGTTCTCTTTGGCCATTAGTATTTACCCAAGTGCAACCCAAGTGTTAGTAATGACACAGATATCCCCTTGACAAGCTAAGAGAAACTCTTTCTCTTTCATCACTACTTTCATCATTACCACTTGGCCTGAAAAGTTTAGATTTGTCTAATCACTTCAAGAGCTGTGGAAGTATCATTTATAAGAGCAGCTAAGATTTAATTTCTCACCACGCTATTCAATTCTGTAAATTTATCACCTTTTCCAACTGTATAAACCTCACTCTAGGAACTATTGCCTGGATGTTGTACATACAGGAGTACATTAGTGATTTTTCTGGGTCATTCTCCAAAGTAGCCTGTGAGGCTTCATCTTCTGTATTTCTGGGCATGTGCTGCCAGAGACCTCTTTCACACAAAGGACTGGCTTCATGGAAAAGCAAAGAGTGTTCGAGAGGGCACACAGTGTGGTAGTGTAGGAATCATTTAATATCACAGGTATATCAGCTCTGTTTGGGGAAGGGCAGATTCCCTAGAGTTAAATAACTTCTTTACAGCAGTTGAAACCTCTCTGGGGAGAAAAAATGAACCATGCAGAAGAAATAGATCCAATATTTATTCTTACCTCGTTGTATTCCTGATCTCAGTGAGCATTCCTGCCATGATTTTTTGCAGAAGCACCTTGTTTTTCCAGGGTTAGAGTCTTTTTTTTTTTTTCCCATTACTAGAAGTTTGGGTTCATAGTGTGGGGATCCTTTAGATAGCAGAAGGGGTCAACAGAAGGAAAGTGATTTTCTAAATAGTGTAGGGTAATGACTGTTAGAATTTTATCTAGAGGATCAGGCAGTTTTGGAAAGTGAGGTCTAATCATTCTATTAATAGCCTTAAGATCTTGAACTCTTATCTGAGGCAGGTTCGGAATAATTCAAAGGGTAGTGCATGACAGACTATATCTGTTTCTGCTGGTGTGTATACTCTGGGCCATAATCCTTCCTCTGGTTCAGGTTTCAAAGGGTATTGTACAAACTTGGATAAATAATTGATTAGGTAAGCCTGAATTTTGATAGCTTCAGTTCCTAAAAATCCAGCCAATACTGGTAAATTTTTGGACCAAGAAGAGTCGGGTACTTCGCAGAGGTCTTCAAGTTCAGTTCACTTAAATGCACGCTTCCCAATAAGACAGTGTCCAAGTTAGCTATGACTTGATTATGAAGAGGAGAATTCTCTGGCATTTCAAGGAATAGCCCTCAGAAGGAGCAGGAAGCTGGCAGTTCCATTTGCATAATAAATCTCTTTACCCAGCAAAAATGGAGATGCGATAAATACAATTTG
Organism: Sus scrofa; assembly: GCF_054392235.1. NCBI lineage: Eukaryota > Metazoa > Chordata > Mammalia > Artiodactyla > Suidae > Sus > Sus scrofa. The sequence goes on along the minus strand of NC_139393.1, from coordinate 54,153,833 downwards.
CTAATAACTGACTTATTTTAAAGAAAGTCCCAGAGAACGTCCTTCAAGTTGAGGAAGAAAGTGATTCTAAGAGGAAGCACAGAGCTTCAGAAAGAAATGTCAGGCAGTGGAAAGATCAATTATATGGGTAAATCTAAATGACTGCTGAGTCAATAAAGCAATGATAATGATGCATGGTAAGATCTAAAACAGATCTAGTGGGAATTCCTGTTGTGGCTTAGTGGTAAATAACCTGACTAGTATCCATGAGAATGTGCGTTCAATCCCTGGCCTTGCTCAGTGGGGTAGGAGATCCAGCGTTGCCCTGAGCTATGGTGTAGGTCGCAGACGCGGCTCGGATCCCGTGTTGCTATGGCGATGGTGTAGTGTAGGCTGGCAGCTACAGCTCCGATTTGACCCCTAGCCTGGAAACTTCCATATGCCTCAGGTGCAGCCCTAAAAAGACAACAACAACAACAACAAAATGGATGTAGCCTTTCCCTTCAGCAGGCCCTGGGATCCTCGCACTGGCACATTGCAGGACATCTGCTGCATTTCATAGCTGGGCCGTTCGCCTTCTCCATTGTGAGAGATCTCCTGGCTTTACATTCTGGGTGCCAGCATTTTGTGGGGGTTTGGGTAATTCACATTGATCTGTAGTTCTGTTGCCTGCTTTCTGCGCCTTGGGTTATGCTTTTCATCCTTGCTGCACCACCCTTGGCCTTTGATGGGTGGCTGGAGTTGGCCCAAACTCTGTGACAACAGCGACTGCCCCTGAGAGATTTCTCTGAGCTTTCCTACCCCAGTCTGTCTTCACCAAAAACTTGGAATGCCAACAGTAATTTCTCTCAACTCTCCCTCCCCTGCCCAGTTTTAGGGTACCACCCTCAGTAAGGATGTGAGGGAAAGCTGGAGGGTTATGTAGTTTCCCTTTGGGTCTTGGGCTCCTCGGGTTACTAATCCATCAGGCCAGCTCACACACAGTCCTAAACCATCTGTTTAACATTAGGCTGGTTACCCTTAGCCTTCTCCGTAGAAGACTGGTCCTCAGAGATCTCCTTCAGAGGAGGAGGACCAATCTATCAGAAATGACAGCAGCTAGGGATTGTGTTTTTCTCTTTTGAGGGCTTGTTATTTTCTGGGGTTTGCTTCATTTAGGTTTCTTTTTGCATTTAGTTTTTTCAATAAATTTCAAAAGCAGCTATACTTAATACTCAATGGATTGTTTTGGCTCCTAACAGTTTATTTATTTATTTATTTATTTATGTTTTTAAGGCTGCGCCTGCAGCATATGGAAGTTCCCAGTCTAGGGGTTTAATCCAAGCTACAACTGCTGGCCTACGCCACAGCCACAGCAACACAGGATCCGAGCCGCGTCTGTGACCTACACCACAGCTCACGGCAATGTATTTTTACGTATAAGAAAACAATTTTGTCCCAGGTTTTTAAAGATGTAAATTGGGCTCTTGCTCATTTGTCTGATATTTTTAGAATTTTTAATGATCTTACTACATACATACAATAAAGGGCTGCAACACATTTTTCACTGGCAGAAAAGACCAAAGGGCACACATTTTTTTTTTTCTTTTAGGGCCACACCCATAGCATATGGAGGTTTCCCGGGCTAAGGGGTCAAATAGGAGCTGTAGCTGCCGGTCTACACCACAACCATAGCAGCGTCAGATCCGACCGAGTCTACTACCTACACCACAGCTCACAGCAACGCTGGATCCTTTAACCCATTGAATGAGTCCAGGGATAGAACCTGCTGCTAGTCAGATTTGCTTCTGCTGAGCCATGACGGAAACTCCAAAGAGCACAATTTAATGTTAGAAATTTGGAAGACAGGGTTTCTGTAGAGTATTATAACATCTTCCATGATTAACCAATCTTTATCAAGGAAGTAGGTGATGATCTTGATATTGTATATCCAAAAATGTTTACTACCAAATGCTTCATGAATTCGATGGACTGTTTTGAATTTTATTTTCTATCTCAAGAAGATCCTGCATAGGAAATTCATTGCTTTCATGAAATCATATAATAGGTTTAACTATGACCTCACAAGACAAACTGGCAGAACTGGTTACCCATGAAGGATTACATATGCATTTTGAAACTACAGTATCACTTACTTGATTTTAGATAAAAATTTTAAAAATAAAAGCTTGAACTTGTGGAATTTATAAAAAGAATCTTCTTCCATTCCCAACAATGTTTTTGTGACTGGTTTCTCTACTGTGTTTTTATACTAATCAAAAAAAGAAATATTTTAGGCATACTTATCTCTTGCAAGTATCATTGCTGTTAATCCAACCTAGATTAGACAAATTAACAACCAAGAAAGAAGTTCAATTGTCACATTAAAAACCTTAAATATTAATGTCAGTGCTAGGGGAGTGTAAATTGGTGCAGCCACTGTGGAAAACAGTGTTGAGGTTCCTCAAAAACTAAAACTAGAACTTCCATATGATCCAGCCATCCCACTCCTGTGTATATCACCAACAAATCCAAAAATACTAATTTGAAAAGATGTTCTTGGCAGCATTATATACAATAGCCAAGATATGGAAGCAACCTGTATCTATCAACAAGTGAATGGATAAAGAAGATAGGGTACATATATGCAATGGAGAACTAATCAGCTATAAAAAAGAATGAAATTTTGCCATTTGCAGCAACATGGGATGGAATTGGAAGGTATGTTAAATGCAATAAGTCACAGAAAGATAAATACTATATGATATCACTAGTCCTATATGATATAACTAGTGATATGACAGGTATAATACTATATGATATAACTAGTGATTACCAGTGGGAGAGGATAAAGGGTGGGGACAAGATAGGCATCTAAGAGGTACCAACTCCTATATATAAAATAAATAAGCTATGAGGATATACTATATGAAACAAGAAATATAGCCAATATTTCATGATACCTATAAGTGGAATATAATTTTCAAAAATTATGAATCATTATGTTGTACACCTGATACTAACATATCATACATCAACTCTACCTGATTAAAAAAAGTACACAGGGAAAGAAAAAGCAAAAGAACAAAAAAATTAAATAAAGACCTCCCAAATTGTATTTGATATTCTATAAAGAACTATACATAAAATCATAAGATCTAATTATATATGAAAAATTATACATATTATAAAATCTATATATGATTTCAATAAGATATTGCTATACATACTACTCATTGAATATATATAGTATAGGGAACTGTATTTCAATCATAATTTTTACTTGGGTTATGATTGCAAAATGACAAAAAGTCAGACATCTAGTAACTTTTCTGTATATTAGTTGCCTTTATGTACAATGAGAAACTTGGACAATTTTTGTAATTCTTTTATTTTTCCTTTGTTGTGATTGCTGTAATTATGTTTATTGAAATATAATTTTATGTCGACATAAGCTAATGACAGAAAATGTGGGCTTGAATTTTGTATTTTTTTTTGGCCCATTTCTGTTAACTTATTTTTATTGGACTTTATAGAAGTATTGTGAAGGATTGAATATTACAAAAAAATTTTTTTATCACAGTTTGGAAAGCATCACTCTAAAGCACAAATATAGGATTTCAAAATTTTATATCGTATATCACTTATGCTTGTATTATTGAGTTTGTAAAATTGCTCCCTTATTATTAAGCAATACATTTTAATGTCTTCTTGTTTGTAAGCTTTGTTTTCAATAATAGCAATTCAATGAAAGCTTCAAAAGCTGAGGTGCTCTGGTACTTCATTCATTGAATGCTTTGATTCAAGATTTGATTTTGAAAAAAATGCAGCTGAAATTTAAAGGGATCATTTCCAAATGTTCAGTACCATTTTAGATAATTAATTTAAAAAATAGTTCTCCAGATTCTCATATGTACTAAAATTTTATTGACATTGGTTAGAAGAGAGAAAAAGCATATAGTGTTATGATGAAGCATTCGTTTTATGTTCAAGAGTAGCCTAACAAAAATAGTATAGTTCAATTTTTCTTTGTATATGTAAAAAATGTTTAGAAATTCGTATAAGTACAAATTCTATTTCAGTTGGCAGAATATTGAAAGATATTGGATGCTATTTTGAATTATGTACACAGCCAATTCCATTTTTCCCTCCATATATTTCTTCATTCATAATAAAAATATTACATTTTAATGTGGACCTCAATCAAAATTTGTATTTGGGAGTTCCTGTTGTGGCTCAGTGGTTAATGAACCTGCCTGGGATCCATGAGGACCCGGGTTCAATCCCTGGCCTTGCTTGGTGGGTTAAGGATCCAGTGTTGCAGTGAGTTGTGGTGTAGGTCACAGACAGGGCTCAGATCCTGTGTTGCTGTGGCTGTGGCCTATAGCTACAGCTCTGATTTGACCCCTAGCCTGGGAACCTCCATATGCCGTGGGTGTGGCCCTAAAAAGATTTTAAAAAAATTGTATTTGAAGTATCACCAAAGCATGCATAGTTAAGAACCTTATAACTGAATTTACAACAGGTTTCAGACCCTGTTATGTGTTCCAGTGAAAGAATGAACTTAAAGAGTGTTATTTAGATTTGATAAATTAGATGAGAACAAAGTATTTTAAAAATTAATCTGATTATTTGAGGCCTTTGATGATATCAACATAAAACTAACTTGGAACCAGTATATTAACAGCTACTGCTTTACTTATATATACATAAAAAACTTGGAACTGAAAATAAGTTATTAATTTAGAAGAGTAGTCACTTGGTCTAATTGAAAAGTTATGCTTCACAAAGTCATATGCAAGTACTGCTACATGTATGTGTTAAGTCATTGTCTTCAGATGGATGCATTAAATGGTCAGTATAACTACTAGCTTTTGAGGTCAATACTGACAGTACTTTAGCAGATTTGTGCCTTATGGTTTTCATCATTTCTGTTGTTAGACCTACCTCCGTGTTCATTGTAAATATAGACAAACAAATTACTTCCTTTTCATCAAATGTCCTGAGAAATGGAAATTCACTACTTAATTTTTCATTAAACATGTGCTTTTTAATCTCATTGCTATCGAAAGTTTATTACAAACTAAAAGGTTAGTACCAAACAATAAAATGAATAAATGTTATAGATATACATTGTATGAAAAATGACAAAATCACTTTCATGAGAACATTAGGCTACTCTCTCTAAACTCACAGTTTCTCTGTAACCTTACCTGAAATTTTTCATGTTTCTCAGAGAGCACACCCATTGGAGACTTTGTGGTTTGGTTCATCTCAGAGCATGGCACAACTAGCTGGTGGTACAAAGTTGTCTGGAGGGTTACTAGAAGAAAGAGCTAGCCATTTGGGTATTATCACCCAGCTCCCTTGACATTGAAGAGGTTAGTTGTATTTGAAAGGGATTCTGGTTTTGGAGGAGTAGCTTGAATTGGATTAATCCTCTACCATGTGAGAACACAGAGAAAAGATGGCCATCTTGCAACCAGGAAACAGGCTCTCACCAAACACTGAATCTACTGGCACCTTGATCTTGAACTTCTCAGCCTCTCCAAATGTGAAGAATAAATGTTTGTTGTTTATGCCACCCAGCCTGTGATATTTTTGCTATGGCAGCCTGAGTGGATTAAAACACACTATTACTGGTAATAATTATAGACTCTAAACAAAATTTAAAAGCAACCACCACAACAAACAAAGCTACTGCTAGGAGGTGACTGGAAAGCAAACAACATCAAGCACAAACTGATGATGATATGACTTTTGCAAAAAAAAAAAAAAAAAAAGCAGGTCACACTGAACAAAATACCCTCAATTCCTACTTCACATGGTACACAAAATTAATTCAAGGTGGATTAGAACCCTAAATATAAAATCTAAAATTACCATGTTTCTGGAATAAAACATAGGAAAATATATCCATGACCTTAGGCTAGACAAAGACTTCTTAGACTGACGTATAAGAGGAAAAATATAAATTTTACTCTGTCAAAAATTTTAAATTTCTGCTCATCAAGGTACTCTTAGGGAAATTAAAAGACAAGCCATGGACTGGGAAAGAATGTTTGCAATACATTTACCTGACAAAGCATTTGTCTCCAGAATCTAAATAACTCTTACAATACTCTTCATGCAGGTATACTTCATTTGGGAGTTTATTATTTTCACAGTATTAAATTCACTATTGAGATGATTTAAAGTCTAATTTTCCTTTTGTCCTTTTCGTAGTGGCCTACAAGGTCACTCTGTTGTGTACAGATACTTGAATTATTAAATTTCCACCTCATGCAACCAATGAATCTCTGACACGAATCTTATTTTCAGGAGTCCTCTTTAGAGCAAAGATGAGAATAGTCTGGATGCAGTGAATTTCATCTCTTAAGCAGCACTAGTTCTTACTGTTGCTGTCTAGAGGGAGAGTTTCTGGAAGTTATCTGTGGGATCTACATTAAGTTATAGTTTGTATCAAATGACATGGTATTGATAAACCTGACTCCCTACCGGATCTATTCCTTTAGCTTTAACCTTTGTGCTCTGTTGCCTGTGCTTAGACATGCTCTGCACCTTTGTAAACAGTATGTTGCCTATTTCCTGAAATATACGTGATAGCCTATCCTCAAGGTTCTGCTTCCCAGCCTTGACCTTTAAAGGTATGACACCTTTAAAAAGTTGCTGGCAGTTTAGAGGAACATGATGACCAGAGCTATGGAAACAACAAGAATAAAAGATTCTGGCACTAAGAAATTTGCTACAGCCAGCCACACCACTTTCCCGTATAAAAAAAAGCCTGAATTCTAACTCTAGTAAGATGATTCTTTTGGACAGTAGTCCACCATCTTCTTGGTCTGCTGGCATTCCAAATAAAGTTAATATTCTGTGCCCTAACACCTCACCTCTTGATTTATTGACCTGTTGTGTGGCAAGCGTGTGAGTTTGGCCTCAGTGACACTCTTTGCCAGGCAAAAGGGCAGTGGAATATTTTTTTTTGCCCTTTATTCTTTATTTTTGTTTTTTACTTAATACATTTTACTACATTTATAGTTGTACAGTGATTACCACAACCAAATTTTATATCATTTCCATCTCAAACCCCCAGTGCATTCCCCCCACCCCCAACTCTGTCTCATTCAGAAACCACAAGTTTTTCAAAGTCTGTGAGTCACTATCTGTTCTGCAAAGAAGTTCATTGTGTCCTTTTTTCAGATTCCACATGTCAATGATAGCATTTGATGCTGGTGTCTCACCGTCTGACTGATAATTTCTAGGTCCACCCATGTTGCTGTAAATGCCATTATTTCTTTCCTTTTAATGGCCGAGTACTATTCCATCATGTATATGTAAAACCTCTTCTTTATCCACTCCTCTGTCAGTGGGTATTTAGGTTGTTTCCATGTCTTGACTATTGTCTATAGTGCCGCAGTGAACATTGGAGTACATGTGTCTTTTCGAGTCATGGTTTTCTCTGGATAGATGCCCAAGAATGGAATTGCTGGATCAAATGGTAATTCTGTTTTTAGTTCTCTGAGGAATATTCATAATTCATACTATAGTGGTCGCACCAGTTTACATTCCCACAGTGTAATAGCGTTCCATTTTCTCCTCACCCTCTCCAGGACTTATTATTTGTAGACTTTTTCATGATGGCCATTCTGGCTGGTATAAGGTGGTATCTCATAATGGTTTCGATTTGCATTTCTCTAATAATGAGTGATGTTGAACATCTTTTCATGTGCTTTTTGGCCATCTGTATGTCTTCTTTGAAGAATTGTCTGTTTAGATCTGCCCATTTTTGGATGGTGGATGTTTATTTATTTATTTATTTTTGGTATTAAGCTGTAGAAACTGTTTATAAATCTTGGAGATTAATCCCTTGTCAGTTGATTCATTTGTGATTTTTTTCCCATTCTGTGGGTTGTCTTTTCATTTTGTTAAGGGTTTCTTTTGCTGTGAAGAAACTTTTAATTTTAATTGTCTCATTTTTTAATTTTTCTTTTTATTGTCATTACTCTAGGAGGTGGATCTGAGAAGATGTTGCTGTTGTTTATGTTGGAGAGTGTTTGGCCTGTATGTTCCTCTAAGAGTTTTATAGTATGTGGTATTATGTTTAGGTCTTTTATCCATTTGGAGTTTCTTTTCATGTATGGTGTTAGGAAGTGTTCTGAGTTCTTTCTTTTACATGTGGCTGTCCAGTTTTCCCAGCACCACTTATTGAACAGGCTGTCTTTTCTCCATTGTATATTCTTGCCTCCTTTGTCAGGGATTAGTTGGCTGTGGTGTGTGGGTTTACTTCTGGGCTTTCTATCCTGTTCCACTGATCTATAGTTCTGTCTGTACCATATGGTTTTGATGACTGTAGCTTTGTTATATAGTCAGAAGTCTGGGAGCCTGATTCCTCCAGCTCCATTTTTCTTTTTCAGGATGTCTTTGGCTAGTCTGGGTCTTTTGTGCCTCCAAACAGACTTTCAAATATTTTGTTTGAGTTCTGTGAAAAATGTCCTTGGTAATTTGATGGGGATTGCATTGAATCTGTAGATTTCCTTGGGTAGTATAGTCATTTTGATGATATTGATTCTTCCAGTTTAAGAGCATGGTATGTATTTCTTTCTGTTTGTGTCATCTTTGATTTCTTTCATCAGCATCTTGTAGTTTTCAGAGTACAGGTCTTTTGTCTCTTTAGGTAGGTTTATTCCTAAGTATTTTATTCTTTTGGATGCAGTGGTAAATAGGACTGCTTCTCTAATTTCTCTTTCTGATCTTTCATTGTTAGTATATAGAAATGCCATCGATTTCTGTATATTAATTTTGAATCCTGTGACATTGCCAAATTCATTGATGAGCTCTAACAGTGTTCTGGTAGCATCTTTAGGATTTTCTAGGTATAGTATCATGTCATCTGCAAATAGTTAAAATTTTACTTCTTCCTTTTCAATTTGGATTCCTTTTATTTCTTTTACTTCTCTGGTTGCTCGGACTTCCAAAACTGTGTTGAATAGTAGTGGTGAGAGCAGACATCCTTGTCTTGTTCCTGATCTCAGTGGGAATTCTTTCAGCTTTTCATCACTGAGAATGATGTTAGCTCTGGGTTTGTCATATATGGCCTTTATTATGTTGAGGTAGGTTCCCTCTGTGGCCACTGTCTGAAGTGTTTTTTTAATCAGAAATGGGTATTGGATGTTGTCAAAGGCTTTTTCTGCATCTATGAGAGGATCATATGGTTTTTATTCTTCCGTTTGTTATTGTGGCATATCATACTGATTGATTTATAGATATTGAAGAATCCTTGCATCCCTGGGATAAATCCCACTTGATCATGATGTACAATGCTTTTAATGTATTGTTGGATTTGGTTTGCTCGTATTTTGTTGAGGATTTTTGCATCTATGTTCATCAGTGAAATTGGTGTGTAATTGTCTTTGTTTGTGATATCTTTGTTTGGTTTTGGTATCAGGGTGATGGTGGCCTCATCAAATGAGTAAAAGTGTTCCTTCTATTTTTGAATAGTTTCAGAAGGAGAGGTGTCAGCTCTTCTCTAAATGTTTGATAGAATTTGCCTGTGTAGACATCTGGTCATGTACTTTTGTTTGTTGGAAGTTTTTTTTGTGTGTGTGGTGTTTTGTTTTTTTTTTTTTTTGGTCCCTTTTTAGGCCCTAAAAAGGGCTAGTGGCCTATGCCAGAGCCACAGCAATGCCAGATCCAAGCAGTGTCTGCAATATACACAACAGCTCATGGAAACACTGGATCCTTAACCCACTGAGTGAGGCCAGGGATCAAATCCACAACCTCATGATTTCCAGTCTGATTTGTTTCCGCTGTGCCATGATGGGAACTCCCTCTTGGAAGTTTTTTAATCACAGTTTGAATTTCAGTACTTGTGATTGGTCCGTTCATCATTTCATCTTGGTTTAGTCTTGGAAGATTGTACTTTTCTAAGTATTTGTCCATTTCTTCTAGGTTGTCCATTTTATTGGCATATAGGTGCATGTAGTAGTCTCTTATGATACTTTGAATTTCTGTGATGTCCGTTGTAACTTCTCCTTTTTCATTTCTAATGTTATTGATTTGAGTCCTCTCTCTTTTTTTCTTGATATGTCTAGCTAAGTGTTGATCAATTTTGTTGATCTTTTCAAAGAGCCAGCTTTTAGTGTCATTGATCTATGCTTTTCTTCATTTTGTTTAATTTATGTCTGATCTGATATTTATGATTTATTTCCTTCTACTAACTTTAGGTCTTATCTGTTCTTCTCTCTAGCTGCTTTAGATGTAAAGTTAGGTTGTTTATTTGAGCTTTTTCTGATTTCCTGAAGTAGGCTCATATTGCTATAAACCTCTCTCTTAGAACTGCTTTTGCTGCATCCCATAGGTTTTGGGGTGTTGTATCTTTGTTGTCATCTGCTCCTAGGTATTTTTAATTTCCTCTTTGATTTCTTCAGTGATCCATTGGTTGTTTAGTAGAATGTTGTTTAGTCTCCATGTGTTTGTGTTTTTTGCAGTTTTTTTCTTGTTGTTAATTTTTAGTTTTATAGTGTTGTGATTGGAAAAGACGCATGATAAGATTTCAGTTTTCTTAAAGTTACTGAGTCTTGATTTGTGGCCCAGAATGTCGTCAATCCTAGAGAATATTCCATGTGCAGAATGTGTATGCTGTTGCTTTTGGATGGAATATTCTATACATATCTATTAAGTCCATCTGGTCTAATGCTTAAGTTAGGTCCTGTGTTTCCTTATTGATTTTTATGTCTGGATGATCTGTCCATTGCTGTAAGTAGTGTGTTAAAGTCCACCACTTTAATTGTGTTAGCGTGAATTTCTCCTTTTAAGGTTGTTAGCAATTGCCTTATATATTGAGGTGAACCTATGTTGGGTACATATATATTTACAATTGCTATATTTTCTTGGATTGATCCTTTGATCATTATGTAATGTCTTTCTTTGTCTTTTATAGTATTTTTTATTTTAAGGTCTATTTTGTCTGATATGAGTATTGCTACTCTAGCTTTCTTTTGATTCCTATTTGCATGGGATATTTTCTTCCATTCTCTCACTTTCAGTTTGTATGTTTCCCTAGAAGTGAAGTGGGTCTCTTGAAGACAGCATCTTGAAGACAGGTTTTGTTTTTGTATCCATTCAGCTAGTCTATGTCTTTTGGTTGGGGCATTTAGTCCATTAACATTTAAGGTAATTACTTATATGTTCTTATTGCCATTTTATTAACTGTTTTGGATTTTTTTTGTTGCTCTTTTTCTTTTCTTCTTCTCTTGTTCTCTCCTCTTGTGGTTTGATGACCATCTTTGTAGTGTTGTTTTTGAATTGATTTTTCTTATTCGTGTGTGTATCAATTGTAGAGTTTTGGTTTGCAGTTACCTGAAGTTTTGACTTATGAGTCTCTCTCTCTCTCTCTCTCTCTCTCTCTATATATATATATATATATATATATATATATATATATACACACAAGCTTGTTTTAAGTTGTTGGTCTTTTAATTGCAGGTGCATCTCTGGTGTCCTACATTTGTACCCTCCTCTTCTCACGATTTCTGATTTTGGTAGCATATTTGTGTGTGGATGATTTCCCACCTTTATATATGCCTTTACTGGTGAGTCTTGTCATTCGTGGCATTTTTGTTTCTAGTTGTGGCCTTTTCTTTTCTGCCTAGAGAAGTTCCTTTATTGTTTGTTGTGAAGCTGGTTTGGTGTTGCTGAATTCTCTTAGCTTTTGCTTATTTGTAAAGCTTTTGATTTCTCCTTCAAATCTGAATGAAAGCCTTTCTGGGTAGTGTAATCTTGGTTTGAGGTTTTTTCCTTTCAACAAGTTAAGTATATCATGCCACTCCCTTCTGGCCTGCAGAGTTTCCACTGAAAAATCTGCCAATAATCTTATTGGCATTCCCTTGTGTGCTATTTGTTTCTTTTCCCTAGCTGATTTCAGTATTTTCTCTTTGTCTTTAATTTTGGTCAGTTTGATTAATATGTGTCTCAGGGTGTTCCTCCTTGGGTTTTTTTTTTTTTTTTTATATGGTACTTGTTGTGCTTCCTGTATTTGAGTTAGTGGTCCCTTTCCCATGTTAGGGAAGTTTTGGGCTATTGTCTCATTGAATATTTCTTCTGTCCCTTTTTTTCTGTCTTCTCCTTCTGGCACCCTATAATACGGATGTTGGTGCATTTAACATTGTCCCAGAGTTCTCTCACACTGTCTTCATTTTCTTTTCAATCTCCTTTCTCTTTTCTGTTCTGCATCCGTGATTTCCACTAGTCTGTTCCCTACCTTGCTTATTCATTTTTCTGTCTCCTGTATTCTGCTTTTGGTTGCTTCTAACAAATTTTTTATTTCAGTTATTTTATTTTACATCTCTGCTTGCTTAAGTTTTAAATCGTGTATTTCTTTGCTCAGTGTTTGCTGTAAATTATCAGTCTTTGTCTCCAGTTTATTTCCAATGTTTTGCATCATATTCAGCATCATCAGTCTAAAGTCTTTTTCCTGGTGGCTAATAATCTCCAGATCACTTAGCTGTTTTTCTGGGGTTTCTTCTTTCTCCCTTATCTGAGTTATAGTTCTCTGTCTTTTCATTTTTATGGGTTTTTGGTGTGGTGTTCATTTTGCAGACAATAGAGTTGTAGCCTCTCTTACTTCTGGTGTCTAACCCCCTTGTGGATGAATTGGTATGGGTGCTTGATGTAGGCTTCCTGATGGGAGGGGCTGATGCCTGCCCACTGGTAGGTGGTGCTGATTCCTGTCTGTCTGGTGGGTGGGGCTTTGTCCCTGGGTGAGATTAGAGGTGGCTTTGTGCCTAGGGACTCTTTAGGCAGCCTGTTTACTTATGGGTGGGGCTGTGATCCCACCGGGATTATTGTTTGGCCTGGGACTTCTCAGTGCTGATGGGTGGGGCCATATTTTCCCAAAGTGGCCACCTCCAGAGGATCACATGCTGATGAATATTCCTGATACCTTCTCCTCCAATGTCGTTCCCCCACAATGAGCCACAGTCACCCCCTGTTCCCCCAGGAGGTCCTCTAAGAACTGTAGTCAGGTCTGACGCAGATTCCTATGGAGCTTCTGCCTCACCCTGGGACCCAGTGCACATGAAAGCCCATGTGCCCCTTGCAAGAATGGAGTCTCCATTTTTCCCAGTCCTGTGGAGCTCCTGTGCACAAGCACCACTGGCTTTCAATGCTAGATGCTCGTGTGGCTCCCTCTCCCAATGCCAGATCCCCAGGTGTGGGAACCTGATGTGGGGCCCAGAACTCTCACTCCTGTAGGCATGTTTCTGTGATACAGTTACTTTCCAGTCTGTGCGTTTCCCACCTGGCGGGTATGGGATTGCTTATATTGTGTTATTGCCCCTTCAGCCATTTTGATGTGGCCTCCTCTTGTCATCTGGAGTAGGATATCTTTTTGAAAGTTTCCAGTCCATTGGGTTGAAGGTTCTTCAGCATTTGGTTGTAATTTTGTTGTTTTTATGAGGGAAAGTGAGCTCTAGTCCTTCTATTTTGCCGTCTTAATCCCATCCAGCAGTGGAATATTTTTATGGTTCTTTACGAACACTGACATATGCCAGGCATATATTATATTAAATAATTGGAGATAGAGAAAATTACCACCTCAGTGATGCTAAACATTTCACTCAACTTTCTGGACACTGCTAACCTAAAGAATTCATGAAATGTGAATAACAGAGTCAAGGGTGGGAGTAGCCTGGAACACCTGGAGAGCCAGGTGCAACTGGACAAAGAGAAAGTGACAGGAGTCAGGCTGGTCTGACGCTCTTAGGTGAGGACATACTGGGATGGCAGGGAACACTGTGGAGAAAAAAACACAGCTATTCCAAGAATATTAAGGGGACCTATTTTTCCTCTTTTATAGTTCCACATGTCAAAGAACAAAAAACAAAACTAAAACCAGAACTTTACAAACTTGGGAGATTAAGCACTTTTCATTGGAAACGGGTTATAATTCAGACACATTTAAAAAAAAATGCCTCTGGGAGTTCCCTGGTGGCACAGTAGTTTAAAGTTCTGGCATTGTTACTATAGTGGCCTGGGTTGCCATGCAGTACATGTTCAGTTCCTGGCCCAGTACCTTCTGCCTGCTGCAGGTGTGGCCAAAAAATAAAAATAAAAAAGTACCAAAAAAAAAAAAAAATGCCTCTGCTAAGCATTGGACATAACTACATTTGAGAAACCTTTCTTTGTCTAAAATTACTACTACTTCTTTTTTCAGTGTTATAACTCCATATTACATGAAAATTGGATGAAATTTTGTTAAATATCCCTGATATTATAAACACTAACATTTTCTAGTTTTGCCAGATAAAATACAGGTTTCCCAGTTAAAGACGAGTTTTCAAATTAACAGCAAATAATTTTTAAGATATAATTATGTCTCATGCTGACAAATACTCATATAAAATAAAGAAATTTTCATTTTAGGAGATAAACACACAGGAAAATAAACAAGTGTATGTCTGTTGTGGAAGTACAGATTGGAGCTGCCAAAAATTGGCATTAGTCTTATTTCAAGCAAATGTGTCTTTTTGTTGTCCTCTTTGCACTATGGCCCATGTGATATTTGGAGTATACTTACACTAAACTTCTTTTCTGGTTTATCTGAAATTCACATTTAATTGCTATCCTGTGTATTTCTTTATGAAGTCTTATGACCTTATTTATATTATCAAATCTGTCTAATATGATTTCTGTAAATTTGATCTCTGGTTTAAGTATCTATGCTTTTAATTCTGGTAGCTGTTTAAAAGCATGAATTAAATAAAAATTGTATGATGGTCCAATATGATTGCTCTAATTTCTGAAGACTATATCATTAAAATTTAACTTTCAACTTCGCCTGCAACCTCCCTCCTTTCCTGCTATAAGTCTGCCTCTTTCCCCCATCCACTGTGTATGTATGTTTGTACACCCCCACATACACCCCCCACACACAATTATATTGAGTGACTTTTTTCATTAAACTTTCATGAGAAGCTTATATAACATGCACCTTGTGTTTGAAGATAAATAATGAAGGATTGAATGGCTGATGACTAAGCACCTTCATCCCATTTTGATCTGTCTATTCAGTACTTATTTTTATGCAAGTCTTCAGAGCTTAAAATGTTTTTTTACATTATCCTTTACATGTTTCTGTTAATCTCTTTGCTATAACCACATTGACTCTCCCTGCTTTGTCAAAGGCATGAATTTCAAATGACCAGGCCCTGATGATCCCAGAAGAAATAAAGAAAAACAGTATTGTCTTTCTTTAAAAAAATAATATCTAGCTGAAGACAAAGAGAAACTTTGTCCATTAGCAATTAAGGTAGGGGACTTAAAAAAAAAATGGAACAAATTCCAGAGAGTTCAAACAAAGGGTCCTCTGAAAAAAAGGCAAGTATATATTTGCTTGGAACAAGAATTAGTGATATCTTCATGGCAGTTGAAACTTGTACTTAAATGGCAGACACACAATTACTTATTTTCTTGTCTGTTCTGTTCATCTCCAAAATGAAAACTCTTTTATTTTATATGATTATCTGTCAGCATTTCTTATTACTCCAACTTTATCTTGCTTTTCATTTTATGCTGTAGTATTTAACTGTGCTCCCAGCAGTTAGCTTTGGACAGATGAGGTGTTTTAACAATGACAACAACAAACTTCTAAAATCAAGCGTCTTTTATTCTCATGTAGGTCCTCCTTCAAATTATTATTTTATGGTAACTATTTTTCCCTCTATTCAACATCTTCTCCAACTTTGGAAACATAAGCCGAGAAACCTCTGGATATAGTGAACAGAGAAAAAATACTTCTGGAGTTTCCTTCTCTTTGTAGAGGACCTTGCTTTCCTGATTTTGAATTCCTAGGCAGTGACCTTTTGACATTCTTCTCCAGGAGGCTGAACATGAAGGAGAATGGTGATACAAAAGACCAAAACCTTGGAGTTCCCGTCATGGTGCAGTGGTTAACGAATCCGACTAGGAACCATCAGGTTGCGGGTTCCATCCCTGGCCTTGCTCAGTGGGTTAAGGATCTGGCATTGCCGTGAGCTGTGGTGTAGGTTGCAGACATGGCTCGGATCTGGTGTGGCTATGGCTGCGGCATAGGCTGGTGGCTACATCTCTGATTAGACCCCTAGCCTAGGAACCTCCATATGCCACAGGAAGCAGCCCTAGAAAAAGGCAAAAAGGCAAAAAGGCAAAAAAAAAAAAAAGACCAAAACCAATCATCCACCCAGATTGGGCTGCTTTGCATGAACCTACACGGGTACAGGTCCCTGACGAACTCTAGGTTAATCAGGGATGAAGTAATCCACCTCCCCAGTTCTTGGGGAAATTCTTAGGAAGTATTTAATTTTGCTCATTCCTGTGAGTCAACTTGACTCTCTGGATGAGAGACTTGAGTTGGATGAGGAATTGCCAAAATCTACATGCACACCAAGGGAGCCTCAACTTTGTTTTCTCTCTTTTGTCTGGAGCAGATAAAACTGGAACGTTGCTTAGTTATTCTTTTCTGTTGGCTTTAGCTTTTAATGTTAGTTATATGAATAATTAAAATGTAAATGTATCCTTTAGGTTGACTCGTATCACAGAGAACGGATCATTTAGTAATTTTGAATAGGATCTTTCTTTAACATTACAGTTAAATTCAGTGAAGTAGCTATTGAAAATAAATGTGGAATTTGTTCAGCTGTAGGAAAGTTCAGAATTATATGCTTATGTATTTTTTATCATAATATTTAATTGTATATTAAAAATGCATTACCTTTGACAGAAACAGAGGGAACTCTGGGGAATAAACACACCAGTCTATTTCAGTTCCCTTAAACCAAATGGAATTTGTGATTTGAAATTTGCTTTACTTCTCAAAGAACCAGAGACTTCCTTGATGGCTGGATGATTGGCTAGTTTGGGGGACCCAGGGTTAGTCTTTTCCTGCACAAAGTTTATTAGCTGGCAAGATGCAGAAGACATTAGTATATACTAATTTTAAAACATCACAAGACTATCTATTGATGGCGAACTCTTGATTAGATGAATAACTAGTATAAAATCCCTAAAGCCATGGACCTAGCTAGCTCTCCTGTGAGGTCTGAGAATCCAGTGACATAATCGGTAGAAGGACAGTGTAATTAGCCATGATTTTGTGCTTTGGTCTGGGAGGGCACTTGGCAGAGAGGAGGTGGTTGGGATTTGGATGTGTTAGGTTTCAGTGGTGCATGCTTCCCTGGTCCCATTGATAACCTTTACATATTAGAGGGAAAAACAGGTTTCCAAATAGAAGGTATATTAGGGTTCTCCAGAGACATGGAACCAATAAGATAGACAGATTTGTATATATTACATGTGTATTATATCTACATATGCGTGTATGTATAGATGCATGAAGAGATTTATTATAAACTCTTGGCTCATATGATTATGGAGGCGCTAAAGTCCTATCGTCTGTCTTCTGCAAACTGGAGGCCCAAGAAAGACACAGGTGTTTATTTCAAAGACTTGAGATCCCAAGAGCTGATGGTACAGAGATTCTGGTCCGAGTGTAAAGGCCTGAGAACCAGGAGCATCAGCTCAAGCAGTCAGGCAAGAGATCCGTGAATTCACCTTTGCTCTGCGTTTTTGCTCTTTTCAGGCCCCCGTGCTGGAGATTAGAAGACACTCACCCACACTGGGGAGGGCCATCTGCTTTGCTCCATCTACTGAGTCAAATACTGATATCTTTTAGATATATCCCTCCAGATACACTCAGAAGTAATGTTTTACCACCTATCTGGGCATCCCAAGGTCCAGTGAAGTTGACATAGAAAATTAATCATCACGTGGGATAATTTTAATTCTTGGATAGGCAGGATTCTGAACACCTTCATATAAATTTTCCAGTTATAATTACACAAATGCTGTAATTGCTTAAAGTAATTAATTTTAATTAATTAACTACTTTACAAAGTAATTAACATGCCTTTGGAGCAGTAAATGTTAAAGAAGTATGTTTAGAGTTTAGAGTGTGCTGAAGGACAAAAGTTATGGTTGAACTTGTCTATAATGTTGAGAAGATCAAGCTCCTGACAGGTCAGAAGTTTGCCTTAAGATGTTTATTTTCACATGAAGCACTTTATAGATTGTTCTGTATAGTTATTTGGAAGGTGTCCTGTTATATAGCTGGCTGTTAGGTCAGAGTTTCTGGATTGGACGTGCAGTCAGAGCCCAGTGGGATTACAAGTTGGGGTAACTGGCACATATGCTGTTGAGCCTCCTCCCTAATGTCGACTGTGTGTCAAGGAAAGATTGTCATAGCCCTTTCAGGAATCAGGGTGACAGCGAATAAAAAGACACACCTAAGTGATTTCATTTATTTAAAGTTTGGGCAGAGAATTCCTCATCCATGTAAATCCAAGTCTGTGATTATGACAGTAATGTCTTTCTGAAGGAGAACTAGCTTCTTTAAGTCAAACAATTTCTAACCTTCACTAGTGTTTGCAGATAGAGAAAAGAATACACCTAAAATTGCAAGTTGTTAATGCAGATGAGGTTATCTTAGAGCCCAGTCTGAAGGCAAAAACTTCTGAACCGCATTACTTACAAATAGCAAATCAGCATTGCTCATTTGTCATAATTTCCAAGAAGCTTTAATACCCTCGTGGGAATTTTATTCAGAATGACTCTTTATTACTGTCCTAATGAATGAATGCTATTAGAGACCATATTACAAAACTCCTGAGGATTGTCATTTCCTTGCAATAGCAAGCATCCAGCGTAGAAATTTTGAATAATACTGCTGAAAGAGTTGCTATTTTCTTTTACATTAAGCTTAGCAGTAAAGAGCGGGCACCTTCAGAGAATATGAATAATAATGATGGTTTCCTTCGAAGTTACCAGAATTTTGGTGAGTACTAACAAAGAAATGACATTTCTCCTTTTAGAGATGTATTTTCCATGTTGGCCACAGAACTTTTTTCTATTTGGGCCTCAGGGCCTCCTGCATTTCTCCAGATTAGAAGTGATGAGCTTTAGGTAACCCAAAATCCCAGCGGTAAAAGGATTTTGTTAAGGACTGTGATCAAAACCCAGCTCTCATTCTCTCCTTATTCTATATTCAGTGTCAGACCTTTGCTGCAAATCTTTGTTACTTTTATGATTGGATAGCTTTCTCGAGGGAGATGATCATCCATGGAAAGAATTAGATGTGCATTAGCAAGTCTGACCCTTTAGGGTAGTTTACACTAACACTGTTAGTTCTTGGATAAAGTCTGTAAGGCTCAGAGCAGGAATTAAGATTTCACATAGAGCCCCCATCTCTGAGGGCACTGTAATCATTAAAAGAGCCTTGGAGGCATGCTCAGAGCTTGAGGATTCCTACTAATACTTTGCGTGGGTGTGGTTTCAATGGAGATTTTTTAAAAAGGAACTGTGATTTTGAGCCAGGTGGCATGCTTTCCCACATGTGCTTAAAGTAGCGACATGAAAATGCTGGAGTCCAGTGTATTGGGGCTCATAGTCATGCCTGATAGATTTGAAGTTTTTTTTTTTTTTTCACTTTGAAATTGAGAACCTAGTCATCTTTGCTCTTATTTTAAAATAAACACTAAAGAAATAGAATTCATTCATATATATATTTTTGTTTGTTTCTGTTTTTTAGGGCCGCACCCACGGCATATGGAGGTTCCCAGGCTAGGGCTCTAATGCAAGCTACAGCTGCCTGCCTATGCCAGAGCCACAGCAATGTGGGATCCGAGCCACGTCTGTGACCTACACCACAGCTCACGGCAATGCTGGATCCTTAACCCACTGAGCAAGACCAGGGACTGAACCAGCAACCTCAGGGTTCCTAGTCAGATTCATTTCCGCTACACCACAATGGGAACTCCCCATAATTTTTTTTTTAAACAGGTAATTTAAAAAATACTTGACTCAGCAAAGTAATTCTCTGTTTTTTTCCTGAGGATCCCACCCAAAAGTCTAGAAAATTAATTTAGTCCTTCATTTCTTTGAAAACCAGTAAATTATGTCTCCTTTCCACTGGGAGACTCAGGACTCTGTGAATATCAATTTCATACTCCTCTAGCCCCAAATATCTGTTTCTTTTTTTTTTTTTTTATCCTTTTTAGGGCTACACCCTTGGCATATGGAGGTTCTCAGGCTAGTGGTCAAATCAGAGCGGCAGTTGCCAGCCTGCACCACAGCCACAGAAAAGCCAGATCCTTAACCTACTGAACGAGGCCAGGATTTGAACCTGCATCCTCATGGACACCATGTCGGGTTCTTAACCTGCTGAGTCACAGCGGGAACTCCTTGATCACAAATATTTCTATCAAGATTATACCAAATGAAAATGTCCTGAAGGAGGAGAAGCAGGAGAATGGAATTTGGAAGTGGTAGATGGTACAGCAGGAGTTTATCAATCAAATTTGTAGATAGACAAATATGAAATTTAAGACCTTCCCTCATCCATCTGCAAGTATTTGTGGTATCACAGGTGATGGTGTATTCTTTTTCCCTGCTGCTAGTGTCTTGTGTCATGAGATTCCTCTGCTTCCACCCCATCTCATAATGTGGTTTATTTAAACATCATCATCAGCCAGACTCTAAAGATAAATCTGTGTTGATAGTAGTAAGTCAGCCCATAAAGGTCAGTGCATGCTCCTTACTTACTGTGCCTTGCTTTCAGATATGTGCATTTGAGAATAGAGGCATAATTTCCTGGGTTAAAACCCTGGGCCACTGCATGGGGAGATTGCGTGGGATCGCTCTCCTTGATGGAATGCTGGTGGACTCTGCTTTCATGAAGAGTTAAGATTCTGTGTTTCCAAATCTGTTTCTTGGTTCCATTTCTTTGTCCATGTGGTGACACATAAAACACCAAAGAATGGTTCATCCTATGCATTCTAAAGCCAGAGGAAGCTTGCTCAATATTTCAGTATGTAATGCTGACCTCTTCCAGAGGAAGCACTAGTTTGCGTGTTTGTTAGGGCACCAGTGTGTGATAACAGTGTTCATACTAGCCAGGTCTAGAACATGGTCATGATGCATTATGAGACTTGTAAAGGAATTACTAAATTAGGAACATGTGGCCCAGACTTCCTTCTATCTGTGCAAAACAAAATGCAAAGTCCCAGTTTGGGTCTGGAAAGTGATCCAACATCAGCGCTGGGGAAGGATACTGAAGAGAATAAGTGAAAAGGAATAAAGACTCCAGCCCCTCAAAATAAAGCACTGAAGTCACTAACCGTACCCACAATGGGTTGATGGTGCCGAGAGTTGCTCTTTGAAGAACAAACAGGTATAGAAAAGGGAATTTAATGAGCAAGAGAGAACAGAGGTTAATGATTCATGTCAATGCAGGGGACCAAGCAGCTGGGCAGATAGGGAAGAGGAGCTTTTGCATCACAGAGATAAGTTGAGAACATAGCTAGAATTCATTTGCTCTGGGGCCAGGCAGTTTGTTTTAACCTAGAGAATTCCTCCTGGAATAGCAGCCGTTTTTTTGTTTTTCTGGGTTTTTTTTTTTTTTAAACTCCCTTTTCTTAAAAATACTTCCATTCCAGTTCTGTAAAGGGGTTCTATGGTCTCTACCCAGCAGATGTAGGGATGAGCCAGGAGCCCATAGAAGCTAAAGTAAATATGTATATTTAGAAAGGTGAGCAGAGAAGAGAAAGGAAGAAGGGTTCAGTCTTACAGCTGTGTCTACTATTTCCCTTTCAAGACTTGTTCTCCCTCTTGTATTCCAGACTTACTTGGTGGCATCTCCATTCATCCAATTATCTAAGTCAGAAAGCCAGAAGTCACTCCTAAACTCTCGTCTCTTGTACCTACATTCAGTTAATTACAGAGTTAGTCCATTTTATGTCTGACGTGTTTTACACACCCCTTTTCTCCATCCAGAGTGTTCTAATTCAATGTTTCATTATCCCAGCACTATCTCAAAGTCTTCTTAAGTGATCTTATAGAGTCGCAACTCATGATACTTCCTAAGTATTTTCTTATAAAATTAAAATCCTTTTTTTAAAAAAAATTTTTTTTGTCTTTTCTAGGGCCCCACCTGCAGCATATGGAAGTTACCAGGCTAGGGGTCTAATCGGAGCTGCAGCTGCCGGCCTACACCACAGCCACAGCCACATGGGATCTGAGCCACATCTGTAACTTACACCACAGCTCATGGCAACACTGGATCCTTAACCCAACCTCATGGTTGCTAGTTGCACTTATTTATTTATTTTGATCTTTTTGCTATTTCTTTGGGCCGCTCCCGCGGCATATGGAGATTCCCAGGCTAGGGGTCGAATCAGAGCTATAGCCGCTGGCCTACACCAGAGCCACAGCAACGCGGGATCCGAGCCACGTCTGCAACCTACACCACAATTCACAGCAACGCTGGATCGTTAACCCACTGAGCAAGGGCAGGGACCAAACCCCAACCTCATGGTTCCTAGTCGGATTCGTTAACCACTGCGCCACGACGGGAACTCCCCTAGTTGGATTTATTAACCACTGAGCCACGACAGGAACTCTGAGACAACTCAACAGCAAAAAAGCCAACAACCCAATTGAAAAATGGGCAAAGGACCTGAAGAGACATTTCTCCAAGGAAGATATACAGATGGCCAACAAGCACATGAAAAAATGCTCAACATCACTGTTTATTAGAGAAATGCAAATCAAAACCACAACGAGATAACACCTCACACCAGTCAGAATGGCCATCATTAGTAAGTCCACAAATAACAAATGCTGGAGGGGTTGTGGAGAAAAGGGAACCCTCCTGCACTGTTGGTGGGAATGTAAACTGGTACAGCCACTATGGAGAACATTTATGGAGGTATCTTAGAAATCAATACATGAAACTACCATATGACCCAGCAATCCCACTCTTGGGCATAGATCCAGACAAAACTCTACTTTAAAAAGACACATGCACCCGAATGTTCATTGAAGCACTATTCACAATAGCCAAGACATGGAATCAACCCAAATGTCCACTGACAGATGATTGGATTAGGAAGATGTGGTATTTATACACAATGGAATACTACTCAGCCATAAAAAGAACAAAACAATGCCATTTGCAGCAACATGTATGGAACTAGAGACTCTCATCCTGAGTGAAGTAAGTCAGAAAGAGAAAGACAAATACCATATGATATCACTTATATCTGGAATATAATATACGGCACAAAGGAACCTTTCCACAGAAAAGAAAATCATAGACTTGGAGAATAGACTTGTGGTTGCCAAGGGGGAAGGGGAGGGAGTGGGAGGGACTGGAAGCTTGGGGTAAATAGATGCAGAATGTTGCCTTTGGGATGGATTAGCAATGGGATCCTGCTGTATAGCCCTGGGAACTCTGTCTAGTCACTTATGATGGAACACGTGAGAAAAAAGAATGTATACATGTATGTGTAACTGGGTCACCATGCTGTACAGTAGAAAAAATATGTATGTAATAAAAAATAAATAATACTCTAGTTCCATCCATGTTGCTGCAAATGGCATTATGTCATTCTTTTTTATGGCTGAGTAGTAGTCCATTGTGTATATATACCACATCTTCCGAATCCGATCATCTGCCGATGGACATTTGGGTTGTTTCCATGTCCTGGCTATTGTGAATAGTGCTGCAATGAACATGCGGGTGCATGTGTCTCTTTTGAGTAGAGCTTTGTCCGGATAGATGCCCAAGAGTGGGATTGCGGGGTCATATGGAAGTTCTATGTATAGATTTCTAAGGTATCTCCAAACTGTTCTCCATAGTGGCTGTACCAGTTTACATTCCCACCAGCAGTGCAGGAGGGTTCCCTTTTCTCCACACCCCCTCCAGCATTTGTTATTTGTGGATTTATTAATGATGGCCATTCTGACTGGTGTGAGGTGATATCTCATGGTAGTTTTGATTTGCATTTCTCTTATAATGATGGAACTAGAGAATCTCATACTGAGTGAAAGGAGCCAGAAAGACAAATACCATATGATATCACTTATAACTGTAATCTAATATCCAGCACAAACGAACATCTCAGAAAAGAAAATCATGGACTTGGAGAAGAGACTTGTGGCTGCCTGATGGGGGGGGATGGAGTGGGAGGGATCGGGAGCTTGGGCTTATCAGACACAACTTAGAATAGATTTACAAGGAGATCCTGCTGAATAGCATTGAGAACTTTGTCTAGATACTCATGTTGCAACAGAAGAAAGGGTGGGGGAAAAATGTAATTGTAATGTATACATGTAAGGATAACCTGACCCCCTTGCTGTACAATGGGAAAATAAAAGAAAAATAAAAAGAAAAAAAATAATAAATAAATACAATAAAATTAAAACCTGATTGTACTTCTACCCTGCCTGATGCTATTCTCTGGATCTGTGTACCTTCTAAGATAAGACAGAAGGGAAACTATTTGAAAAAAAATCAGATACGGATCTAGAATTCAGGGAGAAAAGCTCAGAATCGAAACTATGTACCGGGGAGTCACCAGCATGAAGATAAAAGTTGGATTCATAGGTCTATGGGAGATTTCCTAGGGAGCTGTCACAGGGAGATGAAATGGAAGAGCAAACAACAGAATCCTGGACAAGCCTGTCATTTAAGGGGTGGCCAAAGAAGAATGGTTCCAAAAATAATGAGAGGAAGTAGTGTTAGGAGTGGGAGGGCATTGAGCTTTTCCAAAGGGAGAGAGAATAAGAACATCAGGAGGACCAGAGGTGAAGGTAAGGACTGAAGGGTGTCCCTTGGATTTCACCTTTGGAAACTCAGTGGTAGTGAAATCACTAGTAAAACTGCTCCACCGAAACTGTGTGTGTAAGAAGGGGTGAGAATAGGGCAGACAATGGATGTGGTGGTTTTCAGGGGATGGAAAAAAGGCAATGCAGTGGAGGCAATGAGTCAAAAACACTGTTTTAAAAAACTTGAACGTTAACAGTAAAGAGATGATGGGTGTGGGTAAAACTGAAGGAAGTAATCTAGTAGAATGGAAGGTTTGAAGATACAGGTAAAGGAGGGATGATTGATGGACAGGTTCCTGGGGAAGCAGGATGCATGGGATAAAGAGTTAGAGTGAAGGCGTTGGCTTTAAATAAGAAATTATCCCTGAGAACTAGAGATAAATGAGGAAGGATCTCTGGAGTTGTGGCCAAAAGTTTGCCAGTGCATCTCCAGGATGCAAAAATGCACTGTGCAAATTAATAAAATCTTGCGCCAAGGTGCAGTGGCTTTGCCACCTACCAGTGTGACTTGGACCAGTCATTTAACCCCAATGAACTTCAGTGTCTTCTCACAGAGAAGTAGTAGTTGAGTCTTCCTCATGGGGCAGTGAGAATTAAGACAGTTAATAAGTGTAAAGCAGACTGCTGGTAATAATACGGTGAGTGTAATACTATGGCATCCAGTAAGTGTTGGCTGTTAGCTATAGTCAGGTGCAAACTGGGACAGTTGCTACACTTGGGATTTCTAAAGTGGTGATGATGTCTGTGCCACTTTACCTTATTCTGGTAAAAACTCCCTGGTAGCACAGATGAACTCATGGCCAGATTTAGGACTAGCAACGTACTCAAAACTTCTATCTATCGTGACTGGTTCAAAGCAGGCACAGGAACCAAACCAGAATGAACAGTATCTTTCCTAAGGATACATATGCCTGAGTTAAATGGACCAGGGGGGATTTCTTTTCCCTCTTTTGCAAGACTATAAGGGTGTAACTCCAGACTTGCTGGTACACATATCCCTGGCTATGTGGAGAAAGACCATATCAGGTGTAGCAGCAGAGAATGAAACTAATATTCAGAGAAAGGTGGAGACAAGCAATGAAGAGAAAGAAAATATCTAGACAGCTGTTGGATCCTTGCATTTAGTTGTCCTGGAGGCCAACTGCATTTAGTTGTCTGGCCCTTTCCATGGTAGTGATGTAAGCAAAATTCCCTCCTTTTTAGGCTAAGAGGCATGAGAGTTTGTTTTGTTTGTTTGCTTTGTTTTGTTTTTGTCACTTGCAATAGAAGGTTGCAGGGAGAGGGGCGTTGTACACCACATATCCTTTAAGATCAAAAGGGAAACCCATGCGTGATGGATGTGGCTGGGTTCTTCAAAGAGCTGTGAGTAGAGGGTTAGTCCATCCTCCATTTCAGTTATGCTTTCTAGCGTAAAGTGATTTGTTCAATAACTGAGACGTTCTAGGTTCTTCAGTGTTGTGGTTTTTTATTTCCTCGCTCAACTCAAATCCTATAGGCATGGCTGTTGGATTTTGTTCCTTTACCGGAGATCTAAAACATGGAAGATACTCCTATTTTCTAGCACTCTTTCGCCTCTAAGGACGAGGAGGATGATGGGAGGAAAAGGCTCATTGGGAATGTTGGTCTTTGGTAACCTCTGTCTTGCTGCCGTTACTGGTCAGTGATGTTCTCCCAGCTATGAACTCCGTGCGATTTCCTGACAGCGTTCTCCAAACCGCAGTGTCTGTTCAGATCCTGATTAACTGCAACTGAGAGAATTAACTATTCAGCTGCATAAAAACAGTAGAAATTTTGTTATTTCTCTCAAGTCAAACAAACATGTCAATGCCATTTATTAAGTGTTAATTTATATGATGGTGGAGCAGGGAGAGACTAAAACCAATTGTGGAAAATTTACTCTACTGGAGTCAGAAGGTCTAAGTGTGGGTTCCCTGTTTATTGCTACTTTATGTCCTCTGTCAAATGGCTATAACAGTCTCAGGGTTTCTGGTTCTGTGCATGTAAACAGAGAGGGCTGGAGTGGAGTGTCCTAATACTCAATGACTGTGCATTGCTAATTGTAGTATATACTGCCTAAATTTGTGATCCCAGAATTTCATTCTTCATGAAAATAGGCAGCATTAGGATGACATAAGCACAGTGCAGAACAGGAAATCTTACAAAGTACTTTCTCAACAACCTTCTGGTGTTGCTATTCTGGGGAAAAGTAAGACTCCCCTCAGAGTCCTTCATTTCATGAGTTCTAGGCAAAAATTGAGATTGCTCTGAAACCAATTCCTCAAATGCTGTGCGGTTTAACTACAGAACTTTCAAGACTTGAGCTTATTTTTACTGTTGATAATAATTACAGTTTGGAAAGAACAAACTTGGTGTTGATGGAGTGGAATAAATCTTTTGCCTTCCAGATAAAAGAAGCCGGGGCAAAGGGCACCCTTGGAATTCTATTCCTGTGTCTATAGTAATGAGAAAACCAGACATTCTGCTGTGTGTTGAGTCTCTGGTGTGAGGTTATCCAGGGTGAACCTCAGGCCAATTCACTTAGTCTTGGTATTGGAGACAGAGATTAAGAGACTGCCAAGCATCCCAGTTATTTTGCATATCTGCAGCTAGGAAGGGATAAACCAGTGGGGACAGCATGACCACAGCTGCATTCAGGCAGCCATCTTTGACTCCTGAAGCCAAATTGTTCTTTTGTTGCTTTTCTTTTTCTTTTTTTTTTTTTTCTTTTTTTTTAGGGCCACATATGGAAGTTTCCAGTCTAGGGGTCACTGGATCCTTAACCCACTGAGTGAGACTGCCTGCCTACACCACAGCCACAGCAATGCCAGATCCAAGCCATGTCTGCAGCCTAGACCACAGCTCACAGCAACACTGGATCCTTAACCCACTTAGCAAGGCCAGGGATCTAACCCGCATTGTCCTGGATACTAGTCAAGTTCGTTATGCTGAGCCGCAGTGGGAACTCCTTTTGTTGCTTTGTTCCAATACATAGACATTAATCTCTACAGCTGGAAAGTCCACCCAGTCTTCTGCAACAATAAGTTAGAAAACTTATTTTAAAAAGCTTGTTTTTCTTAGTTTGTTGGAAATCTTTTGAAGTGATTAGAGGACTCAGTCTTCTTGGAACTCATAACTTTCCAAGCTCAAACATGTCTTCAGAACTTTTCTAGACCATCCCCTTAGCCACAATTTAAGGCAGACTCTCCTAGCCCAGCATTTTATAAATAGTTAAGCTACGTGTCTTTCATACCAAGTTTATCCTACTCTTTCTGGATCTGATAGCAGTTGGGGTAATACTTAGTAAATTGAAATAATGTTTTGGAAAGATGTTGCTCACTTTGGAGCATAGATATGTATGTATTATTTAGCATCTACCATTTTTTATCTGCTGTTTAAAAATCAGAGCTAAATTAAAGTTATTAAAATTATGCAGTAATGCAGTACAATGTTGTGATAATTCCTATTAGGTTATTATCTCTGATGTGATACTTATCTTCAGGCTTAGAAACATCACCGTTCTGCCAATTCTTCTTAATATCACATTATACTCAGCTCCGTATGCAAAGCATAAGCTGATGTTTTTTGATCGAAAGCCATAAAATCTGACCAGTTAAAAAAAATAGCATAAATGGGCATTGGCTTTTCAGAAATGTTTGTATTTAAGGGTGAACTGAAAATGGATCTTTTTAAACTTCAATCTGTATCCTATAATAAATTGCCATTTTGAAGACTGCTATTATGGATTTCATGTGGCTCAGCGGTAATGAACCTGACTAGTATCCATGAGGATTCGGCTTCACTCCCAGGCCTCACTCAGTGGATTAAGGATTCGGCATTGCCATAAACTGCTGTGTAGGTCACAGACGAGGCTCCGATCTGGTGTTGCTGTGGCTGTGATATAGGCTGACAGCTGCAGCTCCAGTTCAACCCTTGGGAACTTCATATGCTGCGGGTGTGGCTCTTAAAAAGAAAAGATTGATATTAGTTTATCCTAGTATTAAAGACTCCTGAATTTTGTTGACATCAATTATGCTGAAGAAAAAAACATTATGTAAGATAAATTACATAGCCTTGTGGATAATCACTCTAATCATGCAGAACGACTTAGTAGCTGTAAAGGATTATGTGACAGTTTAAAAATATTGCTTGGGACCATCTGAATTCATCCCATTAGAAGATAAAAGCAGTATTCTTTTAACATGGGAGCTGAAGGTTTTTTAATCAGGTGATTATATCTATGGCTCTGTGACCTTTTTAAATAAAAGCAATGTGGGAAATTCAGTTTTAAATGGTAGAGAATATTAAGCTGTCCAGGGAGAATCCACTATAAGGTCAAAGAGCAATAGGACTGGAAAAAACTGTGAGATTATAGAATAATTAAGCTCAATAGTTTTCTACCTGAAGAAAAAGTGCAAAACTATAAAAATATGCACTGGCTATGCCTTTATCCCTTTTCTCTTGTGCTTATTCTTGAGACTGAAAAACCACTCAGCTTAACAATGAAATATGAATTTAGGGAATGATATCTTAATTTTACTACTATTTTTTATGTTTTTAATACTAATTTAAGATATTTTCCTTTGTCGATTTCCAGATCTTCAAGTTTTTTCATCAGCCCACTTATGCTTCTTTGTGATATAGTCATTTTTAGAGTTGAAAAAATAATCCCTCTGAGTCTCTTTTACTTATTTTGTCTTTATATGGGAAATGCTGCCTATAACCAGACAACCTATAAATTTAGTAAAGTGCAAGTTCACCAATGTGGCAGCTTCCGATTATTCCTGTTCCTCACTTCCAGCCATTATGACTCCTCCCCAGGTTATTCTGTGGATTCTCCACTAGACATCTCATGGATTTTGCGCCCTCTGATTTTGGGTGTACAGGAAAGCACTGCGTGTGGGCGGAGTTCCCAGTGGAGATGGCGTTGATTGACCTCCACCCACACCCAGGCTGCACAGTATCATTTTAACATTTTTTTAAATTGTCAAATCTTTGCTCAGAAACCTTAAATAGATCCTCATTATAATAAAGAAGTAATAAAGAAAAAAAACCTGGAGTTCCCGCTGTAGCTCAGCAGCTTAAGAACCTGATATACTCTCCGTGGGGATGCAGGTTCGATCCCTGGCCTCGCTCAGCGGGTTAAGGATCCAGCATTGCCAAAAGCTGCACTTTCCATGTACAGCCAAAAAAAAGTTGTTTTCACCTCCCTTCCCTTCAGGTCTTGTCATTTCAATATGAATTTGAGAAAACTGGGTAGGATTACTACTATAGCTGTTTTTTGGTTTCTTAATTGACTCTCCCTGGGGACCCTATAAAATTTTTTTTTCATCCTGGTATTCCTGTTCCACTTATCCCACGTCATTTTTCTCCGTAATTCACATCAACCTGTACATTTTTCATGTGTATGAGTTTATTGTCTGTCTCCCTTTACTAAGTTCCAAAAGCCAGAGGCTATTTTGTTCCCAGGGTCCATAGTGGAGCATGGTAGATGGCAGGTGTTCAACATATCTTTGTTGAGTGAATGAATCAATGAATGATGAAAGTGGATGTGTGCTCAGCATCTCTGTGAGCAGTGTCAGAAAGAACTGTAAATAAGAGTCACTCCTTGCCCACTAATGTAATACCAGATGTGGAATGTGAGGGAACATCAGAAAAGACATGGAGAAGGGAAAGGGGGAAACAAACACCTAGATAAAGTATAATTTAATTAAAAATAGAAAGATAAAAACTGAATGCTTTTTGCTCTAGAAGTAGTACACTCAGAATCATAGACTCTTTTCCCTGTACTAAATATAAAGAACATACTCTCTTAGAGTGGTTCGTTGAACAGAGAGAAATTAGTGAACTTATAGCTCTGTTTTTATCTCAAATGCCAAATGCCAAGATTATAAGGTCCATGATAAAGAATTCCAACCACATGAAACCTGTGCAGAGGTACACTGAGGGGAGATGGAGTTAAAAGCAAGCATCTGGAGTTCCTCTTGTGGCTCAGGGGGAAACGAATCTGACTAGCATCCATGAGGACATGGGTTGGATCCTTGCTCAGTGGGTTAAGGACCCAGCATTGCTGAGAGCTGTGGTGTAGGTCGAAGAGGCGGCTCAGATCCTGAGTTGCTGTGGCCGTGGTATAGGCTGGCGGCTACAGCTCTGATTTGACTCCTAGCCTGGGAACCTCCATAAGCTGCAGGTGCAGCCGCTCCCACCCCCCAAAAAAAGATCAAAAAAAAAAAAAAGCAAGCAAGCAACTGATTTACCTATTATCTTTATAATCCTAATTTAAGATATTTTCCTTTGTCTATTCATTTCCAGCTTTTTCGTCAATCCACTTATGCTTCTTTGTGATATAATCATTTTTAGAGTTGAAAAAATAATCCCTTGGAGTCTCTTTTACTTATTTACCTAGACTGGTTTGTAGCCAGGATGGAATTAGATGACTAAAAGCACACTCTTACTTTCATCAGTGGGTGTTTATGGTTACTTCAGAATCAGAAATTCTCAAGAATAATATTTTTCACATCTGCCTTTCCTCATTCTTTTTGCTCTAGTCATGTCCTTTGAACTATTCCCACCGAAGTCTCGCTTTTCAACACAGTTTTTTTTATCATATTTGTGAGAAACAAAGCAGAAACAGAGACTCGAAGAGGCATGTCTAAGTTTCAGGTGAGAAGATGCAGAGATGTCTTTGGAAAGCTGCATTTTCCGTTCACAAAGGCAGGGCAAACCTGGCGCTGGTGGCAGCGGAGCAGAAATTTGCTCACCATGGGGAGGAGGGCACAGGTACCACAGGAATCCCAACAGTAGGAGGAAGGGAAAGCATTTTTTTTTTTTTTTAATTGTATAAATCCACGAGCAGAGTGGAAGTGACTTGGGACCAAAGCAGTGAAATTCAAGGAAGTTGAACAAAGCAGTTAAAATGTTTGTGTTCCTACTTGGATGAGGGTGTGTCCCTGGGGCCTGAGAGGATAGTGGTAGAAAAAACCGAATTGGAAAAACTCTGAAAAGGAAGTTACCTCACAGAGAAAGAGAGAGAGG
Organism: Sus scrofa; assembly: GCF_054392235.1. Taxonomy (NCBI): domain Eukaryota; kingdom Metazoa; phylum Chordata; class Mammalia; order Artiodactyla; family Suidae; genus Sus; species Sus scrofa. The sequence continues at coordinate 54,122,147 of NC_139393.1, read as the reverse complement.
GAGAGGGGGAGGAGAAGGGGAAGGCGAGGAAGAGAGAATGTTTGCACTGGTGTACCAAACTGATGAGAAACCCTTTTCTTTTTGAACTTGGAGGCGTCAGCAAATATTTAGCGGACATCTTTGGAGCTCACAGGCTCCTGTCACAGGTGAAGGATCCGCAAGGTCACAGCCCCGACCTTGAGGCATTTAGTGAGTCCTAGGTTGTAGGATTTGCTTTAATAAAAGACCAATTTCATCATGGAAGTTAAGCCCACAGGACTCACAGTAAAGGAAGACTTGGTCTGGCCGTAGTCTACTTAACAATATCAAAATAAAGCAAAACAAAAATCACACTCGCAGACATCATCATTAATCACCGACATGGTCCTTAAAATACATGTTGCTCCTCTTCCTGCTTTTGCTCATCTGACCTCTAAAACCAGCCCTAACTTGGAGGCAAGTGGGATTGTCCCCTATCAATAGACACTATTATTTTTCTAGATGCAAGGAAATAGAAAATGACAAAACCAAAGGTATCCCTTAAAGAGCACGTATTTAATAGAAAGCACTATGAGGTTTGTGAAAGACCTGATTTCTCAAGAAATAGCACTAGAGATATGAATATTAATTGGATTTTGTATAGAAAGAAAACATGATGAGTAAAACAAACTAGGAAAAGGGAGAAACAAAGACTTACACCTGGAACTGTGTGTGGTGGCTTAATACCATTATTTAAACTTGTATTTCCACTCAGAATTTAAATGTAATTCAGGTAATATTTGTTAAACACCTGAAAGTATGTGACATGCACATTAAGCTAAAGATCCAGTCAATATCAGTATCTTCCAGAAACTTCTATTTCTGTCATTTGTTTATCAAAAAGACCAGAATTTGAGATAATACATTTTGCAATAAGAGGGGAAAATGTTAAAATGATAAAGACAGGACTTCCACCGTAGATTTTAAAGTGTTTCGTATATACTGATATTGAATTGGCATACGGTTTTCATTTTTCTTAATTTTATTTTTTAAAACATTATTAAATTTTCACTCGCTTATGTTTACATTTATTTATTTTTGCTTTTTAAGGCCGCACTTGCGGCAAATGAAGGTTCCCAGGCTCGGGGTCGAATCAGAGCTACAGCTGCCAGCCTACACCACAGCCTCAGCAGCACCAGATCCGAGCTGCATTTGCGACCTACACCACAGCTCACGGCAATGCCGGATCCTTAAACCACTGAGCAAGGCCAGGGATCGAACCCGCAACCTCATGGTTCCTAGTCGGATTTGTTTCCGTTGCGCCACAATGGGAATTCCATGTTTTTATTTTTCAAAAAAATATTTCTATGAAAAACTCATTTGATAGGTGACAGTGAAGTGTTGCAGAAATGGGGACATGTTTTTGAATCCCGGCCCTGTCACTCACTTGGCCAAGGACAAATTATTTAAAACCTTCTGAACATCATTTTCTTCTCCTGTCAAGTGAGACTGTAATTTTGAGCATAGTAGTACCATGAGGATTCAATGGAATAGTTTTTATTAGGTGCTTAGTTATAGAGTATGATACTAAGTCTTCAATAAATGTCAGCTACCGCCCTAATTGTTGTCATTGTCACACCACCAGCACCATTGTCATCATCATCATTGTGAACTTCACCATTATTGGAGTATATGGGGAGTATAGTAGGTTAAAAAAATAAACAACATCCCTGGCATCCAGTGGTAATTTGAAAATTGTAAATATTCGGTCTGCACAAGATATATCTTTATGTGTGATCAATACAGCCCAGTGGATACATATCCTTACGTCTAGTTGCAAATGGGAAAACTAAGAAAAAGCAAATGAGTTGCTAAAGGCCACAGAGAATTCACAGTGCCCCTGTGCGCATGGCCCCCTCTCACGGTTAGGAGGGTGGGCTGCAGATCCAGGTTACCTGGGTTTAATCACTGACTCAACCACTTTGTGACTGTGGAAAACAGTCTCTTCCCTTTCTGCATGTCAATGTTTTATCACCTCTAAAGCGAGGCAAATATTAGTGGCTCCCTTTGGGCATTGTGACACACCTGGGGCCTGTGCATTTGCTCACCGTGGCAGAGATATTTACTGTTCACAAATAGGTACATGCACGCCCACATGCCCACAGTTCACAGACCGTGGCGATCAGGCCACGTGGCTCTACTGACCAGTGGGCCAGAAAAGCATCATTGCTTCTGAGCCAGAGGATCCACGTCTCTCTTCTACCGAGGTGATCTGGAAATTGCATGTTGATATGGCAGTTTCACAGATCAAAATAGCCCGCATTGGGAGTTCCCGCCGTGGCACAGCAGAACTGAATCTGACTGGTATCCATGAGGATGCAGGTTCGATCCCTGGCCTTCCCCAGTGGGTTAAGGATCTGGTATTGTCATGAGCTATGGTGTAGGTCGAAGAAGTGGCTGGGATCTGGTGTTGCTGTGGTTGTGGCATAGGCCAGCGGCCACAGCTCCAAATCAACCCTTAGCCTGGCAACCTCCATATGCCGTGAGTGTGGCTCTAAGACTTAAAAAAAAAATAAATAAATAGCCTGCAACGCTGAGTCACTGCATAGAGGACAGTTTCTTTGGGAAGACGCTTGACTGGCATTAGAGTTCCCCTGGGAAAGAAATAGAACCTTTGTTGTGCAAAGTCACTGAGATTTTTGCTCTCCTTTTTTATAACAGCATAACCTAGCCTGTCCTGATTGTGCAACCATAATAATAGTTCCAGATTTAAAGCCAACCTACAATAGGTGTATTGGGAGCTCAGAGTAATGATAGGACAGTATTTGAATGAATTACAGTCCTAAGGCTATTGAAAAGATCTGGAAAAGTTGCATTTCCTTCCTCTGTTCTTTATATTTTACACTAGCCCCCAATTCTTTCTGGGTCTCGTCCACTGAAATTGCTGGCTCTGGTATCAAAATGCCGTTAGTAATGTGGCATCCATGATTTTATTTTTTAAATCAATTTCTGCTAATCATCTCCTTAGCCAGAAAGCCAAAATTAAAGACTCTCTAAGCCCTTCCAACAACCAAAAGCAGGTAGTTCATCTTGGGAAAAGGGAGAGGAGATGCACAGACAAATTAGATATGGCTATTTAGGTCCATAAAATGGTCCTTGATTAGTTTTAGAACTCAAGTAATTATGGTGCTTATCATGCAGTGGACTCAATAAATGTTTAATGGTGACAGCTATGCAATTGGGGAACATGGTCGAAAACCACTTAGGAATCTGAAAATATCAGAGCTTCTTAGAAAATAAGAATAAAAGCAATTAATTAAAATGTTTATTGGACATAAGAGCACTCATTATGCTATTCATTAAGAGTTAAAGCCCTATTATTCTTTGATTTTAATCTGGGTTTTCCAACCCCACAAAAAATTTCCTCTTTATCAAGAGGCCATGTTAAAAAAAAAAAAAACACCCAAAAAACAAAACAAAAAAACCCTAAGAGTAATATCCAGGGAGCCCACAGGGTATTGCATTATGGCTTGCAGAAAACTCAGAATGCAAATTTCTGACCGCATTACTTGAATTCTGTCAAAGCAGTTGAGAGTCTCCAGAAAGGAATAGACTGAATAATATTCCAGAGTCTGGAACCTAGCGTAAGGGCAAGCAGATGCACAGCTGAGTTTACCAGTACAGAGTTGCCTTTTCGTGATAGGGCATAGTTGAGTGTGTGACAGCACGAATCTACACTTCAAGGAAGAACACCTCGGTTTTAAGGGAAAAAGTTCAGGGTGGTTCCTGGACGCCTCCTGTGTTTGGTACTAATGAGTGTCCCTGAGATGACTCTAATCATCTACTGACCTAGTTACCAAATGTGTGAACTACAAGGTTAGAGAATGAGAAAGCCACCAGGAATTTAAAGAGCTGCCTCAGATAAATCACAAAAAATTGGTACACACACAAAGCAAACAGCTGTTGTTTTCCAAGGAGCATTTTCCATTCTAATAATGAGTGAAGAGCTCCCTCCCTGAAAACAAAACGAAACAAAACAAAACCAAAAAAACCAAACAGAACATAAAACTGTGTGGATTAAGAAGATTCATGGATCTACCCTCTAAAACATATCCTTAAGCTGTAGTTTAGCTTCATTTGATACAATTTCCTAAATCTCTTATGGATGATACAGTTTCATTATGCAAATAGTTTTGTTGAAGTATTTATTTTATAATGCAGCCCCGGGCTAAAATTCCCCACTGAGTCTTTTCTTTAGGTTCCCAAAGAGACTCTCTTTCCATGAAATGCCAGGGCGTGAAAAACTGTTTTGGCTGTGACTTGTATGAGCTGGGGAGTGTATATGGAATAAATATTCAATAAGGGGTCCAGAGGGAACCAGCGTGGCTCAAACCATGTATCTATTGATCCACAGGACTCAGCATTATCTAACTGATCATTGAACCGGTTTCCTGAGCAAGGAATCCATTGTTAGAACGACAAATGGGTATTTGGGGGAAATGACCATGGCCAACACTATTATGAATCCTTTGCAGCCATCTCCACCAGGCACCTGTTAAAGGTTCACTGACATTACACCTCCCAGGGGCCAGATGCTGAGGGATATTGCTCAGCCAACAGATGTGGGGTTCTGGTTTTTGCGACCGTCTTTCACATAGAGGAGGAACCCAAAAGCAGGAGGGCAAAGTCTGATGTTAATATATTGGTTATTTTTTGTTATGTGCATCAGTTTCCCAGTGGAGAATCTGCAACTGCATGCCTGACACAGACCATATTTTATACGTTAAGTACTACAAATCAGCTGTTAGCCCCTGATTTATCCCCTTGTTATGCACCCTCTGCTAAGCCAGCGCAATGGGGATTTGGCATTCTCTTTCATTAATGTCCCATAACACAGTATTTATGATGCTACTGTTGACTCATGGAGATATACTTTACATCTCTGCGTAACAAGTTATAATGTAAGACAGACCTAAGTTTCATGATGGGGGATGAACAAAAAGAGTTTGATAATGATTACAACAATATAATCACTACACAGAGGAAGTTAGCAGTTCCAAACTAGGAATAACAGCACAGCTATGTATATATATATTCTTTTTCAGATTCTTTTTCCTTATGTGTTATTACAAAATATTGAGTATAATTCCCTGTGCTCTACAGTAGGTCCTTGTTAGTTATCTGTTTTATATGATAATCCCAACCTTCTAATTTATCCCTCCCCACCCTTTTCTTTTTGGTAACCCTAAATCTATTTTCTATGTTTGTGGGTCTGTTTCTGTTTTGGAAATAAGTTCATATATATATTCTTTGTTCTTTTAGATTCCACATATAAATGATAAAAGTTGATGCTTGTCTTTCTGTGTCTGACGTTGCTTAGTATAATAATCTTTTTTTTTTTTGTCTTTTGTCATTTTTTTAGGGCTGCACCTGCAGCATATGGAGGTTCCCAGGCCAGGGGTCCAATCGGAGATGTAGCCACTGGCCTACACCACAGCCACAGCAACTCAGGATCCAAGCCACATCTGCGACCTACACCACAGCTCATGGCAACACCAGATCCTTAACCCATCGAGCGAGGCCAGGGATTGAACCCGCAACCTCAGGGTTCCTAGTCGGACTCATTTCCACTGCGCCACAATGGGAACTCCTCTTTTATTACTCAGTGAATTTTATTACCTTTATAGTTGTACAGCAATCATCACAACCAAATTTTATAGCATTTACATCCCAAACCCCCAGCCCATCTCCTGTGCCCCAACATGTCTCATTTGGAAACCATAAGTATTTCAAAGTCTGCAAGTTGGTATCTGTTCTACAAAGAAGTTCATTGTGTCCTTTTTTAATTCCACATGTAAGTGATAGCATTTGGTGTTGGTGTCTCATTGTCTGACTGACTGCATTTAGTGTGATAATTTCTAGGTCCATCCATGTTGTTGCAAATGTTACTTTGTTCCTTTTAATAGCTGAGTAATATTCCATTGTGTATGTGTACCACCTCTTCTTTATCCATTCCTCTGTTGATGGGCATTTAGGTTGTTTCCATGTCTTGGCTGTTGTCTGTAGTGCTACAATGAACATTGGAGTAAATGTGTCTTTTCAAATTATGTTTTTCTCTGGATAGATGCCCAAGAATGGAATTGCTGGATCAAATGGTAATTTTATTTTTAGTTTTCTGAGGAATATTCATAGTGTTTTCACAGTTGTTGCACCAATTTGCAGTCCCACCAACAGTGTAATACAGTTCCATTTTCTCCACACCCTCTCCAGCACTTAGTGTTTGTAGACTTTTTGAAGATGGTCATTCTAGCTGATGTAAGGTGGTATCTCATAGTGGTTTTGATTTGAATTTCTCTAATAATGAGTGATGTTGAATATCTTTTCATGTGCTTTTTGGCCATGTGCATGTCTTCTTTGAAGAATTGTCTGTTTATAGCTTCTGCCCATTTTTGGATGTGGGTGTTTGTTTTTTTGGTATTGAGCGATAGGAGGTGTTTATAAATCTTGGAGATTAATCCCTTGTCAGTTGATTCATTTGTGAATATTTTTTCCCATTCTGTGGGTTGTCTTTTCGTTTTGTTTAGGGTGTCCTTTGCTGTGAAGAAACTTTTAATTTTAATTAAGTCTCATTTTAAAATTTTTCTTTTTATTGTCATTACTCTAGGAGGTAGATCTGAGAAGATGTTGCTGTTGTTTATGTTGGAGAGTGTTTGGCCTGTGTTTTCCTCCAAGAGTTTTATAGTATGTGGTATTATGATTAGGTCTTTTATCCATTTGGAGTTTCTTTTTGTGTATGGTGTTAGGAAGTGCTCTGATTTCTTTCTTTAATATGTGGCTGTCCAGTTTTCCCAGCACCACTTATTGAACAGGCTGTCTTTTCTCCATTGTATATTCCTGCCTCCTTTGTCAGGGATTAGTTGGCTGTAGGTGTGTGGGTTTAATTCTGGGCTTTCTATCCTGTTCCACTGATCTATAGTTCTGTCTGTACCATATGGTTTTGATGACTGTAGCTTTGTTATATAGTCAGAAGTCTGGGAGCCTGATTCCTCCAGCTCCATTTTTCTTTTTCAGGATGTCTTTGGCTAGTCTGGGTCTTTTATGCCTCCAAACAAACTTTCAGATATTTTGTTTGAGTTCTGTGAAAAATGTCCTTGGTAATTTGATGGGGATTGCATTGAATCTGTAGATTGCCTTGGGTAGTATAGTCATTTTGATGATATTGATTCTTCCAGTTTAAGAGCATGGTATGTATTTCTTTCTGTTTGTGTCATCTTTGATTTCTTTCATCAGCATCTTGTAGTTTTCAGAGTACAGGTCTTTTGTCTCTTTAGGTAGGTTTATTCCTAAGTATTTTATTCTTTTGGATGCAGTGGTAAATAGGACTGCTTCTCTAATTTCTCTTTCTGATCTTTCATTGTTAGTATATAGAAATGCCATCGATTTCTGTATATTAATTTTGAATCCTGTGACATTGCCAAATTCATTGATGAGCTCTAACAGTGTTCTGGTAGCATCTTTAGGATTTTCTAGGTATAGTATCATGTCATCTGCAAATAGTTAAAATTTTACTTCTTCCTTTTCAATTTGGATTCCTTTTATTTCTTTTACTTCTCTGGTTGCTCGAACTTCCAAAACTATGTTGAATAGTAGTGGTGAGAGCAGACATCCTTGTCTTGTTCCTGATCTCAGTGGGAATTCGTTCAGCTTTTCATCACTGAGAATGATGTTAGCTCTGGGTTTGTCATATATGGCCTTTATTATGTTGAGGTAGGTTCCCTCTGTGGCCACTGTCTGAAGTGTTTTTTTAATCAGAAATGAGTATTGGATGTTGTCAAAGGCTTTTTCTGCATCTATGAGAGGATCATGTGGTTTTTATTCTTCCGTTTGTTAGTGTGGCATAACATACTGATTGAAGAATCCTTGCATCCCTGGGATAAATCCCACTTGATCATGATGTATAATCCTTTTAATGTATTGTTAGATTTGGTTTGCTCGTATTTTGTTGAGGATTTTTGCATTGATGTTCATCAGTGAAATTGGTGTGTAATTGTCTTTGTTTGTGATATCTTTGTTTGGTTTTGGTATCAGGGTGATGGTGGCCTCATAGAATGAGTTTAGAAGTGTTCCTTCTGCACTTTTTTGAATAGTTTCAGAAGGAGAGGTGTCAGCTCTTCTCTAATTGTTTGGTAGAATTCGCCTGTGAAGACATCTGGTCCTGGACTTTTGTTTGTTGGAAGTTTTTTAATCACAGTTTCAATTTCAGTACTTGTGATGGGTCCATTCATCTTTTCTATTTCATCTTGGTTTAACCTTGGAAGATTATACTTTTCTAAGAATTTGTCCAGTTTTTCTAGATTGTCTGTTTTATTGTCATATAGTTGCATGTAGTAGTCTCTTATGATCCTTTGTATTTCTGTGATGTCCATTGTAACTTCTCCTTTTTCTTTTCTAATGTTATTGATTTGAGTCCTCTGTCTTTTTTTCTTGGTAAGTCTCGTTAAGGGTTTATCAATTTTGTTGATCTTTTCAAAGAACCAGGTTTTAGTTTCTTTGATGTTTTCTATGCTTTTCTTCATTTCTCTTTCATTGATTTACACTCTTATGTTTATGATTTCTTTCCTTCTGCTAACTTTAAGTATTATCTGTTCTTCTCTCTCTAGCTGCTTTAAATGTAAAGCTAGGTTGGTTGTTTCAGCTTTTTCTTCTTTCCTGAAGTAGGCTTGTATTGCTGTAAACATCCCTCTTAGAACTACTTTTGCTGCATCCCATAGGTTTTGGGGTGTTCTATCTTTGTTGTTATTTCCTTCTAGGTATTTTTAATTTCCTCTTTGATTTCTTCAGTGATCCATTGGTTGTTGAGTAGCATATTGTTGAGTCTCCATGTGTTTGTGTTTTCTCCAGTTTTTTTCCTGTTGTTGATTTCTAGTCATGTAGCATCATGGTTGGAAAAGGCGCTTGATATGATTTTAATTTTCTTAAAGTTACTGAGTCTTGATTTGTGGCCCAGAATATGATCAATCCTAGAGAATGTTCCATGTGCACTTGAGAAGAATGTGTATTCTGCTGATTTTGGATGGAATGTCCCATAAATATCTTTTAAGCCCATTGGTCTATTGCTTCATTCACTTAGTATAATAACCTCTAGTTGCATCCATATTGTCAAAAATGGCATTATTTAATTCTTTTTTATAGCTGAGTAATATTTCATTACACACGTGCGTGTGTGTTTATATATATACACACATACATATCACATCTTCTTTATCCATTCATCTGTTGATGGATGTTAGGTTTCTTCCATGTCTTGGCTATTGTAAATATTGCTGCAGTGAATATTAAGGTACATATATCTTTTCAAATTATAGTTTTCTTTGGATATATGCCCAGGAGTGGGATTGCTAGATCATATGGTATAGTTCTATTTTAGTTTTGGGGGAACCTTCGTATTGTTCTTCATAGCGGCTGCACCAATTTTACATTCCTATCAACAGTGTAAAAGTGTTTCTTTTTCTCCATACCCTCTCCAGCATTTATTATTTATTAGACTTTTTGATGATGGCCATTCTGATGTATGTGAGGTGATACCTCATTGTAGTTTTGATCTGCATCTCTTTAATAATTAGTGATGTTGAGCATCTTTTCTGTGCCTAGTTGGCCAATTATATGTCTTCTTTGATGTAATGTCTATTTAGTTCTTCTGTCCTTTTTTGATTTTTTTTTATATTGAACTGTATGAGCCGTTTGTATATTTTGGAGATTAATCTTGTTGGCTGCAAACTAGCAAGTTCTTAAACATGTAGGAAAACACAAGCAAAAGTATGGTATTACAGTATTTCCTCCACCAGTCTGATGCAAGACGCAAAGTCTCTGACACCCAGAAGCAGGATCAAGTAGGATATCTTAGTAGGGTAGCTGTCTTAGAATCCTGAATGAAGAAAATTCTTAAAGCTTCTTCCAGTTATTGATTCTCTTCTAGGAAACTGGCTTTGTAAATTTATGTTCTCACAGATACCATGTGTCATCTCTTTGTTTTCTGCAATACTTGGCTTTGTGAAAACTCTCCCTTAGGATGGGTTTAGATTATTTTTGTTTCAAAAACTTCGAGTTTTATCTTTAAATGGTACTACAGTTTCTGGGAAGATTTTCCAAGCTTGATTTGCTTTATTAGGCCAGTGCAACAGCATCATGCACCATTACATTCCATTTAGCTGAAATGGAATCATCTTTCTTGTTTGTATATAACATTTAAATCACCACTTACGATGGAAATGTTGGTTTGGCATATGGCCTTCTTAGTCACACTAGAATTGCAAAGTAATGCTGAGAGGAATGTACACTACATCCATGGTTAAAAATAAAATTTTATGAAAAGAATCAGCAGAAAAGAATATATGTGTGTGTGTGTGTGTGTGTATACACATATATATATACTTAATTGAATCATTTACTGTATACCTGAAACTAGCACAATATTGTAAATCAACTATACTTCAATAAAATAAAATTTCATATCTAATTCTAAGCCATTATCTGGAATGTTATTGTGATGTTATTCCTGAAATTCTCATCTTAACATTCATCTTTACAAGTTAGAGAATAACTACTGAATTACCATTTATCAATAAAGAAACTGGGATATATAAATGTTTGGAACCCATGAGAGCTTCTAAGTTGAACAGTGGTTGAATTAAATTTCTTAAAAAATCCAATCCTTTGCTAGTTCCACTGGCCAGACTATTTTGGATGGTCTCAGATCTTCACTACTTGTCATTGTTGTACAGTGGAATTGAGTTACATGTGATTGTGGGAGACTTTTCAAACCCCCATTAATTCCAGTTAATAATTACAGATGTGTCCGATGTTTCTCAGGCCACACCTGAAACTGGGTCATCCCACTTTCCTGAAGCTTGTCCCTCCCCTTTGAGGAGGGCCCCCCCCCCGCCCCACTGTCTCTTCAGTATCTCAGCAGGTAGAGGGAAGGGGGGGTGGTCTCATGTGTGCTTTAGCTACTACCTGATTTGCTTAGTTTTCCTTCCCTCCTTCTTCAGCTTCCATCTTTGTTTGTGATGACCCAGGTCTCCCCCAGTCCCCCACTGGCCCAAGGTGAGGGCTGATGAAGCCATGCTCCCTCAGGCCCTTCAGTACAAACCCCCTCATTGTGCCAAAGCCCACATGAGGTGCCAGACTGCAAAAGCTGTTAATAACAATGATGCCCTGGGACCCTGAAGGATGTCACATTGAAGGACTCTTTTTCCTGCTACCTTTATTTTTTTTTTAATTTCTTAAAATTTATGGACGTATAGTTGATTTACAATGTTATAGTACATTCTGCTGTACAACAAAGGGGTTCCGTTGTATCAGATTCTTTTCCCATATAGGTTATCACTGAGTATTGGGTAGAGCTCTCTGTGCTATACAGCAGGTCCCCATTGACTGACCATTCCACACACAATAGTATGGCACTATTTTAATAGCATGGGCTTTGGAGGCTGAGCGACAGGGTTCAAATCCCAGGTTTTCTACTTACTGGCTGTGTTACCTTGGACAAAGTTTCTTGACTTCTCTATGTTGCAATTTACCTGAAATTTTGTAAGTAGAACAATACCTATCTCATCAGGTTATCAAGGTGATGCTTATGGAAACAGTTCTTTCAAATTTTAGTGATGGCGTCTTCTCCTTAATCCACGGTTTCTGTCAGGAATCCATAGGGTCTGGATTGAAAGACCATCCAAATGAGAAATATCCTTCTACTCTGCTCTTAGTCTCTGCAGACACTGGCTGATACTCAACAGGACTTACATGCCTCCTTTGGAGTCATTCTTTCTCTAAGATGACCCATTGCTGTGCACAAATAGTCCAGGGAAGAGAAACCCAAGAGACTTTAAGATATTTCTGAATTCCAAGGGAACAGGCTTTAGGCTGTGAACCTTGTTCCATAGGGAATGTTTCTGCAGAATGAGTTTATGTTTGTTTGTTTGTTTGTTTGTTTTGTTGCTTTTGTTTTTGTTTTTGCTTTTTTTTTTTTGCTTTGAGGGCTGCACCTGCGGCATATGGGGGTTCCCAGGCTAGGGGTCGAATTGGAGTTACAGCTTCAGACCTACACCACAGCCACAGCAACACAGGATCCGAGCTGTTTCTGTGACCTACACCACACCTCATGGCAACTCTGGATCCTTAACCCACTGAGCAAGGCCAGGGATCGAACCCACAACCTCATGGTTACTAGTCAGATTCATTTCCGCTGCACCACATCGAGAATTCCAGAATGTCTTTTTAATTGCAATACGTTTGTAGGACAGATTTTCCCAAATGAACACTCACTCTGGGTAAAGCAAGGCTTCATGTATCTTCTGCAGGAAGTTCTATGTTACCCAAGCTTTGAAAAAACACGTTTCAACCTCGCAGGTCCAATAGAATATAAATGTTTTGCAAAAAGGCAATTTCTTGTCACTCCTCTCCCTTGCCCATGTTCTATAGTACTTATTTCATAATGTCGGTAGGCCATGATAACATCATTCAGCTCAGAAGAGCTCAACTCATAAAAATTGAATAAACTTCTAGCAAAGCTCCTTCCAGTACCTAGCCTAATCTACAATGCTGTCCATTCAGTAAAAAAAAAAAATTAGCTCTTACACATTAAATGAACACGTATAAAACCCACTATGTCCAATATTTTCTTTTTTCCTTTTTTCCCTCTTTTTTTTGGCCATGCTCATGGCAGAGGAAGTTCCTGGGCCAGGGCTCAAACGTGTCCAATATTTTCTACTGTTAATTTTCTTTTTTTTTCTTTTTTCTTTCTTTCTTTTTTTTTTTTTTTTTTTTTGCTGAACTTTGCAGGTCTTGTTTTGTAAGGGGGCTGCCATTTAACTGCTCTCCAGCTGATGGCATGGGCAAGCATGTGCTATAACTCCAGTCATCAGATTAGAACAGCTCCCTGATTAGAATTCTCAGAACTCCATCACCAATTGGAAACTCTCCTAATTGACTGTCGCTCACCTAGCCTCTTCAGAGCATTTTCTCTTTTGAGCCCAGAGGTATCAGCTTAGGACTTTTACCAACACCTGAATTCTCGTGTGATGATCTGGGTCCCTTGCAGCTCGAGCTGACCTCTCCAGACTTCCCGTCACTTGCCTTTGTGTCCTGGGATTGTGCCAGCCTGAGCAACTTGCAGGCAATGGAGAGTGTCCTGCATTTTAATGGGGCTGCACCTTTGCACACGCTTCGCTCTCCTCCTGCGATGCCCTCTGCCTCTCCTTCACCTTCTTTGCCTGATTTACTTCCACTCATCCATCAAATCTCATTTTAGATATCGGCTCTTCAGAGTCAGCCAGTTAGTGTTAATACTGACACAGTGCATGGTTCAGGCCCCATCACAGCTGCGTGATCCTGTGATATAAACTGTTGCTTTCTTCTCTTCCCCACCAGAAGGTGAACTTCATGAAGACAGAAACTGGATCTTTTATGCCTGTATTCCCAGTGGCTGGCAGTAGGGCTAACACATAGTGGCTGCTCAATAAATATTCTAAATTAAAAAATGAAAGGATGAATGAAAGCAAGAGAAAAAAAAGAAAAAGGGGACTTAATGAATAGAGCTGCTAGTGATTGTATCAGCAAAAGAAGGAATGTGGGGTTTTGCTAATTAGCAAATATCTAATTATGGATATTTAAGAGAACAGGGAATAAAAGTAGATAAATATGTAGAGGCCTATACACGTCGGAGTATAGGGGAGGAGTTATCAGAAAGACCTCATATATATAAAAATTGTCTAAGTCATAGAATTACTAATTCACATTTGTGGAGTAATTGAATTTTTCTTATTGTCTTTTAATTTGAACAATGACCTTGTGGCAAAGGCTTGTTTATTATATCCATTTTGCAGATGGAGAAATGTGATGTCATGGTCAATTAAGTGTCTTTGTCTAGGATCACCAAGTCATAGAGATGGAGTCAAAATTCAAACCCAGATCTTCTGGATCTCAATATCTGGCCATGTGGCTTCTTGTATATGAGAATGATAAAAATGATATTTAGGTCCAAAGTTGTTTTCCTGAAGAGATTTGTAAAATGATGCATAATTAAAAGGTCTGCTCTAAAGAGCGTGAGTTCTGATGTCTCCATGCCCGTAGTACAGCTCTGCGAGTAGCCACTTATTAGCTGTGTAGCCTTGAAGAAGACAGTTGGCTTCTCCTAGGGTGTCTTTCTCTTTGTTAAATTAAAGACATTCGTACCTGTCCTGAACAGTCTTATTATAGGGATTAGAATGTGTATAACATTCCTAACATATAGCAGGCGCTTCAAAAAAAGTTATTATTTTTACGATATTCAGTGCTTTCGGAAATTAGCTGTGTAGCTTTGCACCGCACAAGGCTAGGAACCTAGAGGTGAAAATTCCTCAGTGCTGACAATTGTGTAAAATTGTATGAGAAATGTACACATAAATTCAGAATATCACTTTCACCCGTCGCATTTTTTTGGTCCTTCTTGGGCAAAATACACTTCACATTTTGGAGCTGACTAGCCTGTACACACAGGAATTTTTTTTTTCACATATGTAAATGCTCAGTGACACCACAAAGGGAACTTCACAAGCAAATTTATTACTGTGCATTTCCAGGTAATATAAGCAAAGAGATAATTATTTGTCATCCTCTGAATGTGCTAAAGCAGATGAAAACATGTTGTAATTTGCACAGCCATTGGAAAGGTCTTCAACATCGAACTGCGTTGAGCCTTGATGCTGGCAACCCCCTATGGTGGATACAATACCCAGTTGTGTCTGTAAAATTGGCCAGTTGGGGACAGCGCATTCCTGCATACTTGAGGCTGCCTGGCTGATTTCTTCCCTTCAACTCAAACCCAAGTCAGGCCAGGCTCCTCCACTGCAGAACAACAATGTGGCAACAAGGAATGAATTTTCCCCACCCTTCATCCCCCCCACCCCCAACACCCTCCCTTCAGGCAAATCATCCTGCCCAGATTTCAAAGAAATCCCAGAGAGGCATTCTTGCTGTTATATCTCCAGGACTCCAGCCAGCACAAATCAAGAAAATGGTTTCCAGGTGCAGACTGCCTCCCCCTTTCCTCCCCCCCCCCCCACTTTAAAATCTGGTGATTGCTCCGAGCTTTAAGCTGGGGATGGACGACCGGGGGAACAGGAGGCTAACCTTAGGATTCAAAAGCCCACGGAAAATGATTTTGCCTTTTTCATTTTAGCAGAGTAATGTCCATTCTCCAAAACATATCACGCAACCCAGTATGATTAATTCCGTCTGTTTCGATAAGCCCGAGACCCCGAATCACTAGCATACATTGTCTGGGCGGTGGAAGGAGCCCTACAGAGTGAGGCTTTGACAAAGGTAGTTCTAATCCAATGCTATTACTATCTCCCAGTCACCAGCTCCATTTTCACACAATGCTGTAATTGGGGAGAAAATTGCCCACTTCTCACAATAGTCTTGGGTTTTCTAAATTCTAGTAATAGCAGGTAATTATTGATAAACAAAACACCAGAGGGAAATGTCATTGGGAAACTTTTCTAGACACTGTAATATTCATAGTGGAGTAGGAACAATTGGGAGGTGACTGTGTTTACAGTGGGTACCCTTGGCCCGTGTTTGTTTTTGGTTTTAACTGCAGCCATTTCTCCTGTGCCCCAGGACGAGAATGTTCATCCTTTTGAACACTTCTGCACCTTTGTTTAGGTGCTTTGCTCTATTCACATGTGGAATAATCTTTTACATTGCAAAATATGAAAACCGTTAGATTCTATTCTATAATTCAGTCTTCGGTGCTTTTTTTCTATAGCATCTAAACATTTTAAAGCTAATAATTTTGTTTACCATGCAGTATTGTTACAAGCATTATGCGGTGTTGAGAAGTGATATTTAGGGCATGTGGAGAAAGAATATTCCTCTGTCTCTAATTTTGTGATACACACAAGATGTGTTTCATATATCGAGGTCAAGAGCTTTTGTTTTTTGTTCACCCCATCAACTCCTCAAAAGCAAGCAGATTAGAATTTGCTATTTCTTCTTTTTTATTTTTAGGGCTGCACCTGCAGCAGATGGAAGTTCCTAGGCCAGGGATCGAATCAGAGCTGTAGCTGCCAGCCTACACCATAGCTACAGGCAGGATCCAAGTTGCATCTGTGATCTATACCACTGCTCACAGCAATGCCAGATTCTTAACCCACTGCGCAAGGCCAGGGCTCAAACCTGCGTCCTCAGGGATACCGGTTGGGTTCCTTACCACTGAGCCCTGATGAGAATGCCCTGCTTTATTTTTAGAACATGACAATTTGTACAGTTTTTCCCCCTTGAAATTCCTAGTTTAATTATTATGCTCTTTTTCCCTGAACTATTGTATCTCTGTGTTACTGTTACCTTGATTTTTCTTTTTGAGAAAAGAAATAGGTGCTTTCTAACATATCAGTAAGATTTTTCAGCTTCCCAATCGAATAATTTGTAGAGTTTGGACCCATTAAAATCCTTGGTTTTCTATGTCATGGAACAGATTGATCTTGGAGCCCTGTGAATTTCTCTTTTATTTTGGATTTAGCGTCAGAAGCTGTGAGTGCTTGGCGATACTCATCTTGACCTCCTCTTCGGCATAGAGCTATTACGTTTGCATGCTCCTTGTCGTTAGAAGGACAGCATGGCAGAGTTGTGGCCAATAGAACAGGGACAGAATGATGTGCCCACTTGTGGGACGGGGGCACAGACATCTTCTACGTGTAACCCTCTCTGTCCACCAGCAGAATGGGAAAGACTAGAAGACTCTGAAGACCTGGGGGAGAGCAAAGCCCCTGGATGGAGAATCCTAGGTGCCTAAGGGACAGAGTGGAACACACATACTCCTCCCCTCCACTGACTCAAACTGGATTATGACAAGAACAGGAAATAAGTGTATACCGTGCTGAGCAACTGGGATGTGGGGACTGTTCATCAGAGCATTTAATCTATCCCAACTAATACAGAAATTGGTACCTTGAAGTGGGCTACTGCAGAAATGCCAAACCTAAACTACATGGCTTAGTGGTTGGGTGGAAGACTGCAAGAAATCCTACTGAAGTCTGGAAACCTATGAAGACCTGGGGAAGTGGGAGCATTTATGAAGTGGGAGCATTTATGCTAAACTTTTATTTATGACCACATTGAAGGACACCATATGCCAGCTGAGCCTGAAACTCTCAGGAAGCATTTGGGAAGAGTCAGAGTGAACATCTGTGTTAGCCGCTATTGGCTGAGGAATTACTTATGAGATGAGTTTAGATAAGAATTGGCTGGTTTGCAAGCAGAAATGAAAGGAAATGGAATCCAGAAATTGAATGTCATGAAGGAATGGAAAAGCCAGCTGTTTTCTAGAATACAAACTGTAGGACATGAGATTGAAGGAATCTTTGATCCACTGTCACTCATTAGGATTCCGGTTTTGCCTTCCCACTCAACCATGATGGCCCCAGGGTAGCCAAGAAATCAAGCTTGAAATTTATGTCTAGAAATAAGGTTTGAGTTTATTGCATGGTTACTGATGTCTGAACTTGACTGGGAACAAATAGGCCAATGATTTACATATTTTGGAAGGAATGTTATTGCCAAAGAAACTGCAGACCTCATGGGAAAGGCTATTAACCTCCAAAAACAATGGTTCTCAACTGGGGGCAATGTTACCTCCCAGGGGACATTGGGAAGACGTTTTTGATTGTCATGACTGGGAAAATGCTGCTGGGATCTAGTGAATAGAGGCCAGAAATGCTGCTGACTACCCTAGAATGCATGGAACAGCTCCCTACAGCAAAAAAAGTATGCTGCTCAAAATGTCAGTAATTCCCAGATTGAGAAACCCTGGTCCACAGCATACCTCAGATCCCGAAACTTGCATGAGGAGAAAGTGAGCTGCAAAAGCTGAGGCTCCTAGGAAGGGCATTGACCCAACACCCACTCCAGAGGGGGCCATGAAGGACAAATGACAAAGCAAGACCTCCTGGAGGGTAGAAGGAGGAGCCACATAGAACAGTGTGATTCTTGGTGCTGGCAACAACTTGAGAATGTATGGCACCCATTTACTAAAAAACTTGGCAGGCTGCAGGCAGAACGTCCACCATATTTGAGACGGTCTTTTTGGTTTTCCTTCCACTCCCACTTGGTTGGTTTGACTGGCATAGAATTAGCAGTTCAAAATAATTTTCAATACTGTAAAAGTACTATTTCACTGACCTCTGACACTCGGTATTGCTGATTAAATTCTAAAGCCCATCCGATTTTTCTATTTTTGAAGGTGACCTAATTTTCTCTGTGGAAGTTTTTAGGGTCTCCCTTTGGCCCCTAGTATTCTGACATTTACAAAGATATGTTAGGTCCTTTTCTTTTTCTTTTCTCTTTCTTTTCTTTTTTGGCTATACCTGCAGATTTGGAAGTTCCTGGGCTAGAGGTCGAATTGGAGCTGCAGCTGTTGGCCTACACCACAGCCACAGCAACACTGGATCTGAGCCACATCTGTAAACTACACCACAGCTTGGCAAAACTGGATCCTTAACCCACTGAGCAGGGCCAGGGATTGAACCCGAATCCCCATGAACACTATGTTGGGTTCTTAACATGGGGAACTCTAAGTATCCTTCTTAAAAAAAAAAATTTATTGGAGCATAATGTACAATATTTTGTAAGTTATAGGTATCAATATAGTGATTCACAATTTTTAAAGGTTAAATTCTATTTATAGTTATTATAAAATATTGGCTATACTCCTCATGTTTTACAACATATCTTTGTAGCTGTTTTATACATAGTCATTCATACCTTTTAATCCCCTACCTTTATATTTCTCCTCCTCTTCTCCCTCTCCTCACTGGTAACCACTAATTTGTTCTCTCTGTCTGTGAGTCTGCTTCTTTTGTGTTAAATTCACTAGTCTGTTGTATTTTTTAGGTTCCACATTTAAATGTTATCATACAGTATTTGTCTTTCTCTGTCTGATTTATTTCACTTAGCTAAATAACCCTCCAAGTCAAACCATGTTGTTGCAAATGACAAAGTTCCATTCTTTATGCCTGGGTAATATTCCATGGTGTATACTTCCACATCTTCTTTATCCAACCTCCTAATGATGGACATTTCGTTTATTTCCATGTCTTGGCAATTACAAACGGTGCCACCGTGGATGTTGTGGTGCATGTATCTTTTTTATTTTATATTTTTAGGGCTATACCTGCAGCATACATAAGTTCCCAGGCTAGGGGTCCAGTCAGAGCTGCAGCTGCAGGCCTACTGTAGCCTTGGCGATGCCAGATCCAAGCTGCATCTTCGACCTACATCACAGCTCACAGCAATGCTGGATCCTTTAACCCACTGAACGAGGCTAGGGATTGAATCCACATCCTCTTGGATACTGGTTGGATTCTTAACCCACTAAGCCACAATGGGAAATCCCTACATGTATCTTTTTTAATTCGTGTTTTCCTTTTCTTCAGATATATACCCAGGAGTGCAATTGCTGAGCCATATGGTAGTTTTACTTTTAGCTTTTTGAGGAACTTCCATACTGTTTTGCATGGTGGCTGTAGCAATTTACATTTCCACCAACAGTGTATAATGTTCTCTTTTTTCAGCATCCTCACCAACATTTGTTATTTGTGTTTGCTGATGATAGCCATACTGACAGGTGTGAGGTGAGATCTCATTGCTTCTCCTTCTTCTCTGAATCCTTGGTATCAGATGACACCAGCCACTTCGGATGCATATGCTTCCAAGTACTTATCTAAATGTTTTTTTCCAGGGAGTTCCCGTCATGACTCAGTGGTTAATGAACCGGACTAATATCCATGAGGACGTAGGTTCAATCCCTGGCCTCACTCAGTGGGTTAAGGATCCGGCATTGCCATGAGATGTGGTGTAGGTTGCAGATGTGGCTCAGATCCTGAGTTGATGTGGCTGTGGTGAAGCTCTGATTTGATCCCTAGCCTGAAAACCTCCATATGCCGCGGGTGCGGCCCAAAAAAGTCCAAAGACCAAAAAAAAAAATTTTTTTTTCCACAACGTATTTTGTTTCCTTTCCCAACAAGCAAACATACTTTTATTAGCTACCAAGATAATACTTTTTCCCCCACCTCCTTATGTTAATATGTGGTATATACAAAGATCATTTTCATCTTACACACTCCCCAAGGGTTTCAAAAGCCACATTACTTTCATCGTAATGCTATGAATTTGCTTACATCTAACTTTTCTTGCTTATTTCCCAATGCTTGCCACTAGTCACTCCTTTCTAAACATGTTTGCATCATGAACAGGACTCTCAGAGCTTCACATCTGCCGTTTCCTCTGTCTGGACCACTCCACTCATCATTCCCCCTGGAGAAGTCAACCCACCTTTAAGGGTCATTTGAAATCTCATCTTTTCCATCAGATTTCCCAGACACCTCAGCCTGAAGTGGTACTTCATTCTTTTGCCACTGTATTTCCTTCATCCAGATGGGCTAATTCATTCGGTGCTACTTTTTATTACTGACCTGGTACACTTTCAGATGAATGCAGTACAGCTGAAGTTACACAGGACATGTCAGGACATATTTTATTCAGCTTAAACGCTTCCTGGCTGTGTGTCATCATGCTTCTGCAGTTTCAGTTTCCTCATTTATATATGGGGAAATACCTATTTCCTTACTCCGAAGAATGGTGATGACAAAACCTGCTTCAGAGGCTTTTGTGAAGATTAAATGAGATCGTTTGTGTCCAGTGCCTCAGTTCCTGACTCATAGTAGCTGCCTTGCTAACCTGACAGGTGTTAATTTCCTATACCCTTGTCTTGCTTTTCTGTGTTATGTAACAGGTTACCATATCATTTTGTCAGCTTAAAGCAGTATACATAATTATGTCACTAGTTCCACAGGTCAAAAGTCTGGGCATAATTGTAGTTGAATCCTCTGCTCCCGGTCCCACCAGGCTGAAAGAAAAGTGTCAGCCAAAATGTGTCCTCATTTGAAGCTCAGAGTCCTTTTCCAAGCACATTTATGCTGTTGGCGTAAGTCAGTTTCCTATGGTTGTAGGACCGAGTTCCCTGTTTTCTTGCTGGCTGTCATCAGGGAATCCGTCTCAACACCTAGAGATGACCCTCAAGTCCTAGACACCTGGTCCACTCACAGTGTGGCTACGTAGGTATGCTAATCCCTCTCTAATTTGCTATGACAGAGTCTTACCTACCCTAATGAAATGACCAGAGTAACTGTTCCATCATTTTCACTGGTCCTTTCCGTATTACAAGGCATGGAATTATGTAAAACATATACATCCAGTGATAAGAATCTTAGGGACTATCTTATACCTACACAACCCTTGAGGCTATAAAGTCAGAAAGGAGGGGAGTTCCCATGGCGCAGTGGTTAACGAATCTGACTGGGAACCATGAGGTTGCGGGTTCGATCCCATGCCTTGCTCAGTGGGTTGAGGATCTGGCATCGCCATGAGCTGTGGTGTAGGTCGCGGACGTGGCTTGGATCCCGCGTTGCTGTGGCTCTGGTGTAGGCTGGTGGCTACAACTCCGATTGGACCCCTAGCCTGGGAACCTCCACATGCTGCGGGAGCAGCCCTAGAAAAGGTAAAAGGTCAAAAAGACAAAATAATAATAATAAAGTCAGAAAGGAGGAAGAATTCAAAGATGCAGGAGTGTCGGGAAATAATTGGCTGATAGCCCTGAAAAAAATTCAAGCCCTCAGTGGAGAGGTGTTTGTGGATTGCTGTATTTGTCAGTGGGGTCTCCAGAGAAACAGAGCCAAAAGAGTCAGTATCTGAGTTCCCTGGTGGTGCAGTGGGTTAAGGATCCAGCATTGTCACTACTGTAGCATGGGTTTGATCCCTGGCCTAGGAACTTAGGCGTGCCTCAGGTATGGCCAAAAAGGGAAGAAAAAAAAAGGAGTCCGTGTCTGTCTGTCTTTCTTCTATCTGTCTGTCTGTCTGTCTATCTATTTGTCTAATCAAGAGATTTATTATAGGAGTTCCTATGGTGGCACAGCAGAAGGAAACTGACTAGTATCCACGAGGATGCAGATTCAATCCCTGGCCTTGCTCAGTGGGTTAAGGATCCGGTATTGCCCTGAGCCTTGGTGTAGGTCAAAGATGCAGCTCAGATCCAGTCCAGTCTTGCTGTGGCTGTGGTGTAGGCTGACGGCTATAGCTCCGATTTGACCCCTAGCCTAGGAACTTCCATATGCCGTGGGTGTAGCCCTAAAAAGACAAAAAAATAAAAAAAAAGAGATTTCTTATAAGGCATTTACTTACATGACAATGGAGGCTGAGGAATCCCATGATCTGCTGGCTGCAAGCTGAAGATGCAGGAAAGCCAGTAGTTGAAGTCTCAGTTGGAGGGCAGAAGACTGATGTCCCAGCTCCATGGTCAGAGAATTCTCCCTTCTTCCACCTTTTTATTTTATTTGGCTCTTGAACTGATTGGATAATAGACACGCCTATTGAGGAGAACAGTATGCTTTTAAATACGAATTTCTTCCAGAAACTCCCTCTCAGGCACACCCAGAAATAATGTTTACCCAGATATTTGTGCACCTTGTGGCCCAGTCAAAATGACATATTAAATTAACAATTACAACAGGAGAAGGAACACACATTCTAATGAGATAATTGGGTAGGAGTTAAGGATGGGTGAGTTTCAGAAAAAATCGTAGCTGAGGGGATGCTGTGATGAGAGTAATATGTGAATATTGTCACTCATACTTAATGGAGCTGCTTTTGGAAGCATGAGTGGATACGTGAATGGAAGAATAAGCCATCAAAGCGCACACGCGGACACACTTGTTAAACTACTGTGATTTCCATTATGTTGTGGAAAACTTGGGTGAGTCATTTTCCAATGTGCGTGATAGAGTATTGGGTCCTAAAACCTAATCAATAAAAGTGCTAAGATTCATACTGTAAATATACAGTGCATTTCCACAGCTACAATTGATATGAACTGTGAATTGTGAAAAAAGTTCCCATGAATCGTTCAAATTTAAGCAGGTTCAAATTTTCACAAATTCATTTTAAAATATCACAAAATTAAAGTTGCTATTGTTATTGTAGTGCTGTTTAACCTCATTCTTTGGGAATCCTCACAAATGTATTAAAGTAGTAACACACATACTGTTCTTTCCTTCTAACCAACAACCCTGCTTTGATATTAGCAGCTTAATGCTGCTTTTTAATTCAAACCAACAGATACTTTTTGAGAAAGTATTATGCTGACAGCACTATATTAGGTACTTTGAGAAATAGACAAATAAGATATGGTTTATGAGAACAAGTAATTTACATGTTTATAGAGGAGAAAGACATAAGAAATTCTAATTTAAGGCACAAATTACTCATTGTTGTAAAAATGTACAGACATAAAGCTATGACAGCATCAGTTGAGGGAGATTAGTTTTGCATAGGAAAATCCGGGTCGACTTTTAAATGAGGTACTATTTGAACTGGGTCATTAATGAAGATTAGGACTGGAGTGGGTGGACATGGATAAAAATGCCAGTTCAGGATGTGATAATAAATTCTACAAAAACAGGAATGAAATAGTTTAGAGTGTTTGGGGAGCTACCGAAATATAATTCATAATGCATGCTATCAGGACAGACAGGGATGTTTGAATGGAAGTAAACGAGGAAGGAAAAATTATGGCCACCTTGGAGATCAGGATGGAGAGATGCTTAATTATTTTACATGCAATGAAGTTCCGTTGAGGGTTTATAAATAGGGCAGTGACAGGAATATACTTAGGAATAGGACTCTGGTGGCAGAGAGGGAAAGAAGACTTGAGGTTAGGGAGATAAGTTTGGAGATCGGCATAAAGTTTAGTTAATAAATGTTTGTCAATTGTCTACAATCTGCCTGAGGATAATAAGCACTGGGGATTGGCATTGGGAATTCAAAAGAAACAATATGCAGCATCTACTCATAAAACGATAGATCGTAGGCAACTTTCTGGTGATGATCTGCTGCCTTATGCTTCTGTGCAAAGGTATGGCCATAATGTCAAGTAGATGATAAAACATGGTAGAAGGTGAAGGCTAAAATGATGCTAACAAATTGCGAAGGGTCTTGCATGAAATACGAGGCACTGAAGGGTTCATGTGATAAAAATATTATCCAGAAAGATGATTCTAATGCAGGGCCCAAAATAAACAGACAGAGGAAAAACCTAGCAGTTGTGAGGTCCATCTGGAGGTCAGTTTGGAGGCCATGGCATATTTATATGGAAGCTGATCAGGGTCTGGAAGAGAGGAGGAATAGAATGTGGACTGATGGGTTTGGAGAGGGCGATGGGAGATTGGGTTAGGAGCGCAGGTGCAGGATTGAGTCTTAGAGATGAAGAGGCTCTTCCTCAAGTTGGAAGCCCTTTGTAGATGCCTGAAAAAGGGCGATTAGGAAGCTGGAAGTGTTCATATTGCTCAGCTCTCCTTTCTGTGTTGCGAAGACAAAGTCAACCTTTTAGTGACAAGCCGACTCTTAGGAGAGGACCAAGATTGAGTTGTTCTTTTTGAGGAGCAAGAATGATATAAGACAAGGGACACGTAAAGCCACCAACAGTGACTGGAAGCTGTTTCTTTATGATAGTTTTCACTTGCCCCCTGGTATATTGAACATTCGAGGGTATTCCCTGTTGGAGAGACAGATGGCTTCGGACTCCAATTTAGGAAAAAGTCTCAGACCTTGAGTCCTGCCAGTCACCATTTTTGGCTATGCAGGCAGCACACTGCCCAACTCCAGGCATCACCTTTCACGTAGACTGCAGGGTAACTGGTTCCCTTGAAGTTGTAAATATGGTGGCCCCAAGTGCAGTGAGTGATGAAGACATCACAGAAGCCCATTCAAGGGGATTCCTGTCCCAGCACGATAAGCGGCCCTTCTTCAGCTCTTACTCTCTCTAAACAGGAGTGAAGGAGAACCCTCTACACCTGCTGAGGCATTAGTCTCATTGTAAGAAAACACATAGATCTTCTCAGCTTGTGGTAGATGGTGCATTGAATCCTAGATATAGAAAACGGCTTATTTCTCTTGCCTTCCCTGTAGATAGTTCACCCTTGATCTTTGAAAAAGAAGGTAAGCACTCCAAAAACCTTTCTTTAAATTTTTTGAATGGAAAAAGGAACATAACAGTTTTACCAAAAAAAAAAAAAAAAATGTGTGCTGGTGAAACAAGGTGAGCCTCTGTCATCCAGCCACCTGTTCTTGGACATACCTTCTCTGGATCTGCTACATTTCCCGGATCCTTTGACCATGAATTGCACTTCTCCTGCCAGATACTAACTGTAGTTCCTTCCAACTGCTTCAGAAAATGGCAGGACATAACAGAAAAGATAAATAAAATAAACAGGAGTGTCATGCCAGAAAAAGTCTGATCCTCCTATTTAATGGTTATATGCCTTTCTAAACCTTGGTTTCTCAACTGTAAATGGAGTTAACTGTACTTTCTGCACAAGCTTGGTGTGAGGAATAAATAAGATAACCTATATACAATGTCCAGTGATGAAAGATGAAAACCATTTAGTGAAAGTTAGCTTCTTTTCTTCAATTCCTACGCTTGGTAAGGTAGTCTTTGTGTTGGCCAAGAAAAACCATGTACAAAAATCAAAATGGTAGACCATTTTATAGATTTTTTTTTTTTTTTTTTTGTCTTTTTGCTATTTCTTTGGGCCGCTCCCGCGGCATATGGAGGCTAGGTGTCGAATCGGAGCTGTAGCCACTGGCCTACACCAGAGCCACAGCAACGCGGGATCCGAGCCGCGTCTGCAACCTACACCACAGCTCACGGCAATGCCGGATTGTTAACCCACTGAGCAAGGGCAAGGATCGAACCCACAACTTCATGGTTCCTAGTCGGATTCGTTAACCACTGCGCCACGACGGGAACTCCCATTTTGTAGATTTTAACTTGTATTTATCTAGATAATATTGTCAAGAGATGGGCAAAGGTAAGGAAGCACCTTTCTGTACTTTCTCTCTTATTCTGAACAATTTTAAGTCAGCCTCTGGATTCCGAAATTCCCCGAAGACTACTAGAGGAATTTTTGGTGAATCTTCTGATAGAAATTCCTCTTTTTCCTTCTTTTCTGCGTTCATTTTCAGTCTAGCTAAAACTTTTTTTCCATGTAGCTGTCCTTAAAAGCACAATCACATTGGTGAATTATCAGAAATTTTGCAAAACCTGTCCACCTACATCCCCTTGGGGTCTCTTACACTGGCAAACAGCTCCCAGGAAGAACAATGGCAGAGGCACCTGAAACTACTTTTTTGTTGAAGTCTAATTTTTATCCAATAGAATCACACAAATTTTGGATTTTCCTCTTCTTCTGGGATTTGATGCCTGAGGCTGTAAAAAAAAAAAATTCGAATTTGTAGGCAGAATCATGAAAATATCTTGGGGCTTTCCTGTGGAAAGCTTCAAAGAAAACAGAATTCTAATATCTCTGTACTCAGGTTTAGAACAGTGCTTAAGGTGTCATTATATTTTGGGTGAGGACGTATTGTTTGGATTCTTAGTAAACCATATTTTCCTGTAAAATACTCAATACAGTATCCCCATGATCAACTCAAGACAAGGTCTATGGAAGATGCTGAGAAATGTCACCCATTGTACTACCCAACAATGATCCTTGTAACTTATACCTTTATTATTGTGGATAAATCGCTATTTTACGTTTGACTCTTAGTCGTAAAGGCTCTAGGTGGTATTATCCGAAGGAGTGTAATAATTTACAGGGAAGATCCAAAAATATTACACTGACATATCCTCAGAAATCTTGTCCATTTTCTGAGGGGGGATCCTATGGTACAGAGAGATTAAGTACCTGTTCTAGTGAATAAGGGGCAAGAACAGAGTTACTGCTCTGCACTCTTTCTACAGTATCATGCCTCACTTTTAGGTTATATAGTAACAAATTAAACTGGAAAGAGGATTTAGAGTTGGCAAGAGGATTGCATGGTTTCAAACCTATAATAAATACCAAGATCAATTTTATATGTGAGATTTATTTTTTCCCTGTCTTGTTATCTAATGTCATTTCATTGTGGTATAATCATAACTGTAGAAACATAGCAAGTCTTCACAAAACAGTCATGATCCTGTGTTTACAGACAAATCTAAAAATTGGATTTGGCTTAAGCCTTCTAAATCAAACTAATTCCCTTTCTCAGGTTAATGCCCCGAGGCTAACATAATATACACAGCTTAGGAGATAACTTTAGTGTTATATTTAAGATGAATGGTTTATTTAAATTCAAACAGCAACATCTTTAGTAAAAAAAAAAAAGAGCTCTGTGAAAGTGAAATTTAATTCAATATGATTGAAATATATCGTGAACAATCTAATGATTTTGTCACATGCTGAAATTTTCCTTTTTCTAAAAAACATTGTACTTGTGTGAAAAAGTCCAGCGAGGCAGCTGCTAATATTTGTTCTTCTTGTAAAGTAAATGGTTGCCTTTTCTCTTTTGTCCAAATCAAATAAGGCAGATTGAAAAATCAACTAAACCATAAATTCACACTTGGAAGAGCTTAGGCACATAAAACTGTATCAATTGATATGTGAGTTTTCCTAAAAACCTATTCCCAATGCTTCTCTTTGAAGCTATATTTAATACAGAGCTGGAGGAGTTATTCCGAGAGACAGAGAACTAGGACAATTATCAGAATTTTTCCTCAGCATTTTGCCTGTTAATTATCGAGGATTTTCACAACAATCTGATGAAATCGCAAGATCAGGCTTTGAAAAGCAGTCTGGGTGTTGCCTTCCCACAGTCAATACATACTTCACCAGCTGCTCTGTAGAAGCCTGACCCTGTCTGGCAACGCAGCCAGTCTCTAGCTTTAGGATCTGGAATTGCCAGCAAGAAACATCATCTCTAAAGAGGAAATTAGAACATCTCCAAACGTGAACCATGGCTGCAAAAAGAAGTTCTGAGCATCAACTTCTGCTTTAGGTCAAGACCAAGTAATTTAATTCCAGGCACTGTTCACTGAAGAGCTAGGATGCTGTAATCTGATCTGAATCTTTTGGCTTTGTGTAGGAAATCTGCCACCCATATTGGGAGGTGCTAGAATTTTTAATGTGTAACTAAGGTGGTGTCTGAATGTATTACAGACCAGAAACTGTCCCACAGGGCTGTAAGCACCGAGATTATTTGCAGTTTACTTTATGCAGCCCTAAGCATTTAGGTTGAAGGGTTCAGTCTCAGTGGGACACTGTAGTGCATTGAAAACAGGATCCTTCTCAGCCAAATAAAAGAGAAACTTGTAGAAGCTAAAGGAGCAACAGGCATGGCTTGGTTTGGAGCTTCACACTAAGTGGATAAAAGATTGTTGCCTGTCATTTCAGTTGAAGGTTTGCCTGCCATCAAGCCACCAGGCATCAGAAGGTGTGCCCTGAGGGGAATTCGGGATGGAGAGACAAACAGGATACTGGCCCTAGATAGTTCAGATGCCTCTCAAAGGAATAATTTCAGTGAGCCCAGACTCTTCCATCTTCCCCTATATAGAAAAGCGCTAAAACCATTAACTTGAGATGTCTGTGCTTCGTGATTAGCAGTAATCTTTGGAAGTTCAACTACATTTTACTTTTTACTTTTCCCCCAGCAAAACTTCATATGTGTGTGTGTGTGTGTGTGTGTGTGTGTGTGTGTGTGTGTGTGTGTGTGTCTCCTAGCTCCTCTCTAACCTCTTTGGAGTAGTTCTAAAGAACTATCTGAGAGGCATCCTTCCCAGGCTGTAGTCCTCAGTGAGGTATAGAATGTGATTCTCAGCTTTGAGGGTGCACATTTTTCTTCCATCAACAATGAATAAAAGCATTCAAGGTGCGACAAGGCCCTTATGTTTTCAACAGGATGGAGATTGGCACTGAGAGCACAGCCTGGGTGTCTAGTCCACCAGGTGATCATGGCTGTGAAGCATTCCTGAGACCTTCGCCACAGGCTAGAAGGGCAAAGACCCAAGCATCCTCCTTGAGTTGTCAGAAGTAAACTCTTACTGGATTTGGTGACCAGGGTTAAATTTGCATTGCAAGAAAAAGCTCTGTAAGTCCCCGGGCAGTAATTTAGAGTGTCAGTCTGAGTCTGGCCCATAGAAACCATGTCCGATTTCCAGGAACAAGGAGTTGGCGAGGGAAAAGCAGGGGTCACAGTTTGAAGTATGAAGGCTGGGTTTCAAGACTAGGTTCAAGTTTTCTGCAGTTGAGTTCAGTTGCAGTCCAAGGCATGAATTCAAACATAAGGACACATAGATTGCGGACCTAGGGTTGTCTGGTGCTAGGCAATTAAGGATCCAGGAACTATGCTAGGCTCCAATTGGAGACCAACTCGAGGGCTGTAGAAATAACTCAAAACCTGGATGAGTCAGATGGACCCATGGGACTATTCTTAAACAGGATTGGCACATAGTGGGCACTTAGTAATTACTTCCCTAAACAAAGCCGAACCTGGTATTTGAAGATGCTGCAGCGAAATCAAGTTTATAAAATAAAGACACTGATCAAAGCATGCTGGTACAGTGTTATATTACAATTCTCTAGGAAAAGGTCACACTCTGCATTTTCCTTCCCTTTCTCAGTGTAGGCACAGGGTGTAGGAAGTACTGGTTTTCTTTTATTTACTTTCAAAGTGAATTGAGCAACCAAAACAAAAAAAAATGAAGTCTGTAAGGTTGGACTTCTCGTCCAATGTCACATTTGAATGGCACTCAAAGATTTTACATTGTCTTAAGGGTTCTTATTCCGCTGCATAACCCCAAGGCATCTCCCCTCGATTGCCTATGAATTTTAACACAAATTCTGACAAGATTCATTGCCATCTTCTCTTGATACAGCCCCAAACCTCTCCAATCAGCCTGGCGCATGCTGGGTTTTGCTCACGCTATAGGCTCCCAGTCTCTGAACCTGTGTTCCTGATTTGCTTCTCCCTCTTCTTATCCACTTTGAAGGATCCATTTGTCTCCTTCAAAGCTCAGCCTGAGTCCTGTGAATCCTAACATTTAGCACATATTGTTCCTGGGTGCTTAGCATTTTTTCTTCCCAACTTGTTTGGGAATTTTATTTGACGCATTTTGGATTTCCACAGCCTAGAGAAAATAAAGATCAATCGAGTGAATTGTTCTGCATCCCTTAATATTGGATAACATCACCTGTACATTTTAATCCATAATACTATGGTCTAGAGTGGGAGCTACTAGTCTTGGGAGATAGATCAGAAATATCCAGTGACTCATATATGTTCCTTAGGTATTCCTTTTTATAAAAGGTATAAACAAGGTATATGATGTTAGACTGTGTATTTGCATTACTGTGAGAGTTGGAATACACAGTCCCTAAGAGTCCTTCCATATATGTGAGTGTACCTAACAAGAAGCCCTGAGCAGCCACTCAATGGAGACAAGGCAAAGTTCAGCCTGGATGATTAGATGATTCTGGGAGGAGCAGTTATATTGCCCTGTTGGTGACAGAGAAGGTGTGTGGGTAAGTGGGATCTAGAGCCCAGGCTGAAATGGGAGGTGGGACAAGTGATGGGGAGAAACTTGTAGAGCAGGTCTGGAAGTTCCCAGTACGGAGGGGGCAGGATTCCATGGTAGGCAGTGGGTGGGGATCTGGCAGGATCTGTAGGAAATTTCAGCCAGCAGGTAGCAAATACCTACATAGAGCCTGGGGCACGTGGGTGGAATTCCACCTGTCGGATAATATGGGGAAGGGAAAAGTTGGGGATTGTGGGTGAAGAATGTCGCCTGCCATATCAGTAAACAAAGGATGTTGCAGCCATCAAGCCATCTGCCACGGCAGCACCTGCCACTGCAACCGCCCCTGACTGTGTGCCCTGAGGGGATTCAGGATGGAGAAAAGCTGGATACTAGCTCTGGATAGTTAAGGTGCCTCTCAAAGGAATGATCTCCATGAGCCCAGACTCTTGGCATCTTCCCATACGTAGAAAAGCACTAAGCACATTAACTTGAAATGTCTGTTTTTCTTTAATTAATTGTAATCTTTTGAAGTTTCTATTATCTATTTTTGTTTGTTTGTTTTTCAAAAACTCTTGTATATCCTGGCTTCTCTCTTGAGAGGCTTTCTCTCCTAGGCTTAGGTCCTCAGCAAGTCTGCTGAATAAAACGTAATTCCCAACTTTCAGTTTGTGCTTTTTTTTTTTTCCCCCCAGTGGAATCATTTAATGAGGTGGAAGGGACAAGGCAGTAATTTGTGAATCCCAATTCTTTATTAGGCTCTATGGTCAGATCTTGACCTGCAGCAGTTCTGAACAGAAGCTGAGAGAGAGTGCTGTTAGCTTTGGGCTCCTTACAAGGCTAGGGAGACCAGCCTAGACTGAGAAACTGATCAAGGCTGAACCTCTAGGGCTTTAATGATCTCAGTTCTGAAGGTCACTGAGAGGCAGCGACAGGGAACCAAGCAGATAGTTGTAATCTACTGCCTGCCTAGAAAAGCAAAGCAGATTTGAATTTAGTACTTGTATGTTTCTTTGAAGATGAGTTAATATTTATACAAAGCTGACTTTGATGGAGCCACTGCTGATTGTGGGAGAGATGGGTATGCTCTCAGGGGGGTAGTCGGGTCAGATTACAAAAAGAAATTCTTATAATACAAGCTTTTCCCTAAATCACAGATTTTTCTTCCAATGCATATTTTATCAACTGATTCTGTCACAACCTGCAGCTATCTTTCTGTTTTACTTCTTTCTTAAAACAAAATAGAACAAATAACAACACTGGTATTCAGTTGATTCATTCTGTAATCTTTATATCTTTAAAAATGCTTTCCTCTTGCCTTTTTCTATGGTGAAATGTGTGATTTTTCTGACTCTAAAATAAAGGGATGTGGTAGTTTTTATCTCTAAAACTCATGGAAAGTGAAATCATGTGTTTTAAATCACTTCCATTCCATTTCCCACCCTTGGCTTTTGTGCCAGAAACTAATTCTCCTTCTAGTCTTTCCCACATCTCCAAAACCTTTCTTAAAAATTCTTCCCAGACAAAATGAATGCAGAATCCTTGGTAGGAATACGCTTTGTGAGCTGTGTGCTTCATTATTTATGTCTCATGTATCATGTGAATATATATACTTGAATATCCTAATTTACTTTAGGGCAAAGAAGACTCCTCACCAGAGCATTAGGGAATGTGTGTGTGCATGCGTGTGTGCGTGTGTGTGTGTAAGGATTAGAAGGGTTTTTTACAAGCACTTAAGGAATATACAACAGATTGAGTTAAAAAAGGCAAGAGCTGAAAGGCATCAGACTGAAAAATTGAGCCAGGCTAGTGACGTACAGACAGTTTGAGGTTTTTGAACCAAAAAGGACTGTGCATTGGCCCAGAGAACTGCTAGAAGAGCAGTTCTGTTCAAGAAGGGAGATGAGTTCCTGCTGAGGCTCAGTGGGTTAAGAACCCAACATAGTGTCCATGAGGGTATGGGTTCAATCTCTGGCCTCACTCAATGAGTTAAGGATCCAGCTTAGGTGCCAGTTGTGGCTCGGATCTGGTGTTGCTATGGCTGTGGCATAGGCTGGCAGCTGAAGCTCTGATTTGACCCCTAGCCTGGGAACCTCCATATGCTGCACATGCAGCTGTAAAAAAAAAAAAAAAAAAAAAAAAAAAAAAAAAGCAGAAGAAGAAGGGAAATGAGATCCAGAGCCAGTCAGGTTGGGCCCCCATTTTATTTCTTTAAAGGCCAGGGATCAGAGAAAGAGATGGCTTCTTTAGGGATGAGTAGGATACATTTTTGAAAAGGACAGAGGCATAGCCAATAAACTAGAGTTTGATGGACTCTGTGATTGTGTTGGTAGCTTTATTTTGGTGCTACATCTTGGAACAAATCCACTCACAGTCATTAGGATTAGAAGTTTGGCTATTGTTGATTCATCTTCTTTTCAATCTTTGGAGAAATTCAGGTGGCACTTTTGATTATAGCAAGCTGGAAGGTACTCATACTGACTTTAGGTTTTTCCAGGGAAGGATGTGAATTTTCCAACCATTACATGCTTAATATTTAGCACAGTGCCTGAAATATTAAAAACATTTAAAAATTCCTTCTTTTCCTCAGGAATAGGAGTAGTTATGATAAGCAGGTAGAACCATAGAACTACTTATTTTCTGAAGACATTTCTCTAGATCGACTACCACAAAACTATTATTTTTTAGATATTTGCAAGCATATAAAACCTCATCAATACATTTTTTTTCCCCCAGCTATATGGGCAAAGAGCATTGAGTATTTTGAAATTTATTCATATTGACAGACCCAGAGAGAAGATAAATCCATCTCCCTGCAGAAGTAAATGTTCCACAGGGGGCAACTGAAGATTTTGGCCTGAAGTTCTGGCTTTGTATTTGTTTTTAATACCTGAAACAATCAGCCATTGTCCTAAACTTGACATATTTTTTTCGGTTGCATTCATAATAGAATTTTGACAATTCTATTGTCAATTTTAACAATTATGCCATTGCCAGGGAAAAGCCAAAAATCTTTTTTGCCGAGACAAATATGGGTTTCATATTTATGTTTCTCGAGTGGGTAAGGTCCATGTTGACCAATAGGAGACATTCTGAGCTAAGTCCACTCCCCTAATCCTCACAGTTGACCACAGCTTGGCCATTCCTATTCCAGGTACACCAGGCATATAGCTCAATGACTGATGGCTTATAGATAGGACACCCACCAAAGTGTCCTGAAAATAGCTCACATTTGAGAGAGATTATCTAACAGGCTACTTAATTGCTCTGAGGCAAATACTTTTTGAGCTCCTTACTTTGCAGCTCTGTATCCTTTACAAAGTCATAACAGAAGAAATAGGGGCAAGCAGAAAAGTTATTTGCTCCAATATTTTTGTATTTTACAAAACTAGATTTGAAAAGAACACCCTCTTTGATTTTCAGATTCTCTTACACAAAGCCCTATAGGAAAAATTTCCATTTGAGTTTAGCCAAAGTTAAAAAGAAAACATCCACAGAGCATATGCAATACATTTGCTCTCCCCAATCCCTTTCACATGCTCAGAACCCTTAGAAAGAAATTCAAAGTCTGGGTAGAAAGCAGATTCCCTTAGGAAATCAGTACCATCCATTTTTCTTCAGTTTTTGTATGGTCTCTGTTATACTGTGAGCCCAAATCGCCATGTTTTGTGTGCTAGTCACTCTTGTGTCCCATGAATTCCTTTCAGAAATAGCCCAGAAGCAACATGAAAGCAAACAGTGTGATTTCCTAATCTCCTAATGAAGCACTTAGTACAAAGAGGGGTTCTTTAAATATTTACTGAATAAATTAATAAAAGATATCAACATGTATCACATGAAATATGGAGCCAGTTTTCTGCCACAGTAGTAAAAGTTTCTTCTGCTTAAATCTGTTGAATGTAGGGAATGTTTTACATGAAGCTCTGTGGAGGAGGAGTCCTGGGGAAGGGCATAGCATGAAGGGGGCAGGTTTGAGTTCCAACACTGGTTTCTTTCTCTCTTTTTTTAAATTGAAGTATAGTTGACATATAACAGTGTATTAGTTTCAGATGCACAATGTAATGTTTTGATATTTGTATATCTTACAAAATGTTTACCACAATAAGTCTAGTTAACATCTGTTCACATTAGCAAGAGATTGTGTTCTTTTTTCCCTCCCTTTAAATGATTTTTACTTTTTCCATTATAGCTGGTTTACAGTGTTCTGTCAGTTTTCTACTGTACAGCAAGGTGACCCAGTCACACGTACATATATTCATTCTTTTTCTCACATTGTCCTCCATCAGGCTCCATCATAAGTGGCCAGATATAGTTCCCCCTGCGATACAACAGGATCTCATTGCTTCTCCATTCCAAAGGCAATAGTTTGCATCTATTAACCACAAATTCCCAGTCCATCCCACTCCCTCCCCTTCCCCCTCCCTCTGAGCAACCACAAATCTGTTCTCCCAGTCCATGAGTTTCTTTTCTGTGGAAAGGTTCATTTGTGTCGTATATTAGATTCCACATGTAAGTGATATCATATGGTATTTGGCTTTCTCTTTCTGACTGACTTCACTCAGGAAGAGTCTCTAGTTCCATCCATGTTGCCGCAAATGGCATTATTTTGTTCTTTTTTTATGGCTGAGTAGTGTTCATATATATATTATATATCACATCATCTTAACCCATTCATCTGTTGATGGAAATGTAGGTTGTTTCCATGTCTTGACTATTGCGAATAGTGCTGCAGTGAACATACAGGTGCATGTGTCTTTTTCGAGGAAAGTTTTGCTGATTTTATGCCCAAGAGTGGGATTGCTTGGTCAAATGGTAGTTCTCTATTTAGTTTTCTAAGGTACCTCCATACTGTTTTCCATAGTGGTCGTACCAGCTTACATTCCCACAACAGTGTAGGAGGGTTCCCTTTTCTCCAAACCCCCTCCAGCATTTGTTATTTGTGGACTTATGAATGATGGCCATTCTGACTAGTGTGAGTTGATACCTAATAGTAGTTTTGATTTGCATTTCTCTAATAAACAGTGATGTTGAGCATGTTTTCATGAGCTTGTTGGTCATCTGTACATCTCCTTTGGAGAAATGTCTATTCAGGTCTTTTGCCTGTTTTTCAATTGGGTTGTTGGCTTTTTTGCTGTTGAGTTATATACATTGTTTGTATATTTTAGAGATTAAGACTTTGTCAGTTGTATCATTTGAAACTATTTTCTCCCATTCTGTAAGTTGCATTTTTTTTCTATGGTTTCCTTTGCTGTACAAAATCTTGTCAGTTTGATTAGGTCTCAATGGTTTATTTTTGCTTTTATTTCTGCTGCCTTGGGAGACTGACCTGAGAAAATATTTGTAAGCTTGATGTCAGAGAATGCTTTGCCTATGTTCTCTTCTAGGAGTTTGATGGTGTCTTGTCACAAGAGATTTTTTTCTTAAGATTTATTATTTTGTCAACTTTCAAATATGCAATACAGTATTATTAACAGTAGTCACCATGCTGTGTGTTTTAGATCCCTGTAACTTATTTATTTTATAATTGGATGTTTATACCTTTTGACCCCCTTCACTCATTTCATGGCCCCCAGCCCCCTACCCCCCACTTCTGGTAAGCAGTAATATGATCTCTGTATCTATGAGCTTGGTATTTATTTCTGGGTTTGTGGGGGGGGTTGTTTTTAGGTTCCACATATAAGTGAAATCATATGGAATTTTCCCTTTGTCTGTCTCAACTTCACTTGGTGTAATGCCGTTAAGGTCCATCCATGTTTTTGCAAATGGCAAGATTGTGTTCCTTTTTATAGATGAATAATATTATGCATGTGTGTGTGTATCACATTTTTATATAGTGCAAAGAGCATTGGTTTCTCTGAAGGAATTCCCTGTCCTTTGTATAATCCCATGGAAGACAGCAGTGGACAGGTCAGTACATGGATGTGGGAGATGGGGTAGGTCTTGATTTGGAAGTATGTTTTTCGTTTATCCTATTAAGTATTCTCCCTCCTTATACAGCAGTTATCTCATGGACCCCTGTGTGGACAGGTCAGGTACTGGGCTTGCGAGAAGTCAGGGACAGGCTGCCTGAGGCTTGCCACTACAGAAGCAGACATCTTCGGTAAAGATGAAGCCATTGCTAAAGAGCAGGAAAGGGGGAAGGGCAAGGGAGGGCTATGGAATTAAGAGATGCAAACTACTATGTATAAGTAGATAAGCAACAAGGATAGATTTACAACACTGGGAAATATAGCCATTATCTTGTAATAACTTTTAATGGAGTATAACATAAAAATACCCAATCACCATGCAATACACCTGAAGCTTAGATAATATTGTAAGTCAGTTGTATTTCACTTTACAAAAATGAGGCTGTTTCCGAACCTGTCATCTTGTAACACATAAATCCTAGGTCTCTACAGTCTGTGATTACCAAATAACTTGTCATTTTTTTTTTACATAGTCCGATGGCCTGATTGCTGGAGGCTGTCTCCTCCCCCAAGTCTCCCCAAGCTGTTTCTCAGCATCCTTGTGGTGCCATCTCATGCATGTTTGGGATCAAGTCTCTCTGGTTCCACCTCCCCTATTCATCTTGCCACCTCAGCCATGATGTGGTGGATCCTTGCAATATTGTTAATTTGCTGAGCCAGACTTTAAGCCAGTGGTTTCGGGTCCCTCCAGCAAACCTGTCCCCCAGCACGCATCTATCCCAGTTGAAGGGGGAACAGCACATCACAGTTGGAGATGGTTCTTCTGCAGTTCCTCACTGGGCCACTGACTTTACTGAAGCCTTGAAAACAAGGAATATCGTGTAGACAGTCCCTTAAAACTGCTATTAGATATGGCTACTCCTAGAGTTTAAACAAACATCATAATTCCTTCCCAGCTTAGCTCCTTGACTAACTTCTGGAGTGCTACCCATGACAGCGGGAAGCTTCCCCCACCACCGTGAATACTGACAGCAATGTGTTGCCTTAGCCTCCAGAACCAGTTAATACCTGGACCTGGAGGGGGAATAAAGAAGACTTTTTCCCTCCAAAGCCAGGCCCACTTCATTGTTAGGCCTTGCCCAGGACAGTTTACAATGAGAAAATTCATACAGGTGAAATCTTCTCCTTCACAAGCATGGGCTTGATCTGGCCCCATGTCCTTGACAAAATAGCCTTAATCATAAAAAAGTATATTACCCTCTCAAATGGATTGTTCCATCTGGAATAAACACAGTTCTACTCAAGGTGTGCAGCATCACATCTGGTCTAATTCCTGTCACTTTTATTTTTCCTTTGGTGTAACATCAAGAGAAGTTAAGGTGTGAATCAAGTTATTCCTCTCAAGCTCTTATCATCAAATGCTTTGTTGTACATAGACCGAGTGACCAAGAATGGTCCATAGCATTTAGGCATAGATGATGCGTTTACAGATTAAGAATGGAAAAGCTCTTCTAACTCTTTAGGGGCACATATTTACTGTACTGAGTAAAATGCTTACTATCACAGCCTAACTCATCTATGGGGCAAGTTCATAGAATCTACAACTAACTGTCCAGGAGCCCAGGGAACTTGCCCTTAGATAAGCTTCACTAAATGTCCATTTAAGTAATTTTTCCCCAAAGAAAGATAAGCTCTAGTCTCCACCTGAAGTGGAAAAAAAAAATGCTTACTACTTTTAAAGTGATCATTTTTAAGCTTCAGAAATGTGAAGGTCAAGTTTTTCTAAAGCATTTCTTCTCCCCACATCTTAACACTCTCTTCCAATGTCATGAAATCATGAAAGTTTATCTAAGTGCTGTTGATTTATCTTAACCTACCCAGTTACCTCCATTCTTAGATTGCTTCGTTTTATTTTATTTTTTTTCTAAAACTAATAGGCATTCCTTGTACAAAAGAAAATAGGGAGTCGGCCATATAAGGGGAAAACATGGAAATGAGCAAGGCAGGAAGGTGGGAGAGAGCAAAACATAGGTAATGCAATCACATAGACCTGGCTTTGAGTTCTTGTTTTATTACCTTTTATGAACTTATGATCTTCAAAAGTTATTTGATTTTCCTAAATCTTATCTACAATGGGGACAATAGAAATTTCCTCATGGAATTTTTGGGAGGAATATGTGAAATAATTCATATCAACCATCTAGCTCAATGCAAATCTATTACTCCTTTAAAAATTATTTTTAAAGATTTGTTAAGTTGTAATTTTCTAACCCAATTTATGATACTACATTGATAGTTCCTTGGAAGGCTTTCTGTAATTCCTGTCACAATCTTCTTATCTTTGCACTCGATTAATTGAAGGCTATTTGGAGGGGAGAGTTATACTGCTACAGGAGATTGAAGACTACGCACAGATGGTGAATCTTTCTCTCAGATGGCATTAAAAAAAGCATTCTCTGACTTGCTAAGAAAACATGTATGATATGAGGAAAGTCATAAAAAAAGAGCAGGCAGGAGTAAGAGGTTCTTGTTCTTAAGAATGGTTTCATCCATGCCATAAAGGACTGGTGAGCTATGAATCCCAAAGTGAATCAAATTAGAAGCATCTCAGATGTTGAGCTAGCCTTTTACTTGAGTATCTAAGCGACTTAGCACAGGTAGTAGAGCATCTGTTTGTCAAACTTGATTGGGATGCTTAAGGTTTTTTGGGTTTGTGATCAGTAAATTTGTGCTTATTTCTCTCTGGCTGTCTACTCTGAAATTGTAGGGTACCCCTTGAGGAAAACTGACATATTTTAAGTGAATACTTTGACCTACATTATTTTATTGATATCCATGTCTGAACTGAATATGAAGCAGGGAAGAAGCTTGATGGAGGGGCATATCTTGGTGTTGAGAATGAAAACTTGGGACACTCAAATTTTAAAATATAATTTTTAAGCCAGCTTTATCAGGGCTAGTCTTTACTCATACCATCACCTTTAAAGAAAGCAAAATGAGCATATTTACTTGACCTTGTCTATCCTTAGTTTAGTTACAACTCATTTTGGGGGGTGTCTGAAGTTCACTTACTCCAGCAGAAGCAGAACTTCCAGGATCTGGAAATGATATGAGTGCTTTTTTTTTTGAACATTAAACACATTTTCCAAAAGCATATTTTGTTGAATTACCTTCAATTGAATCAGACACACATGAATTGAGTTTATTGGGAACAGTGGTACTGAAAACTATGAGGCTAAAGAATTGATGATGTGTTTCAGATTTTGACAACATTTGCTGGTAAGCATTGGAGTAGGTGGGCTTTGTATTGGATACAGTTAGAACATTTGAGAAGTCCTTTGCCCAAAGACATGATGGTCTAGATCAGGAGTCAGAAACTTTCTGTAAAGCGCCACAGTAAATATTCTAGACTCTATAGACCACATGGTCTTTATGGCTACAACTCAACTCTGCTGTTGTAGCACAAAAGCAGCCCTAGACAGTACATAAGTAAGTGTAGCTGGGTTCCAGTAAAACTTTATAAAAACAGGCTAGTGGGGGAATTCCAGTCATGGTTCAGCAGTTAATAAACCTGACTAGTATCTATGAGGATGCGGGTTTGATCCCTGGCCTTGCTCAGCATGTTGCTGTGAGCTGTGGTGTAGGTCATGGAAGTGGCTTGGATCCTGTGTTGCTGTGGCTGTGGATTAGGCTGTAGCTCCCATTCAACCCCTAGCCCAGGGAACTTGCATATACCATGGGTGCAGCCCTAAAAAGACAAAAGATGAAAAAAAAACAAAAAACAAAAAAAAAACAGGCTATTGGACGTTCCCATCTGGCTCAGCAGGTTAAGGGTCTGGCATGGTCACTTCTGTGGCTTGGGTTGCTGCTGTGGTGTGGGTTCGGTTTCTGGACCGGGAAATTCCACATGCCACAAGTGTGGTGAAACAAACAAAATAACAGCAACAACGAAAGCTGTTGGCTGAATTTGGCTCACAAGCCAAGTTTGCTCTCCATAAAGAGAGTCCCTAACAAGAACTAGGAGAGTATCCTGGCTGGGAAGCCTCTGGGATCTCTGGGGTGACCCAAAAACAGATCTAAATGATGCTGGAGTATAGTTAGTACCCTGTTTCCTTCCTCACTCTTTATTGTTGTTTTATTACAAAAATAAGTAACAAATGCTAAGTCTAGAAAAATCAGAAAGTTCAGTTGAATAAGAAAAGTGGAAAGTCCTTAATCCCATTTCTTGGAAAAGATATTTTGTTTTACATCATTTCACATATTTTACCACGTGAAGAAATACTATGTATTTGTAAGCACATAATTTTATTTACAAAAATTAGATTATACTATTATTCTATGCATATGTATACATGTCTATATATGTGTGTAATATGTGCTGGAGGGGGTGAGTGGGTGTGCAGTAACCCATTTAATAGACACCTAATGAGTTTCATTAGCCTCTAAGAACACTTATTTGGCCAATCATGTGACAGTGGATTTTTCTATATGTTCTATTCTTGCCAAATGTAAGTGAAAGACCATACCCTTTATTTGTTACATTGGAATACAGAGATAAATATTTGCTCATGTGATATTAAGTTCTAATTTTAATTGAATGTAACTTAGTCTTCATATGTTATATTTTTAGATCATTTTCACATGCACAAATAAATTTAGAAAAAGTTATTCCCAACTTTTTGTCTACCAGATTATTTCTGGGCATTAGTGTTGCACTTTTGAAAGCAATGATTATTTGTTTTCAGTTGTTAATTCTCTTTCAAAATGTCCCACATTTTGGAGGATCTTCTTGAAAATCTTGACCTTACTGGCTGTTTGGTGCAAACCTAAATCCTGACTTTAGAAAACAATCCGTGTTGAGGAGAGGTGTGCAATTTAATTTTGGAACTTGCCTGGTATGAGAACTTCTTAAAGACGTTTCCAGAATCTAAGTACAGAGCACATCCTTAAGGCCATCTTGTCTAAAAATCAAGGGAATAGAGATGCCTCAGCAGAAAGGATATGGTCAGAAGAGAGGCCCCAACTTCCTCCTTCATTTAATCACAGTTAGCTTTCTTTCTAGGGGTTCTGAGTTAACAGTGGGGCAACTTTTTATTTTTTTTTTTATTATATTTTCCGCTTTGAACAAGCAGGTGTTTCTTTCATGAGGCCCATATGTTCCTGTACAAGCTTTATCCAGAGTACCTACGATATCCAGTGTATCCTACGATAACGTGGCACATGGCCAGTCTCCTCACAAGACTTTCCTTTTTATTCCAAGGAGAGTGAGTGAGTGAATGAGTGAGTTTGTGTGTCTGTGTGTGTGTGTCCGTGTGTATGTATGTTGAAGAGACAGAGCACAACAGCCGCGATCTCTTTGGGCTGGTGGAGCATCCACTCACGTGCCAGCAAACCACAGTGAAGATGAGCTGTCAGCAAGGCCTGGGGTCCAAACTGACCCCATGCCAAACGCCTGCCCGTGGCCTCTCTCCCAGCAGGCTGCTTCAGGGCTGTGGCAGACCCCAAGAGCAACTGTTTCTGCCTGGCAAACAGGCCGGAGTCCGACTGGGTAGTTCTCTCAAGTTAAAAATAACAAGTCATTACCAAGAAAGAGGAGCGCCGCTCCACGTGGACTGTGCCTTGTTTCATCAGGATCATCAAGAGGAACCCAGAGGTGAGGGCAGCGGGAAGTGGGACGTCTACGGAGGTGAGAAAATGGGGAGGCTTCTGCTGTCACGACAGGAAAATGGGAAATACCTGGAAGCCCACGCAAACCTGGCCAAGATATGTGCTGGAAAGAATGTTCTCTGAAAGCCCGGCTTTGTGATCATCATTCAAATGCAGATTGCTGGGAAGAAAGCACATGATGTTTACAAAAAGAAAAAAAAGCTTGCACTTCAGAACAAGTGACTGCTTCTCCTGTCCTTATGGGGACAGTGAATAATCGAGCGCAAAAGATCTATGTGTCTGTTACTTACTCCTCTTGCAAGCTTGAAAGTGAATCCGCCAGCCGTACTCATCCTAAGCTCACTTTTGGTTCCATGTGAGCCTGGAAGTGAAAAGTAGGAGCCCCTTTATTCTACACTGACCAGAAATGCAGGGATAAATCCTCACCAAAATACACGGCGCCAAAAATGCTTCAAAGTTGGATAGTTAATAAATATAAATTGGAGCAAAACAGCAAATAGAGAAATCTGAATAATTCTAAGAGTAAATTCAGTGACAGTGTCCTGTCTGGGCATGAATGTTTTTTTAATAGCTGCTTATTTTCAAATAAAGAAGGTGAGCAGGATAGAATAACTCCCTTTAAGTGATTTTGCACTTGGTTTTCTTTCTTTCTTTCCCAAGATGTCTTCTAGTGACCGGCCACCCAGAAGTGTGGTCTGTGGATTAGGAGCTTCCACATCAGTTTGTTAGAAAGGTAGAATTTCTAGTCTCACTCCAGACCTACTGAATTAGAACCTACATGTTAAAGAAGATCTTCATGTGATTAGCACACACATTAAAATCTGAGGAACTGTCCTGGTACCCGTCAGGAAAGCTTAAGTCCTGTAGTTAGGTACACCTATTATTTATTTCGGGCAATACTAATTGTAATATTTACCAAGAGTTGTTGGGTCAAGAAATCACCACTCGCTATTTCAACTGATGTGGACATTCAGAAGGAAAAGTTGAAAACCTAAGTGTTTTTGGCTGGATGGGATAACACTGGAGGAATTACAAGAGTAATAAAAGCAAAGCAATGCGTATTTACACATTTTGAACTGTTGTAGTTGAAATGTGTTTGCTTTAATCATGTTAGACACTGCTGTATTACTCTAGGACATGTACTTTGAGGAAATGATGGCATCACGAAGTATCCTATTAAAGGTATTGATGAGCTGTCATAAAATGTCAATGTAGAAAGACATTCAATGCCAATTACATTGAAGCCATATGTCTCAGATAAAATTGTACAAGGTAATCTTAAATTTAGCCTATTAGATAACTTGACTTAGTCTATTTGGAGTCTTTGATAACTTCAATATTATCTATTAAATAAAATTGAAAATAAAAAGGTACAGTAATCCTAGGTGTAACAGTCTCTTCAAAGAATGGGGTAAAAACGAATCAAGCTTCAACTTTG
The DNA here is from genome assembly GCF_054392235.1 of Sus scrofa. Classification (NCBI taxonomy): domain Eukaryota; kingdom Metazoa; phylum Chordata; class Mammalia; order Artiodactyla; family Suidae; genus Sus; species Sus scrofa. The sequence goes on along the minus strand of NC_139393.1, from coordinate 54,078,697 downwards.
CACTGAGTGGCTGGTGTGAGATTGCAGACAGCCCAGGGACTCTGGGTGAGGAAGTGACCAGAGCAGCAGCCTATGAAGTGTGATGCATGGAAGAATTTGGCAGTGGGAGGGAGGGGTTATGGAGTCTCTGCCTGTAATCTGAGCCTCCATCCTGCTATCGACCTCTTCCCTGAACTTCACCTAACTCTTATGGAAATCCTGTACATGAAACAATAACAGGATATCTCTGGAAAAGTTGCAGAAAGTCAGGGCTCAAAACACATTGTTCATAAACTCATGGAATCTTTACATGCAGCCAACTGTATTTAGAAATATTTTTAAAATGTCTAAGGAAATTCCTTGCTTATCAAATTCAATAGTCTTTTACTTCAAAAGGAAAAAGCAGTTTCAGCTTCTTTGCAGATAAAAGTATTTAAACCTAGACAGTCTTAAAAAAATGTTAATGACCTAAGGGAATGATTCTTGAACTTCAGTGTGCAACAGAATCTTCTGAAAGCCTTCCTAAAACAGAAGATTTTAGATTCAGTAGGTCTGAAGTGGGGCCCAAAATTTGTATTTCTGGCAAGTTCTCAGATGAGGGTGATGCTGCTAGGCCAGGGATCACACTTTGAAAGTCCCTGAACTACAGTAAAGTATATTATTGATTACTCCAGTGAGAGATAATTTCATAGGCATTTATTCTACAAACACTATTAAGCCTTTTCTGTGTGCTCAGGACAATGTTAATTGCTAAGGTTGCAAAATTGAAAAATTCAGCCTTACCCTCCAAGAGGTTGTGGTGGATCACCACTATGCTTCTGAAGCACTAAATGAGTAGCAGAATTCCCTCTGCTCTCAGTACAGGAGGAGAAGCTCTGTCTCCCATTTCCTGTGCCTCCACTTTCCTCAGCCCTTAGGAGGCCTCAAAACAGTACAGAGAGGGAACAGGCATCAGTTCATGGCCTTCTTATCCAATTCTGATGACCTCAAAATAATAAACATCTAGTTGAGAGAGAGGTATGGAATTGAAGTAGCAAACACATTTTTATCTGGATCATAAGTATGTCTAGATAAGAACTTTGGGTGTGAGTACTGGCACATGGCACTATCTGGAAGCAAATAGATATATATTTTTTTAATCTACCAAGTTTTTAAGGTAATTATACTGCCAAAGATCCATGTCTTTGACTGTTCATGCCTTAAAAGAGCATCTGAACCTGCAAATTTGCATCAGAGGCATAAGGGTACTGAGTCCCTGGTGAAGGCTCACTACAAATGTAGGAATGAGGAATAATAAAGATGGGATAATTTCCCAGGGGTCAGGACCAGGGACCACAGAGAGCAATGGCCAAGGAGCTCTTCCCAGAGAGCAGACCAGGGTGTAGTCTAGGAACCTTCCCCATCTGCATCCTAGGGGGCCTTCCCAGTGCCCACCTGGCAGGATGTTATCATTGCAAGATCTAGGCATCCACTAGGTATCTCCCATTGCCAGTCAGTGGAAGTTCCTACAGCTCTTATTCTGCCCCTCTTCCATCACTGTATATTGGTTGAGTATATATGTTGGTTTGGGAGGATGAAGGGAGCTTTAGATAGCTTGTTTTTTATTCTGTAAGTTGCCAGAGCAAATGAAGCCACATATACTGTTGAGGAAGTATTGAGCATGTCATTCAAAAATCCTAGACTCTGAGCCACAGTAACTGGGTGAATTTTGGATTGTCACTTGAGGTGGTGAGTATGTTTTGTATGAAAGGTGTGCTTTGGATATTTGAGGGTTAGACTCTGGAAAAGATGATTCACAGCAAACATTTGTGCTACCCTTTTATATTGTAGAAATGCAATTGGGAGATGTCATCCTAGTTCTTCTTTTATCTGGGTAGACCACTTAAATAGTTGTTATCAATGAAATGTAAGTAATTGCATGATCCCAATCAATGATTAAAAGTATTGTGTATCCCTTCCTGGCATCAGGGGTTGAGTGTTAGTTTGCCCTCTTCAATTCCTTTTCCCCATCCACCACCTAGATGTTGATGTCCAGGGTCTCTGTGAGACTGTTGAAGATGTAGAGATAAAAGGTGAGGGAGCCTGGATCCCTGAGTTACTGCTTGGAAGAGAGTCACTAGACCACATCCACACTGGATCATTGCGTGACACTTTACTTTCTAGATGAAGTCACTGAGATTTGAGAATTTATCTGTTAATATTACCTTAATGTAGCAATTTGTTATTTATTTTTCATTCAAGCATGAGTAGGGGCTTAGGAGAAGGAGTAGACTCATATGAAATAAAATGGAAGTACTACATTTTTCTCTACCTTTCTCAATTGTAAGATGGATTAAATGTTGTGACCTTATCACACATAAGTTATCCCTCTTACAGTAATCCTAAGAAGCAGCTCTTATGAGCTCCGTTATACAGAAGAAGGAACAGAGACTCAGAGAAATTATGTAATGTGCTTATTAAGTCGTGGGTGGCAGAATCAAAATTCATACTCTGAATACTCTAACTCCAGAACCCATATCCTTTCCCCTGTCCCATTCCATCTCTCCGTCAGTGTTACTGACATGAGCAATTTCTCTGCAGTTGGCTTCCTACTGAGGATCAACTACTTTTCATCCTGCATATTTTTATATTTTTAAAACTTCTTTCAAGAAAAGGAGACTTTTGCTGAAAGTGGTGGAAAATGAAACCTTCCCCTGATGATATGTGTATAAACTAAAACTGGTAAAAGAAAGGAAGAGTGTTAAGATGGGTATAGACAGAATTCATAGATCCTCATCAAGGCAAGTTCCTTCCTGGAAGCAAAGAAGGAATATCTGGCATTTACCAACCCCAACACCCTACAACAAGATACACTCTAGATAATGTTCACAGAGCTAGAAAATCAAAATTTTCCTGAAAGTTACTCATGACCAACCAATTGAGAATCACAACCACTTATTTATTCCAGAGAAAAACATTGCTGCCAAGCCTAGCTAGTCATTGAAGACATTCATTTGAAGTAAAAATATGCTTAATTTTCTGATATGTTCCATTTGGATGCAGTTTGGTGTTGTCAGTTCTGCTGTCCTTAATTCACCCCAGTGTAGGGTGAGATTAATTTTTAGGGAAATATGAAGCATGCTGAATATTATTGTAGTTTAAGTTAACCAGAGGTGTTTGTTTGTTTTATTTACTTGACTAAAATAATGTCATACTTTGTATCATGTTATTAAATTAAAATATTTAATCATTCTAAAGTTCTCTTACAAAGCCTCCCTAAGAAGTATTCTGTCTATTTCAATATGCGGAGTTAGCCAGAATATAAAAGATTTGATTTTTCATGGAGTAGGGTTTGACCTTCAGGTTCAAAATTTTTAGGCTTCCTCAGAAGCTAACAATGAGAGGGAAATATTAACTTGGGATAAACCTGTCTCACAAACCTCCTACACATGACTAAGTAGAAAATTAGCTCATGTGTGCCCTGTGTGATGTGACCCAAGAGAGGATAAAGGGACAGATACTGGTCTCCTAAGCTGAAGTCAAATAGGAAAGATAGCTTGAGTTCTTGGGCCAGTGATCCAAACTTATTTTTAGTTGACACTTCCTTGACCCCCATTTCCAGTTTTAAAATATCTGTATTCCAAACCATAGTCTTTGATGACTAGCTAGGCTGCCTGCAATGGATTGAAGGTGTTTGTCCTACTCCTCTCCCCCAAATTCATATGTTAATTCTAATCCTCAGTGTGGTAGTATCTGGAGCTGGGCTTTGGGGAAGTAGTTAGATTACAAGGGTGGAGCCCTCATGAATGGGATTAGTGCCCTTATAAGAAGAGGCTAGCCCTCTTTCTCCTAAGTAGGAATACAAGAAGTCCTCAGTCTGTGAATCAGGAAGAGAGCTCTCATCAGAAGCTGATCATGTTGACACCCGGATCTCAGACTTGTAGCCTCAGAACTATAAGAAATAAATTTTTGTTGTGTATAAGCCACCCTGCCTGTGGTCTTTTTTTTTATAACAGCCTGAGCTAAGACCCTGCCCTTACTCTCAATATTATGCCAAGTTAAAATATACAGATCTTTGCATGGGCAGGATGAAAACATGGTACCTACATAGTGCTCATTTATCTGGGCCTAGGTGGATATAGATAAAGGAACTAGAAGGCAGAATCATGAAGGAAGTATGTAATATTACTCTGTGGTGTTTCTGGATGAGCTTCTTCAATCTTTTTATCCTTATTTTGACACTGATATCTGCAGTTTTTGTCCCTTCCTTGGTTGTGCACTGACTTGAATGAATCTTTCTAATTCCCATAACCAAACCATAAGCTTCCAACACATGGATTTGCCTCATACCAGGCCTCAGGATCTATGGTCACAGCACCCAACATCCCATCATTTTAGATATTCTTCTTGAGATGACTTGTGTTTGTTTTTCCTAAAAACTGGGTCCTGTCCCTAGTGCACTGATTGTCTGCTTTGCTTTCTTATTAATAGTACCAAGACTATGTTCACTATAATCATAAATTAATATATCGTTTTTCTGGTTGGTCATAATTCAGCATCTTTTGTTTCCCTATCTTTTTTTTATTACTCCATTTATATAAAATATTGGATATATTCTCTATGTTGTGCAATATATCCTTATAGCTTATTTATTTATTTATTTATTCATTTTTTATTACTCCAATGAATTTATCACATCTGTAGTTGTATAATGATCATAACTATCTGATTTCACAGGATTTCCATCCCACAGCCCAAGCACATCCTCCCACCCCCCAAACTGTCTCCTTTGGAGACCATAAGTTTTTCAATGTCTGTGAGTCAGCATCTGTTCTGCAAAGAAGTTCCGTCTGTCCTTTTTTCAGATTCCACATGTCAGTGAAAGCATTGGATGTTGGTGTCTCATTGTATGGCTGACTTCACTTAGCATGATAGTTTCTAGGTCCATACATGTTGCTAAAAATGCTGGTATTTCATTCTTTTTGATGGCTGAGTAATATTCCATTGTGTATATGTACCACCTCTTCTGGATCCACTCCTCTGTCGATGGACATTTAGGTTATTTCCATGTCTTGGCTATTGCAAGGAGTGCTGCAATGAACATTGGAGTGCATGTGTCTTTGTGAGTCATGGTTTTCTCTGGATAGATGCCCAGGAGTGGGATTGCTGGATCAAATGGTAGTTCTATGTTTAGTTTTCTGAGGCATCTCCATACTGCTTTCCACAGTGGTTGCACCAATGTACAATCCCACCAACAGTGTACTCCTAGAGGAAAACATAGGCCAAACACTCTCTGACATAAACGACAGCAACATCTTCTCAGATCCACCTATCAGAGGATTGACAATAAAAAGAAAAATAAACAAATGGGACCTACTCAAACTTCAAAGTTTCTGCACAGCAAAGGAAACCCTAAACAACATGAAAAGACAACCCACAGAATGGGAGAAAATCTTTGCAAATGAATCGACTGACAAGGGATTAATCTCCAAAATTTATAAATAACTTCTGCAGCTCCATACCAAAAAAACAAACAACCCCATCCAAAAATGGGCAGAAGATCTAAACAGACAATTCTCCAAAGAAGACATACAGATGGCCGAGAAACACATGAAAAGATGTTCAGCGTCACGCATTATTAGAGAAATGCAAATCAAAACCATGATGAGGTACCACCTTACACCAGCCAGAATGGCCATCATCCAAAAGTCTACAAACAATAAGTGCTGGAGAGGGTGTGGAGAAAAAGGAACCCTAGGACACTGTTTCCCTATCTTTTAATGCCTCTCATCTTTCAGCATCATTTTGCATGTGTCGTATAATCAATGGCATCTTTAGGCATTTGTGACATGGTTTTCATTACTCCTATTTGATCGATATCCCTGGGGTCATAACTAGACAATTTTGACCCTTGTTTTAGTCAGCAAATCATTTAGGACCGTTTTAAAATGAAAACACAAGTTCTAACTTGCCCGATGCCTTTGGCTGGCCCTTCCTAGTGAGCTTATGAAAGTACTCACACTGAAATCTGCAGAAAGCATGCCAAAAGTTTAGAGGAAACGCCAAAGTTGAGAGGAAAGGATTTAAGACCTGCCTCGTCACAAATACCCTTCATAACAAAGAGCAAACTTGAAAGTGTAAGGGAATCACCAGAAGAGTTTGCTAAACACGGTGCTGGACTCTGACCCAGAGTTTCTGTTGCAGTAGATCTGATGTTGGGCTCAAGATGGTGCCTTTCTAACACGTTTCCAGATGATACTGATGCTACTGGTCCAGAGATCCCAGTTTCGGAACCAGTGTCCTAGAGAATGCTACAGAGAAACATGTTTCTCCATCTCCTAGCTCTGAGGGCAGCCTGGCACTGAGCCAGCTTCCAATTCCGTTCTCTGGAACCCTCAGCCAACGTTTCCTATCTCTTGGGTTATAAAGATGTCTCTTCACCTCCTCTGCAGACTTCCTTCTTTTTCTTCCCCAGCCCATAGCCATTTCTTCCAGCTGTCCCCGCAGAAACACTGGTTCTGTAGCTATCCTTCAAATCTTGAAAGGCATTTGCCCTGTTTTGTTTCTCTGTCCATGGTGGTTATTCACAGTTTTTAATGTGATTGTGTTGCACGGGAGAGGGACATCTGGAGAGGCGGGCGATTAGGCCTTTGGGATTCATTTGAGAGAGTTCAGAGATCTGGTGAGAGAATTTAGTGTGAAAACCTACAACAGAAAATAATATTTTATACTTTGATATTGCTGCAGGTCCTTTCCTGGTTCATCTTAATTTTTATGTTGGGTTTTCCTCCCCTAGAATTGAGGAACTGGAATTCCGTTCCAAATCTTTTTCTTCCATATAGTTAATGTCCACAAGCTCCAAGAGTGAAATGATGAATATTCCTCCAGGATGTTAACAAGAACAAATTTTAAGTTCACAAATCTGATGTTTGCAAACAAGGGCTTTATTTCATACCTGACATCCTTCCCTTGACTCTTGAGTTCCCCATCTGCTGAGAGCGAGCTAGCCATGCTCTCCTATTTCAGTAAACTCAGTGTAATCTAAAAGCATTCTAGCCTAAATTAGGCATTATTGTTGTAGGCACCATTCAATGTACAGCTGCCTCTTTGAGGTATAGGGAGGAGCTTTCAGAAGAGGGACAGAGACAATACCCAGCACTGTCCTAGGGCTCTGTTGCTGCCTGGGTTCTGCTTCTGCTTCTCCCCCTCCTCCCCCCTTCCTCCCCTCCTCCCCCTCCCCCCTTCCTCCCCTCCTCCCCCTCCCCCCTTCCTCCCCTCCTCCCCCTCCTCCTCCCTCCCCTCCTCCCCCTCCTCCTCCCTCCCCTCCTCCCCCTCCTCCTCCCTCTCCTGCTCCCCCTCCTCCTCCCTCCCCTCCTCTCCCTCCTCCTCCCTCCCCTCCTCCCCCTCCTTCTTCATCAATTAAATTTTATTGGCATATAGTTGACTTACAATATTGTGTTAGTTTCGGGTGTACAGCAAAGCGAATCGGTTATACATACAGATATGTCCATTCCTTTTCAGATTCGTTCCCCCCATAGGTTATTAAACAGCACTGGGTTGATTTTCCTGTTCTATATAGTAAGTCCTTGTTGGTTTTCTGTTTTTTACATAGTGATGTGAATATGTCAGTCTCAACCTCCTAATTTATCCCTCCTCCCCATGTTTCCCCCTTAATAGCCATAATTTCGGTTTTGAAATCTTTGAATCTCTTTCTGTTTTGTGAATGAATTCTTTTGTATCATTTTTATTAGATTCTACATATTAGTGATCTCATATAATATTTGTCTTTGACTTATTTCACTTAGTGTGATAGATTCTAGGTTCATCCATATTGATGCAAATAGCATTATATCTTTTTTCTTTTTTATAGCTGAGTCATATTTCATTCTGTATATATACCGTATATTCTTTTTTTTTTTCTTTTAAAGCCACACTTGTAGCATATAGAAGATGGAAATTCCCAGGCCAGGAGTCAAATGGGAGCTGCAGCTGCTGGCCTTCACCACAACTTGCAGCTACAACAATGCCAGATCTAAGCTGCATCTGTGGCCTACACTGCACCTTGCAGCAATGCTGGGTCCTTAACCCACTGAGTGAGGCCAGGGATCAAACCCTCATCCTCACAGACACTAAATCGTGTTCTTAACCCATTGAGCCACAATTGGAACTCCAATTTACTGCATCTTCTTTTTTTAATCCTCTGTTAATGGACATTTAGGTTGCTGCCATGTCTTGGCTGCTGTGAATAGTGCTGTGTTTGTTGTTGTTGTTTTAGATTTAAATTTATTGGAGTATGGTTGACTTACAGTATTGTATTAGTTTTAGGTGAACAGCAAAGTGAATCAGCCATACATACAAGTATATCCATTCTTTTTTCCCATGTAGGTTATTACAAACTATTGAGTAGATTTTTCCTATGCTATACAGTAGGTTCTCTTCAATCATCTATTTTATACAGAGGTGTGTATATGTTATTCCCACCCTCCCAATTCCTCCCTCCCCCACCACAGTTTCACCTATGGTAACCACAAGATTGGTTTTGCAAGATGCCCAGCTCCTAAGGTCCTGATGGTGCCCCCTTAGTGTGGATGGAACCCACTACTGGTCTCTCTTGGATACTCTTATGACTTTTAGCAGGGCTTCCTCAGTACCTGATTGGAGATGATAATCCTGATAAGGCACAATCGGGCTTTTACCACCTCCCCAATTCTCCCCACATGCCAGCTAGTGAGTTTTCTACCCATCAGAGCTCTATTAATTGGGTCTCTGTGCCATCCTGGGAAGATTTTTTTTTTTGCTGACAACAACATAAAATGCTCCCTGCTAACATCTGTATCCTGCTGTCTTAACTTAGGAAGTTGAGGAGTTTTCACCTCTCACACATAGGATGACATTTGCCTTCTTCTACTTCGCTCCATCACTCTACCTTCTTTCTGTGCTCCATCCCTATTTCCCTGCAGTTCTGGCTGGATTGGGTGCTCTGCTAAACATCATGTGCCAAGAAGATGCAACCGCATCTTCAAAATCACCCCCAGCTAGGGAGGAAATTTATCCATTCATTATCAAGATGAAACAATCCAAGAAGAACCAAGAAGGGGACACTCATTGAGGGTTCCTATCATTTTGTTACAGACTTCATTCTGCAGATGCACACCCCTCAACTAAAGGTTCTACCAAATTCACAACCTGAGTGGCTGAGAACCTGCCTCTGAGCCAGAGTGAGTTAAATAAGATAACTCGTGAGGCCACCATGTATTGAGAGATCCCCAAATCCTAGATACACATGAGGCACTGACTAGATGATAAACATAGGGCTACACGTGGTAGGAGCATTGAGGTGAGAAAGAGAGTCAAGAAATACTTCGTAGAGGGGTCCAGTTTCAAACTCTGAGGACCACCTGGCCAGTGTGCCAAAAGGCCACACAAACTCATACCATTAGGTCCCTTGTAGTAAATATCCTACTCCAAGCATGGCAATTGAAATACCTTGTAGTGCTTTTTCGTGTCTGTAAACCATAAGCACTTTGAGGGCAAAGCTTGTACTTTATCTATTGCCAAGGCCTCATACCTCACCTGGTACACATCAGACACGTTATGAGAATTAGTAACTGTTGGAGCATTATTATTAATAGAATGCTAAGCAACATTCCAAAAATTATTAAACCTTAAGAATTATTTGACATAAACAAAATGTAATCATTCTTTAACTACTTGGATGAAAATTGCATTCTTATATCAACCACTCACAGTTGAAATTAAAATGGAATCTCTCTCATAACAATATTAGAAGAAAATTAATGCTTTTGCATTAATGAGCTTCCTGGTTTATTACTTAATAAATTACTGTCACAAGAAATATTTTAGAAGACTTTGACTGTTAGATACTCAGTATTCTATGGATATCGATATTATTTTGACTTTTTTTTTTTACAAGTGATAAATGAGTAATAATTTAAAGAATTGTAAAGATGCAAAATGCTGGTTCTGGTGACCTGATGTTTTTATGATTATGCCATACATACCACAAATAAATCATGGCTTTTGTATTGTTGTATCTTATTAAATTGTATAAAGATTTAATTTAAGGCCAATGTTGATAACATTGTAGATAAATGAACCATGTTCTTTGCATGGATGGTTTTATAGCACTGAGTCATATTGGTTAGTAAGTTAAAACTCTGTTAGAATTTCTATTATGAATTTTCAAAGGCCTCTCGTTCTCTAGATTGACATTTAGTAGCAAATCCAAGACTAGACTTGTCTTACTAATTAAAAGGAATTATTTTACCCTGGTTAAAAGACGCAGTGTTACAAAAGAAGTTGGCACATTCCTAGTTGTTGGCATTATTACCAAATAGTGGTTTTTAAAACACCATGTATTACAAATATGAGCAAGAAATTCTGAAGTCCAGAGTGAGCTAAGCACTCACCAGCAGTTTGACCCCTCTGGGCCTCCTTTGCTCACTTGTCAGTAAAATAAAAATTTGGAGAGAAAGATATTTGAAATCATTCTATTTATCTCTATCTATCTCTCTACCTATTTACCTACCTACCTACCTATCCATCTATCCCTCTAACTCGATCTGTTATCTACCCATGATCTATCAGTTACATTGTGTCACCAGGCATCTCTACCTAATGTATCTGTAGTAATAAAATGGACTAAACTCAGAACTGAAAAGAACATTCCTTATTCCATCCTCCCACCAAAGTGCTCCTTTTTCTTAAACTCTATTGTACACCGTGAGGATTCATTCCTTTCTTCAACATCACCTGGAAGAGGCTGCAGAAACAGCTTAGTTACATTTAAGGGTCCTTACACAAACACATCTTTAAAAAGCATTTATATTTGCAAAATATATAACCTTGTAAATTAGTTACATTAGAGTTGTAATATACAAGCCATAAATATGAATTAATGTGTATAATACACAAAGATGTTATACTGTTATATTTAGGTATAATTTAGATCCTGAAAGATTAATTTGCATAATAGACTATGACCACTTAAGAAAATGACAATACTGCCTAGCCCACAGTACTTTATCATAAAAGCAGACATATCCACATGGGAGCTAATTTTCTATTTGGCTTCTTTCTGTAAATCAATATGTAAGGAAGCCTAAAATTCTTAAGCTCAAGACAGAGTGAATTGTTTCAGGGGATGAGATTCCACACCTGACCAATGGTCACTGGTTACAAGACAGGAAATCTTTATTGTTTATCACAACAGCCAAGACCACATCAAGGGCTTAATCACAAGCAGTGTTGTGTTAAATACTGTATGATGGGACTTGGACCTAAAAAAAAGTACTTGAGTAATATGACCAGGACATGTATTTAGCATTATAGAAATATATACACACACCTAATACATATCTGTATATCTGTATAAATCAAAGAGTTCATGAATAGGAAGTGAATTTCAAATTTGGCTGCATAGAGAGATGATTATAAATCTCACAGCTATTGTACTTTGTGCCAGTTTTCTTTGATTTTGTCAACTGTGGGACATGAAAACAAGTTATCACCATTGTCTGACAACACTTTTTCTATTAAATGTCTACTAATTTCTCCTTAGCTTTTTTTCTTTTTTTCTTTCTGTCTTTTTTTTTTTTGAAAATGGAATGAACTTCATTTTCTAAATGTTTCTTTCAGGTGTGATATTCAAATATAGAATCTTTGCAGCTCTGCTCTATTCTTTACAACCTTCACTAATTTGTCAAACATGTGTCAATAATATTCTGACTGATTTTTTGACCAGTCGTCGGCATGGACTTTTCCTCTAGGACCCAGACTGTGGAGGTCGACCCGTTGTTGTCTGTGGGGACTTGGTCTCCCCAACCTGGTACCCGCAGGTCGACCAGTTCTCTTCTATAAGTTCAAGGTCTTGCTTGCTTTTTACACTGTAATCATGGCTTCACTACAGACTCAAAGTAAGTGTGTCATCCACTCTGTCCTACTTTCTTGTCTACCCCATACCTTGTCAAACCATTGCCTAGTGAACTTGCACGATGTCTCTCTTCTAAGGTATATGATGTAGCAATTACCCCATGTGATCCTCTGCTGTTGATTCTTCAGTTTACTGGGTCACTCTATTCTGTAGCTATCATCTGATATGCTGAGCATGCTCATTAAGAGCAGTGCTGTTTGCAAAGTCACTCACCTGTGAGTGTTCCCACTGATCCTTCCTGATTAAAACACGGAAGAACAGGGAGCACAGAACTGAGCACCCTGCAATGTCATTTCCTTAATGCCACTCCTTTTTGTCAATAATTACTCATAGATGTTTTATGGTGTAGGATCCCTGTATCTAATGCATGATGGTGTTATTTCTATTTTGATACACGTACCCATGCCAAGTGAGACTAAAGAAAAGTCTTTGCAGTTGTGAAGATAATGTCTCTGATTTCCGTAAATTTCTCCAACTTATCACTAAAGGACGTTTCTTCTAACTGAGACCAAAGACTTATTCAGTAGGAAAAGCCGTAGCTTCAGTAAGGGAGGAGGCTCTCCTTGCTGCTCATTCCAAGGCAGGTTGGCTCCACGCATGCATCCTTTTGTCTTTCTCCAAGGGAGGATGAGTTGCTCACCTTAGCGACGTATCCTGAGCCCGTGATACTTACTGGGCTAGGTTTTGGTAGTAGCGTGGATTATTCCACTTAAAAGGTGGAAACTCAGACCCCACGCTCCTCCCTGGCACTCCCTGTGTTCACAAAAGATCAGACCTAGTCAGGACTACCTCCTCAAGGCAATTCCAGGTGGCTTTTGTTTCCTCCCTTTTTCTTCCCCTTCAGCTTTCAGCCTTCAGTCTTCTACCACCAAAGGTATCAGCAGAGCCATCTTTCCTTCTCAGAGCCTCTGGGCACACCTGGGATTGCTGGTCCTAAAATTTATATGAAAGGGGGAAATAGCAGCTTTTTGGATTCAGATCAACTACATGCTCCAGGATACCTTTACCAAAGAGACCTTGTGTTGAGGCTTTGGATGCTGGTTTAGGTAATAATAAAATGGCACTGTGATTCCTATTTTTTAAAAAATTGTTCCTGTGTGTATACTATCCTAGGGGCTGTCCATAGTGAAGAAAGATCAAGGCAAATTATAAATGCCTTAGGGTCCTTAATTGTAAACAAACTTCCCTTTAATGTTCAATATTGATACTCCAGTAGGAGCTGAGTGGATACTGTCATTGAGAAACAATTTTCAGATAAGGAGAAGGTGTGAGAAAGTTTATCTGGCATAGTCCATTTGTCTCATTTTAGCAAGGAAAAAAAATATTTTACAGTGAAACAGTCTTTTTCAGGAGTTTAATGTATCCCTTAGTTGAATAAACAAGGATTTAGTTCTGGTTAAGTACGAGAATTTCTTGGGAAAACATTTTTTATGATGGTGGTGGTTTTTCCTAGGAAGAATTTTAAAGTTTTTGTTTGTTTGTTTATTTTCAAAATGCTCATTTTCTCTTCAGGGGCAGAGAAGCAGGAAACTCAGCAAACACAGAGGGGCTTTGTCAGATCTGTGGCTGTGTACTGGGCTGGCTACGGAGGTGGAGCCCAGCAGAAGGAGATGATACAAGGGGTGTTGGGGGTGGGGAGTGGCGACGGGCACTGCTCCTCCTTTTCCCTTTTAAGTCTGTCTTTGCCCGCCCTCCGCTTCCTTTCTCTGGAGTAGATTTCATGATGCATCACACTCTGGTTCATCTCTTACTGTCCTGAAGAATCCTTCATCTCCTTTTCTCTACTAATCCTATTGCCAAGATTTGCCCTTGGCTGCTCTCTCATTCTAAAGTCTGTTCCCTGGAGACCTCCTCTACTCCCATCCAGGATGAATCCATGTTCCATAGACAGCTTTGCATTTGCTTGTGTCATTTTCTTTCTTTCTTTCGTTTTCTTCTTTTATTTTAGGGCTGCACCCACAGCATATGAAAGTTCCCGGGCTAGGGTTCAAATGGAAGCTACAGCTGCCAGCCTACACCACAGCCACAGCAACACAGTATCCAAGCAGTATCCACAGCCTATACTACAGCTCACAGCAACGCCGGATCCCTGACCCCTGAGCAAGGCCAGGGATTGAGCCCACATCCTCATGGATACTAGTCAGATTCTTTCCCTGTGCACCACAACAGGGAACTCCTGTTTGTGTCATTTTCAATTCTTTTCATCAAAGTCAGTGTACAGATTTTTCACCTCCAGGTAAAAGTTATTCCTAAGTATTTTATCTCTTTTGATAGTATTGTGAATGGATAGTCGCCTTTATTTCTTTTTCATATTTCTTGCTCTCAGTGTATAGAAATGCAACTGATTTCTGTATGCTAATTTTGTACCCTGCAATTTTGCTTAATTTATTGATTAGTCTATGGTGTTTCCGATAGAGTCTTTAGAATTTTCTATATAGAAGGTCATATCACTTATTCACAAAGATAATTTTACTCCTTCCTTTCCATTTTGGATGCCTTTTATTTCTTTTTCTTGCCTGATTGCTCTGTCTAGGACTTCTACTACTGTGTTGCCTAAGATTGGTGAAAGTGGCACCCTTGTCTTGTTCCTTATCTTATAAGGAAAAGCTTTCAGCTTATCACTGTTGAGTATGATATTAGCTGTAGATTTGTCATACATGGCCTTGATTGTTTTGAGTTATGCTCTTTCTATACCCAATTTGCTGAGCATTTTATCAGGAAAGGGTGTTATATTTTGTCAAATACTTTTTCTCCATATATTGAGGTAATTGTATGATTTTTATCTTTCAGTCTATTAATTTACTGATTTATATATGTTAAACATCCTTGCATCCAAGGAATGAATCCCACTTGATCACAATGTATGATCTTTTTAATGTGCTGTTGAATCCAGTTTGCTAGTACTTTGTTGAGAGTTCCCGGATCTATTTTTGCTAGGGATATTACTCTGTAGTTTTCTTTTCTTATTTTTTGAAAACTAGAGTTCTCACTGTGGGAGAAGAAAGATATATATACATAGAAAGATGCAAGTTTATTAAGAACCCAGTGGTGTTACATTAACATTCCAAGTATCAGTATGAACTTATGATTCAGTATGTACATGTGATATATATATATACACATAAACATATAAAGCATGTATCCATTATTAACATGTATGTGTAATTTGTTTTTTCCTCACTGGGTCGCTGAAAATATCTAAAAGGAAAGGCACTTTAGTAAAGATAAACAACCCTAGCATCCAGACCTTTGTTTCTGAATACCAGTTCCCATTATCTACAGCTTATTTGGGGACTGGAACAGGGGAGGGAAAAGAAAAACCTAGAAAATCTTGTGCTAGAAAGTAAGGAAGTGCATAAAAAATGATACAGTCATACAGTGTTTCAAAGGAAATAAGGAGCTAGTTTAACAGGGCTCCCACATGTCAATTAAAGGACAATTTTAGAAATAACATTTTAAATTAAGCTAATTTCTTGAGATTTATGACAATAAAAACATCAATCAAAAACAATGTTTGCACAGAACAGCGAGAGGATCATATGCACTATATAGAACTGTTTTTTTGTTTTTTGTTTTTTGTTTTTCCAGAAACCAAAAGTTCGTTTTAAGTGTCATTTGAAAATCACTCTCTACTCCCAGAGACAAACAGCCTTAGTTCATCTCTTGAAATGTGACCAAGGCTAATCAAGTCCTGGTCAGTCACCTTAAAGATGATGCTCCACCCCACCCTCTGATGTAATGATGCCTGATTTATCACCAATCCTTGGTGAGACTTTAATCTTTTAACCTCTGTTTCTGTGTTCCTGCTTCCCCCAGTATGGAAACTTCTCCCTGTTTCTTATTCATCACTCAAAGGATCAGTTTGAAAACAACCTCCTCCACTCTACCCACTCTATTCAAATTTATATAATGACTTCCTCCTGCGTGTTCCTACACAGCTATGCACACACCTCTGTTCTCTTTATACCATGTGTGTTCTTTTCATAGCGCTATCCTTCGGTAGCTTCTAAACTGTTTTAGGAGAGGGACCATGCTTTATTAATATTTACAGGCACTAACTTTCACTCCTCCCATTACCTTTATCAGCTGGTTCATTGCTTTGCATACAGTGAATGTACAAAAATTGTTATTGATTGTTGACTTAATCTGAGTAACTTAAGTGAACAAAGAGTCTAAACTGTTCCTAGTGTGTGCACATCCAATTGAAACTCAAGATGAAATTCAGTAATTTTAACAGGAATAAATGAATCAATATAAAATCCAGGAGAGAGAAAACAGGGGAAAACATCCTTGTGCCACATAGTTTCATAAGAATTGCCTTAATAGATCGGAGATTCTAGGGAAGGCTAAGTGATAACTCAATGGACTGCAAGTGACATGGCTGGGATGTGAGTCCAGGCCAGTCTGACCCTAGAGCCCATGATCTCTCACTATCCTAGGCTCTCCACACAGTAGCTCATTTAGAAAAGAACTTAGGGGTATAGTAGACTGAATCTTAAGAGTAGGAATTACTGATATAAGTTAATTTAGGTGTATTAATAACAATGTAAAATCCAAATCAAAGGAGGAGAGAATCCCATTGCACATTCAGGCTCCTTAGTGCTGGTTGGACCATGTTTCAAGCATTGTACCCATGCTGCCCTCTAACAGTATTTGCCAAGTGAAATGTGTCTGAAGAAGGGATCTGGAAAGGGATGGATCTCAAAATGATGATATACAAGGAACAGTTAAAAGTTTGATGCCATAGAGGATTAGAATAAGAGAATACCAAGGAGCTACAATTCACCTTTGGAAGCAAAAACCAGGACTGGAACAAAGAAGAAATAAAGAGAGGCTCAATATTGAGACCTCTTTTGCTTCTTTCAGATTTCTTTTTTCCAGCTATCTCTTAACATAGTTTAAATACAGGAGGGGTGACAATCTTGAATGTGCATGGAAAGGGAGAAGCCTGAATCAAGAAGGAATTACAATGTTTGAGCTCCAGGGAAAAGTGACTATGTGATGAAAATGCTGAAAAAATTAACTTAGTGTATATAATATTATATATTCCCAGTTCCCAGAACCAAGCTTAATAGAAGGAGAAATAGATAAGGGGAATATTTGAAAACATTAACAGAAGATTTTCTCTCGTGTCTCCACACATGGCCATCCCCCATCAAGTCCATCCCCAGCTATGGCATCTAAAGTACACTGTGTTGGGAGTTCCCAGGTGGCATAGCCTTGTCATTGCTACTGCTGTGGCTCGGCTGGCTGCCATGGTGTGGATTCAGTCCCTGCCCCCAGGAACTTCCACATGCTGCAGGCTCAGCGAAGAAAGAAAGAGAGAGAAAGAGAGGGAGGGAGGGAGGAGGAAGGAAGGAAGAAAGAGAGAAAGAAGCCCCCCTTTTTTTCTACCTAGCTCGTTTACCAGCATACACAACATTAGGTAGAACCTCAGGAAACTTATTTTCTACCATTCAGTGAAACAGTAGTTCAAACTAGAAAATAAATTATCATCATAAAATTATGATACTACTTTTCATGCACACCTGAGGCTGTAGACTGAAAGTCACACTACATCTAGTTTATTCGTACTGTAAGCTAGTGATTGTAAAAATTAATCTTTAGAAATATAGTAAATGTCTGAACACTTCTAGCAAGTCATGAAACTTATGTTGGCTCTTCCTTTCTTTGATGAAAGAAATTATCCTGCATTTGGCATGGCACCAGAGATATGCCTAATGTTTCTAGTATGATAACTTATTATACCAGCAGTGATACCTATTGTCTCTTGCACACCTTTGGAAATTACTTAAATAAGAAGTTTCATTTCCTCACCTTCTTTTGCAAATCTTTCCTTTCTTTTCAATTCTTTCATTAGTGTTACTTATCTTTATTTCTTGGTGTGACTGTGCAGACATTCTTAGGTTCAACCCACAAGAAAACTGTTGGTTGTAGAAGAAAATACATTGTGGTGGTGTGATATCTTAATGCAGATAATGTGTCTAGGTGCCATTAGAGAATGTCCATTTCAATGGTCATATAATGCCATCTCTGTCACGTCTTAAGGGCTCATAATACTTCCTGTTGGGTATGTAGACCCTGAATAATACCATTCAGCCTTGGCATTTTGCAACCCATTCATAATCCATGGTAGTTTTGACTGACCTGGGTCTTTGTTTTATATTTTGTATTAGTTTTCATATTACTTTACTATAATAATGGGTAGGTTGATATAATAATGATATAAACCCCATTAACATTCTGAAGCATATAATAGTTTAAAATAGTCTTATAATCTGCAGACTAAAGGACTATTTCGACTAATAAGTCTTTTTTTTTTTAACAGAGAGAGTGCTATCATAATACTTTACTAATCTTGTGGATTTTATAGAGAGAAGCAACTATTTTTCTAAAGTTTTTAATGAGTACTGTCTGCCATGAGAGGGGTGGGTTTCCATAATGTTTTCTTCTAAAATGTTTATGAAGGAAAAAGCAGAAGAAAGAAGAGAGCTTGAGAGAGCTGTTCAGAGCAACCAAAGGGACTTCATTACAAGAGAACATGTCACTCGTTTATTCAAAAGCTTTGGCAAGAGGTGGTAATTACTAAGATATTCTGTTTAAACACAGAGAGGCGGGCATGCACTGAAGTTCAAACCCAACCTGAAACATGGGGTAGAACAGCATCCTTCTCTGGCTCCCAGCAACTCAGTTGCACAAGGGGCAAGTCATCATGAATAAGCAATGAGAGTTCTTTGGATGGAAAATAAAAGATTTTATGGACTATCTGTTTCAGTTCCCTGGAGGTGAGGGTACAAGTAGGAAAATGTAAAGTTGCAGGATACATCCTGAGATGTCTTTTAAGTCATAGAAAACCATTATGTCATTTGAAAACTTATCAGATAAACATTTATATGGTTACAAAGAAAAAATATGTAAGTTTACTTTATGCCGCAGGAACCACAAATAGATTGCATAGCTTATGTCCAGGGAAATTTATGCATTAGACTCATGTAAAAAGTCAGAAGCATCTCAATGTTAGCACAATCAAAGCTACTCAATTTATTTTCCTTCCTGAAATTCTACTCAATTTTTTTTGAAGTCATGGTAAGCAGTGTGGCAAACAGGTAGAATCGAGAGTCTCTTCCTTTAAACGACCTTATTCCCTTAACTTTAAAGAGAACCTGCCACAATATATAGCATTTCGTTTTTTTCTTTTATAAAGCTTGTCTTTTCCCGTGACTCCAAGTGCCAAAAGTGTAAGGATACATTTTATGTACGGTTGTATGACGGGTACCCAATAGAGTTCTAGCATATGGCAGGTGTTCAAAGACTAATTGTGTGCAATTGATTTAGTTTGAATATTTAATTCCTACTCTTTCTTCCAAATGTTTGTATCCTCTTTCAACGTGAGGATTCTTAAATGCCCTTTGACAGACGTCCGTAGTTAAAGACACCCCACTCATGGAGTTTCTGTTGTGGCTCAGTGGTAATGAACCTGACTGGTATCCATGAGGGTGCAAATTCAATCCCTGTCCTCGCTCAGTGAGTTAAGGATCTGGCAATGCCATGAGCTGTGGCATAGGTCACAGATATGGCTCGGATCTGGCGTTGCTGTGGCTGTGGCATAGGCTGACAGCTACAGCTCTGATTTGACCCCTAGCCTGAGAACCTCCGCATGCCATGGGTGTGGCCCTAAAAAGACACCTCACTCCTTTCTTTTCATTCCTGTGAAGAAATCCTGGCATAATACCTTTGTCGACAAGTTTAAATACTCTTACCAGAAAAAAAGCTGCATAAATTAAGTAAATGTTGTCTTCCCCCCCCCCGCCCCCCCGCCCAGTGTTACTGGAATGGTACTGAAATATCCACCAGTAACTTTAACAAGAGTTTTCTGAAAGGGAATTTAAGATTTAAATGAAAACACAGCAAGCATCATTGATAGTTTCATGTGCAAGTCAACATTTTCTGTGCCCATCAAACTTCAACCTACACGAATTCCTCACTCTGCCCACGTGACTGAGCGGTGGACAGGGGAATCCTGAATCATCTTTCCCAGAGCTCAAGTTCCGGGCCTTCCTCCAGAGTTTTTCACACTGCAAACGGAGAGGTTCTCATATCTGTGACACATGTCTGCTTGCTCCCAGGTTCATTTTAAACCTTCCCCTCATTCCTCGGACCTCTATGAATGGAGAAGAGGAAAGAAAGAATGAGTGTCCTTGATGCCTTTGATATTCACTTTACTCTTCTGCTCTAAAAGCCATGTTGTTCCTCTTTCCTCTTTTGGGCCACGTGCTCTGTCTCTGACTTTCCTCTGATGGCCAGGGCCTCTGCCAGTCATCTCAGGTCTGCTTCTGGTCGGTCCTGGATCAGCTATTCCCACTGTTCTCACCTGCAACCCATCCTGTGTACATGGAACATACCTTTTCGAGCCTACATCTCTGCCCCTGATTGAATGAAGGCAGAAGCCCTGTGTAGGTGTCCAGCCTTTAGAGATCTGCCAGTGGCTATCTTCTGTGGCTATCTCTGGTCTTGAACACTTGCCTTCCTGAAGTGAAATTCTTCCTCTTCCTTGGTCCTGACTGTGCAGCTCCATCAAGGTCATCGAATACAGGCAGTCAAGTTCATGGTTCTGGTCTTAACTCCTGCTAAGTGAAGCTCTCTTCAAACTCGTTTCTTTTTTTGCTTTTTAGGGCCAAACCAAAGGCATATGGAGGTTCTCAGGCTAGGGGTCAAATCAGAGCTACAGCTGCCGGCCTACACCACAACCACAACAACATGGGATCTGAGCCATGTCTGCAACCTACACCACAGCTCACAGCTCACAGCAATGCCGGATCCTTAACCCACTGAGCGAGGTGAGGGATCGAAGCTGCATCCTCATGGATCCTAGTTGGGTTTGTTAACCACTGAGCCACAAGGGAACTCCCTCCTCAAACTCTTTTTGGCAACATCCTCAAAAAGCAAAACGCAGTGGAAGTCCAACCAGCCTTTTTGATCAACAGTCCCAATTCTGAAATTACATATCTGCTCAACAGTATGGGTAAATTCCTTCTCTTTCTTCAACATCTACTTTTCTTCTCTTTCTTTCTGGAAGATTTACCCTGATTCATTAGAAGTGGTTTGAGAAATCCCAAAGTCAAGTAAAGAAGGTACAAGCTGGGAAAAGATGGGGGTCTACCTGTGCGAAAGGGAAAATTAAGGAGGGAGATGGAGTTCCCATCATGGCTCAGCGGTTAGCTAACACAACTAGCACCCGTGAGGACTTGGGTTCGATCCTTGGCCTCGCTTAGTGGGTTAAGGGTCTGGCATTTCCATAAGCGGTGGTGTAGGTTGCAGACTCAGCGTGGATCCCACGTTGCCCTGGTGCTCCGATTGGACCCCTAGCCTGGAGACCTCCATATGTCACAGGTGTGGGCCTAAAAAAAAAGACAAAAAGACAAAAATAAATAAATAAAAAGAAGAAGAAAAAGAAGGAAGGAGATGGAGAGGAGGCAGATGAGAGAGGGCCAGCTGGCCTGGGCAGTCTGTCTGAAGAGGTGTGCACCAGCTGCCCTCGTTCTAAAGAGATGGAGGGGATGGCCAGGCTCCCTCTTGGCTTCTCCACTTGGATCTTGTAGTTGTGTTTCTGAGAAGAGGTGGAGACTGTGCTTCAGAAGCTGCCCAGATCACTGCAGTCAGCAGTTTGGGGCCAGCTGCCATGGCCAGGGAGCAGCTGCCTCCATTACAGCTGCTGACAAAGGGACAGTCAGTCTGTTGGAATCACTCGCTCCTGGAGGAGCTGACAGTGCCCACAGAGAGAGTGGATAGCGTGGACTCGAACTTAACTGTGGCAGGTTTCCAAGCTGCATTCGTGGGGAAACAGGCCAATTTTGGCCACTGTGTCTGTTTCACATTTGCCTCCTGATTTAACAGCCCCCTCACCCCATTCCCTGCAAATACTCTGTGCCGACAGCAGACCAGACTCGCAAATTCCCAGAGGGTACGTTTTCCAAGGTAGTGGTCTAGGCTGCATTCCCACTGTCCTTCTGTCTCATTCTCATCATCAGGAAAATTGAAAATCAAGAAAGACAAAAATGCAAGCCTGTTGGCTGTCTGATTTATTTAACTAAGTATTCATTTGTTTTAAGTTTAAACATATTTTTCCTAGTTATAAGAGTAATATCCGAAAGAATTTTGGAATGCTGAAAAAGGTAAAGAGAAAACCCTCAAATGTGATTTCATGCCAGTCTTTACATAAAATATAAGATATGTTTATTTAACATATAACAAAGTACATAATACAATGCTAATACATGTTATTATATAATATAGTCTGCCACATAATGCATAAAATATTACAATGTAGTATGTAGCACTCAATTTAAAAACATATAACATGCAATATACATCAGGTAGCATTACCTTAAATCTGTGATATATATTTAACCTCAATGTAACGTTTTCTTCAATGAGAATAACTCTTATAATCAATATTTAGAAGAAATTGATGATGTACCTTAGGTAAGAGAGGATATGAGTTCCATGGGTCTATTAGAGTTTTTACAAAAATACCACATCATTGAATACAGTTTTTGCAGCTTTAAGTTGATCAGTAACTGTCCCAGGCCAGTAACCTCCTTCTACCTCATGAATTTTATAGTTGCCTTGTAATCTGTTATATGGATTTATTATGGTTTATTTAACCTATCTCTGCTTAAGATCATTCTAATGTTTATCAGACCATATGGCTTTAGGCCTTTAGAGAGTTGCAGGAGACAAAGGCAATCTGCTTACCTCTGCAGCCCAGGGAATGTGAACGGGCCCCTCGGAGGACATTACCTTTGAAAGAAGGCATTTGTGCGTGGGCAGTTTCCATACCAACCAACATATGGAGGAGGATGGGCCACCAACCCATTTCCACCCATTTTCTTTTTCAGGAAATTCGTGTGACTACACCCGTTCGGGAAAAGGAGAGGGTCAGCTCTTTTAGTGACCCACTCCTTCTCGGACGTGAGCCCTTTTCAGCTAAAACTTTGCAGGCTGCTGTACTGGTTCATTAAGAGAGGCATGTTCCCTTTGACACTCAGAACTCCTGTACAATTTCTTCCACTGCAGGCTGAGGGTGGCCAAGGGTCCCCACAGACTCAAAACACCCGAGACCATGACAGAGCAGCCGGGAGAGCCAAGGGAAACAAGGAGAGAGAAAAGTAAAAAGGAGACAAATGGCAGGGTTATCTAAATAAGTTCATGGAATCAGAGCAAAATGACTTATATTCTGGTTGATGTGCTTTGTTTTGCTGCTTTGAGGGAGGGGAGTAACTTTTGTAACACCAATTGTTAATATTTCGTATGTCATTTTCTAACTTTATGGAATGTCTGCCAAGCGTAGCCTGGGGACTAGGCAATCCCAAATTGTTGCTACTGGGCAGGGGCTTTGGGAATGGGGGAAAAGACAGGGAGTTTCTGTCTACATCTTTTATATCTGAGAAATCAACACTGCATGTCATCTGCAGTATCAGTTTGCTAGATTATTAGCTTTGCTTGAAGGGAGAGAGAGTCAAAAGTACTTGGCTTTCCTCATCCTTAACAAGGCAATTGATGTCTTTATAAAAGTAAAAATTATGTGTGATATTTAGCTTTTATAATTTTTTTTTTTAGTTTGGTTGACACCGGCAGCCGACTAAATAAAATGTACCGTAGATGTTTAATTAATTAATTAATTAATTAATTTTTTGGTATTTTTTCCTTTTTAAGGCTGCACCTGGAGCATATGGAAGTTCCCAAGCTAGGGGTCTAATCAGAGTTGTAGCCTCTGGCTTACGCTGGAGCCACAGCAATGCCAGATCTGAGCCACATCTGTGACCCACACCACGGCTCACAGCAACACCGGATCCTTAACCCACTGAACGAGGCCAGGGATCGAACCCACAACCTCCTGGTTCCTAGTCGGATTTGTTTTCCCTGTGCCACAATGGGCAGTCCATCCGTAGATGTTTAGAAACTGGTCAATCTCAAAAGCATGGGGTGGTATGATTTAGGAACTGACAACTATAGCATGAGCAGTGGTTTGCTTTTCAGATTAATATTACCAAAAAAGCCAGAGCTAATGCTTTTCCACATGGGATTATAAATGGTGTAGCTGGAGATAAGCAGAACACTCACATCGGTTTCAGTAATATTAGATGTCCTCTTCTCAAAGTCTTCTTTACAGAATTTATTGGAAATTTTATTTAATTTTGATTAGATCAAACCAGCATTCATCACAGTCTAAGTCATTTGGATTAATGTTAATTATGGCTACCAAATATTCTTGAAATATTGATATAATATTAAAATTGAGAAACTAATCATATGGTCAGTAAGTAGCATCTATCAGTATTGAAATGCCTCCTTAATTAGTAAATAGATCACTTCAATGATTGTAAATCAATTCGGAATGATTCATCACTAACTGTATTATAAAATTATTTTTTTCTTGTCTCTTTAGGGCTGAAGCATATGGAAGTTCCCAGGCTAGGGGTCAGACTGGAGCTGCAGCTTCAGACCTACACCACAGCCATGGCAATGCCAGATCTGAGCTGCATCTTCGACCTACCCCACAACTCACTGCAATGCTGGATCCTTAACCCACTGAGCAAGGCCAGGGATCGAACCCACATGCTCATGGATACTAGTCAGGTTCGTTACCACTGAGCCACGGCGGGAAGTCCCTATAAAATAATATTTTGAATTGGAACATGGTTGGCACTTATGCTTCTTACTAGGGAATTTCAAAGTGACTTCCTTTCCTTCTATATTTTATCATTGACAATTATGTTAACATTGAGGAGCAAAGCAGAGATGGACATCGTTAATTAAGACAGTTACAATGAGCTATGCTACGCTGTGGTTGCCTATTCATACCATAAGAGAGCATATTGTGTTTTGACTATTAACACTCTATTATAACAAGAAATAGCCTTATATAATATTAAAATATGTATTATTCAATCCTGACTCTTAGCTCAGCTTGCTTAATAAATTACCCTTAGATGTCCTGCAATCTGTGATCTTATTAGATTTTTTTCTTTTGATTCCCTCTCTCTTTCCTTAATGCCACAAATGGATCTTTTCAATTTTGTAAGAACTATGAGATTTGAATTCCCAGAGAGACTGATATATTTTTCTAGTCCAACTCCCTTGATAAAGAAATGAGGAAATTGAGAGCAGAGAGTGAAAAGACTTTGTTGGAACCACATGGCTAATTAGTGAGGAAACATGAGCTGGAATTCATGTTCTCAACTCCCAGCTCAGTGTTCTTTCCATATTCAATTTTGTTTAGGTTTCTTTTCAGTCTAAAGTCATGTTTATATCAAAATTATCATATCTGGGAATATTTACTTTTAAAATATTGGTGAAAATGAAATTCATCCTTCTTTGTTATCTCTTCTTTCATCTCCAGGTCACTAAATTGTGGATTCTAACATTTGTTACATTGTCACACACATTTTGTGGAGTTTAGGCACTAATTCATTAAGGAATGGGGAAGGATCTGTGTATTTAAAATGAGGACCAGGTGGGATATTAAATCTTCGTGGATACCATTGAGACACAATTAAGGACAAGGTCTGGGCCCCTGGTGCCTTGACAGGGGGGAAACTTGGAAACTGATCTCAATGAGAAGACATTGAATTAATTTAGAAAAATCGGAAGTGATTTGTTACCTAGAATTGATTGAATCTGACTATATATTAAAGTAGGGCCCAAGATGCAAATTCACTTGCCTACAGAAAAATGAAGAAAGTTACATGTCTTATGCTCTTGAGCTTTACAGATCCTGGTGTTTGTTTGCAAGCCTACTGTGCTTCCATTTGTCTGTATTGCAATGATCTTCTTACATGTTTGTCTCTCTTACCAGACTATAAACACCTGTGTATTAGTGTTGGTCATTTTGGTATTTCCAAACCCTTGCTACGTTAGAGATGATGCAGGGCTGTTTCTCTGTTAGATTGATTGCAGAAACGTCCCCAGAGACCCCTCACCCTGTAGCCATGCTCCTTGCTAGGTAACTTTATAGCTCTTCTCATTGAGATGGAGAGTTTCTTCCTCCACCTTTTGAACGTGGAGCGTCCTTTTCATTTGCTTTGCCCAGTGGAGGGTGATGAGAGTGACAGCATTCTAGTTCTGAGCCTTCACCTAAAGAGGTCTTCTGCACCTCTGCTCACTCCCTTGGAACCCTGTCAGCACCCCAATTAATGAGACTGGTTGATCTGCTGGACGCTAAGAGGCCACAAAGAGGACAATTCTTTTGTCCCAGCTGACACTACTCAAAACCAGCTTATGTCCAGCCAACATCCAAAATGAAAAGAAATCCAGATGCAATCAGCAGAGACATTAGTCCAGTTCAAAGCTTTATGTAGATTCATAAAGAGGCTCAGCTGAGACCTCACTGAACGGAACCACCCAGAATACTCATGAGCAAGATCCAGAAACTCATGAGCAAGAATATATGCTTATTGTTTTAAGCCACTGAGTTTGGGGGAGATTTGTACATGGCATTATTATAGCAGTAGATAATTGATGTCTTTTCTAAAACAAAGTTGATCAATTGCTCAAAAATAATTAAGTAATGACTTTAACAAGAAAGTGGTGAAACAGTATTTATTCCTGGGGTCAGAGCTTTTGGTTTCTATGGCTCCTTTCATTTTTCCCCCTAATGTTTCACTGAGCATCAGTGTATAAAGAGCAAGGTCCTGAAAGGGATGTTATCACATTTGCTTCTTTCTAGAGGTGTGACCTTAGACAAGTCATTTAATCACAGCTTCGCTTTCCTCTTTTATAGAATAGAGATAATGATCCTACCTTGTCGACCTCATAGAATTATTGTATTGAATGAGAAAATATTTTGGACAGTGTTTTGAAAGCTATTGCATGCCCTTCACACACTGAATTGAGAAACCCAGCTGCCAGCTGCTTTGGGGAAGGGTGAGAGGAGGCTGAGAGAGTGACAGAGGAGTGGGAGAAACAGGAAGATTGATAACCCTGGAGACACGTAGGGTCAAATGGTAACTGTGAAACTACGTCCATGCCTCACTCCCCACTAGTGTTATCAAGTTTGGTGATGGATTTTCTTTTCTTGACAAATTGCCATTGCAGGTTATTTCCTAGATGATATTTCCACAAATGGAAAATCATTCTCCATTGCCTGAATGGCACTAAAGAAAGTTATTATTTCACATCTGATTCCATAGAGCTTGCATTTAGATTTACCAGCAAGAGGGTTAATAAAAACAGAACTGGAGCCAATAGCAATTGAAAAATGTCACTTCTCTATCTGGCTACAATGTGTCACCGTATAGGTTGCATCCTCCGATGATAAAACATAATTTACTGCATCAAAAAGTAAATCTGAAACCCATTTCTACATTCCCCATAACATGAGACTTGTTTAAGAAGATTTTCTATTGGCTTTGAAAAAGAAGAGAAGTGGTGAGAGAAAATTGTAAAATGAACATGTATTTGAACATATATTTTTCGGATCCTGGTGTTTGTTTTAACACCAGGCCTTTTAACAACATGGCCTTTTAACATTTATGTGAAAAGAACTAGTCATATGGTTAAAATTGCCTTGCCTGCTGATTTATAAGGTGACTTATCTATAAAAATATTGAAATAAATTTTCAATTTATTTGAAGAAAACAGATTATTAATACACAGCGTTACGTTTGCTTAACCTATGTTGTTAGATGCCTCTGGTTCTCTGCTTACTGAGTCAGAATAAAAGACATTTCATAGCAGTTATTTTCTCTCCATAAGATTTTGATGCAAATAAAATAACCTGTTCAAAACAAAAAGATTTGGGATTCTCTTTCAACAACTGTTTTAGGAATACGCACATTTGATATGGCATTTCGAAATGCAAAAGTAACTAGGAGAAATTCATTAACTAGGAGACATTCAATAATCGCATTTTTGACCTTAGGTGGTCAAGTGGCACTAATGAAGGGTTTGCAGGGTGTCACTTCTTTTAGGGGCAGGACAATAGCCAAAGCTGGAACTCATTCGTTCATTCATTCATCCATGAACATGCATGTCCTCAAAAATGCTTATTTCATACCGAATGTTAGGCACAGCGCTAAAAATGTCTTAAGACATTTATGTTCTGCCTCATTTTACAACATTTATATAAGATGGCTTTCCTCCTACATTATAACATCTCTTTTCTCCTTGTCCTCGTCATCCCCAACCATCTTCTGCTTCAGCACCATCATATCTTTAATTGATTTTTTTTTTTTTAGGGCTGCACCTGCAGCATACGGAAGGAAGTTCCCAGGGTAGGGGTTGAATGGGAGCTACAACTGTGGCCTACGCCACAGCCACAGCAACGCCAGATCTGAGCCACATCTGCGACCTACACCACAGCTCACAGCAACGAGGTATCCTTAACCCACTGAACGAGGCCAGGGATTGAACCTGCATCCTCATGGATACTAGTCGAGTACATAACCCACTGAGCCACAACAGGAACTCCCATCTTTTATTGATCTTTATATCCTCTCAGTGCTTAACCATAGTAGGTAGTTGATAAAAGTTTTCTCAATTACTACTAATTTTAAAATAACATTATTTTCTTGTGAGAAGGTCAAGTGCTATGTTATTTGCTTTAGACACAATATTAAATTATCCCAACAAATCTATGCGATAGCTACTACCATCAGTCCCAGTTTATAGATAGGAAATTATAAGCTTGGACGTTTAACTTACTGGTTCAAAGTCACACAGATCGTCAGGTGGCGAGTTCTACCTCACTGAAGGGTGCTGAGGAAAAAGGATATAACTTCTATTTATGTTTTTTACTTAAAAAATAAAATTTTCTTAACATTTAATAAATATAATAATAGTAGATATCTGTCACCTATTTATTTATAGTTTTTATTTCAAAAATAAATTTCCTGGTGAAAGTAAACCCATTTTTTTTAATCTGCTGCTGTGAACCAGAGTTTTATAAACTGTGGATTATAACTCAACAGTGGCTAGAAAAATACATTTAAAAGGTCTGGCCCAGGATTTTCTTTACTGCTATTGGATAAGGTAGAAAAGAATGTAAAGAAATGATGTGGGATGAAATGGACCAGAATAGAATAGAGAATATTAATAAGATTCACATTTTTAATATTATTTTAAGACATTTTGTGTTAGGCGTATCTACATATGTGCTATTGTGATATAGTAAAAATCTATTTCTTACTGTGGGTAATAATAAAAGAAAGTTTGTACTAAACAGCTATACTCTGTGAAGAGCTGTAAGCCCAGATCCTACAGGCATTTTATTTGGCCAAAAAAACACTTTAAAGTTGAAGTCCATTCCTTATGGCATACATTGCTTAGGTCCCATCCTCTCTTTGTTTCCTCTGGTTCAGTTTACACTCACATTTACCTGCTTAGTCCCTGTAAGCAACTGAGTTCTGGGACCCAGATCCTGAATCTCTCGTTATCTACTCATTTCACTTCTCTCAATAATTGATTTTAACAGAACCATATGACAGATCCTCTGGCTAACAATCTAAATAGACACGGGAGACCTGGTTGTAAAGATGGGTTTATCCCAATCTAGTTGTTCCATCTTAGTGCCTGATATTACAAAGCCAACACATGAGAATAAAAGCTACAGCATGAGACTGATAATAGCTACTATTTCTGAGAAACTGCTAAATGTCTGTCACTGTGCTATATAATTATTCCATCGATGTTAATCCTGAAAATGATCTCATGACATGGATATAACTAGTTATATTTATAGATGAGGAAATTGAGGCTGAAAGAGGTAAGTTACCCTGTTTAATAGTATAGTTCTGTGGCAGAACCAGAAGTCAAGCCCAGATATGTCCAATGCACACTCTTTAGTTTCTCATCTAAAATTTAGGTGCATGACTAGATACTGTATTCTAAAAAATGGCAGGACATATTCTAATTTCAAAAGAGGAATGCAAAATTTATTTCACACTTTCTGTGACTCTTTTCTAAGGATAGATTCTTTTTACCTCTCACTGGGACTGTCAAATTATGTTCCCAGTAGTCTCTGACTTTCCCTCTTCCAATCCGACATAAACACTGATGATCTTCCTATAACACTTTATAGAAACATGCCGTGGCTGCCCTTTACCTAGACCACTTGTGATAGGCAGAATCATAGCTACCAAAGTTCTAAATCATCACCACTACCGCTACCATTGTCGCTGTCATCTTTGTGTCCTTGTGGCTTTTTCTTTGTTGACCTTTATATCCTCTCAGTACCTGGCACGTAGTAGTCAATAAAAGTTTGTTTAATTATTATTAATTTAAAAATAATCGCAGGTCTATTAGTGCATAATCCATTTCCTAATAGAAACTCTTGTCCACCAAGAAACTCTTGTTTGCTCCAAGGTGGGCTCATGAGCCTGTCTCCTTGGACTAAAAACTTCTTGAAGACTAGGATGCCCTGGTACTCCACTGAGTGGGCTTTGGATTTTGTAGATATTCGGCGCTCTTCATGGTCTCAAAATGAAAATTAGTGTAATGATTACGTGCAGCACTGCGGCAAAATTAACAGACCACACACTTAGGGAGCTGAGAATACAAGAGAGAGGTTATTTACACTGCAGATGGTATTTTCTAAGACAAAATAAAAGAGCACTAACTGAATCAAAGTTTAGGTTATCTTATCTCCAGTTAAAATGAAATGCTTTCATCTTAAGCACCACTATGCCTTCTCTCTGCTGCGGCGGTAATTCCCTTCCTGAAACCCACAAAAGCCCAAATTCTTCAAGAGGATGCTAAAGCAGTGTGGTTTATGCAAACAATAACAACACGCTGTCTACATGACTCCTTTCACAACTTTCCTTAAGCGTGTCTTTTTTTTCTACACAACAGGTTTTTCTCATTAGCTCCATGTGTTGACTGTCAAGGTCGGATTCACAGTGGAATGGTGAGCATCATTTAGCCAGAGGGCAAAGGTGCCAAAGCCTGGAAGTGCTCAGAAGTTCCTAGTAAACACATCCAGAATCAGAAGTGGGGGTGAGGGATGAGGGGGGGAGGCAATGGACAAACAATCTGAAAAGAAAAAAAGGTAGAATCCCGTTAGAAAATTGTAAGGAGTCAA
Organism: Sus scrofa; assembly: GCF_054392235.1. NCBI lineage: Eukaryota > Metazoa > Chordata > Mammalia > Artiodactyla > Suidae > Sus > Sus scrofa. The sequence goes on along the minus strand of NC_139393.1, from coordinate 54,047,708 downwards.
GAAAAAAAGATAAAAATCCTTCTAAACAAGATCCAGTTCCTTGAATTGGCTTAGGTGGGGAATAAGTGAGCCCATGTGGGGGAAGGTGGCACATAGGTAAACATGACTACAGCTGCAGTTGAAAATGAGCGTCAATTCAGGCCCTCCTTATATTAAAAAAAAAAAAAAAAAAAAAGGAAAATGTTACACTTTCCTTTTTAATTGCATAGGAACATTAGCGTATGGAATTAGGTCATTTTGTTTAATCCCTTTGCTACCAATAGAGGAAAATAAATGCCACGTGAATAGAAGTTATTTCTTTTCCTGTCCTAGTCTTCCAGGGTGCATTGCAAACACATTTATGCACATATGCATCATGAGTGATGTTGAACATAAAGTTAATTGACCTTAATGAACAGAACAGGCAAAAACAATCCTTCTGGAATTCCACTGCACGGAAGCACTGTTCAGAATGCCTCTTCAGAAAAAGCAACAGTGTTTTGGAGTATTTTTAGAGACTGCTACCTAGGCAGGATTTTCGGCAGAAATATGGGCGATAAAACACACACCGACGTCTTTGGGATTTGTGTGGATCCTTGGAGGTGATTAGGCCGGCTACTAGGATAATCTGTTTTGGGGACAGGGCATATTTGAAAGGTAAAATGAATGAAAGCAAAGGATTTCTCAAGAATCCTACCTACGTTTTATTCTTGGTTTACACTCTTTCCAGCTGTGAAAGGCTCAGCCTAGGTAGCCCAGAGCCAGGGCTGTCACTCGGAGATGTGTGAATTTCGCCGAGCTCCAGCTGGGTGCTCTCAGGACTAATATAAGAGGCAATATGGTGCCTTTACCTGGCTGAAGACTTTTCAGAAGCGTGAAATGTCACGTACCTGTTGTTGAAAGTCTGCTTATTCCTCTAATCTCATTGCTGTCTGAGTTTTATTGCACCAGGAGTTCTTATTTCTGTCTTCCATATAAGTAGGCTTTTAGTAAATGAACTGAGGGGGTGGGCAGCGTGGGGAACGAATGGAGAAAAGGATGGTGGGAAAGGAGGGCATTTTTCTCCCACCCCTTATGTTCTCCCAGCTGCTGGAAGCTATTAAGACCTTTGGACCTTGTTTATTAGCTGGGAGTTTTGAGATCTGCATCAGGGTTAGTGGGTGTTTTTATTTGATGTCTGCTGACTCACTTGTGTTTTGAAGTACACTCTGTGTCAATTCTCCAGTGTGATTTTTTCCAAATGAGAGGAAATTATATTTTTAAAGATAAAACTGGGTATTTCCATGAGCTTGATTTACCTCACTACCTGGCTTGTGCTGTGAGTCAGTGTTTAAATGTCAAGGAGAAGCAGTTAGCAAAACTGTTTCTCCTACTCCTTATTTTTAGGCTTGTTTTTCTGCCTTAGAAGACTTTTGGTAAGAAGCGTTGTTATGGAAGTATATATTGTAAACTTCAAAATAATTATTTCCTCTGCTTTGTCTTGGCATATTTTAGTCCTTTGTATTTTAGAATGGGAAGAAAATAATATCATGACCTCTTTTTTTGGGTAATAACATATTTATTTATAAAAGAGGCAGTTTGGACTCCTGATTTTCATTATGCATTTTTTTTTTTGTCTTTGTTGTTGTTGTTGTTGTTGTTGTTGTTGCTATTTCTTGGGCCGCTCCCGAGGCATATGGAGAAATCCTTCTGCCCCAGGCTAAGGGTCGAATCGGAGCAACGCGGGATCCGAGCCGCGTCTGCAACCTACACCACAGCTCACGGCAACGCCGGGTCGTTAACCCACTGAGCAAGGGCAGGGACCGAACCCGCAACCTCATGGTTCCTAGTCGGATTCATTAACCACTGCCCCATGACGGGAGCTCCTCATTATGCATTTTTTATTGAAGTATAGTTGATTTACAATATGATGTTAGTTTCAGGAATACAGCACACACACACACACACATATATATATATAATGTACTATATTATATATTATATATGCTCTCTCTATATGTATGTATAATATATGTGTGTACCCTGTACAAAGCACTGTGCTAGCCACTGGAGTGATTGACAGATGAGATTCTTTGATTTCATAGATGTTATAGTTACTGAATATATATACATATTCATATAAATAACACATCACAGGGCTATGCAGTGCTGTGCAGTTAACAGCTAAAAAGTAGAGAAGGCCGTGTATATTCAAAGTCAGTGCACCAGCCCCAGTTCTTTAATGCCATGTGTGTCCCACACCTTACTGTTTTGAATGTTTATATTTGCATATCGCATACTGGCAGGTTTCACAAAGTGGGGCAGAAATCCTTCTAAGAAAGCAAGTTTAGTTCAACCATAAATAACACGCTGTTGGAGTGAATACAGGTTAAACATAAAAAGCAGAGTAACACTCAATCAAAAAGGAAACAAAATGACAGCCTGGAGATTATTTCCTGAATGAATTATAACTGGCCATTTAAAGACATATCAAAAGGTAGAGTTGGATCTGAGTATCTTCAACTTGATACGGCTTTTAGGGAGATAGAGACAAGGGATAAATTTGCTGGTCTGGCCTAATCTGCCCCTTCCTCTCTGAGAGCTCAGATGGTAGAATGGCAGGGTTATTAAAATAGGTACTGAGGAGTGTTTCTGAGAACCATGTAGTCAGTTGTTTTGAATGACCCCCTATAAATATTTTAAGATGCTGCCTGTTGAACTTTAACATACGCACAAGTGGGAGTTCCTATTGTGGCTCAGCAGAAACAGACCTGACCAGTACCCATGAGGACAGGGGTTCGATCCCTGGCCTCAAATAGTGGGTTAAGGATCCGGTGTTGCCATGAGCTGTGGTGTAGGTCGTAGACATGGCTCAGATCTGGAATTGCTGTGGATGTGGTGTAGGCCGGCAGCTGTAGCTTCAGTTGCACCCCCAGTCTGGAGACCTCCATATGTTGTGCGTATGGCCCTAAAATAAAAAACAAAAAACATACATTCAAGTGATCCAGTGACATCATTAAAATGCTGATTCATATTCAGTAGATCTGGAGCATGGCTGGGGAATTTGCATTGCTATCAAAATTTCAGGTGATGCCGCTGCTCCTGGTCCCAAGATTACTCTCTGAGCAGTAAGGATCTGAAAGTACAGATGGCATCATTTCCAGTGGGCTTGGCCAGACGTATAAAGCTGCCAACCGATAGTGCTTTATCTAGTGAAAAATCAAAACTCAATGGATTACATAGGACTAGAGGTCAGCAGTGAAAATTTAGGATTATTTTAGGACATTAAAATCAGTAGACATAAAAATAAACTTTAAGTAGAAAGGGAAGTTCCTGGAAGAGAAAATATTAAATGGAATTTGAATAAACATACTATAGAGAATAAATATCAGGGAAATATGTTACAAAAGTGACATTACAAAGATTGGTAGATAGGCTTGGAATATGACTTTAGGCCACAAATTAACTCACCTTTTCTGAACGGTGTTTGGGAGACTGAGTGCAGAGATAAAATATTTATTAAACCATTTCTCTCCAGTAAGCAAATAATAAAATGTAAATTGGAATGCATATATTTAATGTCTCACTTATTAGTTGTAAAGTAAAACATAACTACCATCATTACATAGCATATCAAGTCCACGGAGACTTTCATTCCCGTTCCATGAATTTGTCATTAGCTCACCAGAGACACAGTTCTTTTGCTTGTTTACTTATGGTTAAGGTACATAACCCAAAATAGTGAGTAGCCATTCGAAGATTCACATGAGCCCAATTGGTGCCAAACTGAAAGATTGTTTTTAAATCAGAAATTCAAAGTTTTTAATACTGAAAAATGATCAATTGCTTTTACCTGCTCTTCAACTGATTCAATAAATATTAACTTGAGTTCTACTAAGTTAATGCCAGGAGTTCTGCTAGTCACAGAACAGAAAGTTGTTCTAGAATCAGCGGCCACCCTCATGGGAAATTCTGTGCCTGACTCTCTCACCCTGATCTACTGCCCCATCCCTTCTGTCTCAAGACACATTCTCTGTGATCAGAGTTTCACACATATACACAAACCTGAGATGGTGTGGAGCTTGCCAAGAGATTCAAACCAAGTTATGCAAATAGGGTGCAATCTGTAACACAGAATTTCTAGGAGTTCATTTGGAAAATGTCACTGATGTGACTGAAGGGTGCTATGAAGAAGAGAGTTAAGTCAATTTTCCCCAACTCCTGCAGTATTTTGAATGAACGTCTTTGGTTTTCATACATAGGCAATTTTTAAAGGCTCTGTGTGTGATTATCTACTTTGGAGGAGGAGGCAGGTTGTAATGTCATCTTATGTCCTGAGATTTTCCCTTCACCCTATTAGTGTGAAATTTTCCTTCACGCTCACCCTACCCCATACTCTTTCAACAAGGTCTTAAAAGGAAACAAGCCTGAAGGGTCTACTGATAGAAGGAGTGGTAGGGCTGGGGATCCCCATCAGAACTCAGATGATGAGCAGAGAACAAGCCAAGGCACCCGGAAAATGGCATGGAACGGGGACGCAGCGTGACCCTGCTGAGATGGTTTATCGTGTGCTTCCTTGTTTATTTCCTTGTCACACCAGTGCTAGGAGATCTGCCTCAGTAAAAGTGAAAAGAAGATTCTGGGGGCAGCTAGACTTGGCCATGGCCGGGTAGGTTTGATGTCTACCCTCTTGAAGGGTCAGAAGCATGTCATTGTGGTAAAGGCTAAGTAAGAGAAGCCTGCAGTATAGGAGGAGCTTCACTCCGCTTCAACCAAAGTGTTCCAAATTTATTTGATTATTTATAACCACTGGCCACCCTGGTAGCAATAACTGGAACTTGTTCTGGGAAATACACTTTGCTAGCTTACCCTGCCCCCCCGGGAAAGTTTTCCTAAGGATAATGTCAATAGAGAGATAAGTAGAACTGTGTGTGTATGTGTGTGTGTGAGAGAGAGAGAGAGAGAGGGGGAGAGAGAGAGAGAGAGAGAGAGAGAGAGAGAGAGAGAGAGAGAGAGAGAGAGATTGGGAGAGAGAGAGAGAGGGAGAGAGAGAAAGAGGGAGAGAGATAGTTTCAGGGACTTGGTAACAGCACATTTAAATATACAACCCTGCCTGATTTCTCCATGCTTTTAAACAATTCTCTCTGTGTTTTGTTTAACTAGGAGATTGGCTAGTGAAAATGCCCTGATCAACATAGTTATTAATGCTACTAGACTAAAGACGAAGAAATTAGTAACATTGTCCAGTCAAAAGGAAATGTTCCTCCAATGACAAAAATAGAAAAGAAGCTTTTGAAATTGTTTTCTGTGAATTTTCATTTTTTTGAAACATACTGTACAGCTCAGTTCATCAGTAACATTGCCCCGAGTTATTTATGTTTAACTCATTACAATGCACTTGAAATGGAACCCCAGAGACAAGTCTATTTTTTTCCAAATGTATCTTTCCAATCATTGAAGCAATTTTGCATAATGGTTGCATTTAGGTATTAGTAAGCCGGCACATTAATGAATGCACTGGACTTATTTTTTAAAGAAATGAAACATGGAGTTCCCACTGTGGCACAACAGTATTGGTGGTGTCTTGGGAGCGCTGGGTCACAGGTTCAATCCCCAGCCTGGCACAGTGGATTAAGGATCTGGCTTTCTGTGGCTTATGTTGCAGCTAAGACTCGGGTCTGATCCCTGGCCTGGGAACGCCATATGCCACAGGGCAGCCAAAAAAAATAAATAAATAAAAAAAGAGACAGAGAAAATAAATGAAACATATTTAAGCATGAATTCAATGCTTGTGGTCATTAGAAGGTCTCTAATAGCATAGCATGACCATTGAGTTTACTTAGTTTATAGGAACCTATATTTCTAGATTTCTTCAGAAAAGTGAAAAATACCTTTTCTAGCTTCAGCATCATATTATGACATATTTATGCGCGCGCGCGCGTGTGTGTGTGTGTGTGTGTGTGTGTGTGTGTGTGTGTGTGAATGAGAGAGAGAGGGTGAAAGAGGGAGGGACGGGAAGAGAGAGTGAGAGGAAGAGAGAGAGAATATTAGAGTACTTAATGAAATTATATTAAGTACCTGAATCCAGGTATTCAGGAGGGAGCTGATGAAGTGGTTTAGAGTATCTCTCAAGCAAATAACAATGTATTTGACCCACAGTCACCTCTCAATTAATGTTATCTCATATTATGACTTTTTCATTTTCACTTTCATGGTTGGGACCCAGTAAGCTCCCCAAATGGTGGTAACTAACAATTCTTTCTGAGAACTATTCCTAACAGAGCGAGGTTGTTGCTCTTCCCGTAATGACGATCCAATCCTTAGACATGATTCTGATCTTATAAAGAACCAACACACTGAAAAATCTAGACATCTGGCAATGAAAGCCAAACCAATTCTCCAGCTGTCAGCCCCTGTTACCTCTTTTCTCAGCAGTCCTATTGGGTAAGTCTGCTTTCAGGAGAGAACAATACACCTCTCATAGCACATGACAGGCTCAATCTAGAAAGGTAACAAACACCCTGTTTAAAATATATGAAATGACTTGGATCCTGCTTTATTAAAGACTATAGAGTGGCATCCCTGGCTCCATCTCCCTTCTAAACCCAGAGATAAAGAGAAGCTCAGCAGTGAACCTGCAGCCTCCTGAAAGAATCGTTCCCCAGATATTGGCAGAAGCCATCTCAGGTCCCCACTCTCCCGAGAGAGGTCCTGCTCCTCCTGGATCTGTTCCAGGAACTTATTCGAAAGAAGACAGTTACTGTGTACAGGGCACTGCGGGGCCGTGTGCTGCGCATCCAAATAGTACAGCTCCGAGGAGGTTTTTGTTGCCTTTTTTATAAAATTTTGATTTTATTCTTTCTTTCTCTCATGATACCCATTCTCTTACGGGATGCTTGCTTCTGTTACACAAAGCTTAAGCTTCCTGCGCTTTCCAGTTAATTTGTAAAGAACCGTTTTTATGAAAATTGAGTCACACCTACTTAAAGATGTCTGTGCTGCAATGGGATGGTAGCATCTAAATCTCCAATATATATGATGAGAATGTGTGTATGCACATTTTTATATCTTTTTTTTTTTTTTTTTGTCTTTTTAGGGCCACACCTGCAGCATTTGGAAGTTCCCAGGCTAGGGGCTGAATGGGAGCTACAGCTGCTGGCCTATACCACAGCCACAACAATGGCAGATCCAAGCCATGTCTGCCACCTACACCACAGCTCATGGCAATGCCGGTTCCTTAACCCACTGAGCAGGGCCAGGGATCAAACTCGCATCCTCGTGGATGCTAGTAGGGTTCATTTCCCCTGAGCCACAAAGGGGACTCCACACACACACTGTCCTCTCCTCTATTAAATATGGCACTGGTTAGTCTACTCTCAAGCTGCAGTTGAAGAAACAAAGCCATTGGTTTTTATTTTTTGTGTTCCCTCCAGCATAGGGATTTAGTCTTAAAAACAACCAAGCCACATTTGTAATTGTGCTTATACAAAATCAAACATGTTTTATGGCCTCCACCACTATGATTTATTGTTGTGTAACAAATGGTTATTGGTTCTCCAGGCTGGTAAGTGGGACATGCTAGTTATATTTGCAAGGTGGTATGTGTGTGTGTCCTTCAGAAAATAGAAATGTCAGTGTTGGCTCTTTGCTCCTGTGCTGTGCACGTGAAACCAAGCTAGAGACAGGAGCGGCCGAGACACTTGGTGGCAGCCTGCGATGTGTGGGGATAAGAGCTATGTATTTAAAGGACACAATTTAACACACGTAATTGTTGGCTTCAGGCACCACTGAAAATAAATTTCCCAAATGACGATCAAAAGTCGATGTAATTGAGGGATGGGGAAAAATATCAGATGGCGATAGGGCATCCATGGCGTGGGTACCCTATTCTTTTTCAGTGTACATTTATGACTATACTGTGAGAATTTTTAGAACTATTTATCATTTACAGGGATTCAATTTTTTCCCTCTTGATGTTGGTAGGGGGTAGGTTGATGTGAATGTATATCTAGGAAAAGATTATAAAGAAAATCAGAAAATAAATGTCCCTCTACATGTGGTAGGCATGTCATTGGCTGGACATTTTATGCTTTAAAAGAAGAAAGAGAGGCATGGATAATTTTTACCTGGTGATTCGCAACTGAACTAAATAATAAAATGGGCACGGCTTCAAAAATTGTAGCCAGGATGAATATTACTTGTGACACACAAGCTTCACTCTTTATGACACTAGAATGCATTGCCTAATAATGTCATCCCAAAATTACCCTTCCGAATTCTGTTTAAACAGATTTTGTTAAACCCGTGGTACAAGCTAAACAAGGTTTATATAGTGAAATTCAAGATTAAAGGGCCTCAGCTCATAAGGCTGCTTCTGGACTGCCTTTCAAGAAGCAATCCCAAGTAAGGTGTTTGATAGAGCAAGGTCATGAACTCCCCAGGAAGCTTTCTGAAGGACGTGAAAGAGGATAAATCGCTTCCCTTTCCTGCCAGCTCCAAAGCACTCCTGTGTCTCAGCTCTGGAAATGCATATGGAAACAATTGCTCCTGGACTATTTCCTCTGCCCTGCAGGTGGGCTGTGGCCTCTCTAAGTCTGCAGCATTAACCACGCTGCTCAGTACAGAGGTCAGGGGTTAGCTCAGCCAGCCCTGAACAATGTCCTGTTCCCAGCGCTCGCTGCTTAAAAGAAGGGAGCAAATCCACAGTAGTGTTGAGTTCCATTCATTTAATAGAGCATCTAATCTAACGTCTCATTTTGCAAATCCGAAACTTAGCCAGATGAAAATTCTTTGTTCAAGGTGAAACTGCTAGTTAAGGAATGAAAAGTTCAGGATTAGAACCCGGGTGTCCAGACTCCAATTCTGGGCTGCTGGTGTGCTTCCTTCTACCTCATGCCCCTTATATGGCCTTGCAGTCACCCTGGGAGTGAAAGAAAGAGCCAGACCTAATTGTTTTATTTGTACTGAACACTGATGACACAGTAGCTCTTACACCCTCGGTCTTAGTTACAATGTCACCATGGAGTGCACTGTATGGAGTCGAAAGTACTGTTATTTAAAATGTAATATTATTTGAGAATATGTGAATGATATAATAGGTATAAAGACTACTCCATATTACCCCTACTTTGTATGCTTCCGAGAGAAAAGCACAATTTTAAAGGAGATTAGAATAAAGTACCATTGCCTTGTACTTAATCTTCCAGTATAACTGACTACCAAGTCTCTTTAAATAGAATTAAAAACTGGTATCTTATTCATTGAAGAAACCAGCTAGTACTTTGCAACATATGTGTGGTATAACAACCCATTGGTATTCTTACGGATTTTGATTATGTCTCTTGCTTGTCTACAGAATTGTTTTGGAAGTGCCCTGTGATACCATTTATCCCATTTCCATAATTTGTAAGAGAAAACACCAAGGTCCTAATGGGACTAAAAGATTTGGCTGAGTGTCACGCCCATAGGTAGCTGGGGCGAACTAGAACTCAGTTCTGGAACGATGGTCTGGTTCACTACACTATGCTACCTGCCAGTATTCATTATTCTGACTGGAGGGGGGGCTGGGTTATCACTTTATAATTAATAATTATAATTAATTAATAACTTTATAATTAATAAATAATCACACTTTATAATTAATTTGGTAAGTAACCTTTTTTTCAAAGCAGGAATATGAATTTCTCCCATTTTGAATATAAAAACTTTTTAAAAAATTGGAATCATTTTCGGTTTACAAAAGAATTTTGAACATAGGAGGGGAGTCCCCCGTCAACATCTTCTGTTCGTATGACACTTTCATCACAATTAATGAACTGATACTGACACATGATTATTAATTAAACTTTGTGCTCCATTCAGATTTCCTCAGCTTGTACCTAACGTCCTTTCCCCTCTAGGATCTCATCCAGGAACCACATTACCTTCAGTTATCATGTCCCCAGAGGCCTCTCGCCACTGTGACAGTTCTCAGAATTTGCTTTTCTCTGATGACCTTGGCAGCTTTGAGGGGTACTAGTAATGTCTTTTGTAGACCATCCCTCAATTGGTATTTGATTCATGTTTTCCTCGTGATTGAAGTGGGGCTCTGGGTTCTAGGGGTGAAGACCACAAAGATGAACCCCCCATTCTCATTGCATCCTATCAGTGGTACATGTTATCAATAGACTTATCGCCATGGATGTGGCTCATCATCACCTGGATGAAGTGGTGTTTGTAAAGGTACTCTCTTCTCCCTATTCCTGTATTATCTTCCTTGGAAGGAGGTGCCTGTGAGCAGCCCATACTTATGAGCTATGTCCCATCTTCTTGAGGGAGGAGAAGGTAACATAATTATTTGCTGTTTATTGGTTGATTTAACCATTTATTTGTAATACTCTGGACTCAGATACTTATACATATACTTTGAGTTATGGTCTAATACTACTTTATAATGTAGCTCCAATTCTTGGCCATTGGAAACTTGTTCAGTTGGTTTCTGTGTTCTTTGGACATACCCCTAACATTCTGGTTATTTGTGTCTTTGAGCATTTCCTTACTTTTTGGCATTTCCAAATGGTCCACACTCACCTAATACATGCCCAGACCCAGCTATAGAATCACTCATTTTTCTAAGAAGCCTTAGTTCATTTGTTGGGGAAGAGTATTGGGAACCAAGATCTGAGCATGAGGTATGTTTGTTGCTCCTGGGGTCTTATTGCTTCTAGGCCCTCTCAGTTGGCAAAGAAAGGAAATAAACGTGTGGGTACTAACCTGCGCATATACACATACCTTTAAATATCTCTGTATGTATCCACCTGTCTCTATGTCAAGGTAAATATGAGTTCGTATTGATGTCCGTTACCACATGAATCATTCCTGCCTTCTCTTCTTGCTTGTCTTTAACTTCTCAGTCCACCAGTGAGAACCTAGCCCCCACATTCTCCCATTCATTTACTTAATTGTTCAAATCTAGTATACATGTATAGTTCATTCAGAATTGTTAACTTGCACTGCTCTGAAAAAAAAAGGGGTTTTATCACTTATAGTTTTTATGTACAGTTCTTTTTGTCTTTAGTTTTATAGCCTCCATCCATTTCCAAAATTACTTAGGATGGAACCTTTTTGTCCAACTTCCTTTCATGAGATTATTTCATACATTGTTACACAGATTTTTTTTTTTTTTTTTTGGCCACAGTCTGCATTCTGTCCTGGGACTTCCTGGCTTCCTGAATGATTTTTTTTTTTTAAGTTACATATGCTGGAATTCACTCTTAAAAATGAAACAAAACAAAACTCAAGACAAAATTTTAAGAGATTTTAGAAGCAGTTTTAGGTTCACAGCGAAATTGAGCAAAAGGTACAGGGACTGCCCACATACCATCCCCCGCCCCCTACCTTCACACATGCACAGCCTCCACCGTTATCAATATCCCACAACAGAATGGCATCTTTATTAGAATTGATAGGTTTATAATGGCAGACTATAATCACCTAAGGTGCATAGGTGATATTGTAATTCACTCTTGGTGTTGTACATGCCGTAGGTTAGACCAAAGACATAATGACCTGACAACTACATAATGACATCACTGCAGTATCATACAGAGTATTTGCACTGCCCTAAAAGTCCTCTCTGCTCCACATGGTCCATCCCTTCCCCCAACCCCTGGCAACCACTGACTGATCTTTTTATGGTCTCCACAGTCTTGGCTTTTTCAAAACATCATATAGTTGGAATCATACAGCATGTAGCCTTTTGAGATTGGCTTCTTTCACTTAGTAACATGCATTTAAGTTACCTCCGTGTCTTTTCATGGCTTGATAGCTCATTTCTTTTAGTGATGAATAATATTCCATTATCTGGATATACCACGGTTTATTTATCCATTCATCTGAAGTAAAAACATTTTGGTGGCTTGCAAGTTTGGACAGTTATGAACAACGCTGCTGCAAACATCTGGATGTAGGTTTTTTGAATGGACGTACATTTTCAAGTCCTTTGGATAAATACTAAGAGGTATGATTGCTGGATCATATGGTAAGAGTATGTTAGGTTTTGCAAGAAACACCAAACTCTCTTCCCAAGTGACTGGACCATTTGCTTTCTACCAGTAATGTATGAGAGTTCCTCTGTTGCTCCATCTCCTCACCAGCATTTGCTGCTGTGTGTGTCTGGATTTTGGCCATTCTAATAGGGTTGTAGTGATGACTCATTATTGTTTTAATTTGTATTTCCCTTTCTCCATATGTTGTGGAGCATGGCTCATTCTTTGTGCTGTAAAGTTTTATAGGTTTTGGCAAATGCATAGTGTTATTTACCTACCATTACATTACCATACAAAATAATTTCATCCATCTAAAAAAAAAAATCTCCTGTGCTTCTCCTATTCAACCCTCTCTCCTCTCCTAACCACTGGCAACCAGGAAAATTGATTGGCTGTCTCTATAGCCTTTTTAAAAAATTTATTTTATTTTTATTAAAGAAGAGTTAATTTGCATTGTTCCGTCAATTTCTGCTGTACAGCCCAGTGACCCAGTCATTCATATATACATATGTATATGTATGTACACATATATGTACACACAAATTTGTGTATATACATACATACACATATACATACACACAAACATATACATTCCCTTTTTTGTATTATCTTCCATCATGGTCTATCCCAGGAAATTGGATATAGTTCCCTGTACTGTAAAGTAGGACCTCATTGCTTATCCATTCTAAATGTCAGGCTGACTTCTTTCTCTTGGTAATATGGATTTAAAACATATCTGTGTTTTTTAACATGGCTTGATGGTTCCTTCCTTTATGTTTCTGAGTAGTACTTTATTATGTGGATGTACCAGAGTTTGTTTATCCATTCCCTTATGAAGGACATCTTGGTTGCTTCCTGTTTGGGGTGATGATAAACAAAGGTGCCAAAAACACTTGCATGCAGATTTTCGAGGGGACGTAAGTTTTCAGATTGCTTGGTTAAATACCTAGGAGCATGGTGGTTGAATTATATTTTGCTTTTTAAGACGTTTTCACACTGTTTTCCAAAGTGGTTTTACTATTTTTCATTCCCAATAGCAGAAGGAGAGTTCCTTTTGTTCCACATCACCACTGGCTATTGATACTGTCAGTTGCTTGGATTTTTGCCACTTTAATTGTAGTGTGGTGGTATCTCATTGTTTCGGTTTCCCTGATGACAAATAATGTGAGCATCTTTATGCATGTTTATTTGTCATTCATATATCTTTTTTTTGGTGAAATGTCTTTTCAGAACTTTTCCCCATTTTTAAAAATTGAGTCATTTGCTTTCTTGTGGTTGAATTCTAAAAGTTCTTTGCAAATTTCAGATACAATTCTTTTATCAGATACCTGTTCTGCAAATATTTTATAAACACTTCCATGGCCATAATAATATATTAAAACTTTACTTATAATTAACAGAAATCCTAAATTTGCTATAAAAAACTGAAGCAGGTAGATTTGAAGGTTAGATAAATGTCAAGTTAGACTTAAGAAATTATATATTCCCTTTAATTTGAAATGGGTTACGAGTCTTAAAGTAAGCAAAAATTTAAAAAATAAAATTATAAGCAACATTGTTTCCTTTCTTTTGATTAATCTCCCAGTAAGACATTGTTGCTTATCGGATGGTCCTTCTCCTATATTTCTTTCTAACTGCACTTCTATTTATTCTGGGTCCACCCTTCTGAATGATTCATGATTGTCTAAGCCATTCATAGTAACGGCTCTGCCAAAGTCCATCTGCGAGTAACTCCTAGTAAATGTAAAGGAAAGTATCATAGAGCACTTTGGGGAAAGGTATTTTCTCCCTTTAAGAAGAGAGGACCATATGAGAGAAAGATTGCTTTTGACCCCTTCTCTCCCTCCTGCTTTTGATGCTCCTATTTGAGAATGTGACTTCTAAAGCTTGGCCAGCTCTTGCAGCCATTCAGAATGAGAAGCCTAAAGACAAGTGTCAACATGCTGAGAAGGTGAAATAGAAGAAAGCAATGAGATTGGGTCTTTGACAACCTTATTGAGCCATGGAACCAATTCTGGAACCAACCCTAGAAAGCCTACCTCCAAATGTCTTACTTTAGTGAAAATTAAATATCTATTACTGAGCTAGTGCTTTACAATCTTTACACATCAGAGCAACATATAAAATCATATTCGTGTGGTAAAGTGGAGTGAACAGGTAAGAATCTCCAAAAGAGACAAGTTAATTAGGGATTTTGATTGCTTCAGGCAGCCCATTCTGGCTACTTCAACAGTTCCCAAGATTAGCATCGAAGCCACCTGCCACTGACTCATGGCACGCTGTTGTATGCTTGTCGAGAAGTTCTAGTTTTTCAGACTCGTTCTGTAATTTGAGACTGGATACATCCTAATTATGATACATATTAAGTACAGATTTAAACCCACGGAAAATAATTTTTGTCATGGAAGTCAACTAACAAACCTATCAGATGATGTCTGACAAAAGTAGGCTCACATTGTTCCCATGTGTGATTGTTAAAACTTGAGGAGAGATTGGAAACTTCTTGGTCTTCTGGAATATACCTGGGATAGTTGGGTCAGAAAAGGATAAGACATCTTTGCACTCATACCATCATTTTAATTGAATGGCTTTGGCATACTGTGGTAGGCTAACATATAAAGGGCATCTCTTTGCAGTAAAGAAAACATTTTAAAGTGTTGTCTAAGTTCCTATTTGAACAGCTGGATTCAATTCATAATATGGAAATCACACCAAGTCAACTCAAAAAAACAAAACAAAAACCTAAACTAAAAACAGGTCCAGCTTTCTGAGAATGCAAGAAAACCTCAACACACTCTCATGACCATCTTTCCAACATACTAAGGAGCCCTGGGGTTACGCATACAGAGTTCCCTAATGATGAACTAAAATGACAGTTTTGTACTTATGATGGGTAATTTTTAAAGGGCTTACAAGGTCTCGTGTTCCAGATAAGGACTGTGATCCCTAAAGAGGCAACATTTCTGAGCATTTCTTATTCATAATTAAATAGTTTTTCTGGCAGCAGACAATGAAATTCACAGGATTTATGTTGACTCCTTCTGTTTGGGAATAAATTGTAGGCTCTGGGATATCTCTGAATCACATTCTAACCCTCTGATTTTTATTTATTATTACAAGGCTGCTGGAGCATAAATTTCTTTGAAACCAAGTACTTTCTTCAGGAAAAAATGTGGGAGATATCTGGTTTTCTTTTTTCACATAATAATTTAAATTTATTTAAAGCATATTATATATGCACATTAAATATATATAGTATCAATTTCAATACATATTTATAATATATTTCACTTTATATTAAATGTAATAATTTTGTATGTTATCACTGATGTATTTACTGACTCAGTGAAATCATTTAATTCGGCTCACCATCATGCGAAAGGGCATCTGACATTAGTTAAGTCTTATGGTCTGGCTATGATTATTAAGATTAATACGAACTCTTCTTGTGCAGACATGAGATCAGCAGCAAAAAACGCTATTTGCAAAGCATGAAACTGCTAGAAACTTTAAGTTGGCACTTTTCTGGGTGTTAGTGACTTTCAATACAGAGTGTCCCATTCTTAATGTATGGATGGCGGTAAAGGTCCCTGGAAGTGAGTGAGACTTTGGTTTGCAGGCATGCCAGCTGGAAACCCCACAGTGGTACATCCTGAAGCCAGCAATGTTATAGGGCTGCCAAGGGTGTAGACCATCTTTTGTGGCTTTCTGACCTGCTCCAGTTTTTGTGCACATATCTTGGCTAATTTCCAAAGCAGGTCAAAATATTGACTAGCTTTGCAATGTACAGTGAAAGTGCTATTTTTATTCTTGCATTTAGGAACAAATCTAATAGAGAAATTTTGGTTAGCTTCTCCTAGACTCCTTGCAGAAAGTAAAACTTGGGAAAGAAGTTGCTTCTAATGGGGTGATCTCAGCTAAGGAATATGGAGCTTTGGGGTTGTGAGTGCTAAAATATTCCTCACTGGTCTTATCAGCATTCAGAAAAACTATCAAAATACTCTTGCAGATTTTTTTTCCTGAGAAATAGGGCTCATTTCAGACTCCAATGGGAAAATAAGAGATGAAACTAAATGAGAGTAAGAAATGAGATGATAATTGCTATAGTTCAAAACATCAAAGTTCACATCCAGGTGACAACTGCTCAAATACCTGTTGAAACTGGCATCTCTCAGGTGACTTTCCTCAGAGAAATAGGCATTAACTGTTTTATGGAAACACCTTATTCTACCTGATCATTTCTTTTCCCCAAAGGGTCTCATTTCCACATCTTTGAAAATGTCAGTCAGTCATTCGTACAAAACCGGTTTTCAAATGAGTTTGGAAAAGAGCTTACTTAATTCTGTCTTCCTAAGGCAAAAATTTACAAAGCCTGAAAAGAAACCATCAGTGAAACTGTCAAATAAACAAAGAGTGGAATGCCTTAAGAAGGCAGTCAAATACATTATTAGTAACTTAATGTTGAAAAAAAGAAAGGAGTAAAAAAGTGGCCGATAGAGTCGGTCATTAAGAAGTCATTGGTTGTTTTTTAAGAGCAATAAGCTGGTGAACACAATTTGAAAGTGAAAAGGTAAAGGGAAACAATTGATAACACCATTTTCTTGAGAATTTCAATGAGAAGGAGATAAGGAAGACAGCGCAGTGTATTGATGAAGAATACGCAGGCAGGTAGAGAAGTCTCTGGGGAATAAGAGAAACTTAGGCACTTTGAAGGTACAAAGAAAACTGCAGAGTTAGAAAGAAGCAAATTCTCCAGCAAGAGAGGACACTTGATGGAGTAAGTTTCCTAAAGAGATCAGAATGGATGTAATCAGGAGTAAAGATGGCAGGATGGGCTTTGGCGAGGAGAAAGGCTGACCTCTTCCAGTTTGGAGGAAGGCGCCCAGGAGGAAGAGGAAATATATGGGGTGGGTTGGTGTGGATCAAGGTGAGGGGATGGAGCTTTTATACTTAACGGGTCAATTTCTCATATTGAAAGTATCTTAAGTGAAACAGATGATAAAAGTCTTTGGGGGAACTCCTCCTCCCCCAAAGAGCTGAAATGAACTCAGGTGCTTGTCCTTCCAGTGATTTATATTATGACATGTAAGATGAAATGACATTCATAGAGAACTCTGTGTCCAGACCAGTCAGTTTTTCAGGAAAACGTCAATGCTGGACACTCACATTAAGACCGGTACGCTGGGAGTTCCCATTGTGGCTCAGTGGAAATTAATCCAACTAGTGTCTATGAGGATGCAGGTTCGATCCCTGGACTCTCAGTGGGTTAAGTATCCGGTGTTGCTGCGAGCTGTGGTGTAGATCACAGAAGTGGCTCGGATCCCGTGTTGCTGTGGCTGTGGTGTAGGCAGACAGCTACAGCTTTGATTTGACCCCTAGCCTGGGAACTTCCCTATGCCATACCTGTGGCCCTTAAAAAAAAAAAAAGACCAGTACGTTGGACATTGTGGTGATGTTGTTTTGAAATCCAGATGGTCCAGCTCCTTAATTTATTTCATTCTTGAAACCCAGTGTCCTCAGTGTTCATGGAGTGCTTGCCAGGGTGCTCATTTACAGCATATACTAGCACACTTTTGGTATTTAAAAAAAAATTATTGAAATATAGTTGATTTACAGTGTTGTGTTAGTCTTCAGTATTTTTTAAAGGGCCTTTAGGAGTTGCTTGGTGGCATAGTGGGTTAAGGATCTGACTCTGTCACTTCTGTGGTTCATGTCACTGCGTGGTGCCGGTTTGATTCCTGACCCAGGAGTTTCTGCATGCTGCAGGTGCAGCCAAAAAAAATTTTTTTAATTAAATAAACATGCACTTTCACATCCCACGAAATGTGTTCTATTGACAAGAAAGACACAGGGATTTTCCCCCTTTGTATTTTTCTCAACCCTGTTTCCTTTTTGCTGTTGACCCATGTTCTCGCATCAGGAACGTTATAAATATATAATTTTCCTGTAAGTCTGTAAGTGAGTTCTGAATTATAGGCTTATCAATCCTCTTTTATATGCCTCCAGGAAAAAAATAGAATTCAGTCTGAAAACATTGCCCTTGGATTCTTTACTACAATCATGACCTTGGAGAAAATACAGTAGCTTTTCCCTAGAAATGGTATCTGACTGTCACTGATATCTTATAGATATTTTATGTGAGAAGGAATAGAGGGTCACTTCAAACCTCATAAAGTACATCCGAATAGTCACTTAAATGAAAGACTGGAAGATGACTGGGTGAGTAGCCCACTTAAGTTGAGTGATAATAGATTCCAAAGCTGAAAATGGAGAAAATAGCAGGCTAGAAACATTGGTTGAGGCCTAAAAAAATAGAACCATGTTGACTTTTATGATCGGGACTGTTTATAATAAAGGGATGTTTAGATTTAATGTACCTCTTATATGGAACAAAGGTAAAAAAATAAATAGGATTTTCCCGTTTCATGAAAAACATGGGGTGTTTTTTTGCTTTTTAGGGCCATACCTGCAGCATATGGAAGTTCCCAGGCTAGAGGTCAAATTGGAGCTGTAGCTGCCTGCCTACGTACGCCTCAGCCACAGCAAGGCCAGATACTAAACCCACTGAGCGAGGCCGGGGATCAAACCCACATCCTCATGGATACTAGTGGGGTTTGTAACCTCCTGAGTTACAATGGGAACTCCTAAAAAAAAGGTTTGTTTGGATACCATAGAAATGCTATGAAAGAGGAGCAGGGGCAGTGCTTCCAGGGCACACACAGAAGAGGAAGGACAAGAGTTCAGCCACTGGAGGGAGATCCCAGCAGACTGTGTACAAACTGAACCACTTTTATCAATTAGGAGACAGTACTTTGAATCCTATTGGCCTTCCCTGCTGTTGAAGCTGTTACTTAGCCCCCAGTGGTATGTATTTTTCATATTTGGCCTGACTTTTTATGATTTAACATATTGAAACAATTCAGCTGATTTGCAAAGGATCTTTATTTTTTAATTGCCCCATCTACTGAGCTAGTGATTTCTTTCCTTTTGTGACTACCACTTTTCTCTGTTAAGAAATTGTGTCCCAGTGTCGGCTGTAAATCAAAGGCCTTGTATAAAAATATGGAAGTGGATTCTTGGCTTACAGAAAACTTGGACGTATGGTATTTTTCCTTAATCGCTGGAAAATATTTTTGTTCTGAGCTTGATATTTGTAGAATGCTTATGTTTTATTTTTAATCTTGTGGCCCTGATTATTTTTGTACTTCCTTTGGTATTTCATTGTTAAAAAACTGAATATTATTTAAAGTGCATTCATTTTTCCAAGTTCCTTCGTTTAAGTTTCCACATGAATATCCACAATTTGACTGTTAAATTTTAAAACTGTTTGTATTATTGTCACTTTTTCATTATGGAAAGCAGACTATGTTTAGAGATGCCAGGGTTTTTAAACATAGAAAACTGGTTATTTATTAATAAAGAAAAAAAAGCTATTGGAGATAAAGGGCACAGAGTAATCCAGAGTCTGTTTTCTAGAATGTTCTCTCGCAGCAGTGATGCAAATGCCTTTACAAATTAAACTGGAATGGAACCAATAACTTTTTCATGGTTCACTAAAAGGCCTTATAAAGAAACTCTCTTCCACCAAGGCCGTGTTTAACACTTGAAAGAGCATCATATTCTACTGTTCAGAATTGTAGTTATATGTAGCCATGTGTAGGGTGCCTCAGACCCAGTCAAGGGACTCACAAGAGATTAAACCAGTTTACTTAAAATGCTAGGATGCTTCGAAGTACAATCTTTTGTAATCATTCCCTCAAATGCCCCCAATACCTTAGACAATAGCATTGAAATATTTGTCTGTTCTAGGTCTCATGCATTCTGCAAGGAAGAGCTATAGAGTTGTTTCTGTTTGTCTTCCAGATGTTGTGGTCTGGTATTTTGTTGACTGATGAGTTAATTGTTGTTTTCATGAACACTCTCCCCTTCTGTGGCTTCTAACTTTCAGACAGTGTTATCAAAAATTATATCAAGAAAGAAATAGAAGCCAAAAAATATTAGCAACAGCCTTTTCTTTAAAAGAAAAAAAAAAAACCCCACATTTTACTGAGAAATAAAACACATGTAAAGTGCACAAATTAAAAATGTACTGCTCATTGAATTATTATAAAGTAAGTACTTAGGTTAACAGGCTGTCAGCTCACTGTTTTCCCCCTGTGTTCCTTCCCAACCAAAGGTTACCCTTCTTCTCAAGGATAAACACTTTCTGACATTAAGAGTAAAGCTTCTCTGGAGTTCCCGTCGTGGCTCAGTGGTTAACGAATCCGACTAGGAACCATAAGGTTGCGGGTTCCTTCCCTGCCCTTGCTCAGTGGGTTAATGATCTGGCATTGCCGTGAGCTGTGGTGTAGGTTGCAGACGTGGCTTGGATCCCGTGTTGCCATGGCTCTGGCATAGGCCGGGGGCTACAGCTCCGATTGGACCCCTAGCCTAGGAACCTCCATATGCTGCGGGAGTGGCCCAAAGAAATAGCAAAAAGACAAAAAAAAAAAAAAGTAAAGCGTCTCTTGCTTTTTCTTCATTCAAATTACCACCCAAATAGGAATCATCAAAGACCACAGTTTATGTAATCTGCATTGATGAGACAAGTCACACATCATTATAATTTGTTCAGTTTCTTAGTTATTTTGCTAATCATTGTGATTGCAAGATGCCTCCATGCCCCTTATAGCTGCAGTTCATCCGTGTTTACACCTATGTAGTATTCTATTGTACCCCAATTTATTTATTTTTCTGTCTTTTTTAGAGCCACACCCGTGGCATATGGAGGTTCCCAAGCTAGGGGTCACATCGGAAGGTGTAGCTGTTGGCCTTCACCACAGCCACAGGAATGTGGGATCCAAGCTGTGTCTGCAACCTACACCACAGCTCACAGCAACGCCAGATCCTTAACCCACTGAGCAAGGCCAGAAATTGGAACCAACAACTTCGTGGTTCCTAGTTGGATTCATTTCCGCTGCACCAAGATGGGAGCTACAAAAACTGAGAGTTTTGAGTAATTAATCAGGACTGCTCTTTCTAAAGATATCATGAAGATGGCGTAAGGTAAGCCATAGACTGGAAAAAGATATCTATAACATGTATAACTGGTAGGGGGCTTATATTCAGAATAATAGGGAACTCCTAAAACTCAACAAGAAAAGAATAACTTACAAAGGAAGCTGGCAAAAGACTTAAACAGCCACCTACAAAGGGTATCCAAGTGGTTAAATACTATGTAGAATTAATGCAAATCATATTCACAATGAGAATCCCAACACTATCACTAAATTAAAGGAACTGACAATTGCAAGAGTTGATGAGGATATGTAGCCAAAAGGAATTTTAATACACTGCTATAGGCAGAGCAAATTGGCACAACCACTAAAGGGAAAGTTCTAAAGTTGAAGACATGCATTTTCTATGACCCAGAAATTCCACTCCTAGATATACTAATACACGTGTGTCCCAGCTGTCATAAGAATACCAAAGCAAGTACAAGGATATTTACAGCAGTATCATTCATAGCCGCCAAAAACTGGAATCAACCAAGTGTTCATCAAGCATGAATTTAATAAATTCCGGTACACGAACTTCCCATCATTGCTCACTGGTTAACAAATCCGACCAGTATCCATGAGGATGGGAGTTCAATCCCTGGCCTTGCTCACTGGGTTAAGGATCTGGCGTTGCTGTGAGCTGTGGTGCAGGTCGCAGACACAGCTTGGATCCCACATTCCTGTGGCTGTGGTGAAGGCCAACAGCTACACCTTCCGATGTGACCCCTAGCTTGGGAACCTCCATATGCCACGGGTGTGGCTCTAAAAAAGACAGAAAAATAAATAAATTGGGGTACAATAGAATACTACATAGGTGTAAACACGGATGAACTGCAGCTATAAGGGGCATGGAGGCATCTTGCAATCACAATGATTAGCAAAATAACTAAGAAACTGAACAAATTATAATGATGTGTGACTTGTCTCATCAATGCAGATTACATAAACTGTGGTCTTTGATGATTCCTATTTGGGTGGTAATTTGAATGAAGAAAAAGCAAGAGACGCTTTACTTTTTTTTTTTTTTGTCTTTTTGCTATTTCTTTGGGCCACTCCCGCAGCATATGGAGGTTCCTAGGCTAGGGGTCCAATCGGAGCTGTAGCCCCCGGCCTATGCCAGAGCCATGGCAACACGGGATCCAAGCCACGTCTGCAACCTACACCACAGCTCACGGCAATGCCAGATCATTAACCCACTGAGCAAGGGCAGGGAAGGAACCCGCAACCTTATGGTTCCTAGTCGGATTCGTTAACCACTGAGCCACGACGGGAACTCCAGAGAAGCTTTACTCTTAATGTCAGAAAGTGTTTATCCTTGAGAAGAAGGGTAACCTTTGGTTGGGAAGGAACACAGGGGGAAAACAGTGAGCTGACAGCCTGTTAACCTAAGTACTTACTTTATAATAATTCAATGAGCAGTACATTTTTAATTTGTGCACTTTACATGTGTTTTATTTCTCAGTAAAATGTGGGGTTTTTTTTTTTTCTTTTAAAGAAAAGGCTGTTGCTAATATTTTTTGGCTTCTATTTCTTTCTTGATATAATTTTTGATAACACTGTCTGAAAGTTAGAAGCCACAGAAGGGGAGAGTGTTCATGAAAACAACAATTAACTCATCAGTCAACAAAATACCAGACCACAACATCTGGAAGACAAACAGAAACAACTCTATAGCTCTTCCTTGCAGAATGCATGAGACCTAGAACAGACAAATATTTCAATGCTATTGTCTAAGGTATTGGGGGCATTTGAGGGAATGATTACAAAAGATTGTACTTCGAAGCATCCTAGCATTTTAAGTAAACTGGTTTAATCTCTTGTGAGTCCCTTGACTGGGTCTGAGGCACCCTACACATGGCTACATATAACTACAATTCTGAACAGTAGAATATGATGCTCTTTCAAGTGTTAAACACGGCCTTGGTGGAAGAGAGTTTCTTTATAAGGCCTTTTAGTGAACCATGAAAAAGTTATTGGTTCCATTCCAGTTTAATTTGTAAAGGCATTTGCATCACTGCTGCGAGAGAACATTCTAGAAAACAGACTCTGGATTACTCTGTGCCCTTTATCTCCAATAGCTTTTTTTTCTTTATTAATAAATAACCAGTTTTCTATGTTTAAAAACCCTGGCATCTCTAAACATAGTCTGCTTTCCATAATGAAAAAGTGACAATAATACAAACAGTTTTAAAATTTAACAGTCAAATTGTGGATATTCATGTGGAAACTTAAACGAAGGAACTTGGAAAAATGAATGCACTTTAAATAATATTCAGTTTTTTAACAATGAAATACCAAAGGAAGTACAAAAATAATCAGGGCCACAAGATTAAAAATAAAACATAAGCATTCTACAAATATCAAGCTCAGAACAAAAATATTTTCCAGCGATTAAGGAAAAATACCATACGTCCAAGTTTTCTGTAAGCCAAGAATCCACTTCCATATTTTTATACAAGGCCTTTGATTTACAGCCGACACTGGGACACAATTTCTTAACAGAGAAAAGTGGTAGTCACAAAAGGAAAGAAATCACTAGCTCAGTAGATGGGGCAATTAAAAAATAAAGATCCTTTGCAAATCAGCTGAATTGTTTCAATATGTTAAATCATAAAAAGTCAGGCCAAATATGAAAAATACATACCACTGGGGGCTAAGTAACAGCTTCAACAGCAGGGAAGGCCAATAGGATTCAAAGTACTGTCTCCTAATTGATAAAAGTGGTTCAGTTTGTACACAGTCTGCTGGGATCTCCCTCCAGTGGCTGAACTCTTGTCCTTCCTCTTCTGTGTGTGCCCTGGAAGCACTGCCCCTGCTCCTCTTTCATAGCATTTCTATGGTATCCAAACAAACCTTTTTTTTAGGAGTTCCCATTGTAACTCAGGAGGTTACAAACCCCACTAGTATCCATGAGGATGTGGGTTTGATCCCCGGCCTCGCTCAGTGGGTTTAGTATCTGGCCTTGCTGTGGCTGAGGCGTACGTAGGCAGGCAGCTACAGCTCCAATTTGACCTCTAGCCTGGGAACTTCCATATGCTGCAGGTATGGCCCTAAAAAGCAAAAAAACACCCCATGTTTTTCATGAAACGGGAAAATCCTATTTATTTTTTTACCTTTGTTCCATATAAGAGGTACATTAAATCTAAACATCCCTTTATTATAAACAGTCCCGATCATAAAAGTCAACATGGTTCTATTTTTTTAGGCCTCAACCAATGTTTCTAGCCTGCTATTTTCTCCATTTTCAGCTTTGGAATCTATTATCACTCAACTTAAGTGGGCTACTCACCCAGTCATCTTCCAGTCTTTCATTTAAGTGACTATTCGGATGTACTTTATGAGGTTTGAAGTGACCCTCTATTCCTTCTCACATAAAATATCTATAAGATATCAGTGACAGTCAGATACCATTTCTAGGGAAAAGCTACTGTATTTTCTCCAAGGTCATGATTGTAGTAAAGAATCCAAGGGCAATGTTTTCAGACTGAATTCTATTTTTTTCCTGGAGGCATATAAAAGAGGATTGATAAGCCTATAATTCAGAACTCACTTACAGACTTACAGGAAAATTATATATTTATAACGTTCCTGATGCGAGAACATGGGTCAACAGCAAAAAGGAAACAGGGTTGAGAAAAATACAAAGGGGGAAAATCCCTGTGTCTTTCTTGTCAATAGAACACATTTCGTGGGATGTGAAAGTGCATGTTTATTTAATTAAAAAAATTTTTTTTGGCTGCACCTGCAGCATGCAGAAACTCCTGGGTCAGGAATCAAACCGGCACCACGCAGTGACATGAACCACAGAAGTGACAGAGTCAGATCCTTAACCCACTATGCCACCAAGCAACTCCTAAAGGCCCTTTAAAAAATACTGAAGACTAACACAACACTGTAAATCAACTATATTTCAATAATTTTTTTTTAAATACCAAAAGTGTGCTAGTATATGCTGTAAATGAGCACCCTGGCAAGCACTCCATGAACACTGAGGACACTGGGTTTCAAGAATGAAATAAATTAAGGAGCTGGACCATCTGGATTTCAAAACAACATCACCACAATGTCCAACGTACTGGTCTTTTTTTTTTTTTAAGGGCCACAGGATCTGGCTCGGATCTGGCGTTGCAGTGACTCTGGCATAGGCTGGCAGCTGCAGCTCTGATTAGACCCTTAGCCTGGGAACCTCCATATGCCATGGGTACAGCCCTAAAAAGACCAAAAAAAAAAAAAAAAAAAAAAAAGCAACTCTCAGTTTTTTACTCAGTGAATTTAACTCTTCTTCCTTCCTCTTTAAACTAAATTATTTTTAGTAGAGTCCCAAGGTGACCTGGCATTTAAGGATTCAGTGTTTTCACTGCTATGGCTGGAGTTTGACTTGGCCTGGAAACTTCCTTTTGCTACAGCCATGGCCATAAAACCACGTGTATTCTGTAATTGTGTACAATATTCTATTTAGGTCAGTTAAGTAAAGCATTGCATAGTTAAAAATCATCTGTATTTTTACTACATTTTTAAGTTACTCAAAAATAGATGTTAATACCTTCCACTAAAATTATGATTTTCGTCTATTTTTCTTTTAACTATATCTGCTTTATGTATTTGAGGCTATGTTAATAGTTGTGTGAAATTTTAGGTTATAATGACCATAGAGAACTGATCCTTTTATCCTTATGAAATATCCGTCTTGATCTCTAGTAATACTTTAGTTTTAAAGTCTCGTCTATGTTTTTGTTATTTATTCATTTATTTTGTCTTTTCAGGGCCACGGCTGCTGCACATGGAAGTTCCCAGGCTCGGGGTCAAATCAGAGCTATAGCTGTTGGCCTAGCCACAACCACAGCAACATGGGATCCAAGCCACATCTATGACCTACACTGCAGCTAGTGGCAACGCAGGATCCTTAACCCACTGAGCAAGTCCAGGGATCGAACCTTCATCCTTATGGATACTAGTTGGGTTCGTTACCACTGAGCCTCAACGAGAACTCCAAAGCCTCCTCTATTTGATATGAAAGAGAGACAACAGGAAAACCTGGCTTCCGCATTATTTTAAAAGTTCTAACTTATATGTAAGAGTGAAACTTTAAAATGGCTATAGGACTCCTTTCAGCAGGAAAATATTAACTAGCCTCTTAACAAGTTTAGACAAATATTTGCGGTAAACTACTGTGCAGAGAATTGTCGTTAGTTTCTTGACATTCATGAACTCACAGTGCAAAGATTATGGGAAGTTATTCTGAGGCAAGATGTCCACAGATGTCTTGTTTCATCCTAATGAAATAAACTGGTGTTCAGGAAAGATGGAGGATATCGAAAGGATCGTGGTAACTGTTGTCTTTTTTTTTTTTTTTTAGGCCCCCACATGGAGGTTCCCAGGCTAGGGGTCGAATTGGAGCTGTAGCTGCTGGCCTACACCACAGCCACAGCAACGCTGGATCCGAATCTGCAACTTACACTGCAGCTCATGGCAACACCGGATCTTTAACCCATGGAGCAAGGCCAGGGATCAAACCCACATCCTCATGGATACTAGTCAGATTCGCTAACTGCGAGCCACAACAGGAACTCCCCTGGTAACTGTCAAGAGATTGCTGGGAGTTCCCATCGTGGTGCAGCAGAAACGAATCTGACTAGGAACCATGAGGTTGTGGGTTCAATCCCTGGCCTTGCTCAGTGGGTTAAGGATCTGGCGTTGGCGTGAGCTGTGGTGTAGGCTGCAGACGTGGCTGGGATCCCGTATTGCTGTGGCTCTGGCATAGGCGGGCGGCTACAACTCCAATTCAACCCCTAGCCTGGGAATCTCCATATGCCGCGGGAGCCGCCCAAGAAAGGGCAAAAAGACAAAAAAAAAAAAAAAAAAAAAAAAAAAAAAAATCCCTTGTTAATATCACTTAGAGTTATTTCCACCTAGTTCCTTTAATCAACACGAAATCCCTATGAGCCCTCAGAGTCCAGGAAATGTAAAAAAAAAAAAAAAAAAAAAAAAAAAAAAAGCTGCTGAAGACCACACAGTTTAAAAGAAAAAGAAAACATAGGACTTACTGAATCTAAAATCAGTGTTCTTTGCACTATGATGTGCTATTAGAACTACCTGCTTTATGTTGAATGAAAGCACTATGAGCAAAAACAAACAAACAAACAAAGAAAACATGCTCTTAGGGCACTCTTAAAGTTCAACTTCAGGAAACATATAGTTATAGAATGCTAGGAAAAATCCAGGATATAGCAGGACAGACTTACTTGGCAGGCAGTTCTGAGGCCATCCAGATGCAAAATCAATTAGAAAAGACCAGAGATCAAAGAACAATATTGTGGACATTGTTTCATGAATACCAAAGATACAAGGTCTGTTTGTCGTCGTCTTTGATCATTTCTAAAGTAGACTGCATGCTTATAGATTATGTGCGGGTATTAAAGTGGTTTTTTTAAACACTTCAGCAGTGTCTGTGAATAAGGAACATATAGATGTATTCTAAGAAAACCTGATCCATGAAAATCTGACCTTTCTAAAGAAGAAATCAAAAGTGATGAATTAATTTGTAAAAAGATTCTTACTTAGAAAAATGATTCTGCAGGACTTCTTTCAAATCCAAGCTCTTCCAGTGCTTTTAGAAACACTTTCATTTGCAATAGTTGAATCTGTACGTGATTTCTCAGAAGGATATGTATTGCATAAATTACCACAAGCCATGTGAAAATGTACCTGAATAAAAGTAATGTTTAGAAAGGATTAAAGAGAGCAAATAATTTGGAATAATAAAATCACATGCGCAACCCAATGCAACCAGATAGTTTATTCCGATTATATACAGTGCAAAATAAGGACAAATATGTTGTCATCATCAAGATTTAAAAACCAAGTGCCTACTCAGCAATTTGAAATTCCAGTTGTTGCTCACTCTGATTCAAAAATTTATGTCAGAGTTGGTTTATAAAGTAAATTTTGTCCACCTCTGTGAAGGAACACATGTGTCAAAAGCAACAGCTTAGGGACATGCCCTGAATTGAATGGGTTAGGGCTGTAGCTTCCTATCAGACTCTTGTTTGCTTGAGTAGTTTGAATGCATAAGAACGACTATAAGGAAAAGGCAAGGATTTCTGCAATCCCTCAGACCCAGGAATGTGATGATTCATACTATATTATGAGCTGAGACACAACCAGGTGCATGTATTAACATATTATTAAGCACTCGCAGATGGCTTAAATTTACAAAGTGCATGGAGAGTAAATCATTTAGCTGCATTTGTATTCACCAGACAACAGCAGCTGCATAAAGGCAAGGAATAATATTGTAATAATAACGCTAACAGCAGTGATCTAGAGAAATACTTTTCCATTTGAGATTAAATGCATTTTGAGAAAATTAAGGATGTTTCTCATCATGGGATATGACTTAAAATCTAGTTGTTCTTGTATATAGGCAATTCTAAAATAGATTCTTTTTTTATCGAACTACGGTTGATTTACAATGCTGTATTCATTTCAGATGTACAGCACAGAACATATACATACACTCTTTTTTAGATTCTTTTCCCTTATAGGTTATTACAAAATACTTAGCTCTCTGTGCTACACAGTAGGTCCTTGTTGGTTATCTATTTCATATATGGTAGTGTGTATATGTTAATCCCAACCTTCTAATTTATCCCTCCCTCCTCTTCCCCTTTGGTAACTAAAAGTTTGCTTTCTACATCTATGGGTCTACTATTTAATATATGTTACTAAATAGTATATAGTTGTTCTTGTATTAGGAAATATAATTATATAAATATAATAATATATAATAAATATAATAATTGTTCTTGTATATAGGAAATTCTAATATAGATTTTTTTTAGTCTACACTTCATGCACAGTCACTTCCTATAAAAGGAGCTTACTCTTTGCAGAATGGATAGCTCCTTGCTGTCCCAGTCTCCGCTCAAATGCCACCCCTTCAGGCAGTCACGATAAATCCCTGTCTAAAGTCATCTTTTCTTAACACTACTCCCAGGACCTACCTATCCCATTAAGACCTTTTTTGTTATATGTAGCACTCATCACAATCTAGATTTTTGAGAAATGTATTAGTTTATTTGCCTCATTTTAAGTCCCTCCTCCTGAATAGAAACTTCGTGAGAAAAAGAACTTTGTATGTATAACCCGGGCGCTGAAACCCTGGCCTCTAGAAGAGCCTCTAGCAAACCATAGAGGTGCTCAGTAAACATATGTGAGGTGAATAAATGCAGAAATAAAGAGTTTGCAGTTGGCATTTTAATTGACTAAAATTATTTTCATGTTTTGTTATACGGCTGCGATTCCCTGGAGTACAGTTATGCTTAAGTATTATGATCAAACACTAGAACACTGTTGATAATTAGTATGGCATTTAATTCATTTGTTCATTTTAAACCTACTTTTCGTCTTTGTGGAAGTCACATTCTAGAGGGGAAGAGAATGCTGAATAAGTGTCATGTAAGAAAACGTTCAAGATACAAGAAGAGATTGTAAAGGGAGAAATTAATTGATTCTGGGGTAGGTTCAGAATGCTCTAGAAAGAAATGTTTTCTAGAAAGGATCAAAAAGGTTATGGTTCAAACTGGGACATATTTGAGGGTAAAAAGTGGCAATGAACATAAATAATCTATTTGACTGATTATTTTATTACATTGGTGGACTTAAGCAACAGATCTTTGAAGCCCAGTTAAAAAAATAAGTCTTTTTGGAGTTCCCGACGTGGTGCAGCAGAAGTGAATCCGACTGGGAACCATGGGGTTTCAGGTTCAATCCCTGACCTTACACAGTGGGTTAAGGATCTAGTGTTGCCATGAGTTGTGGTATAGGTCGCAGACGTGGCTCAGATCTGGTGTTGCTGTGGCTGTGGCGTAGGCTGGCAGCTACAGCTCTGATTTGACCCTTAGCCTGGGAACCTCTATGTGCCACGGGTGCGGCCCTAAAAAGACAAAAAGACACACACACAAAAAACAAAAAGTCTTTTTAGTTAAAAGAGATAAAAGGAGATAAGGCAAGTTCAGTAGCCAGCCTTCAAGATGCCCTTCAATTAGCCTCACTTACTTGTATTCACGTCCTAGTACCAAGTCACACTGAATCAGGATAGGTCTGTGTGATGTGACAGGAGTGACCGTGTGAAATTTTCCAGACTATATCACAAAAGATATTGTCACTTCTGCCTTGCTCTCTTGAATTGTTCACTCTGGAGGAAGCCTGTGGCCTCACAGATAGCCTCAGGAGAGGCATGTGTGGGAAGGAAGTGAGACCTCCTGCCAAAAACTAGCACCAACTTGCCTATCATGTGAGTGGACCCTCCAGCCCCAGTCAAACCTTCAGATGAATTGCAGCTCCATTAACACCTTGACTGGAACCCCATGAAAGACAGCCAAGCTGTTTACAAATTCCTGACCTACAGAAACTATAGATAATGAATGTTTGTTTTGTTAAGCCATCCAGTTTGGGGGCAACTTGTTATGCAGAAGTAGATAAATAACAATGTAATATAATACTACTACACTGGATCTTCAATCATGCCCTGGAAGAAAAAAATGCTATAAGTTGACTTGTGCCAATTGCCAAAATTATTATATTGATGTTAGATTAGATAAAAACATAATATGGGTATTACTCTTATTGGTAGTAATTTCTGTGATTTGTTTTAAAAAGCGGGGGGTTTTGTTCATTTGCTTGGTTTTGGGGTTTTTTGGCATGTTTGCAGCATGTGGAAATACCCTGGCCAGAGATTGAACCCATGTCACAGCAGCAACTTCAGCCACTGCTGTGACAATGGTGGATCCTTAACCTACTGAGCCACAAGGGAACTCCTGAAAGGGTATTCTTACTCTTAGGAAATCCATGCTGATGTATTTAGGGGAAAAAGGTAAAAAGATGTCATATTTACCACTTACTGTCAATGATGACAGAGAAAGAAAAGAGAGAGGGTGCAAATGACTAAAGCAAATAGAAAAAATATTAAATAGGAGAAAGTGAGGGCTTATTTAATTTACAAAAAAAGGTTTATTATCATTGTAGGACACTTAGGTTGACTCCAAAGGATATATGGCTATTCTATGTATAATTTTTTATTCTTCCAACTTTTCTATTTGACATTATCATAAAAAGTTAAAAGATGTTTTCTAAAAGAAATTTAAAGTAGATATAATCTTGTACATAAAAGCAAAATTTAAAATCTTTAATCATATGAACATTAAAAATAGCCTAAGCAATTAAACACTCAGTTCATTTTCATTTATTGTAATCAATTCCTTAGCTGTATCTACTGTTAATACTACATCTGTATCTTTCCAAAGAATTAATTTTATTATGATCTATTTTTAATTTTTTTTTTTTACCAAATTTCTGGCAGTCTTCTTTAGAATTCACTTTATTTCTGACCAATTTAAAGTTGTTGACACCTTCAACTGACCTCTATAGAGAATAATAATATTTTTCATTTAGAAAAATCTCTCTTGGTTGTTGATAAAGTCCCTGGAAAACTCACAGCTAATTTTCTTGAATAAAGGATATTCTTATTTCTATTTGTTTTACTTTAAGCTATATATGTCAGTGCCAGTGTTTTTATAGGTACTGTCTTTTTCTCCTTGTGAATTCCTTTCTTAATATTATTTTTCATGACACCAAATTGATCAAGTAGATTTGGTTAAGTGGTGAATCTTGAATTTTTGTCCAAATTTAGATGTTCAAAATCATGGGCCTTTTCCATTGCATTGCACTCTGAGTTGGAATATAAATTTACGCAATTAGAAATAATGATCAAAACTTTCATCAAGTATTTCAGAGTCAAATTATTTATTCTTAAAATGATACTTTGCAAAGAGGTATGAGGAACTGTATGGGGTTTTAGAATGGCCTGTGTCTTGATTAGGTGGTATTAGATGGATATAAATATATACACACAGGCTTATTTGTAATCAAGCTATAAAACAATCATCAAACAATCAAAAAATATATCATACTATACCCTTGTGATCAATTTGCATACCTTAACATATGTAAATTACACATGAAAAAAAAAGTTAAATCTTGTACATCATCTAAGAACTCATTGTTTAAACTGTTCAGTTCCTGTTTTACTTTTATGAAGATGAATGTCAGTATCTTCCTGGTTGTAATAATTGCAAATTTTAAAGCTTGAAAACCAAAGTTTTTATAGCCCTTTGGTTAAGCACTTTAATTTAAAATATTCAGCTGATCAGCAAACGCAATCAAAATTTGAGGGCTTTTTTAATTTACAAAAAAAGGTTTACTATCATTGTAGGACACTTAGGTTGGCTTCAAAGTAGTTCTTCAGGAATTAAAACATCTCTAAAATCTAAACAGTGCTGGGCAGCAAAGTGAGAAAGTATGTACAGTTCTGCTGAAGCTTTTTCTAATTAATTCAACATCTGCCTCATCACAACAATTTTCTAGCTCAGTTAGTTTATCTGTGGATATATATAATGATATTGTAAAATGTGACATCTACAGGTTCTATTTTTATTAGTAAATACTATTTGTTTAGATGTAAATTATTACATATACACCACAGCAGATAGAGGAAAAATTCTGCCCCATAAGTTCCTTAATTTAGTAACAATACTGTTTTTACCAAAACACTGTGCGCTACCATACATGCATTCTGTTCATATTATTGTCACAACAATAAATAATTTTTTGTTCAATTTTGAACTTAGTCAAGTTTACAGTAGTGTTCACCATAAAATCAGAATGAACTTCCAGAAGTTTTACTCAGACTTCATGGATTGCATGGAAAACACCTATTGGAATTCATTTATTTTCTACCTGAACCATTTAATGACCCTGATGTTATTCTGACATCATTTAACTGTCTTTGAAGGTCTCTTGATCATAAAGCCGAACATTAACCACTACCATGTCAGGTTTCAAACTTGTTTAAGAAAACTTGGAATCAAAAGAAACATCACTAATTTAGAATAACAGGCAATTTAACTTAGATGAAAAGATGTGATTTGTGGATGCGGTTCGGTTCGACCCCTGGCCCTGCTCTGTGGGTTAAGGATCTGGTGATACTTCAATTCAACCCCTAGCCTGGGAACTTCCATATGCTGCAGATGTGGCCATAAAAAAAGTAACTGTTGATTTATTATTTACAACCAATAAAGAACAAAACAACTCTAGCAAGGGCTTTCAGATTCCTCTGTGTAAGAACTCTGGCAGTGTTATTCAGCCTGTCTTTCCTGCATGCCTCACTCTACTTGGGCAACCATAACAAAATACCTGACTGGGTGGCTTAAACAATAGAAACATTTTCTTACAGTTCTGGAAGCTGGAAGTCCAAGATCAGGGTGCCAGCATGGCCAGGCTCTGTAAGATCATTCTTCTAGCTTACAGACTCTGTCTAGAGGTAAAAGCACATTAGGCAATTTGATTTAGATGAAATGATGTGTTTCATTCAGTGTATGGATTTTGAAAGGATGCGATTCCATTCCCCAAGAGAGGAATCAGAAGGAAGGAAGGGGTGATGGGTCCCAAGGAAGTTCAAAATACTAAATAGACAAATTTCATTAGATTTTAAGGCTCAGGAATAAACCTCTATGATTTGATACTCCATCATCCTGGCCCAGTAGGGTGGCAACATCACTCCTACAGCTCAGAGAGGTGGCCCTATTCCCTCAGCCCCACCCTTTGAAACCAAGGAGGAAATAGATTTGCCCATGGGCCATATGGTAGTCGTGGTAGCCCTGAAGTTTTCTAAATTGCTTTCAAAGACAATTTTTTTCTTACCTTGAAGAATCATGCACATTTGCAACTTAGTAGCTCTATGGTCCCAAAAAGTTCAACAGCTCTCCTTTATTCCATCCCACTTTCTTTACTTTCTTTGTCTGCTTTAGTTCAAACTGGCAGCACTTTTGTTGGCATAATCCAGTTTCTATTCCTTGCTTCTGCTGAGATGGCTGATTAAATCCCAGAGTCACATCCATGATCTCTTTATCAGCTGGTTGTTCAGCAAATCCTTAGTGTTCTCTTCAGAACAACTTTCTCACTTTTTGTAATATGGATGGGTTGGAATTTTCTAAATCTTCAAGTTCTGTTTTTTTGATGTTGTTTTTGTTGTTTACATTTTGTTCTTCAATTCATCTCTCTTCGTTTGCATTTAAATTATTGTAAAGAGTCAGGCAGAACCAAGCTGCCCCTTCAATACTTTGCATAGAAATCTCCACAGCTAAATATTTAATTTTATAGCTTACAGTTCCATCTTCCACAAGGCACTACAACAATTAATTTAAACTCTTTTGTGCCTTTACTCCAGTTTCCTATAGCATGTCCCTCATTTCTGAGAATGAATACATACATACATACATACATACATACACAATGGAATATTACTCAGCCATGAAAATGAATGAAATAATGCCATTTGCAGCAACATGGATAGACTTACATTTTCTCATATTAAGTGAACTAAGTCAGACAAAGACAAATATATTACCTATATGTGGAATGTAAAAAAAATGATACAAATGAACATATTTACAAAACAGAAATAGACTCACAGACACAGAAAACAAATTTATGGTGACCAAATGGGAAAGATGTAGAGAGGGATAAATTAGAAGTTTTGGATTAACATATACACACTATTAAATATAAAATAGATAACAATAAAGACCTACTATCTAGCACAGGGAACTATACTTAATATATTACAATAACCTATATATATGAAGCACTTTGCTGTACACCTGAAACTAACACAACATTGTAAATTAACTATAATTCATTTAAAAAATTTAATAACTTCTAAAAAGGAGAGGAAAAAATAAATAGAACAGAATCTGAAGAAAGAGCACCAGGGATATCATCATATTGGCACTGTGTAATTCAATTGAGTAGTAATGTGAAGAATGGATTAAAGAGGAGTAAAAGGTGATGTGGAGGTACCATAAAGAAGCCCAGAGGACCAGATTGCCCAGGTAAGAGGGTGCGTTAGTTTTACTGATGTGACAGAAGTAGGGAGGGAGAGGAATGGACAGATTGGAGCAATATTTTAGGAGGTGGACTTATGGGAACTTGTTGAGTCTTCAGGGGAGAAATATGGGCTGTGTACATATAAATTTGGTTAGAAAAGGAGGCACTAGCTAAGGACTGTTAACCCAGACAGTACAGTAAGAGGAAGACTAGAACAGTGTAGCATTCTGAGAGGCAAAAGATGTAAGGATTTCAAGAAGGAAGGAAAGTTCAAATAGGGGCACAACTGCTAGAAGCCAAGCAAGTCAGGAGCAGAGTGACATGAATGCATAGTCGCTAGTCACATTAACAAGTGAATTGTTGATGGTGTGATGGGAGCAAAAGTGATATTAGAGTAAATTGAGAATGGAAAGGGAGATGAAAAGAAAGTAACAAATGTAGAAAAAAAATTAAGTTCGTTAAGTTTGTTGGAGAGAGTACAATAACTGGAAAAAAGGTAGGGAAATGAACATTATTTTGAACTGAAATTTGTACATACCATGGAGTCTGATGTTTTCCCACCACTTTCCCCCAAATTATATACAGTGATGATAATTTAGAAAAGACAGTACAAATTGCCATAGGAAGTCTTAAAGTTCTTTATTTAAATGACATCATTTATGAGCATGTTCCAGAAGATTTCAAAATGAAAGGGAAACACTGGACTGATTTCTTAAATTGGAAAAGTAGAAAGATTAGCACCTATATAATATAAATGTAAGTTAAAAAAAATAAATGCACCACAGCTGAGTATAATTGGGCAGCCTACCTTTTGAGCTCTGAGAATTTGGGTGAGAAGCCTTTGGATTTTGTTCACCTCATAGATAGATTAGTGGCTCAAAATCCAAGTCTCATCACTTTCAGAGGTGTGGAGCTGGTGCAAGTTTTAAGTTCTCAGTGTCCTAGGGCTTTAATCCAGAACTCAGGCAGTGGCATCTCATTGGATGTTTTACGTGCCCACTGACAAGTTGTACTTTCATCAGGCTTGAATGCCAAGGACATTGATATGTTAGTAAAATTGGAGAAATATATTGCCTGAACCACAATATTGAGAAACTTACTTTGAATTGAGGAAAATAAACCTTAAAATGCTACTCTCAAGGTATTGTAAAAATGATGCAGCTCTTGATGTGATTTTTTACAACAGCATAAGAGGATGCCCATCTAAAGCTATCATGGAGAGCTCTTTGAAAATAGCAGAATTCAGTGCCTGGTTAATGCCTGCCAATAAAAATCTCAGGGATATATGTCAAAAGTGAGACTCAGAAAAAAAAATCTCATCTTTCAACTGGCCATCTTGGAGAGTCACTTGTTCCTCGTTGGGAGCAGAAGAAAGAAAATAGGGTCATTTTTAAAAATAACTTTTGTTAATGAAGCATAACTTACATTGAAAAAGTGCACAGATGATAAACCTATTTAATTATTACCAAGTCAATATACCCATGTAGCCGGCTCCCAATTCAGCAACATGCATCATGCAGCAGAAGCTTCCCTAAGCCCCAGTGCTGTACAAGGTCCCCTCTTCTCACAGTTAGTATCCCCATCCAGACTTCTAGTCTCCTAGACTAGTTTTGCTTAGTTTTCACTATCTAATTATGCAGTACGCACTTATTTCTGCTTGACTTTTTGCTCAACATTGTATTGTCAAGTATAGATGTAGTTCATTCTCACTGGTGTACAGTATTAAATTGAACAAATTTATCACACTTCATTTATTCTGTCTACTGGGGACATTTGGGTTGTTTCTAGAATCTGGCCCTCAGGAGTAGTGCTACTGTAAATATCCACATGCCCTCTTCATCCTGCCAACCTCTTTTTCCCCACACTTTTGTTTGTTATATATCCAGGAGAGAAATTATTGGATCATAGTGGACTCATATGTTCAGCATTAGTAGATGATGTCAAACTCTTTTCCAGAGTGGCTGTACCAATATACAATTTTCTTAACTTTAGCAATTTTGTATCTGTGTGGCACCTCATTGCGGTTTTATTTTGCATTTTCCTGATGACAAATAATATTATATACCTTTAATTTGTTTATTGGCTCTTTGGATAGCCTTATTTGTAAAGTGCTTATTCATTTATGTCCATATTTCTCTTGTTTTTGTTTCTTTTTGTTATTACTTTGTGGGATTTCTTTATATATTTTGGGTTATAGCCCTTTGTTGGTTATATATTTAGGAAATATCATCTCCCACTCTGGCTTGCTTATTCATGCTATTAATGTGTCTGCCAAATAATGAGCATCTTTAATTATAAAGCCCAGTATCATTTCCCCCCTTTTTTTTTCTAGTTAGTGTTATTCGTGAACTGATTATAACACATTTCCTGAGGCGTTCCACTCCCACTTAGCAACTAGAAATATTCAAGATAATATTGCCCCCATGCTAACAAAAAGAAAGAGTTGAATAATGAAAAAAATCATATATTTTCTTGAACCCACCAGTGATCTAAGTTTGCAAAGCAATCAAGCAAACTTAATTTCAGAGTGATGAGGCTTTGAGTAAAATCAGGAAAACTCAAATTGTTTCAGAACAGACACAGCACAAGAGGAAGAGGTAAAGGCAAACAAGAAGAAATCATCCTAAATTTTAACAAATTCTTGAGTGTTGAATGTGAGCCTGCATATCATTTTAGAGTCTGGGAGCCTAGAAAGAAAGAGGATTCGTACTCACTCTCTGACTCTTTTCCATGTGTCTCCAATCGTGCCTTATAGGAAAAAGTGTGGGGCAAGTGTGAAACGTCACCCACTTCCCCAATTTATTCATAGAAGAAAATACCTAAACCAGGGTTGGGGCAGCAATCCCTTTTTTACCCAGAGCCACCAAGGTAGAGGGTAGAAGTGAATCCATCCCACCTCTGGTAAAGGACAAGGAAGAGCCTAGCAAGATCAATAATGGTCCGCTCCCAGGGGAGGAACAGCATAGAGACAGGGTGCACAGGGGTGCAGGGCCTACTAAACGTAGAACATAAGAGAGACATGCAAAAATCTGTTGTACTTCTATAGACCAGCAGTAAGAATGTGGATAGTAAAATTAAAAATAAAATACCATTGTAATTTTGTCCATATATATGTCCAGGAGTGGGATTGCTAGATCGTATGGTAGTTCTGTATTTAGTTTTCTGAGAAACCTCCGTACTATTTTCCATAGTGGTTGTACCAATTGACATTCCCACCAACAGTGTAGGAGGGTTCCCTTTTCTCCAAACCCTCTCTAGAATTTGTTATTTGTGGACTTACTAGTGATGGCCATTCTAACTGGTATGAAGTGATACTTTACTGTAGGTTTGATTTGCATTTCTCTAATAATTAGTGATCTTGAGCATATTTTCATGTGCTTACTGGTCATCTGTATTTCTTCTTTGGAAAAAATCTCTATTTAGGTAGGTCTTCTACCCATTTCTCAGTTGGGTTGTTTGCTTTTTTGTTGTTGAGTTTTATGAGTTGTTTGTATATTTTGGAGATTAAGTCCTTCACAGTTGCATTGTTTGCAAATATTTTCTCCCATTCTATATGTTTTCTTTTTTGTTTGTTTTGTTTTGTTATGGTTTCCATTGCTATGCAAATGCTTATAAGTTTAATTAGGTCCCATTTGTTTATTTTTGTTTTTATTTAATTGCCTTGGGACACTGGTCTAATAAAAAGATTTGTACGATTTGTGTCAGAGAATGTTTTGCCTTTGTTTTCTTCTAGGAGTTTTACTGTGTCATGACTTCTATTTAAGTCTTTAAGCCGTTTTTAATTTATTTTTGTGCATGATGTGAGTGTGTTCCAATTTCATTGATTTACATGCAGCTGTCCAATTTTCCCAACACCGCTTGCTGAAGAGACTGACTTTTTCTCATCTTATATTCTTGCCTCTTTTGTCAAAGATTAATTGACCATAGATGTCTAGGTTTATTTCTGGGCCCTCTATTCTGTTCAATTGACCTGTGTGTCTGTTTTTTTGTAATAATACCACACTGTTTTGATTACTGTAGCTTTGTAGTATTGTCTGAAATCTGGAAAAATCATGCCTTGTATTGTTTCTTCCCCCACGCCCTGAGGATTACTTTGGCAATTCTCGGTCTTTTTGATTTTATATGAATTTTTGGATTATTTATTTTACATTTGTGAAAAATGTCATGGGCAATTTGATAGGGATCACATTAAATCTGTAGATTGCTTAGGATGGTATGGCCATATCAATGATATCAGTTCTTCCAATCCAAGAGCATGGGATATCTTTCCATTTCTTTGAATCCTCTTTAATTTCTTGATTAATGTTTTATTGTTCTCAGTATATAAGTCTTTCACCTCCTTGGTCAGCTTTATTCCTGTTTTTTTTTTTTTTGGTGTGCAATTTTAAA
Organism: Sus scrofa; assembly: GCF_054392235.1. NCBI lineage: Eukaryota > Metazoa > Chordata > Mammalia > Artiodactyla > Suidae > Sus > Sus scrofa. The sequence goes on along the minus strand of NC_139393.1, from coordinate 54,008,353 downwards.
AAGTTTTTTTTTAAAACGTTTCTTTTCTGATATTTCATTATCAGTGCACAAAAATGCACCAATTTCTGAATGTTAATCTTGTATCCTGCAGCTTTGCTGAATTTGTTTATCAGGTTTGGTAGTTTTTGTGTGAAGTCCTTAGAGATTTCTATATATAGTTTCATGTCATCTCCATATAGTGACAGTTTGACCTCTTTCCTTCCGTCTTGGGTACCTTTTATTTCTTTATCTTATTTGATTGCTGTGCCCAGGAAATAAAAATGATAAATGTACCTCTATGTTCATATCAGCACAATTCACAATAGCCAAGACATGGAAATAGCCTAAATGCCCAATGGATAAATGGATTAAGAAGATGTGGTAATACATACAATAGAATACTATTAAACCATAAAAAAGAATGAAATAATGCCATTTGCAGCAACATGGATGCAACTAGAGATTTGTTAGGTCAGAAAGAGAAAGACAAATACCATGTGACATCACTTAAATATGGAATCTAAAATATGGCACAGGAGTTCCCATCATGGCGCAGTGGTTAACAAATCCGACTAGGAACCATGAGGTTGCAGGTTCGATCCCTGCCCTTGCCCAGTGGGTTAACGATCCGGCGTTGCCGTGAGCTGTGGTGTAGGTTGCAGACGTGGCTCGGATCCCGCGTTGCTGTGGCTCTGGCCTAGGCTGGTTGCTACAGCTCCGATTAGACCCCTAGCCTGGGAACCTCCATATGCCAAGGGAGCGGTCCAAGAAATATCAAAAAAGACAAAAAAATAAATAAATAAAAATAAAATAAAATAAAATATGGCACAAATGAATCTATCTATAAAACAGAAATAAATTCACAAATATAAAGAACACATTTGTGGTTGCTAAGGGGGAGGGGGTGGGAGTGGCATTTTGGGGTTAATAGATGCAAACTATTACATTAAAAATGTATAGATAACAGGTCTTAATGTATAGGACAGGGAATTATATCCAGTCTCCTGGGACAGACCATGATGGAAAAGAATAATTTAAAAAAAATGTATATATGTATCACTCAGTCACTTTGCAGAAATTGGCACAACATTTTAAATCAACTATACTTCAATAAAACTTTAAAAATTTGAAAAAATAAAAAAGATAAAATAAAATACAATTTACAATTATTCTTAAAAATGGGATAATTAAGTATAAATCTAATAAATCAACATGTGCAGTTTTATGTGCTGAAAATTACAAAATGATAGTGAAATCAAAGATCTAAATAAATGAATAGATAAACATGTTCATGGTTTGGAAGACTCAACTTTAACTCATGTTAAAGATGTCTATTCTCCCAAATAGGTATACATGTATAAAACAATTTTTATCAAAATTCCAGCAAGAATGTTTATAGTTAAAAATAAGATTATGCTAAAATTTATGTAAGATGTGAAAGGAACTAGATTAACTGAAATGTTTTGAAAAACAAGATGAAAATGAGAGAAATTCATCTACCCATCAGCTGTATAATTAGCTATTATATAGCTACCATTATCAAGACAGGGCAGTTTTCCCAAAGGTGTAGACACATGGATCAATGAAAGAGAATTGAGAACCTAGAAACAGCCACACCAATATGCCTAGCTGATTTTTGACAGAGATGAAAAAGCAATTCAATAGAGGAAAGATAATCTTTTCAACAAATAAAGCTCTAACAACTTGAAAGTCATAGGCAAAAACCAAACAAAAACTAACCAAATAAAAGAAAACCCTCAACCTGAACCTTACACATTTAAATATAAAACATAAAATTATAAAATGAAAAAGAGAATAGGAGAAAACCTAAGGGACTTAGAACTAGGCCAAGAATTATTAGACTTGACACCCAAAACACTCTCTATAAAGTAAAAACTGACAAAATAGACTTCATCAAAATTGAAAATGTTTCCTCTATGAAAGATTCTGTTAAGAGGATGAAAAATAAGCTATGGATTGGGAAAAAAATATTTGCAAAGCACATACTCAACAAAGAACTGATTCATAGAATATATTAAAAATTCAGTGGTGAAAGCAAATAATCCAATTAGAAAATGAGTAAAAGGCATGAAAAGACGTTTTACCAAAGAGGATATACAGATGGCAAATAAGCACATGAAAAGATGTTTAACATCGTTAACAATTAGGAAAGAGTGGGCTAAAGCCACAGTAAGACATCACTACACCCTATTAGAATGGCTGAGATAGTCAATAGTGTTATCACGAGATGCAGGTAAGCATGCAGAAAAGTGGGATCACTCATGCATTGCTGGTGGGACTGTGAAAGGGTACTGCCACTCAAAAAAAAATTTTTTTTTCTTTAGATATGCAGCTGTCACACAGCCCAGCATTTGCACTTCTGGGCATTTATCTCAGGGAAATGAAAACTATGTTTACATAAAACATATGCACGAATGCTTATGGCAGCACTATTCATAATAGTCCCAAAGTAGAATCAACACGGGTGTCCTTCGGTGGGTGAATAGTTGAATAAACTGTGATTCAGCCATCCCACGGAGTACTACTCAGCAGTAAAAAATAATTACCTATTGATTCAGGCAAAACCTGACAAATCTTCAGGGAATCATACTGAGTGTAAAAAAAGCCAGTCCCAAAATATTGCATGCTGTATGGTTTGTTTATATCACATTCTGGAAATGACAACACTTCCAAAATGGAGAACAGTTTAGTGGTTACTAGGGTTTAAGAAGGGGTTGAGGACAGGAAGGAAGCAGATGTGGCTATAAAAGGGCAACACGTGGGATCCTCGTAACAGAAGTGTATTTTCACCACATTAATGTCAGTCCCCTGGTTGTGTTATTATAAAACTGCTACCATTGGAGAAAACGGGGCTGAGTGCACACAGTCCCTCTGTATGGTTTCTTACAATGGCAGGTGAATCCACAAATTTGTCTGAATTATTTCTTACAACTGCATGTGAATCTACAATTATCTCAAAATAAAAAGTTTAATTAAGGAAAACTATATGGGGAGAAAGACACAATGGTTCTTGAAAGACAGCGATCTTTGTTATATTTTGCACTATATGATGAAATGGCATTTTGTTACTGAAAACATTAAAAAAAATAAAACCTGTATAATTTTAGGCTTTTTAAAATGTCCAGAATATAGAAGCTGGCAGTTTCTATTTTGAGCTGGCTGTTTTTAGTAGTAGGGTGCCAAGTTCTGGTTTCTGCATTTTAAGAGAAATTTAAAGCAAATTCAAAATTGAGAGAGGATGAAGAAGACACTGGAAACCATGGCATACATGAAATCATGGGGGAAAGAGACAATGTTTACCCACAGGAGAGAAGCTGGTGCACATGAGATTATACTTTTTAATTATTTGATGTATTACTTTAAGGATTAGATTTCTCCGTAAAACCCAAGGGTTGAAAATAGGACCCAACTGGTAGAAGGTACAAGAAGAGAGATTTCAGTTTGGTTACCAGGGACTGGGAGTGGGGTGTGGGGAGATGTTGGCCAAAGAGTACAAACTTCCAGTCATAAGATGAGTAAGTTCTGGGAATCTATTATATAGCATGGTGATTATCCTTAATAATACTGTTACATACTTGAAAGTAGTTAAGAATAGATCTTAAGGGTTCTCAGCACCAAAAAGGAATGGCAGTTATGTGATGGGATGGAGATGTTAACTAATGCTCTGGTGGTAATCCTTTTGCAATACATAAATATATGAAATCAACGCTTTAGGCTTATACAATGTTATGTGCCACATATAGCTCAGGGAAGACAGGGAGGGAGGTGGATGGAAAGTGTGGCTTTTATCTGAAGCGAAAAACAGGGAGGGAGGTGGATGGAAAGCGTGGCTTTTATCTGAAGCGAAAGACAGGGAGGAAGGTGGATGGAAAGTGTGGCTTTTATCTGAAGCAAAAGGGGGTCTTCCCAGCAAAAGAGCAGCCCCTTTTGAAACATTAGTTGTGTGACCATCAATCAAAAACATGAGTTGGGACATGTGGCCAGAGTATGGGTGTGTGGAATCTGGCTTTGGGCAGGACTTCTGTTTCTAAAATATTTTATCTTTACCTGGGGTAGTGGTATTTCTTCAGGGTATTCAGTAGCGGGCCCATCAGGTTGCCAAAATATCCAGCAGTTCAGCTTGAGGCAGTGTCACTCAGGGTCCAGAATGCCAGGGTAACTTGGGTGCAGCTCGAGTAGACAGTTTACAGGTACAGCTGTTTTCCTGGATGAAGCGGATCTGCACCAGATCCCTGACTTAGAGCCATGACAAAATAGGCTCCCCTGTTCTCTCATCTAATTCAGGAAGAATGGTCAAAGTTAGAATTGTCCTCTTTTGTAGATAAGGACCCCCTCCAAAAGAGATGTTTACACATTGTAGAAGAATCATGGTCAAGTGCAAAGAATGATCCCCTTAACTTTGGATCTACCAATACCATGAGCGGGTGGGTTGAGAGAAGGCCGTCCTCCCCAACTGTGTGCCATTTTCTGTAACCAGGTCCTTGAAGCAGCCCTGCTTTTGCCCACAAGCACACAAAGTCCCTTAGAAGAATATCTTTAAGTTCTCTCCCTACCTGGCAGGCACTGTTCCATCTCTCCATCCTTCATCTTTACTTTCTGACTTTTCCTTCCATCCATCCTTTCTTTTCTTCTAGAACTTCTTATGAAATGATTAAAGACAAACAGATATTGGTATATAGAAGGTGGTTTTAAAAATAGATAACAGTGATGTGATGTGACATCAAACAACTGAATAGATGCAAACACTGGAGATCCTCTTCCATGAGGCATTAACCCTTTAGTTGCTGGATCATGGGGCAATGCTGGAGAGGGGCTGGGCAAGAGGAAATGGCACTTGGAAGCTCAGGGAAGAAACTACAGATCAATCAATACAAAGTATTAACAATCTGCATGGCCATCCTATTGCAGATATGGAATATCATCCCTAGTCTGAGAGAAAGGGTGGCTAAGTATGGGGCCAGGTTATATGGTAAAGATAGGTGCTATTAACAAAAGCCAGGCTATCTGTATCTATATCTATATCTATATCTATCTATGTAAATCTTTAATCTTCCTGTTTGGAGGCCTTTTCTCAAAACATCAGCAGGCTTCCAGACAAGAATCCTCTGTATCTTTATTTCCCTTCACATCTATTTACCTGATTTATTTATGTATACTTTTAGAATGCAAACATTGGGGTTTTAGCCTGCAGAAAATATAATTAGGAAGCTTTCTTGCAAATCTGCTGAAGGGAAAAAAGCATTAAACAAATCCAGTTTCGAGTAAATTAAAATGCATTTCATTTTTCCCCACATAATATGGCCAGAAGATTGTGATACAGTAAGGGAGGAATGAATAGAATTGGATTCTGCTTTTTTCACTGCCCTGCTAACTCTTTATATGTTACTTCACATAAGCGATTCTAAATGAACAGTAACTGAAAAACATCAAGAGGGACAACAAAAGAAAAACAATATATTGATAGTGAAGAAAAAATCACTTACATTGTTGAATGTAAGTTATTTCTTAGTTTTATAACTTTTGAGATATTTTATCACAGCTTATATTTACATTTATTATACTTGATGTATGTCATGGCTATAGTCTACCATTCATTGGGATTTCAGATTAAAATTAAAGTAACTTTTACAACTAAGTGGTTTGTTTTATAAATGTTTGGTATTCTCATTAGAAACAATTAACACTCAAAGGTAAAGTTAAAAGTCAATAAGCCTCAGGATAAATGAAAGTAAAAGCACAATCTGTCATTTTACAACCTTTAAGTAGAATTTTGCAGCTTAAAAAAATCAGTTAAGTCTTTTTTAACATTGGGTACTGCTTGGTACTAGGCTTATAGACATCGTCTTTATTCTCTTTGCACTTTTTCGCAAAAGGAGGCATTAATTTTATGATTAGAATAATAGAATATTTATTGAAAATAATTGAAAAGTCAGTCAGTAGAAGGCATAAGAATCAGAAAGCTAGAAATCTGATGATCTTTGGTAGGTATTAGCCAGTTCATAGACTCTAGGTCTATGTTGGATGGTAATACACTGAATGTACATAAAATCACATAAAAGGAATAAAAATGATTTGATCTTTATTATTTTAGCATCAATACTTTTATGTAATTGAGGGAAAGTAAGCTACGCATTTTGAAGATGAATCTGTTGATAATATTAAATTTTAAAATGGAAACCATTGAAAAAATGAAGACACCCCACAGAATGGTAGAAATCTTTTTAATGATAGAAGATCTTTTCAATGATGCAACCAAGGGCCTAATCTCCAAAATATACAAATAACACATACAGCTCACCAACAAAAAAACAGTCAACCCAATCAACAAATGGTCAGAAGACCTAAATGGTCAGATTTCCCAAAGAAGACATATGGATGGCCAGTAGACACATGACAAAAAAAAAAAAAAAAAAAAAAAAAGCTCAATGTCACTAATTATTAGAGAAAAGCAAATCAAAACTGCAATGAGGTACCACCTCACATCAGTCAGAATGGCCATCATTAACAAGCCTACAAATAACGAATGCTAGAGAGGGTGTGGAGAAAAGGGAACCCTCCTTCATTGTTGGTGGGAATGTCAATTGGTACAACCACTACGGAAAATAGTATGGGGCTTCTTCACAAAACTAAATATAGAACTACCACATGATCCAGCAATTATGCTCCTGGGCATATATCTGGACAAAACAATAATTTAGAAACATAACATGCACCCCTGTGTTCACTGCAGCACTAGTCACAATAGCCAAGACAAGGAAACAATCTAAATGTCCATCAACAGATGAATAGATTAAGAAGATATCTCAAACACACACACACACACCGAATACTACTCAGCCATATAAAAGAACAAAATATTGCCATTTGTAGCAACATGGATGCAACAAGAGATTCTCATACTAAGTAATTCAGAAAGAGAGAGGGATACCATATGACATCACTTATATCTGGGATCTAAAATATTGTAAAAATGAACCTATGTACAAAATAGAAACAGACTCACAAACATAGAGAACAGACTTGTGGTTGCCAAGGGGGAGGGGGAGGAATTGGGATGGATGGGGAGTTTGGGATTGGTATATGCAAACTATTACTTTTAGGATGGATAAGCAATGAATTCCTACTATACAGAACAGGGAATTATATTCAGTCTCTTGGGATAGACCATGATATAAGATAATATGAGAAAAAAATGTATATATATGTATGAGTGGATCACTGTGCTATACAGCAGAAATTGACACAACAATTTAAATCAACCATACTTTAATGAAAAAAATTTTAAATGAGACCTCTATAAATAATTAACTTCAGGGAGTTCCTGTCATGGCTCAGTGGTTAACAAATCTGACTAGGAACCATGAGTTTGCAGGTTCAATCCCTGGCCTTGCTCAGTGGATTAAGGATCCAGTGTTGCCGTGAGCTGTGGTGTAGGTTGCAGATGTGGCTCAGATCCCGCATTGCTGTGGCTCCGGTGTAGGCCGGTGGCTAACGCTCCAATTCAACTCCTAGCCTGGGAACCTCCATATGCTGCAGGAGTGGCCCAAGAAATGGTGAAAAGACCAAAAAAAATTAACTTAAATTTGCATTATAATACCCATAACTGAAGGGTTTTGGAAGCTGGAGTTGTTTGGGTATTTATTTGTTTACAAAGAGTTGGTCTTATTTCTTTTATTGGGTAGATGTCTTAAATGATCCATTTGAGAAAGATGACTCAGTCCAACTAAGGAGGTCAGGAGTGAGATAGTGTATGAATGTTCAGGTGGGAGTTTGAAGTATGCATCCTCAACAAAGTTGGGTGGTTTATTTGAGCTTTTTCTTGTTTCCTGAGGTAGGCTTGTATTGCTATAAACTTCCCTCTTAGAACTACTTTTGCTGCATCCCAGGTTTTGGAGTGTCCTATCTTTGTTGTCATTTGCTTCTAGGTATTTTTAAATTTCCTCTTTGATTTCTTCAGTGATCCATTGGTTGTTTAGTAACATGTTGTTTAGTCTCCACGTGTTTGTGTTTTTTGCAGTTTTTTTCTTGTTGTTGATTTCTAGTCATATAGCATTGTGGTCAGAAAAGATGCTTGATATGATTTCAGTTTTCTTAAAGTTACCAAGGCTTGATTTGTAGCCCAGGATGTGATCAATCTTAGAGAATGTTCCGTGTGCACTTGAGAAGAATGTGTATTCTGTTGCTTGTGGATGGAATGTCCTATAAGTACCTATTAAGGCCATCTGGTCTAATGCTTCAGTCAGGGCCTGTGTTTTCTTATTGATTTTCTGTCTGGATGATCTGTCCATTGCTGTAAGTGGGGTGTTAAAGTCCCCCACTATTACTGTGTTATTGTTGATTTCTCCTTTTAAGGTTGTTGGCAGTTGCCTTATATATTGTGGTGATCCTTTGTCGGGTGTGTAGATATTTAAAATTGTTACATCTTCTTCTTGGATTGATCCTTTGATCATTATATAGTGTCCTTCCTTGTCTCTTAAAACATTCTTCATTTTAAGGTCTGTTTTGCCTGATATGAGTATTGCTATGCCAGCTTTCTTTTGATTTCTGTTTGCACGGAATATTTTCTTTCATCCTCTCACTTTCAATTTGTATGTGTCCTAGAAGTGAAGTGGGTCTCTTGAAGACATCATATATATGGGTCTTGTTTTTGTATCCATTCAGCCAGTCTATGTCTTTTGGTTGGGGTGTTTAGTCCATTAACATTTAAGGTAATCCCTGAGACGAATGTTCTTATTGCCATTTTACTAACTGTTTTGGATTTGTTTCTGTTGCTCTTTTTTCTTTCCTTCTTCTCTTGTTCTCTCCTCTTGTGGTTTGATGACTGCTTAGTGTTGTATTTGAGTTGATTTTTCTTATTTCTTTGTGTATCAATTGTAGATTTTTGGTTTGCAGTTATTATGAAGTTTTAATATAGAGTCTATATATATAAGAGATTGTTTGAAGTTGTTGTTCTCTCTTTTTTTTTTTTTTTTTTTTTTTTTTTTTTGTCTTTTTGCCTTTTCTAGGTCCGCTCCTGCAGCATATGGAGGTTCCCAGGCTAGGGGTCTAATTGGAGCTGTAGCCACCAGTTGACACCAGAGCCACAGCAGTGTAGGATCTGAGCCGCATCTGCGACCTACACCACAGCTCACGGCAACACTGGATCCTTAACCCACTGAGCAAGGCCAGGGATTGAACCTGCAACCTCATGGTTCCTAGTTGGATTCGTTAACCACTGCGCCACAACAGGAACTCATAAATTGTTGTTCTCTTAATTGCAAGTGCATCTCCAGTGTCCTGCATTTGAACCCTCTCTTCTCACGATTACTGATTTTGGTGGCATAATTGTGCGTAGATAGTTTATACACCTTTACTGGTGAGCCTTGTCATTTGTGGTATTTTTGTTTCTGGTTGTGGCCTTTTCTTTTCTGTCTAGAGAAGTTCCTTTAGTATTTGTTGTAAAGCTTGCTTAGCTTTTGCTTATCTGTGAAGCTTTTGATTGCTCCTTCAAATCTGAATGAGAGCCTTGCTGGGTAAAGTAATCTTGGTTGGAGTTTTTTTTCCTTCCATTACCCTAAGTATATCATGCCACTCCCGTCTGGGCTTCAGAGTTTCTGCTGAAAAATTTTCCAATAACCTTATTGGGGTTCCCTTGTATGTTATTTGTTTTTTTCCCTAGCTACTTTCATTATTTTCTCTTTGTCTTTTTTTTTTTTTTTTCTGTCTTTTGTCCTTTTGGGGCCACACCCATGGAATATGGAGGTTCCCAGGCTAGGAGTCTAATCAGATCTGTAGCCATAGCAACACCAGATCCAAGCTGCATCTGTGACCTACACCACAGCTCACGGTAACACTGGATCCTTAACCCACTGAGCGAGACCAGGGATCCAACCCGCAACCTCATGGTTCCTAGTCAGATTCATTTCAGCTGCACCACAAAGGGAACTCCTCTCTTTAATTTTTGTCAGGTTGATTAATATGTGTCTTCAGGTGTTCCTCCTTGGGTTTTTTTTGTATGGTACTCATTGTGCTTCCTGGATTTGAGTGAGTGGTTTTTTTCCCATCTTAAGGAAGTTTTCTGCTGTTATCACTTCAAATATTTTTTCTTTCCCTTTTTTTCTCACTTCTCCTTCTGGCACCCCTATAATATGGATGTTGGTGTGTTTAACATTGTCCCAGAGTTCTCTGAGACTCTCTTCATTTGTTTTCAATCTTTTTTCTCTTTTCTTTTCCATATCCGTGATTTCCCATTATCTGTCTTCTACCTCACTTATTCATTCTTCTGCTTCCTGTACTCTGCAGTTGGTTGCTTCTAATGAATTTTTTTATTTCAGTTATTGTACTTTGCATCTCTTCTTGCTTAAGCTTTATGTTTTGTATTTCTTTGCTCAGTGTTTCCTGTAAATTATTCATCTTTTCCTCCAGTTTATTTCCAGTGTCTTCCATCATCCTCAGCATCATCAGTCTAAAGTCTTTTTCCTGGAGGCTGATAATCTTAGCTATTTTTATGGGTTTTTTTCTTTCTCCCTTTTATCTGAGTTAAGGTTCTCTGTCTTTTCATCATTATAGGTTTTTGGTTTGGTGACCTTTTTGCAGATAATAGAATTGTAGCCTCTCTTACTTCTGGTGTCTGCCACCCTTGTGGCTGAAGTTGGTAAGGGGGCTTGCTGTAGGCTTCCCGATGGGAGGGACTGGTTCCTGCCCACTGGTAGGTGGGGCTGATTCCTATCTGTCTGGTGGGTGGGGCTTAGTTTCTGGGTGAGATTAGAGGCAGCTGTGTGCCTGGGGAGTCTTTAGGCAGCCTGTTTACTTATGGGTGGGGCTGTGATCCCACCTGGATTGTTGTTTTGCCTGGGGCTTCTCAGCACCAAAGGGTGGGGCCAGATTTTCACAACATGGCCACCTCCAGTGGATCACATGCTGATGAATATTCCCAAGAGCTTTGCCTCAAATGCCCTTCCCCCACGATAAGCCACAATCACCTCGTTTTCTCAGGATATCCTCCAAAAGCTGAAGTCAGGTCCAACCGAGATTCCTGTGGAGCCCTTGCTTTGCCCTGGGACCCAGGGCACATGAAAGTCTGTGTGCACCTTTTAAGAATGGGGTCTCCATTTCCCCAAGTCCCATGGAGCTCCTTCACACAAGCCCCTCTGGCCTTCAATGCCAGATGCTACAGGGGCTCTTTCTCCCAGTGCCAGATCACCAGGCATGGGGTTTGACGTGGAGCTGAGAACTCTCACCCCTGTGGGTGAGTCTCTGTGATACAGTTACTTTCCAGTCTGTGGAAAATATTAGCAAACTGAATCCAACTATACATTAAAAGAGTTGTACATCATGATCAAGTGAGATTTAACCCAGGGGTGCAAAGATTCTTCAATATCCACAAATCAATCAGGATGCTACACCATATTAACAAACAGAAGATTAAAAACTACATGATCCTCTCAATAGACATGGAAAAAAGCCTTTGACAAAACCCAACACCATCTCTGATAAAAACTCTTCAGAAAGTGGGCATAGAGGGAACCTACCTCAACATAATAAAGGCCATATATGACAAGCCCAGAGCTAACATCATTCTCAATGGTGAAAAGCTGAAAGAATTCCCACTGAGAACAGGAACAAGGTAAGGATGTCCACTCTCACCACTACTCTTCAACATAGTTTTGAAAGTCCTAGCCACAGCAATCAGAGAAGTAAAAGAAATAAAAGGAATCCAAATTGGAAAGAAAGAAGTAAAACTATCACTACTTGCAGAGGATGACATGATACTATACCTACAGAATCCCAAAGACACTACCAGAAAGCTGTTAGAGCTCATCAATTAATTTGGCAAAGTTGCAGGATACAAAATTAATACACAGAAATCAATGGCATTTCTATACACTAACAATGAAAGATCAGAAAGAGAAATTAGGAATCAATCCTGTTTACCATCACATCCAAAAGAATAAAATACTTAGGAATAAACATACCTAAAGAGACAAAGAACGGTACTCTGAAAACTATAAGACCCTGATAAAAGAAATCAAAGATGACACAAACAGATGGAAAAACATACCATGCTCTTGGGATTGGAAGAATCAATATTATCAAAATGACTATACTACCCAAGGCAATCTACAGATTCATTGCAATCCCTATAAAATTACCAAGGACATTTTTCACAGAACTAGAACAAAATCTCTTAAAGTATGTTTGGAAGCAAAAAAGACCCAAAATAGACAAAGACATCCTGAAAAGGAAAAATGGAGCTGGAGGAATAGGCTTCCTGACTTCTGACTATACTACAGAACTACAGCCATCAAAACCATATGGTACTGGCACAAAGACAGAACTATAGAGCAGTGGAACAGGATAGAAAGCCCAGAATTAAACCCATGCACCTACAGTCAACTAATCTATGACAAAGGAGGCAAGAATATACAATGGAGAAAAGACAGCCTGTTTAATACGTGGTGCTGGGAAAACTAGACAGCCACATGGAAAAGAATGAAATTAGAACACTTCCTAACACCATACACAAAAGTAAACTCAAAATTGATTAAATACCTAGATAGAAGACCAGATAGTATAAAATTCTTAGAGGAAAACACAGGCCAAACACTCTGACAAAAATGACAGCAACATCTTCTCAGATCCACCCCATAGAGTAATGACAATAAAAGCAAGAATTAAGAAATGGGACCTAATTAAACTTAAAAGTTTCTGCACAGCAAGGCCACCCTAAACAAAATGAAAAGACAACCCACAGAATGGGAAAAAATATTCACAAATGAATCAACTGACAAGGGATTAATCTCCAAAATTTATAAACACCTCCTACTACTCAATACCAAAAAAAACAAAAAAAAAAAAACAAAAAACCAAAAAAAAAAAACCAGCCCCATCAAAACATGGGCAGAAGATCTAAACAGACAATTCTCCAAAGAAGACATATGGATGACAAAAAAACACATGAAATGATGTTCAGCGTCACTCATAATTAGAGAATTGCAAATCAAAACCACTATGAGGTACCACCTTACACCAGCCGGAATGGCCATCATCACAATGTCTACAAACAATAAGTGCTAGAGAGGGTGTGGAGAAAAGGGAACCATAAGACACTGTTGGTGGTACTGTAAATTGGTGCCACAACTGTGGAAAACTATATAGAGATAAAACTAATCACCTTTTCCTAATTTGTCACACAAAATTGTATGCATAGTCCATTTAGGAATCACTGCTTTTGAAATTGGAATTAATTTAACACAATTTCAAAAAGTACCCTTATTCTCTTTTTGCATATGATCATATTATAGGTAAAACTGATAGACCATTTGACCCAGCAATCCCACTTCTAGGCATCTATCCAGAGAAAACCATGACTTGCAAAGACACATGTACTCCAGTGTTCATTGCAGCACTGTTTTCAATAGCCACAATGAACTTCTTTGCAGAACAAATATTGACTCACAGACTTTGCAAAACTTACTGGTTTCCAAATGAGACAGGTTGGGTTGTGGGGGGATACACTGAGGCTTTGGGATAGACATACTGTAAAATTTGGTTGTGATGATTTTTGTACACCCATAAATGTAATAAAATTCATTAAGTATTAAAAAAAGGAAATAAAACTCAATATGATAAGATCTTTTTTTTTTTTTTTTCTAGGGCTGCACCTGTGGCACATGGAAGTTCCCAGGCTAGAGGTCTAATTGGAACTACAGCTGCCAGCCTGCACCACAGCCACAGCAACTCGGGATCCGAGCCGCTTCTTCAACCTACATCACAGCTCACGGCAACACCAGATCCTTAACCCACTGAGCGAGTCCAGGGATTGAACCTGAAACCTCATGGTTCCTAGTCAGTTTCATTAACCACTGAGCCATGATGGGAACTCCAAGATAAGATCTTAATGATGGAATCTGGCATACAAGGCTGAAAGCGACATTTTGAATGGCTTACTTTTGCCCTAAATGTCCTTAGACAGTAACTCTGGTAGCAGAGAGAATTACGTTTCTTATAATTAACAGCTATAATTATGAGATCTACCAGTCTCTAGATACTGTGTCTATCTTTGAATACAGATTATTTAATCCCTTCAACAGTCTCCCTGAATTAATACACAAATATTTTGTTAAAGATTAAAAACACACAATTCGACACGTCTTCCTTTCAAGCTTCTGATATTCTGTAGTCACCTGTTTCCTAAAGAAATTAGATTCAACATTCTGACAAATTCTCAACCATTTTGAATTTATTACAAATATAGGTTAGATGTTAAGGCTAAGTGTCTCATTACATCCCCATAGGGTGTGTGCAAAATCATAAAACGCCATTAATGGAGAGAAAATGGGAGACTGATGATTAGGCATGAACCAATCACGAGAAGTTTGTACCATCTAATATATAAAATGGTCAGAACTATTTTATATATTAGGTGCCTTGAGCATCAATTTCTTAATCATTGTATTTTATTTCATTTGTAATAAAAGTTCCAAGGAAAATGCTTTTGAGATTTCAGCTCTCTTAATTGATCTGCATTGTCATTTTCTCATAACATTTAAACTAGCACCACCTCATCCTTTTCTCCTGCTGCACTAAGAATTTTGTAATGTCTTTTAGCTTCTTCCTAACCTTACTCAATCATGGGGAAACTACACACGTGCACACACACACACACACACACACACACACACGTACCCAGGCACATGCATGCATCTTCTCTGATGACTGCAGGCATCTTCTTCTTTACTAGGAAGATCTTTGCTTTGAAATTATCTGTTAACATCCATCACCAATTAATGAGTTAGAATCATACTTCCCTATTTTTACTTTACAAAATCAACATAAAATATATATTTTCATTTTTGGTTAGGTTTTGTATATACTGACCAGTTGAAACAAATCATATCAAGCTTGATAATTTCCATAAGAAATCTTAATGCATTATAAGCAATCCAATCATTTTGTAGCAGAAAGTATCTACTCACCCTTTCCTAATTTATCACACAAAATTGCATGCATAGTCCATTTAGGAATCACTGCTTTTGAAATTGGAATTAATTTAACACAATTTCAAGAAGTTCCCTTATGCTCTTTTTGAATATGATCATATTATGGATAAAATTGATAGACCATTTTTATAGGGCTTTCCTGCACTTGTGGTGATTTAAGTGGTACATGTGTTGCATAATAACCTGAGTTTCATTTTAATATAAACTGTTGAAGAAAGCTTTTATTGCTTCTCATCATGTTTTCTGTATTATTACTAGTCCTAAGAGTTAAAAATGACTAGGATTCCCATCATATTGCCAAATTGATTTTCTCAAATTATTTATTCCACATAGAAATGATTTATAACCATCTCCCCAATGAGATATGTTTGCCATTCTCATCATGTGAAATAAATATAAATCCCCATTTTATGAATCAGTAAGCAGGCCACTCTAAATTAGTAGCATCGATGCCAAAATGAGCTCTCTATTCTAAGGTATTACCCGTTTCTCCTAAGCTGTTAAAATCCTTTGAACTGATTTTCACTGCACATGGGAAGTTCTCTCAACCTGTAAGCGAATGGTGAGAGACCTTAAGGTACATGTGAGTAGAGACTTTATCTGGTTTATTCAGTGCTCTATACCTCTCACCGGGAACTGTTACTGACACAGGGGAAGACTCGATAAATATATATTGAGTGGATAGTAAACTTGAATGCTAAATTATTCACATTATTTTAGAGCTGTTATTTTTGCATGAGAATAATGAAAGGGTCCCCAGCAGGAATAAACAACCAATGCCCAGAACATTTTAATCTAAAACAAAAATTTGTTACTTCCCTATCCTAAGGTTACAGTTATAAAATCTGGCTCAGCACTTAGTAACTCAAACATATAGAGTGTAGCAGTCAGATACAGTTGCCTCAGTCAGATTTACGTGCAGAGAACAGAATTCACTCTACCAAACTTAAGCAGAAGGGATTTGAAATAGTGTATTAAACGGCTCAAGATTTGTTAGGAAGGCGAGAGAAGCAGACTTTAGACTGAGCCTCCAGGAAGAACAAACAGGGCTGTCCTGGAACTTCTGCCTTGATTAGGAAGCTGTAGCATCAGGAAGTTGCCAGTGAGATTGGGAAATTGGTGATTACTGGCACCATAATCTGTACAAATAAAATTGGTATTTCTCACCCTGTCTCCTTCCCAATGTAGCTTGGTTCAGGATTCACCAAAATGCGTCTGATTCATGGCATCTAAAACACATCAAGAATGCTAGCTGGAAGGAATTCTGGAAATGTAATTTTAACATTCCAGCCTCAGCATTATATAAAGGCATGCAATTCACTCTAAATAGCTTGGAACTTTTACCTCCCCCAAAACACGTGTTCCACCAAAGTTAGTTTTCTGATTCCTTCCTAATAAATTAGAAGGTCAGTCATTAGACCAAAGCAAGGTTATGGGCTATGAGAAATCCGACAAGTTTCCTCATTACCTTTCAGTCACATACAAAACAGTGAAACCAAGTCCCCAAACGGAATGCCACAATATCCTTAGAAAGTCTTATTTAGTACAATGCCGCTCTCGGATTAGACATTTTGTTCAATTCACAGAAAGCATAGAAGACAGCAGCGTGCTCTAGATGAAAAAGAAGTATAAACATTGGTAGAAAAAAAAATGCAGCATCACTTTAATATAACACAAACTTCAGCAACAGGGAGACCACACTGGCATCCAGATCATGCTGGCTCTATGACTCGGAAAATCTCTTAACCTCTCTGTATCTCAGATTCTTTAATAAAATAGGGTATACAAATCCGACTAGGAACCATGAGGTTGTGGGTTCGATCCCTGCACTTGCTCAGTGGGTTGACGATGTAGCATTGCCGTGAGCTGTGATGCAGGTTGCAGATGAGGAGGCTCAGATCCCGCGTTACTGTGGCTCTGGTGTAGGCCGGTGGCTGCAGCTCCGATTGGACCCCTAGCCTGGGAACCTCCATATGCCGTGGGAAGCCGCCCTAGAAAAGGCAAAAGGACCAAAAAAAAAAAAAAAAAAAAAAGTGTGTCACGCACTGAATTTTCTGAGAGTTATTTGGAATTGTGCCTGGCAATACATATCAAAAATATTAAGCAGGATTTCCCTTCGTGACTCAGCGGAAATGAATCTGACTAGTATCCATGAGGACGCAGGTTTGATCCCTGATCTTGCTCAGTGGACTAAGGATCTGGCATTGCCGTGAGATGTGGTGTAGGTTGTAGATATGGCTTGGCTCTGATGTTGCTGTGGCTGTGGTGTAGGCCAGAGGCTACAGCTCTGATTCACCCATAGCCTGGGAATCTCCATATGCTGTGGGTGGTGCCCTAAAAAAAAAAAAAAAAAAAAAAAGACAAAAAAATAAAATAAAAATATTAAGCAGATAATAAATATCTGCTATTATAATGAGTCAGTTAACTAATATACCAATTTTTTTGCCTAATACCTGTCCTCAACTCTAGGCCCTGAGAAAGATGCATGACAAAATGAGACCCCCTTAGAGTCTAATTTAGATGAACCAGCAATACAAGGTGTTAGAAAGTATTATATTTGAATTGCAAAAGGAATAGAAAGAGCATGGGTTTAGGATTTTTTTTTTTTCCTTTTTCTTTTTAGGGCTGCACCTGCAGCATATGGAAATTCCCAGGTTGGGGTTGAATTGGAGCTGTAGCTGAAGCCACAGCCACAGCATAACTGGATCCAGACTGCATCTGCAACCTACAAGGCAGCTTGCAGGAACCTTAACTCACTGGTCTTTAACCCATTGAGCGAGGCCAGGGACTGAACCTACATCCTCAGAGACATTATGTCAGATTCTTAACCTGCTAAGCCTGTTTTAGTTTTTTGTTTGTTTATTTTTAAAAAAAAGCCTTAGGAAGATTGGAAAGTGGAATTCTCAGAGAGTATTATTTTTGACAAATAGAAACTGCCAGAATAAAACAAAGAGCTATTTCTCAGGCAGCATGGGAAATTGAGTTGGACTTATGTAGATCTTTCTAGCCAGGCCAATACCTCATAAAAACCATCACAGGTCATGACCTTTTCTAGGGCTTAGAGGAAGTATGGTCATAGATAAAACTGATTAAGATTTTTAGTTTTTATTTTGATGCTGTTTTTCTCTGAACAAATAACGTGAGTAATCAGACATTGATTCAGCTGCTCTTATTTAGCATTTGTGTGATAAAGAAGGAATTGGAAAAATTTTAAACCAAAAATGTATCAAAATTAATTGCTGGAGTTCCCGTCGTGGCGGAGTGGTTAACGAATCTGACTAGGAACCATGAGGTTGCGGGTTCGGTCCCTGCCCTTGCTCAGTGGGTTAACGATCCGGCGTTGCCGCAAGCTCTGGTGTAGGTTGCAGACGCGGCTTGGATCCCGCGTTGCTGTGGCTCTGGCGTAGGCTGGTGGCTACAGCTCGGATTCGACCCCTAGCGTGGGAACCTCCATATGCTGCGGGAGCGGCCCAAGAAATAGCAAAAAGACAAAAAAAAAAAAAAAAAAAATTAATTGCTCTCAGAGTTCCCATCATGGCACAGCAGAAATGAATCTGACTAGGAGCCATGAGGTTGCGGGTTCGATCCCTGACCTCGCTCAGTGGGTTAAGGATCCAGCATTGCTGTGAGCTATGTATAGGTTACAGATACGGCTCAGATCTGGCATGGCTGTGGCTGTGGCGTAGGCCAATGGCTGTAGCTCCGATTAGACCCCTAGCCTGGGAACCTCCATATGCCACAGGTGCAACCCTTTAAAAAAGAAAAAAAATATATATATGTATTTGCTCCCAAAAGTAAATCCAAAGGAGGCTGCCTGTGTGGTATGTAGCATTAAAGCTAGCCACAGGAACTGTGATCCTCCGGTAATCCAAAAATACAGCCTGCATCTGGCAAGAAAGAGTCAATTTATGTGGAATTTCATTTGTCTGTAAGTGTTAGAAGAATATCCATTTTAGTAAGGCATTGTTTTGAAAGATTTTCTAAGGAGGAGACGTGAGATATTTCTTCCCAAATCCTTTTAGGATGAATGAACTTATTTCTTTTCATATAGCCAGGTGCTACACGGAAAGCAATACTTTTTTATGATTATTTAATAGTCCAAAAGAAGTTCTTTATCTTTAAGCTCTTTAGAATTGCAATAAACATCTGATTCCTCAAATTTAAAGGAACCAGTATATTCAACATACATTTATTGAGTCTCTGTTCCAAGCTTGACGCTTACCAGGTGCTGTAGGAATACAGGGTTTAAGATGAGTCCTCTGCTTTTAGAGATCTTCAGTCTAGTTGGTATTGCAAATAATACACAGATAAAAAGGCAGATAGTCAAAGTTAAATTTAAAAAATACATGGCAAGACATGATTAAATATAAATACTAAGTTTTACAGGTTAAATGTTACTATTCAGAGACATGAGACTACTGAGGCTTGATATGGAACCAAAAAAGAAATTAATTGTGGGGGAGTTCCCACTGTGGCTCACTGTGGTCATTAAGGACCCAACATTGTCTCTATGAGGATGGGGGTTCGATACCCAGTCTCATTCAGTAGGTTAAGGATCTGGTATTACAGCAGTCTGTGGTGTAGGCTGCAGCTGCTGCTCCAATTGGACCCCTAGCACGGGAACCTCCATATGCTGCAGGTGTCGCAATGAAAAGAAGGGGGTGGGACTCTAAAAAAATTGTGATGGGGGGCAGTTGGAATTAGTAGCGAGGAAGAAGAAAAGAGCATTCCAAGTTGGGAAAAAGAATGATCAAAATGCATTTGAATGAATCTGTAAAGCTAAAACTGTTGAAGTAGAGAATATTCAGAGGGGACCAGCAGAAAAAAAGAAAGTGCAGTTTGGAGACCAAGTGTGGAGGTCTTTGGATGTCTAGATAAGGAGGTAGCAGATGAGAGAGTTTCACTGTGGGCTTTTTAGCGGGAGAGTGAAAGATGAAATAGTCTGGCAACTATCCCACAATTATCATGCGTGGGATAATCTGGATAGAGAGAGACAAGCTGGAGGAGAGTTTTACAGAAAGTCATCTTGATGTGCTGAGGGTCTAAACTAGCTGATGGCTGGGAGGACAGAGAGGGGAGTGTGGAGGTGAAAGACATTTTTTAAGAAGAAAGGAGAGCTTGGTGCTTGTTGGGAAATCATTGTAAAAGGGATGAAAGTATTTTTTCATTCTTGATGAAACAGAGAAAGATGGAGAGAGATGAGATGAGAGGGAGGGAGAGAGAGAGTAAGGTTTGACTTCTTTTTAGATAGAGTTCCAAAGGGGGAAAAATATTTAAAATTGTGGGCACGATTTTTGCATCTTAATTCTCTAAAACAAACAAGCAAGGATAAATGTATGTTTTCTATCTTCTAAGCAGTAACAAACAAAGAGGAGCTTTTTCTTAACATTATTAAGTTTACCAACTGGCTCGCACATTAACATGCTGTAGAGATCCACTGACCTGCTCCTGGGAAAAGAATTAATTGAAGAGGAATAACTAATCACTACAAAATGGTTCCCTAAAATAGTCACCCATTACTGGCTCAAGGGACAACCCATTGGGTTGAAAATCACAGCATCATTGACTTTATAGAATACTCGCCGGACCTTCCTCACATTTCTAAGATTCTTCTAGATCACTCACATAGGCAAATATCGATTTACCATCAAATCATCTCAGTAAATAAGCCTACAATAACCATTATCGTGAGTAATAAAATGGATTGCAGAACAACAAGAATGGGACATGGTTTGCATTGACAACAAGAAATCTTTAAGGAAAGGACTTATTTCATTTACCTGGACCATGTTCCTTCCTGGCTAGTACTTTGTGAACAGAAAAAGAAAGAGGCATTAAATGAAAAAAAAAAAGTATTCTCCATTTAAAAGCACTTAATTTAGCATGAGAACTAACCTATACAAGTGGCGTTATCAAATGTGCTCTCTCAATTCTATGAAAGGTATAGTTCTGTGGGTTAAAGGTTAACTTGTAACTATGACTTCTAGGAAAATTAGCCCTAACTAATGCATCTCTCCAAAAGCTAACTGAAATACTAAATAAAGAGCTACCAGCATTGGAAGGTCCAATTCTGATTTCTCTATTAGAATCTGTCCACTGAAAACTATCGAAAGAGTTAAATGGCAGAAGATACCCTTGCAAGTGAAAAAAAAAAAAAAAGAATGAACAAATGAGTGAATTCTCCTGCCCTAAGTTCTCCACAATGTAGAATTGGCCCAATTTTCATTGTCAATGAATATTGTGAACTCATTCTCAAAGCCGTGCCCTTTCAGTTCTGATACAAATCACTGCAAAGCAAAACGCAGTACCCAGCTGGGAAAGCAGGTGTAAAATGGCCCAACTAATTACAGCCTTGTCAAGTAATGGCGACAAGGCAACTAGTGACTGGCCTCCTAGTGAATCTGGGGCGATTTCAACCCATTGGATTAAGAAATAACACATGAGGAAGAGGCAAGCCCGAGATTGTAATGGTTTTTGATCTGAGGAGAGAAAAGGCAGGGCTTTTTAGGAAATGGACCATTCAGCCAAACCTAGGAAGAAGAGAGATAGCTTGCTTGTTTGGGGCAACTTCAACACCCCTCACTCTGGTTTATTTGCCAGAACCACTGAGTTAGACTCGATCAAATAAAGAATCTCCAGATGGGAAACACCACTTTCTCTTTCACCCTCCACAGTGGTAGATTCAGCAGCTTCTTGACAAAATCTTTTATGAAGCTATAACTCTGAAAACTCCCTGGATCACAACCAGAAAACAAAGGATCTCTGGTATCCTGAAACATTCAACGGGAGACAAAGCTTGAACGTCTGGAAAGCAGCCACATTTCAATTCTCCGATCCTGGGTCTTTTCTTTAAAATCGTCACAAAATGCACGCGGGCTCTAAATCCCAAAGGGAAAGGAAAGTTATTACCAGGATCTATAGGGCTGTCTACTCACCACGCCATTCGTTGCCCAGAGGCCAGGAATACAGCATTTTATCAGAGCCCTGCTCAGTGGAGTGAAGGACACATATCCAGATGGCAGAGTCACCTGCTTCCAGGCAATGCATAGAAGCAATTATTGTTGTTTGGCTTCAATCCAGAGCAAAAATAAAGAGTTTAATATGTGAGGCCCAATAACTATATCCCATTGATCCAGGGAGTTTTAGATAAATAATATAATAATTTTAGGAAGGAGTTTCATTTTGAACTCTGATGGTAAACAAAAACATCAATACTTTCAATAATAATGTCCTGCATTATTATTTTGAAGTCAGATAATTCATTTTAAAAAAACCTCCAAATTAGTGTTCCCTAGCAATAGTTTAAAATATGTCTCTATTCATGTCAATAAAGATGCCAAAAACTTTTAACAAGAGACTGACCTATGAGACAAATAACTGTTACAAACGTAGGTATATTCACACATGGAGAACAGGTCCTTTCAACTAGAGCCAGGATAACTTGAGAATAAGTCAAGATCTGATAGCTATAATCCCTATCTTCCTAAATTAATTAATGATGTGTGAACTGAGATTTTTCTTAGCAGAAAATTATTATTTCTGTTAGACTCATAACCAAACATGGCTTATTTTTTCCTGCATGAGGTGTAATTCCCTAACATAATTTTTTTCTTCTATGAGGGAATAATCCATTTTATTGCCTGTTTTTGTACTCTATGTAAATGGAATAATATGTATGTGTTTTTTGCATCTGGATTTTCTGTTTAACGTATTTCTGCAGTTCATCCATGTTGCTGTGTGTGTCAGATTTCCGTTCCTTTTTACTGCACAGAAATACAACCATTTGTTTATCCATTTGCCAACTGATAGATCTTTGGATTTCTAGTTTCTGGCTATTATAAAATAAGGCTGCCGTGAATACTTCAATTTATGTATTATGGTGAATACATGTATGCATTTCTGTTGGTCCTGTACCAATGAGAACTGATATATTGGAATTGCTTGGTCGCAGTGCTTTGCATATGTTCATCTTTATTGTTTTCCAAGTGGCTATGTTAATTTACATTTTCATCAACAGTTTGTGATTAGTTCCGTATCCTTACATTTTTGCAATTTAAAAAAAATTGGCCATTTTGAGAGGTGCGTGATGGCCTTGGATTGGGGTGTATGTGTTTCTCTGATGTTGAACGCAGGTGGCCACTTTGACCATTTGGATATCTTCTTTCGCTAAGTGTATGTTTAAATCTTTTGCCTGCTTTTCCCTTGGGTTGTATATCTTTTGAATATCGATTTGTAGGATTTCTTTTTATATTCTGCATATGCGACCATCAGCAGATATAGGTTTTATTTATATCTCCTGGGAGTCTCAGTTCCGTGTTGGGTGTTGGCAGGAGGCATCAGTTCCTGCATAGGTGGGTTCCTCCCTACCTCCCCACCTCTCACCAGGTGATCCAAGAGAGAGAGCAAAGCAGGAGCTGTGGTGACTTTAATAACATAATCTCTGAAGCTGCCATTGCTAACTTCTGTTTCTTTCTTATTCAATAGATGGCTCTAACATAATCACGTGTTGTTTTTTTTAGGGCTGCGCCCATGGCATATGGAGGTTTCCAGGCTAGGGGTTGAATGGGAGCTACAGCTATTGGTCTACGCCACAGCCACAGAAATGCTGGATCAAAGCTGCCTCTGCAGCCTACACCACAGCTCATGGCAACGCCAGATCCTTAACCCACTGAGTGAGGCCAAGGATCCAACCCGCAACCGCATGGATGGTAGTCTGGTTCGTTAACCACTGAGCCACGATAGAAACTCCTAATGTCATTTTTTTTAATATAGAGGAAAAGTGGCCACCTTCCTACCTTGTTCCAAAAGATGTTTAAGGAGGTATACAAAAAATATGTACACGATTAAAAAAAAATAAGGAATTGGGACGGATGACAATAGATATTTCCAGATTGTGCTTCAGAACTAATGATTCACACTTTGCTCCTCTCCCACTTCTCTAGTCTTCCTCTCTCCTATCACATTCTCCCTGCCCCTGCCACACACACACACACACACACACACACACACACACACACACACAGACAAGAAAAATGTTCTAAAACATTGTGTTTGTCCCTACCAGCCCCAGAGATCTCTGGACATTTTGTGTCTGAGAGTTACATGACATGCTAACATAAACCTTAGCCAACTGCATTCCAGTTTTCCCATGGGGATGACGGAATCCCAGATCCAAGTGGCCAACATAGAAAATAAAAGGAGGAATTCCTGCTGTGGCGAAGTGGAAATGAATACAACTAATATCCATGAGGATGCGGGTTTGATCCCTGGCCTCACTCAGTGGAGGATCCAGCGTTGACGTGAGCTGTGGTGTAGGTCGCAGACGTGGCTCCTATCCCGTGTTGCTAATGGCTGTGGCGTAGGTTGGCAGCTGCAGCTCTGATTCGACCCTTAGCCTGGGAACCTATATATGCCATTGGGGGTGGCCCTAAAAAGCAAAAATAAATAAATAAATAAAAATAAAAAAGAAAGCAAAGCAAAGAAAAGGAGACTAAACCCCACATTACTGGTCAAGTTTTAATAAATGAAATGCCTTTATATTTTCAGGTTAATCCAGTAGAATGTTTTGAAGATGTACAAAACACTAGTAAGATTCTTTCTACCTCTTTTTCTCACTCATTTAAACTGCAACCCTTTACTGTCTCCAACATCTGCTCCAGGAGTCAAGCATATATTTAGCTCCTTGACAAATGCCTATTGAGTGTTTAGTGCTAGCCCAGCACTGTCCCCTAATATAGACAAGCAGCCAACAGACTGCTAATTATCTTGTACTTCTTCTGTTGCCTCCACTGTCTCAGCTTCTTCTTATGACCTCCCTGCATAATGGTTGGTACAGACATGAGAGACAATGGGAGCTGGTGGTAAACCAGGGGCTGTAGTAATGGCAAGTAGAGATACGGCATTGAGGATACTAAGAAGGTATACAGGAACATGACTTGCTTATTGTTTGCTTGGGGATGAGGGGTTGTAGTGAAAGGGATATCAATATCATCCACAGGGAGTTCCCACTGTGGGTTACGAACCTGACTAGTATCCATGAGGATGTGAGTTCAATCCCCGGCCTTGCTCAGTGGGTTAAGGATCTGGCGTTGCAGTGAGCTGTGATGTAGGTTGCAGACACAGCTCAGATCTCACATTGCTGTGGCTGTGGCGTAAGCTGGCAGCTGCAGCTCCGATTCGACCCCTAGCCTGGGAACCTCCATATGCTGCAGGCGCAGCCCTAAAAATAAATAAATAAATAAAAAATGAAAAAAAGTTTGATTGACAGCTTTCTGATTTGTGCAACTCAGAGCATGATGATGCCATTCACCAAATAGAAAACACAGGAGGAGGAGGAGATGAAAGCCAGGGCTGGCAAATGTGTGCTCAGTTTTCCTTTTAATGCTATGTTTAACCAATATGCGAACATTTAAGTAGAAACACCTAATAGAGTGTGGATGTGGTTGTATGGGTCAGAAGAGTGAAGTGGACAGAGGGAGCCGACTGAGAGTTTCTAAATCATGGATAAAGTTTAAGAGCTTAGAAGATGAAACAGGAAAATGGTTCAAGAGAAAGTGTGCTAAGGTCAAAACTCCATGGAATGTCAAAACTTACGGAACAGCTGTCTGAAGAGAAACACAATTAGGAAGCTGAGAATAAAAGGTAAGGCAGATCTGTGTGAGCCTAGGTTCCCCCCAAACCAGAGCCTGAGACAATATTTTGGAGTAGGTAGTTTCTTTTGATAAGTCACTCCAATGAGTAGGAGTTGGGGGCTGGAAGAGTTGAATAAGGAAAGAGAGTCCATCTAGGGTGTCTGGTTGAGTTCACCACCACTATGGGCAAGGGGTTCAGTCCTGCTGGGGGCTTTTTGAGGAGCCATGTATAATGCACCCCCAATTGTCCACCCCAGGGGACATAGAGGGGCAGCATTTATTCATAGGCTCTGGTGCCCAGTGGTCAGGTCGCCCCTTGGGTTGTTCATGCCCTTACAATTCCAGGCTTATGCTTGTGTCAGGATGACTGAAAGGGTTCCCAAAAGCATCTCCCACAGTGGTAGAAGTAAAGACATCTATGAGGGGAGATACTTTCAGCCGACCACTGTGTGCAGCTGGGTACTATTGTAATAGCCAGAGAAAAAAGGAGGACTAGCAGGATAAAAGATGGGACACAAATACGTCTCCTCCTTATAGCACTCATATCTGCTCATGCCTCACACTAAACACAATCCATCACACACGCTTTGATTTAGAAGCTGTCTGTAATCTCTAAAATAAAATACTTAATATACAAACTCCAGTTCCAGCTAATGTCATCCTAATATCTTCATCAATATTCGTTATCTCTCTTACACCACTCACTCAAGATTTTTCCCATCCTCACTCAGTACTTCAGTTTAGCTTGCTTGCTTGCTCACACAATGGGGGGACTTCTCCTAGGAGAAGATGGAGCTCATAGTTGTTTCATTCCTATTGTTGATCATGATTAGGGTTATGATTGCTGTTCTTGTTACTCTATAGCTTTCACTGGGCAGGGACCCACGTGTGTTCCTTGGGGTCTGATGGACTCAAATTGCCACCAAGTGGCTGGCTGGCATCTTCAAGAGATGGAGCCAGAACAAGATCTCAGCAGTAGTTTCTGCTGCTGAAACAAAGGCATTTAGCAGTGCCAGTCACAAGGTCAAGTTTAGGGAGAGGGGGGTCCATTCAGTTGGGTCCATGCTTGGCTCTCTTCCCTGCTGCCCTGGTTGATCAGCCTGGGTCCAATCGAGGAAGATAAATCACATCATAATTTCATCAGGGAAAGTTTAATTAAGAGTTATGAATATAGCTTAATTGTAATCATTTCACAGTGCATACACATAGAAAACCATTGTAATGCACCCTAAATATAAGCAATATTTTTTCTGTATTTATAACTCAACAAAGTTGAAAAAATAATGATTAACTCTAAGGGCGCTTTTGAATGAGTATCTGAATAATAATTTAGCTAGAAACACTCACACTCTAAAGAATACAGAAATAGAAGATGTAAGGAGTGACCAGTACCCCTAAGATAAGACAGAGCACCCAAAGAAGAAGCCATCCCAACCCACGGCTGCAATCAAGACCTTGTTGGAGGGAACACAGCTGTATCTTACTGGGTGGCAGGAATGTCTCTGTAGTGTCACGCTGGCAGAACTTACAGAAAATCTGCCCTCTGGAACTTGCTGGAAATCTGCTCTTTGGGGTGCTGGAGAGAGTTGTTCATGCTGCCCCACCAGCACCGGGCTACAAAAGTAGCAGAAGGAGAGGAAGCTGCTGGCTGCTGTGTCTGCTGGGAGCCCTGCAGCACGGGAGCAACTCAACTCTGAAACCCTGCGTTGAACAGAGCAGAGCGTCCCTCCCTGGTCCCTTAGCACAGCGGGGAGCCTGGTGGGTCCCAGGGCCAACATGTGACTAATCCTCTGAGCACTTTGGAGCTGCCAGGAGCAGCCCGAGACTGCTGCATGCTCTGAAACATTCCCCATGGCCCTTGACAGCTTTTGCCATTCATTTCCTGTGTGCACCGTGGCAAGAAAAAGATACATGTGTGTGTGAAGTATTGCGAGGTAGAAAGAAAAGAAAGTGAATCTGGGAAAGTCTTTTATAAAGGTTGGCTGAGAGAGACAGAAAGGATGTACAATGGCCTGCCAAAACTCAGAATTTAAGAGGTTTGTCTGAGTATATAGTGTGGAGAGATTTTCAGTATGTCTCTTTGAGAGGAAGGGAGGGAGGAAAGTGGAAAGGAAAGAGAAGAGGCGAGGAGGGAGGAAAGGAGGGGATGAGGGGAGAGGAGAGGGAGAAATAGCCATTCGGGAAGGAGAGACGGAAGATCCAGGAACAAAATCCAATATGGGAAAGTTCTTTTGGAAACGATCCAGTACACTGGTGGATAGATTATCTTTAAATGCTACAGAAGATTTTTTTTTTTTTTTAACCAAGTGGAAGTTTTCCAAATAATACCTCAGAACACACTTTCTGTATTTTTTTTTTTTTCTGCTTTTTAGGGCCACACCCAAGGCACATGGACGTTCCCAGGCTAGGAGTTGAATCGGAGCTACAGCTGCCAGCCTATACCACAGCCACAACAACACAGGATGCAAGCTGCATCTGCAACCTACACCACAGCTCACGGCAATGCCGGATCCTTAACCCCACTGAGCGAGGCCACGGATCGAACCCACAACCTCATGGTTCCCAGTCGGATTTGTTTCCGCTGAGCCAGAACGGGAATCACATTCTTTATGAAGCATCCAAGTGAGCTGCTGCTCTCCCGTGGATTCCTGAATACGACCTGACTGGGTTGAACAAGATGTCTCCATTTCTGAACTTTTCCTTGAGTATGAATTAGAAGCTCATGGAAATAGAGTTTAAGGTGCAGGCTGCTGGTATAACAGCCAGATCAAGTCTGTAAGAATTAACACAATTTCCAGTGATATCCAAGACCAAAAAAGGCCCCCAAACTAGCAGCCATATGTTGCAGAGGTAAAGTCATTCTAACCCCATGTAAGATCTTGGTAAATCCAGAAAAACTGCAATAACTAACCTCAGCTAACATTCTATGGTTATAAAAGTTTATTCATTACCTGAATATGTATTTGCTCTTTCTGTCATCACATCAGTTTTTCTTGGCTTGAATTTCTGAATGGATTGATGTAATGGGGGACTTAGGCCATAATGGTATTCTATTCAATACTTGGATTCTTTTTTTTCCTTTTATTATTTCTCTAAAGAAGCCATTACTGGAAGTTCTCTGGTGGTCTAATGAGTAGAACTTTCATCGCTGTGGCCGGGTTCAGTCCCTGGTCTGGGAACTGAGATTCCACATTAAGCTGCTTCACATCACAGCCAAAAAAACAACAAAAAAAAGTATACCGTTTAAAAAAATAATATGAATTTTAGAAAGAAGCCATTCCTCAGACTTTTTTTTTTAAATGTATTAACTGGTAGCTCTATAAATATCCTCAAAACACCTTTTCTATACAAATTTTATACATCTATTTTTTCAGTCATTCCCGTGGCATCTGAAAGTCCCAGGGCCAGGGATCAAACCCGCACATTAGCAGCAGCCTGAGCCCTAACAGTGACAACACTGGAGCCTTAACCCACTGAGCCACCTAGCAAATCTCTGTTGTTTTTAAAAGTTAATATGTATCTACTTTTTAAAATCAGAATAGGTTATATATGTGTGTGTATGTATTTATATGTATGTGTGTATTTATTTATATTATCTATTATTATATTAGCATCATACATTGTTTTATTTATTTATTTATTTTGTCTTTTGTCTTTTTAGGGCCATACCCATGGCATATGGAGGTTCCCAGGCTGGGGGTTGAACCAGAGCTGTAGCTGACGGCCTACACCACAGATTGTTAACCCACTGAGCAAGGCCAGGGATCAAACCTGCAGCCTCATGGTTACTAGTCAGGTTTGTTAACCACCGAGCCACGACAGAAACTCCAGCATCATATATTGTATCAAGCTTTTGTTTTCTAATAGGCAGAGCTGACAAAAGTTCTAAAGATAGGACAGTTTCTCATTCAGCATTTTAGTCATGCTCTGCTTTCATTATCACTGTCGAGAGATTCTGGGTTTCATCTCATGGTGTCGATTCTATTTGTCTTTCTTTTTTTTTTCTTTTTGCTTTTCAGGGCCACACCTGCAGCATATGGAAGTTCCCAGGCTAGGGGTCAAATCAGAGCTGTAGCTGTCGGCCACAGCCGCAGCCACAACAACGCAAGATCTGAGCCAAGTCTGCGACACCAGAGCTCACAGTAACACGGGATCGTTAACCCACTGAGCCAGGCCAGGGATGGAACCAGTGTCCTCATGGATCCTAGTCAGGTTTGTTAACCACCAAGCCATGAAGGGAACTTCCTCTATTTTTCTGATGCCTTATTTGCTTCTGGAAAACGGGCCTTTTCTTGTTTTATCATCATTATTATTTTAATTATGATTTTTATTTTTTCCATTATAGCTGGTTTACAGTGTTCTGTCAATTTTCTACTGTACAGCAAGGTGACCCAGTCACACATACATATATACATTCTTTTTTCTCACATTATCATGCTCCATCATAAGTGACTAGATATAGTTCCCAGTGCTCTACAACAGGATCTCATTGCTTATCCATTCCAAAGGCAAAAGTTTGCATCTATTCTTGTGTGTATGTCTCAGTTTTGGTATCTGTCTGCTGTGCAAAGCTCTGGAGAATTCCTCCCTCTTTGCTCGATTAGATGCATGGGAATCTCTAACCTTCAGGCATTCAACAAAATCAGGTTTAATGTAATAAATACAGCACACCAGTAAATATGTAAAACTGTAAGCGATATGACACTCCTGGTAAAATCCTAGTAGAAACAACAATTTACAAAAAAATCAAAGGCAAGCGAAATTAATTTAGAAAGCATTAGAGGAAGGCAGTGTGAATGGAGCTTGAGGGCAGAACGATGGAGGGATGGGGGGTGGATAGTCGACATGTCCTTGCCTGGGAACAAATTAGCTGGAATTGAAAGAAACAGATAGTTTGGTCTGTTCCCCTCAATGCACCAGAATATTTGGAAGTGAGGGAACTCAGGGCCCTGTTGCTAATATCAACTCAGGAAGCTGAGTGCAACAGCGGGTTTGGAGCACTTTCAAAAGCACAAGAGCATCATCAAATTGCAGTATTCCTGTATCCTCAGAAAGTTGTCTGTGCTCTTCCTGAAGGTCTGAGCAAGGATGATTTAATATATACAGACCACCAATGAAACTGATGTTTTGTCGTGATTGACATTCATGCTGTTATCCTATCTGGATCTTCTTCCTCCCAAAGAGTTCTCATTCCATTTTCACTGATGTGCAAACCCGTTCCTTCACACATACGCTCACAAGCCATACACGAACCAGGAACGTCATGCCACTGGGGAAAAAAAAAAATTTCTTCAGACCTCTGTACTTGCCCCCACTCCAATGCCCTCCCTAAAAAAGGCAATTTACTTGAGATAAAGTTTTAGCTCAGATGTGTTTGGAGCAATTTACTTTTTTCAAAGTACAGCATTTACACTCAAATTCAGACTAAGGGTGATTTTATAGTCCCCCGAAATATGCTTTCCATGGATCACTACAGGGCTTTTCCTGGGATTTTCCTTATAAAGGACATCTTCCCTCTACCTCCAGATGTTAAATAATATTGAGACATTTAAATAACAGCTTTTTTTCCCTCATACTGAGTATATCTGCAAAACCCCAGAGTTCAATCGTGGAAATTATAGGTGTGATTTTTGGTCAAGGGGCAGTAGAGATAGTTAAAGACAGGAAAGACTAAGTCCTACTGGTGAGTAACAAAGTCCTAGAATCTAATCGATTACTAGTGATAGAATTTTTGGTAGGTTACTTTACATCTTAAAGGTTGAGTTTTCTCTTCTACAGAGTAATAATGATAATACTATCAATCAATAATAGTAATAGCAACAACAGTAATGATACAACCTACCTCACAGGGCTTGGGGTGAGAATATATGTCATGCTTTATACTAAGTCCTTTGCATAATAAGCTTTTGATAAAGGATAACTATTATTATCTCTAGCAATATTATACAGGAGTATATATCTGTACCTATATAATTTGCACACAGTGAGTTACAATGAAATAAACTGAAATACTGATGAGTTTTTTCGAAACAAAAATGTGACCATGCATTTGCATCTACTATGCATGTAGGATAACCGTTTCAAATAAAAAAATAGTCTTGGTATAAAGAGTTAACTATGTTGTGTGAATACCAAACTTTAGAAATTATATTAATGACTAGATACCATATGACATGACTACTGGTGATTTATTGATCATAAAAGTAAAATATTAGTCTTTAAATTTTATCTGTCATTTTAAATTGTGTCAGCCAAGGTCTGTGTGCTATTAAATCTATAACATTTAAAAATATTTCCTCATTAGTGACACTGCTGCAGTTATTGCTTTCATTCATGATCCTGGTTTATATTAATAAATGTTATATAAAGTTCAATATCTGTTGCTGCTCATTATTTTTAGTCATGTGAGGGGAGCAACATGATTTCTTGAAATACGCGCACCATAGCTCACATAACAAAGGGCTGTGACTTGAGACACTTAGGGACTATTCTTATAATAACTTTTTTTTTTTTTTTTTGTCTTTTTTGTTGTTGTTGCTATTTCTTGGGCCGCTCCCGCGGCATATGGAGGTTCCCAAGCTAGGGGTTGAATCGGAGCTGTAGCCACCAGCCTACGCCAGAGCCACAGCAACGCGGGATCCGAGCCGCGTCTGCAACCTACACCACAGCTCACGGCAACGCCGGATCGTTAACCCACTAAGCAAGGGCAGGGATCGAACCCGCAACCTCATGGTTCCTAGTCGGATTCGTTAACCACTGCGCCACGACGGGAACTCCCATAATACTTTTTTTAATGTAAGATCCACATTTATCTAAATATACATGCACACATATTCTCTATATTATTATCTACATTTAGTAACAGTAGTAGTATTAACAGGCATAAAGAAGGATGGTAAGGAGTTCCCATCGTGGCTCAGTGGTTAACGAATCTGACTAGGAACCATGAGGTTGTGAATTCGATCCCTGCTCTTGCTCAGTGGGTTAAGGATCCGGCGTTGCCATGAGCTGTGGTGTAGGTTGCAGACACGGCTCGAATCCTGCGTTGCTGTGGCTGTGGCGTAGGCTGGTGGCTACAGCTCTGATTAGACCCCTAGCCTGGGAAGCCGAGGGAGTGGCCCTAGAGAAGACACACACACACACAAAAAAAAAAAAGAAAAAAAAAAAGAAAAAAAAAAGGATGGCAAGAACATTATATCCTACAGCTATAATTCATAGACCTTGCCCCAGAAAAACTAACCATCACTGCCTCAAGACGCTGAGGCTGTCTTCTTAAGACAAATGAATTTCTTCCATACTTTTCCCTGGTTCCCTGAATTATTGTAGTTATAATGGTATAAAAATTCCTACAAAATCTTGAAGTTGGAAAGTGTTAAGTTCTGTTTCTATTCAATTTTCCATTAAAAACAATAATAATATTTTTAGTTTCTTTAGGGGCAGGAAGCAAGTCTAATACTGCCTTCTCCCCACACTCAATAAATATCCCCATATGAAATCAGCCTATGTGTGGGAATGTTGTTATTGTTATTATTGTGTATTAATGGAACCACTCTTTTTTTTTTCACTCCAAATGGCAGGAATATGACTTTTATTTTCTCCTCTATGTTATGTTGTTGCTTTGATATTTTTTAAATGATTTTTATTTTTTCCATCACAGCTGGTTTACAGTGTTCTGTCAATTTTCTACTGTACAGCAAGGTGACACAGTCACACATACATATATACATTCTTTCCCTCACATGATCATGCTCCATCATAAGTGACTAGATAGAGTTTCCTGGGCTCTACAGCAGGATCTCATTGCCTATCCATTCCAAAGGCCATATTTTGCATCTATTAACCCCAGATTCCCAGTCCATCCCACTCCCTCCCCCTCCCATTCCCCCTTGGCAACCACAAGTCTGTTCTCCAAATCCATGATTTTCTTTTCTGTGGAAAGGTTCATTTGTGCCATATATGAGATTCCAGACGTAAGTGATATCATACAGTATTTGCCTTGCTCTTTCTGACTTACTTCACTCAGTATGAGAGTCTCTAGTTCCATCCATCTTGCTGCAAATGGCATTATTTTGTTCTTTTTTATGGCTGAGTAGTATTCCATTGTGTATATATACCACATCTTCTCAATCCATTCATCTGTTAATGGACATTTAGGTTGTTTCCCTGTCTTGGCTATTGTGAATAGTGCTGCAATGAACATGTGGGTGCATGTTTCTTTTTCAAGGAAAGTTTTGTCCAGATTATTGCCTAACAGCAGGATTGCTAAGTCATATGGTAGTTCTATACATAGTTTTCTAAGGTACCTCCATAGTTTTCTAAGGTACCTCCATACTGTTTTCAATAGTGGTTGTACCAGCTTACTTTCCCACCAACAGTGTAGGAGGGTTCCCTTTGTCCACACCCTCTCCAGCATTTGCTATGTGTGGACTTATTAATGATGGCCATTCTGACTGGTGTGAGGTGGTACTTTCATAGTAGTTTTGATTTGCATTTCTCTAATAATCAGGGATGTTGAGCATTTTTTCATGTGTTGTTGGTCCTCTGTACATCTTCCTTGGAGAAATGTCTATTCAGGTCTTTTGCCCATTTTTACATTAGGTTGTTGGTTTTTTTGCTGTTGAGTTGTATAAGTTGTTTGTGTATTTTAGAGATTAAGCCCTCGTCAGTTGCATCATTTGAAACTATTTTCTCCCATTCTATAAGTTGTCTTTCTAATCTGTTCATCTGTTGATGGACATTTAGGTTGTTTCCATGTCTTGGCTCTTGTGGAACCACTCTTTTTCATTTAAAAATCATGAATTTTTTTATGGATATATTAGGCTTCCGTAGTCTTTTCATTTTAGAATAAAGATATTTAGGTATGTATAAAGTAAATTTTAAATACTCTGATTTTCCCTTCTTTGTTGATAATGTTTCTCAAACTGCTTGTATAAAAGTTGACCAAATTATAGATGTTGACAACTTCATTCATGGGAAGACATTTTGAGTTCAGTGGAAATATAACGGTTTTACTACAAAGCTTATGAGGCATTCGCATAGTTACTTATTTTACAGTTTTCACCCATGAGAAAATGCCAGTTCAGGTCATCTCTCTGCACAGCCACAGCAGTAAGTGAACAAACACAAAGACACTCAGAGGAGGGAGTACATTCTCCCAAACACAGTTCCTATTTTTGTTTTTGTTTTGTTGGGTTTTTTTATGGCTGCCCCTGTGGCATACAGAAGTTCCCATGGGCCAGGGATTGAATTGTAGCCACTGCTATGACTGGAGCCTCAGGGAAAATGCCCATCCTTTAACCCATTGTGCCAGGCCAGGGATCGAACTCACACCTCCGTAGAGACATGAGCCACTGCAGTCAGGTTCTTAACCCACCAAGCCATGGCGGGAACTCCCCTCGGTTTTTTCTTTTTTTTTTTTCTTTTTTGAGGGGTATTAATATTAAGCCTTTTATGCTTATAAGGTAAATATCATCTTAGAATAGTGGCCAACGTTGTCTAAGCCTTTTTCATGTATTTTAAAACTGCCTTCTCCACAAGTATAAATTAATTGCTGGAGAATTTTTTTTTCCTATAGAGTTCCTACTACATTGATTTTGAGGTATTGTCTGGAGGTCAAACTTACAGCTTCTCTTCCATAGCATCTTGGCATTTTAAGCCTGTCAAAAAAGGAATATACACATCAGAAAAATACTTCTCTGTGGGTCTCAAGTTCGATGGAACATGTCTCTCCAACCTGGGAGAGGAAGCGAAACAGTCAGAGAAGGTTTCATTCAAGACCTTTGAAGGGACTTTTATAACCTCAGATAGTCATTCAGCAAACATTATGAACTACTTTATGAACCAAACTTCTATGACAGGGCAAAACAATCTGGTTTTGGTGGCAATATTGGCCTTGCATTAAATCCATGCTGTGTGGCCTTTGCATAAACACCATTGAAGGAAATGCAGTAAGTAAATGTTACAGCCTTGTTTTGGGGGACATGTATCTCACTACACTAGTGCTTCTGGATTAATAGCTGGAACTGTTTGTGGATTACAGATCCTGTATATTCACCCTTTGTTGTTCTGCATATAAGGTATAAATTTTAAAATACAGAGCAAATTGCATTTGGAAAGTCTGATCACAGTAGCTTGTGTGTTTGTGTTTCAGCTTAGTTTCTTTTCTTTACAGCATAATCTTCAAGTTATGTCTGTATAGTACCTGAAAACAGGGTAAATGGAAATAATTCTTTCTTTAATTTATGCTTGTGGACAGAAATAAATTCATAAAGTTATAAAAGAACCATGAAAGTTAACTAATTATCAACAGCAGGACTGCTAATCCAATAAAAAGTTTCAGTGTTTTTCTTTTTTTGGTTTTGGTTTTATTTCTGTATTTTTTTAGAAGACATATTTATATTTTCATTTAGCCTGTAAGGAATATTTATTCCAGTAATACATTTGAAAGTCAGTAAAATTTTTCAGACAAGAAAAGCCATTAGGTCATGATTACATTTTAGCTCATGACTGTCAATCATTAAAGTTCATGTTATTACTATTGCTTTTAAATTCACAAAAGACTCCTGTGTTTACAATGTCCTAGAAAAGTAATGTAACATATAATTGTGGTCCTTCTGAAAATGCTAATTACAGAATAAAGCTAAATGTCTCTGTACCATGACTGGAATTGTCATATGACTTCCCCTTATCTCATAGCTAATAGTAAGGACACCTACTTCTGGCTCTTAGCAATGGATCCCAAGTCAATCAACTGATTTAACTGTCTTTGTATAGATTCATACATATGCTGGATGTGATAACCCAACTATATATTTTTATACTTCTCAAAAACTAATCTCTCAAATAAAACTTAGCAGTGCACAATAAAAAGACAAATGCGAAGCAGAATCTTTAGAGCAGGGATCAAAAAATAACAGCCAAGGAAGGAAAGGACGTATTTGAAAACTAAGCTGAAATAACTACATTTGATCATCAAACTCACATCTCAAGCGAAGAGAACCAATAGAAGGAACAGAGTGATTCTTCAGAAGCCACTTTTTCTCAGCGTTACACTGCCCAGGGCAAAGTCTACTTCTCACACTAGACATGATAATATAAGGTATGAATACAGTTGTAGGGCTTATAATGGCAATGGGATCTGATAAATTCCAATTATGCAAACTTTATGTGTTCATTAAAATAGTTATTAACTCCCGGTAAATATCCACAACAGGACTGGGCAGGATGTTGTCAAGCAAGTAATAGTTCCTTCGTTAATGTAAGAGAATAAAGTTTACCTCCATTATAACATTCCTCATGGTCACGCTAGGAATTGTGATTTTCCAATCCGTACTTTGATTTCTCTTTTTCAATTTGTGCTTCAGTTTGGAAATTCATGCCATAATTTCGGATCATTTGAATTTGGGAAATTTGAATTGAGAGAGGATTTTGCCACTAGATTAAATCTTGTGTTTCATATTCTGGAAGCTGCTCTGGGGTCTAAATCAGATAGATTCAACACCAGATGAATGAGTAAATTAATTAACCAACTGCTGAGTATAGAGCACATATCCACACTTGAAGGATGAGTCAGTAAGCTCTTCTCAGTCTTCTAAATCCGGGTTGACGAACTTTTTCTGTGACGAGTCACATAGTACATACTTTTCAGCTCTGTGGTCTGCTTAACTTTTCTGTTTTATTGCAAAAGTAGCTGTAGACAATATGTAAGCAAATGGCTTTAGCTGTATTCAAATAAAATTTTATTTACAAAAGCAGGCAGGGGTAAGATTTGACCCACTTGCCCTAATCTGCCAAACACTGAGCTAAATAAATAGACTCACCTTCAAAATGCTACAAACAAAAGGCTTTTTTTTCTGGAATTCTCACTGTGGCACAGTGGGTTAAGCCTAAGCAAGTGGGTTTGAGTTGCTATGGCTCGGATTTGATCCCTGGCCCAGGAACTTCCATATGCTGCAGGTGTGGCCATTAAAAAAAAAGGGGGGGAGGTGTTTTCCCCACCTTGGATACTTTCATAGTGTATGCATTGGAGTAGCCTACAACTTCACACCAGGTGAGAGGATTGTCTATAGCTGAAGAGTCCTTCATGTTCTCCTCCCCCAAACCCTGGTCCTTGAAGCCTTTTATTTCCTGGTGTAATTACACTTTTCAATGAGATTTCTTTTTTATCTGCTGTGACTGCAGAAAGAATGAAAAGCTTTCCAATATTTTCCCATAAAACCACTTTGTATCTCATAATTATTCAACTAGCTTAATGTTCTAATTGAGCCCCATGAGTCTAGCATGATACCAATATTTTCACAGTCGTGTGACATTCAGGAGTTTTTAGTATCTTTAGGACATCAGCACAGAGATGTAAAAATATTGCAAGAGAATATAGTAAAGAAAATTAAAAAGTACAAATTACGACAAGGAAGTTGGTAATTCTGTGTTGGAAATCCATGCCACTGGAGCCAGTAAGTTTGTGGATGAAACCAACATCGTATATAATCAAAAAATATCTGCCGACATAACATGCAGATTTAAAGAAAAACCAATACTAAAAACTGTAAGAAGTGTTCTTATTTTGACAGATTCTTCCTAGGAATTGCTTTCAGTCATTATCATTCTGGCAACGAAAGGGGGAATGTTAAAAGGAAGGTGAAGTTCTCTAGGAATAGGAGATTACAGTAGTTTCTTTTCTCATGGATGTGTGTTTGTTTTACCGCCTTATTTTATTTTATTATTTATTTTTAGGGCTGCACCTGCAGCATATGGAAGTTCCTAGGCTAGGGCTTGAATCAGAGCTGCAGCTGCTAGCCTACGCCATAGCCATAGCAACTCAGGATCTGAGCCACATCTGGGACCTACAACCACAGCTCACAGCACCGCCAGATCCTTAACCCACTGGATGAGACCAGGGATCAAACCACATCTTTATGGCTACTAGTCAGGTTCTTAGCCCACTGAGCCACAGTGGGAACTCCTAATTTTATTGCTATTTCACATGTTATATCTTCTCCCAATGAACTGAAAAACAAAGAGGATGAAAATTTGTCAAATCCACTGAACTCTCAGATGTTACAGTGGAATCTATGCATATTGAGTATAAAGAGAAAAAGTAGAAAATCAAAATGCAATTGCAAATAAATCTTTATCCAAAATATTTTGAAAGTTTCTGCCTTTCAAGGAGCACCAAAAAAAAAGCTTTGTATTCCCAGTCTTGGATGTAAAATTCACAGTTTGGTATTTTCTTATTTCTGAATCAATATTGAGACATAATATTTCAGACTTTTGCCAAGCATTATATGAGTGTCCATGGGAGACTTTTTAAAAATAAGAACAACAGATTGTATTTTAACTTCTATAAGCTTATAATTTCCTTTGGTGAAACAAAGCAAACATGTAAAATAAAATGAAGATAGCTCTATATTTAGTCACTGATACATTGCCTCGTGTGTATATGTTCTGAGAAAGGAGATCAGTATGGCTGGATGAATAAAAAAGACGACTTCATGAAACTAAGAGAACTGAATTTGACTTCCAAAGATAATTAGAATACAAATACAGATGATATACTAGTCCCTCAAAGTACAAAGAACAATTTGGACTTGACGCTTAAGTAATTTGGGATCCATTTCAGTGTCCTGAAAGGGACAGTGATGGAACAAATTTGTACTCATTTACTTAATTTGAAATTTTAAAAATATTAAATGAAAATACTGCATATATATAGACATGAAGTTCTTAGCATAAAACAGAGCTGAAGAAACCTTGGCTATTATTATTATCTCTTAGGATAATCTCTTCAATTTATAGATAAGATCTCCAGGTTCCTGAATAACCTCCAGCTTATCTGAATTTACAGATAATATCTCCAGGTTTAGTGATTCGTTCCATGTCATACAAGAGAGTCATTTATAGGGCAAGCCTCTTTCAGCTAAATCACGATTAAGAGAGATAAGCCTAGACCCTTCTGAATGGCTGTCCTGGAGTTCTACAATCTGGTAGTTTAGGTTTGATGAACTATATTAGTGGTCTTGCATGCTCACAACTTAAAAATAAATGTAGAATTTAAATAGAGAAGGAAAAGACAGCAATCTGGCTTCTACTCAAGCTAAATTTCTAACCCCCAAATCCCTATTGCCCAAGTAGATATTAACATGTTTCTATTTAATGTATTAAGTGGCTTGGGTCTGAATTCTGATTCTACCATTTAGAGATCATGAGACCACTAATTTAGTGAATTTCTCTGTTTCAATTTTCAATTTCCTCATCTTTAAAATAGGTGATACCTCATATTAGATATAAGGGTTGTTTTAATTTTTATTACAGTTGATTTACAATGTTCTGTCAATTTCTGTAGTACAGCAAAGTGACCCATTTATACATATACATATACATATACACATTCTTTTTCTCACATTATCCTCCATCATGTTCCATCACAAGTGGCTAGATATAGCTCCCTCTGTTATACAGCAGGATCTCATTGTTTATACACTCCAAATGCAGTAGTTTGCATTAACCCCAAACTCCCAGCCCATCCCACTCCCTCCCCCTCCCCCTTGGCAACCTCAAGTCTATACTCCATATACATGAGTTTCTTTTCTGTAAATAGTTTCCTTATTTAATATCTAGATTAAAAGAGAGCCTGGCATAGAGTAAGCACTCCATAAATGATAGCTGTAATTATTAGTTGCTAGACTTTGGTCATTAAACTGCTTTAATTATTTCAAATCATACCTAAATCAGTTTCACAAGTTCTTAAGCACTTAGAATGCTATGGAAGGACATTTAGTTGAATAAGGAAGATAAAATATGTTCATTTGTCTATGCCCATCCTGAAATCCCACTATGATGAAATTAAAGAAAGAAGAAATTGTTTAAAACATACAAAATTTTAAAA
Organism: Sus scrofa; assembly: GCF_054392235.1. Taxonomy (NCBI): domain Eukaryota; kingdom Metazoa; phylum Chordata; class Mammalia; order Artiodactyla; family Suidae; genus Sus; species Sus scrofa. The sequence goes on along the minus strand of NC_139393.1, from coordinate 53,967,857 downwards.
TAAGGACAGTGATAAAAGGGGAGGATATGAAAACAGACAAGAAATGTTAACACAATTTTTAAAATCGGAAAACAGATAATTGAAGTGTAATTATTAAAGCAGAAATATTGAACCATAAATTCCTACAGATAGAGTCCATTTTTGTCACAGAATCCTCGAAAGGATCAAAAATTGGAAGCACCTGTTGTCTCTGAAAATGGGAATGAGAGGTTAGGTTGAAAACAGGATGATCGTTTGAAAGTTTACCTAAAGAGAAGTTAAAATCCTTTCCTAGGATGCATCTGGACAACACTCCACATTCCTGCTGCCACCAAAGACTCGAGGAGCTAACCCCCTGTAGAAAGGCTCCAGGCACATACAGCAGAGTCTAAAAATAGGACATCATGAAACAGCTTCCATCCACTGACTGACCAAGTTCACTGTCTATGCATGAATTTGATTAGAGGTTAATCCAGCATCATCCAGTGCTGAGAATTAAAGTTTCTACAAATATATCTTGACTTTAAATAATAAATCAAGGTTATGGCCAATCAATGAAAGTCTTTCAAATTTTTTTCATCTTCATCTTAATTGATTCCAGTTAGAATTTTACATTAGTAATTATATCTATAATAGTAGCTAGTGGCTGAATAGAATACTTCATAGAAATGTGGAATCCTTGAGTAGAAAAAATTCATGTCTATTTTATCATCTGATACATGGATGGCTATAGACTAAACAAGTTCGCTGTGCAAATACGTTAGGAATGCAAAGGACTTCTCTGAGCGAGCCTTAGGCAGCCTCAAAGAGTCTCCCTCAGCACCGGAAGCATCTGTGTTCTCTAGAAGACAGAGGAAATTAGCTGAGAGAGGGCTGGCAGATCTGGAAGGGATCTGATGGTCAGGAAGACGCAGACTGGCATCCCACAGGGCATGGAATTCTCCTCAGATTCTATATGGTCGGCTGTGCGAATCTCTTCCTGAAACGTATTTATTTATTCTCAGTCTTATTCTGTAAGAGACTTCTGTGGAAAATCAAAAGAATATCCTTTCCTTCAGTCTTCAGTGGCTTCCCATTGTCCACAAACAAAATCCAGACACCACACTGTTTTTATAAGCACACCCTCACTATACTTCCATGAATCTGATTTTCTGGGACTACTACACCCCTTGCCGTATCCGATCTAACATGTCCTCCTCTGTTTCTAAACCTTTCTACTCTCTCCTTTTCCATGTTCCAAGAAGTCTGTTCCTCCCATTTCTGTCTATGGAAAACTACCCATCCTTCAAGATACTATTCAAGTGTCCCTTCCTTCTTGAATGCTTTCTTGATCTTTTAATTGCAATTAAGTTGTTACCTGAATTACTTTTTCCAACCACCTCTACCTTTGTGTATACCTCTACCCAGCAAGGATCACACTCCGACTGGCAGAGGACCTAATTGCATGCGTCTCCATCACTAGATTATTATTTCCTTTAACGAGAACACCTATGTTTCCCCCATGGCATGTAAGACTGTGCCAAGCACACAGTGGGTGTTTATAGATGTGCAGTGAATTCAGTATACCAGAATTGAAGAAAATATCCCAGTAGGTAAAACCATCCTTGTTTAAATCCAACGGCTCACCCTCTTTAATCTTCCCTACTCCAGGCTGTTTCTACAACTGCACTGAGCTAGAGAAAAAGGTGCCTACATCTTTGGGTCTCTTGCCTTGGAGGCATACCCCAGCCCAGTGTCCTAAAACAATCAGCCCATCAAAACAAGTAGGTACCACTAACATAAAGGCAAAGGAAGTAGCCTCTGATCTCCAGAGGTACCACCTGGTAGAATATATAGAGAGAAGATATTAACTGAGTCTGTTTATTTATGAAGAAGGAACTTACTTGTAACCATTATATTAAGGATGACTCCACTTTTCACTGATATTCATTCCAAAGAGACCTCAGGAGAATTTGTAGACTGGGAATGTTCTGTGCTCTACATGCTACCCTGAGTTTAGTTTAAATTTGACCGAAAAGTGTGGGTTTTTTCAGGGTCAACTTTTGTGCAGAAACTTTAAAGGGGCAGGAAATCATTTAAAATGAATCCTTTGCTCGCAATTGTTTTGATTTAGAAGCTGAGAAATCCCACATTTATTTTTGTTTAGTGGATTGGAATATATATAACTTTCAGAACTCAGAATATTTATTCAGTAAGAAGGACTTAAATGAGCATGAGTAATTTCTAAGACTGAAAAAAAAAAGACTTTTTTTCAAGTTTTCGTTCTGAAAGTATGGTTACTCTAGCCATTCATTAAACAGCTGCAATGCATTTATTAGGAAACTTCTGTGTTAGGTGAGTGTTAAAATGTGGCTGCGGTTTATTCAGATTTCATCCACCTTGAAAGAACGGCCACAAGCACATATTGTATTTGACGCATTTTTTTTTTCTATTTTGTCAAGGATGATATTTCTGAATTGGCTCTTTAGTATCCTCTACATTCTGATGATAGAATGAAATGAATAAAATAAAAATAAATCTGAGAATAATGGAACAGAATCCTAGAGAGTTTCTTCAAACAACAGATGGAAGGTAGAAGTCAAAATGGCTTTTTATTATCAGAGGGTTTTTCTTTTGACATCTCAGTTACCCAAGCCTTTCTGAGTGAACCAATAGAACTCACTTCCACTAATCAATTTGCTGTGACCTTTCTCTCCTTAGCCTCATCTCAAATAAAATGATGAGTTGCCTCAGCTTTGCACAGGGTTAGTATCCTCATCATCTGTACCATGAAATCCAGCAAAGATTCAATTAGTGCTGATGAGGTGAGACCCCACGGTGCCCACGGTTCTCTGTGTCAGCAGAGGATTAGAAAAAGATGAAAAGCTGTGGTTGCAGCAGGGCAAATGGAGGCTCAGACTCTGTAAGTCTGAATAAGGGTTGTGGAAACCTCTTGTGTGATTGTCTGTATTCTCTTTGGGTGTGATTCCACTCAAAACAAAACAAAAACCACAACTCTTTTTTTTTTTTTTTCGGCTTTTAGAGCCGCACCTGCAGTATATGGAGGTTCCCAGGCTAGGGATTGAATCGGAGCTGCAGCTACAGACCTACACCACAGCTCTTGCCAACACCGGATCCCTTAACGCGCTGAGCGAGGCCAGGGATTGAACCTGTGTCCTCATGGATGCCAGTCAGATTCGTTTCCACTGAGCCATGGCTGGAACTCCAAACTACAACCCTTAAATGCTATGTGTGAAGCCCTCTTTCTGGAAATATACTATACATAGAAATAGAATGATAGAATGATAGAAATATACTATACATAGAAATAGAATGATACGTTTCATACATAAGAAACGTAATTCTCATAAAGGAGATAAGCATGAATACAAATGTCTGTAAAATGTGGCAGGATGCTTAGAGCTCAGAGGGGTGTAAATATGCTATAGGAAATAAGAATGGTATTTTTGCGGGATTTTAGGGGGTTAAGATTAGGGAGGTTTTGCTGAGGAGTTGGTGTTTAAACTGGGTTGTAAATGATTGGTAGGATTTCAAAAAGTGGAGCAGGGTGTTGGGACTGAAGTTCAGAAGCAGTTTCCAAGCAAAGGAGTTATAGTGGGAAAAACAAGAGAGGCTTTTAAAGTGTAATCTCTACAAAAACAAAAAAAATTAAAAAACTGTGACCTCTCTTTAAGTAAAAAAAAAAGGATACATGAATTCTATAGATCATTTCCATCTGCTTTACAGGAGGAATTGCAATTGTTACTGTGAAACTATGTAAGACACTATTCTTCTAATATGAATATAAAGTATATGTTGATAAGCTCCCATACCTTATTCTGATATAAATATGAACTATATATTGATCTGCCCCTGTGCATCATGTGAAAATTCAGACCAAATTATTAGCTGTCGAGTCATAAATTGGGGAAGATCTTTTCTCTTTTCAAGCATAAAAAAGAGTATTTTAAATAAGAGGTACTGGGTGGATAAGACATTCGGTACTAATAAGAACCCCAATAGTATCCATGGACTCGAGAAGCCCTAAGTTCTTTTGCTTCTAGGGGAGGAGTCCAGGATGGATGCAAAGTGCAAAAGGATGTTGCAGTCACTGAACATCTGGACTAAGAAACTTTTGAAAAGAAGCAAATAAGCCAAAACACGTGTTCTTTCCAGCTGTGAGCATTTGAAGTAGTCTAACTCTTACATTGCTGAATGGTGGGGAAGATAAGAATTTCCTTAATGTAAGCTCATGCATGCATGACTATATGTTGGTACTATAAGTTCATCTAGTTATGTAGCAGCATCTTTTCTGTATTTGGAAAATGTGAAAGCTTCTGAAAAATTCAGGTTTTTGGAGACTACTTGCACTCATTTTAGATTTCTCAATGTAATTATGTCAGACCAAAAAACAGCTATGAATATGACCAAGACTTACAATTTCCATGTGTGCCAAATCCTTTAGGATACTTCTTTTGAAAGTATTTGTATATTTAAAAGTTTTTAGAAAAGTAAAATATATATATATGAATAGTGGAGTGAAAAATGCATGAATATTATTACTATTTCGTTAAAAAAAAAGAAAGATGCTAACATGGCACATTGCAATATTTCCATAAATGCCTGAACTCCTCAAAATCTGAATAAGTCGACATTGAAATAACACAGAAATATGCAAGCCTGGCTTGATACAGACATGTCTGAACATAACTTCTAAATAACCCTGGATAGGGGAGTTCCTGTTGAGGCTCAGCGGAAAGGAATCTGACTGGCATCCATGAGGGTGAAGGTCCCATCCCTGGCCTCGCTCAGTGGGTTAAGGATCAGGCGTTGCTGTGGCTGTGGTACAGGCCAGCAGCTACCACTCTGAATTGACTCCTAGCCTGGAAACCTCCATATGCCGAGGCTATAGACCTAAAAAGTAAAAAACAACAACAACAACAACAAAAAACCTGAATAGATGCTCCTCTAGATGGTGATTTTTTAAAAGCTAGTATGGGAGTTCCCTTGTGACTGAGCAGTTAAGGATCCAGCATTGTCCCTGCTGTGGTGTGGGTTCAATCCCTGGCCTGGGAACTGCTGCATACTGTAGGCATGACAAAAAAAATTTTTTAAATAAAAAATAAAAGATAGTATGGTACAGACATCTCTCAAAAAAGAGGGAAGGGGAGGGGACATTAGGAGAATTAGAAATTATATAAGCAGACATTTTGCCAGGTAGTTGTACAACTTTCTAAAATTCTCCCAGAATCAGTTTAATCTGGCACCAATTTAAACAAGAATTAAATGAAATGAAATAGGTATTGTGCTTGGTACATACTAGGGATTCATTAAACATTAGTTTCTTTCCTTTCCTCTGTGATACAGCAACAGATAGAGAGGATTGAGTTGATATTAAAAGAGCATTTGGCTCTGTTTCTAGGACAGTGTAGAGGGAATTAGCCAGGCACACAATTACAACTCGTTAACAATAAGGAGAGTGGCTTCCAGGCCAAGTTTTTTTTTTTTTTTTCTCAAACCTCAACACAAATCTTTAGCATATGGTTCAAGCAGCCTTAAAGATTTAAGTGTAGGAGTTCCTGTCGTGGCTCAGTGGTTAATGAATCTGACCAGGAACCATGAGGTTGCAGGTTCGATCCCTGGCCTTGCTCAGTGGGTTAAGGATCTGGCGTTGCCCTGAGCTATGGTGTAGGTTGCAGACGTGGCTCAGATCCCGTGTTGCTGTGGCTGTGGTGTAGGCTGGTGGCTACAGCTCCAATTAGACCCCTAGCCTGAGAACCTCCATATGCCTCGGGAGCAGCCCTAGAAAAGGCAAAAAGACAAAAAAAAAAAAGGAAAGATTTAAGAGTAAATGTCTATGGTTTCTTGTAAGTCTACATATTTGCTAACTCAATTACTTACCTTCTGAAAAAATAGGGGATACATTTATATTAATCTTTCATAACTGGAAGTTCTCATTGTGGCTTAGCGCGTTAAGAACCTGACTAGTATCCATGAAGATTCAGGTTCCATCCCTGGCCCCACTCAGTGGGTTAAGGATCCAGTGTTGCTGTGACTGTGGCGTAGGCCGGCAGTTGCAGCTCTGATTTGACCCCTAACCTGGGAACTTCCATATGCTGCAGGTGCAGCCCTAAAAGGCAAAAAAAAAAAAAAAAAAAAAAAAAAAAAAGAATCATTCATAGTTAAAGTGCTGTTTCTCCCCTTCCAAGGAAACCTAAAATGTTTCTAATCCTTTGGGCCAGACATAAGCAGCCCACCTTTATAGGAACTGCCCTTCTTTTTCACTGCAAATCCTTGAATTATAAATAGTTAAAAACTGGAACTGTCTCTGGAAAACAAGAATTCTAGAGAGTTATTTCTTTTTTCTGTTATTATTAACATAGGTCTCTCCAACATCTGTTATATCTTATTGAAATTCATCAAGCTAAACACAGCTGCTATTCCATTGGAAAGTGGGAATAAGGGGTGGGGAAAGTGAGAAAGGATTTTTTTTTCTTTGTGTAAATAGGAAAAAATATGATTTTTTTTTACGGTTGTTTAACTTGAGTATCCTAGGATTTTCTTGGACTTCCTGAAACTGTAGCATAGCAGACAGACAGATGTAATACGTATAAACTCACAACACCATTTAGAAGAAATATATTTCAGGCACCTGGTAAATCAGGGAATATTGTACTAAAATCTATTTCTGCTTCTGAAAGAAATGTTCATGTCTTTGGGTAATAACTTACAGTTTCTCTTTTTTCCCTAAAGCATGAAAAGTGGTCATATAGCACACCATTTCTTCAAAAACTGGAGTGCACACACAAGAAGGGATGTGGTAATTAGTGGCTTCAGGTGGTGGGACGACCACTGATATAAGGACAAGCTATTGGTAGCCACTAAATCAGTGCTTCTTGTTCTTTCCTGTCCTGTTTCTTCCACTCAGCAGCATGCAACAATCTGTAATACAAACTCAAGTATTATTTTTAAAAGTCATTGCCTTTACTGAACAAGTGTTTTAAAATAATGTGAAAAGTGAACAGAAAACCAAAACTCAAATCTTACGTAGTCCTTGGAAGTTACCAGATGCACCATCTTCCTCTTCACTTTCCTTTCTTTGGTTTGTTTTTAGAAAGGCAAGGGAAAGGTGGCATCTTTTCTTTGTCCCTTATATTAAAGCACAATAATGGATGAAATGCCAGTGCTATTCATCTCCATACTCCCAAGCAACTCGGCGTACGATATCTGTGAACTGCGACACTGAAATCAAAGCACATTTATCATGCTTTTGTTTGAAACCTTAATGCAGAATAAAAAGATGAGATGCTCTGTAATATGTTTAGGAAACATTTCAAAAAAGTGAATACAATCTTGCTTCAGGGAAGGATCTATTATAGATAACTTAGGATCCACTGCAGTTGGAGCTGAACTTGGAAACACGCAAATGATGATGTAGCACTAAATTTCAGACTTGACTGATCTTGGTAGTAGGTGAAAACCAGCAGTATGACATAAATTGTTTAGTCAAAGTGTCAGGCTTTTCTATTTCTTTTCCTTTCTTTGCAAACTCGTTTACTCTCTGTGAATGTTCATACATATGAGATCCTCAGAAACAAAATGGTCACAAATTTGTATGATTCAAGCACCCCTATTCACATTTCTAAGAAAACCATTCTGATGGGCTGAAAAGGCAGTCTAAGTAGGAAAATGGATTGGAGCAAAGCTTGCCACCTGTAACGCTAAAGTCTCTTCTTAACTTGAAGCCATATTTCTCTGACACTCTTGTGCACACCTGCCATTGTATTCCTGTTTCCCTAATCTCACTAGGATCATTAGGGGATTCTGTGAGCATTCAGACAGGCAATTACAGTAATGCAGTCTCAACACTAGCTGGCCAATGTGGGATCAACCGCCATTGTACTGAAGTCAAATAGCATGATTGCCAGTAAAGGGATTTTATGCCTGCAGTGAGTGAGAATATGCAGAAGAAACTGGATTCAAAAGCTTAGCAAGTGAGCGCCTTTTTTTTATTTCCATTGAAGACTTGGCTCTGTTGAATATTTAGGAAAACAATATTAATGCTGCTGCTTCAGAGGATCCTCGGGGAAATCTGATAAATATCTGATTAAATTTGTCTCCAACACAATTACATTAAAGTCAAACTTGTTTAACTTTTTCTATGCTTGGTTATCTCTGCACAGCCAAAAAGATGTTAATTGGCAACCTAGCTTCTAATGTATTTATACCACTGCTGGTTTATTAAGTTCAAATTTTATAATGCAAATGAAAAGGGATTGAAGCTTTTTTTTTGTAAACTTAATTCAACTTTGAGGGTTTTGTTTTTAAATAAAGGCTAAGAACTTTTCAGTTTACATTGTTTTTTACTATTGCTCTTTTAAAGAAGGTAAATTTTGGAAGATATGAGATGTGCATAGAGGTATTCTCTGTACCTCTCGATCTTAGAAAATAGAACTGAGAAAAAATTTTTCAGTATTAGAGATACTGCACCCAAACCATATTGCCAGCATTAGAGAAAGACTTTTCCATGAGAATTTATCTCTGGGAAAGGTTCTTCACACTTGAATTTCCTTCTCCAACTTTTATTCATTATATCTCTTGAATATGCCCTTAAACTACTTGTAATTTAACACAAAGTACATGAAATAAAAAAATAAGACAAAAATGGTATTTTTACTACTATATGTAAAATAGATGGGTAACAGGGACCTACCACTACACAGGGAAATTCACTCAATCCTGTCTAATAACCTATATAGGAAAAGAATCTAACAAGGAATGGATATATGTATATGTAAAACTGATTTACTTTGCTCTATGCCTGAAATCAACACAAGCTTCTAAGTCAAATATCTTTCAATAAAAATTTTTTTTAAATAGTAAAAAAATAAAAGGACACCTGAAAGCAAAAGAAGTTTCTAAAAATAGAAACAATGCATTAAAATACTGTTTTTGCACAGAACAAGATTGCTGTCTATACTCCTAAATTTTGTATAGTGTACTGATGGATTTCTATATGCAAATGAAATAGGATATTGAAATGGGAATTATCCCTTGTCTTAGTTTTGGATAAAGTTAAGACAGTGTTTGGTGCTCATGCATTCCTAATAGTGGTGCCAAAACATCTGTGCACAATTTGCTAAGGGATGATGCCAATCCTGGTCTGGTATACCACAGAGTATCACCACTTCCAGGATGTATAGACAGCGATGTGACTGATGAGGGTGCATTGGTAGAGAGACTCGTTAGAGAGTCTTTTGTCAGATACTGTGTTCTTTTGCTCACCTGAACACTGGAAGAGCATGACATCTGTCTGTAGGCAGCTGTCTGGAGGAGCCTGTGGCTGAAGGACTAAGAGTGCTGCTCTAGGAATAGCCTACACTTGGCCCAGAGTGTAGCTGAATTACCTAGAAGTGTGGGAACTAGGTCACTTCAGAGCAGCCTTGCCCATGAGGACTGTTGAAGGAATGATGTGGCCCTTACAGAGATGCACTGAAGGAACTCAGGAGCATTGTAGGCAGCACAGGGAACATCGGCCTATCATGGAACCACAGGTGGAAGATTCCCATTCTCAGATAGCCCTATATGGGAACAAAGGGCCATTGAGCATCCAGAACCCCTAGAGGGCATGATACCAATTCTAAATTCTACATTTCTCTGATTCTCACCTCTCCTCTCCTGCCGAGAGACTGCACAGAGAGAAGAACTAGGAGGGAAGATGATGAAGAAGCATACCACAAAACCCCCCCCTGCTGTAGTTTTCCAAGTCTGAGCTGAGATTAGTTGGGGGAGGGAAGAAGCTTGAATTTGGATGAGAATAAATTTCATGTTAGAGTGGACTGAACATGGAGGAACTCACAAAAACGTAAAGTGATTGGAAAAATTATGAGACTGACCTTGGGTTTCAATCATAGGCAGGCAAGAGATTGTCTACAAGGCAGGGTAAAAGGAACTGTCTTGAAAAAGAAAACTCTTGAAGCCCAGGTTATACAACCTGTTATACAAGTTTTACAAGGCATCTCCAAGGAGATCTGAATTACTCTGGATAAGAAGGAGGGAAGAATTTGAAGTTTATGAAGGGAAACTTGAAGAAGGGAGAGAGAGGCGGGGGAATCAGCACATTATGAGGAAAGAGTCAGAAAGCAAAAGCCTTTGTTGGCAGGGCTGCTAAGAAGGATACTGATAGAGCAGAAATGTCCAAGAAGATTTCAGATTGTTTTCTATGAGGCACATGTGTGTGAATAGGATATTTTAAAAGAACTTGAAGAGTTGAAGTGTCTTACTCCTGAGTCACTGTAAGGACCAGGAGAAGGTAAGCCATCAATATTAAGATGGATTCACCTAAGAACATATCCCAAAGAAGGTGATGTTTAAGCAGATTCTGTAGCAAAGAGGAAGCTTCTCTTGTAATTTCCAAAGTTTGTTTATTGATCTCATCGTTTCACTTATTATCGTATGTTCAATATTGTCTATCAATGTGTATTTAATTGTGATGGTGATGAGGGTGGTGATGAGGGTGGTCATAGGAGTAATGGTGATAATGAGGTTGGTGATGAAAACAACACCCACCATTTTTGAATATTAATGCGCTGTGTTTTTCATGAACGATTTCACTGAGCCATGGTAGGAACTCTGGCTTTTTAAAATTACTGACTTCTTCCTCACAACAAACATATGAAATAAACATTATTATCCCTATGATTTAAATAAGCTAAATAAGCAAATAACAGAGATTTGTAATTTTTTTCGTGCTATCCAGATATTTAATGGTAGATGGAGAATTTAAATGTGTTTGTCTAAAGCTTAGTAAAAATGCAAATTGAATTGAATTTCCTTTATGAAGATAACTCTTCTAAGTGTGATCTATGCCAAGACTATTTCTATTCTTCTGTCTACTTTAGATTTTATTTTCTCTTCTTTTTCTAGTTTGCCAAGGTAGAAGCTTAGATTATTAATCCTAAATCTTTTTTTCTCAATTATGCATTCAATACTGTGTTTCCTGTAAGCACAATTTTCATGCATCCCACAAACTTTGATAGGCTATGTTTTTTGGCCCCAAATGTGGTCTATCTAGGTGAACATTCCATGTGAGTTGAGAAGAATGTGTATTCTGATGTTGTTGATTGCTGATTAGATCCAGTTGGCTGGTGGTGCAGTTTAGTTCACTATATAGCCTTACTGATTTTCGGCCTGCTGGATCTGTCAATTACTAATGGAGGGGTGTTAAAGTCTCCAACTACAGCAGTGGATTTATACATTTCTCCTTACAAGTATATCAGGTTTTGCCTTGGATATTTTTTATGCACCTGTGTTAGGCACATATACATTATGGATTGCCATGTCTTCTTGAAGAATTTACTCCTTTATCATTATGTAATGCCACACTTTATCCCTGATAATTTCCTTCTCTCTGAAATCTTCTTTGAATCTTTGTACTTCTTCTTAGTAGAATCTAACTATTCTTTTGATAGTGTTAGCATGGTATATCTTTCTCAATCTCTTTACTTTTAGTCTATCTCTGGCTTTATATTGAACATGAGTTTCTTGTCAATGACATATATGTAGGTCATGGATTTGTAGCCACTCTGAAATTTTCTGTTTTAATTAGCATATTTAGACACTTGAATTTTAAAGTGATAATTGATCTGTTTTTATTAATGTGTATAATATTTATTATTGTTTTCTATTGATTGTCCTTGCTCTTTGTTTCTTTTCTTTTCTTTTTTATATTCTACTCTTTTTCTGCCTTCTCTGGCTTTAATTGAGCCTTTTATATTATTCTAATTTTTCTCCTTTTAATTATACTAATAAGTTATACTTTTTTCACTTTTTTGTTTCCCTCGAATTTGAAATATGTATTTACAAGTAATTAAAGTCCTCTTTCAAATAACATTATACACATCATGGCTAGGACAAGTGGCTTATAACAGAGAATTCTCAATTCCTCCTTCCTATGTCTTAAGATATAATGTCATTAATTTCACTTATTTTAAGTAGTAATCGCTAAATACCTTGTTTCTATTATTCTTTTGAACAAATTTTATTTTAGATCAATTAAGAAAAAAAATTTTATTTATGTCTCCTCTAATGTGCTTCCTTTATGTGATCCAAGTTTCTATATCATTTGTCCTCTTTCTAGATAATTTAACATTTTCTTGGCAAAATAGGTGACAAACTCCCTCAATTTTTGTTTGTCTAAGAAAGTATTTCTTTTTCACTTTTGAAGGACAATTTTGCTGGATAAAGAATTCTAGGTTGGTGGGTTTTTTCTTTCAACACTAAATATTTCACTCCACTCTTCTTGTTTACATGATTTCTGAAGAAAACATCCAATGTAATTCTTATCCTTGTTCCTACACAGGAAAGGTGAATTTTTCATCTAATTTCTTTCAAGATTTTCTCTTTGTGAATTATTAATAGTTTGAATATGATATGACTAGGTGTAGACTTTCTGGGATTTAGCCTGCTTAGTATTCTCTGAGCTTCCTGGATCTGAGTTTCCTGACTCTGTTATTAGTTTTGGAAAATTATCAGCCATTACTACTTCAAATATTTTCCTTTCTTCTGTTTTTGGTATTCTCATTATATATATGTTGCACCTTTTATAATTGTTCCACAGTTCTTGGATATTCTATTCCATCTTTTAAAAAATTTCCTCTGCTATGCTGCTTTTGTCTCCACTGTTGTCTCCAAGTTTTCCTAGATACTTCTTAAATAGGGTTTGAGGATTGCAGTCTTTTTAGCTGCAATCTCCTGTTATTACTCAGGGGCCCTACTGATGTGTCAGTAAGATGTAGGAGCAGAGATGTGTTCTCTGTGCCATGGTTCAGTGTCAGTCTTTTAGTAAGACTGAATTGGGTATTTCCCTTCCCACTTGTCAAAGGCTAGAGGGGGCTGGAGTTGGGTATTTCTTTTCCTCCAGGTTGATTAGGTTTTGATTAAAATTGTATCCTTTAAGAGAAGGAAAGGCCTTGTTAAGTAGAACTGAGGACTCTGGGCATATTTCAGAATTGTTACTTTTCCTCTCCCCTTGCTAGAAACACAAGGGAGTTTTTCTCATATCTTCACAGTGAGAATCTGATAGGGCTCCTGGAGGTTAAAAATTTCAGAAGTATGAGGGCCCTCCTAAGACTAGCTTAGAGTTAAAAACTCCCAGGGGATCCAATCTTAGGACAGAGGATTTTCTCCTAATTGCAACTCAAGCAAAATTGGTGGGTTACAGTGCAGTTGACAGGGTAGGGTTCAAGAAAACTTCTTAGAGAGTATGAATTCATGCCTTCTAGCATTTATGATACCTGACTGATACCTGACTGTTGAAGGACAGAGGGAATGAATAATGCCTACCAAATGAGAAGGTGTCTTGAGAACAAAATTTGAGGAACACAGCTCCATAATCAATGGACTGGTTTACTGTAGGGTAACTTAACCACAGGATGAGATCTGTCAGACAATGATATGGAAGCATTCACAACTATACTCCTCACCACTGAAGGATCATTGGGACAATTCTATAGTTAATCTGGGGTATGGGAGCTCATGCTTGGAAATAGGATGTTCATTCCTACATGAAGACTTATGGATAGTAACTAGGCTTGGGGTCACTAGCAATATGTCAGTGAGGGCCCTTGTCATTGTTTAGGAACTAACAGTGCATACAGGCTACCTGGTCCTAATGATTTTAAATAATATTTATTAACTACAAAGTCCTAAATGACAGAGAAGTGATTTATAAATTTATTGGTACAATCCTGGGTAGGGTCAATGGAAAGACAAGAGTAATTGTATGGGCCCAAAGTGGTGTCAGTTTTGCTAATAGCCATACACTGACTTAGACCTGAGAGGTCTAAAAGCAAGAGCTGCTCTAATGACAAAATTGGTGGAGAAAAACAAATGTGAGTTTTCTGTGCAGCAACTGAAGACCCAGTAGAAGGAAACCAGGCTCATCATTATGAAAGGAATTCCACCCAAATGGAATGCCAGGCAAAGTGATCCCACAGTGGTTATAAACCATGGAAAACCAGAGACTGAGGACGGAGCTATATATCCTGCTACATCAGAAAACATAGAAAACGTCACCTGCATTAGGATATTACAGCTGATGGAGCCCCAACAGGAATGTATAAAACAACTAAAAAGATTTTATCATTAGAATCCTTCATACTCAGAGGGCCGCAAGACCAGATGACAACTGTAGTATCAAGTAAATTGTTCTGCCCTATATCACATTCTTTCCTCAATTCAAATTCTGTAGCAGCTGGATGCAGCCTGGTGAATGGAACAGAAATAGTAGAAGAATTAGGTATCAAAAATTGAGGCATTACAGAAGTAAGAAATAATTTTGCTTTTCAAATCAAAGTGAGGTTGATTGGCCCTTCTGTAGGACCTACTGCTTTAAAAGATCTAAATGGTAGTCATCATATCAGGTATTAAGGGTCAGAGCAATATAAAATATCTTATTCCATTATCTCTATCAGTATACTCATATTGTCACACAGTGTTTATGGGTCTCAAACAACCTGGTTCCCAGAGTTAAAGCTAGATACTTGTTGGTAACTTTATCATATCAGGAGATTCTGTATCTACTTACCACAAATTTGAGAGGAACTTTCAGTTTTTAGTTCTAAAGGAAATTCAAAATATTTCTGGGGAGGAAAAGCAGCATCCAATTGTACTTGATGGTAGATATCAGATTTTCTAGCTTAGATCATGCCATCTTTCCTATAGAGACATGTTTGTGTTACTTCCCTAACTTGGGGAAAAGATTATGAGAAAACGTCTGTGAGGTCGAAGTGATTTATATCTTTGTAGACAAGCAGGAGAGAATAAAGTTGGATTTAGGTGTTTTATCAGGTGGTTCTACCCATTTGCTGGATATTCAAACCACCTGAGAGATTATTTTAATTAAGAAAATTATTATGGCCACACCCATGGCATATGGAAGTTATTGGGCCAGAGATTAAATCTGAGCCACAGTTGCAATCTCAGCCTCAGCTATAGCAATAGGGGTTCCTTTAATCCAATGTGCTGGGTCAGGGATTGAAGCCATGCCTCCACAGTGACCCAAGCCACTGCAGTCAGATTCTTAACCCACTGAGCCATGGTAGGAACTCTGGCTTTTTAAAATTACTGGCTTCTTCCTTCATTTCCAGCACAGACAAAATAAATCAGAATATGGGGACTAGGGATTTTAAAATCTTCCCAAGTGATTTTAATGATCTGCCAGGGTGGCAAACCAAGGTTTGAGAAATAAACCAAAAAAAAATCTAAAATGTGAATTTACCAAATGAAGAAAAGAAGATTTGGGCAAGCTTTCTGCTATCCTGTATTAAGCAAGAAATATATGCATTTGCACTATGTGAGATACTCTGTAAAAGATGCCTGGGAGGTAGAAATAATTATCCTTTTGACGACTGAAGAAACTGGTAAGCAGCTTAACTGTGTTGAATAATATCACATGGGTAGTAAAAAGCAGAGGCAGGCTATCTGATTGATGCTAATGAACACATTGAATGTAGGGACTGTTTTATTCATCTTGCATCTCCTCTACTTTCTGTTGCACCCAGATCAGCCTCTAGCAAAGCATCTGCTCTAGAATAGGGGTTTTGTAAAATGGACCATGAATGTCCTAACTCATGAGACAGGATATTTTTGAAGCAGTTTTTTTCTCTTATCACCTACTTCAGCTACCTCTTCAGATTAGCCTAGGCAGCCTATGAGAAGATTGACTTTTGGTGCCTTCCATGTAGTCTATGACATTCAGTCATGCCTGAGACCATGAAAAAGTCCAGTCAGTTCCAGCTTAGTTAAGGTCATGGACATTGGCAGAGACTAGAGCACAGCCAGAAATAGGTAGCCAAGGAACTGGTATGTAGAGAGGTAGGTTCAGAAAATAGTCAAGAGTAGAGTTCAGTACCAGGTTAAGTCATGAGTTAGATGGTCAATGTGAGATAAACATCTCACCAGTGAGAAGCAATTGCCTTTTTTCAAGAACAAATCTCAAGGAATCAGAATTAGGATAGGAGTTCTCATTGTGGCTCAGTGGAAATGAATCTGACTGGCATCCATGGGGATACTGATTCGATTCCTGGCCTTGCACATTGGGTTAAGGATCTGGCATTGCTATGAGCTGTGGTGTAGAGCAGCAGCTACAGCTCCAATTCAACCCCTGGTCAGGGAACCGCCATATGCCCTCCCTCTCAAAAGACAAAAAAAAAAAAAAAAAAAAAAAAAAAAAAAGGAAGAATTAGGATACCATTAGTAATCAGTGTCAGGAGCCAACGAACCCAGAATCTGAAGCCAGGTGCTGGGATCATGAACCATGAAGTGACACAACAACTGGAGTGCAGAGTATTTGACACTGGGAGATCAAGTTAAATTAAATCCTCCAGATATGTGTTAAGTGGCCATTTATGTGCAAGTCACTGAGAACTGTAATGCTAATGCAAAAATAAATAAGACAAAGACTTTATCCTGAAGGAGGGAAGAATCTACTAGGAGGACAAAAGAGAAAGTTATCAGAGTATATACAAAGGAGATAATACTGGAGTTCCTGACATGATGCAGCAGAAACGAATCCCACCAGGAACCATGAGGTTGTGGGTTTGATCCCTGGCCTGGCTCAGTGGGTTGAGGATCTGGTGTTGCCCTGTGCTGTGGTGTAGGTCGCAGATGTGGCTCAGATCTGGCATTGCTGTGGCTGTGGTATAGGCTGGTGGCTACAGCTCCGATTAGACCCCTAGATTGGGAACATCCATATGCTGCGGGGTGCAGCCGTAGAAAGACAAAAAGACAAACAAACAAAAAAAGGTAATACTGAAGATTTAGGGGTATTAAATAGAGTTGAGACAAAATGTCTCATAGTAGAGGTGAAGTCAGAATTGTGCCTGGAGTCCTACTGTATAGCACAGGATAGTCAATATCCTGTGATAAACCATAGCAGAAAGGAACATGATAAAGAATATGTACATACGTATCTGAATTAGTTTGCTGTCCACCTGAAAGTAACACAACTCTGTAAATCAACTATACTTCAACAGTTAAAAACATAAAATTACATTTAAAAAAGAAATGGTCTTGAAAAATAGGTAAGAATTTTTTTTATTTTCTGAATGAGTTATTTTCTATTAATAAAATCTTTTAACATTATATTTAAAGGACTTGCTTGTGATATCACTAAGATATAACATTGTCTAGCAGTAAATTAATCAAGATATATTTTCTTTTAATTCCCCTTGTGGGTTCAATAAATTATGATTGACAAAAATTAAGTAAAATTTAACACTCCTTTTGCCCCACTCCTTGTCACCTCAAGGAGCCTATGATTTTCTTAATGGTCCCACTAAAGAGTCAAGGTGATATTCTTCATGTTACAACATTCCAGAATTCTCTTACTCTTTAGGTAATTATATGTAGACATAATTACTTGGTATTAATAAATGTGACTTTTGTTTCCAGTTTGTCCTCTCGAGAGTCTTTACAATATCATTAGAGAAGAAACGTTGAAGGGTCTTGCTAAGTCAGAATGTTCGTGGGAACTCTACGGATAAGTTTTACTTGCCAAAAGGAGAGTCCATAAGGAAGTAGCATTGTCTTTAAGTCACTAGAAATCTTTGTGTGTGTGTGTGTGTGTGTGTGTGTGTGTGGCTTAAACAATGAAGATTGATTTCTCAGAGTTCTGGAGGCTGACATCTCCAACCAAAGCTCCAGCAGAGTGAATATCTGGGGTGAACCCACTTCCTGGTTAGAGTCTTTCACTGTGTCCTCACAGGACAGAAGGGGTGAGAGAGCTCTCTGGAGTCTGTAAAGTTCCTACAGGAATACCTCATTATATTGCATTTCTAAGATATTTTAGCTTTTGCAAATTGAAGGTTTGTGGCAACCAAAAATAATTGTGTGATTTGCTTTATTGTGATATTGGCTTTTTGGAGAGCCTTGTCATTTGCAGCATTTTTGTTTCTGGTTGCAGCCTTTTCTTTTCTGCCTAGAGAAGTTCCTTCAGTATTTGTTGTAAAGCTGGTTTAGTGTTGCTGAATTCTCTTAGCTTTTGCTTATCTGTGAAGCTTTTGATTTCTCCTTCAAATCTAAATGAGAGTCTTGCTGGGTAAAGTAATCTTGGTTGGAGGTTTTTTCCTTTCATCATGTTAGGTATATGATGCCACTCCCTTCTGGATTGCAGGGTTTCTGCTGAAAAATCTGCTGATAACGTTATCAGGGTTCCTTTGTATGTTAAATTTGTTTCTTTTCCCTAACTGCTTTCAAGATTTTCTCTTTGTCTTTAATTTTGGTCACTTTGATTAATATGTGTCTCAGGGTATTCCTCCTTGGGTTTATTTTATATGCTACTCATTGTGCTTCCCGGATTTGAGTGAGTGGTTCCTTTCCTGTACTAAGGAAGTTTTTGGCTATTATCTCTTTGAATATTTTTTCTGTCCTCCTCTCCTTCTGACAACCCTATAATACGGAAGTTGGTGCATTTAACATTGCCCCAGAGTTCTCTGAGACTCTCTTCATTGGTTTTCAATCTTTTTTCTCTTTTCTGTTCCGCATCCATGATTTCCACTAATCCATCCTCCACCTCGCTTATTCGTTCTTCTGCCTCCTGTCTTCTGCTGTTGGCTGCTTCTAATGAATTTTTTATTTCAGTTATTGTATTTTTCACCTCTTCTTGCTTAAGTTTTATGTCTTGTATTTCTTTGCTCAGTGTTTCCTGTAAATTATCCATCTTTGCCTCCAGTTTATTTCCAATGTCTTTCATCATCTTCAGCATCAACAGTCTAAAGTCTTTTTCCTGGAGGCTGAAAATCTCCTGATCACTTGGCTGTTTTTCTGGGGTTTTTCCTTTATCCCTTATCTAAGTTATAGTTCTCTGTCTTTTTATTTTTATAGGTTTTTGGTGTGGTGACCTTTTTACAGACAGTAGAGTTGTAGTCTCTCTTACTTCTGGTGTCTGTCCCCCTTGTGGCTGAAGTTGGTATGGGGTCTTGCTGTAGGTTTCCTGATGGGAGGAAGTGATGCCTGCCCACTGGTAAATGGGGCTGATTCCTATCCCTCTGGTGGGTGGGGCTTTGCCTCTGGGTGAGATTAGAGGTGGCTGTGTGCGTGGGATTCTTTAGGCAGCCTGTTTACTTATGGGTGGAGCTGTGAGCCCACCTGGATTGTTGTTTGTCCTGGAGCTTCTCAGCACCGATGGGTGGGGCCAGATTTTTCCCAAAATGGTCACCTCCAGAGAAAGGCATGCTGATGAATATTCCTGAGAGCTTTGCTTCCAATGTCCTTTCCCCACAACAAACCACATTCCCCCCTGTTTTCCCAGAAGGTCCTCCAAGGACTGCAGTCAGGTTTGACTCCAATTCCTAGGGAGACTTTGCTTTGCCCTGGAACCCAGTGCAGGTGAAAGTCTGTGTGCGCCTTTTAAGAATGAGGTCGCCGTTTCCCTCAGTCCCATGGAGCTCCTGCACACAAGCCCCCCTGGCTTTCAATGCCAGATGCTCCAGGGGCTCTTTTTCCCAGTGCCAGATCCCCAGGAGTGGGGATTTGATGTGGGGCTCAGAACTCTCACTCCTATAGGTGAGTCTCTATGAACCAGTTACTTTGCAGTCTGTGGGGCGTCCCGCCCGGGAGGTATGGGGTTGCTTATATCGTGTAATCACCCTTCGTACCTCTTGATGTGGCCTCCTCTTTGTCTTCTGGAGCAGGATAGATTTTTGAAAGTTTCCGGTCCATTTGGTTGAAGATTGCTCAGTATTTGGTTGTTTTTAGGAGAGAAGTTGAGCTCCAGTCCTTCTATTCTGCCATCTTAATCCAATCTCAATAGGTGAGAATTTGATAGGTACTCCGAGCAGTGAAATGAGAGTTTTTTTAAAAGGTGGATGGAGATCTCAGGCCCTATAAGACTAAATTTCAAAAACAAGACCCAGATTTTAGAAAACTGATATTACAGATTTAGAATATATCAGCATCATAGGTAGGTGGTTTACCTGGGCCATGAGACTGTTTTAAATATATGAAGAGAATGTTTGGGAGGCAGAGGCAAATGTCAAGGTTCTTTCTTTGAAGGGACTGTGCTTTGTCCCTGAATCACTGACAGGGCTCCAAAACACAACACACACCAGGGGCTCAAGAAAGTTTGATAAAAAGAGCTCAGTGGGTTAAGGGTCTGGCATTGCCATGAGCTGTGGTGATGGTCACAGACGAGGCTCAGATCTGGCATGGCTGTGGCTGTGGCTGTGGCATAGGCCGGCAGGTACAGCTCTGATTGGACCCCTGGCCACAGACCTCAATATGCTGCAGGTGTTGTCCTAAAAAGGAAACAAAAAGAAAGTTTGACGAAAAGAATAGATGCGTGTATATGCATATCTGAACCATTTTGTTGCACAGTAGAAATTATCACAACATTGTAAATCAACTATACTTCGTTAAAACTTTAAAAAGTAAAAAACAAAGTTTGACAAAGGAATTTTTTGTCAGAGGTCGAAAAGCTTGTGAGGACATTCAAAAATCAGTGTTACTTGGGGGAGTTCCTGTTGTGGCTCAGTGGTTAACGAATCCGACTAGGAACCATGATGTTGTGGGTTCAATCCCTGGCCTCGCCCAGTGGTTACAAATCCGGTGTTGCTGTGAGCTGTGGTGTAGGACACAGGTGTGGCTTGGATCCCTCATTGCTGTGGCTGTGGCATAGGCTGGCAGCTACAGCTCCCATTAGACCCCTAGCCTGGGAACCTCCATATGCCATGGGAGCAGCCCTAGACAAGGCCAAAAAAAAAAAAAGAAATCAATGTTACTCAAAATCTTTTTTTTTTTTTAGCCACTGCAAACAATAATAACAAAGCATCTGGGGCAGGGTTTGTGTATCTTAGAGAACAATCCCTTCAGGATAATGAAAGGAATTCACTCCTTTTCCTGCTTTGTTAGCTTTTGAATGAATTTAGTGTCTAGGGTAGCAACTCTGGGAGTTGCTTAAGCTTAAGGATTTTTGACTAATGTTAATGTTTTTTTATACTGGCCTATAACTTTCAGCCATAAGTCAATTTGTTAGCACTGCAACAACCAAATATTTTCATTCAAACTTACTCTAGTTAAATCTTGCTTTACAGTATTAAAAAAAAAAAAAAAACAAAACCTACATGGTATTTTTAATGATTATGCATTATGTCTCCCAGAGATATTTTCTTTTAAAAAACATTGTTTTTTGGGAGTTCCTATAGTGGCTCACTGGTACCAAACCCAACTAGTATCCATGACGATGTGGGTTTGATCTCTGGCCTCATTCAGTGGGTTAAGGATCCAGTGTTGCCATGAGCTGTGGTATAGGTCTCAGACACAGCTCAGATCCAGCATCGCTGTGACTGTGGTGTAGGCTGACAGCTGCAGCTGTGATTCAACCCCTAGCCTGGGAACTTCCATGTTCTATAGACGCAGCCCTAAAAAGACAAAGTAAATAAATAAATAATAAATAAATAAAAACTGTGGTTGTTTTTCATGTTCAGGATGGATGTCATCACTGGGGTTTCTCAGTCATTATATTAGCTCTGTGTCAGAAGGCTCATACTCTACTATAAATATGGACATTCTGGACACCATTTTTCTCTCAAATATCAAGATGACTCTATATTTTATCATGTCATAGCCATTTCAAATTTGGCAGCAAGTGTTTCATGTTTTACTATTGGAAAAAAAAAAAAACAACAGTAGGAATCTCAGTTTGGTGCCAAATTGTAGACATTCACTCATTTGCCATTTGGCAAAGGATTCCATCTATTACTTTTGTACCCTAGTGACTATACTGATTACCTTTCGATTTCCTAATCCTGAACACCCAGGAAACCTAGGTTACCATAGAAATTGCTTTTCTACTTATGTATGATTTAACTCAGCTAGGTTATTTTTTTCCCTAAATGATTCCAAATTTGATCATTGTTAAACTACAATAATATTTCCTATAATGAAGTCACATTTCTAGAATTCTACTCTCTGGTAAAGGTACAACTTTTATGGCTGAATTTTTGTAGGAGTACATTTGAAAAGGTCAGCCATACAGAGACTTTTAGATCTTTGATCTGCATTCTAATCACCTGGAGACTTCATTCAAATGCAGATTCTGGTTTAACAGAGCCACACGGGCCTGGGAATATGCATTTCTGAAGGTTTCCAGATACTGGAGGAGCAAGGAGCAAGGGGATGAAGAATCTGTTTTGTTGTTCTTTACAAATTCTAAATGATTTAAATTATTTTAATACTTTGTATTTGATGTTTGGAATATCAAAGTTTTACACTTTTCTGTTGCTCACGAAAGAAGTTAATAGAGCAAAGATAACATGACTCTGTCAATTTGACAACTGAGAAAAATGCAGGCTAAGTGACATAATAGGAACCACTGTATGGTCCTATCTCTTTATCACATTAGTGCTTGGAGATGAAGTCAATAAATGTCTTCTTGGAATTTTAAGAACGGCATTTATCATAGGTACACATCCTGCTGATACAGTCCTTTCAGTGCAGGAATGCAAGAAAGAAATATCTCTGGTAGAGGAAATGTTTCTTTCATAGTACAAAAAAATGTAGCTTTCTTTAATATTTTTTTCTTCTGGCCCCAAATTTAAATATAGAATACTGGTTTTCATAGCATTAATAATGATGCTGGTGTCTGACTTCAAAAGTATTCTCCTGATTCTAGCTAGTAAAGTGCTATTTGTACAAGGCTAAAAATATTTTGCAACACCTCTGCGAAAACAGGTAGAAATATCCAGGTTTGATTCCCGTTTTTTGAAAGCTGAATGTGTTTCCTCTTCTCCAAGGAAATATTTAAAGGGCATGAATCAGGGCCCTCTTTTCAGTGTAAGTGGAAAAACCCATGGGCAGATAGTGAAACTGACAAATAAGCTTTAAGGGAGCTGTCAATCATGGACTCCTTTGCTGAGACTATAGCATCTAGCTACCTGCTCCAAGTTCTCCTTTTCTGTAACCAAGTCTTCAATGGCTCAAATTGAAAACATAAGCAAGACAATCAAAATGAACAGCTCAGCCTTTGCCTCTCCCCACGGCAATAGAAGTAATGATTTTAGATACTGCTTCTGCAATAGCTTAATACCAGTAATGTCATCTCCCATTTGAAATAATGTTCTTATGGAGTAGATAACTCTAAAGCACATAAAATGAAAATACCATGGACTTAAAAGTAAATAGTATGGATTATTCCTTAAGGAACCATGGAGTCAAAGGCAGACATGCCAGATAGAAAAATCTTTGCTTTAGTGTCACACTAAGAATAAGGTGCTTCAGGCAAAGCTTCTGTTGCACCCCAGTCCATCCAAAAAAATCTTCAACAATCCTTATATCCCAAAGAAAGGAAAAAGGAAAACTTGCACTTACCCATATTACATCATATACTCAATTTTAAAATGTTCAAAATTTTGATGAAAGTTCCCTTTTTCACTTCCCCCTGATGGACTTTGTTTTCACAATTCCCCATCATTTTCCACCCTCATACTTGATCTCTCTGTTTTTTTTGTTGTGTTTTGTTTTTTGTTTTTGTCTTTAGTCTTTTTAAGAGCTGCACCCATGGCATATGGAGGTTCCCAGTCTAGGGGTTGAATTGGAGCTGTAGCTGCCAGCCTACACCACCGCTCACATCAACGCCGGATCCCTAACCCAGTGAGCAAGGCCAGGTATTGAATCCACGTCCTCATGGGTACTTGTCAGGTTGGTTAACCACTGAGCCATGATAGGAAATCCTGTTCTCTTGAAGAGAACTGTATTTGCCTTTTCCTTTTTTAAAAATTTTTAATGACTTTTATTTTTTCCATTTTAGTTGGTTTACAGTGTTCTTTCAATTTTCTACTGAACAGCAAAGTAACATACATATATATGTATGTATTTTTTTTTCCTCACATTATCATGTTCCATCACAAGTGACTAGATATAGTTCCCTGCGCTATGCAGCAGGATCTCATTGCTTATCCATTCCAAATGCAGTAGTTGGCATTTATTAACTCCAGACTCCCAGTCCATCCAACTCCCTCCCCCTTGGCAATCACAAGACTATTCTCCAAGTCTATGAGTTTCTTTTTTGTGGAAAGGTTCATGCTAAGAGATATGACTATTCACCATGGTGGTACCTGTCTTTTAATGGTTCTCTGTCACTTAGAGTCCAAATACCATAGAATGGTATAGTAGTCCTGTCATTATTTAGTTTCCAGTTTCTGTCTTCACCTTGGCCTCAGTTTCTATCATCCTCACCGCCTCTTCTTACCCACATCATGGAAGAGACCACAGCCCTTAGGTAAGGGCAGCAGGGAAATGAGATATAGAGGCCACACCCATGATATCTGTCTCTTTTGAAGTCTTCATTCCTAGAAAACCAGGTCTAATCTCTATTTAAGAGCTTTAATAATGCCTCTTCTTAGGAAGACAAGTTTTTTGGAGAGGAACCTATAACTTTAAATATTATTAAAGATACAGATCATTAATTTCTTTGTAAAACAAAATACTCCTACCAGTTTATTTACATATTTTTCTCTCCATCAAGACCTTGTGCTTTCTACAATCAGATGCACATTATATTCATGTCGATTATAAAAACAACTAGCACAGGATTCAGCATATAATGTTCCTTTAAAAAAATCTTTAATGCATGAATGAATGTAATACTGTTTTTCCTGGCAGACTGTGTGTACAAGAGTTAGGAATTAATTTGTCATTTTCACTGAAGGTTTGTCAACAACATGTAGATCTTAAAGGTGCTGTCTGTCTTTAAGTTTGGTGGATTTTAGGTGCCTAGTGTCTTGGAACACAAGGCATTTTTTTTAAAATTACGAAATATATTAATATACTAGAGGGGTATAAAACTTTCATGTATATTTTAAAGTATATTTTAAAGAATAATAACTATGCCAGCATCAAAGTAATGAAAACCCTCATTAAGGACTGAAGATTACCAGTAACTAACCAGCCCCTGATCCAGTTATCTTTGAGGGCACATCCCTCTCTACCTATACCGAAGAATAACCACCCTCCTCACGGATGTGAGTATAATTTTGTTGCTCTTTGTGATTTAAGCGTCTTGTGAATATGATCCTAAGAATGTAAAATTTCGTTCTCCCTACTTTTGAACCTGATCTACCATATGAATATTTTAAGTTATATGTCTTTCATTCACTCTTTTATGAAATTCATCTCTGGTGATGTTTGTACCTGTAGTAAATTCATTTTCACTGCTATATTATGCCATCGAATGATGATATCCCACTTTATAAATTCAATGTACTCCATTAAGATCTATGCTGATGTTAACACATATGTATTCTGTAGGCATAAATAAGAGTTATCTAATTTATTGAAACCTATTAATGGAATTGGTGGGTCATGGGGCATATGAATTTCATATTCAGGTAAAGGCAAAGACGTTTTGCAGTTTATGATTCACCAAGCAATGAATGAAAGTCTCTGTTGATTCATGTCCTCGCTAATATTTGATAATATGTAGACAAAATTTTTACTGGTCTAGTGGGTGTGATATGGTATTTCATTCTAATTTTTATTTGCATTTCTTTGATTGTTACTGAATCTGAGTATATTTTGCTTATTCATTCAAGATTCCTCTTCTTTGAAGTGCCTATTCAGATATTTAGCCCAAATCAGATCTATTTTAAGTTATCTTCCAGATATTGGTCATTTCTAAATTTATGTGAGGTAAATATATTCTCAGATATTCTTTCTTTAAAGTGTCATGATATGTAGAAAAATCTCATTATAATATAATCATTTATTATTCTACAGCTTGCTTTTCACAATTAGTGAAAAGACTTGGTTTTCTGGTTTGGTAAGAGTTAGAAATATATTAATTTTGTATCCTTCAACTATGCCAAATTCATTTATGAGTTCTAACAGTTTTCTGGTAGTGTCTTTAGGGTTTTCCAATTATAGTGTCATGTTATCTGCGAACACTTATAGTTTTAATTATTCTTTTCTAACTTGGATTCCTTTTATTTCATTTTCTTCTCTGATTGCCATTGCTAGGACTTTTCACAACTATGTTGAATAATAGCGGTGAAAATGAACATCCTTGTCGTGTTTCTGATCTTAGTGGAAATGTTTTCAGTTTTTCACCATTAAGAATGATGTTAGCTGTGGGTTTGTCGTATGTGGCTTTTATCGTGTTGATTGCATTTCTGTATACTAACAATGAAAGATCAGAAAGAGAAATCAGAGAAACCATATATTTGCAATCACATTAAAAAGAATAAAATAGCTAGGAATAATCCTACCTGAAGAGATAAAAGACCTATACTCTGAAAACTACAAGATGCTGATGAAAGAAATCAGAGACAACACAAACAAATAGAAAGACACACCATGCTCTTGGACTGGAAGAATCAATGTTGTCAAAATGAGTATACTACCCAAGGCAAACTACAGATTCAGTACAATCCCTATCAAATTACCAAGGACGTGCTTCACAGAACTAGAACAGAATATTTTAAAATTTGTTTAGAAACACAAAAGACCCCAAGTAGCCAAAGCAATATTGAAAAAGAAAAATGGAAATAGAGGAATTAGGCTCCCTGACTTCAGACAGTATACAAAGCTACTGTTATGAAAACAATATGGCACTGGCATATAAACAGAAATATAGATCAGTGGAACAGGATAGAAAGCCCAGAAATAAACCCAAGCACCTAAGGTCGATTCATCTATGACAAAGGAAGCAAGAACATACAGTGGAAGAAAGAAGGTCTCTTCAATAAGTGGTGCTAGGAAAACTGGAAAGCTACGTACATGCAAAAGAATGAAATTAGAATACTCTCTAACACCATACACTAAAATAAACTCAAAATTAGGATTAAAGACCTAAATAGAAGGCCAGATACTATAAAACTCCTAAAGGAAAACATAGGCAGAACACTCTTGGACATAAATCTAGCAAGATCTTATTTGATTCACCTCCTAACATAGGGTCCATAAAAATAGGCACATGAAAAAGTGCTCATCACTAATTATTAGAGAAATGCAAATCAAAACTGCAATGAGGTATCACCTCACACTGGTCAGTATGGCTGTCATTAAAAAGTCAATAAATAACAAATTCTGGAGAGGGTGTGGAGAAAAGTGTACCTTCCTTCACTGTTGATGGGAATGTAAATTGGTACAACCACTGTGGAAAATAGTGTGGAGGTACTTCAGAAAACTAAATATATGATCCAGCTATTCCACTCCTGGGCATATATCCAGACAAAACATTCATCCAAAAATGTAAATTGGTACAACTACTATTGAAAACAGCATGGAGGTACCTTAGAAAACTATATATACAGAACTACAATATGACCTAGCAGTCCCACTCTTGGGTATGTATCCAGACAAAACTTTTCCTTGAAAAAGACACATGCACCCCTATGTTCACTGCAGCACAATGGCCAAGACATGGAAACAACCCAAATGTCTATCAACAGATGAATGGATTGAGAAGATGTGGTACATACGTACAGTGGAATACTACTTGGCCATAGAAGGGGCAAAATAATGGCATTTTCAGCAACATGGATGGAACTAAAGATTCTCATACTAAGTGCAGTAAGTCAGAAGGAGAAAGGCAAATATCATATGATATCACTTAAATGTGGAATCTAAAATATGGCACAGACAGTCCTATCCACAGAACAGAAAACAGTCTCAGAAACACTGAGAACAGATTTGTGGTCAGGGGCAGGGAAGGAAGTGAGATGGATGGAGAGTTTGGGGTTTGGTGGATACAAACTGTAACATTTGGAATGGAAGGGCAATGGGGTACTTCTGTACAGCACAAGGAACTGTGTGTGATTGGGTCATTTGCTGTGTGTAACAGAAATTGAGGAAACATTGTAAATCAACTATACTTTAAAACAAGAAGAGTTAGAAATATAATTTTCTTTTTTCGCCTCCGATGTATTAGTACCGTCTACTGTAGTGTCCACTGCATTTCTTCCACTCAATTTCTAAGACCATGTCTGTCAAGTAACAGGTGTACATATATAGAGAGAAGTCTCCTTCTAGGTTTTCTATTTCAGTTTTTCATTTGTCTATTTTTCTTATCTGATAATTTAATGAGAGAAGAGAGAAGTAACACATGAAAAATAGGAAAGAGCCATACATATTTTGGAATTAATTTATAGTTGATTGTAATATAAGCACTAGGACTATTAATTTTTTTTTACACCAAAAGTACCACTTCATAGACTAATTGGGCATACCTATAACACAGATAAACAAGACCACCTACGTGGTTTGGAGAATCTGGTGAAAAATGAAAATACAAGGCCCCTTGTTTAAAATTATTAAAAATTTCAAGCTGGTGGCATCAGAGCATTAAACCAAGCATGGGCCCCTTCTGACTGTGGGGCCCTGTGAGATGGCACAGATCACACATCCTTGAAATCAACCCTGCAGATAAAAGATAATGAGCTAATTCCTTTTTCCTATGAGAATTATAACATACTGCAAGAATGAGATCCAGATTCTTACAGAAAATCATTTTCAATAAGGAAAAATAGTTTAGCTGGATGAAATTAAACACCTAGCATGGAATCAGGTATTTTAAACACTGAATTTCATTTAATAGTAGCCAATATACCTGTAATGATAAGGGCTTCTAATAACAAGGAGAAGAATTAATCTTTAGTTGGTCTGCTTTTATTCCTCACTCTAATTACACATTTGAATCTCTTTTACATATTCTTATGCTTCTGCTTGACTGACATGCCATATTACATGTAACAGTCTTGGATTCAATGGCATGACATACCAAACTGACTGTATTCTTTACATAGTTTCCTGCTGTGTTTACTTTGCGATGTGTTAAGGAAATGTTGAAAGGAATTTATAGCCAACCCCTGTACTAGTTAATGTGCCAGGAGTACTTAACTGAAAGATTATTTGAATTGGTGCCTGTGGATATATCCTCTTGTAACCTCTTATTAGATATTTTCATATTTGCTAAAAGAAATAAACTATTTGTAATATTAAGTTCGCTCAATTTTGTTTAGAATATGTTAAATAGTGCCTCTGTTATTCAGTATTGTTATGGACTCTTGTATTCCATGTAATTAAATTTTGAAGAGTACCAAAAATTATAATTTAATTTTAAAAACTTCAACTGTTTACCATTCTTTTTCTACATAAAAGAATTCTTTATGATCTTAATAGTTCACTACCTTGCCTTACTAAACAGAGTATTTCAAGCATTATTGGCTCTTTCATCCATAGTTTGGTTATATTTATAAACTCTATTTTGGATATAAATTATTGAGCTGGGTTATGACTTCTCAGTCATAAGTGTATGTAGTTTTTGAGTCTAATTTCATTGATTCTTCTATCCAATGACTCTTGGTTAGATTGTCAGTGATAACTTTTTATATATTGGTGTGCCTTCAGATTGTGCTCTGTTCTAATTTGCTTTTCCTAATATGATTAAGAAAATTTAATTATTTTATTTTAATTATTAGAATTCTGTGTCAAATAATTCAGAGGCTTCAAAGTATGTGCCCATTGGAGAGGTGCAATAAATATTTCTTAAATAAGTGAATATTCAGTGCTATCTGGATTCAAAACACCGGATATTTTCACAGCATAAAAGGGAAGAGCAGGGATGGTGAATCCAGTTGAAGAAGGATTATCCTTGGTTTTCACTTAATTATGATAAACTTTTTAGTGCAGAGCCAGTATCGAGAATGAATTTACTAAATAGCCAAATCTTAAAGAGATTCAAAATTAGTCTTAGAGCCATAATCCACAAATTCCATAATAACAAGAAATCAAGATAATCTAGAAAATGTACCTATAATTCTGGTTAATATTTACAAATAGGCAATCTGTTATGGCGGTTTTTATAACTGCAGAGCCTGAAAAATTCATAAATGTCAATTTTCCCGAGCTACAGACTGCTAAATAAGATTGAACGGTTCCTGTTAGGATCAACTGATATTTTAGAACGCTTTATTTATATAGAATGTTTCAAAAGAAATAAATCACAACTTCTTTTCTTATTTATTGATGGTGATTTTATTTTCCTTCCAGTTTTATTGAAATGCAATTGGCACACAGTTTAAGAGGTAGAGCATAATGATTTGACTTACATACATCATGAAATGATTACCACAATAAGTTTAGTAAACACCCACCATCTCAGATCCAAAATTAAAGAAACAGAGAAATATTTTTTTTCCTGTCATGAGAACTCAGGATTTACTCTTTTAACAACTTTCATATAAAGCACACAGATGTGTTAGTTGTATTGCTCGGGTTGTGCATTATATCCCTAATAATTTGTATCTTATGACTCGTAGTTTGTACCTTTTGACTACCTTCATTCAAATCCCCCTCCCCTACACTCCTTGCTTCTGGTAACCACAAATCTGATCTCTTTTTTCTGAGATTGTTTGTTTGTATGTTTGTGAAGTATAATTGACTTACAAACATGATGCTCATTTCTGATAACACAGTCATATGATATTTTTATACATTTCAAAATGATCACCAGGATAAGTCTAGTTACTATTACTATACAAGGATATTACATAATTATTGACTGTATTCCCCACACTGTACATTTCATGACCATGACTCGTTCCATTTGCAACTGGAGTTTTCCCCTCATAATCTCCATAAACGATTTCGCACTCTCCCAGTGCTCCACCCCTCTGGCAGCTGCTTGATTCTTCTCTGTATCTGTGATTCTCTGTTTTGTTCTGCTTCTTCAACAGTTTTGTTTAGATTCCAAATATAAATGAAATAATACAGATTTTATCTTTCTCTGTCAGACATTTCACTTAGTATAATACACTCTTATGTCTATCCCTGTTGCCACAAATGGCATGATTTCATTCTTTTTATGGCTATCATCCTACATATCACATCTTCTTTATACATTCATCTATCAGGTTGTTTCCATATCTTGGCTATTGTAAATAATGCTACAATGAACACCGGGGTGCATATATTTTTTTTTCTAATTAGTATTTTTGTTTTCTTCAGATAAGTACCCAGGAGAAATTGTTGGATCACACAGTAATTTTAGTTTTAACTTTTTTTAAGGAATCAACATACTGTTATCCATGGTGGCTGTACCAAATTACATTTCCACAAATAGTGCATGAGGGCTTCCTTTTATCCACATCCTCACCAACATTTATTATTTTTTGTCTTTTTGATGATAGCCATTTTGACAGGTGTGAGGTCATATCTCATTTGTAGTTTTGATTTGCATTTCCCTGATGATTAGTGATGTTGGGCATTTTTCTGTGTCTGCTGATCATCTGTAGGTCTTCTTTGGAAAAATATCTATTCAGATCTTCAGTCCATTTCTTAAATATGTCATTTGGGGTTTTTATTTTTGTTGTTGTTGTTGAGTTGAATGAATTCTTAGTATATTTTTGATATTAGCCCCTTGTTGGATATATCATTTGCAAATATTTTCCCTCATTCAGTTGGTGTGCTTTTCATTTTGTTGCTAGAAAAAGCTTTTTAGACTGATGTAATCCCATTTGTCTGTTCTTGCTTTTGTTTCTTTTGTCTGAGGAGACATATCCAAAAAAAACATTGCTATGACTGACAGCAAAGAGACTACTTATGTTTTCTTCTGAGAGTTTTATAGTTTTAGGTTGTACATTTAGATCTTTAATTTATTTTGAGTTTATTTTTGTATTTGGTATGAGAAAGTAATTCTTTTGCATGGAGCTATCCAGTTTTCTGAAAAGCATTAATTGAATAGGCTGTCTTTTTCCCATTATATATTCTTACCTCCTTTGTCATAGATTAACTACCCATATAAGAGCGAGTTGATTTCTAGGCTCTCAATTTTGTTCTGTTGATCTATGTGTCTGCTTTTGTGCTAGTACCATACTATTTTGATTAGTGTAGTGATAGTTTGAAATCAGGGGGCATGTTGCCTCCAGTTTCGTTCTTTTTTCATAAGATTGTTTTGGCTATTCAAGTTCTTTACATTTGTATACAAATTTTAGAATTATTTGTTCTAGCACTATGAAAAAGGCCATTGGTATTTTGATAGGAGTTGCATTGAATCTGTAGATTGTCTTGAGTGGTATGGTCATTTTAATACTATTAATCTTCCAATCTATGAGTACAGTATATCTTTCCATTTGTTTATGCCATCTTCGGTTTCTCACATCAATGTCTTATAGTTT
Source organism: Sus scrofa (assembly GCF_054392235.1). NCBI lineage: Eukaryota > Metazoa > Chordata > Mammalia > Artiodactyla > Suidae > Sus > Sus scrofa. The sequence goes on along the minus strand of NC_139393.1, from coordinate 53,935,728 downwards.
TCAGGGTACAGGCTTTTTATCTTTTACTTCTTGGGTTTATTCCTGTGTATTTATTATTTTTATGCAATTATAGGTGGGATCATTTTATTCACTTCTCTGAGAGTTCATTGTTAGTGTAGAGAAATAAATTTTCATATGTTACTTTTGTATCATGCAAATTTACTGAGATCACTAATGAATTCTAAAAGGTTTTTGGTAGTATCTTTAGAATTTTCTGTGTTTAGTATCCTGTCATCTGCAAATAGTAAAAAGTTTTACTCTTTCCTGTCCAATTTGGATTCTTTTTCATTTCTTTTTCTTACCTAATTGCTGTGGCTAGGCTTCCAAAACTGTATTGAATAAAAGTGGCAAGAATGGATATCCTTGTCTTGTTCCTGACCCAGAAGGAAATAGTTTCCGATTTTCAGCATTGAGTATGATGTTAGCCATGGCCTTGTCATATATAGTCTTATGTTGAAGTATGTTCCCCCATACTCACTTTATTCAAATTTTTTATTATAAATGGATGTTGAATTTCATTGATAGCTTTTTCTGAACCTATTGAGATGATCATATAATTTTTTTCTTCAGTTTGTGAATGTGCTGTATCATATTGATTGATATGTGGATATTGGAAAACCCTTCTCAGGATAAATCCCACTTGATTATGGTGTATGTGATCCTTTTAATGTATTGTCAAACTTGGTTTGCTAATATTTTGTTGAGGATTTCTTCATCTATGTTCATCATTAGGAATATTGGCCTGTAATTTTCTTTTGTTTGTTTGTTTTCTGGTTTTGGTCTGAGGGTGATGCTGGCATCATAGAATTAATTCAGAAGGATTCTGTTCTCCTCACTTTTTTGGAATAACTTGAGAAGGATAGGTGTTAACTCCTATCTACATGTTTGGTAGAATTCATCTGTGAAGTCAACTGGTCCAGGACTTTTGTTTCCTGGAAATATTTTAATTACTGATTCAAATTCCTTCCTGGCAATATCCTTCTTCTTTCTAATTGAGTCTTGGGAGATTGTACATATCTAGGGATTTTTCCATTTCTTCTAAGTTGTCCATTTTTAGGGGATGTAGTCATTCTTTTTAATCTCTTATGATCCTGTTGGTTGTAACTTCTACTTTTTCATTTCTGATTTAATGATTTGGGCCTTCTCTGTTTTTCTCTTGAGGAGTCTGGGTAAAGGTTTATTAATTTTGTTTTTCTTTTCAAAGAACCAGTTTTACTTTCATTGATCTTTAAAAAAAAAAACAACTTTTTTTAAGTCTCTATTTCATTTATTTCTGTTCTGATATCTCCTTCCTTCTACTAACTGGGTTTTTCAGTTCTTTTTTTAGTTCCTTTTGTTGTAAGGTTAGGTTATATATTTGAGATTTTTTTCTTATTTCCTATGGTAGGCTTGTACATCTTCAAACATTCCCCCAGAACTCTTTTTGCTGCATCTCATATATTGTGGATAGTTGTGTTTCTGTTTTCATTTGTCTCCAGGTAGCTTTTTTGATTTCCTCTTTGATTTATTCAGTGACTCTTTGGTTGTTTAGTAGCATGTTTAGCTTCCATATGTTTGCGTTTTTTGCAGTTTTCTTCTTATAGTTAATTTCTAGTCTCTTAACATTGTGGTCAGAAAAGATGGTTGATATGATTTCAGTCTTCTTAAATTTACCAAGATTTATTCTATAACCTAGCATGTTATCTGTCCTGGAGAAGGTTCCATGTACACTTTAAAAGAATATGTATTCTCTTTTTGGAGAGATTGTTCTATGTATATGTATATTAAATTCATCTGGTCTGATGTTTTAAGGCCAGTGTTTCCTTATTGATCTTGTGTCTGAATGATCTGTCATTTGATGTGAGATGTTAAAGTGCCATACTTTTAATGTGTTACTATTATTGTTATTATTTGTTAATATTTGCATTATGTATTTAGGTGCTCTTTCGTTAGGTGCATATATATTTACAATTGTTATATCTTCTGCTTGGATTGATAACTTGATAATTAGGAATGTCCTTTTTGTCTCTTGTTGTAGTCTTTGTTTTAAAGTCCATTTTCTCTGACATAAGTATTTCCATTCCAGTTTTCCTTTTGTTTCCATTTGCCTGGCGTACCTTTTTTCATACCTCACTTTCAGTTTATGTGTGTCCTTAGATCTGAAGTGAATTATTTGTAGGCAGCATGTGTATAGCATTGTTTTGTATCCATTTAGCCACTCTCTATCTTTTGACTATAGGATTTTGTCCACTTACATTTGCAGTAAATATTGTTAGGTGTGTACTTAGTGCCATTTTGTTAATTGTTTTCCAGGGTGACAATTTTTTCTCCTGTATCTCTGAAGATACTAGACATTTTATGTTAAAGTTTTCACATGCTCCCCAAATTTTTCACATTGTCTCTGATTCCTCAGACTTCCTTCCTGTTTTCTATTAGTTGATTTATTTATTTTGGCCACTCTCTTTTATGTTAGAGGCTTTCCTCAAATTTTTGTAAATGCTCTAACCTTGTTACCCATTCTTATTTTAAAATGAATCATTGAAATCTTGGTGTGCACTGAAATCTTGATGTGCAGTTATGTGGATGGGGGATGAGGGTCCAGCAGACATTTGTATTGGAGGAATGTACTCATTTCATAACTAAGGCTATTGATTTCTCCATGCTCCTGAATTTGATAAAGTAGGGAGAGGACAGCAAATTAGCAACAGTTTCTCTCTGGCTAGTAACATTTGGGGATGTAAATGGAGAAAGAGTGAGAAAGGTTTCAGAGTAGACTATCTAGATTTTGACTTAATATGCACTTTTGAGCCCAAGGTCACCCTAGTTCAGAACTTGCAGATTCCCTGAGTCTGAAAATGTTTCTCAAAAGCTTAACTCCCAGTATCCCATGGTTAGGAGTGTGGTAGGTTAGGGGCTTATACTTAGAGGGAGAGGGGTGCTAGTCTCTTGACTGTATGCTGGATCACAGTTCCTCTCTATACAGATGTTCCATCAGCTCCTCTGTACTCAACTCCTTTCTTGTACTTCCAAGCCCTCCATTGATTCTGTACTGAGAAATCGGAATTCTCAGGAATTCTTGCAAATTTGCCAAATCATAAGTTAATTTGTATTTTTCACAATGCTTCAATCTGAGTGTTTTTAAATGATGAGTGATCATAATAATAAGTAGTAAATTATTTTCCTGTGACAGAGACAAAGTAATTTACAGGGGTTTGGAATAAAAAAATAGTTGTAAATATATAATTTATTGATTATAATGAGCCAATATTACTTTGACAAGATTATATATTTTAATAACATATAAAATGATCTTTATTTGATATAGAAGTTTGCAATAAAAATTGAAAGAAGGAAACACAAAATAAAACTAAATGCTAAATAAATATCAAATTATTGAAAGATAATACAACAAATATGTGACATATTTTAAAGTTATTTTCCTTGAAATCTTAAAACACACAAAGTATTTATAATACTATCCAATAATCTTGGTCTTATTTTGTAACAAGTATTTCATTTCATAAAAAATTCCTTCCATTTTGTGACAGTGTTGGTAAAGTGAATCTAACAAAACTTCAAGTTGAATGTTAGGCTATATGTTACTTCATAAAAGCTCATTTCCTTTTTTAATAATGAAAATATTTCACTTGCTTGCCCTGAATTTGGTTTTGCCATTTGAAACATATATTGTTTTTGCCGATGCAGATTTTAGATCCATTCCTAATTCTCCATCTGACTATTCTTACAGCAGCATTGTTATTTTCTCCCCTTTGCATTTCTTCACTGAAAGTATTTACAAACCACTGTAGCCTATGGAGTATTTTCAAACATTGGAAAAGGGCAGCTAACATTATTAGGTAGTGTTACAGTAACTCAACACTCTGATATCCTCATACAGTTAACAGAACTGCACAGAATCATGTTTGGAAATTGCCAACTTAAGAACTTATTTTGCTTCTGGAACTTGTTATTTCTTGGAACAACAGTCTAATAATTTCTATAAAGTACACTATACACATAAATGTATTGATATTTATTTCATTTGCCAAAATGATGCACCTTTAGCAGAGATGGGGTCACAAACACATATTTATAACATAGCTGCAGACCTTGATTAGATCTTGACTGCCTCTCTCCTCCTCGATCATGCCCTGCTTCTCGAAATGCCAATCTTATCCTTCACCTCTTTACCTCAGTGATTCCTGTACTTGCCCCCAACTTGGCATCAGTCTGTTGCTTTAAAGTAGTAACATCTCTATACTGATTACAAAGCTTTGATTCTAGTTGGGGCATTGTAATTCTTTTTCTTGTTTTCCCAATTGATTTTTTTTCCCTCTGGGTTCAGAAAAAAATAAATTTTCCTCTTTCCATAAGAGGAAAGAGTCCTCTTATGGAAACTCTTTGTATAACCCTTCATTCTATCCGCGGTGCCTCCCATCATCAAGGCTCTCAGATTTCCAGGGAATAAATTAGCTCATTCATTACTCCCATTATTCCTTATTTATTACTCATTAGGTTTAAAGTTTAGTGTCTTAAATTGATTATTATTTTCCCTTTGCTTCTAATCTCCCCACACTTCATCGAATGTCTCATCTGCTATTTTCTTTTTTCTAGTTACTTGTGTATTAATATCTTGATGTTAATATCAGTGATATTTGGGGGTTTGAAAAGAGATTAATGTGAGATATGACTCTATCATTTTTATCCATGCCCTTCCTTGTTCTTTCTGTGGGTTAGTTTACCTACCCACAGCTGATAAGAAAAAACCCTGTGTCACACAACTCTACCCAATCCCCCACATGTCATAGCTCAGAGAACAAATAATAGACTCGAGCCTCAAGCTGTATCTGTAAGATTCTTTCATCCAGACATAGAATTTGGTATTAAGTAAAAAATATTAAGCTGTAGTAATATCCAGGGTGGATATAAGTGACCCCTCTTTTTCATGTATCCCCATCTTTTCACCCATTTACTCAGCAAACAATTAATTGAGCACCTTTTATGTAAGTACTATGATGACAAAATGCACGATTCATATTCTATGCCATCCAGTCTCATCTAAGTGATAAACAAGTCAGCAAATAATTATTCCATCATGCCTAACAAGAATATAGTTACCAAATGTTTATAATACAGAGAAAGAAGTGCTTACCTTCCAGATCACCAAGAAAGACTTCACAGAAGACCAGGATATTGAGCTGTGATAGATAAAAATGCAGGTAGGCAATACAGGGACAAAATAAAAATCTGGACAGAAAAAAAGAATATATGCAACATCCTAGAGGGGAGAGAGAAAAGGATGAACAAGAAGTACCGCAAGACTGAGAATATGGTACTTGGCTGGATGGTAGCATGTTTGGAGGTTAAAAGTGTAGATATTATGAGAAAAAGAAGATATATATATATATATGTGTGTGTGTGTGTGTGTGTATAACTGGGTCACTGCGATGTACAAGAGAAATGGACACAACACTGTAAATCAACTTTAATAAAAAAATTGTAGAGTGGAAAAGGTAATGAAGAAGTTTGGCATTTATTCTAAAGTAGAGAAAATTTTAGGCATGAGAGTGATGTGGTCCCTTTTGCATTTTCATAAGACAATAGTGGTGTTGTGGGGCTTCTGTGAGTAGCTAAGAGAGGTGCCAGGCTGCAGATTCTAAGAAAGCTCTCACATTAATTCAGGAGAGAGGACACTGGGCCAAAAGTTACAGGCATTTCTTTTTAAGTGGGGATGTCAGAAAAGTATGTGGGAGTTCCTGTCGTATTCAGAGGCTAATGAATCTGACTAGCACCCATGAGGACACAGGTTTGATCCCTGGCCTTGTTCAGTGGTTTAAGGATCAGGCATTGCTATGAACTCCTGTGTAGGTCGCAGATGCAGCTTGGATCCCAAGTTGCTGTGGCTGTGGCGGAGGCCGGCAGCTACAGCTCCAATTAGACCCCTAGCCTGGGAATCCCCAAGTGCTGCGGGTACAGCCCTAAAAAGCAAAAAAAAAAAAAGAGCAAAGAAAAAAAGAAAAATATAAGTGTAGGTGTCACTTTTTCCGGGAAGATTTTCCTGTCCACCCGACAAATCTGGGTGACATCTCTCTCTTTTGTTTCATATCATCCTTATAAACATCACACACTTTATCAGAATCCCATATTTTGCTTTTAGGCACATTGACAGCAATGATGATCTAAGTCTTATTCGCAGTTGTATATTTAAGACCTAGTGCGAATTAGTGATACTATATGGGCACCCAGTAAATATTTGAGTAAATGAATAAATGAAAGGTAACTGTCTGAGACTCCTCAAGCAGACATTACTTTCTCCCGGCTGCAAGCAAATAAGAAATGCCATATTGACATCTACACCGTAAACACCAGAGCATCTCAAGAGTTGTAGCCAGACCAGCAGCAGCTGTATCACCTGGGAATTGGTTAGAAATGCAAATTCATGGAACCTCTCCAGGTCTGTTGAATCAAAAACTCTGGGATCGGGGGCTCAGCAGTTGGTGCTTTAAAATGCTCTGCAGGCAATTCTGATGCAAGCTAAAGTTTGAAGACCACTGATATATACCATCCCCCAAATAACTTTATGCTATTGCAAAGAGATCCGCTACCAGAAGTTCTTGTACTATGCTTGAAATCCTGCCCTGGTGATCTATCGCCTGTAAACAAGGTTCCACAGGATAGGAAGGGCATGAAATGAGGACTTTATGGTTGTTTTCCTAAGTGGGAAGTTCAATAATCAATACTCATCTGGTTACAAAAGATCTACATGCTAATTACCTTTATTTCATGAGCAAGTACTCCTTGAATGGGACCAACCCAAACACTCTCCTGGAACGTACAATTGACTCACATCACTCCTTAAGTGGACAGTTGACTTGCATTGAATAGATGCTTCAAATCAGACCAGATTGCCACATTGGCATTCTGTGGACTTCTTTGGTTCAGTTCACTAATAAATGAAAATGTGGTGAATGCTGTATTGGAATCAGCAATATCTCATCAAAATGTATACTTGATCAATTTGATTTTCGATTTCTTTTGAGGACTGCCAGAATTCCAGCTCGCTCTGTCAGCGAGGTTAGCAGGATGTCCTAATCTCAATCTGAGTTAAAGTCTTCAATGAAAATACTGCCAGCATGGTCACATTTTTTATTAAGCCAAATGAAAATGATGATGCTATTAAAGACATGTTATTCCCATTCAAGCAAAAAGTGACAGTAAAATTTAGCCTAAGAGGGCTTATTCAAAAACAATTTCTTTTGCTCACTTTTTTTTGCATCCTTAATATTGTAATCATTTCTTGTTCTGCTATGTTCCACCTTCACAGTGAATATACATTACATAGCTCAAGCATACTGATTTTCACTTCATGAATCTATAAACCCTATAATTCTTACCCCAAACCTGGCAGTTTAACCTGTCTTTGGAGGAATGATTTAATAACAGAGACATATAATGAGAGCTCTTATCGCTAAAATGTCACCGTATTTACAAAATATACTACAGGGCACTTACTAATATAGTACAAAGTGCTGTCATAAATCATTTAGCCTAGGCTACACTTTTAAAAAATACATTAATAAAACAGAATGATTCAGTTCACAGAATAGTTCAGTATTCTTGGCTTTGAAACATTTATTTTTTTCCAATCTGAAATATTTTGAGGGTTCTCAATTACCACTTCATGTCTTGTCTTTGTTTGATACTCTCTTCTTAATAGTTTTACTTAGCACTAATTTGGAAAGAACCTACTGTACACTTTTACTATATATATAGATAATACTAGATATATGGGGAGTTAAAAAGAAAGGTAGGAAACAACTCTTTTTTTTTTTTTTTTTTTAATCTTTTTAGGGCCTCGTCCATGGCATATGGAAGTTCCCGGGCTAGGGGTTGAATCAGAACTGTAGCTGCTGGCCTGTGCCACAGCCACAGCAATGCCAGATCCAAGCCACGTCTGCAACCTACACCACAGCTCATGGCAACGCCAGATCCTTAACCCGCTGAGCAAAGCCAGGGATCGAACCCTTCATCCTCATGGATACTAGTCAGATTCATTTTTGTTGCGCCATTACAGGAACTCCTGGAAATAACTCTTTATTGCATAAATGCTAATTATATTCACAATAAGAACACTGCCATCAATGTTTACTATGCAGCAAGAAAAGTACTTAATTTCATATGCCCGATATGGGTCAGGTGCTAAGTAGGAATTTAATACTCACAAGAAACTTGGGAGGTAGATGTTTTGGGTTCCATTTTGTAGGGCAGGAAACTAAGGCATAGATAATGCTCTATCCCAGGCCTCAGGGCTAATTGGTGACTAGGAAAAGACTGGACGGTAGTTTGCTTGATTCTGAAAGCCATGTATACTCTAGTGTGCTGTGCAGCCTCTCACTCGGGCCTTGGGTATAGAGTATGATAACTTTACATGTGCCCTTTGAATAATTGGGAGAATGATTACATGGCCACTTGAGTCAGTGGCAAGAAAGTACCTTTCCAGCTTATTTTTTGAGTAGAATCAGAGAACTCTGAGATCCATAACCTCGGAAGCATCAGACAGAATCTTGGGAGAAGAAATCAGAACTCTGGCTAAATTTTCCCCCAAAAGAGGGAGAAAGTCTTTGTTTTTCTCTGACATCTTTGAAAGCAGCAAGAGAAGTAATCATAAGTGCTGACATCATGAGTCTGGACATTTATTTAACTCCATGCCCCTTTACCAGGCACTCTCTCTCAGTATCCACACTTTTAGTCTTCAGTGAAGAACATCTAATTTTCTACAACTGGGGGGTGGAGGGAGTAACAAATTAGAAAGGGTGCCTAAATCAGCTTCTTTTCTACCTCCATTCTTATCCTGATTTTTCTTAACAATTATATGAACTTAGATCACCTTAGGCCTTTGACTTTCAAAATTACTGCAATCGGGAGTTCCCGTCGTGGCGCAGTGGTTAACGAATCCAACTAGGAACCATGAGGTTTCGGGTTCGGTCCCTGCCCTTGCTCAGTGGGTTAACGATCCGGTGTTGCCGTGAGCTGTGGTGTAGGTTGCAGACACGGCTTGGATCCTGCATTGCTGTGGCTCTGGTGTAGGCCGGTGGCTGCAGCTCCGATTCGACCCCTAGCCTAGGAACCTCCATATGCCGCGGGAGCGGCTCAAGAAATAGCAAAAAGGCAAAAAAAAAAAAAAAAAAAAAATTACTGCAATCAAGCTCTAATGAAATTTTCATCCCTTAATGTCTTAATGTTGCTTTCTTCAAAAAACAAAAACAAAAACAAAAAAAATAAAGACAAACCTTAGCTATTTCCTGGTAAAAGGACAAAATTCTAAAGCACTCTTGCCAAAAATAGGTCTACCTATCAATATTAAGAAATGTAAGGAATAGGAGTTCCCACACAGGCACAGCAGGTTAAGAATTCTGCTGCAGCCAGACACTGCGGAAGTGCGTGTTTGATCCCTAGCCTTGGTTTGGTGGGTTAAAAGATCCAGCATTGCTACAGCTGTGACTCGGATTCAATCCCTGACCCGGGAAGTTCCATAGGCCCTGGGTATGGCCATAAAAAATTTAAAAAAGAATGAAAGGAAGGAAAGAAAAGGGAGGAAGGAAGGAAGAAATGTAAGGAAAAAAGATACATGTGAGCAATAAATAGGATAAAATCAGCAAAATGCAGAATGGGAGACACTCTACAGAACAAAAGACCCAATTCCCTCAACACATAAATTATAAGGAAAGAAAAGGGGTGATAGAGCAACTTTTATATGAAAAGGATTAATCCACCACTTAAAATGTGTGTGGACCTTGCCTAAATATTAATTTTAAAAGCAACTAAAAATATTGAGGGAATACTTGATGATGTTATACAATTGTTCATTCCTTCAGGCATGATCATAAAATAATAGAAATGATTTTTAAGAGTCCTTATTTTTTATAAATACATATTGAAATATTTCTAGGTAAATTAATAAGATTTCTGATATTTTCTTCAAAAAAAAACCTTCCACAATGATTTTGTGTAAATGATGAAAGTATAGGTAAAATATTATAGGTCATATAGGAATGATTGCTGGAGCCAAGTCATGGGTAGAGTATGAGGGATTCATTATTTTTCATTATTATTTACTTTTGTATGTGCTTGAAATTTTCCACAATATAATACTTATCTATTTATTTATTCATGTTTTTCTTTTTAGGGCCACACCTGCAGCATATGGAAGTTCCCAGGCTAGAGGTCAAATCGGAGCTGCAGCTGCTGGCCTATGTCACAGCCACAGCAACCCAGGATCTGATTCTGATCCATGTCTGCGACCTACACCACAGCTCATGGCAACACTGGATCCTTAACCCACTGAGCAAGGCCAGGGATAAAACCTGCATCCTCATGGATACTAGTTGGATTCTTACCCACTGAGCCACAATGGAAATTCCCCACAATAAAGTTTTTAAACATTGTTTTATCTACTAGAAAATCACTTTGGAGTTCGCATTGTGGCTCGATGAGTCACAAACCCAACTAGTGTCCATGAGGACATGGGTTTGATCCTGGCCTCACTCAGTGGGTTAAGGATCGGGTGGTGCCGTGAGCTGTGCTGTAGTTCAAAGACGTGGCTCAGATCCCGCACTGCTGTGGCTGTGGTGTAGGCCACCAGTTGCAGCTCCAGTTCTCCCCATAGCCTGGGAACTTCCATATGTCATAGGTGTGGCCCTAAAGAGCAAAAAGCAAAAAAGAAAAGAAAATCACCTTACTGTGTGTTTCACATAAACTAAATGGTGATCTGAGGGAGAAGAGATGTTAAAATCTCACCAGAAATATATCTACAAGTATATGCAGTAATTTACAACTTAGTTTCCTGAGTGAATTCTATTATACTATTTTTAATATTTCAAGAAAAATAAGGCAGTCATTATTCCAAAGCTATCCAGGCCATCCACCATACCAAGTTACTTTTGTTTGACTGAAGTAATATCAACTCAGTGTTACTAACCTGGTTATCTTATTTAAAAAAATATATTAGTTAATATTTGATAGGAAAAATCTTTCAAAGTAGCAGTCTTCTATGTGAAGTTGAGGGATATAATAATAGATTCTCTTTAATTATTATAAAACTCTACTGCTGTAGACATAATTGTGTCCTTCCCCAAATTCGCATGTCAAAGCCCTAATCCCCAAAGGGACTGTATTTGGAGTAAGAAAGTAATTAGATAATGTGATTGGGGCCCTAATAGAATTAGTACCCTATAAAGAGAGGCTAGAGAGCTTGCTCACTCTGTTCCATGTCAGGACATGATAAGCAAGTATCCATCAATAAGCCAAGACAAGAATCCTCCTCAGGGAACATACCCTAACATCATCTTGACCTTGGACTTCCAGCCTCCAGAACCGTAAGAAAATAAATTTCTGCTAAGGCTATTCATTATAGTAGCTCAAGCTAAGACTGATTTTTCTGCCGAGAGTGGAGTGCTGAAGTAACAAATATCTAAACATGTGGCAGTGGCTTTGGAATGAGATAATAGGAAATGGGAGAGTTTTGAGGTGTTTGCTAGAACTGTGGATGTTAACGGTGATTCTGATGAGGTCTCTGATGGAAATGAGGAATGGTTATTGGAAACTGGAGGAAAGGTGATCCTTGTTATAGAGTGGCCAAGAACTTGACTGAATTGGGTTCTAATGTTTTGGGAAAATAGAATTTGCAAGCGATGAAACTGGGTATTTGCTAAGGAAATTCCTAAGCAAAGAGTTAAAGGAAACTCTTAGTGCATCCAATCAAATGTGAAGGAGAGATGAATTGAATAAGGGATTATTAAGCAAAGAAAACCCCATAACTTGAAAATTTGGAAAATTCTCAGTCAGCCTCTCCATACTGCAACAAATGAGAAAGCTTGTTCTAAAGAGAACACTAAGGGTGCGGTTGAGCAGTCATTTAGTAATGAGATCATGAATGCAGTTCATGGCCCTAATCATTCATTTCTTGCAGAAACCAGGAAAAGAGATGGGATTATACTAGCATTTGTGCTCTCCTCCACCTGTTTCACACTGAATTCCCAGAATAGCAGCTGGAATGGTAGTCATTCCTCTTTGCAAGTCAGAAGATCCGATTAATAATGTTTAAAGAACTTCCCTAACCAAAGCAGTTGGGAGGCCTAAAATGTTCTCTCCAAATGGAAATGTCTGCAAGTTTCATTATAGTGCTTTATATACAATGCTTTCTAGCTGCCATCCCTTTAGTGGAACAGAACTGCACTCTTAGCTTATGTACAAATAATTGATAAATTGATGTCCAGAATCTTATTATCCCAGAATCTGAATAGAAAATCATGCTTTTCAGACATTGAAGGGGGATGGGGTCTGCTTTTCATTTAAGTAATTTTCACTAATAATTTTCATTCCAGATTAGTTTCCTCACTGAATCAATGGATCATTAAAGAAATCTGATTTACAAAGTTAAAACTGGAATAATATTTTTCTCATACTTTAAAATAAAAAAATATTTCAAACATACCAAAAAATACAAAGGTCAATATAGCACTGTATCTACTGCTTGAAAAAATAATAATAATGCTAAAACTGACCATATTTAATTAAAAAATGTACCTAGTGGTTTTATCAAAGAATTATTTATATATAATTGAATTAACCAATTTTAAGTACAAATTTAGATGTTTCAACAAATACCTACTGTTACGTAATCACCACCAAAATTATGTTATGAAACATTACCATCACCCTCAAAACTTAGGGCTCTGGTGACCAGAGGGGTATAACTGATGGTCCCCAAAAGGCATCATCTACATAAGGCTACTTTTCCAAAATCAAGAAATATAACCAACTTACCTAACAAATAGAAAGAAAAATAGAGAATTCAATAAAAAAGGGAGACAAAGGAGTATTTTTCCAAATGAAGGACTGAAGAAGAGGAAGAGGAAGGAGAGGAAGAAGGAGAAGGATAGGAAGAGGAACTAAGTGAAATGCAGGTAAGCGATCTACTCGGTAAAGAATCTGGGGCAATGATCATAAAGATGCTCAATTAAGTCAGGAGAAAAATGGGTGAGCATAGAAGTTTAACAAACAGAAAATATCAACAATAATCAAACAGAAATGAAGACTGTAGTAAGTGAAATAAAGAATACATGGAAGGCATCAACAGTGGATTAGATGATACAGAGAAATAGATGAGCAAACCAGAAAACAGAGTCTTAAAAATCACCCAATCTAAACATAAAAAAGAATTTTAAAAAATGAAGATATTTAAAGAAACTCTGGGGAAAAAAATCAAGTCTACTAATATTCACATTATAGGCATCTCAGAAAGAGAAAAGAAAGGGGCAGAGAACACATTTGGACAAGAATATCTGAAAACTTCACTAATCTGAGAAGGAAATTTTCTGGACATCCAGGTCTAGAAAACATGAAGAGTACCAAACAGGTCAACCCAAAAAAGTCCACACAAAAAACCCTTATAATTAAAATGGCACAAATTAAGGGTAAAGAGAATCTTTAAAGCAGCAAGAGAAAAACAGCTGGTTACATGGAAGGGAATGCTCACAAGATGGTCAGCTGACTTTTTAGTGGAAACCTCAGGGCAAAAGGGAATGGCATGATATACTCAAAGTGACAAAAGAAAAAAAATTTTCCAGTAAGAACACTCTACCCAGCAAGGCCATCATTCCAATTTGCAAGTGAAGCAGAGTTTTACAGATAAGTGAAAGCTTAAAGAGTTTAGCATCACTAAACTGGCTTTACAAGGAATGCTTAAGGGACTTCCTTAAGAGGAAAAGGGAAGAATACAACTACAAATATGAAAATACAAAGGAAAAATCTCATTGGTAAAGACAAACATACAGCAAAAATAGAAGGTCAGCCACTTATAAAGCTAGTAGGAAGGTTAAAAGATAAAAGTACTAATGTCATTTATATTCACAGTAAGTAGTTAAGGGATACATAACAAAAGATACAAAATATGTCAAAAACATGAAATGTAGGGGTGGAAGGAGTGAACATGCAGCTGTGTTAAAATGTGTCCAAACTTAAGAGTTTATCAACTTAAAATAATCATATATAGAGGGAGGTATATATATATATATATATATATATATATATATATATATGTACACACACATATATACATATGAAAAATTACAAAAAAAATTGTGTAGGCTAAATTATATGCTACTAAATTACCAATGGATCACTGAAGATATCAAAGAGGAAATATCTTGAGACAAATGCAGATGTAAACACAAAGATCCAAAGTCTATAGGACAGAGCAGAAGCAGTTCTAAGAGAGACGTTCATAGCAATACAAGCCTACCTCAGGAAGCAGAAATACCTCAAATAAGCCATCCAACTTGCACCTAAGGAGCAAAAGAAAAAGAAACAAACAAAATGCAAAAGAAAGAAAAAATTAAAGATCAGTACAAAATAAATGAAACTCAAACTAAAATAATAATAGAAAAGATCAACAAAAGTAAGAGCCTGTAGTTTGAAAATATTAACAAAATTGATAAGCCTTTAGCCAGACTCATCATGGCAAAAACAGAAAGGACCCAAAGAATAAAATTAGGAAAAAAGGATAAATTATAAGCAACACCTCAGAAATACATGTGGTCACTAGGGATATCTACAAATATTCACCAATAAAATGGACAACCTCAGAGAAATGGATACATTCCTAGAATCTGTACAATCTCCTCAAACTGGATCTGGAATAAATAGAAAATATGAACAGACCGATTACCAGTAATAAAATTGAATCAATAATTTAAAAACTTCTGACAAATGAAAGTCCAGGAAAAAAAGGCTTCACAAGTAAATTCTACCAAATATTTAAGGAAGAGCTACCACCTATTCCCCTTACACTATTCTCAAAAATTCCAGAGGAAAGAACACCTCTAAACTCATTCTATGATACCAGCATCACTCTGATACCAAAATCAGATGAAGATATCACAAAAAAAGAAAATTCCAGGGCAATGTCCCCAATAAACATAGACAAAAAACTCAACAAAATATTAGCAAATCAAAATCTACAATACATTAAAAGGATCATACATCATGATAAAGTGATGTTTATCTCAGGGATGCAAGAATGGGACGATATCTACAAATCAATCGATGTGGTACACCAGATTAACAAGTTGAAGAATAAAACCATTTGATCATCCCAAAAGGCACAGTAAAAGCTTTTGACAAAATTCAACATCCATTTATGATAAAATCTCTCAACAAGATGTGTATAGAGGGGACATACCTGAACATATTATAGGCCTTATAATGCCAAACTCATGAATTATAATAATAATAATAATTTTTGGTGCTATGTTTCAAATATTTTATATATAGAATTCTGCTACCTGCAAAAAGAGAAAGTTTTACATTCTGTGACCCTAACTAATACAATGGTTTTCCAGTTTACATATCCACATTTGAGAATTCCTGTCTCATCCTTGCTAGCACTTGATATTAGCAGATTTCTTCATTTGTGCCAAGTGGATAAGTGAAATGAAAAACCCATGATTATCTTTTTTTTTTGTCTTTTTGCCTTTTCTAGGGCCACTACTGTGGCATATGGAGGTTCCCAGGCTAGGGATCGAATTGGAGCTGTGGCCACCAGCCTACACCAGAGTCACAGCAACGTGGGATCCAAGCGTGTCTGCGACCTACACCACAGCTCACGGCAACGCCAGATCCTTAACCCACTGAGCAAGGCCAGGGATTGAACCGGCAACCTCATGGTTCCCTGTCGGATTCAATTAACCCACTGAGCCACTACGGGAACTCCAACCCATGATTATCTTAATTTGAATTTCCCGATTAGAACTTTTCACATTTATGCTGGTTATTTAGATCTCTTCCTCAGAATTATCTTTTCATCTTTATTGTCCATATCTTATGGAATTGTTTATCCTTTTGTAACTGATTTGTAGAAATTATGTGTGTGTCCTAAAAACTAGTACTGTATCAATTAAGGGTGTTGCAAATAACTTTCCACAGTTTGTGGTTAAAAAAAAAAAAACTTTCTTATATCATTTTTGGTACAGAAGTTATTGAATGATGTCTAATTTATCAGCATTTGTTTTCATGATTTTGGCTTGCTTAGGAAATTTTCCGTGTTTCCATATCACTAAATCATCCTCCTATTTTTTTTTCTAAATTAAAAAGCCGTTGTCTTACATGTTTTATGCATCTGGAGTTTATTTTTGTTTATAGTATGTTGATATAATGTTATTAACTTCCATATGGATAGCCAATTGTCCCAACATCTTTCAATGAGTAGGCTATTCATTCCTCGTTGAATTGTAATGACAGAGTTGTCATTCAATAAGATTCTTATGTTCATTAGTCTGTCTCTATGCTCCACATTTTGTTCTTTTATATTTTCTGACACTGTACCAATAGCAATGAGTATACATCATTCTAGCCATATAGATGTTCCACAGTAGGAGCTTTCCCATTTCATTTTTCCTTACATTGCTTTTTATTATTTTCAGCCATTTACTTTTCTATGTGAATATTATAATAAGCTGGCTAAATTCCTTAAAAAAAAAAAACTGTTAGAACTTTGATTGGCAGTAGATACAATTTTTAGATTAAATCCAGTGGGTCTGATTTCTTTATGATATTGACTCTTGCCATCCATCCATGATTACTCTATCTATATGTATATGTGTGTGTTCACTCCTGTTTGTGTCTGTTTATATACATACATGTGTATGTCCTTCATTTCTCAATTTTGTGAACTTTTTCCATAAAAATTTTGCATGTGCTTTTTTTTTAGATTTATCCTTGAGTACCTTAGATATTTTTGTTGCTATTGAGGATGAGATTATATTCTCTAATTGCTTATTGCTAGTACCTACGAATGTTCTGTACCAACATTTCTGTTTTGAGATTTAATTCAGCACATTTTCTGAACACTTTATTTCTTTACTCATTTTTAAATTTTTGTTTATGGTGACACTATGGCATATGTTAGTTCCCAGGCCAGAGAGTGAATTCAAGCTGCAGCTGTGACCTACACCACAGCTGCATCAATTACAGATCCTTTAACCCACTGTGCCAGGCCAGGAATTGAAACCTGCGCCTCTGCAGTGACCTGAGCCACTGCAGCAGATTCTTAACCCACTATGCCACAGGGAGAACTCCCTGACCACTTTCATTAGTACTGTTTCAGGTACTTATATTGCCTTTATTTACATATAATCTTATCACTTGAAACAATTGTGATTACATATCATCCTTGGAAATTCTTATACTTCCCCTTTGTTATCCATTGTGTTATTTTCTTGTCTCACTGCACTTCTACATTCTCTAATAAAATGTTTAATGGTAGGAGTAAAAACCATTACCTATTCTTCTCGTAGCTCTGACTTTAAAGAAAGTGCTTCTAACCTCTCACTATTAAGTCTGATGTTCCTTGTAATATATTGGCAGATAACTTTTGTAAGGTTAAGGAAAATGCTTTCTTTTATAGACTGCCAAGAATTTGTATCATGACTTGGAATTGAACCTTTCATGTACTTTTTCTACATTTATTTAATTTATTATTCTGTTTCTTTTTTATTCAGTGGTATCCCTCCAATTAATTATATTACTAGATATTAACCTGTTCTTTCCTTCATTGGGCAATGTTTCAGTTGTTACAACTGATGCACTTATATTTTATTATTTTTGTATCTATGATCCTAAATGACATCAGTCCAAAATTTCCTTCCTTATATTGCCCAACCTATGTTTGGTAATGTATACTTTTGGGGGGGGGGGTGCGGAGTATAGGATTTGCTTCTAAGATTATTTTGTCTTTTTTTGCTTGTTTGTTTAGAAGTTTTACTGATATGAATCTAGATATAGAATTGTTTTATCAATTAAAATAAATTAAAAGGGCTTCATCAAAAAAAGAAAAAGTCTTCATCAGTATGATGTTTCATATTTTTCATTAATCTGGAAAATTACTTGCCATTATGTCATACATTAGAATACTATATTTACTGCATTTTTCTCTCTGCTCTCCTTTTGCAACTCTAATTTTGGTTATTCTCATTCTGGCCCTCATGCTGTTTGACATCTCATATGTACCATTTCTTTATCTGTATACTGAATTCTAGTTTATTTTTCAGGTCTGTTTTCCAATTCACTAATTTTTCCACTCAGCTGTATCAAATGTGCTAGTTAACACTTTCCTTGATGTCATTTCAATGACTTTTTTCATTACTTTATGCTTTTTTAATATTATCAATTCATTTTTCATAATAATCTGTTCCCTGTTTATGACATTTATTCTATTTTTTTCCTCCTTCCTTGTGTTTACTGTGTCTTCCAAATTGCTGACATGGTAGATCCTTATTTCACACAGTTGTGTTTTCCAAGGAAGGCCTGTAGGGAAATCCTTATCTCTAGCATTTCTACAGAGTTATGTTTTGATTTGTACTACATTATAGGGGTATAATTAATCATGATCTTTTTGTTTGTTAACTTCATAACTCCGGAGTCTTACACCAAATGGTTTATAAGTAATGTAAACTGACTTTGACACTGGTGTTGAGCAGCCTTGTTTCAACATCTCACAAACCTCAGGTCCAGAGAGGATGCTCTCTCTAATCCCCTTTCATGGAGAAGGCAGCTCTTCCAAAGTCCTGGCCTTATGAAAAGGCATCCTTTCTACTCCCTCCCTTGTACGTGTCCCTTGCCATGTCCTAGACCCTGCATGGTAAAAACTCTCAGGCCCTGGCATTTGGGTCTTTAATGGAGCCTGATATCCCCAAAGCTGCCCCAGTGTATGTGCACACACTTAATTCTCAGACTTTGAGTTTCCTCTTTGCTTTTGGCAGCTGAAGATTTCCTTTGTTCCTTGATAGATAGATAGATAGATAGAAAGAAAGAAAGAAACATGGGAGATAGATAATGTAACATTATGCAGCATATCCATGTGTTAGTAGTATGAATAGTCTACTTTATTCTGTCTTGTTGCCATGGTGCTGGAAACAGATGTATGGAATATTCTGTCCTCAGCTCTCTCCCGTTGCTCTTTTCACTTCTAACCTCTGTTAGGTAAACCTGGGCATTTTTATCACTATACAGGCAATGTGGTGACAGCCCTGGCGAATGACAGGGGCTAGAACATGCTTACATCTTTTTTTTCAAAAGTATAGAAGAGACTGATTCACAACAGGGATCAATACAACTTTGCTGCTCTTACTGAATCCACA
This sequence comes from Sus scrofa, assembly GCF_054392235.1. Taxonomy (NCBI): domain Eukaryota; kingdom Metazoa; phylum Chordata; class Mammalia; order Artiodactyla; family Suidae; genus Sus; species Sus scrofa. Next base: position 53,916,553 of record NC_139393.1, on the reverse strand, counting down.
TCCTAGTCCTCTCTCTACCATAGTTAGCAACATACCAACACTTTTTGCAAGCAAGTAGCTTTCTTTGGCTCTGTCCTAAAGCATCCTGAAACAGGAAGTCCTAGAGTGTTCCTAAAACGGTCTGTAAGATTGTCGGCTATGTTCTGCATACTCACAGAACCAAGGTTGTTTGGCTGAATTTCAAAATGTATTTCGGATTTTAAAATATGTTTCCATGAAAAAAGAAATGCAGTTCAATTATATTTCAAATCTTTGATTTTTTTTTTTTAATCAAATACACTCCATTCATCCTGAGCTTGTTCCGTTTTCACTAACTTCTATTAGAAAACCAACACCCTATAGACGGGCTTTGCTTCAGATGTCTTTGTTCGTCAGTGGGAAAATAGTCATCAGGACATTCAAAGGGCATCAAAATGTTCAGAAGTGCCAAATGGGACCTTTGTGGCGATGTTCAATTTTCCATAGATTTTTCCCTGAGTGCTTGTAAATATCTTTGAAAAGCCATCTGAATTGTATCACCGTATTTCGGGGGGAAATGTTTGCCTTTTTCTCAGCTGAGATATTTCTGTAAACAATGGGTCCCCATGAGAAAGCCAGATTCCCCGTGTGGTTGACTAACAGTTTGCTGTATTAGCCAAATTGGAGAGTTTGGCGATATTGTATTCCTCTCTCTCTGACAGGAGTTATTTCTTCCTTTTAACAAAATGAAATTATGTCAGAGTTATACGTAAAATCAAAAACAAGCTTCTCACTTTGGACCTCACAGTTTGAGAAACCTTTGGGTCCAGTGTCTTTATGATGTCTCTACGTCCTGTATTTAACATCTACTGAGTTAAAGGTCTAAGGCTAAAGTTCCCCTGACATGAAAGAATCAGATGAAAATAGAAGGATGGGAGGGGTCTACTTGGAATATCTTCTCTATACAGGACTCAGTCGATTTTGATTCCTTAAATAGTACCCATTTTATATTTCCTCTCAAGGGATGTTTAAGCACATTCAATTTGAAAGCATAAAAGATGGTATTTACTAAGGAGTGTTTTTAAAAAGCAAGACACTAGTTTAGGCACTTTCACAAGCAGTGCATTATTTAATCGTGATGGTACACCTTCTGCAGGCGTGTGAAGGAAACATCAATCCAAGCCGTTACTTTTTATGGCCAATTCCATTATCTCCTCTCCTGTAATTTGTCTGCATTTCTTCTTTGCCTCCCTTCCCTTAATGCTAAAGTCCTCATTCTTACCTTGGTTGGAACACACACATCAAGTGGCTTTGACACTCAGGTGCAATTACCAATGATGCATTTGCCTCCATGCAAATGTCAGAAGGTAGCAGAGGAAAGGTTACCTCCCCGCACTGCAGGGATAATAGCTCTGCAAAGTGCCAAAGCGCTATTCACTCCGCGTCCCTTTCGGTTCCAATTCCAGAGAGGTTTCTCGCATCCGTCACAGAAACTGATCCCTAAATCTCCGTCTCCTGGGACAGTCGCACTAATTGGCAATGCCAGGTTTTGTTTTCTCTGAATGCTCAGGCAAGTTCCCTATGAAAATATTAGGTGGGTCTGACTTCAGAGGACCCCTTCTTGAAGGGTGTTCATGTCTGCCTGGTACAAAGCTTCAGTCTTTAGAGCAGGTCGGTCATCTCTGTCCAGGGTCTCAGGGGTGGAAAGTCAGGGGCAAGTGCCATCTGGATTCATTATGAGTGTCTGCAATCCCTACCTCTTTCACCCTCTGAAGATCCGTTTTTCCCTGTCTTTAATTATCCCATTAAGGAGAAGAACAGGTGAGGCCAGAGGCATTTGTGGGGTCTTGGATGGAGAGTGGGAGGCAGGAAAACAAGGAGAGAGAAAGAGGGAGGAGAGGGAGGAGAACGAGGTCTCAGCTCTGGATGTCGCTGCTGTTTTGCTCCAGTTTGGGGAGGAGGTAGGGACCCTCCTGCTGGCTTTCTCTCCAACGCAGCTGAGACCTTTGTGAAATCACTGCAGAGGCAGGGGCGGCAGGCACTATTTTTATCTCCAAATTGATTCAGCTGCAGAGGCTGCTGTGCCTCCGACTTCGTGGCTGCCGGGCCCTCCCCCTCGCCGTCCCCACCCCCGGCTTCCGCTCGCTTAGGAGACTTATCTTCAGCCCCCTCCGCTGCCGCTCCCTTCCCTCCCAGCTCGCCGGCCCCCGGGCCGGGCGAGGGCAGGGCTCTGCCAGATCCTGATAGTGACAGAAGCCGAGCGTGCCTGGGGCTCTGACAGCCCTCGGAGGCGCGCCAGGCAGCCGAGAGCCACTCGGGGCCCGCGCCAGCCTCTAATTGTTCACCCTCCAATTTCCCCTGCCCTTGGGAACCGAGGTCCACAAAGAAATTTCAGCAATTGAAATGCAGCGCGCCGGGAACATGTGCCAAACGCGCCCCATCCGACGAAGGTCTGGGCCTGCAGATGCTGTTGCTGCGAGGAAAGGACATTTTGAGGCCGGCCTTTTCAACGTCTCCTCCTTCCCAGGTTGAAGGGCCTCAAACAAGCTTTTGGAGAAGACGACTTGCCAGAAGGGCCTGGGGAGACAGCCCTGTTTGGGAAAACCAAGGCAGGCCAGGGCTGGAGGCGCCACCTCCGTTTTGAATGCTTGTGTGTGGAGCCGCCCTTCCTTTGCACCTCCCTGAAATGCACGGAGCTCTTTCACCACCAGATCTTCATCCTCTGTGCCTAGTGAACAGCCAGTTGGTCCTCAGAAACACTGTTTCCGTAGGATCACTGAGTGGGGACTTGTTTTAAAAAGCATGTCTTCGTAAGCTGAGGATGAGGTTGTCTCTGAGGCTCCTTGGTTAAGTATCTAAACGCTGAGACTTAACATGGGTCTTGTGCTGAGGCTGGGGCCCCACAGAGCCTGAAGAATTTGGAGAGGTTGTGGGTGGGCAGGCGGGTGGGTTAAGTGAGTGACTTTCACTTAGGGCAGGCCATGATAATGTTACCAAGTCCAAGTTCATACCGCTTCCCACGCAACAGGCCAGTATATCAAGAGACAAGTTATTGCCTTCCTGAATAGTGACTTTATTCAGAAAGCTGGCAAATCGGAGTTCCTGCGGTGGCCCAGTGGTTAAAGAATCCGACTAGGAACCATGAGGTTCCGGGTTCGATCCCTGCCCTTGCTCAGTGGGTTAAGGATCTGGTGTGGCCGTGAGCTGTGGTGTAGGTCGCAGATGCGGCTCAGATCCCACATTGCTGTGGCTGTGGTGTAGGCCGGTGGCAACAGCTCCAATTCGATCCCTAGCCTGGGAACCTCCATATGCCTCGGGAGCAGCCCTAGAAAAAGGCAAAAAGACAAAAAAAAAAAAAAAGAAAGAAAAGAAAGCCGGCAAATTGAGAAGATGGTGGACGCTTGTCTCAAAGGACCAACTTGCCCGAGTGGAGTTAGAATTCAGGCTTCTTTTATACTAAAAGGGGAGGAATAAAGTCCAACACAGCCTCTGGAGGGGATGTGTTAACTTCTTCCTTCCTGCAGTCATTCGCAAGTGGGCCTGGTCAGGTGGTTTCCTATGAGCTCAACAAAGGTAATTTAGCTTAATGCTCATTACCTTGGAGGCATAGTTCCCAGAGAAGGGTCATTATGTATAATTAAGTTTATGATCAACATCCTTTGAGTGATTACAGGATACAGAGTTCCTTCCCTATTACAATAGTCTCAGCAAATGTTGGATATGGTAGTCAGTGTTCTAGAAGCAAAGCCGTGGATCCCACTAGAAGGAGCCTATTGCCTAGTAGGAAAGATGGAGTATGAGCAAATCCAAAATGCACAGTATGAAACACAAGCCCAGATGTGAGATAGAAGGTGAAAGGGAAGATGCTAGGTTAAGGGTGCAAATGCAGACTTTAAGGATAAAGCAACCTGTGTACTAGATGATAATACATGGGTATTATTTGGACATAAAATGAAAGAGAAGAACAGAAATTAGGTCTGTGTCATCCAACACAGCAGCTCCTAGCTGCATGTGGCTACTTAAATTTAAATCAATTAAAACAAAATCAAATATTTAGTTCCTCAGTCACACTAGCCTATATTCAAGTACCAGATAATCAATCGCTTGTGGCTGGTGGCTACCATATTGGATAGTGCATGTCATTTTTCTCACTGCAGAAAGTTCTTTTGGACATGCTTCTCCAAAGTAAGAAAACAGTATGAACAAAGGCACTGAGGTATAAAAAACTCAGGTTAAGTAAAAGGAACAGGTAGTAGCTTGGAGTACCTGGAGTAGTTACTAGAGTTGCATAAAAGGGAGCAAACAGAAATGAGAAGACCAAAGGATGCATGCTACCAAATATGAGGCTCAGACATTTAAACATATTTTGCTGGAAATAGGTCATTTTCAAAGGACTTCAAGCAGGGAGGTGACATGAGCAAAACCATGTTCCTGAAAGATATATATAAAGGCTGTGTATAAGATAGTTTTGAGTGTTGTGTTTGGTTTATCTATTTGCATGTGTATTGTTCAATTCTCAAAACAGGTCTGTGGGTAGGCAGAGCAGGTAGTATAGAAAAAAGTGTCCATTGTCATTAGAGAAATGGAAGAACCATGAAAAGAGTCACACACACACACACACACACACACACACAAAACAAAACTATCTGTGACAAACAGCTTTCTTCTTCCACCACACAGCCCCATGGGCGAATTTCTTCTTGTATCAAGAGCTACTGATATATGTTATAGTCCCTTTTGGGAGTTGAACTACAGTATTAGATACTAATAACCCTGAAGAGGAGGCAAAGTTCGTGTGACAGAGTAGCTTCAAATTTGACATAGGAAAGACAAAAATCACAACAACAAATTGGAGCCGTTGAACAGAAAAAGGTAGGGAGGGTTTACTGGGACCACTAGGGCTGCTGTAGGCTATGAAAACAGCGCCCCCTGGAGTTGGTCATGCACAGCAACTGGAAGAGAAAAGAGCAGGGTCTCATCAAAATGCAGACAAAAGTAAAGCCCTAGAACACTATTGAAGATCAAGCATGATGCAAGGATTCCTAAAAGAAAAAAGTTCTTAGAGACCTTCAAATCAAACCTCTTGGATGACTTTAAACTCAGAGTTTGGGAAGAGCCTAGGTCACGTCAACTCAGGACTGCTTTCTCTTCTCTGCATCCGCCTGGGTAAAGAACTCTGATCCTAAATTTTCTCATCTGTAAATCTAAACAGAATTCTATTTCTCAGGACTGTTGAAAGGACTCAGTGTGACCCTGTATAAACTGTAGTAGATGCTCAGAATTCAGTTGGACTTAACTGAAGACGGGTGTATGTGTTTTAAAATGTACACAAAAAGGCAAAGGGGCTATTCCGGTTCCAGATCAGGAAACATAAAGAATGTTTATCAGACTGCCATAAAGTCTCCATCCCAGGTCCCCACAAATTATCATCCCTCTCAAAAAAAAAAATTTTTTTTTTTCCCCAGCTCCCTGGTGAGAGATAGTAAATTGACAGAATAGTGCCTGTTTCCCTGCCATCAGTCTAGTTGTGGATGTGAAATACAAATAGAGCTGGGGCTTCTGAGAGGTTTATATGGATTTAGTCAGGTGCAAATCCCAGTGCAAAGGTAAACTTTGATTTTTGTTACGGATATAAACCAGCTGCTTGTGGCCTAAGCGCCTGTCCCCTTCTGCTTTTAATCCTGTGTTCTTTCTAGACTCCAGTAATTGGAGCAAATTTCACTGGTTGCCTCATTGCTAATATGTTATTGCCTCTTTTGTTTGCGATGCATCCCGGGCTTAAATAAGCTACAGGTACTTACCGGGCAATTTCCTCTTCCGGTTACCCCAAGTAACAATTGCAACGTGGAATGCCAAGGACCCCTAACTATTTTTTTCCTCTTAGCTTCTTCTATTTGGGGAAAAGCTTTTCTTCTAATTTTCATCAAAGCAGCTGCCTCTCCTAATCTCTTAGGCAGCAAAATAAATGGAAAAAGAACTTTCTTAAGCCAAACCAATACCACTGTTTTAAAAGGTCTTTAAGAGATAAAGAAGACAGTATTTGAAGTAAGAGAAACAAATGCTTTCTGAAGCTTAGAAACTGAGTACCCCAGGGGTAGATATAAACAGATACCTTCTCTTCCCCCAAAGCACCATCAGTGCCTCTAAGGATTTCACTGGCATAATCCCTTGCTGGCTCACTGTAGCTAAGAAATAAGAAAGAGGCTGGGTTAAAACTATATTCATCTTCTGCGAGAGACAGCTGAAAGCTTTGAATGCATTTTTTTTTTTTTTTCATCATCCTATTTCCTGCGGCCCCAATTACTCCAGGTACTTCTGAGTTTCTGGCCATTGAAGATTCTTTTTCAATAGAGCATGGGTGGTCACATGAGCAACCTTCCCACTGAGCCTGGGCTGTACGTGTATAAAACAAATGCTTCTTTCGCATGCATTTTTGGAGAGATGGTAGCACTTTTTCAGGTTCAAATATAATCTTTTTTTTAGCATTAAGGGTGAAATGAAAGGGGAAGGAGAGAGAAAAAGAGAGAATTAACTTATCCATAACTTTGTTTTTGGTATTTTCTTACTGTGTTTCAAGGCATCTTCCTGTATTCACCGCAGCTCCTTAGTCTGAAATGGGCTGAGGGAGGGAGGCCACCTTGCCTGGGGCAAGAGAATCTGGCTCCCTAGAGAGCCGGATGTTAGGGGAAAGTGAGTCATGAGTCGGCTCAGCTTTTGTCTTCATGCTTCTATGTGGTTTTTTTGTTTGTTTGTTTGTTTGTTTGTGTTTTTTTTTGGTCTTTTTAGGGCCACACCTTCAGCATACGGAAGTTCCTAGGTTAGGGGTCTAATGGGAGCTTTAGCCCTTGGCCTATGCCACAGCCACAGGAACGCCAGATCCCAACTGTGTCTGTGACCTACACCACAGCTCATGGCAACGCTGGATCCTTAATCCACCAAGCAAGGATCGAATCTGTGTCCTCATGAATGCTAGTCAGATTTGTTTCTGCTGAGCCACGTTGAGACCTCCTTCATGCTTCTCTTAAGTGTCCTGCAGAGAATGCCACGTTGGACTGCACTCCACTGTCTTTAATGGTGGGATTCTTGGAGGTACCCAAATGAAGATGAGATGTGACTGGGAGATGCCAATTTGACCAGGAGACTTATTTAGGGAAGCTTCTATCCTGTGGGGGAAGGACCTGGGGGAAATCAAGGAAAAACAAACCAAAAAAAAAAAAAAACAAAAAACATACAAACAAAAAACAAAAAAACAAAACAAAAAAACCCCCTGTTTTTGGCCTGGATAGCTTTACCTTGGGAATCTTTGAGCTGCACCAATGACTTTAAATGTGAAAAAATGTGGAAGCTCGATTTTCAAGCATTCTTGGTGATTTTTGAGCAGTTTGACCAAGTTATGTGAATATGGAATAAATTACCAAGCTTTCCTCTGGATTTCTACATATCTCCCTCCATTGTGCATGTGAAATTTCAAAACAGCAAAGATTAGCAACAAGTTTGCTGTCTTTCATAAGAAGAAGCCACAACCCAATCCAAGCTGGAATACCCCAGCCCCGCCTGGGTGGCTCTTACACTGAGGAATCAGCACGTGGTAGGTAATGCCTACCATCCAAGTCATCTATGGGGACGGATGGACTCTTATCACACATGCTTCGTGGCCTCAAAGTGGGCTCTTGGCAGGAGCAGGAGTGTTGGTTTCTGGCATGCAGTATTTTTTGTAGAGGACTCTAAAATCAGATGCCTATTACATTTCATAATTATTCTTGTGCTTGGCCCTTAAACACCATTTCCATTCACTTCAACCAAGAAAATTACAAACATGATGCAGTCGCTTTGAAAGAGTTAAAAAACCATTGGACTTTCATTTCCCTTTTGTGGTAGGGAGCTGCTACATACCTTTCTTCCCACAGAATTTTTATAAGAATTTTGATTAGATGACATGAGATTCATAAATTATTTTAAATGTATATGAAAATGTCTGCCAGTGGCAGTGGCAATGTAGGTGCTCAAGAAATATGTTTTGGCTTCCTTCCAAGCAGGTTAGAAATATTTCAGCCTCCTTATTGGGATTACTTATTGTGCAAAACCGATATTCCCACAAAGAAGGGCTTTGAATAGTAGGAAAGACTCTTTTTTTTTTTTTTTTTTTGTCTTTTTGCTATTTCTTTGGGCCACTCCCACGGCATATGGAGGTCCCCAGGCTAGGGGTCGAATCGGAGCTGTAGCCACCGACCTAAGCCAGAGCCACAGCAACGCGGGATCCGAGCCGCATCTGCAACCTACACCACAGCTCACGGCAACGCCGGATCGTTGACCCACTGAGCAAGGGCAGGGACCGAACCCGCAACCTCATGGTTCCTAGTCGGATTCGTTAACCACTGCGCCACGACGGGAACTCCGAAAGACTCTTTCATATAGCACTACTGCCTTAGACTATTTCCTAACTTGGGAAGAGCATAGAGCTCTTCTTTTTTCAACAGGAACATAATGTCCATTAGCCTGGGGAAGAACTGTGTAAAAAACGCAGGTCTCTGAATGAAGACAGGGATCTGTGGGATGGAAATCAGGGCAGAAAGAGCAAGAGCTGGATAATTGATGAGCTCCGTATAACTGAGGCAGAAAAACTGAACTTTGAAACTGGCAGTTTGCCCCGTCACAGACAGTTTTTTCCAAAAAGGAAGAGTCCTGATGTGTGCATATTAACATTAATGCCAAGAACTGGCACTATCGGTCTGGCAGCCGGCACGTTGAAATGAATGAAATGATGCAGGTCATAGACACTGAACTACAACCGACCAAAAACATGACCCGGCCACCTCTGCCCACGGGTGAGAAAAGATGGGAGCTAATGAGAGAGTCGGTCTTAGGAGACAATTTGCATACCCCATTTAATCTCCACTACTTTAGAAGGTAAATATTATCATCACCATTTTAAAGAGGAAGGAACGGAGGCGACTTAATTTGCCCATGGGCGATCTGTTAAGTAGTTGAACAAGAAACAGGACCTGGGTCTGTTGAAAGCCCAACCTATTATACTGCACCCTTCCCTGTTTTATAGTGTTGTCTAGTTGTTATTTCTAAAACACTGACGATAACTGCAAGTGAACTCTGAGGTTTATAGTATAAAATATTTTATTTCTTTCCCTAACGAGTCCTTTGGTTGTCTCTCTCTCTTTTTTTTTTTTTTTTTTGTTTGCTTTTTAGAACTGCACCAATGCATGTGGAAGTTCCCAGGCTAGGGGGTCACTGGATTCTTAACCCACTGAGTGAGGCCAGGGATCAAACCCACAACCTCATGGTTCCTAGTCAGATACGTTTCTGCCGTGCCACGACAGGAAGTCCCTTTTGCTTGTCTCTTGAGAGCCCCAAGTAAAAACATCACCTTCAGTTATTTCTAAAGATCTGAATCAAATCCACGTGATCCTAACCTGATCTTTGTCATCAGTGTTGAAATGCTCTGATTAAACAGAACTTTGAAGTAAATAACCCTGTCACCAACTTCAACAAGGTAACAAAAGTACTAAAAACTTCTTTAAAGATACCTGGTGCTTTAAGGCATTGGAGTTTAATTGTCATCGTCATTGCTGTTATCATCGTCGTAAGTGCAATGGATAGGATGTTTGTGTCTCCCCCAAATCCATATGTTGAAACCCTAACCCCCAAAACGATGATGTTAGGTGGTGGAGCCATAGGTCAGGAGAGTGTAGCCTCCATGAATGGGGTAAGTACCTTTATAAGAGGCATCCCAAAGAGCTCCCTTGCCCCTTCTGCCATATGTGGACACAACAAGAAGTCAGCAGTCTGCCAAAGAAGAGGGCTCTCTCACCAGAATCTGACCGTGTTTATAGCCACCCAGACTATGGGTCTGTTAGAGCAGCCCAAACTAAGACACTGATTATTATTTTTAGTCATTTGAGTGTAAACTGATAAAACAGAAAAACAAGGCTTCTGGGATTAAAGCCAGGTAGGGGCTAAGCCAGTCCTGCAAGGTGCCCTTCTCTTTCTGTCCATTGGAGAAACTCTAAATCATTTCTGTTGTACAGGGGACAGCTGGAAAATTCTCTCTAGCTATTCATTTTAGCATGCGTGAGCTTTTTTTTTAAGAATTGTGGTAGCCTGGTAGATGATGCTATGGATGTAAAAGTAATTCAGAAGTGGCTCTTGACACCCCAAAGGGTCTTTTTTTTTTTTTTTTGCCATTTCTTGGGCCTCTCCTGTGGCATATGGAGGTTCCCAGGCTAGGGGTCCAATTGGAGCTGTAGCCACCAGCCTATGCCAGAGCCACAGCCACGCGGGATCCAAGCTGTGTCTGCAACCTACACCACAAGTCACAGCAATGCCAGATCCTTAACCCACTGAGCAAGGCCAGGGATCGAACCCAAAACCTCATGGTTCCTAGTCAGATTCGTTAACCACTGAGCCACGATGGGAACTCCACCCCAAAGTGAACCATCTAGACATTAAGCTTCAATTGCTTAAGAAGTAACTAGCCTTTGTCCCTTACCACTTTCCCGTGAAGGCATCATGAGCTTACCCTCATAAGCAGAGCTGTATTTGGTGCTCACCTAGAAGATTTAGTGTTGCAGTATTTTTCGTGTGTATCTAGGCTGTTCTCTTAGGAGTCAAAGGGGTTAGGAGAGGAGACCTAGCTCTCTCTTTTCCCTTTCCGTTTTCCTTTTGCTAATGAAACACCTTTTCTTTTCTTTCTTTTTTTCTTTTCTTTTTTGTTTTGTGTGTGTGTGCTTTTTAGGGCCACACTTGGGGCATATGGCCGTTCCCAGGCTAGGAGTCAAATCAGAGCTGCAGCTGCCAGCCTACAGCAGAACCACGGCACCATGGGATCCCAGAGGCATGTTCACAAAGCTGGATCCTTAACCCACCATGTGAGGCCAGGGATCAAACCCGCATCCTCATGGATACTGGTCCAGTTCATAACCTGCTCAGCCACAACAGCAACCTGAAACACTTGTTAGGTATATTTTCAGTGCTCTGAATATGGATGGAACCAAATGATCAATTCTTTAGACGTATACGTAATATTTCTGGGTAGAAAACTACTGTTATTTCCCCAGTTCTGAATATATTAATGATGGTGCCAGGACAGATCACCCCCCCAGTTTCTGGACAGGAGACTTATTCCCTAAGTCACTATGCATCTCGCTCAGTGTGTGCTGGGAGAGGTTACTGCTTTTCTTCTTTTTCCTTCCCTTGGATCAGTCCTCCAATATCTGATGTGGCTGCAGCAAGGAACAGAGGTCATCCATGAGCTTCCATAATCCCATCTGATCATGCCACATGGAGCAGAATATTCCATGGAAACTATCCGTGCACATGGTAATTACAATACTAGGCTGACCTACGCTCTGAAACTTAGAACTCACACACACTCACACAGACACATGAGTGGGGAAACAAGAAAACCGGAAATGGTTCATAGGAAAAAGAAAGAAGCAAGAAGTAAGGTCTCAGTAAGCACTGGGATGCAGGTTCGATCCCTGGCCCAGCACTGCGGGTTAAGGATGTGTGCAGCAGCAGCATAGGTCAAAATTGTGGCTCAGATCTGATCCCAGGACCAGGTACTCCATATGCTGTGGGGTGGCCAAAACAAACAAACAAAAAAGGTGAAAATAAGCATTTAAAAAGAGCAGAAATGAACAATTAGTATCAGCGACAGCGACATTACTGGTGAAAATAGCACTTGTGGCCTAACCGGGAAATCTTTCTTTACTGGTCTTTCTCTGGAATATGCATATATATCTGAATTACTAGACTACAGCTGAGTTAGCTTTCATATATTCTCAAGAGTAGCTGGAATTTAGAGAAGATGCCATGCCAGGCCCTGATGTGGGCACTTGGTGACTACGTCGTATATCATGGGAAGAGCCAATTTCCCTGCATCTTTGTCCCAAGTTCTCTTTCTCTAGGGTCTAGTGTCAGGCTGTTTAATTTGTATTCTGCTTCTCCTGCTATTTAGCTGTGTGATTTGGGGCAAGTTGTGATTCCTTCATCTATAAAATGTGGATAGTAGTACATACTACTTACTTTACAACTTGATAAGAGGATGGAATGAGTTAATGCAAGTGGCATTCCAGAGGACTTCCTGCCAAATAGTAATTCTTCCTAGTCTTCTCCTCCTCTTTCCCTTCCTCCTCCATCATCATCCTCAGCAGCAGCAGCAGCAGCAGCAGCAGCAGCAGCAGCAGCACCCATTCTCACTAGCAAACACTTTCCCACCTCCACGGTACACACCTCCTCATTTTCCATCTTCCATTTTCTCATTCCATTTAATCCTCCCGCTGTCTCTCATCGACAGTCTTTACCGAAGAAATGCTGTTTATTTTTACACTTTTTTTTCTTCTCTTCATTCTTTGCGCTCAGTATCTTTGGGTCCATCCAGTCTCTCCTGCCCTTAAATAATACATGTATGAGAGTAATTTTCCCAGTTACATTTCTCAATGTTGTCTTTTCCTTCAATATCAAATCCTGTAAGTCCAACTTCTACTGTTTCCTAAATGTCACTCCAAAGTCTCAAACAGAATCTACATAGGCTGAACTAATAGTTGATACTACCTTGCACCCTGCCAACTTCCTTCCAGAGGTAGCTCTTTCTGCTCAGGCCCTCATAATGACAATCTTAATCTTGCACTGCCTCTGCAGTCCTCAGAAAAGCACTGAAGTTCCCTTCCTACTTCAGAGAGTTAAAGTACTTCCGTTCATGTGCATTAGAGACTTATGAATGTTCCAGAATGATCATTCTGGACTAAGAATTTTGCAAACCAGAGGTTCCCACTGTGGCTCAGCAGAAATGAATCTGCCTAGTATCTATGGGGAGGCAGATTTGATCCCCGGCCTCACTCAGGGGGTTAAGGATCCGGTGTTGCTGTGAGCTGTTGGGTAGGTTGCAAATGAGGCTTGGATCCAGAGTTGCTGTGGCTGCGGTGCAGGCCAGTGGCTACAGCTCCAATTCGACCCCTAGCCTGGGAACCTCCATGTGCCACCAGTGCCCACCCCCCAAAAAAAAAAAACCACAAAGAATTTTGCAAATCATATCACTAACTGCAGCGTTTAGGAGCTGATCAAAATCAGTTCTCCATTAGAATCACACATCCCAGCGCTTGAAGAAATCAGGGCTTTCTGCCATTTACTGTGTATCTTCTAAGCACCGATCCCTGAACTCATTGTTGGGGATACAAAGAAATCTAAGACAGACCTTCCTCCAACCACGTGCTGGTTTGTCCGGGAATGAAGATCTGCAAGAAAGTTGAATCTACTTCTCTGTGGCAAGATGGAAAATGGCAAGTTCTATAGAAACATTAAAAAAAAAAAAAGAAGAAAAAGAAGCCCACTCAGAGAATCATACCCTAACACCTCACCAGTATACAGATATTTCCAACTTGGACCAATTACAAAGCTTTGGGCTGATAACTCAAAGGCGACATGGTTTCCTATCTCCTCCCTCAGCTCCAGGGTATCCGGCAAGCCAATTGCATACACAGTCAGTGAGGTTTCTAGTGCTTATCCACCTGAAGTTCAACTTCCCCTTCTTACCTTCTGAACAGGAGTAATCGTACCGTAGTTTAAAAAGCTCTCCCTCCACGCTTGAACCTTCTTTGAGTATGCACAATTATTTCTGTTGTTATAGGCTCCTTAACTAAGGGGGATTGGCCTCCTTCACTAAAAGCACTCGCTGCATACTTTTAAGAGTGGTTCTGCCTTCAGATAGAGTTTCAGTCACCGCAGGGTAAAAATTGCCTCTGTGTTTTTCAGATTCAGATTGCTCATTATATTTGAACATACAATTTTTTTCCTCATCCAAACAGTGCATTTTATACGCATATTTAATTAACTCCTTTGTCCCGCAAACCAACTCTACCTTACAGAGCCAAAGGTAATTTAGTTGTGTGGGTCGTTCTTAATAAGAACCAGGTGGGTTTTTTTCTGTGACCATTACTCTAGCTTGCTCCGTGTTTTCATAAGGTTCTTGCCATTCATAATATGTTTCTTTTGCACAATGGAAAAAGAGTTAGACATATCCTCATGCCCAGTACTACAGACATATCATCATGCCTGCTCTTTATATTGTGGTCCTTTAGTGTAAAGTTAAACCACACTGTAAATTTCTTTACTGTACAGCACAGGTCTGGTTCCAGTGTACATGGAGCACTGTCACCAGATGTCTCACCTCCTGTTATTTAAAAAGTTCCACTCCAAAATCTCCACTGCACTGAGGTTCAATGGTACCATTTTATTCCACTTTATAAGTCTGTGGTCTTCTTTCAAACCTCAAAATATCGTTGCATTTTCCTCATGGCACAGGGGTTTAAAGATCTGGTCTTGTCACTGCAGTGGCTTGGGTCACTGCTGTGGCATGGGTTTGATTCCTCACCCCGGAAACTTCCACATGCCATGGATGTGACCAATAATAATAATAATAATAATAATAATTTAAATATCCTAATCCAAAAAATTTATTTAAAGTCTTACTATGTCAGGGCACAAACTAGATACTATAGTTACCATTTTTTAAAAAAGAACAGGAGTTCCCATCGTGACTCAGCGGAAACAAATCTAATTGGTAACCGTAAGGATGCAGGTTCGATTCCTGACCTTGCTCGGTGGGTTAAGGATCCAGCATTGCCGGGAGATGTGGTATAGGTTGCAGACTCGGCTTGGATCTGGTGTTGCTGTGGCTGCGGTGCAGGCTGGTGGTTGCAGCTCTGATTCGACCCCTAGCCTGGGAACCTGCATGTGTCACAAGTGAAGGCCCTAAAAAGACAGACAACAACAATAACAACAATAAAGCAAACACTGAGTCGCGAGCTTCCCTAAAATGGAAGGCATATTTCAGAGTTACCCCTGGTCTGGGGTTCACCACCATAGCACTGTGCTCACAGAGAGATTTTTCTAACTTTCCCAAGAAAGGAGAAATGATATTCTCTTCCTTCCATCTTTTAAGTCAAATGAAATTCAGAAATTCCACTCATACCCAGCAGATAAATGGTAGTCACAATTGGTGTAGGATCTGAGGTGCACAGCAGTGATGATATTTGCTGCTAACCACACCAGCTGCCCCAGAAGAAGTAGCCCAGCTGAAGCAGCACCACCTTGCCAAGGACAATGCAATTAGCACCTCTGTTATGTTTAATTATTTTTTTTTTTTTTGTCTTTTTGTTGTTGTTGTTGTTGTTGTTGTTGTTGCTATTTCTTGGGCCGCTCCCGCGGCATATGGAGGTTCCCATGCTAGGGGTTGAATCGGAGCTGTAGCCACCTGCCTACGCCAGAGCCTCAGCAACGCGGGATCCGAGCCACATCTGCAACCTACACCACAGCTCACGGCAACGCCGGATCATTGACCCACTGAGCAAGGGCAGGGACCGAACCCTCAACCTCATGGTTCCTAGTCGGATTCGTTAACCACTGCGCCACGACGGGAACTCCTGTTATGTTTAATTATTGAGGAGGGGGTCTCAAAAGTTACTTAGGCTGCCAACCACCAGAAGAAACCTATCCAAGTCATTGAAAATGGGATAATATTTAACGATCATTCCAAAACTCATATTATTCCTAATCCATTATAAAAATACTCACCCTCAAATCCAAGTTTTGCTCCAATATGTTGCTACTTCTAAACGTTTATAGTCATCAGCTTGTAGTTTCAGTACAATTCCAGGCAAGACCTTTTGTAATGGAGTGTTAATATTTTTCAAAAGAATAATTCTGGGACATTTCCCAGATCAGCATCTGGCTTTTTCATGGTTCCCTAAGGAAAGGTTTTACAAGGGAAAGCGGTGGAATAATTACATTTATTAACAGTTTATTTTATGCATGAATTTTTTCTTTTTTCTTTTTTTTTTTTTTTTGCACATCTGTAAGCAGCCCACACACTCTTAGGTACCAACTGGTTCTGTTTTCTCCTATTTGTCTCTGAGTACCTGACATGCATGATAACACCTAGAAATGTACCTCCCCCTGTAGACACACACACATACACAAACACACACACAAACGTAATTTCAGTGCGTATTCAATAAGATTCAGGTTCCATGATGAATATTTGAAGTTTGCTGGGTGGAACACATTTTCCAATACATAAATTTTTCTTTTGTAATCAAATTATTTTCAGGACATGTCACTAGTCACACTAATTTCAAATTAAGGAACAATTAAGTAGACAGAATATAGGGAAGAGTTAAACAGCTCTGACATGGAAATAGAAATAGAAAGAAGAATAAGAGTTCTTCAGCTCCACTGAGGTAGCAAAAGGAAAATCATGCAAATGCAAATGATTGCAAAATTTGGGCAATGTGCTATTTTTCTAGAAAAGGGATCTATAAAATTCACTGGATTCTCAATGAAGTCCCCTGTCCTATCTTTATGTAATTCTTTAAGTCATTATTGAATTTCAGAAGACATCAACAGAATACAGATGATATTGGATTATTTAAATCTAGGTAATAGTAAGCTGCCTTATTTGTTTCAACATAGGATTTATTAAGTCATTGGGCTGCCATAATGTGAGTTAAATAAGATCTCCCCTCAGACAAAATATACCCTAATAAAGGAGACGTATATGTACATAGAAAAATATAATAGCAGGCATGATGACATAAATGACCTAAGTGGGACATAGGTAAAATCTTTTGGAACTCTGAGAGTCCTAGACTGGAATTAGAACAGGGGAAAAAATCTATGAAGAAGATGGCATCAAAGCAGAATTTTGAATGATGATTGGGATTTCATTTGATGAAAATGATGGGAAATGCAATCTAGTTAGGGAAAATTTAATATCATAAAGGTAAAAAAAAAAAAAAAGAGGTAAAAGAGTTTTGTCTCACCAGAGTGTATAGTAATCTTGAAATATAATACGATGAAGGCAGTTTGGGATAAACCTTATGTTAAAAAAAAGGAAACTTGGATATCGAATGATTGCTTATGTGAAACATAGATAAGCCACTGAAGCATGGGAGAGGAGGAAAAAAGATATATTTAAGTTATAAAATATAGTTCCTAAACTGTAAGGAATTAGTGAGTCCTATTATCCTGAGATACTGTTGTTTTCCTCCATATGCGGATAATTTTGCAGATAGAAGTTTCAAGGTAAGAGCTGGAAAAGAATTAATTATTCCATATAAGGGAACAGATAAAAATATAAAGTTTCCAGGAAAAAAAAAATCCAAGAAAAAGATCCAAAGAGATTCAAAGGAGTCAGATTAGATACTGAGTAAAGGGTCGAAGGAGGAAAAAAATGGTTGAAGAACAGCCAGAGAGAGGTTTAAAAAAAAGCGAGAGAGGTGTCTAACAAGAGACATTTAAGTTGTTTTCTGAAGGCCTTGAATACTGGTCTTTTTGTCTGTCTCCCCCACATATAGTCCATTCTATAGAAGATACACAAGGGTGCTGAGTTCTATATCCACAGGGGCAGAACTCCTGACAGGATACCTGGAAGCCAGAGATCATTAGACTGATGATATATATTTTTAAAATTTTATTGGCATTTAGTTGACTTAACAATGGTGTGTTAGCTTCAGATGTACAGCAGACTGAATCCATCACACATACACATATATCCATTAATTTTCAGATTCTTTTCCCATATGGGCCATCACAGAATGTTGGGTAGATTCCCCTGTACTATATAGTAGTTTTGTTACTTACCAATTTTGTATATAGTAATTTGTATATGTCACTTCCAACCTCCCAATTTATTCCTCCACCTAAGTTTTCCCCTTTAGTAACCATAAGTTTGGTTTCAAAATCTTTCAGTCTGTTTCTATTTTGTGAATATGTTCTTTTGTATCCTTTTTTACTAGACTTCATGATCTCATATGATAGTGATCTCGTATGATAGTGTCTTTGTCTGAGTCACTTCACTTAGTATGATAATCTCTAGGTCCATCCATGTTGCTGCAAATGGCATTATTTCATTCTTTTTTATGGCTGACTAGTATTCCATTGCATAAGTATACTACATCTTCTCCATTCATTCCTCTGTCAATGGACATTTTGGTTGCTTCCAACTATTATAAATAGTGCTTCAGTGAACACTGGGGTGCATGACTCTTTCTGAATTATGGTATTCTCTGGATATATGCCCAGGAGTGGGATTTCTGGATAATGTGGTGGTTCTATATTTAGTTTTTTAAGGGATCTCCATACTGTTTACTGTAGACTGATGATAATTGATGCTAAGTGTTATCTCAGTGATGCAAGGTTTAACCTTCATGAAAAGGAGTCTGGATTTTGTCAGTCAGATAATAAGGAGCCATTAAGGCTTAGCTTCTTTTGCTTATTTGTTTTAATCAAATCTGGGCTTTAAAATATACCTCTGACAGAAATGTGTAGACTATCTTGGAAGAGTAAAGATTGGGAAGGAGAGAAACAGATTAGGAGACTATGAAGTAATCTGGTTTAGAAGAGTTGATCATCTGAATCAAGGCAATGGCAATAGGAATGGAAATGGAGAGTTTTGACAGGTGTTTGTGAATAAAGCCAAAAGGAATCAGCACATCGGGGATTCGAGGGAGGTTGAAAAAAGGGATCTCAAAAATCCCCTGGCAAAGAAAACGCAAGCTTCTTTCAGTAATCTAATCGTTAGGAATATTACATGGTTATTTAAAAACTAGTTTACAAATAAATAAATCCGGTAATTAAATAAAAGTATTTTCAGAGTGAGATAATAAATACAAAAATTTAACCAAAGAAATTACAAAGAAAAACCATGTTATCTTACATTTGATGTAAATACCACTATAAGCACACATTTTTTTTTCTTGTAAATATATATATATGTTTAGCTCTGTCCTCTGAAATTTCCTAGAAACAATGACAAGTGATAGCAATGAGCACTCCAGCTTTTGATTATTGTCTCTCAGTCACATATCATCTTCATGACAATAGGGAAACAGAGTCCAACTTGAAGTGGTTTCCACTGGTCCAAGATGGGACAGTTTGGCAGCAAGCATCCAAATTCAGAATGTGGAGTATTCTGCAAGACAAGTAATATATTTTTTCCAACAAATCGATGGCAGATGAAAAGAGGATCAAGGTGCCACTCTAAGATAAATGACATTTAAGAAACATAGTAACTGGGAGTTCTCCTCGTGGCTCAGTATAAGTGAATCTGACTAGTATCCATGAGAGAGCAGGTTCAATCCCTGGCCTTGCTAATGGGTTATGGATCCGGCATTGCCGTGAGCTGTGGTGTAGGTCAGAGACACTGCTTGGATCCTGCATTGCTGTGGCTGTGGCATGGCCGGCAGCTACAGCTCCAATTCCACTCCTAGCCTGGGAACCTCCATGTGCAGCGAGTGTGGCCTTAAAAAGACAAAAAAAAAAAAAAAAAAGGAAAAGAAACTAAATTCAATATATGGTCCTTGTTGAAATCGCATTAGAATGCAGCTGTTAAAAGTTATCTTTTTTTTTTTGGTCTTTTCTAGGTTTGCACCTGCAGCATATGGAGGTTCCCAGGCCAGGGGTCGAATTGGAGCTAGAGCTGCCAGCCTATGCCACAGCCACAGCAACGTGGGATCTGAGCCATGTTTGTGACCTACACCACAGCTCACGGCAATGCCGGGCGAGGCCAGGGATCGAACCCACAACCTCATGGTTCCTAGTCGGATTCGTTAACCACTGAACCATGACGGAAACTCGTAAAACTTCTCTTTGATATAATCAGGAAAACAATGGATGATATTAAGAATATCATGTGCTTTTCGTCATGTATGTAAATGTCAAATCACTATGTATATAGTACACCTGAAACTAACATAATATTGTACATCACCTATGGTTCAGTTGAAAAAAATAAAAAGAATTTGCCTTCAATTCTTTTAGGTATACTGTTTTGTAGGAAAAAGAAGGGAGAAGCAAAAATAGCTTTATGAAGTTCCCGCTGTGATGCAGCGGGATCGATGGCATCTTGGGATCGCTGGGACTTAGGTTCAGTTCCCAGCCCTGCACAGTGGGTTAAGGATCCCTTGTTGCCATGGCTGCAGCTTAGGTCACAACTGCAACTTGGATCTGATCCCTGGCCTGGGATGGGAACTCCATGTGCTGTAGAGTGGCCAAAAAAAAATGTCTTTATAAGTGAAGATGTAGTCTAAAGTTTATTTCTGGGGAAACGATATGATATCTCATGTTTACTTTAAAATACTGAATGAAATAAAGTGGAAAGAAAGGTGTGGAGATGAAGTAGGGGTGCAGATTGAAATCAGCTTGGCAAAATGTTGAAAATGATTGAAGTTATGTGATAATAAATACGCAATTCATTAAACTATTTTCTATAAATTTTTTTTTTAAGGCCAACCCACGGCATATGGAGGTTCCCAGTCTAGGGGTTGAATCAGATGGCCTACACCACAGCCACAGCAACAGGGTATCCGAGCTGCATCTGAGACCTACACCACAGCCCATGGCAACGCCAGATCCTTAACCCACTGAGCAAGGCCAGGGATCAAACCTGCATCCTCATGGATACTAGTCAGATTTGTTTATGATTCCGCTAAGCCACAATGGGAACTCCTATTTTGTCCAAATTTTTTTATGGAAATTTTCACAAGGTCATGTTCAAAGAAAAGATTACTCCTCAGTTTTACATCACAAGATAAGATTACTTCAATAACCATGTAGCTGTCTCCTCACCTCATTTATGTATCTCCATTTAATTCATCTCCAAAATTGTCACCAGGTTCTCTAGTTTCTTGATTCTCTGACTTCTCAACTTCTGTAGGTTTCAGTGGCCCCACATGGCTTGTCAGCTTAAGCAGACGCTCATATAGGACCTGCTATTTAAGATCCTTTTATTTATTTTTCAAACTGAAATGGGATTCATATAATGTAAAATTAACTCATCATGAATAATTCAGTGACATTCAGTACGTTCACAGTGTTGTTCAAACAGCATCTCTGTCTGGTTCCAAAACATTTGCATCACCCCAAAAGAAAAACTCAAACCCATTAAGGACTTACTTTAGATCCTTTTCAGTCTGGCCTCAACTGGGGAGTTAGATGTGTCTCTGAATATGGCTGATGGTTTCTCACTCCCAGATTTGCTCACATTGCTTCTTCTCCACTAACGCTTTCCCCAATTACTGTCTTCATATAAAACTCATTTAAGATCCAAACCAAACTCTGCCTCGTTCATGAAGTTTCAACAATGTCATGAATTGGACAATCTTATACTTCCTTTGAATTCTAGCTTTGACACATCTTATGATAATGAAAGACTGTGCTCTTTCATAAAATTATATTGAACACAGAATTCATATTTCACAATTTATTATTTCAATGATAACAGAGAAAAAAAATCTTAGAGGAAGTTCATTTTTCTTTCCCCACCAGTTCTTTGGGCTATTTTAACTCAGAGAAAGAAAAACAGTGAAAAACAGAGCTCACACCTCTGCAAGAGTAAATGTTCTGGAAAGAGTCTGTCTCCACATGTAATCACAGTGTGGGAGAGAAAGGTACCATGATTGCCAATACTGTCAAAGTGTTTAGTGATAGAGAAGGTTCCAAAATACTTTTCAAAAACAAAATGAAACAAAACATGCAGTGAGGCTGAAAATAATAAGGAGGAAAATCTATGGGTATAAATGTTGAGCATTTGAAAATTCTCCACAAGGTCATTACTGGCAAATGCATTTTGGTTTGGTCTGGCACTCAGACTGTGCAGGAAAGCCAGAGCCTTCCACATCCACCTGGTTCCACGCCATGGCTCCATCAGAGCCTGGCACAGGTGAGGATGAATCATAGAAATCGCAGGACTACTGGAATTGTACCTGTGTGCTTTAGAGGGAACCCAGTCCGGTAGCCTCATGCTGAAGAGGAGCTGGGATTCTGAAGATGGGATATTGACTTTTCCAAATGTACTTAACTAGTAGTGCTAAAACCTCTCTTCAAATTCAGATACTCTGGTCCTGATCCCAAGATTCTCTCTGTGTCAGGACCTAGGTGATTGATTTATTTATGTATTCATTTCTTTTTATTCAATTTTAATGAACCTGCTTATTTCCTTTATCTAGGCATGGGAGTTTTCTTTCAAAGTTTAGTTTGTGGTTCTCTTGGGTGGCAGGGGGAAGAGACTCATCAACATCAAATATGTTTATTTGCTTTTCTAAAAAAGTAAAAGACACTTTAGAGCAATTTGTTAAAATTTGCCAAGTACTTTTAGGTCTCTGGACCACGAGGCTAATAGAGTAAAGACAGGGAAAAAATGAACAGTAAGGTCAACAGAAACACGTCTTTCTTTGGGGAGTAAGTCCAACATCTGACTCAGTTTCTGGCTTTTCCTGGAATATACATTAAAATAGGGGCCCTGCTCAGCCAAGCTGTGGGCCACTGAGAGTGTCTAAGGCTGCCTCCACTGCAGTGATCTTTCAGTAGTGTGTTGTATTCATTTGCCGGGGCTGCTGTAATGAAGCACCTTAAAGTAGGCGGCTTAAATAACAAAAATTATTGCCGCACGGTTCTGGAGATTAGAAGTCTGAGATCAAGGTGTTGAGAGGACTTGTTCCTTTTGAGGGCTGTTGGTTCCCTGTGTACCTTGTTTCTTTCCCAGCCTCTGATGGTTTCCTGATGATTTTTGGCATCCTTGGCTTCTAGACTCATCACCCCTGTGTTAATATTTATATCTCACAGTTTTGGAGACTAGGAAGTCCCAGATAAAGGTGCTGGCTGGTTGGGTGTCTGATGAGAGCTCCTCATGCTTATAGACAGCCACCTCCTCACTGTGACTTTATATCGTGGAGGGGGGAGCAAGTGGAGAGAGAGAGCCAGCACTTTGGTATCTCTTCCTATAAGGGCACTAATCCTATTAGATCAGAGTCCCACCCTGATGACCTCATTTAACCTTCCTTATCTCCTTATAGGCCTGTCTTGGTCTCCAAATATAATCACATTGGGGGTTGGGACTTCTGATTTTCTGGAGGACAAATTCAGTCCATAGCAGCCCCAATCTCTGCTTTCAGGATCGTATGGTGTTTTCCCTGTGTACATGTCAGTTTCTGTGTCAAAATGTTCCTTTTTTCAATTAAAGTGGATTAGAGAGTCACTTTAATCTTAACAAATTACATCGGTGACAACTGTATTTCCCAATAATGTCACATTCTTAGGTACTGGGGACTTCACCCTTTGAATTTGGGAGGGGATATTGTTCAACCCATAACATGTGTATTGGGTTAACTTTTCCTTGGACCAGAGCTTCCAACAGTTTTAGGTGGTATCTTGGTTTTCATTCTTCCATAAACAAATCCCAAGACAAGACTTTGAAGGCAAGTGGTTATATGGGAGGTATGCATACATGAGCAAAGGAGTGGGGAAGTGACCCTGAGAAGGATGCATAATTAAAGCAGCTGCCAGAGTGGGAGTGGAGACATCCTATTAATCCCAGGAGGAAAATAAAGGAGCAAAGTTATTCCTCCAGAGAGACAAGAAAGCAGGAAGTAAGCAGGAATATTTAAACACCAATTTCCCTGCCTATCATTGGTTGATAGATGCTATGTCCCTCCTTCTCCCCTCCCCCCAGCTCTGCACCCCTCCCCCCTTCCTCCCCCTCCCATCCCCATTCTCTTTCTCATTATTAGCTTTAGCCTAGACCAATTATTCCTGGGGAGAATGAATTTATGGGTGCTAGTGCCCCACTTCTAGTCCTGCTCCCTTTAAATACTGATTTGAATTTCTGCTAGTCTTCTTTTGTCCTATCCTGAATAATCCTTGGAAACATTCACATTAAAAAAGATTCTCTCCCATGTCTCCATCTGGTCTCAAGAATTCACCCATAGCCCAGCTCCACTCTAGATACTGAGCTGTGTTCCCAACCTAGGATCTCACTCTGGAAACTATGCACATCTATCTACATTCTTTATCTGCCGCTAAGACAGAAAACCAAACAAGCATAACAGATGTGAAAAAAAAAAATTAGAATCTGCTTGCTTATCATATTTGGCAGTCTTAATTTGTATTTACATCTTATCAGTGAACCCTTGTTAACTGAGCGTTTTGTTTAAAATTATTTTGGCTAACAGAGGGTTTTGTTGAAAATTATTTTGGCCATAGATGGTGGCTTTTCAGATCATCTCTAAATGTCCCTCAGTTTCTAGAACATTTGGCCCCTGTGCATGACTATGGTGAAAATAAACCTTATACCGAGCTTTAAAAAGACACACCCCAAAGCATAAAGACTGAGAATTAACAGCTACTTGCAAATGTCATTCCCCAAATTATTCCAACCAGCCATAGCCATGATCGGGGGGGTAAAATTTACAGGCGCCTGAAGCTGGAAGTGACAGATGGGGGGAGTGGTAAACAGTGCTGATTGCTGCAAATGTGGATAAAATAAAGACAGAGAATTAGCCATTGTGTTTGGCAAAGTGTAAGATATTAGTGGACTTTGATAGAAGGTGCATCATTGGGACGACAAAGAAAAACTTAAGTAAATTGGGAAAGTGAGAAAGTGGAAACAGTGAATTTTGACAACTCTTCTGAGGAGATTAACTATTGGGGAGGAGAACAAGATAAGTAATATTTGGAGAGGGGTATGAGGTCAAGGGAAAAATATGTAATTTTAGGATGGGCAATATCAAGGCATGTTTTTAAGCAAATGGCAATAATGCAAAAGGGACATGATATTGCAGAACAGAAAAAGAAATCATTGGGTTAGCAAAGTGGCTAAGAAAGAACCGTGGAGAGGTTGCCTCTGAGGAGAGAGACCCTAAGAGAAATGAAGACTTGACTACGTGCACAGGTACAGGTGGATTTATGGATTTGGTGGGGAAATAAGATCATCTTCATCTGATTGCATCTATTTTACTAATAAAGTGCAAGATGAGGTCACCCACTGGTGGGGGAAGAGGAGGAGGAGAAGGAATGAGAGGCAAGAAAGTGTATTAGTTTCCTAGGGCTGCGCGAACATACTAGATTGTTCAGTTTTGCCTGCCACTGCCTCCCTCAGTGGCTGCCAATATCAAATGGTCACAGTTACCATGGCTCTATGGGTTTCGAACCTCAAACCTTGGGCCTCTCCACATACTTTGTTCCCTCTCCCTTGAACATTCCCTCCCCCTTTGAGACCCTCTGTAGTGGCTTAAAAGATGTCCCACAAATTCTCTGCTTGCTTCCCCATCTGGAGGCAGAGCCTAATCCCCTCCTCTTGGGATGGGCTGGACTTGATGACTTTCTTTTAAAAATTTTTTTCTTAAATTTTTTTTTTTTTAAAATTTCAGTTGATTTACAGTGTTGTGACAATTCCTGCTATACAGCAAAGTGACTCTGTTATGCATACATCCATATAACTATATGCATTCTTTTTTATATTCTTTTCCATAATGATCTATCCCAGGAGATTAGAGTTCCCCTTGCTATACAGTAGGACCACATGGCTTATCCATTTTAAATATAATAGCTTTTTTCTACTAACTCCAAACTCCCAGTCCATCCCACTTCCTCCCCTCTCCCCCTTAGCAACCACTATGTCCCTGAGTCCATTTCTGTTTTGTAAATAGGTTCACTTGTGTTTTATTTTAGATAGCACACATAAGTGATAACATGGAGTATGTCTTTCTCTTCCTGAATTACTTCTATCAAATATCTGAAGGCAGAAATGATAGGATATCACTTTCAAGACAGAACTATTAAATCTGCCTCATAGTCAATAGGTGAGGTTGAAGTTAACCTTTCCCTTTTTCCAGCAGGCAGCTTTCCAGTGGAAGGAAAGTACCACCTCACACAGAGGGTGTAAGATCTGTTCCCTTCTGGCCCCCACTGCACCGGGGGCAAACAATGACAAAGGGTCCCATGCCCCACTTCTCACTGCCTCATTCCACCTTATTGATGCTGGCTGTGGAGGTTCAAGAGCCCTTGAGTCTGGGCTGGCGTAGGCTGTGTGTTTCCTAAATGTTACGAATAGACCACCATTTCCCCAGTCCTTGGCTCAAGAGCAAACAGGATTTTCTTGGAGCCTTTTACATCTATGTCTGTTGGTGGTTATGAGTTGTTGGTGGCTTCTGAAGCACCATCTGGCAGGTACAGGAAGATTAAGGAGCCTGGGGAGCCCACCACTGCCGTGTTGTTTTTCAAGTCCTGTGGTACGAGACAATCAGAGAATTTCTCTGCTTGTTGTAGTACATCTAAAATATTTGTTTTATTTTTCTAGTTGTAAAGGAGTGAGGCTGGGAGGAATGGAGCTACTGTATCTTGGAGGAACTGGAAGAACCCAGTTTTTATTATTATTATTATTATTTTGTCTTTTTAGTGTCACACCTGCAGCATAGGGAAGTTCCCAGGCTGGGGGTCAAATTGGAGCCACAGCTGTCGGCAAATACCACAGCCACAGCAACGCTGGATTCAAGTCATGTCTGCAACCTGCACCACAGCTCACAGCAATGCCGGATCCTTAACCCACTCAGGAAGGCCAGGGATTGAACCTGTGTCCTCGCAGATACTAGTTGGGTTCTGTATCTCTGAGCCATAATGGGAACTCCCCCAGTTTTAAATTTTGATCAGCCTCCCTCCATGTCCTAAGTTTTGAAGGAGGAAACATGAGGCCTCAAGTTTAAGACTGCAAAGGATGGAATGACCCTTACTGTTCTAACAAGTGTAAACACCTATGAAGACTTAATTTGATAGCTTTTTTTATGTTGATGTTCTGCTCACAGTGGATGGTAGGTTTTGAGTGATTGATCCCAACCCTATTTTGCCTGAAAGATCTGTTAATTTTTAGGCACTCTTGTAGAATATGCTGGTTTTTCTGGAGCATTTATGTATTGCAGAGCATTCGTGCATATAGACATACCTATATTCTGTAATCTGCATTCGTGAATGTATTTATCTTCATCAGATAAATTCACCATCTCTCCTCTCTCATAGCACTACTTAACTTGAATATCTGTTGTGTATTACTTTGATTTCCTCTGACAAAATCACTTTCATGTAAGAATGTCTGTGGTAAGCTATTCAAGGTCAAGGACCATGGTGTAAATTTTTTCTGTTACTATTTGTGGTCCAGGATGTCCCTGGGGAATGCTCCCTCCAAAGGACAATGTGTTGTCCTATTCTTGTCCATGAAGTACAATGAAAAACTTGGAGTGTTTTACACAGCACACAATCACATTTTATTTTGGATACCTTCATGACTCTGAAGATAAATTACCCCCACACGCAGTGTTTCTCCCCTTCCACAAATGGCTAAATATTTTTTTTCATAGCACACCACAGCCATGCTTGAGTAAATAAAGCAGAAATACACACATGTATAAGCATCATGTATTTCATGTACTTCTTGGTTGGATGAAGTGAGTATTTAGTTCAGTCTAGGGAAGATGAACTTGAGAGTCTCCCAATCATTATGTGTTCTTTTATTTTCAAGTACCCAAGCCATTGTTCAACTTTCTTTCTTTCTTTTTTTCCTTTTAGGACTGCACCTGTGACATAGGGAAGTTCCCAGGCTAGGGATCAAATTGAAGCTGCGGCTGCCAGCATACGCCACAGCCACAGCAACGCCAGATTGACCTACACCGTAGTTCACAGCAATGTTGGATCCTTAACCCACTGACGGAGCCCAGGGATCAAACCCACATCCTCATGGATACTAGTTGGGTTCTTAACCTGCTGAGCCACAAAGGGAACGCCAAGCCCAGTTTTCTTAAAGTAAAACTACCTCAGTTCATAAGGTAACACATTTGATCTCCAGTAGACTCATGGATAAAATGCCTTATATTGATATAGTGCTTTATACTTACAAAATATTTTCTCATGTCCTTTCATCTTGACCTCTTTTGTAGAAATGAGGGTTAAAGATGCAGCAGATTTTTTACTTGCCCTGGAATCTCAGGGAGGTTACAATGGCTGGTCCAAATTCCACATTGAGTAAATTATGGTATCAGGAATTAAACAAGGACTTCTCAGACCATGTTGTGACTGATTGATACCCTTATGCATTAAATCATCAGAAGGAAAGACTGTCTTTTATATGTGGGCAAACGCAGGTCTTTTCAGTTGTATATGCTCCCACCTTCTCAAGGATGGTGCTCTTGCTTTATTTTATCTAAAAAAACAAACCCCCTCCGTCTTCAACAGTCCAGCTCTCATCATCCCCATTTCTGTTTCACAGGACTGACTTTGCTATTTAGGGAATCATCAGAGTATTATTCCAAAGGGAGGAAAATCAGATAAAACCCAGCATTCCTGGCTACAGCCTGTATGATTATGAACACAGTACTGTACTTACAGTAGAGTAGGATGCCAGGGTGAATAGACACCGCTGCCTTTGAAAGGATGAACGTTCGTTCTGACCTAATAACTATCTAACGCTGGGTACAATTATCTTTTCGCAAGTGGCACATTATTATTTGACACATTAATTGTTGTGTCATTTCTTTCTGAAAGGCATGTTGCGAGCCTAATACAAACCAGAGGCTTCATGAATTATCCATGTCATACGCTGCAGCACTGATTTACCTTTTGCAAAATAAAATCAACCCAATCGCACCGCCTGTGTTCAATTACCACAGGCCGATCTGTGCCACCCTGTGACCCCAAGAGCTTTCTTCCTGGGTCTTGGCATTTCTGATCAACATTAGCAATGGTCTGCTTACTCACTACAGCTATGAAAGTGTTCTTCCTCGTAGGTAAACTAGAGATGTGTCTTTGATAACAGGAACATTCTTTAGGATGTAGTTTTTGACTTGAGATCCCCTTTTTCTGTGTCCATTCGACCTTGGTCCCTTTTTCATTCTTTCCCAGGAAGGGCTCTCTGGACAGAGAACTGTTTCCCGGGCAAAAAGACCCCAGTAAGCCCCAAACATTCAAATCTGGATGACCTTCCATTGCCACAGCTGCCACTCGGCAGCCTTCGAAGCTGATGGGCTGGCGGCCCTGGGTTTGCCTCTGGGCCTGTCATCTGTCGTGTTGTTAGACTGCTGATGGGCTGTCGCTGCCTGCCCCTGAAGCTGGCACTTCCCTCTTCCAACTTGGGCTGCCACTGGATGATAAAATCAAGCAGCCTCACAGCCGCCCTTCATCCTCCTCCAGATCCCAGTGGTTGAATCAGTCTCCAAGCAGAAGCAGAAAAACTGAACCTTTCCATTGTCTTACCAAACACATTGGGTGTGCATATTCCACCGCAAATTACCATTAAAAAAAAAAAATCAGAATTAGAATGCATTTGCTGTTCTATACTTTGCTGCTAGTTAATGCCATGCCACCCTGAAGACTCATCTCCCCTTTTGGTTTTAATTGGGTTCTTTTCTGTTGCTTTCATATCAATTTGCACCTGACTGACATATTCTGCAGCTGATTACCAAGTGAGTTGTTCTGTGAGCTAGAGGTATGATAAATTAAACATGCTATGTATCACCGAATCCATCTTTGGCTGCTTCATGGTACATTATAATTTGGGAAGGCACTATTAAAATAAAATATTAAAGAATAAGCAGAAACAGCCCACCGTTAACATGTCCAATGGCAAGAGAAAATTACAGGTTTCATTGTATATGCGGCACCATCTGCCTCTTTACCGAGGCTGAGCCTTCGGCTCCCCCAGGGGAAATCGCTGTGGATAAGTTATTCAATTAGAACAGCATTATTGGCCAGCTACCTTGGAGAATTGGGTTGATGATGTTGTGATTATCCCGCTCTACATTCCTTCATGTCTCTGGCAGGCTGCAGTGCATGGCAACTTCCTTAAGTGTTTACCAAGCCCTACAGTAGAGGTGAACAATTGGAATGAAGAATATCAAGGATTCCTGAAAGAAAATCAATTTTGAATGAACTTTTCTTGCTTAGCCGCAGCTTCAGTATTCTGAGTCATACTGTATTTTTGTGGACTTTCATGTTAAGTGATAGAAATGGCAGTAGGGAGGAAAGTGAATTGCATGATATGCATTTAACCTGTGGCACGGCACCAAATCCTTCTTCACGTGACATTACAAGGCAGAGAAATACTCAGGCCTCCTCCAAGAGGTTATTCATTCTAGGGAAGGGAAAATCTCATAGGAGCATAATGCTGTTTTAATCAACTTCAGCTCTCCTTTGAAAACATTTGTTTTATAAAAAGTAATAATTAATTATGAGTCACTCTCTACCAGGAAGTTGGAGCCCTTCCTTTACAAGAGCGTGCCAGTCAACCAACTTCCTAAGTGGGAGGCTGTTGGGGGTGTTTATGGTTATCTTTAGATCATGTGGTTTGCAACAGAGGATCTTGCAGTATTCCTTTTGCCTCATCCAAGTAAAACATATATGTATATTACATGCACATATTGTGTGTACATGTATATATATTATATATAATTTATATATGTGTATATGTGTGTGTGTGTGTGTGTAAAATTTTTTTCAGTGCCACACCTGTGGCATATGAAAGTTCCCAGGCTCGGGGTCAAATCAGAGGTGCATCTGTAGGCAAGTTGTAGGCAAGTTGTGGCAAAGCTGGATCCTTAACCCACTGAGCAAGGCCAGGGATCAAATCCTCATCCTCATGGATACTAGTCAGGTTCTTAACCCACTGGGCCACAATGGGAACTCTCTATATAATTTTTTTTTTAAATTCTAAGTGCCTGTTGAAGAAAGTTGGAAATACAGAAAACTGTCTTAAAATTTACACATAAAATCATTTATTTTCACACTTCTCATAAATATCATATCTCTGATATGGCATATATTTCCAGAGGGCTTATTTGCACCCTGGGGTCCATTGAGACCATCTTTGATGATTGCCAGTTGAGCAGGAACTCAAATGTGCTCCCTCATCGCTGGTTCAGATGCTGCTGACTCTGGAAGATGGTTGTTCTGTATTTCAGCTTTCATGAACTGTAAGAATTTATAAGCTCATATTCCACCCCCCTTTACTTGACATAGTGGTATCATTTTTAAGACCTTCTTATAATATTAGGACATTAACTTTTTTTTTTTTTTTTGTCAGTGCATGGTTATTGTAAAAAGCAGAGGAACCTGTATTAGGTTGTATTCTTGCTTTTAAACTTTCTATAACCATACCCCTTTTGAACCTGTAGCCAGGGCTGATAGCTGCCACCATCCTGCCCTTGGTAAGCCATTGCCAAAGATTCTTGCAATGTAATAGATTTTCTACATATAAGCTTCCCTTATATTCCTGGAACCAACACTATTTGGAAAATTCTTTGGTGTATGTAAAATTTGGTTTGTAGATCTTTTATTTAGAATTATTGCTCCTATATTTATATTAAGAATTTATGTATAATTTTTGGAAAATGAGCAGACATCACATTTCAGTACCAGGATTGTGTTGAGTACCTAAAATAAATTAGGTAATTATCCTTTATTTTTTAGTATTTATTTAACTTAAAAGTATTAATTTATTCTAAACTGAACAACTTTGGAACAGTATACATAGAAAGGAAATGATCAATTCCTTGAGAATTTGAAAAAACTTAATCACTAAAATGTCCAGATATTCCCTTAATAACCTTTTAATTGTATTTAATTATTTTGTAGGATTTTTTACTCATTAATAAAGAAAATACGTATTTTACTGATTTTTTTAAATATTGACAAATATTTTTAATATTTTATTATCTATTATTTTCCCTTATTGGTCTGTGATTTAAGAACTCTTGGAATTCCCATTGTTGCTCAGTGGTAATGAACCTGGCTAGTACCCACAAGGATGCAGCTTTGATCCCTGGTCTCACTCAGTGAGCTGGGGATCCAGCATTGCTGTGAGCTGTGGTGTAGGTCACAGACATGGCTCGGATCCTGCATTACTGTGGCTGTGGCATAGGCTGGTAGCTGTAGCTCCTGATTCAACCCCTAGCCTGGGAACTTCCATATGCTACAAGTGCAACCAGCCCTAAAAGACAAAAAAAAAAAAAAAAAATTATTTAAGAACTCTTAAATTTCTATAGTTTTCCCTTTTTATTTCTTATATTTTCTTATACTAACTCTGTCAGGGCCATTGAAGATAATCTCAATTTCTGTTTTGGAGTGAAGGAATTTTTGTGGCCTAGGTAAATAGTTTGGTTTTTTAAAGTTCCATGTTTGATCATAAAGAAATTTTGTTTCTCAAAGTCTTAAACTCAGTTATTTATCTACCATGTTTCACTAAACATTATATTACTTATCTTCAGAACTTTGACTGAGACAAAAATTAATTTTGCAAATGAAAATCATTTGGCTCACCAGCATGGTTCAGACAACATGTGCCTTTTTTAAGGACTTTCAATAGTAATTAAATTGATGCCACATCCCTTTTTAAATTTGCACTCCGTACAGAAAGACCTACTCTGCTACTTACACCCTAGCTTGTGACCATGGACAAAACATGTAAAATTTAAAAGTCTGACCCTTTAGTTTCCTCATCAGGAAAATGAAGACAATGATAGGACCTACCTGAAGGGGTCTTGTGAGGATCAATTGAGTAAATGAATGTCAAGTGCAATGGGTGCCAGTAATCAACACAAAAAAAAAGTTGGCCTTCCCTATTTTGATGACTCCTAGGAAGGGTTTCTTTTGATTATTTGTGAGACCCTGATGATTCTTTGCTCTGTTTTGAAGATACCTTTCCATTCTGCTATCTTGCTCTCAGTGTAGTCATCTCTACCTTTTGTCCTCCACATGAGCATTTGGGGGCATTTTATATTATCCCATCTTTTGATAGAAAGAATAACTGCTGTTCTTACAGCAGTTACAAGCTGAAAGTGACACCTTCTTATTCCCCGAAACATGAATTCTTTGACACTTCTTGAGCAGAAGAATGGGAAGAGCAGCCAGAGAATTTTACTGCTTAGTTCACAAATTTTGTCCTGAGCACGGCAGATCTCCACATTATATATAACAATATATGAAATTTGTAGGTAACTATAGAGATCATGTGTTTGCTCTAGCCATTTTTCACACTGAAACTGGACACAAAACATGAGATTGTTGCCAAAACTTGTGATTAACTTGCCCTTTGAGCTATGTTATTGAAACATGACTTACTAGGCAACAAATAAATGACCACATATTTCAAAACAACTAAATTATTATGGAATGTTTTAACAGATCACTTGTAAAGTGTATACTTTAATGCAAATTTTGGCACATATTAATTACTTAGCAATACTTCTTCATATGTTGATTTCCATTTGCAGAAGAAACAGGGAAAGTTTTCTCTATGACCTTTAGAAAAAAATCATACTCCTTATTTTTACTTAGCCTAATATAGAAAATCAACATTATATTACTAACTTTTTTATCAAAAGTGCTTACAGTACCGTTGCCTTTACAAAGCCCTAAATATTTTTTATATTCAGAAAGCATTCATCTAACCATTAATGTAGGCTCTATGGAATATTCATTACTGATCACTGTTTGTAAAGATCCTTCTGTTAATAATGTCCCCATGTAAACATTCTTATGAGCAGAAAAGGTCAATATTTGATGGTAGTTTTTTGGCAAAGAGCATTGCCTAAATCTGAAAAGCAAATACTATGAGAACACTTAGAGTCTTTGTGAGATCACAAAGTATGGATGGAATTTGTGAGTTAGTGAATAAACAGACCATTAAAGATGTCACCTTAAACTTAGTTACCTATCTGGTCAGTGCTCATAAAATACTTCTTTCAACATAGCATGAATTTTGAAGTATGATCACTAGCACTTCATTACTTACATACTTCATAAAATAACACAAGACCTCTTACTCTAAACTCATCACAGTAATACTATGATTTATAAAATTATTTTTATTGTAAAACTAAAAAAGTAAGTTCACAGAGCTCGTCAGTGTAGAAACAGGTTTTTGATTCATGTGTGTATGTTTATTGATACATATTAATACACACTATATGTAGACACATATACACACCCAATGGTATGTATGTGCTCATACCAATAATGTAATAAAAGCAAAAAATGAAAGGATAAACATAAAATTTAGAAGAAAGTTGAAATCTATACAGTGGAGTGTTATTACAGGGTGAAGATAAGAATAGAAGCTAGATTTCTGAGCATATGCTTTGTTTATGATTCCTAATGAAACACCCATATCTATGTTCAGTCTAAATTTATTTATAGCTGTTGTTCCAATGCCTTGACAGCAGAGACTACATCCATTTGAGCTACAACATCCTGATTGATTGATTACCTCAACATGAATAGTATGGCCATTTCAGGGTACGGTTGTATGAGGATCATCTGTAATGATTTTAGGATAAACACTCAAGTCTCATTTGTGGAATTTGATTATTGCCTAATATCTTTGGAAAAGGGTGCATCAGCACTGAATTAAAAAAAAAAAAAAGATTTAAGAATTTTCCAGAAGTCCTAAAGAATTTCCAGAAGGACTGAGAAAGCTATGTGTGTAAGAAGGGAGGCAAGGTGTGGGACTATTTGGGTGAGAATCCAGGCCTGTTACCCAAACTTCAACCAGAATTAATTCCACTTCATTGGATGTACTGGCATTCAGTGTAAGATTTTTCTTGATAGGACAGGATCTGCAACCCATAAAATAGCCAGTCTTCTACTGATTCAGAGCAGAAATAAATGTTTTCATTAGAAGTATCTCTCATACATTCATCTACATAAAAGTATATATTTTATTATTCCATAACGTGAATTACAAAAAAAAATACCAATATGGTCATTCAAATGAAAGAGAAACAATGATGAATTCTAAGATCAAGAGTAAAAGAATATATACTTGTACCAAATGTCAACATAGCTGTTGTTATCGCTTCTCGGCCTTTTGGCTAAGATCAAGTGTAACATAGCTGTTGTTGCTGCACATAAAATTAGCTCTTAGTCTTTCTGGAGGTCAAATGAACCAGATAAGTTATGTAACCCTTATTTTCAAAAATTAAAGGGGAAAATAACAGGAGTTGCAAAGCACTTCCTGATATTATATTCAGAAATAAATTTATTGGAAAATTATTTGGAAAATAGGCTGTGATTTTATTTAGAATGCCTTCAGCTGCAAGTAATGGAAAACCCAACTCAAACTATCTTAAATAATAAGGCTAACCTTGAAAAATGAGGTAGATCATTGCCAGAACCTCCTAGAAAATCTCTCATCATGTTTTATTGTCTGAAATTGAAGTACTTTTTCCTTATATCGGTATGTTTGTGGAAAAGGAGGAAAAATCAACTACTCCAATACTTGAGTATTGTAGAGCTGAATGCTACAACAAAACTGACTTCTGGTAGAAAACAGGAAAAAGGAATAGATTCTGTTACAGGCAACCCAACTTGACTATTTCAATGATCTAATGGAAAATGGCCTTGTCGTTTACTTTTACCTCAGTCGCCAAGATGGATTTTATGTGACCCTTTCTCTTTCACCATTGGCTCATATGAGCCAAGATTAATGAGATTCAAATATGTACCTAGTTATTCAACTTTATCCAGGTGAGACTGAACTGAGAATTCCTAAATGAATGAATTGAAAATACTTCCGGAGTTCCTGTCATGGCGCAGTGGTTAACGAATCCGACTAGGAACCATAAGGTTGCGGGTTCGATCCCTGCCCTTGCTCAGTGGGTTAAGGATCCGGCGTTGCCGTGAGCTGTGGTGTAGGTTGCAGACATGGCTTGGATCCCTCATTGCTGTGGCTCTGGCGTAGGCCGGTAGCTACAGCTCCGATTCAAACCCTAGCCTGGGAACCTCCATATGCCATGGGAGTGGCCCTAGGAAAGGCAAAAAGACAAAAAACAAACAAAAAACCCAACTTTTTATTTTAAAATTATTTTAGGTTACTTCCATGACAAGGAACTGGGATGTTAGTGTTCTGAAAAGGAAGATCCATAAGCACAAGCATGAAAACCAGTCAAAAAAAGGAAAGAGCTGTCAAGTGATTATAAAGTTTTCTCACCAGGGGGAAGACCATTTTACTTCTTCACTGCAGGAGTTTCTATAGGGAAAATCATTTTTCCCTAAGAATGCTTCATTGAATGGGCTCTAGGCAAAGTGCTTGACAGAGACCATAAACTTCCACATTAGGGAAGAGGACAGTGTGTGTTTTCCTGAATACATTTCAGAGGATTGGTTATAATAGTCATAACATCCTTGGGAATTGAAGCTAAGCCTCATAACCAGTGAAGAACAGGATGGCTTATTGGCCTGTTATATCTACCAACTTGGTAACCAAGTAAATTTTATAAATAGGTAGTTATTTTAAAGTGATCCATTCAACACAAGGGGATTTCTGTCACAGGCTATGCTTTTAGTTTTCTTATAGTTATACTGAGCACGTCTTATCTGACAGCAGATACTAGAATCATTTGTCTCTTAAGGCCATGCTTGTTTCATACTGTTAAAGCTGTCATTTCTTACTAGAGGGCACCGTACATAAAGTGTATCTTTAAAAAAGCAATCAGATCATTAAGGTGTACTTTTAAAAAAAAGGAGGAGCAACTGAATCAATACTTGAAATTATTTTAGAATAACTGGGAATATATGTTAACCTCCTGAGTCTTGGCCCATAGCCATTTTCCTGTCCACAGAATCAATGACAAGTGAAAAGTTAATGAAAGACTCACATTGATGAATTGTTTGGGATTTTTTTCAGTTGCACATTACAGAAATCTGATAAACAATGGCTCAGACAAGTAAGGATTTTTTTTTATCTCACATTATAAGGAATAAAGTTGGAAGCCATGTAGGACTATATACAAAGAACCAGGCAACTTCTGTCTCTGGTCATTGTATAGAAGGGCAGTTGTACTTCTAGATATTATATCTATATTCAGTGAAATAAAGACGAAGATGGAGTGGCAAAACTTTACACCCGTTTAGTGAGTCCGTGTGTGTGTCTGTGCAATACGCCCTCATACTGGTCACCTAAGTTACCAGAAAGTTCCATTTCTCCATGAACATCTCCATGTATATCACATTACCTAGATCTGGAAAACATGTCCATCCTTAGCTTCAAGGGAGTCTGAGAAGTATTTTAAACTCAATACATCTCTGCCCTCCAAAATTTAGGGTTCTGTTAATAAGCAAGGGAAATGGATATTGGATGAACAATTAGGATTCTCTGCCTCAGTTATTCATAGGAGAGTTCTCTATCATATTAAAAAGGGCATAACTGCACATTTTAGAAAAAGTTGGACCACATCCCTGCTTGCTCGTTACATCATATGTTGGACTAAAAAGATTTTTGTTTTTTCATTTGAGAGTCATTATTATATATAAATTCTGACTAGGTAGTGAATTAGATATTAAGGAGACAAATGAGACACAGACCTGCCTTCAGGGAGCTTACAAATTGGTAAATGAGAGAGACTCTCTTAAAAAAAAAAAAAAAGTGCAATGAGTAAAGGAAACCAGAATGGTTGCCCCAAAATATGCCTTTTGACATAAAAATTACTCCAAGCTGAAGGCAACTAAAAAAATAGCAAATAAAGAAAAAGAAAAAGAAAACAAACAAAGAAAAAGCTCCCCCTTCTCTGCCCAAAGGTAGGATATAAATTCTTTTTACTGCAGACAAATGACCTGGAGACCAAAAAACCTTCCTCCATTAGTTTTCTTCCCAGTTTGCTGCCCTTGGACAACCTTAAACTGCTTTCCTTTGACCTGTCATTTCTCTATCAATTTATTGTCCTTTGTGGAAGACACTAGGTAAGCTGGAATTTTAAGCCACCATTTTGAATTACTTTCAGTTAAATTTCTCCCGCATGTGTGTTATGTGCCGTAATAAACTGTTGTTGTTGTTTTTCTCTCATTAATCTGTCTTTTTGTTAAGACTCGCTACAAATGTAAGCTGGGTTGAGGTAGTCTTGCCTGCCCTACAGGGGCTTTGTCCAGTGACCAGTAATAACAACAGGAAAAGTCATGCATTTTACCTGGAGAGACTGGAAATGGAAGTGAGGGAATGACTTCATCCCAGAGCTAGTCATTCATAGTATCTTGCAAAGTAGGGAAAAAAAAAAGTGTGTTGGGGGAAAAACAATAAAAAATAAATTAAAAAAAAAAAGAAAGAAAAGAAGTAGGCATCTGTTAAATAGAGTGCCTGGAGTGATATGGAGGAAATAGGACATTTCCATAAGTTTAAGCAAAATCACATAGGGCTCAAAGAACTTAGTGTGGTCCTGGTACCGCAAGACCCAACCAAACAGTCTTCTTTTGTTGCACAAAGCTTTGAGGGAATATAAAAACTCAAGTGAAAACGAAAACCTTGTGCAACATAGTCAATTATCAAAGAAACCACTTCTAAAACAAAATGATATAAATTCCCAAACTTGTTGCTTAGAGAGAAGTCACCTATAAATCTTGGATTGAGTTCTCTTGAGAGTTTAAATACAAATGGTGAGTTTGTGTTCCTGTACAGCCACAGGATAGTTCTGGATTAGCATGCCATAGGAGGTTTCCACGCTGCTAGCCTGGGGGATAAAGTAGGATCTGTAGTTCCATAGTTCATCTCTCCCAGCTATATTGCCAAATCCATCACTTTCTCTGGATCTAAGGGAAGAATATCTCTAAGGAGGATCTCACATCATCTTTATTACTCAACATTTCCATTTTCCTGGCCTAACATCTTTTCAGTGGCTAGACCCTGATTGACAGTTCCTAGTGAAATTGAAACATCTATGCAATTAGGATACCATTGCTGATAAGGGAATCCTTGGAATATCTGGCTAAATGTTTCTCTTTTTTTCTCTTTGCACAACCACATGCTTTTATTTTTGGCTGCTATTATAACATCTGTATGATCAGGCCATTCACGGTGGCTGTGCTCTTGCTCTCTCTACATCCTCTGCTAGATCAGTGCCTGTTCCACCTAACACCCTATGCACATAACTGACCTTCCTACATACTTAACCTGGACCCCAGCTAGTGACTGTTCTAATCTTTAGATCAGAACATCTCCACTATTATAGCTTATCTAAGGGGTGGTAATCAGTAACTCTGCTGGTTTCCCTATAACTGATGAGCCAACTTGATGTGAATTTCCCCCTATAACTGGTAATCTCCCCATGCCCTGGTAATGAAGACTGCCACCATACCCTTCCCACTATCTGTCTTACATAGTGGGGTGTCACTATAAGACCTTGCTTCAGACCTGTAAGATCCCCATCCATTAAAACACTGATGTTTCTGTTTCTGACCCCAAGTTCTTTCTTCCATATTGAAGCTGGGAAAGCACAAGGCTTGTAGGCCTGCAGGGTGTGGCCCATCTGGTTCCAAGCATTGTTGTCCTGGCTTCATAATCTCTGTTACTAGAAAATGTCACCTACTGATCAATATAGTCTGTGCCTGTAAAAAAAAAAAAAAAAAAAAAAAAAAAAAAAAAAAAAAATCATTTAATACCCTGATAGGAAACAGAACTCATCCTTGAAGGTTCATATAAAGAGGCTGTAATAAGGGACTATATACAGAAGGAGTGGAAGGATTAAAAGAACAATAAGGGATGTCATAGCTCTTTTCAGCTGGGGCTGCAAGAACTAGGGAAAGAAAAGGCATTTCCATAGATCAGTGAGACAGGCAAGTTGGAGGAGCCTCCGGCGAATAGCTATGAGTGTGGAGAGGTCTGGCACCAAGGAAGGAAAGGGGAGTAAATGCTTTGATTGTCTTCTCTCTCCTGCCTCCCCATCTTCTATTGGTGATTTCTATTGGCCAACCCCAAGGAAAAAACATGTAGGCAACTTTTAGGCACAGAGCATGCAAGGGAGGAAGATGGTTCTCTTAAAGAAGGCAGGGAAAGTACAATAATGAGGAAATCACTCCACTTATCTTTTAGATTGACAACACTTATTTTTCATATTCCCAAAAACTCCAAGTACAAGATTGCCAGTGACACCTTGGCTTCTGGTTGGGATCAGATCTTCTGGCCCTTGGGCACAGAAAGGAAGGGAGGGATCTAGTCACATTTACTACAATGTTTTTTAAAAACTCTTTTTTTTTTTTTTTTTAACCTGGGTTTGAGTTATGGCTTCACTAATGAATTTGGTCAAGTTATTTTGTCTCTATGAATAGTTTTCCCATTCAACAAAGGGGATAAATTTATAAAATTATCAGGAAAAAGATAAGCAAATAATTTGTTTAGCAGATCATCATATGACTGTCACATTGCAAGCACTTTGTAAATATGAACTGTTATTACTAGAAATTATAAAGTTGGCTACTTTAACCTTGTAGCTTTGGATATAGAAATAATACCTGTGTCACAAAATTATGAGAATTAAATGAATAAACATAAAGCACTTGGAGAAAAAGGGCCACAAACAAGTATTCTCTTGATGTTATTATTATTTAAAATCATGGAGTTCCTGCAGTGGCACAGTGAGTTAAGAATCCAACTGCAGTGGCTTGCATCAGTGCAGAGGAATAGGTTCAATCTCTGGCCTGGCATAGTGGGTTAAAAGGATCCAGGATTCAATCCCTGTCCAAGGAATTCCATATGCCATCAGTGCAGCCATAAACAAAAAATAAATAAAATAAAATCATACGTCATCCTTTAAGAATATATTCATTGAAGTTTTTAAAAGGTTAACAATACATCATTATGCTTTTAAAAGCTGCAGATAAGAGAGCATGTACAGTATGGTCCTATTTTTGTAAAGATTTAATGTACCCTGATGCACAGTGAAGAACTTTAAAGTATTTTAGCAAAATGACTGCATTTAAAAGTAGCTAGCTGAAATAACATACCACTCCTATGGAACATGACTCTCCTTTAGAAGGGATACCAGAATGACCATTTAATTTTAGGCATTATGGAAAATGACCTTCATCATTGACTCATCCGCATATTTGAGAAAGTACCCCCAGGGGATTCCCCGTGATAGAGTGTGGTCACTGACTTCAGGAACAGTGCTGTCTGATGCACACTTAATTATCCACTTTGGCATCATAATCCTCTTGTGTGTAAAATTGATCTTATGGTAGGGGCTGCAAAAGGAGTCATTCTATCCATTTTATTTGAGGTGAAGAAGACTTAAGAGTGGTGGTGTAGGACTGAGAGCAATGTCGAGAACCACGCGACTCTGTGAACTACAAGGAACTCTATGGTGGATAAAGAAAGAGCATTCTAAACATGTGGAAATTCAGTCCTGCACCTGCTTAAAACATTTATGGTCTACGCCTGAGTGTGTACATTAAGTTGAGAAAAATTGAGACTTCAGTGTAAATCATTTATCATCTGGCTGGTATGATATGTAAAGATTTTAGAAAGATAAAGATTGACAGGCAGACAATAATGAAAGAACATCTAGATTAAACATCAGCATTCTGAAATACCGAAGACATTGATTTGATTTTCCAGAGCAAAATGAAGCTGAAAAAAAATTATGAAAGATGAGGCAAATGAATGTTTTATGCTAGAAACTATATTCAACAATTATACTTTAAACTGCTGCCCTTTTTATCTTCATTGTAACCATACTACTTCAGATATAATCATGACTTGCCAGGACCTCTTAAAACCCTTCAATGGCCTCCATTTCCACTTGGAATAAAACTGAAACTTTATGCTCTGATGTTGAAAACTCTACTAGGTCTTGCTTCTGAATTGTTTGAAATCTCATCTACACATGATTTCTGACTTGTGTTCCAATTCCTCTTGAGTATGGGAAATTTCTTCTTCTCTCAGGGACTTCGCACTTGTTATTCCTTCAGCCTGGACCACCTTCCTTCAGATATTCTCACTATTGGCTTTTTTCTTTTTATTGTGACCTCTTTTCAAATGTCACCTCCTCAGAGAGGCTTCTGATGCCTCTCATTTTTAAAGTCCTTTAATAGTTTACTTTCAGTGAGGCTCATCTCATTACATGAAATTAGACCTTTTTTTAATTTTTCTGCTCTTGTATCTGCCTTGTTGGCCTGTGGAGAATCACTAGAAGTGTAATATCTGGGCAGCTCAGAAATCCCACTGGGACATAGAGTTGATTAAAAGTGGGTAAGGCTGACCAGCTGCCCTCAGACATTCACTATCATCTCCTTATTAACCCCAACCCTGCTTATTTTTAAGAGGCATTACCTGAACAAAAATTATCAAGTCGAGTCTTCAGTAGTAGTTCTGTGGCATTTGCATTTCTCTGTGCTAGAGCTCATCCCCTCCCCTTCCTCAAACACACAAGGAAAATATACTGAAGTATGGTAAATACATTGAAAAGGGAAGGGAAGGTATTAAACATATACATTAATATAAACAGTATTATGATTTAATCACATGTATATTTATCAATTACATATAAAACAGAGAAGGTTTTTTTTTTAATTTTCTTTTGTCTTTTTGCCATTTCTTGGGCTGCTCCTGAGGCATATGGAGGTTCTCAGGCTAGGGGTCTAATCGGAGCTGTAGCCGCCAGTCTATGCCATAGCCACAGCAATGCGGGATCTGAGCCACGTCTGCAACCTACACCACAGCTCACAGCAACACCGGCTCCTTAACCCACTGAGCAAGGCCAGGGATCGAACCTAAAACCTCATGGTTCCTAGTTGGATTCATTAACCATTGAACCACGATGGGAACATCAGAGAAGTTATTTTTAAAAGAGAACCATGTAGTAGTAATAAATATAAAAAATATAGTAGGAAAATTACAGTGTACAATGGTTGGGAAAAAAGTAGGATGAACTCCCAGGTAGAACAAATTAGAAAGCTGGAATATCAAGTTGAGAAGGTCTCCCTGATGCAGAAAGAAAGTGAAAAGAGAGTGAAAATAAAAAATAGACATGGGGAGTTCCCGTGGTGGCGCAGTGGTTTACGAATCCGACTAGGAACCATGAGGTTGCGGGTTCAGTCCCTGCCCTTGCTCAGTGGGTTAAGGATCCGGCGTTGCCATGAGCTGTGGTATAGGTTGCAGACGCGGCTCGGATCCCGCGTTGCTGTGGCTCTGGCGTAGGCCGGTGGCTACAGCTCCAATTGGACCCCTAGCCTGGGAACCTCCATATGCCACAGGAGCGGCCCAAGAAATAGCAAAAAGACCCAAAAAAAAAAAATAGACATGGAAGATATACATAGAATTTTGCCAAATCTAGAAATTAGACACCTCGGGAGAATGAAAGAATGGATAAAATGAAATATTTTTGAATCTGATGAAATTCTTGATTCCAAAAACAGATAGGGATAATCAAAGAAAATAAAATTTTGCCTACAAATGCAAATGAAAACATGTTAAATAAACAGCGATTTTATAATGTGCCACTGGAGCTCCTATAAAGAAATATTTAAATACATTATGATCAAACTTCATTATTCCAAAATGCAAGGATAGTTTAACAGCAGCAATTTTATTAACTTGCCATAATAAAAACCAAAGGGGAAATATATATACAATGGATGCAGAAAGTCCTAAGATAAAATCAACATTAATTTATAATTATTTAAAAACATGGAAAATATGGAATAAAATGAAATTTCCCTAAATTGGTAAAGATTATTTCACAAAAACCTATTACAAATATTTTTAATATAGAAACATTAAGACTGGAAAAGGCACGATTGTCTCTTTCACTACTGCTTTTGACATGATATTGGGGAGGAACTAAAAGGAAAAACAAACAAAAAAGATGTAAGAAATGATATAAATGGATGAAACTATTATTATTTTTAGATTTAAAAATACAGTGATCAGGAGTTCCCGTTGTGGATCAGTGGTTAACAAATCCAACTAGGAACCATGAGGCTGCGGGTTCAATCCCTGGCCTTGCTCAGTGGGTTAAGGATCTGGTGTTGCCGTGAGCTGTGGTTGCAAACATGGCTTGGATCCCGTGTTGCTGTGGCTCTGGTGTAGGCCGGTGGCTACAGCTCTGATTGGACCCCTAGCCTGAGAACCTCCATATGCCATGGGAGCAGCCCAAGAAATAACAAAAAGACAAAAAAAAAAAAAAACAACAAAAAACAGTGATCAAACTG
Organism: Sus scrofa; assembly: GCF_054392235.1. NCBI lineage: Eukaryota > Metazoa > Chordata > Mammalia > Artiodactyla > Suidae > Sus > Sus scrofa. The sequence goes on along the minus strand of NC_139393.1, from coordinate 53,872,798 downwards.
TTAGACATAACAAGAGCTCAGCAAAGTAACTGACTACAAGATAAACTTTAAAAACCAATAGAATTTGTCTGGACCAGAAATAAACTAGAAAATCAGTTTTTAAAATATGTTACCTACAATAGCAAAGAAATATCAAATAATTAGCTCAATTAAAATTCACAAAATCTTTGATAAATTAAATTACTGACAAATTACATATATGCATACCTTACGATCTAGCAATCTCATTGCTAAGGAGTTTATCCTAAATATATCCTCACGTACAATAAGCTTGTATAGCATGTTTATTGCAGCCTATTTTGTGTTGACAGGGAATTGGAGTCACAGTATCCTTCAAATGGGTTTAAAGACCACCAAATAGAACACAAAGCAACATTAGAAGCAAGGAGTAAATGTACAGACAGCAACCTCGGCATATCTTAAAAGCATAATTCTAGGTTAAAAAAAAAAAAGCAACAGAATACTATTTTTATTGCAGTATCTTCTGCGTAAACTTAAGTTTCATGCACACAAAATAACAATGCATGATTTACAAGTACAAGAACACATAAAAAGAGATCTGTGTGACAACCTGTTTTAATGGTTGTCCCTAGTTGTGTCTAGGGGTAGGGAAGGAGTGAGTGTGAGGAATGGGGCCAGAAATCAATAAACTAAAATGTAATTAAAGTAATAACAAGAAAGGAATTTGGCATGGAAAAGTAAAGGTGGAGTGTCATAAACTGAGAACTATAAGTAATCCAGACTTTTGCACTTGAATCCATAAAAAGATAACCTCATTCTCTGCTTTAAGAAGCTATACTCAGAGCTGCTGTTAACAGTGGTGGCAAAGGGGAAGTGAAATGGTTAAGGCTGGCCTGCACTGGTGACAGAGCCACAAGATAAATGAGCCGAGGAAGCAGCACCATTGGTTCTGTGCTCTGTCCATCGTTCTTGCAGCAGAGCAAACAGGAAGGTAGCACATTGATTTACAGTAAAAGGGCCTATCTTAGCAACCAGAAGGGTTGGAAACTTTATTTTTTTTCAATGAGAGCAAATCACTCTTTTAAGAAAGTCGCTGAACATCTAAAGAGAGGCTTTGAAAAATAAGTTGATAAAATAGGTGGGTGCTTTATGTGTCTCCTCAAAGAGCATCATAATTTTCAGCTTTATGGTAGCCATTTTTTAGCCATTTTTCCTACCTTACCTGGTTCCACTGCAACCCAGGTGATTACAGACTTTATCGGGGACAATCCTGGAAGGGGGATTGTTAATGATAGCCTGTGTTACTAGTCTGAGTTTCCTGAAGGCATAATGAATAATACATAGCATCATTACTCTGCCCTAGAAAAAGAAAGGGGGAGGGGCCTGCTCATGGAGAGATGAAGGTAGGAACTTCAGACTGAATCTCAGAGATGACTGGCATTTAGGGAAATGAAGGATATTATTTCCTGCAAACGGCTCTTGTGTGCTGCCAAATGCCAATTTAGGATTCATAGAATACAATGACTGCTTTGCCACTTGAACTCCAAAATGAAATAACCTCTCTGTCTGGGTTGTCTTCAACTGTTTTCAGCTAGCTTGTCTTGGCTGGCTTTCTGAATTTTGTTTTCTTCATAACATCTATCTGGAGGGAAAAATTATTTGCTTTTAGCTTCTTTAGCAGGAACCCAATTTTTAAGCTCAATGGGAAAAAGAAAGCATGATAGATTTTGGCAAGGTTTCCAAAGATACTTCTTTGGACTCTGAAATGATATTATTAATCTCCTCATAAAAAGGCATTATATTTATTCTATTAAGGAAAAAATTGAATATTTTTCTGTTTATCTAAGAACCTCCTGGGAATTGAAAGCATAACTTCAAGGAATACAAAATGTGCCAGCAATGTAGTCTCCAGGGTATAGGTTCAATGTACTAGGGATAATAAAATGCAACTATTTGACTTTTATTATCTCCAACATTTTTATTGTTCAATTCAGCTCACGGTCATTGAGGAGCTGATGTATCTAGGTACTCTGTGTGATACAAAATATAAATATGTCCTGACTCCCACTGCTCAGGAACTTTAATATCAAAACTTGGCGAAGATATATACACTACTCATTGTAATGCAATATATAATATGAAAAATAACAGAAGAGAAATCTAGGGACAGTAACACAGACAGGATAGAAGAGAGGGGAATTAGCTTCTCAGAAGGGAATCTGGAAATATTCAGTGGGAAGAGACATTTGAGAAAGGCAGGTAAGGATATATTGAATTACACTAGGCAGATATGGGCGCTCAGACTCGTTCTGGGCAGAAATATCAGTGTGTACAGGGTAAGGAGTTATAGATTGCACATCCACAAATGGTTCATATTCTCCATCATTGATCGTATGGAACAATCCATCACTCTGGACATAATAGTGTAATGCCTGGTTGTGGAAGTCTTGGCTTTGATGCAAAGAAGACTGGATTTACTAGTTGGGTAATACTCAAGTTCCAGAACCTCCTTGAGCAGGATAGTGGCAGAATGTGACTGATACCCAGGGAAGATTATGAAAGATGAATTTCAGGGCAGAGAATGGAGCCATGGTAATCAATTCAAAGAATTTCACAGAAGTTGAAAAGAAGAATAGTGAGAGTGGGAAGGAAGAAACATTTTCAAGCGGCATCACAGACATATCATTTTAACAGGGTTATTTTATGAGATGTGCTAACTAACTAACATGCTTTCTTCTCTTAAGTTTGTCTTTATCTGACTTTCTCCCTATTTAGCCAGAGGCGGATATTTGACTTAGGAATTATTAGGATTGTAAAAGTAAGAGTAATAGTAGGAGCGATAGAAAAATTAAATGGTGGTGTTGAGCCCCTAACCATTAAAAGAGAATTTTAACAATAACCTCAAAGAGTACTTGCGAAAAAGAAAGCGAATGAAACCTGGAAAGGCTGCTCATGTTTTCAAGAGACTGTTGTGAACGCAAAGGAAACTACTTTAAATGGGAAGAGATGATACACTTTAAATTGTCACTTTTAAGCACTCTCAACAGCCCCCTTTCACCACTCTCAACACCTTCCCTCACCACCATCGCCAGAATAAAGTGTGAGCTCAAAAGTAATAGGAGAACTGTGTAGGATATAAAAAGGTACATGTTCATTGAATGTTATCAGTCCTCTGCATAATCAACAAACTTGATAGCTGATTAAAAGGGGTGAGAATAAAGAGTAATAAGTCAGAAGAATAAAAGTAGCAGAGAGCAATACTCCAGGGTGAGCCATAAGCCAAGGAATGTGGGCACCTCTAGGAGCTGGAAAAGAGGAACCTCATGTTAACATAAAGTGATGCTTATGGAGTTCCTGTCATGGTGCAGCGGAAACGAATCCGACTAGGAAGCTTGAGGTTGTGGGTTTAATCCCTGACCTTGCTCAGTGGGTTAAGGAGCTGGCGTTGCCCTGAGCTGTGGTGTAGGTTGCAGATGCAACTTGGATCCCGAGTTGCTGTGGCTCTGGTATAGGCCGGTGGCTACAGCTCCGATTCGACCCCTAGCCTGGGAACCTCCATATGCTGTGGGAGCGGCCCAAGAAATGGTAAAAAGACAAAAAAAAAAAAAAAAAAAAAAGTAGCATCCAAACTTCTGAACCTAGGTTGGGGGAGGGTAATGATCTTAGGAATCAAAGTAGGGAACAAGGAAGAGAAGAGGGTTAATAGGCTCTGTTTAAGGCTATTGACCCTAAAGTCCCTACATGCAGCAGCTAGAACTAGGAGTCTGGGTGGGGATCTCCACTGGAGAGTCATCCCATCAAATGGACTGTTGAAGCTCGAAGTAAGTAGAGTTCACTTCCTGTCTTAGCACAGGCTGCTTTAACAAAATACCCTAGACGGGATGGCTTAAACAGCAGACATTTATTTCTCACATTTTTGGAGTCTGGGAACTCCAAAGTCCAGGTGCCAGCAGATTGAGTTCCTGGTGTCAGCCCATTTCTTGGCTTGCAGATGGCTATCAACTAACTGTGTGTTCATAGAACCTCTTATTTATTTTAACATGTGTGGAGAGAGATCAATCTCTATGTCTTCCTTTTTTTTTTTTTTTTTTTTTTTTGTCTTTTTAGGGCCACCCCAGCAGCATATGGAAATTCCCAGGCTAGGGGTTCAGTCAAAGCTATTGCCACTGGCCTACACCACAGCCACAGCAATTTGAGATCTGAGCCACATCTGCGACCTACACCACAGCACATGGCAAAGCTGGATCCTTAATCCACTGAGCAAGGCTAGGGATCAACACCCCATCCTCATGGATACTAGTCAGGTTCATTAACCACTGAGCTACCCGGGAACTCCTCTTCCTTTTCTTTCTTTTATTTTTCCCTCTTCCTTTTCTTTTAAGTGCACTTATCCCATCATGGAGGGCCCCACCCTCATAACTGCATCTAAATGTAATTACCTCCCAATGGCCCCACCTCCAAACACCATCACTTTGGGAGTTAGTGTTTCAACATATGAACTGGGCGGCAGGGGGGGAGACACAAACATTCACCTCAGTCCACAAACTTCCCCTGGAATAAATTATAGATGGGAGAGGGAAAAAGAAAAAGAAAAGAAAATATCCATTAAAAACAAAACTTTAGAGAGATAGGGGTGGGGGGTAGCCGATATCAGAAGCTGAGAAGGATTGAGTAGAATCGGGAAGGAGGAATGGAACCAGAGTGTGCAAGAGTGAGGTATGAAAGGGAGGAGTTTCTGTTGTAGCTCAGAGGAAACAAATCTGACTAGGAACCATGACGTTGTGGGTTTGATCCCTGGCCTTGCTCAGTAGGTTAAGGATCTGGCGTTGCCATGAGCTGTGGTGTACGTCGCAGATGCAGCTTGGTTCCTGAGTTGCTATGGCTGTGGCTGTGGCCGGCAGCTGTAGCTCTGATTCAACCCCTAGCCTGGGAGCCTCCATATGCTTCAGGTGTGGCCATAAGAAAAGCCAAAAAAAAAAAAAAAAAAAAAAAAAGTATCAAAAGAAAAGAGAACATTGAGCAAGAGGAGGTAGATAACAGAACGAAATGCTTCAGAAAAGGTAGCTATGAAAAGGGACCAGAAATGGCCACAGGGTGTGGCTGCTAATACAGTTATATTATTTGATACAGTTTATACCTCAGCACTGCCAGATACTGTCTTAATTGTCCTTCTTTTAATTATAATGTTACACAGGCATCATAAAAACACTTTATCTAAATCAGCTTTGCCCTTTGGTTCCTTATCTGAAGGATAAAATATAATGAAAGTTTAGTCATTCAGCTAGCCTATGAACATTTTAGGAAATTAAATTAACGCTTTTAAGTCAGTGCTGCTCTAGTGACCAAAATAATGGTCTTGAGTCCTGTCCAAGTTAACAAAGCTTCCCAAATGCTTAATTAATGGGCAGATGGAATAGTGTTTGCAATAGGACATTTCCTTGTACTCTAAGTTCCTCTCTGGCAATAAGCTTTCTGCAAAGGTATCAATTAGTGACCTGCAACCACTAAATGGGTTTCTCATTCCAGCTTTCACCAAATGACCCTTAAATTCACAATTGCTATAATCAATCAGTAGGTTGTATACACAGTACTTAGGACTGTCTTCATAAGGTGTTTGGAAATAACTTGCTTGCTAGTATTATGAATTTGAATTCAGATTCTCCAATTAAGATTTCAAAAAGCATTCCTTTACTCTTTAAAAAAAACAAAAACAAAAACAAAACCAGGTCAGTGGTAGAAGACAATCCAACAAAAGGCTGCAAAATAACCCTGTGCTTGTAACATCAAATAAAAAGCATTCTATTATTTTAGTTCTTAATATGCACATGAAAGAATTAAACATAAATGTTATATTATCAATCGAAGTAACAAGGAAACTATGGAGTTGGTATCTTGTCTTCAGTTTGTTATTGATTTAAATGACTGTGAACTTGTCGGGTTTATAATGAGTAGCTTAAAATGAGATTCCTAAGAATTTCATAGGGTATCTATCTAAACATCTTATGGAATCTTGGTTTCTTTCAAAACAAAACAAAGCAAAAAGTCCTAAAAAATGGCTCCCGAATGCTTTGTTATTTTCTTTCAAATGAAGCCAATCCTGGGAGATAGCATGGCTGACGTGAAATGATAAATCCATTGGAGCATATCAGGAGTTGGGTTATTAGGCAGCAAATGGTCAATCTTATCGTGTGCCTAATTGTAGCTTTTAAAGAATGATAAATAATACTAGTAATAGTAAAAATGAGAGGAGGCAAGATTGATTTAACTCTTACATTGTGATAGTATTTTAAATGTTTGCCATGTATAATTTACTGAATCTTCACTTTAACTTTCCACAGTAAACACTATAGTTCTCTCTTCTAGTAGATAACTATGCTTACCACTATTTTATAGGTTAGTAAAATAAAGCCCAAGAGGTTAAATAAGTTTCCCGAAGTTTTAACATCTTGTTTGGTTTTTTAAATATTATAGTTCCAATATTTCTCATCTCTTTGATGTAGCTTCTCTCTTAAAATTTTGAAAAAGTTATATGGGAGAACTGATTTCCATCCTCAGTTTTTCTGACATCTCTTCTCCCCCACCCTAAATGTGTAACCATACCTTCATTATTTTTTTCACTTACTTTGCATCTTTCTACCTTCACGTGCTGATCTCATTTAGATCCCAAACCAAAGCATGTTGAGTATTATAGCTTAAAACAAACATATGGAAGTAAGATGGCATTCAAGAATTTGGAGGGATAGGTTCATTTGTGCCCTATTTTAGAAACAGACTTCCAGACAAAGAGAACAGACTTGTGGTTGCCAAGGGGGAGGGGAGAAGGAGGAGGATGAAGGGGTTGGTAGATGCAAACTATTACATTTAGAATGAATAAGCAATGAAGTCATACCATATAGCACAGTGAACTATATCCAGTCTCTTGGGATGGAACTTGATGGAGGATAATATGAGAAAAGAATGTGTGTATGTATGAATGGGTCACATTGCTATATAGCAGAAATTGGTACAACATTGTTAATCAACTCTACTTTAATAAAAAATTTTAAAAAACATTTAAAGTAGAATTTGGAATGAATCCTACCTTAGCTGTTGGTTAACTTTAGATACTTGTACTTAGCCCTTGATCTTTTTTTTTTACCAAGTGAAGTGAAGGCAAAGGAGAAATTAGCTCTGAATTATTTTTTAAAATAGAAAACTCGGCATCAGCACTATTTCTTTTAAGAATTGTAAATTGATTTTGATAGTTCTTATATACAGTACAAATAAATCAGCATCTGTAAATTTTCAGGACATTACAGCTTTGCTATTTTTTAACATTCTCCTTTTTAACGTTAACATTCTTGTTTGCCTTTTTCTCATACTCATACTTTTATGATTATGAGGATACCACTTCTACGTGTTTTGCAGTAGCTGTAGAACTTAAATGAGATAATAGCTCTGAAGGCATTTTGTGAACCACAGCACATCATGAAAAGGTAAGTGGTTTTGATGATCACAACTGGGTTGAAATAATCCACTGTGGCGTCAATCCTCAGTTACAGGGACAGGGGAGGTGCTGTGAAACTACTGCTCTTGTGAGAAACAGAGGTAGAAATTATAAGTGGCTCCACAGCCCAGTGAACCATGATCTTGAAGTTTAATCATCACTCTTAGAAGCTACATTATCCCCCTCCTTTCTCTCCCAACACCTTTTTCTTCCCCTGCTTCCTTCTCTGTTGGTAACTGATTGATTGTTAAGGCTCCAGTGACTTTAATTAGCTTCTCCCTCTGGCATATATTCTCCAACTCTGAAATCTAGAGGAGCTGTTCAGCTATTTATTTATTTATGCGCCAAATTTTTTTCTCTCCCATAAAGGGTTAGGGGTCCTAAGAGGTTAAATTATTTGTAGGAGTGTATTTCATTATTCAAATTATATGCATGATATAGAGCTCAGTAAGGCACCACCGCACAGAGACTAGTGCCTGCATTAGACCAACCCAGTTACCCCTACCTTTTTTTTTTTTTTTTTTTTTTTTTTTTTTTGGCTTTTTAGGGCCAAACGCGTGGCCTATGGAAGTTCTAGGCTAGGGGTCAAATCGGAGCTACAGCTGCCAGCCTACACCACAGCCACAGCTACAGCAATGCGGGATCCGAGCTGCCTCTGCGACCTACACCACAGCTCACTGGCAATGAAGGATCCCCAGCCCACTGAGCGAGGCCAGGGATTGAACCCATACCCTCATACATGCTGATCAGATTCATTTCTGCTGCGCCACAGTGAGAACTCCCTTAATCCCTACCATTTTAATAAAGATGTGCCACCACTAAAGTGGGGCTTTTTAACCTGCTGCCTCAGTTGAAACTCTCAATAACTTCAAAGGAAATTTTACTTTCTCCATTAAAGAGCTGAGGAACTGAGACTCATTAAAACTAAGGTAATTTGCCCCAAATCATGCACCAGGTACTGTACAGGGATAAGATTCAAATGCAACTCTGGTTGACACCAAAACCATTGCATCACATTAGGGGAGTTTGTTTAGTTGTATGTTTTGAACTCATTCACTATATTAAAACCCTGAGATGCTGATGAGCATAAAGCAACATAATAATTCCCTTAATCTGTATAGAGGATCATTTGGTCTAACTCTCTATATAAGCTACTCAGGTGTGTGATAATTTCCAGTTTTCTCTTCTTTCCTTCCTCAGATTTCAATTTAGGTTGTCATTCCTCTGGCACAATCTATTGAACGTCCCTATTTCCTCCCAGTTCACCCTGTGTGAGGACACCCTTCCAAGACACCCTTCCTGTCCACCTTCTCCTGCACCCCACCCAGGGCTATTCAGGATAAACCAAGGAGCCTACACAGAGCAAGTGTTTGTTCAAGGCTCTTTAGCGCTGATGAACTCATCCTACCTATAACAGTGCTCTCCATGCCTTCCTAGGACATCCTCGGCTCTTTTTTCTCTTAATTAGACTCATCCTGGTATCTCCAGACTTTGAAAGTTCTCCTTTCTTAGAAACCCTTCACTGTTTCTGGAATCTTTTCTCTCCATCTTTTCCCCTCAGTCACACAATTTCTTGAGCATTTTCTATTCTAGAACAATCCTGTCGATAGTTCAGCAATCTACACCAACATTTTATGTCCTTTTCTCTCTCTCATTTCCCCTTTTAACTGTGAACTTTTCACCTAGCAGAAGCTACTATTTCAACTTCCCAGAATTTCCAAAATATATATTTGCCATTAGCGGGTATCTCCATATTGATGGAAACAGAGCAACTTACAACATAAAATCATGTCTTTTCTTCCTAATACAAGTAACACTCAAGTTAACAAGACTTGTAGGTACATTAGGATTTTTCCAAATCTCATAAAAACAATGGGGAAAATATATGCAGTCACAGGGTCCATTTCTCTTAAAATTTGGCACATGTTCTATTTGAATAGAGTATCCAACTTGAACACCAGAAGAGCATAATATTTGAATAAGTATCCAACTTGAATACCAGAAGAGCATAAAATTACATAAATTCTTTTGTAATTTGTCACTTTACAAATTATAAAAGAAGATAAAATTTTTCAATATCTACATTCTTTCCTTTGTCACCATGTTGATAGCATTAAAGATACTCAGTAAAATTTGGCATGATTTTCCAGATGTTATAATAAAATCGAGGGGGCTAGTTCCCCCTACCCCATTTTGTCCTATTAAAGCAAACTAAGTCTGTTTTCCCATTTTGTAATTGGTAACTTAGCTAAAAGGTGGAGTCAAGTTATAGAAGGTCTGAGACATGATCAGCCACTTCTAAAAGCAACTCATGGGAGGAGTTCTCCTGGGTCACCGAGGGTTAAGAATCAGGCATTGTCATTGCAGCAGCCTGGGTTGCTGCTCTGGCACAGGTTCAATCCCTGTGCCCTGGGAACTATCACGTGCCATAGGCATGGCCAAAAAAAAAAAAAAAGAAAAAAGAAAAAGTAACCCATGTGAAGTTATAAATAGGATGGAAATTGCTCACAGTGTGAATTACTTCATCTACACTTGAACTGGTGATTTGGTCATTTACCAAGAACAAAACTGGCTGCCAAAAAGACACCTCCAGCCATGAGCTTTGAAGTAGGGAATGCTGAGTCAAGTTCACAGCCTGAACACACTTTCCTTTATCTGACAGAGTCTGGTATCATTATAATTAACACAGAAATTTGAATCCTGAAGTGAGATGCTTCCATTGCAAAAATCCAAAATACAGGGCATTAGCTTAGTGCTCAGATATTGGCAGGAAACTGATGTTGGCAGAGTTTTAAAAAATGGAGACTCATTTTATGCAGGGGCAGAGCATTTGGTAAAGATGATTCTGCTTCCAGAAAGGCCAAACCATATTGACCCCCTTCCTCAGATAGCAATGGAAAAAAAATCACTGAATGCACTAGAGAGTGAACAAAAGAAGGTAGATTCTGGAACGGAGTCAATATCTGAAAGAAGATAATGACCTCAAGAAGAATTCTCCATTCTTACGACATTTAGCCTAAGAATAGGCTTCAGTGGGTGATGGGTTGAGTCTAAAACCCTCACAGAACACCCACAGTCCTTCCAGGACGAAGAACCTGTGGATAGATCTTGGGTACCACAACTGCTGGAAAGAAGAGATTCTTTGAGATCACACCTCAAATTCCCTATATAAACCCCAGTCTCTGGCTGACCTCTGAACCATATGTATGTGGGGAAGACACCAAGCAGCAAAACCAGTGATTAAAGAACTAAAATCTTATTTTAACTCCTATCCAAGAGATGGAGTTTTCAGCTTGAGTCCAACAAAACTACAAATACAAAAAAACATCTTGAGATTTGGCAATGCAATATGATAACATCCAGAGTCTCCATGCAAACCGTTCAAAATATCCAGGATACAACCCCCAAACATTTTAGATACAAAGAAACAAGGAAATATGACCCATTCTTAAGAGAAAAGACAATCAATAAGAGACTTGCCTCTGAGATGACCCACATGTTGGATTTAGTGAAGAAGAATTTAAAAACAGCTGTTACAGCTAAGTTCACAGATGTGAGTTAAAAATGCTTGTAATAAGTAAAGGTATAGAAAGTCTCGGTATATAAATTTTATTAAAAAGAACCTATGGAAATTCTGGAACAGAAAGAGGGTATCTGAAACAAAATGCACGAGATGGGTTTAGCAGCAGAATGGAGATGTCAGAGTAGTTTGTGACCTTAAAGATACATCAGTACAAATTATTTGATCGGAAAAAACAGAGAGGATAGAAAGAAAATGAAACCGGGCCCGGGAACCTGCAGAAAAATACAAAGAAGTAAAACATATGTGTAATGAGAGTCCGAGGAAGAGATTAAAAAATAGAGCAGAATAAATTGTTTGAAGAAATAATGGCTAAAATTTTCCCAAATTTTGTAAAAGACAAAATTTTATAGATGCAAGAGGTTTGAGGAAGCCCAAATGCACACTGTGTAACCACACTTAGGCCTTCATCGTCAAACTGCTGGCCAGAGAGAACTTCTTGAAAATCGCCAGGGAAAAATGACACATTATGTACAGGAGAAGAACAATTCCAGTGACCTCAGGTTTTTCACCAGAAGCCATGGAGACAGGAAGACAGTACAACAACATCTTTAAAATGCTGAAAAAGGGGAGTTCCAGTCGTGGCGCAGTGGTTAACGAATCCGACTAGGAACCATGAGGTTGCGGGTTCGGTCCCTGCCCTTGCTCAGTGGGTTAAGGATCCGGCGTTGCCGTGAGCTGTGGTGTAGGTTGCAGACGCGGCTCGGATCCCCCGTTGCTGTGACTCTGGCGTAGGCCGGTGGCTACAGCTCCGATTCGACCCCTAGCCTGGGAACCTCCATATGCCGAGGGAGCGGCCCAAGAAATAGCAAAAAAACAAAACAAACAAAAAAAAGTGCTGAAAAAGCATGGGGGTAGAGGAGGGATGGTAAACCTGTCTACCTAGAGTCCAGTGAATCCTTCAAGAATGAAGGCAAAATAAAGACCTTCTCAGATAAAAGTAAACTAAGAAAAAACATCCAATAAAATTGTCGGCAATGCTGAAAGGGAAAGGGAGGGCAGATCACATGCTTACTCTGCCTAAGACCTAGAAGTGGTGAGTGTTGGAACAACACTGTATACCTGCTCTGGTTTTATTCTTCCAGCAAAGTATCACAGGGAGGTAGAAACCCAGGAGAGGGTTGGCTGGTTTCCAAGCAAGAATGAGAAAGGGTAGAGAGAAACCAGACATTTGAGACCTTTAGAGGTTAGAGCATCAACATGGAATCTGAGAGTGAGAAATAAAGTTCTATTTTGTGAAGGCACTGGGATTTTGAGATTTTTCTATAATAGTAGTATGAGTCCTCATAATTAATACAGCAGTAGTAAATTTCTTTCAATGTGTGTACATCTGTGCATGTGAATAAATTAGAGTTTACAAATCCTTCATTGCTTATGGCACCTAATTCCTTGACACTTTTATGTTCATTTAGTATTTGTATGAATTGGGATGTTCTATAAACTTTTAATAATTGTCTTTTCAGGTTAATGTTCCTATACTGCTTTTCAAATCACCACTATATAGAGAGAGACACAGTCTAATATATGCCGTTGATACAAACATAGTAAATGAAAAGGAAACCGAAAATTAGAACAAATAAGCATCTTAAGATAGGCTTTTTATTTCACCATTATCTATAGGGTGAAGCGTGTTTTCTTAGAATTGCCTAATGAAATTTAGATTAAAAATGGAGTCCCAGTTTTCTAAAATAGTCATAAAGGGTTGTGTTAAAAGCAGAGGAACAGATTGGCTTGTTGCTACAATTTCATTCTTCAAATAAGTGTATTATTCAAAAATAATTTCATTCTTTAAAAATAAGTTATCTATCTTTAAACTACAGAGAGCAATCATTTTTATTCCTGTATATTCTTTTCTCTACTAAATAATCCAAAGCCTTGAACCTTTGTAAGAAAAATAACTCTCATTTTTAGAGTCTGTAAAGAGTTTTCTCCAAGTAGAAGATTAGTTGATCCTCACTGTTCTATGAAGTACATAAACCAGAAAATTTTCATAAACTGTTTTATAATAGACGAGAAATATGTCCTCATCACTAGAGCCCTAACGTCTAATTAATCAAATATCATTAGCTGAATGAAAGGTCTGAATGCATGATAGACAGACATGGAATCGTATTATTTTTCTCTAATGGCCATTCCCCTTCCAGCACCACACAGCTATAATAGCTCTCCAATCAGGTCTCATATTAAGAACTAATCTAGTACAAAACCTCACTTTCATCATCTCTGATCTCCCCAACTCAAGCTTTGCCCAGGTTAGAGGAAGTTTCTTGGCAGAGGAGGATAAAGATACTGCTCTTACGGTCCAAGCTCCATGGTAGCAGTGAGAAAAACTCTGAGGAGAAAACAAAGTCTTTCCTTAAACAGAAATGCAATCTGTTGGGTGCTTTTGTTTTGAATGTTCATTCCGAGCCTATCAGTGGCAGAAATGAAATACTCTCGAAATTTTGTACAATTGTTCAGTTTCCTAACATGGGGGATGCAACTGTGCCATGAAACTCTCCATGCATCACTTTAGACTACATGTTTCCCAGTGGTCCTGGACACCTGTAAACCCCCTGGAATAGAAAACAGTGTAGCAAGACTTCCAGGTTGTGGAGGTAGGAGAGAGAACCCCTTGACCAAATTGCAAGTAGCTTCAACAAATGAGGATTTTCCTGGTGGATCCCAGCTACTGCTGAATAGTGAAACAAAATTTCTATTGGCAGAAAGATATTTTGGTTTGTTGTAAACCATTTTTTGAACTTTTATCAAAATTTTATGCCAAAGTGTTAAACTAGGAAAATGCAATATTTAAAAGTATTTCCTGCAATGACCAATTCAGTTAGATATAGGAATTTATAGAAACTTTATATATAGAAAATTTATGTCATTATCAAACATTAAAGAAAGTTTTATCTGATACAACTTAAAGGAATACATTTTGTTATGTATTATAATTATGCCGTAATTGCAAAAAAAAGAAACAAAAAGAAAATCTGTGTATAATTAAAATATACTGATAGGGTCATAATGAATTGCATATTTTACATTAAGAAACTTCCAATTTTCAGTCAATAACTGATAATATCTACTATTTATAGAATACATTTAAGGACCAGATGCGTAATTTCTTTTTTTTTAAATTTTACTCTATTAATTTGTATTAAAATTATGTGAGGAAAGCATTATGGCTTTTATTTTCTACTGAGGTAATTAAGATTGTAAGGAACTTTTGGTCACATATTCTAATGAGCAATTTTGTTGGAGTACATTTGACTTACAATGTTGTGTTCATTTCAGATGTACAGCAAAGTGAATCAGTTAGACATACATATATCCATTCATTTTCAGGTTCTTTTCCAATATAGATTACTACGCAATACTGATTGGATTTCCCTGTGCTATACAGTAGGTTCGTGTTACTTATCTGTTTTATATATAGTAGAGTGTATTTATTAATACTGACCTCTCAATTTATCCCTCCCCTCAACGTTTCCCCTTTGGTAACCATAAATTTGGTTTGTTTTCTGACAAAAAAAAAAAAATTGCGTTCAATTACCACTATTCTATCTTATTTTCAGGAGAGTTGATTAGTCCAGCTTATTCTGAAATGCATTTTAGCTCTTTTCACATAAATTCAATAAATACATTTATTGGGAGTTGCCATCATGGCTCAGTGGTAACGAACCTGACTAGTACCCATGAGGATGTGTGTTCAATCCTTGGCCTCACTCAGTGGGTTAAGGATCCCGCATTGCTGCAAGTTGTGGTGTAGGTCACAGATGCAGCTCAGATCTGAAGTTGCTGTGGCTATGGTGTAGGCTGGCGCTGCAGCTCTGACCCGACCCCTATCCTGGGAACTTCCATGTGCTGCAAGTGTGGCCCTAAAAAGACAAAAGGAAGGAAGGAAGGAAGGAAGGGGAAAGAAAAAAGAAAGGAAGGAAGGAAGAAAGATATTTATTGAAAATATTTTGCTCAACATATATCTAAAACATATAAATAGCTCATACAACTAAATATCAAAAACCAAAAATCCAATTAAAAAATTGGAACAAGATCTAAATATTTAGACATCTTTTCAGAGAAGACATGCAGATCGCCAGCAGGCATAAGAAAATTGCTCAACATCACTCATCATCAGAAAAATGCAAATCAAAACCATAATATCACTTCACACCTATCAGAATGACTATCACCAAAAATACAACAAATAACAAATGTTGGTGAGGATGCAGTGAAAAGGAAACCCAAGTCCACTGTTGGTAGAAATAAATTGATGCAGCCACTATGGGGAACATTGTGGGGGTTCCTCAAAAACTAAAAATGGATCTACCATATATCCAGCAATTTCACTCCTGGGTGTATATACCCGAAAAAAATGATAACACTAATTGGAAAAGATACATGCACCTCCCAATGTTTGTAGCAGCATTATTTACAGTAGCAAAGATAAAGAAGCCACCTAAGTGTCTGTAAAGAGATTAATGTATAAAGTGTGGTCACACACACACACACACACACACACACACACACACACACAGGCTCAAACAGTGGAACATTAGCCATAAAAAGAACAAAATTCTGCCATTTGCAACAGCATGAATGGGTGTGGAGGATATTATCCTTAGTGAAGTAATTCAAAGAAAGACAAATACACTTATATATGGAATCTAAAAAATAAAACAAAGTAATGTATATAAGAGAGAGACTCACAGATATAGAGAACAAACTAGTGGTTACCAGTGGGGAGAGGGAGAGAGGAGGGACAAAATAGAGAATGGGATTAAGAGATACAAGCTGCTGTGTATCAAATAGAAAAGCAACATGGATATATTGTACAGCACAGAGAAATACAGCCATTATTTTGTAATAACTTTGAGGAATATAATCTATAAAAATACTGTGTTGTACACTTGAAACTAATATAATATTGTAGATGAACTATACTTCAATTAAAACAAATATTATGCTCTGGTAGGCATTAGGCAAATAAAGAAATTCTGAGTAGATTAAGTTGCATGTGAAATGCTTTACCACTATGAGGAAATCTCAGCAGCCCGTCTAAGTCTGTACCTCATTCCTCTACCAAGAGGCAACCCCATCAGCAACCTGGAAACGTGGACAGGGCAATGGACTCATAGCCTGGAATTCACAGTCTCGTTGTTATTTACTATGTGCCTGACTAGATTCACACCTCAACACAAACTATATCATTTGTAAAATGGTGTTATGAACTCCTACCTTATTTAAATGTACAAATATATCTATAAATCACCTAGCACAGAGTCTTATATACTACATGTAGCCCCTCGGTTGTTAGAATATTGTTATTATTATGAATTATTATTATAGTAAGCATGTAATGGTAAACTTTTGCTGCATACTAAAACATGCTCAAACTTCGTTGCAATGTTTTTTTGTTTGCTCGCTTTTTGGGGCTGCACTCACGGCATATGGATGTTCCCAGGCTAGGGATCTATAGCTGCCTGCTTACTCCACAGCCACAGCAACGCCAGATCCGAGCCACATCTGTGACCTACACCACAGCTCATGGCACACTGAATTCTTAACCCACTGAGCAAGGCCAGGGATCGAACCCGCAACCTCATGGTTCCTAGTCAGGTTAGATTCCACTGCACCATGACAGGAACTCTGCAATTTGTTTTTTTAATATTCTCTGGATCAGCATGGCAGTTCTTTGAGACCAGCTCATTTGGGATTAATTCGTCCAAGACAGCTTCAGTCACACGTCTGGCAGTTAGCACCTTACTGGTTTGGGAGGACCTCAGCTTGGACAGCTCATTTCTGATTCATAAAGCATCTCATCCTCTAGCTGGCTAGTCTATGCTTCTTTATATGGGAGTCTCAGGGTTTCAAACAGGAAGATGGGATTGAACCTGCAAATGCTAACACTTTCCAAGTCTCTGCTCACGTCACATTTGCTAGTGTATGACTGGCCCAAACAAATCACCAGAGAGATCACAAAGGGTCTAGAGGCAGTGTGGGACAGTCCTACCTAAAACATGGATAAAGGGTATGAAATAACTGGTAAATATTTCCCTAGCCTACCAAAATACCTAATTCTAAACTTTCTTTACAGCTCATGGGACAAAACCAATTTGTAAGACTTATTCATAATTAAACAGTTGTTTTGTTTAATCCATTTCATTTGGCATGGATAAGTCTTATTCTCTCAGCCCTAATTCTGTTTTCCATCAAATAATGTTATCCTAGGGTAGTAATTCTTGTGCGTGTCCTATATACCCATAAATAAGTTATTTTGAAAATGAAGACAATGCAGTAATGATTGTTCTATCTGGATATAGGAACAGCTAAATATATAATATCTGACTTTAAACCCCTATCACATTAATAAGACTTAAAGCATTTTTCTATTATCTGTTGCTTGTGACGATGCTATGGGCCTTGTTGCTATTTGAAGAATGGTGCTTTGGTGCAGTAGACCGCAATTTTGCTCAAACTGAGTCACCCTGTCCTTGACTGCCACATACTAGTAATTTTCTCAGCTATGGTTGTTTCTCAACTCTCTACTGTGCTGTTACTCTGGTTCAGGCTGTGATTCAGTGAATCCTTCAAGTAATGCATCCTTGGGCACTCATGCTCAACCAACGTCCTATAGCTTAATCTAAGCTACTTTTCAATGTACTTTATTCTTCCATCACTCATAATCCTAACATGTTTGAGCTCAGCTAGGGTGAATTTCTGATACTCGAGAATCTGGCTGCTAAAAGCTTTGCTTACCAAATGTGATCAAGAACAATTTGTGAGAGATAAGAATAGAATTTGCCCAAATAACTAAATTGGACATTTTTAAGTGTCCTTGTCACATAAATAGAAGTAGACATTTCCACAACGCATAGCTGTAAAATTATAAAGCACCAAGTTTCAGACCAAAATCAACTGTCCCTGTCTCCTCAGGGATGCAGTGACATATGAATTTTCAACAATTTAAAAAATAAGATTACCAGGTCTTTGGGCATGATGTAGTTTCCCACAGCTCAACTAGCAAACATGGTCCTAAATAAAAAACTGGCTTCTTTCTGGAAGATTGCTGCATTATTTATAGTCTCCAAAACAGGAATGATTTTCTTTTCAGTACTGGTTTATTTTAAATTTTGAGGCACTTTACTCTGAGCATGACCCTCTGTTTGTGAGTTGATTTAACTCCTGGTGAGAACATTGCCTGGTCTGGGAATCCCTAGGATGCTTTGCCTCACAAGAGGTCAATCAAAAGAACTGGTTACAATAACAATAAAAGGGGAGATAGATAAATTCAAGACCATAATCCATTGGGAGAACTCTCAAGACAAGCTGAAGGTTCTCACTTTAGTCACAGAAGGTGAATTTCCTCTACCTCACCCCTTGTGGTCTTCACTGCTGCACCTAGTCTATCATTGAATGAAGATGCTTGACTTGACATTCAATGTGGAGTGGTTGTGAACCTTCATTATATGTGCTGTTTCCACCAGAAAAGTAGATATGGAGCACACTCTTCTTAAAAACATTTTAATTCCTTTGAGGGATTCCTAGAAGATGGTTCGCTATGCTTTCAGGTTTTAAAACAGCCCATTCTGGTCTTAATCCCTTCACCTTGGTACCACACCACTAGCCTTTTCAAAATACTCAATATCCTTTATTCTAAGAGAGCCTTTAGATAATCCAAGCTCATAGGACTCTTCTGGCTGAGGATGGCTGTTTCTAACTTTGTAGTATTATGATGATTGGCTTCTCAAAACTTGAACCTTACTGTACAATTAGAGGCCAACCTTGTGCCCTACTTTTCTGAGCCATTCTTCTCTGAAACAATCTTATAGATTAAAATGTCTTTTGTTCCTTCAGTAAATGTCGTCCATTGGATGAATTTTAAATGAATGCCTTACTTTGTAGCAAAGACACATTTGGGATTCCACTGGACCCCATCTCTAGATTCTGCTCTGACCTTGCTCCTATGTACATCATTCTTTTTCATATCCTCTCACAACTTTTTTTCCATTGTCTCATGTTTCTCTCTTCTCCCCACTTTTCTCTGTAATTTCCTATTCCTCATCTACCTCTACTAATTATAGGTTCTTCTCCCTTCAGTCCTCCTGTCAGTGACACAATACTGTTCTCTTCTGTGCAATAGGTGAGATTTCAGTACAGCATGTTCTCACTTTCTCTTTTTGAGTCTGGGTATGTGAGTCTTTGTGTATGGGTGCATGTCATAGTCTATTCAGGCTGCTATAACAAAACACCATAGACAAGGTAGCTTAAACATTCATTTTTCAGCCTAGGAAGTTTAAGATCAAGGCACCACCAGAATAGGTATCTGGTGAGGGTTTGCTTCCTTGTTCCTTCCTTCTTCCAGTTCAAGAACAGCTGTCTTCTCACCATGTCCTTACATGGCAGAAGGGTCAAGGGAGTTCTCTAAGGTCTATTTCATTTCATCTTATTTTATTTTACCTTATTTTACTTTAATTTAATTTAGTTTAATTTACTTTTTTGGCCATGCCTGCAACATGCAGACATTCCCAAGGTAGGGATGGAACAAGAACCACAGCAGTGACCCAAGCCACAGCAGTGACAACACCAAGTCCTTAACTGCCAGGCAATCAGGGAACTCCTCGAGGTCTCTTTTATAAAGGCAGTAATCCAATTCTTGAGAACTCTGCCCTCATGACCTAATCACTTCCTAACACCATTATATTGAATTAACATACAAATTTGGAGGGACACAGATATTCACCTGATAGCAGTGCAGGTGTGGCTGTGTGGTGAGAATGGGTGTGGTGGGAAGTGGAGGTAGTGATGGTGGTGGTCATTGAGGCAGAAGGCTATGAATGAATTTTATAAGTGAGATTATTTATTCTTGCCTTAAAGAATCCATCAAACATGTTAGCAGATACTAATGAAGAAGGATTCCTTTCAGTTTTAACTCAGTATCTTTAAACATTTAGGGAAATATGTATTTTCCCTTCCAAGACTCTTAGATATAGAATGTTTTGGACTATATAAAATACATAATTTATTCAAGTAATGATTACTTAATGTTTTCTGTAAGGTAAGTTTCATATTATCTTGCTCTCATTTGCTATTTTCTCTTCATTTGGGCAACAACATTCCCTACCTGATCTGTCATGTACATTTTCAATGAGGCTCCCTGAGGTCATTACAGTGATGAATAAAGGAATCTGTACATTTGTACTACACAGTCCTTGCTTAATTAATCAGAGCCATGCCAGTGAGGCTAAATCAAGCCTATCACTTCTAAAAGGCTTGGATTTTTGGACATTCATGCCAATAACCATGTTGTTGTTGACAAGACAATAAAATATCCAGAATAACGTTGGTCAAAATTACTGAAGGAAGAAGACTAATATGGACCCATACTCACCATGTGTAGTATTAATTTTTCAAAGGGTAAATTTTTTATGGGAAAAAAATGAATGGAAAAAATCTTTTCACTTCCGTTAGAAATGAAACATAGCTGTACTTTGATTTTTCATTTCATTCAAACTAGACTTGGTGGAACTCAGCAGGGTAGTGCTGGGGACATTCTCCAGTTTCCTGGTCTTGTTCTTCAGAAGCATATTAAGCTTTTAAAACATCAATAAGAAGACAAAGCATTGATTTTTTGAGGTACAAACAGAAGGTATTACTTTTTCTCCTTTTTTTTTTTTTTTTTTTTTCCTCTCCTCTCTACTACCTGCTGTTCGGTTTCTTCTCTCCTTCCGCTGTCAAACTCCGCAATCACCACATACACTCTGATACTGATACTCACTCCTCTCATTCCAAGATTCAATACTGAGGTCCAGGTATGGTTATTAAGTCCTTCATTCATTTATTCAGTCACTTGTTCATCAAATATCTGGGTATATGGTGGACAGGATGGTAGTATCCAATTAGTATATATGTTCTTTGTAGAATTTTATGAAGTAAAAGTACAACTACTTTATGATATGGTAAATCTATAGCAGATATCAAGACATCACTAAAAAACAATTTCCTACCATGAGAGCTTGCCAAAGATGACAACTATGAAAGGTAGAATTTAGGAGAAATTAAGTGGGGTTTGAGAAATCAGTGAGAGTACTGTTCGTTGAGATCAGGTGTCCTTCTCTTGAAACTGAGCTATAAGTTTGCTTCAAAGAAATTCATTGGAGACCACAACTTCCAGTTTTATTTCAGCTCCTGGTGGGCTTTTCTTTTTTTTTAATTTGTCAAGAGGTTGGCTGAGCTGGAAGAGAAAGAATAAGCTTAGCTGTCAGAAATCTGAGTAGCCAATTAAAACAAGTCAAAAATGAAAGAGGTATATGTATCCATTTGTTTTCAGATTTCTTTTCCCTTTTAGATTGTTATAAAATATTCAGTATAGTTCCTGCTGATATACAGTAGGTCCCTGATATTTATCTATTTTATTTATAGCAGTGCATATCTGTTAATCTTAACCTGCTAATTTATCCCCCCCCCTTTGGTAACCATAAATTTGTTTTCTATACCTATGGGTCTATTTCTGTTTTATAAATAAGTATAATTAAGTTTGTATCTTTTTGTTTGTTGTACATTCCACATATAAGCAATATCATGTGATATTTGACTTTCTCTATCTGGCATACTTTACATGTTAATCTCTATCTAGGTCCATCCATGATGTCACAAATGGCATATAACTGAATCACTGTGCTATACACCTGAAACTAACAAAACAGTATGAATCAACTACATTTCAATAAAAATACATACATACATATGTATACACACACACACACATATTAAAGAAAGAAGTAAGCCCATAACTGCTTATTGCAGATAGTATAAGCAGACGTTTAATACTAGAGGAAGCACTGTTCCATTTTCCCCTGTGGAATGGCACCTTGGACCAAGGCCAGGTGAACCAGCATAGAGGTGGAGGTTGTCTCCATAAACAAGGTTCTGGAAGTTTTATGCACACCTCTGCATGCTTCAGATCCTAAACAGAATACCAATGGCTTTAAGAATGGAAATATGGGATAGAACACTTACAAGCCCCAAGAATGGTGGCTATACATGTAGCAAGTCCAAATAGCGGTGAAAAGACTTTGAAAATTAAACTGAGCCATTCTTGTGAACCTGGAATGAATCCCACCTGGTCATAGTCTACAGTCTTTTTGATATGTTGTTGGATTTGGTTGGCTAAAATTTTGTTGAGAATTTTTGCGTCTATATTCATCAAAGATATTGGCCTAGAGTTTTCTTTTTTTGGTAGTATCTTTGTCTGGTTTTGGAATTAGGGTGATGGTGGCATCATAGAATGTCTTTGGGAGTGTCCCTTCTTCTTCAACCTTTTGAAAAAGTTTAAGGAGGATGGGTATGAGTTCCTCTTTGTATATTTGGTAGAATTCACCTGTGAAGCCATCTGGTCCTGGATTTTTATTTGTAGAGTGTTTTCATATCTAATGATTGGTCTGTTTAGTTGATCTATTTCTTCTTGATTCAGTTTTGGCAGACTGTACATCTCTGGAAAGCTGTCCATTTCTTCTAGGTTATCAAATTTGTTGGCACTTAATTGTTCATAATATTCTTGTATGGTTTTTTGTATTTCTGCAATATCCGTTGAGATTTCTCCTTTTCCATTTCTGATTTTGTCAACTTGGGTTTTTTTCTCTCCTCTTCTTAGTGAGTCTAGCCAGAGGCTTGTACATTTTGTTTACCTTTTCAAAGAACAAGCTCTTGGTTTAATTGATTTTTTCTATTGTTTTAGAATCTCTATTGATTTCCTCTTTGATCTTTATGATTTCCTTCCTTCTGCTGACTTTAGGGTTTTTTTGTTCTTCTTTTTCTAATTCATTTAGGTGGTGGGTTAGGTTGTCAATTTGAGATTTTTCCTCTTTTTTGAGGAAGGCCGGTATTGCTATGAACTTCCCTCTGAGGACTGCTTTTGTGGCATCCCATAGATTTTGAGTGGCTGAGTCTTCATTATCATTTGTCTTGAGGTATTTTTTAATTTCCTTCTTGATTTCCTCTTTGATCCATTGGTTTTTTAGTAGCATGTGGTTTAGTCTCCATGTAGTAGGTTTCTTCTCATTTCTTTTCCTGCGGTTGATTTCTAGTTTCATGCCACTGTGGTCAGAGAAGATACTTGAAATAATTTCCATACTCTTAAATTTGTTGAGGTTAGCTTTGTGCCCCAATATGTGATCAATTCCTGAGAATGTTCCATGTGCACTTGAGAAGGTGTATTCTGATTTTTTTGGATGTGATGCCCTGAAAATGTTGATTAAATCTAACTTTTCTATTGTGTCCTTTAGGATCTCTGTTGCTTTATTGATTTTCTGTCTAGAGGATCTATCCATTGATGTGAGTGGGGTGTTAAAGTCACCTACAATGATTGTATTCCCATCAATTTCTCCTTTTATGTCTGTTAGTATTTGTTGAGGTATCTGGGTGCTCCTATATTAGGGGCATATATATTGACGATTGTAATATCCTCTTCTTGAATGGATCCTTTAACCATTAAATAGTGTCCTTCTTTGTCTCTCTTTATGGCCTTCATTTTACAGTCTATTTTGTCTGATATGAGTATTGCAGCTCCTGCTTTCCTCTCTTGTCCATTGGCGTGAAATATATTTTCCCATCCCCCCACTTGCCACTTGCAATCTTTATGTGTCCTTTATCCTAAGGTGAGTTTCTTGTAGGTGGCAGATTGAAGGTTTTTGATTTTTTATCCAACCTGCCACTCTGTCTTTTGATTGAAGCATTCAGTCCATTGACATTGAAGGTGATTATTGATGGATACGCAAATCAATCAATGTCATACACCACATTAAGAAAAGAAAAGTCAAAAACCACATGACACATCTCAATAGATGCAGAAAAAGCATTTGACAAAGTCCAACATCCCTTCATGATCAAAACTCTCACCAAAGTGGGTATAGAGCATAATCAAAACCATTTATGACAAAGCCGCAGCAAATATAATACTCAACAGAGAAAAGCTGAAAGCGTTCCCACTAAAATCTGGAACAAGACAGGGATGCCCACTCTCACCACTGTTATTCAACCTAGTATTGGAAGTCCTAGCCACAGCAATCAGAAAAACAAAGGAAATAAAAGGCATCCAAATAGGAACAGAAGAGGTAAAACTGCCACTGTATGCAGATGACATGATACTATATATACAAAACCCTAAGGATGCAAACAAAAAAATACTTGAACAGATCGACAAATTCAGCAAAGTAGCAGGATATAAGATTAACATTCAGAAATTGATTGCATTTCTGTATACTAACAATGAAATAGTAGAAAAGGAATACAAAAATACAATAGATTTGAAAATCGCACCCCAAAAAATCAAATACCTGGGAATACACCTGACCAATGAGGTAAAGGACTTATATACTGAGAACTATAAAACATTAATCAAGGAAATTAAAGATGCAAAGAAATGGAAATATATTCCATGCTCCTGGGTCAGAAAAATTAATATTGTAAAAATGGCCATACTACCCAAAGCAATCTACAGATTCAATGCAATCCCTATCAAATTACCCATGACATTTTTTCAAAGAACTAGAGCAAACACTCCAAAAATTTATATGGAATTGCAAAAGACCTGTAATTGCCAAAGTAATCCTGAGAAACAAAAACCAAGCAGGAGGCATAACTCTCCCAGACCTTCAACAATATTACAAAGCCACAGTCATCAAGACAGTGTGGTACTGGCACCAAAACAGACGGACCAATGGAACAGAAGAGAGAACCCAGAAATAAACCCAGACACCTTTGGTCAATTAATCATTGACAAAGGAGGCAAGAACATAAAATGGGAAAAAAGTCTTTTCACCAAGTCTTGCTGGGAAACCTGGACAGCCGCATGCAAATCTGTGAAAGTAGAACACACCGTCACACCATGCACAAAAATAAACTCAAAATGGCTGAAAGACTTAAATATAAGACAGGACACCATCAAACTCCTGGAAGAGAACATAGGAAAAACATTCTCTGACCTCAACCTTACAACCTTACAAATGTGTTCTCAGGTCAGTCTCCCAAAGCAACAGAAATAAAAGCAAAAATAAACCAATGGGACCTAATCAAACTGACAAGGTTTGCTCTGTCAGTTGCAGAGCAAAGGAATCCAAAAAGTAAACAAAAAGACAATTTAGAGAATGGGAGAAAACAGTTTCAAGTGATGCAACTGATAAGGGCTTAATCTCTAAAATATACAAGCAACTTATACAATTCAACAGCAAAAAAACCAACAACCCAATTGAAAAATGGGCAAAAGATCTGAATAGACATTTCTCCAAGGAAGAGATACACATGGCCAACAAGCACTTGAAACAATGCTCAACATCCCTGATTATTAGAGAAATGCAAATCAAAACTACAATGAGATACCACCTCAGACCAGTCAGAATGGCCATCATTAATAAGTCCACAAATAACAAATGCTGGAGGGGGTGTGGAGAAAAGGGAACCCTCCTGAACCACTGGTGGGAATGTAAGCTGGTACAACCACTGTGATGAACAGTATGGAGGTACCTTAAAAATCAATACATAGAACTACCATATGACCCAGGAGCCCCACTCTTGGGCATATATCTGGACATAACTTTCCTTAAAAAATACACACACACTCACATGTTCACTGCAGCTCTATTCACAATAGCCAAGACATGGAAGCAACCCAAATCTCCATCGACAGATAATTAATTGGGTTAGGAAGATGTGGCATATATACACAATGGAATACTACTCAGCTATAAAGAAGAACCAAATAATGCCATTTGCAGCAACATGGATGGAACTAGAGACTCTCATCCTTAGTGAAGTATGTCAGAAAGACAAAGACAAATACTATATGATATCACTTATATCTGGTATCTAATATACAGTACAAATGCATCTTTCCAGAGAAAAGAAAATCATGGACTTGGAGAATAGACTTGTGGTTGCCTGGGGGGAGGGGGAGGGATGGGATGAATTGGGAGCTTGGGAATAATGAATGCCAACTGTTGCTTTTGGAATGGATTAGCAATGAGATCCTACTGTGTAGCACTGAGAACTATGTCTAGTTACTTATGACAGAGCATGATAATGTGAGAACAAAAGAATGTATACATGTATGTTTAACTGGGTCACCATTCTGTACAGTGAAAAAAAAATTGTATTGGGGAAATAACAATTAAAAAAAGAAAATTAAATTTATGTTGAAGCCACAGAGCACAGAAAGTAAGCAGCAAAATACAGGAACAGAATTATTGCAAGTAATCCAATAAGAGAGATAGTGGATATATGAAGTATTACTCAATCAAAAAAATTAAAAGCAACAAAATTAAACCCATATACCTACAGTCAACTAGTCTATGACAAAGGAAGCAAGAATATACAAGAGACTTATTGACAGTCCCTTCAATAAGTGGTGTTGGGAAAACTGGACAGCCACATATAAAAGAATGAAATTAGAACACTTCTTAACTCCATACACAAAAATAAACTCAAAATGGATTAAAGACCTAAATATAAGACTGGATACCATAAAATTTTTAGAGGAAAACATAGCCTAAACATTCTCCGACATAAACCGCAGCAATATCTTCTCAGATCCACCTCCTGGAGTAATGAAAATAAAAATAAACAAATGAGACCTAACTGAAGTGAAAAGTTTCTGCACAGCAAAGGAAACCCTAAACAAAACAAAAAGACAACCCACAGAATGGGAAAAAATATTTGCAAATGAAGTAACTGGCAAAGGATTTTAAATGTAATAAAATTCACTGAGTTAAAAAATTAAAGGCAAAAAATAGGAAAATAGAACAAAGAACAGATGTGACAAATAGAAAACAAATAACAGGTTGGTTGATTAAAAAAATATATTAGTAATCACATTAATTCTAAAGAGACAAATCTCCTAAATAAAAATAAGAGATTGGGAGTTTCTGTTTTGTATCTATGGGTTGAGAGCCCAACAGTGTCTGTGAGGATTCAGGTTTGATTCCTGGCCTCACTCAGTGGGTTAATGATCCAGCCATTACTGCAAGCTGCAGTGTATGTCACAGATGTGGCTCGGATCACACGTAAGCCAGCAGCTGCAGCTCTGATTCTACCCCTAGCCCAGGAGCTTCCATATGCCACAGGTGAGGCCATAAAAAGAAAACAAACAAGAGATTGTTGGATTACATTAAAAAGTATAACACAATTTACTGCCTATAAGAAAGCTACTTCAAGTATAAGAATGCAAATAGTTTAAAAGTAAAAAGATGGAAAAGAATATACCATGGTAAAACTAATCAAAAGAAATCTGCAATAGCTATCTTAATATCAGACAAGGTAGATGTCAGAGCAAGGGAGATTTCCAGTGATTAAAAAAGGGACATTAAATAATGATAAAAAAAGTCCCTTCAACTGGAAGATAAAAATAAATAAGTCCTAAATATGTCCACATCCAAAAACGGAATTTTGAATACATAAAATAGAAACGATAGAACAGAAAAGAGAAATAGACTAATTCACAGTTACAACTGGATATTCCAACAATCCTTTCTCCATAATTAACAAAGGAAATAAAAAGAAAACCAGCAAGCATGTAGGAAAACTGAAAATCACCTCTGACCAATCGTATCTAATTAACATTTATATTTCACTCCATTCCACATTAAATACATGTTCTCTTCAGGTACACATGGAACATTCATCAAGTCCATATTAAGGTCATGAAACAAACCTGAAATTTTTTTACAAGTCCTGAGGTCAAACAAAAATAGTCTCTGATCATAATATTAAACTAAAAATCAAGAACAGGAAGATAAATCTCCAAATGCAAAAATCTCCAACACTTGGAAATTAAACAGTTTACTTGTAAATAATTCATGAGTCAAAGAGAAATTGTCAAAGAAAAGTAGAAAATAACTTGAAACGAAAAAAATTTAAACACAACAGATCACAATATGTTAGATGCAGCCAAAGGAGCACTTCAAGGGAAATTTATAGTATTAAATACTTATCATAAAAAGGAGAACTATCAGAAATGAACAATCTAAGTTTTGCTTTAAGTAGAAAAACAAAAGCAAAATAAACTCAATGTGAACAAAAGAAAGAAAATAGTAAATATAAGAGCATAAATCAATAAATTTGAAGAGAGAAAACTATAGAAGAAAATAAATCAAAATCTGTTTCTTTTAGATGGATAAAATTGATATAGAAGCCTCATACAAAGACAAAAGAAAACAATACTAGATAAAAGAGGAGAAATCAATATAGACCTCATAGTATTTTCCCATGGTGGCTCAGGAGGTTAAGGACCCAATACTGTCTCCATGAGGATGTGGGTTGGATCCCTGGCCTCACATGGTGGGTTTAGGATCCGGGGTTGCTGTTGCTGTGGCTCTGGCTCTAATTCAACCCATGGACTTGGAATTTTCATATGCAGCAAGTGTGGCTGTAAAAGAATAAAAAATATAAATATACATATCTCATAGACATTAAAAGGAAACTAAGGTAATTATACAAAAAGCAAACGCATGGAAATTTGGCAATTTGGATGAAATGGCCCAATTTCTGAGGATCAAACAAAAAGCCTGTTCATACAAAAAAAATCTATATCTGAATATATATTTGTAAATAACCCAAATATCTTTCAAATGGTAAGTGAATAAACCAACTATGCTACATCCACGCAATGGAATCCTACTCAGAAATAAAAAGGAACATACCGTTTTTTTTTAATGGCCACACCCATGGCATATGGAAATTCCCAGGCCAGGGACTGAATCCCAGCAGCAGCTGCAGCAACTCCAGCTTCTCTCTTTTTTTTTTTTTTTTCTGTTTTTCTTTTTAAGGCAGTGCCTGTGCCTTATGGAAGTTCCTGATCTAGGGGCTGAATCAGAGCTGCAGATGCTGGCCTACACCCCAGCCACAGCAACACCAGATCCAAGCTACATCTGCAACCTACACTGCAAGCTTGCAGCAATGCCAGATCTTTAACTCACTGAGCAACGCCAGGGTTAGAACCCCCATCTTCATGGATACTAGTCAGTTCTTAACATGCTGAGCCACAATGAGAACTCCAATACCAGATCTTTAACCCATATCGCTGGACTGGCGATTGAACCAACACAGTGATCTGAGCTACTTCAGTCAGATTCTTAGCCCACTGAGCCACGGTGGGAACTCTGGAAGGAATGTACTATTTATAGACAAAATGACATAAATGAATCAAAGATGTTATGCTGAGTTAAAGAAGCCAGTGTTAACAGGTTGTATACTGTATGATTCCACTTACATGACATTCTGGAAAAGTTGAAACTAAAGCAATAGGAACTAGATCAATTGCAGGGGGCTAGGCTTGGGAGGAGGTGGGGCTACAAAGAGCATTATGGAGCATATGGGGGGGGGATGTTGGAACTATTCTTTATTCTCTGTGGTTAGACAGTACCACATGGTATTGAATGTGAATGGAAGAGACATATTATTTCAGGTAAAACATAAAAGATTTGGGGAGAGATCTACAGATGTTCTTCTGCATAAACTGAGAAAGGCTGCTTGTTCCAGATGGTGCAATTTTAATGTAGTGGAGCCTCGATCAGCCTGGGCATCTGCGTAACTATAGACAAAGACACCCCTCCTCCCAGCTTGCCAAACCACTGTAAACTTAGAATGAAAGGAGAGTAAACTATCTTTATGTTCTGCCACTGAGTCACCTTGCCTGATATGTAAATTAGTAATGTAAGTTGAGTGCTTTTGTTAACAAAATCCTAAAACATGTCACATTGACCTAGCAGCCATATGTTAGCAGCAGAGAAAATAACATCAGAGGCTACAATGACAAAACGTTAAGTAAAAATGATGGCTATTATACATAACTCAGAGGGCAGACAGTATATTTAATATGCTTGTGGCTCTAGAACAGTGATTCTCAACCAGAGTGATTTTTGCCCCTAAGAGAATATGACAATGTCTGAAGACACTTAGGATTGCCATAACTGGGAGTGTGCTAGTGGGTAGAGGCTAAGGATGCTGCTAAACTTCCTATAATGGTCATGACAACCTCCCAACAAATAACATCCCAGCCCAAATATCAATGGTACAGTGGTTGAGAGACTTGCGTTGAGTATTGTCTGGTTGCTACTGCCCATATTTATTAAAATATTGCAAAATAAAGAGGAAAATCTTGATCAGGTATAAAACAAATATAACCAAGAAGAAATACCCCAGCAATCAGGATTTTGCAATATTGGGAGGCCAACTGCCTTGAAATCCCAAACAGGAAGAGATAAACTTGAGAAGGCCTCATTAAAACTTTGACTTCCAGGGAAAGATTAGACCAAGATTTTGGCCTTTACATACCTAATGTTGAGACCTTTTAATGCCTAAATAAGCCACAGGTGAGAAATTAGACTGTGGGTATCACACTCAGTGAAATCTGACAATGGGTAAAGGAGCTGAAGGAAAAGAAAAGATTAAAGGCAAGCTTTTCCTCAGACAGCCATTGTCTAATACTAAGATGTCTAATATTAAGAGAAAAAACAAAAATGTATAACAAGTTTGTAGTTTATCTCAAAAGAACTGCACTTTTAGATGCTGGAATTTGGAAATGACTGGAGTCGAAATAGATTCATGTTTTGTGAGATGTGCAATGCAGAGAAGTTGAGGCCTGGACAAAAAAAAAAAATCTATGAGTTCTTGAATATTTGAAACATCTCTTGGCAACCACAAGTCTATTCTCCAAATCCATGAGTTTCTTTTCTGTGGAAAGTTTCATTTGTGCTTTATATTAGATTCCAGATACATGATATCATATGGTATTGTGGTTGCCAAGGGTGAAGGGGAAGGCGTGGGATGGTTGGGGAGCTTGGGGTTAATAGATACAAACTATTGACTTTGGACTGGATTAGCAATGAGATCCTGCTGTGTAGCACTGGGAACTATGTCTAGTCACTTATGATGGAGCATGATAATGTGTGAAAATAGAATGTGTACATGTATGTGTAACTGGGTCACCATGCTGTACAGTAGAAAAAAAATTATATTGGGAAATAACTAATAAATAAATAAATAGAAAAAAATAAAACATCTCTTGGGTTCTCAAACTTCTTTGAGCAGAGGTGGACTGAGAAAGTTGCACAGGCCTCAACATGGGTGTATTCCTGAATGCCAACTTCTGAGGAGGCTGAGAAAAATGGGGGCCTATAGAAAAATACCAGGAAGGTAAAGTCAGGGGCCTTTGAGTGTAACCGATAAATCAATAAAGGAGCCCTTTCCAGAGACCAGAATTAGTGCCAAATCATGGAACATTCCTGTTCCTGGAAATATCCTAGAGCAAGAAGTGTTTGTTGTTCAGAGCAACTAAAACTTTGTGGGTTGTTTTTATTTTTTTATTTTTTTAAATGCATCATTCTCACAGCAGAAGTTAAGTGCCTATCCCTTCCTGGTTCCTACCCAATGGGATTTCAGGATATACAGACCATGTGTTTCCTATTCTTCTTCTCATGGAGGGGTGTTAACTAGGACTATGCTTTCCCTGTTCAGCCACTGTATTGGGTGTGTGTGTTGAAGGGCGATAGGAGTGTAGGAGAGAAGATAACTTGTATTTTATGTCAAAATTTCCAGACTGAAACAAACCACATTCACACCTAATGTAAGGACTGTTGTGAATCACCCAGACATTTGAGGCCTCGAGTTCAATACTGTGCCTGAATGGGATTGAGTTGTCTCAAAGGAGGAGGCAGAGGTCTCCTGGAACAGGTCTTAAGAGATGAGTATGTTCCATGTGTGATGGGAAGAGTCAATTCTATATTTAGTGACTAGAAGACAGGATCTGGTAAACTTATGACTCAAGCTCAAGCACACAAGAACAGGTGTGAGCTCTCCATGCACTCTTTCCTCCTGCTCTGATGATGAAGGGGGCTGTGTGTTCCAGGTGGCGAAACTGCTGTATGGTGGATCCTCTGAGAGTCTGGATCCTTGGGTGACCATATGGAGCAGAGACCTCCACAAGAGTGGCCCTTACCAACATATTGCTGTTAATGTCCTAACCGAAATACCCTGACACCTTCATTTTGGGGCAACAATTGCTGGTAAACCAAGAATCGTCTTGTCCATTCATATCATGATGACACCTTGAAGGAGAGGGAACCAATGAAACTAGCATATCGTTGAAATAGAGAAAGAGCCCAGTTCGGTCATCTGAAAGTGACACACACAAACACCCATTCAAAATGAGGTTGCTATGATGCTACATGTTCAGCATACATATCCGTGTAAAAACATATGACCTTGCATACACAGTTCATTCCTGAACTGTTTCCACTATAAGCCAATGACATGTGAGATGGATGATTACACAGCCAAAGCTTACAGAGGAATTTTTCCCCACCAAGTAATGTGAAAAAGAGTAATTCATTGTTGCTTGCCTCTATTCACCTGTTCAGTTTATGTCCACGTTGTAACTTTTAGGTTAAATCCAATATTTACCAGCAAAGCTCTGCTTGTAGAAGAGCTTAGCACTTCTCTTTCACTTGTGTTAATTATTCCTCAAGTCAGTGGAGCTGGGTGTAAGGGAAGACTGGCAATCAGCTCTGTTTCTGGTAAATATCAGCGTCTACTAGGTTGCCATGGGGGAATTTTTTTTTCTCTATATTCCTACTCCTGCATCTGGGACTGTATATTAGTTTCATTTTGATAGATGGAGAGAAGATGAACAAATCACAAGATTTATTTTTCAGGGCATATTTGATAGAATCAGAGACCTTTTACCCTTCTATATACTGCCTGGAAAAGTCAAATCAGACCAACATAATATGATTTGGTCTCCTCAGACTTTGTTAAAGAAGCTCGGTTTGATAGATAAACCTGTATCGGGCTGCTTTTTTTTTTTTTTTTCTTTGATGAAACACCAGTCTAAGACAAAGTCATAGATCCAAGGCTACATAAAATACAACATATCTTGTTTTTTTTCACAAAATATTTTCTGGAGGGTATAGATAATGTATATGGTCTTTATGAAATATGTAGAATCTTAACAAGATAACTCAACAAAGGAGCATCCTTGAAAGATTTATCCAATTTCTAAAATGTATTCATTGAGAAAAACTATCCCACTGTTGAGAATTGAAAAAAAAAAAAAAAAAAAAAAAAAGATAACAGAGACATGTGTGAAAAGAGTATTCCAGAACTGCCTCGTCGCTGTTCCAGAGTTTGAAAATCAGGGAGTGGGACCAAAGACCTGGGAGTCTCTGCTGGTGGCCTAAAAACAGCCTCTCATTTGAAAAGCTTATAAAATGAGTGGCTGCCAGGATGAGAAACTAGATGGTTAGGGAACAGAGTAGACAGATTTTTCCTTGTTTATATGCCTTTAGAATTATGAATTATGTAAATATATTATCAAAATAAAAGTTGACATCAAAATAATTTTTAATGGATAAAATAAAAGCTAATCCAGATGTGTTCAGTATTATCCAGCAGGGCATTGAACATTGACCTGCATCATGTATAGTCTCCTGGACTCTTAATTCTTTCCACACACTAGCCTGGCTAAGATCTTCTTGGATGAGTAGTTCCAGCAAGTGTCAGATGCTGAGGCCTAAAGTCTGTAGATTATCTGTCCTTCTTCACTCTGCTGTACCATCTCTTCTTTCTCTCTCCTCTCTCCTTCCCTAATTCTTCTCTCATTCTCTCTTCTTAGCTCCATGTGCTCTGTTACACTAAGAGTTCACACTTACCGCCTTTTTTCATACTTCAAAAGAGAATGGAGAGGGAGTTCCCATTGTGGTTCAGTGGGTTATGAACCTGACTGGTACCCATGAGGATGCAGGTTCGATCCTTTGCCTCATTCAGCAGGTCAAGGATCCGGCATTGCCATGAGCTATAGTGTAGGTTGCAGATGTGACTTGGATCCTACATTGTTGTGGCTGTGGTATAGGCTGGCAGCTGCAGCTCCAATTTGATCCCTTTCCCTGGAACTTCCATATGCAGCAGGTGCAGCCCTAAAAAGCAAAAGCAAGAAAAAAAGAGAGAACAGAGGAGTTCCCTGGTAACTCAGCAGATTAAGAATACAGCCCCCCCACCAAAAAAAAAGAGAGAGAACAGAAAGGGAAAGAGGGCTGGTACAAATGGAGGAAGACTGGAGTTGAGAGTGGGTGGAGGAGTTTGGAAAATGAATCCTCTTCTATTATTTGGCTGTGCTGACCCATTAGGGAAAAGCTTAGAAAGATAGATTTCTAATCAGTAAGGAAAACAAATGACTTGACTGCCTCAGAATTGGTCTGTCTTCAGGGACAGTGTGCTTCCTTTCATGGGGCACATGAGCAAAGGCCAGATAAGTTGACAGGATGGTGTAAAGGGAGCTTAATGGCATGCATGTTGGAAATAATGCCCTGGAACTGCTTCTATTTGAAATTGGAAAAGATACACCCCGTGTCTCCCAAGAGCCGAGACACGGAAACAACCTAAATGTCCATCAACAGATGAAAAAATTAAGATGTGGTACATATATATAATGAAATATCACTGAGCCATAAAAAGTAAACAATGCCATTTGAAGCAACATGGGTGGAACTAGAGATTCTCATCCTACATAAAATAATCCAGAAA
Source organism: Sus scrofa (assembly GCF_054392235.1). Lineage (NCBI taxonomy): Eukaryota > Metazoa > Chordata > Mammalia > Artiodactyla > Suidae > Sus > Sus scrofa. The sequence goes on along the minus strand of NC_139393.1, from coordinate 53,838,221 downwards.
GAAAAAGACAAATACCATATGATATCACTTATTTGTGGAATATAAAATATGGAACAGATGATTCCATCTAGAAAAACAGAAACAGAACATGGCCGAGGAGAGCAGACATGGGATTCTTGGGGTGAAGGGGGAGGCAGTGGGATGGATGGGTATTTTGGGGGCTTTTGGGATGCAAACTGTTATATTTGGAATGGATGGGCAATGGGACCCTATGGTACAGCACTAGGGAACTTTGTGTGATTCTTTGCTGCACAACAGAATGTGAAGAAGCACTGTAAATCAACTATAATAAAAACTTAAAAATGTAAGATAATTATATAATTATTATGGTATACTTACCTTTTTTAGAATCCCCTCAGCTCATTTTCACATTGTAGCCATTGGTTCTGATCTAGCCTAAGACTAATACCTCTCTGCTAAACAGAGCAATTAATTAGGTATATGAATCTCTAACATTAGCCCCACCATTTATAATTTTCAAAATATGTGATACTATTCAGAGGTGGCCCATACTCTACACATTTACTGACATACTGGGTTCAGTTATCTTTGTGCTTCAAAGAGACTATTCTAAAATAGCATTTATGAGTTTTAAAGAATTAATGCTCTTCACTCTATGGCCACCAGATACTTGTGAAAAATCAGATTTTAATCGCAATTTTTGTACGTAATCAGATGGCACTGGAAGAGAAACATTAGCTGATAGTTTCTAAGGCTTTAAACAGTATTGTATTTTTTAAATGTATAAACTGTAATTACAAAATTACACTATAAATCCTTAATTACTTTTCAAAGGAATGGAGACATTGAAAACTTAACCAATTAGCTACAACTACCCATCAAATTATGTTTGCTGTAATGTGTGAAGAAACCAAGAAAGGAAAGACTTTCTTCTTTTTTTGTAAAAAAAAAGAATTTTTTATACTTATAGTAGATTACATTTTTAGCACTTTGATTATAGCCTTTTTCTTCTTTTATTTGTTTTATTTTGTTTTTATTTCTGTTTATCAGCACCTAATATATACTTGTTGAGTCATATCATCAGAATTATTCCATCTATATATAAGAACCACTGCTATATAAATTAGTAGAAATTAGTCTAAATTATAGTTTATAATGGATGAATTAGGGCAGAATTGTTTTCAGAAGAATTAAAGATCAAAATCCCTTCTTTCCCTTAAAGTAGAATCCCATCTACTTTCCATTTACATCCAACTCTTCTAAGACAGTCTATCATATAAGACGAAGGATGTTGATTGTTTTCATGCTTAATATTTTATAATTCCTTGATAGAATTCCTTTCTATTTTCACTCTCAAACTGAAACTTTTCATGTAGTCAAAGATAAGCATATATTAAAGCATCTTAATGTCATACTTGCTGCCAAAGCTGAACTCAAGCAAATGGCCCACATTATCTCCCAGAACTTACTCCTGTGGGAGATAAAACATTTTTCTTTACCCCTTTAGTCCCCAGCTGTAACTGGATTCATGTTCATTTGGAGTTGGAACACTTTGGGAATGATGTCACCATTATGTAAACCAGACCATCAAGGCCTGAACGGTATGTTAACTTCTTTGGCAAGGCATGTTCCTAGTAGCAGTAACATAAACCCAACTTGAATACTGAAAAGAGAGTTTGGCAGAGATGGTAATAAAGACTTTTTTGATGAAAAGTCATCACACACACAAAAAAAAGTTGTCACAAGAATTCCTAAGAAACAACACAAAGTTTTGACTACTTTACATTCATCTTTAACATGTAGAGAACGCATTATACACACGTTGTGTATGTCTCAGTCTCTTTTCTTTAGGTAAAAAACGAGGCAGGTTAACTTTTTAAAACAAATGTGCAAACTGTTGGAAAGCATATGTTTTAATTAAACATATCTCGAAGTAGGTTTTTACAACAGTGAACTGAACACTGGGGCTATTAAGCATTTTACATTTCCTTTGTTCTTTATCCTATAATTCATTGCACAGGTTGTATGTGCAAATTACTGAATACTGAAGACATTTACTTCTTTACCCACTGTAATTTAATCCACCTTCACTCTTTTGTCTGCATATATGTAAAAAGTATACTTTTTAGAAAGATTATTTACTCCATAATCTTACCCTAAAAGAAATATATTTCCTTTACAAAATAGATTTTTTTCCCTATTTTTCTATGTTACTTGTGGAAAAAACCTATACCATTGGAATACCAAAAAGTGAAGTTTTTAGAAAACAATCTTCTCTAAATTAGGCTTTCAGTATTTCTTTCTTCTGAGTATGAAGACTATCAACATCTGCTTTAACAAGTTTTACTCATATTTTGTATTTGCTACTATAGCGGAGTTGGATTTTAAGTCTTGAGCACAACGCAACTTACAATGTTATTTTAATCCTCAGAGATCTAGAAACTATATGACATGAAATAGAGTCAGAAGAATCCTTCTTATTTATAGATGTCCGAAGTCAGTCTGTTATTCTCATCTTGAAGGAAAGATTTCCAGAAGTCATTAAGGACCCCTCCCCCCATCTTGTATGATTATAGCAGGATCACAAATTGTATATGACTGGACACTTTTTTTTTTCCTTTTTAGGGCATCACGTGTGGCATATGGAAGTTTCCAGACTGGGAGTCAAATTGGAACTACAGTTGCAGCCTATGCCACAGTCACAGCAATGCCAGTTTCCGAGCTGCATCTACAAGCTACAAGGCAGCTTGTGGCAATTCTGGATCCTTAACCTTGATTGGACCTGCATCCTCGAAGACACTGTGTTGGGCTCTTGACCTGCTGAGCCACAGTGGGAACTCCAGACTTGACAGATTTTGAATAGAGCTGTGGCCTAAGTATCCACCTCAATGTTAAATTCTGATTCTAGCAACAATTACTTGATGCTAGGTTCTCTTTGTGGCATCTCACTTCTCACTTTTGAGTTCCTATTCTTTTCATAGATACTCCTCTTTTATTCTGTGAATCCTCATTACTTTCTGGTTTGTTAGATTATTTATCTAATAACCATTTCATTAACACATACTGCGTGCTGAGCATTGTTAAAGATGTGACAATGAGAATAAATGGCTGAAGTGGGGAGAGGTTGAAGGTCTAATGGTCAAAAAGCTTAAAATGCAGAACTTGGGCAACACAGATTGGCCTGTAAGTGGGCCACTCAAAGTATGGACCACAAACTGGTTCACAACAAGCTAGATATAGAAGTAAGGAAGTTCCATGATGGCCTAGTGGGTTAAGAACCTGGCCATGTCACTGCTGTGACTCAAGTCACTGCTGTGGTGCACCTTTGATCCCTGGCCTGGGAACTGCTGCATGTCATGGGTGTGGCCAAAAAAATAAAAAATAAAAGAATTTATAAATAAGTCCCAGAAGCTTTTATACTAATTTGACATGGTTCTGATGTGGTCAATGGACTCATCTTGTTGAACAGGCTATGGACCCATTTGGTGTGGGTGAATTCATGTGGCTAGTCGCCTGTGCCATAAGCTATGTACTAGTTACACATAGTAAGATTGCATGTAAGGCCTCAATGTTTTTTCGGTATGTCATTCCAGAAGCCCTGTCCTAAACGAAATACATAACAACTTTCAGACTACAAAATCCCTTCCCCTTTCAACTAATCCACCTTCCCTACTGACTTTTTTTTTTTCCTTCCCTGTGCATATGGAAGTTCCCAGGCTAGGGGTAGAATAAGAGCTACAGCTGCTGGCCTACACCACAGCCACAGCAATGTGGGATCCAAGCTATGTTTGAGACCTATACCACAGCTCACAGCACCTCCAGGTTCTTAACCCACTGAACAGGGCTGGGGATGAACCCACAACCACACAGATACTGGTTGGGTGCTGAGCCACACAGGAACTCCCTCCCTTCTGACTTTTCACAATTGATCTGATGTGTAGAGAGCTGGAGAAACAACAGTGAAGGCAAGATACTAACAATTTGTCCCATTTTACCAAGTATTAACTTCAGGCATATGGGCATAACCTACTAGATCCCTGCTATCTGGCAAAAGTGACTAGATAATAACCAAAAATAAAAATTCTACTTTAGATCCAGTGTGTTTCAAACACACTCTAGATCTATGAATGTGCTTTTTTAAAAATGTACAGTAATCAAACCCTAATAAGGGCATATTTTCCATTATATTTTGTTTGAAATCAAATGTTTTGTCTAAACATTGTTATCAGGACATTCCTGATTCAAGTTGATAGGAATCAAACATTTAAAGTGAGTATTTGTCAATCTTTTTTTTCCCAAATCTCTTTGGTCTTATAAAGGTGAAAATTTAAAGGTATCACTTCATCTTTATGTTTTTTAATGATCTTTGGTACAAGAACACACCAATGTGGAAAGTATATGTTGTTCAATACTCTTACAATGTAAAATGAGATTAACTAGAAGATATTTCTTTTATTCAGTCAACAAACTGTTGAGGGCCTTCTATGTGCCAGTTGCTATATATAGTCTTGGGGGAAATATACAAAAGATGTGCCTCTTCTGCAGAAGCTCAATGGTCTCATGTGGGAGACAGATATATATAAATAATGACAAGCCAACATGACAGGGCTTGGGTTCACACAAAATGCTACATACATACAGTTCTTGCTTTGCACAATCCTAAGGACCAGTAAACATGTTGGACAGTAAACAACATGTGCATACCAACATTGTGCAAAGCAATCTCGGTAATCAATAGGAAATGTTACAATTTTCTGTGATATTAAAATTTTTTTTCAAAACATTAAGGATCTCTAACTGTTGATTATAAACACATGGGGAAATGAAAAAACAGTAAAACGAATATTTAGTACACAATAATCTTGAATATTAGAAATTTGGGGAGACGGTATTAAGATGGTGGAATAGAAGGAATGGAGCTCAACTTCTCTCCTAAAAACAACAAAATTTACAACCAAACGCTAAGCAATCTCCAACCAAATGGACCAGAAACTTTCAAAAAGATATCCTGCTCCAGAAGACAAAGAGGAGGCCGCATCAAGAAGGAGGAGGGGCAATTACATGATATAAGCAACCCCATACCTCCTGGGTGGTAAGCCCCACAGACTGCAAAGTAACTGGTTCACAGAGACTCACCTATAGGAGTGAGAGTTCTGAGCCCCACATCAAAATCCCACGTATGGGGATCTGGAGCTGGGAGAAAGAGCCCCTGGAGCATCTTGCATTGAAGACCATGGGGGCTTGTGTACAGGAGCTCCATGGGACTGGGGGAAATGGAGACCACATTCTTAAAAGGTGCACACAGACTTTCATGTGCCCTGGGTACCAGGGCAAAGCAAAGTCTCCCTAGGAATTGGAGTCAAACCTGACTGCAGTCCTTGGAGGACCTTCTGGGAAAACAGGGGTGAATGTGGTTTGTTGTGGGGGAAGGACATTGGAAGAAAAGCTCTCAGGAATATTCATCAGCATGCCTTTCTCTGGAGGTGGCCATTTTGGGAAAATTTGGCCCCACCTATCAGTGCTGAGAAGCCCCAGAGCAAACAACAATCCAGGTGGGCTCACAGCCCCACCCATAAGTAAACAGGCTGCCTAAATATCCCCCAGGCACACACCCACCTCTAATCTCACCCAGAGGCAAAGCCCCACCCACCAGAGGGATAGGAATCAGCTCCACCTACCAGTGAGCAGGCATCACTTCCTCCCATCAGGAAACCTACAGCAAGACCCCATACCAACTTCAGCCATCTGGGGACAGACACCAGAAGTAAGAGAGGCTGCAACTCTACTGTCTGTAAAAAGGTCACCACACCAAAAACCCATAAAAATGAAAAGACAGAGAACAATAACTCAGATGAGGGAGAAAGAAATAACCCCAGAAAATCAGCTAAGTGATGAGATTTTCAGCCTCCAGGAAAAAGACTTTAGACTGTTGATGCTGAAGATGATGAAAGACATTGGAAGTAAACTGGAGGCAAAGATGGATAATTTACAGGAAGCACTGAGCAAGGAGATACAAGATATAAAACTTAAGCAAGAAGAGGTGAAAAATACAATAACTGAAATAAAAAATTTGTTAGAAGCAGCCAACAGCAGAAGACAGGAGGCAGAAGAACGAATAAGCAAGGTGGAGAATGGATTAGTGGAAATCATGGATGCGGAACAGAAAAGAGAAAAAAGATTGAAAACAAATGAGAGTTTCAGAGAACTCTGGGGCAATGTTAAATGCACCAACTTCCGTATTATAGGGGTGCCAGAAGGAGAAGAGAGAGAGAGAAGGGGACGGAAAAAATATTCCAAAAGATAATAGCCGAAAACTTCCCTCACATGGGAAAGGAACCATTCACTCAAATCCGGGAAGCACAATGAGTAGCATATAAAATAAACCCAAGGAGGAATATCCTGAGACACATATTAATCAAAGTGACCAAAATTAAAGACAAAGAGAAAATCTTGAAAGCAGTTAGGGAAAAGAAACAAACAACATACAAAGGAACCCTGATAAGATTATTGGCAGATTTTTTTTCAGCAGAAACTCTGCAGGCTAGAAGGGAGTGGCATGATATCCTTAACGTGATGAAAGGAAAAAACCTCCAACCAAGGTTACTTTACCCAGCAAGGCTCTCATTCAGACTTGAAGTAGAAACCAAAAGCTTCACAGACAAGCAAAAGCTAAGAGAATTCAGCAACACTAAACCAGCTTTACAACAAATATTAAAGGAACTTCTCTAGGCAGAAAAGAAAAGGCTGCAATCAGAAACAAAAATACCACAAATGACTAGGCTCACCAGTAAAGATATGAAACCATCTATGCAAAATTATGCCACCAAAATCAGAAATCATGAGAAGATGAGAGTACAAAGGCAGGACACTGGAGATGCACTTGCAATTAAGATACCAACAACTTAAAACAATCTCTTATAAATATAGACTCATATCAAAACTTCAGAATAACTGCAAACCAAAAAATCTACAATTGATACACAAACAAATAAGAAAAATCAACTCAAATACAACACTAGTCATCAAACCACAAGAGGAGAGAGCAAGAGAAGAAGGGAAGAAAAAAGAGCAACAAAAACAAATCCAAAGCAATTAAGAAAGTAGCAATAAGAACATACATATCAATAATTACCTTAAATGTTAGTGGACTAAACACCCCAACCAAAAAGAAATACAAAGGATCATAAGAGACTGCTATATGCAACTATATGCCAATAAAATGGAAAACTTAGAAGAAATGGACAAATTTTTAGAAAAGTACAATCTTCCAAGACTAAACCAAGATGAAATGGAAAAGATGAATGGACCAATCACAAGTACTGAAATTGAAACTGATTTAAAAAATTCCAACAAACAAAATCCAGGACCAGATGGCTTCATAGGCAAATTCTATCAAACATTTAGAGAAGAGCTAATGCCTATCCTTCTGAAACTATTCCAAAATTGCAGAGGAAGGGACACTCCCAAACTCGTTCTATGAGGCCAGCCTCACCCTGATTCCAAAACCAGACAAAGATACCACAAAAAAAGAAAACTACCAGCCAATTTCACTGATGAACATTGATGCAAAAATCCTCAACAAAATATGAGCAAACTGAATCCAACAATATATTAAAAGGATTCTACATCATGATCAAGTGGGTTTTATCCCAGGGATGCAAGTGTTCTTCAATATCCGCAAATCCATCAGTGTGATACACCACATTAACAAACTGAAGAATAAAAAACATATGATCCTCTTAATAGATGCAGAAAAAAAAAAGCCTTTGACAAAATCCAACACCATTTCTGATAAAAACCCTGCAGAAAGTGGGCATTAGAGGGAACCTACCTCAACATAATAAAGGTCATATATGACAAACCCAGAGCTAACATCATTCTCAATGGTGAAAAGCTGAAAGAATTCCCACTGAGATCAGGAACAAAACAAGGATGTCTGTTGTCACCCCTACTATTCAGCATAGATTTGGAAGTCCTAGTCATAGCAATCAGAGAAGTAAAAGAGATAAAAGGAATCCAAATTGGAAAGGAAGAAGTAAAACTATCCCTATTTGCAGATGACATGATACTATACCTGGAGAATCCTAAAGACTACCAGAAAACTGTTAGAGCTCATCCATAAATTTTGCAAAGTCGCAGGATACAAAATTAATACACAGAAATTGATGCCATTTCTATATACTAACAATGAAAGATCAGAAAGAGAAATTTGGGAAGCAGTTCCATTTACCATTGCATCCAAAAGAATAAAGTACTTAGGAATAAGCCTACCTGAAGAGACAAAAGACCTGTATTCTGAAAACTATAAGACACTGATGAAAGAAATCAAAGATGACACAAATAGATGAAAAGACATACCATGCTCTTGGATTTGAAGAGTCAGTATTATCAAAACGACTATACCACCCAAGGCAATCTACAGATTCAATGCAATCCCCATCAAATTACTAAGGACATTTTTCACAGAACTCAAACAAAATATTTGAAAGCTTGTTTGGAAGCACAAAAGACCCAGACTAGCCAAAGACATCCTGAAAAAGAAAAATGGAGCTGGAGGAATCAGGCTCCCGGACTTCAAACTATACTACAAAGCAACAATCGTCAAAACCATATGGTACTGGCACAAAAATAGACATATAGATCAGTGGAACAGGATAGAAAGCCCAGAATTAAACCCACGCACCTACAGCCAACTAATCTATGACAAAGGAGGCAAGAATATACAATGGAGAAAAGACAGCCCCCTTAATAAGCGGTGATGGGAAAACTGGACAGCCACATGGAAAAGAATGAAATTAGAACACTCCCTAACACCATACACAAAAATAAACTCCAAATGGATGAAAGACCTAGATATAATACCAGACACTATAAAACTCTTAGAGGAAAACATAGGCCAAACACTCTCTGACATAAAAGACAGCAACATCTCCTCAGATCCATCTCTTAGAGTAATGACAATAAAAACAAAAATAAGCAAATGGGACTTAATTAAACTTAAAAGTTTCTGCACAGCAAAGGAAACCCTAAACAAAACGAAAAGACAACCCACAGAATGGGAGAAAATCTTTGCAAGTGAATCAACTGACAAGGGATTAATCTCCAAAATTTATAAATACTTCCTACTGCTCAGTACCAAAAAAACAAACAACCCCATCAAAAAATGGGCAGAAGATCTAAACAGACAATTCTCCAAAGAAGATATTTTGATGGCCCCCAAACACATGAAAAGATGTTCAACATCACTCATTATTAGAGAAATGCAAATCAAAACCACTATGAGGTACCACCTTACACCAGCCAGAATGGCCATCATCCAAAAGTCTACAAACAATAATTGCTAGAGAGGGTGCGGAGAAAAAGAAACCCTATTACCCTGTTGGTGGGGTTGTAAATTGGTGCAACCACTGTGGAAAACAGTATGGAGATTCCTCAGAAAACTAAATATAGAACTACCGTTTGATCCAGCAATCCCACTCTTGGGCATCTGTCCAGAGAAAACTATGACTCAAAAAGACACATGTACTTCAGTGTTTACTGCAGCACTATTTTCAATAGCCAATTCATGGAAACAACCTAAATGTCCATCAACAGAGGAGTGGATAAAGAAGAGGTTTTACATATGCACAATGGAATATCACTCAGCCACTAAAAGGAACGAAATACCAGCATTTTTAGCACCATGGATGGACCTAGAAATTATCATGCTAAATGAAGTCAGTCAGACAAGGAGGTACCAACATCAAATGCTACCACTGACATATAGAATCTGAAAAAAGGACACAATGACTTTGCAGAACAGATACTGACTCACAGACTTTGAAAAACTTATGGTTTCCAAATGAGACAGTTCAGGAGTTGGGGACTGCACTGGGGTTGTGGGATGGAAATCCTATGAAGCTGGATTGTGAGGATCATTGTACAGCTATAAATGTAATAAATTCATTGAGTAATAAAAAAAATTAGAAAGAAATTTTGAAAATTAAAGTGTTTCATCCCATTTTAAAAAAAATTGTCAAAGTAGTTTTAACAGTGCTTGCTTTCTTTGCATTGATATGGAATCAGAATCTTTTTAATACCTTGGTCAGTTTCCATATTCCCTTCTAAGTGTGAATCAGCTTCCAACACTTTATTCTTTTTGCTTGCAATGTGATGAAAGTTCTTCAAGAATTTCTTTAATGTAAAGTGCTTTTTGTCATTGTCACTTCTGGGACATCTCCATCCTTTCATCATAACCACCTTACTCATTTATGTTGATCGGTTCTCCTTCACTAAATTCCTCTGGCAGTATATCTAGAGTGTCTTGAATGCTTGCTGTGTTCAACATCCCCTTAGTCAGCTATTTCTCCTATAATTCTATGTTCAAGTCCAATTTCTTTCCAGCATTATCACTTTTTATTTCTTTCCTATACTTACATTATTGATGACCAAACCCTCTTTCATTATCCATGTAAAATACCATCACTGGGAGACAAGGAGGCAAGCCATCTATATGTTTTGCAGCCAGTCCAGAGCTGAATAATAATGTGTAGTGACCAATCACCAACAGATTTTAAAAGAGGCAACTTTACTGATCACTAATCATGATGCACATATGTCATTTGAATAATGATTTGTACACTGACGAGCTAGCAGGAAAGGTCGTACATTATACAGTTACTCATAGTTCATCTGCCCTGGTAACTGAAATTTTGAATTGTGTTGTTGAGGGACTGGTGTTACTTAATGAAACCATAGTAACTGAATTCACACATAGTAGAATGATGAAAATCAAGGACTGCCTATATGCAAAGACATGGAGACCTTAAAAGTAATAAAATCTTAGGGTATCCTGGGACGGCCAGCTGGAACCAGGCCAGAAGGAAAATGAGGGTCATGCAGAATTTGTAAAGATGAGGCTTGAGATAAGATTGTGCATGTTCTTTGGCATAAAATCCCATGTAATTGTGGCTTCCCTGCCCGGAAGGAAACTGCTCTTAATTTCACTAATACCTTATCTAGTTCCTTTTCCATTCTCATCAAAGGTTACCCAGATGTCAAAACTGCAGCCCACAAGTCACCCTCTCTATTTCACCATTTTAACCTGGCTCTTCTGCCAGGTCTGAGAATCCTGGCTAACCTTTTCTCATCAGTCCCAGCATGTGGCTTCCTCTTTACAGCCAGCTAGAAACGATGGAACTCAGAGTTGTCTCAACTTTTTTCTTATGGAAAATTCTTTGCTTTTCCCCCTCTTGTAGTGAGAATCAAAGACACTAACATAAGGATGGTCATCTGGGTCTGACTCTGGCCACAGAGTGGAAAAGTGAAAAGCCCAGTGGACTCAGTCAAGCTGTATGTTTCAGTTCCTGGTCCACCAATTACTTTCCCTGAGCAGCTCAATTCACTTCCCTGGGCCTAAGTTTCCACAATGATAAAAAGATCTCAGATCTCTCAGATACACTTCTCTAAAGGCTATGACTATCTCTGGTCTATCATGTGTCTTCTCAAAGATTATATTTCATCTATAAGCATGAAACAAGAGAGCAAAAGAAAGATTAAAAAGCCCAATAGAATACATATATTTAAGAACTGATGAAGGCTCCTTTGACGGCTATTTTCAGAAGCCATGGCTCTTGCTCCAGAACAATCTTGAAGAGATTTGGTAGTTTCCCTTTACCCAAACTTTCAAGCTGAGTCTAATATTCTGTACATTATGAAACTCTGCCTTACATCTTGTTGCTAATTCTCCTTATCAGTTTCCTCCAATGCAGCTGCAGCTTCCCATCACAAACTCCACCTCAGTTCTTTTCGTGGGTGTACATGGAATATGGACCAAAATATATTTTTTCACCTAATTTTCAATAGCTTCTTTGTGTGGTGCTATACACACACGCACGCGCGTGCACGCATATACAGAGAGAGAGAGTTATCTAAGCGACAGAGGAAAAGAAAAAGAAATGATTCCCAATAAAAGGATTGAAATTTTCAGAAGAATGTCAGAGGATAAACTCAAGTAAGTGTAGTAAAAATGAGGAGCAAGGAAAAAGTTAACTTGGAGAAGAGTTCCGATCGTGGTTCAGTGGAGATGAATCTGACTGGCATCTATGAGGACGCAGATTTGATCCCTGGCCTCACTCAGTAGGTTAAGGAACCGGTGTTGCCGTGAGCTGTGGTGTAGGCTGGTGGCTACAGCTCTGATTTGACCCCTAGCCTGGGAATCTCCATATGCCACAGGTGCAGACCTTAAAAAAAAAAAGTTAACTTGGAGAATATGTAAGAGTGGGAAATCGAAGGTGGAAGTGGTGATATTATATCTGGTACAGAGATTGGAACCCCCAAAAAAGAAAACACAAGGCATTATCCTTGGCTGTGTCTACATACATGTGTAATGCACCCTGAAAATACAGGGCAAAGAAAATGTTCGAAACAAGCCACTTGAGTTGTATGGGTTTAGCAATCCCCCATGATAAGCTAACAATAGCCGTGGAACTAAGGAGATTTTTCTCTTCCAAGATCGAATCTTGATTTGGGGAATTTCTCAAGACTTACAGCAACAAAGACAGAATATAAACTTTTCTCATTTCCTTTCCCTGTATTTTTTAAAAACTTAAACAGTACAAATACAGCCCTTGAAAATTAAATTGAGTGCCTGAAACAACAGAAAGCAAAAGAACCACACCTCAAAATAATGTTCTTCCACTGTAATTTTAAAGAAATTTCCATCTACTCTAATGTCACAGATATTTTTCTGTTTCAGTCTTCTTTTTTTTTTTCGTAGTAGGATTTAAGTGATAGCAGCACCTGAATTTCAGTGGATCTTGCCTGTTAAATGTTGGCTATTCCCAGTAGGAGGGATAAACCAGAAGTCACGACTGACCTTTCTTATCAACACATCATATAAACAAAAACAAATAAAAAAAAAATAAAAAGGGCAATTAGAAAGTTTGACTGTTTCACAGTTACTTAGCTTTTTATTCAGGATTTTCTAAAATTTCTCCCTTTTTTTAATGGCCTCTGTCCCTTAGCATAGAAAAAAAGAAAAAGTAGTATTCTGGACATCTGTTAGAATTATGAAAATGCTCTCATTGCAAAGCCTTTGGGCACAGGTATAATAAATAAGTACGTAATCTCGTTCCTGAGAAACTATTTTATGGATCCTCTCAGCTCATTAGTGTTTCTCAAGTGGCGTGAATGAGACTTATTAAGAGGGTCATTGTTGGCTCAGACCCCACAAAGGCGATTTTTAACAGGGATAGCAGAAGAAGAGAATTTCAGAACTTCAGATCTTCCCAAAAGAGACTTGATTTCTGCTCTGAGAAATAGGTCTCATAAAAGAGACCATGAGTTATAAACAACTGACTTAAAGTATATCACATACATTATGGTGGAGCCTGCATTTTTGTAGCCCTAATTTTACTGTGCAGTTAAAATGCCTGGTCACTCAGAAGTGCTGTAATTTGTTGTTGAATAAGATGATGTTATTTGCATTTTGAGATCATTTCTCTCTAGGTTTCTGTTGAAGTCATGGCAGTTATAATAACTGATCAGTATTTGGGGTAGCAAAACATTTCTTTCAGTTCCACATTCCATATACGTGTCTGCTTGAGTGGACTCAGGAAAAAAAGGATAGACAAGTGGTAGACTGGAAAAAGTCATTAAAGAAGGACAAAATTGATCCATGCATAGGAGATCAATGGCTACAGAAGTGCTATGGATGTCATAAGAGTCATGGATGTTTTTTCATCTTCTTCATGAGCCTTCACTTGGTGGGCAAATCTTTTTAAACTTTATCATTGTCTGGTCATTGAAGCTGCTTCAGGATTTCCTATAGCCTGTTGCATCTCTTTAGAGTCCTTCGTTATAAGTTATAATTTGCAAAAACCACCTTTTTTAAAAATTAAAAGATGCATGCATTAAAAAAAAAAGACAGTGCATGTCTTTTCCAAACACTATAACCAAACCAAGACAAGATCAAAGATAAGGTTTGTCCTTGCAATCATTTTATTGCCATTTGCTTTTCCTTAAATATAACCTCCTCATTCAAATTGTGTGGCATATTATTTTTCTTCTATGTTCCTTGAATCATATTACAGCATGAATTTCATTTTCCTCACTGGGATTTATGAAGTTCCTTAAGAGCTGAAATTGTGCCTTCTAATTATTTTGTATGATATGTAACCATAAGGTAATAGAATTGATGTCTTTAATTGTATTGAAGTATAACCTATATGTAGAAGTCTTACAAATCTAAGTGCATAGTGCTCTGAATTCTAAAAATTATATACATCCATGTAAGCAACTATCAAATAACCAGAACATTATCAGCATCCTCAGAAGTGCTCTTCACACTTTCCTCTGCCACTTCATCTCAGCCAAGGGTGACCACTGACTTGACTTCCTAACATAGATTAATTTTTCCCGATTTTAAACACTAAGTAAATAAAATAATATATTATGTATTCTTTGTATACATAATGTATTATGTATTCTTTTTTGATATTGTTTCTCACTATCTTTGAGAGATTCATCCATGTCACATAGAGTTCCTGTTCACTTATTCTCATCTCTGTATAAGATTTTATTGAGGGAATTTACCACCATTTACGTACCCCTTCCACTCTTGATATTCTGATAGTTGACAAATTCCAGCTCTTGGCCATTATAAATATTGCTGCCAAGGACATGTCTTTTGGTGAAAATATGTACTCATTTTAGTGGGAAATACATTTAGGAGTAGAATGTTTGAGTCATAGCTTATGTACAAAGATAAGGCATAGCTTATCTTCAGCTTAGTAGATACTACCAAAGAATTTCCAAGTGGTTATACCAATTTACCCCGACAGCAGTATTTGAAAGTTCAGATTACTCCACATCCCTGTCAACACTTGGATTTATCTGCCTTTTTCTTATTAACCATTCATAGCGTGTAGTGCTATAGCATTGTACTTTTAATTTGCATTTACCTCATGAGTTTCTCTTAAAGTTTGGCACATTTTCATATGTTCATTGCTATTTCATGTGAAATTATTTTTTCATATATTTATTTCCATTTTGGTGTACTCTCTTGTGATATGCCTTTAAGACTTTTGTCCATGTCTTTTGAGATGTTTTAGTTCTTTTGATTAATAGTTATCTTTTGTATATTACAGTCTTTTCTAGATATATGAATTAGAAATACCATATCCCATGAGATGCTTTCCTTCTCAGTCCAGTCTTCCCGTGTATGTGTGTTTTGTTTGTTTTGGTTTGGTTTTTTTTTTTTTTTTTTTGCCTTTTAAGTCTGCACCCGTGGTATTTGGAAGTTCCCAGGCCAGGGGTCACATCAGAGCTACAGCTGTTGGCCTACGTCACAGCCACAGCAACACAGGATCCAAGCTGCATCTGGGACCTACACCACAGCTCATAGCAATGCCAGATCCTTAGCCCACTGAGTGAGGCCAGGGATTGAACCCACAACGCCATGGTTACTAGTCAGATATGTTTCCGCTGCACCACAACAGGAATTCTTCAGTCCAGTCTTTTTAAAAACTGAAGTTTATAATGTTAATATAGTCAAACTTATCCATTTTCTTCTTTTAGGGTTAGTATATTTCTTCTATTGAAGAAATCTTTGCCTACTTTAAGGTCCCAAAAATATTCTCGTATGTTTTTTCCAAAAGTTTTTAAAAATTTGTATCACTTAAATTTAAATCTGCAATGCATAAAAAATTGGTTTTTGTGTACGGTGTGAGATCAAGCTTAATTTTTTTTCCAAGTGGATGTCAACTTACCCAGCACCACTTCCTGAAGAGACCTTCCACTATACTTCAGTGTCACCTTTGACATCAGTCTGGCATCTGTGTATGTGTAGATTTTTTTCTAGGGAGAAGAGGGTAGTCTCTCTCTTCTGTTATACTAGACAGTCTAGATATCTATCCTTGAGCCAATACCAACTGCCTTTTCTATAATTTATATTTTTTCTATTATAGTTGATTTACAATATTCTGTCAATTTCTGCTATATAGCAAAGTGACCCAGTCTCACACACACACACACACACACACACACACACACACACACATATACATACATTCTTTTTCTCACATTATCCTCCATCATGTTCCATCACAAATGACTAGATATAGTTCCCTATGCTACATAGCAGGATCTCATTGCTTATCCACTTCAAATGCCATAGTTTTTCATTAGCTTTAAATAAGTCTTCATGTCTGGTAAGGTAAATCCTCCTGCTTTGTTTTTTGAATTGAAAATGACTTAACTGTTCTTGCCCTTCCATTTCCATATAACTGTTATTAAAGATTCTCATTTTCCAAAAACAACTTACTGAGATTTTAATTGAGATTGGTATGAATCTGTAGAAGAGTTTGGGAAAGTTTGATATCTAAATAATTTTGTCTTCTAATCCATGAGCATTATATATCTGTTTACTTAAATCTTCCACAATAGCTTTGGTAATATTATTTTCAGTGTAGAAGTCTTAAATATCTTGCTTAAATTTATTGCTATGTACTTGGTGCTTTTTGAATCTATCGTAAGTGGTACTTTTTTAAATTTTATTTTCATTTTGTTATTGGCATAGAAAAATAAAATTGATATTTATATTGACCTTTTATTTAGAAACTCAGTTACTAAATTCTAGTAGTTTCCCTATAAATTTTCTACATACACAGTTATGTGGTCTGCCAGGAAAAAAAAAAAAAAAAAAAAAAGACGACCTACAGTCCTGTTTCTCAGTTACTTTACCTTTTTTGGGTAGGGGTTATGTATCTGCTTGCCTAATTACATTGGCTAGAACCTCCAAAACACTATAATATTGATTATCTTCGGCTGTTCTCAAGCTGAGGTAGAAGCTTTAGATGTTTCACCATTAAGTGTTATGTTTGTGGTAGTTGTTTCTTAAATCGATTTAATAAATATTAGATTATGTATCCAAGCGAATGTCTGTTTCAAAGTGGTTTAGATGACAATATGTTAAATTTATTACTCAGAATTTGGGGGGCTTGCTACTAGAACTTTATCAGACACATATAATATTGTAGGATGTAGACTCTCTCCCTTTCTTTCTCTCTCGATGTGAGAGATTGTCATTGTTGTTAGAAATTTAATGCCTTGCTTTAACTCTCAAATTAAGGTGACTTCATTTGTTTTTGTTTGTTTTATAATTTTTAATTTTCCCATTATAGCTGGTTTACTACTATTTTGTCAATTTTCTACTGTACAGCAAGTGTTCTGTCAATTTTCTACTGTCAGTTTTCTACTGTGCAGCAAGGTGACCCAGTCACACATACATGTGTTCATTCTTTTTTCTCACATTATCATGCTCCATCATAAGTGACCAGATATACAGCTCACAACATTTGTTTTTTTAAAACTCTTAAATTGCCCATAATTTGCCTCTAAAATTCTTTAGTTGCTTGCTTTTCAACAAATATGTGTTAAGTGATTACAAATCAATTCTGCATCCCCTTCTTTTTTTAAACCAAATTTGCAACACTGCTTTATTGTAGTTTTCTATACTTTTTTTTTTTTTTTTTTACTTTTCTAACATTAAGAACCCTACATAAGTCTTCCATTTCACTATATAAAATCTAGTTACCAGCTATAATCACTGCATACTTTGAAAATAAAAAAGATATTGGTTAGGCCCTTTGCGAACCATCACACCTAATTCCCCCCCCCCCCCCCCCCATATACTTTCAACTTCTATGCTGTCTCTTGGAAGTCTTGAGCTCCCTGAGAATTTCTGGGGCTTAACTTGGTTACCTCTAACAACAATTTTTTATTCTCAGTGAATTCCCAGTCTCACTCATGTTATTGTTATTCTTGGCAGAGACTGCTAATTGTTCCCCAGCATCCATTTTCACTCTTATTATTTGAGGTAAAATCTCCTTCCTACCAGGTTTCAGCAAGGCACACCATTGATTAGACAGAGACTGCATTTCCCAGTTTCTTTTGCACCCAGATATGACCACTTGACCTAGTTCTAGCCAGTGATATTTAAGAGGAAACAATGTTTGCAACTTCTCAATCATGTCCTTGAAAAAGGAACCTGTTTGCCTTTATGTTCTGCTTTTCACTTTCTGCAGGCTAGAGATCAGGAATGATAGAATAGTCAACTTGTACTCATAAATGCTAACTAATCTGGGTCCTTGGATGGCCTGGTGCAGAGCTGCCTGACTGCCTTGGGCTGGTGGCCGACCCATGGATTATAAAGTGAGAGAGAACTGAAATTCTGTTTTATTTAAGCCACTGTATTTGTGTGTATTCTTTGTTACAGAATCTGAGCTTGTAATCCTTATTACTCAGCACTCAAATCTGTTCTTTCTCCCTGTCCCACCCTGGTTAAGGCATGGAACAAAGATCCTTTACCTTGATTTTGTGAAAATGCTACTCAGTCAGGAAGTGATAGAAGTTTATGGAAGATGTGGGGACAACAGCCCTAGTAGCATCAGACACAGAGCAGCTCTGCAGAGAACCTCACACAGAATATTAAGTATCGCTCTCTGTACAAATGTATCCACCTGCTATTATGGGTTGAACTCTGTTCCTCAGAGAAATACTGATGTCTTAATCCCAGGTGCCTGCAAATGTGACCTTATTTGGAAATAGAATCTTTGCTGATGTAACCAAGTTAAGGAGAGGTCATTGGGGCAGGTCCTAATCTTTGTAAAAGAGGAAAGCACCATGAAGAGATTCAGACACACGAGGAGAAAACTATGTGACCACCAAGGCAGGGATTGAAGTGATTTAGCAGAAAATCAAGGGACACCAAGGATTGCCAAGGATCTCATATGTTGGGATGAGCCAAGGGAAATTTCTTCCCTACAGGTTTCTGAGCAAGCAGGACCCTACCAATACCTTAATTTTGGTAGGGTCCAAAACTAGGGTCTAGAACTGTGAGGTCATAAATTTCCATTAAGTCCCCCAGTTTTTGATACTTTGCCCTGACAGCCCTGGAAAACTAGTACACAGATGCAAGAAGTTTCTTCTAGGCCAGCTGTTTTTTTCCTAATGTCCTTAATCCTCTTACCAAGACCTACTTCTATCTCTCCCCAAGACAGTTTGCCTTCCTGACTCCCCAGTGTTTTCCTATAGTAACAGAGAAGGCATTTTCCAGAATGCCATTTCAGTTTGCATAATTCTGAGACCAAATTTCTAGTTTCATTTTTATGAAATGATTAACAATAAAATGTATCAATTGTAGTGTAGCTGTAATTTAAAAAACTTAATTTCTCGGAAATATCACCAAGCATACATTTGACACATACTTTATTTTTTTTAAATTTGATGCCATTACTATAATAAGATCTCTTGCTAAAATTTCCAGGGTCAAAAGAATATGTTTTCATATTCTAGTGTTGTAGATATATAGAGAGATAGTATATATACTACATATTTTATTATATATTATTCTCTCTATATATATATATGAAAAAAATAAGTTATTTTCAAAACCCAAGATTTGGTATGACTTTGGCTTCTTATATAGATACATATTTCTTGAGCTGAATAGAGCTAAGTTGGATTGAATTGAATAACATTGAATGGTATTAAATTGTGAGACTATGCTTCACTTATTTAGTGAAGGTTAGCTGTAGAATGGAATTAAAAATTAACCTTAAAAATATTCCATTTTTACCATGGACACACTTATTATTCAATGATCAGTTCATTGCTGTCATGTTACTTCATCATTGTTCTATATTAGAATCCTAGCGGCTAGAGATAAATTTACTTTATTCCTTGGTGATTCCATATTTTACATACTGATATCAAAGTGATGTGTATTACACAGCCTACTCCTTAGAATGAAAGTCAGTGTCCTTCTTGGAGATTTTCTGGTTTCCATTTTTGTGTAGTTGAGCTATAGTTACATGCATTTTTGTGGTGATTATGTCAGTTCCCTGTAATATCAACAACTAAGACCAAAACATTGTAGATAGTCATGGTACTAGAAATGGAATATTCAGTTATGCAAAGAAACAAATGAATGATATTTTTTCATCTCACTACATATTCTGACAAACCTGGAGACCAGCTTACATTTTTAGCATTTCAGTCCCGCTTCCATAGGCTTTTAACAGTGAATCTGTCTACTATGGTAAATAAATATATATAAACCTGTATATGTATAAATTGAAATATTTGTTACAGTTCTCACTTCCCTCTTTCTGTCTCTGACCTTTCAAAATAATGTCTTCTTACTTATGAGACTATGAATTCTTTAGAGGAAAAAAAAAATATCATCATACTCATTCAAAGGCATAATGGTTTATTTGATAGAAAAAGTTTGTGGTTTGCCCTCTCAATTTCCACTTTCCTTGTGTCCCTTCCCTTTCCGTGTGTCTACTCTTTTGCTCAGGACCATCTTCATTAGCTGCAGCCATTCGTCTTCCTCATCCTGGGTCTATGTCTCTGCACATCCATGTCTTTCTTGGCCCTTCCCTTCATCACTTCCACATTCTCCATGAAAAGTTACTTATTCTTTGCTCCATTTTCTTAGGTTTCTAATTTCCTTATCCTTCACAAAATTCTCAAAAGAGTTTTCTCTATGTGCTTATTTTTCTTCATCTCCCACTAACTCTCTAACACATTTCTAGGATAACTTCTTTCCCATCATTTCAGTAGACTGGCTCTTACTGAGGCCATTGGTGACCTCCAATGCCAAAGTGTAAAGGACCCTTTTCAGTTACTCTTGGGGCTGATATCTCAGCCACATCCACCATAATCAATTGTTCCCCTTTTCTTTCAACAATCCTTTCCCTTGGCTTTTTTATGACCCAATATCGCCCTGAACTGAAATGCCTCAGGATTCTTTTCTTCTTGTTCTATACTGTCTCTATGTGATCTTCCTACACTCATGCCTTTTGTTATATCTAAAATTATATATTTATTCAAAGAGATGCCTCATGATGGGGGGGGGGACATAGTACAGCCCGAGGCTGGTTGAGCAGAGGAAGTTAAGATTATAAAACCAAGAGTATTAATGAGGCTTGGTGATAAATAAGAATAAAAACTTTTTGAAATGATGACAAACAGGAATAGCATCCAAGATGGATAAAGAGTAAGGAGATAAAGGAAGAAAAGGAGAAAGGATGGCAGAGAGTGTGGAAACAGGAGGAGGGAGGTAGTGGGATTTACATTGCCTTTTGCCTCTCTCTTGCTGTCCCACACAATTTGCCGCCCATGAGCTCTAAGAAGAGCTGATAATTAGAGACGAGGACCAAACACAGGTAGGCTAGGTAAGTGGAGAACAGTGATAAAGACTTAAAAGAAGATGATATGATCAAGAATCTACAAAAAGGGAGGGAAACAAACCCAATTCAACTTGTGGCAAGAGTGTCTGCAACAGAAAAAGGGTATCTCTGCTGGAGTATCCAATTACATGTGAGAAATAAATTGCATGTTAATGAAGGTAATGCTAGCAGTTGCAACAAATAAATTCCCAAGATGTATAATGGCTCATGCAGGGGGGAAAGTTATTTCTTACGTATGTAAACACCAAAGCAAGTGTTCCTGACTGGACAGCTCCCTCCAAAAAGGAACTCATGCTTCTTTATATTTTGGCTTCTCCAGCTTTAGAACATGACATCCAAGTTCACTGTGCCCATCTGCCTCAAGCCAGCAAAAGACCCCAGAGTGTTGAGGTTCATACCTGGGAAGATGTTGTGGGCCAAGTGTGGAAGTGGAACACATTTCAATGACCAAAACTCAGTTACATGTCTGAACCTAACTGCAAGGAAGACTGGGAAATACGATCTGATCATATGCCCCAGAGAGAAAAGAAAAAGTCTTATTGAACAGCTAGTAAGTCTCTGACATACATGGTAAAATGAGAATGCATATGCTTCTAAGAAGAGTGCACTTTAGAATAATGCATCAGTAGCCAATGATTTATTTGCAACCAAAGCACAATTTAAATCAACGGGTGATGGCCTGTTGGGATGCTATGATGAAAATGGGTCCATGGAGCCCATTTATAAATAAAATATATTCTTGAAATCGAGGGATTCCACAAAGTTCTATCTTAAACCTTGGTACAAAACAGCATGTCAAGTTTGATATGTTCCCTATTATCCATCATACGGTATCACTGGGTGTGCAGGAATATTTGGTGGTGTGCCTTTCTTTGTGTTTCCCAATTTCAGTGCCCCCCCAAAATAGCCCATTAACTTCTAAAACAATGGCTCTCCATCCCCAAGATTTCAGATTTCTTTGCACCTCAGAGCCACATCTGTCAATGGATTAACTGAGAAACAAAGAAAGCACCAGGCATTCGTTAGCTCTAGAAGGAAATTTACCAGGCCACTTGTGCAATCACAAATGCCATCATTCTCCTAGGGTGATAGAAGATCATTTGAAACCAGTTTCTCACTAACTGAGATGACAATAAAAACAAGTTAGCCCTGCTGGCTAATTTTCTCTTTTATGTGTATTTTTGGTCATGAGGCATTAACCTTTCCCAGTACATAATAACATTTTGGAATTATACATGGTAGACATATACAACTGTAGGTATGCATTTATTGCAAGTGGCTTCCATATTTTTTTAGATGAGCAGTGGGCTAGCATGCCCTGCACAGAGAAAGTGCTGAAGAGATATTTGTTGAGTGAGTTAAGACTTAGTATGGCATGGTATATCTTTCACTGGTGAGGACATAGATTGGAGCATTTATTTGTATATATCTCTAAATGTAGTAAAATTCATATGCAAAGATCTTTGGTACTTTTTTTGTATGTATAAACTGTATTTACTAAAATAAAGTTGATCTTTCTTAATATTAAAACATAGAAATAATGAAAGGGAGGAAAGTCCAGAAATGAGGAGTTCAATGACAAAGGGAAACAATGCTTACACATTCTAAGATAGCCTTATCTTGCAATTATTCATTTCTTCATTCAATAAGTCTTTCAAGGTTCTATAAGACCTTGTTAATCAAAGTGAGGTTTGCAGAGCAGCTTCAGAGGCAACACTTAGGGCTTGTTAACAATGGGACCCAACTCAGATTTCCCAAATCTGGCCTCTAGTGGGTAGAAGCCAAGGATACTGTTAAGCATCCTACAACACAAAGGACAGTCCCCACAACAGGGAATTACCTGCCCAAAATGTCAATGGAGCACTGGTGAGAAGCTAAAACTTTTGTATGTATTAGAATAACCTAGAAGGTTTACTGAAGTGCAGGTTGCTGGGCTCACCCCAAAGTTTCTGATTATAGATCTAGCATGAAGCCTGAGAATTTGTGTTTCTCGTAAGTCCCTAGCTAGTTCCACTCCTGAAGCCATACTTTGAGAAACACTGGAGATGCTAGGGCCTTTTGCAGTTAGCCTCTTGATGGCTCTGGAAACCCCTGGCAAGTAACTAGAGCCTGAGGTGCCTCCATAGCTATAAGCTGAGGACAAAGAAGCTGAGGGTTGCTTGAGGTAGGAGTGAGGGGTGCAGACAGGGCTGAGTCAACAGAGAAGATACAGTGCCATTGTCATTTACAGATGATACCAGATGGCAGCTAAATTCAGAGTCCAGACTGCCTGAAGGGCTTGCTAATTACAAGAGACTTCAGCTGCAGGAAACACCCTAATCACCCCAATGGCAGCTGGGCAGCCCCAGGGAAGGCCCGACTGCCAGTAAAAATTTTTGTTTCGTATAAAGTAGGACTTGAAGGGTAAAATGACAAGTTCAATTTGGACCATATTTAACAGAGAAGAGAGGGAGAGGAAAATATATTTATGATGGGGGTAGTAGGGAGTAAACAAGGAGGACAGCTTTATTAGAGAGGACTCAGCACGGAAGACCATAAGCAGCTGGAGCCCAGACTGGGCCCCCGAGAACCCCTCCCCCACAAATGTCCCAGGCTTCCTTGCGCACCACACCCTGTAGGTTGGCCAGGGGCGATTCTACAACAGACTTGGAGATGGATTTTTGTGGTTCTTACTTACACCTGCTCTATGCTGTCTACCTCTTGTCATCCCTTTCCAAAAAAAAGCTATTGATTTAACACCTTTAGGGAGGAAGGAAGACATCTTCTGCTTTGTTTAATCAGCTAACTGCCTTTCTTTGGTTGGCAAGGAGCACTAAGATAATTTTGTTCCATGGGCAGCGTTTAGCAAAGCCCCAGGACTGTGAATGAGGAAAAAGCAGCAGGGAGGGAAAAACTACCCGAGCAGCTGTTTCTGGGCTCCACCCCAAGTCATGGGGCTCCAGCCAAGTTCAGGATATTCTCCTCTGCTGGAAATTTTAGCAACATTTCCATGAATTGGGAGGGAACTGGAGAAATGCACCTAAAATAAAGTTGTTTACAGTTTAATATCGTGAGATACAAGATTCTTAAATAGACTTTCTGTTGAAACTTGATTTTACAACAAACAACAACAAGAAAAAAAAATAGGAGGAATGGAATCCCAAGTGCATTCACATTTGAAAATCATGTTGGTCGTTATTTTGTGCCTCTTTTTTGCATCCTCAATTTTGCAAAGGGTGTAGAAAGAGGCACAGTCCATTTCCAGGGAGAAAGCATTAATTTACAGTGCTTCTCAGTTTCCTTTGCCCCTCTGGGCCCCTTTGGGTGCATGCCCAATGCCCTACAGCTGTTTTTTGTCTCTGTCCCATTTTCCTCTTCTTTGCGATACCACCCAGATTCTAGTCACACCCTTCAATCCCAGGAAGGTGGAACTGAGATGTCTATGCAGGCTTGCTCACAGGCTCCCATCTTTCAGATTCTCCATAACGTGACTCTGTCAACCAAACTAAGCTTTCTCTTTTAACTTGGAGCCATTAATTCATAGCTCATGCATATGCTACAAGTTTTCTTTCCAACTAATGTGATGAACAGTTCCTGGACAAGAATGTAGAAGTCACAACTCTGTCTTAACCAGTTAGATGAATAAACTGAAAAAAAAAAAAACAAAAAACAAAAAACAACTCCTCTTAGATCTGGAAAAGAAGTAAGGCCCCCAAATCAAAGAGACCAACAGGTGAAGACAGAGAATCACAACTTAATGGCACGGTTGAAACCTCCCTGGGAACCAGAGCAGGGATATCAGCATGAAAAGATGCAGTAGAGGAGAAGGGACCCCCCAACTCTGCTCCCCGCCAACCAGCCTTTTTATTCAGCCACACACTCTTTTTCTACTTCCCCACCCCTACTACAAATAACATTGAGTGTTTCATTGTGGCTATGAAAATTCTGAATTTATATTTTTTGGATTGATATGAAAGAGCACACTTGACATGAAAATGGTACTTTGAGTAGTTTTTTTTTTTGTTTTTTTTTTTGTTTTGTTTTGCTATGTAAATAATTCCTAAAAATACAATTCTTTTGTTGGAGCAAACTTTTTGCACTTAGAGCCAAAAAGTTAATCATCAACCAGTGGACAAAATAGCATCAAATTCTCCCATTGACCCCTACTGTAAACTCCAGGAAAAGCTCTATTGGGTGTGCAATGGAGCAGGACCCTACGGGGCTTTCTGAGACAAATCCCTCCCTCATATCCTCTGCTTTATCTCCTCTCTGAAGTGCCTAGATGTGCACTTCCTGCGTTATTTTACAGATGCTAAAACCCCCACCAAATGGGAAGAAATTGACTATTTGATAACCAGGAGCATGTAGCCCCCAGACCTACAGATACCAAAGGATTAATAATGTTAACCTCTGTGACACTGCCCTGTTACCAACAACCAATCAGAATTGTGCACAAGTTGATTGCATATCCTAGGATGCCTCTCCCTCACCTTGCCTCTAAAAATGCTTTGCTGAAACCCAGTGGGGAGTTCTCATGTTTTGACCCACAGCGGCTCTGGATGTCTTGCTTGGCCCTTTGTAGGAAGTACTGCACTTTCCTTCACCACAACCCCATGATAGTAGATTGGCTTTACTGCACGAGCAGCAGACCCAAGTTTGGTTCAGTAACAAGGATACCACCAAACCCCATATTCTTGCATTGTTTACCCTGAAACTCACAACAAAGGAATGAAAGACGCTTCTACCTCCTTTGTGGCAAGTACACATCCTGGGGATGTCCAACAACTAGAAAAACAGCAAGTGCTGAATTGCAGCTGCTATCAAACTCAAGCTGCCTTGGAATGCTTTGTTAATAAAAACACAGAGCTCATAGTTATCCACAGGATTTAATTATAAACCTAGCACACTCATATCAATATAACAAAATGGAACTTAATTTTTAATACACATTGTAATTTTTATGGTAATTATAAAGATAGTTAAGGTAACATATATGTTTGCCACATATCTAATGCAGTTAAAAGTTTTGGGCTGATATGCAACCAATGAAACTTCAAATATTAGGCTATGTTTTATTTTTCAGTTAAGACATATGGAAGTAAGCTTATCATATCTCAAAAAGGTAGATATAAATTCTCCATTTTCTTTTTTAAAGATGTTCACTTACCTGCAGTAGGGATAATGAGTCCTGGCTCTGAAACTCACATATTTAAATGTTGTATTGTGAATCCACCCCTGTATTCTTCCTTTGTCTCCTAAACGACTCCTTCATACAGTCTCCCTCTACTTAGAGGGAAGAACATGTTAAGTTATGCTTAGTTCAAGAAATGCGTGGAAGGCAGGATAGTGACTCTGAAGATGCAGAAGGAAGTCATTAAATGTGCCCAGCTGAGTTTGGAGTTCTGAGACTTTATAGTAGTTAAATATTGTTCAGGCACACAGGAACACTTCTTTAGAATAAAACGTATAAATTATTTTGTAGCAGCTCAAAAAGTTTTGTTCTGGTTATTCCCTAGAAATAGACACATTTTACCAGACTAATAGGCATAAAGTGTTTGTGTGAAAAAGAAACTTGCTTTAGAAACTAAGAAGGAAGAGGATGCCTTTACTGTAAGTGCTGATGTTTCAATATTAACCAGTAACCATTTGAAAGTATTTAAGAATTCTTAACAGTAGCTTGGTACGTAACAGAGATGAAAAATACTTTCATAAGGCAAAGTGGGATAAAACAGTGGCTCAGTATGCTAATTTTCCCCAGAGGCTTAATTTTCTTCCTCTTGTGAATCCAAATCTTTGTTGTAGTTCATATCCCTGGGTGTATTTGATGTTTGAATCTTTATGGCTAAGGATAATTGACCTTAAAAAATGGAATAATTTTGACCTCGCACCCACATAGGCATACTCATAATTTTTTAGCAAAAATGAGAAGTGTTACCAAAGGTCTGTATAGTGCCCATTAAAATGATAAGGGGAAAAGATAAGAGAGGAAAATATGTTTTAAATTCAAATCATCCCATAGTGATTCTACCTGGTTTTTTTCCCGAAGATTTCCCTGTAGTCCCTCAAAGGCCTCCTCTAACCTTCCTTTTCTTCCACCATGAAGGTATGTCAGCTTCCTTCTTTCTCCTCTTGGTTTCTCTTAAACGCCTCCCCACCCATTTTTTTAATTTATTTTTTATTTTTATTTCCCCCAACACACTATTTTTTCTGCTGTACAGCATGAAGACCCAGTTACACATACATGTATACATTTTTTTTTCCCTCCCATTGTTGTGCTGTAAGTATGTAGACATAGTTTTCAGTGGTACACAGCAAGATCTCATTGTAAATCCATTCTATGAGCAAAAGTTTGCATCCGTTGACCCCAAGCTCCCAATCCCTCACTCTCCCTCCCCCTCCCCCCAGGCAACCACAACTCTATTCTCCAAGTCCATGATTTTCTTTTATGTGGAAAGGTTCATTTGTGCTGTATATTAGATACCAGATATGAGTGCTATCATATGGTATTTGTCTTTGTCTTTCTGTCTTATTTCACTCAGTATGAGAGTCTCTAGTTCTATCCAGTTTGCTGCAAATGGCATGATTTTGTTCTTTTTTATGGCTGAGTAGTATTCCATTGTGCATATATACCACATCTTCCTAATCCAGTCATCTGTCAATGGACATTTGGGTTGTTTCCAGCTCTTGACTATTGTGAATAGAGCTGCAATGAACATGCGGGTGCGTGTGTCTTTTTTAAGGAAAGTTTTGTCTGGATCTATGCCCAGGAGTTGGATTGCTGGGTCATATGGTGGTTCCATGTATTGATTTCTAAGGTACCTCCATACTGTTTTCCATAGTGGCTGTACCAGCTTACATTCCCACCAACAGTGCAGGAGTGTTCCCTTTTCTCCACACCCACTCCAGCATTTGTTATTTGTGGACTTATTAATGATGGCCATTCTGACTGGTGTGGTGTGGTGTCTCATAGTAGTTTTGATTTGCATTTCCTTAATAATCAGGGATGTTGAGCATTTTTTCATGTGTTGTTGGTCATCTGTACATCTTCCTTGGAGAAATGTCTATTCAGGTCCTTTGCCCATTTTTCAATTGGGTTATTGGCTTTTTTGCTGTTAAATTGTCTAAATTGCTTGTATATTGTAGAGAGTAAGCCTTTGTCAGTTGCATCATTTGAAACTATTTTCTCCCATTCTGTAAGTTGTCTTTTTGTTTTCTCTTTGGTTTCCTTTACTGTGCAGAAGCTTGTCAGTTTGATGAGGTCCCATTGGTTTATTTTTGCTTTTATTTCTGTCGCTTTGGGAGACTGACCTGAGAACACATTTGTAAGGTTGATGTCAGAGAGTGTTTTGCCTATGTTCTCTTCTAGGAGTTTGATGATGTCTTGTCATATATTTAAGTCTTTCAGCCATTTTGAGTTTGTTTTTGTGCGTGGTATGAGGGTGTGTTCTGGTTTCATTGCTTTGCATACAGCTGTCCAGGTTTCCTGGCAAGACTTGGTGAAAAGACTTTTTTCCTGTTTTATGTTTTTTCCTCCTTTGTCAAAGATTAATTGACTGAAGGTGTCTGGGTTTATTTCAGAGTTCTCTATTCTATTCCATTGGTCTGTCTGTCTGTTTTGGTACCAGTACCACATTGTCTTGATGACTGCAGCTTTATAATATTGCTTGATGTCTGGGAGAGTTATGCCTTCTGCTTGGATTTGTTTCTCAGAATTGCTTTGGCAATTCTGGTTTTTTTTGTGGTTCCATATAAATCCCATGACATTTTTCACAGAACTAGAACAAACAATCCTCCCCGCCCATTTAATGGCATTTTAGTTTTTTAACTGAAGTATAGTTGATGTACAATATTATATGTTATAGCTGTATGATATAATGATGCACATTTTTTTCTTTTTTTAATGATTTTCATTTTTTCCATAATAGTTGGTTAAAAACAGTATTCTGTCAATTTTTGACTGTACAGCAAAGTGACCTAGTCATATATATGTACATATATAGACATTCTTTTTCTTACATTATCCTCCATCATGCTCCATCATAAGTGACTAGATATAGTTCCCAGTGCTATATAGCAGAATCTCATTGCTTATCCATTCCAATGCAATAGTTTGCATCTATTAACCCCAGATTCCCAGTCCATTCCACTCCCTCCATCTCCCCCTTGGCAACCACAAGTCTGTTCTCAAAGCCCATGAATGATACAAAATTTTTAAAGCTCATATTTCACCTAGAGTTATTATAAAATATTGGCTATATTCACTGTGGTGTGCTACATATCCTTGTACCTTATTTTATACCTAATAGCTGGTACCTCTTACTGCCCTACCTCTATCCTGGCCTTCTTGCCTCCCTCTCCTCTCTGGTAACCATTAGTTTGTTCTCTATATCTGTAAGTCTGCTTCTTTTTTTGTTATATTTACTAGTTTGTTGTATTTTTTAGATTCCACCATATAGGTGATGTCATGCAGTATTTGTTTTTCTCTGACTTATTTCACTTAGCATAATGCCCACGACTCATCCATGTTGCTGCAAATGGCAAAATTTCATTTGTTTTTATGGCTGAATAGTATTTCATTGTGTGTATATATATGTATATATATATATATATATATATATATATATATGAAATGTGTGTATTATAATATATATATAATGTGTGTATGTTATATATAATATATATATTATGTGTGTATAATTATATAATGTACATAATGTGTATATAATATATGTAATATATATTATATGTGTATATATGTGTATAATTATATAATATATACATAATGTGTGTGTATTATATATAATATATATTACATATGTGAGTTTATATAATTTCATAATATATATAATGTGTGTAGTGTATAATACATCATTGATGTAAAATATACAAATATCATATAGATACGATGTGTGATATATATAAACATTATATACATATACGTATATTTCTCATCTTCTTTGTCCATTCATCTGTTAATGGACATTTGAGTTGCTTCCATATCTTGGTAAATAATGCTGCTAAGAACATTGAGGAGCATGTATCTTTTCAAATTAGTGGAGTTTTTAGATATATACCTGGAAGTGGAATTGCTCGGTCATATGGTATTTCCATTTTCATTTTTTTGAGGAACCTCCATACTCTTTTCCGCAGTGGCTGCACCAATCTACATTCCCAATGACAATGTATGAGGATTCCCTTTTCTACACATCCTCACCAACATTTGTTATTTGTGTTCTTTTTGATGGTAGTTATTCTGATAGGTGTGAGGTGATACCTCACTGTGGTTTTGATTTGCATATCACTGATGTTTTGTGTTTTTTTTTGTCTTTTTGTCTTTTCTAGGGCTGCACCCATGGCCTATGGAGGTTCCCAGGCTAAGGGTCTAATCAGAGCTGTAGCTGCCAGCCTACGCCACAGCCACAGCAACATCAGATCCAAGCCACATCTGTGACCTACACCACAGCTCACCGCAATGCCGGATCCTTAACTCACTGAGCAAGGCCAGGGATCGAACCCGAAACCCCCTGGTTCCTAGTCAGATTTGTTAACCACTGAGCCATGACGGGAACTCCTCATTGATGATTTTTTTTTTTTTTTTTTTTATGGCCTCACCTATAGCATGTGGAAGTTCCCAGGCGAGGGACTGAATCCAAGCCATAGCTGCAAGCTCTACTACAGCTGCAGCAATGCCAGAACCTTTAACCCACTGCACCAGGCCAGGGATTGAATCCATGTCTACACAGCAGCCCAAGGCACAGCAGTCAGATTCTTAACCCACTGCACTACAGTGAGAACACCGCATTTCCCTGATGATTAACAAAGCTTTCTTCTTTTACTTTTTTGTCTCAAGCCCTGGGCAACATGTAGTTTACACTGTCAAAGAAAGGGCACCAAGAAGAGAGCAGCTAGAAAAGGGAGGACCCTCTGAATGCATTCCTGAAGCCAAGTACCTCTCTGAAGAGTGCTGGAGCCGATGCTGTCTGAGCATTCACTATGTGCTAAGCCCTCCTCCAGGTGTTTTGTATTGATTCCCTTAGCACCCGAACCTCCCGGAGGCAGTTGCTATTGATATTCCCATTTTACAGATGAGAAAACTGAGAGGCTAAATGATGCTTATTAACTACAGCACTATGCCTGAAGGTATCCAGAAGCCAGTGATGCCTGAACCCAAGAAGCACAGTTTTGTTTTACTTTTTTTCTTTAACTGAGGGAAGAAAAAAAAAAAATAATGAGAATTCAGGAGTATAAATGACTAAAAGGAGACAGAGCAAACAAACCTCACATCCGTAAACCATGACAGGAGGGTTTCACACAGTGTTAGAATGTCTGCCGAATACAAACAAAACAGGTCATTTTTATCAGCATTCAGTTTTCTTCAGGATGTCGTTCTAAAAAAGGAATTACTTAGTTCCCGATGAACTGTGGTATCAGTTAACTTGGTGAGTTTCTGTATCTGTGAAAATGGATATACTGATAAATAATTCCTGCCTGGTCTACCTTCTGGAGTTGCTGAGAATCTTGTGCAATAAAGTGCCTACAGCTCTGTGATCACAGACAATATGGTGGAAGTTCCCCGCGTCCACGTTAGAAAACCTTTCCTGTAAGAGGCTCCAGATTGAATGTTGATGCAGGGCACTTCCTAGATGAGATTCCTTCATTGTAATAATAATAGCAAACCATTGTGGAGCCCTTCCCATCTACCACACACATTCACTTAAGTCCCCCAGTAATCTTAACAGGCAGGTACTGTTATCATCCCCACTTTACACATGGGGAAACTGAGGCAGGGATGGGCTACTTTGCTCAAGGTCATACTTCTAAAGCAGAGTAAGAGCTGGTGTTGAACACAGGAAGTTAAAAAATATATATATCTCTAAGGATATTATTACCTAAACATGATCAGTAGGACATAGATCTCTTTATGCTGAAGAAGGAATTTTATTACAAATAAATCATCTATATTCAAGCTAACAGTGCAGACCTTGCCAGTGTATTTAGCCACCATGATTTCAGAATTACTGGTGTGCTTTCATCAGCTTTGGAAAATCCACAAATGTTGACTGAACACATAGTATATATCCTGTGAGATAATAAAGAAATAGGGCACAGTTCTGCCCCCAAACATTGTTAGAGTCTACCTAATAGGGATTTCAAGAAGTCATTAGTATTTGGTAAGTTTTTAAAAGTTAAACTAACCAAGGCTATAAGTGAGGTTCAAATGAGAATATAATAAATGAGAAACTAGCCTTTTAAGATTCTAGTGCCATTTGGTAGGAATTTGTTGAATGTCTACTAACCGTCAGAAACAGAATCATGTATTCCTGAACTCGAGAAATTTAAAGTCTAGTGAGAATGATAGACTATCAAATAATTTCAGTAATATATGACAATATTGTATGTAGGTAAAAAGAATAATACACAGGGTGCTTATGGAACATGTAAGAAATGGGAGCTCATTAATTAATTCTTAAATAAATTAGGAATTAATTTGGTTAATTAGGAAAAAGTTTCAGATGACACTGCATATATATTCATTTGCTGCATAGTTTTGATGTGATATGTCGTAGGGGAGAGGGAGGAAGAAGGGGGAGAGAGGAAAAAAAGGAGGAAGAGAAGGAGGAAGGAGGAGGTGAAACAGGGAGGAAGAGAAATAAGAGGAGTTTAATATTTCAATATTAAATATATTAACTGTGAGTTTTTCATAAATGCCTTTTATCAGGTTGAGTACGTTTCCTTCTATTGCTAGTTTTTAACTACTTTTACCATTAAGGGGTGATGGATGTCACATACTAGTCATAATGTGATTTTTTGTTGTTGTTGCTTATTCTATGAATGTGGTATTTTATATTGATTTTCATATGCTGAACTAGTCCTGTATTCCTGGGATAAATCCCACTTGTCATGGTTCATAATTCTTTTTGTATGTTGCTGGACACAGCTTAATAGAATTTTGTTGAGAATTTTCACGTCTATTTGCAAATGCATACAGGTCTGAAGTTTACTTTAGAAATAATTTCCTGGTTTGGGTATTAGGTTAATGCTGACTTCAGAGAATGATTTAGGAAATGTCTCTTTCTCTTCTTTTCTTGGGAAGAATCTGTGATGGACGAGGTTAATTCTTTAAATATTTGGAAGAATTTGCTAGGGAAATTAGCTTTTCTTTCTTCATTTATTTGATTGTTAATTTAGTCTTTTTACTTGTTACAAGTCTATTCATATTTTCTATTTCTTCTTGAATCAGTTTCAACAGTTTGCATCTTTCTAAGAATTTGTCTATTTCATCTAGGTCACATAATTAATTGACATAAAACTGTTTATAGAATTCCCTTGTTTATTTCTATAAAGTCAATAATGTTTCCCCTTTCATTTGTAATATTAGTCATTTGAGTCATTTATGTTTTTTCTATTTTTTTTCTTGGTTTGTCCAATTTATTGATTTTTTTAAAAATTACTAAGTTTTGGTTTTACTGATTTTTCAGCTCTTAATTATTTCCTTCCCTCTGCTTGTTTGAGTTCTGTTTCTTCTTGTTTTTCCAGTTTCTTAAGATGGCATATGGAAGTTCCCAGGCTAGGGGTTGAATCAGAGCTGTAGCTACCAGCCTATGCCATGGCAACGCCAGATCGGTAGATACTAGACACATCTGCAACCTACACTGCAGCTCCCCGCAAGGCCAGATCCTTAACCCACTGAGCAGGGCCATGGATTGAACCCACATCCTCTCGGATACTAGTTAGGTTCTTAACCCACTGAGCCACAATGGGAACTCCTACAAGTTTTGATGTGTTGTAATTTTACTTTCATTCCTGTTTTCTAATTTCCCCTGTGATTTTTTCTCTGACCTACTGCTTGTTTAAGAGTGTGATGTTTAACTTCCACATATTAGTACATGGCCCAAATTTCTTTCCGTTGTTGATTTCTAGTTTCATTCCCTGTGATTGGATAACATACTCTGTATGATTTCAATAATTTTGTATTTATTGTGGCTGGTTTTAGGGCTTAGCATATGGTCTATCCTGAGTGAATGTTCCTTGTGCATGAGGCATTTTCTTAGTGTTTGTGCTGAGCGTTACAAATGACTTCTTAATTTATAACAATCTAATTAATATTAATAACAGCTTAATTTAAATGATACACAAATACGTTGCACCAGTATAGCTCCATTCCTTTCCCCCTCCTTTGTGCTATGTGTCCCACAATTACATCTTTATACATTATATGTACAACACTGTTTTATAATTATCCCTTTATGCTGTTTTCCTTTAAATCATGGAGGAAAAGCAATGTTTTATAAGCAAAATATATATTTAAATTGTCCTTTATATTTACTTACACAGTTACACATTTATCAATGCTCTTTATTTTTTCATTTGGAGTCAAGTTACTGTAGAGGGTCTTTTCATTTCAACCTGAGTTATTTCCTTTAGTATGATTTATAGGACAGGTCTATTAATAATGAATTCTGTTTTTGTTTACATGGAAATTCATGTCTTAATTTTTCCTTCTTTTTTGAAGGATTATTTTGCAGGATATATAAAATTCTTTGTTGACATTTTTTCCCAGCACTTTTAATTTGTCATTAGCTGCCTTCTGGCTTTTATAGTTTGCCATGAGAAATTATTTATTAATCTTATTGAGGATGACATACATGATGAGACACATTTTTCTTGCTGTTTTCAATTTTCTCTTTGTCTTTTGATGGTGTGATTATAATATATGTAGGTACACATTTCTACAAATTCATTCTGCTTGGGGATAATTTAGCTTCTTACATGTATAGACTAATATTTTTCATAACATTTAAGAAATATTTGGCCATTATTTTCTCTAAGATTTTTTTGCTGCTTTCTCTTTCTTTTTGGGGGGACTCCCATCATGTGTATTTTGATACACTTTACGGTTTTCCACAGGCCCCTGAGATCTGTTTGTTTTCATTAACTAATGGATTTTATTTTTAGAGCATTTTTAGGTATATAGAATAATTGAGTGGAAAGCATAAAGACTTTCCATATATCTGTTCATCTTCCACACACCGTTTCCCCTATTAGTAACATCTTGAGTTAGTATAGTACATTTGTTACAACTGATAAGCCAGTTATTATTACCTAAAGCTTGCACTAGAGTTTATTCTTTGAATTGAAAATTTTAGGGTTTTAACAAATATATAGTGATATATATCCAACATTATAGAAGCATATGTAGTATTTTCATTGCTCTATTCATCCTCCTATTTCCCCACAGAACCATGGCAACCAATGATTCTTTTACCATCTCCATAGTTTTGCTTTTTCCAGAAGAGTTGGAATCACATAGTACATAGCCTTTACAGTAGCCGTTTTTCACTTAGGAATGTGCATTTAAGATTCCTCCATGTCTTTTGTGGCTCGATAACTCATTTCTTTTTATTATTGCCTAATATTCCAATGTGTGGATGTGCCAGTGCTTATTTATCCATCACCCACTGAAGGACATCTTGGTTGCCTCCAGGTTTTTGATGATTATGAATAAAGCTACTATACACATTAGTGTGAAGTTTTTTATGTGGATATAGTTTTAAACTTAGTTGGAGAAATGCCAAGGAACACAATTGTTGAATTTTATGGTGAGAGTATGTTTAGTTTTATAGGAAAGTGCCAAATTGTCTTCCAAACTGGCTTATCATTTTGCATGCTCCTCAGCAATGAATGATTGTACCTGTTGCTCCACAGTGTCCACAAGATTTAGTTATGTCATTGTTTTGGATTGCTGCCATTCTTAGAGGTATGTAGTGGTATCTCATTGATGTGTTGATTTGCAATTCCTTCATGACCTGTGAGTCTAAGCATTCTTTCTTCTGCTCACTCACCATCTATATATCTTCTTTGATGAGGAATCTCTTCAGACTTTTTGCTTATTATTTAACTGGGTTGAATTTTAAGGTTGTTTTTTTTTTTTATATTTTGGATACCAGTCCTTTATCAGATATGAATTTTGAAAAGATTTTCTCGGTCTGTGGCTTAGCTTTTTATTCTCTTAATGGCATCTTTCGTAGAGCAAAAGTATTTAATTTTAATGGAGTCCAACTTCAAAAAAAAAACTGATCATTTTTTTCTCTTAAGGTATCCTGCCATTGGTGTTGTATCTAAAAAGCCATTGCCAAACTCAAGGTCACCAAGATTTTCTTCTTTGTCATCTTCTACTTTTATAATTTTGCCTTTCACATTTAGATCCATGGATTATCTCTCCATTCATTTAGATCATCTTGGATATCTTTCATCAGAATTTTATAGTTTTTCTCATATAGCTTTTTACATGTTTTGTTAAATTTTTATCCAAGTAGTTCTCTTTTTGTGTGTGCTAACGTAAATGATACTATTTTCAATTTTAAATTCTAAGTGTTTATTGCTGATATATAAAAAAGCAATTTACTTTTGTATATCAAACTTCTTTCCTGCAACCTTGCTGTAATTGCTTATTAGTTCCAGGATTTTTTTTGTTAATTATGTGACATTTCCTCATAGGCAGTTATGTCATCTGTAAAGAAAGATAATTTCATTTCTTCTTTCCCAGTCTATCTACCTCTAATTTCCTTTACTTATCCTATTGTATTAGCTATAACTTCCAGTATAATACTGAACGTGAGTGGTGAGGGGGGACATCATTGCCTTTTCTTCCAAACTTATAGAGAATATTTATTTTATCACCCTTAAGTCAGAGACTAGCTGTACATTTTTTGTTGTTGTTATAGATGTTCTTTCTCAGGCTGTTTATTTTTTCAATGTTGTTTTTTATTTCTCTTCCCTAAACCAGATAATCTCAATTGACCAGATTATCTTTAAATTCATTGTTTCCTTTTTCTGCCAGGTCAATTCTGCTATTGAACCCCTTTAGTAAATTGTACTTTTCAACTCCAGAATATCCATGTGGCTCTTGTTTTATAGTTTATATGTCTTGATTGATAATCTCTATTTGGTGAAAAATCCTGCTCATAATTTCTTCTAGTTGTTTAGACATTATTTTCTTTTATTCTTTAACATATATACAATAGCTAGCTTAAACTGTCTAGTTAGTTTGACTTCTGCCCTTCTTTAGGAATTGTTTCTATTGATTGCATTTTTTTGCCTGTGTATGGCCCATACTTACCTGCTTATTTACATGTCTCATAATATTCTGTTGAAATTGGGGCATTTTAATTAATATAATGTGACACCTCTAAAAATTAGATTTCCTCTTTTTCCCAGGGTTTGCTTTATTGCTGTTTGTTGTTGGTATTGTTGCTGTTGCTGCTGCTACTGCTTGGTTGTTTAGAGATTTTTCCCAAGTTGATTCTGTTAAATTTTTATTCCTCGACATGTATGGCCACTGAAGACTCTGGTCAGTTAATTTAGTGATCAGCTAATATTTGGACAGAGATTTCCTTAAATGCCTTCATCCATAAGTTTTGCAACCTTTGCTAATGTGTTTTGCCTGAGTATTTGAGCACATGTTCATCATGTCTTAGTCTTTCATTTCTATTTGTGCTAAGCTTCAAGGTCAGCCAGAAGTGAAAGACAGACTTCTTAGGTCTTTTGGGGCATGTGTACAAACCTGTACTTGTGCATGATCTTTTAGCTTCCCAGGATTATATCAGAGCATTTCAAAGCCCCCTCTGGACATTTCATGCCTAGCTTCTGCTTTAAAGTTTTTTGGTCTGCCTCTTGTTGGCCCAAAATGTTATTTCTGCCTCAGGCAGGCACAGTATTAAATGATCACCATTGATTGTTTTCAACAACTGCCCCACAGTGAGTGAGCTGAGTCAAGTCAAATGAAGATGAGCCTTGCAAACAGGAAATTCCAGGGAAATGCCAGAGAGGTCAAATGACACTTAACTAAGAATGAGGCTTTGGAGGAAGTTCCAAACCTAATCCATTCCCTCCAGTGGCTCCTAATCTGTTGTTTTTCACAGATATGTTATTTGGGAGGATGCTGTTTTTCACAATTACTGTAGAAGATGTGGTAGAAGATGTGGCATTGTGACACATTAAAATACCAAAAACGTCACTATTCTTACTGATACTCAGTCATGTTTCTTGAATAAATGCTTCTTATATTGTTAATTCTGAAAACTTCCAGAATTCTGAAAAAGTTGATTTTGACAGTTTTGCCATAGTCCTCATTGCTTTTACAGAGGAGATGTTTCCAGAGGTTCTCAGTACACTATTTTGAAAAGTGCTTTTACTATCACTGATTCTTACAGTTGAAATAACTGTAGATTATTGTCCCAATAGTGTAGGATAAAAGATATATCCCTGGGGAATATGGGGTAGAAATCCCAGAAGTGTAGAACAGGTATAGAGTTGGCTCCAGGCACCCAGTCATCCAATATTGCTTCACTCATGATAAAGCAATATCTAGCAGCTACTCTTGATGTATTTGCTCATTCCTGTTTTGTTCATTTACTCTTTGTTTCTAATACAGTTTTATTGTTAAGAATTATGATCTTATCTCTGTTGAATAAAGGGAAAGATATTTTTCCCCTCTAGTCAGGTGATCATCAGTCCACAGCAAGGATAGAAAGACACTGTGAACACCTAGGGAGGGTAGACAGGGCAAACTTGGGAGTTTGTTCCTTTCTGCGCTGGCTTGTCTATTATAATGAGAGAAATAATCAGTAGCATGTCTAGAAATGAACATTGAAATTTTTTCTAACAATGGATGTAAACTTTGACTCTTACAGCAGTAACTTTCCTTTTTTAAAATTTAAAATGAAAACACTATGGGAGGAGTTTGTTTTTGTTTTTGTTTTTGTCTTTTTAGGGCCACACGCAAGGCATATGAAAATTCCCAGGCTAGAGGTCGAATCAGAGCTATTTTAAAGTTTCTTATAAAGTTACCTATTCTACCTAAAATTTCAACTTTCAAATTTTCACAGTGAACATAGACGTTTTGGAGAATTTTCACACAAGAAAATAAAAATAGTGGTACAAGACTGCACAGAAAGGTAAGGGTAATATAAGGCCAAAGGTCAGAAAGTTATTTTTAATCTGTTTATTAATCATCTTGTACAGGGGCCCATCTTGCTTCGGATGGAATGTTGAAAATGGCACAATTTGTGTTTCAGGAATTCACAGCTTAGCAGTGAAGAAAAATGTATAAACAAACAATTATAATGCAGCAGGAGCCATGCTGACAGCAGTGAAGTTAGTTTCTAGGGTAATGCAGAAAAGGAGGTAGGAGGTGCTCAGCTCATGGGCGTAGGGAAGAGAACACCTCCCAGGGACAACCTTCCCTTTTCTGTCTGGAAGGCAGTTTCTCTACAAGAATCTGCCCCCTGGCACATGGGCAGGATTTCAGTCAAATTAACTTTTTTTTTTTTTTTTTTCTTTTTGGGGCTGTACCCACAGCATATGGAAGTTCCCAGGCTAGGGGTCAAATCAGAGCTATGGCTGTGGCCTACACCACAGCCACAGCAACTCGGGATCCGAGCCACGTCTGCAACCTACAGCTTGCAACAACACCGAATCCTTAACCCACTGAGTGGGAGGGATCGGGGATCAATACTGTGTCCTCGTGGGTACTAGTCAGGTTCATTTTCAAGGAGCCACAAAGGGAGCTCCGAAGTCAAGAATGGTGTCTTATTGGACCTCAACACTTTAAAAGTCCTCTTCCAGGTCTCTATGGCACTTCTGTTCAAGGAGGAAATTGGTATCCTAGGAGTTCAAGTAAAAGTAGGATGTCTGTTTACTATGTTACCAGTATCTTACTTCCCCAACTGATGAGCAGTCCTGGCCATTTCAGCTCCAGAACTGTTTGGATAAATGGACACACACATTCTTTTGAGACAAAGAGCAAGCATCTCACTTCTGAAAGAAGATGTGCAAAGGAGCCCCTTCCTGTACTGGGCCAGCTATCAGAATTTTCTAAAATGAAACATTAGAACATTTGGGAATATGAATATGACAGTAATTATTTCTTTACTTTGACCCCATCTTGACATGGTTTTCTCTCTTGACCTTTGGAAAATGTTCTGAAAATGATGTGAGCATAACTTTTTTTTTCAGTATTGAGTCATCAGATTATTTCATTCATTTTAATATCTTTGGAAAACTCTAGTTTATGCATCCTATAGGCATCTGCATAGTTCTAACTACAAGAGCCTGGGTAAAGTTTGCCTTTTACTCTTGAATCTCATAATATCCTCAAGATACTAACCTGTTTTACACACTGTGTCCCCCCCACCACCGCCATCATGCTACCATTCCCTTGCTCCTCAGTGTGAAAAAGGAGTGATCTGTTATAAGGAATTGTAAGCTGGCCAAAAAAGGTGATGTCCATTCTAGCCCCGAGAGCAAGGGGCATTGTGTATGAAGGGCTAACAGATGCCTGGTTTGCAGCATAGGCCTCTTTCTCAGAGACAGAGAGATGTCATTAGTAAAGGAATCTTGATTTTCTCCTGTCACTACAGATTTTGTTAAGAACATCCTCTTTCAGAGTTCCCATTGTGGCTCAGCAGATTAAGAACCCAACAGAGTGTCCATGAGGATGCAGGTTTGATCCCTGGCCTTGCTCAGTGGGTTAAGGATCTGGTGGTGCAGCAAGCTGCTGTAGGTCACAGATGCAACTTGCATCTGGTGTCGCCCTGGCTGTGATGTAGGCTGGCAGCTGCAGCTCTAATTCTACCCATAGCCTGGGAACATCCATATGCTTCAGATGTGGCCATAAAATAAAATTAAAAAATTAAAAAATATATATCCCGTTTATTCCAGATGTAATAAAGATGGACTGAATGTTTATTTCTCCCAAAATTCATGAGCTGAAATCTTTACCTCATGATGTGATAGTATTAGGAGGTGAGACCTTTGAGAGGTGATTAATTCATGAGGGTGGCGCCCTCGTGAATGGGATTAGTGCCCTTATAAAAGAGACTCCAGAGGGCTCTAGCACCCCTTCTGCAATGTGAGCAGATAGCCATTGAACACATAGCCACAGTGAAAAGAGAGCCACCTATGAACCAAGACGAAGGCCCTCACCAGACACCAAATCTTCTGGTACCTTAATCCAGAACTAGAAAGGGATAAATGTTTGTTGTTTAAGCCACTGAGTCTATGGTATTTTTGATAGGGCAGCCTCAGACTGACTAAGCCATCTACAAAGACAAACAGCTATCATTCTATGCCTCAGTTTCTAATGAATTAGCCAAAGAAATAGCATTTTAAAATAAATATACAATTATGTGTTACATTTTGTTGCTTTGTTATTTATCTGGTAAAAAATAATTTATTTTTTAAGTTAGAAGGCTATTTTTATTTTTTGTTCATCTTACAATTATGAGTGGTAAGTGTTTTTACCCTGTTATTCTTTGTGTGTCCCTACTCTTCTTTCCTGCATTAATGCCCAATTCTAATCATCCTACATATGCAGAATCAAAGGGCATAAACACAGGACATGCAAAATGAACTCTGCACATAAGACAAAGTCTGTTTTAATTGATTTCCATTGTAAATAATGTACATGTGTCCCTATAGAATAAAAGTTAGCCTTCAACTTGATATGCACGGTTAGAGCAAAACTTCGACTAACTATATGACTGTGGAGTGACACAGTAACTTGACTTTGTTTCCAATTCCTTTCTGATGAAGAAATGGTCATAATTAGTGAACTATATCTATTTCTATCTCAAGCACCTCTATTCATGGATTGTCCCCACACAATTGGTATGTGTGCTATATTTCGTCATGAAATCTTTCAAATACTCCTTCAGAACCATTGTCAAAGTATTATTGGCTATATAGTGTTCTAACGTCAAGATGAATGGTTTCTTAGAGACCAAGAATACAATGAAAGGTTTTTACTTAATATTTAGGACAAACTTGGATGAAATTTTTTCAGCAATATTTTGAACTTATTATAGGACTTTGATGAGTGAGTTATTTCTCAATGCTTGCATATAAAACCATCGAATAGCACCCTCCGTGGGGGTAGAGGCTAGTGACAATTGCGGACTGGTAGAAATTTGATGAGACTTTGAGATTTAAGGATGAATTCCCAAAGCAATGAAGTATCTTTGTTAAAGTAAATAATGTTTGCACATTAGGACCTTTCTGGTAGCAAGTGCGAGGCCACCTTCAGAGTTTTATTTTAAAGGATGCACAAGGAAGTAAGAGTAAAAAC
The DNA here is from genome assembly GCF_054392235.1 of Sus scrofa. Taxonomy (NCBI): domain Eukaryota; kingdom Metazoa; phylum Chordata; class Mammalia; order Artiodactyla; family Suidae; genus Sus; species Sus scrofa. The sequence goes on along the minus strand of NC_139393.1, from coordinate 53,795,918 downwards.
AGCTGCATAGCTAAGAGACTAGGATCATTTGCAGAATCCTCCCACAATAACAAAGCTGGGAGAATGCGTTTCAGAATACAGCATGGGAGTAAAGACCTTACTATCACTTTATACCCCCAGTAGTGAGCTTCTTTTATGCACTGCTCAGCATGGTTATTCAGCAACTCTCTGTTGTTCCTTCCTGTGCTCTGACTGCTCCTAAGGGAACAGACTCTGCTCTGCAACCTGCCACACAATTCTTTCCTGTTCACAACATCTGCTACCTCGTAATTCCTGCTGGAGTTTCACTTCCTCTTACCACCTTCTTGCTCTTCAAGCTCCATTTCTGCATCATTTCTGTGTTTGTGTCCCTCTCCGTGCCTTTTACATTTAAAACTCCCTAAAAGAGAGGAGTTTATCAGATTTACTACTTAATTCTGGCATCCAGCCTTCCTGGTAGGCCCCCTCATTCAGGCCACTGACTAGTCTAGAAATGGTTGGGTCTTGGTTGACATTCGTTTTAGGCGTAGGTCAATAATGCCAATATTTCAGATCAAATGGAACAAGGCTCATTTCTAGACATCTTATGTATAGAAATACCTAAGAAAGAGTCAATGGGCATGACAAGTGCTCTGCAGATTCTCCCAAAAAAAGGGAGAAGGCTTACCCTTTTGACTCTTGGCACCTCTCTGAATCCAGAAAGAAAATATAGCTTTAAGTTTGTATCTGTAAAGTTGGTTCTATTATTGGGATCATCAGCAGAATACAAGACTGCCGTGTAGGATCTGAATCACCATCAATCATCACTAAACAAAGCAGAGCTACCTGGCTTATGGAGCTGTGGAGCTTTTCCTGCTGCTCGCATTAGCACAGCTAACCAGCTCAGCTAACCAGCACATTGGTTATAACACATAAACACACCCTCACACCCAAACACAGCCATCACTAGCAAAGTGCATCTGTGATGAATGAGATTCAATCAGCCTTCTGGCCTCCCAGGCTCAAGATAACATTCCTGCTATTGATAGTATCAATTTATAATTTAATTTCAGGTCCTAGCTCTTAAGCGATAAGACTGTTTGCAGAGCTAAAATCTAATCCAGTAGAGGGTATTGGACAGAGTTCCATAAATTCTGATGACCACCAGATAGCCTGATTTCCTTAAATCTCTGCTAGAATACATTTTATAAACCTGAATTTCTAAAACGAGGAATAATGAAAACAGTGACACCAAATTTAATATCTGCTTATCCGTTTATCCAGTTGTGTAAACTCACTGATCAGCCTGAAAGTACTCCTTTAAAGAAAAAGGAGGAAGAAATCCACTTGCAATCTCTACAAAAGTTCAGACAAATCATGGCTTCCTCTGAGAGTCGTCAGTGAAAATTGATCCCACATCTTTATGAGTTTATTATTTGCTTTTATATAAGAAAACAACGTGGGCTTACGGTGAAAGTCACAAAGCATACAGAATAATGAACAGGTCATTACTAGTGGTTCCATATCTGGTTTCTTTTTGGAGGGTCTGCCTTCTGTACATTTATTTCAGGAGATCCGCTGCTGTAAACCCAGCCACCTTCAGCTCTCCTTGACGGTGGACGAGCCTTTCTGCTCCGGGATTGATGTGGGTGTAGACTGAGTTATCAGGCAGCTCCTGACCCATCCAAGGAGGATAATTTTATTGCATGTCTTTTTAGCCTCTGTCTTGTGCTCTCTTGAAAGCATCAATTCTCTCAGGTGAAGAACACAAATAAAATTTAGAAATGCTCCCTCAGGCTAAGAGGTTCGGAATCATGCCAAGATTTGGCTGAATGAAGTCGCTCCCTGCATAATCTCCCCTGCTCGGCCATCTCTCACACAACCGCGTGCTGCCCTTTGATTAGGGGAGTATTAAAGGCAACGGAAAGTCACTCAGGGGTTTGATTGCCAGTCGTTTTCCTCTCTTATCCAGCTTCTGTTTTATAGGATAATCCCAAGATGATCACTTTGCTCTTCCCTTCTTTTTTGCCAGCTTGCGCACACACACACGTGTGTGTGGTGAATGTGTGAATGAAACCTGTGAAATAACAAGCCCCCATAAACAAGAAGCCTTCCCTCTGTCATTTTCTTTTCCTGAGCCACACCCTCCTCCTCTCCTAACAAAGAACTTTTGAGAAATCGCCTTTTCTCCTCCTGATGCAGAGAAAAATCATTAAATAAAAATTATAGGGTGGTTTAGCCAATTTCTCCTCTCTGCTGTGAATTCTTCAAAGCTGTTATCCAAGGATGCTGCCTGCGTTCGGCTCCCTATGCTAAGCATCTTCTACCAAAGTATAAACAACAGTGAGTCAGTTTATCAAAAGGGTCAGTGATATGATATTTAGCCCTTGAGAATCAACCTTCATTCTTCCTCCTCGGGCCAAGCTTCATCTTTATTAATCCTACAACATTGGCTTCTGAAATAATACAGATGTAAGTTCCTTGTAAAATAAATTTCTTCTTTGAAAAACCGGATATGGATGAAAAACATTATTCACATTTTAAATGTAAATCATGTGTAAAAATAGTCATTATTGGAAATTCCTGTTGCGGCTCAGTGGTAAGGAGCCTGACTAGTATCCACGAGGATGTGGGTTTGGTCCCTGGCCTTGCTCAGTGGGTCAAGGGTCCATCGTTGCTGTGAGCTGTGGTGTACGTCACAGAGGAGGCTCAGAGCTGGTGTTGCTGTGGCTGTGGCATAGCCTGACAGCTGTACAACAAAACACCCACCTGAATGGTGAGAAATTTTTTTAAAAGTCAAAGATTTTGCTAAGCCTGAATTTTCACTATTCTTTATTTTATTTTTATTTTTTTTAGGGCTTCTCCCACAGCATGTGGAGGTACCTAGACCTGGGGTCGCATTGGAGCTGTAGCTGCTGGCCTACACCCCAGCACAGCAACACCAGATCCAAGCCTCATCTGGGATCTACACACAGCTCACTGCAACGCCAGATCTTTAACCCACTGAGCCAGAGATCAAACCTGTGTCCTCATGGATGATAGTCAGATTTGTTCCTCTGAGCCACGACGGGAACTCCTTGGCTATTCTTTCAAAATGCAAATTCGTTTTTGCCAGATTGCCAAGTGTGTTATGGAATACCGTTGAACTGACATCCATGGAAATTGGCTTCTAATCCTGGTTTTACCTCTTACTCGTTAAGAATTCTTGGGCAATTTATTCTCCCTCTTTTTCTATTCCATTACATGAGACAACTGGTTAACTATATCTCTAACATCCTTCCATGCTTTTCTATCTCATGGGGGAACAGCACACTTTTAGGGGGCAGATGCAATAATTGGCCATGTGTTCCTTCTGGACGGGAGCCACTTACTTTCATGGCACACCCTTGTGGGGTGTTTTTTAGGGGAAAGGGGGAAATATAATCCTGCACCATGTCTCTAGGGTAGGTCATACCACTCCTCACCTGACTTTAGGCTCCTCTCCCTCAACCCCAGCCCAGTGGCCCACCTCAAGCCTTTTTTTTTTTTTTTTGCTTTTTAGGGCTGCACCTGCATCATAATGGAAGTTCCAGGCTAGGGGTTGAATCACATCTACAGCTGAAAGCCTACACCACAACCACAGCAACACGGGATCCAAGCCTCATCTGCAACCTACACCACAGCTCTTGGCAATGCAGGATCCATTGAGCAAGGCCATGGATTGAACCTGCATCCTCATGGATACTAGTCAGGTTCGTTACCACAGAGTCACGTCAGCATCTCCTATTTTCAAGTTAAGTTTATAACACAGTATTACTGAAGGGTTTAACTTTTAAAAATAAATATGTTTGTCTATGCCTATGATGCCAAGATACCAATGTTTCTATCGTTGTTATTTCTAGGAAGTTAGCTCATGTGTTTTGGGAGACACATTTCCATGCATCTCTTGCATTTCTGCTTATTTTGCAAGTAGAGACACTGACTGTTCTTTTTTTCAGACTGTCTTTCCAAGAACGTTTGCTTTGTGAACAGCCTTGGAAGACAGAAATAGTGTCTCCTTCTAGAGCAAAGGGTACATTGGTTTCCTATCCAGTTTTAAAAAGGTAGTATCTCCTCTGAGACCAAGTTCAGGCAGGCTAGTGCTGCCTGTAAGAGAAGATTCAAATTCCCTAAGCTTAGCGTCCCTCTGCTGCAATACAAGGCACTGTGTATATGGGTGACCCTGGGCCCTCTTTGTGTTTCCCTAGAAGAATTGGGCTCAGGAACTAGTTGAAAATATGCTGATATCCTATAGTTGTAATAAGCTGTCCTTTATCTCTGATCTAGAAGTCTCATGTCTTTTACCAGCATCTATAAAACTGTGGCAGGCTAACTTTGCAATCAATCTTACTACAACAAATACGGATAATTTTTTGCCTTTTTCTTTTTTTTTTTTAAGGACCACTCCTCTGGCATATCAAAGTTCTCAGGCTAGGGGTCAAATCGAAGCTGCAGCTGCTGGCCTATACCACAGCCCCAGCAGCACAGGATCCCAGCTGCATCTTCAACCTACACCAGAGCTCTCGGTAATACCAATCCTTAACCCACTGGGCAAGGCCAGGGATCGAACCCACATCCTTATGGATACTAGTTGGGTTCATTACCCACTGAGCCATGACAGGAACTCTCACAAATATGGATAACTTTAGAACCAGATGTTTAATGTTGCTTTAGAAAGGAATCTGAAAGCCAGGTGCAATGTCACAATAATGAGCTAATAATAGCATCAGAGGGTGCTGGTCTACCAGGACAGGACCTGGGGTGAGGCAACTAAAGATACTTTGTCTGCTGTAAACCTGGGCCTTCCTCTGACGCTTCTCACATGTTCAAGAGCCTTGAGGGCTCTGCTTTCAACTTAGAGCTGGTTGAAATTCCAGGAAACCCACTGACTCTTCATTATGTGGTTCATGGGGCAAGAAACTGTCCCAACAAAATAACTAGGTCTCTTGGAAAAAATGTCAGCTGCAATGTCTGACAGGGAACAGGTGTTTAGTGCATAGGATTCAGAGTCAAGAGCCTGCTGCCTTTAAATGTAACTGTCAAGTGATCAGCGTCCGCCGGCAAATGGCACTGGGAACAGAGCCTTTCTTTATAGAACAGATGAGACTTTATGGTTGCTGGAGGTTATAAATGTTTGTGGCTATGGCTGGGTGTGCATATGTTCTCTCATCAACATCCATTGGAACACAGATGTAAAATGCTTATGAAAATGTCTTTGGTGGTATTTTCATTTCTATAATTTGGAATAAGAGGAAAAGAATAGAGGGTAATTATCTAAAGATTTCTTTGGCATATCTCTCCACTGTACCTTGGTACTCAGAGAAGGGGCTTTAAGACCAAGAAAATAAAGGAAAGGAAGGGAGGTTCTTCCCCTGCCTCTTAAGCTATTGTGTTATAGTCTCAGGCGCAGAAAGGAGAGGGCTGAGTCCACGTCTGATTGATTTCAGGGGATGCGGCCTTAGAATAATTACACTGGAGCTTGCTTTCATTCCTAAAAGAATTTTAAAGTAACTATTGCTCTGTAAATCCAACCTATGAGAAGCCCCTTTAGGTAGAAGTTGACTCCCAACAATTAAAAAAGTTAATCCATTATAAATGAGTACAAATAAACCTAATCCAGTTCTCTAGCACGCATGTACTTCCATTTACTGTTTTAGGATTAGTGTGGATTTCTGAACTGGGCTTTGATTCCCAGTCCTCTTTCTCATGGAACTCGAGTCACCTAAGTTGCTTTATGATTCTGTGGCTATTAGTTCCTTCCACCAACGTCCATCACCCAATGTCCACCTTAATAACGGGACTCCAGTTTTATTCAGGACAGCAGTGTGTCCAGGTAAAAGACTTCATTTCCCAGGTGTTTTGCTTTGTTTTGTTTTTCTGCTGTTAGATGTGGCCAACTGATTAATTTCCAGTCAAAGAGAAGAGGGAGTACCACACAGATTTTCTAGAAAGTTTCTTTAAAAGGGAAATAGTTCTTCCTCCCCCCTGTCCTCCTCTTCCTCTTCCCTTTCCTCCTCTCATCTTCCTCCCTCCCCACTCCTCTTTTTCTCTCCTCTCCTTCTTTCTTCTACCCCATGCTGCAGATGGAATTCAAACAGTTCTCTTACTGAGGGAAGTCCAAGAGAGCAGAAAGATAGCAGGATCCTGGTCTCCAGTGATTTCCCACTTTCTCCAGACAGTCTCCTTTGAACTTTGTTGTTAGTGTGGTTTTTTTACATGAAAGAACATGATTCTAGCTGATACAGATTGGCTGCCCTCAGATTAGACATTTCTCACAAACTCCTTCGTGAATGTCTAAAAATGGATTCGAAATTTTCAGGCTTTGAAAGAGATCAAGAAATTGTGTAAGATAGAGGAGAAGTATCTAGGCACTGAGTTAGCAAAGGATTGCATTGTTTTCAAATTACAAAATGAAAAGGGATTCTATACTGTTTGAAACTAATGGATAAATACTTGTAAAAAGATTTTCTTCAATGTTTCATTCCACTTTTACTCATAAGAGAGGCATTATAGTGACATGACTTGACATCAGATGGCTTAGGTTTATATCTGGAATGGCCATGTGATACTGAATAATCTTCTCTCTCTCTTTCTCTCTCTCTGTTCCCCTTTCTTCATCTGAAAATAGCACCTTTTTACAGGTTGTCGTGAAGATTACTTGATTTAATACAGATCCATGGCTACAGTGACTGGCATATTTTGTCACCTATAATTATTATTTTTATATCTCTTCTATACTTGTACATATTTTTGTAAAATTTGTTAGAGTGATAATCTTTATTTTATATCTAGCAAAGTGTTAGGGCTCTTCAGTTCTGCGGGATGAGAAAAGTGAAGTATACAACTTGCTTGTGTTTATGTGTATTTGAGAGGGGTGACAATCAGAGACAGACTGTCAAGAACATGCAAAACATTCTTCTCAATTTCTCTCTGAACCCCTGCCCCATCCATCACCAAGGAATCCACAAAATAAATGATAAAGTTGTTCAAGTATGTAAGAAGTAGGTTTCCTAAACAAACAACTAGATATTATTACTTACGTCTGATTCAGAGCTCGAAATAATAGGATTTGAGGTTCCATGGTAAATTCAATCTCACTTATCCTCTGCTACATTGTTTTGGTTTTTGATAGACTCAAAGATTAAATCTGCAGCCCACATCTTTGAATATAGATTAATATTATTCAATATACTTCAAATTTTTTATTTTTGTTTAGGGAATGTCTCACTTCTTTCTAGCTGTCTGTAGTTACCACCCTTGGCTCTACTATATTCATTATATCTTTGAATAACTTATTGTGGACAGGACATAAAATATTCTCCGGTCCCTCTCAGTGTTCACATTGACTTTTTGGCAGACTTTGTTCATTTGTATTGTACACAATGGGAGCATAAATTAGATTTGAGTGCTCTTATTTACCTTTCCTTGGATTCGTGCATCCCATCCCTTTCCTGCCTTTATGATATTGCATCTCTAATCCTTTTCTGTTTTTAGTCTTGAATACTTTCTGGTATTTCTTACTCATCTGCAGTAAGGTTGTATATCCTCAGAATTTATCATTGGAATTCGCCCACAGAAAGGAATTATCTGTTCATCACCAAATTATGCCCTTTTTATTGGTTCATCACTGAGTATTACACAGTAATTTTCTTCTAGTCCTCATTCTTACCATTGAGGATAATTGCTGGTTATTTACCTTTTCTCATTTCTTAATCAGATTGAAAGATATTTCATGTCCTACCTTTTGGAACAGTGAGTCTGTTTAGTGTATCGGTCAAAATCAAATGTTAATAAAACAGTTTCTTACAAAAATGCTTTTCTACCATCCCTACCCAATCTGTCACTCTGCAACCCCTTCAGAATGTCCTTCTTTCCGAATCCCTACCTATTGACAGTCTTTGCCTCATGTCACCGTTGACCATTGATCATACTGTTGACCGTTCCGAGGATTCCAACTCAAGTCTCTCAGTTTCAATAGATAATATTTTAGGAATGGAAAAATGTTTTATGAGTTCTCAAAACCTAAGCTATTTAGAATCCAGCTCCTTGTTCATGATATCTCAAACAAACAGAGTCACAGTCACAAAATGAAGAAACTCTCAGGGAAGACATTTCAAATGAGTTCCAAAAGTGACCATCTCCCAACTATCCTCAGTCGGGATAGACTAAAAACTGTGAGCTGCTAGACTTTAAATATGAGTTTTGCTTTTGGTTTCCTTTGTATCCCCAATAAACACTTTTAACAGAATTGCTCATTTACAGCAGATCTGAACGTACCAAGTTCTTTAAATTTTGTTTCCCTTGCTTCTCTGACATTCTAGTTGTGGTGACCTAGTTCTTTTCGTAATTTCCTATAATTGTCTCTGTTTCTCTCTCTAGGCTGTGCTTATATCATGTTTACTGTTATAACCACAGAGTAGCCCATAACAGCATTTCAACAAAGAGTTGTTTGAGGAAAGGAAGGAATGGATGAAGCAGAAACGAATGAAAAGACTAGCAAATCCTCAAGTAGATAAGTAGAAAGAAGAAGAGGAGAGATTCTGATTATGGTCATGGCCAACCACCTGCATATGTGAAGTTATTATATAGATGTTCAGTGCTCTTGTTTGAAATAAAAATGAGGCACTGGCATTTCACTTATGATAACTATTTTAAAGACTCGCTGCCATTCCCCGTGCTGAGTTCTTCCCATCCCTTTATTTTGCCTTAACGTGTTAATTTTTCTTCCCACCAAAGCAGTCATTTGAGATAGGAACATTAGTTCATTGGAGCAGAAGTATGTCAATACCACTCTAGAAGAAAAAAAGGAGGGGGCCTGTATTCCATACGGAACTGAAAAAAAAGAAAAGAAAAAGAGAAAAGGCACAATTTGCATCCCTTTTAAAACCTCTATCACTTGAAGCATAAATTAGAATAACAGTAAGGCTGCCAGGTTTTTCTATGGCTGTTAGAGGTTAGGCCCATTTTTAATATGTATGATTATACTTAATCCTCACAACAATTGGAATTGTGGAGAAAGGTTAAGAGTGACGTCAATGTGAGCACAACACTATCTCTAATAGAAAGTATGTTTAATTAGGAGGAAGTAGATCGAGCTCTGGTTCCAGTTTTGCCACTACCTGGAGGAATTAACTTAAGTGACTTGGCTCCTCTGGGACTTCATTTTCTCATCTATAAAATGAAAGGCTTAGACAGCAAGCTCTAGCTCTAAAATTCTGTACGTATTTTTATCAAAGAAAATGCATTTCAACCCCTCATTTCAAAGCCAGAATTCTTATTACTAGAGATAGCAATAACACAGGAGGCTTTGGCATCACTGCAGAGGATGAGCTGCCTTCTTTTCACCCCGCAGAAGCTCACCCTCCTTTGCCCCGAAAAGCTCATTGGTCACATTTTACTTTGGAAGGAGTTTCTTGCTGCCTCCGTATCTTCTCTTCCTCATTGCTAATGAGATCAGTCCGTATTTGACCTCCAGATGAGCGGTTGGAAAGACAATGGGACCAACCTACAAGATGTGAATTGAAAGGAGGGTGGCGGAAATGTACCAGAGCACAGGAAACTGGGAAGAATGCCTTCTGTATACAAGAGATTGGGATGTGTTAGAATGACTTGAAGGAGGCGTCCTCAGCCAACTAACATGCCTGAAAGTTAATAGAGGAGATAATGCAAAATATCCCTACATGGGGGGGGGGGGGGAGGCCACGGGACAGGCACAAGTAACACAGGAATGGTAGTGGCTCCTCTCTGAGATGATGGCCAGACCTGCTGACGATGAATAAGGGCTTCCTCCAGAGAAGGGTGCTACCCAGAGCCAGATGCATCTAGCATACTTAAATCTTGCAGGGGAGCACTTTATAATCCCCTCTTTTATGCAATAAAATTATTATCATTTTCTCTTTTGTTTTTTAGGGCCCCATCCACGGCATATGGAGGTTCCCAAGCTAGGGGTGGAATCGGAGCTACAGCTGCCAGTGTACACCACAGCCATAGCAATACCAGATCTGGGCTGTGTCTGTGACCCACACCATAGCTCACGGCAATGCTGGATCCTTAACCCACTGAGTGAAGCCAGGGATCAAACCCACAACCTCATGGATACTAGTTGGATTCGTTTCTGCTGCGTCACAATGGGAACTCCCACTTTTATGCAATAAAATTATTTTCGGTAATAATTATGAAGCAAATTACAATAATGACTGGGAAAAAAGTCACGGATATTGGAAATGCCCTTTTATTAACTTTGTCATAATTGTCCCCATAGAAAAGAAACATTTTAACTAAACACAAATACATATTATAATACCAAAAAGGGAAAATCAATAACCAAGTACTACTATAAATGGGTATAAAACAAATCTACATATTGGTCTGTTACCTTAATGAATAAAAACAGTAACAAGCCTCCACTTATACATATTAGAAAATGACATCTTCAAAGCTGTTTTTCTTCACATAGTCACATTCATACTTGGGGCAGCCTTGTCAGTCTGTAGTTGTTCAAAGTTGACCGAAAACTATTTACAGTCATTTTAATTTCAAAAATATTTTTTCAAATAAAGCAAGAGATGGACATATAGGAAAAACCCTACACATAAAGATAAGGTTTTCGGGTATTTATGAGATTTTCATTTTACAATAAATGAAGCTTGCAATACTGCCTGTGTCTTTGTTTCTTCAAAATCGACCCAAGCAGCTCTCAAATATCTCTGCAGTCAAAAAGTTTCCACCAAAGTAGCTTCACCAGAAAATTCATTACGTTCTGTTTCTTTCAATTTTCAGTCACTATGTTCACTTCATTTCATATCTACTATTTAACTGCTGGAATATTCAGTTCCTCAGGAGCTGGAAAACTGCTCCCCAAGCAAGCTTGAATTATTGGGAACCTTTACGAATCTGCTCTTCAACAAGTGCAGATAGCTAATCTCTGTGTGTTAGCAGCTGACTGGATAATGTGGTGTTCTCTGAATTACCTTCCATAGAGAATATCATGTTTATCCAATGTACGTCATTTGAAAGTGTCCTAATGAAGCCCTTGCATATGCTACTAAAACACAACCACACCTAGAGCCATTACTTAGAACTTAAACCAACCAAAGATCTTTAAGGAAAGGAGTATTTTACCGTGAACACTATTTAAATTTGTTGGTACTTAGGGATACTAAAAAGAAGATCAGTGTTTATCAGTTCTTTGGTTGGTTGTGGATTGTCTTCAGTCAATGAACACCTTTATTGCCTGCATTCGGGCTGGCCACTCACATAACCTCAACTTGGTCCACTTGCAACTCCCAAAAGCTGAAAGGCAGCCCAGCACCTGGGCTTCCCCAGGAATAAGCAATCACTGGAGAACTGGCATAAGTTAGTCTTCTATACCAAGGTTGCTGGGAGAAACATGGAAATGATTTCTTCAAATATTTATGTCTATATTAAGATATAAAAGTAAAATCCACAGTAGGTGACCTTCAAGATCACTCCATGGACTAGGATGCAGAACCACAAACTCAACTCCGGTAGACTAAGAATTTGGTATATGGGAGTTCCCACCATGGCGCAGCAGAAATGACTCTGACTAGGAACCATGAAGTTGCAGGGTTCCATCCCTGGCCTCCCTCAGTGGGTTAAGGATCCGGTGTTACTGTGAACTCTGGTGTAGGTCGCAGACACGGCTCAGATCCTGTGTTGCTGTGGCTGTGGTGTTAGGCTGGCTGCTGTAGCTCCGATTCGACCCCTAGCCTGGGAGCCTCCATATGCCATTGGGTATGGCACTAAAAAAAAATAAAATAAAAAATAATTTGGTATATGACAAAAATGGCATTTCAAGTTATTAGAAGGAGAATTATGTGCTTGGACAGCTGCATAAATACATGTAAAAGACAGAAATGTGGTCCCTTTCTCATTCCACACAGAAAAATGAATTCTAGACAGTCTAAAGAGTTAAAGTGTGGGTTTTTTTTTTAAAGCCACAAAACACAAAATAGGAAGAAAATATAGATGAATTTTTCTATGCTGTTGGGTTGAGAAAGCAATTTCAAGGCATAAAATCAAAGATAGAAACCATAAGGGAAAGGACTGATGTTGTCAGTGGCATAAAAATTAACTTTTTATACTTTAAAACAAACCATAAATAAAATTAAAAGTCAAATGACAGACTAGGGAAAAAATACCCTGTGTCACATATGACAGAAAAAGAGCTTTCACAAATCAGTCAAAAATTAATATTGAGTATTAACAATTATTATCATTGTTTTTTTGGTTGTTAGAGTAATAATATTCCTGAATGAAAAAAAAAATAGACAAAGAACATGGAAAGGCATATCACTGTCAGAAATGTGAATTTTCAAAAAAGTAAAAAAAAAGGTCAGCATCATTATAAAAGGGAAAATAACCAAATAAAACAATAACGAGGTTACCGAACTAGGATCTAGCTACTCACTGCATGAAAACCAATACTCCAGAGTCAAGTGTTGATTAGAACAGAAAAGCAGCTTTATTCAGGAGCCTGGAGAGAAGGCAGACATGTGACCAAAAACCAATTCAGAAGATTCTGCTGACTGTGAATTTTTAAAGGGAGAATCATTTGGAGAAGGGGTCAGGGTCTCCTTTATCTTCCACTGCGGGCAGGCTTCCTTCTGATTGGTTGGTGATGAGGTACAGGCAGTGCTCCAGCCTCTTGTGCTCAGTTGCAAGTGGCCATCCTCTGCCGGGGTGGGAGCCTTAGTTCCTGTAGAAAACGTCAAAGATACTGTACGATATGTTCCTCGAGGAGGAACCAGGACCCTGCTTTATTGCTGCACATCATTTCTTGACTGCTTCTCCTCTGTCTCTGCATCCTCACCCTCTTCTGATTATCAACTGTTTGACTCTGCCCTCTGGAACTCAGGGAGGGTCAAGGAGGTCTAATGCGGTCTCTTTCCTACAAATAAGGAATGGGGAAGAAATGGGGGACACAGAAGGATTAGCAGCTGCGTCCCACAGGATCTTGTTCCATTCCAATGAGTTCTTTCAGGTTTTTGGGGGGAGGGGGGTTCCCCTGCAGCATATGGAAGTTCCCGGCTAGGGGTCAAGTTGGAGCTGTAGCCACAGCAATGGGGGATCCCAGCCCTGTCTGCAGCCTACATCACAGCTCACAGCAACGCTGGATCCTTAACCCACTGAGCAAGGCCAGAAATGCAACCCGAATCCTCATGGATACTAGTTAGGCCCCCTACCACTTAGCCACAATGAGAACTTCCCAATGAGATATTTTCACTCATTTTGGAATTTCCGTTACTGTCTGTCCAGTGTTGACAAAGGATCAGCAAAATGAATATTGTTTGATGTAATGAAACATATAAATCACCCTTTTTGGTGGTTATATCTGAGGTTCAGGTCAAAAGCCTTTAAACAAAAAAAACAAAAACAAAAACAAAAAAACAGGAGTTCCCATCGTGACTCAGTGGAAATGAATCTGACTAGCATCTGTAAGGACACAGGTTCCATCCCTGGCCTTGCTCAATGTGTTAAGGATCCGGTGTTGCTATGAGCTGTGGTGTAGGTCAGAGACACGGCTCAGATCCCGCATTGCTGTGGCTGTGGCTGTCGGCCACAGTTCTGATTCGACCCATAGCCTGGGAACCTCTATATGCCATGGGCACAGCCCTAAAAAGACAAAAAAAAAAAAAAAAAAGCCTTAAAAATATGAACCGTGACTCCACTTCTAAGGTTGTTCACAGAGAAGTATTTAGAGCTGCACACCAGATTTATATACACAGATTTTCATTGAGCCTAATGCTGAATATGAATACAGAAATCATCTACATAACCAACTAGAGAAGAATGATTAAATAAATTACAATGTATCTGGTAAGAAAATAGCATGCAACCTTTTTAAAAAAATCATAGTATTAAAACGTATTATATTTTTAAATGTTCAGCATATAATTAATGTAAAGTGGAAAAAGCAGGATATAAAACTCTTTATACTAGACAATTTCAACTTTTAATAAACAAGATGATTCAGTTTTGAAATAAATTTATTTTAGGTATTTGGATTATCTGCCCTCTACAACTATGTATTATTTTTCTCCTCTAAAATTACCTATATTGTGAAGTAGGCCAGAAAGAAAAAGACAAATACTATATGATATCACTTATATTTGGAATCTAAGATATGGCACAAATGAACCTTTCCACAGAAAAGAAACTCATGGACTTGCAGAACAGACTTGTGGTTGCCAAGGGGGAGGGGGAGGGAGTGGGATGGACTGGGAATCTGGGGTTAATAGATGCAAACAATTGTATTTGGAGTAGATAAGCAATGGGATCCTGCCATGTAGCACTGGGAACTGTATCTAGTCACTTATGATGGAGCATGATGGAGGATAATGTGAGATAAAGAATGTGTATATGTGTATATGGGGGGGGACTGGATCACTTTGCTATAAAGTAGAAAATTGACAGAATACTGTAAACCAACTGTAATAGAAAAAATAAAAATCATCATAAAAGTTATAAAATTACTACATGTAGAAAATGTATTTTCTACATGTTCTACAAGGATCATAAAACTGAGCAGGACCCTGTGGGGCCCTCCCTGGCACAAATCCTTTCTGTGTTCCCTGTTTCTTGTTAGTAGGAAAAAGGCTTCAGCCTCCTAGAGCTTCCCTGAGTTCCAAAGGGCAGATTCAAACAGTTACTAATTAGGGGAGTGAGAGAATGAAGAAAGGAACATAGTGCAGCTCTGGGTGGATCCTGGTTCTCCTGTGGAATGTGAATAAAATCTGATACATATTTCTGAGTCCTTCTACAGGAGCTCCCCCCTCCCCAGGTAGAGGAAGGTAACTTTAGGCTGAGCACAAGCACATGGACCCCAGTCTGGTTGGACCCAGAAGGCCGATGATTGAAATTCCTGGAACAGTGCCCCGTTACCTCCCCACCAACCAATCAGAGAAAGGTCACACACCCTGCAGACCTCCCCCCAAATTTTACCTATAAAAACTCTTCCCTGGGAGTTCCTGTTGTGGCTCCGTGGGTTACAAACCCGATTAAGATCCATGAGGATGCAGGTTTGATCGCTGGCCTTGCTCCGTGGGTTAAGGATCCAGCACTGCCGTGAGCTGTGGTGTAGGTTGCAGATGCAACTCAGATCGCCTGTTGCTCTAGCTGTGGTGTAGGCTGGCAGCTACAGCTCCCATGTAACCCCTAGCCTGGGAACTTCCATATGCCAGGGGTGCAGCCCTGAAAAGGGGAAAAAAAAGAAAAAAAAAAAAAACTTCCTGGAAACCATTGGGGAGTTCAAGACTTTTAAGTATGAACAGCCTTGGGTTTGATAACATATCATCTCAAAGAAAAAAAGGAAGTTATTGGAAGGAAAAAAAGGACTAAGTTCAGGATAACTCCACTGACTCCTGCTGCCACTCTTCACCTGGGCTTCAAGTACTTCTTGGCCGATTTCTTTCAGAGGAGGAAGGCAGTTTTTCTAGGTTCCCCTTCCCTCCAGGCCAAAAGATACTAATGGCTTGGTTCCCATTGATTTATCCAACGAACCGCTGTATAATGTGACATGATTGGCAATATCTCCTCACTGGGGTGCTTCAATTGAGTTAAGAACTTATTGTGGATTGAATTGTGTCCATTCCCCCTCCACCCAAAATTCATATTTTATTTTTTAACTCAATGAATTTTATTACATTTATAGTTGTACAGTTATCATCACAACCCAATTTTATAGCATTTCCTTTCCAAACCCCCAGCCCATCTCCCCCAACCCCCAACCTGTCTCCTTTGGAAACTGTAAGTTTTTCAAAGTCTGAGAGTCAGTATCTATTCTGCAAAGAAGTTCACTGTATCCTTTTTTTAGATTCCACATGTATGTGATAGCATATGTCATTGGTGTCTCACTATCTAACTTCACCTAGCCTGACAGTTTCTAGGTCCATCCATGTTGCTACAAATGCCAGTATTTTATTCCTTTTTATTCCATCGTGTATATGTACCACATCTTCTTTATCCACTCCTCTGTCGATGGACATTTAGGTTGCTTCCATGTCTTGGCTGTTGTATATAGTGCTGCAATGAACACTAGAGTACATGTGTCTTTTCAAGGCATGGTTTTCTCTGGATAGATGTCCAGGAGTGGGATTGCTGGATCAAATGGTAACTCTATTTTTAGTTTTTTGAGGAATCTCCGTACTATTTGCCTTAATGGTTGCACCAATGAATTTTGGGTGTAGAGGAAAGGGAACCCAAAATTCATACCTTAAAATCCTAAGCCCTAGTATATCAATATGTGATCTTATTTGAAAATAGGATGGTTGCAGATATAATTAGTTCAACCAGGATGAGGCCATAGTGGAGCAGAGAGGGTATGGAGTGCCCCAATCCACAATGACTGGTATCCTTATAAAATGGGAAAATTGGGGTGCAGAGAGGGAAAGGCACCCAGGAAGGACGGCAGGGGAAGATGAAGGCAGAGATCAGGGAGATGTTTCTACAAGCCCAGAAAAGCCAGAGAAGCAAGGGAAGAGCATGGAACTGATTCTTCTTTGCAATATTCAAGAGGAACCAACCCTGCCAACACCTTGATCATGGACTTCTGTAATTTGTATTTATTATCTCTAGAATTATGAACAATAGAATTCTGTGGTTTAAACCATTCAGTTTGTGTTCTGGCAGCCCTAGGAATCTAACAGAGACACAAGCATTCTGACACTTAATTAGGTGTCTCTTTCTCTAAAGGTTGCATCCAAGCTGGAGGGAAATTCTAGTTTCATTCGGGGAAGGGGTGCGATGAGGAGAATGGTAATTGCCATCTTTCTGCCTTAGCAAATGTAAAGCACAAATATCACCCTGTAATGGGGAGACCCGAGATCAAGAGGCTAAAGCCCTCTGCAAAATAACATTGAGATGGCCTTCGCCAGGGATGGAGTTGTACACCTGCCAATACTTTTTATGGAGAAACATGCATTGCTCTCTGATGGGAGGGGGTGAGAGGAGGGGAGGGCATGAATCTCACTTGGGGGAGGAATAACTGGAGGAGGGTCACTTCAGAAGCAAGAAGTACCTGCACACATGCCCAGGCAGCAAACCACAGAGAGAAGGGCTGGTCCCTGCTGGAGGTGCAGGTATTGTGGACTGAGAAGGGCTATTTGTAGTTTCCAGCTTTGGTCTCTCTGAATTACAAATCTCTTCTGTTGTCCCCAAACCTTCAGAAAAATCTTCTTAAGGATTATGGACTCACTTATCACTATGGGGAACCTGAGGCCAGGGAATGTAATCTGTGGGGGGGGTGTGGGGGGGAATGGGGAAGGAGTGAAGCCCTGTTGAAAGAATCCAGTCTCAAGACCGCAAGTGGTGACATGCACAGAAGCTATGCTGGGGTCTAGAGACCCTTGGTTTTGTTAAAGTAGCAGATGGCCACCAGGACAGATTTGGAAAACATGTCAGTTTTCCCAGGGGAATAAAATTGGTAAAAGACTGGATCTCTTAAAGGCTGGCAGGTTGGGACTTAATTGATTTTTAGGAGCTTAATTGTTGTGAGATCTCAAAACTGAGCAAGTCTGGGACATCTTTATTTTATTTTTTTTCAATTGAAGTATAGTTGACCTACAATATGATAGGATGGGATATTCTTCTTTATAACGCCATGCCAGACACCCAGACTTTTCAAAAAGTTCATGCACATTTTCTTTTCTTTTTTTTTTCATTTTTTAAAGTTTTGTTGAATTATAGTTGACTTAAAAGGTTGCAATTATTTCTGCTGTACAAAGTGATTCAGTTATACATGTACACACAGCCTTCTTTTTTTTTTTTTTTTTTTTTTTGCTGTTTGCTTTTTTAGGTCTGCGCCATATGGAAGTTCCCAGGCTATGGGTCGAATTGGAGCTCCAGCTGCCTGCCTACACCACAGTCACAGCAACTCGAGATCCGAACCACAGCTCACAGCATGCCAGATCCTTAACCCACTGGGTGAGGCCAGGGATGGAACCTGCATCCTCATGGATCCTATTTGGGTTCGTTAACCACTGAGCCACGAAGGGAACTCCCACACAGCCATTATTTGCCATCAGCATTTTCTTTTCAACTCTTTTCTGTAGATTTAGCATCAGATCCTCAATGTTATAAGAACAATAGTATGCCATTAATATTTCCTACTGTGGATTTTATTCTAAAATGTTACCACTTATTAAGAAAAAATACAAGCTTAACTAAATGGTAATAGTCAGTATTTGTCCACACGATGCCCTCTTTTTTCCTTTTTGGAGAGATAGATACATCAAGAATAGGTTATTGTTTCAACTTCCTCAAGGCCCTAGGGCAATTTACCATAACCTCTAACTTAGCCTCCTCACATCTTTTATTTTCCTTCAATCTATTTCCTTTCTAGTGGTGAACTTAACTAAAAATGCCAGTTTAACTTTATAATTTCCCATTTAAAATTCTTCAATACTTTCCCAAGGAAAAAGAATCAAGTTTGTCAGGGACTTGGTGCAGCCTTTATCTTCAGCCTCACCTCCTGCTCTATCTGGGAATTCTCTTCCCAATTAGCCTAATTCCTTCCAGTTTTAGGTTTCATATCACTTTCTCAGGGGAGCCTTTACAATCCCAAATCTGAGTCAGCAGCCTAAACCATCTTACTCTTTGTTTTTAATTAAAGCTCTATTTTTGAAATATATATTAGTTTGATAATTTATTTGTATACTATTGATTCTACTCACTTTTAAATACTATGAAAGTCTAGATTGCTTTTCTGTTGAGTTGGGCTTTGTTAGAGTTCCCAAGGCTCTAACAAAATTCCTGGCATATAGTAGGTGTATCATAGATGCTTAATAAATACTTGATGAACAAACAGGTTGATGCCCTTGAAATAGTACCTGAAGTGTGTCTTAAAGAAAACAAATATACTAAATGATTTTTTTCAAGGCCAAGATTATTTTTTTTAAGCAGGGATGAGATTTGCCTACATGCCTAAAGATAACAAGTGGAGAAGCTCTTCAAGTCTAGAGTTTTTCAATTTCTCAATGGCAAATCTGGCAAGGCTTCTCAACTCATCCAATGCTTTGATGAAATAAGACTATCTGGGAATTGATTTTAATGATATACTTAATGGCACTCAGGCTAATTTTACTCTTCCACCCCAAGACCTTGGTTGGCCATGGTTTCATACTTTGTCCTTCAGGTTTAAACAAGCATCAGTCTCTCCCTTCAGTTTCTTTTCTCCCTGAAAGAAAATACAGTCTCTTGCCTTGGCTCTAACATCAACTAGGTCTATAACTCGGGACCCTATTTTCCTCATTTGTCAAAAGAGAATGACACCCAGCTCCCTAACTGACAGAGCTATTTTAGGGATCAAGCAATTAATCATTGAAAATGTAAAAACTCTCATTTTATAACACAGCAAAATGTTAGGCACAGGACTATTCAATGAAAACTATTGTTATGCATAGTTAATTGTTGCATTTTCAAAATATTTATCTCTTGGGTGTCATTGGTGTTTGTGTTTGTAAACATATACACCTGTCAGTAAGCCTCAGCCTGTAGCTAATCAGATAAAAACTCTAGGAATATAGGGAAAAAGAAAAGAAAAAATACAAACCCAGTTTGAGTAATAAAAAAGAAGCAATAGGAGTTCCCATCATGGCTCAGTGGAAACAAATCTGGCTAGTATCCACGAGAACACAGCTTTGATCCCTGGCCTCGTTCAGTGGTGAATTAAAGATCCAGCATTGCTGTGAGCTGTGGCGTGGGTCGCAGATGTGGCTCAGATCTGGCATTGCTGTGGCTGCGGCGTAGGCCTGCAGCTGTAGCTTGTAGCTCCGATTCGACCCCTAGTCTGAACACTTCCATATGCTGAGGGTGAGGCCCTAAAGAAGTGAAAAAAAAAAAAAGAAGCAATGAACTTAAGGTGGAAATAAATCACCAGCTCTAGTTTTATGTATTTCACTTCTAAAGTTTATGCAAGTTTCCTTACATACAGTCTTGGTTTTCAATTTTGACAATTTTATTAGTAATACTGAAAGATTTTAAACTGTCATTACATTTAATCTTCTTCCTAAAGCTCCTTGTTTCTTTGGCAGTAAAGACATAAATTGTCATTGCCTATTCCATTGAACTTTGAAGTATAAAATTCTTTTTGCTTAGCTAACCTAAATCAGCCATGTAATGTCACCCCTTTGGGTAATAATTATACCTGAAATATGCACCTGAGTAGAAGAAAGCAAAACATCTCAATTCCAGCTTCGTTTCACTTTGTTTTATGATAAGTGATTTATGTATTTCTTGGGTGTCCTATTATTCAACAGAAATAAACCTCTTCACCTCCCAGAGTATTTGTATATATATGCAATGAATTACCTCCCCTCCCCCTCACAAGCGCATGCGTGTACACACACAGTTCCAATTTTTGGAAATTAGCATAAAGTACATGTTACATGTTATTATTTGTCACTAAATCATTCTAATAACCATATTTTTAATAAACTTAAAGATAGAGAAATTAAATTTTAGGAAACAGCACTCTAAATGTTATGTCAAATGTTCTATATAAAGTTTCACTTCATGATAGCCATTCTGAACAGTGTAAGGTGGTACCTCATTGTAGTTTTGATTTGCATTTCTCTAAACATTAATGATGTTGAGCATTTTTTCATGGGCCTGTTGGTCATCTGTATATCTTCTTTGGAGAAGTGCCTTTTCAGGTCTTCTTTCCATTTTTCAATTGGATTTTTTTTTTTTTTTTTTTTTTTTTTGCTTTTGAGTTGTATGAGTTGTTTGTACATTTTGGAGCTTAAGCCCTTGTCAGTTGCATCATTTGCAACTATTTTCTCCCATTCCTTGGGTTGTCTTTTTGGTTTTTCTATGGTTTCCTTTGCTATGCAAAAGCTTGTAAGTTTGTGTCCCATTGGCTTATTTTTGTTTTTATTTCTATTACTTTGGGAGCCTGACCTAAGAAAACATTTGTACAGTTGATGTCAGAATGTTTTGCCTACACTCTTCTAGGAGTTTTAAGGTGTCTTGTCTTATGTTTAAGTCTTTAAGCCACTTTGAGTTTATTTTTGTGCATGGCCTGAGTGTGTGTTCTGCTTTCATTGATTTACATGCAGCTGTCCAACTTTTCCAGCACCACTTGCTAAAGAGACTGTTTTCTTCCCATTCTATATTCTTGCCTCCTTTGTTGAAGATTAATTGACCATAGGTGTCTATGTTTATTTCTGGGTTCTCTATTCTGTTCCATTGGTCTGTATATCTGTTTTGAATCAGGACCATACCATCTTTATTACTGTAACTTTGTGATATTTATGAAGTCTGGAAGAGTTAGGCCTCCTGCTTGGTTTTTGTTACTCAGGATTGCTTTGGCAATCCTGGGTCATTTACGGTTCCATATAAATTTTTGGATGGTTTGTTCTAACACTGTAAAAAATGTCATGGGTAATTTGATAGGAATTGCACTGAATCTGTAGATTGCTTTGGGTAGTATGGCCGTTTGAACAATATTAATTCTTCCAACCCTGGAGCATGTAATATCTTTCCATTTCTTTACATCTTCTTTAATTTCTTTGATTAATGTTTTATAGTTCTCAGCATATAAGTCTTTCACCTCCTTGGTCAAGTTTATCCCTAGGTATTTATTTTTGGGAGTGCAATTTTAAAAGGTATTTTTATATTCCTTTTCTACTATTTCATTGTTAGTATACAGAAATGCAATCAATTTCTGAATGTTAATCTTATATCCTGCTACTTTGCTGAATTTGTTGATCAGTTCAAGTAGTTTTTGGGTTGAGTCCTTAGGGTTTTCTATATACAGTATCATGTCATCTGCATACAGTGAGAGTTTTACCTCTTCTCTTCCTATTCAGATGCCTTTTATTTCCTTTGTTTGTCTGATTGCTGTGGCTAGGACTTCCAATACTAGGTTGAATAAGAGTGGTGAGAGTGGGCATCCCTGTCTTGTTCCAGATTTTAGCGGGAAGGCTTTCAGCTTTTCTCTGTTGAGTATTATATTTGCTGTGGGTTTGTCATAAATGGCTTTGATTATGTTATGTTCCTTCTATACCCACTTTGGTAAGAGTTTTTATCATGAATGAATGTTGGATTTTTGTCAAAGGCTTTTTCTTCATCTGTTGAGATGTATCATATGGTTTTTTGACTTTTCTTTTGTTAATGTGGTGTATGATGTTGATTGATTTACATATGTTGAACCATCCTTGTGAATTTGGGATGAATCCCACTTGGTTTTTGCGTATATTCTTTTTCACGTGTTGTTGGATTCGGTTGGCTAAAATTTTGTTGAGAATTTTTGCATCTATTTTCTCTTTTCTGTCTGCCTTTTTTCTCAACCTGTGTGGTTTTGTATTAGGGTGATGGTAGCTTCATACAATATATTCGAGATTATCCCTTCTTCAGTCTTTTGGAAAAGTTTAAGAAGGATGGGTATAGGTTCTTCTTTGTATGTTTGGTACAATTTGCCTATGAAGCCATCTGGTCCCGATCCTTTGTTTGTAAGGAATGTTTTTATTATTATTATACATTCAATTTCATTTCTAGTGATCAGTTTGTTCAATTGATCTTTTTTTTCTTGATTCAGTTTTGCCAGACTGTAAGTCTCTAGAAAGTTGTCCATTTCTTCCAGGTTGTCAAATTTGTTGGCATATAATTGTTCATACTATTCTCTTATGGTTTTATTGTATTTCTGCAGTATCTGTTGAGGTTTTTCCTTTTTCATTTCTTATTTTGTTCATTTGACCTCTTTTTGTCCTCTTCTTGGTGAGGATGGCCAGAGGTTTGTCAATTTAGCTTACCCTTTCAAAGAATGAGCTCTTGGTTTTATTGGGTTTTTTCCCTATTATTTTTTGAATCTCTATTTTAATTATTTCCTCTCTGATCTTTATGATTTCTTTCCTCCTGCTGACTTTAGGTTTTGTTTTTTATTATTTTCTAATTCTTTCACATTGGAGGTTAAGTTGTTGATTTGAGATTTTTTCTTCTTTTCTGAGGAAGTCCTGTATCACTATGAGTTTCCCTTTAAGCACTGCCTTTGTGGAATACCATAGATTTTTTTTTATAATAATTTTTATTTTTTCCATTATAGCTGGTTTACAGTGTTCTGTCAATTTTCTACTGTACGGTATGGTGACCCAGTTACACATACTTGTATACGTTCTTTTTTCTCACATTATCATGCTCCATGATAAGTGACCAGACAGAGTTCCCAGTGATACACAGCAGGATCTCATTGCTAATCCATTCCAAAGGAAATAGTCTGCATCTCTTAACCCTGAGCACCCCAATCATCCCACTCCCTCCCCCTCCCACTTGACAACCACAAGTCTATTCTCCAAGTCCATGATTTTCTTTTATGTGGAAAGGTTCATTTGTGTCATATGTTAGATTCCATATATAAGTGATATCGTATGGTATTTGTCTTTCTCTTTCTGATTTACTTCACTTAGTATGAGAGTGTCTAGTTCCATCCATGTTGCTGCAAATGGCATGATTTTGTTCTTTTTTATGGCTGAGTAGTATTCCATTGTGTATATATACCACATTTTCCTAATCCAATCATCTGTCAATGCACATTTGAGTTATTTCTATGTCTTGGCTGTCGGGAATAGAGCTACAATGAACATGCAGGTGCATGTTTCTTTTTCAAGGAAAATTTTGTCCAGATATATGCCCAAGAGTGGGGTTGCTGGGTCATATGGTAGTTCTATGTATAGATTTCTAAGGTACCTCCATACTGTTCTCCATAGTGGTTGTACCAACTTACATTCCCACCAACAGTGCAGGAGTGTTCCCTTTTCTCCACACCCCCTCCAGCATTTATTTGTAGACCTATTAATGATGGCCATTCTGACTTGTGTGGGGTGGTATCTCATGGTAGTTTTGATTTGCATTTCTCTAATAATCAGGGATGTTGAGCATTGTTTCAAGTGCTTGTTGGCCATCTATATCTCTTCCTTGGAGAATAGTCTATTCAGGGCTTTTGCCCATTTTTCAATTGGGTTGTTGGCTTTTATGCTGTGGAGTCGTATAGGTTGCTTGTATATTTTAGAGATTAAGCCTTTGTCAATTGCATCATTTGAAACTGTTTCCTCCCATTCTGTAAATTGTCTTTTTGCTTTCTTTTTGGTTTCCTTTGCTGTGCAGAAGTTTGTCAGTTCGATTAGGTCCCATTGGCTTATTTTTGCTTTTATTTCTGTTGCTTTGGGAGACTGACCTGAGAACACATTTGTAAGGTTGAGGTCAGAGAATGTTTTGCCTATGTTCTCTTCTAGGAGTTTGATGATGTCTTGTCATATATATAAGTCTTTCAGCCATTTTGAGTTTACTTTTGTGCATGGTGTGAGGATGTGTTCTGGTTTCATTGCTTTGCATGTAGCTGTCCAGGTTTCCCAGCAAGAACTGGTGAAAAGACTGCCTTATTCCCATTCTGTGTTCTTGCCTCCTTTGTCAAAGATTAATTGACCGAAGGTGTCTGGGTTTATTTCAGGGTTCTCTATTCTGTTCCATTGGTCTGTCTGTCTGTTTTGGTGCCAGTACCACACGGTCTTGATGACTGTGGCTTTGTAGTATTTCTTGAAGTCTGGGAGAGTTATGCCTCCTGCTTGGTTTTTGTTTCTCAGGATTGCTTTGACGATTCTGGGTCTTTTGTGGTTCCATATAAATGTTTGGATTGTTTGTTCTAGTTCTGTGAAAAATGTCGTGGGTAATTTGATAGGGATTGCATTGAATCTGTAGATTGCTTTGGGTAGTATGGCCATTTTTACAATATAAATTTTTCCAACCCAGGAGCATGTAATATCTTTCCATTTCTTTGCATCTTCTTTAATTTCCTTGATTAAAGTTTTATAGTTCTTGGCATATAAGTCCTTTGCCTCATTGGTCAGGTGTATCCCCAGGTAAGGAACACTCCCAAAGATATTCTATGACACCACTATCACCCTAATTCCAAAGCCACACAAAGATAATCACCAAAAAAGAAAACTATCTACCAATATCTTTGACAAATTTAGACACAAAAATTCTCAACAAAATTTTAGCCAACCGAAACCAGTAACATATCAAAAAGATTGTACACCATGACCAGGTGGGATTCATCACAGGTGCACAAGGATGGTTCAACATATGTAAATCAATCAACACCATACACCACATTAACAAAAGAAAATTCAAAAACCACATGATCATCTCAATAGATGCAGAAAAAGCATTTGACAAAGTCCAACATCCCTGCATGATCAAAACTCTTACCAAAGTGGGTATAGAGGGAACATTCCTTAACATAATCAAAGCCATTTATGAGAAACCCACAGCAAATATAATACGCAACAGAGAAACGCTGAAAGCCTTCCCGCTAAAATCTGGAACAAGACAGGGATGCCCACTCTCACCACTCTTATTCAACCTAGTATTGGAAGTCCTAACCAGAGCAATCAGACAAACAAAGGAAATAAAAGGCATCTGAATAGGAAGAGAAGAGGTAAAACTCTCACTGTATGCAGATGACATGATACTATATATAGCAAACCCTAAGGACTCAACCCAAAAACTACTTGAACTGATCAACAAATTCAGCAAAGTAGCAGGATATAAGATTAACATTCAGAAATTGATTGCATTTCTGTATACTAACAATGAAATAGTAGAAAAGGAATATAAAAATACAATACCTTTTAAAATTTCACCCCAAAAAATCAAATACCTGGGAATACACCTGCCATTTTTATTATAATATATCTTGGTATGGGCCTGATTTGAGTTCAACTTGTTTGGGGCCCTCTGTGCTTCCTGTATCTTGATATCTGTGTCCTTTAGATTTGGAAATTTTTAGCCATAATTTCTTCAAATATATTTTCCATCCCCTTTTCTTTTTCTTCTCCTTCTGGAATCCTTGTTTTGTTTAGATTGGCCCACTTTATTTTATCCTATAGACCTCTTAATATTGCGTTCATGTTTTTTCATTTGGTTTTCCTTCTGCTGTCCTGATTGGGTGATTTCCATTATCCTATCTTCCAAGTCACTAATTTGTTCCTCTGCTTTATTCATTCTGCTCTTCAGTGCCTTTAGCTCTGCTTGCCTCTCTTCAAATGAATTTTCTAATTTTTCTTGGCTCCTTCCTATATTTTCTAATTCCTTTATAAAGTAATCTGCCTTACTGTTCATATCCATTTTTAATGCCTTCAGTGTTTTCACTATCTCCTTTTTGAACTTGGTGTCTGTTAGACTGCAGAGGTCTGTTTAACTGTCTTCTCCTTCAGGTCAGTTCTCCTGTTCTTTTAACTGGGAATAGTCCTGAACATCCTTTTTGCTTATTTTTCTTATTCTGTGATGTTAGAGAAACCAACTACTGTCATCTTGGAAGGCCATTTATATGCATGAGCACCCCTGGGTGTTTTGTGAGGGCTTTCTGTTTATTTTTGGCATTAGGTCTGCTTTTTTGGATGCTTACTGTCTCTTTCCTCAGAGTGTACAGTCTGTTATCCCCTTGGTAGGATGCTGCACTTGCTTCTAGGAAGATGAAGGCATTGAGTAGGGCTAGTTGTCAGTGCCTGGTTGCTGGGCCCTTGACAGTGGCAAGGACTCATGCAAAGGTGTTGCATGCTGCTCCTGGTTGCAGGGTCTTGGGAAGTGGCACTGACCCTCAGGTGTGTGTGGGTGGTGCCCAGAGCATTTGGTTGTGACAACAGCAGGGCATGTGCATTCCTAGGGGAATGAGAACAACAACAGTGGTGCTTGGTTGCAGTGCTCTCCTGTGTGCTGACCTGAGTTGATTGGGCCCATAGGTGGTGCCTGTTCATGGACCCCTATTGGTGGCAGGCCATGGCTCCTCTGGAGTCTGAGATGCCTGAATTTGCACCCACTGCCTTTAGAGCACACTAGAGGAGGCCTGTAATGCTTAGCCCATGCAGGAAGTGCCACCATTTGTAGCCTGGGAAAGAGGGGCCCTTTGCCTGTAGCTCCACCTTCTGAGAATCCATGCTCTGCAGAGAAAAATATTGGTGTGGCAACCCACCCCTCCTCCTCTTGCCCTCCCCAGAAATGGCCTTGCTTCTACTATGGGCCCAGAGCAGATTCTGGGTTCCCTCAGCTGTGACACTCTGCTCCCCAGCCCTTGGCACACTGCTCCCTAACCCCTCGGGCTGTCTCAAACCAACCCTAGTCCTCTCCCTGGAAATTACCTCTGGAGCCTGATTCTCAGCACCCAGCTCCCTTCTGAGAGTCTCAGACTATGGTGATAGTTCTGTGCATCTCTTTCTCTGATTTGCCCTCCTCAGTCCAGCTGCTACACTTTGAGGCTTTGAGGTCCTTCTGTCTTGGCTGATCTCTCTGTCAGTTCAGTAGCTTCCCAGGAGTGTTAATCCTGTCTTGATTCCTTTTCCCTTGCTCTCTCTCTCTTTTCCTTTTGTTCTACCCAGTTATGTGAAGCCTTTCTTGTCCTTTTTGGAGGTTTAAGGTCTTCCAGCAGGATTCAGTAGATGTTCTGTGTGAATCATTCTACATGTAGATGGGTTTTTTTATGTGTTTGTGGGAGAAGCTGTATGCCACGTCTTACTCCTCCATCACTCTGATCCCACCTCTCTCTATGTCAAGATTTCCATCCTCAAAATATTTTTACTTGTAGTAATAAATATTTCATATCATCATCAATAACATAGAAAATTAATAATGTTAAAAGTCATTTTATACTTATTGGAAAAACAGTTCCTCACTGAGCTGTGAAAAGAAACTCTAGGTCAGATTCAAGGTTCTTCTTATTTATTGATGAGGATATGAAAGGTGTGAGTCTTCTGCAAAATGGTTTTTGTAGGGGTTTTTTGGTCTTTTTATTTTGGGGGGCTGCACCTGTAGCATATGGAAATTCCCAAGCTAGGGGTTGAAACATAGCTGCAGCTGCCAGCCTACACCACAGCCACAGGAATGCAGGACCCAAGCCGAGTCTGCAACCTACACCACAGTTCACATCAATGTCAGATCCTTAACCCAGTGAGCATGGCCAAGGATCAAACCTACATCCTCATGGATACTAGTCAGTTTTGTAAACTGCTGAGCCACAGTGGAAACTCCTGCAAAATGTTAAAACAAGGTTTTGGCTTTGTTTATAGTTGGTTTTGACACCAGAAGACAAGCATCATGGTGATTCATCAGGGCAATTTTTTGGTGTTAATCAATTTAGATGACCAGATAGGTAATTAGTTGTAACAAGGAACCCCCTTTTGTTATACCACCTTTCCTCCCCCAGGTTTCCAGACTGCATGTGCACATTCATGTGTATCCTCATCATCTGGCTTGATTGAAGGAAGCAGCTTCACATGTTTTCACTCAAAGTATGAGATAGAGTGTTCCTGTTCCAGAATATAGCCACTAATGATAGACATGATCTATATATACAGACGTAACCAAAACTCTCTTTTACCATCTCTGTACACATTAAAAAAAAAAACTTTAAAGTCAACCTAAAAGTTTTGGAATATATTGGTGTTTGTATTTACCAAAATAATACATAGCCATTGTGAAAATTCAAGTGTAATACAAAATATACATAAAAATTAGTCACAATCCTACCACCAAAAAGCAAAAAATTATATATAAAAGTCTCTTGATAGATGAATACTGAGTACAAATATTCAGGGTAAAAAAAACCTCTACTATATATTTTTTAAATATTTCTCATCTCTAGGTAATCTCTGTGTCTCCTGGTAAAAACCTAATCTTATTCAATTTAATGTCAACTCATTCCAACTAGAGTTTGGAAGGTCAATGAAGTAATTTCCCAGACAGATTAGAAATTTTTAGTCAATTAGGTTTTCCCCCTGTCCTTTGTCTCTAGAATTATATCCAGTTTTTGGTTCAGCTCACAGTACTATACTGGGTCCTCTCCCATATCATCTATTCATACTACATTTGTTTATTTACATTTATCCCTGCCAGTCTTTAATGAGATGTCCTATATGCCATCTAGTCTTCCTCCCCAAGCCTATGTCTTCTACACCCTCTTCTTTACAACAGCAAAAACTGATGATTCTCTAGCACTCAGCCACATCCACACCTTGTTTGAGGGATGAGGAAAACAGTTGGCTTCTCTCCTAGAACTCTGAGGAACTCCCTGAAATCCATCTGCCTGGATAACCTCTGCAGCCATTGCTACTCAACATCTTAATGATCTTGCAGGCCACAGAGCTTCTCTACAAGGCTTACCAATTCCCAGTCACTCTCTGAAACGCAAGACACAGGCACCTTCTGTATCCCACACCACCCTGCTCCAAGCATCACTGGTGGTTCTAGACAGCTCTATCCAATAACAGTTCAGTTCTAGGTTATCTTAAGAGAGTGACGTCTTCTCAACACAAGCTTCTAAAGTAGAGATGCATCCTCTCCACTTCTCCTCCCTCCTCCAGTTTAGACAAGCCTTACCTAACATCCAGGGAGAGGTGCCTATTGTATTTCCAAACTATTAGAGAAGCAACTTCTATCTTCTGGCTTAGCCTTTTAGAAATACAATATCCTGACCCTTACAGGTCAAAAGCCCTGGCTTTCAAGAATATGTCTCTGCTATGAGTCTCAAGAGTGTATTTTGGAACTCAGAAGCCAAGGTATTGACATTTTGTCCTCTATATTCAATGTAATCTCTCCCCTGAGACACTGCATGTGAATGAATTAATAGGGGAAAGATCACAGCAAAAAAAAAAAAAAAAAAAAAAAAAAAAAAAGGAAGTAGATTGTATTGCATGGAGAAAAATTTCAATTAAAGTAATAGAATTCTATTTATCTATCTATTTATCCACCTTCCCACTTATCTATTTCTGCGAATTTTTTTTTCTCCAGAGAATTTGGACATGTCCATTGCTTATTTCTTAGAATTTTACAGTTTTTCCACTTTGTTTGAAGCTGTGCTTTAGCAAACACATAATACATTTCTTCTGTCTTCACTATTTGGAATTAGTTTAACTGCGATTCAGTTTATTGGTTACCTTGTTTATGCCCCAAATCATAGAGTTCCAGAAGAAAACGGGCATTGTTTCAAAGGTAATAAGTTATTATTTTTTGGACAAATTAGAATATCATAATAGGTTCTTCTTCTTTTTTTTTCTTCTTATGGGGAGTAGGGAGTGGGTTGTGTGTCGATAATTCACACTGGCAAAATACCCCAAGAGCTGAATGTCATATCTGAAGCCTCTTAGGTAAGCATTTATCAGGAATTTACAATACGAAATTCTTCAATGTCCCTCTTAACTACCTCTTTCATTCTTACTGCTAACCCTTTAATTAGTTTAGGTCTCCCTAATTATCATGTAGACCAGGGCTCTGCAAACTTTTCTCATTCTGTAAAGAGCTAGACAGTAAACATTTTAGGTTCTGACTACTACCTGGTCTCTGTCACAACTACTCAACTCCTTTGAAGTAGAGCATAAGTCACCATAGAAAATACACGAGTATATGAATACATGCGTATATGGTTTATTCCATTAAGCTTTAGGTACAAAAACTAGCAGGAGTTAGACGATGGGTATCTAGACCTTTTCAATTCATCCTGCATTCTCTGGCTTATGAATCTGTGGAGGTCATGCTTTCCTTCTTTACTTAAGTATTTACCTGTTTCTCAGACTGGCATTTAAGACCTTCTCCAAAATGACAGTTAGAAAGGGAAAGAAAAATGGAACCAAGTTGAAGAAAGAGTTGGGAAAACTAATCTGCCCATAGGTTCTGGATTTGGTGAGGACAGTTCAAGACGTTTAGAAAGACATAGAAACTTAAGAGTTCCCGTCGTGGCACAGTGGTTAACGAATCATCGGACTAGGAACCGTGAGGGTGCGGGTTCGATCCCTGCCCTTGCTCAGTGGGTTAAGGACCCGGCGTTGCCGTGAGCTGTGGTGTAGTTCCCAGATGCGGCTCAGATCCCGCGTTGCTGTGGCTCTGGCGTAGGCCGGTGGCTACAGCTCCGATTCGACCCCTAGCCTGGGAACCTCCATATGCCACGGGAGTGGCCCTAGAAGAGGCAAAAAGACAAAAAAAAAAAAAAAAGACAGATATAAAAACTTTAGGCATAAACCAGGTCACTATAAATCTGCTCACCTTTCTAGGAAAGTTGGGCACCAGAGAGGAAGATCCAGATGGTCACCAAACATCAGGTGACTAGGAGGCATCATTTGCAGTTCTTTCTCTATATGAAAGGCCCTCAGCCAGGAGTCTGTGGGGTCAGGGGCAAGCTATAGCACAGTTGACGAGCCAGGCACTCGGCAGGTTTATCATCAATTCACAGTCAAGCCAAAGCTTTGTTTCTAGGCATCTGGATACCATCCAAATGGCTAGAGTTCATCATAGAACAGGGGACTGAATACATAATAAGCCAAAGAACTGAACTGACCAAGGGTTGGGAGCAAAGAGAAATGCAGTCTTAGAGCAGACATTATAAAAATCTATTCAGGAGCATGAAATTGGATGAGGTACCATAAAGGGAAGGCTACTGGTGCTGGGCGAGGTCTACTTGGGAACTGAAGCAATTAGACAGTCACTTCAGGGATCTGCCTTCTGAAATAAATGTACAATCTCCCATTCTCCATGGTGGTTAAAGAAATAGGTGATAAGAGACTAAAAGGTCGTTAAGTCAAATGCACTCAAGACTAGAGAAGATCCATAAATCCTGACTTGCAAATACTCAATGAGAAATCTAACTGCCATACTGAGCAGATGACTTGCATCAGCAAGTGATCAGATGCAGTCTGGCTTTAAGAGAAATCAAATAATATTCAAAGACCACTTTATTAAGCCATCTTGAAAAATCACTGTCCTGGACACCAATAATATTTGTCATCCATATGAGCAATTAATGTTTGCCTGTAGAAAAAAACTAAATGGAAAATCAAATCATAATTAGATGGTAACTAAGTAAGCATGGGATCAGTGCAGGGGTGATTTGATATATAAATTGTTTAATAACATTAGGCTAAGATAACATAAAGCACATCTACTTCACCATAAAAATATTCTCGGCGTGAATAGACCCAGAACATGCTGTATTCATTGCCTGCAATTACTTGCATCTCTCTTCCTTAGAGGGATATCTTTCTGGGGAAGGAAGCATTTGAGTTTCAGAGTGGGGATTTAGAGGCAAATAATCCCTTGACTCTTCTTGTATTAATATTACCAAAATTTATCTCCTGTAGCTCTTGGTTTTCTATATTTCTATGACTGGACAATACTTGTTTTGCAAGAGAAGGCTTTTATTTAAATACATTTATATTGGACAACCATATTATTATCAAGTCCTGTTAGCATGAGAATTATTCTTTGCATTTCCCATGACTTTGCTCTGCTCTGGTCTGTTACCTAACATTTTAACTCACAAGGGATAATTTATTTAATTTGTAAGGTAGTTACAGTCCTCACATACCATCAAAGGGAATACCGTGAAATGGAAACAACAGAGGCCACAAAGGCACACTAGTTCTAGTGTGAGCTGGCAGGCAGCTGATACCCCAGGTTCTTCTCCCACCTCAGGTCTGCCTCTTGCCCTTTCCTGGGGCATATAAGCTAGCGGCTGGCATCTGGAGCTGATCAGAAGACCAGTAAGGGCATAGCGATTTCTCAGACCTGAAGCCTGGGGTGCTGCTTGCCGGGATGTCTAAGACACTTGAATAATTGCTGTTTGCACTTACTGCACAGTCAGACCACGTCACTACATTTCTATGCAAGGCGAGGGCGAGGCAGAGTGGTGGTCGTGGCTCTCAGCTAACCTATTCAAACATCTTTTCCAGTTTATGAATCTATTTTCATATTTATGAAGGAGTCTTAATGTTCTGCCCTATAAGACTTTCAACCTTGTGGTTGGGAGTGGAGCTGGTTTTGTAGGCCCGAGGGCCTGCTCTGTGTATTTGTCAACATGTCACATGCCCGGTTGGTTAAATGGTTTATATGTGGACTGATGTCTTCCCTTTCTGCTATGGCCAGAGCTATGGGAAGAGTCTATCCTTATAGAGCCACAATAAGAAATAACCAAAGATGAAGCTGGTCAAATATTTTCATATCCTGTTGATTTTTTTCTTTTTTTTTTTTTTTTTTTTTTGTAAAACTTTCCCAAGACACTTTGAGATTTAAAAATAAATAAAGTCAGTGTTACAAAAAAAAAAAAAAAATACCTTATCTGGTTGGCAGACATGGACAGTTGGGGGCCTAGCTGTTGGAGGCTTGATCAATGGATCTTGTTGAAGTAATTTAATTTCAAGACTCACTACACCAAATCTACTTCCTGCCTCAATTAGTATTGGCTTAGAAGCAGATGTGGAACGAAATCTGGAGGGATTATTGATGGGCTGAGGGTAATGAGGATACAGAGGTTGAATATGAGAAGATTCAGGTTCAGAGCAGCTGGTAAAAGGAGAGACAGTGCCACACAGAATGGTCAGCCAGGAAGCACAGTAGGAGTTTTCAGTGGGAAGAAGATGAGTAAATATTGGTCTGGATAAGAACAAGGTGAAACTAACCAATATGTAAATACTGATCTGGATAAACACAAGGTGAAACTAACCAGTGCTCTAGGGAGCTCAGATCCAGGAATCTATCCTGAACACAGTCTGGAATATTAGCTACACAGAATAGAAAACAGAAAAAGCGGAGTTCCCGTCGTGGCGCAGTGGTTAACGAATCCGACTAGGAACCATGAGGTTGCGGGTTCGGTCCCTGCCGTTGCTCAGTGGGTTAACGATCCGGCGTTGCCGTGAGCTGTGGTGTAGGTTGCAGACGCGGCTCGGATCCCGCGTTGCTGTGGCTCTGGCGTAGGCCGGTGGCTACAGCTCCGATTCGACCCCTAGCCTGGGAACTTCCATATGCTGTGGGAGCGGCCCAAAAAATAGCTAAAAAAAGAAAAAAAGGAAAAGCAATGAGTACCTATGAACAAACTATTTAGTATTCTGAGGTCCTCAGTTATGGGTTGCTTAACCATGGGCAAATCACTGATACTCACCAGCTCATTTGAAAAATGGGGACAATAAAATTAATTCATGGAGTTGTAAGACAGTCCATATACAGTGTAGAGTATATTATACTTATTATATTATATTGTAATTATTATACCTGACACATACAATACTCACATAGGAAATTTTTAACCTGATAACTATGACCCGAAGGAGCATCATAATTGGGTATCAGGAAACATGTGAACCCCTTTACACTGGTTAAAGAAATTCATGTATGCGTGTGCACTTTTCCAAGAGGGTTTATATTTTTATCTGATTTTTAAGAATGCCCATGACCGGATCAAAGGTTAAGAAACACTGGGCTGATGCACGATGGTGACAGACGATTTCCCCATCTCACTCACGAGTAGGCAAAAATGTGATCCTGCTGTATGAACAGGACAGTTTCCCACTGATTCAACCTGGATAGGACTATACCTCAGGAAACAGGCCTTTAATTCTGACAGCTGGACATGGCTACTGGGCTTGGGAGTGACGAGTAAGCACAGAGCAAAGAATTATTTGGTTGACTCAATTCTTCACTTAGATTTGGTCATGCATTGGAACTTTTCTCGCCTTTCTACTTTTTCTTCCATCATTAACTGAATTATCCTCACAATTTGTGCCTGTCCGTCTATTCCAGGATGGCAAATAGAACCATACTTATCCTTTTTTTTTTTTTTTTTGCCTTTTCTAGGGCCGCTTCCACGGCATATGGAGGTTTCCAGGCTAGGGGTCCAATCGGAGCTGTAGCCACCAGCCTACGCCAGAGCCACAGCAACGCAGGATCTGAGCCATGTCTGCGACCTACAACACAGCTCACGGCAATGCGGGATCCTCAACCTACTGAGCAAGGCCAGGGATCGAACCCGCATCCTCATGGTTCCTAGTCAGATTCGTTAACCACTGCGCCACAACGGGAACTCCGAACCATACTTATCCTTGTACTTCCTGGTGAAAAAGCAAAAACATAGTCATTGTGACAAAAATAAAAAGATTCCAGAAAACCTTCTCCTCCTCCTTTTCAGATCATCCCTTTTGCCAATATTTATCAAGTAGAACATATTTAGCACCAGAGTGTTGATAGAGGATTATGCTAATAAAATGGATGCTTTCATTTATGATGAAAACAGTAATGACAGAGAATATTCTGTATAATGACAGTTACAACATCTGGATCAACTTGACAAGGTTAGAAGTAACATTTAGAAATACTGAAAAGGAGGTTTTGCATTAATATGAAATCAAGATCAGGTCTGGAAATAACCTACCTGCCATTTTTTTTGGAATGATGATAACATTAATTATTCTGTATACACTATGAAGAAAGTAAATTGAGACATAAAATGTGTTTTTTGTGAATTAAAAAATAAGTCAAGTCAGTGTAAGATTGCTTCGTCCAAGTTAATCTTTCTAGATAAATAGGAAAACATAGGATTAATAAATATGCAAAGGATCATAACTCTAGTCCCTTTAACATATTCATGAGCCAATTAAGAAAATATGGCTGGCATTCCATTATTGGTGGTAGAAGGTTTGGTTCAAAGAATAATTTGTCTTCTGATACATGAGATTATATGCTGAATTCTTTCTCATATATAACCTGCAGATAATTAATGTCTATTTTATGTCCTTTTTAAAAAATAATTTTGGTGACTATCTATAAAGCAACAACAAAACTTTTCTAAGGACAAAATAATGTTTCTTTGTGGGTGATTCTCAATACATGATTAAGTACTTAGTATTGTATTTACAGAGCCATCAATTCCTTTCTAAAGGGGCTGCCCTATTGTGGATCGAGGCATTTGCATTTACATTGCTTTACTTGTCAATCAGTTTTACTCACTGAGCTTTAATGAAGCAAGCTTAGGAACATGAACCAGAGAAAATGGTAAAACTTTCAGTGCATCTGTTTTAATGACTCAGAATCGTGCCTGTTTTAGCTGAAATGTTTTAGAGGTAATCTATACCACTGCTAGCTCAAATTTTCACCTTCAAAACTCTTTTTAATATTAGATTTGATGCCAAGATTATCAGTTTCTAAATCAGTAAGCAAAGGAAGGCCTATTTAAGTTTGTAGATGATAGGAGCAAAAGATAGATCAAAGAAAACTGATAACAAAAGATGGTACAGAGAGAGGTAAGATTTGACACAATATAAAAAAACAGTCTCTACATTGCACAAGGACAGGGATTGTGTTTGTTCAATATGGTATCTCCATTTCTTAGGACTATGTGTGTCATATAGTGGGCACTCAATAATCTTTTTTTTTTTTTTTTTTTCTTTTAGGGCTGCACCTGTGGCATATGGAAGTTCCCAGGCTAGGGGTCAAAATCAGAGCTGCAGCTGCAGACCTACTCCACAGCCATGGCAATGCCAGATCCAAGCCATGTCTGCAACCTATACCACAGCTCATAGCAATGCTGTATTCTCAACCCACTGAGCAAGACCAAGGATTGAACCCATGTCCTCATGGATACCAGTCGGGTTCATTACTGCTGAGCCACAACAGGAACTCTCAAAAATCTTTTGAGTGAACTTGTGAATAATACTACTCTCTAAAAATGCACCAGGATAGTATGTTACTGGACTACTCCAGCAGAGACAGAATAATATGTTAGGGATGTTGAATAGAGGGGTCAGGTTCCACTTAAGCATTTAGACTTAAGTGACCTTCTTTATGGTTCTACTCAATTAGGAATTTCTGTGTCTTAATATAAGAGAAACATCGTGAATAATATTATCCCTTACATGCCATTTAAAAGAAAAAAGAAAAGCAATTCCTTTGTCTGCAGGAAGTAAATTCTCAAATTCCTTACTAAGCTCTTCCATGAAGAGCCAGAATAAACTATAAACACTTCTGGAGTTCCCTGATGGCCTAGCGGGTGAAGGATCCAGTGTTGTTACTGCTGGTGTGCGGATCACTGGTAACTGCTGTGGCACAGGTTCAATCCCTAGCCCAGGACAGCCAAAAAAAAAAAAAAACAAAACCAAAAAACAAAACCCAGAAACACTTCCAGGACCAAGTAACAAATAAGATGTTACTCAAACATGTTTTATATATCAAATTTAATCAAAGTTACTTTGATTGAGACATTAAATTAGCAAGAACCAAACTGAGAGTGATTTTTTTTCAATCTTCAGGTAAATTGAAGTATTTAGCACAGTCCAATTGAGATATCTGAGCTAGTTGGTATGGGTCACTAGTTGCTACTAATCGGAAACTCTTGAATATATTTGTAGAATTTTTCTTCCTCAGTCACGTCTTGGGTTTCTCTCCTTTCCTTAAGAATAAAAATCTCAGTGCTTTTAATTAGTTTGTTTGAAAAGCAAGTTTTCAAACATCTTTCTCATGAAATCACTCATTTATCAATTGTGATAAATTGTCAGTTTCAGTGATTGGCTTAAAGCAAGACCATAAATATTCAGCTTGACTTCACAAAACATCTGCTCTTTGATTGCAATATGCTACTTTTGTGATTTTGTTTCAAGAACCCTGAGTTTTATTTACATGTACCAGATTACATCCTATAAAACTTCAAGTGACTGGTTAGCATTAAGACTGCAAATAATAACAAGATATATTCAGACACATGTTAATAAATTGGTCTTTATGGTCTTCCTTCATGGCATAATAGTTCCAAGTCTCCCAGTAATTCCACAGAAGACAGGCAAAGATGCAGAGGATTGGAGCCCATTTTAGACCTGACTAATTGCACGCATGCATAAAAGAAGTTCATCGTAATAGAATTCACTGCTAAGGCTAAAAAGCAGGATATGGAAGTTCCTGTGTGGCTCAGGGGATTAAGGATCTGATGTTGTCACTGCATTGGCTTGGGTTGCTGCTGTGGCACAGGTTCGATCGCTGGCCCAGGAACTTCCACATGCCATGGGGGTAGCCTAGATAAACAAATAAATAATAATGAGCAGGCTGTGTGTGTGAGGGTCATGGGAGTGGACAAAGATCTATCTCTTGTGAATACTGAGTTACTCAATTCAGGAAAGAAACCACTTTTTTTTTGGACTGGCTTGAGTCCTCTCTATAAAATAAGGATTCGCATGCTTTCAATTTTTGCCTCTTTACCAAAAGTTTTATAGTTTTATAGTTTCCTCACTACAAACTGAGGCCAAGGTTTGACTTCTAAAGTGCTCTTTTCAAAGTTCTTAATTACCTGAAAAATCCCTGCGTTTTCTTAAAATCCCGTGTGCATATTTACTTATAGTTTATTTAATAATTATAAATAAATTTTATTTATTATATATAAATATAATATAATACATATTATATTATGTGTTAATGTGTATTATATTATTACCTTATATCATTATATGTAATATGTATAATATATAATATATTAATATAAATATGTTATTTATAATATTTAAAATATTTATTATATACAATGTTATAAATTTATAAAATATTTATAAAATATTTATATTTAATTATAAATCATTGTTAAAATTATTAAATATTTATCTTTATTCATATTTGTATAATATTCATAATATTTAATGCATATTTATTTATTAAAGGAACTGTGTGTACATGCTTTATTCACTAATCACAGATTGAGAAGCATAGGGAAATATAAAATATTAGCAGCCCAAAAAGTGCTTCAAGAACTTTAAAACTAAGAGTATTGAATAATACATCTGGAAAAGTTAGTCAGATAATGACAGGAGAAAATCTTGGCTACCACTCTTTTAAAATCCATCATGAAATGAGCTGTTCTGTTTAGGAAATATATCTTGGCAAGTTTTTTTGTTAGTTAGCCTGTTTAATGCTGTTTTTAACTGGGAAGCATAAGAAAACAGAGCACTGATATTTGAGAGCTTTTTCTTGAGGGTTGGGGTAAAACCTGGAAGTGATGCCCAGCATTAAAATTGCATGCCATAAACACCAGTGCCTCCTAAGTCAGCCATCCGATGCTGAGTTACAGGCTCACAAGTGAGGCTAATATCAAGGCGAATTTTGCAGGTTTGTACTCAGTTTTCAATATTTTCCAAAGTTCTTGAAGCTGGCTTTTGCACGAATTTTTCTTAATTCCTTTCAACACCTGAAAAATAGATTTGCCTAGTAGTATATATAAGAAGGATTTAAATAATGCTGATCTACTTCTCTAATTAAGGCCTTCAAAGCGGTACTCATGGTCAAGCTTAACCTTTCAGGAAAGATTTCCCCAAAATGACTTGACTCACATTAGGATATAAATTACTTGTACCTTAAGCGGCTCTCCTAGGATTTATTGAAATGTTCAAAACTTCCTTTATAATGCATAGTTTAAAAGAGCAGAATTTTGAGTGGATACCCAAGAAGCGAACCACTTTGATTCATTTTTAACGTCATAAATGTAAGGCATAGATTAATAGGGAAGAAGGTATTCTCTATTTCGGTAAATATTTGTTGGCTTCATGATGTTAAACAGAAGTGAAGGATGACCCATTCATTCATATCACCTAACACTGTTTAGCCAAGTAAAAATTTTGTACACAACATTTTACACTTATGTAGAATCTAATAGCTGCAAACTATTGAGGGAATTAAACCTGCAATAGTGCTGTTAGTGATTATCACAAGTTACATATTCTGCTTTGAAAATGAATGCCTAGCAACTTTCCCAAGGATCTCAGGTAATGTTTAACCCCTGTGCTTAACTCCCCTCTGTCAGTTTCAAGATAAATTAGCAGGCACCCTAATTAGATGTCTTATTTCAGGAGCTCTGAATGGATAATTCCTGTTTCATCTTGAAAACAGCCCTGGGAAAAAAGTAGAACTTCTATTTACTGTCCTCTGTGTGATCAAATGAGGACTCTGATATTTGTTTATTTTTTTGAATTTTATCCAAAAATGCAATTCTAAAACTAACACCCCACGTGTATTTCAACTAGTAGTTGGTAAATGCTGAAAATACACCCACACTTTTAGAATAGTACTGTGAGCTGTTGTATTTTCACTCCTTTGATATAATTTTAAGTAAAAGCAACAACAATGAAAAAGTGTGGTTATATTCCCATTTTTGATTCTCCACTATTTTTAATGCACTGGCAATCAGTCCAGATTTATTTTTTTTTTTTTTTGCCCATTCAATAAATTTTTACTGAAACCCATGTTTTCTGTGGAATACATCATTCACCAAAATATTCTTATGAGTACTCTAGGCTTGGAAGAACTAAAGAAAGACAAAGAATAATTCATTGAGTGCACACACAGTACTTATACTGTATTTTGTGTGGACACATGAGACATGAAAGGTAACATCTCAAAAACAAGATTTGTTATCAGTTTATTATGAGAGAAAATGAGTGACATTGGGAATAACAGCAAAATATTTAATAGTGGACATTTCAAAATGGAGCATATTGAGAAAGATATTAAAGATAGCATCTAATACAATGATTTCAAAGTAGAAAGCACTTGAGGAAAAACTCCTGTTAAAGATTACTTGGTCATTCTATAAAATAAGTAGAAACATAAGGCATTATGTTTTCCTTAAGTAAGACATACTATTAAGATTTTTTTTGGGGGGGAACAAAGGTCACTATGAATTGGCTTGTGAAAAAAACAGCATTAAAATGTTTTTAGTCCAAAATTATGATTTTGTAATTATACCCCCAAGGCCTTAAAGTATACGAGCCAGATTCAGCTTAACCAGTGGCTTATTTTCCAGATTCCTCCCATGAGTCCAATAAAATTGGTTCTGAATCTTGGTTCCCATTTGAAGAAGCCAACTGTAGCAATTGCCAGGAACACCCTCCTAAAAACATATAAGCATGTGTGTTGGAGGCCACATCAGTGGCTTTCTCTGCAGTTAACATAAAGAGTTACCCATCCTTTTTGACCTGCAGAAAACATGAAGCAAATAGATTCAACCAAAGGCTGGTATTAAAAATCTTAAATTGTATAATCAAGGTTTCTTTTAATATATTTAATGCGAGATATACCTTTTAATATCATATAAGCTTTACTGAATCAAACCCGTGTCCACCTGTTTGCACAATAAAGTCAATCTTCTGACATGGGGTTGTGGTGAAGGAAAGAACAATGTTTATTCTAAGGTCCCCACCAAGGAGTCTAGGGCAGCTAGTGCTCAGAACACTCCAACACCTCAGTGGATTTCAGCAAAGCATTTTTAAAGGCAAAGTGAGGGAGGGGCGTCCCAGGGTATGCAATCAGCTCATGCATAATTCTGATTGGTTGATGGTGAGGTAATGGCGTGGAGTTACAGTGGTTAAGGTTATCAATCCTTAGGCACCAGTAGGTCTGGGGGCTATGTGCTCATGGTCATCAAATGGTCAATTTCTTCCATTTGGTGGGGGTTTTAGCATCTGTAAAAATAACTCAGGAAATGGGCATGAGATACTGTTATCTGGCTACTTCAGAGAGGAGCTACAGCAGAGGATATGAGGAGGAGTCTGTCCTGGGAAAGCCCCAAAGGGTCCTGCTCTATTATATAAGTAGAGACAGTGCACTTTCTACAATGAATGGGAATAAAGCCTGCTTCCCTTATCAACTGACAGGATAGATGAAATCAAACTCTAGCCACATGCCAAAATAAAATATCTTCAGTAACCAGTTGAACTTGATATTGGAAAACACTCATTAGAGAATTTGCCTGTGTACCTGGTGTCTGCAGCAAGGATTCTTCACCAACCTCCCAGGTCCTTGGAGAGCTTTTCATACTATCTTCTCTTCTTCCTAACTTCAGAGGAAGCCATCTGCTATTTACACTGCCAGGAACAGGATCTCAAAAAGCCTTGAGCTGTTTTACTTGTTTTTATCACAGTCTTGCTGTTACCTGTTATGCCAGCGATCTATGAGATTCATAGCCAGGCTCCCCAGTTCCACTCCCTCTAGAAAACCCTTTTCTCACTGACTTCCTGAGGACGTTTCCCCTTGTGTTTATTCTGCAGGTCCATGTCTCTTGTCTTGTTTTTCTTCCATGCATTCAATGTCTGTAAATAGCAAGCTACCAAGCATTCACCACTCCAAAAGTTTTTTTTCTCCTTGTTTTTTTTGTTTGTTTGAGAAGAGGGTGAAGTTGTTTATTTGTTTGTTCTTGTTAAATCAGAAATCAGCCCTCGTTTTATTAATATGTGAACAGGAGATTGGAAAGTAAAGGACCACACCATTGAGTGTCAGTGTGTGTCCCATCCAAGCGCCACTGTCCTAGACTGTCTGCAGGTAGCTCTTTGGAATCTGATGTGGATGGATTCTCAGAAGAGGCCTCCTGAAATGCCAGTCTCTTGTTTACTCCTTACTCAACAAGAGCTGAGCATGTCCTTCACTCCACTGCGGGGAATGGAAAAGGTCCCAGGAAGGTTGAATGGGGAGGTTTTCTTTGCTATTTATACAGTCTTTTTTGAAGAACTCAGTTCTTGTAAGCCCTGATGTCTTCCAAATGGTTGTCTAGGAAGTCAGGGAGGCAGTGGCCTATCAGAAACTGAGCTCTACCAGCCATTTACTGAGTTTTGTGTCTGAAATCAGAAACCTTTTCCTGGCACAGGCAGAATAGTACGGCAAGTCCACATTGCCTCGTGCAACACATGGATGGATGGATGGATGAATAGTTGAATAGAACACACACACATTTTTGTCATGCAGATATTGGAAAAGAAATTAAGGTCCTAGAAGGTAGGAACCTGTTTTCCATAACACTCATTTACATGCAGTGGTCTTCATGCTGCTCCTCACACAGCAGTGATTCCACTACACTGACCACCCCAGAGTGCAGCAGTGGTCAGAGATCCTCAGCTCTGCCAGCACATTCCACATGCTTACCAGCAGGCTATGGTAATGTGGGACTCCTGGGAAAATGTACTGAGTCCCGAGTGGCAGAGAGGAAGATGGTCTGGACATGGGTGCTAATGGTAGCCTTGTCCAAGACCTTTAGAATGACAATGTCAATATCAAGCAGGATGAGGTTGGGTTGCAGAAGATAGCAGAAGACCTCAAGCTCTGGGTGGTTTTCTCATCCCAGTCATATTTCCCCAAGATGACTTTGAGGTCTGCTGTCTTGATCATGGTGACCACCTGCAGGTGGGTTACACACTGGGAAGTCTCCACCATGGTACATTCATTCCCTGAGGTGCCACAGCAGACCAGGAACTGTACACCCTTGTGCAGTCTGCCATCACGCACCCTTCTGGTCCTCCATAGCCAGCATACTCCATGGGTCTTTGGAATAGGCCAGTCTCCATTTTCCTACAGACTACGAAAAAAGCACCAGCTTAGTAAGATAAACTCAGACCTTCCCATCCAAAGGAGGATGT
The DNA here is from genome assembly GCF_054392235.1 of Sus scrofa. Lineage (NCBI taxonomy): Eukaryota > Metazoa > Chordata > Mammalia > Artiodactyla > Suidae > Sus > Sus scrofa. The sequence goes on along the minus strand of NC_139393.1, from coordinate 53,752,743 downwards.
GTCAATCACAAATCTGGAAAGGTGGTCTCCATGGCAACTGTGATGACCACTAAGCCACCTAACCTGTTTCAAAGTCTGCGAGTCAGTATCTATTCTGCAAAGGAGTCCATTGTGTCTTTTTTTTTTTTTCAGATTTCACATCTAAGTGATAGCATATGATGTTGGTGTCTTATGTTAAATATTAACCAACCACCTTGACATGGCTGGCAGTAAAGACTAAGTTTAAAATAAGAGGCTCTGGAGTCAAATGAAACCTGGTTCCATTCCCAGGCACTTAACAGCAACAGGACTCTGGGCAAATTGCTCAATCTCTAAGAGCCTCAGTTTTCTTGCCTGTAAAATGACTATAGTAATAGCAGTTGTCTCATAGGGTCCCTGAGGACACTGAATGAGATAATGTGGGTAAACAGACTCAAAATATCATTATAAACATGGCCACAGTGAACTAAGCTATACTGTTCTCCTGTGACACGAGAATGGAAAATGGAGAAGGTAGCTTAGATGTGCAAGACCCCATTCAAGGGTTTTTAAAGCTTTTTTCTTATTATAAATGAAAACAAAGTTCATCTGCCATTTGACTTGAAATGCATAAATTCATGCAGCATCAGGAAAAACTGAAAGAAAATATTGGAAATGTCAATAGCTGTTCTGGTGGCTTTTTTCCTATTTTCTTTCACCCTTATATTTTCTGTTAGTGTATATGTCCTATTTTCATAATGAAACATTACCATCATTTTAGGATATAAAGAATCTCTTTTAAATTTCTTCTTTTAAAAAGTTCTATATTCTTTATTTCTTGTGATTCATAAATAAGGTTCTTAAATAAAAAAACCAAGCAGATATAAGTGATATCATATGCTATTTGTCTTTCTCTTTCTGACTTACTTCACTCAGTATGAGAGTCTCTAGTTCCATGTTGCTGCAAATGGCATTATTTTTTTTTTTTTTGTCTTTTGTCTTTTTTTTTGTTGTTGTTTTGTTGTTGTTGTTGTTGTTGCTATTTCTTGGGCCGCTCCCGCGGCATATGGAGGTTCCCAGGCTAGGGGTCGAATTGGAGCTGTAGCCACCAGCCTACGCCAGAGCCACAGCAACGCGAGATCCGAGCCGCGTCTGCAACCTACACCACAGCTCACGGCAACGCCGGATCATTAACCCACTGAGCAAGGGCAGGGACCGAACCCGCAACCTCATGGTTCCTAGTCGGATTCGTTAACCACTGCGCCACGACGGGAACTCCAACATTATTTTGTTCTTTTTATGGCTGAGTAGTATGGCTGTGTATATACCACATCTTCTTAATCCATTCATCTGCTGTTGGACATTTAGGTTGTTTCCATATCTTGGCTATTGTTAATAGTTCTGCAATGAACATACGAGTGCATGTGTCTTTTTCAAGGAAAGATTTGTCCAGATATATGCCCAGGAGTGGGATTGCTGGGTCATATGATAGTTCTATATATAGTTTTCTGAGGTACCTCCATACTGTTTTCCATACTGGCTGTACCAGCTTAAATTCCCACCAATAGGGCAGGAGGGTTCCCTTTTCTCCACATCCCCTCCAGCATTTGTTATTTGTGGACTTATTGATGATGGCTATTCTGACTGGTGTGAGGTAGTATCTCATGGTAGTTTTGATTTGCATTTCTCTAATAGTCAGTGATGTTGAGCATTTTTTCATATGCTTGTTGACCATCTGTATCTCTTCTTTGGAGAAATGTCTGTTCAGGTCCTTTCCCATTTTTCAATTGGGTTGTTGGCTTTTTTGATTTGCTTATTTTTAAATATAATAATCATCCTCCATAAGCCATAACTAAGCAGAAAAGCAGGAGGCTCTGTTGTGTTGGAAGGACAGCCATCACTTCAGTATATCTCAACATGAATGGTGTGCCTCTCTGCCCAAGAAATCAGGGCTGTGAAACTGCCCAAAAGGTCATCTAAAGGTGGAATTAAGTGTACTTGGGAGTTGCTAAACTTGAGCATAAAACTTGAAATCATTATCCAAGTATTCATTGTATGAGTGCCTTCTGTTCTGGGATTGCATGCAAAAACAAAAGTCATTCTAATCTGAAAATATTCACTAATAATCTGGTATTATTCCCCAGGCAACTCTAGTGTCCAGTGATATGTATGTGTGAGCACCAGTCTCTTGCTGATTTCAAGACATCTGATAATATGATGCAGATCACTTGAAAATGGAAATTGAAGTTGAAAGATTACTTAAAACATACATGAAGTCTTTGATAAATTAATGTCCAGCAAAATTAGACTGGCCAACAGTCTGTCCAGAGAAAATGGAAAGGATGATAGGACGAGGCAAGAAAGATGACTAAAAAAAGATTAAAAGGGACATTTAGGACAATTGAGCTTCTGGATGAATGACTCTCTTCATGGTTACCATATATAAAGATAAAATGAAGATAATCTGTTTTCACTTTATTTTGTGTTTAAAAAGTATAACAATCAGAACCAAACCTTGATTCCTTGTTGGTCATACTAAGACAGCATTCATAACATTGTGTAATATATAGTTTCAATTTTTAAAAATGAGATCATAATCAAACCTTTTTTTTTGACTATTTGTGGCCTTTTAAAATTTAAAACATCAATTTTTCATATGGTAAAAAGACTAAGAGTACATTATCTTATAATACAAACCTTGACAAAAATTAATTCCCTTCAGTAAAAGACAAGCCAGCGGAGGTTGAGTTAAACACTAATGGCCAATGATCTCATCAGTCAGGCCTGTGTAATGAAACTGCCATAAGCCAAAGGAATCAGGAGTTCCCATTGTGGCTCAGAGGTGATGAACCAGACTCGTATCCATGAGGACTTGGGTTTGATCCCTGGCCTTGCTCAGTGGGTTAAGGATCCAGCATTGCTGTGAGCTGTGATGTAGGTAGCAGAGGCAGCTTGTTTCTGGCATTGCTGTGGCTGTGGCATGGGCCAGCAGCTGCAGCTCTGATTGGACCCCTAGCCTGGGAACTTCTGTATGCTGCAGGTGTGGCCCTAAAAACAAAAAAAAAAAAAACAAAAGAGATCAGAAAGCATCCAGATTGGAGGACACATCGCAGTGCTGGGTTGGGAGGGTGTCTTACCCAGAGGGAGCATGAGAGCTCTTGTGCTCCTGCCCCATACCTTGCCCGAATCATCTTTTTCATTGGATGTTTCTGAGCTGAATCCTTTATCATAAATGGGTCATAGGAAGTAAACTGTCCCCGAGTTCAGTCAGCTCTTCTAGAATATTATGGCACCTGAGAAGATCAGGGAACCCCCAATTTGTGGCTGACGGGTCAGAAGTGTGGAGTGCGTGTGTCTTGTGACTGTATCTGACGTGGAGGCAGTCATGTGGAACTACCGTCTGAACTTGCGGGGTCTCAAGCTAACTCCTGGTAGTGGGTGTCAGAATTGAATTGAATCATTGGACACCCAGTTGCTGTCCAGGAAGTCAGAGAATTGGTCATTGATCTAGAAAAGACCCACACATTTGTTGTCCAAAGTCTTGTGAACAAAGAAAGTGTTTCTCTTTAATGACGAAAATAGTTTTGACTTTCTAGGTTTCTAAACGGGTCCTATCGTCTCTTCAGGCTTCCATGAACCATACTGTAAGAACCTCCACTTTTTATCATAAGAGGAAGATGCATTGCTCTACAAAATATACTAAACAGTAATTACACAGAGATGGAATGCGATCTTTTCTTTTTTAATTTATTTTTTTGACATATAATAGATTTACAATGTTGTGTTAATTTCTGCGGTACAGTAGAGGGATTATACACATGTATACATTATTTTTCATATTCTTGTCCATTATGGTTATCACAGAATATTGAATGTAGTTCCCTGTGTCCCTGGTCCCTGTGTTATATATAGTAGGACCTTGTTTGGAATCTTTTTTTTTTTTTTTTTTGCTTTTTAGGGTCACACCCGCAGCTTATGGAGGGTCCCAGGCTAGAGGTCTAATTGGAGCTACACCTGCCGGCCTACACCACAGCCACAGCAATGCCAGATCCGAGCCACGTCTGTGACCTACACCACAGCTCATGACAATGCCACGTCCTCAACCCACTGAGTGAGGCCAGGGATCAAACCCGAAACTTCATGGTTCCTATTTGGATTTTTTTCTGCTTTACCACGACGGGAACTCCATTGTTTGGAATCTTTTCTAGAGAGGAGAAATAGTGTTTAGAGAAGTTCTCTGACCAAAAATCATACCTTTTCTGTTTTTTTAATTTATCTGTATTATAGTTGATTTACAATGTTCTGTCAATTTCTGCTGCACAGCAAAGTGACACAGTTATACATAATACATACATTATATACATTTTTTCTCACGTTATCCCTCATTATGTTCTATCACAAGTGATTGGCTATAGTTCCCTGGGCCCTTTCTGGTTTATAAAATAATAGAACCCTGTGCATTTGCAAAGCCCATTCAGAATCAATAGGCTCTAAAAAGCATTTTCTAAAAGACTGTTTATTCAAGAATTCCATTTTCTTCAGTAAAGTAGCAATGGGAAAGGACAGTGGCAGAGGGAGGAAGAAATTAATGCATGTGAACATTATTTTGTAATCAACAGAAAGACGATAGTCTCTGCTAAATTTTCTGTCTTTCTCATTATGCTGCATGCTTCTTGAAAGCAGGAGATGCTTTTCAGTTATGTTTAAATTCCCAAGCCAAATACAGTAACTTGCACATATTCAGGATTCAATAAATGCTGAATAAGTGAATGGACAAATAGTGTCCATGTATGTGGGGTTATTAAACAGTGTTTGACTTCAGGATATGCAAGACAGGAATTGATAGTTAAATTGCAAAACAGAGATGAGATCTTTATTTTTTCATTTTTTATTTGTAAGGCTGAATCTGCAGCATGTGGAAATTCCCAGGCCAGGGGTCTAATCAGACCTGCAGCTGCCAGCCTATATGACTGCCACAGAAATAATAGATCCAAGCTACGTATGCTGCAGCTTGCAGCAATGCTGGATCCTTAACCCCCAGAGCAGGGTCAGCGATTAAACCACCATCCTCATGGACAATATGTCAGGTTCTTAACCCACTGAACCACAATAGGAACTCTCTGTAGTTAAGATCTTTAAAGATTCAGAAATCCAGAACACTTAGAAATTCATTTCTCTTCTGATTTCTTTTTGCATCTCTTCTCAATCCACTCAATACATCATTTCTCCTTTACCTAAATGTATCTGCTTTTAGCAATTTTGCTAATGGATTTAGTCAAAAAAATATTAGAACAAAATACATAAATGTCATTCAAGTATTGGGCTCCCCTAAAAGTTCAAATCTGCAATTACCCAAGCAAGGGAATTGCTGGTTCCAAAGTGGGAAATGCAGAACTATCTAGTAATAGAAAAATTTAAAGTCTGCACCCTCGGTTTTACATCTGCTTCTGCCATTTTCACATTATGTGAACTTGGTTGATAATCTTTCAGCTCAGTTACCTAATAGATAAAGTCAAATTAACAATCTGAGTTCTGCTTACTTTATAAATTTATTAAGAGCAAATTGTAAAGATAATAATATAAATAATAAAACCCTAAGAAAACTGAAAGCATTTTTATCTTCCACTCTACCTGTTTGTCAGTGGGAAAAGTTCAGTGCATATCTAGAGCCACTCAGCAGGTAATGAAAGATGAAAGTCACAGACCACATCTCCCTTCTCACTTGGTTCAGGCAGAATAAAGCTTCAACACACACAAGGCACAGGACATTTTTTGTTGTTGTTTTTGGTTTAACCCTATACCCTCTCTCTCTTACACTGCCCTGCTATACAGTAATCTGTAATAAAAATGATGATAAAGAACTCAGGTATGAGTTCCCATTATGGCTCAGTGGTGATGAAACTGACTAGTATCCATGAGGACATGGGTTGGATCCCTGGTCCCACTCAGTGGGTTAATGGTCCAGCGTTGCTGTGAGCTGTGGTGTAGGTCAGCAGCTGCAGCTCTGATTCGACCCCTAGCCTGGGAACTTCCATATGCCACAAGTGCAGCCTTAAAAAGACAAAACAAACAAACATAAAAAAAAAAACCTCAGATAAATGCCACACATGAGGGGAGTGTTTAGTAAAGGAGGACACAGAGAAGATAGTTTCTTACTCTTCACACTTCATCCTACCTCTGCCACCCACACCAGGACCTTCCCCAAAGGCCAAAGTGATGGTGATTGATAACTACTCTTTCTCTATGAGCAAAGGAAGGAATGGGAGAAATGAAGAAAAAGAAGCAACTTTCTCCCCTAAGCACCTCATTCTAGTCCATTTCAAGCAACAGATAGAAAATAAGCACAGGAAAAGCAGGCCTTGGACAAAAGACACATCTCATACAAATACTGCCCAAACATAAAAATATTCAACATGGTTTGTAAGCAACAGGAGAGCAGAATACTCAGACACTTTTCTAAGCTAGCTCTGAATAGCCTTATATTATTGAATTACTGATCCCTAAATAAAACTAACAAATTTAGACTATCCACATTGGAAAGAATAAGACAATAATGATTTTATAGCACACTAATGTTTCAGAAACTATGAAAATATCTAGCTATTTCAAAATCAGCTGTGATACAATTAAATGTAAAAGCATTTCATTGCACTTCCTAGTTATCTGACATTTATCTGAATGAAAAGTAAAACAATTCTCTTGAATTGATAGTCTTTCAGAAAACAAAAGAAGTGTCAGAGGTGTTATTGATGCCTAGAAATGAAATATTTAACCCATTCATGCAAATGATTGCATCTTGAATCCAACATAATAACATAATGTAGATAAATACACTCTCTAACACAAGTTGAAAGTATGTTCCAAACTTTTCTAAACCGCTAAAACTTTTGCAAAGATGACATGATCTTTGTGGTGAAACTGATAACATGTCATTTTTCATATAATACAAGAGAGAAGAACCGAGACAAACTCGAAATCTCTATCCATTCCCCTCAAAATTCCACCTTCTAATCGAGACCTGTGTCTGAGCCCTGCTAGATGCCTATGCAAGAAGAGTGTCAGCTCAGAAGAAATTCGAAAGAAAAACAAAACAAATTTATTTATTAGGTTAGAGAGCATTGTGATCTACAAATATTTTATTAATATTTAATGGAGTAACTTCAACCATGATATTGTTCAAATCCCTTTGACACTATGAAGCTTTGAAAGCAAAAGCCAATCACTCTATGATTACCAGTAGGAGACAACAGATTGAATTATTTCTAGGTTTAACAATTACACCTTGCATCTTTTTGCTAAAACTCACATTTCCCATAGTGAAATAAAGTGTGATCATAACTTAACAGAAGGTCTTAATGAGTTCTGTGAAGTAAGCAAACATTGACTGTGTGTACAAATGAGCTAAATTAAGTACAAATATTCTCATTGGAAGCCATGTATTGCTGCTCCATTAGATTCAAAATCACAAGACCAAGACATTATTGCTCCCACATTAACAAGCTGGAGATGCTGCAAAATCACAGCCTCGCTCTTTCCATCTCTCCCTTTCTCTTTGGCTTTCTCTCTCTACCTCTCACTCCTTCTCTCTTGTTGACATCACCATAAAATTGTGTTCATGAATAAACCTAAGTGAGCAAGATTCCAGAATGAAGAAACCAACTTTTCATATGGAAAAAAAAAAAAGGCTTGTGTCTACTCTCATCCCTAGAAAAATAACAAGATAACAAGCCAAACCAATAAACATTTAATGGCAAAGTATGGATGATCATGACAGCCAAAAACTTGAAGGTGATGCAGAAAATAAAGGACTCCACCCACCTGAAAACTCTTTCCAGATATCCTCACTGAGTGCTCAGGGGTTGTTCACCACCAGCTAGAGGCAGGTAGGGGAACAGATAAGAATAACAGCAGATTTCTTGTCAGAGAAGGGTTAAGCCAGGAGACAACAGAGCAACATATAAAGGACAGGAAGAAAATAACAATCAACCTGTATTTCTATATCCAGCAAAAGTGTCTATCAAAAAATGAAGGCAAAGAGAAGATGTTTTTTAGAAAAACAAAAGCTGAGAAAACATGTCACCAGCAGACCTATAATAAGAGATAGGCTAAAGATAGGTCTTCAAGCTGAAAGAAAACAGTACCAGCTGGAAACTTGGATCCGTAGAAAATAAAGATGAGTCCTGGAAATGGGAAGCCTGTGAATAAATAGGAAAAACATTTTTGTCATTTATTAACCTCCTTAAAGGATAATTAAGGGATGAATAGAAAACTCACTAAAAAGATTTGAAAACAAAGCTTAGTTTGATCATTTTTCAATCTCACTCAAATTAGGGAAATTGAAACAAAATAATACTAAGATATTATTCTTTGTATATCAGCTTGGCAAAATTTAAAAAATAAGGCAACATATTCTGTTGGCAAGGCTGTGGAGAAACAGACCCTCTCCTATGTTGCTGCTGGGAAATTGTTACAAAAGTTTATGGAGAAAAATGTGGAAATATTTAACAGGACCACATATGTGCTTACTTTTGACTCAGCAATCCCACTTCTAGGAATATACCCTAAAAATACTCTTGTAACAATATAAAAATACATACACATGAGGCTATTTTTTGTAGTATTGTTTGCACATTTGCCCTTGAACAATGCAGGGTCCTAGGGACACCAACCCCTGTGCAGTTGAAAATCTGAACAATTTTACAATCAGCCCTCCAAATCTGAGGTTCTATACCTGCAGATTCAAGCAATTGCAGATTATGTTTTTTTATCAAAAAAATCTGCATATAAATAGACCCATGCAGTTCAAACACGTGTTGATCAAGGGTCAACTGTATTTGCAAAATATTGCATATAAACCAAATATCCATACATATGAAAGTGTTTGATTAATGATAATACATTTAAAAAATTAAATACTTTATAGAATGAGAAAAAGAATGTGTGTATATATATATATATATATATTTATATATATGTATGACTGGATCACTATGCTGTACAGATGAAACTGACACAACACTGTAAATCATCTACACTTTAATTAAAAAAAAAAAGAATATGGAAGATTCCTCTGTAATGATTTGGAGTTTTTTCCAGGATATATTGCTAAATGAGAAAAGTAAAGTCCAGAAGAGTAGCTGTAGTGTTCTACAATTCATGTAAGAAAAAAAGGGCCTACCAAGATGACTAGAATAAAAAAGATGGATAATAACAGGTTGGAAAATTTAGAGAAATTGTAACCTTCACAACACTGCTGGTAAGAATGTAAAATGCAGTGGTGCAGCCACTTTGAAGAAACAGTCTGGCAGTTCTTCAAAAGGTTAAACATAAAGTCATCAAATGACCCAGCAATTCCACTCCTGATCATGTATTCAAGAGAAATGAAAGCATATGTCCTCACAAAATTTGTGTACAAATATTCATAACATGATGTATAATAGCCCCCAAATGGAATCAACCTAAATGTCCATCAACTGATGAATGGATAAAGAAAATGTGTTATATCGATACAAAATAATACCATTCAGCCAAAAAAAGAAATGAAGGACTGATCCATGCATGGATGAACTTTGAAAATATGCTAAGTGCAAGAAGTTAGTTATCAGGAGTTCCTACTGTGGTATTGCCACAGCTGTGGTGTAGGTTGCAGGTGGGACTCAGATTCAACCCCTGGCCCAGGAACTTCCATATGCCACAGGTGCAGCTGAAAAAAAAAAAAAGAACTTAGGTATCAAAGATCATACAGATTAGTGGTTATCTAGGGCTGGGGTGGAGGAGGAGGATGAATAGCTAACCTAAAGTTGATGTGGTTGATGGTTGAACAACTCTGTAACTAAACTAAGAATCAATAACGTGTCCTCTTTCAATAAGTGAAATTTATTGCATGTGAATTATGTAACAATAAAGGTGTTATATTAAAACAAGAAGAAAAGTAGGTGATATAAAAAACTCTCATTTGTTGTGCTCCTGTATGCAAAGAAAATGCAGGAAGGATAAATCAGGAACTAAAGAGATTTGTTACCTACAGATGGGGTGGACATGAATAAGTGGAAAGATGGGGGAAATGAAATGGAGCAATGGGGGTAAAGAGGGAGCAATAGTTCCTAATAATTGATTGATTGGTTGATTGATTGATTGGTATCCCGGAGGCAAGCATGAGGTTTCTTGATCAAGGCAGCTTACTGTTACTTAAAGTGATAACCATGCCAATTCTAGAGCAATCATCAAACACACACACACACATGATCACACTCACAGAGATATAACTTAAAAAAATCATTACTTAAGATAAAGTGAAATACTAAAAAGTATACAGTTTACTCAAAAGAAGGTAGAATTGGGGGGAACTGAGACAAAGAACAAATGGATATATAAAAACCAAAAGCCAGGATGAGAGACTTAAACCCAGTCATTTCAATGATGACATTAAATGTAAATGAACCAACAGACAAAAATTGCCTTGAGTTAGGGGCAGATATTATCAGTCGGACTTTTAAAAAATGAAAGCTATGATGTTACTGTCTTTAAGAACCCATTTTATGTATACATATGGTAAACATCATTCAAACTGGGATGTGTCTGAGAGTGAAAGGAAGCACTACTGATAATTATGCCAAAATAGTAGACATGAAAATTAGGATTGATGGTCACTCCATCTGTAAACAATGGTTAGTGGTCCGGGCTTCTCCAGTCCACAGGGTTTAGATCATAAATAGAGAAGGTCAGACTTTGCAAGTTTCTTGTCTGCTACCTCCCTTAACTTTTAAGATTTCAATATTTCTCATTATTCATTTAAAAATACTCATTGAGGGCCTCCTGAGATCCAGGACCTAACAATTCTGACTTCCAGGATTAGTGAAGGCAGCTAATCAGTAGCTGGATAAAATTGTAAATTTACTGATTAAGTGATATTAAAATGAGGCCACTCCCAAGCCTTTTGAGATGGACCACATTCTGTCTATGGAATGTGTATCTCCCTAAGTAAATCCACTTCTCACCTATTAAATAAATGCATACAAAAATAAATAAATAATAAAATGAATACAAACAGCATGGAGCTGAATTTTTCCAGGAAAGTTGTAGAATGTTTCTGAGACTAGGTGACATTTGACTCTGCATTTTAAGAATAAGTTAAAAATAAAATAGAGTCAGAGAAGGCTATTCCCAAAAGGAGCTAACACCAGTTGAAAGGACAGTTCTAAGTGGGTCTGCAGTCCTGGCTAATTGTAAAACTTCTAGCAAAGCAATAATATAGATTTTAATGAATTGAGATTAGAGGAAGGCTGGTGGGAGATAAATCTGGAAAGATGTGGGGAGAAGAATAGATTGTTAAGGATATTATAACGCTGAAATGAGTTGGATTTCGATCCTAGGTTTTGGGCAAAGGAAACCAACAGAGCTTTCCAAAGAAATAGGTGTGATCAGGTTTATAAGGGTTCAGTGCCAGGGTGATGTTTTGTGGGAAGGGATCTTTGTCTTATCTATTACCTTTAAAGTATAATTCAATCAGAATGAGCAAGTTTAAGAAATGCAAATGAAATGGGCCAAAGAAAGACTAAAATAAGGCAGTCATAGTGAAGGGCAGAATAAGATCTAGATTCAATAGACAGATTTGTAGGGATAAGCAGAGTCAAGGCCAGCTGGCTTATAGCTTGGTGGGCTTGAGTGCATTGTATTACAATTAAATGGGTTATAAAACCCAAGATAGAACTGCAAGAAAAAATGATGAATTCTTCTTTAAAAGTTGGTAATTCTACAATAGTTGTTAATAAGGATAGTATTATTAGGACAGGATGTAACCTAACCTAAGACAAATTTCTGAGCCTGATCACTCAAAAATCCAGCCAGGAACTGGATGGGTCATGTTCCATCATAACTGCCTAAGAAAATAAGGCATATGTGCATCATTCTGAATCAGCCTGAGGAGGTTTCCTTAATTATCCTATAATTCTATTTCTCTTTATTTTCCTTTGGATTTTTTAATTTTTGAGAGTATTATAATGCTATATTATTTTTAATAATAATCATGATTCCAAAATTGACCCATTTAACAAGTTCAAAATGGTTCCTTTTGTCTTATTTAATGTTTGTTGCCTGAAACAAAGACTGTTGTGCTTGTCTTTTCATTTCGCATTTGTGTAAAAAAGAAAAAAAATGCTTTCTTTCTCTTTTATGCTGAATTTTTCTATATCATTTGGATTTAAATGCATCCCTGTAAAACAGCATACAGTTATATTTTTTCATTTTTTAAAGTCTTATTGAGGTATAGTTAGTTGAGAACATCGTGATAATTTCTGCTTTACAACAAAGTGATTCAGTTATACATGTACACACATCCATTCTTTTTCAGATTCCTTTCCCATATAGACAATCACAGACTACTGGGTAGTATTCTCTGTGCTATATACAGCAGGTCCCCATTGGGCAATCATTCCGTATACCTCAGAGTACATATGCCAATCCCAGACTGCCAGTTCATCCCCCCTACCACCTGTGCCCTCTGGTAACCATATTTTTTCTCAAAGTCTATGAATCTGTGTTCTGTAAATAAATTCATTTATATCCTTTTTTAGATTCCACATATAAGTGCTATTACACAATGCTTATCTTTCACTGTCTGAATTCATTTAGTATGATAATATCTAGGTCCATCTATGTTTCTGCAATGGTATTATTTCCTTTTTTTTTTTTTTTTTTTAAGGGCTGCAGGTGCAGCATATGGAAGTTCCCAGGCTGGAGGTCAAATCAGAGCTGCAGCTGCCAGCCTACACCACAGCCACAACAAAGCTGGATCCTTAATCCACTGACCAGGGCCAGGGATTGAAACCACATCCTCATGGATTCTAGTTGGGTACATTTCCACTGAGCCGCAGTAAGAATGCCCTATTTCATTCTTTTAATGACTGAATAATATTCCATTCTATATATGTACCACATCTTCTTTACCCATTCCTCTGTCTGTGTACTGCTGTATTTTAAATCTTTCTAAAAGAAAGTCTTTGCCTTTTAATAGCATGTGAAGAGTATAATCTATTATATTTATTAAAATAACTAACACATATATGTTTATTTTGGGTTTTTTTTTTTTGCATCTTCTAGCTCTTTGCCTTATTTTTTTTAACTTATATTTTTCCCTTCTTTTCCAGTTTTATTTAGATTTAATTGACATGTAACATTATATAATTTTAAGGTTTCATCATAATCATACATGTAAATATTGTGAAATGATTACAAGAAGTTTATTTAAAACATCTATTACCTCACTATTACAATTTTTCTCCTATGATGAAATGTCTCAGATTTATTCTTTTAGTACCTTTCACATATACGCCATCATATTAACTATGATCACTATGCTGTACAATCCATCATTAGAACTTATTTCTCTTATAACCAGAAGTTTGTAGCTTTTGACCATCTTCACCCATTTTCCTGACCTCTAACCCCAGTCTCTGGCAACCATCTATCTGTTATCTCTTTCTTTGAGTTTGGATTTTTTAGTTTCCACACATAAGTGAGAATGTACATTGTTTGTCTTTCTCTGTCTGACATTTCTCATAGCACAATGCCCTCCAGGTGTATCCATGTACTTGCAAGTGAGAGGATTTCCTTTTTTTATGGCTGAATAATATTCTATTGTGTATGTATACCACATTTTATTTTCTTTTCCTATATTTTTTTTGGGGGGAGCCATATTCACGGGATGCAGAAGTTCCCAGTCCAGAGATCAAACCCATGTCATAGTAGTAATATCACATTTTTTTAATCCATTTATCTATCAACAGATACTTAGGTTGTTTTCATGCCTTGGTCATTGTAAAATAATGCTGCTATGAACATGAGGGTGCAGGCATTTCTTTGAGACTATAATTTTAGTCCATTTAGATATATACCCAGAAGTGGAATTGCTGGCTCATAGGGTAGTTCTATTTTTAACTTTTTGAAAACCTCTATGCTCTTTTCCATGATGGCTCTAACAATTTATATTCCCATCAGCAGTGCACAAGGGTTCCATTTTCTCTACATCCTCACTAGCCCTGTTATCATTTTTCTTTTTGATGATAGTATTCTAATATGTGTAAGGTGATATCTTATTGAGGTTTTTACTTGCATTTCCCTGAAGGTTAGTGATATTGAACTTCTTTTAATATACTTGTGGGCCATTTGAATGTCTTCTTTGGAAAAAATGTCTATTCACGTCTTTTGTCTATTTTTAAAATTGGATTATTTGGGTTTTTTTGCTATTGAGTTGTATGAGTCCCTTATATATTTTGGATATTAACCCATTATCAGATATATGATTTGAAAATATTTTTTTCCATTCTCTAGGCTGATTTTTACTTTGTTCATCATTTGTTTTGCTATGCAAAACCTTTTAAGTTTGATGCAATCCCACTTATTTATTTTTTATTTTTTTGCTTGTGCTTTAGGTATCATGGCCAAAAAAATTATTGCCAAGAGGAATGTCAAGGAGATTTTTCCCTAAGTTTTCTTCTAGGATTGTATAGTTTCAGATCTTACATTTACATTTTTACCCAATAGCAAGTCAATTTTTGTGAGTGGTGTAAGATAAGAGTCTAGTTTCATTCTTTTACATGTGAATATCCAATTTTCTCAGCACTATTTAATGAAGATATTGACCTTTCTCCACTGATTATTCTTGGCTCTCTTGTCAAATATTAGTTGAAGTGTATATGAAAGGTTTATTTCCAGGCTCTTGATTCTATTCCATTTTGTCTATTTTTATGTCAGTACCATACTGTTTTGGCTACTATAACTTTGGAATATAGTGTGAAATCAGGAAATTTGATCTTCCAGCTCCATTCTTCTTTCTCATGATTGCTTTGGTTGTTTAGAGTCTTTTGTGGTTTCAAACAAATTTTAGGATTGTTTTTTCTATTTCTGTGAAAAATGCCATTGGAATCTTGATAAGAGTTACATTGAATATGTAGAGTGTTTTGGGTAATATGGACATTTTAACAATATTATTTTTTCCACTGGGCCACCTTGCTGTATAGTAGAAAATTGACAGAACACTGGAAACCAGCTATAATGGAAAAAATAAAAAAAATTATTAAAAAAACAACATTGGTTTTTCCAACTCATAACCATGGGATAGCTTTCCATTTGTGTTCTTCAATTTTCTTCATCAAAATCTTGTAGCTTTTATTTCTTTATTTTTTATTCATTTATTTTCTTTTTTTGGCTTTTCTAGGGCTGCACCCAAGGCATATGGAGGTTCTCAGGCTAGGGGTCTAATCGGGATTGTAGCCACCGGCCTACGCCACAGCCACAGCAACTCGGGATCCGAGCCGCATCTGCCACCTACACCACAGTTCACGGCAATGCTGGATCCTTAACCCACTGAGCGAGGGGAGGGATCATACCCGCAACCTCATGATTCCTAGTCGGATTCATTAAACACTGAGCCACGATGGGAACTCCAAAATCTTGCAGGCTTTAGTGTGCACATCTTTTACCTCCTTAGGTAAAGTTATTCAAATTTATTTTGGTCTTTTATGCTATTGCAAGGAGAGGTGTTTTCTTCATCTCACTTTTAGATAATTAATTTTAGTGTGTAGAAATTCAACCAAATTTTGTGTATTGATTCTGTATCCTACAAATATACCAAATTTATTTACTGCTTCTAAAAGTTTTTTGTGGAATCTTTAAGGTTTTCTTTATGTATCTTGTCATCTGAAAATAGTGACGGTTTTAATTCTTCCTTTCAGATTTGAATGTCTTTTCATTTTTTTCCTGCTTGATTGCTCTGGCTAGGATTCCTACTACTACATTGAGTAAGAGTAGTGATAATAGGCATCCTTGTCTTATTCCTGATCTTAGAGGAAATTTTTTCATGCTTTCACCAATGAGTATGATGTTAGCTGTGGGCTTATATTACATTGCCTTTACTATGTTGTTTTTATATTTTATTTATTTTATATTTTATTAGTTCTTATATTTTATTAATGTGATTATGACATTGGTCGACTTGCTTATGTTGAATCATCCTTGAATCCCCAGGATGAATCCATCTTGATCATGGGTTTATGAGCCTTTTAATGTGCTGCTTAATTAAGTTTGCTGGTGTTTTGTTGAGAATTTTTGTATTTATATTCATCATGATTATGATTCCGTAGCTTTCTTATAGTGTCCTTATCTAGCTTTGGTATCAAAATAATACCGCCATCATAAAATAAGTTTGAAAGTGTTCCCATCTCTTCCATTTTTTGGAAGAGTTTGAGGACTGTCATTGATTCTCCTTTTAATGCTTGGTAAAATATATCTGTCGAAACTATGTGATCTTGGACTTTTATTTACTGGGAATTTTTTTGACTACTGATTTAATTTCCTTTTTATTGGTCTGTTCAGATTTTCTATTTTGTCATAATTCAGTCTTGGTAGGTTGAATTTATCTATTTTTCTAAGTTGTCCACTTTGTTAACTTAAGTTGTCCACTTAAGTTGTTCATAGCAGTTTCTTATTATTCTTTATATTTCTTTTTTTTTTCTTTTTTTTTTCTTTTTTTTTTTTTTTTAGGGCTGCAGCCTTGGCACATGGAGGTTCCCAGGCTAGGGGTCGAATCGGAGCTGTTGCTGCCAGCCACAGCCACAGCAATGCCAGATCTGAGCTGCATCTTTGACCTACACCACAGCTCACAGCAACGCCAGATCCTT
Organism: Sus scrofa; assembly: GCF_054392235.1. Taxonomy (NCBI): domain Eukaryota; kingdom Metazoa; phylum Chordata; class Mammalia; order Artiodactyla; family Suidae; genus Sus; species Sus scrofa. The sequence continues at coordinate 53,736,109 of NC_139393.1, read as the reverse complement.
AACCCACTGGAGCAAGGTCAGGGATCGAACCCGCAACTTCATGGTTCCTAGTCGGATTCATTTCTGCTTTTGGGAACTGCATGTATTTCTGTCATTCCTAGTCAGGAACTCCATATATTTCTGTAGTATCAGTTGTAATGCCTCCCTTTGCTTTATTTTTTATCTTTTTGTCTTTTTTTAGGGCCGCACCCACAGCCTATGGAGGTTCCCAGGCTAAAGTGTCTAATCAGAGCTGTTGCTGCCAGCCTATGCCATAGCCACAGCAACTCCAGATCCAAGCCACTTCTGCAACCTACACCACAGGTCACGGCAATGCCAGATCCTCAACCCACTGAGCAAGACCAGGGATCAAACCTGAACCTCGTGGCTCCTAGTTGGATTAATTTCTGCTGCGCCATGACGGGAACTCCTCCCTTTGCTTTATAATATTATTTATTTGGGTCCTTTTTATTCTTTTTGTGGTTCGTATAGCTAAAAGTTTGTAAATTTTATTTATCTTTTCAAGAAAAATAACCTTACTTTAAAAAAATATTTTCTGTTGTTTTCCTGTTGTCTATTTCATTTATTTCTACCCTATCTAATCTTTATTTCCTTTCTTCTGCTAACTTAGGGCTTAGTTTGTTCTTTTTTTCTAGTTCCTTGTGGTATAATGTTAAGATGTTTGAGATATTCCTTTTTTTCTTTCTATATGGATTTAATGCTGTAAATATCCCTCTTCAAACTGCGTTTGCTGCATCTCATAAGATTTGATATGTTGTGGTTCCATTTCTGTTTGTCTCAAGGTATTTTTTATTTCCCTTTTGATTTCTTCTTTGATCCATTGATTGTTCAGCAGTGTGTTGTTTAATTTTCATGTATTTGTGAATTTTACATTTATCCTCACACTATTGATTTCTAATTTCTTACCGCTATGGTCAGAAAAGATAATTGGTATTATTTCAGTCATCTTAAATTTATTGACTTGTTTCGTGGTCTAACATTTGATTTATCATAAAAAGTGTCCAATATTCCAGGCTATATTGAGCTGTAGGCAGGCTTAAAATTTGCTTCCTAGTCAAGGCAGGGCTGTGGAACATGGCTACATGGCTTGAATGACTTGTTGGCTGAATCAGGCAGAACTGTCCACTGAACTTGCTAGCTAGATAGGACTTCCAGTTTTGCTGTGTTAATGGACAGAGCTTATGACTAGACTCTACTCAGGCACCACTGCAAGTATGGATCTAGGGTGGGACCCATAGCCTCCCATGGTTAAACTTCATGGTCAGGCAGGAGTGAGGGCTAGCTATTCAGCAGTTGGCATGGCCACAGACCTGCTTCCATGCCCAGGAAGAGTGGCATGATAGGCTCCAAGGCCAGCATGGCTTATGGTTGGGGACATGAATCAGCCAGATCTTTTCAGCAAGTTCCAAGGCTTGACAAGGCCACTAGCTTGGATCCACAAATGGACAGAGCCATTGGCTGAGCTTTCTGCTCAGATGCTGTCATAAGTGGTACAACAGGATGGGCTTCACAGCTTCTCAGATGCTCTATTTGAGCTTCCTATTCAGATGGGGCTGGAAGCTATATTCAATAGCAGATGTGGCTTCAAACTTGTTTCCCTGCCCTGGCAGAACAGTATAATAGACTCCAAGGCCAGTAAGTCTCAGCTGGGGACTCAAATCAAGCAGTTCTGCCTACCAAATTCCTGGCCAGACCGTGGATGGACAGAATTCACTGCCAGGTGCTCCTGTGAAGTGAGACACAAGTTGGCCTCCTCGGTAGCATCTCACCAAGCTAAAGGATTAGATGTCAACCTTGAGACTAGTTATCTCCACTGGAGAAGCCATAGGCCCTGAGGGGCCCTCTCATTGTGTCACTGTGCCAGCCTGGAGGAGGACCAATGTGGTTAGAGTATGACCATTCCTATTACCCTTATAATAAGGTCCTTCTTGGTCTCTGTGGTCCAGAGCCATGCTTCAGCTTCACCTGCATGTTCTGGGATTTTCCCAATGGTGTACCGTCTATGGACAATTGCTAGTTGGTTGTCTTGTGACAGGGATTGAAGTCAGAAATGACCTATGTCACCATCTTGATTATGCCACTCCTTTTTTGATTTAGATTAATGAATATTGTACTTTCTTCTGGTCCAATGATTTGAAACAAATGTGTTTTATTTTAATCACCCTAGTGATTATCTTTAAGTTTTTCTAAAACATTTTTAACTTAAATTCCTCAAATTATCAGAGTCACTAATGAATGCATCCTTCCAATATTTCCACATGTAACATAAGAGCACAACCAGATTCTATAACCCAGGTTTTTATTTCTCTATTGGACCAGCAGTGCTTTTTATAGCAGTACTTCATACAACATTTTTTTGCTATATTGCTACCCACTTGCAAACAAATTGGCATGAATATGGGGAAAAAAATGTTGATTTGATGCAAAGGGAATATACATTAAAGAAATGAAAACTTATTGCTTAAAATAAAATCTGTTTAAGTGATACTCAGTAATGGATTTTTGTTGTTGTTGTTCCCTTTAATTTAACTAAGGGTATAGGGAGAATGCATATTGCTTTCATTCTAACCTAAATTGAGGGCACCAATAGAGTGACTGCAATTCAATATTCAGATAGCCAGCTTTTCCCAGGGAAAAAAAGACTCAAGTTGACTTAACAAATTCCATTTATTGAAGGCACATTCTAAGCTTCATTTTCAGTTCAGACTCCAGAAACTGACTTAGTTAATTGGGACAATTAAGAATCACCAAGGGTATAATTGCCCCTTTCATTTTGCTTTGGGAAGAAAGAAAGTGATTTATCTCAGAAAACAAGAGCCTAGGGACCTGCAAAGAAAGAGAATGAGAACATTTTGGTTAAAGGGGACTATCAGGAAAGAACTTTTATAATCAATTCAAGAGATGATAAGCCTTTACCTTCTCTCCTGGATAACAGAAATCATGGAATGTCTAAAATCAGTTGTTCTAAAATTCCTATGATTTCTCAAAGGGAAAGAGCCTGTTGGCTGTCTACATCAGCTGTTGCCCTTAGTCAGTGATAAAAGCATACAGGCACACATACATTTGCAAACGCTCACCAGAATGACTGCAAAACTAGTGCCGATTTTATGGGGATAATTAAGAATATTATCACCCAAATCAAAAGTGTAAAAAAAAAAAGTCTAGATTCTAGAGTACCTGGAGAAAATTTTAAGCCACTCTTACAATTAGTTAACTGAATATATGTCAGGTATATAGATTACATTCATATAATTGCAGAGATCTCATTTATGGTAAATATCAAATTTGAATCCTATGGAGCCTTCAACAATTTTGAGTCTCATCTCACAGCATAAACTCCTGGAGATATTTTAAAATGTAAACTTTCAAGTTTTTATTTACGATCCTACTATGAGCATGTTATATTTTATTTACTGTCATTTTAAAATATAATCCCTTAATTTTCACAAGTGGGCTGACATATGAATCTGGACAGGATGAGGAATTCATTGCAGAATAGGCCGTCTTCTGTATTTGTTGTGTCTACCTAAAACCAAAGTACAAAATTTAGTCAGATGTTCCACTATTTTGTCTACACAAGGCCACCCATCTGGCTATGAAATCTGCCCGTAACACATTGTTCTTCTCAAAAGGAATATTTTGCTTGATGAGAATAAAAGATTATTTTTATCTTCCACTTTGAAAACATTGGAATGCCATCTAGTCTTTTCTTCTAGCATCAATTTTAATTTAGTTTTAGGAAATTATGAATCATAAAATAGGTTTGATAGCATTTGAGTCTTGGATTGTTAGATCAAGTTATAATAATTTAAGTAAGAAACAAAAATGATTTACCCTATGACCATGTTAAGTGTTCCATGAAAGCTGTAAATTTGAAAAACGGCATAAGTATTTGGCTAAGGTTTAGTCAACCTTGATCTGCCTAGCTCCTCCCTTGATCTGAGCAGAAAAATGGAAGATGCCCTGTGCTAACTTACGAAAAATGACATGAGAAAGGAGGGAAAATTAGATCTATATTAGCTCTGAAGACTGAAGAAAGGAAAGTGTGAAATTGGAAAAGGCAAATTTTCTGCAGCTCATCTCTCCTGCCAAGGTCATCTGTCCTAGTGAAAGAAGACCTTCGAGTGAACTCTTTGAAGGCCTACAGGCAAATGTCTTAGTCTATTCCTGAGAACTGCTCATCTCCAGAGGAGGCCATATTTAAATTCCTAGATCTGTATTCAGCCAGATCTAGGCTGAATGCTTGATGCAGAAAGTGAAAGTTTGCTATTAAAGCTAGGTCAATCTGTCATAACTTTGCTATAATTTAAGCATCATTTTTAGCTTAATGAGAGCTAAAAATGTGTTAGATATCCTGTAGGCACATAGCACCACACCACAATTTCTTTTACACATATTCCTTCCAAAAATACTAATACAGAACCCGATATTAAGCAATCAGTTTAACCTTCTCTCGTACCAGAAAGGAACAGAGTTGATCATAACCATGACCCACCCTATGGTGTATAAGCCAGGAGGAATCTAATTTTAGTGTCATTAAAATCACAGCTCTAGTGCAAGCCTAAAATGCCAGCCATTTTTGTTTTAGTAAACAAGCATGGAGTAAATTCCTCTGAAAGTTCCAGCTAAAGTGCACATATCACCAAAAATCAGCTTTCTAGTCCTCCATCATTAATGCTTTGGCCCAGATTCATTTATCAGAAACATAGAGTTTGAATCTCAAACCCGAACAAATGAAATGCAATGTGATGAAGAACATTGCCGTTACAAACATAGGGGAAGAAAGGTCATTGGGAAAAGGGACAAAAATAAGGTGGCAGCTAAAGTGGGCATCTCTGAGGTGACCAAAGTGCCAGTGGTTGAAAGTGGAGGACTTGGTTAAGGAGAAGGGATTGAACCAAATACGCCTTCACAGAACTGTCTATATTTTCTCATATCCAAGTGGATTCTTTGCTTCCTTAAAATTCTTAAGAAACTAAAAGGAACCTAGAATGAGATTACTGCTTCATATTGTTTTAAACCCTCTAAGTGGAGATGTTAGATTTGGGAAACCACTTATAGCTCTAAAAGCAGGGCGCTCTTAATTTCCTTTAAAGTCAAGGTTTAAGTGATGTTTTTGAAAATTGCTTATTCATGCGCTTAGGTCAACTCATTCAAGGTTTTGAAAACCAACATGTTTATGATTTTCAGAAAAAAAATTTAAACTTCATAACAGCCTGCCCTAATTTACTAGCTGACTTTAAATTCTATTAGATTGTCTACTGCTTTTGAGATATTGTTGTTTTTTAAAGCAGCTTGAAATTCAAGTAGATTGTACATTTTATCAAAGCTCCAAAATAAAGTTCATGCCAAAGAGCCTACTTAGACAGGAAGACTACAATGATTATATTCCATTTTTAGCCTCCTAGAGACTAAACCAAGTTTTGAGAAGCACTGATTGGTGCAGCAAGGAATAATATAATCTTCTAATGGGATATCACCGGTTCTGAAGAATTCGTCTTCTGTTTCAACATGATTCTTTATTGCAGTCTTCAACAAAAGCTCTTCATTCCCCTCATGAAAAATTAAATTTAGTTCACCATCGTAGGGGAGGAAAGATTTTTCCTCTACCCATCTCAGATTCTCAGCTGGGGTTCTGTGCCCAAACACCTCAATAAGAGAAAAACCAACAGAAGTTTCTTAACAAGGATATCTCATAGATACCTGAGAAAAATTCAGGGATGAGTAACTCAAAGAAGTGGCTAGGACTTCAGTTTATAGAGCATTTTAGCAAAGGAAACAACAATGTACTTTAAGCGAACTGAAAAGACAAAAGAAAAAGGACCCTAAGTCTTTAAGGCAGCAAATTGTGTGGAGGTAAATATATGGGAATTAAGATAGATAAAGGCTATTTAGTTAAGTCTCCAAGCTGATAATTGTTGTCCTCAGTGATTAACTTGTGTCCTTTCTGGTAGAAGATGGGAGATAGGATACCTTTGTAAATGTATGTCCTGCTTTTAGGCCAATAGGAGAAAGGCAGAGAGGTTTTGTTTCTTTATTTTTAATCTGCTTCTTTGCAATTGCCTTTAGCTCCTTATGTCAAAGTGTCATATTTTGGCCATATTCTGCCACCCTTCACTTGAAGACTGGTGTCTGCTTTCCTGCACTCACCTAACACCTTTGAAATCTTTTGAACAGAGAATTCGTGTCATCTAAACAAAATTAGGAATGTGTGGAGAACTATGATTTGTTGCATTAAATTATATTTTTTTATTTGAAGAAAATAACTTTTTCCAACACTTTCACAACTATAATTTTTGTACTCTGGGATAAGTAATTTTAAATTATTTACTCCCAGTTGAAGTGCTTTATTAATTAGAGTAACAGAACAATTGTCTGGAAATGCAATTAATCAAGTAAGTATCTTAAACAGATGTTAAGTACTCTAAGAGAATGGGATCAAGATTATTAAGCATCTTCTGTGGGTCAGTATTAAACTTGGCACATTAAAGCTTCACCTTAATTAATTCTAACAACTGCCCTGTGAGATAAGTGTTTGCCTCCATTTTATGGGACAGAAAACTGAGGCTCAGAAAAGTAGTTTGTTCAAAGTCTTGGGTCTCGTAAATAACATTGTGACTCAGTATTATCAGTATTGTGACTCAGGTCTTTCTGACCCTGAGCCTATGTTCTTTATATGACATAGATTGTCTGATTAAAGTGGGATTAGGAGTTCCCACTGTGGTTTAGTGGGTTAAAAACCCAACATAGTGTCCCTTAGGATGTGGGTTCAATCCCTGGCCTTGCTCAGTGGGTTAAGGATCCGTTGTTGCCACAAGCTGCAGCATAGGTCACAGATGCATCTCAGATCTGACATTGCCCTGACTATGGTGTAGGCCTTAGCTGCAGCTCTGATTCAGTCCCTAGCCCTAGAGCTTCCATATACTGCAAGTGTGGCCCCAAAAGGAAAAAATTAAGTAATTAGTTAATTAACTTAAAAAATGGGTTTAGGCATACCAGTTCTGATTAAAAATAGTACATAAAGGGTGGAATAAAATAGGAGATAAAGTTTGTCTGGCATATTTTAATGGAGTCTCTTTTAGGGGTAGTTTAGAAAGACAAGAATACCAAAATGTTCAAGAGATAAACTATATCAACCTGTAGTTGTATTTCTCTTGGCCCCGAATTTTAACATAGTTCTTTAAACATAAGAATATTATTTTAAATATTCTATTTTCAGCTGTGGAAATAGACTGGCCAGCTGTTGCTGAACCATTTCTCCTTTCCTCCTGGGTGCTTAACTGGATTACAATTTGAAGCCACCATTGTACTTCGAGGTGGCCAAATGACTGAGTTCTTGCCAATGGAATGTGGGCAAACACAGCTGCCTCATTTCCAGGCAAGGTCCATAAATCCTCCTGGGTGGTAACACCCAGTGTACCCTTAAAGGTCACATGTTGAAGATGAAAGTGTGTCTGTGAGGCTGGACCCACAAATAATTGTGTAGGCTGAACTTAAAATTTCCACCATTGCGCCAGCACCTCGTAATTTACCTAAGAAATGACATCTATTGCATGAAGTAAGATGACTCTATGTCCTACTCTGCCCAAAACAGTCCCATTTATACCTCTTGCCCCAGTATATTTGGTAAAAGCCCTCTCTTGCACTCTCAAAATGCTCAGATTGAATAATAAATATAATCTTTGCAGTAGTAGGCCACAGAGACTTACACTTATGACAAATAACATTACCTTAAGTTAAAACATTAGTTATATTTGTTTTATATTGTTTCTTTTCTTTAGCATACAATAGCTAAGGAGGCTGTTTTTATTTTAAAAGTTTAAAGAAAGGCAAGCGCATATACAATAAATTGTAGTTTGTTTGATTCATTATACAGTGAGTACGTGTGTGGATGGAAAGGAAATAATATGTACAATTAACTGTTTGGTAAATATAAGCCTAGGTTTAATGACTGGCATATAGTAGTACTCAAATATTGATTGCTAATGTATTATTTCTATTATTTATCTATTTTTATGCTATTATTATCTCTAATGAATGACTGATAAAAATGTGAATTAATAAAAACTATGCAATCTTTTTGAAGATTAACCTGTTAAAATGAGTCAGTATTACCTATGTCCCAACAACCTCATTTCTAAAAATCTGTCCCCTTAGGTTGAAAATGAGGGATTTATAGTTCAAAATAATTTATGCACCAGGGAGACGTGGTAGTCTGAGTAACGGAGAATTCAGGAATAAATTTTCTACAGGCAATCCTGCATAAGGGATCAATAAAGTTTGGAAGAGGTGTGTCTTTTTCTGCATCTCAACCCTTCCTCCTTCTGTGTGTTGACCTTGTTCTCTAGAGACATTCCATCCACAAGGCCAGAGGGATGGCTGCCTGGAATCCAGATCACACCCTCACAGTTCAACAATTCCCATGTAATAAAGCTATCCTCCCTGGTTGTTCTAGCAATAGAGTTTCTCAGGGAGACCTCTCAATCCCATCCCCATCACTGAACCATCCTTGAGCCATGAGAATGGGTCATTCTGATTGGCTGATTTGAACTGGTTTAGTAGGGATATTTTGATTGGCCACTTTGATTTCCACCACTGTGGTAGTGCTTATGGGAGGGAGGATGCTAGGCTAAATAGCCCCACCAGTATCATATTGTGTGTGGCAGTGGGGTTCTGCCTGAAAGGAAGCAAAGATGGGTAGACAGACAAGTCAACAATATATCTCTACAAAATTATAGACATGTATATTTGCCCATTACATTAGTACATTAGATAATAATGCAGTAATATGCCTATTACATTATTACTCATTTGCATCAAAATTCATAGCAATTTCATATCTAGCAATAGGAATATTTATTAATGCTTACTGATACCTCCATAAGATTTAAGATTATGCAGGTAATAAGATTGTGGCCTTCATAAATACTTAATGATGTGGAAAATGTTCATAACATACCATTCTGATAGCCCCGTGTCAACGTGACTAGGCCATAGAGTACCCAAATATTTGATCCAACATTATTTTAGGTCTCTCTGTGAGCATATTTCTGGGTGAGATTAACATTTGAATTGGTAGACTGAATAAAGCCTATTGCCATCCATTCCCATTGGGGTGAGACTCAACCCTTTGAGGCTTGACTAGAACCAAGAGGTGGGGTAAAAGACAATTCTTTCATTCTCTCTGTAAGACTGTCTTTGAGCTGGGACATCAGTCTTCTGTCTTCAAGACAGACTCAGACATGGACTGGAACTTATACCATCCGCTCACCTGGGTCTCCAGTTTGTTGCCTCAGCAGATCATGGGATCTCTCAGTCTCCATAACTGTGTGAGCCACTGCCTTATAATAAATGAGGTTCTAGTTCTGTTTCTCTGCTACAGACTAATACAACCATCTTAGTGGGAAACTCAGGATATAGTAGCCATCTTTCAAAATATTTCACAAACTTGTTATTTCATCCATTGTTTCAATAAGTTTAACATATTTTATATGAATAAAAATGATTATTATAGGAGTTTCCATCATGGCTCAGCCATAATGAACCTAACAAGTATCCATGAGGACACAAGTTCAATCCCTGGCCTTGCTCAGTGGGTTGAGGATCCAGGCATTGATGTGAGCTGTGATGTAGGTCATAAACGTGGCTCAGATCCTGCGATGATATGGCTGCAGTGTATGCCAGCAGCAACAGCTCGGATTTGATCCCTAGGCTAGGAAATTCCATATGCTGTAGGTGTGGCCCTAAAAATACAAGAAAAAATGATTATCATATTCCTCTTTATGTTGCAAAGCCAGATACACACAATTTTAAGATCATTTTACAAGAGAGAACATTAGATGGAGTTTGAAAAATAAAAACTAAGTTAAATGAGAAGTTGTCTATCTCTGCCTAACAGGAAATTAGAGAGGCACTGGCTTTTCTCTTCCTCTAAGAAGTTTGGATATGAAAAAATTTGAGGTGAAATGATTGAAATATAATGAAGTAATGTCCAATTTAAATTTGATAAACATCTGCTATGTACCTGGGCTGGGTCCTGAGCACATAAGAATAATAATGGCTTTGAGGAACATAGTATGTCGACATGGCAAATAAACACATAATTTGAGCATGGTAAAGTCAAACAGAATGAGGTTTAAGGAGGCTAAGGAAGCCAGAGAGAAACTCAGGTTGCAAAAGGTTTGGATAATTCTTCCTGGAGGATGCAGTACCTGAACAAAGTCTTGAGTACTTAGTGAGGAAGAGGAATACAGACTATTTCGCATGAGAGGAAGGTCACAAAGGAAGTGAGAAAAGATAAATAGATCCAGAAACAGGTAAGTCTGAGGAACTCTTTAAGATTCCAGTTAAATTATAACCATAAAAACAGTTAAATATCAAGGTTTTATATATTTCGGCACTCACATGCTTGGTATAATATTTTAAGATGAGAAAACACACTGGTCTCTATACACTGTCATTTCCTCCTTAACATTTTTGAAAAGGGGACTTTTACACTCATTTTTCTCCAACTTGCTCATTCTGATTGAACTGTGCTTTAAAGGGGATAGATAAGATAAAGATCCCTTCCTGCAAAACAACATCACCATCGATCTAACATCGAATTCTGTCCCTAGAAGAGAATTGCATATTAAGAATAATTCTCTCTAGCTTTGACACACTCCTTTCCAACTGAGAGCAACATGACAAGGCAATCTGATCATTCGTCTCAGTAGTTTGTAATATTTCTGGCTTATAGATATATTTATCTCCATACAGCCCCACTGTGGGACTGAATCTGAAATAACCAACGCTAAACTAAAAATGTCCCCAAATGCTGGGGGTGATAGAAATGAAGGAGGAGACAGAGGACAGGAAGTGATAGGGGGAGGGAAGGGGAAAGAAAAGCAGTGCTCAGGGCCTGTTATAATCAGTTTCGGAAAGAAACCATCTGTGCGTCCCAGTCGAAATCCACCTTTTCATGCATCACTATATTTTCGTAATAATGTATTGTAATAATGTGTAACAAGTAGCTTTGTGTGATTGGTGTGAAACCTTCTTGTTAAATGTACAGGATTTATAATCATGAAGCAACTTTAAACCTTTTTCAGATGTTCCCTCTAAATGCTCTCTCTGAATTTGTTTTTGTTTTTTTTTTCCCCTCCCTCAATATAATCTAAGATAGGTTCCAAAGCTTTTCAAGACCCTCTCAGTCACTAGAAAAGTCTCATGTCAGCTCAGAAAATAAGCAGATGGATTAAATAAGCACCTTTTTTTGGTTTGTTTTGCTTTGCTTTTTAGGGCCACATCTGTGGTATTTGGAAGTTCCCAGCCTAAGTGTCGAATCAGAGCTCCACAGCCACGCAACGCGGGATCTGAGCCAGGTCTGCGACCTACACCACAGCTCATGGCAACAAGGATCCTTAACCCACTGAGCAAAGCCAAGGATTGAACCTGAGTCCTCATGGATACTAGTAAGGTGTGTTTCTGCTGAACCGTGATGGGACCTCCAGTAAGGACAATTTTTAACATTCTTCCACTAAAAGCTTTTTCCCTGTAACTCAGAAACCCTTGCCCCCCTCTTTCTTAACTCCATCTCCTCAGTCCTCACCAACCAGCATCAAACCAAGTGGAAGTGGGTCTTTAGAGAAACAGCACACTTTTAGGGAGTAGATGCAGTGATTAGCTATTGGTTCCTTCTGGACAGGGGCCACTCACTTTCATGGCACCTTGTGGGGTGTTTTTTAGGGGAAAGTAGGAAATATAATCCTGCACCATCTCTCTGGAGTAAGTCATACCACTCTTCACCTGACTTGAGGCTCCTTCTCTCCCTCAGCACTTGAGAGCACACCTCACACCCAATTTTTTTTTTTTTTTTTTTTTTTTTTTTTTGCTTTTTAGGGCCACACCTGCAGCATATGGAAGTTCTCAGGCTAGGTCGAATTGGCCTGAGCCTCATCTGCGACCTATACCACAGCTCATGGCAACACCAGATCTTTAACCCACTGAGCCAGGCCAGGAATCAAACCCACATTCTCATGGATACTAGTAGGGTTTGTTACCACCGAGCCACAACAGGAACTCCTTACACCCTCCTTTTGGAGGCCCATCTATTCCTCCAGGCAGCGAGTCTGAGCTCTCCTGTATAGCTACGGGACCCACAAGAGAACTCACTCTTTGATAGGAGTGAACCTTCTCCCAGAGCAGTGTTTTTCTCTTTGCTATCAGACAGGTACACCCTCCTCTAGAGTCTGTTGGAAGGAGTGAGATGGCACATCCCCAGTTCCAGGGCATATATGTCAATCAAGCCCTCCCCATGTGGCTGGTTCTCTTCAAGCCCTGATAATCTTTCCTAGGGAATTCTAGTTCTCTCTTTCTCTATCTCTCTCTATCACACACACACACAACCCTCATTCTTGCTCTTTTTTTTTTTTTTTTTTTGTCTTTTTGTCTTTTTGCCATTTCTTGGGCCGTACCCGCGGCATATGGAGGTTCCCAGGCTAGAGGTCAAATTGGAGCTGTAGCCACCAGCCTACACCAGAGCCACAGCAACATGGGATCCGAGCCGCATCTGCGACCTACACCACAGCTCATGGCAATGCCGGATCATTAACCCATTGAGCAAGGCCAGGGATCGAACCCGCAACCTCATGGTTCCTAGTCGGATTTGTTAACCACTGCACCACGACGGGAACTCCTCATTCTTGCTCTTAATTGCATCTCCATTATTTTCTAGGCAGGAGGTAAGTGGTGGTGACAGAGACTCTTTGCTTGACCAAACTTTAGTCAAGTCACTGAAACTTCTCCTAAGCCCATCTGTGCACTTCTTTATAAAGTCTAGTTTTAGAAAGAATTCCTGATGTCTGATCACCTGGCCTGTCTTTATCAAGAATCCTGTTAGTATAGGTAGATTTAGCCAGACGCCCCCCTTACCCTTGATGTTCCTCTTAGTAATTTTCCATCCACTGAACCTCCACCCTGCTTCCCGGCTATGAATTCTTACTGCCCCTGCTGTATTTGGAGTGACCCCAATCCCTCTCTCACCTCTCTCTCTCTTTCAGACCCCAGTGCTGTGGTCCCTAAACTCATCATGATGATCCTGAAAAAAATCTGCCTTAGCATCTGTAATAAGTGTTGTGGGATATCTTTTTCTTTAATGGTAGATCTGCTGGTACTGGCAGAAAGGCTTTACCCTGGCATCGGCTGCATGTGTGGTCTCTCCTTTCCCCTAAGGGTATGGCATTACCTAGCAGTCCTTGTGTCCTTCTCACTTTTGAGGAAACAAGCACCAAAAGAGCCCTACTGCAGCATCTTATATGTTGTTTTACTGCGGCCCCACCACCCTTAAGACTGAAAGCACCATGAGGGCAGAGACCTTGTCTGCTTATGCACTGTTGGTATTTCTCAGTGCCTGACACAGTGCCTGATACATAATATGCATTCAGTCAATAAACACCTGTTAGATGAATGAATTCTGTTCTATTTATTCTATTATGAAGGGGGAAGAAAAACTCTACTATTTAAATATGATTGCCCAAATCTCAAATTAGCAGCAGGAAACTGTGGTCTGGCTTTAAGAAGGTAAACAATTTATTTCTTTTTGCCACATAGTGATAAAACTTCATATAGACTTGTACTCATTGGAAAATTTTCCAGTATTTTCTCCATTATTAGCAGGTGCTTAAATGAGATGATATTAATTCACAGTAATTTAACCAACAGAGGAGAGTTAAGAAATTATCTGGCTATTCCATTTAAATGACAGAGATTGAGAGACGTGTGCAACATCTGAAAACCAGCTAGTTCTACCTAGGATAGAAGGCAGAACCTAGGCTGTTTTCAGTTCAGCATCTTCCTTTTGCTAAAAGAGAGGCACTAACCTTGTTCCCTCATAGAGTGCTTGCCAACCAGAGCAAGTAAAGGTTTTTATTTTGAAGGTAGTAAGAAAGTCTTCAGTTGCCAGACCCAGGATTTGTAATTTTATTGGAATAATGGAGACATTTTTAAAATGTATGACATTTTCCATACAATTCTAACCAAACTGAACATACTGGTTATATAACCAACTGAGCCTGAAATGCACGAAAGGGAATTTTTTAAGCCCTTTAAAGTAATTATTTAAGATTAATTAAATAAATTTAAGATAAAAGTCTGACATATACCATATGATATGCCTTATAGGTGGAATCTGAAAACGTGACACAAATGAACTTATTTACGAAACAGAAATAGACTCACAGACATAGAAACCAAACTTATGGTTACCAAAAGGGAAGAAGGGGGAAGGATGAATTAGGAGTTTGGGATTAATAGATACACACTATTGTATATAAAACAGATAAACAAGAACCTACTTACGGCAGAGGGAGTTATACTCAATATCTTGTAATCTGTAAGGGAAAACACTCTGAAAAAGAATGCTTATCTGAATCACTTTGCTGTTCACCTGAAACAAACACAACATTGTAAATCAACTATACTTCAATTTTAAAAATAATAAATGAATGAATGAATAAATAAATAAATTTTGAAGACATGAGTCTGATCTTAGGAAAATTGCCCGTATTTTTTTAAGTTTTTCATTAGTTTTCTTCAGCAAAAATCCATTTATTGTACATGTAATAGTAGACAGAGTTGTTTCTCCTTCCACAGAATCCCCATAGCAGTTTTGGCTGAAACTGGAACCCTGCTGTAGCAGTGGTGGGTTATCATTAGCTTTTGCCCACACCAGCAAATTTCTTATTCCTTCTGTTATATTATAAGCAATATGTAGACAGTGTATACAACTTTATCTTCTCCCAGCACCTAGCACAGAATAAATATTCATTAATATAATATTGAATATATGCATCACAATTTGAAGTTTGTGTGGTTTCTTTCTTGGAGCTACTGCTCATCTTCTTTTAAGTAGTACATTGTCAGAATCCTAAAAAATCTAAATTTTAAAAGTGATGGGAAATCTCTAAAAAAATTCAGAATACTTCTTTATAAACAAATTGTCTTTTTTTCTTCAAGCTTGACTTCTACTACTTTATGGTATTCCTGGACTTACCCTTAATATGCTTGTTACAAGGAATTATTATCTTTAGTAAGACTGCAAATGCACACCATTTTGCTTTGAACTTATGGAGGTCCTCCCAAGTTATTGTCATGTGACAACTCTCTGAGCTCACACCTCACACTAGTTCTTCTGTTCAACAATCTTGCAAGATCAAAGCATCTAAATGCTATTGAAGGCATAGCCTTTTTTCAGAAATAGCTGTATTTAAATCTTTGTTCTTTCTTTTACTGCTTTATGATGTTGACAATTTAAGTAATTTCTCTAAATCTTAGTTTCTTCTTTGATAAATAGAGATAATAGCCTATCCTCTCTCATAGAGTACTTATGATAATCAGTAAGGGGAGGGGAGTAGAACATTGGGCACGATGCCTGATTTTTAAGTACTCAATATATTTTGTTAAAATGTACAATTTAATGATTTTCATTATGCTAACTGTACATTCTTGATCTAAAGGCAACAAATCATGAGGGATCATGTACAAATAATTCCATAAAGATATTCTGAGCATCGCTGTATATAAGTGATGGTGTCAGGAAGATGAAGGTTACATAAGGTGAAGCTTCAAAGAATGTATGATTTCCTTTTTTTTTTTTTTAGTGCCGCACCCGTGGCATATGGAGGTTCCCAGGCTGGGGTCAAATCGGAGCTACAGCTGCCAGCCTACACCACAGCCACAGCAATGATGGATCCCAGCTGTGTCTGCAACCTACACCCCAGCTCACGGCAACGCCATATCCTTAACCCACTGAGCAAGGCCAGGGGTTGAACCCACAACCTCATGGTTCCTAGTTAGATTCATTGCCACTGTGCTGCAAAGGGAACTCCCCAAGAATGTATGATTTCATAAGGAAGATTCACATGTGCAGTCAAGTGCAGGAAGGCCCGTTACAGCAATAGTTGTCCAAATCAAGGTTCTTGGAAATGCTTTTGCAGTTCAGAGGAGAAAGTGATCGTGCTAAGTGATGAGAGGAGACTGGTCCAAACAGGGCTTTGCTGGAGAAGTGGCATAGAAGCAGGGTCTTAAAGGATCAGAAGGATTTAGAGAGAAAACAGTGGGGAGAATGGGCATTGCCATCTGAGGGAATCAGGCAAGGAGAGCGAAGGAAAACACAGGGAGCGTTTGTTGAGCTTCCTTGTGTTTGTGGAGTGTGGTGACTGTTGAAAGTAGGTTGTACCTTTGTAGGTTGATGGGCAGTCAGAGTTCCAAATGTCTTACCAGAGGACTGCAGGATTTTGGTATTTCCTCCTTTTGTGTATGCTTGAAATCGTGCATACAAAAAGGTTATTTGGCTTATTATATAGCTTGATGCTTTACATTCTATATTTAAGAAATCAGATGCTGATGCTTTTGTGGATCTTATTTTTCAGAATCTTTTTCTCATTTCAGAAGTTGTGACACTCTGCACTGAAAAACTGGGTTTTTTTAATTTATTTTAATGAAGTATAGCTAATGTACAAAGTTACATTAATCTCTGTTGTATAGCAAAGTGATTCATATACACATAAAACACTTTTTTCCATATTCTTTTCCATTGTGGTTTATCATAGAATATTGAGTATCGCTCCCTGTGCTATACAGTGGGACCTTGTTATTTATACGTTCTGTATATAATAGTTTGCACCTACTAATCCCAAATTCCTAATCCATCCCTCCCCCACCTTCCCGTCCCTTTGGCAACTGTAAATATATTCTCTATGCCTACAAGTCTGTTTCTATTTCGTAGATAAATTCATTTGTATCCTATTTTCGATTCCACATACAAGTGATATCATATGGTATTTGTCTTTCAATTCCTGATTTATTTCATTTTGTATGGTAATCTCTAGGCCCATCCATGTTGCTGCAAATGGTATTATGTCATTGTTTTTTACTGCTGAGTAGTATTCCATTGTATATATGTGCCACATCTTCTTTATCCATTCCCCTCTTGATGGTCATGAAATACTGTTTATTTGTTTTGTTTTGATTTATCTTTTGTCTTTTCAGGGCTGCACCTGTGGCATGTGGAGGTTCCCAGGCTAGGGGTCTCATTGAAAATGTTGCTGCCGGCCCACACCAGAGCCACAGCAACACCAAATCCAAGCCGTATCTGTGACCTACACCACAACTCATAGCAACACTGGATCCTTAACCCATTGAGCGAGGCCAGGGATTCAACCCACAACCTCATGGTTCCTAGTCGGATTCGTTTCCACTGAGCCATGACAGTAACTCTGAAATACTGTTTTAAGATACCTTGTTCTCAACATATATTGACCCTCACTAAAGACAGAAAATTACAGTAGAAATTATTAAAGGTAAGACAAATGATACAAAAATACATCAACTGGAATTCCCATGTGGTACAGTAGGTTAAGGATCCAGTGTTGTCATTGCAGCAGCTCAGTTGGCTGCTCTGGAGCAGGTTGGATTCCTGGCCCAAGAACTTCCACATGCCACAGGCGCAGCCCCCCAAAATGCAATAACAAAGTTACTGCTATACTCACTAAATCAACATTGCCTTGATTCTCATTTTGTTATCACAAAGAAATTGATCATTACATCAGTAATAAATTTAGATGCAAGAGAAAAGTAATCAATTTTACTGCCGACATGACCATTTTAAAATAATGTGTTACAAAATATTTAATTACTCTGATTCCTCTATTGCTTGCTACTAAATATGTGGCAACAATCTAGCATCTTTGAAATGATTGTAGTGAAAGTGCCACCACATTTATCTTTCTTGATCTTGGGCATTTTGTGTTCTTGATAAAGAAGCAAAATGCATTTTTTTTTTTTTTGGTATGTCTCAACCATCTGAATAGGAACTATTTTCTCAGAATCCCTAAGTAGGAGATAAACTTAAATCACACACCAGTTATTTTTCCTTGATGTTACCACAAAATAAGCAGAAATTCCAAAGATGATGAATAAGCACAAAATGAAATCTAAGTGTGAGACTTAACAGAAGCAAACACAAGGTATCTTTGAGATGGTTTTTCCAAGTTAATCATTTTTTAAATGCATTCTCATTCAGGTACTTGCCATTGTGAAAATATTACACAAATATAAATTGCTAAATGCCTTAGGCAATGATAAAATTAGTCACTCACTCTGGCATCAATCCATAAATCATTGTTGATTTATTAGTCATATATTGCCTTAGAATTATGCAATGCTCAACAGCTTACAGAGCGCTTTTACATACCTTAACCAATTTTCATCTCACAACAGGCTTTTGAGAGCAGTCAGATTCTTGTGTTCATTTTACAGGAGGAAGTGGCTTCACAGAGGGCTTAGGGACCTATCTGTGGGTCTTCTGCAGGTGAGAGACTGGAGACTGACCCCGATTTAGAACCTGCAGCCTAAAGTTCACTCAGTCACACTTAATAGCGCCAGGATGCTCAACATTAGAAACATTCTCTGACACAGCTGGGACTCAGAGAGACAGTCTCCCCACAAACTCCTAACCTAATTGGTGGATTCAAGCCAGACAAGTGAAATTCTTTATAAAAATGCAAGGCAAGAATTCAGGAGTGGTCCCGAAACAGACCACGCTGCATTTCTCAAGGAACAAAGGAGAAGACATGCTTCCTGGCTTAACCTGTTTTATTGTCACTGTTCTTAACTCCATGAAACATAGAGGGAAGGAAGAAGTATGTTCCTTGTGAAGGTTGTGAAATTTCTTCCCTTCTTTTAAGATACAGCTATGGATTCCTGAGGGATTATAATTGGTAAAAATAAATTGCAGGTCAGGTACTATATGTGCATTTTGCACTGTTATTTTCTCACTTAGCAAGAAAACCCTTAGGGGTCTGTTATTGTTATATATGTTACTGGAAGAGAAGCTGAGTCTTAGATTAAGTAATTTTTCCATGAAAACGTAGTTGGTGAGACTGAGGCCCAGCACTGTTCAATTCTAAAGCCCACATTCCTCACCACAACACTATGCTTTTCTTCCCTTCCCCATCTGTCCCTGCAAATAGCAATAACTGTACCATTCCACAGGTTTTATCCATAGAAAACTTCTTCAAATGAAGTGATTCATTCATTTATTCCAGCTCATTTGTACTGAGCCTCTTCCTTATGCCTAAATATTGGTTCTATGGTTCATGCTATACAGGATTTGCTCCCTATGCGAAAAGACAACACACACACACATACACACACCATAGAACACTACTACTGCTGATATAATAATAATTGCTTCTCATCATTGAGATCTTACTACGAGTCCAGTTACTTCAATGCATCCCATGTGGTAATACATTTAATTCTCACAGCCCTGTGATAGTCAGATCATTCCATTTATCTGATTGAATGTTATGTTGGTTTACGTTTCAGGTTATGACTTTCTTATTTCTGAGATGGTATGATAATAGTTCATTTCTAATAAATCTGAATCCAAATTGTCATTTTAGGGAAGTCGTCTTAACAGATAGTCTTACTTTAAATAATTCTCAACTACGTAGCTTTGTGATTTTAATATCAAATCATGCCCTCATTCAATAAGTGTTATCGAGTATTTACATATGTACAGCCCTGGGCTAGTTGCCATTAAGGATACTTACGTATGACATAAGCATCTCCAAGGAGCTTATTATCTAGCAATATAACAATCAAACCAGCTTGTGTACCATCAGAAATGATGCGACATGTCACTCCTTGCCTTGTTTCTCCTGCATCTACTTATGACAGCTACTCATGGATGTGCCCATTAACAACCCCACAAAGCAGACTGGGGCCTATTATGTTTCCTAAAATAATCCTAAAGCACATAAGATGACAGACACCTTGGCCCACCATTTGATGGGTCTTGGTAATCATTTGCATCCTACATCTAAATTTTAAGAGTTCCCATCATGGCTCAGTGCATTATGAACCCAACAAGTATGCATGAGGATGTGGGTTTGATCCCTGGCCTTGCTCAGTGGGTTAAGAATCCGGCATTGCCGTGAGCTGTGGAGTAGGTCACAGATGCGGCTCAGACCCAGTGTTGCTGTGGCTGCTCCGATTTGACCCCTAGCCTGGGAACTTCCATATGCTTCAAGTGCAGCCCTAAAAGGCAAAAAAATAAAAATAAATTTTAATGTCTGGGTATATATTCATTTAATATTTATTGAGCAGCCACTATGTGCCAAGCACAGTTCTTGGCCCTGAGAACACAGAAGTGAACAAAGCCTTGCCTTCATAGAGTTTGCATTCTGGTGCTGGGAAATAACAATGAATAAAGAAATGCATAGTATGACAGTTCTTAAAAGCAGCTATGGAGAAAAACACAGAATGAGGGAAAAGAGAAGGAAGTTTTCTCCAATAAAACGGAATTCGTGCAGAATCCTGAACTAAGCGAAGGATACACCATGTGGTCATTTGAGGGAGGGCTTTCCTGGCAAGGGTCATTGTGTGTGCAAAGGCCTTGATCAAAACACATTCAGCCTGTTTGAGGCTGCAATTGGATCAACAAGAAGGGATGAGGATGGAGCTGAACAGTTGCCCCCACAGCCGTCTTAGACCAAATAGGGCCTGGATACACATACCAGGAAGAAGTCTATGCAAACAGAAGCCCCAAATAAGACTGCCAGGATCCAGCTTTGCCTTCTTCTTTTTTCTTTTCTTTTTTAATGTTTTTAGGGCTGCACCCACAGCACACGGAGGGTCCCAGGCTAGGGGTTGAATTGGAGCTATAGCTGCTGGCCTACACCACAGCCACAGCAACTCAGGATCCGAGCTGCACCTAATCCACTACATGGTAATGCTGGATCCTCAACTCACTGAGTAAGGCCAGGGATGGAACCCGCATCTTCATGGACACTGGTCGGGTTAACCATTGAGCCATGATGGGAACTCTGTTTTTGTTTTAATTTTAATTCTGTGTTCTGCCTGCTTTCCCCATTCAGAATCCAGTCTCAATATAGTGAAGTGGGCCTGAGGGAGTGGAGAGAGGAACATTCTGAATGTGTGCAAATCATCATCATCACCCATTGTCGTTCTTTCAAGTCTGGAACCCACCCTGCAAGCCTGCATAGCTCGGATGGAGTCTAAACACCCCACCTCGCTCTTACCATTTCCTTTTCCCACAAAGGGCTCTGCCATAATGAGTGAATCTCGCCAGAAAATAACACCCCCACCCTTGCCTAGCTCCTGATATATACCTTCCATCTCCCACTCTTTTGGAGGCCTGATGTCAACAACACCTGAATTTAAATGTGAAACTTTTGTTTCCCTCGAGCACTGAGGGAAACTAACTTCTTGCCCTCCAGGACTAATATTTGGGGTCCAAAGAGTTTCCCCCAAATCCCTCTGGCCTGATAACCAGGCACTACAGACCCCTCCCAGGTCACGGTAGAATAAGGCAAGGAGCAAGCAGGTGGAAACACAGTGTAATAAGCCATCACTCCAGTTTGGGGGATGGCCCAGGCTTTATGGAGGAAGTGACAGTAGAACAGTCCTTGTCCCTCTACTGCTCCAGCTCCTTCACAGCTGAGACCGCTTTTGCCCGCACATCCTTCCCTGACTTGTTCTATGGACGTCCTATTCAGTGCCTGACAGGCAATCAGTCAACCAGGAAATGCATTGGAAGCCTCCTTTCAAATCCCACTGATTCATGGACTTACGTTTCATTTCCAGAACTGGAATCGGAACGCTTTCCTGTTATCCCTCTCATCAACCACCCCCTTTACCTCTAACCAGTCAAATGATTTTGACAAGCCATCCCTTTGATTCAACATGGGTGTCACCTGGAAACTTGACCTAGACAGGTGCCTCAGTGCCAGCTGCTCCTCGTCAGGGAACTATAACTCCATTGGCTGAAACCAGGCAGATATAGCCTCTTTGGTCCTTCATAATGCCTTGGTGCAAGTGATGTGAGCCAGTGATAGATGGAACCACTAGTAATATCCATTCAATATCCATTTACTGAATAATGTTAAATAATATTATTCAACTTAAACCCATAATATTTCTCTTTCTTCCCCACTCTAAGGAAATGTGTTTTATTCATTATAGCCTTAATTCCTGATACATGAATCATACTCCTTAAATGTCTAATGGATTACTGCCTTAATTAGTTAATTAATATACAAACCAGATACAGGCTAAGAGGAGCAGAGTTAGAGTGGTCTCTCAGCTATAGCATTCCCTATTCATCTCTTTCTTGTCCCAGTACCTGGAAATAGGCTTCTACTTTGTCTATTCACTGTATAATTAGCCTGTTTACACTATCTGGTATTTCAGTTCATTTATAAAACTGGGATTCCAGCCTAAACCCAACTGGTGAGTGGGATCTGAAGTCCAGTCAATGCTTAAAATTTTTTTTAAATTCTAGCTGGTTTACATTGTTCTGTCAATCATTCTTTCAGAGGGTTGGGTCATGTTCTCTGCATTCTCATCCTTTTAGCAAGCAGGCTTGCTCGATTTCAAATATCTCCCCAATCCATGGCAATCCCACAAGTTAGAAGTCACCCAGAATCTGGGAAGGACTTCCTGCACCTTTGTCAAAACCATACTTTATCTTTCCATCTCTTTTTATTTTATTTATTTTATTTTATTTTTTTATTTTTTTTAGGGCCACACCTGTGGCATATGGAGGTTCCCAGGCTAGGGGTCCAATTGGAGCTGTAGCCACTAGCCTATGCCACAGCCATAGCAATGCTGTGCAACTGCATCTTCGACCTACACACAGCTCATGGAAACACCAGATCCCTAACCCACGAAGGGAGGCCAAGGATCGAACCCACATCCTCAGGGATGCTAGTAAGTTTCATTAACCGCTGAGCCATGATGGGAACTCCTCCATCTCTTTTTAGACCCAAGACCTTATTGAATTTCTGCTCTACAAAGTAGATCACTACCAAAACTCAGCATCTTTTTCTCCCCATACTTATTCAATACAGAAAAAAAATGAGCACATTCTAGTGAGTCCTGAAAGATGGACAGTATTTTGTTAGACTGTACATTTAAAGGTGTTTCAGAAAAAATGGTGAATAAGAATGTAGAGACAAAAAACTCCATTTGACTTCTTTAGGGAATGGACAGTAAGGTTTGGAATGTAAGGTTTATTTCAGAGATTAGATGGAAATGGTTAAGTGATATGAATATAGATGACTGTATATAAGCTAAATCCTCTGATATATGGAAATCTTTTATATTAATTCAAATTACTGTCAAGATGGGACACTGAAACAAATATAATAATACATTTTATAAAATAAAGCTACGGTCTTCTATGAGTAGGAATGGGGCATCTTTGGATATGGGAGATATTCACTGGCCAAGGACTTGGAGATTATAGTTTGGGTATTGGATGGTGGATGGTATGACTATGAGAAGATGCAAAATTGTCAAAGCATGCAAAGCAAAATGGATGAGTTAGGCAGGACTAAGACCTTCTCCAGGTGCATCCTCTCTGATATGTTAGGATGCACGGATTGTTCTGCATCACTGTATCCCTTGCAATTAAATTCAGTCCAGTTTTCAAGGCCCAAGGATTTATTAAGCTATATCTGCATTCAAATATTGGTCCCTTTATTCACCAGCTGTGAGTCCTTGAGCCATTCCTATAACCTCTTAAACATTTTTTCTCCTTTGTGAAATATAATACCTGTTTCACAGATTGATAGAAGGGTTAGATGAAGTCACCTAAGCACAAGGGCCCAGTACAGTGCTTGGAATATAATAAATGCTCAGCAAATCTCAGTTTTTCTTGCCCTCTTTTTTTTTTCTCTTGACCTCTTAAAAGAATTTATTCTTTCATATATCCATGTTCACACTTGGATAGTAATTACATCTACTTTTGCTATTGAGTAAAGAACTAAAGAGGAGAATTATAATTGTAATTATACTTTAAACAATTCTATCAATATTAAGAAAGAGAAAACCATTTAATAAACATATCATCAGTTTTAAAATTGGAAATATCAAGATGGTAGGATGAGAAGTAAACTAGAGGAATGGGAAAAAAGAATAGGATAAAAAAGAGCCTTAGGCAACAAACTCTAAATGAATAAGAACTTCAAAAATATTATCAAAATTAGGAGATTGGGATTATCAGATCACACAACTATACATAAAATAGATAAACAATAAGGTCCTACAGTATAACATAGGGAACTGTATTCAATATTTTATAATACCCTGTAATGGAAAAGAATCTGAGAAATAATATATATACACATATACCTATGTGTGTAACTGAATCTCTTGCCCTGTACACCTGAAACATCGTGAATCAATTATACTTCAGTTTTTAAAAAGACTAATATTATCCAGCATATCCTTTCTTCTTCCTTACATGGGTATTTTTCTATTTTCACCATTTTCTGGCCCTTTTCAAGTCCAGTTTCCTTCATGTGTTAAGAACCAGTTTTCACACCAGAAACTGTGCTGAGGGCTCAGGATACCATAGGCAGACAGGATGAAATTCTTCCCAGTGGTAAAAGAGAGCTATAAAATACCACGATACCTGCAGTAGAGTTATTTACAAGGTGCTATGTGAGTAGAGATAAAGTGGAGTCTCGTTTTGCCTAAGGAATGAAAGATACTTCATAGGGGAGGTGATAACTAAACTGAGACTTGAAGATTGAGTACAGGTTCAGCAGCTAGGCAAGGAAATTCCAGTTACAGTGCGTTACTATTTTTTCTCCTACTGTGATCTACCCAACCGTCAATGCTTGTATAACACACACACACACACACACACACACACAATCCTTCTTTCCCATTTTCTTACTCCTGCTATTTTCTAGAAATTTAAGTTTATTGATAGAAGAAAATATCTACTAATTAGGGACGCAATAGCTATCAATTATTGAGAATTCTTGAAAACGGAAGCAGCAAAATTCATTTAAAAGATTGGTTCTTTGGGAGTTCCCACTGTGGCTCAGGTTACAAAACTGACTAGTATCCATGAGGGTGCAGATTTGATCCCTGGTCTCGCTCAGTGGGTTAAGGACTGGCGTTGCCTGTGAGCTGTAGATCGCAGACGTGGCTTGGATTCTGTGCTCCTGTGGCTGTGGTGTAGGCCAGCTGCTGCATCTCTTATTCAACTCCTAGCTTGGGAACTTCCATATGCTGCAAAATAAATAAATAAATAAATAAATAAATAAATAAATAAAATTAATTGTAACTAAGTGGTTAGTTACAGCATCACTAGAAACCACTATCTTTCACCTCAGACCTACTGAGCAAGGACTAAATAAATGAGTGAATCACAATCTCAGAATTATATCAGAATCTTCAGAGAGCTGTAATAAAAACTCGGATACACAGGCATTCCTTTTCCCTCCATCCTCATTTCTGAAACCATGTCTTTGCCCAGACCTATTGAATTAGAATTTCTGGTAATGGGAATTGAGCTTGAGAAACAAAGAAATAATATTCGCTGTGTAAATGAACAGC
This sequence comes from Sus scrofa, assembly GCF_054392235.1. Classification (NCBI taxonomy): domain Eukaryota; kingdom Metazoa; phylum Chordata; class Mammalia; order Artiodactyla; family Suidae; genus Sus; species Sus scrofa. Next base: position 53,710,690 of record NC_139393.1, on the reverse strand, counting down.
CTTCTAGGAAATTTACACCCATGTGTATTCCAAGCTGCATTTTTTGCTGTTATGTCTACATGTCCTTAGAGAATAATGAATTTTGATTTTTACCAAGAGAAACAAAATTTTTCTTAATATTAGTAAATTAGTAATGTTTTAAAATGTCCAAACCACAAGCTGTCAATTTATTGGAATATTTTCAAAGTAATTTTAATTATAACTAGTTATAAATATTTTGTTTACATTTTCTTAAAAAGATGTCTTTCTAAACATAATTTCTAAGTATAAGAAATATAAATAATTTCTAAAAATTGTTAGAATTTCCGTGGACTGCAAATGTTTTTTTCTTTACTTTTTTACTATGTTTTATTTACACTGTTCTGTCAATTTCTGTTGTACAGAGAGTCACCCCGTTACAAATATACATACATTCTTTTTCTCACATTATCCTCCACCACGTTCCATCACAAGTGACTGGATTACAGTTCCCTGTGCTACACATCATGATCTCATTGCATATCCACTCCAAATGCAATAGTTTGCATCTACCAACCCCAAACTCCCAGTCTATCCCACTCCCTCCCCCGCCCCTTTGGCAATCACAAGTCTGTTCTCCAAGTCTATGAGTTTGTTTCTTTTTTCCTGCAGATAGGTTAATTTGTGCCATATGTTAAATTCCAGATATAAGTAATATCATATGGTATTTGTCTTTCTCTTTTTGACTTACTTCACTTAGTATGAGAATCTCTAGTTCCATCCATGTTGCTGCAAATGGCATTATTTTGTCCTTTTTATGGCTGAGTAGTATTCCATTGTGTATATATACCACATCTACTTAATCCACTCATCTGTTGATGGACATTTAGGTTGTTTCCATGTCTTGGGTACTGTGAATAGTGCTGCAGGGAACATATGGGTGCTGTATCTTTTTCAATGAAAGTTTTGTCCAGATAGATGTCCAGGAGTGGGATTGCTACATCATATGGTAGTTCTATATTTGGTTTTTCTGAAGTACTGTTTTCACTAGTGGTTGTACCACTTTACTAAGAAGAAGAGAAAAAACTCAAATAAACAAAATAAGAAATGAAAAACAAGATATCTCAATGGATTCTACAAATGTTTATGTTTTTCCTCTCTGTCTTTATTATTACAATTTGCTGAGTCAAATTACAATATCTTTTTTTTTTTTTTTTTTTTGTCTTTTTGCCATTTCTTGGGCTGCTCCTGTGGCATATGGAGGTTCCCATGCTAGGGGTCTAATCGGAACTGTAGCTGCCAGCCTACACCAGAGCCACAGCAACGCGGGATCCAAGCCACATCTACGACCTACACCACAGCTCACGGCAACGCCAGATCGTTAATCCACTGAGCAAGGGCAGGGATCGAACCCGCAACCTCATGGTTCCTAGTCAGATTCGTTAACCACTGTGCCATGACGGGAACTCCACAATATCTTATTTAAAAAAAAAAAAAAAAGCAAAAACAGGTCACATAATTTTTTTGTACAGATGACTATTTTGAAAAAAAAAAGGACAGATTAGAAAGAAATTTCATTTATTAACAGTTGTTATCCAGATGGATATGTAACATAAGATGAGCTATTTTGCTATGGTTGTTGCTACATAATTTAATTATTTTAATAAATGATTCTATCAATTCATATCCTGAAGCTTTGGGAAAATAGAGAAGAGTGAGTGAGAATTTCACCTATATAGATGCTTAATTGAATTAGTTACGTAGTATTTTGAATTAAGGGTGGGATTTTTTTTCATAAAATGTATTTCTATCAATGTATTAGTTTTCTACTGATGTGTAAAAAAAAAAATTACAGCAAACTGAGTGGCTTAAAACAAACACATTTATTGTCTTGCAGTTTCTGTGGACCAGGAGTCCAAGCTTGACCTAGCTCAGAGTCTCACAAGGTGAGACTCATCAAGGTGCTGACTTGACTTTCTCTCATTTGGTGGCTTGACTGGGGAAGAATTAACTTCCAAGTCCATCCTGGTTGTTAACAGAATTTATCTCTTTACAGCTGTATGATTGAGGCCCCAATTCCTACTAGTGGTCAACTAAAATCCACACTTAAATCCTAAAATCACCACAGTTCCCATTCACATAATCCTTTCCATAGACAACTTAAACACTACTGTTTTCTTCTTCAAGTTCTGAAGAAGAATTTCTCTCTACACTCTGCTGAAATGGAATCTAACATAATGTAACAATTGTGAAAGTGACATGTTACATCTTTGCCTTATTTGGCAGTTTAACACAAGCCTGCCTCAATTCAAGGGGAGGAGATTATACAAGTGCAGGAATAAGTAGCCTCCATAAAGCATGCCTCCCTAATCAGAAATTTTATTGCACATTTTTAATGTACTTATTTATTGTTTTCTCTATGTCCTAGAATATATGTGCCTTGAGATCAGGAAGTTGTTCTTAAAATTATATTAACAGGATGGAGTTCCCATCTTGGCTCAGTGGTTAAGGAACCCGACTAGCATCCATGAGGATGTGTGTTTGATCTCTGGCCTCGCTCAGCGGGTTAAGGATCCTGCATTGCCATGAGCTGTGGTGTAGGCTGCAGATGAGGCTCAACTTGGATCCAGCATTGCTGTGTCTGGCTATGGTGTAGACTGGTAGCTATAGCTCTGATTCAACCCCTAGTCTGGGAATTTCCATATGCCGTGGGCATGGCCCTAAAAAAGACAAAAAAAAAATTGTATTAAAAGGAATTTACTTTCTTATGAATAAAATCTAGCCACAGAATATGTTCAAGTATTTTTTTTAATTACTGATAAAGTAATTACAAACTACAAACAAAGGAGGACATTAGTTGCGTTCATATTCTATAAATTTAGTGTGTTTTTAGACATATTGATTCAATAACTTACTCAGTTTTCTGACTTCATCAATTGCCTAGACCTTCCTATAATCAATCACAAAAATGTATTTAATAATTATACTAATTAGGATAAAAGCTAAGAAGATGTAGGAAAGAAGCCAGTAATACAATGAAGTAGGGCAGAAGTTTGTTTCTCATACAACAGTTTGACCATACAAACAAACTGGCAGGGCACCTCGGTTCCACAAAGTCATTCATGGACTCAGGTTCTTTCTGTCTTGTAACTGTGTCATCCCTATAGTATTATCCTTATCTATTTGGGCAAAATAAGGCCATGAACATGTTTATTTTGCAGAAAACTGTAAGAAGGAAAAAGTCACAGTCCAGGGCACTGTTTATCTCATTGGCTAAAATATAGTCACAAGGTCCACATAGTTACAAGGAAACAATGAAATCTAGATGCTAGATGTATAGCCATGCATCCAGGACAAAGGGAGAAACAGATTATTGGAAACAAATAGTAACAAGCAGTAATAGTAGACTAGTTTACCAGAGATTCTCATTAAGATAACAAATCAACATCAAATTACAACAGCTCTCTGATAACCCAGATTATTGCATCACACCTGGAATGCAAGTGTGAGTCTCCTTTGAAATGCATGTATTTGCTCACTTACAAAATAGAATTAATATGGGCTTTCCTGTATTTGTCTTACAAGTTTGTTATGATGAATAATCAGAGACTAGAGTTTTTCAATACTGCTCCCTTGAGCTGCCCATAATATAGTACTTGCACAAAGTCATTTTATAAGTATCACAATTTTTCTTTTTGACCAATACCAGATTAGCTTTCTGTAGAAAATAACATTAAAATGTTAACACACTTCTTTTTATATAAAAGTATAAGAAATTATCTTTTTGAATATTCATGGCTTTTAATTTTTCAAATTCTTTATTTCCCAAATTGTACCTAATTGTGATTTACCAAACTATTATGTTCTGATTTTTACAAGTCCCATTTGGCTTGTTATAGACAGTACAAGCAAAAATTCTTTCTCTATATGCAAAATGTCCTGTTGTACAAATTGTCTCCCTTATAATACAAGTTTCTGGAAGAACTAAGCAGAGGTCTTTTTTTTCCCCTGAAACAGCAAGTTTTTTTTTTTTCAACCTGAATATTTACCCTCTCCAAGTCATCTCTACATGTCTTAAGTGATAATTATAACTGTAAAATATTGTCTTCTTAGGTAGTGATTATATACCCTAAAGAGTCCTAATGACACAGAAAGAGTATTTTCAGGTAGAAGAAAGTGCAAAGGCACTGTTTCTGAATGTAGATGAAATATAGTCCCTATATATTACTGTAACTTTATATATTACTGTAACTTTATATTAGCCACAAAGAAAGGGCAAGGGAGAGATAATAAAAGTGGGCCTCCAGGCATATCAATCTTAAAAACCTGTCCGTACTGAATCTAATCCCAACACTCCCCACTCATCAAACACACACACATGTGCACGTATACTGCACTATTTGTGTTCTTACCTAGTTCTTTGCTCAAACTAGTTTCCCTGTGGCTTTGTCTTTGGATCCTATGTTGCCCAAACTAGCTCATACTCATTTTTAACATTCAGTTCAGCTCTTATCTCTCTAGGAGTTCTCTCTGAGCCCTTCTGGGCTCCCTGCCCTGCACATTTCTCTGATTACATTTTCTGTGATGTGTTGATCTCTTTTTATATCTGCCACCCCACTTGGCTGGAAACTCCTGGAAGGTAGCAATGCATTTGATTTCTCTCTATATAAAAATTCCTAACTTAATGCCTGGTACATGATGCATACCCAATAAAATGTGTTGAAAAGATAAGTTAATGAGCTGAAAACTATCATAATATCTGTGACAGTATTTAATGTTATGTCATTGAATTGTGGGGGTTCTAATTTAGGGGACTAATTTGTCCAAAATTTTTGGGAACTTTCATTAAAATAGTTAGTTCAATGTTCTGTTTTATAAAAGAGGAAAGAGTAAGTTACCTTAGGTTCAGCATCTATTGTGAGCAGACATTTTATGACACAAATATATACTATTATGTGCCAGAAACTGTTTTGGCAATAGATACACAAAGAAAGAAAAGAAAGAAAGAAAAAGAAAGAGAGAAAGAAGGAAAAAAAAAAAAGAAGAGAGGGAGGGAAAGAAAAGAAAAGAAAAGAAAAGAAAGAGAAACAACTTCTGCCTTTGTGGAACTCTAGGGTGAGGACAGGGAGGGGATGAGACAGGAAGTAAACAAGAAAAATAAGTAAAATATATTGAGTAATGCTAACTCCTAAGATTAACAGGAAATGTGTGACAGATAATTTCATAAAGATGATGTTATGCAAATAAAGAGGATGTTTTTAAAAATCCATCATGGAGAAATTCAAATGTAGAAACTAAGTAGGATTACATAATGCAGTCCATGCACCCACCATTCAGCATCAACAGTTATCAACTCATGGCTGATTTTGTTTCCTCTCCATCCTCACCTACTTCCCTCTCCCACAGATTATTGTGAAGTAAATAAACATCTTAACATTTGACCTGTATATATTTCAGTTCGAGGAGAAGAGTCAAAAATAAGGAATTTGCATGACTGACTTACATGACAACATGGTTTAAAAAAACATGTACTTTCAGAGTTCCCGTCGTGGCGCAGTGGTTAACGAATCCGACTAGGAACCATGAGGTTGCGGGTTCGGTCCCTGCCCCTGCTCAGTGGGATAACGATCCGGCGTTGCTGTGATCTGTGGTGTAGGTTGCAGACGCGGCTCGGATCCCGCGTTGCTGTGGCTCTGGCGTAGGCCGGTGGCTACAGCTCCGATTCGACCCCTATCCTGGGAACCTCCATATGCCGCAGGAGCGGCCCAAAGAAGTAGCAAAAAGACAAAAAAAAAAAAAAAAAAAAATGTACTTTCATCATCTTCACTTGGCGGTACCCAAGTTCAAGTCCTACAAGAATAGTGGTATCTATTTTAGAGGCTCATATGGGCTAGGACAGATTGAGTCTTGGAACACACCTTGCTTCTTTACTGATCTTCAACTTGCACATCTAGGCGCTCCGTATTCTGGTCCTATCTTACGAATGAAAACTCTTTGTGGAGTTCTCTGCTCTCTTCTCTCTCTTTCATTGGTGCCACATTCAAACCTGTTTGCCTCTCTCTGAACAACTTTATTCAAACGACTACCACTGCTCCTCATTCAAAAGCAACAACTCCTTTTCAACTCAAGTGCAGCTTCTTTCAAAATGTCCTCCTGGAATAGTACAAATCACAGTAGACTTTTCTTTTCTTTCTTTTTTTTTTTTTTTTTTTTTTTTTTTTTTTTGTCTTTTTGCCTTTTCTAGGGCCACTTCCCATGGCATATGGAGGTTCCCAGGCTGGGGGCCTAATCGGAGCTATAGCCGCTGGCCTATGCCAGAGGCCTTTTCATTTCTTAATGCTATTGCTTTTTGAGTTGGACTTTCACTGCTCAAGATTTTGTTATATATACTCTTCCATGTTTGTTTTCCTAATTTGGTTATCAGTGTCTATAGGAGAGATTATCATTTATCATTGACTTGTATCTTCTTTTTATTTTTATAGGGCCCCACCTGTGGCATATGAAAGTTCCCAGGCTAAGGGTTGAATCAGAACCGCAGCTGCCAGCCTAAGCCTCAGCCACAGCAATGCCAGATCCAAACTGCAGCTTCGACCTATGAGGCAGCAACACCAGATCCTTAACCCACTGAGCAAGGCCAGGGATCAAACCCACATCTTCATGGATACTAGTCAGATTTTTAACCCAGTGAGCCATAACGGGAAACTCCATTGATTTGTATCTTAAACATCATTGCACTGGCCACAGAACTTGTGTTCAATAAATACATATTCATTTATTAATAGATTTATTTCAGTCAAGTAACTACATGGAACTAGACATGCCAGACTGAGTTTCTTAGCATAAAATATATGTATTTAAATGTTTAACTTGCTAAACATCTCCCAAAGGGAAATTTGCTAACAACCTACAGCCTCTTAGCACATTTTAAAAAATCAAGACTCTAATTTAAACTCCTCAAGATTTGAGATTTACCTAATCATGATAAATAGTCCTGACATAGATTTCCTTGGTATTTATTTCTTAAAAAGTCACTGAAAGTCATCTCCTTAAGAAGTACCAGGAACACTTCACTGAAGACTGAATGTTCTTTCTTATTTCAAGAGAGCTCATCATAAATGCTGAGTAGGGGACAGCCTCAAAAATAGCACTGCTCAAATCTATTTCATTTATATTGCAAAGCATTTGAAAATGGAATATTTTTATGTGCTGAACCAATTTGATTTCTCTGTATGATTTGCCATTCATATTTTTTTTCCTCTCAAGCCAACGATTTTAATAGTGATTACATACAGTGACAAATATGTGAATGAAAGTGATATGGAATTGGTCATTATTCTTGATACAAACAGTGTATCATTATTAAAAAAAAAAGATATTAAAATTTACTCCAGGACCATTGTAGGAAGAAAACAAGCTGGTTATCTTGACAATATTCATTAAACTATCTTGAGTAGGTGTGGACAACTTTTAGGGGTTATTATTTCCTAGACTAACTATTTCTCAACTGCAACCTCTTTTGGAGTATGTCAACTTTCGTTTACTGTGTTTCCCCTGAATATCACTAATACCAATATGTATGTTCCTCCTTGATGGGAGGAGTTATTGGGATTATGATGTTAATCTCCTAAAGAAGAAAGAAAGATGATGCCTCTCTAGGATATTATTTGGAAGAAAATACTATCCAAGTGAGCTGATCATAATCCAGCTCAATTTTTCATCCCCAATAGGGGAAAGTCAATGGGGGAAGGCAGGGGTTATAAGCGCCCCTGCATACTCCACCCAGATGCTGGAATGTCTAAAAACCAACATCCAGCAATCCCAGATCTCAGCCTCCAGAAGAAGCAGAGAAATAGCTCTGTGGCTCAGAATCATTAGGATAAATGATAAAATCCTAAAATGTACCGAGGGCTTACTATGTGTCCGTCACAGCACTAAGTGCCTCGCAGGCATTATTTCATTTTAATTTCATCACAAACCTATAACATAGATATTATTTTATGTCCGTGTTGTAGCTGAGGAGCTGGGAGCCAGGGGGAATTAAGTTAGAGCCCCAACACTTAACTTTCCTTCACGCTACCTTTTCCCCAAGAAAATTCCTCTCCGTGGGAACTTATCTTAGCACTTATTCTTCAATATATGTCATGGCCTGTATCCCAACCCCCAATGGCAAGTCTCCCAAACCTGCTACTGTAACTAGTTAATGGAACCTCATTCATTTGCTCACAATCTTAAAGTAACCAGTAGTCTTTGGTGTTACCCCTTCTCACCACCTTCCTGTGTGAAAGTTTTATCTTCTGATGATATAAGAACTGCTGTCAACCATGGTCTTAGTCCTACCAATTTGACCTGAGTCAAATGAGCTGAAGTGAAACTCTAATGTCTAATTTAACTTTGTCCTTTATCAGGATACAAGCAACCTGCCTGTCCCATTATCAGAACTAAGCTCCAGGTCTTAATCCAATCTTCTGGACTCACATCCTCTTCTTTATCTCCCATAATGGACCCTTGCAGTATCACCAGTCTCCTAGCACCCCTTCTGCCTGGGACCCAGCCAGGTTGGTTCTGATCCTCTGCTCATCCAGCTTCCATCCTCCTGGGGAGGATAGTCACTGCCTCAGTCTGGTATGATTGCCTTCTCCCCCAAGAAATAAACTTTCAGAAATCTCTCTGGCTCCGAACCCCATAAGATGATATTTCTTTTTTCACTTTTTTTCTTTTTAGGGCCACACATGCAGCATACAGAAGTTCCCAGGCTAGGGGTTGGATCAGAGCTGCAGCTGCTAGCCTACACCACAGCCACAGCAATACTGGATCCAAGCCGCATCTGCAATATACTTGCAACTTGTGGCAATGCTGGATCCTTAACCCAATGAGCTGGGCCAGGGATCAAACCTACATCCTCATGGATACCAGTCAGGTTCTTAACCCACTGAGCTACAATGGAAACTCCAGTACTTTCAAACTCAGTATTCATTCAGCAGAAGTGTTATTCTTCAATGAAAGTGTGAGTTTGTGCCTAAAATTGTAACATAATTAAAATTATCTTTCAACATCCTTTGGTGTCCTCAAAATAGAAGATATATGCTAAATCAAGCCAGCAAGGCCATCTTTAGATTTGTAGGGAAGGGGGCAAATGGGAACTCCAATCCCTCTGGTTTTCCCTTTTCCATTTTCTTCCTCCATTATATTCCCTCTCTACAGAAGAAAAGTCCAAGTGCAGCCAGCTTTAATCAGCTCTTTAATCAGCTCTGCCCTCCTTGGGAGATGTACTAACACATAAACTTCTTTTCTTTTTTAAAAAATGATTTTTATTTTTTCCATTACAGTTGGTTTACAGTGTTCTGTCAACTTTCTACTGTACAGCAAAGTGCCCCAGTCGCACATACATATATACATTCTTTTTCTCACATTATCCTCCATCATGCTCCATCATAAATGACTAGATATTTCACTTTTTTATTTCACTCAAACAAAACAACGAGCAAAACGTCCCCTCACTTTTTCTTACTCAGCCTCCTTTGACAAACGAATTCACATTACGGTGGCAATTACCTCCAGCAGCTTAATGCTTCATCCTTCATGATAACAACTATATAGTTAATGAGCACACATGGAAAGCAAACCACATAATCCAAAACAATATATTTCTAGTTCTGAAGTTTTGGGAAATGTGATAAAAGATCAGTTATAGTCAAGGACATTTCTTTATGTCTCTAAATAATACCAACTGAAAACAGCTCTGCTGTTTGACCTTGGGGAGTTATGCCTCTTAATTTCATGTAAATATATACCATCTTCAGAGAAAAGAAATGATGTTTATTGAGCAGTCGCCCCATTCCAAAGTGTTGTGGGTTTGATGTGTGCAATTCTATTTACTCCCTAATAACAGTCTTGTTCAGTGAGTAATATTATCCCTTGTTTTACAGTTAAAGAAACTAGGGAATCAAGAAAATTAGGTAGATCCTAAATTTTTCTCGGTTAGGTAATAGACCCAGGTGTGCCTGCCTCCCAGCCATGGTCTTTATTCACACTGCTCAATGCCACCGTGCCTAGGGATGGGTAGGTTACCTAGTGATTGCTATTCAATCCTCACAGATACACCACCATGCAATAGGTTACCTTACCTGATGAAAGGGACTTTGCAGATGTGATTGAGTGGAAGGACCTTGAGATGGGGAGATCATCCTAGATTATCCAGGTGCACCCAGTCTAATCACATAAATTTTAAAGTTGGAGAGCCTTTCCAGGATTTGGTCAGAGGGACAGATGTGAAGCGAAAAGAAGAGTTAAAGGGAGATGTAACATTTCTGGTTTTGAATCTGAAGGAAGGAGGGGGTCAAAAGCCAAGGAATACAGTGGCCTCAAGAGGCTGGAAAAAGCAAAGAAAGAGATTTTCCCCTAGAGTCTCCGTAAAAGAACACAGTCTTGCTGAAACCATGATTTTAGCTCAGTGTAACCCATGTCATACTTCTGACTTACTGAACTATAAGATCACATATTTGTGTTGTTTTAAGCCCCTATGTTTGTGGCAGTTTGTTATAGCAGTGATACAAAACTAATATAGTGGATTAATATTTGTAAAACAAATAAATGAATGAATCCACAGGTTAATCTCGTTATAAACTGGACACCCATGTCAAAGATCAAAAGTGCAAAGATTTAACTTTGTGAGTAGCCAATTTTCCATGGAGTTTACTAAACAGGGAATCTATGACTCAATGAGATTTACATCTATTTAATTTTGTTCTATATTGTATATTTCAAACAATACTCTAAATACATTTGTCTTTGGGTGGATCAAGTCAAAGAATCACAAGGACCCATGTACTGAGAGCTAGGAGCTTAATTATACTTTTTTTTTTTTACCTGATCTCACGGTCATATAAAATCAAACCTCAGAGCAGGCTGATTGCCTTTGTCCTAAAAGAGGAAACACAGTTATTCTTTAATGGTATCTAAATGAGTCTAAACACAAGAATAATCTAGAGAGATGAATGTATTTAAGATTCTCAGCAACGTACTCCAGTGGACACGATGATCCTCAGATACAATAGCCCAGTATCTTACATGCCTTAGAAATGAGAACTCTTTCCTTGCTGTAAAAAAGTCTTTGCCAGACTTAGAAGAGTCTGTTGTCACTTTTGCCATTTATTTCTATTTAACCAGAACCTTTGAAGTGAAATAGTCATTAAAATATATCCAGGGGTCCCTAAATATAGCTAAAATGTTTTTTAAATGCACCATTTTTTAAAACCGAAAGACCACTTATCCAATACATGAAAAACAACTAAAAACACAAAAATGTAAATCATTATATGAATTTTCTTTTTTTTCAGAGTGAATGTCCTATTTTTTAGATACTTTGATTTTTTTTTTCATTATAGCTGGTTTAGAGTGTCCTGTCAATTTTCTACCGTACAACATTGTGACCCAGTTACACATACAAGTATACATTCTTCTTTCTCACATTATCATGCTTCATCATAAGTGACTAGACATAGTTCCCAGTGCTACACAGCAGGATCTCATTGCCTATCCATTCCAAAGGCAATAGTCTGCGTCTATTAACCCCAAGTTCCCAATCCATCTCTCCCCTCCTTGGCAACCACAAGTCTATTCTCCAAGTCCATGTGTTTCTTTTCTGTGGAAAGGTTCATTTGTGCCATATATTAGATTCCAGATATAAGTGCTATGATGTGGTGCTTGTCTTTGTCTTTCTGACTTATTTCACTCAGTATGAGAGTCTCTGGTTCCATCCATGTTGCTGCAAATGGCATTATTTTACTCTTTTTATGGCTGAGTAGTATTCCATTGTGTATATATACCACGTCTTCTTCTTCTTTTTTTTTTTTTTTTTTGGTCTTTTTCTAGGGCTGCACCCAGAGCATATGGAGCTTCCCAGGCTAGGGGTCAAATCAGAGCTGTAGCCGCTGCCCTATGCCACAACCACAGCAACGCCAGATCTGAGCCACACCTGTGACATACACCATAGCTCATGACAGTGCTGGATCCTTAACCCACTGAATGAGGCCAGGGGTTGAACCCACAACCTCATGATTCCTAGGTGGATTTGTTAACCACTGAGCCATGAGGGGAATTCCAATACCACATCTTCTTAATCCATTCATCCATTGATGGACATTTAGGTTGTTTCCATGTCTTGGCTATTGTGAATAGTGCTGCAATGAACATGCAGGTGCAGGTGTCTTTTTCAAGGAAAGTTTTGTCCCGATATATGCCCAAGAGTGGGATGGCTGGGTCATATGGTAGTTCTATGCATAGTTTTCTGAGATATATCCATACTGTTTTCCACAGTGGTTGTACCAACTTACATTCCAACCAACAGGAGGGTTCCCTTTTCTGCACACTCCCTCCAGCATTTGTTATTTGTGGACATGTTAATGATGGCCATTCTGACTGGTGTGAGGAGGTACCTCATGGTAGTTTTGATTTGCATTTCTCTAATAATCAGTGATGTTGAGCATTTTTTAATGTGTTGTTGGGCATCTGTATATCTTCTCAACTCTTTTGCCCATTTTTCAGTTGGGTTGTTGGGTTTTTTGCTGTTGAGTTGTATAAGTTGTTTGTATATTTTAGAGATTAAGCCCTTGTCAGTTGCATCATTTGAAATGATTTTATGCCATTCTGTAAGTTGTTTTTTTGTTTTTTTTGTTGTTGTTGTTGTTTTCCTTTGCTGTGCAAAATCTTGTCAGTTTGATTAGGTCCCATTGGTTTATTTTTGCTTTTGTTTCTGTTGCTTTGGTCAAAAACCACACGATCATTTCAATAGATGCAGAAAAAGCATTTGACAAAGTCAACCATCCATTCATAATCAAAACTCTTACCAAAGTGGGTATAGAGGGAACATACCTTAACATAGTAAAAGCCATTTGTGACAAACCCATAATACTCAATGGAGAAAAGCTGAAAGCCTTCACACTAAACTCTGAAAAGAGACAAGATGCCCACTCTCACCACTGTTATTCAATTTAGTATTGGAAGTCCTAGCCACAGCAATCAGACAAACAAAAGAAATAAAAGGCATCCAAATAGGAAGAGAAGAGGTAAAACTGTCACTGTATGTAGGTAACATGATATTATATATAGAAAATCCTAAGGACTCAACCCAAAAACTACTTGAACTGATCAACAAATTCAGCAAAGTAGCAGAATATAAGATTCACATTCAGAAATCAGTCACATTTCTGTACACTAACAATGGAATAGTAGAAAAGGAATACAGAAATACAATACCTTTTAAAATTGCACCCCCAAAAATCAAATACCTGGAATAAACCTGAACAAGGAGGTAAAGGACTTATATGTCAAGAACTATAAAACATTAATCCAGGAAATTAAAGAAGATGCAAAGAAATGGAAAGATATTCCATGCTCCTGGGTTGGAAAAATTAATGTAAAATTGGCCATACTACCCAAAGCAATCTACAGATTCAATGCAATCCCTATCAAATTACCCACGACATTTTTTCACAGAACTAGAACAAACAATCCAAAAATGCAGATGGAACCACAAAAGACCCAAAGCAATCCTGAGGAACAAAAACCAAGCAGGAGGCATAACTCTTCCAGACTTCAAGCAATATTACAAAGCCAGTCATCAAGACAGTGTGGTACTGGTACCAAAACAGGCATACAGACCAATGGAACAGAAGAGAGAACCAAGAAATAAACCCAGACACCCACGGTCAATTAATCTTTGACAAAGGAGGCAAGAACATAAAATGAGAAAAAAACAGTCTTTTCAGCAAGTATGCAAATCAATGAAACTAGAATACACCCTCACACCATGCACAAAAATAAACTCAAAATGGCTTGAAGACTTAAATATAAAATAAGACACCATCAGACTCCTGGAAGAGAATATTATATGAATTTTAAAAGTGAAAGATCAACAGAGAATAAAAAGGTACAGAAAAAAAGCATTTAAATGGAAAAGTAAAATCATCCAGGAGACTATGGGTTTTTAAACCAATATATAAGCATATTTTTAAAAAATTCCAAGTTAATTTATCTCCTAGAATTCCAGCATCAGAAGTTTAGAGAGAAAAGGATAAAAGAAGGTAGGTAGAGAAGGAAGGAAGAGAAGGAAAAGCACGTGAAGAGACAGAAAGGAGGGGAAAAGAGGGAGGAATAAATTTAGGCAGCCGTAGCAGGTAAAGTAAAAGATATCTTTCATGCTATTTTGCTTGTTTGTTGTTGTTGTCTTTCTTTCTTTCTTTTTTTTTTAATGGCCACACTCACATTGTATGGAAGTTCCCAGGCCAGGGACTGAATCCAAACCACAGCTGCGACCTAAACCAAATCTGTAGCAATGCCAGATCCTTGAACCCACTGAGCCACAGCAGGTCCTCCTGTTTCTTAAAACATATCCAGGATGATTTTATTTGTGAGAATTGCTAAAAATACTTTTCAATCCACTGTGCTTTAGTGAGCACAAAAATCTACTTTATTATAAAGTCTAAAGCCCAGTGTTTTAATACCTCGGCAGTTACCTCTCTATGTCTGTTACCCATTAACAAACTGTCTATAGCAATGCTGGCTCCACTTAGAGATGATTTCCATTTTTAGTACCCAAAGTATTGATACCATGCATATATTCCCCTAGATTGGCAAAACAGAATGATTTAGGTCATTGAGGGTTCTTTCAAGGATACGAAAATGTTATGGTGATTGAAAATAAAGCTGATAAAGCTGTTATTTTTAAGTACAAAGTGAGTACTTGGGGAATGATTCCAAAGGAAAGAGAGAATTAGTGTTGCTCTGACTAGGACAATGGTAAGACAGGCAAGTGGCTGTAGTTTTACACGTGACAGAGCCAATGGCAAAGTTAAAAATCACTGATGAGAAGTTCCCATCATGGCTCAGTGGTTAATGAACCCAACTAAGTATCCATGAGGACACAGATTCGATCCCTGGCCTTGCTCAGTGCATTAAGGATCAGGCATTGCCATGAGCTGTGGTGTAGGTTGAAGATGCAGCTTGGATCCCAGGTTCCTGTGGCTGTGGTGTAGGCCGGCAGCTACAGCTCCAATTCGACCCCTAGCTTGGGAACCTCCATATGCTGCAGGTGCGGCCCTAAAAACACAAAAGATTAAAAAAAAAATCTCTGATGAGGCAGTATGGCACCTGGGAGCTGAAGGGCTGATCACAAAAAGCTGAGGCCTTGGGAGGGATGACCAAAGACCCCAGGTTTTTAAGGAAGCAGGGAGCATGTAGGATCCTGATGGCTACTACTGTAGATGTGCTGCAACCCTTTGGAGCCTGATAGTCAAGCACGACTCCACCCCAGAGATACAAGGCTCGCTCCTCTCAGTTATTCATCCATTGATCTCAGTTGAGGTCTTCTTGAAATATATTACTTAAACCTCAACATGTCAGTGGTTAGCTAGGTTGCCTCAACCTTCCCCACCATCACTGGCTGAGCCAGGACTCTGCAACCCCAAGCTTGAAAGCTCCCATAAGTGTTATTCCAAGTCCAAAATTCTTCTTCCATTTCCAGTGCTGCCACCTACGTGACAATGATAGCCAGTGCCAGGGAATTACATAAACTGTCACTGTGCCACTGCAGGACCTTCACAGGATGGTGCTTCGTCACAACATTACAAGACTTTATTTACACACACACACACACACACACACACACTCACCTTTCTTTCGGGATGCATGATGCATCATGGTGGCTGGGCTGGAATGTACCTCCCAGTCACTTCCCTTGCACTAATACCCAAAATATTTCTTCTCTCCAGCACTCAGGTTTTGTTATTCAGTCTAGTTTACTCCATTTAATGCCATTTTCATTGAATTCTTAGATGGTTCCATTTTTTTCTCCCTACAATTTCATTTTCACAAGGTTCTCCTCTACCCATTAGCCAAAATTGCGTATGTCCAAGCACCAGAGTTCAATGGCCATGTGGGGTACTCTCCAGATAGACCCTCAGCTTCCATGTACATCAGTAGATATGTCAACAGGGTGGTGGGAGGGGAACAGAACTTTGTTCACTGTCTTCATAGAGGTAAAAAAGAGGGTGTTGTGGTTTTAGCAGAGTTACAATTAAAAGAAAAGAATAGGGTTCTAATGGGTTACTAAGAGAATGAGATGGGATTAATGGAAGACAGTGAGTGCAGTAACTCATAAGGAGGTTTGCCGCAGAAGGAGCTGAGACAACTTGATGATTCTCTGTTTATCCACCTGGATAGCTTTCCCGGACATGCTGATTTGCACACTGGATTTGCCATATCAGCTTTCACTATTTTGAGGGACTGGTATTCATTAGTGAAATTCACCAAATATATCTGGTTCTTCTTCAGAGCACATGGTAGGATTGAGCTTGCTTTCTCCCCACATGCCCTGTTGTGGAAGTGATGCATGTCACCTCTAGTTGGAAGCTGTATGAAATTAGTACAGAATTCACTACACTTTTTTCCCACCCACACTGGTAAATGACAACCTTCCAAACAGGCTCTGCGGAGTTCCTATCGTGGTGCAAGGGATCTGAGGCAGCGTCTCTGCAGCGCCAGGAGATGGGTTCAATCCATGGGTTAAAGGATCCAGCGTAGCAGCACCAGGACATGGGTTCGATCCATGGATTAAAGGATCCAGCATTGCTGCAGCTGCACGTATGTTGCAACTTCAGCTCAGATCTGATCCCTTTCCCAGAACTCCATATGCCTGGGAGGAGAAGGGGCCAGCTAAAAAAGAAAAAAAAAAAAAAGTTCCAAAATAGGATCTGCCCCATAGCCTGGGTCCTAGTGTGAGGACACACGAACCACAGTTTTCAATCAAGTCCTGACTGGTAAGTCACGTGCATAAGAAATAAATCTTTATGGCTAAAAGCGATAAGATCACAAGATTGTCTATTCCCACAGCATAACCTAGTCTGACTCAACTGACACAACAACTATCAGGAGTTCCTGTTGTGGCTCAGTGGAAACAAATCTGACTAGCATCTATGAGGATACAGGTTCCATCCCTGGCCTCGCTCTGTGGGTTAAGGACCCGGCGTTGCTGTGAGCTATGGTATAGGTTACAGACACGGCTTGGAGCCCACATTGCTGTGGCTGTGGCTAGGATGGCAGCTACAGCTTGGATTCAGCCCCTAGCCTGGGAACCTCCATGTGCTGTGAGTGTGGCCCTAAAAAGACAGAAACAAAAATAAAAACCACAAAGCATATCATATCTACTTATATTTATAACAATATGTAGAAAATAAAGAAAACTTAAAGACCCAATCTACATTCAAGCTATCTTAAATGTCACCTAAAAAGAGATGAGATTAACACCATATTTATCCTACACATTGTAGTAAGTTACTAACATTACATTCAAATGTTATTTCCTAGAACACTATAAACCAGCTATAATGGAAAAAATAAAAATCATTATAAATGAAAAAAAAGATGTTGTATTTAATTAGCCTAATTGAACATAACACCCATTTAAGTGACAGTTTTAGGGGAAAAATCATATTAGCTTCAAATTACATAATCTTAAGTAAGGATAACAATAAAATATCATAGACTCTGTTTTTCTATCTCTTCAGGAACCCTAGGAACATTTGAAGGCCTCTGCTGTCTAAAAAAACAAGTGGAATTTTGTCTTATGTCTATAAGCAGTCATTAAATCAGTCAATTTAGGGTAATTTTGGATCTTTTATATCTTAATCAGAAAAGATTCAGATTACTATAATATAAAACTTCCCTGAACCCAGCTTAAAAAAAAAAAAAGAGAGAAAACAATACTGGATATTTTTAGCTTATCTTTTAAACAGACATGGCCATAATCCATGTTGAATAAGAGAAAAATTTTGTCTTTCATCATATTATAAATGGACTCTCCCTTAATCATGTCAAAGAATAGACACACAGACAGACACACATATTTTTTCAAAAATCTCCGTGGATTTTCCATTCTCAGCAATTTGATTATGCATCTCATTTTTTGTGGTGCATTTTGATGTCACATTGGGCTTTTTTTTAATCATTCCCCAGCTAGTTTGAAATCATTTCCTTTTACCATTTTTGCATCAAAGATAAAGACAAATAGTAATGATGCTCAATCATCACAACCACTTTAAATTCTAAAAACAATTTCCATTTATGGTATGAAATGAGCAGGTTCATACCATTAGGGTCTGCTTTTCTTTATAATCTGAGGGCCTTTGGTATGGGATGGTTTCTGTTTGCACATCTTCCACTTTGTGGTAACTTTCACTCTACTTAGACTGTAGAAATTTTCCACTAGGAGAACCAAAAGGCCACGAAGTCCTCATATTCTCTCTGGGCGGGCAGCAGTGTGGACAGCAGACAGAGCAGGGAGGCTGAGTATGTTTTGGCAGGGAGCCAGCTGAAAAGAGTTCTTGGCTACATTGAGAGCTGCTTTGTATTTAGCTGTGATTGAAAGATGTGTAAATCACAGATCCAGCAGAAGTGCTTACACATAGTAGTCACCTTGTAAAAATGAGTGATTCTATAGCTTTTATTTGAGATTGTTCTTATATAGACATATGACCAAACTCATGTGAAAATACCAACTTCAAACATAGCTCTGACACTTGCTTTATGCTTTTGGAAAAATCATCTCATTGCTTATCTGACAACTCACTTCTAAGATATTTCTCTTTTATTTTTCAAATTCAACCTTCTTTTATTTTTATCTTCCACCTTTAAATCTGGAGAGCTAGTGGAAAAGAATAATCTTCATTTCTCCCAGGCATGAGATTGAGTTCCTTAGTGTCTGAGTGGTACTTACAGTTATTAGTATTATACTACTATAACATAACAGATAGAGCTTGAACTCTCTAGACCAAGATTGTCTGGGATCTCTTATTCTCTGCTGCTCTCTGGTTGTGCAATTTTATCAATTATCTTTACTTCATTTCCTTGTGTGTTCCTGTGAAGATAAAACTATTTTATAACTGTAAAGACCTTAGAACAGATTCTGGTACATAGTATTTGTATGTTTTCCATTGTTATTCATAGAAAAAGTTACAACTCATTGCAGACCATCTACTTCTAATACAATTAGTTGCAAAAAAAGGTAATTACAGCGGCAAGGTTATACCAAGGACCCCCAGATTTCCCAGAATGAAGTATTCAATTACAAACCAGCTGAGAGAGAGCCACTACTTCAACAGAAAAATTAAATAACACTAGACTCTTATAAACCTCTCTTTATCTGCCTAACAAACCCAGATCTTTAATGGCTAGATTAGTTTTCACCACAGTCCTCTGGACATGAGAACATGGGAGCTCATTGAAATAAAGCTTTAGCCCCATCTTATCTCAGTTCTTTCCAGGTATGTGAAGGGAGCACCATAGCCACCTCCGAAGACCAGTACACCCTTGGCAATGAACAGCCCACCACGTAAAATCAGCAGTTTCCCTAAAGTAAAACAACATGTTTTATTTTTCTTGAGCCCTTCAGAGGCCACAGTTGGAAGCAAAATATTGTCCTCTTTGGTTCTAAACATCAACTCTATAATTAATTCATTCAGTTATTCAACTGAAAAATGAACTAATCAAAAACAAATGTTGAGACTTCCACTTTCAGTAGGGAATAACTCAGTGTCATCTCTCATTGAGGAAACTAAAAATTCGGGATAAAATTCCTTTTTAATTTCTTCAAAACAACAAAAACTAACAAGGTAGTGAAGAATTTTCTAAGAACCTAGGGATTTGTTTAATAGAAAGATAAGCTGGGAATGCAAAATTTCTTTAACTTAAGATCATCTGTCAGTTTGAGAGGGAAAATCATCAAAACAGTACTTTGCAGGCTATTGGAGCTGTCAAAATCCAGGACCCCAAATCTGGACCTTTAATAAACCAGGCTCCAACTTCAACCCCCCAAAAAATGAAATTGAGAATTGAATGTATAGATTTTGCATAAAGATAAACATAGCTGAAGAGAGAATTCATGAACTAGAAAATAGATACGAAAGAATTGTGAAGAATGTATACAGATTGACAGAGAGATGAAAATACAGAATAAAGAGACATGGATGATATGGTGAGCAAAAGGATAGGTCAGAGAGAATGAAATAAAGGTATTACTGAAAGATATAATCCCCACAACTAAGGAGAAACATCAAATCACAGATCCAAGAATCCCAAGACATCACCTGTGGAATAAATGAAAAGATATCCCTAACTAGACACATCATAGTAAAAACTGCAGAAGAACAGAGATAATTAACACAGTCTCATACCATAAGGCACTTAAAACCTAAGAAGTGAGAGATCAGAGTAGGGCATGTGACAGCCTTGTTTTATGGTTTGGACTTGTTTTGCTATTGTACAATTAACATTTACACACACACCACTTCTCCCATGTTAGGTACAAAAGAACCGTTTCATTTTCACTGAGCTCAGGATACAATAGTGAGTCCTTGTTCCACAAGGACACTCAGAGCAGCAAAGGCAAACCTAAGAAATCTAAGAAGTATTCCATTTCCTTGCCAAAATACTGGTACAGTAGATAGCATGGGGATTGAGTGTATGACACATACTTCTGACCAACTACTTCAAGGTGATATCTTTCCCTAGTTCTATATAACGCCTTCATTACCATGTCATGTAGTAAATTCTGGAACAAGACTGCTTGGGTTAAAAATCTGGTTCTTATTATGTGATCATCGCCACTCCCTGTACTTTAGTTTCCTCATTTATAAAATGAAGATGATTATAGCATCTAACTTTTAAGATTGTTGCAAATGTAAATGAATAAATATATGTAAAGTGCATAGAACAAGTCTTGGCACGTAATGAGCACTCAACTTTGTTACTATTACTATTAGCTATCCTCATTAGATGATATTGCCATTTTTAAGCAAATAGTGGCAATTTCACATAGTTCAGCGTAATATTGTAGGACCATGCCACAGATCACCTGTGGGCACCTGGCCAAAGCTGAACTAATGAATCTCTTCCTGGGGATTTTTTTGAGTTGGGACTATGAACAACAGTTAAGAGTGAAAGATATAAAACTCAGGAGCCATTAGAAACTATGTTTCACATTCTGTACTGAGAACCAGGAGGAAACAGGAGAGAGAGATAGAAAGAGAGACTGAGAGAAAAAGAGAGAATTAAGTCCACAAACAGACTAGAGATGACAGTGTCCTAATGGTCACTGAGATTTAATTCCATCCAGCTCTCTGCAAAACCCAGCTGCAGTCTCACAGGTGATTTATTCTGAGATACCTCAGTGTATTTACCCCTACAAATTAAGCTTTTTGTGTAAACTCTTTCAAATAATATTTCTCTTTCTCAGAACTGATGATCTTCTACAAATATATTATGTTCATAAACTTAAAACAGTCTTACTTGTCTTAAAGCATTTTTAGCTTATTAAAGGGATGGATATAATGTTGTGATAATTCAAAGTATCTGACATGAGAAAAAACATGAATAAATGGTGGCTTTTATTAATTCTATCACTGTAATCTAAATTATCAGGTATACATGTTGTCAAAGAGATAGGCCACTACCGTATGAGATGCAGGTGTGATTCAAGACAGTTGGAATAAAACCTTGTGCCTGTCCATTATTTTGTTGGATTTCCAAGAAAGCGCATCTCCAAGTTCTAACACTTTGAAGTTTGTCCAACTTCAGTCTTTCCCAAATGTATTAATCATCTTAATTTATGAAATGAAATTCATCCAACCCCAAATTGTGCTTTCATTAAGGCTTTGTTCCGACTCATCTAATCTCCTTTCTTTTTTAAGAGACTGCCTGAGACTGCTGACCTCTTTCTTATTTCTGGTCTTTGTCTTCATGTATCATGTTGGGTAGCCATGTTTCCTACCCCCAGAACCCTCAGAAAACTCCATCCTGTTGTTTACCCTTCCTCATTGGTCTGACTCCTAACCACTGGCATTCCCTTGGAATTAATTATTACATTTAGTAAGGTCACTAGACACAAGGCCAATATTATATTTCAAAGCAACTTTATGTTTATATATAATAACAAATATGTATAAAATAAATGTAAGAAATCACATGTACAAGTGCAACATGAAACGTAAAATATCTAATAATAAAGGTGATTCTTAAAACTTGTACGATCTCTACACAAAGACTACATAACATCTGCAGAGAAATTAAACAAGACCTCAATACATTTTCATAATCTGGAACACACAGTTCTTTCCAAATTGATTTAAAGCATCATTGCAATCCCTGTTTTCCCCTCTCCCCCAAAAAATCTCTTATTATGTCTTATGGAAACGTATAAGTTTCTTCTAAATGACCAAGAATAATTGAGATAGTCTTAAAGAACAAAGGTGGAGAATGTAAAAGGCTTTATAATAAAGCTATGCTAATTAAGACAGTGTAGTGTTGGTACAAGGATAGAAGGAGTCTAGAAGAGAAATTTCAGAAGTAGAATGAAAGAGAAAGGCCAGAATCCAACCCAGGAATATAAGGACACTTGACATGACAAAAATACTGCAAAAATGATACTGGGTAAGGATGGGCTTTTTGGTAAATGATCCTCTGGTAATTGGATAATTATGTGGGTTCAACTGAATGTTGACTCCTAAGACCACATGCAAAAGTCAACTCTGGAGGGTTTATTGATCTAAATGTTGATGGTGAAACAATAAGCCTTCTAGAAAATAATGCAAGAGAGTATCTTCAAGTCTTCACAATAGGCAAAGATTTCCTAAACAGAATGTTAAGAAAAATTAATCACAAATTAAAACTAAGAAATTCTGATTATCAAAAGATACCAAAAGATAATCAAAAGATTTTAAGAGGTTAGCCACAAAGTGGGAGAAAATAGTGTTTGAAATGCTTATAAACTAGTGACACTTATGCCAAATATAAAAAGGACTCCTCATTGGAAAAATGAGCAAAAGTCTAAGGCACTTTGTAAAAATACAAATTTCCAGTAAGCATAGGAAAACGTGGTATTCTCATTACTCCTCAGGAAATGCAAAATAAACATAAGATAGCACTACACCTCCCAAATCAAGCCAAATTTAGAATAGCCAAAATTAAGGAAGGCTGAAAAAAACTAAGCAATACTGAAGATATGAAGGAAATGGAAATTTTGCATACTCCTGGAGGGAATGTAAATTGGGGAAAAAAATGTTTTGGAAAACCATATGACAATAGAGAGAAATAGGAGAGAACTTTTGAAGTCCAGGAAATATTCTATTTCTTGATCTGAGTGGTAGTTATTCACCAAGCTATATGCTTGTGATTTGTGCAAATATCAGTTTGCGTGTTACAATGCGTTGAATATATTTTTTGTCTGGTTCCATTTTTTATACTAGCAAAGTTATTTTTTATAGGTTCTTTAGGTAGTTTATGATAAGTTAATTGTAAATTGATTTTATTTCATATCTTCAATGACATTGTAATCTCAATGGCGAAAATGTGTTCTTAAAAAATTACTAGAGTCAAATTAGAAAAAAAACATATACCAATCATGATAACAGATAACATTACTTCATTTTAACTTCAGCAATGTAATCATCCTCAGAAATTACTCAGGGAACCTCTGAGCAAAGATAAAAATAATGAACTAACATGCTCTCTGATCTCTGAGATAGATCAATGAACAAATACTTCTTGGATTCCTATCATGTATAACATGAGATGCTATAGAGAACTCAACGAAACTTGGACCTGATCTCTTCCTAGAAAGTTTGAAATGTGATGGGGAACAAATTGCACTTAACAAATTGGAAAAGAGCATTTATCAATCCAATGTATTAGATGATTACACTAAATCATACAGATTGCCAAGAGAAAGAAAACACTGTAAATGGTTCTGGCCAAGGAATACTTTCTGGAGAAGGTAATTTTGGCAAGATTATGATGGATATATTAAGGGTACATTGAGCACTGAAGGCTAATGATCAGATAAGGTTGGAATGCTTAAAATTAAATCATCATTGAATAAATGAATATTGGATACAGATTGTGTAATGCTAAGGAAAATGGGGAACCAAAAGGTTTTGAGCCAAAAATGATATGATTGTCTTGTTCAAGGAGAAGTTAATCATTAGTTCCCCCCATAACATGTGGCTTAATCTAATTCTGATATGAGTTATTGTTTGTTCTTCTTACACTTATCTCACTCACTAGATGGTAACTTTCTCAAAGTCAAGCATCAATTAATGGTCATCTTTATTTACCCTAGAACATCCAGATTAGAGCCTTACGCATGGTTAGCACTAAATTGTTGAGTGTTGAGTAAGTTAATTAATTGATAAATCAATCAATAATGATAGGTAAAGACACTCATCAACAAATATATAATAAGCCTAGAATTGTGGCTTTAATCAGTTAATTGTGAGAATATGAAAATGAAAAGAGGTGTTTGGAAATTCAAAAACAACAGCAAAAAAAACCAAAAAACAGGTTCCTGGTGAACCGATGAGAAAAGAAGACCCTGAGCCATCTCGGGGATCTGCTAGAGAGTGAAAATCAGTAGAGAGTCAATGCTTAAAGAATTCCTGATTCTGGAATTTATAATGAGTATCAAAAGCTTTGTGTATTGGGGACCAGCTTCTTTAGGACCAAGTAGGTAGGTATTTATGTACTCTCACCATAACTGTATTTACTTTCTTTTGAAAATTAATAGATAAATCTAGTATCGTAATTAGTTTGGGAAGGCATGAGATGAAATGTGCTCTGTAAGAAGCAGCAAATTATATACGTTCACCCATTTAGCTGTTTTCAGCTTCTAATCATTACTACTGAAAATATTCAAAAATAGGCAATAAAAAGAGAAGCAATCATTTTTCTTCTAGCTTTTAACCAACTTAATGATCTTTAAAGTGGCTTTTGGTATATTTAAATGGAAAAGCATTACTGTATAGCTTTAGTACAACAGACCTGAGTAAACCTGTCCCCTTGAGCATGATCCAGTTGCATTTCCTCCATACCTATCAGTGTCAGAGAGAGCATCAAATTCACTAAAGCGCATACAGCACCCAGTACAATAGCTAGATCACGGTAAGTATTCAACAAATGTTCATTTTCCTTCAAGTATGTTAAACTGGATAAAATGTAAGTTAGCACATTATGGGTGGTAAGTTTTTTTTTTCCATACACGTGTTTTGCTTTCAAAAAACTCTGACCCTACTAAGCAAATATTACTGTATATATATTATATCATTAAATTTTTATAGTAATTATGTTTAATTAAATTATAATAATTCAGTTATTATGACAATTAAATTATCTTCCATAACTTGACCTCCAATCCTTCTCATCTTTATTATCTTTATATATATATGTGTGTGTGTGTGTGTGTATTCCAAATAGATGTTCTGTTTTTAATAAGTCAGATGCATCATCCTACATCACCAACATCAAAGCAACTACTACAGAAACCTTGTTAGTCTCATAGAACTGAATTAGCAAGGAGAGACCATAGATTTGAACCATAGTTTAAAATTATACCAGATATAACAGGAATCTTATTCAAGTCTGGTATCTGCCTTATTACAGATAGGTACATACAAAGAATATTGAATCAAATTTGTCTTAGTATAATAAAACTGAGTCTGACCAGTTGACTGCTGTACCCAGTGTGTAACTACAGTTGCCACAGGATATACTTCTAGCAGGAAAATAAGCTCTTTCCAGTTTATCGCTTTGGCTCCCGTGAGGCTGTTTACTTCCTATAGTCGGTAATTATAAAGTCAGAATTGAACAGGCTTCTAAATGTCATAAGCCTAATTTGTATCTCATCTAAGTAACCATTCTGTTAAACTGCTTTGTTCATTGGTATTTGGTATATGTAAGTAAGTAAATACATACATAAATATATACATATAAACATACATGCATACATACATACATTAAAGAAATGCTTGACCTGGAGGGAAAAATGGCATACACATGGTCTCAGAATTTACCAGGGGGGCATATTCTTAATGTATTTATTCACAGTACTTGTAACAAGAGCCATATCTATTATGTGCCATAAATGAGACCTATGCTATTAATATATAGTTTTAAATTGTAGGTTATTTCTAGTTGTTAAGAGGGAAAACAATGTTAGCACTGCCCCTCTTGCCTGTGTCTATATTAATGCCATCTAATACACCTGTCTAATGCCTCATGAGTTTGTCTGGACACATTGTCAGTTATGTGGGAGGTTTCTTTTTTTCACCTCCTGTCCTTTCCTTGATGACTGTTGTGTGATGGATGCCATGTGAGGGAGAATGTGGTGTCTGGTTGATGTGTGGTGGGCAAGGAAAGTACTCCATTCTCCAATAAATGACAGGAACTCCTTCCAGACAAAAGGAGTGAATATTAGAAATGATCTCTGAATATGCCACAACCATATAAGTAATACCTTGATTTCTCGATGACAAAAAGTGTCCATTCTTCATCAGGGAGAGATAATCCCTAGGTAAGAACAAATCTCAATTTTATGTGAATCTCTGCTGCTACTGAAACTCAAACCTCAGAGGATGCTTCCTTCTCTCCTGCGTGTTGGGTCTACAACTAAAAATAAAACACATGTGTAGTTTACCATAACTGAAAGGTACAGCTGTACATTCTGTGGCATGATTGAGGGAGGCAGGTAAACCTTCCTGGGAAAACTGGATTTAGTCCATAAAGCATGCCTGCTTTGAAATAACTCACCCTAAAATTAAGAATCATAAGACTTCCTCTACAGAGTACGAATGCCAAGTCAGACTCACAGAGTACATTTAAATTGTGTTATTTTAGTGTCTAAACATCTTGAGTAACTTTGAATAATATCTAGTGTGGAATATATAACTTTAAGTATTGCATGATCCTAGAAAGATTAAACAATCACACATCTGATTCCAAAGTGAGAGGAGAAATTGGGGAAGATGCTATTTGGAGGTTAACTGCAAAGGGTCTCAAGAACCAGCCTTCCTTGAATTCAATAAGGAATCTCCTCTCTCCCAAGTACTTTTCCAGTGCATTCCAAAGCACCTGGAGCCTTCTAAAAGTTTTAATTGATTTGGTGAAATGTAATAATAATATTTTTAACTTTAAAAAAACCATGTTTTCTATAGGAAAGGGGTAAAAAGAATAGGTAAAAAATACAGGAATACATACATGCATCCATGTGTATGAAAGCAATGGAGGTGGCTGAACAATTGGTGTCATAGTTCTTGTTTTTATTGAAGTACAGTTGATTTACAATGTTGTGTCAGCAAAGTGATTCAGGTGTATATACGTGTGTATATGTTGTTTTTCAGATTTCTTTCCATTATAAGTTATTACAAGATAGTGAATATAGTTCTCTGTGCTATACAGCAGGTCCTTGTTTGTTTATCAATTTTATATATAGCAATATCCCTTAATCCCAAACTCCTAATTTCCAAGCCTGGAAATTTCATTCAGAAGACAAAATGGGAAGTAAAATTGTCATACTCAATATCCAGAAAAAAAATTAAATTCATGATGTTTAGAAAATCATTTTCTTTTTCAATAAAAAAATATTTTGCAGCAGTGGGAAAAATATTTCAGTTGGATTTTTAGTAAACTAACTTTTCAGTCCTAAGTTTGTTTCCTTACTTTTGTTCCAGATTTAGAATTTTAAATGAAATTGCATAGAGCTCCTAATTCTCTCTCATCAATTTTAAAATCTACCTAGTTTTGTTTTTCTGTTAAATAGAATCTTGGTAATCTAGATATCTCCTTGAGTTGATATTGCCCTTTATATTTTATTCTTTTCTCCAATCTCTTTCTTTAAGGGCTCTTAAAGAAGGTACATCCTTGGCCTAATTAAAAAAAAAAAATGTTTGAAGTTCCCGTTGTGGCACAGTGGTTAACGAATCCGACTAGGAACCATGAGGTTGCGGGTTCGATCCCTGCCTTTGCTCAGTGGGTTTAACAATCCGGCATTACCGTGAGCTGTGGTGTAGGTTGCAGATGCAGCTCGGATCCCGAGTTGCTGTGGCTGTGGCGTAGGCCCGTTGGCCACAGCTCCGATTCGACCCCTAGCCTGGGAACCTCCATATGCCGCGGGAGTGGCCCAAGAAATGGAAAAAAGACAAATAAATAAATAAAGTTTGTACTTGGACATTGCCATAAATGGTATGCCTCAAATTATCTTTGAACTGCTCAATATCTGCTACAGATGGAGCCAAGAAACACTGATTACTTGTGAGCATCTTAGGATTTTCCTAACTATGTTATGTTGCCAGACATCTAGATCAAGAATTTTGGGAGAATCTTAATTTTACATAAAATTTCTCTACCTTTCTGATGTGATCTAGTGATGTGATTTTCAATTTTATTTATTTTTACGAAGATCTTTTGGCATGTATTAAATTTCAAACCTCTTTTTTATTGTGTAACCAAATCCATTCTATTTTTACATAATCAATGCTTTTATAACCTCAATTTTTCCTCACTTTAAAAAAAAATAGATCATTTTGGCCTGTGTGTAGTAACTTGTTACAATAGTTTCTAGTCACATTTGAATTTTAATAATGATTCTATTTGATTCATCAATGCATTCCATCATTTTCTCACCTATGATATGTATAAATTAAGTCAAATACAATTAATCTTGTTTTGAGACTTTCCATAATAACTTTTGGCGTATCAGACACCCTTGTATGCAAAGCAGCATTCAGAGTTTATTGTTTCCAATGCTACCCATGCTGTAGCCTTGATAATATCTTCCAAATTCAAAAAATTATAACTGGATCAGAATTGTCTCCCTTTACATACCCAGAATTCTTGGAAAGCAAAGGTTGTGGGTACATAGGCGTTTAGGGTGAGAAGAGATTGTACCAAACCCCTCATCTTTCAGAGAAGCAAGCTGAGCCCTGGGCAGTAAAGGGGCATGCCCAAGGTCTAGACTCCAGTTCATAGGACCAGGAGCCAGGGATTTGGGTAGCATTCCTTGCCCTGTTTCTAAGTTGAACATTAAAAAGTTAAACTAGAAGGCACAGTAGCCTCTGTGCTTTACAATGACAGTTTTGTGACTCTTAAGAGAATATGTGTCTTGGGAGTTCCCGTCGTGGCTCAGGGGTTAAGGAATCCATGAGGTTGCAGGTTCGATCCCTGGCCTTGCTCAGTGGGTTAAGAATCTGGCATTGCCCATGAACTGTGATGTGGGTCACAGACGCGGCCCAGATCCCACGTTTCTGTGGTCCTGGTGTAGGCCGGCGGCTACAGCTCCGATTCGACCCCTAGCCTGGGAACCTCCATATGCCACGGGAGTGGCCCTAGAAAAGACAAAAAAAGACGAAAAAAAAAAAAAAAAAAAAAAAAGAGAAGATGTGTCTCATGAGTCAACTTTAAAACAAACTTCATTCACTTAGAGAAAGAAACAATTGAATATGGGCTAATGTAAAAAGTAGGAAAAAATGGCAGCTAGATTCTTTCTTGCCACGGTTTTGTTAATCTTTTGCTAACTGTACATGATTCTTGAGCTTCAGTTTCTTCTTTATTTACTTTTTTTTCCCTTTCATTAATTCTTTTCTTTACTCAATGAATTTTATTACATTTATAGTTGTACAATGATCATCACAACCCAATTTTACAGCATTTCCATCCCAAACTCCAAGCCTATCCTCCCCATCCCCCAAACTTTCCTTTGGAAACTATAAGTTTTTCGAAGTCTGTGAGTCAGGATCTGTTTTGCAAGGAAGTTCATTGTATCCTTT
Organism: Sus scrofa; assembly: GCF_054392235.1. NCBI lineage: Eukaryota > Metazoa > Chordata > Mammalia > Artiodactyla > Suidae > Sus > Sus scrofa. The sequence goes on along the minus strand of NC_139393.1, from coordinate 53,681,090 downwards.
TTTTAGATTCCACATGTAAGTGATAGCATATAACACTGGTGTCTCACTGTCTAATTTCACCTAGCATGGTAATTTCTAGGTCCATCCATGTTGCTGCCAATTCCATTATTGTTTTCCTTTTTATGTCTGAGTAATATTCCATTGTGTATATGTGACACATCTTCCTTATCCACTCCTCTGTTGATGAATATTTAGGTTGCTTCCATGTCTTAGCTATTGCATATAGTGCTGCAATGAACATTGGAATACATGTATCTTTTTAAGTCATTTCTCTGGATAGTTGCCAAGGAGTGGAATTACTGGATTAAATGGTAATTCTATTTTTAATTTTTTTGAAGAAGCTCCATACTGTTTTCTATTATGGTTGCACCGATTTACATCCCCACCAACAGTGTAATAGGAACAAGGTTCCCTTTTCCCTCCACCTTCTCCAACATTTGTTGTTTGTAAACTATTTGATGATGGCCATTCTGGCCGATGTAAGGTGGCACCTCATAGTGGTTTTGATTGCATTTATCTGATAATTAGTGATGTTGAACATCTTTTCATGTTTTGTTTTGGGTTTTATTTTTTTTTTGCCATCTGTATGTCTTTGGAGAATTGTCTGTTTAGATCTTCTGCTCATTTTTGGTAGGGTTGTTTTTTGTTTTTTGGGGGGGGTTGATATTGAGCTGCAGGAGGTGTTTATAAATTTTGGAGATTAATCCCTTGTCAGTAACTTCTTTTGCAAATATTTTCTCCCATTCTGTGGATTGTCTATTTGTTTTGTTTAGGGTTTCCATTGCTGTGCAAAAACTTTTCAGTTTAATTAGGTCCCATTTGTTTATTTTTGTTTTCAGTTGTCATTACTCTAGGAGGTGAGTCTGAGATTGTTTCCTCTTTAGAGAAATGACATTAACAATTAATACCTGCTGAAGTTTTTTCCGCCATTTACCAGCTATGAAGATAAGTTCACTGTAAATACATAAAAACACAAGCTAGGCGTGTGTCAATCCTTTGCAGAATTAAATTGCTATATAAAGTATTGTTCCATATTCCCTTATTCTATGTGAAAAAATAGACTGTCCTATGTGAATTTCTGTGGAATTTTCACACTAGATTATTACACATGAATTTCCACATCAACTATGTTCACCTTCAGACACAATTCTCCAGAGGCATCAGCATATAGTTCTGTATTTATGTATATATTATATGTGTGTGTGTGTATGGTATACATTTAGAGATATGTATAGATAAAAACACCCACATACGGAAAGGGAGACTCTTCAGTTTTACCTATGATGTAGGACAATTTTTTTATGTGAAATGTTTAGCTGATTTCCAAGTTTTACAGATAAATATCCTGCACACTTTATAGGTAAATATGATGATTATACTACTACCAGTAGTCATACTTTTTCCTCCCATCCTCATTTTGCAAATTCAGTAAAAATCCTACAGGTATATGGTGACTAAGAAAGTTCCATCATGAAAGGTAGGGTTACACTATTGTGCAAGGAAGAGTTGGGTCACCTCCACTCTGAAGGCCTTCACTCTCTTCATTTCAGCAGCTTAGTCCCTTCACCCATACTCCGCCCAAGTTATGGACCGAATTGTGTTGAAACTTTAACCTTCAGTGTGACTGTATTTGGGGATACATCTTTCAAGGAGATGATTAGGACTCATAAGGGTGAGTCCTAATTCAATAGGACTAGTGTCCTTACAAGGAGAGGAACAGACACCAAAGATGCCAGCCCACAAAGGAAAGGCTACAGGAGGACACAGAGACAAGGTGGCATCTATACGCCAAGGAGACAGGTCTTGGGAGAAACCAACCCTGCCTGGATCTTTCCTTTTTCTGCTTTTTTTTTTTTTTCCAACACAGCCACATCTGCAGCATATGGACGTCCCCAAGCCAAGGGGCTTGAGGCCTATGCCACAGCCACAGCAACGCAGGATCCGAGCTGCATCTGCTACCTACACTCAGCTTGTGCTGACACCAGATCCTTAACCCACTGAGCGAGGCCAGGGATCTAACTCAAATCCTCATGGACACTATGTGGGGTTCTTAACCTTCTGAGCCACAACAAGAACTCTGCCCAACCTGGATCTTAGAGAACACCTAGATCTTAGACTTCTAGCCTCTAGAACCTTGAGAAATAAAAACGTCTGTTGTTTTAAGCTACCCAGTTGGTGGTACTTTGTTACAGATGCCCTGACCAACTAATACACTAGGCATGACCTTTAAAACCATAAAGTACAAACTGTTCTTTTATCACAACAGCTCACCCTTCCAGCTTATCACCTTCTACCCCAATAGTCCTCTCTGAGCTCACTGAGAATGCCAATCTCCAAATGTTGATTTTCATCTCATATCAATCTCTCTAGAGTTATTTATAAGATAGGAGTGTCTGCATCCACCAGATTACAGACCACAACACATGCTAACTAGAAATTAGGGAGTTCCCATTGTGGCTCAGTGGGTTAAGGACCCGACCTTGTCTCCATAAGGATGTGGGTTTGATCCCTGGCCTCTCTCAGTGAGTTAAAGATCTGATGTTGCCACAAGCTGCAGCGTAGGTCAGAGATGAAGCTCAGATCAGATGTTGCTGTGGTGTCTTAGGCCCACAGCTGCAGCTCCAATATGACCCCTAGTCTGGGAATTTCCATATGCCGTGGATTTGGCCATGAAAGGGAAAAAAAAAAAAAAAAAGGAAAAGAAAATCGGGGAGGAGTTAGGACCCATCTTTTCTAAAAATATCTTAACCATATCCTTAACTAATTGCCCCACTTACTAGTGTACCCCTACCACACCTGCCTTCCAGACTCAAACCTTAACTGATACAAGCGTTAAATTTCTCCACTCTAACACCTATTCCAACAAACTCTGCCGAAGAAAAATCAAACAAGTTTAATTTACTATTCTCACAGATTCATGCTGCCTATGTTTCAATTCAATTTCCTTTCCCCTTTTCATGAATTTCAAACATTTCACTTCCTGCTACCCTGTTCCACCTTCTTGAGGCTTCAACAAATGACTCTGCCAAATGCTTCACTGAGAAAATCAGAGCTTCAGAGTTTTCCTTCCTGGTCACCTCTGAAGAGGCAAACATTTTCATTCCTTCTTGCATCCTAGAGAGCATTTTTCTCAGTGATCCTCCCCCTCTCTCCTTTCTTGCAAACTTTTAAAATAACTTGGGAGTTCCTGTCATGGCTCAGTGGAAACAAATCTGACTAGCATCCATGAGGATACAGGTCTGATCCCTGGCCTCACTCAGTGGGTTAAGGATCCAGCATTGCCATGAGCTGTGGCATAGGCCAACAGCTGCAGCTCTGATTCGACCCCTAGTCTAGGAACCTCCATATGCTGTGGGGGGTGACCCTAAAAAAAATAAGTAAAATAATAAAATAAAACATCTTGATCTTATCCAGTCCCAGACAAGAATTTTTATTTCCCATTAATAAAACAAGCAAAAACAAACAATAACATCAAATACCTCAGCTCTACAACTCCTAGCAACCCCCCCATTTCTTTCCTCTCCTTCACAGCAGGTTTCTGCATATATATAATGATTTTTATTCTTTCCATTATAGCTGGTTTACAGTGTTCTGTCCATTTTCTACCGCACAGCAAGTTGACCTAGTCACACATACATGTATACATTCTTTTTTCTCACATTATCATGCTCCATCACAAGTGACTAAATGTAGTTACCAGTGCTATACAGCAGGATCCCATTGCTTATCCATTCCAAAGGCAATAGTTTGCATCAACCCCAAATTCCTAGTCCCTCCCACTCCCTCCCCCTCCCTCTTGGCAACCACAAGTCTGTTCTCCAAGTCCATGAGTTTCTTTTCTGTGGAAAGGTTCATTTGTGCCTTATATTAGATTCCAGATATAAGTGAATTCATATATGGTATCTGTCTTTCTGACTTACATCATTTAGTATGAGAGTTTCTAGTTCCATCCATGTTGCTGCAAATGGCATTATTTTATTCTTTTTTATGGCTGAGTAATATTCCATTGTATATATATATCACATCTTCTGAATCCAGTCATCTGTCGATGGGCATTTGGGTTGTTTCCATGTCTTGGCTATTGTGAATAGTGCTGCAATGAACATGGGGGTGCATGTGAGAAGACCTTCACTTATGATCTCTTCAGTTCCTCATCACATATTAACGACACCTTCCATGGAAACCTGGCATTAGTGGCACCACCTTTCCACTAGCCTGGGGTCAGCAAACTTTTTTTGTAATGTCCTAAATAGTAAATATTTTAGGTTTGGCCAGCCATGTATGAGGCTAGCCTCAACTCGGTCATTAGAGCATAAAAGCGGACATAGACAATACAAAAACAAGTGACATTAGCTGTATTCCAACAAAACTGTTTTTGGACACAGAAATCTGAATTTAATACAATGTTCATCGATAGAAAACTTCTGGTTGTTTCTAACCATTTAAAATTACAGGGGTAATTTAACCCACCCTAGCACAGTGGGTTAAGAATCTGACTGCAATGGTCTGGGTTGCTGTGGAGGCCTGGGTCAAAGGATCCGGCATTGCCACAGCTGCAGCTCGGGTCAAAGCTGCTGCTTGGAGTCAATCCCTGGCCCGGGAACTTCCATATGCTGAGAGCGTGGCCTTTAAATAAATAAATAGATTGATTGATTAATTACAAAAAAAAAAATTGTTCTTAAGTTACAGGCCACAGAAAAACAGTTGACAGGCCAATTTGGCCCTTGGGCAATTTCTGAACCCCTGTACTAAACCTTCTCTTTCCAGCATTACTGACAATTTCCATCTACACTCAAGCCAATGTGTATTTGAATGATCCTTGCCTCTCTTGCCTTCTCTCCAGAATTATCCTCTTAGATCACTCCTTCTTCTGGAGGATCTTCTCTTCCCTATATTTTGTAACATTACTCTTCTCTCATTTTTCTCCTCTCTGCACATTTTTTCCTCTGTTTTCCTTTCTGGGGCCTCCACTCCAGCCGCCCCTTAAACACCTGAGGGATCCCCAGGCTCTCAGTCAGCTTCCTTGTCTCACATGTGTGCTCACAGCCTCCTTGGGTGATCTCCATGTCCATGGCCTCAATGATGACACACATACCCATGTCCCCCCAGTGTGCAGCCCCGTCTTTGATCTTCGGTTTTTCTTCTGACTTCTAGACACAGATAGAGTTGTTTTTTCTGTCTAGCTATTCCAGGAAGGTTCAAATGTAGCTTTCGAAGCTAGCATCTATCCATGAAGTCTTTTTAACCAATGAGCAAACTGTTCACCCATTCGTCAGGACTAGAAAACAATCCACAAATTGTCCTACCTAGAGGTTACTATTTGCCCTTTGCTCTCTTGTTCTCTCTCTCTCTAGGGCTGCACCCATGGCATATGGAGGTTCCCAAGCTAGGAGTCAAATTGGAGCTGTAGCCACCAACCTACACCACAGCCACAGCAACTTGGGATCCAAGACCCATCTGCAAACTACACCACAGCTCATGCCAATGCCAGATCCTTAACCCACTGCGGGAGGCTAGAGATCAAAAGTGATAATATTTGGGTTCGTTACCACTGAGCCACAATGCAAACTCCTCTCTCTCTCCTTCTCTCTCTCTCTCTCTCTCACACACACACACACACACACACACACATACACACACACACACGAGTCCAGTGTAGTTGAGTCTATCTCCTTAAACTTTCTCATATTTTTTAATTTTCCCCGGCCCCACTATCTGACTTCAGGTCTTATGTGTTTCTGTCCTGGACCACTATGCTAGCCAGCCATGCTGGGTACTTTTATTTCCCATCATCCTCACACCTCAAGATACTGTTTCTCCATTTCTCTACCCTCCGCTAAGCCCCAAGAGTCTAAGCTCTACCTCCTGCAACACTCAGCTTTCCTTCTCTCTGGCTTCCCACTGGATTCAGTTCTGATCTTAGGAATAAAGCAGTAACAGTGTCCTACCATTGTGGTTCCCTGGGTGCTTCACCCTTTTTTGTGAATTCCCTTAACCCTGCCCGCGCCCCTGGAAACAGTCTCTCAGTAATCTCTCTACAGTTAAGGCTTTTGAGAGTGCCATCCATTTCCTGCCAAGACTCTAACTGACACAGGAGCTAACTTGTATCCCCGGTTCCTGTCCACTCCCATTCATTCTGTGCTACCCCTAGACTAGGAGAGCTTAGTCACCCATTCCTCAACAACCTGCAGTGGTGTTCAAGTTATAAGGTCCGTATTCCCTGGCTTAGCCCACGAAGCCCTCCATGATTTGGTTTTATCTATGATGTAGCCTTATCTTTCTCATGTTCCTTTCCTCCCATGAACAGAAAACTATCTGCTGTTTCTCAAACAAACCATGTTGCTCCTCCCTCTTTTCCTTCCCACTCGATTTGCTCTTAATGGAATTCTTTACCTGCTCTCTTCAGCTAGTGAACTTCTATTTCTTAAAAGTTCAGCTCAAAGGCCCCTTTTTGGGGACTTCCGAGGCTCATGGAGATGGCCACCTATGTGTGTATGTATGTGTGTGTGATATTTTTACCAACTTTAGTAGTAATTGTCAATTAACATTGTCTCCTCCACCTCCTTATAAAACATCTTGAGGGCAGAGAACATGACTTATGTTACCATGTAGGTCCTAGAAAGATTTGATCCAGAAACTTACCTATATCTCAGGCATGGTATCTGGTGACCACATACTCCGTGCAGAAACCCTTGACCAGTCTGTCCCTTCCCTCTTCTTAGCAGAGGCAAAACAAGAAAAGGTTGTCTCTCCTGTCTCTCTCTCTCTCCTTTCTGACTGCTGTTAAAAATATTCCTAAGTTGGGAGTTTCCATTGTGGCATGGTGGGTTAAGGAGTATCATGGGTCACAGCCACGCTCAAATTCCATCTCTGGCCCAGCAACTTTCTTATGCTACAGGTGCGGCCCAAAAAAAGGGAAAAAGAAATGTTCGTAATCCCTCAAAACTTTCATCTAGGACTTTGGATCCTCAATATTACTCTACATAATGGGAAAATGATTGCTAGTTATTAAAGTTATCACTAGCTTTTATTATTATTTCTCAGACTCGGGTCTCAGACTCGGGTCTGAGAAATAATAATAAAAGAATCCCTCTGAAGATCATACTCTCAGCAGCCACTGCTTCTCTTGCAATAGATCATTTGGCCCCCTTCCAAGGCACGTGGCTGAGAACAGGAGTCTGGGAGGAGGAGGAGGAGGAGGAAGACAATCGCAGCTGAGCAGGCTTTGCACCAGACATGGGTTTCCCGGTTCCTCCCCTGGGGAATATATATGATATTTGTTTGTGTATGAATTCGCTTGTCCTTAAGAGACCAGCGAGTCAAGTTCTTAGGAGAGCAGCCATGGGATTCTTAAAAATCCATTGATCCGGGCACACCTGTCAGCATGCTGGTCGTTGTCTGTAGTCCTAAATTTAAGAGAAGGAGATAGAGAGACATAGACACACAGACAGAGACTAAGAAAGGCAGACAGACAGACAGAGAGGGTGACACTCATCAGTAATCTGATGTTATTGTCATTTCCGGAATGACCAATCTAATTATGAAAAGCTCGCTCTTTTTATAACAATTCACCTTCCTCTACATCAAAATTTTCTGCCTCTAGCGGTAGAGACAAATTCAGAAAACTCACAGGACCTCTAACTATCGCCTTCCCACTTTCACTCAGTCACGGGAAGCTCCTCTCACCCTCAAATTTACGCACATGGTTGTGGTTTGTAAATCACCATGGTAATAAGCGGGATACAAATAACACACAGAGTTCAGTAGGAAAAATGCTAATGATGAAAATGAATGAGGAAATGAGAGCTTCGTGCACTAGTTCCAACTACACTGTGCAAAATAAATCACTTGTGCTTTGCTGAATCTGTGGGTGCTGGCCCCTTTTGCCTAAAGCAAATAGGGACCGAATATGGAAGACAGGAAAATGGACATATTGAGTCAAACATAGCTTTAATATAAGAAAGATAGGGAGTTCCCTGGTGGCTCACTAGCTTAAGGATCTGGCACAGGTTCGATCCCTGGCCCAGGAACTTCCACACACAGTGAGGCATAGCCAAAATAAATAAATAAAAAAGATAGCCTGAAGAGTAACAGGGGAAATAAAAACATCTTCAATAAAAACAAACTAAATGAAAACAATTTTTTTTAATTTTTAAAAGAAAAAAAGAAAATCTCCCTACAGGCTAAATATAAAACTAACAACTAAAGTGGAACCAAACCATGCCTAAGAAATGGTTAATAATATTTTGTAAGATCAGTCATGATGGCATTAGCGTAGGAAAAGTCTGTCTTTCAAGATTTGGGCGAAAGCCTGGTAAAGAACCAACAGGGGTTTTTCACTCAGCACCTTAAAAGCCTGTCTTATCCTTGGGGTTTCTGCAGCCAATGAAAGTTTGTCATGATGATGTAATGCTCCTGAGTTGTGTTTCAGCACCGAGTGTGTGGTCACCGGATACCATGCCTGAGATATAGGTAAGTTTCTGGATCAAATCTTTCTTTCCAGCCTGTCCCCCTGCTTAAACTAATTTCGCAGAGATCATTTGTTTCTCGTCTATTTTACTATCTCTGAACAATTTTTTTTAATGTGGGCTAGGGTTATTACAGAATTGTAAAGACAGCTGGTAAACAAAATGATGGGATCTTAGAGTCAATTTTTCCTCTGTTATTACTGTGAAGGCTTTTACTCCTCAGCAATTTATCATCACCTCAGAGGGAAAGAGCAGCAAACAGGGTTATGTTTTATTTGTTAAGGGAGTCCTAGCCATTTAACAAACATGTTTTACTAGAAAGATGTTTTCAGGGAGGTGGGAAAGATTTTCTTTTAAGGATTCCCACTGAATTTGACTTATATTATTGAGTGAGCCCCACTGAACCGTAAGCCAGGAATAAAGTTTCAATGTTTATTGTAAGTAGAGAGTATATAGGTCCTGCTCTCATGAAGTTTAAACCCAAGAGAGACAGAGAGAGAAACAGCAAGAGAGACAGACAGACAGACAGTCAGAGGCAGTACACTATTTTTTTCTGTTTTTAACTAAATTAAAAAAAAAAAACTTAAAAAAAAAACTTGAAAAAAAAAGCTGAAGATTTAGTGACCTGTAATATCCTAGTAGTTAGAGGAAGTTAAATGGAAAAAGTTAAATATAAATAAATAGGACAGTTCCAAACAGGACTGTGCAGATACTTTTATATATAAGCACCATTTTAAAATTTGGAATATTTCAGAAATATGAACTAGATAACCAGCACAACCAATGAAAATGCAGTTCTTTATTTTCTCTCCATGATGCTCTGCAGATATAAATCTGCCAGCGTGGAGATTTTAAAAGAACTCATTAAAAATATCAGTCAAGCTACGTATATTCAAGCAACGTGAATAACAGAAAGCTATTACCCAGATAATTCAAGATATTTTTTAAAAATTCAAGAGTTTTTAAACAGAGGAAACAGAGAATGGGTCAGGGGGATGGGCCATGGGGGGCAGGGGATGAAGAGTTGAACAATGTGTTACCAGAGATACTGATCGAATTATCCAGATAATTAGTCATCCTTCACCTTAACTCTGACGGTATAGACACAGACTCTGAGAAGAACATCTAAAATAAAAGTGTGGGAAAGAATTATCCTTAGCAATGAGGAATGTCATTAAATCTAAAGTATTGTAGAATTTCTAACAGGAAGAATATATTTTCTTGTTTTGTAGAACCTGATGTCCGATGGGTATTGTTGCATATTTTCTTTTATTAAAAACTTCTCGGAGTTCCCATCGTGGCGCAGTGGTTAACGAATCCGACTAGGAACCATGAGGTTGCGGGTTCGGTCCCTGGCCTTGCTCAGTGGGTTAAAGGATCTGGCGTTGCCGTGAGAGGTGGTGTAGGTTGCAGATGCGGCTCGGATCCCACGTTGCTGTGGCTCTGGCCTAGGCTGGTGGCTACAGCTCCGATTCGACCCCTAGCCTGGGAACCTCCATATGCCGTGGGAGCGGCCCAAGAAATAGCAAAAAGACAAAAAAAAAAAAAAAAAAGACAAAAAAAAAACTTCTCAACTTTCTAGTCTGAAAGCCTCACATACAATTGATGAATTATAGTTTATCAATTACATACCACTTTCCACCACATTTTCATCCACTTTATTTCCAAAGAACTTGGTCATCTCTCTACCATACTTTCTCAATGGTTAAGAGGTGCTCACCTCTTACACAAAATTATCCTCTTTTGTTCTGCCATTAATTCATTTTTCTCTCAACTTATTAAGTTGAAATCCCAAACATCTGGTATCATAAACTTTATATAAATTTTCAAATGTATTAGTCAGCATGGATGGTAAATGACTCATTTTCCTGTTTCAACTACAATTTTCCATATTATTGCTCTGGAGCAATACTTGGTACTGACACTTGGGACTAAACAGATAAAATTCCACACTTCATTAGCATCTCATGACTTGTCTTCTGCACCATCCATTCTGAACAGGGAGCCAATATGCTGACAGGAAGGGGTGCAAACTCCTGCTCTAGAGTTGAATGAATGGGTAAGAGGTGCTTTCAAATAACTGATAGAAAGTGAAAATATTTCTAAGAAAGGGAAAGCGAATGGATACAGTGGAAAATAATGAGAAAAACAGGAGATGACCTGGCTTCTGATACAGCTTTTATTTGACTTTGGGGCTTGGTCTAAGCTAATAGGGGAGGCCTTTATCATAGAGCTTTGATTCAGCAGGCTTCGCTCCTTCCACTTTGGCTCCCAGTTCTCCCAGCACTCAGCTGGGAGCAGAAAGGGCATAGTATGGAGTAAAGTAGGCTCATTAGTTGTCAAGTGGGCCTTTGGAAAGGCCTAGAAGGAATCTGCCTGGGATTCTGTTTGATCTAGGAAACCTCTTTGATCCTCACTCTGAGATGCAACCATCCAGGAGAAATTCAAGAAATATTAAAACCCTGTCTCATAAGGAAGATATTGCTTCCAGAAAGACCTTGGGCTATGGTTTGACCACAGACTGTGGCCCATAACATGCCCTTGTGACTCAGTCTAAGGACAGTGGACCTTGGAAAAGACAATCCAGGGTGGATCCCTTTGTGCTCAAAAGATCAGAAGGTTTCAGTCTGAATGCCAGCATTTCTGGAACCAGAAATGTGCATCTGTCCAAAAGACAAGGCAGAAGATTTGTAAGTTCACAAAGTTGGGTAATTCAGAAAGTAAGTTTGGTTGGGAAGAACTAAAACTACTGTAACATTCCACTATACAGAACAAAGTAGGTGCCATTTGATTTTAAGGACTATCTTTTAAAAAATCTGACTTTCCATTTCACCCCCAAAGCATTTTTTCACTGAGCAAATAGCATCTTCCATAAGTAGACATGGCCTAGGCTCATTTCATTTGGGACCTTACCCTCTGTTCACTGGCGAGGGGGACACACTGGTGCCATTGTCAGAAGGAAAGAATGATGTTAAGCAAAAGGAAGAGGGGTTAGCTGTACCTCCCCGATGCAAACAGTGGGAGCAAGTGCACCCCCTAAATGCATAGAAAGTTTAAGCGTGGGAGCATATGTGAGGAGGAAGGATAAAGACTTTAGTCATTTTACTCAATTATAATTCCACAGCGAAGGTCCAGGGGGCACCTGCCATGTGCCAAGCATGACATGAGAGGCTGAGTATCTCATGCATCAACAGAGAAGGCACTATTTCTAGCCTTCAAGAGCTTCCAGTTTGCTTCAAATTGTTAAGTCTTAGAGAAGAGAATAGGTTTTCATCAAGCACAGGAAAGTAGAAGCGTGTGCTAGAATGAGGATGACCAGACACCCCAATTTACCTAAGATGGTCCCGGTTTGCGTCTCTTGTCCTGGTGTAATTATCAACAGCACTTCTGTTCATTTTCAAATGTTCCCTGGCTTGTCACTAAGAAATGCGGAACCATTAGAAGATTTAAAATAGAAGTTAAAAGAGGAGGACCGTTAACCTGGGCAAGTTACTCGGAGGCCCTGATCATGGTGAATGAGGGGATCAAACGGCTCTTTTTCCTGTCTTTATTTTTTATACATAATTTTATAAACCTTTCCTAGTCTTATTGGAGTCGAGTCGATGTACAATGTTGTGTTAGTTTCAGGTATATAGCAAAGTGAATCAGTTATACATATATCGATTCTTTTTCAGATTCTTTTCCCATATAGGTTATTGCAGGATATTGATATATGCAATATGGTAGGTCCTTGTTGATTATCTACTTTATATATAATAGTGTGTATATGTTAATCCCAACCTCCTAGTTTAACCCCCCCCCACCATGTTCCCCCTTTGGTAACCGTAAATTTGATTTCAAAATCTATTAGTCTATTTCTGTTTATAAATAAATAATTTTGTATCATTTTTATTAGATTCCACATATACGTGACATCATAGGGTATCTGTCTTTGTCTCACTTCACTTAGTGTGATGATCTCTAGATCCATCCATGTTGCTGCAAGTGGCACAATTTCATTCTTTTAGAAACCTCACCCCTACCTCCTTTGGGAGAATTTCTCCTGCTCCTTTGTGTAAATTAGGGCCCCCTGCTTCTTCCAATCCAGGAGGTGGCATGCCTCCTCCAATGGGATCTTCTCACCTGGAACTTTGCCCCCTGAGCAGAATAAGGAGATGAGCGAAGGGCTGAAGGGGAGGGGGGCTCTGGGAGAGGGTGCAATCTCTCATCAGTGCCCTGACTCAGTCTCCCAAGTCGTTCCCGCTGTAGAGACGCCCAGAATGGCACGGCCCATGCTGTCCTGGCAGTCAGTTTCTTCAGCCTTTCATTCACGCCGTGAGTTTCCTCATTGCCGTCCAATGAATATCCTTTGGAGTTAAAATAGCCAGAGTTCAGTTTCTACAACTCGCAACAAACGAACTCACACCAATCCCACTCTTGACAGTGGGCTGCATTTATATACGGAGGGGGAGGAGGAAGGAAAAGTGATCCGCTCACTAGCTGGCGCTTTTCTTTTTCGCTCTCTATCTTAACCATCATTTTTATAAATGAATTTCCTATCATCTCTGTCCATCACTGTATCACTGTAAAATGCTGTTTCTACTTCCTCGTTTATTTTTCCAGCCATCACATACCTATATATGCACAAAGGGGCGTGCTCTGTACAAAGATAATTGTTAGTAGTGAATTTGAAGATCTGGCTTCTGCCCCTGAAAAGTCCAAGACCAGCCCAGGATTTGTTTCCTCACCTCCTGTGATGGTTCCGGTACTCAGGCAGGGGCTGCCAAAACAAAAGGCTAAGATTTCATTTCAAACAAACCAAACCAAAACCAAAACAGACTTCACAAACAGATCTTTTCTTGGAGGTTATTTGTCAGTGAAACGAATGCGTGTGGGTGACCTAAAGGAAGTTTTTTATGTTGGCATTGTTCTGCTTTAAACCATTCCAGGCACGGTCTGATGCCTCTGCGGGTTCTAACGGGGCTGGAGGAGGCTGAGCGGTGATCTAAAGCGGGCAGCGCACACTTGTTTCAGGTCGGGCGGGGCGGGGGTGGGATAAATGAAAATTGGGGAGGGTAAGACTACACACTGCGATTGGTTGGATTTTGATGCAGCAAACACTCTGAGGTCCTGAAATATGGGATGCAGGAAGTCTCCACAGATGCACTCTGCTGCAGTTCTCCAAAGGCAGGAACAAATTTAAACTGGGTTCTGTGAAAACAAATGACATCATTCCTGCATACTCTGAAAAGCTGCAGCCCCAATGGAACATTTTCCCATTTTTCCCCTTTGCTCTTTCTGTGCCTGACTGCAAGGCTTCAGATTTTGATACTGCACGTTTAACTGGCTAAATCTTGCAGGGAATAACCTTTCATCACTTGTCCCTCAAAAGAACAAAATCCAAGAAGAAAATAGAGAGGCATGTAAAAGTTCATTTAAACTCACATTTAATCTCCATGCACCGTTATCTAGAGACATGACAGCACATGGGAAGAATTCTGGGGATTTGAAGGAAATAATAACAAAATGCTGGATTGGGAACTGTCAGCATGGAAATTATGGCACTGATTGATTTGGGGTGGCCTTCCTTGCACAGTGTGTGGTGCTGGTGACTTGGAGGACAGGATTTCCATTTAGGGGGTTTTCTGAGTTTGCCTTGTTAGCTGCAAAAGGAGTCAGGGAGCTGTCATAGCTTCGAGAGCTCTTAGCTCTCTGGAACTACTTTCCTACATGTGCTCTTCCTCATTGTAGAATTCTACAGAAAAATTAAAGACATGCAAGTTCCAAAGTTTTTAAAAATCCAGCGGACTTAGCCAACTTTTAGGACATGGTGTTTTGTTTTGTTTCATTTTCAGAAGCTAGACACCTAGAAATGTAGTAGTGAACCTTCAATATATCAGAATGTGATGGAAACGTTCTCACCCAGAAAACATTTGTTTTATCTCTGTCTTGAGCCAAAGGACATCCCAGGAAGTTCCCTATTTGTCAGTGTCAGTCCCACAAGTGCACCTGCATGGGCGAGAGCGGTGAGGCTTGAAGCCCGCCCTGTTTTTCCCAGTCCCATCCCCACATCCAGACCTAACCATTCACCTTCCTAAAATCAGTTTCCACAGCTAATTCTGGAAAATACTTTTCTTTGTTGGGTGGGCTATCAAAATCTTTCAGTTCAGTTTCCTTTAATTTTATTATTAGATGGCAAATAAGAAATGAATCTCAAAATGCAAAGATGACTTTTATGGAAAAAAATTGCACTTGCAGTGATTTCTTTAGAAAGTAGAGGCAATATGATGGTTGCCTTTCTCTGTGAAATGAAACCAGTTTAGGGAGAATCTTAAAGAGAAATGAAGGAAGAGTCATATGTCTGCCCCTGCCCTCCCCCTTGGGTATCAATTTTATATATCTCTTCTTGATTCTTAGGTCTATATACACTCCCTTTGACCTTCAAACCTAGAGGTCACCTTTGAGAACCCTGCTCTCATTATGCTGTGATGAATCAAATAATACTAGTCAGGAAATGCAAATAGACTATCTGATTAAATAAGCATTTCTTTATTATCAAATAGGATGCCATGTATTTATATTCATGGACCCCCTCTTCAAAATTTCCCTCTATCTTTAAAAATATTTTTCTGTATCATTTTTCTCCATTCAACTTGAGATTGTTTCCACTTTAAAAAGATACCCATTCAGGTCTTCTTATGGGACTAAAGCGAAGTCCACTTGCTATAATCATTGTTTTCCTGCTAGAGAGTCTGCTTTATTCATTCCAGTCTGGGAAAGAGAAAAGAGAGAACTTAGTAATATTTTTCAACCTCTTTCTGACCATCCAGTAGCCTCTCTTCCTCTTTCTTATTTTGTCTTTCTTCTACCTTCCCTGAACTGTTGGAGCTGAGAAAACAGAGCCAGAACCTTGGGGCCATAGTGACTGCTTTTGCCGTCCTTTGGCCCAAAGTCACTTGAGGCTTAAAATTAAAAAAAAAAAAAAAAATTAAAAAGGTATAAAATAGGAACGAACACCTCTTGACAATTTCTAGTTTCTACTCTCTCTACTTTGAAGTCTCTCCCAGGGATGTACATACTGGTGGGATTTCCTTTAAAAATGCATCTCACTAGCACTTGAGACAGAGTTTATAGAAAGCAAGGAAATATTAGGAGATATAAAGAAGCATTCAATTTATATTCAGTTATATTCAACGTATATTCGATTACATCCAATTTATATTCAGTTTGCTTTTGCTGATAATTGCTGTGTAGCCTAAGACAAGTTGATGTTTTTTAGAATACAATGGAAATTAATTAAATTTGCCCACAATTTTATAAAAGAGTACCCCACAATGCTGACATAATTGTGTATATATTCTACTCCAATTTATAAAGCAAGCAGATCATGAGATACTGTGAGAGGCATATCTGAGGTGCAAGGACAGAAAATCACCAGTAAAGCATAGGTCGTATCCCATTGCTCTTCTGCTCAGAACTTTCCAGCAGCTTCCGTATCTTCCTGAGAAAGCCCAGTGCCCTGCAAAGGCCTTGATTTCCTTTTTGCTGCCCCTCCTTCCTGGCTGACCTCAGTTTCTCCCCTCGCCTTCTCATTCACTCTATTCCTGCCACACTAAACTTCTGGTTGTTTACTGGACAATCCAAACATGTCAGCCTTGGGACCTTTGCATAAACTAGTCCCTGCACCTGGGACAGTGTTCATCCAGATGGCTATGTGCTAGCTGTTGTCTTTCCTTTGGGTCACTGCTCAAGTGCCACCTTTTCCATGAGATTTTCTCTGAGTGCACCGTGTAACACAGCAGCCTCTGCTATTGGTCAACAGTATTTGCCACTTCCAGTATCTTTGATCCCCTGCAGGCCTTTTTTATTTTCTCCAGAGCACATATAAACATCTGACAATATATGCATTTGTTGATTTGTTTATAACCATCCTCCCCCCATTGGTATCAAGGTCCATCAGGGCACGGACTTGGTTTTGTAGCTTCAGTTTCTGCGACAACACCCAACACAGAGAAGGGACTCACTCGGCAAATATTTGTTGAATGAGTGAATGAAGAATGAACATCTAATTTTTAAATCTTCAGAAAATTCCCTATTTCTAAGACCTCTTTATTCTTTGTCTTTGCAGCAAAAGCATACTTGTCTTTGCTCTGAATCTTAAATCCATTAAGTGGGAATTAGACATGTTTAACACTAAAATATAAACCCAGAAGTTTTTTTCAGATTTAAAATTGCACATTGATGGGAACTATGTCTAGTCACTTATGATGGAGCATAATAATGTGAGAAAAAAATGTATACATGTATGTGTAACTGGGTCACCATGCTGTGCAGTAGAAAATGGACAGAACACTGTAGACCAGCTATAATGGAAAAAAATAAAAATAATTATATAAAAAATAAAATAAAACTGCACATTGATGTTAGTGACATATTTTTGCTAGTATACTCCTCTTCTGTTCATTCACTATTATACATACTTTCTTTTCTCTCCTTTCCTTGCTTAAAAACTAAAAGAGTCATGCTCGCTGGTCTTTCCAGTGAATTCTCATGCAATAACTTCCTTGATTAATTTCAATCTGTGTTTCATTTGGCTCCAGCTCAGAGATCTCTCCTTCCCCTTCTCTTCATTCCCAGTGTTTCCCCCATTCCCATTCATGTCTCTGAAGCCCTCAAAACTATGAACTATGACACTATTCTTTCTCAGTTAATTTTTCTAATTTCCTTCTGCCCTGGTCCTCTCCCCACTCACTATGCTGCTTTGTCTTTCTCTGCTGGGAACACTGTTCTTTGGGGTTCCTCCAACTGTAACCTTTGGACAAATGCAGACTGAGAGCTCTCATGGAATCGAATTTTCATGAAGCCTTTGAGCAAAGAAGTCCCTGATTTCCATGAGTCATGTAAAACATGGGCCTCAAAACAAGGTGGCTGCTTCCCTTCCTTAATATTAATAAATTGGGGGAGTTCCCACTGTGGCACAGCAGGTTGCAGATCCAGTGTTGTCTCTGTGATGACGCAAGTTCAATCCCCAGCCTGGTGCAGTGGGTTAAGGGTCCAGTGTTTCTGCAGTTGTGGCACAGGTCACAGCTATGACTCGGATTCAATCCCTGGCCTGGGAACTTCCAAATGCCATGGGTGCAGCCAAAAATAAATAAATTAATAATAATAATAATAATTTCAAAGGGGAAATATGTTAAATAAAGAGCTAATTGTTAACCTCTATTTTTCCTGTGCCTTTTTTTTTTTTTGCTTTTTTTACTCTTCAGCATAAAATTATTTTTTTTTCTATTCACTTGCCTCTGAATATTTTGGTTTTTAATTTTTTAAATTGAGGTGTAAATGATATATAATATTATATTAGTTTCAGGTGTACAATGTAATGATTTGATACTCATACATATTGTGAAATGATCACCACAATAAGTCTAGGTAACATGGGTTACCATACATAATTACAAAAAAAAAAAATTCTGGGGTTTTTCAACATGTAAGATTTATTACTCTCTTAGCAACTTTCAAATATACAATATAGTGTTATTAACTATAGTCACCGTGCCGTACATTACCCCATGACTTACTCATTTTATCAGTGGAAGTTTGTACCTTTTGACCCCCTTCACCCATTTCTCCCACCCACCAACCTGCACCTCTGGAAACTATTAATCTATTGTCTGTATCTATGAGCTTGGTATAAAACTCTTTATAGAGCTTAACAAATGCTGGAAAGTGTGTAGAGAAAAGGGAAGCCTCCTGCACTGTTGGTAGGAATGTAAATTGGTACAACCACTATGGAACACTTATGAAGGTACCTCAGAAAACTATCTATGGAACTACCATATGACCCAGCAATCCCACTCTTGGGCATATATCCAGACAAAACTTTCCTTGAGAAAGATATGTGCACCCCTATGTTCATTGCAGCACTACTGACAATTGCCAAGGCATGGAAACAACCTAAATGTCCATCAATAGATGCATGGATTAAGATATGGTATATATACATAATGGAATACTATTCAGCCATAAAAAGAACAAAATAATGCCATTTGCAGCAACATGGATGGAACTAGAGACTCTCATATTAAGGGAAGTCAGAAAGAGAAAGACAATACTATATGATATCACATATATGGAATCTAATATACAGCACAAATAAACCTTTCCACACAAAAGAAACTCATGGACTTGGAGAACAGGCTTGTGGTTGCCAAGGGGGAGGAGGAGGGGGTGGGATGGACTGGGAATCTGGGGTTAATAGAGGCAAACCATTGCATTTGGAATGGATAAGCAATGCGATCCTGCTGTATAGCACAGGGAACTATATCTGGTCACATGTGATGGTGCATGATGGAGGATAATGTGAGAAAAACAATGTATACTTGTATGTGTGTCTGGGTCACTTTGCTGTACAGTAGAAAATTGACAGAACACTATAAATCAGCTATAATGGAAAAAATAAAAATCCTTTAAAAATAAATGAATAAATTTTAAGAGAATTTAGGGGAGGGTAATTTTCCATCGTCTATAACTTCACAAAGTAACACTTGCCCCCCCCCCCAAAAAAAAACCCCTGCCATTTTAGCCTCTCTTCTTTTTCCCTACTTCTAATTCTCACATGGGTGTGCATTTGTATATAGACATTGCTGCCGCTCTAACTTTCTACAGTGATGGAAATATTCTGCATCTGCACTGTACAGGAACGCCTAGCCACATGTGGCCAGAGCATTAGAAACACGGCTAGTGCAACTGGGGAACAGAGTTTTTAATTTCCAGAGGCATCTTTAATGAAGATAAATTTCCCTACCAAACAAACAGTGGTCGACACTCAGCCAATTTACCATCTCTGTCTATATCCACCTTCAAACCCTGTATCTTTATTTTCTCTTAGTTACACACTTTATTACTCCCAATGGTTTTCAGGCAAATATCATAGAAAAAGATAAAACTGTGAAACTACTTTGACAGTCAACTCTCTGGTATCTGTAATGAGAGAGTACATGTCTACCAATAATAAAATGAAACCAGGAAATGTGTTAACTTTGGGTTTCACATTAACTTTGGGTTCAAAATGTTGTACATTGACTCTGCTAGGGCAGTTGTAGAATATACTTAATTTCATCTCTCTTGACCACACTGTCCACGTACCCATAGGCCATGATTTCCAGATGGCAAAATTCAGAATAGAAAAAGCACGTGACATCAAGACCTTGAAATCAGACTTCTGAGCTATCACAGATGTTTGATTATATGAAATATATATTTTCCCATTTTTGTCAATTCACTGTTATAACCTGTGATATTTTGACATTAGTTGAAAATTAACTGTCCTTAGCAATACTGTGGTTGTAAAACATAAAATTTCAGGAGTTCCCTGGTAGCTCAGTGGGTTAAGGATCTGACATTGGCACTGCTGTGGCTCTGGTCACTGCTGTGGCATGGGAAATTCCACATGTCATGGGGGCAGCCAAAAAACAAACAAACAAACAACTAAAACAAAACAAAACAAAAACCATGAAATTTCAGGCTTATCCAAGTGAATTCACTCAACTAAAAATGTGTTTATGACACTACACAGGATTCATTTGACTCTTAAATTTTCAGTCTTTATAATTATAGAACTTCCTTTGTATCATGGATCATACCAAAGTTTTCTTTATCTTTGCCTCTTTATATTTTTACCTAAGATTTCTTTTTTCTCACTCTCTAGACATCAAGTTTACACCCAAGTTGCCAGAATGGCGCCACACCAATGAGTAAGGCATTAGCCCACAGCCAGACAAAATATACTGAAAGCCCAGGCGGGAATAGCACCTGCCCAGCTCTACAGTGCCTATTTTGTAGATCAGTATTTTTGAGATTCTCCCTGAACAAAACAAATTGAAAAGACAGCAGCTATACTATCCCAGGAGAGCCATATTAATACACATTGACATAAAGATTTTGGAAAGTCCAGTAGCAAAGAAACCTGTTGGCTTTTTTACAGACTCGGGGTTTCTCTGTGACTTTGACCTCAGAACACTTTATTTTCTCACCTGACATCTCTCAGTAGCCTATGGAACTATGGTTTCCAGGGAATACACTAGGCATTAAGGTATTACTAAGTATCAATTTTCTGTTTCCTAAATATTCTGACTTATTCTAGATCTGTATACAGTCAATAGATTCAGAAACCCTGTCAATGCAACAGTGTCAAGTATGCCTAGGTCAAGAGTTTTCCAAGAGATGGATAATACCAATAAATAAACAACCAAATAATTAAGCATCTTCCACTGTGTATTCCTTGAGTTCCCACTAAGAACTTTTCTAATAGTGTATAGTTGCTTTGCCAAGAGGCTTCAAATATATTTGGGATCACAATTGCTCTCCAAGCTACAAATTTGTCATTAATTGCAGATGCAATTAACTATGTGATTATTCCCTATAAGCAGGCTGTTGCAAACAAGATTTCCTCTACTGAAAATACCTAGAGGGTCTGTTACAAAGAGCAGTTCCCAGGACCAGATAACACAGCAGTTTTCATGACTTGCCTTAGTTTTAGCTTGATTTCTTTGAGACTCCAGAGTAAGCTCTCCTACATGATTTAGTTAAGAAAAGTGTATGAGGACGACCCATGCAACTACTCTGTGGTGAAAATGAGAAATACTTTTGAAAGTCCAAAAGGCATCATTAAAATGGTTCTCCCTCTGGAACAAGACTGCCTAATGGCTTCTTCAAAACAAACAGTAAGTGAAAAGGAAAGGATTTACAAGGTGTCCAGATTTTAGACTTTTACAGTTCTGAGTTATGTTTTATCTACCTAATAACTACTATCTCCAAACCACTTAAATATATGACTCTCACAGAGAGTGTCTTTATCTGCATCACAAATTTCTCTCTAGGAGAGATCTCTCCTCATGCTTTTCATCTATATTTAAGAAGTTGAACCCAGCAGATTGCATGAGATAGTACTGTGTGGAAGATAAAGTGTGTAGTCAGAAAGATATAGGTTCCAGTCCCTGCTCTAACACTTACAAACTGTGTAACCATAAGAAGATATTTAACTTTTCTGAAGGTTAATTTCTCTATCTATGAAATGGATAGTAGAGCACTGATGACAAAAGATAGTCAAGAGAACCCAACAAGATAGTGTATGTAAAGCATTTAAAAATCAGGCCTGAAAAATAGTGAACTATGGTAAAAATCCCTCCCATGCTAGAAAATGCAGGTTATTACTCTAAACAATTCTTTGGGTCTAAGAGAATTTTCAGAATTATTTTTTCTATATAGTTTCTGGAACCTAATATTCAAGCAGTCATTTCTCTTTTTTATTAAAGTGTGGTTGATTTCCAATGTTCTATCAATTACTGCTATACAGCAAAGTAACCCAGGCATGCATATATATACACACATTCTTTTTCTCTTATTAAATTCTCCCATCATGTTCTGTCCCAAGAGACTGGCTATAATTCCCTGTGCTATAGAGTAGAACCACATTGCTTATTCATTCTAAATGTAATAGTTTGCATCTACTAACCCCAAACTCCCAGTCCATCCCTTTCCCTCCCCCTCCCCCTTGGCAACCACAAGTCTGTTCTCCATGACTGTGAGTTTGTTTCTGTTCTGTAGATAGGTTCATTTGTCAAGCACCCATTGTTTTAACTACATACCACATTGATTCTCTCCCTTTATAAAACAAAAGCTCAAGTCACTAAGGCTCAGGGAAGAAGAGAAGGTCCTGGCCACTGAGAGATCACCATTGGGGGGATAGACAGCTGAGGTCCAAATCATGGCAGCACATCACAGTAAGTGCATTATGGGAGAGGTGTGATCACAGCACTGTGGGAAGACAGGAAGAGAGGGGCAAATTCTGTCTGAGTATCAGGCTCCATCTTCCTAGGGAAGAAAGCAGAAGACCTCGATCTTGAAAGGCCAAAGGGGTTGCCAGGTGGAGAACACTGGGAAAGGTTATTGAGCAGCTGTATCAGGAAATGAGATGCTCAGTGGGGCTAGACAGTGCATGTGTGTGGCTTGTATGGAGTAGACTGAGGGCAAGAAGAAGGAGGATCAAGAGTGTCCATACGGGGGTTAAAAAAGTCAAAATTTATCAGACTGAAAGAAAAAGGAAAAAAAAGGAATTAAGTTATTGAATGCCTGTGATGGCTGGCATTCAACCAGATGCTTCACCTACAATTTTGTATTCACATCATAGAACAACACTAAGAGATAAGCAGTATTATCTCCATTGTGCAGATGAGAAAAGTGGGGCTCTCAGAAGTTAAGCAAGTTGCCCCAAGTTACATAAATTGAAGAGACTTGGCTTTCGGCCCAGGCTTGTTGTTCGACAGAGACCATGCCAACCTCTATTTTAAGCAGGGGGAACCAGCAGGGATCTTTAATCAAGGAAGGGACCTCATCAAAAATTTTTTTTCTGAAAGGAAAGTATGGTGATGGAATATAAGATGATGAAGAAGAGGCTGGGGGTTAGGAGATAAGATAGAGGTGATTGCAGCTTTGCAGGGGAAAGATGAGGAAGGCTTCACTGAGCCAGCTCCTGTGCAGATGGACAGGGAAAAAACACTTCTTAAAGAGGCTCAAAAAGGCTTGGATACCAATTGGATGTGAGAACCCAGATACGATGGAATGTACTCGAGGGAGAATAGTGAAGTACTTTGTTTTAAAATGCTATGTTAATTTGGAAGAGCAGAATCAAACCTGTGGCATTATGTCTACCCAAAATGTGATTCACACACCAGCACATCCCTTCACCTAGAAGTTTGTTAGAAATGCCAAATTTCATGCCTCACTCAGGACATTTTTGAAACAATCTGCATTTTAATAAGATCTCCATGCAAAAGAGGCACTAATCTAAGAGAACTAAAATTGAGGGTAACAGAGGAGGAAGGTGTTACAGAGAGAGGCAATCTTCTTTAAAAACAGGCTCTAAATTCCGAATTTCGACCATGAAACTATCACCTTTCAAAAGAATTCTGGTTGGCAATGATTTTATTTCCTGTTACTTTTTTTTTTTTTTTTAAGGGTCACACCTGTGGCATATGGAAGTTCCCAGGCTAAGGGTCAGATTAGAGCTGTGAGCCTACACCACAGCCACAGCAATGCCAGATCTGAGCTGAGTCTGTGACCACAGCTTGCAGCAATGCCGGACCCTTAAACCACTGAGCGAGGCCAGGGATCGAACCTGCATCCTCATGGATGCCAGTCGGGTTCATTACCACTGAGCCACAGTGGAACTCTTCCTAGTACGTTTATTGTGTTAGGAAGTTTCTGGAAGCAGCCAGAGGTGCCGGCATAAATGAGAAGTAAAAGGCAGATGTTCCTTCAAATTCAGTATTCTCTAAAAGATTGCCAAATCCAAGCTGCAATGGAATGATTAGGTGGCAGCTGATCTGCTCATTTGGAATGTCAGCAGGGATAACGCTTACATAAGCTCTATGCGTCGTATATTGTCCTTCAGTTACAGGGAAAAGAGAAATCTAAAAACAGTCTATTTTATCGTCATGACTAACTGAAAGTTGGCCAAAATGGAAAGATCTTAAAGTCTTCTCTGAACTGCCAATCCTTTCATTGGATCCATACGTGTATGTGTGTATGTGGGTGCACAGGCATGCGTGGATGTGATGAGAAGGCCTTGAACGCCATCCTGAATGTATATTTCTCTCCAATTGTTATGGATTCAATGTCTCTAGATGCTATGCAACAATTAAGGAGAGTCAGAACCAGGACAATTAGATTTCAACAGAGCCTGGAAGGCAGAAAACAAACAAACAGAAAACTCAGAAAGATGACCAGCTAAAATTCTTCACCCAGGATTTGCCCTGGATCTCCGCTAGACCACTGGCCCCGTGCTTTGTATCAGCTTTCTCCCATTCCATCTACTTTGATGAGCATTTATTTGCATCCACTGTGTAAAGAATATTGGGATTCTGTATTCTCCTTATCGTTTGGTCCTTGGGATGTGATGGGCAAATTTAAGTCTCTCCTTTCCGCTCAATAAGAAAATTTTGTATACATTTTAAACATTTTAAATATCAAGCCAATGTGATATTTGCTCTCTGGTCAGTGCATCTATATCCCTGTAATCCTGAAGAGCATAGGGTTCCACGGCTGTTTCCATCATCAGCATTATTGGCTAAGTTTTTTATGAACTCGCTAGGCTCTAGGCTCTGGGGCACAGAGGTGATCAAAGACGCTGCTCACATGGACCTGATGTCCAGGTGAGAATGAACAAAGGGAAAATACAACCATAACCTAATGTCTAGTGGTGATAAGTGACCATGAAAAAGCAGAACCTAGTGTAATGGGAAAGAGAGCAATAGGGGGCGCTGTTTTAGACAGAGCATTAAGTCGCATTTCTCAGGGGAGTTGACACTTGAGCTGAGGCCTGAATAAAGAGGTCAGACTTGCGAGTAGAAGAGTTCCAGGCAAAAGGAGTTGCAAAGGCAGAGTCCTCTGGGTGGAAGTGCGTGAGGCATGTTTGGGAAATGGCTAGAGGGTCAACATGGCTGGAGCAGAGGGAGAGGGAAGAAGAGTGAGAAGAAATAGAGAGCCGGGTGCCAGATTATATAGGTCCTCGAAGGACCTTAAGGTCACAACAGCGTTAAAACAAACAAAAACAAAACAAAAAAACCTTTCATTTACTGAGATAGGTGCTACATTAATAAAATGTATGTACATTACTTAGTCTAATCCTCACAAAAATCCTATACACGAGTATCATCATTATACCTCAAGAAAAATGAGCCTTCACAAAATCAACATGACCAAGCTCAGAGAGCTACAAAGTGTTGGAACTTGGATTTGAACCTACATCTTCTGACACCAGAGGCCATTTCATATTCCAAAATCCTGTTATGACAGACAGATCTCTGGATTCCAATTTTACATAGTGCACTGGTAGAAATACTGTGAAATTCAAGTAAAATAGACATGTTTGTAGATCCTTCTAAGGAGGGAATAAAATTCTACCTTTTAATGAAAGGGTAGAATTATGTTCCCTCATCTTTATTACAATTAAATTTGATTTGGGGTCACATTTTTCATGCTCCTAACATAATAAGAGTCTCATGGAATGATCAAAGTCCACAATAATTTTGTACAAGCATTTACTGAAGGTATAACATAATCAAAGTTTTATGTCACCTAGTTAACCTCTCATCAGATTCAGTAGACAATAAGCCATGATACACAGCTGTGAAGACATTTCCATTTCAAAAATATTTGATATTAAGGACTGAATTTGAGAGATGGATGTTCAAAATATTTGGTAGTCTCTACTTCTTCCTATTGCTCATTTGTGCACCTGCTTTGCTAAATTTATCTCACAATATGTATAGCCACTCAAGGAGGTCTCTTCTGTGTGTCCCCATCCTTCTCCATCTCATTCCCCCAACAAGAACTCCTGTTCCTCTTGTTCTCGGGACACAGTCCCTCTCTTCCCACTAAAATCTGACTGTTTCTTTTATGCCCTGCCCGTCTCACTGGTGTGCTTAATGCGCCACCCTGCCTGTGTGATGAATTAACCTTCCTTACATACATTCTGCTTCAACCACTGGCCATGGAGGCTTGACTTTGTCTTCTATGTCTCTGAGGATCTGAATTTGCCCACTCATAGATTTCTGAGAGTTTTTGGGCAACAGCTTTAATTTCTGGTCTCCCAACCACCCTTGTACCTCCTGTTGACCGGAATATTTCTTTCAGTCTTTCAGTTAGTTGAATAATTCCTAATTCCTACAAAGCTGATTTATCAAACCATCACCTTCACTACCAAGTAGTGTACTTTTCAAACCTGTTTGCAGGAGTTTCCTCAGAAAAGCCCTAGAAATCTGAGGGCCCTGAGACACATTTTTAATGACACAGAAACCTACTTGATTTTAAAAAATAAAATCCACTTAGGACAAAAATAAACCAGGCAGGTTTCCCTTCCTGCAATATCTTCTCTCCTTGAAACTGTTACGTTTCAGAGCTAGTTTGTTTTAGGAAGCTCTGTTCTGTGGAGCAATAAGTTGTTGTAAGACAAACAGAATAATTTTGTTTTCCATTAGGTCAGTGGTGACAACATTAAGCTTAGCAAGACCATTTTTTGGCCAAGCTTGTAGCATGCAGAAGTTCCCCTGCCAGGGATTGAACCTGGGCCACAGCAGTGACCTGATTCACAGCAATGACAACACTGATCCTCAGCCTCTAGACTACCAGGGAACTCCTCGCAGGACCTTTCTACGAGCACTTCAATTAAAGTTCTGCTCATGTAGTTTTTGCTTTTTTTTTTTTTTTTTTTTTTTTTTTTAAAGCAAAAAGTAGACTTTTCTTAAGCTGCTTTTACCCTGCAAATGGCCCTGATATCAGAAGTCCACTGGCAGGGTAAAATCAGGTATAAATTATAAAAGGGTTTTATTTGTTTTCAGGAGGACAGTGTTAAATACTCTATATTATCCCCCAGTTTGTTGAAGTGCAGAAGCTGAAAAACAATCTGGGCTTGGAAAGAAACTGCAGTGTCTGAAACTCTCCAGAAGCACTCAGAATGACAGGACCCTTAGCCAATAAAATGTGAGATTCAAGGAACACATTGTCACAACTCAGCGAATAATAAGGAGCAGGTATAAGTATGACATCACTGAAACACATTCCCATTGGCGGTTCCTCTGTGTGCTGGTTACTGTTCTATTTGTGGAAGCAGCAGCCTTATTCAAATTAACCTTTTCAGGCAGAGGGGAGGAGGGAGGTGGTGAGAAATATGCTGCAGTCTTTCCCCTGAAGGTGACGTGCTCTCAAATTCACTTTACATTGCCTTTGAGCAGGCAAAATAAAAATAAATTCAGCTGCGGCAGTGTTTCACAGGGATAATAGCTGCTTGAATTAGATCAGGTCAGTGAAAAGGAATGGGATAGAGGCTGTGGCAGAGTGAAAACAAATTTCTGAATTTTTCTCTTTGCTTTTATTCCTTCCCGCCTTATTATTTCTCCGTGTCTCTTTCCTGGACCTGATCGCTGCATAGACTAAACTTGATATCCCCCCAGTCAGCCATTCGAGGGAAGGATTTCTTTGAATACTCATACCTCCAGCCTGTGATGTCTAGCAGACAGGTCCGATGAACGGATGGTTGCCTGACATGGTAGAAATACTCAGGAGTATGAAGCTGATGAGATAATTTAATCACATTTACTGTCGTCTGTGAGCAACTGTCACTTTCCATCCTGTTTCTGTTACATAACATAGGGCCTCCAGCTACATCACTGATACACAGGAGCGCCCACTCTGTGTTTAACTCCTAGGGCTTTGCTTTCACTTCGGAGAGCCTAGATGTGGGGGCAGTCCCCATGTCTAGTCCCCATCCGGATGGGCTTCCAGAACTTGGCACAACTTTGCACAAATAAAATGCTTTGGGTCTTTGGCCTTATTTCTTTTACATCTTCAAAAAGGATTTCACTCTCTCTTGTCACTGACAAAGATCACTCAGGATACAAACCGTCTAAAACGGTAAACCCTGCTTTCGAGTCCATGTCCTTAAGTAATTTCTTCTTTCTGATATTTCTGTTTTCTTTCCATCCCTTGTCATCTCTTCCTTCCTACCTCAGAATGCCTCTACACAGCATTCCTGTTGTGGCTCAGTGGGTTAAGAACCCAACTAGTATCCATGAGGATGAGGGTTCGATCCCTGGCCTTGCTCGGTGGGTTAAGGATCCGGCGTTGCCTTGAGGCTGTGGTGTAGGTCACAGATGTGGCTCAGATCCGGTGTTGCTGTGACGGTGGCGTAGGCCGGCAGCTGCAGCTCTGATTCAGTCCCTAGCCTGGAAACTTCTATATGCTGAAGGTGTGGCCCTGTGAAGGAAAAACACAAAAATTAAATGCCTCTACTTGACAAATTTTAAAATGCAAGTGAAAAAGTTTCCAGAAAGTTGATGATCAATCTATAGTCTCTGCCACAATGTGGAGTGTCTTAGTCTGTTTGGGCTCCTGTAACAAACTGCCACAGACTGAGTGGCTTATAAACAACAGAAATGTATTTCTCACAGTTCCAGAGGCTGGGAGTCTGAGGTCAGGGTGAGGCGAGGACCTTCTCCAGATGCCGATTTTTCCTTGTTTCCTCCTTGGGTCCCCACATAGTGGAAGGGGTTACGGAGCTCTGTGGGACTCTTTCATGAGGCCCTAATCCCATTCAGGACCCCACCCTCATGATGTAAGCACCTCCCAATAGCCACCTCCCAATACCATCATCTTTGGGGGGGAGTCAGGATTTCAACATTGGGGAGTTCCCATTGTGGCTCAGTGGTAACAAACCCGGCTAGTATCCATGAGGACATGGGTTCGATCCCTGGCCCTGCTCAGTGGGTTGAGGATCTGGTATTGCCATGAGCTGTGGTGTGGGTCGCAGACACAGCTCGGATCCTGCCTTGCTGGGGCTGTTCTGTAGGCTGGCAGCTGCAGCTCTGATTAGACTCTTTGCCTGGGAACTTTCATAGGCTGCAAGTGCAGCCCTAAAAAAAAAAAAAAAAAAAAAACGATTTCAACATATGGATTTGAGGGTGAGGAGGAAACACAAATATTCAGACAGAGCATTAGGCAAAAACAGCTATATTTCAGGTCAGAAATAAGTTGCTTTAGGCAAAGAGCTAGCTCCCACTGCTCCAAACATGCTGCACGTTTGCCTGTCCTTAAAGAGATCTGAACCTCTGAGCTCGTCCCTTGCTATTCCTCTAAAAACATTAATAATCTTGTCATCAGACTGTAATGACAATGGCACCAGCATGACACTACATGTTACAATCCCGTTTGGACTCTCTGTACTGGTTTTGCCTAATTTACAAATCCCTTTAAATGGATCTGGGTATTGCAGCAGTTACCAGGTTCTGAGCAAAACTATACAGATTCAGAAAAATAGCTTGTGTGAGGAAGGTTAGAGCACTTCTGAATAAATAATGCACGGAAGGTCAGCCGCGGAGGAGCGCTGGGAAGCGAGCAGGTGTGTGCTGGGGTGATGGGCGCATCCGAGGCAGGAAGGAGGGGGCGTAGACGAAGTCGCTGCCACCCTCACGAACTGGCCCTGCCCAAGCCCTGCCAGCTTTCTGCCAGGAACCACTGAGAACTATTGGCTTTTTCACAAGGAGCTGCTGAAATTCCAGGAACCGGGGGTCTGGAGCAATTTTCAGCACAGCGCTCCGTATGTCGCTGACATCCAGCAGTTCTGTGGACCCAGCTTTCCATTTTCTGATTTTTTACACTTTTCCCTGCCTGATCCCAGCCCTTCCTTGAGAAGGAGACTGTTATGTGGCCCACCTTGGCAAAGCAAGACAGGAGCTCAGAGGTCGCTAGCTTGACCTGGCGCACCACGCGTCTTCCCTCATTCTGCCTGAATGCAGCATTGTTCCCCTGCTGAATGAAGTTTTAGAAAATGACTTTCAGATGCTCCCTTCCCTTTCTGGGGCTGTTTTACCCCCCTGGCCAGTTTGTAATCTCAGAAACCTCATCATCTTTGTTTGGCTCTTGATAAAAATGAAAAGATTCATAAAATAGCATCCTCGATGAGAGGCACTGATACCAGTTGGAAATGTTTCAGCTTAAGACCACTGCCAAATAATCGGACGAGTGCCCTTCCACTGTACTTACGTTTTGAGTTTGTCTATTTGCTGCTTTTGCTGTCACTGTCAAATCCACTGGGTTATTGTAGGCAGTGCCCACAAGTGACTGGGACCCTCTTTATCTGAACTCTGATCAGAAAGCTGCTTGGTTCTCTTCAGGTTTGGTTTGGTTTTTTTTTTTATTCTCCCCTCCCCTAGCCCCCAGCCCCACCTTCAAACCAGAAAAGTAGCTGCTGAAAGCAGAACAGTTGCCATGGCAACCTCTTGGCAGCTTCCTCAGTGAGTAACAGTGTTGATTTCCCGAGGAGGCCGGGCGGGAGGGGGTGGAGCTCTGAGGAGGGAACGGAAGGTTACTGAGCACTTAGTTAATATGCAAAACCACTTACGCAGTGCTGGATGCGCAGTGAATAAGCGCAAACAAAGCCATGCTTGATCAGCTAACATGGACTTTGCACACTAGTTGATCTGTCCAGGGATGCAGATGTTGGCTCCCAGAGAAATGTTGCAATTGGACAGTAAAGGACACTGAGAGGTAATCTGACAAGAGGTTAAACACTATTTTTGTAATGGTTGGTGAATAGAGAAGAAATAAACAGAGGTGAGGTGTAATTGCCTTGCTCCTCTTTGCTTTGTTCAAAGAAAAACATAGCCATCTAAATCACAGGGATGGTGTTTTCTCGGAAAATCTAACATACTGAAGTTCAAGTTTGCATCAATTAAACTCTATGTAAGATAAACCAATATGTTCAGATATAAGCAAGTATAGCATAATTGGGTTTGTGCTGGAACAAAACATACGGCTCAAGTAGCATCTTTCACCTCAGAGTTTTCAGACAAAGAAGCAGCGTGTAGTAACTTGGGGCTGGGAGTGGGGGCGGATACTGTTGGCTCTCTCCTCTCTGCTGCTCTCCTCTCTTTCTCCTGCTCTCTCTCTCTCTAACTTTGAGGGATCCCTGTTTGTTTCCTGGGGGCTGGCCAGGTTGGAAATCAACCCCAGAGAGAGTCCTAGGGAGACTGGAGGGCAGAGTGTCTTGGCAGAGGTCACCTGCAGGAAAAATTAGCAGACTGGCTGTGTGGGCAGAGGAGGCGGCAGCCAGCCCCTTGCCTCTTGGCCTGCAGCTTTGCATGTTAAAGAAGAGGTAGGCGGAAGGAGCCTGCAGCAGTGAGCGGAGGTCTGCCCAGCAGGTGTCACTAGGGATTTAAAGCTTACCAGACCTTTGGGACAAGGCCTAAGAAACAGCCGGAGTGATGATTAATGAGGCTTACCTTAAAATATTTTTGAGAGGTTAGATGTGAAATAATTCCAAGGAGTTTTCCTTCCGAGGGAGATTCAAACGATAGCTACAACTGGCTTTAAATGATTTCTGGACCATTCTCGCCAAGGCTCCATTTCCATTTCGGCACCCCCATTCTAAAACCCAGACAGGGCCATAAAACACACTGAATCCAACACAATGGGGAAATTACAGAGGCAAAGCAAAAGAAGGTGCAGAAAATGATTTTACGGTAGCGATTCCCCTTCACAAAACCAGCTTCTGTGTCCTTACATCACAGACTTTGATTTCACGAGTAATCTCAGGGTGAAGATCAGAGTTCACTGTAAAAATGCAAATGCCCCCGGGGAGTCACTCTAAACATGAGGACAGCTTATATTTTAGCAAGGTTAATATTTGTTAACAAAGCCATATGAAGACTATCTCTACTTTAAAAAAAAAAGTGCATATCAAATGTTATCTGCCTCTTAATTGAAGCAACTAGGAATATGTACATGACCACTTCTTTTAATAATTAAGAGTGCAGAAATTTTGTCTCCCCTGAATACTTTTTTGCTGTTTCCCTTTTTGCCTCGTCTGCCTGGAAGCTCAATATTAAATTTCATCATGAATTTCAGTAGCTTCCCAAGCTTAGATTTTCTTGTATAATTTCTCCTCCATTCGATGCATTATTCAGATAATGCTTTCTTTCCTACCTTGTTTTAATCATGTATCATTTTAACGTATCGGTCCTTTTCACTGTGTCTATCATCTCACATCCATTTTGGTGTGACATACCACTTAGAAGGAAGGGAAGGAGAGAGAGAGAGAAGGAGAAGGAGAGAGGAAAAAGAAGAAATAGCAGGACTCTGTTATCAACACTCAGCACCTTATGATGAATTTGTTAATCACGTTTCTCTTCAGTCACCCTTTGAAAGCTGGAAAGAAGGGAGCTAGAACAGTGGTGTGGGAGTGGCTAAGCGTAAATGTGCATGAGAGCACCCCCCTGCCCCGGGGGCCTAAGAAAACAGCATAAAAACTCTGGGCCTCTGAAATGGTTGCTGAGCTGTGACTGCACGAAAGAAGTACACCTGTTTCAGGGCTTGGCTGAGAATTATCAGGGAATGTTTATCATCCTGGCAGGGCACTTGGCAAAGCATCCTTAGGGGCAGTTTAACTTGCAAACTGAATGAAATCTCTGCCAAGGAGATAGAGTCCCTCCCCTCTCACAGATGAGAGAAACTGAGGTTCAAAGATGGCTTATGGCCTTATGTAACAGGATCAGGACGAGGAACCAGCCCCACACTCACATTTCTGCTTCTGATGGGAACTCCAGCCTGGGAAGAATGAAAGAAAATCACAGGGCATGCAGGGACAAAATGCAAAAAATCCTTTGTTTTCTGTTCTTTCTCCTGGGGATGCCCCATCACACGATACCGCCAAGGAAACTCTCCCACAAATAACAATGCCAGTCGGCAGTAATGCAATTGCAGCAGAATTTCATTACAACTTTAGTCCGTCATTATATTTACCTCTGTTTTATGGGGGAAAGAATAAAAGACTTGAGTGGTATTGATGTCTACAGGCCCATTTTCTAACCACAACTCTAACCATTGTCTAACCACTTAACGGATGTCGTTTTAATGAGAGCTATTGTTATTATGCATTATTAATAAAGGACCACCATTGCTATTAATATCACTTAGGAAAGATTCTCTAAAGAGCTTTGAGACTGCAGGTGCAGTTAACAAGAAGCCAAATTCTCCATGAGGTGAAAACTATCCGGTAGGGCTGGTCATACCTGCTTGATCCTATAGACGTGTGAAAAGGGTCATAAGTGGATTTCTTGTGGCCACCAGAGAGACTGTGAACCCCATGCCGATTCATGATGTGGTAACTTGTCCTCCTCCCATGCTGGGAGAAAACTGATGAGTTGAGAGGAACTTTCATAAACCTCTGATCTCATGACCATGACAACAGTATGAGTGAATACAGTACCTCACATTTCAGTTCATCCTTACCTAGAAGGTTGTATTTATAATGGGTGAAAACAAGCATATTTTACACTCTCAAATAGGATGTGGGATGTTGGGTAAGTGGGAATGTTGCCATAATCCTATGATCTATTCTGAATATACTGTGAAACCCATCCTGCCCATGGACTTCATAGCATATCTGAGAGCTGAGGCCATGGAACTGGGGCAAAGATCCCTTTCCCATGTCTTCCCTTCAATCCTATTCACTTTGAAAGGCTCTCCCCTGGAGTTCCTGATGTGGCAAAGCGGGTTCAGGATCTGGCATTGTCTGCGGTGGTGGTGGCCCAGGTTCGATCCCATCCTAGCATTGCTGCAGCTAAGGCATAGGTCACAGCCGTAGCTCAGATTTGATCTCTGGCCAGGGAACTTCCATATGCCATAGATGCGGCCATACAAAGAGAAAAATAAATGAAAGAAAGGCTCTCCCCTGACCTCTAAAGCTTCCACCACCTACCAGGCTAGAGGCATAGGATCACTCTGCCTCTTTGCTGGGAAAGGCTGACTTAGAAACCACTTGAGTACGGCCAGAAGGAGCAGAGCTTCAGCCTCCATGTCTCCTATCCATCAATGGAAAAGGAGACTGGGCAGTGGTCCCTTCACCTTCAAGGTGAGAACGGAGTTCTGCAGGCTGATGGAGGGATCGCCTTACAGAGTGGGCCAATTTACTCATGTCTTGGGGGTTCCCTGTGCCACAAGAGGCAATACACCGTTTCCATTTGTCCTCGGAGAAAGGGGGGGTCATTTGACAGTGTCTGAAGCTTACAGCCTCTTCTAAGACTTTTCTTTCTGAGTCTGTAATAAGGACTTGCCAGTCCCTGGTTTTTTTACCTGGCACTCAGCCTCATTGTGAGACAAAAAGGTCCAGGTCAGCTGGATGATCTGAGGGCATGAAGGGTGAGTCCATCCGCCACAAGATCATAGGCATATCTGGATATTTTTAAGGGCTCTGGGAAACTTAGAAGACTTTTAGACAGGCTTGAAGACTCCATTTTTGCCAAAAGCCTCCGTCTCATTGAAATGGCAATAGTCATATATATTTTACCAGAAATGCATAGTCATTACTAGTTTTAATCTATCATTTAAGCACGCATTGATCAGGCGAATATCATTATCCCCATTTTAACAAGTATGGAAAAAAAGGCACAGTATTTGAGAGTGGAGAAAGTCATGGAGTGAAGAAAATGAAAGAATCCAAAATAAAATCCAAATTCCCCTGATTTCTAGCCTAATGCTTGGTCTACTCATTAGCATATGCTTTCTTATTAATTAATAACAACTCAAAACACCTGTGAAGGAGTGCCTGCATGGAGATGTAGTGTGAATCTTATAGTTTATGCCCTGTTTGGAAGAATTGACTTTTCTAATTTATTAATGCAAAACTCTTGGGTTATTCCATTGAACGTATTTTGCATTTTCACTTGTGTTGCTCTTTTCCAAATTATGGCTCAGTCAGTATAGCTATGAGGTTTTCACAGACGTTTGGGATTATGCCAATACTATCTAACTAGCAGTTTTATTAATCGAAAGAACACATTTTGTTAATGTTAGAATATCCATGAAGTCACCATTGAAGATAGATGGTGTTGAAACATATAGTCTTGAATTTTTAGAAGATACTTTCTTTTTTTTTTTTTTTCTTTTGGCCTTTTAGGGCCACACCTGTGGCATATGGAAGTTCCTAGGCTAGGGGTGGTATTGGACCTGTAGCTGCCAGCCTAGGCCACAGTGACAGTAATGTAGGATCCAAGCCATGTCTGCAACCTACACCACAGTACATGGCAATGCTAGATCCTTAACCCACTGAGCAAGGCCTGGGATCGAACCTGCGTCCTCATGGATACTAGTCGGATTTGTTTCCACTGCATCACAATGGGAACTTCTAGAAGATACTTTCTAGCTGGCTTAGATGATTTACACAGATAGGATTTTCCATGCAGGTTGTAGTATATATTTCCTCTGGAATCTCTAGGAGGTTAGGTCAGGAGCTAATGTGCATATTGTTAGTTTTTAGGGTAGGAAAACTTTGAATTTTATGTCTCTGGGGCTACTTTTTAACTAATATTCTTGCTAAATCATTATGTCATCAAGCATCAAGACACTCGTGTGTTTTGCTGTAACAAAATCTAT
This sequence comes from Sus scrofa, assembly GCF_054392235.1. Lineage (NCBI taxonomy): Eukaryota > Metazoa > Chordata > Mammalia > Artiodactyla > Suidae > Sus > Sus scrofa. The sequence continues at coordinate 53,645,658 of NC_139393.1, read as the reverse complement.
GAACATACTGAAAGACAAAATAGGAGTATAGAGGAGTTCCTATCATGGCTCAGTGGCAATGAATCTGAATAGTATCCCTGGGGACACCAGTTTGCTCCTTTGCATCACTCAGTGGGTTAAGAATAAGGATCTGGTGTTGCCATGAGCTGAGGTGTAGGCCGGCAGCTGCAGCTCCAATTCAGTTTCCCTAACCTGGGAACTTCCATATGCCTCGGGTATGGCCCTTAAAAAAAAAAGACAATTTAAAAAAAAAATATGAGTGTAGAGATAATAGAAAACTAGGAAGTTAGAATTATAAAATACCACATGGGTCATGCAGTCAAAACACACCCAGGAGAGAAACTGAGACCTAGAGAAATTCGGTGCTTCACCCTCAGTCGCACAGCCTTCAGGAACAGAACTCAAAGCACCATCAAGGTCCCCAACCTCTGGGACTCAACCTTAGGCTATCACCCTTTCTACCCGCTTTTGCTTCTTTGGTTCATGTCTATCCTTTGGTTCACATTTTCTCCTCCCCTATGAAGTTCTTATTCTCATATTTCCTTGTCTGCCTATGCTGCTGGGCAGTCACTCAGATTTGCATTTGTATTTGTGTCACCCTTTCTCCATCACACTGAGGTGCAAAGATCTTCACATCATCACCATATAGCCCTAGGGAACCTCAGACCATCAGCATGCTTCACTCCTTCCACCCCCTTTCTAGCAGAACTCCCCAGGAAACACTGGCCATAATGTGTAGAGTTAACAGAGTAAGCACAGAGATCCCACCGCCCAGTTTCATAAACCACACAGGCAGCAAACAAAAGCACTGGATTTCAAAGTCTTACCAACCGAGGCAGCATCTTAATCACATACTATCTGCTTAAGGGCGCAGAATCTTAAGGCTGAATTTTCCACTGAGCTGTGAGCTCTGAAGACGAATATTAAATTAGGAGTTGGAAAGGAGAGTGTGATCCTTTATAGAAAGGCATTTGTATTTTCATGTATAATTATGAAGCTGCCCCACAGAGACTCTTTGAGATTGTTGCCATGAGAAACTGAGTCATACGTGCCAGGGCTAGGGTCAAATTTCAAGTCCCATCCCCACCTTCCACCAACCTCCTCCAGTAATTCACTAACCTTCCTAAAGTTGACTGGGCTGAACTTGGAGACCGTCTCAGGTGTTCAGGGGCTGAGCTGTGTTTCTGAAGGTGGCTGGAAAGGACATGGCTTGCCATGGCAGAAAGGAGCCCTCGCTGACGAGAATCTCTAAGGAAATCTCTCAGGTACAGATGCTAGAGGTGTTTAGCAGAAACAATTTTACATCTGGCTGAAGAAAACATCAACAAAGTTTTCATTTCATTCAGACTGTTGTGAGAGAGATTGAATTGTTGGGCAGCAGGAAAAAAAAAGAAATACTTTCCCATACCCACCAAGGAGATTGAAACAATCTTCCAAAATGGAGAATGTCTTGTAACCAAGCACATAGATCAAAAATTGATTCATGTGCGCCATTGAGTTTGTACATATTTTGACACTATTCATTTTTATGGCCTTATTCTCTTCCCTTGACAGAAGAAAATGCCCATCTCTTCCTAAACTTAGATTCTACCTAATTTTGTAAATCTATTTGCAATTTTTCTACAGTAAAACAGTTCAGTATATCTTACCAAAAAATACATAACCTAATACTTATTATATTCCTATTTATCCAAACCAAGAACTGATTTTTTGACAAATAACTATATTCATAACCAATTTTTAAATGCCTCATCTCTACATTTCATGCCAAAATACTTTCACATTCCATGTGTCTTAATTCTTTTTTAATTTTATTTTAAATCTTTTGAGGGCCACACCTGTGGCATCTGGAAGTTCCCAGACTAGGGGTCGAATCAGAGCTGTAGCCACAGCAACGCAGGAGCCGAGGCGTATCTGCCACCTACACCACAGCTCACAGCAACACCGGATCCTTAACCCACTGAACAAGGCAGGGATGGAACCTGTGTCCTCATGGATGCTAGTCAGATTCATTTCTGCTGAGCCACGACGGGAACTCCCATATGTCTTAACTATTATGGTCTCCAGTTTTTGAGAGGAAGAGGGACCATAAAACTCTTAACCTTACCTCGGAAGATGGTCACTACAAAAGTACTGCAGCATCGAGGGTGGAGGGCAGAGAGCATCCCCAGCAAGTGCCGTTTCTACCTGAACAACTCATGAAGTAGGATGAAAAACTGTGTGTGGGATTCTCCAGATGAGACTTGGTAATTAAAAAGATAAAAGAGAAGAAAGTTGTGAGAGTCACCCTTTAAAGGGGGAAGGTTAAAAGAAAGGGGAAAATGGGCAGAAAAATAAAATACAGCAATCTACGGCCAGATAGGAATGTGGGAGGTAGAAGCCTAGAAGCATGATGGCTAATTAGTAATAACTTCTAGGTAGATTTTACTCACTGGCAATTAGTCACGGAGAGAATACTAGCTAGATGAAAAGTATTGACTCTCTGATCGTGGCTTCAGAGAAAGTTCACATGTTCTTGAATTTACTCCCCCCCTCTTTCTCATTTTTGTATGGGACAGTATTTGGCTAGAAAGTACGAGGATGATTTCTATGTGCAGCTAGACATTTTTCTTTAAAGTCGGATAGGGAAACTTGTAGATAGAAGTGTTAACAGCATTTTCTATGAGTCTCAGATTGTTAGGTCTGACCCTGTTCGCTAGGGCACTTTCCACCACGAACTTGCAGAAATCTAAGGAACGTAGCCAGAGATTGTGTTTTGTGTTTGTTTTTATCAGTCTCGTTGGAGTATAGTTGACTTGCAGTGTTGTGTTAATTTCAGGCGTACAGCAAGGTGAATCAGCCATACATTTACATATATATATACTTTTTTAGATTCTTTCCGCATATAGGCTATCATAGAGTTTGAATGGATTTCCTTACGCTATGCAGTCCTTATTTCCCATTGATTTTGTGTATAATAGTGTGTATATGCCAATCTCAACCTATCAATCCATCCCTCCCCCCACATTTCCCCTTTGGTAACATTTGGTAAAATCATTGAGTCTGTTTCTGCTTTGTGAATAAGTTTTTGGTACCATTTTTATTAAATTCCACACATTAGTGATCTCATATATTTGACTTACTTCACTTGGTATAATCTCTAGGTCCATCCATGTTGCTGCAAATGGCATTATTTCATTCTTTTTAATGGCTAAGTAATATTCCATTGTCTATATGTATCACAGCTTTTTTTAACCAGTCCTCTGGAGTTTTTTGTTTTGTTTTGTTTTTAACATTTTGTTCAATTTATTAAACAATGAGGAAACCAGTAAGATAGACTGGCTAGTTGTTTAGAGTCAATTTAACAACAACAACAAAAAAATGCTAGGATATAATGGCTGAGCTAGATACAAAATTGCTAAATATTCTATGGCACAAGTTGATTATTGATGTTATCTTTCCTATCGGGCAGAAATTATGTAGATCTCTACCAAACAAAAATCTATAAGTTAACTTATGCCTTCTCTAAAACTTTAATCAAGAGTAAATGGTAAGTTGAACAAGGTATCTTTCCCTAGATGGGTGCTATCCAAGATGGTAGCCACCAGCCACTTATGGCTTTTGAACATTTGAAATATAGCTAATCCAAATTGAGATGCGCTGGAAGTGTGAAATACACACCAGTGCAATTCTCTGTCGGTAGACATTTAGTTTGCTTCCATGTCTTGGCTATTGTAAAAATTGCTGCAATGAACATTGGTATGCATGCGTCCTTTCAATTTATGGTTTCCTCTGGGTATATGCCCAGGAATGGGATTGCTGGATCATGCTGTAGTTCTAGATTTAGTTTTTTAAGGAACCTCCACACTGCTTTCCACAGTGGTTGTACCAGCCTACGTTCCCACCAAGAGTGTAGGAGGGTTCCCTTTCCAGAGATCAGATTTTGCCCCAAGATCTATTTCCTCACTCTATCTCTTTCTTTTTCCTCTCCCATCACACTCATAGTGGTACAGTTTTCACCACCATGGCATATGAGATACACAGATTTGTAAACTTACAATGCACATCTTTACAGTACTATAGTGTAATGAGGTAATCATGCAAGATCACTTCCCTAACCACAATTTATTAGCAATCTAAGGAACAGTGTTAAGTCAAGCCTGTTCCCAGTTGTTTCAGTGACTTCAAAATGGAGGAGTTCAGGGAGGAAGCTATTCATCAGGCTCTCCCAGAAAGAACATTGCAATCATGGTTCTGGAAACTTGGACAACTTTCTTAACTGCTCTGAGTGTCTGTTTCCTCATCTATAAAGGAAACATGAGAAGGACCTGTAGCTTTGTAAGGACTTGTAACTGTTTCTATGACCCACAGAGGGAATTAATAAATGGTGACAATTACTAATATGCTCACCAACCATGCTGAATAACTTTTTATAACTGAAGTATCGTTGATTTACAATGTTGTGTTAGTTTCAGGTGTACAGCAAAATGGTTCAGTTATACTTTTTTTTTTCAGATGATTTTCCCTTATAGGTTACTACAAAATACTGAGTAAAGTCCCTGTGCTATACAGTAGGTGTTTATTGGTTATCTATTTTATATACAGTAGTGTGTCTATGTTAATCCCAAACTCTTAATTTATCTCTCCCTGCCCTTTCCCCTTTGGTAACCATAAGTTTGCTTTCTATGTCTGTGAGTCTATTTTTGTTTTGTACATAAGTTCAATTATATCGTTTTTTATAGATTCCACATATAGTCGATATTATATAATCTTTGCCTTTCTCTCTCTGGCTTACTTCACTTAGTATGATAATCTCTAGGTTCATCTATGATGCTGCAAATGGCATTATTTCATTCTTTGTTACGGCTGAGTAATATTCCATTGCATCTCTGTACCACATCTTTTTTATCCATTCATCTGTCAATGGACATTTAGATTGATTCCATGTCTTGGCTATCGCAGTGCTGCAATGAACATTAGGGTGCATGCATCTTTTCTAATTATGTTTTTTCCCCTGATATATACCCAAGCGCATGCAGGATGAATTAAAAAACAAACAAAGATTTGCACATCCATTTTCAACCCTAGGGGTATCCCACAGTGGATGGTAGCAAGAAGAAACATTACTGCTAAAATCCATCCCTTGTTCTGTTGTTGTCCACACAGATGACATTCAACACTTCCAGTGTTCTGGGTTTAAGATAACATCCTTGTACACATCACACCTCTCAGAGACTCTAATTTGTTTCCATATGTTTGCCCAAGCCTTAGATTCTCTTTGCTCATGAGAATTAGTTCAAGCTTCTTAACATGGAATTTAAGGGTCCTTAAAATCTCAGACCAAACAAGCTTAACAACACTTGATAATACACATTATGTACTCTGTGCTCTTACTCTAGTGAGCCCACTGTGAAACAACCCCCTGAGGTATTTCCCTGTGCTATGTGTATTCTCAGCACTGCAATGTCATCCACCCTTGTGTTCCTTGGTTACAAGCCTGATGTTCCTATCTCTGTGCTTGTTTAGCACTTTGATTATATTTCACAAAGAGCACTTAGGACTAAAGCAAATGTCAACACATTTCTAGTTATTTCAGACTGTTTTGAGAGATACTGAATTATCGTGCAGATAAAAGAATATGTTTCTTACCCACCAAAAGTTAGACCACAATCTACCAATATGAAGAGTTTGTTTCAGGGTATTAGTTAACATTTATTCCATCTAGAGCCCTAGCCAAGAACCTATGCACACATGCATTTCCTTTAAATAGAGCTGTCTAGTAGTAACTAAATTAAAGAGTACAATGGGACATCCTAGCTCCTGTTATGGTTTAAACAGCCCAGCACTGCGATGGAAGAAACTCTCTCCCAGAGGGTTTTTTTTTTGTTTGTTTTTTGTTTGTTTTTTTTTTGTCTTTTGTTGTTGTTGTTGTTGTTGCTATCTCTTGGGCCGCTTCCACGGCATATGGAAGTTCCCAGGCTAGGGGTTGAATCGGAGCTGTAGCCACCGGCCAACGCCAGAGCCACAGCAACGCGGGATCCGAGCTGCGTCTGCAACCTACACCACAGCTCACAGCAACGCCGGATCGTTAACCCACTGAGCAAGGGCAGGGACTGAATCCGCAACCTCATGGTTCCTAGTCGGATTCGTTAACCACTGCGCCACGACGGGAACTCCTCCCAGAGGGTTTTAAGGATTTTTTTAAGGACATGAATGTTCAAGAGGAAAAGAGTTGAGTCTAGAAATTGTTTAGACAGAGAATCCTGACCCACCAATGCATGGGAAGTGGTCCAAAGGATGTGAGTTGTCTTCAGTTTCTCCAGTCAGTGTTGATACTGCCACAGCTGCTTGGGCAGCAGTGGGAAAAGACACACTACCCCTTTCTGGAGAAAGCAGCTAATATAATCTCCCCACTATGGAAATAAAATGATTTTAAAAAATAAAATATCCTTAACTATTGTTACAATATAGATGTGTAAGTGGATATTCAAATGAGATACTCCATTTGTATTTTGGCTAAAGCATGAAAAATAAGAGATACTACAATTTAAAGTGAGATTTGAAAGAACTAGGATGGTAAAAAAAATAATTTTGTAGCCCCTGAGATGACAGCACACCTTTAAAAATTAGGAAAAGTTGAGAAAAATGAGTATTTTTGGAGAGATCTACAGGATTGGGGGAGGTGTGGCACTTACCCTCTATCTCAAGTCTAGAGACGGAGTTTTAAAGGGACAATTAGAAAGTTTCAATATATGACTATGGGGGAGATACAGGAGACCAGTGCCTGATTCTTGCTTGGAACTCTAAAGTATAAGAGATGGGCTGACATATTCCTGAGTGAAATAATTGTCACTGAACTAAGATCAGTAGGTAGACCCAGAATTTACTGGAGTGGGTAGCAGGGCTGGTTGGGGGTGGGTGGAGCAATGGGCCATGCATGAAAGTTTCCATTAGACTAGATGTCATCAAATAAGCAAAAGAACAGTTATTTGGGATCATCTTAGAAAGCTACCCAAAGTGGGAACAGACTCATCAGAGAGAAACTGGCTGTTGTCATCAGATGCCTTGGGCTAAGGGAGCAGGAAATAGCCAGCCTAATGGAAAATAGATATCTTCAACTATTGCTTGAGGCAGGGAAAGGGATGCTGGGAGAGTAAGGAAGCTGGAGGAGGGAAAGGGTCCAAAGAACCCACCAGAGAACCTGTGATAGAAAGTACCAGCTTTGGGCATCCAGCAAGATCAGAGAACCTCACCACGTGACCCTTAATAGTAACATAAGACAAATCAAGGAATTCTTCGCCCCACCCTCTCTCTCCTCCTACCTTTCTCCCCAACCAGCTCTGATGCTGAAGGGAAAAGAAAACCCCATTCATAGGAGGAGATGGCGAGGTAGATGTACAAGATGAGGAAGGAGAAGCCCTCTGTTCTCCATCCTCCAGTTTCAGGTGATCAGAGATGCCTCAACTTGATGCAAGGCTGAGGTTGTGTGTCACATTCCATAGGATGTGTCAGTCTTATAACTAAAATGAAAGAGGGTTTTATGCCCTAAGAGTGAATTTTAGAAGTCATGCTCCTGCCTGATTTTCATCCAGAAAGGGAGGGACAGCCTCTGCAGAGCTCATTTTAAGAGACTCTAGGAAAAAAAAAAAATCACAGTTTGCTTTATGACTCCATCCCCTGATATTTTTAGAGGCCTCTCTGCCCACTTTGATGTCCCTCATGGCAGCTACTCTGTCTTGTACTTGTGAATTTTGTGCTCTCAGTACCTAGTCTAGTAGCTGGCACATAGCACTAGGTATTTGCAGGGTAGGACAAGGGAGAATATTATGACAAACTGGGAAGAGGTAAAGAGAATTATAAGAGTGTGCATGAGGAGTTCCCTGATGACCTAGTGGTTAAAGGTTCTGGCCTTGTCACTGTGATGGCTTGCTTCAGTGCCATGATGTGAGTTCAATTCTTGGTCCAGGATCTTCACCATGCCATAGGCACTGTCAAAAAAAAAGTGTGAATGAGAGAGGAAACACATCCTGTTGAAGAGATCAAAAGACTTCATGGACAAGGTTATATTTGACATATAAGATTAATATCATTCTGCTAGGTACTTATTTAGAACAACAGAATTCAAGAGAAAATATAGTAGCGGGAAAAAAAAGGGTAGATCTGAAGAGATGCAGTTAAGCTCCAGAAATAGAAGTGGCTCTGTTGTAGACAGCAATATGAAGATATGTATAATCACTTTATAGTAAATGAGAACAGAGAGTAAGAGGAGAACCACTTTGAGATGAGAGAGGCTGAGGCCATCAGGCCACTGGCAGGTCCCCAGATGGAAACAGATGAAACTTATTCTAGGAGAGGAGACTGGGAGATTCACCAGAGGCCCACCAAGGGCACTGCTATGTCCATTTTCCAGAGGATGCTGCCAAATCTGGGATCAAGTTCAATGAGGAGGGCAGTGTCTACCTGAAGTTTATAGAACACGTTCATTTTTCATATAAAAGGACTTGGCTTCTCCAATCATCAGCTGTGCAAGTAAAAGACAATATACACACCCTGAGAGCAGAATTTAAAGGTAAAACCATGAGAACAAAAGACTCAGCTCAAGTATGGACAAAAAGCCTACTGGAGGAGAATGAATTGAAAAGTGGGTTTGGTTGTGCCAAACCAACTGGGTTAAATGAGATTGATGGTTATCTATTCTGTGTATCCCCTAACTCTGTTATCAACTTTTTGCTGTTGTTTGAGTTCCCATTGTGGCTCAGCAGAAACGAATCTGACTAGTATCCATGAGGATGTGGGTTAGATCCCTGGCCTCACTCAGTAGGTGAAGTTTGCCATGAGCTATGTGTATGTTGCAGATGAGGCTCGGATCCCGCGTTGCTGTGGCCATGGCGTAGGCTGGCAACTGTAGCTCGGATTCCACCCCTAACCTGGGAACTTCCATATGCCATGGGTGTGGCTCTAAAAAAAAGCAAAAAACAAACAAAACACAATACTTTCTGTTGTTGTTCATTCAAAAGGTCAACATGTCTTACTGTTACTGATGCTACTTCAGATAGCACGAGAAGGGTAAGACTGTTTATCAGAGTGGTGAAATAATTTGGGGTGCAATCAGTTCTCCCAGTTGGTGGCAACAGAATGTTACTGCAATAAAGTGACCTGATTAGAGATCACAGCAATGTCTTTTTTAGATGTTGTCTTCTGTAAAAAAAGATAATTTCTCAGGATATATTATTTATTAACATTTTAGGATGATTTAAAAAGAACCAGTTTATACAAGACTGAAAGATGGAGGAAAAAAATAAAGTGTAAAGGTTCTGGAGAGCCAGCAGGCACCAGGTAGACATATCATCTACTTTTGATATTGTACATCTGTCGACTACTCTGGGAAGATGAAATAGAGACTGCAAGGCTAGGAGGAAAATTAAATCACTAGAAAGGTCAAGAAACAAAAACATACTGAGTGACTATTTTATGTTATTTTCTACATAACTTACCTGATTTAATCTCCATAAAAGCCCTTTAAGGGATTGTTGTTATTATCATCATACCACTGAGGAAACTGAGATTCAAACAGATTAATTAAATGTGAAGGCAATAGAAGTGGCAGAATCAAAATTCAAATCCTGACCCACTGAAAATCAAGACCTTGCATTTTCTATGATACCAAAATGTGTTTTAGTACAAAATGTCTAAGTAGCAAAGAAAATAGAAAAACACTAGTCTTCCACATAATGATTAATTATGGAAAAAAGATTTATGATCCTGAAATCAGGTTAAGAGAAACACTGAGGTATCTTTAAAATAAACTGAAGAAATAACAATAAATATGCAAGATCTAGATGTGGCAAATTATGCAGTTTTACCAAAGGACTTTAAATGAGGCTTGAATGACTGAAAGACAGTATTATACCAATTTAAATTCTTGCTCAAAAGAATCTGGGTAATTAATTCAAACTGCCAAAGCCAATGGATATTTTTTTAACTTGATCATAACATCATAATTTATATAGAGAAAAAAAATGCCCCAAAAAAGGCGAGAGGGAGTTCCCATTATGGCTCAGTGGTGATGAAGGCAACTAGTATTCATGAGGACTTGGGTTCTATCCCCGACCTTGCTCAATGGGTTAAGGATCCAGGGTGGCTGCGGTTGTGATGTAGGTCAACAGCTGCAGCTCCAATTCAACCCCTAGCCTGGGAACTTCCACATGCTGTAGGTGCAGCCCTCAAAAAAAAAAAAAAAATTATAAAATGAAAGTAAAGTCACATGATTTCTCTGCTTAAATCTCCCTAAGATTTTTCCCATTACTCCCAGAGTAAAAGATTCATAGTGACCTTGAAGGCCCAATACCACATGGCCCATATTTTCTACCTGCTTTCTTATTTCTCCCTGCCTTCAATCATTCTGCCTCAAACATACTGGCCTTTTTACTGCTCCTCAAACAACCCAGAACATTTCCAGTTACAAGGTTTTTTGCATGTGTGGTTCACTTTGCCTGGAATGCTTCTCCCCAAAATAGTCATGTGGCTCCTTCTTCATCCCCTTCAGCTCTTTGCTCAAATGTCACCTTCTCCATAATGGCTTCTCTTATTTCTTGGAAATTATGAAAGCTCTAAAATACATATATATATACATATATACATGCAAATATATACATAATCTTGGGGTGCAGATAGGCTCTTCAGCAAGAATCACAAATTACTAATTAATAAATTTTAGTACCTAAAAATTTAAAACACATACTTGTTCTAAATATGACAAAAAGTATAAAATAGCAAGCAACAAGTTAAAGAAATACACTGGTAATAAGTGCCAGGTAAAATTTAATTTCTTTCCTAAAAAAAAAAAAAATCTGTCACACTATACATCAATAAAATAAATTTTAAAAAATAATAATAAATCTGTCACATATGGGAGACATGCCAACATAAAAATGGGCAAAGGAATGAAAAAGAAAATTCTTGCACATAAAAATAAATTACCACCATACATTAAAAAAATATTCCCCCTCATCAATAAGAAAATAAGTGGAAATTAAAATAATGCAACACCAAAGGTGTAGGATAAAAGAATAATGATTGGTAAGAGTAAGAAGAAACTTGTTTCCTACACAGCCAGTAGCCATATAAATAAATACAATCTATTTCCAAAGCAAGCTGGCAATATTTAAAATGTGCTTGCCTTTTGACCCAGGAGTTTCACTTCTGGAAATTGGTCAGAAGGAAATAATTAGAGACAGGTGGAAAGATTTAACTACAAAGATAAAGTAAAACAATAATGTGCAACCTTAGGGGGAATAAAGCGTAGAAAAGGAGGCAATGCAATTTTTTTATTCTTGTTGATGAGGCTAGAGAAAGGGGAGCTCTGGGCTGATTATATGTAAATAAGCTTCAGGTTTTTTTTTTTTTTTCTTTAAGGACCATCTGGAAGTGGCAGCTGTATTGCATCTTGGGTAAAGCTAGAAGAGGAAGTAGTGGGCTTAAGCTTCCACATAGGGATTTAGATTAAATATAAGAAAGTATTTCCTTACAAGACTTGTAAACATTGGTACTGAGTGAAATAGGAGGCTGTATAATCACATTCCCTGGAGGATTTACTGAAGAAAGAGATTTCTGTCAAATTAAGATGATTTGGGGTGCATGTCTCAGGAAGCAGGTTTGATGTTTAACTCACGTTCAGTCCTGTATTTTCAATTATACTCAACCTCTGATTAGCCTATGGTGTGCTGTATGGTACTGGGTTATGTTAGAGTAACTGTCACCTCATCTCATTCAAATAACACTTAGAATTACTCCTTTTTATCCAAATGAAATAGACTTCTCAGTAAGAATTAGGGTGGGGCATATGCTGCCTTCAACCCACCAGCTGCCATCATAATCTCAGTAATATTTGAAATCCTGTGTGTGATCTTGGCTTTTCCTGGAAAACTGTAAGTCTGAAATCAATTTATCAACCCTCTGAAAAGACAAAGATATTCCAAGTTCAATTTTCAGTTATACTGGGAGTACATTTTCTAATTCATGCAACTTAAGTTTATTATTGTTGTTGTTATGGTATTTTTCCTGAGCACTGATTTCTAAGATTATAACAAATATTAGACACAGTTCTATTAGAATAACAAATTTGGATATAACCATTGGGAAGAACTGATAGAGAAATCTTCACAAATATGAAGAAAAGATTTGTACCTACTCAAGAAAAAAATCTGGATATCTAAACCATTACAGGAATAGATTAAGTCAATTCTAATCATTTTTAAGCTGTACAGATATACTTACCAAGGGAAAAAAACAAAAAAAACCAAAAACGAGCCTAAGGAGAAATGAATCTGAATTGCTTATATGGAAAGTAGTATGGCTATTACTGTATTATTTAGAACTTAAAGAATCATATGTTCATATTGAATAAACTTCAGATATTCTCATTTTTTCAAACAAAATCTGACATCATTTCTCCAATTGCATCATATAAGGAATTCTGTAATGAATGCCTAGGGATTATTTCTATCTTAGATTTTTTCAGGCAGGAAAGAAAAAAATAAAATGAGCATTATTTGAAAGTAGACTCAAACAGAGCATACCCCTTCCAAAAAAAAAAAAAAAAGAATACTGCCTTCATGGTTTCCCAGGTTCATTTGGACCCAAATTGCTTCGTTTACTTTAGAGCAATGTGCCATCCTTCCCTATGTCCTCACCTGTACAATTAAGCTATCCTTTTTAAAATTCACTTTTACCTTTATTCCTTGGCCACACCTGGTTTATCTTGCTCAAGGTAACTGGCCAATCAAGGTTTTTCTATCAACAAATCAGATCCTTCTCTTGGCTTCAGGATATTTTTGCTCTTCAAATTGACTTCACTCAACCTGGCAATATTCCCTGAGTCACTCTCTCTCACTTCTGGACACACAATTTCATTCTAAATATGTATGATTGAAGTTTTCAGCATATTCTTTATTGATGCCTCCCAATTGGAGAGAGAATTCCTATTTGTTTCTTTTCACATTCTCGAAGTGTTCTGCTTGTGTCCCTTTCTAGATCAATGTTAGCCCCTGACCCTGATCCTCCTTTCCAGAACTTGGATCCTAACCCCTGCAATCTTAGCTTCAGGGCCTCATGTCTAAGGATATTTCCTTCCAAATTCTTTAATGTGGCAACTATCATACATACAACTCATAACATTTAAGTCTGACGTAGCTGTACTATAGGTCCTCAATCCACACTTTAAGATTTCCTACACTTCTCTCCCAATTTGCTTAATTTTGCTCTTCAGTGACGATCCAAAAGAGTGGCCAATGGCAGGAATTTCCATCAAAGGAACATGGTCTTAACATAATCCTACATGAAGATTTAGCCATTATACAAATATTAAATTGAGTATGTATCTATTAATCAAATGTTACATTGGTGGAAATAAGTCCCAGGTTAGATGGGAATTTATTAGCTAAGAGTAATTATAAGTAGCTCATAAAAGGTAAAGGAGGCAATATTTTAATTCTCTTTATGACCTTGATTTTTATCTGTGATGAAAATATATGCAACAAAAAAAATAAACTACATTCCTAGACTCCCTTGCAGCTAGGCTTATCAAGGAACACAGTTCTGGTCAAGAAGGTTTGAAAAGGAGTCATGAGATGACATTCCAGACAAGCTTTTTAAAAAGAAAAAAATTTTATTAAAGTATAGTTGATTTAAAGTGACCCAGTCATATACAGAAAGGGAATATACATTCCTTTTCTTATATTTCTTCCTTTTCTTATATTATCTTTAGTCTATCTAAAGAGACTGGATATAGTTCCCTGTGCTATAGAGCAGGACGTCATTGAATATCCATTCTAAATGTAGTTTGCAGAATTCCCACCATGGCCTCAGTGGAAAGAATCTGACTAGTATCCACGAGGAGGCAGGTTCAATCCCTGGCCTTGATCAGTGGGTTAAGGATCCAGCATTGCCATGAGCTGTGGTGTAGGTCACAGATGTGGCTTGGATCTGGCATTGCTCTGTCCATGGTATATACCAGTGGCTACATTTCCGATTCTACCCCTATCCTAGGAACCTCCATATGCCACAGATGTGGCCCTAAAAAAAGACAAAATGAAGAAATAAATAAGTAAAAAATAAACAAATAAATGTAGTTTGCATATACTAGCCCCAAACTCCCAGTCCCCTCCCTCTTGGCAATCACATGTCTGTTTTCGATGTCTGTGAGTTTATTTCTGTTTTGAGGATAGGGTCATTTGTGCTACATTTTAGATTCCACATATAAGTGATCTCACATGATATTGTTTTTCTCTTTCTGACTTACCTCACTCAGTATGAGAATCTCTAGTTGCATCCATGTTGCTGCAAGTGATATTATTTCATTCTTTTAATGGCTGAGTAGTATTCCATTGTGCATGTGTGTGTATATGTATGCATACATATATACCACATGTTCTTAATCCATTCATCTGTCAGTGGACATTTAGGGGTTTTACATGTCTTTGCTATTGTGAATAGTGCTGCTATGAACATAGGGATGCATGTATCTTTTTGACTTCTAGTTTTGTCGGGATATATGCCCAGGAGTGGAATTGTTGGATCCTATGGTAGTTCTTTAATCAGTTTTCGGAGGAACCGCCATACCATTCTCCATAGTGGTTGGACCAATTTATATTCAGAAAAGCTTTTTTTTTTTTTTCTTTTTAGGGCCACACCCGGAGCATATGGAGGTTCCTAGGCTAGGGGCCAAATCAGAGCTGTAGCCACTGGCCTACACCACAGCTACAGCAACACCAGATCTGAGCCACATCTGCAACCTACACCACAGCTCACAGCAACGCCAGATCCTTAACCCACTGAGCAAAGCCAGGGATTGAACCTGTGTCCTCATGGATACTAGTCAGATTGTTTTCTGCTGACAACAAGAACACCAGAAAAGCATGAGTTCTTTGCCCCTTTCCCTTTACCATTTTTCCTGGCCAAAGGCTGGTTGCCATGCCCATGGGGTCAAGGGTCCACTGCAATAACAAGGAAGAGAATATATTCTGGAGGAAAATTATAAGGAGCCTGGATACCTGATGACACTCTACACTACACTTGGCTACCCTACTTCCAGACTTCTTTCATATGAGAGAAAAATTAACTCCTCTGTTTTATGCCACTGTTTTTCAGTTTCCTATGGCCAGCCATCTAAAACATCTTCAGCTGATATAGTTGGTTAAAAAGTTTGATGTGAAATTTTAAACAGAGATATTTCAGGAAGTGGCATTTATCATTAAGAAAGTGACTTTCCTGTGGAGTAAAAATTAAATTATTATTATAAATGCAGGTCATTAATTATTTTTTGTTAAAAGGTTCTTCTGCTTCACAAGTGTTTATTCTCCGGGATATGAAAACACAAAATTATCCTTCTATTTTTGGCTTTTTAAACAGGCTACTAGTTATAAGTTTGCTTAGGGAAGAAAAGAAAACAGAATGAGTAGAGGCTTCAAAGCTGTGTCCAACACTTATCCTCAGTTTCTACTAAAACTTTAGTATGGTTTCCCTCTATTACCACTTCTTCCTAGCTAGGTCTTCTCACATGCACCCCCATGTTCATTGCAGCACTACTGACAATAGCCAAGACATAGAAACAACCTAAATGTCCATCAACAGATGATTGGATTAAGAAGATGTGGTATAGATACACAATGGAATACTAGTCAGCCATAAAAAAGAACAAAATAATACCATTTGCAGCAACATGAATGGGACTACAGACTCTCATACTGAGTGAAGTAAGTCAGAAAGAGAAAGAGAAATACCATATGATATCACTTATATTGGAATCTAATATACAGCACAAATAAAGCTTTCTACAGAAAAGAAAATCATAGACTTGAAGAATAGACTTGTAATTGCCAAGCAGAAGGGAGAGGGAGTGGGATGGATTGGGAACTTGGAGTTAACAGATGCAGACTATTGCCTTTGGAATGGATAAGCAATGAGATCCTGCTGTGTAGCACTGGGAACAATATCTAGTCCCTTATGATGGAGCATGATAATGTGAGATAAAAGAATCTATGCCTGTAAGTGTAAATGGGTCACCATGCTGTACAATGGAAAATTGACAGAACACTGTAAACCAGCTATAATGAAAAATAAAAATAAAAATCATTACATAAAAAAAATGTATATTTGGTCATCAGATAACCAAAATATATTACCCATATATATTTTGTCTTCATCCACAGTTTCTGGCCCACAGTTCCCAAAACCCTTGGAATTTCCTAAGTGATGAGAGCAACAGAGATGTCTTTTGTTTTGTTAGTAAGATGACTTGGGGAACACATCTAAGGATAGAGTCTGGTTGCCAGGGAAATTGACCATCTGTTTAGAGGACTCAAACTTTCAGCCCCACCCTCCAGCCGCTGGAGGTTGAATCAACATCTCATGTGTGATGATTCAATCAATCATGCCTATTTAATGAAACCTCCAGAAACACCAAGAAGTACTGGGTTCTGGGAGTTTCTGGGTTGGTGAACACACGGGGATTGGGGAGGGTGGTGCACCTGGAGAGATGGAGGAGGCTCTAAGCCCTTTCCTCATACTTTGCCTTATGCTTCTCTTTCATCTGGCTATACATGAGTTATATCCTTTTAGGGGAAAAAAATGGTAATGTAGAAAGCAAAATATTTCTCTGAGTTCTAGGAGCTGCTCTCACAAGTTAATCTAATCAACCCCAAAGACAGGGTTGTGTGAATCCTTTGATTTATGGCCAGTTGGTCAGAAGCACAAGTAACAACCTCAGCTTTCCACTGACATCTGAAGTTGGGTTGGGGGGTGGGCTTGGAGCACAGTCTTGTAAGACTGGACCCCTAATCTGTCGAACCTGATGCTGTCTCCCAATAGAGAATATCAGAGTTGAGTTGAATTCTTGGACACCCTGCTGGTATCTAAGAACTGTTCGTTGTTGGTGTGGGGAAGCCCCGCTCCTGACACATATGGGAAATGGTCTCAGAACACCCCAACAAACAGGGTTCACAAAATTGACAGGCCAGCTGAATACAATGCAATTCTGATCTTAACTACCCAGAATTAGGTCACAGTTCACATGTTAAGGGCACTGTCCTTCCTCCACAAGGGTCTCCTCACTTCAGACACCAGTCACGAGCTCCAGGGTTCCCAGGCCACCCATACTTCTCATCAACTGGCTGCCAATTCAGAGGTGCCCATAATTCCCTCTGGCTAGATAATTCACTGGAACAACTCACTGAACTCAGGGACATGTTATACTATTTACAAAGACAGTTTTGCTTTAAAGAATATAAATCAGGCCAGCCAAATGAACAGATGGGTATGGGATCTGGGAAGATCCCTAACATAAAGCGTTCATGTCCTGAGAATGTTTCACACTCCAGCACATGGGTGTATGATTACTAACCAGGGAAGTTTACTAGAGTTTTGAGTGTCCAGGGTTTTTATTGGGGTTTCATTCCAGAAACATGATTAGTTGAATCACTGACCATGTGATAGAACCAGATCTCCTCCAGCTCCCTCACCACCATGGAGGCTGAGTTGATATCACCTCAAAGCACCAAACCTCTAACTACATGATTGGTCTTTCTTGTATGGAAACCTGATCTTATTAGATAAGCCACCTGGTTTTCTTCCATCAATCTCCTTATTAGCGATAAACTATCAAGGGTGGTCTGAAGGGCCCACAATGAATAACAGACACTCCATCACTCAGGAAATTCCAGAGGTTTAGAGGTTCCTTCCTAGTACCCAGGACAAAAGCTCAGCCAAATTCTATGTATACCACATAGCAGGAAATCAGCAGGAACCAGAACCACAGCCAAGATCTCTCCACAGGAATGGCTGTCCTAGGACACAACTGCCACTTCCACAGACTTCCCTGGAATTCTCTGCTGACATTGCTATAGCCAGCACCATGCACAAACTAGTCCCCAGCAGCACCAATGGCGTCCTCAAAATGAACAGATATTATCTGGCCCCTTTGCATCATTTCTATTTTCAAAACTCCCTGACATGAGCCATTCACTGCGCAAGTTTAGGTCGTGGTGCACACACCCTCATTCACCTAGAAATAGGAACATGTATCCCACGTGGGCTTCTAAGGTGGAAGTACATGATCTTATCTTGAATCTTCAAATAATGAAAGATTCCCTGAACTTAGGAACATGAGACCTTGGGCAGCAAAAATATGACAAATATCCCTAAAATCCACCTCTTTCACTAATTAAAATCCATATGTTTCCTTCTTCTCCCCCACATCTGCTTCTGTAAGATATAATGCTATCACTTGTATGATTGGAACATACTCTTCTACTCTTACAACGTGGAGACCATCCAAAGTCCTATTATCTGCAAATCCAACTACATGTCCCAAATCTTTGGGTAACATCTCTTCCTTCTCTAGTTTTGCCTCCATTCTACAGACATATACCGTATAAATACTGTGCAGCCTTTGGACTAAGTACAGAAAATGAGCAGGAAACAAAAGATACATTAGTTAAATATGTAAATACATAATACATTATATATAATATATACATAGTATATAATGTTATGTGTATGGCAACAGAAGGAGAGAGAGCATGCAAGTAAATCATAGAAAAGGGATCATATAGGAGTTCCTGCTGTGACGCAGTGGAAATGAATCTGACTAGGAACCATGAGGTCACAGGTTTGATCCCTGGCCTCGCTCAGGGATCCGGCATTGCCATCAGCTGTGGTGTAGGTTGCAGACATGACTCGGATCTGGTGTTTTTGTGGCTGTGACATAGGCCAGCAGCTGTAGCTCCAATTGGACCCCTAGCCTGGGGAACCTCCATATGCCACAGCTATGGCCCTAAAAAGCAAAAGAAAAAAAAAAGGGTTCATATAAAAGGGATCATGAAGAAAAATATGTATGCCTCTTCCACTACCCATTGCATATTCTCTTTTCCGTCAGCCAGCACAAAACGTGTCTGAGTAACTTTTAACCAGGATACTTCAAACCTTTATTCTTAAGAGTTCTGAGTCCTGGATGGTCCTAGAGTATATAAGATTGAAGTCACTTCACATCTTTTCTTGTACTTCTAGAAATGGCTGCACAAAGAGCTCCACTCCTACTCTGCTTAGCTGGTTCTGTCCACATTCTTTTCTACCTCCACTGTGAAGTATCAACTCCATTTTTCCTTTGGTGTTGGGATTAATCACCCCAAACAGCACCATAATCCCTCTTTTTGATACATTCAACTCATCATGGAGAACTAAAAGGCCAGTGGCTGCCTCAGACTCTTAACTCAAAAGAACCTTTATTATGATGCTTGGTGGATATATTTATCCCTTATTTACCAAACCCTCGAAGCCAGAAGTATTAGAAATTAAAAGTTCACCCTGCGGCTCAGCAAGCTAAGAATCCAACATAGTGTCCTTGAGGATGCAAGTTTGATCCCTGGCCCCGCTCAGTGAGTTCAGGATCTACATTGCCACAAGCTTCAGCATAGATCACAGAAGCAGCTTGGATCCCGTGTGGCCAAGGGTATGGTATAGACCTCCACTGCAGCTCCAATTCCACCCCTAGCCTGGAAACTTCATATGCCACAGATGCAGCTATAAGTAGGGGAAAAAAAGTATTGGAAATTAGTATAATTTCCTGGAATACCCTCTGAGGTGTAGTCTTGATTAACACCAAACACTTTGACATCCTCTCTTCCCCAGCCTCAATACATTCCATCTATGAGACAGATAGGTCCTCAAAGTGTGCTTCTGAATAGTCATTCCAGTCTCACAAGCAAGATCTCCCACCTGGGACCCAAAGGGAGCCTTTCACGGGCCATGCCATCATCCCAAAAGTGAGCTGCTTTAGGATAATGGCTACATGATAAAACCAGTTGTCCCATGAGCAGCAGCACCTTACCTGAGTTTACTCACTAAAAACCAACTGTGTGGCCAGAGAAATGTGGAACACCATCTTCTGATGAAGTAAGGGCGTATGTTAAGCCCACAATCGATGGTGCTTTCAGAAGTGTAACAGGCAGGAAAAGCAAATCTGTATACTGAATGTTTTTAGGAAATTGTCCAAAGTAAGCAGACTGACTTTCACCTAGGTCCTAACCCCTTTGCTCCGGGTGAACAAATTCTACTGGAAAATTGAAGCCTCAGCAATGGTGACAATAAGATAAGCCTGATGTAGAGAAGTGCCAATTCTTGGTATGTTGGTTCCTGTAACTGCCATAATGAATTACTACAAACTTGGCAGCTTATAAAACAGAAATTCATCTCTCATAGCTCCAAGGCCAGAAGTCAGAAATCAAGGTGTCAGTAGGGCCTATTCCTTCTGAAGGCTCTAGAGGAGAACCCTTCCTTGCCTCTTGTGACTTTGGATGTTCCTTGGCTTGTGACAGTACAACTCCCCTCTCTGCCTCTATATTCTCATGGCCTTCTCGCCTGTGCCTTCTCTTCTTTCCCTCTTATCTTTGTCATTGGATTTAGGACTCACTTGATAATCCAGGATGGTCACCTCTCTAGATCCTTAACTAAATTACATCTGCAAAGACCCTTTCTCAAAACAATCATCTTTACAGGTTCTAGGGGTTCATACAAGGATATATTTTTAGGGGGCAACATTCATCCCACTATAACCAATTCCATCACTCTCACCATTACTACATCACTCATGAGACCACAAAGTCAGCACTGAGGAGAAGGAGAGAAGAAGCTGGGTGACTTTCAGAGAGCAGATCGTCTTATCCATCCTGACCCTTTAGAGACTCAATAAATATTTGAATGGTATGCTAATATTTTCCCACTCTGAATCTATCCCAAAAGATTTATGTACATACCTCTACCAAAATAGTCTTATTAACCTTCAAATTCTTAAACACATGCGTGCTCACATCATTAACCTCAACCTGTTGGTTTGTTTTATTACTTAACTCAATCCATGACTTCTTCCAGGCCAATTAGACAGGAGATAGCTACTTTTAGGAACACCATGGAAATGAATGGTGCAGTAAGGTAGCATTAAGTCCACCTAATATTGGTCCCAGGAAACCAGGGAAAAAAGTATGTATGTATACACACACACACGCACACATATGTATGTATGTGTGTGTGTAAATATATACATATTTGGCTTCTCAAGCTACCAAGTAACATGCGAACCCCTCCAAGAGGCCATTCCTGTGGTATTGAGAGAGAATAGCAGGAAGACCTCTGGGGCATATGCACATCCTCCTTGTACAGTTTAACTTAAGCATTCATGATTGGCTTGGGCTCATTCCTTTTATTGCTGAATGTATAGTTTGCTTCATGGTGTGCTGTTGAGTATGCCTCGCCTTATGATTTGGTGGATAAACCAATGACCTGTTCATAATGGAAAGCTCAGTTCACAAAAACAGGCATTGAGGCTCTGCTGAGTAACAACTCAAGAGCTGTTTCTCAAAATAGGAATGGTTACTTGCCGAAGAGGCCATAGCCTTTATTATAGAAACAATATTAGGGGTCTTACGTGTGAATTTGCTGTTGCGGCACCATAAAGAACCCTAATCTGTTACAGACTATTCAAGCTTCGTTGGATCCACTGGGTCATATGGGCTGCCTGGTAGAGCCGATTGCGCTGCAGCCTGGACTGACTGCCAGGGGCTGTATTGATTTGAGTTACTAAGGAAACAACATCTGGAACAGCAGCTGCACGTGGAGGCAGCACCTAATTAAGCTTATGATAATCCACTCTCATTCTCCGAGACCCATCTGTCTTCCCCATCAGCCTAATTGGAGAGTTAAATGGAGCCGTGATAGAAATGACCACTCCCTATCTTTCCAGTTGTAGATGGCAGCGTTAACCTCCAGGATCCTCCAGGAATGTGTTATTGCTCTTGGTTTACTCTTTTAGTGAGGAAGGTGAGATCTAGGACTTCCAACCTTGGTCCTTTCTCTCATAATAACTCTTATTCTAAGGTGTGAAGCAAATGTCAGTATCCAGTTAGGTGCCTAAGCTATATTTTCCCAGAACACACTCAGGAAATGGAGGGGGAAAGAAGAGGATGGGTCTGCAGGTCCCACTGTACCTACTGTGTGACGCTCTTGGGTCCAGACTCCATACCACCTGACCACCAGAAGTTTCCACTCCAGCCACTGAACCGCAGTGCCATTTTTCTTTGCCAGGAATGGGTTTTTATGGATCCATCATCCAAAAATAAATGAAAGGTCTACTTATATTCCTTTCCTCAGAGTATGTTTACACCAGAAAATGACCACGAGTCAAGAAATAGAGATGATGACTATCCCCCTTTTGGTGTGCTCTAGCAACTGGCATGGGTTTTTTGTTGTTGTTGTTGTTGTTGTTGTTTTTGGTCTTTTTGCCTTTTCTAGGGCTGCTCCCACGGCATATTGAGGTTCCCAGGCTAGGGGTCTAATTGGAGCTGTAGCTGCCGACCTACACCAGAGCCACAGCAACGTGGGATCCGAGCCACATCTGCAACCTACACCACAGCTCATGGCAACACCAGATCCTTAACCCACTGAGCAGGGCCAGGGATCGAACCCGCAACCACATGGTTCCTAGTCGGATTCATTAACCACTGAGCCACAACGGGGACTCCAGCATGGATTTTTTTTTTTAATGCAAATTCATTAGGACCTTTGTTGAGTTGCCCACACATTTCCATAGACTCAATGATCATTAAAACAGTGTGAAAATGCCTATTTAGGGAACACAGGAAGTACCTAAGATCCATCTTATGAGTCTAGGCTGCTGATTCCTTTCTGTAAATTATGGCAAATCATTTATGGCATCTTAACCCTATTTAGCATGATCACCATTCAGTACAGATTTCTGTACTGAAAAGAATTAAAACTACCTTACCTTCTCAGTGAATACAGATAATTGCACTTACGTTAAAAAAAAAATCAGGAGTTTCCGTTGTGGCGCAGTGGTTGACGAATCCGACTAGGAACCATGAGGTTGCGGGTTCGGTCCCTGCCCTTGCTCAGTGGGTTAACGATCTGGTGTTGCCGTGAGCTGTGGTGTAGGTTGCAGACGCGGCTCGGATCCCGCGTTGCTGTGGCTCTGGCGTAGGCCGGTGGCTACAGCTCCGATTCAACCCCTAGCCTGGGAACCTCCATATGCCGCAGGGGCGGCCCAAGAAATAGCAAAAAGACCAAAAAAAAAAAAAAAAAAAAATCAGGTTAACCTAAAACTATATTTTTTCACTCTTTGAGCATGTTTAGAACTTAGACCCACATATTTTCCCCTATGTATGTTATACTATAGTGGAAACATTTACTTTAGTGTATAAAGCTATCACTTGGTAAACAACATAAATGAATGCTCTGAAATCCAACTCAAGTTATCAATTTGAGATTAAGATTGGGGAAAAGAGGCTCAGGACCTGAAGAGAACTGGCTGAAGCAAAGGAGGACAGTTACAACAAAAAAGAGAATCTACATGAACTACTTCAGTTGCATCCATTAGCAAAGGAAGCATAAAGAATCTGGGGTGTGTGGCTACTCCAAGTCCTTCAAATCCTCCCATAATTCTTACTTCAATATTCTGGGTCTTACTCTGTCCCATTAGAAACTTTTACTTTCCAAGAAGAAACTTGGAGAGAGGGCCCATTAGAAGAATGTGTTAACTTCTCGATCCACAGCCAATCTCCTTTGTTTGCCGGGTAACTCAGCTCTGCAGCTGTCAAGTCAAAAGGGTCCATCAGCATCATCACATAGAGTCTCATAGGTTCAAGTTGGTGACTTGAGAATTTCATATTTAACCTCAGCCGTCTTTTTTTTTTTTTTTTTAAGCCACCTAGTGTGGCTAAAAGCAGCCCCTCCCAGCCCCACGTGAATTCCTTCATGTTGTTATGAGATAGCAACAAGTTGATACCCAAAGCCTTATCTTCAGTGTGCACTTGATTCCAAATGATTACAGGAAAATGAAGTTTCAGCACTGCTTACCGTAATCTGTTATCTCTCCATCACTGACAAAAACTATGCTTTTGCTAATTTTCACCTAATTATGACAGCTAAAAATCCCAGATTCCCTTCTTTTTTCAGAGGTCTGATGCAATAATCTACTCCTAGAAACACATCTCATACCAATAAAGGCTCTTGATTTTCCCAAGTACAAATATCCATATATATTGTTAATATGTAGCTTTTACGTGTTAAAGTTAGAGACTATATATACGTAGCCTTCTCTATGATATTTTGCCCCGTATCACTTCCTTTATTACCTTTGTTTTCAGATAATATTCAAAAAAAGCTGGCTGGCTTCTACCTAATCTCCTTGGATTAGTAGGGGCAAATGAACACTCATGTCATCTCTGCTGAACACTTAAGCCAAAATACTCTTTTTTGAGATTTTTTAAATTTTTTGGCTCTGTTTAGAAAATATCTGCATAAATATGTTTGGGAACTTGCATCCATAAACAGACTAGACTAGATACAGTCAAGTCTCTTATTGTGCATTTTTTCTAGGGAAACATAACACATTTCAGAGTAATTTTCTTGGTATAATGATTATTAATATGATTCTGTTAAACACGAGGTCTTCTCAAAAGTATCTCTGCTATTTTAATGCATATTGGTCTAAACTGATTAACTTGTTTTGCATTTTTTAAATTTAGTTTGCTTTGCTCCATCATTAATTTTTTTCAGGATTAATGACTGCAAATCTTGTGCTTGCTTTTGCTCTTTAAACTAATTTGTTTTTCTTGGTGTGTCTTATTAAGACCAACTGGCACATATTTTCCAATATTTTTGTCTTTCCAAGCACTCGCTACATGTTTAGAATTAGTGTCTATTTTCAGTAACTTCATTATCCTTCCTAATCACAGGATATATTTCTTCATTGTTTTTCTATTTGAAACTCGATTTTATTACTTTGTCACTCTTCTGCAATTAATTTCCTCCAGTTGAATTGTTGCCATATTTCACCTGGAGAGAGCAGCATGCCTTTGGTGGTCCAAATTATCTCTTACCAAAGCATGCAATGTGGGACCTTGGTGTCATTGAGTTAATTTATTTACAAACATTTTGAAGATCCTACTGTATGAAGTACACTGCATGAAGCACTGTAGAGGGAATGCAAGAGAAGCAATCTCCACTTTTAACAGATTTATAAATTCATGAGAAAAATACCCAGAAGAAATAAAATCAATTCTTTAAAATGTGAATCAGCCCCAAATGGAATCATTTTATGCATACAATCATTCAGCACATTTTAGTCAATGCCTACTATGTGCCAGATTCTAGGAGTTAAGTAAAATCATGGTACCTGGACTCATGGCCTTTGAAATGTATCCTGAAAGCCTAACAGTGAACAGAAATTGCAAATTATAAAGGAAGAGCTTTGAATGATCTTGGAGCAGCCAAATGGAAATCTAATGTAAATATGGGGCTCAGAAAAGGCTTCCTTGAATTAATAATGTTTACATTAAGAAGATGAATATTATTGGATAGATGAAGGGGATGAAATATAATACCAGGACTGAGTGGATTCTGGACTAAAGGATTGAATATAGGGAAGGCCATTGGAAAGAGATAAACCCTGAGGTGGTATATAACTCGATCTGAGAAAAACAATTTTTTTAAAGCATTAGCTATGTTCTCCATTAAAAAAAAAAAAATTCTGTGTGCTAGGAAGGACATGGATTAATGTAAATGACTGATGAATGTATTCCAAGTGGAAGGGACAGCTTAGCAAAGGATGAAAGGCAACATTTTGTGTATAGATTGGCTTGATCTTAGAAGAACTAATGAGTAACATGAAGTGAGGTTGCACAGAGATGAGGAAAGTCAGCAGAACCTTCAATAGCTAAGAAAATATGTTCTGGAAGATAAATGTAAAATAAATGAGACTAAGAGTTAAGGCTAGAAGGGGAATCCCTATAACAACACGAGTATTCTTGTCTGGATTTAGGTACTATAGCAGATGCTGTTGGTGGTCTGCCCAAATCCCCTTGGCATCACCAATCTTGTCTCCACACATGCCACCTGCTTCCTCCCACAAGCATCTGAGACACTCCGCCCTAAGGCTTTCTCTTGCCACAGGAACAGGCCTGGCCTATCTAGAGCCTTTTGAGGAGTTAACACTCGTAGGCAGGACAGGATAGAAATTCAATGCCTCAGTACCCCGGTTCTCTCGCCCCAACAGAGGGGCAACTCTGGGGCAAGTTCCCTCTCAGTCTTCCAGATATTCTGGAGGATGAAACAAAAAGTACCTTTCTTCTCTTCTCTGTGCTACTTCCCCACTCTCCCAGCAGTCTTCCTGGGATCTCCAAATAAGCTGCTTCTATCAAACCTTCATCTCCTGGTCCGCTTCTGGGGGAACCCAAATTGAGCAGTTAGTTCCTGAGGAAATGGAAGAAGAAAAAGGAGGACATTGTTATCAAGAGATAACCCCTTCTTGGGTATCTAACCTATGAATTAGTTGCCCATCCCCATAACCTACAGCCAACCCCATATTCTCCTGGTAACAAAGATAGAGCCTCGAAATTGCACTATTTATCCATTCAGTGTAGAGTTTTATCACCAAATATGACAGTGACAAAGAGACACGATCCTTAATTTATGCAAATTTACAAAAGTATAATGTTTCGTGTTCTAGCCAGTTGTGTCCTGGTTAGTGACCTCAAGTTGTTTGGATTACTATCTTGCAGAGAAGGAGCGCCCATGGAACCAGTTCATCTCCACGTCAATAAGGATCTAAAAAGACACTTAGCTGGAGAACTCATTTGACAGGTAAGGCAACTGAAGTGCCCAGAAGAGAAATGACTTCAGCAAAGTCACGCAGTCGGTGAGTGGAGGCCTGTGAATAAGGTCTAGTTTCTCTGTCTCTCTGGTGAGTGCACTCAACTGTACAGCAGTCTACCAGTTGTTTTAGCATATATATGGTAATGGGCTAGACAAACTATTAGAAGGCAGTTGCTCTGAGTGTTCATAAAACAGCAGATTTTAGACACAAAAATCACAGTTCATAAAATTCTAAAACTTGTCTTTTTGCTACACTTCTGTCACGGATCAAAAGATAATAGAAGTTAATAAGTTAAAAAAGCAGTTCAGTTCCACCAGGTATGATAAGCTTGTCTCTATGCGACCTTCGTTATTTGATACAAACCAGATTGTTCAGCTAAGACAGAGAATAGCTCTTAGTTACTTATCAAAACACCACTCGCCCAAATTTAGAAATGAAAATGAAAAAGGGGGAGTTCTCCTGTGGCTCAGCAGTAAGGAACCTGACTGGTATCCATGAGGATGCGGGTTCCATCCCTAGCCCCACTCCGTGGGTTAAGGATCTGGCATTTCCGTGAGCAGTGGTGTAGGTTGCAGGTGTGACTCAGACCTGGCATTACTGTGGCTGTGACCTAGGCTGGTGGCTACAGCTCTGATTCAGCCCTAGCCTGGGAACTTCCATATGTCACAGATATGGCCCAAAAAAAGACAAAAGAAAAAAGAAAAAGGGACAGATGGATTTGAACTAAACATATCTAGAAAAGGCAACCAAGGTACCCAGTGTTGCACCGGAATTTGGTGGATGCTAATATAGTCACCCTGTGGAAACTATTTTGGGTCCACAAAACCTGTAAGTGCATCATTTTTATTAACTGATAGCCAAGATTGATTTCCATATCAAGCTCACAGACGTATGTTTACGGCCCTTGACTGCTTTGCTCATACTTCAAAACAATCCTTTACATGGTGTCATGCATTGTGGTTTACTTTTTTTATTGAAGTGTAGTTGATTTGCAATGTTGTGTTAGTTTTAGGTGTATGGCAAAGTGATTCAATTATACATACATCTGTATCTATGACTTCAGATTCTTTTCTCTTATATGTTATTACAAAATGTTGAGGAGAGTTGCCTATGCTATGGAGTAGGTCCTTTTTGGTTATCTAGGTTATATATAGTAATGTGTACATGTCAATTCCAAACTCCTAAATTATCCCTTCCCCCACCATTTCCCCCAGGTGACAAAAAACTTAATTTCCATCCAATTATGACCTTGGGCCAGGGTTGCATCTAGCAACTGGCTGGCAGGGGTGCCGGGGAAGGACGAAGGGGAGACTGACAAAGTACCTGAGCATCACTGGAAAGTGGGGATTGGGTGAGCCTTGGATCTTGGTTGTTGGTTCACAGTTTTTCCTGCATATGTTTCATACACCAGGCACCTTGAGGTCTGCTGGCTGTCTGTGCATGTTTGCACCCCTCTGGGTGGCACGGGAAAGTTACCCGCTCTTCCTCAAGCCACAGTGGGGCATGCACAACCCTAGGTCCGCCTGCCTGGATGCCTCTTCTGACATGCCTTGGGCTCCCGAGCCAGCCTGCTTCCCCAAGCCCTCCTTGGGGAAGGTGGCACTGGCTCTGCTCTGTCTCAGGTTTCCAGACTCTTCCAGGTCCCGGGCCTCTGGCCAAGGAGTACAGGCAGGAGAGTTTTCAGGGAACAAGCCAAGCTCTATTGCTCTTACCTCCCCAGGCCACACACCTCCCCCAGTCTAGACTCTCTAATTGGGAAAACTAACTCTGACTGATTAAAACTTTTTTCAAAATTTGCCTTACCTCTTGACCTTAACTTGTGAAGATCCCAAAAGCCAACATTTTCACTCTTTTTTTTTTCCCTTCTGTTGTTCAGTGCCTATGGATTAATTGCTTGAAAAGAGAAAGGATCATGAAATAACAACTACAGTAGCCAAAAAAAGGGAAGATTAATCACCAATTAATATATAAAAATATGTCTCCAGTAACATGGATACCAATTTTAATCTTCATTCTAGGAGTTCCCATTGTGGCTCAGTGGGTTAGGAACTCAACCTAGTGTCCGTGAGGATGCAGGTTCCATCCCTGGCCCTGCTCGGTGGGTTAAGGATCTGGCTTTGCTGTGAGCTGCGACGTAGGTTGCAGATGCGGCTGGGATCCGATATGCCTGTGGCTCAGGCAGGCAGCTCCGGCTCCAATTCGATCCCTAGCTTGGGAACTTCCATACACCACAGATGCAGACTGTAATTTTCTTTTTTTTTAAATCCTCATTTTGCCTTTCAAGTGTGATGAAAATTGAGGTTGGTGAATGATAGTCTCTCTGCGAATCCTGGGCCATTTCCAAATGAGTATAGCAACAGTTACAAAAATCTTAGAGAAAAGCACTACTCAGCACTGATATAAGAGAAACTTACTGCTGCTAAACCCATCTCCCCAGTCCCCACCCGAACTGAACTAATTCACTGGGAGGCTAAAGGCATCATGATCCAACCCACTGTGATTTACCCCTTGGATTGAGTGCCCCTGTTGATTATTTCAATACGGTTGTTGTTTGTTTGGGTTTTTTGTTTTTGTTCTTTTTTGCTCTTTTTGTCTCTTTTAAGGCTGCACCCTCGGTATATGGAGGTTCCCAGGCTAGGGGTCGAATAGGAGCTCTAGCTGCTACTCCACAGCCACAGCAACACGAGATCCAAGCCGTTTCTGCGACCTACACCACAGCTCACGGCAACGCTGGATCCTTAACCCACTGCGCAAGGCCAGGGGTCAAACCTGTGTCCTCATGGATGCTAGTCAGAGTCCTTTCCACTGAGCCAAGATGGGAGTGCCTCAATAGGATTGTTTTATTGCACTGATCTTCAACACAGTCTTCTCATTGGTCCTCAATTTTTCATCTTTACAAAAAGATGAGAGGGGCAAGTTTCAGCCCCTTGATTTGTAATGTACAGAAGCTAGCACTATGAAGCAAGGCCGTGGCCAAGCTGGGACTGGAGTTCAAGCATCTCTAAGTTCTGTGTTCAGAGTTGTTTTCTTTTGCTTATTTTTCTTCTTGTTTTTAGTCACTGATTCCAGTGTTAGTCATTATCAGAGACTTAAGCCAAGTACACCTTAAACTTGAAGCTGTTCTTCCTTGGTAACTTCTCAGTAGATGATGTTCTTAGATTGGACCCAAGAAAACTTGATTGGAAATCTACAGAAATATGTGTTTCTCCTCAGTATGCAGCAGCCATCACTGGGTAGAGTTAGTTTTCCTGTATATCTAACAGTCTTATTTAGCAAGAAAGCATTTCTTAGAAAATAATTTCTAGACTAGGGACACAATTTTAATTAAATAGAAGCCATTCGATATAATAGAAGCTACAAATAACTGCTCTGTGGATGTTCTTCTCAGGTCAACAATAATTTGATCAAACGCTTCCCAGAAATTATATCCATTTGAGGTCTCACTTCATCATGCAATTGAAAGGGAAATGAAATTCTGATTTGTGGACTCCTGCTAAATGATACAACATAAAAGGCTAAATGCCAAATAATTGATAAGCAACTAAAAACTCATTTAGTCTATGTACCATAAGCAAACAAATATACTTCAGAAGCAATGACAAGACAGCTCATAATTAATCTCAGAATTACACTCTAGAACATTCAGGGCACTGCGTGAAGGTTTTTCTGGTTTTTGGTTTTTTGTGCCCCTGCTCCCTTATCAGTTTAGAGAAAGGTTATTCTCTCTTATTAACCTGCATTTATGGAGCACCTGCTTGGAACAAGTTACCATGCTAAGCATTATGGAACCTTAGAAGGGATAATAAAAAGTGTCCCTTCTTTAAAATAGTTTACTAGATACTTGCTAAAGATGATATGTATAAAAAATGCTAAATTTCTAAAAATAAGCCCTTGACTTTAGAGAGAACAACTTGGTAGAAACAAAAGTAGCCAACTCTTGCAGGCACATTCTTCTGTCCTGAGGTTCTTCTCTGGCTAAAAGTCCAGTTGCTGCCATTCTGAGTGGAGAAACCGTTCTCCCTTTAGCTCAATGGCCTGATTATGGCCGTCTTATCTTTTGTTTAATTATTCATAGTGTAATTGAAGTAAAGCTTGTATATTTAAATGTGGTTTATTAGCAGCTAAGAGACAACAAAAGAGAAATAAACACATGCGCACACACACACAACCATGGCACAAGATTGTGTGCCTTGGAAAGTGTGTGTGCTACTGTCTTGTGCTCTTGGCTTTCTTTATCAATAGAAATTTATAAGAGGCCAGACAGGAGAATTCAGGCATGGCTTTACTGGGGCCCCTGCTGCAGCAGTGCGGGGAGCAAAAAGCAACAAGTTTCCTTGCTTGCTTGCTCTCTAGGGGGTGGGGTGTACAAGCTGGTTCCTTATATGGGATGAGGGTAAGGGTGGGTCCAGGGCCAGAGAGGTGGCTTAGGTGATCTGCCCACCCCTTTGGTGGTATTGTGTGCAGGGAGCATGCATAGTACACTGTTTTTGCTCCCAATAACCTGCTTTTGCTCAGTTGGGTTTTTAGGCTTTTTGTATCTTCTTGCCCATGATTTGCCCTAGCTGCACTGTAGGCAGTTATTTTTAGTCCCTTAGAGTTTCTTTGTATTTTGTTGCTGGAGATGTTTGTCCAGGTGCAAGCATTGCAGCCTATGCCCCAAAGGGTCCCAGGTCCCAGCCGGTCCCAGGTCCCAGCCGGTCCCATGTGCATTTATCTTCAGCTTGGGGAGGTGCCTCCCTATAAGCTCTTACTCTCACTTTATCTGGAAGTGAGGCTCAAGGACTTCTGACTTCAGCAGCCAATAACAGAATGATCACAATTTGGGGCTTTGAGTTCAGATAGATAGGACGTCAAATCCCAGTTTGGCTACATACCTGTGTAGATTTGAACCAGCAAATATCAATTGTCTTTTGGATAATAGCATTAATATTGTGTCCCTCACCAGGTAGTTTATGAAATTAGGAGAAGTGACAAGTACTTAGCACACTGCTGAGCTGAGGTGCACAATACATGGGAATTATTATCATCAGCAAAATAATCACAGTCATTTCAAAGCCATAAAAGATGACAAGACC
This sequence comes from Sus scrofa, assembly GCF_054392235.1. Lineage (NCBI taxonomy): Eukaryota > Metazoa > Chordata > Mammalia > Artiodactyla > Suidae > Sus > Sus scrofa. The sequence goes on along the minus strand of NC_139393.1, from coordinate 53,613,885 downwards.
CAGAGTGACTGAAGTTACCTCATTATTTGCCTAAAGTCTGACATCTCAATTTTCATTTTCTAGCTCAAAACCAGTCTCATCCTAACTAACTGGCACCAGCAAAGTCTGCTCCCATCAAAAAGAAAAAACAACAAAAAACAAAACTGTGCTTGTGGCATTCTCTTGTGGCATAGTGAGTTGAGGATCCAACATTGTTACTGAAGCAGCTTGGGTCACTGCTGTGATTTGGGTCCCCTCCCTAGCCTGGGAACTTCCACATGCCATGGGCCCAGCCAAAAAAAAAAAAAAAAACCCACTATATTTGCACTTAGCAACAGGCCTACTAACAGGTGTGAGCCCGACAGTTCACTCAATAAGATACACTAAACACACAATCATACATGACATATACTAATCAGAGATAATTTAGTTACAAAAGGATGAACAAATGATTAAGAGACACTTCAAAGTGCTAAATAATTAACAAACATTGAGAGAAATGTTAATAAGTGTTTGCTTTTGAAAAAGCCTCTTTCATCAAATGTTTCAGAAATCCTGATTTTAAGAAGGTAAAAAGTTTATTAGTGCAAGGCTAATCATAATTTATAATAAGCTATGGAACTTCAATAGTGAATGTATAATTTGTACTATTTCTCTAATACTGGACTTTAACAAAGATGTCACTCTTTTTCAGTGTTGGTAAAGATAGTTCAAGAACTAATTATCAGAGTTCCCATCATGGCTCAGCAGTATCGAACCCAACTAGTATACCATGAAGATGCAGGTTCGATCCCTGGCCTTGCTCAGTGGGTTAAGGATCCGGCATTGCCATGTGCTATGATGTAGGTCACAAATGTGGCTCAGATCCCGTGCTGCTGTGGCTGTGGTGTAGGCCAGCAGTTGTGGCTCCGGCTCCGATTTGACCCCTAGCCTGGGAACTTCCATATTCCACGGATGTGGCCCTAAAAAGCAAAAAAAAAAAAAAAAAAAAAAATTTAAAAAAGAGCTAATTATCAATGAGAATATTGAGAAATACAGATACATTCAAGAAAAAGCATTACTATTCTAGGAGACAGATCGTTCTATGTGGTCTAACAGGCGAGCGAGTTTTAACGGGAAAGAGGTGTAATCTCCTTGAAGAATGGATAAGATAAAGCATTCAGTTCTCATTAAGGGGAAAAATAAACTGATATGTAGCTACTTAAAGATAGATTTTGCCTACTTACTTATCTGTATCTTTCCATTTTTATTCACTCGTAATTTTCATACCCAGAGGGATTTAACGTGGCTCCTAGGCATATGTTTATGCCCCTTGATCCCTTTGTTCACACTTCAGAATCGTCCTTTACATGGTGTAATGCATTGTGGTTTACTTTTTTTATTGAAGTACAGTTGATTTACAACGTTGTATTAGTTTTCGACATACAGCAAAGTGATTCAATTATACATACATCTGTATCTATTTTTTCAGGTTCTTTTCCCTTATAAGTTATTATAAAATGTTGAGTAGAGTTGCCTGTGCTATACAGTAGGTCCTTTTTGGTTATCTACTTTATTTAATAGTGTGTACCTGTTAATTCCAAACTCCTAATTTATCCCTTTCCCCATTTCCCTTTTCATAACCATAAATTTTTTTCTATGTCTGTGAGTCTATTCCTGTTGTTTAGATAAGTTTATTTGTATCACTTTTTTTAGATTCCACATACAAGTAATATCATATGATATTTGTCTTTCTCTGACTTACTTTGCTTTGTATGATAACTTCCATGTCCATCCATGTTGCTGCAAATGGCATTATTTCATTTTTAGGGGTCAATAATATTCCATTGAATAAATATGCCACATCTTCTTTACCCATTCTTCTGTCAATAGACATTTAGATTGCTTCCATGTCTTGGCTATTGTAAATACTGCTGCAGTGAACACTAGGGTGCATGTATCTTTTTGAATTATGGTTTTCTCCAGATGTTTGCCCAGGAGTAGAAATACAGGGTCATATGGTAGTTTTATTTTTCAGTTTTTTAAGGAAATTCCTTACTGTTCTCCATAGTGGCTGTACCAACTTACATTCCCACCAGCAGTGTAGGAGGGTTCCTTTTGCTTGTGATTTACAAATTCTTCATCGGCAAGATTCTGGAAATATAATGTGCTTCAGAATGATGGGGGTCAGGGGAACAGTCTTATCAGTAATTCTGATTATCACCCCAAAAACAGAGTTCTGCCTTTTCAGCAAGCATCTCAGATGACTCTGGACAGATAATGTAAGACTATACTTTTTGGATGTTGTTTTAGATTAATGTTATTTAGAAAAGAGATCTAATCACAAACATTGCTTTCTAATCACACGCTGAAAACATAGGTATTTCTCTAAATAGATGATGATGATACATAGATAAACGATAAATAGATCCCAGAAGGTTTTTGTTTGTTTGTTTGTTTGTATTTGTTTTGTTTGTCTTTTTAGGGCTGCTCCCGCAGCATATGGAAGTTCCCAGGCTAGGGACCCAATCGGAGCTGTAGCTGCTGGCCTATGCCACTGCCACAGCAATTCAGGATCCGAGCCATGTCTGTGACCTACACCACAGCTCATAGCAACACTGGATCCTTAACCCACTGACCGAGGGTAGGGATCAAACCTGCATCCTCGTGGATACTAGTCAGGTTCGTTAACTGCTGAGCCAAGACAGGAACTCCCCAGAGTTGTTTTTAACTGAAATATGGTTGGTGTACAGTATTATATGTTATGATGTACAGTGGTGATGTACAAGTAGTGATTCACAATTTTAAAGGTTTTACTCCCTTTATGGTTATTATAAAATATTGCTATAATCCCTATGTTGTATAATATATCCAAACAGCTTATTTTATTCCCAATAGTTTGTACTTCTTAATCACTTACCCCTAAATTGTCTCTCCTCCTTCCCTCTCCCCACTGGTACCAGTAGTTTGTTCTCTACATCTGTGAGTCTGCTTCTTTTTTGTTATAGTCACTAGTTTGTTGAAATTTTTGATTCCACATGTAAGTGATATCATATAGTATTTGGATCCAAAGAGTTTTAAAAACAAATATTATGAATAAGAATAACTTAGACTGGAAATTTCTTTTTTATATAAATATTTCCCCTTCACTCTTTTTTTTAATTGATGTATAGTTGATTTACAATGTTGTGCCAATTTCTGCTGTCCAGCAAAGTGACCCAGTCATATATATATATATGACATATATATATGTACACATTGTTTTTTTAGTATTATTTTCCATCATGGTCTATCTCAAGAGATTGGATATATTTCCCTGTTCTATCTGTTGTTTATCTGTTCTAAATTTAAGAGTTCGCATCTACCAACCCAAAACTTCCAGTTCATCCCACTTCCTCCCCCTCCCCTTTGGCAACCACAAGTCTGTTCTCTATGCATGTGAGTCTACTTCCGTTTTGGAAATAAGTTCACTTGTGCCATATTTTAGATTCCACATATAAGTGATGTCATATTGTATTTGTCCTTCTCTTTCTGACTTACTTCACTTAGTATGATAATCTTACTTCTCTTAGTATGATAATGTTGCTGCAAATGGCACTGTTTCATTCTTTTTATGGCTGAATAGTATCCCATTGTACATATATCCCATATCTTCTTAATTCACTCATCTATTGATGAACATTTAGGTTGTTTCCATGGCTTGGCTATTGAATAGTGCTGCAGTGAACAGTGGGGTGCACGTATCTTTTTGACTTAAGAGTTTTCTTCAGAGAGATGACCAGGAGTGGGATTGCTGGACTACATGGAAGTTCTAGATTCAGTTTTCTGAGGAATCTTCATACTATTATCCATAGTGGTTGTACCAATTTACATTCCCACCAACACAGTGTAGAGAGTTCCCATTTCTCCAGTGTTTGTTACTTCCAGAATTATTGATGATGGTCATTCTGACCAGTATGAGGTGGTACCTCATTGTACTTTTGATTTGCATTTCTCTATTAGTTAGTGACATTGAGCATCTTTCATGTATCTATGGAGAAATGTCTATTTAGGTCTTCTGCCCATTTTTTGAATGGGTCATTTTAGACTAGAGATTTCTAACTCCATGCAAGAATGATGTCCCAGCAAGTAGATGACTCAAACTTATAACTTATTTATTTACGAGTTAGAAATAGAGAAAGAAAGAAGGGCAGGAGGAAATGAGGAAGGGAGAGGGTGAGAAGAGAGAAACTAGAGCTAAGAGTTGTGGTTAAACATCTCTGATTTCATAAAATGAAGAATTTACCCTATATAATCATGGTTAGTTATAATAAATCTTTGATTTAGAGTCACTGAATCCAATGCCTGTAGGAAGTGATAGTTAAATCTCATAGACTCTCCAAAGCTCTGGCTCCATTAGTCTGAGGAGCCAGCCTCTCCTGCTTCATGTTCCAAATAAGGAGCATGAAATCTGGGTGCTGTGATGTGCTGAAGGTCATGGAGGCAGGGAGTGAAGTGATACAGTCAGTCTTTTATTGTGATGGTTGTGTCCTGACTGAGTCCAAGAACAGTGGGGAAAGGAAGCATGTCTGAAACAAAGCCTGTGGTGAGGAGTTAGCAACATTTCCATGGCAGGCCCTGCAGTTGTGAGCAACAGCCCAAATCCTCATATCTAAGAAGCAGGTGAGGTGAGGTCAGCCGACCCTTCTGGCAGTCCCATCTATGGGGTCGTTTGGAAGGTGGAGCCTAACAAGAATCACCCAAGAGTAAAGAAGTTTTGGGTAGATACCTCTAAGCCTTTGGCAAATAGCATTGGTGAGGCTATTTTTCAGTATAATTTATTAACAAGTATGGGATAGCAAAAAGAGAAATAAACACGCACAGAACACAGCACATGATAGTGTAGCTTACATTGTTCTTGAGGGAAGGGGTGCCTGCCTGTATGAAGCTGAGCCCGAGCTGCCAATTTCAACATCAGCGTATCCCAGCCCCATCTTCACCTCCCCACGGGCCAGGTGTATTGTCGCCTACACCCGTCTGGGCAGCAATAACTGACCCACCTTAGCAGGATTAGAAGCTTTGCCTCTGCTCACTTGCAAGTGGGGTCTTGAAACGGCCCAGAGCTGTCTTAAGTCATAGAGCCTGGATGTCAACAGAATCCTCTGGGCAAGAATAATACTACCTGGCCCCTTCAGTTTAGTTTGCAATGTGTGGTTTCTCTTGAGAGTATCTTCCTCAAGGTGGGGAATCAGGAACCTGACTCTGAACACCAGCCAGCCAGTTCAGGAGTTGGGCCTTTCTCACCTGGCAGGGGAGAATGGGAAGATGGGAGAGGACAGGAGAATTTTAATCCCCAGAGAGAAGGCAGGAAGGGGGAAGCCGTGCATAGGAAAATTAGCCAATCAGACGGTCATTTCAGACAGGGGCCCAGTCCCAACGAAGATCTCAAAAGTAAAAACCCACCCTACAAAAAGCAAAAATTAGAAAATCAAAAGTGGGAGTTCCCGTTGTGGCTCAGCAGAAACAAATCTGACTAGTATCCATGAGGACGCAGGTTCAATCCCTGGCCTCGCTCATTAGGTTAAGGATCCGGTGGATCCAGTGTTGCTGTGAGCTGTGGTGTAGGTTGCAGACACTGCTCAGATCCCACGTGGCTGTGGCTGTGGCGTAGGCTGGCAGCTACAGCTCCAATTCAGCCCCTAGCCTGGGAATGTCCATATGCCATGGGTGCAGCCCTAAAAAAAATTAAAGACAAAAAAAAAAAAAAAGAAAAAAATATCAAAGGTGAAAATTGCAAGGAAGGTCTCAGTTTAGTGAGCACTTGGATACCTGGGTGATTTATCTAGCTATATCACATACCAGGCTCAGGTCTATAGTGTAGAAGCATTCATTAATTTGTACCTAGGGAAAGGTCAGATCAGGAAGCAGGTATGGCTATATCCAGAAGATGGGGATCCTGGGTGCTCTTGAAAAGAACTGGTAAAACAGGGGCTGATTTTCATTGATGGCGTTAAAACAGCAACCCTTTTCATTATTCTTTGAACGTTGACATGTTTTCTATACCACTTTTGGCACACCACTCTTTTCACCGCTTTTTCACTCAGGTGACTAATGCACATAATGGGATAGGAGAAAAACATAAATTGCACAACGCTGGGTTCATTTTCATTGCAGCCTTGAGATTCTTTGAAGTTTAATGTAGTAAGACCATCAGTCCCTGGTGTGTTAGGCATAATGAGTACCTGGCAGATGTAGCCTAGTAACCAAGTCGCCAGAGTCTCTGCTTCCAGAGGGGGCTTAAGCTTCTTCACCAAGAAGCCAGCTCTGGACGGCTTTGCCCCCACCTCTTCTCTAACTCATTCTTCAGCACTTCCTTTAGGCATCTCTGGTGGTTTGAACCTTTTCTCTTTTTCTATACCCCTCTTCCTCAGTTTCCCTTTCCTCCTAAGTCCACCAGGGTTCCCTTCTGCGAATCTCCCTCCTTCACTCACTGGTTCTTGCGTGTATCCCGTCACCATCCCCTTGTGACCTGTGCACGGTTAGGATCTCTCTGGAATGGTTTGGCACTTCTGTCATCAGCATTTCTTACTGCCTAAAGCACAAAGAACACAGATCTCCTCCTTTTCCCAGGCTCAGAGCTCTGTGTTTTAAAACTCCTTGTCCTCATCATACTCATTCCTCCTTTTTTTTTTTTTAATTTTATAGCTGCATCTTCAGCATATGGAATTTCTCCGGGCCAGGGATTGGATCGGACCCACAGCTAGGGCAATGCCACATCCTTTAACCCGCTGCACCCAGCCAGGGATGGAACTCAAATCTTCGCAGCAACCTGAGCGCTGGAGTTGGATTCTTAACCCACTGTGACACAGCGGGGACCCCTATACCCATTCCTTGACAGGCTAATCCTACTCCAAATTAGTTAGCCTTCTCTCTCAAAGCCTGGTTTCCTCCATGGATGCACTCAATTATTTGTTTGTTTTATTGAGATACCACTGAGCAATAACAGTATATTAGTTTCAGGGATATGACATGATGACTCATGTTTCTAGATGTTGCAAAGTGATCACAGTAAGTCTAGTTAACATCCCTCATCATACATAGTTACAAAATGTTTTTTTCTCTTTCTTTGATGAGAGCTTCAAATATCTACTCTCAGAAACTTTCCCATATACAATATCGTATTATTAACTGTAGTCATCATGCTGCACATTAGGTCCCCAGGATTTATTTATTTTATAACTGGAAGTTTGCTGCACCCATTTGTTTATGGGCTTCCTGTTCATTAGGGCCTATCCTTTGCTTCACCTTGGCATAATGACCCTTCCCTCTTTTCTCCAAACTTATCTCAGTACCTTGGACATTTGTCATCAATCTGCCTCAAATATATCTCCTTACTGAGCCCCAGATTGAGTGGCTCCAGCAAGGCTATTGTGGTTACAGAGTCTGGAGACCTTTGAGTGACCTGATTACCAAAGAGAGAACTTGACCGCACAGGGTGGAACAACCATCCTCCGCCCCTCCCCCAGCCTCTGGGAGGCTCTCCCAGAGATGCATCAGGAATGATGAATTTCCACTGCCTCCACCTGCCTAAACAGGGAATAATTGACAAATCTCTTCCTTATGCTATTCGTGACCAAAATAAATTTCTCCAAGGAGCCCACGAAGCATTTCCCAATCAAGTCCTCTTCCAAAGAAGAGCAAGGAATACATTTAAGTATTTTCTATGTTGCATTAAAGGAAAAAAACTTATCAGAACTTTCAGATTCCATAGGTTTCCTTCCAGTATAATTATGATGGATAAAAACCAAATGTAAAAAGGGAAAAATCTTGTTTTTTCCAACTCCCAGCTACTGTGTTTGAGCTCCTTCTCCTCCATCCCAACCCCTGTTCCAACCCCCTACCTCAACCCAGGGGGAAATTCCTGAGAAGCTTCGTGGTCCCAACGCACTCACCTCCTCCCAATGCATCAGGCCCATTTCTATTCTATGTTTTCTTTTGAGCAGACATTTATTATATTGAGGTATGTGTGCGTGAGAGAGAGAGAGACAGAGACAGAGACACAAATAGAGACAGAGACAGAAGGAGACAGACAAGGAGAGGGAGAGGGAAAGGGAGATGCCTCTCCTTTCAAATCATTTACTGTGTAGTAGAAATGCAAGCATTGACATTTACTCCAGTATCAAATATTTGCTATTCACTGTACGAGGTTGTTTATCTCCATTACATCTCCAAATCTTTGTAGCTTTTAAATATTATTATTCCCACTCTAGAAACGGAAAATAAATAAAAACCCGAGACAGAGAGAGACTAACTAATGCACACCATCACATAGCAAATTTCAGGAAGCAGTTTTGTTTTGGACCCCCGATGGCCTGGATTTTTTCAAACAACCCACTTTCCCATCACCGTCTCCTATCGTTTGAATCCATCCCTAGTACTGCTACTCCATCAACCCTTCAGCCTTCCCCAAATTGATAATCCATGGACCGGACCACTTTTTCACTCTCCCACACATCTCTTCCCACCCTCCTTACCCAGCTTCGAATCTATGGTCCATCACCAGGAACACTCCTCAGCACACACCTCCAGTTCCCCTTTGTGTTCACCCCCTTTTCATGCTCACTTGGCAAAACCTCAAGGCTAATTAAACCCAACCCTCCTTCTCCTTTTGGTCTGCTCCCTCCTAGCTCCCCAAGCTGAAGCCTAGCTTATCCACAGATTATTCATCGCCGGCTGAAACTGTATTAAGCATTGAGAGCTATTTCTCCCACTTTCCTAATGTTCTGTTAGTTCTCTCTAGTAACCTATGGCCCTGACTTTTACAACCAGTGTCCCCACCTTCCCTGAATTAATAAAAGGAGAAACTCTATTGGTTACTATTACAGAAGTGTGGATAGTCTTTTTCCTGGCCAGCAGTGCTGCACACAAGTGTCATCAGAAGAAAGGAGGCCAGGGAGTTCCCGTTGTGGCTCAGTGGGTTAAGGACCCAAGGTTGTCTTCATGAGGATGCGGGTTGAATCCCTGGCCTCACTTAGTGGATTATGGATCCAGCGTTGCCATGAGCTGTGATGTAGGTTGCAGACATGGCTTGGATCCTGTGTTGCTGTGGTTGTGGCTGTGGATGGCAGCTGTGACTCTGATTCAACCCCTAGACCGGGGACTTCCATATGCAGTGGGTGTGGCCCTAAAAAAGCAAAAAAAAAAAAAAAAAAAAAAAAAAAAGAATTCAGTGTGGCTGCACGCTGCGGTGTAGGTCAAAGATGTGGCTCAGATCCAGTGTTGTTGTGGCTGTGGCATAAGCTGACACCTGCAGCTCTGATTCGACCCCTAGCCTGAGAACTTCCATATGCCGCAGGTGTGGCCCTAAAAAGAAAAGAAGAAAAAAAAAAAGAAGAAGAAAGGAGGCCAGCTGCCTCCGCGTGTTCTCACAGCACCAGCATGTTCACCCTCAGCTTCTCAGGCTCAAAAATCTAATGTTTTCAGGGCACCAAGCTCTCAGTGTAAACTCACAGTAATCAGACTTGCAAACAGATGTATGAAACCAGACTCCAACTACAAATAGGCCTGTCACCAAGTCCCCAATATTGAAATTAGTATAACCACTATTCCTCTGCTCTACAGGAAGCCAAATCATAAGCAGAAGTTGGCCTGGCAAGCTTAAAATCAAAGGAAGAGACATTACCTTAACTGAGTATATGCTGCCATTAGTATAAGGTAGCCTGGGGGTCCAGAGCCATAATTCTGACAGCCTTGCCAAGGGGGCTAGAAGTGTATCACCAGCTGACCCCAACTCCCTCTCCTTGGCACAGTATCTGGATGAACACTTGTCAATACTGATCTCTGTGATCTTTCTTTTGTAATAATGAAAATATCTTTCTATAGTAACATTAATTCATTCAGGCTGGTTGCGGTTCAGTTGGTCGACCTAAAAACCATCCTACTTATGATACCTGGATATAACTCTGATTTTTCATGCATTGTTTCCGTAGGTAAACCCTCAGAGTTCAAGTGTATACCACGAATGTACAAATTCCTTCTGCAGCCTCCACAGGACATCAGTGGAGGTTCCAGAAGAGTCAGGGGAAAGTATGATTGGGGAAGTGAGAAAAATCAGGTAGGATGCTTACAGTATTTCACTTCTCTTCTTTATCTCTGCACAGGGCTGGTACATCTTGATTATGTACCAGCAAAGGGATCACAGAGAAAAATTCAATTAATGGCAGCAAAGATCTCTCCAAATTGCCCGTGTGTCTCTGATATTTTTTTCAAAGTGTTATCATCACAGTGAAATGCTCCTATTTAATCCATGTCATCCCGGTGCACCAGAAAATCTGTAACAACAAGGCAACTCTTTTATATTACGTGGTCTTTTCAATTCAAAGCCATCGAAACCATCTTTATCACTCAGTGCGTTTGTGAGATCCACTTTACTGCAGCGAAATAAGCAAGATATCAAAGATATTGTTTGCTTTGCTTTGTCTTTTCTGCACTCTCAATTTATTTTCTTTGAAAATCCGGTCAAGAGCATGTAGCTTACTGCCTCCAAACTCGTTATTAGTACAATAAGATAATTTTCACAGACGGCAAGAACTGAGGATGGAATTCAAACTACCAATGTCTATATTAAGATCCTATTTTTCAGCTAAAAGAGTCTTTTCTTAAATTAATTACAGAAAACCCGTTCATCCCTCTGAGCATTTAGACTTTTTTTACCCGGAGTAATTAACTCTTCTGACCCTCCCTCATCTTTTGAATCTCGTGAACCGCTGTCGTTAGCGGCAGCGTTCGTGGCCGCATCAGCAGATGTGCTTTCTTATCCTCAGACGCCACGCACAGATGCAAATCTCAGCCCAAGCAGCCAGCCTCCTAAATGCAGCCGGGCGCGCCTCAGTCTCAGCAGAGACCCTCTCTCTTTGGAGGCTTTTGGCACACAGACTCACATTTCCAAAGAAAATGCCACCAAAGGGGATCTTCACCATCTGTCCAGCCTTTCTGGGGCGGCATCTTGGGCACATGGGGTGGGGTGGGGTGGGGTGGGGGCAGGGAGAGTCCCTGTTTCCCTCACGTCGCCCTGTGCTATTTTTTCCACCCACCAGGCCAGGAAGCTGCACAAATCTCTGGCAAACAGCCACTTTCAGTTTTCTCAGAAGCCAAGAGAGTGGTTCCCCTGTATTTTCCAAAAAGGCAAACACCGCCTTGTTCCATGAATCATTACTTAGAGAACAATCGCAAAGAATCAAACCCACCGCTTTCTGGGCCTAAAGAATCAGGCCGGGCAGCCTTCTAAATGCTTCCACTTCTCTTTGCCAGAGGGCAGAAAAGTGGTGTAGAAAATGGGCTCTCCTCCAGGGGAGCCACCCACCTGCTGACACTCAAAGACGGTGCTATTTCTACACCACCCTGGGACTTCCCAGTGGATTAGGATCAAACCCTGGGAAAGTACACCATTGTCATCCATTTCAAGCAGAATGCATCACCCACTTACAGCCAAAGCAAATCTGAAATCCTTGACGATTTCTTCTGACACCTATGACTAGGGTTCCAGGGCAGATATTGAAGTGTGGGCATTTGGAGAAGGCGGGCCTGGGCGTGGTGGCAAGGCAGGAGGATTGGGGTGGCGATGGTGAGGTGGAAGAGGATTTGAGAAAGAGCAAGGAAAGACATTCCAGAGGGAGGGGAACAAGGGCCAAAAATAACTCTTCTATGTAGAAGCGTCTGGAGAAAAAAGTTACTGAAAGTTCCTTTTGCCATGGATCTCAGGCAGTTAATTTATTTTTCCACTGATATGTTAATATATTTAATGTATATGTGATTAAAAAAAAATCCACTACCAGGCTTATATTTTAATTTGATCTGCCCAAAATAAAGTTGTCCACTCTTATTTCCAAAAGGTAATATTTAAATTAATTTATTTAAAAAACTGTATTGAGTGACTACTTTTTGTGAAACACTTTGCTATCTATAGGCTGTGGTGAATGGGAGATTCAAAAAACACTACAGATTTTATTGATAAAGTGAGATCATTAAAATATGATAAAACATGCACCCAGGAATGAGAAAATAAAACAGTGCTCTTAGGGCAATCCTTTGTCATTTTTAAGCCTTGACTTAAATTTATAAGATGAGAAAATGTGTTAGGAGATCTCAAAAACTTGTTTGCAATGTTAATGTTCATCATAGATTTTTCTTTCTTCCTTACTAACTTTGATTTCTTTAGCCGCCACTGGCCCCCCACCCCACCCCCTCTCCACTTAGTTCCTTCATTGCAACACTTTCACTACTTCCCTGGGCAATTTCATCAATTCCCATAGCTTTGATTTCCACTTATAGACTTATGATTCCCAAAGGTAAATAGATAAAAAGATAAATGATTGGTAGATCACTTGATAGATACATGAATAAATGATTGATTAGATAGATGGATAGATAGATTTTAGAAAGAAAGAAAGAAAGAAAGAAAGAAAGAAAGAAAGAAAGGAAAAGGAAGGAAAGAAAGAAGGAAAGAGAAAGAAAGGAAGGAAGGAAGGAAGGAAGGAAGAAATGAATAAACTTATCTCCTGGTCTCCAAACCAGATATTTAGCATTTAACAAATGTCTCCACCTGTATGTCCCAAATTCATTTCAAACTTTCATTTGCAAAATTGAAAATCTATTTTTGTGTCTGTCATAGTAAATACTAATGCTCTCTACTCAAATGCCAAAGTCAAAAACTGGGAATTTTCTTCAGTTGCTTGTATCACCATCCAGGTGGTACCCAGAACAGTCTATCCTTCCTCTTACATCCACATGCCTTCCATCCATCTTCCGAGCCACCATCAAAGTGACCTTTCCAAATCCCAGTGATGCTAAGGCACTCCTTGTTAAGTTTAACACATTTAACCACAGTTTGTTGCTGCCACCACCTTCTTCTGTCCCACCATTGGTTCCTCATCCCAAGTGCACATCTCAATCTGGAATACACATGCCCCGGGAGTCCTGGCAGTGTGCCAAGGGAATTCAGCACCCCAGGATAACATCTTCTTAAAAATTCAATTTTACTCGAGGGCAAGAAATTTAAAATATTATTTCAGTATTGATTCAAGCAGAGTACACACTAGAAAGCAAAAAATATGAAAGGAGATTTCAAATCAATTTTTCCCTTGTAATGGCCCACTTCAGGCTCTGCACCCAACACCGATGGTTGGGGGTCAGGATATTACTCTCCCCTCTTTGGAATACTTTGGAGCAGACAAAATGTTTGAGAAGTACATGAATGAAGAACTTCTTGCATTCACAGTTCACCTAGTCCATACCTACTATCTCAACTGCCTTGTGTCCCATCCAGGGCTCCAACAATGGCAAGTTACCTTTATCTCAACATGCTGTGTTGTTTCATGTGCAAAGCCATGAGTTAGACAAGGGTATGGAATGTGGGGAAACAATGAGTCATTCATGATGGTGTAAACTGAGGGTTGGGGTGAAAAGAAGTTTGGCAAAAAGTTGGGAAGAATTATTGGGGCCAGCTTATGAAAAATATTGTATGCCACAGTAAGACTTAGTCTTGGAGCAATGGGGAGCCCCTGAATGTTTTAAGGAAATGATGGGATCACCTGTCTTTTAGAAATAAGAACTCTGGAGTTCCCGTCGTGGCGCAGTGGTTAACGAATCCGACTAGGAACCATAAGGTTGCGGGTTCGGTCCCTGCCCTTGCTCAGTGGATTAAGGATCCGGCGTTGCCGTGAGCTGTGGTGTAGGTTGCAGACTCGGCTTGGATCCCATGTTGCTGTGGCTCTGGTGCAGGCCGGCAGCTACAGCTCCGATTCGACCCCTAGCCTGGGAACCTCCATATGCCGTGGGAGCGGCCCAAAGAAATAGCAAAAAGACAAAAAAAAAAAAAAAAGAAAGAAAGAAATAAGAACTCTAAGCTACAACAATACCCCTGGTGGGAACATGGTGTGTGGGTCAAAGACAGGAGTGGAGACTTGGGGCCAAGGTCCAAGTGAAAGATCAAATGCTTAAAAATCGCTGAAGATTTGACCCGTGGGAATGTGAGTGACACTTTTCACTCTTGATATTTGAGGTTAAAAACAAAAAATTCAACCACAACAGGAACTGCAATGATGATTCATTTGATAAACATCCTGCAATAGATGTTTCAGAAACCCGTATTAGTGAAAGCACTTCAGCTTTTCTAACTCCACCATATATAAATTAACAACAGTGAGATGGATCACAGGTATAGCAGTTTCAGGCTTCTTTGGCATTGACTGTACATTCTGTTCCCATTGGTTAAAATGCCCTTATCATTGCAGACCTTATTCCACTTGTGAAACGCTTACCTCTATTTCAAAACCTTGGCTGAAAGATCCCCCCTTAAAGAACACTTTGTCACTGTCACTCACTGAGGTTACATCAGGAGGCTCTCTCATTATGTGTCCAGAAGTTCTGTGTACCCGTGGTCCCGATGGCCTCAGCTCGCTGTAATATCTCTGCATGTTCATCTCCACTGAGCTCCTCCAGAGTAAGCCCACACCTTCTTCCCCTTTAAATCACCAGCATCCCGCCCTACAACTGGCATGTATGTTAGACACACTGTATTGGATGAGGACATTGAAGAGTTAAAACTTACAAAGAAACTTCGTTACACTTCCTGTATACACACGTGTCAAAGAAAATGCAAGGATGTGTAAGCTCATCTCAAAATAAATGCCTGTCTTACAAGACTAAATGTACCTTCGAACGAAATCTGACTGTTCAACAGATAAATATTTTCTATTAGTAGTCATGTCGTTAGCACTTTCTATTTGGAGGAAAATTGAGTCCTAATCATGCAAATGTACAATTTTAAGTTGTCTAATTGAATTTTCCAATAACATTCCGAGAAGGAGGTAGGTGAATTTTAATATTCCTTCTTTAGAGAATTAGAGTGGATATGTTTTGCGTGGATCTGAATTTTGCTCCACACCTTCTGTTTCACATAAGCTATTAGGAAATTTGTATTTAAAACATAATGCCAGGATAATGATATTTAAAGGGACGAAGATAAGATTGCCTGATTTTTTTTGTCTGTACTTGCATGGATGTTCATTTCCTGCTCCAAAAAAGAGACATACTTCCCATAAAAGGATAGCTTTTTTAATTATAAAAAGTAAATAGAAATCAGTTGTTATGAAGAAATCAAGATTGCATCTCACTTGTACTACTTCACAAATATATAGAAAGAGCTAGATCCATTGTAACAGATGTATGTATTTTAGTCAAGGAGTTTTCTCCCTATTTTCCTCTTCATTCTTCCTCTGTCTTTTGTAATTGTGGCAACTGGGATATTACATCACTTCAAGTAATAAATCTAAACCGTTAACTGCTAAGCTTTTTAAGTGAACATAGGGAAAGACAATTCCTATCTAACAGCCATAACATTTATTGAATACCTGCTGTGCAGAATAACTGAGATAGATTCTTTACATATGTAACCTCATTTAGTAGAAACGAATATTGAATAGAAACAATATTCTGGTTTTCCTTACCAGCCCCTGCTGCAAATAGCTGCCTGTGCTTTGTGACATGAGTGTAATGCCTTGGTGATTTATACCAAGTATCAAAACAAGAGGAATGCAAGCCTGAGTTTTGTTTTAATCAACAGGGTTAAAATAGCCTCTATGGCACTCAAAGCCAAGATGAAATCTGACTTCGTCAATTTGGTAGTAAAAACCCCCAGTAACTGTCTCCTTCAAAATCTGGGAAGAAATGGTGACTAACCCCATTTCAGTTTCTTTCATCTGAACTGTTTATGTCACATCTGAAGATTTTTTTTTTAGATGTATATATGCGTATTTAAATATATACACACTCTCGGAGTTCCCGTCATGGCGCAGTGGTTAACGAATCCGACTAGGAACCATGAGGTTGCGAGTTCAATCCCTGGCCTTGCTCAGTGGGTTAAGGATCCCATGTTGCTGTGGCTCTGGCGTAGGCCAGGGGCTGTAGCTCCGATTAGACCCCTAGCCTGGGAACCTCCATATGCCGTGGGTGCGGCCCTAGAAAAGACAAATGTGTGTGTGTGTGTGTGTGTGTGTGTGTGTGTGTGTGTGTGTGTGTGTGAGTGTGTGTGTACACTG
The DNA here is from genome assembly GCF_054392235.1 of Sus scrofa. Taxonomy (NCBI): domain Eukaryota; kingdom Metazoa; phylum Chordata; class Mammalia; order Artiodactyla; family Suidae; genus Sus; species Sus scrofa. The sequence goes on along the minus strand of NC_139393.1, from coordinate 53,597,851 downwards.
TGTAGTACTCAGAGACTTGGGAACTGCCTCTCTCTCCAACATCACATGCCATAAGTGTAAACCTTTTCCGAAATTTTAAATAAAAGGCATATTTCAGTGAAAATCCAAAATATGAGACACACACACACACACACACACACACACACACAATTGTCTTGAGCTGTGAAAATAGATTTTGGAAAGATATCTCTGAAGCATTTTTTAGCATTCCAAATAAGAGTGGTAAAATCTACAAAGCTTAAGTAAATCTACTAAATCAGTTTTGTTTTAGTTTTTGTTTTCCTTCTTTTTTTCTTTTTTTCTTTTTTTTATTTTTAGGGCTACAACCCATGGCATGTAGAGTTTCCCAGGCTAGGGTCAGATTGGAGCTGCAGCTGCTAGCCTGCACTACAGCAACTCGGGATCTGAGCTGGGTCGGCAGCTTACACCACAGCTCAAGGCAACACTGGATCCTTAACTCACTGAGGGAGGCCAGGGATAGAACCCTCATCCTCCCGAATACTCATTGGGTTTGTAATCCGCTGAGCCACAAGGGGAACTCCTTACTGAATGGTTTTAAAAGGTATGTATAACCAAACAAATTAATGACTTTTCCTGTTTTGCATAATGACTCCTCCTTTCCTCCAATAGCTTTTCTTATTTCTGGCATAATTCTGTTAGCTTTTGAAATCTTGACAGCTTTAAAATGTAGCCTCATACATTAAGGATTGGATAGTATCAATTACTGGACATTTACAGTGTGACACGCAGTGTTTTGTGTGATTTGCCAACAAAATCTCATTTTAATGAGGTAGTTGTTCTCATACATGCTTTAAAGATGATGAAAATGAAGATCAAGAAAAAAATAAATCCACTTGCCTAGATTCACACGACTTTTATTATGTGCATGGTTCAGCTATGAACCCAGATCTTTCTGATTGTAAGACTTGAATTGTTTTATTCCTCTGTCTTCAAATAGAATATTTAGCCAGCTGAAGGATCTCTATATGCTTTTTAAAGTCTCTTTTTTTTTTTTTTTTTGGTCTTTTTGCCTTTTCTAGGGCCACTCCCGCGGCATATGGAGGTTCCCAGGCTAGGGATCGAATCGGAGCTGTAGCCACCGGCCTACGCCACAGCCATGGCAACTCGGGATCTGAGCCGCATCTGCAACCTACACCACAGCTCATGGCAACGCCAGATCCTTAACCCACTGAGCAAGGCCAGGGATCGAACCTGCAACCTCATGGTTCCTAGTCAGATTCGATAACCACTGCACCACTACGGGAACTCCAGTCGTTTTAACTGAATATTATCATGCTTCTTCAAACTACAATGTGTCGCTAGAAACAAAGTTATTGCATTTAATTATTACAGATGCTGAATCTGCATGGGCAAAACATGCTTCCAGAAAAACTGCTAACAGTAATGCTTATTTCCATTGCTTACAAAATACTGTCCCCAAGGTACTCTTACATTCTTCTGACTCTGAATATGTGAAACAAACTTCTGCAGTGTAAGAGTACTTTTCAGGGTGTACAGTGAATAGAGCAGGTCAGGGCTGCCAGGCCACAGGATCAGAATGATCGGAGGAGCCCTGGACATTTTGCAGAGCCTTGTGCAAAAAGGTCTTGTCCCACTGATGGCTGTGACTATTCATGTATTCAGGTATTCATGTGAATACCAAAGAAGCAGCTTCATCAAAGTGTGTTTTTTTTTGTTTTTTTTTTTTTTTTTGTCTTTTTAGGGCCACGCCCAAGACATATAGAAGTTCCCAGGCTAGGGTTTGAATCAGAGCTATAGCTGCTGGCCTACACCACAGCCACAGCAACTCCAGATCCAAGCTTCATCTTTGACCTACACTGCAGCTCCTGGCAACACCAGATCCTTAACCCATGAGCGAGGCCTGGGATTGAACCCTCGTCCTCATGGATAGTAGTCAGGTTCGTTACCACTGAGCCATGACAGGAACTCTTCAAAGTGTAATTTGTTCATTTGTTTTGTTTAATGAGTGATCCCTTGTCTATAAGCCAGGTTCACAGTGGTTCAGTCAAGAAGCAAGGAATCAAACTCCCTAACGCTAAGCAGAGGGGTCTGGTTGTCTTTGAGAATGACTTTGGTGAGACTGTGTACTGTCATTTAGATCTGCCCCTAGAAAGAAAAAACGTGATTCTATTGCATTTATTGTCAACCTACCTGGAATGGCACAAATAAAAAGTTCTGATGTCAGATAATGCCTGTCACTTTAAAGCATTTTAGGAACATCATATAAAATTACTTTTGTTTATGTGGGTTCAACTCTTGGAGGTTAGAAACTCTCAAATCTAGGCAGGACACTTCTTGGAATGGAATGTAAATGTCTCAAAAAGTTTTACTGAGCATCTTTTAAAGCCATAGAATATGTAGAGATGTGAGAGCCTGAATGGTTATGAAGACATCACAGAAATAAGAGTTTCTTATCACCGTCTGGTTCAAGCCATGAGACCACCTTACAAGAAGGAATAAACTATCAAGGTCAATTTTATGTGGCAGACCCCAAAACTGCCAGGAGGATCCTTAATAGAGTTGGTTGCAAAGAATCATGAAAGTCTACTTGAACCCAGTTATCAATTTGGAAGAGTAACCTGTTCAGAAATGTATTTCAGTATCAGCTTAATCTTCAGTACACTTTGGAAAGGTAGCGGTCTATTGCTGCTGTCATTGCTGCTGTTTTCGTTGTTCCATAACCCATTCTCTAGGAAGCGCATAATGAAATTCATTCTGACTCTCTCTCCTCCCCACACCACCCCACGACCTCTTCCAGTGTTAGCAATGGTCTGAAGGAAGGTAATTACTTACAAGGTAAAGTAAATCCATTTATGTTATTCCCAGATCTTGTTACACTATGAATTCCTCTAGTGAACACAGCTTCTAGAATTTTAATTTCAATACTTTCTATTATTAATTCAGATCAAAAAATTAAATTTCTTTTGAATATGTACTAAATCAGATGCCTTCTGCCAATTTTTTCTCCAGTGTATACACACCTAATATAATAATGAAAACCAATAATTAAATCAAATTTCCTAGATAATAGAACATTTTCATTCAAAGATTTAAATTTTTATTTTTTTAATTTCTATTTATTTATATATTTTTCGGTCTTTTGCCTTTTTTTTTCCCTTGTCTTTTTAGGGCCACACCTGCGGCATATGGATTTAAATTTTTATTTTTAAAATTTTTATTTATTTGGAGTTCCCGTTGTGGCGCAGTGGTTAACGAATCCGACTAGGAACCATGAAGTTGCGGGTTCAGTCCCTGCCCTTGCTCAGTGGGTTAACGATCCGGCGTTGCCGTGAGCTGTGGTGTAGGTTGCAGATGCGGCTCGGATCCTGCGTTGCTGTGGCTCTGGCGTAGGCCGGTGGCTACAGCTCTGATTTGACCCCTAGCCTGGGAACCTCCATATGCCGCGGGAGCGGCCCAAGAAATGGCAAAAAGACAAAAAAAAAAAAAAAGATTATTCATGTTTTTTGGTCTTTTGCCTTTTTTTTTTTTTTTTCCTTGTCTTTTGTCTTTTTAGGGCACACCCTAGCATTAGGCTAGGGGTCTAATTGGAGCTGTTGCTGTCGGCCTTCACCAGAGCCACAGCAACACCAGATCCAAGCTGCATCGGCAACCTACACCACAGCACACGGCAAAGTCAGATCCTTAACCCACTGAGCAAGGTCAGGGATGGAACCTGCAACCTCGTGGTTCCTAGTTGGATTTGTTTCCGCTGTGCCATGATGGGAACTCTAGTCTTTTGTCTTTTTAGGGCCGCACCCACAGCATATGGAGGTTCCCAGGCCAGGGGTCCAATCAGAGCTGTAGCTGCCAGCCTACGTCACAGCCACAGCAACCTCAGATCCGAGCCATTTCTGAAACCTACACCACAGCTCATGGCAATGCCAGATCCTTAAACCCAATGAGCAAGGCCAGGGATCAAACCCGCATCCTCATGGATACTAGTCTGGTTCATTAACCACTGAGCCATGACAGGAACTCCTAAAACTTTAGCTGATACTTTTTCCTGGCACATAATGATAATTTCTGTTTCCAAGGTTGTCTGTTGAATGATGTGTATTCTGAAGATGGTATGCAGAAAAGAGGCTTTGTTCGGAGGGTCCAAGCTGGCTGCCAAGCTTCCGTACCCACATTATGGTTTCCCATCTTTCAAATTTGGGTCTTCACAAGAGATATTTCCAAAGACGACATATTTTGTAGCATCACAGCTTGGGACTGACAAGCCTGGATACCCCCAAACCTTTATGTGAAATATGGTGCAGCAGAAAAAGCACACTATTTAGAGGAAGAAGGTTGAGTTTAATTGAGGTGACCTTAGGCACATCCCTTAACCTGTGTGGTTCTCAGATTATAAGTTTTCCCTACCTCTCTGGATGATGGTTTTGTTTATCAAATAAAATGATGTGAGGCTAAGAAGAAAATAAGGCATTTTTATAGATATCCAAGTGGTTCAGAGAAGATGCAGCAAGTGATTAATGTACTTCTTACTCCTCTTTCTTCCCTTAGTTTCTAACACTTAGCAAAATATTTAATGAGTGTCTGCCAAATATCGGTGAGAAACACCAGAGATTCACAGATGACATGGTCCATGCCCTGAAGTAGTAACATGGACCATGTGACATGACCTGACTTTGGTTTATAAAGATCACTCTGGCTGCTACGTTGAGAACACATGATAGGGAGGTAAATGTAAAAGCACAGATACTTGGTTTATGGATCCCTGTATCATTTTGGGCAAAAAAAAATAACGGCTCCTTGGAGAAGAGTGGTGGCAGTGGAAGTGATGAGAATTCAATTAAGATGAAGATGGATTAACTGCATCTTGGATTTAGCTTTGGTATCTTTGAGGCAGAGGCAAAGTTCAGTCAAAGCGAAGGGGCTAAGAGAGGGTTGCTTAAAAGAGAATGAATGGATGGACCTAGGAATTATCATGCTAAGTGAAGTCAGCCATACAATGAGACACCAACATCAAATGCTTTCACTAACATGTGGAATCTGAAAAAAGGACAGAATGAACTTCTTTGCAGAACAGATACTGACTCACAGACTTTGAAAAACTTATGGTCTCCAAAGGAGACAGTTTGGGGGGTTGGGGGATGCACTGGGATTATGGGATGGAAATCCTATAGAATTGGATTGTGATGGTCATTGTACAACTACAAATGTAATAAATTCATTGAGTAATAAGAAAAGGAAAATGAAAATTTGAAGAGCCTGTTTGAAAGATTTGGGAGGGAAGCCAGCAGGCAAAGGAAGAATGGGGAAAAAGCCATCAGGTATAAGAGGCTTGCTTGGGGGGCAATGGATAAAGGCCTGACAGACATGAACACATGGAATGGACATGAGGTTGTATCAATGGGGCTGTGGTTCCTTTGACTAGAACTCATCTCAGGTATAAAGGGGAGAAAATCTTCTGTCTTCACCATCACTCATTTCCATGTAAAACCAGCCATTGTCCATTTGGCTAGGACACTAAGGTAAACATGGTGGAACTTAAGTCTGAAGTGGAATAAAAGAATCCTTTCCCTTGCATAGTTTTTGCCACTTAGTTGAGGAGGTGGAGCATATAAAATTTTGCCTATCATGTCCTGGGTACCTATGCTGTGTCTGCCACATTTAACCCTTACAACAAAAACCTAAAAGATAGGTGCGGCATTCCAGTTGAGGTTCAGCTGGTTAAGAGCCTGACATGGTGTCTGTGAAGGTGCAGGTTTGCTCCCTGGCCCTGCTCAGTGGGTTAATGATCCAGCATTGCTGCAAGCTGCTGCATAGGTCAAAGGTACGGCTTGGATCGGTGCTGCTGCTGTGGCTGCAGCTCTGATTTGACCCCTGGCCGAGGAACTTCTACATGCTGCAGGTGCAGTCATCAAAGGAAAAAATAAAATGAAAAATAGATGCTATCATCCCATATCAAAGATGAGAAAATTGCAGCTCAAAGGGACTAAAAAACATGCTCATCTAACCATCTTCCCCTAGTCAGTCAATGAAAAACTAGTATTCTTGAGAGTTCCTATTGTGGCTCAGTGGGTTATTATGAATTTGTAAAGTGTCAAGTCTTTGTAATATGATTTAGGAATGTTTATTTTTGTGTTTTGGCTTAAGGAAGTGTGAGATGTGATTATAAGGTAATGAAATGGGGTTTTGTAGGTGTCTTGAGATAGTTTTCATTACTTTTTGGAGTGTGACACACTTATAAAATGGGTCCAAGCTACCTATTCAATAGCAAAGCTATTCTCTGCATTTGGATGCCTGTAATTAAAAAGATAGCAATGGAGTTCCCATCGTGGCGCAGTGGTTAACGAATCCGACTAGGAACCATGAGGTTGAGGGTTCGATCCCTGGCCTTGCTCAGTGGGTTAACGATCCAGCGTTGCCGTGAGCTGTGGTGTAGGTTGCAGATGTGGCTCGGATCCCGCGTTGCTGTGGCTCTGGTGAAGGCCGGTGGCTACAGCTCCGATTAGACCCCTAGCCTGGGAACCTCCATATGCCGCAAGAGCAGCCCAAGAAATGGCAAAAAGACAAAAAAAAAAAAAAAAGATACAGGCACCCCAATATTCATTGCAGCACTATTTACAATAGCCAAAACATGGGAGCAACCTAAAGTCCATTGACAGAGGACTGGATAAAGAAGATGTGGTACATAGACACAATGGAACATTATTCAGCCGTAAAAGAGAAGGAAAGAATGCCATTTGTGGCAACACAGACCGACTTGAAGATTTTCATACTAAGTGAAGTAAGTCAGAAAGAGAAAGAAAAATAATATGTGGTCACTTCTGTGTGGCATTATAAAAAAAAGCTACAAATGAACTTATTTCCAAAACAGAAAGAAACCCACAGACATAGAAAACAAACTTATGGTTACCACAGGGAAGAGAGGGGGAGGGATAAATTTGGAATTTGAGATTAACATATATACACACTACTAGATATAAAATGGTAAACAACAAAGATCTACTATTAAGCATAGGGAATTATTCTCTCTCTCTCTCTCTCTCTCTATATATATATATATATACACACATATACATACACATATATGTTGAATCACTCTGCTGTACACTTGAAACTAACACAGTGTTATAAATTAACTATACTTCACCTTAAAAAAAGGAATAAGGACTTCCTGCTATGGCGCAGTGGATTAAAGATCTGGTACTGCCTCCGCAGCAGTTTGGGTCACTGCTGAGGCTCAGGTTCGCAGTGGGTTAAGGATCTGTGGCCTAGGTCACAGCTGTGGCTGTTTCCATCCCTGGCCTGGGGACTTCCATATGCCATAGATGTGGCCAAAAAACTAATTTTAATTTTTTTTATGAAAAAAGGAGTGAGACTGGACTGTGCTTTTCAGCCTCTGAACCGGTCCTTGGAGCTTCCTCAGGTTCAGCCACTGGTTGTTCATGGCTCCCAATCCGCTCTGAGGGGCCAATGAAAATACTGCAAAGTACGAGTTACCTTTTAAGTTTGGAATCTAAAAGAAGAAGTCATTATTTTAGACAATTTTCCAAGTGTTAGTAGGAGTGAATAATTTTCTTTAATTAAGACTCTCATCATAGGCTCTTACCTCTTCCAAATTCTCACCTTTTCAAGCCTGACAGGGAATAAAAAATGTTGTCACCATGTATCACCTTTGCCAGTACTTCGTTACTTTTACAAGCAGCTGGGCACGCCATGGGGCTCAGGAAAACAGAATTATTGCCAAGCACAGGTTGGACCTGTGAACTCTGAATATTCAAAACCATGGATAATGAGTCCAGACTCAGAGGACACTTTTTTTGGCCAGGATTTCCCTCTTCAAGGATGTATTCTTCAGACCGCTTAGGGGCATACTGCTTATTGCATATTTTTACCTTGATCCGAAGTCTTTGTTCCTGAAGGCTATCCCCCCTATAATCTCTAACAAGGATAATGTGACTCTGAAGATGAGCTCCAAGAAATTCAAGAAGCCAAGAATGTGGCAACTTTATTTTTGCTCAGTACCTACTGCCCTCCCCGCTAGCAACTCTAAAGGGGTTTGTTTCCTTATTTATTTTATTTTTTAAGATGCTATATGCATTATTACATTGTTAGCAGGTAAATCCCAAATCATAAGAATTCCTTATATTTATCTTTAAATAGCTGCATGAACTGAGGATTCTTAATATTTGATAATGAAGTTTTAAGTGGTATTGATATTATTCACTAATGTGGAACATCAATGTTTGCTTTTCATGTTTCTGTTTGGCCAATTTAAAGAAGACCATGAAAATTGATAAAGCACAAAAATATAATGTTTACATTGAAAAAATAAACTAAGGGGCACAGATAAACTAAGACACAAACTTGTGTGTTGGTTACCAAGTGCCAGATTTGGGAGGACAGTTGTGATTCCAAATAGTCTGTACCATTTTTTCCATTTAAGTCAAATTAAACTGTCATAATATACATCCTAGTTTTGAAATCAGACAGTATCCACCATACTGTAAGTAAAGAGACATAGCTCTAGAATCATACAAGTTAAATTCTCATGTAAGCTCTGCTACTAATTTCTGCGCGACCTTGAAAAGGGGACTTAACATTTCTAAGCTTACTATTTCCTTATCCATAAAGTGATACAATTGCTTAATATTTATAGTTAATGATATTAATTAATTGCTTAATTAATATATTAAGCTTAATATTTCCTTATCCATAAAGTGGTCCAAAATCTCATCTTATTCCAAAATCTTATCTGTATATAATGCTTTATGGGAAAATAATACCTAAATATGATTTCAAGGATTAAAGAAATGTAAGCTGTTATTTTAGAACATAACATGTCCAGCTTTCACTGGTTTGCTTTTGCAAAATATATTCTTTTCATTCCAGTTCAGTTTGTGACTCTTTTTCAAGTTAAGTCTTGAATTGTTTCGATTATATAACTTAGTTACAGAATTTTCAACACACAGTGCACAAAGTACGACAAAATGTTTTATAGCAAAATGTATGAGAAAGATAATATTCCTCAGGCATGGATAGTTATGAATTTCATCCAAGCAGACAGGTAAAATAAACTTAGGGAGAAGAAAACTGACATTTAAAATTGGTAGAGATACAAGTATTTGTGCAGAAATAACATCTTATACTTCCACAGCAATCTGTCCCCTTTTCTTTCTTCCAAACACATGAAAAAAGGCATTTCGAGTTACTGATTAACTTCAACATGCTGATCTTTGATTCTGTCTAAGGTCCGTGAAAATTGACTAAATTTCCTTCTACCAGAGAGGAAAAACTAAAAAATTGAACACACTTTTTTAAAAGATTAGATTCTCTGTTTTTCTGATATATCAGCCTAAATCTCATTTGGTTGGACTAGGTTTTTATTTGCTCCTTTCCCCCAAAGAAACTGGGAACATCTAAGAGTTATTTTCCAAATGTGAAACTATCTTTTTATCAGAATAAACCATAAATTTTGATGAGTTATGCTCTTTCTCTTGACATTTTCCACTCTGGAACGAGAAGGCTAGGATTGTGGGGAGTTGGTTCCGAAACCACTGGGTTCCTCCCTGTTGTTAGCCTTGCTTATAGATGGAGAGAAAGGGGGAAAAGCTTTTAATGGGGAGTCACTTTGACTAAACATGAAAAAAAAAGTTTGAACAGGGAATTAAAATGAATATACCAAGTGAAAATGAGTTATCATATATGACTTTATAACATTAAAAAGGCAAAAATATGAGGGGATTACAAACAATGTCTACCATTATTATTGAGCCACTCATTAAGAGGCAGCATGGTTCAATGGGAAGTAATACCAAAATGAACAAGGTAGCTTTTTTCTTGGACAGACATTTAAGATAAGCCACAAACTCTAACGGAGAGCATAACATGGGGTTAGTACTATGATAGAGGTACTACACTCTGTAGGAGTCCAGACTGATATTTGAGCCGTTCTTGAGAGTGAGAGGGTTCCAAAAGATATGAACAGATGGGAAGGATATTCCAGGAAGAAGGCACAAAAGCACCATTAAGGCTCTGATGAGAGCCAAATTCTGAGGAAAGGCAATTGATGCAATCTACGTAGAAGGCATGGGATAAAAAGAATTTAGGAGAGTGTACCATTGAAAAGGGAGGTTTTTATACTATATGCAAAAAGAAGTGGTTTAAGAGTTCTGAGCAAAAGGATGATGAGACATAATTAGACCAGTACTTAGTTAGTACAAACAGTCTGAGAGCAATAGGCAGAAGAAAGCCTTGGAGTGGGGAAGACTGACAGCAGGAGATCTCTTAGGAGGCTGGGATTGTGAGTACCTGGGGAAGCAAACCACTGTGTTGTTATTGCTTCCCAATCCCCACCAGCCCAGGAGAAAAGTGAATCTTCAATCGATTGGGTATGGTATTCTTACTAAGTTCAAACTCTTTCTCCTCAGCATGCAATAGGCCCGTAAATCAAGAGATTAGTTGTGGAAGCAAGGGCTAGTGACTTTATTCAAAAAAGCAAGCAGACAGAGAAGATGGTGGACTAGTGGCCCAAAGAACCATCGTACCTGACTTGGAAGTCAGGCTTCTTTTATTAGAAAAGTGGTTGATGGTTGCAAATTTCTTCATGCCAGAATCCTTTGTTCTTGAGGACCCACATAGATGGGGTCATGATATAAACCTCCTACCTCCAACAAAAGAAATGTTGCTCTCTGTTCTGCAACTGTTTTTATCTATATATGAATGGAGAAGTGCTATGCTTTTAAAGGTAAAAGCCTTAAGAATGGGCTACCCCGTGCGTAGGCTATAGGCAACTTCTTTTTAAAAAGTGTCAAGCTGGTATGAATAAGCACAGACAGCAGACCACAAGGATTAGAGTTAAAGGAATAGATTAAATATGGAGTTGGGTTTTCTTCTCTGTGACAGTATCAAACATGGAATATCCAGGAGTGAAAGTTGGAGTCCCTTCTTCAGTCTAGTAGGAGAATTATGGGTTGATTTTTTGTTGTCATTGTCTGAATTGAAGCCCCTGGCTTTTAGCATGATCAATTGCTAGTGATTTTGTAAAACTCTATCCCTAGACTTTCTGCCCAGTAAAGACTTTTATTTCTCATTGCTGAATGGACATATCTACCTAGATATTCCACAAACTCGTTAAATGGACACATCCAGGATAAACTCATCTTCCTCTCTGCTGATCTACTTCTCTTACTGTTTTTCATTATTCACTCAGTCTCCCAAGCCCCAAATTCTAAAGATATCTAATTTTTTTTTCCACTCTGGAACTCTATCCAAACCATTAGCAAGTCCTGCCAATTCTTGTTCAATTCTTGCTCAATTCTCTTGAGACGTTCCCTCCTTTTCCTCCCCAAATACTGCCTTTCCTTGCTTCAGATCTCCATCAGCCCTCACCTGGATTATTATATTGTTTTTTATCTGCTATCATTGTAGTCTCCTCCTTAAGACCATCCTCCTCACAGCTCTCATAGGTATCTTCTTTTTAAAAAACACATTCCCATCATTCATCTGCTTAAAATGCCTGATATTTGCATATGCCTGAAAAACAAAACTCAAGCTCTTGAGTACAGCATGAAGGGACACTTTAAATGTGACTGCAATACAACTTCCCACCAGCTCCTCTACATACTCCAAGCTCCAGCCACATTCAGCATTATCACCATCTTTGGTGAATTGCCACAATAGAAGATTATCCCTCCATGGCCATTGCATTTGAGTCTGCCTCAAATGTCCCTCTTTTATTTTCTTTGTCTGGACATCTCTTTGTCCTTTAAGAACCATATCAAAATTTAGTTTTTCTTCCCTAACACTGCCTGACAAAATGAGTTTCTGCCTATATCCATACGGTATGTTGTGTCTACATTTATTCCTATTTTATTGTAACTTTACCTGTTTATAGGTCAGAGTTCTTCCAAGATACAGCAAAATTCTCAAAGATATGGGCTGGGTTTCATTACCTTTTATCTCCATGACTCAAATTAGCCTGGTAAATGGAATGTGTTCAATACATGTTTGTTGAATGAATGACTGATTCTCACTCTCACCGTTAAATACAGTACAAAAAAGTAATTGCCCATTATGAATAATTACAATGTAGACCAGGACTATATATAAAATTTCATGGAGAAGAGGCAGGAAATAAATTGAAGGAGATTTTGAGATTCATTAGCAAAGTATGTTTTGAAAAAAAAAATTAACTATATCCTTGTTAACACATAGCATTGATAGCAAAGAGTCAAATAACACCTTTAAGGAAGGATGAAATCAAGACTCTGGTTGTAGAGAATGTAGAGATATTTATTCTAGTCCTGGGTATCTTCTTTGTAGAGGTGGTAATTGAAACTTTGGAATAAGATGAGGATATCAAGGGACCAAGGGCAGGGAGAGAAAATTCACCCATAATCCATGATGACATTCAAATTCTTTCTGAAGATGCCACAGTCAAAACATTTCTATTTCTGAATATGATTGCAGTGTTATGTTTTAGTGTCTGGTTAATTCTGTTATGTTATATCATTGATATTCTGTAATTTGTGTGCAATCAAGGAGAAAGCCATTTAAGAACACTTTCAGCTAACCCAAAGCCCCAGTTTTTCTGGGTATTTTGTTAAAATAAAAGATAAAGTTAGAGACAACATCAAAATTCTCTGCCTTTCCTCTTTTATGCACTTCTCTTGTCTCATTCATTTGAACACGAAATAATGCAGATTCCAGTTACTTGCCAACTCTTGAAATGGCTTTCTTGATGGAGTTAAGCTGCCATCTTAGTATGCTTAGTAAAATTGCAACAATATTCATCTTAAATTCAACATGTTCTTCATATTTATTCATTGTACTAGTTATGAAGAACTGGTTATATGATAGTCGGAGAGAAAAAAAATTGCCAGAATCTCAAAACGACAAAGTACTCTCCCTCTAGTATAGCTTTTCATGATGTGTGTTCCCGTTTACCTAATGGAGATGTAAAACAGTTGGTCCCCAGCAGCCACAAAGCACTATGTGTCCTACATGTAATGAAACTTAGGAAGAGCTCAAAACACTAGGGAAATGGAAGAAAGAACATTTCCTCTTTTTGATCTGCATTATTGAGCATTGATTCATCACATTGTGCAGTAGGATACGCTGGCTGGTTGGCTTAACACTGTGTTGATTTTTCCCATATAGAAAGTTAGAAGGTCCTAGATTTTATAGATCTCACTAGCCTGGTGTCAGAAAGCCTGGGATCAGGGATTCTAGGATCTAGGAAACATATCTATATTATTCATTCCTTTATGCCCACTAGGTAGCCCAAGGCCTGCAACAGATTTGGGGTTTTTTGTTTGTTTGTTTATCTTTTTAGGGCTGTACCCACAGCATATGGAAGTACCCAGGCCAGGGGTTGAATCAGAGCTGCAGCTGCTGGCCTATATCACAGCTCACAGCAAGACTGGGTCCTTAACCCACTGAGCAAGGCCAGGGATCAAACCCACATCCTCACGGCTATTAGTTTGGTTTGTTATCGCTGAGCCACAAACAGGAACTCCTTGATTTGTCTTTGAATGAATAGTCAAACCTCTTTTATGTTTCTGCAGGTGGTCAATAGAAATGTTGATTACATGGTCTTATTTATCAAGTCCTTAGGGCACATACACTTTGTATTACTGGGAGTTGCATAAGGAAGGATAAGTATTTATGAGAACACCACACCACACCTACAGCAGATTCCCTCTCTACGGTGGAAGGTCAAAGTTACTGGAGAAGATTTTCCTTCTTAGAGGTAATACTCACTAGGAGAACAGATAGGAAGGGCAACTAACAAACACCTCAGTTCTTCATTACATAGAAGGTGTTCTTTACTCCATGGATGGTAAGCCTGGAAAGGTTAAACCAAGAGAAATATGTAGGTGAGCATAATACAGAATTGGTAACTGCTGATCAAACCCACGTGGTTATGGAGGCCCACAAATGGTCACACTCAGCTGGATCCATTGCAGTGTGGTTAGCAACATCGAGGCAAAACTCCAAAGCTGAAAGGAAAGCAGAGAAAGCTAACTGAGACTGATCTATTTTAGGGATGTCTTGACATTGAGGCAGCTCAACATTGAACTGGTGGAAAATGACCTCTCAGAGCTTTTTGAACCATAGGGAAATGCATCCATCTTCTATTCCTATGCCGTTCAGGTCATAAACATGAAAAACCTTACTGGATCCTAGAGACAGTTCAAAAGCAAGGTCTTTAGTCCTTGATATAACAAAATGTCCCTCACCATCATTTGGAAAATGTCTTTTTGTATTGGAAAAAATCTAGAAAGAGAGTTCCAGCAGACTCCAGATGAAATGAATACAAAAGCCTGTTAACTATGCTGGGATGTATTAACTGACTAAACAATTAGGTTAGGGTTCTCAGCAGATTTTAACAGTTCTACCCACAAACTTCTAGATAGTATTTTCAGCACCTATGGTTCCAGCAACTTCACATGAAGTCCTACTCTGTCATAGAAGAACCTGATTGAGTCTTATTTAAATCATAGTGTAAGGGAACTGAGCTATTTACAATACTTTTATTTACTCATAAGTTACCCTTCCTCCTCCTTTTCCACCAAGAACATCCTAGCCAATTCAATTAAGCCATTTTAAACTTTGCAAAGCACCGCAAAAGAGATCCAGATGTTTACAGAAAGAAAAAGGGTGGAGTATTATGTGCTTGTTGCCTTCATTTCTTAGATAATTTGCTTCAAAGTGTTTTTTTAGCTTGTTAAATCAGCTAGGGTTAGTGGTTTCTTTTCTAAGTTGTATAGACCAAGAATGATATTTCTTAAAAAGGAATTAACTTTTATTAAATTCCATTGTTGATTCATTCTACATTGTTGAGTTCCTAGTCTGTGCCAGGCTACAAAGTTCCAACTGTGCTAGGTTCTGCGAATATTTTAAGGAAAAACACCAGCATGATCACTTTTCACATAAAACAACATATTTTCCTTCTTAGTTAGTTTATAAGTAAATTTTATAAATAAACTTTACCTCTTGTGAAAATTTTACACACTATTATTTTATTTGGGCAATCAAATTTTCTATTTGAGTGACTCAAATCTCTTCATTTTTGTCTGGAAATGTACTGTAATTATAATCAAAATTCCCATAAGGACTGTTTCAGAATTGTCAATTGATTATAAAGTTCTTTTGGAAATTAACTGCTGGCAACTAACTAAGCTATTTTTTAATGGATCAAGAAAACTGTTCATTCAAATTCCAGATTCTATTCTTGACATTTTACACAGACTGTCCCTTTATAGGGAGTTTTAGAAAATCGCACTAATATATCATTAAAAGAGGGAAAAAAGCCTTGTCAGGTATTAACAGCCTTAGGTTCTTAAGTAATTTTTATAATTGGCCAATGCCTTGCTAATTGGAATTTGGGACTTAACAGCATAACTTTGGTAATGGCAAAATATATTCTTCTAACTAAGCTATTTAGGAAAGGTAGAATAGTGGGAGTAGACTTGCCCTACAGATATCAGAATACAACATAAAATTCCAATAATTAAAGGAGTGTGGTAGTGATGCAGGCCCTGATGACCACAAATATTTAGGAATATAGATTCCTGAAGTTCCCGCAGGAGTGCAATGGATTAAGCTTGGACTGCAGCGGCTGGGGTCACTGCAGAGGCACAGGTTTGATCCCTGGCCTGGGAACTTCTATATGCCATAGATATGGCCATGACAAAAAAAAAAAAAAAAAAATCTAGAAATGAATAAAAGGTGGTAGGATTCAGATATTTGCTCTTTCCCATGAAAATCACCAAAAAATATCTGAAAATCTAAACCATAAACTATGTTTTTAAAAACCCTGAAAACACAGAGAAATTTTATCCAAACCCCAAAGAAAATGCCCAAAGTTTACTTACTGCTCTCCAAATCTTGATTAAGGTATAAATTTCTCTAAAAGAAAATTAAAATGCCCCGAGGGGCTGACCAACTTTTTTATCGTGACTACAACCATTAGGATCATGAGTGGAAGAGGGAGAGGGTCAATTTCTACTCTGTCAAATAGTGGAAGTCGTAAGAGGATTAAACATATGTAGAAATACATCTGAAATACCAGGTAGACACCTACATTTAGTATCTTTCTCCTCTCACCCAACTAATTCTAACACTGGAAAAATAGCTTTCAGGTATGAGGAGGTAAAGGGGAGAAGGGAACCAACAAGCAGAGTTATTTAAGCCAAGATAAATATCATGTAAATGACCCGTCAGCTATGGGGCTACACAGTGAAACTCGGTGACTTCCTACCTGTGGGACCTGCCCATCCTGAGATGTGAGCTCCTAATATGAGGGAGTGATGGGGCTCTCAGACTCAGAGTAGACTCTGGCAGAAAACTGTTCTGAAACCACAAATCCAAACTGAATCTGCCAATCTCCCAAGAGCTTGCTCCCCTGAGTTAATAGTTATTGGCTGATGAAACTGTTACTTTTTGGTGCTCAGCTTCACTAATCATCAGCAACATGCAAAATGAAATCACAAGGAAATGTCCCCTCACACCTGTTAGAATGTCCAGCGTCAAAACCCTAAGACATAACAGGTGTTGATGAGGATGTGGGGAAAAGGCAACGCTCGTGCTCTGTTTGTGGAATGTAAGTTGGTACACTCACTATGGAGAACAGTACGGAGGTTCCTCAAACTTTTTAAATACCATAGGATCCAACCATCCCCCTCTGGGTATACACCCAAAGAAAATAAAAACGGGATGTTGAGGAGATATCTGCAGTCCCACGTTCACTGCAACATTATTTCCAATAGCCAAGACATGGAAACCACCAAAGTTCTGTCAAGAGATGAACAGATAAATAAAATGTAATGTATATATGACTATTATCCAGCCATGAGCAATAAGGAAATCCTGCAGTTTGTGATAATGCGGATGGACCTTGAAAGCATTAGGGTAAGTGAAATCATCCAGACAGAAAAAGACTAATGACTAATATGGCACAGTATCACTCATATGTGGAATCTAAAAAAAAAAAAAAAAAGGAGTTCCTGTTGTGGCTCAGTGGAAACAAATCAACGTATCCATGAGGACACGGGTTCAATCCCTGGCTTTGCTCAGTGGATTAAAGGATCCGGCTTTGCCATGAGCTGTGAGTATAGTTTGCATACAAGGCTTGGATCCTGAGTTGCTGTGGCTGTGGCGTAGGCCAACAGCTACAGCTCTGGTTCCACCCCTGGGAACTTCCATATGCTGTGGGTGTGGCCCTAAAAACAAAACCAAACAAAAGTCAAACTCTCATTGAGTAGGAATGTGGTTTCCAGGGACCAAGGGATGGGGAAAATCAGGAGATTGGTAAAAAGGGTACAAACTTTCAGTCACAAGAGCATTAAGATCTGAGGATCTAATGTATAACAGTGATTATAGTTGATAACACTACTGTATAATTGAAATTGGCTAAGAAAGTAGAACTTAACTGTTCTCAAAAATATATATTGTTAATGCACGAGGTGAGGGATTATTCATGTATTCATATAGCAATTCATCACGGTGTATACTAAATATCTTATAATTTTATTTATCAATTACATCGCAATAAAGCCGAAAACAAAACTGGCTCTTTTCAAATTTAGCATTTACTCTATTTAAATATAGAGCTGGGTCATATAAATGAGACTTAACAACTTGGTACACTATAGAATGTGTCACAAACCATGAGAACTAAAGTTAATATAAGAAAAAATGGAGGACTAGGTATGTGGACTCATGATTGTGCTAATTTCTTCAGGTTGTTTTATCTTGTTTTTTTGTCTTTTTTTTAGGGCCACACTCATGGCATATGGAGGTTCCCAGGCTAGGGGTCACATCGGAGCTGTAGCTGCCGGCCTACACCACAGCCACAGCAATGCCAGATCCAAGTAGCATCAACACTACAGCTCATGGCAACACCAGATCCCTGTCCCACTGAGCGAGGTCAGGGATAGAACCAGAGTCCTCATGGATACCAGTCAGGTTCATTAACTGATGCACCATAATGGGAACTCCCAATTTCTTCAGTTTTATGTTAGGAAATGAATGATGCCCTGTAAAGTTTATATTTCAAGGACATTGGGTTTAAGTAAATTGGTGCTATAGAAGTAAAGGACTAAATACAAGCTGCAGAGTTTCCAAGTGACCCAAATGTGGAGGGAAAAAAGAAAAAGAAAAAGAAAATCAAAGGAAGAGTTTAAAACAGAAAATATAACCATCTGTTTTGTTTGTTTGTTTGTTTTTGTCTTTTTGCCTTTTCTAGGGCTGCTCCTGTGGCATATGGAGGTTCCCAGGCTAGGAGTCCAATCGGAGCTGTAGCCACCAGCCTACGCCAGAGCCACAGCAAAGTGGGATCCGAGCCACATCTGCAACCTACACCACAGCTCACGGCAACGTGGGATCCTTAACCCACTGAGCAAGGCCAGGGATCAAACCGGCAACCTCATGGTTCCTAGTCAGATTCCTTAACCACTGAGTCACGATGGGAACTCCTATAACCATCTGTTTTTTAAATGACTAAATGTGTTGTAAGAGCTTTCAGTGAGAGCAAGTTACACAAATCAGAAAAACTGAAACCCTGAGATAAAATATTTTAAAGAATCTTCCTAAGAGCACTGGGAAGATAATAAGATAATGACTTGCTTTCTAGAATGTGAGGATTTAGAGAAATAAGGAAAGTACTCGAAGCCATTTTTCTGTACTTTAATCAAAATTCATCACAAAGCATGAGTTTACCAGCAGCTGAGACATAATTTAAAGAAAGACTTCCTAGTCTGGAAGTTGCATCAAAAGAAATTATCAGAGAAATGCACTGAGAGACAAAAAGTTGGAAATACGGAAGAAGAAGATATAAAAGTTATAATGAGAAGGTTCCAGAAGAGGAGTGAGTTGAGGCAAATGCAATATTTTAAGATATAATGACTAAGAAATTTCCAGAACTGATGAAACACATTGGATTTAAGAATCAAGTTAAAAAAAGAAAAGTCCACACTTAAACACATTTGAGTGGAATTGTGGAAAACTCAAGACAAAGAATTCTTAAAAGTAGCCAAGGAAAATAGATAGATTAACTTCAAAGAAAAAAAGTTAGACCTGATTTTCCAACAATCTTCTCAGAACTGTGCAGTATTTCCTTCAATGGACTAATTTGAATTTTATCCACAGCAGAAATATCATTCAAGAGTAAGTTAAACAAAGACAATCTCAGACAGTTAATAGACACACATTGAAGATTTTTTTTTAAATTTTAGCATAAAATGTCCTCACCCACAGTTCTTCAATCCTAGGTATTTATCTTAAGAAAATAATAGGGCAAGCATGAAGAGATATATTTACAAGTGTATATATGTTTTCATAGGTGTGCTTATTTTATCAAAAATTTCAAAACAAGTGAAATGGACATCAATAGGGAATTATAGAAATAAAATAGGGTTCATTCAAAATTTGTCTTGATTATACAGATCTTTGCGTGCCTACGTGGAAATGCAATCTCAATACTATGGGGAAGCATGTTTCATATGATCCAACATAGGTTAAAAATTATAAATCTCTATTTGCTGTAGGCTTACATATCCAGAAAAGTAGAGAAAAAAAATATATATTTATTTATTACTCATTACTCCCAGGTGTGAAATGGGAGGGAATTTTTTCACATTTTGTTTTATTTCCTTTCTCTACTACCATCATTTTCATTTAGAAAAAAAGAAAAACACGAGCTTTTCAGGAGTATCTCATATTTATTGAGACCTTTACCATAAAAATTACTTTTATTTGGAGTTCCCGTCATGGTTCAGTGGTTAACAAACCGGACTAGCATCCATGAGGATGTGGGTTCGATCCCTGGCCTCGCGCAGTGGGTTAAGGATCTGGCGTTGCCGTGAACTGTGGTATAGGTCGCAAATGCTGCTCGGATCTGGCATTGCTGTGGCTGCGGCGCAGGCCGGTGGCTACAGCTCTGATTGGACCCCTAACCTGAGAACCTCCATATGCTGCGGCTGCAGCCCTAAAAGACAAAAAAGACAAATTAAAAAAATTTTTTTAAAGTTTAAAAATTACCTTTAAGCAGCTTAGAGCTCCATGTTTTAGAGCTAGCCTGATCTCTCGTTTGGCCACGATGGTAATGAAGCCCACCCCGAACTTGCGTTTCCTGTGCAGGTCAGTTAGCTCTGCACACAGAACAAAACAACTCTTGTGTATGTGCATTCTCTCTCAGCCAAGGAGCCAAGCTTTCAAGTCTTACCTTAGTCTCATAATAAGAGACATTGCGTGGATGTTGCAGACCATAGACAATGGAAAAACTTCAAACCATGTGAACCCAGAGGGTGGGAGCTGTTAGTAGCACTCTCAGCAACAAGGAAGGATGTGTATCTTCTCCTCTTTGAAATATCTGCCTCTGATATTCCCAAACCACCAGGATTCCCAGGTTACCAAGTCAAATCGAAAGGGCATTAAGTAGGAAACTCTCATTTCCTAGAGCTCCTTTTCCATTTGCCGAACTGCTTTCTCCCATGTTCTCTGCTTAAGAGGATTTCCCCTTCTTTCCTATACTCATTCTCATAAAAATGACCTCAGGAAATAGAGGCTGACCTAACCACTCTCCATGGGCTCAAAAAGGAATTCTGTTGTTTTTTTTTTTCCATGATGGTGAGGTAGGTAGCCCAGCAGTTTGGGGATTCGAATCGCATCATTTTCAGGCCTCCAGTTTTACCCCTCAACTTTACAGCAAGTAAAGCCTGGTTACATTTTTTGGAGGCTTATCTCATAGGAAGCCTGCCATATAAGCCTACAGCTTCATTCCAATCTGAATATATCACTGTAAGCATATAACTCAAATCATGGAAGGAATTTGCGCCACTTGTTGGATTGTTTATACTGACTATAAGGAAGAGGTGGGGTTATACATTCCAGCACATCATTGTAAATGAGGTACTAGGTAAAATTCTAAACAAGTCATGTCAGAAAAAACACAGTATTGGTTTTCAAGGGTAAAGAATATTTAGCATATGGATACATTGTAAGAATAAAGAGATCTTACTTCGTTCTCCATGTTTCTTTTATAACATGTCCTGGGCCTTTTTGTTAGCTACTAATAATTTTTTAATTGTCTTTATTTTATGAAAGACGTTTTATTTTATTTTATTTTATTTTATTTTTTAGGGCTACATCCACGGCATATGGAGGTTCCCAGGCTAGGTGTCAAATCAGAGCTACAGCTGCCTGCCTACGCCACAGCCACAGCAACTCGGGATCCGAGCCACATCTTCAGCCTTCACCACAGCTCACAGCCACGCCAGATCCTTAGCCCCCTGAGTGAGGCCAGGGATCGAACCTGCAACCTCATGGTTCCTAGGTGGATTTGCTTCCTCTGCGTCATGATGGGAACTCTGATGAAGGGAAAGACATTTTGTACTTTAACAGCAATTGTACTAACAGTGGTGTTTAGAGTAGTTTTTTCTTACAAAAAAAAAAATCTATTTTCTAACATCAATATTCTGATATTCAAGAAGAAAAATAAATACATTCCCATTAGGACTTGGGTTTTTCTTTTAGAAATCCCTGGATGTTTGCTACATATTTTCTTCTAGAAAATATTCAAGAACATTAATGGTAAATAAAATCATTGTCAAGGTGTTTTTTCAGATACAATGATTGCTAGCTAGATTATTAATATAAAGCCATAAATTTTCATAGAAAACTATTTCAGAAATAAAAGTGCTGAGTGGAATTTATTGTCAACCAATCATATCTATTTTTTAAACTCTTCTTCCTTTCAAAGTAGGTTAACTTCTTGTTATATGAATTCCCTTGTGGTGCAGCAGGTTAAGGATCTGGATTGTTACAGCAGCGGCTCAGGTTGCTGCTATGATGCAGGTTCGATCCCTGGCCTAGGAACTTCCACAAGCCATGGGCACAGCCAAGATAAAAAATAAATAAATAAATAAATAAATAAATACAGACTTCTTGCCACAGAGGATTTTAATTAGGGTGAACATACATTCTGGTTTCTAGAACAGTCTGACTGACTGAAGCCCATTGTTCCTGTACTGATAGAATCCCTTTTCACTTTCAGACATTGGAAAAAACAAGTTCATGATCACTCTATTTTAATAGTTTGATAACCCATTTTCACATCTTCCCCTTCATTATGTTTTTCTATGTACACACCTCTGAGAAAGTAAGAATAAATGGAGAACTCAGAGGCACTATCCTTACCCACCTGGCCCTTTGCCCAGGGCATCGCTGAGGCTCCACCAGGTCCACTAGGTTGTGCAATTCTCAGGAAGGCCCTTCACACCATCTGCAGGAGAGGGGCCCCCACTCCACTTCCCCGTTACAGGAAACGTATTTACATGGGTTCAGCAAAATTAACTAACTCTTAACTCTGCAGCTCTACTTTCTTTTATGCGCTGCGGTGCCCAAACCCTCATTGATTACGTGTGGACAGAGTTTATCATCTCTTTGTAACTAATTTCATTTCGCAAATGAAAAAGCTTTTGCAAATGTCATGTTAATGGGAAAGTCCAGTGTTATATGGAAAAGTCTGATATTTGTGTTTGACTATTTTTTATTCTAATTCACAGTGCAAACTAACATTGGTCTGTGTACATAACTTACATTCCTCCATTCTACTAATATTTGGTAATCACTTAACTTTAATATATGACTGAATTTCTCTGTATGAGAAAACCCAGGTAACATACTTCTATATATACAGTACAGCAAGCAAGACTTAACTACAGTATGCTCTTTCTAACACAGTATGAATGTATAAAATAGTGTGAAGATGTCCATACAAGGTAATACACACTGCTCATAGAAAAACTTGTCAGAGATATTTCTAATTTTATAACTTAAAATAAATGAGCATATAAACATCACCCCCACCCCCACCACACACACCCCCACATCAAAGGCAGAATCTATAAAGGAAAAAGTCGACATGTTTGACTAAATCGATTTATCGTTTTCCTTCTAGTTAGACATGGCCAATGGAAATCATGCATTTTGAAGCATCCAAACCCACCAAAAGAAAATTAAATATATTTTTTAAGGTATAAGTCCATCCATACATAAAAGAGAGAATGGCATGGACTTAACAGTGGAAAAGAGACCTTAGAGAGAAGGGGAGGCTGCCACAACCAAATGGCCAGGCCTCCAAAGCCAGCCTATCAGGTGGCAGGTTCAAACCACACACATGTTCAGGGACTTTCTCTTAAATATAAAGTTTTAAAGCTTATCAGAAATTTGAGGAAAGCATCTAATTTCATAAAAGGCAAAGACCCAAAGATACAAAGAAGAACTCAAAGGAGTTCTTTTTTTTTTTAAGGTTAAAAATCCTAAAATTATTATTCTTGGACATTTAAGGAATGATATTGCATCCATGTAATGATCACCAGGTACAAAAGAGGAATAACCAGAGAACAGTTGTATTTTTAAAAATAAGGTTGCTAAAATTTAAAAATCAACAAAAATCAAAAAATTTAAAAATGTAGGAAGATAAAGTGGAGCCCAGAAAGTATAATAAAAAGAAAAAAACATGAAATATTGGAGCAGAAAAATAAGGTAATTAAAAATTGGTTCAGGAGATAAATACCCAATAAATAGGAGTTCAAGAAAGAATCTACCAGGGGACCAAATAAGATAGAAGGAGATGATCAGTAATTACTTCAGGAAATTTTTCCAAAATTAAAGAATATGAATTTATAAAAGGAATCTCCACAAAATAAAATTTTAAATACCCATTCAAATACATACATTTTTGAAATTTCAGCACACAAAAGAAGTAAAATGCTATAAATGCTTTCAGAGAGAAATAAATACATTTTGAAAAACAGGATCTTAAATCTGAATATTACCAGACAACCCTACAACAACTTTTGAAGCTA
This sequence comes from Sus scrofa, assembly GCF_054392235.1. Taxonomy (NCBI): domain Eukaryota; kingdom Metazoa; phylum Chordata; class Mammalia; order Artiodactyla; family Suidae; genus Sus; species Sus scrofa. Next base: position 53,574,005 of record NC_139393.1, on the reverse strand, counting down.
GAAAATGATGAAGCAGTGCCTTCAAATTTCTGAGAAAAACATTTATTCAATCTAAAATTCTGTTTGCAACTAAACTACCAATTTATGTCAAACTATCAGTCAAGTATAGCAGTATATTAAAACATTATCAGACATGCAAGCCCCACCCCCTAAATTTTCTCCCATGTACATCATCTCAAGAAGTCACTGGACAATGAGGACATAACCTAAAAGAGAGGAAGGAAACTGCATCTTTAAAATAAAGGACTCAGAACGGGAGAAAGGATAAGTTCCAGATGGATAGATTTGCAGTAGTTCTAAAGAGAAACTAATCTGTATTGGAGCAGAAGGATGGAAGTCTTCAGCAAGGATGTTTCCAAGGGCTGGGGGTGGGGGGGTTTGTAGGGAACTGATAAAGCATGAGATGTCTTTGACCATATGGAAACTAGAATTCAAAATGTCTTATTGGGAGTTCCCATCGTGGCTCAGTGGTTAACGAATCCGACTAGGAACCATGAGGTTGCGGGTTCGGTCCCTGCCCTTGCTCAGTGGGTTAACGATCCAGCTTTGCCATGAACTGTGGGTATAGTTTGCATACAAGGCTTGGATCCTGCGTTGCTGTGGCTCTGGCGTAGGCCAGTGGCTACAGCTCCGATTAGACCCCTAGCCTGGGAACCTCCATATGCCGCGGGAGCGGCCCAAAGAAATAGCAAAAAGACAAAAAAAAAAAAAAAAAAATACAAAATGTCTTACTGATCAGTTGGAGAGTGTGATGTAATAATTGTGATATATAAATATATGTATATATAAATGAATATAAACACAAAGTTATTAAATTTAAGTAAAACAACAATTACACAAGAAAGAAAATATAATATTTAGCTCAGCTCTGAACAGCACTAATAATATACTCATAGTAAGACAAATATGTATCATAAATTCAACAAAACTAATTGACTATGTATATTGAGACAGTAGAAAAATATATACGAGGTAAGAATGCTAAATCCTCGTTTCATAAAAAAAGTCATATCTAAAATTGAGAAGTTAAGAAATAGCACTATAAAATATAAGAAAGTAAATGGCAAAAGACATAGCCAGAAAGCTTGTGAGAGAGAACACAGGAATAGGAAATTTGGGGTTTAGGAAGCTATTTTTCTTTTCTTTTTTTTAAATTGAAGTGCAGTTGATTTATAATATTGTGTTAGTTTCAGGTGTACAGCAATGTGTATCAGTTATACCTACCTATTCCTTTGAAGATTCTTTTCCAGGAGTTCCCATCATGGCGCAGTGGTTAACGAATCCAACTAGGAACCATGAGGTTGCGGGTTTGATCCCTGGCCTTGCTCAGTGGGTTAAGCCGGATCAGCGTTGCCGGATCTGGTGTTGCTGTGGCTCTGGCGTAGGCCGGCGGCTACAGCTCCGAATAAACCCCTAGCCTGGGAACCTCCATATGCCGCGGGGAGTGGCCCTAGAAAAGACAAAAAAAAAAAGATTCTTTTCCATGCTAGGTTATTTCAGGATAGTAAATATAGTTCCCTGGGCTGTATGGTAGGATCTTGTTATTTATCTTATATATAGTCGTGTTTATCTGTTAATCCCAAATTCCTAATTTATCTCTCCCCTTCCCTTCCCCTTTGATAACCATAAGTTTGTTTTCTGTCTATGAGTCTGTTTTTCTTTTGTAAATAAGTTCATTTGAATCAACTTTTTTAGACTTCCCTTATAAGTTATATCATAGGATGTTTGTCTTTCTCAGATTTATCTCACTTAGTATGATAATCTCTAGGTCTATCCATGTTGCTGCAAATTTTGCAGCAACCATTTCACATATGGCAGCACCATTTCACATATTTCTTTTAGGTCGGAGTAGTATTCCATTATATATATTTATACACACACACACACACACACACATGCACACACAAAACACACACACACGTACACACCACATCTTCTTTATCCATTCATCTGCTTCCATGTCTTAGCTATTGCAAATGGTTTAGGAAGCTATTTTTCAATATCAGTCTTGTATAGGTATTTTGCTGTTTAAACTATGTATATTCATCACTGGGAAAAAGTGAAAATAGTATTTCGAATAGAATGAAATGAATTAAACTTAGAGGAAAGGAAGGAAAAAAGGAGGGAAGGGAAAAAGGGAGAGAGATTCCATTCATGTATTTCATTATATCAGCCAGTTAAAGGAGATGATACATATGATCAATTCTGTAGAGGCTGAAAAAAATCCAATACAATTCTATACCCATTGCTAATATAAACAAAAGAAATCTCATAACAAAAGAGCTTACAGAAATCTACAACAACCACTATAATGTTAAAATTACAAACAGGATGAGAAGAATAGTTGCTCTCAATATTAAAATTCAGCAGTGTACCCACAGTCATAGCCAATGCCACGGACAACAAAAATAAATAAATTTGTTGCCATGAAAAATGAGCATGGTATATTGTTAAATGGGAAAAAAGCTTTAGTGTGTGTGTGTGTGTGTGTGTGTGTGTGTGTGTGTGTGTGTGTGTGTGTGTGTACGCATCTAATGTTAAAAAGAGATATAAAACAAAATTTAACTTAGGTTATCTCTGGGTCGAAGAATTCAAGATGACTGTTAGCTTTTATTCGCTGATATATGTATACATGTTTCTACTGTTGCAGGGTTTTCTGAGTTTTCTACAAAGTGCTCCACATAAAAATTATGTTTTACATATACAAATTTTTATTAATATTACCCTCATTTTAATTATAAAAACTTTCTTATTTTTGACTTTCCTGAAAAACATAGTCTTATAACCATCTTCTTCTTCTCTCTTCCTTCTATGTTTGTTAATAAACAGTGTAGAATTGTTACTGAAACAATGCCTTAAAGTATTTACTTCCACATCACTTCCTTGTATTGTTCTGCTCTTTGGAGAAGGAACGATCCTGGAATAACTATGGAATTAGAGAACTTTGTTCTCAATGGCTCTCTCTCCCCCTGTTTTTTGCCTCTCTTACCTCCATTTCAGTTTTCCAGGGTTCTCTTATATTCCCTTCTATTCTTCTCTCCCATCCTAACTGTGCAAAACTAATTCTACTATTGCTATTATGACTTCATTTTTCATTAAGTTCATGGTTGTTTACACTTAGACAGTCTTTTAAGTCTTTCATCCCAAAGTTGATGCTTCCCAAGGTTAATCTAATAAATACATAATTGTTCTTAGACTGTGCATCCATAGTATCTCCAAGTATTGGAGTTTTCTTGGTGAAACTCCAATTAATATACTTAAACTAAATGATTGATATTGTGCGTTTCTTTGTTAAATATAATGGCTGATGTCCAAAGCATGCTAAAATCCCCCAGCTTTCAGCTGTTCTCCAGTATAACCACGAACTTCTGTTCCTGCCAGTTGAGTTGTATGTTTATTAAAAAGTTGGTACCATTTCTTCCAAACCAGTTGTCTTTGCTAGTTTAATCACATAATTAAATTAAATTTTATATTGGAACTAATGAAATACTATATGAAAAGAGTTGTTTCTGTGAAAACATATGGGAAGACTTTTAAAAGGCCAAAGTTGAGTTGCTCAAAAATAATACTGTTGAATTAAGCGTTGGTAAGATAACACAAATACTCATTTACAAAACTAATACAACCCCAGGAGGATCTATACTCATTATTTTGCAAATTTCTTGAGTGTTTCACTCTACTTTTAAAAACTACAAACTTTAAGCCACATTCCTCACATTATATGTACGGTTTATATTTTTAAAAATCATGCAAGGGAAAGGCCTTGACATATCAAAAGATCAGTGAAAGAATGTACAATCTTATGTTTGAGATTAAAATATTAAAAAGCTTTTAAAATCCCCTCCTATTTAGTTAATAAACCAATTTTGACCAATTTGCCTTAGATAAAAGAGCTTCAACTGAAAATAAAAAATCATTTATTTGTGTCTCTGACTCCCCTGCTGGAATGCTGGCTAATTGAGAGCAAATATCAAATATTGGTTTTGTGAGTCTTTGTTCTCTAGGACAAATGAAATGCCTGGGCACTTAATAAAAGTGCACCCCTAAAAATTTTTTAATGGAGAGTTCCTGTTGGGGCTCAGCGGGTTAAGAATCTGACTAATATCCGTGAAGATGCAGGTTCAATACCTGGCCTCGCTCAGTGGGTTAAAGATATGGCATTGCTGTGGCTATGGTGTAGGCTGGCAGCTGAAGCTCTGATTCGACTCCTAGCCTGGGAAGTTCCATATTCCATAAGGTCCTAAAAAGGAAAAAAAAAAGAAAGAAAGAAAAAAAAAGGGAGAAATTTTTTTTTTTTTTTTTTTGCTTTTTAGGGCCACACCCGCAGCATATGGAGGGTCCCAGGCTAGGGGTCGAACTGGAGTTGTAGCTGCTAGCTTACATCGCAGCCACAGCAACGTCAGATCCGAGCTGCATCTGCGACCTACACCACAGCTCACAGCAACGCCGGATCCTTAACCTACTGAATGAGGCCAGGGATCATCCTGGGTCCTCATGGATGCTGGTCAGATTCTTTTACGCTGAGCCATGATGAGAATTCCCCAAATTCCGTATTTTTTACATTCAAAGTTCCACATGAACCTTTTTAACTCCGTAAATCCAAATTGAAGCCTGCAGACAAACTGTTCTTGCTTGACTTCCTTCAAAAAGAAAAAAAAAAACTATTTATCTGTCTCTTCTCCTGTGGTTCTTCTACTTGGAATGCCCTCTCACCAATTTCAATATCCTCTCCAATCATAACCCTAACAGAGACAGGCGTCTATTATAAAGCATTCCTCCTCCAAAAGCCCTTCCCTGACTCGTTCCAACTGTCATGATGGTTGGCTGTTTTCATATTTTGGTATCGAAGCACAGGTCTTCATAAGTCAGCACCTGTGGAAAATTTTGGCACTGGCTGATGACCCAAACCCTGCACTGCGGGAACTCACTGAGCTCAGAGCTAAATGCAGTTCAGAGAGCAGCTGAGACCCAGCACCTGGCAGCGTTATAAGTTAAGTCATGTTTAGAGAAGAACCAGCCCAAGGTTTCCAAAAATCCCAGAGCACAGTAAAGATGTTCATAGGCTAAGAAACACAATAATGAACTTGGACGTAAGGCTGCCATCATCCCTCACTTGCATCATGAGCTCAGAGTCCCAACAAGAACTCAGACCCTGTGCAGGCTACAGGACCATATAGTAGGTATGTCCTCTCTCCTCCCGACCTTGGCTGGGTGGGGTTACCACCCTAACTGTGCCGGTTAGTGAGCAGTAAAAAAGCCAGATCAAAATAAGCTATATGTGGGAGTTCCTGCTGTGGTACAGTAGAAACAAATCTGACTAGTATCCATGAGGATGTGTGTTCGATCCCTGGCCTCACTCAGGGGGTTGGGGATCCAGTGTTGCCATGAACTGTGATGTAGGTTGCAGATGTGGCTCAGATCCTGCATTGCTGTGGCTGTGGTATAGACTGGCAGCTGTAGCTCTGATTTGACCCCTAGCCTGGGAACTTCCATATGCTGTGGGTGCAGCCCTAAAAAGCACATAATAATCATAATAATAATCTACACATGCCTGTGAGCTGGCTGACAGCCAGGACTTGGAGGTAACATACTGGGATTCCAAGAGAATCCTGAATCTCAGGTCTGGAGACCAATAGAGATAACAATGGATGATGAGAGCTCAAAAAACCAACTGGGGAGGAGTTCCCATCGTGGCGCAGTGGTTAACGAATCCGACTAGGGACCATGAGGTTACAGGTTCGGTCCCTGGCCTTGCTCAGTGGGTTAACAATCCGGCGTTGCTGTGAGCTGTGGTGCAGTTTGCAGACGCGGCTCGGATCCGGCATTGCTGTGGCTCTGGTGTAGGCCGGTGGCTACAGCTCCGATTGGACCCCTAGCCTGGAAACCTCCATATGCCGTGGGAGCAGCCCAAGAAATAGCAAAAAGACAAAAAAACAAAAACAAAAACAAAAACAAAAAACAACTGGATCACCAGCCCCTAAGTCTAGAATAGAGACTGAAGTATAAACTGGAAAGAATGGAGATCTAACAAAGAGACACTGAAGCCACAGACACTACTTCTTGTAATAGAAAATGCTCAGGAAATTGTTGGGTCATGGAGGGATCAACTTGCAAGGAGGGTGTCCATCCAGCCAGATTTTATGACCTTGGAAGAGATGTAGGTGGGGAAAATAGCATAGGCTCACAGCTAAAAACACTTGAGCCTAGAAATGGCTGCTACCATTTTGTAGCATAGCCAACCTAAAGCTTAATGGTCCAGTCTCCTAAGATAGATTTTAAAAGATAGAAGGTTTTAGAATCTTTGAACGGGTTTTGGTGGTAAGCAGTTGCGTGGAGGGAAGTGCAATCCTATTGAGCTGAGCATCTCTCAAGAAGCTTCTTGATTCAACAAAATAATTTTTTTTCTGTCAGTTACCAAATCAGCATGTTCAGGAACACACATCTGGATTCCTGGAGAATGTAGTTTGCTGTGACTTAAAAACCTAAATCAACCACTCTTCAGTTCCATTAACTATTAACTAAGGACAAGAAGGCAGTCTTTCTAAACTCACTGCATTACTATTTTGAATTTTTTTTCATTCTCAATATGACAATATTGTCACCCTAAGTAATTTTGTAAAGAATAAATTGTAACACAATTCTTATATACATAGCAAAAAATCTACGTTTTTCCATAACACTACCTCGTTTGGGGCTATAAATCGATTCCATTTATTTAATCAAAGAATTGAGGGAAAAAAATGTATCAACACTATAGCTTGGTTCTTATCTTTTTTCTTGCCTCAAAGCTTTTTAGGCATAGGCAGGTAGCAACTAACAATATAGTAGTTAATAATTATTGAGCACTGGAGTTCCTGTCATGGCACAGCGGAAGCAAATCCAACTAGGAACCATGAGGTTGAGGCTTCGATCCCTGGTCTCGCTCAGTGGGTTAAGGATCCGGCATTGCCGAGAGCTGTGGTGTAGGTCGCAGAGGCAGCTCAGATCCTGCATTGCTGTGTCTGTAGTATAGGCCGGCAGCTGTAGCTCTGATTTGACCCCTAGCCTGAGAACTTCCATATGCCGCGGGTGCGGCCCTAAAAAAAAAAAAAAAAAAAGACAAAAAATAATAATTATTATTGAGCACTTATGTGCACGAATTTACGCTGGAAACTTTATTTACATTCTTAAATCTAATCTACACAGACTTCCATCAAATATGCACTCTTATATTTGCCGCTTTAGAAATGAAGAAACTAAGGTCCATTTAGGTCAGGTAACTTGCCCAAGATCACACAAGTAGCAAGAGATAGAGCTAGGATTCTCAATCCAGGCATCAAATTTTTAAGTTGCACATTTAACCACTGCAGTGTGTGTGTGTGTGTGAGAGAGAGAGAGAGAGAGAGAGAGAGAGAGAAAGGCACTAAAATAATGTTCTCTCCTTCATTTCCTTATGATGAAAAATTTATTTTCTCTTACAGGAGTTTATTGAGTATTTTGTGCATTTGCCAATATAGGGGATATTCAATAAGAGTCAGAAAAGGCTAAACATCGATCTCAGTGCTCAAAAGCTTATAGTAGATATTAAACATTTTCCAATTACAATGACAGCTTTTTAACTGGAAAAAATAAAGAGGACCGAATGTTTGGCCCTCGGAGTTAGCCTAGGAAATTCAGATATCACAAGAAGGAAATTAAGTGACTCTCACTACACTTCACAGAGCGTAACTTGAACATTGTGAAGAAGAGAATCCAATATCTATTGAATACAAATGGGGTTTGTGTCATTATCCTTGGCTGTGGAACATATTTTTAATATGTTTGTCTGTGTGATAAGATTGTAAGTTCCTTAAGTGTTGAGCCTCTTTTTATATCTCCACACTGACACAAAGCCTGGTGCGCTGCTGTGTCACTCAAGATTGTGTTTAATTGAATTGAGATAGGATCTCTTATCAGTATTTAGTGCATTTTCATGAAATACTTGGGAAATTTCTCATCTTTCTTTCTTCCACAGCACTTAGGCCACTGCAAAGATAACGAAGCTAGGGTCTGTCCACAATTCACTCCCAAAGAGCAAAATAAAATTCTGCCCCTCCTCCTTTTCTCAAGGAAATGTTTCATATACTTTTTTATATGACACTTTTCTGGATCTAACAGGCCTTTTCCATTACATTAAGAATTAGTAATCCAAAAGATTTTCTGACAATTCATTTTGGTAACAAAATAAAAGCCTGGGAGTTCCCATCGTGGCTTAGTGGTTAACGAACCCAACTAGTATGCATGAGGATGCGGGATTGATCCCTGGCCTTGCTCAGTGGGACAGGGATCCGGTGTTGCCGTGAGCTATGGTGTGTAGGTCGCAGATGCGGCTCAGATCTGGTATTGCTGTGGCTATGGTGTAGGCTGGCAGCTACAGCTCCAATTCGACCCCTAGTATGGGAACCTCCATATGCTGCAGGTGCAGCCTTAAAAAGACAAAAAGAGAAGAAAAGTCTGAAAGGTGATTATTCGAATTTAGGGCCTCTGCCTTTGAGCAAAGTTGTATACAATGGCTCTGCTGTTATAACTACCAAAGATACTAACATTAGAGGAATCCTCAGACAAAATGTGCATGTGTTTTTAAAATGTGCATTCAGGGAGTTCCCGTCGTGGCGCAGTGGTTAACGAATCCGACTAGGAACCATGAGGTTGCGGGTTCGGTCCCTGCCCTTGCTCAGTGGGTTAACGATCCGGCGTTGCCGTGAGCTGTGGTGTAGGTCGCAGACGCGGCTCGGATCCCGCGTTGCTGTGGCTCTGGCGTAGGCCGGTGGCTACAGCTCCGATTCAACCCCTATCCTGGGAACATCCATATGCCCTGGAAGCGGCCCAAGAAATAGCAACAACAGCAACAACAACAACAACAGACAAAAAAAAAAAAAAAAGACAAAAGATAAAATGTGCATTCAATTTGGTGGTGCTTTATTCTTCTTGCTTTGCTGATTACACATGATTGACGATAGGTTGTCCACCAAGAGTTCAAATCCTTAAAGCGACAGGCTGCCACATTCTGAACTGTCTGTTCAAGATTGTGTTACAAGGTTCGAGGGTCAATTCTCTCTTGAGATTTCAAAGATATGCTTTGGAGAGATATTAAAGAAAAGGCAGTCTCTTCAATGTTTTTGATTCTAATAACTGAACCTTGTAGGATCACACTATTATTGTGAAAATAGATAGGGACAGAGACAGAGATGTTTTCAATATGTCATATCTCTTGACCTAACTAGTGGGGGTCTTGAATGTGAACATTCATAATGTCAAAACAGGAGTTCCCGTTGTGGCTCAGCAGAAACAAATCTGACTAGCATCCATGAGGAAGAAGGTTCGATCTCTGGCCTCGCTCAGTGGGTTAAGGGTCCAGCGCTGCCATGAGCTGTGGTGTACTTGGTGTAGTTTGCAGATGTGGCTTGGATCCCGTGTTGCTGTGGCTGTGGCATAGGCTGGCAGCTACAGCTCTGACTCAACCCCTAGCCTGGGAACCTCCATATGTTCCAGATGCAGCCCTAAAAAAGCAAAAAATAAAAAAGCAAAAAAAAAAAAAAGCAAAAACAAACAAACAAAACCCCATAATGTCAAAAGAGAATTAACTGGAGATTAACTGGAGTTCTCGCTGTGGCACAGTGGGTTGAGGTTCTGGCACTGCTGCGGCTGCAGCTGCTGCTCGGATTTGATTCCCTTACCCCAGAACTTCCATATGCTCTAGATGCGGCCAAAAAAAAAAGAGAGAGAGAATTAATTTCTTTTAATTTAACTAATAACTGCATTTTTTTTTCTTTTTCTTTCTTCTGTAAATTCTTTATCCAGTGTTTTTTGCTCATTGGGTTTAAGGTTAAAAACCATCTAATTCAGGGGTTCAGGTGGTAAAAGTGAGTGAAAGGTCAAAAGGTACAAACTTCCAGTTATACGATAAATAGCTTCGGGGGATGGAGTGTAGAGTGCAGTGACGATACTAACACTATTGTATGCTGGAAAGTTGCTAAAAGAGAAAAATTTGAAAGTTTTCATTGTAAGAAGAAAAAATTATAACAAGAGGTGATGCATGTTAATTAAACTTATTGTTTGTAATCATTTTTGTAATATATACATGTATCAAATCATTATGCTATACACCTTAAACGAATTGAATGTGATAGGTCAATTATACCTCAATAAAACAGGGGGGGAAAAAAAGATGTAATTCAATGAGGAGTCATGATCTATAAAATACCTCTGATGGAGTTCAGCAGAAATGAAAATGAAATGGATGGAACACAGGTTCGATCCCTGGCCTCGCTCAGTGGGTTAAGGATCCAGCATTGCCATGTAGTGTAGGTCACAGATGCGGCTCGGATCTGGCGTGGCTGTGGCTGTGGTGTAGGCCAGCAGCTGTAGCTCCAATTCGACCCCTCACCCGGGAACCTCCACATGCCGTGAGTGCAGGCCTAAAAAGCAAAAATAAAATAAAAACATAGGATAAAATACCTCTGACAAAAATATTTCTAATTCACTTAAACTCTTATAGGGCCACAGAGTTGCATAGCATGAATTATAATTTTTTTTATTTTTCACCATAGGCTCAGATAGTAAAGTGATTTATCTTGAATGAAGAGGTCTGTGTAAGACTTTTTTAAAAAGGAAGAGTTAGATAAGCATAGGCCTTAGTGGTTTGAAAAGTGATCAGTCTGTCACCTGATTTGCGAGTGGATGGTAACCTCTTTCTAGCACTTCCTATCTGGCCTGTCCTGAGGAATGAGGACAGTAATCCTTTTTTTGTCCCATACCGTGTGCTGTGTGTGACTTAGACAAGGCTTGCAAAGCAGGACAAAAGTATGCGTAAATGTATTCTTGGCAAAGAGGCAGATGCCAAATGTTTAGACACTCTTGAAGCCTGGCTTTAGATTCTTAGCGCTTGAGTTCTGTGCTAATGCACAGGGTTAAACGAATTACCAACGTGCTGTGTTATTCTTTGTTTTGTTTTTTATAATCCCATGCACAGTAAGCCCGCTGCCTCCCAAGGAAAACAAATTACAGCTTAAACCACAACTTCTTACCACAGGCTCGTTCATTCTCATTCTAGAATCAACATTTTACATTTCCCTTGTTAGAAAATTAGCAACGCAGCTCATATCCTTTGGATCCGTGGATGAGGGGAAAAGAGCATTTGTATAGATTTACCCAATTTCCTGTGGGTGAATGGAAACAAGAAGAGAAGAGGACACTAGAGGAGGAAAATACCAGAGTAGCCAGAGACAAATGGGCCACTCCAAAGTGGTTGCCTGGAACATGGGGAATGAAAGCCTGTGGTCATTGTTGGAAACTGAGTAAGTCAATTGTTTGAACCTCTTTTAAAATATTTGAAAGTCCAGAACCTCTAAGTAAAGTCAATGTTTTTCTAACCAAGATAACCAGAGTAGTACAAAGACAACACTCCTTTTTAAAACACTTAAAACATAATTATTATAGTTAGCATTATAATGTATGTTGTGTAAAGCCTCCGTTGCACATTTTTCAATGTATTCTGAAATAGGAAGTGGCCTTTAATGGGGAATGAAAACAGATAAGACATTCTTTTTGCACAACTAGATTCTTGGATTGGTTGGGTAGCATTGTATAAACTTGAAGTTCTGGTTAATGAAATGGAGCATAACCAAGAACAGGTAGAAAAGAAAGAGAGAAAGTGATCTCTTTGGTGTGATTATTTAATTCAAATGTCCTGTGAATGAGTCTATATCTTGCGTCATCTCATTTCAGATATTCCCTATGAGAACCCTGGAGACCCAATCTGCTAACATAGGGAAGCTGTTAATTTCTGGGGTCAGAGTTCATATTTGACAGCTCTTTCCTACCACTGTAATCTTAAAATCTCTACAATCAGGAGGAAAGACCCATCCTTTTACCACTGCCCCTGACCCTTCATCCTCGGTGTAATCTTCAAACTCAACTAAACATGTCCTCCCCTTCTCTGAAGCCAGTGAGTTTCAGTCTATAGACTTGTTTTCTTTTTTTTTTTTTTTTTTTGTCTCTTTAGGGTCACAGCCACGGCATATGGAGGTTCCCAGCCTAGGGGTCAAGTGGGAGCCATAGCTGCCAGCCTACACCACAGCCACAGCAAGAGTGAGCCAAGCCATGTCTGCAACCTACAACGCAGCTCACAGCAATGCCAGATCCTTAACCCACTGAGCGAGGCCAGCGATCAAACCCACGTTCTTATGGATACTAGTCAGGTTCATTACCGCTGCGCCACGAAGGGAACTCTTACAGACTTATTTGTTTTGCTATTAAATGATATAGAGAGAACCAAGGCCTTTCTCTCTTTCCACGTGAGGGTCAGGAAAGTTACATGGGCAGGCCCAAGGAAGTTAATTCTTAATCATATACGGTTATTAAAGCTTTGTGTGTTTGCATGGGTCCAAGAACATGTTTGCTGAGTCAAGCCAGTCAATGTCATTTTTTAGATAATTTTTTTTGTTTGCTCTGTACACATGGACAGGATGAAGGGCTCACACCTTAGTGTCCACAGGCCTGGTGACACCTCTTGCAAACCTCAATCTTCAGGTTAGTCCCCGAAAGTCTATTAAATCTCAGAAATAAAGATTCCAGTTGTCCTGAAAGAACGTGTTACATTTTATTTCACATCAAATATGGTCATTTCAGAACTTCATCTGACGATATTTTCTGTAAAAGTCTACTGGTTCTTTAGCTATGAATTCATTTACTTGGTTTAATTCAACAAACTGTTATTTGGTGATTTCTTTTCTCTCCAGACTGAGTGAATTTACTGTCAGTCTATGCCCCAGGAATTCACCCTTTAGCTCATGTAAATGACCACTAAGGAAACAACTTTTGAAATACACACAGCAAAATATAACCAAGGACCGAAAAAATATAGGGCAGCTATGTCAAGGTCAAAGGAAGTTCACTTTCTAAATATAACAATAAAGGGTAAAAGAGAAAATAACTCTATGGTTATTCTCTGTCATCAGGATATGCCTAGTGATTTATTTTAGACTAGTTCTGGCTTTGTAAAAAGCCCAACAGTCAAAGAGCTGGAGAGACCTGAAGTTTGCAAGAGCGATAATAAACTTGAAAGAAGTTTGCTGGCAAGATGCTGCAGAGCCCAAAGAAGACCAAATATCCCAAACATGCAGCTGGTGGTGCAGTCATCCACCCAACCACAAATTCCCAAAGTCCCTCCAGATGCCACACAGAAACCTGGGTTTCTGAATCATCCAAGTAATAGGCAGCTTCATACACAAAATAAACCTTCAACATGTTCTTAAATCTGTAAATTGCTTAAGGTTTAGAGGAAAATGAAAGTCATTCGATTGACTCCTCCAAACTACAGTGAATTCCCCTCCAGTGGTAGGACACGATTCTTAAAAATCCAAACAATTTTAGTGGGAAGAATCTTGGAGTTGACAGACTTTCAAACTTGAGGGGAAATAAATGGAGAAGAATGTTTTTCATAAGGGAGAAGTTCTTACCAGTATTTTTGTATTTACTAATGAAGTGTTTTCAAAATAATAATAGCTAACATTTCAATGCTTTCCATGTGCCAGGCCCTTTGCACACATTTTCTTGGGTTTTACAACCATGTTAGGCACCACTTCTGTACTTCAGATGATGTTTTAAAACTTGCCCAAAGTCAGGCATACAGTAAACAATGAAACTAGGATTTAAACCCAGGGTTATTACATGAAAGCCCACTCTGCAGCAGTGATGATGGCAGCGCTGGTGGAAGGGGAAGGAGGCTGCAGATTCTCATTTACTTCCTGTAGTATCTCCGTGCTCTTCTGGAGTTTCTCTCTTAAGCTTTTAAGAAGTAAGGTCTGAGTTCCCGTTGTGGCTCAGCAGAATAAAATCTGACTAGCATCCATGAGGACAAAGGTTCGATCTCTGGCCTCACTCAGTGGGTTAAGGATCTGGTGTTGCCATGAGCTGTGGCATAGGTCGCAGATGTGGCTCCGCTCCCAGCAGCTACAGGTCCGATTAGACCCCTAGCCTGGGAACCTCCATATGCCACAGGTGTGGCCCTAAAAAGACAGGAAAAAAAAAAATGTCTGTGTCATCTCCATGACCACTTTGGAAAGTCTTTCCACATCCAATCATTAAAGCTTTACTTCTTTTTTTTTTTTTTTTTTTTGCTATTTCTTGGGCCGCTCCCATGGCATATGGAGTTTCCCAGGCTAGGGGTCGAATTGGAGCTGTAGCCACCAGCCTACACCAGAGCCACAGCAACGTGGGATCCAAGCCGCGTCTGCAACCTACACCACAGCTCACAGCAACGCCGGATCGTTTAACCCACTGAGCAAGGCCAGGGATCGAACCCGCAAACCTCATGGTTCCTAGTTGGATTCGTTAACCACTGCGCCACGACGGGAACTCCCCAAAGCTTTACTTCTTCTGAGGCTCCATCTAAGCACTGTTCAAAGTAGCGTCCTGGGAACTGAATATTGAGAAACCTGTTTTAAAATTGCCAACTGCCTCCTGTATTGTTCAGTGGGAATGGCTGGGCGACACTGTAGCTCTCTGTCACTGTAACCTGAGTACTGGGTCTGCCTACTCCTTGGCAGCTGTGTTTCCCTGCCATAATTAACGTCCTGTGTCCTGTGGGTAGAAGAAGGGCATTTTAAGTCTTCTTTGCCAAGAAGAGTCACTCCCTGCTTATATTCCACCAAGCCGAAGGCAGATTTTCACGTTACCTAGAATCCCAACATTTCCAGTTTTCACCGTTCTACGGTGATGGCAGCAGCAATTTATCAGCATTGCCTTTAATTACTTTATCCTAATAACCAGGTTGTCTTAGAGTCTATCAGGAATCACAGTGAATCATAACAATCTTTTTAAAAAAACTTTTTGTTGAGGAATTTATGCTTGATTTTTACTATTGGTGCTATTAAGAGGGAAAATCTCTCTAAAAAGAGTGGAGCAGGGTTCCATCCAAAATTCATTTCGCCGCCATCTTTTTTTAATGTTAATTGCAGTATTATTTAAAATAGCATAGTATAAAATCTCAATGAATCCTAATGAATTTCAGGATGTATTTGAGTCTAACAATGGCTAAGTACCTACCTCTTTTTTATTGAAGTATAGTTGTGCACGATGTTATAGGTGTACAATATAGTGAGTCACAATTTTTAAAGGTTATACTCTATCTATAGTTATAAAATATTTGCTATATTCCCTGTGTTGTACAATACATCCTTGTAGCTTATTTTATACCTAATAGTTTGTACCTCTTACCCCCTACCCTTCTTGAGCCCCTCTCCCCTTCTCCCCGCTGACAACCACTGGTTTGTTCTCTATATCTGTGAGTCTGCTTCAGACTTATAATATTTGTTATATCCACTAGTTTTTGTGGTTTTTATATTCCACGTGTAAGTGATATCAAACAGGGTTTGGCTATCTCTGCTTGACTTATTTCACTTAGAATAATGCGCCCCCCCCACCCCCGAGTCCGTCCATGTTGCTGCAAATGGCGAAATATCATTCCTTTTGATGGCTAAGTGGTATTCCACTGTGTGAATACCACCACATCTTTTTTATCTGTTGATGAACACTCAGGTTGCTTCCATATCTTATTTTGCTACCATCTTTTTATCGCTCACCCTATTTCAGGGTGGAGAAAACAGATGTTCGCTAGCACTAGATTGAAATCTGCAAAGCATGAACAATGCTTCCAAGTTAAGATCTTACCCTTAGCTCTAGATTTGCCTTAGTATTTGCAAAGATATATCATGTCCCAGATACTGCCACGCATTCTTCAAACTAATATACCTAAAAATAAATGCCAAAGCCACCTGCCTCTTTTATATTCCTTATCTCTGAAAAGAAGCCTATCTAACCTATTCACGTAAACCAGAAATCTAAGTGTTTAATAATCAGTCGTTAAGTTCTAGTCTGTCATTTCCACCTCCTAAATAGCTTTCAGTGAAATCCCTTCCTACCTTCTCCTGCCACGTCTTTTGTTGACAACGTTATTACCAAACATGCTAGGCATGCTGCCTGCCTCACCCACGCAGACTTTTCCCACCTTGCCTCTTTCATGAAAGAGCATTAGTCCATTTTTTGAACCAGAGCTGCCAAGAAATGGACAGAGCAGACACACCTATGCCAAGAGTCTAGCCAGTGATTAATGAGGTCACTTAACTCGGAACATTCTGTTCAAAAGAGGCAGCAGCATCTAGCAGATTAGTTCTTGCCGTAATTTGGATGTGAGGCATGGAAGGACTTGACCTATCCATAGAAAGAGGACAGCAAAGCAGACATGCTGAGTGAAGCCAAGACTTTTGTGTCAGAAAGACAGAGGGAGAAGTTAGTCCTTGAAGGCTCTGAATCATAGACAGATTGATGATGGCGAATCTGGCACACAAGTACACATCACATGAACACTCATTTGTATTAGAGAAATTAGTCTCTTTTATTAAGGAAATAGTCTTTCTGCCTTGCGACCAAAAGGAAATGGGTAACACAAACAGGGAGGTCAGGAGTTCCCGTGGTGGCTCCGCAGGTTAAGAACCCAACTAGTATCCCTGAGGATAGGGGTTCGATCCCTGGACTTGCTCAGTGGGTTAAAGGACGTGGTGTTGCTGTGGCTGTGGTATAGACTGGAGGCTGCAGCTCTGATTCAACCCCTAGCTGGGGAACTTCCATATGCCGTAGGTGTGGCCCTAAAAGAAGCAGGAAAAAGAAATAACAGGGAGGTCAGGAGTAGCCTTGCAGTCAGAGTCCCTTAGAGGGGGTCGGAATCTGTCTATAAGGTTGTGGAAGACGGGATGACCCATCCCAGGATGGCAGAACAGGACATCCATGGGCGGCAAAGATAAAGTGGATACTGCTCTGGCCAAAATAAGGCTTTTGAACAATTCCAAGAAAGTAGGAAACGCAAGTGAAATTTTCCTCTCCTTTGTATCTTTCTCTTTCTAGAAGGAGAGGCACCAAGTAGTTAAAAGTGGTTACTTTGGGATGAGGAAAATACAAGAGGCTTTTAAGATCTTTCAAATGACTTGCATTTGCCTCCCCAACAATGTACATGCTCTGGTTCTGGGATTTAAAAAAAAAAAAGCAAAAATAAAAAAAAAAAAGAAGGAAAAATGAAATTCAAGGACATGAGAGCTGGATGGCTGCCTCTCATACGATTAGACAGTTGCAGCGGGAAGTACATGCTCTGGTCCCAGGTTGCCTGGTTGAAAGCAGATAAGGAAACACAGGGCCACCATATGACTTGGCTTCAGGAAATCCTTTCTATTTGTAACTGGTATTCTGAGACCACTTAAAATCAGATCCAGAGCTAATAGTTCCCACCGCTGAATTGCAGTGTCAAGCTGAATGGTCTGACTTGCCAGGTTTCTATGGTTAAAATTAATGCCCTGCTTGGCAAAAACTGTCATACTAGCAATGGGAACCATCAGAGAGGAGCCCATGTGGCCTGGATTTCCTGGCTCCTGGGTCCCTTTGAATTATATCTCTGCATTCATCTGCTCACCACAAGAGCAGAATGAGGTGCCGGCCAGTCATAAGGATGCAAACACAAGCTTAGATCCAGTGATGTGCAAAATCAGAGCATGGGAAAAAATACTATCAAAAAGAAATTCCAGGAGTCGTCTCAGGAGTATGGGGATGTTCTTCACGAGACAATATAGACGTGAATTTTACATCTGTTTAACCAAGGAGTACAACACATAGTCTGAGAAGATCTGGCCAAATCCCTTCCAAGCTCAGGATGAGAAAGGAAGGGGACAAAGGGACAAAGGGATTGCAGAGGCAAATGGTTTCCCCTCTGCAGGTACGTGCGGAGCTCTGTGGTACTAAGCAACCAGAAGGAGGCAACCAACACAGACAGAGGGCGGGAGTAGGCACGTGGGCAACAGACCTTGACCTTTGGAGGAAATTCCAGTTTGCTTGCAGGGCTGTGGAAGATTGAGGAACCTGGAGGGCAGTGCCTCCCAACCATTAGGTTGGGATCTGCCATCTATACACAATGATGCCTAAGTCATCTATCACCAGCCAGTCCTCTACCCTGAGCAAATGTCTGTGGTTCTAAAGATTTACTGGGTCATCTGTGACCCAACCAGTAACAATGAAGAGCCAGACCCCCAGTGGTCAATGTGAAAAAAGGTTTACAAAGAATACGGAAGATAAGAATATCGGAATGCTTCTCTGTCCTGGTGTCCTGCTCAACTACTCCAAACTAGGTTCCCTATGTCACACCCTTTTCTTGATCATTAAGAACAGTATATAAAGAGACACCATCTCGATAATGAAAACTACTTTCCTGATGAGCCTTCACAGAGAGTGAAAGGGGACAGCTCTTTAAAAACAAAAACAAAAACAAAACAAAAAAACAAGTAGATCTTTAGAGTTCCTGCTGTGGTGAAGTGGGTTAAGTGGGTTAAGACTGCAATGGCCGGGGTCACTGCAGAGGTACGGGTTCCATCCCTGGCCCGGGAACTTCCATAAGCCACCAGTACTGCCACTAAAAAAAAAAAAATCTTGTGAGTATATCTGCGCTAAATAAAATAGTAGCACCCAAGTAGGCCTGGCATTCCTATGCTGTAGAATACAGCCTAAATCCCATTCATGTGTGCTTTGGGATCCAGAACTATGAGGAAACCAAATAAAAGACAATTCAGTAAAGATCACCTTGATAGGAAAAAGACTAATATGTAGCACATCTTCTAGGAACTGGAATAAAGAAAACTGGAAGAATGGGCTGTTCCACACAGAGGAAGCGTATATAACCACAGAGAGAGGCAGGGACACTCCATGAGATTGAACCCATGTCACTAATTTGAGATTAGCCAGTCTTGATGGTTTCCATGTTCAGTTTGCATGTAGAGACACCCCCCTTTTTTTTAAACGATTTAGTTTACTCAAATAGTTGTTTTTTTTTTTAAAGTATAGGTGATTTACAATGTTATGCTAATTTCTGTTGTACAGCAAAGTGACCCAATGATTTTATATATATGTGTGTGTGTGTGTGTGTATATATATACTTTTTCCTTAGTTATCTTCCATCGTGGTCTACCCCCAAGCAATTAGATACAGTTTCCTCTGCTGTACGGTAGGACCTTATTGCCTATCCATTCGAAATGTAATAGTTTGCACCTACTAACTGCAAACTCCCAGTCCATCCCACTCCTTCCCCCTCCCCCCTGGGCAACCACAAGTTCTGCAGAGACACCCCCCTCCCCTTTTTAAAGGAGATCTCAGCAAGTCTGATTGGTGCCAATCAAAGATCTAGGCTATTATCTCTCACTGGTCCTTTTTTTAAGCGAGTCTTAGGTTCCCTTATCTTCAGTCTTCTCCCTCTCTAGACTACCTGCCATGGAACTTCTAGAATATTATTCGTTAAAAAAAAAAGTCTAGTCCGGTTATTCTGCCTTCAAGACCTGTCCATGACATTCGATATGATCCTGCAGGTTTTTCCCATCCTTACTCTTCTCACACCCCCACAGATGCTCTTAGCTCGAGTCACGGAGCCATCTCAAGTCACTCAAATGTATCGACTCTACTGCCTTGGTAAATTTAGGTGTAGCTTTTCTCCTCTCCTTGCTTCAGTTCCTGCCTGAGTCTCCCAGCCATGCTTGGTACACCCTGGATTACACAAATCTCAGCCCAGATCACTGCCTCCTTAAGGAACCCTTCACTGACTAGGCCTAGAAAAAAGAGGTTTCCCTTCTTTGGTTTTGCTGAAGCTCCCTTTCCTCTTGCTAATGGCACCACTTCCATTCTTGACTCTTCTTGTACCTTCATGTTTCTCCCACTGGAATATAATCTCCTTAAGAGGAGGACGAATCTCTTTAAATCTGTAAATTATCTTTAAATATCTTGAAATGCCCAGCACGTGGCACAGTTACTAGGATGCCGTAATGTTTCTTGAAAGAATGACTAGTGATCATTACCTACCAGATGCCCCCAAAATCCACAGGTGGTGGCCTACAGAGAGAGGGCTTGGGATTGCGAAGATGAAGTCTCTGAGTGAAGTTAAGGGGCAGGGCCCTCACCTGCACCTATTATATCTCATCCTTTTGAGGAGCTTGGCTCTTTCTTTCTTGCTTGCTTGCTTTCTTGCTTTCTTTTTTTCTTTTTCAGACACACCCGTGACATATGGAAATTCCCGGGCCAGGGATCAAATCTGAACCACAGCTGTGACCTCAGCCACCACTGTGGCAACACCAGCTCCCTAACCCACTGTACCAAGCGAGGGATCAAACCCACATTACACAGAGACAACACAAGATCCTTAACTGGCTGCACCACAGCTGGAACGCCTGGGCAATTCTTTTAAAATGGATTAAATTTGACTCTCCTTTTCTCAGACAAATTCCTGTGATTTGGAAAACTTCCTATCTGACCACTTACTCAGGGCTTGATTTTCCATCAACGTGGTCATGACTATCTTACATAATTCACTTATTTCATCTAAAATATTGGGCAATGGAACTCAAGTGCTTGAGCCTCCAAGTGGAGAGCAGCTCTGCAGGCCGTATAACCTCCTAATTCTGCTTGTGTGTCTATTATTGAAATATGACATTCTTAAGAGTTCCCTTTAATTTATTGTTAAAAGTGTGCTGTAAGTCAGGAATGATTTTTTGGGGGGAGGGGGTACTCCTGCAGTACATGGAAGTTCCCAGGCTAGGGGTCGAATGGAAACTGCAGCTGCCAGCCTGCACCACAGCCACAGCAACATGGACTCTGAGCCTTGTCTGTGACCTACACCACAGCTCATGGCAACACCGGATCCTTAACGCACTGAGCGAGGCCAGGGATCAAACCTGTGTCCTCGTGGATGCTAGTCAGGCTCATTACCACGGAGTCACAACGGCAACTCCCAGGCATGATTTTTATTGTCACAATTTGTTGGGTATCTGGCAGGGTCAATAATTCATGCACTTCCATTCGGATGTAAAAGAAATGTAGTCTCTTTATTTTTTACATCTAATTTAATTTTGCTCCCAAGCTATCACACTTTTCTGGGTCATGGAAGAAAACATGACCATCGAATGACCATACGTAATCTCTTTTGGGCAATCGCTTTAGGGTAAATCCTTGTGCTTTCAGTTCTTCTCCACCCTCCCTCCCAAGGCGGTTCCTAAGTGTACAAGGAGCTTTCCAGTCCCTAAGTTCCTGGGATAGAAGATACCTTGAGGCTATCCCCAGAGATCCCAGGAACTTGCGGGTCCCCTGACTTCTACATTACTGCCTGCCCACCATGGGATGTCCTCTGGGCCCACGGGGCTGATGTCTGGGTCTGGTGGAATCATGAGCTGTTCTCATAACTGCTTCCATGAGAACACCTTGGCTCTCCCTGCACTGTGGGCCTACCTGAGTATCAGCCAGGTCCCGCCTCCAGTCGGTTTAAACCATCTACCCTGCAGCCTGTGCAGAGAAGTCACTGCTCTCGTTCCCACAGTTGGCTTATGGATTCTCCATCCAGGGACTTCCTGTGTCCCTTCCTGGCCCAGCACACTTACTTCTGGATGTCTTCCATGGCCTTGAGAATCAAACATGTGAAAAGGGTTGGAGGAGAGGGAAGGGTCTGACTTCCAGCCTTCTGTTTGACCCCGCATTCAGCCACTTGTAACATTCCCCAAACTATGTGAATTCCCACTCCTGCCCTCCATCCACTGCAGGTCCTTATCTTTGTAAAATACAATGAAAATCAATTATTAGAAAAATAAAATAGTAAAGAAACACACAACATAAGCTCCAGTTTTTAAAAATTATTATCTGGGAGTTCCTGCCATGGCCTGGCAGTAACGAACCCTACTAGTATCCATGAGGACTCGGGTTCCATCCCTGGCCTCGCTCAGTGGGTTAAGGACCTGGCATTGCCATGAGCTATGGTATAGGTCGCAGATGTAGCTCAGATCCCGTGTTGCTGTGGCTGTGGTGTAGGCCAGCAGCTGCAGTTCTGATTCCACGCCCAGCCTGGGAACTTCCATAGGCCATGGGTGCGGCCCTAAAAAGACAAAAAAAAAAAAAAATTATTTGATTAAACAGGTATAAAGTCAGTTGTCTTAGAAGTCTGGGCTCCTACAAGCAAAATATTATCAACTGTGTGCCTTATAAGCAACAGAATTGTATTTCTCACAGCTCTGGAGGCTGAAAGTCCAAGATCAGGATGCCAACAAAATCAGTTCTGGTTGCAACCCGCTTCCAGGCTTCAGATGGCCAGCATCTCCTGTCATCTTCACACAGAGAAAAGCAGAGTGGAAGCAAGCCCTCTCCTGACTCTTCCAAGGGCACTAACACCACTCATGAGCTCTCCAGCCTCCTAACCTCGCCTCATCCCAGTTACTGCCCCAAAGCTCCATCTCCTGATGCCATCACACTGGGATGGAGTCTCAACATACAAGTCCACAACCCTGATCTGTGCAGCTTCTATGGAAGTCTCTGCTTACACCCCATTGAGCTGATCTCACTGGGGACTCCACTGTACTGTCTCAGGACCACCTTTGAGTAGCCCAGGCCTAGAATGGGTCACATGGGACCAAAAGCTTGTCCATGGTGGTCTTTCGTCCTAGGCAGGGAAGAAGGGAAGGGCAAGTCCCACTATACTGGGATTCTGCAAGGTTTCTCTGTTTTATTTTTATAACAGTCTTCAGATGCCACACCCAGCTCCTCTTACTCTCACCACGCCCTGAGGTTTCAGCCTCAGGGCTAAGAGAGGACCCCTTCTTTCCTGGTCGCGGTCCCTCTCAGGGTCTGCCTCTCTGACCCGGAGCCTCTCCGTGTTATCCCCTTGTTTTTGCTCTGCTTGGGGTTTATTGACACAACTCTCTGTCCTAGCTTTTGGTACGTGAACAGGAGGGATTTTTTTTCCTTCTGCGTGTTCTTCTTTCTGTCTTGTTTTCTCTCTCTCTTTTTCTTTTTGGCATTTTAGAAGTCTTTCACTCTTTAAAAGGTTCAACCCTCTTGCTGGAATTTGTTTAAAAGTTGGCTTTGGAACTCAAAGCTGATCAATGCCCTCTTTGTTCCAGCTGGTACCCGCCCTCCTGCTGCAAGGGCAACTGCCATTGACAGAATGGGTGGGGAGCCTCAGAGGCAAAAAAAAAAAAAAAAAAAAAAAGACAGAGTATGAAAAATGTTTCATAAAACGCCTATTACACTGACATTTGGGTGACACCAGAAGGAGTGGTTATGAAGGATTTTTAAACTCCTCCTCGCAATTACATGACACTTGCTTGTTAACTGCATAAGATGATGCTTTGTATGCAAATATTTACATATTTCTTTACTGTACCCTCATCTCACAATGAGACGGGGTTTTCAGGATCCATATATTTATATATATGAAATCAAACATAATAGCACTAGTATAAAATAAAGTTAGTTGTTCAGTGTGTGTGTGAACAACTGGCAAGAGAATTCGTTTTTAACTGAGGGACCCTTATGCACCCTTGGGATTTTAGCTTCACACACAAGTTAACCTCTGCTTTACTCTCAGGAAAACTCAGTTGCCATAGACAGGTGGCTGGTTCCTTCCGGTTATTCTTCTATTTCAAAAATCGCAATTGTGTAAAGATATCTTCAAGCTCACTTTATAGAATTCAAAATAACCGTCAAAAGACACTTGACAACCAAGACAGTGTTTGTTCATTTTTTTCTTCCTGTTATCAATTATTTATTATGACCACATGAATAATTCTAGTCATTATTTCTATTTCAATAGCTATTATATACTTGAAAGTGTTGTAAAAAATAAATTCTGTTTTTCTGAGCTCTTATCTCTTTAAGCCTTAGAGATGAACACAGGTTGCATTCATTGTACTATTTGAAATTTTTGCTCAGGGCCTGGAATAGAAAAGAAACCAAATTTACTCCAGCAAATTAATTTTTATTGGAAATGAAAGCTTGCATTCCCCAAACTTCTATTGGAAACAATGTCCTTTAATTTGTGCATATTTTAAATTTAACTAACTTTTTAAGAAGATGTAGGAAACACATTTAAAAAAAATTCTGAACATATACATACATACATACATACAAACAATATCTTTCTTTTTCTTTTCTTTTTAGGGTTGCACTTGTGGCATATGGAAGTTCCCAGGCTAGGGGTCCAATTGGAGCTGCTGCTGCCAGCCTACACCACAGCCACAGCAATGAGGTATCTGAGCCATGTCTGCAGCCTATGCTGCAACTCACGGCAACGAGGATCCTTAACTCACTGAGCAAGGCCAGATATTGAACCCTCATCCTCATGGATACTAGTGAGATTCATAACCTGCTGAGCCACAGTGGAAACTCCCTACAATATCTTTCAACAATGCATTCTCAAGGTATTAGTCAGCATCCAGGTAGGAAGGAGATAACACAGTCAAAATGTATATTTGGAGAGTATTTAATTAAGGGATTACTTTCAAGGATGTGGTCTGAATGTAGGGAAACTACAAAAGGCAGTGCAGGACCACAGGGCTGGTTACCAGGGGCACTGTCACCATCCTTAAGCTAAAGTTGGGGAAGGAGTTCCCGTCGTGGCTCAGTGGTTAACGAATCCAACTAGGAACCATGAGGTTGCGGGTTCAATCCTTGGCCTTGCTCAGTGGATTAAGGATCCGGCGTTGCCGTGAGCTGTGGTGTAAGCCAGTGGCTATGGCTCCGATTCGACTTCTAGCCTGGGAACCTCCATATGCCGCGAGGGAGCGGCCCTAGAAAAGGCAAAAAGACAACAACAACAACAACAACAAAAAACAAACAAAAAAAAAAGAAGTTGGGGAAGCAGAACCCCAAGATGGATAAAGCTTAATAGCTTATCATCCTCTGGAGACTCCAGAAAAAAAAAAATGGAGAAACCAAGCTAAAGAATATAAACCTACTTTTCTGCTACAGATATAAGTAGCATTTTAAATGACATGGAGTTTATTTTTCTTTTCCCCCAACCTACCATCACCTCTCATCGACATTATTTTAAACATTATGTGACTTTGGGTCGAGGGATGCAACCAATCCAAAGTGATGCTTGCAAGCTGCAAGAGGAAGAGCCTAGGGGATTAATAGCCTGTCTTTACTCTCCTTCTTCCCTCCGATGTCCTGCTCATGGTCCCCATTGGAAAACTCAACCAGAAGTCAGAGGCTAAAGAGGCTGCTACTGTCAGTGAGAGTCCTAGTCTCCAGAGAAGGATGAAGGAGAACAGAAAGTGAACGTGAAGGAAAAACACAAGACATCCAGCACGCTCAGTGTGCTGCCTGGTGATGTACACTCGGTTGCATCACTGAGCTTGAAAGTGCCACCACCGAGCAGCTCTTTAAAATCTTTTGTACCTGATATGTGCTTAAAAAGTATGAAAGCGCTAACGAAAGGATGTATGCATCCATATCAGGCATAACATGATTTGCCCCATTTTCTTTTCATAATACCTCTGGTAACAATCGTAAAGACATTTCTGGGGCTTTCATCATGTTCCAGGTACCATACATTCTCAGGTTGTGGTAGTTTTGTCATGCTTTGTGGCCACAAGCCATTAAAAACAAAACAAACAAAAAAACAAACAAACAAACAAACAAAAACCACACCTCCTTTAACGTAGGGACTTTCCATTTTTTCTGAGTCTTGCATCCCACTGTAAAAACCAGGGCTGAGGGTCCCAACCTTAGACACAGAGCCTAGATTAGGCTAATAGGCTCCTCCAAATGTGACTCCATTTGGAAGAAAGCAAAGGGGCAAGAAGACGGCACAGGCCTGGCATACGTGATTCATCACAGCGCAGAGACCAGAGGGACAGGGTTTATGGCAGTAAGTGTCCTTTGCTCAGACCCATGGCGTGGGCTGCAGGGCCCTCGCCCCCACAAGGATGTGAAGTAACTATTTTTCCTGGCTGTGAGGTCACTGTGTCTGATTTTCAGGCCCTTCCAAAGATTCTTAAAGTAGCTTTAATAACATTCTTCTCCACTAGAACTAGCTACATTAAGTTCTGGTTTTTTTAATTTTTTTTGTTTTAATCTGGGTAAT
Source organism: Sus scrofa (assembly GCF_054392235.1). Taxonomy (NCBI): domain Eukaryota; kingdom Metazoa; phylum Chordata; class Mammalia; order Artiodactyla; family Suidae; genus Sus; species Sus scrofa. The sequence goes on along the minus strand of NC_139393.1, from coordinate 53,548,057 downwards.
ATACAGAGTTCCCACTGTGGCCCAGTGGGTTAAGAATCCGACCACAGTAGCTCAGATTGGTGTGTAGGTGGGGTTCAATTCCCCACCCAGCACACAGGGTTAAGGATTCAGTGTTGCCACAGCTGCAGCGTAGGTCACAGATGCGGCTCTGATTCAATCCCTGGCCCAGGATATAGCCATTAAATAAATAAATAAATATCTGGGTAATATATATTTTCAACAATATTTTAATACAATCTTATGAGATATTGTTGCCAGTAAAGAAAGTGGAGCTTGAAAAAGTTAGGATCACACGATTTATAAGCCACCAAAGGGCCAACTGCAGAAATCCACTCCCCACAATGGCCTCTTTGCCACATGTGGCACCTACAGAGTCAATAATAAACTCCACAAAAGAAAGGAGTCCGGAAGGAGATGTTTTAGGGCGAGTTGAAGCAAGCAGATAATTATCAGTGGAGAGGCTTTTATAGCTCCAACTATGTCTATGAAAAAGAAATGAAGGAATTCTTTTTCTTTTCTTTTTTTTTTTTTCGGCCATGCCCAGGGCATGCATGTTTGATCCGGTCCAGGGATCAAACCTGTACCACAACAGTGACAATGCCAGATCCTTAACCCACGGAGTCACCAAGGAACTCCTTTTTTTTTTTTTTTTTTTTTTGTCTTTTGTCTTTTTGTTGTTGTTGTTGTTGTTGCTATTTCTTGGGCCGCTCCCGAGGCATATGGAGATTCCCAGGCTAGGGGTTGAATCGGAGCTGTAGCCACCGGCCTACGCCAGAGCCACAGCAACGCGGGATCCGAGCCGCGTCTGCAACCTACACCACAGCTCACGGCAACGCTGGATCGTTAACCCACTGAGCAAGGGCAGGGACCGAACCCGCAACCTCATGGTTCCTAGTCGGATTCGTTAACCACTGCGCCACGATGGGAACTCCGGAACTCCTATTTTTTAATGTAAGTAGAAAAAAAATATATCATCTTGGGAGGGACAGCTACTTCAAACCAAAAACATTAGAGTTCCTTTTTGTCTTTTTTCCCCTCTCTTTGAGCATCTTTAAATGTGAAATTTAGATGTCATCCAGATTCCTTTTGGCCCTTGAAGCATAGCATATATTTGGTTGTCATTGTCAATATATTCAAATTGGCCAAAATGTCCATAAAATTCTACTCTATTCACTCTTTTCTGTTCCTGATTTCATGCATGCCCTGTTCTGCATACAAAAATCACCCCCTTCACCTGTATTCACTATCCCTTTCATTTTAAAAAAAATGACTTTAGTGGAGATTTGCCAGCACAACAAGGAGGTGCATAGTATACCATGCACTTTTCTCACATCTTTTTTTTTTTGGCTTTTTAGGGCCACTTCTGCAGCCTATGGAGGTTCCCAGGCTAGAGGTCAAATCAGAGCTGTAGCTGCCAGCCTACACCATGGCCAGAGCAACACTGGATCCGATCCATGTCAGCAACCTATACCACAGCTCACACCAATGCCAGGTCCTTAACCCACTGAGTGAGGCCAGGGATCAAACCCACATCTTCATGGATACTAGCTGGGTTCATTACCGCTGAGCCACAATAGGAGCTCCACCTTTCTCACATCTTAACTTATCTCTTTTTCTTGTCCTCTCTTCTGTCACCCTTCTTTCCTGGACTACCCTCAGTTCTCCAAATGATGTTCCCTTCAGGAAAAGAAAAAGAGAAATGAAGTCATTTCCTTACAACAAACATATATATCCAGACCCTCTAAAATGCTCAGTGGAACCAAAGCTCACCATCTGTTTAATGAAACCCATTGTACTCTGGAGGCTGTAACAAAAGTTGAAAAAAACGGAGCTAAAGAACACAAACATACATTTCCATTACAAATACAAGCAGCCTTTTCAATTATTTAATAAGGATGCATTAGCAGTCACTAGGACTTTCCTCTAGATTGGAGGGACCAGAAGAAAGGGAAAGAATGAGAATCCTGAAGGTACCTGAGCCAAAAGAGGAAGTAGCCCAGGTTGGAGGCTAGCACTGGGCTTAAAACCCTGGCCCCTCCCACATCTTTACTGGCCCTTTAAGAAGAAAAGTTTCTTACAAGAATTTTCCGGAGTTCCCAGAGTGGTTCAGCAAAAACGAATCCAAATAGGAATCATGAGGTTGCAGGTTTAATCCCTGGCCTCGCTCAGTGGGTTAAGGGTCCGGCGTTGCCTTGAGCTGTGGTGTAGATCACAGATGCAGCTCGGATCTGGCATTGCTGTGGCTGCGGTGTAGGCTGGTGGCTACCGCTCCGATTCGACCCCTAGCCTGGGAACCTCCATATGCCACAGGTGCAGCCCTCAAAAAGACAAAAAGGAGAAAAAAAAAACAAAACAAAACACCTATTTTCCATTTAAATCTACTCTAGAAGCCTATCTATGTTGGGGGAGAGGCGTCTGTGGTGACAACAACAACAAAAATGTAAGAGATAACAACGAATAGTGAAAAATAAAAATAAATTCTATGATAGCATAATTGATTTTCTTTAAAAATCTATGTATTTTATTTTAAAAATTATAGAAAGAGGGAGTTCCCATCGTGGCTCAGCAGTGTCCATGAGGACACAGGTTCTATCCCTGGCCTCACACAGTGGGTTAAGGATTAAGCCTTGCCGTGAGCTGTGGTGTAGGACACTGACTCTGCTCGGCTGGGGCCGGCAGCTACAGCTCTGCTTTGACCCCTAGCCTGGGAAACTCCATATGCCATAGATGTGGCCCTAAAAAAAAAAAAAAAAAAAGACAAAAGACCAAAAAAAATTATAGAAAGGGATGCAAAGATGTCACTAACTGCCCAAGGTATCCACTGCATGAAAAAAATCTCGACATTGTTATCTTTTTTTTTTTTTTTTTTTTTTTTTTTTGGTCTTTTTGCCATTTCTTGGGCTGCTCCTACGGCATATAGAGGTTCCCAGGCTAGAGGTCCAATCAGAGCTGTAGCTGCTAGCCTACGCCAGAGCCACAGCAATACGGGATCCGAGCCACATCTGCGACCTACACCACAGCTCACGGCAATGCTGGATCGTTAACCCACTGAGCAAGGCCAGGGATCGAACCCTCAGCCTCAAGGTTCCTAGTCGGATTCCTTAACCACTGCGCCACAATGGGAACTCCATTGTTATCTTTTTAATTACAGGCATCCAAATGCAGAGAATAGCTTTGTTATTGAATAGGTAGCTTGGACCCATTTTATAAGTGTGTCACACTCCAAAAAGTAATGAAAACTATCTCAAGACACCTACAAAACCCCATTTCATTACCTTATAATCACATCTCACACTTTCTTAAGCCAAAACACAAAAATAAACATTCCTAAATCATATTACAAAGACTTGACACTTTACAAATTCATAATAACTTTTTAACAGATCCAATGGGTGTTTTTAGATTTTCAGAAAGTGATTTTTGAAAAGCAAACTTAGAGGCTGTATTACTACTAGAAAGGGAAGCTCAGGTATCCTAGACAAGTTTAGACTCTAACTTCCACTCCTAGGAGTTTTTGTTGTAGTTGTTGTTGTTGTTGTTGTTGTTGTTTTTAACACACTGTGGTTTTTTTTTTTTAATACACAATGTGGTTTGTAAAAGGAACTGAACTGGAACAACCAGTTAAAAGCAGCATCCGTGGAGGAGAAATGATACTAAGTAACAGATTGCTTGGTTGGCATTTGTTGTAGATGGGGTGGATCTAGCATTGGTGACTTGCTGTTTTTCTTTCTTTTTTTTTTTTTTTTTTTTGTCTTTTGTCTTTTTGTTGTTGTTGTTGTTGTTGTTGTTGCTATTTCTTGGGCCGCTCCCTCGGCATATGGAGGTTCCCAGGCTAGGGGTTGAATCGGAGCTGTAGCCACCAGCCTACGCCAGAGCCACAGCAACGCGGGATCCGAGCCGCGTCTGCAACCTACACCACAGCTCATGGCAACGCCGGATCGTTAACCCACTGAGCAAGGGCAGGGACCGAACCCTCAACCTCATGGTTCCTAGTCGGATTCGTTAACCACTGCGCCACGACGGGAACTCCTGTTTTTCTTTTTTAAAAAGAAAAGATTAACATGTAATCTGTCTGGGAGGTACTCCTCTTGACCTGTTGCTCTGCTCTTGAGGGAAAGACAGATTCCTCAAGTGCTCGTGAGTTTATTGCCATTCCTTTACAAGGCTCATTTATCATCAGTTTGAATGCAAACTATTACATTTAAAATGGCTAAGCGATGAGGTCCTACTATACAGCCCAGGGAACTATATCCAGTCTCTTGGGCTAGACCATGATGAAGATGATATGAGAAAAAGAATGTGTATATATGTATGACGGGGTCACCTTGCTGTACCGCAGATATGGACCCAACACTGTAAATCAACCATACTCTAATAAAAAAGTGATTTAAGAAAAATAAATAAAAGTCTGACCAAGAGATGAACAAATACAAAAAAATAAAATAGAATAGACCATGAACCAAAAAGCCATCATGTCCAGCCCACAACAGAGGATTTAAAAAGCCATGATGTCCAAAAAGGAGGAACAGTCTTTAACAATTTATTTCAAACACTGTCATCATAAATATCTGAAAGCGGGACTCTGAATCATTTCTGTTTTTCAAGTGGAACTGGTGAAGGTTAAAAATTATCCTTACGCAGCAAGGGGCGGGGGTAACATGTTACAGCTTATATACACCAGATAACTGCCCCTGAGTTGGCCAGTCTTACACTCAAAGTTCTGTTTCAAGGGTTACAAGGGATGACCACCTGGCAGGTCAGGGACTCTGTACCTCCTAGCCTGTCCTCTAGACAGGCCTGTGGACCAGAGCAGAGCAGCCCCCACAGTGAGAATTTCTTCAGGGTGATCCCAGGAAAACTCCAAGACCACTCATCTCCCTGGGGCAAGAGACCTTCTGAATCCCAGATGTGGAAACCTGTGACTCTCCTTAACCCAAGAGGAATCTGCCTTTTCATGAGAGTGGCATTGCAGCCTGCGCAGCAAGGAAGGAAATTAGCTCCTCTCAGTACTGAATCAGAATGCTCAGGTACGAGAGTTCCCATCTTGGCTCAGGGGAAATGAATCTGACTAGCATCCATGAGGATGCAGGTTCAATCTCTGGCCTCGCTCAGTGGGTTAAGAATCCTGCGCTGCCATGATCACAGATGCAACTCAGTTGCTATGGCTGTGGTGGAGGTTAGTGGCTACAGCTCCGATTGGACCCCTAGCCTGGCAACCTCCATAGGCTGCAGGTGCAGACCTGAAAAGCCGAAAAATAGATAAATAAATAAATAAAAGAATGCTCAGGTCCTAAACCATTAAACACAAGTGAAAGAAAACAAATTTAACCCAACAAGAGGCAAAGGTTTTTCAGAGATGTGGGCACTAGGCATTAGGACTGGACAAAAAGGAGGAAAATTCTCTCTTGTGCTAAAGCAACAATAAAGGAACTTCAGAGGCAGTTTAGGCGGATAGGAAATGATAAATCAGCCACCTGTACACCCAGATGCCAAGCTCTTTGACTCTCCTTGCTAATTCCAAAATGGAATATACTGCTTGTCACATGCTTCACATAAAATCCTTTGGAAGGGGAATTCATTAGAGAGTTCACAATATAATGAAGCAGACATTTATTGCTAAAATGATTGCTGACCTGACTTTTTAGTTATTTCGGTTCACAGTAAGATACCCCTGGCTTCCAGCTTCAAAAGCATGTTGAGTGTAAAGTTAAGTGCAGGAGTGCCCTGTACTTCCAGAGGTCACGTGCAGAGGAACCCCAGGCCCCAAGAACACATCTGGGAATCCAAACTAAGTGGGGAAAACGGTCTTTGAACAGTGAGGAAAACTGTTGTCACAAAGATCATACACTTTCTTTTGGAGGAAGGAAAGCGTTGATATGGCCTTTGGAACACTGAACCCCAGCTCTGCCATTTATATAGACTGACCGTCAGTAAAATTGAATAGTAAGATATTTAAGAGTAAGATGCAAATAATAAAATCTACCATATAAAGATTTAACCAGGAGTTCCCGTCATGGCTCAGTGGTTAACAAACCCAACTAGTATCCATGAGAATGTGGGCTCAATCCCTGGCTTTGCTCAGTGGGTTAGGGACCCAGTGTTGCTGTGAGCCATGCTGTAGGTCTCAGACACGGCTCGGATCCCACGTGCTGTGGCTGTGGTGTAGGCTGGCAGCTACTGCCTCTATTTGATCCCTAGCCTGGGAACCTCCATATGCCACAGGTGTAGCCTTAAAAGGATAAAAAAGACACACACACACACACACACACACACACAAAGATTTAATCAGATAATGCTTACAAACATCTACCTGGAACATAAGCTATTTCATAAATGGTAGCTGTAATTTGACAACTAGGGGGGAATTCACCCATGTGTTCTGATGTCACCTCCTGCAGCCACATCTCCACACTGAGCCTTGTGACCTTAGCCAGAAGGTTCTCTGGAATGGCCTCCAGGCCAGACAGTATCTCTCTGAGACCTCTCCATCCTGACCCCCTGGGCTGGAGAGAAGCTGAAAGCACTGGGATTCTTTTTGCTCTGGGGGCTTCAGTCCTTGCAGTTGTTGTCAGTCTATTGTGAAATCATTACGTCCTTCGCTCTTTTCCAGCGGTTATGATGTTTGTGCTACGGCTGTCATTTGGTAACGATTGTGGACTGCCACCGGGAGGAATGAGTCTGGCACATTTACAGGGAAGCACCCAGCCGCTTCTTGCCCGGGGTTTTAGGAAGGATCCAGATGCAGTACTAACTCAGAACCTAGCGTCGTGGGCATCACCACTCCACGTGTCCCCGGCTGGACTTGGCATCTTGGCATCCAGCAGTCCTCCCCCCCCCCCCCGCCCCCATTCTCGGTTCTTTTTCTCTCAAACAAACCATTCTCTAGAGCGAACACGTTTTTGCCATCACTGTGTTTGTGGGTGAAGTCTGTGTTCTCTGCAAATACAGCAGTCTGTGGCTTTAAAGTGTGTCCTGAAAAAAATAAAAATAAAAAAATAAAGTGTCTCCTGCAGCTGCGCAGAGTCCAGCCTTTGCCTCTGGTCCCTGGGGGAGGATGCTAGGACTACCTTTAGGTCAGATGAAAACGTGACCACGGTTCCTGTTGCGTGTGCTTGTCTATGCCTTCGTGTATCTACATTGGTTCATTTTTCCTTCTAATCACAGGTATTCCTTTGGCAAAGCAAACGGAGAGCACGTGGGTTACACAAAGCGCCGGCTCTCATGAGAAACGTGTCCTTTTCTTATACTCTGAACTCCACAATGCTTTTATCAAAGTTTGGAATATTTGTTGAAGTTTTCAAAAGAAATTAATTGTTTACCACTTCTGGTATTTAGTAAGATTAACTGTGTGGATTAGTTGTGACCTACCCACTCTCGTATTTCGAAAATGAGTCCCACCCGGTGGCGGTGGGCGCGTTTCTGGTCTCGCTCCGCGGGCCCCGGGCTTCCTCCCATTGAGTGCCCACCCCGTTCTAGGCTACATTCACTCAGTCAGAGCTGGGCACCTGCCTTGGGGGCAGCAACTCGTCAACAGAGCCGGAGACAACGGGGTGAGCTTTTCTGGCTCTCCATTGGTGAAGGAAACAGAGAAGTTTCTAGGTGTTGCTGGAAGAAAGGAGCCCCGTGGCATTGAGAGGTGTTGCCCCCATGGACAGCACAGGCTTGATCTATGGGCTTCTGCTGGGCACCCAGGGTGGCTTAGCCCTTTTATGTTCTAGAGTTTCAAGCGACTGCTCCCATTGGTCTACTCGTGTCCTCCCCATAGAGTCCTTTGACGCCAGCCAGCATGAGTGGGTCTCTGCATTTTGCAGTCTCTCAAGCGCAGTTGCATTTTATCATTTGGCTGCTTCTGGAGACAAATCACATGGCTGGCTTTCCTCAGGTTCCACCCCGCGGCCCTCCTCCCTGGCCCAAGTCCCTGCCCCCGTGTCCTAAACACCTGTCTTAATGCCGTTCTGTTTTCTGTTCACTAAGACGGCTGAAAACCCACGCCTTCTAGCCTTAGTGACTTTGCCCAATACTTTTCTGTCTGGGCTTCCTTCCTGCACTGACCCCAGGAAATGAGTTAAATCATTGCCTACCTATTCTCTCACTCCTTCCAGCAAATCCATGAGGTTGGGGAACTGATAACTTCTGGATGACTCGTATACTTCTGTTCTGTAGTTCTCATTGCATCAGTTGGGGTTTTATTTTTAAAAGTAGAAATGGTCTCTTTAAACATGGCCTTCAGCATTACCTTGCATATCTGAGTTCAGTTGTGTCCTGCCCCATTTGGTATTTTGGTTGGTTGGCACTCAGTTCTTGTTCCTCCCCAGCCTCCTTAACCTGTCTGTCTGAGGGCACTTACTATGACTTTGCCTTGCACTACAGCCTCACCCACCCCTGCCCCACCCCCACCCCACCCCCACCCATTAGGTTGTGAGCTCTTAGAAGACAGGGGTGGCCCTCCTTGTCTGATTCCCTTACCAAGTCTAGCACAGTGCCTTGCCTTGAGTAGATTTCAATGAATACACGTTAAATGGTAAAAATAAATAAATAAATGGTAGCTTTTATAAGTTAGTGTTTTAAAGACTAGGGACTTCTTTCATTCCCTCCTTCAGGTGACAAAATATTAATTAAGGAAACAGATTAGAAGCCAAGAGGATATTCATCTACACAAAAAGCAGCATCTAAAAGAAATGAAGTAGCCAGAAAATAATAGAGGCACAGTATTCAGAATCTACTCCCACTCCTGGCAAAACACTCTAGTCATCACTTACCCTTTAATTTATCACTGCATTAGAACACAGAATTCATGTCTGTAATGACGACAGCTAACGTCAAAGAAACTTTAGAAGGGTTAACTTGGATATAAGTTTTACAAGAAGGCAAGAGAAATATGCAGTATATTCCTGATGACTTCTATACAGGTTTTTTAGGAGTCATCAGGAATATATTTCCTCTTCAAGGGAAAAATTACAAATGTAAAACTTCACGAAGATATCTTTTTCATCTATTAGATTTGCAAAGATTTAAAAGTTTGGTACACTGCTACCATGGCTGTAGGCAAAAAAAGAACTTTTAAATACTACTGGTGGGAATGCATATTGATACAACCCCTGTGTAAAGGTAATTTGACATTATCTGTGAAATTACTAATGCATATACTTTGACTTTAAAATGCATACAGCCAATATACTTTCAAGGATGTGAATTGATGAATGGGACAAGGTTATTCTTTGAAAGAAATATTTACATAAATACAATAACAAACTATTGGAAATAAAGGTGTCAATCAATAGGGTACTAGTTAAATAACTTATGGCACCAAGTGTTTGATGGGATATTTTTTCACACATTAAAAAAAAAAGAATGTGAAAACTCCTCAAGGACTGGTCAAAAATAATTTCTGATATAACTTGTTAAGGGGAAAAAAAGAGGTGTGAAAAGTGTTATAATAGACATTTGTGGGTAGAGAAAATATACATGCATATGTTGCTTGTATATGAATAAAATATTGCTGGAAGGATACAGCAGAAATTAGCAACATTCATTGTACGAGGGGAGTTGGAAAACTAAAGTGAAGAGAGGTGTTTTACTCTTTTGTACTTCTTGAATTTTGAACCATGTCAATAGACTACCTATTCCAAAACAAAAACAAATCTTTTTGTTCCAATAGTCTTCTGTGCAAACAAATCCTAGAGAAAGACAATGAGTGACATGGAGACTGTTGAATGGGCCGTGTTGAGTGGGGATGGTTTCACATTCAAGGCCAGGTCCCAGGATAAGGAAGGGGCAGAATTGTCCTCACCATCAGTAGAAAGAGGGAGGCATCTCCCTGCTGGGAAGAAGACCATGTGCCAAATATAGACATTGTTTAGGAAGGAAAGGCATTGTTCCAGGGTGCATTTTTATTGTCCTGTTGTTCATCTTACAAAACAAGTTGAAAAATAGGTTCTTCAATTTTTTTCTCTTATGAGTCTACTATTGTCTATAATTCCTTTATGCCCTGAAAATAAATTACAGAGGAGGCTTAGCAATATTTTTTCCAAAATGTGTTCAGTAAAACAATCGTCCAACAAAAGGATCCAGTAGAAAGAAGGTTCTGTGATCAAATAGGTTTGGGAAACCGTGAGTATTAGTCTTCATGTTTGGTTATTGATGAAACAGATGTATATCCAGTTATTTATGCTGGAAAGTCTCTTTGAGCTGTTAAGCTGAATACCTACTAGCAGTTCATGGAAAATCATGTTCAAAATGCTGGTTTAGAGAAATTGGCCCCCATTCACTTTCTTAGATTCTACCATCATGTTTTTGCCAGGCATGATAATTGAGCCACAATTTCATGGATATGTCTTTTTAAAAGAAACAATAACATTTTTTGATTTTGTTTACAATTTAGTAAAGATTATGGGATTTAGAGCCACAGACTCTTCCATTATTGAATTTATCAACTTCATGGTATTTCTAGAAAAGCATGATCACATTGGAATAATGCAATTCTGATGTAAATTTTCTGTTCTACAACCTAGTTGATAGGATTTTTTTCTTTCTTTCTTTCTTTTTTTTTTTTTTTTTTTTTTTTTTTGCTTTTTAAGGCCACACCCACAGCATATGGAAGTTCCCAGACTAGGGATCAAACCAGAGCTGTAGCTGCCAGCCTATGCATCAGCCAAAGCAACCCAGGATCCAAGCCTTGTCTGCGACCTACACCGCTACTCACAGCAACACCAGATCCTTAACCCACTGAGTGAGGCCAGGGATCAAACCCATGTCCTCGTGGATACTAGTCGGGCTCAGTACCCCTGAGCAACAACGAAACTCCCAATTTTTGATCTGTTTTGTTCACTGTTCAACTCCTAGAACAGTGCCTGGCATAGAGTAGGCAGTTAATAAGTATTTGTTAGATGAATAAATGACAATATGAATAGAATACACTAATATACTTAGTAATGCACTAATTATCTAAGAATTAGGTACACAAAACACCAAAACTATACCACACTGCTTGCTTTTTCTCTTTTTATTTTTGTTATTCCAAAGATACTCCCAGACCTTATGCTACTTCAAAGGGATAGATAGCATTGTAAACATTATGTTTGTTATGTAGACATTTTTTTTTTAAAAAAGGAATAATTGTCATTTAGGATTCTCATTAGAAAGCCACAGGTGTGGCATTTCATGAGCTAGGTTAAATAACTGTATTTTCTTCCAGCTATGCCCCAGTCTGCAGCAGCTCTCAGTACCTTGGGACTGACCTGACTTGGGTTTGTCAGTGTCTAAAACCATGAAATGTGTCAGAGTTGGGATCATGTCAAAGTCAGATGGTGCCCAAGCAGCTTAGCATTTCACTGTCAAGTGCCAGAATGAGGGTTTGCTGAGTCATGCTGGCATCTTTCAGGGAGCAGGAAAATATTATACAACCTCCCTGGCCTCCAGTCATCCCTGGGGCAAATCGAATTTGGGGAAATTAATTAAGTCATATGTCCATTCAGTCATTCATCAGATATTTACTTGCTGTCTACTATGTCCCCAGTGGAATTGTGGGTGTTAAATCATTCTGTATAGGTTCCTTACCAAGGACAACATTTCATGAGTGGTTACTATGTACATAGAGTTGTGGAAGAATTTTACATGATATTTCATTTAACCTCCTTGCAACCTTCTGGGATCACTACTCCTGTTAACACTTTTTATAAATGAGGATATGAAGGCACAGAAGAAGTTATACAATTTGCCCACAGCCACAGCTAGGAAGGGGTGGCAGGATTTTCCCCAGGTTGACTCTCTGTTGAGTCTGTGGTCTTCATCTCTGAGCAATAATGAATTCTGCCCTCCCTAGAAGAAAACATATACATCAGTTTTTTAACCTAAGCTGAACTGAAACTTGTTGAACATCTGTGCACAGGTCGCTGTGTTTTTTTTTGTATGATATCTCATTTAACATACTTACACAATGAAATATTAAAGAGCAGAAATTCAGAGCACAGGATCAGTTAGCTAAACTCCTGCATTCCAATCTCAGCTCTTTCATCTACTGGCTATGTCCTTGAGCAATGGCTTTCATCTCTCTGTGCCTCGGTTTCCTCATCTGTAAACAGGGAAAGTACATACCTTATAAAATCAGTATTATTAAATGAGTTAATATGTGGAAAAAACAATACTTAGACTATGGCTGGCACATAGTAGGCACTATACGTTCTTAACTATTTTAAAAAGTATTTTCTTAATTATTTTAAAGTAAAACAGTAGTTTAAACAAACCACTAAAACCGTTTTTTTTTTTTTTTTTTTTTTAAAGTCAGGGAGCTGATCTAGTGTTTCTGTCTATGGTATAGGCCTGCAACTGCAATTCCGATTTAATCCCTAGCCCTGGAACTTCCATATGCTGCAAGTGCAGCTGTAAAAAGAAAAAAGAAAGAAAATCAGGGATGGAATGAATGCGTCAGTAGAACGCAAAAAAAGATAACTCCTCTGCCCTACATGCCACCATGGGATATTATGAAGCAAATATCGCCGGCTCTAGACCTAGATGATGTGTCTCTGAACCTCAGGATGCTTTTGGTCTCCATCAAATACATCCTGCATCATTACCCTTCTGAGAATTTCCAGCCACTTCTCCCCAAGCTGTCCCAGGATCCAGGGGTACTGCTTGGTCTTCTGAGAAGGACTCTGGCCCAGAACCCACCTATCCATTCTATCACGTCCGAAAATAGGGGTTGGGTTAGGTCTTCAAGGCCTCATATAAACCTCTGGGAAGGGAAAGATGTCTAAGTAAGAAAAATTGAACCTACTAAGCTTGAAGTGAAATATTTGACAATTGCCATAGATTAAAATGAACATATGCCGGCCAAAGAAACTGTTTACAAATCTTAGAGCATCATAGTTTCCTATATAGATCCTAAGGGGAAAAAGACTTTTTGAAAACATGGTCATTAGAATTGTGTTTCTGAGTTATTTGTTGCAATCTAATTTTTTTTTCCCCTTTAGGGCCACATCCATGGCATATGGAAGTTCCCAGGCTTGGGGTACAAGCCATGTCTTCAACCTACACCACGGCTCATGGCAATGCCAGATCCTTAACCTACTGATCGAGGCCAGGGATCGAACCCACATCGTCATGGATCCTAGTCGGGTTCGTTAACTGCTGAGCCATGAAGGGAACTCCGCATTCTTTTTTTGAAGAGTCTGGTGATTGCTATATGGTTGCACACTGAAAGACTACATCAGTTAGCACATATAAAAACCTCAGTACATTCAAGTCCTTGGTTAATCATTTGTCATAGCAACAGTCTTAGCTCATCACCTTTCTGACTGCAAAACTCCAGGTGACCTACAGAAAAGTTAAGAGGTCTTACGAGGCCAAATCTTTAGTTTGGCCAGTGTTCGCACCATTCCAAGCTGAAAGTTCCAAGGCTATCACTTGACCCTTGCTGCCTCTTCCTACTGTTCTCTGCAACAGTTCAAACTTCGTTGGCCCTAAACTAAGCCTGTCAACTCACAATGCCTAGTAATCTGCCAAAAGAAGTTGATCAAGTTGGAAATAAATACTGTGGACTGACTGATATGTTTACTGACAAACTAGTTAATGTATTTGCCTGTCTTTGGTCTCAGACATTGTTTTTGAGGCCCCTCTGATTTAAACGTATTGCTATAAATTCTGAGAATATTTAGGAACATTGAGGGATAGAGAGAAGGAGCTCAGGAAGGGATTTCTTAGTGTATAATTGACTGCACAGAAACAGATATTTATTTATTTTGTAGTTCGTTTCTCATGGTAGCTTAAAGAAAATATTGGCCCACATGTAGTATCTTTTGGGAACATTGAATCCATCTCGCTTGCTCTAGACTAGAATAGTAAAGGTAAACATTACAGAGTCGATAAGGTCCTAAGTGGGTAGGGCCGTATTTACCAACCTCACTAGTACCTGATTAAAGAGGCACTTCAGATATCCTTTTTTATGATGGTGAAATGTTTAGAACAAATCACGATGTAAAATTGGCACCCATTTTCTACTTCAGTAATAAGTGTCCAAACTTAAATACATTTAGTAAAGTAAAAAAATTACTCCAGACTTTTAGACAAATGCTTCAGCCTTTCTATATTAAAAATTAATTGCAACGTGAACTATTGTTTAAAAACAGAACCAATAAAATTATTTTTATTTCTAGTTAGGCATCCTGGTCAATGGATTTCTATTGGTTATTGGGCTACTGCGTACTGGGTCTCTCAACTCCAGTGAATTGTTGCAGTCTTCTGTGAATGCAACCCTTAGCCTGCTGTGGATTGCACTAAGCTTGCATGCTAATTACAAAGTCTCCAGTAATTACAGTTTATCTCTGCATACTTTTGAACATTTTATAATGGAGAAAATATTTGCTGGAGGAAATTCTCATCAAAACATTATTTGCAAGAATGTTGCTTACACAGTTCCTTCTCAATGCATATTACTGTGTGCCATAAATAACAGTGTTAAATATTGCAGCATCCTTGGAAGGTAGTCAAGTGGGAATGTTACATTCATTTTTTTTATAGTTTGGGAAAACTAAGGCCTCTCCTATTTATCGTATTAAGTTAGCCACACCCATTTCTGGGCTTTCATAGAAATGTTCATCCCTACAAGAATAGTTGTTATTAAAGTACTGAACTTTGGCATAGAAGCTTTTCTAATAAGATTATTCTTGAACTAATATGCTTTGTCTTTGACTAAATAAAAGAAATGTACTGTGTAAGCCCATTTTACCACTTAGCCTATTATGTATGTTGGTGCTATGCTTGAACAAAATGGGAGAATTATTACATCAGTTGGAATTGTCTAGGCAATTTAAATGTCCATGTAAGAACGAGAGAGAAACTAATTTACTGTCATTTGCGTTTAATAAGATCTGTTAAGTATCTACTAGGTACCTGATAAGGTTTGAGGAAACAAAGATGGAAAGATATGGTCTCTTGTCCCTACAATCTAGCAAAGGAAGAGCTTCAGAAATAAATGAAAGCAGCAATGTCATAGCTGTGGGAGGTACAAGAAGAGAGATCACTCTCTCTTGGGAGGAATCAAGTGTGATGCCAAGATGACAGCTGAGAAGTAAAATGTGAATGACTGTAACGATTCTGCTGTATGTTAGGCATTGCTCTATGAATTGCCAGAAATGGGATGGTAATAATGTAAATACTTACTCAACAAATATTCATGGAGTGTTTTATCCAGTGTACCATAATAAGCTATAATCTCTATTTTCAAAAAGTTTAGAGTCTAATTTAGGAGACAAGACATCCATGAGTGTGTGTGTGCATGTGTGTTAACACAGGAGTGTGTACGTGCTAAATGAAGGTAGTGCAAATAAGTGGCAAAGGGTGAAGGGAGCACTGTGAATTCAGTGGATCCGGGAAGGATGCAGGGTGAGGGCAGAACTTGGGTAGGATCCTGGTCAGTGGAAAAGTGGCTATGTTCATTGGAGAGAAAGACAAGGAGAAGCCAGAGACACAGGATTATATCACTTGGGATATACTTCAAGTGCAAGAAACAGAAACTGAAGACAAATTGGCTTGAGCAATAGTGGAAATATGTACTCAGAACTCCAGGGTGGAGAGGGAGAGTAGGCTTTCATGCACTTGGTCCAAGGTCTTTGACTCAGTTCCTTGCGATTCTCTCAATATCCTACTTTGTTCTAGGCTGGGTGTTCTCAGAGTGGCAGCAACAGCTGCAGTCTTTCACAAGTAAAATTCAGAGTCACTACCTTCCAGGTTATTTCCTGAGTTTCCTCCTAACTGGACTGGCTAAGACCATTCGCTGCTCCTGAACTTGTCCTTGTTCAGAGGGACAGAAGGTGCACTCTATCAGCGCTGGTAGGAACCAGCTTCCCTAGAGACAGGAAAATTTCCCAAGCAGAAAAAGGGGACCACTGGAAAGTCAAGAATGGGTATCAGATAAGCAGTCAATGAGTGGCAGCTGCAGCTTGTTCAGAGAAGGTTGGCCTGTCCTCAGGACACACTGCCAATCTTCTCTCTGCCATCATTGCCAAGAGTCGTGTCCACATGGCTTGTGAACACTTAACCCAGTCACTCGCATTATATCTGTTTCCTCTGTCGTATGAACTTTTGAGAGCCGTGACAGCATGTCTTAATCATCCTTGTATTTTGAGCAGCAAGCAAAGCCTGGACACATAGTAGACACTCAAATCATTGCTATTCGCTAAATCAGAAGAACTTTAATATGACTATGGGAGGCACGAAAAGAAAGCAAGACCAAAGTGAAGAGTCCGTCGTCTGCTTGAGGCTTGAGTTGAAAATGGTTTGGTCGAGGGCAGCATTTTCCAGAGTGTGTTCCAAGAAATACTAGTCGCACATCATGTTCCTGGAAAAAGAGTCAGTGGTCAGAGCAGTTTGGGAATTACTGCGTTCAGTGTCCCCCTTGCCATGCTTCTTAGGAGGCTTGTCTTATGTATTAATAATGTATTACACACATTTTACGTTGTATGGGGGAAAAAATACATAACGAATTTAACCAAGCAGCTCCCAGACTTTTTAGGCATCGGCCTGTTTCTCAAGCTTCTCTGCAAAACGCCGACTAAGGTTTGTGGAAGCAATATCTTGGTTTCCATAAGGAGATTTCTTACTTCCTTTACAAGAATGCCGAGAAATTTCTTTCCCTGTGCATTCTTAATGGACAGCAAAAAGGAGATTGCTGTTCTTTGCCAGGTGAAGGATCCATAACAGTTAGAGTTTCCTGGCTCCTTTCCATGGCTGGTAAAGACTGGGAGGGGCTTTCAATCCCAGGGATTCCTCCCCCCACCCCCCACATCATCACCAAGGTAACTGAAGGTGAACTAAATCCCAGCCCCTCCACCGGGGTCCTTACTACCTGGGCAGACCCGAATATTCCATATCTTAGTAAACTGCCTGAACTCATTGAAGCCTTAGTGAAACAATGCTGCAATTGGCTTATTCTCTCATTCTCCCCAACCCTAAAGAGAGAAAATAAAATCACCCATGGGCAAAAGTGACTCTTGCTTTGTGTGCAGAGCTCTAAAAGAGATCCCTTAGTAGGACTGCCTAAACTAAATAACCAATGCGGGAAGAGGAGGTTTCAATTTGTGTATTTGCTCATGTCTAAGGCAGTAAATTGAGATCATCATTTTTACTGTGGAAAACTTTCAAACAAATGGAAACAGAAGGACAGAATAAAAAAAAAAATCTTTCTACTCACCACTCAGCTTGAACAAATATGATATTTGTCAATTTGTCTTTATTTTTACCCTTCCACCCTTCCTGTTTATTTCCTGTACTATCTTTTTTTTTTTTTTTTTTTGTCCTTTTTGTCCTTTTAGGGCCACACCCGAGGCATCTGGAAGTTCCCAGGCTAGAGGTCTAATTGGAGCTGTAGTTACCGGCCTACGCCACAGCCACAGCAATGCCAGATCTGAGCCATGTCTGCAACCTACGCAACAGCTCACAGCAATGCAGGATACTTAACCCACTGAGTGAGGCCAGGGATCGAACCCGCAACCTCATGGTTTCTAGTTGGATTCGTTTCCACTGGACCATGACGGGAACTCCCTAACCTATCTTAAAGCCAACTCTACATCTTCTGCCATGTCTTCTGTAAATTTTTGGCTATACATCTCTAACTGATAAGCTATCTATATCATGCCATTATCAAATCTACAGGATGAATAGTAATTTCTCAATATCATCTGAGAGCTAGTTCATATCCATGGGTCTTAGATTATCTCAAAGAGGCATTTATACAGTGTGTGGAGTTGAATCAAATCAAGACCCTAACAGGAGCCTCATGCATTTGGTTGTTATTTCTTATGTCTCATTCTCGATTTTAAGTTCCCTTTCCCATCTTTTCACTTTTGTCATCATTTTCTGTGTTTCTTCTCTTTTATACCAGGTACATTTTTAAGATATTTTTCAGGACTTACTGTTCTAATGTAAGACAAAGGACATGACAAAATCAAATAGGTAGATCGTCTTGTAGATTTTGGCACAGTAGATACAAAATTCAATGGGCCTCATGTTTTATACTTAATGTTGTGAATGTGACTTATTTATCCTCAGATATTTCTTGGTAGGGAAAACAAAAGCAATAAACTCAGCAAGCACAGTTTCTGAATAATAGTTATATTTTATAATTTTATATTTATAACATTAACAATTTTATATTTATAAAAAGGGGACAATGATCCAAACCTACTGATTCCTGGGCATCACAACACCTGTTCTTGATGACACAAGAGAAAATCTTAAGTGTTCTTCTCAAAAGATTTGTCCATATCATCCAGATTTCTTAATTTATTTTAAATTATTAGAGTGGTGTAACTCAAGTATGTTTCAACTTTCCTATGTTGGGACTGGGAAGAAACTTACAAAACAAAATCTGAAGACTATTTTCAAAAACAGGACCCAGGCTTCTGCAGAGTTTGGCTGGTTAACCATCCTTGGGTCTGAAAAGCCACATGCTAAATGGGTCACTTCATTGGCAAAGGCAGTAATTTCTGAGGTTTATTTAGAAGAGATGAAGAAAGAAAGATAAATTGGGGAGAGAATTAGCAACACAATCTTTCAATTGCAAGTATTTCAATTGATTAACTGTCAGAACAAGCACTTCCCTAAATTCAGCAAACCAACTCAATCTGTCTTTTGACATATTCTTTGCAATTTGTTAAGGCTTTTGGCCCAATCGAGAACATCAACCTCCGACTATTAGTTTAGGTTTGATTTGTAGGTTGGAATTATTTTCCAGAGAGAAATCTATACATTGCAAGATAATCTCACAACCCGGTTAATCAAAACTCATAACAGTCAAGGAATGTGGCAGAAAGTCTTAATAGGCATACCAATACTTGTAAAGATATTTTTATTATTTTCTTCTAAATTTGTTGCTACTATAATGTTCTTTCATGCTCTGGACTTTAACAGAATAGCTCCCCTGTAAGCCCTTTCTTTCTAACATGGGTAAGAAAATTTCTCTTCCTTTAAGTACAAGTTAATTATGTAATCATTCATCATTACCAGCTACTGATTTGGGAGACTGTTTGGAAAAGAAAGGTTGTATACCTTACAGTCTTATTTCTTTGGACATATTAAAGTAATTACAAGTTAAAAACTCCAGTGCACTCACTGAAACAAGAGGGATAAAGCTGTTGGTTTTCGAGTCACATGCAATACGCTGTTTCCCAGTGTTGATCTTGATAAAGCAACCTCAATCTCATAAGCCACTGAAAAACTAACCAGTAGAAGAACCAGGGCATCAATATGTCTTTAAATGGAGGTCAGGGAAAAGTGAAATTACTGACGGAATGGGTAAAAATCTTTCCCCTGACATATAGCCTAATTTTTTCGGTGCATCTCCAGACAAGATTGTGTGGCTCCGTTCATTTAAATCATTTGGCTTCATGCTAAAAGGAAGATGGGTAAGTTGTGACATTGACACTCAGAAAGGGCAGTTATATATAAGTAACAGCACCTTTCCTTGACTCAGTCCTATTTTCAGAGAAGCAACCATTTCTCCTGCAGGACAGATACAACCCATCAAGTTGAATGTACACATGAGTCACCTTATGGCTGTATTCATGTCTGCTAATAGGCCTATCACCCAGCCTCTGCAGCTGTAATGGCACCTGCCCGAATGGGCTCCCACTACACACAGGAGGCTTTCATGGCGCAGTCTTCCTCATAACCAGAGGCTTGCGGGTCATGGGATCTAAAGTCTTTAGCAGGAGAGACCTGAGTATTAGGTCAGATGGTCGGGGCTGGGAGTCTAGGCTTGGGCTGTGCCTTAAGGAGGGGAGGTCAAGGACTAGAGAAGTTACCTGGAGCACAGTAGACACTCAGTAAATACTTATTAACCAGCAACTGGCTGTGTCTAGCATCCATCATCTCATTTTGTAAGAATATGGCACAGGAGTTCCCATTGTGGCTCAATGGAAATGAATCTGACTAGCGCCCATGAGGACGCAGGTTCGATCCCTGGCCTCGCTCAGTGGGTTAAGCATCCAGCATTGCTGTGAGCTGTGGTGTAGGTTATAGACGCGACTCAGATCTGGCATTGCTGTGGCTGTGGTGTAGGCCAGCAGCCGTAGCTCCGATTAGATCTCTAGACTGGGAACCTCCGCATGCCGAGGTGCAGACCTAAAAAGACAAAAAGAAAAAGAATAAGGCACAGGTGGTATTTTTTTTTTTTTAAGCAAAAGATATTCACTAAAGAGTAAAAGATGACATTAGTAAAACTGTGGGTAGGACAAAAAATGAGATACCAGTACTTCCACCTGTGAAACAAGGTATTGCAGGCAGAATTGGGGGCTGGAGTGATCAGATGGAAGAACTTATCCTCACAAAGAGCTTGTCCCAGTCTCAGTTTCAGCCTGTAGGCTGGGAAATTGCAATAGGAAAATTGGGATTTCAAGAACTAAGGCAAGGAGTTCCTGTCGTGGCTCAGCAGTAATGACCTGGCTAGGATCCATGAGGTCACGGGTTCGATCCCCTGGCCTTTCTCAGTGGGTTAAGGATCCAGTGTTGCCGTGAGCTATGGTGTAGGTTGCAGATGCAGCTCGGATCTGATGTTGCTGTGGCTCTGGCGTGGGCCGGTAGCTGTAGCTCCGACTTGACCCCTAACCTGGGAACTTTCATATGTTGTGGGTCCAGCCCTTTAAAAAAAAAAAAGAAAGAAAAAGGAACTAAGGCAATAACCACCCTCTGTTCATAAATAAAAGAAATACTTCCACAGGGAGGTTATCTTTCTTCTGTGACACCCTCATTCAATTTTCTAAAATTTCATATCAACTTGAACCCTTTGTTCTCCTGAGTACCCCAGAGAAGCACAAGGTAAAACTCTCATCTTTCTAAGGCAGAGATGGTCAAAACAATCAAGATAGAATAATATCACTTCCCTCTGCCTTGTGTGGGGGGGGCACTATTCAGGCAGAGTTTGCCCTCATCCTTTCTGGGTTCCATATTCCTTTGAAGAGCCCGTGAAAGTTGAGACTGTCTTTCCAGAAAACTCTCTCCCCACCACAGACTTGCACATAAAATCTCAGGGAGATCCTGGACCCTCCAAGGCCGTGCATGGCCTTGAGTTCAGAACCTGTGGACTGGGTGGGTAGCCCCAAAGGGCTTGCCCAGGTCTGCCCTTGGTAAGAAGGCAATAGGGGGCTCTAGAGCCTGTGGCTTGAGCTCCAGCCCCTGATCAACCCACATCCCTCTTCCTTATGCTATGGCAGACACTGCTCATAGTTGCCCGCTCATGCTCGTTTGGCTCTTTTTCCTTTTAAGTAAACACTGACTATTTTCTGACTTGCTGTATATGTGATGAAAACACAACTTTTCCCAGTCATACGTGCACCGGGGACAAGGGGATGAAGCAGAAGTCCACTGGGCGGAGCTTTGGGGAAATACCGCATATGGGGACAAGATCGGCCAATGTATAGCCTTTGTCCTTTGACCTTCCCCTTGACCTTCATGAAATTTACACCCAACACTGGTTGGTGGCTGTGAGGTGAAAGCCATACTGTCTTAGTCCATTCAGGCTGCTATAACAAAATACCACAGACTGGGTGGCTTTAAAGAGCAGAAATGTGCTGCTCACAATTCTGGAGGCTGGAGATCCAAGATCAGGGTTCCAGCATGGTAGGGTTCTGCTGAGAGCCTTGTCAACTTGTCATATCCTGGGGTGGAAGCTTTCTTCTGCCTTTTTTTTTTTTTTTTTTTGGCCACGATCATGTCATATGGAAGTTCCAGGGCCAGGGCTTGAACCTGCCCCACAGAGCCACTGCAGTGATAACACCAGATCCTTAAGCCAATGAACCACAAGGGAACTCCTTCTTCTGCCTCTTTCTAAGGGCACTAATCCCATTCTCAAGTGCTCAGCCCTCAAGACCTAATCACAATTGGACCCCTAGCCTGGGAACCTCCATGTGCTGCAGGTGGGGCCATAAAAAGAAAAGAAAAAAAAAAAAAAAAACCAATCACCTCCTAAAGGTCCCACCTCTTAACACCATCATCTTGGGCATGAGATTTCAACATATGAATCTGGGAACACAGGAGCATTCAGCCCACAGCACATCTGTTAAGAAAAATGGCAGAGCTGAAAGCCAGAAGGAACTGACAGTCTGGTGGCATTATAGAATGCTGTATCAGTCCTGGACCACCTGACTCCAGCTTTCTTATGTTAGAAAATAAAAGTCCTAATGTATTTAAACCCAAGTTTTAGAGCAAACCTCTGTTGCTCGCAGGCAAACACAATTCCCACATGTATTTCATTCATTAATATAATGTACTGCATACATTAGCTCATTAACATTTGATGATCTAAAATTCTCTGGGGTAGAAATTATTATTACAAAATGAAAGTGAATTACCTGGCATCAAATATTTTAGTTATCTTGAATTTTTCTCTCTCTCTCAAATCATGAATATAATTTTCCCCAAGTCTTTCTGGCCTTTCTTCTCCACCTGAACCATCATGGCCTTAGATCAGACTTTCCTCACCTGAACTGTTGCAGAGGCCTCCTGATTATTCTCTCTACTTTCAGTCTCCATTCA
This sequence comes from Sus scrofa, assembly GCF_054392235.1. Classification (NCBI taxonomy): domain Eukaryota; kingdom Metazoa; phylum Chordata; class Mammalia; order Artiodactyla; family Suidae; genus Sus; species Sus scrofa. Next base: position 53,525,533 of record NC_139393.1, on the reverse strand, counting down.
TTCATGTTTGCAGCAACACTTCACTAAATGTCAAGTGCAGTGGTAGACGCTGCAGGAAAAGTAGTAAAGTAGATGTGACTCATGTCATTAAATATTTTGGATTCTTCCTACTTGGGGTCATCAGTGACCCTCCAAAAATGCATGTATGATCACATCATTCCCTGTTGAAAATGCTGAAATGAGTACCCATAACCTATAGGTAACATGAACAACTTTAAACTTCATGTACGATCTTTCAGACCCCTGCAGTATGCTAACTTTCCAACCTCATCTTGCTACCTTCCATCACCTTTTTCTCCCAGCTTCCCTATTTTCAAGTTCACTGAACTGCTTGCTAGGTAATGTATTTAAAGCACCTTACACAAGGCTGGCAAAAATAGGCACTTAGAAAAGGTGGCTTGCTTTCCTCAGCCCTTCTTCAAACATACCATACACTTTGACACCTTCTGAGTTTGTTTATAATTTTGCCTAAAATTTCTTGTTCACTTTCCCTCCCTGAAGACTTTCTATTTAGAGTTCAAGAGTCAGCTTCAATACTATGAACTCTAGGTGTCCCTGATGATGAAGAGAATTAATTTTTATGCTTAGTACCTTCCTTCCACATCCTAGAACAGGAAAGTTACTAAAAATGTTGGAAAGAGTTACTGATAAGTGCACTTAATTCTCTTCTAATAAATTTGGTATTGATCATTGGCATTAAAGCACTGTTAGATCAAGGAAGATTCTTCAGAGTTGGCTCTAGTGGAAAGCTGATTATAACCGATTCCCGGTAACCCAAAACTGTCCAAAATGCTCAGCTCTACTGTGGTCTGAGGCCATTATAACATCTAATTCAGGAAGTGCAAGTAATTAATTCAGTATCTGTTAAGTACCTAATGTGTGAACCTCAGTGGAGCTGCTAACAAAGTAGACAGATTGATATAAAGCAGAACTTTCCCTGAAAAGCTGGGAGAGAGGAAAAGGTATAAGTACAATGAGGCAAGAAAATGGGAAGTAAAATAAGAGAAGAACTTATCAGGTCTTCGAGTTTTGATTAGATGTGGAAAGAAATGAGCCCCTCAAGAGACTGACAAAATTGGGAGAAGACTCAAGAGCTTAAGCACCTGAATGTCTGGATGCAGTCAAAGAACCTGTCTGGTGGATCTAAGAGGTGAAAATACTAGAAGAGGAGACAGTGATTAGAAAAGGAGAAATCCAAGGTGAAGGTTTCAGTGCCAAAGTAGTGCCTGGGAGGAGCAGTCATAGGAATAGAGTGGCAAGAGCCTGCCAGACACTGAGGTGATGAGAACAGGACACTGTGAGATTAGAGCGCTGGGCTTGTCCACGTGGACAGACAAGTCATCTAGATCAGTGGCTTCATGGGGGAAGATGAAGAATGTAAGCCAGATGCAAACTCCTAGGTACCAGAAGATGGTCATCTATAGGACAAGAGCGTTTTACACAATGATGGGAGAACAGTGGGCTTCAGAGCCATCCTGAGAATTCTCTCCCCTCCAATCACTCCCACATACGCACCAAAGCCGAATGCTGAAAAGGAGGAATGATTCCTTGCAGTCGAAAGGGCTGAGGGAAATTGTATTCTTGGGAGAAAACCAGGTTTAAATCAAATCAAGAGGGTGCAGTGAGTCTTCTGTGAAGATGATTAAAAGGATGGAATGTTTCTTCATCATGAAATGGGATTGCTTGAAAACATAAAATTTTGCAAGAGAGTTTGATAGTAAGGGGCTGGCCACGGGGAAGGAAACACAGAAATTCACTAATATAAATGATATGAAGAGAATAGATGGCCCGAGGGGCTCCTTTTTTTTTTTTTTTTTTTTTTTTTTTTTTTCATGGGGATGCTGGGTTGCCAGGCACAGTGGATTAACCGGCATCAAGATTTTACGGAAACAAAGGGAACAGGTGCTTTGAGGGCTGGCACAGGCTAAGCTTCAAGGATCTCCTGGAACAGGTAGGGTAAGCTTCCTATAACCTTTGATCTGAGTTCATATGTGAACATTATATTATGGAGAAAGTGTTGTGGTGCCTGTAAAGAAATTCTAATTTAGGTGATTTAGAACCCAAATTACATAGTGTTCATACACTTCCTTCCTGGTGGAAATCTTCCAGAGAGGGTTGCCTTAGGCTTTTGAAGGAATATAATGTGGCCTCAGTTGGGTCTTCTCTTGGGCATGTCCCTCTGGCAGCATCATTCAGAGATGAAATCCAGGACAAAGCGATCCTCACTCCCAGAGACATAAAAAGGTCAGAAAAATTGACTAATTGTGTGGCTGACACATGGGAAGCACACAAAAGAATTTGTTAAATGAATGAATGTGAATTAACAGTGAGTTTTCAATTCTGTTAGAAAATAGAAGCTTTGATAGCATGTTTTCAAATTGCTTAAAAGGACTGTAGGAAATACTTGTCATTCTTTCTGGCTGCTTTGAATCTGAGCCAGTTCTCTGCTTGGGGGAGTCTCCATATTATGAGCTAGAGGTAGAGACAAATGCCAGCTCTTCATTTTCCCATCTCCCTTGCAGGTCAAGAGCGTGCTTGAGATCTAAGTTCAGCCAACAAAGATGCAACTTCCCAGGCTTTATGCTGGGATCTTGAATTCGGAATAGCAAAGACGTACTTCTTGTAGCAGGGGCTATGGCAGCAAGATTAATCTCCCAGAGCAGTATCAGTAACGGTGGCAGTGACAGCACCCACTGCTCCATGCTGGTAGTATCACTGATGTCAGCAGTGTGAGCTCATGGCTGTGGAAGTTGTCCTCACTCGGCCAGTTTGCCTGGGATCCATGCCATTGTTCCTGATACATCCCCTTCTCCTGGATTCACTTCCCCATACAACTCCCACCCCATATCCTTCAGTAAATTCAATTTCTCCCTAAATCATATAGATGTGGTTTATTATTCTGACAACCATACACTCTCCCAATACAGTGTTTGATCCAGAAATGGGACGCTGAAAGCCACAGAACCTAAAATGAGGAATTAAATAAATGGTAATGAGGAACCTGACCAGTTAGATAATGAATCTTTTTATGAGACCCTGATACAATAGGTTAAATTGTATCAGGGTCTGTGTCACTCTTGAACTCAGACATGGTATTTGAAGAAATGATAGGAAGATCAATGCATACCTTTCATGGGAGTTCCATGGAAAAGAAATGAGTTAAGCCTAAGCTTGGACCGTCTTGAAGAGGGAAGCAGGAAATATTAGCAATAGCAGAAAAATTTGAGCCAAAAGACAAGCTTCATCTTCCAGATCCGTCTTAAACAATTTTTATAAAGTTGTTTCCACCTGATGAAGAGAAAAACCCAGATGGCCAAGATTGAATTATGAGTATTGCCTTTCCACCCAAGGTTATTGTTTTAAATTACCTCGGGGCAAAGGTCATTAATCTGAGGTCTAGGCCGACCGGCATCATGTAGAAGTCCCTGGCGTGGAGTCAGGAATTCTCAGGCTCACAGTCTATTTCTAGAAAATATCGCTGGCTGTGTTAATAGCCCATGGAGTTGACTGGAAGCACCTGAAACCTACTGAGTTCTTACAGGAATTGTATTACCAAAGAAAGTCCAAGGTTAATAAACAATGGCCTGTGATTACTTGGTCTCTAGGGCAATTCCCTGATCTAAACTCCCACCAACGACATATAGAATGCTAAAGCTGTACAGCCCCTAGTAAGACTATTTTCCCCAATGTTAACTCCAAGATTGCCATAACAGAGAGAGAGATTGGAGTGGGTAAGGTGGCTGCCCTAACAAATAAACTCAATATTTAAATATTTCAAACAAAAAGGAAATTTAATTTCATATTCATTTAATAAGACTGAGCAACTGAAGAGGTGGGTGGCACAGCCTTTATCTATGCAGTAATTCGGGGATCCAGGTTGAAAGAGTTTCTCCCATATCCAACGCCATCTTTTAAGCTTATCAAGTATCTGCACTTTAGTGAGCTACAAGGAGGGAAAAAAAAAAAAAAGGGCATGTAAGCACACATGATGGTGGTTTTAGGAGCCCAGCCTGGAAGTGACACATGGCACTTCCACTAATATTATATGAGCTACCATGAGGCTTATGTGGCTACTACTGAGTGTAATCAAGGCTGGAAAAGATGTCCTAGCTACGTGTCCACAAAGAAGAAGAATCAAGTATTGGAGAGCAGCTAACCATCTCTGCCATAACAGAGGAAAGAAAGACCAGTCCTGAGAGCAGCACTGAGGCTGTGCCATAAGATGATCAGTTACCTCTCCCTACTGCCAGGATAAGAAGCCCTGCTACTCTCAACCAGCAGAAAGTAAGTGCTGTGGGGCAGTGACTATTGTCAGTTGTTTCTATTACTTCCTTTTCAGAATTGGACTTGATTTTCCAGGGCAGGGGAAGGAGGGTGTTCAGAGGAGAATTAATCATATTTTATATCGGGTATGCTAGTGATGAACATTTATTTTTAGCCATATGTGCACAGAGACTATGAAAGAAGAAGAAAAGTCCAGAAATCCCGCATGTAGAACTGGGTGTACTGACTCATGAGATCTGGGGCTGTCTCCTGTTAGGAAGGTGTTGGGTAAATTTTATGTAGATGTGAGCGCTTTTTACCAAGTGTGAATGGGACAAAGGGTATATATTTAGTTGATGGTTGGGCAGAGGGTGAACCTGAGGAAGTGTTGCTTTGTTTTGTTTTTATTGCTAGTTCAACATGAGTTCTCCTGTTTCTTCCATTGTAACAGAAATAAATTTTGTTCGGTGGGCCCATTCTCTTCTGGGCTGACTTCAACAAGTCACCTATGGTCAGCTCATTCCCTTTGAATGCAGCATAAGGAATGAGAGGTGATATAATTCTAGCCAATGAAACATTAGAGGAAATCTGCTGGGTGGCTTCAGAAAACAAGTTTTGTTACTAATAAAAGGAGACTCATGGGAAAAAAAAGAAATCTGTTTATCCATTTGACCTCGTTACACGCATATGTACAATATCCGGAACTATGCCAACACTTTGTGACCATGAGGGGATCTGGGGTGAGGCTAGGGCCACGGGAACATAACAGAACCAAAAGATGGAAAGGACCTCAGCGGCAATCCCCAATATCATTGAGTCACTGAAATCAGTGGCCTTGGAACCAACCAATTAGAGGCTATGACTTCTTGTTACATAGAATAATATGTTTTTATTAGTGTTCAAGACATTCTGATTCAGGGTTTTCTGTTCCTTTTAGCTGAAAGCCTCCTAACTAATAAAAATCCTTTGTATTATCCAATCCACACATCTCATATCCTACACAGGGAACTTAAAATGTAGTACGTTGTCATAGAAAATACAGTGTCTATATGTGATATGCATATATCATCCTTTGTAGGTGAAGATAATCTCAGGAATACATGTCAATAAAGAATGCATGTGTGTGTGTGTATGTGTGTGTGTGTGTGTTTCATGAGGGTGATAAATTTGGATTGGTCCCCTACATTTTCTCGACCAGTTTTCCTTATAACTGAGAACATATATTTGATATCCAGTTGCCTGGGTCAATGGTATAGTGCTTGGTTATGAAATAGATTGACGTTACGTCAGAATAGAACACATTGTGTTGAACCCATGAAGATGTTGGAGCAAACGTCAGAAGTTATGCTCTCCCAGAAAGTAAAAAACTTTATAACAAGCCCAGTAACATGGAGGGAACAGAGCATTCTCTTTCAAGTTCTCTTTTACATTAATTACTTTGGACCAATACATGGCAAAAAAATAAAGCTTTGCAGATGTGGGTGACTTACATGGTATTTTAAGATCTAGTGTTTGCGTTGGGGTTTTTCTTAGCAGCTGAACATTTCCGATGAATGTTTCTGAAGTTACTGCAGACCATTTTCTTCCCATTCTATTATACTCTACTTCCACCTTTCAATGAGTGTGAATATGTAATGATGAAAATAACTACTATAAATAATGCATTGACTTTTTACATCTTCTTTCCAACAAAGGGAGAAATTCATTCTGAGCCACAGGGAGAACAGGGTGGCAGCTGCTGCAATTTCTCAATAGCCAAGGATTATGGACCTTTTGGGAAAAAAAACAGTTTGTTCTCCTCTTTGGGATGGGGTGGGAGGGGAAGTGGAGAGTGGCCATGTCGTTCTATGACTCCACCCTGCTGCCATTTTTTAACATGGGTCCTCCCCTAACTGAGTGTGGAAAAAGCTGGCAATGACAAGAGCGGTGTTCCTTTGCTTTCCCTTCTTTCTCAGGAGTTAAGGATCTTCAAGAAGATGGTAGAGGCAATGGTATGGATTTGCACAACCTTGGGCAGAAAATGGAATCATTTTACTCTTTGAGGCAAGGTATTAATTAAGTAAAATCTTGAGCTCATCCTCAAGGAATGGCTTCTCCTAGAAACAACATGGAATTTGGGGTCAGGAGACCTGGGATGAAGGCCCAGCTCTTCCACTTATGAGCTTTATCACTTTACTCAGGTAGCTTCACCTCTCTCTGGAATTAAGACTGTCATCACCGAATTATTTGTTTCTTCATTTCTTTATTTTCTCATGTGGATCCTCTTTCAGAACATTTGAAGCAGATTATGAAAAATTATATGTGCAGTAACACCTGAGGCTGATGATACAGAAATAGAAAAGCAGAACAAAGAAAAAGGAGAAAGCGTTCTAAACTCTACAGGTTGATATAATAGCCATAAATATTCATTACATTAGAATCTGAGATTCCTAGAAGCCAGGGCACGGAGGGAAAAATGAGGGTACATATATTTGGTTTTCATTAAGGAAAGTGAATATCAGTTCCTCTGAGGACATATAGCATTTTCCTGGCATCGCATTCTCCAAGAAATTGAAACCATATAAGGATAACAATGCCTAACTCCTGGGGTTGTTAAGTGCATTAAGTATATATAACAGCCTTTATAAATTGCAAGCTATTATTTAACACTAATTAATACATAAATATCTATTAAGCCTATTTCCAGAGACTGAAGTCAAAAGCAGAGAGCAGAGTTTTAATGTCTTACTTCTTTTTTAGTGGAAAGCATTTCCATACTGTACTCTATGTTTTCCTATCTTCCTTTCTTTTAGAGCAGGTCACACAGGGCATAATGGCAGAATAGCACTTTTAGAAGGGATTTGAGAGTTCATGACTGTAAATATCAATGACTGTAGTTTGCAGTAGCTATAGTTGTAGATAAATAGATAATCATAGGTGTGAGAAAATTATGTGGGATGAATGGAAAGGACTCAACCAAGGAGCCTTTTTCCTAGTTTGCTTTCTAGGGAACAAAAATGACCCATCTTAGTTTGCTTTTAAACGATTTGACTCTCATAAAGGTGGAATGAAACATGTGCAGATGTTCACCCCTTCAGCAGTGCAACATAGCTTGTTTTCTGTAAAACTGATTAGTGAACTCAAAGTTGAAGCAAGCAGCCTTCTCGCCAGTGATCTTCCCACCCCTAGACAATCTTCAAGGTCGTGTGTCTCTTCCTCCTCAATGACATTCAAAACATCATTCTTTGTTTCCTGTTCCCAACTCAATGATCCAGGAGTATCTTCTTGTCAACTTATCATTCCTCCTTTACCTCATTTACCCAGTTTGAGAATGCAGTGTGCATAAGGAGCATGCCCTCATACTTTAAGAAGTTGACCAAGGACAAAGGGTATGGTCTATCTGAAGCCTGTTCAGCAATATTAACAATACTTAACCTTGACTATCAGTATAAAAGCTCACAGAATACTTCTGTTTCCAAACTTGACTCCACCTGATCACGTGCAGCAAAGCCAATCTACTGATGCCAGGTTGTGGTGAAGGGAAGTGCAGCTTTTATGGTAAGGTGCCAATACAGGGAGCATAGGTGGCTCATGTTCAAAAACCCAGAACTCCTCCGAAGGGTTTCAGCAAAACATTTTTAAAGGCCAGGTGACGGAGGGGCATCCAGGGTATGCGATAAGCTCATGCACAGTTCTCTGATTGGTTGGTGGTGAAGTAAGAGGGTGATGTGGACAAGGTCGAGCATTATCAATCCTTAGGCACTTGTAGGTCTGGGGACTCTACCTGCTCCTGTTCATCAAGTAGTTAATTTCTTTCGTTTGGTCAGGTTTTTGCCATCCCTAAAACAACTCAGGAAATATCCATCAGATACTATTCTCTGGGTACTTCAGAGAGGAGCTAAAGTAGAGCATGTGGGGGAGGCGTATGTCCCTGGAAAGCCCCATAGGTCCTGCTTGGTTACGCTTCCTTATATACAGTTTCATTTAATCCTCACAGTTACTATGTGTGTTAATTCTCATCTTCTCCATTTTGCAAATGGAGTGTGACATATCTGAACTTGAATCTTATTTCTGTCCCTTATTAGCTATGGGAGCTCAGGCAAACATTAATATTTTTATGAATCAATGTCCTCACCTATGAAAGATGAATAAACACTGTAAAAGGTAATATCTGTGAAGCATCTTCAGAGGGGCAGACATAGAGTAGGTACATAATAATGGTGATTGCTACTATTATGTTATCTGAACAGAACTCTTGTAGCCACAGAAAACTACAAAATATTACAATATTCTTGAGAGTCATAGGCATGTTCTAGTAAAAACTTTCCTTGGGTAACATAATTTTCATAGTAATACTTTGATCCATAGTTTAAATTAGTGGGCAACATTGTATGTGTTTTTTTTTTAAAGAGCCCCAAACAAAAACCCATTTCTTGGGAATAAACCATAAAGTCTTCTAGGACTCTTTCCATGAAACTACCAAACAGTGATTAAATCTGTGAGAAGAATTTCTGTCTGAAACCAGGATTGGTTTGAGCTCTGCAATAAATGCAAGGCAGTTACAAGAGCTCTGAGTTTTAATCCTTAACATTTTCATATTATAGGAATCTTAACCATTGGTTCACAAATTACTATTTTTTTTTTTCATTTTTTAGGGTTGCACTAGGGACATATAGAAGTTCCCAGGTTAGGAACTGAATCAGAGCTTCATCTGCCCATCTACACCACAGCCACAGCAAAGCCAGATTTGAGCCACATCTGCAACCTACACCACAGTTCATGGCAATGCTGGATCCTTAACCCACTGCATGGGACCAGGGATCAAACCCACGTCCTCATGGATACTCGTCAGGTTCATTACCAATGAGCCACAATGGGAACTCCAAGTATTTTCTTATTTGATTTATTCCAGAGGAATCAGTTTATTTTCTAAGTATCTTCTAGGTGAGAATTACCAAAATAGCCCAACCTCTTCAGGTTGGAAAATTGTTTAAAGGTGATTTATCTGAACACAAGCCACAGACATTTTCCAGCAACCTCCTAATGTGCAGTCTTTGTCACTAGTTACTTCCATTTCTTATGCGTCTCTTGCAGTGAGAAGATCAAAGCACTCCCTAAGTCTTCCATGCCTCATTCTAAGTGGGCAGCCATGGCCTTGAGAAAGTCACTAACTGTAGTCACCATGTTCACTGATATAGTTCAGCTTTTCAGCCAGCACTGGGTCAGACTTAGGGAGCGCTTTGATCTTCTCACTGCAAGAGGCACATGGTCTCTGTGTCGAATGTCACCAGTGGCACTATTTCACAAGTTGTTGTACCCAAGTTGGCAGGAGGACTGGGCAAGAGTTAAAACTCAGAGTCAGGGATAGGTGTACACAAGCAAATACTCAGAGCCAAATACGCCGGTGCCAAAAGAAAGTTGTAATACAGGGAGCAAGATAAGATAGGGAGCCAGAGTCCAGCCCGGGGTTAGAGAGCAGGAACAGGCTGCATAGCAGCTGGAAAGCTGCTAAAGCTGTTCGTGTTGGACCACCTGCAAATGGCATAACTCATACACAGGAGCCCGTGGTGTCTCACAGACACTATGTACAGCAGAGATGATTCAGGATGCAAAGAATTTGAGCAACTACCATATCAAAGCTTTGCTATGTTACCAGGTAAATACACCTAAAACTCAATGGCTTAAAGCCAGCTCAACCAATGATAAATCACTATTTGTGTATGAAATGAAATATGCATTTCATTTTTGATATAACCATTCCCACTAATTTTGGAAAATTTTGAAATTTAATAGTTTTCCTTTTAAAAATTACTGGGTTTGATTCATTTGAGGATATTTAGCTAATTGGTCGAAGCATTCTTTCGTATTTTTAAAACATGCTCGTGATAACTTCATAGATGCTTCATTAAATGTGTCCTTTGTGTCCTGCTTTCTTTAATGAGTACTTTTACAAACTCTATAAATTGATTAAGTAAATTAACAAATACCTCTTTGCTTCCTTGTGATGAAGGATTACTGTTTTGTTGATCATAAAGAGAAGATCTGTTATGATGGTATTATGTATTAGACGTCAGGAACAATGAAGTGCAATGGAGGATTAAATTCAATGGAGGATTAAATTAAATATGAGATTAACTATAAAATCACAGTTCCCAGCATATGTTTTCTACTTTGTTAATACTTGTTCCTTTTACAGGAATGACAACTTCATGTTCATTACCAGATTGACTCGGTTGATATTTCATGTACCTCAGACTCACCAGATTTTTGCTAACTTTTCACTCCACATTGAATCCTACCAATCCCGCTTCTTATGATATGGAGAGGCGTGAAAGCAGATAAAGCAATATTCTTTAGAATCTGTGAGGTTCTAGTTTGTTTTATTTTTGTTTATTTCCCTAACTCCAGTTAGAAACAGCCTCTGGGAAAAGGATATTTCCACTTGACTCTATACTGGTTCCAGAGTTCCCAAGGCTAAACCTCGAGCCTTCTGTTCTCTCCCTTCTGGCCTCTGTGAGCAAAGGACGGAGGTATACCAGATGTCCCAAGGCTTGCCTTTCCCCACAGGACATGCTGTGGGCAAGGAAGCCAATTCAGTTATGCTCTAATGCCTTCTTTGCTTGAGCACCTCTCTATGGTGGCTGGCCAGATGAAGAGGTAGGGCATAAAGAGAAAAGAATTAACAAGATAAAGATACAGGATCGGAGTGTGCGAATGTGCAAGAAGAGACTGGAATTTATTAGAAGGAAAGCATTCAAGGTGAGCAGAGGGAAGGATCAATATATAGTCCTAGGTTGGTGAAAGAAAAAAATATGGTTTCGTTTGCCCATGCCTGCTTCTGCATAATTGCAAAGGCACGGTATCGGCTGCAAATATCTATAGAGAGACAGCATGGAGAGAATCAAAGTGAATGTTGGGCAGGGATGGCTGGGTGATATAAATCAGTGCGATAACCTGGCTACAGTGGGAGAAGAGCCAACTGTTTGAACATATATCTGAAAAAGGTTCAAGGCGTGGAGGAATCCCAATGAACTCTTGTAAGTATCAAATGTGCAATGCTGCATATTTAATATTAGAACAGAGTAGATGGTGAGTCAGAGTCTGAAGAATGAAACAAAGCTGAAAGGAAATTAGCAAAAAAAAATTGGGAAAATATCAGTGCAGAAACAGAATTAGAGATAAATAATAGAAATAAATGTTGAGAAGGGGAAAATATATATATATTAAAAAATGACCTAAAGAGGCCTTATCTACTCTATTGCTGTCTAAGAGGAGTAAGCTTTTAGTTGCTAAGAAGAAAGTGCTTATTCATTAGTTCAGAATCCTATCTAATTGAGACATCCTGAATTACCAATCACCAATGAAATATTTTCTCTAGATTTTTGCCCATATACGTCTCTTAAAAATGCCAAGTCTGTGAGTTGCCTACCCAGTAGTCATCATGCCATTCCTACTTGCTAAGAGAAACATGACTTTGCAGTGGGCAGAGAGCCTCTGATTTTAGGCAAGGTAGGTTCCTGACTTAGCCCCAGGGCAAGAGTCATGATTCTTCTAGGTCACTCTTGATAGTCTCATTCCCTTCTGTCAAAGGGCTTCTTCCAAAAAAGGCATGTGAATCAGTTCTGGTCAATGAGACATCAAGAAAAATCTAGCATTTCCCTTCTCGCCTCAAAATAGTATATAGGAACTTACCCTTTTCTGCTTGTAATACTGATGTGAAGACAGGATATCTGGAGATGTGGCAGCTATTTTGCAACCATGAGCCAACAAGTACAAAAAGATGGCAAAGTTGAAGGGTAGGAATTCCCGTGTGGCTCAGTGAGCTAAGGATCCAGGATTGTCACTGCAGTGGCTTAGATCATTGCTCTCACGAAGGTTCGATCCCTTCCGCATTCTAAGGATGCAGCCAAAACCAAAAGGTTGAAAGGTAGAAGGCGTCAGACTCCTGGCTGATCGTATTTAATAGCTGAGGCTATTTCTGCGACTGTCAGCTACCAGATGTGTTACATGCGTAAGCCTTATTTAGCTGGATTTTCTATTACTCGAACCCAAAAGCATTTAGTCTCTCAATCATATCTGGACCAGGCATTCAACCTATAACCTTCACTGAGTCTTTTAGGCTTTAAAAGAACACATTTGTTCAGTAGTTCAGGAAACTATTTAAATGAGCCCTCTCAAGCTAACATATTTAAAAATAATTTAGCACATTCTCTTGCTGTCACAGATCCAGAGAGCTTAAGCATGACAAGTTGTTCTACCTATTTTCATGTGTTATCCCTTTCTACTGGGGATATAAAAAGAGATACACAAGAAAATTAAAATATGAGCAAATTACAATAAAAAAAAACCTAAGGACATGAATAAACAATAACATTCCAGTTTTGACTCCTGATTAATCATTTTAACTAATATGTATTTAAGAATCATAAAGTCTTGGAGAGCAAAAAGGCTATAAATATGCTTTTATTTTATCTTGGGAACAAAATAGAGCAGCTCAAAGATCTAGCAGTGATCATTCAACTAGACAGCAACAAACAGGACCAGAGTATAATCTTTCTTTCATGCCAAAGCTTTTCTGCCTCATCATTCTGGCTTCCAAAGAAGGCCTAGAAACACTGTTGTAATTATTGGAATCTGTTCACTAGAAAACAATGGCCAAGAGTTCCTGTCACAGCTCAGTGGTTAACGAATCCGACTAGGAACCATGAGGTTGCAGGTTCGATCCCTGGCCTTACTCAGTGGGTTAAGGATCCAGCATTGCCATGAGCTGTGGTGTAGGTTGCAGATGCAGCTCGGATCTGGTGTTGCTGTGGCTCTGACGTTGGCCGGTGGCTACAGCTCCGATTCGACCCCTAGCCTGGGAACCTCCATATGCCGCAGGAGCAGCCCTAGAAAAGGCAGAAAGACAGAAAAAACAAAACAAAACAAACAATGGCCAGAGGTGCCTGTCCTGAAACATACCTCTTTGTTATCTTTAATTCTTCCCTTATTATGTCTTATTTGTATTCTTAGGCACTATACTGATACTTCTTCTCTTTTCATTTTTCTTTCCTATTCTTCCTTGTTTTGTTTCTTCTGTTCTGGTGACCTCAACTTTCCCTTCCCTCTTCTTGTAATTACCCAGGCTTATTTCACTTCCTTCCTTTCACTCTTCTCTCTATTCTGCCACCAAGTCCCAGCATCAAGCCCCCTATCCACTCACCCACTTTCTCTTCTGAACAAACTCCTAGGACTTAAGCAAATCATTGACTTTCACTGGCTCTTTTTACTTATTTATTTTTGCCTGGTTTCTTTGATATAATCTATTTTTATTTTTAAGCCCTCTTCTTATGCATGCTTTTTCAAATACACACTCTAACCTCATAATTATTATTTTATGCAGTATATCCTGCCGGTTTCCTCTGTTAGTAGAGCACTAGTCATCATAAGGACCTGGGCCTGGCACTCTAGCCTTATGCCACTGCTGACCTATAATTTCATGGTTGACCTGTAGATCTCTGCCAGGGATGGAAAATAAAGAGTGTGCCAATGCTGATGAGGGAGGTGAGGATAAGCAAGCAGAATCCAAAGAGGGGAGAGAAGTAAAAGAGAAGAGAAAATAAACAGCATTATATCCTACCATTTCAGAGCCATACTTTTACACACACACACACACACACACACACACACACACACACACACACGAAAGTGGACAGGCTTCCAGGTTGTTAGGATGAACTGTTGGAGAAGACATGGGGAACCCCCCCCAAATTAAGCATCTCACTTCATTGACCAACCAGACCTGAACAGGTTAGGGCTAGTGCCGAAAGAACCTGGGTTAAAGGTTAACGATAAAGGAGATATTGGTCAAGGTCTCTTCAGTGTTGATCAACCTGTGTTGCCAAACTAGAGGGTTCTTTTGTAGTGTCATTCACCCCCTGTGTTCGAGGAGGAGGAGGACATCAGGCAAACAGCAGGGGGAAGAGAATGGTATTTTCTGGGATTAACAGCTCACTTGAATTTATACATCCTTTGTAAGACAGGTCCAATGGTCCTAAGTTCGTTGTGGTTACAGGTTTATTGGTTTGCAATTGTATGGTAAAAATCCATTTCTTTTGAACATGGAAGTAAGCTCTGTGGCTGCCACTTTCCCAGTGTTCACTCCATCATGGAATTTGTATACCTTAATAGAAATGAACTCTCCATGATAGGAAAAATATCTTCTTATAAAAGAAGTTGCTTCGAAGATAGAAATAAAAACATATCAATTAAAAGTAGAATCATTTAAAATCTGGTCTCTTTCTGAATCACGGAATGAAAAGAATTATTCTATTTCTTATGACTCCCCCTGACCCTTGAGCCTTCATCTGCGTGTCCTTCTGAGTGTGTTGTTTGCTTATGTATTCGGAGTGCTTGAGGAAGGAAGAGGCGAGTGGAATCTCTATTTCACTGCTAACAAATAACTATGCAGCCCCTGTTCCATTGGCCACCCTTGCCTGGAACTAAAATTGAGGACTATGGGCTATGTATTAGTTTCTTAAGGAGGTTATAAAAAATTGCGACAAATGTAATGTCTTAAAACAACAGACATTTATTTTCTCACAGTCTGGAGGCCAGAAGTCAGAAATCAAGGTTTCTGTAGGGTTGGTTCCTTCTGAAGTTACTGAGGGAGGGTCTGTTCCTTGCCTCTCTTCCAACTTCAGGCGGCTCCTGGAAACCCTTGGTCTTCCTTGGATTGTAGCTGCATCACCCCGATCTCTTTCTCCATCTTCGCCTGATCTTCTTCCCCTGTGTCTGTCCCTGGGTGTGTCTACATCCCCCTCTCCTTTCTCTTATAAAGACACCCATTATTGGATTTGGGGCCCATCCTAATTCCAGGATGGTTTCATCTTAGCATCTTACCTAATTACATCGGCAAAGGCCTTATTTCCAAACACAGTCACATTCTAAGTAACTGAAGTTCTGAGTGTACATCAACCTGGGGGTGGGGAGACGCTATATAACCCACTATAGGCTTTAGCAGCAATTTTTAAAACATAGCTCAGGGAGTTCCCCTGGTGGCCCCAGGAGGTTAAGAACCTGACTAGTATCCACGCTAGGATCTGCCATTGCTCTGGCTGTGGCGTTGCCTGGCAGCTTCAGGTCTGATTCTCACCTCTAGCCTGGGAACTTTCATATGCTGTGGGTGCAGCCCTAAAAAAAAAAATATATATATATATATATATATATATATATACACATATACACACACATATATATAAAAATAACACATTTTGCAAATGTGTTAGGGTTTAGGGTTAGGGTTAGGGTTAGACTAACACGTTTGCAAAAAATCTAACTCAGCCTGGTTTAATGAAGCATGCAAAGCACCCTGGAATGTCCCAAACAGACATCCCTGCTCCATCCTGTGGACATCGCCCACGTGAATGACATGGCCTCCCATGCTTCCGCCCTCCTGTGGTCCATCATGGCCGTGCCTCTGCTCTGCTCTAATGGATGCCTGGATGAAGAGGGTAAGAAGGAACTCTTGAGTCCTCGTTCTTACCAGAACTTTAAAATTTTCCACAAATAGTGAACTTTTGTGTACTTGCACTTTACGTTCCTGAGAGCAGACCAAAACCTGCCTGAAATTCAAACATTCTGGGTCAGAAGTTCTCTGAGTCAACTACTCGGAATTATTCCTCCTCACTGACCTTGTCCAGTGTGCCTGCCCCCCACTCTCCAGTTTTCCCAGCCTTCCTGAGTGTCTTCTCTTTCCAATCCATATGCTTCTAAGACTGAGAGTGAACCAGTAACCTGATCGTTAAAGAGGGGGCTGCAGGGAAGGAGCCCAAACCAGAAGGGTCCCCTCATTGTTCTTGATCTCTCTCGGGCTCATGTGGCATTTACAGAAAGACGTTTTATTTGTTCTGCGCTCTCTGCCCTCCAGAAATGCCTGAACAAGTACACAGATTTAGGCGGAGTCCTTCCATTAAAAAACAGAAATGTCAACTGTAGACAGATTTCCAAGATCTCTTCTCTCTGCAACACACAATATATAAGAATATATCCCACTGGTTCATATTTAGGGAGCATTGAGTTACAAGATGGTCTAAATAAGATGTGTGTGAGAGACCTAGAAGTTGGCTACTTTAGACTGAGTTTCATTGTGTGTTAGTGTATCAGTGAGGTCTCCTTGGGTCGAGAATTTTGCCTTTAGGGTATGGGAAAAAATATACATGCCAAGAATATGGGAACACATAGCTTCATGCCATGGTCCTACACTATAGAAGACACTATGTTTCTTACATTTTTTTCTTTTTTTTAAATTAAAAAGTAGTTGGAGTTCCTGTTGTGGTGCAGTGGTTAACGAATCTGACTAGGAACCACGAGGTTGCAGGTTCGATCCCTGGCCTTGCTCAGTGGGTTAAGGATCTGGCGTTGCCGTGAGCTGTGGTGTAGGTTGCAGATGCAGCTCGGATCCCCCAAGTTGCTGTGGCTGTGGTGTAGGCCGGTGGCTACAGCTCCGATTAGACCCCTAGCCTGGGAACCTCCATATGCTGAGGGTGTGGCCCTTGGAAAGGCAAAAAGACAAAAAAAAAAAAAAAAGTAGTTGATTTACAATGTTGTGCCAATTTCCGCTGTATAGCAGCATGACCCAGTCATACATGCCTTTTCTTATATTGTCTTCCTTCATGGTCTATCCCAACAGACTGGATATGTGACCTGTGCTGTACAGTAGGACCTTATTGCTTATCCATTCTAAATGTAATAGTTTGCATCTACCAACCCCAGATGCCCAGTCCATCCCCCTATCTCCCCAGTCTCTTACATTTTTAAGTTCTGCAACTGGATTTTTAATTCTCTCTGCTGAGCCCATTCACATTAATCAAATTACAAAGCATTGATAAGCCAACATGCCAATTTATTAATTTACACTGAAAAATATTACTGCCAGGTGGATTTGTAATGCTGGCTGTGACTAGTTGAAGTATCTTCTCAATGGAAATGTGTCCTTGAGAAATAAAATCAAAATTTGAGGCTATCTTGGATTATTGAATGAGAGTAAAAGAAATGAATGACCTTAAGGCACAAAGCAACTTCTCTACCTTCAGGTAACAGGGACCATGCAAATTTCTCATCTGTACCAGAGTGTGCTCGAGTGATAATGCAACATGTGTCCTATCCAGCCCTCAAGTTTCAATGTTCTTTTTCCTTGTGTAAAGTCTCTGTGACTAAAATTGCACTCAGCATCAGAATTTTTGGCATTATTTCATCCATACCTCTCTGCTTGATTCTCAGAACGTTTTTAGATTTGGGTTTCCCGGGTGGGGATTTAGGAAGGTCTTACCTTGGACAATTTCATGTGACTCATCTTAGTGTGACATTACATTCTTGGGAAAATATTCTTTCCAAAAGTCTTCAATCATTTGTTCATGTGACTGTTATTATTTCAGTCAAGTTGAAGGGTGCACCATTTTTGGAATCCGCGGTCCTTTGGGTTAACCACACAAGGTCTCAAGGACACATGAAGACACAGTGGTCTCCGGTGTACTTAACTCCTAGAAGGAACATGGCCGAGTAAGGACAAGCAAAGAGCTAAGATTCAGGATATCTGGGTTATGGTCTCAGCTGTGCCTCAAAGTACCTGCAGCATAGGAAACTCATGCCTGTTTCCTCATATTTAAACATAGAGAACTAGGGCAGTTCATCTTCCCACCCGTGTAACTAGCACCTAGTAAGTACCCATGCTGGTTACTCACTCAGTCATCTCTCATAACTTGAACAATTTTACAAAATCTTGGAGAGTTAAAATGCAGAGTGGCGCACGACTTTTTTTTTTCTCTAATAGTAGATTTCCATTTATGCATTCAGTGAATATTCATTGCAAACTGTAATGTGTCAGGCAAGATCTGTGACCATGAAGAGCTTATTGGAATGGACAATCTCAAGCTTTTGAGTCCTATTCTACATCCTTCTTTCCCCCACTCAATCCTCAGTATCCATCTATGATCTTCTTTGTATTCTAACATCTAATCATCTCTCTTTCCAACCAACTCCCTCTCTCCCTGTTTCCCTTTCCCGTGATGACTCCGAGATCTGTTTTGCTCTGGGACTCACTGGTTTTCAACTCTTTTATCTCGGGAGGGCTGCCTTCAGCTTTGCAATGCAAGTTCAAAAGTTTAGGAAAAGCAGATTCTAACCAAAAAGCAGAGTCTGAAGGATTCCAGTGGTCTTCCACTTACCTAATCCTGGAACGTGAATTGCTCACATCTGCAACCCTGGAAGGTCACACTGGGTGCTTTATCCTAGTGGAAGATTGCTCTGAGAATCAAGAGCACCTCCCAGATCACCTCCATCTTACACCCCTTCTTGCACATCCCCCACAGGGTGCCTGGGAAGGAATCCAGCCAACGTGCTGCAGCCACACATGTGTCTTCACTCACACTCCAGCCCCCGCAGCCTTTACAGGTTGCTGCCCTCCCAGACCACCCACAGTGCCCTCCCCTGGGTCCTCAGCATCGTCTCCCTCCCCTCGCCTCTCAGCCCTGCCCCAACCTGCACTTATTTCCGCCAATGCCCTTAGGAAGATTTTAAAGAGAAACGTGATTTTAAATATCATAACCTTTTACATTTGAATAAAAACAAACCAACAAAGTTCAGCAGCAACTCACACAGTACTGACTGCAAAAATGAACCAATAAGGACCTACCGTATAGCCCAGGGAACTATACTCAATATTTTGTAATAATTTATAGGGGAAAAGAACCCAAAAAAGAATATATATTATGCATATACATATATATATATACACATAGTATATATGTGGGTATCTTTATGCATATATACAATTATAGATGTATACCCACATATGTATTTTTCACTTTGATATTTTATTCACTCCATCATATCCAAATACTATTTAGACCTAATTATTAGGTTGAACAATTATTAGGTTGAACGAATATTTTAAACAATGAGCTATTTTACTTTTTTTGCGTATTGTCTTCAAAACCCAGCATTTTAGTGTCTCAATTTGAACATTATCCTTTCATGAGAAAGACTTGATCTGTATTTAGATTTCATAAAATTCAGTTGAAAAAATAGATTCACACACTCAAGTTCCTAACATAATTAAAATCGTTTCCTAATACCTAAGTTAACATTCCACAGTCACGCTTGCTGGTTTCATGTGCCCCCTAACTCATGGCTAGTGACTGCTGCACTACATATAATTCTCTCTCCCTCTGCCTCTCTCTCTCACTCTGCATATATAATATATATAGTTATACATACGTCTATGTATCACTGAGTCCTTATGCTGTATACCTGAAACTAATACAACATTGTAAATCAACTATACTTCAATAAAAATTTTTAAATTTTAAAAAATTTTTCAAAAGAATGAAGAGGGGAGAGGCACAGGAAACCAAAAGGGGGCTGTCCCTAGTGCAGGGATGGAGGTTGGTTGCAAGTCTACCTGGCGAGTGCCATCTGAGACAGCAGAAGGTCTACAGACTCAGTGGATGTCCTCCCTGGTCCAATGACCTAAGACCCAAGACAACCAGAATCCCAGATCACCGAATCCCCCTGCTTAACAGTTTTCTCTGATCCAAACGATTGGCCTATGCCAGCATGTTGATATTCTGGGTCCAGGGTTTCAGGGGCATGATGAAGATGAATGATGCGTCTGGGCTATAGTTCAGGATGGTGGGATGGAGTCACAGGATGCCTAAGAGATCAGGCAGAGTATGGCCAGATGTTGACTCTCTCCAGTGACCCCTCTGAGTGCCACTAGGCTCCTTGTTTGCTCTGTATTAGGATTTGTGTCCACCGAGTCGTGTGCTGCTGCTCTACCGCAGGGTGGGTAAGCACAATCACCCCCATCCGCTCCCCCACAAAAGTTAAATCACAGCTATAGGGAAACATATTTTTACAAATATAGCAATTGTTTCTCTAAAGGATCAGCTCCTGATCAATAGATTAATGTGATTTTACAGATGCCTTCAGCCCTGTTTTGGGGCGCTTGGCTGCAGAATCAGGTACACCAGCGGTTGATCATTGGAACTCTGCAAGTTCCATTTTAAAAATTTGTCATAAAAAAGATAATTGGGGGAAAATGGAACACGCGTAAGAGTCTTTACTATAGCATTGTATTATTTGTAAAACTTGATAAATAACCAAATATCAGTTGATTAATAAATTGTCATGTATACATATAATGGGACATGGGAGAGTCATTAAAAGTGTCTATGTTTACTCACGGATAAAGAAATCCCTTGGGATTCATTGTTAAATGCAGAAAGTCAAAAAAAAAAAAACAAAAAAACACATGTATGATCCTATTTATAAGTTTATACTAATATACCCGCCCCACACATATACAGAAAGATAGTAACCAAAATAGTGAACACTCCCTGTTAAATCCCCAAGTGGAATTTCACATGATTCCAAATTTTCTTTTTTCTATTTTTCTGTATTCTTGGAGTCTTCTACAGTAAAGTAAGTAGTTTTTAGGATTAGGGGAAAGTGCTTGATTACGACCTGTATTCTGAGGATAGGACGAGGAACGTATATGGGCTTTAGAATCAGACAGAGGTGGGAGTTCTTGTTGTGGCACAGCGATTCCGACGAGGAACCATGAGGCAGCGGGTTCAATCCCTGGCCTCACTCAGTGGGTTCAGGATCCAGTGTTGCCGTGAGCTGTGGTTTAGGCTGCAGACGAGGCTCCGATCTGGTGTTGCTGTGGCTGTGGTGTAGGCCGGCAGCTGTAGCTCCAATTAGACCCCTAGCCTGGAAACCTGCATATGCCACGGGTGCAGCCCTAAAAAGCAGTTTAATCCTAACTCTCACTTACTTGTTATGTGGTGACCCTGGGCAGGTCATTTAACTGCTCTGAGCTTCACTGATACAATTATTCCTTACCTACCACAACGGTTGCTTCAGGGTAGTATGAGGTAATAGAGGCAAAATGTTTTGAAATATTACTCAGTGTAGCTTTTTTTTAACCCTTTTTCAAGGCTAGAGCCTTTCCATCCCTCCAACTAAATGAGGCAAGGTGAGAGTCAGGAAAAAAGGGACATGGAAAATAGGGAGACAAATTTCATGGAATCAGTAGTCACATTTTTAAATCCTAAAAATTATTGAAATTTTTAGAAGAGACAAAAGATCTGAAAACCAAAGTGCCATCTAAAAAATACTTTTCATACTTTTTTTTTTCAGGAGTGGTATGTACGTACCTGTGGACCTTCATGCTTTTTAAAATAATTTTTTCTTTTATATTGGAGTATAATTGATGTACAATATTGCGTTAGTTCCAGGAGTACAGCAAAGTGATTCAGTTATACATATTCATACATCCATTTTTTTTCAGATTCTTCTCCCACGTAAGTTATTATAGCCTTTCATTCTTTTTTAATGTTCTCATATTGCAAGTACAATTCTTGAAATAAAACACTTTAAATTTTAAAAGAGAAGAATTGAACCTCCGACTTCCAAACAAAATCTCCAAATACACCAAGTTCGGTTACTCGGTCACAGGACACAATACTTCATTCATTCAACAAATTATTCTTTCCAGGCATTCGTCTAAGCACTGGGAATGTAGCAGTGAGGAAAACAAACAAAAATTCTGAATTTTTAAAGTTTACTTTGTAAAAATAGGCAATACATTCTCATGACACATACACACATAAAGGGGAAAGTACAGAGTAGAGAGGATTGGGAATTCCCATTGTGACACAGCAGAAATGAATCTCACTGGTATCCACGAGGATGTGGGTTCGATCCCTGGCCTGGCTCAGTGGGTTAAGGATCTGGTGTTTCTGTGAGCTGTGGCGTAGGTCAAAGATGCAGCTGGGGTCCTGTGTTGCTGTGGCTGTGGTGCAGGCCAGCAGCTGCAGTTCCAATTTGACACCTACCCTGGGAAATTCCATATGCCTTGGGTGCGGCCCTAAAAAAGCAAAAAAATCAAAATAAAAATAAATAAAAAAAATAGTGGAGAGGGTGAGAGGAAACTGGAACTGAGGTATTGCTGATGGCTGATTCTAAATTGATTTCAACTCCTATGGAAGGTAATTTAACATCATGCTGCAAGGTTGACTATCTGGTACTCTATGACAGAACAATCCCACTCCAAGGTATATTCCCAAGACACTTAACAGAACTTGCACACCTGTATCAGGAAACTTCTACAAGAATGGTTGCAGCAAAGATGTTTACAAGAGCACAAAATTGAAAACAATCAAATGTCCAGGAACAGAAGAATGGATTAATAAAAGGAAGTATTTTCAGACAATGTTGAAAACAAATAAACCACAACTTGTCTTGGAAAGATAATTGCAGCAGAGGCCATTTTCCAAAAATGGCTACAATAGTACTTCTGGTCTCAAATGTCCTCCCAGAACCTTCTCCACCCTCTCCAACCCCTCCCATGAAGAGGTGGAGTCTGGGTTTCCTCCCTTTGAATTTGGGTGGGTCTTTGTGACTGCCTTTGTGACTTGAGGACAAAAGCTATGTGACTTCTGAGGGCTGGCCATAAAGACAGTGTAGTTTCCACCTACCCTTTGGAGCCCTGAGCTGCTTTGTAACATGTCTGATGACCCTACCACCACCAAGCTAGTGACACCCCATGGAAAGACATAGATGTAGAGCTAGAGAGAGCCTGAGAAGCTGGGCTTGCTCCAGTTTCTGCAGCTCAAGTCTTACCAGCCCAGGAAGCAGGAATGTGAGTGAACATGTCCCAGAGATGATTCAGGCTCTAGAAATCATTCGACTCCAAACATATAAGAGACCCTGAGCCAGAACCGTGCTTCTCTCCAACTCCTGATTCCAGAGACACCATAAGATGTCCACCTTTGCCATCAGCTATAAATGATGGTTGTTGTTTTAAGCTACTGAGTTTTGCAGTGATACATAAGGATGGACAAGGACAGATGACCGCAACAATGATATTGATTGAAACAAAGAAAAGGCAAGTTCCTGTTGTGGCTCAGCAGTAACAAACCCAACTAGGATCCATGAGGATGTGAGTTCGATCCCTGGCCTCGCTCAGTGGATTAAGGAGCCAGCACTGCCATGACCTGAGGTGTAGGTTGCAGACCAGGCTCGGATCTGGCGTTGCTTGTGGCTGTGGTGTAGGGCGGCAGCTACAGCTCCAATTCAACCCCTAGCCTGGGAACTTCCATATGCTGCGGGTGCAGCCCTAAAAAGCAAAAAATGAAATAAAATAAATAAAATGTTGCCCAACTTTTAATTTACAATCCTTTTAAATCAGAATGTTGTAAGTATGTCTCATACGTAACATAGCTTTGGCTTTTGAGAGCAATCTGTAATCGTTCTTTCATAAAGAGTGAAACCTATGTGAATTAATTGTGAGAGCTATCTTAGTTCTGTCATTTCTTCAGTCAATATTTGTTGAGTATCTTCTACTCCAGATATAATAGGAGCTGAGAATAGGGAAGTGATAGATGATTGATGATGGATATATATACAGAGAGAGAGAGGTGGGTACCAGAAATGTGAGTAAAGAAAGTGATTGACTCTCTCTCTCTATTGTCTTTCTATTTGTCTGTCTGTCTGTCTATTTATCTATCTATTTATTGATCTATCTACTATCACTTCTGTATTTCCATTTCTTTTTTTTTTTTTTTTTTTTTTGGTCTTTTTGTCTTTGTTGTTGTTGTTGTTGTTGCTATTTCTTGGGCCGCTCCCGCGGCATATGGAGGTTCCCAGGCTAGCGGTCAAATCGGAGCTGTAGCCACCAGCCTACGCCAGAGCCACAGCAACGTGGGATCCGAGCCGAGTCTGCAACCTACACCACAGCTCACGGCAACGCCGGATCGTTAACCCACTGAGCAAGGGCAGGGACCGAACCCGCAACCTCATGGTTCCTAGTCGGATTCGTTAACCACTGCGCCACAACAGGAACTCCCCTGTATTTCCATTTCTATGTAGCTTGCCATATAATGTGAGGAAAGAGACTAAACCTAATATTATGTTTTCAGTTTTATAGGCTATTTACTTAAGCCTTTAACTCTGTGGTCTATATTCTTTGTGACCATGTGTTTGTGCAGTTCTTCTCTTATTTAGAAATTGTGTATTCTTATACGAGTGGAATCTTTATAATTATAACAATATAATATCCTTAGTTTTTCATTTCTGGAGACAGTATCTATTAACTTTCTATTATGAGCAATGATGAAATTAGCATATTTCTTGTTTCCTCTCTCCTCTCCTTCTCCATCTCTATTATCTTTTTAAATGTTTAATAGTATGGTTACATGTGCAAATATTTCGATTACTTGATCTGTCAACTTGAAATGATATCTCCTGACTCTCAACTGTTATAGATGAAGCAATCAGCAGACACACTCCAACTCCCATTTTCCCTTTTCCTTTCCAAATTTTCGTTAAATACTTTCTAAAGTGTTAGAGCGTATAACACATATGTCTGTCCTGTCATCACATTCCCTCACATTGGTTTAATCTTTGCCTTTAGTTAAATTGATTCCACACCCCCTGCCATTGCATCAGCCAGTTTCCAAAGTCATCTCCAGTAATTTCATCAAGAAAAATTAATTAAGACAATATTCCCTGTGTTCAAAACAGCCTGGACCAGACTTTAGTCTTTCTATTTGAGGGATAGTTCGGCTGGATATTTAATCTTTGCTTCACACTTCCCTCTAGGAATATGGTAGAAGTATTCAAAATACTGACAGTTTGGTACCTGCTCTTTATATTCTGGAACAGCTTGCTGTTCTTGAATGTATTTTTTTCTTTCTTAGAATATCTTTTCATGATGCTCTAGCACCTGGGCTTTGCACTAGAAGTCTTGGAGTCGGGAAGGCCACCCCGGGGGATCTTCCCAGCAGTAACACGTCTCTCCCTGTTCTAACACAGAAGTAGGCTCATTTCTGCATTTATGGCTCAGCTGTGGGACTCTTTGTTCAGCCCTCCCTCTGCTGCTTATCTGAACCAAAGGGATCTAGAGGGCCTTTGCTAGAGCCCTGCTCACCCTAGTTCCTGACCATTTCTTGTAAATAAGTGAAGTAGTGTTTGCACTTTAGGGAGATCCCTTTATCTTCAAGAGGTGGCTTAATCTGAGCTCTGGAATTTTCTGGCCTTCTCTCTCTCCATTTCCTCCTGGGGCTTGTGGTCATTCTTATCTGACTTTGAAGTCAGTAGATTTTAGTGGATTATATGTGTCATTTCACAAAAAGCTAAGTCTGCAAGGTCCATATTTAATGCCTAAGGCTTTTGGCTTTTTCCTAGGAGAAGGGGCAAAAAGCTGACTTATGCAATGCTTTTTGTGTAAAATATTTCAAAGCCCTTTTGGCTTGCCAGAAGTGGGCTTAATGAGGGGAAAAAAAAAAAAGAAGAAGAAGAAAAAGGATCTGTAGTTTCCAAAAATCAGAGCATAGATTTTTACTCCATAAATTAACTGAAGAAAACCCATATGATGATTACAGAGCTGGGTCCTTCATCCCAAATGTGATTAGAGAAAAATCTGATGGCTGAAATGAATTGTTTTGGAGGAAACATGCCTTGGTCATAAGAAGCCTCTAGGAAGTATCCAGGACTTGGTCCTCATTTAAAATCTGAATTGGAATTTGCACTGCAGCACAGTGGGTTAATGATCCAGCTTGTCTCTGTGGAGGCACTGGTTTGATCCCTGACCTGGCACAGCGAAATAAGGATCCACCGTTGCTGCAGCTGTGGCGAAAATCGCAGCTGTGGCAAAAGTCACAGCTCTGGCTCAGATTCCATCCCTGGCCTAGGGAACTTCCACATGCCTCAGGGGCAGCCAGAAAAGAAAAATAAAATAAAATAAAGTCTGAATTATGAATAGAGATAGCAGCATAAACTCAATATTTGGAGCAGAAGGGTGATGGCTTAGCTTCCCAAGGTATAACTTGGGAAAGTGTGTTTTGGAGAAAGTCTCCAGCATAGCACCTGAGGAGTGGGAAAGAGAAGCTGAGGAAGTTGTCTTTGCCAAAAGTTCCCATGGACACAGAAGTGGCACAACCAAGGAAGAAGTAAGACTGCATAGACCGGGGCTACGGAGGAACCACAGGTATCAGCAACAGGTGCCAGGCCATGACGACAGAGATGATGCAGGTAACCTGCGTTTCCTTGGAGACCAGCAAGCTCCGAAGACGTTGCTTGGACCTAATACCTGTCCCCAAAGCCAGGATAAGACAAAAGCAGCAGGATTCCTCCCAATGCAGATTATCCCAGAAAAGAAGGAAGAAGAGGTAGGGCGTATTGAAGTGACTAAATATTTAACTTGATAAGTTGTAAATGCCTGAGTAATTTTGAATTGCTCACATTATCTTCTGCGATCTTCCAAAGGGAAGCTGTAGAATTGAATTAATTTCACTTGCAGAGAAATAAACACTCTTAAGAGTTTTGCACCCATAGGTTAGTGACTGTAAAACTCTAAATCTGCTCCATGTGGGGGCTTGCCTGAAATTCCAAGGAACATTCATATAAGGCATACTTGCATCATGAACGAATTCCAACCTTGGACAACAATCAGAGCAAGTCCGAACCATGATGCCGCGAGAGGCCTGTTTGCAGAGAGCCAAAGTTTGGAACCTCCAACTGTGATATTAACTGTGACTCTGAAATGTCAAAGGAAAAGTCTTCTACTCACAAAGGGAAGGCTGATTCTAGGGATCCCAGCATAGGCCATCGTTGTGATGATGGCAGATATTTGAAGAGTGTGACTTTGCAAGAAGAAACAAGATCCCCTGTGCAACGTGTGAGAACTCATAGCTAGTGATTTAGAAGCTAAATAAACTGAAGGGAGGAAAGTCCTTGAGACTCTGGAGCATGGAGATACCACGGTACTGCAAGAGCCAAGGATTGATTCATCAGTATCTATCATCCTGTTATCCAGATGGCCTGGACACAGTGACTGGAGAACCACCACTCCTGGGAACCAGGGGACATCCTAGGAGATTTCAACTGGAGTCCTATACATCATTTCCTATAGCCCTAAGCCAAGACACCTCAGTTTTCCCAGCCACATGAAAGCCTCTACCTAGAAGGTGAAAGTAAGGAAAGAGAAATTCTTGGGAAACCCGTGATGATACTTCAGTGGAAACAAGCAGCAACTTCACTCATGTAACTCCAGAGACTCTGGGGAGCAGGTTATGGGTAAACAAAATTTGAACAGGGACTTAGCTATGATACTTTTCACAAAATATTTCCCTCCCTAGGGATGCAAATATTTATTAAGGGGATTTAAGAAAGAAGATAACATTTAATTTTATTTAATTTTATTTATTTTTGCATTTTAGGGCCATACCCACGGCACATGGAAGTTCCCAGGCTGGGGGTTAAATCGGAGCTACAGCTGCCAGGCTACACCACAGCCACAGCAACTTGGGATCAGAACTGCATCTGCAACCTACACCACAGCTCACAGCAACACTGAATCCTTAACCCACTGAGCAAGGCCAAGGATCGAACCTGCATCCTCATGGATCCTCATCAGGATTGTTAACCGCTAAGCCATGAAAGGAACTCCTAACAACATTTTTGAAAATTTAATTAATGCCATTTATGTTTGTAGTCTTTCTTAAGTTCTTAATAGTCTCAAGACTCTATTTGACTGAATAAATAGTATTCATTGCTTTAGGAGGAGGTCAGGTCCAATTGAGAACAAAAAAGTCACCATTTCATTTTAGTTTGGTGGTAGAAGCTTGACAAATCCAGAATAGGCAAGCAAGAGGGTAAATTCAAGAGGGTCAGTCGTGTCTACAAACTCAAGATAGGAAGCAAGAAGTTCAGGGGATCCTAGAATAGAAGGGCAATAGCTTGGCTGGCCCAGGTAAAGCCCACTGCACTGAACATTTTCTAGAGAAGGTTTAAATCCAACATCAAACCAAATTCTCTTAGCTAACAGTGGCTGCATAAGATCTCTCAACTCTTGGAGTCCCTGACCTGAGTGTGGTGTGGAGAAAGCCACTGGTGACTTACAATGAGAGGTGGACTAAAAGATATGTCATCGGAGTTCCCGTTGTGGCGCAGCGGTTAACAAATCCAACTAGGAACCATAAGGTTGTGGGTTCGATCCCTGCCCTTGCTCAGTGGGTTAACGATCCGGCGTTGCCGTGAGCTGTGGTATAGGTTGCAGACGCGGCTCGGATCCCATGTTGCTGTGGCTCTGGCATAGGCCGGTGGCTATGGCTCCGATTGGACCCCTAGCCTGGGAACCTCCCTATGCTGCGGGAGCGGCCCAAGAAATAGCAAGACAAAAAAAAAAAAAAAAAGAGAGAGATACGTCATCTTTGAAAGAAGGAAGATGGAGAAAGTGTGGTCTGACAACCGGAGGCCACGAGAGATGTGATCATCAGGAGACATACAGATACTCAAATTCAGGCAGGACCAGCCACAGCTTGCTGGACCAAATAAGCACAGCTGATAACACCTAGATCAGATGACACATGCCTAGGCCAGGACAATACTTTTGCCAGCGTCTCCCTCAACACCTTTCTGACCCAGGCCTTCGTTCGCCCTCTGCCTTCAAATAGAATGAGGGAGAATCATGGATGGATTGATTCAAAACTTTAAATTGACCACATTCCAAAAAATCACCAAGTAAACTTGAATTGGCAATTCGAACATTTCCACCATCCGAGAGATGGAGGATTCCTAAAGTAGTTTCAGTTATAATGGGGCAAAGACAAGCAATTGCAGGAGTTCCCCCTGTGGTGCAGTGGTGATGGGTTAAGAATCTGACTGCAGTGACTTTGATTGCTGCAGAGGCACAGGTTCGATCCCCCATCCAGTGCAGTGGGTTAAAGGATCTGGTGTTGCCGCAGCCTGGCTTGGATTGAGTCCTGGTCATGAGAACTTCCATATGCCCAGGATGTGGCCATTAAAAAAAAGAAAGAAGTACTGATAGATAAACTCTTTGGTTCTTAGGGTGGTGATACAATTATGGGAACATGGTGGAGGAAAAGGCTGAAGGCAGGTTCCCATTGTGGCTCAGCAGTAACAAACCCGACTAGTATCCATGAGTATGTGGGTTTGATCCCTGGCCTCACTCAGTAAGTTAAGGATCTGGTGTTGCCAGGAGCTGTGGTATCCATCACAGACAGGGCTTGGATCCCTCGTTGCTGTGGCTGTGGTGATGGCTGGCAGCTGCATCATATGACCCCAGCCCGGGAATTTCCATATGCTGCAGGTGCAGCTCTAAGAAGACCAAAAAAAAAAAAAACCCAAAAAACAAAAAACAACAAACAAACAAACAAAAAAAAAGACTGAAGGAAAAAACTAATGTTTGAGCAGAGAGAGCCTTCTAGGAAATTTTATCTAGTTTGTAATTTTGCTTGGAAAGGAAAACAAGGCTCATCTGGCCCCCAAGTCACCATGAATCATTTGTACCCGGATGCTATTTAAATAATGAATAATAAGAAACTTAGCTTAATATTCCTGCCAAGCAGCCTGTATTGAAAAATCAAAAAATTGTAATGGCTTGATAAATCTGAGATAGAGTAGATGTGTTCACTGGTCTTGAAGGCCAGCACATGGTAGGAGCCCAGCGACCTGCTCTTCTTCCCATTAATGGACTCTACCAGGGCACCTATTTATATTCCAAAGTCAAGCCACCACCTTTCTTGGAAAATATTGCCAAAATGAACCCTGCCAGTAGTTCCCATCTTGGCGCAGCAGAAATGAATCTGACTAGAATCTATGAGGACCCAGGTTCAATCCATGGCCTCACTCATTGGGTTAAGGATCCGGCATAACCATGAGCTATGGTGCAGGTCACAGATGCAGCTCTGATCTGGCACTGCTGTGGCTGTGGCATAGGCCAGCAGCTACAGCTCCAGTTCAACCCCTAGCCTGGGAACCTCCATATACTGGGGGTGCAGCACTAAGAGGACAAAAGCCAAAAAAAAAAAAAAAAAATATATATATATATATATATATATGAACCCTGCCATTATGTATTGCCTCTTCTTACTTTCTAGAACTTCCAGCACTTTCCACTTTGTATTTGTTCACCTCATCTTTTTCTTTTCAACATGCGTTTTTAAAATAATGCAAATTAATTACATTTTTTTTTTTTATCTTTTTAGGGCCGCACCTGCAGCATATGGAAGTTCCCCGACTAGGGGTCCAATCAGAGCTGTAGCTGTGGGCCTACACCAGAGCCACAGCAATGCAGGATCCAAGCTGCATCTGTGACCTACACCACAGCTCACAGCAACGCCAGATCCTTAACCCACTGAGTGAGGCCGGGAATCGACCCCGATCCTCATGGATACTATTCAGGTTCATAACCCACTGAGTCACAGTGGGAGCTCCTGCCTAAGGCTTCTAATCATTTACTAAATAAGCCTGGAAGAGCAAAAGTTGTCGCTGAACCACAATGGGAACTCCCTAATTATGTATTTTTTTATTTGTAATATTTTTGTTGGTTACTTTGATCAGCATATAAAGAGCTAAGTTTATTCTTTATGTGTGACTGCGATGATTCCAAATCACACTGGAAGTAGGTTCCTTCCGTCAAGTCTACTTCCTAAATCACGTATTTATAAACTTCAATCATTTCCTGCTCAGAATTTCCTACTACTTCCTTTGACTTTCTTCTAAGTTTGCAGATTCTTCTTTATTTGGGACTTGTACAGCTTTGTTTATTGACTGTAAACACCTAATCACATTTTATCTTTATCTAGTTGGAATCACAACTTTAAATGTAGGAGTTCCCGTTGTGGCTCAGCAGGTTAAGAACCTGACATAGTATCCATGATCCCTGGCCTCCCTCAGTGGGTTAAGGGTCTGTACGTTGCCATGAGCTGCAGTGTAGTTTGCAGATGTGGCTGGGATCTGGTGTTGCCATGGCTGTGGTGTAGGCCTCAGCCGCAGCGCTGATCCCACCCCTAGTGCAGGAATTTCCACATGCTGTGGGTGCAGCCCTAAAAGGAAAAACAAAACAAAACAAACAAAACGAAACAAAACAACTTTAACTGTAAAAGATGATATTAAAATGCAAAAAAAAAAATACTATTTTTTCCTGCTCTCAACACCTATTCCTCAGAACTATTAATCTTTAGTCTTAAATCTTCTCTCAGACCAGGCACTCCTGTCATGGCTCAGCGGTTAACAAACCTGAATAGCATCCATGAGGACTCAGGTTCCATCCCTGGCCTCCTTCACTAGGTTAAGAATCCAGCTTTGCTGTGGCTGTGGTGTAGGCTGGCAGCTGTAGCTCTGATTGGACTCCAAGCCTGGGAACCTCCATATGCCTAGGGTGTGGCCCTAGAAAAGACAAAAAAAAAAATCCCTCTGGATACTGTCCTGAGAAGTGTCTATAAAGAAGCGAGGACAGGAGTTCCCGTGGTGCAGTGGTTAACGAATCCGACTAGGAACCATGAGGTTGCGAGTTCGATCCCTGGCCTTGCTCAGTGGGTTAAGGATCCGGCGTTGCCGTGAGCTGTGGTGTAGGTTGCAGACGTGGCTCAGATCCCGAGTTGCTGTGGCTGTGATGTAGGCTGGGTGGCTACAGCTCTGTTTCAACCCCTAGCCTGGGAACCTCCATATGCCGCAGGAATGGCCCAAGAAATAGCAAAAAAAAGCGAGGACAGAACCAGAGAATCAATTTAAGAGGCTCCTGTGATATTCATGGCGAAAGGTGAAGGGAAGTAACAATGGAGCTGGTGAGTGAATACCAGATTCTGGATATAATTTGAAAAAAGAAAGAATAGAGATTAACATGCCAAGAGAAGTAAGCCAGAGAGAGCGAGACAAGTATCATGTGATATTGCTTATATGTGGAATAAAAAAAAAAAAAGATACAAGTGCACTTATTTACAAAACAGAAACAGACCTGCAGACATAGAAAACAAACTTATAATTACCAAAGAAGAAAGATGGCAGGAGGGATAAATTAGGAGTTTGGGATAAACATATACACACTGCTATATATAAAACAGATTACCAACAAGGACCAACTGTATAGCACAGGGAACTATACTGAATATCTCCTAATAACCTATGAGGGAAAAGAATCTAAAAAAACTTTTATGTATTTAGTCTAAATATGTGTGTGTGTGTGTGTGTTTGTGTGTGTATAACAGCCACTTTGCTGTACATCCGAAACTAACACAATATTGTAAATCAATTATACTACAATTAAAAAAAAAAGAATTGGAAGTTCTCATTGTGGTGCAGCCAAAATGAATCCGACTAGTATCCATGAGGAGGTGGGTTCCATCCCTCGCCTTGCTCGGTGGGTTGAGGATCTGGTGTTGCTGTGAGCTGTGGTGTAGGTCATAGATATGGCTTGGATCCTTTGTTGTTGTGGCTGTGGGGTAGGCCAACAGTTGTAGCTCCGATTTGACCCCTTGCCTGGGAACGTCCATATTCCTTGGGTGTGGCCCTAAAAAGACAAAAAAAAAAAAAAAATCCATAGGACTTGCTGGCTGGTCATATATGATCTATAAGAAAATGAGTCAAGGATATTAGTAAGGGTTTTACCCTAACAGTGGAGGAAGAGAAGTAACATTATCTATTGGGACAAAGATGACAAGGATGAATTCATGCTTGGGTCGGGGCAGGTAAGATCTGGAGTTCAGTTTCAGATAAGTTAATTCCATGTGCCCATCATACACCTGAGTGTAGCTATAGAGAGTGGAATATATCCATCCGGAGTGAAGGGCACCTTGAGATAATACATTTGAGAATGACAATTATCAGCACGGAGATGACATTTAAAGCCCTCAGGGCTGGATGAGCTCACTAAAGGAGTGGACAGAGACAGTTAAGAGATCCATCAGTGAATGTGGGTTCTCCAGCCTTGGAAGAATCAGGAAAACAAAGCAGAAAAAAACAAAAGAAAGAATGAATGAGATAATGTGGTGTTCGAGAAGGCAAGGAGAGAAAATGTTTCAAGGAGGAGAGGGTGTTTTACTATCTCTGTAACTATTGGCTAGTGTTTGTGTTAAACTTCTTTTTTTTTTTTTTTTTTGCTTTTCGGGCCACCCCTAAAAAGTAGGTTCCCAGGCTATGGATGGAATCAGAGCTGTAGCTGCTGTCCTATGCCACAGCCACAGCAAGCTCAGATCTGAGCCGCATCTGCGATCTACACCACGGCTCAAGGCAAAGCCGGGTCCTTAGCCCACTGAGCGAGGCCAGGGATCAAACCTGCGTCCTCATGGATGCTTCATTTCTGCTGAGCCACAGTGGGAACTCGTTAACCTTCATCTTCTGGACCTCTCTGTGCCAATTCTGCTGATAGGTCAAGATGATGCAGACTGAGGTTGTACCTCCAGGTTGAAACCTTAGATGTCATTTTTGTTGACCTTAACAAATGCAGTCTTAGTAGAGCGGTGGGGAGGAAGGTCTTATGGGATTGTTTTCAAGAGAGGATGGGACAGGAGAGATTTGAAGACAGGGAGAAAAATAAGAGTACTTCTTGGCAGACTTTTGTCATAACGAACAGGGAAAGAGAGTAGGAGCTGAAGGAGACTGTGGTGGTCACAAGAATGGTTTTAAATTTTGTTTTCTAAGACCGAGTAAATTGCAGGATGTTGTGTATTGAAGAAGGTGATTCAGAAAGAAAGAAAGAGAGAGAAAGAGGGAGGGAGGAAGGAGGAAAGGAAAGCAAGCAAGTGAGGCTGGTGATGTAGAAGTGAGGATGCAGGAGTTCCCGTCGTGGCGCAGTGGTTAACGAATCCGACTAGGAACCATGAGGTTGCGGGTTCGATCCCTGCCCTTGCTGAGTGGGTCAAGGTTCCGGCGTTGCCGTGAGCTGTGGTGTAGGTCGCAGACGCGGCTCAGATCCTGCGTTGCTGTGGCTCTGGTGTAGGCTGGCAGCTACAGCTCTGATTCGACCCCTAGCCCGGGAACCTCCATATGCCGCAGGAGCGGCCCAAGAAATGGCAAAAAAAGACAAAAAAAAAAAAAAAAAAAAAAAAAAAAAAAGAAGTGAGGATGCAATTACTGGAGTAATAAACATGAGTGGGTGAGGCGATAAGGAATTTCATGCCAAGGGCAGAGGAAGTGGCTTCACATTGGAGCACCAGGGTTTAACCCCCTATGGGGAGGGAAGGTGAAGCTACAAGATGAGTTGCTGGTATGTGAAAGTAGTTAGGTGGAAAATTCACTCCTGAGGGCTTCTGTTTTTTTCAAGGAAACAGGAAGACAGGTTATCAGTGGAGAGTGAGGATGGAAGAAGAGTGTTAGAAGAGGTGAGAGAGGAAGTGTAAACAGTCAGTGGGCCAGGAAATGCCCTGGATTGTGGGGCAGTCCCTACATCCCAGAAGAGCATTTCAGAACTTGAGTTCCTTGGAAAAGTATTCTGAGAGTATTAAAACCTGTGCTTGGATGGAGTTCCCGTTGTGGCGCAGTGGTTAACAAGTCCGACTAGGAACCGTGAGATTGCGGGTTCGGTCACTGGCCTTGCTCAGTGGGTTAAACGATCCGGCATTGCAGTGAGCTGTGGTGTAGGTTGCAGACGCAGCTCAGATCTGGTGTTGCTGTGGCTCTGGCGTAGGCCGGTGGCTACAGCTCCGATTAGACCCCTAGCCTGGGAACCTCCATATGCCTCAGGAGTGGCTGTAGAAAAGGCAAAAAGACAAAAAAAAAAAAAAAAAAAAGTGCTTGGAAAACCAGCTGATTAAAATATTCGGGGAAACTATTGTATGCTGGGTTGGCCCCATCTTCCAGAGTCACAATGTCCAATAATGTACACTTGTGATGACCAGTTCAACAGCAATTACAGCATCCTTTTCAAAGAAAGCGGTTTAGGAGTTCCCGACTAGTATCCATGAAGACGTGGGTTGAATCCCTGGTCTCACTCAGTGGGTTAAGGATCCAGTATTGCCGTGAGCTGTGGTGTGTAGGTTGCAGCTGCAACTCCAATTCAACCCTTAGTCTGGGAACGTCCATATGCCACAGATGTGGCCGTAAACAGAAAAAAAAAAAAAAAAAGAAAAAAAAAAAAAAAAAGGAAGACATTTGACATTATTAACATTAGAATTTTCCCAAGCAGGAGTTCCCGTCGTGGCGCAGTGGTTAACGAATCCGACTAGGAACCATGAGGTTGCGGGTTCGGTCCCTCCCCTTGCTCAGTGGGTTAACGATCCGGCGTTGCCATGAGCTGTGGTGTAGGTTGCAGACACGGCTCGGATCCCATGTTGCTGTGGCTCTGGCGTAGGCCGGTGGCTACAGCTCCGATTCAACCCCTAGCCTGGGAACCTCCATATGCCGCGGGAGCGGCCCAAGAAATAGCAACAACAACAACAACAACAACAAAAAGACAAAAAAAAAAAAAAAAGAATTTTCCCAAGCATTTGAAAATGCAGACCTCTTTGTGTGGCGTTACTTGTTGGCATCCTGCAGGACCATGTTCCGTGGACTCCAGGTGGGAAAATCATTGTCACAACTAGAGCATCCCTAAAGGTGCTCATTGGTTCCCTGAGAGAGGCCCTTGCAGTCGTCACTATGCCACCTACAAGGGGCAATCTCTGAACTAGAGGCACAACTTCAGAGACTCTAGGGTAACAATTAGGGAAGCACTCAAGTGCTGGGTGATCTGGGCATGTACTCAGCACTTCAGTATCTAAATGTTCACTCACAAGTTTCTTCTTCAGTTGTGTGTACAGAATACACAGTGATTAAGAGGACTCATCTGATGTTTGTCAAACCAGGGACAAATCCTACCCACTGTGTCACCTTGGAAACAAGTTAATATCCATGGATCTCAGTTTTCTTCTCTGCAAAACAGAGGAGAAATCACCTATCTTGCTGGCTGTTATGAGGATCAAATGAGAAAAAAAAAAAAAAACACATCAAAAGCTTAGCAGGTTGATTTTTTTTACACGTATATTTTAACAGGCAAGAACTGGGAGGAGAGGGAGCACTTTTCGAAATTAAAAGTCCTATGAAATTGTTAAAGCAGCATTAGTTCTGTATTAACAGTGTGGCAAGGGAAATTAAATTTAAAGTGTTTAAAAAAAATGACCAATTGATTTAGTTCTCAAAAGTAGTAAGTCAATCCATTGCTCCTCACCAATATTCCTAATTTGTTTTCTTTCTAGTATTTTTTTAAATTTTTATTTATTTTTATTTTTTTACCTTTTCTAGGGCTGCTCCCGTGGCATATGGAGGTTCCCAGGCTAGGGGTCCAATCGGAGCTGTAGCCACCAGCCTACACCAGAGCCACAGCAATGCCAGATCTGAGCCGCGTCTGTGACCTACACCACAGCTCATGGCAACGCCGGATCCTTAATCCA
Source organism: Sus scrofa (assembly GCF_054392235.1). NCBI lineage: Eukaryota > Metazoa > Chordata > Mammalia > Artiodactyla > Suidae > Sus > Sus scrofa. Next base: position 53,489,078 of record NC_139393.1, on the reverse strand, counting down.
CTGAGCGAGGCCAGGGACCGAACCTGCAACCCCATGGTTGCTAGTTGGATTCGTTAACCACTGAGCTATGACAGGAACTCCAATAATACTATTTTAGATGTGTGGTCTAGCATTTCCTTTACAGGCAGGTATTGCTCCTGATGAGCAAATAAAGGTTACAAAGGGTTAACTGGCTTCGTGAAGGTCAGCCACATGGCACAATGATTCCACTCAAAGAGCAGCAAGAAAGTCTGTATTTCTTATAACTCTATGGTTATAACTCTATGGTTAAGATGTACGCGTAGTGTTCTTTTTTATTCAAAAGGTCTCTGGCCATTTAAATCTTTCCCCTCTTTAACTTAGAAGTGCTTTGCTAGTTATTAGCATCCTTGAAGTACTAGCTTTATGCTCACTTTAAGATCTGGACCCACCAATTTTCAAAGATTTCTACTTTGACAAAATTCCAAGATAATCCCAGCAATTTTTTAAAACATGTTCCAGTGAAAAATAAAACCTTCCTTTAGATTTGAAATTTCAAGAAATTAAGATTGCTTTCTTGCTTGTTGAAAGAGGATCATTCTCAGACTTTGTGATACTAAAAATAAAAAATATAGTACATTTTGCATATATGTTTAGAATGTGTTTGAGTATGTGAACCTTGGAACATGATCCAAGACCAGGCTCAGAAGTCAGAGCTAAAAACCTGAAGCCTAGGTTTTACTGCTGGATCCACGGAGGACCGCATATCTCTTTTCTAACTTTGATAAAATGACAAAATATGTCTTTGCCACTTGATTACACGTTACTAAATACAAGTGATGCTTTTAAGTATTGTGGGGGTGAGAGTAGATAAATATTTATTAGTACATGATTGTAAGAGATACAGATTCCCAATGTAGATGCATGAATGGACACAAGGCAGTACACATATACAAAAAGAGATAATATGACGTGTGGTGTGAGACTAGATTTTCGCCACAGACCCAGCCATATGTTTCGTGTCTAGGCGGCTGCCCAGGGAACTCATGCATGTGGATAACAGTCCCGGCAGGCAAGGAGCCATATAAACAATGAACATAATTCAAAATGAAACAAAGAAGCATGCTAATAGCAAATTGTATCATTATAGAACACTACTCAACCGAACTTTTTTAATAAGTAATTTTGATAAATACAAATTGTATACTAATATAATGATGCCAATGAAAAAATAATGACATGTTGGACTGAAGGGACCACGTGGCATTTTGCACTGGAAGATGTGACAGTCACATCCTCCCTTTCCCTGACTTTTGTCTACCCTTGTCGTCATTGTAACCTTTCTGGAGTCAGCCAGGACTGTACCAAACAAGGTGACTGATAAACAGTGGTTCAATTCTATGGGATATTTTGTGTATTTTGTCATTGCAGTAGAAAAGAGTTGCTTCCAAATTTCGAAGAAATGAAAGATGGAATTTCAATTCTTTTTCATTTGACGTAATAAATAGAATGTTTACTTTCCGTTCGTGTGGGGTTGGGGTGGACAGTGTAATAAAGCTGTCGAATTTCATTCACAGAAGAACAATTCGATAGGTTAAGAGCAAGCCTTATGTTTTACCTGGTGTTTTTCCTGAGAAAATAGTCACCCTGCTTAATTCAATGAGAAAAATGTTTAATAATTGATGAGGATTTGTGGAGTTGAAAATTGTAAACAAGACAATATTTCAACAGCTCTAAAATAACTCAATAGACTTCCTCTGTTGTATTTATTTGCCCTTTCTGTCGCGCCTATCATCTTAATACTGAGGCATAAAAGTATCAGGCAGAATGTGAGAATGAAAACATTATGATTCCATCTAACTTCTCCCCTCTCGGTGCGTTAAAATAGTGTTCAACCACACATTTATACCCGCATGTTACACAGCTTAGTTCCTGAGACAAAAGAATTCCTTATGTGCTATACGTATGCAGTGATTGGTGTGATAGAAATATGAAGGCATGACACCATCTATTAATTAAATAATCAGTTGGTAGTTTAAGAACAAATAATACACACATATGTAGATATCATACTAGTAGCTAATGGCCATGTGTTCAATTTTCCTTTTCCTGGTTTCATGCTCACTTTGGAAGAAACTGTCTCTTCTCTCAAGATCTTGGTGTAACCAGTGGTATTCCTGAGACCCATTATTTATAGGCTGGGTCCTTTGAGATGTTCAAGCTCTTTCATGTCAGCAAGCTATATGGAAAGGGTTGATATCATAACAATTAGTGACAGGTTGTATAATATCCTTGTAATTATGAAGATAATTTTAAAGATAAAGCATCAGATGCCTCAGAGAGTTGTATGCAACCAGAATTGTGTTCGTTCCCAAATGTTTTTTTGAATGCCTACTGTATGCCAGGCACTTTTTTAACACAACGGGCTGCAACCATGAACATGTGAGAAAAATCCTTTGCTCTTCTGGAATTTCTACTCTAGTGAAGGTGGCCTGCGGGGGGGCAGATCAGCAGTAAGCAATGAAAGGGAAGCAAAATATAGGAGTTCCTGTCGTGGCACATTGGAAACGAATCCTACTAGTATCCATGAGGATTCTTGTTGGATCCCTAGCCTTGCTCAGTGGGTTAAGGATCTGGCATTGCCGGATGAGCTGCGGGGTAGGTCATAGACATGGCTCCATGGCTCAGATCTGGTGTTGCTGTGGCTGTGGCCTAGGCTGGCAGCTGCAGCTCCAATTCGACCCCTAGCCTAGGAAGTTTCATATGCCATGGGTGCAGCCCCCAAAACCAAAGCAAAATAAAACAAATATATATATAGTATATTAGATGGTGATGAGTGCGCTATAGAGAAAGATATAGGAAAGGAGTGTGGGGAGTGCTTGTGGGAGTTGCAACTTAGTTGCAATGGTTGGCTGCTGGCCCTAAGGAGGTGAAAACAATAAGAGTGGTTGATAGAATTTTTAGGAAGATTCAATGGATTAACACGTGAAATGCTTTGAGCAGTGTCTGACAAGTAGTAAAGGGTTAGTAAATGTCAGGTTGAAAAGGGTGTGTCACTTAGGATTGTTTTGAAGAAGGTTTTTGTTTGTTTTGCAAACTTTATTGGCCATGGCCATTTTTATCTGAAATTCAGAATGGAATTATATTTGAATTTTGCATAAAAGATTCAAAAAGCTTATTTGTAAACTGGATAAAAATAAAGAACAGGAAGCCCTAAGTCTCTGTGGATAAATTATCTATAGTTTGTAATTGTCTTAAAAAGAGAGAGAAGGAGGAAGAAGGGGATGGGGGAAGGAGAGATGGAGAGAAGGAAAGAAAAATTCTTTAAGAGTCTTTTTTTTTTTTTTTTTTTTTTTGGTCTTTTTGTCTTTTAGGGCCACACCAGCAACATTTGGAGGTTCCCAGGCTAGGGGTCGAATCTGAGCTGTAGCCTCTGGCCTACGCCAGAACCATAGCAACGCGGGATCTGAGCTGCATCTGGGGACCTACATCACATACATCATAGCTCAAGGCAACACCAGATCCATAACCCACTGAGCGAGGCCAGGGATCGAACCCGCGTTTTTCATGGATGCCAGTCTGGTTCATTAACCACTGAGCCACAACGGGAACTCCTTAAGAGTCTATTTTAAAAACAAAATTGTTTTAACTCATCAACACAGTTTAAACTATTTTAACCTGGTAAGTGATTAACTTGAAAGATGGGTCAGTTAAAACAGATTTAAATCTAAATCTAGGAAAATACCAATCCTGAGTAATTGAATTGACAGATTCCATTTTATTAAACTAACATATAGAAATCTTATATCTTCCTTTGGAGTATTTTTCTGGACAAATGGCTTTCTTATTCTAGTAGCTGACTATATGTAGCTGTATTTTAATAGTAAACAAAGAAGTTCTTTGTATTAAAGAAGTTAACAGTTTAGCTAATACAAAAGGAAAAAAAAAGTATCGGGTCTCTACAATGTAGTAGGCAATTTGGAAGTTACTGCCATTTTTCTATGAAAAAGTTTTGAGGACTGGTTGTGTGTTGGGTGCTGAGTGAGTTTCAAGCGGAATAACAGAAAAGACGTCACATGCACTTCTTGCTGAGTCTTAAAGAGCTTACAGTCTTGTAGGAAAAGGTATACACGACCTCAGTGGTTCTCCACATGCTTCTATAGAAGGAGTCATCCCACGTGTCCAGAGTGGAGAACTGAAACCAAGAAAAATTAAGCAAGCTGTCAAAGGTCACTCAGTCAGGTGATGAAACCCCATGATCAGGTCAGGACTTTTTAGTTAACAGGTACAAGCTCTCACACTGCTGACTCATTAGTATTTGAGCATGAAATACATTTGCCGTTTATATTTACCTTTCTAATTGTGACCGGCTTATCCAACTTTTAAAAATTAATGTCCATGTCTCAAAGACATAGGGATCGATAGACTAGAAAGACGAGCCACGACCAGATTTTGATGCTAGACAAAGCTAAACTGGGATTCACATTTTGCCTTAGGTAAATCACACATGGATTAATCTTAAATCGACTAATTTTGGTTGGTGTACTTTAATGATTTTTTTAAATCACATTGTAGGGGAAAGTACATGTTAAGAGATCACAAAGTCTTTTTTATTTGCTGTTGTTGTTTATGAAATAATGTCCTTCCAATACCTCGTCAATAACTTAGAAACCTAAGGTATGTTTTTCTTTATTTAGCTGTCAGCCAGCAAGACTTCACAAATGTAATGGTTTGCAACTTAAGACTAAAAGATTATGCAAAGTTATATGTTAAAAGAGACTTTCAGTTCGAGGTCCCAAGCTCTACCTAAGATGGTCTCTGTGTCCAATTTCCTGTGATTCATCACTGAGAAACCACATGACTCAATTTTGGCCAATGAGATATAAGCAGATGATATGGGCTAGGTTTGGGGTGAAATATCTGGAGTTCCCATCACGGCGCAGTGGAAACAAATCCGACTACGAACCGTGAGGTTGTGGGTTCGATCCCTGGCCTCGCTCAGTGGGTTAAGGATCCGGCATTGCCGTGAGCTGCGGTATAGGCCACAGACACAGCTCAGATCTGGCGTTGCTGTGGCTGTGGCGTAGGCTGGCAACAACAGCTCCGATTAGACCCCTAGCCTGGGAACTTCCAGATGCCACTGGTGTTGTCCTGTAAAGACAAAAGACCAAAAAAAAAAAAAAAAAAACAAAAAAAACCTGAAAGGAATAGATTTGGCATTTATGTTTAGCCTCTCTCTCTCTTCCTTCTGTGGAGGGGGAAAAGTTATACTTTAAGAAGGGAAACGGGAAAAAAAAAAATAAGGTGGGAGACCCTTGGGCAGCAGAGAGCAGCTGCACAGCCTTGAACTGTGGATGTTGTATCTTTGGATTTCTCGTTTCATTGCCAGGGCAATGGGGGATGGGTAAGGGTATGTATCTTAAGCAGACTGTTGGGTTTTCTGTTGTTTGCAGATGAAAACAAAGCAATGCTAGTCAGTGCAGTGATGTTTCTCCCTCTCTTTACTCCTCCTTCCCTCTTTATTCCCAAGTTTCTGGCTCCGTTTTCATTCTTTCTTCCTCACTCTTCTTCTCTATCAGTGAATTTGTTATTCTGGCTTCCAATACTGTAGAAATGAATATCTATTGAGATGATGTCCAAATGTATCCAAAGTAAAAGCAAGTACAAATTCCATACTTTTAAGACCCCTCTTTTCTCTTCTTACCAGGACTTGAAATTTGAGCCAAAGTTTCCTATTTTCTTTCCCTTGTACCCCTTCCCCCCAATACTTAACAACTTGTTGAATTTCAGAGTCGGAATGTGTAATGTCTTTCACAGCTGTTCCAAGGTCCATTTCCTATTGTAGCCAGACTCTCATCCTTTTAGCCAGGCTGTGGCAATAGCTGTTTGTCTGAGCCCAAGCTTCCTACCCACTGATGACACATTTATATTCCCAGAGTAGAGCTCAATCTCTACCAATAAACTACTGAAATTCAGGCTCTTCTTATTTACCAATTTAAGATTTTTAAAAATTTCACACACCACCTAAGCTTAGCAAGAACACAGACAGGAAAAATAGCACTCCCATATACAATGGTTATCATGGTAAACTGATAAAATATGTTTGAAAACCAATCTGGCAGTATGTTTCCAGGACAGTAAATACAAATTTGTAATCTTTGTTTCAGCAATACTACTGAAGCTAAAAGAAACTATATAAAAGATACTGATTTTTTAAAAAAGAAGCTAAGATATTCACTGTCATGTAAATACAATTGCAAACATTTGGAAAAATTTAAATTTAGTGGTTACAGAGACTTAAGTAAACCATGGCAATTCACTATTAGGAAAATAATGACATGAAGACTTTATGTCGAGATCAAAAAGATGAATGATAAAAAACTGCAATGCAATGATAAACCCCAACTCAGAAAGTGGTTACTTTCTAGGGACAGGACAGGGATGCATCTAGGAGTGGCTTAGTACTAGGAACAATCTATTTCTTGAAGTTCCTGTCATGGCTCAGTGGTTAACGAACCCAACTAGTATCCATGAGGATGCGGGTTTGATCCCTGGCCTCGCTCAGTGGGTTAAGGACCCGGTGTTGCCCTGAGCCATGGTGTAGGTGGCAGGCGAGGCTTGGATCTGGTGTTGCTGTGGCTGTGGTGTAGGCTGGCAGCTACAGCTTTGATTTGATCCCTAGCCTGGGAACCTCCATATGTCTGAGGTACAGCTCTAAAGAGACAAATAAAATAAAATAAAATAAAATAAATAACCAATCTGTCTCTTTCTTTTTCTTTTTTTTTTCCGATCTGTTTCTTAAGTGAGGGAGAAGCCACACACACAATATATACTATTTTATATAGATAACAAAATTCACATTATTGAGAAATAAAAATATCCTGTCCATCTTTTGAAGCATCCTCTAAGTGCAAACTTCTTCACAGTGTTTCCAAACAGGAATAACTTCAGCTGGCGTATTTTAATTATACCTTTTGTACCTTGTGTATTGTTGTGCATTGGTTTTATCGAATCTCATCTTTATCTGTTTATAAGACTGAGGCTAGTCCCTTGAATTCAGCATGAAATTAAAGTGGTATTCTGTAAACTATCTATGCTTTAGCTGAGAGCTAAAATGTTTCCATAGGGGTACAATTTCCATTTGTAAAAATTTAAAAGGCAAGGATAGCTGTAGTTCAAATCTGATCTGCCTCGATTTGTTATATTTAAAATTGTCGATTATCAAATCCTAGCTCCAATGTTTCCAACTTAAACATTTGCTAAGTGCCATTTTTGGAAACAAATTTGCTATGAATTTTCTCTGTGGTATTGAAGAACTGAATTTTATTCAATACAGTATAGTTCTATTTAATTCTAATAAAACAAAAATGTGGTATAATTGATTAAATAACTTCTTAATGATTAGAGGGTTCCCACTGTGGCACAGGGGGTTAAGAATCTGACTGCAGGGAGTTCTTGTTGTGGCTTAGCAGGTTAAGAACCCCACATAGTGTCTGTGAGGATGTGGGTTTGGTCCCTGACCTTGCTCAGTGGGTTAAAGATCTGGCATTGCCATAAGTTGTGGTGTAGGCTGCAGATGTGGCTCAGACCAGCAGCTGCAGCTCTGATTCAACTCCTAGCCCAGGATTTCCATATGCCATTTTTTCCATGGGCCAGAAAAAAATAAAAGAAAAGAAAAAAGAATTCAACTACAGGTTGCTATGGATATGAGGGTTTGATCCCTGGCCTGGTGCAATGGGTTAAAGGATCCAACATTGCCACAGCTGCGGTGTAGGTTACAGCTGTAGCTCAGATTCAGTCCCTTGGCCCAGGCACTTCCATATGCTGCAGGTGCAGCCATTAAAAAAGAAAGTGATAAGGGACAATGAAATGCTTTGGATCTAATATATTCCTTTATATTAAAACTTCTAACTTAGAAGAAAGTTCTGACTTCCAACTTGCTTGAAGAAGGTTGCCAGAATTAATATTCAAAAGGTCAATCAGTCAAAACATGCCAGAGTTTTTTGTTCTTTTCAGAGTGTTTTTATTCTTTTCAATATATTCACCTAAATGGAAACTCAGGTTTTCTGCTGTATTGTATTTTGATGTCATTCTAATTTTAATAATTATTTGATCCAACTGGCATTCATTAATTACCTACTATGTGCAAAATAGTGTGAAGGGTGAAAGGAAGGCTAAATTAATGGTTCAGGTGCAGCACTTGTCTCAAAGGGTCACCTGTGCTGGGGTAGCCAACAATATTTACTGAAAGCAGAAAGGTGTAAATAAATAAATAAATAAATTAATTAATTAATTAATTAAAAAAAACCAAAAAATAAAAAAAAATAAAGTAGAAAGGTGTGAGTATCTTAAGAATAAGTGAGGGAATTAACATTTGCTGGATACCCGCTCAGGCTAACGTATCTCACATTGGTCCAAGTGATGAAAAACCATCTGGTCAGTGGGTGAGGCACTCTTTCCATTACACCCAAAGAAGCTCAAAGAAGGGAAAGAGGATTTTTGGTGAAGGAGTGAGGGATGATTACATGTGTCTGGTGTGTGGTAGCATCATTTAGGGAAGATTCCACAGGAGGAAAAGAAGGGGAGCTATTAAGTACAGGCATTCAGGATGAATGGGACATGGTAAGGTGTTCACATAGACTGGGAGGGGAAATGAGACATGAAAATCTACGTGGGGCCCTTCAACATCATGGTATTGTATTGAAACTAATTTGTGCCACTCCAGGTTTTTAAACATAGGTCTGCTATACTCAAGGTTTTGCTTTAGGAGAAGTGAACTGGATCTGAGAGGAGGGGCCAGAAGTTTAGAGCTGGGGGGCCAGGGAGGGGATGTGGTAGTGGGGGCAGGGAGGGGACCTGAATACAAGTGACTATGTGGGAACTTGGAAGAGACCCATCTGTAGTTGTGACAAAGACAATTTAAGCTAGAAAGGCCAAAAGCGGTATTGATTGCGACCAAACAAAGCTATGACATGTCATTTTCCTCCTTCATTTCCAGACAGCCCCTCACTCAAATCAAAACATGTCCTTTACTAGGTAATCACAAAAAACATAGTATCACCCGCTGTGTGCATTTGCACTGAGGCTTTTAGGTGCCTTTCTCATGCTTAAACAGGAAAATCCTTTTTGTTGCCCATTATTGCCAAAATAGGACCCAAGAAGAAAACAGGCATTGAAAACCCAACAATACATATTCACTTCTGGCCCTAGGAAAAATAAGGATTACATTTTTAAATTTATTTAAAGCTGTGGGAATTGCTTTTTTTTTTTTTTTTTTTTTTTTTTTGTCTTTTTGCCTTTTCTAAGGTCACTCCTGCGGCATATGGAGGTTCCCAGGCTAGGGGTCGAATTGGAGCTGTAGCTGCCAGCCTACAACAGAGCCACAGCAACACAGGCACCCATGCTGGATCCTTAACCCACTGAGCAAGGCCAGGGATCGAACCCGCAACCTCATGCATGGTTCCTAGTCGGGTTTGTTAACCACTGCGCCACGATGGCAACTCCTCTGGGAATTGCTTTTATTTTCACTTTTAGTCAGTTCTAATCTTTCAACACAGCTTTTACTTCTGAAAATGGACTATATTTCCCCCCCCCCCCAGAATTCTATTAGTGTTAAATCATCCATGCAATCTTTGTGATCGCTAAGCCAAGAGTTTACATGTGCATGGGTATTGAAGAGAGTCTTTACCTTAGATAAATCAGGGTTTGGGACAGGTAATACTCAATACCATGAAAGATTTCCTATCACTGACACTAATCTTTCAAAAGAGTATCACAAATGGCGAACTATAAGAAGATCTGGCAAAAAAGTTTCTGGGTAGGTAATATTTACATTAACGACTTAAATTCTCTAGCTGTAAATTCTACTGTTTACAATGAATTAGATATATTATCTACTTGGGGTGGGCATGTTTCTTTTTTTTTTTTTCCCCCTGGGCAATACATTAGGTAAAAACAAATCCAATGTATATACTGTGTATAAGAAACTCAGAATACCAACCTTCATCCTCTTTAATTCATTCTTTTGGAATCTGCAATAATAAAGACAAATAAATGAAGTATATAAAGTCAAGGAAACAGGTCATTATGTTTGACGCAAATCATCTCGGTTTTAAACAGAACTGAAGTATATAGAATTGCATTTGACTGATACTTTCAACACTGAAATTTCATGATTCTGTAATTTCAACATTCTTGTATGTAGACAGAATTATACATTCTTGGTAAAATAATTTTGTGTCTTTACATTTTCTGATTTTTCACATCCTTGCATACACATGGAAGTAGAAACAAGAAAAGACTAAATGTAAAGATAAGCACATATTATTGCCAGGGTATTTGTACTTTTTTCCTACCTTCTCCTCCCTGTTCACATCTTAGTTTGTTTAAATCTAAGTTCCACAAAGAGATAGAATTATATGAACATGAAAATGTATGCCTGCACACACACACACACACACACACACACACACTCACACATAATTATTTCCAGTATCCCAACTCCCAGTAACACTCTGCTCCTTTATTCTCATTGTTTTTGGCTCTTCTACAACCAGCTCCCACAATGCAGTGAGTCTTCCTCTTAAACCTTTTCCTCTTCATATCTGGGGAGTTGCCTTAATTTAACATTTCTATTCTTTCTTATGTCAAAAAAAATCTGCTAGTATTTTTTTCTCTAATACTTAATACACGTCTCTTTTAACCACTCTAAACACATTCTAGATATTAACCTTGACCTACCTCTAAGTTCCTTATCCCTCTGGATAAGGGAATGGATTCTAGTACTTCATTTGCCATCTTTCATCATTCTAGAGTACCATGCCCGTGGCTGGAGCCATAGGTAGGAAGAGCAGTTTGCAGAGCGTTTCCACGTGCAGAAGCACTGGCTCTAGAATATATTTACGGTCAATCCGCCACCCCTCCCTCTGAGAAAGAGCTGTTAGTACAAGAACTGCCACGATGACAAAATTTCTTATAGCATCCTTCCACTCTTCCAGTTAAACTCGCTTCCTTCACTCCCTGCCCCACCTAGAGGAAAACTTTACAGTGTTTCTAGTAGAGACAAGTTTTTCGTTTAAATACTGTGCATTTGTTGATGTTCTACCGTTTTACAAACTTGTCTTTTCATGTTGTTTCCACCCAGATGTAGAGGAAAATAAAGGACTGTTGACTCAGCGCCAGGATAAGACCAGGGGGTGGGGCCCTGGGGCTACTTTCCGCGGAAGAGACCTCACCCCGTAGGGGCCCCTTCAGGCTCCAGGTTTCATTTTCTTTGGGAGTTTCTGATGCCCTTGCCGCACCCACATTTTTAGATGTGGGCTTCCATCGCTTTCCCGCTGCTTTCCTAGTCTAAGGATACTTAGATTAAGGAGTGGCGCACAATTTTCGGCCACTTTCACTTATTTGTTCCTTGAAACCCTGAGACCCCCCCCCCCCCTTCTCGATCCTGTCTTATTTCTCAGACTAAGGCCCACTCGTTCATCGTCCAGGCTGGACCACCTTTCCCATCTTCCTCACATACAGAATGTGGCAGGAGGCACAGAACACGCCAGGCAGTGCGCTGCCTTTGTTTTCATTAATAACGCACACCGGGCCTTCCGAAGTGACTAAAAATGCCACACAGAATGTAGGACATGGCTTTTCCCGGATCCAACTCGTCCCTTCACTCTCGTTTCCTGTTTCTCGGCCTCTGCCTCATTTCTCTTCCCACCCTACTTCGTGCCACATTTGCAAATCTTTCTCCCCTTCTCATAAACTTCCCCTTTGCGGCCTTCCCACGGCCGGGGCGGTTTCCCACGCAGGGCGGGTCAGGGGCGACGTTGCCGAGGTGTCCGGCGGCCCGGGCGCCCCAGCGCGCTCACCTAGGTTTGCAAGAAAGTGGTGCACGCGATCGCCAGCGGGGCCCGCCGGCTCCCCGCCTGCGCGCCCGCTTCCGCCCGGTCCCCTCCCCACCCCCGCTGAACCCCCTGCTCCTCGCTGACCCCGTGCCCTCCCGGCCGCCGGGCTAACGCCGGGCCGCGCGGGCTGCCTCTCCCTCCCGCCCCAGAATCGCGCCGATCGGCTCCCCCGGGCCGGAGGCGGGGCGGGAGGGGCCGCGGGGGAGGGCGTCTTGGACTCGGCTCCCGGCCGCCTGCTTCTCGGGGCTCTCTTCCGGGGCGCAGGGCGGGGGCTGGGGCGCGCTGGACTCCCCGCTCCCGCCGCTCCTTGGCGGGGGTCTGCAGCTCCCGCTTCCTGCTCCTCCCGCAAGTTCGCCCGCCTGCCTCAATTCCGAGCGCGGGCGGACGCCCCTTCTCCCGGGGCTCCGGAGCGAGGCGCGCAGCTCCGCCTCGCCCCCATTCATCCCGCCAAGGTGAAGCGCGGGGAGCGAGGACGCCCCTGCCTCGCCCGCAACGTGCGTCTCTCCTGAACCCAAACAATGATTCCCCCGCCTTCCGCCCGCCCCACCCTCGCACGCACCCCCGCTCTCAGGGCACCGTCCGCCCCGGCTGCCCCGGCGGGGACCCCATTGTTGCCCGGCGCGGGCGATGCCCTGCGCCCGGGGGCGGTCCCCGTGAGCAGTCCGCAGCCTCGGCTGGCCTCCGGAGCCGGCTCCGCCCACACCTTTCCAAGTTAGCTGGTGGGTGAGCCGCGGGGACGGCTCGGGCACCGGGTCCCCTCCCCGCACGCTTCCACCCGGGAAGGGAGGGGAGAGGAGGGGCGAGGGCGGGGGGGGGGGCGAGCGGGCTCCGCGCTTTATTTGTCTCTGAATTCTCTTCCTAAGGCTGCCTAGCGCGCTCTGACACAAAAGAGGGGACTTTTTCGCGGCTCCGCGCGAGTCTTTTCCCGGCGAGTTGAAATCGGGGGTTCCTCCCGCCGCGAGGCCCCCGGGCCCCTCTCGCCCCGCGGCTCCCAAAGCGGCCTTGGCCATGTATAGGTTATTTTGGGTGCCGCAGCAAGGTGGTGCAGGTGATCGGGAAGCGCTGCCGAGGCCCAGGCCGGGGGGGCGGGGGCAGGGGTGGGGCGGGGTGGGGCGGGGTGGAGGCTCCGCGGACCCACCCCCCAGCCGGCGGCCGGGGCGGCGAAGCGAGGGCCGGGCAGTGGGTGTTGCCTTCTACCTCTGCGAGCGGGGAGGGGTTAGTTTCCCACAGGGGATTTCAACCATCACACTCAGAGCCCGCCTCCTAATCCTCGGGCGGAGCGGCTCGGGGGCCCCATTTTATGGCAATAAAGCGACTTAGCGCCTGCTGAGCGAGCCCCTCCCCGCCGCCGCCCCCGCCCTCGGCCCCACCCCAGGGCTCGCCCGCAGCGGCGGGGCTTTGTTTCTGGGGAGGAGAACCCGGAGCTCTTTTGTTTGGGGGTTTGGTGTTTTCACCCCCCCACGCTCACCCCACCCCGCCCCACCCCACCCCCCCGCGCCTCTCCGGTTTCCTGAGCTGCGGGCTGCAAGGGAGGAGAAGCGGCGTCTTGCTACCCCCTCGGCTGGGCCCCGGGGTAATTCGATGCGGGCCTGGCGAGGCTCCCCACGCTAGACCCGGGCTCGCGTCTCGGCAGCCTCCACCCACCGGCCCACCCTACATTTAGCGCATCATGTGATCCGGGTAAGTCATTTGCAAGTACAACAGTTCCCTGGGTTGCCCCCCATTCATTTCCTGAGAACTGCAGAGTGCTGCTGAGAGGCTCTGCCCGTGCGTGTGCGAGTGTGCGTGTGAGTGTGCGCGGGTGACGCCGTGTGTGTGTGTGCGTGTGTGCGCGCGAGAGTGAGTGTGTGCGCGCGCGCGTGTGTGCGAGCGAGAGAAAGGGAGAGAGAGGGGGACTCTGTGTGAGGGAAAGAAAACAATTTCTCCTGCTCTGCAGCTTCTGTTCAGGTCTGTGCCGATTCTGTTTCTTATCAAAATAAACAACCCCCTCCTCTCTCTCTCTCTCTCTTTTTTTTTTTTTTTGCCATCCCAGATCAGACCGTATTCTCTTAACATGTTTTATTTTCCTTCTGTCATCTGCTCAAGTTAAATCATTTTGGTTGGTCTGTGTTCTTAAAGGGGGAAAGTGTTGGGAAGCGGGAGGGGGCCGAGGGAGGGCGATGCTATTGCAAAGCAAGTAGCTTCGGTTGGATTCGTGGAGAAGAAAGAGGAGGTTTCTTCCACCACCCCAATTTTTTTTTTTTTTTAAAGAACTTATCAAGTAACGTGGATTAAGCAAATGTTTTTTCTACCCCTAGTGGAATTGTTGGTTGCAATGTTTGCCTGACAGTTGCCAAGGATGAGAAATAAAACACCAGGGCTGAATTGGGGAGGTGGGGGGAGCTTTTGGAAGTAGTTTGCCCCCAGGAATAGAGCGAGTTGGGTGAAGAGCTGCCGCACCGGGCCGTGTAGGCTGTGGGTGTGCACTGGAGAGAGTGGAGGGGAAGGGGTTAAGGCGGAGATGACACTGCTGGCATGAATAGTGGTCCTGGTGCTACATTCATTATTGTCTCTGGTCGAAATGATGTGTAACTGTCACTTGCTACAGTGTCTGGTCCACGGCAGTAGCCAGGGGCTGGCCCGTGGCAGTTATTTTCAATTACGGGGGACCTGGCCGGAGTTGACAGGGGGCAACTTTGCGGGGCCACCCTGGCCGAGAAGCCCGCGGAGCCGGCCTGGGAGCCACTTCTCGCCTTTAACAGCTGGCTCCGAGGACTCGGACTTGACCTCCGCGACATTAGTTGGTGTTCGCGTTAGATGCTCCCCTACGGAGAGAATCAATCCTGCTTTTGTTGGGTAGAGGAGTGCCTGCTAGAACTTTGAAAACTTTTATCTTTGGGGAAAAGGGTGGGGTGCACTCAACAGTTCGGTTTCGAAGTGCATTTGAGGCAAAGGCTCGGAAAAAGTACCAATTCCTTTGTTATATGCCCTGCAGCTTCCCAACCCCCTTCACCCTGCGCTTCGAGTTTTGCATACTTTAATAGTAATAGCCTTAATTCAGCTGATAAAAGCTGACTGTTGAGTTAAAGAGTATTAGTACAACGGAATGTGTAATCTGGATAAACAGTTTGTGTGGTTAATATTGTCAGTTCTCTAATTTAACTGTACAGATGGTTTAAGTATGGTGCTCTATGGATTGTTTTAAGCCATTCCACCGGCTAATAGAATCCTCAGCCGATCCCTCGGATATTTTATTGTAAATCATCTTTAATATTCTCAGTTGCCCTGTAACACCAGGGAGAGGAGCAGCTCTATTTACATTTAGTGCCTGAGCATCTAGTGGCTTCGGTAGACATCTGCCAATCAAATGCACGTCATTCTCCAAATCCACCTAGACGCCTCCATGCCCTTTTCTTACTGGAGGATAGAGTTGTTAGATAAGTACATGCTTTGAAATCAATTTTGGTGCCTTTTGACGGACAGCAGCCTGTGATGGGAATGGGGCTGTTACTTTTAAGCGGGGGGGGGGGTGGGGGGGTGGTGGTATTCCAGCTCCTAGGACATGCTCTTTGCAATTGGTATTTAGTAAGAACGGTGACCCCTCACCTAAAAAAAAAAAAAAAAAAACCCAAAAAAACCGACAACAAAAAAACTGGTTGTGCTATATGCAGACCTCATTCACACGTTGTTTACATTTTTTAAAACCACATAGAAATTGGTTATGCTAAAGGGGTATCTTTTTAGGGTAGAAAATGTTTAACTTTAGAAGCTCAGTGGAAATAGGATGTTGAAGGACAAACATTTGGTTGCATAAGTTATATCTTTATGGCTGCAGCCTGGTCAGTCTGGAGACTGGCTTGGGCATGTTAAGCTCCTTTGAGTTGGGGGGAGCACATTTTTGAGCAGACCAGAACTGGCAGACATTTGTAATGTATTTAGGAAAGAGGGTTTATTATTTTACCCTCTAATTCATAGCTATTGTGAAACATGCTAGCAGAAGTTGGGATATTTTTGCATGAAATTCTAATAATTTATGAACTCACACTGTCCTATAGCTGTATGAAAGCAACTAAACATCCTTGAGGGCCTTCTGTTTATTTTTGAAGGGTTTCAGTTATTTGTCTGTTAATTTGTCATGCCAGTTTAAAAGAAACTTCTGTCAGCTAAACTTTATTTTGGAATGCCTTGAATTACTATTGACTGAATGAAAATTGTTGTGCTCATAGGCCCTTAATATTTTTTTGTTTTTTTGTTTTTTCCCCTCCGGAAAGTTCCTTTTCCACAACTCAATGTCATTGGGGAGAAAATTGGTCCTGGTATAGCATTTGAAACCTTGACCTTAGCAACTCTTGGCCTGGGCTTGTTTACTACAGCTGCAGCCTATGTGTGTACAGAAAGGGAGGAACTGCAAACGGTGTGCACACTCTCTCCCCAGGCCAAGGGAAAAACAGATCGGGATGCTTGATCTGTTCATTCTGAAGAGCACCCATCAGGCATGTAATAGCGTTAGCGTTCTGGTCGTTTAAAAAAAAAATATATGTTCCTCGGGGATTACTTCCCAGCCTTCTGTGCAAGGTAAACACACATGCACTTCAGCAGACTTAGAGTGAGTTTTAGATGTTATAGCACGAAGCCGGCTGTTAGCAACTTAGTGAAATAATTTGGTCTTAAATATAGGTGTGTTTTCTCTCCGAGCAAAGATGACATAAGTGCTTAGGCCTCTAGGCCTTTATGACGGCATTTTGAACCAAGCCAGTGTGGGTTCATCTAGAGTGTTGAGTAACTTGACCAGTGAGGTGATGCTGTCAACTAGTTGAATATAGAAACGTCTTGGATGTTTTCACCACGATACAGAATGGAAAGTGTGGCATTTCATGTTTCTATGAATTAACATGAGACGAATCACTTTAAATCGGGGAGGGGGGGCGTCCAATGGTTTGTTATCTATATTGTGAGAGTGACAAACCCTTTAGTGTCAACGTCACCAAACGAGCTGTAGATGATTTGTGTATTAATACAACGTAGTTTGTATTCTGCAGAACTAGAAACGGCACAAACTCATTTGAAAAAGTTATGCCTTTTTTGACTAAATAAATTTCCTTATGCTTCCATGTTGATTCATGAACAAGAGCTAAAAATCCCCAAAGAGTTTTATTCTGAATCGACAGCACGGTTATGTTTTCCTTGTAGAAAACAACTTTCATTTTTGTAAACAATTCCTAAAATAGATTGCAGTCGCTTACCTTTATCATTTCCATTTGGAAAATACCATATGGTCCCAGAGTGGAAATAATCTGTATTTTTGCCCAGTGTTCATTTTCCATTTAAAATTCATGTGTATTTATTTTTTCAGAGTCCAAATTGTGTACGCCTTTCAGTCTTAAGTATGTGCACAATGTAAGGGTGAAAGTATTGCAATTAAATCACTGGCAACACCCAATAACCACAGCCTTAACTCATCCACCACAACTAGGGCTCTCAGAATCAAAATCTAAGTAAACAGATGGGCCTTGCCCTGTGCCCAGAAGGGCAGCAGCCTTAGGCTTTGTGAGACCTGCTTTGTGAGTGATTCTAGATCCCAGGCCCTTCTGGAGAACTGTGTGACTTCAACTGGCCAGAATTCATTGTCAGGGCGGGCCTACGGCAGCCACACCCCATCTGATGTCAGCTTTTGAGTTCTTGCGGTAGGGAACACATGCTGTGGATTAAATGGTTACTTTCTTTATATATTCTCAGTAATTATGTTACAAAAGGATTTTTCGGTTTTGGGTGTTTATTGTCATAAAAGTGGCTACTTGAGTAGTCCTGTTGCTCCATAAAAATTTGTTTTGGTCTGGCAGCAGATTACAGGATAGTTGCTCAAAGAATTCTGCTCTGGGATGGTCTTTCTTCCTGTCTTTTTTTTTTTTTTTTTTCATCTCAAAGTTAACTTTTATTTTGTTGCTGAATTTGATGGTAATAGTTTTGAATATTTATTACAGGCGTAATAATTGGACGGGTCCAAACAGTGTTGCTTTTTAGTGACAGATGCAGCAGCGGAAAGCCCTTGCTGCTGTGTTGCTATGTGGAAGATGAGGGGAAAAAAATTGCAGAGCTTTGGGATAGATTTCCCACCCCCATCAGAGGCACTAGAAGCTGCCGCTATTACAGCTTTGCTGGCCTCCACATCCAGGGATTGTGTTTCCTGTGCTTCATTCACCATGCTTAACGGTGTATATGGCTTTTCGCAATGATTGCTGGCGTGATATATCTGTATATACTACATATATAAATATATTCTCTATTTTAGATGTGTGTATATGCATAGTATTTATATTTATTATATTACATAATATTTTGTATTTATGAATGTGAGTTTTTGTATTCTCTAGTTATATTGGTATACACCCCATACCTACACCGTTCACATGATGACCATGAATTATGGTAAAGAGCCCCCTACCCACTTGAATAAAAAAGGAGGAAAACAGGCAAAGTTTGTTTGTTTTGTTTTTTTTTTTTCAAGTTCTTTATTTAGTAGTAGTGTTCCCACTTTAGTTTCACAAGCAAACTTCTAACAAAACCTGAAATCAACCGTTCCCCAAAGAAAACAAACCCACAGACCTAAATGAGAACCAAGGTAAATGATTGTAAAAAAATGGCATAAATATCTGTAAAGAAAACCTTCATTCATTTTCGTAATCGGGTATCTGCTAAGATTGTACATCCTGGAATCAGCACTGATTTAAGTGGCAGAGATAGCGCCGTTTGAGTCAGGCTCTCTTGCTTACTAACTCTGGATGACCTTGGTTCAATTTCTTAACTCCTCTATGTCTGTAAAATGGGAAAAATAATATGCAGTTTCCAGGGTTGTGGTGAGGGTACGATGAAATAACATAGGTAAAAATCACTTTGTGAGACTCTACAGTGCCGGTGTGGCAATTGATTTGGCAGGAAAACCAAGCCCCATCCCCCACCCCCTGCCCTAAAAGGGATGAACTTTCCAGCCTCTCAAAGTGAGCATATAAATTACACTTATGGAGAAGGAATTTCCGAGTGTGGGTAGAAAACTTCTGGCAGTCAAAGGTCATGAATTCCATTCCTGTCTCACTAGAGATTTGCTCTATGACCTTGAGAAAGTCACTCTTAAAAAAAGTCTCTCTGTAGCTGGTATAAAAGCTACTGACATTAACATTTATATAATGCAGGTGAAGTATCTGAGCTTTTCCACAGAAAACGACATGAAAATACAGTTTCCAAGATCATTTACAGAAAATAGAAAATAAAGATCAACAAGGATTATTTAGAGATTATAAACCTCCAGGCTACTTCTTCAGTGAGTCAACTGAAACTTCTATCAAGTGGTCATTAAAAATGCCCTTAAATTTTTTTTTATGGAATCATTAAATTTGTGCTGTTGTACTATAATTTAGAACAGTCTATTGAACTGCAAATCCCTGGTTAAGCCAAGATTTTGTTGATTAAGCTATGCCTGATTTATGGCTTGGTCTCTTGGTTAGACTGAAACGTGGTTGCAACACAACACTGCACAATTAAGAGAGGTTGATGATGGAGATCTTAAATGGGTATTTGCAAATTTATTGCACATGTTTTATTTATATGCACACATTTTCTGCCACGTACATTTTTTTAAAACACATTTTTGAGAAAATTACCAACACTAATAATTGACATAATTTCTCCCCAGCTACGTTTTCTCCGGTTAAGAAACAAACATTTTTTTTTTTCACACACTGCTTCCATACTCTACGCTTGCAGGAGCAAAGGAACAGACTCAAACTAGCTCATCAGTATAACTCTTTCCATGTCACACACACACACCTTGCCAGCTTTCTGTGACACTCTTCTTTATCATCCCTTTCTTGAAGAGTACACCAGGTGTGGAGTTCCCGTCACGGCTCAGCTGTTAACAAACCTGAGTTGTATCCATGAGGACCTGGGTCCGATCCCTGGCCCCGCTCAGTGGGTTAAGGATCCAGTGTTGCTGTGAGCTGTGGTGTAGGTCATACATGCGGCTCAGAAATGGGTTGCTGTGGCTGTGGTGTAGGTCAGCTGCTGTAGCTCCAATTCAGCCCCTAACCAGGGAATCTCTGTATGCCTTGGGTGCAGCCCTAAAAAGACAAAAAAAAAAAAAAAGAATACACTGGGTGCTAGTCTGTAGTTTGTGGTCCCGTAGCACACGATAGTCCTTCTTCTGGTATAACTGCTTGTTGATTTGTCTTGTCCCTTCCCAATAATGAGCCCCTGGAGAGCAGGAAATGAATTGTCTTCATAGTTAGTTTCCTGGCCTCTAACATAATGACTGATCATATAGTGCAAAAATACTTATTGAAAGAACAGTTTGAGGAGTAGAGTCCATATGACTGTCCTTTCAGTAGCTAAGTGCCAATATCATGGTCATTTTCTACCTAAGCCTTTTCACCTCTAATACATATATTTGACTCTATTAGCTATTCCACAACTCACTACATTTACCTGAAAATTATTTTCTTCTTGCTTTTACTCATTGGCAAATAAAAACAAAAACAAGAATGTATCATGTCAACGTTGCAGAATGTTTTTGAGGATAAACTTGTCCTAATGCCCGTAAAGCACCCAGTATGTAGAATCCTGGACATGTTTAGTGCTCAGTAAAAATCAGTCTGCTCCAAAGGTACAAACTTCCAGTTATAAGATACTAAGTGCTAGGGATATAATATGCAGTATGGTAAATATAATTAACACGGCTGTTTGTTATACATTGAAGTGGTTAAGAGTAAATCCTAAGAGTTCTCATCACAAGAAAAAAAATACCCTTTCTCTTTAAAAACATTTTTTTTGGAGTTCCTGTTGTGGCTCATGCTAACAAACCTGGCTAGTATCCAGGAGGACGTGGGTTTGATCCCTGACCTCGCTCATTAGGTCAAGGATCCAGTGTTGCCATCAGCAGAGGTGTAGGTCGCAGATGTGGCTCAGATCCTGCATTGCTGCGGCTGTGGTGTAGGCCGGCAGCTCCAGCTCCAGTTTGACCCCTAGCCTGGGAACTTTCATTTCCATTTCCATTTAGGGTACAGTCCTAAAAAACAATACAAAAATGTTTTTTTAATTAAAGTATACTTGACTTATTATGTTATGCCAATTTTGGCTCTGCAGCAAAGTGACTCAGATGTATATATATACATACATATTCGTTTTTATATTCTTTTTCATCCTGGTTTATCCCAGGAGACTGGATAGAGTTCCCTGTGCTGTGCAGTAGGACCCGGGTCTCAATCATATCTCAATAAAACTGGAAGAAAATAATTTAGTCTCTATATTGACACTTCTCTTAGAAGCAGCCATTCAGAATGAATAGTAGCAACACAACAAGTAACTATTCTTTATTATGCAGCTACTGTAATACAGAAATTAGGCAGGGTGCATTTCATGTGTTAGCTGATTTATTATGTACTCTTTAGCAAGTAGGTATGTATAGTTGACTTTCAAATAATTGACACTTTTTGAGTGCTACATGTGAAGACCTTTTATAACTGGATTTTGTCTTATGAATATGAGTTCATGAATGCAGTTTTTTTCTTTTAGCTCTTGCGAAATGGGGCTGTCTGCCAAGTAACAGTCTGCCCACCCTCCCACCCCATGACTTTGCCATCTTTGATAATTCAAAAATTATTTGAAAATTTTACTGCTTTTTCTCATTCATGAATGAAGAGTAGAAAAAGGGGAGAATGAAAGTGCTGGTTTTGAGAAACAGGGATTATTATATACTTGAGACAAATCATTAGGTGTGCTGAAAATTGATGAACCTTTATTGACAGTGTTTAAATGGAGATAAGCTGATAAATTGTAAAAAAAAAAAAAAGATGACAGAGCTTACAGAATGCTCTTACATTTAATTTTAATGCCACTATTTAATAGGATATAATTAGAGATTCTATAATATTCCTTTTGTCTCTGGGAATAGATGTCCTTTAAAATGTAAGCCTGGTCCTTTGACTTACCCATATTTGAGTTTGGTACAGGTTTTCAGGAATGTATTATATATTAAAAATGAGATTTCCTTCTTTATCAAATATTCATTGAGTGCCTATGTGTGATGTTATGCTTTCTGTTTTAAGGATGTGGAAACTGACTTTCACCAAAGCAGTGCCATCATAGTCAATAGCCAGTTAACTTTAAAGCAGAGATTTGAAAACTGGAAAATCTTTGAACTTTCCTCTGTTACTCTTACCTCCCTTCGGCATTAAATATGGTATTCCGGTTAGTCCTATTACAGAGCAGAGCAAAAATGGGAATATTGCACAAATGAATGTTATCTTTATAGACTCTTTATTTGTAGATTGTATTGATATACATTTACTAAAACACATTTACTAGAATATTTACTTCAATGCAGCAGCCCAGTTCTGTTTGTTGATACATATACTAAAACAAATTAGGAGACTTAATCCAAAAAATTATTTTGGGGTGCACCTGCTCCAGGATGTTCCATAATGTTAATAGTAGACCAGCAAATTCTGGCCAATATATATTCTGCTATGTGTTAAAGCTATTAAAGTCAGAGGCATAATAAAAGTAATAAAAACATATATATCTATTAAAAATGCCTACTCTTCTGATACTTATTTGGCTCCTGCCATGTATCTGGAATTATATATGAAAATGGGTAGGACATCATCACTAATGAGCTGAAAATCAAGTAGGGGAGGTAAGTTATGTAGGCAATTATAATTCAAAGTAATTTGTGATAAAGGGATCCAGTGTGATAAGTTGCTTAAAATGTAGGGGAGAAAAATTGCTTCTATCATGGAAATCAGAGGTTTCAGGATTTTGTTTTTCATGGAAAAATTTTTACTTTTTATAGAAAAGAGAAAGCAGGAGTTCCCTGGTGGCTCAGTGGGTTAAGGATCTGGCATTGTCACTGCTACAGTCAGTGCTGTGGTGTGAGTTTGATCCCTGGCCTGGAAACTTCCACGTGCCATGGACATAGCAAAAAAAAAAAAAAAAAAAAAAAGACAAACCTGCAAGTAGAAGAAAGCAAATTTAACAGAAACAGCCTGATAGACATAGAGAACAGACTGTGGTTACCAAGGGGGAGAGGGAAGGGAGTGGGATGGACTGGGAGTTTGGGGTTAGTAGTTGCAAACTTTAGAATGGATAAGCAATGAGATCCTGCTGTATAGCTCAGGAACTATATCCAGTTTCTTGGGATAGATCATGATGGAAGATCATATAAGAAAGGGAATATATATATATGTGTGTACATATACATGTAAATATGAATGACTGGGTCACTTTGCTGTACACAGCAGAAGTTGACACAACATTGTAAATCAACTATAATGAAAAAAGTAAAAAAAAATTATTTTGGCAACTGTGGTGATTTCACACCTCCTTTTCTGTTACCATTTAGAGTTGATGGCCTTATGGTGTTTTGGCAAATTTTTATCGTTTGCTATATCACCAGAAAATTTTCTTTTCTGAATATAGATCCAGAGATGTATTTGGCCAGTAGGGCACACAGTGTTACAATGAATTTAGAGTAGGTTTATTTGGATACACAAAAATAATGATGGTTGATTAATAAAAATATAAAAAATACACTTTATATGATGCTACCTAGTGAAAACATTTTCTCATTGCTGAAGAACATGTACTTCATTTATAAATAGTGGGAATTTGACCAAAAGTCTTTACACGTAGGAATAAGGTGTTTTTTTTTTTTTTTTTTTTTTTTTAACATAAGTACAATGGAAGGGAAAACTTGAAAACTAATCAATTTTACAGAAGGTCAGAGTCAGTTGTAATTTATCAGAGGTGTTGCTTGAAGGGGTATTTAGAAAGGAACTTTACCTTAGAGTGGTTGAATATTTAAAGAGTGGCATCCTCTGAAATGTGCATTAGCTTTTCTGCTGTACATCTAAATACAGGACACTTAAGCAAACACACAAAATATTTCATTTTGAGAGATTATATAATGAGAAAGAAGTCACTCGAAATCAGTCTATAAAGAACTTGATGGAATTTTTACTGTACACTCTCTATTGAGTATATTAGGACTATACCAAGGCTCTAGGCTGAAGGAGTTGTGTTATATATAAATAGCTTTGTAATTAAGCCAGTTTAGAATACTTTAGGAATATGGGCTAGCAAAAAACTACTGAGCGGCTTACAGAGTCGTTTTAGTTTCCTGCTGACAATTGTATAAGGTGGAGTGGACACAGTGAAAGTGAAATAACGAGAAGGTAGCCAAGTCAAAACTAGAACCTTGATATCCAACAGCAGTAAAATAGGGGCTTTTTTTGGTCTATTTTGCTCCCCTGCTGTCTTCCTAACTTTCCTTTGGTTTTACCAAGCCAACATTTTGACAGTGTACATTGCGCAAAAGAGGTGCCGCTGTCTAGCGTAGCTGTTCAGTGGATATTATTGAGCGAATTCTTATCTCCTTCCAAAATGTACTTTAAAGGGGCATGTAAGACTTCTGTATGCTGCAGGTGCAGCTGTATTGCACAGGGAACTATATCTAGTCACTTGTGATGGAAAATGATGGAGGATAATGTGAGGAAAAGAATGTGTATGCATATACATGTATGACTACGTCACTTTGCTGTACAGCAGAACGCTGTAAATCAATTCTAAGAGAAAAATATCAAAATCTTAAAAAAACGGGGTCATATAAAATCTCATAGAAGGAGTTCCCGTTGTGGCTCAGTGGGTTATGAAACCAACTGGTTGGTACCCATGAGGATGAGGCTCGATCCCTGGCCTTGCTCAGTGGGTGAAGGATCCGGCATTGCACTGAGCTGTGCTGTAAGTTGTAGACATGGCTCGGATCCTGTGTTGCTGTGACTGTGGGGTAGGCAGGCAGCTGCAGCTCCAATTCGACCCCTAACCTGGGAACTTGCATATGCCGCAGCTGTGACCCTAAAAAGCAAAAATAAGTAAATAAAAAAAAAATCCCATATAAAACAGCACAGAGAGATCAGTCCAATTAATTCTAGAAAAGATAATGCAGTTGGAAGGATCTATACTTTTTTTTTTTTTTTTTTTTTTTGTCTTTTCTCGGTTTCTAGGGCCATTCCCCCGGCATATGGAAGTTCCCAGGCTAGGGGTCTAATTGGAGCTGTAGCCACCGGCCTACACCAGAGCCACAGCCACGCGGGATCCGAGCCGAGTCTGCGACCTACACCACAGCTCATGGCAACACCGGATCCTTCACCCACTGAGCGAGGCCAGGGATCGAACCTGCAACCTCGTGGTTCCTAGTCGGATTCGTTTACCACTGAGCCACGACGGGAGCTCCAGGATCTATACTCTTAAGAAAGTTATTTAGAAAGATGATTCTTCACTTGGCACATACCAGGGGTTCTATAGGTGCTGAAAACGCAAAAATTAAACGTGGGGGTTGTCGCAGTGTATAGGCAGGTTGGTGAAAAAGCAGCACAGCTAAGCCTAAAGGAAAGGCCATGCTAATGTATTCTGCCTCAGTTCATTTTCTTCTTGTAGATCTTTTATGTACCTAACAATAAAACCCTAGATAGTTTCAGATTCATGTTTTAATCTCTTTTAAGTACTCTTAACCTTACTGGAAACCCCCCCCCCCCTTTTTTCCCCATTTAAACAAGTGATTTTCTAAGGTTTTTCTCTTTCTAAAAATAGGTATTGCCCATTTATTGTACATAAAATGTGTATGATGTATTTTAAACATATTTAATGTTTACCACTAACTCAAAGCTAGATAGTAAGTATTTAAATGTGAATTTCTTGTTACTTTTATGGCTTATTTTTTCAAAGGAGCACAATTTGAGATCTGTAGGAAAGAAGCTCTGTTTTGCAGAAACTCACTCCTTGGGCAGGTTTACAAAGGCATCTCTGAAAAAAGTGGGGACAGGTGTATGGAGACGTTAAACTTCATATTTTAGTGAACTCCTTTCTCTTACTTAGCATTCCTTCTTCGTCTAGCCAACAACAGTGTTACATCCCCCCCGAAACCTTCGTCCTCAGAACTCTTAGGTGTCCTTTATTCATTTTCTCCATATCTGTTAGTGTTAAAACACATATAACACAAAGTTTATCAATCACTGATTCCAAATATGGGGTTATTTTTGGGAGATGATCTTTTTTCCTTCAGTGTTGCCTGAGGGAAGTCCTTCTGCTTAGCTCCAACAACGCTAATCCATTAAAACCAAAGAAAACTGTTGCAGCATATTTTAAGGTATGATTATTTCAGTCTACTTGTCCATTAACTTACTGATGGGAAACATTTTGTTTCTAGTTCTTGCCACCAAAACCAGTACTGCAGTAAATGTCTTTATATGTCAGATCTATGGGATCGATCTCCAGGGTGGGCTTTTGGATTCAAAATGTTTCCACACTCCTTTGAAAAAAGGCTTTAATGGTTCCCCATTTCTACCAGCAGTGCGGGGAACTAGTTTCGTGAAACTCCCATCAGCAACGGTTGACACTTTTCTAGTCTGATAGTTGCATAGGGGTGTCTCTTATGACTCTGTTGGTAGGTAAATGGAATTCTTTTTCCAGGAGTCGTCCTTTATTCTTTGCTCACTTTTCTATTTGGTTATTGTCCTTTTGTGGGACTTCTTTATATATTATAGCTATTAACTATTTGCCTGATACTTGCATTGCAGATGGTTTTTTCAAATACGGATCTTTTGTCTCTTGTCTGTTGCAGAAGAATCTTTTGGTATGTAACATTTACAGTTTTAATATAATCAATTCTTTCTCTGGTTTCCTGTTTTTGTTGTATTTTTTTTGAAGACTTTTTTTCATAGATGAAATAGACACATCATCTCCTCTATTTAGATTTAAGTTTTCTTTCTATTTGATCATATCTTTAGTCCATTTGGAATTTTTAGTTGTTTTTGGTCCACCCTTACTTATTTACAGATGCATATCTAGTGCATTGTATCCAGAACCATTTTTAAGGCAATGTGTCTTTTTTTTTTCCCCCAATAAATATAAATGTCACAGTTGTTCTCATATATCATATGACAGTACCAGATTTTTTTCTTTTCAAAATTATTTTTCTTAGATAGTCTCAGACATGTAACTAGGTTTCCTATCTAAGGGATATTTGACCAATTGTTCTACCTCCCCAGGCAAAAATTATGTAAAAACCCTGTTGTGATTTTAATTGGAATTAAATTATATATAATGTGATTGGTTTTTATCCACTGATTTGCTATTTGTTTTCTATTTGTTTGTTTGTTTGTTTTTTAACGGGCCCGCACCTGCAGCATTTGGAGATTCCCAAGCTAGGGGTCGAATTGGAGTTGCAGCTGCTGGCCTATGTCACAACCACAGCAGGGCCAGATCCAAGCTGTGTCTGCAACCTCCACCACAGCTCACAGCAATGCCAGATCCTTAACCCACCGAGCGAGGCCAGGGATCGAACCTGCGTCCTCATGGATGCTAGTCAGATTTGCTTTCCACTGAGCCACAGTGGGAATCCCTATTTGTTTTCTATTTGTCTTAGCTGTTCTTTCCTCTTATTTTCCTCTTTCTTGCCTTTTTTGGGCTTAATTATTATTATTTTTTTAATATTCTATTTTGTCTCTACTATTCGCTTCTTAATTATATCTCTTTTATATTTTTAGTAGTTACTCTAGGGTTTACAATATATACAACATTAACTTCTCCCACTTCTTGTAGGATGTCAGAATCTTACAATGGTATGCTGCCATTTTCTTTCTCTCCCATTGTTCATGCTGTTTTCTTAATACATCTTATTTATACATGTTATAAACTGTACATTCCCTAGTTATTGTTTTTGCTTTAAAGAGCCAATTATGCATCTTTTGTATTTAACAATTTTTTTTTCTAGTTCCATAGTTCTTTATTTTCTTTTTCTTTTTTTGTCTTTTCAGGCTCGCATCTGCAGCATATGGAAGTTCCCAGGCTAGGGGTCAAATTGGAGCTGCAGCTGCCAGCATACACCACAGCCATAGCAACACAAGTTCCAAGCTGCATTTGAGACCTACACCAAAGCTCCCAGCAATGCTGGATCCTTAACGTACTGAGTGAGGCCAAGAATCAAACCCTTGTCCTCATGGATACTAGTTGGGTTCATTATTCCCAGTTCTTTATTTTCTTGTGGTAAGTTTTGATCTAGTATCCATTACTTTTGCCTGAAAAAATTTCTTTAGCATTTCTTATAGTGTAGGTCTGCAGGCAGTGGCTTTTCTCAGCTCTGGCTTGCCTGAAAAAGTCTGTTTTCCTTTGTTTATGAAATATTTTATCTGGGTTTTGACTTCTAGGTCAACAACTTTCTTTTAAAGATTTTGTTCTGTTATCCTCTATCTTACATAGTTTCTGAGAGATATCTTTTGTTATTCTGATCTATGTTCCTCTGTAGGTAATATTTCTTTTTTTTTTTAACTTTTGCTATGAAGTGCAGAGATGTGTTGTTATTTGTAGTTATCCCGCTTGGATAACTATAAGCTTCTTTGATCTCTAGTTAATATCATTCCTGATTTTTCAGATTTTCATCTATTTTTGAATATTTCTTCTGCCCCTTTTCCATCTCTTCTTCTGGACTATTTTACAAGTGCCTTAGTCCAACTTATATTGTTTCTTAGGTTTTGGATAATCTGCATTCCTACCCCTTTTCAGTTTTCAGTCAGAGTCATTTCTATTGATCTATCAAATTTACCAGTTCTTCCTATTGTGTCTAGTTATTTGTAAGCCCAGGGAAAGCATTCTTCATCTTTGATATAAAATAATTTGTTAATATTTTCATAGGACTTTACAGCATTTTCCACCTCTTTGCTGAATTTTTGTTTATTCATGTTGTCTTTTTCTCTATATATTTTTACGTTTTAATCACCAAGTGTCTATTTGATAGTTTCAGCATTTCTGCCATCTCAGGGTCTGATTATGTTGATAGCATTATCCCTTGGCAATGGGTATCTTTTCTTGCTTTGTTTTGGTGTCTTGGAAGTTTTGGTTGGCTGCATGACATTATGGTGAGGTAAATATTTATTAAGCTAAGACATGGATATGTCTCTTATTCTGCATATGTTGGTATCTGTGGAGGGGGGAAATGAGTCAGTTTGCTCAGTAGATGGACTGAATTATTGCTCTGTTGTTGCAAGTGAACTGTCACATGATCAGAGACTTCAGGTTCCTTCAGGAATGGATCGCTTTTACCTGGTGACTTCTGTGAGACCCTGGATGCTACAGTTTTATTTATTTTTTTCAGTGTTCCTCCTATACCCTCAACTTTCAGCCAGCCCTCAACTCAGGTGACATAAGAAGTCCTTTTCTGTGCTTTTTGCCTCTTATCTTGGCAGTAGTCTGGGTGAAATTGTGGATGGGTGAGTGTCTGGGGTCTCCGTTTCCCTACACCAGCTGCAATTTTAGGCTGGCCTGAATGACCAAGCCTGAGCTAGGACTTGTCAGCATGTCTGTTCTTTTTTTTTTTGTCTTTTTGCTATTTCTTGGGCTGCTCCAGCAGCATGTGGCGGTTCCCAGGCTAGGGGTCCAATTGGAGCTGTAGCCACCGGCCTACACTAGAGCCACAGCAGTGCGGGATCTGAGCCGCATCTGCAACCTACACCACAGCTCACAGCAACGCCGGATCGTTAACCCACTGAGCAAGGGCAGGGATCGAACCCTCAACCTCATGGTTCCTAGTTGGATTCGTTAACCACTGCACCACAACGGGAACTCCCAGTGTCTGTTCTTTTGACACAAACTCTGCCTTATGTCAGTAGTAGGCTATTTTGCCAGTGAGTTTCTTATCCTCCGTTGGTATGACTGACCTTGTATTGGCATCACTGCAAAATTCTGGGCCCAAGTAAGTTTCTTGCCCTACCCCAGGAATAGATGAGTTTATTAACCTAGTGTTCAGTGCAGGGTCAGTTGTGTACATGATTTCTGTCTCTCACCCAGTGGTTGCTCTTCTTTGAACTGGAGGAGAGGGCAGTTCCTGTCATGACGCAGCAGTTAGTGAACCTGACTAGCATCCATGAGGACGTGGGTTTGCTCAGTGGGTTAAGGATCCAGCATTGCTGTGAGCTGTGGTGTAGGTTGCAGACGCAGCTTGGATACTGTGTTGCTGTGACTTTGGCATAGGCCGGTGGCTACAGTTCCAATTGGACCCCTAGCCTGGGAACCTCCATCTGCCACGGTGTGGCCCTGAAAGACAAAAAGACCAAAAAAAAAAAAAAAAAAAAAAAAAAAAGGAAAAGAAACTTGGGAAGAGGGATAGACCAAGGGTCTCTTTCTCCTAGTGGCAGATATCTTTTTCTCCTCTAATAGCAGTTCACCTTTGCCTGGAGGGAGCAGGAGTATTTATTGTCCCTTTCCCTGTGGCAGATGGCTTTTACTTCATTTCATCTTAGAGTCTGGGATGAGGTCAGTTTTTATTCTTGTGCCCCAGTGGCAGCTGTTCTCTGCGGGCATGCCAGCACTGCCAAGGGGTCTCTCTTAGATCTCCTTCTCTTTTTCCATCCTTTTGTCTTAGCACCTGGAGGAGGATTGTGCAGAAGAGCTGGTGAGTGGCTGTGGAGTGTCCTTGCATCTGGGTCTTACTGGGATAGTAAGTGATTTTGCCAGCCCACATTTAGCTTTTAAGAATTTATTACAATTTCAGTGAGTTTTTATTGCTTAAAAATTAAAACAAGATCTTAATTACATTAAATATTCTGCAGTAAAAAATATCTAACATAAAATTTACCATCGTCTTTAACTGTTTTTAAGTGCACAATTCAGTGATGTCAACTATATTCACATCGTTGTGCTCCATATCTCAAAGTTTTTCTTCTTGTGGAACTGAAACTCTTGACCCATTGAAGAGCAACTCTCCATCACTCCCTCCCCAGGGACACTGGCAGCCACCCTTTTGCTTTGTGTTTCTTATCAGCTTTTATGACTGTTCTCAATTTTTCCATTATTGTGGCCAAAGACACTTCTTGTTTCTCTATGAAAGGGCAGTTCACCTGGTTGCCTTGTGAATTAGACTTTCTGGTCTCAAAATCATTATGAATCTGTAGAGTATTCATTCACAGTACATAAGTCCTTTCCTTTCCTTTCCTTTTATTTCCTTTTTTTTTTTTTTTGTTTTGTTTTTTTAGGGCTAGACCCACAGCATGTGGAGGTTCCTAGGTTAGGGGTCAAATTGGAGCTGTAGATGCCAGCCTACACCACAGCCACAGCCACAGCCACGCCAGTTCCAAGTCACATCTGTGACCTACACCACAGCTCATGGCAGCACTGGATCCTTAACCCACTGAGCAAGGCCAGGGATTGAACCTCATGGATGCTAGTCAGATTCATTTCTGCTGAGCCGTGATGGGAACTCCTACATAAGTATTTTCTTTTTATACTCACTTAGCTTAAATGTGCTTAGGTTTTATTTTTTCCTTTCCTATTCCTTTGGTAATACTCATTGAACCATATATCTATACGTACACGTACATTTTATGTATATAAAACCTACTGGTAGAGATTTTTTTCTCCTTTTGGTAACTGTTACAGAGCTTTCGAGGACTTGCTAATATTGAACTATCCTTGCATTAGGGAACAAACCCTATTAAAAATTGTTTGTTGTTTGGTGTAACTTTTAATGATTCTATTTGATAAATTGGCAAGATACTTAGAATATATACATATATATTCACAGGTGAGATTCATCTGTAACATTTTTATTGGTGCTGAATCAGATTTTTATATACAAATTTTGGTGGATACATGACTTAGCCTAGAAAATACTCATATCTTTCCATGAGTTGTAATTGGAACTGTCTCTGAAAGGCCAATACTTGGATCATAGTTTTTATTTTCCAGTAGGAGGCATGAAATCTTTTTTCCAATTTCTCCTTTGTATTTGTCCATTAAAGTTTTCTGCTGCTTTTTGGATCAAATTTTGGCTAGGGAATTGTCCTTTTGCTTTTTAAAAATTTGTATTAATTTTTAGTTGAAATATAATTGATATATGTAACATTATCTCAGGTGACTTGATACATGTCTGTGTTGTGAGGTGACTATCACGGTAATATATGGTTATATCCATCATGGTACATAGTTAACAATTTTTTTTTCTTGTGAAAAGAATCTTTTTTTTTTTTTTTTTTTTTTGTCTTTTTGCCTTTTCTAGGACCGCTGCCCCAGCATATGGAGGTTCCCAGGCTAGGGATCTAATCAGAGCTGTAGCCACCGGCCTATGCCAGAGCCACAGCAACTCAGGATCTGAGCCACGTCTTTGACCTACACCACAGCTCACAGCAACGCTGGATCCTTAACCCACTGGGCAAGAGCAGGGATCGAATCCGCAACCTCATGGTTCCTAGTCGGATTCGTTAACCACTGCGCCAGGACGGGAACTCCATGAAAAGAATGTTTTAAGGGTTACTCTTTTAGCAACATTCAAATATGTGATACATTGTTATTGTCGCTATGCTGCACATCTTCAGGATTTATTCTGTAACTAGGACTTTGTAGTTTTTGATCCGCCTTCACCCATTTTGCCCACCCTGGACCTAGCCCCTGTCAACCAGCAGTCTCTCCTCTGCATCTCTGATATCTGTATATATGCATTCGCTGTATAGGCTTTTAAATTTGTTTCCTTGAGATTACATGTAGTATTCCTTAATAAATAATTACTTTTCTTTTGTAACATATATGTAGCTTTTTTCTTATTTTTCATTTTGTGTCATTAAAAAAAATTCTCTTATTTCCTTAAATGGTCCACATGTTCGTTTACTATTTTATTATTTTTTTCTAAAAATTCTTTTGTATTTTTGATCATTTCTACTCAGTTTTTCCCTTGTTTTCTTTTTCATGACTTTTTGCTTATATTTTCTCAATTCTTTGTCTTTTTTTTTTTTTTTTTTTGGCCTTGTTCTTTAACAAAATAAAATCTTTGGCATTCCCGTTGTGGCTTAGTGGGTTAAGAACCTGATGTAGTGTCCCTGAGGATTTAGGTTCAATCCCTGGTCTTGCTCAGTGAGTTAGGGATCTGGTGTTGCTGCAAGCTGCTGTGTAGGTTGCAGATGTGCTTGGATCCATTGTTGGCGTAGCTGTGGTGTAGGCCTGCAGCTGCAGCTTGGATTTGATCCCTGGGATCTTCCATATCCCTGGGAACTTCTATAATGCTGCAGGTGTGGCCATAAAACAAACAAACAAAAAAACCCTTTAAGCATTGAAGTTTGAAATAGTATGAATATATCCTTTGCTATATTCTGTATGGTTGTATGGAGGCCTTAGTCTCTTTTTCATTTTTCTAGATAGATTGTCATTTTATTGTTGCTTTCTTCTTTGAGTCAAGGATTTCTAGAAATGTGATTTACATTTCTGATTATTATTTTAGGTGTTCAGTTTGTATTTACATCTAAATCTTGATTTACATTCAGAGATTGTAACTTGTAAAGTATTCTCATTTTTAAATGAGTATGATTTTTTTAATGTAAGTATATGCTTTACTTATATAAATATTCTCTAGAGATTTGAATAACGGCATCTTCTCTACTGAGGAAAGTTAGTCTGTTTTTCATCTGCTAAATTGAGTTTATCGATTTTTAAATTCAGTTATATTATGTTCTATATTCTGTTACATTTGATTAATTCAGAGAGTGATGTATGGAGTATTACATTCTAATCATATTTTTATAGCTTCATTAAATTTTTAAAATTAAAAAAATTTTAAATTGTTGAAAAATATTAGTCACATAAAAACTTAGTCCTCTTAACTAATTTTAAGTATACAGTTCAGTAGAGTTAAGAATGTTCACATTTGGAATTCCCAGTGTGGCACATTGGAAACGAATCTGACTAGTGTCCATGGGGATGTGGGTTCGATCCCTGGCCTTACTTAGTGGGTCAGGGATCTGGCATTGCTGTGAGCTGTGGTGTGGATCGCAGACGTGGCTCGGATCCCACTTTGCTGTAGCTGAGGTGTAGGATGGCGGCTACAGCTCCGATTTGACCCCTAGCCTGAGAACTTTCATATGTCCCTAGCCTGGGAACTTTCATATGCCACCAGTGCAGCTCTTAAAAAAAAAATAAAATAAAAAATAAAAAGAGTATTTATATTGTTGTACCACACAGCTGCAGAACTTTTTCGTCTTGTAAAACTGAAACTCTCTCCCCATCGAAGTATTCCCCATTCCCCCTTTCTGCAATCCCTGGCAAGCAACAACCTTACCTTCTGGGTCTTTGAATTTGACTAATTATATACCTTGTATAAGTCAAATCATGTATTTGTCTGTTTATGTCTGGCTTATCTCAATTAGCATGGTGTCCTCATCCATATTATAGGACATGTCAGGATTTCTTTTTTCTTTTTTTTTTTTTTTTTGAGATTGAATAATATTTCATTGTATGTGTACAACATGAACGTGGATGTTTGGATGACTTCTGAATCCCTGCTTTAAATTTCTTTAGGAATAATGTAACCAGCAGTGGAATTGCTATATATTGTAGTAATTCTCTGTTTAATTTTTGGGGGACTTGCTATACTGTTTGTCACAGCAGCCACACCATTTTGCAGTTTCATCAGAAATGCACAAGGGTTCCAGTTTCTCCACAGCTTGGGTAATACTTGCTATTTTCAGGATCGTTTTAAAAAAACAGCCATTCTGAAGGGTTTGAAGTGATAGTGCATTGTGGTTTTAATTTGCATTTCCATGATGATTAGTGATGTTGAGCATCATTTCATGTGCTTACTGGCCATTTGTATATCTGCTTTGGAGGAATATCTGTTCAAGTCCTTCCCCCATTTTTAAGTTGGATTTTTGTTGTTGCTGTTGAGTGGTAGGAGTTCTTTATATATTGTGGATACTACCCTTGCAGGTATCTGATTTGTAAGTATTTTTCTCTCATTCTGTGAGTTGCCTTTTCATTCTGTTGATAGTTCTTCGATGCACAGAAATGCTCAGTTTTGCTTTAGTTCATTTTATCTGTTTTCTTTTCTTGCCTGTGCTTTTTGTGTCATATCCAAGAAATCATTGGCAAATCCATTATCATGAGGCTTTTCTCCTGTGTTTTATTTTTAAAGCCTTATAATTTTATGACTTCATTAACTTTCCTTGTATATTTACATGTATATTTTTTGGTGCATATAACTCCCTGACTCTTAAATATTATCCTTTTTTGTATTGAATGACTTTAAAATTAAATTCATCGTAGACTGATACTACTATTGCCATTCTTTTTTTTTTTTCCTTTTTGAAGACTTTGAATGTATCTGGTTTTACTATACTAGTTGACTTATTCTGTTATTACCTTCTCCTTTTTTAATTTGTTTTAATTTTGTTTTATAATATAGAGTAGTGTTTTTTTCCCAGCATTTTTAAAACCCATTTTTATTATCTCAGTTTTTTTGGTAGTCATATTTAGCATAACAATCCCTATGTTTGTCTTAATTATGACATTTTACTCATTTCTTCTTCATTACATTTGTAAATTTAATCAAATTATATTTACATCCTTTTATTTCCTATGCGATCTCCTTTAATTTGCAAAACACACTGCACTTTGCTGTTTGACTGATGGTCAGTATTCCAACCCCAGCTTCATGGCTATAGCTCAGATAATGCTGATGTGTGAGAAAGAAAATATACCATTTCCTTAAGACACCTCTGATAAAAATTTTTTGTTACATACTGCCATCACCAGAACATTTTAACAGTAACAGATACACAAATATACAGCAGATACACAAATCTCTGATGTCTGCCGCGTGAAAGGCCCCTCTTAGATGCGATGCCACTGGTTGGATGTAGCTTACGGTGGTAAGAATAAAGAAATAGATTTTCCACTACATCTTGCAGCCAAGTGACTGCCATTTTTCTTCCATTCTCTCTTTTGTGAGCTTTCATTATCCTGGTGTCCTGATATAGCGGGGTCCTAGGGATGTTTTATTCTAAGGATATGAGTCTGTGGACACATTGTACTGCTAGCACTATTTTCTAATTTGCGAGAGATTTCTATTTTAAGAATAGTTCATTGCAGGTTCCCATTGTGGCACAGTGGAAACGAATCGGACTAGCACCCTTGAGGATGCGGGTTCAGTCCCTGGCTTCACTCAGTGGATTAAGGATCTGGCACTGCTGAGAGCTGTGGTGTAGGTCATAGATGCGGCTCGGATCCCGCATTGCTGTGAATGTGGTGTAGGCCGGCAGCTGCAGCTCCGATTCGACCCCTAGCAGATGCAGCCCTAAAAAGCAAAAAAAAAAAGAATGGTTTATTGGTCTCTTCAGTTAATAATGCAAATGTTGGACAGAAAAATTATTTCAGTCCTAATGATAGTTTAAAGAAGTTTTGAAATTGTTAATCCCAGTTTCTAACCTTAGCTTGAAAATCCTAACAGTCTTTGATCTCCGTATCGTCAGAATATTTTCTGAAACGTCTTGCTGTGACATCATCAACTCTGTGCTGGGAACAATCATAGTCATGGAAATCAACTAATTCCCATTGCGTGTTTATAATGTGCCTGGGATTGTGTTTAGATCTTGCCTTAGTTTGGTTGGGGTACCTTAGCACAATGCTGCCGACTGAGTAGCTTAAGCAACAAACATTTCTTTTCTCATCGTTCTGGAGACTCGAAGTCCCAGACCAGTGTTGATGCGACTTTCTTCCTGGGCTTTCTTCATTGTTTGCGCTGTTTTTTAAAGTAACATGGTCAAGCTGAAGCTGCCATGTTTCATATCGAGTAGTCTGTCTCTGTGGTGAATGTAGAAGATTTTTTTTTTTTTTTTAAATCTTTCTTTGTCATTTACTCTTCTGGCTCAGCCCCTCTGGCAACTCTTAGAGCAGGACCTGACACGTGTCCTGACACCACAGTTAGGAAGACTCTTTATGCTCTGTGATTGGGGTCAGCAAAATTTTGCATAAAGAGCCAGGAAGTAATAAACATTTTAGACTTTGCTGACCACATAAGGTGTCTGTGTGTGTGTGTATATATATATATTTTTTCCACACACACGCACACACTTACAAGCCTTATATATATGTGTGTTGTGTATAAAATAACCCTTTAAGAGTGTAAAAACTCTTTTAGAGAGTAGGCCTTACAGATAAGGGGCTCTCTTTGGTTTGCTGACTCTTGTTCAATGATATAATAATATCTTAACTTAGGGATCCCTTCATTTGAAAAGACAATAATTATGAACAGCTTAAAATCTGAACCAAGTTATGACCGATTGAACTTTATAGCTTTCTAACCTCAAAGACTGAACAAGTCTAAACATAGTCAGACAAATGCTTTAGTTTGATTTATCTTTGCCTTTTTAAAAGTAAATTGAACCTTAAGAATATATATTTCAAAGATCCAAAAAAGAAAGAAGAAGCGTGCCATCTTGATGATTTCCCGAATAATACTACTTTAAAAGACTCTGTTTCTGTTTAGTAACTGATAGTACTTTGAACAGACCATTTCTTTTTCTTTGGCACAGATGTTTCTCTGTGAGAGATGTTGTGTTGTACTTTTAAAGATGCTCCAACAAAGTTGTGTTCTTTAGGATGAATGATTAAATGGGCATTTCAGATCATCTTGTGAAAAGACTTTATTACTTGAGCGTCTTCTCTTTTTTTCACTTAACATCTCCTGAAACATCCCAAATAAAGTGCTTGCAGCTTTAAAAACTCCACAAATTATGTCAGGATTCTTTTAAATTCTTTCAAGGTAAGGTAGTCTAGCCATCTCAAACATCACTGATTCTTAATTCTAGCAAAACTGTTGCAGAGTAGGTATTATAAAAACATTATACTGAGCTTAAAATAAAAAGAATATTAAGGATATTTCAAAAGCTGGCTTGCAACTCAAGCCTTCTTTCAGACTATAGTAGAGTTCCCGTTTATTCTTTCTTTCTCCCACTGAGAACATTGAGTTCAAGTAAATTGATAAAATTTCTTAGGCAAAAGGCAATTTTGGATACAAATTACTTTATAGAAATCCGTCTCAAATGGACAATTAGAATACTTCGTAGTTAGTCTCTTGTGCTTCGTGTGGTACTTATTTCCTATTTCTAGGGTACAGACCCCTCCCCACCCCAGCCCCACCAAGTCCTAACCTCAGGCTCCTTTTTTAGGCTTCTCTCTCACCACCACCACACCCTGCCCCCTTCTTTCAGAGAAACTCAGGTCAAGTAAATTCAGATTAACTGTGATAATGATTGGTAAAGTCTGGCAAAAAAAGATGGTGAGTTATTTAAGCCCACTCCATTTGTAAAATGGGCATCGTATTTATTCTGCATTTGTGGAGAGAATTACAGAAGCTGTGTGCAGAGCTTCGTCACAATGCATGGCACAGATGTGGCCCATCCAGAGCCCTGGGTATTATTGTTAGACACTCTTCTGCTCTCCAATCTAGAGAGGAAG
Organism: Sus scrofa; assembly: GCF_054392235.1. Classification (NCBI taxonomy): domain Eukaryota; kingdom Metazoa; phylum Chordata; class Mammalia; order Artiodactyla; family Suidae; genus Sus; species Sus scrofa. The sequence goes on along the minus strand of NC_139393.1, from coordinate 53,450,931 downwards.
AGCGAGAGAAGACAATGTGTAAGAAGTTGTTCAGTGCATAACTTCTAACCTTCAAGCTGTGGTAAGCATTGTAGTAGAGGGAAATTAATGGTAAATTCCTTCCAGAGGGTGGAAGAAGCTCTTTTGAGGGATGGGCTGTGAACCACACCTTGATGGGTGGGTTGCTTTAATGGGTGGAGGGAGAGGAAAGGGCTGTCCAGACACAGGAAGCAGCTTAGCTCAGGGTGAGGCAGGAAGTGCTGGGTGTGTATAGGGCCGAGGTCCACTGTGGCTGATTTTCAAGCCCACAGCAGTGCTTTCTTTGGAGAGGTACCGTGCTTTCAAAGATCGCTTTGAAAGATTCAAGCCAACAGAGCAACATGAGAGATTTCACTTAAATCTCAATTTCCAGTTTTTCTTGAACCTTTGGACGCTTTTACAAGCATTCATTGACGCTCACCACTATTCTTTAAGCTTACGCTATTTTAATTAATACATTTTCACATTTTAATATATTTCAAATCTTTTCCTTTTTTATTTCGGAAATGGCTTGGTTATTAATGCTGCTTTATTAGGTGTGTTCTTGTGAGACATCTCTGCTGGCTTGGATTGATGTCTTTATCATGTTAAGGAAGCATCCTTTCATTTTTTTCACTAGGAATTATCAAGAATAGACTTTGGATTTTAGCAAATGCTCTTGGGCATCCTGTGATTTTTCTCTTTGACTTATTGATGTTTTGTATGATAGCATGTTTCTTTTCAATAATAAACTAGTAAGTTTCCCCATGTTTTTCTGTATCCCATTGCACCAGAATGATCTTTTCTTTTAAAAGTCGTTATAAAACATATTATCTGTTCTTTAAATGTTGGAAACTTGATCTGTCTTTTTAAAATAATTATTTTCCCCCTGCACCCCAGCAAATCTGTTATGTAGTGATGGATTCTGTCAGATTCCCTACTTCTTTTAAATCAGTATTGATTGATATCCATGGTTACTTCCAAAATAATTTTGTGGCTATTTTCAAATTTAGTAGCATAAGTTTAACCATACTATATTAAAAATTTTATTTGATAGTTGAATGCAGTTTTTAATTACATGATTTTTGAATTTCTTTCTTTAAAATAAACTAGTTTATAATTTTTTTTTACTTTTGGTTTTCCTGTTTCATTGAGATATAATTGACATATAGCACTATGTAAGTTTAAGGTATGTATGGCATAATGATTTGACTTAACATACGTTATGGTGTGATTACCAAAATAAGTTTGGTGAGCATCCATCATTTCATATAGATACAAAGTATTTCCTTGTAATGATAACTCCTAGGATTTATTCTCTCAACAACTTTCATGTATGACATACAGAGTGTTATTTATATTACTCATGTTGTACATTGCATACCTATGACTTGTTTATCTTATAATTGGAAGTTTGTACCTTTTGATCACCTTCATCCAAATCCCCTTTTCTACTCCTCTGATCTTTTTTTTCCATGGACTTGTTTTTTTTTTTTTTTTTTTTTTTTTTGCTATTTCTTGGGCCGCTCCCGCGGCATATGGAGGTTCCCAGGCTAGGGGTCAGATGGGAGCTGTAGCCGCCAGTCTACACCAGAGCCACAGCAACACTGGATCCGAGCTGTGTCTGCAACCTACACCACAGCTCACGACAACACTGGATCCTTAACCCACTGAGCAAGGGCAGGGACCGAACCCGCAACCTCATGGTTCCTAGTCGAATTCGTTAACCACTGCGCCATGACGGGAACTCCTGTTTGTTTGTTTTGAAGTATAATTGACCCACAACACTATGTTAGTTTCTAGTGCACAACATAGTAATTTGATATTTCTATACATTACAAGATGATTATCTTGATAAGTCTAGTTGCCATCTGTCACTGTACCAAGATATTACAGGGTAACTGATTATATTCCCCATGCTGTACATTTCATCTTTGTGGCTCATTTATTTTGTAACTGGAAGTTTGTTCCTCTTGGGCAACCACTTGTTTGTCCTATGACTTTGTTTCTATTTGGTTAGTTTATTCATTTGTTTTGTTGTTTAGATCCCACTAAAGTCATATGGTCTTTCGCTTTCTCTGTCTGACTTATTTCACTTAGCATTATAGCTTCTGGTTCTATCCATGATGTTGCAAATGGCAAGGACTCATTCTTTTTTTATTGCTGAGTAATATTTCACGGTAGATAGAGGGATGTACTACATTTTCTCTCTCCATTCATCTACCAATGAGCACTTAGGTTGCTTCCATATCCTGGCTATTGTAAACAATGCTACTAAGAACATGGAGGCTCATATATCTTTTCAAATTAATGGTTTTGTTTCCTTTGGAAAAATATCCAGAAGTGCAGTTGCTGGATCATATGAGAGTTCTGTTTTTGAGTTTTTAAGGGAACTTCATACTGTTTTCCATGTTGGCTACACCAGTGTACATTCCTACCAACAGTGCACAATGGTTCTCTTTTCTCCACATCCTCCTAACACTTGTTATTTGTTGTCTTTTTGATAATAGCCATTCTGGCAGGTGTGGAATGATATATCATTGTAGTTTGGATTTGCATTTCTCTGATAATTAGTGATATTGAGCACTTTTCATGTGTCTGTTGGCTGTTTGTATGTCTTCCTTGGAAAAATGTCTATTTAGGTTCTCTGTTTTTAATTGGATTGTTTGTTTTTTTAAATGTTGAGTTGCATGAGTTCTTTGTGTATTTTGGATATTAACCCCCCATCAGATATATCTTGTGCAAATATCTTCTCCCGTTCAGTAGGTAGCCTTTTCATTTTGTAGATAGTTTCCTTCCCTGTGCAAAAGCTTTTTAGTTTGCTAATTCATTTTACCATTTAAAAAATATTCAAGCTTAGTACACTTTTTCTATTTTCTGTTGCATTTTCTATTTTTTTTTTCATTTTTTAAATTTTATGGCCACTCCTGCAGCAAATGGAGTTTCTGGGAAAAGTGTGAATCCAAGCCACAGCTGGGACCTACATCACAGTTGCAGCAAGGGAGAATCCTTTAGCCCACTGTGCTGGGCTGTGCATCAGCCCGAGGTGCTGTATTCAGATTCTTAACCTACTGTGCCATGGCGGAAACTCCTCTGGTGAATTTTCTAATCGGTTATTTCAGAGTGACTGGATTATATATATATATATTTGTCTTTGCCTTTTCTAGGGCCACTCCCACAGCATATGGAGGTTCCCAGGCTAGGGGTCTAACCAGAGCTGTAGCCACCAGTCTACGCCAGAGCCACAGCAACGTGGGATCCGAGCCGCATCTGCAACCTACACTACAGCTCACCAGCTCACCGCAATGCCGGATCCTTAACCCACTGAGCAAGGCCAGGGATGGAACAGGAAACCTCATGGTTCCTAGTGGGATTTGTTAACCACTGTGCCATGACGGGAACTCCTGGATTTTATATTTTTTAGTTGAAAAATCTGATTTATAATTTCTACGTTCTGGTATTTGTTTAAGAGTCTTTGTCCAAGGGTATATGATTAACTTAGAATTTCTGTGTATACTTAAAAGCAGGGTATATTGACTCTTAGTATAAAATTTGATGTAAATTTGCTAACTTTCGTCTTTTGCTCTTGAAGAGTTCTGCTTAGCTCCTTGAAGAAAGATAATATGTAAATGAATATTGTTTAGCCTTTCTCAGAGTTGTGAAGCAATTGGAATCAGTAGAACTTTCATGAAGTTGACCCCAAGAGTTTCTAAGAAAACCTGAACTAAATAGTTAGACATAGATACGTTCTATGATACATCATTCCACACCTGTCAGAATGGCTATTATCAAAGAGACGACAAATAACAAGTGTTAGGAGAATGCGGAGAAAAGAGAATCATTGTGCAGAGAACATAACTTATTCAAGGAGTTGAGGGACATACTTTAAAATAATTTAGAAAGAGCCTTTTTCTGACTTCCGTAGAGAGTGTTAAGCATCTGTAGTACATATAGTTTCTTAGGTGGATAATGCTGAATACAGGCATCTCCACTTTGGTTCTTTCTGCTTGCCGCTCATCAGCTCATGCTCTGACCAAGCTTACATGCACCATCTCTCACATTCAGGGCAGGTCTTTTGTTTCTGGCTGTGCCTGCAGCGTGTGCGAATGTTCCCGGGCCAAAGTTCGAACCTGCACCACCGCTGAGCCCCAAGCCACCGCAGTGACAAAGCTGGATCCTTAACCCGCTGTGCCACCAGGGAACTTTTAGGGCATGTCTTATTGGCTTAGCTTTCCTTGATTTCTTCTTTCTGATATGTGGTTGATTTTTTTCTCTCTCTCTCTCTACACACACACACACACACACACACACACACACACACGCTCCTCATACTTAAACAAGTAGAACATAAAATGATCCAAAAAATAATGAGTTAACATGTCTTTTCACTCTTATTTCTGTAGAGAGCCGATGATCTTGAAACTCTGCTTATTTCTTTATCTTAGCTTAGTGATACTGTGATTACAAAGTTTGACCGGAAAGTTTGAAGAAAAATTGCTCAGGGACTCTACCCAGAGTATTTGCTCTTAGAAATTGAATCCTGAATACACGTGTGTTCCATAGAGGCGGCTTTATTCTTTTTTCTTTTGAGCTGTTTTGAATGGGAACTAACTTTCCTGCCAAGACTTTGCTATCATAATACAGAAGAAGAACAGGAAAGACTTTCCTGAATTGTTTGGCTTGGCTGTATTTTGTGGTCAGTGGGAGATAGATTTGAGTTGCTAAACATCTTACTGTCTTGACAGAGAAAAATACTTGGGTAGGAGCAGGTGTCTAATAATCATCTATTTAGCATAACACAATTACTGTTTTCTAGGCAGTTTTTCGAATATAACTTAATTTACAGTCTTGATAACCCAATGAAAAATGCAGACTTTCTATCAGCAGTTTTGTATGTATGTGTTGATTTTTTTCTCTAAAAGATGTCACTGTTTCTTACCAATAAAGATGAACATTTTGAAAAATTCTGAACATTTGCTAATTAAAAAAAACAATTTACGTCTAGAAGTGTAGTGTTGAGTAGAAGAAACGGGAATTCAATTGTAACGTGCCCTAAGGTAGTCTGTTTTATTATGTTAGAAACCATTAATTTCCCCTTGTAGTCAAGTGTCATCATGATTTTACCAATACTTAAAATAATGAACTTTTCAGGTAATTATGTGAAAATGTTAAGTATTTAAACTCCATTTTAATGTCTAAGAGGTTCAATTAAAAAATTATTGCAGATATTGGTAGAGATACCTGTATTATCAAGACAATCTCAAATATCATTTTCAGTAGATATCTTTTTAAGGGTCTGCAGGCATTTCCTGTCTACAGGTAAAGCCCAGATGAAGCCTTTAATAGCTAGTAAGTACCAAATGTGATTATGAAATATAATTGACTGTGAGTGCCTTGAGGACAGGGACAATGCTTTATAAATAGCTTTGGATTCCCAGTAACTGCGGTACAAGCTACCTAGAATAGGGGCTCAATCAAGTGTGTAAAATTCAATTACACCATTTCTTTTTAAAGCTGACAAGAAATTGCCATCTCATAACTACCTTAATTTTATTACAGTAAGAGGTGATGCTGAGAGCATCGGTGTCTGAGCTTGAGTCTCTCTCTCTCTCTCTTTTTTTCCTCCTCTGCTCTCTTTCTCCTTATCAGGGTAGGAAAGTTGCTTTCCTGCCTTTCTTGTTTCAAACACCTTCTTCGTCTTCTCCTTTGGAGATCATTAGACACAGTATGTTCTTAGTTTTTCTCCTTTTGTTTTCAGGGCTTGTGCATTGCATGATTTGAACAAGCACTTCGTCCTGTCCTGGAAAAGTTCCTTCTTCAGAGGCTCTGTTTCTGTTAACATGCGTTCAGTTTGGAAGCCAAGTGATGCATTGTGTGTGTCGTTCCCCTCCCCCCCACCGTCCCCACTGGTGACAAAAGCCTGTGCATTCCATTCCCTAGGAATTTACTCTTTTACCAAAGACTCGTTCCCTCCCTTTTCTGTATTTCTCTTTCCCTTGCTTGCCTTCTCTGTATTTTTTTTTTTTTTTCCTTAGTGGATTCACCTTCAGTAATGTCAGATTATTCTCTCTATGTTGTATGATGCTTCTAATTAAACCATCTCAGATATAATAATGTTTTAATTTTATTGTTCTTTCTTTGCTTCCCATTTTCCCTTTATCACTCAGATGGGTATTTTTAAAAATTACAGAGAGCCTATGGTAAAGTTAGAGATAATTAGGGACAAAATTCTGTTTTGGAGATTTAAAACTCATGGAGTTGTATTTCTTTGGAGAATTTTGAAATGGTTGAGTAAGTCACTATTTCATTTGACAGTTATCTCCTGACCTTTCTTACAGACCATCAGAACTGCATAGTTTTGTCTTCAGCTTTCTTAGGGATTGATAAATACAGTCATCCAGTAAACCTTGTATTTATTTAGTCAAAGAACAGATCTTTCTTACCAGCACTGAAACAATCCTTATCTTATACTGTACTTGGCCCTGGTGATGTGCCAAATATAATGGTGACCCAGCCTGCTGTGAACTGTGCAGCTTATGGTGCTAAAAAAAAAAAAAAGATGGAGTTCCCGTCGTGGCGCAGTGGTTAACGAATCTGACTAGGAACCATGAGGTTGCGGGTTCGGTCCCTGCCCTTGCTCAGTGGGTTAACGATCCGGCGTTGCTGTGAGCTGTGGTGTAGGTTGCAGACGCGGCTCGGATCCTGCGTTGTTGTGGCTCTGGCGTAGGCCAGTGGCTACAGCTCCGATTCAACCCCTAGCCTGGGAACCTTCATATGCTGCAGGAGCAGCCCAAAGAAATAGCAAAAAGACAAAAAAAAAAAAAAAAAAAAGATAACAAATAATTTCAGAAATTCATAAAATTGGCTAAAGAGCTATAGAGGAAAAGTACACAGAGCTAATGTAGAACCTCTATGGAAGCATAAGAGGAACCAAACCTACCTTAGTCATGTTTACTCGTCAAGTTTAAAATATGAGAGCCTGTCTCTTCATATGTTATCTCATAATCACTGTGGTTTGTTATGATGGTTCTCGTCCGTATTGCTAGTCTGTTGCTTCCTAAGTGAAATCTAATGAATTTAGAAGTTAATAGGTTTAATAAGTAACAGTATATATGTTCATGAACGTATACATTGAACTAGGAAAATGTTTTCTTGCTAGAATATTTTTGACTCCTGGGATTGTATACTAGCTCTAGCTGTGGTCATGTTTTTCCTCTCTGAGACTGGGAAAATGCTGCCATGAATGGAAATAAGGAGCAGCTGGGATTAAGGTGGGGGGGGCTGGGGGTAAACAGTAAAAACCGTATCTGACTTGACCAACAAAGTGGGGTCCTCTGATTATTCAAGACATAGGGTGTATGAGTTTCCTGAAACCATAGGACATTGACAAAGCATTTAATTTTTAATGATTCAGAGGACACACGAGTCAAGAAATTTCGGTACCTTACTCATCTTTATGAATTTTAATTTATATGAATGTGCAGAAATGTCAGCCTGTAAATTTATGCTTGAATAAATGTTGGAGAACACAGAGCATGAATTTACTCATTCACTGAATATCTACCTGCCCAAGAGGAATAATGATGCAGTGCTCAAAACTGTCTAGAAATAAAGTATACAAATCATTGAAATAATGCACTAAAAATATGTTCAACTGTGACTTTCAGGCCCCCTAAAACACTTCATCTGGGAAATTTCCTTATCCTTATGTGCTTCTCAAAAAAAATGTATGTGTGTATGTATTTTAATAATAGGATTAAATGAATTTTATAACCTAGTTTTAGAAAGGTAATTTTTCCTCTGGGAAAATTGTACTCACTTTTGTTGTAATAAATTAACTTTTTCGGATCTATTACAAGTCACGTTTTAACTAATAACTTCATCTACCTCTAACAAAACTATAATTTGTCTCTAGGTCACTATGTAAACTGTAATGCTAGATAAAGTAGGTCTCATGTTGCACGGATGAGTTATTTGTGTAATCGCTGTACGTTATTTGATGGTATCATAATAGATGAAGCCTTCTGAAATCAGGCAGAATTGAACTGTGGCTCATCAATACATATTCATAGTGATTTTGAAGTTGTCGCTTTCATTTTGGATCATTTCAAGGAAAGTGAAACATTTCCTTAATTGTAGTTATTTATGTTTTCCCTTTGAAAAGATCTATAAAGTTAAAAAAAAAAGCGCACATTTATAACTTAGCCAAATACCTCTAATTGAAGATTGGACTTCGTTCTTCAGAATTCTCTATAGGCTATACTTATTTCTTGTTAGTGACCGCTAGTAGCCAGCATATCCCTGTCCTGCTATATCTTCTGTCTGTCTTTCTGCCTGCTTATCTATCTATCCATCTATCCATTTTTTTTAAGGGCCATACCTGTGGCATATGGAAGTTCCCAGGCTAGGGGGTCACATCGAAGCTGCAGCTGCCGGCCTATACACAGCCATAGCAACGCCAGATTCGAATTGCATCTGCAAGCTACATCACAGCTCATAGCAATGCCAGATCCTTAACCTCCTGAGCAGGGTGAGGGATCGAACCTGTGTCCTCATGGATACTCATCAAGTTCATTTGGGAGCCACAATGGGAATTCCTTAATGTATTTATTTTCAACGGTTTTTTAGCTATACCCGCAGCATGTGGAAGTTCCTAGGCCAGGGATTGAACCCACGCCACAACAACGACCTGAGCCACTGCAGTGACAATGCTGGGTCCTTAACCCACAGAGCCACATGGAAACTCCTACTCTATTTTAGCTGTAGAGTATCCCTGAGTGGGTATTTTCCGTGCTGCACTGTTTTGTTATTTTGTAGCACTTAGACGAACATCTTTGTGCACAAATTCTTTGGATCAAATTATCGTTTTAATTGCACACCATGGAGAAAGCCTTAAATGACCAGCTGAAAGGATACTCCTATTTAGTAATTTTAAAGATGTTAACTGAAAGTTTTGTCAACAGCTGGGATGTAATTGTACAGTGTCCTAGGATTTGTTTTCTGATGGAACTTTGAAAAATAATGATTTTGAAAATTATTTACTTAGAAATAATTTAAAATTTATAGCACTTGCCTTGAGCAGTACATTTTTTTCATTTCACCATGGTTCCTCCATGGTATACCTCGCTTGCCCATTATTGCTGGCCTTGTAAAACGTGTGAGTGTACGCTTTAGCCCTGGTGCCCCATTGACCCTAAATATTTCAGTGCATACTTGCCCAAGAAAGAACACTTACACATAAGCTCCATTCAGTGAGTTCCAAGTCAGGAAGTCACCTGGGTAGAATGCAGCCAGCCCTCCTAACTGCAGACTTCATTCTTATTGCACCAGCTGTCCCATTGCTTCTCTCTTTGCCCTTCTGGTCGGAGATCCATCTAAGAATTTACACTGCGGTCAGAGGACATGCCTCTGTGCATCCCTTGAATTGGAACTGTTTCCTCAGTCAGTCATTCCTGTCTCTCGAACACAGAGTATGGACCTACATTCTGCAGGAAGATCTTCAGTCATAGACGATGCAGGTTTTGATCAGCTGCTCGTGGGAGTGTCTCCCAGATTTCCCTTCATAAAGGCACCTTTTCCCTCTTTGTGATTGCTTCCTGCTGTCAGGGGAGGTAATCTGAGATTACACCCAGATCCCTTTCTTCATCAAATCTCCACCCACCATGAAGAGTGTCTGTCCACTGACGTCTCGTGCCAAATCAGCTAACACAGTGATAGTTGCCAAATGGTGATTTTCATTTTCTGTCATTCCTCCTATTGGTAATTTGCTTTCTGGAAGAGCTTTCCCTTCTCATTTATTTTTTTCATATATCGCAAATTTCAGGTTTTTTTCAGGGAGTTACGGTTCATTACTAGTCCTCCTTCCATCCTTCCTTCCATCCTTCCTTCCTTCCTTCCTTCCTTCCTTCCTTCCTTCCTTCTTCTTTCTTTTCTTTCTTGGCTGCCCCACGGCACATGGAGTTCCCAGGCCAGGGAGCAGCTCCGAGCCATAGTTGAGACCTAAGCTGCAGCTGTGGCAATGTGGGACCCTTAACCCACTATGCCCGGCCAGGGATCGAACCTGCGTCCCAGCGCTCCCAAGACACTGCCAGTCCTGTTGCACCATAGAGGGAACTCCTAGCCTTATTTATTTTGATGCTCATATTGTCCCAGATTTGGCAGAAGGAAACCCCTTCAGAGTAGCGTATGTATCTTTTGACACATCCTCATCAATCTTGGAGCAGTTCCTTATTTTGTGACACAGGAAGCTGTTTCAGGCTCGTCTCACACTTTCCTTGCCCCCTCCTTACAATGAGCTCTGTCTTTTCAGGTAACCCTGGTTCCTTTTAGTAGGGAATGGTATTCAGAAACTAAAATCTGGGCCCTCTCAACAGACACTAGGAAACACGTCCACGTATGCATGTATGCAAGCATTTTTACACACATACACACACCTATAAACATTTCACCCTATAGCTATGCCTATATTTATGTGTATATATATCTTAAAAACTGAGTTCATAATTATACTTCCAGTTCTTTTTTTTTTTTTTTTTGTCTTTTCTAGGGCTGCTCCCGTGGCATATGGAGGTTCCCAGGCTAGGGGTCTAATCGGAGCTGTAGCCGCTGCCTACTGCCTAGGCCAGAGCCATAGTAACGCAGGAATGGAGGAACCTCTGCAACCTACGCCACAGCTCTCGGCAACGGCAACGCCGGATCCTTAACCCACTGAGCAAGGCCAGGGATCGAACCCGCAACCTCACGGTTCCTAGTCGGATTCGTTAACCACTGCGCCACAACGGGAACTCCTATACTTCAGTTCTAATCCAACATGTATTTCTAGTCTTTACCCTTTCTCTGTAAATACTTGCTCCAGTAGTGAAAAACCTGGCTCTAGTTAGCCTCAGCATAGCCCTTATTTGCTCAGTCATTTTACCTGTTTTCCCTGTCCACTGTCTGTCTCATTGTGTGCTGTCTTTTGCCGTCCATCCCCACAGCCCCGTGTCCTTGGGTCCCTCTTGTGTAGCTGCCACTGCCATCAGCGCTTCTCCTCTCTGCCCTCAGCTTTGCTCGTGCTTGGTGCCTGAGGGCCCACCTACCTGCATGTGTCATTCTTCTCCCGGCAGCTCTTCATGTCCTTGGGTGCTGCTGGGCAGACAGTACTCTAATATTTTATGGTCTGCTTTGTACCATTTTATATAGCATCTTTAGCACTGTTTTTAGAAGGTGGGTTTTTTTGTTTGTTTGTCTTGCTTTTGGCTGCCCCCGTGGCACATGGAAGTTCCTGGGCTCGGGATCGAATCCGAGCCCCAGCCTGTGATCTACATCGTGGATCATTTAACCCACTGTGCCAGAGATGCTGCTATCCCGTGGCACCACAGAGGAAACTCCTAGAATGTGTTTGCTTAAAAAAAATGATCAATTTGTTTATTATTTATTTTTAAAGTTTTATTGGAACGTAGTTGTGTTACAGTGTCGTGTTCATTTGAGGTCATTCACAGCAAAGTGATTCAGTTATACATATAGATTATTACAGAGTGTTGAGTAGATTTCCCTGTGCTATATACAGTGGGACTTTGTGGCTTATCTGTTTTATATATGGCAATGTGTATATGTTAATCCCATACCTGGAATTTATTCTCCCCACCTCGTGTTTCCCCTTTGGTAATCCTGAGTTTGTATTTGAAATCTTCGGGTCTGCTGAATTAAATATGATGAATTTTACAAAAAGGGAAGAATGGATGCTATGGAAGTTCTCCCCTAGAATCCTGTCTTCTTGTCTTCTTTCTCCTCTAAGAGTTATGGAATGAATGACTTGGTGTTTGCAGTGTGAGTATGATCGGGGGCTAGGCTAAAGGAAAGCCTCGGAGAATTGCAGGGTCTGAGGATGACACCAGCGCTTGGTTTCATGGTCTTGCATTGTCTTCCTCTCTTGGTCAGAGGAAAGGCTATTTTTTCTGACTCGTTTTCTGCCTGGTCGGAGGATAATAGCCGATGTTTCTGAACAAGGTGCGATGTGTATTTCAAAGCATCTGTATGCTTGTGGGGTATGATGCGGGGCAAAGCTATTTCTCTAAAACCATTGATGGAATTAATGAATTAGGAATATATGTCCAACAGCCGAAAATGAATCGTAAAAATTGCCTTTCCTAACCTTAGAAAGTAAACACATGTGCATGAAACGTCACTCATTTGTGCTATAAAACAAGGCCTCTGGTAACATATTATCACTTTAAGGATTTTGAAATATTCAGTGTAACATATTATGACTTTAAGGATTTTGAAATATTCAGTGTCCCATGTGAATCTCTTTGCTTAAATGTACACCTTTTTCCGTTTTGAACCTAATTGCTTGGGAATATTTTAGTGCTACATAATCCATGTAGCAAAATATTTTCTAAAAATTGTTAAGCCTATGATGAAGACTCCTGGCATAGACATTTGAAAACAAAGGTTACCAGGGTCTGATTTATCTAATGACTCTTTCCTGTGGTATTGACTAAACATCTGGGAAGTATGCATTCCTGCCTTATGGCAAAAACCATGTGTGAGGTTTGATATGGCCATTCATTATTCAGTATACAGATCTCCAGGGCACAAGGCCTAAAGAGTGATGGAGGCTTAAAGGAGCTTTAGAAATCATCTGTCTTCTGTAGATAAAGGTAAAGGGGCTTGCACTAGGTTATAGAGCTTGAATGCAGTAGAACCGGGGACCCGGACAGAAATTTCGCTCTCACGGCTCTAAGTGAAAAATCTGTGCCTGAGGTCTTAGTGTGTTTGAACTTGGTGGTGATGGTGGTGGTGATAATAATAATAACAACAATAAATTTCATAATTATAATAATATATCTATATAAAATCATCGAAGTATATATTATAAAATTACATAAGTAATTATATTCATCATTATAATAATTATATAAATAATAATTATGTAATAACCATTATTATTATTTGATGAGTCTAACAGTTTGTAACACCAAGCGTTTGCCAGGAGCTAAGCAATCCCCGTGGTTAGCAATTACCTGGATCATTTTTACCCTCAATTAAAGTGGGCACAGTGTTCTCTGGCCAGTGTGTAGTTTCAAGATTCTGAGCAGTGAGTTCAGCTTTAGCCATGAATGATAAACTGAAAACTCTGAATTGCCTTTGGCAGTCTGGCTGAAACGGTTACATTCCTAGGATCAGGATTTCCGGGATATTAAGAGGTGGATGGTACAGGGGAGAATATAGAGCCGCAGCACCTAAGTAATCAGTTCACAGCAGAGGCTAAATGTGGCCTTGTGAAAATTAGTTCAGCTGGTTATTTCCCTTTCTTAGTTTCTTTTTTGGATTTTTACGTATCTTTTTATTTATGTATTTTGTCTTTTTAGGGTTGCACCTGCAGTGCATGGAGATTCCCAGGCTAGGGGTTGAATCGGAGCTTATAGCTGCTGGCCTACACCATAGCCACAGCAACACTAAGTCCAAGCCACGTCTGTGACCCACCCCACAGCTCATGGCAATGCCGGATCCTTAACCCACTGAGTGAGGCCAGGGATCAAACCTGCGTCCTCATGGATACTAGTCAGATCTGTTTCCACTGAGCCATGACGAGAACTCTGGATTTATATGTATCTTAAAGGGGAGAGAATAGAACATTAAATTCTGCATGTCTGTGGGGTGGGCCGTAGATGCTCCTGTAAGTCAAAATGAATATTTCAAAAAAGTATTTGGAGGAGCAGTTCGTAGAACGGGGCTTGTAGTGTGGAAAAATACCAAGTTGGTACTCTAGAAAAAAAAGTTGCTTTGCAATTGCAGGCATTTAAATCATCAAAGCCCATGAATATATGTATAACATTTTAGAGTATGCTATGTGGTTAAATGTTGGGAAAATACTTAAAAATGTGTTAAAAATGTTGGGATGCAGTGTCTGAATCTTGTTAAGCAGCAATCTCAGCAGCAGATAGTGTTTGGATCTTTGGGCCTGGGTTGTGATGCCTTACTCGTTACTGTGATTTAATAATGGCTTTTAGAAATTTGAAACTGTCTAAACAAGCTCTGCAGTCATGTTGAAAACCCATCCATGTTATGATTTGTGCCTCACGTTTCCTCCTGTATGTGGTTGTTGATGAAAGAAAAAAAGTCAGAGATGTTTAGGGATTATGGACCTAGCAAAGATCTACAGTAATATGTGCAGTACATATGCATCATCCTCTCAGAGTTGAAAAGTTCTTTAGGGAGTTCCCGTCATGGCTCAGTGGTTATCAAATCCGACTAGGAACCATGAGGTTGAGGGTTCGATCCCTGGCCTTGCTCAGTGGGTTAACGATCTGGGGTTGCCGTGAGCTGTGGTGTAGGTTGCAGACACAGCTCGGATCCTGTGTTGCTGTGGCTCCAGCGTAGGTTGGCAGCTACAGCTCTGATTAGACCCCTAGCCTGGGAACCTCCATATGCTGGGGGAGCAGCCCAAGAAATGGCAAAAAGACAAAAAAAAAAAAAAAGTTCTTTGGCAGCTGTCTGTAGACGTGATACTCCATTGTACTTTCTGAACAAGTCATGCATCCCCGAAAATCTTCTTAAAAAAAAAAAAAGCCAAAACGAAAACAACCCCCCCACCCCTATTTTATAGTAAAGCCCTTCAAACCTACCAGTTTTTCCGCCTTGGAGTAGAGTGTTTAGGGACTCTTTAGAGACAAGATAGTTTCTGAACTTGGTATTTTGTACTCATTTAAAAAAAATTTTTTTTAGGGTGACACCCATAGCATATGGAGTTACCAGGCCAGGGATTGAATCCAAGTCACAGCTGGGACCTACATGGCAGTTGCAGCAATACTGGATCCTTCAACCCATTGCACTGAGCTAGGGATTGAACCCGCGCCTTCCACAGTGATCTGAGCCACTGTAGTCGGACTCTTAACCCACTGTGCTACAGTGGGAACTCCTTTGTATTCAGTTTTAACTCAATTGATATTACCACCTCGTAAGCTAGGCATTTTTCCTTTTTTAAAAAAGTTACAAACTGTGGTTCCGAGAAGTGAGTTAATTTACCCAAGGAAAGAGATTTGGAATTCGAACTCAAAAATGGCTGACCTGATGTTTCTAATAAATCCTGGCTTTTAGCATCTTTTTGTCTGGTCTTTCATATAATGAGTTAAGCTAAATGCCACAACCCATGTTGGGCACTTGGTCAACTAGATCATAGACTACTTTCCAGCTTTTTGAAGCTCTCTGGGCAGACTTTCTTACTGTTTGTTCTTCTTTCCACCTCAGGAGAGGAAACAGGCTGGGAAAGTGATATTCTCCCTCCCTGCTCCTTTCGTGGTGATTTCATGGACACTGGAAGGGAACTTTTTTTTTTTTTTTTTCCTTCTAATAGGCAGTAACCACATGCATGAGCCAAGGATAAAAGGCAAATATACTGGTAGAGTTTCCTCGCCTGTAGGTAGAACCTGCTGCGTCTCCTAGGAAACAGACATGATTTACAAATATTGATTTGGGGAAAGCTCGACGGAAATCCGAGGCCATTGTTGCTGCCTTTGGAATAGTTTTTCTGAAGAGAGCAAGTTAATTGAATCCTTAATGATCGCCTGTTATGGAGACTGCCTCTTTCATTGAGGTGATTCTGTGAAATTTGGACTGAGGGTCCTTAGGATTGTAATCTTTGCTGCCTGGGTGGTTTCTTTGTTGGAGAAATGGGGGAGATTTTTTTTTTTTCTTTTTTTCTTTTTCTTCTTTTTTCCCCTGTAGCTGAGTGTAGTCTGCTAAGCAGCCCTTTGGTTTTCTGAGCACTGTGCATGAATGCCTGTGTGAAAGGGGCATTGGGCACAAAGGAGGGTAAATGTGATTTCAAATGCAGCCTAGAGTTTAACGAGAATGATATACACTCTTACAGTCAGTCTTAGGGTAGACTTTTGGAGTCGTTTGAACCTGGTATCTTTTTGTACTTGCAATTCGGATGAAAACCTTCTGAATTTTGTAACTCAAAGGGGAAGAAGAAAATCTCCAGAAACAGCCTCTGAGCCCTTGTCAGCAAATTCATAGAAGGAACTTGCTGGAAGGAACTGCTCGGGATGTATGTGTAAAAGTTGAGCCTCTTCAGACCAAAAGAGCTGACTTGATGGTGGGATGGCAGATAACAGGCATCTGGATTGGGGAACCACCAGCTTCCTCGGAGGGTGTCATGAAGCTGTGAGAGATACAGGGTGTGTGTGTGTGTGTGTGTGTGTGTGTGTGTGTGTAACTCTGTGTCCTTGATATCATCCCCAGACCACGCCCAAGACCACCCACCCCACCCAGCACAGTACTGGAATCCGATATGGGGCTTGGCAGAAGTCACTCCTCTCTGTAACTAATGTTCCAAACGGTAACCCCACATCACGAAGAATAGTTAACGTGTTCAGTACATTCTTTGCAAGAAATAGGAAATACGTAATGCAGCTTAGAGACGTTGTCTTTAAAAAAATTACAATTAGAAATAATAGCACCGAAAATGTTCACGTAACAGAAATTCAGCCCTCTCGGAGGATTTATTCCTTGAGGATTCTAGATAATTGAGGCTTCTTCGCTGTATAGAGTTGTATTGTCATAACCCCCTGACATTTCTAATCTGAAATCTCATGTGCGGTTTTCAATCACATCTCAAGAAAGATATGGATCTGAAAAAAGGGAAATGAACTGACTTTTGTTCTACCTGGGGATTTGAAAAATTTGAACTTTTCCGGCTGGGGTGTGTAGGATATGAGTCTATAAAAATGCAGACTTTATTGATGAAATTTTAGACATCTATAAGAGAACTGCGTTTTCCTATGAAATCTGAAAGATGTTTAAGTCTAAAACAAATGAAATCATAACTCCAGATAGTGAGTAGAATAATTGTAGAATATATTATATGAGGTCTTTATTTCTGAAAATAGGGAGCTTCAGAAATGCTTTAAAAATGTAGGAAGAGAAGTTCCCATTGTGGCTCAGTGGTTAACGAATCTGACTAAGAATCATGAGGTTGCAGGTTCGATCCCTGGCCTCGCTCAGTGGGTTAAGGATCCGGTGTTGCCATGAGCTGTGGTTTAGGCTGCAGACGCAGCTCGGATCTGTTGTTGCTGTGGCTCTGGTGTAGGCCGGTGGCTACAGCTCCAATTAGACCCCTAGCCTGGGAACTTCCATATGCCACAGGATCGGCCCTAGAAAAGGCAAAAAGACAAAAAAAAAAAAAAAGTAGGAAGATCATTAGAACACTAGTGCTACAAGCCTTTCTGTGTGTGGAACAAAGCATTGACTGAGTCCCTCCCATGTGCCAGGCCTGTGCTTCCTCCTGGGGGGTTCCTAGCCCAGTCCTTGCCCCTCAGGAATGCACATCTGGTGAGAGGGTGTGGCCCTAAAAAATGAAAAAAAAAAAAAAAGCCATAATAAAACTGCTGCCCTTTGCTTTCTCAGCTGTCAAGGGATTAAAGCATAGATAATTTGAATAAACAGGATTTTAAACTTTTCAGCTATGGGTGCATGTATTTGCGTGTATGTACAACAAATACTTGCAAATGTAGCATACATGAATAAAAGATGGATCTAAGTACATAAAGTTATATATATCAGAATCTATAAATACTTATTTAAGTTTTTTTTTTTTTAGGGCAGCATGTGTGGCCTATGGAAGTTCCTAGGCCAGGGGTTGAATTGACTGGCCTACGCCACAGCCACAGCAACTTGGGATCCAAGCCTTATCGGCACCCTACACTACAGCTCACAGCAACGCTGGATCCTTAACCCACTGAGCGAGGCCAGGGATCGAACCCACGTCCTCATAGATACAAGTCGAGTTCATTACCACTGAGCCACAAAGGGAACACCCATGATTTAAGATTTTGAATTCATGTTTGTGTAACTTAAATATGGAAAATCCCCTAGCTTTTTTTTTTTTAATTGTTTTGCACTAATAACTGTAGTATACTTTGAAATATTTGAGAAAATTGGTTCTTCTCTAAGGAAGGAATGGCTTTCATATGTTTTTAGTTGGTAACTTATGTCGAAATCAGAGTGGTTTAAATAATGACTTGCTATTTAAACCAAAGTAATACTCCTTTATGTTAGTTTGTATTTTTCTTTCTTTCTTTTTACTTATCTAGAGAAATTGAAATTGGCTTGACGTATAGTGTATTGATTATAGTCAGTTTCACTCTATATAATTTTTAGAGCATTTCTTGACACTATATATATATTTGTTTATGATGATGATGTATTTTGGAAAACCTTAGCATTACAACTTTAGAGCTGGGATGTTCTTTAAAAACTAATTTAGTTTAATTGTTTCAAGTTATTTACAAGCAAATTATAATAATCATAGTTATTTCTAATTTACAGAATTCTTTTTTATTACATGGACCTCCAGCTTTGCCGCAATCTATGACCTCTGTATTTTAATATCTTTATTCTTTGAGTAACGTTATTTTGGACAGTCTTGTCAGCACCAGCAACCAAAAAAGGAGCAGTGGAATCTGGGAAGTGGGAGACTTTCTAGATTTGTGTAAGTGTCCATGTCAATTATAATTGTAAGAACTAATGGACACTGGATGTGATTGCTTCATATAGGTGGTAGAAGGAAAAGGAAAGACCTATTTTTTTGTCCTTTTTAGAGCTGCACCTGCGGCATGTGGAGGTTCCCAGGCTAGGGGTCAAATTGGAGCTGCAGCTGCTGGACTACACCATAGCCACAGCAACACGGGATCCAAGCCACATCTTCGACCTAACACCACAGCTCATGGGGTCCTTGACCCACTGAGCGAGGCCAGGGGTCAAACCTGCATCCTCCTGGATACTAGTCAGGTTTGTTACTGCTGACCCACAATGAGAACTCCGAAAGACCTGTTTTTGATAAGGGAAAATAACTGCATATTTTTTTAAAAATAGGAGATGAGTAGAATTCCCATTGTGCCACAGCGGAAACGAATCCGACTAGGAACCACAAGGTGGTGGGTTCGATCCCTGGCCTCGCCCAGTGGGTTAAGGATCCAGCGTGGCTGTGGCTGCGGTGTAGGCTGGCAGCTACAGCTCCAATTGGACCCCTCGGCTGGGAACCTCCATGTGCCGAGGCTGCGGCCCTAAAAAAAAAAAAAGTAGGAGACGAGTGACCAGAAGCGAACTTTCTTTCCCATATCTGGGGTTTGTTGCCCCCTGTCCATCCTCAAAAGGTTATCAGTCTCCTAAAGATGTTCCTGCTGACTCTTGTACCTCAGCAGAGCACATGCAACAGCCCCTGCCATTGCTATGCTTATCCAGTTGAATCTTTAACAGGTGTTTCCTTTGGGGTGCTGGTGGCTTATGAAGCCCTACTTTGCTGTCAGGGAGGGAACTTTTCAAGGAAGGGAGCCACATGGTGCAAATATTAATGTGAAAAGCTTAGTCTGAGCAACAGGCAGATTGGGTTTAATGGGGAGAAACTTGAGTCAAGGAGACCAGGTAGAAAGTCTGGAATTCTGGTCTACATTAAAATAAGGACGTTTTGGAATGCAAGAAATGGGTATAATTAAGAGCCCTTCATAAAGGGTGTTTTGACTCCTGACAATACAGGTGTAGAGGAAGAAGGGGAGAGGAAAGGGGGCTCTGAAGTTTCAGGGTTGGGTGATGTGAGAGATGCCATTCACATGAAGACACTACGGGAGAGCTGACCTGGTGTGGGATCCTGAGCTTAGTGATGGCCAGGTTATGTGTGAGCTGATAGTAGTGCTGCATTTGAGTGGCCATGTGCTCATATGGTTAAAATTCTGGAACTGAAGCTCAGGGGAGATCTTCTGAGCTGGAACGAGTTTTGACCATCAGGTTCTGAGTGAAGTTTTGGGATGTGAGCCAGTACACTGGGGGGAGACATAATTCGCCTTTCTCCCAAAATGGCTGTTTCAAACCTTGCCTCCAAGGAGTTCCCATTGTGGCTCAGTGGTGAATGAATCCAACTAGGAACCATGAGGTTGCAGGTTCGATCCCTGGCCTCGATCAGTGGGTGAAGGATCCGGCATTGCCATGAGTGTGGTGTAGGTTGCAGATGTGTTTCGGGTCCCGCATTGCTGTGGCTGTGGTGTAGGCTGGTGGCTGCAGCTCCGATTGGACCCCTAGGCTGGGAACCTCCATATGCCACAGGTGCGGTCCTTAAAAGACAAAAGACAAAAGACAAAAAAAAAAAAAAAAAAAAAAAAAAAAAGTCTTGCCTCCAAAATTCGATCCGCTACATTTATCCACTACATTTCCTACCTTTGTGATTTAGACAATTAAGGTGTGTTTTCTGTTGACTAAGGAACATGAACTCAAACTGACTTTTTTTTTTCTTTTTGCCTTTTCTAGGGCCACTCCTGCAGCTTATGGAGGTTCCCAGGCTAGGGGTGGAATTGGAGCTGTAGCTGCCGGCCTACGCCAGAGCCACAGCAACGCGGGATCCGAGCCGCGTCTGCAACCTACACCACAGCTCATGGCAGCGCCGGATCGTTAACCCACTGAGCAAGGGCAGGGATCGAACCCGCAACCTCATGGTTCCTAGTCGGATTCGTTAACCACTGCGCCACGACGGCAACTCCCCAAACTGACTTTGATAGTAAAGGAGAGTTTGGTCAGATCCCAGAAAATCCGGAGGTAGGTAGGTCTTCAGCATTAGTTTGGTTTAATGTCTCAATGGTATCCAGTGTCTCTGTGTCTTTCTGTGTCAGCTTTAGCGTCAGTACAGCTTCTTCTCAAGTGTGCAGGAGTGAGAGGGGAGGTATCTGCTTTTGCACTTGTGTAAAGAGAAGAACTTGGCTACAGGCAGCTCTTTCAGGTGAGGAAGCTTCTTTCTTAGATTCCACTTGTCATGAAGATGCTGTAATTTACCATGACCATGGCTGTCTTTTCAGTCATTCAGATCTTCTTTAATTTCTTTCAGTAGTATCTTATGACTTTCAGGGTGTAGATTTTGTCCTTGCTAAATTTATTCTGAAGTATTTTTCTATTTTGGTGCAGTTGTAAATAGAATTATTTTCTTTTTTAATTCAGGTTAATTCGTTGATTTCACATTTACAACACAGTGATTTGATATTTGTAGATACTGTGAAATGATCACCACAAGAAGTCTAAACATCCATCATCATACCTAGTTACAGTTTTTTGTTTCCTGTGATGAGAGAAGGTTTACTCTCTTAGCAACTTTCAAATATGTAGTACAGTATTGTTAACTCTATGTAGACATGTTTTCCAAAATTCGTTTTTGGGTTGTTTATGCAAGTATAGAGAAACCAGGAGATTTTTGCATATTTATTTTTCCTTCTTTTTATGGCCACACCTGCCGCGTATGGAAGTTCCCAAGATAGGGGTTGAATTGGAGCTGCAGCTGCCGGCCTGTGCCACAGCCACAGCAACTTTGGAACCCAGCTGCATCTGTGACCTACACTGCTGCTTGAGGCAGCGCTGGATCCTTAACCCAATGGGCAAGGCCAGGGATTGAACCCACATCCTCATGGACACTGTGTTTGGTTCTTAATCTGCTGAGCCAAGCGGGAGTTCCTGCATATTGATTCTGTATCCTGCAATCTTGTTGAGCTCATTTATTAGTTCTAATTTTTTAAGTGAATTCTTTTGAATTTTTGTATATGGGATCATTTCATCTGTGAATAGAATTAGTTTTACTGCTTCCTTTCCTATGCGATTGGCTTTTATTTCTTTTTCTTGCCTAATTACTCTGGCTAGAGCTTTCAGGAGAGTATTGAAGAGACATGGCAAGAGTGGATTTTCTTTTTTTCTCCTGATTCAGGGGGAAAGTTTCTAGTCTTTCACCATTATATAATATGTAATATGTGTGTGTGTGTGTGTTTTGTAACTGCCTTTTATCATATTGAAGAAATTCTCTTCCTAGTTTGCTGAGTTTTTATCATGAAGGAGGATTGGATTTTATCAAATGCTTTTATTGCATTTATTGATATGATCATGTGTTTTTTGTTTTTTTTTAAAGTTTATTGATATGGTATTATTATGTTAATTGATTTTCATATATTAAACCAAGCTTGCATACTTGAGATAAATCCCACTTGTCAGGATACGCGATTCTTTTTCTATGTTGCTGGATTTCATTTGCTGGTATGCTGTTGATTTTGTATTCATATTCATAAAACATACCAGTCTATAGCTTTGCTGTGATATCTTTATTGGAAATAATTCTTTTTTATTTTTTCTGCTTTGTTTAATTTATTAATTTTTTTGTTTTTATTTTTTCTATTATAATTGATTTATATTGCTGTGTCAATTTCTGCTATATGGCAAAGTGACCCAGTCATAGATACATATATATGAAGATATATATAATACACATTCTTTTTCTCACATTATCCTCTATCATATTCCATCACAAGTGACTAGATATAGTTCCCTGTGTTATATAGCAGGATCTTATTGCTTATCCACTCCACATGCAATAGTTTGCATCTACTAACCCCAAACTCCCAGTCCATCCCGCTCACTCCTCTTCCCCGTCAGGAGCCACAGGTCTGTTCTCCAAGTCCACGAGTTTGTTTTTTTTCTGTAAAAAGGTTCATTTGTGCCGTATATTAGATTCCAGATGTAAGTGATATCATATGGAATTTGGCTGTCTCTTTCTGACGTACTTCACTTAGTATGAGAGTCTCTAGTTCCATCCATGTTTCTGCAAATGGCATTATTTTGTTCTTTTTTTATGGCTGAGTAGTGTTCCACTGTGTATATATATACCACATCTTCTTAACCCATTCATCTGTTGCTGGACATTGAGGTTGTTTCTTGGCTATTGTGAATAGTGTTGCAATGAACATAGGGATACGTGTATCTTTTTCAGTGAAAGTCTTGTCTGGATATATGCCCAGGAGTGGGATTGCTGGGTCATCTGGTAGTTACATATTTAGTTTTCTGAGGTATCTCCACACTGTTTTCCATAGTGGTTGTACCAATTCACATTCCCACCCACAGTGTCGAAGGGTTCCCTTTTCTCCACACCCTCCCCACTCCAGCATTTGTTACTTGTGGACTTGTTAATGATTGTGCCATCTGTATATCTTTGGAGAAAGGTCTGTTCAGGCCTTCTGCCCATTATTCATTTGGCTTGTTAGTTTTTTTGTTGTTGAGTTGTATAAGTTGTTTGTATATTTTAGAGATTAAGCCCTTGTCAGTTGCATCGTTTAAAACTATTCTCCCATTCTGCAGGTTTGTCTTTTTGTTTTTTTTAATGGTTTCCTTTGCTGTGCTAAAGCTTGTCAGTTTGCCTAGGTCCCACTTGTTTATTTTTGTTTTTATTTCTGTTGCCTTGGGAGACTGACCTAAGAAAACATTTGTAAGGTTGAGTCAGAGACTGTTTTGCCTATGTTCTCTTCTAGGAATTTTATGGTGTCTTGTCTTCTGTTTAAGTTTTTAAGCCATTTAGAATTTATTTTTGTGCATGGTGTGAGGGTGAGTTCCAGTTTCATTGATTTCCGTGCAGCTGTCCAGTTTTCCCAGCACCACTTGGTGAAGAGACTGTCTCTTCCCCGTTTTATATTCTTGCCTCCTTCTTTGAAGATTAATTGACCATAGGTGTCTGAGTTTACATCTGGGTTCTCTATGCTGTTCCATTGTTCTGTCTGTTTTGGTACCAGTACCACACTGTCTTGATTACCATAGCTTTGTAATATTGCCTGAAGTCTGAGAGAGTTATACCTCCTGCTTGAATTTTGTTTCTCAGGATTGCTTTGGCAATTCTGGGTCTTTGTTGGTTCTGTATACATTTTTGGATTGTTTGTTCTAGTTCGGAGAAAAATGTCATGGGTAATTTGATAGGGATTGCATTGAATCCATAGATTGCTTTGGGTAGCATGGCCATTTTATCATTTTTAAATGCCTAGTGTAGATTAACTGCAATATTTACCATGTTATTGATGACTGATATTTCTTAATGAGGTTATTTAAGTGCACACATTAAATAAAATGTCATATGAATTAGTCTTTATAATCACATCTTGAAGAAGTTTACTTTTAATTACTCTTGGAAAAGGAACACAGTAATGCCTGTTTTTACAGTGGATGACAAAATCTATTGTATTCATGTGCCTGATGTGCTTTCTTTCCACAATCTAATCTATCTGTCTATCTGGTTTAAGTCTTTTTTGACTCTCTGTATGTGTGTTTATAGGCCTTTATCTACTTCATTATTTACCTGAAAAATGATGAATATACTATAGTATGAATAAGGTAAAATAAATTTTATGGAGATTAAGCTTGGATTTGTATTTTGGGTTTTATTACATTTTTGATGGTTAGGACATGAGAATTTTACAAGTGATAAATTGTACGGTTGAACTACGAGTAGCAAAATAATTTATTGCTCCGGTTTCTTATTTTTTAAGAGTTTATTGTATCATTTACAACACAATCCAAAAAATTAAAGGCTATTGACTTGTAACATCCCCCTATGCATACAAGTTTGTATCTTTAATCATAATTCCTTGTGATTTTAACACTTGAGTGCTTTTATATCTGTCATCTTACCTAGCCATCATCTAAGCCTTGTAAAATAAAAAAAGGTAGAGTTACTATTATGATCTGAACTTGTCAGACAAACAAATTCAGTCATTATAAGATCTTTGGGGTACCTGTTGTGGTGCAGCAGAAATGAATCTGACTGGGATCCATGAGGATGCAGGTTTGATCCCTGGCCTTGCTCAGTGGAGTAAGGATTCAGCCGTGAGCTGTGTAGTTGCAGATCTGGCACTGCTGTGGTTGTGGTTTAGGCCAGTGGCTACAGCTCTGATTCGACCCCTAGCCTGGGAACCTCCATATGGCACAGGAGCAGCCCAAAAAGCGAAAAAGAAAGAAGGACCTTAAGATTGCAGATATATATATATGTATTTAGTTGCATTAGAATGGTAGTGCCCTGGATGTCTAGAATCTCAGCCACCATCTCTTTTGTATGAATCAAATTATGTCCATAAAAAGTACCATGTAATGAGCATCTCTGATTACTGAATTGCCCTCATCTTTTTCTCTTTGTCCTTGGTATGTTAGAGCGGAGCAAAAGGAGCGGCCCACATTGTCACCAGCCCAGTCGTTTCTACGGTAGATTAAATTCCTCTGAAGGATGCTCTTTATCCTTTGTGGAACTTCTGAGCAGAAGATTTTCTGACAAGTAAGAGTTGCTTGATCTTTGTGCCTAGTCTTACCATCTTTCATGGGGTTTTAGCAGATTCCTCTCTCTCAGGATCCCGTGATGTTGAGAGAGCGAGCTGGACCATACTTTTGTCCCCAGCCTGTAGGGTGCCACTCCTCCCTCCAATCACTCAGCCCCGTGAAGCTGCTAAGAATAGAGCTACCTTGGATCCTGCCCTCCCTTGCGCTCTCCTGGTTGAGGCTGCTCCTGGGGCGGCACCTGTCAGTTCCTTCTTTTCTGCTCCCGAACTATTTTTGCATTCGGTGGGGCTTCCTTGATGGTTCAGGTCTCTCTTCCTCTGCACCATGTGCTGAGAAACACCAGTTAATTATATGTTCATACCTTATACTTTACAGAGATCCTCATTTGATGCTGACAACTGAAGAACGTGTTATCTCTAATTTACAAAAAATCAACCTCCACCCCTACCCCTGCCCAGAGGCTCAGGAGCTTTTATGACATGACCAGAACGGGGACCAGGAACCTGACTTCTCTAAGATTCTAAGCTTCCAGAGAAGAGGGAGTACATTTTAATCAGTGTTTCAGTTCTAGCGCTCAGCATGCATCTTGGAGCTCAGATAGATGTTCCATAAATGTTGAGCCCCTGCTCCATACGGTGTGCCCCCCCCCCAACTCTGCTCTTGTGAGATTGCTTATGCAGAAGATTCTAGACTCTCTTCTTAGGGTCCAGGGATATGAGCTACTTTCAGAGGTGAGAAAATCCTGCCACGATTTTTTGTTTCTTGGGAATCCTTCTGCTCTCTTCTCTCTGACCTACATAACTTCTGACAGAGTTCCCCTGTCATCGTTAACATCATGTGTGCTTCTGGTGGCCGAGCTTCTGCGCTCTGTGTTTCTGATGGCAGAATTCACAGAGCTGCTGCTTTGGGTCTGAACGTATGTCTTGGGTCAGGCTTTCTACTCCCTACTCAACACATTGTGTGGTCAGAATTAACTCCAAATGCATTTTTTTTGGCCAAACATTGTCATAGCCCTTCTCCAGCATCCTCAGGGACACATAAGTGAAAGGTGCTAGAAGGTATATGTTTTGGAAGATACAGGAGAGAGGTATAATAGCTTTACACCTTTAAAAAGAAAAATGCTAGCAGGTGATCATCTGCCCCTCCCTGTGCTTAAAATGTCAGTGGTTTCTTTAGTTTGCTTTTTTATTTTAGCAAAAATACAGTCTTTAAACCACTTTTATACTTACATTAAAAGCTCAGTATAGTTTTTCATAATTTAATGCATAAAAAAATATGAAGCAGGCTGAAAGGAAAATTTAGCCTAAAATCTACTGCTGCTTTTCCTTTTCAGGGCTGGTCAATCACTTAACGTATGGTTTTAGCAGGCACTGCCAATCTCTGTTCACGGGCAGATACTTGGGTTTTTTTTTTTTTTTTTTTTTTTTTTTTTTTTTTTGATTGGAAAATGCATGAGATTGCTGTATTTCTCCATATTTATTCCTCTAACCTTTTGCACCAGACTTTTCAGAAGTATGTGTTAAAATGCAGAGTCCTGGACCTAATTCCACAGGACTAAATCAGAACCTTTAAAGGTGGGTCCAGCCATTGCCATTTTTACCAGCTCCCTGTCGTTTGTGGCGAGCTCCGCAGTTAGAAGCCAGTGGATGGCTGCTAAAGGTCAGAGTCTCAGAGACCTTGGATTCGTCACTCCACCATTTAAAGCTGCTGAGATATTTGTATCTGGAAATAGGGATGATGGTACCTGGAGGTGTTGAGGATCCTGTGAACTCTGTGGAAACTAATTAGTGCTGTGCCTGGTCTACAGCAGTGCTCAAGAAATGCTGTGGGTGGCGGGGTTATCATTGCACCCAAATGATACAGAAGCTGCTGGGACTCACAGTCCCCCAAAACAGGGATGTAAGAATGTTACCAGAAAAATATCGTGGGAGAGTCATGAAGTGCACACCAAACCCTCAGCCTCAGCCTTTATTTTTACGAAGAAAGTGTTACTGCCACATAGCCACCCTGGTGAATCACTGTTTGTGGCTGCTTTGGACTCTTTGGCCCACACAGCCAAAAATACTTACTTTCTGGCCCTTGACTGGTGGAGTTAGTTGCTTCCCCCGCCACATGAATGTGGTTCATATGGAAAGCTTTGTTTATGTTAACCAGTGATACAGAAGCAGTCAGGCCTTGGTCTTTGGAGAGTGCTGGTCCCCGTCGCCCCTGTTCCTGTCTGGGCCCTAGTGCTCCTGCCACTCGTGCTGCTTAATGTCTTTAAGTGGTGCCAGCCCTTCTTGGTGCCAGCATCTTCTCACTCCACCTAAAAAGCAGTGACAGGGCCCTGTACCATTTTAACATCTGGGAAGCTGACTGCCTGAGTACTTGAAAGACTCCCAGGACTCAGGTGTTACAGGCCCCACAATAGCAACCTGGGAAGGGGAACCAGTTTGTAGAGAACATGCAGACAATCATGTGCCCTCAGGGCCTCCTCATTGCCAAGTTTGAATTTATACTGAGTTCTGGGAAGATGTTCATCCTACATCTCCTACTCCTTCTAACGTGAGAAACCACAACCAGTCCCAACTCTCAGACCAGAAAAAAGAATCCACCTTGACGTAATATTTTACGAGGATCTTATAAACAATTGCCATTTCATTCTCTAAACCTAAAACTCTAAGTGGAGTTAGGATGGTGGAAATATGTGGTAGCATTTCACAAATTAAAGTCACCTCCTAGACCTCTGTCAACAAGTATTGTGTCATTCTCATGAGGACAAGCAGCAATTACTTTTTTTTTTTTTTTTTCTTTATAGGGCAGTAGCCGCGACATATGGAGGTTCCCAGGCTAGGAGTTTAATTGGAGCTGTAGCCACCGGCCTACACCACAGCCACAGCAACACCAGATCCAAGCCTCATCTGGGACCTACTTCATAGCTCATGGCAACACCGGATCCTTAACCCTCTGAGCGAGGCCAGGGATTGAATTCACAACCTCATGGTTCCTAGTCGGATTTGTTTCTGCTGCGTCACAGCAGGAACTCCAAGCAGCAATTAACTTTTAACATTTTGATAACTTCCAAGCATTTTAATAAGAGGAATATTCATTTTTGCAAAAATACGAGTTCTATCCTTCTTGTAGGGGCTCTAATGTTGTCATGGGCTTTAGTTGGGAAAGCAACTGCACTATATTCATCTCTCAGCAGAATTTCACATGCCCCTTGGGGCAGATGATGTATGTGTTCCTTAAAATAAAACATATTTATAATCCTCAGTAAAAATGTTTGGCGAGATCATGAAATTTGAATGCCATTCTGTGTTCATGTGTGTTTGATTGTAGGTGCTTTCCTCTTATTTCTTCTTCTTTGGTGTTTTATGTCTTTCTCTGGGTGTGTACCTCATTCCCATTCTTCTTTTCTTGCTCCCTTAAAATAAACGAGTCACGGTGTGTGGTGGACGCCTTGGG
This sequence comes from Sus scrofa, assembly GCF_054392235.1. NCBI lineage: Eukaryota > Metazoa > Chordata > Mammalia > Artiodactyla > Suidae > Sus > Sus scrofa. Next base: position 53,422,395 of record NC_139393.1, on the reverse strand, counting down.
TCTTGCTCCTTTAAGGAGTCATGATATGTGGTGAACCCCTTGCATCTTGTTCCTTTAATGAGTTATCATACGTGGTGGATCCCTTGTGTCTTATTACTTTAATGAGTCATGATATGTAGTGGATCCCTTGGGTCCGGTGTTTATGCAGTATAACTAGCATACATTAAATGTTTCCTTAAAAAAAACAAAAAACAACTTCCTGCCAAACTATAATTAAAAGTCTTTTTATATGTCTTTTGATTAATATTTTTATTAGCTCTCTGACTCTCCAATAAGGAGAGAAAAGGCTCCCGTCCCCTGTTTTCTTGGCCTCTTTGTGTTGTTGGCTCAGAGTGTTGTGGATTGTTTGATGGAGTTGATAAAAATTCTCCTGATGTTTCCTGCTCGCTCTAAATTTGGAATACACCTACAGTATTCTTTTAGGCTTTATTGTTTCCTAAACCATCTATTTAAATACAGTCCTAAAGCTTAAACGGAACACTGTTATTGTGGCTAAGAATAATGTGTGTAATGGGGCAGTAGATTAGATTTCATTACCATTCTCATAACCATGCAAAAGCCTGTGTTCCCACAAAGCACTCAATAACCTTATTAAGTGTTGCCAGTACCAATGGTAAATGTATAATGTTCACTTGTAGTGACTTGTAAGTGGAGTAGGGGGGAGAACTTGACCTTTAAATCCAGTGGCTCTCTAAAGTCCTCATGTTTGAGGCAGAGGCATCAAGGGGAAATCTGTTGCCCATCACTGAGCAGAACAGTGTTATCTGATGCATGGTTTTGATGCATCTGAAGTAGAGCAAGGAGCTTTCGTCTATTACGTTGAGACTTCTAGGACTTGAGGATGTTCGTAGCCCATTTACAGGGAGTGGTTGATTTGATGCTCATTTCATTTTCCTTTTATTGTTTAACCGAAAATCTCTGTATCTGTTTCATAAGTCTGGATTTTTATTGGCTTATGAGACATAAGGTCAGATTCATCAAGTGAATTGCGTACGAATTGTTTTTTAATGGTGAACCTTCCATCCTTGTTCTCTGACATTAAAATGCATGATTTTGCCATTTGAATGATTCTGTTACACTTTATGATCCTGTGCTTATTATGTTCTTGCTTTTCCTCAGTCTAAAATCCCCATCTGCTCCTTCCTCCCCACTATATACCCTCTTCTAACTGTTCCAACTCTCAAAACCTGATTCCTAGTTCATGTGCCATCTGCTTCGAGAAGCTGCCCTGCTTTTCAGAGTCAAAAGTGAATGAATTCTTTTGGAGTTTCCTGGTGGCCTAGCAGTTAAGGATCCAGCATTGTCCCTGCTATGGCTTGGGGTTAACCCCTGGCCCGGGGAACTTCTGCATGCTGCAGGCACAGCAGCCCCTCCCCCAAAAAGTGAGCGAATTCTCTCTCTCTCTTTTTTTTTGCATTTTAATTTCTCTACTCCTAGAGACATTTGCCTAGACATCTTTTTCACAGTTATTTCATTAGTTTTCAATGATAGGTATCATATATCAGGCTGAACCATATGAAATTACCATTATTCAACTATTTTCGAGCTACAAAACATATCAAGTTAATAGGGTTGAACCTAATACTTATTTCAACATTCACTGCACAAACTTTTGAAAATAAACGATGGTCCGAGTTATTTAAAACACATCTTGGACTTGGGTTTATATATCTCTCTAGAGCACTTCCTGAGTTTTATATGTGACAGATGTATTCAAGAAATGTTTGGAGTTCCTGTCGTGGTGCAGTGGTTAATGAATCTGACTAGGAACCATGAGGTTGTGGGTTCGATCCCTGCCCTTGCTTAGTGGGTTAAGGATCCGGTGTTGCCGTGAGCTGTCGTGTAGGTCGCAGATGCGGCTCGGATCCTGCGTGGCTGTGGCTCTGGCATAGCCCGGTGGCTATAGCTCCGATCGGACCCCTAGCCTGGGAACCTCCATATGCTGCAGGAGTGGCCCTAGAAAAGGCAAAAAGACAAAAAAAAAAGAAACGTTTGTTGGAGTTCCCCCTGTGGCACAGTTAAGAATCCCACTGCAGTTTCTCGTGTCACAGCAGAGGTGTGGGTTTGATTCCGGCCCTACACAGGGCATTAAAGGGTCCCTTATTGCCATAGCTGTGGCTCAGACTCAGGCCATGGCCCAGAACTTCCATAAGTTGCAGGTATGGGCATTAAAAAAAAGCATTTGTTGAAGTGGAATCAGTTGTACTATCTAAGTGATCACAGCTGTTTTTATAAAGAAATGAGACCAGTTGTGTGAGCTGTGAGCTCTACCCTTTTAAAGCCAAGATTATGTAGGAATCCATTGTATCCTTTGATGCACATTCTCCAAACCATTTCAACATCATCGGACACCTAAAATTTAACTTCCTGTCTTGGTCACTGTTACTTATGCTTTAGTTTTATATGGTTACCTTTTTAAAAAAATTTAAAAATTTTTTGCTTTTTAGGGCCACACCCACAGCACATAGAGGGTCCGAGGCTTGGGGTCCTATTGTAGCTACAGCTGCCAGCCAACACCACAGCCACAGCAATGCCAGATCCGACCTGCATCTGTGACCTATACCACAGCTCACCACAATGCTGGATCCTTAACCCACTGAACGAGGCCAGGGATTGAACCCACATCCTCATGGATCCTAGTTGGGTGCATAAACTGCCGAGCCACCATGGGAACTGCTTTATATGGTTACCTTTATTGAAATCAATTTCTTCTTTTTGCCCAGATGTCTTATTTTGCTTGAGTTACTGCAAAAATCATAATTCTTTTATTTACTAGTGTTCCTCTCTCTCAAAATTTTTTACCCACCTCACTCTTGGCTGAAGGTCTGTCAACGTCCCCCTGCCTCAGAAAATACTCCCTGGCTTGCTTTATTTAGTCATGGAAAAAAAAAAAAAATCCTTTCCTTCCTTTGAAGTGTTTCTGGGCTTGCTAAAGGTCTGGTTAAATCACAGGAGATGAAAGTTGTACTGACAACCTTGGGCATTCTCTGTCCTTAGCCAGAAATAGCAAACTAGATACTCATCTCATACAAAAATATGTGCATGATCATCCTTACTGGAAACATCTTGTATTTGGTCCTTCTTTGAGGGCCAGGAGTTAGGAGTCTAGGGCAGTTTGTGGGATGGAATTTTGGGCCAGGGGTGGTGAGGTGGGGTGGGAGGGAAAGAAAAGAGAGTGCTGAATGGAGAAAATTGTGCTTTTTCTTTAATGGCAGATTTTTTTTTTTTTTTAGTTTAATAACAGAATCTTTGCCTTATCATACAATATGAATTCCTCATGACATTTCTTTTTTAGCTCCCCCTTTTTGTTTTTCCTAACTAGAAGACATTTTCCATGAGAAAGGGTGACTTTGGAATTGGAAAGAAAGCGCAGTCTGTGAAAAGACTGAAATATGTTTGCGGCATCATAGATAAATAGGGTTCTGTGAATTTCTTTTGTTCTTGTAGCAACAGTTTCGCCGTAGGATACTTTTCATTAAGGTAAAAATTGTGATTGGCTCTTTTACAAGCTGGGAAGCATGTATAGATGTTTTCTCTTTTTAGACAGATCCCAGTGGTTGAGGTTTCTGGAATCTGAGATTCTATAGTCTATACAGGTGACACTGGTCGTTGTAATAATCAAATAGGTGACTTTCTGATAGGAGTGGAACAGGGAAGTAAGTTATTGTAAATAGTAGAAGGAGGCTTTCCAGGCCAGCATATAATGCTATGTGCATGTTTCAGATGTTCCACTGAGTAACTCAGTCAAGCAGACCTTACCGAGCATGGATTGTAAACTCATTTGTAGGAATCAGTGTACAGTCTGCACCTAGGATGGTGCCTTGCATGTGGCAAATCCATAGCTATTGCCTGTTGAGTGAACGTTTGAGTTGTAAATACAATATCTCCTGGTTGCTTAATATCATGTGATCATCTCCAAGGAACACAGGAAAAAAACAGAATCCTCAACCAGGTTCTTGCGGTTGTAATTCAGAAGTAGAGACAAACATCAGTGAGTTCATAGAGTGATAAGTACTGACATCTAGAGCACTTAAAGTAATTTTTTAATAAAAAAGGAGGTCAATGAATGAGGCAACAGTAGTGATAGTGTCATCTTCTGATTACTGAATACCTACCATGCTCTAGTTATTGCGTTAAGTGTTTTACATATATTATCCCAGTGAATCTTCTTAAATAATCTGTGATTATTATTCCTGCTCTTCTTCCATGAAATCATCAAGGTTCAGTATTTGTCTTTTTTTTAATCTTTTTAGAGCCACACCCGCGGCATATGGAGGTTCCCAGGCTAGGGGTTGAATCAGAGCTACAGCTGCCAGCCTACACTGTCGCCACAGCAATGTGGGATCCGAGCCATGTCTGCGACCTACACCACAGCTCACAGCAAACGCTGTATCCTTAACCCACTGAGTGAGGCTAGGGATCAAACCCGCATCCTCATGGATGCTAGTCAGGTTCATTACCTCTGAGCCACGAGGGGAACGCCTAGGTTCAGTGTTTTTCAAAATCACCTAGCAATGAAGTGGAAGACTTAGTTTGTAAGGCCTCTTTTGTCTGCTTCTTCTACTGCTTCGCTATATAGTTGCTTTTCTTTTTTTTCTTTTTAGGGCCACACCTGTGGCATATGGAAGTTCTGAGGCTAGGGGTTGAATCTGAGCCATAGCTGCTGGCCTACACTGCAGCCATAGCAATGCCAGATTTGAGCCACAGCTGCGACCTACACCACAGCTTGTGGCAATGCTGGATCTTTAACCCACTGAGTGGGGCCAGGAATTGAACCTGTGTCCTCATGGATACCAGTCAGATTCCTTACCGCTAATCCACAATGGGAACTCCTCTAGTTGCTTTTCTTGTTGTCTAGAAGTGTCTGGCCCTGCATTGGCCCAAGATGGTAATTGGGTATCAGAGGTTCTCTGGACTCTGTAGACTCAGCAGAAGACTCTTTCTAAACCCCAAAAGCAGATGCTGCTGTCAGTGAACCTGGGCTCCATCCATTGGTATCAGTGTAGTGATGGGAAGAGAAAATATTGTAGAGAGAATTTAAGGGACTTGTGTTGTCTCTTTCCTCATCAGTATCAAATTAAAATCCATCCATTTCTTTAAGTAACATTTTCAAGTTGATCACTCTCCATTTTAGGAAATATTTTGCAGACACCTGTTTACAAACAGTTGTCAAAAACAAAGGGAAGTGTTAAAGACGGCTGCCATTGTGTTTGTGTTTCAGTTGGGGAACCAATATAATTGCCAGATCTCTGTCTACTGGCTCGAAGTTCCTGCACCTGGGGAGCTTTTTACAAATAGTGGTGTTTTCACGCAACTGCCAGAAAACGTATCAGTGGGTTTGTGAAGGGGATCAGGAAATCTACTGATTGGTTGTGTTTTTATTTTTTTAAGATTTTTATTTTGTGTGTGTGTGTGTGTGTGTGTGTGTGTGTGTGTGTGAACACATTTCTTTCCTCATGCCATCCTCCATCAAGTGGTTAGATATAGTTCCTTGTGCTATACATAAGCAACAGGATCAGTCATGTATATTCACATTGTTTGGAAATTACCATGCAAAATTGAACCTACGTCCATTGAAACGACTCCCCGTTTTGTCCTCTTCTCAGCCTGTGGTGACGAGCAATCTCTTTTCTGTTCTATGAAATTGCCTATTTTAGCTTCTTTATTTAAGTGAAATTGTACCGTGTTTGTCTTTTTGTCATTGGCTTATTTCACTTAACATAAGGTCTTCAAGGTTCATCCACATTGTAGCATGTGACAGGATTTCCTTCCTTTTTTTAAGGCTGATTAACATTGCATTGTATGTGTGTACCCTATTTTGTGTAGCTATTCATCTGTCGCTGGAAATTGGGTTGCTTTGATGTGTTGACTATTATGAATAGTGCTGCCATGATTATGGGTGTGCGGATATTTCTTTGAGACCCCGTTTTCAATTCTGTTAGATATATACCTGGAAAGAAGCAGGATTGCTGGATCCTATGGTAGTTCTTTTTATTCTTTAAGGCAATGTCATACTGCTTTCCATATCATTTACACCATTTTACGCATTTTCTATTCCTGTTAACAGGGTAGCGTTTCAGACTCTCCACATCCTTGCAAAAACTTAATTTTACTTTTTGTTTTTTGTTTTTTTGGATAGTAGCCATCCCAGTGTGTGTGAAGTATCTGGAAATCTTTTAAAAGCCCACTGGTGATTCTGATGGTAGATCAAATATGTAAACTACTATCTCAGCAAACCTTTGTGTTTCAGAGACTGTAGCAGTTTCAGACACTATAGCTTCAGGAATCAGTAAGAGTTCATAGAATTGTCTCTTTAGCCCATTGAGAGAGGACTCAGTGTTTCCTCAGAAATAGACGTTTTTCAAGGAAAAGCTACCTTGTCAAGTTAACAATTGGTTGGGTTGGATTTAGGTACTTTCTAGCTTAAGGTTTTCATGGCTTAGTGATTTTGTTTTATGCCATTATTTTCGTGTGTGGAGATATTTATTATTGTCATTTTAAGTTGTGATAAAATACATATAATGTAAAATTTACAAAAATACATATAATGTGAAATTTACCATCTTATCTAATTTTTTTTTTAAAAACAACTGCATCCACAGCACATGGAAGTTCCCGGGCCAGGGACTGAATGTGAGCTGCAGCTGCGACCTACACTGCAGCTGCGGCAATGCCGGATCCTTCATAACCCACTGTGCCAGGCTGGGGATCAAAACCTGTGCCTCCGTAGAAACCTGAGCCTCTGCAGTCACATTCTTAGTCCACTGGGCCACAGCGGGAACTCCCTCTTAACCATTTTTAATTGTATAGTTTAGTGACATTAAGGATATGCAGATTTTATCACCCCCATCTTCTAGGCCCTTTTTCATCTTGCAAAACTACAACTTTGTACCCATAAATAATAATTTTCTGTCTCCTCCTCCTCCTCCCAGCCCCTGGCAACTACCATTTTACTTTCTATTTATGAACTCTAGGTGTCTCATGTAAGTGAAATCATACCGTTTTTGGTGACAGGCATATTTCAAGTCAAATACTTTGTTGCAGCATTTAAAAACTATTTAATTAGCATTTACTGCATGTTCTGGGAAGAGAATGCTATCATATATATGTACATTCTCTTCCCCAGGGGCCCCCTTCCAGCATCTCTGGAGTTCCCTTGTGGCCTAGCAGGTTAAGGATCTGGTGTTGCCACTGCTGTGGTGCAGGTTCAGTCCCTGGCTTGGGACCTTCTGCATGCTGTAGGTGCGGCCAAAAAAAATTTAAAAATAACATCTCTGAAGGCAGCTTAGCATTGTATGCTGGTCTAATTGACAGTTTTTGTTTCTTGCATGTGAAATAAAGCTCCATTTTACTGTTGATGGGAGCTTGTTTTCAGTGACGGTAGGGTAGGTGATTTTCATAAGGAAAAATGATTACCTAGAAAACATTCATTTAGGAATGCCCTGTGATTCCCAGTAAATGTTTTAATTTAACGAAAGAACAGAAAAGCTATTTGGTGTCATTAATCAGTACATTCGAATCATTACTCTGAATGATTATGCTTCATTTATTTTGTGTCAGAATGTTTTCCACACAATAATAGAGAATAAAAGTGCATCATTAATTACAGTTGAACAGCTCACACATGTGGGTATATATATTTCCATATCATCAGACAATGAGGGAAATTTAATGTAAGAAATAATTAATCCTTACAAAGGAGTTGAAGATTCAATTAAATAATAGTATTAAATTTATGACCATTTATAATCATGCTTCATAACAGTTTTCAGTAATGCTTGAAAAAATTCAGGGAAACGTTTCCATATGCTTGTGTCTTTTGTTTCTAAATGAAAAGTATTTTTCATCACAGGATTTTTCTCTTGGGGGGATACCAATAACATGTTTTGGAGACGAAGTCTCTAACTTTTTTGAATGGGATCAATTGAGCTTCATTGTAATAGGATCTCTGAAAGAGAAAGACGGCCTCCTGCAAAAAGTTACCATTCTATGCATGGAATTTTGGATTTATCCCCTTACTGTGAAGATGGAACCTTCCTGATAAGAACTGCGCTGACAGTTCTGCTCTTCTAGATATTAGAACTCCTCTGCCCCCTAACATCCCTTCTAGCTCTTTCCCTTTCCCATAGTTGGCTGGATGCTTGTCAGAAAAACCACCGCAAAACAAACTAGCACACAAAACCCACTTGCAGTATATAATTGCGCTATAATAAAAACACACAGTATTGTCCTAGGTCCAGAAGGCAGATGAAGGAAGCCAGACCCTAGTTTGTTTCATCAGCTGTGCTTATTTTCCAGAGTGAACTAGAGGACTTAATTTATAGTTCAATAACTTCTTTAAAGACATATGTCTCTCTTTTATAGAGGAGAAGATACATGGACAAGAGAACCCTGCAGCAGCATAAGTGATGCCACAGGGAAAAGTGGGTGGAGAACAAAGTTTGAGAGATTCTTGGAAAAAGCCACGGTCTCTCTCTGAACTCTGTCCTCTCTCTTTTTGTAAGAGAGCCAACATAATGTCAACACTGGTTATTTTCAGGCACCAAACCATTTTTGAAAGGTTTCTTAATATTTGTTAGCTTATTCTCACAAAGACTTTCTTTTTTCTTTTTGGCTTTTTAGGGCCGCATCTGCAGCATATGGAAGAATTTCTGATTTAGAATTTTTATAGCAACTGTGAGTAACTCGTCCAAGCATACTCAGCTCACAAGCGATGGGGTCAGGATTCGGGACTTGTGACACTTTAGGCCCATTTTGCTTCCACCCTATCCCACTTTGTGATGCACTAAAACTTTGGCACACTTCACCCCCTGCTCTCCAGTTGTGACAGCATTCATTTCAGTATCTTAAGGTTAAATTTTATAGTTTCAATTTTTCGTTCCAGACTGGGATTTTTAAAAGCTGTTGAACCCAAAGTTCTTTCAGTATGGAATATACTTGATTGTAGGAGAATATATATATATAAAAAAAATGAGATTTAACATTAAATGAATGATTTGTACTAAGATTTTGTGGGATAGCGTAGTCTGTATACAGTTGTGAAAAAACTCTTTTTTTTTTCTTTTTCTTTTAGGTCCACACCCTTGGCATATGGACGTTCCCAGGCTAGGGGTGGAATCAGAGCTACAGCTGCTGGCCTACACCACAGCCACAGCAACGTGGGATCTGAGTTGAGTCTGTGACCCACACCAAAGCTCACGGCAACGCCGGATCCTTAACCCACGGAGCAAGAGAAGGGATCGAACCCGCAACCTCATGGATGGATACTGGTTGGGTTTGTTTCCATTGAGCGACAAAGGGAACTCCAAAAAACTCATTTTTAATACAATTAAGTAAATAAATCTGTGTAAAAAATTTCTTTCATAACAGCCTTATTGAGATGATTCATATGCCATACAGTTCACCTATGTAAAGTGTACAATTCAGGAGTTCCCATTGTGGGTTCGTGGGTTACAAACTTGATTAGTATCCATGAGGATGTGGGTTCTATCCCTGTCCTTGCTCAGTGGGGTAAGGGCCTGGCATTGCCGTGAGCTGTAGCATAGGTTGCAGATGCGGACTCGGATCCTGCATGGCTGTGGCTGTGGTGTAGGCTGGCAGCTGTAGCTCTGGTCTGACCCCTAGCCTGGGAACCTCCATATGCCGTGGGGACCTAAAAAAAAAAAAAAAAAAAAAAAGATACAATTTAGTGGTTTTTAGCATATTCACAGTTGTGCAACAATAACCACAATCAATTTTAGAACATAGAAAACCTTTTAAAAGTAGAAGTGTTCAGAGACATCCGGGTTGTTTTCAGTTTTCAGCTGTCTTGAATAGAGCTGCGTTAGAAAAAAGGGTAGGTAATTTTAGCCAAACAAATTCATGTCAGAATTGTATGTTAGAAAACCTTTATTTATGCTGTAATTATTTCTTGGCTACTTGGAGACATTTTGTGCCAGTGTGCTGACCTGACAAACTTTAGGTAGTCTTATTAAAATAACATTTTTTTTTTTTTTTTTTTGGTTTTATCAGTGACTTAGTGTTTCTCTGTTCCTGTTTTTGTAAGGTTTTGTTCAGAAGAGTGAAGTGAAGGATCTTTGCTTAAACAAATGACTTTCATACATTATTGTAGGCGCTATAAACATACATGTGGTTAGATTTCTGTTTTTAGCTTATCAAGTTCACAATGGCTCTCAGGCGGAAAACTTTATGTAGCATTATTTGTCCAGCAGCAGTTCTCAATATTGGATGCAGATTAGAATCACATGAATATTGGAGTTCCCGTGTGGTGCAGCAGAAATGAATCTGACTAGTAACCATGAGGTGGCTGGTTTGATCCCTGGCCTTGCTCAGTGGGGTAAGGATCTGGCACTGCTGTGAGCTGTGGTGTGGGTTGCAGACACAGCTCGGATACTGCATTGCTGTGGCTGTGGTGCGGGCCTGCAGTTGTAGCTCCGATTCGACCCCTAGCCTGAGAACCTCCATATACCACAGGTATGGCCCTAAAAAGCAAAAAAAAAAAAAAAAAAAAAAAAGAATCACATGAGTATTTCATAAGACTAGTATCTTTATCTTTTCCTTGGAGATTGTAATATAATTGATAATTTAATCTGGCATGAGACCCAGGTGCCAGTAGCTGGCTGGCAAATTTTGTTTCTTTTGTGATTCTCCTGTGGGGCCAGGATTACAAACCTGTTTTAGATTCTTGTGGTCCATTAAAAAAAAAAAAAGTTCTCATTTTGTCTGCGCTCTCAAGAGAAAGACTGAAGTCAAGGCAAGATCAGAAAGCAGGGAAAGGAACCTGGATTAAGTCACTAGCCAGGAACTCCAAAGCTCATTTTGTCACATTGTTTGTCTTTGCATCCTCAGCAAATGCCGGCTCTGTAGCGGGTCCTTTCCTTCTCCTTCTTTCCTTCCTTCAACATTTATTAAGTGCCTACTGTCTGGTCCAGCGTTGTTTTATACCCTGAGGATATAAATACTATTTGGAGGCCTTCTTACATTTGAGTTGGCAAAAGATGCATAATAAATATTTGTTGAGTTGAATAGAATCACAGCTGAGCCCTCTTGGCGTACTGCTATGCAGTGCCTCAGATCCTTTGTAGAAATTATGCCTTTTTGATATCCAGGAACATTCCAAGCATTGTTTGTCATTTCCTCGTTTGTCTGCTCAGGGACACCCCAGAGCTAGCCAGGCTTAAGTCATCAGGATAGAGTTGGGTTGGACGAGTAATTTGGATTCACTTCCCCATGTATCACAAACACCTGGGTCTTACCAGTAACCGAGTTTGGGGTACGCTCAGCCTCAGGTTAGATAACAGGGACAAGGAACACTGGCTGGTGGCTTGTCAATGAGAGAAGCTATCCCAGAAGGACTTGTACCGCCTGCATTGTGGGTCTGTGAAGCCAGCCTGCCATTCAGCCCCATGGATGGTTTTTTTCTCTGGGAGCAGAGGCGTGGGGGTTGTGGGTGGGGGGTGGGGGGGAGAATGGTGTGTTTCTGTAGCACTTTATAGATTCTGCCTGGCTCCATCATTTGTCCTGTGCTTCTCTGCAGTCACTTGGCTATTTCAGAGTTGACTTTACTTTTGGAAAAAAAGAGTGCTTAGAACTAAGTAGTAAAATGTACCATGTACAGGCGTACACACACACACACACACACACACACACACACACACACACACACACACACACACACACAGAGTTACGTACATATTTAAGAGTGAGAAAACAGCAGAAATTCAGTGCGTTTTTTTCTCTCTCTCTTTTTTTTTTTTTTTTTGCTTTTTAGGCCCACACCCATGCTAGAGGTCAAATTGGAGCTACAGCTGCCAGCCTCCGCCACAGCCACTGCAACTCTGGATTCCCAGTATCCTCATGGATACTCGTCTGATTCGTTTCTTTTCTCTTTTTTTGGTCTTTTTAGGGCTGCACCCATGGCATATGGAGGTTCCCAGGCTAGGGGTCAAATGAGAGTTGTAGTTGCTGGCCTACGCCACAGCCACAGCAATTTGGGATCCAAGCCAAGTCTGCACCCTACTCCACAGCTCACAGCAACGCCAGATCTTTAACCCACTGGGTGAGGCCAGGGAGGCCAGGGACTGAACCTGCATCCTCATGGATACTAGTCAGATTCATTTCCACTGAGCCAGGATGGGATCTCCAGTAGTTTTTTTCCCATCAGTTATATATATATTTTTGCTTGCTTATTTCTAGTTTTTCCAACCTCTCAACATCTAGAAAACACATGAATAAAAGTGAGTGTGTGTTGCAGGCTTTTGTATCACTGTGGTGCTCCTAATGGAACTGTAACGTGGAGGGAGAAAGAGGAGTTCCTGTCATGGCTCAGTGGTTAATGAATCCGACTAGGAACCATGAGGTTGTAGGTTCGATCCCTGGCCTTGCTCAGTGGGTTGAGGATCCCGCATTGCTGTGGCTTTGCTGTAGGCTGGTGGCTACAGCTCCATTTAGACCCCTAGCCTGGGACCCTCCATATGCTGCAGGAGCAGCCTTAGAAAAGGCAAAAAGACAGAAAAAAAAAATAAAATAAAATAGAGGGAGAAAGAAAAATAACGAGGTGTAACAAGGTTTTCTTCCTTTGAGGCCCTGTTGACATTATTCCCTTTTTATATGCAACGGTGAATAATGTGTAGAATCATAGCATGGCCTGCCTATGTTATTAGGAAAATATTTTAAGAAATGTATTTTGCCTTTACTTTATATATGAAATAAAGTTTAGTTGTTGATTTATTTCCCTCAACTGCAATCCCCTCTCAATGTTATATTTTTTAATTTGGGCCATTTGACTTGTTTATTTTATTTTGCAAACAATTTACTCTCTGAACCTGTGTGGATTGGCGTGTGCCTTTTAGGGACTTGTGTTTGCGAGGGAACTTAGACGTGTACCAAGGAGCTTCTGTGTGGCCGTCATTGGAACAAAGCTTCCTAAAATCAGCGTCATTGAATAAGCAGCTGGTGCAGCTGAATTCAGAGGAACAAGCATAGTTATTGACTGTTTTCTCTCCAAACAGCCTGAACAAAGCATTTCCTTAAGCAGCACTGAGCAGGATTTGGAACTTCCCATTCCTCAGAAAAGTCTTAGAAAGGTTTACGAAGTGCAGAGGTCAACATTATTGCATGTAACTCCTCTCCTGCACCCCCAATCCGTGGTAACTGGCTCTTTTTAAAAAAAAAAAAATTTCATATTTTAAAATCATATGATCAGAATGTATAAGCCAAAAACCAAACAGAAAAACCAGGAATAATTAAGTACATGGTCCTATCAGCTAGATAATTGTTAGAGGAGTGTATAAAAATGCTGGTTGAAAGAGAAGATTTCAAAAACTGTGGTGTACATTGTAGTGGTTGTGTGCTATTTTTTATATAGGATGTTTTTTCTTGTAGATCGTTCAGGGGAGCAATCTTTTACATAATTTATCTTCCTTCTATGAAGATCTTTGACATGGTAGAGATCAGCAGATGGCAAGAATTCATTCATGCATTTTAAAAATAACCAATGCTTTCACTTTTTTTTTTTTAATCATGATCATGCTTTCATTCATTTTTTCTTTTCAGCGAGCAACTACCATATACCAGACACTCTGTTAAGTACTCCTGGGTCCAAAAGAAATGCCCAATAATATGCAAACAGTTAAGAAATAATAAAGCTGAAATGTAATTTGCAGAGAAGGCACATGGCAGGGATCTGCTTTCATCTGTTTTCTCTGAGCTTGGTTGCAGGTGCCTAAGCTCCAGGGCCTTGAGTTGGAGTGTGAAGATCAAGGAGTAGAAAAGAGTTCTTTTAAGAAACATTCCTTCGACGGAAAGGAAAGAGAACGTGAAGGCTTCTTTGAGAATAAGGGAAGAGTGAACAGCATAAAGGGAGAGGTTGGTGTTTAGTTAAGATGCTCTCATCTTAGAGATTTTCATCAGCGGAGGAGGAGATGAAAACCCTCATGGGAGACACAGTGAAGGCACCAGCCTCAGAAAAGCCGTGAAAGACTCAGGTTCTAAGAGGTCCAATGTCAGGACAGCCCCAATGCAAAGAACTCACCCGTCTCAGAGCAGGAAGGAAGGAACGGGGGAGAGAATGAGGCTGCGGTAGATCCACAAATTGGTCAAGTGAGAGGCCGAGAAAGGTCTTGACACATTGCCCTCCTGTCTCAGTGACATAGACATTAATCTGTGAGGGTGAGCGTGGCGTTGTTTGGGTCAAAGGAATGAGAAAGGAAGACTCTGAAATTTGAAACGCCCCCTGTGGAATTTGCAAGAGTTTGAGCGTTCTCTCTCTCCTTTCTCTTTTTTAATATGCTCACTCATTTCTAGCCAACTTCCTATTAGCTATCTCCTTTTATAGTAGCATGTCACACTCCTCATACCCACAGCTACGTTCATTCTGTGTTCCTTTAAAAGGCCTTCATTTCCGTTTTTTTTTTGGTCTTTTTGCCATTTTTCTTGGGCCGCTCCCACGGCATATGAAGGTTCCCAGGCTAGGGCTCGAATCGGAGCTGTGGCCACCAGCCTACACCAGAGCCACAGCAACACAGGATCTGTGCCGTGTCTGCAACCTACACCACAGCTCACGGCAACGCCGGGTCCTTAACCCACTGAGCGAGGCCAGGGATCGAACCCGAAACCTCATGGTTCCTAGTCGGATTTGTTAACCACTGAGCCACAACGGGAACTCCCTTTATTTCCTGTTTTTATTGATGCATCTTTGACCATCTGATGCTAGCTCTCTAAATCTGGGAGCCATCCTTGACTCACCGCTTACATCCCTTGTTAATCACCCCGTCAGACCGATTTTACCTCCTCAGTATTGTTCTTCTCTTCCTTTAACTGTTTTCCATATGGGAATATGGAATATATTTATTTATTTAAAAATTCACTGCAGTATTCCTTTTTTAGTAGACTTACGGTCATCATCTCACAACTGGTCTCCTTACTTTCTGTACCATCTCCGTTTATTTGCTAAACCAGAAAGATCACTTGGCTAATAGACAAGCATTACAAGTATGGGTGTCATTCTTTTGGTTCAAATACAATGATTTCCCATCATTTATAGTCTGAAACTGAAATAACGTTGGCCCTAGTGGCTCCCACCTTCCCTTTCCAGCCTTTCCACAGTTTGGGAACTTTCATTGTTGGGGCCTTGTGTTGCTGCTTCTTGCTTTTGCACACGTGCCTTCAGAAGGTCCCACCCCATCCAACAGGCATCACCTGAACGCACTCTTTAGGCCTCAGCTGTAGCCTCCCTGACACTGTCAGCTCACCCTGCTGCCCATTGATGGCCCCATGATCTGGCCTTTCCAGACTATTCTTTTCAGCACTTCATGTTTATTTACAGGGCTTGGTATAATGGGGAGCTATGCTTTGTTAGCATATCCACCTACCCATTGAATTGTGACTTACTGGAGGCCTGAAACCTTCTTCTTTGTGTTCACAGTCCTGTTACACTGCCTGGCATAGAGTGAGCATATGGATGAGTACAGGGGAGTTCTTTCAACAAAAGAAGAATCAGTAGTTGGTCAATGAGTCAAAAAAGTCATGGGAGTTCCTGTTGTGGTGCAGCAGAAACAAGCCCAACTAGTATCCTTGAGGACGTGGGTTCAATCTCTGGCCTTGCGTAGTGGGTCAAGGATCTGGTGTGGCCGTGAGCTGTGACATAGATCTCAAACGTGGCTGAGACCCCCTGGCACTGTGGCTGTGGTGTAGGCTGGCAGTTGTAGCTCCGGTTAGACCCCTAGACCATATGCCATAGGTACGGCCCTAAAAAGCAAAAAGCAAAAAAAAAAAAAAAAAAAAAAAGTTATTGAAGTAGACATAACTATTTTAACTATTTTAAACATAAAACTTAAAAATACTTTTTTTGGCAAACCTTTGCTAGAAGGCCAAAGTTTTTTTCCCCGTTATCAATGCACAGGTGGGATTCAGTGTTACCACTCTTACCAAAACTCACAGTGAATTGTCTGTTGTTGCTGATTTGTTTCTTTCTTTCTTCTTTTTTTTCAACTCTTTTAAAACTTTTTTTTTGGCACTGCCCATGGCATGCAGAGGTTCCCGGGCCAGGGATTGAACCCCCATCACAGCCATGACCTGAGCCACAGCAGTGCTATCTCTGGATCCTTTAACTGCTAGGCCACCAGGGAAATCCACTGGTTTGTTTCTTGAGTGAAATTAAAAACCTTAGAAACACCTTTGAAGATATTCATGATTGCTTTTCCCCCTTGCGCAGTTAGGATGTCTCTGCCTTATTTAGTGGCAGCTTTAAAAATTATTTTATTATGGACTAAGCATTGAAAGACTTGTTTGCCTTGTTTTTCACAGCAACTGTGCTTCTTCTTTTCGGACTCCATGTCCACTTCTTTAAGCATACATCATTGAATAAAAGTCACATTATTGTAATAAAATATAATTGCAGGAGTTCCCGTCGTGGCACAGTGGTTAACGAATCCAACTAGGAACCATGAGGTTGCGGGTTCGATCCCTGGCCTCGCTCAGTGGGTTAAGGACCCGGCGTTGCCGTGAGCTGTGGTGTAGGTCTCAGAGGAGGCTTGGATCCCCCATTGCTGTGGCTCTGGCGTAGGCTGGCGGGTATAGCTCCGATTCGACCTCTAGCCTGGGAACCTCCATATGCTGTGGGAGCGGCCCAAAAAATGGCAAAAAGACAAAATATATATATATATATATATACACACACACACACACACACATATATATATTATATATATATATAAAATTGCATAAGCAGGTTTAGGATCAGAACTGTGTTTTTTACAAATAGGGCTCTGCTCATGGCCGCAGTGCTGGCTCTGCTCAGGAAGGAGGCTGCTGGCTGGGGCCATTCCAGGCGCATCCGTCAGCGTGATTTACAAAGGAGTGGCGCTCATCGGTTCCTCCGGACAGCTGGTTAAGTGGAAGTGGGTTCAAAGCGTTCTACCATGTTTGTCAGATGGATGCTGAAAAGATGGTTATCTCTGTTACATGGCATTTTGGTCACGAAAAGAGCTTCCTAGAAGCGTGCCTGCTTCCCTGGGTGTGCTCTCCTCCACCTCATTTATAAAAATGTTAAATCAGACCACTTGGAGCACCTGTCTCGGGGAAGTCCTCATGTCTCTGCGTCTGTTTCGCTTGCATTTGTCTTCTGCTTTAATCCTGGCAAAATGTAATTTTTAAAACTGGTTTTTGGTTTGTTCCAGTCTGTTGATTTCCATCAAGTGGAATGAGTGCTCTCTGATATTCTACCATGAATTCCAGTTTGTTTTTGTCCCCTAGCACGTTGTTTTTTAAAAGGCCTTCTTTTTGAAAATTCTGCTTGGGCCCTCTTGTTTGCAACTCTGTTCCTCCTGTAGAGTCACTGGGCATAATTAGAATTTTCCATTTGAGCCAACAGTGTAAAAATTCCTCCTTGGGAAGTCCCCGTTGTGGCTCAGCTGGTTAAGAGCCTGACAAGCTGTCTGTGAGCATGCCGGTTCGATACCTGGCCCCATTCAGTGGGTGAAAGATGTGGCTTTGCTGCAAGCTGCAGCTTAGGTCATAGACGCAGCTCGGGCCCCTGTTACTGTGGCTCTGGCACAGGCAGGCAGCTGCAGCTCCGATTTGACCCCTAGGCTGGGAACTTCCATATACTGCAGGTGGGGCCCTAAGAAGAAGGGGAAAAAAACAAGAGAGAGAAAAATTCCACCTTGCATTTTTAACTGTGAGATAATGCCAGTTGGATTTTATGAGTCCTTCCTTTAAATGAATCACTGTTTGATTTGGGCCCTGCAGCCTGTTTCAAAAGATAAGTTGGTATTTGAAATATTCTTTGTACGTTTCCTAGTAAAGACCAAGGAAACAGTTATTCAGTTT
Organism: Sus scrofa; assembly: GCF_054392235.1. Lineage (NCBI taxonomy): Eukaryota > Metazoa > Chordata > Mammalia > Artiodactyla > Suidae > Sus > Sus scrofa. The sequence goes on along the minus strand of NC_139393.1, from coordinate 53,404,566 downwards.
CTCTCTTTCTGTCTTTCTCATCTAAACTATTTGTTTTGCAGAAACATCTCACTTCCAGAGGTTTTATCTTTTTAAAAAACTTTCTTTTCTTCTTTTTTTTGGCTGCACTCAAGGCATATGGAAGTTCCCAGGCCAGGGATTGAATATCACCCACACCTACAACCTGCACCACAACTGTGGCAACGCCGGCTCCTTAACCCAACGCACCAGGCCAGGAATGGAACCCGCACCTCTGCAACCATCTGAGCTGCTGCAGTTGGATCCTTAACCTCCTGTGCCACAGCAGGAACTCCTTAAGCAACATTTTTTTTTTTTTTTTTAATTGGCTTTGGAGGACTTTGTAAGCTTGCTCTCACATTCTCCTGGAGGTCTGATTATGAGTTTGTCCTTGACTTGCTCATCTTCAAGGGTTTCCTTATGTTCCCTGATGGGGTTCTCATTCCGGTTTTGGAAAAGCAGTTAGTCATATGTCTCCTCCAGTCCTTCCTTGTCCTCGAAGCCTCTACCGAGGGCCTAATCGTTTTGATCCCTGGCAGATGTTTCTCTTGGGCTACAGATAAGGTCTTTTACGTGGTCTTCAAAGTACTTAGGTTTATTTTCTTAAAGATGTGTGTTTCCTTTTTAGGAAGAATGCCCCATTTTTAAGAGTTGGCTAGTGACTTCTTGTAGCTGTCTGCCAAGGCTGGAGTGATGGTGTTATCTGGTTTGGCAGGATACTTTCCCAGTGGGCAGCTGTCTGATTTTTCAATGTGATGTGAAGTTCTCCTGCCTGACACCTTATATTGCCTTCCCGTTATACTTGGTGTTTTCTTTATCCTATCTTATTTGAAACTCTGAGATGTGATCTAAAAGGATCGTAAAAGCAGTACCTTGTGGTTTGACAATACAGGCTCGCTTTTTTTTTTTTTTTTTTTTTTTTTTTTTTGTCTTTTTGCCATTTCTTGGACTGCTCCCACGGCATATGGAGGTTCCCAGCCTAGGAGTCGAATCAGAGCTGTAGCCATTGGCCTATGCCAGAGCCACAGCCACGTGGGATCCGAGCCGTGACTGCAACCTACACCACAGCTCACAGCAACGCCAGATCCTTAACCCAATGAGCAAGGGCAGGGATTGAACCTGCAACCTCATGGTTCCTAGTCGGATTCGTTAGCCACTGAGGCATGATGGGAACTCCCAGGCTCTTTCAATATAATGTATATGGCCGTACTTCATAGTGAAGGAGGTTCTTTATGGATAAAGAAAAGCATACTAGACTCCTAGAGCAAGTAGCTTAAGAAAGCAAGCATTCAGAATATTCACCGTCTGCTTTGGTGGAGTTTTCGACAATAATAAGGGTAGAGTCAGAAAGGCACACGTACAGGCATCTCCATTTCCTCTTCATAGTCTCATCTCCTCAGTATCGCCTCTGCGTCCATGGGCCTCACTAGACTGTGGACGCGGATGGACCATGTATCATCTGCGGCATCTCCCATTTCCTGCTCATGCACCTACCTGCTCTGCAGGACGTCTGGCCTCCTTGACAGTCTCCCCCAATCCTTTTATGTCTGGATGCCCAGGGACGTCTTCTATGTACTGATGCGTTAGTCCATCTGCTGGTTATCATGGAGCGTCGTCTCCATGTCACTTCCTTGCTTGCTCACATCTTCATAAAACCCTTGAGAGGGCCTCGGCCTCGCTAATCATGACTCCAGTTCCGTGTGTCTGGAGATCTCATTCAGAGCTCTCTCTGTTGCCAACTCTTGAACAGAAGGGAAGATGTTCCTTCAGATCACACGCTGTAGCTGGGGTCTTAAGCCATGCAGCCCATGTACTTTTTCATATTATGCCAAAGTTTATGGCGTAGAACCTGGGGAATTTGTCCTGAAGCAGGTGCATAGAATACTGTTCTCGATTCCTGTTTTTTCTGTCTGTCCGTTCCATTTCCCCATCTGATGCAGAACAGGGCCACACAACATGATGCTAATACCCTCATCCTTGAGCCAGGAAACAAAAGTGTTCACTCACATGGCTTGGTGGGCGCTCATGGAACTTCCACGTCATCATGTATACCTGGTTATGTGTCTCATCCTTTGAAGTTCTTGAGGACTCCCATAGAGGTCAGTGAGGGTCCAGATAAATTACTACTTAATAAAAATGACAGTAACCTTGAAGTAGTTACATGATTGTCTATTTCACCTTCGAATCTCTCCCTTTGAAAATTATTTATTTTGAATATAACCACGCCTTACTATTTAAAATCTTTGTGTATATATGTATATATCCAGTATGTAAATGTGAATATAAATCACATACCTGGTAGCATAAGGTGTGTGTGTGTATGACACAAAGTAGCATGATACGTATATGAGTAAGTCGATGTTCCGATCCGTGTGATTGATACACATGCATCAGATGTGTAAGCATCAAATGGGGTAGTGTAATGTATGTGTGTGTACGTGTATACAGGAATCCCACACGGTAATATAATGTGTTTGCATGTGTGTGTGAATCAGACAGAGAGTACTGTAATATGTGTAAGAATGGGGGACAGACAAGCATGGCATCTGTGTGTGCATATGTGTGTTTGCATATGATTCACACACATAGTAGTGTAAGGTAAGTGTGTGTGTGTGTGTATGAATCAGAGTAGTGTAATTGGAAAAACGCAGGGCAAATAAAACTATCTGAAATGATTCTGAAATGATCATACCTGCATGACATTGTGTAAAGCACATAACCTTTCGAGGCACCATTAGTAAATTGTGAGATTTTTACTCAGTCTTGCTATGGTCCTTCCTGCTTCTGTGGCTAGCCTATTCCATCACTGAGTGGGTTATTATATCTGTAATGATATTTATAACTGACCTTTCTGTATTCAGAATCCGTGTTGTATCTTTGTTAGCTACTGTGGGAGAGAGACACAGTAACTCTAATTTCATAGTTATTTTTCTGAACTCTTCCCAAACTGACCCCTGGTTTTTATAATGAGAGGAAGGCAACACTTCCCTGGATGTCCTTGAGAAACCACATTTTCTAAATCCTTGCATCAACAAAAAATATCACTGCAGTCTTCACCCGTCTTGTTAAGGCTACATGGCCCTGTAATACCTAATGATTTGAGTGGGAAATCCTTGAAGTCAGTGTTTAGGCAGTGCCTAGGTAGTAGTCCCTGCCTCAAGCTCCATACTTGGCATATATCTGTGGAAAGAACAAATGGTTGTATGAGAAGATGCATTTTAATAATTCACTGTCATCTGTGTGCCCAGGTGTTTGCTGAAGATTTCTTTGCGATGTTGTGGTTGGAGCTGGTGGGGAGAGACGGTTTCTTACCCTGGTGGTTGCGAGATGGCAAGTGCTATTTTGATGCTGTTTGTAACTGTGATAGAGAAGCTGAGGGATGGTGGGAGTAGAATGTTAGTGCGTTTCTATCTTTGGGGAACAGTTGCTGCACCCCTTTTGGAGGAACCATCTTAAACCAGTGAACCACATTATTTCATTAGCTCTGTGTCTGTAGAATCGTATGGGGGCTTTCCCTCTGGGCATAAATCTTGTGTCCATAGGGCACTGAAGCAGTTAATCTAAATGCTCTCTTTTGGACTCAAAGTGCAGTGCGGACAGAGCCCTGAGTTATGATGCTGGAACGTCAGAAGGTCCTGCTCTACTCATGGAATATTCTTACTAGCTTGTGGTCACTGCAGTGGGAAGCGAAAAACTCTGTGTGGGGAAATTATAACCATTAAAAGAAAATTTGGTAATCAAACATGAAAGAACACCTCTTTCACTCATGAAATGCCTTTACTTTTTTTGTGTGTTTGTTTTCGTTTTTTTAATTTCAAAATCCATTTGAGCATTCCTCACTAATAAAGCTTGCTGCGATGGCAAAAAACGGCTTTCAGAGGCCCTTAGTCAGCTTAGGCTGATTAGGTGTAGTGGTAATTAATTCTTACTTTGATACCTCGTTGGCCTTCTTACTTGCGGAAAAGGAGTAAACATGAGAAATAGGATTTTAAAAGATGTGGGTGGTTATAAGCTATGCCGCATGTTCTTCAGAAAGATATGTGGCCCTAAAATTAATGCGATGAGAACTTGTTGTATGAAGTTGGTTTACCCAGCGGGTTTTAAAAATGTTTTAATTGGAATTCCTGTCTTGGCTCAGTGGAAACGAATGTGACTAGCATTCACGAGGACGCAGGTTCGATCCCTGGCCTCGCTTAGTGGGTTAAGGATCTAGTGTTGCCATGAGCTGTGGTGTAGGTCACAGACTCGGCTTGGACCTGGTGTTGCTGTGGCTGTGGTGTAGGCCAGCAGCCACAGCTCCTATTCGACCCCTAGCCTGGGAACCTCCGAATGCTGTAGGTGTGGCCCTACAAAGACAAAAAAAAAAACCTTTTCATTAAACATATTTATACATTTTTTAAGTTGATTTTTATTTTATGTTGGCTTATGAAATCTACCATGTTGTCTGTACAGCAGAAATTGTCAAAACATTGTAAATCAACTCAAACAGAAAAAAGAAAAAATCTTACCAAAAAAATCTATGATGTTGTATCAGTTTAAGGTGGACAGCAAAGTTATTCAGTTATACATATGCATCTATCTCTTCTTTTATGGAAGCAGTTTTGATGTCCTTAAAGTTGAGTGTAAAGACAAAAAAAAACAAGCCAAAAACAAAACCCATTTAGGTTTTGTATGCTTCGTATTGGCTGTCAGTTAGCTCTTTTCATCAGACCGTCTGACAGCGTTTTGAAATGTGGGCATTAGGTTTGTGCCCACTCTCACCTCAGTGAGGAGCCTTCTTCCAGAGTCCACATGAAACGAAAGGTTCATCTTAGGGGGTGGTGGGCAAGGCAGAACTCCCTCGCCTTAAGGAGCAGCCGGTGCGAGCATTCTGCCAACTGGCTGGTTTGTGAGAATGAGTGAAGTCATCAAGGCCAGAGCTATTTTCATGCACGGACACGGAGCTCCGGGGCAGCTGGAGGTGCTGCACAGATGAAGAGGTTTTCAGAAGCAGAAAATTTCCCTGCTGACTGATAGCATCCCCGCTTCCCACCGGCGGGGGCCTCTGACATCTCCAGGCAGCACTAGGTCTGGTGTAATAGCCCAGACAGAGGAGGGATGGGGGAGTGTTTCTAGCCTTTCCCGGTTATCCAAAGCCAGGTCTCCATATCAAGATGCCAGGACCGCCCTCCAGGATAGGTGGCCCCCTTGGTCAGGAAAATAGGGGTGGTGCACAGCTGGAGGTGCAGGCTTCTGTTCATGGAGCAAGACAGATTCTTTTTCCTTTTTTTTTTTTTTCCTATTTCTTTTACTCAAAAAGGTCAGAAATGCAAAGGCTGCCCTTTGTGCTGACACCATCCTGTAGGAGATTAGGAGCAGAGTAAAGGAAGTGGGATGTGCATCATGTATAATTTATCAGCACATTGAAAACAAATTGAACAGCACGCTGGACAGTCAACCACTGCACAACAGCACCGATGTGGGAGAAAATGCCTTTCTCAAACCCTTAAGAAAAAGATCGATCACTTGTAAAACCAATTTTTTGGTGTAATCCGAACTGCGTTTTCCCATTCTGATCCTGAACTCTGCCTTGTGGGTTCTGCCACTAAAGAGCCTTCAGAAATGCATAAATGAATATGTGATGAGAGAATCATCTACCGGATGCTGTTTTAACCACTTCCGAAAGGATCTAAAAGTGTACACCGAGCTCCGGCCCTTCAGCGACTTCAAAAAAGTCCAGATACATCCACCAAATGGAGATAAATTTAGCGATAATGAGATACTAAGTTGGCGCCTAAGACAGTCACTCCTTTTCAGCTTCACTGATGCAAGGATTTTCAATTCAAGAAGCAAGAGGTATCGCCTGATAAGTAGTTTCCTACAATAGGAGTGAATCAAAGCAGACCCTCTTCAGCATGAGTGCACTCAGGGGTCATGACTGTGGAAGCTGCCATGATTCAACCCTGTTGAGCAATGGGCCGTCAGAGACAGGAAGCTGCCTTGTTTATTCAAAGTAGGTACCACAGTCTCAGCCCGCTGAGCAAGGTTTTGCAGGCACTTTCATTCTGAATAGGAAGCCCTGGTGCAAGCAAAAACCAAAAAGCCAAAGTACTTGGGATAGGTGTTGATACCGTACTAAGGCTTTCAAAGCTCTTGTTTATTTTCTTAATATTTTTAATTAAAAAGGCACAACCTTTACATTTCTTTTTCAGTAACAGTTAACAGTTTAGCAAAGCTCTCATGTAAGTCAGGATTGGACAGAGTGCATGGCCTGCATTTCTACAATGCTTGATGAATTCAAAGTTAATGAAACCTTGATGCAGGGAGGTGTGGCTTCCTTCAGACTCTTCCAAAAGGCGTATATTCAGAGGTTTCTGCTGTGTGTCAGCAGGACAAAATCACCATTGCCTTAGGATTTCTGGGCAAGTGGGGGAGGGATTGCAGAGTAATTTGATAGAATTGGGGGCATCATTTGGAACATTTTCAATTACAGATGAAGAAAGTAATACTGCAAAGCGTCTTTCTTTCCTGATAATATCATAATCTAAGAATTATCATGGAAGTTAGATGAATGAATCCAACTGAGAGTTGCTTCTGTTCAGTATTAGACTTGTTATTTGGGGGGGGGATTAAGAAAAACTATAGTAATCTTAAATGAAAGCTTTCCTAGATATAATTTACTCTTTCTCTGAAGGCTAAAAGGAACTTGAGGATCATGAAATCTGGTATCGTTTTGAAAAGCCAGGCTTGAGATCTAACTTCCTCCTTATTGCTCTGGGACCAAGGGCACATAACATATCTGGGGCCTCTGTTTCCTCGTTTGTAAGATGACCTTAATTAAAAGAATCTCCCTGAAAGGATTGTTGTGACATTTTGAAAGAATAACTCTGAAAGGCCCTAGTGTGATGTCTAGTATGTAGAAAGAGCAAAATAAAGGTGGCCCGTTCGTATGATGACTAATAATGTTATTTTCTTCTTCCTCAAGGCTCTCATTTGAAAGATTCATTTTCACTTCCGTCTGACTATTGGACCACGGTCTGCATTTGGTCCACCACCCTCACCTCTGGTACTGGAAAATAATTTTCCTTCTGGTGGTCTGAAATGAAGGCTCTAGCAGTAATAAAGATCAGTAAGTTAAAACCTGTGAATAGAGGTCATCAAACATTTCAGAGGCGATAATAGGGACAACCCCAAGTTCAGAAGAGCAGGTTTCACTCATGGTCATTTTATATATTAAGAACTCCTCTTTCCTGCTTTTACCTCTTGATCTTGGCCATACAGGGGTATGCATTTTCATATGCAGTTTTTGCATCCTTTTAATAAATGATTGCTGCTGCTGCTGCTGCTGCTATTTAAAGGATGACGAAGTTACGAGGTGTATCTCTTGGTACCTGTTTTAGAGATGCGAAAACCAAGGCTCTGAGACACTTGTTAAAAAGTGGCTGAATTAACTGTGCTTCACTTTTTGTTTTTCTCTCCTCCTGTGTCTCCACCTCTTTCTTCCTCTGATTCTGCTCCTCACTGTACCTTCTTGGCTTTGTTCCTTTTCACCCTTCATTTTGTTCTTCTCCCTTTGTGTGTTACTCTTCCCCTTATTTTATTTTTTCTCATTTCCCTTATGTATATCAAAAATAATTTTTAAGAAGTTGCTGTCTCTCATGGTTTTTTAAGATTTTTATACCTGTTTTTAAAGATAGTTATCGATTTTCTTTTAAAGCTGTCGAATTAAGTTGCCCTTTGGGAGTTCCCGCTGTGGTACAGTGGGTTGAGGATCTAGCAGTGGAGCGAGTCTGATCCTGTCTCTGCAGTGGAGCGAGTCTGATCCCTGGCCCGGTGCAGTGGCTTAAGGATCCAGTGTTGCTGCAGCTGTGGCGTAGGTCTCAATTGTGGCTTTGATTTGATCCCTGGCCCGGGAATTTCCATATGCCATAGGTGCAGCCAAAAAAAAAAAAAAAAGTTGCACTTTGGCCAGTGATTTCACTTGCCTCCCGGGCATGACTACCTGACAGGAAACGTAGTTATTCTTTTGGTTACTCTTGGATAAGAGAAAGAGGCAACTCACTGATACACATCTTGGAATTTTTCGTTTTCACTGATAGACAATTCAACGTTCACTAACAAGTGGTCTGGTTTTAAAAGACATCGTAGAGTAATTACCATTTTGATTGTTTTAAATCTGTCTTCTCAGAGTTCAAAACCTGCTGTAACCTATTCTTGGAGAGTCCAGTGAATTAAGTTGGACCCTTTTCAAAGGCAACCGGAAGAGGTCAGAGCTCCCTCCCGGGCTCCGGGGCTGGGCAGAGGCTGTGCACAGCTGGCCCCCAGCCTGCTTCTGTGTGACCATCTCACACGGGCTGTCCCTTTACAGTTTGTACCTGCCCCCTCCCCATGTAACCCCTTGCCCTTTTTCCTTTTTCTTAAAAGATCATGTGCTGTTAACTTGAAGAAGGGAAACTGAAAATGAGGCATTCAGAACAACAACAACAGGCTTGAAATTGAATACCAGACCATATTTAAGAAATTCCCATCGTCAGGGTCCAACAGCTTGTGCCTGGCAGCCCATCAGTGGTCCATGACCTGCCTCCTCTCTTCCTTTGATGGCTCCTAGTAACTTAAAAATTCTGAGCTCTTAATTTATGCAAAGCCCTATGACTTTCTCTGGCCCTGATGCCCGGTTCTGAACCTCCTTTTGCTTATCGAAAAAAATCATTAATATTTTCTAGCTCCAAGTCTTTGCTTTCTCCTTTCTCTACAAGGCCTCACAGTGCAGGGGAAGTATGTAGACTTTTTTTCCCCCCCGCTGAGTTAAATTTCACCCCCCCCTTCCCTCCCAAAGAAGGCAGCCATGGCTTTTAAATATTTTCCACTCCTCTTTTGCATGTAGAATTAAAGCCAAAACAAATTATGGTAATCTTAGCTTTTTAGTTGAAGAGATTTTGGATGAGTTGAAGTTTACTGCAACTTTAACATTTTTTAGTTTGACAATATAGTCGGGTAACACAATTTTCATTTTCACAGATTACTTTTCTGAGCCTATTTGCAGACCAAAGCATGGCAAATACATGAATAAGTTTCACTTCTTTTCTCTGTGTAGGAAACTTTTCATGTTAAATAGGATTCTTATACACTCAAAGGGATATGCTGCATAATTTTCCACCTAGTGCCACATAAGTTGGATTTCTTATTCATCACACACCATATGCGGTGTTATTAATCTTTACTGTAAGTAGAATGACAAGTGAGCAATAAAAGCAGGCCTTAAATAACTACCAACAAATAATACAGAAAAAAAATTCCCCTAACAGATGCTTAAGAAAGAAGTGACAGTCAGTGAAATTTGGGTTACTTGTATGTTGCATAACTGATGTGCTGCTGTGTACCCTCAATATGGTCCACGGTTTTCACTTCAGATCGTTGTGTGGAGTCCATTCTTTTCTCCTTTTCCCTCCTCCATCTCTCTTCCATTTTCTCCTTCTTCTTCCTCCTCCATACTTTCCACACCTCTTAACTCCTATCAGAAAATCTTCTCTGGGTGGGAACCATCTGACTCTTTCCTCCTTTCCATTCTTCAGGCAGGTGTTGCCTTTGTCTCTAACCAAGGACCCAGACATGCCCCTCATCTGTATCCAAGGTCCCTAAGCATGCCCATCATCTGCATCCATGGTCCCAAGCATGCCCATCATCTGTATCCAAGGTCCCAAGCATGCCCATCATCCGTATCCATGGTCCTAAGCACACCTATCTTCCTTGGACTGGGTTGAGAATAGCCTTTAGAGTACAAGACGCCACTCTTGCTTGATGCTTCCTGTCCCTGTGTCCTTTGTCTTCCTTGCCCATTTTGACAGTCCACTGCTGCTCTTGGGGTTGTTTGGGCTATTGTTATTGATGTCTCCTCTGCCAACTGCACCTTGGACTCATTCCTGGGTCTTACCTTGCCACCATTTATCCTGGTCCTGAGCTTGGTGCTTTATAGCCCTTGCTTCTTGGCTGCCTGCTGCCTGAAACAACTGTGTTTGGGGTGAATTGATGCTGTTGTTTTTCTTCTGTCTCCATTGCTTATCCATGCCCTCCCCTAGTGAATGAAAACTTTTCTATGGGTGCATCTTTTTTTTTATTTTATGAAAGTATAATTTATTTAAAGTGTCTTAATTTCTGCTCTACAGCAGAGTGATTCAGATGTCTGAATATCTATATAGCTTTTTATATTCTTTTCCATTATGGTTTATCACAAGATATGGAATATAGTTCCCCGTGCCGTACAGTAGGACCTTGCTGTTTCTCTCTTCTATGTATAATAGTTTACATCTGCTAATCTCAAACACTCTTCCTGCCCTCCCACCTTGCTCAGCAACCACAAGTCTGTTCTCTGTGTCAGTGAGTCTGTTTCAGTTTCGTAAATATGTTCATTTGTGTCATATCTTAGATTTATAGGCGCATCTTGACAGTTTCATGTGCTGAGCCATGGTGAGCTCTGCAAAGAAGACCAACCCCAAAGCAGAAGGGCCTGGTAATATCACTATGGAAAGTAGGTTAAAGGATCTTGACTGTGCCTACAGTTTGATTTTGAACTTTTCAGATGAGCTTCATATGTGCACAGTGATGTAGAGACCATGCCTACTGCAAGCCTCATTGCCTTCTGTTGCAAGAAAATACAGTTTACAAATATCCTTAGATACTTGGATGGCAAAGTAAATGCCTTGCTGTTGATTTATTATTGTGGCCTATCAGCGCTAGTATTGTGTATCTTTTTCTTCTAATAAATTGCTTTGTAGCCAGGGTTTTGCTTTTTAAAGACATGTAAGTGACTGGAATGGACTTTAGCAATAGAAGTCTAAATTTCCATTTTCCTTGATGCTAAGACTACAAGGCATTTTGGTGAGAGAGTAGAGGGCAGAATTTGACTTCCCAAAGCTTCAAGTGAACTTCTTTTGGTAGTTTCTTCCCACGTGATTTTTCTGGTGCTTTTTAAACATTCAGTAATGTTGTTGTTGGTTTGTTTTCTGGGGCATGAGAAGTTTTATTCACTGCTAGATGCTCTTGAGCCAGAAATTTAACTTCTCTTTCCCCTGCCCATAAGATATTAATTATTGGAATTATTCCTGACTTTTTTCATAGGGATGTCATGATGCTTTGGACTACATGTCCTGTTTAAATGCAAAGTACATTATGATAATGGGATTTTTATTATTTTCTTTAATGTCAAGTCTTCGCTCACTAATTTTTAATTAGGTTAGCTGTGTTGAAGATATTTATGCTCATGAGTCATTTTTATTTTAATTTTCTTTTCTTTTATTTATTTATTTATTTTTATCTTTTCTAGGGCCCCTCCCCCTTCATATGGAGGTTCCCAGGCTAGGGGGTGAATTGGAGCTGTAGCCACCGGCCTACACCAGAGCCACGGCAGTGCGGGATCCAAGCCGCATCTGCAACCAGATCCAGAGCAATGCCGGATCCTAGCCTTGTCTTCAACCTACACCACAGCTCATGGCAACGCCGGATCCTTAACCCACTGAGCAAGGCCAGGGATCGAACCCGCAACCTCATGGTCCATGGTCAGATTCGTTAACCACTGCGCCACGATGGGAACTCCCTTTCTTTTAATTTTATGGGCACACCTAGAGTATATGAAAATTCCTGGGCCAGGAATTGAACTCCGAGCCACAACTGTGAGCTGCTCCACAGCTGCAGGCAATGTCGGGATTGAACCCACACCTCCAGCAATCCGAGCTGCTTAGTTAGATTATTAATCTGATGCACAATGGTGGGAACCCCAGTCATTTTTCTTAATAAGATCATAGGTGTATTCCCTTTGTTTTTACTTTAGAAATGAGGAAAAAGCAGTTCTATGAAGAATAGGAAATACACTGTCCAGAGAATGAAAGCCTCTGAGTTAATGTAGTCAGTAAAATATGCAGGCATACAACTGTGTTCAGAACGCCAGAAAATTACATGAACAGGAAGGCAGCACAGCCATGAGAATGGCCCTGGGGTCTGATCTTGACATTGTCTCTCATAAGCTGTGTGCTCCCTGCTAAGTCGTGAGTTATTTTTTCATTTATAACATGATTCATTTGAGCTTGCCAATTCCCAAATTCCCTTGTGTTCGGTCATCTTAAAATCAAGCATCAGAGTTCCTGTTGTGGCTTAAGAACCAGACTAGTAACCATGAGGATATGGGTCTGATCCCTGGGTCAGTGGGTTAAGGATCTGGTGTTGCCCTAAGCTGTGGTGTAGGTTGAAGACAAGGCTAGGATCTGGCATTGCTCTGGCTGTGGTGTAGCCTGGCACCTGTAGCTCTGATTCGACCCCTAGCCTGGGAACTTCCCTATGCTGCAGGTGGGGCTGTAAAAAGACAAAAAACAAAACAAAACAAAACACCCCAAACCAAGTATCCACTTGCCCTGTCTTCTCTGCTTCTCCCTTCCGTGTCAGTTCTTGGATTTGGCCCTCTGCAAGGGAGCTGATGTAGACCTCAGTGAGCTGATTCTCTGTGGCATTTAAGTTGCTGATAAAAAAAAACTCCAGTTTGTAGTTCCCTGGTGGTGCAGAGGGTTAAGGGTCCTGTGCTGACACTGCTGTGACTTGGGTTGCGGCTGTGGCGTGGGTTTGATCCCTTGCCCTGGAATTTGCGCATTCCACAGGCACTGTTAAAAAAAAAAAAAAAAAAAAAAGGGCAAAAAGAAAAAACTCCAGCTTGTAATGACAGAGCCCTTATTAACTTTTCTTTTTTAAAATAATTCTGTATCATGTATAAATTATTTCTGGCCAAGGTGTCTAGAAGTTCAGTTGACCATCTGAGTTAGCTGATTTGATTTCTCTGTTTGAATTGTCCTAGCGGTTTGCCTAGCCTAATGGTTGTTGGGTTTTGCTTTTTAGGGCCTCACCTGTGGCAATTAGAAGTTCCCAGTCTAGGGGTTGAATTGGAGCTACAACTGTCAGCCTATGCCACAGCCACATCAACGCGTGATCCGAGCCACATCTGCAACCTACACCACAGCTCACGGCAACACCAGATCCCCAACCCACTGAGTGAAGCCAGGGATCGAACCTGCATCCTCATGGATACTAGTTGGATTCATTTCCTCTGCACCAGGATGGGAACTCCCAGGGGTAGACTTTCAGTGCTTTGTTTTTAATCCCCTTTGCTCTAAGGATTTTGACACTGTGAATAGTCTGAAATGCTGGTGAAGATATTCTGGAGGAGTTTTGAATTTAATATATCTTAATCATATTTTTTAAAAATTGTCTTTTTAGGGCCACACCCTCAGCATATGGAGGTTCCTAGGCTAGGCATCAAATCGGAGCTGTAGCCACTGGCCTACACCACTGCCATAGCAACTCCAGATCCGAGCTGCATTTGCAACCATCACCACAGCTCACAGCAACGCTGGATCCTTAACCCACTGAGTGAGGCCAGGGATCGAACCCGCAAACTTATGGTTCCTAGTTGGATTCATTACCCACTGTGCCATGACGGGAGCTCCGACTGGAACTCCTTAATCATACTTTATATAATAGAATACATGGAGAAGTTTACCGAAGTTGGGATTTTATATAAAAAATACAACAAATTACTTTTCCAATTTATAACTAATGAATAAACCTGTAAATGTTCATAGCACTATTCTGTACGTGCTGGTCCCACGAAAGTGAGAGTCTGTCTCCAGTTTTTCAGTGACTGTGAGTCTCTTGGTCCCGGTCACCCTTCGCTGTGACCAGAGTCCAGACATGATGAAGGTTTTCTGCTTTTTCTTCCAGTCATCTTCCTTCTCAACAATGTACTCATGTCACTGTAAGCAGTATTTCTAGCACATTTTCTTGTCCAAGAAGGTTCACGCAGTACTTGCCGATTACAGGCCTTCCCTCTCCCCTTATTGAACATCTGCTGGGTGTGAAGTCCAGTTCCCGGGGAGGGAAATTCCAGCGTTTATAAAGCATTGTTCTGGCTGCTATGAAGCCAGAGGAGGTGGTATGTTGAATGGTGCACCGCTCTAGCCCTCTGCCTGCTGGAATTTGCATCCCGCTGAGCTGCTTCCTGAGCCTGTGACTTTGGCCAGGCTGTACCTTCTGTCCTTGTTTCCTCCTTGAGGGAACAGCATGCTAACCCTACCTTGTAGGGTTGTTGTGGGCCTTAAATGAATTAATATATAGAAGGGACTTAGTATAGTGCCTGACCCACAATAACCCCTATTATTTATTATTATTATTATTATTATTATTATTATTGGTAGTGGTTGTACTGTTGGGAGAGGTAGATGGTATTTCTTTCCATTTTGATGCTTACAGTTTCATGAAAAGTTGAGAGTTCTATTACAAGGAATATGTATTAAGAGTAAATTATGTTTAGAATACAGCCAGCTTTTCACCACATGTGGCAAATGAAATTTTTCCCTGTGAGTCTTGTAGTTAGTAGAATTAGCTTAGATAATATGTTAAGTATACTTGGCTACGTACGTAATCCATCCTTAATTGCTTGAGCTATTTCAGTTTACAATAGCAAGTATGTGAAAATGCTCATTGTAAACATACGGGCCAAAACATAAACAAACTAGATAATAGAGTTTCCTGATACAATTGCTCTCTCCTCATTAGCTGTAAGTTAATGTGTATGAGCTTTTCTTTTCTTTTTTTGCTTTTAGGGCCGCACCTGTCATGTACGGAGGTTCCCCAGCTAGGGGGTCCAGTCGGAGCTATAGCTGCTGGCCTGTGCCACAGCCACAGCCACGCCAGATCTGAGCGACATCTGCATCCCACGTCACAGCTCACAGCGAGGCAGGATCCTTAACCCACTGATCGAGGCCAGGGATCGAACCCACAAGCTCATGGTTCCTGGCCAGATTCGTTTCTGCTGGGCCTTGATGGGAACGCCGGCATGAGCTTTTCTGATGAGTGCTGGTGTGGCTGTGATGTAGAGCACAGGGCAGCAGGGAAGACGCCAGAGATTTTGGAGGAAAGCAAGGCTGTGGATTGGCAGAGAAGAAGAGCAAAGGCAGAGTGGCCGAGAGGTGCAGTATTTCAGAAGTTCATGAGGCTGAAATGAGCAGATTTTATGCCAGGGAGAGGAAGCCAGGTGCTCTCCTGATTTTCCTCTCAGCTGCACTCATGGGAGAAAAGGACAGATGCCACGAGGGGTGACATTATCGAGAAGGGATTTACTCATGGCTCTGTGTGGCTTCCTCATGTCCAAAGGGCATTGCCTTTACAATTTAGAGAACTGGAATAGATACTTGCTTTGGGGAAAGAATTCTCCCATTTGAATGGCCTGTGATGGGATCCAGGCCAAGACTGTGGGGTGTGATGTTGGCCGGGGTGGATGGCCTGCTTCCTTGCCTGTTAACTCGATTCTCAGCTTTGATAAATGGACCCATTGTTATTTCCCATGGAGTGTCAGAAAACTGACTTTCAGTGGAAGAAGTCTTCTCAAGAGTGGGACCAGCAAAAAACTTAAAAAGCAACTTAGCCATCAATTAAAAAATATAATTCTCAGAATTATCTAGTGGGCAGCAGGTGGTTACCGGGGGACTGTGCATCCGTGATGTCCACACTTTTGATGCCAAAATTTTTGTTTTGGACTGTGGTCCAGTTTCTAGGTTTAAAAGCAATCTGACATTTACATTTATAGAATATTTTATAGTTTAATCCACAGTTACTCTAAGAAGAAGTTACAGTATCTTTCCCCCCCGCTTTTTTGTTTTTTTGCTTTTTAGGGCTACACCTATGGCATATAGAGGTTCCCAGGCTAGGGGTTGAATTGGAGTTGTAGCTGCCGGCCTGTGCCACAGCCACAGCCGTGCAGGATCTAAGCTGAGTCTGTGACCTAAACCACAGCTCACAGCAATGTCAGATCCTTAACCCACTGAGCAAGGCCAGGGATTGAACCTGAGTCCTCATGGATGCTGATTAGATTCGTTAACCACTGAGCCACAACAGGAACTCTCAGTATTTCCCTTTTTTATGCATAAGGAAAATGAGGGATAGAAGGTAAAATACATAATTTGGGAGTTCCTGTTGTGACACAGTGGAAACAAACCCTCATAGCATCCATGAGGATGTGGGTTTGATCCCTGGCCTTGCTCAGTGGGTCAGGGATCCGGTATTGCTGTGAGCTGTGGTGTAGGCAGGCAGCTGTAACTCTGATTTGACCCCTAGCCTGGGAGCTTCCATATGCTACAGGTGTGACCCTAATAAGCAAAAAAAAAAAAAAAAAAAAAACCCACAAAAAAAGCAAACCAAACCCCCCCAAAAGAAACAACCCCCCCCTCAAACCAACCAAATAAAAACAACATACTTTATTGTAGATGCTGTACCTAGAAGGCTTGGGAGCCAGACTGGGAATCCATGTCTTCTGATTCCAAATCTTTTTTTTTTTTTTTTTTTTAAACTTAACACCACTCCCCCCCCCCCCCATTTCATCCCAATTCTCTCTGACTTCCTCTTTCTCTCTTTGGGGATGGGGTTTAATGGTGAGCCCTGGCGGTGTTTTTGATCCTCTGATGTAGACAGTTGAGTTGAGTCCATCATGCCTCGCGTCCCTTATTAGTACCCGGAAAGCGCCTTTCCTGTGGCACTCATTGCACTTCCTTTCTCTTCAATGCCCTCTCACACACCTCTTCTTGTCACGCCCTCCTCCTCACCACCAGCCAAGCATGCATTCCGATTGCTTGGAGTATGTCCCTGGATGTGCAAGAATCTTTGCAGAGTTGTCAGTGGTATTTATCAGTGAGTGTGGTTCATTTTTACAAATGGTTCCATGCCTAACACTCATTTCTCTTTCTTAGAGTTCTCACCCAACACTGTATTTGTAAATTGTATCTAATTTGCTGTTAGCTGACACTTTTGCATAGTATTCTATGACATTCACCTATTATGTTATGCTTTTCCACTCCCTAGTCTATACCTCAGATGCTTTCAACTCCCATTCGTACAGCGTTGCCTTAAGTATTTCCAAACACGTGTCTTTAAGAAGCGTGGTCAGAGTGAACATACTTAATGTCACTAATTGCTGCTATATTTTTATTTGTATTTTTTTCATAATGGCTGTCCTAGTTTAAACGATCACTAGCTGTGGGAAAAAGTTTCCCTTTTCCCAGATCACTCCACAAACTTGGTATTCTTCTTCTTTCTAGTTGTATACCATTCCGACAGGTATAAAGTCACAAGTCCTTATTTTGATGTGTATTTCCCTGATGTGTAGTGAGTTTTAACCTCTCTCCCACTCTCCCTCACTTGTTATACTATCCTTCGCCTTCATGGAACGTCCAACTCTCATTCCTTCTTACTGTTGAAATATCATTCTAGTTGGATGGGGATTGTGCCTGTCACTCCCCATATACCCCTTGCTCAGCACTGCCAGATTTCATCCTCCCAAAATTGTCTCCTGGATCCTCTGCTCAAAATCCCTTACATCGAGGGTTTAAAGTAGACTCTGCTTGTGTGGATGGCCCGCCCTCATCTGGCCCCACCGCCACAGGACGTTTGGTCCACAGTATATTTTTAGTCTTGGGTCTTACAGCTCCCGATGGCCCCTGACACATATTAGTTCTCCTCATTGTGCACTGCTCTTGCCCTGTGGCTTCTGTCAGAAATCGTCTCTTTGTTTTTTAGTTTGCATCAAAATTTTGTTTGCACATAGTTTAAACAGTCTGACTGACCAACACAGCTGGTTAAGAAGCAGCAGGAATTCTTTGCTTGTTTTCTTGGCCCTGGAACTACTAGGAACTGTTTCCTAGGTTCTTTTGCCTTCTAAACTTTGTATCTCTAAATAACTTGGGCACATTCCTTTTTCCTTTTTTTTTTTTTTTTGTTTCCTAGAGTGTTGGCCCTTATCTACGGCCTTCCAAGTATATAATGCAGGATTTAGCTCTTTCCTACTCCCTTCTCCCACCCAGTCCACAGCTTTGCTGTCTGTCCGGTGTAGTTGTGTCAGCTTTGGTGAAGTCACTCTTAAGTGTTTCTGCAATGACACCAGTGGAGGCCCTGCTCAAAGCTGTGCCATGTGCAACATTTACGTTTCCTTTCTTGTAAACTTTATTGACTGATGTGTTTGTTTGCTGTGGGTTTTTAAATGTTTTAGTTTTTATTTATTTTTTTTTTGCTTTTTAGGGCCGCATCCAAGGCATTTGGAGGTTCCCAGGCTAGGGGTCCAATCAGAGCTGTAGCTGCCGGCCTACACCACAACCACAGCCACAGCCACTTGAGATCCGAGCCGCGTCTTTGACCTACACCACAGCTCACGGCAACGCCGGATCCTTAACCCACTGAGCAGGGCCAGGGATTGAACCCGTGTCCTCATGGATGCTAGTCAGATTCATGTCTGCTGAGCCACGATGGGACCTCCCTTTTTAATTTTTTTAAATTAAAATATAGTTGACTTACAATGTTGCATCAAATTCTGCTGTACAGCAAAATGACCAAGTCATACATACGTATACATTCTTTTTCTCATGCTGTCTTCCTTCATGTTCTGTCACAAGAGATTAGATATAGTGTCCTGTGCTGTACAGTAGGACCTCATTGCTTATTCCTTCGAAATGTAATAGTTTGCATCTACTAACCCCAAACTGTTTGCTGCATTTTTAGCATCATCACTGCTCCAGCCCTCAAGTCGCCCGATATTTCTCTCTGTGCCTGCAGATGCCTCAGGTGTTGTGTCAGATCCTGCGTCTCCGGACTTGAGTGTCACTCTGCCTTGCACACAGCTCTGGTTCTGCCAGTTCTTTCCTCTCCTTGAGCCCTCTGTCCCCTTACCTCCTGGTTTCTCCTCCTCTGCTTACCTCCCTCTGAGGAGGGCCCTTGTAGGAGAAGTAAATCTTTGACGTCTGGCATAGCTTTGCTTTTATTTTTATTTTTTCTGTTGAGGGATGTTGGTTTATGTGCAGTCGTTCACTAATGCAAGTGATGAATTGAAAGTTATTAGGGCTCTGAAATAATACACAGGTTGCATGTAACTTTTCTCAAGTTGTAATTACAGGAGAGAGCCCATTTCTTTGCTTTTGGGGCACCTAACATCTAATTTCTCCTGCTGCCCCCTCTTCCTCCCCCCCCCCCCCGATGTCTTTCCTTCCCAGTGAATTTCTGTTAGTTCTTCTCAGCCAGTCAGTCACAACCTCTGCTCTGGAGCTTTCTCCAGTCTCAGCGGTCTCCTGGGCTCCTCGCTATTCTCTCTCAGCATCTCCGCAGTTTCACAAGGTGGGTTTTGATGCCAGGATCTTAAAGGTGAACTTCTTATGAGTGGGGCCGAGTCTTTTGAATCTGTTTCCACTTCACCAATGGCAGATCTTTACTTGTATATTTTTTATTTTGATTTTATTTTATTTTTTTGAGGGCTGCACCTGCAGCATATGCAAGTTTCCAGGCTAGGGGTCGAATCGGAGCCACAGCTGTCGGTCTGTGCCATAGACACAACAACATCAGATCTGAGTCGAGTGTGTGACCTACACCACAGCTCATGGCAATGCTGGATCCTTAACCCACTGAACGAGGCCAGGGATTGAACCTGCATCCTCTTGGATACTAGTTCAGTTCATTTCTGCTGCATCAGGACCAGAATGCCCTACTTTATATTTGATTGATGGTGTAGTTGGGTCTGGACTTCGGGATTGGACATAATTTTTCCTTTGGGATTTCGAAGGCATTCCTCTGCCCTGGCTTCTGTTTGGGTGTCATTGAGATTCCTAATACTTTAGGGGATGACTTTTCTCCCCTACCCCCACCCCCCTTGCTTTTTCTCTCTCTCTGGAGTCTTGTGTAAGTGTCTTCCTGTTGGAAGTGTTCTGAATTTCTCAATGATGTGCCTTTGTGTGGTCTGTTTTCATCCAATTTTGCAGGGAACTCGGCTGGTTCTGTCATTCTTTCACCTTAAACCTTTGTGTTAGGGAAGGTCTTCTTTTTCCAAATGCAGCAATCTCTTGTTATCCGTATTGACTCATTTATGAGTTCAGCGAGCAAGCCACCAGGTAGGGCGATGTTAGAGGATCCAGGAGGAATCTTTCCTCCAAAGCATGCTACCCCAGGGTTTATTCTCATCATCTCTTCTGTTCAGGAAACAAGGGTTTGGGGAGCAAGAAGGTCATGTTTGGTTGACGCTGACCCCATCTCCGTTTTCGGTTTTCTCTTTGACTCCCGTATCTGTGTGTTGAACATCCTAGACTTCAATTCCTATTTCTTCGATTCCAATGATTATTTTGCTCCTATTTTGTCTTTCTAAAAGATGGTGTCATCATCATCTTCCCATCCTTCTATTTATTGCATTTTTTAAATTTCTAAAAACACTTGTTCTGACCATAATCCTTTTTGTTTTTTATTTTTATTTTATCTTATTTTTTGGGGGGCTGCACCTACAGCATATGGAAGTTCTTCCGGGCTAGGGGTCAAGTCAGAGCTGCAGCTGGTGGCCTACACCACAGCCACAGTGACATGGGATCTGAGCTGTGTCTGCGACCTACACCACAGCTCACGGCAACACTGGATCCTTAACCCACTGAGCGAGGCCAGGGATCGAACCCTCCTCCTCATGGATACTAGTCGGTTCTACTTCACCACAATAGGAACTCCCCATAATCCTTTTAAAATGATGTCCTTTTCTTGTTTTTTGAATGCATGCATAATCTCTGTAATCTCAGGTGGAGCACTGAACAGCTTCCTGTAAGCTTTGCATTGAAGTGTGGGCTTCTCAGCAGAGTCACCTGGCTGGGCTGCTCTTTGTTGAGCCTCGGATGGCAGGAAATAGCTGTACGCTTGATTCTAGGTTCTCATAGAAAGAGCTCCCAGATGCCTGTCTACAGGTGTAGGCTGGGCCACAGTGTACAGCCTGAATGGGAAGAAAACTGAATTTCTCTGTCCTCTGTTCTCTGCCTCACTCTGTTCTCTGTCCAATGCCCTCACTCACACTGTGTCTCTGGCCTCCCAGTGGAGATCCCCCAAGGTTTTCCTCTATCCAGAGAGTAGATCACAGTCTTCTTGGACTGGGGAGGGCAGTCATCTGTGTTTAGTAAGGTAGGACATCTGGTGCTCTCCCTAATTCTTAGAGGGACTGTCAACCAGAATAATAGAATTTTTACTTGAGCTCTCATTAGAGCTAATTTTACCCCTATTCTGGAGTCAAATAGAGCTGACCCATCCTCCCAGATTCTGGAAGATTTTGTTGGGTAAATCAGATTGCTTCTCACTTTTCCCCACAATTGGCTCAGCCTTGTTCAGCTTTCGAGGGTCTGCTAAATCATTTACCTTTCTTCCTTCTGCTTTCTGCCTTTCCAATTTTTTTTTTTTTTGCCTTTATTGACTCATCTCACATTCTATGCCAAAAGAAAAATCTATTACCTCTCATTTTATTTGAATTGAGCAGAGAGTGAAAGTCAATGTGTATGATCAATCTGCTCTTTAAAATTTTTTTTTTACCCAAAAGTCATATTCTTATTGGCCATTTGAGATTCCCTTTCTGTCGGTCATTTATCCATTGTGTTTTAGCAGGTTTTTCTATTGAGTTTCTTGTCTTTTTGTTGTAGAATTTCCTTATACATTGTAGTTTTAATTCCTTATTCAATTTATATCTTTATGTGAATACCTTGGGCCACTTGATAAAGCTCTACTCCCCAAATTTCAGTTTTCGAAAATGTGAAATTAGATGTTCATGTTGCTGGGTTCTAAATGTGTGTCATTGTGCTGTGAGGGTCCCAAAACATAAATACTACAATGAGTTAATGCCTTAAATTTTCTCTCTCTCTCTTTTGTGTTACTGTCGTTGAAAGAATGCCTATTATGTAGTATATGATTTGTATAAATTGTCTTAGTTGGAAATTATAGAAACCCGAATGGCAGAGGCTGATCGTTTCCTGATATTTGCGCTTTCCTTCTTCTATGGTAGTACAATTTTTCCTCGTGTGTGTGGCTGCCCAGAGTAAAGTTGACATTTTCTAACCTCCAGGTGTGGCCATGTAAGTTCCAGCCAGTGAGATGGAAGTGGCCACAGACCCACCTCTGAAGTCACCCAGAGGGTTCCCTTTACCCCACCTCTTCCATCTTTCTACCTTTCTTTTGTGTGGCATGTGGATACACATGGTGAGAGCTGCCATGTTATACCCATGAGAGGAGGGCAGGCTCTAGGGATGGTGGTGCTGTGAGCTGGAACATGCATGGTTCTGTAGGACTCTGGGGTGCAGGACATCCATTTCAGCCTCGGACTCTGCCTTCTGCATGCTGGAGATGGAAACTGCGGTCATGTCCAAACCATTGTCCTTTTCTGTTTGCTGGCACCTTCAGCTAAACCCAGTCTTAACCGAGACACCTACTCGAACGTGTCTAATCAAAACCAAGTTGATGGTTCCTGGGCTGATGGAATTCATCCAAGAGGTGAAGCTATTTTTAAGTCCTGTCCCATGTGGCAGTTTAAAGTATGTCGCTAGTAGCCTTTTTCTCTATTCACTTTGCAGGTTTATTGCCTCTTGTTTTAATCCCAGACTGTTCAAATGGGGCCATAGTATGACTGCTGGTTGCCTCTATCCTAAGGACATTTCATATCCTCAGAGAAAGAGTTCTGTTGAGTTTCTTGATTTTTTTCCTTGGTAGAATTTATATGCATTGTGGTTTTAGGTCCTCATTGAATTTATATCCTTTTGTTAACGAATTGAGCCACATGATAAAGTTCTATTCTCCAAATTTTAATTTTCTAAAATGTGAATATTTTAATTTTCTAAATTTTAATTTTCTAAAATGTGAACATAAAATGTAAAAGGTGTTAACATTGCTTTTTCTGATGACTTGTCAGTTGTCTCTATCACTTTTCCCTAAACCAATCAAATGTGACCAGGGGGAGAGTGCTCACATCAGTTGGTTGGGCCAGGGTCACATGCCCATCCCTGGGTTCCGGAAGGAGGAGCATCCGACCCAAACACACAGACTGAGTTTCTCTGGGATGCAAGAGGGCTGGTTCCAGAAGATGTTGCTGGAAAGATAAATATATGTCCAGTTGCATTGTATATGCTTAATTATATAAGCTTCATATTGCTGTGACTGAAAAAAAATAATGTAAATATTCATTTCTTGTACTTTATTTTTCAGTAACTCTTTAGAAAGAAAGCAATGAATGTTTAAATGAATAATTGTATTCATGTTATTCTTTAGGCAAATCAAGGATAAAAGATAAGATTAACACCTCTAAGGTGAGGAAGTACAAAGTATTCTTTGTCCACATAGAATACAGTAGTAAGATGATCAGGTGAAAATATCTGTGGTTAAAAAAAAACCCATAATGGTGTGTTTTAAGTAGAGATCATTTTTTCTATTAGTGATAATTCAGCATTCCTTGTTAGAGTGGTTACACAGTATCTGGGGGAACTGTCTCAACTATAGTTAAGAAACACAAAGCCTGGTATGATTCATTTCCAGTTTGTAATCTTTACAAGTATCTCTTTTTCTCCTGTGAGTATCTTGAAAAGTCCCACCCAGTGTCATAGTTGACCCCAGTTTCTTTTTATCAGGTGAAAAAACAAATCTCTAAGAGCCCCCCCCCATGCAATGGAATAAGTTGTTTCTTTTACAAAACAAATGGAAAAGTATAATTTTTTAAATATATTTCCAGAATACG
Organism: Sus scrofa; assembly: GCF_054392235.1. Classification (NCBI taxonomy): domain Eukaryota; kingdom Metazoa; phylum Chordata; class Mammalia; order Artiodactyla; family Suidae; genus Sus; species Sus scrofa. Next base: position 53,381,009 of record NC_139393.1, on the reverse strand, counting down.
GGTGTTGTAGCCTGTGAACAAACTGAGTACTTCTATAAACTTTCATTTACAGCTTTGTTGAGATATACAAAAAACCCCTGCTGTTTATTTTTGAAACAGTTTTTTTAAAAAAAACAGTATTTAATGTCTGTAACTTGGGTTTGAACATCTGTGTACCCCTCTAATACCATCACCATAGTCATCACCTGATCTCCCGAGAAATTGTCTCTCTTTGCTTCTTTTTCTTTTTCTTTTTTTTTTTTTTTTAGTGGTAAGATCAGGTATAGTGAGATGTACCCCCCCCCCAACATATTTTTAAGTACACAACGTGGTATCCTTAACTCTAGGCACTGTATTGTAAGCAGATCTCTAAAACTTGCTCATCTTGTGTTACTGTAACTTTATATCTCCCTTCTGTAAACTTAAAAAAAATTTTAGCCTCGCAAAGAGGGCGAGTCAGGGATGTTTGAGGACAAATTTTATTTTTTAAAACCTTAGATTTACAGAAACATTGTGAGGATGTAAATGTATCCCACAGCCAGTTCCCCCATTACTCATGTATTACGTTACTATGGTGTATTGATTACTGTTAGTGAACCAGTATGGATACATTATTATTTAAGTTCACACTTGATTCCCATCTCTTCAAAGTCTTTTGGTTTGTTTGCATTTTTGCCCTGCTCATGGCTTGCAGAAATTCTTGGGTCAGGGATTGAACCTTCTCCACAGTAGTAACCCAAGCCACAGCAGTTTCAGCGCCAGATCCTTACCTGCTAGGCCACTAGGGAACTCTCGATCTCCTCAGTTTTTATCCACTATCCTTGTTCGTGTTCCAGGATCCCATCCAGCACCCCAAGCAACCCTTTGTGGTCCTGTCTCTTTGGCTTCTCTCGGCTCTGGCAGCTTGTCAGACGTTCCTTGTATTTGATGACCTTGAGAAGTACTGGCAGATATTTGTAGAATGTCTCTCAATTGGTATCTGTCTGATGGTCTTCTCATGATTAGTCTGGGGTCATAGGTTTTTGAGAGGAGGATCGCAGAGTTAAAGTGCCATTGTCCTTACCTCAGATCAGTAGTGTCTGTACTGTCACAATGATATATCACTGTTGCTGCTGACCTTGGTTACCTGGCTGAGAGAGGCTTGGTCAGGTTTCTCCAAGGTAAAGATATCCTCTTTCCTTCTTTCGTTACTCTTACTCCTTGGAAGGAAGTCATTACGTGTTCCCCACACTTGAAGAATGGGGAGTCATGCTCGTCCTCCTTAGGAGTGAAATATACACAAAAATTGTTTTGAATGCTTTAGCTCATAAAATTTGTCTCTTGTCTTTTACTTATCTACCTATCTCTTTGTCTATTTGTCTATTTTTATCTGTATATATAAACATTTATATTTGTACAGACCCATGGCTGTTTATTTTATACTTTTGAGTTACAGTCTAATATGACTTTGTTTTGTTATTCAGATTGTTCTAACTCTGGCCATTGGGTGCTCTCTTAGTTGGTCCTTGAATCCCTTTAACAAACGCCCTTACTGTGTTTTGTGTGTTATTTTTCCTCCTTTTCTTCTCATTTTTTGCCTTTTCTTCCCTTTCCGCTTACTTTCTCTCCCTTCCCCCAGTCCTTTCCCTTTTTCTCTACTTTCTGCCACCACAAGATGCTACATCTTCCTCTTGTGTATCTCCTGCCTCCGTCCTAGAATCAGCTATTTCTCCAAGAGACCTGATTCTTGTTCCTGGAGAATGGTGTTAGAAACCAAGATCTGGGTACACAGGGTGCTTGTTGCTGCTGAGATGTTTTTATTATCCTATTAGCAAATGTGGAATTGGAGATCACAAATAAAAATGGTGGTAATGGACAAGGATAGAAGTAATTGTGGTCAGAATAAGAGGTATTGCTTCTGGGTCTTTCTCCTTTTATTCCTCTGTTGTTTGAGTACTGATAGGCTTTTCTCTTCACTGATATTTTTGTGAGGTGGTTTATGTTCCTGGGCCCTTTCTGAGTCATTTATCTAAGGGCAAACCCTATGTAAGAGAGTTTTTATTCATGTTCTGACTGGAGGAGGTATTCATGGATTGACCACATCTTTTTTTTTTTTTTCAGCTTGCCATAAAGGCATAAAATGAAATATGATTTGCTAAAGAGTATTGTATATTGTTTCTGACAATAAGAAGAGATGCAAAATTCCTTACAGGATTATTGGTAAACATGGCACCTTTTAGGACTGTTTAATGGATGAATGTTCTTTCACTCTGCTTTCGTTGTAAACAGCAATCGCTGTGAAGATTTGCCTAATATATTAGAACTAGATCTATAACCCAATTTTTACATTTTAATCTTTATGGAAAACATAAAAATGAATCCTTGAATAGAGAAATGCCCACCTTCCTTAAGGAACTCCTCCTGATAGAAAAATTTAGACCCACTACCCACTCTGTTTTTATATGGCACACATTACTTTTGTCCCTCTGCATTAATTAATTAATCAGTGCTTTTTAGAAATGAAAGATTGGTAGCCTTTACTGTTTGTCATGGTTGAGGACCAAGATACCTCTATAACCTGGATTTGCTATATTTTATTTTTCTTATTTTTTGTTTTTATTTTTTCATTCTAGGGCTATACCTGCAGCATATGGAAGCTCTCCGGCTAGGGGTCGAATCAGAGCCACAGCTGCCAGCCTATGCCACAGGCACATCCATGTAGGATCTGAGCCACATTTGTGACCTATGCCATAGCTCACGGCAATGCCAGATCCTTAACCCACTGAGTGAGGGCGGGGATCAAACCTGAGTCCTCACGGATACTAGTTGGGTTCTTAACCCACTGAGCCACAGCCGGCATTCCCTGGATTTGCTATTTGAGTAAAATATTAAGGAACACTGAAACTATTATGAAAGCAGAGAATGTGTACACACACACACACACACACACACACACACTAGTTCCTGATTTTCTAGTAGGCCTGCCGTATGTCTGTTAGGAAGTTGGAGTGAGTTCTGATGTCTCAGTTTCGTTGCTGCCATGTTAATGCAGACAGAATGGCCCTTCATCAGGCCACTGTGAATTGAATTATCTGGTCCTTGTCCTCCTTCCCCACACTCATATTTAGTCATTGCTAAACATACTCTATTCTTTGGAAGCGTTTGAGTACATTAATTTTTGATGTTTGAAATGGTTTAATTTGTCAAAGGATGAGGATCTTAATTTTATTTTCCTTCTGGCCATTAGCAGACTAATTAGAAGAGCTTGAGCAGTGCTAGACCCCTATTTTATCCAATCTTTCAAGTTTACAGACTTAATGAAAAAATAATATTTCACAAAGGGAATATCAGTTTGACCTTGTGGAGAGGTTTTTTAGGCAATTAAACTGACGTTGCTTATCCTGTGTGGAATCTTTTTTCTACCCTTCTTCTTCTTCCTTCTTTTTTTTTTTTTTTTTTTTTTTTTTTGTATTTGGACAATCTTGAGAAAGATCCTGATTAGTCTTTGCTGCTTTCTTGTATCTCTTGATTGCCATTGACTCGATTTCTTCCTCCTTGCTGTGTCTCCTGGAGTATCCAGATACTAGAAAGTCCCTGTCCACGGATAATACCATGCTGTCTGTTTTAATGTGTGCCTCAATGAATGCTTTTCTCATGTTCATTTAAATGCTTTATGAGTTTCTTTTCTCTGAAGCATAGACCTTATCTGTTTGATTGAATGACACATTGCAAATATTTAATGTTACATATTTATGAGGGCTTTCTGAATTATTTTATTACCCATTTGGACGTATTTCTCAGGTCTTCCTTAACTGATGTTAAGACTCAACAGTCCATTACGTCTTTCGCTCAATTCAAACTCAGGCTGTAACTAGGATTCCTATAGCCCCAACTCCTGCAGTGTTCAACAGAGGTGAATCTAAACGGAGGTCTGTTCTGGGTTGGCCTCTTTTTCTCAGTTTTTGGGACCCTCTGACCTTTTGTTGTCATTGTTACAGGAAAAGCATGGAATATTGCCTGGCAGGAAGAGATGCTGCCATGTCAGGTCCACTTTCAGGATTGGGTCGTCATGCTGTTAATTGCATTTGAGACCTTATCTATTAAGAGTTTGGAGTTAGTAGATGCAAACTATTACATTTAGAATGGCTAAGCAATGAGGTCCTACTGTACAGCACAGGGAACTATATCCATTCTCTGGGGATAGATCACGATTGAAAATATAAGAAAGAGAATATGTATAAGAAAGGGAATATATATGTATGGATCACTTCACGGGACAACAGAAATTGGCACAACATTGTAAATTGCCTATATTTTAGTAAAAAAAATTAAAAAAAAGCATTAGCCAGGAATCTCGTCCTAAGTATTTAAGTGAGCTATGACTAAATCATATATGTTTCAGAAAATAATAAGAGCAAACATTTTATAGCACTTATTTAGCATATACATGTTTTATATGAAGGAGGTACTGTGTCGTCATCTTTATTTTGCTGATAATTCTGGTGCAGGTAATTGATATATTTTGGATGCATTCACACAATAATAACAAGGCAAGATTGAACCGAGGCCTTCTGACTCCAGAGACTGCAATGAAAACTTCACTGCCCTGCTCCGAATTCCACTCTGTCCTTTACCCACTGGGGGTGGGGGGAGAATGGGGAGAATGGTGGTGGTGGGATGGGGAGAGAGAGAAGGAGAGAGAGTGTGCATATGTGTGTATGTGTGTGTGTAAATCAGAGATCCGAGGGCCTTTTCTTTGATGCTGGATTCCATTTTCATGACATTGGGCTGTGAATGTTGGTGATTTTGAGTTTTAGGAAATAACAATTCCCACAACCGCTTGAACTAGGAAAGTTCAAAATTTTAGCCCCATTTGCACAATGCTTGCAGTTGCAAATAAGTCAGCATTTTTACACAAACGTTCAAGGTCAGTTCCCTTGGCTAAATATTTGTGGATTGTCTCCTGTTGCAGTGTCCCTTCTGAGGCACAGTACTCACAGGGTATGCTCTTGAACTGGGTGGGACTAGGCAAGGCTTACCCTCAGGTCAGATATTTCCGTAGTAAATACTCAGGTGAATAACTGCATTATAAGCAACTACATTATAAGTACAAGATACTGTGGGGGTTCAGAGATGATAGAGTGTGAGGGCATAATTTCTTTGAGGAAGTTGCTTTCGTGCTAAGTTGTGAAGATGGGATTTCTGTCAGAGATGTTTGAAGTTGAAGGAACCACCTGTCAGCAGGGGGTTCAGGAAGAAAGGTGCCCCTGAGTAGTTGACGTGTATGTGGTAGGGAGTAATTTTTGAGACGTGTTTTGGGGTTGAGAGTGATACCTTTTTTTCCTTTTTAGGGCCACACCTGCAGCATATGGAAGTTCCCAGGCTAGGGGTCGAATCGGAGCAGTAGCTGCCAGCCTATGCCCAAGCCACGGTAACACGGGATCTGAGCTGCCTCTGAGACCTGTGCTGCAGCTTGTGGCAACGCCAGATCTGGAACCCACTAAGGGAGTCCAGGGATTGAACCTGTATCCTCATGGATACTATGTCAGATCTTAATCCAATGAGCCGCAATGGGAGCTCCCAGAGTGCGCCTTTTATCCAGTGCCACTCTGGACAATGGTTGTGGCAGTGAGAATAGAAACGAAGGGGTCAATTTGCGAGTCATTCTCAGGACCCGTAGGACTTGATGACTGGGAATGGGAAAGATTTGGGTGGAGGAGGAGAGGTTAAGGATGACGTCAAGCTTTTAAGTCAAGGAGACTTGAGAGGGTGGTTGGAGATCAGAAGATCGGGTTTTCATTCTAGCCTGCTTTGCTGAGGCAGGGATTATCGAGATACTCGGTATAAATATTTTTGGCCACCTGAGCTGTTGCAAACCTGGTTAATATTGTTTAAAAGGTGTGTATTGAAGGAGAGGGGATAGCGCCCTAATGGAATCCTGGAGCAAATACCTACTAATAACAACAGCATTGTTAGGTGGTGTATTCAGTGTGTCTACATGAGGTATTCCAAGAGCCTCTTACTCAATCTTAAGTGGTTTGAGAATAAGGGAGAGAAGTTGTAGGCTTGCTGATGTTGGCCCTGAGTTTATAGTACTGGAAGTCCACTTGATTCCGGAGAATGTTCTTGGCTTGGTGTAGGCTCCCGAGGTCTCTGGAATCCTGGGTCCCAGCCCAGGGCTGCAGATGTTCAGTGCAGCCACTTGGAGTATCCGTGTTTTTCAGGAGTGGTGGGTGGTCTGCATTGCACAGTCCTGTCTTTCATGCACAGGTGGCAAGGAGCTTGCCTCTCTCTCTCCCTTGTAGCTGCCTCTATGATGGCACAAATCCTGTCTTCTTTGGCTGACGGTTGAGTTTCTAGCACTTAGCACCATGCCTCCTGATACTTGGTAGACTCAGAAGAATATAAGTGAATTGGGGATGAGTTGTTCCCATGGTCTGTGGCAGATTAAGTTTTCTTTTCTTTTTTCTTTTTTTTCTTTTTTGTCTTTTTGCCTTTTCTCGGGCTGTTCCCGCCACATATGGAGGTTCCCAGGCTAGGGGTCCAATCAGAGCTATAGCCACCAGCCTACACCAGAGCCACAGCAACGCGGGATCCGAGCCGTGTCTGCAACCTACACCACAGCTCACGGCAACGCTGGATCCTTAACCCACTGAGCAAGGGCAGGGATTGAACCTGTAACCTCATGGTTCCCAGTCGGATTCGTTAACCACTGTGCCACGACGGGAACTCCCCAGATTAAGTTTTCAAACTTGATATTCTGATGGCTGTTTATTAGGGAAAGTGTGAATTAAGGAACATCTTGGTCTTATTTTACCGTTCATATATTTCAATATGTGATACCTGTAGTTGAATTCTTTGAACCAGAATATCTTTTTTTTATACATACAATTTTTTTTCCCCATTATAGCTGGTTTACAGTGTTCTGCCAATTTTCTACTGTACGGGATGGTGACCCAGTTACACATACATGTATACATTCTTTTTCTCACATTTTCGGGCTCCATCATAAGTGACTAGACATAGTTCCTAGTGCTACACAGCAGGATCTCATTGCTAATAATTGGACTTCCCGTGTGGCTCACAACAGAATAACTGTTTGATACTACAGTCAATTTTTGGCATTCATGAGGTTCCCCCTGTCCTTCTGCAAGAGTGTCCTGGGTTTTGTTGGCCTATTGTACTTAAGTATATATATATATTTTTTTTCTTTTTTTCTTCTTTTTTTAGGGCTGTACCTGCTGCATGTGGAAGTTTCTGGGCTGTGGGTTGAATCAGAGGTACAGCTGCCAGCCTATACCACAGCCATAGCAGTGCTGGATCGTAGCCACATCTGTGACCCATGCTGCAGCTTGTGGCAATGCCGGATTCTTAACCCACTGAGCGAGGCCATGAACACTGTTTTGGGTTCTTAACCCACTGAGCCACAGTGGAAACTCCTTATGTATGTATTTTTAATTGGCTTATAAGTTTCTGAAAACAAAGATAAATAACCCTTTTAAGACTTTTATTGGGATTGCATTGAATTGACTTTTTTTGGAGAGGAATGACACCTTCAAAAGAAATATTTTGTCTCGTAACTTGGTACCTTTAGTCATTTATTTAGGTCTGTTTAATGTCTCTTCATAATTTTTTTAAGAAAAATACATTTTATTTACTAGGAAAATAGTAAAAATTCTATAACATGGTAAATATTATTAATTTTGCCTTCATAGCCTTTTTTTCTCTAGTTTTATTGAGATATAATTGACATACACCACTGTATAAATTTAAGGTATAGAGCATCTGGGTTTGACTTACATATATTGTGAAATGATTACTGTTATACCTTTAGTTAGTGTCCTTCATCTCCTATAGATGCAATAACAACAAATAGCAAAAAAAAAGAGAAAGAAATTTTTTTCCGTGTGATGAGAACTCTTAGGATTTGCTCTCCTGGGTTTGGTTTTTGAATAAGCCATGCTGTGTACTTTATACGTCGACTGTCAGGTATTGTTTTGTAGTGATTTTTTTGGACATTAGGTCATGTGCAGTTTGGGGGCATTTCAGGTGATACTATGTGTAAATCAGCAGTTTTGTGTCGCCAGCATTGCCATCTTTGCTTCTGCCCTCTTGAGTCCAGTGAATGTCCAGGCTGAGGCTAGAGTTAGTTATTCGTAGAATTTCCATCTTTTTTTTTGTTACCTTTTTTTTTTAAGGTCCATATGCAGGCATGTGGAAACTCCCATGCTATGGGTTGAATGGGTGCTGCAGCTGCTGGCCTACACCACAGCCACAGCAACATGGGATCCAAACCACATCTACAACCTACACCACAGCTAACGGCAACACCTGATTCTTAACTCACTGAATCAGGCCTGGTATCAAACCCGCAACCTCATTGTTCCTAGTTGGGTTTGTTAACCACTGAGCCACGAAGGGAACTCGTAGAATTTCCATCTTTATTTTAATAATTGCATTATGTTTTTTGAAGCTAATGTTAGTCCTTTATTTTTTCTTTCCTTCTAGTTCCCAAAGTAATATTTTTCTTCTAAATCCTTAATAAGGCCAAAGCACAATAATGGCATTATTTTTTTATTTAGAATTTTTTGTAGAATTATGTTTTCTTGTGTAGCATTTCCTAGATATAATATTAGCAGTATGAGCATACTCGGATTTGATGAGGCTAACTTGTTAGAGAGGCTGGGAAATTAAAATGAAGATATTGATGTATTGTTAATTGAAAATCAATCAGAATCAAGGAGAAGGTACCTTTTAAATAGAAGAACATGTTGATTTAAAATGAAATTGTTTGCTTTTTACACAACTTTTCCAGGAACACGCATAACATGCAAAGTGAATCTGTAGCTGTTCTGAAGAATAGTAACTTCTATTCCTGGTTAATATTCTTTAGTTATAGACGTTTACATTTTAATAATATTAAGCATTCTTCCCCACCCCCCGGGAGTTTGTCACCCCTCAGTTTTACGGGTTTTAAACTAGGGTATAAATTTAACTTGAGTAATTTTAAAAACATTTCCAAAGACACATCTCACAAAGCAATTTGAAAGACACGTGGAGTTTTTTAACGTCAAACACAACCCTGTTTCTTATGAAAACAGTCACCTGATTTTAACTGAAGATTTATTTGCTGTCAAGTTAGAAATATCTGTAGCAAAAACTTCTTTTCAGGGTTGAGATTATTTTAATGATGTGAACCTGGGGTTAATACGGCCATTTTATTCTAGTCATACATAATCATTTATTTTGTGAATGGAGTGGTGATTGGCAAATACACGATTTGCTTTCATGCGAAGCTAGGCTATGATGGGGCCCAACTGCAGACTGTCACGTGACCTTTCTGCAGCCTGGCCTATGTAGGGACCAACTGCAGACTGTCACGTGACCTTTCTGCAGCCTGGCCTATGTAGGGACCAACTGCAGACTGTCACGTGACCTTGCCCTATGAAGCACGTAGCACCTTCGCTTCCCTCCATGCATTGCTTCCTGTGGATGACCAGGCTGTGAGTTTCTCAGGATGGAAGATGGTATCATTTTTGTGTAGCTCCAGCATGTCCAGCAGCGCCAGGCAATAGTTTGTGCTTAGCACGTGTTGAGTGCATGAATATGATTGATTGTATGTCTCTCTAGCAGGGTTTGCACCCATCAGATTTTCTTTTTGAAGAATGTATTTTTAAATATGTATAGGTTGACAGGCATTCCCCCACTCCCCTTCCTCCTTCTCTCCTTCCTCCCTCCCTCCCCCCTACTCCCCATATACAAGGAGATCTTGTTTCTTTTTGCCCAGCCTTCCCTAGTGGTAACATTTTGCATGACTGGAGAGCAAAATCAAAACCAAGACATGGGTCCCATAAGGCTAAGCTTATTCAGATCACTAGATTTACATGTACTCATTTGTGTGTGCTTGTGTGCATAGGTCTCTGCAGTTTTGTCACACGTGTAGATTTATTTATCCACTAGCACAGGTAGCAGGCTTCTTTGTGCTGCCTTTTTATTGCTCACCCCCATCCCCCACAACAGGGTTTTAATAGTGCTGATCTTGTGGTTTGCATTCTCTTATATGTTAACTATGATGTGTAAAGGAATTACGTTACTGTTCAAGAAAAATGAGCAGCAGTGGTAGTGTTTATGGATGCTTCTCAGTCTAGAGGTCATCTCTTGCCCTTGACCAGTTTATACATTTCCTGTCTTAAAGAAATATTATCTTAAAGTTGGCTTCCCCAAAGTTAGGAATTGTCAACGTTATCATAACGGGTGTCCACTCTGATTAGTTGGAACTTAGAGATCACATGGTATATTTATTGTCCAGAAAATGCAGGAAGTTGCGAAACAAATAGGATGCTGAAAATGGGGATCCCCAGTGTTTATGAGTTATAAGTAACTCTTAGGAAATGATGTGAAGAGTGCAAAATGGATGTAGTCTCCTGTGCCATGAATCGGGGTGTCCAGCAGGTTTTAATTGGGGTGACTGCAGACGCCTTGTGCATGATTGTGGCCGTAAAGAATGGATGCCTACAGCAGGCCCAGCGTATCTAAATGCGTGGCTTAATGTGTTGAAAGGGAATCCATCCCTTGGGGTGAATATAACCAGGCTGGGTAGCATCTATAACCACCCCTGTTTGTATAAGTACAGAGGAAACTTTCTATATAGAAGGGAGAAAATAGATGCTTGTGGGAGTTCCCATTGTGGCTCAGCGGTGACAAACCCAACTAGGACCCGTGAGGATGCAGGTTCAATCCCTGGCCTCACTCATTGGGTTAAGGATCCAGCATTGCCATGAGCTGTGGTATAGGTCCCAGGCATGGCTTGGATCTTGCGTTGCCATGACTGTGGTGTAGGTGGGCATCTATAGTAGCTCCAGTTCAACCTGGGAAATTCCATATGTCGCAGGTGTGGCCCTTAACAGCAAAAAAAAAAAAAAAAAGAGAAGAAAAAGAAAATGGATACTTGTGGAAGTTTTTCCTTCAGGAAGTAGTTTGGAGTTTTGAAAATGGACGTCTCTTACCCTCATGTCCTAAAGATCCGGATAGGCAGCATGGGGTTGGTGCTGGGGCTCTAGAGGCCTCTCCCCTTTCCCTCACCTGCTCGTTCGTTCACATTTCATTACCCTGGAAGACAAAGTGATGGAAGGGGCTTGGGAACGTCCTCACTGGGAGGGAAAAGACCTTCCCCTGTGGACTCTGCTTCTTGCCTTTGTCCTCCCTGCCTCCTCCTGCCTTCCAGGGGGCACCTGCTGGGCCAGAAGCAGTTGTGAAAAACCTGTTTGGTAAAGAAAAGCCTCCAGGCTGCACTCCCCTCCCCTTGGGATCGGAAAAGCTTGCCATCGTCTGCCTGTCTTGGGAAGCCTGTGTCCCTGTTGGGCGTGTGACATGTGTCTGGTGTGTACTCTGAGTGGATCTGGGAGCCTGCAGGTGGGCGTGGGGACACCGAGTCTGGCTGCGTGTCAGATAGTCTTTAAAAATAGCCTGGTTTTCATTTTTTTGGGAATATAACCTCCTGTTCCAGTTTATTAACCATCAATTTGTTAACTCTTACCCGAGGCACTGTGGGAAGTCAAAAAAAAAAAAAAAAAGCCTTTATCTTTGAGGAACAAAATTCTCTTCAGAGGCTTTAGCTGCAAATCGTAGGAAAAGAGATTTACCAGGAATGCAACATGATCAGCCAGGGACTTTTTAAGTCTTCAGAGAATACAACAATAACCTGATGGAAGTGGGCTGGGTACAGTCTGTGAAGACTTCAGAGGAGATGCATTTCCAAAGGGTTCCTGAGGAGTGGATGGATGCTGGGCTTTGAGGAAGGGAGTCCTCAGAGAGGCAGGAGGAGGGGCTGCTGGCTGGCTGTGGGGGTAGGGGTGGGGGTGAGGGGGTGAGGGTGGGGTAGGGTGTGGCAAATCTGAGTCCTGGGGTAGGGGGTGGGAGTGGAGATGGGCAGGCCTCCTGGGTTTGAATGCTTCCAAATACTAGATTTGTTAATTCCAGTTGAGTTCCTCTCCTAACTATAAAAAAGTCGTCAATACTAAATAAAAATAATGTGTATAAAAAAGGGAGTTCCCGTCATGGCTCAGTGGCTAACGAATGTGACTCAGAGCCATGAGGTTGCTGGTTCGATCCCTGGCTTCACTCAGTGGGTCAAAGATCTGGCATTGCCATGAGCTGTGGTGTAGGTTGCAGACGTGGCCTTGGATCCTGGGTTATTGTGGCTCTGGCGTAGACTGGCGGCTACAGCTCCTATTAAGACCCCTAGCCTGGGAGTGGCCTTAGAAATGGCAAAAAGACAAAAAAAAAAAAAAAAAAAAAAAAAGCAAAAAAAAGCTCTATAAACTGCAAAAACCCTATGCATTTGAAGGATGACTTTTGGACAACCAGTTTTAGAAATCACATTTTTAAGAATGGCTTTTGTGTACCCTGGGAAGGACACTGATGTTTACCTACATGCAGAGCATGAAACGGTACTGAAATAACCCATCTCTGCAGATCATTTTAGGATGAAATATATATTCCTCCTTTCAGGCCTTTGGGAATGAATTTTTGGAATGATTATGATCCTCTTCTGCTTTTCTACAAATGTGTATGAGAAAACTGGATTACTTCCAGAGAAAGACTGTTGGGCCAGCTTTTTGTTTGGCTTCAATCTGACTTTGTGTTTTTCTTCGAAGAACAAACAAATGCACAGGAGCAAGACAGAAAGCTCTATCAGGACCTTTGCTTCGTCCACTGAGTTTATATGTCACTTACCACAGTGGGGATCAGAAATACCCATCATCTCCTGCTGCGATTCGTGTAATCAAATTAATAAAAATAAATGTATTGCTTCCAGCTGAGATGTACTGTAGAATAAAGGGGAAAATTGTGAGTGCTCTGTAACAGGTACCCGTGAGGCCAGTTTCCCTGAGGAAGTAATTTGAGTCCAGATGTGAAGTAAGCTGTGGGATAAACAGGCCTGGAAAACCGAACAGAGGTATATGGATTAAGATAAGAATTAATTGCTAAAAATATGAAGCCACTGTATATGATTTGCCTTTTTATAATACTCTGCTCCGGAAGCTTAGATAAAGCCGCTTCTGTATCATCCTTAATACAGTGCTTTGTCCAACCTGAGATATTTTCAGAAATAATTCTCTAAGATTTCAAATACACCTTCCTAAGACTTGTCTTCATAAAACTGAAACAGAGTAATATATAAAAGGTACTAAAGTAAGATTTAGGTGAATACGTGGATAAATCTGTGTGGAGGAGGAATTTCTAAAGGATGACACTGAATCCAGAAGTCCCGAGTTGGAAATAGATTGATGTATTTGACTAAAACATTAAACACATCTGTGCCATAAAAGTTTGGTACATTGAAATGACATAATGTGGGGAAAAAAACTACTTGAAATATATTCGGTAGTGAAAATTTGTATTTTTAAGGGAAGAAACCTCATAACCAGAAGAAGGCAACTGCTCCAGGATAAAGATGGGAAAAAGTATGAACAGGGATTTCTCAAGAGAAGATGCATTCATGACCAGGGAACTGACAGATTCATGTTACTCTCACTGATACTCCAAGAAGTACAAATTAGAACCATTTTTCTGCTGTCAGATTGGAGAAGATTAAAAAGATGGCCATACCGAATGTTGGGCAGTATATGGTAAATACGGGGTGTGTGTGTGTGTGTGTGTGTGGAAGCATGTGTAAACTGAGACGTTTCTTGTGGGAATGTGCATAAACACTTAATATATGAGTACCCTGTGGACCAGAAATTTTACTTCTAAGTATTTGTTCCAAAAATATAGTTATGAATAAGTGCAAAGATCTGGCTGTGGTCCAGTTCATCAGAGTATTGTTATCATTAAAAATGATGAAGCAGTCCAAATGTCTAATAGAGTTAAATACATATAGTGTATTGATAGAAGGGACACCAGGCAGCTATTAAAAAGAACATATATTTGAATTTATTGATAGGGAAATCTGTTGATGAAGTGTTGTCTCCTGAAAGAAGCAGATTACAAAAGAGCATTTATGTCGCGGATATGCAGTCATATTGAAAATGTGCTCTGTGTTGGATCCTTGCTAGGTGCTTTGTGTTGATTATCTCATTTAATAATCATAGCATTCTTCCTACTAAATATATATATATAATATACATTATTTATTATATTATATATATATTTGGTCATGCCCATGGCAGGTGGAAGTTCCAGGGCCAGGGATCAAACCCGAACCACAGCAGTGACAACACCATATCCTTAACTGCTAGGCTACCAGGGAACTCCCTTCTCCTGCTAAGTATTATTGCAGATAAACAGAAGTATCAGGATGCTGATTAGCTCAGGGTCCTACCAGTCTGGAAGCAGGATTTAAGGAGCAACTTCTGAAATTTATACTTTGTATGGATATGTCTGTCTGTCTGAAAGGGCACAGCAGATGTGGTAACAATGCTTGCTGTTTGTTCCTGGTGTTTTGAGAGATTAAAGTTTACTTTGCGGCATTCTCTGAGGGTTTTAGAATGTGCACATTGCACTTTTCTAATCAAAAAAAAGGAAAGCTATTTTTTATTTTTTTAAAGTTTATATCATAAAATAACATGATTTTTAAAAAACCTTTTTTAGAAGGGCAGGCGCACTGGTTCTAATTTGTATACAGTGTGTGTCACCTTTTACTTTAAGAGGAAGAGATGAAGAAAACCACAAATGATGAACATATATAGTTGGCATTTTTCATAACACCCATGGGAAATTGTATATCAGGAAATTAGTTAATATTTTCTATGGTACTTTTGGGGTAGATACAACAAAAATCGAGTTTTAAAGAATGAAAACAACAGCATTAAACATATTTGGAGTTTAAAAATTTAACTACTTTTTTTGGAAAATCAAAAAAGAAAAAAGTCCATATAAAGATAATTTTATTTTTTATCAACAAGCCATAAAATATCGACTGAATACCAAGAAGTTCCAGGAATAAAGAGGTGTAAGATGCAGAATTAATGATCCCTAGTTGTGGAAACAGCACTTCAGAAGCAGGTAATCTATGTTTAAGGTAGTATATTATCAGGTGGTAAACCTTTAGATGAAAATACAGAAATAGGAGTTCCCTTCGTGGCTCAGTGGTTAACAAATCCGACGAGGAACCATGAGGTTGCGGGTTCGATCCCTGGCCTTGCTCAGTGGGTTAAGGATCCGGTGTTGCTGTGGTGTAGGTTGCAGACGTGGCTTGGATCCCGCGTTGCTGTGGCTTTGGCGTAGGGCGGCGGCTACAGCTCCGACTGGACCCCTAGCCTGGGATCCTCCTATGCCACAGGAACGGTCCAAGAAATGGCAAAAAGACAAAAAACAAAAACACAAATGTAAGTGCATCATGAGGGTAGGGTTGGTTATAAGTATGTATACATATAACAAGTATATTCTTACATAGTAGAAGATGGATAAGGGTGACCAGTCCTCATGTGTAACAGGGAACATCTACGGAGAAAGTAAGCACTGGGCTGATGTTGAACTTGGATGGGCAGCAGCTGAGGGTGGCAGGTAGCATGAGCTCCGTGTAGTCCGAGTGGTCCCAGCAAGAGTGAGCAGGCTAAGAGGAGCGGTTAGTTTAGTAGTGGTTGGCATGAAGCAGGTAGTAGAGTAAGGCAAGACCAGATTATAGAGGGCTTGCATTGCGAAGTATTTATGTAGAAAGTTTGACAGATTAAAAAAAAAAAAAATTCAAGGCTGTCTATAAGGCTTAAGTATAATAGTTTCCCAGTGGTTTCCAATAGTCTCTCTTCAGTGTGATAGAGACATTAGGAAAAGTCCTTTAATCAAGAAGGATCCATGCCTAACCAATTTGGAAATTCCTGTTATACACCATTCATTTTTATTTTCAGTTCTCCAACTGTGCTTTTATGATATATTAACAGTATCCCATGGATATTACATGAGAAATAATGAAGCTGATCAGTCTGCTTGGAGCTCTTGTGAATAGCATTTTTAATTAAGGAAACTTGTTGGATGGAGCGTTGGACATCATTTAGTTTGACTTTCCACTGCAGTAAAGGGATTTTTTTTTTCCTTGATTATCCCCAAAGGGGATTATTTCTATTTACCTAAAATGATGAATAGAAAGAGGAAGATGAGACTTGAGTTTATTGTTGAGCCCAACAATTGAAGTAGTATGTTTTATCTGTTGAACCATGTTTATAAATGAAGGAATATTTAAACCCATGCACGTGTTGTTTGGAAAAATTTTTACTTATTGGGAAATGATCATATAGAGTACTAAATTACCAGTTAAGTAATTTAATCTTTGAAATGCTTTTTATAAAACCGTTTAATCTTTTATTGCTACATGAAAGAACATCTTTAAATCTCTTAGATTAATCTGACAAATTGGATATTGTTTTTTGTCAGCGACCTCATAAATATTTTAGTTAACTCTGTCAAGTAACTAATAAAATGTTACTTGATCTTTTGGTATGACTGTAAAAATAATGTATCAGATATTACGTATACCCTGCTTATAATCTATGGATATTAGCTATTTTATTTTATTGTTTTATAGTGTATACTTTATAATACTTAACATGGTAGGTTGCATATTAAGGGCATACACAAAAAGTATTCAATTCTGGTTTGATAAAAGATCAGTGTCTTTGTTAGAGATAATTTAAATCAGGTTGATTATTAATAAATTAACAAATGCTTGTGTGCCTCACACAAAAACTAGATTATTACCAGTAACATACACATCCTCTAAGTAAAATGAGACCTAGTTTTTCATAAACCTAGAATTAAGACTTGTCCAGTTCTCTGCACCAAAATTCTCCCCAATCACACTAATGTGTATACTGCTCTTCTTGGTACTCAAAATACAGTGTCTTATAGGTAAAATTGGTCATTCAGAACAAGGTGGAAGACACCATCTCTGTATTTGCTGAATGTAAATTTAATGTTACCAAGTCATTCAAACAGAAGAAACCTCAGGGATTGATTCTAAATCGTATACAATATCATATGTAAAGCATTGTTGGGAGTTCCTGTCATGGTGCAGTGGAAATGAATGACTACGAACCATGAAGTTGTGGATTTGATCCCTGGCCTTGCTCAGTGGGTTAAGGATCTGGAAGGTGAGCAAGGATTTTGAAAAAGCATACAGATGGGAATTAGGCAGGTTTATGTATAGAAGGAATGGTGAAATATGGGAGTCTGTGAACCTGTCAAGATTTGGACAAGTTACCTAATCTTTGTGGTTCCAAGATACAGCATAGTGCCTTGTACCTGTTGGTACTTAGTTCTTTTTTTTTTCCTCTTGTCTTCTTCCTTATTAAATATAGTGCCTTTCAGATGTTTAAAAGTGTAGAAAGTAGATTTTGACAACTTCCAGTATAATACAGTGGTTCAAAATTCAGTTTCGGAGTTCCCTGTTGGCCTAGTGGTAAAGGATCTGGCATTGTCACTGCTGTGGCTTAGGGGCACCACTGTGGTGTGAGTTCAGTCCCTGTGCTGGGAACTTCTGCATTATGCAGGTGCTGCGAAAAGAAAAAATCAGAAATGAAAAGAAAAAAAAAGTCCAGCATGCCTTGGGAGTGGCCAAAAAACCAATTCGGTTTGGAATTGGAGAGATGAAAGTTGACTCCTGCCTTAATCACCTGCTCTAATCTCTGCGATGCTGAGCAAGATCTTTACCTTCAAGCTGCAGTTCCTTCATCTGCAGAGCAGTAGAGCAAGAACACCTAACCACAGGTTCCAAACCTGTGATGTTAATGAGATAAACCTTGCAAAACCTTGAACATGGTGTTAGCTTAAATATTAATCTTCAATAAAAGAGATGTGGGATATGGCCGAATGCTGCTTTTGTGGTTTGCATTAACATGTAAGCACATTCTTTATGGCCTTCCAGAAGCATCTAAGATGTAATGCTAAATGGCTTGATGATGATCTGTAGAATCTGATTGTTTTCTTTTTAAATCATATTGGTTGGAAGTGCTCCAGAGTTAGGGAAGGTGTGGGTGGTGAGCAAATGACGGCCCGGTTTTTGTTCCGGAACAGTGGAGCTGTCCAGATTTTTTTTGTCCTTTCTTTTTTTCTTTTCTTTTCTTTTTTTTTTTTTTTTTTTTTTTTTTTTTTTGTCTTTCTGCCTTTTCTAGGGCTGCTCCCTTGGCATATGGAGGTTCCCAGGCTAGGGGTCAAATTGGAGCTGCAGCCACCAGCCTACGCCAGGGCCACAGCCACACGGGATCTAAGCCACGTCTGCGACCTACCCCACAGCTCACAGCAACGCCGGATCCTTAACCCGCTGAGCAAAGCCAGGGATTGAACCCACAACCTCATGGTTCCCAGTTAGATTCATTAACCACTGCGCCACGATGGGAACTCCTGTCCCTTCCTTATGTAGGTATTTTAAATTTTTGAGAAGCCCCATCTTGCGATATCTCCAGGCTTGGAAAAGGAATCGGTGTTTCCTTGAACCAGAGATTGACATGATTAAAGATACAGAGTCTGAATCAGGTAGAGGAAAGAGGTGGTCCAGCAGGAGTGAAGTCACACAGTGCTGGGTGGTGCTGTCCACACCTACCCAGCTCTTCCCCAGTGGCTGCTTTTCTGACTCTTTTGTGCTCTCTCCCGAGGTGGCCTTTCTCTCTGCAGTGGAGTCTGTTGTTGGTCATCACCTCTTATATTTCCTGTTTTCCAGGAAGCCCTGCACCACACGGGATAAAAGAACAGGCCCTCCCTTCCCCCACCTCTCAGCCCTGTCCCCCCACCCCCCACCCCACCCCCGGATGTCCACATCTCCGAGGGCATCCAGACGTTTATGTTTGCCTGTCAGTTCGCTCGGGTAATTCAAGACAAGGGATGACATATAACATTTGAAATGTCATATGAAAAAATCTGTGTAATTTGGTGAAGGAAATTCGTGTCTGCTTATAAGGAAGTACAGAATTTCAAGTACCTTAGACTCATCCATGGGTGAATCAGGTTCTACCTGTAGTAGCAACTCTCTCTTCTTTCCACTTTGCTCTTCCCACTGCCTTGCAGTTGGCCCTGGCTCGTACTTAACCATGGTCTAGAAATAAGAGTGGGTAAAGCAGTGCCTTGGGGAGGTTAAGTGTACAGACCTCAACTCAGAGGGAACCAAACATCTTGTTTAGGAAGGAGTTAACTAATGAGAAGATGCTGTTAATACTAGAATCCAAGTTTTTTTCTCGAGGCTGAGACTTAACCAGGCATTTAGAATAAGACACGTAGAAAAATATATGAGAACAAATTGTAAGAGTGATCAGGCCTATGCCTGATCTCTGTAGCACCAAGCAAAATGGTTTTTGAAAGACCTGTTAATATGAAGACTCATTGAACATTTTGAATCTTGAAGCGTTTTCCACTTAAGCGCCATGTATATTGTATTATGTATCATATTAAGACAGATTCTAGGAGTGACCTTGTAATATGTATCGTCTTTTTGATAAACATTGCTATTTAAAACCTATGTATCCATATTAATATTAAAAAATAGTTTTAGGACATGTACTTACCAATATATATCGTGTTTCTAGTTTCTTAGAAAAAACATTTATGAAGGTATGTTAGCAATGCAAATAAAGGTAGGGGAAAAACTTTATAAGAACTATCACACCAAACTTATTCAAAAAATGTTTTTGTGTATTTTACTAAATTTTCTTTATAGGGAAGGTCATTTTGACTTAATATTGTTCTTTTTTTTCTCATTTTTTCAAATGTAGTTCATCATGGCAGCATAATAGTCCATCACATTACTTTACCATAATTAAATTGGCCCTTTGCCTTGTGGCGAACTGGAAAGAACTGGAACTATTTTTAGGTTATAAGTGGTGTTTCAATGAGTCTTTTATACTTGTAGTTTTTTCTTCCTCCCTTCCTTCCCTTTTTTGTGG
Source organism: Sus scrofa (assembly GCF_054392235.1). Lineage (NCBI taxonomy): Eukaryota > Metazoa > Chordata > Mammalia > Artiodactyla > Suidae > Sus > Sus scrofa. Next base: position 53,361,183 of record NC_139393.1, on the reverse strand, counting down.
GAGGTGGGAGGGTAGGATTGACTTAGGAATGTTATAGCTGGGTCCCAGATTATCAGCTGTTTTGACTCTTAAAGCATAAGTGCCTTTCGAAAGACTCTGGTAGTGGGATTGCCAGAGGCAATGTGTAAGTAAGGTGGTTCTGTCATTTGCTGACAACAAATACAATGGGTATTCATTTTATTATTATTTGTCTTTTTAGGGTCTTTTTAGGGCCGCACCCACGGTAGATGGAGATTCCCAGGCCTGGGGTCCAGTTGGAACTGTAGCTGCCAGCTACAGCCACAGCCACGCCTGATCCAAGCCACATCTGTGACGTACACCACAGCTCATGGCACCAACAGATCCTTAACCCACTGAGCCAGGCCAGGGATCGAACCTGCGTCTTCATGGATGCTAGTCAGATTTGTTTCCACTGAGCCACGATGGGAACTGGGTATTCATTTGAAATTATTTAATTTAATTGATGCTAAGTGATACTCCACTTGTTTCTTTGTAAGTGGCAGATATGACCTTGTTGCCGTATACATTGCTTTTTTTTGTTTGTTTGTTTGTTTTTGTCTTTTTGCCTTTTCTAGGGCCTCTCTTGTGGCATATGGAGTTCCCAGGCAAGGGGTCGAATCGGAGCTGTAGCTGCTGGCCTGCACCAGAGCCACAGCAACGCAGGATCTGAGCCATGTCTGTGACCTACACCACAGCTCACAGCAATGCCGGGTCCTTAACCCACTGAGCAAGGCCAGGGATCGAACCCGCAACCTCATGGTTCCTAGTCGGATTCGCTTACCGCTGCACCACAAGAGGAACTCCTATATATACGTTGTTTCTGATTGAAGTTGATGGTCCTGTCTTGTAATTTTCTGGGATTAGTTGTACTGTTATAATAAAGCATGTATTGTTAGAACTAATTGAAAGAAAAAACTCTTTAATGCAGCCTGTTGACTTTTTATGTGATGAATTGGTATGCAGTTAGTTATAGGAAAAGTCTTTGAAGTTAAAAGTAACGTAAAAAATGTATTTTCAGCTTATAGATCCAATTGCTGATTCTTTGATTTAATGTAACATTTGCTTTCAGCTCTTTCTCTCTACAGCCCCAGTCACCAAATGTAGACTTTGAAACCATTTTGGTTTTATGAGAATTTAAAAATAGCCTCAGGGGATCTTTATCTTGAGTTTTTACTATTAGGGCCAACTACTGGGTCTCTCTCCTTAGCTTGCTCTCTTTTACCTAATTTGTAGGAGAACAGATCTTGGTATTTACTCTCAGTGCCCCCCCCCCCCTCCCCAAGCGCCCCAAGTCAACACTGAGGTGTGATGGATGAATAGACTCAAGGGAGTATGGGAATTTCCCTGAGATATGTAATGAGATGGAAAAAAAAACGAGGCCATGGCGGGAACCAAAGAGACAGAGAGAGAACAAAAAAATTAGAAGGAGATTAGAGAGAAAGACATGGACTTACAGATGGAACTAGATTTGAATTTTCATTGCCTTCAAATTTCTTCACAGACTTTTCTGTAAGCCTTAAGATAGGCTATCCTTTGGATTTTTTTGTGATGCAGTTGATTTGTATTTTTGGTCAAACTAATCCTGCATCTCTTTCCTCTGCTCTTTTTTCTTTTCTTTTCCAATTCTTTTTTATTTTTAGGAAATGCCCTGTCAGACCTTCTGGTTCTTTCTGTCCTGCTGTCCCTGCTCCGTCAGGCCTGCAGCTCCCCTTCCGTGTGAATTTGCACTTCAGGGGCACCATTTCCTGTCAGAAACCAAAGGCAGGCCCCTGACGTTTCTAAGTGGCGATTCACACAGGAAAGGACCTGAAAAGCTGCACGGGGCACGTGACTTCACTGTGGGATGGGCTGATCAGCTTAGAGCACAAAGGGGTCCTGCCTCTCCTGTACCTTTTGGCCTCCCATGGGTCCGAGTGGCTGGAAAATTGAAAACCCGATGTAACCATACCCTGGAATATAAATTGTGGAAGATTAGATTTGCTGTTCAGGTTCACCTGGATTGATAGCAGGGTGAATGGTTCAGGTGGTTGACTCCAAGTAAAGTAATTTTTGTTGTCATGGTAATAAAATATACTTAACATAAAATTTACCTTTTTAACCATTAAAAGCAGTGTTATTTGACAAAGTTGTTGCTTTTTACACTGTGCAAACATTCTTCTAAATAAGCGAAGTTCAAAGATGAATAGAACCTGATTCTTCAACTGCAAAAGTAGTGTTAAACCCATATATTTTCACACAACTGTATCTAACTTGGGAATAGGTGCATGCACATCTACCTTACAAAGACGAAAACCATTCCTTCCCTATTTTATGAAGAGGAGAACCTCTAAATAGCACTTCATTTTTATTTTTTAATTGTGGTAAAATATATATGACATAAAATTGACCTTTTGGCTATTTTTAAGGGTGTAATTCAAGGTGATTTTTATTCAGCATGTAATTCCCCTTGATGCTTAAATTATATAAAGTTTTATTATGGGAGTATAAAGCTAAAAAAGAAGTTGATTTGCAAATCTTTTACTTTTTTTGGAATTGAAGTAACTGATTTTCTTTCCTCTTCCGCCTTTCCTCATTTTTTTACACATATATTTTGGTACCTGAACTATTGCCAAGTTATTTTAAACCTGTTTTTCCTCTAACATAGAGATCTTTTTTTTTTTCTCAAGGTTTTAAAGAAAATATTTTTTTTCCCATAAGATGTATTTGCACTCCGTGTGCACTTACTTACAATACTTTTATAATGATGGAAATATGAAATTGACAATGGTGGATGTGTTTCCTGTTGGCATGAATTATATTTATTCATAAAGTCAAACTTTGAGTAAGGGTACCTAAAATTCCGGCTGGGAAAAGTTTAGCAAATGTAATTTATTTAAGGAAATAACCTTGGCATTCTCTAGATAATATTTTCTTTTTATCATAGGGACTCTATAGGAGTGATTATTTATGGCAGTAATCAGGTTCAATGCCTGAAGGACCTACTAGGTCTCTTCATTTAGCTGTACCTGCAATCATTTGATCATCTCACCAGATCCGTCTAATGCATCTCATTCTCTTTATTGACTGATGATGTAAGCTAGATTACTTTGTATTTATGGCAGTGACTATTTATAAAAAAACAGAGCATAAACTTCTATTATTTTGAATTCTCTTTTGTATCTTTCCTGCTCTGTATATGATAGTAAATTATTATTATGGGCTATATAGACCTCTGGCAATGAAGTACCAAAACCTTGGCATTTTCTGAGACTGTTCATTGCTGTTATAAAAGTGTGAAAAAATGAAATGTCCGCCATGGATAACTTACCAGTGTTGATAGCCAAATTAGGAGCACAGTTAAGAACCTTCAAATCGACTTTGAAGCTCCAGCATAGATGGGACATCAAATATATCTGGACACATCATCTGTGTGGATTAGCAACTCCTCGGAAAATAGAAGTAGTTGGGAAGGAATGACATTTGCATAAAGGCACTTCCTTTTGCCACCTTTGAATTTTCTTTTTTTTTTTTTTAGAAGTATGGTTTAATCTTACTGCATTATTAAACTGCTTTAAGCTTCTTCTCAAGTATCACAGCCAAATTGAAGGATTTATTTCCTTGCCTTGTACTCTAAAACACTGCTGTCAAACAGAGTGAGGAAAGGCAAGCAATAGAGATACAGCCCCCTTGTGTTTTCAGTTTATTTGCATTTGTTCATGACTTCTAAGCTATTTTAAATTCCCAGAGGAGGTTGCTTGCTCTATTATATATAAATTGTTACCTGAAAGGGTCTGTAAGAGATCAAAGTAAATGTCAGCCTAGTAAATAGAAGAGGTTTTTTTTTTCTCTCTGAGCTACATTATACAGAGAGATTTCTTTTGCCTTATTTATGTTTAGAACTTAATGTCGTTAGGAAAACAGTGAGTTATTAAACTTCGAAAAGCATCAGGAGTCTCAAACATGTGAAATCCATTGAAATCGAAGTAATCAATAAAAATTTGATTACTTGGAGTTTCTCCCAATTTCCGACTTTTTAGAGAGGTTTTGTTTTTTCTTCCTTAATGCAAAAGAACAAAATTTGGCTAACATAAATGATTTTTCCCATCTCCTTTAAAATAGTGTTTACATGATCAATACTAACTTGTTTGCATTACCAGTTATTTTCTAGGATACCGAAGGCCGAAAAAGATGATATCTATCAGGGGACCAAACTAGTTTTTATCTATGGGACAGTCATTATGATCAAAAAGTTTTTGCACTGTATGCATCCATCATGAGTTCTTGCTCTGTCTTAGCAGGAGTCAAACTGCTGCTACCATCATGGGGCTCTTAGTATATCACAAAGAAGTTTCGAGGCATGACAAAATGACCCACATACTCTTTGATTTCTTTGGTTATTGGAAACAAGACAGCTGTACGGTTGCTAGTGAGCACAATTAATATATAAACCATTGGATGGTTAACCCAAGTACTAAGTCATGGAAAGTGTATTATTTTATTTTTAGTTTTTAAAAATTTCTTTATAGCCGCACTTGTGGCATATGGAAGTTCCTGGCTCAGGGACTGAATCCAGGCCACAGCTGAAACCTATTCCGCAGGTACAGTCACATCAGATCCTTTAACCCACAGCACCAGGCAGGGGATTACACCCCTGTCTCCATGGCACCCTGAGCTCTTCTAGTCAGATTCTTACCATACCATGCCATAGCGGGAACTCTGGAAAGTTTACTATTTTGGTGAGTATATGTTAGGGTGTCCAGCTGGAAATCAGGAAGTGTTTTCCCTGAAATATGATTGAGTATGTGCTTGTTAGAGGTGTTTAATTTTACAAAGCTCATTTCCTCTATAATGCCTACCTGATGAGAATGTGATCCTTCATTATAACGCAGTATATGAGAGTGTATCTATTGGAAATTTTTTGAATTCTCTTATGAATTTTTAGGAGCATTGCTGTAATGGACAGCAATATGGATTTGAAAGTTATAAGCCATAGGCAACTTGGTATTTCAAAGGCTGGCAGTTGGAAGGGGTTTCATTGCACACGTGGTGATAAACTCTTGGATCTTGGAGTCTCTTTTCAGACATACTTTTTAGGGCCACATCTGCGGCATATGGAAGTTCCCAGGCTCGGGGGATTGAATCAGAGCTGTAGCGGCCAGCCTGTGACAGCCACAACAACACAGTGCCTGCGACTTACAGCGCAGCTCATGGCAGTGCCAGATCCATAACCCACTGAGCAGGGCCAGGGATCAAACCTGCAAACTCATGGCTATTAGTTGGGTTGGAAACCTGCTGAGCCACAATGGGAACTCCCTTACAGACACTCTTAACTCTCCCTCTGGTTCATATACATCTTTATTTTCTTTGAGGTGCCTAGAAACTTGGCTGATCTCCTGCCTGTTTGCAACCAGCACTTGGTGCCTCTGACCAGAGTTGCTGTTTCCTCCCCACCCCCACCCTTTCCTGCAGTACTGGGTTGAATGGTCCCCCCCGCCCCCTTCATGTCCTCCCAGGAAACTCAGAATGTGGCCTTATTTCGAAATAGAGTGTTGCAGATGTAATTAACTAAGAGGAGGTCTTACTGGAGTAGGGTGGGCCCTTAATCCAATACAATTGGGAGTTCCCGTCGTGGCGCAGTGGTTAATGAATCCGACTAGGAACCATGAGGTTGCGGGTTCAATCCCTGCCCTTGCTCAGTGGGTTAAGGATCTGGCGTTGCGGTGAGCTGTGGTGTAGGTGGCAGACGCAGCTCAGATCCCGAGTTGCTGTGGCTCTGGCGTAGGCCAATTGCTACAGCTCTGATTCGACCCTTAAGCCAAAAAAAAAAAAGACACAATACAATTGGAGTCCTTAGAAGAGACAGAGGCACACAGGATATAAAGATGGAAGCAGATTGAAGTGATGAGGAAAGGAAGGCCAAGGATCACTCAATACCAGACACCAAGAGGAAGGCATGGGACAGATTCTCCCCTATGGCCTTCAGAGAGAGCAGGGCCCTCTTGACATCTCAGTTCTGGACCTCTAGCCTCCAGAACTGAGAGAGAGTAAGCATCTATCTGTTATTTATTATAAGCCACATGGTTTGTGGTACTGGGTCACAGCAGCCCTGGGCAACCCATACACTAAAAAGAACAGTTCCTGAGTTTCTCTACAGCAAGGTTTTTTTTTTTTTGTCTTTTTGCCTTTTTTTTGGTAGGGATGCTCCCGCGGCATATGGAGATTCCCAGGCTAGGGGTCCAGTCAGAGCTGTAGCCACTGGCCTATGGCAGAGCCACAGCAATGCGGGATCCGAGCCGCGTCTGCAAGCTACATCACGGCAACGCCGGATCCTTAACCCACTGAGCAAGGCCAGGGACCGAACCCGCAACCTCATGGTTCTTAGTCAGATTCATTAACCACTGTGCCATGACAGGAAGTCCAGCAAGTGTGTTTTTGAGACAAGTGTTGAAGGCATTTTGAAGTTCCCTAAGGGTTCATAGTACTAGAAATGGTACAAAGCTAGTGTTGTTTCTATTGTGTTTTCCTTCCTTCCTCCTTTCCTTCCTCTTTTCCTTCCTTCCTTTCCTTTCCTTTCTCCCTGCTCCTCCAGGCAGTTATTTTTACAGAATCTCCTGTGTTACTCTGTCTAGAACATAATGTCTTCCTTGTTAGCTTCTGTTAAGAGTTTCTTGGAGACAAGGAAGTATCATCAAATGTCAACATCCAAGACCCCTATTGCCTTAGACTGAAGTAGAATTAATAGGATCTATTATCATAAGTTGTCTCTTTTTGATTCTTGATAAGAAGAATGTTTGAGTGTTGGAGTTCCTGTTGTGGCGCAGTGGTTAACAAATCTGACTAGGAACCATGAGGTTGCAGGTTCGATCCCTGGCCTTGCTCAGTGGGTTAAGGATCCGGCATTGCCGTGAGTTGTGGTGTAGGTCACAGACACAGCTCGGATCCCTCATTGCTGTGGCTCTGGCGTAGGCTGGCAGCTGCAGCTCCGTTCGACCCCTAGCCTGGGAACCCCATATGCCATGGAAGTGGCCCTAGCAAAGGCAAAAAGACAAAAAAAAAAAAAAAGAGGGTTTAAGTGTGCTATCAAGTCACCCCTGATCATTTCAGATGTGAGTAGCAATTTTATGAACTTATTAGTAACACATCAAACCCATCTTACACATGACACCAATTGTTCTTTTTGAGTTTAATTTGCAGTGCTTTTCTCTTTCGATGCCTCCTTCTCCTCTGCAGAGCCTTTTCCTGAAACCACCTTTTCTCTAGGATAGGATTTGCCTGACCCAGCTCTGTAGTAGCGGATGTGGAAAGGTTCTGGATCTTATGGGTAACGAAAACCCATGAGCATTGTCAGTCGTCTTTCTTCATAATTGCGAAGGAAATGGCCAGTGTTAAGATTGCCTTCCCATTCTGCATTTTGATGGAAAAGTCTAAATGCTTGTCTTATCTCCTTTCTCTCCTTGGTTTCTACCTGATTATAGGTCTCAGAAAACATGTGTCTTAAATTTTGCATTTATCCTGTTTCTGAGGGTAACCCTGAGTTCCTTAAAAATTGGGGTGCTTTCTCAATTGATGCATTTTGTTAGGTGTCCCATGGTACCCATTTCTCTTTTTTTTTTTTCTAATGGCTGCACTTGCAGCATATGGAAGTTGTTGGGCCAAGGATTGAATCCAAGCTGTAGCTGTGACCTAGAGCACAGCTGTGGCAATGCCAGATCCTTAACTCACTGCACTGGGCTAGGCTGGGCTGGGGATCAAACCTGAGCTTCCACCATGGCCCAAGCTGCTGAAGTCGGATTCTTAACCCACTGTGCCACAGTGGGAACTCCTACCCATCTTTGTTCATCAGCTTCGAGATAGGTGAATGGGAATAGAGAGTGCTTCAATCCGTCACTGGCATGAACTGACTGCTTTTTGGTCATTCCTTAACTGGACAGAAGTTGCTTTAGTCCATGCGTCCTGTGCAATTAAAAAAAAAAAATGGTTGATATTTCTGAAATTGCCTCTTGATGTTTATTTACACATGAAAACATATTTTAGCGAATATAAATAAGAGGCTTGTAACGTCTCCTTTACAAGCCGATTCCAAATGACCTCATTTTAAAGGCAGGCTGCATTTTTCTTTTCCAGCGCGTCAAACCCCTTTAAGGCAGAGCCACAGGCCCTGGGATTTCCCACTCAACAGAATGTCATTTTGTGTTTGATCCTGAAAGAGTTTGGAATTGTTGAGATTTTATGACGGCCTGACACTTATATTTAATGTGCCGGCCACAACACTGAGTGATGAGAGCAGATGGGCGCGGAGACCGTAGTTGGAGTTTATGTTCCTATTACAGAGGATGCTGAAGGAAAACCCCAGAGGGTTCCAGTGTGATTTGCAAAGTGGTCAACTTACTGTGCTTTTGTTGAGGAAACAGTTAAAGGAGTAGATCTTGTCTTCTTAAATATTAAAATTGGAAACATTTTCCACAAGAAAAACACATTTCCCGGAAAAGAAGAAATTTTATTTCTCAGTCTAATTACAAGAGGTGCCAAGTGAAATTGACCTGTTCCCTACTTTTATTTAAACATAAAGATTTTTGATTGGAAGGGAGTTATAAAGACCTTATATGAGTAAGCTTCTTGACAGCGAAATCTGATTGTGTGAATGACATAAATGGAAACTGCTTTCTCTCTGTGATGGTTCTATAATAATTGTATGATTTATGATGAATTATTTGATAACCAAAGAGAGTTTTGTCTAAATGGAATTAAATTCAAATACTTTAGAGCCAAAAAAAATATGCTTTTGGTTAGAAATCTTCATCTGGAGAATTAATAGTACAGGAATGGAAATACATACACTTTTTTTGTTGTTTCTGTTCAATGAATAAAGCATGCCTGACATTTGCTGTTTGTTTTCATCAGTAAAAAATAAAAACATGATGAGGCTTTTCAAAGTAATAGGTCATCTATGACAAGAGTAGGATGTTGCCTAAGCATTTGAATGTTACGGAGCTCAGCATAATTTTTAGTGACACAGAAATGAAATGTCTGGTAAAAAGTACATTTTTGAATGTTTTAAACAGTATCCTTTCCCGAAGGTGCATTTGCCTTGTTGAAATTGTATGTGTGGATTTATTGTGTATGGCTTGTCAGCAGTGGTGAGCTCCCTCTTAGGGCATTTCTGCATCTTAAATCACATGTGCAGGAGTTAATTAGTTGTGTATTGTGCATAAGGAAGCAGAGCAGCCGGAGGGAGGGAAGAGACATAGAGAGACCCTGGAAAAATTCTATTGAGTAAAGAGTTGAAGAATTCATTGGGTAGCACCATAAGTACTAATTTAAAATTAGGAAAATGCCATTGAAGTATTTTTCCTTCTTGGGGATGTTGCTGTTATGCTTTTTCTTAAAATTTAAAAGATCAAGTAATAAAAGCAACGATTATGAGGCCTTTTCAGGGTTTTCTCATAGCTTTGGTTGTTGCAGCCTGAATTTTTCACCTTCTTCTGTAGATGGTGTTCTGGAAGGTAGCACAGAGTGAACAGGCACCACTGAATAATCCAGTGTCCTGTGCACCCTCCCAGTCTGTCCAGAGTCGGCAGTGCCCCTTGGCGAAGGCTCTGGAACTTTCTGCTCTGATGCTCACTTATCCCCTCTTGCTTCATGCCTGAGGGTGGACCGTGGTTGATAGCCCAGGCCTCTGCTTTTCAGTGTCTTTACACTGCGCTTGGCCAATTACTTTCAGCTCATTTGAGAGCTGTGTCTAAGGATGAATATAAATAGATGGAAAATGTGTGTATCATTTCTATCTCTATTGACAGTTGACAGCTTATCTCAGGAAAAGCACTTTCCTTCTTTTCTTCCATTTATAATAAAAAGATCATGACCCCGTTTTGGCTGTCCCATTGCTTTTTATGGCAATGTTAAACCTGTGTATACATCGTCTATATTTAGCCAATAGCTTAAAATAGAATGTCTCCAAAAACGAAGAGTTGGAAATAAGACCAAGATGAGATCTCAACTAGAATCAAGTGACTAGTCAGGTTCAGAGGATTTCAGGCTTCCTGGAATTGTGTGAATCATCTGTGTTGACTTTTTTAATTATTAAGTTTGAGGGCATTTATTTATTCATCTATTTTTAGTTTGCCTTTTCACTGACGTGCCAGTCACATGCAGAAAAGTGCACATATTTACAAATGTGCAAATGGATGCGCTCCCACCGAGTGAACATACAACATTCCACGACCCCTCAGATCAAGTCATGAAACATTGTCAGCAGCCACTCACACATCAGTCACCTCCTGTCTCGCCACAAATGACTGTCTGTCTTTGATGTTGCACAAGTCCTCTTTTGAGTCTGGATTCTTTTGTGCAATAATATATTTTAAGAGAATATTATTTATTTATTTATTTTGTCTTTTTTTTTTTTTTTTTTTGGTATTTCTTGGGCCGCTCCCGCAGCATATGGAGGTTCCCAGGCTAGGGGTCGAATCGGAGCTGTAGCCGCCGGCCTACGCCAGAGCCACAGCAACTCGGGATCTGAGCCACGTCTGCAACCTACACCACAGCTTACGGCAACGCCGGATGGTTAACCCACTGAGCAAGGGCAGGGACCGAACCCGCAACTTCATGATTCCTAGTCGGATTCGTTAACCACTGTGCCACGACAGGAACTCCAGAATATTTTTTAAATTGAAGTATAGTTGATGTACGATATTGTATAAGTTACAGGTGTATAATATAGTGATCCACAATTTTTATTTTTATTTTTAATTTTTTGTCTTTTATTTATTTATTTATTTTTAGGGCCACATCCACAGCATACGTAGGTTTCCAGGCTAGGGGTCCAATCAGATCTGTTGCTGCCAGCCTGTGCCAGAGCCATAGCAACGCAGGATCTGAGCCATGTCTTCAACCTACACCACAGCTCGCGGCAATGTTAGATTCTTAACCCAATGAGCGAGGCCAGGGATCGAGCCCGCATCCTCATGGATGCTAGTCGGGTTCGTTAACCACTTAGCCACGATGGGAACTCCCGCAATTTTTAAAGATCATATTCCATTGGCAGTTATTGTAAAATACTGGCTGTCTTCCTGGTGTTGTGCAATATTTCCTTGTAGCTTATTTTATACCTAACAGTTTGTACCTCTTACTCCCCTACTTACTCTTCTTCCTTTCCTCCTCCCGACTAATTTGTTTTCTTTTCTGAGTCTGTCTTTTTTAATCTTTACCAGTTTGTTATGTTTTTTAGATTCCACAAGTGAGTGACATCACACAGTATTTGTCTCAACATTATGTTTTGAAATTCATCCCTATTGTTCTTTTTTCATTGCTACATAATATTCCACTATAGAAATTTACCAGGAAGCTTCTACTGATTTATTCATCCATCTTACCACTGATGGACATTTCGGGTGTTGCCAGTTTTCATCTGTTAGGAATACACTTCTTTGAATCTTCTTGTGAGTGCCTTTTGGCACGTGTATGTACATATTTCTGCATAGCAAATTACTGGAAGTGGAATTGCTGAGTCTTTAGGAATGTATTTTCATTTTAATAGATACTGCCAAATAGTTTTCTTAACTGATTATACCAATTTAGACACTTATCAACAGTGTATGAAAGTTCCAGATACCCCATATCTCACAATTATTTGTATCTTCTCACTCTTTTTGCTGTTTTGATGTGCTGTGTATTGATGTCTTAGTGGTAGCTTTAATTTACATTTTCCTAATGATTAATGGAGGGTGCATACATTTCATATGTTAATGGCCACTTGGCCATCTTTGGGGAGTAACTTGTCTGAGGTTTTTTGGTCCATTTAAAAAGATGGCTTATCTGTCCTTGTTCTTTTTGTTCATTTCTGAAATGGAACCACATCCTAATAAGTCTAGTATGATGTTTGGTGAGGAGGGTGAGAATCATGGAAAGGTTAGTCGGGTAGAAATACGTATGTGTTCCCTTATTTAACAAAGGCTTATTGAACATCTCTTATGTTCTATACCTTTACAGTGGTAAAAAGGTAGTGTCTGCCTTTGCAGTCTAACGGGATATTAAGGCAAGGCAGAAACATCAAGATTGGGGTTAAGTGCTTTCGTTGGGCTTGCTAGGGACAGGGAGCAAGCCCATGAAAAAGTGTAAACAGGACTTAGTAAGCTCACAGTTTTTTAAGAAAACACTTCCCAGAAGAAAAGAATGGGAACCAAAATTTAGGTGAACAATAGGAGTTAGCCAGATGAAAGTTTGAGTGGGCAGTTGTGTTTCAAGTAGAGGAAACAAAATCACGTTTGAGAGATGGCAATGCCTGTGAAGAGGAAGGGTGTGTATGTATGTATGTAGGGGGGCTTGAAAAAAGTACTCATTAATTTAATTATTTTTTACTGAGCACCTCTCATGGGTCCAACCCTGTATAAGTTGCAAAGATACAAAGGTGGATGAGATTATTAACCACAACAGTGATAATACCTAATATTTACTGAGTACTTCCTGTGCTGGACGCCATGCTAAGTGCTTAACTTGCGCTATTTCATTGAAGTAGTTGTTATAGCTATTACGTGACATAGGCATGGCTGTTATTTCTGTTTGACATTTGAGAAAACAGGGTCCTACAGAAGCTCAATAACTTCAGTAAGCTTAGAAAGCCTCTGTACCCACTGAACATAAATCTGTTGGGGACTTGAGAAACTGCACAAAGAATTACACATACAAATTGTCATTGCATTGAGGGTTACAGTAGCAGTAAGTTAGATGGGGGTCTGTTTGTGATACCCGGATTAGATTATACGATAAACATTTTCTAGCCTCGTTTTAAAATTATAGGTGTATAAAATGATAATATATGTATATTATATACTATACCAATCCTCTAAATTATTGCATATAAAAGTATTTCTGGAGTTCCTGTCATGGCTCAGTGGTTAACAAACCTGACTAGCATCCATGAGATGCGGTTTCAATCCCTGGCCTTGCTCAGTGGGTTAAGGATCTGGCATTGCTGTGAGCTGTGGTGTGGTTCACAGATGCGGCTCAGATCCATTGTGGCTGTGGCTGTGGCTGTGGCTGTGGTGTAGGCCGGCAGCTATGGCTCTGATTGGACCCCTAGCCTGGGAACCTCCATATGCAGCAGGTGCAGCCCTAAAAGACCAAAAAACAAAAGTATTTCTCTCCACTTATCATAATGAACAGGCAATAAACTATACCAGTTGAGAGCAGAGGCTCTGGAGTGGAAACCCTTGAGTTTGATTTCCAGTCTTATTATTGGACTTATCTCCTGCACACTTATTTATCTAACCATGGCAAACCTCTAACCTGTCAGCTTCACTCCTATAGTCATTTCAAAATTTGGTGGTCCTGGGTGGAAAAAATACTCAGATTTGCCTTTTGGTCTTTTCCCTGAAAGTTTCGGTGTGCTGCACACTACCCAAAAAATCACTTGCCGACTGAGGCCTCATGAAGTATGTGACTTTGGGGCCTGCAGAACCGAAGGCGCTGAAAATAGGTTATAATTGAAATGTCAGCAAATAGAACTTGAACAATTGTAGTTGATGCTCCTGGAATATTAAATATACCTGATAAATACATTTTTTATTTTCAGTATATAAATTTTAATATGCATCCCATATCTCTCCAGCCATATTTCCTATATCAGTAGCCCCCTGTGGCACCTTTATCTTTGAATACAAACTATTCTTGTTCAATATTTGAGTAGTGATAATGAGTTTTATTCTACAAATAACAGCCTTAGTGCCCTAAACTACAGCCAGCATACCTTTACCATTTTCAAGAACCACGGTGCTTTCTATTCCAAATAGCAATTGTAATGTTTTATTCATTACAGTAAACAAGCACAGAAAACATGAAGAAAACTATTTATAAGGGTAGAATGGGCAAATCTGATGTGTTAGTAGGATGTGGGTTGTCCTTTATCCATTGCGTTGGCAAACCTGAACTGCTGAAAAGCAGTGTTCCAGGAGCCCTCTAGAACATTTTGACAATGTGAATTATATTCGAATTAGCAATCTAAGCGGCTCAGAGCCGACAAAAACTCCCAGCCATGGAAGAGTCTTGGAAAATCTGATTTTGTTCAGAGCCTGTGTAAGGGGTTCTTGTCCTCGGTGTTGCCTGACAGCTTAGGCTTCAAACTTTTCGTCAGAAAAGGAAAATCATTCCAGGTGTGTGGTTGAAAGTAGCCTGCTGCAAGCAGTGAATCTAGTCTGACTCTCTTTTTTTTACTTTTTAAATCATATGATTTTCTTTGAACTGAATATATATACTCAGTTTGTTTTAATGTATTTTCTCAAAAAAAAAAAAAGAAAATCCCTGAAAGTGAAATTGATGCTTCTCTTAGAAACACCATGTTTTATTATGTGAATTTATGTTCGTCCTGGCATGTTATTGCAAAGGCTCAGGCCCATGTAGAGGTTCTGTAGTTTGTACTTTCCTTGGCTTTCTAGATAGTTTGAATCTGAAGGTCATTCTGGCACAATGCAGCTCATGAACTGGCTATTGGTGTTTTTGTTTTGTTTGCTTTTTTGTCAGTAAAAGAGTACAGCCCACGTTTTAAAAATTAGGAGATCTCATAGATGGGTGTAGAGCTTTCATTTCATTTGAATTTAGCTTCAGGGGAACCTTTGGCAGAAGCTGAGGAGCAAATGGCCATCTCCAGAGAGGACACCCTCCCCTTCCCCCTCCCCTTCCTGGCCTTATTTTGAGTGGCTGCACTGTTCCCACCTCCTGGCTCAGGTAGCATTGAAATTTGCAGCTCCCTTAGTACCTTAGCCCAGAGCCTCCACAGCTGATGCTGGAGGTTGGTTCCAGGTGGGTTGAGATACCGATTCTTCTTAGACAGTTGAGGATGATGCGAAGGAGATGGGGAAGCTCTGAGTTGACCTTTGTGGGAACTTCATGGGTGGCCTGCCCTCCACCACCCCCCAAGATGCCCAGAGGGTTGTGGGCCCAGGGAATTTTTTCACAGGAGGGCCTCCCTGTATTTATACCACCCTATGGAGAATGGTCATCTCTTAAAGGCCTTCTGCAGAATTAGAAGAAATAAAGGTTCCTTACCAAGTAGATCCTCCCTCTGAAGTCAAAGGTTTTATGGTCAGTGAACCAGTGTCTGACTAGAATGGAGCAGGCAAGGCAGGGATACTTGGTAGACGTCATATGATTGAAATCATAACTTTACATGTAATTCTTTGGGAAACAATGAGGCTCCATGAGACTTACAGTACATGATTGATTTTTAGGTCTTGCCACTTGGCAGTAAACATGCTGCAAAAATTCCTTAAGTGTACCGTGAGTTCTTTTACCACTTTTACCCATGATGAAAATGATCAACGCTGCTAATCACACGGGTTGCCTCAGAAGCATGCCTAAGGACAAACACGTAAAGAGCAACAGTAAGACGGAGTGGATGAAACTGTTCTTGTCAGTAGGTTTGACATTTAGAGATTTAGGAGGATTGCTTGGCCTGAGTTTCCAAATGATGCTGTCACATAAAATACTTGGCTGTGTTCAGTTTAATGATGTATATATTGTCCAATGCATTTCCCATCAGCAGCAGAGTAGACGTGTGATGCAGATTCTGTTACATGTTATTTTATCTACTTAAAGACAGCCATGCTTTGGGACATAAAGTGGATGTTGGGACGTATTTCTGGTCCTCTGGGAATCTTTTAGTTTTAACAGGCTGGGAGGCTTATGGAAAGCCCTTGACACTTAAGTTCAGGCATGGCCGTGCGTGAAAGACAGTGCTTTTGGAAGATACACTCGACACGCTTGCGATCGCTTTGCAGGAGTTTCCAAAGATCTGAAGATTGATGATCCGGTGAGAGAAAAATCAGGGACTAGCAAGCCTCACATACATTCTGCACAATTTTAGCTCTCTAAGGGGCTGACGATGGTGCTCGTTTAACAGGATGTGTTGTGATATAATCACATCCAGATACGTGAAATGCTAGAGCAGATACGAAAACATACATTTGGGGAGTTTCGTGGTAGGCTGGTCATTAAGGTCTCTATAAAATACAGTTAGAGGCCAGGAAAATTCCCGGGTGTGGTATAAAGCTTTGACATGTAGGACTTTGACCAGTGCTGCTTCATGGAGCTATAATACGAGCTGCTTGAGTAATTTTAGGATTCCAAATTGCCATGTTAGAGCATAAAAAGAAATAGGTGAAATTAATTTTAATCATGTATTGTATTTAACCCTGTCTATCTGAAATATTGTTCTTTCATCACATCATCAATAGAAAATGATAAATGAAAGAGTCTAAGTTATGTTTTTTTGGTAAAAGGTCTTCAGAATGTGGTGTGTCTTATTTCACACTCGCAGAGCAAACTGGTTGGGAACCAGCTGTGTTTCAGATGCTCGGCAGATGTGACTGGTCGGATGTGGAGTAACTACCAGGAATCTGTAGCCTTTCATTTATTTATTGGCCACACTCACAACATGTGGACGTTCTTGGGCCAGGGATCAAATCCGAGCCACAGCAAGACCCGAGCTGCTGCAGTGACGATGCCAGGCCCTTAACCCATTACACCTACACCATCAGGGAATTCTGTCTGTGGCTTGTCGTTTCTTCAGTTCTTTGAGTAGGGATTGTTATGCTGGTCCAGTTTATCCTTTTGTGGTCATTTTTAAAGAAAAATTCTGAAATCTGTGCTTTCTAAATCCTAGAGTCCTCCTTCATTTTTGACTAGACCAGGGACTCTGTTGGAAAGAGGAGGAAGGAAGATGCGTACTTGTTGACTCAGTGAATAAGAGATGAAGGCTCATAGGAAAAGAGTTCACGGTGTGGATTTCCTCATAATTAAGGGAATATTCAGATGACATTGCAGAGGCAGCAAAAGAGAGGGTGTAGAAGTGGTTGAAAATCAAAGTCCGACCAATCCTGGAATAGATATAATATAAAGTCAATATGTTTTAGTAAATAGAGCCAAAAAATCTCCGTCAACAGGAATTCTGGATGATGGGTTTTCAGAATGGTCTTTATTTCTGTAGGTTTTAGTTTACGTGGATCATATTATTATGAAAAGTTGTCACCCACCTCCTGTTGCTTGATTCCCTGTAAAAGAGAGTAAGACATATTAATGTGTGTTTTCTGGAAATCTTGTTGTCTTTAGTAACTATTTCTCTTTTCTTGAATTAGTGTAATTTAATAACCATAGGATATCCAGAGAGGTTTATGGGGCTTTTTCTCTAATCTCCTGGCTCCAGCAGATTCTGTAGCCTAGTATTATTGCTTAGTTCTGTGTCCTTAAACCGAAGTCGTGCTTACAATAAAGAAAAATAATAATTTAATCACAACTACTATTTTTTTTTTGGTCTTTTTTAGGGCCGCACCCACGGCATATGGAGGTTTCCAGGCGAGGGATCAAATTGGAACTGTAGCCACCAGCCTATGCCAGAGCCACAGCAACACAGGATCCAAGCTGTGTCTGCAACCTACACCACAGCTCATGGCAATGCTGTATCCTTAACCCACTGAGTGAGACCAGGGATCGAACCTGCCTCCTCATGGATTCTGGTCAGATTCATTTTCTATGAGCCACCATGGGAACTCCATATAAGTACCATTTTTAGTGAGTCCCTTGGATTCTCTAGATGTAACAAACATACTGCAAGGTAGGCATTATTTTAGCTCTTTTTTTGGCTATTGAAAACCTGAATTCTAGAGTGATTGTGACCAGGTCATGAGCATGTAACCTAGAAATAGAAAAGCTGGATTTTGAATTCTGGTCTCTAGGATGCTAAATGTCATCCAGTGTCAGCAGGTGAGTAAAGTGATAGAAGGAAGCATTAATTGTCTCTGAAGAACTCTGCAGCTACTGTCCATGGTTTTATAAAAATGGGAATTTTGGGAGTTCCCATTTTGGCACAGTGGAAATGAACAAGACTAGTATCCATGAGGATAAGAGTTCGATCCCTGGCCTCGCTCAGTGGGTTGGGGATCATGCATTGCTCTGAGCTGTGGCGTAGGTTGCAGACTGAGCTCAGATCCCTTATTGCTATGGCTGTGGCTTAGGCTGGCAGCTGCAGCTCTGGTTTGACCCTTCACCTGGGAACTTCTGTATGCTGTGGGTGCGGCCCTTAAAAAAAAAAAAAAAAAAGAGGGTTAACCTTCCAGTAACTTATGATGCTCGTGGGACTTCTGGGGGATGTGTGGGAATGTTCTTGCATGTGCTACCTCTGAGAAAAGCTACATTAAAAACAAAATGCATGGGCACAAGGCACTCTGATGTACTTTGATCTAGACCCCATTCAGCCCACAGAACATACATGGAGAAACGCTGCCCAGGTGTAGCAGCAGCAAGTGGCTCCTGGTCACTACAGTTGAGAATGGGAGCACCAGTGTCCGCAGTGGCTGCCTGGATCCACACGGTGATTGCTGCAGTGATGGTTCATGCCACTTCAGGGCTTGGTGGCACCCTTGAAATCCGGCCACATCTGTAGCTGGATAGATGTGTCCTGGCATAGGGCTTCCATCAAGCTCAGAAGCTTCCATTGAGAGGCACTGTGGTATGAGGAAAAGAGAATGGACTTTGGCATCAGACGAAAGTGTGTTCCAATCCCCATTGTGAAGTTCAAGAGCCATTAAACTATTTTTTCACTTGTTAAAAATTAGGTGATGCTCTCTTCTTCAGAGTGAGCAGGACCTATGATAATGTGTGGAAAGTACCTGCCACACAGTGCCTGGCACATCACCTGGCTTATGGATTATGTTTTTGCTGCTGAGATACCCTTGGAAATAGTATATTCCTTTAATTTACACAACATGGAGTGACAGATCCATTTAGGAGCATCCCCAGTGGCCATGGTAAAACCTTAGTGAAAGAAATTACAGTCGCAGATGAACCCTCTTGTCATGCAGTGCTTCCTGGATCCGTGTTTAGGAAAGGAATTCTCCCTGCTTGCCTTCAGAATTGTCCTTGGCCACCTCCAGGGGATCATTCAGCTGTTGGTGTGTCCACAAGCTCAGCTTTGGACATAGTGAAAATGTTTCACCTTATTAGCTCCTCTTTATTTCCTTAAGAATCTTTCTTTTTTTTTTTTTGTCTTTTCTAGGGCTGCATTCATGGCATGTGGAGGTTCCCAGGCTAGGGGTCAAGTTGGAGCTGTAGCTGCTGGCCTGTGCCACAGCCACAGGTATACTAGATCTGAGCCATGTCTGTGGCCTACCCACAGCTCACCTACCCAAGGCAATGAGAGATCCTTAACCCACTGAGCGAGACCAGGGATAGAACCAGTGTCCTCATGGATGCTGGTCAGATTTGTTTCTGCTGAGCCATGACGGTAACTCCTTTAAGAATCTTTCTTAAACGTGTCGTATAGTACAGAGAGAGATGTGGTATGCTGAGTTACCATTGACCTATTAGTCATCCATTTTATTCCTGCCCAAAGTAGGTTAGGAGCCTCTGGGAAGGAGATGTTTCAATAAATTTCACTAAGTTTACCAATTCAGTTAGAGGTCATATTCTGTTAACCAATATTAATTTTATCCCAGCTCATCACATATACCTTGGGGACCTCTGTGTTTTTTAAATTTTTATTTGTTTTTTTATTAAAGTATGGTGATTTACAGTGCTGTGCCAATTTCTGCTGTATGGCAAAGTGACGCAGTTACTTCTTTTTTTATATTCTTTTCCATCATGGTCTATCCCAAGAGATGGGATATAGTTCCCTATGCTATAGTAGGACCTTATTACTTATCCATTCTAAATGTAATAGTTTGCATCCACTTACCCTAAACTCCAAGTCCATTCCATTCCCTGCCCTCACTCCCTTGGCAACTACAAGTCTCTTCTCTATGTCTGTGAGTCTGTTTCTGTTTTGTAGATAGGTTCATTTTTGCCAGATTTTAGATTCCACCTGTAAGTGATCGATGGTATTTGTCCTTTTCTTCCTGACTTATTTCACTTAGTATGAGAATCTCTAGTTGCCTCCATGTTGCTGCAAATGGCATTGTTTTGTTCTTTTATATGGCTGTGTAGTATTCCATTGTATAGATGTACCACATCTTCTTTATTTGTTCAACTTTTGATGCACATTTAGGTTGCTTCTTTGTCTTGGCTATTGTTAGTAGTGCTACTATGAACAGAGAGGTGCATGTATCTTTTTAAATTATGGTTCTCTCCAGATATGCCCAGGAGTGGGATTGCTGGATCATATGGTAGTTCTATATTCAGTTTTCTGAGGTACCTCCATACTGTTTTTCACAGTGGTTGTACCAATTTACATTCCCACCAACAGTGTAGGAGGGTTCCCTTTTCTCCACACCCTCTCCCACATTTGTTATCTGTGCACTTAATAATAATGGCTATTCTGAACAGTGTGAAGTGGTACCTCATTGAACTTTGATGTGCATTTCTTTCATAGTTAGTGATGTTGAGCATGTTTTCATGTGCTTACTGGCCATCTGTATGTCTTCTTTGAAGAAATGTCTATTTGTGTCTTCTCCCTACTTTTTTTTTTTTTTTTTTTTTTTTTTTTTTTGTCTTTCTGCCTTTTCTAGGGCTGCTCCTGTGGCATATAGAGGTTCCCAGGCTAAGGGTCCAATCGGAGCTGTAGCCGCCAGCCTACGCCAGAGCCACAGCAACGTGGGACCCAAGCTGCGTCTGTGACCTACACCACAGCCCACGGCAACGCCGGATCCCCAACCCACTGAGCAAGGCCAGGGATCGAATCCGCAACCTCATGGTTTCTAGTTGGATTCATTAACCACTGCGCCACGACGGGAACTCCTGTCTTCTCCCAATTTTTTGATTGGGTTGTTTGTTTTTTTGATATTGAGTTGTTTGTATATTTTGGAGACTAAACCATTGTTTGTTGCATCAGTTACAGATATTTTCTCCCATTCTGTAGGTTGTCTTCTTCTTCTTCTTTTTTTTTTTTTTTTTTGAATGGTTTTCTTTGCTGTGCAAAAGCTTTTAAGTTTGACTAGGTCCCATTTATTTATTTTTGTTTTTATTTCTTATTGCCTTGGGAGACTGACCTAAGAAAACATTTGTATGATTTATGTCAGAGAATATTTTGCCTCTGTTCTCTTCTAGGAGTTTTATGGTATCATGTCTTATGTTTAAGTCTTTAAACCATTTTGAGTTTATTTTTGTGTTTTGTGTAGTTTTAAACTTTAGGATTCATGGGGTCCACAATTTTATAAGTGAAAGGAAACTTGAAGATGTTTCAGCTCCTTAATTTCATAGATGCTGATGCTGAGACCCAGACAGGTTAGCTAACTTACTCACTGGCACATAGCTGTTATTGGAAGTATTGCAGTATACCATAGTATTTTTTACTCCATCTAATTTGACATGGAGCTCACCAGTCAAATAGTGTTTAGCTACAGGAATTCAGCATATTGCTAAGAACAATAGAAACTCCAAACAAAATGCATCATATAATTTTCTTGCATTGAAAAATGCTACTAGGGGTGTTCCTATTGTGGCGTAGTGGGTTACCGATTCGACTAGTATCCATGAGGATGCGGTTTTGCCTCACTCATTGGGTTAAGGATCCTGCGTTGCCATGAGCTTTGGTGTAGGTCATAAACATGGCTTTAATCTGGCATTGCTGTGGCTGTGGCTAGGCTGGCAGCTGCAGCTCTGGTTTGACCCTTAACCTGGGAACTTCCACATGTGACAGGTGTGGCCCTAAAAACAAAACAAAACAAAAGGCACAAAAACCAAACCAAACCAAACTGATGCTAGGTATAAAGGGTAATTCAAGAGAGCTGGAACACTAGATGTGTTTCAAGTTGCTTGCCCTCCTATGATCAAGAGTGGTTGCGAAGGGAGGGGCTGGGTGGGATTAATAGATGCAGACTATTGCCTTTGAAATGGATTCACAGTGAGATCCTGCTGTGTAGCACCGGGAACTATGTCTGGTCACTTATGATGGAGCATGATAATGTGAGAAAAAAGAATGTATACAGCTACATGTAACTGGGTCACCATGCTGTACAGTAGAAAATGGACAGAACACTGTAAACCAGCTATAATGGAAAAAAATAAAAATCATTATACAAATTTAAAAAAAAAGTGGCTCATCGTAGCCTCTTGATAACTTTTTATAATGTTTTTTATTTATTTATTTTTCATTATAGCTGGTTTACAGTGTTTTATCACTTTTCTACTGTACAGCATGGTGACCCAGTTACACATACATGTATAGATTCTTTGCCTCTTGATGACTGATGGGCCTGTAGGTCGTAGCTAACTTTGGAGTCAGTCCTGTGTATGCTGGACACCATCCTGTGATATCTGCAGAGGGAAAAAAGAGCAAGAATTTAGACTTAAAGATGTTCGTTTGGGAGGCTAACAAAGTCTTTGGTAGTTGAACTTCCTGAGAGATCAAACACAAGAGAAACCTCATCATCAAATTCAGGAGAATTTTGAAAGGTACCCCTCTCTAGGGAGGTAGATGATTTAAAAGACATCCAATGATAAGAGCGAGAATGGAGAAAACTCTCAGAGGGCCCTTTGAGATGAGGGGAGAATTTTCTTTCCCGGTGTGGATTATCTAAATGGCTAAAAATTTAATAGTCATGCAAGAGACCATTTCGCGGGAGGGAGAGATGGATTAAAGTTGAAATAATCAGTTGTGATCACTTCTCTAAGGAAGGATAGCCGTAGTTTTGTAGTTTCCTGTAGTTGCGAGTAGTGGAGCTGGCTACCTGAATGGTAGTATGGAGATGGTGATATTAGCTGAATATTTTTAATGTGGGAGAAAAGACAAGTATGCCGGAGAAGGGCACCGTATGAGTGAGATCCCAGGGGCTAAAGCCCCTCGACCAAATAAAAACCTGTAAAAAGGATATAGCTAGGCCCGTACCTCATCAAGTGTTTTATGAACTTGAGGGTTGAAGCATATTGACGTTTCAAGTTGGTGAGGGAACATTAGAGAAATGTTGCTATATGGAAGTCAGCAACCAGGCACCTTCATGGTGAAGGAAATGAACATGTTTTGGACAGAGGCTGGTGCCCAGAAAGTTCTCCATGTGGTGGATGTTTTGTCCTTGCGGGGCACTTGTGTTCCTTCAGATGCTGGTTGGGTGCTCTTTTTAAATTCAAGTTGAACAGCTGATTCATGTGCCTCCCTCGCAGCCCTATTCTTGAGTCCTCGCGAGTTGTCATCGACGTGGTTCTCATGAACTGAGATGTAGTTATTTTCATCCTCTATACGGTGGCTTTTTGCAGAGGTGAAATATGTGTCAAACCACAACACCTGGTTTTACCAATACTTTGTTAGCAGGTTTGAGCAGTGCTCATTGTGTTTCCCAAATAGTAGCATGCCACCGCCAACCTTTTTTTAGTCTTAAAATATGTGTGTGTGTATATATATATATATATATATATATATACACACACACACACACATATATGTATATACATTTGTTTTTCATCTTTGTGTCTCCACTGACAGGGAGGGATATTTATTAATTAACTGAGAGAATTAATGAATATGATTAGGGACTTTATAGTTTATTTTATACATTTCTTTATATTTTAATGATATTTTTAAAAAGTTTACTTTGAAAGCATGAATTATTTCTTTCTGCCTTAGCTGTGTTTATAAGAGTCAATTCTATCACTTGGTTAATTTCTCAAGTTTGTTTAGTATTATGTTCATGTGACTACTTTCAGAATAAGAATCAAATTTAGTTGTGTGTAAACCCTCTGAGCTGAGAAAAAATATTTTGCCCTCTTCCCCCTCCCGTATCTGCCCTCCTCCCTCCCCTCTCCTCCCCATTCCCCCTGCCCCCCACTTCCACTTCCTCTTTTTCTGCTATTGATAATTGACATCCTTCTTCTCAGAGCAGTTTGAATTCACTTCTTTGGCCAACAGCTTTCCCTTACTGTATCTCTCAAGATACATTCAGCCCTTCTTTGGGGATTGAAGTTAGAAAATTTAAAGGACTGTCCTTGTAAAAACAGATGCTTTTTGATTAATGCCATATTTAAATTAAAATGTAAAAATACATTCCCCATGTGTATTGGGGAATAATATATGAGCACTTCACGTCTTCCTCCCCAAAATTATTTGATAAAGTTATTTCACTTGTGAACATTTCTTGGAAATTATGAGATCAATATATATTATTTATTTTTAGGACTAATTCTGATTTTAATATTCACTTTTATGTGTCTTCAAGTAGGTTTTTAAGCCTGCAATTGGCCACTTTTGTTTTTGAGTTTATTTTTCCAAATACTTTTCTTTGTCTTTTTTTTTTTTTTTTTTTTTTAGGGCTGCAATCACGGCAGGCATATGGAGGTTCCCAGGCTTGGGGTCTAATCTGAGCTTCAGCTGCCAGCCTACACCAAAGCCACAAAGCAATGTCAGATCCTTAACCAGTGAGGCCAGAAATCGAACCTGTGTCCTCATGGATGCTAGTCCGGTTGGTTTTTGCTAAGCTGTGGTGGAAACTTCTACTTTTCAAAATACTTTTGCTACTGCTTGACTGCTATACTGATACTTTTCAAAAGTCATTTACATTTTTTGGAGTATTTCTCTAAAAAAGATAAGCTTACTCATGTAACTTACATATGCGTCTGAAATTTCTACTCAGTTTTTCACCAATGCTTGGCTCTGTGTGTTTGTGTATGTACACATGCACATACTATCTATGAGAATATTTGCATTGCCTTATAGATAAATATATTTTGCCATGCCCATGATATGCAGAATTTCTCAGGCAAGGTATTGAACCTGAGCTACAGCCGTGACAATACCAAGTCCTTAACCTCTAGGCCACCAGGGAACTCCTCATTGCTTCATATTGGAATAATAAATATTTTGAAACATTTAATCCATGAGGGTCAGAGATGTCAGAAATATTTTCAATCATAGAACATAACAGTTCATGAGGAAGGACTTTTAAAGTCATTTTTTTCCATAAAATTAGCTTTTTTTTTTTTTTTTTTTTTTTTTGTCTTTTTAGGGCTGCACCCACAGCATATGGAGGTTCCCAGGCTAGGGGTTGAATTGGAGCTGCAGCTGCTGGCCTACACCACAGCCACAGCAACATGGGATCTGAGTTGTGTCTGCCACCTACACCACAACTCATGGCAATGCTGGATCCTTAACCCACTGAGTGAGGCCAGGGATCGAACTTGCGTCCTCATGGTTGCTAGTTGGGTTCTTTAACCCACGGCGGGAACTCCAAATTAGCGTCTTTAAATCATACTTTAATGTTCTTGATTTAGTGGCCATAATATCCCTTTACACTGTAAAACAGATGTGCACCTGACAATAGAAGTTACACTTTCAGGATTGTCTTGATTACTCATTGAAATGGACCTTTTCTCCACATATTGGATCTCTCTTCTAGATCAGAGACCCTCGTTGGGTGGCACAGGCAGGCAGGTGTAGGTTTGCCACTTCCTAGGGCACTCATTCATTTACATGTGCGTGTACACACACTAATTCCTAATAGGATTATATGCATCTGTGCGTATATGTGAGTTGTACCACTTAGATGTAAATATGCTCATTCTTAATATATTCCCTTTCCTGGAAATGTCTTTTTCCCCCACGTTTGAAGACTCAGCTTTGTTTCACCTCTCTGAAGCCTCCGTGGCTTCCATCAACTTCCCACTGTACTTTGTCCTTTCACCCGACCTCCTATGATGTTATTGAGGATTTCAGCTTGGTATCAGTTAGAAAATATGGACTTGAATGACAGTTACTTTCATCGTAAAATATGGGTATTCATTCTCATTTTTAGAATAGCAGTTCTTTGTACATGAATTTTTTAACTAATATGCTATCACCTCGTTCATGTTAAACATACGGGAAACATCCAATAGATGATATCTATTATCATTATCATTATTTTTATGATAATAATTATTATCATTATTATCACTCATTTATATTTGTCTCACCTTTGTTGTCTCTGAGCTTCTTTAAATCAGGTGCTGTGTCAAATGAGTTGTAATGTCCTCAATTCCTGGCATATAGGCAATTCATGGATAAATCAGTAACGATATGTCTGCCATAATAAATAATATCACTATGATATCACTACATAATCAATATCACTATGATAAATCACTGGACCTACTAGAAATTGCTTGGATTATATTTGGGTTGACCCCCAGTCTCATTACTTGTCATTTTTCAAGCGGTCTTTTTGATCCTTCTAAATGGAAATAAACCTAATATAGCATGTGTCTAGTCTCAACAAATAGTATTTGGATTTTTCGGTATTATTTCGTTACGAGAGAAACGTAATGGTTATGTAATACATTTGACAGTCTACTAATTGCTCATCATTGAGAAATTTGAATTGATTATATGTTTGCTGTGACAGCTAGCTGTCTGTCATGGACCAGATTATAAACTCCATTGGGCAAGGAGTATGATGTTTGAATGTACATACCAGATTAATGAGTTGAGCTGGTCAAAACTATTGTTTCAGTAAGGCCCTTGGCAACTCGATAAGATATTCATGAAAAACATCAAATAAATCCTCTCGTTTCTGTATCCTTGTGTCAGAATGTCAGGAAAACAAATCTATTTAGTTCTTTGATCCATCTTTCAAATTACACTTTAAAATCTGTGTTAACACTTCTTTGGGTTCTGATGTGTGAAGAGATTGAACATAAAAATATCCTAAAAATACCTTAAGTCTGATATTTTCTAAATCTTGTTAAATATTTGGAGATTGCAAATTTCATTTAAATGTCAGCTGTAATTAAGTGTGTGCCATTTGTTTTTCTACTCAGGTTTTACAGTTTGACGGAATGTTTTCCCCACGATTTAATAAATATTTGTTTTATTTCACATGAATTAATTCAAAACGGTATAAGAGCAACATATTTTAATCAACTATTGTTGTGATGGACTAGAAAACAAATGTACTCCCCAAGCAAACTGTTTACTATGCACTTGAGTGGGATTTATCTTGCTTAGCATTGGCAAGCTAAACGTAGAAGGCAATAATTAATAGGAAAGCCAAATACGTATATTGCATACTGAGTGAGGCAACTTATTTTTCTTGACTCTGTCATGGGTTTTTAGTTTACAAAACTTGTAATCACCCCATAATATATACACTCAGCTATGTTAGACAACACCTATCGAAGTAAAGTAGTGGAGAAATTCTTAGGCTGTGTGAATTACGCATTTTTAAGTGGTACCAAATGTGTGTTTATCACGATTTTATTTTCATTTGTTTTCAAAACTTGAAGTTTGCTTTTCTGTACATGACTCACACAACCACATTGTATTTACAGAAAGTGCTCGAAGTGAACTGGAGATTCATATGTACCTGAGCACCCTGTTTCTCTCTTTCTCCCACCACCCCCTAAAAAAAAAACCCCAAAGATTTTTAACACCTTTAGCAGGATGGTTTAAAACAGGTCCTGATGGAGAGGGTTAGAGGAAGGATGAAAGCATCCCCATATGGAGATGCAAACGTGTGTGTGGCCAAGTTACTTTTGGCAGAACACAGTGTGATACGCGGGAGCTTTACATGCAAGTACAAATTGCACATGCTTGTATTTGTGTTGCAATCTAAATCACATAAATTAGACTTATGAAGACAAGATTTAATCATCTTGTCAGTCCTTTGCAATACAAATCAGATTTTTGACTACGCGGTCCCTGTAAAATGGCAATTACCATTGAATATGAGCATAGCATAAATTACTTTTCAAACCATTATATTGAGCACAATATATGTAAAAGAAATGCTTAATTCATTTGCTATGGTTACTTTCTTTTAAAGGTTTATTTGTTCTCTGTCTGCGTAGAATGATGGGGTGTAATAGAAGCCAAAAACAGATTGAAAGAGTCATTTCCATGTCAGTGTGCTTTAGCTCTGCCTCCTCCCTCAGAAAATGGGCTGTTTATTCAGTGAACTCTGTTCTTAAATGATTGTGCAGGCTTCAGGGCATACCTTACTCGAAGTGGGACCTTCATTCTTAAAGTTTGCTCTTTCTGTATTATTGTCTGCTTTTCTCAATAGCGAAGGGTTCCTGGGTAGAAGCATATTTTCAGAGAAATGTAGAGCTGGAAAGAGGGAGGGACAGACAGTCTTATAAACAGAGAAGTTTCGGTTGATTTATATGCAGCAGAATTCCAAGGAGATTATTATAATGGGCTATGAGTTATTAATGACCTTGAATTCCCTTTCTCCTATTTCTGTTAGCTATTGCATCATAGAGCTCTTTTAATGGATGAATTAAGAGACACTGTACTCTAAAACCCTAGAGTGGAGATCCTATCATCTTTGTATTCCCAGGACCTTCCTGTAAGAAACAGCGTCATGGCTGGAGGTGGTATCGGAAGTGTAACTTGGGCTAAAGTCATTGCTTGTTTAAGTGGGTATAGAGAGGAGGGGTGGACTTATAGTTATAGAATAATTAGTATGTGCTAGGTAATGGGTTATATCCATTGTACACATTCTCCTTTGCAGTGTCGCCCTTCTCTCCCCCGCCCCCTAAGGTTTTGTTCCCAGTTTAATAAATTCGGAAAGGGGGTACATAAAAGTTAGGCAACTTGCCCCAAGTCATATGCCCCCCACCCAGCATTCAAGCGGGTGTTCGTTCTCTCTGGCATTTGTGCCTGGATTGTTTCTGTGACTGCACAGCCTTTCATTCACGGTACATCCTGGAATTCTCAGCATAGACGAATCCTTGGCGTTTCCATATCATCATCGAGATGGCTCCATGAGTAAAGGGGGAGGGGATTTTGTGCCTGGGTGTTTGGTTTCAAGGAGGGAAGGGGATGCTGGAAAGTAGATGTGTAATTAGAAAATGTCCAGGAAATAATCCACATGGAAGCTTTTTGTGTTTCTGTTTTGGAATTCACCAGATCTTTGCTGTGATGATCTTATAATAATACATTTAATAGAGGTCGGGTTACTTACTATAAGGATAGTGCTTTCTCTATGGACTCTGCCTGCCCTAGCTGAAGTGTCTGTGAGCAGTTTGAAAACTCCTAAGTGGGATATAAAGACAAATTATCGCTCTTTAATCTTTTTTCATGAATCATGAAAATTATGTCGATGTTACATAGATTATAGAACCGCATGGACTCAAAATGGAAACTAAAGAACTGTCCTTTGATTATAGAACCACATATACTCAAAATGGAAAATAAAGAGCTATCCTTTCTTCTTTATTGTGAGAGGCATCTCAAAAATCAGATATTCATATACATGTGATTTCCTGACTACCCACAGCCTGTATTTAAAAATCTCTGGGCATTAGTTTGCTTCTCTGCAGAAAATGATGTGTCTGCCCTGGAAATCCCTGTGTCTTTTCTCCGCAGTAAGATGTCTCATGCTGTACAGGTTCAGAAGAGATATGGTAGGTGTCACCTGTCACCTAGCAACAAGCTTCCAGCTTTGTGTCTTTAGTGTCTCTTTTCATTTTCAGTCAAAATAGCGATGAGAACGTCGCACTTAGATTTGCATTTATCTCCAGAAATATTTAGATTAACCTTCAAATATTTTTAGTTCCCAAGATAACTCACCACGACAGATGAAGCTAAAATAACTTTAAATGAGAAAAGGCAACTTATAGATCAGAAACCTTGACACAAGCAAGGCCAACATGGATCTGTTACGTAATATCTCGGACTGAAATGCAGTTCCCTAAGCAGCTTTCAAAGTTATGGTAACTGAATTGAATAGGTATATACACCTTTATCACTTAACTTTTTAATTATTATTATTATTAGTTTTTTGGTCTTTTAGGGTCGCACCCACAGCATAGGGAAGTTCCCAGGCTAGGGGTCGAATCAAAGCTGCAGCTGCCAGCCTACACCATAGCCACAGCAATGTGGGATCCGAGCTGTGTCTGTGACCTACACCACAGTTCATGGCAACGCCGGATCCTTAACCCACTGAGGGAGGCCAGGGATCGAACCTGCGTCCTTGAGGATACTAGTCGGGTTTGTTACCACTGAGCTGCAACAGGAACTCTGACTTTTTAATTTTTTTAATCAGCTCTTAAAAACACAAGATCACAACTAACGAAATGCACTGATTTTTAAAGATGAGTCAAGAAGACAGAATTCCAAGTGGAATTGCTGGATGAGCACTAGGATTCAATTATTTGAAATGGAACAAACTAAATTACCTTTGGGCAGAGAGTAGAAGACCCTGACTCATCACACATGTCTCTAAACACCTTTAAAATGTGTTTCTCTGTCTCTGTTTAAAGATACATAAGAGGATCCTCAGAGGAACTAGCAACAAGGGTATTTAGCAGGCCCTGAAGTCTTTAGAAGGTATTAAACACTAACCTTTAAAGACTGAGAACATAGTAGATCATTTAAGATGTGATGAAGAGCCAGCAACCTGTTACTAGCGGGTAAAATGATGCCTGTACTCTGAGGTAATTATTCCGAAGTCACTCCTTATTCAATAAGGTTGGAGAGCATCCACTTTCATTGTGGCCCAGGTCATTCTGTTATCCAGGGTACTCTCTTGGAATCCTGATGGAAGCTAGCTGACCACGTGTGGAAATTTTAGGGTAGAAAACACGAGGTAGAAAGGGAAGCAGTCAGACAATCATTTTCTATTCTCTACAGCTATTGAAGAGAAACAGGTGTAATTAGAATTTCTCCAGACTTTCCATTAAAGGAAAAAGAAACCCGTATTTGCCAGTGGTTCCAGGTAGCCGTATTTTCTTTTAAAAGTAAATCTGAAATTCTCTCTAAACTAAAATATGCGATGCCTTATGTTATTTCTAATGTTTTTCATATCGAAATAAGTAACTACCGTTTTGCTTTTCTTTACCCAACAATTGAGAGTCATTTTTGGAGCCAGGAAAGGGAGGATCCAAACCACGTGGGGTGAGTTTTTTCGATGAGGACATTGGCCTTTACACCTTTAAGGAAGAGTTACTGGAAAATTTCACAGACCTGTTTGGCAGGTTAAGTAATCATTTAATTAGGAAATTGATGACATGATAACTTACTGGAAATGTGCCGTTTTCCTATTTTACATCCTGGTTTGGTTTTGATAGGGACTTGCTGAGCAACTCAAAGGTCCCTTAGCGTGAATAAAAATCAGAGCTGCATCTGTCCTGGAGTTCCCGTCTGGGCTCAGTGGTTAACGAATCTGACTGGGAACCATGAGGTTGCGGGTTTGATCTCTGGCCTCGCTCAGTTGGTTAAGGATCCAGCATTGCCATGAGCTGTGGTGTAGGTCGCAGACATGGCTCGGACCCCAAGTTGCTGTGGCTGTGGCGTAGGCTGGCGGCTACAGCTCCAATTGGACCTGTAGCCTGGGAACCTCCATATGCCACAGGTGAGGCCCTGAAAAGACAAAAGTCAAAAAAAAAAAAAAAAATAGTAATCAGAGCTTCGTCTGTCCTATCTCGTGGCTTTATTTTGGGAAAATTCTGTTATTTTCCTATTTTAACATCTGAGCCATTGATTAAAGAGTGATAATTCTGTGTGATAATTCTTCTGTGTGCTTGTGTGTATGAGAGTGTACATGGTTGTGTAGACATTACTTTGGTTAGGGTATATGGGTAGGTAAAACACGTATTGTCTTGCTTCTGTGGAGAAATAAGTTTGGAGTCAGAGAGGTTGATTGAGTTGTCGAAGGTCCCACAGCCAGTAGACGACAGAGGTGACACCAGGGACAGGTCTTCTCAACCCTAAACTGTGCCTTTGTTTTCTGTCATTTTGTGCTACTTAAAGTATAGGGCAGTAGTGTGGGTGCTACAGGCTAAAGATGATTTTGA
Source organism: Sus scrofa (assembly GCF_054392235.1). Classification (NCBI taxonomy): domain Eukaryota; kingdom Metazoa; phylum Chordata; class Mammalia; order Artiodactyla; family Suidae; genus Sus; species Sus scrofa. Next base: position 53,329,521 of record NC_139393.1, on the reverse strand, counting down.
CTGTTCTTTGAAGGGCTTGAATTGAACGAACACCAAAGTTAGCATTGTACCAGGCTGTCCCCAGGTTTAAAACATACTAAGGTATACATTTATTTTTTTATTTTTTTATTTTTATTTTTTTGTCTTTTTGCCATTTCTTGGGCTGCTCCCACAGCATATGGAGGTTCCCAGGCTAGGGGTTGAATCGGAGCTGTAGCCGCCGGCCTAGGCCAGAGCCACAGCAATGCGGGATCTGAGCCATGTCTGCAACCTACACCACAGCTCACGGCAACAACGGATCCTTGACCCACTGAGCAAGGCCAGGGATCGAACCCGCAACCTCATGGTTCCTCGTCGGATTCGTTAACCACTGAGCCACAATGGGAACTCCTAAGGTATACATTTAAATTATACATGGTTTCAAAGATATACCATAGAGCGCTGTGCACTAACATGTGGGACTAACTCAGGTTTTATAAGGATCCTAACTTTATCTAACTTGTTACTTTGCATAGGTAATTAACCTCTGGTCATCATTGTCAAATGGTTCTTAAAACAGTTCATGTTCTCAGCTCACAGAACTGTTTTCAGAACAAATAACATCATTAGAATACTTTGTAACTCCCCCAATGCCACAGATATGTGTGGTGTTGTGTTATGAATACTTCAGAAAATTGAATGTTTATTGTAGTCCATGGCTTAACTGTATCTAAAAAATACCAGTTATATAATTAAGGCCCTCCTTCCTTAGGTAAGAAATATCCCCACAGCTGATACAAAGAGGAGTTAATTTTTCTTTTGTTTCTCATCCTTAGCGTCCCTTGTTCATTTGACACACCTTTATTGATCTCTGAAAGCTTGCTAGGCAGCGTGCAGTGTGTTGGGAAATAGAAGGGAACGGATCTACCTGTATTGCTTCTCCCGGTTGTGATATAAATTGGTGGCGACTGTACAAAGGGCAGTTTGGTTAATATTTTGGTTAATATTTTGAAAGACCAAAAAAAAAAAGTTCATATTATTCTGATCTAGGGAGTATACTTTGACTGTATTCTCAGGCAATGATTAAAGGTGCAGATTTAGGGCAGCTAATAAGACAGTGGTGTATGGATGCCTGGCTGAGGGGTGGGCGATGGAAATAATCTACACTGGGCTTTCCTGGCCAGGCCCCACCTCCTGATTAGAGTCAGTCTTGTCTTCCCAGAGAGGGTATCCTCTCTACTTGCACACAGGCATCCTGCAGACGAGCAGAGGTTCCAGCATGTGTGAGGGTGGAAGGATATGTAATTGCTATCAGTAATAGTAAAAAATCATAAACTAGTAGACAAAAACGAGGGAGTAAATAATATTGTATGCTGGAGTTCCTGCTGTGGGACATCAGGTTAGCAATCCAGTGGTGTCGCTGTGATGGTGTGGGTTCGATCCCCAGCCACACTGGTGATCTGGTGTTCCCGTAGCTGTGGCGTCGGTCACAGTTGCGGCTCACATTTGATCCCTGACCCAGGAGCTTCCACATGCCACAGGCACGTTCATTAAAAAAATAACAAAAAAAAAACAAAAAAAAAAAACAACACATGACATGGTCTCCCTACAATGGGGTGTTATGAATTTGGGGTTACACTTTGGTAAGTTGAATATGGTGTCACAATGCTCATGGTTGATTAAAGTGTGAAGATTTTTACAGAGCGAGCATGTAAGATTGAAGCCAATTTCGAAGGACCTGGTACATTTTGCTAAGAAGTTGGAACTGATGGATTGAGATATATTTTGCAGAGTAGAAAGGACGAACCGTGTTTGATAAGAACACGGTGTTTTAGAGGACTTAATTCTTACAAAGGATACCCTGTTATGGTTTCGTAATGTAAAAACAGAAGAAGTATCTGCTGAATTTCAAGAAAATATTTCTCATTTGCCGCTGTAATATTAAAATATTGCATTTATGTTCCCTTGCTTCTTAGTGGCATTTCTAGTAGTGGTGAAAGCTGCGTATCTATTAAGGCATGTGTTTGGAGATGTAGGAGGCACATCTGTATGAACAGAGAGAGGGAGAGGTGGGTGGAGGGGGGAAGGAGGGGTCATTGATTGATGGATCAATTGATTTAAAACTGGAATAAAATTAAAGGCCAGTTCCTCTTACAGGCCAAGTCCATGGTACCTTCTGGTACATTTCACGTAAGGCTCTATGAGTGAGTGAACTCTTTTTCTGTTCAAATGTGTGGAAACCCAGGCAAAGGAAACCTGGCTGGATGTTGCCCTCAGAGACGTAGACATTGGCACAGAGTGGCTGCTGCTAAGAAGTGCAAGGCGTGTCCCCTCTTGAGTGTAATTCCAAATAAAAAAAAAAAAAAGTCAACTGTGCCTAATAAGCTGGCTTAACTGAATGCCAAAGAAAATTTGCCTCATGAAATGGAAATTCTGAAGCAAGCTACATAATGCCGAGAAAGAATCAATAGGAAGACTTTTAAGATCTATCCAAAAGGGGCGAATGGTCTGCTGTAATCAGAATTCTCCAGTCCAGCAATATTTAATTCTGTTTGGTGAGATCCAAATGGTCCAAGGAGCTTTTAGAAACTACGTAAATATTTCCTTTGTATTTGTTGAATTTTTAAGAAGTGGCATATGTTAACTCAGAGCCGTTTTAAAAAAGCGACTTGGATATTGGCCAACATGGAGCCATGAAAACATATTCATATTAGTCATTCTGCACATTTGTATCATCTATAAAGAGGGAAAGAGAAGATTATTTACTCTGGAAAACAGCATTACTTTAGCAGTCTCTTAGTTGCTAAGAACTAGGAAGCCAAGTGCTCCAGCGGAACATTTGTGACTTCTCTTTCATACATTAAATTTACTTTTAACCTAGTTTCTGCCATTTTCTTCCCAACCATCTTGCCTTCTTCCATTGCTTTCTTTTTCTTCCCCACCTCCCTTATCTTTTTTTTTTTTTTTTTTTTTTCTGTTTAGAGCCACACCTGCGGCATTCGCCCTTTATACAGATTTTCATATCTTGTACCCAGGGTCTGTCATAGTGTCACAGCTGGAGTTTCTGCACCTGCTGCTTCATTTCTCCATTTTGCCCTTTACATTGCTGCTAAAAGGGAAGCAAAAGACAAAAATCATCTTCAGCAGTTATTTTTATCATGTCCCTCCACTAATCAAGAGCCTAAAGAATTACAGAATTAATATTTTCCTTTTTTGGAGCTCCTGCTGTGGTGCAGCGGGATAAGGATCTGGCATTCTTTCTGAGGCAGTGTGGGTTTGATCCTCAGCCTGGCACAGTAGGTTAAGGATCCAGCACTGCCACAGCTGTAGCATAGGTTGCAGCTGCAGCTTGAATTAAATCCCTGGGTCCAGGAACTTCCATGTGCCATGGGTGTGGCTGAAAAACAAAAACGAAGCAAAACAAATTTTCTTTCCTTTTCTCCACTGAAAGAATGCTATCAACATGTGGAACTTCTCATTTTTTTAAATTGAAGTATAGTTGCTGTACAATATTACATAAATTATAGGTGTGCAGTATAGCGATTCACAATTTTTAAAGGTTATGTTCCATTTATAGTTATTATAAAATAATGGCCATGTTCCCTGTGCTGTACACTATGTATTTGTAGCCTATTTTATTCATAATAGTTTGTACCCCTTCATCCCTCACCCCTCTGTTGACCCTTTCCACTTCCCTCTCTCCTCTGGTTACCACTGGTTCTCTTACTCTGAGAGTCTGATTCTTTTTGTTGTGTTCACTAGTTGTATTATTTAGATTGAACATATAAATATCATGCAGTATTTGTCTTTCTGTGATTGATTTCACTTAGCTTAATACCCTCCAAGTCCATCCATGTAGTTGCAAATGACAAAATTCTATTTTTTTAAAATTTTTTTTATTATTTTTAGGGCTGCACTTATGGCACATGGAGGTTCCCAGCCTAGGGGTCAAATCAGATCTGTAGCCACTGACCTGCACCACAGCCACAGCCACAGCAACACCAGATCTGAGCCATGTCTGCAACCTACACCAGAGCTCATGGTAACACCAGATCCTTAACCCACTGAGCGAGGCCATAGACTGAACCTGCGTCCTTATGGTCACTAGTCAGCTTTGTTTCCACTGAGCCATGAAGGGAGCTCCCAAAGTTCCATTCTTTATGGCTGAGTAATATTCCATTGTGTGTGTGTGTGTGTGTGTGTGTGTGTGTGTGTGTGTGTGTGTGTGTGTATTCTACATCTACTTCATACATTTATCCATTGATGGACACTTAGGTTGCTTCCATATCTTGACAATATAAATAATGCTGCTATGAACACTGCTGTGCATTATCTTTTTGAATTAGTGTTTTTATTTTTGTTTTTGAATACATTCTCAGGAGTGGAATTACTGGGTCACATGGGCTTTTGGGGTCTTTTTTTGTTTTGTTTTGTTTTTTTTTTTTTTGTATTTTCAAGGCTGCACCCATGGCATATGGAGGTTCCCAGGCTAGGGGTCCAATTGGAGCTGTAGCCACTGGCCTACACCACAGCTCACAGCAATGGCAGATCCTTAACCCACTGAGCAAGGCTGGGGATTGAACCTGCAACGTCATGGTTCCTAGTCAGATTCATTAACCACTGAGCCATGATGGGAACTCCTTTTGGGTCTGTTTTTATTTTTTTGAGAAACCTCCATTCTGTTTTCCGCAGTGGCTGCAGCAATTTACATTCTCACCATCAGTGTATGTTGGTTCCCTTTTCTTCACATCCTCACCAATTCTTGTTATTTTTTGTTTTTTTTTTTGACAGTAGCCATTCTGACAGGTGTGAGGTGGTACTGTGGTTTTGATTTGCATTTCCCTGATGATTAGTGATGTTGAGCATCTTTCATGTTGGCCTGAGCATCTTTCATCTTTCCTGTTGGTCATCTGCATATCCTCTTTGGAAAAATGTGTATTCTGATCTTCTGCCCATTTTCATTAGGTTATTTTTTTTACATGTTGAGTTATATGAATTGTTCATATATTTTGGATATTAACCCCTTATTGGATCTCATTATTTGTTTTTGTTTGTTTGTGTGTTTTCTTACAGGATCAATGTGACTCTGGAAACAAATGGATGAATGAATATCCATATGAAGAGGAAAACAATAAAGGTTGGTTAATCAAATTGTATAATTGCAGTGGCAGTCCTATTTTGAACACTATTTTGGGGCAGTTGTCATTATTGCATTTCTTTGTCTGAATATGAGACAGAGGTCAATTCTTAGACACACTTGTCTATCTATAATGTGTAATTTTTGTTTTTAAACCCCTAAATATTAAAAAAAATTATGAAGAGGCAAACTTCTTTGTGCGAGTCTAGCTGTCATCAGTTTCTAGAACAAAGCTTGTTTAAGAATCAGCTTTCAAGGAGTTTCTGTCATGGCTCAGTGGAAATGAATCTGACTAGCATCCATGTGGACACAGATTTGATCCCTGGCCTTGCTCAGTGTTAAGGATCTGGTGTTGCTGTGAGCTGTGGTGTAGGTCTCAGACGTGGCTCAGATCCCGTGTTGCTGTAGCTGTGGCATAGGCCAGCAGCTACAGCTCCAATTCGACCCCTAGCCTGGGAACCTCCCTATACCACCGGTGCGGCCCTAAAAAGACATTAAAAAAAAAAAGAAAAAGAAGAATCAACTTTCAGATGAATATAATAAAACCACTTGATTCAGCTGATCATTGGGACAACAAAAGAAGCCAGATTCTGTTTATTATACATCAGTTCCTATTATAAGCATAATCATAATCCCAGTGCTGGATGGCATATGATTGCTGTGAAATGCTTACCTCTTTGCACCTGTGTTGCTGTGTTGGCTTTCATCAAGGGATAGGATGGTTATGAGAGGCTTTTAACTTTGGTTTCTCACAGACAAGTACCAGTATACATTAGAGGGTTAAAAAAATCCCATGAATTTCAACAATATTCAAGTGCTGATGATCACTTTGTGGCATTTATTTCAAATTTTCTTGTCCTACATACTGGTTATAATATTGAAATCATAGGTTAATACTAAGAATATTAAAATATGTTAAGCCATCTCCATTTTGTAAATTTCATTAGTCTTTATGTGGATACACATATACAATTTAATATTTTCCTTCCCCATTGCTCCTGCTACTTTCCAATAAATGTACATCAAGTCTTTTTCTGTCAGCCCACCTTCACACTTACTTAGAAATGATTTTCCAGATTATATCTTTTGCTTGAAATTGCCTTCTATTTTAACATCCATTCATGATAAAAAGTCTTTAACCAGTTAGGCCTAGAAGGAACATATCTCAACATACTAAAGGCCATATGTGACAGGCCCACAGCTAATATCATACTCCATGATGAAAGATGAAAGCATTTCCTTTAACATCAAGATAAAGTCAAGAGTGCCCATTCTTACAGCACTTCTGTTCAACATAGTACTGGGAGTCCTAGCTAGAGCAGTCACATAAGAATCAGAAATAAATGTTATCAGAATTGGAAAGGAAGATATAAAATTGTCTGGATTTGCAAATGGCATGACTTTATGTCTAGAAAATCCTAAAGACTCAACCAAAAAACTGGCAGATGTGATCAATGAATTCAGTAATGTTGCGTGATACAGTATCAACATACAGAAACCAGTAATGTTTCTATATAAAATTTCTGAAAAAGAAATAAATTCATCTCATTTATAATAGCATCAAACACAACAGAATACTTAAGAATAAATTTCACAAAGCAGATACAAGATCTCTATGCTAAAAACTGTAAGACATTGTTGAATGAAATCCAAGAAGACAAAAATAAGTAGGTATCCCATGTTCATGGATTGGAAGAATTACAATTGTGAAAATGTTAATACTACTGAAAGCCATGTATAGATTGAATGCAATCCATATCAAGATTCCAATTTCATATTTTACAGAAATAGGAAAAAATTTCTAAAATTTATATGGAAACATAAAAAACCTTAAATTATCCACAAAAGAAATCCTGATAAAGAAAGGCAAAGTGGGAGGCATCACATCACACTGTCTGATTTCAAATTATATTATAAAACTGTAGTTATCAGAACAGCATGGTACTGGTAGGAAAAAACCAACAGATAAACCAGTGGAACAGAATTGAGAGCCTAGAAACAAACCCAAGCATCTATTGTCCACTGATATTTGACAAGGGAGCCAGGGATACTCAATGGAGAAAAGAAGACTGTTCAATGAATGGTACTTGGATAGTTGGATATTCATGTGTGAAAGAATGAAATTAGCCACATTTCTTATAACACTCATAGGGATCAACTCAAAGTGGATTAAAGGTACAAATGTAAGACCTAAAAGCATGAAACTTCTAAAAGAAAATGTAGGAACATCACTCCTTGAAATAGGTCATGGTGATGATTTTTTGGATATGACACCCAAAGTACCAGCAACCAAATGAAAAACAAGTGGGATTACATCAAACTCAAAAACTTCTCCACAGCAAAGGAAACCATTAACAAAGTGAAAAGGCAACCTACAGAATGGGAAAAATTATTTGCAAATGATTTATCTGATAAGAATTAATATCCCAAAATATAAAGTACCTGTACTACTCAATAGCCAAAACTACCCTCCTGCAGTAACCTAATAAAATCATGGTCAAATGTCTGAATAGACATGTCTCTAAAGAAGATATATGAAAGGCCAGGTGGATTATAAAGGTGTTCAGCAACAGTAGTCATCAGGAAAATGCAAATTAAAACTTCGGTGATACTTCCCCTTGCACCTGTTAGAATAGTTATAATTGCAAAGATAAGAAATAATGCTGGCATAGATATGGAGAACAGGGAATCCTTGTGCACTGGTTGGTGGGATTGTAAGTTGGTGCCACCATTATGGAAAACGTTAATGGAAGAGATGCTAAAAAAATTAAAAACAGATCTACCATATGATCCAGCAGTTTCACTGTTGGAAATATATGCAAAGATAACAAAAACACTAACTTGAAAAGATATTTGCATCTCTATGATCCTTTCACCATTTTTTTTTTTTTTTTTTTTTTTTAGTAGTCAAGACACGGAAACCACCTAAGTGTCTATCAACAGATAAATGGATAAATAAAATATGGTATATACACACAATGGAGTATTATTCATTTGTAAAATGAGGAAATTCTACCATGTGTGACAACATGCGTGGACTTTGGAGGCATTGGATCAAGTGAGATAAAGACAAATACAAATACAATGTGATCTCACTTGTATGTGGAATCTTAAAACAAAAAACCTGCCTTCCTTCCTTGCTAAAGTTCCTCCTTTGTAGTACTTGTATCTGGAAAATTTTCAGACCTCTAGAAGGGAGTATTGATTCAGAGATATGTAAAGGAGATTTCTGGGTGTATGGTAACGTTCTTTTTTTATGACCTCATTATTACCTATATAGGTACATTTAGTTTGTGAGAATTAATTGTGCTGTGCTCTTTTTTGTGTATGGATTAGTGATGTGCTAGTAGAATGGTTTTAGAGCATGGGATGAGGAGGCCCTGTCTTTAGTATTTGTCAGTTCCCATGGTGTAAATATTCCCACTATGGCTGGTTTCAGTGGTTAAACAAAGAGCTCGCAAGATTTCTTAAAATTTAACAGTTAGCTCTCATGAGCCAGGGATGAGCTAGCTCCAGCAAATCATAGATAATTTCATTTATAAAGTTAAACAATTTGATATACTCCTTTGCACAAATAGGGCAAATGTAGTAAATTCAGATTTCCCTGCCTTATCCTTGTGTACACATGGAAACTTTCACTCATTATCATGCCGAGAATATTTATCCTTTTTCTTATGTATGATATTGATACTGTATTTGTGTTTTTGTTCAATTGTTATTAAATTTTTATGTATGAATGGACTAGTGTTAGCTTTGTAAGTTTATACATTTTGACGGTGTCATTCTGTAAGTAATTTTATGACAACCGAAGATGATGGCAGGGAAAATCATTCTGTTACTACTTACCCTGAGGATAAACTGAAAATACTGTCTTGATTAACTGTAGTATATTATGTGATTCATTCTAAATGATTGTGCTTCATAGCTCATAATTCATGAGTTCAGAAGTCTTTACAGAGAAAGGAGCAGGGAGTATTTCACTTAATGTGTTTGTCCCAATGGCTTATGTTTTTCTTATTGCTGTTTTTTTATATTTTTTACCTCGTATCTTCAGTTATAGATGCCTCAGAACAAAGAATACAGTAATACTTGTTTTAAAACCTGCTTGAATCAGGTGTTGTTAGTCTTAATAAAGTCTTGATTCAGAGAGGAAATTGCAATTTGGAAATATATCTTTTATATATTTCACTTATATTCTGAAGGTCATTTTTAAGATGACATTTTTAAAATGTCAGCAGTGGATGCAGCATTGCCACTGTCTACATAATTGAAAGGGATTTGAATATGACTCTTAAAAACTATTTTGTGCATTTCCAGTTTGCCAGTGGTGATGAAATCTTGCCAAGAGCCATAGAATATTATGCTGTGCTTTCCTGCTTAAGCTCTAATATTTCAGCACCCTAAATAGCATCTGTAAAATATTTCCTTTGTGACCGTATCAAGGGTCTTACTTCCAGGAGTTGTCTTCATCACCCCTTTCAATCAATCAATCAAGTACTCAATAATATATAAATATGTATTTATATTAAATGATATATGTATATATATTGCATTAAGTTTTTTCTTTTACTCAATTTTACTGCATTTGAATTTGTCCCTTTACCATCTGCCACTAGAAAACATGAAATAAATTCTAAAAAGATCCCAGTTATTCATTATTTTCTATTCACATATATTGGCATAAAATCTGGTCTTAAGCTCTTTCACGTATATTAACAGTCGCTCTCATTGAGAATGTTTGTGGACCAGGCTCCCCAAACCTGACTTGGCTTCATTCTTTCCACCCATTCCAGTATGTTTATGAAGTGCTCTCAGCCGCTGGATTAGAGCAGGTTTTCAAAACATATGCATGCATATACATTAGCCCAACTTGTCAAACTTCACATTGAAACTTTTGCTCTGTGACTACCTGTGATGAACAGCTACTTAAACCATTGAGCATTAGCAGTGGGTGAGTTTTCCTCTTTGTATTTGAAAGGCATGAGAACAGTAGCAAGCCTTTCAGAGAAAGCTTCAGTACCCTACCAAAAAAAAGTTTGTTTCATAGTGATGGGCATATATAGTGCCCATAAAATTTCTTTTCCATGAAGTTTCAAGGCTTTTTCTTGACACAGGCTAGAAAGAATGTAATAGCAACGATCCAACCTTTCTTCACTTTTGAGCTAAGCAGGCACAGTTGCTTTGAAAGCCCCAGTCAATATAGGAGAAATATATTGTCAGCACTGGGCCACTGTATATTTGTGTAGAGTAGCTGCTTGGGCAATAAACATGGATTCCAAGAAAGTCAAGTCTGGGCTCTGCAATTCTCTGTATGATCTGGACCGGTGATTTCTATCTGAGTTTTAATTTTCTCAGCTGCACAGTGGAACTAACAACACCAGTCCTACCTATTTCAAGAGTTGTTTTAGAGGTGAAAGAAATTATGCCATATTTGTGAAAACAGCTCAGAGCTGTAGCATTCTAAAGGTGTGGGTGGCGCTCGATACTATTATTTATATAGCATAAAACAGAGATTCATGAGCATGACATCACATCACAAAGTCAAATATTTTCAGAATTGGAAGTGCTCACAAAGGTCATTGACTCTAATATGTGCTTGGTATGTGGCTGTCTTCCATAAGAGTTGGTCGGTTACTTTCGTGCTATGATGAGTACTCCTTGGAATTTCCTACTGCATGTGGCAGTTCATCCTATTTCCAGACATCTATAGTTACATTCAAAGTTCTTCCTTTTATTAGCCAAACCAGTGGATTTGATAATGATCCAAACTATAAGGGTATCACATATTTATTAAAATATCATCCTGCATGAGGTCATTCTTCCATCGAGTCACTTCACCCTTGGGTGTCTCGTTTCTCAGACTGGGGATATGAGAACAAAATGATATACAGGGATTTGAGAAAGATTGTGCAATTATTGAAGTAGGATAATAGCTTTATAATTTGAAAAGATGGTGCATTTGAGAAGATGATGTATTACTCATTTTAAAAAACATTAAAGCATGGAAAACCCCATCACCTCCCAGCCTCATACCCGTTAGCGTTTGTATTATTTACAGCATCTCTGTGCATTTAAACACATAAATAGAGACAGTTTTACAAAAATAGAATCATATTTATACTTGGTATTTGCAGTATATTTTTGTTTGCTTCTGATGTAATGGAAGCAAATGGAACTGAGTTAAGATGAAAGGAATTTATTACTTTCAAGTTAATATCCTTTCGCCAAAGCGATGCTACTACTGGAGAGTTAAGAGGGAAAAAAAACCCTTTGAGTTCTGATAATTCAAGTTTTTTAAATGACTGAGTTTAAACAATTCCTTTTGACTTTTTGCTATGAAAGATGGGTAAATTAATGACATTTCTTTCTTTCTTTTCCCTCTTAGTTTTACAGTATTATAAAAATTTAGGTTATTAACATTTATTTTCTGATGGTTCACTAGAATAAGTATCAAAGCTATTTAGTCTTAACTCTTACTTTTCTCAGAAATACAGAAATAGTGCTTCACTGTCATCTATCATTTGGTATCATTGTGAAGGCTGAAGCAAATTGTCTTTCCACTTGGTCTTGTTTTGCTTTTAGTTCAGATGTCCATGAACTATTTTTAGTAGTTCAGTAACCTCATCAGTTTTGCTTCTTGGTTTTTATCATTCCCTATCAGTTTTTCTTGGATCCTGCTCTTCAACTCTGAGAAGTAGAATCTGGTTTTTTGTTTTTGTTTTTTTTTTGTCTTTTTGCCATTTCTTGGGCTGCTCCTGTGACATATGGAGGTTCCCAGGATAGGGGTCTAATTGGAGCTATAGCTGCCGGCCTATGCCAGGGCCACAGCAACACGGGACCTGAGCCGCACCTGCGACCTACACCACATTTCACGGCAACGCTGGATCGTTAACCCACTGAGCAAGGGTAGGGATTGAACTCGCAACCTCATGGTTCCTAGTCGGATTCGTTAACCACTGCGCCACAACGGGAACTCCAGAATCTGTTTTTATGTCTTCAGATTGAAATATTATATTTACGGTATCTTTTCTATTTGTTTTAGTCTCTTGTTTAGTAAAACACATAGCCTGTTTCTCCTTGGTTTTCTGTATATGTGGTCTTCACCTTTAATGTTTTGATTTTGCTTACTGTACTTTCCCATGCAACGTTTTTTCTGACCAAATTTTCAGTCAAATTCTTTGTTATTCTTTAGTTCTTAAAGTAAGTGGCTTTTCATCTCTGAAGTATCTCATAACTTTTGTCCACTACATGTCATCTGTTTCAGTGATCTTGTATTTTATCATTTGAACCCTTGTACTTTTCCCCTGAACGTTATTTATTTTTTTTAAAAGAAAGACCCTTTTTTTGGTATTATTATTTTAGATTCTGTGAAGTGTTACTTATCTAAATTCTTCATGTTTTTCCTTGGGTAATTCTTCCTATGATGTTTGTTCCTTACTGGCCTCTTGCATGTGTTTCTCTCTTGCTTCATTTTGCTGCTTTTATGCACAGTTTCCTCCTGGCCTCTCTGTCCGTAGTATCCATCTTTAAATCGGGCTAGTAGTGTCCAGTGTGGAAGGGAGAATGGTAGATGGGGCACCAGTGATTTTGAGCATGAGTTAGATGAGCCCCAATCTTTGACTTGCATTTCTTATTTCAAATACTCTAAGAAAAGGTGTTATTTCTAGAGGTCTCCCTCTGTTTCCCTTGTACAGCAAAGCCTCTTGAGACAAAGACTCCTGTCTCCCCTTCTTCTGCCACTTCCAGTGACACCTTTGGTAATGGAGCTAGACTCTAGAAAAGGCTGCATCTATATATTCACTCTCTTAGCCCCACTTTCTTTGCTTTCACTGGATAGGCCCCTCATAGCTGTGGTTTTTATTTTTAGGAACTGCAGTTCTGAGGGGGTGTATGTCACCTCCCAGTGGCCTCCCAGATTTCACAGACTTTGATGAGAGTGCTTTGATTGCTGATCTGAGTTTCTGACTATTTTTACTTTTACTTAAGATGGAGCTTGCTTGCTTGCTTGCTTGCTTGCTTGCTTGCTTTCTTGCTTGCTTGCTTGCTTTCTTTCTTTCTTTCTTTCTTTCTTTCTTTCTTTCTTTCTTTCTTCTTCTAAATTGGCTTTAAAACTTTTCAGTAAGTTTAAAAGGAAGGGTTTAAAATACCTAACATCATCATTTAAAAGTTTCTGAAATTTTTTTGCTGTCCCGTGGCATATGGAGTTTCTGGGCTGTGGATCAGATCTGAGAGGCTGTTGTGACCTACTGCAGCTGTGGCAATGCCAGATCCTTAACCCACTGTGCCAGACTGGGGATTGAATCCTTGTCCCAGTGCTGCAGAGACTCTGCCAATCCCGTTGTGCCACAGCGGGAACTCGAACATCATCCTTTTTAACAGGTCATTTTTAGATGCATTTAAGGGACCCATGGAGACTCTTGGACTGGGTGATGTGTTTATGAACTTGTCACTATGCTCAGGCCTCCTGGCTTTGAATTCTAGCTCTGCCAGGGCTTCACCTGCTTCCCTAGCTCATTATCATACATGTGATGTGTGGATGATGATGATGATTAATGCCTACTCCATAAAGTTGTTATGAGGGAAGAAAAAAGGAGAAATTTTAAGTGAGAAAAAAAAAATGCTAAAGCATTTGTGTGTTGTCAGGTAGATACTAAGTACTCATTAAAGTAGCCATTTCCTTTATTTTTATTTTTTGTCTTTTTGCCTTTTCTAGGGCCGCTCCCGCAGCATATGGAGGTTCCCAGGCCAGGGGTCTAATTGGAGATGTAGTTGCCGGTCCACACCACAGCCACAGCCACAGCCACAAAAACACCAGATCCTTAACCCACTGAGCGAGGCCAGAGATCGAACCCGCAAGCTCATGGTTCCTAGTCGGATTTGTTAACCACTGAGCCATGAGGGGAACCCCCCATTTTTTTTATTTTTAAGTCATGTTAATTGTGTTGATTTGGCCTTAGGAAAATACTTCAGGCCAGTAGTTGTTTCCTTTGACTGAAGATAGGCTGGGATGCACCTGCACACTGGGGGGGTTCTGGGTCTCCTACTTAATATGTTTTAGGGTCTGACTGGGGACTTCCAAATTGTTACTCTGTGTTGATAAGACATAGGTACATCTGACTTTCTCTCGGAGGAAATAAAATCCTTGAACTCATTGAATATGCTGTAGTAGTTTGTACATGTTACTGGTTTTACTCACAGAATGATGACAGCTGATTTTGTATTAGAGTTCTCCAGAGACATAGAACTAATAGGCTATATATATATATATATCCTATTTCTCATATTATATATATATTATACATATGATTATTATGTATATAATATGAGAAATTATATATTATATATTATAATTTATTATATATTATATTATATATTATAATATGAGAAATTATATATATATTATATATATAATATATATAATATATATTATATATATTATATATATATTATATATATTGTTTGTTGTGATCAATTGGTTCCTGTGATCATGGAGACTGAGAAGTTCCATGATCTGCCACCTGCAAGCTGGAGACCCAGGAAATCCAGTGGTGTGGTTCCCGTCCAAGTCCAAAGGCCTGAGAACCAGGGGAACAGATGGTGTGAATCCAAGTCCATGGTCGGGAGAAGGCCAGTGTCCCAGCTTAAGGAGGTAAGATGCCTTCCTTAGGGCAATCCTCCCTTCTCTCTCAGCACATTGGCTGGCATCCACTGGCACTGGGAAGGGCCTCTGCTTTACTGAGTGGCCTGGTTCAAATGCCAGACTCATCTAGAAACACCCTCACAGACACACGCAGAAATAATGTTTAATGTGGGCACCCCATGGCCCAGCCAAGCTGATAAAAAATTAACCATCACAGCTATCTTGTGGTGTGATTAAATCTTGTAATCATATATTGAGAATCTGTTATCTATTAGACAGTGGGCTGCAAAGACATTGTATTTAGACCCTGCTCTCCAGGCTTCATCATCTCAGGGACAGGCCCATAAGTGACTACAATTTGATGTGATTAGTGCTACAATTTAATGAAACCTAGGGAGTTGATATGGGCCATAGATGGCTTCACTTGTGCAGCGCCCATTGACCTGAGCCTTGAATAATCATGCCGTGTGGTCTGCAAGAAATAGGAGTAAAAGTCACAATGTTCTGTTTAAAAAAAAAAATTCTGAGTCAATACCAAAGTATATTTTCTGTCCTTTGGGCTCAAGAGTGGGTTAAAGGTAAATGTGATACTCAATAATAACATTAACTCTTTCAGCCAAAATCTGTCGAGGCCCATTTATGTGTCCAAATTATTTTCTCTTTCCCTCCCCCTCTGTCTCTCTGTCTCCATCTGCCTTTATACCTCTCTCTCCCTTGTTCTGGTGTACTTTTGTGTTCTCTTGCTCTCTCATTCTCTCTCATGTGCACACATACACAAACACACATTCTCTGGACCTTTGATTATAGTGGATCTCCGTCTCAGCTTTATGTCATCCTATTTAGAGTACATTACGAAAGTAGTTTACATAATGCGTTTTACCAGAAATATTCAGGAGTGATCATAAAAATGATATGAGCATCTTTTAAATGTAACCATTTTAGTTAAACAGTTTTGATTTAATGAGAACATCATAGTATTACAGCAACATAGTGACAGATTATTAAAAGCATTTGTTGAAATATAATGTCTATCTGGTTGACTTTGTTATTATCAACATCTGTGCTGCAAAAAAAAAAAAAAAAAAAAAAAGTAGCGTCCTTCCTTCCTCTCTCCCCAGTTGATGTTAGCTGAGAATTAATTTCTTACTGTTCTCTAAAGAGACTTTTGTTTAATAAAATCATGAATAATTATGGACTCAACAATAAGTATGCTACTTTATCTTATGCATAATTTAGTCCTTCAGTATACCTTACAGCCTCATGAAAATAAAAATCAGAAATACTCCAATTTAAGAGTCAATTCCTTATTCATATTCAACATGCTTTTTCCCCCTGGAACTGGATTTGGTACCAAGTTCTGTATCAGCTAGGTCTTGATCAGAGAAGCAGAACCATGAGAAGGATCTAGAATATGGGACTTATTATTAGAATTTGACCTCATATGATTGTAGGAGCATTAAGCAAGTCAGGAATGGTTGTTGCTTCTCTGTATTGGGGGCTAGGCCTGAAATCAGGAGGGGCAGACAGGCAGGCAGGAGGGGTGACAGGAAGTGCTGGAGAGTAGGAACCAACTGGAAACCGAGGAAGGGGACCTGAGTCCACACAGACCCCTCGCTGCTCACTGGCTTCCAACCTTGGGGATGCCAAGAACTGCAGGAGAAGCAGGTACCCTCTACCAAGTCAAACCTATCATTCCCAGAGAATCAGATAAGCTGGTAGAGATGCTGTGGGCTGGCTCGTCCCTGGGCCAGCAGGTGCATGGGTAGAGTGACAATGGGTGGGAGCTGTACCTGCCTCTGGAGCCCTGTGTTGATACTCTGAGGGTGGTGAGAACAGGAGTCCTGCTGCTGTATTTCTGCCTGCTAGTCTCACTGAGATGCCCCTGGTCACTCCCTTGAGGTGAGACACTTTACCTGGTTATTTCCCGTGTAAATTCATTTCTTTCCAGTGGTGACTACTTTTCATGGGAAAATTAATGTTGCCAAACTATGGACATGAAGGGCAGAAGATGTTACCTGTAGAATCTACCTTATTCATGCTTTTAAACTCCTATCTCCTTCACAGAATGTACTTATTCTGAAAAGGAGAAAATGGTGGAAAGAGGTGGAATCCGGCTTCTGGCTAGGTTTGTTATTTTTTCAGTGAGAACCTTTATCACTGTCTCAAATACAGAGGGTCTTGCCAGAGATTGCGCTACAGTTAGCGAAACTGCATGCATTTAATCTTTGTTTCATAACATTTATTTGTACAGTATTTCTGAAAGTGCCATTTAGAAAGGCCCCAGTAGAGAAATAATTGTGGAGGTGGTACTCATAGAGATATCTATGTGGGAGCAGGAAAGGTTGAGTGATCACAGGTAGAGGATAGTAAGCAAAATTTATTGTATTAAGCAATTAAATGATTTCCATTTATAATTTCTTCTGGTTCTACACTGGACATAAATGCATATGAAACAGTTTCTTGTCTAAGTAATTATTGGAAGCCTACCTTATTGCTTAACTCTCCCTGTAGAGTTTGAAATGATTGAGACAACAGATATTCAGAGGTGGTCCTAGCATGCAATTTGGCAATTCCACAGCCCACTGCTGGTCAGCTTGGTGCAAATAATCAGGGGGAGGCAAAGAAAGAAAAGGCCAAGAGATTTCTGTGTTGCGGCTAAGAGTGTGCATTGACTCCTCTTCCCCAGTTCCAATCAATTATGCAACAGCGCTTATTTTTTGTTCTGCCAGAAACAATATCTGTTGTTGTAATGCAAGAATTTAATTATAATGGAGAAGTCTCCAGTGCTTTTTGAATGAGAAATTGAATCTCCATCTTACATTGTCTCTAACGGTGAAACTGAGATACTACTACTAAAGTCCCAGCAGAAACTGCTGGTAATGTCAGTTACTCTTTCCATGTTGAAATCTTTTGGCTGGATGAGAGGGGAAACCAAGTCAGACAGTTTGAGTTAGTGAGCTGTCAATTCTTCTTATGTTGGCTCAATCTTATTAAGTAGTTCAGGATGCAGGATCTTTCAGAGATGTTATTGTTGTCCTCAAGAGCCGCTTTTTTTTCCCCCGGTTTTTTCTTCTCAAGAAATGCTAAAATTTTCAAACATAGGGCTTAGAAATGTAGAAATTGGGAGTTGGATGGACTGTAAGAAATATCTCATTCAAGTGAATTAATGTAAATAGGGAAAAATCATAAAATTGAAGTGACTGGCTCAAGATTACATAGCCCATTATAGAGTGGGAGTTTTGGGAGAAGGGGAAGGCATAATGGGAACATGGTTCCTTGCAGTTAACAACTTTTTAAAACCCAATTCAACAAAGTAGGTTTACTTTTTTCCCTATCTTTGATTTTAAAGCAAAAGCTACCTGGTAGTTGTCTTTTTTAATGAATGTTTGAATAAAGGGCTGAGTGGAGGATGAAGAAGAAAAGACCAAGAGAGAAAATGTGTATGATCACTCTCTTTTTCCCTCTTTGAAAAAAGTATTAAAAGAGCATGATCATTTATGATGGAAGAGAAAGATGAGATGATGATAAACTGGCAAATGGGTCATACAAAACCTGAATGCACTGAAAATTTATTAAGGTTGACTTTTCCTACCAGTGGTACTTGAGGAAAAAGGTCTGATTGAAAGGAGCTCACTATGTGAAAAATGGCAAGATATGGATTTTCCTTAACATTTATCCTAGACAATTCTTGCTTATTTGGTTAAAAAAGTTCTGGATTTACTGCTTAGATTATGGTTAAATATAGTAACCAATGTGAAGAAGGTCCTTTGCTGTATGGTATAGTTATGGGTCTGTACATTTGTGGTAGCCCAACAATTTTATTTATTTATTTATTTATTTTATCTTTTTTTTTTTTTAATTTTCCCACTGTACAGCAAGGGGATCAAGTTATCCTTACATGTATGCATTACATTTCCCCCCCACCACCACCCTTTGTTCTGTTGCAACTTGAGTATCTAGACATAGTTCTCAGTGCTACTCAGCAGGATCTCCTTGTAAATCTATTCCAAGTTGTGTCTGATAACCCCAAGCTCCCCATCTCCTCCCACTCCCTCCCTCTCCCATCAGGCAGCCACAAGTCTGTTTTCCAAGTCCATGATTTTCTTTTCTGTGGAGATGTTCATTTGTGCTGGATATTAGATTCCAGTTATAAGTGATATCATATGGTATTTGTCTTTGTCTTTCTGGCTCATTTCACTCAGTATGAGAGTCTCTAGTTCCATCCATGTTGCTGCAAGTGGCATTATGTCATTCTTTTTTATGGCTGAGTAGTATTCCATTGTGTATATATACCACATCTTCTGAATCCAATCATCTGTTGATGGACATTTGGGTTGTTTCCATGTCCTGGCTATTGTGAATAGTGCTGCAATGAACATGCGGGTGCATGTGTCTCTTTTAAGTAGCGTTTTGTCCGGATATATGCCCAAGAGTGGGATTGTGGGGTCATATGGAAGTTCTATGTATAGATTTCTAAGGTATCTCCAAACTGTTCTCCATAGTGGCTGTACCAGTTTACATTCCCACCAACAGTGCAGGAGGGTTTCCTTTTCTCCACACCCCCTCCACCATTCCAACAATTTTTTATTAAGGCAACATGATTTCTTTTTAATGGACAATATGCTGTTTTTTCTTTTTTTTTTTTATCTTGATAAGTTGTGTGTTCTGAGGATTTCCCTTCTACTCTCTTTTTTAAATGCTTTGGTGTTGAAAATTAAATTTTGATTATTTAAAAAATTTTTTAAAAAATAAATTTTACTAGAGTATAGTTGACGTAGAAAGTTGTGTTAGTTTCAGGTATACTAATTCTTAATTACTTGTGCTGAGTAATGGCTCTGTTTTTTTTTTGTTGTTGCTGTTTTTTGGTTTTTTGGGTCTTTTTAGTGCCGCACCCTCAGCACATGGAGGTTCCCAGTCTAGGGGCTGAATCAGAGCTGTAGCTGCTGGCCTATGCCAGTGTGTCTGCAACCTATGCAAGAGCTCATAGCAACTCTGAATTCTTAACCCACTGAGTGAGGCCAGGGATCGAACCTGCATTACTAGTCAGATTCATTTCTCTTGGGCCACGATGGGAATTCTGATTTTGTGGCCTTTATTAAGACTATTCTAGCCAACTAATAGTCATTTTATTTTAAAATCAATAAATTTGAAAATTCTTTTTTTTTTCTTCCGAGTTTCAATTCTTTTTTAAAAATGAATTATTTTTTCCATTAGAATTGGTTTACAGTATTCTGTCAATTTCTTTTTTTTTTATTTTTTTATTTTTTTTTATTTTCCCACTGTACAGCAAGGGGGTCAGGTTATCCTTAGATGTATACATTGCAGTTACAGTTTTTTCCCCCACCCTTTCTTCTGTTGCGACATGAGTATCTAGACATAGTTCTCAATGCTATTCAGCAGGATCTCCTTGTAAATCTATTCTAGGTTGTGTCTGATAAGCCCAAGCTCCCGATCCCTCCCACTCCCTCCCCCTCCCATCAGGCAACCACAAGTCTCTTCTCCAAGTCCATGATTTTCTTTTCTATAAAAGAACTTTCTAGTTGAAAAAGTAGGGGTAGATCCTTTTAAAAGTTATTAAAAATTTGATAGATGAAAAAGAATATATATGATATATAAGTTATAAGACATAATGACAATGAGAAACCCAGCTTAAGAAATAGAATGTGTCTAGTATTTTTAAAGTTCCCTTTTAGTCTAAAGCATGAGCATTATCCTGAATTTTGCATTAAATTTTCCTTGCCTTTTGTAATGCCTGACTTTGTATGTAAGTACATAGTCAGGAACTATATATGGTCATATAATATGACCATGCGGTAACTTATTCATTCTCCAGCAATAGACATTTTATTTTATCTAGCTTTTTTGCTATTTTAAATAATACCGCTGTGTACAGTCATTTAACTGTTCCTGGTGCACAAGTATAAGAATTTCTCTGGAATATATACCTTGGAGTAGAACTGCTAGATTGTAGAGTATACACATTTTCCACTATATTTGATTGTATCTAGTTGTTTTCCCATATTGTTGCAACACTAAAATAGCGCTGGTTCATCGTTCCATTTCTTTACATCCTTAACCAACTCTTAGTTTCTTCTGCCATTTAGAGTTTTGTCAGTCTGGTGTGTGTTAAATGGTGTTTCCTTGTGTTTTTAATTGTAGTTTTCTGTTACTAATGGTTTATAAGTTTACTGGTTATTTGAATTTCATCTTATGTAGAATTCCTTTTCATGTATTTTGCCTATTTTTCTATTGAATGGTCTTTTTTTTTTTCTCCTCATGGGGTAGATATTCAGGGCTGATTAAATATGTTGAAAATATTTTCTCCAAGATTATGTACTTTCTTTGTACTTTTATAATATTGCTTTAATTTTTTACTTGATTGAATATTTATTCTATGGCTAGTGCTTTTTCTATACAATTTGTCATAATTTTATATAGGGTATTTATCTCTACTAAGTGAGATTGGCCTGTGATTTTCTTTCCTTACAGTATTCTGAATTGGTTTTAGTATCAATGTTAGAATCTTTCTTTTGTATTCTTTGAGAGTACATAAATAACTAGAATAATCTTATCTTTACATATTTGATAGAACTCATTTGTAAAACTATTTGGGGCTAGATTTTTCTTTGTGAGTGAAATTTGAACTTGAAATTCATTTCATTTAGTGGTGATAGACTACTTAGGTTTTCAGTTTCTTCTTGTCAGTTTTGTTAAATTGTATGTTTCTATAAAGTTATTCATTTAAGTTTTCAAATTTATTGGCATAACGATTTTATTAGTTTTCCAGAACTGCCATAACAAAGTATTATACAGGCTGGGTGGTTGACTTAAACAACAGAAATTTATTTTGTTACATTTCTGGAGGCTAAAAGTCCCAGATAAGGTGTTGATGGAGTAGATTTCTTCTGAGGCTTTGTTTCTTTGCTCATAGATGGCCTTCTCTCTGTGCCTTCATGCGGTCTTTCCTCTGTGTAGCAGTTATACTGGGTTGAAACCTACCTTTTTGATGTCATTTTCCCTTCATTACCTCTATAAAGACTCTATCTCCAAGGACACATTCTGAGGTACTGGGACGTCAACCTAAGAAAATTTTTTTTTTTTTTTTGTCTTTTTGCTACTTCTTTGGGCCACTCCTGCAGCATTTGGAGGTTCCCAGGCTAGGGGGTCCAATCGGAGCTGTAGCCCCCACCCTATGCCAGAGCCACAGCAATGCAGGATCCGAGCCGCATCTGCAACCTATACCACAGCTCACGGCAATGCTGGATCGTTAACGCACTGAGCAAGGGCAGGGACCGAACCCACAACCTCATGGTTCCTAGTCGGATTTGTTAACCACTGCGCCACAATGGGAACTCCAACCTAAGAAATTTATGTGGGATATGAATCAGCGCATAACAAGCCCATTCACAGTTATCCATCAATTTTTTTTTCTGTATTTTTGTCCTTTTATGGCCGTACCCATGGCATATGGAGGTTCCCAGGCTAGGGGTCCAATCAGAGCTGTAGCCACTGGCCTACGCCACAGCCATAGCAGCACCAGATCCCAGCTGTGTCTGTAACCTACACCACAGCTTATGGCAACACTGGATCCTTAACCCACTGAGCAAGGCCAGGGATCAAACCCGCAACCTCATGGTTCCTAGTCGGATTCGTTTCTGCTGTGCCATGATGGGACCTCCCCATTAATTATATTTTCATATTGTTGTATCTATAGTTGTTTCCCTTTTCATTTATTTCACAGTGATTATTTTTACATTTTTTATTTCTCTTTTTATTTCCTTTGCTATATCTTGGGAGGGGGTTGTCAATTTTATAGTCTTTCCAAAGAGCTCCTTTTCTTTGGTTGCTTTTTTTTTTTTTTTTTTTTTTTTAAAGGGCCGTATGCAAAGCACATGAAAGTTCCCAGGCTAGCGGTCAAGTCAGAGCCACAGCTGCCGGCCTACATGACAGCCATAGCAATGCTGGATCTGAGCCACATCTGTAGCCTACACCATGGCTCATGGCAGTGCTGGACCCTTAACCCATTGACCAAGGCCAGGGATTGAACCTGCATCCTCATGGATACACAGCATTAACCATATTTCATGAGTTTTGATATGAAGTATTATATATATCCCTTGGACATTTATTTTCAATATTCCAGTGTAATTTTTTCTGAGAGTCTTGAGTTATTTACAGATCTTCTTTGACGTATGATAAAGTTATGTCCTGATAAACTCATCATAAATTGAAAATGTCCGAAGTTGAAAATGCGTTTAGTACACCTACTTTACCAAACATCGTAGCGTAGTCTAGCCTACCTTAAATGTGCTCAGAACCTTTGTATTAGCCAACAGTTGGGCAAAATGGTTGTTTGGGTACAGAAAGATTGTATGTTGGTGGTTTATGCTTGTGCTTGTGTGGTTGACTGGAGCTATGGTGGCTGCCACTACCTAGCATCACCAGAGTGTCATACAGCCTATATCATTAACCTGAGAAAAGATGAAAACTCAGAATTCAAAGTATGGTTTCTATTGTAGGCATATTGTGTTCATACCATCATAAATTTGAAATCTTTATGTTGAACCATTGTTAAGTAGGAGACCCTCTAGAAGTTTTACTTCCAAATGTGCTTTTTATTATATTTAAATTACCAAGTGTTAGCTTCATCGTGTTGTATTTATAGCATGTTGTGTGCTTAATATTAATTATGGTATTACTATATGGCCTAGTTCAAGGACATCTTTTGTAAGTTGTGTTTGGAAAGAACGTATGTTCTCTCATTGTTATGTATACTTTTTTGTTCAGTAGGTAAAACTTTTTTTTTTTTTTTTTTTTTGGTCTTTTTGCCTTTTCTTGAGCCGTTCCCGCAGCATATGGAGGTTCCCAGGTTAGAGGTCCAGTTGGAGCTGTAGCCGCTGGCTTATACCACAGCTCACGGCAACCTACTGAGCAAGACCAGGGATCGAACCCGCAACCTAATGGTTCCTAGTCGGATTCGTTAACCACTGCGCCACGACGGGAACTCCAGTAGGTAAAACTTTTTAATTGTTTTGCTCAAAATATTTGTCCAGTAGATGAAACTTTCTAATTACTTTGCTCAAAATCTTGGTAGCCTCATTGGTTCTTGCTTGGCTAATCTATCCATGATTGAAAGAGTTGGTTTAAATCTCCATTTCTGATCATGGCCTACTTAGTTTCTCATTATTTCTATAAATTTTGGCTATATATGTATATATATATATATAAATATACTAATAGATGCATACTCATTTAGAATCTTTTAATACTCTTAGGAAATACACTCTGTGTCTCATTACTCAGTAATTTTCCTTTTCTCTTATAATGCATTTTGCCTGTATGCGTCTTTTGTCTGAATTTACATACTCCAGCTACTTAGTTATTATTTTCTTTCAGCACTGTGAGGACTGTATTCCATTTCACTTTAAATGCAGTCAGAGTCTTTGAAAGATTGTAAGCAGGAGGTCTGCCTGATCAAGAATTCTGAGAAAATGGCATGGGCTTCTATATGGAAATGGATTAGAGGTTGCAAAACCCGGAGTCGGCTATTATAGGGCAGCATGAGATGGTAGGGGCTTGCCTTAGAGTGTTAGCACCTGAGATGGAGATAAAGAGAATGCATATGTTTCTGAGGGAGAACTGACAGGTATCGGTGATGAATGTCAAGGGTGATGTGTGAAAGAGTATGTATGAGTGATGATGCTTCAGTTGCTACCTTGAGCAACTCATTCCTTGAAATTACCATTTATCAAGTTTAAAGTGCTGGAGGAGCGTACCCTTAGTTCATTTTTGTACATGTTCCATTTATTTTTCAAAAAATATTAAGGATCTCTGAAGAATAGTTTTCATATTTGCTGCTTTAGAGGGGATAAAAATAAGCCTGATTGTGTATGGGTATGCTGTGAAAGAGCTTTCTGACAATTCCCATTTATTAATTCCTTAACTTTTTTCTTTTCTTTTTTCATTTTTTCATTTTTATTTTATTTATTTTTATTTTTTTGTCTTTTTGCCATTTTCTTGGGCCACTCCTGTGGCATATGGAGGTTCCCAGGCTAGGAGTTGAATCGGAGTTGTAGCCACCAGCCTACGCCAGAGCCACAGCAACGCGGGATCCGAGCCGTGTCGGCCACCTACACCACAGCTCACGGCAACGCTGGATCCTTAACCCACTGAGCAAGGGCAGGGACCGAACCCGCAACCTCATGGTTCCTAGTCGGATTCGTTAACCACTGAGCCATGATGGGAACTCCAACTTTTTTTTTTTTGATGACTCAGTGTGTACCTGGCACAATGCCAGGTGAGTTTGGTGAATATAGTATATGCCTGCCTGCCTGCCTCCCCAGAGCTCTGTAGTAAATGCAGACCAGCACAGAAACACTGTGTGGAAGAAGCTTTGGTCCTGGGACATTGCATGGCAGGGACACCCACCTAGATCTGGTCCAATAAGTATTGTGGAGATTTTTGAATGAAAATGGAAATGGCTAAATGAGACCTAAATATGAATTACAGCTATACCAAACAAAGGTTAGAACTGTGGAAAAAAACATAGGCAAGAAGATTATGGTTGAGCCGAAGAACTGTTAAAAAAGAATTAATAGGATTTAAAGAGAAATAATAACTCTTTGAGGGAAGGAGGAGTCAAATTATAATGCCTTATGATTAAAAAAATTTTTTTTTGTCTTTTGAGGGCTGCACCTGCAGCGTCTGGTAGTTCCTAGGCTAAGGGTTGAATCCAAGCTGCAGCTGCCGGCCTATGCTGCAGCCACAGCAATGCCAGATCCAAGCTGCATCTGCAAACTATACCACAGCTCACGGCAATGCCAGATCTTTAACCCGCTGAGTGAGGCCAGGGATTGAACCTGCATCCTCATGGATTCCAGTTGGGTTTGTTTCTCCTGAACCACAATGGGCACTCCAAAAGTTTGATATTTGTTGTGAAAACAGTGATGAGTTTGTGAAGAGGTTTAGGAAAGAAGCTTTCGTGACTGTGTGTTTGCATTTTAAAGAATTCTTTAGTATATGTAAAAAAGATTGAACTGGGAAGCAAGGGTGGACCACCAAGATAAAGGGCTGATGTTGCTGCTGTTTTGAACTAGGTCTAGGGCTGGTTATGGAGATGGAGAAAAATGGATGGATTTGAAGGATACTTAGGAGGTAAAGAAGTGAAGATTTATTTATTTAGTGTATGTGGTGTTGCAGAAAAGAAGGCAGTCCGAAACGATATCAAGATAGGGCTTGGGCTGCTAGGCAAGTGGTGCTACTGGGAGGATCAGGTTTGCAAAACACGGTGAGATGTTTTAACCTTGTGAGATTGGAATTTCCTATGATTTTCGAGTGGGTATATCTGGGCCTGTTGCTCAGGAGAGAGTTCTGGGTAAGGAACTTGGAAAATTGTTGGCACTTGAAGCTGTCAGAGTAAATGAGATCAGCCAAACAGTGTTTGTGGAAAGCAAAGAGAAAAGTGGGAGGATCACGTATGGAGGGAATTGATATATAATAAGTACAAAAGGCTATGGTGTAACGTTATGGAATTCAGTTAAGAAGATATAAACTGTTGATGGGATTTTTTTTTTTCTTTTCATGACCACGCATATAGCGTATGGAACTTCCCAGGCTAGGGGTTGAATCAGAGCTGCAGGTACAGGCCTACGCCACAGCCATAGCCATAGCCACAGCCACGTGGGATCCAAGCTGTGTCTGCAACCTATACCATAGCTCATGGCAATGCTGGATCCTTAACCCACTGGGAAGGGCCAGAGAACAGGAAAGTCTTGTTCAAGTGAGATGGTCATTGAAGAATAATGGCATGGAGCGTCAAGAGTCCTCCTGCAGTGGCTCAGGCCACTATGGAGATGCAGGTTTGATTCCTGGCCTAGCCAGTGAATTAAAGAATCTGGTATTGCTACAGCTGCAGATCGGATTCAGTCCCTGCCATGGATGCCATTAAAAAGAAAAAAAAAAAAGAGAGAGAGAGAAGATGGCTAATAATTGAATAATTGTGAAAGACAATGATTTAAGCAGAGGGAGTAATACAAACAGTCACACAGTGGGAGAAAAGAAGAGTATAACTTTAGAAAGCAATGAATAATTTAGGATAGAACAGAAAGGTCTGTTGGGGCCATTTTATAAAATACCTGTTGCATTATAATGTTAGAATACAGTTCAAGGTATTTGAATAAATTCCATTAGTGTACCTTGTAAAGAGGTCTGTCTTCCATTTATCTTATTAACTATGAGGTCACAGTTAACAATTTATTAGTTTTCCTTTTTATTCTTGATGTTTTTCCCCTTGATGTGATTAATTGAAATTCTTTAAGATGCTTTTTGAAAATCTGTTTCTTTTTTAAAAGAAATATTTAGGAGTTCTTGTCATGGCTCAGCAGAAGCAAATCTGACTAGCATCACTGAGGACACAGGTTCGATCCCTGGCCTCGCTCAGGGGGTTAAGGATCCAACGTTGCCATGAGCTGTGGTGTAGGTCGCAGATGTGGCTCAGATCCTATGTTGCTGTGGCTGTGGTGTAGGCCAGCAACTACTGCTCCACTTCGACCCTTCGCCTGGGAACTTCCATATCCGTGGGTGCTGGCCTAAAAGGACTAAATAAATAAATAGATAAAAATGATGTAAGGCATACAATAAATTATTTCTTTAAAAAATATTCAGGTTGTATTTAAGGAAATGTATTAACCCTGAATTCACTCATCTGATTTTACTCGTTTTATTATGTAAGTAAGATGCATTAATTATTAAATTCTTGTGTTTAGAGGGGAAAAAAGTGGTTGAAATGATGAAAGGTAATTTTAGACAGGTAATGTTGGCAGGTCTAAAATATTAACAGAAAATCGAGAGGGAATAAACAGGATAAACTTCTGTCTTTTCAGACTCTGAATTTATTAGGATAAATGGATTTCTAGAGTTATAAGGTTACTTTTGTATTACATACTAAACATGTAGTTGATTGGAATTTTAGATTTTTTGATGCAAACACTTGTTAATGGAAGAATTAATTTTTTTCAGTGAACATACAGTGATCATGTTACAATTGAAAATTCAATTCTTAAGTGTCAAGATTTCCTTTTACTGAATCAGTAGAGCAGTTAGCCAGTTTTATTGACTTTGTAACGCTCTCTGCCTGAGGCTCTGGAAAACTGGGGCACCTGTACTGATTTCTTAGAAGTTCGTCAACTAGTTATGCAGCAAAAGATTTAAATCAGTTTGATGTTCATCAGTTAAATCAGTTTGATCATGCTGGTTCTTTGCCATGGCTTTTTCATTCCGAGTTATTTCTTATTTTATCTCTTGGGCAATTAGAGTTCATTGTCAGGTAATGGTAAGAAAATATTGTAACATCCTGTATTCCCTAATATGTTTGGGTGCGTTAAACAGCTGCATTTATACTCTAAGGGAAGACTGATTTAATAAAAATTATTAGGTCATACTTTGCCTCAGCACT
This sequence comes from Sus scrofa, assembly GCF_054392235.1. NCBI lineage: Eukaryota > Metazoa > Chordata > Mammalia > Artiodactyla > Suidae > Sus > Sus scrofa. The sequence goes on along the minus strand of NC_139393.1, from coordinate 53,301,333 downwards.
TTGTCAAACTGAGTGCGAAAGTAGTCCTTTTGCCATAGTTTCTATGGTAATAATTTAGTTGACCGGATTATGTTACCGAATAGTTTATTTCATGAAAGGCTCATGGATGCTGTATTCCCTGACTTCCCCCATGCTTAAATATATTTCTTTTATAGTCAAAGGATATTTTGCTTTAAAAACTTGGGGTCCTACTTAGAAATCTGTAGGCAATGCCTTTTATCTTTTGGCATTGAGTGTTCCTGATAGAACAGTGAGGCTAGTCTGACACCCTCCCCAAGCTCCCTGCCATCTGAATGAATTGCTCTTTTCTGCCTGAACACCAGCAGAATATTTTAAACTTCAAATTCGGTGACTCAAGGATATAATTCTTTCGGATCAGTTTTTAACTATTATTTCCATCTGTTCTTCCCTCATGTTATGGAAAACTCATACTATCCTTACCTGAAGTATGTTTCTAGACCGTTTTGGGGTTCTTTCTACAGAATCAGCAGTTTTCAGTTCTTCATCCTTGTTCTCTTTCCTTCATTGAAAAAATACATTTGTCTTTCGCTGCTGTATTCACTGGAATTAAATTGTCTTTTTAAAAAAATGTCAATAGTTCAGAAAGTTCCTGCTGTGGTGCAGTGGGTTAAGAATCTGGCGTTGTCTCTGTGGCAGCACAGATCCCATCCCCGCCCTGCCAAAATGGGTCAAGGATCTGGAGTTGCTGCGGCTGTGTTGTAGGTCACAGCTGTGGCTCAGATTCTATCCCTGGCCCAGGAATTTCCATGTGCCATGGGTGTTGTCCCCCCAATTCAATTTTTAGTCGTATCTTCTCATATCTAGCCACATGTCCTCATTTCCTTGCTCTTTTTATTTTATTTATTAGCACTAAATTGATAAATGTTTGTCTTCAGTATGTTTTGATGGCTCTGCAACATCTTTAATTTCTATGGTATTATTTTATCATTTCATCTCTGAGTCCCTGTTCACTGATAATCATTTTCTAAAATCCTGGTATAATGGGAAGCTTTGTGTTTTGGGGTTGTGTTTTCTTTAGCAATGAGTGCTCTTTCTTTTACCTGTTTGCTTCTTTCCTTTCCTCTCTCTCCCCCATTCTGTCCTTCCTTTATCCTGTGACACTTTTGCATATTTCCTGTTCTGCTTCATCTTGTCCTGTTGGCTGAGATGGACTGTTGGTGAATCTTTCTTTTTTTTTTTTTTTTTTTTTTTTTTTTTTTTGTCTTTTTGCCATTTCTTGGGCTGCTCTCGCGGCATATGGAGGTTCCCAGGCTAGGGGTCTAATTGGAGCTGTAGCCACCGGCCTACGCCAGAGCCACAGCAACGCAGGATCCGAGCCGCATCTGTGACCTACACCACAGCTCAGGGCAACGCCGGGTCCTTAACCCACTGAGCAAGGCCAGGGATCGAACCCACACCCTCATGGTTCTAGTTGGATTCGTTAACCACTGAGCCAACAATGGGAACTGCGAATCTTTCTTCTTTTATTCTGTGGTTGAGACCTGTCTCATTTCCCCTGCTTTCCATATACTGAGAATTAGCCATTGTCTCTCTCCTTATGCCGTAATTCCAGGTGTGGAGTGGAAGGGCTTCATTCTAGGGAAGTAGAGGAGGGGGATGGGCTTGACGTGCAGGCTGTGTTCAAATGTTTTGTCCTTCTGTCCCCATTTTGGCCATGCGTGGACAGTGATGCCTTTTCAGAGGAGCACTCTGAAAGGTTTAGTTCTTTACAAAGGCAGCTATTTCTTGCCACTCAGCTGAAGTCCTTAGGGAGCTGGGTGGTGTTTCGTTTCATCCTGTGGCTTTCCTCTGCACACAGATGCATAGATTTTTATTTATTAAAGAACTGACAGTTTCTCTGCAGGGTAATTACTTGAAGTATTTAAGATTACTTTGAGGCCAATAAGGAACATCTTCAGTGTTAAATAACAAGGTAATTCTTACATTTTGTAGAGCAAAACGTCTTCAGAAATATCTAAAGGGGCTTTACGTTTCTCCTTTTTGTATATTGCTGTTGCATCATTTCCTGTTGCCACCGTAGAAACATCTTACTATAAAGTGGGTATCATTTTAAATTATTCCACTCATTAGGCATCTTGATTTTCTGCCTTCCTTGGTATTTCACCTTAAAATGATTACATATTTATAAAATAGGTACAGAAGCTGCACTAAATCATTATGACCAGGACTTTGTAGAAACAAACTCTTTTTAACTTCAGTGTATTTATCTCCTGGAAGGGGAACGGTCCTTTTTTTGGTGCTGATATAAATCTAGTTCTCACACAAGCGAAACATAGACCATCTTCCCTGTGCTCCTGGTGATTCATTAAGTCTCTAGAGTGCAAAAGGACAGTGGCGGGTCACACTAGGGCAAGGTTTTAGCCGGGAGTCTGTCACCTTGTATCGATCTGCTAGTTATTTGTTTCATTTATTCTTTGAAGTTGCTCCACTGTAGCTGTGATTACTGTGGATTCCATCAGAGACATTCAAGGCGAGAAAAATACACTGAAATTTATGCAGTTTACAAAAACAAACAGAAATCAACCTTCATATGCAATTGATTTTGTTTACGGTAAGTGCAATTAATGTGTTTTCCCTTCTATTGAGATGGCCCATAAGGAAGTTATTCGTCATATGTCATAAAGATTGACTGTGAATGAGGAACCACTGGGTGCTGTTCTAAATGATTATCGTTAATCACTTGTGTTGCTAATGCGATTGATTGTATTAATTATAGGGAACCACACTTTGAAGACTATTTTAAAGACCGTTCATAATTCTTTAAAGGCACATTCACAATGAAAAGTTTATCAGGATAATGGGCGAAGTTTCATTTATTGTCAGTGTTTCTTTATCCTGATGCATCAAAACTCACACAGTGTTAGAATGGTCCTAAATTCTCATGCTGTCTTTAACAGGTTGCTGTGATTTTACATACTCATACATATTAATTTTCTCTCTCTCTCTGTCCTGTCTTTTTTTTTTTTTTTCTCAGAGTAAAGCATTCCAGAATTTTAAGGTTTTCTTTGGCATCATAACTTGACATCATTCTTTTCCTGAAAGTATTTTTGTACCATTTGCTTTGATTTAATAAATATTTATTGATTCCATAACACCAAAAATATGATAATTTGGCTGGTGTTGTTATACAACCAGTTAATTTGTAAGTGGGAAACAAACTAGCAAACAAAAACTTTTAAAACCCCTATCAATTCAGGTAGGAAAAAAATCTATTAGCTGTATTTATTCATAATTCATTTTGCCACCATGAACATAGGATTCTCACTGTCAGTAGTTATACACAAAATCTAAAAAAATGATGGTGATGAAACTTACATAGCCATGTTAATTAAGAAGGAGTTTGTTTTGAGTTTCAGGAGGTGTACTCAACAAGCACTTCTTAATCTGGAACTTTTAAGGAACCAACCTCATGGTTTATGGTTTAGTTAACTTTTTTTGTCCTGGAGCATATGCAGGTGGAACAAACCTGGGGAAGGGTGATGTAGCCCAGATAAATTATATATGCACTACAGTGTTGCCTAAGAACAGAGGTCAATGGTTTTCCAGTCTCTTGTAATATATAATTGTGCCTTCATAGAGTCTTGCAGCTTATAAGAGGCTTTGTCTGGCTTTTGGTCCCAGAGTTTATTTTGTTAAGGTAGTTCGGGTATTTGAATTGCATTAGGTCTCTCCCCCAAATTAGTAACATCAGCAAGAACCCTTAAATGTGTTTGTGATTGATGGCTTATTCAAAAGATCCAGCATGTGAAGATTTTAATTTATTATGCTTAACTTTTTGACTCCCTATTTGATTTTATCTTTTTTTGGCTTCTGTTTTTATTGATACAGTACATATTTTTTAAAATAGCCTAGTTTTTTAATCCCTTGCCAAGTTCTGATAACTTTCTCATTTTGTGGTATTATTGTTTATAAATTTTTACCATTTGCAGTTGGTATAAACTTAACTTTGAAAACCACTAACAACTTCTGTTTTTCAAGGATGCCCTCCCCCAGTTGACATTAGTGGGGTTTTTTTGTTTGCAGCTTATGCAATTTTTTTTAAAAAAAACATTCCCTGCCCTTCTGCTACTTCCAGACCTTGATTTAACCCATTAAAAATGGGTACTTTTGACAGCATCTGTACTGGGAAATGGTTTCCAAATAAAACATTTGTGAGAACACACAAACAATTTATTTGGGTACATCTCAGAGCCTAAATATTTGATTTAGCTGCCAGTATGTGCTTTATTGGCTAATGTTTCTACAGTGTTTCCACATTTTTATAGGCTGGCAGCCAAGCTGTCCAACAGTCTGGTACCTCTCAGGGAGTGAAAGTGGGTGTGTCTGTGGGGAGTTGGTAGCGCTAGAATGCTCTTTTGTATAGCCAGTTGGCTTCTGTTAGGACTGGCAGAATTTCACCTTATCAACCTAGAAGCATATAGATACTAATGAGCTTCATGACCTGTCCAAAGTGGCTTGAGGAAGAAGCCCACTCAGATCCCCTGTGACATTGATCCAAGGAGCTCAGAACTCAATCATGTTGGATTTTAAGTAGTCAAGACATTTGGTACAACTGAGAGCTAATAATGTCTTTCTTGTACAAAGATATTATGCTAAAAAAAATGCTTTTGTAGGAGTTCCCATTGTGTCTCTGTAGTTTAGGGCTCCAGCATTGTCTCTATGAGGATGTGGGTTCCATTCCTGGCCTCGCTTAGTGGGCTAAGGATCTGACATTGCCACAAGGTGTGGTATAGGTTGCAGCTGCTTGGATTTAGTGTTGCCATGGCTGTGGCACAGGCCTCAGTCACAGCTCCTATTTGACTCCTAGCCCAGGAATTTCCATATGCCATAGGTGTGGCTGTAAAAATAAAAAAATAATTTTGTAGTGCTGTGTGGTTTATAAAGTGCATTTTCATGTGTTCTCATTTGATCAATAAGGAAAAAAAATCTCATGAGATGGTATTATATCCATTTTATAGATAAGAAAGCAGTCTCAGAAGCTGGAAGTGACACTCTGGGTTTAAATCCTTATCATTGGGTTCCATCTTTTGTGTCTTCTCACTGTGCTACACAGGAAATAAGGCATGGTCCATGATAGATGGACTGAGTTGATATAAGGCAGAATTGCATCAAATAGCTCTCAAAGACCCAAGAACTCTGCATGTACCATCAGCATCAGGAGGTCACTCAGCAGTGGGCACTTGTTGATCATAACTAAGCACTGCAGGATTTGTGAAGTTTTGATTAGATAATATCTGAAATTTTAAGTAGGTCTTTGATAAGAACAAAAAATGGAGAAGTGAAAATGCACACTTGTACCTATATAATAGGTAGACATAAAAAATATGTTTTCTCTGTGTGTGTGTGTTGTATTAAAAGAAAGATTTGATGATAATCCCGTGAGAAAGATTTTGAGAATGGTATATTGTTAGTCAACTGGCATCAATGAAAGGGCTTCTGGCCCATGTATGTGGTGAGTGTTTTCTGTAGATGTGCTTGGTGTCAAGCAATGTAACAGCAACTTGGGATACAAAGATAATCCATTGGGTTCATCCCTCAAGAAGAACTGGTAATCTAGTGGAGGACCAGAGTTCAGTAGAAGAAATGGCACCTTCAGTTTGATAGATGCTGTGGATTGAATTGTGGCACCCCCATCCACATGTTGAAGCCCCAACCTCCGTGAAACAGTATTAGCAGGTGGTGCCTTTAGGAAGCAAGGAGATCATAAGGGTGAAACCCTCCTGATGAAATTAGTGCCCTTAGAAGAGGCAATGGGACAGAGAGATCTCCCTCCCCATGTGGAGACACAGCTGGAAGAAGGCCATTTGCCAGCAGAAAAGGGAGGTCTCACCAGGAACCACATAGACCAGCACCTTGATCTTGAGACTTTTCAGCACCCCCAGATGATGAGAAATAAATTCCTATTGTTTAAGCCCCCCAGTCTGTGAGATTTTGTGATCACAGCCTGTGATGACTAATATAGTCGGGTTAGAGCCATCTTGACAGATCCATGTCTGATCAAGGGCTCGAAGGATGAGTAATAGTTCTGTTACCAAAGGAGTAGGAAAGGGTATTCCTCCCAAGATAAACCAAGTCTGGGCATGACCTAATGTGTAGAAGGGAATGCAAAAAATTCTCGTGGTTGCACATTGTTGGGAGAACTGGAGGCGAGGTTAAGCTGGCACCTGTTTGCCAACAGTCCTCTGGAATGCAGGAGATATAGGCAGGCACTGTACATGACACCCAGTCTAGTGGCTTTTACCCCTTTTTCTACTTCTGTATCTTCCATGTTGGGTTTATACCAGTCAGAATAAAATGTCGTCATTCACAATACTTATCTCTGACATGCTTTAGAAATGTCTGAGAAGGTAGGTTTTGTATTCTGACCCTTCATTAATTTGGATCCATATTTTTTGGCCATTATTTCTCCTTCCTCTTTTTCTCCCTCCTCCTTATACATTCACACATAGAATGTGAGTCCTAACTCAGCAGTAGCCCAATATTTCCATTGGATTAGTATTGTTCAGCCCCAATGTGGCAGAGAAAAATTGAGAATGTTTGCCTTAATCACTAAGAAGATACACACACACACACACAAATTGAATTGTATAGTAAGGAATCAGAGAAGACAGCTAGATGTTACAAGGTATATTCACTTTGCCTATATGAGAATATGTTGCATGCCTAAATATCTGTATTACTTTCCATGCATGTTTAGCTGGCTTATTTTTTAAAAATATGCAACAGCTGAGAAGCAGCAGATTTGCATTGAGCATTTTAGCAAAGAAAAGGACTTTAAGAGTCACCTAGTTAAATTTCCTTGTCTTACTTAGGCCCCAGAATGTTAAATGACATATCCAAGGTCACTTAGCTAGAATAATAACCTCAATGAACTTGACTCTTAGTCCACTGTTCTTTCTATTCCACCATAGGGCAGAAGGAGCATCTATTAAAAAACATGGCAATATTGAGAAGTAAAAGCCTGACGATAAAATGCAGATATAAGAAGTCAAGAAGCACAATAGTTTCAGGTCATTTGGTGTAGACACACTTCAGTGGGTCCTGAGGTTATCTCTTTATGCAGCATGGCAGAGTCATTGAGGTTCATAATTACTGGTCTGAGTCATCAAGAAAACGTTATCTCCCTTACCTTCTATGGAAAATATATTAGGAATATTTCCATCCCGAGTAGTTAGTATTTTTTCTTTACAGATCTCATGGTTTAAGGCACAGAAGGCATGAGCGCCTCAGGAGAAGCCCTCCTTCCCCCCACTTGACTTGTCTTGTAAACTAGTTGGTCTCTTAACCTCCACACACACTCCTCATTCTTCTGTCCTTTGATACCACCCAGCTTGAGTTGTGTTATGGGACTGTATTTTCCAGTCTTGGATGAATCCTTCATCTTGGCATTTCTGTGGCTCTCTTCACTGATTCAGTCTCATTTTCTCAGTTTTGGTGACTAGCAGAACCCTATTTCAACTGGCCATTCTTGGTGCAACCCTTTTCGCTGCTAACCTTTCCACCTTCTACTTTTTACTAGGCTGGGAAACGGATTCCCAGGCCAAAAATGCATTTAATTAGTAGCTTAGGAAATGTTCCATTTGTATTCACAGGAAGTTATCAGGAAACCAAATTCGTGGTCTTTCTAAAGCAAAGGTACGTGTCAGAATTGATTGTTTTGATTTGCCTTTAACCATATCTGGGCATTTTCGTCTGTAAAACTTGCAAGTAAACATGTATAACATTCTCAAAAGGCACTATCATGTCTTTGACATAGTTTGGTGGATTGAAGTGGCTGAAATGTGAAATAAATGAACGTGCAAAAGGCAGAAGTTATTTGTGCATCGCGGAATGTTAACTAATATTCTACTCTGTTGCCTGAGTAATGTCGTGCCAGATGGCTGGGCATATAAATTCAAGGTCATGGGGTTTCAGTGCTGGGCGGAAGACCTTAGGGGTTGCATTCTCTCGAATAAGGTAAAGGATTGTGGAGGATCAGGGGCCATGCATGGAATGGACTACTTTGTGTGTCACTGAGTGAAAATTGTATTTGGCTCAATCCTTTTGCACATGGAGCTGCAAGAGGCCACGAAGGTTAGGACTGCATTCAAACTGTCCTCAAATGAAAGTTGGCTCCCCTTTTGTTATAAATCCCCAAGGAAAAGAGAGTCCATGACCTTGGCTGACTGCACATTTCAGAACTTCACAATCACACTTGTAAGGAGTTCTTCCTAAACCCCATTCCTAATCCTACCTCTTTCAGTTTGTTTCTTTTCTCTGGCATATTAAACACACACACACACACACACACACACACACACACACACACACACACACACACACACACACAGAAAACTTGTATTGTTCCTCCCCCCCCATAAGTGTGTCTGTCAAAACAAGATAAACTCATGATGTACTCATTAGGGAAATAGGAGACCTAAAAAGTCAGAGACAAGAATAGTAAAACTACTGTTATTTTCATTACTCTCAGAATAACTTCTTAAATGCTATTTGTATTTTGATTTTTATACCTGAGAATATATAGTACCAACCTGTGTATGTCTATGGGCCTATTTCCACATCTTTTGGAATGATCCTTTATGGTATTTTATTTTATAGCTGTATGATCATTGATTTAAACACTGTCCTATTTTTGGACATTCATTTTGTTTCCAAGGTTTATTAGTAATTACAAACAGCAGATAAATATAAATATTCTTTTGCACACCCTTAATTATTACCTTAGGATGACTTCAGGAGTTAGAATTGCTAGAGCAAAAGGCATGTGCATTTTATGGCTTTTAATATTTTCTGCCAAATTGCCCTGTAGTTTACAGCCCCACCTACAAGATTAGGTGCTCCACCTGCTCTTAATTAATTTACATTGCAGCTACATCCTAAGAACTTGGAAGATATAACTCACTGGCAGGAGACCGTCATTTCCGAGCTCGAAGAACAGGCTTAATCACCATCATCCTTTTCCAATACTGAAATTCCTGTCACCTCATGCCTTTTGGTTAAAGTGAGGAATTTTAATATCTTTATTCTCTTTTTGAAAAGGGAATCGAGTAGTAAAAAGGGGAAAGGAGTTTTGGAGCCAGGTGCAACCGTGTGTGTGGATGATCTCTGTATTTCCTACCCCAGGAACTTAGACTCAGCTCCCATAATATTCCTTTGTAGCTTGTGGGCAGAGGGATCAGAAATAACTGGGTAGCTATGAGTGCATGGGTTCTGGATGGGTGACGACCAGGAGTCCCATCTATCCTATTCTGTTCTGCAAACCCGAGAAGTTTGTCTCTGTGTAAAATGGGAACAGAGGTAGAGACTGGAAGCCCTGTACATGTTAGAAAAATCAGGCTAATGCCATTTCTAAGTTTTATGGAAGGGTGAAGAAATAGGCCATCAAAAATAAATTGTGCTTTTGCAAATGAACCTTTCCACAAAAAAGAAAATCATGGACTTGGAGAACAGACTTGTGGTTGCCAAGGGGGAGGGGGTGGGAGTGGGATGGACTGGGAATCTAGGGTTAATAGATGCAAACTATTGCCTTTGGAATGGATTAGCAATGAGATCCTGCTCTATAGCACTGGGAACTATGTCTAGTCACTTATGATGGAGCATGATAATGTGAGAAAAAGTAATGTATACATGTATGTGTGACTGGGTCACCATGCAGTACAGTAGAAAATGGACAACACTGTAAACCAGTTATAATGGAAAAAAATAAAAATCATTATAAAAAAATAAATAAATTGTGCTTTTAAAATGCAGTCCCCTTCCTCCCTCCTTCCTTCCCTTCCTTCCCTCCTTCCCTCCCTCCCTCTGCATCCTGCACCCTTTGCTGCAGCTGCAGCAATGCTAAGTCCTTTAACCCACTGCATGGGCTGGGGAATTGAACCCATGCCTCATTTGTGACCTGAATGGCTGCAGAGACAGGGCCAGATCCTTAACCCACTGTGCTACAGTGGGAACTCCAAAATGCAATATTTCTTATGGAGACTTTATTAAAATATTCTCCCCTGAAGAGTCTTTTGTCTGAAGTTAATATAATATTAAGAAACATAAGAATGGATTTTTTAAGGAAAATTTACGTTTGATGGTGGCAGTATTTATCTATTAACGTGTAAAGCTGTTGATGATGCTTCGATGTATAGCATGATGTTTTTAAAATGAAAAAAAATTTCTTTTATTGAATTATAGTTGCTGTATAATATATGTTAACACATGTACAACGTAGTGACACACAATTTTTAAAGGTTATGCTTTACTTACAGGTATTATAAAGTAGTGGCTATAGTCCCTGTTTTGTGCAGTATATCCTTATAGTTTATTTTATACCCAGTCATTTGTACCTCTTACTCCCTAATCCCTATAGTGCCCCTCCCTCCTTCCTTCTCCCCACTGGAAACCACTAGTTGTTCTTTGTACCTGTGAGTCTCCTAGCTCTTTATTGTTGTTTTGACTATAACCTAGCTATGCTGAGGGTATTTGATCCTAAGGCAAAGCCTTTCAATGAGTATGGCGTCAAGTCACACTGGTTCACCGTATATGGGCTGCAGGTATCCATCCCTTGAGCATTTGAGACAAGCTGCCAAGAGGCCAGCCTTGTCTGATTGCCCCACGGTGTGGTAGAGCCATTCTTTGTGCTGTATGTTCCATGATGTAAAGATAGCTGGGAAGCACTGCTTTATAGATCTGTTGTGGCTTTTGGCTCTCTTGGAAAACTGTAGGTTCCGATCAACGTAAATGTATCTGAGCATCGTCCTCAGCCTCCTGTAGATTATTACTCTGATACCATTTGAGGGAGAATTGAGTGATGCAAAAAGTTTTGAGATAAACACTAGAACTAGAGTAGATGAAAATTATTTAAGATTCTCATAGAGTGATTCTGAAATTCAAGGGGTAGTTTTGGTATCTTTAGTCCCCTTGACCCTGGAAAAAAAAGACCCAGTGAGGCTTGGTTTTATAATCCTGTGTTCTTGAACAGTACGACAAACAATGAGAGATGCACAGATAATCAGTCATGGGTAAGAGCCCTTATGGACCTGCTTTTTTATTTTTATTTTATTTTATTTTGTGTCTTTTTCAGGGCCGCATCCTTGGCATATGGAGGTTCCCAGGCTTGGGGTCGAATCAGAGCTGCAGCTGCCAGCCCACACCACAGCCACAGCAACGGCAAATCCGAGTCACGTCTGCAACCTACACGACAGCTCACAGCAAGACCAGATTCTTAACCCACTGAGCGAGACCAGGGATTGAACCTACGTCCTCATGGATGATAGATTCTTTTCCGCTGAACCATGACGGGAACGCCTGGACCTGCTTCTTAATATTTGTATTTCCTTGACCCTTGGCTGTAATGTAGGTAAGGTATAAAAAAGTACCAAATACCTAGGTTTCCTCTTAAATGTTCCACCACAGCACAGCTCATGTTCTCATTGTCTAAGGTTTGAATGGGAAGATTCTGAGTGATATAAAATTAGACATTAGGCATTTGTACCAATACTTCAGGAAGGATCGTTCTACTTTTTCCAGTTAGTTTGCATATTTGTTGACTTGACTGGTAATAAATTGTAAAAATAGACCCATGAGTCGAACCTCAGACTCTGTTATTACTGTTTCCATCTAATCCCTGAGTGAGATGTTTTCCTCCCATCTCACTGAGGGCTGGGGTATTTGTTTGTTAATTCTCCTGGATATTTGCACTTATAAACCAGGGAACCGAATTTTAACCTTCTGAGTTGTACATGGGTTCTTATTTAGAAACTAATAGCTTGAAGAAATAATAAATGTAGGATGCTGTGTCTTGTGATTGTGTTTAGATAACTATATTACCATTTTTATATTGCTTTGCCTTTGACAGCTTACTTTTCCCCAAAATGTTAAAGTTTGCCCAAACGAGTATGTTTGTTTATTTATTTATTTATATTAAAAAAAGAAATTTATTTCTTTTTAGGGACGCACCTGCAGCGTACAGAAGTTCCCAGGGCTGGGGTTGAATCTGAGCTGCAGCTGCCGGCCTACAGCAACACAGGATCCAAGCTGCGTCTGTGACCTACACCATAGCTCACAGCAATGCCGGGCCCTTAACTCACTTAGCAAGGCCAGGGATCGAACCTACATCCTCATGGATATTAGTCAAGGTCTTAACCTGCTGAGCCACAACAGACACTCCCCCAAACGAGTATTTTAAAATGAAAAATTTATTTTTTTGATGATTTTTGTGTTGACCAAGTATTAACTCATCACAAGACCTTTCCATATAGAGAAATAGAATTATTTTGTTACATCCTTTTAAAATTAAAGGGGTAATTGGTAGAAAGAAACGTTTTAAAAACTTGGTTGAGTGACTTGTCCTTTTTGTTAGGAGATGTAAGACGTACTACCTGAAACTGTTTTTTTCATGTTTTTATAATGTGCTCAAAAATTGGAAGCAGATTGGGAAGTTAAGCTTTGTCAAGGCAGAGTGCTGTGACTCAAAACCACCCCCTGGACATTTTTCAGAGATAGGCAAATCAAATTCATATATATATGTGTCTGTGTGTATATATCAGATATGACATATATGTATATACACATCTTGTGTGTATATGTATATGTGTGTATATATCAGCTATGTCATATATATGACTGTATATATATATATACATATGTGTGTATATATAATACATCAGATATGACTTGTATTTGTATATATATACATACATAAGTGTGTATATATATTATATATCAGATATGGTATATATTTGTATATATATACATGCATATGTGTGTATATATAGTATATATCAAATATGACTTATATACAAACACAGGCACATGTACGTATATCTATATCCTTCTCGTATCTTCTGGCATAACAGTGACTATTTTGTTGATTTATTCATTTGTATTTTATTATAACAAGTACACTGGGTGACAGATTTCTTTACTGTCAGGAGAAAAATGGTTAAATGCAGAATGATGTATTTGCCCACGCTGCCTAGTATTTCAGGTTCTTCGCCAATCCCTTCTATCAGTCTTGACAGAATGTGTTTATAATGAATATAATAGAATAATGTTTAAAGCATTATTCTAAGTCACCTTTAATATAAATTAGTGTGGAAGGCTGGCCTGTTTCTTCATAACTCTAATGATAGCACTTTGCTACTTGTGATAGTTTTATAGACTTGGCAATAGTGCTTACCTTTAGGAATCATGCTTTTATAAGTCTAGGTATTATTTCTGATGTCCTCTGAAGGAAGAAATGTGCTATAGAATCGCCCATTTACTTTTAACTGCTCTTTGAGATCAGTCTACAGAATATATTTTTTCTTTAATTAAAAAAAATGGCATTTGTGATTAAGCTTACAATAGAGAATTTTTTTAAATCAATAAACTATTTTTAGAGCAGTTTTTGATTGACAGCAAAATTGAGCAGGAAGTATAGAGTTCCTACATACTCCCTGTCTCCACCTGTGCCCAACCTCCCCAACTGTCCCACCCCGCACAGGGTATATTGGTTACAATAGCTGTACCTATGTTGATACATCGTCATAACCCAAGGTCAGCAGTTTACATTAGTTTGCTTTTGGTGCTATAAATTCTGTGCATTTGGAGAAATGTATGATGTCAGGTACTCACCATTTTAGTGTGACGTAGAATAGTTTCCCTGCTCTAAAAATCCTTTGTATTCTGCTTCTTCATCCCTCCTTCCCCCTCAACTCCTGGAAACCACTTATCTTTTTGGCTGTTTCTATAGTTTTTCCTTTGCTGGAATTTCATATAGCTGGAATCTTGCAGTAGATAGCCTTTTAGGATAACTTTCTTTCACTCAGTGATGACACCTGTTTAAATTTTTTCCATGTCTTTTCATGGCTCCATAGCTCATTTCATTTTAGTAATGTTTCATATTCCCTTGTCTAGATGTAGCATGCTGTATTCATTCACCTCTTGAACTATATCTTGGTTGCTTTTAAGTTTGGCAGCTGTGAATAACACTGTTAGAAACATCAATGTGTAGGTTTTTGTATGGACAAAAATGTTTGATTCATTTGGATAAATTCCAAGGAGTGTGATTGTGGACACTCTCGTCAAAGTATGTTTTGTTTTGTGAGCAATCCTCAAAATACCTTCTTAAGTGGCTGTACCACTTTGCATTGCAACCAGTAATGTATGAGAGTTCCCATTGCTCCACATTCTTGTCAGCACTTGGTTTTGTCAGTTTTGGTCAGTGTTTTAGGTTTGGGCCATTTTATTTAATTTTTACTTTTTTTTTTAATTTTAAGGGCTGTTCCTATGGTATATGCAAGTTCCCGGGTGGGGAGATTGAGTTGGAGCTGCAGCTGCAGCTGCAGGTCTAGCCCACGACCATAGCAATGTGGGATCCAAGCTGTGTCTGCAGCCTACACCACAGCTCACGGCAATGCCAGATACTTAACCCACTGAGCGAGACCAGGGATCAAACCTGCGTCCTTATGGATAGTAGTTGGGTTTGTAACCCACTGAACCACAGTGGCAGCTCCCAGATTTTGGCCATTTTAAATAGGTGTGTAGTGTATCGCATTGTTTCAGTTTGCAGTTTTCTAGTGATTTTTTTTTTTTTTTTTTTTTTTGTCTTTTGTTGTTGTTGTTGCTATTTCTTGGGCCGCTCCTGCGGCATATGGAGGTTCCCAGGCTAGGGGTGGAATCGAAGCTGTAGCCACCGGCCTACTCCAGAGCCACAGCAACGTGGGATCCGAGCCGCGTCTGCAACCTACACCACAGCTCACGGCAACGCCGGAACGTTAACCCACTGAGCAAGGGCAGGGACCGAACCGGCAACCTCATGGTTCCTAGTCGGATTCATTAACCACTGCGCCACGACGGGAACTCCTCTAGTGATATTTGACATATAACATTTTTGTATGTTTACTTGCTGTCTGTGTATCTTCTTTGTTGCGTTGTCTGTTAAGGTCTTTGACCCATTTTTTAAATCAGGCTGTTTTTTGGTTTTGTTTTTTTGCAAATACTTTCTCCTAGTCTATGGCTTCCCTTCTCATTCTCTTGAATGAGATGTAAAGTCCATGTTATGAATTATTTCTTTATTGGGTTGTTACTTTGGTGTTATATTTATAGAGTTATCCCCTACCCAGGGTCATCTAGATTTTCTCATATCTTTTAGGAGTTTTGTAGTTGAATATTTTACATTTAGGTCTTGATCCATTTTGAGTTAATTTTTGTGATGAGTATAAAGTCTGTATCTAGAGGGGGTTTTTGGTTGTTTCTTTTTGTTCTTGCACATGGTTATCCAGTTTTCCAGTACTGTTTGTTGAAAAGACTGTCTTTGCTCTGTTCCATTGTATTGCCTTTGTTCTCTGTCAAAGATTAGTTGGCTCTATTTATATGCGTTTGTTTCTGGGCTCATTGATCTATTTGTCTATTGATTTACCAATACATGTGTCCTTGATTACTGAAGCTTTATATTGTCTTGAAATTGGGTACTGTCAATCTTCTGAATTTGTTCTTCTCTTTCAGTATTGAGTTGGCTATTCTGGATCTTTTGTCTATCCATACAATTTTAGAATCAGTTTGTCAATATCCACAAAATAATTTGCTAGAAGTTTGATTGGAATTGTGTTGAATCTAAAGAGCAAGTGAGAAAAACTGATATCTTGCCAATATTGTCTTCCTATCCATAAACAAAGGGTATCTCTCTATTTATGCTTTTTATTTCTTTTATCAAAGTTTTATAGTTTTTGGTATACAGACCTTGTATATATTTTGTTAGGTGTAAATCTAAGCATTTAATTTTGGGGAGAGCTACTGCAAATGGTAATATGTTTTAAAATTCAAATTGTTCATTTGCTGGTATATAGGAAAGTGATTGACTTTTTATATTAACCTTGTATTTTACCACCTGTGATAACTGTTGATTAGTTTCAGGAGTATTTGGTTGATTCTCTGGGAGTTCTACATATATGATCTTGTCATGTAGACACAAAGAGAGTTTTACTTATTCCTTTTCAGTCTGTATACCTTTTATGCCCCTTTCCTGTCTTTTCTAGAGCATGAGCTAGGACTTCCAGTATGCTGTTGAAAAGCAGTGTTGAGAGTTTACATCCCTGCATAGTTCCTGATCTTATGGAAATTTGTGACTTCTCATCATTATGTATGATGTTAGGTGTAGGTCACTTGCAAATGTTTATGTTAGGGTTCTCTATAATAATAGAACCAGTGGGATACATATGCAGAAAGATAAGAAGATTTAATATAAGAATTGGTTCAGGCAAGTAGAGAGTTTGAGATATGCCGCAGTATGCCATCTGTAAGCTGCGAAGCCAGGAAAAATTGGTGATATCATTCAGTCCAATTCTGAAGGCCTGAGAACCAAGGGAACTAATAGTGTAAGCCCTAGAATTTCAAGGGTGGATAACCAGACTCTTGGAGGTCTCAGAGCAGGGGGAGATCAATGTCCGAGTTAAGAAGAGAGATAGAGAATTTGCCCTTCCTCTGCCTTTGTTGGTCCTTCTGGGCCTTCAGTGGATCTGTTGATGCCTGCCAATTGCGGACATAGGTAGGGTGGATCTTCTTCACTCAGTCTACTTAATCAAATACTAACTCTTATGGAAACGTCCTCATGGACCTGCCTAGAATTAAAGTTTTACAAGCTATCTGGGCATGCATTTTAGCCAAGTCAAGATGACGTATACAGTTAACAATTTCTTTGTCAAGGTGATGGAGTTCCCCTCAAGCCCTACTTTATGGAGAGTTTTATTATTATTATTATTATTAATGTTAGATTTTGTCACATGCTTTTTTTTGCATGTATTGATATGATTATGATTTTTTATTTTACTTTAGCCTATTGATGTGAGGGATTATATTTGATTTTCTAGTGTTGAACCCGCCTTACATACCTTGGATAAATCTCACTTGGATGGGGTGTATAATTCTTTTAATACGTTGTGGCATCCATTTTGTTAATGTTCTGTTGAGAATTTCTGCAGCTATGTTTATTAGAGAGATTAGGCTATAGTTTTCTTTTCTTGAAATGTCTTTGGTTTTGATAAAATGATAATACTGGTAGCATATAGTTGCGTCTTGTTTTTTGATCCACTATGACAATCTGTGTCTTTTAACTTGTATATTTATTCCATTAATATGTAAAGTAATTATTTTAGTTAGATTAATATCCACCGTATTTGTTACTACTTTCTGTTGGTTGCAGTTGTTCTTTGTTCTTGTTTTTCTCTTACACATTTTTTCTACCTTTTGTGGTTTTAATTGAACATTTTGTGTAATTTTATTTTCTCTCCTTTCTTAGTATATTGGTTATATTTCTTTTTTGATTTGTGTTAGTACTTACCCTCAAGTTTGCAGTATATATTTATGACTGATACAAGTCTGCTTTGTTTCATAGATAGTGCAAGTACTTTATAATAAAAAAAAAAAATTGATTCCTTCCTCCTTGATCTGCCCATGAAAGGCATTCCTCTTTTCTGTTACTATGTTTTTGACCACTTGCGTTTCTTTTTGAGTAGTTCTTAGAATTTCTATTTCTCTGCTTACATTATTCATCTGTTCTTGAATGCCATCTACCTTTTTATTTGGCTGTGCCCATGACATGTGGAAGTTCCCGGGCCCAGGATCAAACCCATGCCACAGCAGTGACAGCACTGGTACCTCAATCCCCTGAGCTACCAGGGATCTCTGTATGTTGTCTACTTTTTAAATAGAATCCTTAGCATATTAATCATTGTTTTAAAAATTCTTTGGTTATTTCAGTATTCCTGCCACATCTGACTTTGGTTCTGGTGTCTCTTCAGTCTCTTCAGACTGAGCTTTTGCTCGTTAGTATGCTTTGTATTTTTTTGGTTGAAAGGTAGACATAAGATACTGAATAAAATGAAGTACTGTGAGTAGGGTCTTAGTAATATAGTTGGAAGATGTAGGAGGAGAGGAGGTATTCTGTAGTCCTATGGTGGGGTCTTAGCCTTTTGGTCAGCATGTGTCTCAGCTGTGTAATTCACTAGTGCTTCTGAGTCCTCCCCATCCCTCTTACTTGGGACAGGATAGCTCCAGGAGTAGGAGTTGTGTATTTCCCTTCCTGCAGGTAGGTTATGTGCTGGTAAGACCCATCAGTCAGGCTCTGGTAAGAGTTTCTTTGGAGGGAAGTTCTTGTTAAGAATTTAGTGCTCTGACATATTCAAATGGAAGTCCTCCCCGGGATGGGAGTATTTAGAGGATTTTTCTCCAATACTCACTGTAAGGAAATGGTGCAGTTCCCAGAGACTAAATCTTGAAAAGTGTGGGGACCTCCTATAAACTGGAGTTTTTTAACTCTCAGGTTTGCTCATCCTGAGCCTCCAGTAATTCTTCAGTAACAGTTCAGTTTTCTCTACCCCAGTACTGGTTTCCAAAGAGGCTGTGGTTCAGGGATTTCTGCTCTGGCAAGTTGTGGTTCTCTGCATCCTCTTGTCTTTCTTTGGAGCTGTGGTTTGCCTTATGACCTCACTTCTTTGATAGGTCTAACAAAAGTTGTGAGTTTTGTTTATTCAGGTTTTTACTTGTTATTATGATGGATTGATGACCTTAAGCTTCTTACATGGTGGATCAGAAATTGAAAGTCTGAGGATATTTTTAATTCTTCGAAAAAATGCAGTGTTGAGAACCCAGTTCTTTTCTACATAACTCTCTAGGAATTTTCTCAAATAACAATTCCAGTATAGTTGTGTAATCAGAGAATGTGGCCTTAACATGTAAAGGCCCAGAGAAGTGGGAGAGCTACACAAAGGGCAGAGAGTAAGTAAATTGTCTGTGGTTATTTTCTAAGATAGACTCTTTTGTTTAAAATTCTGACAAGTATAAATCTTTTTTGCTCCAGTACTTTTTCAGGTAAGAACAGATAAGATTAATTTTTCCGTAAGACAAAAATCTTTTAAAATACTGACTACTGACTACTTAATGTAGTCCCTGACTTCTCTAAATAGTGGGGCGAAAAAGTTTTCGGCCTATTTTCCATTTTCAGAATGCTTAATTATTAGCAACAGATAGAAATGTAATGTATACACTTTTCTATTGTGGAATTGACTAGAAGTTAAAAAAAGATTGGAGTATTAGCAAACTAGATAGCAATATATCATAGATCTCTGTGATGAAAATAAGTGAGAATTTGGTTGATAGCCCCCTTGGAGCTTTATAACAGAATTCAACAAATCAATTACAAATATAACTTAGATAATAAGTTCCTTTCCATTTCACCTACTTTTTTTTAGATTTGTGGTAGTTAAATTTTAAATATACAGTGAATATACATGCAACTCTTATGTGTGCAGTTTCCTTGTTAGGGAATTGATGCGACATTTTTATACTTTATGAGAGTTGATTTGGATAAAATCTGATTTCTCTCATCTGATTTTCTTTTAGCCTTGGCCTGTTTTTTACCTCAGAATTTGAACACTCACTTATTTTAATTACACAGATAATATATGAAATTCATAAGAAGTGAGAGAATTTGTCAAAACATATGAAAAATACAAGGCCATGTCCTTTTAAGTCCAATTTTTTTTTTGCGTTTTTAATGATTTTTATTTTTTCCTTTATAGCTGCTGATTTACAGTGTTCTGTCAATTTTCTACTGCCCAGCAAGGTGACCTGGTCACACATACATGTATACATTCTTTTTTCTCACATTATCCTGCTCTATCACAAGTGACCAGACATAGTTCCCAGTGCTGTACAGCAGGAACCCATTGCTTATCCATTCCAAAGGCAAGAGTCTGCAACTATTAACCCCAAATTCCCTGTCCCTCCCACTGTCTCCCCCTCCTTCTTGGCAACCGCAAGTCTATTCTCCATGTCCATGATTTTTTTTTTTCCTGTGGAAAGGTTCATTTGTGCCGTATATTAGGTTCCAAATATAAGTGAAATAGTATGGTATTTGTCTTTTTCTTTTTAACTTACTTTACTTAGTATGAGAGTCTCTAGTTCTATCCATGTTGCTGCAAATGGCATTATTTTGTTCTTTTTATGGCTGAGTAGTAGTCCATTGTGTATATGTAACATATCTTCTTAATCCAATCATTTGTCAATGGACATTTGGGTTGTTTCTATGTCTTGGCTATTGAGCATAGTGCTTCAGTGAACATATGGGTGCATGTATCTTTTTCAAGGAAAGTTTTGTCTGGATATATGCCCAAGAGTGGGATTACTGGGTCCTATGGTAGTTCTGTGTGTAGTTAGGTCCAATTTTGAATGTTTATCATTTTAGCTGTCTCTCCTTTTCTCTCTCCCTCTTTCTTTCCCTTCCTTTCATCCTTCTGTTCTTCTATTCAGCGCCTTTCTCTCTCTTTCTCTTTTATAAGCATTGTTTTTATGGTATCGGAATATATTCTGTCATCTCTGGTTTGTTTTCCCTAGCTGCTTTCAGTATTTTCTCTTTGTCTTTACTTTTGGTCAATTTGATTAATATGTGTCTCAGGGTGTTCCTCCTTGGGTTTATTTATATGGGACTCGTTGCACTTCCTGGATTTGAGTGTGTGGTTCCTTTTCCATGTTAGGGAAGTTTTCAGCTATTATCTCTTTGAATATTTTTTTCTGTCCCCTTCTCTCTCTCTTCTCCTTCTGGCACCCTTATAATATGGATGTTGGTGCATTTAATGTCCCAGAGATCTCTGAGACTCTCTTCATTTGTTTTCAGTCTTTTTTCTCTTTTCTTTTCTGCATCCATAATTTCCACTAGTCTGTCCACATTGCTTATTTGTTCTTCTGCCTCCTGTATTCTGCTGTTAGCTGCTTCTAGTGAATTTTTTATTTCAGTTATTGTATATTGCATCTCTTCTTGTTTAAGTTTTATATCTTGTATCTCTTTGCTCAGTGTTTCCTGTTAGTTATCCATCTTTGCCTCCAGTTTATTTCCAGTGTCTTGCACCATCTTCAGCAGTAACAGTCTAAAGTCTTTTTCTTGAAGGCTGACAATCTCCTGATCACTTAGCTGATTTTCTGGGGTTTTTTCTTTCTCTCTCATGTGAGTTATAGTTCTCTGTCTTTTCATTTTTATAGGTTTTTGGTGTGGTGACCTTTTTACGGATAATAGAGTTGTAGCCTCTCTTACTTGCTCTAGGAAGCTTGCTGTAGCCTTCCTGATGGGAGGGGTTGATGCCTGCCCACTGGTAGGTGGAGCTGATTCTAATCCCTCTGGAGGGTGGGTCTTTGTCTCTGGATGGGATTAGAGGCAGTTGTGTGCCTGGGGGGTCTTTAGGCAACCTGTTTACTGAGGGGCGGGGCTGTGATCCCACCTGGATTGTTGTTTGCTCTGGGGCTTCTCAGTGCTGATGGGTGGGGCCAGATCTTCCCAAAATGGCCACCTCCAGAAAAAGGCAGCTGCTGAATATTCCCAAGAGCTTTGCTTCCAATGTCCTTCCCCACAAGCAGTCACATTCACCCCTGTTTTCCCAGGAGGTCCTCTAAGAACAACAGTCAGGTTTGACCCAGATTCCTATGGAGACTTTGCTTTGCCCTGGGACCCAGTGCATGTGAAAGTCTGTGTGCGCCTTTTAAGAATGGGGTCTCTGTTTCCCCCAGTCCCGTGGAGCTCCTGTGCACAAGCCCCCCTGGCCTTCAATGCCAGATGCTCCAGGGGCTCTTTCTCCCAGTGCCAGATCCCCACACGTGAGAGTCTGATGTGGAGCTCAGAACTCTCACTCCTATAGGTCAACCAGTTAGTTTCCAGTCTGTGGGGCTTCATACCCAGGAGGTATGGGGTTGCTTATGTCGTGTAATCACCCCTCCTACCTCTTGATGTGGCCTCCTCTTTGTCTTCTGGAGTAGGATCTCTTTTTGAAGGTTTCCGGTCCATTTGGTTGAAGATTGCTCAGGCTTTAGTTGTGAATTTTGTTATTTTTAGGAGAGAAGTTGAGCACCAGTCTTTCTATTCCACCATCTTAATCCCATCCTTTATTCTGTCATCTCTTTTTCACTTAATTTTGATCATCTACTTTAAGACAAAAAGCAACATATCATAAATTTAATGAATAAATATTATTCAGTGCTTTGTATGTCCCATAATCCACTCAAACAATTCCCTATTATTTGGCATTTTGATTGACTCCTTTGGTTATTTTAATAGTGTAAACAGGACACTTACACTCACTTATTAAGTATGCACTTGTTCAGTCATTTTCTTAGAAGAGCATTTGGTGTTAATAATCATTATTTTTACCAGAAGATAGTAGGCTTTGATGTTTCTTATCCATTTGTGAGTCTCCAGCTTTTTTTTTGTTAGGTAGGCTTTCATGTTAATGTTGAAAGAAAAAAATGCATTTTTACAGTATTTGAGGCTGCTGTTCCAGTAATTTTGTGCATTCAAAAGGTGGTCATGGGTCATGATGGTCTGGATTTTAGGAATAAACCATGTATACATGAGCAAGATAAACTTTATCATAGTTAGTCCTTTTAAAATCTAGCAGGGATGTTTTTAGTTTTAAAGATTGGGAGTTCCCATTGTGGCTCAGTGGAAAAGTATCTGACTAGCATCCATGAGGACATAGATTCAATCCCTAGCCTCGCTCAGTGGATTAAGGGTCCGGCTTGCTGTGAGCTGTGGTGCAGGTCACAGATGTGGCTCAGATCTGTCATTGGTGTGGTGTAGGCTGGCACCTATAGCTCTGATTTGACCCTCTAGCCTAGCAACTTCCATATGCCATGGGTGTGGCCCTAAAAAAAAAAAAGCAAATGTTTATCTGATATTGTGTTGCAAAATTGTGCACCTAAAATAAATCTTTCTATTTAAATAACCATATATGCTAATTATATGTAAATGTTTTACACACACACATATATATAGTAGATAATCATGTATATATTATATGTAGCCACATATAGAATATGTGGCCATATGTAATACTTCTCTGAAAGTTACTTTTATCTTGTGTACTAATATGCTTAATTTATTATTTTCCCCTTATGTGACTCTTTTTTGCATAAAATGCAGTCAAATATTCTAAAGCTTTCTTGTGACCTTAAATTTTATCTGTCACAAAAATCAGGGAAGTTTTCTCTCTCTGCTGGTTAATTTTAAATTAGTTAAGCCTTAAACCTAGTTGGGGAATATTTCCCCTCTGTACCAAGATGTCTCTGGCAGTGGAGTAGAAGAGGGTAACAGGACTGCCACTTATGGGGCAAAGATAATGGGAAATGAGAGGAAAGGCTGGCTGTGATGCCAATAATTCTGGTTAACATGGTTCTGGTTCATGTGAGTCAGCAACAGAAAGTTTCTAGCATGAGAAACAGGGTGATGATAATGTCCTTCCTTGAGGGACAGTTCATTAAACAGTGTAAGATTTTCTTGTTCCTTTCCCTCTCCTTCCCTTCCCTCCCTCCAGGATGGAGATCAGAGATACTGAATTTGGTTTGGATTTACAAATCGTGGCATGCCCATGGTATGTCCAGTTGGAGGTATTGACCGATCAATTTGGAATATAGTCTTATGTGAAAGGAGTCAGGGCTGAAAAATACAAGGTTAGGTGCCAGCAATTAGTTGAGGCTGTTGAGCTGGCTATTATATCACTTCCTCTTTTCAATGGAAATACAACCGTAGGTAGGTGAATTCTTCATTTTATGAGGCTGACTCCGGCCCTGAGGACTGTTAGCATCTCTGGTCATTAAAGGCCAGTGACACTTCTCCAATTTTGTGACATCCAAAAATTCTCACTTCCCTACCTATACCATCCCTGACCTCAGTTCCTAAAAGGATTGGGAAGAAACTGAAGGGAAGATCGTGATCCCAGTACACGTTGGGGTCTCCTCAAGTGACGTGTAGAATGACTCTGTCCAGTGGGCATATAATGAAGTTCGTTTGTGTAGTTCTGAATTTCTAGTAGACACATTCAAAATTTCAAAGAACCTTAGTGATGTATTTTATTTATCCCGGTATAACCAAAATATCATTTCAACATGTCATCAATGAAAAATGAATGAGATGTTCCGCGTTCTCTTTTTCATACTATGTCTTCCAAACCCAGTGTGTATTTTACATAGAAAGCATGTCTAAATTGGGGCTAGTCCCATTTCAGCTGCCCCAGACCTGTATGTAGCTAGTGGCTACTCGGCACCACAGGTGTAGAATGTATGTATCCTAATGGAAGTGAACTTGTAGTTTGCCTTTCCAGCATATTCTTCCATCTTCTAAAAAGAAATCCTTTTGTTCCTATGAGTCTGAATCAGCAGGGAAGTGCTCTAAGAACCCACTACCCCTCAAGGCTTTTAGTTTTGTCTAAGAAGTCACCCTTCCTCGTCTTCCTTCTTTTCTTCAGGAAGAATGTTGTTGCAATTTAGTTTACAGAACCTGTGGTTTTTTACATTTATTCTTTTGGTCTAGTACAAGTGAATGCAACCAATTCCAGAGGTTCCAACAAGGATGTGTTGTTACTACAAGAACGTATTGAATTCTGTGTTACTTTAAAATATAACATACCTAAATAACAAAATTACAAAGGTGTACAGGTTTATACTTTAGTTCATATTGTGAAATGCTTTGTTTTTAAAAGAGGGAATCAGTCCTGGTTTCTATGAAAAAAGCCACATATCTATCATCCTGCAAATTGCATATAGAGCCAAGAGTGAAAACGCTATCTTCTATTGAAAGTTGAGTCACCATATTCATTTGGGTAATTACAATTTCTTTCTTTTGGGATTTTTGACGCTAATTTGGTAGATTCTCACTGGCCATGTCTAGGAATGAGGCCAGAGATCTCCCTTGAGTTGTATTAATATTGAAATCCTTACAGGTTTCTTTCTGTTCCTGAAGCTTGAACTAATGAGCAAATTCCTTGCAGCTCCTTTCTGGAATCTTTGCACTTGTTTAGGGGGAAAATTTGGATGTGCAGAAAGAGGTGAAAGCATTTGAACACAATAATGAAACCATCTTAGAAAACGTTTCTAATTTCCTAGCAGGTGTATTTTAAAGTAAATAGTCTTTATAATCAGTGTTTTTTCCTTTCAATATTAAGGGTTTTTTTGGTACTTTTGGGCAGTATAATTCAACATGAAATTAAGGTTCTTTTCTAATGAGTTCATAATATCAGTAATTATAAAATAGTGCCTCTTAAGTGGGGTACCCTCCTCTCTTTCCCCTCCCCCTCTCCCTTGACATTTGGCTATTTTTGAGGGTTTTTTTAGGGTCGCACTTGCAGCATAGAGAAGTTCCCAGGCTAGAGGTCGAGTTGCAGCTATAGCTGGTGGCCTACACCACAGCCACAGCAATATGGGAACTGAGCCGAGTCTGCAACCTACACCACAGTTCATGGCAATGCCGGATCCTTAACCACCTGAGCGAGGCCGGGGATCGAACCCGCATCCTCATGGATAAGAGTTGGATTCACTTCCACTGTACCACCATTTCTGAGGGCATTTTTGATTGTCACAACTATGGTGGTGATTTCCTGGAACTAGTGGTGAAGGCAGGGCTGCTGCTGAACACATTACAGTGCACATGACAAGCCTCTACAACAAAGAACTGTCTGGCCTGAATGTCCATGGTGCAGTTGTTCAAAAGGCCTGATCTAAAAGAATACCTGAGTTATGACAATGGACTTGCTTAACAGAACATCTTTCCTCTCTCTGTGAGCCACATTTAATTTAGACATGTTCACTATCAAGTAGCTGAACAGGTAATAGAAACTTCCTGGATACAATAAGCTATACAGGTTCAAAATTATACTCTTTTTTTTTTTTTTTTTTTTATGGGGCAGCTTTAGTGAGAGGCTGGAGGAATTAACAAGGCCTGAGTGAATGTGGTACAGACATAGAATTCTGTAACAAAAAGAAGCATGCTTCAGTATTTCGGTTGAATAAATTTTATCTCTTTTCGGATTTTCATTGTGTTGCATTTTAGAATTTTAGAAGTATCATTTTATCGGAAAAAGAGCCTTAGATTTAATTTATCTACACACACACACACACACACCCACACACACTTTAAAGAAATTCTAAGATGGCCCAGGATGCTTGATAAAGGAGGAGGTCCCAATGTGGGGGGAAGGTCCTTAAGATGTCAGCAGCGTGGATAATGGCACAGAGGTGTTGACATCACTGGCTTCATATTGCCTGGAACACAGGCAGATTTTAAAATTTGGCCACTTGGATTTATTTCCTCTCCTCCATAGTTCTGGTTTCCTCAAGTGATTTTTGCAAGTTTTTCCACAGCTTAAATTACAGGGCGCTCTCTAGGGATCTTCTCCTACAGAGAATATGTTGTAGTAGTAAATGTCTTTCTTTAAAACAGTGTGTTTCTGGGTAATCATGAGAAGCAGACTCATGAGCAGAGGGGTTTCGTGCTGCATCAAATAACGTCTGATTGGTAGGACGGGCTCTCAGACCCTTTGTG
The DNA here is from genome assembly GCF_054392235.1 of Sus scrofa. NCBI lineage: Eukaryota > Metazoa > Chordata > Mammalia > Artiodactyla > Suidae > Sus > Sus scrofa. The sequence goes on along the minus strand of NC_139393.1, from coordinate 53,274,989 downwards.
GTTGTGCCTGGCAGTTGGAGGATATTAAATGCCCTCATCAAGACACCTCTGGAAGGGTGAGCTGTGTTTCTGTTACTGGCATGTGTCCTCACAGTTTCAAATGGATAAAATAGTTCTTTGTTTCTGTTCATCATGAGAAATATATACTAATGGTATAGATCAATCTTCTATCAACTCCTATCATGAATATTTTTACTCAAATCTGCCATTTCCATTCTAGTTGTATAACAGCTCATATAGAGAAATTCAAACACATAAAACCAAGAGGGTTCTGCAAAGAGTCCAAAGTCATATTAGGACATTCATTTTTAAAAGTAACTGGGTAGAATGGATAAAATAGTACGATTACTATGACTACTAATTAAAGGTTTTAATATTTACTATTAATAGAAAATATTTCGTGCCAAAGTGTCTTATGTGCATGATCTCACTGAATCCTTAAAAGAATTCTGTGAAGTAGAAAAAGTTATCTGCATTTTACAGGTAGGGAAACTGAAACCACGTCGAGCTAATAACTCAGGAAATCTATTCATTGGGCCCATATTCTGAGCAATGTTTTATTCTAACTCGCATCTCTACATAGTCATGAAAGTGTACAGAAAAAAAGCATAGACTTGGAAGATAGAATACTTTTAAAAAGCTAAAATAGAAGGTAGTTAACAATTCTCGGAGGTGGTATTGAGTAAAATGAAAGTAGATACGTAACAGCATTGCCAATAAAAATGTCAAATTAGAATGAGATTTGGATTATACATAAAAATTTTTTTGTGTCTTTTTTAGGGCCACACCTGCAGCATAGGGACGTTCCCAGCCTAGGGGTCAAATCAGAGCTGCAACTGCCCCAGCTTATACCATAACCACAGCAACGCAGGATCTAGGCCACATCTGTGACCTACACCACACACAGCTCATGGCAACGCTGGATCCTCAATCCACTGAGTGAAGTCAGGGATCGAACCTTCATTCTCATGGATACTAGTTGGATTCATTAACCACTGAGCCATGATGGAACTGCAGATTATACATAGAATTTAATTATTACAGCTAGAGATATCACTTGGGGAATCTGAAAAACTCCAATCTAGAGGTAGATATACTTGGAAGCTGAGAGATTATATTTGAGGGTTGAGCTTTGTGGCCATTTGGCAGCCAATTAGTCATGTCTTTCTCCAGTGCATTCCCAAAATGCCAAATATTAGGGGAAAAATAGAGGAAAGGCATGGCCATTCTAGTGATGTGTCTTACGTGATTGTCCAGGCAGTGCAAACGATTACACATTCATGTTTTTGATATACTCTTTTAAAAGCAATTACTTTTGTTACACCTTGTAATAACACCACAAACACTACCAGTGCTTTGACATGCTTTGGCAAACCTTCTTAGATGAAATAAACTGTAAAAGTCACTTTCCTCTAGCTTTACCCTTTTGAGACCTATATTAAAAACAAATATCATGCCTAGGGTTTTTCAAGGAATGTGATACATATACATATACATACACACATACATACATATGTACATATGTATATATATTTGTCTTTTTTCATACCCTTGGCGTATGGAGGTTCCTGGGCTCTAGGAGTCGAATTGGAACCACAGCCGCCAGCCTACACTGCAGCCACAACATGGGATCTGAGCCGCATCTGCGACCTACACCACAGCTCACAGCAACGCCGGATCCTTAACCCCCTAAGCAAGGCCAGGGATCGAACCTGACTCCTCATGGATACTCGTCAGGTTTGTTAACCACTGAGCCATGATGGGAACGCCAAGAAATGTGATATTTTATATTTGGTACAAAATCTTAATTCCATAAATGTTTAAAATATAAAAAGAGAAGGGAGTGAATATAAGACCTAATGCAACTAGAGATTCTCATACAAAGTAAAGACAAAAAGAGAAAGACAGATACCATATGATATCACTTATAGGTGGAATATAAAATATGGCCTATATGAAGTGATCTACAGAATAGAAACAGACGCACAGACATAGAGAACAGATTTGTGGTTGCCAAAGGGGAGGGGGAAGGAGTGGGCTGGACTGGGAGTTTGGGGTTGGTAGATGTAAACTATTACATTTAGAAGGGATAAGCAATGAGATCCTACTCTATAGCACAGGGAACTGCATCCAGTCTTTTGGGATAGACCATGATGGAAGACAAAATGAGAAAAAGGATGTGTGTATGTGTTTATAAATATATATATACACACACACACACACATATATATGTATGTATGTATGTATGTATGTATGTATATGAATGACTATACAGCAGAAGTTGCCACAATGTTATAAATCAACTATTCTTTAATAATTTTTTTTTTTTTTAAAGACCAATTTTACCTGTTCAGCAGTTTCCGTATTTTTCTGGCCACTGAGGAGAACCTTAACGTTGATCTTTTCTTTTTGTTTTCATTAGAATGAAACGAACTTTAAAAAAAAATTAACTTGGATTTTTCTTTCTCCTCAAAATTATTTTGCTTATTCCCACCTCTGCAGTACTCTTTCTTCAGGCTGTGCAGGAGACAAACACTCAACAGCTCATGTTTTAATACGATAATCCATTTTGAGTTTGATAAGGAGCCACTTGACATCACTGCAGATCAGGAAAGGTGGAAATCTAGGTCAAGAGTCATTTCCTTTGTTTCCTACGGAAAATAAATGACTTAATTTTTGATAGTCATCTTCATTGTCTCTCGACACAGAGGACCAGTGATGTTATTTCATTACATCTTCCATTCAGTGTTCTGCATGTTTTTTCATTACTACCCAAATGACTTTTCATAAAGGGAAATGGCCAATGGATATATTAATGTACAGTACTCTTAAACTCGTTCTTTGGCAGATTATCTTTTTTTTGTAAAAATTTTGATAACCACAAAAGTCTGTAAAATGATAAATCCTGTTAAAACATGTTAGTAAAGACAGGCAATTCTTGTCTTGAATATGTAGCTAATAAGGTGACTTCTTTGTATAGTTTTTTTTTTTTCCTTCCTTCAACCAACTCTCTTTCCAAGTTTGAATACATTTGATTTTATCCATGTCTATTATGAGATTTGAACATTAGCTTGAGAGACATCTTCTGTGTGTAACAGATCCTGAGCAAGCTCAAGTGTACTGAAATTAAATGATATGCCATGTATCTGAGAGTGTGGTAGGTCTTTTGTGGGATATTGGAAGACTGTATGATGTATTTGGCTTTTCCAGTTGGGCTTCCTGCCTCAACCTTCATGTACACCGTAGAAAAATCTGTGCCATTCTGACACTCCTCTGGCTTCTCACCCACGCTTCCTCCTCCTTGTCAGTCATCAAAAGCAGTTCGTTGTTCTTGTGAACTAGCCCTCAAATAATTTCCTTTCTCGTTATTCCCACTGCCACAGCCTCGGGTCAAGCTCTTATCTCCTGAGTTACTGTGGCAGCCTATGAATTTGTGGCTCCTTCTGCATCAATTTTGCTGTGTTTATAAGCCATCTTCCAAAACAAGTCTAGTATTCTCTTTCTAAACAGAGGTTGGGAGTTCCCTTCCCTTCGTGGCTCAACCTGCCTCAGATCCATGAGGAGGCGGGCTCAATCCCTGTCCTTACTCAGTGGGGTTAAGGATCCTGCCTTGCCATGAGCTGTGGCTGTGGTGTAGGCAGGTGTCTGTAGCTCAGATTCCCTAGCCGAGGAACTTCCATGTGCCTCAGGTGCGGCCCTAAAAAGCAAAAAAAACCCAAAAAATCCAACACAGAGGTTAAGCCCATTGCACTTTTGTTTCATGACATCCCATCACCTGCTCTGTGGTGTGCAAAGACAATTCTTTCCCATTGACCTCAAGTTTTCTTGAGGCAGGGAGTCTTTCTTAATCACTTGGGCACCTACTCACTGGCACTCGTAGGCATTAAAGAAACACTGTCGAATCAATAAATGAATGTCCACAACATGGAAGACCTTTTGCCACTTAGCACCAAAAGTACCAATCTGGTCTCGTTGGGGGAGTGAAAGACTAGACTGAAACTAGGTAAAACTTTCTCTCTTTTGTTCACTAATGTTTCTTATAAATCTGGACAGTGCCTGAGACTCAGGAAGTATTTTTTGGATGAACTGATGAATGAAGGAATGATATACAAATGAAATGCACGTGACGCACGTGGTACCCAAGTACTCAGTAAATGATAGTTACTGTTGTTATAGTTGTTTGTGTGTGTGTGTAAATATATGTGGTTATATATTATTATTATAATAGTTGGTTATATAATTGATTTTTAAGTTATGAGATCCTGTGGTCGAATTGTGGTTGTGTTGCAACTGTAGTTGTCTGTGCATGGGGCCTGTCTTTCTGTCCAGGCTCATAATGCCTGGTTTCTGTGTTCACGTGTGTGTGTCCAGGGAAGGAGGCCTAGGTTAGGCACATGGTTAGTTCTCTGATTCTTTTTTTTGTTCTTTTTCTTTTCTTTTTTTTTTGTGGGAGGCCATGTCCATGGTATTTGGATGCTTCTGGGCCAAAGATTGAACCCGAGCTATAGCAGTAACCAGAGCCACAGCAGTGACCATGCCGGATCCTTAACCTGCTAGGCCACCAGGGAACTCCAGCTCTCTGATTCTTGTCCACATCTGTTCCCTAGTTCTGGCTCTCCTGGGGTTAGGCTCTCAGAACAATTTTCTCCTAGCCCTATTTCCTGGAGAGAATCTTGTCTGTGGCTTCCTTTTACAGGACTGAAGTCTTTTCTCTTTTCTTTTCTTTTTTTTTTTTTGAGATAAAATTGGTGTATAATAATACAGAGTCACTGTGCTATACATTATCCCCATAGCTTATTTCTTTTATAAAGAGAAATTTGTACTTTTGAGCACCTTGTCCCACCACACATACATACACAGCGGTGACAATCAACAATCTGTTCTCTGTATTTATAAGCTCATATTTGTGTGTTGGTTCGTGTGTGTGTGTGTGTGTGTGTGTGTGTGTAAGAGTCTTAAGATTCCTATATATGAGATCATATACTATTTGTCTTTCTTTTGATTTATTTCACTTAGCGTAATGGCCTCAAGGTCCACTCTTATTGTTGCAGATGGCAAGAGTTCCTTCTTTTACTGGCTGAATAATTGCTTATCTTTACATGACATCAAGACCCTTGTGAGCCCATCCTGGTACAGGATACCTCCTCCTACACATTCGATCTCTCCCTGGGATGTTAATACCTGCCCAGTGGAACTGAAATTTTGCCCTCCCTCTCTCTAGGGTTTGTTTTTTGGTGAGTTGGCACTTTTCTTGCCAGGATATTTTCCTGGTTTTTGACCTGTCTTGTATTCTCCAGTCCTTGGCGTTGCCCCTGTTCTCTCCTGTAGTGCCTTGTGGTTCATGAAGGTGGCTAGAATGAGATGATTTTGCCATAGCAGAGAACCTCATTGCATGTCTAGGGAGAGAATGAGTCAACTCATGACCCTCAAATGTGTGCAGCTCTTCAGAAATATGAATGACAAAGTGTCTTTTTTTTTTTTTAAACTATAATTGGTATTAATGCTGGAGTGGAAAGTCTTATTTAGAGGCTCAGATGACATTTCTAAAAATTAACAATTGTGTAAAGTATCTATTGTTGTGGTAATTTAGCACTCTACCAACATAGAAAACAGAATGATTCTTGCTTTCGGGAAAATACAAGTTGCTGCATTGTGTGTACAGTTTTGTCCTTTTTTTTTTTTTTTTTTTTTTTTTTTTTTTTTTTTTTTTAGGGCTGCCCCTGTGGCTGCAGCTGCCAGCCTGCGCCACAGCCACACCAATGCTAGATCCGAGCCATGTCTGTTACCTACACCACAGCTCATGGCAACGCCGGATCCTTTAACCCCCTGAGCAAGGCCGGGGATCGAACCTCCATCCTCATGGATACTAGTTGGATTCTTAACCCACTGAGCCACAATGGAACTCGCTGCATGCACAATTTTATCAGTACTTATGAGAGACACAGTTCCATGTTTCAGTGTGAAGTGATTGTGGAAGAGTTTTGTTTTTGAGAGTGATGACAGGTATTTCAATATAATGTATACATGGATCATTGAAACTGCTGAAAGGGATTTAAGTTGAGAGCCCCAGCAGGTCTATAGTTTGGCTCTTACTTCTCTCGGTAAAATATGTGATACCCACTCTCCAGTGCTGCAAAGCAATGAAAGGTGGAAGGCTGGGCCTGAATGGCAAAGTCCACCTTTGAACTGATGTTTATTTTGTACCATTGGAGCTACTTGTACTATTGGGTTTTTTTTTTGTACCGTTGGATTATGCATATGCCTTCTGCAAAATTGGCTTATCAGAAATGAGGTATGTGAGCTTAGAAAAATATGCTTTTACCCTTCATCTAAGCAATTATAAATTAAATGTGACTTCCAAAGAAATCTCTCTTGAGGATAAAAGGTAGAAAATGAAGTTTCTGTATCATCCAGGTACATGAAACTATTGTGAAAATATTGAATGAGCACTCAAGGATATGAATACTTTCTAAACAGTGGGTAGCAGATGCAATTACCATAGATTTTTCTGGAATCTATGAACTCAGGAGGGGACTGACTTGCTAAATTAATTATGAGATGTTTCTAGGATAGAAATGTATCATCTTATCAAACTAAGAAAATATGTTGAAAGGCTGATTTAAAGAAAAAATGTGAAATAGCGTTGAAATTGGGGGCTTCTTTGACCTCTTACTGTTATTCCCCCAAATGTTGATACTCACCAGTGACCGGAAGTTGCACATTCAATGCAGTAACTGCATCAGCTCAGCCCTGAAAGGAACTGTTGATTGAGATTCCAAAGCTCCTCTGACAGGGCCTTCTATCAGGTGCTTAAGTTTTTTTCCCCCATTTTGATCAAAGGAGTGCACAGAGGAAGAGAGGGAAAGAGAAGGAGAGGAGTAGGGTAGTGGTTAGGAGTTCGGCTTGGGCTCAGGCTCATTTGCTTTGGAACCGAGCTGTACCACTTACTAATCATGTGACCTTGGATGCGTCTCAGATGCCTCATCCCTGGATAATAGAGCATTGACCTCTGGGGTTACTGTAAGGACTAAATGAGTACATATCTCTTAGCGTAGGGTCTAGTCCATAGTAAATATGCAGATATTGGGTGTCATTCTTATGTTACCAAGACAATAGCAAAATGATTATTGTTTTATGCTGCGGTGTGAATTGTTGCCTAGCAATAGATAATGGAAACGATTGGCTGGGCATGATTCTCATCTCTTAGGTATGTTGATCTTTCCTTATAAAGAGCAGGTGTACACTCATTCTCTTGCTTTTCACCCAGGTTGAGGAATTTGGATAAAAGCTTTAAAAAATTGTTATTGTTGTTGGTTTTATTTTTGTTAGTGTACAAGTGAGTCAAGAAAGGGGAGAGACTGACTTTTCTAAGAAGCGGTTTTTAAGCAAAAGCCTAATTTCCTGATAATCTGGGTGTTCTGCTTTTCTATAGGAAAAAGTACCCAAAGGATGATACTTTTAAAGTTGGTAGGCTTGTATTATAAACCTTTAAAAATCTTTTCTGACTGTGTCTTCATCAGTGTGGTGCAATGAAGCCTAAATGGCTGCTCGTAAGTCCCTTGCATCTGGAGTTCCTGTTGTGGTTTAGTGGAATGAAACTGACTGGTATCCATGGGGACACAGGTTTGATCCCAGGCCTCGCTCAGTGGGTTAAGGATCTGGCGTTGCCATGAACAGTGGTGTAGATTGCAGATGCAGCTGTGGCTGTGGTGTAGACTGGCAGCTGCAGCTCTGATTTAACCCCTAGCCTGGGAACCTCCGTATGCTGCAGGTGCAGCCCTAAAAAGACAATAAATAAATAAATAAGTCCCTTACATCACTTATTTACAAAACAGGTATATGGATCGGGGCAATTTGTTTTTCTCATTATCTGTGGCCAAACATGGAGATTCAAGATAGAAACGTCTTTAAGTGACTACGTCCTGTACCTTGAAAAATCAGTACACATCCAAGGGGATAGTTTTGACTTATGAAGGGAAACTTTGTGTAAAAACTGGTTCTATTGAATATTGACTGGCTGGCTCTTTAGTGCTCTAGCTGTGCCAGCTGGATGGCCCACAGTCTGGAGGAGGGAGAGGAAAACACCTGCATTCTGCGAGTAAGAAGGCAACCGTAGAAGCTGACCTGGAAAGTCACTGCCGTTCTCTGTTTTTATGAGCTATGATCATTGAGCATCAGTCCTTGTCTTTCTGACACGTTCCATTCAAAATATTCTGAGATGTTAGGATTGATGACAGTTGTGTTTATACTGCCTTTGACTGGGAGAGCTCCCGTCAGCTGGATTGCTCTGCTGCAGAATCTTCCTTGGCAGATAGGAAGAGCCAGAGTAGCATTCTCATTCAGGGCATGTGTAATTGGTCAACAGCCAGCTCATAAATCTGATGATAAATTTGGCATTAATTGGTACAGCTTACTCATATGAAATGAGTAACCTAGGTGTAAACACACGTGTGTGTGAATATCAACACATTTACGTAAGTTATATAGGGTCGCATAATATCGGAATGTTTGTTGCAGCGTAAATAAGGAGGCCCACGTTACTAAAATTGATGACTGTGTAATTTTATTTACCTCTTGGGAATCACTTGAGCTATTGGATTCCCTGGCAAATGTGTTTTGATTAAGATCATGGCAAGATATGTTTGACAGCCATTTCAAATTATTAGAGGTTTATTACATATTTAAAGTCTGCAGTCACTTGAGATTGTATGTATCTGATTTTAGCTTAGAGAGATAAATCTCTCGATATTTTGTTCCAAGGACTCTGTCTTCAAGGCCGTGCAATTACCATGCATTTTATAAAAACCACTCACCTTCTTGGATGGTTTGGAATGTGGTGTGATGCTTGGTGCTTCTGTTTATTCTAAACAAGGTTAGCATCATGAATGCAGAGATTAATATGCTTGGTGTGTATTCCGTATAACTTTCAGTCGTATATACAGATTGAATCTGCACGAGTTGCAAGAGCATAATAATTAAGAATTGGTTCCTTAGCTGTGAACTGTGTTATTCATGAGGTTTATTATGGCTGGGCTGCGGCCGATCCTGGAAAAAGCATGGAAAGAGAAATATTTTCAGGGAAAACGTCATCTCTTAAATTTTTTCGAAAATGTCTTCAGTTTTTTCACTTTTCCATGAAACTGAAATGTAGCCCTGGCTTAATACATGCAGAGTTCATTGAGTACTGCAACAACAACCAAAATTGTAATGAAAATATAGTGATACTTAAATGTACTAAATGGAATCTGAACCCAGTCAGGTTTTTATGATTTTTCCATTTTTAACTTCAGAGACTGGTTAGCTTGCATGTTTTTAAACGAATGAGTTTATCACAGCCAGTGAGGAAAATGGTTAAAGTCTATCAGCTGTAAATTGGTACAAAGCACTAAAAGGGACATTAGCCTCTAATCAGATTCTAACAGTTCATTAAACCTGCCTTTCCAGAATCGCTCTTTGTCTTTTCCCTTCCTTTGCAAGGCATCTTCTTCCCTTTCTGTCTGGGCAAGACCTCCTCCAGGGTAGGAAGTACTGTCAACTCATCCTTCATTGTCTACCAACCAAACAGCCTAGGGGATACTTCGCTGGGTGGATTCCTGGCTGCTGTGAAAGGCCGGGCAGTTGAGGGCTGCTGGCAGCAGGAGGCCTTTCCTGAGGCTGGGAGATGGCAAGCCAGGCTGGCCGCTTCCAAGCATGGAAGCAAGTTGACACACTGGGATTTGAGATCCATGCCTGATGTGTCAACAACTCACCAGCCTCCATGAAAGGATTTTAAGCTTGGAACAAATGCACTGAGCTCCCCAGCAATACCCTAAGTTCCTTCTCTTCTATGCTATGGGGATGCAAAATCCCTGAAAAATATGGACAAGTCAAAAGCAAACGTTAAAAAAAAAAAAAAAAAAAAGAATCCTGCCAGTTTTAATCTTATTGTACATTCTGAGAGAGGAACATGACAGTAATTTTTCTTCTTACTCTTACCTAACAGATAAGGTAGCATGGAAATTTTAAATGCTTATTAGTCAGCTCTAGCGTAAATTTGCTTTTTCTTCTTGCTGTTGATTTCTCTGAGCAAATATTTGTGCTAAGAGGCCCCAAACATTTTATTTCTTGGAGTGTTTTTCTTAAACAAAAAAGGAGAGTCAAGACATAGGAGAAATAATTAGAGCTTCACTATACTGCACTCTGTTGGTATTATTTGGTAATAAAAACATTTAATTTATGATGTGTTGAAGTGGGAGTTGTTTTTATTTAACTGTCTGTTGGGGAGAACAACTCTATGAATCGTGAAAACCTGAAGGCTTAGAGGTGATATTAACCTTTTTGTCACTAGGTAGACAAAACATTTAGAAACATAGCTGTTTTTCTTTTAATAAGACCACCTTGGTGTCATATGGTTACATTCTATAATTGAGCAAAGTAAACCATTCTAAAAACCCAGTCAAACTTTGTCATTTTAATTTCTTCGTTTAGTCGGTATTGAGGGTAAAGTTGGCATTCTCAACACGTTTTAAACATGAGCCTGATTTTGGCCGGAAGCAAGTGCTGATGTGTGGCTTTCTGACTCCCTTCTTGGGTTATTGACTTCAGAAAATTCCCAAAGCTGTGGATCTTAGTCAAAAATGACCTCGATTGAATCTTTTTATAAATGTTGTTTGAAATTCTATGGAGCCACGAGAGAAGTAAGGTTTTCCTTTCAAGAGGTGGTCAGTGGAGCCAAACATACACCTGAACAGAAAACAAATTATTTAGGATTTCCCCTTGTGGCTCAGTGGTTAATGAATCTGACCAGGAACCATGAGGTTGCGGGTTCGATCCCTGGCGTTGCTCAGTGGGTTAAGGATCTGGCGTTGCCGTGAGCTGTGGTATAGGTCCCAGACGTGGCTCGGATCCTACATTGCTGTGGCTCTGGGGTCAGCCAGTGGCTACAGCTCCGATTAGACCCCTAGCCTGGGAACCTCCATATGCCTTGAGTTCGGCCCTAGAAAAGGCAAAAAGACAGAAAAAAAGAAAACAAATTATTTATTCTTTGGTTAAGACTTCAGTTTAAGAATTCACTCTTAATCCAGGACTTATGTTGGTTGTTTTTGTGGGAGATGTTTGAGGTTGATATGTTGAAATTTTCATTTGATCAGATCTGCCATGATGCCAAAATTCATTACCTCTTTTTTAAAATTACTTCAACTTTGACAGTAATAGGCGAGTATATCAATTATTTTGCCCTGTTTTCTCCTTTATGGATTTCTCTGTGCAGTACAACTTCCAGAGCTAAAGAAGAAAGGAACTTGCCTGGTATTTCCTTCCACCGTTGCAAAACTGTGATGAATTATTCTGGCCCCATATAAATTAATGTAAGGTTTCCTTACTCCAGTTTATTACTGTCTGACCTCCAACCCAGAGGTCAGAGAATCAGACTGATTAATTCAAGGTCTTGGTCATTATTTCAAAGGAAGGTTTGGAATGGGGGGATAATTGGTTATGCTGATACCCTCATTTAATTATACTCCATTGTTTAAAAAAATGAGGTTAGCTGTACTAAATGTACTACAGTGAAGGCAGGCACTACCAGATGTCCTCTTCTGAATGTTCTGTGGCTGAGTTTCCCTCTCTTTTTTTTATTTGCAGAACATCGACACCTTTGAGAACAGAATGTTAATGCTTGATGGGATGCCGGCAGTCAGAGTCAAAACAGAGCTTTTGGAATCTGAACAAGGGGTAAGCACACGTTTTGACGACGCCCTGCCCGCTTCTCACTAAGGGAGTGGTCTCTTCCAGAGTGTTCTGAGGTTTGCCGAAATTCCTGACTTTTCACTTGGTGACGCTTTTCTTGCTTGCCTCAGAAATCATCGGCGATCGGGATTGATTCTCACTCCTTTGCAACCTCGCATCCCACTCACTTAGAAAAGATCACATCCTGAAATCAGGACGGCGTAGTGACCCTAGAAGAACCACATGGCTGGTATTTAAATCGGTGAATGCTTCCGAACGCTAATACAAATCCAAAGCAAAGAGGAGGTATTAGAAAATGAGATGGAACTATAACTTCGGTGTGAAAATAGCTTGGTTCGTTCTTATTAAGTTGGGGAATTACAGAGTACAGGTGTGGGAAAGTTGCTGTTGATTGGATGGATTTCTCTTTTGACATTTGTATTTCCCCTTTTTATAGTGGAGGAAATTTAGTTTGAAAAGCACGTAAAAGCCAAAGAAAGCCTACTGAACAATAATATAGCCAAATTGACAATTTATGGCTACTAAAAGCATAAATACTTAAGAGCACAGCTGGGTTTTTTTAAAAGGATGTAAGTGATTTTATAATTGTTATCATTTATAGCTTCATGAGTTAAAATCATAATCAGTGCAGCCTGATTGCTGGCAGCATTGGTTGATCGGCCACCTTTTGTATTTAAGGGAGAAAGCACTGCCTACCTGTCTTTTTAAACCAGCCTCATGGCGGCAGTATACATGACTGAATAAAAGGACATCAATTAAATAAATATTTAGTCTTAATCTTATTAGTGTATCCCTTAATAAAAAAATTCAAAATAACACATTAGCAGGGCTTCCCATTGTGGCTCAGTGGTAAGGACCCTGACAAGTAACCATGAGGATGTGGGTTCAATCCCTGGCCTCGCTCAGTGGGTTAGGTACCTGGCATTACTGTGGGCTGTGGTGTAGGTTGCAGACACAGCTGGGATCTGGCACTGCTGTGTCTGTGGCGTAGGCCTGCAGCTGCAATTCTGACTCGACCCCTAGCTGGGGGAACTTCCATATGCCGCATGTGTGGCCCCACACAGCAAAAGCAAAAACGCATGAGCAATGTTTTGTCATTGAGCAATCCAAAGAAATTTCAAGTGTGCTTAAAATCTCGCTGGTGGAAAAATCAAATGCCTGAGTTCTTCTGGGACCCCATTCAAGAGGTTAGGCCACTGATGTACCAAAAGGATTTAAGGATGCGGACAGCCAAGGGCAAGGATCTCGATGGTGGGTAGCATGTAGAGGGCTTCTGCAGTAACTTCCCCATTCCTGACTACTATTTGGCAGAGGGCGAGGCATCTCATAAAGTATTTCTCTTCAGTGTAAGCCAGTGTCTGAAGCAGATCCCCGTCATGTAGAAGCTGCCATTTCCTCACGTTCAGTGTAGGCTGTGGTAGCTCTGCAATGGACTTGGTGGAGTTTGTGACGTAATGACTGACTCACAGAGATTCAGCTGCAGACTTGGGCAGTAGGACATCATGAAAGAAATGACCACGTGGCGGTTATTAATATTATTTGTTCATTGTTGACAAATCTTCAGAAAAGGTCATATATTCACCTGGATATTCTAGCCTGAGCCTCATCACGTTAAACTCTGTATTCTCCAAATTAAGCAGGTTTTTTTTTTTTTTAACCTTTTTTGTTTAAACTAATTGCAGAAGGATGTGTTTTATTTTTGTGGAGTTCTGTTTTCTTTCCTTTTTTTTGTTTTTTGGCTGTGCCAAACCGCAAGCAGGGGTTTCTAGGCCACGGATCGAACCTGCACCACAGCAGTGACCAGAGACACATTTGCAACAATACCAGATCCTTAACCACTGGGCTACCAGGGAATTCCAAGAGTTCTTTTTCCTATTTCCTTTTTTGTCTTTTCTAGGGCTGCACCCTTGGCATATGGAGGTTCCTAGGTTAGGGGTCTAATCAGAGCTGTAGCCACCGGCCTACGCCAGAGTCACAGCAGTGGGAGATGCGAGCCATGTCTGCAACCTACACCACAGCTCACAGCAAAGCCTGATCCTTAACCCGCTGAGTGAGGCCAGGGATCGAACCCACAACCTCATGGTTCCTAGTCGGATTCGTTAACCGCTGAGCCATGATGGGAACTCCAAGTTCCGTTTTCTTAATCAAAATGTGTTTGCATCAGTTGAATAAAATAAGTTTCTGCACACTGTGTTTAACAAATCATATAGACCAGGGCATCTTATTTAGAGAAGACAGCCTGATGGAAAAGTGCAAACAGTATATTTCACAATGTTGCTTTTATTTCACGGTATGTTCTTCAGCTTGAATAGCAGTAAATCTGTTCAAGTCATCGATGTTGGAGGAAGGCAGAAAAGTACAGAACATCAGCCAGAATATACTACCTAGGCTGTTAGTTAAAGCCAGCCTAGGGTGTGGTTGTCACCAGTCTGGACAACCTCTAAGGACATCCAAATACTTCTCTCCCCTTTACTGTCATTTTTCAGTTTTATGGTAAAGTTTGCATGAAAGATTTAGGTGCATAAAAAACAAAAGCCAATATTCCCTGGGGTTTTACAATGTGAGTAAGAAACTCTTGTCACATTATTTATAGAAAGTATTTTTCTGTTCTCAAATAGGGACAGGAAAAATTGTAGGTTCTAGGTTTTACTTCATGCACGTTCGTAAGAATCAATTTTCCTCCTTGTGAATGGAGCTGATGTTGGTAGTTTAATCCTAATTTAGATTGTGTATGTTGGAGGGGAGTAGAAACTTGATTTTTTTTCTTATTCTTTGTATGTACTTTTTAAAAATACATGACAGATATAATTGCATTCTTTTTTACAGGAAAGCTTTAAGAGAAGCAGAGCACAGTATTTAATGAAATGTATTATCACTTGATTATTTATAGAACATAATTATTTGTATTGAGTCATTTGTAATACTTTCAACCAGCTCTTCTTTAAAGAGATAAAAGCTAGAATGTTAGTGAAATTCATTTTTGGTCCTTTTACTAGACTTTTTCATTGAGGATAATGGGATGGGTGAGAATACTGTGTAGTGTTCAGAATCTCAGAACTACTTTCAGATAGGGAGCGCTGGAAGGTCTGAAGATGTCGTCATTTCCATCTTACAGAACTCTCTCCTCATTGAGTATTAAAGGCTACTTGAACTTTGATTCTTCATAAGAAAATGTATACATATTGGTGACATCAAAAGACTCACATGTATGAGGCGTTCCCGTCATGGCTCAGTGGTTAACGATCTTGACTAGGACCCATGAGGACGAGAGTTGGATCCCTGGCCTTGCTCAGTGGGTTAAGGATCCGGTGTTGCTGTGAGCTGTGGTGTAGGTCGAAGATGCGGCTCAGATCCTGCGTTGCTGTGGCTGTGGTGTAGACCATCAGCTGTAGCTCCAGTTTGACCCCTAGCCGGGGGAACTTCCTCATGCCATGGCTGTGGCCCTAAAAAGACAAAAGACAAAAAATAAAAAAAAATACCCCCCCCCCGCCAACTCCCCCCCCAAAAAAACCAGACATTCACATGTGTGATTATGGGCTTTTAAAAAAGATGACCTATTAGTTGCAGTGAACAAAAAGTTGTAGATGTGTAACTTTGCATCATGACAGTGAATGGGAAAGCCTGAAACTGATGCATTGATGGGATTCTGTAATCACTGTGGAAACCTAGTTTTCAGACTCTTCCGTCCATGTTTAGGGGAAGGAGAGTGAGTCTGTCTTTCAGGCTGCAGGCAGCATTATAAAGATCTGCTACTTGACGTGGCCTTCCTATCTTAGGGCACTGCAAAAGCACCTGTTCCTTCTCTCTTTCTTGCTATAAATAGTCCCTTAGTTCTTCTCTGTCAGCTGGTCTCTCCATGTGGTCCCTCCCACCCCGCCAAGGAATTCAGGACCTGATGAGCACATTTCAGAGCTTAAAGAAAGAACTGTGGAGCAGGCTTTCTCTCAAACGTTCTGGCTGCCTTGCCTCATTCTCGTCCTAGTTTTGTGTGTGTATTTGGTCCCGTCTCTTCAATCAGATCCTAAGCTCTTAGAGGGCAAGAACTATTTCTTATATTTCCCTTGTAGCTCCTGGCACCTGGTAGGTGCTCCGTAAATACATGCTTTATTCAGCTTGTGCAGGCATTATAACTGGCCTGGTGCAAAATAGGAAGCCAGGCAGTAGCCAGTTGTAAACCTGCTCTGTCTCCCTTATAGGGTTATTGCAAACATAACATTAAACATTGAAAATAACAGAGTCCCATGGGTGGCAGCCTTCATCTTGTTGCTGTGTGAACTGGGTAGATAAGAGTGGTTCATTCAGACCTCCTCTCTGCACCTTCCTTCTGTTTGGCACCCTTTGTTTGGTGGTCGTTAAGGCGATTGTTATTGCCGTCTCCTGCAAAGTGATTTCACATTTCTTCAGGCTTGTGGGTAATACAGCACATGTAGCCACATGATCCATGGCCAGGGCACATGTTCTCATGATGGACTTTGGGGGCGACTCTGTCTGTGACCTTTGGTGCTCTGTGTCCTGCTGTGACAAGAGCGTCCCAGTGCTGGCAGCCTTTGGATGTGCTCACACGTTAGGAAGCATAGGACTGAGGCAGGAAGAGGAATATTCAGAAATGAGGTTGTGTGCAGGGAGTGGGTACCAGTTCAAAGACAGAAAACGTATGATGTTATCCCTGGCCCTGTAGCTCACCAGCCTGAGTGGCATGGGGAAGTGACTTCTGTCTCCAGGCTTCTGTATCTTCGTCTGTGCAGTAGGGGTGTTGGAGCCGAGGCCTTCCACATTCAATCTGATGTTAGGCCAGGAGTGAGAAAAAGCATTTCCAGTCATGAGTCCAACAGCCAGCCTGCAGCAAAGCGACCTGCATGCGGAAGCAGAAATGCACAGACTTTCAGGTCAGGCAGACCTGAGTTCACATGCTTCAGCCAGGGTCCCAGAGGGTCCTAGAGGTAGGACAAAAGAGCCTAATGGTTTTGTCCCTGAAGGCAGTTTGCAGGAGCTTTGGCCACCTGTTGTGCGGGACTTTCATAACAAGGTGTGGAAGGCGTTTCTGTATTACAGAGAACTGTCTCCTATCATGTAGGCCACAAAGAAGTCACTTCCTTGAGAACAGAGCTGATGTGTTAGGTTCCTCGTTATTCCTCATCGTCCCCAGCACAGGGAGCTGATTGTTAGGCAGGGCTCAGCAAATAGCGATTAGTTCAGATGCTCTTTATTCTAAGTGGGAGCCAGTGTCACACTAGAATTGAGAGGATTTTGAGACAGGTGCCATTTGCCAAAGCCCCCAATTCTTTTTTTGTTTAATTATTTTTAAACATTGAAGTATAGTTGATACACAGTATTGTGCCATTTGCTGTTGTACTGCAAAGTGACCCAAACATTCACATACAGACATTTTTTTCCTTATATTATCTTCCATCTTGTTCTCTCCCAAGAGATTGGATATATTTCCCGGGGTGATACAGTAGGACCTCACTGCTTAGCCCTTCTAAATGCAATAGTTTGCATCTGCTCACCCCAAACTCTTAGCCCTAATAAACAAATGGAGATGGGCAAGAATTGTAGCTGGACCTAGAGATGTGTGATGGAGTGCTTTACGGGAGAGAGAGAGTTACATTAAAATTCACCTGCTTTAGAGAAAAAAATCCAGTAACAAACCTACCTTCTTCTTCTTTCCGTAAACCACTGTTTAATTTAACATAAAAGATGTTAATATACATCTGTGTGTAAAAGCTTAGTGAGACAGTGTTACTTTAATGACTTGATCAGAAGAGAAGAGAAGACATTATAAAAATGCCACTTGCATTACCCTTTAACAGAGCCTCATTATTCCGTCCCCTACTGTGGAACAGAAGTCGGCCTAGCTCGTAAATTGGTAGAATTATCTTAGACATATGAATTTGCTTATCATTTAATATTCTCTGATGACCCACTACTTGAGATCTTTTGATCTCTAGTCAAATCTTTGCCTATCACTACCTGACTTCAAAGGGAAACCCATGCAGAAGCTATGTGACGGCGAATGGAAGACTTTTTTTTTTTAAGCAAAAAAAAAAAAAAATCCCTACTTGCAAAACTCATGTTTTAGGGAAGTGATAGCCTTCCCCGAAGAAGCAGAGTTGGACTGATTTTAATAATGTCAGAATGGCCAATAAATGTATTAATAGAAAGAATTGAAAATCAATGAGCTGTGATAGTAATTACAGATAGTCCCCAAGGGAAATATAGCAGGCAGGCAAATCCTTTCCCTCCGGGCCTGCCCTGGGCCAGGCTGTGACGCTGATCATTCTGCCCTCCTTCTTGCCCATTAGCAATGTACTTTCTCCTTCACCTTCATTCCCCTCCGCCCGCAGTCTAGACACCCCCACCCTCTGTGCGGTGGTGCTTCACAGGACCCACAGATGGCCAGTCCTAAGTGCAGACTCATTCATGGAGAATATAAAATGCTCTTCTTTCCAAGAGTTATTTGCATTTGTATAAGGCCAGCGCTTTGTACAAAGGAATACTTTTTAAAGACATTTCATGCTCTGAGTAATTTGGGAATTTTGATGTGGGGGAAATTAACCTTCCCAGAATGTTTCCTCTTATGAATGATGGTGTTCTTTTTCTGGTACCAGTCTTTGTGGTAGAGTAAGAAAAAAAAGTCTGGAGCATGAGGTATGTATTTCTCTATCTAGGTGTGTTTTCTTGTGCTAATATTTACCTTCTGATTCATAGTCTATAAAGTGCCTCACAGAAAAAGATCTTATTTAGCTCTTGGAGGAGTTTTTGCTCTTGACCATGAGGGATTGACTGCTGTGGGTATTGACCTCTCACGATAAACACTAGAAAAGCAGACAAAATATAGGAAATGTTTTTCACGTGTTGGACAAGGGGCCCTTAAGAACTCTGATCCTTGGGTGTGGGATGACAAAGGAGGTGATTCTGCTATAGGCTCAGCCTGCTGCCTGGAGGCAGGGCAGGGAGTGGAGCTAGAGAGGACCTAGAGCTAAGCAGGCGGCATGGAGAGGACAAGGCAACTACGTTTTAGTTTTAAAGAGAATAATTACAAAGAAGAAGGAGTTGTACAAAGAGAGAGTTCTGCGGATCCGCAAAATGTTCCCCCCAAGGGCTTGGCTAAGTGATGACCTGCTTGTGTGGGGAGGAAGACAATGACAGAACAAGCATGGCAATAAGTGGGAAGAATATTGGCCCCCATATAAAATTCACAAAACCAGAATGGAGAGACCTCATTATACATGGGCATTTGGTAGAGGTCTCAGAAGGGTCACAGCTTAGTAAGTGGGCTGAACTAGTTCCGGGTTAGGCTGGTCTGGCCCTTGCCATGACAGCCTGGAGAGGCAAGCCCTGACAGATCGAATTGGTTTGAAAATTGCTCATTTGTGGCAAAACAAAATCCAGCAGTCTTAAGGGAGACAGTAAGATCTAGCCCTCAATAATGTAAAAGTAACCATGTCTGGCATTTGGTCAAAATTGATCAGAGAGAAAAACACAGTTAAAAAACTGAACAGAGCCTCAGTGAGCTATGGAACAATCCCATGTTGTCTAATATATGTACAATTGGACTCTCAGAAGGAGGGGAGGACCAGAAAAAAATATTTCAAAATATTTTGAACAAAGAATGGCTGGACATGATCCAAATGTGATGAAAACTGTAAGCCTACAAATCCAAGTTCAGTGAACCCCAAGCAGAGGAAACCATACCAAAGCATATAATTTTTTTTTTCAATAACAGTTTTATTTTTTATTTATTTATTTATTTATTTTTTTGTCTTTTTGCTATTTCTTGGGCCGCTCCCGAGGCATATGGAGGTTCCCAGGCCAGGGGTCAAATCGGAGCTGTATCCTTCGGCCTACACCAGAGCCACAGCAACACGGGATCCGAGCTGCATCTGCAACCTACACCACAGCTCACGGCAACACCGGATCGTTAACCCACTGAGCAAGGGCAGGGACCGAACTCGCAACCTCATCATTCCTAGTCGGATTCATTAACCACTGCGCCACGACGGGAACTCCCCAAAGCATATAATTATTAAATTGCTGAAAACAGATAATGAAGAACCATCTTACCAGCAGCCAGGGGAGAAAGAGGAAATATAGCAGTCATACAGTGGAAGAAAAATCAGACTTCTTATCAGATACCATTTAGGACAGAGGAAAGGACTTCCTACGTCGCTGTAACAGGGCACTAAATGGGAATTTGGATCAATACAAGCAAACAAAGAGCACTCAAAATGGTAAATATCTGGGCAAATATAAAAGATTAAAAAACTTTTTAATTTAAAAGAGAATTGGAGGAGTTCCCATTGTGGCTCAGCAGGTTATAAACTTGGGTATCCATGAGGATAAGGGTTTGATCCCTGGCCTTGCTCTGTGGGTTAAGGATCCGGTGTTGCCATGAGCTGCGGTGTAGGTTGCAGACATGGCTTGGATCCCTTGTTGCTATAGCTGTGGTGTAGGCTGGCAGCTGCAGCTCCAATTCAACTGTTAGCCTGGGAACTTCCACATGCTGCAGGTGTGGCCCTAAAAAGCAAAAACAAAAAAAATCAACAACAACAACAAAAAAAGAAAATCGCTCAAAGCAAACAAAGTAACAACACATTATGGATCCCCAGAACTCTATGTTAAATGAATGTGAATAGCAACAGTAGCACTGGGACAGGAGGATGAAAGGAGAGAGGATACTGTTGTGTGTGTGAGTGGTGTGTGTCATTTAGAGTAGTCTGTTAAGTTAAAAGTGTATATCACAAATCGTAGAGCAACCTCCCTGCCACCAGAAAAAACAAAACAAACAAACAAAAAAAAAACAAAAACCGAAAAGCTGGATAGACCTAGTAAACCAATGGTAGAGATAAGTTAGAAACATTTAAAAAAATACCTAATTTTATTTTAAAGAAAGCAGGAAAAGAGGAAAAATAAACCTAGAACAGATAGGAAAAGCAGAAAACAAATAGCAAGATAGTATATTTAAACATAATCTGTTGATAATTGTGTGACATGCAAGTGGTTGAAGCACTCTTTTATTTTTTTATTTTTCTTTTTTCTTTTCAGCTGCCCCTGTGGTATATGAAGTTCCTGAGCCAGGGATTGAATTCGAGCTGCAGCGTTGACTTACACCACAGCTTCAGCAATGCCAGATCCTGAAAACCTTAGCAGGAACTCCATTAAGCATTCCTTTAAAAGACATTGTCAAATTGGAAATAAAAGTAAGACCCAACTACATGGTATCCATAGGAAACCTCCTTTAACTATAAAGAAACAGATATGTTAAAAGTAAAAAGAATCAAGAGTAATCAGAATTATGAAACAGAAAACACAGTGGTGGTTGTTAGGTGGAGGCAGACACGATCTATTTCAAATAATTTCCACTGTGATATTAGTGTGTAAGAAAAAATTTAGGAGTTCTTGTCATGGCTCAGCCATAACCAGCCTGACTAGTATCTGTGAGGATGCCGGTTTGATCCCTGGCCTCACTCGTGGGCTAAGGATCTGGTGTTGCTGTGAGCTATGCGTAGGTTGCAGACATGTCTCAGATCTGGTGTTGCTGTGGCTGTGGTGTAGGCTGGCAGCTGCAGCTCCAATTTAACCTCTAGCCTGGGAACTTCCATATTCTGTGGGTGTTGCCCTAAAAGCCAAAAAATAAAAATAAAAAAGAAAGAAAAAAGAAAAAAAAATTAGCAGATCTTGTAAAAAGTTTTAATGTAACCCTCTAATAAATGCAAATTTACCAGCAGAGGTTCAGTGGTCACTATACACAGTAGCCTGAAATGAGGATGCACCCTTGGAATCTCTCTTTTATCTTAATTACATAGGGTTAAAAAATATGTTACTGCATAATTTCTGTTTTAGTATAAAATAATGGTTTCAACAATTTAATAGTTGGTAAAGACATGCAAGAATATTCACTCTTTCTCACACTGGCAGCATTTAATTTCACTGTGTGTCTATCAATTTCTGAAATTAACAAATTCATTAGTGCTGACAGCACGTATTAGATTCCCCTTCTAGAGGACTCTGTCATAGTATTTTGAAAAGCCAGAGTTTCATCAATATATAACAACTTCAATATGTCAACAGTTGCTACTTTTCCTTTTTTTTTTTTTTTTTGTCTTTTTGCCATTTCTTGGGCCGCTCCCATGGCATATGGAGGTTCCCAGGCTAGGTAGGGGTCGAATCAGAGCTGTAGCCGTTGGCCTACACCAGAGCCACAGCAGCGTGGGATCTGAGCCATGTCTGCAACCTACACCACAGCTCAGGGCAACGCCGGATCCTTAACCCACTGAGCAAGGGTAGGGATTGAACCTGCAACCTCATGGTTCCTAGTTGGATTTGTTAACCACTGCGCCACGACGGGAATTCCAGCAGTTGCTACTTTTCTTTGCTTTACAAGTTCTGTCAGCGTCATCACTGAGGAAAATGTATTCTTTGCTATCAAAGCACATTCGACCTGTGGCATGTTTATTAAATTTAACGTCTTGCCAAATGGTCATGTCTGTGGCCTCTGGAGGAAATGAATCTGTTTCTAATCTGCTGGCCTGTCCTCTTTCTTATCTTAAAGACATACTGTCAGATTTTCTTAACAAAGAAATGTGTACTTCTTGTCAATCATTAATGAATTGGAATTAATGAATTGGGATGTTTCAGTAACTCATAGACTCTGTGATCAATTCTATTCCGGCTTTCAAACTTTAAGTTCATGGTTATATTCTTGTCATAACCACCTTTTTAAATAAAGCCATGAAGTTGGTGATTAAGATCATCAGTCTTGAAGCCTCTATCTACTTAAGATAGATTTCTTTGGATTGCTCCATTCACAAAAACTTCTCAGTCTGCCAATGATCAGAGTGTGTATTGTCTCTTTGTGATTGCCTGACATCTTTTGTTTATCATCTTGCCTTTTTTTTTTTCTTCTTAGGGCTGCGCCGTGGCTTGTCGAAGTTCCCAGGGTAGGGGTTGAATCGGAGCTGCAGCTGCTGGCCTGTGCCACAGCCACAGCAATGTGGGATCGAGCCGCATCTCCAACCTGCACCACAGCTCAGGGCAATGCCAAATGCTTAACCCACTGAGTGAGATCAGGGATTGAGCCCACATTCTCATGGATACTAGTCAGGTTCATAACCTCCTGAGCCACAATGGAAGCTCTCATCTTGACTTCCTCATCTTGACTTTCTGTTAGCTTCCCATAATGTGATTCCAATTTCCACTAGAGGGATACAGAAGGGGGCAGTACAAGGCTGACTGCTCTTTGGTTAGTAAGTTTTTTTTTTTTTTTTTCCTTTTTGTCTTTTTAGGGCCATACCCACAGCATATGGAGCTTCCCAGGCCAGGAGTCTAATCAGATCTGTAGCCACTGGCCTACACCAGAGCCACAGCAATGCCAGATCTGAGCCGCTTCTGCGACCTACACCACAGCTCATGGCAACACCAGATCCTTGACCTGCTGAGCGAGGCCAGGGATGGAACCTGCAACCCCATGGTTCCTAGTTGGATTCATCTCTGCTGCACCACAGTGAGAACTCCCTTTGGGTAAGTTTAAATGGCAGGAACTTCTGGCTCTTTGGGAGAAGTCATGACAGACTTTCTGAATCAAATGCTGGCGGACGGCAGCAGTGATATTTTCACTGGAGGAGACCCAGGATGTGGTTTGGCTTTCCTCCATCTGTATTGTTCCTGGCTGTGTAGTATTTAAGTCTGGTTTTCTCACCAACCAAGAGATTTTTCTGAACTGATATTTCAATATATATGTATTTCTCTCCACTTTGAACTACTTAGAGTAGATTCTGTTGACAGCTAACACAATGAGGTCTACTCACTTTCCTGCTGAAATATATTGCAACTTTACCTCAGTGACTCTCTGTGGTGAAGTGTGTGATTTCTAGGGCCATACTGGCTGTATTGATTTCCTGTCTCTAACATTTTTTTTTTTTTTTTTTTTTTGCTATGACCTGAGCAGTCCACTTAATCTCAGTCTTATTTTCTTCATCTGTCAAACGGGGATTATAATAGTTCCTATCTCATGGAGTTTGGGGGGGAAGATAAAGGGGTTAATGATATGATATCTCTTTGCTGCTAGTTGTTGCTTCCACCTAACACCACTCTGTTCCTGTAGTTCGTTGAGGTCATGGGTATCCTTCAAGTCCCAGGACAAAAATCTCTCTTCTGCACAGCATTCCCATTGATATCTCTCTGTGCACTTTGATTGAATCTGTCTGTAGTCACTACCCACCCAATTTAGCACTTAATTGAGCTCAAATTGCATCATGTGTATTAACTCTCAGCTTGATTTCAAGTACATTCATTTGTTAATTCAGTCCCAGAACAATCATTTCCTATGGTGTTGGTTTTTAGGGATCAAGGTAGGCATAGCCTGACTTGAAGGAGCCCTATGGTTTATTTGGAAGATGATCCTAAATGTTAACTTTCCCAAAATGAATAATTAAGGAGAGGGCCATTTTTGGACACTGCTATGCGTCTGGGTGTTTGCATCATCTCATTTTTTACATTCCTGGTTGTTGCATGGTAGTCATCTTCCCTTGACCCATGAGGATAATTGTATTAATGGCATTTAGGTAGTTATGTGACTTCTGACCGTGAGAACTAGGTATGCGTGGACTCAAAAAAATTTTTTTTCTGGAATATTAAGTCGCTATTTAACAGATGTTAGAATTACCCTCGGTGAAACATTCATAGAAGAGCATTGATTTTTTTTTGCAGGTATTGATGAATGCTTCTCATTATTTTATCATAGTTCATGGAAACTATTTATCAAAATAATACTGTTTCTTACTTAGTGAAATGAATCTGATTTGCTTAAGCTGCCCTTGAATTTCCATGGTGTTGAAAATGTGCTTCTCCGGCTTCTTCAGTTTGTTGCCTGAAGAAAAATGATGACAAGCTCACTAGTTTGCATCTGTATGTGTCCCTTGCCTAATTCCAAGTACTTTATTGTGTGTCGTTTTTTGATGTTTGCAGAAATTTAGTGAGAAGACGGAACAGAGAATTGTGATCCCTGTTTTTCACAGGAAAAATTGGGGACATAGTCATGCGATTGTTTGCCTAAAGCCCAGAGATGATCAGTGGCAATTATGAGATTATAACCCAGGGCTTCTAACTCTTAGCGTTTGGCGAAAAGGTTGAACTGCCTACATATTTCAAGTGCCAAAGCTGTGGACAGACAAGATTTTCAGAAACCATCATGGACATAAGTGGTATAGGCTAGTGTTGTACCAGGAAGTGCTGGCCTGATGATATAGCTGGAAATGGGACTGATTTTTAATGTAAAGGTCTGGAGGCAAAGAATAGAGAAGATGAAAGGACATTCTTAGGCAGGTGGAAATAGTATGAAAACACATGGGTGAGAACGAGGCTTCTCTTTTTATAAGTTGCCATCTCAGAGCAGATTGTTGAGAGTAACAGAAAGTATACTTCATCCCTTTGTTTGGACAGCAGAACTCAGTTACTTGTAGTATGAAGCAAGGATGCTGGTGTAGGTGTGTTTTTTTTTGGGGGGGGGGTGATCCATGCTCTTTGGGACTCTCCCACTTATAGCTGACATACTGGTTTTCTCTCCTTCTCTTCTTCACCCTCTCATTGATGTTATTCCCTGCTGTTGCTGTGGTACTGAATTTTCAAGCCTATTCAGCTGTTCCAGATTTCATTTAGATAAATTTGGAATTATCGATATTTGTTCACATAAAAGCTGTGTTATCGTTAAGTGGTTAGACTTTTGAGCTTCATGCTTCATACCCTTTCAAATTCTTTATGCCATTCCATTTATCCAGTATGATTTCATTATAATTCTGTGTAACACTTTGGGAATCATCCAAGGGATTGCTATGGGCCCATTATTTTTATGGACCCAGAGTGCTGCTCTGTCATGTTCTCATTTAGAGTCTTAAAATGGTGTGAGTGTGATTCTAGAAACACTCGGTTTTACTGAAATCATACAGTGCTATAGATGTGCAGTGAATTTAGTCTGATTCTGCATAGCTACAATTACTGGGGTAATTCAAGCAGAGAAACCACATGTGCTTAAATCCAAACCATTTATTATGTCTTTCATGAGTTAGCAGTGCTTTACTCTGATTAGTTTTGCAAAATAAGTTATCCTTCTTGCAACATCTTTGCTTCTCAGTTATTTATTTATTCATTCATTGAAAAAACACTGGTGGGGGCACTAAGCATATATACCTGGGAGAACCCTGAAAATATGAAATGAGGTGTATATATCAAGTTTTAGGATATTATGCTTTGTTATGTACTGATGCACTTCGTTGTTTAATGAGCTGGTCAAGCTATCCCTGAGTGCCAGTTTACATCTGTGAATGTCCTTTTCATGCTTCTTGTCCTTTTCAGTTTCTTGTGCATCATACCTTGAGGTTTGCATTACTTTGAATGAGAAGGTGGGACAGGAGCAGTATTGTGATCATGATTTTTCACAATGGACACTGAGAAACCATGTTTTTACTCAGGTGTAATATGATTTGATAATTATCTCTTAGGGCTCGCCAGGGAATGTAGGTGTTTTTGCATGGAGCAACAGTCAGATTGTGATTGGAGTCGATTCGGTGGGAGGATTCTTCCATCTCAGGACTTGGAAAGCTGGGGCATGCACGGAAAGCAACATTTTTCAATGTGGCCTGCTGACCATGGCTGCAAAATCTCCTAGGTTCCATCTAAGACCTGCCAAATCAGAATCTCTGGGTATACAAAACACAAGCCTGGGTGTTCAGCAGATTCCCCAGGT
Source organism: Sus scrofa (assembly GCF_054392235.1). Taxonomy (NCBI): domain Eukaryota; kingdom Metazoa; phylum Chordata; class Mammalia; order Artiodactyla; family Suidae; genus Sus; species Sus scrofa. The sequence continues at coordinate 53,248,525 of NC_139393.1, read as the reverse complement.
GATTTCTTACGCTTTTTTCCAGCTTTTGGAGAACCACTGATACAGAGTGAGGTAATATGGGCTCTGGTCCATTAGGCTCCTTTGAATGTGATGCCATCTGAATCACAGCACCTCCTTCTGTCAGGGGATGATGGAAGGCATCAGATGGTTGCTGTGACCCTGGGGGAAAAGTCTGCCTGGCTGATGCACTGGGCTTATTAGAGGGACCAGTGGGGCACTGTGGTCTGAAGACATCTTAGGAATTTTTAGTGCCTGAAATTGAGTAGTGGTTTCATGTACACTCTGAATGGCATGGATGATTCCTTTAAAACTCTGTGAGGGTTGTGAGGACATTGCATAAGAAATAAAGTGAGTGGGATACTGATAATTCTGGGTGCACTTTCTCCCACAGCCTTTGAGTTCCCAGGGAGCCCAGTGAATTCTCATTGTCAGGATACAGCATTGTATTTTAGTTCTAAGGCAATTACCGCTGAATTGTGAGAAATGCTCTTAACTCGTTCTTTGAAGAAGTAGCTCACATTTTAGTCATTGACATTTTCTTTTACCTCTTCTCTACTCAGAGAGTGAATGACTCAGAAGTTAAAAAATACTTGAACTGTTTAAAATATTGATATCATAAGTGCCATAACTTAGAAGAGGAGGCATGGAAATTGGCATTTCAATGATGTCTCCGAAGATTCCACCTCTTGTGTATGGAATGAGACTTGCTGTTGGAGTGAAGCTGTGACTTCGGATTCTGAATTCACCTAGAAGGGCCTGGCAGTAGGACCACAGTAGCTGTGAGCACCACATAAAAAGCCACCCTTTGGAGGAGCCATGGGGTTAATACTCACTCTCTTCTCTCCTGGCCAGTCAGGAGCCTAGGCATATGATCTTTCTAGGGTAATTTTTTTCTAATTACTCATCTGAATAGGTGTCTTTTTCTAATTTTTTTTCCCTTACTTTGAACAGAGGGCTTTGGGGTTAGCTGTAGTCTTGCACAATGCCTATGGCAGTGCATACAACAGGCTCTCAACACATTTTCATTTTAATTGATGGAGCCTGCCTGGAAATCTGAGATCCTATGTTTATGTTCCTGTGACATGGTTTTCAAAGTTTTGCTGCTTAGAATCCTGGTTGTGTTCCCTCCCACATGGATGGTCCAGGAGTCTGCCTTTCTCCTCCTGGCTATAAGATGAAAGGGATCACATCCTCCAGTCCTGAACAACACAAACTAGATGAACGGTTTTTATAAAATCTTAAAAGAACCATGTCACACAATTCCCCTCTCTCACTTTGCCTCTCCTTTTCCAAAAATCCAATCTCTAATGTCCCTTTGGCAGTGCAATTTATCTGCCTTTGTCACTCCTTTGCAATCAGAGATGAGTGTAGGTGAAAGTTGAATGTTAGCAGAAGAAACAACACAAATACCCTAGGGTCTATTTTTTTAGGTCGACATTTTATTTTTTAAGATGGTAAAGAATTGTCTCATAAATTGTGTGTGTGTATAAGTAAGAAAGAGAAAGACAGAGACAAAGAGAGTATGAATTAGAGAGAGAGACAGAAGTCTAGGACATCTTAGCTAAAGAAAAAGAGAATGATGACATTTATTTAAATTATCATGGTTTTAGAACTCCTGAGAAAATGCTAGTTTTAACTTTTCTAAATAATAGAAATGATATTAATAATAGCTTAATTCTCTATTTTCCTTTTAATACCTGGCAGATTTCTTTTTTGTTTAGCCACAGTAAACAACCCTAACTTGGTTTTTTGTTTTTTTTGTCTTTTTTTTTTTTTTTTTTTTTTTTTTTTTTGCTTTTTGCTTTTTAGGGCCACACCCACAGCATATGGAGGTTCCCAGGCTAGGGTCTGAATCAGAGCTGTAGCTGCTGGCATTACACCACAGCGTCTGTGACCTACACCACAGCCTGCGGCAATGCCGGATCCTCAACCTACTGAACAAGGCCGGGGATCAAACCTGCGTCCTCACGGATGCTGATCAAATTCGTTAACCACTGAGCCACACTGGGAACTCCAGCTCTTTGGAGACGTGGGATAACTAACTGGTGAACTATTTCTCTTGCTGACAAAACAGCAACAATTATTTATAATTTCTATCACTGGTATTACTAAATCTGGCTGAAATCATCCTGAGGTGAGAACAGTATTGTTATTTTGTTGGAGTTTTTAGGAAAATTAGAATTATTGACCAAAAAACCTGGCAAAGCCTTTGTTAATCAAATACCTCAAAACTTTTTACACAGTAGGCTAGCTTCTTGATTTTGCTGGACTTTACTGTGGATGCACAGATGTCACTGTCATCCTCAGTCCTAGAATGTCCTTGAAATACATGGTCTATTTATAAACCCAGGAGAATATCTGTAGGATTTCTACTGTGAACTACTGAAGGGGGAGGGAAAAAAAGGCAAACACAGCTTTGGCCCGCAATTCACATGTGAAATCTTTAAGGCAAAGACAAGGATTGAGTCATTTTCGGCATATATAGAAATAGAAGATTTTACTCCTTGGGGGTAATGTCAGTATAAATGGAAAACAATTTAGTTGAAACTAGACAATAAATTCATTCCGTTCAGTGGAAATTAGGTACCAAAATACACCATCCCATAGTAGAAATCAGATACTGCGCACTGCTCCAAGCATATGACTTCTCTATGGAAAATAAAAGAGATTTTCGTGCAATTAAAAACAATGGTATTTATTGGTCCTGCAAGAACGTGATAGGAAGTGTACAGATGCTGAAGGTCCTTTTTTCTTCATGGCTTCTGGATATGACAGTAGAGTTTTAATATTTCTTTTGATCCTTTTTCAATGGAGAGGATACTTACTTCCTTCTACCTGAAAGTAGGGTGTTGAGCAATACTTAGAAGAGGACAACTGAAATAACTTTAAAAGACATGATGCCCAGAAAGCTTACCACATGGGTTTTCAACACCTGTGCTCTTTAATGCCCAAGGGAGGTTCTTCTAAAATACTTGAGTTACTCTCACGCTAATTAAGCTAAACACAATTGAGTTTATCTTAGGAGATACGGTTGCATATAAAGGACAGGTGAGATGAGTGTTTATTAGCAGATATTTGTTTGAGTTTTTTAACAAATATGATTACCCTTGATACTTACAATAGCATGTTCAGTTGAAGACACTAAGTCTCAGGATCTAAGTTTCCACCTGGAATCAAAACTTGGGAGTGTTCTTTCCACTATACGCAGAACATGACAAAGTGTTGTCTGAAGTGTATTCTCAGATAGACGCATAAGAGAGAAACACATAATGTGTAGGTATGCCTTGTCTACCTTTTTTGCCAGCTTTGTTTGTGTTGTAGGCCTTTGTTATACAAAAATCTGCACCCGGAGAGAAAGGGGACTTTTGAGAGTGATGGTGGGGCAGAAAAGAAAAAACAAGGAGCCCAGCATGCTTTCATTGACTCAGGAAAGGGCACAGCACTGTTGCTGAGGGAGAGACTAATTGAGTTTGAGAGCGTGCAGGAATCAGGGTGGGGACGCGGAGAAGAGCCCAAAGAAAGCTTTGGCGAGTTTGCAGAGAGAGTTGCAGAGTCTGGTGGGCGGAGAGGGATGGACCTGCCAAGTGCTTCAGATTCTGAAAATGCAGAAAAGGGCGTTTTAGAGACTGGTGCATTAGATCCCATTTTAGCTTTTAAATGTTTGTCGAGAGACTTGACCAAACATCTCAATTGCTGACTGCATTTTGGATTGGAGTTTTCCTCCAAGCGCACATTGCCAGGCCTGGCCCTTGGGGAGCTCGAACCCATGTGGGTTACATTGTGTCTTTAAAACTCGATACACACACTCCTAACCTTTGTACATATATGTATATAGTTATCTGTATGTAAATATATGTTATGTCTTTATATGTACACATGGAAAATACAAGTGTATATGTATATATTTATGTGATTTATACAGGTATTTGTTTTACACAAATAAACACCACCGACTTCTCACAGTGTTGGCAGTGTCGTATTGTTTAGAACAGGCTTTTCAAACCACTTTACATTTTTCTGAATTTGGAGGGGAGATGGTGCCAACAAGTGGAACCCCTGAAAGGAGATGGGGTTATGTCCTGACAGGGGAACGCCTCAGTGGAATCTGGGGTGCCTGCTGCTGCTGTTTGGACTTCCTTCCTTGCCGTATATTGAGGAAATGTAGAGGAGAAAGATTTGGAAGAGATAAAGCATTAAGAGTAGCAATCAGCTTGGGTGTGTCTTCAGAAGAAAACCGAGAATCTAAGAATACATCAGAGTCTGTTGGTGGGCAGCCTTCATGTACTAGAACACGCCTGATCTGAACAATGAAAACATTTGCATTTTCAACATGGTACCCCTTTGGGGAGTTATTTGGCTTTCCACGGTGTATTGATTGCAATACCCAGAATTCTAGATGCGTTCAGATGGGTTGCTAAGGGTTAACTCCTGGCAGCATGGTGTGTTATGTTAATGATGTAGTTAGAAACTGAAGATTAGTAAACTGTAGCAATAAAATAAGCAGGGTCATTCGACCCATTAGGACGAACTGCGAAGGAATATAGCTGGTTTTAATTTGTTGAGGGAATCTCTTAAAGGTTGATGCTGTGTGGGCTGCTTTTTTCAATAGGTTCATATAGTTTTTCTAGCTATGCTGTTCCAGATTTAAGCTTTACAGAAAAGCAGCTTTTGTCCCTATGTTAAGATAAGCAGAGTCCACAAAGAAAATTCAGGTTGCCTCTGTGCAGTGTAGAGATTTCCTCTTCTTTCTTTGTTTATTTTGGTCTTTTTAGGGCCGCACCTGCTGCATATGGAGGTTCCCAGGCTAGGGGTCTACACCACAGCCACAGCAACAGGGGATCCAAGCCACGTGTGCAACCTACACCACAGCTCACAGCAACGCCAGATCCTTAACCCCCTGGGTGAGGCCAGGGATCGAACCCGTGTCATCATGGATACTAGTCAGGTTTGTTACCGCTGAGCCACAACAGGAACTCCTAGAGAGATCAGACTCTTGAGTCATGACAGTACAGTCAGTGCTGTTACAGGGATCAGCAAGTTTTCTGGGGTATTGATCTCCTTTGTGGGTAATCATTCTAAAATTTTCATGATTAATTCTTGAAATTCTTGGCTCAAACTCCAGTTAGGAGCTTTCAGCATGAGAGTTCTTAAAGGACCACAAGAACTTATTCTATGAATCATCCATCAATTTTGAGGGTTTTTAAAGTGATCCTTTGGCATCTGGGGGCCTCCTTTTTACCTGGGCTGCATTTCTGGGGTAGTTATGAGGACTTCCGTTGGCTCTTGAATACCAGGAAGACCTGCTCTGTGAGTTAGTACCCACAGTGTGGTTGTAGGGCACCCCTTTAACTTGTGGATTGTGTTCTCCAGAATCTGATTGGTTTTCAGAAGAGTTAAACCCACCGTCTATTCAGAGGTAATGGTGTGTTTCAGACTTTGGGACTTCGGCAGCACAACTCAAAACAGAGGAATTAAGAGTAAATCAAGCAGCATTAAAGAGTCTAATAGGAGTGGGGTTTAGAGCACATCCGTGGAAAAGCTCAATAGCAAATTAGGGTTCCCTTAACAATTCCGAGGTTCTGGCAGGAGAAATCCAGTGTCTGGCCAAACTCAGGATCAGGTGGTCGCAAACAAGTCCATGGTGAATAATTCTTTCACTGGCAGTCTCTTTTTTTTCTGGTTATGATTGTTAAGTAGCTCTCTAAATATTCTCTTTGTATTGGGTCAAGGACTTGAGTCGGAACAAGCTTGAATCCTGTGTAGTTTACATCCCAGGGTCTGTGTTTATTTTTCATCAAGCATTAAAATGTATCATGTATTAAAAGTGTTAATATAGTTCTTTATAAGAAGTCTTGTACATGGGAGTTCCCATCGTGGTGCAGTGGTTAACGAATCTGACTAGGAACCATGAGGTTGTGGGTTTGATCCCTGGCCTTGCTCAGAGGGTTAAGGATCCGGCGTTACCGTGAGCTGTGGTATAGGTTGCAGACGTGGCTCGGATCCCACATTGCTGTGGCTCTACAGCTCTGATTAGACTTCTAACCTGGGAACCTCCACATGCCGTGGGAAGTGGCCCTAGAAAAGACAAAAAGATTAAAAAAAAAAAAAAAAAGTCTTATACAATCCAAGGGGATGAGTTGAGTTGATGGGCATTTAGGTAGTTTTTCTTCATTGCAGAAGGAAGGACTGAGTTTTTCCAGAAGCGATTTAAGAGAGAGAGCAGGAGAAATAGCTGTAGATGGAATGTAGACATTCTAGAGATGGAATTTCAAGGTAGAAACATGTTGCCATGGAAACAAAGGTTTGAGTAGGAGTAAGAAGTAAGAGTTGCAGAGGGAAGTATATTTGGAAAAATGAAGGAAGGAAAAATAAGTTTGCACTTTAACTCACTTATAATTGTGTTTGCCAAGTCAGACTCACTTTTGTACTACCCTCCTGGTCCTTTTCCCTCACAGTTTGTGTGTAAAGTATACATCCATGTATATGTTTAACCAGCCTAAGCGCTTAAGGATTAACTGCTCTTTTCCTGGATTCAGCTTTTTTTTAACTAGACTAAGCCCTTAAAATGTAAATAAAGGTCAGGTATCATGTGTTTTTCATTTCCTGCTGTGCCTCCACAATGGAAAAGCTCAACCCATGTTGGATGAATAGTTTCCATTTAATTTCAGTAGTGCCTTCTGAATACCTGTTGTGGGCAGGGCCTTGTCCTAGATGCTGTAGTCATATCAAGGACTTAATCTGTAATCTCTGCCATGAGGAGCGTTGACACTCAGAAAGCAGAATGAGGTTGTAGCAGGAAGTTTAAGAGTAGTTAATGTGTGTCTGTCACTTATATGCTAGATTTAGCACTTTGCATCCATTATTTCATGTAATTCTCCGGGCAGACCTAGAGGGTTAGATATTATTAGCCTCCTCTTCCTTAAAGAAACTGAATCTCAAATAAGATATGCCAATCATTGTGATAACTACAAGTGGAAGCCAAGGTCCACCTTGGTGCCTGGGGAAAACCAAAGCAAGTCTCTTGTGTATACCTCTGTGTTGCCGTCGTATATGTGTGTGAGCAGCGGGTGTGGGCAAGTGCAAACATACGGAGTTTTAAGAATAGGAAGAGATGTCTGAGCATGGAGTGATGATAGCTAATTTAGGAGATCTGGAAAAACCCCAAAGGGGTGATAACTGATACAGACCTTGAAGAGGTCGGAGAGGAATCATTCGCTGTAGAGGGAACAGCACCAGGAATGGTGTTAAGGTTTATTAGAATATGATGTGTATTGACCATTTGAATAACACTTTTTAAAAAAATAATCATTTTGGGGGACTTCCTTCTTGGCTCAGCAGTTAATGAACCTGACTAGGATCCATGAGGATATGGGTTTGATCCTTGGCCTCGCTCAGTGGGTTAAGGATCTGGTGATGCTGTGAACTGCGGTATAGGTCGCAGATGTGGCTCAGAACTTGCATTGCTATGTCTGTGGCATACCCCGGCGGCTGTAGCTCTCATTTAACCCCTAGTCCGGGAACTTCCATGTGCTTTTGGGTCCCCCCCCAAAAAAAAATCATTTTTCTAGCATATGAATTGGACACTAAGAAAATGGAGGGTTTTACTAAGGCAGGGCCCATCAGACACTTGGTATGCAACCCATGCCAGGCCTCGGATGGTGTAGTTTTGATGATGCTTATTCAAATTTGGACAGTAGTTAGTTACAGAGTTTCATTTAAATATATGACCATTGTTTGATTTAGTTGGATATAGTAGTGGCCCAAGGAAAACCAACGTACATGTTCCAGCCATCAAAATAATTGTTCACAAAATTTTATTGCTTTGACGGTGTGTTAATTGCTTTGATGATGTGTTCATTGGGAGACAGTTGAAATGAACAATTAAAGGAAAACAATTATATCATTATAAGTTCTCAAAGCCAGTCCTTGGACTTAGAATCTAGGATATTAACAGCAGGATGCAGATACCTTGCTTCCTCATCTCCTGTTTCTTTGTGAAAGATTAATATATTAATTTATGTAATCACAGTCTGCCACTAATGCTTCTGCGTCATCACCCCCATACATCCAAGTCCCGTGACTGTCCTTAAGCTTTCATTTACAAAGTAACTTGCACCACATTCTCACTAAATTCATCATGAATTGGTTGAACTGCTTCTTATTTAAGTATGATGATTGCTATTTTATAGGCAGAGAATAGGAGGCAAAGACATTGACAGTGTATATTTACATTGATGAGAAAACGTTGTACTTAGAGGCCTGTGTTCAATGTAATGACATTAATTGCATTCTTGATTTTCTAAAAAATTTGGGGGTTCTTAGATGGTTTAAGGGTAGATTCTTGCAGAGGAGATAATATGTTGGGGCTCTTTTTCCATAAGTAGGTAAAGATCTTGACCAGATGTTTGACAGCTTTGGTCCTTGTGATCTATGTCAGTTCTGGAATTCAAGAAGTCTATAGCTTAATTAGTTTTTAGTTCTGGAACTATACAACATTTTAGCCATTATGTCACATAAAATGTCAAATTATAGTGTCAAGTTTAAATATAATTTGAAAAACCTTTTGTGTGTGTAAGTAACAGATCTTCACCAAATTGGAACCCTGGTTATTTGCCTGTGTCACACAGAATTTATATATATATATTTTTAGCTTTTTAGGGCCGCAAATTTGGCATATGAAAGTTCTCAGGCTATGGGTAGAATTGCAGGTGTAGCTGCCGGCCTACACCACAGCCACAGCAGTGCAGGATCTGAGCCACATCTGCAACCTACATCACAGCTCATGGCGATGCCAGGTCCTCACCTACCGAGTGAGGCCAGGGATTGAACCCACATCCTCATGGATACTAGTGCAGTTTGTAACCCACTCAGCCACAATGGGAACTCCTATACTTTTTAATTACAGTAGCCACATCATTCTAAACATTGTCTCAAAATCTATGCAGATCAACAAGAACAGGGAAAACTGTAAAACCCCATGCTTTAGGTAGACTAGGATGACAGAACACTACACACTTCAAATTATCTGCAGTAGGAAGGTAAATACCAGCTTCTGGAAAAGATATTTCTTATTTCCCGTCTCAAGCCTTTGTGGAGAACTGGGCTTTTGGACAATATTAGACAGAAAAGCGAAGATGTAATTGAGCTGAAATCAACCATCAAGAGAGAAAATCAATCCTAAATTAAAAAATATGAAAAAGAGGCCTGGGTAGTTCAGAGCATTGACTGCAGGAGGAAGAACCACGCAAGCAGCCAAACAGGCAGTCTGGAAAAGGCAGCGCATCCTGGAAGAAGGAATGAGAGGCTGACTAATGGCCTCTAAGCATGTCCATGTCAGCATCCGTGGAGCCTTTCAATCTGACATGGTTTTCTGAACCAGGGACTTTGCAGATGTTATTATATTAAGGATCTTATTATATAAGGGGAAGTTATCTTTGATTATCTGGGTGGGCTCTAAGCGAAACTATGAGTGTCCTTATTAGGGGGAGGCAGGTTGGGGTTCGATGGCAGAGGAGAAGGCAGTGTGAGGACATGGAACTGAGATTGGAGCTGTGCAGCCACCAGAATGTAGAAGACTAAGAGCAAATTCTCACCTGGAGCCTCCCCAGAAGGAAACAGCTCTGCCAACACCTTGATTTTAGCTGCATGTGACTTCTTTGTAAACTTTTGGTTTTCAGAACTATGGATTGCTGTTGTTTTTAAGCCTTTAAATTTCTGAGAATTTGTTATAGCATCGAAAGGAAACTAATACAGAGATTAAATAAAAGTTATCTTTGGAAACTCTCTGGTGAAAGCATGAAGAAGCAGGGGGGAATTTAGGATCCTGAAAGACATGAAACACCAAAAAAAAAAAAAAAAAAAAAAAGGTGGAAATTGACACAGCTCCCTCAGTCTATCATCCCACAAACCATTCACTGAAGAAATTTTTGTGCATTTTACAGTGTACAATTTTTACACCGTTAGTATGAAGCACATTTTGTTGCACTAACAGAAGAGGGCACTCTTAATTTAAAATTGTATTGGGAGTTCCCGTCGTGGCTCAGTGGTTAACAAATCTGACTAGGAACCATGAGGTTGTGGGTTCGATCCCTGGCCTCGCTCAGTGGGTTAAGGATCCGGCATTGCCGTGAGCTGTGGTGTGGGTTGCAAACGTGGCTTGGATCCTGCGTTGCTGTGGCTCTGGTGTAGGCCGGTGGCTATAGCTACAATTAGACCCCTAGCCTGGGAACCTCCATGTGCTGCAGGAGCGGCCCCAGAAAAGGCAAAAACACAAAAAAAATAAAAATAAAAATAAAGTAAAATTGTATTAATCACTCCAAACTACCATCCTTCTTCATGAAATGATGTAATAAGCAGTCTTCAGAACTATTCTAAGATGAAAGCAAAATGAAGATCAAAATCTGTTAGTTGATGAAAATTCCCTTTGTAGTGCCAGCCATAAAGCAGGAGAAAGCTGTAATACAAAGACTACAGACTGAATTAAATATTCCTAAATGATTATTTGGGACTATAGGGGGGAAAACCTTTATGTCAAAACTTTAACAACTGAAATGGACTGAAAACAGGAAGAAGTGAAATACAATTTAATTAAACTTAGGAAAGAAATGGAAAAGTAGGTAAAGTCATAAGCAGTAAATTATGACTAAATTATAAGATCCTCAAGGAATAGGAAAATTCAGTGAGGGGCATTGAAAACATAGGCAAAAAACCAAGAGTATGAAAATAGGATAAAGGTAAAATGAGTCTTACAGAAAGTTGTTGAAATATAACAACAGGTAGGGAAGATCTGGCCTGTAGATAATTGGAATTCCTGGAGAAGAAAAGCAAAGCAGTGACACAGAACTAACATTAAAACTATAATAGGGGAGTTCCCGTCGTGGTGCAGTGGTTAACGAATCCGACTAGGAACCATGAGGTTGCGGGTTCGGTCCCTGCCCTTGCTCAGTGGGTTAACGATCCGGCGTTGCCGTGAGCTGTGGTGTAGGTTGCAGACTGCTCGGATCCAGTGTTGCTGTGGCTCTGGCGTAGGCCGGTGGCTACAGCTCCAATTCAACCCCTAGCCTGGGAACCTCCATATGCCTCGGGAGCGGCCCAAGAAATAGCAACAACAACAACAACAAGACAAAAGACAAAAAAAAAAAAAAAAAAACTATAATAGGAGTTCCCGTCATGGCATAGTGGTTAACGAACCTGACTGGTGACCATGAGGTTGTGGGTTCGGTCCCTGCCCTTGCTCAGTGGGTTAAGGATTCGGCGTTGCCGTGAGCTGTGGTGTAGGTTGCAGACATGGCTTGCTATGGCTGTGGTGTGGGCTGGCAGCTGTAGCTCCAATTGGACCCCTAGCCTGGGGACCTCCATGTGCTTTGGGTGCAGCCCTAAAAAAAAAGACAAAAAGACCAAAAAAAAAAAAACAAAAACAAAAACAAAAACAAAAAACAAAACCCCAAAACCAAGAAAACCAAAAAAACAAAAAACCATAATAAAATTTTTTTTTGAATAAAAGAAGACTTGAAGGTATATGTTAGAAGGGATTTCCAAGTACTTAGGAAAACTGACAAAGAATGATCAACGTCTATATATTTCCAGGTAACAGTAGTGAACTTTAAAATAAAGTAATCTTATGATCTGTAGCCGGGGGGTCGGGGTGGCGAACTGCATTTAATGGCCGGTTTTTGTGTGTAGTTCAAGCTAAGAACTGTTTCTATATTTTTAAAAGCTTACAAAACAAAAATATATGACCAAGAACATATGTGGCCCACAATGCCTAAAAGAATTTACTACTTGGCTCCTAACAGAAAATGTTTACTGATTGCTGTGGTGTGGGTTGCAGATGCAGATCGGGTCCCGCATGGCTGTGGCATAGGCCAGCAGCTGTAGCTCCGATTTGACCCCTAGCCTGAGAACTTCCATATGCTGTGTGGCCCTAAAAAAAAAAAAAAAAAAAAAAAAAAAAAAAAAAAAAAAGACTTGGCTGGTTAAGCAAATGGGTCTGGTCGTGTATAATCCTGTGTAAGAAGAGTGACATTATGAAACCCAGGTTGACGGGTATACGGGAGTGGGGTTTTTTTGGTAGCCTATAATTTTCATGTAAGTTTAAAATTACTTCCAAGTAAAAGCTACCCCTCAAATGCCACGTGTTAGAAGAGCCTTGAGGAATGAATGCCTCCTGCATTTTTTTCCCCTGGAAGAAAGAACACCAGAGTAGAGGCCCTTCACTGTGGAGTCCAGCAACCTTGTTCTGAATTTCCAGGCTCATGCTTCTAGTCAAAAGCCAACCAGAGAATTTAGCTGTATTGATATTTACAACTTAGTAGATGCTCACTTCTTGCTGAAAGAGAAAATTCATCTTTTCCTTCAGCGTGTATTAATTGGGTGCACTATTCTGCATGCACTGGAGGTAGCAGCTAGCAAAAATGCTTGTCTTTCATGATGCTCTGGGCCTGACACATAGCCCACAACCTCCAGCATTGAGGCGCTGTACCGGGCTTAGGGTCCCAGAGGAAATGGGGATGGATCTTCTCATGGACTCATGGTGGAGGGATCCGCATGGAAAGGGCTGGCCTGTATGAGCTGAGCAAGGAGGGCACGGCCAGAGCTTCGTACCGATGGACCGCAGAAAGTCCTCATGGCTGGGGTACTAGAGAAAGGTCTTCGATGAGAAATTCGAGGGATCAGGAGCAGAGATCAGAAGTAAGTCAAAAATGGGATTTAAGGTTGGCCCAAGTGAAGTGATTCAGGGTATACACTGTGAAAATCAAAGCCCACAGGCCATTTGCTGCTGTTGGCGGAAACAAGCCAGTCATTTTACAGACCCAGGGCTGGGCTGGCCAGGGACCAGCAAAGATGAAAAATAAATTCATTTAATTCCGAGAGATGAGGTGCAAATGGTTTCTTACAAAACACTTGACCGCATGCATCCTTTTTCACTGACTTCTTCTCTTGACAAGAAAACTGTACAAAGCTTTTTCAAATGCAGTATAGTAAGTTTGTATTGCCATGTTTAGAAGTTTGGCATATACTGCTTACATTGGACAGTTTTGAAAGTGCTGTAGTTAAAACAATAACAGAAGAAAATGTACTGCAGTTAATGTTAATTTATACATAAAGTGCCTTTAAAATATAAATAAGTAAATTTTAACAACTCTGTGTTTTATTTTAAAGTATGAGAGGCTTATTTTGTTTTTGGTGTGTGCTGTGTTCAGATCTGCTGGTTTGGTCATTGCTGGCATCCATGCTTGCTTTTTTTTCTTTTTGCTTTTAAGGGCTGCCCCCAGGGACATATGGAAGTTCCCAAGCTAGGGGTCGAATCGTAGCTGCAGCTGCCAGCCCACACCACAGCCATAGCAACACCAGATCTGAGCCCTGTCTGCCACCTACACCACAGTCGGGTGGATACTAGTCGGGTTGGTTACTCCTGAGCCACAACGGGAGCTCCTATGCTTGCTGAGCCATCCAGGTCCGTCCTCTCTCTTTTGCTCTGTGGAGGGAACAACATACTCTGGCGGGGGAGGTCCCAGAGGGGTGAGGATTCTCTCGTGGCCACTTATGTCCATGGAAGGAAACGGGTTCACAGGTCCGTACTTTGACTCGCACCGTGCTGCTTCTGCTGGCCTGCCTGCTGATCAACAGGACGGACAGCCAGCCCGAAAGGAACGTAGACCATGACCTACAGGTGATGATGGAGATGATGACAAACCTGAGGAATAGTCCCCGAAGCTGGGCTGTGGTTTCAGCGTGCTGCATCCCTAGTTCTTCTTAGAATTACACCTAAGGAGTGTTTCAAAAGAAGGAAGCCCCCAAATGACCTGCTAAATTCTAAACTGGGAATTATGTGCTGTGGGAGGGGGAAAAGAGGACGAGAGGGAAGCACACGGTAAGGCAGGATAGAGGTAGTTCAACCAGGCAGCAAATACTCGGGGCCTGATTCTAAGCAGAGTCCAGGGTGCAGTGGTGAGAAGGAGTCACTGTGATTTGCAGAGCATGGGGTCTGCTGGAGAAGACAGATGTGTCACAGAGTTGGAGGTTATGCTTGGGGGAAACTCAGTGCCAAATGCAGCCTGGGGGAAGGAGAGGAAGGGTTCCATGGAGAAGGCAACTCTTGAGATGAGGTTTTTTGTTGTTGTTGTTTTTAAGATTTTTGTTTTTTCTATTATAGTTGATTTACAATGTTCTGTCAATTTCTGGTGTACAGCAAAGGGACCCAGTCATAGAGAGATGGATAGGTGGTTAGATAGATAGACAGATACATTCTTTCTCTCACATTATATTCCATCATATTCCATCGCAAGTGACTAGATATAGTTCCCTGTGCTGTGCAGCAGGGTCTCATTGCTCATCTGCTCCAAATGCAAATGAGATGAGTTTTGAAAGATACATTAATGACCTGAAGAAGTGTGGGGAAGGACGGTCGGGAGAACGAGGATGTGACAAGCAAAGAGGACAACGAGGCATCAGGCTGCATGCGGTGTCAGTAGCCTGTGCTGTAGGAGGATTAGAGCACACTGAAGAAGAGAGAAAAGATTGAGTTAAGAAAGACATGGAGTTGATATATGAGATTCCTAGGGTTGCCTGAGCTGATTGCTGCCACCTTTGTGTCTTGAAACAACAGAAGTCCATTCTCTCCCATCTCTGGAAGCGGGAAGTCCAGAATTGAACGTGTGGGGAGGGCTGAGCTCCTGTGAAGCCTGTGCAGGAGGATCCTGTCTAACTTCTTTCAGCTTTTGGTGTTTGCCAACAGTCCTGGGTGTTTCCTGGCCATTAGACGCATTACTCCAACCCCCTTCTCCTTTTTTTTTTTTTTTTTTTTTTTTCTCTTTTTCTTTTAAGGCCGTGCCTGTGGCATATAGAAGTTCATGGGCTGGGGGCTGAATCAGAGCTGCAGCTGAGACCCACACCACAGCCACAACAATGTGGGATCTGAGCCTCGACTACAACCTACAGCCCAGCGTGCAGCAACACCAGGTCCTTAACCCACTGAGCGAGGCCAGGGATGGAACCCATATCCTCATGGACACAGTGGCGGGTTCTTAACCCGCTGAGCCACAATGGGAACACCCTCCTTCTCCTTTCGTATTTCTGTTTCTGTGTCTCTTCTTTTAGGGACCCCTGTCATACTGGACACCCTACTCCACTAGGACTTGATCTAAACTAGTAACATCTAGAGCAACCCTATTTCCAGATGAGGCCACAGTCTGAGGTGCTGGAAGTTGAGTGGTCAGCATATAATTTTGGAGAAGCATCATTCAACCTCAACAGTGTCCACAAAGGGATGTTAAGTTTTTCTTTTCTCCTGGGAGTTGCTTGTAGGAAGGCCACTCAGTGGGGAACCTTTTCACCAATTATGGTTTTTTTTTTTTTTTTTTTTTAACAGCATTTGGTGGAAAAATGAACAAACTTTGCTATAATGAATTTAAAAAAAGAACACTAAATATGAAAATAGCTCTAGTAGCCCTTATTAAGTAAACAGTTGGTAGCAATTTTTTCTAAGATGCTATTTTATTTTAAAATTTTTTCTTAAAATTTTTTTTTATTGTTCTTTGCCCAATGCAATTTTTTTTTCTACTGTACAACATGGTGACCCAGTTACACATATATGGATACATTCTTTTTTCTCACATTATTATGCTCCATCATAAGCGACTAGACATAGTTCCCAGTGCTACACAGCAGGATCTCATTGCTAATCCATTCCAAAGGCAATAGTCTGTATCTATTAACCCCCAGCTCCTCAACCACCCCATTCCCTCCCCCTCCCCCGGGCAACCACAAGTCTATTCTCCCAAGTCCATGATTTTCTTTTCTGTGGAAAGGTTCATTTGTGTCCTATATTAGATTCCAGATATAAGTGATACCATATGGTATTTGTCTTTCTCTTTCTGACTTACTTCACTCAGGATGAGAGTCTCTAGTTCCATCCATGTTGCTGCAAATGGCATTATTTTGATCTTTTCTAATGGCTGAGTAGTATTCCATTGTGTATATATATCACATCTTCCTAATGCAATCAAATGTCAATGGACATTTGCGTTGTTTCCATGCACCTGCATATTCATTGCAGCATTATTCACAATAACTAAGATGCTATTTTAGAACCTACCTTTGGGGAGTTATTGTAAAGGAGCAAGAAGTAGTTAGGCCTTTAGCGGAGCCTTAGCTGAGGGCAAAACGAACAACACCTCTCTCCAAACCCCCAAAACCCTGGACACACCCTTCCCTAGATCATTGTACCCTATAAGAGCATAAAGGAACAGAAGCACTGGAGAAAACCGTAGGGCCTCTGGCCTACACAGCAGTTTTATTTAAAAGGTTGTGTTTGGGAGTTCCCTTTGTGGCTCAGTGGAAACAACCCGGCTGGTATCCATGAGGACTTGGATTCCATCCCTGACCTCGCTGAGTGGGTTAAGGATCCAGCATTGCTGTGAGCTGCTTTGTATAGGTTGCAGCAGCTACATTGCTGTGTCTGAGGATTGCAGCTCCAATTTGACCCCTAGCCTGGGAACTTCATATGCTGCAGGTACGGCCCTAAAAAAAAAAAAAAAAAAAAAGGTTATATTTGTTTTAAAATAAATTGAGTTATAGACTGAAGGTCCAAGGATACAGAGTAACTTTTGGAGGTTCAAAAATATATGCAAGCTTGAATCTAGTGTTAGTACAGTTTCTCATCTGAATATTTTTCTTATTTCTGTTATTTTCCTGATATGGTGATTCTAGGTATGTTAAAAAAAAAAAAAAAGCAACCTATGCTTCAATTAGAATAAGTGATGTATATCCCTTACTTTATAGAAATTTGTGCATTTTGTAGGAACATTTATGTGAACTTAAAAACCACTCTTCTGTAAGTGTTTCTCTGTCGCTGACTGCAGGAATGTGTTTGGCTGTTAATCTCCTGGATGCTTGGCCAGTATCAAGGCCTTGAATTGCATTGAATTGCATCTTCAAAGATTATCTTGAAATTCCACTCAATTTGCTTAATTAGATGGGGCCATTACTTCACATCATTTTATATTGACCTTATGAACAGAAGCTGAAATAGCTTCCTAAAGTAACTTTTTTATTTAAATAAGCCAAGAGATTTTTTTTTTTTAAAGTTCTCATTCATTCATGTGCCACCATACTTTATCCTGTTATCTCTTACAATTATTGTAAGGTTTTATTTTTTAAAAATCACGAGTTTGAATTCACTACTATGTAGTTCAGTATCTCATTAGCTAAAAATTTTGTGGCGAAGATTCAAGTTGCCTTAATACAAGTAGAAGAACAATCTGTGGCTTTAGTTTATTAAACAATGTTACCTTCATGTAGAATTGCAAAATCTTGTCCAATATATTGAGGCATTTGTTGGAATTTGTTTAGAAGGACTAAAAAAGTAGGATTAAATCTACTTTTATTTCTATCAAATGTTCAGCCTTTAAATATAGAGCAAATACATAGGATCCAAAAGCTATAGAATGTTACAATAATTGTAACTGGGCCCCCCCCCCCCGCAACTTTTTGAGGAGTATGTTGAATAGATTGTGTTAATGTGGATTGAACATGTATATTTCCTAAAAGTTACGCATGCTCCGAAGCTGGGCAGGATGGAGGAGACAAATGAGGAATCGAAAGCCTTGGAATTTGGTACCAGTCCTACACTTAAAGTGCTGTAACCTCTGTAAGCTCCTGATTACCCTTTCCTAACAGGGGCTAATTAATTGCTACTCTCTTCTTGTTGCTGAATCAGTGGATGCATCCAAAGAATTAAGGTTTGGAAATTTTGCATTTCATTTATTTTTTTAAATGATTTTTATTTTTTTCCATTGTAGTTGATTTACAATGTTCTGTCAATTTTCTACTATACAGCAAAGTGACCCAGTCACACACACACACACACAGACACACACACATATGCATACATATATATATGAATGTATATGTATATACATTATTTTTCTCACATTGTTTATAAATTATAAGGAACTGTCCAACT
This sequence comes from Sus scrofa, assembly GCF_054392235.1. NCBI lineage: Eukaryota > Metazoa > Chordata > Mammalia > Artiodactyla > Suidae > Sus > Sus scrofa. The sequence goes on along the minus strand of NC_139393.1, from coordinate 53,230,560 downwards.
CCAGGGTGATGGTATACAAAATAACCTAATGGTAAGATTCTTGGAATAGTAGATTTGGGAAAAATCAAAGACTCTTTGAGACTTTATGATTTCAGCCATTTAAGGAAATGGTAAAGGAAGCTTCTTTTAAGTTATTTAGATAAGATGGAAAAAATGTGGACTGAATGAGAGTAACACCGAGTAGATTCATAGGTAGTGAAACATCAATATTAAAAGTTTTTTTTTTTTTTGCTTCATTTATGCATCTGAGGTATATGGAGGTTCCCAGGGTAGGGGTCTAATCAGAGCCACAGCTGCCGACCTACACCACAGCCACAGCAATACCAGATCTGAGCCGCCTCTGCAGCCTACACCCAGCTCACGGCAATGCCGGATCCTTAACCCACTGAGCGAGATCAGGGATCAAACCCACAAGCTCATGGTTCCTAGTCAGATTTCTTTCCACTGCAGGACAACGGCAACTCCAGAAGGGTTTGTTTTTTTTTTTTTTTAATGAAATAAATCATGCCTAGGACATAATCCATGTTTGCTTACCATATAAATTGATGGTGAATGGCTAGCTCCTGGATAGCACAGCCCTTAAAATTTCTTTGACTTTGCACCATAAATGCTACAAATGTCCTATTAGGGCAACACACTTTGAGAAAACAGAATCTCTTTAGATGCAAGTGGTCAGGATGGTGAGGGATTTGATGTCATCCCACATAAGCATAACTGAGGTGACAAAGAGATATTGAGCCCACAGAGGAACAGACGTAGGAAGAGACTCAGTAGATTTTCAGATTTTTGAACGTTTATTATACATGATGTATGTGTCATATGTAGTTCATAAGGTAGTATTTCCACATACTTCTGAAGTTATAGAAGTCAGGGTTGGTATATATATGAGGTTACAAGAGCTTAGTAACTAGTAGAATTGTTTAAAAGATGAGATCCCCTTTCTGACAAGTGCTTTGTGCTCTGTCCCTGGTCCTATGGGAGCAGAATTTAGTTGAATACTCCACATAGATTCTACTTGAAATTTCTAGGTCTGGGAAGGTTAAAGGTGATCTTTTAAGTTTATATTCTGAAGATTTTGTAAATCCATGAAAGATCTCGCATATAAGTCCTGGGTCCTAATGATCAAGTGTAGGAAATGGAGGTGAAATAATTGTGGGGGAGAGAGATTCTTGATTTTAGGTAAGTTAATTAAATTTGAGGAGAGTTGTCTTGGCTCCCTCTGCAGCATGTGGAAATTCTCAGGGCAGGGATTGAACCTGCGCCACAGTAGTGACCCAGGCTGCTGCAGCGACAAGCCAGTTTCTTTTTTTTTCTTTTTTTTTTTTTTTTCCCACTGTACAGCAAGGGGGTCAGGTTATCCTTAGATGTATACGTTGCAATTACCAGTTTCTTAACCCACTGTGCCAGAAGGGAACTCTGGGATGATGGCATATTGAAATGAAAATGTCCTGAGGAAGACCCATCCTTATGAACATTGTTTTCTGAGATTAATATGAAGAAAAATGGTTTGTTTTAGTAGGTATCCAGAACTTGAAATATAAGGAGCACTTTTAGTGCAGTATTTCAGGATGTTCTCTGCTTTTATGTATGTATTACAAGGATACAATAAAAGCGGGATAGTACAATGTTAGCTCAGCGACTAAATTAATTGGGAATTTGGTCTCTGGAATTGGAATTTCCTTATTAACATGAATTAACAATGGCAAGAGTACAGGATCTAATGCTTATAGAAGTTCTTAGACTTCGGCACAGATATGCTGGTTGTACCCTGAATTGTCTATTTTCAAAGCGATTGTACTGTTACTTACCCAGGGTACTAATTTAGCAATGGAATGATTAACCATGATGGTAACATTTCAACAGAATCTCATGAAAATTAAAAAAGGTTATTGCTGCCTCAGATTTCAGCGAGGCGGAAAACAAAACAAAACAAAACTAGCCTTTTACTTGTACAAGTAAAACAATAATTTGAAAGTCAGAGGTGACCAAAGAACAAGAATAATGGTAAACTGCAGGTTAGATATGAGGTTAAAAATGGATTCTTTCTAAAAAAGGAGGGAAGGAAAACCCTCAACGCCTCTAAAATTGTACACAATTTTTTTTTTAACTTCTAATAGTGCATTAAATAAATATGTATTAAAAGCAGGCTTAAAACACTTGTGTGATTGGTCTCACATCACCAGACAAACACAGCAGATATGCAAGTAAAATTGAGTCAACATTTCAGAAACCTATAGAGTCAAATTAATAGCCCATTTGTGATGGATGGTGATTTTTTTTGCTGAGTGTAAATTGCTGTCAATATGAATAGCTTCTGACGGCTAAAGCACAAGCTTTTTGAATCTGACAGTCCTGGTCCTCTGAGTTCTCTACTTTGCTGCCATGTTTCCCAGTTTGAACTACCAGGCAGCCATCCTTATGTCTCCCAGTGCTGTCATTTGGCCTATTCTTGAGTCTCAGGCATCCCTGCTAAGTCCACCTGCATTCTTTTCCCACTGAATTAGTCCTGGGGGTTAAAGTTGTATCTTCATGTGTTGCTGGTACAGTTGTGAACACAGGTACAAATGCAGACACTGCAGTTTTATGACAGTCCTGTAATAAAATGATCCAGAATATAGGGGGATTAATTTTTCAGATCATCACTGAAATGAATTGAAAAATCTCCTTGGGATAGCTAGGGTTTCCAACATTAAGTCCTTTGGCCTGTATGGACCCAATTTTCACTGTGAGCTAATGGAATCAAAATTAAATAAATTGAGTTTGTGGTAGAAAAAAATACACATGAGAAACTACCTTTCCATCTCTTAGTGAAGCTGATCAAGTTAAATAGTACATTACTCTGTTCTCTAATGAAGATTGGATTTGCTGTATATTGGTGATCCAGGGAAGCAGAGAACTTCAGAGATTTGGGGGAAATGATTGCTATGTCAGGCAGCCTTAGGCCTTAGGCTGCCTTACATAACATTACATCCCAGAAAACAAATTTGTTGTATCAGTGTTAGGAGGAACTGTAGAGTAGCAGGTTTGATTACTGACCCTTAATAGCTGTAATTAACATGTAGAACCTTTGAACTTGACTGGCATTTTTTTCCCTGAAGTCTGTGGTTAAGATAATGTAGATTGCTCATTTCTGATCTATTGAGTATGTATTTGTAGCCTTGTCTTTGCCTGTAACTGCTGTCTAGAAGTTTGCTTTAAGGGTGTTAATTGCCCATGTTGTAATTGTCATGAAGAAGTATCTGGTTTTGGTCCTTCTCGATGGGACCCCTTTCTTCTATTCATTTGTACATCTTTACCTTGGCTTTGATGGAGAGTATGGCAAGATGTTAAAACTTCTGAGACATAATTTCCCTCATATCCGCTTGTTAAAATTTAGTTGATCTACCTATTTGAAAATTGAAAGACTTGGAGGTCCCATTGTGGCTCAGCGAGTTAAGAACCCAAGTAGTATACATGAGGCTGTGGGTTCGATTCCTGGTCTCGCTCAGTGGGCTAAGGCTCCAGCGTTGTCGCAAGCTGCAGCATAGGTTTCAGATGCGGCTCTGATTGGTGTTGCTGTGGCTGTGGTATAGGCTGGCAGCTGCGGCTTAGGCTGCCAGCTGCAGCTCCAATTTGACCCCTAGCCCGGGAACTTCCATATGCCACAGGTACAGCCCTAAAAAGAAAAATGAAAGCCCAGATGTATGGATAGTGAAACTTTCAGAAAAAAATTACTCCATCCTGTTCTTGAATTTGGCTTTAGATACAAACCCTGTTATTCTTCACAGTAATATGAATAGATTCGAAAGATGACCAGATTTTGTATTCTTTTAGTATATTTGCAAGCATCATGTCAAATTTGTCATTCCCCTTTCTTTTCCTTGTACTGCTCTACTTACAGGCTTGTCATGTGTTTGTGGGAGGCCATAATTATTAAGGCTTTAGACTCTGTGGTTAATTTTAGTGTGTATTGCCCATCTCTTGATGTGAAGGACACTTCATCACTGTCTCAGCATGTTCTGGCACACACCAATGCCACACACAGGCAGCATCTTTATAAAAGAAAACGGTATTGCTTAAAAAATTAAGCTATTGGAGTTCCCGTCGTGGCGCAGTGGTTAACGAATCCGACTAGGAACCATGAGGTTGCGGGTTTAGTCCCTGCCCTTGCTCAGTGGGTTAACGATCCGGCGTTGCTGTGAGCTGTGGTGTAGGTTGCAGACGCGGCTCGGATCCCGCATTGCTGTGGCTCTGGCATAGGCCAGTGGCTACAGCTCCGATTCGACCCCTAGCCTGGGAACCTCCATATGCCGCGGGAGTGGCCCAAAGAAATAGCAAAAAGACCAAAAAAAAAAAAAAATATATATATATATATATATATATATATATATATATATATTAAGCTATTGATTAGACCTAGGCCAAAGGAGAAGATATCTTCTTTTAGACCACATTACATAAAAACTCTTGTTAGCACAGATGCAAAGTATAATGTCTTGATTTGTGGGCCAACTTTTTGTTGTAAAATTATCAAGAGAAGTTTTAGTGGCACATTCAGAGGAAGTGATCTGAATAAAGCAGCTATACCCTATTAGGATAAACTAATGAAGACTGTACCGATGGATGCCTTCCTGATTCTCCAGAAGAAAGGGCATTAAAAAAAAGGAACCAAACCAAACTCAGGGTCATATTGCTGGACCACACTTCTTTTTTTTTTTTTTTTTTTTTTTGAGATATCACAACGGACCACACTTCTTTTTAGGTTTCTCCTTGTGTAAGACTTTCACTAATCTTAGTTACATCCTCAGCTCACTGAAAATAGCAGAGGGCTCTTTTGTGGGATCTGAGCTGCGTCTGCTGTCTACACCACAGCTCACCACAGTGCCAGATCCTTAACCCACTGACCGAGGCCAGGGATCAAACCCACATCCTCATAGATGCTAGTTGGGTTTCTTACTGCTGAGCCACTATCGGAACACCCCGGAGGGCTATTATTGATGGATGGCATCTTCAGGATTTAGATAGTCAGAAATTATCTTTGAAAGTACAAGAATCGAAAAGAAGGAAGCTTTAATAGTCTTCACTCAACAGTGAGTCATTGCTGTGTGCTGAGAAAGTTTCTTCATTGTTTATATAAAGAAACATTGTAGAAGGTAATCTGTGACTGTTGTACTAAATAAAGTCACACAGAAAGTAATACCATTATAAAGTCTTGGAAAGTGCTGGGCTATCGAGTTATTCTCGCTTTCTGGCAGCCCTTTGAGCACGTCTGTGAACCTGGGCTAATCCTTCAGTCTTCCTGAGCTTTTGGTATCCATTTCTGTAAAGATGGCAAAATTATTCTGCTACCCCCTCCTCTCTTGATGCTATTTTAGAAGTAAATTGTGAGAACAGGTGTCAAAGGGCCCTTCAAGAATTCAGAAACTTTTGAATTAAACAAATTATGTTTGTGAAGGGACTAAGAAATAGAAGACCTCCCTTCAAGGAGCTGAGCATGAAAAAGTCTTGTGCCCCCTCTACTCCTCCTGAATCCTTTCCTTCCAACATCCTTCTCCATTCCTTCCCTCCTTCCCTGCTCCCTGACAGAACACAAGCTTCTTGCGATAAGACGAGTCCAAGTAATTACATGTTCATAATTTGACTTTTCAAAGAATCCTCCATATTTAGTTAAGATTTTTGTGTTTAAGGGGCCCTGAAAATAAGCCCCTTAAAATATAAGCACCGTGGATGACTCATTTCTCTCTTGTCCGTCTGAATCTCAAATGGTATTCTGTGCATTTCCACTAAAAGTATTTACACATAGGTAAAACGACCTTGTATTTTTTAGCCATTAATATGCCTCAGGGATGTTCATTTGATTCTTTTAAAGATAATCTTTAGAATAATTTATAAAACAGTATTCCAGGGTCTTCTCCTACCCGGAACTAAGGATTCTTAAAATATTTTCCACGTTTGGGTTGACATGATGAAATTCATTTCCTCATTTGGCAGCAGCTCCTGATACCTTTTCTTTCGGAAGCTGCTGACCCCAGAGATTAGAATGAAGAAAAGGGATTCTTGGCTGATCTTTATTGCTGGGCTGCATTATGGAAGTTTTCAATTGAACCCCTGTAGTTAAGAACACATTCATTAGGGGCTGCTGTCACTGAGAAGGTTGGTGTTTTCCATTCTGGGGAATGTTTTAGAACTGAGGGTGACATACTATTGACACCATCAGGACAGGGTAAATCATCCTATAATTTGGGCTGAAATATGCCCTTACCCACCCTGGCGTGCGTGCGTACACACACGCACACACACACACACACGTACACACACACCCTTAATAGCAGGTTAATGTGAAGGTAATGTTTCATGCTGAGGACAAGGTGGCCTGAAGATATTTCTATGGCAACAGAAAGGCCCCTACAGATATCTGTCTTCTAAAGTTGATGCTGTTTATTAGAGGCCGACTGTTCCACAGGCTGTAATTATCATTAGGTGGAGAAAGGTGGTTGAATGTGGGTGGATGGCTTGGCTGAAATTTTCTGACTGATTTGTTGAGCACAGCTTTGAAATAAATTTCAAAGGAATATTAAGAGCCTGAGATCACTGTGCTCCTTGTCTCCATAGGTGAAGCCACAGCTAATTATAGGATATTTGCTCAATGCGGATGCAGTTTTTGAACAGACAATGTAAACAGCAACACAAAACACAATTAAGAGTGATGGGTCTGTGTTAAAGGATTTTAGTGTGTATGCAGTTATACTGTTTAGAGAGTCTATTATTTCTTTTACTTCAATCCGAATGGCCATTGAATTAATCAAGTTGTCATTGGAGTGTTTTTCCAGGGCTAACAGTCCATGATTCAGAATTTATCTTCTGTTTTTACAACGAGGACTTGAAACTTCCAAGATTTTCCTTGGTTCTTGGCATGCAATTTAAAGCAGATGGGCCAACAAAAATCTCACTCCGATTAGGATGTGTGTGAAGTGTTTTGTGTGCCTGCATTTATAGTCACGAGCAGTACATCTAGGAAGCCAATACAATGTTTTCACGAAAGGAAAAGCATGTAGAAATTTGGCTAATTTTGGCAGTGCAATCGAATGTTTTCGCTTTCTTTCAAGAATGGGATTTCAGTTGTAGTGTTGCCGAAACCAATCTCTTACTATATACGATTAGTTTTTTTGACGTTAAAAACCTATAGTTTTCACTTGTAGTTTGTCATTTGTCCATGTACTTAATTAGCAAGATTTTTCATGAGTAATAATGTAGCTGCATAAGACTCATTTGGAAACTATGTAATCATCCCACTAAGGACTCTGAATGAATTTCAGTGATGCTTAAGGCATTCTATAATGTATCAAATGAAAAATACATTTGAAAAAAAAAGGATTAAAAAGTTGAAGATATTGTTCTTATGTTTTTGTAGATACCTGTTGTGATAGTTATTGTGACTAGCAGTTCAAAACTTAATGAAAATAGAAGTGGTTGGGAACAAAATGTTTTATCTATTGAGTATTATAGAATAGCTTAAATGAATTTTGTCTTTAATAGGTGGTCTAATTATGTACCAATTTTACTTTGGCAAACTTGTCTGGCTTGGATGGTTTTACTTTGTTTTTGGTTTTGGCCTCGCCCACAACATTTGGAAGTTCCTGGGCCAGGGATGGAACCCACACATCACAGCAGCGACCCCAGCCGCCACAGTGACAATGCTGGATTCCTAACCCGCTGTGACCACAAGGGAACTCCTGGATGGTTTTACTTTTAGGTTTGTGTTAACCCCTTATAATGACTGAGATCTCTCATTAGTTTCTTGAACAATCTGAATTTGGTAAAGGGTACCCGTGAAATTATTTTGTATTTTTCCTGAGCCCAGTAGCTTCCCATTTGTATCCTTTAACTGATAGCTCGTCGCCAGTGTTTTCTAAACCTATTAGTGACTTCTGATCATTTAAAGAAGAAAATAAAGCTTTTAGTCCAGTTTTATAGTTCAGCCTCAGATCCAACTATAAGTTCTTCTCTTTGCATCTTTGCAGGTGGCTCAGAGGAGGGCAGTAAATTTTTATTTTTTTATTTTTAATTTTTTTTTTATGCTCTTATTCCTAACCTTGGAATGTGTCTCAAGGAGTGGGGAGGAGGCAGTATTGGTTTCTGGGTCATTTTCCTCCCCTCCTTCTAATAGATGGGAAGGGAGGGGAGAGGGGAGAGAAAGCAGCCATGAGAGACTCTTCCCTGTTTGATCTGGCTTGGTCTCATTCTTTACTTCTGGTGGCCTCAAAGATGCAGCGTTCTTCAGATAGATGGTGGTTCTTTGTTTCACATCCTCGGGGACCTTTCAAAGCAGGGCAGCCATCTTTCCCTTCAATCTGCCCGTGGTCCATGCTTCAGCCCCCCCTCTCATCAGGGTGCCCTGGCTGATGGCCTGCTGGGCAGCTCAACTGTATAGTTCCCTAATATGAAACCTCTGCCACTGGTATGATCTTTTTCAGCCCACCTCCCTCAACTGTTGCCATCAGAAGCACATCTCACATCTGTTTTCTGCTGTGGTTGCCTTGCATGGCGGAATCATTATGTTGAGGTGCAAATGCAGCTTCCTTTTGCACCATCATGGAACTCTCGCATATTATAATGCCATAAGGCGCGATTATAGGCTGTGCACTCGTGCCTCTGCCCTTCACTACCTGTTGGTCTCTAACTTCTTTTTTCCCGTTCTTGGATAGGTAGAAGGATAGTCATTGAGTGTATTGCCTACGTGCATGTCCAGCAAAAGCTTGTTATATAAAATTTCCCCTTCTTATAAGTATTGTCATGTCTATAATAGACTTCGATGCTGTCCATCGCATTGACCTTTGGTTGAGGTAAGCCACTAATCCCCCTCCTCACCCTTTACTGAAAACCAGGCAGAGGACACGTGACTCTGTAGTTCTCTCCTTTTCCTCTCCTAGTCTCTTCCTTAAGGACTTCAGAAGTTGGGCCAGCCTTGGATGATGGTCCTGGGCAGCAGAGCTATTTCAGCTACATTTTAAAAAGTCCCTAGGGGATTATCTGGCACTAGATATTTATGACTTTCTTTAAAATGGAAGCAGATCTCTGTCTTCTGCTTTGGGTTAGGGGACAAATGGAGCACAATAGAAAAGACCCTACAAGTATCCTGTAATAAGGTTGCTTTCAGAAAGGAAGAGAGAAGGAGGGAAAGGAAATAAAATATGTCCTGCTGTTCTTTGTATCTAAAAATTATTAACCTGAAGATCACTTTCTAACATAGCTTAATTTACTCTTTGGACATTTTTTTTAGGAGTTTATTGCATGTCAGGCAGAGATCATGCAAAAAGGGAGAAAGATTTTCAGTAGGAGGAGGAGAAATACTTTCATAGGAAGTTTACATTAAGGAGGGCTGTTCAGGAGTTCCCTGGTGGCTCAGTGGGTTAAGGATCTGTCATTGTCAGTGCGGTGGGTTGGCTCCCTATTGCAGCACAAGTTCAATCCTTAGCTCCAAAACTTCTGCATGCTATGGGAATGACAAAAAAAAATAATTAGTTATTTTTTTCTAAAAAAAGAAGGACTGCTTAGCCCAGATTTGGGAGGTTAAGGTATTTCTCCTGGAGGAAGTGAAATCTAAGTAAGAGACATAGGAGTTAGGAGTTAGCAAGGGAGAAAAGTGTTCCCTGATAGGCATATCTATCTTTACAAGGGCCAAGAATGAAGAGAGAACTTGGAACTTTGAAGTCCATGGGAGTTCCCATCGTGGCGCAGTGGTTAACGAATCCGACTAGGAACCATGAGGTTGAGGGTTCGGTCCCTGCCCTTGCTCAGTGGGTTAACGATCCGGCGTTGCCGTGAGCTGTGATGTAGGTTGCAGACGCGGCTCGGATCCTGCGTTGCTGTGGCTCTGGCGTAGGCCGGTGGCTACAGCTCCGATTGGACCCCTAGCCTGGGAACCTCCATATGCCGTGGGAGCGGCCCAAGAAATAGCAAAGAGACAAAAAAAAAAAAAAAAAAAAAAAGAAGGAGGAGGAACTTTGAAGTCCTGAAGGTCTAGGGTATCCAGGGATGATTGGAGTGGTCTTTTATGACTGTAGGGGGAAAGAAACAGAAATCAGAGCACGAGAAGAGTTTGAAAGAGAACTGGAGAACTGCTGAACCAGGTTAAATAGGGGCAGGGCATCATGAGCTGCATATTTTAGAAAGATCACTGATCTCTTGGGATCAGCAGGTTGTAGAGGACACGTGGAATGCAGGGAAGATCAGTTCAATTGCTGTTGCATAGCCAGGTGGGATATGATGGGTGGGAAGAGGATGGATTGAATTTTATACACAAAGAGAGTCTGACATGCCGAAGGGCCATAAATGTGGACACATCAAGTGGACATTTGAGACATCAGGAGGTATTGGGCCTGCAAAGGCAGATCGTGTTTGGAAAGCTCAGTGCTCTTACCCAAGCGGTTATCTAATTCCAAATAAGAATAAGCAGATTCTGCTCTGTCGATGTTGCAGTGCATGGATTAGGAAACTTGACTTTTTCATTGGAGGCGGATTTTTTTCCCCTTAAAAATGATTTTTTAAATCTTTTCAATATGCTGTAAATTTTATATTTTCTCCTTCTACCATAACTCAGAAAATTTAAGGTGCTTTTTGCTAAACATAATTTTTCCAAATTTTGAGCGTGAGTGTGATGGTACATAGATATGGCTACCATGTCAAAGATGGACGTGTTGGACCCAAAAGTAACTATTAGTTTTTCAGGCCCATTGCCTGTTGAGAATGGATGTGAAATATTGTAGAAGCCTTTAACCAGGAAAGGAACTTTCTGTGTTATGAGTTTAGAGTTTTTAAGATAATAAAACACAAAAATAATAAAGTGAAAGTTTTTCATATTCTTTTTTTTTACTTTCCCAATACAGTATTTTTTTTTCTACTGTACAGTTTGATGACCCAGTTACACATACATGTGTACATTCTTTTGTCTCACATTATCATGCTCCATCATAAGTGACTAGACATAGTTCCCAGTATTACACAACTGGATCTCATTGCTAATCCATTCCAAAGGCAATAGTCCACATCTATTAACCCCAAATTCCCAATCCATCCCACTTCCTGTCCTTCCCCCCAGCAACCACAAGTCTATTTTCCAAGTCCATGATTTTCTTTTCTGTGGAAAGGTTCATTTGTGCCGTATATTAGATTCCAGATATAAGTGATACCATATGGTATTTGTCTTTCTCTTTCTGACTTACTTCACTCAGTATGAGAGTCTCTAGTTCCATCCATGTTGCTGCAAATGGCATTATTTTGTTCTTTTTTATGGCTGGGTAGTATTCCATTGTGTATATATACCACATCTTCCTAACCCAATCAAATGTCAGTGGACATTTGGGTTGTTTCCATGTCTCAGCTATTGTGAATAGTGCTGCAAAGAATATATGGGTGCCTGTGTCTTCTTTAAGGAAAGTTTTATTTGGATATATGCCAAAGAGTGGGATTGCGGGGTCATATGGTAGTTCTATGTATAGATTTCTAAGGTATCTCTATACTGATTTCCATACTGGTTGTATCAGCTTACATTCCCGTCAACAGTGCCGGAGGGTTCCCTTTTCTCCACATCCCCTCAAGCACTTGTTATCTGTGGACTTACTAATGATGGCCATTCTGACTGGTGTGAGGTGGTATCTCATGATAGTTTTGATTTGCATTTCTCTAGTAATCAGTGATGAGCATTTTTTCATGTGCTTGTTGGCCATCTGTATATCTTCTTTGGAGAAATGTCTATTCAGGTCTTTTGTCCATTTTTCAATTGGGTTGTTGGCTTTTTTGTTGGTGAGTTGTATAAGTTGTTTGTATATTTTAGAGATTAAGCCCTTGTCAGTTGCATCATTTGAAACTTTTTTCTCCCATTCTGTAAGTTGTCTTTTTGGTTTCCTTTGCTGTGCAAAAGCTTGCCAGTTTGACTAGGTCCCAATGGATTATTTTTGCTTTTATTTCTGTTGCTTTGGGAGACTGACCTGAAAAAACATTTGTAAGCTTGATGTCAGAGAATGTTTTGCCTATGTTCTCTTCTAGGAGTTTGATGGTGTCTTGTCTTATATTTAACTCTTTCAGTCATTTTTAGTATTCTGAGGAACAAAAACCAAGCAGGAGGCATAACTCTCCCAGACTTCAGGCAATATTACAAAGCCACAGCCATCAAGACAGTGTGGTACTGGTACCAAAACAGACATACATACCAATGGAACAGAATAGAGAACCCATAAATAAACCCAGACACCTATGGTCAGTTAATCTTTGACAAAGAAGGCAAAATCATAAAATGGGAAAAAGACAGTCTTTTCAGCAACTATTGCTGGGAAACCTGGATAGCTGCATGCAAATCAGTGAAACTAGAACACACCCTCACACCATGCATGAAAATAAACTCAAAATGTTTTTTGTATTCTAATTTTCAAATATGCTAGTCTCTCATTTTCTTCGAGGGCACCAGTCCTTAATCACCCTATTATAGCAGGAGAAATCCTGGCCTCTTCATTTAGGGCCCATACATATGGAATTCATGAATCTCCATGAACAGAACAAATTTTTTTTTTAAGTTTTAAGGTAAAGAACAAAGGATGCAGAGATTTGCTTAATTCTGCAAAAGAAAGCCTCAGTTTAGAGAAATTTTTATGAGACATTACATTTTTCCAGGAAGTGAGTCACTGGGGCTGAAAACTCAGGTCTAGTGCATGTTCCAGCGATGATTTTTGTATGAGCTAGTCCTTCGAGGATGAAGGTAAATATGCCTCACTGTTACTGTCAGGGTGTTAGAATGTCTTGGTCACAGGCTTTGCATCTGTCCAGTCAACAGTCATCCTCAGCATATCACCTGGCACATAGTGGACCTTTAGAAAATATTAATTCTCTTGCCTCATATTTACATCACTTTTGGAAACAATAACAACAACAACAAATACATGGTCTGCAGAGTGGGTTTGATTTCATTATAAAACTGAGATTTAAGTCAGTTAATTGGGAACTCTCTGTTCAGTATAACTTATTATTTGCATTAAAATGATCATAAAGGGGCAGCGTGTCTTGCCTCACAGCCAGTAATTTTGCTATCAAGTTCTTCTGAATGTGTAGCATGCCTGGGACATGATTTCACAAAAGCTCATCTTCTCTTGTAGCCATGGTCATTTCTCTTTGACTTATTTATTAAGATCATGCTTACAATTAGACTCCAGCAACAAAACTTAAACCTTATGTCGATCTATCTGACTATCCACTCCCTTCCATGCCATTGAGCTCGGCCCTCTTATGTTCCCCATCATTCCTTTGTCCCTGGTGTCTCCCCCCCACTCCTTTGTACCCAGGTACTGGTCATCCTTTCTTTGACACGTGGCTCGTAATTCACTCTGTAACCTTTCTCTTCCATGTCAGCATTACTAACCACCCACTCTAAAGGTATGAGAATGGCTGGCATACATCAAAGCACTCCATTTCCTTTTCTCATGTTTCAAATCTTTTTTTTTTTTTCTTTCTTTTTTTAGGGCCGCACATGCGGCATATGGAGGTTCCCAGGCTAGGGGTCTGATCAGCGCTATAGCTGATGGCCTACACCACAGCTCACGGCAGCTCCACATTCTTAATCCACTGAGCAAGGCTGGGGATCGAACCTGCAACCTTATGGTTTCTAGTCGGATTCGTTTCTTCTGTGCCATGATGGGAACTCATGTTTCAAATCTTAAAACATTATGTCATGTAGGGATAGTTCTATTCTCCAAACCAAATGGACAAGAGGAAAATTATGGTATATAAAACATATGACATGATTGGCTGGCTGAGATCTTGATCTAAGACTACTGGACACTTCTGGATACCGTTGGGAAAAAAAATCATTTAACTCTCTGGGCTTGAGGGGATTGTTTTTTTGTTTCTGGTGTAGGGTGAGAGCAAAAGTATTCCAAGTTCGAAAAGTGTTCCAAGCAGTTCTAAGATCTGTAAAAATAACTTCCTTTATGACACGGAAGTTAGGCGTTAAGTACGCTCAGCCCTCTGGAATCTGGAACCTGAATAAAAATGAGGATTTGGCAGAAAAGCAGCAGCTTCTCATTATCTACTGATGATAAAACTAGTGAAGAAATGTTGAACCACAGATATAACTCAGACTATGATTGCGTGGTTCCTGAACTGGGGGATAACCACAAAAAAAGAAAGAAATACTTTTGTAGGCTGGCTTTCCTATAGTGCCAAGACATTTGGGGTATAAGCCAAGAAATATAGGAGGATTAAGAGGAAGAGAAAATAGAAGAACGAATAAAAAGGAAACCTGTTGTTAAATAAGAAGAACTATTGCTCTGTAATCCTCTCGATAAATTCTGACCATTGATAGAATTCAACAGGCATACCTTACAAAAATAGTAAAAAAAAGTATTTAATGTTGGAATAGCTATTTCTTCTAGCCAGTAGTCAACGGTATAGTTAATGGAAAAAAAACAGGAGAATTTCTATTAAATTTTTTCTTTTCTTTCAGAAAAGAAGCAACTTGCGGGCATAACCATTAGTATTATTATTATTTTGTTTTAGAAAATCTACTCTTTGTGTACCTGGAACACAAATAAAAAGAGGAAGCACTGGATAAACTTAGATAAAAAATGTTATTATTTTGATTAAATGTGGTTGAATACCTCAAAGTAGGAAAAAAGTGGTTAAATTAAAATTAACTTGAATTTTGTAAACTAAGAGTGCTAAAGTAAATAGCATATCGAGGCTTCATTAATAACTAAATTAAAAATATAATGGCATTCATGGTACAACCTATTATGAACTACTGAGAGATAAATTATAAAAGGATAAAAAAGACAGTGAGATTGGAAGCCTCAAGAGAGTCTTTTGGAAGTTCCCTGGTGGAACAGCGGATTAGGGATCTGGCTTTGTCACTGCTCTGGCTTGGGTTGCTGCTGTGATTCAGGTTTAGTCCCTGGCCCAGGAACTTCCACATGCCTCTGGCATGACAAACAACCAACCAAACAAACAGAAAAACAGAGAGTGTCTCTTAGATCCCCCTAGGCTCTAAAGGCTGTACTGTCTTGTAACTCTTGTAACTCATCATTTCGTTGCCTTTGGGGCTGAGCACATATAATATAGTGTGTGCGTGTGCTGGCATGTGTGTGTGGATGGCTGTGCTTTGGAGACATCTTTGTGCGTGTGCTGGCATTGTGTGTGGATGTTTGCGCTTTGGAGACATCTGGAAAGAGAAAAGAGTTTTATAGACTGAGACATTTAAGTACTAATGATACTGAAGTCTCAGTGTCTCTGCATTTTCCATTCTCTTGCAAGCTATGTTTTCCAAGTTCCCTTGTCCACTGCTTGTCAAGATCGGCCAGTGGGAAGCACTGGCAGACAACTACAAAGGTTAAAGGAATGGCGAAAACCACGGTTACAGCTCTTTCTGTAGGGCAGTGTTTTTCAGCCATAGCTATGTCTTGTACCCAGTTCCCCACGCATTCCTCACTGTGTTTGGAGCTTGCCTAGATTCTTATAACGTCCTCTCTATCCTTTGTCTCTCCAGTCCTAGGGATGTGAGGGGGATTTTGGGGGGTTTTCCTGTTGGTAATCTGTCCTCCTTCACTGTTCCTCTTTTGGCTTCTTAGCTCTTTGTCACCTGTATTGATTTCCTCTCTTTGAATACCCAGCATGGCACCTGTTTCTTTCTTTTGTGTGTGTGTGTGACTAGGTCCTGATTTAGAGAAATACACTGTTTTCCTCTCTCCCTCCCTCTCTCTCCCCGTTCACTCCATCCTTTCAAAAAATCTGTATGGAACAATATCTGGCACATTGTAACCCCCTCAATAGTATTGACTGAATGCATTCTAAAACAATGAGGCAGAGGAAAAATGATCAAATTATTTTCAGATATTCAGTCAACTAAAGCTAATGAAAAGATCTGCACTATTCACATAATTAAATTAGATCCCATGGATTGTATTTATTTAGTCATTAGGCAAGAGCTTGGAAGGTGCCCCTCTCTCTGACCCAGTGCTCATTGGAAGAGTAATGCAGAGGTGTGGGTCATGGATTTTTTGAGGAGTGCCTTTTCAAAAGAAGATATTAGGGCCTCAGGTTTGGGGCTGATAAGCAGACAGCAAAACAGGAAACGGCTGGAGTTTTTTTATGATTTGTTTTTACTTCTGAGCTGTCTTTCTGAACATAAAAGTTTATTATCTAAACACATTTACATTGCCAACACAAGTGGTTGATTTTAATTATCCTTTATTTTCATTTTAACAAAAGTGGTATATTCTTGTGGTAAAAAAAAAAAAAAAATTCAAAGAAGGTTGTGGCTGAAAACAGTAGCTTCACCTCATTCATCTCTACTCTACAATGTAGCCAAGGTGAATGTGGCATTTTAACCACTGCACAGTGCTCCCTGCATATACTAAGCTTGTGCAAATCGCATGTGTAAGGTATGCTGTTTTGAAACTTTTAAAAAACTTTACTAAAGAGAAAAGATCAGACGTCTCTCTCTCTTTTTTTTTTTTTGTCTTTTTGCTATTTCTTTGGGCCGCTCCCACGGCATATGGAGGTTCCCAGGCTAGGGGTCGAATCGGAGCTGCAGCCACCAGCCTACGCCAGAGCCACAGCAACACCAGATCCGAGCCGCGTCTGCCACCTACACCACAGCTCACGGCAACGCCAGATCATTAACCCACTGAGCAAGGGCAGGGACCGAACCCGCAACCTCATGGTTCCTAGTCGGATTCGTTAACCACTGCACCACGACGGGAACTTCCAGACGTCTCTCTTTAGCAATCTACAACTCTTTGCCATTTATAATAATAGCTAATGATAATACTAGTAATTCATTTAGTTGCTGTATGATGCTCTGTTGTATGAATATGCTCTAGTTTAACTGTCAGATTCCTTATTGCTGGGCATTGGATTTTTGGCAATAACATCTGCTCTAGTAGATAAGCAACTTGAAACAAAATAAGGAGTTTGACTTTTTTTTTGCCCACAGTTTCATAAATGTTCCTGTTTTATATAAACATCTTATCTGTGAGAGTAGATAAAAACCATAACAGCTATAAAATTTCTACAGCTTTCAAATGCACCTGAATATGTAGGTGGACATTTGGTTCTGGTATCTTTTAAAATCTTCACTAAGCGTTTTGTTTTTTTAACTTGACAACAGAAATACTATTCTATTGTAAGTCTAATAGTACACTTATATAACATGCTTGGGAAACACACACACACGCCTGCATGTACGCCTGCATGCACACGTGTGTGCACACACGTGCTGTAATCTAAGGAGTTAGAGTTAATCCTGAAAAGTGATGTTACTGTTTCTTCATACTTTATTCCCTTTGCCTTTCATTGTTACCCCATTATATTAATGGGTTATTCCAGAGTAATGTTTAGATTATGAAAGTAATGTTTAGATATGTTCAGAAGAGATTGCTGATGACAAAGAAGAGTTTTTAGATTTACAAAAGGCCTTTGAAAAATATTCACATCCAAAGTCTTTAAATTTATGTTAATGCCATTAAAATAACAAAGTGGGCTATTAGGTGACTTCTTGCCACAGAGTTGCTTCCTGTTATAATACAGAAATAACACTGTGAATGAATGCTATTGACAAATCACCTGTGCATGGCAGTAGTGAGGAAGCCATGTTCTCAAAGATTGGTAACCACTTGGGAAATGCTGTTACTTTGGCTTTTGAGTCAGTATTTGAATACAGCAATTCAATGTTTGAACTTTTTGTTGGAAGATAATCATGTGACATTGCTTAGGAGTTTGTACATGATCACTCTGCCTTAGGAAGGAGATCAATGATCCAAAAATGCAAGCTATTCAACAAACTTTTTTAGAAATAAAAATTGTAAGAAAACTGTAGTTTGTCCATTTCTGTGCCATAATAACCGTATCTTCAGAAGAAGACAAAAATTGATGTAGGCCCTACCTAGAAAATATTGTAATATCTCCATTTGGATTAAGAATGCAAGGCAATGCATAGTTATTTTAGAAATGTTTATTCTTTCTAAAACTAGCCTTGATTATAGCTATTTTGAAAGTGTACTTGTCCAGAACTCATTATTCCCCATGGTTCTTGAAAAATATATTTCTAGACCTTCATTTAATCTTTAAGTTTCATTTTTAAGGCAAAAGTAATTCAGCTACTGAATGTATTAATATTAAAAATATTATTGAAGAAGCGACCTTTATTTGTCCCAAGTTTAATATATTCAGCTGTTCAGAGGAGAGGAGATGGTTCTTACTCTAGGTCATTCTAGACAAGTGGGATTTTTTTATCCGTATATAGCAGCAGGGTGAGAGGCAATCTCCATTTTTCAAATATATGAAAATATATTTGAAATAACATTTGATTTTTAATATAAAAATGTAAATTTTTTGACCAGTTTTTTCTTGTGGTCTTTTCTCACTTACCCACACTCATAAAAATGTATTTGGACATATGTGGATATCTCCTGAAAAAGTAGAAGGCCTTGGCACAAAATTTTCTGCTTTCAGCTTTTTATTGTAAATACTTGTGGGGTTTTTGGCCTTTTCATTATTTTCCTTGTTTATATGAAATGAAGTGTTGGAATAGCCTAGGAAAATGCATTCCATATTTTGAAGTTTCAGCTAAAAAGTTGGAATTCACATTTTTTGAGATGGTTACAAGAGTTTAAAGCACTTTCTAAAAATATGTTTTTTGTTTCATCTTCAACATTTATGTTATCTTTAGAAGTGTAAAATAATTAGTTTCTTTTAAACTTTTTAAGGCAGATCATTGGATTATACATGGTTAAAAATCTATGGCAGTGTGTGTCTGTTAATCTTTTAAAGCTTTCAATGGAGAATTAAAACCTGATCCCCTTTAGTCATCATTGTTTCGAATTATACAAAGACAATTTTGTTTGCAATATTCTAAGCAAAAATAGAAACACAGTAATATTTTGTTTAAATATTTTTAAAAATTATCTTTACCCACCTTTCTTAGATATCTTTGCATGTATTAACCTCATATTTTACATTATCCTTGCTCATAATTTAAATATATAAAATGATTCAGAACATTAGTGATACTCTTGGGTTCTTTTGGATGAGAAGTTGTCTTTCAAAACAATTTGTAAATGCATGTATTATATTTCTTTTTAACAAGAGAAAAATAAGTTTATTAATGTGTATACTTTATGTATATATAGTAGATTTGTAGGAAAAGTGAGTAAACTCCTTCCTTTTAGATTGAAACCACACCTCTGTCATTCAGGTTTCTCTAGGTATCTTTTAGTAATCAAACATTGAAGTCATAGTATTTGAGACTTTCTGTATATGTGTTCTCTATATCAACCATCCAAATAGTGACAGTTCTAATTCTTCTTTTCTCATTTCTGTTCCTTTTATTTCTTTTTCATGTCTTATTGTTTTGGATAGGACTTCCAGTACTATGTTGAATAAAAGTGATGGGAGTGGGCACCCCTGTCTTGGTCCTCATCTTAGAGGAAATGGTTTTCAGCTTTTCGCCGTTGGATATTGTGTTGGCTGTGGCCTTGTCCTATATGACCTTTATCATATTAATGTATATTCCTCTATACCCAGTTTGTTGAAAGTTTTTCCGTAACTGATGTTGAATTTTGTCTAAAGCTTTTGCTATATCTATTCAGATGATTATATCAATTTTACTTCCATTTGTTAATGTGGAGTGTATCACACTGATTTATTTGTGGATATCCTTGGATTCCTAGAATACGTCCCACTTATTCAAAGGTATGTGGTCCTTTGAATTCAGTTTGCTAATATTTGATTGAGAATTTTTGTATCTCTGTTCATCAGAGATTTGGCCTATAACTTTCTTTTCTTTTAGTGTCCTTGTCTTGTTTTGGTATAAGGATAATGTTAACGGCCTTATAGAATGAGTTTGGAAGCATTTTTTCCTCTTCAATTTCTTTTTTTGGAATAGTTTGAGAAGGATGGATATTGACACTTCTTTAAATGTTTAGTAGAATTTACCTGTGAAGCTGTCTGGACCTGGGTTTTTGTTTGCTGGGAGTTTTTTTGATTACTGATTCAATTTCATTCCTAGTGATCAAAGTGTTCAGACTTTGTATTTCTTCCTGATTCAAATCTTGGAAGATTGTATGTTTCTAGAAGTTAGTCTATTTCCTCTAGGTAGAAAGAGGCATTTTTGGTGATAATTTTTTTTGAATTAGAGCCTAAAGAGAATGTAAATTGGTACAGCCACTATGGAAGATAGTATGGAGGTTCCTCAAATAATTAAAAATGGAACTACCATATAGTCTAGCATTTCCACTTATAGGTATGTTTCCAAAGAAAACAAAAACACTAATTTGAAAATAAGTGTTCATCGCACTAATATGTTCATTGCGGTATAGGAATTGGATAAAGGTGGTCAAAGGTACAAACCTCTAGTTCTAAGTTAAATAGTTTCCAAGTATGCAATGCACAGCTTGATTAACGAATTTAAAACTGCAGTATATTGGGGGTTTTTTTTTGTTTGTTTGTTTTCTTTTGTTTTGTATCAGGTTCTTATCCAAGGGACTGGATATAGTTCCCTGTGCTATACAACAGGACCCCATTACCCATCCATTCTAAATGTAACAGTCTGTATCTACTGACTCCAAACTCACCATTAACCCTCCTCTCCCCTCTCCCTGCTGGCAAACATAAGTTTACCCTCCATGTCCATGATTTGTTTCCATTTTGTAGATAGGTCATTTGTGCCATATTTTAGACTCCACATATAAGAGATATCATATGGTGTTTGTCTTTCTCTTTCTGACTTTACTTAGTATGAGAGTCTTTACTTCCATTCATGTTGCTGCAAATTGCATTATTTTGCCCTTTTTATGTCTGAATAATATTCCGTTGTATATATGTACCACATCTTCTTAATCCATTCATCTGTCAGTGGACTTTTAGGTTGTTTTCATGTCTTGGCTCTTGTGAGCAGTGCTGCAATAAACATACGGCTGCATGTATCTTTTTCAAGGAAAGTTTTGTCTGGACATATGTCTAAGAGTGGGATTGCTGGATCATATGGTAGTTCTATATTTAGTTTTCTAAGGTACTTCTATACTGTTTTCCATAGTGGTTGTACCAATTTACATTCCCACCAACAGTGAAGGAGGGTTCCCTTTTCTGCACATCTTTTCCAGCATCTGTTATTTGTTACCTTGTTAATAATGGCCATTCTGACTGGTGTGAGGTAGTACCTTATTGTAGTTTAGATTTGCATTTCTGTAATAATTATTGATGTGCCTACCAGCCATCTGTATGTCTTCCCTGGAGAAATGTCTATTTTGGTCTGCCCATCTTTCAATTGGGTTGTTAGTTTTTTTGTTGCTGAGTTGTATGAGTTGTTTGTATATTTTGGAGATTAAACCTTTGTCTGTTGAATCATTTGCAAAGATTTTCGCCCATTCTGTGGGTTGTTTTTCCATTTCTTAAATGGCTTTCTTTGCTGTGCAGAAGCTTTTGAGTTTAATTAGGTCCCATTGGTTTATTTTTATCTCTATTGTCATTATTCTAGGAGGTGGATCAAACAAGATGTTGCTGTGATTTATGTCAGAGAGCATTCTGCCTATGTTTTCCTATAGGAGTTTTATAGTGTCTAGCCTTGCATTTAGGTCTTTAATCCATTTTGAGTTTAATTTTTTTGTATGGTGTTAGAAAATGTTCTGATTTCATTCTCTTACATGCAGCTGTCCAGTAAAACTGCTGTATGTTACATGTAAATATTAAGTGAATAAATCCTGAGTTCTTATCCCAAGGAAAAATATTTTTCTCTTTCTTTTCTTTTGTATTTATATGAGATGATGGATGTTGACTAAAGGTACTGTGGTAATCATTTCATAATGTATGTAAGTTGAATCACATTGTTCACCTTAAACTAATACAATAATATCTCAATAACATCTCAGTAAAACCCGAAGAAAAAAAAATCATACTACTTGGTCATTGAAAAAACAAAGAGCATTTGCCTGGATTCTAAATTTATAAGGTGGGGAATGAAAGTTAACCTCTCAGACTTCCAGTTTCTCAATATGTATAGTGAACATAGTAATTCTCACCTTGTAGGTATTAAGAGCTATTGTACTGCCTGTGTGCTTACATCCAAGTGTCCAAAGACACTGTTAACACTGCTTCTCAGTGCAGTTTGAACCTTAGTCTCATAATGCTATAAGTCACTAGAAAGGAAATCCATATATAGATAAACTGAAGGTTTGACTCTAATACGTATCATACATATATGCATTTATATGTGTATGTTTTATATATAAATGTAGCATCTGCCTATCTTATGGCAACCTGTACCTCTACCCAAATCTTCAACTCCCTTCTAAAAGTAGGGGAGGGGTGCACACATTTGAATTTCATTGGACATTAGAATGAAAGGTGACCCATGATGTGAAAGATTCTGGCAATTCTAAGTCAGTCGGTCTGGATCTAAAATAATCTGTAAAAGCCCATTATCTTGCATGATCAGTGTAGTTATTTTCCTGCAGAAGATTTATAGGAACACAATTCTGGAATTTTTAGTGGTTTTTTAGATGTTGACCAGATTTTCTCAGTGACTCTTCCAAATGCAGTGGAGCCTTCATAGTTAAGCTCTTTGAAGATAAAGGAAGAATATAAAACATGACAGACAGTAGCAAGCTTTGAGTCTTACATGGTCCCTAAAATCTAACAAGACTTCTTACTTTTAAAATGATATTTCATTGTAAGAAAGGTTCATAAAGCATAAAAACATTGATTTTCTGTAGAAGTGTTGTTTTTTTCTTGACAATGTCAATAAGATATGTGCTTATCTCTTTTCAATTCTCTCTTTTTTTTTTGGATAATTACCATATTGTTTTTAAGAAATTGAAGCACAATAACCTTTCTTTTTTAACTAACGCATCTGAAAGACAAAGAAAATCTATTCTTCTACTGATAAAAGTTTTCATGAAATAATGAATATAGAATTATGCATGCTGAGATTTATCTTTAGTGCTTTTAATAGCACCAAGATCTAATTTCCCCACCAAACACCTTCATAATTAAGGCAGTCTTCATGATTTAACAAAACTTTTATAATAAAAATGTTAAAAGAGGTAACCTAAAGTCATTTTAGTCTAACTTATTTTCATCTAAAAAGTGTAAGCTTTTTCATCAGATATTTACTTATTTATTTATTTTTGTCTTTTCTAGGGCCACACCCACGACAAATGGAGGTTCCCAGGCTAGGGGTCTATTCGGAGCTCAAGTCCCTGGCCTATGCTAGAGCCACAGCAATGAGGGATCTGAGACCTACACTACAGCTTAATGCAATGCCGGATGCTTAACCCACTAAGAGAGGCCAGGGATCGAACCACAACCTTATGGTTTCTAATCGGATTCATTAATCACTGAGCCGTGATGGAAACTCCTCATCAGGTACTAAAATGTAATATCAGTAATTAATAATCAGTGTTTCTCTTATAAATAAAGCAAGTTTAGAAATCACCATCATATTCTTATGTGTTTAGTCACTTTTTAAAATTTCTATTTTTTATTACTCAAATGAATTTATCACATCTGTAGTTGTATAATGATCGTAACAATCCAGTTTCACAGGATTTCCATCCCACAACCCAAGTACATCCTCCCACCCCCCAAACTGTCTCCTCCGGAGACCATAAGTTTTTTGATGTCTGTGAGTCAGCATCCGTTCTGCAAAGAAGTTCAGTCTGTCCTTTTTTCAGATTCCACATGTCAGTGAAGGCATTTGATGTTGGTGTCTCATTGGATGGCTGACTTCACTTAGCATGATAGTTTCTAGGTCCATCCATGTGGCTAAAAATGCTGGTATTTTGTTCATTAACTTCTTGATCCACTCCTCTGTCGATGGACATTTAGGTTGTTTCCATGTCTTGGCTATTGCAAATAGTGCTGCAATGAACATCAGAGTACATGTGTCTTTGCAAGTCGTGGTTTTCTCTGGATAGATGCCCAGGAGTGGGACTGACTGGATCAAATGGTAGTTCTATTTTTAGTTTTCTGAGGAATCTCCATACTGCTTTCCAAAGTGGTTGCATCAATCTACAATCCTACCAATATTGTACTAGGGTTCCTTTTTCTCCACACTCTATCCAATACTTATTGTTTGTAGACTTCTTGATGATGGCCATTCTGGCTGGTGTAAGGTGGTACCTCAGAGTGGTTTTGATTTGCATTTCTCTAATAATGAGTGATGTTGAACATCTTTTAATGTCTTTCTCGGCCATCTGTATGTCTTCTTTGGAGAACTGTCTGTTTAGATCTTCTGCCCATTTTTGGATGGGGTTGTTTGTTTTTTTGGTATGGAGCTGTAGAAGGGGTTTATAAAATTTAGAGATTAATCCCTTGTCAGTGGATTCACTTGCAAAGATTTTCTCCCATTCTGTGGGTTGTCTTTTTGTGTTGTTTAGGGTTTCCTTTGCTGTGCAGAAACTTTGAAGTTTGATTAGGTCTCATTTGTTTATTTTTGTTTTTGTTGTCAATACTCTGAGAGGTGGATCTGAGAAGATGTTGCTGTCATTTTTGTCAGAGAGTGTTTGGCCTGTGTTTTCCTCTAAGAGTTTGATAGCATCTGGTCTTATATCTAGGTCTTTAGTCCACTTTGAGTTTATTTTTGTGTATGGTGTTAGGGAGTGTTCTAATTTCCTTCTTTTCCATTTGGCTGTCCAGTTTTCCCAGCACCACTTATTGAACAAGCTGTCCTTTCTCCATTGTATATGCCTCCTTTGTCATAGATTAGTTGGCTGTAGGTGCGTGGGTTTAATTCTGGGCTTTCTATCCTGTTCCACTGATCTGTATTTCTGTCTTTGTGCCAATAACATTTGGTTTTGGTGATTGTTGCTTTGTAGTATAGTCTGAAGTCTGGGAGCCTGATTTTTCTTTTTCAGGATGTCTTTGGCTATTCTGGGTCTTTTGTGCTTCCAAACAAACTTTAGAATATTTTGGTTGAGTTCTGTGAAAAATGTCCTTGGTAATTTGATAGGGATTGCATTGAATCTGTAGATGGCCTCAGGTAGTATAGTCATTTTGATAATATTAACTCTTCCAATCCATGAGCGTGGTATGTCTTTCCATCTGTTTGTGTCATCTCTGATTTCTTTCATCAGTGTCTTATAATTTCCAGAGTAGAGGTCTTTTGTCTCTTTAGGTAGGTTTACTCCTAGGAATTTTATTCTTTTGGATGTGATAATAAATGGGATTGCTTCCCTAATTTCTCTTTCTTCTCTTTCATTGTTAGTGTATTGATATGCTGTCGAGGTCTGTATGTTAATTTTGTATCCTGTGACTTTGCCAAAGCTCATTCATGGATGAGCTCTAACAGTTTTCTGGTAGAGTCTTTAGGATTCTCTAGGTATAGTGTCATGTCATCGCAAAAAGGGATAGTTTTACTTCTTCTTTTCCAATTTGGATTCCTTTTATCTCTTTTACTTCTCTGATTGCTGTGGCTAGGACTTCCAAAACTATGTTGAAGAGTAGTGGCAAGAGTGGACATCCTTGTCTTGTTCCTGATCTCAGCAGCAATTCTTTCAGCTTTTCACCATTGAGAAAGATGTTCACTATGGGTTTGTCATATATGTCCTTTATCATGTTGAGGTAAGTTCCTGCTATGCCCCCTTTCTGAAGGGTTTTTATCAGATATGGGTGTTGGATTTTGTCAAAGGCTTTTTCTGCATCTATTGAGAAGATAATATGGTTTTTATTCTTCAGTTTGTTAATGTGGTGTATCACACTGATGGATTTGTGGATATTGAGGAATCTTTGCATTCCTGGGATAAATCCCACTTGATCATGATGTACAATCGTTTTAATGTATTGTTGGGTGTAGTTTGCTAGTATTTTGTTGAGGATTTTTGCATCGATGTTCATCAGTGAAATTGACCTATAGTTTTCTTTTTTTGTGGTATCTTTGTCTGGTTTTGGTATCAGGTTGATGGTGGCCTCATAGAATGAATTTGGGAGTATCCCTTCCTCTGCCATTTTTTGGAATAGTTTCAGAAGGATAGGTGTTAGCTCTTCTCTAAATGTTTGGTAGATTCACCTGTGAAGCCATCTGGTCCTGGATTTTTGTTTGTTGGAAGTTTTTAAATCACAGTTTCAATTTCAGTTCTTATGATTGAGCCATTCATCTTTTCCATTTCATCTTGGTTTAGTCTTGGAAGATTGTACTTTTCTAAGAATTTGTCCATTTCTTCTAGGTTTTCCATTTTATTGGCACATAGTTACATATAGTAGTCTCTTGTGATCCTTTGCATTTCTGTGATGTCCGTTGTTACTTCTCCTTTTTCATTTCTAATTTTATTGATTTGAGTCCTCTCTCTTTTTTTCTTGAGAAGTCTGGCTAAGGGTTTGTCAGTTTTGTTGATCTTTTCAAAGAACCAGCTTTTCATTTCATTGATCTTTTCTATGGTTTTCTTTGTTTCTATTTCATTGATTTCTGTCCTGATCTTTATGATTTCTTTCCTTCTACTAACTTTAGGTCTTGTCTGTTCTTCTTTCTCGAGCTGCTTTAGATGTAAAGTTAGATTGTTTACTTGAGCTTTTTCTTGTTTCCTGAGGTGGGCTTGTATTGCTATAAACTTTCCTTTCAGAAGGGCTTTTGCTGCATCCCATAGGTTTTGGAGTGTCATATCTTTGTTGTCATTTGCTTCTAGGTATTTTTAAATTCCTCTTTGATTTCTTCAGTGATCCATTGGTTGTTTAGTGGCATGTTGTTTAGTCTCCACGTGTTTGTGTTTTTTGCAGATTTTTTTCTTGTTGTTGATTTCCAGTCGTGTAGCATTGTGGTTGGAAAAGATGCTTGATATGATTTCAATTTTCCTAAAGTTACCAAGGTTGGAATGGTAGCCCAGGATGTGATCAATCTTAGAGAATGTTCCATGTGCACTTGAGAAGAATGTGTATTCTGTTGCTTTTGGATGGAATGTCTTATAAATATTAAGTCCACCTGGTTTAACGCATCATTCAGGGCCTGTGTTTCCTTATTGATTTTCTGTCTGGATGATCTGTTCATTGCTGTAAGTGGGGTGTTAAAGTCCCCCACTATTATTGTGTTATTGTTGATGTGTCCTTTTAAGGTTGTTAGCACTTGCCTTATATATATATTAGTCACTTCTTGTCGTGCAGTCCTTTGTATTAGTTTGCGTAAGAAATCTCCTTCAGGATTTATATTTTTTTTTAATTCATGGGGATAAAAGTCAGCCATCTTCAGATAAATGTTTATTTCAAGCTTACAGAGATTTTAAAAGCTTATTTAGATGAATAGGTGGAGAGGAACTAGGTTTTCTTTTTTGTAGTTTACGATTTTTATTTTTTCCGTTATGGTTGATTTACCATGTTCTGTCAATTTCTACCTTACAGCAAAGTGACTCAGTCATACGTATGTATATATATGTACACATATATACACATATATTCTTTTTCACACATTATCATGTTCCATCATAAGTGACTAGATATAGTTCCCTGTGCTATGCAGCAGGATCTCATTGTTTATTCACTCCAAATGCAATAGTTTGCTTCTATTAATCCCAGACTCCCAGTCCATCCCACCACCTCCCTCTCCCCATTTGCAACCACTATTCTGTTCTCCAAGTCCATGAGTTTCTTTTCTGTGGAAAGGTTTGGAAATGTAAATTGGTACAACCACTACGGAAAACAGTATAGAGGTACCTCAGAAAACTAAATATAGAAACATATGACCCAGCAATCCCACTCTTGGGCATATATCTGGATAAAATTTTCATTGAAAAAGTTACATGCACCTGTTTATTCATCACAGCAATATTCGCAATAGCCAAGACATGGAAACAACCTCAATGTCCATTGACAGATGAATGGATTAAAAAGATGTGGTATATATACACAGTGGAATACCACTCAGCCATAAAAAAGAATAAAATAATGCTATTTGCAGCAACCTGGATAGAACTAGAGACTCTCATACTAAGTGAATTAAGTCAGGAAGAGAAAGACAAATACCATATGATATCACTTATATCTGGAATCTAATACATGGCACATAAGAACCTTTCTATAGAAAAGGAAATGGTTTTTCTTAAGAAAACAATTTGAACAAAATGAATTCTTTAAAAAGACCTTTTATTAGCTTTGTTATCTTTAATTTTTTATTTTATTTATAGTGTTTATGGATGCTTTTAGCAATATATCTAGATTAGACCATATAGATTGAAGTTGGATAGTTATACTTAATAGTATATATGTCACTAGTTTTTATTTTTGAAAATATTTGGTGTTTCTGATGATAATTAACTGTGTGTGATCAGAGATAGCGAGAGTGCGGTTTTGATCTGTCTTTACACCTTAATGTGCATGTACCTTTTTTTTTTTTAACATATTGGTATTTTGATATATCCAATAGATTTTTTTCTCTCTTGTGAGATGAGTATGCCGTTTTAAGCCCTTGCCGTGTGCCATATTGCTACCAGTTAATTTTTATGTTTTGGTTATTAGTAAAGTAGCTCCAATTTTTGTCATTGAGCACAGATTTCATGCAGAATTAAAAGATGTCCTGGACAGAAACTGGAGAGAATTGGGGAGATTCTATGTGTTCCATGCTCAGGCATAAAACTGTTTGGCTTCTCTATCTAACTATCTAGTAGGAATGGCAAACCTACAGTATCAGAACATCAGTTGGCATATTGTTGGTAAATGACATCTGGAGGCTAGTATTTCAAAGACTTTCATCATTGTAGCACTTTCATAGATTGGTGTCCTTTGTCCCTTCTTGGAGCCCACCTATGTCATGCCGATGCAGAACCTCCGCCACTAGCATTTATCTGAATGGTTGGTTCCAAAGTGCATTTTCCTTATGTCATTAGGGAGCACCCATCTTCAAGTTGCTGAAGGCCCAGTCATAGGAGTTATCTATGATACCCTTCACTCCTTCATCCTCTGCATCAAATTCATAACTTCTAGGTATGCTTTTTATGCGAATTCATCTCCACCTCCCTAAATGCTCATCTGAACTCACAGCATTCGCTAACGTTCATTCTCACCCTCTTTAGCCCATTCTCCACACAGCAGCCTTCTCTTCCAGGCTTAAAGCCTTTCAGCATCTTTCCATTTCCTTAAGAATACGACCTGGTTTTCACTCAATAGGTTACATCTTTGCTTGTCACCCTTTCTAGACTTCTCTTTCTCTAGGTATCTGCATAGCTTGCTCCTTCTTCTCGTATTTTAAGTCTTGATGCACATGACCAGTATCAATAAACCCTCCATTACCACCTATTTGAAAGTGCAACTGTTTCATTGGGTGAACAGTTGCAGGGATGGTTGGTAATGAGAGCAAACATGGATGCAGGAAGACAAGTATGCAGACTTCTTTCATGGTCAAGACCAAACCGTGATGACTTGGAGTAGATCTGTAGTATTAGAGATAAAGTAGTAGAAACCAGTTTGTGATGTATTTGAAGGTTGGATTGGAGTTCTCACGTATCGACTGGATTTGGGGCTGAAGTGAAGATGAAAGAGAGAGGAATCAAGATAACCCCTTAGTATTGTTGTGAGCCATTAGATAGATGTTGATGCTATGTAATGACATGGAGAAGAACTAGATTAAGAGGTGGCTTTTTGCACAAGCGAGGCATTGAGTGTTGTTCTAGATTCATCACATTTCGATGCTAAGCGGAGATTTCAAAAACATCGTTTTGCTGTGAGCATTGGGGATGGAGCTTTCATAGTGATTGCTATGTTGACATAAGAGATTACATAAAAGATTATAAACAGAGTAGAAGGTATGGGACTGGGCCCTGAGGAGTTTTAGTACTGCAAGTTTGAACACAGTAAGTAGAGCCAACAAAGAAACCTAAGAAGACAGGAATATAGGCAGAAAACTAGGAAAATGTGCACCAGGGGTCAGAAGTACCTGCTTAAGGAAGAGGAGATTGCTTAGCAGTGTTGAATGTTGCTCAAACATCAACCAGGGTGAAAATAAAGAAGAAAATAAGGGATTGGCAGCAAGATCATTGGTAGGCTTGATAAGAGAATTCCCAGCAGCCAGTATTGTGGGTGCCAGCTCCATGTGGGTCTTTAATTTTTAATGTACGTTAATTCACATTAAGTAAAATTAAAAATTTCTCAGTCACACTAATCCTATTTCATATGTGTAATAACCACAGGGGCTAGTGGCTACCATATTGAACATCGTAGATATCTAGTATTTCCGTCGCCACAGAAAGTTCTGTTGGATGGTGCTGCTCCAGACGGCAGCTGCAGCCCTGGTAGGCATATCCTCTCTTGGCCTGACAGGTTCCTCCCACTCTGGGGAGGGATGTGACCAGAGAAGGACTAGAGCAGGGTCCTTGAAGGCACTGGATCCAGTGTAAGGGGATAGTGCCCAGTAGTGAGGATAAAAGCGTGATTGGAGTGGTTCAAAAGAGTGAATGAAATGGAGACAAGTGATAGATTTCTCTGAGGTTGGAGACAGTGGAAGTGGTTAGCACAGGTCTTTTCTTTTATTGACTCTTAAGTGTTAAACGCTTTTGTGCAGTGGCACCTACGGTAGGTCAAGGACATCAGAGGAAGTGATTGCGAGGGTTTGTGTTGTCTTGGGAAATTTGATTCAGTAGACAGTATTTCATGCTAGCTGGAAGATGAATAAAACTCAGATCCTCAAAGGAGTGTTGATACACCTTTCAACCAAGGGAAGAGAAAATTACAGGTACAGTTGTGTTATAGACATATTGAAGACATTAAATCCTCAGAACAACTTTAGGAGGAAGGTATTTTTAATACCCTTGTTATTCAGTTAAAGAGTTCCATCTTATTCTGAATAATGAGAATGATAGGTAAGTAAACTGAGAACAGAGTCTGTTGATCTCTGAAAACCAAGCAGGGGACTTAAATTTTATTTTATTTACTTATTTATTTATTTTTTTGTCTTTTTAGGGCTGCATCTGTGGCATATGGAGGTTCCAAGACTAGAGGTCGAATTGGAGCTGTAGATGCTGGCCTATGTCACAGCCGCAGCAACACAGGATCCAAGCCATGTCTGTGACCTCCACTACAGCTTGTGGCAACACCGGATCCTTAATCCACTGAGTAAGGCCAGGGATTGAACCTTCGTCCTCATGGATGCTAGTCAGGTTCGTTTCCGCTGAGCCACGATGGGAACTCCCTCAAATTTTAAAATGGCATCCAAAAAA
The DNA here is from genome assembly GCF_054392235.1 of Sus scrofa. Lineage (NCBI taxonomy): Eukaryota > Metazoa > Chordata > Mammalia > Artiodactyla > Suidae > Sus > Sus scrofa. The sequence goes on along the minus strand of NC_139393.1, from coordinate 53,199,412 downwards.
GATTATCTTTTTCACTGTATTCAGTTTGGGGAAGGTGCCATAGAGAGGCTGATGGTTTCTCTATTAACTTGTATCTGTAATTAAGTTGGCTGTCCCTCCATTTTATCAATTTGTCCTTGATTGAATGTCATGGTACAGGGATGTGGTTTATCTCATACACTGTCATATAGCACATGCCCATGTTGTCACTTTCCCAACAAAAATTAACACTTTGTTAAAATCTGAGTTAATTATTTTATCACCTGTTAGAGGCAAGGTCTTAGCTTTTGTCATGCTTTGCCTTACTGTTGTGTTTACTATGTATGTGTCTACTTTTTACACTGGGTTATAGGCTCCTGGAGGTAAAAATGGGTGTATATTTGTTTTACTCTGGAGTCCCCTGCTCAAAGCTTTGCAGTCAGATGTTGAATAGATAGAGGTTGGGGTGAATTAACTCCTGTGTTAACTGTTGCTGAATCATTTTCGGGCCAGCAGTTGTTTCCCATTCACTTTCCTTTGGGACGTGATCTTACAGCGCCTTTTCCTGTCACATCTCTCCAATGTACAATAAAAGAAAAAACGGAGTTCCCACTATGGCACAGTGGTTAACGAATCCGACTAGGAACCATGAGGTTGTGGGTTCGGTCCCTGGCCTTGCTCAGTGGGTTAAGGATCCGGCTTTGTCGTGAGCTGTGGTGTAGGTTGCAGATGCGGCTCGGATCCCGCGTTGCTGTGGCTCTGGCATAGGCCGGTGGCTACAGCTCTGGTTAGACCCCTAGCCTGGGAACCTCCATATGCCGTGGGAGCAGCCCTAGAAAAGGCAAAAAGACAAAAAGACAAAAAAAAGAAAAAAGAAAGAAAAACCTTTAACTATATTACTGCACAATCTTCCTGACTGAATGACATCCCGTTTATGTAAGGCAAGTTACTGATGGGGCAAGGACACTTATGTTTGTGTGTCTTCTAGAGAACTATGCTACATACTCCTAAGGTGTATTCGATAAGAACTAATGCTTTGTCTTCTTCAACAAACAGAAACTTTTGAGACTTTGATAGAATCACTCATTTTTTTCCTCATGCAAGTAACTTAGTTTCAGTGAATGGACTGCTGCCTCATTAAAGTTGTTTATTAATTAAAAAATGCGTAGGAGTTCCCATCGTGGCGCAGTGGTTAACGAATCTGACTAGGAACCATGAGGTTGCAGGTTTGATCCCTGGCCTTGCTCAGTGGGTTAAGGATCTGGGGTTGCCGTGAGCTGTGGTGTAGGTTGCAGACGCGGCTCGGATCTCGCTTTGCTGTGGTTCTTGCGTAGGCTGGTGGCTGCAGCTCCAATTCGACCCCTAGCCTGGGAACCTCCATATGCCGCGAGAGCAGCCCAAGAAATGGCAAAAAGACAAAAAAAAAAAAAAAAAAGATGTGTAACAGGGTATCATACTATTTTACTTTATTGAATAGCCAGAACAAACTTCAGAATATGTAAAGATAAGGAGACAATGTATTATTGATATTAGCCACAGTATTTTGAAAAGGTTTTTGTTTTTTTTTTGAGAAGGTATTCTTCCTTTCTTCCTTCCTTCCTTCCTTCCTTCCTTCCTTCCTTCCTTTCTTTCTTTCTTTCTTTCTTTCTTTCTTTCTTTCTTTCTTTCTTTCTTTATTGTAATGTGAACCTTGGAAAGTTGTTGTTACACAGAAACTGCATTAGCAGCAGTGTAAATCATAGCAACTTGGACACATCCTGTACATTTAACCCAAATGTTAATAAGTCCATAAAATGGTACTTTGTGGGGCTAGAATTTGCAAATTCTCTGTACCCTTTCACACTGATTGTCTTTTCTTCTACTTTCTTTCTATGGATTCCCCAAAATATATATCCCACTGGCCTTTTGAGAAAGTTTTCTTAATTGAGCAGCCATTCTCAGAGGTACTAGGCTAATAAGCTTCATATCCAGGGATGATTGTTTTCATCTCACAGAGAACAGTTTACAAAGGCGCCAATGTAACAATTCAGGGAAGAGAAAGATGAAGAATGAGAAGGCCTCCTGCCATAAATACTGTTTGTCTGATGGTGGGATAGTTCCGTAAACCAGTCTATACATCATCCTAATACTTGTCACCTTCCATAGGTGGCCTTAGAATATGTAAATGATGAGCTCTGCTTATGAATATCAATTTGTACTGCTTCTGGTTCGGAATATTTATAGTTGTTTTAAAATGGTTGTAAGACAAAATAGCAAACATTAGAAGCATTTATTTTGGGCTTTGGCATTGGATTTCATGGTTCAAATACTATACTTTTTACTTAAGTCCCTTCTTAGCAATAAAATATGGGCTGATGGAATATGAGTACCTAAATTTCCTTTCGTCAGTAAAACAAAAATTCAGTGTATAAAATTAAGTTTTGCATTTGATATCCTCATGCAGACTGTTCTTTCAAAACTAAAATCTTATTAGTGATTTAAAAATATCTTTGGGCTTAGTCATGAAAATCATGTACTTGTTGGGAAATTCAGAATTATTTAAATCCATGTACATTTGGTATCGTGAATTAAAAATCTAAGCACAAATATGTTTGTATATTTTGGTATGTTCTGTCTATCAATGTATTCTCTGTGACCATAATTTGGATGAAAGTGAAAAATGACCAGAATGAAAATGACTTTGGAACATATGGCTCTGAGAAGATGTACAGTGTGTGTGTGTGTGTGTGTGTGTGTGTGTGTGTGCACACTACACACATATCTGAATGTTGTTCAGTTATAAAAAAAAAATGCAGGAAATCCTGCTGTTTGTGACCATGTGGATGGAGCTTGGGGGCATTATGCTAAATAAGTCAGACAGAGAAAGAAAGATGTTGTAAGTTCTCACTTCTATATATAATCTTAAAAAACAAACTCAAAGAGAATGCATTGGTGTTTGCCAGAGGGTGTGTGTGTGTGTGTGTGTGTAGCGGGTGAAGGTGGTGAAAACGGTAAAAACTTGCTATTAGAAGATACATAAGTTCTGGGGATTAATAATTAGCATAATGACTTTGGTGATCATATATTTGAAAGTTGCCAGGAGAATAGATCTTAAACATTCTTACAAGAAGGAGAAAGAAAAACTGAGGTTATGTAAGGTTTATTAACCACGCTTTTTGTGGTGATCCTTTTGCAGTATATACATATATTAAATCATTATACTGTACATCTAAAACTCATATGTCAATTATATCTCAATAAAATGGAGAATAAAAAAATAAAGTTCTGAAAATGTCATAAAGGGTAGCTCCTTCACATGTTACAGAAGAGGGATTTTTAAACTTTATCTGCAGTGGTCAGTATTTCTAATGCCTGTGATGGGTGTGTAGAGGGCGGAAACCAGAAAAGCTGACTACGTAAAAGACAAGTCCTAGTCAAATAGAATCTGTCCTCACTTTGTCTTTTAAAATGTAGGGAAGGCAAGATTAAATGAACCTACACAATGTTCTATAAGCCCTTAGTTTTTAGTTTTTATTCACTTTTTAGACACAGCCATAAATCAAGCTCTTTATTTCAAGTTATGCTATTGAAATAGACCTAGTTACCTGACTTTATTTAATCCTAAGTTTCATTAATGTCATTTAGACAACATAATGCCACATTACTTGAGTTAAGACTTAATTCCAGGAGTTCCCGTCGTGGCACAGTGGTTAATGAATCCGACTAGGAACCATGAGGTTGCGGGTTCGGTCCCTGCCCTTGTTCAGTGGGTTAATGATCCGGTGTTGCTGTGAGCTGTGGTGTAGGTTGCAGACTCGGCTCGGATCCCGCGTTGCTGTGGCTCTGGTGTAGGCCAGTGGCTATAGCTCCGATTGGACCCCTAGCCTGGGAACTCCATATGCCGTGAGAGCGGCCCAAGAAAATGGCAAAAAGACAAAATAAAAAATAAAAAAAAAAGACTTAATTCCACCCCACCATTAGCCCTATCAGGAAAAAAATGGAAGTAGAAAATCCATGACCTTGTGCCAGGCCCAGGACCAGATTTTTAAAGTTATTAATGAATCGAAGTGGGAAAGCCAGTGTGGAGTATAAACTAGCTTATTTTGTCAGCATAAGCTAGGACTTGTATCCAGTGGATTCTTTTTATCTCTATCAATAAACAATGTAGATAAACAACAGTTTGCTTTTTTTTAAAAGAATCATAAGATGGTAGCTCCATGATAAGCAAACAAAAAAACATCTATCCAATTTCTACAGAGAAGCAAAAGTTTATATGACAGCAAGTCTCCGTTTGAAAAAATTTTCATATGGGACAGTAGTTCTGTGTAAAAACTGAAATTCTGTAGAAAATGAAATTCTTTTGACCTTGCCAAACTATAGATAAACCTATATTATCCTTTTTTTTTTTGTATTAGATAATTTATTTCCTTAGGTTTATAAATCAGGAGAGATTTGACTAGATTCTAATTGTTCTGTGTGTGAATAAGTTGGTTCAAATGTTTCTACCTCTCATATTAAATATAAGAAAAAAGTGTTCCTTGCTAAATAGATAAACACATTTATTTTACTGTTTTAAGCATTTAGGGAGGTTTAAGGAAAAAACATGTTACTTTAAGTATCTTTTGTCTGCTATAATAAAATAACACTAATGACTCTATGTTGGTACCAAAATACCAGATGTCAAAATGAAATCTATGGCTTTGTAAGTAATGATTTATAAATCTGAATTATAAAAATGGAATTGTTTCTGCTAGTTTATCTTTCATTTCCAAAACTGTGTCTCCTTAATTTCTGTTTAATTTCACTTGGCAGTGACTCCTGAAATGTGATTTTTGTTTTGTTATCTCTATGGTGCATGTTTAGGAATTAATAACTATAAATAGGTACATAAAAGAGTTCTAATCTATTTTAAACATTAACATTTTTAGATGTCAGGCTTGCTTTATTTTTCAACATAATAATAATATAACATCTGTTTGCAAATAACATCGTCTATTCTTTGTAAAAGCAATAGGTCTTTATAGATTTTTTCTTCTTTAAGTAGGGCAGGGTGTAGTGTAGTTTTCCTTTGCACAATAGCTGAGGTAATTGTACTATGTTTCTGATTCAAGAAAAACACCCATTTAGAACACAGCCAAGAATCTGGAATTTAGAAAAATTATCTTTGGAAGAGCAACCTTGTACACATGCACCTATAGGAAAAAAATCCCATAGATCCTTAAAAACCTATTTATTCTAATTTTAGATACCAGTTTTACCACTTGTTTGGTTTTTTTTGTTTTGTTTTGTTTTTTGTCTTTTTGCTATTTCTTGGGCCACTCCTGCGGCATATGGAGGTTCCCAGGCTAGGGGTCAAATCGGAGCTGCAGCCACCAGCCTACGCCAGAGCCACAGCAACGCGGGATCCGAGCCGCGTCTGCAACCTATACCACAGCTCACGGCAACGCCGGATCGTTAACCCACTGAGCAAGGGCAGGGACCGAACCCACAACCTCATGGTTCCTAATCGGATTTGTTAACCACTGCGCCACGACGGGAACTCCACCACATGTTTGCTTTGTTTTCCAGCTTTAAAAGTAGTTTTGAAGCAAGAAATTAGGAAGGGAATGGGCGAGTCATGGCTAGAGGCATCTGGAAGCTGGTGAAGACGACAGAAGAACCTTTATCACTGGTTGGAAGCAATTCCCCATAAGGACCAAAGACCCTTCAGATACATTTTATAGGGATAATCCTTTATAAACAGTTTCCCTAAACGTTTAACCTGTGACCAGTTTAGCATGCTGACTAGTTTTATCAGTAAAGCCAATTTGAATTTCTTTTCGACACATTTAACACTCTCTTTGTCTGGGTCTAATGCCAACCATCTATGCGGACAAGTTTAATATTTCTTCATTAGGAGAAGAAATACAAAGTCCACAAAGCATTTCCTTTTCTCAGTGATCTGCTATTTAGTTGGGGTGGTAAGGATATAAATAATGCAAATCAGGAACACTGTGTGTGAAATTCAAGGTATGCATGCGTTGATGGGGACTCGGTGCACTAGACAGTGAGGAGCCTTGTGTTAGAAAGATGGCCTTGAGCTAAGTCTTAAAGGAGACGTGGACTTACCCAGACAAAGGATGGGAAGAACCCTACTCCAGGCATACGAATTTGTACTAGCAGTCATTGAGAAACAAAGGAACAGGATTTATTTGAGTAGTACCTCAAGAATTGAGGAGCTTCTGGTAAAGTGGGACCGAGCAGGGGACAGCTAACTCTTTCTGTACAGGGCCACATGGTAAATGGTTTAGACTGTGCGAACTTTATGGACCATATGGTGTAATATAGTGGCTTCATGTTTGGTATGTAAATGAGTGGCAGTTCCATGAAGACAGTGTGCAGCAATTGTCATGTTGGATTTGGCCCTCCGACTCCAGCTCGCTAGACCTTGGTGTAGAGGTTGTGTGAGCACCACACCTCTCTACTGCTCTGAGTAATTTTCTTGTTGCTTTAGTTAGTATCTTCATAGGATTAGAGTACATGGCATAGTATAGATAGAATTATGGAAAACTTTTATATACTTCGTCTTCAAAACTTTTCTTTCCCTGTGTTCTAAGTATGGTACTTTTCCTGTGTGTTTTAGTATCTGATAGGTGCTTTCTCTTCTGGAGAGTCTAACATTTATTAGCACAGTTTTATATAGTAATTGCTGACAATGTCTTCTTACCTTCATGTCTTTTGTTCTCTTTTCTTTTTGTTTCAAGTTGGTGTCACATTTGACGTGTCACAGTAGAGGAGTTGCAGAAAAAAACTTTGACTATCCAAGGGTCGTAGAGGTAGGCTTTTGGAAGCAGTGATATTGGAGCTTGCCCTTGAAGGATAAGTGAGTTTTGCCAGGCAATGAACAAAGAAATGATATTTTGGGTGTGAGAAATCGTGTCAGCAGAAATAAAAAGATGTGAAACGTAATGCAATACTCACTGAACATCAAGTAATCCAGAACATCAGAAAACTTGGAAGATATAAATCTATCCTGTCTTTTAAAGTATCTTCACTGACATTCTCAGTTTGGATTTTTCTTGCAGCCTGTAGAAAGTTCTTGCTCCTCTTCAGAGTCCCTTATCTCCATAGCAGCCAAAATGATTCTTTTTAAATGTAAATTAGACCATATCACATCTCTAGTCAGAGACTCTCCTTCTTAGAAAATAAAGTAACTCTCCTACTGAGTGAAGGAAGTCAGAAAGAGAAAGACAAATACCATATGCTATCACTTATATCTGGAACCTAATATAGGGCACAAATGAACCTTTCCACAGAAAAGAAAATCATGGACTTGGAGAATAGACTTTTGGTTGCCAAGGGGACTGGGGGAGAGAGTGGGATGGATGGGGAGCTTGGGATTAATAGATGCAGACTATTGCCTTTGGAATGGATTAGCAATGAGATCCTGCTGTGTAGCTCTGGGAACTATATGTGGTCACTTATGATGGAGCATGATAATGTGAGACAAAAGAATGTATACATGTATGTGTAACTGGGTCACCATGTTGTATGGTAGAAAATTGACAGAACACTGTAAACCAGCTATAATGAAAAAAATAAAAATCATTATATAAAAAATTTTTTTTTAAATTAAGAACTCCTTGCCATCTCCTAGAACATCCTACATGACCTGACACCTCACTCCCCTGTCTGAACTCATTCTCTCCTGTCTTTCCTGCTCCACCTCCACTGACCTTGAAGTCTCTCAAGTGCACCCAGCACACTGCCTGGCCCTGGCACTCCTACATCCTCTGGAGCGCCCTTAGCAAGGTTATCGTTCTCATCTTATCCAGGCTTCAGATCCAATCTCACTTTCTAAGTTGAGCCTTCTATGAACACCGCATCCAAATTGGAGCTTCTTCCATGACCCTCTGGACTCTTATCTTGCTTACTTTTTCTTGCTAGAAAAGCTGTTTTAAAAACTTAAATCTGATGTCTCTGTGATGATGGCGACACAGTTGAGGACCTTTGATGAGGAATTCTGAGAAGCATACAGCACAGAGCAAATTCTGGAAAGTCCATACCAGAAATATTTGCAAATAATTAATAGAAGTTTTGCCCCTTCTTTACCTTTTTATTGTTCTTCATTCTTCTTTTAATTGTGCGTTCTTAGAACAGCTCCCATGGTATGTCCAAATGAGAAAGTCTGTTTTTATGTGAGAAATATCAAATTTCTAAGGTTAAATTTTATGTCTATTTCGTCTCTGTAGGAAAATGAAAAAAGATTTTTTTCTCCTTTTTATTAGCCTCTGTATAATTTGGTGTCATTATTCATATAGAATGTAATTTTCTATTGTGGATAGAGGTTGTGGAGTACATAATTAAATTTACTTTGAGTTTATGCTCTTGCAAAACCAGGTATAAAGTCAGTGTAACTTTTTTTAATTCACGAAGAGTCTAAGGTTCATGAAAGATATCCATGAGCACTTTTTCAAATTTGAAAGTAAAGAGAAAATGCCATGAGAGTTAATCCTATTTTATCTATGAAGTTCTTTATGCCAGCTAAAATACTAAGAGAAGTAGCAAGTAAATTATATATAATAAGGATTTATTAACTAAACATCTGTTTGAGGGGAAAATATTCCAGATCCAGGAAAGGATACATCAAAGAACTATGTTATTTCCACTAAGCTGTTATATGTTCCCTCTGAGGCTCCCTGACTTTTTTTCTGGGGCACAGAATAAGGTATGAGAGTACCTGGATGAAGTTCAGGGAGAAGCAAATAAACCCAGGAGTATTTGTAGTCATTCCTGTTTGAGAGTTTAGCAAACTTTTTCCTTTTTAAATCTTTATCTCTACCCACATATCAGACAATGAACAATGATAGGGAAATGTTTAGGGGAGAATATGTTAACACATCACTGAGTGTGAAGTAGTGGTCTTTTCCAGTTTTATTGCCTATATTACATAATGATGCCTAAAGATAAGTACTCTGGTCATTTTAATGTTGTGTTCAAGTGTTGCTTTGATGGCCTAACTCTCTCAGGCAGGTGAGACTTAGTATGCTGGGCCCACTAGATTTTGTATTTGGCATGCACTTTATTCAAAATATGGGGCATAACAGCATTATAGGAAATTCTGTTATGTATAATTGTGGTAATAATTGTGGTATTACGTACACGTTGTAGTAATTTAAAAAAAAATCTCTGAATGCAATGAAGGAAACAACTAAAAAAAAAATCATTAATGAAAATGATTTAATGTGTTTTTCTCTGGAGACAATGCTACTTCCAGCAGTAAGTACTATGCAAAGTCATCCTGCTGCAAAACGATTAGAGAAGAAAACAAATGTGGGAGATTTGGAGGTCCTTCCACCATTCTTAGTTATTCCCTTTGCAGTTGATACAATGACAAGCACACACCATGAAGTCATAAGTTGGAATTACCCTGACAATGTCAGTATTAGACCAAAACTAACTGAGATCAAGAAGTAAATGCAGGAGTTCCCTGGTGGCCTAGCAGTTAAGGACTTGGTGTTGTCACTGCTGTGGCATGTGTTACAGTGTGGCTCAGGTTTGACCTCTGACCCAGAAACTTCCACGTGCCATGGGTGTAGCCAAGAAAAATGAACTAAATAGAATTTTAAAAAGTAAAAGGTATAATTGACTCAATGGATAAACTATACTGTGAAAACTGAAAAAAGAAAAATGTTCATAAAAATAGCAAGAAAAAAAAAGATATCATGTAAAAAGAACATACCAATAGAGACATCCAGCTTCTCAGTAGCAATGATGGCAATTAGATAATATTTTCAAAATAGTTTCAATATTTTCAAATGCTGAGAGAACATGTCAACATAAAGTTGTATAGTCACTCATTATAATTCTGTGAAATATCTTCCAAAAATATGAGCAAAAATTGACACACTATTGAGTGAAAAGAACCTAAAATAAAGGGCATTCTAAAGTATTCAACTAAAAGATTCTGACATATTAATACTTGAGGAAGAAAGAGAGTGATCACAAAAGTATTATCTAAAAGGTAAAAAGGAATGATGACCAAAGAAGCTAATAAACATTTCATAAATTTACACAGACATTTTCTTATTAAAATAACTACTACTGATATTTAATTTGTAGGATTTTTATCTAATGATGACTGAAATGTTGGACTCTAATAACATTTAAGTGTAGAGAGGAAACTAGATATTAGTTTGTTTTCTTGGCCACACGTGTGGCATGCAGAAGTTTCAGGCCAGGAATCAAACTAGCACCACAGCAGTAACCAGAGCCACTGAATGGGCAATGTTGGATCCTTAGCTCACTGATCCACCAGGGAATCCTGGGAATTAGTTTTACGAGGTTCTTATATTACGCGTCTATGACATTGTTAGTTATACTTGGTGAAAATTCAAGAGTAACTACTAAAAGAAGTACAATTCATAATTTCCAAAACCAGAGGAATAGAGGGAAAACGTGTGAGACAAACAAACCAAAATATATAGGCATCTTTCTTTTTCTGTGTATTTCTTTAACATCAGAAATGATAGCAAATAGATGAGGCAGAACAAATAGAAAGCCAAAAGTAAGATGATGAAAATGCGAAATGCCATAATCATAATAAATGTAAATAAATGTGATAAGCTGAATTCTGGCTGGCCCCCCAAGATTTCCTGTCTGTCCCTCTCTAGGGTATATGCTAATCCAACCTCCAGATGAGGATTTGATCAGCTGAAACCTTAATTTTAGCCTATGAGACCCTGTGCAGAGTACATAGCTAAAATGTGTTAGATGTGTGACCCACCAAATCTGTGAGGTAAGAGCTTTGTGTGGTTTTGAGCTGCTAAACTTGCCATAATTCGTTAATCTAATCAGCAATAGAAAACTAAATGTGTGAAACAGTAAAGCTGAAAGATGAAGATTGTTTGATTTATAAACTGTAATTATATGTGGTTTACAAAGATACCTAAACCTAAAACTTACAAAGGTTAACAGTGAACAAATGATGACAAGTTTACATGGAAACATATCCATTTAATTTTAGGCCATTCAGATTTCACTGCAAAAAATTTTATTTGGTAGCAACAGAGTTTCACTAAGTAGTTTATGAGGGTGATATAATGATCATAAACTTGTAAGCAACTATAAAAAGCAGGCTGAAAATATATAAAGCAAAATTGATTTAAACATTAGAAAATGGAAAATTCTCATATAGAGGAAGATTTTAGTAAAACTTTGTCAATTATTTTTATGTCAGTCAGATAAAGCTAGTAAAGATAATGAATTATGGAGCATAATTCATAAAGTAAATGAAATAGACATATATAGATCCTTGCATCAATCATTTAGAAAGTAAACATTCTTTTAACATTTTCAAGATTATACAAATGTACAAAAATATGAAGCAAGCCTTATCAAATTAATTTGAATTATTTCAAATTTCTGAAAATTCCTATCACACAGCCCATATTTTGTTGCCACTCTATTTGAATAGAAGTCAATAATGTAAAAAAAAAAAAAAAGATTGAAATTTAACATCTTTATAAATAACTCATGAATCAGGAGCTCCAGTCATGGCTCAGCAGTAACGAACCTGACTAGTATCCATGAGGATGTGGGTTCAATACCTGGCCTTGCTCAGTGGATTAAGGATCTGTTGTTGCTGTGAGCTGTGGTGTAGGTCACAGATGTGGCTTGGATCCTATGTTGCTGTGGCTGTCGCATAGGCTGGAATCTGTGGCTCTGATTTGACCCCTAGTCTGGGAACTTCCATATGCTGTGGGTGTAGCCCTAAAAAAAAAAAAAAAAAAAAAAAAAAGACAAAAAACAAACAAAGAAAAAAACCTCATGAATCAGATGAGAAATCATAATGGTAATTTTATAAGTAGTTACAATTATATGATAATGAAAATGCTTTGTGTCAAAATTTGTAGAATGCTGTAAAAGTGGTATTTATAACCTTAAAAAGGGATAAAGGCATATATTAGATAGAAAGCTAGTCATGGATGTTCATTTCTTTTGCTTCATCTAAATCTAATATTTATTCACTATGTGTACTTGTATTCTTTTGCATATTACAAGTACAACAAAATATCAACAAAAGTGAATCTGGTACAATTTTTTTAGTATTGAGTCATCTTTCTAATTTGGCAATAAATACCATGTTCTCTTTTAATAAGTATTCTTTTTCAGAAGATATTTGAAAAATTAAGATGACCAATGTTGACACAGTATAGTAAATGATATTCAAATTGTTCTTAATTATGGTTTTATTTTATATCTCATCATTGAAATTCCTAATTAAATTCTGGTCTTTTATTTCTCATCATTGAAATTCACAATTAAATTCTGGTGTTTAGTAATGGCTCTAGATATTGGCAACATGATAAGGATGAAGAACTATGGTTCTCTAAAATTTCTCTTTAGTTAATATCTAATGCAAAGGACAATTTTCATAAGGTCTTTCTTTTTAAATGAAAGCTATTATTGAAAGCTTTAAAACTAACACTTGATACTGAAGAAAGTAATATATTTACTAGGTTGTGATAGTCACTGTCCCTCATTTTTTAATCCTAATGACTTGTGATGATTTCACTCGATGGAGGCCATTGCCAAGTTGGTGGGTGGTGTAATAGGATGCTGTCTGCTTTCCTAGCCTGTAAAAGCACTTACTTCACTTTGGTGTAAAGTCAGGGCCCTGTGCTAAAGAAAATACAGGTCCATTATTGGACATATTATAATTCAGAATCAAATGACATTGATGCAGTTACATTTTCCTAAATATCTGAAACTTGTCAGTATGAAATTTTGTCATAAAAAGAGCATCATATTTATTTTACGTGACTCTACGGCTTCTAGTAAGATTGACTAATTGATTTATAATCTGTTCTAATTTACTGTAGTGCATAATTGCTTAAACTTATTGAACAGGCACGAAATGTTTCACAGGGGATGTCTCCCCTCTTTTAATAATCTGGATGATTTACCTTCATAGAACTGCCTGTTTCCCTCATAAATAGCGATGTATCTGGTATCCATAAAATCGTCCCAAGGTCAGATGTTCAGACAATTCAGAAATACCTTATCTGAAATCATCACAGTGTGAGCAAAGCTCAGTAATAAAAATTCAGAACTGCTACTTCCTTTAATAAGTAGTCCGAAGCTCCGGAGGCTGCACTTGACCTCATCACAATTCCCCCTTGTGAACAGTCCTCAGCCTTGTCTTTTCCACTGCCATAGTAGCCTTTGGTTCCCTGACTTGCTTTTTCTAACCAAGTTCACTTGTATTCATTTGCATTTTTAATGAATTATTTGCTTCAGTGCCTTCTTTTGAGTGGTGCCATATGTTTACTCTTCACATTACAAATTCTGAGTGCCTCCTTAATTTAAACACCATAGTAGAGCTTTTGAATACATTGTCAGTGTCAATTATTTTTTGATATTTTGAAACATATTAATGCCTCTTACTGATAGTTCATAGCCTGACGTTTTTCATTCCTCTGAGAACAGTGTATGAAATCTTTGTGTTTCATATGTTTTTACTTGGATCAGAAATAAAACACCTTCAGGTTCATGTATTATTTTTATTTTTTTCATAAATTAGTTCACCGAAGCATTTAGGCTGAGCAAAGGTTTATAACATTTTCAGAAACACCCACAAAAACAAACATGGACACGGGGAAAGAACAGTCAAGTGGAGTTCTAACAACTCATTTCCCAGTTCTTTGATTATATAATGTAATTTTGTTCAGAACCTTACTACATACATGGATTTTAAGCTGTGTTATACATAAGATGCATGTTGTTTCTAACAGAAAAGAACATGATAATCCAGAAATAAAGAAAAAGCAAATTTTGCCAACACTATTTTGAGCATTGTCATCTCTTTGATATTAGGTTAATAATACAATGATAGAACTCTCAGACCTCACTTAATAAGGCTTTGCTAGGAAGTTTCTGACAGATGATTCTCTTAGCTCATGTTTAGGCTTATTCTCCCTTTTACTTATTTATTTTTTTAGGTGTTAAATCTACTAACGTGAATCCTCTATTTATTGAAGTTCTTCCTTAATAGGAAAGCAGAAATGAGAGCAAAACAGGTCAAATTCATCATCGATGAAGTTATTTTAACAGGCTATTATCAAATGGCCAGGCTAAAAAAAAAATCACCCATTTAGATCAGTTGCTGAATTCATTATGGTGTTCTGTGGTAAATTTGTGTCATTAGTTTTTCCCCTCCGATTTTAATGTTATCCAACTTACATTTGTTATTACATATGTCCACACGTGTACACACACATAACTTTGACATACTGAGAGTCCGGTTTTAGGCTTAAGACCATGAAAATATAGTAGAAGCAATGGCCAATTCTAAGACCAAAGGAGAGAAGAAAGAGGGAAATCAGAAAATGGAATAAAGAGAGGCATATAACAGCACTGGCCTCATTTCGCTCATTTATTCAGCAAACATTCTAGGTGTTGGGAATGTAACAGTTAAGGAAGTAAAAATCTCTACTCTCTCAAAGTTTCCATCGTTATATCTGCCTTGCCTTCCATTATTTTGATCCCCACAGCTGAGTCTGAGACCTCCACTCCTAAAAGTTAGACTCTATTTTCCCGATTGTGTGAAAAAATGATCAGACATACTTAACTTCCCTCTTTTCCTCACTCCATTTACCTCTCCCATACCCACTTATGAGTCTCTCTTAGCCAAATGAGATACTGAAACTATTTAAGAACAGGTAGACCAGTAATGACTCTAATAGGATTCCGGCCGTAAAGAACCAATACTGTACCTACCAAGCGCTTAGGCAAGATCCAGCAATCACCTGTGACTTCCTAGGTGCTCCTAGATTTAATCCCCTTTCTCTAACCAGTGGAGTCTGACCCCTATTCCCTGTTGTAATTTGGTTCATGGTCCAGGTTCCTGGCAGCATCCAGTCTCATGATCTCCCCATCCCCAGTTCTAGCATCATTGCCTCCCTGTCTTCCATCTGTTTTCAGGTAAGGGACTGGAGTGTCTCAGTAATTGTAAATGGACCGTCTGCAAACACTTGAGTTCAGAATATTGAGTTTTTCATTCCTATTTTTGTATATGTCATTATATTGAAAGAGATATGTAGACCTAAGGGTGAAGGTGGGCAGTGCTGACATAATATGTGTAGATTAAATTTTCAAATGTTTTTGCAGGGTGAATGGCCAGATATAAAATCCAGACAAGGAGTTACCATCGTGGCTCAGTGGTTAACGAATCCGACTAGGAACCATGAGGTTGCGGGTTCGATCCCCAGCCTTGCTCAGTGGGTTAAGGATCTGGTGTTGCCGTGAGCTGTGGTGTAGGTTGCAGACACGGCTCAGATCCCGCGTTGCTGTGGCTCTGGCGCAGGCTGGTGGCTACAGCTCCGAATGGACCTCTAGCCTGGGAACCTCCATATGCCACGGGAGCGGCCCAAGCAATGGCAAAAAGACAAATAAATAAATCCATTTAATCCAGAGAATTGCATAATTATGTTATCTATTGAATAGAGGGAGGGTTGAGAGTTGGGTTTCCCTCTCTGCTGTTGGTTTCAAGACACACTATCATAGCTGTAAAACCAACTGGGAAGCTACTGCTATTGCCATTACTGCTGTTGGCACACATGCCTCTCACACAAAGGATTCAACCTTACATGGTTGAATATTGTTGCTCACAGCTGTACCAGCCATAAGATGACCTCCGTTTCATTTCTAACATCTAATACTTGCAGGAGGGTGTCTTACTGGCAGAATCTAGAACCTTAGTATAAGAAAGTTTGGGAGTTCCCCTTATGGCTCAGTGGGCTAAGGACCCAATATTACCTCAGTGAGGATGAGCGTTCGATCCCTGGCCTTGCTCAGAAGGTTAAGGATCTCGTGTAGCCACAAGCAGTGGTGCAGGTCACAGATGCGGCTCAGAGCCTGCATTGCCATGACTGTGGTGTAACCTGGCAGCTGCAGCTCTGATTCGACCCCTGGCCCAAGAGCTTCCATGTACCACAAATGTGGTCATAAAAAGAAAAGAAAAAAAAAAAAGAGTTTGATGATTTAGCCACTGTGTTTTGGGAGATATAAGTAAGCAGTAGCAACAGATGATAAGCCACAACTAATCACATCTAGTAATAATATACTGATTTGTACTTGTTTATATAGTATTTAAAATGCTAGATATGTTTTTCCCTGATCCACTAAAGAAACTACCTTTTGTTGTGAAGGTGCCAGAAAGAAAGAAAAAAAAAGTTAACAAAGGAGTGAAAAGAAGTCTGAAGAAGCATAGACTTTGGCTGAGAGAGGGAAAAAGGTACATTTGAAGGACAAACGAGATGGCAAGGTTTAGAGGGATATCTTCTTTAATGGCTAATTTTACATGTTGTCAGTGATCATCCCTTTACACTAATTTCCACTTTAACCTTCTGTCTTTCGCTACTTAAACCTCCTCAGAGCTTAGAAGGCAAACGTTCTGGCATCTCATAAAGCCGAATGATCATATAGGCATGGGGACAAAGCATCACTTAAAGAATGTGTAAAACCACGAACACACACACACGCACACTTAGGGCAGTCACCTTTAAGGTACTTTCAAGAATATCTTTTCTCTCTACCAGCCTAAAAAGCAAGCTATGGCTGTCAAAATGGGAAACATTTGAAAAGTGAAGACTAGAATGAAACCAAATTTATGTTGACATGTGTTTTATCATATGATTATAATATCAGTGATATGATGTGTAAATTGTTTAACTTCTATATTTTACTTGTAGGATTAGGGCATCTGGTAAACCTCTGACTGGCTACAGTTATTTCTTTTGAAAGAAGGAAAAGGCAGCAATGGAGGCAAAACTGATGATACTCTGATTAGGTTCGTTTAAGAAGAAGGGAGAAATGCTTGATAATGTCAAAATAATGGCAACTTGTAATTATTTGAGCTTATATCTAGTTTTTCTGACATTCCTGTGGCTATACAGGTCTTTTATTACATAATATTTGCCTAATAGTACTTTTTAAATTTGTTTCAATTTCTAAATTCGTAAATTCAAGATTTGCCAGTTTAAGTTTGTTAAAAATCTAAGATATTAAAAAATTTTTAAACTGTAAAAAACTAGACTGCTTAATTGCAAAACGTAGACTATTTTACATTAAATGTAGTCTTATCATATGTTTTTTTGTTGCCTTTGTCCTGTTATTTTAAATAGCTTTCCCTACTTTCTCTGTATTAATCAAGAAGTTTTCTTATATCTCTTTCCCCCTTTTATTATTAAGCTTTCTGACTTTTTAATACAAGTATTATTTTATTATTTTAATGACTTTTCCTAGAAATTGCATTGCTCTTTTGAGTTATTAATGTCTGCCATGATGGTACCTGTACTTATATCTAGACAAGTATTTTGTGATGTTTTAACTCTGTATATCCCTCTCCTTTTTTGTGCAACATTTAAAACCCAGTAAGATATTATTATTTTTGATATACTTATTGTTCTGTTAGATTTGCTTATATTTACCTTTTATTCTTATGATCTTTTTATCCTTTTATTTCTGTGTTTTTATATCTATTATTATCCTTGGGCCTGAAGAAATTCCCTTTAGTATTTCTTTTTGTATGGACCTGCTGGCTATGAATTCTCCATTTTTGTGTAAAATGTCTTTACTTTGCCTTGATTTTTGACAGAAAATTAAGGTTGCCGATTGTTTCATTTTTTTTTTTTTTAATTTCCTTCAGCAATTTAAAGATTGCCCTTACATTGTCTTCTGGCTTTCATCATTTTGTTATAGCTTCCTATCTTGTATCAGGTCAGAAAATTCTTGGTCATTATGTTTTTAAGTGATACTTTTTCCCTATCCCCTATTCCTTCCTTTTTTTTTTTTTTTTTTTTTTTTTACTTCTGAGCTTCCCGTTACATGTACATAATTCCTCTCTCATATATCTTACCCCTTTAAAAATACCTTACTATCCTATCCACCCTTCCATTTTGGACTTCGTTTGGACTAATTTCTACTCATTCACCTTTCAGTTTATTAATCCTTTCTGCTGCTGTGTCTGTTCTGCTGTTAAACACATGTATCAAGTTTTTAATGTCAGGTTTTATACTTTTGTCTTTTAAGAATTTATCTTTGGCTTGTGTGTGCACATGTGTAGATTCCAGTTTTGGAGTAGAATTTTCTCTCTTATCTATTTCATTAAGTATGTTACTACTGTTATTCAAAAGTTCATGTTTGATAACTCTAAAAATTCTGAATCATTAGTAAAAATTGTGTATGTCTCTCCTTTTAATTTTAAGTAATTGGGAATAGTCTCCTAGAGTATTTTGCCATATGTAAGTGACTGTCGATCATGATTATACCTCAAAAGAGAAATTAAAGCAGTTAGTATGATAGTACCTTTCATTGTGTTTCTTTCTTTCTTCAGTCTTAGACCTTCAAGTCTTAGTGGTTTTAGTTGTGTCCCAGTATCTTAAAATTTCACTTTTTGAAGTTTAATGCATTTTCTTTTATTGTTCCATACAAGCTAGTGGATCTTTTACAAACTACCCTGCCTTAGCTGAAATAAAATTTAACTCTCTCTTTTCCCATGTTTTATCTACTATAAATCTTTTGGATTATGTTAGATTATTTTGTATCTCATTACTTCATCACTCCGAAGCCCCTCATAAAGAAGTGTTGCGATTTCCTACACATCTTAAATGGTGAGAAATGTGTGCAATCTCCTTCTGTTACAATGTGGTCTATAGAGCTACACTTGTGTTACTTTTTTTTATCCTAAAAAGAAGTACAAAATCATATTTAAAATTCACCTTCATGGAGTTCCCACTATGGTGCATCAGGTTAAGAATTTAGCATTGTTTATGCAGCAGTGCCAGTTTGATTCCTGGCCTGGTGCAGGGGGTTAAGGGATCCAGCATTTCTGCAGCTGTGGCTCAGATTCCATCCATGGCCCAGAAACTTCCATATGCCGCGAGTGTGGCCAAGAATAAATAAAATAAAATAAAATTCACCTTCAAGTTGACCTTAACATTTGCTCTACATGTAGATTCCATTTCTTCCTTCATTTTCTATTTTTAATTTTATTTTTGAATGATACATACATGTTTTCATCATATATTTTCTATCCTGGTTCTTCCATGATACTTAGGTAAATGAAGTTTTTAAATCTTTTCATTTTAACTATGCCTTAATTTTGGATTGAATTGAAAACTTTTGCACCTAACCAACCTATTCAGAGTTGCCAGCATTAAATCTTTATTAACATTAAATCAACATTAAACTCATAATCTATATTCTTATGGTCTTTCTTTATAAAACACTCTTATTGCACTTTTATTCTATTATTCCCCTGTGAACATCTCAGGTAAGTTATTCCAGAAAATTTAGCACAGCCCGAATGAACTTTATGCTGATTGATGTTCTTGTTGAAGAGAATATTTAGGAAGTCCTGCCTTGCCAGTCAGACTAATTTCTGAACTCTTTGTCATTTAAAGTGCCTCTGAATAGGAGCTCCCACTGTGGCACAAAGGGATTGGCGGTGTCTCTGCAGTGCCAGGACACAGATTCCATCCCTGGCTAGGCACAGTGGGGTAAAGGACCTAGCATTGTCACAGCTGAGGTGTAGGTCGCACCTGTGGCCTAGGTTGCAACTGTGGTTCAAATCTGATCCCAGGTGCGGGGAACTCCATATGCCCTGTGGTCGCCAAAAAAGAAAAAAAATCCTTCCCATTAGACTTATTGAGTTCTTTTACTCATAATCAAAATACAGATGTTTCAACAAATGGTTAAAACCTTTCCTTCGATCTTTGACACGTATACATCAAAATGTTGCCTTTCATCCTGGGGATTATTTACAGTCTGGTATAATTTGTGTGTATTTGTGGGAAAATAAAGTGTAAATAAATCCTGTGTTCCTTTACAACCTCAGCCTCTTTTTGTATTGGTATTGCTTATGTTCTATCTTTATCTACTAACCAGGGAAAGCCTCAAAACATATAGTAGCTTATTAAAACTCAAATCTAATGATTTAATCCAGCTGACCAGTAAAGCATAGCTCGGAAAGAAAGCAATTTCTAATTGAAGTGGAAGGGGAAAGGGATCATGTCATATATATGCCACCTTTCTACAAATCAGGATAACTGCTGTATCCTTTATAAAATTAAGGGGTTGCTTAATTACTTAGGCTTGAACTGTTTTGAGTTGCTATGGTAAGAAATTATCCAGGATCATTTTATACAAACCAGAAGAAAGAATTTTTAGTTCTTCAGTTGTCTTACCCTATAATTTTGAGATGTGTGGCACAGCTTTAATGAAAAAAAAAGTTGAATTGGTATTATTGATATCATTTTATTTAATCTAGTTTCATAGTCTCCTATCCGTTAAAAGGTCTGAAAATTTAACATAAAAAAACACTCATTTAGCGTTAAAGCCTGAACTAAACCAATGCACAGATATTTATAGCCTTATTTCTACCACTCAGTGAAAATGCTCACTTACTTTACTGCAGAAATGTTACTATGTCTGAGAATGTAGTTCTATTCCAAACCCTCTTAGAGGTGTGCTATTGCATTAAAATCCTAAAAGCTTTGAATTCTGAAACCTATATGGCCCCAAAAATTTAAAACAAGAAATTGTGCATTTCAAGTGTTTTTCACTTAGTTTTGATAACTATGTTATTAAATATATCTAAGTATCTTCTGCTGGAAAATATTATGAACACATTTTAACATTTGACCTACAGTGTGCTAATATAATTTATTCACTAATCAGGGCAGCGTCATTTTATGGAAGCTAAACTGATACCAACTATCAGATAGTCATCTCTCGTTTTAGCACTAGAGTGAACTAGAATTAATAACAGCTACAAAAAATACAGCCGCAACTTTGAGTACTTTGTGTCAGGCAGGATATATCCAATAACTTAATCTTCGGAACTCCTTTCAAATGTAGGTGGAGATATTAGCACCATTTGTAAGTGAGGGATGGAAGAGTAGAAGATAAGCAACTTGCTTGTGGTCAATTTCGTGTGTCGAAAAATTGGGACAGAGTGAGGACACAAACCTAAGTCTGTGGGTGACCATAGTCCATGCCCTTCATACTGCTGCTATAGTGTTGTAATCAATCCTTTAAAATTAATCGCATAAGACATGTAATAAATGTGAAATGCAGTTTCACAACCAATTCTTGATTATCTTCATGTCAATTATCTACAAGAAAAAAAAAATGCCAATAGCAAATCAGCTTCCTTTTGTCATCCAGCTTGTATATGGGATCCTCCCTTCTGCTGTCAGTTGGCTTGTGCTCAAGAAATACAAATGAATTTTAATATGAGCCGGAGAAAAAGAACATAATTATGGTGGTAAATCTGCCAGAATCATATAATGAATTTAAAACCCAACATAAATGCTTTTTGGATTATCTCTCATTTGGGATTGCTTATACTGCGATCCCTTATAAGACTATAGATAATTGAACATTGGCTATTTTACTACAACTGTGAAAGTACTGATGCTAAGGAGAAAATGAACTATGTAAATGTGAGTTTGCTTATTTATTTAATAATGAATTTGAGATTTCATCAAAGGAATCATTTAAAGCCAAAAACACAGAGTAACTTTATCTCATGGGAACTAAAGTTCTATGCTTTGAATCAAAGGAGTGGTTAATGTGCCTGATTCTTTTCTTTGCCTTATTTCTTCAGTAATCCATAATTGAATAATGTGCAGTTGTTGTTTTCTTAGAGATGTTACAGGGAAATGAATTAAAAACAATTCTGTTAACATATGCTTGTGAAGTCTGTGAAAGCTTCTACTTAAACTTTCTGGCCCTTTCTTCTTTATCATGTATAACCATCTTTAAATTGCATGAACTAAAAGGAAGATGTTTTATGGCAGTGATTTCTGTCTTTCCTGATCTGTTGGAGGTGTGCATTATCGAGTCAGGCACAGAGGTCACTGTTTCATTACAGTTTAGGCCATACATTTTGTTGTCAGAGATCACTCAAAATTGTGTCTTGACATTGCCACTTACCACTGTTGAGCCATTGGCGTGTTTCTTAACCGTTCCTAGGCCCTGCTTTCTATCTGCAAAGTGTCATTAAGAATAGTTTTCTGGAGGAGTTCCCATCGTGGCTTAGTGGAAATGAATCTGAAGAGTATCCATGAGGACGCAGGTTCAATCCCTGGCCTCACTCAGTGGGTTAAGGATCCAGTGTTGCCATGAGCTGTGGTTAGTTCGCAAACATGCCTTGGATCATTGCTGTGGCTATAGCTCTGATTTGACTCCTAGACTGGGAACCTCCTTATGCTGCAGTTGCAGCCCTAAAAAGCAACAACAACAATAAAAAGAATAGTTTCCTGGAATTCCTGTTTTCCTGGAGTTTTCTTGTTATGACTCAGTGGGTTAAGAACCTGACTAGTATCCATGAGGATATAGGTTTGATCCCTGACCTTGCTCAGTGGGTTAAGGATCTGGTGTTGCTCTGAACTGTGGTGTAGGTCGCAGATGTGGCTTGGATCCAGTGTTGCTGTGGCTGTTGCATAGATCACAGCTGCAGCTGCAAATCGACTCCTAGCTCAGGAACGTCCATGTGCAGCAGCTGTGGCCATAAAAAAAAAAAAAAAAAAAAAATTGTTTCCTATCTTGGGATGTGAGAGTTAAATGAATATATCTCCCTGTATGTACACATGCCAGTAAGTATTAGATATGTGCCATTTCTCCTTTATATCTGAGAAAGGTAATTAGATAGAGCTGGCTGGCACTAGCCATCCTTGGGCTGGTACCCAAAAGCCTCACTGGAAAGGCAGATGCTGAATGAAGCTCATATCATCCACTGTATGTGTGATGTAAGCTCTCTGACCCAACCCCAGCACCCCCTGACTTTTGCAAAAAACAAATACAGCTGCATTCTTCTATTCATGCACTTAGGCACAAATATGAGAGGCAAACCATAAATACTTATAAATGAAGGCAGTTGAACACACACATATACACACATCTGCATATACAGATCATTTTATCATAAACTCCTCCAATTAATTTTTGAGCATATTCTCACCACACACACACACATGCACACAGGTGCGCGCACGCGCGCACACACACACACACTCCTATAATTTTTAAGTGTACCATATGGTAAAAAGTCATAAGCATGTATATGTGCTAATGTTCATATCAATACATAAACCATATCCAGTTGCCCACAGAGAGGCACATACTAATGTTTGGACTATATAGATTGATTTGCATGATTAATACACATGGAGGGGAGTTCCTGTCATGGCTCGGTGGGAAGGAATCTGACTAGCACCCAAGAGGATGCAGGTTCGATCCCTGGCCTTGCTCAGTGGGTGAAGGATCCAGCGTGGCTGTGGAGTAGGATGGCAACTACAGCTCCGATTTGACTCCTAGCCTGGGAACCTTTCTGTGCTAAGGGTGCAGCCCCAAAGAGACAAAAAGAAAAAGAAAAAATGCGGAGGAATTGAGGAGAGAAAAATTAGAGGAAAGCAGTGAATCTATTTTCTTTTTAAGGAAAAAAAATAGATGGTAAGCAAAAGAAAAAGATGGAAGGAAAGGGATGGTAGCTTAATGCATGATTTCTCATCCTCAGCCCCATTGTGCTTTTGTCTCTGTTATAGAGACTGGCTTTTTACTCCTGCCCTCACTTGTGCTAATCAAAAATGTCTTCAGATATTCAGTGCTGGGTGGGTGCCCTGGGAGACAAACTTAGCTTGGCTGAGAACTGCTTCCTTGGTTGTAAGAAAGAATGTCAGATACATAGATGACAGTGTTTTGTAGTGAAAGGGATTCATCAAATGGCAATTAGTCAATTAAATTTTTAAAAATGAGGGAGTGAGCAGATGGAAACTCACAATGCTAATTTTTGTGTTATAATTAGGTTACTAATTCTCTTTACTGTAGGCAGTTTTATATCCTAAGGTTTTGAAACTTGACATTGCATAGAGAGTACTTTCTCATGCTGTTGAATATTATTTCTCAAACTTGGTTGGTCATTGGATGTGATGCTTCCTCACCTATTGGCACCTGCACCGTATCCCAGGCCTATTGCATCTCTGGCCTGTGTACCTTTAAAACGTTTCTTGGATGATTCTGGTTCATAGTTAGGATTAAAACCACTGTTACAGACTTGATTCTGTTTTCATGGACAGTTTGTTGCGTCTCATTTTTTACTCCTATAAATAAAGCAAAGGGAAATATTTGTGTGTACCTCTTTGTCAAAACCCCAAACTGCCACCTGTGTCTGAAGGCAAGTCCATGCATTGTTATCCTGTATGTCCCACGTGGAAAGTTTTGTAACCAACTTGAATATATAAACTCATAAGTAATTTTAATAGTTAGAATATTTAATATACTAGTTAGTTACCAAATTCAAAATCACATTTTATTTAAAATAGTAAGCCTTAAAATATTAAATTGTTCTAGACTGCCCAAGGCTCTACATTATTCCATCTTTACCTGTAATGTCACCATACATGACTGTGTCCTCCCTAGAGCCACTTTTTTTAAAATTTCCATTCACTTTTTTTGAGTGATTTTTGTGTTTTCCATTATAGCTGGTTTTTCAGTGTCTGTTAATTTTCTATAGTATAGTAAAGAGACCTGGTCATGCATACATATATACATTCGTTATCTAGTCACTTATGATGGAGCATGATAGAGCCGCTTTTTAAATGATCATATTCTCAAGTACATCGTCTCTGTTCCTGTCTCGTTTCCTTGAGATCCATCACCGGTGAAATCAATGACAGTGCGGCCTCTGGGTTCTTCTCCAAAGTCACGTTAAAGTACTTAACTTGCATAAAATTGAAAGACTAGGTACCTATGTGATCTTCCTAACAGAATGACCAGCTCTTAATAGCTTCTTCACAGTGCCAGTGCTGGAAATGATGAGGTCGTTTCACAAGAATCTTGACTAAATCTATGTTAACCTTCCTAGACTCATTTTTTTTTAAAGCATATTCTCTTTGATGATTTGTGAAAATCCACACTGGTTTTTGATTGAAGGTTTTATTTTCCAACATTATTTTGTTTTTCCAAAGAGAATGGTTTGGGATAGACTTTAAGTAGACCCTGCCTACGAAGTGCACGTGTGTGTGTGTGTGTGTGTGTGTGTGTGTGTGTGTGTGTACATGTGTGTATGTACATCCATACATAGATATGAAGAGAGGAGAGAGGGAAGAAGAAAGAGAGAGAGAGAGCCGTGTCTTAGATTCTTTAAAATGTTATTATTTGTTTCAAGGTATTTTAAGACCCTTGAGACGTGGCTCACCAACATCCTGAAAGTGTGCCCTCATTTATACTGCTGTCCTGCAGCGTTAATATAGGGTCCATTTTACTAAACCCTTGTAGGCATTGCTCGCATCATTTAAAAAGTCTTTCTCCCTTGTAATTCTGTGTCCCAGCCAGGAGGAGTCCTGGGCCGAGATTTCCCCTATCATTGTAAGCCACACCTGCTGAGCAGGAGTCTTGTCTGGCTGGCAAGTTCTCTTCTTCAGTCACATCAGTTGTCCTTCATCCTGCCTTTGCCATCCCTGAAGCTCTAGCCTACCCCTTCTTTTCCCCTTTCACTCCGATGCTCATCCTGATGGGTGAAATCAAAGGGGCTTGATTTGTACAGTTAATTCTCGATGTAAACATATTAACTGTGTACACCTGTATGTGCCTTGTGGCAGTCGAAGCTTCATGGGGGACCACTTTAAAAAACCTGTAGACAGTCCCCCCCTCTCATATCCTCAGAAAGACCTGCGGGCATCTGTGTACCCCATTGACCAAGAAGCCAAAACACCAGGATAAAAGACTGGATTTGCACGAGGGCATTTTGCTGGTGTATAGTGAGCTGAGATAGAATTAAATCCATGCTTGTGCACAGATTAAATGTTGGAGTTAAACACTTAGCACTTTTCTGCTTTGCCACTTTCCATGGTAGCTTCCCTCTGATTCCAGGGGCAGGTGGGAAAAGATGGGTTTCTCTCAACTTTGCTATTATTCATTTTGACTTGGTTGTTGGCCTCGCTTTGAAAGCATTTTCTATAAGAAGAGAAGCATAGGCAGGCTTTTCTTGACTACTTGCTTGCTTTAAATATCCCAAAAGTAAAACCTACATTTTGTGGAAGTTCCCCCTGGGGTTCAGCAGGCTAAGGACCCGCCATTGTCTCTGTGAGGATGCAGGTTTGATCCCTGGCCTGGTTCAGTGGGTTAAGGATCTGGCATAGGCTGCAGATGTGGCTCAGATCCGGTATTGCTGGCTGTGGTGTCGGCCTACATCTGCACCTCTGATTCAGCCCCTAGCCTGGGAACTTCCAGAAGCCACAGTTTGGCCATAAAAAGAAAAAAAAAAGGGAAAAAAACACCACCCCTATATTTTGCAAATATATACCTCCATAAAATGATTGCATTATTGCTTTATATGTTTGTAATGTGTTAGGGTTTTCAGTTGTATCATTTGGGCACTTCTGCTCCTCAGAGGTCATTTTCTAGTTTCTGAAATTTGATGTATTCTGGTTCTATTAAGTATCATTATAAAAATAACTATGGTGAATATTTTGTGAAATTGAAATCAGGGTCCATCTGGTAGCAGAGAATATTAATGTTTGAGAATGGTAAACATTATCGAATTTTTTATTTTTTATTTTTATTTTATTTTATATTTTTTGATAATGATTTTTATTTTAAAATATGTAACTAGCACAGAACATTTGCCTCTGGCACTTGAGTGAGATTGTGGTCTAGAGTGAAGATTCAGGCGTTCCTGTCCTGGTGCAGCAGAAACGAATCCAACTAGGAACCATGAGGTTCCCTGGCCTTGCTCAGTGGGTTAAGGATCCAACGTTGCCATGAGCTGTGGTGTAGGTCACAGATGCGGCTCGGCTCCTGTGTTGCTATGTCAGTCTGTGGTGTAGACCGGCAGCTGTAGCTCTGATAAGACCCCCTAGCTTGGGAACCTCCATATGCTGCAGGCGCGGCCCTAAGAAAGCAGAAAAAAAAAAAGTGGAGTGAAGATTCAAATGAACTTTTTATCTCTAAAAGTCTATAAGACATATTTTCTCCCCACATATAGTGAAACTTTAATATCTTAAATCAGTCACTGAATAATAATACTAATGGCAAACCAAAATAATAAAAATTTAATCATGATATAGAAAAGATAAGCCTATAATAGGTCTCTCTTTTTTAAATTTGCAAATGTCATAACAGTTTTAGATTATTAATTTTTGCAAAGAATTATAAACCACATAATAGGTAAAATTAAATTTTACCAATGGCAGAAATACTGAATTCAGCTGAATTCAAAATAATTAGTGGATTTTACTTTTTTAGTACAGATTCATACTTACAGGATAATGTGGCAGATTGTATTTAAGAATTCCATATACCCACCTCCACTCCTTCATAGTTTCCCCTATTATTAAAGTCTTGCCTTCGTGTAATACATTTGTTAGGTTTAGAGATTTGATGACCCTGTGTTGATACCCTATTGTTAAGGATAGTCCATAGTTTGCATTAAGGTTCATTCTGTGTGTTGTACACTCTGTGGGTTTTGATAAATTCATAGTGACATGTAAACTATCATTGCAGTAACATAGAGCAGTTTCACTGCCCTAAAAATCCCCTGTTCTTCACCTTTGCATCCATCCCCTCCCTTTCCCCAAGCCCCTGGCAACCACTGATCTTTTTATGGTCTCTTTAATTTTGCTTTTTCCAAAATGTCATAGCGTTGGAATCATAAACTTTATTTTTAAGCCACGTTTGCTTGCTTCTGTGACGTTCCGCTCAGCAGTAATTGTAAGAAAATAGCAGCAAAACCAGCTACTCATACGTCCTTTTTTAACATTTATTTTCATGACACTTTTTCTTTATCTCATTTGACCAGGTAAATAGGATTTATGTGGTTTAATAGCTTGAACACAGACATTCTCATCGAGCAAATGTGTGTGCGTATTCACTCATTTATGTTATGTCGCAGGACAAAATATTACTAATTTGCATGTAATGCATTATATTCATGTCCAAACATGTTTGTCAGTCTTTTCATTGCTTAGGAATGTCTGCTGTTCATTTTAAAAAGGCACAAATAGCATTGCCTGTGTCTCGTAACACCCTGTAGGAGAATTCTCCTCACGTCAAGTGATGATTCCAACTTCCTAACACATACGCACCAAACCAGAAGTTTCAGACGTGCAGTCGGCTGTTAGCATACATACAGATTGCTTTGGGTAAATAGTATGATTCATGAAAGTTCTGGAAAATAAGTAGGTCATGGAAAAATATAATAATTCGGAAATATGGAAAACTTAGGGTAAAATTTAAATGTGTGTATTGAACCCTTTTAAAAGGCTGGTGTTTTCAATTTGAATGTGAAAGCGTAAAAACATAAACGTTAAAGCACAAAGAGTCTATTATGTTATACATATGTTCTGAATTTTCTTCAGGAATCAATCATTTCTCAACCTAACACTTCAGAGATGAAGATAAAGCGGCTTAATTAAATATTCATTCAAGTATCTTTCCCTTTAACTCATTCAGTACTTTTGAAACCAAGTTCTAGAAGTAAACATAGGGTATTTCTGCACGTTTCCTTTTATTCTCTCATCCGTGCTTTTAGAAAAATTAGTTTGTGTTTCCTTTCTTCAGTATACTTTGCGTTAATTTTTCTTGGTCTGTTTCATAAATTCACACTTTATAGCTATTGTATTTAAGAGTTTGCGCTTGAACATACAGAGGAGAGAAGAAAACTCACTGGGCTTGAAAGCAAGGTGAATGATGACCATCAGGGCACATGCAAGATGAAATCTGAAAAAAGTAAGATTTCTTTTTAGTAAAATAACGCAGTAGAGAGGAAAGCGAAGTGCATGCCTCTTCACAAATTGGTGTTTGGTGACTTTAACCCTTAGAGCAGAAATGGCCAGGCACAGATGAGCAGGTTGCCTGCTTTTTAAGCATGGCACTCATCTTTTTAAAATTTCATATGCTAATGAGGAGAGCTAAGACAGGTACCTGTTGTGCATTTCATGGCAGAGGGGAATTCGGCTCTTTAATTAAAGTGTACGTGCCTTCAAAAGAGGAATGCAATGCAAATTAAAAGCTCCATGATATAGGATATGGAATCATAGATTTAGTTGATCCCCCTTTATTTTACATGAAATGCACAGTAAGTTTCTTTAAGCGCTTCCTATGAAAAGTGACTGTTCAGTTCCTCAGCAAGTCAAACAGTGAAAACTTACATAAAATCATTTTCTGCTGAGATAGAAGAAGCAAATAATGCTCTGCTGTTTCATCTTGTGATGAGACTGGCCAACATCTCTCCCAAATTATTTTCATATGTTTATGTATTATTGTCGTAATAGATACAGATTGAGCTATGGATTGATAGAGGAATGTTTGTATTGCGGAATTAAGAAATAAGACCACTCAGTAAAATGTATTCCAGAAACTGTCACACTGGCCTGTGGGCCCATCTAATTAAACTCAAAAAATAAGAGAAAAAAAAGATTGATGTCAAATGACGGTCTTCTGTATTTTAAAAGAAAATGCATTTGTTAAAAATCTTATATGGACCCTAAAAATGCTCACAGTATTTTGATCTGTTCAGCTGCCTTTGTTAAATGTCTCTGTTTGGTTGTTTAGCAAACACTGTGCCTTCAGAGTGGCTGTAGTTATGTGATCCTGTATCAGAATGTATCTTAAGCTGAATTCACTAGGTCAGGTCATTTCTGAGAGCTATGGTGATAGATTAGGTTCGGTTTGGAATTTGGGGTTCTCAAAGGAGAAGCTTGTTTGCTTCTGTCCCACAATTTCCAGTGTTACTTAAAAGCACTTAATGCCCTTAATTCATCCTTTATTATAATTGTATGAAGTTTGGAATTAATGTTACTCTTTTATAGGGGGATAAACCCAGACCTAGAGAATTTTAATGATGATACCAAGATTGGACAATTAGTAAGTAACAGAGTAGTAGGTCATGAATTCAAGTCTTTTGTGCTCAAATCAAATTTTCTGTCTATCATAACCACATAACAGGCTATAAAGCAGATTCTTATAACCGTGAAGCCATGAGCTATATCATATCAGGCAAGTTACTTTACAGTCTTTTCTAAACACGGCCATGAAATGATTTCTCAAAAAGTTATAAGAATAAAATTAGACATATTCTATTAAATGCTGGCTGGCTGGCTGCCTGGCTCACTGGCTGGCTCACTGGCTGGCTGGATAAATAGATGGATGGAGAGATGGATGGACAGATACTAGGGCACATTCTTTTTGTGTGTCTCTATGTGCACGTTTATATGTACACAGATGCCACTTCTCTAAAAATCCCTGGTGCCAATAAAGGTGAAACAGCTTATAAATCTTGGATAACATTTAGCCAGGTGGTCCTCAACCATGACAACACCTAAGAGTCTCTGGAGGGCTTTCCAAAGATGAGGTGGTGTCCAGATATTTTTTGCTTCTTTTTAAGATTACCAGGTGATTAAAAGAATACATGACCAACCTTAAAAACACTTAATCATGCCAGGGCCATAATAAGATTCAGCTGTTGTGAGTGGTCGACTAGAGGAAACATATCTAATGCTCTGAGTACTAACACATAGGAGATTTTAGATGCATTTTTACATCCATTCGACAAAATGCCCAAGGCTGAAGTTGTAATTTAAAACGTTTATTTTAGAAAAAGATGATCCGATTAGAATAGCTAGCATGCAATCCTCAGATCTCTGAAGGGAATCCGTTTACTAGGATATTGTCCATCATGTTTTTTATTGAGTGGATTATTTTGAGTAAAATTACTTTTCACACTTTTGAAGGAATGATAATATGCAAATAAAATACTATTTATACTTATCTGGGTTTTCACATGTTTTGTTAAAAAATTATTTATTATATTTGATTTACAGTGTTGTGCTAATTTCTGCTGTACAGCAAAGTGACCTATCATACATGCCTTTTCTTTCTCTCCTACTTCTTTCCTTCCTTCCTTTTTTTTTTTTTTTTTTTGCTTTTAGGGGCTCACCTGCAGCATATGAAAGTTCCCAAGCTAAGGGTCGAATTGGAGCTGCAGCTGCCGGCCTATGCCACAGCCACAGTAGCAACACAGGATCTGAACCGAGTCTGCCACCTGCACCACAGCTCACAGCAGCACTGGATCATTAATCCACTGAGCAAGGCCAGGGATTGAACCCACATCCTCTTAGATACTAGTCAGGCTTGTAATCTGCTGAGCCACAAGGGGAACTCCTACATTCCTTGTCTTATATTATTTTCCATCATGGTCTATCTCAAGAGATTGGATATAGTTCCCTATGCGATACAGTAGGACCCCACTGCCTATCCATTCCAAATGTTTGCATCTAACCCCTAACTCTCAGTTCATCCCATTTCCTCCTCCCTCCCCCTTGGCAGCTACAACTCTGTTCTCTATGTCTGTCACACACATTTTTTATGAAATGTGTTCTTATTTACCTTGTCAGACTTTTGAGTTTATTTATGCATTTATTCCTTAAGAGATTAAAGGCTACAACCTTACTTTATTGTGGACCCCTCCAATAATCCGGTTTTGGAAAATGAAATTAATTGCTCTCATTTTCATTGACAAAAAATGCAGTGTGCCCTTCAATCTTCACATCTTGAGAAGGAATTCTGTTTCTATTGATAATATTGAATATAGTGTTTGATCATCTTTTCCACACCAGAGTCATGCACAGCAAAACTTCAGCTAAAGTCACTACTCCCAGGCAAATATCTTGGCGGGCTTTTATTAAAAACCACTATGGAGAACAGTATGGAGGTGCCTTAGAAAACTATACATAGAACTACCCTGTGACCCGGCAATCCCACTCTTGGGCATATATCCAGACAAAACTTTCCTTATAAAAGACACATGCACCCACATGTTCACTGCAGGACTATTCGCAATAGCCAAGACATGGAAACAATCCAAATGTCTGTTGACAGATGATTGGATTAGGAAGATGTATAGATATATACAGTGGAACACTACTCAGCCATAAAAAATGATTGTTCTGCAAATAATGCCACTTGCAGCAACATGGATGGAACTAGAAACTCTCATCCTGAGTAAAATAAGTCAGAAAGAGAAAGCCAAATACCATATGATATCACTTATATCTGGAATCTAATATGTGACACAAAGGAACCTTTCCACAGAAAAGAAAATCCTGGACTTGGAGAATACACTTTGTGTTTGCCAAGGGAGAGGGGGAGGGAGTGGGATGGATGGGGAGCTTGGAGTTAATAGATGCAGACTATTGCCTTTAGAATGGATTAGCAGTGAGATCCTGCTGTGTAGCACTGGGAACTATGTCTGGTCCCTTATGATGGAGCATGATAATGTCAGAAAAGAATGTATACATGTGTGTGTAACTGGGTCACCATGCTGTACAGTAGAAAATTGATGGAACACTGTAAACCAGCTATATTGGAAAAAAATAAAAATCTTTATATTAAAAAAAAAACAAACAGCAACAGCCACACTTAGTTAATGTAGCTATCTATGACTTGGCCATCAGTGTATATCAAAAATTGAGTAGTTAGTAGCCAAGGGCAAAATTTTGGTATGAGATCCTTTCTTTGTTCTTTTTTACCGAAGTTTCTTTTCCTTATTATGCTTTCTGTATGATTACCATTTCTTGGTGACACAGTCTTATCTTTTCTCACTTTCTCAAATCAGTATTATCCTTTTATTTAATTTCTGACTGCTCTAAATACCTTTTTTTAGATTTTATTTTTTTTTTTAGATTTTTTATTTTTTTATTTTTTAGATTTTATTTTATTTTTTAAATTACTGGAGTATAGTTGACTTAAAATGTTGTGTTCATTTCAGGTGTACAACAAAGCGAATCAGTTATATATATATGTATGTGTATATATATATATGTATGTATGTGTATATATATATATATATATATATATGTATGTGTATGTATATATATATATGCATATATCCATTCTTCTTCAGATGCTTTTCCCATATAGGTTATTACAGAATATTGAGTAGATTACTTGTGCTATGTTATAGGTCCATGTTGGTTATCTATTTTATGTATAGTAGTATTATATAAGTAGTTCTTGTTTGGTGTTTTCCCATGTTTTCCCCAACTTTTTTCTCTCTCCTGACTGTGCTTCCATCCCCTCCCTCTGGCTACATGTTTGTGGATTGATTCATATATCAGAACCAACGTGCTTCAGTTTTCCACTTTCTAAAAGCCAAGAAATGAATTCCTAGTGATGGTTTCAGGATCAAGCCTTTCAGGTCTTTTCTCTTTCATAAAAGGAGGAGCAAGAGTCTACCTAAATTGTTTGGGAAGCATATGTATGCAGTATTGCTGGGTTTCCATATATGTATGTGCAACCAGAAGCTGGAATTACGGCTGCTTTGCCTGCCACATTAACAGTAGAGGTGATTGGATAGGCTTTGAGTTTATATTATGTCAACACTGTAAATGGATGATGGTATAGTAAAGGTTTTATCCTCTTTATAGTGATGAGGCATTGTTTTTGGACATGCTGGCTGCGTTTCAGCTGCTACCTATGAAATAGGAACCAACATGTACCTGTGTGATATTTACACTTATCAATGCATGCATAATATGTCCTGCGTTCCCAAAGAAGATGTGTTTGTCATCCAGAGGTTTGCTTGATCCTTCCTAACTTTCATTTTTTGGGTTGAGCCCATATACAAGCTAAGTAGTTCTCAAGTATTTGAAAGGATCTAGGGGCTCTTAGTATTGGGTCTTCATAGCTTTCTGGTATAGACAGCAGAATTATAAGAAGAACATTCTTCCCTGATTGTAAAACAACTTAAGGAGTAAATATTTCCTTAGTGAGGGATTAAGCAGATACCTACAAAATATGGACTCCTAATCTTAATCTACAGAAGTCTAAGCAGTTTGCAAAGCTCAGTGAAGCTTGATGTCTCAAATGCCATCTACTTACAAATAAGCTCTCTGTTGACCACCTCTTGTATTATCTGAGTCTGCAAAAGTACTCTTTCATTTACTTTATAAAATATTTCTCTAGTGATGAATTACACCTAAGTCTTTGCTTTATAAACCTATGTAGAAACCATGTGTCTAAGTATAGTTAAGATGTGAAAAATTGTGGCGGAAAGAGTCACTGTTTCCAAAAGTAGAATTTTGGAGACGTCTGATACAGTAGAAAGAAAGAAATTAATCAAGGCTAAATTTGAAGTCAAACAGTATTTGATAATATGTGCTTAATGACATTTTATAAATTGAATGATAAACCAGTTGGACTATTTTATGAAAGCAGCCTCAACGAAGAATTTTCATATGGGTGTACCATACCAAGAAGAAACATCCTACATTGTTCTACAAAGGAATTAAGTGACAATGCTAGGTGCAAATTGAAATACTGTTGTTGTTAGAAGCCTACGTGATGCTAATAGCTTTTTATACAAGTTGCTCTGCTTATGGTGTTTTTTTTTTCTTTTGTTCCTTAATACTCGTGAATATTTAAATTCTTATTTCTCACTTTCAGCACATGAAATGAAATCTTGTCATTTAGAATTTTATGCACTAGATAGTTTGGATGGCTCGTTTTAATCTTTTCTAATTCTTATCTTTTTGTGGGTAAGTAACCATGTTAGTGTAGAAGCAAAAAAAAAAACAAAAAACAAAAACAATGAAACATCAACCTATTTTCCTTTTTAGTTGATCTGGTATCATTGTTGGCTTATTTTCGTTCTTTTCTCATTGTTGCTAAATAAAATGCCCTCGCACTATTGTTTCTTCTGAATGGAGCTATGATTTATATTCTATAAAGAAAAATTTGCAGAAGCATATTTTGTTCCTTTAAGTGGATGTGCAAGTTTCAAAAGGAATAACATACCAAAATCTTTTATTAAATAAAGAATGAAATGAACCAATTTACTGTAATTGTAGACATTGTTCTTCTCATACCATAATGAAGCTGAAAAAATGTTTTTGGTTTTCATGTAATAGAACAATAATGTCTATGTTAGCCTGGTAAAATTAGATATAACCAAAAATAATCTGTTATAGTCTAATTCTCTCTGTTAAGGCTAGACTGACATATGCTTGTAGAATTTGGGGGCCATTTTAGGCCTTGGAAATAGGCATTTAATAAATATTTCTTGAATTTATAAAGGAGTAAGTATGAAAATAAATTATATGCATGCCCAGTAATAACACATCAAGCCCATTGGTCTGGGTGGACTCTTGGATTCTTTATTATGATTATTAACTTTTGCTCATTAAAACTTGAAAGAATGAAAACAAACAGACAAAATTACTATCATTCTCTTAAATGAATCAACACAAGCATAGGTAATCTAATATTTCCAGAGTAAATCTTTCCCAAAATTTATTATGTCCTAAAATTGTCTGTTGTAGTATTACTGTATATTACTTTGAGAAAAAAAATTTCATTGCTAAGAGCCAAGTTGTAATCCAATTGTTGGAAATGGTTTATATTGAATAATTTAGGAGTCGAGTGAGGGGGGTTGGAGAATTTTGTGTCCTGTTTGGATGTTCAAGGTTTTACCAGTTGGTGGCTCTTGTACCAAATGTGAAAGTTGAAATGTCATAGTAAGTTTCCCCTGTGTTGTTGCCAGGTTATATTATGCCTCCAGATTATGATACTGTTGAATAAGGGTTAGAATCATGACATTGTAGAATTTTGGAGCTGGAAAGGATATTTAAGCTTATTTAATAAAAATTCCCATTAGCTTATAACCAAGGAAACAGACTCATAAATGCAGTGATGGGTCAGGTCAACAAAATAAATGTTTTTAATTAAGAAGAAAATGCTTTGCATTCTGAACTTGTCCTTCAGAAAAATTTCTGTAAAATTGCTCCAGATTTTTAGGTTCCCATGGCCCCTCTTCTCCTCCGCAGAGCACTTATTTCCCTTGATTTTAGCAATTACGCCTGTCGCTCTCCCAATCATCTTACTCTGTTATACTTTTGTCCTCAACTTTAATTATGATGGCTGTCACAGAGCGGTTCTTCAGCTATTTGGAGAGTGAATTAATGTTCCATAGCAATAAGAGAAAAATTAATAAACAGTCAAGTCATAAATCATACATCTATTACAACGTGTGATTAACAGAGATAAATATGTTCCATTTTTCTCCCCACAGTCTCCAAACGTCCACAACTACCCCGATATGGAAGCTGTTCCCCTGTTGCTAAATAACGTGAAAGGGGAGCCCCCAGAGGACTCGTTATCCGTAGATCACTTCCAGACACAAACTGAGCCAGTGGACTTGTCAATCAACAAAGCCAGGACATCCCCCACAGCCGTCTCATCCTCTCCGGTTTCCATGACAGCGTCTGCCTCCTCACCTTCTTCAACTTCAACCTCTTCATCGTCTTCTAGTCGTCCAGCCTCATCCCCCACTGTTATAACATCAGTATCTTCAGCATCGTCTTCGTCCACAGTATTAACTCCAGGGCCCCTTGTTGCCTCTGCATCTGGTGTGGGAGGCCAGCAGTTTTTGCACATTATCCACCCTGTACCGCCTTCAAGTCCCATGAATTTACAGTCTAACAAACTGAGTCACGTTCACCGCATCCCCGTGGTGGTACAGTCGGTGCCTGTCGTCTACACAGCTGTGCGGTCACCTGGAAATGTGAACAACACTATCGTAGTACCGCTTTTGGAGGATGGGAGGAGCCATGGCAAAGGTAAGAGATGCAAGCGAGCCTTTATTTCTGTGCTAGAAGTAACTATTCGTTTCCTCAGTGAACGGACCCTCAGTCATGTGCACATGCACTATATCCAAGAAGCTCTGTGCAGAGCAATACAAAGGAACCAGTGGGATCCACTGCTGAGTAGAACACTGTTCAGTAGAAGCTAACCTCACATTTATATAGATATATGCTCCAGTATTATGAAGTTTACATTCTTTTTTTTTTTTTTTTTTTGTCTTTTTTTGGGGAGGGCTGCACCCATAACATAGGCAGGCTCCAGGCCGGGGGTCAAACTGGAGCTGCAGCTGCTGGTCTCTGCCACAGGCATAGCAACATGGGATCTAAGCGGTGTCTGCAACCTGCACCACAGCTCATGGCAATGCCGGAACCTTAACCCACTGAGCAGGGCAAGGGATCAAAACTGTCCTCATGGATACTAGTCAGATTCCTTTCCACTGAGCCACTACAGGAACTCCTTAAGTCTACACATTCTTATGTATTAAGTCATTTAATGTTAGAATCCAAAGACCTAAATTTGCAAAATAATGTTTACCTTCAAACGCTCAAATAGGAGGGACCGTCTATAGTTAGTGTCATTGCATGTGAAGTATAAATGTTTAAACCTCTCATTGGGGTTAACCATTATACAATTTTAAAAAAAGTGTATCTGGATGTTTCTTCTTTCCCTTGTTCAGGCTGGAATTTACTTGTCTGGCAATAATATAAAATCCCATAAAGTTCCAAAGCTTGGAATCTGACCCTCCCCTTTTGAGTATCTTGTAAGTTAAGTTGCCATCAAAATAATTCTAAAGGTAGGTGTTTGGCTACAAATAAATCATGTAGCTTGAGTTCTTATCTCCATATAAGTCTAAGTTATTATTTTAAATAACAGCAAGCCTCCATATGATGGAGATAATTCAAAATGTAATATTAATATTTTTTTTCTAGGAGGTGAAAGGCAGGAAGATAATTTGTTACACTACTCTATATGTAATAATGCCAAGTAAACTGTATGTGATAGTTAATAGTTAATCAGCTGATCATGAAGTTGTTTTCCCACTTCTGAGTTCCTTTTTTTTCCCCATTTTTTTACCAGAAAGGATTATAATAACATCACGCTGTTCATTTTTTCTTCCTTTTCTATGACTCTAAAAAGTAAGCCGTCCTTCTACAGAAATTTAAAATGCCTGTAATCACCAGCTTCTGCATATGTAATTCATCTTCAGAGCCTAGAGATGATGATGGATTAAGACTTAGCTTCTATTACATTTTGCTCTGATACCATGTTACTTCTGCAACCCATAATTAAAATGTGATTGATGAATACATAAAACACTGCCTTCTTATAACATACTTGTAAACATGGTTGTTTTGGTTCTTGTCTCCTGTAGGATTCAGTGCATAGGGATCATGTTGGATAGTGAACTTTGAGAAATTTTTGCAAACATACACTGCAAAATTGTGCATTCGTCTTTTTGCAAGGTACTGTTTTATCAGCAGTGAGTTTCTTCATAGCACATGACAGATTTCACCTTCTCAGTCTTACCAAGTGAAAAATCTCATGATTTACAGCAGAGGCTTAGACTGCAGACTTGAGGTCCAGATACTCTTTGCTTACCTGACAAACTTTTTTTTTCTTTTTGGTGCTATTATGGGCAAAAACTAGAGACCCAGTCCCACCACCATTTTTGTGAACAGGTAAAGGAAAAAAGGAAGAAGGCAGTCTTTATATAGATTTATTTGAGTGGAACCTTCTTTGATATTACTAATACTTCTGATCCAAAGGAGCTAATTGATTTAAATAATAATAACACAACTGAAGGCCACATTAGGTATTTATTTGCTTTTATAATTTGCAGATGTACTTGTAAATTTTTTTAGGAATTGAAATTAACAAGTAGAAAATATATAACCTTGCATCCTTGCATACAAGATTATTTTTTATATACGAACACCACAGAATCCAATTTTTGTGCAGTACTGCTTATGGAAATCATTGCTTTTATTGTTGAGTTGACTGATAAGGATTTTAATACTGTTTATGACTTTTTTTTTTTTACAATTTGGATGCACTAATGAAGGAAACAAAAGAGATATCTTTTATTTGCCATTATCATTTTATAGTAGAGATTATTTTTATTTAAAGTGTATGATATATAAAGTTGACTGCCAAAATTTAATTTTCTGCAAAACTTACCTTTGCAGAACTGTGTTAAGACTCATGCTGTAATTTGTTCTCTATATAAGTATATAGTTATGTGCAGTGTTTTTTCTTCAGTAGTTTTTTCATATCAATAATAAACATTTACAGGAGTTCCTGTCCTGGCTCAGTGGTTAATGAACCTGACTAGTATCCACGAGGAGATGGGTTCAGCCCTTGGCCTTGCTTGGTGGGTTAAGGATCTGGTGTTGCCGTGAGCTGTGGTGTAGGTTGCAGGTGCAGCTCTGATCCCACGTTGCTGTAGCTGTGGTAGCAGCTCTGATCCCACGTTGCTGTAGCTGAGGTGTAGGCAGGCAGCTCCAGCTCTTATTCAACCC
The DNA here is from genome assembly GCF_054392235.1 of Sus scrofa. Classification (NCBI taxonomy): domain Eukaryota; kingdom Metazoa; phylum Chordata; class Mammalia; order Artiodactyla; family Suidae; genus Sus; species Sus scrofa. The sequence continues at coordinate 53,160,272 of NC_139393.1, read as the reverse complement.
CTAACCTGGGAACTTCCACATGCCTGCTGCAAGTGTGGCCCTAAAAAGACAAAAGATCAAAAAAATAAGTAATTAAACATTTATAGGGGTTCCCACTGTAGTGCAGTGGGTTAAGGATTTGGCATTGCTGCAGCTGTGCTACAGGTTGCAGCTGTGGCTCAGATTTGATCCCTGAGCCAGGAACTTCCATATGCCATGGGTATATGGGGGAAAAAAAGGAAAAGGAAAAAGAAAGAATAAACATTTACATAATCATAAGCACACTGGCCTATAATGTGAATGTTAGCTTGAGATTTGGGATCAAGGATATGTGAGTTAAAATCCTAGTTCTTGCAACTTTGGACTTGAGACAGTTATTTAATCTCACTACTAAGTAAAAGCTTATGTCTAGCACTGATTAACTGTCAATAAATGCTTTTAATTATTTATCATTATTATCTCCCCCTCAAAATACCTGAGGCAATGATATTCATACATTTTTTTCTCTGTCTTGTAAAAACAGAAAGTTGTAGGGGAAAAAAAGTTTCTTGAATTTAAAAGTGAAAAACTTCATCCAAGAAGGTGGCTTAGAAATGCTTCTCAAAGTTCTTGGTACAACATATTATAAGGGCTGAGATCATAGGATGAGAAATTGTCTGGAAAACCCCATACTTTCTCTTTTTATTAGTTTATATTAAGTTTTTATAAACACCATTTTCTACAAATATTGCTATCGCATTTTATAAGGGTTTTTTTTTTTATGGTTTACCTGATTAATTAGATGATGGTAAAAGTGAGTAGTGGAGGGAGGGCTGCCCACCTCACAGAATGAATAAAAGAAAGGGCATGTCAGTAATTCCTCATGTCTTTATTTTGCACATATGCAGCTGGGCACTGTGCCAGCAATAAAGGGAACCCTATTTCCATTCTCATATAGTACTTGTGTATCTGGAATGGATAAGCCAAAGAAAATACAGCAGGGGAGTTGGATTTTCAAAATGCAAATAATAAAAATACAAAACTAGCGCATATACATGAAGATGATTGTTCCTGTGGTGGCTCAGCAGAAGTGAATCTGACTAGTATACATGAGGATGCAGGTTTGATCCCTGGCCTCCCTCAGTGGGTTAAGGATCTGGTGTTGCCGTGGGCTGTGGTGTAGGTTGCAGTTGAAGCTCAGCTCTGGTGTTGCTGTGGCTGTGGTGTAGGCCGGCAGCTCCAACTCCAATTCGACCACTAGCTTGGGAACTTCCATATGCCATGGGTGCAGCCCTAAAAAGACAAAAAAATGAAATAAAGTTGGAGTAACATACCTGGTCTCTAGTTGAGAAATAGATGACCATATTACATAAGGGATGGTGAATGTACACGTCTGTGTTCGAAATAATAGGAATTGAGTCATTGTCCATTCAAATATTCACTGAGCATCTGTCATGTATTAGGCATTTTATTGACACCAGGGATGTAGCATTAAGCAAAATAGATGCTGTCTTATCTGGGTGCTTATAGTTTATAGGAGATACTGACATCAAACCAAAAAATCATACAATTCACTAACCACTGTGGACAGAGCTGGGTTAAAATGTAGACCAGCCATGGATATGCCATGGGGAGCGAGTTTAATTATAATTGCAGATAGAGAAAGTTGTATTTGACAAAATTATTTTCACAGATGGTGTTATATATGTGGTTGGAAAAACAAAGTTCTTTTTTTTTTTTTTTGGTCGCACCCACAGCATGTGGAAGTTTCCAGGCCTGGGATTGAATTCAAGCCACAGCTGCAGCAATAACAGATCCTTAACCCACTGTGCTGGGTTTGGGATCAAACCCTCACCTCTGCAGGGGCCAGAGCTGCTGCAGTTGGATTCCTAACTTGCTGCACCACAGCGGTAACTCCTGGGCAAAATGTTTCTGCTGGGATGCCCAGAGTGGGCGGTGAGGTTCTGGAATGTGGTAGGGTGAAACTTCCCCAATAGAAGAATGTGGAAAAGCATTCTAATGAAGAGAGAACGTCTTCTCATCGGAGTATTTACAGAAGATGGTCTAAAAGAATGGCAGGTTGTTTGCTAACCCAGAGCACCAACAAATCTGTTGGACCTTGAACGTGACATATGATGTAAAGAAAAGGGTACAGTGTTCTGGAAGGTACAGTAAGCAAATACAGTTTAGACTAGAGCCAGCAGAGGGAAGCTGTCAGAGATCTCCCTGACATTGGAAGGGAGAAAATGTTAAAGGAAGATGTTTTTCTGCTCCATACCAAGAGGACAGAATAGCCGTAGCCCTGGAAGTGACAGTGCTGCGAGATTAGAAGGCTAGTGGATGGGCTACTAACCTCTGAGACATGTTATTTATAAGCCAGACCCTAGAGGGATTGTTTGACCTTGTAAAGAAATGTCAGTTCAGCCTGGGGAAGTTTTTGGTAGATTTCCCAGGAGATTGTCATTAGTGTTCATAGATGCTTAGCAGCAAAAGCATAGAAGGTCGTAAGGACTCACAGGCAAAGCTGCTCTTGGTTTGGTCCTGCCTTGATGGAAAAGTAGGTGTATTTAGAACTCTCTTTTCCTCCCTTCCTTCATCTACTATTAAGGTAAAAGAAAAGAGCCTTAGACAGAATGCAAGTGAAGAAAATGTTGCAAGAAGGGAGTCATCAATTACAGCCAAGGCTGCTAAGGGATCAGATAACATAAGGACTGAGAGTTAAGGATTTGAGGAGGCTGGAGTTTACTGGTGACACTGTGTCAGTGGCGCAGTGGGGAGAAAGGACTGACCGAGGTGAGTTCATGTTCAGATGGGAGTGAGGCAAGGAGAGACTGAAAGTCTCAACAGCTCTTAGGACTAGTTTCATTGCAAGAGTTAGGGAGAAATGGAATGGTAGCTGAAGAGGCATTTAAGCTCTCAAGGGAGGGATTTTAAAAGAGAGAGACAGCATAGCCTATTTGTATTCTGTCAAGAAGGATCAAGAAGACAGTTGAAAATGGGTAATTGTAGAGAGGGAAGAGTTACAGGAGCAAAGTTCTTAATTGCACATCCTCTGCTTATATTATTTTGTGGAAGTAACCTGCATCTTGCAGTAATTAACCTGAATTCTAAAGTCAATTTATTAGATTGACATGAGTTTTAGGAAAAAGGATACATAATGGAAAAGGAAAGAAAATGCCAAAAGCAATAGATACAGATCTAGGATTGACAACGGAAGGCAAAAAAAGGTTCAGTAAAATTTGGGTTCCATTGAGAATTTTAAAAATGATACCAGCATTAATATGAATCTAAGATCAAACATCGCTCCTTCATCACAGACTGGAATGTGCAGAATAGGTCAAAACAAGAGATAAGCCCCAAATACTTTGTATTTGTTGTTGTTGTATTTCTTTTTTCTTTCTTTTTTTTTTTTTTTTTTTTTTTTGACTGCATCCTTGGCATGTGGAAGTTCCTGGCTACTGATCCTTAACCCATTGTGCCACAAGGGAACTCCATGTATTTATTGTTTGAAGACATTCTTTTACATTTGAGCAATGATAAATACTACATTTTAGAAATGCAGAATACTTGAATGGCAAGGCCATAACCACTCTGTGAAAATCTAACCAAAGAGCTTAAAAAAAGAGAGGGACTTGTTTCCTCTTTCCTGTACCTGAGCTTGTCCTTTCTCCATGTAGTAGAGGAACAGGTAATAGCACCTCAAGGCCCAGGAATGAGCCTTGGGCAGGGTGTGGTGACTGGTGGCTTTGAAACAGTCAGAACTAAAGAGCCAGCTGGGTATTTCACTGTTGCCCAATTTTCTTCCCTGACTTCTATCCTGTCCTTCTTTATTACTTTATGTAATAAAGGTCTCTTGGTTTGTTTTCTCCCCCTTTCCCTGTTTTTGTTTCTTGCTGGCTACCCCCCGCCCCCCCGATGTCTGTGACTGTAATAAAAGCAACTGCCCAGCAGGAAAAGCTCAGCTTCTTTCCTGTGCTGCCAATTTTCTTTCCTGGAAATGCAATCGCCGTAGTCCAGTCTACTAGAATTTTACAAAACATATTTATTGCATCAAGAGTTTTTATTATAATGGAGACCTGAAAAATAACTTACTCTGGGTCATAAATGCATTATTCCTGACTTAAATCATTTCGTATGAATAGATCCTTGAGTTTCAAGTACCTTTCCTCCCCAATGTTTGACTAGGTCATGTTACTGCTGTTAAGAAAGCAACATCCTCGTTTGGGCGTGTAATTTCTTTGGTCATCTCCTTTAAAAGTGTTGTTTGTCTATTATTTTTAGATGAAGCATCTTCCCAAGCCATGCCTTATTTTCCAGCACTCATTCAGGAATTTCAGAGGGCCGTGGCTGTGGGCAGTGCTGAAATGCTCACACCCCATTTCTTCCTACGGGCTGTTGCTTTTCTCAGCAGCCCACAGGAAGAAGCCACGGTGTATTTTTAGTCCTAGGCCATTTATATTTGGAAAAGGAAATACAGGCATCGCAGTGATTGCCGCCGAGCTGGTTAGAGGTTCTGACCGTCGCTTCTGACCATTGAAGGCAGCTGGAGCTTTGCTCCCTTGAAACTCCTCTTTGTTTTACCACGTCTCTCCTGCCATCAGCTTTCCTGCTCGTTGATGTGTGCGATGTCTTATTTCAGGTCCTGGTGCATTTTGTCACAGACTCGCTTCTTCTGTCCACCTTATGCATAACTGTCCTCTTTTAGTTTGCCATTCGGTGGAATCCTGGTGTCATCTGCCATATGACCAGAATAGTCTAGAACAGTCCCAGGCAGCTCATGTATACAGTTGTCTTGGCTTCTTGAGTGACCAAACTACCACAGCCTCCTTTGGTATAGATTCCTCTTTTAAATCTGAATTTGATTTTTATCAGCAAACCCTCTAGGTCCTTAATCTTTTCTTTTTAATGAGTTTTTACTGTTGCTTATTGGGAAGCAGGACTGGACAGACGGTTGCTGACTTTTGGCTTATTATTCTTGAATTTGAACTTTGATAGGACTTGAGGGTTTTGCTGCTGTTCTTGTAAAACAAAGACAAGAACTGGTTGCATAGTGAGAAAGAGCCAATATTTCTGGAAACCTGATTTTTAAACAGGAGTTTGGGCATGACACATGTTTTTCTAAATGCGTATTTTTACTCTTAACTTTGCTTATGGTATCTTTTGGGCATATAAACGTTTTACATTTTTAGGTAATCAAAACATGTCTATCTTTTTTACTTCCAGGCTTCTGGTTTTAGTGTGAGACGTGTCCTCTGTCCCCTAGATTTCCACGTAGTCACCAAAATGTTCTTCTGAGATTTATTGGTTACATGTACGTTTTTAATACACTTGGAATTTACTTTTGGATTTGTTGTGAAATTAGGATACAAGTTCCTTTTATTCTAAATGAATAGCCAGTTATGCCAGCACTAGTTATTACATAAACCATTCATTCCCACAGAATTGAAATACTCCCTTTAGCACATATTAAATTATGATATATACTGAGAAAAAATAAATAAGAGTTCCAAATATTTTATACAGATATTTGGTCATTTGTTGTTTGTTTTTAGCAGATTTTCAGTAAGGAGTAGAAACTTACCTGTATTTTTTCGCTTCTGGACATGCACAGAAAGTTGAATGGATTCCATCAAAAAATGGCTTCTTAGACTCTTGTTTATCTGAAATACCTGTAGTCAGTCAATTCCTCTGTTTCCTCTGGTACAGACTGAGCTTGTTCTAAAATGTGATAACAGTAACTGGCTCAAGAGAGGAGAAGGAAATTATTTGTATCATTAAGAGAATTCTTAGAAAAAGAGAAAACTCTAAGTTCCTTGTAAACTGTAAAATGTCAAGGAGTGAGTTTGGCTTCTCCGTCCTCCACCCAGTTAAGTAGTAAATAAAAGTACAAGAGGGGGAAGTTCCCGTTGTGGTGCAGCGGAAACGAATCCAGCTAGGAACCATGAGGTTGTGGGTTTGATCCCTGACCTCCCTCAGTGGGTTAAGGATTCGGCATTGCCATGAGCGGTGGTGTAGGTCACAGACATGGCTTGGATCTGGCATGGTTGTGGCTGTGGTGTAGGCCAGCAGGTGTAGCTCCAATTAGACCCCTAGCCTGGGAACCTCCATATGCCACCCATGCAGCCCTAAAAAGACCAAAAAAAAAAAAAAAGTACAAAAGGGAAAAAGAAGAGAAAACGTATAGACGGCAGAGGGGATCCACAGTAAGAGAGAGATGATGCTTCATTCAGAGGTAGACGTTAGGTAGTAAAGGTACAGAAATCCAGCCAGTAGATAAAACAGATTGAGCAAGAGGTTAGCCTAATGGACTTTGTGTCCATGCTTTTATAAAGTGATACCTAGCACACCATTTTAATTTGCGAGGTCAAATTCCTCCTCAAGTAAAGTGGTCTCATTTGTATTTAAATAGAGATGTGCTTAAATGTGATATATTACTAGGATAGAATTTAGTCGAATGTAGTTGCTGCATTTGTTTTCACCACACCTGAGAAGTTTTCTCCCATAATATGTAGCACGTTCTACATTGACATATTGGATTTTGAAATTGAGTGTATTTCCTTTCCTCTGTGGTTTTCTTTTTTTTTCCTCTCTGGAAGTAATGTTCTACTTAAATGTAAAGCTTCTAATTTCACATAGTACAGGTGCTGTTATGCTACAAGGAAATTCTTACTTTACATATTAGATTGCAGGTATTTATAGGATTATCTTGATGATGTTTGAACGTATATACTCATTGCAAGAAACCTTTGGGTTTTGGATGGGTATATAGATAGGGAGATATCTATCTAGATCTAAATCAAGGCCTATAGAGAGATTTTTTTGCAAATGGGCCTTTTATCCAAGGGCTCTTAAGATCTGGAAATAACAAACGAAAGAAGGAAGACTATGAGATCCAAGAGGGAAACTTGGTCTTAGAATCTTTGCCAGCACTGTTTTAAATTGGCTTTTTAATTATTTACAACTCTCTGGCTGTGGTTTCTGTTCCCTGTTTTTTCTTACTCCCTTAATAATAATTCTTTTTGTATTCCAAGCTGTGTTACCATTTTCTCAGCCCTTTCTTTCTGCTTGGGTTCCATTGTTAAGGGAGACTTTGATGAACTGCTCTTCCACTTTGTGTTCTTTAGAGAAGAACACATTGATATTTGTCTTTCTATCTAATAAATAAAAGAAGAGCTACCAGTTTACAGAGTAAGAATCACATGCTTGATCCTTCTTCCAGCCACCTTTATGTGGGGGGAATGCTACTTTGATCATTGGCTGATTGTATGTATTTTTCATGACCAGGTGAATTCATCTTCTTTTTTTTTTTTTTTTTCCTATTCATTACTTCATTCATTCCACAATTTTTAATAGATCATTTGTATAGCCAGGACTGTCACTATAATGATTTTAAAATAACTTCTCTTAAAAGCCAGCTGTAATTTACAACACACTAGAACACCACTGTTCGCACTGTGAGTCATTTTCCTGATGGTGAATTTTTTTTTTTTTTTTTTTTTTTGGTCTTTTTAGGGCCACACTTGTGGCACTTGGAAGTTCCCAGGCTAGAGGTCGAATCAGAGCTGTAGCCGTTCGCCTACGCCACAGCCATAGCAACGCCAGATCTGAGCACCTTCTGCAACCTACACCACAGCTCATGTCAACACTGGATCCTTAATCCACTGAGTGAAGCCAGGGATCGAATCTGCATCCTCATGGATGCTAGTCAGGTTTGTTTCCCTCAGCCACAATAGGAACCCCTGATGGTGAATCTTGAAATCAGTTTAGTAGCTTAAAATTTCTTTAAAATTTTAAAGAAGTTAAATATAAAAGATTTGACTTAAAAATATATGAAAGTATCATCCAAATATGTGTTAAATTTTGAAACTTTTATTTAGTAACCTATTTACATTCATGCAAATGCAGTACTGTGTATGTCTCTGTGTGCTTGTACTGAGTCATGTTGAAATATGTATTTCTTTCTTTGGTAAGATTTTTATTTTTTCTATTATAGTTGATTTACAATGTTCTGTCAGTTTCTGCTGTCAGTCACACATACATATACACCTTCTTTTTCTCACATTGTCTTCCCATCATATTCCAACACAGGTGACTAGATACAGTTCCCTGTGCTATACAGCAGATCTCATTGCTTATCCAATCCAATTGCAATACTTTACATCTATGAAATATGTATTTCTTACTGTGGTTCCTGTCCAGAAAATTTGGATGAGACCACATAGAATTCTCTCACCTTTAATTCCAGATATTCCCTTTGATCATTGGCTAATTGTTTCTTTCTTTCTCTGTCTTTCTCCATCTCCCATTCAACAATCCTTCTTTTTTTTTTTTTTTTGTTTGTATTTTGTCCTTTTTAGGGCTGCACCCACGGCATATAGACGTTCCCAGGCTAGGGTTTGAATCGGAGCTGTAGCCACCGGCCTACGCCAGAGCCACAGCAACCCCAGATCTGAGCTGCGTCTGTGACCTACACCGCAGCTCACCACAATGCGGATCCGTAAGCCACTGAGCAAGGCCCAGTGCGGGATCCTTAACCCACTGAGCAACCCTCAACCTCATGCTTCCTAGTCAGATTCATTTCCACTGCGCCATGAAGGGAACTCCCCAACAACCCTTCAATTCCAGCTTCTGTTCTCTGCCCTCTCACTCTCCTATCTTCCCTCCCTTCCTGTCTTGTTTCTTCTCCCAGGTGTCCTTCTCTCTATCTCCCTCTACCCCTCACCGTTCTACCTTTTCTTGAGTCTTGTTTCTTCTTTCTCTTCTGTATCAAACCAAATCACCTATCCCAGAAGTGATGTGTTAGTGGAACCAAGTAACCTATATTGAAAATGACAACCTCCGTACTGCCATCTAGTGGTGAAATTTCAAAATAATGTGAACTTCGGGAGTTGGAGGAACTCTATAAACAGTTTATTCTATTGTTATAACTGTTCTTACGGTTATTTTTTTCTGTGATTGCTCTCAGATTTTCCCAGCTAGTTTAGGGTTGCCATGGAGTACAGTGAATATTCCCTTTTAAAGTAAAACTTGAGCATGAATTTGAATCCTGACTTTGAAACCCTACTTTGTTTTTGAAGCTCTAGAATATGAAATATTAAAAGAAAAAACAAAACTATACTTAACCTGGGCCAGAAAGAAAAAGCATCACTTCTACTCATTGGTTCCACTTTCCATTGTGCCCATTTGAACGTGACTTCTGTTTAGTAGAAGTAAAATGCTGCTCTCTGGTCTGGGCTTAGGTTTGTTTTTACTATGGATTATGTTTATTGGATAAATGGAAGCATATATGTGCCCACTTGTGAACTGTTACGTTTTATTGAATATCATAGAGAAGAAATAAAAATTAAGAGTTAGGTCCTGGGACCTATGCGACAATATGAGAATTTGGTGAAACTAGGAATAGCCCTTGGAAAATTCAGCAGGGAACTAACAGCCTTCTCACTAGCTAGAGACTTCAGAAGAATTCAGTAAAAACAGAGTAGAATCAGAAAGATATTTCCATGGTATATGAAATTCTCAGTTTCTTTTGAAATCCCTAGTGAGACTTGGGTGACCTACAGTGAAAATAAATCCCTCTGTTGACAAAAACTGTATATAATATAAACATATATAGTATGGCATATATTATATAATGTAGCTATACACATAGAATGCAGCAGATATTATAAAAGACAGCATTTATTATCATAAATCCTCACTGCTAGGTTAAAATAGGCTGACATCTCCCCAGTCCATATAGGCGTCATTAGCTACTCTTTCCTCAGCACCTTGCCTTGTGCCTCACACTAAGAAAGCCTCAGCGAATACATGGAATGAAGGGGGGAATGAACAAATGAATGCATTAATGCAGGTGCAGTGTTGTGTACGAGATGCTCAGAGTGCCGTGGCCAGTGCTGGTCTCGTGTACCCTAACCATAAAAGGGACCTTCCCTCGTGTGGTGAAGTAGAAGCAGCAACAGAAAATGAGAACCAGCAGGGCTCCCCTCCCATCCTTACAGCCTGGCTCCTTCCACCCCTCCCCCACAGTCTGGTGCCTCTCCACGAAATAGGTGTCACTTCCCAGCCCCCATGTCCATGGCTTTTCATAATGACAGCCCTCCCTTGATCCATATAGTTTCCTCTTCCTGGATGGCCTTGTCTTTCTCTAGCAAAAGGCCCAGTTCAAATAGCCTTCTTTTCTAGAAAGGCACATACCGAATTATAAGGCAATTTATGCCATATATGTACACATATACACAGATATGCACACATCTACCATGTATTCTCTTGCTCAATATATTATCTATACTCATATATAATATGTAAATAATATATTAATATATCACAATATATAATATATAAATAAAATTATATATAAATATCATGTTAAATTATATTGATTAATTTAATTTTGAGATGAGATTATATATTAAATAAAATTAATATATAATATATAAATAATACATTTGTATATTATAACACATAATGTATAAATAAATGTATATTTTAACAATATCTATATCATTGCCGTACTGCCTTGTCCAGTGTCTGACATACACTAAACAAGATGTGTCTGCAAGGGGAATTCCCTTTGTGGCTCAGTGGTTAACAAAGCCGACTAGGATCCATGAGGATTCGGGTTCAGTCCCTGGCCTCTCTCACTGGGTTGAGCTTCGGTGTAGCTGTAGTTCTGATTTGACCCCTAGCCTGGGAACTTCCATATGCTGCAGGTGCGGCCCTGAAAAGCCAAAAAAAAAAAAAAAAAAAAAAAAGTGTTTGCAAAATGAATGAATATCAGTCCACAAGCTCTTACTCTTTTATGTCCATGGGCCATCTGTACTTCCCTGGTGTTTTTGAGTGTATTGTTTCTGCTATTTCCCATGTTTGTTTTATTTCATAGTACTGAATACTGAAGAATAATATTTGGTGGTACATTATAGATGCTTGATATAATTTAGGTTTTAATAGCTTCTGGAGTTGAACCCCGGTGGGTGAGAAATATTCTTAGGGCTTCGAGCAGTCTTAATGAAAAGATACTGTCGTATGAAAATTACAGCCAGTTCTTATTTATTCTTTTACTCTCAGGTAAAATATTTTACCTGTGAAACAAGGATAAATAATGGCTTTGATTGGATCCAGGCAATTAATAGAGTCTGTGAGGTTTCTTCTATAACAGTAATGCCAATTTCATTTCCCAGTCAGGGTGAAACAAATTACACCTCCTATCCCACTGCAGTTAACTGTGTCAGCATCACAGTACCATAAAATCTCAATAAAATCTGAAAACTGTGGAGTATGGATAATCCCACTATAAATTGTAATAAAAATTACCCCTCCAGACTCTATATTCTCTCCATTAAGTTCATAGACACTGTCTCTTTGTACATAAAGTTTTATGAAATAAATCGACCAGTTCTCCTGTCCTTACCAGATAGCAAGCTGTTTTGATTTAAAAGCTGATAACGGTCCAATCAGTTTGGGGTATTTGCAGTGCATTTTAAAAACATAAATTTCATCTAACAAACCTTAAGTAGCAGGAAAATGCTATTTTTATTTGCACTGCGCCGTGAATATCTCTTCGTGAGAAAGAATAAATGACATTTTTACCGTGGTGGGCCCCGTTTTGGCAGCCATAAAACAAAGATTTCATTTCCTTCCACCAACCTCTGCTCTTAAAGGTATTTTAAGCAAACCCAAGCACACATCTAAAACGACTTTGCCTGAATTGTTTCAAAGTCTCTGCCTTCAGAAGGAATTGTCAATTTCGTAATTGCATTTTTGTCTGATCTGGGCTAAAACCAAGGGCTCCCTAAACATCTCTGGTGTGGCCTTTGTCAGGAGTGGATGCTTTAAATCAGTCCTCTGTAAACACAGAGCCCTCTAAAACAGAGGAAACCTTCCAGAGACCTAGGTTGTAAATCCCCAAAGAAATGAATTAGACTCTGGAGGAAGTGGTAGGTTATAATGAAGGTAGAGGAGGTAGCATCTGAGGCGAAAGTTAAAGAAGCCTATAAGGCTTTGCTACCCAGAGAACATAGAAGTGATCCAGACACGGAAAAGAGGGAACAGTGAGGGCAGAGATTGTAGCGTACATCGAGAATGAAGAAGAGTGTGGCTTCGCTGAATCACAGGCTATAAGGCAGTCACACACCCGGCATAAGATATAAAACATGGGTTGCATACGTGATAGATGCTATCTATGACTTACTTAGTAGAGGACAGGAGCCGAGACTCTTCTCTGCAAGAGAAAGCCTTTTAACTCTCAGATTCGACATACTTCTTACCTTCTTTGGGACTGTGACTTTCCTGCTGTGCAGAGAGGGGAAGTAGTGTAGGAAATGGCTAAAGAAAAACAGAGGAGAGGGCTCTTCCTCAATTTTTATTTTTATAACTCGAGTGCCCCAAAGTGCTGTCTCAATAGATTTTTTTTATGTATTCCCAATAGCCGCAAAAATTGTGTAGCATTTCACTTTCTGTAGTTTTCCCTTAAAAGAGATCTACTGATGCTGGGTTACCAATCTACAGAGGCTCAAGCCCCCCTGAGAGTCTCATCTGCCAACCCCTTGATCTGTAGGAAACTCCCTTTATCTGGAGGGTCACTAAGGGCAAAAGAGTGGCAGCTAACAAAGAAGGTGTCCAAATTCTTATTAAAATAGGAACTTGAAAAATCACAGCAGGGTCTTTTGGGATTTGGAGTAAATAGGCTTACGCAGCTCTTTAGTCCTTGGAGATAGTATTTTATTACAACGTAATAATTGCTTTAGAAATAATGACCATTAGTAATGAAGGAGAGGCTAAATTATGGTCAGTCTATGTGAAGTAGGCGGCAGAGTATGTGATCAATCTTATAAATATATTTATTAAAAATCATTTAAATAATTAACCTTTATTGAATGCTTATATGTTCTTTGTGCTTTAAATATATCACCTTTAAGTCTTACACTGTAAGCAGTGGGCAGGTATTATTGCCTGTCTGCTACAGATAAGAAAACTGAGACTCTTTTAATTTCCTCTATTCCTTTATCCCTTAATAAGCCACAGCGTATTAGTGGTAGGGCCTTGAATGAAACAGAATCGAAACTCTTTCTTCCTTCCTCCCTTCCTTCCTTCTTTCCTTCTTTTTTGCTTTTTAGGGCCACACCCACAGCACATGGAGGTTCCCAGGCTAAGGGTCCAACTGGAGCTGTAGCTGCCGGCCCACACCACAGCCACAGCAACGTGGCATGCAAGCCACGTCTGTGACCTAACCACAGCTCACGGCAACACCGGATCCCCAACCCACTAAGGGAGGCTGGGGATCAAACCTGCATCCTCAGGGATACCAGCTGGATACATTTCCACTGCACCACAACAGGAACTCATATATATATATATATATATATATATATATATATATATATATATATTTTTTTTTTTTTTTTTTTTTTTTTTTGGTGTGCCTGCGGCTTGTGGAAGTCCCCAGGCATGGGATCAAACCAGAGCCACATCAGTGACAACACCAAGTCCCTAACTGCTAGGCCACCAGGGAATTCCCCAAACTGAAACTTTTTAATACTTTTGCCATATTTGGATGCTTAAAGAGGTATGCCTTAGTTATCTAGAGAGTTTGTCAATATTAAATAGCTCAATTTCATATTTCCTCAAGTTAGATACACTGTATTTTTTTTTTGTCTTGTCTTGTCTTTTGTTGTTGTTGTTGTTATTGCTGCTATTTCTTGGGCCGCTCCCGCGGCATATGGAGGTTCCCAGGCTAGGGGTTGAATCGGAACTGTAGCCACCAGCCTACGCCAGAGCCACAGCAACTCGGGATCCGAGCCGTGTCTGCAACCTACACCACAGCTCACGGCAACGCCGGATCGTCAACCCACTGAGCAAGGGCAGGGACCGAACCCGCAACCTCATGGTTCCTAGTTGGATTCGTTAACCACTGTGCCACGACGGGAACTCCGATACACTGTATTTTTAAATCATTATTTATTTATTTATTTATTTATTTATTTTGTCTTCTTAGTGCTGCACGCACAGCATATGGAGGTTCCCAGGCTAGGGGTCGAATCAAGGAGCTGTAGCCACTGGCCTGCGCCACCGCCACAGCAACTCGAGATCCGAGCCGCATTTGTGACCTACACCACAGCTCACAGCAACGCCAGCTCCTTAACGCACTGAGTGAGGCCAAGGATCAAACCTGCAACCTCCTGGTTCCTAGTCGGATTAGTTTCCACTGCGCTAGGACGGGAACGCCTTAAATCATTTTAATTTTGTCAAGGTTTAAAATGTTTGGTATATGTATATATAAAATCAAGTGTATATATGTGAATTGCACGAGGTAATTCCCTGTTGCTAAATATTGGCATTGTGGTACCATATTATGCATTTCCATTTTCTCCAGCATCTTGCATCATTAAAAACCACAGCCTCGAGCTGTAGGTTACCATTTACTAGGTGTAGGGAAATTTTGTCAAAGTGTGGTTCACTGAGTTTCAGAGATCGACATCTGTGTCATTTTTCGACATATCTGGTCCCTGCCTGGAGCTCTCTTGAGCGGGGAATGGTCAGACAGGCATGTGCGACCCACACGTGCCTGTTCTGTCTTGGCTTGTTCTGGTAGCGGTTATTTTCTGAAAAACGCAAGGGGAAGCCACAAAGTAAAAATACAGCCAGTGTTTATTGTTACCATTATAATTATATTTATTTTTCTTAGATTAATGAGTTCAATAAAATTCTGAGCCCTCGCCAATAGCTAATAATCATTACAGCACTACAGTTTTAGAATTATCCTAGCTTATATAGCAGATGTTCAGAGACGCCTTTTTCAGAAATGGAAAATAAATTCCATAAAATGTGTGTTTAGTTGCAGAGAATAGCTTCATAGGAAGATCTGATGTGTAAGTAAGATTTTCCAGGTTCTTTTTGTCAGTTTCTCTTCAGAGCGTCATATGTTTTTCTGTGTTTCTGTAGTTCTCTCACTATTTTCTTTTTTATCAAAGAGTAAAATATCTTAATAACTTCATAGTAAGATCTGATATGTAAGTAAGATTTTCCAGGTTTTTTTTTTTTTTTGTCCGTTTCTCTTCAGAGTGTCATGTTTCTCTATGTTTCTGTAGTTCTCTCACTATTTTCTTTTTTATCACAGAGTAAAATATCTTGCATGCGCTCCAAAATTGATTGCTATCATGATACATGATAGCAAGTATTTTCCAGCATGTTCTCAAAGTCATGGTTATCTTAGAACATAACCCATTTCTCAACTACGAAGTGAGCACTAACTGGTGAGTCCCAGCTGTGTGGTGTCACTGTGCCCATTGATAAGATCTACAGTGATCAGGGTACTATAATCTCCAGTTTCGTGTTTTTGTTTTTGTTTTTTTGTCTTTTTAGGGCCGAATCCATGGCATATGGAGGTTATCAGGCTAGGGGTCCAATTGGAGCTACAGCTGCCTGCCTGCATCACAGCCACAGCAACACTAGATCTGAGCCACATCTGCGACCTACACCACAGCTCACGGCAATGCTGGATCCTTAACCCACTGAGCGAGGCCAGGGATCGAACCCGCAAGCTTGTGGTTCCTAGTCGGGTTCGTTTCCGCTGTGCCATGATGGGAACTCCCAGTTATTTGTTTTATTATCTCATTATCCACCTCGCAAGTAGGATACCTTCTTAACAGGCCCCTTGCTTTCCTTCCTTGGCCAGTTGTCATCATTTTTTAGGTTGGTCACTGTAATACGCCTCTCACAAAGTAAACCCCCTTTCAACTATAACTAGTTTTCACTCGATAATTTTGCATAATCTAAGTGGAAGGTTATGACTTTTTAAATTTACAGGTCTAAATAAGCCACTGAGTGGTTTATTAAGCTATAGCTGTCTTTCAGTTTTGTGTTCTGTTACTTTTAGTTATGATAAACACTGAGAATCAAACTATCCTTCATCAACAGGAATAAGCCATCACAGACTCAGACTTCGCTTGTTAATACTATTCCAAAACCTCATTCCAGAGATGAAATAAGGAATAGCAGCTGTGCTTTTACTGTTCTGCCAGTGGGTAGTTTACTTAGCCTTCGTGTTTGTAAGGGACAGGATGCAGTGACCTTCTCATGTCTGGGCATATTAGAATACGCTCAGAGAAGAATGTGGCGCTTTTCCTTATTTCTGCCCGTATATATAAACATAAATACACGAGACATAACATATATATATATATGCAATATTCAGTGGAAATTTCATATATATATGAATATATATATTCATTTTTTAAAATGGTAACATCTAGTGGTATAAAGTAAGTGGTGTAATGGTAGAATATTATATTATATACTTTATAAACTAAATGAAATTAGTTGCCATGTGATTTAAACTTCTTGGATTTTATTCCCTATGGTGTACCATTGAAATGGGAAAAAGAAAGTCTTCATGTCTTTATTAGTAAACAAATATGTGTGGAAGGACCTGAGACCTTTTTTGGCAATGTTGAGAAAGTTCAATGGAAAAATATATGAACTAAAAGATCGTATTGAGAATTGTACCCGGAAAACAAACCAAAGTCAAAAAATTGACAAAAGCATGAAAGAAGCAACAAGGGCATAAATAGAATTGTTTCAACATTTATCTAAAAGGACTTCTATAATATAGGAGTAGATAAATTATGATATTCAGAGCAGCAATATTCAGTGGAAATTTTGGAAAATTAAGGGACATCGTGTATCTTAAAAGACAGATAAATCAGTAAAAATAAGTTCACATCTAGAAACATAGCCAGGAAATTGTCAAAGATGAGTCCTAAAGAAAATCGCAGAAGGTTTTCTACAAATGAGTTAAAGAATGCCAGAGCCCGTCAGCACAGCAAATGCCAGAAAATAACGCAGTAGTCTCTTCAAAGGACCGAGTGAGGGTACCTAAAATTCTGTCCTCAACAAAAGTAAATTCAGCTGACAGTAAATTAAAAAAAAAAAAAAAAAAAAAAAGAATTCAGGAGTTCCCGTCGTGGCGCAGTGGTTAACGAATCCGACTAGGAACCATTAGGTTGCGGGTTCGGTCCCTGCCCTTGCTCAGTGGGTTAAGGATCTGGCGTTGCCATGAGCTGTGGTGTAGGTTGCAGACGCAGCTCGGATCCCGCGTTGTTGTGGCTCTGGAGCCTGGGAACCTCCATATGCCTCGGGAGCGGCCCAAAGAAATAGCAAAAAAAAAAAAAAAAATTCAGACATATATTGACTAAGAGATTACCATCCACACAGATTTGCGAAAAGAATGAAAAGATAGGTTTTTGAAGAAGAAAAATAACCTGAAAGGGAAAATAAGTTTAGAACTGGTTTTAAAAATACAGTTGACGGTCTACATAAAGGGATGGATTTTAATTAGGTCTTGACACGAAAATATGAACCACAATTTTGGGACTGTAATGAAAAAGAACATGGGGAAAGTGAGAATGTTTCCTGGGCGGTTGTGGACTGCTGAGTCCTTCTTGTGTTTGGGAGAATAGATGTGTGGAATGACTTTAGACCTGAGAAGACTTTTAAATGAAGAGAGAATATAAATAAATCTCAGATGCAGTATTAAGGGAAAATAAATTGTAGAATATGATATTATTACCTACAGGTTTTAAAGGGTAAAACTGCATTGGTTGTTGTCATTGAGACATACGCAGTTACAGCATTAAAACTTAACAACATTGAAACAAAATGGGAAAATACAAAGAGTCAACTCTGTGATATGTTACTCGTTTGAATGATTTGAAAGAAATACTATGAATGTTAAGTTTTTTTTCGTCTTTTGGGAGAATAAATAGGTAATCATTATCTATGTGTGCGATGTTTTTCATAAATTGAAAGGACATAAAAGAAAAGCTGTAAATAATTTAACTCCGCTTTATAACCAAGTGTATGAAAGCAAATATTGGGTCAGATGATAGTTGGTGCTTCACGTTTTATCTTTACGTCAGAGACGGTTGGATGCGAGAGACAGTGGGAGAAAACGATTTTCAGGATTTGGAATGGTTCAAGGAGAAGAAGGCATAACGATATGAAGAGTTTCTTTGGTCCCTGATACCTTATTTAATTGATTGTATAAATGTATGAATGGGGTGGACACATCGGGAGGAGGTCTGTTTTTAGCATATGACCTTGCATGGATTATGAAGAGCTGTCCAGGCTGCTTAGATCTCTGCTTGGCTTCAGGGACAGTGGATGCTTAGTGCTGAGATGACTTGGCAGCTTTGGGTTAAGGAAATCAGGATAGATGATATTCAGAATGCATACTGTTAGAGCAGTTATAAATTTAAGAAATTATCCAAATGTATATGTCATTTTTTTTTTTTTTTTTTTTTTGGTCTTTTTGCCTTTTCCAGGACCATTCCCTCGGCATATGGAGGTTCCCAGGCTAGGGGTCCAGTTGGAGCTGTAGCTGCCAACCTACACCACAGCTCATGGCAATGCCAGATCCTTAACCCACTGAACAAGGCCAGGGATTGAACGTGCAACCTCATGGTTCCTAGTCAGATTCGTTAACCACTGCGCCACGATGGGAACTCCTATGTGTCACTGTTCTTTACCAATAAAAAAAATTATCTGGGAGTTCCTGTTGTGGTGCAGCAGAAACAGGTGCTAGGATCCATGAGGATTTGGGTCCAATGCCTGGCCTCACTCAGTGGATCAAGGATCCAGCGTTGCCATCAGCTGTGGTGTAGGTTGCAGACATGGCTTAGATCCTGCGTTGCTGTGGCTGCGGTGTAGGCCTGCAGCTGTAGCTCTGATTCAACCCCTAGCCTGCGAACTTCCATATGCTGAGAGTGCAGCCCTAAAAAGAAAAAAATGATCTATTTTTCGTTATCGCTATAGTCAAAGAAAACAATCCCAAACGTTTGTGTTTAACACATAAGCATTCCTACCGCCAGCGCTATGCAATCTAGCAGACACTTGCCTAGGAAAGTCCAGAACTACCGCTGTTATTTTCTCAAAGGACCAAGATGGGTTTTCTTGGTCAAGAAATTTAGTGTAAACTCAGTCAAAAGGTAAGAAAGCAAAAAAGACACGTGCATGCCTTCTATGCCCTCTCTCAGTATATCCTATATTGTATTAGTCTCAAAAGTACTGCTTTCACCTGGCCTGTCTCTAGGCAGAATTATGACTTTGACCTTTTTCTTGGTGTCATTTCTGAGAGAGTACCACCTGCCTGTCTGGGCTCCCTCCCTAACCATGTTCAAGTTTTGATCCCTGGCCTCCCTGAGTGGGTTGGGGCTCTGGTGTTGCCGTGAGCTACAGACACAGTTGGGATCCTGCATTTGCTGTGGCTGTGGTATAGGCCAGCAGCTGTGGCTCCGATTTGACCCCTAGCCTGGGAACCTTCATATGCTGCGGGTGTGGCCCTAAAAAGCAAATACATACATACATATAAAAATAAATCCCCAAGGGAATTGCTGTTATGGCTTAATGGTGACAAACCCGACTGTTATCCATGAGGATTCAGATTTGATCCCTGTCTCACTCCGTGGATTAAGGAACTGGCATTGCCGTGAGCTTTGGTGTAGGTCGTAGGTGCAGCTCAGATCCTGCATTGCTGTGGCTGGGGTGTAGGTCCGTAACTCCAGCTCTGATTAGACCGCTAGCCTGGGAACTTCCATATGCCATGGGTTTAGCCCTAAAAAGCAGATAAATAAATCTCCAAAACAGAAGGCATGCTTATTATGGATTGGCTGGGGACCAATTGAATTGTCCTTTCTCATAAAAGAATACCAAACATTCTATATATTAACATTGAATTTATATGGAAAACACCTTTAATCCAGTTTTACAAAGCAATATTTTTCTTTGAAGTTTGCATAAAATGACGTTGCTAGCAAACACAACCTTCAGCCTAGATTGAAGCAGAGAAAAATAATGTATCATATTTGCTTTTGAACCCAAAGGTATTCACAGGTCGTATTTGAATAGTTATTCATCCCAGCTTAGAATGAGCCCAAGCAATGCCCTGCAAAGAGAAGAGTCAGCACCAACTTTTGCCCTCATGAAGAAAAATTACAGTCCGTGATTTCTTTTTTCTTTTTAGGGCTGTATCCACAGCATATGGAGGTTCCCAGGCTAGGGCTGCAATTGGAGCTGCAGCTGCTGGCCTACACCACAGCCACAGAATTGTGGGATTCTTAACCAACTGAGCGATGCCAGGGATCAAACCCCTTCCTTATGGATCCTAATCGGGTT
Organism: Sus scrofa; assembly: GCF_054392235.1. Classification (NCBI taxonomy): domain Eukaryota; kingdom Metazoa; phylum Chordata; class Mammalia; order Artiodactyla; family Suidae; genus Sus; species Sus scrofa. Next base: position 53,140,148 of record NC_139393.1, on the reverse strand, counting down.
CATTAACCGTTGATGGGAATTCCTCCGTGATTTTTTTTTTTTTTTCTGGCCGTGTCCACGGCATATGGACGTTCCCAGGCAGGGATTGAATCTGAGCTGCAGCTATTGCAAATCTGGATCCTTAACCCACCATGCCACAGCGGGAACTCCTCCATCCCATGATTTTAACATAGTAGACTCTGGCTTTGACAGATATGATATCCAAGATTTCAGCTTTTCACAAGTGTCCCTAGAAGTCTGTTATGTAGTATCTATATTTTGCCATGTTACAAGTTAAAGGTTTTCTAACAAGTCACATGAACACAGGGGTCCCATGAATGGGTGTGAGCCTCCCACCTGCAGACTCACCTCATTTGTGCTGTTGGTGTTCTCTGCCTGCGGCCCACTTGATAATGTTAGAGAGTGGTTGGAGGGAGAGGCCTGTGTGTGGTATGTGTGTAAGTTGTGAGTCAAGTGAGAAAGAAAGCTTTAATAATTTTTTTTAAAATGTGCTGTGAAGGTGTGTACGGCAATATATAACCCTGGATGGAGATGTGTTACAGGAGTTGGGGACAAGTGTGCTCATTCCTGAAGCCAGGGGCAGAGGGAGTTTTAAGAAGAGGGTAGACGAGTTCCTGCTGTGGCACAGTGGGATCAGCAGCATCCTGGGAGCGCTGGGACAGTGTCAATCCCTGGTCCAGCACACTGGGTTAAGGATCGGGCAGCATTGCTGCAGCATGGTGTTGGTAGCAACTGGGGCTCAGATCTGATCCCTGGCCCAGGAACCCCATGTGCCAAAAGAGAAAAAAAGAAAGAGAAAAAAGAAGAAGAGGGTGGAAGTGAAAATGAAGAGTTAACCAATAGTCTTGAAAGCTGAAGAGAGGTCCAATGGCACGCGTTAGTAATTGACAGATTTGAGGATTTTTTTTTTTTTTTTTTTGTCTTTTTGCTATTTCTTTGGGCCACTCCCGCGGCATATGGAGGTTCCCAGGCTAGGGGTCGAATCGGAGCTGTAGCTGCCGGCCTAGGCCAGAGCCACAGCAACGCGGGATCCGAGCCGCGTCTGCGACCTACACCACAGCTCACGGCAACGCCAGATCGTTAACCCACTGAGCAAGGGCAGGGACCGAACCTGCAACCTCATGGTTCCCAGTCGGATTCGTTAACCACTGCACCACGACGGGAACTCCAGATTTGAGGATTTTTAATGGTCTTGGAACAGATCTTCAAGAATTCCAAAGATCTGCTGTGGATCTAAGAGAATGAGTTCAATCACTGTTCTGGGTTACGACCTACCTTTAACCTGGCAGGTTTAAGTGTATTTTAAAATGAGGCATGGGGAGCAGAACTATTTGAAGATGGTTAAGGGTGGCAGCAACATTGATTCTAGACGTGCCATGGTGGTTTTACATGTCAACTTTATTACTTTGAAACTAGCAAAGAACCTTTCTTTAAAAAGTCATTTGCATGCCGACTAAGTACACACAGTTTAGCTGATATAGAAATACTACTCTTAAGTCCAAGGTAGACTTTCTGCCTCTTCTTAAGTATTTCTTGTATCTAAGCCCCTTACGCTTAAGTCGAGGATCAGATGATTCAGTATTACTTAGACTCATTGTAGCAGATCTCGATCTGTTTCTCAAAAGATTCACTTCTCCCTAGTTGATGAACCAGAGAACACAGAGCAGAAAGACCAACTAAGTGAAATAAGAAAAGGGAATTAAAAGGCCATGGATTAACGCTTGAAATCATTATCCTTGTGCCTTTCAGATAAAAATGGGTTTGCCGATCTCATTTATCCACCATATGTACTCACCACATATTCACTTTATGATTATTTTAAATCAGCTCTGCCTAAAGTGGATTCAGTTTTGAATAAATCAATTGGAGCTGGTGAGCTTGTCTTTTGAGCAGTTGTAATGAATTGACAGAACGAAGGGTAGTGGGCACAGTGATGTCTCAGAGGATTCCTAGAGTTCAGGGCTCTTGGCCAACTCGGGAGAGTTACATCAGGTTAATGTGAGCACAGTGTAAAATCCCACTTATTAATGGAAAATGTCGTGAACTCTTTTTAATCACAAAAGCCTTTTGTGCTCTCAGGCGTACTTCCAGGGAACATAAGACAATTGTAAATCTCTCTTCATTTTCTTTGTATAACTAAGAAAAGCAGTTTGAGTCAGGATTCTTGAAAAAAATGAAAACCCTAGTTGCTGTTGTGATAAGCTCAATAAACATTCATTTTTAAGCTGAATTTCAAATGATTGAATTCCTTCATTGCCGTTTCCAAACAGTAACTCATATTACAGAAATGATAGGTGTGTTGATACATTTACAGTATTTTCATGAAAGGAAAGAAAATCCCATTCAATATAATTTCGCTTAAAAGGTGACCAAAAAGGATGAATATTTTCATTCTCATGTGATCCTATGACCTGTACAAACCAAAAAAATATGTGTATAATTATCTAAGACTTTACAGAGTAATAGAAATTTCATGATTGTGATTGTCCCTTGACAAACATAAATCTTAAAGTGTAAGCCAGGCTGTAAGTTTTAAAATAAAATGTGAAATAGAAATGTGTATCATTCTGGGACAGACTCTTTTGCCAACTGGAAACCACGTAATCATTTTCAATAGACGTCTGCAATTATTACCATCATCTTCATCAGTAAATACTACTTTTTTACTGTGTACAAGCGAATACAGTCAATACAGTGTCTCCTTTTAAGGAGTAGACAGAAGAAGGAGAGATGTAAAGTAAGTATAGGTTTAACTATAATTCAAAATGCAGGAGTGCCATAAGGATAACAGATACGTAGTATCAGTGTGTTTTGAAAACAAAAACATACTGTTTTTATTTTTTTCTTCTCTCTCAAAAATTAGTGGTTGTTAAATTTATTTCCTTACAATTGGAATAATTATATGGCATTTTCTCTTCAGTTACGGCCACTAACATCTCTTGACCTTTTACTGTTTTCATTTTTTAAATGATTTTTATTTTGGCCATTATAGTTGGTTGACAGCGTTCCGTCAGTTTTCTGCTGTACAGCGAAGTGACCCAGTCACACATACATACACTTATATATACATTTCTTTTTCTCACGTTATCCTCCCTCAAGCTCCATCACAAGTGACTTAGATATAGTACCCAGGGCTATATGAGTATTCTTTTAAAAGGAGAGTTTACATTTTGTTAGAAAGTGAAGGGAAAGTTCATGAAGAAAGTTTCCTTCTGCAGGAAGAGTGTAGAATTGTGTTGACTGAAGTGGAAGTAGAAGGGGAAAGCCATGTGTATCTGGATTAAGGAGCTTTGGAGATAAAAATCCTAAGAGTTCCACATGAAAAATGAAACTGTGAAACAGTTGGGGAGGGCTGCTGAGCCTTATTTGATGTTGGGGAAAATTCAAGACTTTCAAATAAGGAATGGTTTGAGGAAACCATTCATTTCATTACTAGAGAAATACTAGGTAAGACAAACGTACCTAGTTGGACTTTGAGGAAGTTTGTTGAGAAGCAGTATGAAGAGAAAAGAAGTGGCTCCAGATAAACTGTGGGATAAAAGCCATAGAAATGAGCAGCCCATTGAATGGTGGGGACGCATGAAATGAGAGCTCTGAACGTGGGTGGCCAGGAGAATGATGGATCTGTCCATTGAGACTTCGAGGAAGAATAGGACTGAAGTTTGAAATGACTTTTGGCCATTCCGATGGAGGAGGATGTTGGATATATGAATATAAATAAACCAAGGGTTTGGGGCAGAGGTGAAGGCTGGGAACATGGATTTGGTGTTCATCTCCTCTGAGACAGTATCAAAATTATAGAAATTGTGGAATCACTGAGAAGCTCACCAATGAAGAGAGGCAGGGAAAAAAAAAAAAAAAAAACAACAGCAAAAAAACGGAGTTCCCATTATGGCTCAGTGGTTAACAAACCTAACTAGCATCCAAGAGGACTCGGGTTCGATCCCTGGCCTCGCTCAGTGGGTTAAGGATCTGGTGTTGCCATGAGCTGTGGTGTAGGTCGCAGACACGGCTCAGATCCCGAGTTGCTGTGGTTCTGGTATAGGCCAGCGGCCACAGCTCCGATTAGACCCCTAGCCTGGGAACCTCCATATGCCACTGGTGTGGCCCTAAAAGACAAAAAAGAAAAAAAAAAAAAAAGAAATAAGAGGGTAGGTAGAGGAAGGAATCTGAAGGGGAAACTAACAATTGGGTTTATGCAGAAAGAGGACATGAAGAAGGTGAGAGGCAGAGACACCCAAGAGAATTAAACAGTCTGCAGCAGAGTCAGCAAAGGCTTTTTCTAAAAGGCCAGATGGTATTCTATGGTGAGCCATATGGCTTCTGTGCCAACTACTCAGCTCTGCCATGGTAGCCCCAAAGCAGCCAGAGACAAAATCAGGACTGGGGTGGAATAAAACTTTATTTACAAAAGCAGATGGCAAGGCCCACAGGCCTTTGTGTGCCCATCCCTGAAATCAAGGGGAGTGTGGAGGAGTAGAGATTTAAGAAGAGGCCAGAGTGGGAGTTCCCGTTGTGGTGCAGCAGAATCGAATCTGACTAGGAACCATGAGGTTGCAGGTTCAATCCCTGGCCTCACTCAGGGGGTTAAGGTTCCAGTATTGCCCTGAGCTGTGGTGTAGGTCGCAGATGTGGCTTGGATCCAGCGTTGCTGTGGCTGTGGTGTAGGCCAGCAGTGACAGCTCTGATTAGACCCCTAGCCTGGGAACCTCCGTATGCTGTGGGTGCGGCTCTAAAAATAAGACAAAAGACAAAAATAAAAGAAAAAGAAAAAAAGAAAAGAGGCCAGAGTGATGATAAAGAGAGCTAACAGTCTTGAAAGCTGCCCAGAGGTCCAAGGTCCAATGGCATTGTCAGTAAGAAAGGGACCTTGCCCTAGGGAATTAAAAGAACATTATGAGGTTATTTCTTAATCGAATGGGAACAGAAGCCATTACACTGTCAAGTGTGCAAATAGGAATGGGGAAAAAAATGAATAAAATGCATATTTTATCTACAGGATACCAGTACCCCAGGATTTATTTACATAATGGATTGAATTTTTAAATCTTCTATGGGGGGGTTATATAGACAAGCCCAGTTGCTAGGTAGAGGCATACAGTCTATTAGCAGCAACAAAAGTAAAGAGAGTAAAAGACAGCATAGTGGAGACATCAGTAAGTAGAAGGGGACCCAGAGGAGCCGGTTCTGATCTTGCAGTTCACCATCCTTTGAGTCAAGCTTTATCGACTCAGAAATGGTTCTCTCATCGTCTTTCTGGATATGCTAGGAAAATCAAATGTATATTTGAGGAATTGGTATTCTGAGACCATCCGAGGTCAGAATATCAGTTGTACAAAGACTTTATGAAGAGTGTGCTTCCAAGCCCTTCAGGTAATAAAGTCCTAAGTTTTAAGTAGGTGACCAAAAAGAGAAACACTGGTGTGGTTTGTAGGAACTATTAGTATTAACACAGCTGATGATTTTCGTGCATGTATCTCTATCTAGATCTCCCCCTGTGCACCTATAGCCAGGGTGGTCCTTATCAAATGACATAATTCAGGTCATGTCATTCTTTTGCTTAAACCATTCCAATGGCTTCCTCTCCCACCCAGAACAAAGCTCAAAATCTAAGAGTTCCCATTGTGGCTCAGCGGTAACGAACCCAATAGCATCCATGGGGAAGTGGGTTCGATCCCTGGCCCTGCTCAGTGGGTTAAGGATCCAGCGTTGCTGTGAGCTGTAGTGTAGGTCACAGACACAGCTTAGATCTGGTGTTGCTGTGGCTATGGCAAAGGCTGGCAGCTTCCTCTCTGATTCAACCCCTAGCCTGGGAACTTGAACTTCCATATGCCGTGGGTATGGCCCTAAAAAAAAATATAGATAGATAGATAGATAGATAGATAGATAGATAGATAGATAGATATAGATAGATAGATATAGATTTGACCCCTGGCCTGGGAACTCCATATGCTGTGGGTGCAGCCCTAAAAAGATAAACACACACACACACACACACACACACACCCTTCCATTGGCCATCGGGGCCTTCCTGCACCCCCTCCTCTGTCTGGCCTCATGCACTTTGTGCTCTGTTTCTCAGCTCCAGCTGTAAACTCTTTGCAGATCCTCAGTCATTTAAAACTTGCTCCCACCTCAGAGATTTGTACCTGTTGTTTGCTCTGCCTGGGCTGCTCCACCCCCAGGAATCCCAAAATAAACCACAACCTCCCTCAACTCCTCCAGGTCCTAGATCAGATGTCATCTTCTCCTGAGACCCCCTGGCCACCCTCTCTAAAACTGTCCCTTGCCTCAGTGGCCCCTAGCTTCCCTTCCCTGCTTTATTTTCTGACAGAGGACGTGGTTTCGCATTTGTTTGTTTTTATTATCTGTTGCCCCTCATTGTGAAAGCAGGAATATTTATCTACCTATTCTCTGCTTTCTTTCCAACACTTTGAAGAGAGCCTAGAGCCTCTGAGGTCCCCACTACGTATGTGTTGACTGAATACAGATCTTCCTTAACTTACGATGGGGTGACATCTCAACAAACCCACCAAAAGTCGAAGCTCTCTTAAGTCGAAAACAGACCTTACCTATTGAACATCAGAGCTTAGCCTTGCCTCCCTGAAATGTGCTCAGAGAACTTCCATGAGTCTGCTGTTGGGAAGAACCATCTAACACAAAGCCTCCTTTATAATAAAGGGTTGAATATCTCATGTAATTTATGGAATACAGTTCTGAAAGTACAAAGATGGTTGTAAATATGTCAGTTGTTAACAGTTGTGATTGGGTGTCTGCTAGGAGCTGGGGCTCACTGCCCTGTTCAGCATCATGAGAGAGTGTGGTAGGGCCTATCACTAGCCCAGAAAAGAGCAAAAGTCAAAATTTTAAGTACAGTTTCTTTCTTTTTGGTCTTTAGGGCTGCACCTGCAGCATATGGAAGTTCCCAGGCTAGGGGTTGAATCAGAGATACAGCTGCTGGCCTACACCACAGATACTGCAACTCAGGATCTGAGCCATGTCTATGACCTACACCACAGCTCATGGCAACCCTGGGTCCTTAACCCACTGAGCAAGGCCAGGGATCAAACCCGCATCCTCATGGATACTAGTCAGGCTCATTTTCACTGAACCACAATGGGAATTCTGAGTACAGTTTCTCATGAATGTGTATCACTTTCATTCTGTTGGTAAGTTAAAAAATCTTAGGTCATACCATTTTAAGCCTGAGAAAGTTTGTATTAAGAGAAGTAGCGGGGGAGTTCTCTGATGGCCTAGCGGGTTGAGGCTCCTGCGTTCTCACCGCTGTGGCTCTGGTTGCTGCTGTGCGGCATAGGTTCAATCCCTGGCCCAGGAATTCCCACATACTGCCTGTGTGGCAAAAAAGAAAAAAAAAAAAAAAAAAAGAGAAGTAGCGGTTTTATGTATTATCCAACATGTGTTCTGTAGAGGTGTTTTCAGTTTGGGTCCATTTAAAAAGAAACCTCCTCATTTGAAAAAGTCCAAGAGAAAATGGGGGATTTGTGAATAGAATTGTATAAGGGATGGGAGTTCCCATCGTGGCGCAGTGGTTAACGAATCTGACTAGGAACCATGAGGTTGCAGGTATGATCCCTGGTCTTGCTCAGTGGGTTAACAATCCGGCGTTGCCATGAGCTGTGGTGTAGGTTGCAGACATGGCTCGGATCCCGCGTTGCTATGGCTCTGGTGTAGGCTGGTGGCTGCAGCTCCGATTGGATCCCTAGCCTGGGAACCTCCATGTGCCGTGGGAGTGGCCCCAGAAAAGGCAAAAAGACAAAAAAAAAAAAAAAAAAAAAGAATTGTATAAGGGATGGTTGAAGTCAGCTTACTGTCAGAATCAAACAGAATGATGATTGGCTGCTAAGAGCCAGGCAGGGTACTAAATGCTTTGCACGTCTGATTTCATTGACTCCTCACAGCATCGATGGCAGGGAAAGAAACTGTGGGGTTCGTGGTGGGAAATCAGTTGCTCGAGGTCAGATGGCTGCAAGTGACAAGTGGCAGGGCCAAAAGTCACACCCATGTTCTCTGAAGCCAGATCCGAGTTTTCTAAAAACAGTGCCCTTTCTTGAGTGGTTCTTACGTAGAAGGCGCTGCAGGAGGACGCTTCTACTCAGTGATGCTGGGAATTCTTCCCCCCATGCATTCATTTTCCATTTCCACACCTCCCGCCTCGTTTTCCCACTGCCCTTATTTCTAGTACAAAACAGTGACCCTCCTGGAAACCAGGGTTTCTCTAACTGGGACACGCTTCAGCCTTGGCAGGGTGAGCAATGAGGGCAGCTGTAGGCAGTAGGCAGCCTGACAGTGGCCGACAGGGAACGAGAGAGGCTGGAAGCACTGCAGCCGCTGCCCATCCCCGTGCCTCACACCCCTTCCATCTGCATGCCTCCCTTTCCCCTCCAGCCCTGGCATAGCGGGTGGGTAAGGGGATCGGATAATTCCTTCTGATTCAGAAACGTGAGTCTGTGAGTGTCCATGTATATTCAAAGTGTATTGTCTTGTACACGTTAAATATGGTGACTTATGGAAAAACTTCCTCTAAGAATAGCTGAATGGGGAGTTCCCCTTGTGGTGCAGCAGAAATGAATTGGACTAGTATCCATGAGGATGCAAGTTCCATCCCTGGCCTCCCTCAGTGGGTTGAGGATGCGGGGTTGCAGTGAGCTGTGGTGTAGGTCACAGACACAGCTCGGATCCCGGTGTAGGCTGGCAGCTGTAGCTCCCATTCAGCCGCTAGCCTGGGAACTTCCATATGCCACGTATGGAGCCCTAAAAAGAAAAAAAAAAAAAGAATAGCTAAATGGGCCATTTCATTCTCAGAAAGTTGGAAGAGCAAGAAGCGCAGTTAGGCTTAGATGGGGGAGGTGAGAATGGACACCGATGCCATTCCATCTGTCATTCCACTCTTAGGCGAGGGGAAGGGCGAAGTTGAAATGTCTCATGAGTTCTTTAAAAAAGCAAATAGAGGAACCAAAGCTTTGAGTAGCCATGCACCTGAAGGTCTGCCCGTATGAGGCTCCCATGAACTATGAACTTGGGTAAAAAAGCTTTGTTCACCAGAGCAGTAATGCCAACGACTGGCCCCTTCCCATAAAAGCCCACTTGAGGCACAGTCAAGGATCAGTGAAGACGCTTCTAAAGACAAAACAGCTGTCGATATGTTTTATGTATTTGGGATTAAGGAGTAAATAATGCAAAGTAATACGTGGCATTTCTTCTCCTTTATTGTATGAGTAGCCCACTTAAATTCATGCCACTTGAGGCCAGGTTCCCTCTTGGGAGGAGGATAGAAAGGATTGTGATGGACTGACTATAATTGCAATAGAAGTCTGTCCATGTCATTGCCAGGAACTCGCTGGAAGGAACTGGGAGAGCAGCAGACTACACTGATTTGGTATTGCTGCGTAACAAATGTAGTAGATTAAGATCGCAACTATTAGGAGTTCCCATTGTGGCCCAGAGGAAACAAACTCAACTAGTATCCATGAGGACGAGGGTTTGATCCCTGGCCTCGCTGAGTGGCTTGGGGATCCTGAGTTGCTGTGGCTGTGGCATAGGCCAGCAGCCAATTCAACCCCTAGCCTGGGAACTTTCATACGCCTCAGGTGGGGCCCTAAAAAGCAGAAAAAAAAAAAAATGACAACGATTTTTTTTGTTCGCAGTGCTGTGAGTGATAAATTTGGAATGGGTTTAGCTGGGCAAGTTCTCATGCTAGTCACTCCTATGAATGCGGTCATCTGCTGGCCAGAAGGTATCCAGTCAGTCTACAATGACTTCAGGTCATCTAGCCAAGTCCAGAGTCACTCTGGGAAGGAGCCACATGAGAGCATGGAACAGGGAGACAAGATTTATGGAGGTGATATTTACAGGAACAGTTGACCATAGGCGGTGTTTGAGAGAATACATTGGATCATTTTCAGATGTTGGGGTTCTGCAGTTAAGGCCCCAGATTTTGCAACCTAGCGTGAAGCTCACACAGTCTTCCCAGTCTCTCTAACCTCAGAATGACACTTCCACCAGCAGTGCACTGGAGTACCCACAACTGCCTGATCCCTTTTTCACGTAGGAGGAACCAAGTCTCAAATATAAATTCTTTCCAGGTGCTTACAGATCACCTGCAGCTTAGTTTTATTTAATTTTTTTTTTTTTGGTCTTTTTTTTAGGGCCACACCCATAGCATATGGAAGTTCCCAAGCTAGGGATTGAATCCGAGCTGAAGCTGCCAGCCTACACCACAGCCACAGCAATGCCAGATCCGAGCCTCCACTGCTGCCTGCACCACAGCTCACGGCAACATCAGATCCTTAACACAATGAGCGAGGCCAGGGATCGAACCCGCATCGTCCCATGAAGAAGGGAACTTCATCGTGGAACACATAACTAATTGTGTTCATTACCACTGAGCCATGACGGGAACTCTACCTGCTGCTTTCCCTCTGAGGGAAGTAGGGATGTTTGGGGTTCTGGTGCCCAGGGAGTTTTTCCATTTTCTCTGCCCCGGGCACCTTGGAGAATTGGTGTTCCCTAAATTTAGAGCTGTGAAGCGCAAAGACTAATGGAGGTTAACTAGGGTAGATGTCCTTACCACACATTTAATAAAAATAGAGTAGAATTATGCAAGTATGTAGATAAGCTAATCATCTGACCTAATCAGCAATGCAGATTTTTAAAAGCCTTTCTAATTACTTCCTCGACTTGGCTGAAGGTATGGGTAAAAAGAGTTTCTCAGCATGATGGCAGCAGATGTATTTCATAATATTTATTGAAAATATTGGAAAGAAATCCTCAATTATAATGTTCCTAAAAAGTACATCAGAAAAGATATCATATTTAACATATTTTAAACTTTCATTAAGATATAAACATAACATAATTCGGATGATCAACTCTCACATCAGTTTTAGGGAATCTTTCAGACAGCTAGACTTTAACTTGCAGAGCCAAATTGCTCATAGATTAACTACTGTCTCTCTCTTCCCTTTTTATTTTTGTCTTTTTAGGGTCGCACCTACAGCGTATGGAGGTTCCCAGGCTACGGGTCAAATTGGAGCCGTAGCCACCGGCCTACACCACAGCCACAGGAATGTCAGATCCGAGCCACCTCTGCAACCTGCACCACAGCTCACGGCAGCGCTGGATCCTTAACCCACTGAGCAAGGCCAGGGATCGAACCTGTATTCTCATGGATGCCATTCAGATTCGTTTCTGCTGAGCCATGATGGGAACTCCTGCCTCTCTCTTCCTTGAGTTCTATTATTTATCTATGAGAGCTCTAGTTGTCTTGGTCAAAATGAGGCCACCAGAATGTTCTCTTTACTTGGGCTGTTTGTTCATTTGGTATCTCGGCAAGGGCATCTTAGTGCAATGATGTTTTAAGAACTTTCAGTGTTACATCATTGATGTTTTCAGGTGTATATGTACCACCACACAATGCGTGATGTGGAAGCCTAGGTAGGTCTGATCCTCATTTTCATAGTTGAATGTGACCAGTTGTGAACAACTGGTAAATGAATCCTTTTATACCAGGATTGCCCCAGAGGAAACTTTGTGTGAATTCCTGGTCAAAATGCCTGTATCATCTTTGTATCCTGGGCTCCCTGAGTGTAGATTGTTCATCTTTACCTTCCATTCTGTGAGCTGCTCAGTGTCTTTCCAGGACATTCATGTAATAGAAGTTAGTCTGACGCAGTTTCGGTTGCCTATAGCCTAAATAAATCCTAAAGGATTTGATGCCTTCAGTGCCCTTGGAATGACTGACTGCTTAAGTAGCTCTCTGCTATTGAAGGGTTGTGGACCTGGTTACTTTTCCTCTGCCAAAGGTGTCTCCAGCATCCTTCTCCTAAGGAATCGTCACGATCAGATGGGAGCAGTCTTTGTTCCCACCAAATGGTACAGAGACAACATTCAAGAACTCTTAATGAGCATCACTGCATCATTCCTGGTATTTGAGAAAGTGAATGCTGAATCAGTGGGAGCCGTGAGTGCTGAGGCACGTGACAGTGTCTTGTGCTATTTGAAGATGGAACCGAAAAGTACAGATAATCCATCGTGTGATTTCGTTTCTTTCCTGGTGACTTTGAAACGAGAACATAGTTAATTGCAATAGAAAGCCATCAGATCGAACACCTTTATATCCAGACGCTTAAACCTCTGGGTCATTTTCTCAGCCTGCTATTGACACTTGTTGAGGGGCCCCGACTCTCCTGTATATTGTAGGATGCCTAGCAGCATCCTTGGCTTCTGCCTGCGAGATGCTGTAGCAAGTCCCTCCCCTCAAGTTATAGCAAATCAGTGTGTCTGTAGACATTGTCAAAGGTGCCTTGAGTAGGCAGATTTGTTATTAGCAAAGGGCCACTGCTTTAGGTTAGTTTCATTATTTTCTCTTTCCTTTAACCAACATTGGTGAAGCATTTCCATTATGCAAAGCATACTTGATATGTTTATACTTACAGGCAGCATGTATGTTAAGTACATGAGCACACTAGGTTCAACAGATTTAAGTTGCAAATTTAGTTAGAAATATGTCCAGACTCTCAAGGTATGATTTTGTTTTGTTTAGGATTTTTTTTTTTTTTTTTTTGCTTTTTAGAGCCGCACCTGTGATATATGGAGAGTTCCAGGCTGCAGGTCGCATCAGAGCTGTAGCCGCTGGCCTATACCAGAGCCACAGCAACGCAGAATTCGAGCTGTGTCTGCAACCTACACCACAGCTCATGGCAACACCGGAACCTTAACCCACTGAGCGAGGCCAAGGATCAAACCTGCAACCTCATGGTTCCTAGTTGGGTTCGTTTCTGCTGCGCCACAACGGCAACGCCTGGTTTTTCTATTCATAATGTAAATGTTAGGTCGAATCATAACAAATCGTCTTTTGTGCGTTAAAAAAATACCAGCGTTTCCCTGTGGCTCTACCTAAGGTACAATGAACAGTAACAAAACAAACAAACAAAAAAGACTGGAGAAAAATGTGAAATTGTAAGTGGACCCAAATGTCACTGAAACCATGATTTTAAGTGCATTATGCTTTTCTTTGCAACTAGTGGTGGTTTTAGAAATCTTTTGTAGGCAGCTTTGAAGAGCAGAAATCTGGTTGGAGCTGGCCGGGAGTTGAAGTCATGTATTTTAGCAATGCCATTATGTAGCTAGTGCTATACTTTGAATTGAGAAGGTGTGCATCTTGGCTTGAGGTGTGTGGGCTGATGGAAGTCCTAGGTGGTGGTGGCTGAAGCTGTTCCTGAGGAGAAGAAAGTGGAAGTGAAGTCTATTTGTTGAAAAGTATGCATGAATGTATTAAATGTTGATGTAATCCTCTCATTTGAAAGAATCCCATGGTCCTGATGCCCGGAGGTCAGGACCCCAGGCTGTTTCTGGCTTTAGCAAGTTTGGGGCGGGAGGAGATGCTTATCTGAAATGCCTTTTTGGAAAATGAGATTAGGATAGAGATGAAGGGTGCTTTCTTTTTTTTTTATTACTCAATGAATTTATTACATTTATAGTTGTACAATGATCATCACAATCCAGTTTTATAGTCTTTCCATCCCACATCCCCAGCGCATCCCCCCCACCCCCCACACTGTCTCCTTTGGAAATCATAAGTTTTTCAAAGTCTGCGAGTCAGTATCTGTTCTGCAAAGAAGTTCATTCTGTCCTTTTTTCAGATGTCACATGTAAGTGATAGCATTTGATGTTGGTGTCTCGTTATCAGACTGACTTCACTTAGTGTGGTCATTTCTAAGTCCATCCATGTTGCTAAAAATGCTGTTACTTTTAATGGCTGAGTAGTATTCCATTGTGTATATGTACCACATCTTCTTGATCCGCTCCTCTGTCGATGGACATTTAGGTTGTTTCCATGTCTTGGCTATTGCAGATAGTGCTGCAATGAACATTGGAGGACATGTGTTTTCTCGAGTTGTGGTTTTCTCTGGATAGATGCCCAGGAGTGAGATTGCTGGATCAGAAGCACTTTCTAGCACATATAAACACGTTAAAAATGCTGCTACTTCTGTCATTTTCCTGCACTCAGATCTCCACTTAGAGCAGTAATGAACTGCAAGACAGTCATTCACTCGAGTATGAAAAATACGTAAACCTTTATGTGAGCCTTGTAAACCTTGCTCTTCTTTCAGCTTCTGATGAGAGCTATAAGCAAAGAAACCCTCCTCTCCCTCCGGCTCTCCACCTTTCAGGGAAAGTGCTGATGTGCAGTGAAGTGGCCAGAACTCTGGCAGCAGAAGCAAGAAGAAGCCAGAGGGTGAATCAGTAACTCATGAGCGACTTAATCAGCTTCTGACCACTCAGAAGCACGTAATCTGGTGGATGGGATGATTTCTGTTCTGTAATGATCCCCTGAAACTGCCGAGAGCTCTGTGGAGCTTTTGTACATCAGGTGAACCAGGGAAAAGCATCAGTGCGTGCTCAGCCCATAAAATCCGTCGCTTTCGCTAATTCCTGGGATTTCTAGAGAATTCCATGTGTGTGATATACACAGAAGAGACAGTCCATGCTTGATGTTGGTCCAGGACAAGGGTAATTTTCTGCACACTAATTTTAATTCGTTATATATGCCTTTTTTTCCCAGCACAAATGGACCCCCGAGGCCTATCTCCCAGACAAAGTAAAAGTGACAGTGATGATGATGACCTGCCAAATGTGACCTTAGATAGCGTTAATGAAACTGGATCTACGGCCCTTTCCATAGCCAGAGCAGTACAAGAGTAAGTATCACATTCTCAGGATGCAATAAGAATTGCCAAGGTGTTCAATGGATAATGGAAACAACACCATCTCCTGTTCCCCAGACATGTCATTCTAGCTCTGAGTGGGCACACGTGTCAGCAGCCTCTTTCCACTCAGCCTTGTGTTCTTTGGGAGGAGATGAGAGGAAACGTGGAGTATTTTCCGAAGCTGAATATTGGTGTTTTGAATAGAGATGAGACTTCTTCCTTAATACGTTCTGCCCCTTCTCCTTAACTCTGAAAAAATATGTATTGTTCTTTTTCAATGTCACTCTCCAGTGATCACATCATGCTCATTATTTGTATAGAGGAGTCAAGAGCAATAAAATATGACAAACATTATTATCTTGGGTTGGTAGGAAAGTACTAAATCGCTTTTTTGAAATTTTATGTTTGGAAGGTAACATGTCACTCCTTTGAAAAATTCAAATCCTATGCAATTGGATCTTTTCGCCTTTAACTATAACACAGGTTTAGATTTTAGCTCTTGTTTATTAAAAAAAATTAGCTGCTTTTTCATCATTGTTAATTCTGTATCTAGAATTGAACCTTTAACTAGTCCCTGTAAATCTTTTCTCTAGCATAATTTTTAATAATGTAATCTTGAAAGAAGAGGATTTAAATTAAGCCACTGGAGTTCCCGTTGCAGCTCAGCAGGAACAAGCCCAAATAGTACCCATAAGGATGAGGCTTTGATCCCCAGTCTTGCTCAGTGGGTTAAGGATCCGGCATTGCTGTGGCTATGGTACAGGCCGGCAGCTGTAGCTCTGATTTCACCCCTAGCCTGGGAACTTCCATATGCCGAGGGTGTAGCCCTAAAAAGCAAAAAAAGAAAAGGCCACTGTTCACTGTTACTGCTGACACACAACTTAACACTTTATTTAAAATGATCTTAGTAACCTCCCATATGTTAATTCCTTTTTCCCAAATAAAGACAAAATATTTACTCTTTTTCATGCATTAGGCCATGAAATTTTTTTAAAAAAAATTAAGGCATTTTCGAATTTAAAGCTTGTGTGTGTGTGTGTGTAAAATGAATAATAGATCTTTATGTTATATAGTTAATATGTATATTATGTATTTACGTATGTATGTCTATGTATATAAACAAAGATATATATTAGAGGAAACAGGATATAGAGAATGTAATGAAGTATGCAGTCAGAAAGATTTGGATTCAAAATCACATTCAGGTTCTCCATAGCCATGTGACATGTAGCCGGTCAGCTACCCACTCAGATGTTTCTTCGTCTGTAGCAAGAAAGAATACGTCCTTACAGGACCTTTGGGAGGGCGTGACACAGTTACCAGGCGTGAAAAGTGAATTGCAAAGGTCTGACAGATGGAAGCCTCGAGGAAGGGTGAAATTATATTATTATTAGTGGGAGCAATAACAGTAATAGTGTGTAGTCTAAGTACACAGCAACTAGGAAGTATAATATTACAAGGGTCTCTGCTAATTTTGCAAATGAAGACAGACGAACGGAGAAGTTCAATGACTTGTCCAAAGTCATATAATAAGTGGTGACAAGACCACGTTTAGGATTTCAAACTCCCCAAACAGATCTTTTTCTAAGAGTGCCTGTAATGTCTATTACCAATCATATTCTTCCACCCGAACATATATAAGACACTTTTTTCTGGGAGCTCCCGTCATGGCTCAGCGGTTAATGAACCTGAATAGTATCTATGCGGACATGGGCTCGATCTCTGGCCTCGCTCAGTGGGTTAAGGATCCAGCATTGCTGTGAGCTGTGGGGTAGGACACAGACAAGGCACGGATCCCGAGTTGCTGTGGCTGTGGCTGTGATGTAGGTCAGCAGCTGTAGCTCTAATTCGACCCCTAGCCTGGAAACTTCCATATGCTGTGGGTGCAGCCCCCAAGAGACACAAAAAGAAAAACAAAAAAAAAAAAACCAAACTCCCCCCCCCCCAAAAAAAAACCACGTTTTCTCTCATTTGTTCAAATATCTGGTTGTGGTAACTTAGTTTCTCCAAAGCCAATGTTAAACTGAGGCATTAAATCAGAGGGGTGGCTGAGATCGTATTTAAGTGCTGGCAATGCCGCTTGCCTTATCCCCAATTCAGTGACAGCACAGCGATTGTGGTTTTGTGGGAGCTAAATCTTAAGATCAAGGATTCCATGTTCTCAGCTTTAAATTAGACTAAATAATGATATGGTTCAATTCTGAAATGAATCATAAGTTCTACAGACATTTTAATCATTTTGTTTTCCTAGTCATTATATATATAACCTGTATATGTGTTATAGTTTTATCTGTTTCTCTTATTTCAAACTATAAAGTTTGACCCTGTGATTATTAAAATCTAGGTGATGCTTACTCCATTTTGAGCTTCTAGAGCAAATCATGGTATTAACGTCTTAAATATAACCATTTTGTGTGCTGTTAATATAATGTGCTTATAACATGAGTATATTTTAAGGTGAATCTTTAAATAGCAGCCTCAAAAACTGGAGCTTCATTTTCAACATAACCTCTCCGATATGCTTTGTTGAAAACATTTGTAAGCCACAATATTTTGTTCTCACTGTGCATATGCCTGCCTTTATTACTGTTACAAAAATTGCATGTGTATCTAGGGAAATGCCAGATTCATTATTCATGTGAGTGTTTTCATTAAACGATTAGTAAAGAATACTGAGCTGTCACTTGGGAAGCCCAGGAATGCCAGGACCCATCAATAGTTAATTAACCATCATTCAAGAAGGAGCATGTGGAGTTCCCATTGTGGCGCAGCGGAAATAAATCCAGTTAGTATCCAGGAGGATGCGGGTTCGATCCCTGGCCTCACTCGGGGGTTGGGTATCCAGCATTGCCGTGAACTGTGGTGGTAGGTCAAAGACATGGGCTTGGATCCCAAGTGGCTGTGGCTGTGGCTGTGATGTAGGTTGGCAGCTATAGCTCTGATTCGACCCCTAGCCTGGGAACTTCCATAAACCACAGGTGTGGCCCTAAAAACCAAAAAAAAAAAAAAAAAAAAAGGGAGTATGTGTGTGTAAACACTGAGAAGAGCTAAAATACTATTAGATGAATCGAAAAAAAATCTTCTACAGAGATCTCTTAATTATAGGTACATTCCAAAACTTAAAATAATGTACTGAGGAAAATTTTATTCTGGGGTAAATAATACATAGTCCTTGTTAAAGAGTTTATTTTAAAAATCTATACTTAGGTTTACCTGAAGTTCACTTTCAAGTGAACATGTCTTGCTCTTTTCTTAATTTCTCTTTGATTTTTTTAATGCATATCTCTGTTTCACTATGAATTTCTCTTCCTTTTCTTTTTGCCTTTGGGTCTTGATGCTTTCTGTTAACTCAAAAGCTGCCAAACCAACAAAAACCATTCTAGGATTCTATGATCAATAAAATACTGCATCAGGAAGTTCCCATTGTGGCTCAGTGGTAATGAACCTGACTAGTATCCATGAAGATCGCGGGTTCAACCCCCAGACTCCCTCAGTAGGTTAACCTACTAAGGATCACTCAGTAGGTTAAAGCATTGCTGTGAGCTGGGGAGTAGGTCACAGATGCAACTCGGATCCTGCATTGCTGTGGCTGTGACAGGCTGGTGGCTACAGCTGTGCTTCGACCCTTAGCCTAGAAACCTCCATATGCTGCAGATGTGTCCCTAAAAAATATAAGTAAAATAAAATAATGTATCAGATAATAAGAGGATAGACCATCATCTTGGCATGTACAAGATGCAAGGGTTTCTAAAGACATCTGTGGATCTGTTGCTGGCACTTGCAGACCTTTCCTAAGAGGTGACAAGGATGTCTACAAGTAGAGAGGTGATGAGATCAGGTTCATATGTGCAGTACAGGAGGCACATTTTAAAAGCCCTGTGCAACCAATATGCTGTGGTCTCTCCAATTGAAGCCATGGTTTAGGAAGGGTTCAAAGGCTGGCCTTTTGTCTCATGGGCCACCAGTGCAGGGTCCTGGAAGAGAAGGAAGAAGATAACACAGGAGGGGATTAGGGAAGTCTGATGCTGGAGAGGAACAGAACTGGCCTCGTGCGAGGCCAGCCCTTCCAACAAGATGCTCATCCTCAGGTGAATGTCTCCAACTCCATCTCTTCTTTGTCTCCTTTCCCATTCGGGCTCATAACTTTGCTTCATGCAATCGTCATAGCTTGAATTTTTAATTTGGTGGCTTTTAAAATGACATTAATCTAGTTACATAGCATAAACTTTCATATGCTAATAAATGTTTTCTAAATACTGGCTATTATGCATTTTGCTGGAATTTAAAATGAACCTTTATTCAGTCTTCCATTTAAAAAGTTTTCCTTCGGTTTAAAATGCGGAAGTTGCTAGTCAACATTGCATCCTCCTCAAATGTATTTAGATAATCTTGTCCTTAAATAAGAGAGAGAACGCTGCTTGGTGGCTAGAGCAGCAACCTACGTTCTCCTTGATTTAAATAGATTTTTGAAGTGAGGCTCTTGAAATATGCTTGGCCCAATCATTTCAACTGTTTTTGTTGATTCCCTCACTTTCCCATTTATCAGCTCAGTGTCAGTGAATGCAGATCAGTGGAAAGAACCAACTTTGGAGAAGTCCACAGACAAACTCTTCCGTTCTTGTGTTTCAACTTGTAGAGACACTATCAGGGTCAGAGACCATGTATCTAGTAGTTCTGACAAATCCAAATTTCAGCAATTCATGGAACATCTGTTTTGCTTCGGTCTGGGTTATCTTTTTTTTTTTTTTTTTTTCCTCTGATGCTAAAATAGGGTCATTACCTTTAACTACTTGACAAACATAATTATGAAATAAGTGTTTGGAAAAAGAGAGGTACAGGCACATGATTAGAGCAAATTATTATAATTAACTCAACCCCTATGCAAAACAATGATATTTTTCAAATAGGTAAAATTTAGCTCTCTTACTGAGAGCCTCTAGCTTCTGTACCCCTTTCTCTTCTTTTTCTTTAAGTCCCAACACTCATCTGCCTCATTTGTTGATGTGTGTAGACTAATGATCAACTTCCTTCAGACTAAAGTGTAGATGAGTAAGAATCTCAGAAAGAGGGTCCCACTCAGAGGTTAAATGTCTCTTTAACCAGGAACATGCCTTCAACCAAAAGAAGGAAGATCTAGATATGACAGTTCTGGGAAGAGTGAAGTGGAGTGAAGTAGAGGATGGGGAAGCAGATGAAGACATGAAGGAAATGGACCTGTTTTTTTTCTCAGTGTCTGTTTTTGCAGGATTGGTAAATGCATATGCCTGTTTAACTCACACCCGTATCTGAGTATTCCACCTTCTCTGATCTTGATTATACCTCTCAGAGGGGAAAAAAAAAGCCGCATAAATTTGTAGCGTTAGTAGCTTTTGGCTTCGCTTAGCATCCATTCCTAGTATTGGCACCTGTTAAAGGGTAGCCTCTTTACATGGTTCCGTGTCCTGTCGGTGTTGATTACATTTAAGCTAATCAAAACATGGTCTTCCTCCCCCTGCTTTTATTATGTTGCTTGTGTGAAGTCTCCTTCTTCTTAGAGGAAAATGATTTGTGAATTCTGGAAATGGAGAGTCGTATCTTTATTACGCTTTCACTTGGGTGCTCTTTGAAAGAAGACAAGGTCGCAATTTGGATATCCTGTTGTTTTCTTCTGACTATTGCTGGCTCAGACATCATGGTTCTTAATTTAGAAAGCTGCAGCTGATGATCAAAGAAGGGTCAGAAATCTTGGATGTTTTTAGGTTTGGTGTTTTTTTTTTTTTTTTCATTTTTCTTATTTTAAAATTCTTGGTCTTTGTTTCTTGATCTCCTCATTTATGACTGCATTAATGTCTTTTAAATTACAGCAGAGACTAGCCCTAGAGATAAAGAAGAAAGAAAACAAAAGAACTCTTATTGACTGCCTACTTTCAGGCAGATTTTATGAAAACTCATATCGTTTTCATTTAGTTTGCCCTATGCTCCCGTTTTTATTGCACAAATAAAGAAACAGAGTTTCCACTTTGGTACAGTGGGTTAAGAATCCAACTGCAGTTGCTCGGGTCATGGTGCAGAGGAGTGGCTTCAATCCTGGGTCTACGCAGTGGGCTAAAGGATCCGGCATTGCCGCAGGTGCACCTGGGGTTCATTCTCTGGTGGGGAGCTTCCATATGCCGTGGGTGTGGCCATAAAAAGCAAAAGAAACAGAAGCCCACAGATGTTTACTGTATCCTCGGAGGTCCTACCGTTGGTGATGTACAAAGCCTATTTTGAAATCCAAGTTTGTCTGACTGTAAACCAGTCAGAAGGAAACTCCTGTTTTTATGTCATGCCTTTAAAATCTCTTAAACCATAACAGTCTAAAATTAGCAGTGTTTTTTTTTTGAGCTTTGAATCCCAATAAGAATGTAACTTTTGGAGTTCCCATTGTGGCCCAGTGGTAATGAACCAGATTAATATCCATGAGGATGCGGGTTTAATCCCTGGCCTCACTCAGTGGGTTAAGGATCTGGCATTGCTGTGAGCTGTGGAGTAGGTCACAGATGCAGCTGGGATCCCACCTAGCTGGGCTGTGGTGTAGGCTGGCAACTGCAGCTCTTATTCAGCCCCTAGCCTGGGAACTTCCATAGGCTGTGGGTGTGGCCCTAAAAAGACCCCCACCCCCCCAAAAAAAAGAAGCTATAGGGAGTTCCCATTGTGGCTTAGCGGGTTAAAGACCTGACATCATGTCTGTCAGTATACGGGTTCCATCCCTGGCCTCCCTTAGTGGGTTAAGGATCTGGAGGTGCAGCTTGGATCCCACGTTGCTTTGGCTGTGGCATAGGCTGGTAGCTGCTGCTCCAATTCTACCCCTAGCCTGGAAACTTCCATATGCAGCAGGTGTAGCCAAGAAAAGGATAAAAAGAAGCTACATTTTTTATTTAACAAGCCTAATGTGTTTGAAACCTTCAAATCCCCACTTCACGTCTTACCAAAGAAATAGCTTTGATTCGAATCTTACATGGATGTCTAGCTCTCTGATGGACTAATGATAGACAGCATGGCTGATGGGTTGCTGCGCTCGGGTAAATTTGAGGGGTATTTGCTCTTTGGCCAGGGAGATAAACACTTTATGTTGTTCCCCTCCTAAGTGAGGTTAGAAAAAGCTCCTGGTTTTGTTAATGAACACAGGTAAAGTCTAAAGGGTATGCTTAGCTTTCGTCAGCCCACCATTCTTGCACGACTAACACAAAAGTTAAAGATAATGATCACTGAGTAACTCAGTCCCTGGGTATTTAATAGCAAGATGGAGACTGTTTACCCTCATGCATAGTCCCTTTTATCTGCTTGGATGGGACAACGTTGGTCCCTCTTTCAATTAAGAAAAGTGTGATCAGTTTTTGATAATCGTTTGATATTTGACCTGTTTTGTGAATTAGCAAATTAAGTCATGTCTTCATTCAGTGAATAATTTAATACATTTATTCAACCCTGTGTTTCATGCTGGGGATACAGGATGACTAGTTCAGAGTACCTTACACCAAGGAGCTAGAATCAAGATACATGAGATGAATTCAAGCACAATGGGATAAAAGCATGAAGGAAAGGCAGGGAAAAAGCACATAAGTTGGTCTGGAATAGATGAGAGTGTTGATGTGTGTAGGGTGTTTGGTTCGTAGTGATCGGTGTGAAGAAAGTGTGGCAGAGAGCTAGGAGATGAAGCTACTTGGGAGGTGGGTAGGAACTTGGTTGTGAAAGATGAATTTATTCTGTAGACAGTGGGGAGGCATCAATAGTTTTTAGATGGGAATGGCATCAACAACTTTGTGCTTTACAGGTGTCAGTCTTAAGGAAGCTGGGTATGGTCGTGCAGGTTGAACACTGCACATCCCAAAGCTTGCCATTTACAGTAAAGTCTATATGGGGATACAGAACAGCAGCGCCTAGCTGCATGCAGCTTCCATGGTTAGACCCAAATATATATTGATGTGGTATAAAGATATATTGATACATAGGAAAGCACCCATTGTTCTCAGTGGTAACGAACTAGACTAGTGTCCATGAGGATGAGGGTTCGATTCCTGCCCTCACTCAGTGGGTTAAGGATCCTGTGTGGCTGTGAGCTGTGGTATAGGTCGCAGACGTAGATCTGGCATTGCTGTGGCTGTGGCATAGGCTGGCAGCTGCAGCTCTGATATGACCCCTAGCCTGGGAACTTGAACTTCCATATGCCATGAGTGTGGCTCTAAACAATATATATATAGATAGATAGATAAATAGATAGAAAGAAAGATAAAGAACTTTATACATAAACATCTTTATATGTATACATATACATCTCTTTCCATATATGTGTATAAATATAAATGTATATACATATGAATACTCTTGTGTCCATACATATAAGACTTTCCAGTATATTGGCTACTCAGAGGGCAGATAGCATGTCCTAGTCCTCCTTGTATCTCCAGAGCTGCTCGCACAGCACCTGACTAGGTACTTTTTTAAATACTAGAACAGCATTGAATAGAATAGACAAAATCACTGATTTCCTGGTGCTTATGTTCTAGTGGAGGGGGTAGGAGGAAACAGACCATAAGCATATAATACCTCTGAAGAAAGTAAGTGCTGTGGAGGGAAGGGAAGCAGGACTTGGGTGCTGGGAAGTGTGGAGGTGGTAGGCAGTTCACATAAGGCATTTAAAGACGTCTCTGAGAGATTATATGTTTGGAGAGACCTAAAGAGGCATGAATGAGGTCAAGTCACAAGGATACCTAAAGGAACTGCACTCCAGGCAGAGGGAATCACAGATTCCTCTAAGGGAGGAATATTCTGGAATGTATAAACTCACTGACCACTAGAGATTGTTAATGAGAATTCCTTAATTTTACAGAAGAAACCAAGCTCCATAAATGCCAACTAGTTATTCTAACATCCATCCCATCCCTAGGGAGAGGGAGTCAGGACTAAATCTCTTCATCCACTCAGGCTCTTCCTTCGAGGCTCTGAGGAAAGTCATCTTTTTCTAAGGGAAACTGCAGTTATTTAACCAAAACAAAAATCAGTGAACACACACAAACAAAAAGTAAATACAAAACAACTTTTTTTTTTTTAAATTTCAAAATGTGTGTTTCCTTTGTACATACTTCTTTTTGGTCTGGGTTCTTGAAATCTAATTTTGTATCCCTTGATAAGTCAAAAGTATTTATTATCCTAGAAAGGTTTTTTTTTTTTTTAATGTACATTATCACTAATGGTTCCATTAGTACTTTTTCCCTGAAAATCATGCAACTGTAGTGTAAGTGAGAGCTTATCCTCAGAATTTTTTGTGCATGAATCTTTTTGGTGATTAAAAAGTCATATAAAATAAAAGTTTCCGTCTATGAAAACTACTAAACAGATGTTGCGGTTTTAAGAGTGATTTATGTCTCATCTCTGTGGTAGGCATTTTATAGTCTATGTATAATGCTGCACGGTGGGTTTGACCTCCCCCCAACCCCAACTGAACTGAACATCTTCTTTTGATATACTATGGATATAAACAGATTATTTGTTTGGCTCTCCTAACCACTTGGAAATTGTTAACTGAATGTTGATTTATTTTTTAAACTGCCATGCCTCATTCTAATGGGAATTAATTACTCCTTGGTGATCAATTTCAAAATAAATAGGAATCAAACTTTTTAAAGGCAAACCTCTTATTTTTTATTTTTTAATTAGGGAATTCCAAAGTTACATCATAGATAGAATGGATGAGCTACTTTGAGAGTGGCTGTGTATTTTTGCTAGTTTTATATATTTTTTAAAAAATTTAGTGCTAGTAATTACTGAGATGACTCACAATTTAACATCTAGTAATATTTCATGTGACCGTACAGCATACACAAAACTGATTTCAAGTATTAACTGCCACTTGCTTGACGTACCTCCCCATGTGAGATCTTCGTGTAGCTTTTTTCTTGCTTTGTGTCCTACCAAAAATCGCATTGTAAATTCATGTATACCATTTATATTTCTCGTGCATATATTCGTAATGAGTGTGACTAGGGAGTATAGGTAGTCATTTCTCATGCATTTTTGATGTGTGTTGACACAGATACTCAGTGATGATGTTGAAATATTAATAAGTTTCTCTACAAGTTCCCAGAACTATTCATCATTCTTTCATTTAATAATATAGTTGGAGAGAGTACACAAGATAGAAAACCACACTGTAATATATTTGGAATTAACTCCATTCACCAGGATATAATCTCTTCCATTTTCAGTCGAATGTTCTAGACACTCTCTCCTCTTATTACTCCTCATGAGTTATAGCCATTGTACCATAATTTTCCTTCACTTTATAGCACTCTCTGACACTTGAAACTCATTGAATACATTTACTTACATGCATCAAATGAAAGTAGGAAATTGAAGGGTATGCTTTCATGGAGAATCTGCTGCTGTATAGAAAAAGATGACATTGAAAAAGATAGCTTGGAAGAGTGAATCTTAGGTTGACGTTTTACCATGTTAATTGTGCCATCTATTTCTACAATCACAAAGTTGAGGGTCTCCACCCAATTGAAATCTCGTCCATCACACATTATGGCTTATTCTAAAAATTAAAGCCCCAACCATGTGCAATTAGTGTAGTAAAAATGCCATCAAGTTTTGATACTATTTCTGGTTAATCTTCTGAAAAATTATTCACATGGGGGAAAGAATTCCAAACTTTAAATTATAAAATAAAATTGATTCCGTCAATTAATTCTGTCGAAGTATAGTTTAAAAGTTATCTGATAAATCGTGAGTGTTATGTCTACTGATGGAAAAGAAAATCTACTATATAAAAACTGAAGTTTTGAATTCATTTACAAGTAATTATATATTCTTAGCTAAAATGATCATTCTCTCAACCTAATGTTTAATATTAGACTGAGACAAATAATATTTCTAGGTACAATTTTGCATCATTTTTGATCATTTGAATTCAGTTTTATCTATTTATCTTCCTATCTACATATCCTTTCAAGTACTGATTAATGTTACTTTTGGTTGCAAATAACAATAAACCTTGCTAGAGAACTTAAACATGGAGTTATTTTTCTGGTTAAACAAGAAGACTGGAGTAAGCAAGACAGGTTGGTAGAGCATCCTCTGGTTTCTTTTCCTGTTTTGTTGTCCTTCAGTTGTTGGCTTGCTTTTCTGTGTCTCTGTGATATCTGTTGCCTCTCCAGATATCCTGCACTTGTAATTGTCAGAGGAGAAGTAAAAGCAAAGCGAACAAGCCAGAGGAATATACCAATCTACTCTGTGACTTAAAAAGCTTTCCCAAGAGACCCACCGTATGACTTCTGCTTATATATCTCATTGGCCAAAACTGGTTTAGATGTTTCTAATTGGAGTATGGCTAAGGAAAAGCAAAATGCGAACAAGACTTATTCATTTAACCAGTAATGTCTGCCACCAAACTTAAAGTTTAATTTAATACTTAAGAAAAATATGGCACCACCCCAAATTCAATATGAAGGTTCTTTTTTCTATTATTGTCACTATAATGTTTTGTAAACCCATCATCCCAAAACTCAGTGGCACACTACCTTAAAACATTTACTTCTCTCTCATGCATCATCCAGTCATTTGGAGCAGCTCTGCAGGTTGTTGGAGCAGCACTGTTCACTCACTTTTCTAAACCCAAAGGACAATCCAGGGCATGTTTGTCTCACAGCGGTAGCTAGAGCACAAGAGGGCAAGCCATATCATGAAAACAAATTTTAAGCCTCCGTGCAAGTCATTCAACTGCCAGCGTCCCATTGGCCAAAGCAAGTCACATGACCAAACCCAGCATCAGTGGGATGGGCAAATACATGCCCTTCCTGGAGATTCAAAGCTTTAGGAGAGTGATGACTAATGTATTGATCTTGGGGGTGGGGGTGAAATGGCTGTTGTTTACAGAAGCAGTTGGAATTAATTTATGTGGATTTGAAATTTCATTTTCTTTCTTTTTTTTTTCCTTTTAAGGGCCACACCTGTGACATGTGAAAGTTTCCAGGCTAGGGGTGGAATCACAGCTGTAGCTGCCATCCTATACCACAGCCACAGCAACATGGGACTTGAGCTGCATCTGCCACCTGCACCACAGGTCACGGCAACACCGGATCCTTGAGCCACTGAACGAAGTCAGGCATCAAACCTGAATCCTCATGGATCCTAGTCAGGTTCATTACTGTTGAGCCATGACGGGAGCTCCTGAAATGCTGTTTTCTAAGTTTAGGAAATTTTAGTCATGTTTTCATGAAATTTCTAGATGGCCCTTGTGGATCTCATAAATTGTTCTTTCTGTACCTACTTAGTGATGTATTTTTAAAAAATCAATAATTACAAGTACATTTTTAAATTTTTTCATCTTCTGCCTTTTTCTAGGGCCACACCCATGGCATATGGAAGTTCCCAGGCTAGGGGTCAAGTCAGAGCTGTAGCCACTGGCCTACACCACAGCCACAGCAACTCAGGATCCGAGCTGAGTCTGCGACCTATACCACAGCTCATGGCAACGCCAGATCCTCAACCACTGAGCAAGGCCAGGGGTTGAACCCACAACCTCGTGGTTCCTAGTCAGAGTTATTAACCACTGAGTCACCATGGGAACTCTACAAGTACAATTTTTGAGTCTTGATGTGTGGATTTGATCATGTAAAAACTCTTACCCCAGGGTTTATCGTCTCACTTTTTTTTTTTTTTTTTTTTTTTTGCCAAGTGTAATAGAGTGGTGTTACAAAAGTGGTATAACAAAAATGTGGCACTTACCAAGAGGCTGATTCCAGCTGAATGAGCAAAATCTGTGAAATGGAATTATGTTCAATCTCTACACTCAAATTAACACTGATTAACCTTTTATGGTGCACAAAATGACAAAAAGTAACTCAGCTAACGTGGCTTTCCCCTTGATTTCTGAAATTAGATAGCTATGGGCTGTTATAGTGACAACATACAAAATGTAAAATCGAAGCTATTATACAAATAATTGGAGATAAAATCTTTGAGCTAAAATTTCATGACCTTTCAGAAGAAAAAAAAATGTGTTTTGGTCATCATTTCTACATCTATTCTCTGCTTTGTTCTGTATGTGTAATCATTATTCCAAATGAGAAAAAACATGGAATTGATTCTTGTAGTTTCCATTTTCTAAGGAAAATAATAAAACTCATTTTAAGTTGTACCTTTAGAAAAGCTTTTCCTATATATGATAATAAAATGCGAACAAGGAAATCAATTAGAAAAAAATAAATGGTGTTCTTATAACCAAGAGATTAGAGTATCTTGTTGTCAGCTTGTATTGAGTAGATTATTTTATGAAGTTAAAATATTAATTTTTCACTCTAGCTTTTTTCTCTTTATTTAATTATT
Organism: Sus scrofa; assembly: GCF_054392235.1. Lineage (NCBI taxonomy): Eukaryota > Metazoa > Chordata > Mammalia > Artiodactyla > Suidae > Sus > Sus scrofa. The sequence goes on along the minus strand of NC_139393.1, from coordinate 53,112,072 downwards.
CAGTGAATTTTATTACATTTACAATTGTACAATGATCATCACAACCCAGTTTTATAGCATTTCCATCCCAAACCCTCAGTGCATCTCCCCACCCTCCAACCTGCCTCATTTGGAAACCATAAGTTTTTCAAAGTCTGTGAGTCAGTATTTGTTATGCAAAGAAGTTCATTGTGTCCTTTTTTTATATTACACATGTCAGTGAAAACCTATGATGTTGGTGTCTCACTGTCTGACTGACTTCACTTAGCATGATAATTTCTAGGTCCATCCATGTTGCTGCAAAGGCTGTTATTTCTTTCCTTTTAATGGCTGAGTAATATTCCACATCTTCTTGATCCACTCCTCAGTCGATGGACATTTAGGTTGTTTCCATGTCTTGGCTATTGAAAATAGTGCTGCAATGAACATTAGAGTACATATATCTTTTCGAGACATGGTTTTCTCTTGATAGATGCCCAGGAGTGGGATTGCTGGATCAAATGGTGGTTCTATTTTTGGTTTTCTAGGAAATCGCCATACTGTTTTCCATAGTGGTTGCACCAATTTACATTCCTACCAACAGTATGATAGGGTTCCCTTTTCTCCACACCCTCTCCAGCATTTACCGTTTGTAGATTTTTTGATGATGGCCATTCTGGCTGGTGTAAGGTAGTACCTCATAGTGGTTTTGATTTGCATTTCTCTAATAATGAGTGATGTTGAACATCTTTTCATGTGTTTTTTTTGTCCATCTCTGTGTTTTCTTTGGAGAACAACCCCATCAAAAAATGGGCGGAAGATCTAAACAGTTCTCCACTCTAGCTTATTTATGAGGCTTATTATTCAAGTAAAGTCAATAGACAGTAAATGTTTTATGATGTGAGACTGTCCAGCAAAATTAGAAATTTTCAAGAAAACAAACAAAACAGTTGTTGAATTAACAGCTTACTAAAATCAGCAAGGTTTTTAAAAATATATTTATAGTCTTGGCTTTTTACATTTTTTACCCGAGCTTCCATATCAACAGCTACTTTGAAACAAATGCGGGATTTCACAGATCTTGTTGTGTATTTCTTTAAAAGAGCAAGATTATCCTAATGTTTTAAAAGGGACTGCATGGGAGAAAAGGGAACCCTCTTTCACTGTTGATAGGAATGTAAACTGGTGCAGCCACTATGGACAACACTATGGAGTTTCCTTAAAAGCTAAAAATCAACTTCTCATATGATCCAGCAATCCCACTCCTGGACACATGTCTGGGAAAAACCCTAATTGGAAAATATACCTGTACCCTAATGTTTACAGCAGTAGTATTCACAATAACCAAGGCTAGGAAACAACCTAAATGTCCATCGACAGATGAATGGTTAAAGAAGATGTGGTACATTTGCATAATGGAATGGTACTCAGCCATAAGGAATAAGGAAGTAATTCCATTTGCAGCAACACAGATGGACCTAAACTTTATCATACTGGGTGGAGAAAGTCAGAGAAAGGCAAATACCATGTGATATCACTTATATGTGGACTCTCAAACATGATACAGTTGAATGTATCTGCAACACAGAAACTATGCTCACAGACACAGAAAACAAACTTGTGGTTACCAGAGTGGAAAGGGGTAGGGGAGGGTTGTTAAGAGTTTCGGTTACAAGAAACAAACAAACAAAAAGAGTTAAACAGCAGAGAAAAGTTGCTTGTGCCTAAATATCTGATTCAGTTTCCATGAGTAAGTTCTGAGGTCCCGAGCTGATTATGGCTCTTGCTTGTCATAGAGAAGTATAAGGGCAGTAGAGTAAAAGTAACGGCTATCCCCTTAAAGTCTTGCAGACTAAATAAAATGGCCTCACTATAAAAAAAAATGCATGATAAATTATTAGTCATGAGAATGAGTAACAAGTTGGTCACATGCCCAAAAAACCAGGAAGACTATGTCGGAAGTTATTGAAGCAATTCAGACGTGAGCACCTCTGGGCTTGGGCCAGGGCTCCAGTTGTAGCTTTTGAACAGTAACAAAACCCCTAAGTGTTGTATTAAAAATGTAGTGCTTTATAAGTATCAGGTTTTTTTTATTATTATGTATCTCACAATGTCCCTTAATAGAACAGAAAGTGAATTATCTCATTTTATGGATGAGAAAAATAAGACTCAGGAAAGTTGGATACTTAGCAGGCATCATGGAACTAATAAAGAGTGATGCTAATGAGGCCTAACAGATACAATTTTCTACTACTTGTTAATGTTCCTTCCTGCATTCTGTCTTGAAGGAAAAGGATTGATGATCTATATTTTAAAGGAATAATTGTTAGTTTTGGTAATAACTAGGTTCTAAAGAATAAAATAAAGGCAGAAGAAATGGCCATGCCTTTGAACTGAATAATGTAATTGAGTGGAGTGGGCGGAGTTTGATGAAATGGCAAAACTTAAAATTGGAGCCATCCTGTTGGAATTTTGAGATCTAGAACTGGACTGATTAGAGAAAACTGGAAATGTAGAAAGATAGTCATTGGTCTAAGAATGACATTGAGGAGAAAAAAAACAAAAAAAACAAAAAAAGGAGTTCCCGTCACGGCTTAGTGGTTAACGAACCCAACTAGTATCCATGAGGACTCGAGTTCAATCCCTGGTCTTCTCAGTGGGTTAAGGATTCAGCATTAACATGAGCTGTGGTGTAGGTCACAGACTCAGTTCAGATCCCACATTGCTGTGGCTGTGGTGTAGACCGTCAGCTACAGCTCTGATTGGACCCCTAGCTTGGGAACCTCCATATGCCGAGGGTGCAGTCCTAAAAAGACAAAAAAAAAAAAAAAAAAAAAAAAAAAAAAGAGTGATATTGAGGTTTAAACACACTTATTTTAAAAATTCAGTTCAAAGGGTTTAATAATTGTATATGCATTTGTTCCTTTGTCCCTTGGTATCCATGGGGGTTGGTTTCAGGACCCTTGCAGACACCCAAATCCAATGAGACTCAAGTCCCTTATAAAAATGGCTTAGTATTGGTGTATAATCTATATAACCTCCTCCTTTATACTTACTTTAAATCATCTCTAGATTACTTACAATACTAATACAATGTAAATGTAATTTAAATATTTGTAAATACAGTGTAAACGTTATAGTTACCAGCTCCTGGTGAATTCAAATTTTGCTTTTTGGAACTTTTGGGAATTTTTATTTTTGTTTAGTATTTTCAATGCATGATTGGTTGAACCTACAAATGTGAAAGCCACGGATAGGGTGGGGGTGAGGTGGGGGTTGACTGTATGCGTACATCTGTAATGTAACCCAAATCAAGATATAGAACATTTTCATCACCCCAAAAGTTGCCTTCGTCCCCCTGGCGCCTCCAGTAAATTCACTGCCTCCTCCCAACCCCCAACTAACCACTTTCTGATGTCTGTCGTTATGGGTGAGTCCTAGACTGTCATTTATGTCATCATATACCATGTATTCTTTTGTTCTCAGTTGTCTTTCACTCGATGTGATGTTTTGAAGATTTTGCATATTGTTACATTGCTGGATAGTATTCCATTACATGGACATCTAGAATTTGTTTATTCTTTTACTTACTGATGAACGTTTGGGTTGTTTCCAGTTTGGGGTTGTTCCATTAAGGCTGTATGAACATTTTGTGCAACTCTTCTGCAGATAACATGTTTTCATTTCTCCTAGATAGCTACCTAGGAGAGGAATTGCTGGGTCAAGGGACCATATATGTTTACAAGAAACTACCCTGCCCTTTTCCAAAGTAGTTGTATCCTTTTACATTCCCACCAGCAGCGTGCAGCAGGAGTTCCAGTTACTCCTCATCTCTAACTACGTTTGGTGTTCATAGTGTTTTCTTTTTAGGGCATTCTCCTGATTGCTTCATCTTTAAAATAAAATCTATTCCCAGTGCAGAACCCGATGTCAGGGACCCAGTTTTGGAGGAGGACCTGCAATCAGGAGACAGATGAAGGGAGCAAAGTTAAAGGAATAGAGAGGTGGAGAGAAGCATCAACAATGCAGGGAAGAGTGATGCCCAGCCAGGTCCTATCTCTCTGAGGTTTCAGGAGAAGGAAAAAGGAGAAGTCTAATCAACTTAGCTAAACATGAACTAGAGACAGTACAGAGACAGTACAACTTACTGAGTTGCGAAAAGGACACAGAAGTCTGGATACAGCAGTTAGAGGAAGTAATCTCGAGTGCTGAAGGGGTAGGAGGCTATGATTCCAAGAAGCAAATGTAGACACGTGACCGTGAGGGAGATGCAAAGAATAAGATGACAGCCAGCGAAGTGATGCTCATTTGTAGAGACTAGAGGTGGACCAAGAGTGAAAAGAAAGCTTGGGAGAGTTATTCAAATAATATTTTGTTGGGGGGGGGGGTAAAAACTTTAACTATAACATGGTTTTATCCAAATATATAAAATAAACTTGATTATCTGATAATTATCCGGGTAAATCAACATAGGTAGCAATTAGGATTTTTTTTTTCCCCTTTTTATGGTCACACCTATAGCATATGGAAGTTTCCAGGCCAGGGATTGAATCAGAGCTGCGGTTGGGGCCTGTGTCACAGTCACAGCAACACCAGATCTGAGCCGCATCTGTGACCTACCTCGCAACTTGCAGCAACGCCGTATCCTTAACCCACTGAGTAAGGCCAGAGATGGAACCCACGTCCTCACAGAGACAGCGTTGGGTCTTTACCCCACTGAGCCACAGTGGGAACTCTACAATTAGGAATTTTTATCCATTCAAAATACACCTCCTAAAGACACGGTATATGCCTGAGCCGTTTGTATCTCCTCCTTTCCATTTTCATTCTCGGTACATCTTTGTCTTCTTATCCACTTGAACTTTGAAATTCTCCTGCCTTTGATCTCTTACCTTCACACATGAATAAGTATTTGTAAGCTTTAAACCCAAAATGTAGGTTGGGTCTTTGTTCATTCCAATGAGAAAATATGGAGCTTTTCTTTTAGTAATAGCCCTTCCACTTGCTAGCTCCACAGTACTTTACAACTCTCCAGCCTTCCCATTTCTTATTGATTAGAGATAGGGAGAAGCTCTTAGAAACTTTCCAGACTTCTGTGCTTGTAAAGTGCCCAGGAACTAGAGTTACCTCTTTATGTTGCCTAATTAAAATCATAAAGTCAAAATTGCAAATAAAACATTACTGATAAACATTGCTGATTCATCCAGATTCTCCTACCAGCTCTTTTGAATGACTGCATTGTTCTGCATAATAAGACAACAAGCATCAGAAGGGCAATGCTTCGTTCTTCTACCTCATTCAGTGCTTATTAAACACTTGCCATGTGTAAAGACATCATGCTTTGCTCTGTGGAGGAGACAAACAGAGAATGTCCTTTTTAGCATGCCCAGAGTGGTTTCATTTTTCTTCCGCCATAATCCCTACAGTATTTGTATTCAAAGAAAATTTCCAGTGAATTTAGTTCTTCCATGCATTGCAGTAATTTCTGTTAGCTTTCATGGAAGCTCACATTTCTTGAGCATCAAATATATGCCAGAAATCATCAGTCATTGAGGAAGGTCTGCATGGGTCAGGCAAACCCATCTTTATCACAGGGGGAAAAGAAAGATTCATGATAGTTTCAAATGTCTTCCAATTTAGAGGGAAAAAAGCATCAGTCCTCCCTTTTTAGCAAATCTGATCCTTGTTAAAACCCAGTATTTGTTGATTTTGAAACCAGTTAAAAGAGAGAGAGCAGAGCAGTAATAACTGGGCTCCCAGTGGAAGTTCGAAATTCAAAGATGCATATTAGGCGGTGTGGAGAACAGAGTCAGTAAGCAGTCTAATACATTTGCTAATCTAATGGTTTCTTAATTTTTTGGGCTAGTTTCAAAGCAGGTAAACCCTGCATGAGAAAATTTAAAGATTTCTTCATGATCCTTTAATACATGATATTTAATACAATACCCTTTAAAGAAAAATATAGGGAACTGAAGATGGTGCAAAGGTCAGAATGATACCCTGACAGCTTGGAAGAGTTAAAGTTCTTTGAAATTGCAAAGGGGAACGTGCAGGTGTTTTCAAAGTTACCTTTAAATACATTGAACATTATCAGATAGCAGAGTTAAACTGTTTCAACTGGGATATATATACAATGAGGACTCTGTATATATACATGTATTTTCTTTACTAAAAATATATTCATAGGTGTATATAATTACGTACTTGCATTCTTTTAAAAAATGCTATTCCAGGATATTGCAAAGATACACATTTTTAAAGGGGGCTTGAGTGGCTGCAGTGGATCTAGAACACGTCACCTCACCTCTATAGATCTTCCTTTTTTTCTAACCAGAAAACAAGGGGTTTGGACCGAATTATCTCTCAAGTCCCATTGAGATCTCTTAGGTCCTGAGTCAATGATTTATTAACATATTTAATGATAATAGATGATTTATAGAATAAAAAGTATCAAAAACTTTCTTTACATATGAAAAATATTAGTCATGAAAATAATGGTTGTTTAGGAAAGGCATCCTAATCAAAGAAATCCACTCACATCGTGTCCCCAGGCTTATTCTGCTCTTGTGGGTTAACAAAAGGAGTTTATAGTTCAAAAGTCTATGAACTATAAACTCATAGAGCGAACAGGTGAGCATCTGGTGTCAGAAAAGTTCCTTTGATGCTGCTTTTCAAGATGGTACCTATAGAATAAGAAATTTTAAATGTTTTAAGGTTCACTGTAATGAATTTCACTTCTTTTTAAAATTGCAATTATGACGTAATCACGTTAAAGAGGTGCCAACCAACTTTTTTTTATAAATTTAGAGCCTATCATTGCCTTAATTGGTACTGCCATTATTATCCTATTTTAGGGGCAAATTGCAAAACAGATCGATGCCATCTCTGTTCATACAGTTTCGGAATTCTATTTAAACAATTTCAACGTTAATTCTTGAGGTGGTGAATGCAAGAACTTGGCACAGTGCTTGTAATGTAGTAAAACCCCAATAAATGCTAGTTGTTGCTGCTTCCTGCTATGACTCTTTTTATTATATTTCGTTGGTTATAAAGGTTGTCACTTTGCACAGATTCTTTTGAAATTCATGTCTACAGATGTCCACTCACATAAACGTGCACAGCTGAGTACATTACTAAAGCACCCATGTGCCAGACTCAATTAAATGTCAGATGAGTCAGGCACATGTGTTTAACATGTGACTTCCCCATGGCCTAGCAGTCAGTGGCATCAAGGGAATCTTCATAGCATGTGTGGCCAAGATAATATATTAGAAATCATTTTGATTCTTATTTTCTAACTCTAAAAATAATGATAAACAATATACACTTTCATTTGATGTTTTTATTAACTGTTTTTTTGTTACTGTTTTTTGTTTTCTTCATGTTAGTTTATTAACTAACTTTAAAACATAAATTTTTCAGACTTCTGGGTCACTGTTTTATTATTAGGATACAACATGGACTTTTTTTTTTTTTTTGCCTTTTTTTTTTTTGGGCTGAACCCACAGCACATGGAAGCTTCCACGCTAGGGGTCGAATCAAAGCTACAGCTGCTGGCCTATGCCATAGCTCACATCAACACCAGATCTTTAACCCACTGAGTGAGGCCAGGGATCGAACCCACAACCTCATGGTTCCTAGTTGGATTCATTTTCGTTGTGCAGCAGTGGGAACTCCCACAACATGTACATTGTTATGTATGCAGATGGTTAAGTTTACAGGGATGAACACACTCTTATGACCTTCATATAGATCAAAATATAGAATATTTGGAATACCTCAGAAGATTCCTTATGGCCTTCCACCCAGTACAAATTTTTAATTATTTGTGTACTTCTCCACCCTGTGAAAATAGACATTCCATTAGAATATGGAAGAGGATTCTGAGATGACAAAATGGCCTGTTAAACATTCTAACTATGAATTGCAGTGGTTCCAGATTCTGTTATGTCTCTAATTGAAACGAAACTCAAGGTAATTTGGATGCTGCCATTGATCTTAGAAAAATCCTGGAGTTCCCGTCGTGGTGCAGTGGTTAACAAATCTGACTAGGAACCATGAGGTTGCGGGTTCGGTTCCTGCCCTTGCTCAGTGGGTTAACGATCCGGCATTGCCGTGAGCTGTGGTGTAGGTTGCAGATTTGGCTCGGATCCCGCGTTGCTGTGGCTTTGGCACGGTGGCTACAGCTCTGATTCGACCCCTAGCCTTGGAACCTCTATATGCTGTGGGAGTGGCCTTAGAAATGACAACAAGACAAAAAGAATTTCCATTCATAAAATAAATTTATTATAGCTACATATTGCTTTTATCTTTTTTGTGCTTTGAGATTCTGAGTTCAATTTCACTGTAAAAGGCTTCTTGTAGAACTAGCAGTTTTCATCTAAGATGTGGATACAAATTCATGGGTTTAGGACTCACGGTATACTGTCATCAGTTAAAAGAGTGGCGTTGCAGCTAACTGTCCGGAAATATCACTTAGCCTGCTGTCTGTCCCATAGCCATAATGAGCGACCTTCAAAATTTGGGCATATTTATGTCTATTTTCTTGCGTCTGTTTGACTGTGTATATAAATATGAGAATTACATGTCTATGAACATTGGGAGAAAAGGAATTAAAAACAGCTGATTTAGGTCAATGGCTTACCATATTTAGTGCCTATCAACTAAGACAGCATATTTGGGGGATATTTTTTGAGACTGCTCCAGCATGATCCGGTGAACTAGATTCCTGTTTTGATGACTCTTCTTTGGTCCACAAGGATCGTAATCCCAGAACTGTAGCCATGACATTTGATCTGACAAGACTGAATATTCTATTTCTTTCTTTGTTCCCATTTCAAAAGAAATTATGCCATAATTTATGTGAATAGATCTTGTATAGTGTAATTGAAAAACTAATGACCAGGCAAACAAATCAAGGTACAAGAAAAATAATGCAACAACACTTAGATAAAGCTAAGCAACTATTAATACTTAGATATGCAGAGCATGAGATTCTGCATAATAAATACAAGGAGGATGCTGCTGCCATCCACATGTATTTAAAGGCCACTTCTATAATAAGGCTTTATTCTAGGAGAATAGCCGCAAAGTATTGTCCTTAAAGAAGACAATGATTTTTTCTTGACCTGACAGCTTATTTAGAATGACAGACAGGTGATGTAGCAGGAAAAAAAAAATGTCAATTCAGTGAGGAAGTATGACAGATTGCATTGAAATTCTGCTATAGTGTTACTTATAGAAAAATACTCTTTTAACTGCATCATTAGATAGCAGTGTAATAATGATCTGTAGATTTCATTACATCTAAGTAGACACATATACACTTGCCTAACCCAATCTAGTAAACATCTCTACTCTGTCTTTATAAAAAGTGTGGGTTGCCAGAAAAGAAATGCATGACTTGGAGGACAGACTTGTGGTTGCCGGGGGGCGGGGGGGGGGGAAGGGATTGGGATGGATTGGGAGTTTGGGGTTAATAGATGCAAACTATTGCATTTGGAGATAAGCAGTGAGATCCTGCTGTATAGCACAGAGAACTATATCTAGTCACTTGATGGAGGAAAATGTGAGAAAAAGAACGTATATATATGTGTGTGTGTGTGTGTGACTGGGTCACTTTGCTGTACAATAGAAAATTGACAGAACACTGTAAACCAACTGTAATGGAAAATTTTAAAAAGTGTAGGTTGCGCATACCTACTCACTTCATCATATTTTGAGTCCATTTAATTTCCAGATGACTTTAAGGAAATAAAAGAAGTTCTAAGAAGCTTTTGTAGTGATCCCGAGAGGAATGCCGAAGAATTTTTTAAATAATTTATTTCTGGTGAATTTGAAATGCAGACCATGTTTTCCAAGGGGTGGTTCCCCTTTTCATCAACAATTTCAAGCTCAGAATAGAAAAATGTTCCTTTCACTCAATGTGTTAGTTTTATTCTTAGATGAATAGAAGGGATGTTCATGGAAGGAGTTCGGTTAGTGGGAGCCCAGGGCTATGAGTCATTCATTGGTCCTGAGTTTCAGTCCCCCCTCTGCTCCGCTGGCCCTGTTTGCAGGTTGCCCAGCCTTACCTCTTAGATTTGCAGTATGGAGATGAGGAGACCTCCCCTTCCTCTCCCATTAGACTGCAAAGAGGGAAACATCAGGATTAGCTGGAGAGTTCTTACAGCATCTTTGTAAAGTTGGTCCTCAATGCACTGAGACATCCCCTGAAAATTCTCTAAGGATGCTCTCTAAGCAATATTTGACCCTAGGACTATGCCCAACACTGCATGCAGTAGATAGGATGAGATAGAAAATTCTGTGTATCTCTATTAATTGGTTTTGAGTGCCACCCTAGAGAGTCTTGACTTTTATTGCTGCAGAGGAGTGTCAGCATGGGTCACTTCACAGAACACCTGATTTTTAGAAGGATTAACTCTTGTTCTAATCACTAAAGGGTGCAATTTTAAGAAAGAAATCACGAAACAAATACGTAACAAATGTATTGGCCAGAGATTCTGTAGATTATTTTCCATTGTAGGCTATTATAAGATATTGAGTGTAGTTCCCTGTGCTATATGGTAGGTCTTCATTGTTTATCTGTTTTATATATAGTAATGTGTGTATGTTAATCCCAAACTCCCTTGCCATCCCCTTTGATAACCATGGGTTTGTTTGCTATGTGTGTGTAGACTTAACTTTGTATTTATTTATTTTTATTTATTTTTTTAGGGCCGCACCCTTGGCATATGGAAGTTCCCAGGCTAGGGTTCGAATCAGAGCTACAGCTGCCGGCCTACACTACAGCCACAGCAACACCTGATTCAAGCCGCGTCTGCGACCTAAACCACAGCTCACTGCAACACCAGATCCTTAACGTACTGAGGGAGGCCAGGGATCAAACCCTTGTCCTCCTGGATACTAGTCAGGTTCATTTCCGCTGAGCCATAACAGGAACTCCCAATTTACTTTTTAAAACCTTAAATCATAATAATAATATGTTTACTGTTTGCTCTAGTATTTTAATGAAAAGAATTCCATGTAATACAGATTGAACAATTAATTAAAAGAAACATGAGGACTACTTGTAAAAGGCAGAAACCACGACATTTAAAAGCTATTTTTATAAGCCGCTATGGATAGCTGAAGTGTGTTTAGTTTATGAAGTAAAATCTGAAAGCAAGGTACCATTCTGTAAACAGTGAGTTGGAAAGAGGGAAAGAAAATAATGTGTCCTGAGCAGTGCTTATAAGCCAGGCACTCCGCATCCCTTTTCATCCCCACTACTGCATTAAAGTAGGTGTTAATATTCCCACGTAAGAGATGAAGGACCAAAAGTCCAGTGAATGTAGGTCACTTCCAGGTACCTTGTAGGTAAGCTCACAGGGAGTGTATTTTGGAACGAGGGTTCACCTTAGCTCTGTCTGACTCTGAAATCCTCCTTTCCATTACATTTGGAAAGAACAAGGGTGTTCTAAGTCCCTGTGTGGTCAGAATCCCACTCTTTGACCCTGGGCAAATTGTATGTTCTCATCCTCACCAGTGGGGGTGAGGTGCGAGTGGACCGCGGGGGTGTCCAAAATGCTTTCTGGCTGTGAATTCTGTCGAGGTGGTGGAAAATAAAAAACAGCGTATTTAGAATTAGTGCTCACTTCGGTCTGAATGGCACCATGGGGACACCCAGCATGTCCCAGAACCCCATAGGATGCTCCTTTACAGAATGCAGAGAGGGTAACTCCTCGTTTCAACGCAGCAGGCTCTTGCGAGGATTGATAGGACAGCAGTGTGGTACTCAAGCATCTAAGGCTCTTCCCAAATGGAGAGAATCACATGACCCCCCACTTGTAGCCCCACTTTTATGACCAAGGTGTGGAAATATCTGTAGAAAAACAAAAGCATGCAACCTTCCCTTTATAGGATGCAATATATGAAACCATTATGTGTTCTCAAAAGCGTTTATACTCTTTTAACTCACCAGCGGAAAATGAGACTGCATTCTCCATAAATTTGAGTTTTATTAATGACTCAAACTGTTAACACTTTGGAAAAAAATAGAACCTTAATAGCTTTCAGAAGTAGCAATTAACTATTTTGAAAAGTACACAAAGTGTGAAATTTTCTTTAGAAGAACCTCAGCACGTTGCAGAAATGACTGGTATAAAAGACATAAGGCAGGAAAACGAGTCAGTTTTCACTAGACTGACTTTTACTCATATCATAATTAGAAGAATGTGTAGGTGCATGTTTTACACTTTATAAGAAAATTATTAATTGCAGAGACTTTCCATTTGCCCAGATGTTTCCTTAATTTGAAAGTTAATAGGTAAAGTTGAAATGCTCTGAAACAAAAATGCAAAAAGACATGAAAATGCGAAATGCAAAAAGCAGTCTCATAGAAGGAACAAAATCTTTTGAAAAATAACTGGGAAGCAGGCACACAGACAAAGGGAACTGTCTGACCTGTTTGATACAAAGGTGGAAACTTGATTTCTGCATGCTCAGGCAGAGCTGTCCTTTCTAGATTTGCTCTTAGCAGCTACTGGGAACTATATTGTAGTACTGCACTGAAGGTTTGCCCCTAGAAGGAACCTGCTTTCAAATGCATTTGAAATGTGGATATATTTGTCATTTTCTATAGGCCATCCCTTTGCCTCTTCATTGATTTCCTGAATGACCAAAAGGATATGGAGAGAGGAACAAGAAGACCCTCATAAAGGGATGACAAATTTGGGTTAAACTAGCACTACCTGCTCACATTTCCTGCTGTAACTTCTAGATCAGTTGCTTTGAATCCCAAGGTTTGAAATAAGTTGTATGCGAGTTCTGTAAGGAAAGAAAAATCATCTGCATTTGCCAAATTCAATATGGTGATCATTTTACAAGAGGAAAAGTAGTGTAAAAACCAATAGATAAAGAAGATTATAAATTTGCATGTTAAACCTAAGTTAGATAGAACTCATCAAAGAGCATCTTTTCAGCAAGGAAACTTAACAAGAGAGGGATCTTTAACCCATTGAGCAAGGCCAGGGATCAAACTTGCATTCTCATGGATAATATTCGGGTTCATTACTGCTGGGCCACAACGGGAACTCCTAGACTCCTTCTTTAAGAAGTCAAAAAATAAGAGGCTGGAATGGTGCTGAGTGAGTCAACTTCTCCATATTCGCCTAGATGGTGCAAGTCTTAGGATGTCCCATGGAACAGCAGGAACAGAGATTGATGCATGATGTTCAGTGGATACAAATGTGCTAAGTATAAGTTAAGAACTGACTCATTTAGAGGAATCACAAGAGCATAGAAAATAAAGGTGCGGTGAGGGAGTTCAGAGTCAACTCACTAAGATTATTGGCTAGAAGTGGTAAGAAAGAAGAAATCAACCATCTTTACACAGTTCTGAGCTCTGGTAATTTGAAAAATACTCATTTTGCTAATAAAAACATAGGTGGAGAATTGGTAATGGAGAGAAGATAAATGTTGAGTTTGTATTAATAGTGAGATATCCAGATCTAGTCTTTACTAGTTGGAAATGCAAAATTAGAATTTGGGCAAGATTAGAGCTAAGAAGGTAACTGTAGGAGACACCAGCATGAGGTACCTTAATGAAGCTTATGGAAAGTAAGAAGAGAAGCAAGAGAGAAGGTGCAAAAGAAGGTGTTGGGGGTGTGTCAGAGGTTGTATGAGATGTGAATGCCAAGAGTACAAGTTTCTGTTGGTGGGAATGTAAATTGGTACAGCCACTGTGGAGAACAATACGGAGGTTTCTCAAAAACTGAAAACAGAACTATCATGTGGCTCAGGAATTCCACTCCTGGGTGTATATCCCAAAAAAAAAAAAAAATTAAAACAGTAATTCAAAGAGATATATGCACCCCGAAGTTCATAGCAGTATTATTTACAGTAGCCAAGATAAGGAAGCAACCTAAGTGTGTCCATCAACAGATGAATGGAGAAAGAAGATGTGGGTGTGTGTGGGTGTGTGTGTGTGTGTGGAATAATACTCAGCCATAAAAAAGAACAAAATGTTGCCATTTGCAGCAATGTGGATGGATTTTAGAGGGAATTATGTTGAGTGTATTAAGTCAGAGAACAGATACTGTATGATATCACTTATATGTGGCATCTAAAAAATACAGCAAACTAGTGAATGGAACAAAATAAAAGCCAACTCAGAGAGCGAAGTAGTGAGTAGAGGGAAGAGGGTAAGGGCAGTATAGGAGTAGAGGGTTAAGAGGAACAAACTATTGAGTATAGAACAAGCTGCAAAAATATATTGTACAACATGGGGAAAATAGCCAATATTTTATAATAACTATAAATGGAGGATAACCTTTAACAAAAAAGAAAAAAGTTCATGTTTCGGGTTTGATGTGAGGGGGCTCAGCCAGGCTAATTAATAAAGTGAATTTATACTGAATCAAAACCAACTCTCAACTAGTGGAGGTAGAAGCCAGATCCCAAGAGATTAAAAAAAGAAAAAAAGTGATGCCTAAGAACTAAAGTCAGATACTGACTACCTGTTGGAGAGAGTAAGTTGGGAAAGAAGCAGCAGACATTTGGGGGGGTTTTACCCTCTTTTTATTTAATACAAAGTCTCCTCTGTATATTTTTGAGGTTCAGAGGGAAAAAGGCAATCCAGGCATGCTTCATTTCTTTGCTCTTTGCTTTGTCCTGCTTCACAGGTACTGCATTGTTACAGGCGGAAAGTTTGTGCCATCATGCCTCAAGCCTGTCTATTGGTACCATTTTTTTTTTCCTGTCCTTTTCCTTTTTTTCTTTTCTTTTCTTTTCTTTTTTTTTTTTTTTTTTAACGGCTGCACCTGCAGCATATGCAAGTTCCCAGGCTAGGGGTTAAATCAGAGCTGTGGCTGCCAGCCTACACCACAGCCGCAGCACTGTGGGATCTGGCCCGCATCTGTGACCTACGCTGCAGCTTGTAGCAATACCAGATCCTTAACCCAATGAACGAGGTCAGGGATGGAACCCACATCCTCAGGGACACTATGTTGGGTTCTTAACCTGCTGAGCCACAATGGGAACTCTTTTTTTTTTTTTTTTGCTTGTTTGGGGGTTTTTTTGTTGATTTTTTGTTTTTATTTTTCGGTGCCATTTTTCAAAGAGCATTTGCTCTATGTCACATTTTGGTAATTCTGGAAATATTGCAAACTTTTCCATTATCATATTTGTCATGGTGATCTGTGATCAGTGATGTTTAATGTTGCCACTGCAAAAAGATTATGACTCGCTAAAGATTCAGATGATGGTTTGCTTTTTTTAGCAAAGAAGTATTTTTGATGAAGGTATGTACATTGGTTTTTTTTTTTTTTTTAGACATAATGTGCCCTTGATAGGCTACTGTGAAAACATAACTTTTATGTTTTATGTAAACCAAAAATTTGTGTGCCTTGCTTTATTGCAATATGAACAGGATGGCATAATTTGAATTTAGTATTAGGCAAATATACTTCCAAATTCTGTACTTGTGGATTAATTCAGGATCAAGGTGAAAAAAAAAAAAAAGGTAGGGTGTGTATAGGCTCTCATGAGACTGTGGAAAAATAGAAGTACTCTGTTTTTAAAGCCCTTGAACCCTTATGTTGGTAATGTTGTTACCTTAAAAAGCCATAATTTAATCTATCCATGATTTGCTCCCTGTGATGTGAATGAATCAAACCGGGTAGCAAGCGTGTGTTTAGCATAATGATACATGAGTGAGCGGAAGAGAATCTCAAGGATTCCCTGCTTTTCAGAACTGCTCAGCGTACAGAACGCAGTAAATCAGTCCAACTGACTGTCCTCTTTGGCTCTGCCCAGATGGATGATGCTTTTATAAACACAGCCACAATTAGGAGATGACTTGGCAAATTAGAGCCTCCGACACGAGTATGGTAAACTTTCTTGACTTTCACACCAGCCTCTCCTCTGATAGGCAATCAACGTCAAATTTGAATATGGATACACTCAAAACTAAAAGGAAACTTAGGTCGCCCTGCAGCCACTGGGTCATCCTTCCTAATCAGCACATCATTTGTCTAGTTAGTTGAATGTTTCACCTCCAAAATACCGCTTACTCTGGAATTCCAACAGAATGCAGTCGACTACAGCTATAATGATTTGAATTTGTCTTGCTGTTTAGCAGGATGTTGCAATACTCTGGTGACCTTTTATTCAAAAATTAAGCTTGTACATTTCTTCATGATGAATTTTCTCTATGGACAAATTGGGAGCTGGCTGTTTTGAGATAGTCTTTATCGCTGTCTCTTGGTGTTTAACCTGTGTCCAGTACCTAATACCCAGAAACATATTCATGAATTCCCTTGTTTCAGAGGAAAATGCAACATGGAGGCAAGGGGCATCCCTGAGCAGACGTCAGCGCTTCAACATGAGACTTTTTAAGAAGGGAGGGTCAAGTTTGTCTTGGTAGCTAAGACTTGTCCAGCACCTGCTTTGCTCCAGGTGTCATTCTGAATGAGAGGATGAAGTACAGTTATTCTAAAGATGAGAAAACGGATATAAAGATTAACTATCTTGGGAGTTCGCTGGTGGTCTAGTGGATGGGATTTGGCACTTTCACTGCTTTACCCTGAGTTCAATCCCTGGTCTGGGAACTGAGATCCCATATCAAGCTGTGCATCAAGCCAAAAATATATTTATTAGATATCTTGTCCGTAGACCTCACAGTGGTTGAACCCAGGCAGCCTGGTCCATAGTCTGTACACTTAACCATATGCTATGTAACCATGCCATGATATTTCTGTGACATGTGGAGTTCCCATCATGGCTCAGCAGAAATGAATCTGACTTGCACCCATGAGGATGCAGCTTTGATCCCTTGCCTCAGTCACTGGGTTGAGGGTCGGTGTTGCCATGAGCTGTGGTGTAGGTCGCAGACATGGCTCAGTTCTGGCATTGCTGTGGCTGAGACATAGACCGGCAGCTACAGCTCCAGTTGGACCCCTAGCCTCGGAACCTCCATATGCTGCGGGTACTGCCCTAAAATAAAAATTTTTTTAAAAAGACAAAAAAAAAGAAAAAAAGAAAGAAATTTCTGTGACATTTGAATTCTTTAGTCTGAAAATTTTTTCGGGGCAGGAGCAATATTTTATGCATTTGCACATCGCCAATGCCTAACACGAGGCCTTGCAGACAATAGAAACTAAACAGTTTATTCAATTCATTAATTATTACTTTTGAATGTTGAATTGTCACTTTATCCCTGTATAACTAGCTGAATCACAGCGCTTTCTTTCTCAGCTCTCCAAGGCAGTCATGCAAGAGTGAAAACAATCAACTTCCATTTTATCAATTCTTTTTTTTTTCTTTTCTGATTTCTTTTTTTTCCTTATATAGAATTGACCAGAATATTGTAAATCAACTGTAATATCAATTCTTTTTTTATAAAAAATACATGGTATTTCTATTTTACTGTTTTGTAATGTGCAATTTTTAGGCCTATAATTCTGTGTTGTTATTTAGTACACATACGGAATTTTTGTTCTATTTTTTTTTCTGGGTTAATTATTCTCATTTTTGCAGATTTTTCAGGGATCCGTGAAGACTCTTGCTTTATTTTGTTCAAAGCAGACATAATGATAAATAAGAAGGATGCATTTACAGGCAGTTTCCAGACCCAGCCTAGTTTGCATAACACCTGTATTTAATCAGGGACTACAAATTTAAGCAAACTGCTCTAATCATATTTTGTAAATTCAGTTTGTATTCATTATTTAAAGGAGAGTATCCAGATCAGTAGATTTAAATATAGGTTAATTCCATTTAATAGCTATTCATCCTTCCACATTTTCTAATAATGAGATCAAGGGAAAATAGTTCCCACAAAATTTTGCAGAATTTTTAAAAGATAATTTTAACTTCCAGACTTCAAAAACTGTAGTTTCATTTTTGGACAGTGGCGCCTTATTCTCAGGTTTGGCCAGACCACATCGAGAATTTAAGTATTGTAAGAGCTCAATATAAAATTGTTCGCATAGTATATATGTGTGTGTTGTTTGGAAGACTATATATATGTACACACACACACATATATATAGGGAGAGAATATATACATTATATTTATATATAAGATATATAATACATTGTTTTCCAAAATATGTGTATGTGTGTGTGTGTGTGTGTGTGTATATATAGTCTTCCAAACAACAGCCAGTTCTCCAATCCTCTGACACCACCAGGGTGTCCAACGATTCAATTCAGTTCTGACACGAACTACCCAGAGTCAGCAAAGGCCCGTAGGTCAAGGGCTCGGTCCTATTGGTCTGCCCCACTTTAGATGCCAGCCCCATATGGGATCCTGGTGCTGCCCGCACTTCCTCCTAGCCAGCTACAAATTGGCTCTCCCAAGAACCACTTTCAAGTTCCATGATTCATTCGAAGAACTTAGAGAAGTGCCTTACTTAACAATTACTAGTTTGTTATAAGGGATACAACTCAGGAGCTGCAAAATGAAAGCGATGCAAAGGGCAAGGGACGGGGAGAAGGAGGCAAAGCCGTCACACCCCCTCCAGGCACACCACCCTCCTTACATGATACTGTGTCCATCAGCCTAGCCCGGTAGCACTCTGGACCCCATTGTTTCAGGATTTCGGAAGCATGACTGGGAAATTGTTGGCCATTGGTGCCTGAACTCAATCTCCAGCCCCTTCCCTCCCCATGCGCGTAGGTCTGGAAGGTCTAACACTCCAGTCACTTGTTTGGTCTTTCTGGTGGCCAGCCCTCCTGCTGACACTAACAGGGAGCCTGACCCTGAGTCACCTCATTACCCCTATAGCCCCCAGGGGCCTGTGAGGGGTAACAAAAGACACTGCTATCACCTAGGAAATTGCAAGGGTTCTGTGCCAAGCACATACGTCCAAGACCAAATGTCTGTCTTTTCTTATACCATCTATATGTGGACTAATATATGTATTATAAGCAGGATTTTAGTATTAGATGGTCATTTAAAGAGTTCAGACTACTTATGACTATATAAACATAATTCTCAATTGCAAGCGACATTGTGTGGCAAACATGAAACAATCAGCAATTGAACTGTGCCGTATGCTCTTCTATGCTATTGCAGTATGTTCTAGCTATTCTCCACTTAACTTTGTTTTTATATATAAGATAGAGTTACTTCATTGTTCATGAAATAAGCAGAGCGGGATGTTGTTTAAAAGTGTGGCATGGTGTCCGTACAGCCTGGACTTGAGTTTCAACACTGACATGTGACACTGGGCTAGGTCTATCACTCTCTAAGCCTGCTTTTTCCTTACCAAGCTTTCCTTACGACAAAGTGGGAATGGTGATGCCTACCTCGTGGGCTGTTGTGGGGATCAGTTGAGACCATTCAGTAAAACTCTAAACACATCAAATTTCATAGTAAGCTCTCAGTTTTATGAAAGTGTTTGTGTATGTGTCACTGCTGCAGGTCAGGGAACACCGTTGCACTCAATCGCTTTTCTTCTCTAGGATTGGTTCCTCAGTTCTTCCTTCTCCAGCATTTTAGGCCCTTTGCCATCATGCTTTTCTTCCAACATACAGACATATGGAATGATAGTTTCCTTTCTGTTAAGAGAAAAGGAAGACGCAAATGACCTTTTGTGTGTGTGTCCCAACTGGCTATTCCAGCTCTTTCTCATCTTTCATGGGAAAGCTTCTCAAAGCAAGTTGTTTTCCAGCCTTCTTTTATCCCCGTTTTGAAGCTTTAACATTCTAGAGCCTGACACTCATCACTTTTGTAGCTTGACCTAAACAACTGTTCTTTTTCAATTTATTTATTTTTTTGGCCACACCTGTGGCACATGGAAGTTCCTGGGCCAGAGATCAAACTGGAGTCTCAGCCTCAGCAACACGGGATCCTTACCCCACTGCATCACAGTGGGAACTCATAAGACTCTTTTTAGGATTGTTACCGGCTAACCATGGAATGGGTCTTTCCCAGTTGCCACTTTCCTTCCTTTTTGTGTGTGTGTGTGTATGTGTGTGTGTGTGTGTGTGTGTGTGTGTGTGTGTGTGTGTGTGTGTTTGCCTTTTCTAGGGCCACTTCCCGTGGCACACGGAGGTTCCCAGGCTAGGGGTCTAATTGGAGTTGTAGCCACCGGCCTATGCCACAGCCACAGCAATGCAGGATCTGAGCCACCTCTTCGACCTACACCACTGGCAACACCGAATCTTTAACCCACTGAGCCAGACCAGGGATCGAACCCTCAACCTCATGGTTCCTAGTTGGATTCATTAACCACTGCACCACGACGGGAACTCCGCCACTTTCCTTCCTTTAAAGAGTTCAACAAAATGGCTGTTTTTACTTTTCATATGATCTTTATTTTCTGTTCATTTTCCTCTTCTCTCATGGGCTTTCCCTTCTGATGCCTTGGTTCTTTCTTTGCCTCTTCCCCTCCACCCTAAGGCATCTCAGAGTCACTGCCTCGGTACTCCTCTGCCTCTGTAGTTTTTCTTTAGAAATCTCACCCACTTTTTCAGCCACGGTCTTCTGCAGCTTATGAAAATCAAATCCACTCCTCTAAGTCTGCCCTCGAGCTGCCTATAATTAAAACCGTGTTTCCTAGCATTTCTCAAGTCTCTCAAGACGCAAGGCTCCCCTTTACCTTCCTTTACCCAGTGTCCATGGATCATACGGATCCGCCTTGTTATCTCATCAATTCTTTTCTCCCTGTTCCCTCAAGACCTCCTGGGGTTTGACTCTGGTCCCTTTATAGCCGAACTATTGCATGATCATCAGGATGATATAATACCATTTGTCTGTATTTCCTGTCATTCTGCACTCTGTTGGCAGATGAATTCTTAAAGGATACTGTTTTCCTGGCTAATTGAAATCTTCCAGTGGCTTTGCCCTTTCTAGGGAGAAAAATCCCAAAACATCTAGCACCAGTCATCAAAGACATTCCATATTCTGGGCTGCACCGCCTTGCAGGATCTCCTGCTTCTTACCCAGGTAACCACGTGCTCTGCTCATCTTTCCCACCTCTCTCTTTGCTCCTCTTTTATCCTCATCTGCATGCCTGGGGGCTTCTCCATGCCTGCTCAGGAGACGCATCCTGGGAAACCTAGCCCCATTTCATACCCTTAACTCAAAGTGATTTTCACTCCTCTGCCCTCTTGAAGTAAACAATGGTTCCGTTATTTCATCATCTAATATCTTGTAACAACCCTTCCGTTTGGAGAACTGATATTCTTAACCTTGTGTTATTATTTAACTTTTCTGCGGTAACTGTTTACTCACCCAGTTGGATGAGAATCTTTTTTTAAGATCAGAGGCCATATCCTAGATTACCTTCGTATCACCTACAATGGTTGGCAGGTGCACAGTGTATAATACACTTTAGTCAATTCTTTCTTATGTAATCTTTTTTTTTTTTTTAATCACAATAGTGGTCTGATGCTTCCTAAGCAACCAGAACAATAATGTCGTGATCTATATCAAATTTAGAAATAACCGAAATAAAACTAGCTGTGCTTCAGTTTGTCTGTTTTGTTAATGTAATTACATCCTGTAGGTGTTGCTGAGGGACAAACTCTAGGCTCTTGGGCCAAAGCTACAGAAAGCAGTGGAAAGAAATACCAGTGCCTGGTGGTAAGAGAAGAGGGAGTGATGAATTTGAACATAATTAGTGTAAAAGATGTTGTTAATTGGAGAGGGCTTGGTGCATCTTGGAAGTGTCTGTATGGTGAGTGCATTGCAGTGTGTCCAGTCCCGCTGGTATGTGGGTGTGTGATACTTCATATATTTCTCACCAGTCTCCCCAAGCACCTTTAGCCTTTCGAGGACTGATGGATGCTTTTGGCAGCTCTTGGCTTCCCATGCCAAGTTCTAAAATAAAATGTCTCTGCATGAGCCAGCAGGTCATATCCTGGCTCCATTGTGTTAAAGTCCTCCAAGCTCGTTGGTGGTCAGTTTTGGCAGTAAAAGGACAGCCTCTGCAGGTGGCTACAGATCAGACTGCTCTCTGATTCAGTAGAGTCCATCTCTTGGACACTATTCCTTTTGATTGATTTGGTGTCTACTTAAAAACAGATAATATGAGAGAAAGAATGTATATATGCGTATGCATAGGTCACTTTGCTCACAGCAGAAATTGGCACAACATTGTAAATCAACTATACCTCAATTTTTAAAAAAAGGAAGAAAAATAGGAGTTCCCTGGTGACCTAGTGTGTTAAGGACGTTGTCAGTGCTGTGGTTCAGATTTGATCCCTGGCCTGGGAACTCCACATGCTGCAGGTGTGGCCAAAAAGAAAAAAACAAAGAAAAGTCAGGTTTTATACACATACACAAATCCATAAATCTATTTCTTTTAAACACATTATTAAAATAGAGATGAGTTACATTTAATTATCACATTGAAGTTTTTCTAGCATTTGAAATTTTACTAGGAGTGGAATATAAGCTCCATTTTCTTCTCAGAGATGGCTTATCATCTTTAGGGTCTACTTTATGCCATTTTCATTATGCCTGAGAACCAAACGAGGTAAAATTTTGCCCTTCTCAAAGGAAAAATAGTGCAGCCTGGTGAGCTATAACACCTTCTTGAGAGAACGCTGAATTGTAATAGATCCAATTTGGGGTGACAAAATGCCCATATTACATACTTTAACTTTGCCTCTTTTTTTTTTTTTTTTTTAGCCTAAATGAGGCATCTCAAAATTAATGCTGCCAGAGGCAGTAAAAGCATTTGAAGTAATTCCTCAACTACTTACTCCTCTTTCTCGACAGAGTGCACCAAATAAAAGGCATTAGCAGTGTGACTAATAGAATAACCACCCATCAGAATGTCTGTCAATTCATGAAATTCCTCCAGTCCCAGCCACACCAGCCGCTAAGTCAAACTGTTTCAGTTCACATATTAAAACATGGGAACCTTAATGCATCATAGACGGAATGCTGAGAAGTCATATGTCAGGCTTATATACATGCAAAGTGAAGTGGAAAATCAGAGCAATTATCAGGGTAGCACAAGTCAGAGCAGGAATGTGGAATCTGTATTACCTGGATAAACATCAGTTCCACAATACAAGTTTTTACTCAGCAGACATGATCTAAATTGTTCCCCCCAAGTCTCACCATAGCATTATTTACATTAACCTTTTCAAAATGACTTCCTCTTTTTTTCTTCTTTTCCTTTCTACCGCTTCTCAGCATACCTGTTATTAGTAATTCTGTACCCAGTGCATGAAGACTGTGATGAAGAAAGCAGTAGAATTGTTGATGGATGAGTTTAATTACTTTAAAAAAAAAGTGTGCAAGAGAGAATGTACACACGCAGATGTACCCTATAAACTTATAAATGAATGTTATCAATATTACCTGTTGAAAAATAAAATAGGGAAAAAGTGGTTCGTAGAAGATCTCTGTTGCTAATATCCTAGCAAAGGAATAGCAGTTTAGAAATGTTCTCTTTTTCAGTTACTTTAATTTTAAATAACTTTTAAGATTTCAAAGTTGCAAAAATACTGTCACGGAGTTCACACATCCTTTTCACTCAACTTCTCTCCAGTTTGCATCTTACATAATCACAGTGCAGTTGTCCAAACCAAGAAATTGTCATTGGGTCAATATGATTAACTCAACTATAGACTTCATTTGAATTTCACCAGTCTCGCCACAGTGTCCACTCATTTTCCATGAATTTCTTCAGAGGTGAGCAAGTGAGGGACCCATCTGCTGTGCTGGCCCTGGACCAGTCTCGTGCTCAGACTGTTTTGGGTATGGGCTGATGCAGGGTCCAAAGAACCCATTTTCTGTGAGGCCAAAGGAGGCAGCACCCAGACCACATCAATTTTCATTCACCTTCTCTTCCGTGTTGTATTTTGTCAATATGTATATTTTAAATACAAAAATTAATTCATATTAAATTAAATATATGTATAAAATAATAATAGTGATTATTATTATTTTGTCTTTTTAGAGCCTTACCTGCAGCATATGGAAGTTCCCAGGCTAGGGGTCTAATCAGAACTGTAGCTGTCGGCCTATAGCACAGCCGCAGCAACGAGGGATCCGAGCACTGTGACCTACACCATAGCTCACAGCAGTGCCAGATCCTTAACCCACTGAGCGAGGCCAGAGATCAAACCTGAGTCCTCATGGATACGAGTCGGGTTCATTACTGCTGAGCCGTGATGGGAACTCCATGTGTATAAAATTACTATGTACATTTACTTAGTGATCTTTCCAGATTATTGCAAGGACAAATCTTAGGGAAAAAAAATAGGCTACCACTAGGAGTTCACATCATCATCTTTTATTTATAGAGCAATATTTAATTGTACCAGACGTAGAGTCTGATACGGGGCGTATAGTGGAGAGCTGAGGACAAAATTGTTTCTGCTTCTCATTGAATAATTGCACCTGTATGTAACTACAAGCCTGGTAAAGAAGGAGAGATGCTGGAATTCCCACTGTGGCACAGTGGGTTAAGAATCCAACTGCAGCAGCTTTGGGTTGCTCTGGATTGAAGGTTTCAAGCTCCGGCCAGCACAGTGGGCATTGGCTACAGCTGTGACATAAATTGCAGCTGTGGTTCAGATTCAGTCCCTGGCCTGAGAACTTCCATATGCAGACACAACCATTTAAAAAAAAAAACAAAAACAAAAACAAGGTAGTTCCCGTCGTGGTGCAGTGGTTAACGAATCCGACTAGGAACCATGAGGTTGCGGGTTCGATCCCTGCCCTTGCTCAGTGGGTTAAGGATCTGGCGTTGCCATGAACTGTGGTGTAGGTTGCAGATGCGGCTCGGATCCCGTGTTGCTGTGGCTCTGGCGTAGGCCGGTGGCTACAGCTCCAATTCGACCCCTAGCCTGGTAACCTCCATATGCCACAGGAGCGGCCCAAGAAATAGCAAACAAACAAACAAATAAATAAATAAATAAAAGACAAATGTAGAGAATAATGAGTCTATGGTTCAGACATGATGCAGTTTGGTGAGTTTGGGAATGTGCAGCTCTTTGAGCTGCGAGGCGAAAATGAGCAGGAGTTACCTAGATGAAGGGGTGGAGGACTCTTGGGGGAAACGGAACAAGTTAAGCAAAGCCGCTTAAACTGAAAGGAGACCAGGGTGACAGGATCACTGAAAGCAGTGCGGGGGGGGGGGGGTATTGTTGGAAAAAGAAGGTGGAAAAGAAGGCAGACACCAGATCATAGGCATTTAGGCTATGTTGACGTTTAGGTCTTTTTTTTCAAAAGCAATGAAAAGCCACTGAAGGAATAATAGAGCAAGGAAAAAAAAAAAAAAGATTTGCCTTTAAAAAGATCACTAAGATGGAGTTCCCATCCTGGCTCAGTGAAAATGAACCTGAATAGCATCCATGAGGATGCAAGATTTTATTCCTGGCCTCAGTCAGTGGGTCAAGGATCCGGGCGTTGCCATGAGCTGTGGTGTAGGTCGCAGGCAAGGCTCTGATCCCCTGTTGCAGTGGCTGTGGTGTAGGCTGGTGGTGGCTATTGCTCTGATTCGACCCTTAGCCTGGGAACCTCCGTATGCTTCAGGTGTGGGCCCCCCAAAAAAAAATCACTAAGGCTTTCGTGTAAAAAAAATGGATTGGGGGTGGGTTTTAGGAGCAGTGTTGCCAAGTGAGAAGAGTGGATTTAACTAGATTGGTAGCTGTGGAAATGAGACGTGGATAAGATGGAGACAGTGTTGCAGGCAGGCCTGCCTGAAAATGCATTGAATGTGGGGAGGGAGGTCTGGTCAAGGCTGATTCCTGTGCTTTGAGATTATTTGACACTCTTGATGTGGTACCATTTAGCACCCAGAGCTACACAGAAGAAGAAAAAGATAATTTTTGGCTTTTCTGGCATTGAAGGAAGGGTAGAGAAGAGGATGTCTCTTAATCTTAGTCATGAGATCCCCCCATGAGCCTGAATTGAGTCATGAAACTCCAGCTTGGGGAGCCTCCAGTGTTCCCTCATTATTTATTATCTAATCTCCCACTCTCCGCCCCCCCCCCCCCCCCCGGCCCCAGGGCCTTGCTCAGCTCTGACACCCCTGAACCATCTGTAGTTCTGCCAAGGCTGTTTCTCCCCTTCAGGGCCTCTTTGTATCTTTAGTTTTATTTTTTGTCCTTTTTTTTTTTTTTTTTTTTTTTTCTTTTTCCTTCAGGGCTGTGCCCAAGGCACATGGAGGTTCCCAGGTGAGGGGTTGAATCAGAGCTGCAGCTTCCAGCCACAGCCACAGCCACGTGGGATTCTGTTGATGAAGAAAGATTGATATTATTTCACAACTGACTGCCCCAATTACTAACTCCTTTGTCAGACTTTTTTTATTGATCCATCTTCTACCCCTCCCTTTGTTTCTCACTCATCTCTTCCTTTTTTTTTTTTTTCCTGAGACTTTCCCCTCCAGGAATACCTTTTTATTCATCTCACACCTTCCGTTCACTCACATGTTTATATGACTAATTTAGCTCCTCTTCTTGGAGTATCTTTCTACCAGCATTCACTTTTTTGGTCAATTTTTTTTTTTTTTTTTTTAGGGCCACCCCTGTGGCATATGGAGGTTCCCAGGCTAGGGGTTGAATCGGAGCTGTAGCTGCTGGCCTGCACCAAGGCCACAGCAACACCAGATCCGAGCCTTGTCTGCAACCTACACCACAGCTCAGGGCAATGCCAGATCCTTAACCCACTGATTGAGTCCAGGGATCGAACCTGCGTCCTTATGGATCCTAGTCGGATCCGTTTCCACAGAGCCACGCCGGGAACTCCCCATCATTCATTTTGATCATGAAATTTTTACTTTTCCTTCATGCCTCAGCCTAAAGGTTTTCTCCTCACAATCTTCTCTGTTGTTTTATAGCTTTAATTAATCCCCATCTATTCTTTACTCCAATAAAACTTGAAATCCCTTTTAATTTTTCTACCCTATTTTATGATAGTTGCTACCTGTTTGTTTCAGCTAGACTGCGAACTGCCCAAGGGCAGGGATTCTGTCTAAACCCACAGTGCCAAACTTTCTGGGTAGGTGTTGTTGGGGCAGGTGTGTTGGATTGAATTAGTATTGATCAGTTATTAAAACTCTAGGTACTCTGGAGGTGTGGTAATATAGCTCAAATTTCTAAATCTAAAATGTTTTCTCCTTTTTCTACATCTCATTGCTTAGCAAACATTTATTATATGCCTACTGTGTACTCTACATTGTGCTAAGTTCTGAGGTCGCAGTGGTGACTCAGGCAGACATAGCCATTGCCTTCCATCCTAGAAGTTCTGGTCTAGGAAGGAAATAGGGCTAATCCTACCACACTTTGTGGCAGGTAGAGGAGTTAGGACAGTGATTGAGAAGAAGACAGTTCTCTTGTCCCTTTGGAGCATATTGTCCACTTAGACAACATTAACTAAACATATAAACAACAGTAATCTTTAGCCCATGCCTGATAAGGACCTTGAGCTGTGAAAACTTGGGGCAAGGTGACCTTGACCTAGAGGTTAGGGATGGCTTCTTAGAGGAGAGTATGCGCTACCCAGGAGACAAGGAAGGAGACCCTTCAGTGTCCCAGCCACAGAGAGGCACGTGGGGATGTTGGGAGATGAAGCTGCCTTAGTTAACACAAGGTAATTTACCAACCAAGTGTTCTCTCTTTAGAATTTCTCGTTCTGATTCTCATTGGAAACACGTATTCCCCTTCAAAATACTGTAGGTTTAGCCAAATTTACACTGTTAAACAGGGAAGAAATGATCACATTGATTCTGTGTGATGTTAAATCAGCCTACTCTTTACAAAATAGCACCAGTAGTTCTGCATGGAGAGAGAATTAAGTGTGATGGGGGAAGAAGAGCTTTTAAAAGATAGATGGCATTGCTCATGGTCATCTAGTTGCTGACTTGATGAAGCCTGAGAACCTAAAGAGCTCACTTAGTTTAAATACTGGAGTCACCCTTAGGTTTTTATTTGGTCAAGTGTAGTGTATATACCAATACAAACATCCAAATTAACCTGAATAATCATGAGAACCTGTATCTGGTCCAGCTTCATGGAAAAAGGCGGCAATACCAAGAAATAGTTTAAAATTATCTTTCATGTGATTTAACAAAGGGAAATTCTGATATTAAAGAATAATTGCAGAGTTATTTCTAGATTAATCTTTTCTTTCACAAACGTAGTAAACCAAGTTGTTAAAGCATATATTTTGTCCAATAATTGGATCAATTTATGGATGAAAGTGTGGGCTACTCATTTTATTAGAGAACAGAAAAAAAGTAGATTTAAGAATAGAAAATATGTGTATATAATAATTTCTCATGAGCTCGATCATTAAAATCTCTAATCATACTAGGTGAGTAATTTCCTATAATAAATATTTTATTGGTCTTTGGAATAATAATTTATTCTGATTTTTCTGAGGGTTAAGCAGCCTCTCTAGCATATAGGGCATAAGAGCATAAAATGGCTCAAGTATTATCGCAACTGGGTAAACGAGGCTGCCATTTTTAAGCCTGGGGAAATGGGAAAGTCATACTTTTTTTTTTTTTTTTTTTCTAAGAGAAAGATTGGTTGGGATTGAAAAATCGGAATCTTGGTATTCAGAGACAATAGATATGGAAGTAGGGCTGGAGCTAGAAATCCAGGTGTCATTATTATATGGGTGGTGTCTTAAGGCCTGTCGATGGGATGATTTTTTGGGGGGAGGCTAT
This sequence comes from Sus scrofa, assembly GCF_054392235.1. Classification (NCBI taxonomy): domain Eukaryota; kingdom Metazoa; phylum Chordata; class Mammalia; order Artiodactyla; family Suidae; genus Sus; species Sus scrofa. The sequence continues at coordinate 53,083,489 of NC_139393.1, read as the reverse complement.
TTTGGAGGCTCCTTCAGCCAGGGAGTAAGCAGGTATAGACGAGAGAGGAGTTCCCATCGTGGCTCCTCAGGTTAAGAATCCAGCTCGTGTCCGTGAGGATGCAGGTCAATCCCTGGCCTCAGTCAGTGAGTTAAGGATTCAACATTGCCCAGAGCTGTTGCATAAGTCACAGATGCAGCTCGGATCCTGCACTGCAGGCCAGCAGATGAGCCTCTGATTTGACCCCTAGCTTGAGAGCTTCATATGCCGCAGGTATGACCCTAAAAAGAAAAAAAAAAAAATGTAAAAAAATTTTAAAAATTAAAAATAAAAAAAAAAACAGCGGAATAGGAGAGAAAAAAGGCATGTGATCTCCAGGCCATGCCAATGGCTAGAAGTTCTCTGTGAGAGGAGGAGCCTCAGTCCAAGGGAAAAAAGAGAAGGCGGTCAAGATTGAAAAATGTCACTGATGCTGAGTAGAGAAAACTTTTCAAGGATGAAGCAATCAGTTATGTGAGGTGGGGAAATAAGGACTGAGAACCGCATGATTTGAAAACCTGGAGACCACTGGTGACTGTGACAAAGATGGTTTCCCCCAGGGGGTGTGCACCCAATCTGGACTGGATTGGGTTCTGGAGAAAAAGAGAAGCGAGGAAGTGGATTCATTGTGCCATCTAAAACTTAACATGGGGAGTTCCCATTGTGGCGCAGTGGTTAATGAATCCGACTAGGAACCATGAGGTCGCGGGTTCGAACCCTGCCCTTGCTCAGTGGGTTAAGGATCCGGCATTGCCGTGAGCTGTGATGTAGGTTACAGACGTGGCTCGGATCCCGCGTTGCTGTGGCTCTGGCGTAGGCCAGGAGCTGCAGCTCCGATTCGACCCCTAGCCTGGGAACCTCCATACGCCGCGGGAGTGGCCCAAAGAAATAGCAAAAAGACAAAAAAAATAAAAATAAAATAAAACTTAACATGGATTATACAGTATGTATTTAAACACCTACACTGATACCAAGGAAAGTTTCATAGAGTTGAGGGGAGAGAGAGCAAAGCCTATTAGTGCGAGTCTATTTCTCATGAGTTTCCATAGGTTTAATATTTAGCCCGGTGCCACTTTAGTCGAGGAAAACCAGTATGTTCACTTTACGTCTCCTTATACTCTGGAATATTCAGTTGGGCTTAAATAAATGCTAGGTGTGCCATGAAAGCCTCTGCTGCTAATTCACTTTATCGCATCCTCTATAGTGTGGAGGAATAAGCGTGTGTTCAAAAGTATTGGACGGTAACCTGAAGGAAGATGATCTGATTTTGCTGATTGCAGAGCGCACTGTGTGACCCCGGCCAGTTACTGAACTCTTCTAAACCTATTTTCTCAAAGGTAAAAGCTGGATACGAATGATTTGAGGAGCAAGTAAGGGAATTCCTGTTGTGGCACAGTGGAATACAATCTGACTAGGTAACCGTGAGGTTGCAGGTTCGATCCCTGCCCTCACTCAAAGGGTTAAGGATCCGGGAGCTATGGTGTAGGTCGCAGATAGTGCTCGGATCTGGCGTCGCTGTGGCTGTGGCATAGACTTCGATTGGATCCCTAGCCTGGGAACCTCCATATGCCATGAGTGCGGCCCTAAAAAAAAGCAAAAAATTAAAAAACTAATGAGACTGAAGTACTTTGCATGGTCTGGCACCTAGTAAAGGCTTAGTAAATGCGGATGACGTTGTACTGCTGTGAGTACTGACTTGTTCTTGGGTGGGATGTAGCCAAAATTCTATCCAGTTTAGTCCACAGAAGGTAGGTCTTCTAACAAAGAATAGAAGAAATAAGATGTCAGAGAAGAAGCCAGACCTTAGAAACCACAGTCTTGGTTCATGCTCCTCTATAACGTGTTTATTTCTCTTATTTCCTCGCCTTTAGGGAAGTCACATCAGCTTAGTAGTTAAGACTGCAGGCTCCGTAGAGCACATTGGTAACCTCGGTCCCCTGGAATTAGCTGGATATTTCCATACCAACCTCTCATCCTTTCCAATCCAGTTGGCACTGCTAATGATATAAAGCGAACATGTAGGCACTGTTCTAAATACTTTAATACTATCAACTCATTTAATCTCGCAGGCCAAAGAGGTGGCCTCTGTTTGTGCAGATGAGAAAAGGGAAGTGCAGACAGGTTACGTAACTTGCCGTAAGATGACACTGTTGGTAAATGGTGGAGCCAGAATTCAATCCTGGGCAGTTATACACTTTGTCCTCTTCAGTACTTCATCCTGATTCCACCAGAGGCTATAGGATTAGATTGAAGTTGTGACAGCTTTTCTGCAGTGGAGCTGTAGTAAAAAGGTAGGATGCCCTTCCTAGCAGTTCATCAGGGATCAAGAATTTGCTTTGGGCCTGAGGGTTTCACATCCCACCACCAGGCACCTGCTGTCCAGGTAGGTTCAGGAAACACTGAAAACCAGAGTGATTGCATTCTCTTGATGAACTATAAATGGTAGTCCTTAAAATACAAGATTCGAGCATCAGGTCCTTTAGTGCTTATATCCAAAGAAGGAAGAGTCATTCTTGTATTAAGGTATCTAAAAAGTTCTCACATGCTTAGCAAGAAAGCTAAATTAAGCCCTTGTTGCGTAAAATTATAAACATGCTGTCTGCCTCAGATGAGTAAGAGTATATAAATAGAACAGTTGGTGTACATGGCCTTAATATTATAGCTTCCTTTTTTCTATGTAATGTAAATCACCAAATGCAAGCATTTCTATCTGACATAAACTGTCAGTCTCAGAAGGGCCCATTGTAGGATTCAATACATGTTATGCAACAACCAAGACTGCCCTTTTTTTCAGCATGGTGATTTTTTTTTTTTTTCCTTGCCATATCCAGCGGTTAGTACTCAGGGCTGAAACCCTTAGTTATAGAACAAAGTGGCTTAGCAGTAATCGAGCCTGTGTGAGGCTAAGGGAAGAATAATGAACATTCCCTGCAAGCTTCCTGCCTGGATGCAGGTGCAGGAATCAGGAGGTCATGAATAATGCATGACATGCAGATTAGATGGTGGTTTCTCCTACTGGGGTTTTGACTTTGCTACCTGCCTGGCTGCTATATGTGGAAAGGAGGTAGGTGATGGCAAAAAAAAGTATCACGATTTAAAGACTCTGAGCTCACAGAAACACTGCATATTCTTTTGAAGAAATAAAACTAGGGGGGAGGGTAGCTGAAATGCAAACCTTTATGGTCTGTTTTACTGGGTAAAGTGAGCTCCAGGTTATCAATTTCCTCACTTTGGAAAGGGCAAAAAGCTTTCTTGTTTTACCATCTTAATTTAAGAAGGCTTATAATAAGTATTTGGTCATACAGAGACAATCAGGAATTCGTTGAAGACTGTTCAACTGTTACAGAAATTATCTACTTACAGTATTTGATCTATGGATCAATGAAGTTTTGCTAAAAGATACCATTACCTAGAGAATGTTGTAATTATAAGTTCAACAGACCCATTTTTTTCCATTGATATATGCAATAAGAAACATCAATAAGTGAATACTTCTCTATCATTGAACTTCACCTGGTGGAATTATCTTGATGAATAGAAATAGGGATAAGGAGGAAGTAATATGAGATAAACATTTAAAGGAAACAGAGTGAATTAAAGAACTGTGAGTATTTGGACTGTTACACCTTAACATTGTATTTAGGCACCAGGATTCTGAAATCCCTGGGTTGGTGGGGGGCGGGGTGTAGGGAAGGTTCAAGAAGATTTCCTGCATTTTCCCTTAGGTCAGGGGAGTTTTACTGGGGAAGACATTTTGGGGCTCACCATTCCATTTTGATGATTGTTTTTCAAGCAGACAGAGAAAAAGAAGAGAAGAAAGAAAGGAATCTTGCTACCTTGTGTATAATTCTTTGGCATTTTTCTTGCATGTTTGTTTGCGCACTCTCTCTCTCTCCAGTTGGGGGGACTGGAATATGAGCTGGCTTTCATTTCTAGCTGAGTCTGTCATTTCCGCTAGGCCCCAGGTTGGCCAGATGCCAAGACCAACAGGTGATCCTTGTAGCTGCAAAACAGCAGGAAGTGGGCCGAGCTTGAATGAGACAGTTCACCAGAGGGGCTGTCTGGCCTCTCTCCATCTTTCTGCATAATTAACATCCCCTCCCCCATATGGAGCAGAAAACCTGTGCTGAGCAGCTCAGCTGCAGCAGCCACTGAGCAGCACTGTGAGGAAAAGAATGTTAATAAGGGATGTTGGAAGAAATAAGCCTTCCGAGTGCAAAGTGCAGTCTGGCTCTGGGTTCACAGAAAGACTGCCGTTGGCTCTTCTGAGGGGCTAGAACTGTATTAGCTGTTTTGAAAGGATTTTCCCTCACTGAACAACTGCGAAGACCTAGGATGCTAATAAACCTTGGGGCTGGTGGTTCCGACTGGACTTGAAGAGCCCTTTAAAATCCCTGTTTTCTTTCTTGTCTTGAACATAAGAATGTCTGAGACACGAAGAGTAAAAGCAACAGGAGCTTAAAGCCTGCCTAGATCTCACGAACCCTGGTAGAGACGGAACAAAGCAGGAAGTTGGCCACGAGAACAGGAAGTAGAGTAAATTGTGTTGCCAGTAAGTGATCTGCAAAAAAGTGGAGGTTCATGGAGAGTCAAGGTAGTTCCTGCTTAGAAGATACTGGCGGTTCCTAGAAATTTAAGCTATTACCAGTGGGTGACTCCAACCCTGGAAGCTTGTAAAGCAATGTAGTCTTTGCTACCTTTTCCCCGTGGTTTAGCTAAAGTTTTGAATTGATTGCATCTCCCTTCCGGCTCAGAGCATCACATATAGAAGCTCTTTCTCCTGGAAATACCTATTCATCTATCCTTTCTCCCCCATCCCCCGTGCTTCTGTGCCTGGACATCTGAATGAAGCTATTGAAGTAAGGGAGAACTTTTTTTTTTTCTTCTACCCTCTAAGGTTTAGTGTCTGAGGGCCTGCAAATTAAACTGACAAAAGATAGATTAGCAAGAGGAAAAAAACAGATTGTTTACACAAAAACATGTATACATGCATGTACTCAGTGGTGAGTAACTCAAAGGGGTGGTTAGAATGTGGAGTTTATAGGAGTCCCTTGGTGGCTCAGTGGATTATGGATCTGGCATTGTCACTGCTGCAGCTCTGGTTACTGATGTGGCATGGGTTCAATCCCTGGCCCCAGAATTTCTTCATGGTGTGGACTTGGCTTAAAAAAACTGAATTTGGGAGTTCCCATCGTGGCACAGTGGTTAACAAATCCGACTAGGAACCATGAGATGTCGAGTTTGGTCCCTGGTCTTGCTCAGTGGATTAAGGATCCGGCGTTGCCGTGAGCTGTGGTGTAGGTTGCAGACTCGGTTTGGATCTGTTGTTGTGGTTCAGGCAGAGGCTGGCGGCTACAGCTCTGATTGGACCCCTAGCCTGGGACCCTCCATATGCCACAAGAAGTGGCCCTAGAAAAGGCAAAAAGACAAAAAGACCAAAAAAAAAAAAAAAAAAAAAACTGAATTTGGAGCTTATATACCATCTTAACAGAGGTAATAAATGGTGGAGAAATACTTGTCAAAAGGAAAGAGGGCCTGGGGTTCTAGGGGAGCAAATTTTCGAAAGGTAACTAGGAAGTGTAGGGGGGAAACTAATGGAAAATAAGGGTGGTTTATGCCAACTCATCTCTGTACCATTTCTGGTGATGAGTTGTGCTTTGATCTCCTCCTCTTCCTGGTATGGGAGGGCGAACACCTTTACAAATGAAAATATCCTTAGCAAAACTTAAGTTTATGCCCTGCTGTTAGGTATATAAAGGGAACGTAGAGGCGTTCCCTGGTGGTGCAGCGGGTTAAGGATCCAGCGTTGTCACTGTGGTGCTGTGGATTCGATCCCTGGTCTGAGAACTTCCATGTGTTATGAACATGGCAAAAAAATATAAAATAAAAAATAAAGGGAAGGTAGGCAGCTTTCTGTGCCTGCAGTTTCTCAGTTGCTTTCCAATTGAAATAATCCTTATGCCAAAGGAGTGTACTTTGGGGTGGCTTATCCTGATCCCCTTCGTTATCTTGCTTTTTAGGGCTTTAAATCTACAGGTCGACTGAGGAAGTGTGTACTTAGACTGTCTCCTTTGTCCTCCTTGTGAGAACAGATAGCAGAAAAGGTTTATTCAGGGCCAACACCAGACCTTACATTACATTTTTTTTTTTTTTTTTTTAGGGCTGCGCCTGCAGTATATGGAAGGTCCCAGGCTAAGGGTTAAATCGGAGCTGCAGCTGCCAGCCTGTGCCACAGCCACAGCAACACCAGATCCAAGCTGTGACCTACACCAAGCTCATGGCAATGCGGTATCCTTAACCCACTGATCGAGGCCAGGGATCGAACTCACATCTTCATGGATACTCAACAGGTTTTTAACCCGCTGAGCCACAGTGGGAACTCCAGCATTACTTTTATGTGCTCTTAAACCTGGCAAGGACTACATAGGCAACAAAAACTTTTTGTTGGCCTGAATGCATGAATTAACTTATTAAAACTGGTGGTCCTGCTTTTGGGGATCTTCACAGCGAACTTTGTGACAAATGCTGGTTATGGTGAAAGTGGTGGAACAGGAAAGAGAGGCTTTTGGTCTGCAGGTATTTAACTGCATCCATTTCCCAAGAGGTGATCAAGTTCCAGGGCATCTTATATGATGCAAATCTAAAGGAGACCATGTATCAGCCAGATCCCTTTGTATTCGTTCATTTATCATCAGGAATATGCTCTTGTAATGACTGGATTACTCTCATCTACCTGTAGGGTACATCCGTCCCCAGTGTCCAGGGTCCGGGGAAATCGAATGAATAATCAGAAGTTTGCTTGGTGAGTATACAGTTTAAGTTATGAGAATTTGTAAGTCTTATGGAAAATGTTAATAGGCTGTGTTAAAAGAGAATTGTTCTTGATTCTCTGTAGAGATTACATTTCTACTGACTAATTACCTTATCTCCCTTTCCTTTGGAAAGTCCTAAACAGACATCAAGAGTCCATTTCCAGCCAAACGTCTTCACTTACCAAAAACTGAGCATAACATTTTTTCCCTAACAGATATGGCTTGTTTCCCAGGATTATTAACTATTATATTTTTAAACAATGTTTCCCATTTTTGAAGATACTATAATTTTTTTTGGTGAGATTTAGACAACATTTCAGAGTTTTCTCAGGGACTAACTTCTATTTCTCATGAAGATTTTCATAGTAAATTAATCTATTATACTAATTTTGATGAGTACTATTTAGATGACTTGTTCTGACCTAAGCCTTAAATAACGAGGGATTTGGGGTTTTGTTTTTGCTTTTGCTTTTCAGGGCCACACATGTGGCATATGGAAGTTCCCAGACTAGGGGTCGAATCTGAGGTTGCAGCTGCTGGCCTGCGCCACAGCTCACAGCAATGCCGGATCCTTAACCCACTGAGTGAGGCCAAGGATCAAACCTGCATCCTCATGGATCCTAGTGGGGTTTGTAACCTGCTGAACCGCAAAGGGAACTCCCAGATTTGTGTTTTAATTTGGGGAGATATGAAGATCTCTCCCTGACTGGTTCTGGGACAGAAATAGGGGTGGAACTTACCAGAAATGATCTGAAAAATTACTTCAACTGTAGAGCGTTGACTACTGATTCTTTAAAGATGGGAATTCAAGTGTTTCACAAATGTTTCAAAGGAAACAAAAAGTAAAAGTAAATGTAGTTTTGAAATCCATGTTTGTTTACATTACTCCGTTCCACAAAATTAACCTTCCTTGGAAGATACCTTTAGTGTATCTTCAAAAAAAGGAAGGAAGGGAGGGAGGGTGGATGGAGGGAAAAGGAAAAAAAAAAAAGAGGGAGTTCCCGTTGTGGCACAGCGGAAACAAATCCAACCAGGAACCATGAGGTTGCAGGTTCCATCCCTGGCCTCACTCAGTGGGTTAAGGATCCGTCGTTGCCGTGAGCTGTGGTGTAGATCGCCGATGTGGCTCGGATCCTGCGTTGCTGTGGCTGTGGCGTAGGCTGGCAACTGTAGCTCCGATTGCACCCCTAGCCTGGGAACCTCCATATGCCTCTTTTTAGGGTGTGGCCCTAAAAAGACAAAAGACAAAAAAAAAAAAAAAAAAAAAGAACCGTGTAGTGTCATACTTCAAAGGTGAATAAAAATTCACAGGTCTCTATTCTAACTTCAATGATTCACACTTAGAATGGGATTTTGATTAAAAACTATGCCTTTTTTTTTTTTTAAAGTATGGGAAGATGATTACCAAAGATTGAGCTTCCAAATTAATTTTATTCCTACATCAGGATTATTTTTAGACACAAAATAATGATTCTTTGGATTTGAATAGTGCCTAATCAGCTCGCCTCCCTTCCCCCATTAAATCTAATTAACCCTCACAATAGCTTGGGGATGTTGTTAAATATTATGCTTTTCTTTTTCATGGAGGGGGACGTGGAGCACCCAGGGAGCAGCCACTCGCTTACACACATGTCTAAAAGCTGGGCCATCTCTCATGGTTTCTCACAGTCGCTAAAGCATATTGTCCCCCATCCAACCTGGAAAGCTCGGGGGATGATAACGTGGATGGCTAGGACATCAAAGGAGAGGGAGAACTCAGGTTGCTTTGGACATCATGGAATTGATATTCCTTCTCAGTCCAAGGCGTGTTGTGCTCAAGAAACTTCCAGAGACCATGACACGCTCAAGTGGGTGGCATAGCTCACAGATTGAGTACCACGTGCTCAGAATCGAGATCCAGTTTCTACAGCTCATTGCTCCGTGCCTGTTTGTGGAACACCAAGTACAGGACGACACAGTTTTTTTTTCCTCACTTGTCCTTCCTAGAGCATTAGAGCAACAAGGCTTTGTTCCTCCAGGATTCATGGCACGTTATTTGGTTGGTAAATTTAAACTCCGTTTATCTTCAGAGAAGGAATCCATGAAAAACAAAAAATCTCTACTATGGGCCTTGAGAAAATTCAGCTTTTATTTATTCAACATGTATTTACCTTCCCAGGCCCTGTGAAAAGCACTAGATTAGAAAGAGAAATAAAACATGGTTTCTGTCCACATGGGACTCTCTGTCTCGGAGCAGGGTGTGTGTGTGTGTGTGTGTGTGTGATATGTCACACGTGTAATATACATATTATATGATATCATACAAATAATATAGAATAAAATGTGGAACACCCTCTGAGAGAGATGTAGTAGAATGTTCAGAGGAGAAACTATCAACTCTATTTAAGACTAGTTTGGGAGTGGGCAGTAGAAATTGGGAAGCCTATGAAGGAAGGAAGATTTTTCAGAAGACCATCCCCAAGGAGGTTTTTGGGTAAAGACCCAGAATGAAAAGGAAAAGCAGGGAGTGCCCATTATGATTCAGTGGGTTGAAGAACCTGCCCTCATGTCTCTGAGGATGCGGGTTCGATCCCTGGCCTCGCTCAGTGGGGTCAGGATCTGGCGTTGCCACAAACAGTGGCGTAGGTCACAGTCGAGCCTTAGATCTCATGTTGCTGTGGCTGTGGTGTAGACAGGCAGCTGCAGCTCCGATTTGACTTCTGTCTTGGGAACTCCCATGTGCTGCAGGGTTGACAAAGCGCTCCCTTTATGGACTCAAACATGTCCACAAAGACCTGGGACCTTTCTACATTAACTCTAGTAGGAGCACACATGGTTTTAATACACCTGCTTCATTTGGTCATGAGTTCGTTACAAATCCTATTGCCTATACTCCCTCGAACTTTTCTTAAGCAAATACTGTGAAACTGGTATATGGAATAAATCAGCCGGCTAGGAAGAAGCTCAGTAAATCACCCGGCCTCTACCTCTAGTGAAGTGATAAACACTTGCTAGTTCTTTGTGAAATATTGACTCTGAAAATCCAAAAGGTTTAAATACTCCTGCTAGCCATAGAGATGAAAGTGTTAGTTGTGCTCCCCAAAATAGAAGTTTGGGATCATTTATAGACCTAGATGCCAAGTTCAACACTTAGGTCTGGCTTGAGTTAGATGTGCAAACACTGTATGTGAGTGATGCTGGGTGATTCTGTGAAGCTAGCACGTGCTCTAGTCAGTTAAAAAATATTGTTCCTCACATAAACAATTACACCTCAGTCAAAGATGAAAAGGCTTGAGCGTCTAAGTTATGCCTAGGAGATGCATGACAATTGGTAGGTTTGTAAATGTCAAGGACATTTGAGCTTTCAAACCATGTTTACTATTGAGTTAAAGATGGCTGGAAATTTTAAGTCGTGTTTTTCTATGCATACTGTGCCTATGAGAGGTGGCATCCATTGGCCTCATGCCTGTGGCAGCATTTCCTCTGGAGCTCAAGAAATGTGTAGAAAAGAATGTCTCTTCAAGGCAAACAAACCTGCTGCAATGGAAAGAAATTGTGGTAGAAATGTACATAGCCAGGAAGGAGCTGAAAGCACCAGGATGTAGGGGATCCAATGACAGATGTTGGGGAAGAGCCAGGTCTGTTAAAACTATCTGCTAACTCGCAGGGATTAAAGAATGGCAGAAAGAATTTCTTGCAGGACATATTAGCGCCCCAACAAAGAACACGAGATCATTGTCCAACTCATTGGGTATTCAGTTCGTCAGAGGTAGCAATCCAGGCCAGACAGGAACTCTCTCCGTCGGAATGGCTCTCCCCTCACTGCCATCCTGCTCCAGGAATATTTGTTCATTTGTGCATTGAGGAAGCCTTTGAGGTTCAGCATGTGAACTGCATTCTCTGTGCCTTGTATCCTAGCTCTCCTCTTCCGCACCTTCCTTTGATACCGTATCCATGCAAATTATAACTATACAACCTTTTTGAGAGCATTTGCTATTCTTTTCTTGCATTTGATAATGATGGGGGGGAGGAGTATTTTGCCCCATTTGGGGCAAATGGGCAGAAAGGGGGCAAATCTTATTAAAGAATTGAATGTGCAGGAGTTTCTGCCGTGATGCAGCAGGATCGGCAGCGGCATCTTGGGAGTCTGGGAGTCTTAATCCCCAGCCTGGCACAGTGGGTTAAGAATCCAGCATTGCCCCAACTGTGGCTCAGATCTGCTCTCTAGCCTGGGAATCCCCTATGCCAGGGGACAGCCAAAAAAAAGAGTTGAATGTGCAAATAGCTTTTCTTCTTCCCAGTTCTTTTTACTTGAAGCTGTTGTATTCTGATATCAACCCCACGAGAGTCGATGTTTCCAAGGCATCTTCCAGAGCTTTTATTCCCAAAACTATTCTAGAGATCTGGAAGCTGTGTTTGGTATGGATGAGTAGGGTGGAACCAGAATAGGGAGGAGGGTGTGGGAAAGACCTCTGAACACTGAAGTTGATTTAAGGCTCCAGATGTTCCAGGATCACTGGGAGGATTCCAAAAATCTTCATGGAGTATATGCTTATTTTTAGCTTTTCACGTTCTTCTCTTCATTTCTCGTTCCACCTTGCTCCAGTCTGAAAGATTTCAAGGACCGGGGCGTGTATGGTTGTTTGATTAAAGCGACAGTAATAGTTGTACTGTTCATTCAAAACATAAATCTAGGGCGCTTATGTAAGGGAGGTATGTGTCACGTCATAGCGACTATGTGCCATTTATATGATGATGAAGAAAATGAGGCATTTTTTTAAAATAGGAATTGTCATCAATAAGATAGCATTAATTTTCTCTCACCACTAGTTTCAGTCATGATTCCTTTCTGATCAACATGCCTGACATGTTAGGTAGCTGTATACAAAAGAAGCTCCAGTTTTGACACCGTATCCATGCAAATTATGACACATTTTGGGTATGAATCACATTTCCCATTTGGAAGTGAAAAAGTTCCGTGTCACAAATTTTGGGAAGAGCAGGAAGAACCTTTTCGCACGTTGAGGTTTTATTGTTGGGTATGCCGTGCTGCAGTGAACTTCAATATATGCTGAGAGTTGCAAATGTTGGACCGCACTTCATCCAGTCTTTTTGAAGGATATAAGTCCTGTGGATTTTTGTCATGAGAATAAGAACATTCCTTCTTATTTAAATGTTTTTGCCTTAATTGAGGAAGGCACTATCATTGATGATATTGCAGTCAAATGCTCCACCATGGAGGTATGTATACCCCCTAAAGTTGGTCTTGGAAATTTTTAGGAAGCTGATAGAGAACTAGCCCTTTAAGCGGGGGTGAGGGCAGAACATTTCTGATGTTGCAGGGCCATAAAGGAACTAAAAACATTATCAAGTTCAGTTCCGCCCCTCGTGTAACAAATGTAGACATGGAGATAGAAAGACAAAAGTGTGTTATGTGTCAGAAGGGGCTGTAAACCCAGGTCTCTGAGCTCCTGTCCAGTCATCTTTCTGCTCCGTGACAGTTGGTTACCTGTGGGCAGAACAAGAGACATGCTCAAGAGGAAACAAGATGGATGTTTAATTCAGTACAAGGGAAGCAGAAAGCTTTTTTTTTTTTTTTTTTTTTTTTTTTGTCTTTTTGCCATTTCTTGGGCCACTCCATATGGAGGTTCCCAGGCTAGGGGTTGAATCAGAGCTATAGCCACTGGCCTACCCCAGAGCCACAGCAACGCGGGATCCAAGCTGCATCTGCACCCTACACCACAGCTCACAGCAATGCCGGATCCTTAACCCACTGAGCAAGGCCAGGGATCGAACCCGCAACCTCATGGTTCCTAGTCGGATTCGTTAACCACTGAGCCACGACAGGAACTCCGGGAAGCAGAAGGCTTTTGAATGCGAGTTCCCCAGAGATGGATGTGCTGAGAGGAGAGAAGGCAGAAGGAGGAGAGGCCTGATGAAGACTCTGCTCTCCATCTCAGGGTGTGGCAGGTGCTCCCTGCCAAAATGTTTTGCCATCATCTTACAGGTCCTTGCCCACTCATTACTAATAGATAATATTGACCATGTTAGTTTAATTTCTAGTGCATTTCACGGCTTCCTGACTTACAGGGTGAAAACTATGATACTGTGTCTAAACTTTCATATGTGAAAACTCTAGTTCCCAGAATGCCTGACCGGCCTTCCTGTTTTGTTTTGTTTTCAATCCATACATGCTGGCAAGGAAGTAACAGCAGGTTGCCTTTAGATGTCGTTTGGAAGCATGTTCTCGCCAGTGTTTGATAGCAGACTCAGAAAATGGACCACAATTTGTATCATCGTGAACCAGTTTGCAAGTTCAGTGTACACTGAATTACAGTGAAAAGAAGTACCTCCACAGTGTTGCTGCATTTCACGTCCCTCTACATTCATATCTTTTCTTATGTTCTAATCCAGTGGCGGCTGTGATATCCTTTGGCTACTTCCACCACCTCCTCAAATTTAGCTTGGAGACAATTATGTATGCTTTAAACGTGTGTGCTGTCTTTCACCGTCCCCTTCTTCATGACTTTTGGTCTGATTTTCTTACATTCTCAATTATCCAGAATCTTGGTAAGAACCCTCATGGCAAAAGCGTTTTACATTCCTGTTAATATCCGCTGATGTTTGTATCTCGTATTACTTCGGTTACAAATGAGAATGATTTGGGGAAAAAAAAATAAAGGAAGTTATTTTCTACCATTATATTCTAATTATGGGAGAATTAAGGCTATAAGCTCATGCTGAGCTAAGAGGTCACTGCTTCTGAGATATTTTTCTATTAAAAGTCCCTGAGTAATTTGTTTTTACCAACCTGCTGCTCAGAACTGTATTCGTGTCTTATTGGGCCTGTCCGTGTCCTTGGTGTTATTCCTGGCATCTTCTCAGCACTGTCGCTCGGTGTGATACTGTCGTATATTAAAACATCTGTGTCATATTGACTCATTTTAGCATGACCAAGAAATATTAGTTCAGGATTCAAAAGGACTTGTCTGGAAAAATCTAAAAATACATGGAGACTGAACAACATACTTCTAAGTAATACATGGGTCAAAGAAGAAATTGCAAGAGCAATGTAAAAGGATTTTTACATTTGTGCAAAATCCTTCTAACTGCAGTTGACCCTTGAACAAGTTGGCCTAAGGCCATGGACCCCATGTAGTTGAAAGTCTGGGTATAATTTTACAGCCGGCCCTCTGCACCTGTGGTTTGCCCTTCACCAGTTCCACCAACCTGGGGTCGTGTAGTTCTGTAGTAGGTACATACTGAAAAAAATCCATGTGTAAGTGGATCCAAACCTGTGTTGTTTAAGGGTCAACTGCAAATGAAAACACAGCTTGTCAAAATTTGGAGGCTGCATCAAAAGCAGTACTTAACAAGAATATTTATAGCATTGAATGCATGTATTAAAAAAGAGTAAGGGGAGTTCCCATCTTGGCTCAGTGGTTAACGAATCCGACTAGGAATCATGAGGTTGCAGGTTCGATCCCTGGCCTTGCTCAGTGGGTTAAGGATCTGGCGTTGCTGTGAGCTGTGGTGTAGGTCGCAGACATGGTTTGGATCCCGAGTTGCTGTGGCTCTGGTGTAGGCTGGCGGCTACAGCTCTGATTGGACCCCTAGCCTGGGAACCTCCATATGCCACTGGTGTGGCTCTAAAAAGACAAAAAAAAAAAAAAAAAAAAAAAAAAAGGAAGAAACTAAAATCAATAATCTTATGTTTTTACCCTAGGAAACCAGAGAAGAAGAGCAAATGATATCCAGAGTTAAGCAGTAAAGAAACAGCAAAACAGCTTCTTTGTAATTCTGAGATTTGTAGCGTGATTTTTCATATAATTGTTTCTCAACTTGGTTTTATACAGCTTAAGGGTGTTTAAAATCAAGAATCATGATTTACTCTGGGAAAGCCATTTAAACTACCGCTTTTTATAGTTTTAAATTGTGTAATGTGCATTATCCTCCATTACAGTCCCCTCCCTGTTAAACTTGTTCAGATGTAGAAATTTAAAATAATGGTCATATTGTAATGAAACAGGCAGAATAAGGGGATGAGGGTGGTCATTAATGAATAATGCAGGAAAAGCTGTCCCGATATGAAAAAAATACATATCTATGATAACACCAGTACAAGTTATGATTAATGCATCAAATTAAAATGATGAAAAATCTTATTTTATATATATTTAGAGGAGCCATGTTCTTTCTTAGTCTTTCGCAGTATTTTTCAGTGGATGTATTTGCGCTAAAGAAATAGCTAATCAGATTTCCCTGGTGGCTCAGTGGGTTAAGGATCCAACGTTTTCACTGCTGTAGCTCTCGTTACTCCTGTGGCATGGGTTCAGTCCCTGGCCCGGGAACTTCCACATGCCACAAGTGTGGCCAAAAAAATAGCTAACTAAAACTAAAGCTGCTTTCAAAATATATATTTGAAAGAATAATGACTGAATGTTAGGACCCAATCAGAAATCCTAATATATTCTTGAATATGCTAGAAATACTGCTCAGGACCCTAAATCTTAAGGGGTTTCCCCTGTGAGAGTGCTTGGGTACCAGCGGTTTTGTTTTGATTTTTGTCCCTCAGTCACATTTGCAGTGTCATCTTTCTAGCCATGGCGATTTCTCTGTATACATATGGACAGCGAACTAGCAATTTTTTTTTTTTTTGTTTTTTTTTTGTTTTTTGCTTTTTAGGGCCACACCTGTGGCACATGGAGATTCCCAGGCTTGGGGGCCAATCAGAGCTACAGCTGCCGGCCTACACCACAGCCAGAGCAACGCCAGATCCATGCTGAGTCCGCAACCTACACCACAGCTCACGGCAACACTGGATCCTTAACCCACTGAGCAAGGCCAGGGATCAAACCCGCAACCCCATGGTTCCTAGTCAGATTCATTTCCGCTGTGCCACAACAGGAACTCTGCGAACTATCAGTTTAAAAATGAAATATATCTTCATCTTACTCTGATTTTCCTCAGCTGACTACTAGATTTTCATGAAGTTTCCAAGTGATTTCCTTCAAATTGGTTACTGATTATTTTTCTTAGTATAGTACCAGGTAAACTAAGAAAGGACGAATATCCTCATAACGAATATACTTCTTTTCATCAGTTTTAAGAGAGCTGTAGGTACTATGTGAGCTGTTTCCCCACTTCCTCCCCCCAGTAAAGCCAACCCCATATCACACGGGTTTTAGTCACAGCTGCTCTGCATAAGCCCTCAGCTAGTAAGTGGCTGGATTGCCAAGGACCCTGCTGAAATCCACTGTCTATAGCCATTCTCTCTGCCTCAGTTTTCTTTTAGTTTCATCTCTTTTATCAGGTGAGGTTCTTTTGTTGGAAGGAATGGAGACTGAGTCTAACTTAAGCAAAAAGTCATTCTGTCGGCGGACATGAAGTGGGTTGCAGAGTCAAAGGGAAAACAAGGAGCTGGGCCTCAGGAAGCCAAGTTGAATAAGCAGGTGCAGGCCTAGAAGAGTCAGCTCCAGCTCCTTGATCACAGCAGAGGAAGCCCGAGTCTGATCAGTCCCAGCCTGGCGCAGGTCCTCAGCCCTTGGCCAAGGAGGGGAGGGTTAACAATCCCATGAAAACCACACATCCTGGAGGGTTTCTCAAAGGAAGAGGAGATGCTGGTTCCAAACAGTGATGGGAAAGATGATGCTTCGTACACCAGCACCCTCCTCCTGCCCTATTATGCAGTGAACTTGACCTTGCCATTCAAGGTAGTTAATAACTCCAGTGTTGTGCCTCCGAGGCAATGTCTTCTTCTATTTTGGATGACGAAGGCACTCCTGCACTTAGTAACTAAAACGAGTGGCTTCTCTTAGGTTTTCCTCTTACGTGTCCAAAGCCTAACAAGAATGTTTAGTCCAAAGAGACTTCATTCTTCCTGAAACTTCAAATTCTTGAGCCTCATCCCCTCAAACCACCCATGTTCCCAGAAATCCTACTTTGAAGCACATTTTAAAATGCAGCCTTTAAAACCAAACACACTTATTATGAAAAGAGATGGCACATAGAGGAATGTCCCGGGAAATGGATACAGCCTGAGTCTATCAGCTTGGGTTCTGGTATAACTTTATGACTTATACTAAATCCGTCTTTCTGCTTCCTTCACCTTGGTATTTCTATTAAATGAAAGAATGATGTCTAACCCAAAGTCTTCAAATTTGGTCCTGGGAAGAGTGCAAAAGGGATAATATTCATCAGAGTATCACCTTGAAAGAACGTGCTTCATGGGAGTTCCCGATGTGGCCCAGTGGTGATGAACCCAGCTAGCATCCACGAGAATGGAGGCTTGATCCCTGGCCTCGCTCAGTGGGTTAAGGATCTGGCCTTGCCACAAGCTGCGTTGTAGGTCACAGGCGTGGCTTGGATCTGACGTTGCTGTAGCTGTGGTGTAGGCTGGCAATGGCAGCTCTGATTCAAACCCTAGCCTGGGAATTTCCATATGCTGCAACTGCAGACCTAAAAAGAAAAAAAAAAAAGTGCTGCATAAACCCAAGGTCTCAGCCCACAGTCAAATATCAGCTCTACAGAAAAGGAATCTTTTTCAACCACCTGGGTAATTTTTTGACACACCCAGCAGTTATTATAACTTCAAATGAGGCTGTAATTGACTTCGACTCTCCTGAGTCCTTCTTAACTATAACAATTTAGAATCCTGAGCAGGTGAGTGTGTGTAGGGAGGACTGTGGTTTGATACCTTAGGTCAGTTGGTGTTACATCCAAACAGAAATGACAGCTTTTTAGGTTACGGATGGAGCCAGTTTCCCTGTTTCTGTGAAGGTCAAATAAACAGAAGGGTAACTCTGTATGTTACCAGGTTTGTGTGACTATTAAATCTCTCCCATCCTGTAATATATTTGGAATGCCTTCATACTTGGACATATCAAGTGATATTCTTTAGACAGCAATGATTTAAATTACCCATAGGATTAAATTAATATTCTTGTAAAAGACAAATCTCTCCAATTCCATCTATTTTCTCATTCCTCTACTCATTGCCTTTTTTCCTTGGAGGACTGAAAAGAAAAAGCAGCATAGCTTTCTTTAGAGTTTATCGTTAATAGGTCTGGAGAAAGAAATGAAAACAGCGTTCTATTTATTCCTTTTCACGTTAGACCTGAATTATTGCGTACAGTTCGAAGAACCCTGTAGCTTAACCGCCAGAATGGACTGATTTCTTAACAGTGCAAGTGGCTTACCGTAATCTTCCCCAAACTTTACACGCTCTTTGAAGTGTTTATTTGAGAAAGAGAAAGAAGGATGGCATTTTATGTTGGAGACAGGAAACAAAGGCCAAAGGCAAGGGTGTTGAGAATGGAAGGGAGTTGCTGCCACCTAGAGGTCGAAATGGGTAAAAGTGTATGGCGAACAGTCAGGAAGTGATCTTAGGAGGAGACCTTGAGGTAGGAGCCTCATAAAACTGAAAGGCCCCCCAGTCCATCCCCCTTCCCCCATGTCCCCTTTGGTAACCATAAATTTATTGGACTATGGAATGATGGGCCAGTGGGGACCTGCTATATAGCACAGAGAACTCAACCCAATATTCCATGATAAATAATCTCTGTGGGAAAAGAATCTGAAAGAGAATGGATGTGTGTACATGTAAAAGTGAAAAACTGAATCACTGTGTAGTACAGCAGAAATTAGCACAATCTTGTACATTAATTATACTTCAATAAAACTTAAAAAAACAAACAAACCAAAAAAAACCCCCGAAAGGCCACCAGTAGTTGACTCGGTCTCTGCGTCTAAGGGGGACTGGACTCATTTCTACCCCCTTCGCCACTGGCGGTGGTCCAGTATTTCTGATGAGATTTTGCTGACCCTCATGGTGGGTTTTTCTGTTTTCGTGGACAGTAGTCTGTTATCGATCATAAAAACGAATGCTGGAGTTCGCGTGGTTGCTCAGTGGATTAAGACCCCAGCATAGTGTCTGTGACGATGCGGGTTCGATCCCCGGCCTCGCTCAGTGGGTTGACCATCTGTGTTGCTGTGGCTGTGGTGTAGGCCTGCAGCTGTAGCTCCGATTTGATGCCTAGCCTGGGAACTTCCATATGCTGCGGGTGTGGCCCTAAAAAGAGGGAGAGACAAAAAGAAGGATATGCAGTTTAGCCCATTTTCATTGTGATTGTTAGAACTTGGCTATACAGAGCACTGATTTTTTAATTTTTTTTTTCTTTTTTGTCTCATCCAGACATCTTTAACAGAAAAGCCTCCCTCATAGAGAAGCCTAGACAGGCAGGACTATTACGCTGCCACATTGGGCTGGCGATTCTCTCTTTCCAGGACTTGCCATACTGCACCCCCCCCCCGGGGGGGGGTTCTCTATTCGCTTTGTAGTCTGTGTGGCAGTGTCTCTTGGAGCACTAAAGCACAGCCTGTGGGCATGGAAAGGTGAGAAAACAGGAAGAGAATATGTGTGAGTTTACACATCAGCCCTTCTCTCCTGAATGGGAGACTTGCTGGAAGGTTGTCAATGACCTCGATGCTGGTTTCCAGGGGGTGGGGGGGGTAGGGCTTCAAAAAATACCGGAAGATACCAGCCCGACCTTTCAGAAAATGAGGCTAGCAATCAGAGTGTTCCTGTGTTTCTTGTTTAGTTTCCACCCTCCTGCTTCTCTAGAATGCATTAGCTGAGTCTCTTTGCTGCCTCCCTGCCTCTCAGGTCTTTACTGGCTTTGCCATTGGTGTTCTTTTTCTTAGCTTGCATTTCGTTTGAAGTACGGAAATTTAAGTACCGTCTCTGTCCCTGGCAACCCTGATGGCTTTTGAAATTGGCAGCAGTTTTTGGGGGTTTGTGTTTTGGTTTCCCAATAGTGTTGTCTGTTTTTTTAGACGATTGACGTTCACTCATTTGTTCCCTCCTCCAGTGAAATGATGGCGCCTGCAATGATCTGGCCACTTTTCTGCACTCTGGGGACCCTGTGTCGAAGAAGACAAATGGGCCTCTGGCTTTCCAAGAGCTTACTTACCAGGGAATAGAGTGAGATAGATAACTAGCAAATAAATGTCTGGAGGTGATAAGTGCTTTGATGAAACTGTAATTGGAGATGACTGGAAAAGCCACCTAAGGGGCTTGGTCAAGAAGGAAAAAAAAACAAAAAAAACCTTGCAAGCAGGGGACACACAAGCTGGGAGATGGATGAAAAGGAGGCAGCGGTGTGAACCTCTTGGGGAAGGTGTCCAGGTGCTAAGGATGGAAAATTCAAAGAACATGAAACAGTGAGGGAGGGGCGGGTGAAACAAGATAAGATCCGAAAGGTTGGCAGGATCAGAAGCCTGCAGCCTTCGGTCTGGGTGTAATGGGATCACAGTGGGAGAACGAAATGACCAGATACTTATATATTTGCAAGGCTCACTCTGGCTAACCTGTGGAGAAAGATTATAAGTGGGAGGAGGCTGGGGCAGCAGTTGAGGAGAAAGAGGTTGGAAGCTCCAACTAGAGAGAGAGAGAGAAGTGGATGCAATTGGGGTATATTTTGAAGGTGGTGTCAACAGCATTTGCTTATGGAAGAGAGGAAGAGAAGAATCCAGGATAACACCTAGTCTTTGAGCAGCTGTGGTTGTGCTTGGGAACTTAAGAGAAGAGGGCAGGTCTCTAGACACAAGTGTGGGGGCCGTTGGAATATAAATGACACTCAACAAGGCTGTAGGTACGTCTGTATTTGATGAGGAGGGACAGGAAGGTTTTTGAGATGAAGAAAATCTGAAGATAAACACTTTTCAAAATATAAGCTGGTGGCTCTAACATACAGTGGTGGAGCCGCAAGTGGCCACAAGTAAATCAGACAGAAACTTTAATGGTATACTTAAACCGTAATGGCCCGCCTGTGTTCTCAGGGTGCAAAGATACGATGGTGAATTTCAGTCGCTGTCTTTGTCCCACTTCTGCAAGCTATCAATAGCCTATCATGAAATGATGCCACCTGCCCCAGGATATGGTCCAGCCCATGGCTGCTTGGTGAGATGCCCCAACTCAACTAAGAGAATATATCTTCATACACAGGGGCCTCTTTTCGCCAAATGCCAAGGACCCTGACCTCTTTCTTCCATGAAAAGCCCATAGTCCTGGAAAAGAATCTGTTTGTTCGGATCCTCCAAGGCCACTTTTCTTCCTTTTCTCCACTTACACCATCATCCAAGCCAGAAGCATCATGGTACCTTCAACTCTGTCAAAACCAACATCCATTTGGTGGCCATCCAGTCTAGTGTTCCTCCTCCTAAGTACTTCCTGGCAGTGTCAGCTCTCCAGACCATTTCTTGCCTGAGAAACCATCATTTGTTTGCCTGGATGGAAACATCTTTCCACCATATATATGTATATGTTTTTAGGGCCACACCCATGGGCTATGGGAGTTCCCAGGCTAGGTATTGAATTGGAGCTGTAGATCCTGGCCTACACCACAGCCATGACAAGGCTGGATCCGAGCCGTATCTACATCCTACACTACAGCTCACAGCAACACCGGATCCTTAACCCACTGAGTGAGGCCAGGGATCAAACCCGCATCCTCATGGATACTAGTTGGATTCATTTCAGTCGCGCCACAAGGGGAACTCCCTCTTGCGTGATCTGTTAACCCAAGCTCCTCACGGTCTCTTTGGATTCCGACTCTTGCACCACCACCGCCTCCATCCAGTCTTCCCAAAGCCTACAGTGGTGTTTGTAAAATGCAAGTAGGACTGCCTCTCTCTTTACAGCACTGCCATGCCTTTCCATCGTTTCAGTGTTCAAAGTCCTTAGTACAGCTTCTGAGACCTTTGGCAAGAGGATACTTTTCCTCTTCTTCCACCTCCTTTCCCTACGTTTTTCCCATCCTCCATGGACCCTACATTCCAGCCACACTCAACTTACTTTTCCGAAACACCTCGATCACCAAGGAAACAAATTCTGAAAGACTCAGCTTAAGAATTCTCTTCCATGCGGAGTCTTCCCTACAGTCTCCCACCCCATCAGCCGCTCTTCCTCCCTGATCCGATGCCCCCATGAGAACCACATCATTGTCCTCGTCACCATATGTGGTCATCATTTGTTTGCCTGGGTGGAAACATCATCCCACCTTTTCATCCCCTGATGGCAAGCCCTCCATGAGGAGAACCATCTTTTCCAGCACGTGGGACAGCAGGCACAGGGCGTATTGATCAATGAGATGAATCATCTCAACCTCCTCACCTGATTGATAGGAAAACCAAGGCCCAGAGAGTTTAAGGAATTTTGTTCAAGGTTGCCCAGCAAGTTTGAAGTAGGATCAGAATGTCTGTCTCCTGACTTTGATGGTTTCCCCTTCACTTTTTCATGGCTGTTTCCTACTCCTTATTCAGGATTTTAAGAAAAAGTGAAATAGTTAGATTCAGAAGGCAACAAGAATTTTGTCAGGGAAGAAGCATCTTTAGACAGTAGTGACATTATACCTACCCCTTTCTCTGCTTGTAATTATTATACGCCACAAAACATTTGAAGGATAAGAGTAGACTACTGACCTGAATTTCAGAGATCCGGGGCCTCTTCTGTCACTATCTTAATTATCTGATCTGGGACGGGATTGAGTCCCTCGCGTCTGCTCCTGCCCACATATTTCACAGGGATGATAATGAAAATAAATGGAGGAGATTTTGTGGGGACAGATTTCATGCCATGGAAGCCAAGATGGTACAAAAGGCCTCAGTGGTATTTTTTCTTGGTCAACTGGTCAATTTAAAAATTTTTTTATTTTATGTTATTGAAGTATAGTTGATTTACGTAAAATGCATATGTGGTTAGGCAGAACTGTCAAGGAACAAAGCAGTTTTATAGCATGATCTCATTTGTATGAAAAAAACTGTTTTTCCCACATACGTATGTGCAGAGACGGAAGCATGAAAGACATATGCTGCTATGTTAAGGTAGGTTATTTTAGAGAGGTTGCCATTCTTGGTCAGTTTTACTTTTGCTTTTATACAATTCTGTACCATTAAATTTTATGCAAAAATCATGGACTACTTCAGTCATGGTTGAAGTACTCTTTTAAAATAAATTGTTGCAATTTGAAAGGAAAAAAAAATTTCCTACTGTATTACACAGGGAACTATATTCAATCTCTTGGGATAAAACACGATGACAGATAATATAAGAAAAAGAATGTGCATATATATATGTGTGTGTGTGACTGGGTCAGTTTGCTGTATAGCAGAAACTGACACATTATAAAGCAACTATACTTGAATCAAAGAATTAAAAAAAACATAGGTGAGTATAGTGGACTTACAGAGTTGTGTTAGTTTCGGGTGTACAGCAAAGTAAAGCAGTTGTACATATACATACATCCCCTCCTTGTTTGCTTTTCTTTTCAATGTAACCTCTTTTCTCGGTGCTTTAATAATACATACATTTGAGGAGTTCCCATCATGGCACAGTGAAAACAAATCCAACTAGGAACCCTGATGTTGCGGGTTCGATCCCTGGCCTCTCTCAGTGGGTTAAGGATCCGGCATTGCCGTGAGCTGTGGTGTACTTCGCAGACGGGTTCAGATCTGATATGGCTGTGGCTGTGGTGAAGGCTGGCAGGTGTAGCTCCGACTGGACCCTTAGCCTGGGAACCTCCATATGCCTCAGGTGCGGCCCTAAAAAGCAAAAACACAAAACAAAAACAAACCCCAAAACAAAAAAACATATATTTGATAACTTTCCACTTCTCTTTTTGTTTCCACAAACCACCTACTGTTACAAAGGATTAGGATTCCAATTCTTACCTCCACCTGACTTTTCCATTTTTGTCCTTCCCTCTGATCCACTTGATTCTGAACTTAATTATCAGGCTTACATTAACACCCTGTCTCTCTCCTTTCTTCCTGCCTAGCAGTTCTTCATGGCTGAGTGAAATGAGCTTGATTAATAAAAGCTTGCCCTTTTATAGTTCCTTGTAATTAGTCCAATACAAAAGGGTCGCCTCCTGGATGGGCTTTGTGTGGGTAATTTTTTTTTTTTTTTAATTCTTTGTCCTTTGGGTGTGCTGATTCCATGGCTTCTTTGTTTCTCGCATGTGTTGATGGATTTGAAAAGCAAGCTTCTGGTCTTTATTGCCATGCCTTCAAAGATACAGATACCCACAAACATCACAACTCTGGAAATAGGATTTGGAGTGAGATTTAAAGGCTGGCTTTGTGCCTTAACAAGATTAAGGCGTGGGACATTGTCGGATGAACAGAGAATAAACATCTTATTCTTTCTAATTGATTAGCTAACTCACCAGGTCCTGAATTTTAAATGGCGCTGTGCAAAATATTAAACCCATGTTGGTGTGGAGACCTAAATCATTTATCTCCCCAAGGGTTGAGAAACTGGACCTCCCCAGGATCATAGCGGTTGTGGCCCCATGGTCCCAAAGCACACACCAAAAAAGGGCCTCCTGATGGAAATAAGGAGGGATCACTTACTCTATAGGAAACATCCATCAAAGCATGTCTAGTGGTATAATTGGCCACACAGGGAGACCTGGCCTCGGAAGTACTGAATGTAGATTTCTGTTTTCCAGTAATTTTTTTAAAGGCCTTTAAAACTCACCCGGGCTGAAGAAATATAAAAATAGGAGTTCAAGCAACTCAATGAAAAAAAAAAAAAAAATCACAGGCTTTGGGATCAGGAACTGTTACTTCACATCTTGTCTGCTCCCTTTATTGGCTGTTGGGCCTTAAGCAAGTCATCAAACTGCTCACCACTGTTTTTCTTTGGGTGAAAATACAACAAGAATATCTTCTCCCTAGAGCTCAACGGTTGAAAATGTAAATGTGTTGATTCAGGTTAAAGGTCTGGCTCAAGCAGGATCACGTGTGTTAGCTCATTTCATCCCGATTACCCATCCCCTCCAAGACAGTCGTCTCAATGCCATTTGTGTCTGACTCTGCCTGCTGTGTGGGTTTTGTGCTGCCTCATGACAAAGGGAACCTGATGTGGAATTAGAAAGGGGCCCTAAGTCAATAATTCGCTCCCAGGTCTGCCTGGTTATATTGCTGGTAAATAATTCATCCTCTGGCGGTGGAAGGTAGGTCTCCAAAGTGATTCTCCACAAACTCCTCATTTTTAACATTTCTCTCCAAAGGGAAACAGTTGAGATCTGATTTCCTCAGGAAATGGACAGTGTACTTGTATAAGAACCACCTCTCAAAGCTACTTTACACCCTTAAGCTTTTTATTTTTTTTTATGCTGTTTCCTGCACATGGTTCCTTTATTCCTTAGAACGATTCTGGGAGATGTCTTGAAAGATGTTATTGTCTGTCTTTAAAATGGCGAGAGGCAGAACAGCGTAGGGGGCTAAAGAATCTATTTATTTTCATGTAGCAGTTACCACATATTAACTCCATAACCGTAGGCAAATTTTTGAATATCTCTGTGCCTCAGTTTCCTAATTTATAAAATGGGGCTTGCGATTCATGGTTATGGTGAGGATTGAATGTACTAATACATGGAAAACTCTAAGGACAGTGTTTAGCAGACTCAATCAGTGTTGGCTATTATTATTTTAAGGGGATGGAGAACAAGGGTATGTAGGACCATAGCTAATTTATAGCCAAAGTTAATTATTGCATGAATGTCTAGAGAGTCATTGACCCTTTGACAGATGACAAAAATGGAGACCTAGGTTAACTGAATTCCCCAGTATAATAGTCTAAGCTGACCTTGATATTTCCACTACATTCCTCCTGTTCACTCCACCTACCTTTTAAATGTTCATGTTCGCCAAATTGTCATCTCATTTGCTTCATCTTTCTTAAGCATAACAGGCTTCTCCACAATTCAAGTTCCCCTCCTTTCGGCAATGACAGTTTAGATTGACCACTCCCTCCTCTGGGTCCCCACCACGTGTTCTGTCACACCCATGAGTGTGTGTGTGTGTGTGTGTGTGTGTGTGTGTGTGTGTGTGCCTCTCTCTTTTAGACGCTTAAGTCTCCAAGACCTTATAAAAGGTCTGGCCCATACATAGCAGACACTAAAAATATTTGAAGAAGGAAGAAAATAAAAAGGGATGGGGCATGGCTTTTAACTGAAGTGTTCTAATCCTTCTAGAACCTTCTAGAATATTTTCTGGACTATTTTGGAATATTTTGAGTTTTTCCAAGATTTGCTCAATTGAAACAATCTGCTCACTGGAAGTCTGACATATCTTGCATACCTACTATGTGGCAGGCACTATTCTAATTCTGGGGCCATAAAGGTACCCTCAAGGAACTTCTGTCTCTGGGGGTGAGTTCAGACTCTCAAGAATGAGTTAGCAAAGTTATGTTGCTGCTGCATATTGATAGTCGTTTATAAAAATATTATGTCACCTCTTTGTCACAGGCATGGCTTTCTGTGCTTCAACAATTTAATACAGTTAATAAATATTAATTAATATTAAATTAATAAATATTACCAGCACACACAAAATTAACTAGTGATAGCAAACCCAGATATTGATTCTAGATATTGCATCATGTGTTGGCCCTGGAAGTTATCATTGTTTGAGATAGTGGAATTCATGTATAGAAGTTATTTGCATTTTTCATTTAATTTAAGTTTTCTAAAAAGTCTGTCTCTATTGCCTTTGTCTCTTCTAGTTCCGTCATTTTTTTTTTTTTGGTCTGGCAATGACTATATATGTATGTATATATATATATACATATATTAAATGCCTCCAAATAAACGTACAAAAGGACATGAGTAAAAATGAAGCCAAGAGTCTCAGCCACAAGCAAAGGGGAAGGATTGCATGAGTCAGGAGACAAAACAGTGACTTTAGCAGCAAGAAGCTGTGAGAGGTGGGGTAGGAGTTGGGGTGGGGGGAAGCATCCTGAGAGAGTTCCAGACCAACCCAGGTCCTTTAGCAGGAGCAGAATGCAGAGATCAGGAGGGCAGGCGAAGGACGAATGGAGCCACGGTTCTACAGACAGTCTGCACTAGGATACTGGGGACTATTTTGTGGATTTTTTTAGAAACAGACAGATGCCCAAATGCACATATACACACTCCTAATTGTTGGTAATGCGGTATTTTTTTTTTTTTTCCCTTTTCTAGGCTGCTTCCCACAGCATGTGGAGGTTCCCAGGCTAAAGGTCTAATCATCTGATCGGACCGCAGACCCCGGCCTATGCCAGAGCCACAGCAACACGGGATCCAAGCCGTGTCTGCGACCTACACCACAGCTCACGGCAACGCCAGATCCTTAACCCACGGAGCAAGGCCAGGAATCAAACCCGTAACCTCATGGTTCCTAGTCGGATTCGTTTACCACTGCGCCACTGCGGGAACTCTGGTAATGCAGTATTTTTTCTTGTGGGTGTTATCTGTAGATATTTACCAGCCTGATGGCACTCTACTGTATTGACATTGGAGTGTCGTGAGAAAGCTCATTTCTCCCTGGGCTCAGAGACCCATTCTGAAGGCATCGTCAGACATTCGTCATAGACTTTGGCCTGGTGCAGACAGCCTGTATTAACCCATGTAGTAGGACATTACCATCCTTGAAATGTAAAAATGATACATCATTTCTCTCAGGACCACTGATGTCCCTGCACTGTTACTGATTCGGTCGTATAGTGACATGCCCTTGACTTGCATGCTTTCAGACTGTTGAGCACCTTGAAAACAGCGTTAACGGAACGCAGAATCATTGCTGTTATTGCCCAGAGTCTGAAACAGGGTTTGCTTTTACAAGTTGGTGCTTATCAGTAGACAAGGAGGCCTCTGATTCTGGGGATTATAGATGTGAAGCCCAATAACCAGTATTGACAAAGGAGCAGTTCCTTTTCTTTTTGCACTTTGTCCTTTGACTTAGTACGTGAAATAGAGTAATTCTTACATGTGAGACTTTCACAAACTAGAGAACTGGTTGTTGTCACAGTCTGGCCATAACATGGCCTTTGTTAGTGACACATTGGGGATAATAATCATTACGGTTAATATGCATGACTGGGGACTTGGAGAACAGACTTGTGGTTGCCAAGGGGGAGGGGGAGGGAGAGGGATGTACTGGAAATCTGGGGTTTATAGATGCGAACTGTTTTGCCTTTGGAATGGGTAAGCAATGAGATCCTGCTGTTTAGCACTGGAAACTGTATCTCATCACTTGTGATGGAGCATGGTGGAGGATAATGTAAGAAAAAGAATGTGTATATGTATGTGTGACTGTGTCATTTTGCTGTAAAGCACAAAATTGACAGAACACTGTAAACCACCTATAATAGAAAAAATTAAAATCATTATAAAAAATATGCATGATTAGGATTAGATTGGTTCAAGTACATCCTTCAGTCCTTCCTCCATTTGATTTACGTGTCACATGACTTAGTCACTGGAAGAGAAAAACCAGAGCCTGCTGCCTGGTTCTTGCCACAGGACCCCTCTTTCACACCTTCATGATTGATTGATTGATTGATTGATTGATTATGCATCCTCAATAATTTTTTTATTTTTTGTTTTCTATTTTTTTAAAATTTAAAGTATATTTGATTTACAGTGTTGTCAATTTCTGCTATACAGAAAAGTGACCCAGTCATGCTTATATAGACATTGTTTTTCATCATGTTCTATCCCAAGAGATTGGATATAGTTCTCTGTGCTACACAGTAGGACCTCATTGCTTATCCATTCCAAATGTAATTGTTTGCATCTGCTAACCCCAAACTCCCAGTCCATCCCATCCCCACTCCCCACCTTGGCAAGCACATGTCTGTGAGACTGTTTCTGTTCTGTAGATATGGTCATTGACTTAAATCACAGCAAGGCAAGAGCAGTGCCCCCATCTCCTATGTGAAACACATCCTTCCAGTGAATGCGCATTTGCAGTATGCATGCTCTCATGTCCCCAGGGGCTCAGGAGCACATGTTCAAAAATAACTCCACGCTGCAGATGATTTATGGTAATGAGCCCTATTTTAAAAATGAAGACAAATGCAGAAACTGCAACGTCTCATAACTACTCAATGAGTCAAATGTTTATTCTAATTGAAAAATAATGGCTGTCATTTTAAGCACGCCTAGAAGTGACTGATTCTGTTCGCAGGCCTTGGTCCGAAGGATGTGGCTGGCTAAAGCTAGAAGGCTCTGTGCCTCTAGGTGTAGCTGTCATCTCAGGATTTAACACCAGGATGTAGAAACATCAGCATTCTTTCTTTAAATCAATTAGTTATTTTTTATTGTCGTTGATTTAAAATGTGTTCAATTCTGCTGTACAGCAAAGAGATTTAGTTCTCCGTGTATATGTTCTTGTCCATGGTCTTTTCCATTATGGTTTATCACAGGAGACTGAATGTTCCCTGTGCTATACAGTAGGACCTGGCTGTTTAATTCATCCTGTATGTAGTCGTTTGCATCTGCTAATCCCAAACTCCCTATCTTTCCCTTTCCCACTTACCACCCCCCCACACACACCTTGGCAACCACAAGTCTTTTCTATGTCTGTGACTCTGTTTCGATTTTCTAAGTTCATTAGTATCAGTATCATATTTTATCTTTTTTTAGAACCACACCTGCAGCACATGGAGGTTCCCAGGCTAGGGGTCGAGTCAGAGCTATAGCTGCCAGCCTACACCACAGCCACAGCAACGCCAGATCAGAGTCACGTCTGCTACCCATGCCACAGCTTGCAGCAATGCTGGATCCTTAACCCACTGAGCCAGGCCAGGGATCAAACCCGCATCCTCATGAATACTAGTCAGGCTCATTACCGCTGAGCCACAACAGGAACTCCTGGTGCCATGTTTTAGATTCCACATATAAGTGATATTATATGGTATTTGTCTTTCTCTGACTTACTTCATTTAGTATGATTATCTCTAGATCCATCCATATTGCTGCAGATAATATTGTTTCATTCTTTTTAGGGCTGAGTAGTATTCCATTGTATCACATCTTCTTTGTCCATTCTTCTATGGATAGACAGTTACTTTGCTTCCATATCTTGGCTATTGTAAATAGTGCTACAGTGAACATGGGGTGCATGTATCTTCTCTTTTTTTTCTTTTTTCTTTTTTTTGGGGGGGGGTCTTTTTGCCTTTTTGCCTTTTCTAAGGCCACTCCCGAGGAATATGGAGGTTCCCAGGCTAGGGGTCTAATAGGAGCTGTAGCCGCCAACCTACACAGCAACGCAGGATCCGAGCCGCGCCTGCGACCTACACCACAGCTCATGGCAACGCCAGATCCTTAACCCACTGAGTGAGGCCAGGGATCGAACCCGCAACCTCATGGTTCCTAGTCAGATTCATAAACCCCTGAGCCGTGATGTAGTGTTTTCTGGATAGATTCCCAGGAGTGGGATATCAGCATTCTTTATTTTTGAAACACTACCCTTCATTGAAGGTAAACCCCAAACAACTACACTAACGACATAGAGGGACACACTCATTCACATACACGTGTATATCTACACCTATATCAGTCGTATCCTGTCATTTCCTTTCTTAATGTCCTGGTACATTTTGCATATGATGCACCTCAGGCCTGCGCTGCTTTGCTTTCCTTTCTTGCATTGCTCTTCTCTGCCTCCATACCTGCTCCTACAGCCCTGGGGCACAAGAGCAGTTCCTCTTGTGCTTCCCGCTCTGGTGCGGCTCCCACTGAAGCCACCACGCCTCCCCAGTCCCAGACCAGCTCTGGCTCCTGTAGCTGCTCCAGGCTCCAAGCCGTCCACCCCTGAGACTCCTGTCAGCTGGTCTCCACCCCATCACTGATTTGCTAAAAAGGGTTCTATAAAGGAGTTCCCATCATGGAAGCGAATCCGACTAGGAAGCATGAGGTTGTGGGTTCGATCCCTGGCCTCACTCAGTGGGTTAAGGATGCAGTGTTGCCATGAGCTGTGGTGTAGCTTACAGACGCAGCTCGGATCTGCCATTGTTGTGGCTGTGGCGTGTACCGGTGGCTACAGCTCCAATTCAACCCCTAGCCTGGGAACCTCCATATGCCTCAGGTATGGCCCTAAAATGACAAAAAAAAGGGGGGGGGGTTTATAAAGACCCGTCTTGCAAAAGCTCCCTACTGGAAGGGGCCTGGACTCATCTTTTTACATCTTGTTCCATCCATTCTGTCTGGTGGGAGGGGGGCGTCCCTGTTGCCCACCACTTAAAAAAAATCCATATTCATAAATGATAGAAAGGAAAGGCGCCTTTCAGCAGAATACCGGCAGTTTGGAGAGATGGTGGGCTCAGTGTGCCCCCAAAATGACCTCCTAGGATTCTGCTGAGCCAAAAAGTTTTAATGGAAAGGAGAGAAGTCATCTCAGTTGTTCATTGAGATGGGGGGTCAGAATCCTCGCCATCCCCCACTGCAAGCTCATCAAGTCCTCATGGTCAGCCTCTCGACGTTATCTTGTTCACACAGTTTGGTCCCACAGTTTGTTCAGGAGACAGCCTGAAGGAGAAGCTAGAAGTTCCCTTGTGGCAGAGCCAGTTAAGGAGCCAGTGTTGTCCCTGCAGCAGCTGGGGTCACTGCTGGGGTTGGGAATGTTCTGTGGGTGTGGCAAAAAACAAAACAAAACTAAAATCAGCCTGTTTTTTTAAAAAAAATATATTTATAGCTTTGGCTTTTTACTCCTACATTTTTACCCATGCTTCCAGATTTGAAAGGTGTGTTTGGGCTGGAGATGAGTGAAGCGTGGGGGTGCCTGGTTTAAAAGTTAGTTACAAGAGTTCCCATTGTGGCGCAGTGGAAACGAATCCGACTAGGAACCATGAGGTTGCAGGTTCGATTCCTGGCCTCGTTCAGTGGGTTAAGGACCTGGTGTTGCTGTGAGCTGTGGTGTAGGTCGCAGACGCGGCTTGGATCTGATGTGGCTGTGGCTGTGGCGTAAATCAGCAGCTGTAGCCTGGGAACCTCCATATGCCATGGATGCGGCCCTAAAAAAAAAAAAAAAAAAAAAAAGTTAGTTACAGTATAGCTTTGCTAAAGTGACAAGAAAAGGGGCTTCCTGTGGAGGGTGGTTTCCTGCAGAGAGCTGCTTACAAACTCATAACCAGTCTTTGGGATGTTAGCATTAGGAATCGTGGGACCCATTTTGTCAGTGGTGAAATTAAGGGTCCGAAATAGAGATTTCAGTGATTCATTCTTGGTAACAAAGCCACTGAGGACCAGAGCCGGCACCCTGACTTCTTCTCAGCCTAGATTTAGCACTGGCCAGAGTCAACTTGGATTCTTATTTGTGGAGGGAGGATTTCAAAACAGACACACCAGCTCTATTTGATTTCCATACAAAGATGCTACAGATCTTCGCATTTGGTTTTATTTGAAGTATGAAAAAATATTTGTAGTAAGAGGCAAGAAGCGTCTCCAGATAAACGCGAGAGGTCACTGAGATTCTTAAAATTGCTTTTTGAAGCCTTTTTAAAGGTATAGACTAGTTTTCTTTCTGGAATCCTGGCTCAAGGAACAAGGAAATTATACGAATTTGCAATGTACTTTATAGTGATTTTTTTTTCTCCTTTTCTGGGACACCACCACTTTCTTGGAAACCACCACTGTAGTTTTTCTCATTAACACAGCGAGACTTTAAAACTAAGGTGATTATTCTGAAATTATTGGTGGTTCTGAAGCAGACTGTTACCAAAACGATTTTGAAGATGTACTTCTTTTTATTATTATTATTGAAGTATAGTTAATTTACAATGTTATGCCAATTTCTTCCATACAACAAAGTGATCCAGGCACATATTCCTTTTCTTATATTCTCTTCCATCATGGTCTGTCCCAAGAGATTGGATAAAGTTCCCTGTGCTCTACAGTAGGACCCCATTGCTTATCCATTCTAAATAGTTTGCATCTGCGAACCCCAAACTCCCAGCCCATCCCACTCCCTCCCCCTTGGCAACCTCAAGTCTGTTCTCTATGTTAAGATGTACTTCTTGGATCAGCTTTTCCTAAATATGAATAAATGCACACAAGTCTGTGCATGTAACACCATACATGATATCTCTCTTGGTAGTTTTTTTAGAAGCCCTTTCAAAAGAAGTTTCCAAGTAACTTTAGTGTGGTAAGAAAATGTTTCTTCTAGTACTTCACCCCCCCCCCCTTAATTTCTAAATACATTCAACGTGTTAAATAATCGTATAGTAAGTCTTTAGGCAAAGCTCTATTCTCTGGACTTTTCTGGATCTTAAAACAGACATCTATTTTAAGGAACCTGGTGCTGATCAGACAATAGAATTTAAGACTCTGCATAAGAGGAGTTGATCCCGAAGGAAGTCAGGTCAGACGCCTTCTGTCTACATTCTGTAAGACTGAGTAGCACCTGGCTCATGCATGTACTGCAGTAACATAGAGGAATATGCCTCTTCCACGTGTGCTTGTATTCTCAGCTCAGGTTCTAGAAATGGAGAGCAGCCAGAGCTGAAGGAAGAGCCATCTACTAGGAAATAAGGCTGATGCCCTCAGCCCATCTGAACAGTAACAGGCTACTTCCTGCTTCCTTCTTGCTATTCTTCTTGGTGAGTGGAGAAGCTGATGGAAAGATGTGGGATTTTCTTATGCAAGAGCATGAAAGACCAGAGGAGCTTGGGGACTCAAGGCTAACTTTGTTCTTTTTGCTCCTGAGAACATGACTCAACTCGGCTTTCCCTGACCTACTCAGAAGGTGATGGAGAAGAACCAAGGAACAGTCCCTCCTAGAGCAGAGGGAGCCTGAGCCATTTCAGTCCCTCGCAGGGAGAGCTGCCTGTTGTCTCTACTGGATGAACTGTGTTCTTACAGGAAGTAGCAGATTATAATGATGAGCTCTGGAGTTCCCATTGTGGCTCAGCAGTAACAAACCTGACTAATTTGCTAGGACTCAGGTTCGATCCCTGGCCCCACTCAGTGGGTTAAGATTCCGGCATGGCTGTGAGCTGTGGTGTGGGTCGCAGATGCAGCTCGGAATCCTGCATTGCTGTGGCTGTGGTGTAGGCCAGTAACCGTAGCTCCCATTCGACCTGTAGCCTGGAAACCGCCCTAAAAAACAAACAAGCAAAAATACCCAGCTCTCATTTGAAAGCATATGTGCTGCCGTTTCATATTCTCGGAGCTAAGAGGGTTGATGTTGCTCACATCCTACCGTTTGACCTCTTTAAGGGTTATTTAATCTGCTTAAGCTTTATTTTACTCATCTGTAAAATGGGGGTGAAAAGACTGTCATCTTAAAGTCTTGGGAGAAATACATAATATGCTATGTGTAAAAAGATTTAACAGAGCATCTGGGAAACATTAATTTGCACTGTAAATGTTAGCTATTGTGAGCTATGGTGATTCGAATAGCCAAAAGTTCAGCAGAAAGAAAATTCCTGTTTGTGATGCTCTAAGTAGAGACTAAAGTCCCCTCTATCTTTTGAGCTCAGGGTTGCCTGGACAAAAGCTGGCAAGTAATTCAGCGATTTGGTTCCATTCTTGACATTTTCTGCTTTCCCAAGGGAAAAAATTGTGCTCGTTCCACCGATACCTTAAATATTCAGGAATCTTCTCTGAGTCTAATGACTGTGGCGAGAATCTGAAATAATAAGCACTGCCCTTTGCTTCTGTCCCCCCCCCCTTTTTTTTTTTTTTTTGCTTCACTTATATCTCTAAATACCCAGCATTTTATGAAATTGACCCTGTTGGCTCTGCTGAAAAGCCACAAAACGAGAAAACCATTGGCAAGTTGGACTTGAAATTCACCATGTCAGTAGGCTTTCCAGCCTTTTTTCAGAGGTCAGCATGCGTCTGTGGCTACGGGGATGTGAAAGCTCCTGTTCTTTGGTGGCCTGTGACAGCAGAGAATTGTCACCACCTCACTCACTGCTAAACCCTGAGAGCTCAGAGCTGTGCTCACGCTTAGTAGGTGTTCAGGAAATGTTTGGGAAATACTAAATAAGTAACATCTCACAATGACATCTTGAGATTTTTTCCCAAAGCAACTAAACCTTATTTTTTAAGACTTTAAAGCTAAACTTCATGTGGAATATTTAGAGAGAGAAGAGTGATAATTTGTTAGGATAAACTTATTCCCTATAAATGTAGAGTTCTTTTTTTAAATTGGCATATAGTTGGTTTACAATGTTGTGTTGGTTCCTAGTATACAGCAGGGTGATTCAGTTATGTGTATATATGTGTGTGTGTGTTCTTTTTCATATCATTTTCCTTTATTATAAGATGTTGAATATAATTCGCTGTGCTATATACACAGTAGGAGTTTATTTTATATATAGTAGTTTATATTTGCTAATGTCAGACTCTTAATTAATCCCTCTCCCTCCTCTTTCTTGGTAACCATAAGTTTGTTTTCTGTGTCTCTGAGCCTATTTCCTGTTTTGTAAATAAGTTCATTTTTATCATATTTTAGATGCCACCTGTAAGTGATGTCATGACTTACTTTACTTAGTATGAGAATCTCTAATTCCATCCATGTTGCTGCAAATGGCATTAATTTTGTTCTTTTTTATGGCTGAGTAGTATTCTATTTTATATACATACCACATCTTCCTTATCCATTACTCTATCAATGAACATTTAGGTTGCTTCCATGTCTTGGCTGTTGTAAAAATGCTGCTGTGAAATACATGCATCTTTTCGATTATGGTTTTTTCTGTGGATATATACCCAAGAGTGGGATTGCTGGATCATATGGTATCTCTATTTTAAGTTTTTTAAGGAACTGTTTTCCATAGTGGCTGCACCCATTTGCATTCCCTCCAATAGCATAGGAGAGTTCTCTTTTCTCAGCACCCATTTGTTATTTGCCAGAGTTCTCTTTTCTCAACACCCATTTGTTATTTGCCAGCTTTTTAATGATGGCCGTTCTGACTGGTATGAGTTAATACCTCATTTGAGTTTTAATCTGTATTTCTCTAATAATTAGCGATGTTGAGCATCTTTTCATGTGCCTAGTGGCCATCTGTATGTTTTCTTTGTAAAAATGTCTAATTTATTGCTTCAAAGTCAACCACTGAGAGCAGTGGAGCTGTTGAATTTTATAATTGGAGGGTCAGAGGTAAGAATTTTTGTTTTACCGTATTAGCCTTATATATTTGAAATGAAAATAACTCAAAATAGTGACCCTGAAGCTCTGCAGGGTCCATGGTACCCGGTTTAAGACAAGCTTTCATGGAGTTCAGAGCGAATGTGTTGTTGGCCTAAGGATATAAAATCTGTGATCTAGGGGACTGTAATAGAAGCCTTTGCTGTTCTTCTTTGTAAATCTGAAGGCAAGATTCTTATCCCACAAGGAAACCAAAATTTAAGGCTTGGAAACCACAGCTCCATCTGACCAACCCATAGCTTTTGTGTATCTTGGGAGCATTGTTGATACGACCCAGTCCTGACAGGCTCCCTTGTATATGGGAGGCATTGTGTGGCCACAGCAGAGCACCACTGAGCTTTTGTCACTCTCCTTCTGTGCTCATCTCTTGGGCTTTGTTTTTTCTCTCCTATAAGGTTCAAGAAGAGTTCTCCTGTGGCTTACCAAGTTATGGATCTGGCATTGTTGCTGCAGCGGTTCAGGTCACTGCTGTGGCGTGGGTTTGATCCCTGGCATAGGACCTTCCACCTGCCACAAACACAGCCAAAAAAAAAAAAAAAAGATGCAGGAAGTTTCTGTTCCATGGAATCATTGAATAATTGTCAGGATGAATTGGACTATAAATATGAATGAAATATTTTTAGAGGAAGCTTAGCTTCTCAGAGGAAAGAAGATGCTTCAGGAATGGACAGAGTTATTATAAACTTTTTAAAAGTGGGGTATGTCAAAGTGTGGGTAGCACTTTGAGGAGACTGTGTCCCATTTTGCGCCTGATGTGTTTGCCTTTGTTCATGGAATTTTTAGGCCTGTCTTATGGATGTGTAAATTGCATTAGCAGTGGGAGGGCCTTTTCATACATGAATTGTACTGTCTGTCAGAGCAGATGGCTCTGCTCTTTCTCTTCATTTTTCTAAAAGTCTTCTGCTGCATGGGTCGGCTCACTCTTAGATAAATGCCAGAGCACAAAATGCTTTTCCCTCGGGACATATAGAGGGCTTACCAAGAACGCTTTCCCTGATTTCTGCTTCTTGAGATAAACGAACATTTGGGGAGTTCCTGTTGTGGCGCAGTGGGTTACAAACCCGAGTAGTATCCATGAGGACACGGGTTTGATTCCTGGCCTCACTCAGTGGGTCAGGGATCTGGCATTACCGTGAGATGTGGTATAGGTTGCAGACACAGCTTAGTGCTGGTGTTGCTGTGGCTGTGGTGTAGGCCAGCAGCTGGAACTCCAATTCGACCCATAGCCTGGGAACTTCTATATGCCACAAGTGTGTTCCTAACAAGACAAAAAAAAAAAAAAAAAAAAAAAAGAACACTTGACAAAGAATGTCTTAACTAGTTGCTTTGAAACAATAAATCAAGAATTGAACTCATTTAATCAAACTAAAGGGATGCATGATGTGGCTACTTCTAAATCGTGTTCTGTGATGAAAAGCAAATTTACCCTCCAACTTTCCAATGTGATTTAGTCTCCTCTCCTGTTGACTCTTTCTGGAAATTACTTGGAGAATCTGCAAACAAGTCACAGGTTCTTGGTCACATGGTCCAGAAAACTGAATAATTCTTTTATAAGTGCTATGCCCTGGCAGCCCACTGGAGCTGGACAAATAAGCAGCTTGAGTGTATATTCCTGTGCATCTTAGCAATTTTCAATTATCACACCTCAGAAGCTAAAATGTTTCTGCTAAAAGGAAAGAATTCTTATTTGGATTTGAAAATTAGTCAGCTTGTTTAAAAAATGTAATCATCCAAAGATGTGCTCACCTCAGATACATTGACAAATGTTTTTTATCATTATCAAAACTGCCTTAGTATGCTTTCTGATTATTTATCATTATATCTATGTAAATGTGAGAATGATTCAGAAATTATTCATAATCCACACTGATGCAAAAGAGTCTGGAGAATATCAGATAACGATAATAAAAAGAGGCATAAATCATGTTCCTTCCCTACCTTTGCCTCTGAGCACTTTGAACTTTTTTTTTTTTTTGTCTTTTTGCCTTTTCTTGGGCCGCTCCCAAGGCATATGGAGGTTCCCAGGCTAGGGGTCTAATCGGAGCTGTAGCTACCGGCCTACACCACAGCCACAACAGCAACTCAGGTTCCGAGCCACGTCTGCGACCTACACCAGAGCTCACAGCAACACCAGATCCTTAACCCACTGAGCAAGGCCAGGGATCGAACCTGCAACCTCCCATGGTTCCTAGTCAGATTCATTAACCACTGCGTCACGACGGTAACTCCACTTTGAACTTTTTTAGCGATATAAAACTCCTTATATTTTTTATTGACTTTATGCCTTCACTTCCACATTCTATATGAGCTATATAACATGCATTTTATTTTTTGTGGGTTTGTTTTTTGTTTTTTGGTTTTGTCTTTTTAGGGCTGCACCCATGGTATATGGAAGTTCCCAGGCTAGGGGTTGAATCAGAGCTGCAGCTGCTGGCCTACACCACAGCCACAGCAACCCCAGATCCGAGCCGCGTCTGTAACCTACACCACAGCTCATGGCAACACCAGCTCCTTAACTCACTAAGCAAGGGCAGGGATCGAACCTGAATCCAGCTGGATACTAGTTGGATTTGTAACCCACTGTGCCACAATGGAAACACCATTTTATTTTTTAATTGAGATATAATTGACATATGTGTGGGCTTGACACATTTGCATATGGAAATATGATTACCACCTTGGGGCTAACACCCCACCACATCCCATAATTACCTTTTTCTCTTCTGTGGCGAGAACAGTGAAGATCTAGTCTCTTAGCAGCTTTGAAGTTTATCATACAGTATTGGGAACTATATGGACATGCATTTTTCCAAGTGAATTTTGTTTGAGCACTTGTGCAGTTTTCTTTGAGGTAAACAATAATACTTAATACATTCCCAGCCCAAAAATAGGGACCCAGTGTGGTAGGATTTATCATGGCTCATCCAGTAGCAGGTCCCGTCATAAGTGCTTTACATGTATTAATTTATTTACTCCTTACAACAACCCTGTAAGACGAATATGCTTATTGGTCCCATTTTATAGAAAAGAAACAAGCATTGAGGACTTAAGTTATGTGTCCAGAGCTGTACGGTTAGACGATTAAGTCCAGGTGATCTGGCTGCGAACAGCCCCAAGTATTTAACTACAAATGCCCTCCCATGATAGTGGCCAAGAGACCAGAGTTAAGAAATCGTCACCATCATAAATGGAAGCTGCGTGAAAATCATCGTGGCTTTGTTTATCCCAATCTTTGTCTTTTACACGTTTCAACCATGCAGCCCTCGGGGTGCTCTCACGTCCTTGCTAAATCCCTCAGCACTCACCCATTCTGTCTGAATCACTCCATCGTGGTTCACATTTGGTCTTTGTATTACTTTGTTGTTTCATGAACATCACACACATTGACTTACCCCTATTTTAAGTTGTGAAGATCAGAGACAATGTCTTTTACAACTTGCCTGTTTCCCACAAAAAAAAAAAAAAGACACGGAAAAAAATAGGTATGGAGTAAGCACTTTAAAATGTGCACTGAATGAAGTGAATTTAAGAAAGTTAATGTTATTAAGCTGTTTCTGGAGTTCCCATTGTGGCTCAGTGAAAACGAATCCTGACTGCTATCCATGAGGACTGCAGGTTCGATCCCTGGCTTCTCTCAGTGGGTTAAGGATCCGGCGTTGCCGTGGGCTGTGGCATAGGTCTCAGACACAGCTCAGATCTGGCATTGCTGGGGCTATGGGCATAGGCTGGTAGCTGCAGCTCCGATTCGACCCTTAGCCTGGAACCTCCATGTACCTTGGGTGTGACCCTTTTCATTTTTTTAATAATGAAAAAATAAGCTGTTTCTTACATCTGCCAAAATGTAACCTACAGATATGTTGGTCTCATTGGTTTCCAGTCACATATTAATGCATTGGCCCAGTTAGATCATTTTCTGAGAGACTCACACAGAAATTTCTCCAAAGAAGATGCTTAATTAGTTCTCACTGATAATGTGCATATTGTTTAACTAATCTTGCTGAAAAAAAAAAAAAGTTTTCAGATAAAGCTAAACGAGGCAGTTTCAGACATTTCCACAATTGCATAATGTTCGTGCAGCACATTAGAAAATGTCAAAGCCTTGCAATTCTACATTAAGGTATATTTTTATTACTCAATAAACAAGGAAAATTAAGCTGGTAATTACTATGAACTTTGTATCTGATTCACAGATGTTTTCTGATGACTCATACTTAATCCGGCAATGTCAATGCCAGTAATACATTGAATGTTTAATCAGTTTATAGGCGTATCAACTTTTTGAAGGGGCTCAGAAATTGCCCTCAGGTACTTAGAGAGGAGACAAAAGAGAAAGAAATTCATTGCATTGTTTGGGTAAGAAATCTTATAAGTCAATGCTATGTAATCCTTTTTGTTAGAGCATCAATTTAATTTTAGAAGTTAGTATGAAATGAAGACAACTAAAATATCCCACAAGAAAATGTTTCATTTGTTGCTGTCCAATTTTTTAAAGAAATGAAAGCTAGAAACTCTAAATGTCAGATGTTGGAGCATAGTTATCAGTATATCATTTTCTCCCAGGAAGTCCTTCTGTTTTGGATACTTTCTGCATAATAAGCACCAGAACTTCATTTTCTGCTTTATCTTCTCTTTGAATGAACCTGAACTTGCCCCAATGATGTCAAACATGTCTGAACAGTGGATCACCATACCCCGTTAATCCTCTGTGGCCACAACCCATCTGATAATCAGCCCCTGTATTGTTCTTCAGAAGCCATAATACGCAGCACGTGGGGATTTGCATTTTACCTATAACATAAGTACCATAAATGCTTAGTAATACGTAAAGTTTCTGCTTGACAATATGATCTTTCATTTAGAGGCCCTTACATCACCTGGTACTTCGTAAACCTGTGGAAACTATGGGATAATTGGAGAAACCTTCAAATGGTGAATTTTCTAGTGTATGACTCATTTGACTGACTCTTGGAGTCAGACAGTCTGAAAGTACTATAGCATATATTGGCAGCTGGAAGAATCAAATATTTATTATATTGATAATTAATCCTCCGAGTTAGGAGCAGTAGATAGTAATTCACAAAAACTCTGGGCTTTCTGGAGACATTATCCTTAATTAATGTCACCAGACCGTGAAACAGTTCTTAAAGTACACATCCTTTCTCCCTATAAATGAGTTAACATTTTGTCGGTGTTGATGGCTGGCAGGTAGATCCTTTTTCTTTTTTTTTTTTTGTCTTTTGTCTTTTGTCTTAGGTCTGTACGCATGGCATATGGAGGTTCCCAGGCTAGGGGCTGAATCAGAGGTGTAGCCGCCAGTCTACACCACAGCCACAGCAACATGGAATCCAAGCCATGTCTACGACCTACACCACAGCTCATGGCAACACCAGATCCCTAACCCACTGAGTGAGGCCAGGGATCGAACCTATGTCCTCATGGATACTAGTCAGATTTGTTAACCTCTGAGCCACAACGAGAACTCCCTGGTAGGTAGATCCTTGATTGGAGGAGGCAGAGGGTATGTCAGGGGCACAACTAAGGAATTTCAATTAGCAGGGGCTAAGTAGGCTAGCAGGATGGTAGACTTGTCCTAATGCATGCATGCTTTCAGGCATGTGTGATGTCCAGCATAGGGCTGGGAAGGGAGGAGGTCAGAGTTTTAAGGCCCACCTAAGTAGCATCACCAGTGGTTTCTGAGATGTGGGGTAAAACCTCAATGGGAGGAGGCCCTAAAACCTCAGGGCATACAGAACAAAGACAGGTAATTTGTCTCAGCATTCAGAATCTTCACCAAGACTGCCTGTGCATCCTTATCTCTTACTATGCATCCCAGTCTCTCCCTTAGCCTCAGTTTTCCCATCTGTTTAATGGGGATAGTTGTGTTAATCTCATGGGGTTGTTCTAAACATTAAACAGATAATCCATACATAGCACAGTGCCTGGCATCATGGATTAAGTGCTCAATAAAACAGCTAGAACTCTTCCTTCTCTTCTGCTCCTCTAGAAGAGAACGCTGAATTTCTGCTTGACCACTTCACCCAGTTTTTGATCAAATACCCCTCATTCCTTTTCTTTTTTTTAATGTCTTTTTAGGGCCATACCTACTGCATGTGAAAGTTCCCAGGCTAGGGGTCGAATCGAAGCTGCAGCTGGCAGCCTACACCACAGCAATGTGGGATCTGAGCATGTCTGAGACCTAGACTACAGCTCATGGCAACGGTGGATGCTTAACCCACTGAGCAAGGCCAGGGATCAAACCCCCATCCTCATGGGTACTAGTTGGGCTCGTTACTGCTGAGCCGCAATGGGAGACACGACGGGAACTCCCCCTTATTCCATTTTATCCCTGGGCCAGTGCTCAGGTCATTCATCCCATGTGGAGTGTGGGTCTCTCCACCTCACCCTGTGCCTCTTTTATCTAATTCCCTCTCAAAGTCAGGGTCCTGCTCACATCTCCCTTTCTGCAGGACAGTGTCCTAACACCACAGCCCCCAAGGTCAGCACCCTCCTCTGAAGTCCTCTAATGACCACCAAAGTCATTGGAACACCGATTCGTTGCCCCTTCTGTTGTCAGGAGTCTTTTAAATTATGCCTAGATATATGCCTTGTCCTTACTAGTCACTAAACAGTTTGTGCCTTAAAGTAGAGATTGTGGGAAAGTTCCTGTTGTGGCTCAGTGGTTAAGGAACCCAACTAGGATCCATGAGGACTCGGGTTCAATCCCTGGCCTGGATTAGTGGGTTAAGGATCCATGAGCTGTGGTGTAGGTTGCAGATGCAGCTCAGATCCCACATTGCTGTGGCTGTAGCCTAGGTTGGCAGCTACAGCTCTGATTCAACCCCTAGCCTGGGAACCTCCGTATGTGGTGGGTGCAGCCCTAAAAAGACAAAAAAAAAGAAAAAAAGAAAAGTAGATTTTGTGGGGTACAGTGCTCTGGAGACCCCAAAGCACTGAGTAGGAAGTCCTGCAGAATAGCATGGTGGAATAAGCAATAAGCAATAATCTTTGGAGCCACTGGGCACCTGGTTGGGATTCCTGGCCTGCCACTTACTTGCTGTGTGACCTTGGGCAGTTTACTTTTGCTGCATCTTAATTTTCTTATCTGTAAAAATGCTCTATAGAATTTTTTTGAAAATTAGTAGTATGTATCAGGCACCTAGCATAGTTCTGGGCACATGTAAATGCGTAACAATATAATTGCTATTATTCAGAATGTGTTCCAGAAATACTTCTTTTTTTAACTGATCAGTAGAAAATTGGGAATTCCTGTTGTGGGAAATGAATCTGACTAGTATCCATGAGGATGAGAGTTCAATCCCTGGCTTCGCTCAGTGAGTTGGAGATCCAGCATTGCCATGAGCTGTGGTGTAGGTCACAGACGTGGCTCAGATCTCATATTGCTGTGACTGTGACATAGTCTGACAGCTGTAATATCTCCAGTTCAGCCCCTAGCCTGGGGACTTCCATATGCCATGGGTGCAGCCCTAAAAAGCAAAAATAATAATAATAAAAAAATAATAATAATAAATAACTGATCAATAGAAAATGGCACAGTTCCACCCCTCTCCTCCCAAAAGAGCAAAAGGTGTGTTTTAAATTTCAAAGAATACTTGGCCACTTTTAATGAAAATAACAAAATAAGTGGATTAAGATTGTTTATCTTACATATCCTGAACTATTAAACCTACCTCTGTGAACAAGTAGGCATGAATTCCTTTAATAATTAGTGCCTACAATTTGTATGGCACTGTTCTAGGTACTTTGGATAAAAGAGTGAAGAAGAAAAATCTAAAAATACGACTTACTAGTGGATATAACAAAAAAAAATAAAATAAAATAACAGACTCACAAATATAGAGACCGAACTAGTGGTTACCAGTGGGGAGAGGGAAGGGAGGAGGGCCAATACAGGGATAGGGAATAAAAGGTTAAAAACTATTAGGTATAAAATAAGCTACAAGAATATAGTGTACAGCACAGGGAATTTTATAATATAATTGTAAATGGAGTATAACCTTTAAAAATCATGAATCACAAAGTTCTCTTGTGGTTCAGTGGCTTAAGGACCCATTGTTGTCATGGAAACCACTTGGGTCACTGCTGTGATGTGGGTTTGATCCCATGCCATGGGTAGCCAAAAAAAAAAAAAAAAGTCAGTCACTATATTGTACACCTGTAACTTATATGATATTGTATAACAGCTATATGTCAATTTTTAAAAAGAAAAAGCCCCCCATCTCTGAAAGAGATAAATGATAAATAAACGTATCATGGCTGTATAGTAGGGAAAAAAATAATGTATTGGGGAAATAAAAAAGAAACAAAAAATAAAAAAAAGAAGTGATAAGCAATATGAAGAAAAATAAATCAATTG
The DNA here is from genome assembly GCF_054392235.1 of Sus scrofa. Lineage (NCBI taxonomy): Eukaryota > Metazoa > Chordata > Mammalia > Artiodactyla > Suidae > Sus > Sus scrofa. The sequence goes on along the minus strand of NC_139393.1, from coordinate 53,039,323 downwards.
ACAGTGAGATGGTGGGGACGTAGGGGGGTGGGAGAGGCTATGTCTATCTTCTCTTTAGAAGTGACATTTGATTAGAGACATGAATTAAGTGAGTGCAAAGCCATATGGTGAGAAATAGGTCTAGGCAGGAACAGCAAGAGTGAAGGCCCAGGGTGGAAATGAGTGCGATTTATTCCAGGAACAGTTACGAGGCCGCGGTGACTGGAGCTGAGTCAGCCAGAGAAGGAATGTTAGGAGGGGGCCTTGTAGATGATGATAAAGACATTGGGCTTTGTTCTCAGTGATACGGGAAACCACTGGCATTCTGACAGCACAGAGTTTCTTTATTGAGAAGCCTATGGGAGACCACTTCACAGCCACTGGGATGACTGTAATAAAAAAAAACAAAAAAAACAAAAAACAAAACAGTCATTAGTGAGGATGTTGAAAAATTGGAGGAGTTTGTGTTGTGGCTCAGGCGGTGAAGAACCCGACATAGTGTCTGTGAGGATCCGGGTTTGATCCCTGGCCTCGCTCAGTGGGTTAAGGATCTGGCGTTGCTGCAAGCCGCGGCATAGGTTCCAGATGTGGCTCGGATCCCACGTTGCTGTGTCTGGGATGTAGGCCACAGCTGTAGCTCTGATTTGACCCCTAACATGGGAACTTCCATGTGCCATGGGTGCGGACATAAAAAGACAAAAAAATGGAACCCTTGTGTATTGCTGATGGGAATGTAAAATGATGCCGCCACTTCAGAAGACAGCTTGGTGGTTCCACAAAAGTTAAGCACAGAGTTACCTCATGATCCAGCAGCTCCATTTCTGCGTATATACCCAACAAATTGAAGACAAAGACACAGGTACACCAGTATCCACACAAGAGCGTTCACAAAAGCCAAAAGATGGAAACAACCCAAATATCCATCAGTGGATGAAAGGATAAACTAAATCTTATGTCTACATCAGTGACATATTACTTGGACTTAAAAAATAATGAAATGCTGGTATACTTTACAAAGTAAATGAATCTTGAGAACATGGTGCCGAGTGAAAAAAGCCAAACACAAAAGGAATACTATTGTATGATTCCACTTAAATGAAATACCTAGTTTGGTCATATTCATAGAGACAGAATGTACAGAAGTTACCAGAGGCTGAGGGATCAGGAGGATAAATTGTTACCTAACGGGAGCAGTGTTTCTGTTTAAGGTGATGAAAAAGTTCTGAGACTGGATATGGTCGTGATGAATGTACTACTGCCCCTGAATTTAAAAAATGGTTAGGAGTTCCCGTCGTGGCGCAGTGGTTAACGAATCCGACTAGGAACCATGAGGTTGCGGGTTCGATCCCTGGCCTTGCTCAGTGGGTTAAGGATCCGGCGTTGCCGTGAGCTGTGGTGTAGGTTGCAGACGTGACTCGGATCCCGAGTTGCTGTGTCTGTGGCGTAGGCCGGTGGCTACAGCTCGAATTCAACCCCTAGCCTGGGAACCTCCATATGCCTTGGGAGCGGCCCAAGAAATGGCAAAGAGACAAAAAAAAAAAAAAAAAAAATGGTTAAAGGGGTAAATTTTATGCTACCTGATTTACAATAATAATAACAGTAATAATAATGAAAAGCTATGATGGAAAAGGGTGCAGAAGCAGAGGAAGCAGAGACTCCTTTTAGACACGTGACAGGAAGCCAGATAAGAGATGCGTGGCTGTGGAGATGGTGAGATGTATTCAAATTCAAGATACATTTTGAAAGTCGAGCCTGTGGGTCCTGTTGACAGATCATAAGTGGAAGAGAATAATCACAAAAGACTCTCACTTTTGTTCTGCGTCTAGGAGAGTGGTGGTCATTTCCTGAGACAGAGAACACTGGGGAAGGAGTGTGTTTGGGGGAAAATAGCATGCGTTCAGCTTTCAACATGTTACATTAGAGACGTCTAATTGGCACACGAGTGGAAGATCAAGAAGATGGATGTATGAATCTGGAGCTCAGGGAAGATGGCCTGAAGAAATAAAAACGGATGTGTGACGTGCCAAAGAGAGTTTGCTGTAAAGCACACTCTGTGAAGCATGGAAATGAATGGGATCATACAGGGAGGTGAAGCGCTCAGGGAGTGTTCATACATGTCAGATGCTTTTCATTAATATTAGCAAGATTCTGTTGCGCTGCTCTTCTATCAGGCACCGTTCCATTAGAGACATCTAATTGGCACACACAAGTAGAAGATCAAGAAGAGGTATGAATCTGGAACTCAGGGAAAAGGGCCTGCAGAAATAAAAACAGATGTGCGACATGCAAAAGATAGTATTTACGGCACACTCTGTGAAGCATGGAAATGAATGCGATATACAGGGAGCTGAAAGAGAAGAGGCCAGGGACCATTCAGAGAGATGTGCATGTGAGATGCTTTTCATTAATATTAGCAAGTTTCTGTTGAGCTGCTCTTCTGTCAGGCACCATTATAGGCAACCAGGAAAGCCATTACTAAAAGAAAGGCAGCAGCACCCACCTCCTAATGTTATCTGTTGCTCTTGGGGGCATTACTTGACTGAACCCCAGATTCCTCATCTGTAAAACGGGGTTAATAAGAGCACAAAGTAAAACAACAGCGACTTGAAGCATTTCTCGATTTTCCACATGTTTCTAGGAGTTGTTTCATTTTTATAACCTTAATCCTTCTTATAGCCCTTCAAGTTAGGCAGTTTGGGGGGTTGGGTTTTTTTGGGGGGGGCATCCAAAGTTTAGGGAAGCTGATAAATTTTTCTAAGACAGAGCTAAAAATCCATTTTCATTGGCAAGATTCTTACCCTGGTAGTTCTGAACTCACATCTTTCAGTCCATTCAATAGTTCAAGCTATTCTAATATGTAAAACACTCAGCAGGCTGCCTAAGGCGATAGTAAGTGCTTCAAAATGTGTTTCTTTCATCCCTTTTTTGTCCTCCCTGCCACTTAAATGGGTCTCTTTGAGGTCCTGAAAAACAAACTCCTATAATTAAAACCAATCAGAAAAGCAATCACCTAGGTCATCAAATATGTAAACTGCCAACTATAAACTTAGTAATATCCCTAAATGAATTTAATGAATGTTAATTGACTGAGTAAACAAAAACTGTGCATTTTTAGTCTGGTTTTCTCCACAAAGTACCTGGCCTTTAGAATTACAGATTGGACAGCACTTAATGAAATCCTATTACCATTAAATTAAATTTATTTTATGAGGTTTCTTTTATAAAATGCATTTAAGTTATTCCTGAAAATACTTAATACTTCTTTATTACCTAGTTTCTCCTGCCCTTTTATTTTTTTTTATTTTATTTTTTGCTTTTTAGGGCATATGGAGATTCCCAAGCTAGGGATCCAATTGGAGCTATAGCCACCAGCCTATGCCAGAGCCACAGCAACGCAGGATCTGAGCAGCGCTGGATCCTTAATCCACTGAGCGAGGCCAGGGATTGAACTTGCATCTTCATGGATGCTAGATAGGTTCACTGACCCCTGAGGCACGATGGGAACTCCATCTCCTACCCTTTTAAATTATTGCTTGTCTGGCAAATGAAAAGAAAGTGCCACCTGCCAGAAATCTATGGTTTATATGTAGGGTAATTGTAATCCTCAGTGTCTCTCCTACTTTGCCGCCCTTCCTGTGAATTCCAAGATGGTTAAGGACCAGATTATTTTCCTGGTTGCCCAGGCTAAGCTAGTGGAGTCATTCCTAACTTTTTCTATCTGCCATCCTCCAGACCATTACTGAGAACTGACAAATCTACTTCTGAAATTCCTTGATTAGGTCACCTCTGATTCAGATTTAAAGACACTGCTTTGATTCAGGTAGAATCCCCAGCTTAGATGATGGCAGTAAATCACTCTCTAACTGATAAAGGCCATGACTTTCTCTTTTTTTTTTTTTTTTTTTTTTTTGGTATTTCTTGGGCTGCTCCCGCGGCATATGGAAGTTCCCAGGCTAGGGGTCGAATCAGAGCTGTAGCCACTGGCCTATGCCAGAGCCGCAGCAACGCGGGATCCGAGCTGCGTCTGCAACCTACACCACAGCTCACGGCAACGCCGGATCGTTTAACCCACTGAGCAAGGGCAGGGACCGAACCCTCAACCTCATGGTTCCTAGTCGGATTCGTTAACCACTGCGCCACGACGGGAACTCCGGCTTTCTCTTTTTTTAATGATTTTTATTTTTTCCATTATCGTTGATTTACACCATTCTGTCAATTTCTGCTATACAGCAAAGTGACCCAGTCACACATATATATACATTCTTTTTCTCACATTATCCTCTATCATGCTCCATCGCAAGTGACTAGATATATAGTTCCCAGTGCTATACAGCAGGATCTCATTGCTTATCTATTCCAAAGGCAATAGTTTGCATCTATTAATCCCAGATTTCCAGTCCATCCCACTCTCTTCTCCTCCCGCTTGGCAACCACAGGTCTGTTCTCCAAGTCCATGAATTTCTCTTCTGTGGAAAGGTTCATTAGATTCCAGATGTAAGTTATATCATATGGTAGTGAAGTACCACCTCAAACCTGTCAGAATGACCATCATTAACAAGTCAACAAATAACAAGTGCTGGAGAGGGTGTGGAGAAAAGGGTATCCTCCTACACTGTTGGTGGGAATGTAAATTGGTACAACCACTGTGGAAAACAGTATGGAGGTACCTCAGAAAACTAAAGCTAGAACTACCATATGACCCAGAAGTCCCCCTCTTGGGCATATATCCAGACAAAACTTTCCTTGAAAAAGATAAATGCACCCCTATGTTCATTGCAGCACTATTCACAATAAGCAAGACATGGAAACAACCTAAATGTCCATCAACAGATGAATAGATTAGGAAGATGTAGTACATTTACACAAGGGAATACTACTCAACCATAAAAAAGAACAAAATAATGCCATTTGCAGCAACATCGATGGAACTAGAGACTCTCATATTAGGTGAAGTATGTCAAGAGAGAGAAAGGCCATGACTTTCATCACTTCCTCACCAATGAATCTTATTTTCCCAAGCTGAAATTTTCCTCCAGAAACCGAAACATCAAACAAACAATCCTGAAACTTCCAGAACCTACAGAATACAGTTTGCTCTAAGGGAACACTCAAAGTCCATGGGATCTGGCCCTGGTCATCCTCTTCCTGTCTCATCTGCTTTCTCTTTCCCACTCACACATTCTTTTAAGACCCACTTGGGGGGTTCCTGTCATGGCCCAGAGGAAACAAATCTAACTAGTGTCCATGAGGGTGTGGGTTCAATCCCTGGCCTTGCTCTGTGGGTCAAGGATCCAGCATTACCGTGAGCTGTGGTCTAGGTCTCAGACACAGCTCGGATGCCGCATTGCTACAGTTCCGATTCCACCCCTAGCCTGGGAACTTCCATGTGCCGTGAATATGGCCCTAAAAAGCAAAAAAATACATAAATAAATTTAAAAATTAAAAAAAATAAAAGACCCACTTGGTGTCCTCTGTTAAGTGTGCCCTGATCTTCTCTGACAGAATAAGACTCTCTCTCTTCACTCCCATAGCACTTTATTATTCCTCTTCTTATCATATATCATTTTTGCAGCTTTTATAATTACGATTTGCATACATAATAAGTCAGGGACTTTTTTATTGTCTTAACAGCTGGCACCAAGTTCCTCCAGGAAAACCTCCTTTGGTGTGGAGAATGTGCCTTTAGGAATGCTTGGAGGTAAACTGACAGCTGAACCCCACTCCCACTTCCTGGCCAAGGACTTGGATGTGACCTTAGCCCCAGAGCTTTCAGTAGGGGAAATCTGCCCTGCATGTGCCAAGGGAAGGAGTTTGTTGTTTTTCTCTTGAATAAAAGATGACGTGGGGGTGAGAGAAGACACCAGAGGAGAGATGGAGGAGACAGAGAAAATGCCAGTTAGATGAACTCTTGCTGGAGGTTGGATGGGACCAGTGAGCAGCAGAGGGCTAGCCGAAAGCATTTTATAAATACAGAAACACTGAGAAGACAGAGCCAAAGCTCCAGGAGTCCCTCAGCCTCTCTAGCACAAACGGCTGGTGAACTCAGATGAGTTGTTCTTGATGGGAAAATGGAAGAAGGTGCTGATTTTTTATGATAGAGGCCCAGATAGCCCTAAGACTAGAGACCCCCCCCCCCGAAATTTACATATGTCTTTTGGGAATGAGGGTGAGGTCTTTCCCATGTCATGTAATTGGTCAATATTTGAGTCTTTTGTCACCTCTTTGAGGTGGATAAATATCCAAATCCTCCACCTCACCAGATTATAAACTTTCTGAGGAGGGCTTTGTATGCCGCTTGTTTTCCTGTGGTGAACCCACAGAAAATAGTTGTTGTTTTGTTTGACTGAATAAGCAGTGTTAAGCAGAAAAATAGCTCTACACCAGACTATTACTAATTTAAACTCTCATCTTACTGATTTTCTCAGCAAGAAAGAGCCAAGTAAAAAAATACCCACAGTGCAAATGCTATTTAATCATCAATAAATGTGGTGCAAAGAGACTTAGTGCTGTCCTCTTGATATACTACAGATTTTCCATCTTAACCATAGGAGTGATGTGATGTAGGATGAAGTGCCGACTGAGGCCCTAAGGCTATCATTTCCCAGACACTTAAACCATTCTAAGTTTCTATTTTCTCAGCTATTTCTCAGCTATCAGACTGTCAATAATAATATCCACTCTGCCAATCTTTTTGTAGTTTTTATGATGATCTAAGTTTATATAATGGTGATATAAAAGCCATTATTATGCCACTTGAAATATTTGAGAGAGTACACAGTAAGGTTGCTTGCTATAAACAGTAGGCATTGAGAGACTACCAATCATATCTAACAATACTCTGATCTTGAGAACCGTGAACCGTGTTTTACTAATAATGGAGAAGAGTGAAGTTAGGAAAGTAATACCTGCCTATGCTTCAAAACTTGCAAAGATTTTGTCTAGCCCTGCTTCTTAGGTGAAGGAAGAAGGGGCCAGGGCTGTGCATTGGGTGGACAATGTGGCTCCAAGATTTTAGTAACATATGAGAAGTTCTGGATAAGCTCTAGGCCAATAGCATAGAAACATCAGAAACATCAGCTCCGTAGAAGCAGGCTGAGTGCAAGACTGAGTTTCGAAAGAAAGTGTAGGTGTCAGCAAAGAGTAACATAGTAAGGAGTAGCTCTTGGTATAAACATGGTGTCATGGAAACCAAGGTCAAGAAGGAACCGAAGGGGAAAAAATGGGGGTTCCCACTGTGGCTCGGTGGGTTAAGGACCCAATGTTGTCTCTATAAGGATGTGGGTTTGATCCCTGGCCTCGCTCAGTGGATTAAGGATCTAGTGTTGCCATGAGTTGTGGTGTAGGTCGCAGGTGTAGCTCAAATCCAGTGTTGCTGTGGCTGATTTGACCCCTGGCCTGGGAACTTCCATATGCTTCAGGCGTGGGCTTAAAAAGGAAAAAAAAAAAAAAAAAGCCCCAAGTATGTCCCAACCTCTTTTATGAGACTATCATTACTCGATACCAAAACCCGATAAAGGCAAAACTATACAATACTCCTTATGAATATAAACTCAAGAGCCCTCAACAAAATATGAGCATTCTGAATCTAGCAACATATACAAAAGATTATATATCAGGACCAAGTGAGATTTAACCCAGGAATGAGCCTGATTTGACACATGAAAACCAATCAATATAATACATTTTTAGTCTAAAAGAGAAGACCACATGATTATCTCAATAGGTATAGAAAAGGCATTTGACAAAATTCAGCATCTTTTCATGATGAAAAAGAAAACATCCAGCACACTAGGAATAGAAGGGAATTTCTTCAACCTAATAAAGAACGGCTATGAAGGACCCACATCTAACATTCTTAATGAGTGACTGAATACTTTTTCTGAGATTAGGAACAAGGTAAAGATATTCATACTTTCATTCAACATTCTAGCCAGGGCAGTTAAGAAAAAGAAGTAAAAGAGATTCAGACTGGAAAGGAAAAAGTGAAAAACAAACAGCAAATTCTAGGCCACTGTGGCTGAGTTTCCTAGCAGCTAAAGCAAAGAGTAAGTAAAGTAGGGATTAGTTCTAAAAAAAAAGGATATTCTAAATTCTAAAAAAAAAAAAAAAAAAAAAAAAAAGTGTTGCCAAGCAGATTTTCCTTCATACTAAGTAAAAATTATAACACAACTCCTCCTCTCTTTCTTCAACTTCATTGGAGAGTGACAGAATCTTAACTCGAGGGGTCAGGAAACTGGGCATTGGGTTCCAGCTCCACCATATTTAGCTGTGTGGGCTTGACATAGGTTAGTTTAATTAACTTTCTGAGCCTTGGTTTCCTCATCGTCTAAATGTCTTTCAAATCTGGATTTGAATCACATTAATATACCTTCTAACTTTCCCCACATTAATTTGGCAGCGTATTCAAAGACTAAGTCGCATTTCCAGGAAGGGAAGTAGAAAACAGGTGAAATATTCCCTCCGTTAGATGGGAAGGTGTTTGTTTTTCTCCAAAATTCAAATACACGCCCATTATCCAGGAGGAGAAATGCCTATTTGTGGTACCAGATAGCCCTTTGGGCCAACAGAAACCCAAGTGGGACATTACTAATAAGTTCTGCTTGGTCTTGTTATTTATATATATCCCTGTGTGAGCAGTTAAAAACTGTTTCAATAATTTATGTAAGCTTAAGTACCAGATAGTTAACTGATATAATTTCAGTGCTCTTTCATAAAACAAGTCTCTCGTGTACCATAGACCTGGTTAATGAGGAGCATAAAATAGATGGAGGTCTGTGTTGATGGTCACTTTAAAAGTTTATTTATGGTTGCCTAACAATATCTCATTAGATCTGTATCTTTGGAACATTTTATATATATGTTTTAGTGTTTAAAATGAAGAGTCTTATGATATCCTGTCCTTGCCTGGGATACATCCATACGACTCTCTTATTTGTGAATGTGCCTCAGAAAAACATCCTTCTGATGTGGACAGACTAACCTCTTTCTAGCAAATTCTGCGCTAGAGCAGTGTTAATGGTGAGACTCCACTGTCCACACCTGGGAAGATCCTCATGGACTGTGTTCCTCTCTTCTGTTCCCATCACCCTTTCCAGCAGCCTCTATTGATACACCAGCTTCTAGAGAGGCATTCGTAAGACCATGTCTTCATTCTTGAGGCGCTTAAAGTTCACCTTTGATGAGATAAAGAGAACGGATGTTTCTGACTTAGCACACTTCTAAAGGGTGTCAAAATCAGAAGGGTTCAAGGTCCACGCCAGTAAGAGGAATGTATGTATAGGCAACAGGGAGTGACAGGAAGGTGCCAACCTGGGGACGACAGCACCCACCTTAAAGACATTCTGATGAATTAATCATGTTCAGACTTAGAAAGTTTTTTTTTTCTTAAGGTTTAAAGGATCCATCAAGCTACATCTCCTGGCCTGAGTCATAATTTAAACCCCAATGTCTCCTGGAAAAAATTCGGTGGAAATGTCTTTCTGAATGGTTTAGTAAGTTATGTGTCTTCTGTCCCATGTCCAGTGTACTTCAGAAATCTATACGTGTTTCAGAGCCCTCGTTCCATCCGTACGTTATGAATTTATTTTATGGGGAAAAGTCTTTATAGTGAACCCACTGTTCCTCCCCCCAAAACTCTCTTGAATAGATAGATACTGTATATCTGCAATGCATCCTTTTTTTGTCAGCAAACCATCCTTGCTCAACTTGTAATGTAAATTCATCATAAAAGGTTGATAATGTAATCAATCACAGCAAATGCCATTAATGATTCGTTTCTTTCTGTTTCACCTTTTGCTTAAACAGATTGTGATCTTACTGGCTAAAATAGGACGAATCCAAAAAAACAGCAGAAAGATGAGCCTGTAACAGTTTTGAGTGTTTTAATGGTCCTAGATAATGATGAAAAATACTCAATAGCAGCTATTTTTTTTTCTTTTTTTTTTTTTTTGGCCACACCCACAGCATGTGGAAGTTCCCAGGCCGGGGACTGAATCTGAGCCACACCTGCAACCTATACCACAGCTGTGGCAATGCTGGATCCTTAACCTCCTATACCACAGTGGGAATGCTACAGCTATTATTTTTTTAAAAAATCATGATAGACTATGAATCTAGCCACAGGTCCACCTAAAGAAAAGTTCTTGGGAAAACTCGTCTTTTAATTAGTATGAGATTTCATTTATTCAACTAAAACAATATTTAGAGATACCTTTTGGACATAGTCTGTTCATATGAAAAAAGGGTCAAATTCTAGTTGAATATATGCTAAGCTTGAGCTTTTTGATATATTTCAGGAAATGTAGGACTCGATTTTTACATTTCATGAAAATGGATTTATTTGTATTGAATCCAAATTTGAATATGAAGTGGTATAATAGTTTAGTCCCAGCTTCTGCAAAAATTGGTCCCTACTAATCTTACAGTTTCAAATCTCCTCAAAAGTGGTTTTCTGTAGGAAACCATGGGCAGGAATGAAAGAGGAACTTCGTACCAGTGAATCTATGCCACCTTAGAATGTAGCTTTTGGGGACTAGATAGTGAATTATCTAAATAACACCTTTTCCCACAATTAATATAATAGAAAAGACATTGGCATGGTTTGATAGAGGCTCAATAGAGTCTGTTATATTATGGAAGATAAATATAAAGATTCCTGCTTCTGAGAGCCATCTGCTGGCTAAGAGAAGGCCTGTAAAAAACCGCAAATGTCTGGCTTGTCCATGTGAAGAGAATCTCAGTCACTAAGATGTAGGTAACTCCTGGTTAACTGAAATTCTCATCAACCCTTTTTTTGGCTCATAGCCTTGGTATTTCATTCCCAACATGGTGTTTGATTTACCAACAAGGAAGTAGTTCTTATTTCCGTCTCTTCTGTGGCAGAAGCGAATTCAGAATTCCAGGAGGGGATAGTTAAGCTCCCATGGAAAGTAATTTGGAAATAAACTTCGGAAGACTGTACAAAATATACTTTTAAAACCAAACATGGCCCCTTTCCTTAAGGTAACTTTATCACACAACCAACTCTCAATGCTTCTTGGTGCAATTGTAAATAAACTAAAATGGCAGGAAAGGTGAATGGCCACTGGGGACCTATCGAGTGGAATATAGGTCTACTCAGTATTCTGTGATCTCCTATCTGGGAATGGATATGTGCACACGTGTAACTGAATCACTTGCTGTGCAGTAGAAATTAACACAACATTGTAAATCAACTATACGTCAATCATTTTTTTTTTTTTAAATGGCAGGGAAGAAACTAGTTCTGTGGCCTTGATGGTCAAGGAAGAGCTAATTGCATACCACTGTCAAACTCAGCCTTCTGAAACATTTCCCTGGAAATAAATGTGTATTTTATAACAACCTTAAGAAAGTTTTTTTAGGTCGATTAAGGGGAAGCAGTTTCACTGAGAATCTCTACTGGCAGTATTTATAAAACCATTCTGACCTTAAAATTCTCAAGAGAAGAGTATATGCCTTATCATAGCAGGCTGTCTTTAAGCATGCTTTTACTTTCTGCCATAGGGTTAGAGGGAAATTTTAAATGATGCAGATTAGTTTGTTGCTTTTTCTTACTTTATTAGATGCTGGGTTTATATTCCTGTATACCTGAGTCAGTAGGACATAATAACCAAGATGGGGTTCTGGAGTCAACCACTTGGGTTCAAATCCTGGTGGAGCCACCACCTTGTTTTGGCCTTGGTCTTACGCTCTCCTTGTCTCAGTTTCCTCGTCTGACACTGTTGACCTCTGGGAGCTGCTTTGAAGCTGAAAGCAGCACATGGTAAGCGTTCTGTAAATGCCATCTACCACTGCTATCCTTAACCATCCTCCTTGGCATCCTCTTGAGACGGACATTTGCCAAAGCATCTCCTTTCTTCCAGTTTTCTGCTCTTGTTTTAAGATGTAGGATGTGTATGTCCCCTTGCTAGCCTTAAAAGAATGTCCTGGCTTTTTTTTTTTTTTAATACTTATAGAAACTCCAATTTCAGCGAAGGGCGTCTCATCAGACTTAGGTCACACGTGACAAATGGTCTTTTATTACCTGGTGATTACAGTTAACCTTAATTTCTTTCATGGCAGCTATGTGGTGCCTTCTCGTTAAATAGAGCTGTTCCTGGATGTGACTTTTCAAGCCTCTCTGGGTTTAATTCTAATTTCACTGGCGGTTCCAAATGGGGCTGTTGTGTAACTGAAGGCATGATTCACTCATTTGCTCTCTACATCTAATTATCACAACGCAGTGCCTGAGAGGCCCCCTCAGGCGTCCATTCACTTCTCTAAATGGTCTCACCTTCTGGGGAAGGGAGTGGGCCTTGTGTTATTATTCTTTTGAACTGTTCAGATGTGTTTAGCACAGTGTCTGGGAACATGCTAGCAGCTGTTTTACCCCCAACCCTTTTCATCACACCCAGCTTATTACTAAGGGTTATTGGAAGAAGCTCATGCGTTATTTGTGCATCTCCATTCTTTAGGACCAGGCCAACTTTGGCAGCACAGAGGTCAAGTCCGTGTGTGTGTGCCTTTGAAGAGACCCTGAGTGCCTTCTAAACAAAGAGCACATTGCTCAGAAAGCAGAGAAAGGGTGGAATAGAAACACCCATCATCTAATTATAGCTGTTCTGTTACCAGACGCCATGCTCCTGAGCCCCAGAGTGAGAGGAGGCGGGACAGTATTGCCAAGAGCTAGAATCATTCCTCCACCCTTTCTCGCTCACCTGGCCGCCTACTGAGGATCAAAGGGAAGATTTTTATTTCATTCACCAGCATCTGTACGTGGTCAGAGGGACCTCAGCCATCTCCCACTGAGAATTTTTAATTGCCATGCTTTTAGAATACCTTTCTCTAGAACTTAGAGCAGAGAACCAAGGCACTTATGTATATATGGATTGTTGTTTTCTTCTTTCCTTTTTAGAGCACCCATGGCATATAGAAGTTCCCAGGCTAGAGGTTGCATTAGAGCTGCAGCTGCCACCGGCCTACACCACGGCCACAGCAACATCAGATCTGACCCTCATCTGCGACCTGCACCACAGCTTGTGGCAACACTGGATCTTTAACCCACTGAACAAGGCCAGGGATTGAATCTGCATCCTCGTGGGCACTGTGTTGGGTTCTTAACCCTTGAAGCCACAGCAGGAACTTCTGTACATGTGGTTTTAATGGTTCCCCAGAATCCCTGATATTCAGTATCCACTTTGGATATTACAGCATTGAAAATATGAAACATAGGGGGGTGAAAGTAGGCGTGAGGAATGGAGCAACTGTTTTCAGAAGACTTGCAACCAAAGGATCCCAGTAAGGATTAATTAACCAATTAAGGATTAAGTAGTTAATTATATTTAACTAGCGTTAGGAATACCTGACTTAATACACTCACCCATTCATCCATCCATCTATTCACTCATTTGATTTAGCAAACATTTCTTGAGTGCCCACAGCGTTCTAGGCTCCAGAGACACAGACGAATTTGGCACCAACACCTTGACTGTCAGATTTCCCTGCCATGGGCTTGATGTGGACAGACACCCAGTTTACAGTGACCCCCCCCACTTGGGATCATGCTATTGGGCCCCTGTATAGCAGCAATCCTCTGTGGAGCCGGCGTGTCCACTCCTCTTGCTATCTTCTTTAAGCTCTTCTGCACATTTTATTCTTATTTACTTCAGCCCCACTTACCTTCCCACCTTTCTACAAAGAGATCAAGTGAGTAATTTGGTAAGGGACAGCCTAGCCTAGGGTTCTTTGGCATCTTCTCAGGATGTCCCTGCCTTTTTTTTTCTTTTTAAATCTATTTATTTTTTAACTTTTATTGGAGTATAATTTACTTATCATGTTGTATCAGTTGACAGTGTACAACAAAGTGAATCCATTATACATATACATATATACAGTCCTTTGCTATTTGAAAAGGGGGGGTGGGACCAGGGAGAAATTTTTTTTTTTTTTGTCTTTTTTGCTATTTCTTTGGGCCGCTCCCACGGCATATGGAGGTTCCCAGGCTAGGGGTCCAGTCAGAGCTGTAGCCACCGGTCTACGCCAGAGCCACAGCAACGCAGGATCTGAGCCGCGTCTGCAACCTACACCACAGCTCACGGCAACGCCGGATCCTTAACCCACTGAGCAAGGGCAGGGATCGAACCCGCAACCTCGTCGTTCCTAGTCGGATTCGTTAACCACTGCGCCATGACGGGAACCCCCCAAGGAGAAAGTTTATTCTTCGACTGTCATCTTAAAGCTAGCTTTGGAATTCCCTGTGGCTCAGTGGGCTAAGGATCTGGCATTGTCACTGCTGTGGCTCAGGTTACTGCAGTGGCACAGGTTCTATCCCTGGCTTGGGAACTTGTGCATGAGGCAGGTGCAGTCAAATAAAGAAAAAGAAGAATCTTAGTGCTAGCTTGGCTAGGTCCAGATAGTCATTGTATATACATTTTTTAAAAATTATTATCATTGTCATGATCACTACACAGATATCTTTAGGTGGTTTTTCTTCATCATGTCCTAAAACATTTCACTTTAAAGTGAGGAAAACTAGGAGTTCCCGTCGTGGCGCAGTGGTTAACGAATCCGACTAGGAACCATGAGGTTGCGGGTTCGGTCCCTGCCCTTGCTCAGTGGGTTAACGATCCGGCGTTGCCGTGAGCTGTGGTGTAGGTTGCAGACGCGGCTCGGATCCCGCGTTGCTGTGGCTCTGGCGTAGGCTGGTGGCTACAACTCCGATTCAACCCTTAGCCTGGGAACCTCCACATGCCGCGGGAGCAGCCCAAGAAATAGGAACAACAACAACAAAAGACAAAAAAAAAAAAAAAAGTGAGGAAAACTAGATATAGTTCCCAGTGCTATACAGCAGGATCTCATTGCTTATCCATTCCAAAGGCAATAGTTTGCATCTATTAAGCCCCAATTCCCAATCCATCACCCTCCCTCCCCCTCCCCCTTGGCAATCCAGCTATAATGGAAAAAAATAAAAATTTTTATAAAAAAAAAGTTTAAAGAAAACACACAAAAAAAACAACTTTACCATTGACAAGAATGTTTTTAGAAGGTATTTTTAATTAAATTGGATTCCTGTCATGGTGCAGCAGAAACGAACCCGACTAGGAACCATGAGGCGGCAGGTTCAATCCTTGGCCTTGCTCAGTGGGTTAAGGATCCGGCATTGCTGTGAGCTGTGGTGTAGGTCGCAGATGCAGCTCGTATCTGGTGTTGCTGTGGCTGTGGCGTAGGCCAGCAGCTACAGCTCCAGTTGGAACCCTAGCCTGGGAACCTCCATATGCTGCAAGCGCAGCCCTGAGAAGACAATAAGTCAAAAAATAATAATAATTAAATACTTATCAGAAATATCCCTCCCCCCAAAAAATGAGGAAAACCAGGGCTTGAAGTTTTATAGAGCATTAAAGGCCATCTACCTGACATGTCTTCGGTTTTGACGTAAACCCCTCAGAAATCTGAGTGGAGTAACTTCATGCCATTCTGTAGTGCTTACATTCCCTGCTCTGTCTGCCATGTAGTTCAGTGGCTGTAGGACTACAAAGCAGCATTACTTCATTACTCCCTTAATGACCTGCTTAGCAGTTACCTGGTTTTGATTTCGGATTTCTTTTTCACTTTTCTCTGCATACAAGAACACACAGTGAGGAGTTCCCGTCGTGGCGCAGTGGTTAATGAATCCGACTAGGAACGACGAGGTTGCAGGTTCGATCCCTGGCCTTGCTCAGTGGGTTAAGGATCCGGCATTGCCGTGAGCTGTGGTGTAGGTCGCAGATGCGGCTCGGATCCCGAGCTGCTGTGGCTGTGGCGTAGGCCAGTGGCTACAGCTCTGATTCAACCCCTAGCCTGGGAACCTCCATATGCCGCGGGAGCAGCCCCAGAAATGGCAAAAAGATGAAAAAAAAAAAGAATACACAACGAGACAAATAGCTAAAATCAACTACAAGCAAAGCAAGATGTGTGTATGATTATGCTTAATTACATTTAGACTTCTGCATATTGTTGTGTGGAAAGTATTGTACAAAACAAAGCATTCTTTTTATAGACTTTGTTATATATATGTATTCTTTTTGTCTTTTTATGTCTTTATACAGCTGCACTCACGGCATATGGAGTTTCCCAGGCTAGGGGTCTAATCGGAGCTGTTGCTGCCAGCCTACACCAGAGCCACAGCAACACCAGATCCGAGCTGTATCTGCGACCTACACCACAGCTCATGGCAATGCTGATCCTTAGCCCACTGAGCGAGGCCAGGGATCAAACCTGCCACCTCATGGTTCCTAGTGGGTTCATTTCCACTGTGCCACAACAGGAACTCCAGACTTTAAGTTATAATTTGAAGGGAACAAATGCCATGTCGTCTTCTCCATTTAAAAGATGTCAAACATATCACAGTTTGAAAGCTTCTGTTTCTGAGGTCCCCAGTGACAAGATCTCTATTTTCATGACTAGATATTCAAGAAATGAATTACTCTTGCCCCGTTATCACACACACAGGCTTTCTTGTTCACAAGAATCACACACACACTATTCATTCATTCATAAGAATTCACACCAGAACATACCTTGTCCGGAGTGACTAAATATGTTCTTTTGTGGGGCACCCCACTCACACTTTTTTGACTTTTTTTCACAGTAAGTGCCAATCCCTGCAACTGAGTCAATTATATGGAAAACCACAAATCTGTATTGAGGGATAAGAAGGCTGGAAAAGTAGCTTAGTCATTCCATATGTTCTTTCCTTCAACTAATAGAGATCTTGCATAAAACTGTTTAAGACACAAGTAGATAAACATTATTTATATTTGATCTTATCTAATAATAGAAGGCTTTGGCTACTGAATCTGTTATTTGTACAAGTGAAAAGATACATTGAAAACTTTAAAAAAGTTCATCGGAGTGAAATATTAGATATAATCTGTATGTCCTTCCCTTAGGAAATGGATTTTAAAACTTGGGGATGAATTTTCATTGGACTACTCCCATATTTCATCTCAGTCAAGTATGACAGCCCATGGCTCAAAAGCAGCCCACTACTTGTTCTGTAAATCAAGTTTTATTGGAACATAGCCATACTCATTTTTTTATACATTTATCTATAGTTACTTTCATGCTCCAGTTGGAGAGTTGATTTGTTACAACATTGATGATAAGACTTTCAGTCAAAATAAAACATTCACTATCTAACCCTTTACAGAAAAACGTTTACCAACTCCCCATCTAGGCTGAAATGCCATTTATTGTAGAATACACCATTATTTTATGTACCACTAAGAAAGGAAAAAAAAAATATGTCAATTAAATGATGACAAGCCATCAAATGTCAGGGGCATCCTGATTTTAATATTTCTTTTTTGGGGGGGGGTATTTTTAGGGCCACATTCATGGCATATGGAAGTTGCTGGGCTAAGGGTCGAATTGGAGCTATAGCTACTGGCCTACGACACAGCCACAGCAACACCCGATCCAAGCCATGTCTAGTGACCAACAGCACAGCTCACAGCAACACCGGATCCTTAACCCACTGAGCGAGGCCAGGGCTCAAAACCACATCCTCATGGATACTAGTCAGATTTGTTTCTGCTGAGCCACAATGGGAACTCCTCGCATCCTGATTTTAGAGACATTGAAATATGAAAAGATTCATCTTAGCATCAATGAACTATGGTATATAGCACTTCAAACAAACAAACCACAGATCTCGGATCCTTAATGTTGAGGGAACAAAGTCAAGTGTAGAACAATATGTAGAATGATGAGAATAGCATATTATTTATATATCTCTTAAAAAACACAAAATATGTTCCCATGAATGCATATTATGTGTGTATATACATATGTATGTATATATATAAGCATAATTTAAAAGAATTGGAGGAATTAAAAAAACAGTGATATTAGAGGTTTTTCCTGAGAAAAGAAGGAATCAGGATAATGTTGGAAATCAACAGGCTGGGGGTAGATCTTTATATGTCATGTTCAAAGTTTTTTAAGGGGTGACGTGACCTGTTACATTTAGAATGGATAAGCAATGAGGTCCTACTGTACAGCACAAGGAGCTATAACCAATCTCTTGGGATAGAACATGATGGAAGATCGTGTGAGAAAAAGAAAAAGTATGAGAAAAAGATAGTATGGGTCACTGTGCTGTACAGCAGAAATCGATACAACACTGTAAATCAGCTATACTTAAATGGAAAAAAAAGAAATTTTAGAAAAGCATCAAAACATGGAAAAATTGGAAGAAAATACGTCAAAATATTACCAGTGGTAAGCTTTTTATAGTAGGACTATGGGTGACTGCTTTTTCATTATATTTGACTGTAATCTTAAAGAACTTGATGAATAACCAAAAAAGATGAGTCATCTTCATTTTTATCTCAATCAAAAGAGATTAAGGTTGGAAGAAGTACATGTTAATCAGTTACCTGACATTACAAACTAATCCTGTTTTTCTACCGTGGCATTAAGATTAAACAATGTACAAGTCAGGGCCAAATTTCATCGTTAAAACTCTTTTTTCACAATGTGGTACAGCTAATCTTTAAATACAATGCACTTTATTCCTCACCATGAAAAACCACCAACTGGAAAAGTTAAATGTCAGGTGCCTTTTACGAAACAGAAATAGCTTGTCATGAGTCATGTTATTGATGTACTGATGTCATTTCTTTCAGCCCGACCTCACTTGTTTTGAAATGTCCGTTGTGATTTTACATGATTTTATGTGTTGTCACATGCAATTGAGACCCTTTTGTTACTTATTAAATGCATTCGTTCTGTCATGTGTCTGTAGCAGGTCCTCCTAAAATATACTCCGTGAGTGTCTTCAGAAGTTCAGAACTTAGAGCGATCGTTGTAACGCCGTCAGAGTATTTCTTTTGATGATGGGGAATCTACTCAGCGCTGCTTTCATTTCATTTTTGCTGTTGTTATTTTAAGCATGTCTTTCTCTCCCGAGGAGCGTTTCATCCAAAATAGGTCAAGCAGCCCGCCTTCAAGATTAAGAAATGAACCGTGTCCCAGAAAGTGACAGGAGGAAATGTTGGACATGGGACCTTGAATCTGTCTGAAGCCACAGATTATGAGACAGGAGGGCTCATGCCACCAGAACGAGAGCAGAGAGCTGGGTGTCTCACCATTTAAATCTCCTTTTTCTTTTTCCAGTTCAATCTCACCATTTAGTATTGAGAGCACAAGACGCCAGAGAAGGTCTGAATCCCCAGACTCCAGAAAGCGGCGTATCCACAGATGTGATTTTGAGGGATGTAACAAAGTCTACACAAAGAGTTCTCACCTGAAGGCTCATCGAAGGACGCACACAGGTACAGCTCTGCTGGAGGGTCAGCGAGAGTCCAGAAAGGGCCCGAGGCTTGACTTTTGCTGGAAGGTTCTGTGCTCACCCATCGTACATGCATCTTGGTTTAGTTCCTTTCTAAATGGAGAGGTCCCTCTCTCATTTGAAAAAGGCTTAAGTCTCGGGGAAGTTTAGCAAACAAACTATTTCTTCTGTGTCTTAAGGGCTTTGATAATAGCAGTATGGACACTGTGGTCTAGACGTTTTCATAATCAGCATTGCTGCCTGATCGTTGTCTAGTTATCAGGTTTGAAAATGTCCACAGAACACACCAAACAAGCCGAACAAAGCTTTCTCTTCTCTTGAAGTCAGCATTTTCACTACCACTTAGATCACATTTTTCTCCCCTTGATCTTATCTCCTACATAACCAAACAAATAAAGATAATAATAAAAAAAAAAGATTGACATGTACATAGCACTGTGGGGAGTTTAAAACAATATTTCCACCTGATTCCATTGGACACTCACTGGCATTTTTCTTTCTTTCTCTTTTTTTTTTTTTTTTTTTTTTTGGTATATGGAGAGGACTTTGGTATTCACATTTTGCTGAGAAGGAAATTGAGGTCCCAAGTGACTCACTGACTTGGTCGCCATCCATTCACCTACCCATCCAGCCACCTGTTCACCCACCCAGGACAGAACCTGACAACGTTAACTTCGCTCCGTACCCTTCCCATCCATCCTCTATCTGTGTGTCCCTCACCTGACATCCCCAAGCCTCCTTGGCCTCTGATTTTTTTGGGGACCACCGGTGGGAAGCTTGGAAAGAGACCAGAGGTGGAAGAAGCACCCCCCCCCCCGCCCCGCCATTACAGTACCTTTTCTAGGAATAGTGCCTGGTGACTAGAATGAGTGAACCTTAGAGAAGCAGAGAGAAGAGAGAAATTCATTCCTGGTAGCCGTGTGCCATAGATCACGCCAGCCCGGGACAGTAACTGTCCTCCACAGAAATCAGCCTCCATCGCTTGCCTCTAACTGGGAGCTTCTGGTGCAACACGTCCTGTGGGGTCGTATAAATGGTGCTTCCATCTCCCATCTGCTGTAACCACACTGTGGTCGGCTGAGGTCTCAAAGTCATTCAAATCAGCATTCTCTGCCATTTATTTAGTGATGCTATTATATCAGATGATTTGAAAGCAGCTGTACTGAGACTTCTGGAGACTCTGAGTGCTCAGGTGGAGCATCTTTGTGTGTGTGTGATGACGTTACAGCACAGGCTGCTGGCGTGACGTCAGAAAAGCGTTACAGGGTGTGCAGTTTGCCTTTGCTCATCTAACACTTGAATAATTTTTTTTTTAATTTATTTTTTCCTTCTGGGGCCGCACCTGCACCATACAGAAGTTCCAGGGCAAGGGGTTGAATCAGACCTGCAGCTGCCGGCCTACACCACAGCCACAACAGTGTCAAGATCCAAGCTGCATCTACAACCTACACCACAGCTCACAGGCAACACCAGATGCTTAACCCACTGAGCAAGGCCAGGGATCAAACCCACATCCTCATAGACACTATGTCGGATTCTTAGCCCACTTAGGCACAGTGGGAACTGCTTTTTTTTTTTTCTTTCTTTCTAAGGTTATTCAACCCAGTGTGTACATTGTCTGTTCCATCTTTCCTCCCTGTTCCCCGTCCTTCTCCCTTTTTTTATTTAATTCCAGATTCTTCCCTCTCCATTGATCCTGGGCTTTCCTAGGAGAGGTTTTCATCCATTTCTTAGTCACTTTTTTTGGATCAATTTTCTTACTAAGGCCAAGAGTGAGTATAAAGCTGTGAAAGTTGAATACACCTGTTTCAGCCTATCCGTAGCTAATGCACACAAATCATAGGAGTATGATCAGGTTCTATTACTGACCTTTATGGGAGCATTTCAGTTTAAAAAAAAAAAATGAATGACCTTTCTTTAGTGACTCTTCATATATTTTGAGTTATTCCTATTTTCCTTGAACTTTCTGAAATACTTATTAGCCCCTTTATCATACAAACCCCCTCTATTTCATTTATCCAAGTGATGAACAGTGAAAGAGAGAAAGAGGTTTAAAGGATTTAAGGTCACGGCATTATAGGATTGCATCTTATAGGTTTTTAGCTTAGATCGTGAAAGTGGGGGAGACGTGATATATGTATGCATTATGATTCAAAGCCATGTAAACTTTGAATGCAGAAGCAGCATTAATTAGCTCGGCTTCTTAATAAGATGAAATCATAGACTCCTAGGATCCTAATGGACCTTATATATCAGACTCTAGTTTGTTTCCTGATTGGAAGGATCCCTTGGGTGTCATTTCTCTCCGATTAACAAGTCCCTACTCTGCAGTCTTCTGCACACTCAACATATCTTTTGTTTCGCTTGATCCTCACGACATCTGGTGGCCGCAGCCACCATTATGTCTTTGGTGGGACTGTGGCTCCTGATCAGATATTATTTCTTACCGCTCCTTAAATTCTTTGCGGGACAGAAAGCCGTATCTTCTGCAAGACAAGTTGAGTGACCTTTCTGAGGGCAGAGTCCTCGTCTCTTACAGCATTGAATTGTCTCTAAGGGCGTGCTTGGCTCTCCCTGACTCTTGGCTGAAGGGAAGGGTTCCGGCTCCATCACACTGTACTTCTCCCTGCCCGGCTGTGGTGCTCCTCTCAACACTGTCATCAAGCACTGGCATCTTCCTTTCTCCCAATCAGACACCCTCAGTTCCCTCGGCCATGTGTCTCTAGGTCTGTTCTGACATATCTCTGTGTCTTTGCACGCTTTCACACCTCAAATTGAAGGAAGCGCTCTAGGTAATGGGCATCTCTCAGCAGATGTAAAGGTGAGGATGTCTTAGCAGTTGACTCCCTCTTTTAGGTCATCTGAATCAAAAAACTGCTGGAAATGTCATCTCCCCATCCCCTTGGACATATAACAGACTTCTTTTAAATCTGAACATGCAGGGTTGTGTTTGTAGTTGAACCTGTCCCTCAAATGATGGCTCCCTTGGAGGCAGTGGCTTTTCCTTCACTGAGGTATTCAGCCACAGGCTGGAGGACCTCTTGTGAAAGATACAGGACGGAGTCATTGCTACGAGGGCTGCACACACCCTTTCAAGGCCAGGAAATAATTACATTATATCCACCTTATTGACTTGGGCTCATTACCGTAATACACTGAAACGACTTCGGCACCTCTGCCCACCCCCGTTGCTTTTAGATGTTTTGCTCTCTCCTTTAGCGGCTCAATTTTTCCAAGTAGTGAATAGAACAGGTTGAAAGAGAAAAACCCTGGGGATGTGATCCTGGATATTTCCATATAAGTTGGTCTTAAATCATTAACTTACAGCTAAGGATCTACCTGGTTGTCCTACCTCCAATATCCATTTTTAAAAATATGTGTATTAAAGTGTAGTTGATTTACCGTGTTGTGCCAGTTTCTGCTGTACAACAAAGTGACCCAGTCATATATATTATGACATATATTCTTATATTATCTTCCATCATGGTCTGTCCCAAGAGACTGGATATAAGTCCCTGTTCAGGGAATTCCCCTTGTGGCTCAGCAGAAACAAATCTAACTAGTATCCATGAGGATGCAGTTCGATCCCTGGCTTCACTCAGTGGGTTAATGATCAGGCAACCATGAGCTGTGGTGTAGGTTGCAGATCTGGCGTTGCTATGGCTATGGCATAGGCCAGCAGCTGTAGCTCCAATTTGTCCCCAAGCTCGGGAGCTTCCATATACCGCAGGTGCAGCCCTAAAAAGCAAAAAAATAAATAAAATAAATAAAATAAAATAAAATAGTTCCTTGTGCAGTACAGTAGGACTTCACTGCTTGTCCATTCTAAATGTAATACTTTGCATCCTAATCTCACCAGCTGCATCAGAATGGCCTTGTGAAATTCCCACCGCAAACCCAGAGATGCAAAATCCGTCCATCCCCGTAGCAGAGAAATGCTTACTCTATGCAAGGCACAGTCTCCTAAACTATCAGTCAAATAGCAGTACTTTTAATAAGAAAGAATGATGTTTGGTTGATTTGCTGCCACTGGCTCGAAATGAGCCCATACTGGTTTCCGACTTATAATTACGTGTAGGCTTTCATAACTTTGTGTTCAAAATGAAATCAATGCTAGTTCTGTAGGGATTCAGGTTGGCTTGCTTTGTTTTTAATAAATATCTTCTTAGCCTTACCTTTGCTTCAGGCACATTGAGTAAGTTATTTTTGTGTGACCGGTAATAATGGATGTGAAGTTCGGGATTATAACAGATGACTTATGAGAACTATGCACGCGATGGGAGGTGAACGGGGGGCAACGAGACACTTTCTTTGAGAAAGGCATGTTAATTCTAGCTTTAACACTTGATCTTTTATGCGTTATTAGTACAAGATCAGTCATCTGTTTAAGATTTTACATACAGTAAATAAAACATTTGTAGGAGCATGAAAGAGGATCATTCTCTACATTTTTAAAATTGAAGTATAGTTGATTTACAATGTCCTGTTTCAGGTGTACAACCAAGTGATTCAGAGATATATATGTATGAATACATCTATAACTGAATATATATATATATATATGCCCTTTTTCAGAATCTTTTCCCTTATAGGCTACTACAAAATATTGAGTATCGGAGTTCCCGTTGTGGCACAGTGGTTAACGAATCCGACTAGGAACCATGAGGTTGCAGGTTCGGTCCCTGCCCTTGCTCAGTGGGTTAACGATCTGGCATTGCCATGAGCTGCGGTGTAGGTTGCAGACACGGCTCGGATCCCACGTTGCTGTGGCTCTGGCGTAGGCCGGTGGCTACAGCTCCGATTAGACCCCTAGCCTGGGAACCTCCATATGCCGTGGGAGAGGCCCAAGAAATAGCAAAAAAATATATATATATATATTGAGTATCATTCCCTATGCTAACAGTAGGTCCTTGTTGGTTACTTATTTTATGTATAGTCATTTTCTGTGTATTAATAAGATATTTAGAGTGAAAAACAAAAATCAGTGCTAAAGAATTCCTTTTAATTTAAAAATAATTAAGTACAGGTTCATGAATGTGCAGTTTAGATAATATAAAGATTTGACCAAGTATTTTTAAATATCTACTTAATACCTGCCTGTGGTAAATCACTTAAGGCATGTTCAATAGAAGAAAAAAAAATGTATCTCAGAAATCATATCCACCCTGTCGTCAGCAAATACATTATTCCTATTAACTACTTTAAATTGTGTGTCTCTTCTGTGTGAAGCAGTGTACAGTGTATTTTAAATGAATATGCAGTGTTTTTGCAATTAAAGGTCATTTAAATCTGTGCTAAGCATAACTACTCTATACAATGACTTTCCCTCATTTTAAGAATTTTATTGCTTTTTAAATGATCTAAGTATGAATTTTAGAAGGAAATTGTTTGATGAGTTTGGTAGCGCTCAGTGTTTTCTAAAAATGTGTGCCATGGTGTTTTCTAAAATGCAGTACAAGCAAATGACACTCAGGCACCGGTCATTCTTACAGCCACTAGATGGCGAACTACAACCAGATGTCGGGTGTAGTCTAAGCGGGTTTATGAGTCAGCTAGAACCCTCTAGTGGTATGTTTGACATGTCTGTATTATCTCGACTTCTGCAGTGTTGTAATTTAATGAGGAACAGGAAAAGGCAAGATGAAGATTTAATACCAGGTTTTTTTTAAGTGATTTCAATATATAAAAATACTCAGTTTCAAATGAATCTGAATTTGAAGATAGCAACCTAATATCCTGCTCTTTAATAAATCTATGAGGCTCATTTAGCCAATTTTGTCTAATATTCATTTGAATTCATATGAAAACTATACACCTTAAGTTTTAAAAATTAGTAAACAGGGATTCCCTTCGTAGTGTAGTGGAAACAAATCTGACTGTTATCCATGAGGATGCAGGTTCAGTCCCTGGCTTTCCTCAGTGGGTTGCAGATCTGTCATTGCTGTGAGCTGTGGTGTAGGTCACAGGCACGGCTCAGATCCTGTGTTGCTGTGGCTCTGGCCTAGGCCGGCAGCTGTAGATTCAATTTGACCCCTAGCCTGGGAACTTCTATGTGCCACAGGCACAGCCCTAAAGAAAAAGAAAAAAAAAAAAAAAAAAAAAAATTAGTAAACATAAAGTGGTCATGTTTCTCATCTGTCTGGCTTTAGCAAAAATAATTTGTACCTGAATTTTACATATCAAGGAAGTTAACTCATGCAGATGCTTTAAAAATACTAACCAATTTTTATGCAAAGGTTTCTAAAATATGTCCTTCCTTACCTTTACAAATAAAGGAAATGATGCATTATTTAGCCCTTCCCTTGAGGAATGAAGCCTCTGTAACGAATATCATGAACTATAATTAATATCAGGTAATGACTCTGTTGGCACATGTGCATGTGCGCGCGCGCGCACACACACACCCCCACACACACCTCAATCTGAGATGCTTGTGGAGTCCATGCTTTTTCACTTTTTTACTTGCTTCATCACTTCTTATTGTTATTCCTATATTTCTTGCTTCTAATTTGACATCTTATTTTATTGGATGAGATTCTGAAATGATTCGATGCTCTTTCTGCAAAGAAAGTCCTGAGCTAGGTGACAGCTGTGTATCTTGGTGGCTTTTATTCGCAAGTCTTGGAGTTGCCAGAACTTACCTCCAGGCAATGGGGTCCCGTTTATAATTTTGCCTCTGTCTTTATTAATTAATGACTCATTCCATAGAAAACTCCACATCAGACCCTCTGTCTAGATTCATGGTTAGACAAAGCATAGGGCTTAGTGGTGCCAGGATAATGCATCACTTAAGAGCAAACTGACATTTTTCAGGTAAAAATCCTCTCCAAATAAGTTTTTTTAAAGTCCTGCCCACAAAGCTCACAGATATGCACCATATTGGTAACCGTGGGGAAATAATACACCATCATATAAATAGCACTAAATTTCAAGTCAGGAGACAGAAATTTGTCTTTGGCCCCTGACTGGTTAGTTAATTAGACAAGCTACTCAACTCTGTGGATCTCAAGTTTTCTCTTTCTAACTTTACACATAAATATAGCAAGTTGTTGTATAATTACCACAAGGGGCATAATTTTTGCACCCCAGTGAATTCGGTGACTAACATATTGTAAGGACCCAGCCATTATTTGTTGAGTTGAAATTATGTATGTATGGATAGTGATATGGATATATGTTATTATTGTGAGCAGTAGGTTCAAGGCAGAAAAATTTGGATAATTAAGTGTATTCTTATCACACAATCAGCTGTAATTACATTAACTCTTTCCTTCAGACTCTACTAATGTAAAATTTACATAGTGCAGACAAATTGGAGTAAAATTATTACTTAATAAGCCCCTTTACCCTAATTTTTATAGTGATAGTATAATCAAGCTTCCATGGAACATTTTCTCAATTTTATTTAAAATGTTGTGCTAGTTTCACATATACAACAAAGTCATTCAGTTGTACATATACATAAATAAATATATTATTTTGTTACATTCTCTTCCATTATAAGTTACTCAAAGATATTGAGTATAGTTCCTTGTGCTATACAGTAGGTCCTTGTTGGTTATCTATTTTACATATAGTGGTTTGTATATTTTAATCCCAAACTCCTAATTTATCCCTCCGCCCGACCTCTCCCCCTTTGGTAACCGTAAGTTTGCTTTCTATGTTTGTGAGTCTGTTCTTTTAGAAGTAAGTTCCTTTGCATCACTTTTTAAATTCCACATATAAGTGATATAAGGTATTTATTTGTCTTTCTCTGTCTGGCTTCCTACACTTGGCATGATAATCTCTAGGTCTATCCACGTTGCCATGAATGGCATTGTTTCCTTCTCTTTTATCACCAATATAATATTCCATTGTACGTGTGTGTGTGTGTGTGTGTGTGTGTGTGTGTGTGTGTGTGTGTAGGGAGTGTATATATAAAGAAGTGTACTTCTTCGTTATCCATTCCTCTGCCGATGGACATTTAGGTTGCTTCCATGTCTTGGCTATTGAAAATAGTGCTGCTATGAACTTGTGTCCTTTCGAATTATGTTTTTCGCCAGATATAGCCCCAGAAATGGGGTTACAGGATCATATGGCAAATCTGTTTTTAGTTCTTTAGGGAACCTTCGTCATACTGTTCTCCCTAGTGGCTGCACCAACTTACATTCCTACCAACAGTGTAGGAGGATTTAAGGAACATTTTTTAAATGCTTAGTTAAACATAGTCTCTTCTTTGAAAGGACCCATTCATAGACAAAGTCACCAAGACAAATATTTATTGAGCATTTTGATGTCTAAGGCACTATAGATTTTTCTTGAAAAGGCAGAAAGAGGCACAGCCCCCGTCTTCAATGGTCTTGTCCATAAGTGTACTAGGCAAGAGTCATTGAATAGTCATAACAAAGGCCAGGTGTGCAAGGCCACATAATAAAGACATAAGCAGAATGACAAAGGAACACCATGGGAGCTGTCTGTCATGGCCAGGGAACTTGAGGACACCTTTCTAAGATGGGCATGCAAGTCTCTCTCATTTAACTCCTGCATATTTATTAAACCTCATTCGCTGACCCCCATCCCAATCCTCCCCCCCCCGCCACCAGCCATATAAATGAACCAACCTCCAAAGCTGCCCAGCTCTATAGAGCTTATTTGCACATTCTTACCCCTACCTGAAATGGCCTGCCTGGGCGCCTCCTTTTTTCCTTCCTTAGTTGGTGAACTCCTATTTCTTTCTGGAAACAGCCTCAACATCACCTTGTCCATTAAGCTCTCTGACCCCCCTCTGTCCCTCGGCAGGTAGACCTCCATTCTCCAAGACCCTGGGACAGTTGGTTGTTGCCCTGTGGCAGCAGAGCAGTGGTCAGGGAGCAGACATGTGGGAGACAGTGGGGCAGTGGAGACCACAGGGCATGGGGTCTACTCGGACACGAGGGCAGGGGAGCAGGAGACTTTGAAGACGTCAGAGTGTGTGGTCAGGAGTAAGGAATGCTGTGAACAGGCGTGGAAACTGGTGGTGAGAGAGAACTGCTATTTGCTGAGGACCTGCCAGGTCCCAGGCAGAGTGCTCTGCTCTTCTTGTGCTACATATTTTAATCGCCTCTGTAAATCCCTTGAAAAGTTAGAGCACCTGTTCACCGTCATGAGGTGGACAACGAGTGGAGCTGAAATACTGAGATGCAGACTCTGGATTCTCCAGAACCTGTGTTATTGTATTATGCCTGGTCTCAAAGACAAGTCTGCTAATAACCTGCCAGTCTTTTCCCACTAGGGCCACACTCTGTGCATGTCTAGCCAGTGGTACCTACCTATTTAGTTGTTCATTAAAGTACTTGGAAGGACTAAGGTAGCAAGTGATGTTAAATGGTCTATTTTGAAGGTTTTGTATTAATAGGGACTAGTCTTTCTTTATAGTCTACTAAAGTTTTAC
Source organism: Sus scrofa (assembly GCF_054392235.1). NCBI lineage: Eukaryota > Metazoa > Chordata > Mammalia > Artiodactyla > Suidae > Sus > Sus scrofa. The sequence continues at coordinate 53,010,605 of NC_139393.1, read as the reverse complement.
TTTGTTAGACAGTCAGTTTCGTTTTACAGTAAGGACCGGGAGCATTAATAATTAAATTAAAAAGGCAGCTCTTGAGTGGTTGCTCAGTACACAGCTCTCTGAATAGTAATGGGTGCACCGGAAAGAAGAAGACAAAGAGTTCTCAGTCTGGTAGGGGAGACAGCAATATCTGCGGAGATCCACCGGGTAAAGCATGATGGCAAAGCCATAGGCAAGCTTGGTACAGGTGAGCCATAGGCAAGCTTGATACAGGTGAGCCATAGGTGAGCTTGATACAGGTGAGCCATAGGTGAGCTTGATACAGCTGCACTGAAGGGCTAATCGATCCTGACTGCAGGGTTTTGCTAACCATCACCTACCCATGGGAACAAGCACGCAAATACCACTTCCAAAAGGAAACTGAAAAATCTGGATCAGTAACCAAATGCTCTGAAAGTGTAGCACTTGTTTTCATTGGTGACGTTATTTGAATCTGTTGAAGGGAGTTACTATTTAGAAGCACGTTGAAGCTAGGTTTTACAGTTATGGAATGGAGATATAAATGCTATTTGTATTTGATTTAGTTTTTTAAAATGCTATCTTATTTATTTGAAAGATAAATGTATCTTTTTCATATATTTAGAAAAGGAAAGGCTTCTAAAATAGCCCACCAATTAGTACCTTGGTGGAATAAATAGATTACGATGTGAGTTTTGTTTCTTCATTGTTTGTGTTTTCACAAGATCATCAGTGACAGTGGAAAGTTTAAAATGCCAAGGGATCTTAGGTCCATGCTCCTCATTTTCCTTCCTTTGCCTTTGGGTTTATTTTATCCATTCAGCCACTAAAACTGTGTTGTAAGGAGGAGTGGAGTTGTGATATTCACAGCCGTGTACTTTTCTCATGTTCTCCCAAAAAGCTAGATTACGGGTGTTGTCCATCTTATCCTAAATGACAAAATTCACTACTACTAAGTAGTACAAAATGTGTGGTTTTTATGGAACTACTAAAGATAACAAGGAACTCAGAGTTCCCTGGTGGCCTAGTGGGTTAAGGATCTGGCATTGTCATTGGAACGGGTTCAGTCCCCATGGCCAAAAAGAAAAAAAAGGATCACAAAGAGCCTGATTTTGTAGAAAATAAAGTCGCCGTTGGTGACTATACGTTTATACATTAAAATGATGTTTCTAAGACTTAAGATAACTCAATAAAAAAACCTTCGTAACTAAGAATAAAAAGTAAATATTGTTTTAAAACTTAATGCTCATTTAAGAGAAAAAACAGAATGCTCAAATACATGTCACATTGCTAATTTTAAAGGTTTAAAATGAGATTTTATTTGCAGACTAGACCTTTAAATGACACCAGCTGTCAGTAAAACCGCCCTCCGTTATTCTCCCTTTCAAAAATACAGATTCTAATTAGTTGGAACAGAAAAGATGGTTGAATGGATAAAATACCAGCAATAGGCTTTTTGTTTCACCAAATACGTTACTCCTCTATTGACTCTTCTATGTTATGTTTTTTTAAGACTACGAGGCATTTGAATTAAAGCTGTTTCATTCATTCGATGAACAAACCTTTCTTAGCACAGAGCAGTGGTAAAGCCATCCTGGGTACCGCAGTGCTGAGGGGGGCGGACAAACAGGAAAACCTGCTGTCACAGTGGGATGGAGTGGGAGGGTTAATACAGGGGAGGAGTGGCGTCGTCAGACAGTTCCAGAACCTTTTCCTTTAATACAGTGCAGGCAAACTGGAGGGGGTAGGATGAAAGACTGGCAAACGGACCATGAGAGGCTGGTACTGGTGAAAGGTCCTGAGACTCTAAAAGAGAGAGAGAGTGAGAACCCCTCCCCTAGTCCCCAACTCCCACCCTCCCCATGGGGATAAAGCTCAGGGATATTTGGAGGCAGAACTAGCAGATTGAATCATCAGGTTGGGGCAGGTAAGAGAGTAACAGATAGGAAAGAGTCCAAGAAATCTCTCCAACAGGAGAGATTTGTGACTTGATATCTGAGTAGACGGGGCTGTGTTTTTTCCAGAGAGCAAAACAGAAAGCGGGGCACAGCTCACCTCAGTGGTGGTGGTTGAGTAACATTTTGGTCACGTTGAGGCTGCTTTGGGGCTCCCAACTGGAAACGTCTCCCCTTCCATGATGCTTGAGGGAGAAACTCAGGTGTCAACTCTTGAAAATCCTTCCCTTCTAAGTTGTGGTAGAAGCCCTGTGGAACAAGAAGAGCCCATGCAGGTGAGAAGTTAAAGCCCAAATCCCAGGAAACATTTATGTGACAGGTAAAGGAAGATGTCTGCAAGAGACACTGAGGAAAAGGTAACCAGAAACCTAGGAAGGTAAACATTGTCACTCTGTGGAAACAGAAACTCAGAACAGCCAAATAAAGTATTTTCCTTAGACCTTGAACTTTTTGCTTTCACTAAAGTAATGTGTATTCAAGGAGGTTTTTTACTTCATTTATATTTGATTGCTAAGTGAGAAGGTCTAGCCTCTGGGTTAACATGGTATCTGTGCTCTAAGTTCTAGTTCCTGTTCTCTCGGTGTGCTTGGCCAGTTCTGACGGGATCTCCTTATTTACAAGAGCAGTGATTTAAGGTGTTGAAAAGCATTCTTGGGTAGTGATGAGGTCTGTGATCTTGGGTGTCTGACTCCCTGGGTTCAGATCCCACCTCCACTACATACTAACTCTGGGTGAAGTGGGGTCAATTATGGCAACTACTACATGAGGAAGTTAGGGTCCTAGTTAAATGAGTTCAGATCCATGAAACACTTAGAGCCAAATGTGGTCAATGGAAAAGGCTATATGCAACAGCAGATACTATTTTTATCAAAGAAATCCATTATAGAATTGCATGAAAAGGAAAGAAAAAATACACTCAGTCTCATTTATACATAATGAAAAAGAGAGTCAATGAATTCATTTCAGACCATTCCATGGGACGTGATCACTTATTTGATTGAACTGACAAGACCAAATGGGTCAAACAAATTATAGACTAGATTGGTCTGCTTGGCCTCTAAAGGAGTTTTATACTTAAAATATTAGGAACAATAAGGATTAGGATTAGCATCCATTTACCAGCAAATCTTAATTCCTTCCTTAAAAATAACAAATACAATTTTTTTTTTTCTGGCCGCACCCATAGCATGTGGAAATTCCCAGGCCAGGGATTGAACCCACGTCACAGCAGTAACCTGAGCCACAGCAGTGACCACACCAGATCCTTAATCTCCTGCACCACCAGGGAACTAACTCCCTAGGATTTTTAACTTTATATTATTTATATTGCTTAGCAGAAACAGAAAAATCTTGAATTTCATAACTATAAAATTCAGTATTCTTTACTGAGCACCTATCATTTGCCAGACACAGGCCATGTGTATTTCTAAATTTCACAACAGGAATAGTGTTTTCATTTTACAGATGGGGAAACAGAGCTTCAGAAAGCTTAACTCTGGAGCCCAGGATCCAGTGACAGATTGGTGACTGAGCCTCCTTTTGATACAGTCACAGTTTCCTCAGTCCCTGTGTCACGGTAGCAAAGCACTGGAACAGCAGACATTCTACAAATTTATTAAAGCAAAAGTATGATTTCAGAGAGGAAGAGAGAACTCGCCTGCATGCAGGTTAAAAAAAAGTAGGGCCTGGATCACTCTGCAATAGTCTTTATACCCCACAATGAGGACCTGAGTGGAGACCCAATTTGATCATCTGATTGGTCTTGAGCAGGATACCTTATTTGCATGGGGAGACCCAATTGGATCTTCTGATTGGTCTTGGGCAGGATACCTTATTTGCATGGGGTACAGGTTATATTGGTGGTGGTGCGAGGCCTGGGCGACATTCCTTCTCTAGCAGGGAGTGAGCAGCCCAGGCTGGTCAAGTTTGGGGAAGGGGCATTACAGTGAGACATGGCCAAAGGCTTTTGGGTTTAATCTCCTTGAAGGGGACTTGAAGCCCATAATCCTTTGACCATGAATTCTGCTTGATTTTAAAGCCAGTGCTATCTTACGCCACCTTAATATCACCAAGGAGGAAGGCAGCCTCTTCTGCCCCTGAACAGGTCAGGGGCTTTGTCATCTCAGCTCTAGGTTTCCATCTCCTGATTTTAAAAGTGCCTAATTTCCTTCCAGATCTAAAACTCTGTGAACTTTTATGAACTAATGTAACAGAAACCAGAAGATAAGATATGAATCTTGATTCTGGGGTGTTTTTTTTCCCCCCCTCATATGCAAATACCATTCCTCAAGTGAAACTGATTGTCACAGCAAGTATGTTGAGCCTTGAGTGTAATGAAGCTCATTTGTCAGTGTCTGGGGCCCCATGACTTTATAAAAGTTAAACAGGGACACGTTTCAGAAATGCACTTATGAACCGAAGAAAATGCCTCTGTTTCCTGTTGCAAAAGGTGTTTTTTTCAGTTGCTTGAGAAAATAATAGAAGCTGATGTGAGAACATGGGCGTTTTATTTGACCTGAGCTTTGGGGAACTGCACATTCCTCTTTTGGTGTTGCTCACACGTCATTTTCATATGAAAGGGCACCTGTCTTTTGTCTCAGGACGCATTTACCTTTCAGCATTTCAGAAGGTGAAATGGGAGGTGCCTGAAAATAGTTATTTTTGTTTCCTGAGTTTTGGGAATCCATTCAATACCCAGTGTTTTCTTTAGCCTTTCTTTTGCCTTCTGCTGGGTAAATGTCATGGAAATGTGTTTAGTGACTCTTAATCCTTTTCTTTAACCAGCATTGAAAGAGACAGCACTTCTCATAATAGATCAATTTGTTGACTGTTTCAAAAAAAAAAAAAAAAGCAAAAAAAAAACCCTGATGAGAGTTTTCCTTTTCCCAGGATACTTAATTAAAATACTATTAAATAGTATTTTAATAGCCCGTGAACACACACGCCAGTATGCAAATGAAATTATATTTAACGTGAACCTCAAATGTGGAGTTAAAAAGCTTTTTTGATTGCACATTAACAAACCCTCTCTTGGGGGGGATGTTCTTTTTTTAATCTTTATGAGACTCTTTCACTTTAAAAAACAGAAGGTCTTCTTGTGAGTTTTGATTAATAACATTTTCCTTTTTCAGAAGTTTTCATAGTTCAGGTCATAGAAAGAACTGAAAGAGGGCTGAGTGTGCTGAAAAATGATCACATTCTTCTTCTTCTTCCACCTCACATTAAAAGGTGGAAATGGGGAGTTCCCGTCATGGTGCAGTGGTTAACGAATCCGACTAGGAACCATGAGGTTGCGGGTTCGGTCCCTGTCCTTGCTCAGTGGGTTAACGATCCGGCGTTGCCATGAGCTGTGGTGTAGGTTGCAGATGCGGCTCGGATCCCGCGTTGCTGTGGCTCTGGGGTAGACCGGGGGTTGCAGCTCTGATTCGACCCCTAGCCTGGGAACCTCCATATACCACGGGGAGTGGCCCAAAGAAATAGCAAAAAAGACACACACACAAAAAAAGGTGGAAATGGCTTATGGATTTGTCCTGGGACATAGAGACCTTCACTTCAGAATCAAAAGCCTTAAAGTTAATAACTGCACCTCAAGCTGAGCCTCATCTTTAAGCTACCAATTACCCAGCTTGGGTCCTTTGATTTTTTTTTTTTTTTTCTTCTGCATTATCAACTTGATGCCCTGGCTTTAAAAAGAAGAATCACTTACTGTGCTTCTTGGTCAAAATATATACCGTGCCATTTCCTATCATTTTATGATTTCATGGGATTCATATAAGAAACAAAAATCAAAGATGATCTGATGGTGGCATCAGAACCTCTGATTATTTTGAAAAATATTTAAATACACTTATGAAGGTTTTACTCTTAAGGATTCAAATAGTATCTGTGAGTTAGACAAAAAAAAAAAAGAAAGAAAAGGTGGGCATGCTCTTTTTATTTTTAGCCCATTTCTAGGGAAAGCAGTTTTGAATAACACATTTGCAGAATTCTAATTCAAATGAATTTAAGGACAATTCACTGTTCCTGAAGAAATGACTTGAAATCACGTATTCAGTCACCACCCTTCAGCCTGATGCAGAACAGCTGCACATAGTAGCAACACAAACCCTGGGAGATGCCTGACTCCCGTGACTGTTCAAACGAACTCATGGAAGATGTTCATGGAAAATTCACCTCCATCCCATGTCCCCCGCTGACTTCTTCAACATTAAATTGGACTTTTTATTTTCTACCTAGATGCAAAGGAAAGAAGGGAGGATGGAGGAAGGATTCTGTCTGTTCTTCATTCCCTCTTTCAGAGCCCATTTATACAGATGACAGTGTACCTTACACGTCGATCATCTTAGTTTTTCCTCACATCATGATGTTAGTTTCAGTTATCTTGATTTGTTTATAAGATCACGCCCTTTAAATTGCTTCAAAGCACCAGCCTAAAATATCCTATGCATTTTTCCATACCATGTAGTTGTCGTGCTAGAATTGTTCTGTGTCCATTTCTAAAACCTGACTAGTCCAAAGAGAGCATTTTTTGATTTTTCTTTTTTTAATGAAATGCTAGGCATCCAGTTGGATGTAACAGAAACCTGGGTCCTTCCAAGGAGGAAGGACGTAGGAAAGGGATGGACTGGGACTTTGGGATTAGCAGATGCAAATTATTACATATACGATGGATAAACAAGGACCAACTATATAGCACAAGGAACCATATTCAATATCTTGTGATAAACCATAATGGGAAAGAATGTGAACAAGAATATATGTATGACCAAATCGCTTTGCTGTACACCATCAACTAACACAGCATTGTAAATCAACTATGCTTCAATTTAAAGAATGTTAGTTCTGGGAGTTGTTGTGGCTCATTAGAAACATACCCGACTAGTATTCATGAGGATGTGAGCTTGATTCCCGGCCTCGCTCAGGGGGTTAAGGATCTGGTGTTGCTGTGGGTTGTGGTGTAGGTCACAGATGCAGCTTGGATCCTGCATCATTGCTGTCGCTGTGGCATAGGCTGGCAGCTGCAGCTCCCCGATTCAACCCTTAGAATCAGCCCTTAGGCTGAGAACTTCCATATGCCCTAAAAAGCAAAAAAAGTGCAAAAAAAAAAAAAGTTCCTGCTTAAAAAAAAAAAAAAGAAGAAGAAAGAAACCTAGCTCCCTCTTGAATGAGGGGCAGAAGCCCACCCTCTGCCCGGTCCAAGCAGGTGTCTCCCCTTCCTCCACATCCATAGCTCAGCCTCAAGATGCGAAAGATTTAAAGGTCTTGTTTTCTTTTTTCTAAGAAGGGGGTTTTATTAATGAGGAAACATGGCAAGAAATAATACATAAGAAATATTTTTAGGTATTAAAAAAAAAGTAAACTTTTTTTGTAAGAAAAGTTTCAAGGAAAACTCGTCCATCACTGAATAATTAACTTTACTGTTTTCTGATATTGGTCCCCCCCGCCAACCAGGTGAGAACGTTTACATTCTTTTTAATGTGCCTTCATTAATCACTTAGCCCCTCATAGCTTATAAACTTAGACATCATTTTCACTGGTTTTATTCATGAGGTAGGAACGTGGCTGCCTCTAGTATTTTGGAGGCCAGTTCCCTCCCTGACCCTCACGATGGCTTATGGTACCTGACTCCACCTCACAGAATACTTTTCAGATTTTACACTAAGTTTCCTCTGCATATTTGTGAGCCCAAAGAAATTCTTGCCATCATTGGTGCTTTCCCTGCCTCTCAGCTTTGAAATATCCATCTTAGACATGATGCCAAACATCTGAGCTCCTGCTTTCTGATCCTTCAGTCCACACGCCCTCCTTTCCAGGCTCAGTGGAGCAGTAGTCATCATCCTTCGTTGTGGCCGTGGTGGCACAACTGCAGTGAAAGGGGGGTGAGTGGGGTATGGCTCCCTCGCTGTAGAATCCATGTGCTTCTGGTTACCTGGTTACCAGGTAAAGTATACAAAGACATTCTAGCCCCCACTCACCCTCATAGGGAAGACCTTACTCATGAGATCCTGAAATCTTTTTTTTTTTTTTTATTTTTTGGTTTTTTAAGGGCCAAACCCTCAGCATATGTAGGTTCCCAGGCTAGGGGTCCAGTCGGAGCTACAGCTGCTGGTCACAGCCACAGCCATAGCAAGGTGGGATCCAAGCCACATATTCGACCTATATACCACAGCTCACAGCAAAGCCAGATCCTTAACCCCCTGAGCGAGACCAGGGATCAAACCCTGGTCCTCACGGATTCTAGTCAGTTCGTTAACCGCTGAGCCACAACAGGAACTCCAGATCCCAAAGACATTTAAAACCAAGATTGAATTGGGTGAGCCTTTCCAGATAACCACACATTTCCTCTTGCACGGGACTCTCACGTTAAAGTGTTTCCCATCATGGCTCAGTGGTAATTAACCTGACTAGTATCCATGAGGACACAGGTTCGATCCCTGGCCTCGATCAGCGAGTTAAGGGTCCAGCATTGCCGTCAGCTGGGGTGTAGATCACAGACATGGTTTGGATCCCGTGTTGCTGTTGGCCGGCAGCTGCAGCTCTGATTTGATCCCTCGCCTGGGAACCTCCATATGCTGCAGGTGTGGCTCTAAAAAGACTAAATAAATAAATAATGTATTTGGCATGAATGGTTATGTGTGTTCATTACCAGGAGGACTGTTCGAATTTTAACTTAGGATCCTCAATTGAGAATAAGTGATTATTCTGCAGCCAAAATATTCCCTTACCCACCCATCTCAAACTAACAGTGTGTGCTATGTACTCTGATTGATTAAGGTAACGTAATCAGAAAGCCTGCAAAAAGCTGAGGTGCCCATCTCTTACATCAGGGTCACCAAACTTTCTGTAATGAGTATTTTAGTTATTACAGACCATGCATTCTCTGTGGCAATGCTCAATTCTGCTGTCACTGGAAATCAGCCATAAACAGTACACAGAAAAATGAGCGTGACTGTGTTCCAATCAAAACTGATTTATGGACACTAAAATTTGAATTTTATTTAATTTTCTTTTTTGGGGCTGCACCTGCAGCACGTGGAGGTTCCCAGGCTAGGGGATGAATCAGAGCTGTAGCTGCAGGCCTACACCACAGCCACAGCAATGCGAGATCCAAGCAGAGTCTGCGACCTACACCACAGCTCATGGCAATGCCAGATCCCCAACCCACTTAGCGAGGCCAGGGATTGAACCTGCATCCTCGTGGATACTAGTCAGATTTGTTTCCACTGTGTCAGATTCAGGAACTCTGAATTTCATACAATTTTCACACATGCTATGAAATAGCCCTCTTTTTTTTTTTTTTTTTTCCCCAACCATTTAACAGTGTGAAAACAGGAGTTCCCACTGGGGTGCAGCAGGTTAAGAATCCAGCACTGTCTCTGAGGTGGTACAGATTTAATCCCAAGCCTGGTGCCATGGGTTAAGGATCCAGTATTGCCACAGCTGTGGCATAGGTCATCGCTGCAGCTTAGAATTGATCCCTGGCCTGGGAACGTCCATATACTGTAGGTGCAGCCAAAAGAAGGAAAAAATAAATAAATAAAAATATTAAAAATAATTCTTAGCTTGCAGATTGCACAAAAAACAGGCCACAGACTGAATTTGGCGTGGGGAGGGGGCATGGTTTACCTCCCCTGCTATAGATTTTCAAGTGGAAAGAGCATAAATACCATTATTTTAGCAGCCAACATGAAAGTGAAAGTATGTTTATTACCATTTAGAGGATGAAATTAGAGAGTATAAATGTCTAAATTGTGTGTCCAAGGGAAGTCAAAGAGCCCCTAAAAGAAAGAACAGACTGTCCCTATGGTGGCCATACCAGCCCCCAGCATCCTTCCCAAGGTGAGACTGAAGCGCCCTCTCCTTCTGTTGCCTCTGCTTACTTCCAGGCCCATTCTGGTCATGGCGCCCCTTCCTCTCTCTCTGCAACAGCAAGGTGATGGTCTAGGAGCTTGCCTAACCCCAGTTAAACTCATTTGACCCTTCCCCACCAAGACAGAAACACGCATCCTGCCAACACCCAACTGAGCAATGCCCATTCCCCAATAAGAAAATCTTTTATTCTTTCCTTCTTAGGCCTGCACACTCTGTAGCTGGTTCCCTGGCACCATAGGAGATAGCTAGGAGAAGCCCGTTGATAATGAAGAGCTAGCTGAGCTCAGTGCCCCAAAGATGGATGTGTCTTTGAAGACAAGCTTTCTATCAAGCTCAGCTTATTAGAACCCATGCTAATGATGTAAATTTCAAAAAAAAAAAAGATATATGTAGTGATGACATGCAAATAAGAGCATTTTATCAGTTGCCATGGACATACCATAGAGTGGTCTGCCAACCTTTTTAAATTAGGAGTTTTGCTGATTTTTTGTTAAATCCTATTAAATTCTGAACAGTAGATACCTGTCAATGCAGATGTTCATCCCCATAGGACATCCAGAGTGAGTCGGAAGTTGAAGGTTTAGATTAATCCGGTCAGTAGGATTTACTTGACCAGAGCCCTTTCAGAGTAACTTGGAGCTTTCTGTGAGCCACAATTAACACTTCAATATTTTAGATTTAACTGGTCTGTACGATTCACTCACTTCTCTGAAAGGGCCATTTGATCCTACAAGGACTCATATAGTTAGCATTTATTGGACAGTTGAACGATAACTGTTGGGTCTGATTCAATCTAGTTTTCTCATGGAGGCATGATTTATACATCTCATCTATAGGACTTCGTAGTTTCCTGTGTACACACCTCTGTGTGAGCATGTCTGTGTGGTGCAGTTTTATTAATTTGTTCAAGCACTGTTTGGTACCTACTTTAAGCCCTGAGGATACTGAAATAGGAGAGGTGTCATTCTTCATCTCTGGGTATTCAGAACATAAAGGAGAGGAGAAAGGCATCTAAAGAAAATCTGTGTGATATATTGTGATAGGTGACTTAATAGAAATAGGAGTTGAAAAATTTGAAAGTATCTAAGAACGTGAAATCAGCATTGCCCAAGGATATGACAAAGTTTGGATAGGGAAGGAATTATCCATTCCCTCAGGCAGAGTGAAAAGGGCTGGATTTGGAACCAGACGTATCCATTCACTGACCTCAGCCAAGTTACTTCACTATGGTGAGCCTGAGTTTTCTCATCTGTAGAGTGGATTTAACGTAGCTCACTCTGTGTTGGAATCAGCAGATAACTCCCTTCCCTATCTTAGGCCCTCTTACCAGATGCCTTGTGTGGCTAAGCAGCATGTCGTTGACTACTGGATGGAAGGGGTAGGGGAGAGATCAGTTCTTTCGGGGTTGCATGGGGACATTCTGAAGGAGAGCCAGGAAAAAAGCACACCTGAGTCAACTATTGTCCCACTCCCCCTGGGAGCTCATTTGGACAATGGACAGTGTATCTTTACCCAGCAAAGCCTTTGCATATTTTACTGTCCTTACAGGTTGATTGAGGGCCCTGGTCAAATTACATCCTCCTTCAGACTGCTTTTTACTGTGGGTTTCAATGCTAGGACCAACTTGACGATTCCTCAGGGCTTGCCCTAATTCTTAAGTCACTGAAGAAGATATTTAAACTGTATATTATTCAGCTACCTGGGATTCATTCCCGGTAGAGAAGCAAACAATAGATATTTATCAATAATAAGTACTGAAAACCTAATTTCTGGGGGTGGTGGAGTCCTTTACCTTTTATTGAAATTTTGTGTGAGAGGTAAAAGGTGATATCTTAAAATAGCCTTTAAGAATATGTGTGTGTATGTGTGACTGGGTCACCTTGCTGTACAGTAGAACATTGACGGAACACTGTAAATTGACAGAACAGTGTAATTGACAGAACACTTTTTTCCAGCTATAATAAAAAAATAAAAATCATTTTTAAAAAAAGTTTTTAAATAAAAATAAAATAGCCTTTACACATCTAGGGATGCGCTTTTTGGAGGAGTATTGAAATAAAACATACCAAATGACCTGTTATAATTCTTTGTGGGTTTCAGCCCTCAGGCCAAGTCAATATAGGTGGAGGTCTCTGATATGCCTTTTTAATCTACCAGTGGTGATTATATCTAGTCTCTGCCTTTTGACATTTGGACTGCAAAGTAACTTGCCCATAACTGAGTATGCACAGGTTGACTGACTTGCCTGATGTCACAGCAAGAGAGATGAGATTGAAACGCCATCTCTCTGACTCAACACCTGCTGGTGGGATGGCTAGGTTTCCTGACAAAGGATCACCAAATGGAAACTCCATTGAGAACCATCATTTCCCCAAATACCCAGCCGGCTTGGTTATTGTGGGGCAATGATGGACCACCAAAGCCTGTGTCCCTTTGTTTCTTCCAGGAGAGAAGCCCTACAAGTGTACCTGGGAAGGCTGCACCTGGAAGTTCGCTCGCTCGGATGAACTGACGAGGCATTACCGCAAACACACGGGAGTGAAGCCATTCAAGTGCGCGGACTGTGATCGCAGCTTTTCCCGGTCAGATCACCTGGCACTGCACCGCCGGAGGCACATGCTGGTGTGAGGAAGGCTACCTGTCCAGCTGAGCGTAAGAGCTGGATCTCTTCGTGGCACCCAATTCAGCAGGGCTGAATCCCCTTCACAGTGTTAACGCGAAAGGGCATCACCATCCCACGATGTCTGAAAGTCGAGCAGGAAAAAGAAGTTGTACCGCTTCTCCTTTCTGTCTGAAGGTAACCCCATCATGACTACACGAGAAACGACTTCATGCGGGCCTGGGAGACCGGTGACACAAAGGCTGAAGAGACAGGCATTGTTTTCCGTGCTGTGTACTCTGCCATTTAAAGATGTTTGTAGTTTGTACATTTTCTGAGCTGTCAGACATGTTGTGATTGATACTTTAACAGGTCATCTGCCACAAATGGATGGCTAGAGCAAGACCTTGTAATTTGGATGGCTCTCCCCTCATCCCACTCCCCGAGCCCCTTTTTACAAACGTTTTAGTTACTGTCTAAGTAAGATAGAACACACATCCAATCTGTTACCAGCAAGCGGCATGAAAGTAGAAAAGAAGAAGCTGTTGGAGAGGTTCCATTACCTGGAAAGAAAGGAGCACTCAGGCAGCCCTTTGCAATAGTGATGGCGGCAGGCAACTCGATACCATCCGCGACTTGTCATTATGCCATGCCCTGGAGAAACCCAACATTGATTCTTTCATTTGTTTGTTGTTGATCGTTTTTTGTTTTGTTTTGATTCTGTTTTGTTCATCTGTTGGAGCAGAGGGGCAGCGACATTTCAGTTGGAGTCTAGTCCTGGTGTCTGCCCTGGCATGGATGGGCCCAGAGCTGTTCTGTAGTTGAATAGGAAGAGCCTGTCAAAAAAAAAAAAAAAAAAAAAAAAAAAAACCACAACAACAACAAAAAAAAAACTACTGCCCCACTTCACATCGCAGTGTTCTGTCACCTAGGCATCATCTCTTCCTGCCCCTAGTATTTGATTACAAGGAATCCGGCCGGGGGGTGGGGGGAACTTTCTTAGACACACTGGCACCAAGGTAAGAGGTGGGGCTGCCCAGGTAAAGTCAGTGAACATGAAAAAATCAGACAAAGTGGAGATGGAAAGAATGCACCTCTTGAGGAGAAAAGCAATAATGAATAAAAGGACTTTCCTACAATAACTTCACTGAGGACTCACATTACCAATTTTCATACTTACTAAAGGGATTGTAAAAAACACCCCAGTATTTTAGATGTCTTGGTTACATTTACAGCACTGAGGTAATCTTTCTGCTGTTTGTTGTCCTGCTTGGTTGAGTACCACAATTAAAGATTACGCTCCCCCTTTTCTTGTTTGAAAACAGTTATTTGGTGACTAGAAAGGCCACAGAGGCATAGCAGGGAATTAACTCTTGGGTGAATGGGTCATTTCTCCTTGGAACTGAGTCAGTGGGAAGAGAATGCTCCCCAAGGAAATTCTGACATGGTGCTAGTTTCCACCCTTGGAGAGCCAAGGATAAGTGACTCTCCAATAGGTTCTTCTCTACAGATTTCATTTTCTAAACTGTATTATTAGGACCCAGTGATTCTGCAATGGCATCTACAGGGATGCCGAACCCACTCATCCTGTGCTGAGGGTGAGAGGAAATTGTAGTCCCATCCACCCCCTAAAAATTATGAGCCTTTTTTGCAACTAGCAGAGTCTATAATAAACAAAGCAATACATCACCAATGAGCATTCTTTCAGAAAAATTATCATATTTTTTCCCCACTAAAAGCTGGGTTTTTTCAGCTTTTTGTGGCTAAGGGGCTTGGTGAGGTTTTGTTTTGTTTTGTTTTGTTAATTGTTGTTGTTGTTGTTAAGATTTTTTATAGCTTAGATATAAGAAGTTGCCAGCATAGACCTTTGCAATATATTTTAATTACAAACACTTGATTTGGGGAACTGCACAAATTAACCTCAAAATAGTAGTAGCTCATTTTTAAAGGTTTGAACATTCTGAAATGATTTTTAGTTGCAGAATTATCCTTTTCAGGATCATCTTCTAGTTCAGATAATCTTATTCTGATAAAGCAAAAACTATAAACATTGAAACAAGGATGATTTGTGTTGGATGGCATGAAAAGGATTTTTTTTTTTTTTGTTTAAGGTTCAAGCAACAGCGTAATGATTTTCAGGTCAAATTCTGTCTTCAAAAATGTTTGCTCTACATTTTCTGCCACATCTGAAAAATTCATCAGGCAATTTCCCTCCAACAAGGGCTGCAATTCTATGGATAAATAGCTTCTTTAGGTACACAATGTACTACCCACCAAGCACCGGGGGTATGTTTTGTTTGTGTGTTTGTTTTTTACTAACTGGAAAGTTTTATCTGTACTGTATGCAACTCCTACTTCTCATTGCCTCTGACCATTTTGAATAGAAATGCCAGTGTCGGTTACTGGTCAGTGGCAAAGAACACAGAGCATACCGAACACAGAGCACAGCGAACACAGCTGTGAAGCCCTCTATGCTAGTCCTGGAACCCAGTTGGCAGGTAGTAGGTGAATCACTCAGGTGAAGGGCAGACTTGATTGAATTCTGCCTGCTCTCATAAGAAGGGCCAATCCTTTTCTCTGCTAAGAGATCTTGAGAATATTACAGGTAGAAATGGTTTTTAGAAATCATAGAACTGACAGGCAGCGGGAGCTTCCTGAGTGACAGCTTGCTTTAAATTTAGCACAGAATGAAATGAGATGCTCCCCTCTAATAACATAGGAAAGATTCAGGGAAGTGAGCGTTTCTGCTTACCCCCTGAAAGTGGAAACCCAACTGAGAAAGTTTACTGATAAAACCTGTCAGCATTATATCATTTCCCCCTTTTGACCTATTGATACTTCTAAGGAGGGATCCAAGCACAAGTAGTGAATGAATGGCTGATCTAGTCCCAGGACTGAAACTTACCTGGGGCTTGTCTTGGGACATAGCAAATTTTCCTTGGCGAAGGAAAGTGTTTCCCCTTGGAAAGGAAAGTGGTTTGGAAGAGAAGGAATTACATTTCTTCAGGCATGGAAAAGCCTCTTCCATTTTGTCTTAGTCCATTCTAGCCTCTTTTAAAAAGCACAGTAGATGATGAACAACAGAAAAGGAGTAGAATCCAAAGGACTTCTCAGTTGTTCACTAACTGGAAACATTCTTTGGTTTTAAATTTGAAGCTGTTTAATTTGCAGCTGGGCATATGTACGTGTTTCAGAACTTAGACACAGGGAGCTGTAATGGCTTGAGAAGCTACAGTCGACCTGACTATCTCGTTTGCATTGCAGAGATTGATTTTAAGGAAGTTAATATTATTTGGAAAGCTATGAGGTTCAGACTTTGATGTTTTAATAGATTTCTTCCTCACATTATGATCTTAGGCTGTTTGGGGAAAGATTCTCACTTCCCCATTCACCTCCATCCCATTAATTTTGTGTGGACTCTGAGAAGCCTGCTTGATAACTTGTCTTAAGTTCTATTAAGGCATTTAGACTGAAATTCTTAAGGGCTTTACCATATACATTATTCTATTTCCTGACATTACTTTTACAAAACACTATAGGACATTTATTTTCAAAAGCAGTTGAATAACAGTAACATAAACCACATTTTTTTAACAAAAAAAAAAAGAGCACTTTTTATTCACTTTAAAGTTTAAGTGGAAAATAGGAAGAGAAATGTCAGGGGAAAAAAAACCTTGCAAAATGCTACCGAGTTTACAGATGCCAGTTCTAGATGATTAAAAAGCCCATTCTCCTTATGATTGAAATTTGGCATAGCTTATACAAAAATTGTGTTCATTTTTATACAGTTGTTGTGACTTCAAATTGCTTTGTGTTTTAAACATAAATATAATTCTGCACTTTGAAATCAGTTCATTAGAATGATAACATGTATATGGATAAAGATGCAGTATTCCTCATTCTGTACTTTATTTATTATACTTACCAAAGCTGCAATTGAATAAATCTGGTGAGGTGAGGCCTTCAGATGTATTAGTACGCCTTTGTTATATTGTTATGACTGCTTAGAAGTGTAGCCATGATGTCGTTATAAAGGTGTCTTAACATTTAGAGTAAGGATTGACAGAATTGAAGCAGTGTTAAGAATACCAGCATTCATGATGTGTTGAGTTGTAGTCTTTGTGTAAGGGACTGAATGTGAGATAACTATTATGAATCATAATAGGCCCAGGAAGCCTTAATACTCATAGTCCATAATCCAGTCTCAGATTTTGGTCCTTACTAACTAACGCCTGTAAATTTAGGAGGTAAATGTATTCTACAGCTTCATTGATCAGATCTCTTCCTTCCAGTTTTCCGAGGTAGTGCATCTCATTAAAAAATCAATTTGATTTGCTTTTGTTTAGTAAAAGGGTTTGGTAAACCATGTCTTCCATATCACATTTCTACGTATCCCCACACTGCCTTCCTCTTACCTGTACAGGCACCGCCAACACATGCACACCTGAATACACACCTGTATATGCAGCAGCCAGTGGGCTAATAAATATCAATGAAGAACTTTTTTAAAAAAGAATGAATTTGTAATAATCCATGCTGTCTAGAAATGTAAGTTATTTACCTTATTAAGGAATCAGCTTATGATGCTATATATGACTTTGCCTGCATTTTATAGTTAAGAAGTGTACATAAAAATTTTAAATGCTATATTTTCTCAGTTTCATTATAGAATAATGTCTGTTTAGCAACCCATGTCCATTGGTACTTTAAATATGCTAAATACTGTGCAATTGCAATAGAAATTCAGATTTTCATAAGAAAATGAAATAGGATACTGCATCTTAAAAGAAAATAGAGTGAAGCTATTTTGCTGTATTCGTAACATATGTGATAGTGGAAAAGTATTTTCAAACTCACAAATTTTACAGAGGTTGTAAATAGTTTGATGAAGTATGTTGGGAAAAAGAGCTTCTAGTTTTCATCACAATAAAAAAAGAAAAACTTGTTCAGATATGCCTTGTATATCTTACATACAATTAGCGGTGTTGCCATGGCAACTCTGTTCCACTTGGTCAGAGCACAGCCCTCATGCTCCCTGACAAAATGCAGTGGCCACTTGTCGCCTTTCAGCCAGGATGGGTTAGAACACAGTGAAGTCATTTTAAGTTGCAGACAACTGATTCCAAACTCGCAATGTCTTTGCTTGAAAGAGCAAAACAGATGCATGGATGTCTTGTGCTTAAAAGAAAAAAAAAAAAAAATGAGCAACTGGTCTCTTTTCTCAGTTACCTTCCTCCTCAGTGAAGTAGTTCTCAATCAGAAAAAAGCAAACAAATCAAAACAAAACAAACCTCTACAGGGGTTTATTTTTTCTGAATCCCAGAAAGAATACTATTTAACTGTGGCTCTGTGTTGACCAATAAGTGCTATCGATAAGGCCACATGAGAAGTGAATCTGTACTGGCAGGAGGAATAAGATAATGCCCATTTTCAGAAGTGAATTAAAAACTGAAAGTGCCTGTCAATAAACATTATGACCAATGAGATATTCCTCTGCTTTTACACAGCAATAATTCCTCATCAAACTGGATTTTTTTTCTTCCACATTTGGGAAACACATGCACACAGAGTAAATATATGCCCATAGTAAAGGGAATCTCTTCACAAAACCCCTCAAAAATTATTTGGTGTGTTTTGAATATACCTAATCTTATTTATGTTAGCATTTCGTAATTTTATCTTCCTTAGAGAATGTAAAAATGCAAATCTGAACTTTATCATTAGCTCCAGCACACACTCTGGCATATGGCAATTATAATTTTGAGATGAAAACTTCACTGATTTGCCCCAAAGTTTTGCTCAGTTAACAAAAGCCAATTTATTTAGAGCGAAACATGAGAAGATAATCTGTTTTCCTTTATTTTTATCCACTAATATCAAATGCACAAATCCATCTTTACATTTCTTCATTTCCTTTCTCCCTAATATTTCCTATTATCATCTAAGAACCATTTGGGAATAAATATTGATATAATCATTTCTCCTCCAAAAGTCTACTAAAGTACAACTGACATATATAGGAGGTCTAGCCTTTGACTAATGTTTGCAGTTAGTCCTGGAAAGTTCCAGATTCAGAACTTCACAATATTGTCTTTTTTTTTTTTTTTTTTTTTTTACTGCTATAAGTGGAGTCGTGAATAGAAATATACAAGAGGATTATATGAATAGACACGAGCCCTGGAAATGTTCCAGCCACACCATCTCAGAGCACAAATCCACCCAAACAAGCTATTGAGGGCTGTCAGTAAAATTATACTCTTCCAGAGCCAAACATTTGGTAAGAGCAATTTTGAAAGTATAACTGTGATTAGACACTCAGGCTTGAGACAGTGAAGACTACCACAATGGACCACGTTCTCCAGAACGAGACCATAGTTCTAGAAAACCATCATCTCCTAGTTCCTCCTCCACATTTCGGGAAAGAGGGAGAAGAAGGAAATGTGCCAGGATGAGGTGTAAAATAACCAGTTGAGTGTCAAAGGAAAGCTGCTGAGTTCCTTCATCTCACTGAAGGCCAGTCTTCGGACTGGGCTGTTTTCTGCAAGTTGTCCGCAAAGTTCTAAAAACTCGAAAGGGCAAAATTTCAGCAAACCCTGAACATAGTACCTATTCTTTAGTGAACACTATATGCCAAGCACGATACTAGGTAATTTTTTAGACATACCACCTCTAATTCGTATAACAGTTCTAAGTGTTACGAGTGGGAAACTGAGGCATGGAAAGGGCGGCTGAGTTGTCTGCACACACAAGATACGGTGAACGGCAGAGTGGGAGTGGAAGTTTCCAGTCGCTGGCTCTGAAGTGTCTGTTCTTTCAAGCACAGCACACTGCACGTGTGTTCCCAGGAGCCAACTTTCCATTTCTAACTCTTCTAAGTAGTTTTTATCATGGATGTGTAGTTATCCCATTTTCCAGATAAGAAAAGGCATGTGATTGATAATAGCGCATGATTTGGCAGTGGTATGTGAGAGTTGAAATCAGTTTTCTGGAGAGTCATACATGAAGGAGCATTAGAAACAAAAGAGCAATAGCCCTACGTCTCCCTGAACTTGTCACTTGCCTCCTGCTGGGCCTGGAGATCCAAAAATCATCAAAACCCTGCCCTACTTGGGAGCATTTTAGACAGAGCAGGTTTTCTCGATTCTGCACGTTTCTTTGTAGGTAGACTCAGAGCCTTTCCACCTGTAGAGACCTTCTAGAGGATATTTAAGTTGTATTTGAAATGTTCACCTCCGTGGAACTAGCTGTTAATAACAGAGTCCACTCTTGGCAGTTGGCTGATGGTGTGGCAATCACGAACATTCAGAGGATGAGCAAGAAGAGAGAAGAGAAAATTCCTTTTCAGATGTCTCACCTTGGGATGTTTTAAATAGTCTTCTAAATAATGTGTTATAGAACTGTTGTTAGTTTAATTGAATTTTAGGTAGGATGCTGCCCAGCATCAGAGAAATGACCCCCACCCCTTTTCTGGGCAGAACAAGGTCTGTTGACAGTATTGATTCATGGAAGTGCTAATGGACTTAGAAAACATTAAGAGAATGTCATTTGATGTTTCTTTTCCTGAAAATGAATCTCCTGAATTATGATCTTTCTCCCTGTTACTTGGCTGAGGGAAGAGATAAAACCTGTATAAACAAATTCCCTTCCATGCTGAAGGCATGTTCCATATGCACAACCCACTGCAGAAAAGGGGCTCTCTCCCTAGTTAATTAGGCTTCGCAAGCAATAATTTCTCAACAGCAAAACCACAACGGTGAGTTGAAAGGAGATGAATGGTGGAAAGAGTCACATCGGTACTTTTTCTTTCTGGATTTTCATCCCCAGCAATTTTAAATGTTTGAGACAACAGAATCGGCCCTTTGTGCAAAGCAAGAACCAGGGACTCCTTGTGTGAAGTATTATATCTTGCTTTTTTTTCCAAAGCAGGCTTACCATGACTTTCACAGAGATTCATTTTGTTGTTGTTGTTGTTGAGAAATGAGGGTCAATCGGAGAGTAGAATTTGGGTCAAATGCTAGTCAAAGTGCTCACGTAAATCAAAAAGTAAGATATTTTAAGGACATACCGATGTCTTTCTTTTCTGCTAATTTTATTCTCCTAAGATACAGCCTAATACATTATAGAAATGGCTTTCGCCCTACGTGTGTTTCTAGTTTGCCCACAGCAGAATTTTTGTCATTACATCCAGATGACAGGATATATTTTGTCCCTCACCCTTGATTACACTGGATGGGTGTTGTTGAACTGGGGCACTGGTGCCTATAGTCAAGGCTCTTTCCTATCAACGTGTCTGTCTACAGTTTGTTGTGTTTAAAAGTCCACTTTATTACAATCACCATGCTCCCCTGCCCCCACGGAATGGTGGTTGTATTGTTTCGTTCATGTCTGTGTGGGACACATCGCATCACATGGCAAACCACCTCCTTGTGGATGGGAGATAACTACTTACAAAACCAGCTTGAAAACATTGTCTTCTGTACTCTGTCATCCTGTATCATAATGCAATTATGTGTATCATCACATGCTCATTTTTTTTCAAAAAAAAAAAAGGAGAAACCAGCAAATTCATGTTTGTCCATAGAAGAATGTACTCAGAACGTTCTGTGTTGTGAAATAATGAGAACAGACCACGTTTAAGATACCTACCTGCCACTTAAAATGACTTAGTTATAATTAGTAGTAGTCTAGACATTGCTCTCGGTGTGTGGGGGTCAATTCAAAACGTCATATGCTTTTGACTAAATCACTCGGTTGCATTTGAAGAAAATACATGGGGATAAAGAAAAATATCATCTTTGGCCAAATCAAGCAGGCATCTTTTTCCTTTTCCTTGACACTTAGCTCATTATACTTGGTGATTGGATTACAAGCGCTGTGTAAAAATACAAAAAAAAAAAAATCCTTTGGTTGACAAAATGTTTATTCTAGGCTTGAAGCCTCTGAACAGCAAATTGAATAGATGTGCTGCATCTGATTCTCTTTACAGATGTCATTTGACAAAAGGCTCCTGGGTCTCTGACCCTAGAGAATTTCAATGCCCAGAAGAGGTCCTATGCATTAAAGGATTAACCCCCCTCCCCCCCACCCACCCAGGATGCTGGCAAGAAAATGTGTTCATTTCTTAAGTCTTCATTTGGTTTTCTGTTCAGAGTTTTAATTGCAAATGAGTTTATTTCTCCAGCTTATGAAAGATCTAATTTCCCAATAGTTTCCTCTGCATTTATATACTCTGTAGTGTTTAGGCAACCCCTGTTATAAGTTTATTAATATTATGTAAGTGTTGTTCTTGTATTTATGTATAGTGTATGTATTGTAAATATACTCAGAGCTTTTTTCCTTTTACTGTAAAATTGTGATTTTTTTTTTTTTTTTTTTTTTTTTGCCCTATGATAATGTAAAGGGAGACCCTCCTAATGAGATTCTCTCAGAGGATGATTATTCCAGTCTATTCTCAGAGGTTTAAATGAACAAGTGTTATCGTTTTTAATGGTGTCTCAGACATATTCTGTTGGTGCATTGCTTTTCTGTATTCAACTTTCCTATGAATTGAGCTGTGAACCGAAATAGAGTTTAAACCTTTAACTGTATGCATTTGTATAATTATCTGAATGAAGGCATGAAGGTTAAATAAAGCATTTTGTATGGAACAAAACTCCCTAATTATTACGAAGGCTGATTCAGACACTTTGGAAATCATAGTTATTAACCATTCTAATTAAACCTTTGTTATGAAAAGTTTTACCATTTGTGTATAGTAATTTAAAATGAGATAGACTCTGTACTAGAACATGAACAGGGTTTTTACTTCATAACAACCAGGACCTAAAAAGGGATCTCTCACAATATTTTAATGAGTGTAAAATCAAAAATGGGTCCAGAATATGAAGGGATAGGGAAAAAAAAATGACATTTTTCAGTGCCTAAAATTGAATCTTTATAATGGAATGAATTATAATATTTTTCAGACTTTGTGCACCATTTACGTTTTGAATGATCCATCTAGCCCACGCCAAGGCTAGTTTATTTCTGTAAGTTTTTAAGAAAACTGGATTTTAAGGCCTTTGAAAGTAAAACCATTAATGAATAGAATATCTTTTCAATAATTGCTTAAAGGCCCTTGAAGAGTCTATTCTCCTATCGGTGTTCTTCAATTGAAGACCTACTAAAAAATCTATTCTGCAATGAGAATGGCAGTAAATACCACTAACCATTATATAGAGTGGTGATAAATAATAGATGATAAATTAAAACAATATTTGAGTATTTCCTAGATTCCAAGGAAAATAAATCTAATAAATCTAATAATAGGAATCTAATAAATCTAATAATTTGCTAAGTATTAATTTGCTCCCTTTATTCATTACAAAAATAATTCGTAATGAATAAATAAATCAGCAATCTAATAAATCTAATCATTTGCTAAGTATTATATTTGCTCCCTTTATTCATTACAAAAAACCTAAGTTATGCTCGCTTCTTATCCTGACTTTACAGATGAAAAAGGAAGGTGCCAAGTGTAGACAACTTCCCCAGTCAGTCTGGTTCCAGGAGTGGTGTCCTTAGTCACTAAAGGGGTATGGGTTAAGGGTATGGAGCAAAGATGGAAAATGGGGAGCAGGGGTCAAGGTGGGAGAGAAGACAAGTAGCCATGAACATCATAGAAAGAGTCAATGGATACCTGTGATTATGTATGTACAAATAAATATAAGCCAATCAAATAAATACTATTCATTTCATACTTGGCGAACCATAGTTCAGAGACTAAAATCAGTTTGGGCTCACTTTATTCTTGACTCAAATCCATTGGTACATGAATGTTGAGTTCTGTGAAGTCCTTGGGTCCCACTCAGAGGTGCTGCATGCAGAGAGCCTTGAGGACCACGGCTCCCTCTCCACTCCCACGCAGGCTGCTCCTGCCACGTAAGCCGGGAGGCTTGGCACACTGTGCTTCTGACTTTCCCAAGCCTGTTGCTTTGAGCATCTGAAGCTGTCCTAGGGCAGTGATTGCCAATCCCACCGCAAGCTTCCGCAGCACTTTCCTGGTGATCACATCGCTGACTCTGCAGAAGAAACCACTCAGCTAAAAATTGTAAGATTCTTTGAAAACGGAGTCAATAAACTGTAAGCACGTTTTTTAAAAAAAATAAAATATTTGTGAAGACTTCAGTTGTGCCATTTTAGAAATATTACATTCAGGCAGAAGCCAGTAAATTAGGAGAGGCTATCCTGTTCTACACGCTGGAGAAGCATGGGATTAACGTGCAAGGCTGAACCGAATTTTTTCCGTTACTTCACTTGGAGATGTGACTTTGTATCAAAACGGTAGATTGGACATCAGATTTATGTGTCTTTGGCCTGATTGCCTGAGGGATCTCTTTAAGCCACACACGGGGCTAAGCCAGCTCTCTAGTGTTTTACTTGTTTATCTTCCACTCCTCCTAGGAGACTTTGTCATAAGCATAGACCAACGAGGCAAATCTCGTGACAAACACCTGATACTATTCTACTCTCAAGGTCGTTTATTTGTCAGTGTTTCTTCTACCAAGTGATTCCTGGATACTTCAACAATCAATGGAATTATATGGGTGCTAGATAATTCCGAAAGTCCCTCCGTTCTCACCTCTACTAGAGTTTTGCCATAGCTGAGATTTCTAATTTAAACATTGATGGTTTCCTTGTTTCTTATTCTCTCCAAGTGAATGACTACCAAGCAACAGCATGAAAGAGTTAAAAGTACAGAAAAAGAAATGTGATTGAGGTTAGAATACCTTGGGGCTTTGTCAAAACAGAAAAATATTTCAGTGCTAGAACAAAATCATACTCCCTAAAAAATTATTTCAGTCCCAAAGGGCCACTTGATGGCTTTCAGACCATATAGTGCATTGTCTTCCCACCAAAGTGGCATAATTTCCTTCCACACAATGAATTCCTTGTGCTTTGTCCGAGGTGCTGTCTGGATTTAATATATTTCTCTCCCAGCAGTGTAATAAGTATAATTTACATCACTTCCTGTTTAGTCTAAATTCACCAATGAACGCCTACACAGCCCATACACATGAATGCTTGTCTATATCTGAAGTAAATTACATTTTCCTTGTACAAGAATAACTCTAAATGATCTTTTTTTCAGTTTTGCTGTAAGAAATTTGTGTGTGTGTGTGTGTGTGACTCCACTTTGTGTGGCCATGATGACATCAGCAACATCAGGCAAGTACGCTAGAAACAGCTTCATTAGGGATGCCCCAGAATTGCTTTAAAATGTGAATAGCTGTCACAATGCCCTCTTTTATCTTGTTAGAGCTACAATTTACATGCATATATTGTAATCCACTACCTTGGAGAGGATGGCTGGCGGGGCACTGTAAGCCTGAGCCATGAGCCTCTGCGATGTCCAGATCCCTCAGAGCTTTCAGACTGCACCAAAGTTTGGGGTCAATTCAAACACCTGGGGTGGCCTTACTGTGCCCCAGACCCCTCTAAGCTCTTCAGCTTGACCAGAGACCAAATCATGAGGTAGACGTGGTCATGACGGGTTAAAGTAATTGATCATCCTTAGGGCCGTTAAAGCTTACATTTGTGTGGCTGGTACAATCCATTGATGACCTAAGGTCCATGGACTCTCCCTTACCTTTCGTGGCTAATTTGGAGCCACTGCTTCATAGTATGTTCAGCATGAACCCACACAGTCACTGGGCAGTGGTGTTGATTCTTTTGTTTAATACATACACATATACACACAATATCATGTATCTTAGGTAAGAACTTATATGGCTAAAACAGGGGGGAATTGTTAGGAGATTTCATAAAATTTATTTATTCAGCCACTTTAAAAGTCAATGTTATTATAGTCACCAGTAAAAAGTTTTACATGCGTAAAGCATACGTTTGAGTTCTTAACTCTATGTAGGTATTGTACTTAAAATTTGTGCCTCAAACGTAATCCCTGATTGAAACTAGGCTACATCCCATTGTAGCAGATAAATGCACAGCTTCTATAGTATAAAATATAAATGGATAAGCACCCAGAACTGGCTAAGGTGTTGTGACAGTTAGAGGTAAACACAGAAAGCCGAGCTTCTGTAACACAGGTAATCAGCTGGGCCTCCATGTTCTCTGAGATCTGTATTTCATGCAGATGCTCAGATCCCTAATTCTACGCCCAGTGAAAGACCAAAGCCCTCCCCATGATTTCTGTAAACTTTTTTTTTTTTTGGCTTTTTAGGGCTGTACCCGCAGCATATGGAGGTTTTCCAGTCTAGGAGTCAAATCAGAGCTACCGCTGCTGGCCTACACCATAGCTTAAGCAACTCTAGATCCAAGCTGTGTCTGTGACCTACACCGCAGCTTATGGCAATGCTGGATCCTTAACCCACTGAGCGAGGCCAGGGATCAAACCCTCAACCTCATGGTTCCTAGTCAGATTTGTTTCCCCTGCGCCAGATGGGAACTCCTATTTCTGTAAACTTTGAAGGCATGTGCAATACTGGGGGGTAAAGGAGGTAAGGCTGCGTGCATTATCTCAATCACCTCTTTCTTTTGGTTTATGGATCATTTCAAGGCCTGAAGTATGCTGCCTTTGTTTTCTGACCTGTCAGCGTCTTCTTTGATTTGCTACACACACACACACACACACACAAAAACGTAAATTGTTTTTTGTTTTTGTTTTTTTTTTTGTCATTTGCAAACAGAAGTTTTGGGATCCATTAGTGTCAATGAAATCCATTTAGTAGGTCAAGATGAACCTTTTCAAAAATGTAATAAAGAATGGAATGGGCTGGTATAGGACACAATGGAATGGAAGAGAAGGGGAGATAGAGCAGGGGAGATGAAACGTAGCTTTTGTTTTAGTTAGGTACATAGGGCATGCATGTGACAAGGCGGAATGTAAAAAATAAAGTTTGAAAGCCTCTAGTTGACTGTTTCCTCTCCTTTTCTCCTGCCCAACATCTCCCAGGGCAAATCCAGATTTTCTAATATCTCACACTAAGCAATTTATCCACTTTGATGGCTACTATTATGTATCACCTTGGCTGGGCCACCTGGCCCAGATATTTGGTCAAACATTATTCAGGATGTTTCTATGAGGTGGTTTGTTTGTTTTTTTTTTTTTTTTTGGATGAGATAAATATTTACATAAGTGGACTTTGAGTCAAGCAGATTAACCTCCATAATATGGATGAGCCTCTTTCAATCAGAGGCCTCAATAAAACAAAGACTAACTAACTTCCCCTAAGAAAGAGGGGATTCTGCCAGCAGACACCTTTGGACTTGAACTGCAACTTTTCCCTGACTTGCTCTCTCACCTGCCAGCCACCACCACCGCCACTGCCCCCATCAGATTTTGGACTTACCAAGCCTCTTTCGTCAGTGTCTTTTCTAAGTACAAGTCATTTACCTCCTTGGTTAGATTTATTTCTAGGCATTTTACTGTTTTTGATGCAACTGTGAGTGGAATTGTTTTCTTAATTTCTCTTTCTGATAGTTTATTATTGGTATATAGAAACACAACAAATTCCTGTATATTATCTTGTATCTATCTTGCGACTTTACTGAATTCATTTGTTAGTTCTAATTGGGTTTTGATGGTGTCTTTCTATGGATAGTACCATATCATCTGAAAACAGTGATAGCTTATTTTTTTTTCTAATTTGTATTCCTTTTATTTCTTTTTCTGGTCTGATAGCTGTGGCTAGGGCTTCCAATATTATATTGAATAAAAGTAGAGAGAGTAGGCATTTTTGTCTTATGAGTAATATTAGAGGAAATACTTTTAGCCTTTCATCATCGAGTATGATGTTGACTATAAGTTCATCATAATTGGCCTTTATTATGTTAAGGTAGCTTCCCTCTATACCAACTTTGTTGAGAGTTTTTATCATAAATGGATATTGAATTCTATCAAAAACTTTTCTGAACCTACTGAGATGATCATATAATTTTTATTATTCAGCTCATTAATGTACTGTAGCAAATTAATTGATTTGCAGATATTGAACCGTTCTTGCATCCCTGGGATGAATCCCACTTGATCCTTTTAATGTACTGTTGGATTAGGTTTGCTAATATTTTGTTGAGGATTTTTGCGTCTATGCTCATCAGTAATATTGGTCTGTAAGTTTCTTTTTTGTGGTATCTGTGTTTGGTTTTAGTATTAGAGTGATGCTGGCCTCACAGAATGTGTTCAAAAGCAGTGTGTCTTCAAGCATCTTATCTTAATAAATCTATTCCTTGACTTAAAAAGAAAGCAGTATGTCTTCTGCAACTTTTAGGAATAGTTCGAGAGATTGATGTTAACTCTTCTGTAAATATTTCTTGACTACAGCATGGCAGCAGCCTAATGCAGGTCTCAGCTCCAAGACCAAGGATTGAACCTGTGCTATAGCAGCAAAAGTACTGAGTCCTAACCAATAGACCATCAGGGAACTCTGTAAATGTTTGATTGAATTCACCTATCAAGCCATCTAGTGCTGTACTTTTGTTTTTGGGGAGTTGGTTTTTTTTTTTTAAGTTAGTGATTCGGGTTCATTCCTGCTATTTGGCACGTTAGTATTTTTATTTCTTCCTGGTTCATTTTTCGGAGATTGTACAGTTCTAAAAATTTGTCCATTTCTTCTAGGTTGTCCATTTTATTGTCATATAGTTGTTCACAGTAACCTCTTTTGATCCTTTGCATTGTAACTTTTCCTTTTTCACTTCTGATTGTATTGATTTGGGCCCTCTCTTTTTTCTTGATAAATCGGGCTAAAGCTTTTTCAATTTTGTTTATTTTTTCAAAGAAATTGCTCTTACGTGCATTAATCTTTTCTTACCTTTTTTGGCCTCTATTTCATTTATTTCTTCTCTTATCTTTATGATTTCTTTTCTTATACTAATGTTAGGTCTTATTCTTCTTTTTCTAGTTTCTTTAGATATGAAGTTAGGTTGCTTATAGCCCTAAAGACTTTTGAATGTGACAAATTTTCTTATGATCATTCCTACCAGGTAGGGTTATAACCCTCACCAATTTTTAAGGTGTTTTGCAAGCACAAAGATATAAGGTAGTGATTCTTGACTGAGGAAAGTCCCCCTCCCCCTCCACACACATGACATTTGGCCATGACTAGAGACACTTCTGATGATCACAACTGGGAGTGAGGATGCTACTGAAAACTAGTAAGTAGAATTCCAGAATTCTATTAAACATCCTACAATACTCAGGACAGTTCTACATAGCAAAGAATTCTGTCCAAATTCTCAGTAGTACCAAAGTTGAAAAACTCTGGTCCAAGGTCGCGTCAAAGCTATTAGGTTTCAATAAGCCGCTAACATTATCTACTCTAAACTGCAGAAGTGGCAGGATGGGCCATAAACAAAGGATTTAATGGATAGATGGCGTTTGGAAGATGGTGCCCCCTTCACTCTGTTCCAGAAGTAATCAAACATCTGTACTTGAACATGCCTACGTTACTATCTCAAACTTGTGTGCCTGTGTACATGATGCCCTAGACTAGAATATTATTTTCTGTGTGTCAATTTGGTGAATTCTAATGTATTCATTACTCCCTCGTGTAATCTTCCCTAAATCTATTATCTCTCCAGCCAGAAAGTGACTGGCATTTCCTTTTGTGCCTTTAATACACATAAAATATTGCACTTTTAATACTGTGAGTAGCTAATTATGCATCTTCTTCTTTGCTAGACTGTGAGCTATTTGAAAGTAGAAATTGTGCCTTATTGATCTTTGAGTCCCGAAGCCTGGAACCTGGTAAGCACTCGATAAATATTTGATGGCTACATAAATGATCCAATTTATAGATAGGATTTTAATCAGGAGAATAGAAACAGTAAAACTGAGAGAGTAATTTTGAACTAGGTCATACAGGGCCATAAAGGCTAAATTCTGGGCTTTGGCTTTTATTATTTAGGCAATAGGAAGTGAGTAATACTTTTATTCCAAAAAGTGAATGTTTTGATAAGTTTTTTGAAAATTAGCTCATATTTTAAATGCACTTCCTTGCACACACACACACACACACTTCCACACACACACAAATATATTAGTCTTTCCTTTAAAGAAAGAGCATAATGAAATAGCTGATAATTTCAAGTTTATTCAAATGTCAAAATTAACATCAGTGGAGGCTTGTATTCTATAACGTTTCCCTGGTGTGTGTGTGTGTGTACATACTTATGGTAAAATATGAAATTACTTTTTTCAAAAATTAGAAAATAGACTTTTATCAACATATCAAAGCACTTTATAAGAAGAGAATATTGTGAAAAGTTCAAATATTATTAAAGTTACAAGTTACCAATTTACCTAAAATGTATGCTCAGATTCTGCCAGCGCCCACACTTACAAGCATCTGATGCCTTTGTGGATTGAAATCCACAAAGTCTCGTGACAATAAAACAATTTTAATTCTGTGACTTTAATACTTTTGCATCTTTCCAAAGACATTCTTTCAGAAAATGCACACTGGAAAGCCCTACGTTGATACCATATCTCATATCTGAGTCTCTTTGTAGAAATAGCTTTCATTTGATCATTTGATTATGCTTGGCTTTTAAACCTATATTATATAATAAAGAATTTTGAGACTCAAAATAACAGCTGGTATACAAAATTCACTGCAATCAGAAAGTAAATTGTTTTCTTCAAGTGAAAAAAAAAAGTGTGTTGATGCTAATGCTTTTGCTGAGCAGGTAGAATTGTAGCTAAGAAGCCTTATTTTCTAGTCAGAAATGTTTTCTCTCAAGTCGTAGCATTCCAGTGGCTTGGTAGCTTGCTCCTGTCACAGTAGAAAACATAGGGGCCTGAAGTCAGGAGCTTACACAGTACTTCCTAGAAGCCAGGGCAAGTGGGAACAGGCCACCTATTCATGCTGCTAATTGATGTTTTCTTTCTTCTTCCAATATTAATGTATTTTACTCTAACACTGTCATTTCCTGTCTTTTGTGAAAGATTCTGCAATATTAGAATCATTCAGCCCAGATGGGGCCTAAAATTTTTTTTTTTGCATTTCCTTTTTAAAAAATTCATCTTCAATACTGGTGAGACTGGCTTTAGTTACATAAAACCAAAACCATCATCCTTTTAAAATTATGCATAGCTATGATATATTTATTTACCAATGTGCTGACTGTATCATATAAAGTGTATAATTAGATTTTTATGCAGAGGCAGTAAACTGTTCCTCATAGGCTAGTTATTTTCCATCACAACCCTGGAGAGTTACTGCTTGGATGTTTTCCTCATCTTGATTTATGGAGACTGTGTTTCGTGAAAATCTTGTCACTCATGTAGGGAGATGGGTGGCATTTTCTCTAACCAGGGGAGCGTGCACCTCTCTCTTAAGATCTTTCAGCATCAAAGATGACAAAAGAAACCTTTCGACTTCTTTTCACTGTGTAATCTCTTGGCATTCTGTGTGTATAAAGACTATCACTAGACAGAGAGCAGTCATAAAATCCAGAAGTAGATAAAAGCACAAACAGTGAAACCAAGGTATTTATAAAGCTCTATAAATCTCCTAACCAGAAGTTGCAGTTTAATCTTTACATACAGTGAAGCCTCAAGGTTAACTGACTCCATAAAGCTTCGTATAGGCCCTGGAGTTTGGCATCTCTTCACTTCCTTATCAGCTAAAGGACTCTCCCATCATACTTCTTAGAGTCCTGCTTCTTTTAAATGTATTATCAATGCGAGATTCCTCTACCTTGGATCTAAGATAATGCCCTTGGCCGTTGGCTTCAGTTCACATATATGACATGTTTGATGTAAATGTAAAGAAGATTGAGATTGGCCTTAGTCAGTTGCTGACAGATGGTGTGATGATGGCATTTTTGATTTCATGATGAGAAAACAAAAGACTTCCTACCAAAATTGGAAAGCTTCTTCTCCGTTTGTGCCAGAAGAGCTAGGTAGGAGGTTGGAACTGTGAGTGTTTTGAGGACCGATGTTAAGAAAGAAACGTGATAAAATATACTGGTAGAGTTAGGACTTCAGTCTTTGCCACAAAAGTGAAGATATTGAAAATATTGGTACAGTGGAAAGGGTATTCGCTTTAAGCTCCGATGGACATGTTTTTAGATATTGGCTATTCAGTTTACCAGCAGAAGGATGCCTGCAACTTCCTTGCTGAAGAAGACACGTATGAACACCGGGGATGAAAAACACAGCCTTCCCAGGCGTTGCGAGGTATACACAGAATCTAGTGATGGAACATGATGGAGGATAATGTGAGGGAAAAAAAAAAGGTGTATATGTGTATAACTGGGTCACTTTGCTTTAGAGCAGAAACTGAAGGAACACTGTAAATCAACTATAATAAAAAAAATAAAAAATAAATACCCAGGATCGAACGTACAACATGTGCAATGCAGAGCCTGCCCCAAAGTCAGCCTTTGTTGTCATTTCCAATTCCTCAGTTCTTAACAGAAGGAGAGTCCCACTTTATTCCACCAGAGGGAAAACACGGGAAGATCAACTCCAGTCATTCTCCCTCCCTCGGTGTTTATTCTCCCAAGGAGGTAGAGGAAGTTGTCCGTTTCATGGATTTAGGTAAAAGAGCAGCACACGGTGGCTCCATCCCTCTCCCTCTCAGGACACCCAGCCTTTAGGATTCCCAAATTCTCAATCCGATCTCACCGCCTTATGCAGGGTTTAGGGCCATCACCCTGTGATCTCCAGGAAGGTAAAAGGGATATTTGTGAGTATGGGCTTTAAGTGTTGGAACAAAGGAGATCACAGCTACCCAAGTATGAGAGAGTATCTGCCGTAAGCATACACAGATTAGTAGCTGCTTTATTTGGGGGCCAGCTAAAAATACCCTCTGCTAGCCCACCTGGTCAGTAAATATATTCCCTATTTATGCACTTAGTGTTTGAAATTACCCCTTAGACTTCATTTATTTACCTAAGGCTTCTAATCATTTACTAAATAAGCCTGGAAGAGCAAAAGTGGTCGCCTTCCCAATAGTCACACCTTAGCATGAAGGAGTCTGTGGCTGTATTTAGAAGAGCAGGTTTTAGATTAAGAGGGAGAAAGGGAGAAAGAAGTTCGTGCCCTCCGGTGATTGGGATGTTTTTGAGGTGGTCTTTTGTGATTGCTTGCGGGGCAGCGGAGGTGGGGGGGAGCAGTTAACAAAAGCGGCAAGGGATAAAGAGAGAAGTGAGCAAAATTCATGAAGGAGAGACGAGAGCCCTGGAAAATAGTCTTTTGCTGGCTTATGGTTTTGCTCAGGGAAATTCTGCCTGAGAAGTAAAGGATGTGTCACTCACCTGTGTACTCTCTGTTGAGTAGGAGGATTTGTCAAAATACACTTTCATGCACTAGAGTCCATGCAATCTAATACCCAGGTAGATTATTCCATCTAATATACAGACAGAAAATATTGAGAAAAACAGCTTTCTACAAATTACTTTATTGAAGGTATATCTCTTATTTAAGAATTTGAAGCAAATCAAACCTGTTTTGATAGTTTTCACTACTCAGTCTGATTGCAAATTGCTGTCAAATGGCTTTTTTGTTTTGTTTTGGCTGCACCCAGGGGCATATGGAAGTTCCCAGGCCAGGGACTATATCCAAGCTGCCACCTGTGCCCCAGCTGTGACAACACAGGGCTGGGGATTGAACCCAAGCCTTCGCAGCAACCCAAGCCACTGCGGATTCTTAACCCATTGTGCCACAGTGTGAACTCCTGCCTTAAAAAAGAAAAAAAAAACAAATGAGAGAAAGACTAGAAATAGCACAATTTAGGAAACTTGTACAGTACTTTTTTTTTCTTTAAAAGTTCTGTTCTTTTTTTCTAGGGGAATTGAATGTCCCTCAGGGAAATGGTTGAGAATTGGTCTAGGCAGCAAAATGGTTAATAAAAACTTTTTGAATTAATAAAAAAGTTTTTAAAATTTTGCTAATGCCAGAGTTCCCATTGTGGCGCAGCAGAGACCAATCCAACTAGGAACCGTAAGGACGCAGGTTCCATCCCTGGCCTCACTTGGTGGGTTAAGGATCCGGCATTGCCATGAGCTGTGGTGTAGGTTGCAGATGCGGCTCGGATCTGGCATTGCTATGGCTGCGGCGTAGGTGGCAGCTACAGCTCCGATTTGACCCTTAGCCTGGGAACCTCCGTATGCTGTAGGTGTAGCCATAAAAAGCAAAAAGAAAGAAAGAAAGAAAGAAAGAAAGAAAGAAAGAAAGAAAGAAAGAAAGAAAGAAAGAAAGAAAGAAAGAAAGAAAGAAAGAAAGAAGGAAGGAAGGAAGGAAGGAAGGAAGGAAGGAAGGAAGGAAGGTAGGAAGGAAAGAAAGAAAGAGGAATGTTGCATTGCAAATACATACATACATGCTTCTATGTAAAGAATAAAGTTGTATTTATGAATTTATGAATAAATTCACTCAGTGTCCTTTTTGGCTTCCTAAACCACTCTGTGTCTGTCATTTGGGATTCACAGTTTTTTCCCATCGTGGAACAGAATGTTCAGTGTGATAATATTAATAAGCTCAAACTCAGTGGGATGAATGTTCATGCTGTAGATCTGCAGAAAGCTTTTTCAGATATGTCAAACATACATTTATTCAGTATGCAAAATCCAATACTTCAATGTCTCTTCTCTGAACATGAAAAAATAAAAGACATGTTCCCTCTGTTTTCTGTAAAATTTCCTCAAGGACAATTATTCAGTCTCTTTCAACTTTGTGTCCTTTATATACACCTTACCCAAAGCCTTGAGCACAGAATGTACTTACCAACCACGGTTAATATTGATGGAACATTAATTGTATGCCCAGAACTGTGTTTAGTTAGGGCTTTGCTTGATTGTTATTTTTATCTGCTCAACTGTCTTGCTCCTAATATCATCACATTTTACACACAAGGCAACTGATGTTCACAAACTTTAACAAAGTCCTGAAAAGCCATGCCACTCAGAGACAGACCTCAATTTCAAGTTCATGTTTAAACCACTATATTGTTGAGCTGTACAATGAATAAAGAAAACATACACATACCCAAAACATTTTTTTTTTCTGAAGAAGCAACAACAACAAAATCACATTACATAGGAAAGCTCAGATTTGACTGGCTGATCGACTCGAGCTTGGTGGCCATCCCTGTGTCTTACTGGCCCTGTGAGTCTTAGGCACGTGAATCAGGCTTGCTGTTTGTTCTGCAGGTTCTTTATAAAATGAGGATAACACATAGTAACAACTGCATAGGATGTTAGAGCATTTAAAGAAAATATATCTGGAGTTCCTGTCGTGGCGCAGTGGTTATCGAATCCGACTAGGAACCATGAGGTTGCGGGTTTGGTCCCTGCCCTTGCTCAGTGGGTTAACGATCTGGCATTGCCGTGAGCTGTGGTGTAGGTTGCAGACGTGGCTCGGATCCTGCGTTGCTGTGGCTCTGGTGTAGGCCAGTGGCTACAGCTCTGATTCAACCCCTCCATATGCCACGGGAGCGGCCCAAGAAATAGCAACAACAACAACAACAACAACAAAAGACCAAAAAAAAAAAAAAATATATATATATATATATATATATATATATATCTGAAGTTTGGGGTTCTGCTTGTTTCCTCTCACTCTACGCATTCCCTTTACCCCCAACAGGTACTGAAGTAAAGGTACCTCTCTGTGGCTCTAATGGAAGTGGAGGGCATCACTTTGGGATATAGCTTTTGTTGATGTTGTTGCTTGCCTCCTTGAAATGTCTAATTTTTTTTTTTTTAAGGGCTGTACCTGTGGTATGTGGAAGTTCCCAGGCTAGGGGTTGAATCAGAGCTGCAGCTGCCAGCCTATGTCACAGCCACAGCAATGTAGGATCTGAGCCACTTCTGCAACCCATGCCACAGCTCAGGACAATGCTGGATCCTTAGCCCACTGAGCGAAGCCAGGGATGGAACCTGTGTCCTCATGGATACTCAGTGGGTTGATGCAGGGCCACAATAGGAACTCCAAAATGTCTGATGCTTTATTTGCACTATGAGAAGACATGTCTTGTTTCCCGACAATGGATTTTTAGGAAAATATTGAAAGAAGTGGGTATGTACACTCTTGGCAAAATGTGCCATCCCTCTCTTATTTTAGATTGGTTCCTGATTTTTACCAGTGACCTTTTCTTCAACATGAGAGTGAATAAGCCCTGGACTTTCCCAGATTAAAAATGCACATAAACCTGGAAGCAGCCACTGCAAAATATCACTGTGTAAACATGATAAAATGCAGAAGTAGATCATTTACATTCAATGAGTAACAAGGTATTTGCAGGAATTAGCTGTCCTTGACCAGTCCAATTCTGTTCATACAGCTTATGCTTTCACTTTATTGATGCCTGTAAATAAACATTTCTTCTCTTAACGTGCCTTGGTTCAGTATTCAGCACACAAAGGGCTATATTTTATAGCTCTGGGCTCTATAGCTCAAGCTGCAGGGAGATTGTGGGTTCCCTTTCTTCCTATAAAGACTGGTGTCTGCTGGGGAGGTCTGCATCTCTGGGGTTTTCTTTGTTTCTTTTTTCTTTTTTTTTTTTTTTTTTTTTGCTTTTTAGGGCTGCACTCGCAGCATGTGTAAGTTCCCAGCCTAGGGGTTGAATCGGAGCTACAGCTGCCACCTGCGTCACAGCCATAGCAACTCAGGATCAGAGTCTAGTCTGTAACCTACACTACAGCTCACAGTAACCCACCGAGAGAGGCCAGGGATCGAACATGCATCCTCATGGATCCTAGTCTGGTTCCTTACCGCTGAGCCACGACAGGAACTCCCTCTGGGATTTTCAACTGGAATCAATAATCTGTTGATTGTGGGTCAGTCATCCACAAATGAGCCATCCCATCTTTCCGTTCCTTTGGGTCATCTTTTGAGGATTTTCATCACTTTGTAATGCAGCTATCATTCCCAGAGAAAGAAGTGAAACTAGTATCCATAAGAGCAAAGGTTTTGTGAGGATGGCAGGAAAAGAGGAGGTGTGGAAATAGTTTCTGGTTTTGCCCCTGGATAATCAAGAGTGAAAATATTAATTGCAAAGAGTCTAAAGATACCAAGTTTATATGTTAAAAATAATTTGCTTAGCAAAGGTGACACCAAACTCTACTCACCAGTCTAAATGGATTTTTCTTTCTTTTTTTTGCTTTTTGGGGCCACACCTGTGGCATATGGAAGTTCTCAGGCTTGGGTGAAATTGGAGTTGCAGCTGCTGGCCTATACAACAGCCACAACAACTTGGGATCCAAGCTGTGTCTGCAACCTACACCACAGAGCAACTGGTTGAGCAACACCAGATCCTTAACCCACTGAGCAAGGCCAGGGATCGAGCCTGCATCCTCATGGATGCTAGTCAGATCGTTAACTGCTGCGCCACATGGGAACTCCTAAATGGAATTTAGGAATATCCTCTTAGCTCTCAGCTGTCACTCATGGAGCACTTCTTACATACTAGGTATTGCGCCACATGCCTGAAAAAAAAATGTTGCCTCGTTTAAGCCTTCCATTTCCCTGTAAGGCAAACATTATCCATCTTAGAAGTAAAGACCATGAGGCTTAAAGAAGTCAAGCAGCTGCCGAGAGACACCATGAGTAAGTAGCCCAGCTGGAATTTTCTGCCCCCAACTCAACTCTTAATCACATCAATGCTGTATATAGTCATCATGATAATCCAGTCTTAGTCAGATTGAACATCCTGGTCCCAGGGAAAAGCAGCTCATTTTATGCAACGTCGTTCAGCAGTACATCGATGATGGTAAGCAAGTTTCCCTGGTTTTATTTCCCTCCAATTCTTCTCATCTATAGCTTTTCCTAGTTTATTTGGGAGCTTTTAAATGGAAAGCATTCCTGGACTTCCCAGGTGGCTCACAACATAAATGGAAAACATTCCTTTAAGATGGAATTATAAAAAGTCTATAAGTATTTTTGAGGAGCTATGACCATCTCAAGGAAGCTGAAGACACAATTCCTGTCCTAATGTCAACAAGACACTTATTGAGCACCCATTTTTGTGCATGTCTTGGTAGACACAGGAATGAAACCGTGTATATGGCTAACTTTCTGCACTCAAAAAGACTGTTAATTCCATGAAGAAGACTGGTTGGAAGAAACAAAGTGAACAACAGTGTAGGAATTGCTCTGGCTGTTGTGTAAGTATATGGCTGGGGCGCTTCATCCAAACTTGGCATCACAGAAAACTTCCGGCAAGAGGTGATACCTGCAGTGAGTTGTAAAAGGCATATACGAGTCAGTCGAGTGAAGAATGAAGGTGAGAGGAGAGAATCAGATGACTTGGTTTAGAAAAAAAAAAAAAAAACAGAAATTTTGTAGGTTTGGAGAAAGAGCAAAAATAGTTCAGTATGGTTAGAGCGCAGATCAG
This sequence comes from Sus scrofa, assembly GCF_054392235.1. Taxonomy (NCBI): domain Eukaryota; kingdom Metazoa; phylum Chordata; class Mammalia; order Artiodactyla; family Suidae; genus Sus; species Sus scrofa. The sequence goes on along the minus strand of NC_139393.1, from coordinate 52,972,845 downwards.
TGGTCTCGAATTTGCTAAAAATTAGCTTTAAAAACTCCCCAGTTTCCAGGTTTTACTCTATACATATATTATGTCAGAATTCTCTGGGAATGCCATGTAGACATCAGTAAGTTATAAAGCTCTCTAAATGACCATAAGGTGCAGCCAAGTTTAGGAAACAGTGGAATAGACCAGTAGTTCTCAAAAGAGTGGTCTAGAGACAGTATCTGCATCACCTAAAGATACAAACACCATGCATGGTGTTGGAGGAGAAGTGACAGAGCCATTAAAACACATATTACTGGAATACCACCCCCAGAATTTCTGATCCAATAGATCTGGGGGCCTGAGCATTAGTATTCCTGATAGATTCCTAGGTGATATTTATCCCGATGCTACTGGTCTGGAAGCCACACTTGGAGAACCACTGGTCAAAAGCACTGCTTTCCAACCCCCATGTGCATATAGTAACCTAGGAATCCTATTAAACTGTGGATTCTTGGTCTAAGGTAGGACCTGAAATTCTGTATTTCTAACCAAATCTCTGGTCATACCTATGCTGCTTGGTTCTGAGATGACATTTTGAGGGTAAGAAGATGCATAAGAAGAGGTGAAGCTGGAAAGGTAATTAGGGACCAGTTCATAAAAAGCCTTAAAACGTTTATGATGATTTCAAATCACTTTCTAAAAAAAATCATGGCATGTTCATGGTTGGTTGGTTTCTTCCATCATTTTGCTTTGCCTTCCACATCAACTACAGCCTATTAATATAACAACCCAGAGTAATCAAGCCCTCATTTTTTTTTTTCATTTGTGTACCTCAATGTGGGAAGACAAAGGACTCCCCATTTCTGGAATAAAAGTTCTTCTTTTCAGTCTTAGATTGGATCAACCTAGTCACCACATCCACAGCTCCATCAGTAAATGTCACAGGCAGAATAGCCAGCATCAGCTGTCTCGGTCCTGAGTTCTGGAATCAGTTATTGGCAAGTCGGATGGGATCATCATGAATGGCTCGACTAAGGAGGATCTGCCTCTGAAGCAAGTTTCAATTCCTAAAATTACTTTAATGCATAGTAGGAGGATAGGATTGAGAATGGATGGTGTCACTTGCAATGAGCAAAAGAGACCATGAATGTCTTGTTAAAGTATGTCCCCCCCACCCCCCGCCCCAAGGGCTTTTAGGAATCATTGAAAGATTTTAAATAGAAAAATAACAATATCAAACATGCCTCTGAACAAGAACACTAGGTTTAAGGGTCAATAACGTGTATGGTACAAGAAAGCCAATGAGGGAGTATCACATTCATTTAAAGTTAATAATGGCTTTGGAGTTTCCGTCCTGGCTCAGTGGTTAACTAGGAACCATGTGGGCTGGATCCCTGGCCTTGGTCAGTGGGTTAAGGATCTGGTGTTGCTGTGAATTGTGGTGTAGGTCGCAGATGTGGCTCAGATCCTGTGTTGCTGTGACTGTGGTGTAGGCCGGCGGCTACAGCTCCAATTCAACCCCTAGCCTGGGAACCTCCATATGCTGAGGGTGCGGCCCTGAAAAGCAAAAAAAAAAAAAAAAAAAGGCTTCACCTTTGGCCATGGTATGGTAAGTGGAAGACTCTAAGTGACTAGGTGATAATTTGATGTGGATTAGGGAAAGAGAGGACATGAAAACCCCTCACATGTTTCTGGTTTTGATAAGGAAGAGGAAGAAGAGAAAGTTTTGGCTTGAGATGGTGGAAAAGGGAGGCAGGCGGAGAAAGGAGTAGAATGGATGGAAGGTGATAGATTTAGTTTTAAGCACATTATTTGAAGAGTGCTAAGGACACTTGCAGGTAAATCTGTCCAAAAGCAGTTTGAACTACTGGGAAAGGGGAGTTCCCACTGTGGCTCAGTGGTAATTAACCTGACTAGTATCCATGAGGATTGGGTTCGTTACCTGGCATCGTTCAGTGGATTAAGGATCCAGCATTGCCTTGAGCTGTGGTGTAGGTCGCAGATGCAGGTTGGATCCTGCATTGCTATGGCTGTGGTGTAGGCTGGCAACTGCAGCTCCATTTCAACCTGGGAACTTCCATATGCTGCAGGTGTGGTCCTGAAAAGCAAAATTAATTAATTAATAAAGAGGAATGTGCATTTTTTTCCCCTTTGTTATTGTAAAGGCGAAATCAAACTTATAACAATCATTATACTTATTGCAGCGGTGTTTGGGAGCCGGCTGATGCCAGCTCTTGAGAGAGGGTTGAGTTCATTTCTTCCCCGACTCTGTGTTAAGAAACATCATATTGGTAGCTTGAAATTTGATATGGTGGGATACTTTCACCCCAGAAATTGACAAATGCTGCAAACCAATGCTTCTTCCTGCTGGAGTGCCAGCTAAATATTTTCTCGCATGCTACTGCCTATTAGTAAAATTTTAGAAGCTATGGTGGATTTTTTCATGTTTTTGGTTGCCTACCATCTAAACCCCCCTTGCTGTTTGGGGAGTTTATTATTTCAAAAGTCCTGGTAAGAAATAGAGCCCATCTTCCATTACTAAAGTTGAAAATATCCACGTCCCTGGCAGCCAGGATTAGAACATATAACACTTCAGGAGTTCCCATTGTGACTCAGTGGTAACGAACCTGACTAGTATCCAGGAGGATACGGGTTTGATCTCTGGCCTCGCTAAATGAGTTAATGATCCGGCATTGCCATGAGCTGTGATGTAGGTTGCAGATGTGGCTCAGATCCTACATTGCTGTGACTGTGGTACAGGCCAGCAGCTGTAGCTCTGATTCAGCCCCTAGCCTGGGAACTTCCATATGCCACAGATGCAGCCCTAAAAGGACAAAAACAAAAACAAAACACAACACTTCTTTCTGGACTTTAATTCTGAAAAAAGTGATGTGGATTTTTTTTTTAAAAAAAAAGGGACAGTGAGATCCACATGAAAGAGGAAAGTCTAAAAATAGTCAATTCCAGATTTTCGTTTTTTTTTTTTTTTAAGAGAAGCTATAGAAGTGGAACTTGAACTTAGGCAGTATCACTGAAGAGCACACAATATTACAAGAATAGTAATGCACTTGGAGAAGATAATTTGCACATACAGAAAAAAGATTATTACATAGAATATACTTTGAACCTAGCCTATAAATCAATAAGAAAAAGGCAAAACACCAATAGAAAAATAGACAAAAGATATAAATGACTAATTTATACAAGAAGGAATCAGGATGGAAAAATTCACAAAAAGATGATCCAACTTGCTAATCATTGGAGTAAATCAAAGTAAAAATAATTTGGAGTTCTCTGGTGGCACAGTGGGTTAAGGATCCAACATTGTCATGGCTGTGGCTCAGGTCAATGCTGTGGTGCAGATTCAGTCCCTGGCCTAGGAATTTTTGCATGGGTACAGGCAAATAAATAAAAAATAACATCAGAGTTCTCATTGTGGCACAGCGGAAACGAACCCAACCAGTATCCATGAGGGTGCTGGTTTGACCTCTGGCCTTGCTTGGGGATCTGGCACTGCCATGAGCTGTGGTGTAGGTTACAAATGTAGCTCTGATCCTGCTCCTGCATTGCTGTGGCTGCAGCATGGGCTGGAAGCTGTAGCTCTGATTAGACCCCCTAGACTGGAAATTCTATGAGCCATGGGTGCAGCCCTAAAAAGCAAAAAAAGAAATAATAATAGTAATAATAATAATAATAATAATAAAATATAATAATAATAAAATAATTTGAAATACAATTTCACTCTTGGGTTGGGAAAAATGAAAAAGTCTGACAATACCACGTGCTAGCAAGCAAGCAGAAAAAAATCTTACCATACTGATAGCTGGAAATAATTACATCGGGAGTAATGGTACAATATGTAATAAAGTGTGAACTGTGGATTTATCTTCCTCCCTAGATTTTCTACTTCTCATTCTAGAGCTATAGTTCACAATGGAAAGCTGCTCATTAGAATGATCTGCAAAGCCTTTAAGAAACACCCTTGGAGACTTTTATCTTAATAAGTCTGAAATAGGGACCCTTGAGGACTATTGCCCCAGAGAAATGGTCACACTTGTGTCCAAGGAGATAGAGAGCAGTTATAAGAGCAAAAATTTGGTAACAAACTAAGGGGCTATTAGAGAACGTCTAAATAAATTGTGACATATGTGTTCGTAAATGTAACAATGTGTATATATGCGTAGAGAGACACACACAGACACACACATCAGAGAAAAGAGAACTGAAGCATGTTTGCCTGTTAAAGGAAAAGTGGAAATTGGACAGAGAACATACCTGACTCCATTTTGGGTCTATTCCTTTAACTCTAACCATTGTGCTCTGTTGTTCCATGCCGGCTGGAACATTTTGTAAAAGAATGTTGTCCATAGCTTGAAATATACATGGTATTCCATTCTCAAGGCTCTGACCCTTTAGGTATAACATTTTCCCATTAATATAGAGATAATAGTTCAGAAAAGAGAGGAAAACATGTGTCTTGTTGGAGGTTAACAGGAACATGAAGACCAGACTTACGTGGACAGCTGCAAGAACAAGAGATTCCTGCACCAAGAGGTTCACAGCAACCAGCCACACCCCTTCTCCTTTTAGTACAAAATAAGCCTGCATTCTACCTCAGGTAAGATGCTTCTTTGCGACACTAGCCCATTATCTTTTCCATTTGCTAGGTTTCTGAATAAAGCCACTACTCCTTGCCCCCTCAACTCATCCCATCTCTTGATTTATTGGCCTTTTGTCCAGTGAGAAGTATGAGCTTGGACTTGGTAACAGGAAGAGCCAGGAGAGATGAAAGTTATATGACAAGATAACTCATGTTCAGCCATTGTAGGTTCTTGATGAGGGAAGGTTCAAGAACTGCTTTGGAGGATAGAGCCAAAGAACAGGCGGAGGCTTAGTTAAGCAAGAGGAGAGGATCCCTTCTACTTGACAAAAATAAAGGAGTCAAGAAGGGCAATCTGCATTCATCCATCCATTCCTCTTCCAACAGCCATTCATGAAGCACCTGCAGCTAAGTGTACAGTGAAGCTTTGGGAAGTGGGCTCGAAGGGATTCTGCCTGGGATGGTCTATTTTCCCAATAAAGTTAGATAAGTCATCTGTGGAGGATTGGAGAGTTAGGCAGTAAGGCAGAAATTATATTTATAGCACTCAAAAGTATTTCAGAGAATTTTTATTGTTTTTTATTTTACATGGTTAATCCAATAAAAGTGTTTTCATTTTTAGAATTAACTCTCCATTTCTAATTGTTTTCGAAGTCCAGAACCAAGGTTTTGTTATTTGGTTTGGTGTTTGGTTTTTTCACTTGAGCAGTGGCATTTTGTAAACTACCGACAGGATGATCATTCACAGAGGAACCCATTTCTGCATGTGGCTCATAACATCAGACACAGATGCATCTTTGAATAATGCTATTTGACTTGACTTCATCTCCTAATACAAGGACTTCACAATTACTTGTGGACAAAAATATGTTTACTTTTGGAATACTATTGATATTTTCAGCTTTAATGGCACTTAAAAATTGAACCAAATCTATTGACCATAAGTCAGAGTTGAGAAACTGCATTTCCTGATTCAAAACTGAGGCCACACATCTTTTTCCCAAGGGGATACACAAAGGTTTGAGCTCTCTGAAAGGGCATATGGATAGAATGTATTAAACAAAAGAACCAGTAAAGTGACTACAGTTTTTGAAGCCTTCCCCAAAGAGCAATTGAACTAATTTTGGCATTAGTTATTTTACAAGAAAAGAAACTATGAGAAAATGGAGATCTAAAAATGTTCTTTCACTAGAGACCCATTATCAATTGCACATACAGTTATTGAAGTTGCTCTTACATTCTACACCTGCAGCATTGTGTGAGATAATTATTTTATTCTTTGCTCATTAGAACAAGCAGACCTCCCAGAAAGTAATGTGCATTCTTATTTTTTTAAATGGATTTATGGACTCAAAGTATTGAATACCAAATTTTCTGTGGGTTACTAAAAAGGCACAGAGGGATTCTAGAAAAGACTGGTTGTCAGAGTCCAGGCCCCTTGTATCTGAGGAAATGGACTTAATTTAATCCAGGTGACTGGCTATTCAACACAATCTTTTCTTAATTAGTGGTACCTTGACCTCTTCTTGTGGAGTCTCTTTCATGATCTGCATTTCTTGCAACTAACCAGTCTTATTTTCCCACTTGACTTCCCACAGTTTAATTGTCATAGAAAATCTATTTTCTAAAAATTCCTTCAATTTGAAGTATATTCAAGTAGCCAAGAAGAGGCAACTGTTCTTTGCACTAGTTTTGTGAAGGTAATTTTTTTTCTCCAAAATGAAAATTGTGAAAGGTAATTCTTAGATCTTCAAGAATCTTAGCAGCAACGCTAGTAATAATAGATATTTAAATTGGGACATCATTTCTATTTCAAGTGTGGTAGGCAGAATTCTAGGATAGCCCCCAAGATTCCTGACTCAAAGTATATAGATATTATCCCAGTTATTCAGCCAAACAATAATCTAGGTACTATGGTGAAGAAATTTTTTTAAATATAATTAACGTCCCTAATCAGTTGACTTTAAATTAAAGTTATCCTGGCTCTGACTTTACCAGGTAAGCTCTTAGAAGACGTCAGGGAGATTCTCCTGTAGGTTTGTTTTTTGTTTGTTTGTTTTTCTTTTTCTTTTTACGGCCGCACTGTGGCACATGGAGGTTCCCAGGCTAGGGGTTCAATTGGAGATACAGCTGCCAGCCTATGCCCCAGCCACAGCAACGCCAGATCCGAGCTGCATCTGTGACCTACACCACAGCTCATGGCAACGCTGGATCCTTAACCCACTGAGCAAGGCCAGGGATAGTCAGATTCGTTTCCGCTGAGCCAGGATGGGAACTTCTGTAGGTTTTAAAGAAGCAAACTGACATATACAGAGAGAGCTATATGGCTGAGAACTGTGTGGGGCTCTGGTTGCTGAATACCTCAGTCCCAGAGCCACAAGGAACTGAATTTGGCCAATAAACAGTGATCTTGGAAGGAGACCCTGAGCTTCAGGTAAAATCAGAGCCCTGGATGACACCTTGATTTCAGCCTGGGAAGACCTTGAGCAGAAACTAAGCTGAGCCATTCCCAGACTCTTGACCCTCCAACACTGAGGTAAAAAATTTGTGTTGTTTTAAGCCACTAAGTTTGTAGGTTTTCAGTAGAAAACTAATAAGCTAAGGGAATGCCGATCTAGCTTCTTGACTGAAAATGGAGAATATTAACTTTTTACTGGTCTTGTCATTTCCAGAGGATAGGGATTCAGCCTTTGAATGAAATACACTTTTTTTTTACAGATTTACAGAGTATTATTACTTCCTCTTCTTTCTTTCTTTTCTTTTCTTTTTTTTTTTTTTTTTTTTTGAAGGCTGCATCTGAGGTATATGGAACTTCCTGGGCCAGGGGTCAAATCAGAGCTGCAGCTGCAGCCTATGGCACAACCATGCTAAAACTGCATCCAAGCAGCCTCTGTGACCTATGCTGCAGCTCGTGGCAGTGCCGGATCCTTAACCCACTGAGCCAGGCCAGGGATTGAAACTGCACCCTCACAGCGATATTGGGTTCTTAACCCACTGAGCCACAACAGGAACTCCAAGAATATAATTTCTCATTGTCATCTGCATAGTCCTTGCAAATGCCCGAGTGAAAGAAATAATAGAGAATATTAATTCCCTACTTTTCTACCCTCATGCACATGATGGTTGAAACCGACCTTAATGATACTCCCCCATGACAGTATCCAGTTCAATTCTCACTCCCAGACTGTAACTACATCCCTTTATCTCCATATTTAACACAGCAAATGATTGAAATCAACATTATAATAGTGATAAACTTGAATCCACTCTGATTTCTTTTTAAAAAGCCATTTGATTGCATATTTAGACTTAGGCTACTAACACACTTATGACAGACCTCACAACTAATGTTTCTTCATCAGAGACAAAAGCTTCTTCCTTTTTTTCCCCTCCTCCTCCATCCCCAACACTTTCCTCCTCATTCTTCCTCATATTCAGCAGAGTGATTGATAATTTATTGTGTGAAAGACGGTACCAAATACAATAAATGTAGCTTCCTGCATGTGCTACCCCAAAATATTCCTATTAATTGAATCGAGAAGAACTATGGGAGTTCTTACCGTGGCTCAATGGTAACAAACCCAACTAGCATCCATGAGGACGTGGGTTCGATCCCTGGCCTCGCTGAGTGAGGTAAGGATCTGGAGTTGAGCTGTGTTGTAGGTTGTGGAGGCGGCTTGATCTGGCATTGCTGTGTTTCTGGCCTAGGCTGGCAGCTACAGCTCCAATTCGACCCCTAGCATGGAAACTTCCATATGCCACAGATGCGGCCCTAAAAAAGACCCCCCAAAAAAAACCCAAAACAAAACAAAACAAAAGAAGAAAAAGAACTGTGATTGTCAAGTCCTTTTCCATCTAGTAACTCTTGACCACACCCTCCTTAACTTTCTAGTAATTTCTTGTTTTATCAAGACCCAAGTTAGGGCCACATCAAGCTGTAAACTCCTTAAGGTTCTCTTATTTGTCCCTGGAGTATATGCAGTAATTGATAAATATGATTTTGAATAAATGAGTGACTGAGTGGCTACTGGAAAGTGCTCTTTCTTCCAAGATTTCTTTTTTTTTAAAAAAGATAGTTTGTATTATGATTTAAGTAAATATATAAACATATGTATACTATATACTCTTTTGTCTATATGATTCACAAAAGAGAGCAAAAAATAAAAAAGTATAGTCACTAAAATTCAACAGAAGAGTGGTTTCTGAAACCCAAAGAAGGCATAAGAATATTGTGTTTTAAAGTTAAAGATACATTGGAGTTCCCGCTGTGGCACAGTGGGTTAAAGATCTGACATTGTCTTTGAGGAGGCTCGTGCTCCATCCTCGGCCCAGCACAGTGGTCGCAGCTGCAGCTCATATTCAATCTCTGGCTTGGGAACTTTCGTATGCCATGGGTGCAGCTGAAAAAAAAGTTTAAGGGTACAAAGAATATCAGAGAATGAGATTATAATGTTGTTAAAAGTTTGAATTGTATACAGGTATTATGCGATTGAACTGAGTCAAGTTAATGTTTTGCCTTTGGGTGTGTTTTTTTAGCTATTTAATAATATTTTTCTAAAAAGCAAAACATTCCAGGAGAACAACATTAAACATAATATTTCCATTCGTCATGTCCAAAGCAAGAGTTTTCTCATCCTACTCACTCTTCTGTTCCATTTCCCTCTCACGAAACCAAAGGAAAAAGATGAGGAAAGACGTTTCGGGGGCAAGAATCAAACTTATTTTACCGCAGAATTTTGAGAACACATCCTTCTCAGTGACAATTATTATGGATTCTTGATGAAGTTTTTTTTCTTTAAACATTTTTTTTGGAGGGGTATCATTGACATACGAGAAGTGGAACATATTTTATACACACAGCTTGATGAGTTTGGAGAGAAGTACGCACTCATGGAACCGTCACCACAATCAATACAATAAACATATCTATTACTTCCAAAAGTTTCCTTCCAGTCAGTCAGTCTATCTATCATCTATCTGTCTATCTATCTATCTATCTATCTATCTATCTATCTATCTATCTATCTATCTATCATCTATCTATCTATCATCTATCTATCTAGTCTATCTATTTAGGTAATAACACAACATAAGATCTACCTTCTTAGCAAAACTGTAAGTATACGATAGTTAACTATGGTCACTATACTGTAGAGTAAGTCTTTAGGATTTATTAATTTTTCATTACTGAAACTTTGTATCCTTTGACTTACACTTTCTCATTTCCCTCTCCATCCAGTTTCCAGTAATAACCATTCTATCCTCCGTTCTACGAGTTTGACTGTTTTAGATTCCTCTTACCTTCTTGTTTAAGTTTATTCTTAAATATAATTCAGAGATTTGTGAACAGGGAAGAAAGCTGTTTATAACCTCTTCATTATTTTCTTTAAAAATCAGAGTTTAAACTGGAAGGAATTAGGATAGCAGAGTAATCTTGGACCTCAGGTGGCAACCAGAGGATCAGTTTAAAGGTGGTGTTGTCTTGACAAGCCCTAGACAGCTATAGGGCACTAGGTACTTGGCAAAGGTCATCTGGAGAAGACTGGGGAAGTAGAGGAGAGTGCTCAGCATCTGCATCTGCCTGATTTAAAGTCCACTACAGAGCTGGAAGGAACAAGGTTCACAGGTTGGGTTAGAGCATGTGAAACCTGGCTGGAAGGAACACAGTTTTCATGGTTATGAAAAATAGCTGCTGGATAAAACATAGTCCACAACTCATTTACCATTGTCCTCACCGACTGATGAGTCACTGATCAAGTGATGATATTTGGAGCTGGGAGAAACTTGAAGAAAGTAAGCTTTTAGGCAAGGATCCCAGGTCCATAAGCCTCAACTCACTCTACAAGTGCCACTGAATTCTAGCCTGAGTGGGTTTCTCAGGATATCTGGAAGCCATGCCCCCTATAGAGTTTTCAACCAAAATGGGTTGTGGGCATTTACTGCATGGGCTGAGCTGACACAGAGCACACCTATTATATGTGCATGGCCATGGCAGATTGCAGGGATATGGCATTTATGAAGTGCAGGGCAGTGGTGGGGGCGGCGAGAAGGGGACAGCCTTTGCTGGAGGAATGTTGTAAAGATCATGGAAATATTGTGCTGGTTGAAAGGAGAACTACCAGGCTGAGTGAAAGGGGGTGTGGCTATGGTGGAAGGGGACTGACCATGGGCTAACACAGGAGCTAACCAGCTAAGTGGCCTTGGAGGAAAGGGGCTGCTAGTGAGGCAAGAGAGGAGGTTAGAACAAAGAACATTTGCCAAGACCTAGCGGGTAGAGCAGTGGCCTTGTGGAAGGGGTGTGGTGGGTTGGAGGGGGCGTGGTTATGATGGAGCACAAGGAGTGAGGCCCAAGGCCATGGGTGTGCCCACAGCTGAATTCAGACCAGACTGGCCACAAGGGCAATAGGAGGTAGGGAGCATCCTAGAAAGAACAAAAACAGCTTTGCCTGGAAGGCTGTTTTGCCTGGCAGGTAGGATAAAGGCAGATGATAGAGGACTGGCCTGGAAAAGACAGGCAGGATATACAGGTGGAGAAGGGATGTGTCCTAGCCTGGAAACACATGGCCCTGTGGAGCAAGGAGCATGGCTTCAGAAATTTGAGTGTAACCACGAAGAAGCACAGGGGGCCTGACTGGCAGTGACCACGCCCAGAGAGGAGTGGAATTAAGGGCATGAGGGAGTATGGCCCAGAGGGAGTGCAGGGACATAGCCATAATTGAGGGGACATGGCTTCTGCCAGATGGACCTGGCAAGCACAGAAGTCCATTTATCTATATCTACCACAGTTCCTTCTCTCTTCTTGCTTCTTCCATAATTCTTTGTTCTTAGGCTCTGTTCTTTCCCTCAAGTTTCGGATCTCTTTCACAATTTTCTCTCCCCAAAGCCTCTATTTTCTCTCATGATTCCAAGTGTCAACCACAATTCTCATTGGCTATGGTGGAGCATTGGGTATGGCCATGGAAAAACCTGTGTGTGTGGTCCCAGCAAGAGGAGATGTGGGGCCAGAGGTGGGGGAGCAAAGGTGGTGTAGCTCCAGAGCAAGGGATGTGACTCAGATAGACTGTGAGGGCGTGGTCAGCGCTGATGTGGGTGGACCCCGTGGGAAAGGCTGGTAGAAGAGAAGCTGTGAATTATTTCTCTCTCCCCATATTATCTTCTTTCCTGTAATTACCTCTCCCACAATTTTCGGTTCTCATTCACAGTTCTCTTTTTCCCACAGTTCTTTGTGTGAAGCCATAGTTCTCGAGCCTTCCCACAATCCTCTATGCTCTCAGACATTTCTTTTCTCTCTCCCAGAATTCTCCATTCTCTCCCGAGATGCTCTGTTCTTTCCCACAGTGCCCTGCTCTCTCCACGAGTCCCTGTCTCCTAGGTTCTCTGGTCTCTCTCACAGTTCTCTGTGGTGCTTTGGCAGGGGAGGTAGCTGTAATGATGCACTAGCGGCTCTGAATAGGAGATGTGACCACGGAAAGTTTACAGTTGGCTTTAGAGGGAGAGGTAGGTTTGAAGCGTTTGGGGATGATAGTCATGAAGGACTGTGTTGGTGTGGCCAGTGCAGGAGAAGCAGGTTAAAGTACCACTAACTGGGGGATGCCTTCCTCCCTCCTTCCCTTCCTTCTTAAGTGTATCCTTTGTGTATTCGATCTTGAAAACTATACAGTTGAAGCAGTAAGATCATGTCCATACTTACTTGTTTTTATTTAATTTTATTGGTGTATAATTGACTTACAATGTTGGATTAATTTCAAGTGTACAGCTAAGTGAATTAGTCATACATATAAATATAGCCATCCTTTTTTTCCCATATGGGTTCTTACAGTTATAAATTTTCCTGTTATACAGTAGGTTCTCATTATTCATCTGTTTTACACAGTAATGTGTATATGTTATTCTCCCCCTCCCAATTCTTCCCTCCCCCCAACGGTTTCACCTCTGGTAACCATAAGATTGGCTTTGAAATCTGAGTTTGTTTCTGTTTCAAAAATAAGTTCTTTTTGTCATTTTTTATTTGATTCTACATATAAGTGATAATGTAATCATTTGTCTTTGTCTAACTGACTTCACTCACTGTGATAGTCTTTAGGTCCATCCATGTTGTTGCAAATGGCATTATTTCATTCTTTTTATGGCTGAATAATATTCCATTGTGTGTCTGTACCACATCTTCTTTATCCATTCCTCTGTTGATGGACATTTATGTTGCTTCCATATATTGGCTATTGTAAATAGTGCTGCAGTGAACATTGGTGTGCATGTATCTCTTCAAATTGTGGTTTTCTCAGGATATATGCCCATGAGTGGGATTGCTGGATCATATGGTGGTCCTATATTTGGAGTAAGCAGCATAGAGGGTCAGCACTGTGGTGCTGTGCTCTACAGCCTCATCACCCAGAGTGGGTGGGGCTGGGAGCTGAAACTCAGGATTCAGAAGTCAAACCCAGGGAGATGATGGGGGTTGGCTGTGCAGAGATTGCCTAAAGATGCTGGATGGTGACACCAGAAGGTGTACTAGGAAGAAACCATATTCTGCCAGAGAGGCAAGGCACCATTGTTGCGGGGAGGGGGGTGGTGCTTTTGAGGAGAGGGGCGGGGCCACTCCTCACGTATTTAATGTAATTGGGCCCAGAGTTTACAGAGGAATTGAGATTGTTCTTCAGATCAGCTCTGTGGAAGTGTTTCTGCATTTGTTAGGAATACTTTTGTTGAAGACAATTGTTCTTTCTCCCAACAAATATATACTGAATGAATCTCTGTGCCAGACACTGGGCTCCATGATAAATGAGACACACTCTTCCTCAAGAAAGTATGACATGGTATATAGTGTGAGTTTTAATAAAGGCATATCCATGGTACCTGATTCTGTCTGGGATATTCAGAGATTCTGAGCTGTCTTGAAGAAGTGATGTGAACTTGGAAGACCTGAGTGGGAGGTGAGCAATGAGAAATAGTAAAAGGAATTGGGAAGTCAGAGCATGAAGGAATAGAGCTGGTGACCACTGAGGGATGGGTAAGTGAGTCCGTATGGCTGGAAATGGAGGAAGCCTAGAGGGGTGGTGGGAAATGAGATCCATATATGGATAGAGGACTATGATCTTCAAGATAATGGGGAGCCATTGAAAAACTTTATTTAGGAGCTTGACACAATCATATTTGAATTGTAGACAGGTCATTCCTACAAAAGTGAAAAGGATAGGTAGGAGTGGGCAAGATTGGATTGAGAGAAACTGGTTATAATATGAGCCCAACAGTATACAGAGGTAATGATGAGATCTTGAACTCAGGCAGTAGTGAATGTTAAGAAGACAAGAGGTATTTAAGAGATTTAGAGACTCCTTCATTGTCCCCTTATCAAATTTTAGAAAATTGCTTTTCTGTCTTGAGTTGGAAAGGGCATAGATTTTAGAATCAGATAGTCCTCAGTTTACATTTCAGCTCTCCACATATATGCTGAGTAGAGAAATATCTCATATCTTCAAGTTCCTTATATATAAAATGGGAATGGCAATATCCACCTCATGAATCTGTGAACGTTGGTAACAATGTATATAAAATGCTTAGCCTGGAACTGGAAATTTGTGGTTGCCCTTTCTTTATGCTGCCCACATATTTTACTTTTTTTGTTTAGATTTCAGGAAATTCAGAGTTAAATTTAATACTAATCTACTAATCAACAGAAATCCACATATGCTTTCACTCTCTGCTAATATTTCTATTATATTAACTTTATTGAATATTTGATTCTTTGCTGTAAACAATCTTTTTTTTTTTTTTTTTTTGAGCTGCACTCACAGTATTTGGAAGTTCCCAGGCTAGGGTCTAGTTGCATCTGCAGCTGCCAGCCTACACCACGGCCACAGCAACACTAGATCCTTAACCCACCAAGCAAGGCCAGGGATCGAACCCACAACCTCATGGTTCCTAGTTGGATTCGTTAACCACTGAGCCATGACGGGAACTCCTGTGGCTATTTTTTTGCCATCTGCTACCTGGGCTAGCTTGGGCTTTTTCACATGGTAGTTGTTTCGGAGTTCCTTAGACTAAGTTTCTATGGCTATAGTGCAAGAACCCTTCACCACTCACATCCCTGCTATTTCAGGATCTCCAACTCCCTGTAAAGTCCTGAGGGTGCATCCTTTGGGGTCCCCAAAGAGTGTCATATTGTTCTCACTTCCTACCTGAAGATATTTTCCACTTTGCACCAGCCTCCTTTCCCCTCAATTGCATATCTCAGACCTACCAGATGCTGGTCTCCTCATCGGCTTTAATCTTGCTAATCCTTAACTCCTTTACCGCTGGCGCAACAGAGTATTTCAGGCATAAAGCTACCCGGTGTCTTTTGGCACTGCTGGGAGGAGGCCATTCTTCCCTTCTCACAATTCCACTCTTAGTGTACTGCTTGTGCCTCAGGGTCTCATAGTGTTTTTGTTTTGTTTTGTTTTGTTTTTGTTTTTTTTAATAATTTTTTAAATTTTCCCACTGTACAGCAAGGGGGTCAGGTTATCCTTACATGTATACATTACAATTACATTTTTTCCCCCACCCTTTCTTCTGTTGCAACATGAGTATCTAGACAAAGTTCTCAATGCTCCCTGGTGGTCTAGTGGTTAGGATTCGGCGCTCTCATAGTGTTTTGAGAACACGCTTGTAGAATTTTCATATACCCTACTCCCTATTCCCACCAATTGGCTGCATTGGCTATGGAGGAATTGTGAGGGACACTGAGTCAGAACATGAATCCAAATTTATAAACAGTTCATCCTGAGATCACCCCATCCAAGGACCAAGTCTTATCTACCTGACTCCTTCCTTTATTCTGAGTTTTTCTCCCCCCATAGATTTCTTGGAATAACATCATCCATCCAACAAACCTAGTTGGACTGTCTGAATCTCAGCTAATTGCTAGCCCCGATTTGTAGAGGAGGAAACTGAGGCTAAGACAGAAATTCAGAAAATTGCCCTGGGTCTCATAGCAAGTATATAGCACAGCTGGGATTTGAGCACAGGCACTCTGATTCCAAAGCTTATTCATTTAATGGCCTCAATATGTTCTGTCCTTTAAATGTAAATTACTCTGGAAGGTATATATTTCAGAATGTTTGCTTTAAAATTTAAGTGTTGGAGTTCCTGTTGTGGCTCAGTGGTAACAAATCCGACTAGTATCCATGAGGACACGGGTTCGATCCCTGGCCTCGCTCAGTGGGTTAAGGATCCGGCATTGCAGATTACAGATAAGGCTCAGATCCAGTGTTGCTGTGGCTGTGGTGTAGGCTGGAAGCTGCAGCTCTGATTCTGCCCCTAGCCTGGGAACTTCCATGTGCCACAGGTACAGCCCTAAAAAGACAAAATAAAATAAAATAAAATTTAAGTGTTATGAATACAACACAGAAGAGATGTTTTATCTTTCTGCTGAAAAGAGGACAACTGAAACCAACCTGAGTAAAGATAGGAAAGTTTTTCCTTTTTAGGAGAAATTCCAATGTCATTGTTATAATAAAATAGTAGTTGTCTGGATTGTGGCTCTGTGCTTTGTAATATAATATAGTATTGTACTTTTAAGTATGCTACTCTGTGAAGCCAAGCACATGATGGCCTTGCCAGAAAAGAAAGGGAAAAAAAAAAGGAATGGTGGTGGAAACAGACAAAAGAACTACTCAGGGCATGCCTCCAAATTTCAAGGGTGTCATGTGGTGTGATGAAAAGAGCATGAAACATGGATTCAGATTTTCAATGGGACCAAAAGCTGATTTGCCTCTTACTAGCTGTGGTGCTGAAAAAAAATGACACCACCTAATAATAATAATTTAAACCTCACTTTTCTCTACGGGAAAAAATGGGGATATATCACCTTCCAAATAACATTGTAAATATAAATTAGTTAATGCATGCAAAGCATTTTAGCCCAGTAGCTGGCCTAGACAATGTTCCACTTAAGAAACTCTATCTATTATTATAAACTTTAAACCTTTTGAAACAAGGTGGGAAAAAAAAGTAATTATTATAATACCAAATAAAACTAAGAAGTTTCTCGCCAAAAAACACAGCTTTCATTCAGTATCATCTTATAGTCAATGTGATCTTAGCCTGTTTCCTATATTCTTTTCCATGTTTTTTTTTTTTTTTTTTTTTTCAATCCTGGCCCCAGGGATTAGTTCATATTTGCCCTAAGATCAGTAGACTTATTCTTTTTACTTTGCCCTTTCTTTTCCTCTTTCTTTCTTTTTCTTTCTTTCTTCTTTTTTCTTTCCTCCTTTCTCTCCTTCCTTCCTTCCTCCCTCCCCATAAACTCCTTCTTTGGGTGGTTACTTTGCACTGGTTCTTGAAGAATTTCAATGGGTAGAGAATGCAGTACATCTGATTATCTATGATATTTGTAAAGACTAGTGAGCAGCTTGTGTGTCTGGCACACAGGTTATTACTATGATAATTTTTATAAGGAGAATTAGAGGCAAATTATAAAGGACTATGCATCCCAAAGCAAGAAATGCAAGGTTGGCAGTGGAGACCTTTGAATGTCTCTGAAGAGCAAATGGCATTTCAGATGTGTGTAACAGGAAGGTAACGGTGGCACCGATGTAAATTTTTTTTTCCGATGTAAATTTTGATAAAGGTGAACCACGGATTCAAGTGAACAGAGATGGAAGTGGGGAGATCATTTAGTCATGGCAAGAGCCCTGACAGCTAGGGCGATGACCCAACACAAAGCAGGACAGTGGGAATGAGAAGATAGGATGGGTCCAAGAGGCATTTGCTGGGTTGAATTTCACATTCGTTCAACATAGAGCCCATTCCATGGCTATGAATGCTCCAGGAATGAAAGACACAAGGTGGACACAGTTACCAAAGGTCCTGCCTTGGGATAGACTTTAGATGATGAAAGTGCTATAGAATAGCATAGCTGGGAAGGAGAAAATGATGTTCTGGGTGTGACCTCTCTTAGCGAGCACAGAGTATGTGTGGGGGGGGGGATGTCTTGAATGCAGTGACACAGAACGCAAGAGGGAGCAGGCTTGAGGACCCAGCAGGGAGCTCTTTCCATGAAGAGTATCCAGCAGGCACAAACCAGGAGCTTCGGTGTGAGTTCTTAGACCAGCGAAACAGTTAGACTCTGGAACTGGGAGCGGGAGGGTAAATGCAGTAGGCAGTAAGCAAGCAGGAGTGTCTATGGGCTAGTTCTTAGAGGTCATTTAAAACATCTTTTGGCTTTCACTCAGAGTGCAGTGGAAGCTGTTTTGTGATTTATTTATTACTAACTAGTTCAGTCATGCTTAGGCATGGAACTGGAACCTTTCTGAGCCTCAGTTTTCTCATCTTTAAGATGGGTAAACGAACAAACAAAAAACTATGAACGTATGTGGCTAGTGTGAACATTTTTGGGGTTGGCAGATTTTACTCCCCTATATTGCTTAGACACAGGAGGAAGCTATTTCTTCTTAGGAAGGCCCTAAGACATCTTCTAGCACAAGTGTATAAAATAGAACACAGGTTCCTGGAGTTCCAGCTGTGGCACAGTGGGTTAAGCCTCTGACAGCAGTGGCTCAGGTTGCTGTCGAGGCATGGGTTCCATCCCTGGCCCAGCACCGTGGATTAAAGGATCTGGCATCCCTGCAGCTGTGGCTCAGATTTGATCCCTGGCCCAGGAATTTCCATATGCTGAGGGTGCAGCCTTTGACAACAACACCAAAAAATAGAACAGAGGTTTCTTTTTCTTGAGGTTTTCCTCACAACAGGAAAGAATGAAGCTCAGGCTCCTTTTCAGAGACTAACCAGCACCTGGATGCTTCTCCTTTGGCTTCTAAATCTATATTTTCCCTACAATGCAGGAAGTCTTTATTTAGTGGAACAGTGATGATTGGAGACTTGCTAAGCATCCTCTCTTATCGTCTGAACTCTGCGTTCTATCAGGTTCCCTCAGGATCTACACTTTTACTCAAACCCAAAAGCTTTCTTAACTTACTGCTCACAACCCTTCTGGATGTGAGTTGACCAGCACAGCAGCCCCTTGAATACAAAGAAGGAGGAAAGGGGAGTCCCTGTCGAGGCTCAGCAGTTAACAAACCTGACTAGGAACCATGAGGATGCGGGTTTGATCCCTGGCCTAGCTCAGTGGGTTAAGGATCCGGCGTTGCCATGAGCTGTGGGGTAGATCGCAGATGCGGCTCAGACACTGAGTTGCTGTGACTCTGACATAGGCGGGGGGCTACAGCTCTGATTGGACCCCTATCCTGGGTACATCCATATGCTACGGGTGTAGCCCTAAAAAAAATAAGCCCCCCAAAACACACAAAAAACCAAAAAATCAAAACAGAAAGGGTAACAGAAAATACTGAGGTTTGGAGTTCCCAATGCGGTTCAGTGGGTTAAGAACCTGACTGATATCTATGAGGATGTAGGTTCAATCTCTGGCCTTGCTCAGTGTGATAAGGACCTGATGTCGCCACAAGCTGCAGCATAGATTGCAGATGTGGCTTGCATGGCGTTGCTGTGGCTGTGGCGTAGCTGTGATTCAACTCCACATACTGCAGGCGCGGCCCTAAGAAAGAAAAAAAAATACGGAGTTGTTTTATTTTTGTCCCGGTTTCTTGACCTTTCATTTTCACCGTCGAGCTTCTTTCCTTATTTTACCTTCAGTTGGCAACATGTAGTTTGATTCCGGGGAAAGCAAAGTGAATCCTTGGATCCTCTCCCAAGTAGGAGCAGTTTTGCTGCAGGTCTGTCTGCATTGAGCAGAAGGTGTCTTGTAAAGGACAAGCAAGGCCATCTTCTATTTCTTCCTGCAAAGGACCAGGCTGCTTCCTCACAGGAGGATGCAAGACCTTGGGAGTCTCACTTTGGTTCTGACTGTCTCTCCTTTTATGTTTTCCCTTCTTCCAGTTTGGTAGCCAAACTGCTTCTGCCCCACTCAGGCCAACTTGCTTGTGAACACAGCAAATAAAAGGCTCTTTTTAAAAATTCTACTTTGGGAGTTCCCATCGTGGCGCAGTGATTAATGAATTAGACCAGGAACTGTGAGGTTGCGGGTTCAATCCCTGGCCTTGCTCAGTGGGTTAAGGATCCGGTGTTGCCGTGAGCTGTGATGTAGGTTGCAGATGTGGCTTGGATCCCACGCTGCTGTGGCTCTGGTGTAGGCTGGTGGCTACAGCTCCGATTGGACCCTTAGCCTGGGAACCTCCATATGCCGCGGGAGTGGCCCTAGAAAACGCAAAAAGACAAAAAGAGCAAAAAAAAAAAAAAAAAAAAGTCCACTTTATTTTTTTTGTTGATGTTTCCTTTCCTTCCTTTATTTTTTCTTCTTAGGGCTGCACTCGCAGCATATGGAGGTTCGCAGACTGTAGGTCCAATCGGAGCTACAGCTGCTGGCTTACGCTGCAGCCACAGCAACACCAGATCCGAGCCTCTTCTGCGACATACACCACAGCTCATGGCAGCACCGGATCCTTAACCCACTGAGCAAGGCCAGGGATCAAATCCACAACCTCATGGTTCCTAGTCAGATTCGTTTCCGCTGCGCCACGGGGACTCTTCTTTCTGATTTCAGTGTTCCCTGTTCCTGGTGGAAGGACGTGATTCTAGCCTTTCCTTCCACTGTAAAGATAGACTGGAGTTTTACCTTAGGAATAGGGCAGAGAGAGAAGAGAGCAAAATAGCCTTTGTGGCCTGCTTTTTTTTTTTTTTTTTTTTTAATAATTGCACCAGTGGCGTATGGAAGTTCCCAGGCCAGGGATTTAACCTACTTCTCTGCAGTGAACTGAGCCACTGCAGTCAGTTTCAGGTTTGTTTGTTTGTTTTAGCTTTTTTTTTTTTTTTTTTTTTTTTTTTTTAAGGCCTTCACCCACAGCATATTGGAAGTTGCCAGGCTAGGAGTCAAATCTGAGCTGCAGCTGCCGGCCCTACACCACAACGCGGAATCCAGCTGTCTTCACCCTACACCACAGCTCACAGCAATGCTGGATCCTTAACCCACTGAGCTAGGCCAGGGATTAAACCTGTGTCCTCATGGATACGAGTCAGGCTTATACTGCTGAGCCACGATAGGAGCTCCATGCAGTCAGATTCTAATGCACGGTGCCACAGTAGGAACTTCTTGGAGCCTGCTTTAAACCAAAACTTTTTATTTTTTAAATTTTACTCAGACATAGTTCATCTAACGTAAAATTCACCATTTGAAAGTGTACAATGCAGTGGGTTTTAGTATGTTTACTATATTGAAGAACCATCGTCACTATATAATTCCAAGATATTTCCATCGCCCCCAAGAAGAAACCTCCTACCCACTGGCAGACACTTCCCAATTTATCCTCCCTCAGCCGCTGGTCATGACTAATCTACTTTATGTCCCTATGGATTTGCCTGTTCTGTATATTTTATATAAATAGAATCACATATATGACGCGTTTTGTATCTGGCTTCTTTGCCTCAGCATAATGTTTGTGCTTTATTAGTGTAGGAAAAAGGAGACTTCTCTGTGGTTCCATCAAGCTTCTAGCTCATTAGAAGTTGGCAATGGAGGAGTTCCCATTGTGGCTCAGTGGAAATGAATCCGACTAGTAACTATGAGGTTGCGGGTTCTATCCCTGGCCTCGCTCAGTGGATTAAAGATCTGGCGTTGCCGTGACCTATGGCGTAGGTTGTAGTTGCGGCTTGGATCTTGCATTGCTGTGGTTGTGGCATAAGCTGGCAGCTGTAGCTCCTATTAGACCCCTAACCTGGGAACCTTCACATGCTGTCAGTGCAGCCTGAAAAAGAAAAAAAAAAAAAAAAAAAGAGGTTGGCATTGGAGTTCATAACCCAAGACTCAACCCAAACATGTCAATGTAGAATGCTGTACCCTTCATGGCTTTGCTTGCCATTGTTCCATCAGTATCAGGGGATATTGGCCAAGGCAATATTTGGGTATTGGGTATTCCAAAACATTTTGGCTATAATACCTAATAACAGTATCCATTTTCATAGAAACGTGCTTCATGCCTCCTATCAAAAATATCACTTATAAGAGGAGTGAAAGCACATGTCCTTTGAAAATTTTCTTTTGATCTTATTTGTCCTATTCTAATAGGATATTCTCATTCTCCTAAATCTTGGCCAAGTCTCTCAGCATTAATAATAAATTAGTATAAACATATGATTGGAAAGAATAGTCATTACTATCTCATATTTTATATGTGTGAAATCAAATTCAGATTTTATGTCAAGACTGGAAAAATTTAATTTGAGCATAAATTCTTCTCTACACTTTGGCTTTCTTCCCCCCTGACTGTGCATCATGCATCTGCGTTATTATGCATTGACCAAACCTGCCCCACCAGCAGGAACTCCTATTCAACTATAAAGAGCCATATTCTGCTAGCATCAATAAGACAGCTCCTTAAAAGATAACATTCCTTCTTGATCCAGTATGGGGGTCACATGACCTCACGTGATGATCTAGGTCTGTAAACTATCAATAATATGTCATTTGATGTACAGCCCCTCTGTCTTGAAAAAACTTACACAACTGTGCCTTGACTTCCAAGGGGTGGAACAGTTCTCAGAGCTTTCTGAGATGCTCTTCCTGGGTCATAGTCCTCAAATTTGGCTCAAATAAAATTTCCCAACTCTTTCTTAGATAGACTGATAATTTTTCATCCCTGTCAGTATGAAAGGTAAAAAAAATAATCAGTATGATTTCAGTTTATCCCAAGACTGATCAGTTTGATAAACAAAAGAAAAAATATATAACATATATTCATATATATAATAAAATTATATATAGTGATTGTTTAAGTTCATAGACTCCTTTTTGATCATTTTCAACCAGGGACCTAATCAAACTGCAAAAAATCATTTGAAAGAGCAATAACTCAGATAACTGGAGAAGTCCAGGCTCACTCAAGATTTTCCTATTTAGACTGAGGAAGCAGAGTGTTTCCTAAAACATATTTCTTTTTTTCTTATTTTAGGGCCACACCTACAGCATATCAGCTAGGGGTCTGATCTGAGTTGCAGTTGCAGGCCTACGCCACAGCCACAGCAATGCCACATCTGAGTCACATCTGTGACCTACATGGCAGCTCAAGGCAATGCTGGATCCTTAACCCACTGAATGAGGCCAGGGATTGAACCCACATCCTCATGGATACTAGTCGGTTTTATTACCATTGAGCAATGGCGGGAACTCTCATCCTAAAACACACACACACACACACACACACACACACACACACACACACACACACACACACACACACACACATATAATGATTTTTATTTTTTTTTCCATTATAGCTGGATTACAGTGTTCTGTCAATTTTCTACCATACAGCATGGTGACTCAGTTACACATACATGTATACATTCTCTTTTCTCACATTATCACGCTCCATCATAAGTGACTAGACATAGCTCTCAGTGCTACACAGCGGGATCTCATTGCTAATCCATTCCAAAGGCAATAGTCTACATCTATTAACCCCAAGTTCCCAATCCATCCCACTTCCTGTCCTTCCCCCCAGCAACCACAAGTCTATTTTCTAAGTCCAAGATTTTCTTTTCTGTGGAAAGGTTCATTTGTGCCGTATATTAGATTCCAGATATAAGTGATACCATATGGCATTTGTCTTTCTCTTTCTGACTTACTTCACTCAGTATGAGAGTCTCTAGTTCCATCCATGTTGCTGCAAATGGCATTATTTTGTTCTTTTTTATGGCTGGGTAGTATTCCATTGTATATATATACCACATCTTCCTAATCCAATCATCTGTCTAAGGACATTTGGGTTGCTAAAACATATTTCTTATTACCCATCTATCTTGCTCTCATTGTTTTAAGAAATAGCGTCTGATGGAAAACGCAGAGAGAATCACTTTGTTGTACAGAAGAAATTATCACAACATTGTAAATCAACTATCATTCTATAAAACTTCCAAAAAAAAAAAAAAAAGGAGAAGAAAGAAAAAAGAGTCCAAGAAAGCTGAGTGGCTCTTTTACCAGCTGGTGATCTTAGACTAAAAGTTAACATCTCTGAATCTCAATATCCTCATATATAAAATGATGGATTCAGTACCACCTGCCCATAAATACTTAGGGAGGCTCAACTGGGTTTGGATCTGTAAAGTGAGTAACAAAATGCCTTGCACAGTGGGCATTCAGTCAATGGTAGTTCTCTATGCTTTCTCACTGCGGTGGACTGGGCCCCCAGAGGAGACCACCCTGGATGGTGTTGAAAAAGCAAGCTAATGTCCTCCTGGGGTGATAAGCATTAAGCAAATAATTGTATGAATGCAAAGTTACATTCACCATTGAGTAAAAAAACCTTTAATTCTCATCTTAACTCTGAGATAGTACAAATATTATGGATCCTATCTTAGGGCTAAGAAAAAAGTACAGAATCAAGTCATTTGAAGGATGGTGTTGCTCTTAGAAATCATTTTTTAAAAAAAGATTTTATGGGAATTTAGTTGACTTACAAAGTTGTGTTAATTTTAAAAGTATGCCAAAGTAAGTTAGTTAAACATATACACACAACCATTCCTTTTCAGATTCATTTTTCATAAAAGTTACCAAAGAGTAAAAGATAAATTTCCCTATGGTAAACAATGGTCTGCATTACCTGTCTATTCTATATATAGTAGTGTGTATATATCAGTCCTAACCACATAATTTACCCATCCCCCACCCTCACATTTTCCCTTTGGTAAAATTAAGTTTGGTTTCAAAATCTTTGAGTCTGTTTCTGTTTTATAAGTTCTATTGTATCATTTCTATTAGATTCCACATATTAGTGATCTTATATGATATTTGTCTTTTTCTGACTTTATTTTATAATAATTTTTATGTTCACATTGCTGCAAGTGGCATTATTTCATGCTTTTTTATGGCTGAATAATATTCCATTGTACCACTTCTTTATCATTCCTCTGTCAAGGGACACTTAAGTTGCTTCCATGTTTTGGCTATTGTAAATAATGCTCCAATGAACACTGGGGTGCATGTATCTTTTCAAATTATGGTTTTCCCTGGATGTGTGTCCAGGACTGGAATTGCTGGATCGTTTGGTAATTCTATTTTTAGGTTGTTAAGGATCTTCCATACTGTTCTCCATAGCAGTTAGACAAATTCATATTCACACCAACAGTGTAGGAGTGTTTCCTTTTCTCAGCACACTCTCCAGCATTTATTGTTCATAGACATTTTGGAGATGGCCATTCTGACTGGTGTGAGGTGATAACCTCAATAGTTTCGATTTGTGTTACTCTAATAATTAGTGATGTTGAGCATATTTTCCTGTGCTTTTTGGCCATCTGTCTGTCTTCTTTGGAGAAATGTCTGGTTAGGTCTTCTGACCATTTTTAAATTAGGTTTTTTGTTTTTTTGATATACACTGTATGAAATGTTTGTATATTTTGGAGATTAACCATTTGTCAGTCACTTTGTGAAGTTTTTTTCACATTCTATGGATTGTCTTTTCATTTCGTTGATGGTTTCCTTTGCTGTGCAAAAGTTTTAAGTTTAATTAGATATGATTTGTTTATTTTTGTTTTTATTTTCATTACTGTAGGAGGTGGGTCAAAAAGATATTACTGCTATTTATGTCAAAGAGTGTTCTATGTTTTCCTCTAAGAGTTTTATAGTATCCAGTCTTATATTTAGGTCTTTACTCCATTTTGAATTTATTTTTTTGTATGATATTAAAGAGTGTTTTAGTTTCATTCTTTTACATGTAGCTGTCCAGTGTTTCCAGTACTACCTTATTGAAGAGACTGTCTTTTCTCCGTTGTATATTCTTGCTTTCTTTGTTATAGATTAATTGACTGCTTGTGCGTGGGCTTAAGAAATCACTTTTTTAAACTTTTAATGCAAATGGAATTAAATGACTTCCTCAAAGTCACAGGAACAATTGGCATCAAAGCTAAAATTAGACTTTTATTTGCATTTGCTTTTCATACTGTTTGAAAACTGAAAACATGACCTTGGTATTTTTATAGGACATGTATATAACATACCAACTATAGTAGTAAAAGTGAAATAATAACAGGGAGGCAGCAGACAGCAAAGACTTTCTGCCACACTGATTTAGAGCATTATGTGGTATTTATAGTATAACTTCATTCCTACCTCTCTTGGAGGCCTAGAAGCCAGCCATTATTCTCTCATTACATATTTGGTGGGTGTTTTTCTCTCTGAATTTTGAAATACATCGTCAAAATGACACTTGGCTATGCCTAATGGGATACTATAAGTCACTTATTTTTAAAATTAGAAGTTTTGTTTAAAACAGTCCACAATTTCCATAAACAAGTCACTTTTCAAAAGCTCATAAAACTATAATTCTTTTGTAAAAAATCTCTCAGTCAGGTACTCATTGACCTTGTCAAATTTCTTCCCAGTTCAAACTAAAAAGTTCATAGACAGTAAATATGAAATATCACTACTAAGTAGAACATATTAAAAAAAAAGGAGCTTATCTATATTTAAGGTCACCCATTTTAGAGAATTAAACTTTTAAGTTACATCAGACAAATCCATTACATAAAAAGTTTTAAGCAATGAAATCTTACTTATTATGAATACATGATCACAGAGGTTTAAAGGCACAGAACTAGATAAAACCTTTTAAAAAATCAGTTGAAGTAGCATTTCTAGAATCAAAAGGGGACATGGAAAATTATCTCTCTCACCTCTCTTTATATGAATGAAGAAATAAAGTATCAGAAAAGATAGGGCTTTCCTGTGATCACTCAGGAAAATTCCCAGTCTCTTAATTCCCTGTCTAGTGCTTTTCTCTGAACTATAGTGGTAGCGTAGAGCTTTGTAAGTTTTATGATATCCCTGCCCCCTCCCCGACCCTATGGCTGTTCCTTTAGCCTAGACAAGTTGGAGCTTTCTTATACACAGTGTTCACGGAGAGAAGAAATGGCAATCAAAAAAAAGTCAATTCTTGGAGTTCCCATTGCGGTTCAGCAGGTTAAGACCCTACTAGTATCCATAAGGATGAAGGTTCGATCCCTGACCTCGCTCAGTAGGTTACGGATCCCTCATTGCTGCAAGCTATGGAGTAAGTCACAGATGTGGCTTGGGTCTGGTATGGCTGTGGCTGTGGTGTAGGCTGGCAGCTGCAGCTCCAATTTGACCCCTAGCCTGGGATCTTCCATATGCTATAGATGCAGCCCCCCAAAAAGACAAAAAAAAAAAAAGTCGATTCTTGGTTTGGGGGTTTCATAAGATACTGGAATGAGACAAAAAATTTGGAATGATGCAAAATGATGTGAAGAGCAAGACTCTTTGACGCCAGCTGGATAAAGATTATCTGAGGAGTTCCTGTTGTGGTGCAGTGGAAACGAATCTGACTAGGAATCATGAGTTTTGGGTTTGATCCCTGGCCTCATTCAGAGGGTTAAGAATCTGGGGTTGCTGTGAGCTGTGGTGTAGGCTGGCAGCAGAAAGCTTAGCCCGATTTCTGGAAAGGGACCACGTGACCTACTTTTCTTTAGCTAAATGCCCAGGGGGATAGGGTGCCATGGAAACTCGGGATGCCATGGGGAGGTCCATGAGTAGATGGAATCCATGTCCTCAGCCACTGGAGAGGAAGCGAATTTCCACCAGCTCTGGCTTTCATGACTGGGGTGTAGAAGCAATGTTGGGCACACAGACCCCAAACAGCATCACTGAGTTCTCCATCCTGCTCTTCCTCATGGCACCCATGGAGTGAGGCCCTGCACCCAAGATGGTTGGACATGACACAAAGTGGGAGAGTCAGGGGGTCTGAGGTTGTGAATGAGGACGGGTGCAGCAGCGACCTACAACAGGGATAGCTGAGGACTGAAGGAGAGATTGAGGCCAGGGTACCTCAGGAACACTAGTGTGGATGTTTTCCCCCAATCCAGGCCTTCCCACATCTCAACACCCTGTAAATTCAGGAAGTAGAAGGGAGGTGAAGGTGGGGATAGGAGACCACACTATATGGGCTGAGATCAAATTTCCAGTCATTTGGTGAAATGGGGAAATAGAAATGAACAGTGACAACAAAATAGAGATATTTCTTGTTATAAAAGGGATTGTGGGTGAGTTTTTTTGCCTGCTATAAATATTACTGCTTATTTGGCATGAGTGTATTTTCTCCAAGTGGCAAAAGAGTTGCTTTTCTGAATTCAATTTAAAAAATAATTTAATCCAATTAGTTGACATGTAAAATGGCCTTAAATAACACTTTAGGAAAAATGGCAACTCCTCTGTTAAATGAAAAACTGTTGTGAAGAACAATTTATGTCTGAAAATATTTTAATGTAAAACTTGTGTTGGTATTTCACTTTGGACTTGTACGCCAACTCAACCCCCATTCAATCCCTCTTACATCCTGTCTTAGGAAGCTTCCAGAAACACCGTGGCAGTGAGAGCCTCTCGACAAGACCTCCCAGCTTCCTTGGGGAAACACCCACAACTCACCCTCAGCGGAGTACATTATCATTTTCTTATTTAATCCAAATTGCCCTTCTTCCTTTGCAATGTTATTATTTTTCTCCAAGTTCTTGTTATTTACACATTTCAGCTGTTCCCATATTTATTCCTGAAGTACATGCAGTTAACTTTCAGCCAACATTTACAGTGCCCTTGAGGGTTACCATTGGTTTTCAAAAGGCACTGTGGGTCCAGTTCCCTCATCTTGTGTGGGTAGGATCTGGAAATGGCATGCCCTGAAGGTCAAATTCAGGCTTTGGCGTCCCTCTAGGCTCCATCACTTACTGGCTTTGTGTCTTTAAGCAAAATTCTATATGTCTTAGTTTCCTCATTTATAAAACGAAGATAATGACAGTTCCTATCTCATAGAGGTGCAAGAATTAAATGTAACATATAAAATGCTCAGTATAATTTATGGTAGATAGTTAGCATTCAAAAAAATGTCAACTATCACTATTACATTATCTGGGACAAGAAATTTGTCACATCTCCCCCGCCCCTCATTTTTTTCCTTCCTTTGTGCTATTTATTCCTTAATAAGTGCTTGGTGAATATATTCTGAATGAAACACTTGCTTTCACTTTTTGGTTCTATAAACTTTATTTATTTATTTAAGGGCTGCACCCACAGCATATGGTAGTTCCTAGGCTAGGGGTCGAATTGGAGCTGTAGCCACTGGCCTATACCACAGCCACAGCAACAGTAGATCCAAGCCTCATCTGCTATCTACTCCACAGCCCACAGCAACGCCAGATCCTTAATCCACTGAGCAAGGCCAGGGATCAAACCTGTGTCCTCATGGATGCTAGGCAGATTCCTTTCTGCCTAGCCACGGTGGGAACTCCTGTCCTATAAACTTTAATTAAACCAATGTGCGAGACAGCATGATAGTAGACAAGAAATGGATAAAATCTTACAATGTAGGAGAGACTTAATTAGTACTTCACATTTGCACATGTTGGCTGGGAAGGGCCACTGGAGAATCACTGAGGGCTTCCTGTAGGAGGCAATCGCTGACTTGAGAGTCAACCAGGGGAAGAATGGTGGGCAGGTCTTTCCAGACAGTGGGAAGTGCCTGGAACACAGGAGGAAACAACATGAAGACATGGTGTGTGAGCTAAAAAAAACACATTTGACATTTGCAGGGCTCAGGGCAAGAGGGCAAATGGCAGCTGCATACCTTATGTCTATTAAGAAGTTAGAAATGAAACTAAAAAACTGACATGTAAAATAAGTTTTATCCCTCTGCTTCACAACTATACCTTCATAACATTCTAGAAGGCTGGGTGGTAAGTTGGAATATTGGAACCTATTAGAATTCCAGGCTAGCAATGAGATGCTGAAGAGAGAGCCAGACTCGGACACGCAGGTATATGTTCTAAGATCTCTGCTCTTCAGGGTGCCGGGTTCTGGTGCCCCCAGTCCTCGTTACAGGTGAGTTGTCCATGTACTAAGGAAAGGAACTTACTCAGAGGTCCTCCTTGTGGACCATGCTAATGAGGTCTGGTCTCCTGAATTCCCTGGACAAATAGCCCAAAGCCCTTCCAGCACCTGTATGTGTCTCTTCCCTGTTTTTATGCTCTGAAGGATAGACCATGATCTTGAGCAGGTCTGAAGTGGGTTGGTTGAGGGGCAAATGTGAGCATTATTGCCAAAAAAAGGGAAGGTTGGGAGTTCCTATCATGGCTCAGTGGTAAGAAACCCTACTAGGATCCGTGATGATGATCCCTAGCCTCGCTCAGTGGTGATCTGACATTGCTGTGAGCTGTGGTGTAGGTCGCAGATGAGGCTCAGATTCCATATTGCAGTGGCTGTGGCTGGCAGCTGTAGCTTGGATTTGACCCCTAGCCTAGGAACTTCCATATGCTATGGGTGTTGTCCTGAAAAGACGAAAGAGAGAAAGGAAGAAAGGAAGGAAGGAAGGAAAGAAGGAGGAAGGAAAGAAGGAAAGGAAGAAAAAGAACTAAAGAACGAAAGAACGAACGAAGGAAGGAAAGAAAGAAAGAAAGAAAGAAAGAAAGAAAGAAAGAAAGAAAGAAAAGGGAAAGGAAGATAGGTGATGGGTTACAATTTAGAGGACAGACCAAGTGTCAAGAGAAAATAAAATAGAGGTAGAGAGGCCAGTTTGGAAACAGTTCAAACAGTTGAGAGATGAAGCTGAGTTTTGTGGAGATGAGAAGATGTATCAATACATGTTTAGAAGGTCAAATTGATAGCAGTTATTGATTGTTCAGAGATGGGGCCGGAAGAGTGTGAGAGATGGAAGACAGCCAGGCCTAGAGGGTAACTCCCATGTTTTGCCTCTGTAGCTGTGTGTTGGTTTTTTATTGTTGTCACAACAAATTACTCCCCCAACCTAGCTCACTCACAAATTTAGCTGTTTAAAACAACACCCATTTATTATCTCAAAGTGCATCTCAGCTAGGTCCCTATTTAGAGTCTTGTAAGACTGGATTCCGTTCCTTCCGAAAGGTTCAAGGATGAAATCATGCCTCCAAGCTTTTTCAGGTTGTCAGTTAAATTCAATTCCTTGTGGTTAAAGCAGAGGCCCCCATTTCCGTGCTGGCTGCATGGTGGGGGCTGGTCTTTGCTCCTAGAGGCCTCCCTGAATTCCTTCTTGAGCTTTCCATAAGACCCCTCCAGCAACAGCGGGTGGGGTTCCTCATGCTTTGAATCTTTCCAGCTTCCTTTTTTTTGCATGTCTCTGCTGCATTTCTCTCCTGCTTTCCTCTTCTGAAACTAGAAGAAATGATTCTCCACTTTGGAGTACTCATGGGATTAGATTGGACCCATCCTGATAATCTGGAATAATCTCCCCTCTCAAGGTCCTTAACCTTAACCACATCTGCAAAGTCCCTTTTGCCATGTTACTCAGTATATTCGCAGGTTCCAGGGAGGCAGAGGGGAGAATTGTTCAGGGAGCCCTTCTGCCATTCTGTCTACCCTAGACTATTAAAAAGCTTCTGGAATTATTTAGTCGAACCAACCTGCTCATTCCACAGTTTTTCATTGTCTAAGGCCAATTAGCTGGTTGGTGGCAGAAACTGGGTGCTTCTGGGTCCAGGTTTTTGATTTCTCATCCAGGCCATTCATGACCACACCAATCTAGCAGCCCCCGACTCTACCTCCCTCAACCTCACCCAGCTGCTCTCTGTTTAATCACCTTGTTTATTTCCTTCACTGAATCCATGAGACCCTCAAGTAATTGTACTAGTTGCCTTATTTATTGGTTATCGCCTCTCACAAGTGTTTAAGCTCCCAATTCAGCTACAACTTTAAAATAAGGATTTTGTCTGTTTTGCTCACCATCGAAATGACTGTGCTGCAAACAGTGTTTGGTTCACTGGCAATAAATGCTTGTTGAATGAATAAATGAATGAACAGTGATAAGATTTGACCTAAGGCGATGTCTTCAGAAAAAGACCTGCTGTTACAGTCCAGAATTTTTTCAGTATTCACATTGTTGTTAAAATCCAAGGCATGTTCAGTCATCCTCTGATTCTTTTGGCAAACCCTCTTGATTTCAAATGTGCCTTTCCAGCATACCCTCTCAAACGATAATATCAACATCCAAATCAGTTGAGCTTGACTGTGGTTGGATCTTCCCTAGACAATGTATATAAGTTGTGTGTGCAGAGTGGGCCAGTTCAACCTTTCACTATGATTAATACATCTTCTATGAGTGATCCCATTAAAATAAATCAGCAATATTAAGGCATAATATTGCTTTATAGTAATGAGTTTACTAGAGCCAGCTGGACATTTGCATATGTTCATATTTCCTACAGCGTTGTGTTACAAATTTAAACCATACTTGTCATATGGGTTGGAAATAACTCAAGAGGTCATGCTGTCCACCACCTCATTTAAATTACGAGTATATGAAAACTATCCATAAAGTCAGCTGAATAGATGTTTCTTAAATAGCCTCCAAAAAAATGTTTCCTTACTAAAACCCCCAATGCACAACTATTAATCAAGAATATTCTAAGGCTTAACTTTTCTTTTTTGCATTTTTTTAAAACTGCATCAACTTAATTATCCTTTGGAGAACAGAGTAACATCAAGATAATGTATATCCTTCCCTCTTTTCAGGCTTCCATGGTAGATGAAAGGTATAAAGTTAGTTTTTATTCACTGGCTTCTTTTTTTTTTTCTTTTTAGGGCTGCATCAGCAGGATATGGATGTTCCCAGGATAGGGGTAGACTCAGAGCTGCAGCTGCTGGCCTACATCACAGCCACAGCAACTTGGCATCCAAGCTTCATCTGCTACCTACACCACTGCTCATGGCAAACACCGGATCCTTAACCCACAGAGTGAGGCCAGGAATCAAACCTGCATCCTCATGGATACTAGTCGGATTTGTTTCCGCTGTGCTGCAATGGGAAGTCCCACTGGGATTTTTTTTTTTTTTTTTAAGGATTGTCTCCATAGTCTTCGAACTTACCCCTCATTGATAAGACCTCTAGGTGAACACAGTGTTTGAATGCAGTCCTGATCAATGGTGTGTGGTGAAGAGGTGCCTTCTCCTTTTTCTATACTACCTTCCTCAAGAAACACATTGCTTTTCTGATCTCTTCTTCTTCTTGGGGTCTTCTGTGGCTTATAAACTGAGAGTAGTGCCTGAAGTGAGTTCTAAGTGCATTTAGGTATGAATTAATTTCAAATATACTCCAGAAGCATTAAGACAAAATCTCCATAGTTGGTTGGTCAGTACCTCCTTGACTATCTGATCTCTGTGGTCCATGTTTTCCTTGTGTACAGGCCAATTTTTACATCAGATTTTTTTTTTTCAGCACCTGAGATGTATGGAAGTTCCCTGGCCAGGGATCAAACCCACACCTCTATGGTAACCCGAACTCCTGCAGTCAGATCTTTAACCCACTGCACCACAGTGGGAACTCCTAAATAAGATTTTTAAATGCAAGTTTTCTGCCTTTGGCCTCCAACACATTTCTGATTTTCTTTTAGTGGGTATGTGCTCAGACACAGAAACTCATTTTATTACAGAAATGTACACAGCTTCATGTAGGGTGGGATCTCATTACAAAGGAGCTCCTGGAGGATATCAAGGATGGGGCAGTAATGCTGGAATTTGAGTGTGGTATTGCCTGGTACTTCTGTGGTCTTTTCGGGGAGTTGAGGCTGTACCTGTGGCATGTGGAAGTTCCAGGACCGGAATCCAACCTGCACCACAGCAGTGATCCTGGCCACTGCAGTGAAAACTGCTGGATCCTTAACCCACTGGGCCTGGAACCTTCAAAGTCTTAATGGGCCTCTCCAAGGAGTTTTTCACAAGCAGAGATTCAAACTGGTTTCTTTAAAAAAAAAAAAATAATAACATTTTTTAAAAAAATTGAAGTATAGCTGATTTACAATGTTGTGTTAGTTTCAGGTATATAGCAAAGTGTTTCAGTTACATATATATGTGTGTATACATATGTATATACACATACATATTCTTTTTCAGATTATTTTCCTCTTAAGGATATTATAAAATATTGAATATAATTCCCTGTGCTATATAGTAGTTCCTTGTTGGATATCTATTTTATATATAGTAGTGTAGAGTATATTAATCTCGAACTCAACCTCCTATTCCTAACTTACCCTTCTGGTAACTGTAAGTTTGTTTTCTATGTCTGAGGGTGTATTACTGTTTTGTACATAAGTTCATTTGTATCATTATGCTTTTAGATTATATGTATAAGTGATGTCATATGATGTTTCTCTTTTTCTGTCTGGTTTAGTTCTCTTCGTATGATAACCTCTATGTCCATCCATGTTACTGCAAATGGCATTATTTCATTCTTTTTTATGGCTGAGTAGTATTCCATTGTACATATGTAGTATTCCTCCTCCATTCATCTGTCCATGGACATTTAGGTTGCTTCCATGTCTTGGTTATTGTAAATAGTGCTGCAATGAGATTTCAGGTTTGTCTGGAGCTCTCCTTCCTGGACACAGGTCTTTTCTTCTTCTAATTACAAGTTGCTTTTTTATAGCTCTGCCTTCTACAGAGGTGCCTTGCTACTACATACTGTTAAAGACAATGGTAAAAAGCAAGTAATGCCGGGCTTGCCATTAGTGGGCTGCAGCAATAGTCACTAATCCATATGATGCTTACCCAGCTTAGCGTAATGTACAGAGGGAAAGGGAGAGGGGTATCTCAGCAACATCCACAACCCTAAGGTCCTCTCCCATTGCTATTGCTGCTGGCCTTTCAGATGTCCCTTAGTATGGATTGCCACTACAATATAAACAGATATAACTGTTATTTCCCTTTTCAAATGGCATTAATTTAGACTTTATTAGGTCTCACTATTTTAAAAAATATGAGCTTGTTACAATTTTATACACAATGAAATTTGTTGTTGTTGTTGTTTGTTTTTTGCGTTTTTGTCTTTTCCAGGGCTGCACTCGCAGCATATGGAGGTTCCCAGGCTAGGGGTCTAATTGGAGCTGTAGCTGTCAGACTACGCCACAGCCACAGAAACGAGGGATCCGAGCCGCGTCTGCGACCTACATCACAGCTCACGGCGATGCCGGATCCTTAACCCACCCAGCGAGGCCAGGGATCGAACCGGCAACCTCATGGTTCCTAGTCGGATTCGTTCACCACTGAGCCACGATGGGAACTCCCACAATGAAATTTTAATTCTTGTGTTGCCCCTTTGAATGACAATGTGTCCTGATGATATAATTTTGTTTGACCCCAAATCTAAAGAAATCTGTGCCTTATTGTGTAAATATTCTGAATTCTCCATATACCATTTCTGTAGAAGTGTCTGATTCAAAAGACATGGAAAAGAGTATAGTAATTCTCTTCCTAAATCCTTATACTTTTTTTTCCCTGGGAAGTTAGTGAAGCTTTTCCTACATTTTGTATATGGTTGAGCAGTTACTACTTAGAAGTTTTGCTTTTGTTCAATATTTACAGCTCATCCTAACATATGCCAATACTGACTTTCTTTTATGCAACTTCAGGGCTGTGTGCCCAGATCTGGAGTGGTGCTTGTTATCAAAAATATACCCCTTAGGAATATCTGATATATGGTTTCTTTGTAAATAATATCAGCCCCTTTAAAACCAGACTCTCTTCTATTGGCTAGATAAAATATACATTAGAAAATGCTTATGCATTCTTTATGTAGCAACAATGAGCTAGTTGCTTACAGTTCCTAATCTCCCCAGAATATGTGCAAGGATATGAGATGGATAAACATATAGACACAGCAACACGTCATAAAACCCCCATGAACCACGATTTAGTATATTACCAGTTATATGTCACTATTTCTTATTGCTATACTTTTTTTCTGTACCTCATGGCTTTCTTATACCTTCATGCCTTATCAGAGAGTCTGGTCAATTAGATTAGATTAAAAAAGCTATTGAGGGGTTCCCGTTGTGGCTCAGTGGTAATGAACCCGACAAGGATCCATGAGGACATAGGTTCGATCCCTAGCCTCGCTCAGGATCTGGGGAAGCTGTGAGCTGTTGTGTAGGTCAGATCTGGCGTTGCTGTGGCTCTGGCATAGGCCAGCAGCTGTAGCTCCAATTGGACCCCTAGCCCGGGAACCTCCATATGCTTGAAATCTGGAGAATTGTGTAAATAGAACAAAATATTTTTACCCTGTTGATAAAAAAGTTGGGACAATATTTTCTTTCTGAATCAACTGATAATCCAGTAGTGTTTTCAAGCATTTTAAAAGATAAGATAAAGTATTAGGAAGAAACTGTATAGTCATTTTCCAAGAAGGATAAATATATTAATATGTGTAGTATAAAAAAGAGAAATACTTAATACTTATTTTCAATAACTGCATTAAACAAATGACTGGGGAATTCCCATTGTGGCTCAGTGGGTTAAGACCTGACATAGTCTCCTTGAGGATGCAGGTTCTATCCCTGGACTTGCTCAGTGGGTTAAGGATTTGGCATTGCCATAGCTGCAGCATAGGTCCAAAATGGTGCTCAGATCCCGAGTTGCTGTGGCTGTGGTGTACGCCAGCAGCTGCAGCTCTGATTCTACCCCCACTCTGAGAACTTCCATATGCCGAAGGTGTGGTCTTCAAACAAACAAACAGGCAAAAAAACAAATGACTGAAAGAATAACAAGCTGTCTTGTGCTCTCTTGTGCAATTCTGAAAACTTGCACATGCAAATGAGTTGCTTTAAGAGTAGAAAGGCCTGAAGTGAGAAGAGTTGGGGCTGGATCTTGGGAAATAGGAGTTAACTGGGCTCTAGCTTCTGGTAAGTGCAGATAGCTGTGGATGGGCAGGAGATGGGAGCATACGAGTGATATGGTGTCGACTGAAAGAAAAAAAAAAAACAAAACCCCAGGACCTAAAAATTGAGAATTATATTTTATTTAGTGAATTTTCTGAGGCCTTAACTCCAGAAGGCAGCCTCTGAGAAAGCTCTGAGGGACCACTCCAAAGAGGTAAGGGAGGACCCAGGGTATGTGGGAGTTTTGCAACAAAAATCAGGTAGCAAAAGTACTAAATTACCATTAATTAAAGAAAATCAGACACCTCAAGTTAATGAATTTACTGCTTTTCTATATATGGGAAGATGCAGGGGTCTGGGCTCGCTAAAATCATTCCTTTGATAGAACTTTAACTGTCTAGGGTCTGCTTTTCCCCATCCTGAATCCCCTCAGGGTGCACCCATGGGGGCAGCTGCAGTGGCTGCTGGCTTGAGGGTCGAAATATCCCTTATTGACTGATATGACAGGCAAGATTTTTCATCCACATTGGCTTCTAACACTGCCAATTGAATCCTGGGGGGCTGCAGCCCCTGGTTTGTGAGCCCTTCCCATGCAAAGCTGAACATATTTTTATCCCTCCTAGAGCACTTGGTACACCTTATATCCCAAGGTTCATAAAGCCAACAACCCAGTGGGCACAATTTGTATCAGAAACAACATTAATGATGGAGGATAATGTGAGAAAAAGAATGTAGGTATGTGGGACTGGGTCACTTGGCTGTACTGGAGAAAACTGACGGAACACTGTAAACCAACTATAAAGGAAAAAATATGTCATTAAAAAAAAAAAGAAACAACATTAGAAATGAATAAAAAGGGACGCTGAGATTGTGAGGCATCAGTACACCCGTGAGTGTTAGCGCGCATCATTCACCTGGATGTTGAGGGTATTGGTTTGTGTTTTTCTATGGGGAGCTACAGGGGTCAAGCCTCACGCATCAGAGTCAAGAGCGGATCTCATATGAAAGAGAAGGTTATTCTTTCTGTCCATCACCAGGGGGAGATGGATCCTAAGATAGGAAGGAGAAAGTGAGAACAGGTGAGTGAGGGAAGTCAGACTTTGGGGGACTTGGGAATCCATAACTGAGTTCCCCCTATGAGGAAATCCTTGACCTTTAATAACTATGGCTCCTTGGATCCTGGAGTAAACAGAGACTGCGATTTTCCTGGGCTGAAAACTCTCAGAAGATTTTGTTGACTTGATTATACTTGTGTGCATTCTAGGAACAGGCCATGGGTGGGTCAAAAATCCTTCTAAAGGATTCCTCTTCTTTCTCTCATGCACACTTGGGCCAAAACAAAAAAACAAAACAGACAAACAAAAAGCAAAAAAAAAAAAAAACCAAAAAACAAAACCCTTCACTCTGTTCAGTACTTTCCAATTTTCTCTCAATTCCTCACTCACCCAGTTACCATTCTAGCACACATCCCATAATAAGCAGCACGTGTGTTATCAGCAGAGATAACAGTGTGATACTGGCCATCAATTTGGCCTCTGAGATTTTTCTTATCTTTTTTTCTTGTGCGCTTTCAGAATCTTATTACAGAGAACACATGTCCTTGACCATTGGAAATATTTCCAGATAAATCTGCACCTGAGTATCTTTGTACTTAAGATGTCTCCTGGGTTCTGCCTCGTGTCCCACATCAGTAAATCAGATGGTGATCAAAATCCCATTTATCTTACACGCTGACTAGGCAAAATGCAAAGGCAAAGGTTCTAAGGGAAGAGAGAATGCAGCTTATTTATCACTGTTCCGAAGGTACAGTGGGGACAGCAGTGGGGACAAAGGGGTTGCGGGCTGGATCTAAAGAACATAAGGAAGAGGAACCAATTCAGATCTTCCTGCTTAAGCTGCAGACCAGCAAAGCCCTCCAGTTCCAGGAGAAGCCCACCTTATCACTGCTTCAGGGTCTGGAAGCGTGTTGACACCTGTGGCAGTGGGGTTCGAAGCCTGGCAAGAAGAAACCCAAGCAGGATGTCTTTTTCCTTCCTGGGGTCTCATGCAGATACAGATGCAAATGCAGAGGAGAGGTTTGGGCAAATGCAGCAAACCTCTCAGCTAGAAGAGCAATTCGGTATCACATGTTCTAGTGTCTAGAGCCAGGCATTCTCTGGGTTTATTTCTCTTGTTTTCACTTTTTATCCTGTAGTTAGTTCTCAGGCAAGCCTGAACATCAGGATTAAATGCCAAGTGAGATGCTTCATAAGCCTCCATGGTCTTAGGCCCTATTAGGCCCCGCTGTAGCCCTGCTATATCTTATTTTCTCTCAAGTCTCTTGAGAAATCTCAAGTCCAAGATTCAATTCTATTATGGGTTAAATTGCATTTCTTCTCCAAAAAAAAAAAAAAAAGAGGAGAACTTGGTGTTGTCACCCCTGGGACCTCAGAATGTGGCCTTATTTAGAGACAGGTTCTTTCACAGAGCTAATCAAATTCAAATGAGGTTATAAGCATGGGCCCTAATTCCATACGACTTATGTCCTTATAAAAAGAGGAAATTCGGATACAGAAACAGACCTGCACAGGGGAAGGACACTATGGAGGGATAGAGGGTGGACACGGCCATCTGCAAGTCAAGGAGACAGGCCTTGAAAAGCTCTTTCCCTCACAGCCTCAGAAAGAACGAACCCTGATTTTCGATTTCTTGCCTCCAGAACTATGAGAGAATAAGTTTCTGTTGTTCAATGCCCCCCACCACCAGTTTATAGTACTTAGGAAATGAATACAAATTCTGTTGAAGATTGCTCTCTATGGCCAACTTGGTTCCAAGCAGAGAAAGATTTTATGGTCATAAGCCCAGTCTACTTCCACAGAGGTCAGAAACAACTCCTAGATCCATCAGCCCAGGGACTGTCTCCTCCTGCATAAGGTGGAACTGTGTACGGGGAACTAGGGAGCTGCTATTGGATCCCTTGTTTGTCTTTTTTTTTTTTTTTTTTCTCCTTGGCCCAACCCGGGGAACTTTGCCGGCCAGGGATCTAACCTGTCCAGCAGTCATGAGCTGCACCGCAGCTGCTGCAATGTGGATCCTTAACCCTCTGTGCCACACGGGAACTTCCATGGATAACCTCGTTTGTCTTGAATGGGCAGATTCTGAGGAGTCCTGGAGGTATCTTGTTTACTTTCATTTTCTTGGTAAACATATTCAGAAAACGATTTGAGTAAAAGGTGAAAGATTTATACGATATAAAGAGAAACCAGAGTATTGGGAACTATGTCTAGATACTCATATTGCAACAGAACAAAGAGTGGGGAAAAAAAAAATGTATACATGTAAGGATAACTTGATCCCCTTGCTGTATAGTGGGAAAATTAAAAAAAAAAAAAAAAAGATTTGATTTCTCAGAACCTTGGTTTTCCTGCCTACAAGAGGGTTAAAATTCCTTCTTCTAGGTATTCATTTGGCTGCAATCAAATAGCGAGTGTAACCTGCCTCCCATCTACCAGGAACTCAATGCATCTTACTTCCATTTCCCTTCTGTTCCTCATTCCCTGTAGACCAAATTTAATGAGCACTCAAAACAGAAACACCTCTCAGTGAATCAAACTCCTCTTTTATGAATGAAGGGAATGTTAGCATTTACTTTGACTTTGTAGGGTGTTTGTGTGGATGAGATGAATGCTTGCATGTGAAGCATGTAGCACTAGGTCAGGGGCCTCAGGGCACCGCATCACTGTTGGCTGGTAGTTTTTCTCCTATCAACATGGAACCGCTAAATCGCAGTGGGAATAAAACTTGCCATTGAATGACATTCATCCATGCATAAAAATGCCAGCAGGCAAAATCTAACATATTAACTAAATTAACAACAAAAGAAGTGATTATTTCCTTAGATGATTTTAGCCTTTACCTAGTCTTCCAGCCACCCTTTATTTTTCTGTGTGAAGGGCTGAACCCAGTACACGGTGCCTATTCAAGATGCATGAGAGATCCTGTGTCTCACCACAGAACCCTCCCAAGTCCCCTCTATGCAATTGCATCTCATACAGAAGAAGCAAAATTCTGATGTGATGGATGTTGCTCCTGATTTCTATGGAGGGAGATTGTGCTGATGATCATACATTTCTCCTTGGTTTGGAACCAGGTTGGCTCCAGAGGTGAAGCACCACTACCCAAAGCAAGATCCTTGAAATGGGATGTCAAGCAAGGTTTCATGTAATTCTCTTAGAAGGTAAATAAATGTGAACATCATTTTTTCAAGTGTCAAATTCTTCCAATTAAAATATTTCTCTTCTTGGAGTTCCCGTCATGGCGCAGAGGTTAACGAATCTGACTGGGAACCATGAGGTTGCAGGTTTGATCCCTGGCCTTGCTCAGTGGGTTAAGGATCCGGTGTTGCTGTGAGATATGGTGTAGGTTGCAGATGCAGCTCGGATCCCACGTTGCTGTGTCTCTGGCAAAGGCCGGAGGCTGTAGTTCCAATTAGACCCCTAGCCTGGGAACCTCCATGTGCCGTGGAAGCTGCCTTAGAAAAGGCAAAAAGATCAAAAAAAAAAAAATTTCTCTTCTTAATGCAATTCTATCAAATGGTGTAGTTCAGAAAATTTTTACATGATTATACTAATTTCCATAATAAAGGTGAGATGGGAAGAATACAAAATAATCTTGAATAAAGAAGAAATGGAGGGGGGAATTCCCGTTGTGGGTCAGTGATAACAAACCGCACTAGTATCTATAAGGTCTCAGGTTTGATTCCTGGCCTCACTCAGTGGGTTAAGGATCTAGCATTCCTGTGAGCTGTGGTGTAGGTCACAGATGTGGCTCAGATCTGGCATGGCTGACTGTGGTGTAGGCGGGCAGCTGCAGCTCTGATTCACCCCCTAGCCTGGGAACTTCCATAAGCTGTGGGTGTAGCCCTAAAAAGACGGGAAAAAGAAGAAGAAGAGGAAGAGGAAGAAAGAGGAGGAGGGGAAGGGAGGAGGTGGAGAGAGAGAAGGGGGGAGGGGGAGAAGAATGGAGGGAAAAGCCTCAACAGCTTTAATCTCAGGAAAACCTGCATATTCAACGTTACATGGCTTTGAAGAAATACTCTAGAAAAAGTAAAGAAAAAAACCTCACTTTTGCTTCAAGTAATCTAAATACTAACCAGAGTAATTAGATAATTAAATCATTCCTCCATTATATGTTTATATTTAGCTTCTATTTAGGCAGGCATCAATATAGCAGGAAACTTGCTAAGTAAAGCAAAGAATGCTGCCCACACAATCATGAATGAATATCATTTGCCATGGGATGAAAATCCCTCATGGGCAGTGTTGTTTAGGCAGTTCTGTCACCATGGGGATGTTAGAATGGAGAACAGAGGGCATCTTGTAAGATCCTCACGTGAGGGAACGGACCTTGCCAACGCCTCTGCAAAGGAAAACATTTAGCATTCTACTTATATAGGCCAATCGTGGACACAACAGAGTTTTATTCTCGTTTAAAGTCTAAAGGCAGCTTCTGTGTTTGAGATCTTCCATACATCGCTCAGTAACCTCAGCATAGACGTTGCTTCCTCATGGAAACTTCTCCTCAGGTTACAAAGTACGTGAAAACAAGAGGGAGGGTGCCAGGGGGGGAAATTCCACTCTAAAGTGGGTTCGCTTGTATAATTTCAACAACAGTGACATTGATCAGATTTACTCCTATGGGAAAGTTACAGGAGATGGAATTATTGCCCCAGTGGTAAAGGCTGACTTCCCCATCTCTATTTTGGGAATAAATACTCTTTAAGAAATCCTTGAAGTGAATGATTAACACACACAGATTGCCAAACAAGACAGGAGATTTGCAGACCCGGGTAGTGGGACTTCCCATCTTCTGGCTTGGCTTACAGGGGCAGCCGTCCCCTCCAGGTCCCACAAGCCCACAATGCATAAGTTCCACCACCA
This sequence comes from Sus scrofa, assembly GCF_054392235.1. Classification (NCBI taxonomy): domain Eukaryota; kingdom Metazoa; phylum Chordata; class Mammalia; order Artiodactyla; family Suidae; genus Sus; species Sus scrofa. Next base: position 52,930,695 of record NC_139393.1, on the reverse strand, counting down.
CCACCACCACCCACCCCAACACCCCCTCCCTGCTCCCCCAGCCCTGCTCCAGCCCCAGAGTGAGGCATTCTGGTCGACCTCAGGTTTCTACTGGTAGTCTACAGAGAAATAATACTTTACAATTCATCTGGATTTGTCTCTGATTTTTTAAAAGAACAATTTCATTCCCGCTAAGAGCGCATTTCCCAGCGTGTTTAAACAGAATGAGGGCAGAGTGGATATAAAATTCTGGAAAGATCACATCTTACATAATTTTGCTGTATGAACTTCCTTATGCACTATTTTCTTTAACCAAGTTTTGTTCTGCACTGGGACCTAAGCTGAGAAACAATGTGAGAATGACTAAACCTTGCCTAGAAAAGGCATCATGATGACAATTTGAAAAGAATACTTAAAATAAAATTAAACCAACCCCGAGGCTCTCCTGAGAGACTGCATGCTTAACTGTAACATGGCTCCTTCTAGTGGCCTAAAAAAGGCTGGGCTTCACACTGCAGGCTTTGGAGACACCCAGCTGGAGTTGGAAAGAGCTCTGATACTCTTAGTCTGTGATCTTGAGGCATTTAACCTCTCGGGGCATCTGTTTCTTCATTTGTAAATTAAGGACAACAAAAGCACCTCCTGTCTAGAGTTGAGAGTATTAAATGAGATGCTACCTGCAAAGGACTTTGAACAGTGCCTATTACATAGGAGGAGTGAAACAAACATTTAACGTGTATTATTCAAAAACAGAGGAAACGAATCTATCAAGAGTGTTATGGACTTCCTAGTAGAAATGCAAAATGTCATTAACCTTGGGAGTATATGTATATATCCAGCCAGTGATGCTGTATGCACTTTGCACTCAGCAATTCTGGACAGGTCTGCAGGGTAACAGAGTTGAGCCCTTCAGAGCTGAGGGAAGGACTAAGAGGAAACCTATGAAGAGACTTCACCTGAGTCATAGAGAAGGACTTAAGGACACAGAGCTGACGTTGAAGAGGGAGAAGAGATCGTGAGAACTACTCATGTCTGCCCCTCAGATATTTGACCTAGCTCCTAAAGAATCCTTCACCAAAAGCTACGGTGTGGCAATAAAAGGACACAAAATCAAACAAAACAGAATGAAATAAGTGGGAAAGGAATTTACTAAAATGTGCTTGGAATGTTGAGTGCAAAATGGCAATCCTGGTCAAGCAGCATTGGCCACGGCGAAAGACATTGACAGGGGCTCTGGAAGATAGAGCCAGCCTTACAGAAAAATCTGTGTCCTGGATGAATCGCTTCAGGACTGGCACTGCACTCGGCTGTAGTGTGGACGTGGTAAGTGGGCACTGGTGCGGCATCATTCTGAAGGCACTGGCAACTTAACTGATGTGGTAGGGGCAGCAGCATCAGAGGAGATATCTACAGGGACCCAGAGCAGGAGGGAAGGAAATGATGGCTGTCACGTGGCCAAAGAGAGGAACAACTGACTGAACACAGGTGAAACCACCACGGCAATTCAGAATTGTCTGTGCTGGTTGCTGCAATGAGCCCCACCCAGAAGAGGCACTTTCTCATCCAGACAGATACCTCTGGTCCAATTTCTGATGCTCATCCAGCAGAAGCTTTGCATGTCTGTTTCCACCAGGGCCACCCACATTAGACAACTTAAGGAGTCCAGGAAGGAATCCCTGTCGGAAATATCTACAACAAGCAAATACTCCTAATTGTAAAGTTTCTCATAGTGCTATAATTAAACTCTCACTTAGGGCTAAAAGTTTGAAGCCTTTACCTAAATGGGACGCTTTGTCTCTGACCCAGGAGTCTCATGCCTTTTGCCAGCACTCAACAAAACTCTGAGAGGCTAATGTGCAAATACGGTAACATCTCAGACCCTTCACAATCCTTGAAAAGGTTTAAGATCGCTACCATTAGGGAAACACAAAACACAAGCGTTACCACAACATATCTGCTAGAGTGGCGGAAGTTAAAAAATAAACTAAAATAGCAAGCACTGGCAAGAATGCAGAGCAGCTAGAATTGGTGAAAATGCAAAAATGGGACATCCACTTTGGAAAAAAAGTATGCAATTTCTTTCTTTTTGCTTTTTAGGGCTGTACCTGCAGCATATAGAAGCTCCTAGGCTAGAGGTTGAATTGGCGCTACAGCTGCCAGCTTATACCACAGCCACAGCAATGTGGGATCCGAGCTGAGTCTGCAAAATGCACCACAGCTTATGGCAACACCGGATCCTTAACCCACTGGGCAAGGCCAGGGATCAAACCCGAAACCTCATGGATCCTAGTTGGGTTTGTTAACTGCTGAGCCATGAAGGGAACTCTTTGCAATTTCCTATAAAGTCAAACACATATATGACTAGCAGTCCCACCTGCTACGGTTTACTTTTAACTTTATATGACATCCATCCATTTATATGCATCCATCCACGCAATGGAATACTGTTTGGCGATACAAAAGGAATAACCATAGAAGCACAGAACAAGTTGGATGAATCTCAAAGTGAAAGAAACAAGTCTCGAAAGATTACATACTGTAGGATTTCATTTATATGACATTCTCACAAAGGCAAAATTATAGGAAGAGAGACTGGATCAGTGATTGACAAGGGATCAGGATGTGGGACAATTGGGACTATAAATGGATGATATGAAGGAGTTTTTCTTAGGGTGATGGAACTCTTCAGTGTCCTGATTGTGGCAGTGATTACATGAGTCTATCCATGTGTTGAGTCATAAAACTGCATAAAACAAGTTTCCTGTATACTATTTTAAAAAATAAAATGATAATTTTACTAAAATTCTTACCAATGTAATCTTACCCACCATTTCACATGTTTCTGAACAATGCATTTTTTTTAGAAATAACTAATGTGTTGCAAAATGCACAGATCTTAATGGTACAGATGAGCAAGTTTTGACAATTTGGAATGTAATTCTAGATCTGTTTCTTTTGAGAAACATAGCTTTTTATTGTCATTTTCTCATCATGAATGTGACTATAGTTCATCGCATGATGCTATGACATATTTTCCTTCTTATTCTGTTCATCCTATATATGCTATCATTTACTCAACAGTACAAGGAAACAGTTTTAGTTAATTTATCACAGCTGAATGCATACTTTAAGGTACTATTTTACTTTTTCTGTTTCATCCATAATAAGACTCTACACTTTAATTATTTTTAATGCTCTAAATATATTGACATTATGTTAGTTTATGGAAAGAGTTTAAGAGGTTGCACTAAAACTTGAAAAACTCAGTGTTCAGCATAGGGATTGTTCAACCAGCTGTAATGAAGTATAATGAAACATAGTAATAAGCCTTTTTAAATACAAATACATGGCAAAAAAAAATTTTTTTTTGCCGTTTCTTGAGCCAATCCCGAGGCATATGGAGGTTCCTAGGCTACGGGTCGAATCGGAGCTTCAGCCACCTGCCTACACCAGAGCCACAGCAATGCAGGATCCGAGCCGCGTCTGCAATCTGCACCACAGCTCACGGCAATGCCAGATCCTTAACCCACTGAGCAAGGCCAGGAATCGAACCTGCAACCTCATCGTTCCTAGTCAGATTTGTTAACCACAGAGCCATGACGGGAACTCCAAAACAAATCTTTAAGCATATTTTATCTTTTCGTATCTGTGATTCAAATATACTGATAAAATGTTATGTGTTTGGAAAAATTTATCTCAAAATATATGTCAATACAAATATCAGGAAGTTTTTACAAAGAATCTGGATGACAGGTGAAACTAAGTATATTACTAAGGCGGAAAAGCACATTTCAGAAGAGCACATTTTTTTTTTTTTTTTATAGCCACACACATGGCATATGGAAACTCCTAGACTAAGTGTTGAATCAGACCTGCCGATACAGGCCTAGGCCACAGCCACAGCAACACCGTATCTGGGCTGCATCTGGAATCTACATCACAGCTTGCGGCAATGCTGGATCCTTAACCCACTGAAGGAGGCTGGGCATTGAACATGCATCCTCATGGACACTATGTCAGGTTCTTAACCTGCTGAGTCACAACAGGACCTCCCAGAAAAGTACCTTTAATATGGCTTTTTTTTTTTTTTTTGGTTACAATATGTACACTAACCTATTTAATCATAATAACCATATGGAGAAGATACTGTTATTATAACACTTATTTACAGATGTGGTTAATGAAGTACAAATACATTTTTTTGAATTATCAAGCATAGATTTGCTAAGCTCATGTAACTTAAAAAGATCATTGAGGAAAACGATAATGAGATACCGCTACACACCCATTAGAATGGTTAAAATCCAAGACACTGGCAGTATCAATTTCTGGTGAGGATGCAGAACTATAGGGAATCATTCATTGCTAATGGGAATACAAATGGTACGGCCACTTTGAAAACAGTTGGGTGGTTTCTTACATAGCGAATTATGGTCTTACCATATGATCAGCAATCACACTCTAAGGCGTTTGTAGGATTTATATAGATATGCCACCCTTGAGGTAGTCTGGACAGCACCTAGTGACTTGCAAAGAAAACAGTATGGGAATAGGATGGGGGAAGAGTAACTCTTACAGTGGAAAAACTTAACAAACACTACCTCGGCCAGATGAAGGTCAACATCACAGTGATAAGTCATGTCAAGAGTGTGTTCCTTTCATCTGATGTGTTGAAAATGGCACTTGACCTCTGTGGTCTTCCTCCCCCAAATCTGTAACTTCCCTCTGGTCATAACTTGACCTATCACACGGATCTCAGCAGATGGACAGTTTACAAACTCCCTGAACAGAACACCTCGGAAGGATGAAGATCATCTAAAACAAAGCCTGAGCAATGGTCACAGCCAAGAGGAGACATGATGACTAAATAGAAGGTAGTATCGTAGAAAAGAAAAAGTGCATTAGATAAAAACTAATGAAATCTAAATAAAGCATGAGCTTTTGATTAGTCCTTCAACTCAGTGGAATGGTCTTTCATTGTGTGTGTGATACGGTCCTCCTGTCTGCTTGCTCTTTCTCACCAGAATTCATTTTCATCAGATGCTGGATAACCTGGACTAATCTTCCAATTTTCTTATCTTTCTTCTTCTTCTTTTTTTTTCCTACATGTTTGTGGGAATGGGAATTGGTGCATCCACTATGGAGAACAATATGGAGCTTCCTTAAAAAACTAATTATAGAACTACCATATGATCCAGCAATCCCCTTCTTGGGCATATATCTGAAGAAAACAATAATTCAAAAAGATACATGCACCACACCTCAATGTTCATTGCAGCACCATTTACAGTAGCCAAGACATGGAAGCAACCAAAATGTCCAGGGACAGAAGATGTGGTACATACAGATAATGGAATATTATTCAGCCATAAAAAGAAGTGAAATAATGCCATTTTCAGCAACATGGATGGACCTAGAAATTATCATACTAAGTGAAGTAAATCAGAAAGAGTGAGACAAATATTATATGAGATCACTAATATATGGAATCTAATAAAAATGATACAAAAGAACTTAGAAACTGACTCAAAGATTTTGAAACCAAATTTATGGTTATTACCAAATGGGAAATAGGAGGGAGGAATAAATTAGGGGTTTGGGATTGACTATACACACTACTATATATAAAACAGATAGGTAACGGTCAGGGAAATCTACCCAATAGTCTGTAAATACCCTATATGGGAAAAAAAGAATGGCTATATAGATATTTATTATTGATTCATTTTGCTGTACACCTAGAAGTAATACAACTTTGTAATTCAACCATATGCCAATAGAAAAAAAAAATGCATTTTTTTAAGTACCCGAGTAACTGGGATTTCAACCCAGGCAATCTGATATATCAGGATAAAATTCTGCTAATCCAGCCACTCTTTTTTTTTCTTTTTTTTTTTAGAAGAGGGTGACTTCACAGAGTTAACATAAAAATGAAAAAAGATATAGAGCAAGTTTATCAATATGCAATTTTTAAAATTTTTAACCAACACAATTATGAAAGTGTACATATGTTTTATAATCAATAACTTGCAGCATGATAATCCTTAAAGCATGGCCAAAAAAAAATATATATATATATCTAACTCAATGGCCAAGAGAATCATTAGTAAACATTGGAGCCTATTTTAGCCAGACGCAAATGAATTTGTAGTCAAAGAAAAAGGTGATCAAATAGCTTTAAAAGAACATAAATAGCTATAATAATTTTTTTTAAAGACAATGAGAACTAAATAGGAACCCATTCAAACAAGCACAACCGTTTTACAATTCTTTCGCATTTTAACCGTGAAGAAATTTAGTGACAGGACCAAACCTGTTCTTTAACCAGTCAAGCAAGTAAAAATTACGATCGATACTGTAAAGAGAAAAATCTAACCCCAGCATTTCTGGCCTTGAGAATGAAGGTGATTCTTGGGTAACAAGCAGGCAATCTCTTTGATCAAAGATTGAACACTTCCCAGCATCTAATTTAGCACTTTCTGAGATCTCGCATTAAACACGGCAGTTAGCCTGTCTGCCTATTCACTTCTTTCCACCTTCAGAATGGGCTGAAAAATAATGGATGTCTCAGGAAAAACTCCTGGCAGGCATTTCCAAAGGTGCAGCATCTCTGTACTCTACTGGGAAAATAATGGAATTCAGACCCTCTTCTGGCTTGCTCTTTTCAATTTTCTACAGAATAACCTATTGTACATATAAACTGGAGTCCTCCTCCTATAACCTGAATGAGCCTGGGTTCAACTAGATTCTTTGAGAAAGACGGCTTTCCTCCTCTGCCTCCTTCCCTCCCCAGAACCCGGGCAGCACCTGTCGCTGACCTGTTCAGTCTTTTACTTTAACGATACTGGGAGAAGCTCCTTTATTTCAGGCCTTTATGAAGAGAAAGGAAGTGGATGGTCGCTCATGAACCTCTCATACATGATCAACCATATGACACACTACATAGTTAACCTTGGCATTAGCATATTTAAAACAAGTTACAAATCCCACGGAAGGCTGTTCTTGTTTTAACCCCTATCTCTCTTTACAAAGCAACTGGTGCATAGATCCTGAAGCAGAGGTGACTAAGAGAAAAGTCTTTGTTCTCTTCCTGTCCTGACGCTCTTCATTTTCAGCCTTCCTGCTTTTATGACCTGCATTAATCATCTTCTGGAGACTATATTGGTTAATTTACCATACTGGTCCTTTATCAGGACTTCTCTCCTAATGGCACAGTGATATCAGGCTTTTTGATGGCAAATGATCAAAGTTCAAATGTCAGATTCTCTGCTCACCGGGTATGTGAAACAAAAAATAAATCTCTCTGTGCCTCATTTTTCTGGTCTGTAAAATGGAGATAATATAATCTGCCTCATGAATTTATGGTGGGAATTAAATGAGTTGGACTGTAGGAGAGGTTAGCAGCCCAGGACTGCATGGGCCCTGCAGAAACTTGAGCCATTTAGTCACCACATTGTGAACCACCTCAAACCTATTAATAACCAGAGATCTGAGGAGCAAGGGCCTGTGGAAGGAAAACTGTAAAGGGAAGAAGGAAAGGGGGTGTGGGATAGAACTCTATGGCTCAAGTCTTAACTCCTGTGGGATTTGGCTGTGAAGAAATTCTTTTATGGATGTTAAGATATTTCTGAATTATTTTACCTCCACCCATAAGAGTGGCAGGAGAGAATCTCATTCAGTGGTGCATTCCAAGTCCCTAAAAGGGAGGTGAAGAGATCATAGACTCTCAGCAGATGTTTCTGGAACAAAAGTTTCTGACAGTCTAGGTGGGACACTGGCCATGGGAGCCAGTCATCCTAGTCTTAGACCTGGTTTTAATTTCTCTCTCTAATCTGGGGAATGTTCACCTCAGTAGTCGAGATCAAGCTAGAAGAAGTTTAGAGGATGGTTTTAAAGTCTTGGAGGGGCAGGAGGCTGCAGGCAGAGGTGTAATGCCAGCAAGTTGACCAAATGAGACGGTCATAAGCAGCAATCAACACAGGACCCAGCTTGAGAGCCTGTTGACATTCTGTGTAATTACTGCAAGTGCACCCTGGGTATCTACATTATTGTAAACTGCATTTCCAACACTGCATGGTGTTAGAAAGAAAAAAAAAAGCAATGGAGTTACAGCCATTAGCAATGCTGAATTGGAGCTCCTAGAAAATGTCAAGGAGATCTTAATTGTACTTTATAGAATGGTCTCCTAGGCTAATAAGATATGATCTAAAACCATTAGGTATGAGAAGGTAAACATTTTAAGATCCCCCCCTTTTTTTCGCCAAAAGGCTCTTCATCTCTATTTGACAACTCTCTTGTTCAGCCTTGAGGTAGAGCACAGCAGGGTTCTGAAATAGCAGATATTGTTTGTGACAGAGGCAACGGGGCCCCACGTTGGGGGAGAGGACTCCAAGATAACACGTAAGGAGCAAGGCTGTCTATAAATCTGGTTCCTAAGTCGCCCATCATCCATCCCCACCTCCCACCCTGGTGTGGGTGGTGGGGGGGGACAGGTATGCTCTAAAACCGATTCCCCTGTCACGTAGCATGCACTGCCAAAATGCTGGGAAATACCCATTATTCTGACAAGCTTCAGAACACATAAATCTATTTAACCTTATAAATGTCTGAGCTGCATTCTCTCAGGGTGGGAATCTTGCCAACAAAGAGCCATATATTCATGCCTTGTGTTTCCAATGAGGCTCTGAGCTAAGACCATAGATCCTTGAATTTCTGTAGCTGTTGGAGATTTTATAGTCTCTGCGCTTCCATTATTGACAGAAGTCACCAGCAATCAAATATACCGGTCACTGTTTCTCTGTTGCATGAACTCCAAAGTCTTGTTTTCTGTTTCTGGTTCAAGGAGCACACTTTTTACCTTGGTTCTTCTTTTTCATTGATTTCACGTGACAATAACATGAAGCAATGTTTTCTATCTACTCCTCAGTAAGACATATGCCTGAGGGAGAGGTAAAACCCTACACTGTCAACAAAGAGGAACAGCTGTTGATGACCTCTAAAGAGGAAAATATGTGAAAAAATACCAAAAATTAATATATGTTTGAATTTTACACGTGTGTCCAGTTAAAATTCATTAAGTGAAAATCCAAGTACTAAGGCAGAACTTGACTTAAATAGTTACTCCAGTTAGAAAGGATGAGTGGCTATAATTTTGCAATTTGGTTCTGTTTGTAAACACAGCTTAGAAATCATTGTTCAGACTTGTGGGTTTTGGTTCGTTTGTCTCAATCTTGTGCGTAGTCTGGCAGGCAACCTAATGCTTCTTTATACCTTTGTTTCTCTATTTGTCCAGGGGAGAACATTACCACGAAGTGAAATTTGTATAGTGCTTTGGGACACCTGCACAAATTGTGCCGTTTCAAATAGATATTTAGACGGGTATTTATTCAGTGCACTGCAAAATCAGAATACTTTTCTTAATGCTGGTTGGGTCGTGTTTACTAAAGTACGTTTGTTTCATTAAACATTAGCTGTTGAGGATTAGATGTTATATGAAACGGCCTACTTTTGTCCAATACATTTATGAAACTCTAAGGTAAACAAAGTTAAACAAAAGCCTTGTAACAAGACTTCTCAGAGCCTTTACTATGCTAATGAGCATTCTGGATCTCCCAAAGAGGTATGGTATGTGGTGTTTCCCAAACTTATTTAACAAAGCACTTTGGAGAAGGGAACTTTTTCATCTGGGGTCAGAGAAAAGCTTTTGTGAAATGCTTGGCAGAAGAATGAACACCATTAATAAGTGCCACCCTAAAATTTTAAAGAGGAAGCATAGTGTTGAAAAGCATCTCTGTACTTTTAACATTATATAAGAAGCCACCTTAGTTGACATGCACTTACTCACAGATCAGCTTTTCATGACTATAAACAATACTGGTTGAATCATATTGAACTGCTGGTTTTGTAGGTCAAAAAATGATGGAACACCAGCATTTTCACGTATTTCTCCCTAGTGTCAATGGCCCTGGTGGACTGAACCATGGGGCTAGTGGGCTAAATGCTAGTTGTCTGCAAACGTTCACTCCCACTAGTTGATTTATATGTTGACCAGAATCAATTGTATTGGTTTCAAAACATTTTATGACAGTTGTGCTTGTTCTTGTAACTGCATAATTTAACTCTTTATTATGTAAACTCTTAGACTATAAATCTGAGTATAAAAGAAAGTTTTTGGATTCTGTGAAAACTAGATTGAAAGCTACTTATTATAAAAAGATTTAAAAAATTACTATTAGGTGTTCCCATCATGGCTCAGTGGGTTATGAACCTGACAAAGTCTCTGTGAAGATGAGGGTTCTATCCCTGGGCTCACTCCTCTGTGGGTTAAGGATCTGGTATTGCTACAGAGTCGTGATGGAGGCCTGCAGCTGCAGCTCTGAGTCAACCCCTAGCCCAGGAACTTCCATATGCCACAGGTGCTACAATACAAAGAAAAAATATTACTGTTAAATAAGGTATAGGTGAAATATTCTAAAAGATTGGAGGAGGGAATCTTTTTTTTTTCTTTTTCTTTTTTTTTTTTTTTTTTTTTTTTTTGCCACACCTGCAGCATGCAGAAGTTCCAGGCCAGGAATTGCGGACTGAACCTGAACCACGGCAGTGACAACACCAGATCCCTAACCTACTCAGCCACCAGGGAACTCCGGAATCTTAAAATCACACACCTCTGCATTCTGCATTTTAAGTTATTTTTCTCACTGTACGTCAAATAGGCTGAAACTGAAAACTTAGTATGGTATGTTATAGGTGTGGTTTATAGGAAGAAAGAATCAGAATTCCTATCAGAAGACCTATACTCAAAAAAATGACTTTGATCCTATGTCAAAGATTGATGAATATAGAAGGTTATATACAAATGTTTTAATAACTGGTATGGTTTTGACACTGACCAATCAGAACACATGCCTATCATATCAGGGAGGAATCTCAAAGATACACAGTTATACAGCCATGCCAGCGCATGCTGGCTAAATGTCCACCACGCCAACAAATGTTTTAGGTTAAATATAATGTTTTGATAGTTTACATCATTAAAATTTTTTTTGTTTGTTTTAGACAAATGTTTCGATTATCTGGCCCAATGCTATTCCTGATCACCTCAGAAGAAGACTTTCTGGAATTGCTACTACTGTAGACAATAAAAGGAACTGGTTTAATACAAGGTACTTTCCACATACATCATTTCCTTTAAAGATCAGGAACTAAAGAAAGAAGGTTGGCCCCTGTCAGCAAATGTCCTGAAGGAAGGAGGTGGAGGATATAGAAATCAGAAATTTTTTTTTTTTTCCTTTTTAGGACTGCACCTGTGGCACGTATATGTTCCTGGGCTAGAGGTCAAGTTGGAGCTGCAGCTGAGGCCTACTCCACAGTCACAGCAACACCAGATCCAGCTTATCTCATGGATGCTGTGACAGTTTTTTCCTTCTTCTTATTTTGTTCCTGTATACTCTATTTACTCAAGAGTAAAAAGAAACAGTTGTAGTTAATTCATCTCAGCTGAATACATACTTTAAAGTAGTATTTTACTTTTTCTCTTTCATCCATAATAAGACAATTCTTTTTAATACTACAAATATATCCACATTATATTAGTTTACAGAAAGTTTCAGAAGTTTCACTAAAAATTGAAAACCAGTGTTCAGCATAGGGATTGTTCAACCAGCCAAAATGAAGTATAATGAGACACAGTAAAAAGTCTTTTTAATATAAATACATGGCAAAAAAAGAACTTTGAAAGCATATTTTGTCTTTTTATATATCTATGACTCAAATATACTGATAAAACATTATTTGTTTGGAAAAATTTATGTCAAAATATATGTCAATACATATCTCATGAACTTTTTACAAAGAATCTGGATGACAGGTGAAACGAATGAAGTATATTACTAAGTCAGAAAAGCAAATTTCAGAAGAGTAAATTTTTTTTTCTTTTTAGGACAGTACCTGTGGCATATGGAAGTTCTCAGGCTAGGGGCTGAATCAGAGCCGCAGCTGCCAGCCTACACCACAGCCACAGAAATGTGGGATTCTAGCTGCATCTTCAACCTATAGCTCAGCTTGTGGCAATACTGGATCCTTAACCCAATGAGCGAGGACAGGGATTGAACCGGCATCTTCATGTTTACTATTTGGGTTCTTAACCCACTGAGCTACAATGGGAACTCCTAGAAATCAGAATTTAATGACAAGGATAATTACCTTGTTTTGGTGAAAGGAAAAGGGAGAAAAAGAAAACAGATTGGAATGGAGATTCTAGGTTTGGGCAGAACCATCTGAATATTTGTTGCTTAGAGACAGTTTCTGACAGAGATGAGTACTCAGTTGGAGGAAATTAGGGGATGATTAAGCCGAGTGAGTGACTTCCCCCATGTCTCACATTCAAATCACTATTCAGCTATAAGATGGATAATGTGCAGGAGTATACTGTGGGCTGACTACCCAGGTCTCAAAACCATCATTCCACAGTTTAGCCAGTACAATTGGAGGCTCAGAAATCAGGATGAAATCCAAACACCAAGAAGAAAAATATTACAATGAACCCTCTCAGTGGACAAAAACATAAGAAGATCTATTCACAACTCGCAGCTTTTAATTAGATAGAAGTATTATAGTTGAGATTAATTCCAGTATCTTTTGAGGCAGAAAAATGAGTATAAAAGAATGATTTAAAAAAAAAATGATGGTTATGCCAAAGTGTTAGTTTTCTTAAATTTCACTTCTTTGGAATCAGTCATCTCATCTTCTGAAATATCAGTTACTATGAATCTGCGTCAGGAGAAAGGCCATGAGTGGGAAGCTACTGTTTCCATCGGGAAGTGGCTACTGGCATTGTAGCTCAGTGCTTAGCTCTGTCCTGGGAATTTGTGGGCTTTAGATGGGTTCTGATGTGAGGGTCACTCCCAGAGGTTCTGAATCAAGCACTCTGTGAGACCGCTGAGGCTCCAGATTTTCAAAGATTCCCACCTCAAGGGTTGTCCATGGACCTGCTGTGTTCCCATCACCCGGGAACCTGTTAGAAATGCTGGAGATGTGGACGTTTCTGATGGGGCTCAGCAGAAATGAACTCAACTAATATCCAGAGGATGTGAGTCCAATCCGTGGCCTCACTCAGTAGGTTGAGGATCCGGCTTTGCCAGGAGCTGCAGTATCGATTGCAGGCAAGGCTCGGATCCCACGATGCTGTGGCTGTGGTGCAGCTCCAATTCGACCCCTAGCCCAGGAACTTCCATATGCTGCACCTATGGCTCCAAAAAGAAAAAAACAAAACAAAATAACAGCCATGCTGGAGATCAAATCCCAGCCGAGACCTTCAGAGGATCAGAATTTGCAATTTCACAAGACTCCACTCCATATGAAAGCTGGAAGATCCAGAAAAATGTTTCTCAGAGTATTCTCAGAGAATCTTCATGAGAATCCCTTGAGGTATTTATCTATTTATTTTGTTTCACAAAATGTAGATATTTTTGGCCCCAATTTAGCTCCTGAATGAAGACCTGGGGAAGAGGGAGGGTTTGGGTGAGGCAGGGGCAGGGGGGAGAGGTGAGGTGGGTCTGGAGCCTAAGGAATCAAAATTTAGCCGTCACTCAGTAACTCTCATGATGGTCCAAACTGAGAGCCACGGGGTGGGAAATAGGAAGAGGCGGGGAAAGGGTACCTGCTTTCAACTGTATAATGATTAAGGTCTGAGGATCTAGTGTAAAACAAGGCTGTCTATAGTTGATCACACTGTGTGGTAAAATTGAAATTTGCTACGAGAGGAGAACTTAAACGTTTTCACCAAAGACAAAGGATAATATGAGGTGATGGTTGTGTTGATTAACTCGATAGAGGAGGTCTTTTTCTGATGCACATTTAGAACAAATCATCACACTATACATTTTAAATATCTGACAACTTTATTTGTCAAGCATACCTCAAGAAAGCTGAAAAACGAAATAAATAAACTGAGATCTAGTGTTTTAGAGAAGGTGCCTTGAGACTTGCCAAGAATGCTAAGGTCCTAGATCTGAAAGGTGGTGGAAGAAGTTGAAAGCCAGGCAGAGAGCGCCAGGCATGGGGGATTAACGAGCACAAATATTCAGTCATGAAGCAGCCCCCTCTACTTCAAAAGTTGAAGCAATATTAGCTTTAAAGGAGAAGAAGATGCTCAGAGCATTAATTCTGGGGAAATTTGTGTTCAGTTTTTTTTTTTTGTTTTGTTTTTTTGTTTTTTTGTTTTTTTTTTTTTACTTGCTGTGCCCATGGCATGTGAAAGTTCCAGGGCCAGTGATTGAATCAGCTACACAGCAGTGACCCAAACCACAGCAATGCCAGATCCTTAACCCACCAGGCCAACAGGGACCTCTTGTGCCTACTCTTTTTAAGAATGTGTCAGACTTCAGGGAATAATCTAAAATGCTCGCTTATATTTCTCAGAGCACCAACAATTAACTGAGGTTTGAGATCAATTCTAGTGTTTTCGTTTCTCATCAGAGTTTAAAACAGCTATTATCAGAGTTCCTGTTGTGGTTCAGTGAGTTAAGGACCTGACATAGTATCCACAAGCATATATGTTTGATCCCTTGCCTCACTCAGTAGGTTAAGGATCCTGCTTGCTGCAGGCTGCACCATAGGTCGCGGAAGCAGCTCAGATCTGGTGTTGCTGTGGCTGCGGTGTAGGCCTCAGCTGCAGCTCCAAATTGACCCTTAATCCAGGAACTTCCATATGCTGAAGTGTGGCCATAAAATACATGGATAGATAGATAGATAGATAGATAGATAGATAGATAGATAGATAAAATAGCCATTTGCACAAATAAAGCTCATTGTTATGTATCCTAGAACCTCTTGTAGAATTGATTGACATAAACGTGTCTAAATTTTTTTTTTTTTTGTCTTTTTGTCTTTTGTAGGGCCACAACCACGGCATATAAAAGTTCCCAGGCAGGGCTCCAATCGGAGCTGTAGCCACCAGCCTATGCCTGAGCCACAGCAACATGGGTTCTGAGCTGCATCTGTGACTACACTACAGCTCACGGCAATGCTGGATCCTCAACCCACTAAGGGAGGCCAGGGATCAAATCAGCAACCTCATAGTTCCTAGTCGTATTTGTTAACCACTGAGCCACAATGGGAAGTCTAAACATGTCTAAATTTTTTTTTTCAGCAATCCCACTCTTGGGCATATATCTGGACAAAACTTTCCTTAAAAAAGACACATGCACCTGCATGTTCATTGCAGCACTATTCACAATAGCCAAGATATGGAAACACCCCAAGTGTCCATGAGAGATGTTGGATTAGGAATATATGGTATATATATATATACATACACAATGGAATACTACTCAGCCATAAAAAGAACAAAATAATGCCATTTGCAGCAACATGGGTGGAACTAGAGACTCTCATCCTGAGCGAAGCAAGTCAGAAAGAGAAAGACAAATACCATATGATATCACATATCCAGAATCTAATATATGGCACAAATGAACCTTTCCACAGAAAAGAAAATAATGGACTTGGAGAATAGACTTGTGGTTGCCAAGGGGGAGGAGGAGGAAGTGGGTTGTTTAGGGAGCTTGGGGTTAATAGATGCAAACTATTGCCTTTGGAATGGATTAGCTGAGCAATGAGCAGTGAGATCTTGCTGAGTTGCACTGGGAACTATGTCTAGTCAGTTGTGATGGAGCATGATAATATGAGAAAAAAGAATGTATACATGTATGTGTAACTGGTCACCATGCTGTACAGTAGGAAAAAAAACATATTGGGGAAATAACAATTGATTACAATTTAAAAAAAATTGAAAAAATAAAAAAATAATTTTTTTTCCTGCTCATACCACAGCAAAGTAAGTTCTGGCTGTGTTTCTAAACACAGAAGAAAGAGCATCCTTCTAGGATAGCTGTTCTTACCCAACCATGGAGGGAGCAGAAATCAAACCTTGTGGCGAAGAAGAGTCAGTTCTATGTAGCACTTAGATAGCATGGCGTTGGCTTCTCACATGGGTGTTAACATGTTTCCCCAATTCCGGAATAAAAAACAAAATTCCACTGTAGTCTTTATTTATTCTAGTAATTTAGGTGCATATACATCAATTCATGGCCATCGTCATGGGTCTTGGCAGCATCTTACTTTGTTTTTGTATTAGTTTGCTAGGGGTGCTATAATGAAGTATTACAAATTTAGTGCCTTAAAACAGCAGAAATGTTGTCTCACAATTCTGATTTCAGATTTCAGAAATCTGAAATCAAGGTGTCAGCTGCACCATGTTCTCTCTGAAAGCTCCAGGCAAAGGCCCTCTGTCTCATTCTGCCTAGTTTCTGGTGGTGACTGGCAATCCATGGCCTTTTGTTACAGGCACTACTCCCAATTCTATGTGTGTCTTCACATTTTTTCCCCTCTATGTCTCTCTGTGTCCCTTGTTTTCTTTTGAGACCATCAGTCATGTTGGATTAAGGCCCACCATGCTTCGATATGACCTCATCTTAACTAATTACATCAGCAATGATCCTGTTTCCAAATAAACTCACATACTGAGGTTCCGGGAAGGACATGAATTTGGAACTATGTACTTCGACCCAGTTCAGTTTGATGCCATTTTAAAAATTCATTAGTTATTATTGTTTTTCTCCTTTATTCTCCTTCCCATTCTCTTCCATCCCTATAGATAGCAATATTTAATTATACTGCATATGTCTTTCCATTCTACTTTCCTTCTTTAGATAAATAAGCATCCTTGAAAAGGTAGTGTTGTTAAATGTATACCAATGGAGTTTTAAAGTGGAAATAATGGAGTTGTGCCACATACTTCATTTTATTTCATACTTTTTTGCTCATTATTTTATTTTTATGGTCTTTCAGGTTGATATAGTTAGTTAATTTAGTTAATTTCTTCTCATTGCTCCATATTCCATCATCAGCAAATACCATGTATAAGCATACAGACCCTTAGTGATAGACATCTAAGCTACTTCTGCCTCTTCGCTATTACAAACCACCATATATGGCAATAGTCACTTGCATCTGCATTTCCTGTGGACTTAAGCTGAATTCTCTGGAACATATACCAAAAGTAGGATTCCTGTCCTATATTAGCATCAGTGTCCTGTATCTGACTTCACTGGGTCCTAATAGACTGCTGTGCGAAATTGCAGCACCAACCGCAGGATCACCAGCAATGGCTGAGAGAGTCCATCTTGTTCCTCCCTTACAACCTTATTCAACCTTCTAAACTGTGTCCAACTGATTGTAAAGAGAGGTGTCTCATAGCTGTTTTAACTAATATGTACAATTCTCCAGTTACTAGTGAGATTAAGCCAGTCAGCATTTTCTTCTCTGAATTGCTCATTTTTATCCATTCCCCATTTTTCTATGGGATACTTTGCATTTCTCTTGCTAATTTTCAGGAGTTCCTTATATACTTCATATATAATCCCCCTTCCCCGCCCCAGATATCTCTGACTCACTTAAGGAACCTATAGACTTCTTCTGGGAGCAGAAATCTTAATTTTGGTTTAACCAAATCCATCAGCTCTCCTTTGGTTTGGTCTTTGAGGTCTTCTTTCAGAATCTCCTCCTCAGCTCTCCCACCCACAATCATGAAAATAGTCTCCTACATTTAGTTTTCTCAGGTTTGAGTTTTCCATTCACATTCATATAATTATAATTCATGTAAGCTATTTAAAATTCTTCAGTGACTTTCAGAATGGAGTTCAAAATCTTTCTCAGAGTGTATGAGGTTCTCTTAAAAATTCCTCAGAATCTTCTAGCTTATCTCTCAACACTTTCCATCTCTTCACATCTTAATATGCTGAATTTTTCACCCGTCTAAGTTTGCCACACATTCTCTGTCTGGGCTTGGCATGTGTCTTCTCCTTGGCTTGGTGTACTCTCACCACAGCTTTACTGAACTGATTCCCATGCATCCCTCAGGGCTGTGCTTGGACATCATCTCCTTTAGGAAGTCTTCCTGGACTCCAGGACTGGATGAGCCAACCCCCTGTGTGCTCTCCATCCCTGGTCAGAGTATATTGGTCATAGTATATCATGCTACAATGTGACTGTCTGTTTCTACCACTAGATTATAAGTAATTTGGGGGAATGGACCAGGTCATAGTCATCTGAAGGCTTAGGTGGACTTAGGTCCACAGTGCCTAACCTATTTTTTGGCGTCTTCAAAAAGTCTACACACAATAAGTACTGGAGAGGGTTTGGGGAAAAATCGAAAACTATTTCACTGTTAGTGGGAATGTAGATTGGTGCAACCACTGTGGAAAACAGTATGGAGAGTCCTCCAAAGACTACAAATAGAATTACCATTTGATCCAGCAATCCCACTCCTGGGCATCTATCCAGAGAAAACCAAGACTCAAAAAGATACATGTACTCCAATGTTCATTGCAACACTGTATACAACAGCCAAGACATGGAAACAACCTGAATGTCCATGGACAGAGGAGTGGCTAAAGAAGATGTGGGACATATACACAATGGAATATTACTCAGCCATTAAAAGGAATGAAATACCAGCATTTTTAGCAACATGGATGGACCTAGAAATTATCATGCTAAGGGAAGTCAGACAGACAATGAGACACCAACGTTAAATTCTATCACTTACATGTGGAATCTAAGAAAAGGACACAATGAACTTCTTTACAGAACAGATACTGCCTCACAGACTTTGAAAAACTTATAGTTTCCAAATGAGACAGATTGGAGGGTTGGGGGGCTGGGCTGGGCTGGGGGTTTGGGATGGAAATGCTATAAAACTTGGTTGTGATGATCATTGTACAACTATAAATGTAATAAAATTCATTGAGTAATTTTAAAAAACTGGTGTTCCCATTGTGGCTTAGCAGGATATGAAGCCAACATCATGTCTGTGAGGATGTGGGTTTGCTCCCTGGCCTCACTCAGTGGGTTAAGGATCTGGAATTGCCACAAGTTGTGGCATAGATAGAAGATGTGGCTTGGATCTGGCATTGCTGTGGCTGTGGAGTAGGCCTCAGTTGCAGCTCTGATTCAAGCCCTAGCCCAGGAACTTCCATTTACCATGGGCGTGGCCATAAAAAGAAAAAAAAAAAAAAAAAAGCTAATTCAGTCTCTGCCATAATCTAGAGAAAGTTTTCTTCCTACCTATGGCAGTTTGACCATGGGGCTTCCTGCGTTAAGAAAAAAGAAATATTACATCAAAGGAGTTCTGAGCACTCAGGAAGAGGAGGTGGAAGGAGGGAGGGAGAAAAGGTGGGACAGAGGCAGAGGAAGTAAGTAATCAATCACCAATGCTTCCTTTTTGGCGCCAAAATCTTGCAAAGTGTATTAATCTGAAGCTGAGTACACATTAGCCCCAAGCTTGGTGACTTGAAACAGAAAACATTTATTTCTGTGAGTTAACAATCTGGGCTTTCCTTCCTTCAATGGGTCCTCTGGCTCCAGGCCTCTCACAAGTCTCCTGTCCAGATGTTGGCCAAGGTATCAATCAACTGACGCCCCTGTGAAGGGGGGGGTCACTTCTAGACACATGGTTGTCAGGATTTAGCTCCTGGTGGGTGGGTGAACTGAGGGCCCCTCCTCCTTGCAGAATGTAGTCTGGAGGCTTCTCTCAGTTACTTGCCATATGGGCCTCCCTATGCAGCGGTTTATAACAGGGCACCTGGCTTCCACCCAAATGAGCTAGAAGAGCCAGTGAAGGGAGCAAGAGAGAAGCCACAGTCTTTTTGTAAACCTAGTCTCGGAGGTGACATTCTGTCCCTTTGGTACATTCCATTTATTAGAAGCAAGTCACCAGGTTTGGATCATATTCAAGGGAAGAGGATTATACTAGGATGAGATTATCAGAAGGTACAGAAATCACTGGGCAGCATCTCTCAGGCTGCCTGATGTTTAGAGTTTTATTGCAGTGAGAAAGCCAAAAGCAATGAGGAGGGTTTTTTGGTTTTGTTTGTTTTTGTTTTTTTGTTTTTGCCTTGCTCCCTGTCGGAGTTTGGGAAGGTCATCGTTTCAGAGAGGAGTTCCATCTATGTGGAGTGGCCCATGTGGGAATAAAAATATGATACGGGAGAGTTATGCAGAGATGGCTGGGGTCCTAAGCTTCCCTCTCCTCCAAAGTGGAGTGGCATGGGCCTAGAATTCCTTCACACCAGCAGCCCTAACAAAAGGCCTTCATGCCAAAGGGAAAAGTGACTCTTGTTTCTGAGGCCATGGTTCTGATGGTCTATTCAGAGGCCAGATAGAGAAACTGGGTAAGATTCATAAAGGCGGGTCCAACCATTTAGGTCTAAAGTGGGGGCTGCATGAGGAAGGGATCAGGCCTTTGATTGAACCAAGCAATCAGATCCTGAGTTGCTGCTTTGACCATTTCAGCAGTGGATGCCATCTGAGCATCTGCAGTAGGGAAGGCACAATGCAATGTCACCCAGGCCAGCAAGCCCAGAAGATGGCCCAAGCACCTGCTTGCACACATCCAAGGCTCCATGCTCTGTTACCAAACACCTCCCACTGTTCAGCCAGCATTGCCTGGAGAAGGAGCACATGGAATCGGAAGGGCATCTGGAAGATTCAGCTTATTTACCTGCCACTGACTGCCTCCATCAGGAGAGAGTGAGAAACTTCTCAAATGTAAATGGCCCCCCTCTTTGGGAAGGACCAGGGGTTGGGATTGGCATATGCATGCTGTGGTAGACAGAATGACTGGCCAACAGGAACCAGCTGTAGAACACAGAGAACTCTGCCTAATATTCTGTGATAACCTGTATGGGAAAAGAATCTGAAAGAGAGTGGAGGTGTGTACATGTATAACTGAATCACTTTGCGGTACAGAAGAAACTATCACAACATTGTAAATCAATTCCACTTCAATAAAACTTTAAAAAATGAATAAAAAAAATCTCCACACCCTTGCTGTCCATCTCCCATGATGGGAGAAGGAGACTAGTTATGGAATGTAAGCTCCATTTTCTCGAAGCCTCTGAACTGTCGTGTTTATGTTTGCAACCCTCGCTACATTAGGAACAGGGATTTTCCTTGAAGAATTGATTATAAAATTAGGAATACTGTGTGTTCAATAATTATTTCCAGTTGTGCAATACATTGGATGGAAATAATTTTTTAAAATTATATAGCATATAAGAGGGGCAATTTTCTACGAGGAAAAAAGTAAAAAATAGAGGAAGATACAGGGGATTTGTATTGTGTGTTTGTGTGTGCATGTGTATGGAGGTGCAGGTGGTAGTATTAACTAGGAGAGTCAAAGTAGGCTTTGTTGAGAAGATGAGACTTAAGCAAAGAGTTAAGGACATGAGGGAGTTAGCCAAGGACATATCTGGGGAAAGGACATGTTAGGCAGAGGAATAACTAAGGCTTTAAGACAGGAGTCACTATATATATATATATATATGACAGAAGGCAATTGTATGCAATGTGTGTGTATATGTGTGTGTTTGTACACTCATTGAACATGTCCCAACCCATAAATAGCTGTGGTTTATTGGGTCTAGTGTTAGGAATATCAACTTAGATATTTGAAAAGATAGAAAGACACACGTGGAACAGCAAATCTTTCTACTGTCTCAGAGATAATAAGACAGTAAGAAATGTTTAAAATACAGAGTTATATATCTCAATGAAGAATAATATTGGGAGTTCCCATCGTGCCTCAGTGGTTAACGAACCTGACTAGTATCCATGAGAATGCAGGTTCGATCCCTGACCTGGCTCAGTGGGTTAAGGATCTGGTGTTGCTGTGAGCAGTAGTGTAGGTCACAGACGTGGCTTGGATCTGGTGTTGCTGTGGCTGTGGTGTAGGCCAGTGGCTATAGCTCTGATTCAGCCCCTGGCCTGGGAACCTCCATGTGCTGTGGGTGGGGCCCTAAAAAGACTAAAAGTAGTAGTATTAACTATGTTACAGAGCTTGGAGGGAAAACATCTTAGTCTGAACAGGCTAAGTCTGCATTAACAAACAAATCTTGAAATCTCAGTGGTATATTGCAAAAAAAAAAAATCTTTTTCATACAAAGGAGATGCATGCCCCCATCTCACCAGGACAGGTCCCTTCCAATAAGGGCTCAGAGATGGAGGTGATTTTCATTTTATGGTTCTGCCATTTTGATAGGGAGATTTCATGAACTTTCCAGAGCAGGCAAATGAAAGTACTTGGAAAACACAAACTGTTCTTTTATCCTTTGGCCTGAAAGTGATGCATGGTACTTACACTTAAGCTCATTGGCCAGAACTAGTCACATGTCCCAACCTAACCACCAAAGACATTGAAAAATGCAGTCTTTCTGTGTGCTCAGGTTAAGGAAAAGGAACAGGGCCTAGTGAAAAATAACATTGTCTCTGATAGAGAAGAGAATAAGTCTGACTGCATTTGAGTTTGTAGCACTGCTGGGCAGGTTAACCTTGAGTTAGGTCCTGGAAACAATTTTAACCAGCTTTCAAGAGATAAGTTTTGATAAAAAAAAGTAGTTTGGGTTTTTGTTGTTGTCACTGTTGTTTACTTTCTAGGTTTCTTGCTTCCTTCTCTAATTCTAATGAAACATTGTGACCATTGATGGCTCACTTTCCCTCTTCCCAAAGGAAATGAGCACCTAATACCCAAACAACAAATACTCAAACTTACTGAATGAAGGGACAAAAAATCTTTAAACTTCATCAGTCCTGACACTTGTTAGCTTCATTAAAGGTTTAATGAGGAAAGAGATAAAAGAATAAATGAATAGAAAATTCCACTAATAATTAACGACTTCATTTATCCATCTTTCATCCTCCCCCAAAGGAGCCATAATTAAGGGTTGGTGATGTCATCATCTATAATAATACCTCGATTCACATCTCCCTTTCAACTTTGCAAAGCATGCTACTTCTATTATTGCACGGTATCCTCACACCTGTGAGGACAGTAAAGCAGGCATTATCCCCATCTTACAGATTAGGAAATTGAGAACACAGCAATGTTAAGTGAGCTCCTAAGATGCGAGACAAGCCCTGATATTGTCACTGGAAACCAGATGACCTTCATTCCTGTGCTATGCCCCCCCCTACTAAACCATAGAGGTGTCTGCAAACAGTAGTCCATAGAGGTAAGATAAAGTCTACTTTTTATTTTTTATTTATTTTTTGTCTTTTTAAGCCACACCCACAGCATATGGAAGTTCCCGGGCTAGGGACTGAATCAGAGATGTAGCTGCCAGCCTATGCCACAATCACGGCAATAGCAATGAGGGATCTGAGCCACGTCTGCAACCTATACCTCAGCTCATGGCAATGCCGGATCCTTAACCCACTGGACGGGGCCAAGGATCAAATCCGCATACTAGTCGAGTTCGCTACCTCTTCATTGTCTCTGGTTAAAACCAAAGAGGGTGGAGGTTGAGATATCTAGAAGGCCAGTCAAGGGCAT
This sequence comes from Sus scrofa, assembly GCF_054392235.1. Lineage (NCBI taxonomy): Eukaryota > Metazoa > Chordata > Mammalia > Artiodactyla > Suidae > Sus > Sus scrofa. Next base: position 52,907,327 of record NC_139393.1, on the reverse strand, counting down.
TGACATAATCCAGGTGATCAAGATCCATCCGGGTGGTCAAGGCTCCTAACGGCCAAGGAGCCTCCCCAAACCTCATTTGTATCTTTTCTCCTGGAGTCCTGGAAGGAGAAGTGCACCAGAACCTTGTCTGGACTTTTGGGGGTCATTAATTTCAGGCAATCTAGGCATGCCTGTCAGAGATGCACAAATGGCACTAATGCTCAAATGCCCTGCTCTGGAAATCAATCACTTTTTGTACTTTTCTCCTCATGATTTTTCTGTTTTGGCTATTATTTTTTCTTAGGCAGATCAGACTTTGTTCATTCAACAATCTACAGTCTACTGTAAGTCAGGCACTGTATTCACTAAGGGTGAAAAAGAAGAGTGATACGTAGTATCTGCTGAAGGAGGTTACATCTCTGAAAGAGATATATGCCTACGTGGGCTGTTAAGATAGAGAATAAGTGCAAATACAGAGCTTTGCACAGGGTGGCACGAAGCATGGAAAAAAGCCTTAATCCTTCACGCGGAAGAAATAGCTAAAGAAGATGTCAGAAAGGAAGTGGTGTCTGAGCTGAGGAGAAGAGAAAATGGTCAAGGCAGAGAGGATACATGTGTACAGAGGGCAGAGGATGATGTGATCGGGAATCTTCTGGAATAGAAATGCTATGCACAGGTGGTGTCTGGGAAAGTGGGAGGGGTGGTCAGGTACAAATGCAGAAATGTGTCAGAATGTACTCCATCCAAAAGTGAAAAAGGTGTCAATCCTGAAAGCAATGGTGAGCAATTGTGGCAAAGTGGTGGACTATAAGATCTGTGGGTTTTTGTAGGTTGGTGGCTGTTTGGTTTTGTTTGTTTGTTTTTGTTTTGCTGCACTCATAGCATGCAGAAGTTCCTGAGCCAGGGATGGAACCATGCCACAGCAGTGACCTGAGCCACAGCAGTCACGATGCTCAATCTTTAACCTGCTAGACTACCAAGGAACTCCAGGATTGTGATTTTGAAACCCTTCTTAGGCTGTGATGTGGAGGCTGGGCTAATGAAGTCTAAGTCTGCCGTGGGAGGTAATTACAGCTCTCCAGCAAAATATGGTCAACATTGGTATACGGGCAATAACAAAGGGGGCAGCAAAAGGGAATATATTCAGGAGATGATTAAGAAACAACAGCTCACTGTGACTGATTTTGAGTGTGAAATAGGGAAAGATTCAGAACAAACTCCAGGTTACTGGCTTGGAAGTTGGGAGAGGATGCCGTAATCCAACAACACTGGAAAGACTGAGAGGAGGACGGAGAAATTAGGCCATTTGATTCATTCCATTTAGACATGCCAGATCTGAAAATCCTCTGGGATGCACAAGTGAAGAGGCTCAGTATACAGTAGGAAAAACGGGTGTGAAGGTCAGGAATAGTGACTCAGCTGGAGATATTTTGGAAACATCAGTAACCAGTTATTGGTTGAGGCCATGGGCTTCAATGTTTGTCCAAGGAGAATTTGGAACTTGAGAAATAAATAGGAGCAAGGATAGGAGCCCTAACTTTTTAAGATGCAAGAAGAGCCTGCAAGAGCATTAGGAGATCAAGAAGGAATGGTTAGAGAGAGAGAGGGGAATATAATTGGAACCGTGTGCTATGACAGAAGGCAAGATTGGAAAGAGTTTGGGTCTCATGAGATAAGGATAATAAAACCATTGAAGGAGTTCCTGTCATGGCTCAGTGGTTAACGAAACCAACTAGTATCCATGAGGATGTGGGTTTGATCCCTGGCCTTGCTCAGTGGATTAAGGATCCGGCATTGCTGTGAGCTGTGGTGTAGGTCGCAGACACGGCTCAGATGCCGCGTTGCTGTGGCTGTGGTATAGGCCAGCAGCTACAGCTCCAGTTCAACCCCTAGCCTGGGGACCTCCATATGCCACAGGTGCAGCTCTAAAAAAAGACAAAAAGACAAAAAAAATTGAAAAAAAATAATAAACTCAGGAGTTCATTATGGACAAAGAGCCACACACACACACACAAAAACAACCTATCAATTTTATGCAGAAAACAAAAAGTCACTTATTGAAAGCAATAGATTGGTGGAAGTCAGAGCTAGATTGAAGTGATTTGACAAGTGAATAATTAAAGGAGGTTATATTGTATATAAAGTCTGTAAGAACACTATTGTAAGGGGTTATACAGATATACAGGAGACTTTATCAATATATAATTGAGGCATAACCTCTGCACTTGGAACTATTCTTTGAAATAAGTAATCCATCTATGTTTAATTTCCATGTCTCAGAGGTGATAGAATCAATAGATTCATAATGAAATCTACAACAACCCTTTATTCTCAACAAAAATCCCCTCTATCTATCCTCTGCAGGAAATTCTTTACCTTGAAATTACTCTTGTGAATTTACCAAATAACTCCAATTATTAAAGGCCCTATAAGGATTTTCTGTTTTTATGTCCTGGGGCCCCTTTGTGGACCTGGACAGTTCGCAGAACTTCCTTCTTCTTCTTCTTCTTTTTTTTTTTTTTTTTCTTTTTACAGCATATGGAAGTTTCCTAGCTAGAAGTCAAATCAGAGATGTGGGCCTACACCACAGCTTGTGGTAACAGTGGATCCTTAACCCACTGAATGAGGCCAGGGATCAAACTCTAATCTTCACAGACACTGAGTAGGGTTCTTAACCCCCTGAACCACAATGGGAACTCCCAGAACTTCCTTTTTTGCATGTGGGCAGACCTCACACACTTGGCCTCTGTCACCAGTCCCTCTGTTCCCTGGGATTTTCCCATTATCCTTGCCCTAGAGTTTGAGGAGGAAGAAACATATCCTTGACTCTCCTTTCCTTGCTCATTTCAAAGGTTATCACATAGGCCTTTGGTGAGGTCAAGGGTTTGGGAATCTTTCTGCTAGTGACAAGGAAATAAACTGAAAAAAAAATAGATTGAAAGAAAAAACAAACATGGGAAATTTTCAGAGCTTCAGAAGGCTTAGACTTAAGTTCTTTGGTTCATGAAGGTATTGAATGGCTCTCATGCCTCTATGCCTATGTTAGAGTTTTCAAAGTCATTTCTTTCATGTCTTTTCCTCCTGATCCCATGTCCTCATGTTCTTCATGACCTTTCTACCAGGAGGACTCAAAGACAACATCAAGATAGATCAAGAGGCCTCCCTTTGCAATGGCTCTAAGAACACACAGGCTAAGTTATCCCTGTCCCATGGACCTCAGCCCTCAGAGAAATGATCACCTTTGTTTATGAGCTCACCATGGTTTCCCACGTCAAGCTGAGATACAGATCCTAATTATAAGATCCAAATGTTTTCCATCCTTCCCAGTTTAATCTCATTTGTTAATTTCACAATCTTACATTCTTCTGTAGGTCTATGGACCAGGGCAGGACCGAGGAAAGAGGCCTGTGGCATGAAAATGGAGACCATGTTCTATGGCCTACTCAATCCACTAGTGTTTTTCAGGAACAGTCATTTGAAAATCATGGACCTAGTTCCCCATTTTATAAATCAGTGTCCATGATCTACTTATCTTCATGAAGTATTATGAGACATGCTTTGCTGAAATTCAGATACAATACACTATGATGAGCAGATGGTGCAGTGATTTTGCACATGGGATCTGAAGCCAGATGTGCAGGTTTTTGAATTTTTGAATTAGTAGCTTTGAGACCTTGTGCTAGTTATTTAACCTCTTTGTGCCTCAGATTTCTTATCTATAAAACGAAGATAATATTTCTATCTCCTAAAGTTTTCTCATAGAGTTCTCATGAGGAGTAAAATAATGCACATAAAGCATTTAACAGTGTGTGATAGATAGCAAGTGTCCAATAAATGTTTGCTTTTTAAAATGCATAATGGTTAACTCTCCACTGGAGCAGGAGAATACTGAATAATCAGAAGCTCTGGAGTTTCTGTCATGGCTCAGCAGGTTATGAACCTGACTATTATCCATGAGGATGTGGGGTCCATACCTGGCCTCACTCACTGGGTTAAGGATCTGGCGTTGCCACAAGCTATTGTGTAGATCGCAAATGTGGCTCAGATCCCATGTTGCTGTAACTGTGTTGTAGGCCAGCAGCTGCAGCAGCTCTGATTTGACCCCTGGCCTGAGAACTTCCATATGCTGCAGGTGCAGCCTTAAAACAACAACAACAACAACAAAGAAGAATCTTCATTGTTGACTTTTCATCTAGTCTGTGGTACTTCATTATGGCCACCCTATTAAACTAACCCATAATCTGAGAAGAAAATGGATTCCATTCTGTTACTAGGGCATTTTTAAGGATTTCCAAGCTAGTCTTTGATAATCCTCTTTAGAAGTGGGTCTAGAATAAACAGTAACCTCAATTTATGGTGTGTGGCTTGCAAGATCTCTATTTTCACCCCTTGAAAACTTGGTAGGTACATATATACAGCCTTTCAGCCCCTCCCTTGTCTTCCATAGACCACTGGCATGAGCTCTTTTTGTATCCTGCATGTGTTCTGAATGAGTAATGAGATTCAAGTGCCTTAGAGTAATTATGTACTCTCCTTGAATCCTTTAACCAATCTTAGCCTTCAGTCACCTCTTTTCAAGTCCATTGCCTCTTTCCGGCCAATCTCCTTGACAAAGATGATAAAAGAAGTAAGTCAGAAAGAGACAAATACCATCTGATGTCACTCACGTGTGGAATCTAATATACGGCACAAATGAACCTTTCTACAGAAAAGAAGATCACGGTCTTGAAGGAAGGACATGTGGTTGCAAAGGGGGAGGGGGAGGGAGTGGGATGGACTGGGAATTTGGGGTTAATAGATGCAAACTATTGCCTTTGTAATGGATAAGCAATGAGATCCTGCGTATAGCACTGGAATCTATATCTAGTCACTTATGATGGAGTATGATAATGTGAGAAAAAGAATGTATATATGTATGTGTGCTTGGGTCATCTTGCTGTACCGTAGAAAACTGGCTGAACAATGGTTTACCAGCTATAATGGAAAAAATAAAAATCATTTAGAAAAAAAGCAAGTTAGCATGTGGGCAGACTTCTTTCTGTTGTTGTTCACAGCACTGGGTTTATGAAACTGTTGTTCTTGTTCTGAATATATTTAAGTTTGTAAGTTACAATTTTTTTTTTAAGCATATGGAAATTTCCAGGCTATGGGCTGAATTGGAGCTGCAGCTGCCTGCCTATGCCACAGCAATGCGGGATCTGAGCCACATCTGCAAACTACACCACAGTTCACAGTAACCCTGAATCCTTAAACTACCCAGCAAGACCAGGGTTTGAACCTGCAATCTCATGAATACTAGTTGAGTTTTTTTACCCACTGAACTGCAATGGGAACTTCTTTAAGTTTGCAATCTTTCAAAGTTTTGTTAACTTTATCTTAATACGGTTTTACTCTGTTTACCCTATCATAACAGGTTGAAGGCATTTCTCTGAACTGTCTCTGCTCTTCTCTTATGTTTGATGGAACAATGAACTTGTGTCACAACATTAGGGTGCCATCTATTGCTTATGATCTCCGTCAAGTTGTTGAATCTGTTTTTTTTTTTTTTATCTTTAAAGCATAGCTAAAAAATACCCATCTTATAAGGGAAGCTATTATGGAATTATAGCTAAATTATATAATATTTGCAAAAGTGTTTATAAATTATTCATTTCATATACATACAAAAAATCTTATTGCTGTTATAATCATACATATCTTTTCCATTTTGAGTTCAAGATATCACTTGGGAAACATTACTCTCTTCACATACTTATGTGTAATTTTTATACATTTTAAAACTCTCATTTTATAAAATTCAAAACATTAGAAAAAAAAAGAGCACCTAGTAAAATTCTCCTTCCTACTACCTGGTCTCTCTCAGCAATCGGTGTCTTTCTTTGGAAGCAATAACCTTTCTTATGGATGCTTTGAGAAATATTTGATATACATTCATATACATCCTTTCTCCTCTCCCCTTCTTATTTATCCAAGTGGTAACATCATATGAGTTCTTTCCTGTACTGGTACGTGTTCTTCCTCAGAATGCCACAGTTTCTTTTCTAGGAATTTCCTCTCCTCAATGAGTTATCTCCCCAACTTAATTCTCTGATTTGAGGATTATAAGTTCCTTTTTCTCACTTTTAAAACTATTCTTTCTTTTTTCTTTTTAGGGCCACATCCACGGCACATGGAGGTTCCCAAACTATGGGTCTATTTGGAGCGGTAGCCGCTGGCCTACACTATAGCCACAGCAACTCGGGATCCAAGCCACATTTGTGACCTACACCACAGCTTATGACAATGCCAGATCCTTAACCCACTGAGTGAGGCCAGGGATCGAACCGACAACCTCATGGTTACCAGTCGGATTAGTTTCCACTGTGCCACAATGGTAACTCCGTAAAAGCTACTCTTTAATAGTCTATAATTACACCTAACTTGACCTATGGTATAACTATATACTGACATATTGCTTTGCCCTCTAACCTTCAATGGAAGAAGAAAAGTAATTGCCATCCTTGGCAGTAAGAAACACCTTTTGGTTCTCACAGACCAAATTTAAGATCTGGGTTGGTACAGAGGTTGTGCTTTAATGTTTGCATAAGAGGCAAGATAGCGCAATGGGAAGAGGTCACGCTTTGGAAGCAGCCCAGACCTAAGACCTGGCTCAGTGGCTCTTCAACTGTTTGACCAAATTTCCGACCTCACCTCACTGAGTCTCTATGTCCACATGGAAAAGTGGAGCTGATAAATACCTACTTCATAGTGTACATAAAGTGTCTGGTATATCATAGTCGCTTCACAAGTATTGATCCTCTTTGCTCAAATAATACTATTTTATATGCATTACATTAAAATTTTCTCACTCTTCTTTTTTTATAATTTTTTAAAGTTTTATTGAAGTATAGCTGACTTACAATGTTGTGTTAATTTCAGCTATATAGCAAAGTGAATCAGTTATACATATCCATATATCCTTTCTTTTCCAGATTCTTTCCTGTATAGGTTATTACAGTCTATTGAGTAGATTTCCCTGTGCTATACAATAGGTCCTTGTTAGTTATCTATTTCATATACAGTTATTTTAATTGAGACAATTCCAAATCATAATAAACCATTCTTGCTTATCTACTGTTCAGGGTCCTGAGCTTGATGTTAAAGACACAAGGTGGGAAAGATATGCCTCCATTTCTACAAGGGATTATAACCTAACCGGGGAGGCAAAATATACCCAAAGAACAATTAGTGGCAGAACTTGGCAGTCATGTTCTGCACCTAACTATGAATAAAACAATTCACTGATGTAAATAGAAAGAAAAGGCTTTTATATGAAGGAGTGAGAGGTGAAACATACATACTAAACACAAAACGCTGTATTACAATACCCAGTGCTGTTATTCTAAAATTATGAGTCACTCAATATTTAGAGGAGAAGACAATAAATATAAAATCAATGCAATGAAAACAACAATTGCTACTTAATTTTATGATCTTGTCCTTTTTTTTTTTAATTTTTAGGGCCACACATGCAGCATATGGCAGATCCCAGGTTGAATCAGAGCTGCAATGCCAGATCCTTAACCCACTGAGCAAGGCCAGGGATCAAACCCACATCCTCATGGATCCCAGTCAGTTTTGTTACCACTGAGCCACAACAGGAACTCCCTGTTCTTAAATGAGGAATATGCTCTAAAGACTTGTCATACTGGGACAAAGTTAATTTCCTTTCAACAGGAACTTAAACTACTCCATTTTATTCTACTAAATAGAACGTGGGAAAGTTACTAAAGACACAGCTTAAATCTGAAAACTTTGTTCCCTCTCTCTTGCATTCAAATGTAGTAAATACAAGATATAATTAGACTAGCAGTTAATGGAAACTCATTTCTTGTTGACACAGTTACATTTCTGTAAACTTTCTCACTGTTGAAGTTATTTGTCCACAGAGTCTTAAAAAATAACAAAACAGGTGGTGACTAAATCAGTGCTTACTAAAACAAGAATCACATAAACCTGCCCTGATCACATTCATGAGGTCATTCAATTGAACTGTACTGCATGAAACCTGAAACACAATAGCCAAAATGAATGTACCAGGATAATCAGGGGAGAGAATTTATTGTGGGGGTGATTAAAAATTGCATCAGAGAAATAACGATCCACCCTTTAATTACTTGCCTTCGTAGTGAGCTTAGATCAATATCAACTGTTTGTTTTATTCAAGCTCCTTTATTTTTCCTGCTTAAAGAAGATATTACGTGACTATGCAAGTACAAGAAGTAAGAGAAATTCTTAAGCATTTGGCAGGAAAGTTAGAGCTCAGGATAAAAGTGACACACATTTGGTCTCTGCAAAGAAAGGCTTGTGCTGTGATAAAAACTTAGCAGAACATCCAGAATAAGAGTCACAATGAGATCATCACCTTTAGTCTAGTTTTCATTGAAGCGTGGTAAAATCATGATAAATGGGGGAAAATGGAATAGTATGAGATTTTGTATGGATTGGTGTTTTTAACTGAGTTTTTAGAGTGACTCTTTGAATGCAGTTATCCAGTAGTGTGGCCTAATTAGTTGCCACTTTTAATCTTTTTCTGGGTTCTCACTGTTAGTGCCAAGTGTTATTACTATTATTGTTGTCTTATATTTTGCCAAGGAAAATGAGGAAATGGATGGGAGCTCTTTAAAAACAAAGGATGCTCCAGAAGCAAACCCAAGTTCTCATTCTGCGCCAAGTTGGAAAGATCATATGGATGTAAAAGAAAACATCCTCTGAGGGTGGCCTGTGTTGAGGGCACATTGTGATCTGCTAGGGACGGTGCACCTGGTTCCCAACACTGATGCCACAGACAAATACAATGGGCATCAGACTGTTGGCAAGGGCCCCTTTCAATTAGATTCGTCTGAATGGAAAATTTCTACATGACTGAGAGACAATCCAGACACAGCCTAGGTGTTCATACTAATGAGACCAGGGACCTCGTCCCTCCTTGGGATGGCAGGAAGCGCATCATGGACCTTTTTTAAGGACTTATGTCTCTGCACTGGGGTGGGGGGTGGGGACAGGGACTCTGTCACTCACACTGGTGAAGCAGCTTCAAAGAGTTGTGCTGCCATATTGCTGGGCCGTGTTGTCCTGCCTCACCCTGGCCAATGGTAAATTTACACAAGGAACTTCTCTTGTGATTTTGTGGCCTCACGTTGGTCAACCCGTTGGTAGGTAGCATAGTAAAGAATTAAAAGCATGGGCTCAAGGGGCACTTTGAGTTTGAGTCCTAGCTTCAATGCTTCCTGGCTATATGACTAAACTACTCCATTCCTCCATTTCCTTATCACTGATATTCTCTTTATGTTGTTATGAAAAGTAAATAAAATTATTCTGCTAAAAGTGGTAGTATGCTAACTGGCACAGAGTACGTGCTCAGTCAATATAGGTGTTACTGTTTTCATTGGATATAAGAATGACTATAAAATCATATTTCAGTTAAATGTTCTGAGAATTAGGTATTTTGTAAATGATCAGGAATTATACAGAAATAAGAATTTTTAGTCAAAGTCCTTGTAAATATTTCTTGGATCCTTTTAAAAACGTACTCATGACATTTCCTAAGACTACAGTAGTAATTACACTGTAATCTCTGATGATAATTTTGCCCCAGGGTAGCCTTCTGATTGATTATTAAAGAACTGGGAAAAAGATATGGGAATTTGGAATTAATCATTCATTGATGGGAGTTCCCTGATGGCCTAGTGGTTAAGGATTCAGCATTGTCACCACTGCAGCTTGGGTTTGATTCCTGGCTGGGCAACTTACTCACGCCAGAGGCGTGAAAGTTATCCCCTTAGAGTATTTAAAAATTTTTACTGTTGTATTTCTTGTGAGTGTTTTTTTCCCCATGCAATTTGCCTTTAAAAGCAGAAAACAAGACACGAATCCATTTGGATGGTTTCAGTTAGTTGGTTATAGCTAATTGAAATTTCACTGTATTTTCAAGTTATTCATACTTTCTTGTATATTCACATCCTTTTTATATGGGCTTTTAAGCACATTTCTAAAAAACTGACATCTAAAGTATTCTTGTTTGTGCCTAAATTTCTGTATAAAAATGGATGCTTATAAGGCATAGTTGAGATATATGTATTCAGAAACTTAAACACTTTATTTGATAAACAAGGAAGAATAAAATTAAATAAATTAAAATTTCTACCCAATAAACTAGAACTATAGCAATAAAGTAAATCCAAGGAAAGCAAGGAAAAAACTAATTCATAAAGGTAAAAGCAGAAAATAATGTTAGAAATAAATAGGATTTGTAAATAATAAGATCAGTTTCAGTGAGAAATATAGATGAAGTCTGGCTGTTTTAATCATAGAAACATAGAAAAACTTATAAATAGACAGCATTGTAAGAACAATCAAAGGATCATAGGAAATTAAAAATTATAAAAGAACACTATTCACAAGTCTTTGCCAATCTAAAGAAAAAAACCTATTTGAAAAATTTGTTGAAATATTCAATTATTCCAGGAAATACACAAATTTAAAAATGGAAACAGGGGCAAACCAAACCAACAACAAAAGAACAAATAACCACAAAAGAAATCAACAAAATTGTCAAGGAATTGCTCCTTTTCCTGCACAGCCCCATGGATGATATGATAAATTTCTGAAAAACCTTTCTAGTATAAATTGTGCTTATGCTAATGAAACGATTACAGAGCACATAAAACTATGAACATGGTAGTTCATTCATTATGTGTGGCTAGTGTAACCCACCGCTGAAATAAAATTATAGAATACAAAATTACCAAAAAAATCAGCAAATCCATCGGGGCTTTAAAAATGGTATTTGTTTAAGGAAGGCAGTGATAGTTCAACAATAGGATATCCATTAGTATAATTTATCACGTCGATAGGACAATAGGGACAAAAACACATTTACTATAATAAATGTTAAAAATACCTTTGATAAGATTAAGCACTCATTTTTTTAAAAGTAAAAAACCCTCTAGATGGGAGAAAAATGCTTATATAATATGATAGAACATTTATCACAAATCAAACTTAATATTAGTATATAAATGAAAAAGAAAATTAAAATATTATTGTCAATATTATTCTGGATTCCCCATGAAAATAAGCAAGGAAAAGAAATAAAACGTATACCTCTTAGTTATATAAAATTATCATTACTCATGGAGTGTAAGATTCACTACCTGGAAAACCCAAGAGAATCAACTGAACATTCCAGATTTAATAACAGCTCAGGAATGAGGTCAGGTACAAAATAAAGACAATAACACAGTGAAGAGATTTCCTTTGTGACAGTAATAATCTGTGGGTTGTCAATAAACCTGTGTGAGCATCTAAGATTTCATAGATGTATGAAAACTTGAGTAGAGCAGCCAAATATGGTATGAAAAGAATGAACATCCATTTTTGTGATCATAGAAATATAAATTGAGATGACAATTAAGATAATATTTTATTTTCTAAGTTAACAAAGATCAAAATATGATAATTGCCGGGGCTGGTGAATGCAATAAAACAAGCATGCATATATAATTTTTAGGAAGGTAAATAAATATAACTTTACTAGAGAGTAGTTCTAAAATTTATTTCAAAATCTATAAAATAAGTATAGTTTTGCCACAGAAATCTCCTTCTGTCCTTTGTTTCAGCAAGGATATCCTCCCAATGTTTTCTGGCTTCAATCATTTCTTTTAAAAAAAATCAGATGTTATTTCATTGTTTTAATGTTCCTTCTTTATAGCAATGCTCCCTTTTCCTCTGGATATCTCTGCAATGTTTTCTTGTTTTGGATTTCAGTAGTTTTAACATGCTATGGCTCAGTGTAGTTTACATTTTTTCTGTTTGAACTGATAGGGCTTCTTGAAGCCATAGCTTGAGAGGCCTTGTCAGTTTTAGAAAATTTATAGCATTATTGAATGGCACTGCTCAGCTTCTGGGTCTTTTGGAAGGCTTCTTCCTAAAAGAGAAAAAGGCAGTACTAACTGTTGAGGTCACTTTTTTTTTTTTTTTTTTTTTTTTTTTTGCACCCTTTGCACTATTTTGCAGTCTGAAGTCAAGTCCCCTCTCCTCTTGGCTGATTTCAGAGCCTTGAACTCCAATTTTTGTCTCTCTAGCCCTTTGAGATTACTGACCACTCTGTTCAGCTTATTTGCCACTTAGCCTCATATTTCTGCTTAGCTTTCCAGCTCTCAGACATGCCCCAATTGTAAATCAGCAAATGACTCAAAGGAAAGAGCAGCATGAAATTTGGGGCTCACCCTTAGGTGTTTCCTTTCCTTTTGGTATTTGATTTTGTTTTGTTTTATTTTATTTATTTTGTTTTGTTTTATTTTATTTAATTTTATTTTATTTATTTTATTTTATTTTTGGCCACATCTAAAGCATATGGAAGTTCCTGGGCCAAGGACTGAATCCTGGCCACAGTTGTGACCTACACCACAACTGTGTGGCAATGTCAGATCCTTAACCTGCTGTGCCACAGTGGGAACTCCTCCCTTTGGTATTTAGTTTTTTGTTTGTTTGTTTTGCTTTTTAGGGCCACACGCTCAGCATATGGAAGTTCCCAGGCTAGGGGTCAAATCAGAGCTACAGCTGCCAGCCTAGGCCATAGCCACTGCAATATGGGATCTAAGCCACATCTGTGACCTACACCATAGCTCACGGCAACCCCGGATCTCTGACCCACTGAGCGAGGCCAAGGGTTGAACCCACATCTTCAATGGATACTAGTCAGATTCATTTCCACTGTGCCACAACAAGAAATCCCCCCTTTGGTATTTTAGATCCTCAAGTCCTTGCATTGGGAGCTTTGTGCTGGATTGACATTGATGCTTTTGGCTTTGGTGTGTTTTATCCAAATTTTTAATTGTGTTTTTGTGGAGAAAGATTTTCTGATAAAAGTTAGGCATTTATTGTAGGAAGGGATGCTGCCTTTGGAGTCATTTTTGACTCCTTTCTTTATTTCACACCCCACTACTAATCTCTCAGCAAATCTTGTTGGCTCTACCTTCAAAATGTATTCCAAGTCTTCCCACTTTTCACCAAATCCATGGTTACAACTATGATCCAGGCCAACTTCACATCTCACCCTGTTAGAGCAATTGCTTCTTTACTGTTGGTCTTATTTCAGCCATTTACCACTATAGTTTATTTTCAACAGGAAAGACTGAATGGCATATTGAATGCCCAAGTTGCTCAGCTGCTCAAAACAGTACATTGGCTACCCATTTCCCTCAGAATAAATTCCAAAGCCATTATTGTCGTGTGACAGATTGTATCTTCCAAGGATGGCCACACGGTATCTTTATCCCACATGTTTTGTAGAGCCTTGCCTGTCCCCCATCAAGAAATGGAGTCTACGGCCCTTCCCATTGAATTTTCATAGACATTTAAGGTTGACTTGACCAATAGATTACATAGGAAGTGATGCTCTGTGACTTCCAAGGTAAGGTCACATAAACGCCTTTCTTCCTATTGTCTTGGGAGACTCACACTCGGAACCCAGCCATCATTATATGAGGAAACTCAAGAGATCATAAGTGAAGAAATGAGCCACATGGACTGAGCCATGAGTTCTAGTTGAGCTCCCAGAATATATCTAGCACCAACTTTCCAGGCATGTGACTAAGGCAAGTTTTAAGTAGATGCTTCAGCCTCCAGTTGAATTGCCCCACTTGATTTCACGTAGAATGAAGGTTAGCCATTTTCACAAATCCTTGCCTAAATTATTTACAAGCAAAATAAATTATTATTGTTGTGCTAAATCACTCAGTTTGAAGGTAGCTTCTTGTGTAGAAGTAAGAGCTATGCATGACCTACAAGATTCTTTATAATATAATTCCCTGTTACCTTTTTGACCTCAGTTCTTCTACATCTATTTCTCGCATCTATTTTACTTTTGTTTGAATGTGTCAAGCATTTTCCTCTCTCAGGGCCTTTATGTGTTTTCTTTTGCCAGACTGGATTATTTTTCTCTCATGTTTTGCTCCCCCAGTTTGAGCTCAAATATGACTTTGGGAGAAATTTTCTGATTGGCTTGCTTTTCTCTATTGCACTTATCACCAACTTACATATTATAAACTTTATTTATTTTGGTTAATTGTCTGTCTTTCCCATAAGAATATTAGCTAGATGAAGGAACAGATTTTTCTGAGTCCCAAATGCTTAGAATGTAAATAGTAGGGAATCAAAATTTGGGGGACAAATAAATGAACTTTTCACTTTGCTTTGTTGAATATTGAGTTATTCATCACTTTTTGATACACATACACTCATTAGAAGAGTAGGTTACATGTAGATATTGAAGATTTCTTAAAATCTCTTTCTAAAAAAATTTATTCAACAGTCTTGAGGATGTTTCATTTGTATTCTCAAGTAAACAACACATGACTTTAGGATATATTTATTTCTGTCTTCAGTCTGCCGATTTCTCAAGACAAAATTGCATCCACTAAGTCTTAAAAGTGGCCAAAGATCTTATTTAATCTCTCTTTCTGTTAACTATCCTCTCTTCGTGGTATTACCTTTTTTCCTTCCCTGTTTGATGAGTTCTGGCACGGCTTCGATATCTGTCTTTTAGGAAAGCATAGACTGTACCATGGCTCTTGTTTCTGTAGTTTATTTATTTTTTCATCAAAGACTAAAGTATCTAAAGTTGCCAGAGTAAAGGGAAACTTAAGTTCTTTCCCGTTTTTTTCTCCATGTTCTGTCCTCTATTTTGTCATCTACCTTAACTATCTGAGCCAGAGGATCTCTTCATGTTTCCAGTGGATCCTAAACGTGCCTTTCTCTCTATTCAACGCTAAAACTTGTCCTTCTCTCTCTTACAGCCATATTTATATTCTGTTACTGTATGTAATCCAAATGGATGAGTAATATTCTCAATTTACAATATAGAAGTTAAAGCATCTTTTTTGGTGTGTTTTTGATTTTTAGGGCCTCACCTGAGGCATATGGAAATTCACAGGCTAGGGGTGAATGGGAGCTGCAGCTGCTGACCTACACCACCCCCACAGCAATGTGGGATTCAAGCCTGTCTGGGACCTTTAGTTCACGTCAACACCAGATCTCCAACCCACTGAGCAAGGCCAGGAATTAAACCCATATCCTCATGGATACTAGTCCAGTTCTTAACCTGCTGAGCTACAATGGAAACTCTCTAGAATTCTTTTTAAGTCAAGTTGTCATTATAAAACAAACCTAGGGTATTCCCTTGTGGCTCAGTGGTAATGAATCCAACTGGTATCCATGAGAACAAGGGTTCAATCCCTGACCTCGCTCAGTGGGTTGGGGATCTGGCATTGCTGTGAGCTGTGGTGCAGGCTGCAGATGCGTCTTGGATCCCACGTTGCTGTGGTTGTGGTGTGGACAGGCAGCTGCAGCCCTAAAAAGCAAAAACAAAAACAAAAACGAAAAAAATAAAAACAAACAAAAGAACAAAAAACAAATTTATTGGGTCAAAAGATATTAAATACAAGGAAAAAAAGCTTGTGAGAGACTTGCCAAGTGGTTAGACTGCCTACAGAGTAGCAAAATACAATTATAATTAGCATGAACCCGTCAGCTTCTTAGATAATTATGATTAAAATTAACATTTTAAAAATGTGCATTTGGAAAATGAGTCTGGGGACACAACTAAGTGTTTAAAATGTGTGGGGTTGAAAATAGAAAAATGGATAAATTAGAGAACAGAGAAATTCAATGTAATTGAAGAGTTGACGTTACACCTAAGAACCAAGATCAGAGGCACAGATAATTCATATCTATTTGAACTTTCGGGTCCTCTCAAAAATTGAGGAGACCACTGCTGTTTGGCTTTGTTTCAGGAGGGATACTGTTTAAAAAAACCTATTGCTCAGGTGCTGGCAATGTTCAAAATAAGCCCTTCAGACTCCAACAGTTTTCCAGTTTGTTCTCAAGTGCAGAAGAAAAGGACGGTTAGCTGAAGTTCTGTTGATTTTAATATAAGGCTACCGGAGCAGCAATTTCCCATTCACCACCTTATATTTATACATCGATCTTTCCCTGAGTCTACGCTCAAGGCTGAGACGGTGCAGGCACAGTCTCCTTGTTGACACAAGCTCCTTCTCAGAAATTGCAAGTTTCCAACTCCATCAATTATTTAATGAGAAAATCCACTTTTTACCCGTGTATGATGATAAGTAGAATATGCGGATTGATTTCCTTCTCTCTTAGGAAAACTCAATCCTACAGAGAGCTAAGGGAAGAAGTCCTCCGTAGCCACGCCCCCTCTGTGATTCGCTGTGGTCATCAGGCTGGCTCCCCCTTCCAGCTCCCGTGACAGGTTTTGCCCTCTGTGTGGTTTCCCTTGAGTCATGGTTGATAAAAGCATTTTCCTTTAGCCATTCTTCTCCCTTCCTCATATGGCCAAGAGCTGCTGGAACCCTCTGTAAGTATTACACCGCCATGTGAAGAGAGCCACCCTTACTCTCTTGAGCCCACGCGGACCATATATAATTCCTGTAAGGAATGCCCACAGGCTTATGAAGTTGCTCAGAGAAGCACAGTGCTGTAAGATATCACTCTTTTAACAGCTATCTAATACTCATTTATGATTCCCAACAGTAGGTCACAGAGTCCCTCTTTTTGACTTGGGTGAGCTTTTATACTTCCCAAGGATATCCCTCTAAAGGCAAAGCCATGCAGAACCCTTCACTTCCTCCTAGAAGTGGTGGACCTCACCTGACTAGCATATTTGACAAACAAGCACAGTCCTCTTCAGACATTCTTCCATAAAACACAGAAACAACAAGCACTTGAAACCCAAGAAAAATCACCAGGTGTCCACAGTTCCAGAGGACAGGTATGAAAATAAATTCTTCACGAGCTATGACACAACTTTGTACACATACACACATGGACTGAGATGTTTGCCTATGTGTGTGTGTGTGTGTGTGTGTGTGTGTGTGTAAATACACAGAAAGTATTTACTGTTCAAACCTATTGGTGTCTGAGTGTGTGTGTGCATGTGTTGTGGTAAATCCTTCGAAATACCATTTACTGTTTCTTTTGATCCCCCATTACAGTTCTAACTAGATTCCAAAATTGAGTCAATGTTTACATCTAAGGTCTAAAGCAGAAGCAGGGTAATAAATATAGAATATCAGGATAGGAGACCACAAAGTCTATAGAAAAAGAATTGAGCCGAGCTTTAAGAGCTTTTAATGTCTACTGTGTCATGAATATAATTCTGGCTTTGATGATTTGGTTTGCTTATCTAGAAAACAGAGATTATGACAAATACCCAGTGGGGTCATAAATGTACTTGACACTCCAATGTGTGAAGAAAATGTGCTCTCTTTATTTTTTTCTGTAGCTGATCTGATTTCCTTCAAAGTCCCCACAATGCTAGATAGTGATACACTATCGTAGACCAATTCAGTAAGTGTTTTCTGATTTAATAATTTAAACAGTCTCAGAAGGAAAATTCTCAGTCTCATTCAGATAAAATGCATAGACTCTTTTTATGAAATCCCTTCAGTGGTTTGCCCACATAGGGAAGTAGATTCATGTGACCTTCTGGTGGCAAAGGGGAGATCAGGTTCTCAGCTGCTCTGGGCTGTGCCTGAACTGGAGTCAGGTGTTGCCTGACTGGTCCTGTCTCTGTGTCCCTGCATTGTCTGGGGGTTCTACTGCTGAGGTCTGACGCTGGTGTAAAGACTCTTGGTTTGACAGGGCTTGACGCTACCCTCCCAAAACTGACTCCCCTCACCTCCTTTGTGGTATGTTTGTGACTCCAAATTTGTCCCGTTGAACGACTTGCTTTTCAACGCTAGGCTTTGGTACCACTTTGCTACCCCTTCTCCTCTACCCAGAGCAATGCCAACCTAAGTTTTCCATTGCATCTCTCAGATAACTATTTGATCCCCACTCTGAGGATGCATGGGAACTTCGGCATTCTGTCTATTCCACTTGTGACTTGAGGCTAAATTGTGAGTGTGCAAGCCCTCTCCCTGGGTACCAGACTACGCTGTGCTCCAAGATGGCAAATAGAGCCTATAAGAGGATTTCCTCTAAGAATTCTAAATAGGGTACTTGGTAGAAGCCCTTCTTCCCTGAATGCTCTCCTTAGTGTATTTCAAGTGCTTTTTCCTCACTTTTTGAACTCCAGTCAAGTGAGGGGGAATCAGGATTGTTTGACTCTCACTCTGTTTCTTGGTGTCTCCACTTTTCTCACAATATTGGTACTAGAAGATGAAGGTATACCTCTCTTGCCTCCTGTAATGATGATTAAACCTAAACAGGTAGGTTTAAAATAATAGAAGCTATGTCTAGTCACTTATGATGGAGCATGATAATGTGAGAAAAAATAATGTATACATGTATGTGTAACTGGGTCACCATGCTATACAGTAGGAAAAAAATGTATTGGAGAAATAACAATAAAAAATTAAAAAAAAATAATGAAGCTAGAAAAGACCCCTATTAGCTTAAGTAAGCTTGAGAAGGAATAACAAAGCTGGAGGCATCACGCTTTCTGATTTTACACTGTATTACAAATATGCATGAAAATAGTATAGTACTGGCATAAAAAATAGACATACAGACCAATGGAACAAAATAAAAAGTCCAGAAGTAAACACATACAATAGCATCAACTTATCTTCAACCGAGGTGCCAAGAATACACAATGAGGAAAAGATAATGTCTTCAATAAATGGGATTGGGAGAGTTCCTGCCATGGCTCGGCAGTTATTGAACCTGACTAGCTTCCGTGAGGATGTGGGTTTGATCCCTGGCCTTGCTCAGTGGACTAAGGATCTGGCATTGCCATAAACTGTGGTATGGATCACAGATGCGGCTTGGATCCCACATTGCTGTGGCTATGGTGCTGGCCTGCAGCTGTAGCTCCAATTCGACCCCTAGCTTGGGAATTTCCATATGCCACAGGTGCAGCCCTAAAAAGACAAAAAAGACCAAAAAAAAAAAAAAAAAAGAAAGAAAGAAAAAAAGAAATGGGGTTAGGAAAACTGTATTATACAAATGCAAAGAATGAAACTGGACAGTTATTTTTTTACATCACATAACAAAATTAATCTAAATGGATTAAAGGTTTAAATGTAAGAACTGAACCATAAAACTCCTAGAAGGACATAGGGAGAAAAGTTCCTTGACATTGATCTTGGCAATAATTTTGTTTTGGATGTTACACCAAAAGCACAGGCAACAAAAGCAAAAATAAACAAGTGGAACCATATCAAACTAAAAAGCTTCCCATACAGCAAAGGAAACAACCAATAAAGTGAAAAAGTCACTTATGGAATGGAAGAAAGTATTTGCAAACTGCATATCCAATAAGAGGTAAAATCCAAAATATACAAGGAGCCTATACAACTCAATAGTCAAAAAGCTAGATAACCCAACTTAAAAAATGCACAAAGGGAAAATATTTTAAAAGAAGATATACAAATAGCCAACAAGCAAACGAAAATGTGCTCAATATCACTAATCATCAGGAAAATGCAAATCACAGTGAGATATCACCTCACACCTGTTAGGATGTCTATTAGCAAAAAGACAAGAGATAACAAGTTGATGAGAATGTGGAGAAAAGGAAACCCTAGTCCACTGCTGGTGAGAATGTAAATTGGTACAGCCACTATGGAAGATGGTATGGCGATTCCTCAAAAAACTAAAAAGTAATACTACCACATAATCCAGCAATCCCACATCTGGGTTATATTCAAGGGAAATGATGTTAGTGTCTCAGAGATATCTGTACTCCTGTATTCAATGTAGCATTATTCACAATAGCTAAGACATAGAAAACACCTAAGCTTCCATGGACAAATGAGTAAAGAAACTGTGGTATATACATGTGGTGGAATATTATTCAGCCATAGAAAGAAGGAAATCCTGCCAATTGTGGCAACATGGTGAACCTGGAGGCTGCTATTCTAAGTAAAATAAGCAGACAGAAAGACAAACACTGTATGGTGTCACTTTTATGTGGAATCTTAAAAAGTCAAGCTTGGAGTTCTCTGGTGGCAGAGTGGGTTAAGGATCTGGTGTTGTCACTGCTGTGGCTTGGGTTGCTGTTGTGGCAGAGGTTCAATACCTGGCCTGGGAACTTCTTTGGTGAAAAAAAAATTTTTTTTAATTAAAAAAATTAATGTCAAGCTTACAGAACCAGATAGTTGAATGGTGGTTGCCAAAGTTTTGGGGTGTGTGTGTGGGAGGGGAGAGGGGGCATATTGGTCAAAGAGTACAAACTTTCACTTGAAAGATGGATTAGTTCTGGGGATCTAATGTACAAGATGATGATTACTGTTTGTAATAATAAATTGTATACTTGAAATTTGCCAAGAATGTAAATTATTTTATTATTTTTATTTTTATTTTTTGTCTTTTTAGGGCTGCAACTTCTGCATATGGAGGTTCCAGGGGTAGGGGTCAAATTGGAGCTATAGCCACAGCCACAGCCACAGCCACAGCCTCAGCAACACCAGATCGAGCAGCATCCTTAACCCACTGAGCAAGGCCAGGATTGAACCTGCATGCTCATGGATTCTAGTCAGATTCGTTTCTGCTGAGCCATGATGGAAACTCCAAGAGTATAAATCTTAAAAGTTCTTACCAACACAAATACACACACACACACAAGGTAACAATGAGAGGTGATGGATATGTTAATTAACTTGATTGTGGTAATCATTTTACAACATGTATGTATATTAAATCACCATACTGTGGATGCCAAGGGCATATAATTTTTTTCATTAATTATACCTCCATAATGTTGGAAAAAAATTGGAAGCTTCTTTCTTTTTTTTTTTTTTTTTTGTCTTTTTGCCATTTCTTGGGCCGCTCCCGCAGCATATGGAGGTTCCCAGGCTAGGGGTCGAATCGGAGCTGTAGCTGCCAGCCTATGCCAGAGCCACAGCAACGCGGGATCTGAGCCACTTCTGCGACCTATACCACAGCTCACGGCAACACCGGATCCTTAACCCACTGAGCAAGGCCAGGGATTGAACCTGCAACCTCATGGTTCCTAGTCGGATTCGTTAACCACCGCGCCAGATGGGAATTCCAGGAAGCTTATTTCTTATGCATGCACATTCCAGAGAGGTGTTGGAGTGGAGTGAAGATAGGGTTTCAGTGTTCTATTGATACATAATAAATTAAATCAAAGCTTAACTGATGAAAATAGTACTTGTATTTATTATACTTCATGATTGTAGACTCAGAATTTGGGAAAGGCTCTGATGGGCAGTTCCTCTCTGCTCTTCATAATATTAACTGGAGCAGCTCAACTTGGGCTAGATGACAGCCTTCCAGAAAAACGTACATGTATGGCTGGCAAACTGAAGGTCATTATTAGGAGCCTCTCTGCAGGGCTCTTTAGGCCTCCTAACAATATGGTGGCTAAGCTCCAACAAGCCTCCATGGGAGTTCAAGGCCATCACAGAAAGACACTTCATTCCATTGAACAATCAAGTCAGTAAGGTTAACCTAGATTTCAAGGGAGTAGAGGAATAGATTCTATTTCCTGATGGGGTACGTCATGTACCTGTGGGTAGGGAAGGAATCGATGGTGGCCCTCTTGGATATAAACTACCATATGCTCTGTGCAGTCATTCAGGGACTCAGTCTAGCAGCTTTTTTGCCATGTAGCTTCCAAAGTCATCTTGGGAATTTCCTTCACCCCAGAAATCTGGAAGAAGGAAGAAGCACCTGTGGAATTTTTTTCCTCCTGACCTGGAAGTGGCCACATAGTCATACCTGGCTGCAAAGAAGCTTAAGAATGTAGCCTCTCTGTGGATCCAGGAAAAAGAGGAACAGAATCATTGATGGGCAAGGGTCACTATACAAGCTTTGATCAAGTCAGCCAGGTATAGCTGTTGATCTACTATGTAGCAGGAGCTGAGACAGTTTAGAAAAGCCTATCTTTATTGGAGTGACTGATTTTAAGCTCATTTTCTCACTGTGAGTTCTTTTAAAATCTATTTTAACACTTAAAACTCAGTGCTTATACTGAGGTGGCCTGCTACAATAGATGGGAAACTCTATAGCAACAAGACGACTTCCTGTGTGGCTTGCAGCATAACTACTCGGGGTTGCTTCTATATCAATAAGATTTACAGTGTGGAGGGAATTCCCTTTATGCCAAAGCAGAGGGTGGAGGGAGTTCCTTTTGTGCCAAAGCAGAAACAAATTGGACTAGTATTCACGAGGATGCGGATTCAATCCCTGGCCTGGCTCAGTGGATAGGGGATCCGGCATTGTCATGAGCTGTGGTATAGGTCACCCACGTGGCTTGGATCCCACATTGCTGTGGCACGAGCCAGCTCTGATTCACTCCCTAGCCTGGGAACTTCCATGTGCTGCTAGCGCGGCCCTAAAAAAGCAAAAAGCAAAAAAAAAAAAAAAAAAAAAAAAAATTACAGGGTATGGAAATGCATCTGAAAAGGTTTAAACTTTTCCTTTCTTCATTACTTTTATTTTTTATATAAGGGTATCTTAAAACTAAGATAAAGTCATATACATTATTTATAATTACACACACCAAAATGTTGGTTTGAAAAAAAATGTAGAATGAACTATTTATTTTAAAAACTGGTTAGCTCTCGGAGTTCCCTATGGTGGCGCAACAGAAATGAATCTGACCAGTAACCATGAGGTTGTGGGTTTGATCCCTGGTCTTGCTCAGTGGGTTAAGGATCTGGCATTGCTGTAAGCTGTGGTGTAGGTTGTAAATGTGGCTTGGATCCTACATTGTTGTGGCTGTGGTGTAGGCTGGAAGCTGTAGCAGTGATTGGACCCCCATATACCATGATTGTGGCCCTAAAAAGCAAAAACATAAAAAATAAAAATTGGTTAGCTCTTGAATAGTAATAATAGAACAATATCCAAATGCTCTTGAGACACGCTAGAAAATAGAGCAGCCACCATACGCACCTTAGCTTCCCTCTCTCCTTCCCCAGCACATTACTTATTTATACAACACATACAATAAATATTTATTTATTTGTTGTTAATAAAAATGTAGAGTGTACCCCTGAAGTGAATACAAACATATTCTAGAAATAATTTTTAATTTAAAAAGGTAAAAATGTAATCTTCGAAATTATTTTGGTAACTTATGTAATTTCCAGGCAAAGCATTAATAGCTTTTTAAAAAATTACTCAGTGAATTTTATTACATTTATAGTTGTACAATGATCATCACAATCCAGTTTTATAGCATTTCTATTCCAAATCCCCAGCGCATCCCCTCACCCCCAACCTATCGCTTTTGGAAACCATAAGTTTCTCAAAGTCTGTGAGTCACTATCTGTTTTGCAAAGAAGATCATTGTGTCCTTTTTTTATATTACACATGTAAGTGACAGCATTTGATGTTGGTGTCTCACTGTCTGACTGACTTCACTTAGCATGAAAATTTCTAGGTCCATCGTATTCTACAAATGCGTTATTTCTTTCATTTTAATGACTGAGTAATATTCCATTGTGCATATGTACCACATCTTCTTTATCCACTCCTCTGTCGATGGACATTTAGGTTGTTTCCATGTCTTGGCTATTGTAATGCTTTATGTATTTAATACACCTATGTTTGTAGCAGCTTTAATAATCAAGTGATTACTTTAAAAACATGAGCATACCAGCCAAATTGGGGAACAAGAATAATATATAATCAGCATAGAACTCTCTATGGAGCACTTTTAACTGTATTCCTTACATCGATATGCATCTTCTCATTTTATTTAGCCATTTATTGATTCTTAAGAAATGTAAAGCCAACTGTAAACAAATGACCTCAGATAACATTAGGAGGTTTGCAGATTGGTATGGAAAATGAGCAAGTAGAGAATGAACATTGGGGACACCCCGTATTATTCCATCGATTAATTACCCTGTCACCTTGGGCAGGTTCTTTAACTGTCATCTCCTTAATCATTTACCCTCTGTTAGTTGGGAAAACTTCCTCCATGGCTTTATAAAGATTAGATAATAACTATAAAGTAATATCTGGAAAAAAGCTTTTGGCAGAGGTGTAACAGGGAAAGATAATAGTTTATCATTAACCACCAAAATGGAGTCAAAATATCCAAATCACCAGAAGAAATAACAGCTAAGGGGTCCAGAGCATTAGATTTTGCATAAAAGGTATATTTCAGTAAATATTAGGGGGAATAAAGGAGAATGTGATGCATAAAACTGACCCAAACTTCTTCATGCCACAGAGGCCTGTCTTACTTAAACCCAACACCCAAGTCAGGTGGCAGTCATAGGGTAAGAAAAGATATGAAAACATACTTTTCAAGCATAAATGTTTAAACTTCTTTGGGAAATAGATGAATTAAATGAAGGTGTAGGAAGATGGAAGGTTTATTTATTTATTTATTTAGTCTTTTGCCGGCCGCACCTGCCGCCCATGGATGTTCCCATGCTAGGGGTTGAATCAGAGCTACAGCTGCTGGCGTATACCACAGCCACAGCAATGCGGAATCTGAGCTGCATCTGTGACCTACACCACAGCTCACAGCAATATCATATCATTAACCCACACAGCAAGGCCAGGGATTGAACCTCCTTCCTCATGGATGCTAGTCAGATTCGTTTCCACTGAGCCACAAAGGGAACTCTGAAAATGGAAAGTTTATTAAAGAGGTATTCCTCCTCCAGCCAGTTTATTAAAGAGGTATTCCTCCTCCAGCCAGTGTTTCCAGGACCAGTCAACAGGTGGGGAAGGAGGTGGTGTTGAGAACAATGCACAGTGTGGTTACTGTCCTTCAGATCTGGA
Source organism: Sus scrofa (assembly GCF_054392235.1). Taxonomy (NCBI): domain Eukaryota; kingdom Metazoa; phylum Chordata; class Mammalia; order Artiodactyla; family Suidae; genus Sus; species Sus scrofa. Next base: position 52,882,571 of record NC_139393.1, on the reverse strand, counting down.
AAATTTGTCTCTGTAGTCGATAAGTCTCCATGTGATTTTCCAAGAGCACCCTTGGAAGGAAGAGTAGCTCCCTTGAAGGAGATGAGATCATTGACTCGGAAACAAGGCTGGGGACATCTGACCTGAAAGTGAACTTAGATTAGGGAGTGAGACTATAGATAAGATCACCGCTCTGAGAGCCAACCAGGAAGTCTCCATTGGAAAAATGAAGATATGACATTAATATAGGGCCTGTATATTAATTGGCCTTTATATGTATTCCAAGAGAATCCCAACAAAAACATGATATTATCCCAAGAAATCAGCATCTTGGGATGGTTGGTGGATACAGGTGTGTGTTGTAGGCGTGTTTTATGAAAGTTCCATGTGATTGTATTTTTATTTAAATATATTGGCTCATTTCCCTATTAATGGAAACCTATTGTGAATTCTTGTGTAAAGAGCAGAAACTTTTGGCAAGGAAAGCATTACCAACCAATTGATTCTTTTCAGTGTAATGTTTGTCCAAGGTGTGGTATACATTAATGAGTAGTAAGACGCTCTCTATGTAGACAAATTTAGTCAATAAATATCCATATGAACACCAACCACATGTAAGGCATTGTGTTTGACTTACAAAGTACAAGAGTGAAACAGATATCACCCCTCATTGAGCTCACAATTTATTGGAGAAGATAGTCTCTCTGTAATTGATTGTATGAGATAGAACATAATACTATATAAATTATTATTATTTTTTGAAAAAATGTGGAATTAGGAAGAGAATGCTGAGTAGACATGAGAACTATTCAATGGAGTAGGTAAAATTTGAAGTGGACTTTAAAAAATGAGTTAGATCTTTAATAAGTAGAAGAAGAAAGAAAGGGTATGCAAGACAAAACAAAAAAGAGGACCAGTGAAGCCAAGTGGTCTGAAAGCCTATTGTGTCTTGTAAACTCAAGAAATGGTGCTGTGTGGCTAGATTAAAAACTCTCTGATGGGGAGTGTGAAGTCAGGGGTGTGTCTGCTATGATGAGGAGTTGTTACTTCCCTTTATTACTTAGATAATGGAGAATCATTAAATGTTCTTGTGCACAGGAATGGACTCATTGAATGTGTGTTTAAAAAGAATTAAATGGCAGTGTGGTGAATGAATTGCAAAGCAGAAATTTGGTGAACATAGTAAATAAATTGATTATTAGGTTAATTGGATAATGTACATGAAAACATCAAGTAAATTTATAAAGAACCAAACTAAATGTAAATTGCTATTGTTATTATTATTATTATTATTATAGTCCAGGAAAGAAATGATGAGTACCTAAACCATGGAAGTGTCAAAGGCAATAGGAACATGTAAATATTTGAGACATTTTAGAGATGACAATAATAGTCATAAAAGTGAACATTTATTGAGTATTTCAGATATATGCACTGTTCTAAGTGCATTGCATACATTACTTCATTCAATGCTTACAACCCTTTAAGAAGAGTCAATCATTTGGTAAATCTGGTCATGAGCAAAGGGAAATTAACTTGCCCAGATCTCACAACTGATTAAGTGGTGAAGTCAGGAAGTAAATTCAGATAGTCTGGCTTTAGACGTACTCTTAGATGTAACTTCTAAAGTTACACCTGACTAGATGTAACTAAAGGAGGAAATGATGAGTTTTATGCCAAGGTGGTGGCTGTTTTCAAGGTATCTTTTTTAAACACCAGTTTTGTCAGAATGTTAATAAATGTATATGAAAGGGGTCCAGCATCACGTAAAATATTAAGATAAACAAAATAAACATGTTTTCTACCACAGGAGACCTAAGAGCCTTTAGAAGTTTGATTTTCACTGTGAATTTCCAAGAAAGTATAATATAACCTGAAGAATTTCCCAGACTTGGTTGACCATAAGTCTCTTTTTTAATTTTAAATTTGAGCTTTTTGAGGATTATTATTCCCTGAATACTTGGGGCACCCTACTTGGGGCACCAGATGCAAGAGCTGTAAGTGGATAAAATGGTAAATTTGGTTTGGACAGCTTGAGTGCTGGGTGCCTAATGGGGAGATGCATAATGGAAGGTTATAGATTTAGATCTTGAGAGCTAGGTCAGGATTGAAGATGCAGACATAGAAATCCCTCATATATGGGTGGCAATGAGGACTTGAGCTTAGTGGCAATGGCTGAGTTCACCAAAGGGAAAAGAGAAAGAGAAGACCAAGGAATACATTTTAGCTGCTGCCTATGTGCAGTGATGGTTTGTTCCAGACTCAACTGTTGTTTAATTGATATTTAAATTGGATCATATTTTGTCAAATTATTTTTAAAGTGCATGGTGTATTAAATTGCAGCATATCGACATGTGTGATTTAAGCCATAGGTCTTCTTTTTATAACCATGTTTCTTCAGTACAACAGATCAAGCGGAAGCACTGAAATTCTTAATTTGTAAAAACATTAACTTGGTTGATTTCTCTTTCCTTGGGAGAGATGGTCTTCAATTTGAACACAGCATAACTCAACTGTAAGTGCAATGATGTGGGACTAGGATTAGCATTCCAAATGTCACCTGTCCCAATGACAGTCTTATATAAATTAAAGGAGTATTATTTCCTAAATTTGAGCACAATCTTGAATTTTATTTTATTTATTTATTTTTAAATGATTTTAATTTTTTTCCGTTATAGCTGGTTTTCAGTGTTCTGTCAATTTTCTACTGTATAGCAAGGTGACCCAGTCACACATACATATATACATTCTTTTTTTTTAATAAGGTTTATTAACTTCATCCATGGCAACAACGATTCCCTTAAACCAAATAGTTCCAGGCGGATCTATTTTAGAAGGAACATCTGTGAACCATTCTAAAGGCTTTCAATAAAAAAAAAAAAAATCGTATAATACCCGAGGAGAAACAACAAAAGCCAAATTGGATTCCTCCCTGGAAAATGAACTTCAAATTATGTTTCAAACCTACAGACTTTTAAAGGAAAAGGTTAAAAAAATGATATTTAATTCATTTCAAAACAAGTATCTTCAGGCAAATACTCTATTGAATCCTTGATTTCAAAATACTGAGGACCTGTTTGCAGTGTCAAGGCCAATATTAACCTAAAAAGAGAATTAAAGGACAGAGAAGTTTAGCTAGTATTTTTATTTATTTATTTTTTATTTCTCCTGACCCCTCCTCAGTTCATCCCATACACTTCTGCTAAATGAACATAGTTCTTGGTCCTACAGTTTCTCTGCCTGAAAAATCTGGATGGTGTTCCACCACACAGATCCTGAAGTCCAAACCCCTTAGATGAACATTCAGGTCTTAGGTCTAGGCTTCCGTGTGGGTTCTTGGTCTGATCTCCTATTGGTCTACCTCTTACTTGGAAGATTCTGGCCAACTCTACTGCTTGTTTACTACATACAAACCCTGTATTTCTCCTTCTGCTCCTTTAAATACGTTATTCCCTCTTCTTAGATTACTTTTTCATCTCACCAACTTCAGCTAAAGGTAAACCCTTTTTCTCTAGTTTCCTGCATTCCTTCATGCAGAATCCTAGCTCGCTTAAACACTTCCCATTGCTATGAAGGAAGGGCCACAGTGTGGCAGTAAGATTCATGCAAACTTGGGGATCAGGCAGACACTGGTTTGAAATACAATTGTTTGTCTCATTAGTTAAACGGCCTTTGGCAAGTCTCTTAACCTGGCTGATCCTCAACTTTCTTATCTGTAAAATGGAGATAAAAATGTTATGTGTAAAGTTCTTTGGAACTCAGCTTGGCGCACCGGAGTTAACACACATTAATAACATTTCCAATAGCTCTTCATTCTATTTTCACTTTCTGAGTGCATACATAGTTCCATTTAAAGAGTAGAGAATCAGAGAAAAATTATTTATCTTATTATATTGTTAAAAGAATAAAAGAGACAATTTATGTAAAAGGCATAATAGTGCTTCTGGCACAGAGTAACCATAACAAATGACAGCTCTACTATCATTATTATTGTTTAGGTCTATAAACTTTAAGTAGTGGCTTGTGTGCAATTCATCCTTGAATTTCTGCCAATGCTTAGCAAATAGTTGGTACTCAACTATTATTCCTGGAATGTAGACTTCCATATTGTTGAGATCAAGTCTGTGAGGTAAGAAATAATGATATGGGCAAGCCCAAAGATAGGTCCACCTGGTAGATTCTATTTTTAAAGCACTTTAGTTGATTAAGTATTTGATTAATTTTGGCACCCAATTCAATACACAAAAACATAGTGAGCAGAGCTCAGTAGAAAAAACAATATTTTTTTATTTCCTTTTGAAAAAAAATTGATAACCCAAAAGGACATACTGTATAGCACAGGCAACTACACTTAACATTTTGTAATAACTTGTAAGGGAGAAGACTCTGAAAAAAAATAGATACATATGCATGTATAACTGAATCACTTTGCAGTATACCTAAAACTAATACAACACTGCAGATCAACTATACTTCAATAAAAAATAAATTAAAAAACTAAAAAAAGCACACATAGCATAATATTTGCCATCCTAACTATTTTAAAAGTCCAGAGTGAAGAAGCGATAAATATATTCATATTGTTGTGAACCATAGCTCCAGAAGTTTTTCTTCTTGCAGATCTGAAACTCTGTACCTGGCCAACAACAACTCTCCTTTTCCCCGTCCCCCTAATTCCTGATAGTCATCATTCTACTTTATGTTTCTAAGGAAAAACATTTTTCAAAGGAAAGAAATGAGAAGAATTCTACCATGAGTACCTCACCCATTGATTATCAGAGGAGGTGGAAAAATAATGAAAATAATAATACAGAGAGATGTCCCTAGCACAGCAAGCATGTCACATGCTAAGTTAATGAGACTGAAACTTGGAGAAGGTTGGTGTTTGGCTGGAAAGTCAGGGAAGAATATCACGTCTTGTCTGGGAAACAAGAGGTGGAGTAGTCCAACAAGGCCAGGGTCAGTTTTCTGAATGTTAGAGCAGAGGAAGGTCAAGAGCTGAACTGGGGGGCGGGTACAGTCTGAGGCAAACATGAGACAGCAGTAAGAAGACAGGGAGGAAATGAGAAGAGATGCAGAAGGGAAAAGCAATAAACTTAATGCCTGTGGGTGAGTCTGACTGTCTTGGGCATCTTTTAAAGGAGCAAACATGGGTCTCTTGGACAATGTTGAGAAAGCTTCATAACACTTGCTCCAGCGGGGCTGGGGGGTCCCTTTCTACCTCTCTACCCTAGACAATCAGTGGTATTAAAAACTGAGGCTTATGAATCTTTCACCCAACTTCATTGGTATAAGCATAGTTTTTTTGAGAAGTGGGAGAGAACTGTTGAAAAAAACAAAACCAACCAGGATTTGTCTGGGTCCCACCCACTTTCAGATAGGCCTGCTGGGGAAAGATGGTGCTTAAGGAAAACAGAGAAAAAAGCTCAGAACTTCTAAATCGAAAGTCAGGAATCCTAGCTTTTTTTTCTAGCTCCACCTAGTCTTTTTATATATGACCTTTGGCTGGTCCAATCTACTAGCCTTTGGCTCCCCTTAGGACCAATTTCCTTGTAATTTTCAAGGACTTTGAATGTCATGTTGACTCACTGAATGAAACCAGATATTTTCTTACCCTTGTACGGGGACTATTTTTGTGTTTTGATTCTCAGAATTGTTCAGTGATCATATTAAAAGTTAACACTCAATGGTTCACCTATCTGAAAACTGAGGTTAACCCCAAAGAAGAATACAAAAGTGAACTTTAATAAATGATTTAGCTGCTGTAAACCAATCAATTCCTTGACCATGAAATACTTCCTTCTTTGTTCAAGCCTACCTTCCTTAGGGTTCCATGGTAGCCCATGTGGGCTCAGAGGGCAGTAGTGGCCTGGGGGGATGGCTGGCTCAGAAGACTGATGGAAATATTCTCCTTCATTTTCCAGTGAATGGGTAATGCCAACACAGTGGTGACGAGATATACACACAGCCCTTTTGTTCTTGGAGTGTGTAGTCTAAGTTGGAAAAAGGAAGCTTATATTCTAATGTGCAATAAGGATTAAAAACAAGTAACCCAGAAAAGAAACAAAATGGTGACCTCTCCTGAAAAGCTCTAGGAAACAATAAACAGCAACTGTGATCTACCATAAGGACAGAGAACTTTAGAGAAGAAATGCTCCAGAACGGAGAACCAAGTTCTTCTAATGTGAGCAAACGTGTGTACATGACTTTCATTTCAAGACACGGTTCCTGCTTTTGTCCAGAGAGAGTCAGCCAGCCTGGTGCTCAAGCTGTGTAGTCTCTGGATGGAGGAAGGGGCTTGATTCAAGTTGCCTTCCCAGTACTCAATCTTGAACCCTCTCCTTCCTCCCTCTTTGTCTAGGGTCTACTCTTCTTTGTCCCCTGTGCCTCAATTTTCTTTTGCTGCTGTGACAAATTACAGCAAGGTTGTTGATTTAACATAAGTTTATTACTTTACAGTTCTGTAGGACAGAATTCCACGATGGCGCTCACTGAGGTAAAAACAAAGTTTCAGACTAGCTGCCTCCCTTTCAGAGGTCCTAAGGGAGAATCCATTTCTTTGCCTCTTCCAGGTTCTAAAGGACCTAGACATTCCTGGGCTCATGGTCTCCTCCTTCCTCCTTCAAGACCCACCATGTAGCATCTCTCTAACCCTTCTCCCATCATCACATGCCTTTCTCTGATCATAGCTGAGAAAGTATCTCCATTTTTTTTTAAGGACACATGTGACTAAATGGGACCCACCTGCATAATCCAGAGTACTCTCCCTATCTTAAGATTTTTAACTTAAGCACATCTGTAAAATCACTTTTGTCATGTAAATTTACATATTCCAGTTTCTGATGATTAGCACAACCTAACTGGGGCTATTTTTCTATCTCTTGCACTAAGGTATCCAAAGCTCTCAGGTTCCTTGCAGGAGATAAAGGCTGTCATTCCGGCAAAACTCTCGTTCCCTCAAGTGTCGACTGAGGGAATTATGGAGGAAGTAGTGAAATAAATTCAAACTAAATTTGCAATGGCTGAGAGTCTATAATTTCTTGGGGCACTGGACTATAAACATTAAAAAAAATTCTAACAGAGCAAATTTCTGACTGTATTATGGGCAGATATATACCTCTTGATTTTAACCTGATTGTTCTCTTTGAATTAGACCAATTTACATCAAAGATAGAGGAGGGAGGGACAAAACTTCATAGACTTTTCTCTGCTCTCATGAAGGAGCAGGATTTTACTTTGCTTTATCTTCCTTTTTTAGTCAGTTTTGTTTGGAGTTGAGATCCAAGCAACCTTGGCAGGAGTCTTTTGCAGGAGTCTTGGTAGAAATCTTGGTAGGAGTTGCTGAGATTCAAGCAACCTTGGTAGGCTTTAGCATCTAAATGACTGGAGCTAACTTACCCATGAGAGGAAGAGTTTAACATGAATAAATCAGGCAGGAGGTAGAAATACCTGTTTTGCCAGTAACTGGTGTTGAGTTCGCTGACTTTATAGATTTGCTGATTCTTTTTTTTTTTTTTTTTCTTTTCTTTTTCAGGGATGCACCCAGGGCTAGGGGTCAAATAGGAACTGCTGCAGGCTTACACCACAGTCACATCAATGCTAGATCCAAGCTGCATCTGTGGCCTATACCACAGCTCATGGCAATGCCTGATTCTTAATCCACTGAGTGAGGCCAGGGACCAAATCCACATCTTCATGAATGCTAGTCTTGTTCATTTCCACTGACCAGCATCTGCAATCTACACTGCAGCTTTCAGCAATGCTGACTCCTTAAGCCACTGAGCAAGGCTAGGGATTGAACCCAAACCCATATCCTCAGTGACACAATGTCAAGTTCTTAACCCATTGAGCCACAATAGGAACTCCAGATTCTCTGATTCTTGAAAATTTGTCCTGTGGAAGCAGGGGTATCTCATCCTCTCTATCAAGAGGCTGAGAATAACTTTCTATTATATCACAGATTTTTTCCTCATTTCCTGTCTCCATACTACCTTCCCCTCCCCACAACATCAGGGATCATCTATAGCCCATGTCAGCATTCAACTCAGTGCTGGGGCTATAGTGGGCACACATTAAATATTGGTTGAATAAATGAATGAGTTCTGGCCCAGGTGACTAAGCTGTGATTACTGTGTGGCAATAGGTACCACTTATTGAACACTTGCTCACTGTACTGAGTCAGCTTACACATATTTCCTAGATCTCCACCTATTTTTATGTCTTTCATCTTCTCAACAATTCTATGAAGTGCTATCATTACCTTTATAAAGTCAGAGACTTTAAGAAATTTGCCCAGGATTACATAGCTAGCTTATAGGTAAAAGAGAGAGAGCCCTCAAAGTAACATCTGTCTGACCCCTAAGCCTATCGTTTTTTAGGACTTTATACTGCTATCTTCTTCTTGACCATCCTGGCCTAGTGAGAAACCTGGGATCAGCCTAACTAACAAATCTCCAGTTTTGACCTCATGATGGTGGGCTGGGGAGGAGAGGGCTAAGGGCCAGAAAATGTCCTGGGAATAATTATGAGCAGGCTTGGTTTTGGGGCTGACCAACCCTCTCACAGTGCCTCTGTTTAATATTTTTAATAGTGCTATAATGATTGTGCACAGAACTCAGTATGGGTCAGATCAATATTTTGGGCAGTTTTGATTACTGTCTTTATGGATACCTGGCCTCTTCATTTTTGCTCATGTTAAGATTGTTGGCTCAAAGCACAAAATTTTTAATAAGAACTTTAGAGGGGAATTAAGGGTCACATTTTATAACTATATTGGCCTGGGCTGGACTTTTAGAGATGCTACTCCATCACTCACTACAAATCCCCTGCTGCTATCTGTATAGAATTCACAATTTAAAAAAAATCCATAAACTATAAGGAAAAAGATGATCGGAGTTCTCATCGTGTCACAAGATCTGAAGAATCAGGAGTTCCCGTCACCGCTCAGTGGAAACAAATCCAACTAGGAACCATGAGGTCGCGGGTTTGATCCCTGGCCTCGCTCAGTGGGTTAAGGATCTGGGGTTGCCAAGAGCTGTGGTGTAGGTCGAAGATGTGGCTCAGATCTTGCATTGCTGTGGCTGTGGTGTAGGCTGGCAGCTACAGCTCCAATTCAACCCCTAGCTTGGGAACCTCCATATGCCGTGGGTGCAGCCCTAAAAAGCAAAAAAAAAAAAAAAAAAAAAAAAAAAAAAGATTTCTGCAGAATCTCAACAGTGTCAGGATGAATGTTCCGTCTCTAGCCCAGCACAGTGCGTTAAAGTATCCAGTGTTAAAGCAGAATTGTGGTGTAGGTTGCAACTGGGGCTTTGATCTGATCCTTGGCCTGGAAACTCCATAGGCTGTGGGGCAGCCAAAAACGAACAAAAAAAGCCCAAAAAACAAAAGCAAGAAAAAAGGCAATTAAAAAAAAGAAAAAAAATTCTGATTCTTGGGGTGTCTAATTTGAAATTCTTTTTGAAATATCATTTTAAAAAAGTAAAAAATCCCTTTTCCATAGAGACTTTATGATGAATAGCTAGTTGTAAAAACTACCAAGTGACTTGCCATTGTAAACGACTATTCAAATGCTAAGAAATAATTCAGTTGTGCTAACGTTTTATGTGCAAATTTTGTTATTTGTTGCAGGAGTGGAAATACATAGTCATATGAGACCTTTTTGGTTATGTATTTAGGGATCCCAGGAGGATCCATTGGGTAGAAATCAATATTTGTTTCAACAGCATTTTCTGAGATTGTCTTAGAGACCAAGAACTGTGTTAGGTACTGAAGATGCAAAATGAAATGACTCTCCAAAATGATCAGCCAAGAGAGTGTTTCTCTCCAAAAGACAGGCTAATCATCGGCCTTTAATTTCTTGAGACACATATAAATAATTACAGCTTGCATAAGCACACATTGAAATCTAGTTATTTGTATAATTGGTGAGAGTTTCTGAATTCCTAACAAAGCCAATATTAACTATAAAATAATAAAAAACATAGCTATAAAAACTGCATTGGGCTAATTCATGATAATTAATCTCTGGGGTGTTATCCGAAACATTATCTGCCTACACACAAAAGAAAATCAAAAAATACATTTGCCAAGAGAGGAGGAAGCTTGGAGCCCAGACCCTCATCTGGAGGATATTGTTCTATTAATGTACATCTGTTGCATTGGGAGCTCTGCTAATGCTTCTCTTTAGAATGGTGGCCCATGTATTGTCATGAGAGGGTAAGTAGAAAAGGTTTGGAAGAATGTGGGCTGGAAGGGCTCAGGAATCGGGCTGAGAAGGAAGAGAACCTAGGGAAATTGGTGGAGATACTGGTGGATACCCAGAAACTGAAGGACATGATGTAGGGAGAGGTAACAGAGGATAGAAAATGGGGAGGAGAAGGGGAGAGAAGTAAGGGGAGAAAAGATAGAGAAGAAGGAAAGAGAGGGCAAATGACAGGAAAGATAAGAAGGGGGGGCTAGAAGGAAAAGAGAGAATGAAGTTTTAGACGATGGAAGCTTCCAGAGAGACTGAGTGAAATGCTTACCACACTCTCCATGAGAGTGTTCAATTCTGGGATCAGATGCCTGTTGCTGCCACAGCCCCTGGACGACAGGAGTCACAGGCCTGTCAATAAAGGGATAGTCTAAATCCTGACCATGAGCCGTGTCTATGAGCCAGGCAGAAAGGCTAGATTCCACCTGCTGGCCAGGAAGCCCTGATGCCATCTTAGCCTTGACCTCTGGCCTCATTTGGGAGGCATAGGGAATGGGGGCAGGGGGTTCACTAGGCTAGTGGGGATAAGGCTAGGGTGGACCATGCCTGGCTAGAAGCTCTTCTGCTCCTCACCAAGCAGAAAGTCAGCCCCACACAAAGGCGTGGATAATCTTCACTTCTGGGATTACCCAGTGTGACAAAACAGGCCTCTGCTTCTTCCTATAAGAGCAGGGGTAGAGAGAGTACTTGGCAGATCCCAGTAGGAGAGTGAGCAGAAGCAGAGGGAACTTTATAATCCAACTGGTCACCAAAACCCTTCCCTGGCTAATAAAAATCTCCCACTGAAAGTTTTGCTTAAAGAGGATTGAATGTTTATCTTATCCCTAGTCTGCTAAGTGTATTTATCAAATCAGAAATTGCTAAATTTTATGCATTTTTTCTACACATGTTAAGATACATATAATTTTTATTCATTTGATCTGTTAATGTCTGAAATGTATTTAAATAAACGTATTGCTATATTTTAACTTTAAAAGAAAGTGTACATTTATGAAGACAGAAGGTGAATATATAATTTTTTCCTACTATTATCGTTTTCTGATTAAAGAATCAAGTTTTACATAAGATAATACAAAGTATTAGGGAGCTTTTGCTCTTATAGTGTTCCCTGGATATGATATGGATGATCTGATTCATGAGAGTTTGGTGTCACTTATAAAATGGTCTTGACAGTTCTTGGGGTGTGTGTGTGTGTGTGTGTGTGTGTGAGTGTGTGTAGGTGTAGGTGTGTATTATTCAGGTGTATAATTTATTCTTGAGTCAGTTTTGTAAATTTTGTTTTTTATTCCCCAGGAAATTGTTCATGCAAACATGTAGATTTGCTAGCAAAAAATTATTGATATTATTTTCTTATTATTTTCTGTCAAGGTTGCATCTGCAGATATGATTTACCATCTTTTTTAATTCCAACATTGTTTATTATTTCTTTTCTCCTTTTTATTCTTGAGAAGTCTCATCAAAGATTTGTCTATTTTATTGGCATTTCAAACAATAAGCTATTGGAGTTCTTTTGTGGCACAGTGGGTTATAGATCCTGAGTCACTGCTGTGGCCTGGACTCTATCCTTGGCCCAGAAACTTCCATGCGGGCGTGGCCCTCAAACAAAACAAAACAAGAAAGAATAAGGTATTGATTTGCTTGCTTTTCTCTGAGATATTAAAGTAATTTCTACTCTTTTTGTTTCTCTTCTTTCTTTTTTTCCTTTGGGATTTTCCTCAGTTGCATTTTTTTCTGACATACCAAGTTGGCCATTTAACTCATTAATTTTCATTCTAATAGATATTTAAAACTAAACTTGTCTTTCATTATTGCTTTGGTTTCTCCCACAAATTTTGATAAGTACTTCTTTTATATGTGATAAGTATTTTCTAATTAAGTCATGATTTCTCATATTTATGTCACATGTTTTCATTTCCAAATGTAAGATTTTTTCAGATATCTGTTGATTAGTAATATATAATTTAATTGTGTTGTATTTACACTTCCGAGTGACAGAAAACATAGACACCCAGTGCATTCATAAATTCCAATTTGGATGAGGCCAAAGTGCTGGCTGTGGTTTCTGTTTGATTCTAGTTCAATCATTCCACATTGCTGAAAGGAAAGCGGTGAACTCTGTACTCTTCCAGGGGGAAGTGTTGAAGAATTCAGACATGGTAAAACCTCTATAGAAAAATCCCTCCTTAAGTCACCTGCTATATATATTCTCTCTCTTTCCCCATGCTCATCAGGGTCAGCTATTAACCTGGTTATGATTTTTAATTTTTTTGTTTGTTTGTTTTGCTTTTTAGGACTGCACTTGAGGCATATGGAAATATCCAGGCTAGGTTGAATTGGAGCTGCAGCTACTGGCTATACCACAGCCACAGCAATGTAGGATCTGAGCTGTATCTGTGACCTACACCACACTCATGGCAATGCTGGATCCTTAACCCACTGAGAGAAGCCAGGGATTTAACCTGCATCTCCATGGTTAGTAGTCAGGTTTGTTACAACCAAGCCACAATGGGAACTCCACAATTTTTTAAACATTCATTTTTTTCCATGCTAAATTGAAGGTGGTAAAATCTTTAGGATATTTCTTACCCAGATGAAAGGCCGATTTCCTTTTTAAGCGAGCAAAATGAATTCCCTTCAGGCTGGATGTTACAATGGCAGTGTATGTGAAAGGGTGTTATTCACAGAGTCAGTTGGTTAAAAAAAAAAGTGCCCTCAATTTTTCAGTAACTATTTAAAAAAGTGACGTGACTTGTAGGCAACGAAGGACTGATGGTTCTAAAGAAGGACCACTTAGTTTTGGAAAATACAAAAACCTATTTCTATTTTCCCTCCCCACAAAGGAAATATTCTATAGTCACCTAGTTGGAGAGGAATTTGTAAGAAAATTGGCAATGTTTTTGTTTTTGTTTTGTTTTAGTGCTGGAAGGAATTTAAGAGATCAGCCAAGGCTCTTGTTTCACAAATAAGGAAACTGAGTCCTTGAAGATTTAGGGGTTTTTCTGTCCACGATCACACCCCTTGTTCCTGGAAGAGCTGGAAATGGAAGCCAGTGTTCTTCCTCCCTCACCACATGGCTTGATTTGAATGCTCTTTGTAAAGCTTCTAACTAAAGATGTGAAGATTTCTTTTTTCCACAGCTCAACATTTAGCTTGTAAATATTCTGATGAGCTACAAAACTTGGCAGAGTAGTGAATCCTGCAAAGGAGTAGGAGGTGGGAATTTTCCATACTTCTTGGATTATCAAAGGCTAAAATTAATGACATATGCTATTGCTAGAGATCCCCAGATCCTGGCAATGTGATGTTAAATGTTTCCATTTTTTTGTTAGAACACAAAGAAAACTTCTTTACTCAGTGGGAGCAAATATCATATACGGTGTAAGATCAACACATGGGCCCTCAACAGCCAGTAGAGATAAGATTGAAGCCTATGGAAAGAACATTCAAATATGACAAAATTCAACAAAATTTATAAATCAGAGAGTATGCCGATGGAGGTATAGGAAATATCAAGCCTACTTTAATCTTAGCCACTTAAGACTATCTTTTCAGACATGATAAAAGCCTGTAGGATCTTCTGCTCCAGCTGTTCAGTTCACAGCCTTTTTGCTGAGCTATGGCAGGACCATAGTCTGTAGTAGAGGGAAGAGAAGAGGCTGGGGGTCAGGCAGAGAGAGGGGTGTATTACGTCTTATATATCACACTAAGAGCATTCAAGAACTATTAAGCAATAAGAAGCCGCTAAACTTTGTACACGAGAAAAGTAATTTAGCTAGATTTGAATTTTAAAGCAGTCATTCTGGCTGAAGTGTGGATAATTGGGGGGGGGGCTTTTTTTTTTTTGCCACACCTGCAGCATATGAAAGTTCCCAGGCTAGGGGTTGAGTGGGAGCTGCCGGCCTGTTCAACAGCCATAGCAACATGGAATCTGAGCTGCTTCTTCAACCTACACCACAGTTCATGGCAAAGCTGGATTCTTAACCCAACCCTAGTGAGGCCAGGGATCGAACCCACATCCTCATGGATACTAGTTAGGTTTGTTACTGCTGAGCCATAATGGGAAGTCCTGGAATGTGGATGATTAATTAGCGGTATGCAGAATGGAGGCACAAAAATCAGTTGGGAAAACATTAAAATTCTCTAGATAATAAGGGCCTGAACTGAAGCTTAAGCGTGAGGATGGAATGGAGAAGCACAATTAAGAAATGTTAAGGAGGTTTGAACATGAGAGAAGAGAGGAGGCAGTGGAGTCTCAGAAAACCAAGTTTGGCCCTGAGTTATTTGGTGGATGAACATACTAGTTATCAAGCTAAGAAAGATGGTATGAACATGTTTGGGAGGAAAAATACTGGTTGATTTTCCGACAGGTGGAGCTTTACTTACTCTGTTCTATAATGACAATGACAATGATGGAGAAAAAACTTGTCCAGAGGTCTGCCTTTGAGCGTGCTGAGCACATATGTGGGCTGAGTTTCCCATTGAGAATGTGCTGGGGGAGTAGAGCCCAAGACAGAGCTCCAGCAAACAGAAACACCTAAGGGGAGGGCAGACAATGGAATCCATACAGGATTCCATACTACGCGAAGAAATTAGAGGGAGTGTAATACCCTCCCAGACAGAGAGGATGGAAAGTCCAAGGGCAGAGGCAGTGAGAGTTATGAACTTAATGAAGGTGGTGAGAGCAATAATGCATTGAGGAACACTGAGCTAATGCTGAAGACAGGAATTTGTAATGGCAAGTAGAAATTGAATACAACTGATATACAATATCTGTATGTGTGTGAGAGAGAATGAATGAAAGAATCCTTGTCCCAAGTAGCAAATTCACCCTTGCAGTGGTTGGAATAATTCTTTTTGTCAGATAGAGTACCTCTTTCCCATAGACCCTGCTAAATCAACACTAACCAATTCTGAACTGTAAGATTGCTACTTTGTTACCCAAATCACTATTATTTCAATGCTGAACATGTTACAATATAATGAAGAGGTTTTTTTTTTTTTTTATTTTCCCACTGTACAGCAAGGGGGTCAGGTTATCCTTACATGTATACATGAAGAGTTTTTTAAATTGCATTGAGAACCATGCTGGTCCCAGCAACTTGGTTACACACCATTCCCCACTCTGGGTCACTCCACAAACAATGAAGTCATCCAATGAATATTTCTGTTTATCCAGAATAAGTTTCATAGAGTGATCTTTGACCTTGACATTAAACCCTGTCAAGGTACTGTGTCCTCACTAGAGCTTCTGACAGTTCCGTCTGGGCAGGAACCCCTCTTAAGGGTGGGGGATGGAAGCATGATGGGCAGCTTATGCTATAAGCACTACTGCATCACCCTTGGGGAGGTGGCAGGGGCTTTCTGTCCTTCCATGGGTGTCCACTTTTCTCTCTCTCTATTTTTTATTTTTTTATTTATTTATGTCTTTTTAAGGCCACACCTGTGACATATGGAAGTTCCCAGGCTAGGGGTTGAATAGGAGCCACAGCTGCTGGACTACCCCATAGCTCATGGCAACACTGGATCCTTAACCCACTGAGCAAGGCCGGGGATCAAACCCTGGTCCTCATGGATACTAGTCAGGTTTGTTACTGCTGAGCCTCAAGGGGAACCCCTTTTTTTTTTTCTCATTTTTCATCTCTGTCTACCTCTGATTCTCTCCCTCTCCAATCTAATTTCCCCCTCCTCCTTCTCTTTCAATTACATCTCTGCCTACTTGCTACATTTTTCTGTCGTAAAAAGACACACTGGACTTGCCGGCTAAACGATCTCCCAGAATCACTATGATTCTTCCTCTTTGATGATGGCTTTTCTTCCTGAGATCTCATTGAGATTGACCTCACAGTGAGAAATAAACACCTCCCTGTTTCATGTATAATTTGAGAATGTGCAGCCTCCCTTTTAAGGCTCTGCTCAGACAGGACTGCCTTCATAAACCTCTTATGATTACTCATCCTTTCATCCAGTGAGTTTCCACAACTTTAAACACACAAAGATAACAGTGCGTGCATACAGAACTGTTGTACAGGGATCTGTCTTGAGTGGGGAAGGGTATCTCAAGGCTCATTACATCAGAAAGAAGCTTTTTCTTTATGAAGGGGGAACTATCAAGCCATTAAAAAATCTTAAGATTAGTTAGAATCTAATTAGTTAGAATTTTGGCTCATATATAGTTCTGGCATATAATAGACACTCAATAGATATTTGTGAGATGACTGACTGAATGATGATCGGGGTCATTATTACAAGAAATACGTATTACATTAAATTCACATTAAATGAATATTAAAGTCATTTTATAGAACACGTCAGGTCTCCAAAGCATCTATTTTATCTTTCATACACTCTTAAGGAAAGCTGGGGGCTCTGTGGGATTACTTATTGCCTCAGTCCACAGTAATTCTTTTTAGAAATGTTGAAGACATTAACTCTGTGCCTTAGAACTGTGTATGGTTCATGGACTTCTCTGCAGTCTTTTACCCAAATAGGGGTGTAGCTTGGAATTTCAGTTTATTACATTGAGTCCTTAGCTGTGGCTCACCTCTTACCTCTAACATGCAACCCCAAAGTCACATAAACTCATCATTTATCCCCAGGACACAACTTAGTGGTGTGTTTGTTTATGCATTGATCTGTAATAAGCTCACAGGAGCCCAGCAGTATAACATTTGAAATAAATAACACCCATGGCCAAGAGCTGTCCACAAAATGAACTTCACCCCACTATTTTCATAAACCTCCAACCCCCACCTGCTGACTTCAAATGTCTTTCAGCTTCAGGAGAGCCAGATGTTCTTCACCCTGTGTACTCAAAACCATCACTCTGAGTCCCGGGAAAGTGGAAAGGGAACATCAGGGTCCACTGCCAAGGGCACTCCACCAGGATCCAGAAGCCTGGGAATTCTACCCTGTGGGAAAGAAAGCAGGAGTTTCCCAGCCAGGTTCACCTCCCACTGCGGGAGGTTGTTTTTAATTGTTCTTTGAAGAGGTTTTCCAAGTTGTTTAAAGCCTTGTCCGCCCACTCCAGCAGGTTTTGCTGGACTCCCAGAGCAGCCGTGATTTCTTCTCTTCTCTCCATCACAGGCACTGAAACTTTGGGCCGAAGTCTGAATTTCCATTCTCTCTTCCAGGGACAGTACCCAGTCGACCATTGATGTGGTGGTGATGGCTAATACCTTTTCCATGGCCAGCTTTTAGCGATTCACTTATCATTTTCAACATATCCCTGGGGGATTTGTGCAAATGACATCCTTCCCTTTTAAAAAAATCAGTAATGAACATGTTTTAAATAGCTTTTTCTTATTACTCCATATTTTTTTTACATTTATAGTTGTACGATAATCATCACAATCCAACTTTATAGGATTTCTATCCCACAACCCCAGCACATACCCAACCCCTGAACTGTCTCCTTTAGAAACCATGTTTTTCAAAGTTTGTAAGGCAATATCTGTTCTGCAAAGAAGTTCATTGTGTTCTTTTTTTCAGACTCCACATGTTAGTAATAGCATTTGATGTTGGTGTCTCATTGTCTGACTGACTTCACTTAGCATGATAATTTCTAGGTCCATCCATGTTGCTAAAAATGCCAGTATTTCGTTCCTTTTAATGGCTGAGTAATATTCCATTGTGTATATGTACCACTTCTTCTTGATCCACTCCTCTATCAATGGATATTTAGGATGTTTCCATGTCTTGTCTATTGAAAATAGTGCTGCAATGAACATCAGAGTACATGTGTCTTTGCGAGTCATGGATTTCTCTGGATAGATGCCCAGGACTGGGATTCCTGGATCAAATGGGAGTTCTCTTTTTAGTTTTCTGAGGAACCTCCACACTAGTTTTCCACAGTGGTTGCACCAATTTACATTCCCACCAACAGTGTAATAGGGCTTCTTTTTCTCCATACCCTCTCTAGCACTTACTGTTTGTAGACTTTTGGATGATGGCCATTCTGGCTGGTGTAAAGTGGTACCTCATGGTGGTTTTGATTTGCATTTCTCTAGTAATGAGTGATGTCGAACCTCTTTTCAAGTGTTTTTTTTTTTTTTTTTTTTTTTGGCCATCCATATGTCTTCTTTGGAGAATTGTCTGTTTAGCTCTTCTACCCATTTTTTGATGGGGTTTTTTTGGTTTTTCTGGCATTGAGTGGTAGGAGGTGTTCATAAATTTTGGAGATTAATCCCTTGTCAGCTGATTCACTTGCAAAGATTTTCTCCCATTCTGTGGGTTGTTTTTTCATTTTGTTTAGGGTTTGCTTTGTTGTGCAGAAACTTTTAAGTTTGATTAAGTCCCATTTGTTTATTTTTGTTTTTACTAACATCACTCTAAGAGGTGGATCTGAGGAGATGTTGCTGTCTTTTATGTCAGAGAGTGTTTGGCCTATGTTTCCCTCTAAGAGTTTTATAGTGTCTGGTCTTACATCTATGTCTTTAATCCATTTTGAGTTTATTTTTGTGTATGGTATTAGGGAGTGTTCTGATTTCATTCTTTTCCATGTGGCTGTCCAGTTTTCCCAGCACCATTTATTGAACAGGCTGTCTTTTCTCCATTGTATATTCTTGCCTCCTTTTTCATAGATTAGTTGGCTGTAGGTGCATGGGTTTAATTCTGGGCTTTCTATCCTGTTCCACTGATCTATAGTTCTGTCTTTGTGCCAGTACCATAAGGTTTTGATGACTGTTACTTTGTAGTATGGTTGGACGTCAGGGAGCCTGATTCCTCCATTTTTCTTTTTCAGGATATCTTTGGCTATTCTGGGTCTTTTGTGCTTCTAAACTTTAAAATATTTTGTTTGAGTTCTGTGAAAAATGTCCTTGGTGATTTGATAGGGATTGAATATGTAAATTGCCTTGGGTAGTATAGTCATTTTGATAATACTGACTCTTCCAATCCAAGAGCATGGTATGTCTTTCCATCTGTTTGTATCATCTTTGATTTCTTTCATCAGTGTCTTATAGTTTTCAGAGTAGAGGTCTTTTGTCTCTTTAGGTAGGTTTACTCCTAGGAATTTTATTCTTTTGGATGCGATAGTAAATGGGATTGGTTCCCTAATTTCTCTTTCTGATCTTTCATTGTTAGTATATAGAAATGCAATCAATTTCTGTGTATTAATTTTGTATCCTATGACATTGCCAAATTCATGGGTGAGCTCTAACCGTTTTCTGATAGTCTTTAGGATTCTCTAGGTATAGTATCATGTCATCTGCAAATAGTGATAGTTTTACTTCTTCCTTTCCAATTTGGATTCCTTTTATTTCTTTTACTTCTCTGATTGCTGTGGCAAGGACTTCCAAAACTATGTTGAAGAGTAGTGGTGAGAGCGGACATCCTTGTCTTGTTCCTGATCTCAGCAGGAATTCTTTCAGCTTTTCACCATTGAGAATGATGTTCTCTGTGGGTTTGCCATATATGGCCTTTATTATGTTGAGGTAGGTTCCCACTATGCCCCCTTTCTGAAGGGTTTTTATCAGAAATGGTGTTGGATTTTGTCAAAGGCTTTTTCTGTGTCTATTGAGCGGATCATATGGTATTTATTCTTCAGTACAATAATAGTGGGGGACTTTAACACCCCACTTACAGAAATGGACAGATCATTCAGACAGAAAATCAATAAGGAAACACAGGTGCTGAATGAAGCATTAGACCAGATGGACTTAATAGATATTTATAGGACATTCCATCCAAAAGCAACAGAATACATATTCTTCTCAAGTGCACGTGGAACATTCTTGAAGATTGATCACATCCTGAGCCACAAATCAAACCTCAGTAATTTTAAGAAAGTTGAAATCATATCAAGCATCTTTTCTGACCACAATGCTATATGACTGGAAATCAGCAACAAGGAAAAAAACTGCAGAAAACACAAACACGTGGAGACTAAACAAAATGCTACTAAACAACCAATGGATCACTGAAGAAATCAAAGAAGAAATTTAAAAATACCTAGAAGCAAATGACAACAACAATACAACACTCCAAAACCTACGGAATGCAGCACAAGCTGTTCTAAGAGGAAAGTTTATAGCAATACAAGCCCACCTCAGGAAATAAGAAAAAGCTCAAATAAACAAGCTAACTTTACATCTCAAGCAGCTAGAGAGAGAAGAACAGACAAGACCTAAAGTTAGTAGGAGGAAAGAAATCATAAAGATCAGACTAGAAATTAATGAAATAGAAATGAAAACCATAGAAAGATCAATGAAACGAAAAGCTGGTTCTTTGAAAAGATCAACAAAATTGATAAACCCTTAGCCAGATTTATCAAGAAAAAAAGAGAGAGGACTCAAATCAATAATATTAGAAATGAAAAAGGAGACGTAACAACAGACATCACAGAAATACAAAGGATCATAAGAAACTACTCTATGCAGCTATATGCCAATAAAATGGAAAACCTAGAAAAAATGGACAAATTCTTAGAAAAGTACAATCTTCCAAGACTAAACCAAGATGAAAGAGAAAAGATGAATAGACCAATCACAAGTACTGAAATTGAAAGTGTGATTTAAAAAACTTCCAACAAACAAAAGTCCAGGACTTCATAGGACCTCACAGGCAAATTCTATCAGGCATTTAGAGAAGAGCTAACACCTACCCTTATGAAAATATTCCAAAAAATCACAGCAGAAGGGACACTCCCAAACTCATTTTATAAGGCCACCATCACCCTGATACCAAAACCAGACAAAGATACCACACACACACAAAAAAAGAAAATTACAGGCCAATTTCACTGATAAACATAGATTCAAAAATCCTCAACAAAATACTAGCAAACCACAAACAACAATACATTAAAAGGATTGTACATCATGATCAAGTGGGATTTATCCCAGGGATGCAAGGGTTCTTCAATACCCACAAATCAATCAGTGTGATACACCACATTAAACAGCTTTCGAGGAAGCATGTCCATTTACATTGGTGAAATATCAACCAAAGAAGCCATTCTGACACAAAGTGATGACTGGCCCAGGAAGCTATCGTTTCTCACCCTTTTATTTAAATCAATCATAGTGAAAAAGTTCTAACCCATACCTACTACTGTGGTAAGGATCTAGCATATATTGACTTATTTCAAACCCACAACAATTCTGTGATACCATTACTCATGCCCATTTTTCAGATCAGGAAACTGAGGTTCACATATACAGTAACTGGCAGGGCTGGGTCTCTCCAAATCCAAGGCCTGTAATCTTTACCACCATGCTCTATATCTTCCCAGAATGCTACAGTAGAACATAGAAAAGTCCTATAAGAGCATCATCTGTGGGTTTGAATAGTGAGAAGCAACCCATTTATTTACCAGTTGAGTTTTGAAGTTTATGTACATTTTTATTGAAGATAAAAATTGGCCCAACTGTAGCCAAAAACCTATTTATTTCTTTAGCTTTGATTCAGAATTAAGTGCAGAATCTTTAAAAAGTACCAAAAAGAGTACACAAAGTTCCTGTGCACCCTTCCCACAGCTTTCTCAACTGTTAACATCTTACACCTAACCAGGGCACAATTAGCAAAATCAGGAAATTAACATTGACAATGATATTATTAACTAATCTCCAGATCTTATCTAATTTCACCAATTGTCCCACCCATGTCTTTTTACAGATCCAAGATTGAGGTTCTCAAATTGAGTTTAGCTGTGGTTTCTCTGTCTCCTAAATCTGGAACAGTCCTCCGTCTTTTTTGTCTTTTATGATCTCGACACTTTTGAATAATACTGGTCATCTGGTAGAATGATCTTCAGTTTGAGTGTGTCTGATATTTTCTCATGATTCAGGTAGGATTTTTGGCAGCAACCCTATGGGAGTGATGTTGTGTCCTTCTCGGTGCACACTTTCGGAAGGTACATGATACAGATACATCTCTTAATGAGGGATGTTAACTTGATCACTCGGATAAAGTGCTGTCTACCCTGTCCTCACAGTAAAGCTGCTGTTTTTCCCTTTGCAATGAATAAATATCTATTCTTTAAATTTAAATTCTCTTGCACTCATTCATGGTTATTTCGTTTAATCTTTTTGGGCCCCGGTGTTCTCGTGAATTAAATGGAATTAGCAATCACTGTTCTAGATGTCCATCAGTGTGGCCATGAGGCACAAGTAACATACGCGAAAGGGCATTGGTATTTATCAAGAGGTGTATGAATACAAAAAATTAGAATACTGAATCAATGTAGAATGAGAAGCCACAACTTGACAGATTGCCCAGCAATCATAGTATATTCTTTGACTTCCATTGAAATCAATTAAAAGGGAGATTTAAAAATTCATCTGTAGTGATCCATGTAAAGGAATGTCTGTGCTGTGACTTACTTTCATAGACCTCCCAGAAGAAACCAAACCTTCTTTGAGGTTTCTAGGGTTTCCACTGATCTAAGTTTCCCTGGACCTCACATTTAAATTACTAAACCTAAGGGAGAAATCACAGTATGTACTGTGATTTGAATTAACCCTACACAATGTACCACTGTGATTTGTCTTTAATTTTATAAATGTAGTAATCATACCCTGTTTCATTAACACAGGGGTACAAAGAAGTCATATTATTTTATTTTTTCCAATGAGTATCCACATGACTTAGTGGGAAGTCTAGCATATCACTCTTGAGACTTCCCCTGGAAAGCTTTTCCCTCCTACACACATTCAGACCCTTTTAAGTTTAAGTTTAAGAGTGCAGTCCTTAGTATCATGGGGGAAAGAGTTTGATCCTACATTATTGCTCTGCTTTTTGCTCCCACTGAATGTCATTGTTCAAAACCAACCCTGCGTTATACCATTGTGTCCGTCCTGCAATGATACCTTATACCTAAACAAAAAGCATCCCATTTTCAAATGCTCAGCCTTTGTTCCAAAACTACAACAATGTGCCAACACAGCTGGATTTTTTTCTAAGTTTTATTGAAGCTACTCAGCCATAGCTGGATTTATTTATTTATTTTTAAATTTTATGGCCTCACCCAAGGCATATGGAATTTCCTAGGCCAGGGATCGAATCTGAGCCACAGTTGTGACCTACATCACAGCAGAGGCAATGTCAGATCCATAACCCACTGTGCCATAGCAGGAACCCCTGCATAGCTGGATCTTAAAGGCACATGAATCTCAGCCACATTTTTTCCCCTAAAACAGTCTTCCTCTGGTATATGCCCAGGGTAACCACTTATACTCTATTCTTTTTTTTTTATTTTTTTGCTTCTTAGGGCCATACCCATGGCACATAGAAGTTTCCAGGATAGGGGTCAAATTGGAGCTACAACTGCCAGCCTATACCACAGCCACAGCAACTCGGGATCTGAGCTGTGTCTGCCACCTACACCACAGCTCTTAGCAACAGCGGGTCCTTAACCCAATGAGCAGGGCCAGGGATAGAACCTTTATCCTCATGCATACTAGTTGGGTTCATTAACTGCTGAGCCACAATGGGAATTTCTACCCCGGTGAATTTCTTGACTTCTCCAGGGTAAGCTATTTCCCTATTTGAAGCTATTCCTCACTGAAATGGTTTCAACTTGCCTTGGGGAGGAGGTGGGGGAGGAAGGAATCTCTGACCAAAAAAAATAAAATAAAAATCACTCTTCAAGGACATTCAATAATAAATATGCCAGAAGAGTCTAATTCAGCACAGGAAAAACACATTCGCCCCTGGGTAGCAGCTCCTAAAACATTACACCAGATTAAAATTAGAGAATTGGACTTCTTAGATTGAAACGCCTAAATTTAATTCATTTTATCCAAATTTCTCTTTAAGGACTAGGATGAAGTTCTGCTTTATCTTTTATATAACAAAAATACCTATTATGAGGTTTCTCCCAGTTTGCTATATAAATCAGAGCCTTTATTTCTAAAGGCAGAATGTAGTTTGCATCTTTTTCTTTCTTTCTCTCTCTCTTCCTTCCTTCCTTCCTTCCTTCCTTCCTTCCTTCCTTCCTTCCTTCCTTCCTTCCTTTCTTTCTTTCTTTCTTTTTTCTTTCTTTCTTTCTTTCTTTCTTTCTTTCTTTCTTTCTTTCTTTCTTTCTTTCTTTCTTTCTTTCTTTCTTTCTTTCTTTCTTTCTTTCTCCCTTTTTGTTGCTGCACCCGCAGCATACGGAAGTTCCCGGACTGGGGGGGCAAATCGGAGCCGCAGCTGCTGCCTTACCCCACAGCCACAGCAACATGGAATCTGAGCTGCCTCTTTGACCTACCCCACAGCCTATGGCAACGCCAGATCCTTAACCCAGTGAGCGAGGCCAGGGATCGAACTTGTGTCCTCATGGATGCTAGTCGGGTTCATTTCTGCTGCACCACAATGGGAACTCCCTCCAAGCTTGAAGTCTTTAACTGATAGACTTCCCCAAAATGTATATTTATCAATATCTGTTTTTTAAAGTTTTAGTCACCAGACTGAATTTCACATGGAAAGAAAGTAAAGCAGAACCTTCCTCTGGCCTCAGACTCACCACAGTCACTGCTACTCATACACTGGCTTAAGCGCCTCCCTCACTTGTTGGCTACCTAGGACCACTACCCTCTCCACTCTCCACCAGGATCATTAGGCACAGACAAGACTGCTCATTCCAGAAGTCCTGCCACACCTTGGCAGGACTCAGAAGCACTGCAAGGGTTTGGACACAGATTGCAGGGTGTCCACAGATAAGAAGGTTCAGAAGGAGTTCCCCTCGTGGCTCAGTGGAAATGAATCTGACTAGCATCCATGAGGACGCAGGTTCGATCCCTGGCCTTGATCAGTGGGTTAAGGATCCGGTGTCTCCATGAGCTGTGGTGTAGGTCACAGACATGGCTTGGATTTGGCATTACTGTGGCTGTGGCTGTGGCCAGCAGCTACAGATCTGATTCAACCCCTAGCCTGGAAACCTCCATGTGCCACGAGGGAAGCCCTTAAAAGGACAGGAAAAAAAAAAAAAAAAAGAAGAAAGAAAAAAAGATGTTCAGAAGGGAGTCCAGGAGAGAGGAGATGGGACTTCTAATTTCTGATCCATCTAGTGACCCCTATGATATCTATGATATCTTCAAACTCTAAAACCCTGCAAACTCTAATGACACTTTGTGACAACTCCCATGAGTTTTGCAGTTTTGCAGTTGTGAAAAAAACATGGAGAAGGCAGGCTTTTTGACCTTTTTATTTTTTCTTTTTAAGGCTGCACCTGAAGCATATGGAAGTTCCCAGGCTAAGTGTTGAATTGGAGCTGCAGCTGCCAGCCCACGCCACAGCCACAACAATGCCAGATCTGAGCCTCATCTGTGACCTATGCTGCAGCTTGCACCAATGCCGGATTCTTAGCCTACTGAATGAGACCAGGGATCGAACTTTCATCTTCTTGGATACTAGTCAGGCTCTTAACCCATTGAGCCACAGAGGGAACTCCCCAGGCTTTTTGACTTTGATGGGCACTGCTCTTAAGCAAAAAGCTGGTTTATAGCCATAAGAAGGTTGCCATGGCTTTACCAAACCTAGGACATGCTAAAATATTGGCGTAGTTCACGTATCGAGGACTTTAGGGAACCTAGATTTGAACTATATCACAATTATCTTTCTGCATCTTCAGATCCCTGAGAAGCTTAAGGTACTTTTAAAGGTAGTTTATCTTGACAAAATTAATAAGAACTGTGTTTTCTTTTTCATTATAGATTTAAAACTTGATGCAATATGTTTCCATGCACTGGGTTCTGTTAAGATTACATTCCCCAGAGTTCCCCTTGTGGTTTAGCAGAAACAAATCCAACTAGTATTCATGAGGATGTGGGTTTGATCCCTGGCCTCACTCAGTGGGTTGGGGATAAAGCATTGCCATGAGCTGTGGTGTGGGTCCCAGATGAGGCTTAGATCCTGTGTTGCTGTGACTGTGGTGTAAGCCAGCAGCTGTAGCTCAGATTCAACCCTTAGCCTGGGAACATCCATATGCTGCTGATGTGGCCCTAGAAAGCCTATATATATATATATATATATATATATAGCCTATATATATATATATAATATATATAATATATATATATATTACATCCCCTAAATCTTACTCTACACTAAGAAGAAAGTTTAACACACAATTTTCCTGCCTTAAAGAAAAAAAAAAAACTGTACTTGTATTCCACCAAAGCTGAGGAAAAGCTTCTTCCTCTTTCAGATGACTGTGTTATATCTGGAATAACTTATTGCATTGGAATAAAAATTACATCAAGACGGACAATTACGTCTGGAAAAAAGTTGACTTTGTCTTTCATATTTATGTATATGGAATAAAAGTGAAATAGGTCTCCCTATTCTCCAATTCTATGACGCTCATTCCATTTGGGGGCACTTGCTAATATGCCATTGTCCCCTTTTTGAAGTCTGTCTTCCACCACTCTGCCTGAGACCATTCTTCTACAAACAGCTCCAAATGTTATTTTCTTCATTGAAACTTTCCCAACTCAACTCTCACAAATTGTTTTGGTATTCTGTGATTTTCTATTATGTTAAATTTAGTACCAGATAATTTAGCATTATATTGATTTTTTGACTTCCATTAATTTGGTCTTATCAGCTGAATTGTAAACCTGAAACTCACGATTGAATCTCCTGCTTCTTTTTATAACTCGTAGTACCTCACACAGTGCCTATCACTGGAAGGAAGGCAATAAAAATGTTTGATTGACTCAGGCAGAAGAACATATTTACATGGAGAGGCCAAGACACGTGCCTTTTGCCATAATATGGCTAAACTAATACCAGACCAATTTAGCCTGAGGGAGGGGGGAGAGAAATCACAAAGTTAATTAGCTGTCAAAGTAATGTATTTGTTTTGTTTTGTTTCCAGAAGGTTCTTGTACTGCTGCTTAAGCTAGCCAAGGATTTGGGGGAGGGATAAATTGGGTTGGGATTAACATATACACACTACTGTATATAAAATAGATAAACAACAAGGACCTGCTGTATCGCACTGGGAACTCTACTCAGTATTCTCTAATAACCTAAATGGGAAAAGAATCCAAAAAAGAATGGATATATATATATGTATAATGGAATCACTTTGCTTGAACCTGAAGCTAACACAACATTGTAAGTCAACTATACTCCAATATAAAATAAAAATTAAATTACAAAAAAAAAAAAAAGAGAAACCTGCTCAGAAATCTTAGGTCCACGTTGGAAGCTCTTGGTTTATTCATAGGTCTCCAGGTCACCAGTGAAGTGTGTTTTTAGCCTGGGTCAAAAATACCGAGTTCCTCTTCTGGCCCTCGATAACGACAAGGATATGGGGGCGGGAGAAGTGAGCAACATTCAGAATTGCTTAAAAATGTATTAGGCTAAGAAGACCTAGGCTGGCGTTACTGTGGGCTTTCTGGCTTGACCCAGTCCCAAAGCTTTAAAGGAGCAATTGTGGAAACTAGAGACCAAACTGTAGCCAGTGAGGAAATTGCAGGAGTATCTGAAAAAATAAAGAGTTTTGGTAGCCTTCTAGAATCTAGACTGAGGCTAGAGGGCTAAGTTCTTTCCTCAAACGGCATCTCAGTATGAGCAAGGTTGAATGTTAAGGTATTGCTGAAGTACCAAGACAATCTAGGAAATTATATATGCTAGCAGCTGCATTCAAACTACTAAAAATCATGCAGATAATACAGGTTGTATCTCTCCATGATGAGTTTTCTAATATTTTCTGATATCTGAAAAATATCACAATAAGGGCTGCCGTGAAAAAAATGTTGCCGTAATTGGGTTGCAGATCCATTCCTAAAATTACAACCATGTGCTTGTTTCAATGTACTACCATATTATCTAGCCTTTAAAGAGACGAAACATGAAATTATTATTTCATTATTTCAGCCATCCACTTCACACAGCACTACTTTCAATAAGAGCATCTTTATGTTCCCAATGTAAATGATTTCAACTAAAAAAGATTTTTCTTGCAGAAGATTTCCATATAGTACTAGCAGTTTGTTCCTGTTTCATGTTTTATACATGATGCTGCTGCATAATTTTTTTTCTGTCAACAGAAAAAGTTCAATAGGAAATTAAAGACTTATTTTTCTTTAGAGAGAAAACTGTATGACAGTTTTTTATAAATAAATACACAAATGCACTTCCCACTGCCAAGATTTTCCAAAGAAAACTTCAGTTTGCTCAAACAATAGGCTAACTTCTGGATCTTCCAGCTACAGGAACTTGTAGTCTTTGGTAAATATTAGCAAAACAGGCCTATTCACAAAGGCTGAACACCTGACCATCTGATCTCAGACATAATGTACCCTCAACACTTCTGGGAAAGACTGGCCTGAATTTTTTTTTATGAGTTGGACAGAATGAAAAAGAACAGAAGTTCCGTTTGCATTTGTTGACATTTCCACCAGCAACTAGTCTAGTAAATTCCATTCATTAGCAATGCACAGTGGAAAACAGTTAATGAGGAAAGAGATTAACTTTTTTTCATATGCATTCATAATATAAGCAGATAATTACCACGGTAATCATTAATTTCATTTATTTTGCTGTAGTGCTCCTCTGAAAGCCTAATTATATATGACTACTTGGCCATGTATTTATCAATCAGGGCTAATTCTTCATTACAGAAAACAATTTGTTTCTCATATTTATGTGTGAGTTACTAGATAATGTATTTGTCTTACATATACTAAAACCTTTCATCTGTGTCATCAAAAAAGAGCAAAAGTATGTACTGAATGTCTTTCTAAGGATAAATTATAGTGATTGCAAAAATTTGACCAAACTTTTTCTGCTCTATGTTTTGAAGCACAATTGAGAGCTATTACCAATCCTGTTAGGCCAGCTATAGTGAAGATGAGGAATAGCATTTCTCTCTCTTTCTTTTTTTCTCTTTCTCTCTCTCTTTCTTTTTCTCTCCTTCTCTTTCTTTCTCTTTCTTTCTTTCTTTCTTTTTTTTTTCTTCCTTTCTTACTGCTTTTTAGGGCCGCATTTGTGGCATATGGAAGTTCCCAGACTCCGGATCAAATAGGAGCTGCATCTGCTGGCCTATGCCACAGGCACAGCAATGCCACATCCAAGCCAGTCTGTGACCTACAGCACAGCTCATGGCAGGGCCAGAGCCAACCTGCATCCTCATGGACACTAATTGGGTTCATTACTGCTGAGCCATGGGGAACTCCAGGAATAGAATTTCTTAAGCATCTAACTAGAGAAATGAAGACAGATTGCTTTCTAGAATATACAGAATTTCGTGTCCATGCTGTCCAGAAGGTATCACAGGAATATCTTTTCTTACTATATCTCAGCCCTCTGTACTTTCCATCATCCACATTTATCTCTTATGGGCATACCTTTCTTGATTTGCAAAATGAAGGTACCATCCAGGAATGGCTCTTTGGCAAAGAGATAAACTCAATGACTGTTTGACTAGCAGACTTGTTCAAATATACTATTTGTATGTTACAAATTCAAATGACAGTTTTCTACATATGTCCAACATTTGCGAGAACCATAACATCCAGACTTGCTCCTGGTTTTTCTTTGGGCTATCCAAATAAGAAAACAAGTCTGTAAGTTCCAGACAGTGAGGCTGAAAGCAACATAAGGAAGTGTGATTCAGGTCAATGAGGTAATTGAGGAAATGTCATGACAACCGAAATTAAAATGAGCAGCCTCACATTTGCATGTGCCAGCTGCTCCTCAGGAAATCTTTCTGGCTGCTCTTTGTTCCTATTAGACAGGATAATGTGCCTGCAAATTACATCCAACTGAAAGAGAATTGACTCACCCCTCAGCAGATATTTTGGTAGCAGACAAGCCTGGAAGGATAACTTTCAAAGGAAAAAACTAAGAACCAAGTGAAACACACACACACACACACACACACACACGCAAGCACACATAGACACACAAATTTTATTCATTTCTCTCTCTCCTGTTTCTGCTGTGATAATCCCTGGAGATCATTTTAAAACTTTCGAAATTAAAAGTTTCTTTCAACCTCATACCTCTCAAAGTTCCTCATGACTTGCTTAGACATAGTTCTCTGCAAGATGCTTCTGAAGACCTTGGCTTCTTAGTGGGACTCAAAGTTTCTCCAGGAGGATAGTACTGCAGTTGAAAGGTACCATCCTTCCATCAGCTCCCTGGCTTCACAGACTTGAAAAGGAGGTACTTAAAACCACTGTGACCCCTTCCTTGTGCAGAACACCCAGGTACCCTCTGCCGAGTCTTCGATAAGCATAATGTAGAGAAGTGGACATTGCGTCCTTTGTCTGTATGCCTGTGTCCCAGTGCTTGACAGATGTGGAGGCAACTGCAGCAAGGTCTCTGTGACCCAGGACCCCTTTGAACCAAACCACAGGGCTACCTTCTAGGAGATGTTTATACACATGACTTTCTAGGTGAATCCCTAAGACTTGCAGTGACATGAGAATCACTTTCTTCCATCAATTGTTGGCATCTCACGTGGCCATTCATCAGCTCAAAACAAATTAAGCTGTCACACACTTGACGCAGTTTCCACTTTGACTTTCAGTCACTGAGCTAAGCAGAGTGGATTGGCGTATTCACGGTCTTGGTGGCACAGGGCCCCACAAAAGCAGAACAACATTTCCACAGCTCAAGAATGTTCCCGAGAATACCTGCTCTGTTCAGCGCACTTGTAAATTCATTCTAGAATATAAAAGAGTATAAAAATAAATGACTCATCTAAAGATAATCTCCCTTTTTTTTTCATGTAAGACAGTGATTTCAAGTCATAAATGGCAAATTCTCCTGAAAATGCTAGGGGAAAATTACTCTTATTACCTCTATCTTGTTAAGTTACCATAGTAATAAAATCTCACTCTGCTAAGGTAACTTTCTCAACAGGTCAGAGCTTGAAATTCTATGTTGTAAACCTCTAATACAAAGGAAGCCATATGTTTTTTAATTGGAGTTCAAACTTTAGAGACTGACAGCTTTGAGGACTTTAAAAGATACTGAATCAATTGCTATAAAAGAAAACACTCTTGACAATTTAATTTGTATAGTATTACAACTGAAGAGACTATTTGGTGATTTATGAAGGGCACGTTTATGGGTTGGGTCTTGGAATTTTTGCATGAAAGGTGTATTTGTGCTCAGAATGCTTACATCTTCAAAGACCTATGAGTTTGGCTGTGGGCATGTGTGGTGTTGGGCTTGGAAACAAATGAAAGAAACATTGCTATTTCTTTAAGAATGTGATTTAACTGTCAATTTACTTTGATACATTGATTTAATGTTTTAAGTTATTTTATGATGTGTTATTTATATATATCTGCATTGGATGCATCTACCTCCATGCTTTAGAAGCTCCTGAAGAGTTGAGATTAACTCCTTGTAACTGTCACAGTTAGTAGACACCAAATGCAACTAGGCTCTTAACTCTTTCTAATTCTGAGTTGCCTCATTCAATGACATCTCAGTTCTACCTGATCGCAATTGTACTGTGGAATGAATAAAGAAAAGACTGGATGACTGAAGCCAAACGGAGCATCGATGATGCTTCTGGAACAGATACTTATTTTATCTTCCTTAAAGAAAAAATACAAAAAAAAAAAAAAAAGGAGAAGAAGAAGAAAACATGATCCCTAAAGTCAAAAAGTGCAGTCTAGTTAAAGAAGATAAAAATACATATCTGATTCATCTACAGACTAATTACAAAGCAGTCTGTGAACAAGCATGAGGTTGTTTAGTATACACTGAGTGTGCAGTTGTTAAAGTGATGGTGAGAAGATAGTCATCAGCCTTGGGCAAGTGTTGATTTTTCTTGTCTTCTCTAGTCTCCTCGCTTCTATTTCCATACTTCTCCCACCTGGGAACTTGCTCTCCAGGAGTTCCATTGCCTGTTGAACCAGTACAAGGGAGACTTATGGGATCCAAGGATTTTCTCTGTACCCCCTTTGGAACCTGGAACAAAAATGTGCTTTATTTCATCTGGGACCAAAGTATCAACTACGACATAGTAACATCAAATAAAAGGAGAATATGAGCTTGAGAGGTCTGGAGACTTTTTTTTATTATTAAAGTGTAGTTGATTCACAGTGTTGTACCAAATTCTGCTGTACGGCAAAGTGACCCAGGCATACCTACATATACATTCTTTTTTTCGTATTATCTTCCATCGTGTTGTATCCCAAGAGACTGGATATAATTCCCTGTGCTCTGCAGCAGGATCTCATTGCTTATCCATTCTAAAGGTAATGGTTTGCATCTACCAACCCCAAACTCCACATCCATTTGACTCCCTCCCCCTCCCCTTTGGCAACCACAAATCTGTCCTTCATGTCCGTGAGTCTATTTCTGTTTTATGAATAGGTTCATTTGTACCATGTTTTTCATTTCAATATCTCTCCAAAGAATGCATACAATCAACTTTCTCCCACACCTGCTGGTTCCTTCTGCAGTCAGCTGAGTTCTGAGAACAGAGAAGGGCAAGAGGCACCTTTCTCAAAGAACTTTTTTTATCTGTGAGGCATAAGAGAAACCTGGACACTCAACTTTCAGAGATTTGGTGAGGCAAGTGAGACGCAAAATGTAAGAGGGCATCTGAAAAGTCAGTAAACAAGATAGATTTTTTTTTTTGTCTTTTTAGGGCCACACCTGCGGTATATGGAGGTTCCCAGGCTAGGGGTCTAATTGGAGCTGTAGCCAAGGGCCTGTGCCACAGCCATAGCAATGCTAGATCTGAGCCGTGTCTTCAACCTACACCACAGCTCACAGCAATGCCGGATACATAACCCACTAAGAGAGGCCAGGGATCAAACCTGCAACCTCATGGTTCCTCGTCGGATTCGTTTCCACTGCACCATGATGGGAACTCCAAAGACAGAAATTTTTTAATGCAATAATTTTTAAAATAAAATTTATGCAAAAAATCTATAATGAACAAAATAACAAAATTTTAAATAAAGACAGGATTAGTATAGAATTGCTGATTTTTCCTTTTGCCTCAATCTCATATGGCTTGGTAGGACAAGGTCAATCCTGGCTTTCAAAAAACTTTTATTTATTTATTTTTTCTTTTTAGGGATGCTCCTGTGGCATATAGAAGTTCCAAGGCTAGGGGTTGAATAGAAATGCAGGTACCAACCTACACCACAGTCATAGCAAAGTAGGATCCGAGCCACATTTGCAACCTACGTGTAGTTTGCGGCAATGCCAGATCCTTAACCCACCGAGCAAGGTCAGGGGTCGAATCTGCATCCTCATGGATACTGGCAAGGTTCTTAACCCACTGAGTTCTCACAACAGGAACTCCTCAAAAACTTTAATATTGTTCATCATGGGTTTTTTTGCACTAAATTTAACTTTGAATAAAAGCATTGCTTTAAAATATTTATCTTGATTACCCAGATTTTGTGGTACTTCCTTAAGTTTTTTTTTATTAAAGTATATTTGATGTGCCATATTATATGCTACAGGTGTACAGTATAGTGATTCACAGCTTTTAAAGGTTATACTATATTTACAGTGACTAAAATAGTGGCCATATTCACTGTGTTGTACAATCTATCCCCATAACTTATTTTATACATAATATCTTGTATCTTTTAATACCTTACCCCTATATTTCCTCTCCTACTTCTCTCTGCCCACTGCTAACCACTAGTTTGTTCTCTATATCTGAGTCTGTTCTTTTTTATTATATTCACTAGTTTGTTATATTCTTTAAATTCCACATATAAATGATATAATACAGTATTTGACTTTCTCTGACTTATTTCACTTAGCATGATACCCTCCAGGTCCATCCATGTTGTTGCAAATGGCAAAATTTCATTATTTTCTTTGGCTGGTAATATTTTATATATCTATATCTATAGATATCTCACATCTTCTTTACCCATTCACCTTTTGATGGATGATTGCTTGTTTCCATACCTTGATAATGGTAGATAATGCTGCTGTGAACATTGGGGTGCATTATCTTTTCTGATTATCTTTTTAAGACATAGACCCAGGAGTTGGTATCTCTGGGTCACATGTTAGCTCTATTTTAATTTTTTGAGAAACTTCTGTAGTGTTTTCTGCAGTGGCTGCACCAATTACATTCCCACCAACAGTGTAAAATTGTTCCATTTTCTCCATATCCTCACCAACATTTATTATTTGTGTTCCTATTGATGATAGCCATTCTGACATTTCATTGTGGCTTCGATTTGCATTTCCTGATGATTAATGATGTTAAGCATGTTTTCATGTGCCTGTTGGCATGTCCTCTTTAGAAAAATGCTTAGTTAGTTCTTCTGCTCACTTTTTAATTGGATTGTTTTTCTTCTGAGGTTGAGTTGTATGAGCTGCTTCTATATGCTGGATATTAACCCCTTATTGATTGTATAATTTGAAAAATATTTTCTCCCATTCAGTAAGTTGTCTTTTCATTTTGTTGATGGTTTCCTGTGCTGTCCAAAAGCTTTTAAGTTTACTTAGGTGACATTTGTTTATTCTTGCTTTTATTTCCCTTGCTTTAGGAAAGATTCAAAACTATATTGCTAAGATTTATGTCACAAAGTGTTCTACCTATGTTTTCCTCTAGGAGTTTTATGGTTTCTGGTCTTACATTTAGATCTTTGATCCATGTTGAGTTTATTTCTGTATATGGTGTTAGAGAATGTTCTAATTTCATTCTTTTACATGTAGCTGTAGTTTTCTCAGCACCACTTACTGAAGAGATTGCCTTTTCTCCATTGTATATTCTTGCCTGTTTTGTCGTAGATTAATTGACCATGAATACGTAGGTTTATTTTGGGGGTGTGTCCTGAAATTTTGCAGCTGAGGCCAGTGACTCATTCAACTTACCCTCGCTTGGTCCAGTCTGCTACAGGGTCATCGATGATTAAGGGGAAAGGAAGGAAGGAAAATTTGTGTGGGAGGCCGACACGAAGAGTATAGTTTCCAATTATGTCAGAACTTTGTTCTTGAGCTTTCCTGGAATGAAATAATAATAAAAAGTCAGAAGGAAAATAATAAGTCAGTGTCATAGTTATACTCTTGACAATTATCATTGACAAGATGGCATCAATTAAAAATTTGAGAGAATGTGCACTCCAAGAGAGGATGGAAAGAAAAGGACAGAGGACTGAGGACCAATCTGAGAATTACTGTTAGTTCTAAATGACAGATTTTCTTCTAGTGAATTACTGCTTCCACAGTACAACATATTCTAGAACAGCGTTTCTCAATGAATCACCTGGAGGAATTGTTGAAATGCAGATTACTGGGCTCCCAAGACCCTACTTCAAAAGTTTTAGGGTAGGACTTAGAATGTGCACATCCAACAAGTTCCCAGGAGACATTGATACCTCTAGTGCAAGGCCCATAACTTGAGAGGTATTGGTGGGATAGAATAAACATTCTTTTTAAAAATTTTTATTGGCATATAGTTGACTTAAAATGTTGTGTTATGTGGGTCAGTTATGGAATAAACAGAATCTTTACAATAGAGTGGTTTGTTTCAAAATGTATGTAGTACTCTGTTGAGAAAACAAAGTGTATTATTTCTTACCACCATAAGCTCTTCAAGAAGAATCAAACTATTTCACCACTCCTCTGAGACCAAACAGGTAGCAACAAATCAGGCTAGCTGGAGGAAGATAATAGAGAATGATAGAGATTGTAAACTGGAGGTTACATGTCCAATCTAAAGGTACTGAAGTTCAATTAAAACAAAGTAAATTGCCATGTAAGACAAACGATTTGTACCTCTGACTTTCTGGACCCAATGAGAGTATTTTTTTTTTTTTTGTCTCTTTGCCATTTTCTTGGGCCGCTCCCACAGCATATGGAGGTTCCCAGGCTAAGGGTTGAATTGGAGTTGTAGCCGCCAGGCTACACCACAGCCACAGCAACATGGGATCTGAGCTGGCGTCTGCGACCTACACCACAGCTCACAGCAACGCCGGATCCTTAACCCACTGAGCAAGGGCAGGGATCAAACCTGCAACCTCATGGTTCCTAGTCGGATTCGTTAACCACTGCGCCACAATGGGAACTCCCCCAAAGAGAGTCTTAAATTCATCTCCAGAGAAATAAAAGTGTTCAGGGTCTTGGTGATTTAAAATTTGATAAGAGGAATAACCAAGTTCCTGGGAAATTGGTTTGAGTCTTGCTACTGAGGAAGGTAAGAGGATGGGTCTGCACAAATAACATAGTTCAGAGGACATTGAAGGCAGCCCCTTGGAACTGGAAGGAATAAGAATTAAGCTCAGGGTTCTTGGGCACTTTGGTAAAGGTCCCCAAGTCACACATGGATGGAATGACTGGACTGCCTCACAGCTGCCCAAATTTGACCAAACCACTAAAACATGGAATATACAGCCACTATCACACCAAGCTTGAGGAATGGGTCTGTCCTCTATTTTTCTGTACCCCACAAATCCCAGCGTCCTTCTATAGCCCAAGGTAAGGAAGGGAAAGGAGCACTGAAAACCACTGAGTTTGGACTTCTCAGAAATTGCGGAAAATAAATTGTTTTTAATATGATTTAGCAGAATAGGGAAACGTGACATTTCTTGGAGTCCAACTGTCATAGGGAAACTCATACTTTTTTTCAGTTAAAGGAGACAGTGTGATCGCAGACCAGTCCCAATCTGGGGCACTTGCTTCACCACTGTTGGTTCGCAGAGTAATATATGGAGCCCGTAGTTTCCCCACCCTAAGAATTTGCTGAGAAGCCATCAGTTCCATTCTTGTTTCCTCCAGCATAAATGAGGTGGCACAACCTGTTTTCCACATCAAAATCTGTGAGTCACACAGATCGAAAACACACTTATGGTTACCAAAGGGGGAAAGTGGGGGGAGGGATAAATTAGGAGTTTGGGATTAACATATCCACACTACTATCTATGAAATAAGTAAACTACAAGGACCTACTCTATAACATAGGAAACTATATTCAATATCTTGTAATAACTTATAATGGAAAAGAATCTTAAATCACTTTGCTGTACCCCTGAAACCAACACAACATTGTAAATCAACGTTGTCTTCCAAAAAATTCAGTGAGTCAGCTGAGAATTATATAACAGTTTGAAGCATGCCAAGCAAGTTACCAGCAAGTTAGACATGGGTACCTGATTGGACCTCAGTGTAAATAAATTTCCACACAGGTTGCTGGAGCTCCATTTCCAGGCTTACAAATTGTGGACTAGGGAGAGATGCACAGGGTTGATAAAATGACCTATAAACCAAATGAATTCAGCAGAAGCAGGAACTCAGAGCTAGAGCTATGGGTATGCAATATGCTACCTCCACCTTCTAGAACATGTGTCTGCAAACTATGCTCTTGGGCCAAATCCAGATGCTACCCATTTCTATAAATAAAGTTTTATTGGAACACAACTAAGCTCATTTGTTTACTTTGTGTCTATGGCTGCATCAATGGCAGAGTTGAGTAATGTGACAGAGAGAAGGCAGCCTACAGGGCTGAAAATATTTATTTCTGGCCCTTCACAGGAAAAAAATTTGCTGACTCCTATTCTGGGAAGATACAGAACTCAGAGGCTCCCAATTCACTAAATTCACCTGGAATATGGTCTGATTGAATTTTATGTACATCCCAAAGTACAAGGTACCTCAGTGATATCTGGTCACAGTAATATCTATGAACAAGTTTGACAGAAAATATCAATATCCCTAATCTAGTGGACTGTGACATATAGCCCTCATCTTATGGTGACTCTCAGCCTGTTTTTCAGGCTCTAACTTTAATAATTGGTCCTAAATTTCAGGTCTTGTCACATTCCTTTACCTGGATTGCAAGCTACCAGAATTATTGCCATAGTCTGCCTATAGGTGACCCATAAAGTAACAAGTTCTTTTCTGGCCCTATCTGTCATAACTCTGTGTAGGTAAAATGAAGAAATCAGCAAGTTTGTCTGCTTAGCTGCATAACTTTTCCTTCCTTGGAAAGATCTCATCAGTCACAATAGCCTAGTATCCTCATATTCTCTTCCTATCAAAACCTGCCCTCACAAGAAAACATCTAAAACTCCCAGTAAATACAAATACCAGATAACAATACAAGATCACCTCTCTGGAGGGTCAAACTCCTAGATGTACCAGCAAGTAAGTGGTAAACGAATTTTTCTTTCATTTATTCTTCCTCCCTTCCTTCCTTCCTTCCTTCCTTCCTTCCTTCCTTCCTTCCTTCCTTCCTTCCTTTCTTTCTTTCTTTCTTTCTTTCTTTCTTTCTTTCTTTCTTTCTTTCTTTCTTTCTTTCTTTCTTTCAATTTTATTTTATTTTATGTTAGTCTTTTTAGGGCCACATATAGGGGTTCCCAGGATAGGGGTCCAATTGGAGCTGTAGCTGCTGGCCTACGCCATGGCCACAGCAATGCAGGATCTGAACTGTGTCTGCGAACTACACCACAGCTCACCATAATGCCAGATCCTTAACCCACTGAGCAAGTACAGGGATCAAACATGTGTCCTTGGGGATACTAGTCAGATTCGTTTCCACTGGGCCATGATGGGAGCTCCTCTCTTTTTTAGGTCAAGATATAAAGAAAAAGTAACACTAAGTAAGCTATGTCCTCTTTATTTCAACAAGCACAATTCTCTCTTCACCAGTCTTATGCTTAGCAAAGTTTGAAAATGATTGCACTATACTGTGTGCAGTGATCCTGACCCTGGACTCCTATCTTGATGAGCAGTAATGGTAGGCTGGAGATGCTGCAGACTGACTGCTCAGTCTGATGGGCCACCTAAAGGCCCCGGACTTACAGGTGAGCTGATGAATTTCTCACACTTACACAGGCTTTCTCTGATATGGACTGGTGCAAGATTGTAGAGTGGACAAGGCACATTTATTATTTATTTTTACATTAACTGCACAGAACAATGATAGGAGGTAATCATAGGAGGTTTCAGGAAAGTGACCCTGTTTCCTTAATTATAAAATGGGGGTTTTAATGAAGTCCTGTTTCAAAAGGTTGTGAGACTTGAGATAATGCACTTAAAGTGCATAGCATGCAGGAAGTGGTTAATAGTGTCAACAATTACTGTTGCTAACTTTATTTCACGTGAAAAATTTAAACTCAGAAGTTTGGTTCAAAAGATCAGTTATACAACTAATAGCATGCCAAGAAAGAAGGTTTCAAACCGAGTGCCTTTTGGAGTCAGGCTTTCTTTTACCCAGAGGTTGATTTAACATTTATCATGAAACTCACATTGAGCCTCAGAACCCCTCATTTGCATGGACCCCTTCCAAGACTGTAAAATGGACCTAGCAATACAATATATTCACACAGCCAAAAATTTAATATAACTTTTGCCAAATTTAGATAATTTAATCACAGTTGGTATAGAAAACTCTTCCTTTCCAGTCCTATTCTCTCATTTTTTTTTTCTTTTTTTGTTGGCAATGAAGTGGCGACAGGCATTTTCAGTTCTAGCTAAAAGAAAATTGAGTCAAGGATATGTTCAGCTTGGATTTAGTAGGATTTTTCTTATGTAGTTTGTAATCGTTTCTGTGTACAGTTACATTATTACTTGTAGGCTCAGTGTAGAGTTAACCTCAATAAATAATCCTACTTACCATTTCTCCAGCCTTCATGGTATCTTGACATGATGGTATCTAGATCATATCTCATATTTTAGGAAGTTGAGTCTTAGTACCCAGTACCCAGCATGGTGGAGGTGAAAATAGATATGAATTATATACAGTACCAGAAGCTAGTCTGTGTAAAAACTTTACAGAGAGCAGAAAAGTAAAATTACAAAGAGAAGTTTCTATTTTCTTCCATGTTTGGGCAAAATGGAAGTTGTCGCTTGTCAAAAATATACTCATATATATGGAATTATAAATGCGTCATAGTTTTCCCCCCAATTTGGCTAGGAATTCACAAAATACTGTTTACCAGAATTCCTCAATTTGTAAATCACAAAAATGTAGCAGTTCTAAAACTAGTGAGTACAAACTATTTGGAAATCACGTGTTTTCTACATAGCTTCCCAAAGTAGAATATCTGATGAGATCTATGAGAAACTAAGAAATTTATCTGGTAACTAAACATCTTTCCTCAAAGTAAAGTCCAAGTCCAGTGAATTTTCCCAAATATTTAAGACGGCAATAATACCAATCCCGCTCAAGCTCTTTTGGGAAATAGAGGAGTAGGAAGCACTTACTAACTCATTCTATTAGGTCAATATTACCCTAATGTCAAAGCCAAACAAAAACATTACATGAAATGAAAACCACCGGGCAATGTCTCTCATGAAAAAAGATGCAAAAATCTTCAACAAAATATTAGGAAATCAAATCCAGGAACATAAAAAAAGATGATGCAATTTTACCAAGGAATGAAAGGTTGGTTTAATATCCAAAAACTGATTTGTATAATATATAATATTACTAGAATAAAAGACAACCTACATAGTGGTCATTTCAATAGATGCAGCAAAATATTTTATGAGATCCAACACACATTCATTGTGAAAGTTCTCTACAAATAAGGAAAAAAGGGAATTTTTGCAAATTGTTAATGGCATTAAAACAAACCAGAATGGCCATACTCAAAATGTATACAAATAGTGGAGTTCCCTTTGTGGCTTAGTGGTTAGTGGACCCGACTAGCATCCATGGGGATGTGGATTCAATTCCTGGCCTCGCTCAGTGGGTTAAGGATCTGGCATTGCCGTGAGCTGTGGTGTAGGTCACAGACGTGGCTCAGATCCTGCATTGCTGTGGCTGAGGCGTAGGCCGGCAGCTCCAGCTCCAATTTGTCCCCTAGCCTGGGAACCTCTATATGCCATGGGTGTGGCCCTAAAAAGACAAAAGGCAAAAAAAATTTATACAAATAGTAAATGCTGGAGAGGGTGTAGAGAAAAGGGAAGTCTCCTACACTGTTGGCAAGAATGTAAATTGGTACGACCATTACGGAGATCAGTATAGAGATTCCTTTAAAAACTAAAAATAGATTTACCATATGATCCTAAAATCCCACTCCTGGATGTATATCCAGAGAAAACTATAATTTGAAAAAATACATGTATTCATTGCAGAACTGTTTACAATGGCTAAGACATGGAAGCAATCTAAATGTCTGTTGACAGATAAATGGATAAAGAAGATTGCTAAATATAGGTAATAGAATATTACTCGGCCATTAAAAATGAAATAATGCCATTTGCAGCACATGGATGGACCCAGAGATTATCAAATTGAATGAAGAAAACCAGATAGAGACAGGCAAACTTCATGTGATACTGCTCATATGTGGACTCTTAAAAAATGACACAAATAACTTATTTCCAAAACAGAAAAAAGACTCAGATATGGAAAACAAACTTATAGTTACCAAAGGGGAAAGGGAGGGGTGGATAAATTTGAAATTTGGGATTAACAGATAGAAATTACTATATTTTAGATAAACAACAAGGGAACAATATTGCAGGGAACTATATTCAATATCTTATAGTAAACTGTAATGGAAAAGAATCTGAAAAAGAATATATATGTGTGTGTGTGCATATAACTGAATCACTTTATGTATACCTGAAACATTGTAAATCAACTGTTAAAAACCATCAAGAAAACTTATCACTAACATTATACTTAGTAGTGAAAGATCAAGCACTTTCTCCCCATGAAAAGGAATAAGAATGTCCACTCCCAAACTTCTATTCAACATCTTGAGCTTCTAGTCAGTATAATAATTCAGGGATTAAAAAAAATTAAAGGCATGTAAATTGGAGAAAATAAAGTAAAATTGTCTTTATTAGCAGATAATGTAATACTATATGTAGAAAAGCATACACAGATTTTAAAAAACATACTATAACTAATAAGCAAGTTTAGCAAGTTTGCAAGATATAAGAGCAATAAACAAAAAAATCAGTTGTATAAAATACTAGCAACAAACAACCGGAAAACAAAATTAAGAAAACAATTCCAATCAAAATAGTATCAAAACAATAAAACAATAAAGAATAAATTTAACAAAACAAGGGCAAATGGGCATGAGATAACTTCCTGCATTAATGGAAATTTTTAAAAATATGTTGTGCAACTATATTAATTTACTAAAAATCAATCTGTGCACTCATAATGATAAATTTTTATGTTATGTTAACTATACATTAATAATACTGATTGGGATTCCCGTCGTGGCGCAGTGGTTAACGAATCCTACTAGGAACCATGAGGTTGCGAGTTCGATCCCTGGCCTTGCTCAGCAGGTTAAGGATCTGGCGTTGACTTGAGCTGTGGTGTAAGTTGCAGACGTGGCTCGGATCCTGCATCTGTGGCTGTGGTGTGGGCAGGCGGCTACAACTCCAATTCGACCCCTAGCCTGGGAACCTCCATATGCCGCAGGAGCGGTCCAGGAAATAGCAGAAAGACTAAAAAAAAATTATACTGATTAAAAATATAGAGACAGAAAAAATATTTTTAAATTCCCATAAGAAATATAAATATACTTCCTTTCTCTTAAAATTATAAAATTGGAGTTCCTGTTGTAGCTCAGTGGGTTAAGAACCCAATTTGGGTTCTATCCCTGGCCTTGCTCAGTGGGTTAAGGACTTGGAGCTGCCTCAATCTATGACATAGGTCACAAATGAGGCTCAGATCCAGTGCTGCTGTGGCTGTGATGTAGGCCAGCAGCTGCAGCTTAGATTTGACTCCTAGCCTGGGAATCTCTATGTGCCACACATGTGACCATAAAAAGGAAAAAAAATCATAAAATTATTACATGGTGAGGCAAAGATTATGTGGCCAAAATGCGGGTGAAAAATGTTTTAGAGGTTGGTTTGTCAACTAATAAATATATTATTTCATTTTTTCTGAACTTTGTGGTGTTTTTCAATATTAAAAATTCTTTCTAAATATATATTTGCCTTATTTTTTATTTACAATTTGTATTTTTTAAAAGGAATTCCTCAAACTCTCTCAGTTTGAGTCTTACAAAACCCACTTCTCTTCTACTCCTGTTCCCTAGTCCATT
Organism: Sus scrofa; assembly: GCF_054392235.1. Classification (NCBI taxonomy): domain Eukaryota; kingdom Metazoa; phylum Chordata; class Mammalia; order Artiodactyla; family Suidae; genus Sus; species Sus scrofa. Next base: position 52,839,443 of record NC_139393.1, on the reverse strand, counting down.
TAAGGAAAATACCTTTACTAGTTTGTTATGTAGGTATATTTCCAAGATACTATGGAATCTGTTACAGACCACCACAAAAAAGCTAAAAGCACAATAAAGCAAGCCACACACATTTTTTGGTTTCCCAGTGCATAAAAAGATATATTTTAGATAAAAGATACTGCATTGCATCTAAAAAAAGCATAAATCTTAATTTTAAAAGACTCTATTGCTAAAAAATGCTAACCATCATGTGAACCTTCCATGGGTTATAATCTCTTTGCTGATGGAGGTTCTTGCCTTGATGTTGACTGCTGCTGACTGATCAGGATAGTTGCTGAAGGTTGGGGAGGTTGTGGCAATTTCTTAAATAAAACAGCAATAAAGCTTGCCTCATTGATTGACTCTTCCTTTCTTGACCAATTTCTCCGTAGCATGCAGTGTTGTTTGATAGCATTTTACCCACAATAGAACTTCTTTCAAAATTGGAGAAAATCCTCTCAAACCCTGCCACTGCTTTATCAACTAAGTTTATGTAATATTCTAAATTCTTTGTTGTCATTTCAATAATCTTCACAGTGTCTTCAACAGGAGTAGTTTCCAATTCAAAATGCCACTTTCTTTCCTTGTCCATAAGAAGTAACTCTGTCCCATTTGTTAAAGTTTTATCAGAGATGACAGGAATTCGGTTACATTCTCAGGATCCACTTCTAATTCATGTTTTCTTGCTATTTCTACCACATCCGCAATTATTTCCTCCACTGAAGTCTTGAATCCTTCAAAGTCATCCATGAAGACTGGAATCAACTTCTTCCAAACTTCTATTAATGTCAATATTTTGACTTCTTTCCGTGAATCATGAATGTTCTTAATGGCATCTAGAATAGTAAATCCCTCCCAGAAGGTTTTTAATTTATCTTACTCAGATCCATCAGAAGAATCACTATGGCATCTATAATATATAAGACTTGAAAGTCAAAATTACTTCTCATTCCATTGGCTGCAGAATAGGTATTATGTTAACAGGCATGAAAACCACATTAATCCTGCACATCTTCACCAGAGCTCTTGGGTGATCAGATGCATTGTCAACAAGCATTAATGTTTTGAAAGAAATCCTTTTTTTTTTCTTTATAGGATCATACCTATGGCATATGGAAGTTCCTGGGATAGGGGTCAAATCAGAATGGTAGCTGCCAGCCTATGCCACAGCCACAGCAATGCTGGATCCAAGCCACATCTGTGATCTACACCATAGCTTGTAGCAATGCAGGATCCTTAACCCACTGATCAAGGACAGGGATCAAACCCGCATCCTCATGGACACTATGTTGGGTTCTTGATCCTCTGAGCCACAATGGAGACTCCAAGAAATCTTTTTTTCTGACCAGTAGGTCTCAACAGTAGGCTTAAAATATTGAGTAAACCATGGGGTGAACTGTGCTGTCATCCAGGCTTTGATGTTCCATTTATAGAGTTCAGGCAGAGTATATTTAGCATAATTCTGCAGGGCTCTAGGATTTTCAGAATGGTCAATAGGCATTAGCTACAACCTTAAGTCACTAGCTGGATTCGCTTTTAACAAGAGAGTCAGCCTGTCCTCTGAAGGAGACATTGACTTCTCTTCTCCAGCTATGAAAATCCTTGATCACATTTTTCTTTCAATATAAACCTGTTTCATCTCTGCTGAAAATCTGTTGTTTAGTGTAACCGCCTTTATTAATGATTTCAACTAGATCTTCTGGATGACTTACTGCAGCTTCCATATCAGCCCTTGTTGCTTCTCCTTGCAACATTTATGTTACAGAGATGCCATCTTTCCTTAAAACTCCTAAACCAATATTTGCTGGCTTCAAACTTTCTTTTGTAGCTTCCTCTCCTCTCCTGGCCTTCACAGAATTGAAAAGAGGGCCTTACTCTGGATTTGGCTTTAGTTTAATCGGGTGTTGTGGCTGTTTTGACCTGTATGGACCACTAAAGTTTTCGCCATATCAGTTGTAAGGCTGTTTTGCTTTCTTATCATTTTCGTGTTCACTAGAGTAAGGCTTTTAATTTCCTTCAAGAACTTATCCTTTGGATCTACAACCTGGTTAATTGTTCAGCACAAGAGGCTTAGATTTTGGCCTGTCTGAGCTTTTGACATGCCTAGGAATGTCACTAAGCTTAATCATTTCTTCTGATTTAAAATGAGAGACATGTGACTCTTCCATTCATTTGTACATTTAAGAGGCCATTGTAGGATTATTAAATTACCTAATTGTGATATTGTCATGTCTCAGGAAATAGAGAGGCCTAAGCAGAGGGAGAGAGATGAGAGGCGGGGTTGGGTAACACAGTCAGAACATGCACAACTTTATCAGTTAAGTTTACTATCTTATGTGGGCATGGCTTGTGGTACCCCAACACAATTACAATCATCCCATCAAAAATCACTGATTGCAGATCACTATGTGAATATAATAATAATGAAAAAGTTTGAAATGTTGTGATAATGACCAAAGTGTGACAACAGACACAAATTGTGCAAATATTGCTGGAAAAATGATGCCAATAGACTTGCTCAACACAGGGTTGCCACAAACCTTCAATTTGGAAGAAACAAAGTATCTATCAGCACAATAAAGCCAAATGCAATAAGATGAGGTATGTTGGTGTAGCCTTCCAGAGATAATATAAATAACCAAAAAACAATATAATCTAAATACTAATAACATAGAGAAGCTAGTATTACTAAGGGTCAGGCTGTGCTCTAAGGACTGAGCATTTATTAAACTTAATCCTTGCAATGATTTTATGAGATAGGTCCTCTTTTTAACCCCATTAACAGTTGGGGATGCTGAGGCAACCCAAAATATAATAATTTTCCTATGGTAAGTTTCAAACCCAGGCAATCTGTCATTTTTACTCTTAACTTCCAACTAAAATTATCTCTCAATGCATACAGAAGTGTGTGTGTGTTGAGTGGGGGGAGTGAGAAGGCAGTGGGCGTGGTCTAAGGCATAGGTGCAAAGAGCCATTTTTACACATGCTGTACACTCTTTCTGTACTGCTATTTTATGTCCCAACAATATGTCTTGAAGACAAAAGTACTGGTTATATAATTTTTTGGGCCCAGCACAAAGTGGAAATGCAAAGCCCCGTCTTCAAAAATTATTAATGGAGTTCCCATTGTGTCTCAGTGGGTTAGGAACCTGACATGATGTCTGAGAGGATGCCATTGCCATCCCTGGCCTTGCGCAGTAGGTTAAGGATCCAGCGTTGCCATGAGCTGTGGCTTAGGCCTCAACTGCAGTGCTGACTGGGACCCTAGCCTAGGAACTTCCATGTGCTATGGGTGTGGCTGTAAAAGGAAAACATATTATTAAGAATTTCAAGAAGGCAGCAGCAGGGTATTAAGCCAAGCATAGGGTTCTTTGAACCCAAGCCCATGAAGTCAGCCCTCCATGAACCCAGTATTTTGCCTCTAGTTCTTGCCTCAACCATAGCTGCTTCCCACTGACTGATTATTAGCTGGCCATAGAACTAAGAGGTACCACCTTTGCGCTGCAATCAAGGGACATGCCAGCTTTTCTACTATGGTTGTCAACTTATGGAGGGAGAAGCCTCAAGCATACCCATGAAGCTTCTGCTACCAACTAAAGAGAAAACAAGAGCCTGGCTGCACAACTATATGCAGAGAGACCTCGAGATTGGGAATCTGTAGTCTGGAGCTACCTTGCCTCTGATGTTTTGCTTTATTTTCAGCAAGGTTATTTAGGTCACTAATATTGACTAGATCAACAAAGCTAGCACTAAACTCTTTCCCTCTGCCTGTCCCTCTCCACGCCCAAACCAAAATTATTCCCAGCCTGCACTTGCAGGTAAAACTTATCAAACTACTTTACCCAAGTGACACTAGAATATTGGCTTGCTAGATTTTTTGCAGGATTTCATATCATTTCCCTTTATAGGGAAAGGCAGCATCCCCCACCCTATCCCACCCCAAAGGCTTCGGCTCAGCTGACCATCACTGATGAGATCAGTAGAGTTTGCTGAGTGACGACCCTCCAGACACTTTTCTGACCTGTTGATGGAAGGTTTGCTTTGCCCACATCTGTTCTACCTTTCCTGGCTGATAGGTATAGTGACCAAAGGCTTTAGAAACACTGGCCAAGCAAAACACATCCAACTCAGAGTCATCCAAAAAGGTGCAGGGAACAGAAAAAGATGTGGGAGGAAAATTTCCAGAACATTTCCACTTAGAAGCACGATGAAACTTGTTGACTAAGGTATCCACGTTATCTAGGGCATGCATTTGACAATCTGGCACAGGTGACGAAATTGACAAACACACACAAGAAACTAGCACAACATTATCTGTAAATTGGTTGTGATTGAATACTTCATGTCATCAAGGGAATAGAGGCAATGAAAGAAAAGCCTTATTTCTCTGCAAAGAAAGGAATTTCTGTCAGAAAGGGACTAGGAAATAAAAGGGAAAAATGTCTTAGGAGAGATCACTATGTATTCTGTAAAGTACATGTTGTAAAAGGAAAAGGGAAAAGCAGCTTGATTCTGAAACTCTATTCAATGTAATTTTGTATAAGCTGTTCTCTAAAGAGAGAGACTGAAGCGTAATCAACCAGTATCTTCTTCCAGATGGCTCTAAGTGTGCCTTAATCTGTTTTTTAAGAGGATGGGGATGATTCCTTACTATAAGGAAAGGCATATATTGAGACTTGATCAAAGGATTTTTCCAATACATATTTATAACTTAGACAGCACTCTCAGAATGTCTTGTAAGGGTTTTCCCTCTCCCCATTCTTTGCCTGGCCTTTGTCGGCTCATGACTGCTGAGGTGATGACATGCTTCAGTGGAATTCTGGTTCTTAAGTGGCGACAAAGTCCATGGAATTTTCTTCCTAAGACCCTTAGTCAATATCTGTTGAGTGGGAGTTCCCGTTCTGGCTCAGCGGTAATGAACCCAACTAGTATTCATGAGGAGTGGGTTCAGTCCCTGGCTTTGTTCAGTGGGTTGGGGATCCGGCATTGACAGGAGCACTGGTATAGGTTGTAGATGTGGCTCAGATCCCATGTTGCTGTGGTTGTGGTGTAGGCCTGCAGTTACAGCTCCAATTCGACCCCTAGCCTGGGACTTCCATACCACATGGGTACAGCCCTAAAAAGAAAAAACAAATTGTTGAATGAATGAAAATAAAGAGACTTCATCCCCATGGCCAATGACATACTGGTTGACAAAGAAGGAACTGCAGGGGAAAAGCTAGGTTGGTATCCTTCGGCTGAAGGCAAGGAGCCTGAGTTCCAGCCTTACCCACACAGGAGGTAATGATGTGAACAGAGCAGGAAGATTTGGTCCTCGGGTACTTCGAGTTTCATGAGGAATTTCATAAACACCGGGACAGAGTTTTACTTAAAGCAATGTCACAGTGACAACAATGAACTCGTAATTGCTGTAGAGATTTTTAGGAGAAAGTATTCTTGAGAAAGGGTTCCTGGTCATTGCACTTAACTGTTCATTCATTTGCTTATTCGCCCAAACATTTATGGAACATCTATTACGTCTCGGTTACTGTGCTAAGTTCCTGAGGATATGCAGGTAAACAAAGTCACATACCCCACCTGCCCTCCTCAAGTTGACAATCTAGTGGAGATATTTCAGTTGTAATAGTTTGATGAAGGCTATGTTGCCACAAAACGTTATGGGAGCAAAATCTGAAGGATATTTAATCAGATGTGGAGAGTTGTGTTTTCAGAGAAGAGGCAGAAAAGCATAGACCTGAAAAAATGAGGTCTTAACCAGGCAAAGGTGGGTAAGCATCTTCCTGTAGAAGGTAATAGCATTTGCAAAAGGCTAAAGGCAAGTACTGGGAGAGGCATGCTGGGAACTAAAGGAAGTTCATGATGCTTGGTGGTTGAGTTGGGACTGAGGGTGAGAGAGGGGAGGATCAGATTGGAAGAGTGGAAAGGACAGCAAGAAGGCACCTGTTCTTTTTGAAGCTTGGATGGGAATCTACATTTAACTAGATTAAACATGCAAAATCAGACTATGCTAAATGCTGCCATAAATACAAGGCTCAGTTAGGAAACTGTCTCTGCCCTCATGGAGCCTGAGTCATTAGCACTTTCTCAGGATCTAGGATTTATGTCAAATCACAGAGCAGATAATCCATGAGATGGGAGATGTCCCACAATGACACTGAGCGCTGGTTTGTGAAGAATAATTTCATTCTTTTCCATGTGGATTTTAGATGTGGTTTGAGGATGCAGATGTTTTGAACACATCAAGAGAGATTCTCAAATTCCCTGCATTCTACCAACATGAAGAAATGAAGGTTAGTGCAAGGAACTATACACAATATCTTGTAATAATTTATAATGGAAAAGAATCTGAAAAAGAATATATATATATCTGAATCACTTTGCTTTATGCTTGAAAGTAACACAACATTGTAAATTAACTATACCTCAATCAAAAATAAAATAAAAAAGAAATATAATTAAAAATTAGTAAAAAAAAAAAAGAAATGAAGGTGATCTAAATTTGCAATGTATGTAAATGTCAAATCACTTTGCTATACACCGGAGACTAATATAATATTGTATGTCAACTATATGCCAATAAAAAAGAAAAAGACTCTATGATTCCATTGAAGGAAAAAAAAAAAAAAAGACTATCTAAAGAAATTATGAATCAAAATTACCTTTTTGAATTTTAGAAATATTGACATGAGGGAAATTCTGTCACAAAAGAAAATCACAGTGGTGTGTGCGTTCTGATTTAATAACCGCTGGGGCCACATAGACACTTAGAGGAGTAATTGACCTCAAACCTCCCTTTCTTTTCAGTAAAAGTTTGAAAAATCTCATTTCCATCAGATTTTATAAAATAATTACAACTTATCACTTTCTCCCCCAAAGTTTACAGGTTTGCCTAATATACAATCTAAAGAATTTTCTAGGACTTTGAAATTTCTCAGACAACATTTGCAATTTTGGAGATGTAAAAATAAAGGCGGTGTCTATTTTAAAGTTATGGGTATTTAAACAAATATGCTGAAACTAACATTAAATGCCTAGCTACTCAGCATCATGTGGAAACATTGGTGATATTCAATAATATTTTTTTAGTATAATTTTGGTGGGATGATCATAAGTTCTTTTCTGGACCCCAGTCAGGGAGATTCTAATTGCAATCTTAATCAGAGCTATGATTTCTTTTTTTTCTTTTCTTCTTTTTAAACAATTTTTTTTTGTGGCCACACCTGTGGCATACAGAAGTTCCTGGGCTAGGGGTTGAATTCGAGCTGCAGCTGAATGCCTTCGCCACAGCCATAGCAATGCCAGAGCCAAGCCACATCTGCAACCTATATGGCAGCTTGTGGCAATGCTGGATCCTTAACTCACTGAGCTAAGCCAGCCATCAAAGGGACGGTATTGGGTCCTTAACCCGCTAAGCTACAATGAGAACTCCAAAGCTGAATTTATTGATATGAGTTCTTTGAACATAGAGCTATGCAGCCAATTACAACTAAACAAACAAAGTAATTATAATAATAACTTGGAAAACCACTAACCTAGGTAGTGGTTCCCAGTTTCTGATCAGATGACTCCTGGAGCTACTGCAAAAACATTCAAATGCATGTATTTTCCAAGCAACATCTTTTCACTATGCATATAATCTTATGCAAACATTTGTGCCATCTCTTAACAGTATATTTTGATAGAATTGTTTTAATAAATAGAAAACATTTCAGGATTACTAAATCTACAGCAGTCTTTTGTCATACATTCTCAAGCAACATATCCTGAAAGTACAAAATTATGAGATAGCTTAATGCATTTTTACCTTAAAAAAGAATCCTCATTTTGCTGGACAGAAGGCCTGTTGAGTTTTTTTTCTGCAAGTGAGTTATTTTTTTTGTCATTCTAATTCACAGGCCACACATAAGGACATTATATACAACATTGCCAATAAATTGTTAAGGCATATAATTAGGCCTAGCAGAATTTTAGCTGGTCTGAGTAATGTGCCTATGTGCCATCCTCCACCTACACAGAATCCCACAAAAATCCTAGGGCTGTTCAAAAACAGAGAGCGTATTACCTTGTCTGCTAAGAAGTGCAAAACTCTATCTTAATCTCAACCGCGGCAACTTCCCTCGGTCTAACTTATCAGGTAGTATTATCACCTTTTTCCACTGCATGATGTTTTCATACGGTTTTTAAAGATGTAATTATTCATGTGACTCATGGCAAGCTATCTCAAATCCTTTTTGGAAGCAGGTGGGGCATGAATAATAATAAACTAACGTGTAATATTGTACTAGAAATAGATTTTATTATAAAGCAAGAGGTCTTAAAAACTTCTTCCTGAATCATGTGTCCCATTGGGCTGAGATCTTCGACAGAATGAGGAACTTTTCAAAACCAGGCAAATGAAGTTAATTCAACCCTTATTGGCCATTTCATATGTGCTGCTTGGTCCCAGGAAACAAAGATAAATGTGAATCATCAGTCATAGTCTTACTCTCTATTGGCCCAGAAAATGGTGGGGGTGGGGCAGGAGGTGTATTTGGTAGCTCCATCACAATTTTGTTTTTGTCCGAAGTGCTATAGAAGCAGAGAAAGGGACATATGTAGTGGTACTTGAGGAAGTAGAGAGTGAATCAAGAGAGTTTTGCTTATCTACGATATTTAAAATGGATAAGCAATGAGATCCTACTGTATAGTATAGGGAACTATGTCCAATCTCTTGGGATAGACCATGATGGAAGATAATATGAGAAAAAGAATGTATACATGTATGACCGGGTCCCTTTCCTTTACAGCAGAAATTGGCACATCATTGTAAATTAAGTATACTTTAAAACTTTTTTTTTAAACAGTTAAGTTTTACTTCATCAAAGAGACATTTGAGATGTCTTGGAGGATTAGCTGAATTTTACCTCGCAAAGGAGAGCAGATCACTCCGGGGGAAGGGAGCAGTATGAACAAAGACACACTCCCAGTTTTCCTTCCATCCCTCTCACTGTTTTATTAGCTCTTCCTCCTTGACACATCCCTAAATCATGGAGGTTACTCAGGACTCTAGCCTGGACCACGTCTCATCTCACACTACAAACAAATCTTAAGCAACCTCATCCACACCCACAGATGGCTTGGTTCCCATCTTTCTGTTGATGACAACTAAGTATGTATCTCCAGCCCAGATCTCTCTAACTCCAGATGGCTATAACCAACCCCCTCGTGACATCTCCTTCGGCATCTCGCAGGTACCTTAAACTCAACGTGTTCAGAACTGACTTCCTCTCCTCATTCTCTTCCTCCTGTAACTTTCCCACCTCAGTTACTGGCACAGCAATCCCTCAGGTCACGTGCTCACACCAAAAACCTGGGGGCCATCCTTGATGACTCCCTTTTTCTCACCCACAGCCCCCATCCAATATGTTGCCAAGTTCCACCAAGATATTCTCGGAAGCTGTTCATGAATGTCTCTCCTTGCTCTGCCCCTCTCGCTTCTAACTTACTCATATGCTGAACTGGGTCCTTAATCTCTTATGTCCTAAATTACTGAGCAGGAGCTAGCCAGTAGAGTGGGAGGCAGGGGGAGGTGGCAGGGATGTGAGGTGGTGGGTAAATGATGCACATGGGAACTGCAGCTCTCAGGGGAAGGAACGGTACCCGGTATGACTGGGTGTTTCGTGTTGCTGGCAGTTATAATGGGTCTCGCTCTGTGAAAATGACAAAGTGAGCGCAGTTCACAATAGTCCTCTGCCTTGGGCAGTTGTCAGCAGTGCTGGTAGCACGTTTACTTGTCTGAAGTTAAAGTGATGGTCTCTGTGGTCACAGGACCAGGAATATGGCTGAAGGTCCCTCTGGGTAGGACGTGAGGTCTCCTCGTTTTGAACTCAGATTTGTCCCACTAGGGACCTCATGACAAATATATGTGGTTCCATCTCCATGACTCCACCAAAACTGTTAAGGTAATGCATGAATGAACATTTTTCTTCATTTGAGAACTCATGGTTTATAGTTTTCGTCTCTTTATCTTTGTTTGTATTGAATGAACTTGTAGAAACTTTCTTAATAAAAGGATAACCCTCTTTTTGCCACACTTGCTTCAAAAAAACCCCTTTTCCTAGATTTGTGTATGTGTATATTTATGTTAGCAAACTTGGGTACATGTTCTTTTCCTTTCACTTCCAGACACAAGGCTATTTTCTCCTTTGGCTTATCCCTTGAGAACTTGGAAATCCCTAAATGGACCAGGGCAGGAGAGAACCAGCCCAGGGAGGCACTCCTGATCAGAGGAAGCTATGGATCAAAGCTAAATATTGTCATTTAGGCAGGGATTTTCACTTGCACATGCGACAGTTCCACATTTTAAAACATGTTTTTCAAACACAACATGCACTCAGTTAACTGCATGTTTGGAAGAAATTTTTAGTACAACTCATTTCACTTGAGTATGGCTATTTTCAGAATGGCCATTGTGCCAAGGACAAGTTGATCAAGTGACTTCCCCTAAGTGTTTTGGCAATCCAGCCTGATGACACAGTGCCAGCTATCAAAAGCACAATCAAGTTCAGGAGAAAAGAAGCCGAAGCTGACACCACTGGACTTTGAGGTTGGGCCCCAGTGCACTAAACGAACCCTGTCCTATATGAATCTGGATCCTCTCACTCATTTAAAACACTTGTTTTTTTAAATTATTATTGAAGTTAATCATAGTAAAGAATGTAAATGGCACAGAGTGTGGGAATAAATGTTACTTGAGATCCCTAACACTCCTTGTTACAATATACATATTGTTCTGCTCTTTGTTTTTTTACTTGATAATATATGCTTTGTATATTTATGACATGTAACAATTATCTGTATATATAGTTAATTTTTGTATTACTAAACACTACATATTGGTAAGCTTCTAGCAAATACAGAGCACACAAAATCAAGGAAACAAATCAGCGAAGTATCTCTACTTTAAATAAAATATAAAACATTTTAATGTTGTGGTGCTCAACTCCATAAAACTAAATAAAATTGAAAAAGGAAATCAATGAATGATTTTTCCATGATACGTGTATATAATTTGTAAAGCTGACTCAGAGATCATTTTATTTTTATTTTATTTAGGGGGCATACCCTTGGCATGTGGAAGTTCACTGGCTAGGGGTTGAATCGGACCTACAATTGCCAGCCTATGCCACAGCCACAGCCACAGCAACTCAGGATCCGAGCCTCACCTGTGACCTACATGCAGCTCACAGCCACACTGGGTCTTTAACCCACTGAGCGAGGCCAGGGATTGAACCCAGGTCCTCATGAATCCTAGTCAGATTTGTTACTGCTGAGCCACAACAATAACTCCCTCAGGGATCATTTTAAATTCACAGTACACTAAGCCCAAGCTGGTCCCACTGATCTGCTTGAGAAAGTCACCCATGCCTGCCTAACGTGATATTACACCTCCAATTGTGCTGTTTAATAAGTGCCTAGCACTCAATATATGTTTGCGAAATGAAGAAATCCACTATGCAAAGTGAGCCAGTCATTAACCTCAAGAGCTCGCATTCTGAAATGCTCTCCTCTATGGGAATATCATCCACGGCTCCTATGACAGCTGCCATCTGCAAGTAGATAGATGTTAAAAATTTCTTTTCTTTAGCCCTACTGTCATTAGGATTAGAGACAGGTTCTGATTTAGTAGGGGCTTATTTTCACGACTATCTTTACGTTCTCCTGCCCAAATTGCCTGAAGGTAATTAAATCCATCCTGGTTACATCAGAACTCTGGGGGTTATAAATTTTCTCCTTGACAATTGACATTAATATCCCATTTAGGGGGGAGGAGGGTAGTATAAGGACAGTGATTTGACTTTGATTTGAGAATCAGGTAATTAAATAGATCCCTCTTCGTGCAGATATCTAAGTCAGAAATATTTATTTTTGTTTTAAATTTTAGTTTTGATATAGTCCTTAAGGTGGCTTGTAATTATTTAACAATGACAGAGTAAATATTGTTTCCATTGCCTTAAATACTTAAGATTACTATTTACTCAGATTAGGGCTTTGTTCACCAAGTAGAAGAAGGGGAACCAGGGTATCTAGGAAAAGGACCCTCAGTGTATTTGGAGCGTGAATAAACAAGAATGAAGGTAGATATTGGATTTCACTGGGTGAGAATGTTTCATCAGATAAGGCAGAAAAAAAAAATGGGATCGTGACGCTGGTCCAAGGTCCATGTCAGTAAAAATAAAAGAGAAAAACCATGTATATCTCACTATTTCAGGGTGAGAAGCAGCCCTCTCTGAGTTTTATTATGTGACTTAATTGATAGAGAGAACTAGAAATCAAGACATCTTGGTTCTGTTCCCATCATTTGAATGCTTTCACATTGCTGTTTCTGACTTGATCAAAATATCCTCCATGTGCAGTGGTTTAAGAGCACAGCTCTGTAACCACCATTAGAGAATGAGCAATTCAAGTAAGTCATTACATTTTAAGTACTTCTTAATTCAGAAATAAAAGAACTAAATGCAGGCAGGAGATTTAAAAGTCCATAATGAGATCCGCTTAAATGAGGCTTCTGGAGTTATGTTGTAAAAAATCCACAGCATTCTGTTACTCAACAGCTACTTGGAAAACTGGAACCCACAAGTGGACAAGAAAGTGCTGCTGTCATTGCTTAAGACTTGCTCTAGGTGGAGCTAATTTTACCCCACTTCCTTCTCTCTTGACCTTGGTGTCAGGACTTAAGCATCTAAGAAAGGAAGGGTTCTCTAGCATCAGATCATCAGACACCTCCAACTACAACCTTGACCTCTAGCATCTCTAGTTCACTTAGATCTGCAGTGTCTAGAGCAGTCAGTGGTCCTCAGCTCTGGCTGTGTATTAGTTCCCCTGGAGGCAGTTAAGTAATTACTACTGCTCAGCCCCCAATCCAGACCAGTTAAATCAGAATGTCTAGGGGTAGAGCCTTGGTGTTTACCAACACCAATTTTTTTAAAGTTCTGAAACAGCACAACTTAGATGGGACTCGAACCCATGGGCTGGGACTTGAACTTGGCTGAAACCCAGATTGGGACTCACACCCACTGTCTTTTAATTAAAATTACACCCCTGGTCTCGGGACTTACAAGGTTCAGGTTCTTTATGTCTTAGCACAGAGGGGATTCAGCAAGGGACACAGTGATAGGTAGGAAGTAGATTCAATGGGAGAGATACATGTTCCATAGGCAGAATGCAGCCCATCTCAAAAGACTTGAAAATGTCCCTGAAATATGGGGTGGCTAATTTCATAAGGAGGAGGATTAGTCCAACTATTTTGGAGGACAGGTGGGGTGTTCCAGGATTTGGGCCACTGCCCAATTTTTGGCCTATTATGATCAGACTTGGAACTATCAAGGCACCTGAGGGTGGTCATTTAGATGCTAATGTGATAACAATGAACACGTACTGAAGCTCAGACTCCCCCAGAAGGTGAATGTTCTGTCATCTTGGGCCTAATTTGTTCTAACCAGTTTTTTTTTGGTTTTGTTTTTGTTTTGTTTTGTTTTGTTTTAGGGCCACACCCAAAGCATATGGAAGTTCCCAGGCTAGGGGTCAAATCACACAGCCACAGCCACGCCAGATCCAAGCCACATCTGTGACTTATGCAGTAGCTAGTGGCAACACCAGATCCTTAACCTATTGATTGAGGCCAGGGGTTGAACCCGCATCCTCACGGACACTGATTGGGTTCGGAACCTGCTAAGCTACAACGGGAACTCCTGTTCTAACCAGTTTTTGTTTTATCTTCAATGGCTTTGTCATTTTTGATGGTTGTGCCCTGCCTGCATCCCTCCTGTTTCAGTTCCATGTAAAATTCTAATGGGCAGCAGAGACATAGATTAGGTCTTGACACAGAGGGGATAAATGCCATGCCCAAGCTCTCTGCCCCAGGCTGTGCTTCTGAGACCAAAAGTGTCCAGGATGGCAGCACCAGCCCTGCAGGGATTTTGAGCTTCCTGCAGAAGCCTGACCTGATATTGCAGTTTTGGGCCCAAAATGAAGGTAGAGACAAGCCTTACTTTATCTCTTCCTTACCCCCAAGGCTGAGGTGGAAAGAAATAGTTGCCTCCAGACTCTCTTACATCAACAACCAAAACCAAGTTAAGTGGCAGGGTGGAGGCCTGAGAAATGTCTTAGGGAAATGAGAGTTTAGTACCATCCGTTTAATTTCCGACCAGTCCTTGTAGATGGAATTCTCTGCTCAGCAACTTTCACATCTCATTTCACTGGCACATCAACCTCTTTGAGCTGAGGTTAACAGCCCATTTTACAGATGAAGAAACAGAGACAATTCAGAGAGCTTCAGTAATGCCAATAAAATCACTCTTCTGGGAAGTGGCTCTATCAGGATTTAAGCTCCAGTCTTTCAGATTCTGAGTCCCGTTAGCAGGAGGCAACCTGCTTTCTCCAGGACAGGATCACTGGCTCTGTTTTTGAGCATAGAGCTGAGCTTTCAGAACTTCTGATATTTTTAGCCCCAAAGTCAACCTCTCAAGACAATTTAATAAGGCATGAAAGAAATAGTTCTCACCCAGTTCAAACTTGGGTTTTGAGAATTCAGCTGCCTGAGCCCATACACACGCTCTCAAATTGGTGACTTTTCTTTCTGAACCTGGGAGAAAATGAAAGGATTCCAGGGAGGAAGGGGAGGGAGGCTCATGGGATTCTCTAGCATAGAAAAACTGCTTCCTATATTCTATCCCTGAAAAATGAAATGTATAAGGAAAGGGAGTTCCAGAGAGTTTGTGAAGAAATTAAGAGTGCCCTTTGTTTCACTGTGTGTTCCAATAATTAAAGCTTGATTTGTGGTCACAAATCCCTTTCAATAAATGGAGTTAAACTTTATTCTCCTGTTAACCTAAGTTAATTTAATTATCAGAGAATGAACGTTTTTAACTGGGGCTAACAAAGGTATGACTTCTGAATGGTGGCCAGCCTGGGTAAGATATGCAGGACAGCCAGAACACAAAGTAATTAGAGGGACAGATGCAAAAATAATCCATTTTTCTCTTTGATACATTTTTAAGAAACATAAGCATAATTCCAGATATGCAACGGCCAGATCTGTGTTTCATACCTCGACCAGCTCTGATCATTACAAGGTGGACATTTAAAAGCCCAGGAGTTCCTGCTGTGGCATAACACGATTGGCAGTGTCTCTACAGCACCAGGATGCAGATTGAATCCTCAACCTGGCACCACAAATGACAAGGCTCACCAGTAAAGGTATATATACAGTAAAGATATGAAATCATCCATGCATAATTATACCACCAAAATCAGAAATCATGAAAAGAGGTGGGTACAAATGCAGGACACTGAAGATGAACTTGCAGTTAAGAGAACAACAACTTAAAACAATCTCATATACATATAGACTCTTATATCAAAACTTCAGAATAACTGCCAACCAAAAATTTACAATTAATACCCAAACAAGGAATCTCTGGAGAAGGAATATATCTCATATTAAATAAGTGCATAATCCACCATGAAGGGGGTCATATGACATCATTCTTGAAATGCTGAAATCTTCTTAGATCTGATTCTGATTTCCTCTCCATCAAAGAATTTATGATAATTATAATTAAGTAGTGCAACTATACAATTAAATAATACAGTTCTATAATTGTATTATTAATAACCATTTCTCTCCATGGTACAATGTGTGGTCTATAATGTCTTGTTTATCACATCACCTAGAATGGTGTAATGCCTATATTGAAGAATCAGTAAGATGTAACACATATTGAGGACATATTTATATAGTTAAACTGTTTTTTAACCAATTTATGCATTTTATATTTTACTTATTTTCAGAGGTGTATTATTTTTGTTATTCTTACCAGTTATTCTTTTTATTATGCTACATAAAATATTTACTGCTATATAAGGCTTTCTTCTTTATAAATTTTAGTTGCATAATATACACAATTTTAATATAATGCTAATTTTTAAAGAAAAATTGAAATGTAATAGATAATACTAAATAGTAAAGATGAAAGCCATACAAAATGGGATAAAGTATAGAATAAATTTCCTATTTGTCTCAGCATATTTTCCATTCCACTTCCCCAAAGGGAGTCACTTAATCTGTTCCTTAAGATCCATGATATAATAATCTGTGTGAATGTAATTGTGTTTAAATATATGCATTTTATTCTGTAAAAAAAAAAAACCAAAAAACAAAAAAAAAGCAAAGAACCTGGAACAGTGGGCTAAAGGATCAAGAGTTGCTGCACCTGTGGCATAGGTCCCACCTGTGGCTTGGATCTGATCCCTGGCCTGGGAACTCCAAATGCCACAGGATGGCCAAAAAAGAAAATAAATAAATAAATGTCCAGTGACAATGCCTGTTAGCATTTCAATCAATACTTGGAGTATTAAATAAAAGTGACTTAGTACTTACAGTATTGAATAAAATTGATCAGAAGGAGAAAAAATAAATCTTGCTTGTAGTGCAACCCACCTAGCCAAGGCAGGTGAATTAGGGTTTGGATTCCACCTGATGTGCTGCAAGATAAAGACACACAGACTTTGGGCAGCCAGGTAGGGTCACAGGTGGCCCAACTCCTTGAGTAAGTCACTTGTAGCTTAGAAGATCCTCAACTATGTTCCAAATATCCTTAAGTTTAGGATACGAATATTCTTACTTTCTATGAGTAGCATCATGTGAGAAATATTTGGAAGCCCTCTCGACAGGAACCTACAGTGAATATAAAATTGAACATTTCTACTGTACATGGCTCAACCCAGAGTTAAAGTATCTAGATTTGTTAGGGCAGCTTAGATCCCAGCATCCCCATCATTCAGTTTATGCTCCCAGCCCAGTGGAGAAAATCCTGCTGCTCTATTCAACCAGACGTTCGCCAATAGGAGAAATATGCATGTGTAAGGCCTGACCTTTTCCCAGCATTTCTACAGCAAGGAAAGCTGCCATACAAAATCCACGAAGTTCCTATGTTCAATACTAGACCCATGAAATAGTCAATATTCTTGAAATCTCCATATTTAATAGGTGAATCACAATTAAATGCTATTATATTTTATATTTAAGATTAGATCTAAAAGAAAACACAGAATATTAAATTTTTTGAAAGCAGAGTGTATTACAGAGAGAATCACATATATACAGGGTAATCAAATATATATTTACACACATATATTTGGCAATATATACATATGTTTGCCAATTACACATATGTGTGTACATATATATATATATATATTTGGTAATTAAGTACAAATATTTGATATTTTCAAACATTAGCTCTTTGAGGAAAAACACACCTTAGAATATTCAGCCTATTACATACTCGGGCAAATAAACATAAAGGCAACTAGTTAAGTATGAGCATCAAGGCCTCCGGTGAGTGGAAAGCATGGCAATCTATGATTACAAGGATAATTCTACTTGTACAAAATTGAACCATACAGCATTGTTAGCCCTAAGTGCCTTTCCTTGGGAGGTTATATAAAAGAATGACGGTGTATTGAATGGCCTTTAATTATGCAGTTTCCTTCGAAGGATACTGATCTGTATTCTAGATCCCACTGTGGGTCAGAGACAAAAAGAGTAGTGCAGAGGAACAATATGTTGGACACACAGCCCCTGATCTGTTTCTTGCAGACAATTCCTTGCAGTCTTTAAGCCTTAAGGCACATATACACGCATCTTCTCTCCCTTCCCCTTGGAATTTAACAAGTCCAATAACACCAGATGTCAATGGAAAATTTGCATTTTAAATTAGGTAGCAATTAGAGAGCGGAGTATCACTTTCAGAAAAGGTAACCCACCTCCAGCTCGACCTTTGGGCTTTTCAGCAGGAGATTAGCGACATGGCAGCCTGCGGGCTGCATCTGCTACTGCAGAAAAGGGTCTGAAACCCAGCAGCCTGGCTCTGTGAGCCCTGCCCTGGGGTTCATAGAAGTGCCAGCAGCGTTCTCTGCTCTCATTAGGTCCCAGAAAGGATGAGCTTTCGGCTCAACCAAGTATACAAAATATCTCGGTTTAACAAGTAGCTGCTAAGGCAGCCAGTCTAATTCAACATTCAGAACCATAGCCTGGTCAACCAGCTCAAACCCCCTCTGCTGCAAACAAACTGGAGATCTGTCCGAGGTTGGCCGCATGTTCTAGTTGCATAAGCCCAACTTCACTCACTGGCATTTACACCAGAGGGGATTCTGCACCCACCCCCTCAAAACGAAAAAGCATTCATAAATGTGGGAGGTACTGCAGGGGATGATGTTTCTAAGACCATGGCCAGATGGTAAAGAAAGGCGAGTTTGGAGTTTATAGAGAGGCTGCACTAGAACAGTGTTTTCAAGTTCAACCTGAGGTCAATAGAGTTTGCTAGATATGAGAAACATGGAAATAAATGTTCTTTCTCTTTTCCAAGTGATTTGAGGAAAATATTCGCTCTGAGAAAGCACTTCCTTATGCTTCTGGAGATGAAAAGAAGGTTTCTATTTATGTAGTATCCAAATGTCCTGGTGAGAAGCAAAACTTATTTGTCAAACACATGAACCTACCCACCCATATTGACTCATCCATCGTCTCAGATGCACTCTGCAGTCCAGAATCTTTAAAAAGGAAAATCACATATTTTGTTGCTGTTTCTTCGCAGATAGTCCTTATTCTGACTTTTTCCCCCTACTTCACTATGTTACTTTTAAAAGCTTTTTGGTTTATTGCTAATTTCCCCTTTTCCGGGCTCCGTTGTACAATATGGTATGTGTGTTGGCTTGTAATTTTGGAGCTGAATTTATGGGCCTGCTATAGTTCAAATGATATTCTATTTTTGCTTGCTTTATTTTTGCCTGGGCTTGATATGTTTTATGAGGTTCTTGCCTATAGTACTGGCATTCATACCTGGCATAACCAAAACGGTATCTCCTATTTAACATTTCTTCAAAGTTTCAAATGTAAGTATTTTCTTTTCTTTTGTGTGATGTTGGAGCTTGTCGTGAGTTTTTTGTTTTTTGTTTTTTTTTTTTTTCTTTTTTTAATATCTGGAAACATTTCCTTCCACTTCAGAAAGTCAAGTTTGCAAGAAATCCCTTCGGGAGTCTTTAAATGTGTATTTGGAGGGGAGAGAAGAGAGACAGCCAACATTGGCTCTCCTGTCCACTGAGTCCCAGGGTCCCTCTGTACAGCTTGGGGGATGGGATGAGGTTGACCTGGGGAGACAGAGGGTCTGATTATCTGCCTCTGCACTCCCAGGCACTTACCTGCCTGATTTCCTCTTTTTGCCCTAGTGAGGTGCTGCCTCACTGCTCCCATTCGTAAACAGACTGCTCTTTCTATACTTCTCACTTTCACGGTAAAAAATGAGCCAGGCTGCTAGTGCTGGAATATCTGGTACAGGCTGACTTGATCCACCAGAGAAAATTTGAAAACAGGACAAAATTGAAAAGAGGTTTGGAGAAACATAAGACAGCTCAGAAAGATGGGCGCCTGCATTCGCCCAAGGAATAAACATCCTCACAAACCACTCCACCCAAAGGAAGCTATAAAAACCTTAATGATTCCCCGGGAGACCTGAGATCTAGCCCAGCTCTGCCTCTCACTAGCTCTGCCGCTCTTCACAAGTGACTCCTCCAGAACTGGTTGTCAGATAAGCCAGATGTGAAAGGAGCCATGGAAATATCAAGCCCAACATTTACTCTTTCTAGTATGGAAATGGAAGCTTGGAAGAGTCAAGTGACCTGCCAAGGTCATGGATAGTTAGACATAGGTCTCCTGACTGTCAATTAAAAAAAGCAAAAATTGTTTTCATTGCATCATTCTCTCATCTGTAAAACTTGTGTGTGTAGAGGAGGGGTTGGGTGACAAGAGCTAATGTTTCTGGAAGCTTGAATGCTCCCCAAGTCCATGACTGTCGGAAGCTGGGTTCAGGGCATGTAGGAAACATGTTCAGAGCAACTATTTCTCATTCCTCTGTCTTTTCTTCCTTTGTCTCTTCCCTCCCCAACCTCATTTCTCTACACTTAATTTCTTCTCTACCCTCTGTGTCCCGTCTCTTCCTGACTCTGAGTTTGGAAACAGGAGTTAGAAGTCATTTTGCACAGTGTGATTTCCTTTGGAGGAAAAGTACTAGAAATAACCAATTGATAAATAAAAATGATGTCCCTTCAAAGAGAAAGCAGTCTTTCCAACAAAGGTTTTTTAGAGAGATGGAATTAGAAGGAAATTTTTTTTTTTTTTAATTTTGGGTTTCAGGGTCTTAATCATGTAAAAGGGCACCAGAAAGAGAAGTTAGAACGCTGGCTTCTGGAAAAAATGCAACATGCTAATTCAAGTGTTGTTTGAGAAGAAGATAAAGCCAAGAGTACTCATTGTACTAATGTGAAAAAGATGAATGACACCTAAATGGGTTTTCTTTGCATCACAGACCATGGTTAAGTGTTTTACATGCATTTGTCACTGCTATTAATGTAATCACATAAAACTTTCTCTTGTTCTCAAGTGCTTTTAAAGTGAGCTATTTGAGCTTTTGATTCTGCAAGGTTTTCCTTCTCTTTCAAAATTAGCAAAGGTAATGTGTAAGCCCTGAAACTTTTTTTTTTCAAGGTAAGAGCAGAAGGAAAGAAAAGAATATGGTGGTTGCTTGGGTAAATTGGGAAGTGTGGGCGTTACCTTTCAAGGGCTGCTACCCGTAACTGTAATAAAAATATCCTGAGAGGATCATAAAGATGTTGCAAGTGTTTTCTGTATTATATAATATTAATGCCAGATCATCTACACGGGCCTTCTGCATAAGTGGGTTTTCCTCTACTGTGTTTTCTTTCTGACTCAGGACCTCAGAGCTTCCTCAAGGAGGAATCCCAAGCCCCAACTATACCCCACCCAGCAGGGGATCCATGGAGTGGGGCAGAGCAGTCATAGGCCTTTCTGTGGTGCTGGTTTTTGAGGCCCACATAAGGACAGCTGGGGTGGGCTTTTTGCAGAAGAGTGAGAAAATTCTTCCATATCCCTTCACTGATCCCTGTCCCCATACTCAGCAGTGGAAAAGGGAATCCGCCTCCTTTTCTCCTTTGAACAGAAAGACCTAGATCTGGGAGTTCCTGTCCTGGCTCAGTGGTTATTGAACCCGACTAGTATCCACGAGGATGTGGGTTCCATCCCTGGCCTCATTCAGTGGATTAAAGATCTGGCTGTGATGTAGGTTGCAGATGTGGCTCGGATCCCCCGTTGCTGTGGCTGCCATGTAGGCTGGTGGCTACAGCTCCGATTTGACCTCTAGTGTAGAAACATCCATATGCTGTGGGTTCAGCCCTAAAAAGACAAAAAGATTTTTAAAAAAATTTAAAAAAAAAAAGACCTGGATTTGACATTTGTCTCTGACATGTCCTGTCATGCTGGCTTTGGGCAAATTACTACATATCATTAAACTTCAAGGCCTCTCGTAATACCTACTCTACAGGGTTCCACAAAGTAATGTATGGAAAGCACCTAGGAAAGAGCCTGGCACTGAGATGCCCATAGTGATTCATGTTTGTTTGGTCATCTTTCTATTACAGGGCCATGGAGTTACCAAAAGCGTCCTTGAAAACCCTTAAGATTTTACTTACCCTGTCATGGCCCTGTCATTTTTGGTCTGTTTTAATTAACAGAACTTTTTAAAGTGTTAACTCATTAATACAATGTATTTTTTGGGAAGGTTTAGGCCTACAGGAAAACTGAGCAGAAAGGACAGAGAAAAAACATTTATTTCCCACGGCGCTTTCTCCCCAGTTTTTCCTGCTATAGACAGTGTGCATTACTGAGGTATATATGTTACCATTGATGAGCCCAAATTGATATATTATTCTTAACTAAAGTGCATAGTTTACATTAGGTTCATTCTTCTTTTTGTACATTCTATGAGTTTGGACAAGTATACAATAACATGTGTCTACCATTGCAGGATATAGAGCAATAATTTCACTTTCCTAAAAATCCTCTGCCCTCCATCATTCATCCCTCCTTCCCTTCCTCTGAATTTCTAGCAAACTTTTACTGTCTTACAGTCTTCTCCAGCATTTCATGTAGTTGGAACATGCAATATTTAGCCTTTTCAGATTGGCTTCTCACACTTAGTTAAATGCATTTAAGTTGCCTCCATGTCTTTTTGTGGCTGGACAACTCATTTCTCTTTATTGATGATTAATTTTCCATGGTCTGGAGATACCATAGACTGTTTATAGAGTCCTCTGTTGAAGGACATCTTAGTGGCTTCCAAATTTGGGCAAGAATTTACAAACCTGCTGTCAACATTTGCATGCGGGTTTTTGTATGGACATAAGGTTTCAATTCATTTGGGTAAATACCAAGGAGGAAAACTGCTGGATGGTATGATAGGAGCAGGTGTAGTTTTTTAAGAAAACTGCCAAATTGTCTTCCAAAGTGGCTGTACCATTTTGCAATCTCACCAGTATTTTTAAAATGCTGAAAAATTGTTCGGATGAAAGGACACATTTCTATTATGGGTCACAAACATTTTCAAGTCTCTATATTTTGCCTGCATCCAAAAGTTGGGGTTATTTCTAAAAGACAAACTTTCATTCCAAAGGCTCCCCACATCTGAAAGTTATTTCTTCCTGTTATAAAGAGTGTAATGATCCACATGGGAAAAATATTATTACAGGCATGATAGCTCAAAATCTTATCAAAAGAGCAACTTAGATAATTTTATTTTTAAAAAATTTGAAATCCAACATCTACTAAAAAATGGCAGCTCATTCACAAACTATGGGAATGATAAAACCAATGAGGAAAAAATAATTCAACTGAAATGAGGCTGCAATGTGGGTCAATCTAGGGAGATATCAAAGAAGAAAAAGAAGAGGAGATATTGTTTATGGAATCAAAATTACATTTTGCTTATTTAGGTTATTTTAAGATCTGATATTTACATGTTTGTTATTATATCTTACTGTGACCCTAAGCCAAAAGTACATCATAAGCAATGTCTAAATTTTTATGACCAATTCATGAGATAGGTTAAGATCAGGAGAGGCAGAGAGGAAGGGAGAGTGGGCTTGAGTAGTGAGTATTTGGGAGCTTTTCCTAGAATGGAGGGCAAATATCTTTGAGGGATTCTCCCTTTCATTGGCTAAGAGCTGCTGGGTTGCAATGAAATGGCCTTGCCTGAAAACTCCCTGGCTCCTCATATGAAACCTTGTCTGGAGTCATCTTAATTTATGGTTGCTCAAGTGAGAACCAGGCAACCCTTTGGATGGAGGACTACTTAGTGAATAGGTCTGTAATTTGAGAAGAGAAATGAAATTGCTATTGTAAAAAAATAGTCAAGTGCCCTCTGAGTCAGACAAGTATGTCTGCTGAATGTGAAATCAAATGTATTGAGGAAAGACTAGAAGAAGGAACAGCTGACATGGCGGTAGGTGACCATGACTTGAGCAGACTCCAAAAAAGAAGAGAGGTTTTGAGGGCCTCAGGGCAGCAGAAGTAGAGGAAGAGGTATGGCCCTTACCCTACCAGAGAAGACTCCTTGCCCGCATGGCTCCTCCACTGATCCTCCCTCTGCCTTCCCTTAGGTGATGCTCTTGCTTGCTTCCTATTGGCTGTTCCTAACCAACAAATCTTCCAAACTCGCTTTGATTTCAGAGAGCACAAGAGATGCCATCCAGATAGGGTTATAACTGGGGGAAAACTAATCGACTGCAAGTTTAAGAAGAAGTAGATTTGACAAAGAAAAATATGTTGGGGCAAAGGCAAACACGGGAGAAAAAATCAAAGGGTATTGTATTTGAGAAGGTGGAGGTGGAGAACTAGGAAGAAAAAGCAAGAAAATCATTCTTAAATCTGTTCACTCTAACAGATGATTAAGACAGAAAAACCTGTCATTCTCAGTGTATACGCAGGATCCAAAGTATCAGAAATATTGATTGGTAGAAAGGGAATTGTAAATTTTTAACACCTATCTACTTGAGATAATGTTTCCACGTAGTTAGAGGAAGAGAAGAAAAATCATGCTGGCCTGCGTCTGTTCCCAGCTTTGGAACTTGGCAGCTTTTTCTGAGTTTCACTCAAGTTCTCAGGTCAAAGGAATCAAGTCGAAGAGGTATTCATATAAACACTCTGTGTTTTTCCCTGAGTAACAGACCTACTCCAGTTATTTATTTTAGATTTGCAAAAATGTTCTCATTCCAGTGGCTTCAGGGCATGTGACAATATAAAAATTGAGACTCATTAAAAAAAATTTCTGTATTTCAGCCTTAAACAATAGCTTCTTCCTGGTCCCTTAAAAAGATTAAGATAAGAATTCTTAGAAATAGTTTACATTATTCTTGAATTGTTGATGAACTTTTTAAATCTCTTAGGGCAAAAATTAAAGAATAGGAGTTCCTGCCATGGCACAGTGGGTTAATGATTTGGCTTGTCTCTGTGATCCCTGGCCCGTCACAGTGGGTTAAGGATCTGACGTTGCCATAGCTGTGGTGTAGGTTCTGATGCAGCTCGGATTTAATCCCCAGCCTGGGAACATCCATATGCTTCAGGTGTAGCTGTAAACAAATAAACAAAAAATAGTCCCATCAATATTGGATGCTTTTTTTTTTTTTTTTTTTTTTTTCTCATTCAGGACCATGCCTGCAACTTTTGGAAGTCCCCAGGCTAGGGGTCGAATCAGCTGCAGCTGCCAGCCTACACCACAGCCACAGCAACACTGGTTTTGAGCCACATCTGTAACCTAAACCACAGCTCACAGCAACACGGATCCCTAACCCACTGAGCAAGGCCAGGGACCGAACCCACATCTTCATGGATACTACTAGTCGGGTTCCTAACCTGCTAAGCCACAACAGGAACTCAGGATGCTATGACTCACTGCAGATGATATAGTAGAACCTAAAACTTTTTTCCTACACTTTTTCAAACACTTTTGCAGAATTTGTGATGTCTCATTCTCTTGCAGTTTTGATGTGTACTCTTTCTACAGAATTTATCATCAACTGCATCTATTGATGAGTTAGACCTGGGAAAACAAATCCAAGACAGTAAAATCTTAGGAGAGCTGCACTTTGCTTTGCTTCATTTAGAAGAAAGGACCTCTGTGGTTAGCCATTCAAATATATTATGCATAAAAGAATTTGCATTAGAACTCTGCACTGTTTCTCTTTCAGAAATGGAAATCTAGGAGTGAAGAGTAATGCATCATAGGTGAACTTCAGAAGATTAACATTTTGGCCTTTCCAGATGTCGTCACTATCTTATTTTGTTTAGGTCAATAGTTTTCAAGTATTTGCTTCTAGTATTATAAAATTGAGATTTTGATGACTCATGTAGCATATGCTAGAGATAGTTCACATATCCTTATGGGCACCTGTGATATAGAATTCACAGTACTGGAGTTATTTAGCATCAAATAGTAAACTAGGGGCTAAAATATTTTATCTCTTAGTCAAATAATTTACTGCTTTAGAGAAAAATATGAACACAAAACCAAAACAAAAAAGAAACCAGAATTGGTTGGGTTATGTCATGAGGACTTCCTGGAATACTTCAGATTTGACCCAGATTTTAATGATTAGGTAGAAAAGGGGAGGCATTACAAACAGAAGGAAGAGCATGTTAAGGCAAGAAGGACTTAGCAAGTCTAGGACATGATTTTTCCAAGTTAATTAAACAAAGGCAATGTGCATGATATGCATAGGAAAATTGGACATAGCTAATGAACGTCTTTCCATATATTTGAAATTTTGTTTTAATTTTAACTTTTCTTCTTGTATTATCTAGGACTTTGTAGTTTAAATCATATCAATCAACTTGATATAGCTAAAGTTAAAAAAAAGATTGATAATATGGATAATTTGAATACTGGGGAAAAAAATATTATGGGCATTCCCAGAAGTCCAGCAAGGGGATAGTCATAAGAAACCTCTCCAGAGTCCTCAACTCCCTGTCTAAGTTTGCTTATCTTTCTGCTTCTCTTTCTCTCCCTCTGTCTTTCCAAACTATTTTTTGCTCCCTGATCTATGTGGCAGAAAATACAACCTAAGTGTTTCCATTTTCTTTCATCAGACTAGATTGAGGTCGGTGTCAACAAAAGGAGTTTAGTAGGCTCAGCTGATTTCAGGTGCCGATCCCTGGACCAATAAAACTGAAGTCTGTGGACCAATGTATAAAGATGACTGTCAGAAACCTGCTAGTCCTGTGACTGAGTGGATGAAAATAAAGGGTGAATTCCAGAGAAGGGAGGTTAGATAACCCAATGTGTGTCCACCATATTTATATATCTAATTTTCTCTTGTGACTTACACTGGATTCATACTTATGATAGCTATGAAATATTTTAGAAATTAGGCTTCTCTAATGGAAGACATGCCATCCTGCAAATGCAAACTCTATTTCCAAGCTTTCTGTGGCCATGTCAGTAAGACATGGTTGAGGGAGCCTGAGATATGAGATTGGAGAATAGGTGTTCTAAGAGATTTTCATAGTGAGGAGCCCTCAGTCATCTCTATGGCCTTTACTGAATAACATATTTACCATTTGATCAAATAAAGTAGATTTAAATACAGTTGCATTTTTAAGCATCAGTGAGGTAGAATTGATATATAAAGGATTTCATATATTTAATGTATACATCTCAATGGGTTTGGACACATATATTCCTGTGATGTCATTACTACAAACCAAGCACTAAATATATTCATCATGCTATCACAAAATTTCTTTGTGTTCTTTTGTGCTGTTATTGTTATAGGTGGTTTTTTGTTTGTTTGTTTGTTTGTTTGTTTTGCTTAGTTTTGTTAAGAGAATTTAACGTGTGATCTCTCCTACTAGCATATTTTAAAGTGCAAGGTGATGGTAGAGTAATAAGACCCTGAACCCACCTCCTCCCACAAACATACAAATTACAACTATTTATAGAACAACTATGAGAATTACCTGAAGACTAGCAGAAAAGATGTTTTCACAACTAAAGATATAAAGAAGAAACCAAAACAAGACAGGTAGGTGGAACAGAGACACAGTTTTGTCAAGACCCATACTCCTGGGTTGGTGATCCACAGACAGTGGGATAATCACAATTGCAGAGGTTCTCTCCAAGGAAAAAGTGGTGCAAGCCCCAAATTGGGCTTCTTAGCCCAGGTGTCCTGTACTGGGACAAAAAAGCCCAAATGCCTGGCTTTAAAGGCCAGTGGGACTTACATATGACAACGTGAGAGGGCTGTGGGAACAGAGACTCCACTCTTAAGTAATTCATGCAAGTACTCACATACTTCTAGTACCAGTGCTGAGGTGGTAATCTGTAAGGACCCAGGATCAGATCTCCTTGCTGATCTTAGAGAGCCTCCCAGAGAATCATGAGCAACTGGGACCCTACCTGAAGATGAAGATGCTGGCTCCATTTTGAGGAGTTCATTCTGCCAGGAGGATACTGGTAAGTGCCATCTTGGAGCCCTTTTCCAGCCAATTAGCACCAGAGACTTACCCAGCCATCAGCCAGCACCAACGCCAAGCCCCTCACAGCCCCTGCAGCTAGCCACCCTGGGACTCCACCACCCATAAGACCAGGACCAGCCCCAGGCCCCTCTCAGGCCCCAGCCGCCCCAGGACATGGCCCCACCCACCAGTGGACCAGCAGCCACCACATGAGGCAGATCTCAGCACTCACTGTCCTGGAGGCTCGCCCTGACTATCAGGGTCCCTACAGCAATGATCCCTACCACAACAGAAAGGCCAATGCAGCCCACATAGGGTATATCCTTAGAGTATATAGCTCTGGTGACAGAGCACAAAGGGAGTGTGCTGCTGGGTCCTATAAGATGCCTCTTACTTAAGGCCACCTCTCCAAGATTGGGAAACATAACTGACGTACTTAAGACATAGAAGTAAATAAAGAATTAGGCAAAATGAGGAGACAGAGGAATATATTGTAATGAAAGGAACAAGAATCCCCCCCCCCCCCCCCCGGAGAACTAAGTGAAATAGAGAAAGGGAATCTACACAATAGAGTTCAAGGTAACAATCATAAAATAAAGATGCTCAATGACACCTGTAGCTTCAGTTTGACCCCTAGCCTGGGAACCTCTGTATGCCACAGATGCAGCCCTGAAATAGAAAAAAAAAAAAAAAATACTCAATGAACTCAGGAGAAGGATGAATACAATGATAAGTTTAACAAAGAGTTAGAAAATATAAAGAAGAACTAAACAGATCTAAAAAATATAACAAATGAAATAAAAAATACACCAGAAGGAATCAACAGATTAGATGATACAGAGATACAGATCAGTGAACTGGAAGACAGAGCGGTAGAAATCACCCTAACTGAACAGAAAAAGAGAAACAAATTTTTAAAAATGAGGACTGTTTAAGAAACATTTGAGACAACATGAAGCACACTATCATTGCATTATAGGGATCCCTGAAGAAGATAGAAAGGGGCAGAGAATTTATTTGAAGAAATAATAGGTAAAACTTCTCTAACCTGGGAAACATCCCTATCCAGGTCCAGGAAGTACAGAGAGTCCCCCAAAAAGATAATCTCAAAGAGGTCTGCACCAAGATACTTTATAATTAAAGTGGCAAAAATTAAGGCCAAAAATAGAATCTTAAAAGCAGACAGAGAAAAGCAACTGGTTATGTATAAAGGCTTTTATTTTCCTCTTTTAGAAGTCGTTTTACCAGTTCTTGTAAAGCCGGTTTAGTGGTGCTGGACTCTGTTTGCTTTTGTTTTTCTGTAAAACTCTTTATCTTTCTTTCAAATCTGAATAATAACTTTGATGGGTAGAGTATTCTTAGTCGTAGGTTTTATCCTTTCATCACTTTGAATGTATCATGCCACTCCCTTCTGGCCTGCAAAGTTTCTGTTGAAAAGTAAGCTGATAACCTTATGGGAATTCCCTTGTACATTTCAGGTCAAAAATAAAAATATTAAAATTACAAAAGGAAAAATCTCATTGGAAAAGGCAAATATACGGTAATAGATAAACCACTTATGAAGATAGTATGAAGGTTATAAGACAAAAATAGTAAAAACCATCCATATCTACAGTAGATAGTTAATGGATACATAAAATAAAAATATAAAGTATAACATCAAAAACATTAAAAGTGAGGGTGGAGAAGTAAAAACACAGGGTTGTTAGAATGTGTTCAACTTAAGACTGATCAACTTAATCACATACACATGTTGCTGTATATATGAACCTCACGATAACCACAAACCAACAACTTACAATAGATACACACAACAAGAGAGGAGTCTAAAGATAACTAAAGATATTCATCAAGTCACAGAAGAGAGCAATAGAAGGAGAAAGGAACAAAAGATAATTACAAAGACAATCATAAAATAATTAGCAAAATGGTACTAAGTACATATCAATGATTACCTTAAATGGAAATGGACTAAATAGTCCAATCAAAAGATACAAAGTAGCTGCATGGATAAAAAAAGCAAGATCTGAATATATACTGGCTGTAAGAGTCTCACTTCAGATCTAAAGAAATGCATGGACAGGAGTTCCCGCCTTGGCGCAGTGGTTAACGAATCTGACTAGGAACCATGAGGTTGCGGGTTCGATCCCTGGCCTTGCTCAGTGGGTTAAGGATCCAGTCCTGCCATGAGCTGTGGTACAGGTCGCAGACGCGGCTTGGATCCCGAGTTGCTGTGGGTCTGGCATAGGCTGGCGGCTACAGCTCCAATTGGACCCCTAGCCTGGGAACTTCCATATGCCGCGGGAGTGGCCCTAGAAAAGACAAAGAAAAAAAAAAAAAAGAAAAAAATACACAGACTGAAAGGGAGAAGTTAGGGAAATGTAGCCCATGCAAATGAACATGAAAGAGAGCTAGGGTAGCAATAGTTATATTGGACCAAATAGATTTTAAAACAAAGTCTCTAACTTGAGACAAAGAGTGACATTATATAATGATTAAGAATCAATCCAACAAAAAATATAACAACTGTAAATGTACATACACCTAACATAGGAGCACCTAAATATATGAAGCAAATATTAGTGAGACTATACAAATAGAAAAGACAGCCTCTTCAGTAAATGGTGTTGGAAAAACTGAGAAGCTATACGCAAAAGAATCAATTTGAACTACTTTCTTATACCATATACAAACATAAACTCAACATGGATTAAAGACCTAAATATAAGACCTGAAACTATAAACCTCCGAGAAGAAAACAAAAGCAGTAAATGCTTTGACCTCAATCTACATTATTTTTTGGATATGTCTCCTCAGGCAAGGGAAACAAAAGGAAAAATAAAGTAATGGGAGACTATACCATGCTAAAAGTTTTTACATGGTGAAGGAAACTATTAACAAAACAAAAAGGCAGTTTACTGAATCAGAGAAGATATTTGCAGACAGTGTATCTGATAAGGAGCTAATAGCTAAAATCTACAGCCAATTTATGCAACTTAACACCAAACAAACAACCTGATTATAGAATGGGCAGAAGAAATTGAATGGACATTTCTCCAAAGACATAGAGTTCACCAACAGGTACACGAAAAGATGCTCAACATCACTAATCATCAGGAAAATGCAAATCCAAATCACAATGAGATATCACCTCATGCCTGTCAGAATGGCTATTGTAAGAAAGACAGCAAATATGGAAAAAAGGAAACCCTCATGCACTGTCCATGTGATTATAACTTGCAGCCACCATGGGAGAGAATATGGTGGTTCCTCAAAAAATTTGAATGGCACTGCTGTATGATTCAGCAACTTCATTTGTGGGTATTTACCCAAAGAAAACAAAAACACTAATTTGAAAGGATCTATGCACTCCAATATTCATTGCGGCATTATTTACAATAGACAACCTAAGTGTCTATCAATAAAGGAGAGAATAAAGATGCGTTATACATATACAACGGCATATTAATTAGCCACTTAAAAAATGAAATCTTGCCATTTTGAGATAATATGGAATGATCTAGTGGGTATTCTGCTAAGTGAAATAAGTCAGACAAAGACAAATACCACTTGTTCTCCTATGTGGAATCTAAAAAGCATAGAAAACAAACAAACAAACAGACTTATAGATACAGAGAATAAATGGGCAGTTGCCAAAAGAAAGGAGGTTAGAGGGTGGGGAAATAAGGAAAGGGGATTAAGAGGTGTAAACCTCCAATTACATAATAAATAAGTCACAGAGACATCATAAACAGCATAAGGAATATGGACAATAACACCGTAAATAATTTAAATGGGGACAATGTTTACTAGACTTGTGCTGATCATTTCATTTCATGATGTATGCAAATGTCACATCATTATACCTAAAACTAACATAAAATTGTACATCAACTATATGTCAATAAAAAATAAAATGCACAAAACCATATTATTAACTGTAACGGTTGACTTTTTTATGGATCCTGGAAAAGGAGAAAATAAGACCCACCATGAAAAGGAAGGTTAAAAGTCCTTATGCTAACTAATATTCAGAAGATGTTAAATGTTCCACTCGGACACTTTGTTCTGCAATTTATTCCTGATTTATGGCAGGAACTATCCCTTAAAAAAAAAACCCTGAAGCTGTAATATAATTTCTCACTCTCATAAATCTTTTTGTGGCATGTCCACTATTACTTATAATACTTTTATAAAACTTGATATTTCAGCTAAATTAACATAGTTACATGGAGGTTTCTTTTTGCCATGAGAACTTTACCACTACTAGTAAAAACCCACTGAATGGGCTAAATGTTATGTCTGGTCATTGAACACTACATGAATTCAGTTTCTCACTCTGCTTGGAAGCCTATAGGCAAGGAACTGAAATGATTGACATTGTGGGTATCAATAGAGTCAGCCCAAGAGGTAACTGACTTCTAAAACACAAACCAGCAAAGAACAGGGTTCATGAGCCATGACTGGCCTGCTCTGGGTTTCAGCATTGGACTCTACTGGCTCACAGCTTCTCCTGAAATGTACATGAAGGTCACTGATAAACCAGAATACAAGAAGATCAAAGTATAGATGATACTTTCTGTTGCTTTGGGAATCTATCTTGAATTGATGTTGTTACAGTATTACATAAGAAATTTCGGCCTCAAGAAATAATTTAATTCAGAGAACATTAGGGCTCATTTTATCATTATTTGTTCCTCCTTCGAAAGAGCAATAAAATAATAAATGGCATGATGGAGCTCTGGTTGTTGCTTTATTTTCACAAAGGAGATAATAGGAAAGAGGAGGCACTAAGTTAATGGACTGAGAGAAAACTTCAGGGGTATGTCGCAGAAAATCCTTACTATGTCTTAAAGTAGAATCTGCTAATCAGCATTTCATTGGCTTGTTCTAAGCAAAGTATTTCAATTTCCAGTGATTATTTTACCAAGCACTAACAAGGTCTTGGACTTGAGAAGCTGAGAACAACTTGGAACTAGTTTTTGGGAAGGTTAGGGTATAAAAAGAAGTACCTCTGTGAGCCTCTGTCTTATTCTGGAAGGTCTCCAATATTATACGAAACTAAGAAAGAAAGGCAAGAGAAGACAGAGAACCTGAGGTTTCAAACTGAAACGGCCTGGACTGTGTTTCAATCTGAAGGAGCAAAGATGGGCAGTAAGCCTGTAGCCTCTGGGAGGGAGAAGGAGCAGAGGAAGGCACAAGCCCTAAAAGGTAGGCTTCATGGAGGAAGAAACTCATCATCTACTTTGTCCAATGCCTAGAATGATGCCTGGCTGTTGCAGATGCTCAATTAACACTGATTAAATAATAAATGGTTGACTGAATAAATGAATTCA
This sequence comes from Sus scrofa, assembly GCF_054392235.1. NCBI lineage: Eukaryota > Metazoa > Chordata > Mammalia > Artiodactyla > Suidae > Sus > Sus scrofa. Next base: position 52,806,683 of record NC_139393.1, on the reverse strand, counting down.
CAAAAGGTAAACTTGTACAATTTAGTAGACACAATAGATATCCCTTTTAAGTCATCTTCAGTGTGTGTTGCATAAAATGGCTTTTAAGAGTATCTGACTACCCCAGAAGAGAAATATGCCTCTAAAAAGTGAATGCAAGAAGACATGCTATGCAAAAAGCCTTTCCCTTCATATTCCATTGTAATAATAAGATAATTATTACAAATTAATATATCATTACATTAGTATCACAGTAATTAAGCTCTTATTAAGTATAGAATTTGTCTCTAAGTCTTTTATATGTAAGTATACTGTGTTCATCAGTATGAAGGTTCCATAAAAAACTAAAAATAGAACTAGTATATGATCTTGCAATCCCACACACAGGCGTATATCTGGAAAAAATCATAATTTGAAAAGATACATGCACTTCAATGTTCATAGCAGCACTATTTACAATAGCCAAGACAGGGAAGCAACTAAATGTCCATCAACATTCGGATAACACTTATGGATAAGGAAGATGTGATATATCTATAGATATATACATGCACAAGAAATGGAATATATATATATACAAACAATGGAAATATATATATACATATATATACACACAAACAATGGAAAGTTACCCAGCAATAAAAAAATTGAAATAATATCATTTGCAGCAACATGGATGGACCTAAAGATTATTATACTTAGTGAAGTAAGCCAGAGATAGGACAAATATCGCATGAGATCACTTATATGTGGAATCTAAAAACAAAATGATACAAGTGCACTTAATACAAAAGAGAAATGGACCTGGAGACATAGAAAGCAAAATATGATTACCAAAGGGGGAAAGGGAGAGAGAGGAATAAAACAGGAGTTTGGAATTAACAGATACACACTACTGTATATAAAATAGTTAACCAATAAGGACCTACAGTATAACACAGAGAACTATACTCAATATTTTGTAATATCCTATAAGGGGAAAGAATCTGAAAAAATAGATATATATGTATGTATAACTGAAACTCTTTGTTATACACCTGAAACTAACACAATATTGTAAATTAACAATACTTCATGGAGTTCCCATTGCTGCTCAGCGATAATGAACCTGATTAGTACCCATGAGGACACAGGTTCAATCCTTGGCTTTGCTCAGGGGGTTAAGGATCTGGCATTGCCATGAACTGCGGTGTAGATTGCAGATGTGGCTCAGATTTGGCGTTGCTGTGGCTGTGGCGTAGGCTGGCAGCTGCAGTTTTGACTTGACCCCTAGCCTGGGAACTTCCATATGCCATGAGTATGGCCCTAAAAAGACAAAAAAATAAATAAATAAAAGTATACTGTGTTTTCTCTTTTTATTAAGAAAAACTCCAGAAATAATCCAATAAAATTGAATGTGTAATACTATATCAACAAATATATCTTCCCCAGTAAATATATTTTAAGAATAATATTTTCCATGCACTCCTTTCTAGACTTGGAAAATGTGCTATTACAAGCAGGATCAAGCTCCGCTCCTAATATTTGATCCTCTCTACACTTATCTGACCCCACCCGATAAACTCGATCTCCTGTCTTCCTACGCATCCATCACCCCCATTAGGCTGACCTCCTCTCTTGTCTCGTGCTGTTTTATTCCCCAGATTTTGATTATGTTTATCCCCATATTTGGATACTAACTCCCTTTCCTATGAGATGCTCCTCTCCCTTTTCAAGTTCTAGTTCAAGTTTTTATGCCCCTTAAACTTTTATCTGTGTAGTCATTTTCCACAAAATTGTGATGGCATTTATAATTTTTAGAACAAAGTCAGTGTTTTAGATACTCAGCATAGGTTTTTCATGACGGGCATCTTGGTAAATATTGATTTTTTTTTTCTGGCTGCGGTTTTCTGAATCAGTATTAATTTCCACAGCTACATTTAAAGGCAGCCATAGCTTCAAATACTAGGTAGAGTGCCATGAGTAGGTGATGGGCCACAGAGTTTACATGAGCACATCATATGATACAATTTTCTCCATCCTTGTGAAGCAGGACCATAAAAATATAATCGGCAGCCAATGAGTTGTGTTTTATTGCATTATTTCTAAATTTCATCAGATTTGTATTTTTCTTCAATTTCTCTGTCTGCCAAATAATTACTATATGGGTCACACCAGGTCAGAATTAAAAGTCTTTGCTGAAGTTTATGAATTTTACAATGACTTTTTCAGAAGCAACATCTGGCTATAAGATGGACTTCACAGCTGCAACGGACGCGGTGCAAGTGACAGCAAGTTGTCACAAGTTCAAACTGTTGTTGGGCTCAGCTTGCACCAGGAACTTTCTCTTCTGTAGTTGTCTCCTATTCTTCAGTTTTTCTTCAAGAAGCTCTAAGCCAAGGAGTTCCCATAATGGCTCAGTGGTTAACAAACCCGACTGATATCCATGAGGACTCAGGTTCAATCCTTGGCCTTACTCACTGGGTTAAGGATCCACATTGCCATGAGCTGTGGTGTAGGTTGCAGACATGGCTCAGATCCCGCATTGCTGTGGCATAGGCTCGCAGCTACATCTCTGATTTGACCCCTGAGAACCTCCATATGCTGTGGGTGTGGCCCTAAAAAAGACAAACAAAACAAAACAAAACAAAACAAACAAACAAAAATATCCCTCTAAGCCATTCTTCTAATGATGATGGCTTCTAATTAGAAAGCAGTCTCTATGGTCAGATGGAGTCCCATGCCCCCAAATTTAACCTCTATGGTACCCAAAATAATTAATAGTTATAACATTATGTGTTTTAAATGTATGCTTTTGGCTTTAGGTAATGGGAGAGTAGCATACACCAAAACAATCCTCCTGCCGTTGGCAGTTAGAAACTCTGGACAAACTAAAACACAACTTCTTGAGGTAGTAAAGATCAAAGCAGGCAGAATGGAGGCCACATGCTCCTTGAAATAATGGAAACAAACTGGGCCAGATATTTATTTGTCTGGCTTTTCTTTTTAGGGCCATCCCCAGTCCATGTTGCATATGGGGTCTAGGACTCAACTGGAGAGTAGAAGCCAAAAGTTAGAGTTTGGGCTGCCAAGGCAGCTGGAAATTGAAGAAAGAAATTCTGCAAATGAAGTAGTCACTGCAAATCTCACACAAACTACCTTCACATTCTTAACTCATCCCAGAACTGCACAAATGAAAAGCAAGAATATGTTTCCAGTGGGAATCAAATGTAGGAAGACTGAAAGAGCGGAGCAGAGATCTCAACATCTGCCTAGTTTGAGGGGATGGAACTTGACGTTCAAGTCCTTCTAAGTTAATAGGGCTTGGAGAACTGCTTGCACTTTCTATTAAAACCCGAGAAAGGCCATACCTTAGGAGTAAGAATCACATCTTAGAACTAAGATTAAAACTGAAACATATCCACCCCCCAAAACTCAAAATTAAAGCCAAATATTGACAGAATCATGGTGATCTACTGGTAATTTAACTGCCTGCTAAAAAATGACATTTCTTTAGAGGAAATTGAAGAATCTCTATAATCTATCATCGTGCACGTGCACAAGTTTAAATAAACTTTTAAATTATTTAACATGCATTAAAATTAAATAATTATTAATTATTAAAAATGATTAAACACAGGGAAATGTGACACATACTCAAGAAAAATAGCAATAGATACAAACCCAGAGATCACTGTGATGCTGAAATTGGTAGTCAGACCTTTAAAATAACTATGATAAGCATATTAAAGTGTCTTCAGGAAAATGGATGAAGAGATAAATAATTTCAGGAAAGATGTGAAAACTCAAAAAGAAACAAATACTGCACCTAGAATTTTTAAAATATAATATCTGAGGTTTAAAAAAGCATTGTTGGGGAGTTACCATTGTGGCTCAGGGGATGATGAACATGACTAGAATCCACGAGGACACAGGTTCAATCCCTAACCTCCCTCAGTAGGATCCGGATTTGCTATGAGCTGTTGCGTAGGTGACAGAGATGGCTCGGATCCCTCGTCGCTATGGCTGTGGTGTAGGCCAGCAGCTACAGCTCCGATTCGACTCCTAGCCTGGGAACCTACATATGCCCCAAGGGCAGCCCTAGGAAAAAAAAAAAAAAAAAAAAAGACATAAAAAAGCATTTGTTGGGATCAACAGCAGTTTGAATAATTCAGAATAAAGGATCTGTAAACTTGAAGAGAGGTGAATAGAAATTATTAAATCTGATGCACAGATTACTGGAGCAATAAAAGAAACAAATATCTTTAGCCCTATGAAACAAACCCTAATTAAAAAGGAAGACATTAATGTACATCATCTGATTATTTTCTGTAATTCTAGGGATTAATGATGTACCAAATATGTGCCATTAAACCTATTAATAAGTGGATAAATAAAGGTTATTTATGAAACATTTTTAAATAAATAAAACTGAAGCACACAGCACAAAAGATTGAAAAAAATTGAATGGAATTTTAATAAGTTATATAGCAGCATCAAGTGGTCAAATATATATGTGCTTAGAGTCCTAGAAGGAAAGAAGAGGGAGATGAAGGAGAAAAAAATACCCGAAGGAATAGTAGGTGAAATTTATCAAATTTTCCAAATTTGATTAAAAAAATCAATTAACACAGAGAGTTTTAAAATTCACCAAATACCCAATAGACTAAATTATACATCTAGGTGCATTTGTTGAAAAGACAAAGTCTTAAAAACAGCCAGGAAAAAAAAAAAAGACACGGTATATCCAGAGGAACAAAAGAAGAATACATTTGACAAGTTATTTGAAAAAAAAGAAGATGGAAATAAAGGAATGACATCTTTAAAGTACTGAAATTTCTTAAAAATGAACTTGTAAATTTATCATTCTATATTCTATAAAAATATCCTTCAAAAATGAAGGCGAAATAAAGAAAATCTCATGGAAGTGTAAATTGGTACAGCCACTGTGGAAAACAGTTGGGGTGTTCCTCAAAAATCAAAAATAGAACGGCCATATGATCCAACAAGCCCACTGCTAGGTATGTATCTATGCAAGGAAATGGGAAACAGGTTATGGAAGAGATAACTACACTCCCATGTTCATTGCAGCATTATTCACAATAGTCAGATGTGCAAACATCCTAAGTGCTCATCAGTGGATGATTGGATACAGAAGATGTGGTATAAATAGAATGGAGTATTATTCAGATATAGAATAAAAGGAGATCCTGATGTTTGCGACAACACAGACGGACCTTAAGGATATTCTCCTAAGTGAAATAAGCCAGACAGAGAGAAAAAAATACTGCATGGTATCACATATCTGTGAAATCTAAAAAAAAAAAAAAAATAGTCAAGGAGTTCCTGCTGTAGTGAAACAGGAACAGCTGCATCTTGGAAGAGCCAGGATGCAGGTTCAATCCCCAGCCTGACACAGTCAGTTAGGGATTCTGGTGTTGCTGGCCTGAGAACTCCATATGCCATGGGGTGGTGAAAAAAGAAAAAAAAATTTAAAAATTAAAAAAATAGTCAAATTCTTTGGAATAGAGTGGAAAGGTAGTGGCCAGGCCCTTTGAAGGGTAGCAGAAATAGAAGTTGGTAAAAGGATGCAAATATTCAGCTATAAGGTGAATAAGGTCTGAGGATATAATGTAAAACATGGCGGCTATAGTTGATCACGCTGTATCATATAATTAAAATTTGCCAAGAAAGTGAAATTTAAATGTTCTCTCTCTCTCACGCACACACACACACATTACAATGTCAGGGGATGGATGTGTTAACTAAATGGAGGCAATTCTTTCACAATATATACATATGTGAAATTTCTACAATGTACAATGGAAATATCTTACACTTTTATTTGTCACCTATACCTCCATAAAGCTGAGAAAAATGACATTTTAGAAAAGCAAAAGTGGAGATAATTTGTTTCTGGCAAATTCATCCCAAAAGAAACACTAAAGGAATTCTTTGTACTGAAGAGAAATACTAAATGGAAATTTGGAATTATAGGAAGGAATGAGAAGATAGGAAACATAAGTTTGTGGATGAGTATAATGGATTATTTTTCCTTTTTTTCTAATTGTCCAACAGACAATTGGCTGTTAAAAGCAAAACCCATTATTTTATTTAGGTTATACTTTGTACCAGCACCATCCTGAATGTTTTATATGTGCTAATTTGTATAATCTCCACAATAACCTAATGATGCAGAAATACGTAGGAACTTGACCAAGGTCATATTAGTAGGCTAACATTTAAGAGTATATTTGTCAAAGCATGGGTTCTGGAGTTAAATAGACCTGGATGCAAATGCTGTCCTTCCATTTACCAGTGGAGTGCACTTGGAAATTTTACTTAATGCTTTAAATATTACTTTTCTCTTGCAAAAAAAATAATAATAATATTACCTTCTATGTTGTGAGAATTGAGGGAAATAATTCATGTAACGTATATTGTCCCAAAGGTAGACAGGTAATAAGCACTCCACAAATGGTAGCCATTGCTATTATGCGATGTGGGATTAGAAGACAGGACTGCCTGTCTAGAAAGTCCATGTCTTTAGTGAGTGTACTACACCACCTCTGTCTCTTAGAAGACAACTCTAAACCATGAAAAAAATAAACCAAAACAAAAAACTTTCCCTATTAGGGAATTGAGAGTATAGAAAATACAAATGTGTCTTCCAAGTGAAAGAAGAAACCTCCTACTTTCTTTTTTTTTTTCTTTGTCTTTTTTAGGGCCACTCCCACGGCATATGGAGGTTCCCAGGCTAGGGGTCTATTTGGAGCTGTAGCTGCTGGCCTACACCACAGCCACAGCAACGTGGGATCCAAGCCACATCTGTGACCAAACCACAGCTCACGGCAACACCAGATCCTTAACACACTGAGCAAAGCCAGGGATCAAACCTGCAACCTCATGGTTCCTAGTCGGATTCATTAACCACTGCACCACAATGGGAACTCCGAAGCCTCCTACTTTCTTTGATAGAAGAAGACATCTGTTTTGGAAATTGCTGAACTCAAGGGTGGAAATATTTATTTTTAATACCTTTGGGTACTTAAGATTCCATCTTACCCAGCTGGTTATTGTTTTGTTACAGGAGCACTCTTTCTGTACTGACAAAAACAAATCATCACTAAAGACATGCATCTCAAAACACGAACGTTGAAATGTATATATATAAACCAAGTTAATTAATCTGATGAGCAAATAAAATTATTGGTTTTGGGGGGCGGGGGTTGGGGAGGTTGTTTTTGGCTGCAGGGTGCAGCGGCTTGAAGTGGGATATCAGTTCCCAGACCAGGGATTGAACCTGCGCTGCGGCAGTGAAAGCACTGAATCCTAACCAACAGATCTTCAGAGAGCTCCCGAAATTACTGTTTTGATGTATGGATTATTGTTTTGCTTTCTCTTTAGCCTTTTGAAAGGGTCGTAATAACAAGAAGCTTTCTGTCTATGAAATGCATACTTCTATACAATGCTACTAAAATTTTCAGTTTTGCTATTCATAAGATCTTAAAATGGATCAATTCCAGGCCCTTAACTAATTAAGGCATTAATGAGTTCTTTCATTTGTTTACTGAAAAATTTTAGTGAGCATCATCTGTATGCCAGGCACTGTGTATGGTGTTATAGGGACATATGCAAAATAATGGACATCTAGAAAATGACAATCTGAGAGAAGACTCAGAAGAGTCTGCAAGTGATGATGCAATTTGGTGTGATTAGGATTAGGACAAAAGGCAATACGTTAGAGAATTCTAGATTAGCTTCACAGTGAACAGAGTATTAAAAGAGGTAAAGTTAATTATACTTTTATTGAAAAAATAATCAAGGAGTTCCCACTGTGGTACAGTGGGTTAAGAATCTGACTGCAGCAGCTTGGGCCCCTGTAGAGGCACAGGTTTGATCCCTGGCCTGGCACAGTGGCTTAAAAGATCTGCATTGCTGCAGCTGTGATGTAGGTTGCAGCTATGGCTCGGATTCAATCCCTGGCCCAGGAACTTCAATATGCTATGAGTGCAGCCATAAAAAAATTTTTTTAAGAAAAAGTTAAGAAATACACACTCTACACACACACACTAAGATCACGAAGGAGCACAGTGGGATGTTTTAAAACCAGAGCACCATTAAAAGCTTCTAGACATTGGACTTGACAGTGATTTCTTGGATGTGATACTGAAAGTACCAACAATAAAAGCAAAAAGAGAAAAGTAGGATTACATCAAATTGAAAAGTATCTACACAGAAAAAAAACAAAACCGGAGTTCCCATCGTGGCGCAGTGGTTAACGAATCCGACTAGGAACCATGAGGTTGCGGGTTCGATCCCTGCCCTTGCTCCATGGGTTAAGGATCTGGCATTGACGTGAGCTGTGGTGTAGGTCGAAGATGTGGCTTGGATCCCGTGTTGCTGTGGCTGTGGTGTAGGCCGGCAGCTACAGCTCCGATTAGACCCCTATCCTAGGAACCTCCATATGCCGCGGGAGCGGCCCAAGAAATGGCAAAAAGACAAAAAAAAAAAAAAAAAAAAAAAAGAAAAGAAACCAAATTAACAAATGAACCCAGACTACAGAATGGAAGAAAATATTGGCAAACTATATATCTGCTAAGAGTTTAATATCCAAAAGGTACAAGAAATTCCCACAGCTCAATGACAAAAAAGCAAATAAGCTAACATAACAATAGGCAACAGGTCTGGATAGACTTTTTACCAAAGTAGATACACAAATGGTGAACAGGTGTATGAAAATGTGGTCAACATCTCTAATCATCAGGGACATGCAACTCAAAACCATAATGAGATATAACCTCACACCTCTTAGAGGGGTATTATCAACACCAACAGCAAAAGAAAACAAGGGTTAATGATGATGTATGTATCTGTATCTATATGAGATGATGGATGTTAACAAAACTTACTGTGATAATCTATTCTCCATGTATGTGAGTCAAATAATTATGCCGCACACCCTAAACTCATACCATGCTGTGTGTCAATTATACCTCAATAAAACTGAAAAAAAAAAAAATAGAATGGCCATATGATCCAGTAATCCCACTTTAAAGTACTTATTTAAAAAAAAAAAAAACATAAATACTAATTTGAGAAGATCTACACAACCCTAGGTTTATTGCAGTATTATTTACAGTAGCCAAGACATGGGAAAACCTAAGGGTCCATCAATAGATAAATGGATTTTTTAAAATATACAATGGAGTATTATTTGATCATAAAAAAGAAGGAAATCTTGCCATTTGGGATAATGCAGATGGACCTTGGGACATAAGTCTGATGGAGAAAGAAAAATATGGGATGGTCTCACTTACATGTGGAATCTAAAATAAAACAACAACGGAGTTCCCATTGTGGCAACAGCTGAAATGAATCTGACTAGGAACCGTGAGGTGTCCGGTTCGATCCCTGGCCTCGCTCAGTAGGTTAAGGATCCAGAGGCATTGCTGTGAGCTGTGGTGTGGGTCACAGACGCTACTCGGATCTGGCATTGCTGTGGCTCTGGCATAGGCCAGCAGCTGTAGCTCCGATTAGACCCCTAGCCTGGGAACCTCCATATGCTGTGGGTGTGGCCCTGAAAAGACAAAAGACAAAAAATAAATAAGTAAATAAATAAAAAGAAAATAAAACAACAATAATAAAGCTCATCGATAACGAGAACAGATTGGTGGTTACCAGAGGCAGGGAGTAGAGGATGGTGTGAAATGGGTGAAGGGGGTCAAAAAGTACAAACTTCCAGTTATAAACTGAGTAAGTTCTGGGGATGGAATGTATGGCATGGTGACTAGAGTTTATAATACTATACCATAGATTTGAAAATTGCTAAGGTTCTCATTGCAAGAAAGAGAACTTGTAACATTGTATGGTGATGAATGTTTATTAGACTTATTGTGGTTATGATTTCACAATATATATAAATATTGAATCACGTTGTACACCTGAAACTAATATAATGTTTTATGTCGGTTATATCTCAATGTTTAAAAATGTGTTATATACATACAATGGAATATTATTCAGCCTTGAAAAAGAAGGAAATCCTGACCTTTTCAACAACATGAATGGACTGGAGGACATTCTGCTAAGTGAAATAAGCCAGACACAGAAAGACAAATACTGCGTGATCTCACATTTATGAATACTATACAGTCGTCAAATTCACACAACCAGAGAGCAGAATATTGGGAGGGGGAGACGGAGAGTTTTTGATCCAAGAGTACCTTTCAGTTATGCAAGGTGAAAAAGTCCTAGAGATCTCCTGTATAATATAGAGACTGTAATTAGTAACAGTCTATTTTATATTTAGAACTTTGCTAAAGAGATATATCTTATATTAAGTACTCTTACACAGTAGAAAAAAATTATAAATAAGTAAATGAAGGGGGAGGCTGAAACTTTCAGAAGTGGTGGATGAATTTATTACTTTGATCATAGTGTGGTTTCACAGTATATTCATATCACCAAACTCATTAAATTGTACATGTTAAATATGTATGGCTTTTTGTATGTCAATTGTATCTCAGCAAAGTATTTTAAAAAATAAAATGCGAAAATTAAAAGTAATGTAACTTTATATTAGGTATTGAATATGCCAATCTTAAAATTTAAGATTTTAAAGACCCTCTTCTGGGTCGATATTATTTTTCTATAACATTCTATAAATAAATAAGCCAAAAATATACTATGTTTAAAGTACATTTTCTGTGTAATTATTTTCCTGTATTAAGGAAATAGAGTACATCATGGAACAGGTTTTGGCATCAACTCAGTAACATACATTTTATAAGACCAGATTAAATCAAAACAGTTTTAGACAAATGGAGATAACCTGAATTAACAACAAATAGTTATTAGTAGACAAACGTCACATATTTCTGTTTTCATTTGGCTCCACTTAGAAGGTACTTTCTGGTTTTACTTTGGCACATATTACAAAATGGCCTTCGGTCCTATTTGCTTACTTGGAATTTCTCACAGAGGACATACTGCTTAAGAAAACAGATATTTCAGCACAATCCCTGGGAGGCATCATTTAAGTTGAGTGTGATTTGCTTAAAGAATCAACTAATGCACGAACACCTTGTTTTGACACAGGCTGTAGATGATATTTACATGTATTTACCTAAATGATGATTTGTCATTAAAAAAAATACCCCTGACTCTTACATGAATCTGTTTAAACTTGTTAACTCTTTGAAATCACTAATGATGCCAAACTTTAGGCTTTGGAGTTCAGGCACTTTCATAATATATGATAAAATCTGCAGAAATTCCTCTTACCACTTTAGCACATCTTTGGATCTCCTTCGTGATTAAGCCCACTTTACTTCTCACATAGTAATAGTAATAATAACTGGTGTAGATATTTGGAGTGTACTTTTTAGGGCAGAATAAGAAGGAAAGAGAAAGCAACATTTTGATAGAAAGTCTGTCCCTCCCAATGGGGATAGACAGCAATGATATTTTAATCTCAATCTCCTAATTTATCCCTCTCCTCCCCTCCTCTTTGGTAACCGGAAGTTTGTTTTCTATGTCAGTGAGTCTATTACTGTTTTGTAAATAAGCTCGTTTTAACCAACAAGGGCCTACTGTATATCACAAGGAAATATACTCAATATTTTGCAATAAACTATAATGGAAGCAAATATAAACACAACATATATATTCATATATATATATATATGTATAACTGAATCATTTTACTGTATACCTGAAATTAACACAACATTGTAAATCAACTACATTTCAACAAACATTTCAAAACTAAATAACTAGGGGAAAAAGAAAGCACTGATATTGCTGAAAGTGGGAGTCTGAATGCTCTATTTAGTTTATCTTGATGTGAACAAGACTAGAAAACTCACAACAGTGTCATAAACTCTGATTTATTCTATGTGGAGTGGGCTTCTGGCTGAAACCTAAAAAAGAATGAGTCCTCCTTGCTTTTCTTTAAAGTAACAAAGAAAAATCAAGCAACATCCTAGGATTAGAGTTAAATGATGGGTAACAATTTAACAGACCTGGAAGATGGACAATGGCAAGGTCAGCCTGCTTATGGCTCACACCTATAGCTGACACCTGTCCGTGTTCATTGTTTGATTCCCAGTGTGAGAGGAGCTTGATTGTACATCCTGGTGACCTGAAAGATCACCTTCCTCGCTGGTCATCTTTCTCAGCTATTGTGATTCACCCTGAAGTGGACCCTCTAGACTCTAGGAAGTGACCTCTTGCCACCACCACCCGTCCCTGTACCTCCCAACCCACTTTTAGATTTGAGGAGCAGTAGGAAGAGAGCTCCGCCTTAAAGTATCCTCACTTCTGATAAGGTCTGGTGATCTTTGATGCCTAGTTTGTTGTCTTATTTACCATCAAGCTTTAATCTCTCCTTGGTTGGATTTTGACTAAAGCTGAGATTTTTCTTTTCTTTTCTTTTTTTTAAGGGCCACACCTGTAGCGTATGGAAGTTCCCAGGCTAGGGGTGGAATCAAAGCTGCAGCTGCTGGTCTACACCACGGCCACCTCAATGCAGGATTCAATCCGCATCCACAAACTACACCATAGGTCACAGCAACGCTGGATCTTTAACCCACTGAGCAAGGCCAGGGATTGAACCCGAAATCACATGGATACCAGTCCGGTTTATTACCACTGAGGCACAACAGGAACTCTGAGATCTATAAAAGTATATACTCAAGTGTTTAGAAGTATACTAAGCAATTTGGTACATTCTTACAAATAGAATGCGTAATGGTAATAACCATTAATCTGCAAAGGAAAATGTGGAATAATTTTTATTTGCTCTCAGTATAACTGTCTGATGTTAGGATTTGGCATTTCCTTGTGGGAAACCAATTATGGGGATGTTCTGCCAAGATAAAGGAAGGAGGAAATAAGTACCACACCCCAGTAAGACTATATGGAGGTTTTAAAAACATTTTTAAAAATAGCTTGTCTGATGATAGAATCAATTGAACTTAAGGAATATTTCCCAATCCTACTGCCATGAGGTATTAGTTTCCAAATTTCTATGACTATTATTCTGACAGCGGTCCCATTTCTCTCTTTTGGGATTTCCCAAATCCTGTCCCTAGTCCGGCTGTAGGAGGGCGTAATAGTTTCAGTGAGTCCCACGAAGCTGCTTTGAATCAGGGTCACAATTGTGTAAACAGCACCAGTCTTGCCTTTATACACCCTCTCCTAGCAAAGTCTCTCTTATTTGAAATTCCAGATTTTTTTTTACCAGTACTCTATTAACACTACGACAAAAAGAGATTTTTCTTTCTTTCTGCAAAAGCATCGCTTATAATTTTGAGACAGTTTCCCTATTAAAGTCACAATGACTATACCCTAACTTGGCAGAGAGTGGTATTCTGAATCTCAACTGATAGATAATAATCTATTATTGGACATATGTAAATCACAGATATAGGTCAAGGAAAAAACAATATCTGAAATTTCCATTACCAGTTTCCCTTGAATGATGTGTTTGTGTGTGTGTATCTATATATATGTGCGTGTGTCATATATATATATATATATATATATATATATATATACACACCAATATTATATTCTAGAATATTATATTCTAAAATCCTGAAGGTCTCCAAGGATTGCTTTGCAGCTTCCTATTCTCAGATGTACACCTCTGTACCTGTAACAGATCTGAAAGTAATTTGAATACTAGCTATCCAAGGACCGTACCTACTTTTTTGATCGGAATTTTTAAAAATCCTATGAATAAAGTGAGAAAAGTTGTATCATATAATTCTGACAAAATGGGAGAAAGAAGTGGAATCAAGGGGTTAAATATATTTCTCTTATATAAACCTAAATGAAAGTCTATCTTATCTGTTGGGCCTTGATAGGAAGTCATTATCACACATAGGCCCATTTTGCTTAACTGGACACAACATCTAGGTCAGCACAGAGCCTCTCCTGTGGCTAGTCTGTGAATGTATTAACTTACTAGATACTCTGAACACACATTTTATGTGAAGGAGTAGGGAATACAGAGATAAATACAGAGTTTTCATTGTCCCCAATAAAAACTTCAAAATCTATGTGTAAAGTTTGAGAGTAAATGATGACAATAAGATTTTGATCATAACACTCAACACGGTACCAAGTCTGAACTCTGCCCCAACTTCCTTAAGCTAGTCTTTCATAGCAATATGTTAATTAGGCAATCTCATTTGGAGGTAGATAATTATATTAATCATCTGGAAGAGAAAATTTTTTACACATGTAAAATAAACAAGCTTATTTAGCTTCTTATGCATTAGGTTTAAGGGTTAAAAATAGTTTAAAATAAGATGAATTCCAGAGTTCCAAAAGCTCTACAGTAGCATAATGATGCGCCATGCAAATTTTTTCAATAAGGTAAATAATACTCAAAAACTATCACCTTATTTCTACTGACTCTAGTGTAGAAGTCTTATGTTATACATTTATTGATGCTGATTATGTATGAAGTGATATTTAGATCAGTTTGACAAGTTTTTCTGCTCAAATTGTCAACCAACCCTATGCTAGATGTTTTAGACTCACAAGGACAAATAAAACATAGAATTTTATAGGACTGGAACCACCATAAGAAATGGTAGCTTAGAAAGGTCATGATAGAAAAAGGCACCTTGCAATAGGGGATTTTTGCTATAAAAAATGGAACCTTGGCTAACATTTCTAAAGGAGAAAGTAAGCCACATGGCACTGAATTCTAGTAAAGCCTTGAAGGGATGTTAGTAAGGGGAAAAAATTGTCCAAGTTTGTTGGAATTAAGACTTTTGGAAACTTAAGTCTACTTGTAAACATCAAAAATTCTGACCCCCCCAAATGATAATTATTATACCTTTAGCAGTCTTTCATGAAAAATAATACATGAAGACAGGAGTTCCTGTCATGGCTCAGGGGTTAATGAACTCAACTAGTATCCATGAGGACATGGGTTCGATCCCTGGCTCCACTCATTAGGTTAAGGATCTGGCATTGCCGAGAGCTGTGGCATAGGTCACAGATGTGGCTCAGATTCTGCGCTGCTGTGGCTGTGGCATAGGCTGACAGCTACAGCTTTGATTCAACCCCTAGCCTGGGAACATCCATATGCCTTGGGTATTGCCCTAACAAGACAAAAAAATAAATAAAAGGAACATCTATTAACCCCAAGCTCCCAATCCATCCCACTGCCTCCTCCTCCCCCTTGGCAACCACAAGTCTATTCTCCAAGTCCATTATTTTCTTTTCTGGGGAAAGGTCATTTGTGCTGTATATTAGATTGTATACATAAGTGAAGGGAATTGGTGGATTGGGAATTTGGGGTTAATAGATGCAAACTATTGTCTTTGGAATGGATAAGCAATGAGATCCTGCTGTATGACACTGGGAACTATATCTAGCCACTTATGATGGAGCATGATAATGTGAGAAAAAAGAATGTGTACATAAATGTATAACTGTATAGTAGAAAATTGCCAGAACACTGTAAACCAGCTATAATAGAAAAAATAAAAATCATTATAAAATTTTAAAAATACGTGAAGGCAAGTTACTCTAAATTCATTTTCAAAAAAACTTATCACAGCATCCCTATATATTTGAACATTACAGAGCTCAATATAATTTGAATGTTAGAAGTATAGACATAGAAATCATTCAATCTAATACTGAGGTGTATATGGATTTACAGATCTATTCACATAATAACCTGCTTCCCCAGGACAAGGGTCTTTAGTCCTCTGTTTAGAAACCGCTGCTGTCAAGCATGGCAGTAATGGAAGATGAAGCTGGATAAGCAGGTTCAGATATTATTACAGGAGGATGTTGAATCAAGGACTATAAAGCTGGTCCTTATTTTAGAAGAAGGTGTTAAGTATTTGAGTATATAGTGACATGATCCAAAATGTGGTTTAGGAAAATTAATTCATTCACCCCAGGGCTCTCTAAGAGCAAAAGACTTCTTGTCATATTCACCATTATGTCCAAAAGGCCCAACACAGTGCTTGGATCAGAACAAGTGTTCCACAAATAAATATTTGATCAGTAAATGAATGAAATCAATTATGAGGACAGAATTTCAAAGGTATAGGGAGGTAAAAAAATGTGGTCCAGTGGGGAGTTCCCTGGTGGTCTGGTGGTTAATTGTCCACCATTGTCACTGCTGTGATTGGAGTCACTGCTGTGGCACAGGTTCGATTCCTTGCCCAGAAATGTCTGCATGCCTTGGGTGTGGCCAAAACGGTGGTCAAATGCTACAGAGCCACCAAGGTGGATGAGAAAATAGAAAATGAGAACATCAGATGGTGAAGAGTAAGGGGTCTGAAGTGACCTTCCCAGGAGCCTTACCTTTGGAGGACCAAAAATAGAGGTCATCCTCATGACGGTTAAAGAAAGAGTAGTTAACGGAGAAAGTGGTCAATACGAAATGATTTCCGGAACACTGACACCCTTGTGGAGAAGATTTTGGCACTGACTAACGAAGTTGAGTTATACACACCCCAGGGCTCAGCAGTTGCTGTGGCAGGACTATGGAGAAGACAGTGTGGTCTCTCACTATCAGAAAACCAGAGAAGCAACACTACTGAGGTTTCATTCCCAAATCATAAATATTTAGAGGTGATGGGGCATTGTGTTGACAACTTATTCTCAAGTGGTTCTGGGATTAAGAAGTACTTCACGCTATATTTGCCAATTTGCTGAAAGCCTGGCCTTGTTTCAACCTAAAAAAAAAAAAAAATTCATTAAAAATATTTTTAAGGGAAGTTTCAAATGTATAACAAATGAATAAAAAAATCTCGAGATAGGGCAAGAATTTGAATGGGAGGTGTTATTAAGTAAATATGAGGGTTTGGGGGTTTTGTTTTGTTTAGAATCAGAAGAATGTTGATATGTTCATAGGCAGGGAAGAAGGATCAAATTAAAGAAATACAAAGGGAGGAGTTCTCATCGTGGCTCAGTTGAAGGGAATTTGACTAGTATCTATGAGAACACAGATCTAATCCCTGGCCTTGCTCAGTGGATAAAGGATCCGGGGTTCCCCTGAGCTGTGGGGTAGGTCGCAGATGCAGCTTGGACCTGGCATTGCTGTAGCTGTGGTGTAGGCCAGCAGCTACAGCTCCGATTCAAGCCCTAGCCTGTGGACCTCCATATGCCACATGTGCAGCCCTAAAGGGACCAAAAAAAGAGAAAGAAATACAACTGGAATCTGTTATAATGAATGCCTCAATCCAGCAAGCTAAATTTCACCGAAGGTTAGAGAGAAAGTAATTGGTGGAGTTCCTGCTCTGGCTCAGTGGAAACAAAACTGACTAGCATCTATAAGGATGCAGATTCAATCCCTGGCCTTGCTCAGTGGGTTAAGGATCCAGTGTTGCCGTGAGCTGTGGAGTGACTGCAAACACAGCTTGGATGCTGCGTTGCTGTGGCTGTGAGGTAGGCTGGTGGCTACAATTCGGATTTGACCCTTAGCCTGGGAACCTCCACATGCTGTGGGTGTTATGGTCCAAGAAGACAAAAAGGAAGAAAGGAAGAAAGGAAGGAAGGAAGGAAGGAAGGAAGAAAGGAAGAAAGAAAGAAAAGAAAGAAAGAAAGAAAAGGAATTGAGTAAGTGGCAGAGACCAAGAGTCTGCACTTCTGCCTTCAGGAAGATGGATCGCAAATGTCTCAAAAGAGGAATTCATACCCTTTCACCTCTGAGTGGCTCTAAAATACATTAGCAGGTGGACTTCTGGTGGGTCTTGATGGGAATGGATATAAAAGTTGTTAGAATTTTCAGGACCAGTGTCCTGGAACTCGGCTCCTACAGGAGGCTCTGGTTTAGCCATCCTCTCGGTTACAAACACACTGAGGAAGGTCTCTTTAGTGAGGGTATGGATGTCATGTCTAATCAATGGCACTGTGATTATGCTCATCAGTGTGTCATTACCATTCATCAGACTGTGTTCCTATGAACAGTTTCTTAGTAATCAGGGACCTGTTGCTACTTGTTATCTCAACAGGGCTCTGGGAGACAGGGGTGCTGTGACTGTGGGGTACAAGAGGCATAGACTACATAAGAAGTGGCTTCAACTGGTTACCATGGCAGATCACCATTTGGGAAGATTATATGAGCAGGGCTGAAATCTGTTTTAGGAAAAGATGACTATTTTTCAGTCCATTATAACCTGCAAAACTATGGTGGCTAAGTGAGTATATAGTTATCACACAGCCATCAGTTGTGGAAGGCTGTTGTAATCATGCTTCGTTAAACATGTTGGCAAAGCAGGTGGAACAGGTAGACGAGGAAACCCACTCCAAGACAGTATAAATATCACTTAGTTGTGCTGGAAAAGATACATAATATAATATTATAATCAAAGGTCTTTAATCACCCTGAAAGTATTTGAGGTGATGATGGCCAGTAGACAAGGGCAATTTCCAGGTCTTTTTAAAGAGTGAGACAGCATGTAGAGTGAAGTTCATGGGATGTGGATTCAGAAAATTGTTGTGTTTCATCCCAACTTTGTGACCTTAAGCAAGCTAGTAAACCTCATTTTCTTCGTCTGTAAAATGGAGCTAATATTACCTTACAGGGTTTTTATACGGATTAAAGATAATATATGTAGAATGACCATGGTTATTATCTGCTTACTCATACCCAAGTACACTATTCATTAGCTATTACTGATTTTTATATATACTCTATAAGAACTATATTCTAATGTGGTCAGATTTTTTTCCCCAAAAAAATGCTATTGGAGTTCAAAACTTAGCTCATTTTGAGCTGTTTGGATCCCAAAGTCTTATAGCCTAGAGATGTATTCATTGTGCAGAATTAAAGAATAATGTGACATGGAAAATATCCGTTGTCTAGACTGCTCTTCCTTTTTCCTCCCATCATGTCTCCTTTCCAGCGTATCTACACAATTTATAGTATTTCCAAGAAGGAGAGAGAAACTGGGGTTATGCTTTGCCCAATAAAAACTGAGATTTCCAGATTAATTCTATAAAATATTCGTGAGAAAATTCAAATCTAGTACTTTTTCTAACTTAAGGAAATTATGGGAAGAGTAACTAAGTTAAACACTAGTTTATGAGGTATGAATGTACTAATTTTTTTAGCTGTCACTGTATCACTTTAAATAGAGTTTTAAATGTTGTGCTTTGCAATGTTATTTATTTACTCCACTTACCTCTACTGAACTTATTACTCAACAGGAAAAATAAAAGGCATATCTTGGCATGAAATAAAGACAGATAGAAACAACAGATAGTTGTCAAGGCCAAACACCAAAATGTAGGTTATTTTAAGTGTATTGAGTTCTAGAAAATTATAATCACAAAGTAATTGTGAATTATAGATTTTCTGGTCTTTCATCAACTTGCCTTGAGTAAATCCCCAGGAGAAAAATATTTCTGTAAATTCTGTGCTTAAAAGATATTCAGCCTGAAGTCCTGTAATAATTCAGAGACTCTTTCATCATTAAACTATTAATATTTTCCACTGCTGTATATAAAAATACTAGTGCATATTTCTTTCTTTAGCTTTTAAAAATTAGTTTAGAAGGCTTTTATGAAAATGGCACCTAAACACAAAAATCATTATGAAAAATATTTATAGATTTGACCATATAAGAACAAAATCTTCTATAAAATATTTCAAAACACATCATAAACAAAATCTAGAGACAGAATACATAAAATATGATAGACAAAATATTGTTGCACTATACAAAAGTTCTCACAAATCAAAAAAAGACAGTCTCCCACAGAAAAATTGGCAAAGATTTGAAAACAGAATTTACATTATAAGACATAAAAACAGGAGTTCCCATTGTGGCCCAGTGAGCTAAAAATCTGACATAGTATCCATAAGGATATGGATTCCATCCCTGGCCCTCTCAGTGGGTTAAGGATCTGACGTTGCCACAAGCTGTGGTGTAGGTTGCAGATGCAGCTTGGATCCTGCATTACTGTGGCTGTGGTGCAGGCTGGCAGCTGCAGCTAGAACTCAACCCCTAGCCTGGGAAATTCCATATGCTACAGATATGGCCATAAAAAGGCAAAAAAAAAAAAAAAAAGAAAGAAAGAAAGAAAGAAAAAACAAAAAAAGATATTCAAATTTATTGATAAAAGAAATTCCAATTAAGTAACAATGGAATAGAGTGCTTTCCCCTAATCTACTTAGAAAGGAATTTTTTTTTTTTTTCCATATCTGCAGCGTTTGGAAATTCCTGGGCCAGGGATCCACTGTAGTGACAATGTCAGATCCTTAACCCACTGAGTCACCAGGGAGCTCCAAGAAAGGATTTTTTTTTTTTTTCAAATCGGAGGCTAGGGGTCAAATCAGAGCTGCTGCAACTGGCCTATACCACAGCCACAACAATGTGGCATCTGAACTGCCTCTGTGACCTAGGCCGCACCTTATGGCAATACTGGATCCTTAACCCACCGAGAGGGTTCAGGGATCGAACCTGTATCCTTATGGATACTAGTCGGGTTTGTTACTGCTAAGCCACAACAGGAACTCCAACAAAGGATTTTTAGAGTAAGAATGTCTCTAATTAGTAAGAATGAAGGAAACAAGTCACTTTTATACATTGTTGGGGAGCATGTAAGTCAGTAAAACTTTTCTAGAGAGAAGTATGGCAACATGTCTTAAAGGCCTCAGTGATGTGCAAAGCCTTTGACATGGAAATTCCCCTTCTAAGGATTACTTCTTGAGAATTGTTTGGAGAAAAGCACAGGGTAATATATATAAAGATACATGTCACAGGGATTCATATATCAATGGAAAATAGAAAGAGCCAGCTCTCTATCAATACTGAATTAGTAAAATAGAGTATACTCATAGACAGAAAATTATTCATTCATTAAGGATGTAAATTTATATTTATTGACACACGAAAAGGCCAATACATATTTTTAAAATTTCATTCTTTATGTCACTATTGATGTCTTTTTCATTTCTTTTTCTCTTGAAGTATAGTTAATTTACAGTATTGTATTAGTTTCAAGTGTACAACAAAGTGAATCAGTTATACATATGTGTGTGTGTATATATATATCCATATATATATTCTTTTTCAGATTTTTTTCCTTTATAGGTTATGTTATTGGATAACATTTTAGGTTATAAGTTATTGGATATAGTCACCAGTGCTATACAGTAGGCACTTGTTATCTATTTCAAATGTAGTAATGTGTATATGTTAATCCCAAACTTCTAATTTATCCCCACCCCTAGCGCCATATATCCCCTTTGATAACCGTAAGTTTGTTTTCTGTGAGTCTATTTCTGTTTTGTAAATAAGTTCATTTGTATCATTTTTATTTCAGGTATATGTGATATCATATGATATTGTCATTATCTGACTACTTCACTTAATATGAGAATTTCTAGTACCACTCATGTTGTTACAAGTGGCATTATTGCATTATTTTTATGGCTGAGTAATAGTCCATTGAATAAAAATAACACATCTTTTTTCATTCACCTGACAATGGACATTTCGGTTGCTCCCATGTGTTGGTTATTGTGAAGAGTGCTGCTATAAACATTGGAATGCATGCATCTGTTTGAATTAGAGTTTTCTCTGGATATATGCCCAAGATTGGAATTGCAGGATCATACAGTAACTCTATCTTTAGGTTTTTAAGGAACCTCTATATTGCGCTCCTTAGCGGCTGCACCAATTTACATTCCCACCAACAGTGTAGGAGGGTTCCTTACAAAAAGGCAAAAGGTTAGTTTTCAAAAAGAATGCTTATGGTAGGATTTAATTTTTTAAAAAAGAAAAATATACATCAAAATTACATCAGCAGTCATCCTTCAGTGATGGGATTCTGTAGAGTTTTATTTTGTCCTTTTATGTGTCTGTATTTCCTAGATTATTTATAGTCATAATAAAAACAATAAAAGTATTTCCTTCCATTTCCCAATCTTAAAGGGGGAAATGTCATGGTAAGTAAAAAAATTCTGGCCACTTTTTAATTAGGTGAGTGTGAAATTTAATTCTCTGTCCTGAGAACAGTCCTATTTATATTCTATTGACAGTCTCAG
The DNA here is from genome assembly GCF_054392235.1 of Sus scrofa. Lineage (NCBI taxonomy): Eukaryota > Metazoa > Chordata > Mammalia > Artiodactyla > Suidae > Sus > Sus scrofa. The sequence goes on along the minus strand of NC_139393.1, from coordinate 52,784,683 downwards.
TGGAAAGTGTGTTTCATACCCGAAACTTTCAGACAATGATAATGGAAATTTCTACAGGTGGAGGTTGCAACCTCCACAAAAACATAAAATAAAAGGTCACATATGTTATGGTGGAAAGCGGCTCTGTGAACAGGCCACTCCATGTGGAAGAGAAATTTCTTAATACTGCATTGTTATTATTCTGAAGCTTGGCACCTGTTGACTTTATTCTCAGCCCTCTTTCTTCTAAGTCACCAGCACTAAGTGAGCCAGATCTTGGGAACCAAGAGAAAGACGAATTAGAGGGAACTGGGAGAAGGAAATGGTGATAACAATGAGAAAAACTTCCTGGCCACAGCTCAGAGAAAAATGCTGTCAGGCCCATAAATTTGGTACTAATTTTATCTATGGAAAATTACAAAAATGAGCCCAAATGCCTCATCTCTTGCTCCATGCACAGATTTTAGGTCAAAATCTAGCCCAGAGTTGGGGGGGGAAATCAAATAAATATATGTACCTAGCTAAATCTCACACAAAGAGGCCTTCAGTGCTTCTACCCAGCATAAGAACATAATTCCTGGCTCTTCTACTGAAATGATTCATGAGAAAAAAAAAGCTAAATATGTTTTCTTAAGAAGCAAGTCAATGTGTCAGAAAAATATGATTGTCCTAATCCAGTTTAACTTTTAACCTCCATAAATAAGCAAGAGAAGTTTGCAACCTGAACCTTTCTTAGCAGCGAATGTTTCTCTTCCTTCTTACTCCTTGAAGAGTTTTCTTTTTTATCCTGGGGATAAAGAGATATTATAATTCATCAAAATTTCATCCCTCCAGGAATCTGGACATCCCCAAAAATGAGCTAGTGAAAGAAATTATGAAACTCTTTCACAAATATTTTTTAAAAAGAAACAGCCTCTCGCTTGGATACAACCTGGGGTGAGAGCAAAGAATTAACACAGGGCCTTCTGGAAGGCTTTCTCTCCCATGAAGAGGAGCAGTGGACTGGAGGTCAGGGCACAGCACTCCACCAGTTACACAATTCTGAGTAAGTACCTTCACTACCCCAGGACTCTTTAAGAAATGAAGAGCAGATTGATGGTTGCCAGAGGTGGGGCTGGGTGGAATGGGCGAAGGTGGTCAAAAGGTCCAAACTCCCAGTTACAAGACAAATATGTCCTGGGGATGTAACGTGCTCCATGGTTCAAGTGGCTGGGAAAGTATCTTAAAAGTTCTAATCACAAGAAAAAAGAAAATTTGCAATTAAGTATGATGGAAAATTTGCAATTAAGTATGATGATCACGGCAATAAGTAAGACTTATTGCCGTGATCATTTTGCAGTATACACATAGCACACTGAAACTAACATAATATGTCAATTTTTAAAAACAACATTGACATAAAAAATAGGTATACCTTGGAGTTCCCATTGTAGCTCATTGGGTTACCAATCCTGCTAGTATCCATGAGGATGCAAGATGATCCCTGGCCTCACTCAGTGGGTTAAAGGATCTGGTGTTGCTATGGCTGAAGTGTAGGCCAGCGGCTACAGCTCCAATTCAACCCCTAGGCTGGGAACTCCCATATGCCTTGGGTGCAGCCCTAAAAATACAACAACAACAAAAAATCATTTGAATTGTAGCTTTCTATAACTCTTCATCCAAGTCTTCAGTCAGTACTATAATATTACGGGTACCATCTTCTCCCAATCTGTGTGGTTCGATTTTTTTTTACTCTTCGAATGGTGTAATTTGATGAACAGCTATTAATTTTAATGCAGGTTAATTTATTGCTTTCCCCCTTTAAATTAGCTCTTTCAGAATTCCCATTGTGGCTCAGTGGATTACAAACCCGACTAGTATCCATTAAGATATGGGTTCGATCCCTGGCCTCACTCAGTGGGTTAAGAATCCAGCTTTGCCAAGAGCTGTGGTGTAGCTTGAAGATGCAGCTGAGATCCTGCTTTGCCGTGGCTGTGATGTAGGCTGTCAGCTACAGCTGCGATTCTACCCTTAGCCTGGGACCATCCATATGCCACAAGTGTGGCCATAAGAAAGCAAAAATAAATAAATAAATAAGCACTTTATCTGTCCTGCTTTGCCTACCCCAAGACATGATGCAATCTTTATCTCTATCTTTATATTTTTATCTCAAGTCATTCAACCAGTGGACCTAGGTAAGTACTATCCACAAGGGAAAGTTTCTTAAGGGGGCCATGCCTTGCCTTAAAATGGAAGTTCCTTGGAGAAAGTTAAGGAGAAGGCTTGAAGGTCTATGTTCCACCTTGTCTCAGTAAGTCCCCTAGGAAGTTAATTGTCTCTTTCAGGTAGACTCTGAAACTCACAATGCAACATTGGCAAATCCACCTGTTTTGTCAACATTTTTTTATTACTCAATGAATTTTATTACATTTATAGTTGTACAACAATCATCACAGCCAAATTTTGTAACATTTGTGTCCCAAACCCTCAGTGTATCATTCTGTACTTTTTTCAGATTCTGCATGTAAGTGATGGCATATGACTTTGGTGTCTCACTATCTGACTGATTTCACTTAGCATGATAATTTCTAGGTCCATCCATGTTACTGCAAATGCCGTATTTCTTTTCTTTTAATGGCTGAGTAATATTCCATTGCATATACATACAACCTCTTCTTTATCCACTCCTCTGTTGATGGGCATTTCAGTTGTTTCCATGTCTTGCTATTGCAAAGAGTGCTGCAATGAACATGGGAGTACATGTATTTTTTGAGTCATGGTTTTCTCTGGATAGATGCCCAAGACTGGGATTCCTGGATCAAATGGGAGTTCTATTTTTAGTTTTCTGAGGAACCTCCACACTGTTTTCCACAGTGGTTGCACCAATTTACATTCCCACCAACAGTGTAATAGGGTTCCTTTTTCTCCACACCCTCTCTAGCACTTATTGTTTGTAGATTTTTGATGATGCCCATTCTGGCTGGTGTAAGGTGGTATCTCATAGTGGTTTTGGTTTGCATTTCTCTAATAATGAGTGATGTTAAACATCTTTTCATGTGTTTTTTTGGCCAGCTGTATGTCTTCTTTAGAGCATTGTCTGTTTAGATCTTGGGCCCATTTTAGCTCCCTTGGGACTACTCTAAAGCTAGTCTGTCTCTTATCCACAAAGATGATCTGCCCAACACCACTATCCCTCACCTTTTAAAACTGCTCCTCTGAGCCCATGTCTCACTCTAGCCACCACTGTGTTTTCTGATCCCCTTCACAGCAATCATGTCACAAGAGTTTTCTGTGGTTATTGTCCTCACTCCCACTTCTATCCTCAACCCTCTTCCACATAAGACAGTGACCTTCTCAAGTCAATCAAGAATCTCATGTTTCCAAAAGCAGTGTTTCTTCCTTGTCTTAATCTTACTTGTCATCTGAGCAAGTAAGATTTTTCATGCTCTCTTTAAAACAACAACAACAAAAAGCTTTATTTATTTCCTTTGTTTCCATAATACCACACTCTTCTGGTTTTCTTCTGCCTCCTGGACCACTTACTCTCTCATTCTTTTTTGGAGACTTCTCCCCCTGTGCTCAGTTTCTAAATATGGGGTCACTCTGGCCTCAGTACTGATTCCTGAACCTTATCCTCTTCTCCATCTGCATTCACCACTGAGATGACTTCCTTCAGTTACATGGCGCTAAATGCCCGTGACATGCACATGATTGCAAAATGTGCATCTCCACCATTCCCCTCTCCAGAACCTCTAGATGCATATTTACTTGTATTAGTTTTTTGGATCTGCTGTAACAAAGTCCCACAGGAAGAACCTGTTTCATTTCTCTCTTCTATCTCCTGGTAACTTTAGACATTCTTTGGCTTGTATATGGCATTCTTCCTGTGTCTTCATATCATCTTCCCTCTATGTACGACTGTTTCTGTGTCCAAATTTCTCCTTTATATAAGGAGACATTCATATTGAGTTAGGGCCCACCCTGATAATCTCACCTTCACTTGATCATCTACAAAGACTATTTCCAAACAATGTCATATATATTTATAGGTATCAAGGGTTAGGCCTTCAACTTCTTTTGAGGGGACACAGTTCAACCCATAACACCATCTAAGCATTCCCCTGATACCCTTCTGGGGTGGGAATGTCAAACTTAATATGCACAAAGATAAATATTGATTGATGCTTTCACCAACCGAGTTTTTCTTCAGACTTAATTACTTTAACAAGTGGTACCACCATGTGACATCTTAGATGTCATCCTTGATGATTCTCTTTTCCTCATGCTCCACAGCCAACACCTCAATAAATCATATCAGTTCCAACACACATTCTAAATCTGTTCACTTCTCCACCACCATTCTGATCCAAAACACTATCATCTCTTGGCTGGACCATGGAAATAGTCACTTATTTCCACCCTTGCCTCTCTTCAATGTAGTCTCCACCACAAGAAATTTTGCCTTAATTTTTGTTTATATACAAATATATAAAAATAATTTTAAAACATGTAATAGTATTTAAAAACTTCAGTGAGGAGTTCTCATGGTGGCTCAGTGGTTAACAAACCCAACTATTATTTGTGAGGATGTGGGTTTGATCCCTGTACTTGCTCAGTGGGTTAAGGTTCTGGCAATGCTGTGAGCTGTGGTGTAGATTGCAGATGTGGCTCGGATCTAGCATTGCTGTGGCTGTGGTGTAGGTCAGTGGCTACAGCTCCAATTCAGCCCCTAGTCTGGGTACCTCCCTATACTATGGGTGCAGCCCTAAAAAAAAAAAAAAAAAAAAAAAAAAGAAGAAGAAGAAAAGCTTAAAAAAGTAAAAAAGTAAAAAAATTAAAAAATAAAAACTTCGGTGAATATCAACAGTTCTTTAGCTCATTCCTTCTTATCCTTTATCTCATTATATCTTCTAATGTTTCATTCCATATTTCTGAATAATAAGATTGCTATTTATGGATTTATGAATTTAGGTATTATTTATTGGCTTCCTTTTATGGTTGGTAAAGACAGCTCTCCCATACCACCATTGCCCACTTCTCATTTCCCTTAGTAATATTACAATTACTATGAGTGTTTTTATTTAGCATGTTCTTATTAAACAACTTATCAGAGTTTTCATTATTTTGTTTTTTTAAATATATTTTAATTTTAGAGCTAAGTAGTTTCCTTTTTATACATATTTTATGTTTTACTTGGGGTTGTAATTTTCTGAGATGTTGCATGACATATGTCTGAAAATAATTTTATTTTATCCTCCAACTTGATGATAATTTGGCTAAGTATAAAGTTCTAGATTGAAAAGAGTTTTCTTTGGTATTTTTGCAAGCATTCCTTCATTGCCTTTGCAGTAGCATTGTTATTACTGAAAAGTCAAATGGTATGTTAAAAGTTGTTCTTTTGTAATCAATTTATTTAGTCTCTAGAAGCTTCTAGAAGCCTCTCTACCATGGTGCCCCTATATGTCATGATGGTGTTTCTCTAAATAGTTTTTTTTTTTAATTCATTCTTCTGGGAATTTTGTAAATTTTTTCAATCTAAGGATACATGTCCTCAAATTGGAGGAAATCATTTTTGTAATTTTTTTCACTATATCTTCTTTTGTATTTCCTTAGTTTCTGCAATACTCTGAATTAAATGCTAAGCACTCTGATCCCCCAAGTCTTGTCTTTCTTTTTTTCCTCATCATTTCATTTTTTGTTCTACTTTTTGAAGATTTCTTCAGCTTTATTTTCCAACTATTTTCTTGTATTTTTCATTTCATCTAAATACTTTTTCTTTATTGGTGTCTTTTTCAGTTTCCTAATCTCTTATTAGATGTGCAATATTTGATGTTCTTAATGACTCTAAAGATTTAAAAAAATTAATTATGCTGCTCTTTGACATACCTTTGTTTCCTCCAGGATTTTCTTTTCTTTTGCTTTTATCTCTCCTTTTTTATCAGAGAGATAAATTGGAGTTTTTTCTAAAATGTATTATTATCTTCTAGTTAGTATCTAATAGTGCTTAGAAATCAGATCTAGTACATGATCAAGAGTGATCAAGTTGTGGACTTCACTCTATGTTTAATAGTCAGGAAAATATGTTTTCTAGGACTTCTCAGTTCTGAGAAAAAAATTTCCTTGAGTTTCTTACCTGTGGAGTATAGGTCAACATTCATATAACAGGTAAATAAAAGGGGTGGGGAATTCCTGTTATGGATTTGTGGTAAAGAACCTGACTAGTGCCCATGAAGATGCAGGTTCAATCCTGCTCAGTGGGTTAAGGATTGGGCATTGGTGTGAGCTGTGGTGTAGGTCACAGACATGTGGTTCAGATCCCGAACTGTTGTGGCTGTGGTGTAGGCTAGCAGCCACAGCTCCAATTTGGCCCTCACCTGGGAATTTTCATATGCTGCAACTGCAGCTCTAAAAAGCAAAAAAAAAAAAAAAAAAAGGATGGGAACCACCCCACTCAGTGTTTAGACTTTAGGCCTTTAAATTAAATATTCTACTTTTGTCCTCAAGCTGCACATATGTGTCCTTCACTCTGCCATGTGCCCTGGTGACTTTGCCACTCAAATTCAAATTCTCCAAAGAATATATGATCATTTATTTTCCATGGAGGATGTCACCTTGATGCAGGGCTGGACATGGGCACCTGGAGACTAATAGTTTCATGTACAAATTTTCACCCTCCCTCTGTTCCAGATATTTGCCCTACCCTGCTCTCCATGGTACCTCATGGCTTCAAGTCCTGGGCAATAAGAATTGACTCACTCCTCTTTGACATTCTCTGCACATACCTTAGGTTATAATTACCTGCTTCTCTCTAAGTCAGTTACCATTCCTCTGTCCATCTGTTTCCATTTTCCAAAAATATGTGGTATGCTTTAACTCCTGCTGTCTCCTCTCTTTTTATCATTGTTCTTAAGATTTTATGCCTTTTTTTCCCTTTACTATTAGCTCATCGAAGCCTCTGAAGAAAAGGAGAAAACTGCATGTCATCAACTATTCATCCTTAACATCATTAACTGAAATAATGTCTTGCTGTTTATAATTTTCCAGTGGAATTTTATCACATTAACAATAAAATCCAGGGAGTTCCGTGGAAATGAATCTGACTAGTGTCCCTGTGGATGAGAGTTCAATCCCTGGCCTCACTCAGTGGGTTTGGGATCCAGTGTTGCTGTGAGCTGTGGTGTAGGTCACAGATGCAGCTGGGATCCCCCATTGCTGTGGCTGTGGCATGGGCCAGCCGCTGTAACTCTGATAGCTGGCATGGGAACTTTCATATGCCATGAGTGCAGCCCTAAAAAGAAAAAAAAAAGAATAAAATCCAAATATATCACCCTGACCTTCAAGGCCCCATGTGATCTAGTCTTGTATGTCTTTCTATCCCATCACTTACCCCTCCTGCTTCATTCACTGCACTCTAGCCACACTGGCCTTGTTTAAAGGCTTTATCCTCCAATCCTCACATGGTTTGTTTCTTTCTGTTATTCAGTTCTTGGTTCCATATCACCTCTTATGAAAAAAATCTTGATTTTTTTAACCCAAAGTACTGCCCCTCGGTATACTCTATTAATTTGTTTTATTTTTTTTTAGAATATTTTTCACTGGCTGTAATTATCTCATATATTTATGTGTTAACAAGTTTATTGTCTGTATCCTCCCCACTAGAATGTCCACTTCATAAATGCAAAGGCTTTATCAAACTTGCTCATTGCAATGTCTTTAGTGCATGATACTCCATAAATAATAGATATTTACTACATCATAAATACTGGAATGTTATGTCATCATATGCCAAGTGGGCAAAATATATGTATCTCTTCTGGTATGAGAAAGGAATTTTGGAAAGCCTTAGAAGAATTTATTCTAGAAGATTTACTCTAAAACACAAGATAATGTAAATGAGGAGAAAACCAGAGATGCAGGTAAGGGGCCCAATATTTGGAAAAAAAAAAAAAAACAGGTTAGGGTGTGTCATATAAGGGAGAAGTGAGTGGGAGAAACTATCAAAAACCGCTAATTGTGCCAAGGATATAGGACTGAGAACAGATCTACAGATTCAGTGACTTTTAAGAAGACATTTTCAACGGTGAGGTGAAGGCAGGAGGCAGAATTTAGAGTTAAAGAATGTGAACTAGTGAAGAGACAGAGGTTGGGGTGCAAGTTGGGAGTATAGAGGACCCAATTCTGACAGATTTCTAGTTATTCAAAATCATTAGCAGAGAAGGGAAGGAAAGAGGGTAAGGCAGCGTGAGAGGATTTTGGCCATAAATTTAGAATGACATCAGTCTACCCTGTTCTGTAGTTCCCTCTAGCCCCATTCAGCTGTCCTGACTAGAGATTTCCTGGGAAGAAGAAAATTTACCTTCTTTATTGCAGCCTCCTTTAATGCTTACTGCCTACTGCTCCTCTCTGTGTGTGTTTCTCCATCCTTTCCTATCTCCTTCTTCCTGTCTTCTATTTCTCCACCTCTACTTTTTTCTGTTGTTGATTTCATTGTGCTTCCTGTCTACAGCTATATGTCTGCAGCTGATTCTACAAGCCAGTCGTTCTCAAAGCATGGGCCCCAGACCAATAGTATCAGCATCTTCCAAGAAACTCCTAGAAATGGGGGTGCTGGGCCCCACCCCACACCTGCAGGATAAGAAACTCTGAGAGTGGAACCCAGCTAGGTATGAACAAGCCTTGAGGTGATTTTGATGCATGTTAAAATTTGATAACCACTGCCATAAGCTACATCTTAATTTCTGAGCCTTCATCGAAATTCAAGGTCGGGCTGTGTCTGTGAGCCAAACATGGTTACCTGGGCATCATCCCTGTTACGTTCCCAGACCCCTAATTCTTCTTTTCCAGGAGTCTGACAGCTCACCATTCCTCATTTAAAATTGTTTCAGGGAGTTCCCGTCGTGGCGCAGTGGTTAACAAATCCGACTAAGAACCATGAGGTTGCAGGTTCGGTCCCTGCCCTTGCTCAGTGGGTTAAACGATCCGGCGTTGCCGTGAGCTGTGGTGTAGGTTGCAGATGCAGCTCGGATCCCGCGTTGCTGTGGCTCTGGCATAGGCCAGTGGCTACAGCTCCGATTCGACCCCTAGCCTGGGAACCTCCATATGCCGCAGGAGCGGCCCAAAGAAATAGCAAAAAAAGAAAAAATAAATAAATAAAATAAAATAAATTGTTTCAGTGGATAAGCAATAGGATCCTGCTGTATAGCACTGGGAACCATATCTAGCCACTTACGATGGAGCATGATGGCGGATAATGTGAGAAAAAGAATGTGTATGTGTATGTGTGACTGGGTCTCTTTGCTGTACTGTAGAAAATTGACAGAACACTGTAAACCAGCTATAATGGAAAAAATAATCATTAGAAATTGTTTCAACTCTCTTCATCACTCTAATTGGCCTTTTTAGCATATTTAATTTTTCTATATTCATTTTACTTAAAAAATTAGTATGAATAAATAACTTTAACACTGTGAATCTTCTCTCATGCAAATCAACTTTGCCAATTTAGCTATTTGGATTCTTGTATTTTTATAAATATTAAAGCACTTTATACATTGGAGGCATGAATTCTATTAATCTATTAATATTTTATCACAAATATTTTCTTGTTCTGTTGGTTTCAAAATTTTATTGTTTCCAATTATAATGAAACTTGAAAGTCAATACAATAATGTGTAATAAATTAGAGAAAAATGTGTGACTTTGCCTCTGTAATATTTTGTATTGTCCAATATTTAGAAAATTTTCATCCCTACAGAGCTGAAATGAATTTTATATTGTGGTTTCTAGTGTTTTTCCATGGCTTAGAAAAACATGTAACACTTTCCTTGGTTGATTTTGACTTATGGTATAAAATAACATAAAGTGAATTATACCCTGAATACTTATAAGTTAATGATTACTTTTGCAACTGTTTTATTAAACTTCATTTTTTCAGAGGCAGTAGAGTGTAAAGGTTAAGTATAGCTGTGGAGCCCAATGGCCTGAATTTAATATTAGCTACAGCTCTAGCTGATTTTGGGAAAGTTACTTCAACTTTTAGCTCCTTCATCCCTAACGATGTCCTCATCAGCTCACTGTGACAACGAAACCAGTAAGTTCAGCATCCAGCACACAGTAAATGATTAGTAACTGCTAGCTGTGTGACATTTCAAAATTCATTAGATTCTCTTCCTGGCCTCTCTTACTGTTCCATCAACACAAGTGCCTCTTTTTGTACCATTATATTAATCATTGTTATTTCCACATAAAGGCTATTTTAGAGTGGTTTTATCTATTAACCCCTGTTTCAGAAAATCAAATTTAAAATATACATGTTGTACCTGACTCGCTTGGCCAAGAAGCAAAGGAGGTGAATAGGTAGAGCCAGGTGACTTGAAAGAGGAAATAAGGAAGAGTTTGGAAGATTCCTGCCCAGTAACATGGGCCTTAGCTGATGTGAAAAATGAATGTCATACTTCCACACAGGTTACATTTTTTTTTCCAATGCAGGTTGCATTTATTGTGCACAACAAATTGTATACCATTGGAAAAATTTTACAAAGGTCTTAAATACACTGTTGGCTTCATTAGTGCCTTATCCTTAAAACAGGTCCCTATCACATTATTTCATGTTCTTTCTGAGAATAACATTTTAGGAGATAATAGTCCTTCAAGTATTACTTTCCCAGGGCTTTCCCTAACAAATTGCCAAAAAGTTAGTGGCTTCAAGAAACAGAAATGTCCTCTCTTCCACTTCTGAATCCTGGAAGTTGAAAATCAAGGTATCACTAAGGTTGGTTCTTCGTGAGGGCTCTTAGAAAGAATCTGATCCATGTACTCTACAAACTGCTCACCAACTGTCATTGGTGTTCTTGGCTTGTAGACAGTTCTGAATGTGATGCTCTGATACAGGAAACAGTCTCAGGACAGAGGTAGGGTTTAGATGGGAGAGCAGGAGGAAGACAGGTGAGTGTAGGAGTTGTTAGGAGAGAATCTGTATGAAAAGAAAGCAATGAAAGGGAGCTGGGATTAAGATGGCAGAATAGAAGGACTGGAGCTCAACTTCTCTCGTAAAAACAACAAAATTTACAACTACATACAGAGCAATCTTCAACCAAATGGACCAGAAACCTTCAAAAAGATATCCTACTCCAAAAGACAAAAAGGAAGCCACATCAAGAGGTAGGAGGGGCAATTATGCAAAATAAGCAACCCCATACCTCCCAGGTGGGAAGCCCACAGACTGGAAACTAACTGGTTCACAGGGACTCACCTATAGGAGTGAGAGTTCTGAGCCCCTCATCAAACTCCCATGTGTGGGGATCTGACACTGGGAGAAAGAGCCCCTGGAGCATCTGGCATTGAAGGCCAGTTGGGCTTGTGCACAGGAGCTCCATGGGGCTGGGGAAAACAGAGACCCCATTCTTAAAAGGCACACACAGAATTTCATGTGCACTGGGTCCCAGGGCAAAGCAAAGTCTCCATAGGAATCTGAGTCAAATCTGACTGCAGTTCTTAGAGGACCTCCTGGAAAACAGGGGTGGATGTGGTTTGTTGTGAGGGAAGGATTTTGGAAGCAAAGCTCTTGGGAATATTCAGCAGCATGCCTTTCTCTGGAGGTGGCCATTCTAGGAAAATCTGGCCCCACATCAGTCAGCTCAGAGAAGCCCCAGGCCAAACAACAATCCAAGTGGGGTCACAGCCCCTCCCCTCAGGAAACAGGCTGCCTAAAGTACCCCCAGGCACACAGCCACCTCTAATCCCATCCAGAGACAAAGCCCCACCCACCAGAGGGATAGGAATCAGCTCCACCTACCAGTGGGCAGGCATCAGTCCATCCTGTCAGGAAGCATACATCAAGCCCCTGTACCAACTTCAGCCACAAGAGAGACAGACACCAGAAGTAAGAGAGGCCAAAACTCTATTATCTTTAAAAAGGTCACCACACCAAAAACCTACAAAAATGAAAAGACAGAGAACTATAACTCACATGAGGGAGAAAGAAAAAACCCCAGAAAATCAGCTAAGTGATCAGGAGAATCTCAGTCTCCAGGAAAAAGACTTTAGACTGTTGATGCTGAAGGTGATGCAAGACATTGGAAATAAACTGGAGGCAAAGATGGATAACTTACAGGAAACACTGAGCAAAGAGATACAAGATATAAAACAAACAAGAAGAGATGCAAAATACAATAACTGAAATAAAAAATTCACTAGAGGCAGCTAACAGCAGAATACAGGAGGAAGAAGAATGAATAAGCGAGGTGGAGGACAGATGAGGGGAAATTACAGATGTGGAACAGAAAAGAGAAAAAAGATTGAAAACAAATGAAGAGAGTTTCAGAGAACTCTGGGGCAATGTTAAATGCACCAACATCCATATTATAGGGGTGCCAGAAGGAGAAGAGAGAGAGAAGTGGACAGAAAAAATATTCAAAGAGATAATAGCCAAAAACTTCCCTCACATGGGAAAGGAACCACTCACTCAAATCCAGGAGGCACAACGAGTACCATATAAAATAAACCCAAGGAGGAACACACCGAGACACATAATAATCAAACTGACCAAAATTAAAGACAAAGAGAAAATCTTGAAAGCAGCTAGGGAAAAGAAACAAATAACATACAAGGGAACCCCAATAAGGTTATCGACAGATTTTTCAGCAGAAACTCTGCAGGCCAGAAGAGAGTGGCATAATATACTTAATGTGATGAAAGGAAAAAACCTCCAACCAAGATTACTTTACCCAGCAAGGCTCTCATTCAGATTTGAAGGAGACATCAAAACCTTCACAGATAAGCAAAAGTTAAGAGAATTCGGCAACACTAAACCAGCCTTACAACAAATACTAAAGGAACTTCTCTAGGCAGAAAAGAAAAGACAGTAACAGGAAACAAAAATTCCACAAATGACAAGGCTCACCAGTAAAGGCATATATACAGTAAGGATACAAAATCATCCATGCACAGTTATCCTACCAAAATCAGAAATCATGAGAAGAAGTGGGTAAAAATGCAGGACACTGGCAATGCATTTGCAATTAAGAGACCAACAACTTAAAACAATCTCTTATATATATAGACTCTTACATAAAAACTTCAGAATAACAGCAAAGCAAAAATGTACAATAGATACACAAACACATAAGAAAAACCAATGCAAATACAACACTAAAGATAGTCATCAAACCAGAAGAGGAGAGAACAAGAGAAGAAGGGAAGAAAAAAGAGCAACAAAAACAAACCCAAAGCAATTAATAAAATGGCAATAAGAACATACATATCAATAATTAACTTAAATGTTAATGGACTAAACACCCCAACCAAGACATAGACTGTCTGAATGGATACAAAACCAAGACCCATATATATGCTGTCTTCAAGAGACCCACTTCATCTCTAGGGACACATAAAAATTGAACGTGAGAGAATGGAAGAAAATATTCCCTGCAAATGGGAATCAAAAGAAAATTGGAGTAGCAATACTCATATCAGACAATATAGACTTTAAAATGAAGAATATTTTAAGGGACAAGGAAGGTCACTACATAATGATCGAAGGATCAATCCTAAAAGAAGATATAAAATTTTAAGTATCTACGCACCCAACATAGGTTCACCACAATATATAAAGCAACTGTTAACAATCTTAAAAGGACAAATCAACAATAACACAATTATAGTGGGGGCCTTAACACCCCACTTACAGCAATGGACAGATCAACCAGACAGAAAGTCCATAAGGAAACACAGGCCCTGAAGGAGGCATTAGACTAGATGGACTTAGATATTTCTAGGACATTTCATCCAAAAGCAACAGAATACATATTCTTCTTAAGTGCACATGGAACATTTTCTAAGATTGATCACATCCCAGGCTACAAATCAAACCTCAGTAACTTTAAGACAATTGAAATCATATCAAGCATCTTCTCTGACTACAATGCTATATGACTGGAAATCAGCAACAAGGAAAAATTGCAAAAAAAACACAAACACGTGGCGACTAAACAACATGCCATAAATAACCAATGGATCACTGAAGAAATCAAAAGAAAATTTAAAATTACCTAGAAGCAAATGACAACAAAGATATGACACTCCAAAACCTATGGGATGCAGCAAAAGCTGTTCTAAGAGGAAAGTGTATAGCAATACAAGCCCACCTCAGGAAACAAGAAAAAGCTCGAATAAACAAGCTAACTTTACATCTCAAGCAGCTCAAGAGAGAAGAACAGACAAGACCTAAAGATAGTAGAAGGAAAGAAATCATGAAGATCAGAGCAGAAATCAATGAAATAGAAACAAAGAAAACCATAGAAAAGATCAATGAAATGAAAAGCTGGTTCTTTGAAAAGATTGACAAAATTGATAAACCCTTGCAAGACTTATCAAGAAAAAAAGAGAGAAGACTCAAATCAATAAATTGGAAATGAAAAAGGATGAATAACAATGGATATCACAGAAATACAAAGGATCATAAGAGACTACTATATGCAACTATATGCCAATAAAATGGAAATCCTAGAAGCAATGGACAAATTCTTAGAAAGGTACAATCTTCCAAGACTAAACCAAGATGAAAGAGAAAAGATGAACGGATGGATCACAAGTACTGAAATTAAAGCTGTGATTTAAAAACTTCCAACAAACAAAAGTCCAGGACTAGATGCCAGGACTAGATGGCTTCACAGGTGAACTCAATCAAACATTTAGAGAAGAGCTAATACCTCTCTTTCTGAAACTATTTCAAAAAATTGCAGAGGAAGGGATCCTCCCAAACTCATTCTAGGAGGCCACCATCACCATGATAACAAAACCAAAGATACCACCAAAAAAGAAAAGTACAGGCCGATTTCACTGATGAACACCAATGCAAAAATCCTCAACAAAATACTAGCAAACCACATCCAACAATACATCAAAAGGATTGTACATCATGATCAAGTGTGATTCATCCCAGGGATGCAAAGTTTCTTGAATATCCACAAATCCATCAGTGTGATACACCACATTAACAAACTGAAGAATAAAAACCATAGATACAGAAAAGCCTTTGACAAAATCCAACACCATTTCTGATAAAAACCCTTCAGAAAGGGGGCATAGTGGGAACCTACCTCAACATAATAAAGGCCATATACGACAAACCCACAGAGAACATCATTCTCAATGGTGAAAAGCTGAAAGAATTCCTGCTGAGATCAGGAACAAGACAAGGATGTCCGCTCTCACCACTACTCTTCAACATAGTTTTGGAAGTCCTTGCCACAGCAATCAGAGAAGTAAAAGAAATAAAAGGAATCCAAATTGGAAAGGAAGAAGTAAAATTATCACTATTTGCAGATGACATGATACTATACCTAGAGAATCCTAAAGACTCTATCAGAAAACTGTTAGAGTTCACCCATGAATTTGGCAATGTCATAGGATACAAAATTAATACACAGAAATTGATTGCATTTCTATATACTAACAATGAAAGATCAGAAAGAGAAATTAGGGAACCAATCCCATTTACTATCGCATCCAAAAGAATAAAATTCCTAGGAGTAAACCTACCTAAAGAGACAAAAGACCTCTACTCTGAAAACTATAAGACACTGATGATAGAAATCAAAGATGATACAAACAGATGGAAAGACATACCATGCTCTTGGATTGGAAGGGTCAGTATTATCAAAATGACTATACTACCCAAGGCAATTTACATATTCAATCCCTATCAAATTACCAAGGACATTTTTCACAGAACTCAAACAAAATATTTTAAAGTTTGGAAGCACAAAAGACCCAGAATAGCCAAAGATATCCTGAAAAAGAAAAATGGAGCTGGAGGAATCAGGCTCCCGGACTTCTGACTATACTACAAAGTAACAGTCATCAAAACCTTATGGTACTGGCACAAAGACAGAACTATAGATCAGTGGAACAGGATAGAAAGCCCAGAATTAAACCCATGCACCTACTGCCAACTAATCTATGAAAAAGGAGGCAAGAATATACAATGGAGAAAAGACAGCCTGTTCAATAAATGGTGCTGGGAAAACTGGACAGCCACATGGAAAAGAATGAAATCAGAACACTCCCTAATACCATACACAAAAATAAGCTCAAATGGATTAAAGACATAGATGTAACACCAGACACTATAAAACTCTTAGAGGGAAACATAGGCCAAACACTCTCTGACATAAAAGACAGCAACATCTCCTCAGATCCACCTCTTAGAGTGATGTTAGTAAAAGCAAAAATAAACAAATGGGACTTAATCAAACTTAAAAGTTTCTGCACAACAAATGAAACCCTAAACAAAATGAAAAAACAACCCACAGAATGGGAGAAAATCTTTGCAAGTGAATCAGCTGACAAGGGATTAATCTCCAAAATTTATGAACCCCTCCTACCACTCAATACCAGAAAAACCAAAAAAACCCCATCAAAAAATGGGTAGAAGAGCTAAACAGACAATTCTCCAAAGAAGACATATGGATGGCCAAAAAAACACTTGAAAAGAGGTTCGACATCACTCATTATTAGAGAAATGCAAATCAAAACCACCATGAGGTACCACTTTACACCAGCCAGAATGGCCATCATCCAAAAGTCTACAAATAGTAAGTGCTAGAGAGGGTGTGGAGAAAAAGAGCCCTATTACACTGTTGGTGGGAATGTAAATTGGTGCAACCACTGTGGAAAACGGTGTGGAGATTCCTCAGAAAACTAAAAAGAGAACTCCCATTTGATCCAGGAATCCCAGTCCTGGGCATCTATCCAGAGAAATCCATGACTCACAAAGACACTTGTACTCCAATGTTCATTGCAGCACTCTTTGCAATAGCAAGACATGGAAACAACTGAAATGCCCATCAACAGAGGAGTGGATCAAGAAGAGGTGGTACATATACACAATGGAATATTACTCAGCCATTAAAAGGAATGAAATACCAGCATTTTTAGCAACATGGATGGACCTAGAAATTATCATGCTAAGTGAAGTCAGCCATACAATGAGACACCAACATCAAATGCTTTCACTGACATGTGGAATCTGAAAAAAGGACAGAATGAACTTTGCAGAACAGATGCTGACTCACAGACTTTGAAAAACTTATGGTCTCCGGAGGAGACAGTTTTGGAGGTGGGGGGATGTGCTTGGGTTGTGGGATGGAAATCCTATAAAATTATATTGTGATGATCATTGTACAACTATAAATGTAATAAATTCATTGAGTAATAAAAAAAAGAAAGAAATCCATGAGACAACAAAAGCAAAGAACAAGACAACACATGTAGCATTGTAAAAAGAACCCATTTCCAGTTATCTCTGTGCCTGGAAATGAAGCCAGCTACCATCCCAGAGTACTCAATAAGTAGGCTTTGCTCACACACAGCCAACCACGGGAAGCAAAACAGTGAAATGTGAACCTCTATGTTTAGAACAAAGCACTATCGCACTTTGCTTAAATGTTTGAATGCAGTTAAGATATTTTTTATTGGCTAGATATTTGAGATATATTATTTTTTACCCTAAAACTTCAGAACCACTATTTATTGGTGCCTCCAAATATGTCTTAATGTATATTTACATAAATTTTTAAATATCAGTTCAAACTCACCTAAATCCCCTTGACCATTATTTTGGCATGCTCGATCATTTTGGCCTTATTCCATATTTGAAATTACGATTTGTGTCTCCTGATAGATTTCTCTCAAATTGCATTTTGACTCCTAACCTTTGATTTTACATTACCCAAAAGCACACAGTGCTACCTTTCGAGAGGGTAGATGCATATTGCCTGGTGAGAGCTATGCTGGGCCTGATTCTTGAGTTTGCCTTAAGGCCCATCTATGCCACTTAAAGTAATCCAGTGTGCACCTTGGTAATTGAAATCCTTCCATTTACCCTCACTCCAGCCTATTTAAATATTTCTCTTAGAGATGCAATTACGTCAGGAGGTGAGCCAAATTGTTTGGGAAAGATGCGGGCATTTCCAACAAGAAGGTTTTTGGCTGCCCACCAAAAAGCTGGTTGGTGCTCATATTCCAAGTCGACTATTCTTTGCAAAGTTTCCATTTATAAAGAGCACTGTCAACCCTGCTTTTCATTCTAGGGGAACACTCGGGACTTGGGTTGATGAAGGCTCAAGGGGGCAACCACCAAGTGAAGATTACCTTAGATTTCTTCTTTGCTTGATTTTTTGCTACAACAGCAACAACAAAAACATAGCTTCTTGTCCTCAGTTGTAAAGCAAAGGTTTTCACATCCTGTGAAGCAGTAATAGGTCTTTTAAAATATCTTAAACCTCATAGATGCAATTTCTGTTTGAGTGCAATCTCACCCCATAACACAAGTGTGACAAGCAAGGTTTTAGCTATCAACAAAACTAGCAAATTTCTAGGCTAAAGTATCAATAATGCCTTTTTAATGTGCTTAAATGGATGTATATGCTGTATTTCTGTATGAACGATGCTGAACCACAGTATGCAAACTAAATAATTCAATGGAACACATAGAGAAAACTAATGATTCCATATTCTAATAACTGTTTTATGAAAAGCTTTTCATTTAGCTCTCAAAACAGCCTCATAAATTGACACTTGGATAATGCAATGAAGTTATATTTAACTCCAGAACTCTGCTCACATGCCAGGCTTCCAGTATGCTTCTAAGTAAATGTCCTTTTTGGGGCTCATTATGACTATTCCTGTCTTCTCTGAAAACAAACCTGTAATGCATGTCCATCTCCCTTTTTTCCTTGACTTGTGGCTGTCAGATTTACACCTCTTCCAGTCTGTGTTATCTTGGCCTGGAGCAGCAATATCACACCCAAGGACAGAGAGCCCTAGCTGGACAGATATTGCCAGAAACCATCTAACAAATGTTTTCTTACCAGATCGATCCACTCAAGCAATGGCCCACAGAGGTATGAGAGAGGAGGTTTATTATAAGCTACTGGAAGAATTCTTAGTAAATCACTGATTGAAATCCAACTTTACTAAAATACAGAGAAGGCATCTACAGCCAAATCACACTGACAGGTATACCCTGGGGCCAGCCCAAGGACTGGAGATGAGAAGGGTGAGGCTGTGTGGTTCACTGTCAAAGGGTAAACATTATGCAACAAATAGGTTTGTACGTGAAGATGTGGCTGAAGTAGTTACCAAGTGTTCTGTACCCAGTGAGGATCTAGTTAGAAATCCTAGGAGTTCCCATTGTGGCTCAGAGAAAATGAATCCAGTTAGTATCCATGAAAATGCAGGTTCGATCCCAGACCTCACTCAGTGGGTTAAGGATTTGGGGTTGCAATGAGCCGTGGTGTAGGTGGAAGATGTGGCTTGGATCCCACGTCGCTGTGGCTGTGGTGTAGACCGGCAAATGTAGCTCCAATTTGACCCCAAGCCTGGGAATTTCCATATGCTGCAGGTGCCCCTAAAAAGTAAAAAAAAAAGAAAAAAGAAAAAAAAAGAAAAGAAATCCTACTGAAAACGCATTCATTTCTTAGCTCAAATCCTCCCTCCTCAAGAGGCACTATTATGGGAACACCAATAATCCCCTGAACAGAAGGCAACAGACTGATTCAAGTGCTCTTGATTTTACCAGAAAGATACGTGGAGGCAGGCGCTGAAAAGCTATTCTGTGCATAAATGGAAGATAGGAGGCATTGTATCTATTTTTCTGATGCTTTTCATAAGCACTAACCTCTATATTAAAATTACATTTTAGTCTTTAGAAAACTGGAGGTTTAAATGCTAAAGTTATGTTTCATGTTCTTAAGGACTCTAACCTTTAAAAATGTAAAGGTAGGCGTTCCCGTCTTGTCTCAGTGGAAACAAATCTGACCTGTATCCATGAGGACGCAGATTCGATCCCTGGCTTGCTCAGTGGATTAAGGATTCAGCATTGCCATGAGCTGTGGTGTAGGTTGTAGATGCAGCTTGGAACTGGTGTTGCTGTAGCTGTGGCGTAGGCCATCGGCTACAGCTCCGATTTGACCCCTAGCCTGGGGAATATCCATATGCTGCAGGTTCAGCCCTAAAAAAACAAACAAACAAAAAAGTTAACATTTTTAGCTCAACTGATGTAATAGGTAACAAAATATGTTCTCATTGTTTATAATATAATGTAGAGGGATGTGTGTGCACGTGTGTGTGGAGAAAGAGAAAAAATGTATTTGAGCTTATTTGCAATGTTCGTGGGCACAGAAAAATCCACAATTCTAAGGTGTAACACTGAAAAGATTCATTTAGTAACTTTGGCAAGCTACTTAAATTTTGGTTGCCTCAGTTACAAGTTGGAAACCTTAATACTAACACCTTTCAGGGTTCATGTTCTCCAATTCAGTCTTAAACATTTCCAAAAATACGATTTAATCAAATTTCTTCACATCTCAATGGAACAATGGTAGGCAAAGCATGAGACAAAATGCAAAAAAGAAAAAAAAAGGCAGTGAGATTCAGGCAGCCGTGTCCAAGAGAATAATTTTCTCAGTGTATTTAGTACATGAACAGAGTCCCTTTTAATATTAAAATCTTTATGAACTTGTGGTATTGATGGGCCCAGAGCCCAAATAAATGGAATACATCAAAGTGGAAAACTGTAGCCAGTGAAACCAGATCTTTCTAAAAGGAAGCCAGTGGCTTGAGGCTTAATCCCCTGGGCTTTTTCCACCACAAGACCCAAGCAGCCACCATCTTCACAGAGCCCTTAGTGCAGTCCAGTACAAAAGATGTGGTGCTTGAGAAGCAGATGAGTGGGCTCAACTCTGCATAAAGTTCCAGAACAATCTGCCACTCCTGGTGAATCCAGGTTTCTTAGACCCCAGCCCCAAGGACTATTTATTGATCTCTCTTAATTTAAATTTTACTAATCAAAATTAGTTTTTTCAGGCTGATTTGGAGAAACCATGTCTTTCCAAGGAAGTTCATTCCAAAAGCGATTAAAATACATTCTTAAGATGTAAAAAAAAAAAAAAAAGAAGAAGAAGAAGAAATTCCTAATTTTAGAAGGATACTTGTGCCTGATCTATGGAAATATTTAAATCTCAATTCCCAGAAACATGAACTGCCCTCTTCTTTGGGCAGTTTTATGTAGAGAATGAAATACTGTATTTGATCATTACACATGAGCATTATTCATGAAGAAGAAAAAAAAAACCTCACATTATTTTTTTTTCTTTATTCTGTCTTCTTATTCCAGGGCTGAACCCTAACAGTGAGATGGGAGTTTTGTCAAATCCCACAACAAAAATTACTTCAGGGAAAATTTGGAAAAGATCATTCAGAGAATTGACCCTTTCTCAGAAGACTGAAAAGAAATGAAGATACAAAGCAAAAACTATTCAGGTTAGGGCAGAAAACCCATGGGACTACTTTTCAAAGGATAACTCTGATTTAGGTATGAGGGATTGGCACCAAAATGAATCAAGTGTAGATGCTGCACCAAAATTAAGACGCCGTAATTCATGTACGCTGAATAGTCAGTCTGGTGCAAAACAATAGCCTTCTCTCCAGCGACCCATCTGGTCCAAATCTCGGTCTACAGGAGAGAGGAATGCATTGTGAGTATCCTTCCCATTCATTCACTCAGTCATTTATTTTTCATTCATTTTCCACATATAGATTAATTTAACAAGCACTAAGCTAGGCTTTACGTTGTGTGCTTCAGATACACAGATGAATACAAGATAGGCTTCATCTTTAATGCATGTACAACCTAGATGGGGAATCATATAAGTCAACACAGGACAAAGAGGTTGAGTACTATAAGAAAGGTATAGAATGATAGAGCAGGTGAAAAGAGGTTCAGGTGATTTAACTTAGGGGGGAAAAAGAGGCATTTGAGCCAAGTTCTAAAGATTGAGTTGAGGTCAACAGGTAGACTGAGGTGGGTGCTATGAGATTCCAAGTAGTGGAATCACATAGACATGAGACTGGGATATGTGAAGTGAATGATCTTATCACGCAACACATCCAGGGAATGGGCTGTACTATGGTGTGGAGAGAGCCATGGCTATATAGTGGACAAAGTCTATATCCTGAAGGAATTTCTATGCCATTCTAAATGGTTTTCACCTGATACTAAAGGTAAGAGTGGCCCCAAGAGATATTTTAAGAAAGGGCATGATCAGACATTATTCTTTTAGCTTTTTAGTCTTTAATTTTTTTACCTTTATTTATTAGATATGTAATAATTATACAACAATGCATAATATAGTTTTTAAAATATTTTAAATTTTTGAAATCAAACTTTTGAATTAAATACATTCAGATTTTCAAAATCAAAATAATCAACAAAGTATACAATGCGTTATTTTATATCCATCTCTGTCTGGAAATACTCATCCCAAATGCCTTTATCAAATAGATAGTCACTTTTTTCAGTTGCTTGTGAACACAAATAGAATAAACTTATCTTCTTATTTTTTTTCTCCTTTCCTTCTTTTTTTTTTTCTTTTGCTTTTTAGGGCTGCACTTGCGGCATATGGGCATATGGCGGTTCCCAGGCTAGGGGTCAAATCCAAGCTATATTTGCCAGCTTACACCACAGCCATAGCAATGTGGGATCCAAGCCTCATCTTTTATCTATACCACAGCTCGCGGCAATGCTGTATCCTTGACCCACTGAGTAAGGCCAGGGATCGAACCCGTCCTTGTGGATACTAGTTGGGCTCCTTACTGCTGAGCCACAATGAGAATTTCAAATTTTTCTCCTTTCTTACATTAAACTTAACATTTATGCTCAGACCTGCACCCAACTTTTTTTTACTTAATAACATATTTTGGAAAATTTTCCATGTCAATACATAAAATCTTCCTCAGTCTTTTATAGCTGCCTAGCATTTAAAAAGGAATACTCCCGGAGTTCCCTCATGGGGCAGTGGAAACGAATCTGACTAGGAACCACGAGGTTGAGGGTTCGATCCCTGGCCTCGCTCAGTGGGTTAAGAATCTGGCATTGCGGTAAGCTGTGGTGTAGGTTGCAGATACGGCTTGGATCTGGTGTTGCTGTTGTTCTGGTGTAGGCCAGTGGCTACAGCTCTGATTAGACCCTTAGCCTGGGAACCTCCATATGCCGCTGGTCTGGCCCTAAAAAGACAAAAGACAAAAAAAAAAAAAAAAAAAAAAAAAAGAATAAGCTCATTGTTATGGAAAAGCAAGACTGTAGGAATCTAGGCAAGAAATGATAAGAGCCTTGGAAATTGATATATCTGAGAGACTGGAGAAATACCAAGGAGAAAGAATCAACAAAATTTGGAGATAAATTGGGGAGGGAGTAAGATTAAAAAATCAGGAGTTCCCGTCGTGGCACAGTGGTTAGCGAATCCGACTAGGAACCATGAGGTTGCAGGTTCGGTCCCTGCCCTTGCTCTGTGGGTTAACGATCCGGCGTTGCCGTGAGCTGTGGTGTAGGTTGCAGACGCGGCTCGGATCCTGCGTTGCTGTGGCTCTGGCGTAGGCCGGTGGCTACAGCTCCGATTCAACCCCTAGCCTGGGAACCTCCATATGCCACGGGAGCGGCCCAAGAAATAGCAAAAAGACAAAAAAAAAAAAAAAATCAAAGATGACTCCAGGATTCTAGCCAGGGCAATTGATGAAACACTGTCAGATGATGAAACATTTGCAGAGACAAGGAAGCTACTAGAGGGACAGATTGGGGTTGGTGGGACTGGAGGGAGAGGATGAGTTGAATTTTCAACACATGGAATTTGTGTATCTGGGTGGAGATGTTAGATGTGTGGAGCTCAGGATAGAGGTGAGAGATGGAGAATTTGGAATCATTGGAATATAATAAGTAACTAACCTTGGCTATGTATAAAATTATCTAGCAAGAATATGGGACAAGAAAATAAGAGCAGGTGAAGATAGAATCCCCTGCATTTAAGAGGTAGTTGAAGGAAGAGTCATAACTCTTACATTACATTAGAGATTTGAGTGGTTTTTGCCAAACCCTGTCTCATTGAGGTGGTTCACACACAGGTACACACACACAGTGTTCCAGGGTCAGAAATACTGGAGATTCAGAGTTCCCTTTATGGCTCAGCGGATTAAGAACCTGAAATAGTGTCCATGAGGATGTGGGTTCGATCACTGGTATCGCTCAGTGGGTTAAGGACCTGGCATGACCAGAAGCCATGACATGGGTGGCAGATGCAGGTCAGATGCTGAGTTGCTGTGGCTGTGGTATAGGCCAGCAGCTGCTGCTCTGATTGGACCCCTATCCTGAGAATTTCCATATGCTGCAGGTGCAGCTGTAAAAAAATAAAATAAAATAAAATAATTTATATTTTTAAAAAGTAAAGAAATCTTGGAGATTCACAGTATGTATCTCCATATTAAAGGCCGGTAACATTCTCAGAGCTCTTTTTTAGAAAATACAGCATCTGAGTGTTTAGATAAGAGCTGGAAAGCTCTGCCTTTGGATCTGCAGAAGATGACCTCAGCCCTGGGCTCTGTGCTTTTGAGGACCCTGTCTTGGCTCTTCCCTAACTCTTCCCTTTCCCATAGAATGCAAAGCCCATAGAGCTAGGTGTATATACCCACCAGGAGGCAGTCTCACCCCTACCTCCACGTTTAGACCATGCTCTAGGTATCTGAGATCCCAGAATTTACTGCCCTCACGGTCCTAAATCAGCACCCAGAACCTTTGTGGTCCTTTACCTGGTCTATCCTCCTGAGTACAGAGTGCATCCACCCTCTGGTGTACACATCAATGGGCTCAATTTGTGGTCAAGAAGTGGCTGAGCAGTTGGAAGAAGCTTTGGGGGTTGACCTGATGCATCCACACAAATATGAATGAGAAGCCTCAGAGTGTGGGTGGGAGCTGGATGTTGGAGGAGAAAGCTGACAGACCAAAGGCCAAAGGCTGGTGTGGGCTCTCCTCACCCAGTCACATAACCCCAAGAGTCTAAGAATTCCAAAGTCAAACTAGCCTTCCAGGCCATTGTGAATGTAGACTTATCAAGTCGGAAGACAGCATGTATTTTATTTAGCAGTGCGTTAGCTGGATTTACAACTTGTAAATATGTAGACCTACGGCACACAAGTCTCCTTTGTGTTCTTGAGCTGGCCCCACATAGTTTATAGGCTGGTCTGGGAAGGAATAACAAGAGCATAAGGCAATTGACAGCCAGTGAGGAAGGATGGAGTAACACTTACAGGAAATAAACATTTTTAAACAAATTTGAGGAAAAGTTGGTTATTCAGTCAACAGCACATGGTCTCATTCCTAGGGCTGTGAGTTCTGCATTAGCGCCTTTAAACCTTATAACTTTTGAGTTTATGAATGGGTAGATGGAGATTCAGAGCCATCAGTCATGTGCCCAAGTTCACACAGTTTGTAATTGCTGAAGATTACTGCTTAGGACTATCAATTCCCAAATCAGTGTTATTTCCACCATATCCTGCTGTCTCTGAACCTGAGAGTGCCAAAACCTTTTTTCTTTTACAAAATGAAAAGAAACATCCCGTCAAGACAAATTACGGTCTTCAACCCATGGTACATTTGAAATTCATGATGCAGTCTTAAAAAGTAATCTGTTGTGTTGTCTTTATGCATAGTCTACTAAGATATATAAGCAATTGTGCTCTGTCACTTCTGAGATAAAATTCACCAAAAAATAAACGCATTAGTGTATCATGAAAATCACTGTTTAATATTGACATTATAGATCAGCATTTAACAACTTATTAATACAATCATTTAGTTTAGTCCATATTTAGAAAAAAGGAAAACATATAGATTACCTATACATTGTATATATTATATACGTGTATAGATTATGAACATATATATGGCATTAATGTATACATCCAAGAAAACCTAAAATAGACAACATAAGACTTAGTATTGTGTGTTTATACCAGAAAAGGATTATTTTGGTGCCATCTTGAGTTGGTGTTGATGAGCCATGAAATGTTAATGATAAATTTTTAAATAAGATGTATAAATAAGAAATAATCCATTCAAAATGGGTTTATAGTTTTTGAAGAGTTTATAAATAATATTTCAGAAGAGAAAAATGCCTGCATTCGAATTGATTCCTGAGTAAATCCCTGATTTGGTTGGACTGGAGAATAAGAGACCCCTACCTCCATGGGTTTACCTGGGATGATTCTTTTGTGAAAAAACTTTGAAAATGGAAAAAGTTACTTTGTAAAAAATTAGGAAAAAATACGTACCACAAATGAAGGGCAAATTAGCTAGTATTAAAAGGAAGTTTCCAGAAGTTAAACATTTAATGCCTATTCACTCCTCTCTTCCAATGCCAATTCACTCCTTCAACTGCCTCTGCAATGTTAGAAGAGTCGACACCACCATTACCAGAAGTCCCTCCTGTGCACTGGGCAGACAGGCCTCATCACTGTCACAGATTCTCCAGGACCACAGAGGCCGAAGCCCAGAGCAGCTTGGATTTTCCTGGGGCCCAAGATCCTCTAGGAAAGATCTTGAACTCTGACCATATTTCAGTTCAGGGTTAGATGAATGCATGTGAAACAGGGCCCCTTCCTCCCTAGGGAGGAAAAATTGGGGCCCTGGAAATAAACAGAATGTTGTTGAACCCAGAGATGCCAGAGTGTAGGATTGTGTGTGGCCACCACTGACCCAGTGCCCTTCCATCTCTGGGCCTCCTGAGCGACATAGATGAAAGGATTGTGCCTGTGGGACCCAAGCCACTCTGCTGTGGGAGCCTGCCATGAAAGACCTGGTCACAGACAATGTGAAAGTCATTAGTCCAGAGGAGAGAGGCAGCTATGACACCATGTCCAAAAGCAGCAAAGAGGCCATGAGAAGGAAGTGAGGTGACCGCCCAGCACAAGAGTTTCCCATATTTGTTCCTATCTTGGGACTGAGAGGGCAAAAGACTTGTGTAACACCGAAGAGATGGTTCAGGGGACACTTGACTTATATACAGCTTCTGAGAAGTCTTAGGGAAGGGAACTTGTGGAGAAGTCAGGCTTTACTATCAATAGGTGAGCCCAGAGTACAAATGGGATCATACGTGCACTGGCGACATATGTAATACTACATAATATGCATAAAAATATATTATATAATATACATCATGCCTGTTACACACTATAGGTAATATTATGGTGGGTCTTTTCCATTTGATCTCATTACTCAAATAGAAATTATAATTGCTCTTGAAATATGTCCTTTTTAAAATTTTAATGCCACTTCAGGGTAAATACATACCGTATGTGTGCCAGTAAGACATTCATTCAACATATTAATAAGTGATGTCCACATGCCAGGTACTATACAAAGCACTGAGTGAGAAAGTTAGATATAATACTTATTCTTGTGCACCTTATAATCAAGAGTCATCTAAAAGGAATTATCACTCAGAATGTTTCCTCAAAATCCCAAGTTTTAAACATGTTCATTTCTCCCTGTTTATTTTTTACATGTAAGAAGAAATACTGCTTCAACCTGTGTCCATCAACAGATGAGTGGGATCAAGACGATGTGGTAAATAAATACATATATACATACACATTTAAATATGTTTATATGTGTATACATACACACATACACACAGCAGAACTCAACCATAAAACAGACTGAAGTTCTGTCATTTGTAGCAATATGTGTGGATTTGAAAGGCATTATGCTAAGTGAAATAAGCCAGACAGGAGTTCCCTTTGTGGCTCAGCAGTTAACAAACCCAACTAGGATCCATGAGGATACGGGTTCGATACCCCGCCTCACTCAGTGGCTTAATGATCCGGCCTTGCCGTGAGCTGTGATATAGGTCTTAGATGCAGCTCGGATCTGGCATTGCTGTGGCTGTGGTGTAGGCTGGCAGCTGTAGTTCCGATGCGACCCCTAGCCTGGGAACTTCCATATGCTGTGGGTGTGGCCCTAAAAAGCAAAATTAAAAAATAAATAAATAAATAAGCCAGACAGAGAAAGACAAATATTGCATCATATGACTTACATGTGGAATTTTAAAAGGTACAACAAACATGAATAAAACAAAAAAGAATCAGACTCACAAATATAGAGAACAAACTAGCAGTTACCAGTTGGAAGAGGGAAGGGGGGAGGGGCAATTTATAGGGAGGAGGATAAAGGGTTATTGAGGGATTATACGAAATCGTGTGTGTGAAACTATTGAAAATTGTAAAGTACCATAGAATTTAAAGACTCTTTCATTCAAAAAGATTTTTTTTAAAAAAAGAACTACTTCCAGATTTCATTGGAAATACTTCTAGCAGAACATACAACACCAAATGCTAAGAACAAGGCCAACATCATGGGCATGTGATCTGTACCATCACCCAGGGCCCACACTTAGAAGGGTCATGATTGACTTAAAGCTCTGCTCTCACCATCTTAAAATGTGTGATACTCATTGAGGAAGGAGTTCTCCCATTTTTCATGTTGGACCAGTCCCTGCAAATTAGGCAGCCAGTTTGGGGCCAGAACAGTTTTGCTGCTCTTTGCATAGATGGTGTGTTGCTCATGTAAATGGGTAAAGGGTTCATGGGCTGTGTTTCCAGATTTAGCAAATAAACATGGAGACAATAGGGTTTAGTCTAAGTCCCAGTATTGCATGGACTTCATCCAATAGTGCATGGAATATATTTCTACTAAAAAGTGATCCATTGTCTATAGAAAATTCAAATTTATATAACTGAAAACAGTCACTTAGGCTTAAAAGGTTACTGACAGATAGCCTTGAGCCAAAGATTATTGTCATCCATGATTAGAAAGTAACCAGTCATTTTAACACATTATTTACTTTTGGAAAGACAGAACGAAATGTCTTGTGCATGACTTACCACTTTCCAGTATGTTTAGTGAATAAATTGCCAACTCATTGCCACTTCCCTGGTTAAAGAATATTTGTGTTCGATTTTGTGCTTTTCTTTTAAAAACATAAATTCAATGTTACAGATATTTCATGTTTTATTTTTGCTTATTTCAAGTAGAAAATACTCTCGAAATACTGGTCAATGAAAATTACCTAAGTGTAAAAAAAATCAGATTTAACTAGGTGTTCTGCATTTTATCTGGCAAGCCTTCTCATGGGATAAAGGTGGGGGTAAGCATACCTCCTCAGTGTTATGACGAATACATGCTCTTTCACCCTCCAAAGTGTCTTCGTTTGTAAAATAAACCCATGCACCCTCTAGGGTAAAGGGCCTGAGAGGACCTGATGTATTTGAACAACTCTGTGGTCCAACGCGTTTGGAGAACTCTTATTGAATGCTGAGGTTCTCACATTCTTAGCTTTTAAAGAGGCGGACAAATAGAGAAAAGGCTTGGAAGGGCAGCAGGAGAAGAGGAAGGAGGTTAAATGTGGGCAGCAAAAAAGGGTCTCATAAGAGTTAACTGGACTTTCAGGATTTAGGTATTTTGAATGTTTTTTCTTTTTTTTTTTTTTTTTTTTTGCCATTTCTTGGGCCGCTCCCGAGGCATATGGAGGTTCCCAGGCTAGGGGTTGAATCGGAGCTGTAGCTGCCAGCCTATGCCAGAGCCACAGCAACGCGGGATCCGAGCCGTGTCTGCAACCTACACCACAGCTCACGACAACGCCGGATCGTTAACCCACTGAGCAAGGACAGGGACCGAACCTGCAACCTCATGGTTCCTAGTCGGATTCGTTAACCACTGCGCCACGACGGGAACTCCTGAATGTTTTTTTCAATGTGGGATTGGATATAAGAAAAATCCTCAAATATCACACCTAATTGCTCGTGGATAAGCTTGAAGAGGCTTTCTTTGAATGGATAAATTCAAGAAATAGACGAGAATGTGAAAGTCACTGAAGCATCTCAAACCAGCTGAGTCGTGAAGGATTTGCTCAAGTCGTGGTTGTGAAATTTTTAGTTTCATTTTTTGAGACTAATTTGTATGTTTATTTTAATTCCCTATACAGTTTTTCCTATAGAGTGTGGAATCACTTGACTGTGACCCAATGTGTTTATTTATAAATATAAATCCATAGACCACTGACTCAGTTCTTAATCCCTTGTATTCTGACTCCCATGGCCACCAATTTTCTAAAGCTGTTCTCTTAAAACCTCCAACTTTCTTTTAATAGACAAACTCAGCAGGAATTTTTCAGTCTTGGTATTCTTTGCCCTCCTTGGCTCCGACGACACGGGCTTATCTGGATCTCCTGTTCTCCCAGGTTCTAGCTCCTCTCCCTCATCTGGCTCCACAACAACCTCACTCTCCTTAAGAGGCAAGCCACAGGTTCTGTCTTGGCTTTTTTGTCTCTTTGTTATTGTTTCTTCCCCATACTCTCCTTTGCCATTTCCTCCCTTCTCCTACATTCAACTAACACTTAGCTATTGGTGTATTGGAGCCAACTTGTCCCAGCTCAGACCTCATTGTTAGAGTTGCTTCCTGATTCCCCAAGAGAAAATCAGCGAATGCTACAAATCCAACAACGCTTTTCCCCACCCATGTCTGGTTATTCAACATTTAACAGGATGCCACTGCCTCTACCCAGTGTTCAAAACCTACATTAACCTGGTTCCAGCACACCTTGCAGCCTGATGTTCCTAACGTTTCTCTTGTATGTGTATTCAAGACTAATGACATGAGTCCACGCTGTGTTCTCCCAATGGCCATGAGCCATTCTGCCACTCTGCCTTTGTTCGTGCTGTATTCCTCACCTTCCCCATGATGCCTTCCATTCTTCCCCAGCCTGGCTTTCTGAACTTCTGTCCCAATGTAAGGAGTCCCCTGTCTGACATTTTTTCACATTCTAACTTGTGTCATGGTAATTTATATACTTGTCTTTTCTTCTTTACAAAGTCAAGAGAATATCAAAACTTAATCCAATTTTTTTTTTGACTGTGCCCATGGCATGTGGAAGTTCCTGGGCCAGGGATCGAACCTGTGCCACAGCAGTGACCTGAGCCACAGCAGTGACAAATCCAGGTCCTTAACCCACTGAGCCACCAGGGAACTCCCATCTGTTTTTTAAATGTAATGTTTGTCACCTACTCTATCTAGCCCACTGACTTAAATAATCCAGGCATCAAATGCAGGCTCTTCAATCACTGGATTTATTCAAATGAAAAAGAATTCAGACCTCATAGAGTATCTTTATAGGATAAGAAAATAATTTGGCTCAGAACAATTGACTTAAAATTGTTTTGATTGCATAAGTCTTTGAGAGAAATACCAATATATTGTAATAAAGCTGTGCTTTGGTTTTACTGAGAACCAAGGATTTTGTTTTTTAACATGAATGGCAATGGAAGAATCCTTTTAAGTGGGAAATAGAGAAAGTTATTACCTACTTGTGGTAGATCAGAGCTGACATATCGCATTGAAATTGCTTCAACAAACATTGAGTTCCTTCTCTGTGGAAGATGCAATATTATATGCTACACCTCATATAATACTTTGAATTGCCAGAAAATAGAAACCCTTCCTCATTTTTTTGTGTGCTAATGGTGTTGAAAACAAAGAGGGTGATTCATGTAGAGCAATCCATATTAAAATTTAAAATGCATTAAAATTAAATAAAGGGCATACTTCAAGAGCACATATAATTTACATTTGGGTAATAAGAGAATAGATACTTCCTTTTCAGAATTTTCCCTTGGTATTCTATGAGCAATGTCAACTATTGATGCCTTCAGCTTATAAATGCAGTACAGTCATAGAAACAGAATTTTAAATCCATTTGCCTGGCCTCATTTGCTCCAAAAAATATCTCTATTGTATGCTTCTTTAGCTACTTCCTGATAGCTTCTCTCATTTAATTTTGCTAGTACTGATAGTGATTGGGGTGTGTGTGTGTGTGTACGTGCATGCTAGGAAATGTAGAGCAGAGCAATGTGGTCATTCTTGAGCTGTTACACTCTCATTTACACACACACACACACACACACAAGAGGATTGCATTAAGATATGGAACATTCCACAAAGTCAATGAGATTCAATGTAATTTCATGGAAATGGTGCGTGATAACACTGGAAACCTAGGCTTTCTTCCAAGTCAATAGCTCCACACTGTGTAGAGAGCTGCTCTAAGTCTGGCCTCTCTGTTTTTGCAGTCCTATAGGCCCAGTTTTTTAAACTGCCACCCTGATTCAGGTGGCAGGACACAGGAGAAATGGCCTTCTTCGGGAGAAATTTCCTCTGCAATTTCTCAGCAGGGCTGGACCCTGCTCGGTAATTATTCTTGCTCCGGGGAAATCCTGGTTTTTGACAATTCTCCAGGAAAGGGAGGTGGGTGGAGCAACCATGCTCTTCAACCCCCATATTTGCCCTAGTAACTTGGAATCACCAGACCGTGCCCAGCTTGCTTGGAAAAAGAATATCAGCGTGGGCTGGAGTGAATAGCAGCAGGACAGCCTTTTTCAAATCCTAGCTGTATTAGGCCTGCTTCCTTTCCCATTGATCTGACAGAGCTTTCAAAAATCTGCCTTGGATCTACCAACCCCAAACTCCCTGTTCAACCCGCTTCCTCCTGCCTCCCCCTGGGTGGTTGATAGATGTGAATTATTGCATTTAGAATGGATAAGCAATGAGGTCCTGCTGTACAGCACAGGCAACTAGGTCCAGTCTCTTGGGATAAAACATGATGGAAGATAGTATGAGAAAAAGAATGCATATATTTGTGAGACTGGGTCTCTATGCTGTGCAGTCGAAATGGACACAACATTGTAAATCCACCACACTCTAATACAAATTCAAAAAAAAAATGTCTGCTTTGGGAAGACAAACTTGTTAGTGCCAGAGCCACCCCAAGCAGCACCTTTGTGCAGATATGAAACGGCACCCTTCTGGGCAGAGGTAGCCTCACCTTGGGACGCCTGGTTTAGTGAGCATGGTGCAAGCTGAATCCCTGCCCGCACCACTACCTTCCCCACCCGATGCCCTTATGCAGGGCACAGCCTACACATACAACAGCATGATTTTCCCTTCAAACCCTATGAACAAAACAGCAACCATCAGGTTTTTCAAGCTTAAAATTTACAGTGTATGGCAATACCTCGATGACATGCCATTAAGTGAGATGATAATGATCAGATGATAAGCCCCCCTGATTACTCCCTTGGCTTTCCACTTTGCCATATCCTGTCTCATTCAGACATGTCATTACCAAGGTTATGAGCAGATGAATCAAAGATAAAACCTTACTTTAAGATGACTCTCACAGTGGTTAATCTGTAAGACCTGTCATAAAATTTCTCTATATTATCAAATTAATTTAAGGCTGTCTTGGGTGACTTCATATTACAATCTCTAACTGTTCTAATCATCAGGTCATTAAGTAACCTTGCAAAAGAATCATTAATGTGTTCTAACATAATTTTAGGGAATTTCTCTTGAGGTCCATGGTGGCTATTAGAAGGAAAAGAAAATTTAGTATCAAGCTAGAAATGTATTCCTTTCAGCTAAGCCACCAACAGAAGCCTCTCCTTTTTATCTGTAGGAGATGTGTCTTTTGCAGGGGCTGTCTTGAAGACACAAGGCCCAGAAAAGATCACCTCTTTGGAGACAGGGGACTCACTTATCTTACTGCCTGCCAACGAGAGAGGGTAAAAGGAGCAGCAGGGATGTGAGAGTGGGTAAATAAGGTCACCACCATCTCTGGGCTATACCTCAGCACTGTTGCTGGAACAGCATAGGCTCTCAATGAATACTTGGTGAATGCTTGATTTGAGGGTCTAATGCACCTTGACCTTGTGACATACGTCACCATCCAAGGTGATGTGTTCTTTTCTTTTTTTTTTTTTTTTTTTTTGGTCTTTTTGCCATTTCTTGGGCCGCTCTCGTGGCATATGGAGGTTCCCAGGCTAGGGGTCTAATCAGAGCTGTAGCCACCGGCCTACACCAGAGCCGCAGCAATGTGGGATCCGAGCCGTGTCTGCAACCTACACCACAGCTCACAGCAACGCCGGATCCTTAACCCGCTGAGCAAGGCCAGGGATCAAACCCGCAACCTCATGGTTCCTAATCGGATTCGTTAACCACTGAGCCACGACGGGAACTCCTGAAGGTGATGTGTTCTTTCTGACGTGGAAATTCACTCCAGAGCTTTAGCTCAGGTTCAGTCCATGTCTTTAGATCCCAAGATTCCTGGCATGGTTTTACAGATTCCCAAATGAATTTTATTTTTCTATAGATTTGACACAATGGAAATGCCTATGATCACATATGCCTCACTGCAGAAGCATATCCTGACAGGTTTTTTAAAAAATTAATAGCTATTTAATTTACCAAGAATGTTGCTATTATTAAGGACATGTTGGTTCCAATGGATCAGGGCAGCTCATCACATTTTATAAACTGCCAACATGTAGTGACACTTTCCTCTTTAGGATGAGTTTCATCAAATTGAAGTGCTGGTTTCTGGTTTATAGTTCAATCCATTTCACTGACTCATAGAGGGTGGAGTAAAATGACACAGTTCTTTGGTCTTTCTGTCAGAATTTTTCGTATGACGGTGATTATGCATTTATCTTTTTACCACACGAGGTGCTATGTAAAACCAAGGTCAGTAATTACCACCCTGCAACTGGCTTTTCTGTATTCTAAAACCACCCTCAGATAAATATGTCGGATCAGAGGAAACAAATAAAACATAAGACTGTCATTAAACCGAGGAGGGTTGGAAGGACGAGGAGGGAGAAAATACCACGGCTGTGCCAGCTAGAACGCTGTCCAAAAGGAGACTCAGGTACATTACGTACGAGCTACAATTACTGCCTTCGTAAAGGGATGCAAAACACTGGCCAGATACAGCATAACAAAGCGCACATTGTACACACAAGGACGTAGGAATATAAATACCGAAAACCAAGCGCTGTGACTGTTGAAAGAAGAAATTAACTCCTTTGTGGAGGCAACTTTCTAAACTGGCTAATTAGATTCAGACTTCAGCCTCCCCCCAACACGCACACCCCAACTTTGCTTGGACTCCGTGATTTCTAATACTTTAGACCAAATGGGATCACACAGCTGTTGAAGTGAGTTCAGGAAGGAATCCAGAGAGCCTGGAGATGGTGCGACAGCTGGGAATTCTAAAAGACATACAACAATTTAACTAAATTGTAACCTCTCTGTAGTACCTTTGTTGTTGTTTGTTTTGCTTCACTTCCTGTTTTTTTTTTCCTTCAGTTTTATTGAGATATAATGGACATACAGCTTGGTATAAATTTAAGGTAGACAGCAAAATGATTTGATTGATTTACTTCATGAAGTGATGACCACAGTAAGTTTAGTGAATATCCATCATCTCATATAGATGCAAAATTAAAGAAACTGAAGAAAAATTTGCTTGCAGTGAGAACACTTAAGATTTACTCTCTTGGAGTTCCTGTCGTGGCGCAGCAGAAATCAATCCTAGTAGGAACCATGAGGCTGTGTGTTCAATCCCTGGCCTCGCTCAGTGGGTTAAGGATCCAGCATTGCTGTGAGCGGTGGTGTAGGTTGCAGATGCAGCTCAGACCTGCATTGCTGTGGCTGCAGTATAGGCCGGCAGCTGCAGCTCTGATGAGACCCCTAGCCTGGGAACCTCCATATACGCCTGGTGCAGCCCCCCCCCAAAAAAAAAAATTTACTCTCTTAACTTACCTGTATAACGTACAGCAGTGTTAATTATACTTATTCTGTTGTACATTACATCACTAGTACCTACCTATCTTAAGATTTACTTACCACCTCTAATTCCCTGTTCCTTTAACTCCCATCTGTAGTGCCCATTGTATTTAATATTTTTTTTTCTAATTAAGCCCATTTAAAATAGAAACAGTTTGATTTTGAATAGATTGTTAATTTAAGGTTTGGACATAGGTCCAAACCAATAGCCAGTGAAGGAGCATCTGTAGTCAATAAAGGAGAATGACAGCATAATGACAGAAAATGGAGGTTGTAAAAGGATTCTGTGTCTTTCTCCTTAAAAACTATTTCCAGGTTTATGTTTAACTGCAGTTACGTCTAGATTCTGGGCATTTGAAACATTTCAAACAAAATAACGAAGCTCCAGTTCTGATGAAGGCAGAAGCCTAACCCTCTTCCCCATTCCATTAAGTGCACACCTCTTCCTGGCCCCTCACGTCACATCACGCAAGCAGCTGCCCATCAGGGCTGAGCACACACTGACCTGAGCAAAAGCAAACGAGAAAGTGGTCGTGGACAGCTGACCCACAGACAATTCCAACTTTATTATTTTCCTTAGAAACATATAAAAAAATTTACACACACACCACAGCACGAGCATCCTCTTCTTCAGGACCAAAGTCTTACCTGTTCTTTTACCCCGTGGGAGTGGGCGAGGAGGAGTAGGACTGTAACTTCTGCTATGACTTTCTCCTACCTGGATCAGTCTAACTTAAGCTCTCTTGCCAAGAGTCATCAGAGAAGCAACAGAATAGTGAAGTGACAGGTCCGCCATATTTGTGTTGCCCTTTGATTTTCTTTAGTCCCAAAGGAGGATCCTTCAGAATTTTAGAACCCCTGCAAAGACATTAAGTACAAATCCAGTCATTGTGTCCATTAGGGCAAAGCAGCATTTCTCGAATTCTTTCACGCAGAATACTAGTTCTGAGATGTGAACCATGAAGTTCCACCACGAGGTCAAGTACGTTAAAGCAAGAAAGGTTGCAAGCGTTTCCTTCTGGCCAACATTTTTGAAATTTCTTAATGAATTCAGAACTAAGGCTCGTGAAAGTGCTATTATCAAGAAACTTCTTTGTTCCAACCCATGGTTTTCCAAGCTTCTTTGACAATAAAACCTGTTTCAGAAACCCCTATAAGCATCCTGTGGATCTAGAGTCCACAAAACATATATTTGGAAAATACTGTTGTTTAAGTAGCAACAAGAGTGGAGCAACTATTAACTGTACGTAAAAGAAAAAAAAAGCAATATTTTAATGATACTTCAATATTTTATATTGAAAAAATCTTCTTACAAGTCACTGGAAGAGTGAATCTGTGACTAAGTCATGTTATGGTTATAGTTTTAAATGACAATGTCGTATACACATGGGCATACTTTACTGGCTGCCCAATTACTCTTTTCTTAGAATGATAATAAAAGGAAAACAATGGTTTTCCTTTTTAAAAATATTATTTGTATTTACTATATTGAGTGTAAATTGTGCTTTAAAAATTAAGAAATTGCAGTACTGAATTTGATTTGTGAAGCTGTGAAGGCCAAGTTTTTTTCCATTGATTTTCTTTCTGCTACCCATTAAAATAGTTGAAATTGAAAAAAAAAAAAAATGCTTTTCTTCCAAATGCTCACGACTGAGATATAGATGTTTCGTGAGCATATTTTCCTAAAGTCTTTTGGAGTTTGAAAGTTTTGGAG
The DNA here is from genome assembly GCF_054392235.1 of Sus scrofa. Taxonomy (NCBI): domain Eukaryota; kingdom Metazoa; phylum Chordata; class Mammalia; order Artiodactyla; family Suidae; genus Sus; species Sus scrofa. The sequence goes on along the minus strand of NC_139393.1, from coordinate 52,747,448 downwards.
GAATTCCCGTTGTGGCACAGTGGAAACGAATCTGACGAGGAAACATGAGGTTTCGGGTTTGATTCCTGGCCTTGCTCAGTAGGCTAGGGATCTGGCTTTGCCATGAGTCGTAGTGTAGGTTGCGGACGAGGCTTGGATCTGGCATTGCTGTGGCTCTGGCGTAGGCCAGCAGCAACAGCTCCAATTAGACCCCTAGCCTGGGAACCTCCATATGCCACAGGCCCTAAAAAGATTAAAAAAAAAAAGAAGTTTTCACAGGCTCTGCACCATGGAATCATGCTTACTTCATTTACAATAAACACGCTTAAATAGATCATTTGCAGCTCTTGTTAGGAGGAGCTGAGGGTCTACGCACTTGCAACACAATGTCCTGGTTGCCATGACAAAATGCTGGATCCATGCTCACCTTTATCCTCATCATGGAAACTTGCTTTCCCAGCATAAGCCCTTCTAACCTGCCTCATTCCTGGTTTATTACACACATGGGGAGAGATCTCTGCTTCCCTTACTCTTCTGTGTATTCCTGGTCCTTGGTCCTGGCCTGGGCTCCTCTGACATTCTTTTCTTTTTTTTTTTGTCTTTTGTCTTTTGTCTTTTTAGGGCCAGACCAGCGGCATATGGAGGTTCCCAGGCTAGGGGTCTAATTGGAGCTGTTGCTGCTGGCCTACGCCAGAGCCACAGCAACGTGGGATCCAAGCCTTGTCTGCAACCTACACCACACCTCACGGCAATGCCAGATCCTTAACCCACTGAGCAAAGCCAGGGATCGAACCTGCAACCTCGTGGTTCCTAGTCGGATTTGTTTCTGCTGTACCAAGGTGGGAACTCCTGATATTCTTGATCTGTCAGAGACCCACCCTTGGGCTCCAAGGACCATGGTCAGCATTGCCTACCTGAGACCTCTTAGACATCACCCTGGCCAGCTCATTCATCTGTGGCTAGAACTTGCCTCTCATTCAATTTCTTGCACCTACAGTCTCCAGAATCACAACTACAGTGGGACATTAATAATATTAACAAGGGTCAATTTTTTAAAAATCCTTAACTTTAAAAATGTGATAAAGGAATTTCTGTTGTGGCTTAGCCAGTTAAGAACCTGACTAGTATCCATGAGGATTCGGGTTCGATCCCTGGCCTTGCTCAGTGAGTTAAGGATTGGTCATTGCCATGAGCTGTGGTGCAGCTCACAGAGGTGGCTCGCATCCTGTGTTGCGGTGGTTATGGCCTAGGCCTGCAGTTGTAACTCCAATTTGACCCCTAGCCTGGGAACTTCCATATACTGGAGGCTTAAAAAATGATAGATAAAACTTTTTGAAAAGTGAAAGATAAAACTAAAAAGAAAAAAATGAAAGGGAGGCTAGAGCCTAAGCAGGGCAGAATACCTCTTCTTATCTGCCAATTCATTTAATCTTCCTGAAGCTAGTCAAAGTATATTTTAATTTGCCTTTCCTTAGCAACAACCTTTTTTTTTTTTTTCCTTTTTAGGGCTGAATGTTCAGCATATGGAAGTTGCCGGACTAGGGGTGGAATCAGAGCTGAAGCTGCCAGCCTACACCACAGCCACAGCAATGCCAATCCAATCCACATCTCCAAACTACACCACAGCGTGAGGCAATGCTGGATCCTTAACCCACTGAGCAAGGCCAGGAATCCAACCTGCATGGATACTAGTTGGATTCTTAACCCGTTGAGCCACAAGAGGAACTCCACAAAAATCTCTTAGTTGGCATCTGCCCACCATGGCACATTTCGCTTGGATATTTTGGTAAAAATACCCAACAGAGGAGGACTCAACTCAATTTCCTCTTTCTTATTTCTCCCTCTTCCTACTTCTACTAGGGCTTCTCCCTCGCTAAGGGGTTCAAATGCTTGGTCTAGTCTAGTGGCATTCAAAGGTTGGTCTAGGAAACCCCGGGAAGAGGGAGTTGAGATTCTTTCAGGGAGTCCATGAGGTCAAAACGATTTTCATAATAGTATTAAGATGATCGTTATTAACTGCTTTTTTCTCTCTCACTCGCTTTCATGAGTGCATGTGTTTCTATCAATAGAAATCTCTAACAGTAAAAACCAGGAGTCCAGGTTCAATTAATGGAAATTGCCAGGCAATGTGTTACATAACTTCAGATATACAAACATTTAATTATTACCACAACCCTAGGATACAGATACTATGTCAGCTCTGCCAGTGAGTAAACTGAGACTCTGGTGAATTTGTACATCTGTAGCTTGCACAGCCCTGTGCTCCCCTCAGCCAGAATCTGAACCTATGTTTATCCCCAGTGGTTTACTTCTACAACTTCTACATTTGCCTGAATAACTCCATTATTTTCCTTTTAAGAAAGGGCTAGGGAGTTCCCGTCGTGGCGCAGTGGTTAACGAATCCGACTAGGAACCATGAGGTTGCGGGTTCGGTCCCTGCCCTGGCTCAGTGGGTTAACGATCCGGCGTTGCCGTGAGCTGTGGTGTAGGTTGCAGACACGGCTCGGATCCCGCGTTGCTGTGGCTCTGGCGTAGGCCGGTGGCTACAGCTCCGATTCAACCCCTAGCCTGGGAACCTCCATATGCCGCGGGAGCGGCCGAAGAAATAGCAACAACAACAACAATAACAACAATAACAAAAAAAATTAAAATAAAATAGAGTTCTTTAAAAAAAAAAAAAAAAAGAAAGGGCTAGTAGCTCTACAAACAACTTTTTTTTGTTTTTGTTTTTCTCTTTGGGCCACACTCACGGCATGTGGAAGTTCCGGGGACCAGGGATCGAATCCGAGCCAGAGCTGCAATCTATGCCATGCCACTGCTGCAGCTACTCCAGATCCTTAACCCACTGCACCGGGCCAGGGATGGAACACACACCACTGCAGAGACAAGGCAGATCGTTAACCCACTGTGCCACAGCAGAAATTCCAACAACTTTCTCTTTAGATTGTGTGATAATGACGTTTGAGTCTTTCTAGGTAGGGAATCTGACATGATGCTCTATTCGATTGTCAGTAGATGCAATACTTTTCTACTAATTTGTATGTGAGCCATCAATTACAATACCTTTTGATCGGAAGGATTTTTTTTTTTTTTTTTTTTTAGAAAGTCAGAATTTCCAAGACTGACTGCTTTCAAAAATATGAGTTCTACTCTGTGAGGCTGGCTATGTGGCATGATATGCGCAACAGGGGTGTGACTCTGAATGAGATTTGTTTAACGTGGTCTTTGACATTTTAAGAAAGACTGGTGGGGCTGTCATTTCCTATTACACTTGTAAATGCAACCACAGGACACTGAACAATGGGCCACCCAAAAAATAAATAAAATTTCAAAAGTGCTGTCGGAGCATCTTAATAAGATCAAAGAGGTCTGTGGTATTTTTGCTGGGCTTGTGTTTTATGATATCAGAGTACTTCTGCCTTATTGATCATTCATCTGCACCTGTCAATATGGGTCAGATGTCACCAAGACCAAAAAAAAAAAAAAATGCTGATTACATGGCACCAACCAATTGATACAATCCATTCCATCTGCTGGGTGGCTCAGCGGCCATGGGCATTACATTTTCGTGTCTACTAGTTTGCTAATTTGCCCTTTAGTAAGTTTTATCTGCATGTGTAATTATGCTCTTATGATGGAGGTGACGGTGGCACCTGTTCTTTGACCATTGCTTCTGCTGACAATAAAGTCTGTGGTACAGATGCTGGTAGTCAGGCATTATACATGGGACGTGAACTCCTTTAGTAACAAACATGTATAAAAGGCTTTCTGTTATATTCAAAATGGCTCATTTGAAGATCTCTTTTCTGAAAATGTGCATTGCAGAGTTCAGCTGACTCTGACTCCATTGGAATAACTCACTGCACGGCCTTCGTAAGAAAGTTCACTGGGGCCCATTGTTTGGGATATTATTGACTTAACATTCATTAAGAGACTCATAAAAAACTTACTTCCTGCATGTTCAGGGCATAGTGTTTAAGCTGTAAATATGGCAATAGGGGTGTAAATATTGGCTTAAAACTCTTCTTTGAGTCATTTATTTCCTTTATCTTATTGTCTCTAAAGTGCCATTCTCAGCTATTTAGCCTGGCCCTTTCCCAGTCTCCAAATGCGCTCTCTGAATTCCCAGTGGCAGTTTTGTTGGGATGCTTCCCGATGGAGTCAGGGGGCCCTGAACTAGGATCATTTTTGTTCTCACTCTGTTCCAGACACTCCGCAGCAGCTGAACACGAAGACGGCGCTCCACTGGGATGAACTTTGATTCTTGGCAGAGGACAGCGATTTCACTGAGGGAATTCACTCTGCTTGAGGAGTCTCTAGTGTCTGCTGAGATCTCTCTGGAAACATACACTCAGAGGGGTCTTTGTGGAACAGTCCAGAAATAATCGTGGAAGCCAGGAGACCCCATCCCCCCTCCCAGGAAATGTCAGGTTGCCCTTTCTTTTAAGGACTCCCTAATTGATGCCCTAGTGTAAATAACTGCTATTTCCCAGCACTTTCTCATTTCCCTTTTACTTAGGAAAAACACACACACACACACACACACACAAAGGAAAAGTCAACCAAATCAAGACATAAATTCATTTTTACAGCTGAGTAAGCTTTGTCCTTGGTTGCTTTAAAAATGAAATAAATGGGAAAATATTTGTTAGAGGATAATAAACCCACCCAGTTATTTGCTGCTCTTCTCGGGCTGGGCTAAGATGGAAGTGGCTGGGTAAGACCACCTGTGTTTCTTGGTGCAAGCCCAGCAGAGCCTCAGAATTTGTATAGTTGGTTTCAGTCCAGCGACCTGGCTACATTCTTGGATCTCTTACTCAACATGAGGTATCAGGATCGCTGGAAACTTTAACAAAAACATCAACAACTGGAAGAGCCAGTTAGCCTAGGGTTTGACCCCCAGCCTGCACACCCTTACATCAATCTATCTCTAATCTTCTGGGAAATTAGTTCAGCTTTCAAGACAGGGGAAGGGGCAACGCGAGGGTACAGCTGCTCGACCTCCCGTAGGAGACGAAGAATCTGCGATCAGCCCAAAGCACATACTTAGGTGGGTGCCTTTTCATCTGCTTTCCACTTGGCTGAACGGATGCCTCCATAATAACTCTAAAAGCATCAAAGCAAAAGCAGCACACTCGGCAGCATTCCACGATGGACTCCAACAAAAGAAACATAACTCAAACTCATTTCAGAAGCAATTAATAAATTGCTACTCAGAAGCAGCTCCTCAAGGAAGTTTGCTCTTCTGCCCAATAATCGAAAACCATCCTGAAAACAGTAGCTGAGGGGGAAGGAAAAAGATAATAAATCTCATTTTCCACTTGTCCCTTCCGTATAATTCAAAATAATTTGGATACTTCCTGAAGTAGCTGTTTTAGATGCTTTTATCCAGGTTCCCAAAGGCCTACTTAGTTTAACTACCTTTATTTAAATAAGATGGTAGGGAGTTCCTGTTGTGGCTCAGCAGTAACGAACCTGACTAGTATCCATGAGGACATGGGTTTGATCCCTGGCCTTGCTCAGTGGGTTAAGGATCTGGCAGCGCTGTGAGCTGTGGTGTAGGTTGCAAATGCAGCTTGGATCCTATGTTGCTGTTGCTGTGGCACAGGCCGGTAGCTGAAGCTCCAGTACGAACCCTAGCTTGGGAACTTCTATATGTGAAGGTGTAACCCTAAAAAGAAAAAAAGTAATAAAACAAAATAAAATAAAAAGAATGGTAAAATGGCCATGCCAACTCTAAAAGTAGGCAGAGAGGGCTATGGATAAAGTCAGGATCAACTACTATGTCACTCAGCCTTGTCTTCAAGACCCAATCTTCCGGTTCTCATCCGTGTGATCTTGGGTGGATTCACCCCTTTCAGCCTCAAAATTCTCACATAGAAATGAAAATATAGGATAATGATCCTGGTTTCCACAGTGTGTTTCATGAACACACTGAGTGAGTAGATATGTGAAGAAAGATTTTTCCTTTTGCTTATGTTTCAGAGATGCTGTATCTAACAAAGTTAAAGGAGAATTTATGAGAGGATTGCTCACATCTTTTAATATGCTTACTACCATCACAATTCGAGAGGGAAATTATAATATGTAGCAATATCTAAACTTACTTGACTACAGGACTCTTGTTCATAGCATTATGAGAACAGTGTCATCTAAGGTGGCCTGCAGCTCTAAAATTCCATTTTTCAATCTGAAGTGGCTAATTAATTGCAAATTGGCAAGTATATCAAGGTCATCATCATGGCAATTATTAATCATCATCAAATGATGTGCTTACAGGTGGACGTGTGGGAACATGGAACAGAGCAGGCATATATAAAATCCTACTGCAGTGAGAGCATTTTTCTACTCTCCACTTCACCTCCGCACCCTTGAGGGACTGTGGTCTCTTGCACACAAGGTCTTGGTCAGAGAGATAAGGCTCCAGATTCACCATAATGTAAGCTGGTGTTACTCAGGTCACCCTATTATCGTCCTCGCCTTCCCTGTGAAACAAGCAATGGATTAGGTCTGCTTCTTTACTCATCAGTGTACCTACCACACATAGATCATTTCTTTTCCATAAAATAAAATGAATTTTATTATTTTAAAATATTTTAAAGCAATATCCTCAATTACAGCCTAATACTGTACCTAGAATAATTTCCTCCATCTCATATTCATGTTTGGCTGACCCATACTCTATATCAAATTTTCTAAATTTCTTTCTCTTCAGTGTGATTATAACTTAACATTGCAGGTTAGGAAAGCAAAAATGATCTTAAATGTGAGTAGCTGAATTGCCTTTCTAGCGATGATTCTGTAAGTGTGTTTTCATACCTCTGTTGTCTTTTCCCAAATTGCAAAAGGTATAAAGGGGATCTGTGATTACTTTATGTATATGATAATATTAGGTGAATTAAAACTTTAAGTGGTTTAATATTTTAATTAGAAACTTGAACATAAAGTTATAAGAATAAATGAGAAACGTGTTTCCTTGTCAATAATTATTCATCTACTTCACTTTTAATGATTAAATTCACGTGTGGTTGTGCCAAAGCTTATTTAATGCGTGGTAGCGGTGAAAATGCCCCTCTCAAATTTCCTGTCGCATGGAGAGGCACTGACTGATGGCTTCAGCTGCTGCTTTCTGAACCCACCACTGAATTTGAGCAAAGGTCTCTTTTCCCATAAGCACTCCTGAGAGACACAGAACTTCTTTGATAGGCACTTGGCTTGAAGACTCTCTCTTAACCTTGCCAAAACTGTTCAACTGAGCTGCTGAGACCCACCCAGACATCCTTCCCTTGCTCTTTCACAGGGGTAAGACCTGCATTGCGGTCTGATGGCTCTCCTTCCCTGTTTTCCTTCTCTGGCATTTACCCTCATAAATCTCTTGTATCACTCATGTTATCATGGCTTCTGGTTTTGGGAGTACCTGAGCTAACATCAACCAATTCTCCATTTTTGGACACTTCATTATTTCAAGTGTTTTTGTTTGTTTGTTTGTTTTTGTTTTTGTTTTTTTTTTTTTGCATGTTTGTTTTTAATAAATAGCCTTGCAATGAAACTTCTTGTAAGAACAGATAAATGGCCATGATTAACTAATTCTTTAGGATATAATCTTAGAGGTATAACTGTGGGTGGCATCGAAAGTATAGTTTTTAAGGGCTTTTGATGCACTTTGAAAAATTGCCCTCTCCAGAAGTGATTTCTGCTTATTTAACAACAGCAAATTCCTTTTTTCTTTTAGGTTGTTTACATGTATTTCTTAGTGATCCATGAGTGTAACATATTAAGGGAAATAAACTTAGTGAAACAATTTTAAAAGTTAGCAATTATTGACATCAATTATCCCAAATCAAATAACCATATTAAGTGAATTCCATCCACTGTTATAAAACTCAAACCTCCTCCATGGATACTCACACACTCTCACAATACCCTGAAAATATTGTACATGGTATTAACAGACTGAGCAAAGCAAAATAGAAAAATTCTTCTGGAAGAATTACTATGGAGACAATAATATTAAGGATTGCTGGTAAATCACCTTGGTAAACAGCTACCAGAACTGGTCAGAGATAGCAGAGGAATTTTGTGTGGGCATGTGCATTAGTTTACTTTCCAAAATAATCCCATCTGGGTGCATGAGAAATGTTCTCTCTGTTTCAACTCATTAGGAGACAAGGTTCAAGCAAACATGCTCATTGATTTAACATGCTAGAGCCATGAGAAATGAGTCATGCATTGCAATTTGCTTCACCAAGTTTGGAATGGAAGATGACCCACAGCATTTTCTGAGTTGCCCATTATCTTATAGCCTAGACAACCGTATATTACGGGCTGTGTCTAAATTGGGCACCCAAAGCAATTTAAACTTGCAGAATGGGAGAGAATGAATGGTCTCAAGTTCAACTCATATTTTAATTGATACTTTAACCATTGGAGTCAAGGAGATATTACTCATTGTAGGTAAAATAGCCCTGGACAAAGATATCTCATAGAATCCTTCGTTTATTATATTGAGTGTCAACATAAAAATAGCCTTTGAAAATGTACTTAAAATACATAATTTAGAAGCTGTACAGTTTTCCCCATATAAACAATGTTTATTTCCTGTTCATTTCTACATACTATGGACCACCTCTCAGATTCCCAATTGAATAACAAAAATCTTGCTAAGCCCATAATGGACTGTACAGGAGCTGTGAGGAGTTACAAAGAAGGCATGACTCCCCACCCTTAGGGTTTCCCTAGCTAGTAAAAAACATAAATGAAAATGCCTGAAAACCATTTAGGTCCATTTAAAAGCTCCAAAGTATCAATTTACTTTTAAAGGGCAGTAATAGAGAAAGGGAGCTTAACATTTGCATTACTGACTTGAGCAAAACAAAAGAAATGAAACCATGAGCCAATTAGAAGGGCCAATGAAAGATGCAGCCCTTCAGGATGCTACATATTCATTTTCCTGGAAAATGCCTGCTATTTTAATTTTTCAGCATCTCTCTTGAAGCAATAATCTGTGATGATTAGTGTGTTAAGATTTTTTCAACAGACCTCTCCATTTGACTCTGACTTCTGGCCCTTTACAATAGGATGGTATATTGTTGTTGTGTGTGTGTGTGACCATTTTAATTGTGCAGTGTACACTGCAGTTAGAATTCTTTTCAGCACTGGAATAATGACAATAATGCCTTTATTTTAAGTCAATTGTATGAAATAAACCTGTAAGCAAAACACCCAAATAGCGTGAACAATGTAAAATCTTCTATTTTTATATAATCAACCAAAACCACTTATTCACTTTTTTTTTTTTTTTTTTTTTTAGGGCTGCCGTGGTGGCACATGGAGGTTCCCAGGCCAGGGGTCAAATCGGAGCTACAGCTGCTGGCCTACACCACAGCCACAGCAATGCCAGATCCGAGCCGTGTCTGTGACCTACACCGCAGATCAGGGCAATGCCAGATCCTTAACCTACTCAGCAAGGCCAGGGATCGAACCCACGTCCTCATGGATCCTAGTTGGGTTCGTTAACCACTGAGCCACGACAGGAACTCCCCCAACCACATATATTGAGATATTTTTAAGGACCAAATGATTTAAAATAATATTTTCTCTATTTAAATTATAATGACAGAAATGTATTTATTTTTTATCAAAGCCAAGGAAGTTGGTGAACTAAGGACAAATGCAGGGCCCCAGCTGTTTGGCAGTTTTAATTGGCCATCAAGGATTGGATGAATCATTGTTCTCTTTCTGTCCTAAACTGTTAAATTGATATTTTCAGTGTGCAAAGGTAAAGATGGTCAGATCTATTCCCAAAATGAGTACATCTCAGGAAAAGAAAATGTGGCTTGTTGTGGCTGAATACTGGCCACTTGAAGATGCCCATCTTCCAATCCTCAGAACTGACTGTTACCTGACATGGCAGGGGGGAATGAAACTGGCAGGTGGAATTAAACTTGATAATCAATTGACCGTAAAATAATGAGACCTTCCTGAACTGTCTGCATGAGTCCAATGTAATCACAAGGGTCCTTAAATGGGGAAAAAGGAAGTGAAAGAGTCAGATCCAGAGAGAGGTTATCATGAGAAAGACTCCATGAGCCAAAGAAGGCAATTAGATTCTAGAAGCTGAGAAAGGCAAAGTCCTCAAAAGAATACAGCCTTGATTTCAGTCCAGTGAAAGCCATATCAAACATAATGTCCTCCAGAACTGTAAGATAATACATTTTTATTGTTGTAAGCCACTAAATTTGACGTCATTTGTTACAGGAAGGTAATACACTATGTGGCCATTCAGTCATCTAGGATTTTTCAAAGGTCAAGGTGTATGCATGTTGGAGTTTAAAAAAAAAAAAAAAAGGTGCATGCGTGCCTACGTGTGTATTAAATATGTGTGTACATGCATTAGATTTTGCATTATTAAATCGTGGTGCAGTGGTTAACGAATCTGACTAGGAACCACGAGGTTGCGGGTTCAATCCCTGGCCTTGCTCGGTGGGTAAAGGATCCGGCATTGCCGTGAGCTCAGACGTGGCTTGGATCCTGAGTTGCTGTGGCTGTGGTGTAGGCTGGCGGCTACAGCTCCGATTAGACTTCTAGCCTGGGAACCTCCATATGCTGCGGGAAGTGGCCCTAGAAAAGGAAAAAAAAAAAAAAATCTGAGTTTGTTTGTTTTTTATGGCTGCACCCATGGCATATGGAAGTTCACAGGCTAGAGATCCAATCAGAGCTGCAGCTGCCAGCCTATGCCACAGCCACAACAACACCAGAACCAAGCCCTGTCTGCAACCTATGCCAAAGCTCACAATGACGCTGGATCCTTAATCCACTGAGTGAAGCCAGGGATCAAACCCGCATCCTCATGGGTACTAATTAGATTCTTAGCCCACTGAGCCACAATTGGAACTCCTAAATATGAGTTTTTAAACATGACAATAGGCTAAACCCTCTAAACTCAGATAAAGTTCTCATGGATGGTTCTATTTAGGGGAATATCACTCAGTAGTAATATAAAAGTATTTGGAAAATCCTAAATCTTCAAAAGTAACTTGCTTCTATAAACTTTGCAAGGAGCTATATGATTAGAGATCCATCTCTGAGGAAAGTAAACTCTGATTCTTCCAGACTGAGTGTTTCAGGCAGGAAGCCACCAGAGGACATCCTCTAGGAAAAGGACAAAGAAAGCCTGATGCCCAGGAGAGGAGGGATCCAACACACTAAGGACAGAAGGAAATCCGCAGGATTACAGTAAAGAGAGATCCCAAGATGACAGTGGAGCACCAGGAAAGGAGAGGCCAGTCCACTCGAAAGAGGTCAATCATCTCCCATGGAGACATCTTCCAAAAGTGAAACCAACAAAATAATTGATGCACCAAGGGCGCAAGTTTGAGTTTGAATTCATGACAATTGCTAATTCTGTAAAAAGAAAAAAAGTGCAAAAAAGGACCAGCAATTACATTATACTATAGAATTCAGTGGCCAATGTTTTCCCAATCACAATAAGGCAACCCTGAAAAACAAATTAACCAAAGTTATGATATAATTATAGTAGGAGAATGGGGGACAGGAGGGGAAGGCCCTATGCCAGACATTGGATGCCAAGCTTATTACAAACTCTGACTTAGTAAAACTCACTGTTTCCTAGCCCCTGACAACTTATATCTTGTTCCAGTCTCTCTCTCTTTCTCCTTGTTTCTTGTCTTTGTTCTGGGGATGTTTCCTCCCTTTCTTCCATTTTCAAATCAGGGTGCAATAACTATTTGACAGATTTCTAAAAACAACCCAAAACCAAAACAACAACCAAGCATTGAAAATATAAGCTAGTGACAAGAAAACCAGCAGGTACATTTTGTATTATACTGCAGCTTCATAATATTGAACAATTTTGCAGCAGAAACAAAACAAACAGAATAAAAATTTTCTCTGCTCATCCAGAAGTACCATTTATGACTTTTAGATCTTTACACTAGGAGAAAGGTCCTTCTTACGAAATCATTCCCTTCCCGAAAACCAGAAAAAAAATTATTCGTAAAATAATGTTTATGCTTCCTTATCATCGTGATAGTCTATAAATCTGCTAGCAAGGAAATACTGTCTGCATGAAGGTGAATTCTCTGAGGAAACAGGGGTAACCTCCCATGTAGCCTCATTGACTGATGCAGGTATACTACATTCTGGCAAATAGGCAGGTGCACTAGGAGGAACTGAGGAGATTGAGTCTATGTAGGTATGAAATGAGATTCCAGGAGTAAAATATATAAAAAGCAAGAATAAGCAGCAAAAAAGGAAAAAACACTCAAAGACACTGTGCTATGAATTCTCTTCTAAGACACAGAGGTGCATAACTAAAGTAGCTCAGTGCATTTGCAGCATAGTAAGGAAAACAGCCCAAAGGCTACCTCTTCTTGAGTGCCCACCATATGCTAGGCACTATGAGACATTGTCTCAGACCCTCATGAGAACATTGCTAGGCAGGCCTTTCCATTCCCTTTCTTCAGTGAAGGCTGAGACTCGAACTGGTTAACCAAGTTGTCCAAGATCACCTGGATGTTACTACCAGAGCCGGGATCCAAACCTTGATCCATCAGGTAGATGGATTCAGAAGCCATCCCTCTCACCACCATTCCAAACTGCCTGTCAGTGTGTTAAATAGATGTTCCAAAAATGTTTGTCCAGAATTCCAGTCATGGCTCAGCAGATTAAAAACCCGACTAGGATCCATGAGGATGCAGGTGGGTTTGATAACTGGCCTTGCTCAGTGGGTTAAGGATCCAGTGTAGGTTGCAGATGAGGCTTGGATCTGGTGTGGCTGTGGCTGGGGTGTAGGCCAGCAGCTATAGCTCCAATTTGACCCCTAGCCTGGGGACTTGCATATGCCGCAGGTATGGCTATAAAAAGCAAGAAAAAAAGAAAGAAATGTTTGTCAAACTAATGAATAAATGCACAAAGTGGGTTCAGGAATAAAGGTCTCCAAAATATGAGATCACAACTATTAGAAGGAGGATATAAATATGCATAAGACTTGAGTAAGGACTTTTGTGTTCTTTGAAGAATGTACATCTGGAAGTGAGATTTAGTTGATGGATAGAAAAAGAAAAACGAGGTCTATTAGTAAAGAAACGTTGCTGGAGATGCACAACTATTATTTTGAAGAATTATGACCCTAGGGCCATAATGGAAGCCATCACAGGAATGCTGAAAGCAAACAGAAAATCATATTAATGGGAATTTTGAAACAAGAACAATAATCCTGACACCAAAAACATAGATTAATTGTTACATTCACTCTACTTCTTATTTCAATGATGTTATACTAGAGAAGACATGTGGCTCCTAGTTAACTCAAAGCTACATAAGAGTCTCAGATTCATTGAATTTTGTAAGGCTGAGCAATAGAATATGTATTTCAGCATCTTAAGTGAATTTAACAAATGGTAGTGATACTTATCTCTAAGGATATTAGGTACTAATAACATTGTTTATTCATGTAAGTGCCAAATGCTTTTTAGGGCTTACATTTGACTTAATACTACCCATAAATTCTCTTCTATAACACAAATCTCTACAGGTTAATTATATATCTTAGGTTGTTTCCTTGTTACCACTTTTACTTATCTTTAATTGGGTCTTTTTTTGTTGTTGTTTGAGAGTCCTGATCACTCTTAATGCATTCATTACCTTCTTTAATTAGGTTAGCTGACTGTGAAATCTACTGCATTATCAATTCCACAATCTCCCCTGTGCCTAATATCACCCTGATACTGCAATCCTTAAGTAGAATAAGGTATTATTCACCAAAAGTAGGTAATAAGCAGATTGCTGGGAAAAGATTGGTATAGGAATTTGGAAACCTTGCTTCTATTTCAAGCTCTGCCACAGACTGGATATGCCAAAAGTAGGCATGATGGAGTTCCCACTGAGGATCAGTTGGTTACGAACACTACTAGTATCCATGAGGATATGGGTTTGATCCCTAATCTCACTCAGTGGGTTAAGGATCCGGCATTGCCACAAGCTGCAGTGTAGGTCACAGATGAGGCTTGGATCTGGTGTTGCAGTCGTTGTGGCCTAAGCTGGCAGCTGCAGCTCTAATTTGACCCCTAGCCTGGGAACTTCCATATGCCACAGGTGTGAACCTAAAAAAAAAAAAAAAAAAAAAAAAAAATAGATAGTGACACTTGTGATGCAATGTCTTTAAAGAGATAACAGCTTGCTGCTCTTCTCTCCTTTTTTCTTACCTGCTAACAGGAATGCTTTTATGATGGCTGGCGCTAAAGCAGCCATCTTGTACCTTTCAGTGATCTTGGAAATGGAACATGAGAGCAAAACAGACAAAGCATAGATCCTACCTCTTGACTTTGATGTGTGAGAGAGGTAAATTTGACAGACAAATTTCTACCTTGTTTAAACCAAAAAAAAAGGAGTAGCTGTGTACATCCCCATTTACTCATGTCCTCTGTGCCTTTCCAGGATCTATAGGCCTGCAAGGGGGTAATGGAGAAGTGGTCAATGCCTAGTGGTCCTGGTGCCTTTAAATAGCCTCCATGATTATGGAGTAGGAAGAAGCAAGTACAGAAGTCATGGAAAGAACTTGATCTGAAGAATCAGGTTGATCTCAATTTGAATGCTAGATCCAGTCCTTTCTAAAAGTCACTCCACTTCCTAGAATCTCAACTTCCTCCTCTGACAAAGAAAGGGGGGAATATCTTCTACCCCATGAGATCAGAAGGATTTGAGGATAAGTAGATAGATGGTTAGACAGACAGACCTTCTCTAGTGCAACATCTAGTGTTCCAAAAAAAAAAAAAAAAAAACAACAAAAAACAGTGCTTTCAACTTTGTTGGGAACCTTTATTGGATTAGATCCCATATTTACTAAACTTAGAACCAAAAGTCATTTGAGATCTTAAACAAATACTGAGACTAGTATAGATATATCAAAGGTCTGAGACTAGCCAATTGTGTTATTATTAAGTCAATCAGAGATCAGGGCAGTAAATATTTATAGCAAACACAAGCAAGGGAAAGCTCTATTGTGTCTTAGAAGTGAAGAATGACTCATATATTCCTGCATGTTCAGGCAAAGTGGAGTTGAGAAAGAAATTGCTTTTGTTCACATTACTCAGCATGGCTTTGGGAAAGAGGTGAAAATGGGGGAAAGAAAGGGGCCTAGTTCAGCTAAGAATAGGCGGCGTTTCCAGGAATAAGGATTAAAGGAGAATAAGGAGTTGATTAACTCATCTGAAAAGACAACTCCTGGGGACTATAAAATAGAAAGAAAAATAAGGAACACCTGGATTTCTTTTCCTGGTGTGTTCTTGCACAATCTCGTTTTATCATTTACTCATTCATTTGTTCACTTATTTGGTCATTTTGAACAGGTACTTAGCAGGAACTACGCACTAGGCAATGAGTGCTGAGAACATAAGAGAGTGCTTTGTGGACCCCACAGTGTGGTGGGATAAACAATCTCTTGAGTGTATAATTATAAAAGGTAGATATATGCTATAAGAAAAGCCTCAGTTCACACCTCCATATAATAAGGGATTGGACTAGATAATTATGTGTCTCTTCCATCTCCAAATCTATGTTTGCAAGTGATAAAACTCACTTTGCCAATTTGCACTTTGCAATTTGGCAAAGGTCATCAAACTTTGCAATTTGGCAAAGGTCATCAAACACAGAACATTACCCATTTCCAACATTCAGCACATCTGACATACCTGAAGGGCTGGTTATTGCCTCTGCAGGCACTTGTATGTACACACTTGTCCCTGCAAGCCTGCAGACCTCATCACACACACACACATGCCTGGGAGTGGCACAGAGCACTCAGGGAAATGTGGACATTAGGAAATTATCCTGGGAGGTTATTATGGGACTAAGACCATGCATTAAGGTCAATATGCAAATAACTACATCAAGTAATTGCCCATATCTATGAGATAACAATACTAAGACATTATCCTGCAGGGACTAAATTTTTTAATCTTTTTCTGTCCAATGGTTGATTTTCTTTTAGCTCTATGAAACCAAGAAATTTTCACATCTTAAATATACAAACAAGTTCTTAGGATTGGGGAAAAAAAAAAACAAAAACAAAAACCTCAAGTAACTCAAAGCTGTTTAAATGCAAAAACTACCAGTATCTCCCCCTTTTTGTTTTGAGTCACTCATCTCAGATGTATTAGTCACATTCCTTAAGGCTGAACCTCGTTTTATTAACTTCTGAAAACATCTCTTTATATAAGGGTATCTGGAATTCTGCAAGAGCATTAGAACAAGACCAGTCTGTTCTTAACGTGACAAATTATACGGTTTCTATGTGAACATTGCCCTCCT
The DNA here is from genome assembly GCF_054392235.1 of Sus scrofa. NCBI lineage: Eukaryota > Metazoa > Chordata > Mammalia > Artiodactyla > Suidae > Sus > Sus scrofa. Next base: position 52,731,140 of record NC_139393.1, on the reverse strand, counting down.
TCTTTCAGAGTCAGAGAGCATGAGAGTTGAGATGAGTCATGGTTTCCCGACACTGGTGGAACTAGTTTACTTCTACAGACCCTTAAGCACCATCGGAGATGAACTCAATTCTTCCCAAGTGCAAGCAACTTTTGGAAGATCACGTTTCCAGATAAGCGATATATCATCAACATTATACAACCTCTACATACGTTTAGCAATAGAATTACATCAGTCAAAATCAGAAAAGGAGCTGAGAAAGCTATTGTGTCAACTCCCAGTGTTGTCCCCAGAAAAGTCAATATTTAAACTTTCCTACGTGAATCTTTATACATCAAAGCAGCCTGGCAATGTTCATCTTGGTGAAGAATATCAGCATCTTGATATTACAAACAGACATGTAGAGAAGTATTCAAATCACAAAGGAAGTCACAGATGGAAGCACCAATAGCTTCTGCCAATGCTCAGACCTCCTCTAAAGCTCAGGAGGCCAGGCTGCACTTCTCTACTTGATTGAAATATTGCCATTTTCCTCAGCACTCACAAATTCTAAAACTATCCTACGTGTTATTCTTTTTTGTTGATTGAGTGATTGCTTTTTATCTTTTTATGGCCACACCTGCGTCATGTGGAAGTTCCTAGGCTAGGGGTCAAATCAGACTGCAGCTGCCAGGTGTTCTTCTTTTTTAAAAAAGACCCAGGGTTTCAGAACCACAGTCCAACATATCTCAATATTTGCATATGCAAAAAGAGAATACATAGAGTGATAAGGAGAAAATAGATTTTACAGCTCCATAGAATTGTGTTAGGACGCTGCTACATCAATTTCTTAACTTTCCTCTGCCCAAATTTCTTCACCTGTCAAAAAAGATAATGAAGTCTATGAAGATTAAACAAGAGAATGCATTTAAACATGTTACTCCACAGATGTTGGTTACCATTCTCTTCCCTTCTTTGATCCTAATGGAGTTTTTCTTCGCAAAGATTAAGAATATATTTAATGTTTTCCCCAGAGAGTCAGAAGTAAACTAATTTTCCAAAGAAAATAATCACCATAAAGGCTCTAGATCAAAGACCCACCTATTTTTATAGTGGTTACCAAATTAAATTAATCAGGTTAGGCTTGGACTCGCTCCATAGCAAACACTGCCAACACTGCCCCCGGTGGAGACATCCCAGATTCTGTTGCAAATTCAGCACTCCTGGTGCTTGAGGCTAAGAGGATGGGTCATGGTGACAGGATGAGCTTTCTCCCACAGTCACCTCTAGCCTGTGCCATCCTCCCCAACCTCCTTGGCTTAGACAGTATGGAGGCAAAGCCTGGGACTTCAAAACAGTGACAGTAATGTCATCTTCTTCAAGTCCTTTCTGAAAAGAGGGATTGTATAAACACTGAAATAAATTGCAGAGTTGGGAGACAACCATAGAGAATTAAGAAAAGTGGAAAGAGTGTGAGTTTTAGAATCAGATATGCTCTCTGCCACTTCTTAGCTGTGTGCTTTCTAGGGAGGTTTTAAGCTCCCAGAGTCTTGGTTTCCTCATTGTCATGTGGAGCAACTGTATCACCTAAAGATGGGTTATGCTGAGGATGAAACGATAGAGTCTATGTGAAAGTGACTTGGCCAGGTTCTACAACCTGGGCCACTGCATAGATGTCAGTATTGTTCAAATGGGCAAGGATGCACAGACCCTAAAAGAGGATTTGCTCAGACATGTAAGTCAGAGAAAGACAAATATCATGTGGCATCACTTATATGTGGAATCTAAAAAAATGATACAAATGAACTTGTTTACAAAACAGAAACAGACTTGCAGACATAGTAAACAAATTTATGGTTACCAAAGGGGATAGCTAGGACAGGATATTGGGATAAATTAGGGGTTTGGGATGAACATACTACTATAAATAAATGAACAACAAGGACCTACTGTATTAGCACAGGGAACTATATTCAATATCTTTTAATGACCTATAATTGAAAAGACTCTGAAAGAGAATATATATATACATTCCTATACATGAATTGCTTTGTTCTACACCTGAAACTAACATAACATTGTAAATCAACTCTACTTCAATTTTTAAAAATTGCCGTACTTGAAATTTTAAGGTTACAAACAGCAAAGTTATGAAAGTTGCAGCAGCAGTAGTAGTAATAAGTTGAAAGAATGGACAAGGAGTTAGCTCACCAGCCTAATACTGATTCAGAATAAGAAAGTGCAGGAAATATGATATTTTCAATAATGGCATAAAGAAAGAGGAAATGAGACTTAAGGAAAGGCAAAGAACTTCATCCTTTAATAAACTGATTTGGATTTCAAAGTGAGTGATCCAAGACAAAGTACAGAAAACTGGAAGATTCATGTATTTAGTTAGACCTTTAATACCAGGAATTACCTACTTAAATTTTTTTACAATAACATTTATAGTGGGTTGCTTTCTTTTCTGGCTGTCAGTAGAAGAAAAAGTATCATTTTTGAAAATTTAAGTACCAAAGAGTATAAACAAGGAAATAACAAGCATCAAATGCATCTAGAGATATATCATTCGCTTGTCTATTTGTTTATTTATTCAATAAGCCAGGCACTGTTTGAAGTAGTGAAGTCCCAGTAATGAATGAAAACAAAGTCACCATCTCTCAGAGGGCTTCTGTTCTACTGAGGATGAAAAGAGTGAACAGGGAAAGTATAAATAAAGCCTTCCATGGTAAATGATGTTCTAAAAGATTGTTTGAGGAGATATGAAGAGGGAATTTGGGGGTAAGGCAGGGATGTCTTTTCACATGAGCGGTCAAGTGGAGAGATGGCACATAGGCAAAGCCTTCAGGAACTTATGGCACCAGCCACAAAGAACATTCCAGGTGGAGTTACGAGGAGGTGGAAGGCCCAGTGGAAAGGGAGAGTATTTGGGGAGTATTAAGAACACAGGGAGCTAGTGTGGCTGAAAGCAAAAGTTCAAGCAGAGTGGTAGAGAATGAATTCAGAGAGAGAGCAGAAATGCCGGTGAGGAAGGCCTTTGCAGACACACTCCAGAGATCTGGCTTTTAGTGTGGAGGCTTTGGGCAGAGGAGGGACAAGATCAGACCTATTTTAAAGGCTCACACTGGCTGTTGTACGGAGAAAAAGAGCTCAGAGGGAGGAAAGGCTGGTGATCCACAGTGATCCAGCGAGGGGCCCTGAGCCGGAGAAGAAGTTGGGGATGGTGGAAACTGGTCCAGATTCCAGACACCTTGAGAGGAGAGGTGAATGGATTGACTCTTGGGTTGATGGTGGGTATGAGAGCAAAGAGAAAGGAGTTGAGGAAAGATCCCAGATATTTGACCTAAACAACTGGAAGAATGGAATTTCCCTTCCTTGAGAAGAGGACTGCTAGAGGAGGATTAGAATTAGGGATTTGGGTCTGAGAAGAGAAACATTTGGATATAGATAAGTCAACTTCAAGATACCTATCAAGCATCCATGTAGAGATGATTGACAGACATCACAGATGCCTGTGAATACTATTTTTAAACTTCATTGGTAGAATGGAAGAGTCACTCATCTATTTTCGCACATTAGTTCCACATTTATCGTTATTATAGGTAATGCTTTAATAAAAATCCTTGTCAAGCTCACTATCTCTGTAAGAGACATGCCTAATTATAGGGTCAAAGGATACATATTAAGTTACACTCCAAAGGTCATGCCAATGTACAGTCTCACTGAGGTCTCAGAGTGTCTGACTGTACTTTTGCCCACAGAGGAGATTATCACTTTCAAGTCTTGTCAATTCTATAGCAAAAATTATCTATCTGTGCTTAACTTTTATTGACCTGATGTTTAGTGATACAAACTTTTCTTTATAAGGTTATGTGCCTTTGGAATTTTTCTTTTGTAAATTATACACTCACATCCTTCGCACTGATCACTTTTGAAGTTTACATTTGATATTGTAATAATGATTACTGTAATGATGGTAATAATTGCCAGAAATTGTGTGTGCAGGGCGCTAAGCAATGGATATGCGTTAATCTTCACAACTATATTATTAATACTGCGTTTACAGCTGAGAAGATTTAGGGTTTAAGCTTTAAGTTAAACACAACTAGTCAGTGCTTGAGCTGGGATTTCGACTTTCAACTTCCATCCCAGCCAACTCCATTGCCCCCGAAAGTAATCGTATTTAGTAATTTGAGAAGAGAGCAAGCTCAGAGCCCATAGAAAAATGTGAAATGTAAGATCTGAATTTACTCAGGTAAGAATTTACTAGGACAAATAAACACAGTGCAGAAATGTTATTTTAGCAATTCAACTACTCTAGTTAATTGCATATCTGTTAGGGGCAAAGGTTCACAGAAGATGCTGGTGAAACACAAAGGAGGGCTTGACAACCTCTTTTCTAGAAAGTGAGCATTAAGCCCGTCACCCCAAATAAGGCTGACCTATTTTCAGATGGAATATTCCCCTGGTTTTGAATTTACTTGATTTATATATAAATAACTTCTACATTTTTTTGGTCGTGCTGGTGACATGTGGAAGATCCCAGGCCAGGGATCGAACCCATACCATGACACTGACCTGAGCCACTGCAGTGACAACACCAGATCCTTAACCTGCTGCACCACAAAGGAACTCCTCTACACTTTGAAAAGAAATGTTGGTTCTGTTTTCGGTATAACTGTAACAACTCGTAGAGTTTGGAGGGAATTTATGCAAACTTTTTAGAAAGTTAATTTTGCATTCTATAGCCACAGCCTTAAAAGCATTTATGACTTTTTAAATTTACTTTTTAATTAAAATACAGTTGATTTACAATATTGTGTCAATTTCTGATGTATAGCAAGCATTTATTACTTTTGATCTTGTAATTACTTTTCAGAGAATGTATCTTAAAAATAAATAAATAAAAATGTTGGAAGGAAATATTGGATGTCTCAAAAGACACTTTTGAAGGATAATTTTTTTTTTCCTTAGAGTTGATGTCCTAAAGAAATAAAGGGTACTTAGAACTAGAATTAATTTTATTTTCCTAATGTCATAAAATATTTTTAGAAAGGATCGTGAGGTCCCCTCCCTCCTTCCCACAGCAAGCTTCTGACCCCCTTGGTTCTACCTTCCTAGGCAGATTTTCATTTCCCCAAATACAGAGAGAGCCACGATCTTGCCCAGGGAAGCTTCAGCTTCATTAGGATGACACTTGCACTTCAGGATCAAAGTTTCCCTTGAAGTAAGTAGAGGGTCATGCCTGTGGCAGTGAATCGGGGACAGCTCCTCAATGAGGAAGAATAGATCGAGGGATCAGGTGAGGCGTCCTGAGGGTTGTACAAGTTCTTTGCCAAAGCCTTGGGAAGATTCCATTTTCTCCAGGCTATGGGCACTGAGAGGAGCCAAGATAAGTCCATCTCAGAGTGAAGATGCACCAGAAAACTACAACCCTAAAAACCTGCATTGCTTAAAAAATGAACTAATAGATTGTTAGCAGATCCCAGTATTGATCATCAAAACTTTCAGGAGATATGAGTCTTAGACAAAACTCTTTTGGATGCAGGTGATAGTAACTCAATCTGACAGCCATTAACCACATTTGTTTTATATGCTTCCAGCTTCTCTGCCTCCCAGGAGGGATGTAGTCATGAGAAGGGCCTTGGCTCTCCCAGGATGAATTGTGGACTCAGCTCTAAAGCAGTTACTATTGCCTGTGGGTAGGTTAATTCGAACGCATCCTCTAGAGGGTAGGGCTCATGACTGCACTCCTACCTGGACCTTAAGAAGTGGGCAATGGGGGGTTCCCATTGTGGCTCAGTGGTTAATGAATCCAACTAGGAACCATGAGGTTGCGGGTTCGATCCCTGGCCTCGCTCAGAGGATCAAGGATCCAGAATTGCCGTAAGCTGTGGTATAGGTTGCAGACGCAGCTCAGACCCCAAGTTGCTGTGGCTGTGGCTGTGGCAGTGGCGTAGGCCAGCGGCTACAGCTCCAATTAGACCCCTAGCCTGGGAACCTCCATATGCTGCGGGTGAAGCCCTAGAAAAGAGAAAAAAAAAAAAAATAAGTGGGCAATGGGTGGTTCCCCAAGGAAGGCTTACAGGGCAGATAAGACACATGTGTCCACTCAAGTTTCCTTTCAAAATGATTGTCAACAGCCTTGTGGGAACTACGTTTGGATGGTCCTCATTTGTGAAATGATTCACACTGCTAGATTTAATCATTATTTCATAAAAAAAAATAAAACCATAATTTGCACTCCTGAAAAAAAGAAGAAAGAAAGAATAGTTGAAAATGATATGGGACAGGCAGGCTTGAAGTAAAGCAGGAACTTGGTTACAGCCCTGAAGGTTCATCAGGGACTCATTGAAAGATCTTGCTCTCTGCTTGGGAAGAAAAGGGACATGGATGATGTCATATCCTTCATAGCCTACTGGACTCACGCCTCTCCCAATATTCAAAAGAATACTTTTTAAAGACTACTTTTAAGAGTAATTTTTAAAAATGCTTTTTAAAGAGGTAATTGGATCTCAACAAGCTGTTAAAGGGATTTTAAAAAAAAGGCAACTGGGAACTCTTCCAGTCAATCATAAATCTATGGGAATTAATAATAATTACTATAAAAATAGTTACCATTTGATAAACTTTACTGTGTACCAGGCATCATGATAAACATTTCACATGGGTTATCTTTAATATTCACTCATAACTCTTTGAGGTAAATATTAGTTTTATCTCCATTTCGTAGGATAGACATCAAGTAATGTGCTCAGAATGATAGAGCTAGTAAATAATAGCACTGAGACACAATCCCAGATCCCTCTTGAAGCAGAGAGCAAGAACTTAATCATTATGCTGACTTTCCCTCTGAAATAGGCAAGAAGAGTTGTTAAAATTGTCTTTTATAGGTAAACCATACTATGTTATAGATAGATACTTTTTTGCATGTGTCTTTTTTTTTAGGGCTACACCCATGGCATATGAAAATTACCAGGCTAGGGGTCGAATCAGAGCTGCAGTTGCCAGCCTACACCACAGCCACAGCAACACCAGATCTGAGCTGTGTCTGGGACCTACACCACAGCTCACGGCAACGCCAGATCTTTAACCCACTGAACAAGGCCAGGGATTGAACCCGTGTTCTCATGGATACTAGTTAGATTCATTACCACTGATGGGGAGTCCCTAGATAGAAAATTAAATATATATCTATTTCCTCACTCCTATCGCCTTACTGTCTGAGTCATATTTTCTCTTCACCTCAGTTTTCTTATTTATTAATTTATCTGCTTCTATTTAGCAATTCCTTTTAAATCCTAAAGAGATAACATAAACAAATAAATGAAATAAACAATATATCCTTATATATATAGTTTGAAATTTTAAAGAGTTAAAAACTCAAAAACCCCTCGAAAAACCGAGAACAAGCATTCCCCGCCAAGTACAAAACTAGCTCTGTAACAAAATGCCTTGAGTACTTAATAACAGATTCCACATCTCAGTATTGAGCAGAGATAGGAGGTAGAGCATATAGCAGACCTAAAATGGTATCACCAATAACTTTCATTACCAACATCAAATCAATTCCTCCGTTTGGAAATTCCAAAGGCTTTAAATTAAAGAGAGCGATATCTGTGAAAGCTCTTCTGTCGAGAGACGTGATTAAGACTCTACTATACATCTAGCCACATGCACCCCTGAGAGCAGAGTGCCCACTCACTATGATTAGTTAGTGGGTCAGCCTGAATCATAAGAAAGAATGCACCTGACTGAATCACCAATTTCATTTCCTGTAGCACCTGGTTTTTCTTGGACCATGGCCATTCACAAACCTCCCCAGCCAAGGCCTGTTTAGTTTATGAAATCTGATAAGGATATGGCTAGAGGGAACATGGTAGTGCAATTCACTAGAGTGCTGGTCCCAGAATCAGGAAATCCATTACTATCTGAAATCCATACACAAATGTCTATACAGTTTTATGATGTATGGCGACAGACGTTCCCAGGCATCTAGACAAGGCATGCAGGAAACTGCTAATATATGTCTAAGTAAATACTGAGGCTGGGATATTTCCAAATGATTGAGGTACAAAGTGTCTGATTAATGTGCCCCCTGAACTCGTGAGTCATCTGTCACACCAGCGTTCTGGCAAGAGAGAAATCCTACTTGCTAGATAGCCCCAGAGCCTCTCAGAGCCTCCTTTTCATAAGTCTTGACCCAATCTCCTCACTTCCACTCTCTAGGACTAGTAAGGAAGGTTTCATCTGTATAAGCTGGAATAGAACAGTCACTTGAGTGAAAGTCATTTTTGTAGTATCTACTGTGACTTTTTTTATTTTTTATTGAAGTATAGTTGATTTACAATGTTCAGCTATACAGCAAAGTAATTCAGTTATATATATAATATATATATAAATATATATTGTTTTTCAGATTCTTGGGTTATTACAAGATACTATAGTTTTTCAGATTCAGATAATATGTATTGTTTTTCAGATTCTTTTCAGATTCTTGAGTTATTATGTTATAGTTTTCTGTGTTATGTAGTAGGTCCTGGTTTTTATCAGTTTTTTATGTAGTAGTGTGTATCTGTTAATCCCAAACTCCTAATTTATCCCTCCCCTTTGGTAACCATAATGCTGCTTTCTATGTCTGTGGGTCTATGTCTGTTGTGCAAGTAAGCTAATTTTATCATTTTTTTAGATTCCACATATAAGTGATATCCTATATTTGCCTTTCTTTGTCTGACTTACACGAATGAAAATATTTTTAAATCATATTTTTGTTTCTGCTTGAGGAAGGCAAGTAATGAGAAAGAGAAAAAAAGAGAAAGTGCTAGAATCCTCTACATGCTTAGATTTACCTTAGTGAATATACCAAGCTATGAAACCTAAAGATTCAGAGCAATAATGTCAGCATGCCAAGAGCCCAGCCATCTCTCCTGAGTGGATTTGCATTAATTCAGTTTGTAGGGACTGTTCTAGAGGTCATTGACAATGAAAAACTTAACTGTTGGGAAAATTGGACGGATGGAGTTGACAGATCAGTGCACCTTCTCCCAGAATCCAGCGATGTGGGGAGCAGGAACCTCTGAAGGTGCTGGTGGGCACAGGTATAATCCACATGAGGACAGAGAGATTTCTCTCTTCTTCTTCTTCTTTTTTTTTTTTTTTTTTTTTTGTCATTTTAGGGCTGCATCCACTGCGTATGGAAGTCCCCAAGCTAGGGGTTGAATCGGAGCTGTAGCCACCGGCCTATGCCACAGCAAAGCCAGATTTGAGCCGCTTCTGCAACCTACACCACAGCTCACAGCAATGCCAGATCCTTCACCCACTGAGCGAGGCCAGGGATTGAACCCACATCCCCATGGATTGAACATGCAACTTCATGGATACTAGTCAGGTTTGTTACCGCTGAGCTATGACAGGAACTCCCTGAGAGAATCTTAATATCAGAAGACACTCAACCAAGAGGGGAGAGTCTTGCCAAGTCATTGCCCTGATTATTTTGTCTTCTGTGATTTGGCCTTTCTAAACCTCTATAGTTGATGAACCTTGTTCTATTCATAGAGGCTTCCTCCAAGCCAGGATAGGAAGCAAATATTCCCATACCCTGCATCATAAAGTTACACTCACACGCTCATTCTCCTTTCTGATATTCCTCAGTCTATCCCGAGTGTCAGTTGTTCCCAAACTCTCCATTCACCACATATAGATGGCTAATCAGATCCACTGAGTAAGGATTTTCCAATTTTAATGTCAAGAAAAGTTAACAAAAATTAAAAATAGGAAGTTCCCATCATGGCACAGCAGTAACGAATCAGACTAGTATCCATGAGGATGCAGGTTTGATCCCTGGCCTCTCTCAGTGGGTTAAGGATCTGGCGTTGCCATGAGCTGTGGTTGGGTTAGGCCACAGATGCAGCTCAGATCTGGTGTGGCTGTGGATGTGGCTGTGGCTGTGGCATGGTCTCGGAGCTGCAGCTATGATTTGACTCCTGGCCTGGAAACTTCCATATGCCATGGGTGCAGCCCTAAAAAGCCAAAAAAATAAAATAAAATAAAATAAGAAAAATAATAATTAAAAATAAAATAAGGGCTATCTTATTTCTAAAATTGTGAGGAATCTCTCACCATCACCCCCAGATATTAACATCAGCTTTTAATTTCAATCTAAGACCTACCAGATTTCCTGTGTGGCTTAGTGGGTTAAGTATCTGGCTTTGTCACTGTAGTGGCTCAGGTCAGATCCCAGGAACTTTTGTATGCCACAGGAGCAGCCCAAAAAAAAAAAAAAAGAAAAAAAGAAAAAGAAAAAGAAAAGAAAGCAAGAAAATAAGTAAATAAATAAATAAAAATAAACTAAAAAGGCCTGCCATCAAAAAACTGCCCAAAAGTAACTAAATTGTCCATCTCAGACAAATTTATCTTAAGTATTGTACTTATTATAACATGAATTATTTTTTGCCTACATACACACAACTGACACAAATTTCCGCAAAAAATGGAAAGTGATGATTATGTCCTTTGTTACTCAAATTAACTAATTAGGCTAAAAAAATGAGTATTGGACCAGAATCCTCCAAGGTGTTCTCAAGGCTTTGACTATAACATTGCAGCTCTGCTTGAAAGCAGATTTCCAAAATCTTCACGCAGGAACGACAACTACATTGCTAAATGGCCATGCCTGATTGTTCTGTCTGCTTCTCTTCCTGTTTTGTGGATGAATCTTATTTGTGCAAGCAGGGCATTTAAGCACTCGACGAGACCTAAAGAAATTCGCTTAAGCCTCTGCGTCAACCCAACACCACATCAGATTACCCAGGGCTTACCTCTTCAATTCTTAAAGATTTTCTGAAGCAAAGACCCACAATTTTCCTCCCTAGTAAGTTCTAGAGTTTAATCAAGAAGTTCTTTCTTGTGTGTAAACATAAGCTTTCTTGCGGCAACTTAAGCCCATTGCTATTTCTGATCTCTATTGAAATAGAGAACAAATACTTAGTTCTTTAATAAATAACATTCCGTAGATTTGAAAACACTTAAGTTATCCCTAATTGCTTTTCTCCCCCAGATTAAATTCCCCGCAGTCCTTTAATTTTTCTTCATCTCTTCTACTCCCCAAGATTTTAACTATATTTGTTTCTCCCTGAGTGCTTAACAAATTTTGTAAATCCCGTGTAAAATATAGAGTGATCCCACCAAACTTAAAATGGTGTAATAAATCTCCAATAATTTCCCCCAATAAATATTTTATTCCATCTCACATTTCATTAAATTTTGACCATACCTTCTAATATGTTGATTTAGGGAGGAAAAGAAATTGTATGTGGCTGGCTCTGTCTCTTGTTCATCTTCACTGTGGGGGTTACAGCTGCTCAGACCTGTTCTCTAATAGTTCCCCTTGACCTTAGTCTATTTACCTTACTCAGTCAGGAATCACCAATCAACCCAAAGTACTTGTCCCACCCTTCGACCTAAATCCAAGTTCTTCCAATGAGTCTGAAGTCTTTGCCTCAACAGTTGGTGCTAAATCAATTGTGTAGTACACACCAAGTCTCTTCTTTATAATCTCTGTGAACATTTCCATCAGCAGCTTCAACATAGTGAACATATTATTACTACCGTAAGATAGGCTTCACATCAGGAGTGAATAGTGATTTTAACAATTGGGTTCACTGCCTACACTGTTGGTGGGAATACAGATTGGAGCAGCCACTATGGAAAACCATATGGAGATTCCTCAAAAAACTAAAAATAGAGTTGGTATATGATCCAGCAAACCCACTCCTGGGCATATACCCAGAAAAGAGGAAAACTCTAATTTGAAAAGGTGTACGTACCCTAATGTTCATGGAAGAATTATTTACAGTAGCCAAGACATGGAAGCAACCTAAAAGTCCATCGACAGATGAATAAAGAAGATGTGGTATAAAGATAGACAGTAGAATATTAGCCATAAAAAATAATCAACTATTGCCATTTGCAGCAACATGGATGGACCTAGAGATGATCATATTAAGTAAAGCAAGTCAGACAAAGACAAATATCATAGGACATAATTTATATGTGGAATCTAAAAAAATGATACAAGTGAGCTTATTTATAAAAAAGAAATAGACTCATAGACATAGAAAATAAACTTACGGTTATCAAAGGAGATAGCAGGGGATGGGGATAAATTAGGGGCTTGGGATGAATGGTTACGCACTACTACAAATAAAATAAACAAGGACCTACTGCATAGCACAGGGTACTACCTTCAATATCTTCTGATAAACTATAATGGAAAAGAATCTGAAAAGGAATATACATATGTATATACATATATATGTGTGTATGTATATATACATATGTGTATATGTGTGTATATATGTATACAGATATAGGTGTATATGTGTGTGTGTGTATATATATATGTATATGCATGTGTGTGTCTATAAAACAGAATCACTTTACTATACACCTGAAACTAACACATCATGAATAAACTATACTTCAATAAAAATAAATGAATTTAAAAAATAAAAATAAAATATGAAAAGAAAAACCCCATTCAGTTTCATAGAGAAGCTCGAAATTAGAAATTTGTAAGCAATAGCAAGGAGATGCTTAGGAATGGTCCTCAAAATTACAAGGAAAAGAAAAAGAGAAATGCTCCATGGTCATCACCATCTGTGGGGAACTGTTGTTATCTTTCCTTAAAATTCTTACAAAGACTGCATGAAGCTAAGGGATTGGGGAATGATTCAGAATCCAGCGGAAGGTGGAAAAAGGCTAAATTCCATTTAATTCAACCAGCAAGTCATCATCAGTAAATAAGACCCCAACACACGTTCTTGGTTCCTTCGGCTGTCTCTCCCTCACACAGTCACATGCTGAGAAGCTACCCACCTTAGTGCAGCAGAGCATGGGTATCAGGGTTCGGACAGTCAGTGCTCTGCATCTGAGTCTGCCTCTTGAAGACATCGGCAACAAAGGTGTGTCATCTTCAGCTTCTTCATCCATTCGCTTCCTTTAAAAAAAAAAAATCTATCTCACAAATATCTATTCAAGCCAAGCATTTCTGTAAGCTCATTACAAACATCAGTTCATTTTTCTGATGAGGTAGAAGCTATTCCAAACCCTGCTGTACAGGCAGGGAGACAGAGACCTAGGGAGAGGAAATGAATTGCCCAAAGTCCACACACTTAGAAAATGGCAGATTCAGACTCTGAGCCCAGGTGGCCTGGATTCAGGGTCTGTGGTTACCTGGGGTGGTCAACAGAATTAATGAAAATGACTTTCGGTTGCCTGGCAAATAATGAATATCCAATAAATGATAAGGTTTGTGTGTATGTGCATGGTGGCTGAGGCAGTGGTAATTGTGTTTCTAATGTTGGCTATTAGCTTGACTTCCCATGGTGTGGTAGGAAGTGTCTTCTCAGATCAGTAGGTGGAGCTCTTTCCTCTGATTCTACTTTAACCCCCTCCCCAACCACCTCCCCACCATCATGTTGTGAGGTTCTTGGCTAAGCCGATGTGTCAAATATTAAACTGAGACTCCATCCATGCGCCATCAAAAAAAATATATACCAAAAATCTATGATAAACATGTCTGTATTTTATCGAACTGTACCTGTAAAGAATCTACGCAGTCTAATAATGCTCATTTTGGTTGCATAAAGTTAATTTTATTTGTTATGTGAAGATTTGTTGAGAACAGCAGATAAAATGCACTCTGCCGTGGACATAAGAGCTATCAAAATACTCAGCTTATGGTCATAACATTTTATACTTCATTCAGTTCAAGCTGTATTCATATAAATTTACAACAACTCTGAGTAAGGTGGTTCTAAAATAATTAGACCCATTTAGCAGATCCAAAGAGTGAGTCTGGAGACATTAGAGGAAGGTCATTAGGAAAAATTATTATTTGGACATAGGATTTGGGCCACTTTCTCTTGTGCTTTCTCCACTGTTATGTGGTGGCTGTCACTGATGCTTTGAAAATAACCATCATGTCCCTCTTTCCTCCTGTGCTATTGAAACACAGTGTAGCTATGTCGAGAGGCAATACAACTCAGTGATAAAGCACACTAGATTTGAATCTGGTTTCTACCACTTATCAGCTATCAGAGCTTGCACAATTCACCTCCTTCTCTGTGCACTGGTTTGGTTAAATGGGGATAGTGATTGGATCCACCCCACTGACTTGTTGAGGGCAGTAAACAACACGACCCAGGAAAAGCATTTAGCGCAGCTCCTGACTCTTAGAGAGCATGTAACGATACATAAGCATCCATAGATTCTTTTTATCCCCTTCCTCCTTCTCTTGTTCTTTTCATCCGACAAACATGTACGGAGGACGTGTGTAGAACAAGTAACTAATGATGGAAACACCAGAAATAGGAGACCCAAAGTTAGGTTAGGGTTAGGGTTAGGGTTAGGGTTAGTTGTAAGTGACACTTACAACATGAGGCTTACAACGTTGTAAGTGAGGCTTCAGCTACCAGCTACACTAGTAGCTAAAGAAGAGAGCCTTTCTGCACAGCCATCAGGGAGCTCAGTGAGCAGAGAGCTACTGTCACTGATGGGTTCATCTTTTATCATCCCCAGGGGAGGTAATCATTCATTCATTCAACCAAAATTTATTGAGCACTTACTCTGTTCAGTGCACAATGCTAAGGGCTGAGGAGATTAAAAATGAAGGTGAATTAGACATGGATTTCACCTGTGAAAAACAAAATCTTAATTTAGGAAACAAGAAAACAAATCAATGATGGAGGACGGAGAATACATGCCACAGAAGAAGGGGCAAAATTCTTTCATGGAGCAGTTCATTCATGCCATTAGTACAGAATCATTCAACGTTTATTAATCACGAAGGAGTTTGCGTGCTAGAGTCACATTTTAAAAATTTTATATGAGCATAACAGATTGTCCAGAAAGAGAAACTGGGTGAGTGAGATGAAATGTATTTTTTCCTTGTTTTCGTTGTAATAGTATTATAATAAAATAATTTAATTAGAGAAAGTTTTACTGGAAGAAAGGAAGCTCAAATTGTCCTTCAGGAAGGGAAGTTTAGAGGAAAGAAAATGAATGGAGCAGTCAGGAGATTTTCCTTGACCATGAATAATTCACTTAACAACTTCAGTTTGTTGTCTATAACGTGGGGGTGATAATAACTGTATTGCTTTAATCACAAGGATGCCAAAGAGATGTGGTGAAAATAGTCAATGGAAAGTTTTATAGATTCTACTGAAAGTGGGAGATAATATAAACCAATGCTATTGATTGGATAATGCAGAAAGAGAAACAGACTCCCAGACATAGAGAATGACTTGTGGCTTCCAAGGGGGAAGGAATGGATTGAGTTGGGGATTAATAGATGCAAACCACGGAGTTCCTGTCGTGGCACAGTGGTTAACGAATTCGACTAGGAACCATGAGGTTGCGGGTTTGATCCCTGGCCTTGCTCAGTGGGTTAAGGATCCGGCGTTGCCATGAGCTGTGGTGTAGGTTGCAGACGCGGCTCAGATCCCGCGTTGCTGTGGCTCTGGCATAGGCTGGAAGCTACAGCTCAGATTAGACCCCTAGCCTGGGAACCTCCATATGCCGCAGGAACAGCCCAAGAAATGGCAAAAAGAAAAAAAAAAATAGATGCAAACTTTTATATATAGAATGAATAAATAACAAGGTCCTACTGTGTAGCACATTCACTATCCTGTGATAAAACCTAATGAAAAAGAATATGAAAAAGAATGCATATATATATATATATATATATATGTATAACTGAATCACTTAGCTGTATAGCAGAAATTAACACAATATTGTAAATCAACTCTACTTCAATTAAATCAATTTTTAAAAAACACATGCAAAAAAAATGATGTAAGACTGGAGTTTCCATTGTGGCTTTGTTTAAGGACCCGACATTGTCTCTGTGAGGATGTGGGTTTGATCTCTGGCCTTGTCCAGTGGGTTAAGGATCACGCATTGCTGCCACCTGTGGCGTAGGTTGCAGATGTGTCTTGGAGCCGGTGTTGCAGTGGCTGTGCCATAGGCACAGCTGCGGCTTCAGTTTGACCTCTAGCCTAGGAAGTTCCATATGCCAGAGGTGTGGTCATAAAAAGAAAACACAAAATGTTGTAAGGCTTTTGTTCATGACTCCATAGAAGCACATATTCTGTGTTGGCATCTAATGGTGAACACTACTCAGAGCAAGCCCCTTGGGTTCTTTTTCCAGATCCTCTCAGCCCTCAGACCATGCCTTAGACACAATAAAGATTCAGTTATTGTCATTGATAGAATGGCTCTCAGAAGTTACTGTAATTTTCAGGATCTTTGGCAAAGAAACTTTAAAATTTCCACTACATATAGATGTATATTTGAACGCTATTCCAGTTTGAAATAACTAAGTTACCAGCTATTCACTCCATTCCCTTATCTGAGTATTTGTTGGCATCACACTGTCCTCTATCCTTTTTTTCCCTGACTACAGAACACAATATATTGAACAGTATATAATTCTAAACAGTCATAATTTCAAATGCCTAAATCAATGGCCTGAAAACTCACCTTGATTTAACTCTCATTTGCTTTTCCCAGTGACTTAGGTTAGGCTAACAATGGTTCAGGTTCAGGTTCACACATGAACATCCCAATTTCTTTCTCTAACAAATGAAGCTAGCTCAAATCCTCTATTGAGTTTGAAAAGATATTGTGAGAATTCCATTTCAACTCTGCTGTTAAACTCTTTGGTTTTATCGGATGGGTGGAAGATGTAAAAACATAAACTATGATAACCACCAATTAAAACTTTGCCTCTAGGTATACATATCAATCAGCTCTAGGGAAGAATTAAGAAAAATGTTCACAGTCTCAACTTTCCTATCTCAATGTTCTCTTTCTAACCCCCATTTATATATAGACCTAGAATATTTTTCTATAGACCCCTTACTCATTTTATGTGGAAGTCAAGAGCCTAGACAAGGAAAGGAAGATAAGAGCCTGATCGAGGAAAAATCTGTAGAAAAAAGCATTTGTACTTATAAAACATGAGAATAAAATGGTATATTGATATCTTTCTTTAAGCATTTGAAATGCTTTGATTCTTGTGCTAAATGTCATTATTAACTGTTTATTATGCAGTCTGCCCTCTGCATCTGCAGATGCAGAACCCACAGATATGGATGATCAAGTGCATCACACCATTTTATATGAGGGACTTGAGCACTGGAGGATTTGGGCATGGGGGGCGGGTTCTGGAACCAATCTCCCTCAGCTATCTAGGGAGGACTGTACTTCAAGAAAAAGATAAGTACCCTCCTACACTCTTAGTGGGAATGTAAGCTGGTCCAACCACTGTGGAGGACAGTATGGAGGTTCCTTAAAAAAACAAATATAGAACTACCATATGACCCAGCAATCCCACTCTTGGGCATATATTTGGAGAATGTCATAATTTCAAAAGATACATGCATCCTGATGTTCACTGTAGCACTCTTTACAATAGCCAAGACATGGAAGCAAGGAATTCCTGTCATAGCTCAGTGGGAAAGAGCCCAACGAGTATCCATGAGGATGCAGGTTTGATCCCTGACCTCACTCAGTGAGTTAAGGATCCGGCATTGCCATGGGCTGTGGTGTAGGTCACAGACACGGCTCAGATCTGGTGTTGCTGTTGCTGTTCCTGTGCATAGGCTGGTGACTGTAGCTCCAATGTGACCCCTACCCTGGGAACTTCCCTATGCTGCAGGTGAAGCCCTAAAAAAAAACAAAAAAAGACATGGAAGCAGCCTAAATGTCCTTCAACAGAGGATGGGGAAAAGAAGATGTGGTACCTATGTCAATGGAACATTAGCTTTAAAAAAGCGTGAAATGATGCCACTTATAGCAACATGTATGGGCCTAGAAGTTATCATACTAAGTATTAAAGTAAATCAGACAAAGATACATATCATATGAGATCACTAATATGTGAGATCCAATAGAACTTAACAAAATAGAAACAGACTCAAAGATTTCAAAACCAAATTTATGTTTACCAAAGGGGAAATGTGGAGGGGGGTGGAGGTGGGGGAGGAATGCATTGATTGTATGTATATCACTACTATATATAAAATAGATGGATAACAACGATCTACCCTATAGCACAGGTAAATTTATATGGGAAAAGAATCTGAAAAGGAATGGGCATAGGTATTTGTATAACTGATTTTACTTTATGCCTGAAATTAATGCAACTTTTTGAGTCAACTATATTCAATAAAGTTTTCTTTAAAAAGAAGGTAAAAATAAGAGCTGCATGTTAAAATTTTAGAATTCTCCTAATAGAACAAAGCATTTAACTAAAGCAGAGGATGCTGATTTGATTTAGAAAAGCTAAACTGTCCTGCAGTGATCCCTTTAAGTTGTTATGAGGTATTAACAAGAAACTTGGTGTAGCTCACACCTATGTGAGCGAGTGTTCTTGCTCACAGGACTAGTTTGGGGCCCTAAAGGAAAGAAGAAACTTGTTTCTTCTCCTTATCTTGTTAATATTCAACCCACAGTACAAATTCCACTTACAACCTTTCAAAGACGCTAGTTCCACAGAGAGGTAAACAGAGAAATGGAGAGCTCTGTGGTTAATTTCCTATACAAATAATAACAGGGAATCATTTTCATATGATGAACTTATGTGTGCCAAGAAAACATGATGTAAAGGTGGCAGATAAATATCAGTAACAGCAAAGAAGACTAGAGGTGAGTATTTTCAGAATCAGAATCAGAATCAGAGCCCAGTACAATCTCCCTAGGTCGGCAACACCTACCATTGAAGTTGAGGACATAGGAAGAGTACTGTAAGACTCAGGGAAAGTCTTTAATTGCCCCACCACCACCCCACCCCCATGCTCCAGAACTTACCTGTTCTATCTCAATAATAGGATATGTCTATTTCACCAGCTTACAGGGATCTCTGAAGAATTGTTCAAATTCATCACCAGCTTGAGTTAAAAACACCATAAAAATGGAAAGTGTTATTATATTACAAGATATATTTGATACAGAGGATTTCATTTTAGACCTTTTTCTTTAAAAAAAAAAAAAAGAAAGAAAGAAAGAAAAAAGTAAACTAGATGATCCAAAGTGTATATTTGTGTGCTAACTTCTGCATGAAGGAAGGCTCTATAAAAGAAGAGAAGAAAAAATCTTTAGGAGTTCCCTGGTGGCTCAGCAGGTTAGGGATCCAGTGTTGTCACTACTATGGCTTAGGTCATTGCTGTGGTGCAGGTTTGATCCCTGACCCTGGAACTTCTGCATGCTGTGGGCATAGTAAAAAACAAACAAACAAACAAAAAAACCCCAAAAAAACCCAAAACAAAACAAAAAAACTTTGAAGCTCACTCAAGCATTCTTGTTTTATTTGGTGGTCCCTGTTTAATTAAAGAATTGTAGTTGTAGAATGTAGAGACTTAAAATACATAAAAATGCTAAAACCCTTAGTTATCCATGATAGTTACAAATCAATGAGTGCTTTTAATTAGATGTTCTTGCTCACTGAGGGTTACAGTATGTTTTACCTGTGGTTGCCAACTTTTATCATAAATAAAAATACACAGTGGTAAAACCTTGATGGGGATATTTCAGTTTCTGAAAACTCAGCACTTTGGGATCTTCAATACCTCAGTGTCCTTATGATAAGTAAAAGTCCTAGTTGTCTGGATTCATATAGCCATTTCCATTTTCTAGATTTGCTGTATCATTATAATGGTGAAATAGCTGTTTAGAAGATATCAAACAAAAGAGTGTAATCTATTTTAGAGAGAAAGAAAAACATAAGTTTGTATATTGAATGGGAGGGGTTTTCATCACTACTGACCTGATGACATGCTCCGGACATTTTTAAGTTTTCATTTAAAAATCCTTACTATCAGCTTGCTTATATTTCATTTGTCTTTGTAAATGATGATTTCAGAAAAATCATCACTAAATGATATTAGTGGTTGACAAAATAATCTCTGGTTACCAAGATCCTGATTAACAGATTAAAATTCCAGGTTCTAAAGAAGTAAAAAGAGAGGCAGTGGGGATTCCAGGCCTCTGTCTTCCAGGAACTCGTCATGGGATCTTGAATGAATCCCTTTAAAGGCTCTGAAAAAAATCAGATTTCTCACAAATTAAAATAGGAAGATCAACAAAAGTGACCTCCTTAGAACTTCCACAACCTATGATTTTATGACAGTTAGGGTGGAGAAAAACATCCCTGAAAGTTTTTTAAAATGGAATTCAGTGGGAGGATGGATCAATTAAGATCAGGAGCCTGGATTGTAGTTAGTGATGTCACTAACCAGCTGAGTGAGCCCAATTAAACCCTTTCTGAAATAGGAGGAAGTATAAAGAAATGAAAGTAGGGTTTTAAAAGCTGAGTGATTTCATGCAAGCCTCATTAACATTTCTGGATCTCAATTTTCTCATCTGAAATATGAAAGTGGTTGACAAAGTAATCTCTGGAATCTTCTGGCTCTAAATTTAACTGTTTCTCTATCATGTTATGAGAATGTTTGGCCATTTCCATTTTCTAGATTTGCTACATTATTATGAGGGTTAAATAGCTATTTTCTAACTAATCATTGAGAAGATTGATTAATTAGCAGTGGACAATTTCTAATCTGGCTATCTGTGACTCATCAAAATAATTAATATGGTCCAGGTGTTCATTGCCAGGATAACGAAATCTTATTGATGAGCCATTTCATTTACATATATTTATTGAGTTTTATTCAATAAATATTCATTGAGTTTCTCTGTATTTGTGAGTGATGACTAAATCTTTTGACTAAAAGATATTCCACTTTAAAAAGCAAAAACATCTTCTCTGTGCTTCTTTAACTTAAAATTGTGGCCATGGGTACTTACCTCCATTACAGAAAGGCTTTGATGATTCATAACATTTGTAAGGTGCATTGAGGTCCTTGATGGAAGGTGCTCCATTTGTTGCAGAGTGTAATTAATGTTATGAGTTTACCAAAAGAAACATAAGAGTCATTGTTAAAGAGCATCATGGGGGCTGTCTTGTTCTTTAGTCATAAGACACCTCTGAAGTTGGAGGAAGGTAATAATTTATAATGGTTACTAAAAGTAACCTGGACATGAAAAGAGTTAGTTGTTTTTAAACTCAACACAGTCTTTTTATTAATTAGAGGAGCAACCATGGCAATGTTTTCAACATGTTTTATTTTTGAATTAATAAGAAAAACAATTAAAGACCACGCTCTAGAGGGAGGGTTGAATTCTATGTACGCTAAAGAAGGTAAGAGTCATACAAATTAGGCAGCTCTTCTTTAGGGAGTTCAGTGCTGTAGAGCTTGGAAATGCCTGTTCCTTTGGTCAAGAATGGAAAGATACTGCTACTACCATCTTTTCTCTCTCTCTCTCTCTTTTTTTTTTTTTTTTTTTTTTTTTTGTCTTCTGTCTTTTTAGGGCCGCGGCCAAGGCATATGGAGGTTCCCAGGCTAGGGGTCGAGTCAGAGCTGCAGCTACCAGCCTACTCCAGAGCCACAGCAACGCCAGATCCGAGCCACATCTGCGAATTACGCCCACAGCTCATGGCAACACCGGATCCTTGACCCACTGAGCGAGGCCAGGGATCGAACCCAAAACCTCATGGTTCCTAGTCCAATTCATTTCCACTGCACCACGATGGGAACTCCTTCTACCATCTTTTTTCTATGTGCTTTAATCCTACAACCCACTACCACGGTGTTGAGAGAAAGAGTATACATTCCAGTGGTCCACGCCTAATTGCTTGGTAATGCCAAGAGAAAAGTTTCCCTCTTCTGAGCACCCTCTCTGGGAGGCAGGGAAAGCTCTAAGAAAGTCTCAGGAATCCAGAGAACAACTGTCAAATAGCTGCTTCTGATAGATCAAGACTAACAGCATCATCCCCATGTAGTTTTTGAATAAAAACTCTTGATGCTGTTTTGGTGAAGCTAAAGATGGTGTTACTAGGGATGGAGGGAGGTATGTGATTACTTTGGCAACTTGGGGATGAGAGGTAATTGTACTCACAAACTACAGTTGACAATTTAGTGCCTCTCACCTCCGGTAAAAGAGGTAGGGAAGGAAGAAAGAACATTTCTATTCTTATTCCAGACATTTTCCTTTGTGGGGAGAGGGCTATTGGGTGGGGTCCAACATTAGAGATAAAAATAGATAAAAAGTAATAATTGATATGCCCTCTGAGAAATTCACTAAATTCATAATTATCAACGTATTATTCAAGAGCAGAGCTTAGAGTAATAAGATAAAAATAATAATGCTAGAATGAGAACTAAATCTTATACATGTCCCTTTAGTTTCTGGCATTATTCTCTGTTGCTACTAGAAGAACAGTAGCAACAGAGATTAATTCTGTTATTATTGTAGAATTCTGCTACTAGAAGAATATGATTCTACTTTTCAGAAAATCAAATCATCAGGGTTTAAGGGAGGGAGGAGGGGGACTAGGTAGAACACACGGGGGCTGTCTTGTTCTGTAGTCATAAGACTCTTCTGATGTTGGAGAAAGGTAATAATTTGTAGAGGTTACTAAAAGTAACCTGGACATGAAAAGAGTTAGTTGTTTGTAAACACAACAGTCTTTTTATTAATTAGAAGAGCAGCCATGCAATGTATTCAACATGTTTTATTTTTGAATTAATCGGAAAGATAATGAAGGAGTTTTGAAGGTAGTAACGCTGTTCTCTCTGCTACTGTAATTGTTGGATACATGATACTAAGGATTTGTTAAAACCCATAGAAGAGGATAACACAAAGAGTGAAACCTAATATAAACTATGGGCTTTAGTTAACAATGATACGCTAATATAGGTTCATCAGTTGAAAAAAAAATACCACACTAAAGCAAGACATTAATGGTAGGAGAAACTGTGGAGGTGGGGCGGGGGGAAAGGGGGTAATGGAAACTGAACTTTTGGCTCAATTTTTCTGGAAACTTAAAACTGCTTTTAAAAACAAAGGAAAGGGAAAGCTTTCATGTTGCTCTGTACACATTTGATTTCAACAAAAGGAGGTGGTTGTATTTTTGAAAATGCTGAAGGTGCGTCCTTATTACAGAAACAGTACATCAAAACCAAACTTGGTCATAACTCTTTTTTTTGAACATGTGACATGTTCAAAAGAAGCAGTATTAACATGAAGTTCTTAGTTTATTTTGAACCAGGAAATGAAGTATCTGTTTTCTAAGTAAAGACCAGCGATGATCACCATGAAATCCATACCTCTATTCCTCAACACAGAACCAAAGATAAAATATTTTATATCATAGAAGACTTCAATAATTTTGACCAGTGTAAATATAGGGTAAACAGAGGGGAAGCTAGATCACATAGACAACTGAATTCTATGTTCTGGTTTTTTTCTTTTTTTTTTTTTTTTTTCTGTACTTCCTATTCTGGGAATCTCACAAAACCAAGATTTAAATGTCATGGGAAAGTGGACCTGAATACACTCTTCTTTAAGGTAAGTCATCTGGAATCCAATGGTTATGGTATAGTAATAATATTTCACATTTATGCAATGCCTTTATGTCTTGAGTCATCTCACGAACTCAATTAAGTCATAAAAGACAATGGTTACAATGAAGCATTGTGTAAAGATTTTGAGGATTACCAGGGCCCAACACTTACAAACTCCATAATGACTAAAGCTGTATTTAAATAGACAATTTCACGGTCCTCCTGGAGGTATCGCTGTCTTTTGAGCTTGTGAGGTGACATTGCAGCAATCACTCAGAGCACTCTGATGTGGTCATCCCCCCAAAAAAATTAAGAAGTAAGTCAAATTTTATTTTGGAATAGCTCCAAGGATAATTAAATTCCTTTATTCTCAGAAATGTGGTCTTAGCACATCTACTACCCAGGGATTTTCCCCGCCTGCCCCTAAGACATTTGCTGCTCCTTGCCCCACATCAAGTTAATTGAACAAAGGACAGAGGCCCAGCCATAGTGGCCTATAGAGACCTAACCTACTCATTAATATTCTTGCTCTTCTACCAACACCATTCATTGAGTCACTCATTCTTCATTCATTCTTTTTTATTTATTCTTACATAAATAAGAATAAATTTATTCACTCAATCATTTATACATTAACAAGTACGAGCTGAGTGCCTACTATAAACTACACACCAGGCTAGGGCTCTAGGATTTTGCAAACGATAAGAAAGATGTGGTCCCTGTGCTCATGGAGTCTACAGTCCATCTAGGAAAAAAAAAAAAAACCACTTTTTCCTCAAATAAGTATTTAATGAAAATACTGATGTGTACCATAAAGGAACATGCAGAGTTCTGAGAATGTGTTAAATAAAGGGACCGAACCTGAAGATGTCTGGGTAAGAGTTGGCCAAGAGAATTTTAAGGCTATGATGTATTTTATTTGGTCTAGCCTATCATCAACATGCTGAAACCTGCCAGTTTTGCATCTCACCCCTTTAAAACAAAGCTCCCTAGTCCTTTTAAAATGCAATTAGCTAATGTGATTCATCACAGCATTCGTCACAGTACTGATATGCTATGCAAAAATGCTCCTGGAGATCTCTTCAGAAGAACATCTTCTGTGACAGCGCCAGATGTTGATGCCAAAGGAGATAGTAAGCCCCTCAGGTGTCCAAAGGCCAGTATCTCTAACTGGGAGAATGCGAGGACAATTACAATGGAAGAACTGATGGATGAGGTAATTTGGCCAGAGTGATTCGTGCTGCCTTCTTTATCGTTCCCTGGGGTTGGACCTGACAGTGAGCCCCAGGTAGATGTCTCATGGGTCAGAGATGGATGTCACTGATGCTTCCCAGGTCTCATAAACTGGCTATCTCAGACGAAAGTTCCTGAGAAAAATCTCAGTGACCCACCTCTATGGCGATGATCCCTTAGGTCACCTTTTGTAGATCTTTACAAGAGGCCCTCACAGTTATCTCTTGGCTTTGGGCTACCTAAGGACATATGGGAACCATAAAAGCCTAGAGGGATCCAGCATGATATTGGTCAGCCAGCAAGCAGGACCCATCCAGGCACAGTTGTGCCTAATGTCCTCATTCGTTCTAAACAACCTGTATCACAGGCAACTGCCCACTTGGTGCTCCTGTCTGATGTCCAAAAGTTTACCTTGTTATGTCCCACTAGTCAAAACACTATCCACACCTCCTAATCAGAATTTATCTATCCTCTGTTCCATTTCCATTCTCTCAAAAACCTACCCTCCCCACAGTACAGTTTGTTGTTACATCAGTTAAGAAGTCCGCCAGTACAAATACATTGAATGAGTGGTTTTGTTGTATTTCCATATCCTTGTACAAAGTGCCCTCTTTCCTTTCCTTTCCTTTCCTTTCCTTTCCTCCTTCCCTCCTTCCTTCCTTCCTTCCTTCCTTCCTTTCTTCCTTCCTTCCTTTCTTTCTTTCCTTCTTTCCTACTTTCTTTCTCTCTTTCCACATCCACAGCATATGGAAATTCCCAGTCCAGGGATTGATTCTGAGCCACAGCTGTGACCTACGCTGAAGCTGCAGCAATGCCAGATCCTTTAACCCACTGGAATGGGACAGGATTGAACCCATACCTCTGTAGTCAGATTCTTAGCTCACTGCACCACAGTGAGAACTCCTGCCCTTTCTTTTCTTTAAACTTTAACTTTCCTGGATCTCCTTTTTCTGTGACTAAAGTGAAGGGGGTGGGACCAGGTGATCTTTGTGTTCTTTTTTAGTTCCTATGATCCAGTTATATGAATAAAGTGGATTGTAAAGTTTTAATTAAACATATTATCCTCACTGATGTATTGTGTCCTCTGGGAATTACAATGTTCATAGGCCCACAGTTCTTCCCAACTCTGGGTCAGTAAAATATTTCATGATCTGCCTTTCTGTCACCGCCTCCTTCACTAGACTCTTTTCCCATGACTGTAAGTACTTCAAATGCATCCTGTTTTTCCAGACCTCAGAAATATGCATATTCTTGAGTTCCCGTCATGGCTCAGTGTTTAATGAACCCGACTAGCATCCATGAGGATGTGGGTTCAATCCCTGGCTTCACCCAGTGGGTTAAGGATCTGGCATTTCTGTGAGCTGTAGTGTAGGTCGCAGATGCAGCTCAGATCCCGTGTTGCTGTGGCTGTGGAGTACACCAGCATCTACACCTCCAACTTGACCCCTAGCCTAGGAACCTCCGTGTGGCGTGGGTGCAGCCCCAACAGAAAAAAAAAAAAAAAAAAAGAAATATGCATATTCTGTCACTTCGGCCTGAAAAAAAGTTCTAACATATCTTGTTGGCATTTTTTTCCTTTAATTAGGAATTATTTCAAGCCTGCACAAATAATACAGAGAATAATATAACAGACATTCATTTACCCGCAACTCAGATATTGTGTTTTATATTATTTTTTAAAATAATTTCATTTTATTTTCCATAAACCTCTTTTAAGAAGAAAACTATTGTAGACTCAGTTGATTACTCTTATCCTGTTTTCTTCCCTAAAAGAAAAAACTATTCTTTGCTATGTCTTTTGCTTTTACCTTATATACATGTGCTTGTAAATATCATTTAGAACTATTTTGTGGGATTGTTATGATTGCATATATGGAGTAGTGTGTTTTGATCTGTTACTTGCTTTTTGGTCAACTTTTTTTTTTTTTTTTTTTTTTTGTCTTTTTGCTATTTCTTGGGCTGCTCCCATGGCATATGGAGGTTCCCAGGCTAGGGATCGAATCGGAGCTGTAACCACCGGCCTACGCCAGAGCCACAGCAACACGGGATCCGAGCCGCGTCTGCAACCTACACCACAGCTCACGGCATATCGTTAACCCATTGAGCAAGGCCAGGGACCGAACCCGCAACCTCATGGTTCCTAGTCGGATTCGTTAACCACTGCGCCACGACGGGAACTCCTTGGTCAGCTTATTTTTTGACATCATTTATGTTCATGGAAAGCCATCTCATTCACTGAGGTTTCTATTTCCATTATGTGAACATACCCTAATTTAACTCTTACTGAATGTATATTTACACTATTTCCAATTTTCTGCCTTTATGAATAGCTCCACAAGAACAATCCTCTTGAATGTTTTCTTAGCCACATTTGTGAGAGTTTCTTTCAAGAGTGTGTGCCTAAGCATAGGATTACTGGGTAACAGATTATATGTATTTTTCACTTTACTAGATATTTGTTAATCATATAAATGACTAAGAATGGGTATGTAGAGTATATAAAGAATTTCTAAAACTGTGTAAGAGAAAATGACCCAATAAAAAATAAAAAAAAAAAGGAGTTCCCGTCGTGGCGCAGCAGTTAATGAATCCGACTAGGAACCATGAGGTTGCGGGTTTTTTCCCTGCCCTGGCTCAGTGGGTTAACGATCCGGCGTTGCCGTGAGCTGTGGTGTAGGTTGCAGACGCGGCTCGGATCCCGCGTTGCTGTGGCTCTGGCATAGGCCGGTGGCTACAGCTCTGATTCGACCCCTAGCCTGGGAACCTCCATATGCCACGGGAGCAGCCCAAAGAAATAGCAAAAAGACAAAGTAAATAAATAAATAAATAAATAAATAAATAAATAAAAGATATAAATAGGCAACTAAAAAAGAACCCGAATTAGCCAATAAATGTTAGAAACACATTCAACTCAGTAATAGGCAGGAACATGAACATTAAAACAAACAAGGAGTTCCTGTTGTGGCTCAGTGGAAACGAATCCAGCTAGTATCCATGAGAACATGGGTTCAGTCCCTGGCCTTGCTCAGTGGGTTGGGGGTCTGGCATTGCCCTGGGCTGTGGTGTGGGTTGCAGCTGTAGCTCTGATTTGACCCTAGCCTGGGAACTTCCATATGCTGCGGATGTGGCCCTAAAAATTAAAAATAAACAAATAAATAAGTAAATAAAACAAAACCAGAAAGTAGGCTACTATTTCATACATACCGAAGTAACAAAAACTTAAAAGCCTGAGAAGAGAGGATGCTGGGGCAAGAGTTATAGGAGTTATCCCATGGCATGGCAATGAAATAACTTACTTTCTCTGGGTCTTTGCTATTTCATCTGTAAAAGAAAGATGGTCTTTAAGAATCCTGCAAGCCCAAACATTTCCCTAACCTCCTCTGCTGTTCAATTAAAGATGATTCTACCAGCACTGTATTCAGGAGTAAAGGAGACATATTATTTGTCTCCCAGTAGCACAGGCTCTGCTAGTATTGTGGACCCTGTTTTGATGTATGCATTTGTTCTTTTTACTTTCCCAAGAATTTATTAATGCCTACTGCATATTGGACATTTGAAAAGTCACCACCCTCACGGTGGAGGGAGCGTGAAAAATAGAAACTCCTCAAGAGACAATTCTATATGTACACGGGGATTGTTATGCTCTGCAGGCATTTAAGGAGGCAGTTGGAGATGTTGTAACCCAGAGCTTCGACGTTAAAGAAGGCTTTCTAAACAGAGCCATGTCTAAATGAGACTGAATGGTGGAGTGCATCATCTACATATAAGGAAGAGCAAACATCACCAAGCAAAAGGCAGCAAACAGCACAAAGGACGATCAAGAAGTACAAGAGAATATCTGAAGGGTCCCATTTGAGAGGTAAAGGGTAAAGCGATAAGTCCATAGAGGTATACAGAGTCCAAGAATCTACAGACTTGAGGAGCTATGTTAAATGGTTTCGCTTTTATCCTAAAAGCGATGAGGAGCCATTGATGGCTTTAAGGCAGGAGCATGACAGGTCTGAGTTCGATTTTAGAAAGGTCAGTCTCTGTGGCTGAGGACGAGGCGCTCAGCTAATAATCCAGGCAGGAGATGGTGCCTAGGATATACTGCAGGTGCCTGGAAAGATGAAGTGAGATGGATGGAGCTCAGAGATTTGGGAGAGGTAGAATCAATGGGACCTGCTTTGACTAGGTGGGTGAAGGAAGGAAAGGGGAAAAATTAGAAGGACTCCCAGGTTTATGTCTTGAAGAAAGGTGGTAAAGATGATGCTATTTACTGAGATGCAGGTCACCAGTCACTGGGCAAAAGGGGGTACATATCTGATGACCGTTTGGGACACGTCGAGTTTGAGGTATATGGGGCACCTATCTAGTAATGAGTTGGATCGCTGCTCTGAAATCCTAACAAGCAGTATTGTCTAGAGATTTAGATTTAAGAATCCTCACTCTATGGTAGGCAATTGAAACTCCACTAGTAGATAACATTATCTAGCTAGCACATCTGGAATGAGAAGGAAAAGCAAGGGAGACAGAGAAAAAGTTGTCAGAAGGGTAGGAAAGAAAAAGAAGGAAAAAAAAAGGACAATGCAGTTTCATATACACACAAGATAGAGTAAACAACAAGAGTCCACAAGAATGTTCTAAGTATAGTTATCTAATCTTCTTAAAGGTTGGTCTTTGCAAGAATAACTTTTCCCATGATGCTCTATGGACTTAACTTATCCCAGAGCTGGCTTGAAGGAATCCATCTTTGGCTACACTAGGGCATGGAGACTACCTATGGAGAATTTGCTTCCCAATTTCTGTCACCCCCAGGAGCACCTGCCCTGGAAGAAAGTGTCATTTCTGGCTTCACCATCTTCGTCTCTCAAACCTGTTTGGTCCCAGTGTCAGAGGCAACCCTCTATCAGCTTGCTCTTTGCTCAAAGT
Source organism: Sus scrofa (assembly GCF_054392235.1). NCBI lineage: Eukaryota > Metazoa > Chordata > Mammalia > Artiodactyla > Suidae > Sus > Sus scrofa. The sequence goes on along the minus strand of NC_139393.1, from coordinate 52,701,570 downwards.
GTGAAAAAAGAGTTAACAGAGACCTAGCAGATGATAATATAGGGAGGGGTAAGGAAACTGTCCTGAGACATGGAATGAGGTGGCACAGTAAGGAATTTAGCCAAAATAGTAGGGATAGGTCTCCTATTTTAGAAGATAAACAAGTCAACCAAGAACTGTTCTGGGACCCAGTTCAGGATGTACCAAGAACTGTTGCCTCTTAAAAGATGCTTTCCATGAGGACTGGGCCAGCATTGCTAGCTCTGACTTCCTCCAAAGAAAAGCAGGGCCTGAGAAAGTGCTTCTCTGCTTCTTTAACCCTTTCCAGGCCACCATATAGTCTCAAAGTGTGCCATTTATCCTTCACTAGTCCTGTCAGCTAGTCCAACCACGACTACATGTCACTATGGACATAAAGACCTTGGCATCACTGCTTCAATTATTATAACACAAACAAAGAAATTGTTTAAAATTCTGATTTTTGTTGCTGTTGTTGTTGCCTCTCTACTACAAATTGCATATATTTATTTCAAAGGCGGACAAGTAAGGCAACTTCAAATAATTCTACCTCCGTGGCAGGGACCAGCAAGACATAGATGACTGGTGACCAAGATCTGAGGTTCTAAGGAAGGGGGCCTAGAGACCTTGATCTCCTATACACATTTCCAAAGTCACAGAAGAGAGGAAGAGAAAACACAAGGTGACCGTGTATGTCAAAACATTGTCCTCCAAGCATGTGTTTGAAAAGGCAAAGAGGAAGAAAAGTGAAGGCACCGTCTACGGAAATTTTCAGTCCTGTTTTCAAATCACTCACTGGATGCAGGTGCTGAAAGGCCTTAGGCCGGCGATTCATGCCTAATCGGATCATTTAAAAACATAGAAATGTCTGCCCGAGCAAACCACAGTGTTCACTTTCAAAATCACAAAAAAAGCTTTGTTTTAAGTAGGCTGAATTGACTGAAGTTGAGTTTCAGTGCAGTGTGTTTTTGCTTTGGGTGTCATTATTTAGCTTGGCATCCTTGCCAAGGAAACCTTTCTCTTACTTCAACTGTTGTTTTTCTTCTGCTGCTACAACTGTGAGTGTCGAGGCAAGATCTCAATGCCACATATTTAAATGAGAACCGACTCCCTGTTTACCTTTGATTCCAATGAAGGGAGTGGGGGAGCAAGCGGGGGTCTTGATTGCTTGCCAGGACTTGTAAAGCTGATAGATGTGTGCCTTGTCTGTGGAATCATCTGGAAAATCAAGTTTAGCTGGTTTGATCAAAGGGTTTGCGAGTCAGTTGAGAACACTTGCATGCAATAACTATAGATACTGTATACATTGACCAGCCAGAGGCCAAAAAGCTAATAGCTTTGCCAGAGATAAAGGATTATGTATGTTATGCTTGTGAATACCAAAGGGAGGAATTCTCCATGTTAATACTGATGGCTAAAGTTTGCACTGGTTAGACGTTCCGACCAACAAAATACTCTAAATCTCAGGGACTTAAGTCAGGATGAGAAACATTTAAAATCCTGTTGCTATCTGCCGATTTCGATCTGGTGTAGAGTGAGGGAATAAACGACACACTTCCTACTGATGGTTCATCAGGAAAAGTGGAGATAGTTTTACATAGTTACAAGTGGAAGTCGCCTCATTTTGGGGACGTCCTTTTTCATTCCAAACTTCTAGCTGAGGCACCTATAGAGACAAGGTGACATTGATGGAAATTGATGTAGAAAGAGCCTGGCACTCATTCCTTTTTTTTGAGATGTCTTCCTTTTGAAGTTGGTCATGTGGGAAAAACTTGATTTCTTGGCCTAGAAACCATTCCCTGGGTCAGAAAATTGTATATCATGATGTGAGAAGTTAGAAAAATTAAAACCAAAAAAGAAGTTTCATCAGGTCACCCCAGTCTGGTCTTACCTATGAATGAATTATCTGATTGGGTCTCCTATGTTTATTTCAAGTCCTGAGTTTTTATTTTAATTTAACTCACTTAAAAGACAGCCCTTCTCCACCTGAAATGAACACAACATTATAAATCAACTGTACTCCAATAAAATTGTAAAAACAAAGACAAAAAAAAACCTCAAAAGGCCCAAATTCTATTAAAAAGTTAACACAACATTGTAAATCAACTCTATTTCAATTAAAAAAAAAATGTGGGTAGAACAGCAACGACAAAAAAGACAGCACCTCTCTTGGCAAAATTACAAATTTTATAATTTTTTATTTTATTTGTTTGTCTTTTTAGGGCTGCGCCTGCAGCATATGGAGGTTCCCAGGTTAGGGATAGAACCGGAGCTGTAGCCGCTGACCAATGCCACAGTCACAGTACAAGATCTGAGCCATATCTGCAACCTATACCACAGCTCACAGCAATGCCGGATCCTTAACCCACTGAGTGAAGTCAGGGACTGAACCTGCATCCTCATAGATGCTGATCAGATTTGTTTCCACTGAGCCATGACAAGAACTCCTTGGCAAAATTATGAACAATGAATTTAACTACACCTTCAGCCAGTATTTCCGATTTTTTAAGACAGTAGTAAATAATACCTTAAAAACTAAACCACTCTGTGCCCTCGTGTGAGTAAAGAATATTGTGGCTACCTGCAAGGGATAGTTGCCATATTTCCAAATAGAGACACTGTTTCATTCCTACTATGAAGTCCCATGAAACTACTGTGGGGGAAAGGTTTAAAAACACGGGCACACACACTTGGCACACTGAGCTGGCATTAAACTAAATTACAGGTATGCCGGTGACATATGTAAACGAATCTGCCAGTACAAGTTATATGCCGTGCACCATAATAGGTGATACATTATTCAAGTTTTGTACTAATTAAAGAACAACTTTGTTGCTAAGAATCAGTGTATTAAAAACATAAGTTCTTATAAACTGAGTTCCCAAGAGTTAGAAAGATGAGAGGTGGATCTCAGGTTTCATGGACCTATTATTAGGTTCTCAAAGTATTTTCTTAATCGCTTGCATTTTTTTAAGAGAAAGCTCCGAGTCCATATCACATAAACAAAGTCTGATTGTTGGGTTTTAAATGGCTATCTGGGGGTTTTCCTCTTTCCATGTTGTTTTCCCTTCTCACACCACCAAATTTCACTTCTCGGAATCAGGACCTGAACCAAAGTTAAACATCATAAAGAAATTTGCTCAGTAAAACAGGACTTTTTTATTGACTCAAAAGCATTTTTACAGTGTAATCTGCATTTTTTTTAAATCCTTGTGAAAAATCCCCTGTGATTGAGTGGTACTTAAAAGTCAAAAAACACACCAATGCCCCAGAAGATTTCATAAATGGAAGAAAAGGAACAGAGGGGAAAAGAACTGACTCGTCTGACCCACAAGCCTGTTATCACCAAAAAAATCAAAACATCGCTTTTATAAAGGACAACCCTACAACGTGGCCTCGTCACCCAGCCCGGACCCTAGATTTGGGGGCAACGTCTGCTCTCTGCCCAACAGTGGAACTGTGACAAGACCAGGGCTGCTGTCCCTTTTCTGCCCTGAGGACCCCTCCCCTAATTCTCTGACCACCCGCCATTTATATTTCTATCTTTTTCTCAATTCTTCCTGGTTGTTCCCACTCATCCAGAGGTGTTTTTTTTTTTTTTTCTCTTTAACGTGCATTTTACCTGTTGAGACTCATTTATTTGAATGACTTTTTCATCAGATTCTCATGAGCCCGAGGTCCACCGAGCCCCTCCCTTCTCACACCCAGAAATGGCAGAGACACAAACTGTGCCCCCCTCGCCCCCACCCCGCCGCCCCGTCCATTTCCCTGATAGCACAGGATCCCCTTAATCCTCATAGCTCTGGACCTTCTCTTTCTCTTATTTTCTGGCTCCATGCAAGCGAGTGATTCGTATAAATGAGAGGGGATTCGGGGTCCCTCTTTCTCATTAGGCTTTCTTGATAGGCTTTCTTGAGGGGGTGAGAATTAGGTGAAATTACAGTTAATTTGTCAGAAATTACACACTCCTCTGAGAGCAGGGAACCTACAAGCAGTCTAAATCATGTGTGCATGGTGGAAAATTTTTCAGTGCCGTGGTTGAGGCACGCTATGCTGGTCTATTTTTACTATATTTGCTCTATGTTTTAAATTCTGTGCTCTTACTTGAAACTTTTTTTTTTTTTTTTTTTCCTGGTCTTCTGTTTTGAGGCTCTTTCTGGATCCTCCGAAGCTGCCTGATGGTCTAAAACAAAAGAGACCTGAACACAATCACCCGTCAACCCCACCCATCCCCCGCTGTTTCGGATGAATCCCTTTCTCTACGTGATCACATCAGTTCCTTTTTTTCCTTCAAAATCCCCCAATCTTCTTCCTGTTCTAGCATTTTTAAACCACTTTTTAAAATTACAGCAAAGTGATTCAGGTATATCTGCTTATGTAGGTATATATAGGTCTGCATATTTGTATATATTCTTTTTCAGATTCTTTTCTATTATAGTTTATCATAAGATATTGAGTATAGTTCCCTGTGCTATATAGTAGGTCCTCGCTGTTTACCTGTTTTAGATACAGCAGGGTGTATATGTTAATCCCAAATTCCTACTTTCTCTCCTCCATCCCATTCTATCATATTTTTTTCCCCGGATCCTTAACCCACAGAGCAAGGCCAGGAATCAAACTCAAATCCTCATGGATACAATCGGGTTCTTAACCTGCTGAGCCACAGTGGGAACTCCCATTATTCAAGCAGAATGGATTAGTGGAACTATTAATGGAACTATCCGTTTTGAAACTATGTAAAGATCTTTAACAGTCTCATAATCAAATTCTCTGTTTGTCCCTATGTCTTTTTTTTTTTTTTTTTTTTTTGCCACCTTCATCATCATCCCAAAAATGAATGCATTCTACAAGTATGGACTGGCACCATGTAATATCCACTTTGGAAGTTTTTTGCCTGCTTTCTCTCTATTATCAACTTGTGGTCAGTTTTCTTTCCTAAATAGCCTTCTGCCTCTATGTTCACCCTTTACAAGCTTCCTTCTGACCTGCATCCCCCTCCCTCTGTTCCTGATCCTATTCCTGCTTTCTTTGTCCAGAATGTTTCATGCCCTAGACATTTTTTTTTCCACGCTCCCTCATCCTCCTTTCCTCACTTGTAGGATCTGCTTTGGCTATCCCTTTAACCCCCAAAACTTTCCTCTTCTCTCCTCTTATACAGAATCCAACATGGAAAAAGGCACCCTAACTCCAAACCCATCAACAGTTGGAATACCAAACGATTAGCAAAGACCTAACTTCTTTTTCCCTCAAGAAAAAAAATCAACAGTTTCCATGAGATAGTTGGTAACAAAATTAATTCTGTATTTGTTCCTGAAATGGTAACTTTTAAGATCTGAAGCTTCACCTTTTTTCCCATAAATGCACCAGCTACGTCTTCCAGAGCATCGTTTTACAGATCTGCACGTTTCCTGAGCTGACTGAGTGATCTGGCATTGGGTTGAGGAACATTGAGTGCTTTCAACACACACACGACTTTATTCAAAAAACAGGATTGATTCAGTCATGATTTGACTTAACATTTGAAAGCTAATTGTTGATTTTCATATCAGCAGCATTCTTCTGCTAATAGTTATAACCTATATCTCCTCAAGAAGCACATGTGGGAGTTCCTGTTATGGTGCAGTGGTTAACGAATCCAACTAGGAACCATGAGGTTGAGGGTTCGATCCCTGGCCTCGCTCAGTGGGTTAAGGATCCAGCGTTGCCATGAGCTGTGGTGTAGGTTGCAGATGTGGCTCGGATCCTGCGTTGCTGTGGCTCTGGTGTAGGATGGCAGCTACAGCTCCGATTAGACCCCTAGCCTGGGAACCTCCATATGCCATGGGAGCGGCCCTAGAAAAGGCAAAAAGACAAAAAAAAAAAAAAAAAGCGCATGCCCCATTTAGGCATTATTAAAGTATGGACACCTAGAGTTTTTTACAAATGTTTTTCTTTATTTTATTAATAATACTTTCTACTGTCATGTTTCAAATTTCCTTAATAAAAACCTTGAGCCTACAACTCAATGACTTTATTTTAGGTGTTATAGTCTAGATTGTGAGTTCATGAAACTTGGAAGTCTACAGTTAATAAAGAATTTTTAAAAATAAACTATGAACATGTTGTAGATCTCTGAAACTCAACATGTTCCAAACCAAATCATTCATTTTTTTCCCTAAACTTTATCTAATTCTATGGCTATTTCTATACAAATTCTTCTCAAGTCTTTACCTTAAACTCCTATGTTCTTCCTAAGTCACAGATGGGGATTCCAGCTGCCTGCTGCCCACCTCCACCTACAATTACCCTTATGATCAATGGATTCCAAATGAAGTCCACCTCCCAACCTGCTGCTCACATAGACAAAGCCTATAAGAACTCCGAGTACAATTTGATCCAAATGCTACATAGACACCAAGGATGAAGGCACAGATGCCATCGGAGATGAGGGAGGAAGACTTCACCTGGACATGTTTACTGGTGCTGACTTTTGAAGGATGAGCAGAAAGTCCCCAGGAGGTAATTTCAGGCAAACAAAAAAGAATGTGCTCAAGGCAGAATCACAAGACCCCATCAAAGCTCTTGTTCTAGGCTCCATCAAGGCTTCTCCAGCCTTCAGACTAGTCTCCTCAGCTCCAATATCTACAAAATCCAACCATTCCCCACATGGATTCATCTCTAACTAGTCTCCATCAAAACTCTATCTTTCAGTGTGATAGCATATAAGCAATGGAACACTACTCAGCCATGAAAAAGAATAAAAGGATGCCATTTGCAGCAACATGGATGGAACTAGTAATGTTTATACTAAGTGAAGTCAGAGAAGAGAAATACAAATACCATACAATACCACTTACACGTGGAATCTAAAATATGACACAAATGAACCTATCTCTGAAACAGACTCACAGAGAACAGACTTGTGGTTGCCAAGGTGGGGGTGGGGTGAGTGATAGAGTGGAAGGTTAGGGTTAGCAGGTGCAAATTATTACGTATAGGATGGATAAACAACAAGATCCTACTGTATAGCGCAGAGAACTATATTCAATATCCTATGATAAACCATAATGGAAAAGAATATGAGAAAGTATATATATATATAAAATATATATATATATGAAAAGTATATATATATACATGAAAAGTATATATATATACTGAATATATATACTATATATAAAAGTATATGTATATCTGAATCACTTTACTGTACTGCAGAAATTGATACAACACCATAAATCAACTATACTTTGATTTTAAAAAGAAAAGGAGTCTATCTCCCAGCCAAATTTATTTATTTATTTATTTTTATTTTTATTTTTTTTTATTTTCCCACTGTACAGCAAGGGGGTCAGGTTATCCTTACATGTATACATTGCAATTACAGTTTTTCCCCCACCCTTTCTTCTGTTGCAACATGAGTATCTAGACATAGTTCTTAATGCTATTCAGCAGGATCTCCTTGTAAATCTATTCTAAGTTGTGTCTGATAAGCCCAAGCTCCCGATCCCTCCCACTCCCTCCCCCTCCCATCAGGCAACCACTGTGGAGAAAAGGGAACCCTCCTGCACTGCTGGTGGGAATGTAAACTGGTACAGCCACTATGGAGAACAGTTTGGAGATACCTTAGAAATCTATACATAGAACTTCCATATGACCCTGCAATCCCACTTTTGGGCATCTATCCGGACAAAGCTCTACTTAAAAGAGACACATGCACCCGCATGTTCATTGCAGCACTATTCACAATAGCCAGGACATGGAAACAACCCAGCCAAATTTAAATCACGTTAGTCCTCTCCTTGGAAAGCCCTTTATCTCCTTTCTGCTTATGGAAGTTCTATTCACCATTCACCTCTGTGATGTCCTCCTGAACCCTCCTGGCAAAATTTTTGTAGCACTTTTGTTTTTTATTTTATTTGTTTTTTATTTTTTGTTATTATTTTTTAATAGCTATTTCCCCAGTACAATTTTTTTCTACTGCAGAGCATGGTGAACCAGTTACACATACATTCTATTTTCGCACATTATCATGCTCCATCATAAGTGACTAGACATAGTTCCAGTGCTACATAGCAGGATCTCATTGTTAATCCATTCCAAAGGCAATAGTCTGTATCTATTAACCCCAAGCTCCCCAAGCACCCCATTCCCTCCCCCTCCCCTAGGCAACCACAAGTTATTCTCCAAGTCCATGATTTTCTTTTCTGTAGAAAGGTTCATTTGTGCCCTATATTAGATTCCAGATATAAGTGATATCATATGGTATTTGTCTTTCTCTTTCTGACTTAACTTCACTCAGGATGAGAGTCTCTACTTCCATCCATGTTGCTGCCAATGGCAGTATTTTGTTCTTTATTTATGGCTGAGTAGTATTCCACTGTGTATATATACCACGTCTTCCTAATCCAATCATCTGTGATGGACATTTGGGTTGTTTCCATGTCTTCGCTATTGTGAATAGAGCTGCAATGAACATGCAGGGGCATGTGTCTTTTTTAAGGAAGGTTTTTTTTTCCAGATATATGCCCAAGAGTGGGATTGCTGGGTCATATCGTAGTTCTATGTATAGATTTCTAAGGTACCTCCATACTGTTCTCCACAGTGGTTGTACCAGCTTACATTCCCACCAACAGTGCAGGAGCGTTCCCTTTTCTCCACACCCCCTCCAGCACTTGTTATTTGTGGACGTATTAATGATGGCCATTCTGACTGGTGGGAGGTGGTATCTCATGGTAGTTTTGATTTGCATTTCTCTAATAATCAGTGCTACTGAGCATTGTTTCATGTGCTTGTTGGCCATCTGTACATCTTCCTTGGAGAAATGTCTATTCAGGACTTTTGGCCATTTTTCCATTGGTTGATTGGCTTTTTTGCTGGTGAGTTGTATAAGTTGCTTATATATTCTAGAGATTAAGCCCTTGTCTGTTGCATCATTTGACACTATTTTCTCCCATTCTGTAGGTTGTCTTTTTTTTTCTTTTTCGTTTCCTTTGCTGTGCAAAAGCTTGTCAGTTTGATTACGTCCCATTGGTTTATTTTTGCTTTTATTTCTGTTGCTTTGGGAGACTGACCTGAGAAAATATTCATAAGGTTGATGTCAGACAATGTTTTGCCTATGTTCTCTTCCAGGAGTTTGAGGGTGTCTTGCCTTATATTTAAGTCTTCAAGTCATTTTGAGTTTATTTTTGTGCATGGTGTGAGGGTGTGTTCTAGTTTCACTGATTTGCATGCAGCTGTCCAGATTTCCCAGCAATACTTGCTGAAATGACTGTCTTTTTCCCATTTTATGTTCTTGCCTCCTTTGTCAAAACTTAATTGACCATAGGTATTGTCTGGGTTTATTTCTGGGTTCTCTCTTCTGTTCCATTGGTCTATATGTCTGTTTTGGTACCAGTACCACACTGTCTTGATGACTTGTGGCTTTGTGCCTGAAATCTGGGAGAGTTATGCCTCCTGCTTGGTTTTTGTTCCTCAGAACTTCTTTGGCAATTCTGGGCTTTTTGTGGTTCCACATAAATTTTTGGATTGTTTGCTCTAGTTCTGTGAAAAATGTCATGGATAATTTGATAGGGATTGCATTGAATCTGTAGATTACTTTGGGTAGTATAACCATTAGTAGCACTTTCTTTTAAACTACTGTTTCATACAGCAATTATCAAGGCCAGACCTCTACTAGACTTAACTGTGTACCCTTCTATCTCCCCCAGCAGACTGTAAACTCCTCAAGAACAGGGGCCACAGCTTATGTCTGTGCTTCTATGTATCTCTGCCTAACACAGTGCTTTGTATGTGGCAGGTTGTCCATCGCTATCTATTAACTTGAATGAATAAATGGTTATGGAATGAAAAAAAATACACATAATTTTATCTACATAATTATAGCTAAGCTGATACAGGTGAGTACTATGTAATTCTTTTTGTTTCCAAGCCCCAACTTGCTGTTGAATCATTTGTAGACTTCCTGACAGATTATTTTTTTTATATTGCCAGGATTTAGTGGTATAAAAATATGATCTAACAATTTGACTTATGGTAAAAGGAGTTCCTTACTTTTCTAATCTGTGTATAGTAAGGGTTGTAACTAAGTTATTCTTCCATCTTAACAAGTAAAGCAGTTTCAGTGTTAGGGTAAGGTTTTTGCCTTTTGATGTTAGGCCTTTAAACCCCCAAAGAACAATTTTATTCCTACAGAAGTTGATTTAAAAAAAATTACACTAGAGATGAATTTTGTGTTGCATTTGGTTTATGGCCTTTAGCAAAATAAATTTTCAATAGCCTCTGCATATAAATTGAATGACTTGGTACAGGTAGTCGTATCTCCCACTAAATCGTCAACAACTTAAACTTTTCTGTAATAAATAAAGTCATCGTAATAATAGTGTTTCTAGGTAGCAGCAGCTGCTTGGAAAGAAATAAAATATTAGGGAAGGTTCACTGACCTTTGCCCATGTCTACTGTAGAGATGGTAGTGACCCGAACCGCTCAGCTTTCCCATTTGGGGTCATCTTAATGTGTTGGGGCCACTTGAGCCAATGTGACATTTTTAGGCATGGATTCTCTGACTTCAGCCCTATAGGTCAATCCTATTTTCTTCTTCAGCCCCTTACATTGCAAATTCACTGATATCAGCCCTCTGTCTAGGTGAAGACCTGATGTTGATATTTGTTGTTACATTTTAGTTTATAGCAAATGCTTTTCATATTTCAAAACAAATTCTAAGCAATTGACTTGAAAACAACTGGCATATGCACTCTGAGGCATATGGAATGAGTGGCCAACAAGGACCTGCTAGATCGCACAGAGAACTCTACCCAGTATGCTGTGATAATCTATGTGGGAAAAGTATCTGAAAGAGAAAGGATGTGTGTACATGGATAACTGAATCACTCTGTTGCACAGCAGAAATTATCACAAAATTGTAAATCAACTATACTTCAACAAAACTAAAAAATGAAAAAAACAATTCCAAACCAAAACCTAAAAAATTAACTATTTGTTGATTAAAATATGGTCTTTAATTTGAAACCTCTCTCTCCATCCCAAAGATTTAAGAGGGGTTATTTTACTTTTGAATTATGCCCCAAACTAATGATCAAAGATCTGGCAAATTAATCTCAGAATTTAATAAAGTCAAGTGAAGATTTCTATTATGGTATTTTAAAATACAATTCATATTTCAATCACAAATCTTATTGATTTTAACCAAATGTATCAGTCTCTAGTAACCCAGTGTCCCATATCTGACACAATTCTTAATCCATTCTGCTTGAAATACAGAATTTTTTCATTTATGAATAAGTAAGTTTGTCATTAAAAACAAATGTCTTCAATGGTAGTTAGAAGATAGGTTTCTAGTTTCTCAAACAATGAATGTATCAAATTTTTGAAGGTTTTCTTTTCAGTAAAAGTAAACGTTCCCAGTGTCTTAGAGAGCATTGTGTTTAATACATGCAATGTCTTCCAGTGATTCTCGACCTTTCACCAGAAATTCTGAAACGCTGTCCACTGTGATCATTCCTTGACCCTTATCACAACACATAAGGGAGAAATTCTATAGCTCTAAGTGAAAACAACTTTTGGCCTTTAAAACACATTGCTTCGTTTATCCAAGGAGTATGTTATTCCCAGTTCTGTGCATAACAAGATTAATTCGAAGTATAAGACAAGGCTCTCAGCCTCAAACAAGTCATTATAATCACATAGCATGAAGGGCAACAGACAACAACAGCTATAGAGGTTCCAAATGAGAAGAAATGGAGACTCTGAGAGCAGGAAAAATATTATTTGACCTTCTTGGTGGGTATTGAGGAGACACAACGTGAGAAATGCTTGAGGATGACCTTAACATGTTCAAGAATCAGGGAAATTCTGTTGAGGAAAACAGTTATAGGTGCAGATTTGAATATAAGGGATAGGGTAAGGGGTGAAAATGGTGGAAAAAATCACTAGTTTTGCAAATAGTAGAACTGGGTTTGAGTCTATAGTCTGAGTGGAACTGGGTGCCTGGGTTTCTGCTAAAACCTCAAGCAAAGGATTTGAATGCTGTGAACCTCCATTGATGATATTCAGCTCTTATAATCCATAAAGCACTTAAAAAGGCAAGATCTAAAAAACCGATATTGCTGTCTTATTAATGATCATATTAAAACATTCTTCTGGAGTTCCCTGGTGGCTCACTGTGTTAAGGATCCAGCCCTGTCACTGCTGTGGCTCAGGTTGCTGCTATTGCATGGGTTTGATCCATGTCCTGGGTACTTCCACATGCTGTGGGTGTGGCCAAAAAAAAATTCTTCCATTTAACATCCTGTAGTGACTTCCTTTGGGACTTACCATCAAATCTAAACTTGTCATGATCCACAGACAAAGACAGCATCTGAGATCTGTGGACCCTTCAGTTTTAGTTTGTTTCTGTTGCTCACTTTTCCCCAAATGTACTGAGCTCCTTTCCTACACCCCAAATGTTCCAAGCTGAACTATGTCATATGAAATTCTTTCCTCTGTTAATCTTTCTCCTCCCCACATTCCATTGAAAAAACCCATGTCTCACCTCAAACATCTCAGAAAGGCCTTTTGTAGCCACTTTAAATTAAGATCCCAATGTTTCTCTGGATCCCACATCCTATGTGGTTTCTTTCTTTTTTTTTTTTTTTTTTTTTTTTGTCTTTTTGCCATTTCTTGGGCCGCTCCCGTGGCATATGGAGGTTCTCAGGCTAGGGGTCTAATTGGAGCTGTAGCTGCCAGCCTACGCCAGAGCCACAGCAACACGGGATCCAAGCCACATCTGCAACCTACCCCACAGTTCACAGCAACGCCGGATCCTTAACCCACTGAGCAAGGCCAGGGATCGAACCCTCAACCTCATGGTTCCTAGTCGGATTCGTTAAACACTGCACCACGACGGGAACTCCTTATGTGGTTTCTTTATGGAATTTATATCTGGAAATATGGTGCTCTGCTGTTTCATTGCTGACCAATGGCTCCAGCATTGTCAGGTTTTTTTTCTGCTCCACTGCATCATCCTCATCCCCGCTGAGCAACAAAACAAAACTTCTTGATTCTAGAGCTCTCTTCAGTTCTTGCTTCCCTCTACTGCCTGCAAAATTCATTGAAAGAAGTTCTGAATTTGCTAGCTCTATTTTCTGCTCTCCCATCAATCTTGAATTGATTTTAGTCAGGTCCTCATGCCCACCACTTCACAAAACTGCTCTTGGAGTATGACCTCATATTGCCAAATCCAATGGCTAATTCTCAACCACCATCTTCTTTTAATCAACAGAGTTCAGCATTGATTATTGCCTCCTCCATAGCATGTTTCCTTTCCTTGGCCTCCAGACTCCACTTCTCGTGGGTCTCCTACAACCTCACAGGCTGCTTTCAGTCTCCTTATTTCTTTGTCCTCATCATCTTGGAGTTCAAAAAGTTGAGCTCAGTATTCCCACTGTGGTGCAATGGGATTGGCAGTGTCTCTGCCGCACCAAGGATGCAGGTTCAATTCCTGGTCAGCACAGTGGGATAAGGATTCATTTGGTGTTGCTACAGCCACAGTGTGGGCTGCAGCTGTGACTCAGATCTGATCCCTGGTCTGGAAAGTCCATATGCTGCAGGGCAGCCAGAAAAAAAAAAGAAGAAGAAGTTGAGCTCAATCTTCGAGTCTCCTCTCTATCTACCCTCCCTCTCTAACTCGTCTCATTCAGTCCTATGGCTTTAATATCATCTCTGTGCTTTGGTGCCATAGGTGGGATGATCTCCCTCCTCATAGGAAGTCCTTATTTTGTAGGATTCTGTTACTCACCACATAGTTGTTGTTTCTGTACCTAAAGTTATTTGACAAAAAACAATTTGATTATTTACGCATGTGGTGTCCTACTCTTGTAGAAACAAAGATTCTTTTTTCTTATTCATTTCATTGCTTTATTAGATTTGAGAAATAACCCTACCATTGTAACAGATAAATCTCCAAACCTCAGTGACTTAACACAAAAGTCTGTTTCTCATTCATATCACATTCCAACATGGTCCAAGGATTCAAGACTAAAGTCTCCATCTGTGGCCGCATCTTCCTCTGGGTTCCTTCAGGGCTTCCAATTTGTCTGTCTCATGGTGGTCCCTTCGTTATGTCTTTAGTTGTAGAAGACCTTTTCTAGTAGGTCTTTTTCATAGATAGATGACCTGGAGATAGTTGTGGTTTTGGTGTGCTCATGAGAACCAGTGAATTCAGGGTGTTTCTACTCTGCCTGCTCACATCAATGAAACAGATTTTTGGTGTTTTGTTTTGTTTTGTTTTTTGCTTTTTAGGGCCACACTCACAGCATATGGAAGTTCCCATGCTAGCGGTCAAATCAGAACTATAGGTGCCAGCCTACACCACAGCCGCAGCAACACAGGATCCGAGTGGGGTCTGTGAGCTATACCACAGCTCATGGCAACGCCAGATTCCTGGCCCACTGAGCGAGACCAGGGATCGACCCCACATCCTCATGGATACTAGTCAGATTCATTTCCACTGAGCCACCGTGGGAACTCCCCAAACAGATTTCAAACATGATAATGACCTTAGTGGGCACCTAACTTCTCTTTTTCACTTTACATGAGAAATTTGATAGCAGACAAGTCAAATGACTTGTCATAAGTCACAGAAAGACTAGAATCCAAGTTTTCTGATTCCTAAAGCAAGGTTCATTCTATTGGCTGACAGTGCTGAATTCTTTCATGAAAATATGTGCCTAAACATCAAATATCACAAAACTTCAAAACTAGCAATGCCTTTCATCATTGTCATTTCAGCCCTCTCCTTTGTAATGGGCAAACTTCTGCATTTAAGTTGCCATTTAAGGCAGAAATAAATCCTACAGTCAGTTACAGATTTGGACCTCCAGACACCAAGACCAATTAGATGTCAGATTTCTTGAAATGCAGTCCATGCTCAACTTTTATTGATCTAAATTCTGCTCCTGTTTTGTTTGTCATTCTTCATCATCCCAGGGTATTTTTCTCTTCTCATTCATTATTAGTAAGGGTTACTTCATCTGCTAGTCTTTTAAAGCCTTGCCATTCTGAAATGTCACAAATAAAAGTATTTATTTTGGCCTGAGAGCAGTTTCCCCTTCACAACGCGGCCTGTCCAACTCTGTAACATTTTGTTCAGCTGGTCGGGTTGTCAACTTAGAATGTTTAGTGAAAAAAATGCTGACATATGGCCTGTTCATATGCTGTCATGTCACTTTCTAACTGAGTAGCTTGAAAATAAAAGTTTATTATTCTCTGGATCCCTTCCACTGTTTGTTTCAATGTTCTTTCTGGACAATCCCACCAGTTGTTGACTAATGTCAAAACATTCTAAGCTGCTGTATCCCACTGTGTTTTGTTTCTTCTTAATTTCTTATAGCTCCACCTGATCAGGCAAGGCCAGTTTTCCTGCCTTCACAGTGTAGGACAGTCCATCACAGAAAGCAACCGAGTTTCCTAGTACCTTTTTACCTTGAATTCACCATTTCCTCATTAATTTATTTAGAAATTCTAGGATATGCCAACATCTTCGTGAATTACTACATGTTAATCTTTAGTTGGCCAGACTTTGCTCACTCCTGCAATACTGGACACACCATTTATCATTTTTCACTCTCCTAAAGGTGGCAGAAATACCATGATTTTTTTCCTAGAAGAACTTCCCTCACTTTCATTTTATTGGTTTCTTCTTAATTTGGAGACAATTTGAAATTTCATTTTCAACCTTCATTTTCCAAGGCCAATGCAAGTCTCGGTTCAAAATACTGATTTTTACTTTATTTTATTTTTTTACAGCTGCACTCATGGCATGTGGAAGTTCCCGGGCCAAGAAGTGAATCCAAGCTGCAGCCATGACGTACACGGGATCCTTTTAACCCACTGCACTGACAGAGGATTGAACCCAGCTCCACAGTGACCCCAGCCACTGCAGTTGGATTCTTAACCCCCATGCCACAGTGGAACTCCAACATACCCATTTTTTTAATCCATCATTTTCCCCTACCTTCTTATCTAATAATTCTAGATATCCCAGTTCCTTGCCTTCTTTCCATTCTATGATCTTGCTGCTCCAGGAACTTACTTCTGTTCATCCCTGCCCCTCCAGCACATTTAGGTCTCCCTGTGGAATGGTTCTGTCTTTTCTGCCATGCAAAAGGCATCTTGAAAACTACCTCCCTGACCACACTCCATTTCTTTGGATGGCCAAACTTCTCACCTGCTGCCTAGTCTACTCCTCTCGCCACCATCTCTTCACACTCCATCCCTCTCCAACCCATCACATTTCTGAAAGTCTCTTCCAGGGACAATGACCTTTTAATCAATAAGTTCAGTGCCCTTGGCACATGTCTTAGGCCCCTATGTAGTGTCTATCTATAGATTAGACCCTGTGCCCCAGGTTGGAAACTCCCCTCTCTATAGTTTATTTTTACTTCATCCTTTGGTTTCTCTTTCTCCGCCTGTCATTTCTTTACCTGACGTCCTGAAGCCTCCTCAATCCTTTCCCACATCTCTCTCCCGAGCATAGCCTCCGCCCTCTGAGCCTCTCTAACTACACCTCAGCAATTTTATTTCACAGCCTAATTGCGAAACAGTATATCTAAAACTAAAACTCGTCCTGCCACTCTGAAACGTGGCACACTTCTCTTTAAGAGGATCATCATTTCCTAAGTCAGAGGATCTCAAAATTTCAGACTTGCCTGTGTAGATTGCCTCTTATCTCTGCTTCCTTAACCATGTTCAGTCTGTTGTGAAGTCTTATTTTTCTTCTGCACAAAATCTCTTAAAGCTACCCCCCTCCCCGTTGGGATTGTTTTCATTGCTATTATCACCACTATAATTTAGAGATTTAATTACTCATGCTGGATTTAATGCAGTAGTTTCCTAAGCATTGTCCTCACCCACAACTTCATCCCCCTCCGTAGTCCATTTTTTTTTTACATTATTATTCTATTATGCTTTCTTATGACCATTTCTCATTATGTTACTGTCTTCATCTAAAAACATCCCTGGTTACCTGTGAATACACGTAGTTCACATGCCTCAATTTGCCATTTACTAAACAGCATTGTACTAAGTATGTACATTAATACGTGCACACACATACCCCCTACCTCTAAAGAATAATTATGATTACCCATATGTTATAGATGAAGAGTGGAGGATTAGAAAGATACTTTCTTTCCCCACCACCCCAAAAAATAGTGAGTAACTTCTAGGATTGAAACCCAAGACTCAAAAGCAGCTGTTAATATAGTACATATTAATATATGTACAGTACATATATATACTAGCACATGTTCTAGTATATTGTTGGTAAAGACTTATACATTGTCTTTACCACTGAACACCAACCTACTTCTCAGACTGCCATTCTCTATTTCTCCTTTTCCACAAAAACATAACCGGCATGTCTGTATCTCAATATTCTCTTCTTCATTTGTACAAACTCAACTGGGACCCATCCTAGGCAACTGAGCCCCACATAGCTTTCTTGCCATCTTGGACATTGACTGTCACTACCATTCATTTGGTTCTCAATGATATGTTGCCTGCTGATGTGTCTTGTGATATTGTCTTGCCTTGTTATTCCATCCTCGTCAATAATAATATGCATTGCTGTATATGGTTTCACCAACTTCATTGTATGTAAAGTAAATTTTCTTGTGTGTTTTTGGACCCTTCTCTCAACTTTTACCACCTCAACTCAAGAATTTGCTCTTCACACATGCTATGGCATAGAGAATAATCTGATTTTATTTATCCTATAAAATGTATTGTTATTTTTGTGGCTTATTTACAGGCATTTATGCATCTCAACAAGCATTTAAGTAGTTTAGATTTTGATAATGTTTGTATTTTTTATTTTTTCCAGCTTTTTTGAGGTATAGTAGATAAATAAAAATTACATATATATACACACATGTATGCATATTCATGTAAATTATGAAATGATTGATTATCACAAGCTAATTAATATAGACATTACATCACATGGTTACTTATCCTGTGTGTTGTGAAAACACTTATGATCAACTCTCTTGGCAAATTCCAAGGCTACTATATAGTCTTATTAACTGTAACCACCATGCTGCACATTAGATCTCCAGAAATTACTCATCCCCACATGACTGAAACCTCTATACCTTTTGACCAACATCTCCCCATTTCTCCTAGCAATCTAAACTCTACAGAGATGAGATGGCTCCTGCATATGTGATCTAGTGACCTTGCATTTGTGATCTAATGACTCAAGAAATATAAATTAGGAATGGTAAGTACTTCCTTAAAAGGATGCAAGTTTGAAAGCATCCAAATAATATGTAATTCCAAACCAAGCCTCAAGCATACCAGATCTGTTATAGTATCCTCATCATTTTATAATTTTAAAAATATACTACGGTTATTTTATCTTTCAATTTAAATCTCCTCCTTTATTCCCCAGTGTGAAAGCAACTAAAGAGATGAACTCTATTATAAACATTAAAAACTTTCCAGGGCTAAAAGAAATCACAGTAGACATTCATAGAGTCAAATGGCAGAAATAAAATAAATACACAATATTTTATCTCTCTTAATTTTCCTTTGGATGGTTTCAATAAAATTTGGTATTTCAGTAGGAAAAATCTCCTAAAGAACAATTCTGAATGATGATAAAGAGTGTTTGGAAGGTGAATGGAAGAGCATCTCTGTCTAGGACGTATGGAGTCTCCACAACTGAACTGAATGCCCCTGACAAATATTACATGAAAATGTTTCCTTTCTTCCCAGGCTTATTAATATTTAGTATATTTATTTAAAGTATACAACATGGTGATTTGATATACTATACATTGTGAAATGATTATCATAATCATGTTAATCAACACATCCATCCCTTCATGCGGTTAACCTTATTTTGAGCAGGAAGAATGCTGAAGATCTACTTTCTCACCAAATTTCAAATGTACAACATAACATTATTAACTGCAGTCTCCATGCTGTAATGAGATCCTCAGAAGTCATTCATCAGATAACTGAAAGATTTTACCCTTTACCAACATCCCCCATTTTCCCCACCCCTCAGCCGTTAGCAATCACTCAATTTCTGTTACTATGATGTTGACTTTTTTTTTTTCTTTTTAGATTCCCCATATAAATGACACCATGCCATCAGTATTGTCTTTCTATGCCTGGATTACCTCATTCAGCATAATGTGTTCCAGGCTCATCCATGATGTCATGAATTTCCAGATGGCAAGATTTCCTTCTTTTTTATGGTAAAAAAAAAATATTCCATTGTATACAACATATTCTTTATCCACTCATCCATCAGTGGACATTCAGGTTGTTGCCATGTCTTGTCTACTGTAAATAATGCTATGATGAACATGGATGTACAAATATCTCTTCAAGATAATGATTTTATTTCCTTTGGATACATACCCATATGCTAGATCATATGATAGTTCTATTTTTAATTGGTTATAGAAACTTCATACTGTTTTCCATAGACGCTACACCAATTTACATTCCCACCAACAGTGCACAAGTGTTCCCTTTTCTTCTTATCCTCATCAACATTTATCTTTTGTATTTTTGGTAATAGCCATTCTAACAGGTGTATGGTGATATCTCATTGTGGTTTTGATTTGCCTTTGCAAGATGATTATTAATGTTGGGCATATTTTCATATACCTATTGACCATTTTGTAGGTCTTCTTTGGAAAAGTGTCTATTCAGGCCCTCTGAGAATTTCCAACCCACTTATTTGGTTTTTTGCAGCTGAATTATATGAATTCCTTATTTATTTTGGATCTTAGCCCTCTATCTGGATATATGGTTTGCAAATACCCGCTCCCATCCCATAGGTTGGCTTTTTACTTTGTCGATTGTATTCTTTGCTATGCAGAAATGTTTCTGTTGAATGTAATTCTGCTTGCTTATTTTTGCTTTTGTTGCCTGTGTTTTTGGTATCCTACCCAAAAAAAAACAAAAACAAAAAACAAACAAACAAACAAACAACAACACAGTAAGACTAATATCAGGGAGCTTTTTTCTGTTTTCTTCCAGGACTTCCACGTTTTAGGCCTTACATTTAAGTCTTTAATCTGTTTTCAGTTCATTTTTGTGACTGATGGGGTTGAGTTTCATTTTTTGCATGTAGAGATCCAGTTTTCCCAGAAAAATTTATTGAAAAGATTATCTTTTTTCCATTAAATGTTCTTGGCTCCATATTCAAATATTAGTTGACCATATATGCACATGGGTTTATCTCTAGGCTCTCTAGTCTATTCCATTGATCTATGTGTCTGTTTTTATGCCAGTACCACATTGTTTTGATTACTATAGCTTTATAGTAGAGTTTGAGATCAGGAAGTGTGATGCCTTCCACTTTTGTTCTTTCTCAGAATTGCTTTGGCTATTAATGTCTTTTTGTCTTTAGCGTCTTCTATTTCCAAACAAATTTTAGGATTGTTTTTTCTATTTCTCTGAAATATGCCATTGGAATTTTGACAGGAACTGGATTAAAACTAGATAGCATTCAATAGTATGGCTCTTGTAATAATATTAACTATTCTGATCCACAAACATGGGATATTTTTCCATTTGTTTGAGTTTCCTTCAATTTCTTTCATCAAATCTTATAGTATTCAGTGTACAGATCTTTCCCCTCTTTGGTTAAATTTATTCCTAAGTACTTTACTGGATTTTTTCCCCAATTTACCCCTTGTTTTATGTAACTGACATACAGTACTGTATAAGTTTAAGATATATAGTATAATGACTTGACTTACATATGTTTGAAATGATTACCACAATAAGTTTAGCTAACATCCATCACCTCATGCAGAATGTTTTCTTTTTTTTCCTTTTTGTGATGAGACTCTTAGGGTTCACTCTCTTAACAACTTTCAAACATACCACACAGCAACATTAACTATAGCTATCATGTTGCATGTCACATGACCATACTTAATTATCTTATCATTGGAAGTTCGTATAGTTTTACTCCTTATCCAATTCCTTCGCTTCCCACCCCCTGCCTCTGGTAACTGCAAATCTGATCTCTTTTTCTATGAATTTGTTTTGTTTTGTTTGTTTTTAAAATTCTCCATGTGGTATTACATAGTATTTGTCTTTCTCGTCTGACTTATTTAGTATAATGCCCTCAAGGTCTATCCATGTTGTCACAAATGACAAGACTTCCTTCTTTTTATGACTGGATAACATTCATCCATATGAACCATACATACACATTTATATATGTTTGCATCCATATCTAGCAAGTGTGAGGTGATAATCTCACTGTAGTTTTGATTTAGCATTTCCCTGATGATTATTTAAGCACATTTTCATTTACTTTTGGCCCCTCATGTATTTTCTGTGGGAAAATGTCTATTCAGGTCCTTTGCCCATTATATTAACTGGGTTATTTTTTCTTCTGCCATTTTTTTTCATCAGATTATTTTCTCGATATCAATTGTGCAAGTTGTTTACACATTTTGGATATTAACCCCTTTTCACTTATGATTCGCAAATGTTGTCTCCCATTCCATAGATTGCCTTTTCATTTTGTTGATGGGGTTTTTTTTGCTATGTAGTTCGACTTGCATATTTTTGCTTTTGTTGCCTTTCCTTTTTTTGTCAAATATCTGTGTTCTTTTGTAGCTTGCCAAGCTTCCCTTATACAGGAATTAATAATTATTAATTATTTCGAATTCTTTGCCCTTTAATTGGTAGGTTTTACTTCTTTGAGGTCAGATGCTGAAATGTTATCATGTTTCTTTGACTTCTGTGTTCCTTACAGCCTTGTATTGATGTTTGCACACCAAGAGCAGTTGCCTCTTTGAAACTTTTTTTTTTTTTTTTTTTTGCTTTTTTAGGGACACAGGTGCCACTATGGACATTCTCAGGCTAGGAGCCCAGCCAGAACTACAGTTGCTGGCCTACACCACAGCCACAGCAACTCGGGATTTGAGCCGTATCTTTGATCTACACACCACAGCTCCCAGCAATGCCAAATCCTTAACCCACTGAGAGAGGCCCAGGATTGAAGCTGCATCTTCATGGATACTAGTCAAGTTAGTTTCCACTGAGCCACAACGGGAATTCCTATGGATTAGTTTTGGTGAGTAAAAGCCTTCACCTGCAGGCTGGGTGTGTTATGAAAGTTTCTGATCTGAGGAAGTTCCAGTGATGTGGTCTTTGTGCAGATGTCAGCTGATGTTAGTGTTGGCAATGATTTCTGGGTCCTCAGAGGCCAAGACTGCTGATATCTGCAGCAGTGATGAGAGGTGTTCAGGTCTTTGGTTTTGAAAGCTGCTGAGGATCATCCGATCTGTGTTTCTCCCACAGTGCATGTCGAGGATCTCTCTTGGTGCTGGATCTGGCTCACAGACACCCTGGCAGTGATGTTAGTTGTGTGGGTACCCATGAAGCAAGCACAGGGCTGAGGTTTGGCACTCAAGCACTCAAGAAGTGAGAGCAACTCCAAGGTCTGAGGTGCTGGCCAGTCTGCAGTGGCAGACATGGGCCAACACAGAGCAACTGTGGAACCATGTTCTGGAGTGTCTACTTACAAAAACTAGCCAAAGAGCCAGACTATCCGGGTGCAGTTGTGGCTCTGTTACCGAACTCAGGTTCATGTGCCCAACACACAGTGAAGCCAAACAAACCAAAAAGTGGGAGTTTAGAGCAAAGACAGAAAGATTTATGGCAGGACTGTGCAAGAAGAATAGGTGGCTTGTGCCCCCAAAACTCTGAACTCCCCAAAAGGTTTCAGCAAAGTATTTTTAAAGACAAGGTGAGGATTGGGTGTCCCAGGATATGCAACCAGCTTGTGCACAATTCTGATTGGCTGATGGTGAGGTAACAGGGTGGTGTCACAGGGGTTAACATTATCAATCGCGAGGTGCCAGGAGGTTTGGGAGTTACATGGTCATGGGCATTAAGTAGTCAATTTCTTCCATTTTGTGCTGGTTTCTAGCATCTAAAAACTCAGGAAGTAAGCATGAGACACTATTATCTGGGTACTTTAGAGAGAAGCTAACCAAGGGACCCTGCCTGGTTAGGGTCCAGTGTGTGCACAGAGTTTTGAGAGTCAGCCCTGGTCCCAGGGTAGCAGAACAGCAATGCCCCCTCTCTGGGGGCCTGCAATAGTTATGGTTGGTGGTTACCTCAGTGGCAAAAATTCCCAGGAATCCTTACTGGATTCTCCTCTGTAGAAGCTGTTGGGAGACTGCCGCTGCATTTGTGGAGGTCCTTAGTGGAAAAGACTCAGGGTCCTCTGCAGAGCAGATCACTGGGACCACGATGGCACCTGCTGTGTGACTGATACTGGTTACACGCCTCCCGCATGTAATGGTTCTTAGCCATCTCCAGGTATCTCTGCTAAGCTCCCCTAGGGATCCTTTCTGTGCAATTATTCTCTGCTCTTTGCTCCATTGTGTTGCTATAAGTTGGACACTTGCACTCTCCCAGGGCTATTTTTGTTTATGAATAGCTGTCTAATTTTGTGTGTGTGTGTGTGTGATGGGATGAAAGCTATTATCTCTACCATCTTGCTGACCCTAACTCCAAAAATGTTTCTTTCAACACAGTCAAATCTATTGCTTGGCTTAAAAATTGTCTAAATCGCCTACAGATGGCCAATAGACACAAGAAAAGATGCTCAGCCTTGCTAATTATTAGAGAAATACCAGGTAGAGTTCCTTGGTAGCCTAGTGGGTTAAGGGTCCAGCATTGTCTCTGAGACAGCTTGGATCCACGGATTCCATCCCAAGTCCAATGCAGTGGGTTAAAGATCCATCTTGGCTGCAGCTGTGGTGTAGATTGCATCTGTGGTTTGGATTTGATCTCTGGCCCGGGAACTTCCATGTACTGTGGGTATAGCAAAAAAAAAAAAAAAAAAAAAAAAAAAAGAATGAAGCGTAAACTCTTGCAGTTGGCACACAATGAACTTTGCCAGCTATTTTTGCTTTCCTCTCTAGCCTCATCTCTCTGCACTTAAACTTCTTCTCATGTTTTGGCTTTTAATGTTTAGGAGGTCTTTTTATGCCATTGTCCTTTATGATACCATCACTGGACTGGAAATACGGTATTTGACACAAACTGCAGAGCTCAATTACAAGTTAGAGCATGTAAGAGTTTTCATGTGCTGGTGGACGAATGTCCAATATGTGGTGCTGCTTGATAAAGCTGCAGTTATCTGAGTCTGGTATTTCCCATTAATCTTATTCCCCACTATAAATCTTTTCCTTAGGAAAAAAAAGGTGCCTGGCTCTCGGCAAAGTGGTTAGCATGAAATCAGCAAGCTCTTTAGGGATTTGCCCATCTCTACGGGAGGACAGAGAACAAATTCCTACTGTTTGTCAGGTTTCTGTGAATTTATAAAAACAAGTTTCCCAGACATTAAGGTACAAAACTCAGATATAGTGGCAGAAAAACAGCATAGTACAAAAACGGCATTCAATTCTCTTGGAAACACTGTGCTTATTAAAGGCATAAACACTAGGTACAGAAAGTTCAGTAATCCTTTTCCTAAGGGCAATAATAGTTTTTACATTACAAAATCAAATGGTTGCTTTTTATTTGAGGGCTGAAAATAAAGTGCCAGTTTGGAGAGGAAATAAAATGTAACCAAGTCAAACACTTGCATCTGAATGAAGGGTCAGTCATTTTCCATCCTCAGCTGCTTTCATCCAAGTGTATTTATAACACAGCCAGCCAGCTTTTCCTTCGACTTCTCCCAAGTTGTAGATCTCTACCTTTGGTTGAGATTCTGGCATAATCACAGAAACCCATCAGCTCACTTAATTCTTGGCTCCTTCCACCCTCCCTGCATGTCCTACAGGGAAGCCAGGACTTGCCATGCAATTTAGCACCGTGGGGAGCCTTTATCACAAGGCTATTGCCCCTCAACACGTTCTCACGACAGTTGCAATATTGAAAAGCAATCGAATTATACCTGACAGCTACTTCCTTAGGAAGAAAGAAAAGGGAAAGGAAGTAAAGAGGCCATGCTTTGAGTTACTCTGTGGAAGGGATCTCCCATATAAAGAAGACTCAAAAACAGTTGTTTTTTGAAACCAATGGATTACTGCCACCACATTGCAACTCGGCATGCCAAGCCCAGAAATGAAGTGTTTTGCCCAAGCTCTTGCAGTTCGTAAGCGGCAGAACCAGAATATAAACTGATATTCAAAGGACGTATTCCTTCCCCTCCATATCAGCTGCTTCTCAGAAAAGAAGCACAGACGTATTGTGATGCAGTTACTTTCTAGCAAACCAGAAGTCTAAATCTGGAAACTGATTCTCAGCAATTCCTATGGCTTCCTTGTATCTCAACTAATGAGAGGGTTCGTGCAGAAGATAGGTTCTACATTTCTTGGTTTCCATTTCTGTTCTGTTGTAATGCGCCTTATTGCAATGATACTCACCCTCTAAATTCTAGATTCTGATTTTTTTAAGTCATTTATAACTTAACAAAGAGTGCTAGAACAAGTGGATGCAGGGATAGAAGATACCAAGGTACAGAAAAAAGATGACCTTTGGAGTTCCCATTGTGGCTTGTCAGGTTACAAACCAGACTAGTATCCCTGAGGATGTGGGTTTGATCCCTGGCCTCACTCAGTGGGTTAAGGATCAGACACTGCTGTGAGCAGTGGTGTAGGTCACAGACATGGCTGGGATCCCATGTTGCTGTGGCTGTGGCATAGGCTGGCAGTTGTAGCTCTGATCGATCCCAAGCCTGGGAACTTCCATATGCCATAGGTGTGGCCTTAACAGGCAAAAAGAAAGAGACAGACAGACAGACAGAAAGAAAGAAAGAAGAGAAGTTCCTGTTGTGCTGCAGCAGAAACAAATCCAACTAATATCTTTGAGGATGTGGGGTCCATCCCTGGCCTCACTTAGTGGGTTAGGGATCAGGCACTCAGGCACTGCCGTGAACTCTGGTGTAGGCAGCGGACATGGCTTGGATCCCCTGTTGCAGGCCAGCAGCTGTAGCTCTGAATCGACCCCTAGCCTGGGGACTTTCATATGCCAAGGGTATGGCCCTAAAAAAAAAAAAAAAGCAAAAAAAGAACAGTAAAGACAAGCCCCTAAAGGTAAAACCACCCATGCCTCTCCAGTGCACGATATCTTTAACCTCGAATGAAGCCCTTCTTTGAGAATGGCTTTGTGATCGAGAGAGAAATACAAAGGAATGACCCTTGCATGAGCTCTGCTGATATTACAAGTTTGGATTCTAACCCATAGCGGCATCTTTCATGAACTCAACCACTGCCAATAAATTCAAAAGTCAATATTTCATGGCGCCAAAGGTCAGTGTATCATTGGCCTTGTGTTGCTGCTTAGATACCTCTCACCCTCCAGCCCTCTCCAAACAGTCACTCACACAGCCAAGTGTCTGTTGTGTATGCCACATTATGCTAGGAAATACAAAAGACACACACAGTGCGCTATACCTCCGGAACCAGCCACGTCTTGCAACTCCGCAACTCTTACCATAATCTAAACAAATATCATCTTCCACCCAGAACAGGGCAGCAGGCTGCTGACTGGTCTCTGAAGTCTTTTGAAAAATAGAAATCTGACTACGGTGTGCCCCTGTGAAGATCTTCCAATGACTTCTTACTGCAATTACGACAAAAGTCATGGGCTTCACCTTGCCCTGCAAGACCTGCAGTGATGTGACCCCTGCTATGCTCTGGCCACACTGGAACGTCATGCGATGTGCTCTCTTTGCCTGGAGGGCTTCTGCCCCACATCTTCACACCCGGGATTCTCCTCCATCATTAGATTCACCCGAAACGTCACCTTCTGAGAGAGATTCCTCCTGAAGATTCCTTCTTCAATAAAAATACACTTTCTATGCTACTTCCCTCTTTAACTATTCTTTGGAGCAAAGTTTATAGGAAATCGCTTATAAACTATTTAGTGTTTAATATTATTACTAAGATGTTAGGAAATCATGTATAAACTATTTAGTGTTTACTATTGTCACTAGGATGTTAATCCCTTGAGGACAGAAAACTTAGTCATTTATTTACCACTGATTCCAGGGCCTCAGCAGAATCTGGTTCACCAAGGAGCTCCAGAAACTCACATATTTGAAGCACACAATTCATTCATTTTGTGTGTGTGTGGATTCCGTCAGCTAGCCATCACCCCAATCAATTTTAGGACATTTTGATTGCCACGAAAAGAAATCCTCATTCTCATTAACAGTCACGTCCCCTTCTTCCTCCATCTTCAACCACAAACTTTAAAATTAAAACAATGGTACGTGCAAACTAAGAAAAGCAATGTGGGGAACAAAACATAAAAACGAAAGGAAAAAATAGCAACTGAGAGGGAGGTATAAGAAATACAGCAAAGCCCTGTGCGGATGGAGATAAATGAAAGATCATGCTATTCCCTCCAAATTCGTATTTCAGCCAGCATCCCAGTCATGCTAGCACCAGCATGGACTCACTTCCCCAACCAGTAGTCCTACGCTTGTAAGAAGGGGAAACAGAGATGCTAGTTAAAGAATACAATATCTTGACCTGTGTAAACACAACTTTCCAGAACATAATAAAAATGAAACTAAATTACAAGATTGTTGACCACAATTTTGTTCAAATTAAAGCCACAGAGGAGTGCCCTGGTGGCTCAGCAGGTTGAGAATCCGGCATTGTCTCTATTATGGTACAGGTTTAATCCCCGACCCAAGAAATTCCTCATGCTGTGGGTGTGGCCAAAAGAAAAAGATAAAGCCACATATTTCATATTTCATAACTTAAGTTACTGAGATGGCAAAATTTACAAGTTGATTATTTTTTTTCTACAGCCCAAATGGAAAACCCATTCCTGACTTTCCCCGATGTTCTAATGAACTAGACCACATTTTTCATCATTCTGGCAGGAATCATGTCCTGTACAATTTTGAACATCTGAAAAGACTTCTTATTTTTACACCATCTTCTCCTACATCTGATTTAATAACATAATAGGTCATTCTAGGACAAAGGGTCACAGAGCACGGTTCCGGCATCTCAGCCTTTCACCCTCACATGTTTAGGAAACACGTTGAGTTAATGTTAGCCCGCCCAAGTCGAGGTTATGACTCAAATCTTGCCAGCTGCAATCAAACCCTCCTTCATCTCAATTTCTGCACCTTTCAAGACCTCAGAAGTCTAACGCATTGGCGATAAGACAAGGAAGAAACACCAAGAAGTAAATTTACCAGGAGCCTAACTTTCTTAAGTTTTAAGGTCATTTCTGCAGGTTCAAAAGGAAGAAGAGTGTCTACGTAGCTGGAAAAATCTACACAATACTGGAAAAATGCATGTAGGCTGTCAGTTGTTAAGGACGGTTCCCTTAAAGACTGTTGCTAGGTGGTTGATAAATAAAAACAAACAAGGTTAACTACGGAGGTACTCGGTCTGAACATGACTTCTTGGACAAGGAAATCAATAAAATGCCAGTTAGTGAGGTAAGAAGAATGAGATTAAACATGCAAAGTTTACTTGCATTTTTTTAAGAAGTAATTACTCAAAGACAGGTGCATGAGAAGTCACTGGTGTAGAAAATGGGAGACCAGGAAGATGAGAGGAAGTTTGTCTTCAAGGGGGGAGGTTAAAAGGAAAGGGTTGAGCCAGTGACACAAACCTCCATGTATTTCTTCCTCTGCAGTTTGTTGTGCGGAAAGGCCTTAGGCTCTAGGTACGCAAATCAGCTATTTGTCAAAAAAACTGTACTTTGGAGACCGAATCAGATTTTTCACAGCTTCCTACAAGGTGTCAGGCCAACAGATCTGTGAAAAAACAAAAGGTTGCTTGGGTTACTACAGGCAAACTGGAAGATTCACACCAGCGTGCAAGGATGTTGCCTTCGAGAGCGCTCCGCTGGCTTCCAGGGAGAAACCAATTCCCAGGTCCATATGGTATTCACGACTTTTCAAGATATTCACACCCCAGTGGCTTTTCCAAAGGTAATTGCTGCTGCTCCCTGACACAAGCAATTTGCTCCCTCTGTCCAAACTAGCAGGTTCGCGATCATTCCTCCCTTTCTCAAGACACAAATTGTGGAGTTCCCTTCGTGGCTCAGGGAAAATGAATCTGACTAGCATCCATGAGGATGCAGGTTCAATCCCAGGCCTTGCTCAGTGGGTTAAGGGTCCAGTGTTGCCAGGAGGTGTGGTGTACGTCACAGCCATGACTCGGATCTGGCATTGCTGTGGCCACGATGTAGGCCGGCAGCTATAGCTCAGATTGGACCCCTACTCTGCTCTGGGAATCTCCATATGCCAAGATTGCGGGTCTTAAAAAAAAAAAAAAAAGATGCACATTCCCCTGCCCATCCAGAATGTCTTCCTTGAACCTTCTCATCTTTCCAAATCTGGTTTCAAGAAATGTCTCAAGTCTCACTTCCTTCGGGGGAGCTTTCTAGCTCACTGCTGCCTCAAGGAATCTCTCTTCTCTCTCATAACCTCTAATGTATATTGTCTGTGGTTTGAGCGATCACATACCTGTACAGGCCATTTTATGATAAGGTGTTTTATCTGTCCCATCTGACTATAAACTCCTTCAGGACAAGGACTAAGAATCATTCATTCCTGCTTTTATTCCCTGACAGAGTGAGGGTCTAACACACAGTCAGTGTTCAATAAATGTTTGTCGATAGCTCTGCATGGATGGAAAAAGGAAAGTCCCTGCATTCAGGAGCTGATAGCTACTATTAAAAAAAAAAAAAAAATGCAATGTGGGGAGTTCCCACTGTGGCACAGTGGGTTAAGAATCTGATTGCTGGAGCTCCCATAATGGCTCAGCAGTTAACAAACCTGGACTAGCATCCATGAGGACGCAGGTTCGATCCCTGGCCTCACTCAGTGGGTTAAGGATCCAGTGTTGCCATGGGCTGTGGTGTAGGTCGAAGACTCAGCTCGGATCCCACATTGCTGTGGCTGTGGCATAGGCTGGCAGCTATAGCTCCGATTGAACCCTTAGCCTGGGAACCTCCATATGCTGTAGCTGCAGCCCTAAGACAAAAGAAAAAAAAAAAAAAAAGAATCTGATTGCTGCAGCTCAGGCCACTGCAGAGGTGTACTTTCAATCCCCAACCAGTGCAGTAGGTTTAAGGATGTCACACTGCCACAGCTGTGGCTCAGAGTCAATCCCTGGCCAGGAGCCTTCATAAGCCATGGGTGTGGCCATAAATAAATTAAAAAAAAAAAAATGTGGCAATGTGGTGCCTGAAAATGTCCAGTGTTGGTAGGAGGCTTGACTTTACAAAGAATGTTCAGTGAGCAGGCTGATGCAACTCCATCATCTTCAATAAATGGCTTCCATTGGAGTTCCCCCTGTGGTGCAGTGCATTGAGGATTCGGCATTGCTGCAGCTGTGGCGTAGGTCTCAGCTGCAGCTCAGATTTTATCCCTGGCCCCCAAACTTTCATGTGCTGCCAGTGGGCTCCAGGGAAGGATCCATCATCAGTTTCATGGCTTCTATTCCACACCCCTGTTCTCCAGTTGGAAGAAAAGGAAAAATGGAGACCCGGTGCCAGAACTTCCCTCAGGAAATAAGAAGCTGCGCACATCAATTTTGAGCACGTTTCTTGGCCTAAAACCCAGCTACAGAGGGTGCTCGGCACTGTGGTGCTGAACTAGGCAGCCATGTCCCAGCTGCCACTCTGCTGTCAGGTTTCTGAGGCAAATAGCATCCTCGACACAGACATTCTGGGCACCTGTCCCACCTGCAGAGCTGGTGAACTTTTTATCTAATGACACAATGTCCTTCTTGATGCTGGAATCAGGCTTTCTATGAAACTTCAACTGCTTACAATCCAGAGATAAGTCTCATCTTCTCAGATCTCACCACTGAGTGGCCAAGAACCACATTTTGGGACTACGTACCAAGCAGATGTAGCCCTTCCTCTCTCTACCCTCTTTGTAGAGGAGAAACTCCTGTCCCCTAACCTCTCCATGGGGAGCCCACATAAAAGATGAGTCTTGCCCATCAGCTCACTGCCCATCTGCTGTCTCCCTGGGGGGCTGGGACCAGTGAGGACCCCACCCCCACCCCATCCCCACCTCCCACGGCTGACTGTCAAAGAGATTGGAGTGTCCTGGGCCTTTCACTTCACTGGAATCTCACATCCCCAGAGCCACGCTGACCTACTAAGTTCTATAATAAATGTACCCTGACCAGTGGCTCCAGCCCACTTCCAGATATTGAGAGGTTGTCCCTATAATATCTAATTTTAATTTAATTCTAGAACATTTATCGATTGTCTATTATGAGCAAAGTCGCTACATAGATAGTGAGATTTTTAAAATTCCTGCCCTGCAGTTGTTTAGAATCCCCTGCAGAAGACAGATATAAGCAACTAACTTTATTACACAACACAATTGGACAAGTCTAACTAGAGGCACAAGTGAAGTGCTCTGAGTGTGGCCAAGAGAGCAATCGATTGTAACGAGACGGCCAGGGAAAGATTTCAAAACAGATTTAGATAAAAATGTTGCCTCAAGGTCTTGAACAGGGCCTTGAGGGAAGAGTAGAATGTTAACAAGTGACTGAGAAAGAAAGCGACTTTCCAGGCAGAACAGGAGTAAAAGCACAAAGGAGCCATTAAGGTGATGCTGGGATGAAGTAGGTATGGCAAGGATGGCTTTGCATGCATCTTGAACTATCAGGCCCAGCAATGACCTGGGATTCCTGAGGAGGGCAGCAACTTGATCAGTTCCAGGGGGAAGGGAGACAAATTTGCTGATTGTGAGAAGGTGAGGCCAAGAGGCCGGGAGATCCATGGACACCAAAATAACTCTCATTGAGCCCTAACTATCCAAGCACCATGCTAAGTACTTTATTTGCCTGCTCTTATGTAAGAGAGAAGTCCCATTATTATTCCAACACTGCAGCTGGGTAACGAGAAATCATCCTCTAAGTGCAAAGGCAGGACTTGACCCAGGGTTTGGCCAGGGTCACCATTAGACTGTAGACTTGTGACTGCGGCAATGATCCAGCCTGGAGACATGGAGGGGCTGCATGAGGGAAGGCAAGCACCCTGGAGGATGAACTGAACAGATGTGCCAGAGAGTATAAGGAGAGACCCATGGAGTCCTAACGGCTAGAAAGGCAAAATACCAGAACCACAAAGCATCCCTGAAAAGCTGGGCTCTGGGGATGAAGGGGTAACAGGCACAGAGGGAAGTTATGGCACTCATATTTGTTAGTACTGTGGTCAAGAAAATCAAGCAGCATGTGAACAGACAAGGCACAAGACAAGCCGCTGCCTGGGTGAGCTCTAATGAACTGATGTGGAAGAAAAATTCAATTTGATTGACTGGGCTGTATTGTACTAAAAGCAGTAAATCCCTTTGGCCAAACAGAACTTGCTTCAACCTTAAAGGTATGCTATGTATCATCACTCTGCATACCCAAATATTCATATATCTTGGGAAAGTCTAAAAAATGATGTTTTTCCTTTCAAAGAGTGGAATGTAAAATACCCACCAAATCCTCCTGGATGGCGCCTGGGTTGAATGTATTCCTTGTTATTTTGTTTAAGCTGCTAAATATCTATTAGAGTAAAATTATGGGCTCTTTGCACATGGAGTTTCCACTTGTAGCTTCCTAAGCCTCGAAGCAGTAAACGTGACAGAGCCCTGAATTTTGTAAGGCTTATCCACTCTGTGCCAGTGATTTCCTAGCAAGTGGGCAGTAGCTCCTGCAAGAAACTCTTTCCTCTGTGATCTAAACCAGAGGCATGTGTAGACTCAAAAAGGTAGCCCAGATCTTGGATGGACATAATGACTTACCAAAGCCATCTGCTGATGTTAGACTATGGGGGGGAAACCTCAGGCCACCAGCAATTAAAACTATCTAACCCTATGACTCTTATGCCCTTCATTCTGACAAAGGGACAGCTCTTTCCAGAAATGACCTGTCTACTTTGCAAAGTCAGGATGACTCTTTTCTCTGTAAGATTTTTCCATTCAACCTATAATGCGTGTTTCAAGTTTTTCAGGTGAGACACCTGTGTGTCCCTCACTAAGCAAAGAATGGAAAGGGAAGGTCTGGGGTATAACTCAACTGCTTAAAACAACACATAGAGCCATTCCCTTTATTCAGCTGTGCTAACTTTCTCAGCGCATATGATGAAAAAATACAAGTAAGACATTAAGATCAGCAGCTTTATCAAAGCATAGAGCTGTCAGGTTCTGGGGGAGGAGATTTGCAAAATCAGAACACACAAACTTTTCGTATAGAAACTTGCATATGAATTAAGCTCATATCACTCAAAAAAGAGCTGAATGCATCTGAAACCAAAGTACACTGTCAGCCTCCTCCACTTGCTCCGGGCGCTGATGCCTCGATTAGCTATGCAAGAAGCTACCTGCTATTTTAGAATTATATGAAGTCACCTCAGGGTATCTACAAGCTTCTCACGCACAAGATACTGCCTTTTTTTTTTTTTTTTTCCTCCTTCTTCTTGGCTTAGAGCACAGTTGTTGCTACATCCAGGTAAGTACTCTATCATGCATTGTTATTGCATAAGCTGTCATTAAGACAGCTTGCCTTCTCATAGGAGAATCAGTCTGCAAACAATAATGGTTTGTTGCTAAACCCCCCTAAGACTAAAAGACACCTAACATTTTTTTTCAGGTAGTAAGTATTCCCCTAAAAGATTAGGGAGCTGAAAGCTTAATTTCTAAAGAGGATTTTTTTTTTTTAATAATAATAGAGACCATTCCCTCCACCTCATTTTTTAAAAAATAAATTACCTCCTCCCCTGAAATCATAACTAAATTTATAGGAACTAAAGAATAGCTCACATGATAGGTATCTAACCCGCCAAGCTGCCAAGGTACATGGGATTACAGGTACCATGCTGTTCAACATGTTCCTACCTGAGGTACATAGATTCTGTTTGATACTGGACTGCTTAAAAACATTTTTAGATGAAAACGTGATCATGAAAGCGAGGGCCTGACAACTCGTCTTCAAAAGCCAAGGTTAATAAGGCCTTTTGTCGACTTTCCCAAATAAATACATTAACACAGTTAACCTTTGACCTAGAGCGCCTTGAATCTTCCAGCCCTAAGCTTCTTTCCCGGGCTTTGCCAAACCAGCTTTGCCAAAAAGAGTGCTGAGCATTCACTCCGGTTCAGACCGAAACTACCTTAATCACTCACCTCTCATCTTGCCAGATTTCCCGAGCAGAGAGCTCTTCCAACGGCTCTTAAATTTCTTAAGCTTCATCTGCCCCACAACATTTGAGTCTTGAAAAAAGAAAGAGCCCTGGACTTCTGCTTCTGCAGATGGAGCTTCAAGGCATTTCCCAGCTCAAACAAGTATAGCTCTGAATCTGAGCGCCCACCCATCCCTCAGGTTGTAATCCCTTTCAACGAGCCCCTGTGCTTTGCCACACTCAGAGCAAGTATGGCCTGGAAGGCCACTCTTCCCTGGGGCCTTAATAAAACTCCCTTTACCGCACATGCAATTACGAAGCATGCAATTTATATTTCCAAGTGCAAAAATTTCTCATGCAAATCTCTTTGACCCGCAGTAACCAAAGACACCTTCAAAACACAAGTCTACTGCTTACTCAACAGATCCACAGCAAAGGCCACTCACCCCATCTTGTTCTCCCCACTCCATCTTCCCACTCCACCTCACCAGGGCTTAATGAGACATATCTGAAACCAAAGCTGGCTTCTCCAAAACCCACCATGGATGAACAGAGCCATAGCTATGCAATGAGATTAGCTTTTGTCTTTGTGGTTTAAACGAGTAAAGAAAGTGACTGCAATCCAAGAGGTCCAGTCTTGCGATGGGAAGATTATGGCTGCTATGTGGTTCTGACCTATGGTATTTTGACCATATGAGCTATATATTAAAAAAAAAAAGGTACAAAATAGTTATTGCTACCAATATTTCAAAACTAAGCCAAAACATCACTCTGAAATCAAATGTCCAGTTGATTCGGTGGAAATTTGGAAGGAAGAGCCTCTTCCTTTGGAAAGCTCTTGAGTAAGTGATCCCTGGGTATGGCCTGTGGCCCATGGACCAGCACACAAGTTGAGTGTTCCAGAAAGATTACATGGGTTACAACCCTTGAATTTTTTTTTTTTTTTTCCCCCAGTCAGGCCAAGATTAGCTCTCCACAGCATGCAGGAAAAAGTGAGGACATTTTTGTTTCCAGGGCTAGTGCTGAGGGAGAGAAGCCATCAGTGCTATAGGACCTTAAGTACTTCCTCTATTAACGTGACCTCGACTCCAAGGAACAATAGGCTAATGCATTCGAAAAGCTGTCCTTTTCCCTGGAACCCGGGAGAACACGTCGCCATTGGCTAATTATTTATTTATTCATTCAACAAATATTTATACACAGTATACTAAGTTCTTGCATGCATGCATCACTACACTGGAAACACACCACAGCAGGAAACCCTAGCTAAATAAATGTTAATTTCCTTCTTTCTTCTCTCTGGGTAAATTCTCCTTCTAATCAAATACGGTGAACTGACAATGATCCTTTGAGGACTGCCTTTCATTTAATTCAATGTATAGCAGGAAGGGTTACAGAAGGCTCCAAAGTAGTAATTCCTTTTCCAAATTACCTCATTTCCAAGAGTAACCAGAATTAAGGTAGGACAGCCTTCCATATGTGAGACGTAAAGCTCGCTGTGCTACTGAACTTTCCTTGCTATATTTCTTGACACAGAGCATCACTAGACTTAAAAACAAATTATAATAGATACTCTTCTCTTCAGTCTTCAGATGTAACTTGGCACATTTTTTTTTCATAATGTAAAGAGTGACATGATAAATTTGGTCGGTAGCATTTTATTACAAAATCAACGGGCAGTCATTACCTAGGTGACTCATGGTGGCATGTAGAGCTGTTCTTAGCCTATCTAAAAAGAAAGAAACATTCAGGTGTCCAGGACACAAATCGGAAAGCCTAGGGGTTTTTTTTGTTTGTTTGTTTTGTTTGTTTTTACTTTTTTAGGGCCACACTTGAGGCATATGGAAATTCCCAGGCTAGGGGTATGCCAGAGCCACAGCAACTAGGGATTCAAGCCAAGTCTGTGACCTACACCACAGTTCACAGCAATGCTGGATCCTTAATCCACTGAGCAAAGCCAGGGATGGAACCCACACCCTCATGGACACTAGTCAGGTTCATTACCGCTGAGCCAAAATGGGAATTCCAAAAGCCTAGGTTTTTAAATCTTACCCAATTTCATGAAGCGTATTGCTCCCTAAAAATCTAATTCCCACCCAGACTATGTGAATACACAACTTCAGTTACTTAAATTAGCCCCATGAAGCGGGGGCAGCTTCATGACAAGATGGGAATCAAGCCATTGTCCTCTGTTTACCACAGACTTGTAGGAGTTGAGTTACAAGTGTTTATTATTTCTTAAGATGTACTATCACATAAACAGGAAAGTGAAACCCTCAAAGTGGACACTGCCTAGGATTGAGAACTTACAAGGGTTACAGCGGAGTAAGCCTCATGCCAGTCTCTGTGGAGTCTCCTCTGTCCCCAAGGCAGCCTCTAATGTCAGCTGTCACTTGCCCAGCTTAAAGGAGGGGAGGATCTGAAGGCCAAGAGGAGAAGAAAGGGTCATTAGGTAAACACATGCAAGCAGAAGTCCTTTCTGAAATGGATCGAGTATCTTTAATCCTGAATTCTGGCCTCCAGATGATTTATGGCTCTTATTTTCTTTTCTCTCTTTCCTTGTAAGCCTTGCCAAAGTAGACTTTAACTCTGCCTTGAAGCATGCAAACACAGAGTTCCATCTTCCTTGATGAATAGGATTCTTGCCAAGTGAAAGCTTTAATGACAAAATTATGCTCCCAAGAAAGGACAAGGTGATAGCCTGAGAGATTTGGACAAAACACCGCAGAGTGTTCCTTGGGCTGTGAGAGTTTGGAAACTTACGAGCTGGGCTGTGAACCTCCCTCCACATCCCATTTGTGTCCCCTGGCTTGCCCCGACTCCAGCCCAGTTATCATAGAAAAACTGCATCTATGGTAAGACTGATGAGCTTCACTCAGGTAGGGGACTTAAGGGCTCTGCCCCACCAGCCTTTGGGTCTGCTTTGCTTCAAATGTCTTGGAACTGAGGTCCGCCTTCTCTAATCCTTCCCTGCCCTCAACCATAAATTGTTCAGCCTTGTGCCAAATTGTGAGGTAGGGAAAGGGTGTCTCGTACCCGGTCACGTTCATCTGTGCGTTCTTCTCCACCCTCACCGGCCAGCGTTCCAGAGCTCCATGTCACTCAGGCTCCCTCCTGTGAGGACATGGATGTGCCAAACGAGTATATTCTCAACCACAGGGGACCTTCGTTTTCTCATTCTTCTCATGGGTGCAGTTACAAGGGGAGACTTTCAAACTTCTCTCTCCACCCCAAATCTTTACACTGAGTTGCCGAGCTGTATATTAAAAGGTGTGTTGGACATTTGCACAGGAATATTCAACAGATATCTTCCCTGGTAAACGTGTCCTTCTGTACCGACTAATGGAGCCGTCTTCCCATAACCCAAATCAATAGCCAAAGAATTGCATGCAATACACCCGACCCTATCCTTTACCACCAAAGGAATTTTCAATTCCTGTCTCTTCCACCTCTTATACAATTTATCAACAAGCATCTATGGAGTGCCTGCCCTGTGTCCGGAATTTTTCTAGGCTCTTGGCATATTGCAGCAAGCCAAATGGGAAAAGATCCCTGCCCTCTTAGAGTTTACATTCAAGTTTTGGGAGACTGGGTCATTAATCATAATTGTGGTAATGCTGACGATGATAACAATGACAATGATTATGACAAATAAGTAATCTAAACAGTCTTTTAGAGGATGAGAAACGCAATGGAAAAAATTTTTAAGTAGAATTAGGAAGAGTAGTTCTTAATTACTCCCACTGTTACTGGGAGTAAGAGTGCAGATGAGCAATGAGCAGTGGGGAGTGAAATTTTTAACAAAGAAGGCGGGTAAGCCTCACTGAGACCTGATATTCAGTCATGGGGACTGGGTCCCTAATGGTATCTCAGAGGAAGAGTGTACCCAGCAGTGGGGACAAGCCAGCACACAGGGTCTCCAACGAAAATGTTCCTGGTCTGTTCAGGGAAGGACTAAATGGTCAGTGTGGCTGCAGTAAGTGACAGGGTGAGAGGGTGGTGCAAGAGGACACCCGAGGGGAACCGAAGGCCAGAGGTGAAAGGTCTTATGCGCCAATGTAAGAACTTTGGCCTTCACCAAAGTCCAATGGGGAAAAATTATACGATTCTTTTTTCTCTTTTTTTTTTCACTTACAAGGGAATTATTCTGGTGACAGCCTTGAAAACTGACTTTGGGGAAGCAAGAATAGAAGCAAAAAAGACCAAGTTGGAGGTTATTGCAATAATCCAACTGATGGAAAATGATATCTTGAATCAAAGTGGCTTCAGCAGAATCTATAAGGAGTGACCAGATGACATGAATTCTGAAGGAAGGTCCAACCAGAATTTCTTTTTCCTTTGAGTCTAGTTCTTTTTTTGTTTGTTCTTTTTGAAATAATTTTAGACTTGCAACAGAAATGTTCCCCCCAAAAAAGAGAGTTCCCATATATCTGTCACTCAGCTGCCCTGAATATTTACAACTTATTTAACTACTGTGTAATGTTTAAAACCAGGAAATTAATAATGAAACAATACCATTAACTAAATTACAAACTTTACTCAGCTCTCTCTGGTTTTCTCCCAATGTCCTTTTTCTGTGCCAGGATCCCACACTGCATTTAGTAGTTGGGTCTCTATAATTTCCTCCAACCTGTGACACCCACTTCCTCAGTACTTCCTTGTGTTTCATGACCTTGGCATTTTTGATGCATAAAGGTCAGCTATTTTGTAGAACATCCCACAACTTCTGTTCATCGGATATTTTCTCATGATTGGATTGTATTTTTGGCAAAACTATCAGAGACGGCACGTGTTTCTTTTTCTATGCACTGTATCAGAATATATATGGTGTCAATATGTCTTATTAACTGGTGGTATGTTACTCTTCCATGAGATCTCTTGAGAGGTCGAAATATGGGGAATAAGAATATGAGGAACTAGGAGTTTTGGGTTAGTAGACACAAACTATTACATTTAGGATGGATAAGCAATGAGATCCTACTGTACAGCACAGGGAACTATGTCCATTCTCTTGGGATAGATGATGATGGAAGATAATATAAGAAAGGAAATATATATAATATGGATATATGTATATATGATTGAGTCACTTTGCCATACAACCAAAATTGATACAACATTGTAAATCAACTATACTTTAATAAAGGAAAAAAAAAAGAATAAGACAAGTCAAGAATGACTCCCAGGAGTTCCCATTATGGCTTAGTGATAACGAACCCCACTAGTATCCATGAGGACTCAGGTTCAACCCCTGGCCTTGGTCAGTGGGTTAAGGATCCAGTGTTGCTATGAGCTATGGTGTGGCTCGGAATCTCACATTGCTGTGACTGTGGCTGGCAGCTGTAGCTCTGATTTGACCCCTAGACTGGGAACTTCCATATGCTGCAGGCGCAGTACTAAAAAGCAAAAATAAATAAATAAATAAAAAAAAGATGACTCGCAGGTTTTCATTCTGAACTAGAAAGATAGAGTAATCAGCTGGGATAGATGGAGCAGGTCTAGGGAAAACTGAGTTCAGCTTTAAACTTGTTAAGCTTGAAGTGTCTACTGGATATCCAAGTGTACGTTTCATGTAGGCATTTGGATATGTAAGTTTGAAGTATGAGAAAGAGGCTGGGCTAGAGAAATTAATTTTGGAATCATCAGCATATGGATGGTTTTTATAGCTATAGGATTAAATTAGTTCATGAAAACAGAATGTAAGAATAGACAAGTAAAAAAAAAAAAATGAAGACTGCAGTTCCCATCATGGCACAGTGGAAATAAATCTGACTAGTATCCGTGAGGACACAGGTGCGATCCCTGGCCTTGCTCAGTGGGCTAAGGATCCAGTGTTGCTGTGAGCTCTGGTGTAGGCTGCAGACTTGGCATGGATCTGGCATTGCTGTGGCAGTGGTGTAGGCCACCCAGTGGATACAGCTCTGATTGGACCCATAGCCTGGGAATGTCCATGTGCCCCAGGTGCGGCCCTAAAAAGTAAAACAAAACAAAAAAAGAGGTCTGAGCACTTGGACATTCCAACATCAGAAAGTTGTTGAAAAGAGGAAAAACTTCACATGGTATTAAGAAATAAGAACCAGTAATTTTGCTGTTTCTTTATCCTTTCCTCTCCATCTTTAGTCCCATGGCCTTAATGTAGGCCAGTTTCCTTAAAACATCGCCTACCACTTTTTTTTTAATGGCTGCACCTGCAGCATATAGAGG
The DNA here is from genome assembly GCF_054392235.1 of Sus scrofa. Taxonomy (NCBI): domain Eukaryota; kingdom Metazoa; phylum Chordata; class Mammalia; order Artiodactyla; family Suidae; genus Sus; species Sus scrofa. The sequence goes on along the minus strand of NC_139393.1, from coordinate 52,661,223 downwards.
CTCCCTGCACCAGGGATTGAATCCAAGCTGCAATTTCGACAAGTCACAGCTACTGCAATGCTGTATCATTTAATCCACTGCACTGGGTGGGGATCAAACCCATGCCTCCACAGAGACCCAAGCCACTGCAGTTAGATTCTTAACCTGCTGTGCCACAGCAGGAACTCCCTTGTCTACCTCTTTAGGATTCAATTTTCTTATGGAAAATGAGGCTTTAAATAACTTTTAATTTTTAGATCTGATAAGAGAACTAGGTGAGACAATACCTGTAAATTACTTTGCACTATCTGACACTAGGAAGTTAGCTAGTATTGTCATTATTATTTGTCTCTGTCTCCTTCATTAGACTGTGAACATCTTAATAGCTGCCACAGTTTTATTTGCCTTAGTTCCAGTCCCTAATACCGCGTTAGTACATCATTAATGCTCAATAAGTGATTCTTGAATGAATAGGGAAAATGTTAAGAGCCCTATTTAACCCAAAAGATGAAATTCTTAGGAGTTTCCAAACAATGGCACCTAACACTTAGGGTTTAGGATTAAAGACACATTTTGCCAGAGGGTCTTCCCTGACTCCTCTTGAAGCCACTCCCCCAGGTGAACATCTTGGTGTCAATTATCTCTCCCTGTGTCTTGAGTGGAGAAGAGCTGCAGCAGAGCTCAGGATGGCCCTTGTCCAAAATTTCTGTTCACAGCATGTAGCTTCTCAAGATTCAGGAGCCAAATCAATCTCTCCCAATGACATCCCTCTCAAGAGTGGCACTTAACTACTGACAATCTAAGATAGAAGGATGTGATTGACCTTGGACAAGTTAATTCTTTTCCAAGTCTTGGTTGTATTTGGAAAACTAGAGATGACTCTTCTAGCAGAACACAATGGCTGAACAAGACCACCTCTCGAGGTCCTTATTCTTAATAGACAACAAAGTGATGAGAAAGAGAAACCAGTATTAAGTTTATTGTTCTATATTAGAAGGCTAAGAGGGCAGAAAAAGAGACCACATGCCTACCCAGCCCTCCATATATGAGCCACCCTCCAATGTTATAGGGTTTAAATCTCACTGCAATTTTATTGAATAAATAGTAATATTAGCATCTATGTAAGAACTTAGAGAAAAAGTTAGGGGCTCACGTCCTTCTTTTGATCCAAATGAGTGCTTTCCTCACTGCACCAGGCTGGAAAATAAGATAGAGAATCTACCAGGAGACAGAGAGTGTGCTCAGCTGAACTTTGGGTGGAAAAACCCATGAAGCTCTGTGCTTTTGCCTCCTGGAGGGACTCCTAGAATGTTCTAGTACAGGACTCTAAATTTCCATGTTTAGCTTCCACTCTAATTTAAAGGAAAATGTCAACTACATCAAAACCTGGCGTTTATGCTATAGAGTCCTGTATTTTTTTCTCCTTAGATCAGTGTTACAAACTTACTTGTTTAATATTTTCTCCTTAACCAACATGGCATGGGTAACTCTCCTGTGTGAGGAGGTAAGAAGCAAGACCAGAAGAAATCAATGACACCAATATTCATAGTTCCCTGCATAGGAAGCCATGAAATTGGAACCCAACTATTAAGAACTTTCAGTAATTAGTTTTGTCTTGGTTTGGTTTTGCTTCCTAAGCTCCACTTTATAGAAAAAAGAGATGGCGAGAACACAAGTATATAGCTGAGGTTGAGCTTCTGCATACAAAAAATAAAGGCAATTTCTAGAGTAAATCCCAGTCCATATGCATTCAGGGTTCAATTAGCTACACCTTCTGTATCTACATTTACTTGGCTGCACAATGAGAATTCTTATCTTTAATCATGACCTGGGGGCACTGCAAGATAATCATTAAATATGTTCACTAAACTGTACTTACTAGGGCAGAAAATTGGAATAACACACATCAGAAAGATTTTTTCAACAAAGATTGAAATTTAGAACTGGTTTTCTAGTTAATGTTCAGTTCATTTAAAAAATTTTACTCTATCACACCTCCGCATTTTCTGATGGAAGATAACACAAAATGAAAACCATTTGTCTCCATATGATTCATTTCAGCAAATGTTCACTCAGTGCCAGGTATTTTGTTCATCATTGCCAGCAATGTGTGAAAATAAATATAAAATAGCCTTACCATTTAGAACAGGGTTAGCAAACTACAGCCCACGGGCCAAGCTTATTTTTGTACGGTCTATGAGCTAAGGATAGTTTTTACATTTGTTAGGATTAGGGGGAAAAAAAATCAGAAGAAAAAATATTTTGTGACATGTGAAAATTTTATGAAATTCAAATTTCTGCCTGTAAATAAAGATTGATAGGAACATAGCCACACTCATTTTGTTTAGATTTTCATCCGGGGATGCTTGCACACTAAACTGGTTGCGTAGAATAGTGTTTTTGATGCTGAGCCCATTTGTCTTGAAAAGTCCTCTACAGAAAAAGTGTGCCAACCCCTGCTTGAGAAGCTCACAGTCCACAGGTGAGAGAGAAGTACCTATACATGCTTAGGTTTTCATAACTCAATTAGTGTTGTAAGAGTGGGGAAAGTTATTCCTTCTGTTGGAAGAAGTCTGAATTTAACGAGCTTAATTTAATGAGAAGGAAGGAAGAAAGATAATGAAAGAGATTCTAAGCAAAGACATGGAGAATGGAAGCATAATATAGGGACAGAGTATAACAAGCCCATATTGTATCTGAAAGAAATTCTATACGGAGTGTAGAAAGAAATGGGAGATGAGATTAAGAAAGTACGTGAAATCTGTAGGAATGTAAATTGGTGCAGCCACTATGGAAAACAGTATGGAGATTCCTCAAAAAATTAAAAATAGAACTACCATATTATCCAGAAATTCTACTCTTGGGTATATATCCAAAGAAAATGAAACCATTAATTTGAAAAGATATGTGCTTCTCTCTGTCCATTGAGCATTATTTGCAATAGCCAGGATGTGGAAGCAACCTAATGCTCATCAATAGACGAGAAGATGGACTATTATTCAGCCATAAAAAAAACAAAATCTTGCATTTGTGACAACATGGATGGACCTCAAGGATATTATGCTAAATGAAACAAGTCAGACAATGAAAGACCAATACTGTGTAATTTCACTTATATACATGGAAACAAATGAAAGGACTTCCTGCTGTGTGTGGCAGGTTAAGGATCCAGCGTTGTTGCAACTAAGGCTTGGACTTGATCCCTGGCCTGGGAATTTCCATATGCCACAGATACATCCAAAAAAAAAAAAAAGCAAAAGCAAAACATAAGAGAACAGAGTTATGGATACAGAGAACAAACAAGTGGTTGCCAGAGGAGATGCTGGTAGGAGGAGGAGAGAAACAGGAGAGGGATATTAAGAGGTACAAACTTTCAGTTACAAAGTAAATATCATAGGTATGAAACATATAGTGTGGGAAAGGAGTCAACAATTATGTAATATCTTTACATGGTGATAGAGGGAAACGAGACATCATGGTGATCATCTTGAAATGTTTAGAAATACTGCATGACTCTGTGAATACCAGGAATTAACCTAGTGTTGTAGGTAAATTATACTTCAAAAAAAAAAACCAGTCTCATAGAAAAAGATACCAGATTTGTGCTTACGGGCGGAAGAGGGGGGAAATTAGATGAAGAAGGTCAAAAGATACAAACTTTCAGGGAGTTCCCATCATGGCTTAGTGGACATGAATCTGACTAGTATCCATGAAGATGCAGGTTTGATCCCGGGTCTTACTCAGTAGGTTGGGGATCTGGCATTGCCATGAGCTGTGCTGTAGGTAGCAGATTTGGCTTGGGTCCTGAGTTGCTATGGCTCTGATTCGACCCCTAGCCTAGGAACTTCCATATGCTAAAGGTGTGGCCTTAAAAGCAAAAAGCAAAAAGCGGAAGAAAAAAAAAAAAAAAAGAAGAAGATACAAACTTTCAGCTATAGTATAAGTATTAGGGAAGTAATGTACAACACGATGAATATAATTAACACTGCTGTGTATTATATATGAAAATTGTTAAGAAAGTAAATCCTAAGAATGTTTATCACAAGGAAAAAACACCGTTTTTTGCTTTCTTTAATTTTGGACATATATGAGAGGATGGATGTTCACTAAACTGACCGTGGTAATTATTTCATGATGTATGTAAGTCAAATCCGTATTCTGAACACCTTAAACTCATATAGTGCTATGTATCAATTATAGCTCAATAAAACAAAATAAAAAGTAAAAGAGAGAAACTCCGTGAAATCAGATTAGGATTTCTAATCTATTCAAAGATTAGGGGTCTCCTCCAGAAGATGGTCACTAATGATTTTAAAGCAGAAGTGCTGGATCAGATCTGAGTTTGAGAAAGATAAGCCCAGCAGAAAAGTGGAGACAGGGGAGACTGAAAGGAGAGCATAAAGGCAGAGGAACCAGTCTGGTTCCACTGCCCCATTGGCAGGACTTAGCAATCACTCTGCTGCCACAGCCTTTTCAAAGCCATAAACACATAAGGTAAGAAGGAAAGAAAAAAGGATATTAACTATTTTCAAAAACATCTGGAAATGATTTAGCATATTCTGCTGTACTACCACAATAAAGTGACATCATAGCTAAATTTGTATTCAAACAATACCATTAACATCAAATTTTAAACTGAGTTAAGGAAAGAAATGAATGTCCATGTAGGACACGGCACCTAGAATTTGCTTTAAATGTGATGTTAAGCATTCAGTAAAGAGAAACAAATAAGAATACTTAATTTTATAGCCACTCTAAGCATGAAGACTTGCGTCTTACTATAATTGGAAAGTGAACTCCAGTTGCCCAAAGGCCAAGTTGGTTGGGTATCGGTCATTCACAAGGCAGAAGACTGGTAGGATGTGGTTTCCTTCCCCCATTGTATGACAAGTGGAGAGTGTTTGGGAAACATAGCATTATGAAAAGTGAAACATAGTCTAACACTGCTGGACTTCCTTGTCTTTAATCCAATAGTGTGTCTCAGACATTTAAACAAACAAAAAAAAAAGTATTATTTGAGGAGTTCCCGTCGTGGCGCAGAGGTTAACGAATCCGACTGGGAACCATGAGGTTGCAGGTTCGGGCCCTGGCCTTGCTCATTGGGTTAAGGATCCGGTGTTGCCGTGAGCTGTGGTGTAGGTCGCAGACGCAGCTCGGATCCCGCGTTGCTGTGGCTCTGGCATAGGCTGGCGGCTACAGTTCCGATTCGACTCCTAGCCCGGGAAACTCCATATGCCGTGGGAACGGCCCAAGAAATGGCAAAAAGACAAAAAAAAAAAAAAAAAAAAAAAGTATTATTTGGAGTATTTTTTTAAACTTATTTGTCCACAAAGTAATTTTATTCAAAATATCTAATAGAACTAGTCTACCATGGAGCCCACTTTAGGAAACAATATACGAATTGTCTTCGAGAATTCCACACCTCATGTAGGCGATTTTACCCCCTGCCATCTTTGTGTGTGTGTGTGTGTGTGTGTGTGTTTAGGGACATACCTGCAGCATATGGAGATCCCCAGGCTAGGGGTCAAATCAGAGCTATAGCTGCCAGCCACAGCAACGCTGCATCTGTAACCCACACCACAGCTCATGGCAATGCCGGATCCTTAACCCAATGAGCAAGTCCAGGGATTGAACCCACAACCTCAGGGTTTCTAGTCAGATTCATTTCTGCTTCACCACAATGGGAACTCCTCCCACTGCCATCTTTCAATAACCATTTATTTGCTGATGAGGAACAAATTTAGTTGAGTACTTTCTCTCTTGAGCTCCAGACGTATGTCTTATGGATAACACCATTTGTATGTCCTGCAAGCACCAAAATAAACCTGTATGTCAAAAATGGTCAAATTTCCATCCTGGCTTCTCTTCCACACACACACACACACACACACACACACACACACACACACACACACATACACACACTCACAACCAGCCTTCCCAGTACTTACAGTCTCAGGAAATAGTACTATCATGTGCCTAGTTGCTTCAATAAGAAATCTTGGCAAGGTCTTTGAGTTATTTTTCTTCCTCACCACCAAACCCATTCACATGCATAATGAAATTATCACCAAAATATCCCTTTTTATAAGCCTTACCATCCTAATTCAAGCAATGGCCTTTAACGTATTTCCAGTCTCGCTTACTTCCAGTCCATTCTTTGTGACATAGACAAAGTTTACATGCATTTATACCATTAGCAGAACTCATTGAGACACCCCATCTATGTGCATTCTATTTTACGTAGATTATATTTCAATAAATATAAATATTACAGTGGCTTAATACCAAGTAATTCAGGTACCTTTAAATCAGAAAAGATAAGTTGGTTACTGATTCTCTAATGTAATCATTGTTGAACTAATCATTTTGATTAATGAATTGAATGAATCATCTAAAATTCTGCTGTCATGAATCAGTGATCCTCTCATGAGGATAAGTGCCAGTAAAACTCAAACAAGTCAGATCAGTACATGCCTAATAAAAAGTAAACACACATGAAAACCTCAACACTGTTAGGTGAGACTACTCAGGACAAATACTTCAACTCCCAGGTAGAGCCAGGGTTGGCTCAAAGACCACAGCATGGTCCTCCACTAGCTGCCTTTCCATCCATTTAAGAAAGATCTAGGAATTACAGACAGAATTTTGCCCCTATGTTATATTCTATTTTCTATTTGGAAAAATATGCCCTTTTACATCTTTTTTTTTTTTTTTTGCTTTTTAGGGCCATACCTGCAGCCTATGGAAGTCCCCAGGCTAGGGGGTCAAACCAGAGCTATCGCTGCTGGCCACAGCCACAGCCACAGCAACACAGGATCGGAGCCTCCTTAACCCACTGAGCAAAGCCAAGATCGAGCCCACGTCCTCAGGGATACTAGTCAGGTCTATTTCCACTGCGCCACAATAAGAACTCTCCTTTTAGACCATCTTAAAAGCCATAAGGAAAACATAGGCCTTTTCCCCTACAAACCTCTTTTTTTTTTACCCACAACTTCAACTCTCATCCTCTTACACATATAAGAAAAATTGTACAACATTCGCCCAAAGAATTTAACATTTTTTTCTTCATTCTGAATTCCTTTAAACCAAGCCCACATATTCAAGAACCAAAAAGGAAAAATACAAGTGTGATATTGCTTAAAAGGCTGTAACCAAAAAATAAGAATGGCTTTCAAAAGCTCTAAGTTTAGTTTCCTCATATAAGACTTCCCCCTGGAAGCTTCCAGGGCTGTCACAGCTTTTCCAGAATACTGAGACTCCAGGATTTTTCATCTACAAGGCCCGCCAACTTCAGCTGGCAGTTTCCATCTCTTGGTTCAATGGCAATTTTAACTCTTATCATCTGTGATGGTTAATTGTTTTTTTTGTTTTTTCAAAACTCCACCTTTGGCATATGGAAGTTCTCAGGCTAGGGGTTGAAATAGAACTGTAGCTGCCAGCCTATACCACAGCCCACAGCCACAGCAACTTAAGATCCAAACTACCTCTACAACCTACACCACAGCTCCATGGAAATGCCACATCCTTAACCCACTGAGCAAAGCCAGGGATCAAACCTGTGTCCTCACGGTTATAGTAAATTTCATTACCATTGATCCATGACAGGAACTCTGACTGATGGTTAATTTTTAAGTGCCAGCTTGACTGTGCCACTGGGTGCCCAGATATTTGAGCAAATATTCTTCTGGGTATGTTTGTAAGGGTATTTGGGGATAAGATGAATATTTGAATCAGAAGACTGAATAAAGTAGATGGCTCTCCCTAATGTAGGTGGCCTCACACAATCAGAGAAAAGCCTGAGTAGAGCAAAGACTGACCCTCTCTCAAAAAAGAAAGAATTCTTTGGGAGTTCCCATCGTGACTCAATGGTTAATGAATCTGACTAGCACCCATTAGGATGCACGTTCGATCCCTGGCCTTGCTCAGTGGGTTAAGGATCCAGCCATTGCCATGAGCTGTGGTATAGGTCGCAGATAAGGCTCAGATCCTGCATTGCTGTGGCTGTGGTATAGGCCAGCAGCTATAGGTCCGATTTGACCCCTAGCCTGGAAAACTCCATATTCTGCAGATGCAGCCCTAAAAAGAAAAAAAAAAAAAGAAAGAAAGAAAGAAAGAAAAGAAAAATAAAGAATTCCTCTCTACCTGACAGTTTTCAAATGGGACATTAGTCTTCTCCTACCTTTAGACTCAGACTTAGACTGGAACTTAGATCCTTGGTTGTCCTGATTCTCAGACCTTCACATTCAGAGTGGAACTCTACACCTGACTCACCTGGGTCTCCAGCTTGCCGTCTGCAGGTCTTAAGGCATCTAAGCCTCCATAACTACTTGAGTCAATAACTTATAATCTCTCTTTCTCTCTCTCTCTCAATACACACACACACACACACACACACACACACGCACATGCACACGCACACGCACACGCACACACACACGCACACATGCTTGAGGGAGTTCCTGTTGTGGCACAGTGGAAACGAATCCGACTAGGAACCATGAAGTTGCGGGTTCGATCTCTGGCCTTGCTCAGTGGGTTAAGGATCTGGCATTGCCGTGAGCTGTGGTGTAGGTCTCAGAAGTGGCTCAGATCTGATGCTGCTGTGGCTGTGGCATAGGCCAGCAGCTATAGCTCTAATTGGACCCTTAGCCTGGGATCCTCTGTATGCCATGTGTACAGCCCTAAAAAGGAAAGAAAAAAGGAAAAAAGAAAAGAAAAGAAAAAGCAAAAAAAAGAAACAGAGTTTGAGGATGAGTTCTCTGAATTGTTTCAGATGTTTCTGTGATTGACTCTCTAATCTGATTAGATTTAAAGATGATAATGATTCTATTTCTTGTGGTAAAGAGAGAACTGATAGTCCATGGACTTTTCTGACAATAGAGATAAGCAAAATATCTCCACTGGATATTCCTAATCAACCATTCAAGAAGTAAAGTACAGGGCAATTGTACCTTCAAACAAGTTGGGAAAACTAACAAATATAATGAGATTGCCAGGTTGCTCCAGTGTCACTGGACAAAGTAGTGAAAGAAAAGGATGAGCTCGGGGATTTGAATTCCAAACTCAAGTACTGCATCACTGCTTTGAAAGTGTCCACTAGTGTCCTAAAGAGAGTTTATCTTCTGTAGCTGCAGGGTGAAGATTGCTAAAATATCAAACACAGAATCTTATCATCCTGTGACTGGCTGAATTATAGGTTGCACTCCCATCCTCACTGTGAAGGGAAGGATATTGACTTGGAAAGAATGGGATTATTAAATTCGAATGGGGACATGTGGGTAGACTCTGATGAAACAGGGACCTTTGAGTCCCTAGATTCTGATGAGTCTTCTTTGCCAATAGAAGCAGCCTTTCCACCCATGGTAACAGCCTCTTCACCCCACCTGAGGGGATTAACCCTGTACTGCCTGAGGAAACTTTAATCAACTCTCCTGGGACAGCTGCCACAAAAAACAATCCTGATTCTTCTCAGAAGCCCCTCACCAGTCCTCTTTGCTTCTAGACCTATAACTAGATTCAAATCACATCAGACCCTTAAAGATGAGGTACAAAGTATGACCCATGACGAGGTGCACTACATTCCAAAACAACTGCGTGGGTTGTTCTAATTTTCACAAATAGAATTCTGACGGAGCATGTGGGAATGGATATTGAGAGTGAGGGATGATTAAGGGAGGAACATAAAGTTAAACTGGGCAAAATGTATCGCTTCAGACTCTAAGCTTAGACTCTGCATTCAATGCTCTATCCCAGGAGTTAGGACAGACTCTAACAGTTTGGTTGGTTGGCCAAAACATGGACCATAATGTGGCCCACAGTGAGCCATTTAGAAATGGACATCTGCATTGATTTAATATAGAGGAAGAGATTCAAACATTTGGAGAGCTTGGAATGTGAGAGTGGACGTGTTATATATAAGGCTTACTCACACACTGGGAGGATCTAGAAAACAAAACTTTGAAAACAGCTGTGAAAAGTAAATTTGTAAGGGGAGCCTTGCCGTCCTTGAAGAGCTCCTTGATCATCCTTTCCTGTGGACCAGACCTTAGTAGAGACTGCGGTCACTGAATCGGGAAACCTAAATGCAATGGGAATAATTGGATCCCGTGTAGCAGGGGCCAAGGGGCAGCATCCAACCTCCAAAGGCAAGGTTGGGTGTGTTACCATAATGGACAGTAAAGTTAAAGCAGCAATCACGAGAGTCTACATTGTACATGACCATGGCTAGTTGATCACGGTGTTTCTAGAACAGAAATAGATAAGAAGTCCTCCCAGTGATTCCCTGACCTATATAAACAGAAAATTTCCTGGTCAGAGGAAAAAAAGTCTAATCTGATTCATAAAAATAAAGTCATGGTTTCTCAGTTATTTCCCAGACTCAAGCCAGTTGACAGACCCAGACGTCCTTGAAAGGGCCTTGGTATATTGCTGAAAATTTATACGGTTCATTTTCTTCCCAGCCCTCCCCAAAGGGACCAATGGCCCTTTACCAGGGTAATTATGCCTTTTGGGAAGTTCTGGACACTAGCTCTGAACTGAAACTAATTCCAAGAGAACCAAAACATTCCTGTGGCCCACCATTGGAGAAGGAGCTTATAGAGGTCAGGAAATCAATGAAATTCAGCTCAGTTCCATCTCATAGTGGGTCCAGTGTGTCTCTGAACCAATTCTGTAGTCTTTTCCCCAGTTCCAGCACACATAATTAGAATAAATGTACTCAGCATCTTGCAGAATCCTTGCATTGATTCCCTCACCTGTGAATAAGGGTTATTATGGTAGGAAAGGTCAAGTGAGAGCCAATACAATTGCCTCTACCTATTAAATACTAAATAAATGGCAGATATCTTATGCTTTGACAAGAAATAATTTATTATTTTAAAGCTATTCCATTTTTAGTAATCGAGACTTTGAATTCCACAAGGCTAGGTCTGTGTTTTTCTTACCCAACAATATATATTGATCACCTAATGAGGGACTAGCACATTATTATACAATTGGTGTTCAATAATAATATTGAATAAGTGAATAAGCAAAGGTAAATCAATGACTATTTTTAAGGTAGTAAAATGATACAACATTTGCTTTTTTGACAAAATGAAGAAAATATGAAGGAAATTAGAAGACATTTAGAATTAAATGATCCCCCCAAATTATATATATAAAAATTCATTAGATGTAGCTAAAATAATACCAAAGGAAAATCTATAAATTTAGATGCTTATATTAGGAAAAAAAGAGTTAAAAATTAAAAGGTTAAATATCCAACTCAAAAAAATGATTAAAATAGCAATAAAATAAAACCAAAGAAAGTAAAACTTAGAAGATATTTCAAGACAATAATAATAAGTTATAAATCAAATAATAAACTTTAAATAATCTATAATAACATTAATAGAAATGATCAACAAATCCAAAATTGATTCTTTGAAGAAAATAAATAAAATGAACCATCTCAGAGACTAATCCTGAGAAAAGAGTGATAGAAGAAGCAATATGAGAAAGGGAAGAGGGACCCAATTAAAGAAGCAGGAAACTTTAAAACAGATTATGAGAAAATATCATGATCATTTTAATTCTAAAAGATCCCATATGTGATTGAGGAGCAAAGGGGTTTGAGAGACTACTTCCCCTATCAAAGACCCTGTGAGATGACATAGCTTATGTTCATTGCTTATGCAATCAGAGAAACAAGGACTAGATCATCAGATTTCCCTGTAAGCAAATTTGAGTGGAATTCCAGCAGATCATATCTATGGTCACTGGGCATCTTCCCATAGTTAGTGACTTTGTTCTCAAAAGCTAACTCAACCTTTCCCTATCTTGTCAATGTCACAACTGCCAAAGAGAATACCAAAGGAAAACATGCCCTTCTCTTAAGAGTTATCAGACTGAGGAAGCAACAATACTAGAACAGTGGCCATTTTTCTACTTACAGACACACAGATAGAGATGGAGCTGGAGTTAGATATGAAGAATGAGATTTATTTTTGTTCTTTCTATTAATTTTACTTTTTGTTTTTTGTTTTTTTGTGTGTGTTGTTTTGTTTTTCTGGCTTAACAACTATACTCTCAAGCTGAAATGAATTTATAACTAATATGATACCATTCTAATGTAAATAGTTAAAAATTAGAGCTCATTTTACATCTACTCTTAGCTGGAAAAACAGGTCATTGTTTAAATTGTATTTCCTCCCAAACAAAGTATTGTGAGGTTGCTTGGTTAATTTTTTATTAGATGAAAAACACATGATTCATTTAGAAAAATACATGATTAAGTCTTTTAAAAAAACTGTAATAAATTTTAAATATTGAAAATTGAAGAAAAAAAGACAATGGGTTTACACAGACAATTTCACTTATTAAAATTACAAGTTTATACACCTTTATCTGGGCAAACTTTAATCTTTTAAAAAATTGACAAACAGACTTCAACTAAAATAGAACAGATTTACCAAAAAGGGGGGTTCTCCTGCCCTAAAAGAGAGCAGGGTCCAACAAGAAGAAGAAAGACTTCCTCTTATATCTTGGCAAGAGCTCAGCCAATAAGCGACTGTCAAGACTCAGCCAATGAGAAGCCACAATACTTGGAACTCTCAATTCCTCCAATAGACTCTTTGTTTACCACAGCCCTTTCAACTTCCTTTTCCCTTCTTTAAAATGCTTCTCCCTTCTTTCTTGCCCAGGACTTACATGAGGCTTACTACCTCGGAAGACCAAGAACAGCAATTCTTTGTTGATCTGAATCAATCAACCCATTTGTCTTAAAGAAAATACTGCCAGATTGTTTGTTTTAGGCCAGCATCTTCTTCATTTCAGATGAAAGTTTGCTACTTATAGCTATGGAGGCTTCCTGGGCAGGAGAGTTTCCAAAGTGTCTGATACAAACCAGGTCGGTTTTAGCCCAGTTGCAGATGAGAGTGACCACAGCATGGAGGCGGGTGGATAAGGAGGAATAGAGGCCACAGCATAGGTTCACTGTGGGTCACAGCATCATGTAAGGTCATGGTCTAGAATCAGAGCTCAATGCCCAGCTCTGCTTCTTACTAGATGCTTGACCATGGGAAGACTCCTTCACCTTACTATGCCTCAGTTTCCACTTCTGTAAAATGAGGGTAATAATAGTCCTTACTGCATAAAGTATTGGAAGGACCAAATGACACAGACATGTAAATCTTTCAGCATCGTGTATACTACGGTCAGCATTTTAATAACCATCTACCATTATTATTATTATCATCAGAATCACCTTGGAAAGCAGTCTGGGCCTAGCAGGTGGTCATGTGGTAAGGATCACAGAAATGCATCATACCTAAGTAGTTGTGTCTTTCATATTTTAGATGAAATATGTCACTGACCTTATTTGTTTAAAATGGCCACATGGATATACCATAAGCACTCTGCATTCAAGCAGCATGATATTTTTTCATGATTTTATTTCCCTCATGACTTTTTGTAAAGAGATAAAATTCTTCTTAGTATAACCTTGTTTGGAGGATGGGAACTTGAGGGGGAGGCTGTTATTTGACACTTGCTAGTCCCAGCTCAGAATCCTTCTGGTGAGGCTGCCTCTTGGGGCACTATTGCACAGGGTCAGTGAGCTATTCACATGGGTAGAAGAATATGAGAAATCAATTGCATCTCATCTGAAAACCTTGATAGACACAGTACAGAATAGCAAGGAATTCCAAAATAAATTTCAATAAGAGAAAAATACATATGAAGTGGAGATGATATATCTAACAAGTTGTAGAGGCAACAGTAAATCAAGAATTTCTTCTTTGCTACACTAGAAATAACATCTCAAGGCTGGGGCACCTTCTTCCCCACCCTTATCATCACCACACACACCTCTTCAGAAGGACCAGCCCCAAGACTGTGTACGATGGGTTGGGAGGTGGTGTCATGCTGTGGCAGAGAATTCTTCCTAAAAACTAAATAGGCTCAGCCCAGTGCTGACCCCATGGAGAGTAAGAAATGAGGAGTGAGTAGAGAGTGATTATAAATATAATTGTAAGTATAAATATATATAATATATACACATAGAAGAAGAAAGCTCAAAATGCATGAAATCTCTCAAAGATTCTTAAGAATCAAACCTTCCCTCTAGCAATAGATCATATTATCAAGGTAAATCCCTACACAGTAATTTGAAAAAGTGCTTTCTCACACACGGCTCACTAAATTTCCATCTCTCTGTCTATTTTCCATCATTTTAGAGATGGGCCTTTTAAAGATTATTTTACACCAAAGAAAATCAGGAAGCACTTTGGGTTGAGAGTCTGTGCTGAAATGTCTATGGCCAGCCACAATCTTTGATATTTCAAGTGCAGATTACTAACCTATTCTTTCTTCTTCTTCTTTTTTTTTTTTTTTCACGGCTGAACCTGCAGTATATGGAAGTTCCCAGGCTAGGGGTTGAATCAGAGATGCAGCTGCTGGCCTATGCCACAGCCATGGCAACACCAGGTCTGAGGTGCATCTGAGACCTGTGTTGCAGCTTGTGGCAATGCCAGATCCTTAACCCACTGAGTGAGGCCAGGGATTCAACCTGCATCCTCATGATTACTAGTAGATTCGTTTCTGCTGTGCCACAATGGAAACTCCAATGTCAGGTTCTTAACCCACTGAGCCACAGTAGGAACTTCAACTAACCTATTCTTAGATGTATTTAACGTGTCCACTCATTCCCAAATCAATCATTTTAGCCACTGAGCATTGGTGGTTGAGAAGCAGTGTCATGAAATATTGTGAAAGAAAGATATCACTACTCCCAGAGGTTATCTCTGCCCTCTAGGGTCCTCTTCTAGAGGACAGTAGGTCAAGAGCTGTGATAAAGAGGGTACAGTATGGCAGAGCAACAAAAGCAGGGAACATATATATACATCAGACTGGAGGAAATTTGGGTAGGAGAGGATAGGTCAAAAAAATGATGAGGAAAAAATCTTTCTGAAGTTATCAGCTCCAACCCTGACCCCACAAATGACTCCTATTAACACCCCCCACCTTCTACTCAGTCTTTGAAGAATTACTCCCCAATCCCAGAAGCTGCCCAAATATTGCCCTCTACTTATCATTACAGTCTGGAAAATACAGTTTTTCCTCCCTAAACCTCTTAATTTAGAAATTTTTCACTCCCACATGTACTATTGCCATATACCAGGCTCTGTATTAGCTGAAATTTTGATAAAATCATGGTAAAGACCTGATATCAATACACACCCACACCCACACCCACACACACACACACACACACACACACACACACACACAATGCCTAGACAAATTGACACTTAAATATCAATTATTGGAGAAAGCAAATAAGGTATCTTATAACTTAAAGTTCTGTCTCTGTTGCAAAATTCTTGCTAAAGTGGAGAAATCAGTATTTCAAAAATTTCAAAACCATTATGAATCATAAACAGATTAGAAGTTCTCTAATATAAACAACCTTGGCCAACATTCGTTAGCATGTGGCCGACCACTTAAGAATTCAAGCAAACTCCAAGTCTTAGCTTTTAATATCTTCTTGCAGGTAAGTCAAACAAAAACTTTTTCACTCCAACTTTTTGAGGCTTTTATTATTTATTTATTTACTTACTTATTATTTATCCATTTTAGGGCTGCCCCACGGCATATGGAAGTAGCCAGGCTAGGAGTCAGATCAGAGATGCAGCTGCCAACCCACACCACAGCCACAGCAACGTGGGATCTGAGCCACATCTGTGATCTACACCACAGCTCATAGCAACACTGGATCCTTAACCCACTGAGTGAGGCCAGGGATCAAACCCACATCCTTATAGATGCTAGTCGGTTTCATCACCACTGAGCCACAATGGGAAATCCCATCTTCATCTTTCTTGATCATATCTTATTATTCTTTTAAAGAAGTATTTTTCAGAGCTCCTGCTGTGCCTCAGCAAGTTAAGAACCCTATTACTATCCATGAGGATGTAGGATCAATCCCTGGCCTCTTATCCGTGGCGTAGTTCGCAGTGTGCCTCAGATCCAGTGTTGCTGTGGCTGTGGCGTAGGCTGGCCACAGCAACACCTTACCTGGGAACTTCCTTATGCTGCAGGTGTGATTTGAGAGAAAGAAAGAAAGGAGGAAAGGAAGAAAGAGGAGAAGAAAGAAAAAGGGGAAGAAAGAAGCATTTTTCAATGCAATTGAGATGAGTAAATATTTTTCACTAAAAACTCTATTTTCTCAAAACACATAATACGATGAAAACATCATTGTAGTTAAGCCACAGAACATTTTTCTTAGCACAGTTTCCTAAATCCTAAGTGTGATGAGAAAGAAATCAATATTGGGTTTGGTTCTCTTTGGCCATTTTACTAAAAGCCTTGTTTCTTTTTCTCACTTGTAAATTTCATGGGAGGAAGGTGAGAAGCAAGACAGGCAGAGGAGTCATTCCTCCAGCCTTTATCTGATTTTATGCCTGCCCCTGGGGTGAGAATGGATGACATTCTTTGCATTATGTTTGTACAAAACATAAAGGCTATTGCTAATTGTTTGTATGATCTTCAATATCTGGTTGTATCTTAAGCAGAAGACCAGGAAGATTTGATTCACCTGAAAAAAATCAGTAGTTTTTGGGCCTTCGATTCATCCCAGAATTTTACACTGCAAAATGTTACTGCTGTTTTTTTGTTTCCCAAAACGTGTTTTAACAGTGTGCAGAGTTGAAGCGTAATACTCAAAAAATATCAGATTGTCATAAACTATATAAATTAATTTCAGGGGACTCGGGGTTGTATTTGAGTAGAAGACATATTAGATAGGCTTGATGCATCAAAACATGTCCTTACTCCCACCCAGTAAAGTCTCCCATCAATAAGCCATTAACATTATATTCAGAAACAAAAGATGCAAATTGGGAGATTGCATTATTTTCAAAACTTGATCTGAAAATATATGGGTATATTTCCATTATAATTCATGGCACATATTATCTTAAAAACTTAAATAAGAACCCTATTACTATCCTATTACACACCCACTAGAATAGCTACTATTTTTTTTTTTAAAGCACAGAAAGTAACAAGTGTTGGCAAGGATTTGGAGACCAGGGGTGGAACTTAGATGGTGCAGCAGCTAAAGAAACATTTTGGTGGTTCCTCAAAAAGTTAATGGTGGAATTATCACATGACTCAGCAATTCCACCTCTGGGTATATAACCAAAAGAATTGATAGCAGGGATTCAAATAGATACTTGGGAGTTCCTGTCATGGCGCAGTGGTTAACGAATCCGACTAGGAACCATGAGGTTGCGGGTTCGGTCCCTGCCCTTGCTCAGTGGGTTAACGATCCGGCGTTGCCGTGAGCTGGGGTGTAGGTTGCAGACGCGGCTCAGATCCCGAGTTGCTGTGGCTCTGGCATAGGCCGGTGGCTACGGCTCCGATTCGACCCCTAGCCTGGGAACCTCCATATGCCGCAGCAGGAGCGGCCCAAGAAATAGCAAAAAAGACACAAAAAAAAAGACAAAAAAAAAAGTAGTGGAACTCGGATACATGCCACAAAATGGATGAATCTTGAAAATATATGCTAAGAAGCCAGATACAAAAGGACAAATATGGTAGGTTTTCACTGATCTGAGGTGTCTAGAATAGTCAAATTCATAAAGATAGAAAATAGAATGGAGGTGACCCAATATTGGGAACAGGGGCATATGGGGAGTTATTGTTTAATGGGTGTGGAGTTTCAGTTCTAGATGATGAAAAAGTTCTAGAACTGGATGGTGGTGAGGGTTGCACAAACACTGTGAATGAACTTGATGTCACTGGGTTGCACACGAAACATGGTCCAAATGGTAAATTTTATTTTAGGTATATTTTACCACAATAAAAGAAATCCAGTGGCTGTTAACAATTTAAAGAAATGCAATGTTGTTCAAAAGAAATGCAATGTTGTTCAAAATTAAGTAAGATGACACATACATAGCTAATCTCATTATCTGTTGGGTGGAGAAAGGATGTGGGAAGGAAGGCAGAGACCCTCAATGCTGGAGATAGGCTAGCCCAAGCCCACAGACCCTGCTGGGCAAAAACATGATGTTGAAAGATCAAAGCTACAACCATGTCACATAGAAAAAAAAATTTATAATTAAATATTTCAGTTTCCAGGCAAATGTTACATTGTCTTGAATATATAGCCTAAGAATGAAGAAATGTATGTGCTTACTCTGAGACAACAGATTATTTCTCCTAGGGTTTTCCTTCACAAGGATTCAGTTAAAGAACACTATCACTCAGGTATTAAACTATTTTATTTTCATTACAGAAATGTACAAATACAGCTACCAAAATTGATAAACAGATATATTTTATAGAAAATGGTCAAGTCATAGAACCCCATTTACTAGCTATGTCATCTTTGGATAAATCCACATCCTTAGAGCTTTGGTTTCCTAATCTGAAAATGAGGATAAATATATGGGCAAGGCAGAACTGACCTAAGAATGAAAGGAGATAATGTGAAAGCACCACCTCTGGTACATTATGAGGATCCAAATACAAATGAAGCAACTGGAAGAAAATGAAACAAGGAATGTTGGAAAGTCCTTCAAGCAACCATATGCATGAATCGTCAACACATGAGTTCATCTGATCTATGGAAGTTTTTATGCAAAATGGGTGTGGAGATTTACAAGATTGGGCCTGAAATTAACTGATGCATTCAGACATACTATATGTTGTACTAATTCTAAAATAATCAGAGCAAAAGTAAACAAAATGACACCCATAAAATACACAGACAAGACGATACAGGAGAAACCACACATAATTGGATAATAACCATCACCACTGCGAACAGCATGCAATTGTGAATCACAAAACATTTGTTTGCTATGGTTTCTCTCTCTCTCTTGTTTTTTTCTGTCCCTTTCATGAAAAAAAAAATTTTTTTTCTTTTGCTTTTCTCCAAAATAAAAACAGTGGTTTGTGGGTTTGGATTGATTTTTTTTTTTTTTTCTTCACTCTTTGTGTAAAAAGGTCAGAGTCACTATCAACTCAAGTATGAAAGGATAATAGTTTCCGGCTCTGGAAATTTGATTGTTGAACAAAAGAAGAAAAGAGACCACCTTGTATCACGGAAGACAAAATAAAGAAAACATTGCATGTTTCCAACTTGCATGTCATAAGGAATTTTGATCACTTTGGCATTAGCATTGGAGAAAACATTATGCTAATGTTTGTTTTCCTGACATGTTAAAAATTATTTCTTCTATCCAAATAAGAAAGGAACATATCTCCGCTGACAAGAATTTTCATTACCAAGGTAAACAATCTGTTGGATTGTTTTACAGTGACTTGACTAAACTCTGATGTTTCTCTAACCTATACAAAAATTAAGGTTGCATAATGGTAATGACAACGTGAGCTGTGCCAAAGAAACAATATTTTGCTGGGATCCATGGCAATGTCACAGGCGTCACACGTATGGAACAAACTTCCAGAACATTAGGTCATATTTACCTCATCAGGTAAAAGTCAGAAAGGATAACTGCAGATCATTACAGTGTAGAAATTAACAACTATATTTTTAACTCAGTTCTGACTCCTTTAAATAAGTAATTTAGCCCTGACTACTAAATTATATTTTCTTATAATCCGGGTGTGGGGTTTTTTAAAAATATATTTGCCATGATACATCCTGTCCATTCATTCCGAAGTGATGAAATAGCTTCATTTTCTTTGTGTAAATGTCATCTACTCTAGATTAGACTCTGTGGGAGAAATAAATATTTCTTACCTGATGCCTACAAGAATTTTCACAAAAACCAATTCATCCATATCTCCTCAAGATAAATATTAAAAGATAATATCTACTTAAATCAGAAGGTACATATACCATTGGGTTCAGCAATACTATTCAGATGGCTAAAATTAAAATCCTGCTTACCTATCTAAAAATAAATTAAAATCCTGTTTACCTATCTAAAAATAAAAAATAAATTTATTTGTAGCTGTTGGCTTTTAAGAGAAAATCCTTAAAGAAAGTTAGTTTCTCTCTTAAGCCATTCTTCTGTTTTGAAAGATGGAGGAAATATTCAGGACTTCATATGTGTATAAGACTTTGCCGTTAAACAAGTGAGGATACGATGCGAAAAGAAAAATACTTGTAATATAAGTATATTGTTAAGGCAAATGTTTAAAGAGAAATAGAATCAGCTAATGGAAGAGGTTAGGGGTAGGAACATTTACATTCTCAGAGAGAAATACCCTGATTGGAGTACTTGCTATAAATCTTTCTCGTTCACTGAATTTCTTAATGGAGATAGTTCTAAACACCGGCCTCAAGCTAAGTTAGAGCAAAAACTAATAATGAAACTAGTAACAGTGATAATATCTTGCAATTACATAACTGCTACTTTTCCTATGGCAGAAAATCAAAATTATTACATTTACTTGGGCTTGAAGTGATGGTAGCACTTAATAATAATGGGGGAGGGATGACTTCTTAACAAGTACAAGCTTTTTGAAGATATTTTTAGTCAAGAGATGGAGATCAGCAGTATTCTTTGAAAAACTGAAGGAAGAGAGATTAACTAATAAAACAGCAGAAGAGGAGTTCCCACTGTGGTGCAAGAGGTTAGGATCCCGCTTTGCCTCTGCCACAGTGCAAGTTTGATGCCCAGCTGGGAGAACTTCCATAGGCTTTGGG
Organism: Sus scrofa; assembly: GCF_054392235.1. NCBI lineage: Eukaryota > Metazoa > Chordata > Mammalia > Artiodactyla > Suidae > Sus > Sus scrofa. The sequence goes on along the minus strand of NC_139393.1, from coordinate 52,640,573 downwards.
TACAGCCAAAAAAAAAGAAAAGAAAACTAAAACAGCAGAAGAGATTCTCTGCTTTGAAAAGAAAAATAGTGGAACTTTAAGTGATGAAGTAGGTATGGACTCCTCTCTTCTAGCCAAGAAAAAAAAAAAAAATCTGTCCAATTAGAATGCTGGTTCTTGGAGTTCCCGTCGTGGCACAGTGGTTAACGAATCCAACTAGGAACCATGAGGTTGTGGGTTCGATCCCTGGCCTCCTCAGTGGGTTAAGAATCTGGCGTTGCCGTGAGCTGTGGTGTAGGTCACAGACGCGGCTCAGATCCCACGTTGCTGTGGCTCTGGTGTAGGCTGGCAGCTACAGCTCTGATTCGACCCCTAGCCTGGGAACCTCCATATGCTGTGGGAGCGGCCCAAGAAATGGCAAAAAGGGAAAAAAAAAAAAAAAGAATACTGGTTCTCAGCCAGAACATTGTAAATATCTTTTTGACTGTTACCACTGTGGGAGAGGGGGGAAGAAGACATCTGGTGGGTAGAGGACAGAGAAGCGACTAAACATCCTATAATGCAAAAAACAGTCCCCACCAGAAAGAGTATCGAGCCCAGAGTGTCAATAGCACTGAAATTGAGAAATATTTAGAATGATATAGGAGAGAAGTAGTTAAACTTTTTGTAAGGAGTCAGATGATAAATATTTTAGGCTATGTCACTTTTATAGTCTCTGTTGCAACAATTCAGGAACTCTGCTTCTGTATCACAAAATCAGCCATAGGCAATAACAAATTTTATTTATAAAAACAGGTGGCAGGACACATTTGGCCCTCCAGCCTTACTCCTGACTCCTGATATAGGTCATTGCTCCCCTTAAAAATTATTCTAAATCTCATTTCTAGAATTGGAAAGAATTCCAATTATCATGATGACTCTTTGACATTAGAAGTCTAACTTTAGAAATAATATCTAATGAGATTTTTTAAAACTCTAATTCTAGCAGGAAAATTAAATCTGTGCAATGGCAAACACAAAATTTTTAAAGTTTGCTCTCTACTTTGAAAGGAAAGAATTTTTCCACTAAGATTTTATAAAGCAGATTTTAAAATTAGACAATTTGGCATCTCTTCCCCCAGCCCCGCCCCACCCCAAATTGGCAAATGCACAAAGAAGAGTATGTACATACACTGATTTTCTAAGCCATAATTCTTATTCTGTTGGTCATGGAGCCATACAAAGTACTCAAATAGATTCAGAGGTTTATAAATTTCCTGAAATTATGCATAAAATATATTGGTATGTATGTACATGCATTCTCATGATGTCCTGGACCTCATGGAAGTTTAAGATCTACCAGCAAACCATGTTAGGCAATTCAGAGAGTATATTCTCAAGAATGGACTACTCTGTGGCTGCCATAATCATTGAAAAGGGCTACATAATAGTAAACTTGATTCTGTGTGTTTGACAGCCTCAACTGATTGTTACAGATTCCCACATAGTTTCTGACCATCTACACATGAAACTCGGCCTCTACTTCGTGTTGGACTCAATTTGGTTAGATGGCAAAGGTGTATTTCTGAATCTAAACTCTTGGTACCTACTCTTTTTCACTGCCTTGTTCCATAAACTATCTAAGGAGATTTTTAAGGGCAAGTATGTATGGTAACATAATATACATTTTTAAAAGATGAGAAAGAGGTGAAATGAATACATGCAGGAACAAAAATGGAACCAACAGGAGAAATGTTTCTACTCCAAACTCTTCCAGGTATTATATCAAACACATCCTTTGATGTCTTGCCGCTTCTATTTCCTAATCTTGAAAACTGAAATAGATGATTTCTACATGACATTTTCCTTATACTCAGGATTTATCAGTGGTATAGTAATCAGTCAACAAACATTCACTAAATCTCTATTGCGAATATAACACTTTATTAGATGGTACAGTGAGTCAGCCGTACGTTTCACCCACTGAATCATTAACCTCACTTCCTGTATTAAGTGTGCTCTTTTGGGAGGTTCTTCTGTCATCTGGTCTCACAGTAATCGGCTTATGAAACCAGACTTAAATTATACCCTGACTAAAAAAAATTCATATGAGTCTCAGAATGAGAACACATATAATGGGCGAAAGAATGATAAATGGGAGAAACAATGGGAGAAACAGTGGACACTTTGATGAAAAAAGAACAATGAATTGCAAGCACTGGTTCTTCTGGATATTACAAAACATTAGATTTGGAAAACGATATGAGAAATAGATCTAAAGGAGGGAATGAAATTCTGCAAATCTTCAACACCGGTTATTAGATTCATCAACATGGGGGAAAATAAACAATATCCTTTCTTTGCTAGGGGAAAGAGTATAATGGATATCAAGCAAGTAGAAAGAGTGAAGAATTTCTCTTCTAAGACTTTATTAGGTTTAAAGCATCTATTTGCTTGGTTGGGAAATCCATCCAGCCATATGCTAAGTCAAAATCTGAATATTCTACCTTTCTTCTTTTTGCTTTTGTTGCAGAGGGTGAGATTGCTGAATCATCATGATGTTCATAGGAGATGTAAGTCTTCTTTAAATTATGGGACATATCTACATCTTACTGCTATACAACAGGAAGGTTGAACAGCTCCAAGCAATGAGCGCCAAGTCTCTATTTTCATAGTTGTTACCACGTAATCACAAGCAAAAATTGATGATGAAAGAATTAAGTTAATCTATCTCATGCAGTATCATTAGTCACTTCCTAGGTTCTGGAGCTCCCTAAAGCAAAGAGAGAATAAAGTTTCAAAATATTACATTGCTAGTCGGTTTTATAGATATCAAGTTTGTACAGGCACATAAATCAAAATCTATTCAAAGTAAGGAGCAGATGTTTGGACTATTTCAACAAAATAAAATCATATTCTCTCTTACATGCTACAAATCCACAGCCTTTTCATAAATATGAAAGCTGGAAAAAGGATTGGGATTCATCATTTAGGTGATTTATAGTCCCTTTGAATTTTTTGCACCAAACCAGTGGAACCTGAGGACATCTTGTTATTTCCATAACCATGGCCATTTGCAGTGAGAAGTCCCACTGTACACTGAGGCAGAAGTAGGAAAAAAACAATCCTGTTGAATTTTTTAAATAAAAATAATCTTCCTTGTTGGCATTTTATTCTAAGTTATTCTTCCAACCAACATTAAGAACATGGCAGAGAGAAAATAATAATAATCTGAAATAATTCATGAAGGACACAGAAGAGGACTTCATTTAGATTATTTTTCAGCAGACGATGTATTATATATAATATATATATACATATATTTAGTTTTACATTCTGCCTCCTTACAGAAGCTGGTTTATAGACTTCCACAATGTTAAGGCACATTAAGACAAATTATTGTAAGATTAAACTGAGTCTATCTGAAAGATATAAATGAACAATAATTGTGATTGGATCACTTTGCTGTACAAGAGAAATTGAGAAATATTGTAAATCAACTATACTTTCATTTTTAAAAAATGAACAAGCAATGCTCTTGCTAGAGTTTTTCCCAATCTTTCTTACAGCATAAAGGTTTATCTATTTTATATGTCTTATAATGAAAGATCAGAGAGAGCGGAGCTTGTGTTTGTTGTCTCTACATAGGCCACAACTCCCCATACACTTGGTATACAGCAGAGCTTTAGCAATTAATCATAATGAAGCTGGGCTTTCCTACCATGCAGTCTGCAGGTATATATCACAGGAGCAGCATGTCAATGAGAACCTCTTATTTTGAGTTACTTTCATACTTAGGGTAATTATCACCCTTGTCTACAATTCAAGAGAAAGCCTGATGGTGAATCACTATGGAGAAAAATCTTGTTGAAATATTTCCAAAGTCAAAAAACAATAATAAGGAGTTCCTGTCATGGCTCAGCAGAAACAAATCTAACTAGCATCCATGAGGACGCAGGTTTGATCCCTGGCCTTGCTCAGTGGGTTAAGGATGTGGCATTGCCACTAACTGTGGTGTAGGTGGCAGATGCGGCTCGGATCCCACATTGCTGTGGCTGTGGTGTAGGCTGGCAGCTACAACTCCGATTTGACGCCTGGTCTGGGAACCTCCATATGCCTTGGGTGTGGCCCTAAAAAGACAAAAAAATAAAAAAATAAATAAATAACAGATGACTTAAAAAAACAATAATAACTTAAACTGTCTTAACCTCTGTGTTACAATAGAGTGTTCAGATTATACTCCAGTTGAATTTCAAATATAACTTAAGCAGAATTAAAAATTTATCAAGGATATTTTGGAAACTAACTCACGTAATCACCTGAGGATATTACAAAAATAATAAATCAATACATTTTGAGCAGTAGAACAGATTTTCTGTTCTTTGTTAAATTATTGTTTCAGTAAGACTGTCAAAATTATGAGGGGAGACAATCACATTTTTTTATCTATAACACCAAGAAAAAGTATGACTCTGAGAATATTGTTTAGAAATACAAGGAAATTACAAAGTGTCAAAGTCCTTGTCAGCTGGAATAGCTTCATAGATAAATATTGTCTATCCCACTAACTGTATGCTTCCCTAGAGTTGGAATTATCTTTTTAAATCTTTCTATTCCTGGTGCCAGCTCAAGACTATCTCTTCTGAAATTATTTAACCAACAAAAGATAAATAAATGGATGATTTGAAGGGAAACCAACATAATATCCTTCACTTACGAAAATGCTATGGAAGCCATAGAATATAGTTCCACCTTCTCTGTCAATGGCAGCTGATCTAGTCTGTTCCATCCATATTCCATCAAAGTTGCACTTGTCAGGCTAAGCAGGTACGACTGGGATGTAATTCGTCACCAAAACTAATGAGGCCAGTCTCCCTGGGAGCTTTGGGAGTGTTGCTTTTGTTAGGGCAGGTCTAGAGTTGGTCTTATTCTAGGTTTTGTTTTTTCTGGGCTTCAAGCATGGTGTTGTAGTCTCCCTCTCTGGCAGGGCTCAACTCCAATACCTTTCTGTACACAGGTCCCTCAGCATGCTTAACCCTACTTTATTCTGCTTTGTGTCCTGCTATACCTGTTCTCTGGTCATTTTCAGGTGGTCTTACCCCACACGTGACAAATAGCCCAGCCTCCAGCCATGGCCTCATGGGTGATCCCAACATAATCTTCTGGGGCCTCCTCCCTCCCTCCCTCATTTCTGTTGTCCCAGCTCAGAGATTCCAGCCATTTCAGCTGTTCCCAACTCTGATCTCCATCTCCTCAGCTCAATAGAATTACCATGTTCAACTCAGACTCCAACACTCTGTAACACAGTAAGGAAATTATCCCTGAGGAGAATGGGTGATGGTGAGATACACCTCAAAAGTTGTCTTCCCTACGAGTGAACTGCCTGAAAACTGTTGTCTCCTATATTTCACCAGATTTTGTAGTTGTTCATAGTATGACGACTAGCTTAGTACCGGCTACTCTGTCATGCCTAGAAATAGCACTGAATGGAATGGATTAGAATGAACAGACTAGAATAGGATAGGATAGAGTACAATATATGGCAGCATATCTCAAATAAAGGTAAATACTCTTTGGTGAAACTTAGATTTCAGTTAAATATATCTATATGTGTATTGGATATCAAAGTAATGATTTCTCACTGTGATTCATAGTTATAAGAAATTTTTGGAAGTCATCAAATCAGACCAAAACTCATAACCTTGATATTTTAAATACAGAGTTGAAATCATCTCAGACACAGTGTCAACTCAGATGATAGTTTAAGATTAACATTATAAAAATCAAATATTTATCCATCCTCTCAACAAAAATATTACAAAGTACTTAATTTGATTTATTCTAAGTGTGAAAGAAAGGGGTTTTATGTAAGAGAATAAACTCTTTGCTGTCTTCATTTAACATCTTCCAATGATTCTCTAGCAACTAGCCTTGTGCCTCTTACATTTTAATGTGCTAATGAATCACCTGGGGATCTTATTGAAATGCAGGCTTGGATTTTGTAAGTCTAGGGGAGAGCTCGAGGTTCTTGGATTTTTTTTCTTTTTCTGCAGCACTTGCAGCATATGGAAGTTCTAAGGCCAGAGATAGAATCTGAGAGTCCACAGCTGTGACCTACACCACAGCTGTGGCAGTGCAGGATCCTTAACCCACTGCACAGGGCAGGGATTGAACTGCTGAATCAGAGCTGCTGTTACTGCCTTATACCACAGACACAGCAATGCCAGATCCAAACCACATCAGTGATCTGGTACAGCTTTTGGCAATGCTGGATTCCTAACCCACTTAGCAAGGCAGGGATTGAACCCACATCCTCAGGGACATTATGTCAGGTTCTTAACCCTCTGAGCCACAGCAGAAACTGCCAAGATTCTGTATTTCTAACAGTGCTCCTGAGTGGAGCCAGTGCATCACCAAGAATCTAGAACAAAAAAGCCCACATTTTTGATAAAGAACCAAATAGTAAATATTTGAGACTTTTAAGCCACATGAAGTTTTCATCTCTTCTCCTCCTTCTCCTTCTTCTAAAGCAATCTTTTGAGAACATAAAAACCTTTCTTAGCTCATTGACCTTACAAAACAGGGCACTGGCCTGTAGGTTATAGTTTCCTGACACTGATCAAGTGCAGTCCTGGCAGATAGAAATAGGATGCAAGAAGCCATATATCTAATTTTAAAGTTTCAAGTAGCCACTTTTTTTTTAAGCAAAAAAAAAAAAAAAGAAATTAATTTTAATGACATGTTTTCTTTAATTCAATGTATCCAAAACATTAGTTTTCAACACATAATCACATAATAATATAAAAATTACTAATTAGAGATTCTACTTTTTTTTCAGACTCTTTGAAAATTCATGTGGATTTTATACTTACAGCATTTTCAGTTGACCTAACCACATTCCCAGTACTCAGGAGCCACACATGCTTGGCTACTGGCTACTATTTTGGACAATGAGGACCTAGGAGAAAAAGTTCAAAATTCTTTCTCTGGCACATGATGTGTGCCAAATTGAATTATATTTGAAGTAGATTTGATTTTTTTAATTGAAGTATATTTGATTTACAAAATCATGTTAGTTTCAGATGTACATCACAGCAATTCAGTTATACACGTTATATAAATATACTTTAAATTTATGTACATTTGTAGATATGTATAAATATAAAATGATGCCCTTTTTGAACATCCCCTGCATATCTTTCTCGCTGCATGTGCTCCCTCTCAACCACATACACTTGACATTTTAACTATTTCCATTCCTTCAGTATGATGTTCCTTCTATTTGGAATGGCTCCACCTCACCTGTCACTTACCTAAAAACTTGAGTCACCCTTATTCTAAACTGATGCAATTAACGATAGGATTAAATGCTTGAAGAAGATACTAGAAACTTTTGAAAAACAATTGTATAATGCTACATAAATGAATTTTGATGCTATTAGCACCTGGTTCTATTTTTTAATGGCCACAACCCTGTAGCATATGAAGTTCCCCAGCCCAGAATCAAACTAGTGCCTCCACAGCAACCTGAGCTGCTACAGTTAGATTCTTAAGCTACTGCACCACAGCAGAAACTCCATGGTCCTGATTTTTATATTGAAAAAATGGTAAGCCAAGCATCACCTAATATTAATATTAGTATTAAGGTATTACTATAACACTAACATTGGTGTTCTATATGGAGAAAAAGATGTCTTTTTCTTCCTTTTATAAAACAGAATCTTTTTTCCAAAGCATGTAAATGGGTTTATTTATCACCATGGGTCTCTGCTTCTTCTAAGATGTCACTGCTTCTTTTAACAATCACAGATGCTAAGACTTTCAGGAGGAGAAATGACCTTCCAATGGGCTCAATAAATATATTAATGATTTCATTTTCTTCAGAAAGTCTTTAAAGATAGATAACTCTCAACTCTCTGAGATAGCAAAACTGCACTTGTTTAGCAGAGGAAGACCAGGCAAGATAACTTCTAAAGTAAGAAGAGTCATATACTCCAAAGAAATTGGTATATGCCAAAGATTCTGCTATCCTCGGTTTAATTCCGATTTGTTGTCCCAGGGAGTGTAGGAAAGTTACAAACTACCCGTTTCCTCATCTATAAAGAGGCTCATAACAATAACACTGACCTCTCAGGATCATAGTAATAACTGAATAATATAAGCTATATCATTCAAAATTTCCCTCTAAGATTATGTTTCTGAGCATCTTTTTAACACAGTCAGATTTCATGCAACAATCTTACCTCAGAGGTTCAGAATTCTCTTGAAGAGAGAATTATTCCCAGAATAGATGGAAGGAGGTGCACTGTGAGTGCTCTTTGGGGAGTCATTTCAACCCTGTAAACTTTGGCTAATACCAGTGGTGCTGACTCTTGGCTGAAGATTAGCATTTCTAGGGCACTTATAAAGGTATCAATGCCCAGCCAATGATAACGGGATTTCTGGGCGGCGGTGGTGGGGGCTGCAAAGTAGTCATAAGCAATTTTTCAAAAATTTCCTCTACCTCCCCAGCCTCAACTGATTTTATCTGGTTTTTGTCTTTTTTTGCTTTTTGTCTTTTTTTTTTTTTTTTTTTTTTTGCTTTTTAGGGCCACACCTGCATAGCATGTGGAAGTTCCCAGGCTAGGGGTCTAATAGTAGCTACAGCAGCTGGCCTATGCCACAGCAATGTGAGATCTGAGCTGCATCTTGCCACCTACAGCACAGGTCATGGCAACGCCAGATCCTTAACCCACTAAGCAAGACCAGGGATTGAACCTGCATCCTCATGGATACTAGTCAGATTCATTTCTGCTGTGCCACAAGGGGAACTCCCTCAATTTCTTTTAATGTGTGGTTGAGTTGAAAAGTACTGGGTCTGTGGGCCTTGGGTTCTTTATTTGCAAAATAGGGCTAACTCATTGCTTATCAATGGCTGCAAAGATTAAAGGGATAATCTATACAAAGCATCTGGCACATTTTAGAAATTTGATAAAAATTCTTTCCTATGCTCATGCTCCTTCAATTAATTCCTTTACTTTCTACTCATTGCTTGGATACTAGAACTGTTTACTTCTCAGAGGCTCTTTTCAGTAGGTTTATTTATTTGTTGCTTTTAGCTGAAATGGACCAGTAGCTTTGGGCAGTGATTCGACCTCAACCCAGATGAGAGGTACTTCACATTTCCTCACCTGTACCATCAGTATCAGAGCTTCCCTAAGCAGAGACAGGCCAGTTAAAGACACCTCTCTTCCTCCCTCCTTGCTGGCTAACCCCTGCAACTCCTAGAAAGATGCCCCCTGTCCCTTGATAATATCGCAAGTTTAGTGACTCCCTGCTCCAGGATCTCCTGGAATGTCTTTAAAAGTACAGATTCCTGGGCCCTGCCCTCAACCTACTGAACCAATCTCTGGAGTTACAACTGCCTTTTGAACAGCCTCTCAAGTGATTCTTAAGTGTGCTAATGTTTGGGAAATGTTGGCAAGGAGGAAAGCTACAGCTGTAGATATAACCATCAAGTAATTCAGGTAAATCTCCTACCCTACTATGGTTTACTCAGTGGCCAGGGAGGAAGGTAAGACCAATGAAACTTTTTTGTTTTGTTTTGTTTTAGTTGTTTTGTTTGTTTTTGTTTTTGTTTTTTTACATCAAGTTGCTCTTTACCTTCTAAAAGATTTTCTTGACCTTGAAAATGTATTTGGCTATCATAGTGTCTCTTAAATATCATCTGATTCAGTCTCTTGTTTTATCAGAAAGACTGTGATTTCCCCCACATTACCAAGCTAGAGGCATCATATACCTTAAAGTAAATAGCTGCCAACTCTTAAAGACAAAAAAAGGTTTAATGAATTTAGGGGTGCATGCATCTTTTTCAATGAAAGTTTTGTGTGGATATATTGAAAAAGATATTTTTGTATTGAAAAAGATACATGCCCCCCCATGTTCCTCACAGTGCTATTCACAATTGCCAAGACATGGAAACAACCTAAATGTCCATTAATAGATGAGTGGATTAAGGGTGTGGTACATATACACAATGGAATATTACTCAGCCATAAAAAAGACAAACTAATGCCACTGGCAGCAGCATGGATAGAACTAGAAATTCTCACAGTAAGTAAAGTAAGCTGAAAGAAAAAGACAAATACCATATGATATCACTTATTTGTGGAATCTAAAATATGGAACAGATGACCCTATCTGAAAAAAAAACAGAAAAAGATCATGGCCAAGGAGAGCAGACTTGGGGTTCCCAGCAGGGAAGGGGGAGTGAGTGGGATGGACAGGCATTTGGGGGGGTTTTGTGATGCAAACTGTCATATTTGGAATGGATGGGCATGGAGCCCTACAGTACAGCACAGGGAACTCTGTGTGACTGGGTCACTTTGCTATAAAGATGGAACTTGAAGATACAGTGTAAATCAACTATACCTTAAAAAAAATCTGTAAAATTAAAAAAAAAAAGGCAAAAATGTTTTTGTTGATGGCTTCGTGAAGATACAGCCCTACCCTAACCAGAATTTGTGCATACACAGCTCCTCCTCCTCTCCCTCTCTCCCCCCCGCACCCCCCCCCAGCCTCTTTAAAGGCAATTTCCTCTTTTCTCAAAAATTTGGAGACATATCCCACTTCACAAATTCAAGGAAGAGTCCATAGTCAAGAACTGCTTGACATGGACAGTAGATTTTAAATATATAATTGAACAAAAAAGAGATTTCTACCTGGGCTGTAACAGATTTGGAAATGATTTACTTGGAAAGACCTGAGATTGCTAGGGCAAAACACCTTGCACACAGGTAAATGATTGTCAGAGCCATGGGGACTGCTAACTCACGGCCCTACGTTAGTGACACATCCTCCCATCTAACTGACTCCCAAATGGGTGAGGAAAGTCAGCCCAGAGCCTTATTGGCTCACGGATTCAGAGGAAGCAATTCAATGAACAACGGAAACCAAGAACACTGGTATCATTAGAATAATTCCTCTCCCAGTCATAGCTTTGGAATTCGTAAATGTACATCTACAGATACAAGGAGCATTATCTCGGTTTACTTAACTCGGCTTCCTACTGTTATTGCTTTAATTTTTATTATGAAGTGTTTTTACATTTCTGAAGCTTGATTCATTAAGTAATTGCCATCCTTCTATCTGGGTCATTGGTCATATGTATTGCAAAAGACAAATAGAAATCATTATTCAAGAGCAAATTCCACATGTTTTCCACGTCCTAAACTTTTCAACCTCTCTTATTTTGTGCAGGGTTGATTCATTCCAAGGAACAGCACATTCCCCAGAGGTAATCAGACTGAAGCAGGAGGGGAACAGGGTTGGTCTTCCACAGAGAGGGCCACAGAGTTTTTGCCATTGGCTGTCCTTCGTATTAGGCGTAAGTCTGAACATGATTAAGAGGTTTTAAAAATAAACCTGTGGTTAGATGGGTTCAAATCACCCTGACTCTTAAATAGTGGGGAAAATTCACACATGCATGCACACACACACACACACACACACACGCAGACACACACACACACACACACACACGCACACGCACACACACACCCAACTTCCCTTTCCTCCTTTTGTTCACAGAATAAGCAAGGCATTGTTTTGAGCTATTCATTTCACTGTGAAGAAAACATAAATAAAACATGGCCAGATGAACGTATCACATCATTCACTTCAACGGCCCCATACTTGAGAAGAATATACAGTTTACAAAATAATGAGGTGTCTGGAGCATGTACATAGAAAGTATTCCTGTTTGTAAATAATATATACAGCACTGTCCTTGTTTCTTGCTCATTCTCATTGCTTTTTCATTCCATTCTTTTCCCACTATGGTGGTTGTAAAGTCTGTATATTTTTCTGTAGCTGTGTTCCATGGATTGCCATCTAAGCTATTTTTAAAAGCTCAAAGTAAACAATTCAAGATTCTTAAAAGCAAAAGGCTATGGAAGGCCCCTAAATGAATGGGAAGAAAAGGTCCTTTCACTTTCTGAACAACCTTTTCCTAGAAAAGCCAGGGGACCCATGAGGCAAGAAGAAGGAGGCAGCATTTACCGAGGGTTTGCTGACACACCTTGGGTTATGTGCTTTACGTCCAGACCTCCTTTTTCCTCACAATAACCCTATAAAATCAAAATTATTATCCCTACTTAACAGATAAAGAACAAAGATTCAGAGAGGTTAAATGACGTGCCTGAGATTATAAAACAATAAATGGAAAGGATAGATCCAAATGTAGGCTGATTTAACTGACTCAGAAGGCTGTGAGTGTCCCTTCTATACTGTTCCAGGATGAATACCATTTACTTGGCAAAGATATCATAGATTGTGTTCAAGGTCTATGGGATTTTTTTGGCTGTTTGTAGATTGTTTGGGTTTGAGGAGGGTGGTTAAATCCTGCATTATCTGATTTGCCATCAGGAGAGAGAGAATTAGAAAGATGGACTATGGTGCCCTCAAGCCCAATGTGATCTCCACCTAAAAGTTAGTCATGGTTCCGATCCGTTGAGTATTGAGCCCAACTGCTCCCGCTTATAAGGCAGAAAACAAAGCAATCTCAAGTAAGACCCCTGCAGCAACGATGAGACATTTGGGCATAGAGAGCATGGATTCCGCCCACGAGAGAAGGATTGCAGCCTACACTCCCCTCTGAAGGACCCATGTTCCCTCTGTACTCTGCAGGAACCCCCTCCCATGCAGACCTGTCAATGGACATTGGATATTTCCTCACCTTGCTGCTCCTCAGAAAGCCAATGACACCAGGGAGTGGAATATCCACCTTCCTGCTCTACAGGAGCCTCCCTGGATCATAAGCCCAAAGCAGACACAGGGGAGCCACCCCTGGGTGAAAAGAAAGGATGTCCTTAGGCATAGGTTGTTCTTGCTTTTGGCTTTAGCCATGTGATAAGCCATGTCATGAAGGAGAGTCACAAAATAATGGGACAAGGTGTCCTTCCACACCACTGTGGTTTCCCAGGATTCTTCCAACACCCAGAGCAAGTACAATAAAGAGCATAAACTCTGAAATCAGACTTGATCTGGTTTTGCATTTCAGATAAACACTTCGCTAATTGAATTCACCTCTCTGAGTCCCTGTGTCTTCACTCATAGAACAGGGATAACAGTATCACATCACATGGTGGTAATAGTACAAGGTAGGTTCTTGATGTTGTTTTTCTTTCTTTCTTTCTTTTTAGGGCTGCACCTGTGGCATATAGAAGTTCCCAGGCTAGGGGTCAAATTGGAGCTGCAGCTACAGCCTATACCACAGCCACAGCAACACCAGATCCTAGTCACATCTGTAACCTACGCTGCAGCTTTTGGCAACTCCAGAACCCATGGAGTGAGCCGGAGATTGAACCCGCATCCTCACAGACACTGTGTTGGGTTCTTAACCCACTGAGCCACAATGGGAACTCCTTACCACATTGTTTTGAGGATTAGAGATAAGAGCAGGAAAATTCAAGAAGATACTCGGGAAAGGGCTTTACCATTAAGTTGTTAGTGATTTTCACCTAAAAAACACCCAGAGTTTGAAGGATTCTTGGAGGCCTATTCCCACAGCTTTCCCAAAGTAGAAATGTCTTCTTTCATACCTTTGCTAGATAGTTTGAATACTTTCTGCTTTGATAGACAATCTGTGCCCACTACTGCATCTGTAGAACAGAAATGATGAATTAATGTTCATAGATTTGGAGAATTAGAAAACTCTCAAGTGAGGTTATTTACATGGATTCATATTGCAAGAAATCAAGTATAGATGAGTTTTGAGCAAGGTAGAATAAATGAATAAGCGAAGTGTTAAGGGGTGACCACTGGGTCATGAAGTACATTAAATATCTTGGAAGGAAAATGTTTTTATACTCACGAAATAGCCCGTTCATGCCATAATTAAATCCATATATATTTAACTGTTCTGGATAAACTTTTGTTCACAGTTTTAAGTAATAAACTTGTAGTTTTTTTTTGTTTTTTTTTTTTTTGTTTGTTTTTTGTCGTTTTGCCTTTTCTAGGGCTGCTTCCCGCAGCATATGGAAGTTCCCAGGATAGGGGTCAAATCGGAGGAGCTGTAGTCACTGGCCTACGCCAGAGCCACAGCAACTCAGGATCCAAGCCACATCTGCAACCTACACCACAGCTCACAGCAACACCGGATCCTTAACCTACTGAGCAAGGGCAGGGATCGAACCCGCAACCTCATGTTCCTAGTCAGATTCGTTAACCACTGTGCCACGACGGGAACTCCAAGATTTTCTTTTTATTCTTACTGAAGAAGTGAGTTCTAAGTATGGAAAGAGTTGATTGAATATTCAAAGACTGTCTTTGGTATTGAATTTCTAAGAAATTATCTTGCGTATAGCTTGAGGACCCTTCCTATCCTCAAACTATATGCAACATACCTATTCAAAAATTATAACATTTACCTTCCAGCAGGTCCAGGTCTATAGTCAAAAAACAACCTCAGTGGACATTCCAAGCTGGTACAATGCCATCGACCCCATGTGTTCAAATAAAAACACCATACCAAAAGGCTGAGTCAGGGGCACAGACAGTTACACAAATCCTGCCGCCAAACACTTGTCAATTTCCAAGACTTGATAAATGTGATCTTTGAAGCCCAACTGGACCATGGGAAAAATGCTTTTGAGATTATACTAAAGCCACCAAATGATAACTGGACATCACATGCCAGAAATAGGTAGAAAATCTGGGCCATCTGTAGATAAACTGTGGATCTGTTACATCTCTTTTGGAAAACAGATTTAAGTTTAGATGTACCCACACTTGAGAAAGACACTAAAGCAGCCATCCTTAGGAAAAAAAAAAAATTGTCACCCTGTTCAAATCACTGGAACAGCCTTAATTTGTACTCTTTATATTTTGCTCACAAATCTGACCCGAGAAGAGAGCTAGTATTAAGGGGATTCTAGAAAAACTTTTAGAAGTGTCTAGAAGATTAATTAGATGAATTTTCTATTTTCCACACATGGTTCATTCTAGGGAATAATTTATAAAGTTGAAAAAATGAGCAGAGCTTTGACTATTTACCCTTCGCCTCCTATCAAATCTGCTGGAGCTAACAATTTTGTTCTATTTGGAAATATACATAATATTAAGAAATTTCACAGAGGTTCTGTGTCTATTCCCCACACAAACTGAATCAAATTTAAGTCTCTTTGCTTAACAGGAGAAAAGAAACATGAGTAAAATTTGGTCAAACATTCCAAAGAATCAGCTTTTTCTCAAATACTCAGTTTTCCTTCTTAGTTGGTTTTAGTTTTGGTTTGGGAGGGTATAATTGATATATAGTTAAATGTATAAACCTTTAATGGGAAGTTTAAGAAATGTCTACTTGGAGTTCCCTTTGTGGCGCAGAGGAAATAAATCTGACTTGGAACCATGAGGTTGGGGGTTCGATCCCTGGCCTCACTCAGTGGGTTAAGGATTTTTCAATGCTATGAGCTGTGGGTGTAGGTCCCAGACATGGCTTGGATCATGAGTTGCTGTACTTGTGTTATAGGCTGGCAGCTATAGCTCTGATTGGACCCCTAGCCTGGTAACCTCCATATGCCATGGGTGTGGCCCTAAAAAGACAAAAGACCAAAAAAAAAAAAAAAAAAAGACAAAATATCGACGAGGATGTGAAGAAAAGGGAACCCTTGTACACTGCTAGGCAGCCATATAAATTGGTGCAGGCATATAAATTGGTGTAGCCACTATGGAAAACAAGAAGTGGTTCCACAAAAAGTTAAAAACAGAAATTTTCATATGATATATCAAATCTACCTCTAGGTGTAGAGCTAAAGGAAACAAAATCAGTATCTCGAAGAGACATCCACACTCTCATACTAATTACAGCAAGATTCACAACAGCCAAGACAACATGGAAACAACCTAAACATCCACTGACAGATTAATAGATAAAGAAAGTGTGGTAGATATATACAAAATGGTATTATTCAGCCATAAAAAAAGAAAGAAATCCTGCTTTTTGTGACAACACAGATAAACCTGGAGGGCATTATGCCAAGTGCAATAAGCCAAGCAAAGAAGGGTAAATACTGTACGATATCACTTATATGGGAAAAGTTACCCTCCAAAAAAGTTGAATCCATGAAAACAGAGAATAGAATGATGGTTGTCAAGAGCTGGGGTTTGGGAGAAATGGGGAGATGTTGGTTAAAGGATACAAATTTTCAACTGTAAACAGGATAAGTTCTGAGGATCTAATAAGCAGCATAGTGACTATAGTTAATACTGTCTGCATATTGGAAAGTTGCTAACAGTAATAATGACTGTCGTAAACAATACTGTATTATATACTTGAAATTTGCTGAGAGAGTATATCTTCAACCTTCTCACCACACACAAGAAAGGAACTAGCAGAGTAAGGTGATGGATGTGTTAATTAACTTGATTGTAGTATTTCTCAATGATTACATAGATCAAATCATCATGGTATACACTTTACACATATTCAAGTTCATCTGTCAATTATACCTCGATAAAGCTGGGAAGAATGTGGGAGTAACCCCTCTCAGTAATGCAAAGAATTCCTGGATCCCAGTGTCCTACTTTAGATAGTGACTAGATCAGAGATGTTGGAACCTACCCCCACACACCACTATATCTACCCCAGAACATTTACCTTCTCTCTTTTTTCAATTTATTTATTTATTCATTTGGCTGCACCTGTGGCATACAGAAGTTCTGGTACCAGGGATCAAACCCAAGACACAGCAGTAACAACATCAGATACTTAACCCACTGCACCACCTTGGAACTTCCCTCTTCTTTTATTTTTTTTCAATTTAAGTATATACTTTTACTTTATTTTATTTTATTTTGTTATTGCTAGGACAGAATTTATACTTTATTTTTTTCATTATTCGATGAATTTTATTACATTTGTAGTTGTACAATGATCATCACAACCAAATTTTGCAGCGTTTCCATTCAGGAATTCCTCTCTTCTTTTAATTTTAAATTTATTTTTTATGGAAGTAACATTGGAGTACATTACATAAGTTTCATGTGTACAATATTATATGTCCATTCCTCTATACCCTAGCATGCTCACCACCAAAAATTTTGCACCATCCATCACTCTACAGATGCTCTTTACCCATTTTCACCATCTCTACCCTATCCGGCACCTTCTCTTCCGGTAACTGCTACTCTTTTCTCTGCGTAATGTTTATTTTCATTTGGTTTTGTTTGTTTCTTGTTTTTTATATTCCACATATGAATGAAACCCTTTGGCATTTGTCCTTCGCCGGCTGACTTATTTCCCGCCTTCTGTTGTCTTATTTCTCACTTGGCTCAGAACTTAGACAAGACCCCTAAACATCTCAACATTTTGGTGCAATGGCTGGAAATTTTGAAAAACAAAACAAAACAAGAAACCAGGGAAGGCGTTTAGCAGACCCATCTCCCAAGGCAACAGAATCTTCCTGGATGGAGTCAAAGGGAGCAGAGAGAAAGAGAACACTCGACTTGTCCTACCTTGGCGAAAACATTATAGCAGAAAGAAATGCTACATGTGGCCTGCAGTATTCAAACGCAGTCGAAAGAGAGTATCTGGAGGCAGAAGTATTGTTCCTCACCAGGTCCCAGGGACAGGAGCTTCAGAAACAGCAGCAGCAGCTGGGGTTTAGGAATCTGCTAAGGGAGACCGTCAGGCTGAAACAGACACGGGAACTGAGGAGGCAAATCTCCATTTTACAAGAAGAGTGTTTCAAATAGCCTTTCCCCAAGATCCAGTAAATATATAAGCCGAAGTCAACATCCTTCTAGAAAACTTCTCTCAAATGTTTTTAAGTTTTAGGGGATCATTCCAGACAATTAGCATAAATTAATTGACTCATAAATAAAGCCAAGATTTCCTCCTTCTTTCTGCTACCTTGAGTCTCTGCTGTGGTTTTTGTTAACCCGAAGGACAAGGATGGTAGGAATATCATTTTGCCGGGAATGCTGCTGATTTGGGGTCTGTGAACTGTTTATTTTTCTGCACTTGGTGTGGCCAGAATGGGGATGATCTCATGGAAGTCTAACTAGTTAAACTTGTGTTCAATAGGAACATGGGGACAGCAGCCAAAACAGTGAAGAACCAGGACAGGAGCCCCATTCTTTCTCTCCTTCCACTGCCACTTCAGGTCTGTCTCAGGGATGTTAGAAGCTGGGGGA
Organism: Sus scrofa; assembly: GCF_054392235.1. Classification (NCBI taxonomy): domain Eukaryota; kingdom Metazoa; phylum Chordata; class Mammalia; order Artiodactyla; family Suidae; genus Sus; species Sus scrofa. Next base: position 52,622,444 of record NC_139393.1, on the reverse strand, counting down.
GGGGGCGGGGAGGAGACGACTCAAGAGGAAGATGTAGGGCTTTGTGCCCTGTGCGGACTCTATGATGGTCTCTACATTCCAATATAATGGATAATATAATTTGAAAGGATTTGGAAAGCTCTCCCTAAGCGTTCATCTAAAATCCCTTCTGCTGTTAAGTAAGCACATTCAATGCCTAATTCTTTTAGGTTGAGGAAATGGGCAAATTATATGTCCCTATCAATACAACGCTTATATCCGTATTAACCTTTCGAATTGGAGTTTCAACTAGTAACACTCTGACTGCTTTGCTTGATGGGTTCATTTTGCAAAATAAATAAGCACGTTTGAGTCACGGCCAAGTTCTCCGGCCTGGCCACATACTCCATCTCGCTTATGGTTACCCTGAGCCTGATTCACATGTTTATGTCGACTGCCGGCCCCGGTCGACTTTTGAGTTTGCCAATGCTGCTTAACGGTCTTCAATGTCATTTCAGGTATTGTTCCCTCGCTGTTCACATCAGCCCCACAGGAGGGTTACATTAACTTCGGTGGTTCTCTTTTATCAGACCAAGAAACGCAGACTCGAAGGGGTTAGCTGACTTGCTGAAAGCTACCATACAATTAGTCAATGGTGGATCTAAGCATCAAGTTGTTGTCTTTTTAACCATAAAACACTGCCTTTCTGGAGTTCCCGTCGTGGCGCAGTGGTTAACAAATCCGACTAGCGAACCATGAGGTTGAGGGTTCGATCCCTGCCCTTGCTCAGTGGGTTAAGGATCCCGCATTGCCCTGAGCTGTGGTGTAGGTTGCAGATGCGGCTCAGATCCTGGGTTGCTGTGCCTCTGGCGTCGGCTGATGGCTACTGCTCCGATTAGACCCCTAGCTTGGGAACTTCCATATACCGCGGGAGAGGTCCTAGAAATGGCAGAAAGATACAAACAAACAAACAAAAAAATACTGCCTTTCTGAACACATACAGAGTAAATGTTTTCCAATTACCTTGTCCTCCATTGCTTTAAGTTTTCATACATAGTAGCTAGGATATTAAAAGATATAGTAAATGGTGGAATAATTGCGAGAGAGAAAAAAGGACATATTATGACTGTTCCCTTAGTGTTTTCAATAAAGCAAAATCACATGCTGTGAATAATTTGTGGGGATGTCCTAGGCAAACGCATTATGAGAACTATAAAAATGATGTATTGATATCTTAATTATTCAAGCATTGTTCCTTGTGGACAGATCTCCCATTCTAGTCAGCTACCTTGGATTATCTTTAATTGCCCAGTAGAGCTGCCTATGTTTACAGTAAGGCAGCTAGAGAGAAGCTCAGGGCAGGGTTCAGGGAAGACATTGAAAAGTCTTTGGAAATTTTGAGGGCTGAGGTACCCCGCTAAAGCCCTCCTCAAAACAGCCTTCAGCTTTCTAAGCCCAGGATCATAGTAAATGGATATTCTTTATCATCACCCGATGAAGACAAAATTGCTCCCTTTTCTTGAAATGATGTAACGCTTTGAAACTGAAGGTCATTCAAGAATCTGCAAATTTCCTTTCGTAAAATGTTAGTGTTGGGAGTCCCCTGCAAATTTCCTTTCGTAAAATGTTAGTGTTGGGAGTCCCCCTGTGACGTAGCAGGTTAAGGATCCGGCTTGTCCCTGCAGTGGGTCAGGTCACTGCTGTGAGATGGGTTTGATCCCTGATCCAGGAACTTCCACATGCCATAGGCACAGCCCCCTCTCCCCCTGAAAAAAAAAAAAAAAAGTTAGTGCTTTGAAATACTTAACCTCTGTAAGACATGAGCAATTTAGTTTGAAAAACTACAGTCCTAAGAACCAGGTTAGAGAAAGGCTTTGAAGCAGTACCCCAATAGAGAAGAGTCAATGATCACTGACATTGCTTAGAAATGCTGGTTGTGGTTGGAATAAAAGCAGATGGATATTCAGTTGGCTCTAAGTTGTTTTGAAGTTATCCACAGGCATTGAAACCTCTTATTGCTTGAACCCAAGGTGAACCCCTCCCACACACCAATCCCCATGCACGCCACAACAAAAGAACTATAATTTGATTAAACTTCAGACGCAAAAACAGTGCCTTGGGTCCTCTATAATAATGATGACAAATATCCATGGAAATACAGCTCTTGTGGAACTTAAAATAATGAAGGTTTAAATTATATTTTTTCCTAGCTTTATTGAGATATAAGGAACATATGGCTTAATTTTAAATTAATCATTTAGGTATTCCATAAATGAGCTTCACAAGAAAAAAAAAAGAGGAAATATTCTAATCTATTTAATGGAAAACACATTAAATTCTTGATATTTTTATATTAGAGTCTAGAAATGCAGGAGTTGAACAACATGTAGTCCTGGCCTTTAGGGGTCATTTTGATGAAAGAGAAGACAGTTATTATAAAAGAGCCTTACAATACCACAAAAAAATAGAGAATTTAAAATCTTGAGAAAATCTGAAGAGTTCCTGAAAAGTCACCAGAATGAACATCTCTTAATAATATATACATAATATATCACTAATACAATTAGGTTTAAATCATTTCCACGTCTGCTAATTGGACTAGATGTGTATATACGTGAAAGGAAAGAGAGGAAGAGAACACGTGTATAAAAACTGTTCTGCTTAAGCAGTATATGCATGTATTGAAATAGACTGCACTTCTTAGAGAAAGCAGCGGTTGAGTCTATTGAATTAACCTTGCAAATAGGAGTTCTCATCGTGGCTGAGGGGGTCGAGAACCCGATATAGTGTCCATGAGGATTTGGGTTTGATCCTGGCCTCGCTCAATAATCGGTTAAGGATTGCAGCTACAGCTCTGATTTGACCCCTAGCCCGTATGGGCAGATGCGGCTGTAAAAAAATTAACAAAGCAAATTTCATTTAGTTGCATTTTTTTTTTAAATGGACACTTTTCCCAGAATCAAATTTCTAGTCATGAAATGAAACAAACACTAATACTCACAAAAAGATCTATAATCGCAGTTGTAGCTAGTGATTGAATTTAAAAGTTAAGCAAGATGGGTCTCAGTACACACAGTCCCACTCTTTCAAAAAGCATTTCTAAAAGTGTGACTATGTAAACAACGTAGAAATACATAAACTAATATCTTAACAGAGTTTACACTTTACCCCAGGTGAGAAATTCTTGTCATACTTAGAGATGTGGAAAGATTTGCTTTGCAAACTTGAATGTGTGCCCCATGAATAAATGAAACAATAACCAGCAAGCAAAATCAGTTGAAGATATTTAACTTCCAGGGACTAAACATATGCAAACTGAAACAGAGAGAATCTTTACTCAGATCAAAGGAAAATTTGACCAGCCCTGGGACATCTCAGGGTCTAGCTCAGTGTTGTTAATTGCAGGGTTTTCCATAGTTCACTGTAAATGCTTTTAGTCCTTTGTAAATCTTATAGTTGCCTGTTGCAATGATCTTTAGGGTGGGTTGGACATAAGGCAGTTTTCTAGCAATAAAAGACTGTCTTGTTGAAATCTGCTCGTTCTTTACCTGCTTTTTTACTGCTAGCCAGCACTGACTCAAATTTACAAGCATTCACTTAAACCTCTCTAAAACCTGTTTGGGAAAAGATTAACTTCAAATAGAGACATTTTACTGTATGTGTAACACACAGGTCCACTGGCAGCCATTTTTGTGTGTGTCTCACAGAGACACAAGCATCACATTTCTATCATGGGGAAGGAAACACATTTAAATGTCCTAAAAATTCTTCAGATATTTATAAAATAGACTGTGGAGTAAGACTGCTAAATATTACTAGGATACATGCTAGAATTCTGATTATATGTTTTCCAAAAATAATATTTGTCACTTGTGGAGGAAAAGGTAGAAAGAAAATGCATCGCATATCACTTCAATAATTAATTCTCTGTGATGATTACGTAGAAAAGAAAAAATATATATCCTTCTAACTCTAGAAAAGATCACATGTAAATTATCATTCAAAATAGAATGAATTCTCATCTAGAAACATTATTTGAGCATCTAGTACACAATTGCACTAAGCTAGATGCCATAAAGCAGTACTTCTCAAAACTGCACCTGAACTCCTAAGAGCAGAATAGAGAGAACTATCTTCGCAGATGAGAGAAGACAGATATGTTGCCTCAGATGGGATAGGCTAGATTGTGCTGCTGTAACAAACATCTCCAACATTTGCCTAAAACAGAAAAGGTTTCTTCTCACTTTTGTTTCATAGTCATCACAGGCTGACTGGGGAAACTGCTTAGGGTCATTTTCCTTTCAAGACCCAAGCTGTTGAAAAAGTCATTGTCTGAAATACTTTTGTTTTGTTTTGTCTTGTTTGTCTTTTTAGGAATGCTCCTGCAACATACGGAAGTTCCCAGGCCAGGGGTCAAATCACAGCTACAGCTGCTGGCCTACACCACAGCCACAGCAACGTCAGATCCAAGCCACTCTGAGACCTACACTGCAGCTTACAGCAAAGCTGAATCCTTAATCCACTGAGCGAGGTCAGGGATCAAACCTGCATCCTCATGGATACTAGTTGGGTTCATTAACACTGAGCCACAATGGGAACTCTGTGAAATATTGAAAATCAACTTCTTCAAAAGGAAAGAGAGCTCTGAAAGCCTCACATCAGCGATTAAATGACCTGCTTGCAAACCAAATTACCCAGAAGTAGGCATTCAACTTCAGGGTTCAAGAATCCATCCAAGTGCCCAGAAAGAGAGGAGAACCAGATCTGAGCACTGCATGTCTACCCTAATTATTTGATCTTAAAATTACTGATATTTTGTATTTTGCTTCATGCAAACTTGATTACTATAAAAATAAGGATTTTTTAATGTTTATTTTATTTTTATGATTTTTATTTTTTCCATTATAGTTGATTTACCGTGTTCTGTCAATTTCTACTGTACAGCATAGTGATCCAGTCACACATGTATATACATTCTTTTTCTCACATCGTCTTCCGTCATGTTCCATCACAAGTGACTAGATATAGTTCCCTGTGCTATACAGCAGGATCTCATTGCTTATGCACTCCAAATGCAATAATTTGCATCTATTAACCCCAGGCCTCCTAAAAATAAGGATTTTAATTACCACCAAGTAAAACTGGCAATCAAAATAAATTTTTATTCTTTGGCACTGGTATGATAATAATATTATGGCAGCGGTCACATCATGAAGGACCTTTTCAAACATACAAAGAGTATTGCACCTCATCATGAGGACAATGAGAGGCTACTAAAGTAATTGAAACTAGGTTATGAAATGATCAGAATTTTCATTTGAAAAGGTTATTCTGTTTCCCAGGGAGGAATGTGTATAGATTGCAAAATTCCCACCCCTCCCGACTGAAGGCAAAGAGACACTTTAGAAGTTTATAGAAATCCAGAGATGAACAAAGATTATATAATCAGATTGAGGAGAAGTGGACATATTTAATAAATATCGAATCGAACTGAAAAGACTTGGTGACTTGTTGAGGAAGTTGAAGAAAAGGGAGAGTCCAGGGTGTTTTCAAGTTTGGCCAACTAGGCAGATGACACAACCATTCTCCGAGAAGAGAACAGAGATGGATGAGTTGATTTGGAAGGAGAGATGAAGAGTTCTGCTTTGGGCATGTTGAATTAGAGGCATATAGTAGACGTATGCATCTTTAGATACCCAATCATTCTTGGAGAACAACCCCACCCCTTCTTAAATCCATATGGTTTAAGTGGGACTGACCACACCCCTTGGTGTCAGGACCTGGCCAGAGTAATCCATCCCTCTGGTTCAGGAGTGAACATGTGATATCAGCTGGCCCTGGGTTGTTTTTTTCCCTCACATTGTTTTTAAAAAGAGGCTTGGACTTTTCATCTTTTCACGATAATCCCTAGTTGAAAGGAGGTACACAAACCTATCATTGCTGAGAGTTATCATTGTCACAATGTGAGAAGAGAATGCTTGCTGTTGAACCTATATAGACGAAAGAGGAGACATTAATGCAAGTCTATAAATTCCTAGGTTCAGCTATGTCTACCCACTTACATAGAGCAATATATTCTCTGTTTTAAATTAAAACGTAGTTGTTTTACAATGTTATGCCAATTTCTGCTGCACAGCAGTGATCCAGTCTTCCATATATATACATTCCTCTTCTTCAGATTCTAAGTTTCATTTAAGCTACACTGATTCAGCTTTCTGTCACCTGCCACTGAGAACAGCTGACTAATCTTTGAGAACAAGACACCCCAAAAGGAGTCACCTGGCAGTCATGTGAAGCATTGGAAACCCCCTTGAGCAACTATCAGGGATTGGAAAGAGGGAATTTTCTATCAGAAAGATATTCAACCCAATCTCTCAGCTTCCTCCTGATTCTAAGATTCTCTGAAAATGTATTTAGCAACCCCCTGGAAAAATCTTCTTCCCTTCTCCTTCACAGTGAAAATACTTTAATACCATTCTTTCACTATTTCTTCCCCTGATTAATAATTATTTTTATAGAGCTACCCAATTGTTTTATGATTGGGGTAGGGGAAACCAGGGAAGAGAGGAGTTAGGAAGATATAGTTCAGAATAGAAGGCACATTAAGTTAGCACTAACCCTGAAAAGTAAAATAGCTCTCCATTGTTTGGAGATGCTTTTCCTCTCTTCTTCACATTTTCCATTAGTTCTAGTTAAGCTGGATAATATCATTCCATCCTGGGTGGATGAACGAGGCATGATGTTTGGAATCAAAAGATCTGAAAAGATACTACTAGGACCCGCGGTCCAAGCAGCCACACTTCCAACCTTGGGGTCCCAGTTTAGAAAGTGGAGACTTCCCATCAGATTTAGCCCCCATAGGAGACTAAGCACCTCCACCCACTTGTATGTGTGTGTGTAATCCTTCATCCTCCTGCCCTCTGTTACAGTCATCTTGATGTCTCTTCTTTTCATCCAATGTCTAGCACAGTGTCTAGCACAGAGCTTTGCACACCATCGGGGCTAAATAAATATCTACTGAGAGTATTAAAATGTAAAAAGCAGAATCTTCTGGAATACCCACAATCAAATGTACTTATCAGAAAAAGAAATCACACAGATGTTTTCGTAACAAGCAGAGCTCAAATTAGTCATTCATGATTTCTGCTGATCGTATTAGAATCACCTCGACTTAAAAAATAATGCACACGCATTCAAAATATCACTGGCTTTTCCCCATATAAGCAATATTTAAACATGAAACAGGCTGGGAAGTGGATAAAAGCCTCTAGCTGTAGATGATTCTTGATCACCAACCATTTCCTCTGAGTGAGTAGTGCTACTGGCATTCCCTGGAAATTAACCTTTGCTTCTGCTTGTTACCTGAAGCATTGCATGAATAAAAAGTATGCATGACAGAACCTTCTGTAGTCACTCAGCCCAAAGGAAACGTGAGCACACAGCACCCACTGATTCAGCAAAAAGAGGTACTGGGTCACCCATCTACTGCAGAGGAACACACTAGCTGATTCAGAAAAATCATGCTTGCCACAGGAAAATGAAGCAAGTCAGCACCAAGTGAGCAAGGCCTCCCCTATATTAATCATTCTCTTTTAAAATTTAAATTTGCATGTATTTGAGTCACAGCCTTATGATAATAATGTGAGCTTCCGGGCCTTTGAGATCTTAAGAAGAAAGATACATTGTAAATAGGAATGGTAATAAGGCGAAGTATGGGAATCTTGGGGCAGTTGAAAGCATCTCTGGGTTTACAACTTCCATATGATCAGATTGACCTCTGCAACCAGGGCACTATTCTCCTCTCATGTTCCTCCAGTTTTTTTGTGGAGTAATGAAGATGAAGATGCAGATGAAGACGAAGACAAACACCAAGAAGAGGCAGAGTTGAGAGTTCCTGTCATGGCTCAGTGGAAACGAGTCTGACTAGCATCCATGAGGACGTAGGTTCCATCCCTTTTCTTGCTCAGTAGGTTAAGGATCTGACGTTGCCATGAGCTGTGGTGTAGGTCACAGACTCAGTTTGGATCTGATATTGCTGTGGCTGTGGTGTAGGCCAGCAGCTACAGTTCTACTTGGACCCCTAGCCTTGGGAATCTCGATATGTCACAGATGCAGCCCTCAAAAGACAAAAGAAAAAGAAAAAAAAAAAAAAAAGAAGGAGCAGAATTAGAAGAGGAAGGAGAAGAGAAGAATGAAAAGAGGGAGAAATGAATTAACTTTGTAGGCACCAAAATAAAGGATGTTGGGGAAACTCTGCATTGTTAGTGCATATTTATATATTTTGTGTAGATATCCACTAATGACTGTTTTTAAGATTTTAATTTTCATTGCAGAAAATATAACTCCAAGTGTGGCCCACCTGCAAATAAAATAAGAAGCTGGCTAAACACAGCAGGAACACTGAAACCAGGGGAGCTGTTCAACGTGGTGGTTAAGAAGTCTGGCTTCTGAACAGACAATCACAAGTGGCTTCAAAGAGGACCTCCACATTGGAATTTAGACATGTTTTTTAAATCTTAAAATGCTCGGTTCCTTCCTATGTTTATCAGAAATAATAATACCTCTCTGACTAGATTTCATGAAAAGCCAAATGAGATCATGTCTGTAAAAAGATTAGCAGGGATCTTGGAGTTCCTGTTGTGGCTTAGTGCTTAACGAATTCAACTAGGAACCATGAGGTTGCGGGTTTGATCCCTGGACTTGCTCAGTGGGTTGAGGATCCGGCGTTGCCGTGAGCTGTGGTGTAGGTTGCAGACACGGCTTGGATCCCACGTTGCTGTGGCTGTGGTTTAGGCCGGCGGCTACAGCTCCAATTCGACCCCTAGTCTGGGAACCTCCATATGCCAGAGGAGCGGCCCAAGAAAATGGCAAAAAGACAAAAAAAAAAAGATTAGCAGGGATCTTAACATTGATAAGTAATCAATAAATAATAGTCATTGGTATTAACTCTAGGACAATTGACCCAGACCTCAAGTAGTCAAGACTGGCAAAATTCTGTACACTTAAACTCAGATTATTCTTTCTTTCCTTTTGTTTTTCTAACTCGTCAGAGCCAAGTTCTAGAAAACTGAATGGCCTGCAAGTCTCTGTTAGTGGGTATAATTCCTTTCTTTATTGTAATTATTCCCAGTACCGGTAGCTTCACTTTGCATTGCTAATAAACCTCTCAGAGTGTACTGACATTTAGGTTGATTTCAAACCTTCAAAACTTTACAAGGGTCCATAATGAGCCCCAAATATTCAGAAATCATCAATTACTTTAAAAAATTTAGGAAATTATAGAGAAGTATACATAGATACCCTAAAAAAGGACATTCTATGTCACAACACTAATTCAGAAATACTCCCTGGTGTCAAAAAACAAGGTAAAGTAAGGAAACCAGAGGATAACTGGTGTTGACAGAGAAGACAAGACAACCCCCCCCACCACCGCCATCCCTATGGAGACCCTGGAATAATAGCATCTAATTGAACCCTTACTATACACCCTGGTGTATAGTAGGGATGTATGTAGATATCCCTGGTCTAGGAGCTTTACATGTGCTACCATGTTTCCTTCTCATAGCTATCCCATGAGGTACTATTTTTATTTCCATTCTATGGGTAAGAAAACCGAAGCACTGAGAAATTAATTTGCTTGTTCAAGGTCACAGCCAGCAAGTAGAACAGCTAGTTTTCAAATACAGTGTTAAACTCTATGTCCCTGGGATGTGTTTTCTCTATAACCACTGGTGAACATTGTAAATGTTAAGCATAGCAATTTTGTATGGTTCAAAATTGACTCTTGCTATGGACTGCTAGACAAAAATATGCTCATGTTGGGGGGAAAAGCTTTTTTCCTACTGACCTAGGTCTCGTGGTGGGAGCCTGAAAATTAACTGATAGATTAACAGGAGAAAAAGATGACATTTATTTATGCAGACAAATGGAAGTTGCTTAGCCATAAGTAAGGTTTATTCCGTATATCAACTTAAAGGTGGCAGGGTGGGAGTTCCCATTGTGGCTCAGCAGATTCGAATCTGACTAGTACCCATGAGGATGCAGGTTCGATCCCTAGCCTCACTCAGTAGGTTAAGGATCCAGCGTTGCTGTGAGCTGTGGTGTAGGTCACAGATGTGGCTCAGATCCCGTGTTTCTGTGGCTGTAATGTAGGCCAACAGCTACAGCTCTGATTCAGCCCCTAACCTGGGGACCTCCATATGCCACAGGTGCAGTTCTAAAAAGACAAAAAAAAAAAAAAAAAAAAAGTGGCAAGTGGATCACAGCTTCAGTAGGAAAGTATGGAAGGTTCGTTGGGCTTTTCCATGCTTATGTAAATGGACAGTCTGTCTCCAGGGCAACCGAATTTATGGGAAACTCCTGAGGGGTTAATGCAAGGTATACCTTTAGGAGGCTCCACTTTGGTCAGATGAGGGGGAAGTTTGGAGAAGATTTCCTACTGAAGCTTTTGTAACTCAAATATTTTCACTTTAAAATGATCTCTATACCAATTAGGAGGGTCCATCCGAGTAGGTCCCCACACTAATACGATCATCTCTCAGGTGAGGGGGAAGGATAGAGGGAATGATTGCATTCAAAAATAATTTGGGGGAGTTCCCGTCGTGGCTCAGTGGTTGACGAATCTGACTAGGAACCATGAGGTTGCGGGTTCGGTCCCTGCCCTTGCTCAGTGGGTTAAGGATCTGGCGTTGCTGTGAGCTGTGGTGTAGGTTGCAGATGCGGCTCGGATCCCGCATTGATGTGGCTCTGGCGTAGGCCGGCGGCTACGGCTCTGATTCGACCTCCATATGCCGCGGGAGCATCCCAAGAAATAGCAAAAAGACAAAAAAATAATAAAATAATAATAATAATTTGGGAAGGTCCCGTCGTGACTCAGTGGTTAACGAATCCAACTAGGAACCATGAGGTTGCAGGTTCGATCCCTTGCGTTGCTCAGTGGGTTAAGGATCTGGCATTGCCCTGAGCTGTGGTGTAGGTTGCAGAGGTGGCTTGGATCCCCCATTGCTGAGGCTCTGGCGTAGGCCAGTGGCTACAGCTCTGATTAGACCCCTAGCCTGGGAACCTCCATATGCTGCGGGGTGCGGCCTTAAAAACACAAAAATCAATCAGTCAATAAAAAAAATAATTAATTAAATAAAATTAATTTGGATTAGCTTTGACTAACCTGTATCAGTAATTCGTTCCTAGTTACTGTGTGTGAGAGTCAAGCATTCTCTCTATCTACAGGCAATATAGACCAACGTAATGTTCATTAGTTCTTGACCCATAGGAAGTATCAAATAAATATTTATTGAATGAATAAAAGAATCACTGTAAATAGTACATTGTCTTACACTGATGTAAATAAGTAGGTTTCCATATACTTGTGGCTGTCACTTACTTGAAATATCATTTTACTTACAAATGAACATAACAAGCATGTTGAGAATTACCACTTGAATACGGGGAAAATTCATTTTCTATTATATGGAGTAGATCTGGATCAGCCAATCATTTTTCAGACACCCAGAGATTAAACCTCACTAACCAGTGATGAGCTATCATAGAGACAGTCCATCTATGTTGGTCCTTGGCCAAACTGTAGAGCAAACTCAACTAAACCAGGTTCATTCATGGATCAAGTTTCTGTAGACCCTCCACTCAAATCTTTCTCTACCACCTACCATGATGCCTTTCATTTATTCAGTGAACAGCAAAAGCTAGAACTGGTACTTCCCCTGGAAGCATACATTTTTGCAAATCTCAAAGACGTAATCTAGAAGGAAGAAGCACCCCCAGAAGTATTTTATTCACACTTTCACCAATTCAACAAATTTTTATTAAGTACACTCCACTGCCCAAACACCATTCCAGGTGCTGGGAATACACTGCAGGGAACAAAACTGACAAAAAATAAAAATAAAAATAAAAAAGGAAACTCCAGCCTGCCCTCATGGAGTTTACATGTTAGTGAGCATTTCAGGCAATCATGAGTCATAAAAAAAAAAAAAAAAAAACACTTCAAAGTACAATCAAAAGAAACATCAAAATGTCCAGAAACAGTTGAAAACAATGAATTCTCACAGCACCTACGGGAGAGAGTAAACATGGGCTTTGGGAGCTGACCAAGCTGGGTTCAAATCCTGCCTCTTCCATCATGGATAAGCTGCTGTTTTCCTCGCCAGTGAAATGCAATGTAACAACATCCTCAGCACACAGTTATTGAAAGGATTGCACAAAATAATGCAGGTCTTTCGGGGGGCAATTTCAGCCTCTAAAGATTGAATTACAGTCTGTGCTCCTGCTGTGAATAAAAACGATTACTTAAAATTGTACTACGATTTACTTTTTGCATTTATTATAATTTGTGTCTAACCCAATAATTTGAAGTCTCGTATAGCCTCAGAAGTCTCACTAGTCTTTTCATTCATTTGATTCACTGGCAAAAATTAACTGAGCCCTTACCACATGGATCAAATACGTGGGATTAAATAGAACAAAAAGAGGAGTTCCCACTGGGGCACAATGGAATCAGTGGTGTTTCTGCAGTACCAGGACACAGGTTCCATTCCTGGCTCCACACAGTGGGTTAAAGGCAACCGCAGCTCAGATCTGATCCCTGGCCTGGGAAATCTATATGCTGCTGATGGGTCAAAAAAACAAGAAAAATAAAATACACTTAAATATATATATTTAAAATACACTTAAATATATATATAGTTTAAATAAATAAATAGAACCAAAATATAAATATAAATACACTTAAATATATATCTTTTTATATATATAAGTACATCATATATACATAAATATATATAAAAGTACCTGTCCTCATGGCCTGACTCACTCATTGGTGACAAGGACAATAAATAAGTAAACAGTTAATTGCAAAATGTAATGTGATCATCAAGTTCAAATACAGCCCCGCCTCATCTGCCCTTGTCACCCCTACTGATCTTTTGTGGGGGACTTCCTCTGACAATATCTCCTCTATTTCTTGCATCTATTTCTACTTCATCTTTTCCCTCAACCTAAAAGCAGACCCAAGTCTCTCTCATCCTTAAATCCCATGACTTCCACCCAGAGTCACCTGCCCCTTTCTGATAGATGCTTTGTTTTCTCCTTATTTTTGCAGCTGAGCCCTGCAGCCTGTTCCTCTTCCCATCTTAGGTCATCCTCTACTCATCAACCTCCACTATCACTGCTCCCAACCCCTCGCCATCACCATGCTCCAAGTCACCAAGTCACCTCTCTATCCCCAAATCTACCATCCCTGACCTTCTACTGTACTTGACTCTGGGGGCCGTTCACTCACATTCAAATTCTTCTTTTGGCTCCTATGACTCTGCCCTTTTAACCTTACCTTTCCCACTCTGCCTAGGTGATTCCTTTTTTACTTCCTGCTTCCTCATTTCTCAGGTGTCTTTCCTGGATCCATTTCTCTGCTTTTTTACATACATCTTCCCAAGAAGTTTGCTTCCGTTCTCAGTTTCACTTCCTTGAATCCATCTTTACTGTGTTGGCCCCTTCACTGTGATGACACATACTCAGAGCTTCCTCGGGAAATTAGTATGCCAGTCAAAACGAGTCCAAAGACGGTCTCTTCCAGAAACGTTCTAAGTCTTCATTAAATGTCTTTTGCCCCAAACACTTTAACATTCTGGGCATTCTCTAGTCTCTTTCGCCTTAAAAACCAGCAACAAACACTTTCCTTTGAACGTATATCTCCCTCCAGCTACAACACCCTTTCTCTGTTTCTATTATAGCTAAGGTGACCTGTGTACCAGTTTCCCTAGTTTATGCCTGCTGTCCTAGTATATTATCTGGTTTAACCTTTTGTCCCAGGATTTTTCTTTTCTTTCTTTCTTTTTTTCTTTTCTTTTTCTTAGGGCCGTACTCATGGCATATGGATGTTCCCAGGCTATGGGTCGAATTGGAGCTATTACTGCCAACCTTCACTGCACCCACAGCAATGTGGGATCCCAGCCGTGTCTGCAGCCTACTCCATAGCTCACAGCAACACCGGATCCTTAACCCACTGAGCCAGGCCAGGGATCAAACCTGCATCCTCATGGGATACTAGTCGGATTCTTAACCCACTGAGCCGCAATGGGAACTCCTCTATTTTCCAATAAACTCTTTTGGTAGCAATGATCTCAAAACATGAAAATGCATGTTCAAAATTAAATTCTGAATTTCCATTTCTCAGAAAATAGTTGGTGAAGAATGTCTGTTGATATTGACACAGAATGTTAATTGCAAAAAATTGTTAATTGCACAGCATGTTTCCATTAATATTCACTTTGGGGAGAAGGTGCAAAACCAGAAGATAAACATGTTGAAAAAGGAAAAAGCATCAACATCTACTGCCAAATCAACACCAAGTTTAAAAGAACTATGTCCACAAATGATCATTTCACACATGAAGCTACAGAAGATGCATGTGCATGTCATTCTACAAGGCATGACTTTTCATTTAGATCCAAAGACTGTTCTTGTAAATTAAATTTCCCCAGTTTCATTTCAAGTTTTCTTTTACATGTGCAAAAAGTGAAGTGCTGGCTATTAATATGTTGATTTCATTAGCCGGAGACCTTTGCAAACATCAAAAATATGTTTGTTTTATGCCCGTAATATTAGATCCTCCAAATAAGAAATCAATTAACTTAACAAACAAACAAAAATTAACTAACTTAGTGCCAAAAATGGTTCAATTATTTAATTCATTTCCTGGACTATAATAAAGTTTTTAGAGGTTCATCCTATCAATGTTGAAATATTTGGCACTACTGTAAATGTTATCATAAATCGACTTACAGTTGAACACTAAAGATGATTTTTTTGTGTGCATGTGGTGATAATACAGAAACGAATGTTGGTGGAGCACAGTGTCATGACTAAACACAATATTCCTACTAAGCAAACAAACTTGGGAGCAGACGTTCTAGGAAATGATTCTGGTGCTCCTGGAATTCATAATTGCATAATAAAGTTGTGATAATGCTCTGATCATAGTAGACATATTTTTATCTTTACACAAAGTAACTGGACTACTAAATAATTAAATATCAAAATGCGTTCCGCACGGCAGTAAATTCTTTCTCTCTTTGCTGCCTGACACCCGTTGGAGTTTAGAAGTGTCTTTTTGAAGTATTTCTCTGTAAATCAAAGTGCCCTACATTGATAATGTGCTTTCTGTAAACAAGTTCTCTAAATTTTAGTTGTATTTTGTTTCGCACCAGCTGGAAGTCTTTAATCAAAGCAGCCAATACATGGAGCACCAAAAACTTTCCAATTTTGTGGCTTCTCACAAATTGCCATGATTGGAAATAAAGCTTACAAATATCAAGGCACTGATGCTGATCCCTACAAAAGCAAAGGGAACTGAATATATCAAGTGATGAGCACTCAGCTCTTTATAAAGATTTATTGTGAAATTCTATAATTATGTTTTAGGATATCTTTAACTGTGAGGAGCATCTTTTGATCGAGTCCCTTTTATTATTGGGAAAATTCATATTTTATACAGAAGAGAAAATAAATTGAGCAGGCTTATGATTTTACAGTATCAAAATTTATGTAATAATCAAAAGAATTATCTATGGAGATGACTATACTAGAGAGTTTTGTCTTACAAAAATATTTTGAAACAAAGATGATTTGAATGAAGGGAAAAAGAGAATAGCTGTTAAAAAAAAAATCAGCTCAAATATTTAAACAGTATATTATCCCCTGCCTCCACCAAAAAAAAGAAAGAGATAGAGAATTGAGAAAGTCCTCAACTGACAGAATTTGCTCTGTACCTACTATGCACCCCAGCACCAGTAAAGAGGGGATATTCTTCATTTAAAATACTGTGTTTTACAAGGATGAGTAAATAAAGTGTCCCATTTTAAAATTTCAACTCATAAAATGCAATACTGAAGAAGACTGCAGGCAATTTTATGGGAAAAAGTCCAGATAATAATACCACATTAGAAAATATACATTCCTTAGAAAAATAATGGGGAGAGGGAGAACAAAGGACTCCTTTCAAATTTGTGAGTACATGCCAAGAATAATTATTTTGCTTATATTGTTCTGAAAAGTCAGTATAGTGAGGATTACTTTTTTTTCTTTCCTGCATATACAATCAATATTTTATTTTTAGAGAGAATGTTACTTTTGATTTTTGATCCCTGTTGTACAAAACTTTTATAGATCCACCAGACTTGCTAAAATCAATTTGTTAACAAATAATTATTTTTAAATTATGTAATTTTACCCATCAAATAATTATACCCATTCTCTTTGAAGGGTGGATTTTACAATCCATAAATTATGCTTTAATAATCTGATTTTTTAATTACATAATTTTATTTATTCTTAGACTGTTCCTTCCCTCTTCACTCTCAATGTCCTAGCTTGAATAGTAAATTATATGTTCACCTGTTTATAACAAAAATCTTAAAATAGTTGCCTAGGAGCTCCCACAACAGGTTGTGCGGCATCTCTGGAGCTCTGGGACCAAGGTTCAATCCCTGGCACCGCACAGTGGGTTAAGGATCCGGCATTGCCACAGCTTCAGCTTAGGTCAAGACTGAGGCTTGGATCTGATCCCTGTCCCAGGAACTCCATATGTCAAAAGGTGGCCAAAAAAAGATAGAGAGAGAAAAAAAAAAAGAGTTGCCTAAATTTCCTGCCCCCACCTCTGAATGTCCCATTCATTCTTCAATTCACTTCAATTGGTTTTTTCAATTGGTTTCCACTGAAGCCACTTTTTTCAAGGCACCATTGATGCAGCATTTTGCCAAGTAAGTGTCGTACTGTCATTTTACTCAGCCTCTCTCCAGCATTCAACATAGTGGACCAACACTGACAACCCTCAAATATTGTCTTCTACTACCTCCCACAACAACACATGATTCTAGTTTTCCTCTCATCTAATGCCTAGTCCTTTCTACTATTTTTTTTTTTTTTTTTTTTTTTTTTTTTGCTAGCTACTCTTCCTGGATTCTAAATATTGGAATGACCCAAAATTCTGTCCTCTAGTGCCATTCTTTCCCTAGCTGGTTCAAAACACCAGCTACATGTTGATGACTAGGAAACATATCCCTAGTCCAAATTTCCCCCAAGCTCCAGAGTTTCACATATAACTTCTTACTGTTAACTCCCTAACTTCCTACCTCTCCAGTGCAGCCTTCCTAGTGCAATAATAACAAAACACAAGCACAGAATTATCAACTACAAGATCCTACAAAATCTGTGCACCCCCCCACCCCCATTATCTCTCTGACCTTAAATCTTTACCTTTCTCCCTTTCACCCTGATGGCTCCATCCAGACTGACCTTTCCTTTTCTTGAGCCTACCCCTACCCTAGGGCCTTCCCACATGCTACTCCCTCTTATTGGAACTCTTTGAATGGCTGGCGCCCTTCGCTTGAGACAAGTCTTAGCTCAGTTTCTCCTCCTCAGAAAGGCCTTCTCCAATCACGTAAAGTAACCCACCCACTCCACACCCAGCCACCATCCCTCCTATAATGGGATGAGTTTCGAATTGCACACTCTCCCCAAATACATCCAAGTCCTAACTTCTGAAAACTGTGAAGATGACCTAACTTAGAAAAAGGTCCTTTGCAGATATAACGAAGTTAAGGATCTCAAGAGGAGATCTTCCTGGATTTAGGAAATTGATGTGAAATCCAATGGAGGGTATTTTCTCTTACAAGAAGAGAAAACGGAGTTCCTATCGTGGCTTAGCAGTTAGCGAACCTGACTAGGATCCATGAGGATGCGGGTTCAATCCCTGGCCTCACTCAGTGGGTTAAAGATCCAGCGTTGCCATGAGCCGTGGTGTAGGTCGCAGATGTGGCTTGGATCCCAAGTTGCTGTGGCTGTGGTGTAGGCCAGCGGCTACAGTTCTAATTGGACCCCTAGCCTGGGAACCTCTATATGCTGAGGGTGCGGCCCTAGAAGATAAAAAAAGAGAGAGAGAGAGAGAAAACACAGTGACACAAAACCTAAGCGTTGCCAACAACCATCAGAAGCCAGAGCCTGTGTTCCCGCAGAACCCTTGTCATATTTTGATCTGTGATCTCTGTCCTCTAAAACTGTGAGAGAATAAATCTGTGTTGTTTTTAAGCTTCCCAATTTGTGCATTTGTTACAGCAGCCTTAGAAAACTCATACATCTCCCTAGCATAACCCTGCTATACTCCCTTTGCAGCATGTCTCAATATTTGATGTTATGCATTTGATTATCTTTATACCAGTTTATTTTCTGGCCCTTATTCACCACATGTAGGCTCTGGAGGAAGCACTTCTGTCCTTACATGGAATAATATCTATACAGTAAAAATTCAGTAAATACTCGTCAAATGAATGAATGTTGTTTCAAAACCTACCTCCTCTTGAAATAATTTGCAAGTCTTTCTCCTTGATTTGACTTAAGCTCTTTGTTAGGTAGAAACTGTGTCTGTTTTATTCACCACCTTCCTGGTGCACTAGAGCCAATTAATATAAGGCCCTTGGTTCAAATGCACTGAATGTGTTTGGGACATCTAATGTGTCAGGCATTGGCATATACAACTCTCTAAACACAGTTCTCTCATTCACTTCTCAGAATAATACCTCAACTTCTATATTATTGTCTCCATTATGTAAATGAGGAAAGTCAAGCTGAGAACAGTGAATTGGGGAGATCACCACGTTTATACGTGATGGAATCAGGATTTAAACCTAAAACGCTCCGATTTCATGTGCTAAGCCTGTTCCATTGGCCCCATCTTTTTAGCAGTAAAAACTTGCACAAAATAAAAAACAAGAAAATTGAATATTATTAAATTAATAGGTTAAAGACACTATTTTAAAAATTACCTCTCTCACTCAAATCTAAGGCCAATATTCCACAGCAAAGAGACCATTCTTCCTCTGTCTTCAAACGAGGAGAAACTGTTCCAGCATCACTGATGAGCATTCTCATCAAATGGCCTCTGTTATCTACACTTTGTCAGGCAGAAGAACGTAAATTTCTGGGACGCTGGAGTGGTTATTAGCTCAGTGGTTCAAAGCTCAGTGCGTAGAAGATGGGGGGTAGGGGGAGATGCAGTTAAAAAATGCTGATGCCTAGGCTACACGCACAGAGACTGATTCAGTAGGACCAGCCTGGCACAGAGGAATCTGCTTCCTTGACAATCCATTGCAGGTGTACTACTGCAGATGGTCTTTCAACCACCTCTGAAGTATCATGCAAGCATCATCACAAAAGAAAAGGTCAGAGATGCCAAAGTCAACCTCTGCTGAATTCCTGGCCGTGCCAAGGGCTGGCCTTGGTGGGGAGGCGTAATGAGCGTGGGTAAAGGGATTTCATATCTTTGGGTGGAAAATCAGCTAAGCCTGCCAAATATCAATATTGTGTTTCATCCGAGCTTCTCTGTTCCCTTTCTCCTGCCACACCTTTCAAACTGTGGTGATGGGAACAATAACAAGCCTGTGTTATTTGGTTCCATCAGAGCTATTTTTTAATCTATCTCCTAAAAACTATTTTCTTTGTCATACAAATTTAAATTTAGCAGCATGAGGGGACTGGAAAAAGCAGGGGTAGATATTTATTGGTTGGCTTTTTTTTTTTTTTTAACCTCAAACATACACCTCATATGACAAATTGCTGCTAAGAAGCTTAAAACGCCTCACATTTTGCTTTGGCTCTCAATATTAAATTCCATGAGTCCAAGGGAAAATTGGAAATATTTTTATCGACATGCATCTTCATTTTAGAAGTAACCAAGGAAAGGAAAAGTTAAGCTGGTCTCTGTAGCTGGGGACATCCCTTTATTTAGCAAAGAGGAGTGAGGAAGCAAAGAGAAGAGGAGAGAGGAAGGATTAGGTCCTGATTATGCCTCTGGCTGGCTGGCGGCCTCATAAACCACTTGCACTCCGAGCATCCCTCCTGTGTGAAAGGGCAGTTAGAGCAGATGAATACTAATGTCTTCTCGCAAACTAACCTTGCTAAGTCTGTGTGATCAGTTCATTCCTTGTTCCTTAAAGGAAATTCAACCAAACACAGTGACAGAGACATGCAGCTGATTCTTGATTATCCGGTCTAAGAGGGGGACGTATATTTCTGCAAATCATCCAAAAGCTATGTTTATCTGCCTTCCAATATAATGGGGGTGTCATGAAACTACAATCGACATAACTAATACGGAAAGATCAGAGAAGCTATTCAGTTATTCCATCATTCAAAACCTTAGGCTGAGCGCTGCTGTCTTGGTTCGCTTTTTATAGCTCCTACCCAATCAGGAGGACAAAGGGGTGTTGGGTGGGGACAGAGTAATAAATGAATATTTTGCTTTGGAAATTCTTTCCTGGTAGCTGAATTGAGTGTAGAGAGCCTCGAGCTTCTTTTTAATTTTCTCCTAGGTTAGACTGAGCTAACAGATAATCAACCAAGAAATGGACAAGTGTAGTATTTATGGAGCAGGTACAAAGGGACCAGAGCTGAAATCAACACCATAGGGAATTCCAAAGAAGAACATACAAAGTGCCCCAAGCCTCACCAAATTTGTAGTCTCTTTGCTGAAGGAAAACACTAACATAACCTAAGATCTACCAAAAAAAAAATGGCTATATATACAATTTTCTACACCAACAAAAATATGTCTAGATAGAGAAAAGGAAATAACCTTACACACACACACACACACACACACACACACACACACACAAGAATCTACCTCTGCAATCTACATAGTGAGCTGAGATTTAAGATCTGAATAAAACCTCCAAATTGATTGCACTGACCAGCTCTTACCTCCAAAGTCACTCTACTTGAAAGCTAGGTCAAGCTACCTTTGATGGGAAGACGATATAATGCTATTCAAAACTAAATTGCAAAGGCAGCTCAGAAGAATGTTTTAAAAATTAGATTTCCAAGTTCCCAGGGGAGTCAAATTTTTAAGAAGAGTCCTTTAACATATTTTGGAAATCTTTTGTAACCTCTAAAGAAATATTTTTTAATTGGACTGGAGGAGGAATAGCAATTCTTGATGGCAGTGTTGCCTTGTGCCCAAAAATTTGTTAGGAAAATGGACAATTCCTATGGGTTCTGTCTCAGAGATTTTTTTTTTTTCATAAACAAAAGAGAAGGTCTTTATAAAGGAAAACTAGTTCCAAGATATACAACTTAAGAGAAATATGGGAAAGGAATTATTTTTCTCCAAAATACTTTCCTTCCTTCTTCTTGTTCTAAATGGTTATTGCAGCGGTCTTTTCTTTTCTTTTTTCTTTTTTATTCCTGGTAGAACAATAGACTCTTATTTCCACAAAATAAACTGTGTAAGCAATCAAAAAAATATTTCCCTAATGGAGACAGATAAAAGAGAGAGAGAGAGAGAAAAAAAAAAAAAAAAAGAAAGAAAAATCTACTCTGTAACAAAAGCAAAGACTATCTCCAGCACTGTAGTTTGTATTCAAATGGAAGAAAATAAAATGAGCTTTTAACATAATGATTTTACTGTTTAGTGTACCAGCCCCATTTTCACATTTCAAAACATGTGCCAAACAACTCAGAGGTATTGGAGGATGCGTGAGGAAGATCAGAGAACAAGCACTTCTTGGCAGCCAAGTGAACTGAGCCACAGGCACAGAAGATTATGAAATAAAAAGTTGTTCTTCAAATGGGAAGGTGTGTCTGTTTGTCCCTTGAATACCAAGACTTCTATTTGAGTTTTGTTTTCAACTAGATGCTCAGAACGTCCAATTGCTGATTTTGCTGTAGGTAAAATGGTGAAGTAATAGTTTTCTGCAGCGAGTGCCTAATTGTATACCAAGCTCTTTGCACAACCTACAATTTGGTCTTCATGGGAAGATACTACAAACCTGAAAGAAGTAGAAACTGGAGGCAAGGCGTTCCCGTGGTGGTGCAGAGGAAACAAATACAACTGGGAACCAGGAGGTGGCAGGTTTGATCCCTGGCCTCTATCAGTGGGTTAAGGATCCGACGTTGCCCTGAGCTGTGGTGTAGGTCGCAGACGTGGCTCGGACCCCACGTTGCTGTGGCTCTGGCGTAGCCTGGCAGCCATAGTTTTGATTCAACCCCTAGCCTGGGAACTTCATAGGCTACAGGTGCGGCCCTAAAAAGACAAAAGACAAAAAAAAAACTGGAGCCCAAGTGCTCAAAATAATTAACCCATGATCACACAATCTATAAACAGATCCAAGATTTGAATTCAGTTTTTTTTTTTTTTTTTTTGGCTTAAAAGCCAACCTCCCCTTCCTCGCCCCCGCCACCCCCAAATGAACCTCTCTGGCATTTTGATTATTTTCAGCTAAAGGCACTGGAGAGACAGCAGGTGAAAAAGTGTTCTCTGACACCCCCTTTCCACCTAAAAGTAAGTGATAAGATTTTCTATGACAAGAGGGTCCTTCTTGCGCCAGGAAAAGAAGAAGATTCTTATCATAGAGAATAGGAGTTGATGCCAAAATGGTCTTGTACAAACCAGTCTACTGAAATAACCCTTATCTTCCCTTAGTTTTCCCTCTATATTTCTTAGTCACTGTCCCACAGTTTACAGCTCCTAGCCCAAGCCTCTTTGGCCTGTCACAACACTGCAACTTGTCGTTCTTTGTTTAAAAAAGTATATAAGCTTTGGGCACTGAAAGCTTCTTTGGGTCTTCCTTTTCCTTTTGAAGACTCCTGTGTGAACTTAAACATATTAAATAAAATTTGTATTTTTTTTCCCCTGTTAGTCCTATGTCAGCTTCATTCCCAAGCCTGGCCACAGAGCATAAAAGGATAGAATGAAGTCTTTCTATGAGGTTCCCATCGTGGCTAGGCGGTAATGAACCAGACTAGCATCCATGAGGATGCCAGCTCAATCCCTGGCCTCACTCAGGGGTTAAGGATCCAGCATTGCTGTGAGCTGTGGTGTAGGTCACAGATGCACCTCGGATCCCATGTTGCTGTGGCTGTGGTGTAGGCCTGCAGCTGTAGACCTGATTTGACTTCTAGCCTGGGAACTTTCATCTGCCATGGATGTGGCTCTAAAAAGCAAAAAAAACAAAAAAAGGAAAAAAAAAAGAATAGAGTCTGTCCTCCCATCTACCCAGCCTTCTCACACTTCTCTTCCTGTCTTGGGGGTTCTTCCTGCCATGGAGGAAACAAAAGTAATTCACATAACTTGTTAATGATTTCATGTACTATCTGTCCAAGAATCATACTGGAGAGAATAATATTTAAATGTGCGTCTCCAGTGGCAACATTTCAAAGCATCTGTAAAGGAAGGAAGTTTCAAGGCTGAGGTGAAACTTAGTCATACCTTTCAAACCACTCCACATAGGCCACCGTGTTGCACAACCCCAGGGTCAAGTACGTGGAAATCTAAGAGAATGGGGACCCGCAGAGTTGCAGAGGGCACTGCCAGCAATGGCTGTGTGGCCACAGGGGACCAGAGCCCATGTTATCATCAATTGTCAATTGTAAAAAACTTAAAGAGGCCTTATTATCTCCATCCAGCATCTGATTCTTTTACAGAAGAGAAAATTGAACCCTAAGAGGTTAAGTAACTGCCCTATTAACATCAGAGCTAGAATTAGAGAGAGGACGGGGCTGGTTGGCCTACCTGTTTACCATCAATTTCTTGGGGTCTTCCACCCAAACCATGACCCAGCTCTAAGATTTTCCTTGTAAGTAGGGTTCCACTGCTTTAGAAAAAAAAGTTTATTGGAGTTCCTGTCGTGGCTCAGCAGTAACACACCCAAATAGTATCCACGAGGACTTGGGATTGGATCCCTGGCCTCACTCAGTGGGTTAAGGATCCAGCATTGCTGTGAGCTTTGGCATAGGTCAAAGACACAGCTCAGATCTGCTGTTGCTGTGGTGTTGGCCAGCAGCTGCAGCTCCCATTCAACTCTTAGACTGGGAACTTCGATATGCCACAAGTACAGTTCTAAAAAGACAAATGGATGGAAGGAATGAAGGAAGGAGATGGAAGGAAGGAAGAAAGAAAGGAAGGAAGGAAGGAAGGAAGGAGAAAAAGAAAGAAAAGAAAGAAAGAAAGAAAGAAAGAAAGGAGGGAAGGAGGGAGGGAGGGAGGGAAGGAGGGAGGGAGGGAGGGAGGGAGGAAGGAAAGAAAGAAAGAGAGAAAGAAAGAAAGCCTGCTAAACATGAACTTACATGGAGAATTCTGCAGCCCCCCTCCAAAGCTATAGGAAACTCCCTGAGAGAAGTTTCAGCCCTGGGGATGTTTCTGCTCAGCAGACTGTTCAAGAGAGTGATCACAGTCATGATTGCTGTGAATACCCAATCTAAAATTGCTGTGCAAAACATGGACAATCGAGGCGCAGGCATTTCATCAAGACAATGTCATTTCATTAAAGAATGAAACAGATGCTGGTGTGAGCACTACTAAATGCAATGCTTAGGAGCTAAAGCTGAGGGAACTAGATTTAGATGAAGGATTTGCATTTCATGTTTACAGCGTTATCATTTCTTGGGGAGCCATTGGCTAAGCCTCTTCCCTGCTGCACAGAGCGGTAGAGGGTGCATATCACTCTTTGGACTCTAGAACCACTTTCAATCCTCTTTGCTATACTTTGTCTAGGGAATGTCAAGCACCATCTTTCTCACTGAAAGAGAAGAAGCAAGAATGAACAAGATTTTAGAGAGATAGGAAAGTGTTTTATCACTCGATCTTAAACAGTGGCATATAGGAGGCTGCATGTCCTAGTCAGGCATTTCTCAATAATGGGTCTCAATTCCTTGAGGGTTGGAGAAATGTTTCAAGAGCGTGTTCCAACTGAGAAGGTTTTCGGAGAGCTTCCATCTTTGTCCTGGGGACCAGCACTGCCTGGAGGAACAGTGAGAAGAGTGGGAAGAAAAAGTGCCCATGGAAAGTGTATGTGCTCCACAGAAAGGGAAACTGTAAGACCAGAGAAATGCCTGACCTTCCACTCAGCTCCACACCCTGTTGCCACAAAACTACTGTGTTGAAAAAAGACAGGCATTTGATTACCACCACAGCCTGACTTCTGCCGAGTCTTTTAAATCTGTAAGTATGAGGTGGACAGAGAACTGACAGAATATATGAGGTCAGAAATGTTTGCCTGGCTTGGAAAGAAAATTGAGGTAAACTTATGGAGTCTCCTCCTGGCACACAGTCACCAGCACTAAAGATAAGAAAGGTATCGTTGCACCCATGGCCACTCCGCCCTGGACATTCCCGTAAAGTGAGACGCCATCTTGAAATACAGAATGTGTCCGTGTTATCCGTGACAGGCCTATAGAAGAAAGAACTTCTTCCAGAGGCTGTATGGTTTGCTGCTGAGCTATTAAAAGTTTTCAAATTCTTCAGACATAGGCCCAAGGAGAATACCTGTGGCTCCAATAGAATTGAGTACCCTACTATTAGGCAATCTCTTCTTCTTATAATTTTGAATTTGAACCCATCCTTCTTTCCATTTTTTTGTAAATAGGAAAGAGTTCTCTAGTTAATGCTTTTCAATTTAATAGTCATTTTTTAAGCCCCCTCTATGGGGATATGGCCCCTGCTCCAGAAGGGAAACTGAAGTTGTAAGTGAATCCACTGAAATGTGTGAGAAGTGTTATGAGAAAAGTAAAGCTAGGATGTTAGAGGTGAGGTGGGGACAGAACTACTGAGTAAAACCCCGTTTCTAAGTAAAATTCCTTTCCTAAAAGAATTCTCTTTTAGCTATTTGATACCACTTACTAACGGAATTCCTGATTAGGATCCTAATTTCCTACATAAGCATCCTCATTTAAACTTCCAAGTTATAAATCAGTACATTGTTCAGTCATTCAACCATTACTGGAGAACCTACATGTGTCAGATTATTCCTCTTTTGATTTCTAGATCATGAATCAATGGTTTAATGAGCTTCAAGCTGTCCTGAGAATTTCAATCCTTGAGCAGAAATATCAGAGTTATTTACTTAGCTCTCTAGAAAGAATTCAACAAGAGTCTGGGTGAGACATCTAAAATAAAAATAAAAACCACCTCACCAATCCAGGGAACTTTTTACATCAGCATATCATATTATATCTAAATAGCCAATATGAAAATCACTCTCCAGATTTCATAGCATAATCAAACAATAACAAGAAAAAAATTCTTTCCAAATATGATCTACTTAATATAACCAAAAATGTTTGTCTTCCCCTGAGCTATTGTGATGATTAATAAGATAATGTTCACAAAGGACTTTGAAGGAGTAGTGGAATATACTTTGAAGCATTATCATCTTTTTATTAATGAGTTTTGATTCTGATTAACTGCCAGTTGCACTACAGCCATGGTAAACTCTTGGTCGTCTCCACAAATGAAGGGAAATACAATCCAAGAAAGCAAACAGTGTATGGTGGCAGATGATATTTGCTCCAAGAGAAAGCCAAGTCCTGCTACAGGCAAAAGCTACAGGTAAAGAAACTAGAAAAACAATCAGGCGAGACAAGTAACATTAGGATGGGACAAGAGCTAGTATGGAAAGAAACACCCTTGGTTGGGACTGACATGTGCACACTATTGTATAAGGAATAGGTGGTCAACCAGACCTGCTCTATAGCAGAGGGCACTCTACTCAATATTCTGTGATAAGCTACATGAGAAAAGAATATGAAAAAAGAATGGAGAAAATAAAATTAAATAAATTTAAAAAAAAAAGAAACACCCTCTAAATGTACGTAGAAAAAAAATTTAAAGAGATAACCTAGAGTTCCCACACCAGCTCAAAGTTAATTGTGTTGTATTCTTCCATTCACTTGTATTCATGTCAAATATTAATTAGCCCTAGGTACCAGGAATGTTCGAAGTGCTCCAGATATAAAAGCAAGTAAAACAGCTTACATTTTCAAGGACCTTACTCTCTACTGGGGGGCAGAGAGGAGAAAGAAGTAGAGAAGCATGCAGACAAGTAGTTGATATTGAACTGTTGTCCACAGTTCCAAAGACATCGATATGGGTGGAGCTGATACAGAGGAAGCTGAGCTCTTTCTCAGGGAAGGGAAGCAGTTGGAGAAACTCAAGGAAGACAGTGTATGAAAAGAAAGACAGGGCAGAGAAAGGCATTTCAGGCAAAGGGAACATGGGTCACAGAGACAGCCTGTGAACAGCGCCCCCTAGAATTGTGCCAGTGGTCCCTCTAATCTCAGTGACCCTGGACAGTTACGAGTAAAGGTTTAAGGGACTCAAAGTGAAAAGCAAAGTGGCCAGGAGATAAGGACACGTTCTAGGAATTAAGATTTATCCTAAAGGCATTGAGAACCCTCTCTGAGTTCTTTTAGGCAAGTACGTAACAGAGTCGCATTTGTGGTTTGGGGAGATTTCTCTAATATCAGCATGAAATTCTGTCTGGAGAGAAAGCTGGGCTGGAGGACTTGTTGCAATGATCCTTGTGAACAATCTCAAAGGATGGAGAGGAAGAGACATAGTTACATGGGAAGGGGGTAACATTGGACCTGGATCCTGAGAAGAGGAGAACTGGGGGGAGAGGAAGTCTCATGAAAGTCACTCTCAGGGTCATGACTCAGACTGCAGAGTCAGTAACCGAGAGGAAAAGGGAAGAAGAGAAAAGCCAGGGGACAGAAAGTTCACATTTCGCTTCTCGAGTATTCCTTCTCTCGGTGACTGGCCTCATCACGCCTCCTGTTTCCAAGATACCTGTGCCCCTTAAATGACTCTTGCGTGACAGGAAGAGAAGAAATGCCAGACAGAGCAGGGACTCCCGAAATAATTCCATCCCCAGAGTTCTCTCGTGAGTCTATGGCTTGCCAGTGCTGCCTGGGACATGCATTTGAAGGGTTAAAGTTGTTTTAGAGGCAAATTTCAAACAATGTTTCACTCCTCTTTCAAATTCCTTAATGCACCTAAATGAAAATAAAGATTCAAATTAAGTTCAAAAAACTTTAAAGCACTTTTTAATGGTGGCACTGTAGCATTAAGGGTTTCTTTATTTTTTACTTTGTTTCCTGTGTTAAATATTAACTTGAATTTTGCAAGAATATGACATTTTCACAAGTAGTATGTATACTTGCCAATTAAAAATGTGTCTACAGTAATAAATATCTCAAACATCCTCAAAATGACAAAGATATCCCCATGGCATAGACGTTAGAACCTGAAAAAAAAAATTCTTAATGTAATTAGCGTGCCATAATTATATGAGTAATCCACTTTTAAAGAAGTCAAATGTTCACATTTAAAAATTTTTTTAAACTAAAAATGTGGGGTTTCATTATATAAGAATTCCTCATATCATTTCTATTTTTAAAAATAGCATTTGTCAGGAGTTCCCGTATTACATAGCGCGTTAAGGATGCAGCGCTGTCCCCTCAGCAGCACAGGTTCAATTACAGGCCTGGAGTCGTGGGATAAGGATATGGCATTGCCACAGCTGTGGCTTGGGTCTCAGCTGTGGCTTGTATTCAACTCCTGGCCCAGGAACTTTCAAGAGCTTTTTCCAGTGTGGCCAAGAAAAAAAAAAAAGATAGCATTTGTCAGAGAACTCACAATGTGATTTGTGAGAAGTTCCCGTCGTGGCTCAGTGGTTAACGAATCCGACAGAAAGTTTTTCTTTACATTTCAACTACAAAGAGGTACAGAATTTGTACATGGGGGCCGCAAGCCTAAGCGAGAGAGTTCCCCTGTA
This sequence comes from Sus scrofa, assembly GCF_054392235.1. Classification (NCBI taxonomy): domain Eukaryota; kingdom Metazoa; phylum Chordata; class Mammalia; order Artiodactyla; family Suidae; genus Sus; species Sus scrofa. The sequence goes on along the minus strand of NC_139393.1, from coordinate 52,593,867 downwards.
TGATAGCGATTTGCTCTCTAACAAAATGGGGCTCCAAGTGATTCCGTGGGATTCTGGGGGTTCTTCAAGTCACAAAAACACCTACAAAATTCCCTCCTCCACCCACTGAAGTCAAGTCATTGACTGCCAATGACTAGTTAAAACTTCCACCACTTGATTCCCAGCCATTCTAGATTCTTCTGGAGTTAAATTGTCTCATCTTCATCTTTTTTTCTTTTACCTTTTTTTTTTTTTTTTTTTTTTTGGCTTTTTATGGCCAAACCCACAGCATATGAAAGTTCCTGGGCTAGGAGTGTAGCCCCTGGCCTACACCACAGCCACAGCACACCAGACCTAAGCCAAGTCTTTGTCTTATACCACAGCTCACTGCAACTCGGATCCTTAACCCACTGAGCAAGGGATCGAACCTGCATCCTTGTGGATACCAGTCTGGTTCATTACTGCTGAGCCACAGTGGGAACTCCTATATACATCTTTCTTGATGGTATCTTATTATGAAAAATCTTTGAAAATTCTTTTTTTTTTTTTCCTTGTCTTTTTAGGGCCACACCCACGGCATATGGAAGTTCCCACGCTAGGGGTCAAATCGGAGCTGTAGCTGCCACCCTACAGCACAGCCACAGCAGTGTGGGATCCAAGCCACATCTGTGACCTACACCACAGCTCACAACAACGCTGGATCCTTAACCCACTGAGCAACGCCAGGGATTGAACCTGCGTCCTCATGGATACTAGTCGGGTTCATTACCACTGAGCCACCACGGGAACTCCAAAAGTTTATTTTTTAAAATTCACGTATTTCAAAACTTTCTGATTTGAAAAAGCAAGGGACCTGAAAGTGACAAAACATCCCTAAAATTTCCAACATTCTCTTCTAAGAGTGAATTCTTTGAAAAGTGTTTTTTGAATTTTATTTCCTTTTAGGAAATAAACACTGTCGTGCTTCCATATTTTTATTTAAATTTCTTTTTGGAAATACATGTTTAAAAGTATAAAGAAAACTCAGGAAATAGTACAATAAATTTTGAACTGTAAGTCTGTCACCGCAGGTCTCCCAAACCATGACCCACGAATTAATTGGGTCAATAGTTTGTTGTGAAATTTTTCTTAGAGAAGAGTGCACACAAATATCTATTTCTTTTATCTCTCACACACAAAATTATGATTTTATACACTACTATTTTCTACCTTGCCCTGTTCACTCCATGAAATATCTCAGAAAATTTTCCAATCAATGCATACAAATATATTGATTCTTTTAATCAGCTACATATTAAAGTATATGCGTGTTGTAAATCATTTTAAAATCTCCACAGTTTGGGACATTTAGAGAGTTTCTAATTTCTGTGAGTACATACAGTGCTATAATTAAAACCATTTTACATACATATTTTTGTACATATTTTTGTACATATTTGGGAAAAATCCCAAGAAATGTATTATAACTGCCAAATTTCTCTCCAAAATTTCTGCAAGTATATGTTCTCACAAACAATACATGTTAGTGCTAATTTCCTCACGTTCTTGCCAAAACTTGAGTTTTTGACTTTTATCGTATTTGCCAATCTGAGAAGAGAGGAATAAGGTATTTTTTTGAAATCTTTTTGGCCATGCCCAAAGCATGTGGAATCTCCTGGGCCAGGGACTGAACCCATGCCACAGCATTGACAAGGCCAGATACTTAACCCACTGTGCCACCTGGGAACTCTGATGAGTTTTGTTTGTTTGTTTGTTAGCTTGTTTAGAACCGCACCTGCTGCACAGGGAAGTTCCAGAGCTGGGGGTCAAATCAGAGTTACAGCTGCTGGCCTACACCACAGCCACAGCAACTGGGGCTCCGAGCCTCATCTGAGGCCCGCCCCACAGCTTATGGTAATGCTGGATTCCTAACCCACTGATCAGGGTCAGGAATAAAACCTGTGTCTTCATGGGTACAAGTCAGGTTTGTTACTGCTGAGCCATAAGGGGAACTGCCAAGATTTTTATTCTTAAAATTACATTGCTTTTAGATATTTTAAAACTATAACAAAAGAGAACACACTGTTAAAAATGCTAAAGGCTAAATTTCCACACATTTAACATTTTGACAAGTTGGTTTATCCTGCACAAACCTACCAGTGAATTTTCCCTGACGTTTTTGTGTAGGTATTTGAACTTGCATGTGTGTGTATCACTAATTTTACTGTTTACTTTTATTATTTACGCTTTCATATATCCATTCACGTACCAATATGGTTCCACAGCTGCTGTGTTCCTGGATCACCCATGTTGGACAGATGTCAGGGTGTCACCTGTCAGCCTCTGTGCTCATCTTAGCATCACATTCAATGGTGCACTGTGTCACCTAAATATCTTAGTACATGGAGTTCCCGTCGTGGCGCAGTGGTTAACGAATCCGACTAGGAACCATTAGGTTGCGGGTTCGGTCCCTGCCCTTGCTCAGTGGGTTAACGATCCGGCGTTGCCGTGAGCTGTGGTGTAGGTTGCAGACGCGGCTCGGATCCCGCGTTGCTGTGGCTCTGGCGTAGGCCGGTGGCTACAGCTCCGATTCAACCCCTAGCCTGGGAACCTCCATATGCCGCGGGAGTGGCCCAAGAAATAGCAACAGCAACAGCAACAACAGCAACGACAAAAGACAAAAAGACAAAAGACAAAAAAATAAATAAATAAATAAATAAAAAATAAATAAGTTTAAAAATAAATAAATAAATAAATAAATAAAAATAAATAAATAAATATCTTAGTACAGGAAGTTTTAGCTCCTCTGGTAAGTTTGAGTTGTTTTCATTTATCTACTTTCAATTTATATAGGCTTACATACTACTTCTATTACCTGCTATATAAATTGGAGTTCCACATGAGATTTCATTTTTTAAAAAATAGCATTCTTACATTCTTTTGATAGCAAAATGTGAAAATAACCTTAAATCCGTCAATAGAGAACTAGTTACATTAATTTGATTTTCCACTAACTCTGTTGTGTAACAGTAAAAACAATGAGATCCATCCAAAGAGGAGACAATAAGTAAATCTCCAACATCTATTGTTTAGTGACAAAGTACAGAACAATTTTATAGCACTCCTCCATTTGTGTTTTTTAAGTTATCAATAGGTAGACCTCTGAGAAGCAAGCAGTTGTACACAAAGCCCATGAGTTTGTAAGAGAACTAGGGTTCACCCCAAATTTTCAGATGTTCACCTCAAAAGTTGTGAAGACAGAGGATTAGAAACTAGATAATCTGTAACATGCAAAATTAAAAACGGACACTAAGGAAAAATAGAAATTATACTTTAAAAGCTAAGAGAACTATAAAAACATATCAGGATTGTTGACAACAGAGCATTGGTAACTCTATGTGCATCTTTGTATAACAGATCTCTGGAATGTTACCATCTTGAAAGACTAAATTCTAACCCACCGAAAACAACAAACCATTTCCCCTTTTCCCAGCCCTCCACAATCACTATCCTACTTTCTGTTTCTAATCATGCAGTATTTGGATTTTTTTGTGATTTGCTAATTTCACTTAGTATAATGTCTTCACATTTCATCCATACACCACAATTTGCTTCTTGTATAAGGCAGAATAATGTACCGTTAAGTGTGTATTTGTATGTATGTGTATCTATACAGTACAATTTCTTTATCCATTCATCCATTGATGGACGTTTAGGTTGCTTCTACATTTGGCTGTTGTGAATAATATCGCAATGACTATGGGTGTGTAAATGTCTATTCAAGGTCTTGTTTTCTGTTCCCTGGGATATATATCCAGATGTAGGATTGCTAGATCCTCTGGTAATTATGTTTATAATTTTTTCAGGAAACTTCATGTATTTTCCATAGGGGCTACACAATTGTACAATCCCACCAACAACATGCCAGTGTTCCAGTTTCTCCACATCTTCATCAACACTTGATATTTCGGGTTTTTTGAGTGTTAGAAGACTAACAGGTGTTAGGTGATATTTCATTCTGGTTTAATTTGGACTTCCCTGATAATTAGTGATACTGAATCTCTTTTCATATGCTTATTGGCCATTTGCAAACCTTCTTTAGATAAATGTCTGTACCAATCTTTTGCCCATCTTTTAATTGGGTCATTTGGTTTTGTTATTGATTGTGGCAGTTTAGTAGTTTCACATTCTAGATGTTAACCCTTTATCCAATATAAGGTATGCAAATATTTTCTCACATTTCATAGGTTACCTTTTCATTTTCTTGATGGTTTCCTTTGTTGAACAGAAGTTTTTAAGACTTACTTGATATAGTCTTATTTGTCTATTTTTATGTCTGTTGCTTGTGCATTTGGTGTCCTATCCAAGAAATCATTGCTCATTCCAACATCATGAAGAGTTTTGCCTATGCTTTTTTCTAGGAGTTTTATAGTTTCAGGTCTTATGTTTAAATCTTTCTTTAATTATTTCTGTATATGGTGTAAGAATCAATCCTCATCCATTTGCCTGTGGGTATCTGAATTTCCCCAAACCATTCACCATTGTATAGCCCTAGCACCCTTGTAGAAGATCATTTAACCATACACACTAGGGTTTATTTCTGGGTTTTCTGTTCTGTTCTGTTTGTCTGTCTCTATTTCAATACCACACTATTTTGATTACTGTGGCTTTGTAACATGTTTTGAAATGAAGAACAATGAGGTCTCTAGCTTCAGTCTCTCTCAAGATTGTTTGGGCTATTCCCAGTGCTTTGAGATTTTGAGTTTGGGATTTTATTTTTCTATTTTTACAAAAAATGCCATTGGCAAATGGTAAGAGTAGGCATCATTGTCTTTTTTTGACATTAGAGGAAAAGCTTTCAGTTTTTCACCATTGTGTAATGTTAGCATAATATGTGACCTTTATTATGTTGACGTAATATCCTTTTATTCCTAACTGATTGTTTTTATCTCTGAAAGAGGGCAGATTTTATTACATGCTTTTCCTGCGTCACTTGATATGGTCATGTGATTTTTGTCCTTCATTCTCTTACTGTGGTATGTCACACTGTTTGGCTTTCCCATTGAACCATCCTTGCATCCTAGAGATAAATCCACTTTGTCATGATGATAATCAATTTGATGTGCTGTTGAATTTGGTTTTCTAGTATTTTCAGAGGATTTTTTCATCAGTGTATTAATTTGTAGGTTTTTTGTGGGTTTTGTTTTTTGTTTTTTGGGGGGTTGCAGTATCTTTGTCTGGAGCAGTCAAATGATTTTTAATTAAGGGAAAACATACTTTAGCCCATGACACTATCAAATTATTATAAGAATAATAAAAGAGGTTTATAATGATGACCCTGAATTATCAAAAAAAACGGTTAAGCTATGTTCAGTTGCATCTTTAAGAAGACAGAAAACTGCACCGTTGCCTCTAACAATAGTAGTTAACTTTTCAAAAGGTCAGTATTAAAGGAATAGTTGTTAGTGACCTAGAAAGTTGGTCATAATGTCAGATTAATATGATATAACTCTCTGTGCTTTCCAATACCATAGGAATCTCTGCTACATCACAGCTGTTCTAGAAACCAAAGCATGACACAGAAACCACGCTTATAGTGCATGGTTTTAAGCCTAATTCACATAAGATTTAGAAAGCTGGAGTTTCTGTCCTGGTGCAGTGGAAATGAATCCGACTAGGAACCATGAGGTTGTGGGTTTGATCCCTGGCCTTGCTTAGTTGGTTAAGGATCCGGCATAGCCATCAGCCGTGGTGTAGGTCACAGATGTGGTTCGGATCTGGCATTGCTGTGGCTCTGGTGTAGGCTGGCAGCTGCAGCTCTGATTAGACCCCTAGCCTGGGAACCTCCATATGCTGTGGGTGCAGCCCTCAAAAAAGACAAAAGACAAAAAAAAAAAAAAAAAAAAAAAAAAAAAAAAAAAAAAAAGCTGCAGACCATAACTCATCATCTTTCATTGTAGAAACATTCACAGTTCCTAACACAGTTTAGAGCAGAGGCAAAGCTGTCCAAGAAAACCTACCTGTTTTGATCCCTGTCCCTCTGGAGCTGAGAGTGATTTTGTACACTTGTTTAGAAAGCATTAAATAGAAATTACCCATTAGGACTTCCGTCTAAAACTGCAAAATCAATTTTGGAATACAAAGAGAAGGAAATTTTTTTTTTGGCTTCTGAAATGAATTCTTTTTTTCCCCCCTTCATTTAATATTTGTTTTGCTAATTCTTCTGTGCCTCTGTTGATGGTATTTACTGTTCAGTTGCTAATGTAGTTTTTGGTCTTTAGAGCTTTTAACCTTTCATCTTCAGCAATTCAAGTGGTTTTAAGAAATCTCGTTCACTTTCCTCATGTCCAAAAATTGATCTTCAATCAAATTCTCTTTCAAATGGCCCAAACACTTTATTACCTGTGGTGTACTCAGAATCAGAGAGGCCTTTCCGAATTGCCTGTTTAGTGACCTTTTAAAAAGTGCTGGTTAGTGTTACCTATCTCTCTTTCTTTCTTTTTCTTTCTTTCTTTCTTTCTTTCTTTCTTTCTTTCTTTCTTTCTTCTTCTTCTGGTTAGTGGTGTCTTTCTTTTTCTCTTTCTTTTCCTCCCTTCCTTCCTTTCTCCTTTCCACCCTCCCCTTCTTTCTTCTTCTCCTTCTCGTCTGTTTGAGGGAGTGTTAGGAGCAAAAGGGGCACAAGTTGTCAGATGGATATTGAATGCGTTGTAGCCATTGGAGAAAGGCAACCTCCTTACGTTATATTCTCTCTTTTTTTGTCTTTGTTTGGTTTATTGCTTTTGAAAGAATTCATTCACATTCTAATTTTGGAGTCTTGAGATGCCTGGGTTTTTCAAGTGGTTATTCACATTTCTGAATCACAAAGGTAATCTTTGCTACAAATTGTGGTCAAAATTTCAACTGTGAAGTTACTTTCTGTCTAGGCAAACAACTTAATTGAGAAGCTCGATTATCCCCTTGGCTTTCAAAAAATCCCAGTGTACCAAGAGATTGAATCCAATTTAAATTCCTTCTTATGATGAATTCTTCAGTGATGTAATAATGTTATCCCATTTCCAATGATATAGAAGGTGTGGAAACACTTTTTACCATGCCTCCCCCTTTAAAAAAAAAAAAAAAATCCCCTTTCCAAAATGTTGCAGCACATTTGCTCAAATATAGCATCCTTGGGTGTTTCTTTGGGGTTTTAATTATATCAATCTTTTTATAAAAGGATTTTGAGGTAGAGCCTAGCACATTCCATTCACGCACTGCAGTGATTAATTCCTATTGCTGCTCAGTCACTTGTTACTTTATTTTTAGGGGCAAATTTATAGCAAGTCCTGGATCACATGTACAATGGTATTTGAAGTATCTGCAGCTGCTTACATAGCAGAAGTTCCAAGCTACATTCCTGTTGTGAATCATAGGTTTGTGAGGATGGTACCACAGTAGCACGAAAAAGAATTAGCCTTATGGAAGTGTGCATGCACACACACACACACACACACACACACACACACACACACACACACACATATACAAATCTCCAAAGGATTCCTAGTATGCAAAATTGGGGATATCCTTTAAGTGTCTTATCAGGAAGATGTCACTTCCAAAGAATGCTATTGACAAATCTAGTCAAGTATATTCTTGAGTCAAGAATCTTTGATACTCCAGAATACACACACATGTATGTTTATGTGTCGTGTAGACATACAGATATGTGTGTATGGATGTCATGTAAACAACCTAATCAATTCCTCCTGATTTTAAATTCAATGATACATTATTCTTAACCATGTTTTATCAGGGAAATGCCATTGAGTAATTTGTATTGAAGACGTACCACTGCTGCCTATCTTGTGGTAATAGAGACTTTCTCAGGGCCTTTCTTGTCCAATGACCATAACCTGTTTCCATCCTCATAGTCCGACCTCACACAGAAATCATGGCAAAGTCACAGTGTCCAGAAGGAAAGTTAAGCCTCCGGACCCTGAAGTTAGATTGCTGCCTGGGCTTGAATTTCGGCTCTTCTGTTTCCTAACTGGGTAGCCTCAGGCAAGTGCCTTCATCTGTCTAAGTCACAATTTGGTCTTCTGCCTACCCCGCAGGGCTGCTCTGTGAATGAAAAGGAATGATACACACAAAAAGGGTCAGGACAGTTTGGGCTCTTGATAAGCCCTCAGTACATACAAGCTATTTTTGCTGTTCTGAAGATGCAGGAGGGAGGGCCAGGAGCTTAGGTAGTGCTCTTCACCGCGTTGAGTGGAGACGAAGGCCGCCATAGGAACAGGTGCATTGTGGAAACAAACATGTGTCTCTTCAAGTCGTACCCAGCAGAACACTTAAAATTCCTTAGTGATGGTGTGATTGTGGAGGATGAAGGCCTCTTGAGCAAAGATGGGTTCCATCTCAAGAAAAAAAAAGGATAATTGCCTTAGATGGAGTCTGGCTAAAACAGGGAAGAAAGTACTTATCTAGACTTACTTGAGATGGATTCTGTGCCTCCTGAATTTCTGAGTTACGTAGGGAAAAGTGTACTCCCCCCAAACAAAAATGATTATGTTAACTCAAAATGCACTTTTTGTTTTTCTTTTCTAATTAGGCTCAGAATTCAATAAAAGTTTGACTCTTGCTCATCAGAAGGGGACAAAGAAATAGGAAAGAGTTAGAAATATCTAAAGATTTTAAAAGGATAACTTTTGGAGCTCCCATCATGGTTTAGCGGTTAACGAACGCAACCAGCAGCCACGAGGATGCGGTTTGATCCCTGGCCTTACTCAGTGGATTAAGGATGCGGTGTTGCCATGAGCTGTGGTGTAGGTCACAGACTTGGCTTGGATCCCGAGTTGCTGTGGCTGTGGTGTAGGCTGTCGGCTTCAGCTCAGGTTCGACCCCTAGCCTAGGAAACTCCAGGGTGGCCCCCTCAAAAAATAAATAAAATTAAAGGACAACTTTGAATGGATTTCACTACATAGGGTTGAGGCAACAAATGAATTGGAGGGCAGCAAACGCTATAAATTCAGGCAGCCAAGTCAGTCCATGGCTAGTCTTAACTGTTAGTCTCATAAAACACTCTTTGTAGACATTTGATTAAACCCAACCACATTATACTTTGGGTGCATTGTTTTTGTTTTTTTGTGTTTTTTTTTTTAATTTCTTTTCAAACACTCATTTTGAACTCCCCCAAACTTATCACAGCTGAACTGAAAAAAAGTATGCAATATATGAGCATCAGAAAGAAAACACAGGCTCTATACCCCCCAGAAACCAGGGGAAAAGATGAAGCAAAGATTGAAAATATGCAGGAAATACTGAATGTTCATTCACATCTGAACATCCAATTCCATCCGATTGAGAAGATTCGTTGCATAGAATCATGAGACATTTTTATCATAGTAGAGCAGTAATATTCTAAAGAAAAAATTAACAGGGAATAAGTAAAAACCTGAAATTGATAGACTAACAGAGTCGTAGAATTTTTTTGCTGCGGGGGGACAGAATTTAATAACTGAGATCTCATTAAAAGAAGAACCCACGTCGACAGGTAAAACCTGGGGTATATAATCCTAAGAAGTAAGCAGTATGTATAGTATAACCTCAATACAGTTCTAAGAAACTATGAGTATAGGTGTATATATATATTTCAACTGTTTGAAACAGTTTCATATGTTTCAAACTGTTAACAGAGCTTGTCTCAGGGGAATGTAAATAATAAGAACCTTCACATTTTCTATTATATATTTTTTCAAATTAAAAGAAAATTACAATTAAAAAAAAAAAAAAAAAGTCCTAGGAAGTAGGTTGCATTGCCAGCCAATCCCAGGAAGTTTGAAGATTTTATGCTTTCCTATTGGGCCAAGAAGATTTTGTCAATTTCTAGTCCATTTCAGTGTTTTTTGCAACGGATCTGTCTATGAGAAATTAGCTCCTATCTGGAGTTCCTGCTGTGGCTCAATGGAAATGAACCTGATCAGTATCCATAAGGATGAGGGTTTGATACCTGGCCTTGCCCAGTGTGTTAAAGGTCCAGCGTTGCCATGAGCTGGGGTGCAAACGTGGCTCGGATCCCCAGTTTCCATGGCTATGGCGTAGGCTGGCAGCTGCAGCTCCAATTCGACCCCTAGCCCAGGAACTTCCATATGCCACACCTGTGGCCCTAAAAAGCACAATAAGAAAAAGGAAAAAGAAATTAGCTCCTATCCATGACCCATTCAACAAAGTAATGATAATGGATGTCCATGAAAATTTGTCTATTTCAAGGTAAGAATCACCAGTCCTAGACCGCGACACTAATTACAAATGTCACACCATTTTCATTGTACTGACACTTTTTTTTTTCCCCAGAGACATACTAACCCTTCATTTTTATAGGCCTCGCCCCAAGCCTCGGGGAGTACCCAGCAATGCCTCTCCATGTTTTTGAATTTGCAAGTAAAATATTTTAACTACAATTAGGAAAGAGTCTTGTCACCTTTCCAGGCAGCTTCTGCTTTGCCCCAGTTAAGATTGCTAGATTGTGTCAGAATGGCCACAGGCTTTTGGGGGAATCTACCCAAGACATTGGTTGTCGGTGATGAAAGAGATAGGAATGATTTCGCTCTTCAGGTGACATTTGGAAATGTCTGGAGACCTTTCTGGTTGTCACCACTGCATGCATACTATTGGCATCTAGGAAATAAAAGACAGAGATCCTGATAAACATCCTGTAATGCACCGGACAGGTCCCCACAGCAAAGAATTACCCAGTCCAAAATGTCAATAGTGCCAGGGTTGAGAAACTCTGAGCCAAGGTGGGATTGAATAGTGAATAGAAGGTATGTTTGGTTTGGATGTGGTGGCTCTTCATTTGGTTTGCAGTCATTTCCCTCTTTATGTAGAAATAATGCCCCTGAGATCCACTGCAGCTACTCACCCTGGGTTGTGATACAAAGGGGCAACGCCAAAGGTTGTTTTGCTCTACAAAAGTTGGAATGTGTCCTAAGATGTTCTCAGTTTATGGGTGGTGGAGAAGGAGCAAGGTTTAGAATAAGCCAAAACTGTTCTGTGAAATTCTTCTAGTCATCACACATGTAAAATTATAAATGGGGGTTTGGACTCTCATCAACATTGAGTTAAAAGGAGACATATCCTGTCAGAATACGTTCAAAAAATGAACAAATAAATACGATGATGCATTCATCACACTACTTTTCATTTTCTGATGAGGACTGCAGAAAAGAACATCAGAATTCCTAGGTTTGGAGGGTACAGTTCTATAGCAGTAAAGTTACAGGTTTTATGCAGCCTGTCAACAACCACGAAAACCACATTTGGATCAAGCTTGCTGGAGAAAAGACTAGATTATCTTCCCAGCCTCTGTCCAGAAAATAGTATTGCAAAAATATTAGCCTGTGCCAAGGTGATCAAAAAATATGAGGCAAAAAAATGTAGAAGAAAAGTATTATAGAAGAATGTCAGGGAGTTCCCGTCAAGGCACAGTGGAAACGAGTCTGAGTAGGAACCATGAGACTGTGGGTTCGATCCCTGGCATCGTTCAGTGGGTTAGGGATCTGGTGTTGCCGTGAGCCGGGGGTATAGGTTGCAGACATGGCTTGGATCTGGTGCTGCTGTGGCTGTGGTGTAGGCCGGCAGCCGTAGCTCTAATTCGACCACTGGCCTGGGAACCTCCATATACTGCGAATGCTGCCCTAAAAGTGAAAAAAAAAAAAAAAATTGTGTTAGGCAGTTATTAATAAAAAGAATGCTATGTATCTGAATTTTGTGGTATTTGCCAGTTATCAAATTAAAATTTTTTCTCATTCACAATAAATACTCATCTTCATAATTTTATCCTTTCAATCTTTCTTTTCTTAAAGAGGAAGCCAAAATTATTAAAGCTTTAGACCCCACAAAATCACTGAGGGCTGGGTAGTTTGTATTTCCAAAGAGTTCACGTTTGTGAAAAAAAAAAACAAAAAAAAAAACCTTTATGTGTGTGTTTGTGTGTAGAACATATGTGTCTAAACTCTTCTTTTCCACCAAGGTCACCCAGACCAGGTCCTTGTTGACTTTGAGACTCTGATAGTAGCCATCGTCTGGTCTTCCTGACCTCAGCCTCCACCCCTTCACATCAAGCCTATCAGGCAATCTCAGTTCTTACGTGAACACACTGATGGCCCATGAACAAAGAGAAACAGCTCTACACTAGGAGACAGAGGTGCCCCCTTGGCAGCGGACGCACCCCTCTATCCTGGCCTTATTGCAGGGCCATGCCACTCCTTCACCTCTAGTCTGTAGAGTCCTGGAAAGACACAAGATTGATCTTTTGACACCCATCTTAGTGGCTGCCCCAGAGCTCTGGCCGCCTTTGGGTGTCTGCTTTGCGCATTTTGTAGCCATGGGCAATCCTAAATGCATGCCTATTTTAAGCAATCAAATCCAGCTATCTACAGTGTCCTGCAACTTCAAGGCTGTTTTTTGAAGAGTCAGCGGCATTTTGCAATTCAGCCTATTTACAGGTACAGCTGGCTCAAGGCGGGTATCTGGTCAACAAGGAAGGAAACACACGGGGACCTCCTGCAGGCTGGAATGATTGTTTCTCAGTCACCTGCGGGACATCCCTAAAGCAGTTCTGTCCTCCCTGCTGGGGCTGACCCCCACCAAAGCTCACCAGGCCACAGCTGTCCTGCCCTTGGCTGTCACCCAGACTCAGACGAGCAGGGTCATTGGAGGAGGAGACCAGCCCCCCTTTGGGGCAGATGGGCAACGTGGGGGTGTTCAAGGTGACATCAAAGAGGAGGAAATGACTGAGAAGGAAGAAGGCTTTTCAAATAAGGGTGGAAAAGGAGCTCTGTCTATGCAAATATCACAGGTAAAAGGAAAGCTGTTAACACATAATTCTTTTTCCGAACTAGTTAAAATGCAGAATTTCCCCATAGAGGTAATTAACTACATGTGTACATTCACACGGGGCACGCGCACAGGCGTGTGCAAGCACACTCCCCCCCCCCACAGTTGCTCCTGCAGAGGAAAGAAACTTAGCTGGAGGCCAAATTTAAGCTAACAGCTGTAACATGAAAGAGCAATTAGTATACTCCTGCGTTCTTATATTTACTTTTTAATTCCAAAGGCTGCTTATTTGTTTTGCTAATAGATTCACACCTTGATTACAGGTTATTGATAGACATTAATATATGTCTAGATGTTACAAGTATGTTTAAATTTCACAAGTCTTGCACGTTCGTGGAGGAAATTCTGGCAGCCAGTGCTTTCAAATGCTAACACTTTGAATAAAGCCCGGAGGCCTTACGTAAATTAACCAACAACAATTAGCAATTATAATTCAAGGGGAAATTGAAAGAGTTCATTAATTTGTTAATTGTGCCGCTCAACTCTAGACTTTACTTTTTCAAACATACTTCTAAGATACGTTATTTTTGCAGTTTGGAAGTCCTCAAAAATCTATGGGGAAACTCGTACCCAGCATTTTTTTTTCCCCCAAGAAAGAGCCAGCTCTTGGCTTTGCCATCAAAATCATCTTTTTAAATGATAATTTATTCGTAACATTGATTCTCTTAAAGTCTTCTTGAGTTTCTGAAATTTATAGCAATGTGCATTTACTATCCAGGATCAATGAGACCGATAGAAAATTGCAATAACTGGAGAGAATCTAGTTTATTCTCCTTGAACTTTATTGTTGCTTTGCTTGCCCCTCTTTCAATTTGACATTTTAACAACTAGGAGAAATATAGATTATAGAGGCTTGGCCGAAACAGCAAATGTTTTCTCAACTAATCCCCTGAGAATTAAGCCATTTAATTTTAGTGTACAAAAAAAGTGATAAATGGCCTGGGATTATACCTCAAAGGTGTAAACCCTATGCAGATGGGTTGCAAAATGATTGTGAGAGAGTAAATTTGAACTGCAAATATGAAAGATTATTGGGCCACTGACCTTTCTTACAGGTTAGGCAGCCACACAGGCCTAAAAACCCATGGCAGACCTTGAGTTGGAGGTGGTGAATCAATTCATGTCAAAGCAAGATGAGATCAGATTTTAAAAATCAAATTATTCCAGTGACTTGGCCAAAGGTTACCGGTCAGATACGTTGAATAGCTGTGTTAAATATTATTCATCTCATGATAGGAAACAACTTTAATCTCTGTTTATTATATAGGAACTATTGTAGCCAAGGACCAAAGGCATAAAAATCCCAAGGCCAAAAGCACATCTAGTGAACAGCCATGGTTAGCTATTTCTTTAATAGACTTGGTCGCCAAATACAATAAAACTCCAATATCCATTTGCATTCAACTTACTCCATAGCAGCTCCCAGGACCAATGGGGAAATTCTGTGGATAGGCAGATGTTTAATATTTTATAATCTTGACAAAATATACAGCATGCACTATTGCCTTTAGTAAATCCACTCCAGAACCTAAGTTAATATCATCTTATTATTGCAATGTATAGTTATTTGGGTTTTTTTGTTTTTGTTTTTCAAGAGACCCACTTAATTTCAGCGGAGCTCAATGCTGAGATTGGAGCAAGCAGTTTTGAGATTCTACTCAAGTGGAAAGAGTCACAAGTCTTCTTCATGTAAATATTTCATCAGCTATCCCATCTCCAGCACCACAGCGCCAGCCTAGAACATTTGTTGTTTCTTCAAAAGATTATTCTTATGGACTGTAAAACATAATTCACTTAAAGCTCATTACCAGCATAATCAAAATCATTTTGTCTAAGGACACTCTGACCAGTTTTTAAAATGCTGAGAAGTCTGATTGCAGGTTTCACATTCACAGAATATGAATTAAAACATACACTCTCCTTTTTTTATCTCCCTCATAACACACAGCCTGATAAATTTTTGAATTCGTTAAGCCACGCTATTCCTTTCATTTTCCCACAATTAAGTTGTAAAATAATTGCCAGGATCATTAAAAGTCCATATAATACTTTCTATATTCAAAGTGTTTTGTAATCATTTATTCTACAAAGTACATTGTTCTGTAAACAAAGTTTTATCATGTCCAATGTTAGTCTAAGAACTGTGTTCTACATGATCAGATTAACAGGTGGTACATCAGTTTTAGAGGCAAAGTTTGCTCTTTATTTGATATGTGCACCCGTTATTTACATGGGTCCCTTTGACCTTTGTGCAGCCGAAATGTGTTGTCTTTTTTATCAGGTGCCAGAAGAAACCTAGTGTAGACCATGAGACATGTCCTGGGTGCTGTGTAGACAGCGTGCCAAGCCCCCTCGTGGGGTCTAAGATCTATACCCATTCAGGGTGCTCAGGTTTCAGTATTTCCCACCCTCCTTCCTCTCTGTTAGAAACTGGTCAGTCTTTATAAAAGCCTGAACTAAACCCCGGTGACTACAGATGCACTCTGTGCTGATCAAACATCCACAGCAGAGATGTTGACATTCCCAGGTAACATATATTCCATAGATGGAAATATCAGAACTTCTCCCTTTGCAGGCCAAAAGTATAGCTCACTAATTTCTTTCTACAGAAAAGGCGCGCAGACCAACAAATTCATTCTTGCTAGAGAGTCTCTTAGAGCTAGAGAGTCTTCTTAGCCTTTGCTGCCACATCATCCTCCACAGTGTCTCCCACTTAGGGCTGACGTCTGTTCTCCACCACAGTGTCCATAGAGAATAAAGGCAGATCTAGCCCTCACCTTCACAGATGCTGCCTAGCCAGGTAAAAATGCAACTGCTGCAGGGTTGGGTCTGTCTTGAAACCACAGTAAAGTGCAGGAGGAATAAAAGCAAGAATGCCACCTGAGGTCATTCTCCCCTTGAACCACAACAGAAGGCCTTGCTAGAAGTAGGTCTTAGACAAAAAAATAAAATAAAATAAAATAAAATAAAATAAAAAAAGAGATTTCCCATTGTGGCGCAGTGGAAATGAATTCGACTAGGAACCATGAGGTTGAGGGTTTGATCCCTGGCCTCGATCAGTGGGTTAAGGATCTGGCATTGCCGGGAGCTGCAGTGTAGGTCACAGATGTCGCTCAGATCTAGTGTTGCTGTGGCTCTGGCGTAGGCCAGCAGCAACAGCTCCAATTAGACCCCTAGCCTGGGAACATCCATATGCCACGGTGTGGCCCTAAAAAGACAAAAGACAAAAGTAATAATAGTAATAATAAGAGATGTAGGTCTTTCCAACAAGTTTCCCCTGTAAAGGCTCTCTTCCCACTGGAGAGTGGCTTCAGATCTCCCCGCTCCCATTGTAACTCATTCCTTAAGACTATCAGGTCCACACACCCACCCCAATTCAATCTTTCCCTTGGGAAATGCGACATTTGCCCCCGCTCCATCAGGATGAAAACTTCCATTCCTCAGTCCCTCCTACATCCAGCAAAATCAAGAGTCACTCCTGCAGCCCTGGCTGAAACATCAGTGAAGTCTCTTTGGTTAGGTGGGGGGGGGGGCAGAGATGGACCCTCCCATCACGAGCAAAAGGGAGCTTGGAGTCTTGGTCAGTCTTCTCACCAGAAAGAGCAGCAATTGATATCCTTCCTAGAAGTGTCAAATCAGAAGAGGTCAGCACACCCCACCAAGAGCAGTGATGATATTTTTCTTGGAAAATGCATGGTCTAATGTCACATTTGAGGTAAAGCTATCTCTCCTGGTCATCTGGCTTTGGTCTTACCCCTTTGCGTAAAATGAGCCTGCATTGTCAAATACTTCATCTCAGAAAGAAGAAGGAGGAGGAGGACAAGGAGAAGAAAAGGAATGAAGGAAGGGAGGGAGGGAGGGAGACAGAAAGGAATACTTGGGCACTTTCTGATCTCTTTTATCCCCCACATAGTTTATTATGCCATATGTTGAAGTAGGCTGGTCAGTACGTTGGCAGGTAGTGGACAGATAGATCCTTTCTTTCTACTTTTCTGTGGGAAACCCTCCTTTCCCTATTCTCCACCTGTGGATTTTGTTGGGTTGACCAGTTGGATTAATCTTTTGTGAACACAATGACTGACCCAGCGCCTTCTTTCTCCCTTCCCTTCTCTTTCCGCTTCCTTCTTTTCCCTCCCCTGACCTCTCCCCCCCTCCCAATCTTCTCTTTCTCTCTCCCTCCCTTTCTCTCTTCCTCGCTCTCTCTCCGACTGACATTTCGGACACAAAGGATCATATAAGCCCAACTGCAAGGGTTCTTCTTTCCAGAACAATCAGAGTGAGCCTGGGAATGAAGCCAGCCCAGATGACACAAATAGAAGACAGAGAGAAAGGGACAGATAGGTAGAGAGTTAATGATTGCTGGAATCTCTGGATCCAGCCGTTGAGAAGTAACAAATTCCCTTTATTGCTTTGCCTACCTGAGTTTGAATTTTGACACTTGCTAGATTTGTTACTGGAAAGAATTATATCCAAAGGCTAACAGTGGCAACTGTGAGGTTTGTGGTTTTTGCTTCATCGGTCTTTCCTTTCTCTCTTTCTTTTCTTTCTTCCTCTTTTTGACAACTATCTTTTATTTGTATGCTAAAACCAGCTTATATAATCAGAGAGAATAGAGAAAGAAATGATTCAATGGAATCCGAATCCTTCTGGAGCCACAGCACTTCCCAGATTTGATTCTGTCATCTGGGTACTTACTTGCCTTATCTCCAGTCAGCAGGTTCCCAGGGTCACCGCCAGCTCTTGTTCAGTGTTGCAGTCCTCGAACCCAGCACCATACTGAATGTAACCGTTATCGCCCATTACGGGCTTGTGGACTCTATGACTTAAAGCCACTCAAGATATTTATAATTTCATTGGAGAAGCAAGAAGCATGTGGAGAAGGGCATGTGCACCTTTCAAAGAAACGTCATATCTTGGCCCAAATTGACAATTTTAGAAGAAGTAGAATGAAGGAGAAAATCTAGTAAGGAGAATTGCCCCCAGCCCTTTGCAAGGCTGTCAAGACCAACCCGTCCAACAGAAATAGAATTTGAGCCCCCTGTGTATTTTTTAAATGTTCTAGTAGCCACGCTAAGAAGATTAAAAGGAAACAGGTGAAATTACATTTTGTAATATGTTTATTTTAACCACATACAGACAAAATAGCATCATTTCAACATGTGTTCAATTTAAAAAAACATATCATTGAGGAGTTCCCTCTGTGGTACAACAGGATCTGCAGCATCTCTGGGGCACTGGGACACAGGTTTGATCTGTGGCCCGACACAGTAGGTTAATGATCCTGCAGGTGTGGTGTGGGTCTCAGCTGCAGCTCAGATCGGATCCCTGGCCCAGGAATTCCATATGCCACAAAGGCAGCCAAAAAAAAAAAAAAAAAAAAAATCATTTAGCTATTTTATGGTCTTTATTTCTACTAAGACTTCAACAACATCCTAGCATGTATTTTACATTCACAGAGCATCTCAGATCTGACTAGCTCCACGTCAAGGGCTCAGTAGACACCAGGAGATATTGATACCACACTGAAGGTCTAGATAAGCAACACCCCAGAATATGTGTGGTGGAATAACCTATCCTTGGATGGCCCTAAGTGGCTTAATGGCAACCTGGAGACCCACCGCCACCACGAGAGCTGGTTCTCTCAGATGGGGATCTGCAGCTCCAGGGGGAAGCCAGGAGACACAAGTGCGGCCCCAGCTCCCAGGAGCCCAGAGAGGGCTCGGGACACTTCAGCTCAACCTTGCACCGCTGCTCTCTTTCCTTTCCCAAAAAACTTGGACTCATGAAATCACCAACAGTTCTCCATCCTTTACTATCATTTTTCAAAAGGCAACTCTAAGAAATACAAATAAACGAGGAATTTCTGGAGCCCAAGTGAGATAAGGAATCAGAACCAGAAAGATGCCCCTCCAGTGGTCCTTGATTGTCTCTTTCCAAAATTGTTCGAAAATCAGATTTAAGAGGCACAGCTCCCTTCAGGTAGACAAACACAATTTCACTGTCAAGTGGAAGAACACAGGGAACAGAAATCTCTTTATTGTCATGTAGTACCATAGATTCAAATCAAGAAAAGGGAAAAACTTTTCCTGGCCTTTATATACACTTGCTGGCATGCAGGGCAGGCCATAGCCAACGAGAGAGAAATCTTAGGCGCCTTCAAAAAATCTTCATGCCAAGATTAGAGCCCTCATTTGGGAGATTTCCAGAAAGCCACGTATCCAAAAAACATTCACGTCATTGACAGCTTCGATTTTTTCCAGGCGCCAAGAGGGGGAGGCAGCTCCTGCCATCTGATTTCCTCCGAAGTACATAGTCATCATAGCAGGTAGAAATAGAGAGATGGAGTTCCCTGGTGGCTCCGTGAGTTAAGGGTCACTGCTGTGATGAGGGTTCGATTCCTGGCCTGGGAACTTCTGCATGCTGAGGACTTGGCAAAAAAAAAAAAAGGAAAAAGGAGAGCGAGCGAGCGAGGGAAGGAGAAGGAGAACGAGAGAGGGAGGAAAGAAGGAAACAAAACTAAACAGAGACTGCCAGGGCCTCAGCCAAGGGCTGGACCTTGTTTGGGTGAATAAGCCAGATTTCTTTCCCAGCTAAGAAGAGACTTTCATGCAGGGACAGGATGCAGAAGTCTTCCTGTTTATGTGTCACTGTTAGGTGGATTTAAACCTGATTGATCCGGACGTGGGAGAAGCGAGAGAACGAAGGGGAGAGAAAGTAACGCTGACGTTTGCCGTGGCAGAATCCAAGCTCTGAGCTCCGGAAGGAATCCTGAGCTGCTCAGCTGCTCTCTCCCTCTGGCCACACGCGAGACCATATTTAAATCATTGCAAGTTGATGAGAAGGTGTTACTATTATTTTTTAAGACCGCTAGAGAAGGGAGTAACATTCCTGCAGTAAATCATTCCCCGATTCAACTACCCTCTGGAAGAGGGTCCTTAACGGGTGTGATCTAGATTACCTACCACTGCTGTTTCCAGCCCTCCTGTGCTTTTTTATTTTTATTTTATTTTTTTTTTTTGACTTTTTAGCTATTTCTTGGGCCGCTCCCACGGCATATGGAGGTTCCCAGGCTAGGGGTCGAATCGGAGCTGCAGCCCCCGGTCTACGCCAGAGCCCACAGCAACTCGGGATCCGAGCCGCGTCTGCAACCTACACCACAGCTCACGGCAACGCGGGATCGTTAACCCACTGAGAGCAAGGACAGGGACCGAACCGAACCCTCATGGTTCCTAGTCGGATTCGTTAACCACTGCGCCACGATGGGAACTCCCCTCCTGTGCTTTTAACACAGAGTTACTGGACTCCTATTAAGTACCAGGCCCGCGTGGAGGGGACTCGAAGATGAAAGAGGCAGGCCCTGGGTTTCACATGTGCTGGCACCTCTGCAGGGCCGAGGAGCTTCCGTACATAAAAAAACCACCATCCAAGGCAGAAAGTGTCACGTGCACTAAGATCATGGGCTGGGACCCATCAAGAGGATGGAACTCTTTGTCCCCCGGGGAAGAATGGAGAACAGCTGGCCTCCCTCCTTGTTTGTCCTGGGTAATCTCTGGCTTCCTCGCTTCTTATTTGCTCTCTTACCTCGTTTCTTAAGGTTGTCAATATTTTGAGACATATGGAAGACACCGTAGGGGGTGGGGACACATCCTATCTGATAGTGGAATGTTCTGTTTGGGGGTGAGTGTGGCGACTGGGCATGGGCCAGCTGCCCGGCTGGCCACCCCACCTCCCCTTCCTCTCTCTTGCCAAGTTTGTGTCCCACCTGCTATGTTAAAACTGAGGTCAAAGATCAACACAAGCACTAAACAGGGCGGGTTTTTTAGCTCATCTGATGTTAAGTAACATCTCTCTCCTCTCCACTGTCTCTGACCTCAGAGGGGGACACCATGGAGGGTTATTTGTCACCTGGACAGTGGTGCTCGCACTCTACCTGGCCACCTGGTCTGGCCTCCCTCGTGGGCTACAGACCTTGAGAGGAGAGACTTAATTGTTTCTTATCCTTTTCTGCCTTTCTTGCTGCCCAACCATGTGGCTCTTAGTAAAAAATTTTTTAAAAATCTGGTTTTTGTCGGAAGACATCAGAACTTAGGTTCTAAGAAATGCAGGGACTTATCCTGGTCCCCATAATGACTCGTGATGGAATGGGGATCGAACTCCGCTTTTCCACATCCCCTCGTCTCATTGTGGGTTCCTCCAGTTCCGACCACACTGTGTGCCCCTGAGGGCAGAGAGCATGGCTGAGTTAGCCCTGGAATTCAATGTAATTCTTGTTAAGTGGTGGTTTGCAAGGCTCTGATAGAGATTTCTCGAGACTAGTCTTTACACCATTTTAGTGACCCACCATGTCCTGTCACTTCTGGTTGAGCGTGGGTATGTGGGCCCTCTCACACACGTGCGTGCAGAGGTGTGTGCTTTCGTCTGTGTGGAGACCAAAATGCAACAGATATGGGAGGTGGAGATGGTAGGGAGAAAAACAGAAAGGTGAATCTAGTTCAAATACCCGCTCCCGGTATAAACCCAGAATGACTCCATGTCCCAAACATACGAATGTTGCTTTCTGGAGTTCCCGTCGTGGCGCAGTGGTTAATGAATCCGACTAGGAACCATGAGGTTGCGGGTTCGGTCCCTGCCCTTGCTCAGTGGGTTAAGGATCCGGCGTTGCTGTGAGCTGTGGTGTAGGTTGCAGCGTGGCTTGGATCCAGCATTGCTGTGGCTCTGGCAGGCCGGTGGCTGCAGCTCTGATTCAACCCCTAGCCTGGGAACCTCCATGTGCCGAGGGAGCGGCCCAAGAAATAGCAAAAAGACAAAAAAAAAAAAAAACCGAAAAGTTGCTTTCTATTTCTCCTGATATAATACAGTTGGGAACTGAAGAGGTTCATTGCTTCATCAAGAAACAGCACAGGTAGAGTTCCTACTGTGGTGCAGTGGGTTAAGAATCCAACTGCAGTGGCTCAGTTCTCTGCAGAGGCGCAGGTTCAATCCCCAGCCCAACGCAGTGGGTTAAAGGGTCCGGCGTTGCTGCAGATTCAATCCCTGGCTAGGGAACTTCCAAATGCCACAAGTAGAGCCACAAAAGAAACAAGGAAGGCAGGCAGGCAGACAGGAAGGAAAAAGAAACAGCACGATGATAGGAATGTTAGCACACCAAACATCCAGAGAAGCCCACCACATTCTTGATGTGCTTTAGGTGCTAAAAGCAGACATAAAAAAGAAGGTTTTGTTTTTTGTTTTTTTCCCCTCAAATAAAAAAGTCAAGGAGTTTGCTGGTGACCTAGCGGGCTCCGTTCACTGCTGAGGCACAGGTTTGATTCCTGGCTGGAAACTTCCCCATGCTGTTGGCGCAGCCAAAAAGAAAAAATATATATATGAAAGAATTCAAGAAAAGGAAAAGATATCCCGTGAAAAAAGAATAGTGACCAATAGAATTGGTAAAATTTATGGCTAATTCCAAATAACCATTTATAATGAAAGGTCGAAAGCTGACACATATTTTTTGAAAAGATGGGGAGGTCTTGAAACTGAAAGTATGAGATATAAAAAAATAATCATCTGGAACTAAAATTTCAGATTGTTTCAACAATGTCTGGGAATTGGAAAGTGTGTTAAATTTATTTAGCCCAGGGAGAATTCATACTTTTTCATTCTTGATGTTGATAGAGAGCTAGGTTTATATACATATGGCATTTTTTTCCATTAAGTTGACCCTAACCATAAAAAAAATAGAAGTGAAATGTATAACTTTGAATCACTACAGGGGGAAAAAGGAGCAAAGTGTAATGCAACAGTGGGGTAAAGCTTTTTTGCAATACTGCACGTTAAACAATTTTGCAAAAGCTGGTCTGATATTTTCACTTTCATTTCCCTTTGCTTGCATTATATTTGACAACACATGTAGCTTTTCATAATTTTTTCATGAGATCTTTTGATGTTTGATTATAATATTAAAAATATTTATAATGACATAGAGACAAGACATTTGACATGATGAGATTTCCAAAAGTTTTATTCCAAAGAGGTTATGGCTGCCTCTGGTTTAAACTCATGTAACTGGGGAGGCGGGGGGATGGGTGTGTGCCGGGGAGGACTAATAACAGGTGCCAAAATTCTTCACACACAAAAAAAATGTCCTGTTGGGACTATGCCGAGATGGAACATTAGGTGTAAGTTGAGATCTTATGGAGATGCCCCAGTAAACGGCAGGACTTAACAAGATAGATAATTAAACTCCCAGTATAAGAAATAACGAGACTTGGATGGATGGAGTCGAGACCAGAGAGAAGAGGAAAAATGAAAAGAAGAAGATTACATGCCAGGCAGTCTGCTGGGAAAAAAGCAGGATATGAAGCTCTCAAGGACCAGAGATTTTTGATAACAGCACTATCACCTATTTAATTTTAAGGATGCTATAATTCCAACCTCTTTGAATTAAGCGACGCCATTGCCCCGAACTTCGGGGAATATCTGCTATACACATAGCCTTGGGATGTGGAGGAGGAGGAGCCTGGACCATGTCCTGTGAAGGTACAGGGCATATAAAGGGAGCAGCACCCAGAGGTGGGTAAGCCGTGAGCTAAACTCATAAGCAGACGTGGGCACCCAAGACCAGAAGGGGCCAGGAAGCATGGAGGTCCCCTGTCCCCTCAATCCCCTAAGACATTTGGAAGGACTGAGTCTCTCATGGCCCAGAGAACAAAAGATTTGGGCCAAATCTCAAAGGAAAGGTTGACCTAGAGCACCATTTTAGGTATAGAATGTTTTTTCTCTCAACAGGAAAACTGGAGGTCAAAACCCAGAAGCTCAGAGAGTTCCTGCTGTGGTACAACAGGTTAAGGATCCTGCACTGTCTGTGCATAGCTCAGGCTGCTGCTAAGACATGGGCTCGATTCCTGGCCCAGGAACTTCCATGTGTCCCCCATGGGTGTGGCCAAAAAAACCCAACAAATCAGAAGTTCAAAATGTGGACTTTAGAGATGATCTGTAATGATAGCAAAATTAAGGATACCAAAGGAAACATCATGGTCCCAAACACTTATTTCAATGAAAACGAATTGCAAGAAATGCAACACTGGCTCATGCCACAGCTACAGCAAAGCCAGATCCGGGCCATGTCTGCAACCTACACCGCAGCTCATGGCAACGCCAGATCCTTAACCCACTGATGGAGGCCAGGGATCGAACCCTCATCCTCATGGATACTAGTCGAATTCGTCTCTGCTGCACCACAGTGGGATCTCCCTTCTACGATTTTACATAACAAAATAAGTTTATAAAGAAGAGTCAAGAGTTATAAATATCTAAATAACTATAAAATATTAAGTCCTCAAAAACACTGAGTTCTGTTTTGAATTAAAAGGTTTTACAGAGTTCCTATTGTGGCTCAGTAGTTAATGAACTCGACTAACATCCATGAGAACAAGGTTCAATTCCTGGCCTCGTTCAGTGGGTTAAGGATCCGGCATTGCTGTGGCTGTGGCATAGGCCGGCAGCTGTAGCTCTGATTCGACCCCTAGCCTGGGAACCTCCATGTGCCTCGGGTGTGTCCCTAATAAAACAAAACACAAAAAATAAAACAAAAGATTTTATTTTACTAAAACATAAAGAAAAGATCATCTTTTATTGGAAATTGATTTAAAACAAGTACTGTCCATCTAAAACATAACCGAGAGCCACCTTGAATGTCACATGAAAAGAAAACAGAAAATCATGTAAGGATTAGGTCTGATAAGGTAGTGGTTCATCTTGATATTTCCTGGTAAAGGAAATGAATGAGTCAAAAGAATAGGAATTTCAGGTTGGTCAGAGATCAGAGCTGTATGTGATCCGAGCAGTAAAAACAAAAGAAAATATTGAGAAAGATCATGTACCATAGATGCTAAAATCACAGCAGGTCTTCGAGAAAGCCTTGAGCTACAATGTGATAAAAAAGAAAACAGAAAAGGAAGAAGGAAAAGAGCGTAAGCAAAGTTCTTCCTGATGATTCAAATAGTGATTAGCACAGACCTCAAGGATCCAAATCCTACTGAGCCCTCTGGAATGGCTGAAGGAGAAAATTCTCCCACGTCAACAAACCTCCAAATCCAGGGGCACTCCCTTCTGCTCGGTATGTGATTAGGCTCCGTGCTCACCATGGCAAAGACTTGACACGATTCTTGTATGAATTCCGTCCATCCTGTTATCCCCAAAGATTGGAGAGGAAAGCTCTTTTCCTTCCCCTGAATGGTGAGCTATCCCCTTCGTGGTGCTTCCTTACCTGTTCACCCCGGCTTACACCACCACTGAACGCCTGCTTGGGATGCGTCAAATCTGCCTGTCAACAGAAGGTGTTGCATTCAAGGCTGTTCAATGTCAGTTCCCTGTCAGTTCAGGGGGAGGGGTCATCCTTGTCTCTTCACCACTGCGTCAGATGCAGGAGAGCATGTGTTATGCATACCCCGTAACTACTAAGAGATAGCCTCAAAAATGTTTAAAATATTTTTATTAATTATTTCCTCCTAGGTAAGTTCGGAAAACCAAAGACATTGGTTTGTCGATTACATCTCAATTTTAAAAAAAAATGGAAACAAAGCAAAAAATCCTGCCCTCCTGTACCTTACATTCTGGTGAAGAGAGACAGTAAAGTAAGCATAAGAGAGAAAAAACATTTGTCTGCTCTGGGCCATATGCAGAGATCTCCATGCATCCCTTTGATAGGACCTTGATTCCTCATCTTAGAATAAGGAAGTTTGATCTTTATTGTATGGGGCCGACAGGAGGCTCTGGGAATAAAGAGCCTTCAAAGTGGGTAAGCTGCCTCTGTTTGTGAAGACCCGGGACCACTTTATTGTTTCTTGTTGTTTGGGGTTTTTTGGGGTTTTTTTTGTTTGTTCGTTTTGTTTTTGTTTTTTGGCTGCACCTGTGGCATGTGGAAGTTTCTGGGCCAGGGAACAAACTGGTCCTGCCATTGCAACCTGTGCCACAGCTGCAGCAATGCTGGATCCTTAACCCACTGCTCCGCACAGGAACTTCCAAGACTCAGGACCACCTTAACAGCAGTATTAGGCAGCTTGACCCTGAAGACATGGATGAAATTGAAAAGACTGAACATTGAAGAAAGGACTTTATCACTTTTGAAATATCTGGTTTATGTGAGAATGTCCCAGTGGGTTTTAAAGGTAATTTTATTTTAATGTAAATTTTTTTCTTTTCATCATTTTATTTTTATAGCTACACCTGCAGCATATGGAAGTTCCCTGGCTAGGGGTTGAATCAGAGCTGCAGCTGCCAGCCTATGCCACAGCCACAGCAACACCAAATCCAAGTCGCATCTGCAACCTACACTGCAGCTTGTGGCAATTCAGGAAACCTAATCCACTGAGCAAGGCCAGGGATCAAACTCACATCCTCACAGAGACAGAATTCAAACTCACATCCTCACAGAGACTATGTCAGGATATTAACCCCCTGAGCCACAATGGGAACTCCAGTCATTTTTTTATGTTGAAACTTTCTCAACATTAAATCCTTACATACGGCAAAATAAACATCGTAGTGGCCTTAGTTTTAAGACCTGAGTTCTTTTGGAACAAGATTGATGTAAAATACGTGATCCTTTTAGATAAAAAAAGGAAGGTTATTTCTTATTTTAAAAAAAAAAAAAAGTTTGCCTTCCACATCCCTGGCATTCTGGGACTGCTCGTCCTAAGCCTGCAATGGAATTTGCCCCAAGACATATTTCTTCAGCTTCCTATTTCCTCTCAGAAGCAAGAGAGGATGAGGAGTGAGGCCTGGATGTGCAACCCACAAAAGAAACTGAACCTTGAAGAACAAGGATCCAGCCCAGTTCTGCATCTTTTCCTCTCTACTTCTTTCCCCCTGCTTTGCTTTTCTCCCAGAACAGGCTTTTTTTGACACCCATTTCTCCCCCAGTCCTGCTCCTTCTAATCCTTTGATTGATAGCTCCAAAAAGAGGCCTGCCACAGGCCATGGAAAGGTTTATTGAAAGAGAAATGGAGTCCCCTAGATGTTCAAGGAAAAACAGTTGTCTTCTGGACACTCCAGGCCCCACAAAGGAGCCCCCCGGAAAGGAAAATCCTCCACACTTGACCAGGCCCCCTTCCACCAGGTCTTAAGGAGACAGACCGACTCAGTCACTCTTTAGCTGTCAGTGTTCTTGAACATTTCCAAACAAAAGAAATAAAAGGCACCCAAATAGGAAGAGAAGAGACAAAACTGTCACTGTATACAGATGACATGATACTATACATGGAAAACCCTAAGGACTCAACACAAAAACTACTTGAACTGATCAACAAATCCAGCAAAGTAGCAAGATATAAGATTAACATTCAGAAATCAGCCACATTTCTGTACACTAACAATGAAATATTAGAAAAGGAATACAAAAATACAATACCTTTTAAAATTGCACCACAAAAAATCAAATACCTGATAATACACCTGACTAAGGAGGTAAAAGACTTATATGTTGAGAACTATAAAACACTAATCAAGGAAATTAAAGAGGATGTAAAGAAATGGAAAGACATTCCATGCTCCTGGGTTGGAAAAATTAATATCGTAAAAATGGCCATACCTCCCAAAGCAATCTACAGATTCAATGCAATCCCTATCAAATTATCCATGACATTTTTCACAGAACTATAAAAAATAATCCAAAAATTTATGTGCAACCACAAAAGACCCAGACAATTCTGAGGAAAAAAAACAAGCAGGAAGCGTAACTCTCCCAGACTTCAGGCAATATTACAAAGCCACAGTCATCAAGACAATGTGGTACTGGTACCAAAACAGACAGACAGACCAATGGAACAGAAGAGAGAACCCAGAAATAAACCCAGACAACACCTATGGTCAATTAAGTTTTGACAAAGGAGGCAAGAACATAAAATGGGAAAAAGACAGTCATTTCAGCAAGCATTGCTGGGAAATCTGGACAGCTGCATGCAAATCAGTGAAACTAGAACACGCCCTCACACCATGCACAAAAATAAACTCAAAATGACTTGAAGACTTAAACATAAGACAAGACACCCTCAAACTCCTGGAAGAGAACATAGGCAAAACATTCTCTGACATCAACCTTATGAATATTTTCTCAGGTCAGTCTCCCAAAGCAACAGAAATAAAAGCAAAAATAAACCAATAGGACCTAATCAAACTGACAAGCTTTTGCACAGCAAAGAAACCAAAAAGAAAACAAAAAGACAACCTACAGAATGGGAGAAAATAGTTTCCAATGATGCAACTGACAAGGGCTTAATCTCTAAAATATGCAAATAACTTATACAACTCACCAGCAAAAAAGCCAATCAACCCAATTGAAAAATGGCCAAAAGTCCTGAATAGACATTTCTCCAAGGAAGATGTACAGATGGCCAACAAGCACATGAAACAATGCTCAGTAGCACTGATTATTAGAGAAATGCAAATCAAAACTACCATGAGATACCACCTCCCACCAGTCAGAATGGCCATCATTAATACATCCACAAATAACAAGTGCTGGAGGGGGTGTGGAGAAAAGGGAACCCTCCTGCACTGTTGGTGGGAATGTAAGCTGGTACAACCGCTGTGGAGAACAGTATGGAAGTTCCTCAGAAAACTAAATATAGAACTACCATATGACCCAACAATCCCACTCTTGGGCATATATCCGGAAAAAACCTTCCTTAAAAAAGACACATGCCCCTGCATGTTCATTGCAGCTCTATTCACAATAGCGAAGACATGGAAACAACCCAAATGTCCATCACAGATGATTGGATTAGGAAGATGTGGTATATATACACAGTGGAATACTACTCAGCCATAAATAAAGAACAAAATACTGCCATTGGCAGCAACATGGATGGAAGTAGAGACTCTCATCCTGAGTGAAGTAAGTCAGAAAGAGAAAGACAAATACCATATGATATCACTTATATCTGGAATCTAATATGGGACACAAATGAACCTTTCCACAGAAAAGAAAATCATGGACTTGGAGAATAACTTGTGGTTGCCCAGGGGAGGGGGAGGGAATGAGGTGCTTGGGGAGCTTGGGGTTAATAGATACAGACTATTGCCTTTGGAATGGATTAACAATGAGATCCTGCTATGTAGCACTGGAACTATGTCTAGTCACTTATGATGGAGCATGATAATGTGCAAAAATAGAATGTGTACATGTATGTGTAACTGAGTCACCATGCTCTACAGTAGAAAAAAATGTATATTGCGGAAATAACAATTGATCACAATTTAAAAATAAAAAGAAGAGAAAAGAAAAGAAAAAAGAAAAGAAAAATTGAAAAAAAAGAAAAGAATGCTGCTACAAACATAGGGATACTGGTGATACCATTTTTTAAATTATTCAAGTGAATTCCATACAATACTAAGTAGCCACCTTATTGAATTGCCGTGAAACCATTTTCAGGGGCCATTAATTGATCCCAATAGACACCTATTAGCTTCTTAAAACAGAAGACCATACTGAAATGGAGAAAGGAAGGTTGCTAATTATAGAACTAGTTTATGCAATGCGAAGTGAGGTCTTTGGATTTTGGCCTACTGATTCTGATTCCTTCTCTTGCCATCTTGACTGAAAAGCTGTAAGAAATAAGTGATGGTTACACATTTTAAACTGACTTTGGGGGAGTTCCTGTTGTGGCACAGTGGAAGCAAATCCAACTAGTATCCATGAGGATGGCTGTTCAATCCCTGGCCTTGCTCAGTGAGTGGGTCAGCAATCCAGCATGGCCGTGAGTTGTGGTGTAAATCACAGACGAGGCTCGGATCCCACGTTCCTGTGCCTGTGGCATAGGCTGGCAAATGTGGCTCTGATTCTCGACTCCTAGCCTGGGAACTTCTGTATCCTGCGGGTGTGGCCCTAAAAAGAAAAGCAGACTAAACTGACCTCTGGGTTGAAACTTCGGATCATTTTATCATTTATTTCAGGCACTGATACCCATTTGGTATTGTTGCCCAGTGAAAATTTTATAAAATAATATCAAAAGACAAGGAATGGCAACACAAGGGATAAGTCTGTTTCTTGGATATAGCAGATGTTCTATAAATAGGATCATTTCCTTTCAAAAGGAAACTCAGTAGTTGTCAATAAAAAAAGACTAAACCAGTTGTCATTCTTTAAAATGTTAATCTGCTGTGCAGCATCACCCCATCTAGTAAAACTTTATTTCCTACAGGAGAGAATGCTAAGGTCAGCGGTGACAGCGAAGCAAAGAACCAAAAGAACTCTGAGAACTCCAAGGAGCCTTCTTCCTAAAGCTAATCGAACTGTATTGTGTGCTGAATTATTTCTACTGTATCTTTAGACTAAAGAACTATGAGAGAGTTTTGTTTTGTTTTTGCCAATTTGCATGAGGATTTTGATATATGGTCTTCCATTTCTTTTAATAAAATCATGCAACTCCGTTTAAGAAATATTTGCCATGAAATAAGTGTTTCATCATGTTTTTGTTTTCTAAAATCTTAAAGGTCTACTCCATGATCCCCATTATTCATATCCTTGGAATAAATTACTACAATCAGACCACATAGGGAGAAAAGTTAGCTCCTGATTACAAAAGGAATCAGTCCAAGAGGTAAAGTATTAATCAATGTTACTTCTTAACAACCCCATTTTCCTCGTTAGAATGCACACTCCCATCAGGCTAAGTTAAAACAGCATTTCCATCAGTCACTCGCTCCTGTACTATTAGGTTTCTGCTGAAGTCTAGGGTCCCTGATGGTTAATGTAAGTGGCTAACCTTACACCCATCTCCAGTATCCCCTTGATAGCTTTATCTAGCTGTTATAATTTGTCATTGTCAAGCCATTAGGCCTTTGGCTTTGGTCTTATTTTTCCTGCAGGTGTCAAAAATGCAAAACCACAATTTATAAAACACAAGATGACAGAATCCCATTTGCACTGGTTTTGAAATGCCAAAAGGTAACTTTATTGAAAATATTACACACAACCTTCTCTCCAAACTAGTTGCATGAGTTCCAGGGTGGTCTGAAGAGTTGATTCAAAAATAAATGCCACCGCAGCGACTTACAGTTCTTCAGGCCAAACATCCAGATGTGTCAATAATCTGCGTAAATTAGAAACAGATGTAAGAACTTGTTGAAAAATAAATATAATAGAATTATTTCCTTTCGCCTCCTTATGCTTTCACACACTTAAATTTATTCCTTCCACATTTTTTTTTTAATTGGTTCCGATTTGAAAACAAAAATCATTTCTGGTTTTTAGGACAGGGGTGTAGCCATGTCTAAGGTTCTCTAGAAAAAGAAAATAACCATCAATTTGGTGCCTAGTTTCATGCCCAGTGGAGCTAAACCAAGCACAGAAGCTCTCTGGAGTTAGTTGGTGATCCACAATCCAGCCAAGTCTTCAGGGATATATTCTAGATTATTATTGCCATGTCAAGTAATTGCCATCATGAAGCCCACTCCTTGTTTCCTTAAGGTGACCCCAGTTATAGGACGAAACAAACATTTCAAACATGGTAGAATTACCAACAACTTCTACTTACCTTCGTTTGATGTAATAATTTGTTGTTAGAGTTACAAAAAGATTTTTGAGGTTTAAACTTTTTTTTTTTAAGAGGTGAACTTGCTACTGAGATCCCATTAGGATATGCTGGGTGGGGGTGAGGGACTCGCGTGTACCCATCAGGAGTTTTGTGAGAAGAGACAGATGGTTGTTGGTGGAGAAAGGGTTGCAAGAGAGATATCAGAGGCTTGCATTGCCTCAGAACATAAAAACCACAACCAACTGCACAGAGTTGTTTATTACACCATTGACATCTATTAGAAAAGTTCTAGTGTCTACGGAGTTCTATTTTGGAACCCCCAGGGCTACTTTGTCTCAATCATGTGGGATCCAGGGAGGCAGATTCCGCCATTTATAAGCTCTCCGAAAAATAGCTTTGAACAAAACGATCCAGCTCCACATTCACCTCCTAACTACTAAACACCATTCAAAATAATAACAGTAACAATAACAACAATAATAATCACCTTCTTGCAGGAAGTATAGAATTCTGCGATCCATCAAGTATCAATATTCAATTCTTCAGGGACTTGAGAATTTTCTGTAACTATTGGCCCCCAAAATTCAGACATACCTGGATGTAATGAAATGTTATGCAGTGTCCAAGACTAAACAAAAACCAACATTTGCAGTTTGGCTTCTGAAAAAGCTGACCCTGGCTAAAGCAATAAAATGAACATGGTTTGCCTTCGGTGTTGTTAATCTATGGCTCTCTCTCACTCCAAAAGCAAAGACGACTACCCAATGATCATTCTCCCCTTTTCCTTATTAGCATAACTACTGGGAGAGGGAGGCAGATGCCCAGTTCAGAAAACTGCCTTTCTTGGGCCCTTTGCAGATAGGCATGTTATTAAGTAGAAAGCTTACTTTGGGGAAAGCTCTTTAAAGGGGACTTTCTCAAAGATCCAACCCCTTTGCTTAGTCCCTTTCTCCTCTTTTTTCCTACCGGAGTCATGGATGTGATTGCTGGAGCTCCAACAACCATTTTGTAAGCCTGAGGATGAGAGCAGCCATCAGGGAGCTGTCATAAAGCAGAACAGCTTGCATACCTCTGGATAAATAAGATAAATGAAAACCCTCATCCCATGGAGGACACCATATCACACTTCCTGTTAGCAGCTGCAGAATGTAATTTCTGATATATGGTTTGAGAAGTTTCTGTCCCAAAGCCTGTCTGGGTTCCCCCCGAGCCAGTCACCTGCCAGTCTATCACCCATCTCTACCTTTCAGGAAATTATTATGTATTTTCCCTCTGTGCCTCAGGTCTTGTCTCTGCCAAACTCTTCTCTATGAAAGAAAAAGAAATTGCTTTCATCCTCTCAAAGATGACTTTGGTTCTTTCACTATTTTTTATTTATCTTGGAAGGTATTTATAAGCCACCTCCTCTTCAAAAGAGTTACATAAGACGGTTTATCACCTAGCTAATCTGATTACTTAAAACGGGTTGTTGAGCTGATAGAAGAAGTCGTGGTAGAAAATAAAGGAAAAGGAAAAATATTGAGACTGTTGTCTTATGCCAATGATAGCTAAAGAAATATAAATAGAATTCTTTCCTATCCAAGTAAGCTTACATAAACAAATAAGCAATTTTTCAGAGTTTAGGAAGAAAAAAAAAAAGCAGTTCTTGAGGATGATTTAACTAGTGTGGGATTAAATAACCACAGCAAATTTAAAAAACCGTTGACTTCTTTCAAGGTGAAAACACAGCAAAATAAAATAACTTTATAAACCTTTGCCTCCAAAACATGGTTTTCTTCTTTGAAAATCCATTCCTTGCTGAAGTGGGCTCTTCATTTGCTCTGTTTACTGTTATCATACTCTCCACCAGTTGGATGAAAGGCAATTGCCAGCATATGAAACAGTTTGGGTTAAGCCTCACTGCTCAGGGCTGTTTCACAATGACCCCATCTGAAAGGCTGGGTACAAAGCAGCCCTCTTTCTGAGTCTCTCCCACCATCTTTTTTTTTTTTTTTTTTTTTTGCTTTATAGGGCCACACCCACGGCATATGGAAGTTCCCAGACTATGGATCCAATCAGAGCTACACCTGCCAGCCTACACCACTGCCACCCCAGATCTGAGCCAAGTTTGCAACCTACACCAGAGCTCATGGCAACGCCGGATCCCCAATCCATTGAGTAAGGCCAGGGATCGAACCCACATCCTCATAGATACTAGCGGATTCATTTCCATTATGCCACAACGGGAACGCCCCACAATCTTTTTTTCAAAGACAGTTTACACCTATCTTCTGCACCAAATCCTGCTGAGAGGGAAACAGAAGCATCACCTTTCTGCAACTTCTTCCTTAAAGCTATTCTCTGCTTATCCTCTTGGCCTGGTTAAAGCTTAAGCCACCTGGAGGACTGGGTTCCAATGCTTCCTATTTCCCTTTCAACTCTGTAAACTGGAGTTCTGTTTCTAATGTCCTGCACATTCACCCTTCTGCTGTCCTACTGGGAACCAATAATCTAGGGAGGAAATGCATGGAGGAGAGTTGGGCGGGGGTGGGGGTGGGGGTGTCAGAGAAAGCAAGGGAAAAAAACTGAAAAACAAATTAGTTGCTATTGAGTCAGAAGGACTGCCTCCAAAAAGGTATGACTCACTGCACAGTGATACCGTCTTCCTAAGAAGCAAAGGCAGATGGCCAAATACACACCTGCCCACAGGTAAGGAATTTAATTATTCCCAAGACTGTAGATATCATGAATTTCACATGCAAAGCCACAGCCTTGATTGGGCGCACTTGCATGGCAACAATCTCAAGAGTTCCATCCTGCTCCACCTCTCAGCTATCATTTCACAAAGTGTTTGTTTTCTCCACACCCTCTCCAGCATTCGTTATTTGTAGACTTTTTCGTGATGTCCATTCTGACTGGTGGCAGGTGATACCTCTTTGTAGTTTTGATTTGCATTTCTCTAATAATTAGTGATGTTGAGCATCTTTTCATGTGCCTGTTGGCCACCTGTAGGTCTTCTTTGGAGAAATGTCTATTTAGGTCTTTTGCCCACTTCTTGATTGGTATGTTTGTCTAATACTGTGCTGTATGAACTGTTTGTGTGTGTGTGTGTGTGTGTGTGTGTGTGTGTATGTGTGTGTGTGTGTGTTTGTTTTTACTGCCACACATGTAGCATATGGAAATTCTCAGGCTAGTGGTAGAATCAGAGCTGCTGCTGAGGCCTACACCACAGCCAAGGCAATGCTGGATCTGAGCCACATCTGCAAACTACACCACCGCGTGTGGCAATGCCAGACCCTCAACCCACTGAATGAGATCAGGGATCAAACCCACATCCTAACAGAGACAATGTCAGGTCATTAACCTGCTGAGCCACAAGGGAAACTCCTATATTTGGGAAATTAGCCCCATGCTGATCACATTATTTACAAATATTTTCTCCCATTCCAGACAATTTCTGGAGCCAGATTGCTTAGAGTTGAATCCCACCTCCTCTATTAACTGTGACTTTGCATAAGTTACTTAATCTTTCTGCCTCATTTCTTCATCTGTAAAATGAGGATACTAGCATATTTTATCAGTTTGAGGAAGGACACTTTAAAATCTTTGATATCAGGATGTGTCTTACAATTGGGGTTAGTAGATGCAAACTATTGCATTTGGAGTGGATAAGCAATGAGATCCTGCTGTAGAGCACAGGGAACTATATCTAGTCACTTGTGATGGAACATGATGGAGGATCATGTGAGAAAAAGAATGTATATAAATGTATAACGGGGTCACTTTGCTATACAGCAGAAATTAACAGAACATTATAAATCAACTATAATACAAAATTTTAAAAAAATCTTTGATATCAGGATGTGTCTTACCATTGATGGCACTTGAGATCTGATGAAATAAGCTAGCAACAGCTTTTATGATGGCAGTGAGGATTAAATCAGTTACAGCATACAATATTTGACACACTGAGCTTGCAATAAATGCTAGCCAATAATTACTATCCTTTTCACTATTTGGGCCTCACCAAGTCATGTTCCCTTCAAACATGCCTATTCCCCTATATTCCTTATCTCTTTTAATGCCAGTCACGCAAGCCAGAAATATGGAAATCATCACTGAGTCTTTTTTCAACCTAACCCTCTACATAAAATCAGTTAATAAGTTACTTTCATTTTACAGTGTAGATTCCCTCACTTTGTCTCTTCTTGCCATGCCCACTGACACTCTGGCCATCATCTTGGACCTGGAACATGGAGCCTCTAATCAAAGCTCTGCCTGGCCTTTGGACCATACCAGCGTCATCTTTCTAACATGGAAATGGGATCAGAGCCTTCCCTGTGGCCAACTTTTCAGTGGCTCCCCACCCCCGCACGATGAAGTCCAAACTCCTTGAAGTCCTGAGTTGTGAGGCTGGCCTCCAGATCTTGGTCAGCCTCCCTTCTCCCACAACTCCCCACTCCCCATTTTCACAGGTCACGTGCCACGGAAACGTGCCACTGATGAATGTTTCTGGGTTCTTCCCGCTGCCTGCAACAGCCTTTCGCCTTTGATCTGCCTTATCCTCATCCTTCAAAACTCAGAAAGTTGTGATGATCTTTCTCCTGTCTCCCCTCCCTGCTAGATACTTACCGATGCCCCTCTTGGTGGTCCCCTCTCTATTACCCTTCTTCCTCTCATCTTTTCTGTAACGCTTAATCTGTTTATCCCCTCTAGTTGACAGTGAATGGGTTTTTATTGTTTGTTGGTTTGTTTTTCCTTTTTAGGGCCACATCCTCAGTATATGGCAGTTCTCAGGCTAAGGGCTGAATCGGAGCTGCAGCTGCCCCGCCTACACCACAGCCACAGCAATGCCAGATCTGAGCCATGTCTGCAACCTACATCATAGCGCAGAGCCACGCCAGATCCTTAACCCACTGAGCAAGGCCAGGGGTTGAACCCGCATCCTCATGGATACTAGTCGGATTCATTACTGCTGAGCTACAATGAGAACTCCCAACAGTGAGTGTTTTTAAGATTGCATTTCGGGAGTTCCCATTATGGCACGGTGGTTAACAAATCTGACTAGGAACCATGAGGTTGCGGGTTCGGTCCCTGCCCTTGCTCAGTGGGTTAACGATCCGGCGTTGCTGTGAGCTGTGGTGTAGGTTGCAGATGCAGCTCGGATCCTGCGTTTCTGTGGCTCTGGCGTAGGCTGGCAGCTACAGCTCCGATGCGACCCCTAGCCTGGGAACATCCATATGCCGCGGGAGCGGCCCAAGAAATGGCAAAAAAAAAGACAAAAAAAAAAAAAAAGATTACATTTCGTTAACACTTAGCCTTTTCCTTGCACATAGTAGATGATCAGTACATAATTGTTAAATGAATGAAGAAATAAGTGTAAGAGTGTGCATGCCACTGTGTATGACAATATATTGAGAAGAATATTTTGGGGAAAGAATTAAGAGCAAGGATACCATAGAGAAAAATCCAATTAAATCCTTCTCATTAGCTGCAAAAATCAGCTCTTTTTCCCGAAACATGCCTTTTTCTTGTTTCCTTTTCCTAGAAAGGGCCAGTACTCTGGTAAACAATGCAAGTTCTAATGCTTTCAGGCCAGGGTCCTGAAGTCCTTTTTTCAAATATTGACACCAGAACTCTGTACGGGCACCTGATAAATGGATATTGTTCTTATTTCTACTGTAAGACAATATCCTTTAATGCACTGCCCTGTTTTATTAAAAAGGCAACAAATTGTCAAAATGCTGTTAGGAATAAAAATTGCATATGTGGTAAGAATAAACCAATGGAAAATGTGGACAAACACCAAACCTCAAGTGCATTCTCTGACTTAGATGGCTTTTTAAATGACTGGCACTTACTGTGAAAGGCATGTTGCAGAAGCACTTTCATAGACATTCAACCAAATACCAACCCCCACCCTGACCCCTTTGTATGCTCACCAGTCAAATCCTGTGTTAATATGACAAAAACAGCACACCAGGAAAGTTCATTTGTTAGTTGCACTCGGGGATTTTGTGTGTGTGTGTGTGTGTGTGTGTGTGTGTGTGTGTGTGTGTAGTGTAGAAGACACACAAAGGGCAATCATTGTTTGACCTCCTTCTACCCAGATTTTACCACAATGCAGTTCAGTTAAAAGGTTGGTCCAACAAACATGCTGGACCATAGTCTCCTCACCCAAGGCTTGCTTAGCACTTACTGGCCAAAGGTCATTAGAGAAAGTGCCAAGAGGTTCAAATTATTGACACTTTCCTTGCACAAGCCAAAGAACCCAGATGCAGAAACAGCAAGTCATGACAGGAAATCACATCCAACTTTTAGAAAGAGGCAAAAGCATAATATACCTTGATCGCTTTAGGGGGGAAGAAAGATGACAACTAACACATCTTGCCAAACGGGTCTTATCAGACTTTCGCCGTGTGCAGGTATTCTTTGGTTGTTGTTGCTGTTTTTGGCTACTGCGTGCAGAAATTCCTGGGCCAGGAACTGAACCTGTGCCACAACAGTGACAAAGCTGGACCACCAGGGAACTCCTGAGTATATATTCTTTTAAGTGAGAACAAGGCAGTGACTGGTAAGGGAGTGGCAGTAGTTGTACACTGGGTTCTTAGGCGAAGATGGATATTTAACCCACATAGGAACCATGTGAAATGTATATATTGTTTCCTATGATCATCTTTCCAACTTTGTGTCTTATCTCAGGGTCCCACAGCAGGGGAGATGGTGAAATGAAAGCCTCCTTCTGGTACCGTCCTCCAGGCCCATGCCTCAGAGCTGCGTTCTCAGCAAAGCAATGCATTGCCTCTGGCAGTCTCAGCACTAAGGATCCCCACCCTCTGGAAAGAATCCAAGACAGAACCACCTCCCCACAAATCCCATTTTGCAGTAAATTATGCCCTACTTATTGTACTTTAAGTTGTAATGATTGCATTAGAGATGGAAGATTCCATTTACACTCAATGCAATGCTCATCATTAAGGGAATAAAAAAGGTTTTCCCTTCACAAAAAGTTATTGAGTCAGATTCTGGAACATTGCTGGGCCTCACTAACATTTTCCATTCTCTCCCCATTCCGACGTATCGGAGAGGGACCCTTTCCCACCTGCTGAAATTGAGTATGACTATTTGATCTGTTTTGGCCAAGGAGGTGTAAAGTGGAAATGATGCCTATCACTTCTGAGCAGAAGCTTCTAGAGTCCAGATGAGAGTCTCGGCACTCACCTCCCTGGCCACAGGGACCACGGACACAAATACTGAGACGCAAGGGCCCTAAGATCAAAGGGCCTGGAAAGTTGGGCCACCACTTAGAGAGTTACCTGAACCTAAAGTGAACTTGGTGTGACAAAGAAATGTTGTATAGTTGTCCCCATAGCATAACCTAACCTATGGGAATAACACAGTAACTTTGGACCTCAGACAGCAGAATTTGCTCTTGCTGCCTCTATACTAGTCACCAGCAAGATGCCAAAGCTTTTAAGGGTATTTAATTCCCAGAGAGAAACTAATATTTTATTTCACCTAATAAAAATCAGAATCTAGTATCTCCATTAAAATTGGGTCACTAAAATACAGCAAAATCCCTTGCCATAGTTCATAATTTTCACTCCAACTAATGTTCTATATGCTGTGACAAGAATATCAAACTGTTGTCTAGTGTGATTATAAGTATGAAGCAAGTTTAAGGTTATAATTAAATCACAGTGCTTCCTCAAATTATCAATGTGGCCTCTGAATCATGAAAACCAACTCTAAGAGCTTATGCAGAGAGTTCCCATCGTGGCTCAGTGGTTAACAAACCCAGCTAGTATCCATGAAAACATGGGTTCAATCCCTGGCCTTGCTCAGTGGGTTGAGGCTGAACCCCTAAAAAAAGACAAAAGACAAAAAAAATAGTACATTAAAATAAAGAATGTATGAAAAATGCAACAAATTATTTGAAATCTTTCATAATATTCCAAGAATCTGAAGAATATTTTCTATCTACAAATGTGAAAAGTGGGTTATGTTGATATTTTGTGTGCTTCTATGGCCCCAGATAAAATTACGACATCTGAAAAGAGTTGTAATAGATATTAAAATTTTAGAGAGTTCTCTTGTAGCTCAGTGGATTAAGGACCTGGCATTGTCACTGCTGTGGCTCAGGTGGCTGCAGTGATGTGGGTTTGATTCCTGGCCCGGGAACTTCCACAGTCGGAGGTGAGGTGGTGCCAAAAAAAAGTATTAAAATTTTAAGCCCCTGCAAAAAAATTATTTCAGAAAATTCCTTATCTTTGATAATTTGGAACCTAAGCAGATGTTCATCCAAAGATCACACAAATAGGGGAGTTCCCATTGTGACTCAGCAGTAACAAACCTGATTAATATCCATGAGGATGCGAGTTCAATCCCTGGCCCCACTCAGTGATGAAGGGATTAAGGATCCGGTGTTGCCGTGAGCTGTGGTGCAGGTCACAGACCCTCCATGGATGTGGCATTGCTGTGGCTGTGGTGTAGGCCAGTAAGTGCAGCTCCCATTCAACCCCTAGCCTGGGAACTTCCATATGCCACAGGGGCAGCCCTAAAAAGAAAAAAAAAGAGAGAGAGAAGTGAGCCACAGACCCTCACCTAGAGTTTAATTGCTCCTCTGTCCTATCCAAACCCACCACCAGGATATCCAAATAACCGGAGTAGAGAGAATAGAGTAAGCATTGCGTAGATATTGCCCCACTTCAATAATGGCCAACAGTTTGTCAATTCAAAAGATAAACGTCAAGGATGGCTGATAAGGCAGGAATGAAAATCTGGAATGTCAGTTTTACCATAGGAGAGAATTAAAAGAAATATGGAAAACAGTTAAGAAAAGCTCAATAACCACGACCTGCAGGGCATTTAATTCAGGGCCCCCATCTCCACAAGGCTTAATAACCTCACGGGCATCCTGTATTCTTGCATTGAAAAATAACAAGGTTTTCTAATAATGACCCTACCCATCTAGATGAGGTTAAATTCTACTTGGTATATCCCACAAAGGAAGTTCTACAAAATCTGTGTACTATATTTTACAAAGACTTGCATTCGAAAGGGACAGTTGGGGGGGGGTAAATGCATTTGTCCCACGAGGAACAATTCATTTCTCAGTGCTCACTTATGTATTATTACTTCTCACATAGAAAATACACAATCCTGAATGCTTTTGTTTGGATAAAAAAAAAGAAAAGAAAA
Organism: Sus scrofa; assembly: GCF_054392235.1. Taxonomy (NCBI): domain Eukaryota; kingdom Metazoa; phylum Chordata; class Mammalia; order Artiodactyla; family Suidae; genus Sus; species Sus scrofa. Next base: position 52,553,338 of record NC_139393.1, on the reverse strand, counting down.
GAAAACACTGCAGGTTACGTTTTCTAGAGCTAATGCCCAAATTCCACCCACAATTACCAAGCTGGCACATGCTGCAATTTCACGAGCTATGTGCCAATCCGTGTACACATTTGCAGACAAACAATAAAAGCTCTGCTATGGCCTTGAGTTCCCAACCCAGCAAAAACCAATGGAATCACTAAAGAGACTTCCAAGGTGCATACACTCTCCACCATAAGGAAGGCTGGTCGCCATCTCCGTAGGATTTTCCCCAAGTAAATCTGCTTGCCTTATGGTAAGCTGCTTAGATGCATATAAAATGTCAGTTTACATTTCTTGAGCACACACCAGCTGACATATGAGAAGAGCCAACTACAGTTAAAAAGTCTGAACAGGAGTTCCTGCTGTGGCTCAGCAGTAACAAACCCAACTAGTATTCACGAGGACATGAGTTCGATCCCTGGCCTCACTCAGTGGGTTAAGGATCCGGCATAACTGTGGTATAAGTTGCAGATGCGGCTTGGATCTGGCATTGCTATGACTGTGATGCAGGCCAGCAGCTGCAGCTCCGATTAGACTCCTAGCCTGGGAACTTCTATATGCCACTGGAGTGGCCCTAAAAAGACAAAAAAAGAAAAAGTCTGAACAGATCTTGTGTAGTATTGGCGTTAGAATTTATCAACTGAGGACAATATCACATCACAGGATCATTAATATAAAAAGAATATTTTTTTTTAAGTTAGGAATCAATCTTTTTAACTTGTGAATACTGTAAAGAATATCTAAAAAGAAGTGTCTTTTCCAATGGTTCCTGCCCATCCACAACTTTGATTTTTCGTTCTCACAATGACTTTTTATTTTATTTATTTATTTATTATTATTATTATTATTTCTGTCTTTTTGCCATTTCTTGGGCCGCTCTCACGGCATATGGAGGTTCCCAGGCTAGGGGTCTCATCGGAGCTGTAGCTGCCAGCCTACGCCAGAGCCACAGCAACGCAGGATCCAAGCAGAGTCTACAACCTACACCACAGCTCACGGCAACGCCAGATCGTTAACCCACTGAGCAAGGGCAGGGATCGAACCCTGTACCTCAGGGTTCCTAGTCAGATTCGTTAACCACTGCGCCATGATGGGAACTCCCACAATGACTTTTTAGAATGTTTCTCATTAAGCAATGGAACATTGGAGCTATTTTATAACCTCACTGGACAGAAGAAGCCCTGGAGTAAGCTGCAACATAGAAAGCTTTAGACCAGGGATGAGGGATAGGAGGTGAAAATCAGATAAACAGGGAATGAAAGCACAGAGAGACGTGGCAAAAACAAACAAACACAGAGCAGTGGTGTGGGTTTCTTTGATTGTTAAAGAGAAGTTCCGAGAAATTTAAAAATCTGCCTCTCTCCCTCTCAACCTCCATCCAAGTCTCTGAGCTTTATTTTTATTCATTTATTAAAGATCTCTAATATACAAGTATAATTGTTTCTTTGTGTTAGTCGCTAGAGCCTGCGGGTTGTGAGTGGCTGCGGGCTACCGCGTGGCTGCTGGCAAGGGGCTGGCAATGGTTAAGTAAGAGAAAGAGGGTGGCAGGCTTGCACACAAGACCCAGAACATCTAGACACCAGGCAGCTAGAGACAAATCCAGACATGGCGGGGAAAGGGCTAACGGGGAATAAATAAGGACAGAGGGGAGTATTTCTTAAATCAATGTATGAGAAACAATCACCGTGTTTTCACAGCTTAACAAGCACACTGCACGCCCAAACCCATAAAGAGCTAAAGATTTCTTTCAACCCACAGACAATTGTTAGCAACAAATGATGGACATATCTTGGCAGCGCTGGGCATTAGGACATTAGCTTCTTCATATTTGTTTTGTTGCTAAATTCACAACTATGCTTTGGCTTCATGAACAGAGTGGCGCATTATAACTTATTAAAATGGGAAGATCCTATCTTCTGAAGAAGTAGGAAAATTTCAAGTGTTATCACTAAGGGACAGAAATAGAATATGACACACAAGACAAACTCTAAGTTAAAGGAAGATGGTAGAAACAAGTCAAAATATAACCAAAATGACAATAAATGTAAATGAAATCAACTATCCGGTAAAAACACAAAGATTGCCAAATTGCTTGCCTTTTTTTTTTTTTTTTTTTTTAATAGCTGCACCCGAGGCACATGGAAGTTCCCAGGCTAGGAGTCAAAGAGGAGCTGTAGCTGCTGGCCTACACCAGAGCCACAGCAATGCCAGATCCTCAACCCACCAAGCGAGGCCAGGGATAGGCCAGGGATCAAATCTGCATCCTCATGGATCCCTAGCCAGATTTATTTCAGCTGCACCAAGATGGGAATTCCTGCTTGCTTCTTTAAAAGATATGTATTCTTCACAAGAGACACATTTATAAACTATACACATATGGAAAGGTCAAGGTAAAAAGAAGAAAAACTAAATAGATAGATACTAACCAAAATAACAACAGTAACGACAACAATAGGGGCCATGAAATTAACATAAAACAAAACAGACTTTAAAGCAGAAAGTATTATTGAAAATAAAGAGGGTCTTTATTACACAATAATTTTCTGAAACATTAACCAGTGTCATAATAATTCTATATTTGTGTGTACCTAATAACATGGAAATTTATAAAGCAAAAATCAATAATCGTAAAAATTGATCTACCCATCATCATAATAAGAGCTTTCAGTATACCTACCTCATTAATTGACAGATCAAAAAGACAAAAATTTTTAAAGAGATAGATTTCAACAACAAAATCAATGTGCTTGAATTAATAGATACAGAACTCTACCAAAACATTGAAAAAATCAGCATTTTTTTCAAAACATGAGTTCACAAAAATTGACCAAAACTTTGTATAAAACTAGTTTTTACATATTTCAGAAAATAAATATATACTGGCCATGTTCTCAGGCCACATTATAATCAAGTTAGACCTTACACACAAAAATAAACAAGTTAAAGGTGAATGGATAAAGAAGATGTGGTATATGTAAACAATGGAATACTACTCAACCATAAAAAAGAACGAAATTTTGCCATTTGTGCAGCATGGATGACTTCAAGGGTGTTATGCTAAGTGAAATAATTCAGACAAAGACAAGTACTATATGCTGTCACTTACATGTGGAATCTAAAAAATACAACAAACTAGTGAATAAAACAAAAAGAAGCAAACTCACAAATACAGAGAACAAGCTAGTGGTTACCAGTGGGAAGAGGGCAGAGGGAGGGGCAATACAGGGGTAGGAGATTTTTTAAAGGGTCATTATGGGGTTATATGAAGTCATGGGTGTGGAATTTTTGAAAGTCGTAAAGCACTATAGTATTTAAAGAATTTTCGGGAGTTCCCGTCGTGGCGCAGTGGTTAACGAATCCGACTAGGAACCATGAGGTTGCGGGTTCGATCCCTGCCCTTGCTCAGTGGGTTGACGATCTGGCATTGCCGTGAGCTGTGGTGTAGGTTGCAGACGCGGCTCAGATCCCACGTTGCTGTGGCTCTGGCGTAGGCCGGTGGCTACAGCTCCGATTCAACCCCTAGCCTGGGAACCTCCATATGCCGCGGGAGTGGCCCAAGAAATAGCAACAACAACAACAACAAAAAAAAGACAAAAGAAAAAGTCAAAAAGACAAAAATAAAAAAAATAAATAAAAAAATAAAAAATTTTCATTCCATGAAAAAATAAGAAAAATAACCAAGCGAGTTAAAAATCCATGCAATCAGAAATTCAGAAACATTAATTAATTCATAGGATTCAAAAGAAATTATATTGGGAATTTTTACAATACTTGGAATGAATATATATATATATATATGTATTAAGTATTATACATATTTTCAGGGCCATATATAAATATATATATTTTTTAGGGCCAACATATATATTAAGCATTGTGATACATATATATATATATATGTTTTTTTTAGGGCTATACCTGTGACATATGGAAGTTCCCAGACTAGAGGTCAAATCTGAGCTGCAGTCGCTGGCCTGAACCACATTCACAGCAACACAGGATCCAAGCCATGTCTGGGACCTACACAATGGGTTACTGCTGAGCCACAATGGGAACTCTTAAAGGAGAGTTACATAAACTTGAAGGAGAAATACATAGACTTAAAATACTTTCAATATAACAGGAAGAAAAGCGAAAAAGAAGTGAGCTTTAAGAAATTTTGCACCAATTTGAGAGAATACTATTAGCTTCATCCACGCTCCAGACTCCCTTCCCCTGATCCAGACCTCCAGGAAGAGGGTTCTGTCACCCAAGAGACTCGGCAGCAGAAATTGATGACATACCGTGTCTCGTGGCAGGGAAACGCAGCCTGGCCTTGAAGTCACACTCCAAAGGTTTCCTTACTCTGGGAAAGAAGAAAAAAAGAGGGAAAACTAGGAAGGATTTTTTTAAAAAACAATGTTAATAGGCCGAGAACTGGGAAAATGATTTTTCTTTGATCTCTAACTGAACTACCATCAATCTCCACCAGAGTCACCCAAGCATAACCCTCCAGTTTATAATTTTGGGGCTAGTAGGTAAAAAAAAAAAAAGTAATGAATTGTATGTCACCTCAGTCCCAACTAAACTACCATCGCCTCTGCTGCCCCGTCCATTTAAAGTCTGGATTTGCTAAGAAATGCGTCTTGGGAAAAATCATGTGAATTGTTCCATTTTCCCACATTTAATTTTCTCAAGATTAAAACTATGATCCCCTTGCTCAAATATTTTCCGGCGAGGATGAGATGACACAAATTATACAGCACACAAAGGGTCAGCAATGATTAGTTCACAGTTAAGTGTCTGACTCTGAGAGACATCTGATCAAGTAAATATCTAGACAATACTTATCAACCTGGATTTGAGGTTTTAGGGTACAGAGGGGATATGGGGTGAAATCGGAGGGGAAAGAAATGAGAGTCAGCAAGGCAAACTTCAACAATGCCCAGAAGAGCACTGTCCAGGATTTGCCTCGTCTGGTAGTAACAGCTACAGGACTCCAGCCTGGACTGCAGGGATCAGGCCAACCAACCACAGGCCTCCTCATCACAGGCAGTATTTTTTTTTTTTTTTGGTCTTTTTTTTTTTTTTTTTTTTTTTTTGCCTTTTCTAGGGCCACACCCACGGCGTATGGAGGTTCCCAGGCTAGGGGTCGAATCGGAGCTGTAACCACCGGCCTACACCAGAGCCACAGCCATGCGGGATCCAAGCCGCGTCTGCAACCTACACCACAGCTCTCGGCAACACTGGATCTTTAACCCACTGAGCAAGGCCAGGGATCGAACCTACAACTTCATGACTCCTAGTCGGATTCATTAACCACTGTGCCACGACGGGAACTCCACAGGCAGTATTTTTGATAGAGAACTGAAGGGCTCCAACCGTCCCTCAACACGCATCAAAAGGTAGAGAAATCTAAGAGTAGCAATCGGGCCTTGGGTCCAAGCAGACCCTGCTAAGGTAGAGATACTCTGAAAACATGTCAGAGGTAAATGGTTGTGTTGCTGCTCATCGGAAAGAGGAAGAAACATCCCAGCTAAGTTTCAAGGTGAAGCGTAGTAGGAATATCATCCAGTATATGAGTTTGGACTTTGGACCTAGGTTAAAATCTCTACTTTTAATTCAAGTTGGGTAATCTCAGGCAAATTATTCATGGGGTTTTTTTGTTTGTTTGTTTTTCTTTTTAGAGCCACACCTGTGGCATATGGACGTTCTTAAGCTACGGGTCAAATCGGAGCTGCAGTTGCAGGTTAACTCCACAGCCATGGCAACACTGGATCCAAGCAGCATCAGCAACCTATGCCGCAGCTTGCGGCAACACCTGGTCCTTAACACACTGAGCAAGGCCAAGAATCGAACCAGCATCCTAATGGATCCTAGTTGCGTTCTTCACCCACTGAGCCACAAGAGGACCTCCCAAGTTATTTATGTTTTTTGAGGCTGTTCCCTTATGTCCAAAATAGAGGTGAAAAATGCCTACCTCGCTGGCTGAGGTGTGGTTTCACGAGCACAGTACAAGACATGCTAAGCATTGGACAAGTAGCAGCAATTATTCGCAAAAGGAAAAAGTAGGTCTGGAGCCTGGCTGAGGAGGACAGATCTGAATAGGGAGCCAGTGCAGGAGAGGTGGCGGCCCCTGAAAACATCATAAACATTCAGGTCTCCACTGAGAAGCGGTGAGGAAGTGGAGGAGGCGGGCAGAGGAGTGGGACACAAAGGACTTATTTCTCTCCCTTTCCTGTGGCATCTCAGACCACTAGGCTCAGGAGCAAGAGAACTCCATTCAGAGTAATGGCAATTCAGACCCAGGAAGATCGAACGGTGTAGGCTGCTGGGTAAGTAACTAGTCAAATAGCCTGAGCCTGTTTTCAGCCTTGGCTGCCGGTGAAAAGCAAATTGCTTCCCATGACATACCTCATATTTCCCAAGCGGGACCTACCTCCTGAACACTGAACATAAATTCCAGATGAAAGCAGCGCACCGGTTTCGCAGTAATGTAACTTTCCCAAACACAGCGCACACAGATTTATAGTAACGTTGGGCAGCCATGCAAAAGGTTGCATTGTGTTCAGTAGCATTGCTTCTAATTTCTGGAGGATTGGGGGGTGAGGACCTTTGAAGTGGGAGCTTGAATCATGCATCTGTAAATTCCTCATTTTCCACAGTTATTAAAACAGCCGTCGGTGCCAGGGTATGCCATTGTTCATTCACTCCTTTGGCACGTCAGCATGGGGGCGGATGCCAACCACACAGCAGCCACAGAGGCACAGACAAACAGGAGGTGAGGCGGGCAGGCGTCGTGGAGGCTAGAATCTGCGCGCCGAAGGGACATATGTTTGACTCCAGCCATACTGTCACTGCTCAGAAGTCCTTTAACCCCTTGTGTGTGTAGGTTGGACGAGCTCCATGAGCTTTCGCAGCAACATGGGTGGACCCGGAGATTCTCAGAGTAAGTGAAGTCAGTCGGACAAAGACAAATGCCCCATGAGATCACTTATATGTGGAATCTTAAAAAGTGACACAAATGAACTTATCTACAAAACAGAAACAGACTCACAGACATAGAAACTATATTTATGGTTACCAAAGGACAAAACCGGGGAGAAGGGAGGGATAAATTAGGAGTTTAGGATGAACAGATACACATGACTCGATATAAAATAAGTAGACAAGAACCTATTGTATAGATTGTATATCACAGGGAACTTAATATCCTTATAATAATATATAAGGGAAAATAATTTTAAAAAGAACATATATAGGAGTTCCCGTCGTGGCGCAGTAGGTAACAAATCCAACTAGGAACCATGAGGTTGGGGGTTCGATCCCTGGTGGGTTAAGGATCCGGCGTTGCCATGAGCTGTGGTGTAGGTTGCAGACGCAGCTCGGATCCCGTGTTGCTATGGCTCTGGCGTAGGCCGGCGGCTTCAGCTCTGATTGGACCCCTAGCCTGGGAACCTCCACATGCCACGGGAGCAGCCCAAGGAATGGTAAAAAGACAAAAACAAACAAACAAACAAACAAAAAAATATATATATATAAATAACTGAATTGCTTTGCTGTACACCTCAAACTAACACAGCATTGTGAATCAACTATATTTAAAGTAAAAAGAGAGAGAGAGAAAACAAACCACAAGGACCTACTGTATAGCACAAGAAACTATATTCAATATCTTGCAATAACCTTAATGGAAAAGAATCTGAAAAAGAATATATATTTATAAACTGAATCGTTTTGCTAGACCTGAAACTAACATGATGAAACTAACACGACATTGTAAATCAACTATACTTCAATAAGTAAAAGAATAAAAAAGAAAAGATCCCCCTGAGCTATGTAAGAGAACACGAGTTCATTGAGAGAAGACTTTCGTCATCCAGTAAGGGTTCGATTTTTAGAAATAATAAAAGCACTCTGCACACTAAGATTGTGCAAACACTTTACCTTCCTCACCCAGTATTTTTGACCTGGCCACCTTCCACGGATCCAGGAGAGAGAACCCATCAGGATCTCCCCACGTCATAGTCAGAAGATATAGTTATTGTTTAGGGGATCAGCCCTGGCTGAAAAATGTGTTAGAACCACAACAACACGTTTGCCTTATTTAGTTCTCTTCGGAACAGAATACGCGGTGTATAAAGTACTTTGTTCCTCCAGGCCCCAGACTGCCACTGCTCTTTATCATAACAATGCTTTAATAGTAACTGCCCCACCAGAGAGTTCAAAAGTCCTCACCTACAGTATCTCCTTTTTCTTCCTATATCCTTATGAAGTAGCTGGAGGAAGCCTATTATGATCTAACATACAAATAAAATGAGAAGGCAAAACACCTCGATATTTAACAGGCATCGCCAGAAACTCGTAAAAGTAATTTTCGGGTGTAGTCTGCAGAATCAGCTTTATTACGTCTGTAGTGGTACCTGCTCACGCCCCACAATCACGCTTTCAGTAGTTTATCTAGGACAAATGTGCCCTGGCCTGAACCCCAGGCATAACTGCGTAGACGCAGCAGCCATGGTAGGAAGGGTCACCAGACATGTTACCCGCCACCAAAACATATCTATGAACAGGCAGAGCAGCCCTTTAAAAAGCCAATCAAAAGACACCTGAACTGTCTAATACAGGGTTACTCGCCATCGGCGCTATCGACGTTTTGGATAAGCCTCTGATGTGGGAGGCCGCCCGGCGCACTTCAGGATGTTTAGCAAGCATCCCTGGCTTCCACCCACTAGATGCCAGTAGCACCTTCCCAGTTGGGATAACCAAAAAACGTCTCTAGACATTCCCGAATGTTCCCTGGGGAAGGAGGAGGAGGAGGCAGGCAAAAGCCATCCACCACTGAGAACTGCTGGCCCAATCAAGCAAAAACAAGTAACAATTGAGCACTGCTCTCAGCCTGGCACTACAGTAACCAGATGCTAGAAGCTAATAAGTCACATGTGCCTGCCTTCCTGAGATGGGAGGCGAAGATGCAGTCAACATAACAAAAAATCATTGGAGGTTGGAAATCAAGAGTCTATGCAAAGAAGGGAAAAGAGGAGGAACAAACAAAGGATAAGGGATTAACGGCTACAAACTACTGTGTAGAAAATAGATTAGTAACAAGGATTCACTGGTATAGCACAGGGAATTAGAGCCACTGTCTTTTTATTATTTTTTTATTTTTATTTATTTACTTATTTTTGTTTTTTTAGGGCCGCACCTGCAGCATATGGAATTTCCCAGGCTAGGGGTCCAATGGGAGGTACAGCTGCTGGCCTGCACCACAGCTACAGCAATGCCAGATCCGAGCTACATCTGTGACCTACACCACAGCTCACAGCAACACTGGATCCTTAACCCACTGAGCAAGGGCAGGGATCAAACCCGCAACCTCAAGGTTCCTAGTCAGATTCATTTCTGCTATGCTACGATAGCAGCTCCTAGAGCCACTAACTTATAACAACCCCAACAGAGTATAATCTCCAAAAATACTGAATGACTGTGCTGTACACCTGAAACCACTATAATATTGTAAATCAACTGTACTTCAACCAAATAATAATAACAATCAAAAAGTCTATGTGAAGGATTTCTGAAATGGGAGAATCCAGTGAATCAGAGCAGACTTCCCATAGGGCGTGGGCTTTGAATTAGACTTTGAAAATGTGTAGACCTTGAAACATTACATGATGAAAGGCTTTAAGGCATTGCTAAAGGGAAAACCTTGAAACAAGGATCTGCCTGCCAAAACAGGCACAAGACAATTTTGTGTGCCCAGATTTTCAACTGGCAGGTGCTAGGGAGTGATCTGCTTGTGGTGGATCGATGTCAACTCTAAGGGGAGTGCCAGTCACTGGTCAAACCTCTGACCGGTCTATTACCTGCATTTGCTTAGAAGATGCAGAGGACAGGCTTTTCAAATTAACTGATGAAAGGAAGCTGGAAGTCACAGTGAGTGGACAGAGGATGGCAAGATCAATCTTCCAAAAGATGTGAAGCACCTGAAGCAATGGACCAAATTTCATAAAATGTTTTTTAACTGTGACAAATGTAAGATCTGTGTCTGGGCCAAAAACAAACAAACAAACAAAAAACCAACTGCAGAAATGGAGTATGGAGGTAACAAAGTGTAACAAAAGCAAACGTAAAAAATGAAAAAGAATTGCAGATTTTGTCAGCGGTATCTTAAATGGAAATCAACTGTAAGATATTAATGCCCCCCCATGCGCTAAAAGCTGTGATGAAATTCTAATTTCCATTAATCAAAGTATAATATCTAGAACGAGGGAGATGACGGTGCCCTTTTGAATATGCATTTAGAAATCCACAGGTTTTGCTGTGTTCGCATCTTTAAAGCCTGTAGACAAACTGGAACATATTCAAAGAATAGCAAGCCCAGTAAGGAAGACGTTTGAAATCAGACCACATGAGAATTTGAATTTTTAATGAGGAGACAAGAAAAACCTGCAAACATGATAAACATTTTTGCCTATTTAGGGACAGAATTAAGACCAGTAGGCAGAAGTTATAAGTAATGAACTGTGGGTGCAAATATGAAAAATAACTTTCCTATGCATGGAGTTGCCCAAAGATGTTCTTCTCAAGAGGGAGTGGGTTACCATCTGAGAATGCTCTCGCAATATAAGCAACAGGACCACTGAACCCAAAACACAATTATCTCTATAAACCTCCATTTCTTCTACCTATAATTAGAGGTAAGAAGAAAGGGTTTTATGAGATAATAAAAGGCAAGAGACTGGCATATAGAAAGTACCTTAATCAATTGCATACATTACTTTTCATGTGTCTTCTATAACCCATTCCCCAACCCTCAACCAGAAAGCTGCAGGTAGACCAACAAATGAATGGAGTTTCCAATATCTTTAACTATTGTTGGAAGGAGAATCAGGATCTAAAACATGTGGTTATGGGAATTACATACCTAGAACTCCAGCTTCTTAATTACAAGGGTTAAGAAAGAGGTGACGTGGCATTTACTGCTTTCAGAATATCGTAACCACGCAGGATAACCAACTTCTCGCATTTCCCAGAATACCTTATTTTTATTGAAGGCTTTTGTAACCACTCGTCTTCATACTTAGTGCCTGTGAACCAAGCCACCTTCAGACTAGAATAACTGGGAACATGACACTCCCACCGCGTCCTCAGGCCAACCTCACCCTGGAAACCAGGAAGCGCTCCCTCCCCCTGACTCCTGTGAGCATGCGCTCTGCAGCCCACACAGGGGAAATGCTGTCCCACCCACCAACCATCCCATCCTTGTTTCGTGTGGCTTTACAGCAGGTGTCCGCTATATTAACATCAAACAGACGTTTTGAATGTTTCCTTACTCAAGATCTGCTGTAGGTCTGATTATGACGTGAGGAAAATACTACTCAGAATCGCAGCATGTACATGACAAAACGAAAGTCATTTGTCTTTGGGGTATGGTCTACAGGAAATTACTCTGCCAGTTAACACGCAAAATTCTTCCTTTGGTTGAAGGATTGCCCAACTGTTGTGTGGAACTGGCCTGCGATGCTAGGCATTCTTCTTGACATGTGTGGGAGCAGCCTTCTGTTTCTTTACTCGAAATTCTAAGACCAGCATCCCCTCCTTGCTGGCCCACCTGTCTTATTAATGTACTTTCTATTCTAGTTGAGGGCTGGCACTAGAGTTAGGTCAGCCAGGCACCCAGCGCACAGAATTTCTACGCTCACACCTCAGACTGTCCCGCTTGAATATGCTGTTTCCCTCCTACTCAGAGACTGAGTTCATGTGTTCCATCCTTTCTCAAAGACCTTCTCCATGCCCAGTCCAGCTGGAGGCTACCACTCCCCTCTCCCCTGAATTCCCACCAAAATCTACCTGAAGCTCCTTTAAGGCACTTAAAACTGTTCACCTTGATTTATAATTACTTAAACATGTATTTACCTGTAACAGAGGCTGATGGTTTCCTACCCCAACATGCACCTTCCTTTCACTTTAGTAACAGAACCCTGATACATAGCTGGATACATATACCCAGCTAAAGACTATGTTTCCCAGCCTCTCTTCAAGCTCTTGATGGCTTAGTTATAATGTAGTGTAGAATATCTAATGTGTAGAATGACCAGAAAAATCTCAAGGAAAGAAAAGGGTATACCTTTCTTCTCCCTTTTCCTATATCTTCGTATATGGAAAATGGATGTGATGTCTGGAATTCCAGCAGCCATCTTGAACCACGAGGTCAATGCCCTCACTTTAGGTAGGTCAAGAGGAAAGCCAGAAGATCCTGAAATACTAGTGACACTGTGGAGACTTTATATCAGCTCTAGACTGCCTCCCTCAAAACTCACAAGGAAGGCAATTAAACTTACACATCATTTAAACCACTGACATGTGCACCCAAACTTAATTCCAACTGATATAGATTATGATACCGAAAGGGGGCTGCTGCATTAGATAAAACAGGGTTCGTTTAAAGGACATAGTTGAATGGCATCAGTGATGACACAACAATTGCAGAATGGAAAGTGGTCCATCCTGGCAAGATAGTGGCTAGCAGAACCTGGAAATGTACAAATAAAGGGCTAGGATGCTAATGAAAATGATAGGTAGCTTTTAGAATGTTGGTGTGTATTGGCTAATTCTTTACACTGTCAACAATATTCCACAAAAGAGATGAATTCACATTAGCACTGGCCAGTCTGCCAGCAGGGTAAAAGGAAAATACAGCTTTGCTAAAAGCTGTGTAGCACTGGGAACCATGTCTGGTCCCTTGTGATGGAGCATGATAATATGAGAAAAAAAGAATGTACACATGTATGTGTGACTGGGTCACCTTGCTGTGCAATAGAAAATTGACAGAACACTGTAAACCAGCCATAATGGAAAAAATAAAAATCATTACATATATATATTTTTAAAAAGCCTATAGCCATCAGACTAAGTCTAGCTTGGAGCCTTTTCAGACTGAAGAAACTAACCACTTGTTACTTCAAAGTGAAGCTAGCGTAAGCCATGGCCAGAGGCAGGAGCAAAATCAGCCTTCATAGGAGATAAACCCATGGCCTTTTGCCTTTTTCTAGTACTTCCTTTTAGCGTTGTCTGTCAAACTTGGAAGCAGTTAATTAGCAACTCCCCCACCCTCCATGCCCATTTATTTCCAAACAGTCTCAAAGTAATTTGGGGAGAGAGGGTTGGCAAAGCACAGAGGGCTGTGTGTAATTAAACAGAGGCCTTTTGGCTCAAAAATCTTATCAAGACAAGGTATCTAATTCTGGTTACTCACTCATAGAATGGAATAGCAACAAGTAAATTGGAAGCCCCCCCTTTTTGTTGTTTGTTCTTTTTTTTTTTTCTTTTTTGTTGTTTGTTCTTGTGGTATATGGAGGTTCCCAGGCTGGAGTCGAATCGGAGCTGTAGCTGCTGGCCTGTGCCACAGCCACAGCAACATAGGATCCGATCCATATCTGCAACCTACACCACAGCTCATGGCAACGCCGGATCCTTAACCCACTGAGCAAGGCTGGAGATCGAACCTGCGTCCTCATGGATGCTAGTCAGATTCATTAACCACTGAGCCATTACAGGAACTCCCCCCTTGGGTTTTTAGAGAACTGTATTGCCCATAAAACCCTAGCCTAGCCAGCAGCAGCATGATAGTCCAATCTCTAAAATAATCCCTGAGTCCTCAAATTCACCCCCAAAAAGAGATAGGATAGGATTGTAACCCTCAAGAAGAGTCAGATCTCTAATGGCCACTTTGAAAGGACCATAAAGAAGCATGAGCCAGGAAGAGCATCCCAGAGAGAAAGCCCCAGGGCATTGAGGACAATAACCATGGAAATCAGTCCACTGCCTGGGCTGGAATCTTCACTAGTCTCGCCAACGTGATTTAAAAACTGTTACAACCCAGAGTCTTTGATTTTCCTCTTTCCACAGAGAAATTATATTGCAGTCATTATGTTTCTACTCTATTGTTGAATATTGGTATGATGGATGGGCATTAACTTTCAACCAGATCATGATGAACCCTCCCCCTTGTCCCAATGTCTGAGGGGTCTGACTCCACAGGCAGAGACCTTGAACTGAGGCTATAAGTGGGTTCCATTCTAGAGTGTCTCCATTGGGGAAGGGTCCTGTGTATGAGAGGAGGGGTGCGATGCATATTTGGGGAGACCGTGGAGCAGATGGGCAGAGACTGATAATTTCCTACTCATCCCTTCTCTTTGTAACAGAACTCTGAACTGTGCTTAGATAGGCATGTTGACTATTGAACAGACGGTGGGAGAACACTCAATGTTTTTGATTAGAATTATGCTTAGGAGGATTATGCTAGCAATGGTAAATAGTATTCATTAAAGGAGAGAAAGACTGAGAAAAGAGGGTTTTGGCTAGAAAGCTATTGCAATATTCAAAGAAAAATTAATGAAACCTAAATAAAGCTGGATGCAAGGGAAATAATAGAGAGATGGAGACAAAGAAATGCAAAGTAGCTGTTGCTCAATTTGGTGATGAGGCATGGGGAGCAGAGCAAAGGAAAATGTCAGATATGACTCCATAGTCTTATTTAAGTGTCTAGAGTGGTGGTTCCAGAAACAGAAATACAGAAAGCAGGAGCAAGAGTAGAGTTATAATAACCAAGATAAGCTCTGATCTGAGCATATAAGTGTACACGGCTGGCAAGATTTCCACATTGAAACCAAATTTCGGAGTTCCCGTCGTGGCTCAGTGGTTAACGAATCCAACTAGGAGCCATGAGGTTGCAGGTTTGATCCCTGGCCTTGCTCAGTGGGTTAAGGATCTGGTGTTGCCATGAGCTGTGGTGTAGGTCGAAGACGCAGCTCAGATCCTGCATTGCTGTGGCTCTGGTGTTGGCCGGCGGCTACATCTCCAATTAGACCCCTAGCCTTGGAACCTCCACATGCCATGGGAGCAGCCCTAGAAATAGCAAAAAGACCAAAAAAAAAAAAAAAAAAAAAAAACTATGACCAAATTTGACCCAAAGCCCCCTCTTGGGCACCTAACTGAGCTGAAGTCCCCTGGCTCAGTCAGGGAGTTCTCCTGCTCAGGTTCCCTCTGCTAATAAGGAAACTGAGTTTGGGGCAGAGAATGGAAAAGGGGAGCTCATGCTCTAAAAGCATCTTCTCCCCAAGCAGAGATCAGGGAAACTTTTATAGTGAAAAGTCCAAGGGGAAGGATCAGGGTGGAGTCTGACATCTCATTTCTCAGAAAAAGGCAGAGAATTCTAAGAATCAGGTCTACACCTTTCTGTTCTTGTATGCCCTGGACAATCAGGTCATTGCATCCATGAGGGGAGATACTAGCTTGGTGATATAATCAGCATACAATGAAAAAAGGGTGGCCTTTAGCCTCTTTTCCTGCCATCTTGGGTCTAGCCAGTTCAGTTGGGTTTTGCCACGGGCTTTTGAGGCATCCTGTTGATAAAACACAGCTAGCCTGTATGGCTAAAGACAATTTCTGTGCCTGGGTCTGGGCTGCATAGCATGTTTTAAGGTAACTGACACAGACTTGGAATCAATCTGTGGACAGAGTGAGGTAGATGGCAAACTGAAAAATTACCTGCCAAAGATAAAAAATTAAAACAGAGAAGTAGACAAGATCCTTGAGAGAACATTGGTAAAAGCAGTAAAGGGCAATAATTGTCTCACTCCATAGGGAAATGGCTTCTCAAAAGTCATTTTCCTGTCTCACCAGTGAAGGTCAGATAGTGCTTCTTCTCAGAGTGTTGCCTCTGGACGGATTGCCTTAGCTTATATGGGTTATGGCTCTGAATTGTGCTCCCACCCATTCCTATGTTGAAGCCCTAACTCCCAACATCTCAGAATATGACTCTATTTGAAGACAGAAACTTTAAAGAGGTGAATAAGTTAAAATGAGGCTGTTAAGGTAGGGCCTAATCCAGTCTGACTCAGAGAAGAGGAAATCTGAACACACAAAGACACACCAGGGGAGTTCCGACTGTGGCTCGGTGGGTTAAAACACCAACGTGGTGTCCCTGAGGATGAAGGCTTGACCCCTGGCCTCACTCAGTGGGTTTAGCTGTGGTGTAGGTTGCAGATGCAGCTCAGATCTGGCATCGCTGTGGCTACGGTGTCGGCCAGTAGCTGCAGATCCAATTCCGCCCCTAGCCTGGGAACTTCCATATGCCACAGGGAAAGCCCTAAAAAGACCAAAAAAAAAAAAAAAAGAAAGAAAGAAAGAAAACGAAGAGAGACACCAGGGATGAGCACACACAGAGAACAGACCATGGGAAGAGGTAATAAGCAGGCAGCCATGTGCAGAGACAGACCTCAGTGAAATTTACCCTGATAGCACTTTGATCTTAGACTTCCAGCCTCCAGAAGCAGCCTCCCAGTCTGTGGCATTTTGCTACAGCAGCCCTAGCAGACTGATACCTATGAAAACTAGTAAGAAATGGAAATGCTTGGGGACCACCCTGGATCTGCAGAAGAAGAAACTGGGGACAAGGCCAGAAGTCGGTGTTGTGACACACTATTCTAAGTTTAAGAACAGAGGAGGCTCACCTTTTACTCTGAGGTGTCACATTCTTATATAGAATTACTTGGAACAAAAGATTGTCATACTACGTGAAGTAAGTCAGAGAAAGACAAATATCACATTATATCACTTATTTGTTGAATCTAAAAATGATACAAATGAAATTATTTACAAACAGGAATGGACTCATAGACATAAAAAGCAAGCTTATGGTCTCCAACAAGCAGGGGCCCGGGGGGAATAAAATAGGAGTTTGGGATTAACAGATACACACTACTAGGTATAAAACAGGTAAACAGCAAGAACTACCATACAGCACAGGGAATTATACTCAATATCTTGTAATAACCTATAATGGAAGAGAATCTAGCAATGAATTTATCTATGTAAATTCACTTTGAAAGAATTCATACATATAAAATCACTTTGCTGTACACTTGGAACTAACACAACATTTTAAATCAACTGTACCTCAATTAAATAAATAAATAAAATGAAAAAAACAATAAGGTGCTACTGTAGAGCATGGGGAATGACATTCAAGATCTTGTAATAAACAATGAGGGCAAAGATTCTGAAAAAAAACTCTCATATGTGTATATAAATATATATACATATGTATAAATCTATCTATCTATCTATCTATATATGTGTGTGTATATATAATGGAACTATTTTACCACACACCTGAAACTGCCAGAACTTTGTGAGTCAACGATACTTCAATTTTACAAAAGGAAAAAAGGGAGTTCCCTTGTGGTGCCACAGGTTAATGATCTGGCATTGTCCTTTAGCAGCTCAGGTTGCTGCCATGGCACAGTTTCAATCCCTGGCACCAGAACTTTCACATGCCGTGGGCATGGCCAAATAAACAAATAAATAAAATTAATAAATTTAAAAAGGAAAAAGGAATCCCCTAAATAAGCAGAAATAGGCAATAACAATATCTTAAATAATCAGCTTTATTATTCACTAAAACTAATTCTGATAATAACATCAATATCAACCAAAGCATTCATCACTTGTGTGGCTATTGGGTCCTATACTAGAGACCAGTGGTTCTGAAATTTTAAGATGCCAAAGAATCACTTAGGAGTTTGATAAAAATACAACTTTCAAAACTTAAATTCTACACGTTAATGTGGAGTTCAAAACTTACAGTTTAAGGAACATCAGATAATCTTGATACAGGTATCAAGAAATCACAAATTGTGTCTCTTTTATTCAGTCAAGAAGTAGAAAGACTAGAAATACATTAAAGGTGGCTGTACAGATCAAATCAAGAAATGTGAATGACGTGGAAGGAACCCTCAAAATGCTATTGTAATTATTTCTTGGTCATCTCAGATCACCTTTTTCTCAGGCAATCATAACTGCAGAGATTCTGTAAGATCAGACATTTTCCCTGGGAACAGCGACTTCAGAGGCTGAACTTTCAGGTAACAGGCTCTGACTAATGATCCTCAAACTCTCCCACCACTTCTGGATGTCTTAATTTTCATTCCCAGTTACATCTGAAGAAGCCACATCAAGGCAGGTCACTACTGGTAACATCAAACAAATTTGATTTTTTTTGGATCTCACTCCTAAACCACTTCCTGTTCTCCAAATAAGGAGAGTTAGTCAACCTTCTTAGTTGTCTAAGAAAAAAAAAGACAAATTGAAATAAAATACAAAATTTCACTTTTTTGTCCAACTGCCACCATGTCAAGTAACACTAGGGAAAAATGCTCCTTTTCACCACAAGCTGAGTTTTAAACATATGCTCAAATGTAGAAGGTATGGGAGTTCCCATTGTAGCTCAGTTGAAACAAATATGACTAGCAGACATGAGAATGCAGGTTCGATCCCTGGCCTTGCTCAGTGGGTTAAGGGTCCGGCATTGCCATGAGCTGTGGTGTAGGTCGAAGACGTGGCTTGGATATGGCGTTGCTGGGAACCCCTAGCCTGGGAACTGCCAGTGCAGCTGCAGCTCCAATTCAATCCCTAACCTGGGAACCTCCATGTGCCAAGGGTGTGTCTCTAAAAAAAAAAAGTAGAAAATATGCAATACTTTTAGCTAAAAGAAAGTCACTTACATTAAAGATATTTTAAAATAAATGTTTATTCCCCATACAGCTACAAGTAAATAAATTAGTAAAAAAACAACTTAAGTAAGTGGATTAGAGTCCCTTAACCATCATAGTTCTGTCCTATTTTACTCCTAAACAGTAACTCCATGTCCTTTCTCCAGTTGTCCAGATCCTACAATTAAAATATTTTAGTTGAGGCATTCCCACTCTGGCTCGAACCCAACTAGTAACCATGAGGACGTGGTTTCCATCCATGGCATAATTAAAGTGGGTTAAAGACCTGGCGTTGCATTGCCATGAGCTGCAGTGTAGGTCACAGATGCAGCTTGGATCCCACATTGCTGTGGCTGTGGTGTAGGCTGGCAGCTGCAGCTCCGATTCTACCCCTAGCCTGGGAACTACCGTGTGTTGCAGGTGTGGCCCTAAAAAAGAAAAAAAAATTAGTTGAAATGTTTAATCATTTTAAGGGTTTCTTTCCATAATCACCTTCTTACAGACAACGATTCTCTTCAAAAATTCAAATGCGACAATGGAATTTCTAAGACAGAAGAATTATCCACTGATCTCCAGGTAATCCAACCTACAGGCCTTCCTTCCTGAGAAACAGTTCTTCCAGTGGCTCAATTAGTTAGGTTGTTGCTGTTGTCTGTGGCATGCATGCATCCAGTAGAGAAACCTGACACAAAATATTGAATATCAACCAAAAACTAACTGGATATGTTTAAGGAGTTTGGGTTAGTTTGGAAAAATCTGAAATCAGCTCAGGAAAAAAAAAAAAGAGGATTAAAATTACATAAGGGGGAAAAAGGGACGGTGAGTAAGGCTATGATCACGCCATTTACAGTTTTATTTAAAAGTTCTTCACTGAAAACCAGGGCTGGCCCTTTTGGCCACATAGGTTCATGTTTGACTGTCCTCTGTGGGTAGAGAGAGAATCCCTTAAAACTATTATGGGGCCCCATCTCATGGTGGGTGGGGTGGTTGTGCAACTACCCTCAGCAAATGGCTGAGCCTCATTGTAACTAAGTCGACTAAGGCCCACTCCTTGTCCAACCTACAATCCTCACTCTCAGCCCTCCCCCAGTCCCTGCTGAAGGACTCGTCCCTCTCACACAGTGAGAGCACAGAACTGAAGCGATGTGTTGGGGGGTGAGTAAGGAAGAGCTCCCAGAGGAAGTGACATTTAGACAAACAGAGGCATGAAGAGGCAGTAACCCAGCGTGGAGGGGCAGGGGAGGGATCTAAGAAGGAGCAACTTGGTGTGTTCTAGAAATTACACCAAGGGCCACATGACTGTGAAGGAGTGAACAAGAGGGAGGCAGTCAGAGCTAGCAGAGCAGGAGCTGCAGATAGTCACTGTCTTAGTAGGATTCAAGATGCCTTGGATTTTTGCTTTGGAGATAAGGGGAACCCATTCCAGGTTTGAGCAGAAGAATGACTTCAGATTTGATCCCTAGAGCTGCTGTGTAAGGAAAGGATTGGGAGGGATGCAGGTAGATGGAGAAAACCCATAAAATGCCATGCAGGTGAGAGGTGGTTTGGTTGGATGAGGAAAAGAACTCTGGACCGATTCAAGAAATACTAGATGAAAATGTAATTCAAACCATGTGCTCTCTTGTGTTAAAACCATTCAATGGCTTTCCATCACACTAGAACAAAAGTCCAAACTCCTGACCTTGGGCTACAGAACCTCACAGGATCTGGCCCCTACATCTCTCACATTTTGCTAAAGCTACTCACCCCTTGGATCACCACACTGTAGCCCACGGGTTTGTGTTTAATTTCTTGAATGCTCCAAGTTCTTTCCTTTTTGTCTGCTGCTTTCTTTGACTGAAGCATTTGTCCCCCATACGTACGTCCTCAAGGCTAGTTCCTCGCTGTTCAGATCTCAGCTTGAATATCACCTTCTCAAAGCCATCACTGTCCCCTGTACGGAAAGAACGATCTTATCATCTCCACTATTCTCTGTCACATTTACTCATTCAAGAAAGAGGTTATCTCAGGAGTTCCCGTCGTGGCGCAGTGGTTAACGAATCCGACTAGGAACCATGAGGTTGCGGGTTCGGTCCCTGCCCTTGCTCAGTGGGTTAACGATCCGGCGTTGCCGTGAGCTGTGGTGTAGGTTGCAGACGCGGCTCAGATCCCGCGTTGCTGTGGCCCTGGCGTAGGCCGGTGGCTACAGCTCCGATTCAACCCCTAGCCTGGGAACCTCCATATGCCACGGGAGAGGCCCAAGAAATAGCAACAACAACAACAAAAAGACAAAAAAAAAAAAAAAAAAAGAGAGGTTATCTCAGAGTTTCTATTGTGGCCCAGTGGTTAATGAACCCGACTAGTATCCATGAGGACGCAGGTTCAATCCCTGGCCTCACCTATGTGCTGTGGTGTAGGTGACAGATGTGGCTAGGATCCCGAGTTGCTGTGGCTGTGGCATAGGCTGGCAGCTACAGCTCCCATTTGACCCCTAGCCTGGGAACTTCCATATGCTAAGCGGCCCTAAAAAGACAAAAGACAAATATATATATCAGGTCCTACTGTACAGCACAGTCAACTATATCTAATCTCTTGGGCTAGAACATAATGGAGGATAGAAAGAGAAAAGGACTGGGTCACTTTGCTGTACGATAGAAATTGGCACAGCATTACAAATCAACTATATTTTAATTTCTAAAAAATTTAAAAAGAAATATTTATGAAGCATCTCCTGTGTGGGAAGCACTGGAAGATACGTAAAACTAGGGGAAAAAAAAATCCCTGACTTTAGGGGGTATTCCAGTGGAAGGGAATGGCGGATGATAACAAAGTATGCAAACTTAATATGAAAATCGTAAATGAATGCAGAATATGTCAGAAGTTCAGAAATGAGGTTAGAAGAACAGGGAAGCTATGGGAAAATGGAAGGGGAACTGGCAGTGAATGGGGCAGGATGGAGTAGATTGTAATGTCAAGGAAGCGAGTCAGGGTAGGACCTCATTAATTAGATGACATGAGAAAAGATGAAGAAAGGGGATGTTAATCCACAGAAACCTCCAAGTTTGTTTTCCTTAGAGCCTTTATTACAAGTTTTCATTATCATATATGATCTTGCTTGAAATGCAAGTCCCATCAGGGCAAGGACCATCATTCGACCTGTTCATTCTTGTATCTCTAGATTTTGCTGCAAATATTTTGTGGAATGTGTCAATATATGAAAAGAAGCAATGATTAAAGAGCTCTCCCATCAGCCTTCATCCCAATCACGTGATATCAAGATGATCTAAGCCAATGGTGATGAGTTTCTAGGATATCCAGCACTTGTTTGGCAGAGAACCGAGGTAGCCAAGGTTTTTGTCTGCCCACTACGCCTTCTCTCTCCCCATCTTCCTGGTAATAACTGCTTCTTTACTGAGGGACTCTTTTCTCTCCCACACGGTGTGAGCACCTGTTCAGATGGCCTAACTTCCACACCACTGTGGCTGTACAATGGACCCTGGGATGGATGTGTGACCAAAATGATACCTGCCAGGGCTGTTAGGGTGGTTGGTGGTGTTGTCCTTACAAATGACGGAAGCTGCTCGTGCCCAACTTTGTCCCCAAGCAGGGAGCTCCTGCCTAAAAAAATAACTCAATGCAGAGAGCAGTGATAAAAGAGGAGAAAGAAAGATGGCTTTATAATTGCTTATTAAGAATTCCTAGACGCATTCAATCCCAAAGCCAAGCTTATTCTTTGATCGTCCTAGTTATGTGGGGGTGGGGAGGAAACCTTAATTTTAAGACATTTTGTTCTTATTTACAATACTTAGAGTTTGTGTTGGCATATGTGCCAGTCAAAAGTTTAAGGGGGTATAATTAGGGACCTGAAAAGGGTACTTATTTTCTTCTCTAAACTATCTGTCTTCTAACTAAGCAGACAAGTATTGAGTTCTTATCTAACAGCCTGTGAGAGTGGAACTATGATTAATTCTATACAAAAATGAAATCCATTCATTAAGTTCATAAAACATATAGTGATCATACACTATACCCCAGATTCTGTGCTGAGTATAGAATGTGGGCGTGAAGCCAGATCCTTGTCCTGGTTGAGAGAATATAGATAATAATAAATTTCATGAGCAGTCATACAAATGGAGAAGCTCAGGGTGAAATAGAAATTCAAAGCAGGGAGCCCAACCTGGTCGCCAGAGGTCAATGAGATGGGGTACTGAAGATGGCCCTCAACTAGTACTAGGATTTTGTCAGAGGAAGGCAGAGGAAAGGAAGGGGGAAAAAAAATCCTAGAAAGAAGCATACCTCAAAGACCCAGAGGCAGGAGGATCTTAGGTCAGGAAGGTCCTTGTGTGATAATATCTACAGTCTCCAGAATGTCTCCGTGGACTCACCTGTCACATGACCTTGTCAAGGTCCCTCATCCAAGCCTCAGCATCTGCACTTCAATGACACTTTCCTTTTTCAAAGCACACACCCATAATTTTATCCCATATTCTACCTTTCCCATTTCATTCTTAATCTGATGCAATGAGGACAGGATCATAATTATTTTAACATTATCTCAGAGACTCATTACAGAACAATACAAATGATCACGTCTATCAATAGCTGTAAATGTCTTAACATTAAACTGCGATTATAACTTCATGAAGTAATTTCTATCTAATCCTCCCAAAGATGAGGTTCCAGCTGCATGGCATGTAGTTTAAACTTGATAAAGGTTATGCCTTACGCTCTCTGTAGAACATTACACTCATAAATTCCAATAATAAGTTTCTGTAGAGATGAAGCAGTTGTTTTGTATAACAAGATCATATATCTTCCAGCTGGAATGAAATGAGATTTTGCAAACAAAGTTATTGTATTGTTAAATGGGACCTAGAAAAGACATTTCTCCTCCTCAGAACGTTTGTTATGAATTTAAACAGAAAATATTTTTATGGGCACAGCAATAATAACTTATGAACAATTCTATTTCACCCAGCTTTTTTTTTTTTTTTGAATGAATCAATATTTTGGATTACACAGAACATTCTTCTAACTTGATATGTTAATGTTCCATGAAATACCTGTAAGTTGAACTACTGCATCCCTCACAACTTTCATTTTGTCTCGTGAATGCCAAGTCATGCTAATTTTGTGCACACCACATTTCTGTTTTATAATGGACGATCACTATGTCTCACTTGCTAAAATATATACACAAGAGCAAAAGAAAAAAGCCTCCCAAGTCTATCCTGGTACACGTTCAGCCAGCCTCACTGCAAATATGCTGTGGCCCTTGAAGTGAACAAATCACCAATCAAAGTGGCAAATGTTAATACCGCTGTCTGCTTTTTCATAGAGAGAAGTGTTTTGTTTCTGTTGGACACATTTTCAGGAAGTGAGGTAATGCTCAATTTTCCCCTAGGAAAGTGAGCCTGGGGCATGCTCAGAACTGGCTTGATGGGGCCATTGTTTGAAGGTA
This sequence comes from Sus scrofa, assembly GCF_054392235.1. NCBI lineage: Eukaryota > Metazoa > Chordata > Mammalia > Artiodactyla > Suidae > Sus > Sus scrofa. The sequence goes on along the minus strand of NC_139393.1, from coordinate 52,529,341 downwards.
GAGGGAGGTAGTGGGTGGGATGATGAAATCAAGATAAGATTGAACTCAAAGGCAATGAGCATGAATGTTCAAAGCCACTGACGTCAATTAGACTTTTGCAGAAGAAATGACTATCGTGTGTGTCTTTGGGATTAATAAATCATTATTGATCATACAGATCTTCCTTTTCTCTCCATAGGGCCCTTTATCCTGCCCTAAGTAATCTGGAATGGCCCTCCTCTCCAAAAAAAAAAAAAAAAAAAAAAAAAAAATTAAAAAGAGAGAAAGAGAGATGGGAGGGAAAATGTTTTCAATATTCTCTACTCTGGTTGTAAAACATGACCTGAGTATCCTTCAATGTCCACTGCTTGAAGGTGGTCAAAAATATACTAAGTAAATTGACAGGATGTCCCTATTAATGTCTAATTTCTTTTATTTTTATTTTATTTTTATTTTTTTGCTTTTTACAGCTGCACCCAGGGCATACAGAAGATCCCAGACTAGGGGTTGAATCGGAGCTGGGACTGCTGGCCTACACCACAGCGACAGCAATGCAGGATCACTGACCCACTGAGCGAAGCCAGGGATCGAACCCACAACCCTCATGGATATTTCTTAGATTTGTTTCCGCTGCTCCACAGCCCAATGCCTATATTTCGTGCCACCCGATTTATTTTGTTTGTTTGTTTATTTGTTTGTTTTTCAGGGCCGCACCTGCAGCATATGGAAGTTCCCAGGCCAGGGGTCAAATTGGACCTGCAGCTGCCAGCCTACACCACAGCCACAGCAACGCAGGATCCAAGCTTCGACCTACACCACAGCTCACGGCAACACCGGATCCTTAACCCACTGAGCAGGGCCAGGGATCAAACCCATATCCTCATGGATCCTAGTTGGGTTCTTAATCTGCTGAGCCACAGTGGGAACTCCCTTATACCATCTGTTTATGATCAAAGCCATTTTGCTTAGGATGGAAGCTCTCCTTTTTGGCCTGAAGTTGTAGTCCTTAACGTGTGAAGGGAATTAATTCCCTATCTTGAAGGTTCTAGCCATTTTCCATATACCAATTAAGACACTACGAAGTTCCTCAAAACCGGGGCTTCCAAAACTTCCTGAACTTTCCCCTAGTATCTGACAGAAAAAGGAGCCCCCAAAGGGAAATTCACCAGCAGGAAGAATTTAAGCCCTGAGAGAAACTTGGCTTAATGCAATCACTCCAGCGTGCCAGAAACGCTTTGGAAAATATTTTATTATTTTTATCACTTAGAGAGCAGCCAATTATTTTGTAATTACTAATTCGTTTGTTTTCCCTGAGCTTCTCGCTGCTCTCCTTGATTGAGGTTATGAGATGCATTGTATCCACTTTATATAGGCAAACGCTTTCTCGAAGTTTTCACAGAACTGCTCACCCTTTTCCCTATGAGCCTTTGGAAGAAGGCAGCCCAGGAGCCCAGCTGCGGAGGTGTTTTCCATCTGGACTCTTACTGAATTAATGTTAATAAGACCTGATACTTACACAACACTTTGACAGTTTAGCACATGCTTTCACAGGTTTTATCTTACTTACTCTTAGCAATGGCCCCCTTGAAAGAGTTACAGCCGACCTGGGAATATTCATTCACTCCTTCCTTCCTCCCCATATTTGGAGGAGGAAAGTGAATTTAGAGAAAACCGTCTTAAGAGCCCGGATCTAGTTCCAGGTTGAGAGGCTTGAAGCAGTGACAGCGTTAGGGCTCAACAATGCCAGCCTTCAAAAGAAAATTCAAAGGCTTTCACTTTTTGCCATGCAGTCACGGCCCAAGTCTATGGCCAGACTCATTGTCAACTTTCACTTAGACTCACGGTTCTGACTGGATGCATCTGCCTACCTCCATTGTCCCCTTTCTCACAGGAACTGCCAGAATGATCTTCTGTTTTTGTCTTTTTCTTTTTTCCTTTTTATGGACACACCTGCAGCATAGGGAAGTTCCCAGGCTAGGGGTCAAATTGGAGCCATAGCAGCTGGCCACAGCAACACAGGATCCAAGCCACATCTGCCACCTAAGCTGCAGCTTGCAGCAATGCTGGATCCTTAACCCACTGAGCGAGGCCAGGGATGGAACCCAAATCCTCAGGGATCCTAGTGGAGTTCTTAACCTGCTGAGCCGCAACTGGAATTCCCAGGGTGATCTTTTTATATCAGGTATCAGCCCTGTCCCTCCCCTGCTTGGAATTCTTCACTGGCTTCATTCTCATTGCATGTAGAATTAATCTAAACTCCTCACTGTAGGGAGTTCCCTGGTGATCTAGTGGTTAGGATTTGGAGCTTTCACCACTGTGGCCCGGGTTCAATCCCTAGTCTGAGAGCTGAGATCCTACAGCAAAATCTAAATAAATACATAAGTAAACAAACTCCTCTCTGTAGTCCTCAAAGCCCTCCAGGACCCATCTCACCAGGACCTCTCCGACAGCAGGTGATGCCTCTCTGTTCAGGATGATCAAGTTCATTCCCCCTGAGGGTCTTGGCATATGCTCTTTTTTTTTTTTTTTTCAATTCAATGAATTTTATTACATTTATATTTATACAGTGAGTACCACAACCCAATTTTATAGCATTTCCATCCCTAACCCCCAGCCTACCCCCCTCACCCCCAACATGTCTCCTTTGGAAGCCATTAGTTTTTCAAAGCCTGTGAGCCAGTGTCTGTTCTGCTAAGAAGTTCTTTGTATCCATTTTTTAAGATTCTGCATGTAAGTGATAGCGTATGACGTTGGTGTTTCACTGTCTGACCAACTTCACTTAGCATGATAATTTCTAGGTTCCTCCATGTTGCTGCAAATGGCGTTATTTCATTCTTTTTATGGCTGGGTAATATTCCATTGTGTATACGTACCACATCGTCTTTATCCACTCCCCTGTTGATGGACATTCAGGTTGCTTCCATGTCTTGGCTATTGTACATAATACTGCAGTGAACATTGGACTACATGTATCTTTTCAAGTCATGGTTTTCTCTGGATAGATGTCCAGGAACAGGATTGCTGGCTCAAATGGTAATTCTATTTTTAGTTTCCTGAGGAATTGTCATTCTGTTTTCCACAGTGGTGGCACCGGCATATGCTCTTCTGTTTGCCTGGACCACTGGTCTCCAGGTCCAGGTCACGAGTCACTTTCTGGGCCTCCCTTGACTAAAACAGCCTCTTCAATCACTCTTTATTGCCATATCATCTGGGTTGTATTTCTTGATAACATAACTATTTGACATAGTCTTACTTGTTCATTTTCTCTTTTCTTTCTCCGCATGGTAGCTCAATGAGAACTGTTGTCTTGACTATCCTGATCCCGAATATCCTTTATCCCTAAAGGATCCCCAATATCCTTTATCCCTAACACCCTGACTAGTATTCAACTGACAGTCAAGAAAATCTTTTGAATGTGTTAATGAATACCTGATAGGCACTTTTTATATCTATACTATGGATCTAGTTAACAAATCTATAGTATAGACATATAGACAGAAAAAAAACTGTATAGACAGAAAAAAATGTGGCTTATTCATTCCCTACTGGTGGACAACTGGGGGAATTGCCATTTTGTGTTATTATAAACCACACAGAAGCAAACAACTTTGTTCTCATGTCCTTGTGTATTTGTGTAAATATTCTGTATGATCAAAAGGGATGTATGTTTTGAATTTTGATAGATACCACATCAGTAATGTAGTTATTCTTTCAATTTTCCTCTGGTATATCAGGGCAAAAAATGTAGAGGGTTTTGGTAGTTTTTTCTAGATTTGTAATTTTCCCCAATACCTTCCTTCTGTAAAAATTTCCCATTAATATTTACAATGAATGAAATAGAGCTCTATCTACCAAATGATATATCAACTTTCTATTTTATCTTGTGTCCAAAATTTCATGATGACAGTTGAGAACGTTTCAACATGATTCCACGTCGTTCTCAGGGAGAGCATATGCTTATTAAATCCTGTGCAAAACCTAACGTGTAAACATTTTTTATACCAGAGACCTGTAAGAAAATTCAATAGTCTGCTATGGCTCTAAATGTTGGGCTACATTAAGTAGCCCAGTCGACACTTAAAAGTACATATTTAAATCACCTAGAAAGACTTGTAGTTGTAAATCTGATTTTTCTTGCTTTTATAATTACCTCCCAAACTGACTGAAAAAGAAAAGAAACTACTACTTGAAGCATTAACAAAATTGTCCATTATCTTGCCCAATTAACTCTTTTTTTTTTTTTTTTTTTGGTCTTTTTGCTATTTCTTGGGCCGCTCCAGTGGCATATGGCTGTTCCCAGGCTAGGGGTCCAATCAGAGCTGTAGCCACCGGCCTACACCAGAGCCACAGCCACTCGGGATCCGAGCCGCGTCTGCAACCTACACCACAGCTCATGGCAACTCCAGATCGTTAACCCACTGAGCAAGGGCAGGGACCGAACCCTCAACCTTATGGTTCCTAGTTGGATTCGTTAACCACTGTGCCACGACGGGAACTCCCCCAATTAACTCTTCATGTTTCTGCAGTCGAGGACATCACCTCAAAGACTTCATCAATCAGGTTTAAATCCTCAGGTAAATCCAAATTCTCATTTAAAATATTCAGAAGAAAATTCAGCTTCAATATGGCCTCATCTTGTCCTGTTGGGAGAACTGGCACTCTCAGATTTAAATGTCTCAGTCTCTCTTCATGAAAAGTGTTTTTCTATCTCAGAGGAACAGAATCTTTTGGTGACTAGATCTGTGGTCTCCCTTTGCAAGAAAGTTCTCTGTAACTTCGCTGAGGTTGCCTGCTGGGGCCAAAACCAATGATCATTGACACCTATCACTTCTTCCTCTTCACGCATCCCCTCTGGATCGTATGTTTGGTACATAAATGGATGAGCGACTCTGTACTGAGTTGACATTTGTGACATAAACATTATTGCTCACAATGCGAATGCGAAGTTAATCAAATTCCATTCAACAGTTTGCTCCTCCCTAAAGAGGACAGACATAAAGATCAAGGTCTCGATACTGAATATTTGATTCCTATCCAAAATAGATGTTTTTTTTTTTTTGTAGTTATGAGTTAAGGTTTATTCTGGACTATAGCCTGGGAGACAGCCTCTCAGATAGCCCTGAGGAACTGTTCCAAAGAGGTGAGGATATATATGAACTTCTTGGCTAGGAAAAGCATTAGAAAAATTACTGCTGATCACAAAGAACAGACATCTCAAGTTAATGATTTCAGTGTCTTTCTATGTATGGAAAGATGAGAGAATCTGGGATCATTGAAATTTTCCTGAGTATATATCTTACCAATTTAGGGTAGGTTTTTTTAGTATTGAATTTTTTTCATCTCCTCAAAAGTATCTTACTCACAGGTAATATAGTTATAAAACGAATTCAAATGACAAATAAATAATATAGATGTTCTTTTAATCTTCCTTTGGTATACCAGGGTCAAAAATGTGGCTGGTTTGCTTATTGTTTTCTCTAAATGGATACATTCTACACTAGAACTGATCCCCAAATTAAAATGATTCTAGGGGTTCCCTGTTGACCTAGTGGTTAAGAATCTGGTGTTGTCACTGCTGTGGCTTGGATCACTGCTCTGGTGCAGGTCCAATCCCTGACCTGGGAACGTCCACATTCTGAGGGTGCAGCCAAATAAAATAAAATAAAATGGTTCTAAATTGTTTGGGCCTTGCATGATCATATGCTTTGAATCTTATTCTCTACAGCTGAGGTGAAAATAAAAGTGCAAGTACATCATAAGTCACCCCAAAACTGTCTCATAGGCAGGAAGGGTCACATTGGGGCAATCACAATTTTCCAAAACTATCCTGCGTTTAAAGATGTCTCCCGGGAGTTCCCGTCTCGGCGCAGTGGTTAACAAATCCGACTAGGAACAATGAGGTTGCGGGTTCGGTTCCTGCCCTGGCTCAGTGGGTTAACGATCCGGCGTTGCCGTGAGCGGTGGTGTAGGTTGCAGACGCGGCTCGGATCCCGCGTTGCTGTGGCTCTGGCATAGGCCAGTGGCTACAGCTCCGATTCGACCCCTAGCCTGGGAACCTCCATATGCCGTGAGAGCGGCCCAAAGAAATAGCAAAAAGACAAAAAAGTAAAAAAAATTAAAAAAATAAATAAAGATGTCTCCCTAGGATGTGGGGAATTTGCCACAACTGGAAAGATGTGAGCTGAACTTCCTATTGTGATCTAAGACTATCTGGTTTTTTTCAGAGCAATACAAAAATTCAAAGGATGGGTCCTTGGAATATAAAAAAATACCATCCTCCATTTATGAAGAAAACCCAGAAATTGACTGACTGAGACTAGAAAATGATCCCTACTTATGTCTAGAGAAATCCTAGTTCGTTTTTCAATAATATCCTTGAAGCATGCGAATCTTTATTTTTCATTTTGAAACCTTCTAAGAATTGTTTTATTCATCATGAGGGTAGACCAGATGCCTCTAAGATTTTCCCTTTCCCTAGTCTTCTGTAATGTGAATTTATGTCATCCACTAGGCATTTGCTAAGCATTTATGGTGTACAAACAACATACATGATGTCTTGAGGTATTTAAATAGAGATCTTTGGGAAGCTTATGCTGCCTGTTTTGAGGACAGTTTTACTCATACACAAGCAGAGTGAGTACCTGCTTCTTAAATTTCTCCAGCCTTATCAGCTGTCCACGCTTCATCTAAATGTTAAACACCTTTCTGTTTTCCTTTGCCCCAAAGCCCTGATGTCACAGAGTTCCAAGTCTTTCCTAACTGCCAGTAATAAATATATCAGAGCATCTTGACTCTTTCACTATTCTTGAGATACTTCAGGTCGACTTTTTAGATAGGAAAATTACTGAGCCCTTGCCATTTGATCCTCACAGTGAGCCTGGGCACACTAATCCAATTATTTATTTATTCACCTATTTGATACCTTCGGGAGCTTTTTTTTTTCAGAGCTTATACTGCTCACAGGACAGAGAGTCTAATGAGAGACCAGCAGTTCAAACAATGTGGGAACAACAGGAGCTTTAGCAGCCAGAGGAGGAATCTCTATTTCAAGGGAAGGTGTCCCAGGCAGGGAGGTTCTGTGTGGCACTGGACTCGAGCTGAGGTGGGAACAGAAGCATGCACTGACAGAGCATGGAGAAGAGGGAGGAAAAAGAGTGAAAGTACATTCCAGACAAAGGAAACAGTAGTTCCTTAACAAATACGTGTGTTAGGCACTAGAAACCCAGTGATGCCAATATAATGCATTGATGCTATTTGCATCCAGGACAACAGAGAAGGCAAAGAATAGATTATGGCACAGCAACAACTATTTCTGAACCCCATTCTCTGCCAGGGGATGTGCTAAGCCCTTTACTTATTACAACTATTTAATTCTCAGATGAGGAAACACACCCAGAGAGGTCAAGTTGCTTGCCTGGGACCATGTACCTGTTAAAGAATTGAGTCACTTCCAACCCAGGCTGACTGGCTCTTAACCATGAAAAGATAGTGGCCTCTTCTCCCATACCAGACAGAAACCAGAGGTATGTGCTCGAGGTGACAGGGAGGGGATAGATCACAGAAAGATGTTATTAAATACTTACTAGGATTTAGCCAGATAAGGAGAAGGGGCAAGGGTGGGCCAAGGAAAGTACGGCTTTGGAGGGCCAAGCTCCTTCTCTGACCACTGCCCCATCACCAAGTCTATTACAGAAGGGCTAGCCCTGAACTCCTACAGCAATGAGGCTACAGAGTTTTTAGGCTTTTTTCTAAGAACATAGAAAACCCAAAGAAAACTTTTAAGAAAAACAGAATTAAATGTGTCTTTATTTGTTATTTTGTTGTTGTTGTTGGCTTTATAGGGCCACACCCATGGTATATGGAAGTTCCCAAGCTAGGGATCGAATTGGAGCTGCAGGTGCCAGCCATAGCCACAGCCATAGCAATGCCAGATCTGAGCTGTGTCTGCGACCTACACCACAGTTCACGGCAACACCAGATCCTTAACCCACTGAGCGAGGCCAGGGACAGAATCTGAATCCTCATGGATACTAGTTGGGTTGGTTACCGCTGAGCCACAATGGGAACTCCCTTAAATGTGTCCTTTTAAGAGGTTATTGTAGCTGTTGAACAGAGAAGACATCAGATGAGGACAAAAGTGGTGATAAGAAAACCACAGCTGACTTTTGAACAACTCAGGGTTGAAGGGTGCTGACCCTCTGCACAGCAGAAAATTCAAGTATAACTTATAGTTAGCCCTCCATGAATGCAGTTACCCTGTAGCTGCAGTTCTGCATCCTTAGATTCAACCAACCTTGGATGGTAGTATTTACTATTGAAAAAAATCAGCAGGAGTTCCCGTCATGGCTCAGTGGTTAACGAATCCAACTAGGAACGCTTAGAGTGCGGGTTCGATCCCTGGCCTCGTTCAGTGGGTTAAGGATCCACTGTTGCTGTGGTGTAGGCCTTGGACACAGCTCAGATCTGGCGTTGCTGTGGCTCTGGTGTAGGCCGGCAGCTACAGCTCTGATTAGACCCCTAGCCTGGGAACCTCCATATGCCTCAGGAGCAACCCTAGAAAAGGCAAAAAGACACACACAAAAAAAAACTTACAAGAAAAAAATCAGCATATAAGTTCAAGTCCATGTTGTTCAAGGGTCAACCACTATAGCTGGAAAGCTATTTTATTAATTCCAATAAGATGCGATGGTAGCTTCCATCAGAATGGAGGGATGGGAAGGGAGTAGACAGGTTTGAAAAAATACATATAGGAGGCAAAAAAAAGTTAGGAGGAAACCTTGAAAAATGAAACACAGGGAGAGAAGCAGGTTTTCAAGGAGAAGCATAGTCCCGATCATGTGGTTCCATATGACTCTGGTGACAGGTGCATGATGGTGTAGGCAGGTTTATGGGAGATGGGAACAGGTCTTTTCTGTGAAGCTAAGGAGTATAAAGTTCCTCCTGAGAGTTAAGAGAGGTCACCAAAGATTTTTTTACGGTAGAACTTGCCTTTCTATACAATTTTTTGTTTAAGTTTGGAATAGTTTTAGATTGACAGAAAAGTTGTGAAGATAACACACCGAGTCCTTGTGTACCCCCTCACCCCGTTTCTATGATAACATCTTACATAATCACGGTACATGGGGCAAAACCAAAAAAACAATATTTATACGTGCCTACCCTCTAAACTCCAGATTTTATCTGGGTTTTACCTGTTTTTTGCACTGATGTCCTCTTCCTGTTCCACCCTCTCATCCGGGATAGCACGTATTTTCACATCTCATCTCCTTGGGCACCTCTTGGCTAAGTGGTACTTTTCCATTCTTTTCTTGTGTTTCATGACCTTGACAGTTTTGAGGAGTCCTGATCTGATGTTTTGTCTCTAAATTGCCTAAAGTCTTTCTCATGATTGGATTTTAAGCATGAGGATGAGACTGAGTCCGTTCTGATTTCAAAAGCTCACCCCGGGCCTTGAAAGAGAACTACAGTGTTGCTTTCTGCTATAGTCATGATGACTTCTGCAACATGAGACGAGAGGTGATTTCTGAACTTTCATTTCTGTAATTCTTTCATCTTGATTCCATCCTTTATATGGAATGCAGGTCATTTTATTTTTGAAAAACAAAAGAGTAATTTTTCTTTCAAAAGAAAAACTGGCAGCAAATAAATCATATGTCAGCAGTGATTAATTCTGAGTGATTAGACCATGGATGTTGGTTATAATGTTGGATTTTTCTCTACCTTTAAAAATGCCAGAGTTCCCACTGTGGCTCAGCCGTAACAAACCCGACTAGTATCCATGAGGATGCAGGTTTGATCCCTGGCTTCACTCAGTGGGGTAAGGATCCAGTGTTGCCGTGAGCTGTGGTGTAGCTCACAGACACAGCTTGGATCCTACATTGCTGTGTCTGTGGTTTATAGGCCGGCAACTACGGCTCCGATTCCACCCCTATCCTGGAAACTTCCATATACCATGGTTTAGGCCCTATAAACAAACAAACAAAAATTTAAATGCCCGAAGTTTTTTTTTAAATGGGGGAGGGAGGCGTTCCTGTCATGGCACATAGGAAACGAATCCAACTAGGAACCATGAGGTTTCGGGTTCAGTCCCTGACCTTGCTCAGTGGGTTAAGGATCCAGTGTGGCTGTGGCTCTGGTGTAGGTGGCAGCTGCAGCTCCGATTCGACTCCTAGCCTGGGAACCTCCATATGCTGCAGGTGCAACCCTAAAGAGACAAAAAATAAATAAATAAATAAATAATAAAATAAAATAAATGGGGGAGGGGGAAAAATGACCCTAGGAAATGGGAAGAAGGAGAAGATGGGAAGCAGAGGAACAGGCAGGAGTCTTTGCAGAAAACAGTTCTGGGAAGGGATGCTGGAAGCTTGGACTGGGTCATGAAAATACAAAAGATTCTCAGTGTATGGAGTCCAGAGGTGTGGTGACTGATTCAGTAGAAGGCTCAGGAAAAGGTCAGAGTCTGCTTTGTGGTCTGGCAGCTTGCCCTGATGATGCCATTCATTGAGCGAGGGTCTCCCAAGAAACAGCAGGTTTGGGGAGCAAGGAGTGACTTTGGTTGTAGACGTGTAGGCAGTAGGATTACACATCTGACACTATCGCCTTCTCTTCAGTTTGTGGGTCCAATCAGAGCTGTAGCCACCGGCAGACGCCAGAGCCACAGCCACGTGGGATCCGAGCCGCATCTGCAACCTACACCACAGCTCATGGCAACGCTGGATCCTTAACCCACTGAGCAAGGGCAGGGATCGAACCCTCAACCTCATGGTTCCTAGTCGGATTCGTTAACTACTGTGCCACCACGGGAACTCCTCTAGTCTTTTTTTTTTTTTTTTTTTTTCCACATCTGTATGGCATTTGGAATTTCCTGGGCCAGGGATCAAACCTGCACCACAGCAGTGACCCTAGCCACTGCCCTGACACTGCCAGATCCTTAACCACTAGGCTACCTGGAAACTCTTATGGAAAAAGCAGCTTGTAAGTCTCTCACTCTACTTTTGCCAATTTCCAGAAATACGGATTTAGGATGAAATAAAACACTGTGAAAACCTTTCTTCATTCATGAAATGAGAAGCTCTGTCTTACTCAGAGTGTTTTTGTGAGAATCATGAAAGTCGAGTAAGGGGACTGTCTTAGTTTGTTCAGGCTACTAAAACAAAATATCAATGTGGGGGGCTGATAACCAACAAAAATGTATCTCTAATAGTGTGGGAGACAGGAAGTGCAGGGTCTGGGGTGTGAACATGTTGGGCGAAGGCCCTCTTCTAGGTCATAGACTTCTCATTGTCTTCATTGTACCCCACGCATGGAAAGGAAGGGACAAGGGGATTCTCTCGGGCCTCTTTAATAAGGGCGCTAATCCCATTGGTAAGGACTCCGTCCTCGTGACCAGTCATTTCCCAAAGACCTCATCTCCGTGTACCATCGCCTTAGGGGCCAGATGTCTTTTTTTTTTTTTTTTTTTTTTGTCTTTTTGCCATTTCTTGGGCCCCTCCCGCAGCATATGGAGTTTCCCAGGCTGGGGGTCTAATCAGAGCTGTAGCCACCGGCCTACGCCAGAACCATAGCAACGCGGGACCCAAGCGGCATCTGCAACCTACACCACAGCTCACGGCAACACTGGATCCTTAACCCACTGAACAAGGCCAGGGATCGAACCTGCAACCTCACAGTTCCTAGTCGGATTTGTTAACCACTGCGCCACAACGGGAACTCCTAGGGGCCAGATTTCAAGTGGTAAATTTGGGGCGGACACATTCAGACCATGGCAACTACACTGAAACACTTTCAAATGTTTAAAACTGCACAGACATAGGGCATATGATCTTGCAACTTAGTGCTGGCTCTCACTGCTAGCAGGAAGAGAACTAACATGTGGGTGACTGACAAGATCAGATAATCAAAACATTATGCATACTTGGCTTAGAAATGTGTTATTGAAGCATGTTTATATTTAAATATGGATGTATCTAATATTCTGGCAATTTAGTTCAAACAAAATACTGATGCCAAACTGAAGATCCAATCCAGAAGGTGCTAAGATGTCCAATCTTTTCTTTCTGACCCCTACTCAGCTTCTCGCTGCAAACCAGTCCATCCTGGAAATGAACAACCCAATAGCCACTGTCCTTCATCACCAAGGATGCTTACCTTTTCTCCCATCCCCTGTCAGATGTCTTCAACATGTGGGTTTCCAAAAAAAATCACTCAGTGAGGTGCAAAGTAATAGAAGAACTGCATGAAAGGCTCACAAAATCTTTGCCTAATTAAACTGCCCCTGAAAAACAAATTAAGCCAAGTTTTATATAAGCTGCTAACAGATGGACAGCAGAAAGTGCTTACAGCAATAAAGTGGAATAGCCATCAGAGGAAAACCATTTAATATCTGCAGCTAACTCTCACATCGGCTTTCTCACCACCTTCCCTCTCTCAGCCTTTGACCAGCAGGACAGGTCCTCTTAAATGCTTCTATATCAAACCAAGCAATAGTATCCAAGGGGGAGGGGGAGGGAGTGGGATGGACTGGGAGTTTGGGGTTAGTAGATGCAAACTATTGCATTTGGAGTGGATAAGCAATGAGATCCTTCTGCATAGCACAGGGAACTATATCTAATCACTTGTGATAGAACATGATGGAGGATAATGTGAGAATAAGAATGTATACATTTGTATAACTGGGTCGCTTTGCTATACAGCAGAAATTGACAGAACATTGTAAATTAACCATAATAAAAAATTGTTAATAAATAGATAAAATTTCAAGCTGAATTTATAGCCTATCGCTAACAAAGGTATAAAATTCTTGGCACTGGGAGTTCCCGTTGTGACTCAGTGGTTAACGAATCCGACTAGGAACCATGAGGTTGCAGGTTCCATCCCTGGCCTCGCTCAGTGGGTTAAGGATCTGGCGTTGCCGTGAGCTGTGGTGTAGGTCGCAGACTTGGCTCGGATCCTGAGTTGCTATGGCTCTGGTGTAGGCTGGCGGCTACAACTCCAATTGGACCCCTAGCCTGGGAACCTCCATATGCCGTGGGATTGGCCCTAGAAAAGGCAAAAAGACAAAAAAATAAAAATAAAAAACAAAATAAAATAAAATTCTTGGCACTAAATTTCTGTTCTAAACAGAGCTGAGACTTCTCCTCTGCTCTGTGGTCTTATTTTCTCTTTAATCTCGTCTTTCTTTTTTTGTTTGTTTTTTTTTTTTTTTTTTTGTCTTTTTGCCATTTCTTGGGCCGCTCACTTGGCATATGGAGGTTCCCAGGCTAGGGGTCGAATCGGAGCTGTAGCCCCCGGCCTACATCAGAGCCATAGCAACACAGAATCCAAGCTGCGTCTGCGACCTACACCATAGCTCAGGGCAACACCGGATCCTTAACCCACTGAGCAAGGGCAGGGACCGAACCCGCAACCTCATGGTTCCTAGTCGGATTTATTAACCACTGCGCCACGACGGGAACTCCAAATCTCGTCTTTCTTAAACCTAATTTTTGCTCATTTTGATCTGTGATATATGTATCTTCATAAACTATCCTTGTAAAGCACTCTTTTAAGATATGCATCTTTGCAAACTATCTTTATACATCCTTTTAGGAACAAGACAAAGTAAAATAAATTAATAGGAATGAATAAATAAGTTAATCTGTCTTGACCTTTATTTTTCTTTTAAAAACTTTACCTTGGAGTTCCCGTGTGACTCAGCAGGTTAAGGATCTGGTGACGTCATTGCAGTGACGCAGGTCGCTGCTATGGGCTCAGGTTTACTCTCTGGCCTGGTAACTTCAGTATGGTACCATTGCAGCCAAAAATAAACAAACAAACAAATAAATAAATAAAATTCACTTATTTAAAATAATACAAAGAATAATAAACACTTTGTCTTGCCCAAAGCATGAGCTCCATATACAGTTTTCAGCATCCCTCTCTGTCTGCCCCCCAAATACATAGAAAGAAACAATTTCTGGTCTGAGTACTAGGTACCTTTCACATTCGCAAATGTTACTTCATTTAAGCAGCTCAGAAAATTTAAATGATTTACCTCATTACCTTCAAGCAGTCATTCAGAGCCAGGGTTGAACCCTAGTCTGATTCAAAATCTTTCGGAATTTCCACATTCCTAGTGTTGGCAGACCTAGCACCTAAAACAGAACTGCAGCACTGTTGAGCGGCCCATTGCCCAGTATCCCCGCTGCCACACCAGCGGGTATAAGCCTGGGCAACACTTTCGTCATGTCTCCTGGTCCCCATAAATCCTCTATCTTCAGCTTTCGCCTTTGCCCCATTCCAGGCGGAACAAATCACTTTGCAGAAATAAAAGTTACCTTTGAGGTTCTACGGAGTATTCTGTTCCTAACCACTGGCTATTTTCTAACTTACGCTATCAGTATAAACTTAAGGAATGATTGTCAAATGTTTTACTCTAGACTCAACTCTCAATTTTTTTCCCCGAAATTCTCAGATCTCCATGGAATATCTATATCTGTATCTATTTGCTTTTTAGGGCCACATCTGTGGCATATGAAGGTTCCCAGGCTAGGGGTTGAATCGGAGCTGTGGCCACCAGCCTACACCACAGCCACAGCAACACCAGATCCGAGCTGCAAACTACATCACAGCTCAGGGCAATGCCAGATCTTTAACCCACTGAGCAAGGCCAGGGATCGAACCCACAACCTCATGGTTCCTAGTCATATTCATTTCTGCTGCGCCACAAAGGGAACTCAAAATTTCACCCTTGTTCTAAACTTCACATCTTATTCCCTAACGGTAATCTTCCTTCCACTCTTCTACCAGTGAGGTAATATCGCCATTCATCTAACGTAAACACTTTAGATTCTTTTTTTATGGAAACAAAATGAAATCATGGAGTGTAACAATCACTCCTTGTTTCAAACCGTATTTTATTTTATTTTTTATTTTTATTTTATTTTCTTGCTTTTTAGGGGCTGTACCTGCAGCATATGGAAGTTCCCAGGCTAGAGGTTAAATCAGTTCTGTAGTTGTCACAGAACCCCAGCCACAGCAACCCCAGATTGAAGCTGCATCTGAGACCTACACAACAGCTCACAGCAATGCCAGATTATTAACCCACAGAGCAAGGCCAGGGATCCAACTCGAATCCTCATGGATACTAGTCAGATTCCTAATCCGATGAGCCACAACAGGAACCCCTATAGTTCCCCTTTCCATCAGAGTTAAACTCATCCTCCTACAATGATCAGGGTCCCCAAAGTAAATTGCCAATGTGGCCACTCCTCTCTCAGGCCAGGAGTCTCAATATCCACTTAAGATTATCCGTTGACTGTCTTTAAACTTCTTTCATCTTATTCTAGCCTATGTTTCACAGATATTTCCATTTTCTGAAGTCTTTACGCATTTCAAAGTTCTAAAGAATGTAGTGTTTCATTTGAAATGTAAAATTCATATGACCTAACTAGTTCCTCTAAATATCATGTCAGAGACATGCTGATTCTCACACCGCCGACTTCATTTTGGGGAATCTAGGAAGGGCTTAAGAATGGCTTCATTGATTACTCATTAACTACTTCTCATAAAAATTAATCACCTGTTTCTACCACTTCTTCTGCTGAGATTTAGTATACCCTTTGGAACAATCCCCAATCTGCTCTATGAAGTCTTTTTTTTTTTTTTTTTTTTTTTCCAGTACTTATTCAGCAAAAGAAAAAAAAATAAAAGGCTTCTCTAATTTAGGGGAAATTGACTATAGGCTATCTAACCAAGAAGCACCAGTAATACACAGGCTCAGGATCTATGAGATAGAATAAAATGGTAGTTTATGCTTAAACATCTTTCCTTCATAGGGAAGTGTCTGACAGCAAATCTCTTATATTTCTTTCTATGGAAAGAACAGGTAGTTAGAGATTGATAGATATCTATGGAATAAGGCTTAGAAAAAACACCATATGGCCCCTAAACTGAAAGGAAAAAAAAAGGCAAAACCAAGAATAAATTAATAAGTGAAAACACTAAATTTTTGTCCAGCCGACTAGTCTTTTACAGCCCTGTTCACCCTCTCTTGTTCCACATATTTATCATGTGGCTTAAGAGGAAAAGCATCACTATGCTTAAGCTTATATAAGGGTTATGGTTAGGTAAAAGGAGGGCATATGGAAATGAGTTAAAGGAATTCAAAAAGTGAAGATGGAATAAGGAGAAAGTTTTTGGTTTGTTTTTTTTTTAGCTTTTTAGGACTGCACTGTGGCATATGGAGGTTCCCGGGCTAGGGGTCGAATCAGAGCTACAGTTGCCAGCCTACACCAGAGCCACAGCAACGCCAGATCCGAGCTGCATCTGCAACCTACACCGCAGCTCATGGCAACACCAGATCCTTAATCCACTGAGCAAGGCCAGGGATTGAACCTGCAACCTCATGGTTCCTAGTCAGATACATTTCCGCTGCTCCACTGAGGGGGAAAGATTTTACCTCTAGACTTGAGACATCTGAATGCTTAAATTTTTAATGAGTTCAACCTAAGAATGAAGACAAGCCTAACAGATCTTGTAGTTTTAAGTAGCTTTCCTTCCTGAGAAGCATGAGGGCCACTGTACATAACAGAGATAGAGGTAGAATAGGGGTAGGAGTAGGATATAAACATTTCAAGGCCCAATAGACATAGATCCAAACATAGTGGGAATCTGGATAAGGGTTAAAATCAGCATATAGATTCCAGTTATCTCTGATATCAGAAATTTGCCATTTTCATAACACATAGTTATATCATCATGTTTATATAACACATGCTGGTCAAGTCTGTAAGCTTTGTTGTTTTAAACATTTATATCCTTTTTTTTTTTTCCATGATTGAGGTTCATTTTTTTAACGTATTTTTTATGTTATATTTTCATGAGCAATTCCACTTTGGCTTCAGAACAGCATTTTTCCACCCACATGGGAAACCCTGCCAAACCTTCAAGGTTTTGCAATACTCTTTTGTAGTATTCCTTTTATCAGGGAATCAAGCAAATATTAATTTTTTTTTCTAAAGAGAAGTATGCTTCCTTGGCAAGCACCTAAGTAACAGTGTGATATAATATGAACTATCAACACATTCTGTATGTTCTCCAAAGACTTCAATCAAGATACCATGACTTGAATGAGTGCGTATGTGTGGAATTAAAGAGCTGAATATGGCTCAGAGCCCTGAAGCCTTTTCATGAACAAATACATAATTTAAGACTCTTGCTATCTTTTTTCCTGGCCAGCTCATATGATCAATCACTTCATTTTTCACAACCCCAGGACTCCTAAGATGCAATGGTTCTTAGATACCCTACAGTGGAAGTCTTTATTCAACACAAAATGCCTTTGCTATGAAAAACCATACAGGTTTGAAAGCAGAGATGACCTGGTCTCAATTCACTGACAGGACATTAGAAATTACAAAGTGCCTTTATTTCCTGAGGTTTAAATTCACTGAAAAGCCACGATGGCAGTGGTTTGAAAGAGAAAAAAAATAGAAGAAAAAACTCACAGAAGGAAGAATGTCAAGGAATTTAGTCTCTAAAACACACATGAGGCTTGAGATAGCTCACCTAAGTTACATTTTTCTCTAAATGCCTAGATAGATTGGCACTTCTAGAAATCTTGACTCAGATGTGTCCTCCTGGAAAGGCAATGTAGCTTAAAATTTAGGTTTGGTTTGGTTTGTTGGTTGGTTGGTTGGTTGGTTTGTTTCAACACCTGCAGCTTATGGAAGTTCCCCGACCAGGGATAGAATATGAGCTGTAGCTGCAACCTACACCACAGCTGTGGCAACCCTGGATCCTTAACCCCCTGCACCACAGCAGGAACTCCAGGATTGTTCAAGTTCTAAACACCAGCACAGAAAACCAATACCAACTAGAACCTAGGGGAAAAAAAAAAAAAAAGGAAATGAGATTTAACTGAAGAAAATCACCAGCGAGACTATGGGCAACACAGCCCAAGACTCACCGAGGAAACGATTATTCTCCCATGATTCAGACTTACAGATCCACACTCTAAAAGCTTCCTAGTCCTTTAATTAAAAGAAGCACATTTGGATGATAGAAGCATGCCTATGCATAATGAGTCATTCCAGAACATATAATTTTAAGCCTGTAACTCATTATCAATTTAAATCATATAGGATCTGGAATGCAATGATAAATGCTAATGCTGGCAGAGGAATGAAGCCTCACATTAGTAACTCGGGGTGTGTGTGTGTGTGTGTGTGTGTGTGTGTGTGTGTGTGTGTGTGTGGTGGTGTTTGTTCCAGCCATGAATATAATAGTATTGACAAATGAGGCCATATGGATCATTCATTTTCTGAGTTTCCTTGTTTGACCAGGACACAGTGGCTATTTGATCAAGCTATTATAGGTATCCCTATTTGCCAATGAGGAAATCAGGACGAATAATGAAAGCTTTCTCAAGACCACACATGGAAATATGTGGTTTCCCTGAAGAAACTGAGCTCAGTCGTGGAAAAGAACAAAACACTTTGTATTCAAACCAGACCCATTTACCGATTCACTGTAATTCCTAGGAAGCACATCCCACCAGGTAGAGGATTAAGCAGTTATTGGTCATTCAGCCATTAAGTAACCAGGCCCTACCTACTCATAAGGAAACCTCTCTCAAAAGTGGGAGCATCAGTGCTCCTGACGGGTAGCTCCAGCCTTGAAACTCCTTGTAAAAGAATTAATGGGAAAACCTGAGAGCAATAACTCCTTCCCTTCAAGACCAGTGTGGATTACCACTATTTCCCAGAGTTACACAACCAACTCAGGAGAGGTAAGGGTAGTGAGTGTGACCGAGGATAGACATGCCTCCTCCTCTATATGAAAATGAAGTCTACCTGACACTATTTTAGATGATTAATTTGCACATAGGAAACTTGTTTTATGAATACTTCTCAGTAGTCAGTGAGTTCATACCATAACACTCTGGAGAGATTATAAATTCTACTTGGTAAATGAGGAGAAAAAAAGAAGTGATTTGTCCCTTGTCATAATATGAATCAATGGTAAACTCTATGCACATTTTTTTTTAAGTATCGGTAATAAGTTTTTCATTCTACTCTTTTCAGTGTAAGAGAAAATCAAAGCATGGTCATAATCTCTTAGATATTAGGGTCAAACATTGCTGTATGGTAGTTTATAAGGTCAGGTTTCCACAGTTCAGATTTTTGTAAACTACAGCATGGCTATCACACAAAGGTACGCAGATACACAATATGTAAAGAACCTACTTCCTTCCACTTTATGGGCACTTAGTAGGGCAACTCGATAACCATTTAAAAATATTTATTGACTTATTGGGTTGTGATGATCATTGTACAACTAAAAATGTAATAAATTCATTGAGTAATATAAAAAAAATATTTATTGACTTGAATTCAAGATGGTGGACTGACAGTAGCCCAGTAAAGTACTGCTAAAGACAAGTACAGATTTAAGCTCAAAATAACAAAGACTGGCAGGGATGAGGAACATTAGTGAATATGAGATTTAACAAATTTCTGAGAGACACAAAGCAGGTGTAGCAATGGTAACTGATGAAGCTAACTGGTTTCCTTAGAGAGGTTCAAGAATATATTAAAAAATTTTGAAAGAGAATTCTTTTATTCACACCTGTGGCATGCAGAAGTTCCTGGGCCAGTGATTGAACCCATGCCACAGCTATAACTAGAACCACTACAGTGACAACACCAGATCCTTACCTGCTAAGCCACAAGGGAACTCCTACAAAAGAGAATATATTAAGATCATCAAGTAGGAGCAGGATACTATGGAAAACAAAAGTAAAAAAATAGGACAAAAATCTAAATTACTACAACGCAATCATCAACCATATGATCCAACAATTCTACTGGTAGATAAATATCCAAGAGAAATGAAGACATACATTCACACCAAAATTTGTACAAGAACGTTCATAGTGGTATTATCTAAAGAAAAATAGTGGAGAGAGTCCAAGTGTCCATCATACAACAAATGGATAAACAACATGTGATATGTTCATACAATGGAATATCATTCAACCAGAAATAGAAATGAAGCACTGACACATGCTACAAACACAGGTGAACCATGAAAACATTCTGCTAGGTGAAAGAAACCAGACACAAAAGGCCTCATGTTGTAATGATTCCCTTTCTATGAAATATCCAGAATAGACAAATCCATAAAGAAAGTAGATTAGTGTGTTCCAGGAACTGGAGACGAGGGGAAATGAGGAATGACTGATAATGGGTACAAGTTTCCTTTTGTGGTGATGTAAAATATTCTAAATTCTAAAATTCCATAGTTGTAGTAGTTGCACAATTCTGTGAATATACTAAAAGCTATTGAATTATATACCAAATGGATGACTTGTACAGTGTGCAAATTATGTCTCAGTGAGGATACAGGGCTAGATATAAAATCACCAAGCAACTAATCAAGAGAATATTCTAAAGCTGAAGAAGCAAAAAAAAAAAAAAAAAAAAACCCTCCCTTAAACAAGTCATTGGGAAACTTCTGAAACCCAAGGATAAAGGGAAAATTCTAATGAGGATCTATATGAGGAGCCTCATTTATGTGAGTATCGCTCAGCTGTAGAATGTCTTGTTGGCAGCTCTGGACTCCAAAAAACAGTGGACATTGCTTTCAATGCTCAGAGGGAGAATGATTTTCAATACACAATCCTTTATACAACGAAAGTATAAATCAAGTGAAACTTAAGGAGAACTGAGAAAATTTCCATTCCATATGTCCCTTATCAAAAAGTTTCCTAAGGATGCACTCCCACAAAATGTGGGTGGAAAGCCAAGAAGAAATAAAATATGAAATTTAGAAATTTACCTACTAGGACAAATGGCAGTTGTGTAACAGCCTGGAGAGGAATAATCATGCAGAGTCCAGTGAGATCAGAGGCTCCTAGAAGGTATCCAGAACATTCCCTTTATTCCAGGGATAGGATACAATCTTTGAGAAAGAAAAGCAACCTAAGCATGAGAGAAAGGCAGGTAAAGGTATAAGTTTGAAAAAAATCGTCATCTCCTATCACAGGTATCTTCCATAATAGTCAGTTCCCATAAGAGGAAATCAATAGAAAATCTAAAATAAAGAGATGGGGAACTAAATATATTATTTAGTGAAACGAAGGTAACAATCAGAAGAGCTTAAATCAAAAAAAGTTAAAAACTACCTGTAGGTCTTTCTGGTAATCAAGATTAGTGGTAAAGTGAGGAAGGGGGATTATTGTTTTTTCATTATAAGCCCTTCCATAGCATTTTTTAAACCATAATTATTATTTTGATTAAATTGTTTTAATATTTAAAAATAAAATATATTCACTTACTGATTGCTTGCCATATGTAAAGTACTGTGCTAAGGCTTCAGGGGAGATACAAAGTTGAGTAATTTATAGTTTCCATGGAGCGAAACCTAAAACACACACCAATTATAGGACTTGGTAAACTGAAATAAATATTGTAAGAAATGTTACCCTAGCCCCCTATAAAAGGTGTGGCTGGAGATTAATTCTGCCCCCATAGAAAGCAAGGTTGTATAAAAGAGGTAGAATTTGAACCAAACCCTAAGGTGTTGGTAGGATTTTGATGAATGGAGAAAGGAAAAAGTATATTCTCGTTTGTCCTAAAATACATTCCACAAAAGGACAATCATTTTTAGACATTCCTAACCAAAAGCCAATTACACCTTCCAGGAAGGAGCTGTTATTTTTGAAATACTCATCTGGAGAGGAGAAGAAATATTCAGAATATTTCATGCTAAGCTCAGACTTACCTGTACCAGAAAATATTTTCTGAGCTTATGAGTCACTTAGTTACTTAAAGACTAAAATCCTGAGAGAAACAAGATTATATTGTGTGTCAGTGACCATAAAGATTAAATTCATTTACTTAGAACAGTTTCTGTTGACTTAAATATGCTTTAAGTTGACTTCTCTAATTCTGTAATAAAAATAGCAGAGCTTATTTCATGGAAAATATTCGCATTGAACCACAGTTTGAGTGGTTTTTTTCTTTTTTTTATCAGTGCATATTTTGATAACCTAACTCCCAACTTAGATGTTTACTGGAGGCTTAGATTTAGAATTAAATCTATTACTATCTATACCAACAAACTTGCTCTAAATATTTTATTTATAATTTTTTTAAAGAAATGAGTTTTTTTCACCCAAAGTCAATTTGGAGTCAAAATAAATGATCCACATTAAGATTTATTAAGTTTTGCAATGAAGACATTTTAAAAAAATTAAAAAAAAAAAGTTCTGATTAAAACAAGCTCATCTGGGGAGTTCCCTGGTGGTCTAGTGGTTAGGATTTGGCACTTCACTGCTGTGGCCCAGGTTCAATCCTTGGTCTTGGAACTGAGATCCTACATCAAGCCACTGCATGCTGCAACCAAATAAATAAATAAAAATAAAATAAGTTCATTTTTGTTGTAAATTTTTTTTAAATCTTATTCAATTTTTTAGCACCCGTGTTTACTTATATATGCATGAAATTGCTCTGAGGAAGAGAGGAGGAAATCCAAATGTTTTGAAAGCTTAAAAATAGATTTAATAGTTAATATTGTTTTTTAACATCATAAAGTTTCATGAAAATCTCCTCTGCCTCCTGTTTATTCTTCCACTTTATGTGCTTAATCTCAACTGCTTTCACATATCAACCTCATTTACTCAGGCAGAGATAAGACTAGCAGGAAAGAAAAAAAAATGGGTCTTAGTATTTTCAGTTGAGTGCCTATTTTGTACAAAGAACTATGCTAGGTGCTCTGGAGAATACCAAAGTAGTATGATACGGATCTTTGTTCTCAATCTTTTACAGAGAAAGTAAATGAACACAAGATTGTGAAACAATGCAAGGTGGGAATAAGTGCCAGTGAAAGGGACACGGCTGGCAACGGGTAGACCTCCAGAGAAGGAAGGACTCAGATGGAGCTCAAGCGGTGTGAACAGGTGGCCTCCAGGGAAGATGTGGGCCTTGAGGGATGAGTTTAAAGGGTCAGATGGGTAGAGAGAAGAAGCAACCTCAGGCTATGCAAAAGGCAATGACATGTGCACAGTTGCAAAGCCAGGAAGGAGTATATTGTATTTGAAGTTCTAGTTTGACCAGGGAGGCAAACTCTCAGTTAGGGAAGCATGGGATAAGGTTAGCATAGTTAGGAGTCAATCTGTAAGCAATTCTGACAGTATTATGTTGGCCATAGGAGAGCATCAAAATGCTGTGAGATAGAGGATGACACAGCAAAACCGGCTTTTGAGTAAATCAGTACTGCAAGCATATACAGAATGAGTACTAGGAGAAGTATAGAATAGAAGACTATTCATCTTTTCACATGTGCAGTGATGGGAACCTAAATTCTGGTGGCAGAAGAAAAAAGATAGGAAGGAAAGAACAGATGTGAAAAAAAAACATCAATGAATGAATCAACAGGATTTGTATGTTAATAAGTTTGAGACAGCTTTTGGGTGTATATGTAAATAGCACCATCAACTTCCAGTCTCAACATGTCCAAAACTGAGCTCTGAATCTCCCCCCACCCAAACCTGTTCTTCATTCTGTTTTTTTTTTTTCTTCCTCTCAGTAAATGGTATCTTCATCCATCCAGGTACTCAGGCCAGAAACCTAGATGGAGAGTGGTGCCAATCCTTCACTCTTCTTTTCTCTCACTCCCGTCTTCAATCAATCACACAGTCCTATAATTTCTCATACTTACCCACTTCTCTCCTACTTTCTATTTTTCCCTGGTCCAGGCCACCATCAGCTCTTGCCTGGGTCATCACAAGAGTCCTAAACTGTCTTCCTGACATTCATCCCACTACTCCTCAATACTCTTAAAACCGTAGCTTGGAGTTCCCATCATGGCTCAGCGGTAAAAAACCTGACTAGTATCCATGAGGACATGGGTTCAATCCCTAGTCTCTCAGTGGGTTAAGGATCCTGAGTTCCTGTGAGCTGCAGCATAGATCACAGATGAGGCTCAGATCTGGCATTGCTGTGGCTATGGTGTATAGTAGCAGTCACAGCTCCAATTTGACTTCTAGCCTGGGAAATTCCATTTGATCCAGGTGCAGCCCCCCCAAAAGAAGACCAAAAAAAAATAATAATAATAATAATGGATGATCTTTTTTACAGTAAATCTTGGAGTTCCCACTATGGCACAGTCAGTTAAGAATCTAACTGCTGTGGCTTGAGTCACTGCAGAGGTGCAGGTTCAATCTCTGGTCTGCTGTTGCTGCAGCTGTGGTATAGGTCCAAGCTGCAGCTCCAATTCAGTCCCTGGCCTGGGAACTTCCATATGCCATGGGTGCAGCCTTAAAAAAAAAAATTAAATTAAATTAAATCTGATCCAGAGTGCCCTGGTGGTTCAGCAGGTTAAGGATCTGGCATTGTCACTGCTGTGGCTCAGGTTCAGTCCCTGGTGGGGAACATCCTCATACCACAGGCATGGCCCAAAAAAAAGGTAAATCCGATCTGATCTGATAGTAGAAATATGACAATTTAACTCGTGTAAACAAAATGTAGTGTCTTTATTTTCCTTGATTTTCATCACCCACAGAGTAGTAGAAGAGAATGGGAAGGACTTAAACTTACCATTTGAAAGCACATTTATTTCTTCCATATTTAAGCCTCTTTCAAGTAGCTCAAATTTCCCTGGAGTTTGGTTCTAACTCACAGGATCCTTCCCTCTCATATTTTCAACAACACCATCAATCATAAAGCTTTTGGGAATCTTCCTGCCACTCATCAAAAAGACGAGATTCCTCCAGTAATGGTTCCTCAACAGTAGTTCCCTCTTCACCCATCAATCCACTAAATCTATATATCCTTTACTTTGTGTAAGACTTGGCTTACTTGGAAATATCAAGACTACTTCCTGTTCAGGTGCAAGTTGTGTAACTGATGCTACTAACTTGTGACCCAGTAAACCCAGTTCATTAACCCCCATGGAGACTCTAAAATGGTAAGTGGGGGCAGAAATGAAGTGTTCTCCCAGAATTTTGAATAAGAACATTAAGATTATCCTATGAATATTAGATAATTTTTCTTGCCTTGCAGGTTTTTTTCTGATAAAAGTAATAAATTTATTATAAAACTAAATTCTATATGAAAAATTCAACACAAACAGAGGCATTGTAGCTATTGCTTTTGTCTATCCCTCACTCTTTCTCCTCCACCTTACGTAAAGACATTATCAGCTTTACCAAGGGGCTTTGTGGAACTCAATTTGCAATCTTCCTGGACACAGCATTTAGTCCAGGGATGGACACGTGAGCCAAACCGAACTACTGAGAGTCTTCCCAGGATTTCCTTGCTGGGGATACCAAATGATGAATCACTTGTTTCTCAAGTCACTAAATCAAAAATTGCCTGTAGTCAAATCAGCATCTCCCCAAAACCCTCCGCCATGGAGAAAGCCAGGCTCCCATGCAAGAGAATGGAGCTGGCTTCAGGGGAAGCAGGGACAAGGCAGCTCAATAAAGAGGCACTGACACCACCCTGGTCTCCAATCCTACCCTTGCTTAAGGTCAGTGAGACCTTTGCGCTTTCAACTTGGTTATATTTTTAATGCGTTTTCTTTTGAGGTTTAAGCTGAAGTAGGTTCCAACCAGTGCAATCAAGAGCCTTGGCAGTTCAGAATGAAAGTAGGGATAGATCAAGTCAGAATCCTGGTAGTAATTGTAGGCTTTGGAATCAGATCTGGATGTAAATTTTGACCCTTTCATTCATTATTGTGTGATCTTAAACAAATTTCTCAACTCTCAGCTTCCTTAAGTTTCCAATGAGAAGTAACACTTATTTTGCATAGTTGGTGGGGATTCCTTGATACAATGGACATGCCAGTTGATGACACCAATACATGTCCAGTAAAGATTTGTTGTTGCAGTTGTTATTATTAACATTAGGGTCATGGTCTAATAGAGCAGAATTACTTTTAGGCAAGAAGGAGACTTGAGCATAAGCTGAGGTATTAATATATCTAAAGAAATGCTATGTTCATCAGCAGGGGGCTTAGTCAGAGAGCTATGCTTTGGCAGATCCGCGGCAAGACAATATATGGTGGCCCCTTGGAAGATGAACACACTTGAATTGTTCCCGGGGAATGCCACTATTCTTTCAGTTCACATGAACCACTCCCTTGCTCTGGGTCCATAGTCACCAAAGCACCTCTTGATATGGTCCATTGGACACTTTCTCTAAGTGAGATTAAGTGGAGGTTATAGGACTGGGATCCCTTCCGCTGCTGCTGCGTTTGCAGCAGGCTCTCAGTGTTGTTCTTTCCCTTTGGCAGCTTGCCCCAAGGAAGATGATGTCGGGTGTTTCCCTAAGGCTGGATTTCCTTCAAGGGCCGGTAGGTAATACAAATAAGAGGCCAACTGAATGGGAGAAAGGAAGAGGGGAGAGGACTTGGTGAAATACCAATGGCATGCCTTATCTTCTTTGTGCCAGCCAGTTGTTGCCTGTGCAAATGTAGACTCAATATTGACAGATCACCTGATTCTGAAAAGAAGCTAAAAGTGTAGATTTATAAAATAAATAGTAAAATACATTGATAAAATAAGGATTTTAATGTATACATAGTTTTGTACGTATATCTGAATCACTTTACTATATAGCAGAAATTAACATGGTAAATCAATGATGCTTGAATAAAATACAATTTAAAAAATAACGACTCTTTTAAAAACTCTTCAATGCTATACGAGCCAGATAATACCTACTAGACTTAACCCACAGGTACCAGTTTGACTAGGATCCTGAATATGGATAATTTCAGTTAATAACTTCACTGTCTCATCATCTTTCTGCATTCTTCTACTATTAGGCTAAGCAGATAGTCCTTCGAGACTCTCTATGTAAAAGTTTCATTATAACAACTCAGCCATAAAAAAGAACAAAATAATGCCATTGGCAGCAACATGAATGAAACTAGAGACTCTCATACTAAGTGAAGTAAATCAGAAAGAGAAAGACAAATACAATATGATATCACTTATATCTGAACCTAATATACAGCACAAATGAACCTTCCACAGAAAAGAAATCCATAAACTTGGAAAACAGACTTGTGGTTGCCAAGGGGAAGCAGAAGAGAGTGGGATGGACTGGGAATCTGGGATTAATTCATAGATGCAAACTATTGCCTTTGGAATGGAATGAGATCCTGCTGTATAGCACAGGGAACTCTATCTCGTCACTTATTATGGAACATGATGGAGGATAATGTGAGAAAAAGAATGTATATATATATATGCATGTGTGACTGGGTCACTTTGCTGTACAGTAGAAAATTGACAGAACACTGTAAACCAGCTATGATGGACAGAAAGCAAGTGGAAGAAATGTCAATATAAGGAAACAAACCAAGTAAGAGTAAAAATTGGTATCTACAGAAAAAGAAGACAAGGAATCCCGAAAAGACAGCAGAGGGAAACAAAACTTAAGTAGGAAAGGAAAAGCACTGATAATGTACTATCTGGCTCATTCCATATAACTCGTACGGAATGTATTTTTTAAGGCACATTATGTCATTGTATTATATAAAAATTGCACTTTAATCTGACCAAAATAACAAGATAACTCTAATTTAAAAAGAGAAGGGTGAGGAATACGGGTGAATACAGAAGGAGGCCAAAATATGTGGGAAAAGCTAAATTCTCATCAAGAGGTGACTTCTAAAATCAGGGAGAAAGAACTATAAACATAAACATATAATAGAAATATAAACATGTTATTTAGAGACAATGAGGTAAATGTAACACCCATCAATCCATAGTAGAATTGAGGGCAGCTGACTATGAAGAAAGGGATGTGAAAAGTCTTGAAGAAGGATGGGGTGGAGCCCAGAGAGTGAAGGGATAAAAAAGGCAGAATAGGAGTTCCCTTGTGGCTGTGCAGGTTAAGGATCCTGTTGTTACTTCTGTGGCGGGGGTTCAATCCCTGACCTGGAATTTTGCATGCCGCGGGTGTGACAAAAAAAAATAAAATAAAAACACAAATTTTTAAAAAATCAGAATGAAGATTTTCAAACAAATCTTATAACACAACTGGACTCTTTTGAGTAATACACCTCTATAAAGTTGTTAAACATAAAAACTAAAATAAAAATAATTTTGAGCAATGTTCTTTTCGATGACTCCTATTTAATGAAAGAATAAATTAAGAGAAAAAATAGTAATGCTCAGTCAGTATTTAAGTAGGTACTTAAATATTTTCATGGATGAATAAATGAAAGATAAATTATAATATTAAATATGAATGAATTCATTAAAGATTCAATTAATAAATTAATCGATTAAATTTATGGATAAGTAAATAATGTATCAAAAAAAGAATGTTACAGAAATGCCACCAAGTTCTAATTTAACTTTCAACTTCTTGCATTTGTTTCTCTACAAATTGCTATCGTCAATTCAGTCACCAATTGTTCCTGGCATAGAGGAGTTATTAAGCAATGTTCCTTTTTCTGAATGAACAACATGAATAAATGTTGTAAAACAATTTATTCTCACTACTGACAAAACTTGAGGAAAAAGACGCTTTCATTTTCCTGTAAGGTGTCTCAGTCATTTTACATTATCTGGCACCCATACTGCTTTCAATTTCTTTCTTACATCCTTCTTCTTATTACACAGTCAAAAAACTTTTAAATTTCCTTAGTACATGAAAGTGCCATTGTATTAAAAAAAAAAAAAAAAAAAAAAAAACTTTAAGAAATGATTAACCATTCTAATCCCAGACACCAGTTTCTCCTATGCCCAGGGAAAGAAAGAAACAAATGTCTCATAATGGGATTTAGAAAGAAAGAAAGGACAGATTTACTCAGGCTGGTTCGGTCGGGGAGATGAGGCTGTCTGACCTCAGCAGAGCAGGTGGGCTGGGAATCCAGAGACAAATTAGGGGCACTTGTGACTGTCCCCACCCTGGGTCTCCTTGCATAGTTTGAATCGGAATGCTATAAATTTCCAGAACACCAGACACGCCCAGGTTCCCAGACAAGTGCCAAAAGGCCATACTTCATCACCAAATCCAAATTACTTTTGCATCATCTACCATTTGCGATTGTGTCCTGTTCTTCCCTTTTCCCTCAGCACAGATAAGGAAGAGCCAACGGTGTAGTCATTAACTAAGAAAAAGAAAATGGGATTCATGGATTGCCCAGAAACACTGTAGGGTCACAATGGCCAAGCGAATGGAAGAAGCCTGTTTGGTATCACACCCCCAGCTCAATCAGTGACTTATGCAAGACTGTGAGTAACTGCTTACCTCAATTTCAGTTAGGTGAGAACAACATGTCCTTCCTTCTTCCTAGCACGCTGTGAAAACTGAAAAGATAACATCTTAAAATACCAAAATACTTGGAAAAAAATGATAACCATAGAAACATGATCTTATCACCACACTCCAAGGCAGCGTATATTTTCTTCATACGCAGTACAAACAAAATTCTTTCAGAACAGACACAAAAATTTGAACAGCAAGGAATCAGTCTGCTTAGTGAGTAAATCTTTTATCGAGAGCTTTCAAGAATGCAGAGGTCTCCCCTTAGTCATATATATTTAGTTGATTTCAGTAACTGTTTCATACATTCAAGTGAGAGGAAAACTGGGTCAATAACTTTAATCAAGGTTTAGAAGTCCTTATAAATGAAGTATAAATGTTTTCTGAGATTTGAAGGAAATAGAAAAGCATACTTTTTTAATTGAAGTATAGTAGATTTACAGTGTTGTTCCTTTCTGATGTACAGCAAAGTGATTTGCATGTATATACATGTATACATATACATGCAAATATTCTTTTCCATATTATTTTCCATTATAGCTTATTGCAAGACATCAAATATAGTTCCCTGTGTTATACAATAAGACATTGTTGTTTATCTGCTTTATCTATAGTAATTTGCATCTGCTAATCCCAAACTCCTAATTTATCCCTCCCCACCCCCGTTCCCCCTTGGTTACCATAGTTTGTTTTCTGTCTGGGAGCTGTTTCTGTTTTGTAAATAAGATCACTTGTGTCATATTTTTTTTGTTTGCTTTTTTAGGGCTGTACCCGCGGCATATGGAGGTTCCCAGGCCAGGGGTCCAATTGGAGCTACAGCTGCCAGCCTACACCAAAGCCAAAGCAATGCCAGATCCGAGCCGTGTCTGCAACCTACAAACACAGCGCACGGCAACGCCAGATCTTTAACCCACTGAGCGAGGCCAGGGATCGAACCTGCAACCTCATGGTTCCTAGTCAGATTGATTTCCACTTCACCACGACGGGAACTTCTGTGTTATATTTTAGATTCCACATATAAGTGATATCATATGATTGGTCTGTCTTGCTGACTTACTTCGATTAGTATAATAATCTCTAGATTCATCTATGTTGCTGCAAATGGCATGATTTCATTCTCTTTATGGCTGAGTAATATTCCATTGTATATGCATATATACATCACATTTTCTTTATCCATTCAGCTGTCAATGGACATTTAAGTTGCTTCCATGTCTTGGCAATTGTAAATAGTGCTGCTAGGAATATTGGGGTGCATGTATCTTTTCAAATTAGAGTCTTTTCCAGATGTATGTATGAAATGCTAGACCACATGGTAACACTATTTTTAGTTTAGAAACTTATAATTTGGGGCAACTTTTCACTCTAATTTCATTCTGAAATTTCAAAGTCATTGATACTTTTTAAAAAAACAGCATTTTTAAAAAATTTATCTCGGGGGCAAGTATGACAACATGGCCCTTATATAGTGAGATATGTGACATTACTGGCCAGTATAAGTGTACATAGACGATTGACATTTTAACTTCCAAACTACGAGTCCAGATCTATTGAGCCCAATGGCAAAATTCCAGGTAGAATTCCATGCATATGTTATAGATAGCTAAATAGGCATTAGGTCAGAATATTAAATGTTTCAAGTTGTGTGCCAACTCTAATTGTTAGTACTTTCTAGAGCGCTATATTGAAAAAATTCTGAGGCCACATCTGGTTTCAGGGATAGATCCACAGACAACATGCTACAGTCCCAGCAACGGGGAGTGGTGACACACATACGTGCCAGCTCTCGGAAAAAGCAAATGCCCCCTAACATGATGACACTTTCCTTAGTAGCTCTTACCCTTTAACTTAGATGGCATTAACATGTATTTGTTTTTGAGAACCTACTAATGGCCAGACCTCATGCTTTTGACATTTTCCAAACAGAATCAACCCACTCTTTCTCACAATAATGCTCCAGTGGATGCATTATCATCAGCTCTTCCGAGATAAGCTAATGGAGCAAGGAGGTTAAGCAATTCTCCCAAAGCCAATAGCTAATAA
The DNA here is from genome assembly GCF_054392235.1 of Sus scrofa. Lineage (NCBI taxonomy): Eukaryota > Metazoa > Chordata > Mammalia > Artiodactyla > Suidae > Sus > Sus scrofa. Next base: position 52,498,049 of record NC_139393.1, on the reverse strand, counting down.
GTTGGGACAGATGCAAACTCTAGTCTGTTGACTCCCAAATCCTCATGCATCACCGAACTCAGAGCTCAGGAACGTGGAGCTGAAAGGACTCCGGAGGAGTTTATTCCATGCTACTTTTCTGTAGCAAGATGACTTAAAAGTTTGTCACAAAAATGTTGACTTGAGGAGTTCCCGTCGTGGCTCAGAGGTTAACAAATCCGACTAAGAACCATGAGGTTGCAAGTTCAATCTCTGGCCTTGCTCAGTGGGTTAAGGATCTGGCGTTGCCATGAGCTGTGGTGTAGGTTGCAGATGTGGCTCGGATCCTGTGTTGCTGTGGATCTGGCGTAGGCCAGTGGCTACAGCTCTGGTTGGACCCCTAGCCTGGGAACCTCCACACGCCGCAGGAGCAGCCCAAGAAATGGCAAAAAAAAAAGACAAAAAAATGTTGACTTGATGTTTCCCCAACCTCATTGCTTCAAATAGCCTTTCCCTACAGAGCATCTTCAAAGTTCCCGCTATAATTTCCTCCCCCACCACCCCCATACAAATATGGGCAGGTTTTCTCTATTTTCTACACTATATCACACAGGAAGTTCTCTCTTCCACCTTCCCGCTTCCACCTAATTTCTTAGGCTCTGCCTCTTCTTCCTCAAGTCTTACTCTCCACTCCACTCCTCACCTTCCACAGGATTCAGAACTCACAAATGATGTAAAAAATGCCAAGTCCATGTCCTCTCCTCAGTTGCATTTCTCTATGTTCGTGGTACCACCTGGCACTATTAACACCCTGTACTTCTCAGGACAGGCCCTCTCCCCTCCCTTGGCTTCTGTGAGGCTCCTGTGTATGTCCACTCCCCTTGTAACTCATTTTATGTTTCTTTCAATGGAATTATTCTCACTCTTGGCTTGTCACCTCCCCAGAACGCCTCCCTCCATCCTCTAACCCAGGGCTCAGCAAAATCTCTGCAAAGAGCCAGATAGTAAATATTCTTTTTTTTTTTTTTTCCTGTCTTTTTAGGGCCACATCTGCAGCATATGTAAGTTCCCAGGCAAGGGGCCGAATTGGTGCTGCAGCTGCCAGCCTACACCACAGCCACAGCAACACCAGATCCTTGACCCACTGAGGGACGCCAGGGATCAATCCTGAATCTTCATGGATCCTTTTGCAATAATTCCCCAGCCCGCCCCAGAAGTACTCTCACCCCCACCATTGACCTAATAGCATCAAGTGAAAACTTCACCCATATGTTCATTGCAGCACTATTCACAATAGCCAAGACATGGAAACGACATAAATGTCCAGATTAATGGATTAAGAAGATGTGGTATATATACACAATGGAATACTACTCAGCCGTTAAAAAAGACCAAAATAATGCCATTTGCAGCAACATAGATGGAACTAGAGAATCTCATACTCAATGAAGTAAGTCAGAAAGAGAATGATAAATACCACATGATATCCCTTATATCTGGAATACAACATATGGCACAAATAAACCCTTCCACAGAAAAGGAAATCATGGACTTGGAGAATACACTTGTGGTTACCAAGGGGAGGAGGGCACGGAGTGGGATGGACTGGGAATCCGGGGTTAATAGATGCAAACTATTGCCTTTGGAATGGATAAGCAATGAGGTCTTGCTCTATAGCACTGGGAACTATATCTAGTCACTTATGATGAACCATGATGGAGGATAATGTGAGAAAAAGAATGAATATATGTATGTGTGACTGGGTCACTTTGCTCTACAGTAGAAAATTGACAGAACCCGGTGATCCAACTATAATGGAAAAAATAAAATTCATTTAAAAAAAAAAACTGGTCCACTGGGAGAGCGATGGGCTAGCACAGTGGTCAGTGTCATCTACCTTTCCCTTCAGCAGCTGTGTAAGAGTGTGTTTGGCACATCCATGAGGCAAACACAGAGCAATTCAAAACTGATTCCCCACAGTGGAGGGTGGCTGGAAAGCCCCTTCTTAGCAGACCCACCCTATCCCCGAAATCTCAGAGTGCTTAAAAGGTAACATTAGCTGACCTTTCAGGATTCACCCAGAGAGCTTCTCATCTTCCTACTGTGACCCACAACACTGAACTGGAACATGATACTTGTATTAATTTCCTAGGGCTACCATAACAAAGTACCACTGACTGCGTGGCTTAAAACAGCAGAAATTGATCCTCTCACAGTTCTGAAGGCTGAAAGTCCAAATTCAGGGTGTCTGCAGCGCCATGCTCTCTCTAAAGGCTCTAGAGTAGGAGACATTTTTGCATATTCTTAGCTTCTGCTAGTTTCCCACTGTCCTTGGAGTTCCTTGGCTTACAGCTGCATCACTCCAATCTCTGCCTCCATTGACCCATGGCCTTCTGTGTGTGTGTGTGTGTGTGTGTGTGTGTGTGTGTGTGTGTGTGTGTGTGTGTGTGTGTGTGTGTGTGTGTCTTTACATGGCATTCTCTTCTCTGTATGTCTCTCTCTCTTCTTATAAGGACACTGGTCATATTGTTTTTATTTTTTTTTTTCCTTAATGAATCTTATTACATTTATAGGTGTACAACAATCATCACAACCAAATTTTATAGCATTTCCATCTCAAATCCTCAGTGCATGCCCCCACTTCCCAATCTCTCTCATTTGAAAACCTTAAGTTTTTCAAAGTCTGTGAGTCAGTATCTGTTCTGCAAAGAAGTTCATTGTGCCGTTTTTTTAGATTCCACATGTAAGTGATAGCATTTACTGTTAGTGTCTCATTGTCTGACTGACTTCACTTAGCATGATAATTTCTAGGTCCATCCATGTTGCTAAAAATGCTATTATTTCTTTCCTTTTAATGGCTGGGTAATATTCCATTGTGTATATGCACCACATCTTCTTGATCCACTCCTCTGTCAATGGACTTTTAGTTTGTTTCCATGTCTTGGCTATTGCATATAGTGCTGCCATGAACATTAGAGTACATGTGTATTTTCGAGTCATGGTTTTCTCTGGATAGATGCCCAGGAGTGGGATTGCTGGATCAAATGGGAGTTCTATTTTTAGTTTTCTGAGGAATCCCCATACTATTTTCCACAGTAGTCGCAACAATTTATATTCCTACCAACAGTGTAATAGGGTTCACTTCGCCCCACACCCTCTCTAGCACTTATTGTTTGTAGACTTTTTGATGATGGCCATTCTGACTGGTGTAAGGTGGTACCTCATAGTGGTTTTGATTTGCATTTCTCTAATAATAAGTAATGTTGAACTTCTTTTCATGTGTTTTTTGGCCATCCGTATGTCTTCTTTGGAGAATTGTCTGTTTAGATCTTCTGCCCATTTTTTGATGGGGTTGTTTGTTTTTTTGGTATGGAGCTGTAGGAGGTGTTTATAAATTTTAGAGGTTAATCTCTTGTCAGTCGATTCATTTGCAAAGATTTTCTCCCTTTCTGTGGGTTGTCTTTTCATTTTGTTTAGGGTTTCCTTTGCTGTGCAGAAGCTTTCCAGTTTAATTAAGTCCCATTTGTTTATTTTTGTTTTTAGTGTCATTACTCTTAAGAGGTGGATCTGAGAAGATGTTGCTGTCATTTACGTTTGAGATTGTTTGGCCTTTGTTTTCCTCTAAAAGTTTTATAGTATATGGTCTTATATCTAGATCTTTAATCTATTTTGAGTTTATCTTTTTGTATGGTATTAGGAAGTGTTCTAGTTTCATTCTTTTACATGTGGCCATCCAGTTTTTCCAGCACCTCTTATTGAACAGGCTGTCTTTTCTCCATTGTATATTCTTGCCTCTTTTGTCATAGATTAGTTGACTGTAGGTGTGTCAGTTTAATTCTGGGCTTTCTATCCCGTTCCACTGATCTGTATTTTTGTCTTTGTGCCAGTACCATATGGTTTTGATGACTGTTGCTTTGTAGTATTGTCTGAAGTCTGGAAGCCTGATTCCTCCAGCTCCATTTTTCTTTTTCAGGATGTCTTTGGCTATTCTGGGTCTTTTGTGCTTCCAAACAAACTTTAAAATATTTTGCTCAAGTTCTGTGAAAAATGTAAGGACACTGGTCATATTGGATTTAAGTCCCACCCAGTCTAGTATGGCCTCATGCTAACTTGATTACATCTGCAAAGACCTTATTTCCAAATAAGGCCACATTCACAGCTACCAGGGGTTAGGACTTGAAAATATCTTTAGAGGAAACACAATTCAATCCATAAAAAAAGCCTAACATTCTTCCTTTTTTTTTCTTTTTCCGCCACACCCATGGCATGTGGAAGTTCCTGGGCCAGGGATTGAATCTGAGCCACAGCTGCAACCTACACCACAGCTGCAGCAATGCTGGATCCCTAACCCACTGTGCCACAGCAGGAACTCCTTAACATTCTTTATTGGATACATTTCACATATCTCTGTTTACTAATACCACTGATGAGATGCACACACTCATGCACATACGTCTATACATACACAAACACATACAATACACATATGTACACACATAAACACACATACACACACATTTTGACATCTACCTTAAAGACTGACCAGTTAGGTCTAGAATGATGGAAGAGCTAATTTTAGAAAATTTTTAACCATAGTTTGTCGGTATTAATAACCATGTAGCTAGTATGGTCATCTGAGGTTTAAGAATCACATCCACAACATTTTGTAGAAATCCTTTATGCCTATACTTACAATCTGCTCAATCTACCTGCTTGATCTTGGTATAACCAAGCCATGGTATCATCTTGAAAATGTATCCAAAAAAGCTTTTTTTCTTTTTTTTACAAACCACACAAGCCTTAGAGACTTCTAAGCTCCCTGGAACCATCTTCCATATGTAAAGATGAAGCTTGACTTAACATAAAGGCTAGTATTTGAGTTGTCCTCTAGTAGCATGCTAACCCTAACCCTAACCCTAACCCTAACCCTAACCCTAACCACGCACTGCCCTGGCTGGCTGCTCAGGGGCAAGGTCTTGGGCCGTAGAACAGAGCTGATGGGGCTGTGAGTGGCCTCATCAGTTTCATGCTCACAGCGACTGAATTAGGTGACTGAGTTATTCAGGCCTGAATTAGGTTATGTTCTCCTTAAGGTTACGTGTGAAACTCATTCTCATTTGAAAGCACTTTCGGTGTATAAAACAGGTGACATATTTCCTGCGAAGCACACCAGCATGAACCTATTAAGAGTTGTTTCTTGAAGCATTCCCCAGTGGTAAGTCAGGTTGCTAGGTTTCTACATGCTAGTCCATCAAGGTCAGTCAAGCTGTGACATGTTTGGCTTCACTTCACTAGAACATATCCAGAGAGCCTGGGCATTCCCTGTGATAGGGGGACAAAATAACATGTCTGTCATAGTCTGGAGATACACACTCTCATTGCCCTTGAAGATGTTTCCTAGAGACTTTATTTTTCTTTCCTCACCTGAAATAACATGTGTGCAAAAGCATCTGAAAAAGAATATACATATGTGTATGTATAATTGAGTCGCTTTGCTGTCCACCTGAACTAATGTAACATTGTAAATCAACTCTACTCCAATATAAAATAAAAATTAATAAAATTAAAAATTGTCTGACAAAATCCATTCATTATTTTGATGTTTGCAGCAGAGCTGATCAACAAGTGCCATAGATTAATAGCCGTGCTTATTGTAGCTCCCGAGATTAAATTTTCTTCCAAATCAATGATAACTTGGGATATAGGTTGCAGCTGGAAACTACCCACGAGGTGATATCTGGGGAAAATACTTCTCCAAGTCATTAATAAATTTCTCATTAATTTTGCTTCCGTTGCCTAGATTTGCATTTCATGGCTTTAGCTCTGGAATAGACTTCTTGGGTACAAAACCCGGCTCTCCCACTAACTCCCCATGATATGGACCCTGGGCAATCTCTCTGCCTAAGTTTCCCTGTCTGTGAAATGAGATAATGATAGTAATTCAGAAGGTGTTTGAAAATTTTAAAACTTAATGTGTGTAAAAGTCTCAAATCAGTGGCTGACAAACAGTAAGCACTTTATGTGTTAACCATCTCCAGTGAAGGCAGTTTTTTTTTGTTTTGTTCACAGCCTGATAGCCAGCATGGAGAACATTGCCAGGTACCTAATAGGCACTCAATTAATTTCTTTTTGAAGCTTAATAGATAATTAGACTTTTATTAAAGTTGCTAGTACTTAATTTTTTTTCTTTTTAGGGCCACACCTGCAGCAAATGAAATGGCAGTTCCCAGGCTAGGGGTCAAATCAGAGCTGCAGCTGCCAGCCTACACCGCAGCTCATGGCAACACCAGATCTTTAACCCGCTGAGCAGGGCCAGGGATGGAACCCACATCCTCATGGATACTAGTCAGGTTCGTTACTGCTGAGTCACAACAGGAACTCCTAAAGTTGCCAGTACTTAATTTTGGATAATAATGTCCTATCAGCAGAGGTACATAAAGTATACAACCTCCCACATCACAGAAGGGACGTGGTTTTCCCTATGAACATTTATTTTACTAACTCTTGGATCCAAAATCATAACCTGGTACATTGTTATCCATCACAGTAAATGCATGAACAAGCTTGTATGTCAGAGGCTTTCACATTTTCTTCTCTTATGTATGTATAACTGCCTTGCTCCAGAAAAGATTTCAGACAGCTTCATAAATATATGCCAACCAACCTACGTTGGATTTTAGGTTCTAATAGAAACACTTTATCTTTTTTTTTTTTTTTTTGTCTTTTTTGCCATTTCTTGGGCCCCTCCCAAGGCATATGGAGGTTCCCAGGCTAGGGGTCTAATCGGACCTGTAACCACCAGCCTACACCAGAGCCACAGCAACTCAGGATCTGAGCCACATCTTCGACCCACACCACAGCTCACGGCAGTGCCGGATCCTTAACCCACTGAGCAAGGCCAGGGATTGAACCCGCAACCTCACGGTTCCCAGTTGGATTCATTAACCACTGCACCACCACAGGAACTCCTTTTAAAAAAAAAAAAGAAAGAAAAGAAAAGAAAAAACACTTTAAATGATATAGAGACCTTCTCCTACTTCATAAGGAGTCTAAAACTTGTGCATGTCTTTCATTTTTCCTTTTGAGAGAGCAAAGATTTGTGGAGACTGGGGCTGGGGTGGGGGACATTTAATATTTAAGAACAGAACAAGTGGGATACCTAGTGTCATTTGGTAGCCAAATGTGCATCGGGAATGACATTAACAAATCATAAATTCCTGGAGGACAGAACAGCCTTGCTATAGAGTGAGGCTTTAAAAGCTAGCCACATAGAGGGAAAAAGACAGGCGCATACTAATTTCTTAGTTTTGCACTTGCCAGGGTGTGAATGAGAAAATCCAGAGCACCTTAAGTAACTAGCTAATGGGGAAGATTGTTTCTTCAATGATGCATGAATTTGGGACGAGGTTGCATTCTGTCTACGCTAAGTCACCCAATGTTAAGTGATCTAGAACAATAGTACAAGGAATGAGGTCATTTCTGCACAACATGTGTAGTGTAGGAAAATTCTGAGGTCTGCTTTGCACCATGTCAGAAGTTTTCAAATAAATGGAAATTTAGTATTACTGTGGTGATGGGCTAGCTGCCTTATCTTTGACTCCAGGGTTATGAGACAAGGCGTGGACCAGCAGACCTGGGGTTGTACCTGCCTTTGCCTGGGTCTCCCTTGGCCTCTACCTCAGTGGGGTGATGCCTGTCCACTTCCTCTCTCTCTCTTGTTTTTTGTTTTGTTTTGCTTTGGTTTTGCCTTTTGGGGGTGCAGCATATCGAGGTACCCAGGCTAGGAGTCGAATCGGAGCTGTAGCTGCCAGCCTACACCACAGCCACAGCAATTCCATATGTAAGCCATGTCCGCAACCTACACCACAGCTCACAGCAATGCCAGATCCTTAACCCACTGAGTAAGGCCAGGGATCAAACCTGCATCCTCACGCATGCTAGTTGGGTTCATTAACTTCTGAGCCACGATGGGAACTCCCAGTTCCTCTCTTTCTAACTCCGCTCCTCCTCCTCCCTCCTGAGCTCCGACAATGAGAATTAAAATGTTCCGTAAACTACAGACCAACTTTATTTGGCAAACACTGACCTAGATATAATCTATAGAAGAGCAGAAGGTGTTCATATTTTGTACTAAAGTAAAAATACACACACACAAACTGACCTTTTTAAGAAGCATTCTGTTTCAAATTTTCCTGCGCGTAACTGAGAAAAATATGAGGAAGAACACTAAAAAATACTCTAGGCTTTAAGGTTAAGTTCATTCTCAGTCTCAGAGAATAAACACTAGATTCTAGAGATAGTTTTCTATATCTTCCTGCTCCATATTCTGAAGATCTAATTTTTCTACCTTTGGAAATATTTAGTAGTGCCATGGTATTTTCCCTTCAGTTATTTTTCTTTTTGTTTTCTTTTTCTTTTTTTTGGGGGGGGGGGGTGCTGTGCCCATAACATACAAAATTTCCCAGGCCAGGCATCAAACCCAAAGCACAACATCAGTCGGAGCCACTGCAGTGATAACTCCAAATCCTTAATCTGCTGAGCCCCACAGGCAGGAATTTGCTCTTCAGTTATTTTTCTGATGGAATTTTTCACTGCCAAACCCTTCTAAGGTGTTTAAAATGTCCTCTTCAATGCAGAGACAATGAAGACTGTTTCTTCATTTATTTTTTCTTCTTTTTTATGGCCGCACCTGCAGCATATGGAAGTTCCCAGGCTAGGGGTTGAACTAGAGCTACAGCAGCCAGCCTACGCCACAGGCACACCAGATCTGAACCACATCTGGGACCTATGCAGCAGCTTGTGGCAACATCGGATCCTTAACCCACTGAGCAAGGTCAGGGATCGATCTCGAATCCTCTTGGATACTAGTCGGATTCTTAACCTGCTGAGCCACAATAGGAAGTCCAAAGATTGTTTTTGTAAATAGGAGATCATTTTGGCATTTTAGAAAGGTAAATAGCAACTGTGGAAGGGGTGTATTAGAAAGGAGAAAAGTCAGGAGAGAAGGGACTGGGAGATGATTCCAGAGTTTCTAGCTTAGGAAACCTGGTCCATAGCAGTGCCATTAGCTGAGACAGAAAACACAGCAGGAAGGAAGTGAGTGCTAAAGGTAAAAACGATGTGTTATATTTTGGGACATGTTGAGTTTGAAACACCTGAAAGATATCCTTGCAGACATTTCCAGGAGGTTGATGAAAATTTGGGTCTGAAGTTCATAATAAATCTAGACATTTTGGAACCACCTAAATATAGGTTAGGCCTGAACTTATCCTCTGGCAAAAGTTTACAAAGCAAGCAGGTGGACAAAGGCAGCTCTTTGGAGAACAATGGAGAACCCAGACAGGATGCTATGAATAACCAGATAAGAAAGGAGAGAAAAAATCTTGCCATCCAATCCAAGTTCAGAGGCTGTTTCAAGATATTCAACACCACAAAATGCTGCAGACGCCAGGAAGAATGTGAGCTCACCTTTTGGCAGTTAGGAGCTCACTGTTGACCACTGAAAAAGCAATTTCAGTAAGTGATAAAGGAGCTTCAGTAGATGCTAAAAGCCAGACTCTACTGCATTGAGAGATAAATGGGAAGTAAAAGCAATTAAATAGTCACGTCTAAACCCTTGTCTCAAATATTTTTTCTCTGAGATTTATGTCAGAATATTTGCTTTACTCTATATAGAATCGTTGTCGTACAGGCTGGTATTTAAAATCTATTTATCTGGTTAATGGTTTAAGTAAAAATATGGCAAGTACAAGAAATCAATATGATGGAAAAGAGAAGTTGCCTTTGTGGCTCAGTGATTAATGAACCTGACTAGGAACCACAAGGACTTGCGTTCAATCCCTGGCCTGGTTCAGTGGGTTAAGGATCCGGCATTGCTGTGAGCTGTGGTATAGGTCACAGATGTGGCTCAGATCCCACATTGCTGTGAGCTGTTGTATAGGTCACAGATGTGGCTCAGATCCCACATTGCTGTGGCTGTGGTGTAGGCTGGCAGCTGTAGCTCCGATTTGACTCCTACCTTGGGAACTTCCATAGGCTATGGGTGCAGCCCTAAAAAGCAAAAAAAAAAAAAAAAAAAGTATGTGTGTATATATATATATATGATGGAAAAGGTGGAATCTTAGAAAAATAATGTTAACCTAGGTACATAAAATAAGAAAGGGACTGTTTAAAAAAGTCTCATTTCAATTTCATTGCCATTTATCATGAGTTTTCCCTCACTATATGCTTTAGCATCACATTATATTAAGGATTGCTGAGCAACTAAATGATTCTGACCTTCAGTCTTATTCAGATGAGAAGTATCATGGAAGACTATGTCATTCAGATGCTATCTTGATAAGTGCATAATAAACCACAAGCAGATAGACACATGAATGCTTTTACATGAATCTTGTGACAAATCTGTAAGCACAGAAACCTAATTTTAAAAAGGAAGAAGGGATACTTGCACCCCTGTGTTCATTGCAGCACTATTTACAAGAGCCAAGACTTGGAAGCAGCATAACGGCCATTAACAGAGCAATGGATTAAAAAGATGTGGTACCTATATACAATGGAATATTACTCAGCCACAAAAAAGAATGAAATAATGCCATTTGCAGCAACATGGATGGACCTAGAGATTATCATACTAAGTGAAGGTAGGCAGTGAGAGACAAACATCATATAATATCATTTATATGTGGAATCTAAAAAAAGGGTATAAATGAACTTTTTTGCAGGAAAAAAAAAAAAACAGACTCATAGAATTTGAAAACAAACTTATATTGTCCAAGGGGACAGGCTGGGGGAGAGATGGAGTGGGTTTTGGGATTGGCATATGTACAGTGTGATGTATAGAATGATTGGGGAACTACTGTATAACACAGGGGATTCTACCCAATATTCTGTGATAATCTATATGGAAAAAGAATCTGAAAAAGAAAGGATACATGTATACCTATAACTGAATCATTTTGTTGTATAGCAGAAATTATCACAATGTTGTAAATCAACTATACTTTTAATAAAACTTTTTCAAAAATAAAAAAATTTAAAAAGAAGATATGGTCTTCTTTTTTAAAGAAGATATTGGAATATTACTCAACCATAAAATGGCTTATCACTGGAATAAGCCATAAATGGCTTACGGAATATTGCTCAGCCATAAAAAAGAATGAAATAATGCTACTTGCCCCAATATGGATGGATCTAAAGATTATCACACTATGCAAGATAAATCAGAAAGAGAAAGACAAATACCAAATGACATCACTTATATGTGAAATCTAAAATATGACACAAAGGAACGTAGCTACAAAACATACATATATACACACACAATGGAATACTACTTAGCCATAAAAAAGAATTAAATTTTGGCATTTGCAACAATATGAATAGACTTGGAAGATATTATGTTCAGTGAACTAAGTCAGACAGAGAAAGACAAATACTGTATGATATCAATTATATGTGGCTTCTGAAGAATAAAACATACTAGTGAATATAACAACAACAAAAAAACCCCACAAAAAACAGACTCACAGATACAGAGAAAAATTAGTGGGTACAAGAGGGGAGAGAAGGTAGGGGAGACAGGATAGGGGTAGGAAATTAAGAGGTCCAACCTACTATATATAAAATAAATAAGCTACAAGGATGTTTTGTACAGCACAGGGAATATAGCCAATATTTTATAATAACTATAAATGAAGTATAACCTTTAAAAACTGAATTACTATGTTGTACACCTGAAACATAATACTGTAAATCAACTACACCTCAATTAAAAATAATAATAAAATAAAATACAAGAAAAAAGAGTCCATAGTCTGGGCAGGAAGAAAGACTGAGTGAAATATCTAATATATGCTTTGAAAGCACATATTTATTCAACCACTGATATTGATGAACGTGCATTATATACAAGACATTATTTTAGGTGTTTGGGTTAAACAAGATCCTTGCTCTTGTGAGGCTTCCATTCTCACACGGGAGACAAAAGGATAAATGTCGTGAATCAATCAATTGAAGAGTATATTATTACAAGTTGATAATGCTATTTTAAAAAAAAAGGCTGAAGAATAAGAAGACTAGGTCTTGGGGGTGGTAGGGGAAGTTCAAAACAGGTCACAGTTTTAAGTAGCAGAATCAGATTAAGTCTCATGCAAGGTGATATTTATGCAAAGTCTTGGAGAGTCCACATGTAACCATGTAGCTATCTGGGAGAAGAGGGGTCTAGGCCGACGGAACATGTAGGGCATGTCTCATATGCTTAAGAAACAGCAAGCAGATGATTTGTGGGGATAAAGAGTTGGGGAAGAATTGTCAAACCACATAAAGAATTTGGTTTTTACTCTGAGATAGGAAGATGTTGAAAGGTTTTGAGCAAAGGAGTGATGAGATTTAACTCACAATTTTAAAACGTCATCCTGGCCACTAACTCGAGCTTGGGATAGCTCAGATCAGAATGGCAGAAATGCAGGTGGAGAGAGATGTTCAGATCTTAGATATGCTTTGATAATAAAGCCAACAACTTGGGATAGACAATGATGGAAGATAATATAAGAAAGGGAATGTACATACGTGTGTGTGTGTGTGTGTGTTTGCATCACTTTGCTGTACAGCAGAAATTGGCACAACACTGTAACTCAACAATAAAAAAAATTTTAATTTTAATTTAAAAAATTTTAAAAAGAAAGTGAAGCCAACAAGATTTGTTGGTGTGAGATGGAGGCTTATAAGACCAAGTGGGGAGTGGAGGCTGACTCCAAGGATTTTGACCTAAGCCACCAGAAGGATAGAATTACCTTTGAATGAGATGGGCAAGGACACATGAGCAGATTGGGAGGGAGATGGGAAAGGATTCATTTTGAGACATGCAATGATGGAGATGTCTGCAAGCTATCCAAGAGAAGATATCAGGTAGGCATTTGAGTACACAAGTCAGGAATTTTAAAGATGCCCCTTTTGATGCAGTATTGAGGAACAGATGAAAAAGCTGCCTGCATTAGAGAACACTCATCAGAAGTTTCCACATAAAGATCTTCCAAATAGAGGACACCCAATATGAACTCCCAAAGGGAAGTGCCCTTGAATCCTAGCCCTAGAACTGCTAATAGGAATAAGTCAAGTACAACCTAATGTGTTACTCAGAAATGAAAGATGTGGGCGAAGGGGGAAAATAAGAGTCTTGAGAGGAGAAAAGGTGAGCTGGCTGTATCCATCCCCTACTTTCTCACCACTTGGTCATACAGAGGATGGATAACGCACGTCTTTGCTGCATGGAACTCATCTCCCATCCCTGGAATCTCACCACGTCTTCCTTCACCCACTAGCCAAGTTTTGGAAGACGCAGAGGTTCCACAACTCAGGACTCAGATGTTCTGACCAGCTCCCTTGAAAGGAAGATACATAAATCCCTGGTTAAGACAAGATGCAAAGTTCGAAGGCAAGAGATATCAAACTAATAACTTGCTACGGTGAGAACAGTAAATGATCCCCAGTATAGGGGTGGCTCTTGCCCTGATTCTTCTGTATATTCTCTCTCCCAAACCCTACACTTTCCGGCAAGAGACCTGATAAACAAGGCTTTTGACGTCTGTCACTCTATTCATTTTCCCCTCTGTTTGCTGCATGTGATTATACTGTTATCCTTGGTTGCTTTTGCAACATTCAGAAGACCCTCAAATAGCACACAGCAAGGCAAAAAGTGGATGCATTGTCAAGTAAATAGCTGTCTGTCCCTATAATTTCTTCTCTAAGACTCTAAGCAAACATCCCATTTATTCAACATTTATTGGCCATTTTCTAGGCTAAGGGAACTGTGTTGGGCCCCAGGAAGAGCATCTGAAGATGAACAAGACATATTCATCCAGAATAATAGACACTACTCTTTCTCAAGTTCCATCTCTGCCATGATTGCCTTTTCTCAGGTCATAAATCTTCCCCTCAGCTCCACAAATTTCCAGGTCTACACAAACCACACCTGTTACTAGATCATTCTACCTACCATAAAGCCTGTGTCTCTTCTGGAAACTAATTTGCCCCCTTCCCCAAAGGACATTGGGCAATGTTGGGAGACATTTTTACTTTTCTCAAATGGGGCAGAGGGTCAGGGATGCCGTTGGCATCTAGTGGGCAGAATGCGGGATGCGGCTAACATTTGACATTGCATAGGACAGCCCTCATTTCCCAAAACAAAAAATTATCCAGCTCAAAACATCAATAATGCTGGAGTTCCCGTTGTGGCTCAGCAGTAACGAACCCGACTAGTACCCATGGGAGTTCAATCCCTGGCCTCACTCAGTGGGTTAAGGATCTGGTGTTGCCATGAGCTATGGTGTAGATCACAGACATGGCCTGGATCCTGCATTGCAGTGGCTGTGGTATAGACTGGCAGCTGTAGCTCCAATTCAACCCGTAGGCTGGGAACTCCCATATAGCCAAGGATGCAGCCCTAAAAAGACAAAAAAAAAAAAAAAAAAAAAAAAAAAAAAAAAAAAGTCAATAGTACTGAGATTGAGAAATCTACTATAGACGGTCTTCATTTGGGCCATTTTGCTTTCATAATCCATCCCCCTTTATTCATCTGTTTAGTGTTTTAGAAACAACAGCATTAAGAAGTTTGTGTCGGTCATTAGAATGTGGAAAGTAGAATAAAAGAAAAATGTATTTCCCCTCCGTATCCTGCTATAGTGTGCTGGCGGTCTCGCCAGGGTTCATTTTCTTCTCTAATCAGATGGAGAAAACTCTTGCAAGAGAAAGCAAAGAATCTGATCCAATAACTCTATGGCAAGCATAGATCATTCTTCTTTCCCAATATTCTCTGGCTTCTGTCCCTATATTCAGTATTCGCCCCATCTTTGAGTTTTCTCTCATGTTCCACTGACTGCGTGGCACTTTCTTCTCCATGCTTCTCTGCACCTAACCAAATTCAACTGCTCCCTCAAGCCCTAGCTCAAGGGAATTCCAAGTTTGGTTCAGTGGATTAAGCATCCCATTCCAGAGGCTCAAGTCGCCGCAAAGCACAGGTTCCATCCCTGGCCCAGGAACATTCATATGCCGCAGGTGCTTAAAAAGAATAAAGACCTAGCTCAAATGCTGACTCATTCATTTCTTCCAGCTCCTCTGGGCAGCCTACTCCCCACCAAAACACAGTCCTACTGCGGCTACTATATCCATCCCATGGTAATCTAAGTGTTATGTGTGTGTGTGTGTGTGTGTGTGTGTGTGTGTGTGATCCTCAATTATAAGTTCCTTAGGATGCGACATCTAATTAGGAAGAAATTTATGAGGGATTTTTCAATATCGTTTGACTGGAAGTTATACAATCTTATAGCACAGATGAATGGAAGAAAGTGATACTACATTTGAGCATAGTTCTGGCTATAAATGTGTTATCTTTGGACAAAGAACCACATGGGGCTATAAAGCTCCCAAGTCAGCAAAGGCAACCTCACATATCAGGTTCTAAAGGAGTCCTTTTTCCATAGGCCAGACTGAAGGAGAAAAGAAATATTCCTGCTTCTAAGCTGGTAGGTAAGAGAGTTTGAAAAGTTTTATTTAACATGTACATTTTAACAGATTTATTTAAGGTACGAGTGGGCTGTGGAAAACAATAGATTTTTCTGCGCAGAGGGGGAAAAAAATCTGCTCTGACTTTATTCAAAGCAATGCCTCATCACTGCTCGCACTTTGAGAAAAGCAAGATAAGGCTGTTTGTCACACATTACTTCCTTTAACCTGATGTACACAGAAGCGCTTCCGTCTGGCTATGCCCCCCAAAAACATCTAAATTTTCGGCATTCTGACCAGCCCTTCATTAACGCTGGAAAGCCAGACCACATCCCCAAAGACGCTTCTATTCTTCTGCCCTTGAAAGGTTAAAACTCGAAGGAGGAGGGGGTGTCGGAGACTACACCGCAGAGTTGGGGGGACGGTCTCTCAAGAAGATGGTCTGGGGACCAAGGCTGACTTGGAGCTAAACCACACTGGGCTGAAACTGGACAGCCAACCAAGTGTGCAATTCCAGCTAATTGTACATAAGCTAATTAAACTTGAGCAAGTCGTTCACCATTCTTTTTTTTTTTTTTTGCCATTTCTTGAGCCGCTCCCGCAGCATATGGAGGTTCCCAGGCTAGGGGTCTAATCGGACCTGTAGCTGCCAGCCTACGCCAGAGCCGCAGCAACGCAGGATCCGAGCTGCATCTGTGACCTACACCACAGCTCACAGCAACGCCGGATCGTTAACCCACTGAGCAAGGGCAGGGACTGAACCGGCAACCTCATGGTTCCTAGTCAGATTCGTTAACCACTGCGCCACGACGGGAACTCCCCGTTCACCGTTCTTAACCTACATTCTTAATATTTCACAGAAGCTTATCAAGGATTTAGTGAGATGATGTCTTAAAGTGCATGACAAAATGCCTGGTATCTACGAGATGCTCATAAAAATGTCAGAGAAATGTCATTTCCTCGCTTCAGATACACTTGCTTTTGGCCTCAAACCTGTATGCCCGTCCCATAATTTGAGAATTTTTCCTCGAGATTCCCAGAAATAGCATTCCTGATAGTTTGTTAAATACCCTCTGTCTTTCCTATAAAGGATGTGTTTGGCTTCCTTTTCGTTGCTCTTATATTTCTTCAAATCCACCTTAGGAGAGATGATGTGTTTAAAATGCAGGGGAGCAAACTGTTCATAAACTCTGAGGTCTGAACAAAGTGAGAGCATGACGAAGGGACATGAATTATGCACTGAATCGCACCAGAGTTCCGAAACAGGAAAATTGACTCTGCTGGGTGTGGTTCTACAACCATATAATGTGGTTTACAGTTTAAAATATCAACCATAAAACACCGTCCCGAAGTGAGTTTTGGTTTGGCTATAAACACAGCAAAAAGAAAGCCCACTCGCACTAAGAATGACCTTTACACCTGTTTGGGT
Organism: Sus scrofa; assembly: GCF_054392235.1. Taxonomy (NCBI): domain Eukaryota; kingdom Metazoa; phylum Chordata; class Mammalia; order Artiodactyla; family Suidae; genus Sus; species Sus scrofa. The sequence goes on along the minus strand of NC_139393.1, from coordinate 52,481,161 downwards.
TTCTTAGTAACTTATTTTAACAGATTGTCTATACAAGATGGAGTTTTATGACTGGTATCAGTCCAAAGGTGGAGAAAATGTGAACGCCAGTGTGCTTAGCCTTATTTTTCTGTGCATTTTGTTCTCGGGAAATATAACAAGAGATGGATTCCTGGAGGGTGGAATTTTCTTTCTCTCTTTGTTGGATAAAATAAGTACCCAACAAGCAGAAAGTATGAATGCAACTGTGCTTCCAATTGTCCCAACAGCAAAAGTGGTCTTTAAAAAGGATGTTCTCCTGTTATCAAATAAAAAATAAGAGCTTCCACCAAACCATTTCCTTTTCTCCAAATGTTTCCTAAGTTCTGCCTGCTTATGGTTCAGCCTGATGAGCCTTTTCATAGAAGCTGAGGCATAGAAGGCACAAACCAAGTGTATGGCTGTAGACGGCCAATCAGTAAACATGAAAAGATACAAGAAATTGAGTTCTTCCAGAGAATACAAAAATCACATCAGGGGAGTTCCCATCATGGCGCAGTGGTTAACGAATCTGACTAGGAACCATGAGGTTGCGGGTTCGGTCCCTGCCCTTGCTCAGTGGGTTAACGATCCGGCATTGCCATGAATTGTGGTGTAGGTTGCAGACGCGGCTCGGATCCCGAGTTGCTGCGGCTCTGGCGTAGGCCGGTGGCTACAGCTCCGATTCAACCCCCCTAGCCTGGGAACCTCCATATGCCATGGGAACAGCCCAAGAAATGGCAAAAAAAAAAAAAAAAGACAAAAAAAAAATCACATCAGGAAGCTGGAAACAATGACTATTTCACCTTCTTGGAGAAAGATGCCTATAAAGTAGCTCGGCCTGTGATATGGCCTATTTGAGACCCATGTACATTTCAGGAACTCAAAGATAGATTCAGAGAGAGCTGGAAGTAGGGAGGAGGGACTGGAGGGCAGATAAGGCTGCCTGGGCAGGAGCTCTCAAAAGCAAAAAGCTCATAGACCCATGGCTCCCTGTTAAGAAAGAGTAAATGAAGATGGGAAAACACCTGAACTCCGAATTACGGCTTCTTTTCACTAGGACCTTTCAGGGGAAGAGGGAATCATTGAGCCAGTCCTGCTGGCATCTTGTTCGGTTTTGCATTTGCATGCATCTGTATCCCCCTTTGTTTCCCTGAAGTGGAAGTTATCAAAATAGTACCAGAATGCCAGGTCTCACAAAGTTCCTCTCTGCCCTGGACCAGGAAGCAGGGAGACTATCACACTGGTACCTCTTCTTGGAAAATTTGCAGAACAAAGAAAGAAAGGGTGTTCCCATCATCGCTCAGCAACAACAAACCTAACTAGTATCCTTGAAGATGTGGGTTCAATCCCTGGCCTTGCTCAGTGGGTTGAGGATCCAGTATTGCCGTGAGCTGTGGTGTAGGTTGCAGATGTGGCTCAGATCCTGCTTTGCCGTGGCTGTGGTGTAGGCTGGCAGCTGCAGCTCTGATTCAACCCCTACCCTGGGAACTTCCATATCTGTGGGTGAGGCCCTGAAGAAGACAAAAAAATAAATAAATTCACTATTTAAAAAAGAAAAGGGGCGAAGAAAAAAATCAGAAAAGATTGGATCAATTCCAATTAAGCAGACAAGCTTTACAATGTTTATCCAAATTAAATCTTTTCACATGGGAGTTCCCGTTGTGGCGCAGTGGTTAACCAAGCTGACTAGGAGCCATGAGGTTTCAGGTTCAATCCCTGGCCTTGCTCAGTGGGTTAAGGATCCAGCGTTGCCATGAGCTGTGGTATAGGTTGCAGATGTGGCTCGGATCCTGTGTTGCTGTGGCTCTGGTGTAGGCTGGCAGCTACAGGTCCAATTAGACCCCTAGCCTGGGAACTTCCCATATGCCACAGGAGCGGCCCTAGAAAAGGCAAAAAGACAAAAAAAAAAAAAAAAAAAAAAATCTTTTCACATGGATGTTTACCCATCATTAATTCTTACATAATCACATTAGGGGAAGAACCCCGTCCATCAGTGGCTGTTGATGCTGGTTTTAGGAAAGTGAGTTACTTTTTCCTATAGGCGGACAGCAGTACGCTCATACTGAGGCTTAAATCAGTTCTTAGAAAACCACCGGTCTAATGGAGGCCAGGAGACTGTTTCAACAGAGGCTCAAGGACCACGGAAAGGCATATGAAAAGAATCAGTTTGAAAAGCTCGAGAGCCATCAGGATTGTCAGAGCCAGAGCAAGAGCTGAGAAAAACTCTGTGACTTCTTCAGTTTTCTGATGGAGACATTCCTTGTGAAGGCCTGTTTTCTGTGACGATGTCCCTCTTAGCTAATGTTTCCAGAAGGGCCAGGTGAGCACTGCATGCAAATGGTTCCCTCTGGGTCCCCCATCAAAGCTTTGCGCCAGCTGGGCGGCAGGAAAGCCACCCAGGTACCAGCATGAAAATAAGACAACTTGGCCTCCCACTTTGCTTTAGCAATTTCCATATCCAGTAAGACAAGTTTTCCTGGGACAGGCCTGCAACCACAGGCACATGTCTCACCCTGTTAAGACTCAAGAGCAGGTAAAACAACCTGAACTCCCCGTGGAAGAGTTGGGCACACAAACCTACACCCACGCACAAAAGCAAAGGGAGCCAAAGTGGGCAAAACTTTCCACCCATCTGCTTCCAAAGCACGTATGACTCCAAGGAAGGAGGGAGGGAGTCAGTGTACAGGAAGCATGTTCCCATCTTTCCATTTGCTCTCTTTTCTCCTGCTCCATGTCACTCTGAGCAAGAGGAGGGCTCAAAAGCATCACATCGGAAGCTTCCAGGGTTGAAAAATCTACCTTCTCTTTTAAAAAAATTCCCACTTAGGTGTCCCTTTGTAAGCACTTTCTTCTCTTCCCTTTTTCTGTCTTTCTTTTTTATTTATTTTATTTTTTTCTTTTTAGGGCCACACCTGCAGCATATGGAAGTTCCCAGGCTAGGGGTTGAATCAGAGCTGCAGCTGCCAGCCTACACCACAGCCACAGCAACGCAAGATCTGAGCCATGTCTGAGAACTACACCACGGCTCACGGCAATGCCAGATCCTGAACCTGCTGAGCAAGGCGAGGGATCCAACCCGCATCCTCATGGATACTGGTCATGTTCTTAACCCTCTGAACCGTAGTAGAAATTCCCTTCCCTCCCCTTTTTCTTAAGTCTTGTGATGACACATTTGAAGCTAATCAGTGACACAGGTAATACTTTCATCTCTTTTGTGTTTGTGTGTGTTTTATTAGGGCCACACCCACAGCATATGGAGCTTCCCAGGCTAGTGGTCCAATCGGAGCTGTAGCTGCCAGCCTATACCACAATTCAGCAATGCCAGATCCTTAACCCACTAAGCAAGGCCAGGGATCGAACCCACATCCTCATGGATAATAGTCAGGCTCTGTTAACCACTGAGCCATGATGGGAATTCCATAATCATTTCATCATTTTGCCCACACTGAAGGTTCCTCGTCTCTTCCTGGTTGGTGAAGCTAGTTCTAGGACATGACCACTGTCTATTTCTGGGTGTCATATTTTAACTCTTGACTGAATCATAGGGACCAGGTAGAGGAAGGGTTCTACACTCCTATCCATTTGGGCAACAAGATGGTGTTGTGATGAACCATATGGACTTGGAAGGAAGCACAGAGATGTTTCACATCCCAGGTATGATGCTCCATGAGCTTTGTGACCATGGACAAGTTGGTGACTATGTCTAAGCCTCAGTTTCTTCATAAAACATGGCCAGAATATACTGTTGTAAGAATTACATATAATACAGTAATGTATACAGAGTAATGAGCACAGTGTCTGGCGTGCAGTGGGCTGAGTAATGTTAGCTATGACTGGCATCATCATAATCATCACTGTTATTAAGCTACACAGGAGTTCCCATCGTGGCTCAGTGGTTAATGAAGACGACCAGGAACCATGAAGTTGCGGGTTCGATCCCTGGCCTTGCTCAGTGGGTTAAGGATCCAGCGTTGCCGTGAGCTGTGGTATAGGTTGCAGACGCGGCTCGGATCTGGGGTTGCTGTGGCTCTGGTGTAGGCCAGCGGCTACAGCTCTGATTAGACCCCTAGCCTGGGAACCTCCATATGCCGTGGCAGCGGCCCTAGAAAAGGCAAAAAGACAAAGGAAAAAGAAAAAAAAAAAAGCTACACAACTTGCCATGTCAGACGATGGGAAGTAACGATGAATAGGGTTTGAACATCGAGGGGCTCACAGACCACCCTTAGAGACAGCCATGTAAACTAATAATCATATAACCATAATCTCAATCTGACCACCTACCCCACCTCTTCTGAATTCCTTATATTCGAAAAGGGACAGAGCTATGACTCTGAATCAAACAATGAACTGAAGCTAAATACGTTCTACTCAATGTACTCGCCAAACCTCCATGAACTTGATCAACAAGGTTTTCTTGAAGGCGCTTCGTCACTTCTTTTTATTCTTAATTCCTCTGAACTCTCTGTTGTTGTTGCATTTTTCTCATGGACAGGTACGGCCCATAAAAAAAGTGGAAAACTGTAGAAATCCTAAGACGCTCGTTGCCCTGATTCAAATAAACACATTAACAATCAGAACAGCAGATGCAAGACCTCCCTCCCCCCAAGTACAAATGAACCGATTTGCAATGCCATTAAAACAGGCAGCTTCTAAAAATCTGATATTAGTGGCCAACATTGCTGGCTCCCAGAATCGTTAATCATGTTAGCGAATGAATCATTCACTAAAGAGATCACGGCCGGTATTCTGACACTAATTCCCAAGATGCAGAGTACAAAGCTGAATCATAGCTACCATTTTTAGGTGACTGGCAGTTGGGCTGAAAGTAGCAAGTTTTGACAAAATACAGAATTTCTCTACTCCTGTGCCTTAAGCTTTATAGTGCAATAACAAGCTTATGCTTTTGTCACAATTTAGCTGGGGAAAAAAAAAAAAAACTTAAAAAATGTTTCCACATCTACATGCCCCAAATTTTTATAGAAGTCTTTATGACTGTTACTTTGATGTATATGCCAAACAGGATAAACCACGAAAGGCAACACAGCTAATGAACACAAGGAACTTTATGTAATTGTAATAGCCCGTTTGGCTAGTTTTATGGGTGTGTGTACATTTAATTTTGAGTTGAGCAATATCCAATTTGGCAATGAGATAGAATAATATGAGTCTTTCTGCTTGTTTGTTTTAATTACTAACAACCAGAGAAAAACTAATCACAGCAGCCAGAAGAATTACAATCAGAAATGCACTCTACTATTCGCAGACTGCCAGTACTATGCCTAAAGTGGATGTCACTTATTCAGGAGTTGCAGACGTCAAGTAGGGCAAATTTGAAGCTATGGTAAGCGAGGACAACATATACAGAGAGATGTTAAGTTTGTTGAGGCATGAAACAACTTTTCTAAGCTGCGAAAAAAGCCCCAGTAATAATAACCATCCATTCAAGGATGCTTATTGTGGGTTCATGGGCCAGGTCCTGTTCTAGCTGCTGAGGATACCGCAATGGACCAGTAAACAAAGCCCTCTCTACACAGAGCTCACATTCTCGTAAGCAATGCAGGCAATAAACAGACAAAAGCATAATTTCACATCAGGGTAAGCACCATATGGATAGCTAAATAGCTAGTCAGGGAATGGTTCTCTGAGGAGCTGACATTCAAATCGAAATCTGAACAGCATTTGGAGGAGGTGATATGCAACCATGCTGGAATCTAGAAGAAGAACCCTCCAAGCAGAGGGAACCACAAGACTGAAGTGCTGAGGCAGGAATATACTACAGCTGTTTCAGGAACAGCACGAGGCAGGAGGGGATGGAGCACAGTGAGCAAGGGAGAACGAGGAAGGAGGTGAGATCAGAGGTCTTGACGGGGGCCAGAGGGTGTTCACTCAAAGACTTGCGGGATGTGGACAGGTGTTTCAGCTATAAACATGAGAGCCATTGGAGAGTATTATGAAGGTCAGTGGCAAAATCTGACATCTGCTTTCATGATATCACTCTGGCTTCCGTGCATATAGAATCTCAATAATAAAAGCCGTGAACCCAGTTAAGAGGCTCTGAAAGGAGTTGGGCAAGAGAGAATAGCATCTCAGAATGGGGTGCTGCACAGGAACAGTATAAAGGGTTCCAGTCCAAGAATGTGAAGCTCGAGCCAATAAGATAGGCAGTAGATTAAGTTTGGGGATAACAATTTTGCCTAAAACCATGCTCATTAATGGTTGTTGTCTACCGTACCTACAATCATGCTCAAAAATATTTGTTAAATGGACAAACTGATCTAAGAGTCAAAAAACATAAATCTTAATTCCACTCATTTACCATCTATTTGGTAGCTGTTCTTTGTCTCAGTCTTACTTTCAGACACATGGTAGCAGTGAGAGAGACAATGTTAAGCATTGAAATGCCCTGCCGCAAGCAGCACTATTTACAGTCACCAAGACACGGAAGTAACCTAAGTGTCCATTGACAGATGAATGGATAAAGCAGATGTGATGTATTTATACAGTGGAACATTACTCAGCCATGAAAAGGAATGAAATAATGCCATTTGCAGCCACAAGGACCTAGAGATTATCATACTAAGTGAAGTAAGCCAAACAAAGGCAAATATCACAGAATATCACTTATCTGTGGAATCTAAAAAAAAAAAGATATTAATGAAATTATTTGTAAAACAGAAACAGGCTCACAGACATAGAAAACAAACTTATGGTTACCAAAGGGAATATCAGGGTAGGGGTCGGGGGGGGGATGGTGACAGAGATAAATTAGGAGTTGATATTAACATATACACACTACTAAATATAAAATAGCTAAGCAACAAAGACCAACTTATAGCACAGGGAACTATAATCAATATCAGCTATATACATGAAACTAACACAACATTGTAAATTAACAATACTTCAATTTTTTGGAGTTCCCATTGTGGCTCAGTGGTTAACGAATCCGACTAGGAACCATGAGGTTGCCGGTTCGATCCCTGGCCTTGCTCAGTGGGTTAAGGATCCGGCATTGCTATGACCTGTGGTGTAGGTCATCGCAGACACGGCTTGGATCTGGTATTGCTGTGGCTGTGGTGTAGGCTGGCGGCTATAGCTCCGATTAGACCCCTAGCCTGGGAACCTCCATATTGCTGCGGTAGTGGCCCTAGAAAAGGCAAACAGACCAAAAAAAAAAAAAAAAAAAAAAACAACGATATTTTAATGGTAAACAAATAAACAAAAATAGAAATGCTCTACCACAGCCTCCGATCTAGACTTAAAATCAGGCAATGACTATAATAGCCCAGGCTATGTTTATTCATAGGTGTGTAAGTGAAATAAAAGTTGTCCTTCCAGAGTTCCCTTGTGGCTCAAGGAAAAAGAACCCAACCAGTATCCATGAAGATGTTGGTTCCATCCCTAGCTTTTCTCAGTGGGTTAAAGGATCCAGCATTGTCATGAGCTATGGAGTAGGTTAGCAGCTGTAGTTCCAATTTGACCCCAGCCTGGGAATGGCCATATGCCGCACCTGCGGCCCCCAAAAACAAAAATCAAAAAAAAAAGTTGTCCTTCCTCCAGGGCCCCAGTTTTTACTTAGATTTTATTTAGAAGGTTCCCCATTACTGACTGAGTAGAATTCTTACTCCCTGGCCTAAAATTTAAAGTCTTCTGTGGTTTATCTCCCATCCTTCTTACTTCAAACATTCCCCTCCATAACCCTATATTCCAGTCAAAAGGAATTCCACATTGTTTAAGCTCTGCTTTTTTTTTTTTTTTCTTCTTTCTCTATCTTTGTCCATGCCAGGAATTTCCTCCCCAGCCATCTTCTAGTCACCCTTTACAGGACCCAGCTCAATCTTCATTACCTTTTCCTCAGCAATCTCCTCTCACTTCAAACCTCTCTGTAAGGCTGCATTTCTAAAAACTGCTGCACTCAAAACTGTAGGGCAAATCCACCCATCTGCCAATCATCTCACGATGTGGGCAAGGAAGAGCCTTGCACACGTATGGCTAAGGTATGTTTAAAAAAAAAAAAGCCAAGACTTGGGTTTGGTTGTTTTGTTTCGTTTTACAATCTCTGTCTACCACAAAGGGTTTGGATCAGTGCTTCATTAAAGTCCACCCTTTGGAGTTCCCGTCGTGGTGCAGTGGTTAATGAAGCCGACTAGGAACCATGAGGTGGCGGGTTCAATCCCTGGACTTGCTCAGTGGGTTAAGGTCCGGCATTGCCATGAGCTGTGATGTAGGTTGCAGACGCGGCTCGGATCCCTCATTGCTGTGGCTGTGGTGTAGGCAGGTGGCTACAGCTCTGATTAGACCCCTAGCCTGGGACCCTCCATATGCTGCAGGAGCGGCCCTAGAAAAGGCAAAAAAAAAAACAAAAAAATAAAAAATAAAAATAAAGTCCACCCTTTATACAAAAGTTAGAATCTATAAGAATAACCACAGACCAGTGTTCTTAGCCTTTCTGAAGTCATGGGTCTTAGCAGAAGTCTAGACTCAGGCTTAGGCCTGCCCACATCTCCTTTGCACCTCAACAGACACATTTACATCTTCGTAAGTTACTTGACCTCAGTTTTCTCATCTGTAAAAATCTGGGTAATCATTACATTTGCCTCACAGTGTGGTCTTGTGGATTAAGCTATTTAACACAGATAATGGTGTCTAGCATATATGTTTAACGTTATCGTCCATATCAGGTCTTTTCTGAAAGGGGAGGAAGTCAGGTAACTGACAACACAGACTTTCAGCTGTTTGTTACTGTTTTGTTTTTTTTTTTTAGGTTTTGGCTTTTGGTTTTTTTTGGGAGGGGGTTGTTTGTTTGTTTGTTTTAGGGCTGCACCCACAGCATATGGAGATTCCCAGGCTACGGGTCTAATCAGAGCTACAGCCGCTGGCTTCCGCTGAAGCCACAGCAACGTGGGATCTGAGCCGCGTCTGCGAACTACACCACAGCTCGCGGCAACGCCGGATCCTTAACCCACTGAGCAAGGCCAGGGATCGAACCCGCAACCTCATGGTTCCTAGTCGGATTCATTTCCACTGTACTGCACCATGATGGGAACTCCAACACAGCTACTGATAGAGATGAACAACCTTCTATTCCATAGTCAGATGTGGTCCAGCCCAAGAGAAGAGTGGAAAATACCTCAACTGCCTTGCAGCTCCACCCTACTTTAGATCCCAGCCAGTGATGGACTTAAAAATACCACAAGGGCTGTGAACCCAGCCATATTCCAATGAGCCCAAATGTCCACAGTACCTAGAGCTACTTTTGTATACATGGGCACTGCTAATGGGCATTCCCAGTGACTCATAAAACACATGGACACACACACACAAAGTCCCTCAATGAAAGCAGAGCTAGGAAGATCAAAGGGAGAGCTAATTCTATGGCTTCTATCATGATGGTTCTCATAGTCCCGTCACACTTCTTAGCAGAAGACCCTTGACGTGACTTGCCCCTCACTCTTCTTGGAGCTACTGCCAGGGTTTCTCCCCTCCACCATCCCATGTCTGTACTCCAGAATCCTGTAGCGTACACCTCCTTCCGGAGACAGGTTTAAGCCAGGAGATAAGAGATAGACCCCCACGTGTGAGTCATTCATTACTCGTTTGCAACAGGGAATCCTTCCAAAGCAGGCAGCCCACCTCCCATCAGGAAGCATGTACCGCCTGATTTCATCCTCTTGCTTTTCCGCTTAACCTCCTCTCATACCTCAGGCTCTGAGGGTCCTTCATTCTAAACATCAATTCTTCGTATCTATACTTCAAAACCCCCTTGTTTTGATGATGATGTTCAACACTTGCTCTGAGCCAGAGACTCTGCTCAGAACCTAATAAATATAACTCCTTTTTTTTTTTTTTTTTTTTTTTTTTTTTTTTAGGGCCCCATCCAAGGCATATGGAGGTTCCTAGGCTAGGGGTCGAATCAGAGATGTAGCTGCCGATCTACACCACAGCCACAGCAACTTGGGATCCAAGCTACGTCTGCAACCTACACCACAGGTCACAAAAACTCCAGATCCTTAACCTACCGATTGAGGCCAGGGATCGAACCTTCATCCTCATGGATACTTATCAGATTCATTTCCACTGAGCCAAGATGGGAACTCCTCACAACGACTCAATGAATAAAGTATTATTATTATCCTCATTAACCTCATGAGGAAACCCAGGTTTAGAAATGTTATGTAACTTGATGAAGAAGTCACATAGTTAGGAAGTGGTGGAGCCAGAACTTAAACCTAGATCCCTCTGGCTCAAGAGCCCATAACTTTTAACCACTTTGATCTACTTTCTCTCCTTCAGACAACCCATTTGTACTCTCATCTTGATCCCAGCCTGCCTACTGGCCTTTTAGTTTTGCCTGTCCCTTGCTTTGGGCATTTTGGCACATCCAGGATATTCTTTTGAATCTAACCAGCAGAGAAGCCTACCTTCTGACTTTCCCACCAGGGAAGATGGACCAGACAATGAAATAGGATGAGAAGTTGGTAAAGAATATTAGGTACAGGTATTTGATCTATTTACTCTTGGGCTACATTAAATTGAAGCTTGGCTAACTCAACACCAACATCTACTACACATCTCTTGCCCACATCCACTGTAGAGGGAAAGCTCTATAACTCTTTCCCAAGCCCCTTTCCAGCAAGAGCTAACATGTGACACAGTTCTGACCAATGAGAAGTAGGAAGTCTGCTGGCCAGGGGTGGATGAGCTTCTAAAAAACAGTTTCTTTTTGCTTCTTCTTCTTCTTTTTTTAAAGTTGTCTTTTTTTTAATTACATAGTGAAGTTTTTTACATTTATAGTCGAACAATAATCATCACATCCTGATTTTATAGCATTTCCATCCCAAACCCCCATTTTCTTCAAAAAAAAAAAGAAATAAGATTACCAGTACTGACTTATTCCCCTTCTTGCTGCCTAGAATTCCCAGGTGATGCCTGGAAACAATGCAGCTATCTTGAGATAAGGAGTTAGCATGACAATACAAAGAACTGTGGAGCAGAAAGTTAGAAACAGTCTTGGATTTCAAAGACATTGTTGAACCTCTCTTCAGCCACCTATCAAACGTAATTAAGCGTCTTTATTGCTTAAACGTGTGAGTCAGCATACTTGCAGCATAAAGCATTCCTTTTTGATATAATAGTAACAATAGATGGTTTGCATTACATGTTATGGATTCAGTCATTGCTTATAAATCCTTTATTAGCTTCTAAATATACCAGGTTAAACTAAAGTCTAGAAATGAGCTAGGAGGAACCTAACATCCTTACTATAAAAACTTTAGTGCCACAGGAGGATAAATCCTGGTAGAAATTTTACCATGATTTCTGGTAAAAGAAAGAAGTCTGTTGAATTGTATATGATACCCTGAAAACAGCAAAATAGAAGTTCAAACAAGCATCATCGCTTCTACAAATTCAATCCAGACAGTATCATCACAGGGGAAAAGAAAAAAAAAAAGCAGCAAAGGTATCCAGCACCCAGAATCAGAAACCTGGGTTCCGATCCCAGTCTCAATCTGTCATTTATGCTCTCAGAACATCAGTAGCTGCATTTGTGAAATAAGAGAAAGAGCCAGATGATTCTTCAGGCAAAAGCAGCTCTAGAACACTTCAGCTCTTTGATTCTATATATTTTCCCACTTCAGGTGAAAACATGTGACTTAAGGGTTGGTAAACTTTCCTTTTGCCTACCAAGAGCATGGAATTACAATCTCATGCCTCCACTTTCTAGATACAATGAGTCCAAAGGTAAATATTCTGTAGCAAATTATGTGGTAAGAGTTATAGCAAAAGGATCTGCTGACAATATACATCATTATCCAAAGTTCAACCTGATCATGAGACAGAATGAGTGTTTATTTAATGTGTTGAGTGACATAGGGCACCCAAGGATTTCAGTTGCTCCATATCAAGGCACTTGCAGAAGTGACCCACTTGAGTGAGAGGTTACATAACTCCAACCAAATCTGCCCAAAGGCCAACTCATAAAGTGAGTGAAATTTTCCTTTGCTACATTACCCATCCTCTTCATCGCCTCATCCCTTGCCCCAAACAAAATTAATTTCATCTCATTTTTTCCCCCTTAGGTCACCGCCTTCTGGGTTTCCAAGGTGGTATGATTGGATTACCAAATAAACTGATTTTGTGTTATTACATCAAAAGGAGAGTTCTAGCCTCACAGAGAAAGTTAAATCAAGGTCGGGGGGATGATAGCATTTACCTGAGTGATAAATCCAAGAAAATCCAAAATTCTGAAACTCTAAAACTGTTATTCAATTCTTCCCCACTTTCTTCATATAACATAACACAGTTCAGCTTAATAAGTAGCTATTGAAGGCTTTTTATGTTGCAAGTGGTTTGCTAGACACTGTAAGGAGCTCACAGACAAGTAAGACGTCCTTCTCTGCTCTCAAGGAGTTTATCATGGCAGTTGGTTCAGTATCTCTAACACAGGGCAGATCCAAAGCAATAGGGAAATGTTAGGAAGAAGAAATTCATTTCAACTAAAATGACTTCAAGGAGGAATTAAAAACTTGACAAAGACAGGGAGTTCCCTGGTGGCTCAGCAGGTCAAGGATCTAGCAGTTGTCACCGCTGTGGCTCAGGTTCGATCCCTGGCCCCCGGACTTCTACATGCATGGGCTCAGCTGAAAGGGAAAAAAAAAAATAAAATAAAACTTGACTGGAGCTCCCATCGTGGCCGAGTGGTAACAAACCCAATTAGTATCCATGAGGACTTGGGTTCAATCTCTGGCCTCGCTCGGTGGGTTGGGGATCCTGCATTGCCATGAGCTGTGGTGTAGGTTGCAGACGAAGCTCGGATTACAAGTTGCTGCGGCTGCAGCTGCGGCTGTGGTGTAGGCCGACAGCTGTATCTCTGATTTGACCCCTAGCCTGGGTACTTCCATATGCTTAGGGTGCAGCCATAAAGGAAGAAAAAAAAAAAAAAAAAAAAAAAACTTGACAAAGACAATGCCTCATGTTTATGCTCTGTTCTGTAATATGTTTTCTAGTTTCTTTTTCATCTTTTTTTTTTTTTTTTTTTTTGGCCATGCCCATGGCATGCAGAAGTTCCCGGGCCAGGGATCGAACCCCTGTCACAACAACAACCTGTGCCGCTGCAGTGTCAACACTGGATCCTTAACCCACTGAGCCAGAAGAGAACTCCTGTTTTCGAGCTTCTGAAGTGTCAAACTATTTAGAACGCAACTTAGATCAACAAGCAGTAGATGTATTTTGAATGACCTGGCTACTATCTTCAAAGCCGTAACAAGATTAAAGAAGTGGATTCTGCCTTCCTTACTGCTGCTCCCTTGCCTTCCCCATCGCACATAACTACGTGAAATGAAACCCGAAGCTAGGAGCACCAACAGCAGATATTCTGCCAATCTAATTGCCATCACTTTTCTTTTTTTCTTTTCTTTTCTTTTCTTCTCTTTTCTTCTCTTCTCTTTTCTTCTTTTTCAGACTGCAGCCACTGCATACGGAGGTTCCCAAGCTAGAAGTCAAATTGGAGATACAGTTGCCAGCCTACACCACAGTCACAGCAACGTGGGATCCGAGCTGCATCTGCAACCTACACCCCAGCCCACGGCAATACAGGATCCCCAACCCAGTGAAGGAGACCAGAGACTGAACCCGCATCTTCATGGATGCTGGTCAGATTCATTTCCGCTGAGCCACAGTGGGAACTTCCTAGTTGCCGTCTTTTCTGCCGCTACCCAATCCTCCAGGGACAGACAGCAACCGGGGGCCCCCCCCCACATCTCAACGGTAACAGCAGTTCCTTCCATTCACAACAGCAATTTCTTCCTCCCTCAGCTTACCCCTCCTACCCTCCTGCATCCCCATCATCCCGGCCGGCATCCTGGCCGTTGCTTCCGAGCTCCTCCCTCTCCAGGCCTCGCCGTGTCTGTGTTGATGGAAGGAAGAGAACATCATGTTACAAACGGTGCCATCTGACGCTCCGGCAATGGGCGGCCGAGGAACTATGAGGATCTGTTTAGAATCATGAGCACTAAACAGGCACACGGCCACTAGGACTTTATGACCATTAATTCGTTTATCCTCGCTGACTCCCTCTAAGGCATCCCTTATTATCTGCATTTGACAAATAGAGTGAAACCGAAATGCAGAAAAATCGACCTAATTGAGTTGCAATAAGGAGAAGAGGAGGAAAGCAGGCTATTAAAAGCAAGACCTGTAATGAAACGTCAAGATCCTGAATCCATGCCTAGGTTTCCACAGCGTATTCGTAGCCAAGCTTTTTGAATCCGGGAGGAGATGCTTAGATGCTCCAGTTTAGGCACCTCCATTTTCAAACCTGAAAATTAGAGCCTCCTGACATGAGGGATTTGGTCAAGATCATGTTGTGACTAAGGGAAGACACCCACCTTGGTCTCCTGGCCCCAAACGCAGCGTTCTGGCCACTTTGAGGAAACGCAGATCCAGGGACATAAAGTCACCCGACTTGCTGATGGAACCACTCCATCAGGGCCCCAGGAGAGAGACAAGAAGTGGTGGCCTTTTTCCGCATTCTACAAAGGCCCCCTGGCCAGGGAGGTGGGTGGTGACCAAAATCCACACTGTATTCTCTCGGCCAAGCTTCTGCTCTGGCGGCGGGGGGCGGGGGGGAGGGGGGTAGCATCCATCTAGAAAGGGGTCTTCTGCCCCTCCCCCCAGAGGGGACACCTGCTAACAGGCGCTAAGATGCCACTTAGAAGAGTAGCAACTCTGGGCCCCGTCTCTTGACTCCTTTTCTAAGGCTGAATGGGAAAGATGAGTTGTCTTCAGAATATGGAAAAAGGAAAACCCAGAATGATACTTGGCATCTCATTCCTATGGCATTCTTGAATACCAAGGGCAATGCAACCAGATGCCTGGTTAAAAAAAGTGCCAGGATACTTCGTCCTGCTCATAACAGAAGGCACTCGAAACGCAGCACAAAGGAGTTCCCACTGTGGTTTAGCGGTAATGAACTCGACTAGGATCCATGAGGACGCGGGTTCCATCCCTGGCCTTGCTTAGTGGGTCAAAGGATCCAGGTGTTGCCGTGAGCTGCGGTGTAGGTTGCAGACTCAGCTCAGTTCTGGCATTGCTGTGGCCATGGTGTAGGCTGGCAGCGGCAGCTCTGATTCTACTCCTAGATCAGGAACTTCCATATGCTGCAGGTAAGGTCCTAAATAAATAAATAAATAAACACGGCACAAATGATTCAACTTTATATTAATTAAATATGTTTGGGATTTTTTTTTTTTTTTGGTCTTTTTTTTGTCTTTTCTAGGGCCGCAGCCGTGGCATGTGGAGGTTCCCAGGCTAGGGGTTTAATCGGAGCTACAGCTGCCAGCCTACACCAGAGCCACGGCAACGTGGGATCCAAGCTGCGTCTGCAACCTACACCGCAGCTCATAGCAACGCCGGATCCTTAACCCACTGAGCGAGGCCAGGGATCGAACCTGCAACCTCATGGTTCCTAGTCGGATTCATTAACCACTGAGCCACGACAGGAACTCCTACAGTGATATGTTAATTTCTGCTGTACAGCAAAGTGACTTAGTTATACACCACACATATATATGTATGTATGTGTGTTTGTATATATATATATATATATTCTTTTTCATATTCTCTTCCATTATGTTTATCACAGGATATTGAATATAGTTCCCTGTGCTATACAGTAGGAGCTTATTGTTTATCTTTCCTATATATAATAGTTTGCAACTGCTAATCCCAAACTCCTGATAAAAAAAAAAAAAAAAAAACTTCTTCCAAGGAGTTCCCTGGTGGTCTAGTGTTTAGGATTTGGCACTCTCACCACTGCAGCTCAGGTTCAACCCCTGGTCTGGGAACTGAGATCCCACATTAAGCATGCTGTGGCCAAAAATAAAAATAAAAATATCCCTCCCAAACCCCCAATCTCCCCCTCCCCCATCCTCCCCACCCCCACTCCCCAGCAACCACAAGTCATTCTCTATGTCTGTGAGTCTCTTTCTGTTTCATAGATATGTTTATTTGTGTCATATTTTAGATTCCACATACAAGTGATATCCTATGATATTTGTCTTTCTCTTTCCTACATACTTTGCTTAGTATGCAAATCTCTAGGTCCATCCCTGTTGCTGAAAATGGCATTCTTTCATGCTTTTTATGTGGCTGCATAATTGTGCATTCTATATATGGACTGCGTCTTCTCTATGGATGAGATTTCTACCATAGCCAACTGGGTACATGGCAACATCAATGTCCACAATGAAGAAAGGAGGAAGAAGGGAGTTTCGAAGTGGAAGAAAATGAATTCTGCTTTAGAAATACAGATAACCAGCTGGAAGCGAAGCTTCGAAAAACATAAGGCAGAGACAGAGGGGCAAGGGTTCATCATGCTCCTTGAGGTCAACCATCCCGAGGCTTCCTCCTCTTTATCGTTGCATGGTCCACAGAGTCTATCATATTTGCTGGAAGGAAGAAGCAGGGGTGGGGGAAGCAGGAAGACCATTTTCAATTGCTACATCACAAACTATCCCAAACTCAGTGGCTCAAGACAATAGCGATTAATTATTTTCACCATGGTAAGGGCTGGCTGAGTGGTTCTTCTGCTCCCAGTTGTGATAGCTAGGGCCCTAGGATGGCTGGGACATCCGAGATGACCTCATTTCACAAGGCTGTCAAGAGGTGGTGGATGCGAGCGGGGGGAGCACAGCTCGGCTGTCAGCCAGGTGACCTCCTCTCCGTGGACCTTTCTCTGTGGCTGCGTGGGCTTCTTCACAGTTGGCAGCTAGGTTCCAAGAAAGAGCCTTCCAGGGGAATACACCCAGATGTGCAAATGCTCAAGTTCCCACTTACGTGATGTCTGCTAATGTCACATCAGCCAAAGCTACTTAAATGGCAAACTTAAATCAAGGTGGAGGGAAGCCCACAAGGGCGTGAATATTGGGATGGGTGCATGGTTCAGGGGTGGGGGGGTGGGGTCACCAAAGCCAGGCTACTACAACTTCTGAAGGAGTCAGGGGCTCTCCATCACTCTTAATATCGTAATAGACTTTTGAAAATAGGATTCAAAATCTATCCCAATCTCATCACTCACATTTCCACATGAGCTCTCAGATCTGGACAGACTTGACTTCTTGGAATCTTAGACTCTAGAATTGGAAAGAATCCCAAAGTTGATCTCACACACACACACACACACACACACACACACGCACACACACACACCCCAGCCTCTGTCCCACCTCTGGGGATTTTTCTCAGATCCTTCTTCTTTTGCTCCTTCTAAAATCCAGCCTTTTGGGGTTCCCTTCATGGCTTAGCGGTTAACGAATCCAACTAGGATATCTGAGGATGCTGGTTCCATCCCTGGCTTCGCTCAGTGGGTTAGGGATCTGGCATTGCCGTGAGCTGTGGTGTAGGTTGCAGACATGGCTCAGATCCTGCGTTGCTGTGGCTGTGGTGTAGGCCGGCAGCTACAGCTCTGACTCGACCCTTAGCCTGGGAACCTCCATATGCCTCAAGAGCAGCCCGAAAAAGAAAAATAAAATAAAATAAAATCCAGCCTTTTATTTTCTTGTACCCGCCTCCAGGACCCAAATTTTTAACTACACTTCTCTTCAAAGAGGCTTTACATGCTTAGGTCTTTGTGATTCCACCAAAGTTCATTCTATGCTTACAGAGTGAATAAAAGAAGTTAGGAGGAATAGAAAGGCAGATTGTGATGGAGATTTGGCTGGGAAAACAGATTTAGGATTGAATCCGAACCCTGCTATTTGCTAGCTGTGACTCCACACTCATATTTTGCTCTTCTCTTTTCTCTGAGCCTCAGTTTTCTTATGTATAAAATGAGGATTGGAATAGTAGCTACTTGTGATGATTATTGGAAGAGCGAAATGTGATCACGAATGGAAAGTCTTTCCCACGATGCCGGACACAAGGAGAACACTCGGCGTGTTAGCTCTTATTTGCCGGGAAGTTGAAGATACATGAACAATCTGAAAAAGAGTAGAATTATGTCTGTGCGTGTATATATATATATGGGCATACCCACATATATATATATGGCATACCCATATATATATATACACACACATGTATTTTTGTTTATACATATATAAAGATATATCTTTATGTATACATTAAGATGTATCTTTATGTATATCACTGCGCTATCTGACGATACTTCAATTTAAAAATAAAGGGGGAAAAATCAATGAAAACCTCAGGAAAAAAGCTATATGAAAAAGAGCTTACAACAATACTCAATGCAGACAGACTCAAAAATAAAGAGTGTATGTGTGTGTGTGTGTGTGTGTGTGTGTGTGTGTGTGTGTGTGTATTAGGGGGCAGGGGAGTAGTTGCAGGATTTATTGGTTCAATAAATGAAAGTCCAGAGTTCCCACTGTGGCTCAGTGGGTTAAGAATCCCTCATTGCCAAAACTTTAGCAGAGCTCGCAGCTCCGGCTCAGATTTGATCCCTGGCCAGGGAACTTCCATAGGCCACTGGTGAGGCTCTCAAAAAATAAATAAATAAATAAATAAATGAAAAGTCAAGGTGCCTAACAGGCTAAAGTCCCCGGTCTAATGACCTTGTCCAGACTCCGGTTTTATTTGATTGCTTCTTCCCGTTGCATTCTGCCGTTCCTGTCTTTCGGGTCTGCTCTGCTCTCCTCACTGAGGGAAAGTGTCATTCTCAGTGCTTCCCCACCCCCACCCCCCACCCCCACCCATGGTGACAAGAGGGTCTCATCTGTATCACTTTCCTGGCCTCCTTGTAAACCCTGTAAAGGAAAGAGCGTGAGTCTCTCAGAAGTCTCAGCCAAGGAATCACGGCATCTCATTGGCTCTGTTTGGCTCACAAGCCGCTCGCTGAGCCAGTTAGTCCCTGAGGGCAGGGGAATCCAGTGATCAGACCATGTGCTCGACTCTTTATTCCCACCCTGAGGACAAGGGCTGGGAGTGTGAGAAGGTGGTACGCAGAGAGCATCAGACCACTACGACCAGAGGAATAATTTGGGGTGGGGCTGATAACAGTCTCCCACACACCCCCGTAGACCACAGCATGATTTCTAACAGTAAAAATGTAGAAATCACCCACAAAAGAGTTCAATGAATGAAAGAATATACATATGGGAATCTGGGAAAAGTCATCTCAGCTGAAAATTTGAATGATGTGGGGAAATTAGAAATATGGTTAGTGGGAGTTCCCGTCGTGGCGCAGTGGTTAACGAATCTGACTAGGAACTATGAGGTTGCAGGTTCGATCCCTGGCCTTGCTCAGTGGGTTAAGGATCCAGCGTTGCCGTGAGCTGTGGTGTAGGTTGCAGACGTGGCTCGGATCCTGAGTTGCTGTGGCTCTGGCGTAGGCCGGTGGCCACAGCTCCAATTCGACCCCTAGCCTGGGAACCTTCATATGCCTCGGGAGCAGCCCTAGAGAAGGCAAAAAGACAAAAAAAAAAAAAAAAAAGAAATATGTTTAGTGAAAGAAAAATGAACATAAATACACACATGCATTACAAGCCTTAAATGCTCCTGGTGAGCAGAAAGTATTACCATCGACATAAGCATGTAATCCAGCCAAACCAGAAAACAGAAGAAATAAGGATGCTGTGAGGGGAACAAGAATTACATAGACCACAACATGGTTAGCTAATCATCGCAGAAATAAACCCAGAGTCCATCGAGAGATAAGTCAGTTTTCTTTTGCCCATCTATACTTTGAACGTTGCCATGGTCTAAGTGTGCATCTGCCTCTTTTTTTTTTTTTCTCATCTTTCTAGAGGAAATTCATGGAAAATATCAAATGCCTATGTCACAAATAGCCTCCGTGTTTTGATGCAAAACCAAAACTCTGTGCCATTTCTATAGGAAAGTTCAACACTACGCACGGATGTAGGAAGTAGGAGAGACACAGGGAAATTAATAAGGAATTGAGGATGCCCCAGACCTGTGTTTGTCATCTTTCTGCTTTGGGAACTTTTAAGGAGTCCTCCTCATACTCACACATAAAAATGTCTCCTCTTTCTTATTGTCCATTAATGGGGAAATACATATAGCAAGAAGTCATGTGATTTCCATCATATGCTTTTGATTTTATTAATTACATCCACAATCTTTAGTCTGTTGAAAAAGAACCATACGGGACTTCTAGGCTCAGCAGATTCAGGATTTGGTGCAGTCATTGCTGTGGCTCAGGTGGTTTGCTGTCGAGTAGGTTCAATCCTTGGCCCAGAACGTCCACATGAAGAATAAAAAGAAGAGGGGCAGGAAAAGTGTGGGGAAAGGAAGAGGAAGAAGAAGGAGAAGAAGAACCATGCAAGTTCTGTGCTTGGCATACATGGAGGTCCCCAGATCCTTGCTAGAGTCCATGCTTTTGGGCGAAGCTGGTAAATCCTATGCAACTCCCATAAATCCCTAAAATTTCTTCAAAATCCTCACTCCTTCTCCCCTGATTTCCCACTCAAAGCGCTTGGAAAACCTGCCTCCCTCTCCACACTGTTCCAGCACTCTTCTGGGGACTTCTGCCCCTGAGGTGCTCAGCTGCCTCTCCATTTTTATCGTGAGGGTAGCCCTTTTAGAATTCTCATGTAAAAAAGTCCTCCACATCGTTACACTGGACTTCACTATAGTGTCTCTCTCGTAGCCACCTCCTTCTAGTCACAAGTCCTCAGCTCTTCCAGGTATGCAGGACTCACCTGCCCTTTCAAGGCTCATACTGGGTTCTGGCTGTTGTCAGTTTTTATCAGGTTTCTCCACGGGTACCTTCTTATTGTCTCTGTTCTCTGCCAACGTGAAAAACAAAGTAGACTCCAAATTTGGTGTTGTTGGTCATCAGCCAATGAGAAAATGCTTCCCAGGAATGGGAGAAGTGGTCTCTGTCCTTCTCTGGCCACACTGCTTCTGGATGGTAGCATTCTGAGATAAAGATCCAGACTGTGGATCAAACCTGCATCCCAGAGCTCCAGAGATGCCACCAATCCTATTGCAACACAGCAGGAACTCCTGAACCTTTTTTTTTTTTCTTTTTCTTTTTTGCTTTTGAGGGCCACAATTGCAGCACATGGAGGTTCCCAGGCTAGGGGTCCAATCGGGGCTACAGCTGCCGGCCACAGGCACAGCAATGCCAGATCCAACCCATATCTGCAACCTACACCACAGCTCACAGCACAGCAACACTGGATCCTTAACCCACTGAGTGAGGCCAGAGATCAAATCCTCAACCTCACAGTTCCTAGTCAGATTCATTTCCGCCCTACTACGATGGGAACTCCTCCTGAACCACTTGTAAGCATTCCCAAACTTCCAAAATCTGGTTGTAGGAGATGATGACGGTCATCTGTGCCTGAAAAGATGCACATCAGAGAAGGGAAAGGACAGTGGGGATGAAGGAGAAGTAGAACAGAAGAGAGCCCTGAAGAAATCCAGTGATGAAGAGAAATTACAAAGCAGACTGAGAAGTGAGAGAGTGAAGGAGCAAATCCACAGAGTAGATTGTTATGGAAACTCAAAGAAGAGTTCCCAGGAGAAAGGTGGTTACCAGTGTCCATGCTGCCAATGGAATCAAAGAATCTAAGTGTTGAAAAGTGAGCACTAGATTTATCAAATTCATCACTTGCATTAGTTTCTCAAAATCACATTATTGAACACCTACTAGAGGCAAGGCCATCTTTATCTTATTTTATTTTTTCTTTTTCCAGCTGGTCCCATAGCATGTGCAAGTCCCCAGGCCAGAGATCACATCGGAGCCAGGGCTGCGATCTATACCACAGCAGCAGCAAGGCTGGATCCTTAACCCATGGCACCAAGCTGGGGATTGAACTGGCGCCTCCACAGAAATAAGCCAGATCATTAAACTGCTGTGCCACAGCAGAACCCCAAGGCCTTCTTTAAGGGAAGTAGAAATTTGCAGGTCCAAGTTGCTTCTTTCCTGGGGCTGATCATCTAGTTGACAGACAAGAATGCAAAGGCACCGGGGATATTCCTTCATTCCTCTGTGTCCAAAAACCCCTGTAATTGATACAGCACATAATGAGCTGCACTACTGGTGCAAACACAGCGGGTTCTCTGGAATGAATGTGGGATCAGGAAAGTTGTGTTCCTCCTGGAGTCTATATTTTAAGATTATTGTTAGCCCTTTGGTGCATCTCCAGACAAAATAGCCAAGATGGAGAAGGACTTAGAAACTATTTTAATAAAGAAATAACTGCAGAGAAGTTCCTGTTGTGGCTCAGTGGAAACGAATCCAACTAGGAACCATGAGGTTGAGGGTTCGATCCCTGGCCTTGCTCAGTGGGTTAAGGATCTGGTGTTGCCATGAGCTGTGATGTAGGTTGCAGACACACTCAGATCTGTCGTTGCTGTGGCTGTGGCCTAGGCCGGCAGCTGTAGCTCCAATTTGACCTCTAGCCTGGGAACCTCCATATGCCAAGGGTTCAGCCCTAAAAAGCATAAAAGGAAAAAAGGAAAAAAAAAGAAAAGAAATAACTGCAGAATCGAGATTGTATTTGGCTGAGTCAAGACAGCTATGATAGCTTTCACCAAATACTTGAGGGGCTTTGGTAAAGAAGGATGATATTTATTTTTGTATTGTTCCTGAGGAAAAACCACAAACAGGGAAAATATGGAGAGGCAGAAATTATCCCTGAGAAGAGTTCCCATTGTGGCTCAGCAGTAACGAGCCCAAGTAGTATCCATGAGGTCTCAGGTTCAATGCCTAGCCTCACTCGGTGGGTCAAGGATCCTGCATTGCTATGAGCTGCCATGTAGTTCAAAGATGAGACTCAGATTTGGCATTGCTATGGCTGTGGTGTAGGCTGGCAGCTGTAGCTCCAATTCTACCCTTAGCCTGGGAACTTCAATATGCCACAGGTGCAGCCCTAAAAAAAGAAAAAAAAAAAAGAAAAAAAAGGAAAGAAAGAAAATAAATTATCCCAGAAAAAGAGAAAGAAGGAAAGAAATTATCCCAGAGAAAGAGAAAGAAAGAAATTCCCATTAATAATAGTGGTCCAAAAACTTTCCTTAAAAAAGACTCATGCACCTGCATGTTCATTGCAGCTCTAGTCACAAAAACAACCCAAATGTCCATCACAGATGATTGGATTAGGAAGATGTGGTGTATATACACAATGGAATATTACTCAGCCATAAAAAAGAACAAAATAATGCCATTTGCAGCAACACGGATGGAACTAGAGACTCTCATCCTGAGTGAAGTAAGTCAGAAAGAGAAAGACAAATACCATATGATATCACTTATATCTGGAATCTAATATAGGACACAAATGAACCTTTCCACAGAAAAGAAAATCATGGACGTGGAGAATAGACTTGTGGTTGCCAAGGGGAAGGGAGAGGGAATGGTGTGGTTGGGGAGCTTGAGGTTAATAGATACAGACTGTTGCCTTTGGAATGGATTAGCAATGAGATCCTGCTGTGTAGCACTAGGAACTCTGTCTAGTCACTTATGATGGAGCATGATAATGTGCGAAAATAGAATGTGTACATGTATGTGTAACTGGGTCACCATGCTATACAGTAGAAAAAAAATATTGTATTGGGGAAATAACTATTTAAAAAATAAAAAATAAATTAAAAATAATAGTGGTCCAAAAGTGCAGTGGATGCCATGTGTGTTCTCCCTCTCAGATGTTCAAGCCAAGGTCAAGGGTGTGTTACAGGGTGAAGAGCAGGACTGAGTACCCTCCAAGATGCTTTCAAATTCTGAAGATTCTGTGACTCCAGCTTAAAGATGGTCATTTCCTTCCAAGGTGGTCAGAAAAATCTTCCTGGGAGAATTAGACTGTCCAATCTAGCCTTGGGAAATGGCTAGGATTTTTTTTTTTTTTTTCTTTTCTTTTCTTTTTTTTTTTTTCCTTGCTCCCTAAGCATTTGGAAGTTCCCAGGCCAGGAACTGAATCCAAGTCACAGCTGCTGCAAAGCCAGATCCTTTAACCCACCGCTCTAGGCTAGATATCGAATCTGCATCTCCACAGTGACCCAAGCTGCTGCAGTGGGATTCTTAACCCACTGCACCACTGTGGGAACTCCAGATGGTTGGGCTTTTGATGGGTGAGCAAGAGGAGGGAGACCATTTCACAGGGGACAACAGATCCAGCTTGCAGAGCTGACTGTTCACAGGAGGCTCTAAAGTCATCAGAAGCAAGTTATCAAGACACTTCTTTTTTTGCTTTTTGTTTCTTCTTTGTTTGTTTTTGCTTTTTTAGGGCCACACCTGCAGCATGTGGAAATTCCCAGGCTAGGGGTCGAATCAGAGCTATAGCTGCCAGCCACAGCAACAAGGGATCCGAGCCAAGTCTGCCACTTACACCATCAGATCCTTAACCCCCTGAGCGAGTCCAGGGATCAAACCCACATCCTCATGGATACTAGTCAGGTTTGTTACTGCTGAGCCACAACAGGTCCTGACAAGACCTTTTCATGCCAGGGTAAGGAGTTTGAGCAAAATCTTTTAGGCAGCAAGGAGCCACGGAAGACATCTGTGCAAGAAAATACAATTCAATTAAGAAGAGTGTCCAAGAAGGTTGTTCTGGCGTTTACTTGGAACAGATTAAAAATGGGTGAGCCTGAAAAAAAGCAGGGGATTATTAGGAAGGATAAGACAAAAGAAACCTAAACTCAGGGAATGAGAGTAAAATAGAAGTTTAGAGTAAGGGAAACTTGGGGGAAGTAAGAATCCACAGGACTTCAGGACGGGTTGTGTTGGGAAAGAGGCAGGAGGAAAAAAATCAGGTGTTTGAATGAAAAGGTTTGAGTCCCTGGGAGAAGAATGACGAGAGAAGCAGTACCTTTAAGACGCAGGGTCAGGGAGGGTAATTTGAGAGGCCAGTAGCAATCCCGACACGGGAAGCCAGTCTAAGGAGAACTCCGGCCAACAGGGCATCTTTAAGCCGGGCAGTACCTCACTAGCATCCAGTGGAATATTACCAGCTGCTGTCTCGGAGGAAATTGGATTTCTTGATTTTCCAAATGAGCCAAGCTGTTGTGCTGGCAACAAACACACATGACAGGCACTTAGCCAAGCATAAAGCAACAGGTTTAAAACATGGCAGCATGTAGATAAACCATCTCCAGCCTTTAGCAATCGGCTAGGGGGAAGTCACAGAAATAAGTGAAAAAGAAATCTGCCTAAATTCCAGAGCCATCTATTTTTTTAATACTACTGTCTTATGTAAAAACATGCATAAATCTATCATGAAATCTACTTTATTTCTTACTGGGCAAGACGGCAAAGCGAGATACTTCAAAGCGAAGGCATTTTTGGAGGTAGTACTTGAGATAATATTGGGGGCAAAAAAACTCTTCCATATAACTAGGCTCAGTCTGTGTAGAAAAAGTAAATATAGATGCAGAGCTGATGAATTTGAATGATGTAGAGGAACAGACTGGATGGTTCCGGCTCCTAAAGCTGCTTTTTCTCTCTCTCTCTCTCATCGGGGGTGGGTTTTATTTTGTTTCATTTTGATTTTCCTTGGATTATCTGAACAATTACCTCCACTCTCCATTTCACTCTGATTCTAGAGACAGAGTCCTCTAAGTGACCTATTTTTATTGTGTTCAAGGAAGAACTGAATACAATGGCGCTCACTGAAATGAGCCTCAGTGGACGGATTAAGCCAGTCGAAAGGATGTGTTTCCAGCACACGTTTTATTTTCCATGATGCAGAAAAATGAGCAATTCTCGGCCCTTGGTCTACCCCTCCATTAATAATTCTTTCCTCCTTAGAGGTGAGAGTAAAGCAGAAAGCCACCTTTGGGCGAATACTTAGGTTGATAAGGGCCAAAGGAAGCATAGCCATCTGGAAAGCACATCTCATTGCCCCAGTTATACGGTCCCCAGCCCATAGCTCTGGAAGTTCCCTGGAAGGTAGAACAGTATTTTTCCTGCATCATAGACTTCTCTAAGAAGCAAAGTTAAAATTCAATGACTCCCTTCAGTTCTCAGGGCCAACCAGAAGACTGCAATGAGGGCCTCTATGTTGGTGTCATTGGCACCATAAGCTCTGGAACCAATGGGAGCCACTGGCTGGAAACCTGGAAGTTTTGGAAAGCAGTTCTCTTTCTCAGCTCTCTTTTCATCCGGTGATCTTTGCCTTGGTAACTCTCTATAAAAACCACTCTCAGAGTTTCCTTGGTGGCGTAGAGGAAACAAATCCGACTAGAATCCATGAGGATGTGGGTTCCATCCCTGGCCTTGCTCAGGGGGTTAGGGATCTAGCGTTGCCAGGAGCTGTGGTGTAGGTTGCAGGCAGGGCTCAGATCCTGCGTTGCTGTGGCTGTGGCATAGCCCCAATTCAACCCCTAGCCTGGATACTTCTATTTGCCACAGGTGTAACCCGAAAAAAAAGCAACAACAAACTGACAAACAAAAATCACTCTCCCTTTTCAGTGAGCTGAAGACACACGGCACAGGTGCCTCTTGGAATATCATTCTGCAGACGCAGCAGTACTTGCCTACTTACACAAAGAGAAAAGGTGATGAAAAGGGAGTGAACAGTTTCTGGCTGCTGTTGAAGAGGAGAAACCAGATGCAGAGTGCAGAGGTCTCGTCTCCAGGTCCTTTTTCCCGGGCCAGGACTCCTCCAGCCTGCTACATGGAGCTGAGAAATTCAACTCAAAGAGCATGCTCCCTATCTGCCTTACTGCCAGAGTGTGACCTGGGACTAAGACGAACCATGCAAGAATTATTTTAAGATCTTGGATTCGTTGTTCCCCAGAGGGGTGGAGACACTGAGGCACTCCAGATTTACTGGCCTCCCAGCTAAAAGACATGGGCTTCACAGTATCCACATGCAGTGGTCCCTCCAAAATGGTTTAAGGCTAGCAACGCTGTTGGGAGGGCACAGGACTTGCCTTGAAGCTGAGTTTTCATAGCAATCACCTTGGTTTGATTTAGATAGAATTTTAGCATCAATAAAACTAGCAAAAGACTTTGTTAAAGTGTTTTTATTCAAAACAAACAGACTCAGAGACATGGTAAAAAACTTATGGTTACCAAAGGGGAAGAGAGTGGGGAGGGATAGATTGGGAATTGGGTATTAACCAGAGTTCCTTTCCTGGCTCAACGGTAATGTTCCTGACTAGGATTCATGAGGATGCAGGTTCGATCCCTGGCCTTGCCCAGTGGGTTAAGAATCTGGCATTGCCGTGAACTGTGGTGTAGGTCAGCAGCTGTAGTTCCAATTCGAACCCTAGCCTGGGAACTTCCTGTGCCGCAGGTGCAGCCTTAAAAAGGAAAAAAAAAAAATCAGATACACACTACTGTGTATAAAATAGATAACAAGTTCCTACTTAAAGCACAGGGAACTATACTCAGTATCTTGTAATGACCTATAATGGAAAAGAATCTGAAAAAGAACATATATATATAACTGAATCACTTGTTGTATACCTGAATCATTGTAGGTCAACTATACTTTGATTTTAAAAATATTAAAAGTGCTCTCTTTGGCAGCACATATACTAAAAAAAATGCTAAAAAATAAAGTAAAATCCATGTACAATCAAGGATACATCAGTAATCCATATTAGCAATTATAATGACTGTTGCTATTTTTCTGATTATTGTAAAGCAGGTGGTTGCAGAGCTGGTTGAGGTACAGGTTAAAGTTTCCTGACCACAGGTTTTATCCCGAAAGAGAACTTCTAGAAAAACCCTTATGAAATGGTGCCCAGAATCCATTTAAAGTTGTATAAACCTCAGGGAAAGGACTGGTGGGGGAAAGAACCAGCCTCCTTACGACGTGACATACTTTTCAAAAGCTCTCAGGGAGCACTGACAGGGCAAGCAAAGAAAGAACTTTCTTAAGTAAATATCAAATCAATTAAAGGAACAGATCCATGGAAATCAATCATTTACAGAAACAGGTCCTACCTGTAGTTTCCAACACAAAATGCACCAAATGCTACACCTCAAGTAACTCAAGAAAAATGGATTCCAAAGTGAGTCAATCGCCACACACTATGAGTAAGAGGCAACCTGCTAAAACAAACCCTGCCAAACAAAGGTTTTCAAGATATAAAAATTCATAAACCCTTCTTATCAGAAAGGAGGTGACTGAATATTGTGGTATTCTTATAGCATATTTGCTTTAGCATTTGTCATGTAATTATTCTGTGCAAAGGTAAGGTCTGGCATGCAGTGTAATTATTTTCCCACCTCCTTCTGTCACAAGGTCACCTTAAAGGGCAGTTTCTTTTCTCCGTTCTTTAAATGCTTCCAAAAAGATATCTTAAGGTCAAGAAACGCCAACAAAGTGCAAATATCTTTCAGGAGTCGTCCGATTTTCCTCTCGTACCATTAGGGAAAATTTTTATTGTAGTCATTCTAACGCAAGTTAATGGAGGGTCATGTTTCTGTTTACTCTGGGACAGTATTTGTAATCTGAACCAGGAGGAAGCAAGACCTCAGAGCCCTGGTCAGGCTGCTTTCTTTCTCTAGTCTGGATTCCAGAGGATGTGCAAATGACATTGCACATGATTTATTGGAAACATGTATCTGTATGTATTCACGTGATTTATCAGAATCTTGTATGTGCAAACATATACGGTGCCTGTTGAGGCCTCCTCTCAAGACCTGTAAGTTTCTCAGGTGGCAAAGCCTTGATTACAATATTCAGATTAATTACCGATGCAACATTCCTACGAGATGTGGTAACCGGGGATTTTTTTGGTGTTCTTTGCAAAACACAAGATGGTTATTTGCAAAACAGCTATTATGAGATGGAGCTGGACGTCCTTGTTCTCCCCAAATATAAGCTTAGTAACCGAAGTCTGATAAATTATCCAGACAGATTTGGAAAATTCTCCCAGGACTATTTAGTCATGGACAGGTATATTTAATACATATATTGATGGGTGTCTGTCTTGTACCTGACATTATGCGGGGCACCGGTAGGACAAAAGGGAATACAGCAGGCTAGTCCTCCTAAAGGAATAGCAAGAGAGAGCTCCTTTGTAGGGATGGAACTGTTCTGTACCCTGATTGTGGTGGTTCCATGAATTTATACACAGTAGAAAGTTTCATAGAACCACACATACTGCAGATACATGTGTGTATACACATATGTATGTA
This sequence comes from Sus scrofa, assembly GCF_054392235.1. Classification (NCBI taxonomy): domain Eukaryota; kingdom Metazoa; phylum Chordata; class Mammalia; order Artiodactyla; family Suidae; genus Sus; species Sus scrofa. The sequence continues at coordinate 52,452,087 of NC_139393.1, read as the reverse complement.
AGCTAATGAAACTCCCATCAGGTCTGCAAAGTCTAGACAACAGTGTGGTAGTAGCAATGTCAGTTGTTACAATTCACATTTCAACATTTAAAAATCTGAACATGCTTGGTTACTCTAAGTATGCATAATGTGACAGAAAACCTGACCTACTAGAGTAAAAAGCCATCCTTGAAAATTTAAACTATGTCATTGTATAAGATGTTTAGACTGGTTGAAATCTACACATTATATTAGAATATTTAAGTCTATCCACATTTATGTTCAATTAGATTTAGAGGAGTTTACTATAAAACTTGGGAAGAATGTTCATTATTAAGTCTTACAACTGTAGTATTTACTAGGAAAATCACATATGTGAAATGTATAAATGCAGGTTGGTTTAGGGGGGCTGGGGGGTTGTTTTGTTTTGTTTTGTTTGTCTTTTTAGGGCCACACCTGTAGCATATGGAAGTTCCCGGGCTACGGGTCATATCAGAGCTGAAGCTGCTGGCCTACACCACCACCGTCACAGCAATATAGGATCCAAGCCACATCTGCAACCTACACTGCATCTCACAGCAACACTGGATCCTCAACCCACTGAGTGAGGCCAGGGATTGAGGCCTCATCCTCATAGATACAGGTCAGGTTTGTTACTGCTGAGCCACAATAGGAACTCCTATAAGTTCAGTTTTAAAGGTTTAAAGGTTTTTATATTACAAACATTGTAGAAGTCCATAAAATAGTGCTAAAATTTGCTAGACTTGTAATTAAAAGGAACTAATAAGATTTACAAACTCAACTTAAAAGCTTAAGGAAGAACCAAGTATTTATCATTTCAAAGTGTAGTAGGTAAATTTAATTTTAGTATATTTAATATTATTTTTATATACCTAAAGTAAACACTGAATAATCTCTCCTCTGCACAAAAACCACCCAAAAAGTATTCTCATATTTATAGCTTAAATACCATGTCACCAAAAAAATTTCCATGGGGGCACGGTCCCTATGAGACCAGAAAAAAAAAAAATTGCCACATAAGGAGTTCCCATCCTGGCTCAGCAATAATGAACCCAACTAGTATCCATGAGGTGTGATCCCTGGCCTCACTCGGTGGGTTAAGGATCTGGCGTTGCCTTGAGCTGTGGTGTAGGCCACAGATGCAGCTCAGATCCTGTGTTGCTGCAGCTGTGGCGCAGGCTGGCGGTTGAAGCTCCAGCTCCTATTCAGCCCCTCTCCTGGGAACTTCCATATGCTGTGGATGTGGCCCTAAAAAGACAAAAAAAGAAAAGAAAAGAAAAAAGAAAAAAAGAAGAAAAACCTGCTACATATTTATTAGAAGAAGCCAACTTTTGCCTGTGTATTAAAGGAAGTGGTTTGTCCCAAGTACATCCACGGAGCTAAATGCCAAATTTGAGATGTTAACTTAAAAAAAATAGAAAGAAACCTTTCTTAACAAAACTCCCCTCAAGGTCATCAAAATTTCTCCTAAGCTTGGGCACTAGTTTCTGCCTCTGGATTCCTTAATGTTGCAAACACGTTTCACTGTATCACTTCTTACACTGCAGTTTAAGTTTTTGTTACCTATCTATTTTCGCACCTTGCCATGAGTTCCTGCTAGGTTAGGGATCATTTTCTATTCATCTTTTTTAATTATTTTTATAGGAGTACAATTTCTTGGAGTTCCCGTTGTGGCGCAGTGGTTAACGAATCCAACTAGGAACCATGAGGTTGCAGGTTCAATCCCTGGCCTTGCTCATTGGGTTAAGGATCTAGCATTGCCGTGAGCTGTGGTGTAGGTCACAGACGTGGCTCGGATCCTGAGTTGCTATGGCTCTGGCGTAGGCCAGTGGCTACAGCTCCGATTGGACCTCTAGCCTGGGAACCTCCATATGCCACAGGAGCGGCCCAAGAAATCACAAAAAGACCAAAAAAAAAAAAAAGGAGTACAACTTCTTTACAATGTTGTGTTACTTTCAGGTGTACAGCAAAGTGATTCATATATATATATATATATATATATATATATATATATATATATATATATTCTTTTCCAGATTCTTTTCCCATACAGGTTATTATAGAATATTGAGAAAAGTTCCCTGGGCCATACAGTAGGTTATCTATTGTATATACGTATATGTTAATCCCATCTTTGTATTCCAGTGACTGTGACACTCTCAGGATCTTAAACTTGCTGGCAAGCTGCCATAACTTTCTCTTAGGGACCTGGAATTAATTCAAGATTTCCTTTCCACCTGCCTCTTCCAAAAACCAGACACCCATCCAGTTGGCTTCATGCCTTAGCTTCCTAGATTCATCCAGCTCAATTTGGATGGCTGACCTGGTTTCAAATTGTTTACACTGGCCATGACCTGGCACTGACAGCCTTAGGACACTGCTTCTGGCATTTTCCCACAGACTCCACCCAATCCAGGGCAGGACTAAGTCTGTCAAGGAAGAACATTAGACATTCGAGTTTGAGAAAATGTCTGGAAAGAGTCGTGGACCAAGGTGTTTAAAGACTAAAGTCATTCCATAATCATCTAACATTTTCAGAACACCTACAGTGTTCACTTTACCTTACTGAGAACAGGGATATTAAAAACTAGTAATATGCGGGAAGTTTCAACTGTGGCTCAGTGGTAACAAACCCGACTAGCATCCGTGAGGATGTGGATTCAATCCCTGGCCTTGCTCTGTGGGTTAAGGATTCAGCATTGCTGTGGCTGTGGCATAGACTGGCAGCTGCAGATCCGATTCAACCCCTAGCCGGGGAAATTCTACATGCTGCAGGTGTAGCCCTAAAAAGCAAAAACAAACACACAAACAAACAAACAAACAAAAAACACTAGTAGAATGTGGTACCTTAAAAAGGCAAAAGATAGTGAAAAGCAAAAGTGTTCTTATACAGTTTAATACAAAATGCCATAGGATCACATAAGACAGAACACATCACAAATTAGAGGGAAACGTTAATTCAGAAATGGCATTTCTGGAGTTCCCATTGTGGCTCTGTGGTTAATGAATCCGACTAGGAACCATGAGGTCAAGGGTTCAATCCCTGGCCTCGCTCAGTGGGTTAAGGATCCAGCGTTGCCATAAGCTGTGGTGCGGGTCACAGACACTGCTCAGATCTGGCATTGCTGTGGCTCTGGTGTAGGCTGACAGCTACACTCCGATTAGACCCCTAGCATGGGAACCTCCATATGCCATGGGTGTGGCCCTAGAAAAGGTAAAAAGACAAAAAAAAAAAAAAAAAAAAAAGAAAAAGAAATGGTATTTCTCACAGCATGTGGCCCTGTTCAATTTTGTTGGCTACATCAACACAGCTTTGTGACTGCTTTGCTATCAGGAAGTTTATAAGGGTCTATAAGGACTTAGAGAATAGTGTTTGATGAAGCCATTCACTGAGACTGGGAACACAGAAGGATGTGCCAGTCTTGGGGCTATGTTAATTAACTCAGTTTGGGGCACGTTGAATTTGAGATGCATGTGAGATACCTAAGTGGATATGTCCAATATGCAACTGTATATGAGAGCCTACAGTTTAGAACTCCATAGAATGGAGTTGTAGATTTGGGAGTTATCAGCACACACAGTCTAATAAGTGAAGAATTGTCTCAGGGATAACACTGAACAGTGAGAAGAGAAGAAAGCAAGAGTGATACGCTGGGGATTGCCCACATGGAGGTCTGGGCAGAGGAAGAAGAAACCATTAGGGAACCAGAAGAGCAAACGGAGATTTAAAAAAAAAAAAAAAAAAAGACACGGAGTTCCCACCATGTCTCGGCGGTTAAGGAATGTGACTAACATCTATGAGGATGCAGGTTCAATCCCTGGCCTTGTTCAGTGGGTTAAGGATCTGGCATTGCCATGAGCTATGGTATAGACTGCAGACGTGGCTCAGATCCTGCCTTGCTGGGGCTGAGGCATAGGCCAGTAGCTACAACTCTGATTTGACCCCTAGCCTGGGAAACTCCATATGCTGAGGAAGTGGCTCTAAAAAAAAAAAAAAAAAAAGAAAAAAAAAGAAAGAAAAATGAGTTCCCAATGTGGAGTAGTGTGTTAAGAATCTCACTGCAGCTCTGGTTGCTATGGAGGCTCAGATATGATCCCTGACCAGAGCAGTGGGTTAAATGATCCTGCATTGCCTCAGTTGCATCATAGGTTGTTAGCTGCAGCTCAGATTCCTTCCCTGGCCTGGGAACTTCCATATGCCATGGGTGCAACCATAAAAAAAAATTCTAATTAAAAAAAAAAACAACAACAACAACTAGAGACAGCAGTTGTGGTGGACATTGTTGATTTCCTAACAAGTACCAATTTCCTGCTCTACTTCTTTGCATAATTCCTCCCCCAGAAAGTCTCTGGTCCTCTAGGGAAGCTGCATGTCTCTAGTTCCAAGGATTGACCCAACTAGTCTAAAGATAATCCCACCCTCCCTGCTGGGCACCCGGGGTTGGGGGAGGGAGGAACTTCCCAATAAGATTCAGGTAAAATTTGAAGAAATGGGGGTAGGTGGTCAAAAGGTACAAATTTTCAATCATAAATAAGTCCCAAGGATGTAATTTACAGACAGTGATTATAGTTAATAATACTGTGCCATATATTTGAAAGTTGCTAAGAGAGTAGGTGTTAAAAATTTCTCATCACAAGAAAAAAAGAACACAGATGATGTGTGTTAACTAAACTTATTATGGTCAACATTTTGCCATATTTACATATATCAAGTCATTATGTTGTACACATTAAACTTTTACAATGTTATATGGCAATCATATTTTAATTAAAACCAGAAAAAAAATATTTAAAAAAGAGGAAAATTTAATGCGATTCCAGACAAAGTCTTCATTATGCTCTTAGAAGAACTTCTTACACCAATGCCTTCTTTTTCTCCAAATGTCATCCTAAGTGACTTTGAAGCCCAGATTTGCTGCAGCCCCTCTCCCTGCCAATCTGAGAAGGAAACCATCTGAAAGAAGCCAACCAAGCCAAGGGAATCACAGACATCTGGAGCCCGAGCCAACCCTGACCTTTGCTTTCTGCCATTGCTGGGACCTGTGAAGTTCCTTGTCGCTTAAACAGTTTGGGTTGGTTTTCTGTCACTTTCTTTTTTTTTTTTTTTTTTTTTTTTTTTTGGTCTTTTTGCTATTTTGGGGGGCCGCTCCCGCAGCATATAGAGGTTCCCAGGCTAGGGGTTGAATCAGAGCTGTAGCCACCCGCCTACACCAGAGCCACAGCAATGCGGATTCCGATCCGCGTCTGCAGCCTACACCACAGCTCACAGCCACGCCGGATCGTTAACCCACTGAGCAAGGGCAGGGACCGAACCCACAACCTCATGGTTCCCAGTCAGATTCGTTAACCACTGCACCACGACGGGAACTCCTCTGTCACTTTCTTCTGAACTAATGGATACAGCTAGTGTCGCAGAAACCGGAAGAGGTAAGCACTTTAGCCAGAAGTGGTCAAGAGTACTGAGTGGTACCTAGAGGCCAGTGATGAAGAGCCAGAAAGGCATCCCGAGTCATAACCAGAAAGTCTTAAGGGGAGACGTTTCAGCAATGGGCAGAGCCCAGGCTGCAGTGGGGGAGAGAACTGAAGGCGAAGTGAGCCCTCAGGGAAAACAAGCAGAGATTCCTCTAGAGAAGACTGACTACAGTGAAAAGCCATAACTACAGAGGAAGGCAGTGTTGAGGGAGGTTTTTGTTTGTTTACTTTGACGATGAGAGCTGGTTAACGAATGGGTCAATGAGTGGCTGGCTCTGAGTTTCCGGCCACACCCTGTTCCCCCCCCCCCCCCCCGCCCCAAGTTCAAGAGGCATCTCTGTGAAGAGAGCGCAACAGTTCAGTATGTATGATAGCTCTTCATCCTGGATTCAGCTGTCGAACTTCAGAGACGTCAAAAATGAACACCTCAGCATTTCACATTTCAATTTTTACATGAGACATAGAGAATGCAGAATGAGTCTACTAGAGCAATTCATCAGGAAAAAAAAAAAAAAAAGATGAAAAAGAAAGAAGGAAGCATTTGGGAAAAAAAAAAAATGTACCAGAAAGTTCATGGCAAGATTTTTTTATAATTGAAACATTGAGGAAAAATATAAATGATTTATTAATGGAGAAATGGTAAAAGCAAAAAAGATGCATTGAGTAGTCTTCTATACTGCTTATTCTACAGCATTTTAAAAGAATGAACTGGATCTCTGTGTACTGATATGGAAAAAAATCAAAGTGAAAACTTTAAATTATGGAACAATATGTGTGATATGATCTCACATATGAAATTCAAAACAGAGAGAATTGATTATATTTATGCAGAGGAGAAAAGTCATGGATGAATATAGACCAAAGTCTCAACAGTGGTTTCTTCTGGGAGGGAAGTGGGATGAGATACTGAGGGAAGGGAAGGACATTTCAGGAAAGGGCACTTTTGTACATATTGAATACTTTTATGTTAAGTTGGATTTTTACGAGGATAATTTTTTTTTTTTGGATGTTAAATAAAAAAATAAGTCGTTGAAGAAAAGTGAGGCGTTCCTGCTGTGGCTCAGTGGTAATGAGCCTGACTAGTATCCATGATAACTCGGGTTCTATTCCTGGCCCTGCTCAGTGGGTTAAGGATCTGGCATTGTCCTGAGCTGCAGTGTAAGTCCCAAACGCAGATCCAATCAGCTCGACCCCTAGCCTACGAACTTCCATATGCTGTGGGTGCAGCCTTAAAAGGAAAAAAAAAGAAAAGTAAGGCAGCTGAAAAGCAGTAACTAAATTTGCACCCACCAGCATATTATTCTCCCTTCAAATGGGGGAAAGGAAAGACCGCAAAATTGATGGTTTCTAATGCCTTTATCTCACATTATTAATGCCAACTGGATACAGTTTCTGTACGTTATTTTGGGGGGAACATGTTTAAATTAATTAGTTGTTGGATGTGTGTAAAACCATTGGCATCGAGTTAAATTTATCTATAAGAAACGCCATACTCACCATCTGGTTAAATTTGGCATCATTTATTTTCAAATTGTAAGGCTACTCAAATAAAACTGGCTGCTGTTTCGTAAAGATTCCCATATGAGCACATTTGCATGTGTGAAATATACACTGCGAGGCTGATCGGGGAGGCCAAGAGACCCAACTTCGTCCTGAAATGAATCTCAGCAGCAATTTAGCGGAACTCTCTGACCACGTGGTCACTCACTTAGGAAGTGAGAGTAAGACACACAAATGGAGGTACCACCTTGTGGGATGTTTTAGTCAAAAGTCATTTGAATAGATGGTTTCAATAAGCAGATGGTTTCAAAAAGCATTTCAAGCACCCACAGAAATGAAACACTGAGAAATCCAATGCTCGGATGAAGAATTTGCATACTCTCCATGTACAAACTTATATTGTCCAAAAAACCTAAGCAGCTACAATTATTATTTCAAATCTAACATATCTAAAAATACCTATAATTAAATTAGTCAAATAATGCCCTTTAATCAGACTATCAATAGTTTACCAGTCAACCCTTGCACAATGATTAGTTATCAGTTCCTAGTTACAAAGGCCAGAGTTATACATTTCCCATATTTAACAAGCTGACAGATGTCACCTTCTCAGTCTCATAGAAAGAAAAACCCCCTAATGCTTGCGGCAGACAATTCAAGAAGTGTCCACAAGAGAGTTCCCTGGTGGCTCAGTGGGTTACAGATCTGGCATTGTCACTGCTATGGCACAGTTTCAGTTTCTATCCCTGGCCTGCAAACTTCCACATGCCAAAGGTGTGGCCACAAAAAAATAAATAAATAAAAGGAAAAAAGTGCTCAAATGTGAACATATCTCTAAATAATTTTGAGTTTGGAAGAGAGCAACAGAAGTATTTAATCTGGCCCCAAATTTGGAGACATTCTTTTTGCGACATCAGTGGCTTATTGGATGGGGGATCTTACACGTCAGAAGCAAGGACCTGGAGTGACACCCCATTGTTTATGGCAGAGGGCAGGCAGGCAAGCAGGACACAGCAGCAGTTTTTGCTCAATGAGGATTTGTTTTTTTTATTCACTGAGAAAAAGAAGGGAAGTGGCCAAGAGAGTGAAAAACTAATAAAGAATACATTTTGTTGGGAGTTCCCTTAGAGGCTCAATGGTTAATGAATCCAAATAGGATTCATGAGGATGCAGGTTGGATCCCTGGCCTCGCTCAGTGGGTTAAGGATCGGCGTTGGCGTGAGCTCTGGTGTAGGTCGAAAATGAGGCTCAGATCCCACATTTCTGTGGCTGTGGTGTAGGCCAGCAGCTGTAGCTCCAACTGGACTCCTAGCCTGGGAACCTCCATATGCCACGGATGTGGTCCTAAAAATCCAAAAATAACACTAATAATAATAACAAAAATAAGTAAAAAAGAATAGTTTATGGTCAGTCAAGCTTGTGAATATTATCTTAGTCAAAATAAGGCATAAAGCCCAGAAGATGTGAATGATATAAATTTTGGTACATAAATATCTACAATCATCATACAAAAGAAGATAAAGAAGAATTTTCAGGAGTTCCCGTAGTGGCGCAGTGGTTAATGAATCCGACTAGGAACCATGAGGTTTCGGGTTCGGTCCCTGCCCTTGCTCAGTGGGTTAACGATCCAGCGTTGCCATGAGCTATGGTATAGGTCGCAGACGCAGCTCAGATCCCGCATAGCTGTGGCTCTTGCGTAGGCCAGTGGCTACAGCTTCAATTCGACCCCTAGCCTGGGAACCTCCATATGCCACGGGAGCGGCCCAAGAAATAGCAAAAAGACAAAAAAAAAAAAGATTTTCAGTGGAAAAATTGTACCTCAACAACAATCAAACATGTATTGAGCATATGCCACATACAAAACTGTTCATACAGCAATAAACAAAACAGATCAGACCTCTGTCTTTCAGGAGTTTTCGAATTTTTTTTTTTTTTATGGTCGAACCTGGAGCATATGGAAATTCCCAGGCTAGGGGTTGAATTGGAGCTGCTGGCCTACACCACAGCCATAGCAACACCAGATCTGAGCTGCATCTGCAATCTACACTGCAGCTTGCAGAAACGCTGGATCCTTATCCCACTTAAGGGGGCCAGGAATCGAAACCACATCCTCACAGAGACAACATCGGAGCCACAACAGGAACTCCAGAGTTCCCAAATTTTGAAAATTGACAATTATTAACAAAAAAAAAAAAAAAAAAAAAAATCAGGTCTCCTGTTTTTTGTTTTTGTTTTTGTCTTTTTGCTATTTCTTTGGGCCACTCCCGCGGCATATGGAGGTTCCCAGGCTAGGGGTCCAATCGGAGCTGTAGCCACCGGCCTACACCAGAGCCACAGCAACTCGGGATCCGAGCCGCGTCTGCAACCTACACCACAGCTCACGGCAACACTGGATCGTTAACCCACTGAGCAAGGGCAGGGACCGAACCCACAACCTCATGGTTCCTAGTCGGATTTGCTAACCACTGCGCCACAACGGGAACTCCAGGTCTCCTGTTTTAATACCAGATAGCTCTAATTTTCCATGTTTAGTTACTTCTATAAAGAAATAAAGTCAAATATTTGTTTTATTTTATTAAAAACTCAAGAGAAGAGTATATTTTTTTCATTTAAAACATTTTCCCCAATAAATTCTTCATACACGGAAAAAAAGTTTAATAAGATGTAAGCAAATGGCATCATATTTAATGGAAAATATGAGGAGTTGCCGTGGCTCAGTAGTTAACGAATCCGACTAGGAACCATGAGGTCAAGGGTTCGATCCTTGGCATTGCTCAGTGTGTTAAGGATCTGGCATTGCCATGAGCTGTGGTATAAGTCGAAGATGCGACTCGGATCCCGTGTTGCTGTGACTGTGGTGTAGGCGGGCAACTACAGCTCGGATTAGACCCCTAGCCTGGGAACCTCCATATGCCGAGGGAGCAGCCCTAGAAAAGGCAAAAAGACAAAAAAAAATAATAATAATAAAAATAAAAAAGAAGAAGGAAAAAGAAAAAAAGAAAATATGAAATATACTTGTCCCTTTGTGGCTAAGTGGGTAACAAACCCGACTAGTATCCATGAGGATGCAGGGGCGATCCCTGGCCTCACTCAGTGGGTTAAGGATTCGGTGTTGCCATGAGCTATGGTATAGGTCGCAGATGTGGCTTGGACCCCGGGTTGCTGTGGCTCTGGCGTAGGCTGGTGGCTACAGCTTCGATTAGACCTCTAGCCTGTGAACATCCATGTGCCTCGGGAGCAGCCCTAGAAAAGGCAAAAAGACAAAAAAAAAAAAAAAAAAAAAAAAAAAAAAAAAAAAAAAAAAAAGGACAGCCCTGAGTATAAACACTTTAAATTTTAGCTCCATAAAACCGAATTTTGTTAAAGAACTACAGGAAGAAAGGCAGTGTCATATATTCTTTCTACAAGCACTGCATTTTGTGGATTTTGCTTTAAAAAATAGTCTAATAATGCTGAATATTAACTATAGGTTGTAACTTGATATTCACAAATGTGTAACAATTGGCATAACAGCCAGAAAGTGTCTCCAAAGCAACCAACCAATGATCCAAGAACAAGAACCAAAAAACATGGACCAAAATGAATGCTAAGATACTTCCTTTGTAATACTTTCAAAGATTAGCAAGAAGAGGTGACCCAAGAAGAGACAGATGTGCAGGAAATTTACCCTTTATTTAAGGGATTAAAAAATATGAGGGCTACAGAGGCAAATTAATCTCCTGACCACAGGTACATAACTTGTTGGGAACATGAATGGGACCAGAGCTCAATTTTCCATTTTCCCAGTAGCTACCCCACCAGGATGTAGGGAAGGGGTAAAAAAATAGAGAAGGGCTCAGTCACTGCCACCCCATCACACACACACACACACACACACATTCACACCCCCCAAATCTTCCACAGTTCTTCTCCTTCATTGTCCAAAAGGCAAAGCCTTTCCCACTGTTTGCATCTGAAGTGACAATTTTTTCATTTTTTCTATTGCTATCATCTGTCTATGAGTTTAGGCAGAAAGTAACAAAATTTCTGTTTTATGTCTTTTAATTATACATCTAAGACTTGCTTTTGCTGAAGTAAAGAGCTCAATCAGGAGTTCCTGTGCAGCAGAAACGAATCCGACTAGGAACCATGAAGTTGCGGGTTCGATCCACGGCCTCACTCAGTGGGTTAAGTATCCGGTGTTGCCATGAGCTTTAGTGTAGGTTGCAGACATGGCTCGGATCTGGTGTTGCTATGGCTGTGGTATAGACCAGTGGCTACAGCTTCGACTAGACCCTTAGCCTGGGAACCTCCATATGCTGTGGGGTGTGGCCCTGAAAAGCAAAACAAAACAAAACTAAGAGTACAATGACTTTAAAGAAAGCAGGGACCACTATAAGCGGGGATCACTATAACCATAATAATCTCTCAGTCTTTTCTGAGTATTATCCAATATGATATTTACATAATTTCTTCTCAGCCTTTCTTTCCATTTGTTATAATTCCATAATGAGTTGGGTTCAAAGAAAAAAGAAAACAAGGTACTTTAAAGTCAAATCACAATTTAAATGTTAAATACTAAAATGGAACGCCCTGTGAGTATGATTTTTGCCCCCTTAAAGCAGGGCTCCTTTTGATGTCCTAGTGTGTGAGGATGAAGGAGTGAAGAAGCAAAGGACAAAAAATGGATAGTTACTGGAAGCTGGCATCAAATTTCAAAACTGGCACAATGAATTTTTCTCCCAGCCCTAAAATCATATTCTGAAATATAACAGCCTGCTGATTCTGAGCACACTTGAAAGTGAAAAGGCTGGGTCCCTAGGCTCCTGAGGGCTTTCATTGAAAATCAGGAGAAGGGTTTTAAGGCAATCAAACTAAGAAATGTTCAAATGTTAAGTCAGGTGATTTTTTTTTTTTTTAATGTGAGAAACTATTTCCTACATAAACAACACCCTGGGAAAACATTACAATCAGGAAGATAGAAGACTACAATAATCCAGTTGTGGAAAAAATGAAAAGTGGATTTCTGAAAATAAATTTTTTTGTGCTGCAGGAAGTTCTCATTGTGGCTCAGCAGGTTACAAACCCGACGAGTATCCATGAGGATGCAGGTTCAATCCCTGGCCTTGCTCAGTGGGTTAAGGTTCCAGCATTGCTGTGAGTCGTGGAATGGGTTGCCGATGTGGCTTGGATCCCACATTGCTGTGGCTGTGGAGTAGACCAGCAGCTCTGATTCGACACTTAGCCTGGAAACTTCCACATGCCACAGGTGCAGCCCTAAAAAGCAAAATACATACATACATAAATACACAAATAAATAAAATTTTTGTGCTTCAAAAGCAGGTTTATTTTTAGCTGTGAATACACAGAATATTAAATACCAGAGTTTTCTGTCAAAAACAAGAAGGAGAAGCTTATGTTCTTGGCTTCTTTCTCCTAATTTTTAAACCTTCAAAAAATCATACAACTTGTCCCATGTTGATCCAAAAACCAATATCAGTGGGAAATTTGATATAGCAGAACCAAGATTCAAGTCAGACCCAATCTCAGGCCACCAATCTTTCCTTCCCGTAGTTCCTCCTGGTTCCAGGAGAGCCTGGTGGTGTAGAGGGGAATTTTACTCTCAGATTGTGCCCACCACACAGAGCCCTGGGCTGTAGTGTGGTGAGGGACTGACTCATCCTCATTGCCTCTGGCGGGGGGGTTTGGTTTTTGACTCTTTTTTTTTTTTTTTTTTTTTTTTTTTGTCTTTTTGCCATTTCTTGGGCCGCTCCCACAGCATATGGAGGTTCCCAGGCTAGGGGTCTAATCGGAGCTGTAGCCGCCGGCCTACACCAGAGCCACAGCAACGCAGGATCCAAGCCGCATCTGCAACCTACACCACAGCTCACGGCAACGCCCGATCGTTAACCCACTGAGCAAGGGAAGGGATCGAACCCGCAACCTCATGGTTCCTAGTCGGATTCGTTAACCACTGAGCCACTACGAGAACTCCTGGTTTTTGACTTTTTTTTAATTGAAAAATAATTGATTTACAATGTGCTAATTTCTGCTGTACTGCAAAATGACTCAGTTATACATATATATATATTCCTTTTTTCATTTTTTGAAGTTTATTGAAGTATAGTTGATTTACAATGTTGTGATAACTTTTGCTGTACAACAGTGATTCAGTTATACATATATCTGTTTCTTGTTTCATATTCTTTTCTACTATGGTTTATCATAGGAGATTTAATATTGTTCCCTATGGAGTTCCTGTCGTGGCGCAGTGGTTAACGAATCCAACTAGGAACCATGATGTTGCGGGTTCGATCCCTGGCCTTGCTCAGTGGGTTAAGGATCTGGCGTTGCCGTGAGCTATGGTGTGGGTCGAAGATGCGGCTCAGATCCTGAGTTGTTGTGGCTATAGTATAGACCAGCAGCTACAGTTCCAATTAGACCCCTAGCCTGGAAACCTCCATATGCCGCGGGAGCAGCCCTAGAAAAGGCAAAAAGACAAAAAAAAAAAAAAAAGAATATTGTTCCCTGTGCTATACAGTAGGACCTTGTTTATCCATCCTATACACAAGAGTTTGCATCTACTAATTCCAAACTCCCATCCCTTCCCTCCTCCACAACCCCTCCTTGGCAACCACAAGTCTGCTCTCTGTGAGTCTCTTTCTGTTTCATAGACATGTTGATTTATGTCACATTTTAGATTCCATGTATAAGTGATATCATAAGTAGGTTCCTTCTCTTTCCTCATAAGTAGGTCCATCCATGTTGCTGCAAATGGCATTATTTCATTCTTTTTATGGCTGAGTAATATTCCTGTGTGTGTGTACCACATTTTCTTTATCCATTCATCCGTTGATGGACATTTAGGTTGTTTCTGTGTCTTGCCTGTTGTAAATAGCGCTGCTATGAACATAGAGGTAGAGGTCATTCCATCTCTTTCCCTGCCCAGATGACTGGATCTGCTAGAGCTAAAACTTCTGCCAACCAAAGACTTTTTCAGTGGAAACATCACTTAACAAGTTGGAGTCTGGTTAGACCACTGAGGAAGAACTACCTGAAGGAAATGTGTAAAAAGAACACGGGCTGTGCGTTCAGTCCACAGCCGGACACAATGCCAAAAGTTTCCAAAAAGCATTCATTGCAAAATGCCAAGAGTTTCCAAAAGCATTCATTGATGTCCCATATTGATAAAAGGCCATGAGAGTGATTTTATACTAAGCTGTTGAGAGAGAAAGAGGGAGAATGAGTGATTAAATCACACTAACCATTTGAGGCTGTCTTAAATGACAGGTTAGTAACAGGACAGGTATTTCTAGTCCTAGCTTCAGAGGGTAGTCATATAGGGAAATTACAGCAAACTAGGCCAGCAGAATATTTCTGTCTTGTCTAATTTAGTCCTTAGAGCCTCCTGTCTTATCCCTACCTTGGGAAAAAGAGAAAAAAAGAAAAAAAGAGATTGAAAGGAGAAACAAAGTAATGAAATCATACCAGTCATTGTTCTATCCTGAAGAAGAGAAAAGCCAGCTTGTACATTTATGTCCATTCTGGCATTTATTCAATATCATGTAATATTTTATTAAAATGAATAGATCAGACAATAATTTGAATACTAAAAGTGACCTAAGGAACTACAAACATAAGTCTATATATGCCCTTCAGAATAGGTCTGGCATTCTCCTCTAAGATTTTTTTATTCGGAAACCCCCTAATTCTTGAGTTCCCTTTGTGACTCAGTGGTTAACAAACCCAAGTAGTGTCCACAAGGACGAGGGTTCGAGTGGCTAAAGGATCTGGCGTTGCCATGAGCTGTGGTGTAGGTTGCAGATGTGGCTCAGATCTGGCGTTTCTGTGGCTGTGGTGTAGGCCAGCAGCTGTAGCTCCCATTTGACCGCTAGCCTGGGAATTCCATATGCTGCCGGTGTGATCCTACAAAAAAGCAAAGAGAAAAGAAAAGAAACCCTCTAGTTCTATGTTTTTATCTTAATGGGTTTCATATGGCCAAAGTAGAATTTTTTAACTGTTTCATAGACTTAAAGGATCTGGAGATTCTGAAAAAAGAATTTTTTTTTTATTGTTTGGGAGATGTTTTTAAGTCTGTGTCATAAATGACTGCCAAATATATCATTACCGGTGTGACTCAAAAGTCCTCTGTTATCTACTCCAAGCAGGTGGACCTGACTTGAACTCTTGCAATGGCACGACAATGCTAGATTCTCTGTTTTGGAAAAGACAGAATCAGACCCCCGAAACAACCAGGAACAGTAAGCGCATCCTAAGGGCCAGACACTGTCCTAAGTGCTTTGCAGACATTATCACATTTAATCTTGACAATAACCTGTAGGGCAGGTATTAATTTTCCTCCTCTACAGGTGAGGAAACAGGAGCTTATAACAATTAAGCATCTTGTGCAAGTCAGTCCCATTAGGAAGTGGAGTGAACTCAGGTCTGCAACGTGTGTGTGCTTGGCCATATTCTCTGCTTCCTCATACCGTCAGGTTCAGCAAAGGAAAAACACACTCACTCAGGGATACACCTTCAGACGTGCAGTTTCTCACAGAGTCATGGAATCTCCCAGGGGGTCACCTTTGTTCCGTATGTCAATTACTGCAACATGCCAAATATTATTTCTATGAAATATCTAGGCGCAGCTTCCCATTGGGAAGTGTAGCAGGGGAGGAAGAAAAGGAGAAAAGAGCTCTAAATTATCACAGAACATTTCTTTGTGATATCCCTCTTATCTGTATACTTATCTGGAAAGAGAGCGGAAAAAAACAAGTAGAATTAAGTTGGAGGTTCGTATAGTAATAAAAAAAAATCAGCTTTCTCATCAGGGATAAAGAAGTCAGTTCTAAAATAAATAGGAGCCTCATCCGAATTAAATCATGCCCTTCTGGTTGCTCCAGATTTGGAGAAAAAATAATGGTACTTATGAGCCCCAGACCAGAGAAAATATTGAAAATTGGTCAATAAAGTACCAATGTTTGTCGCATTTGCATAGAGAGGCTTTAAGATGATACAGCAAAATGTATAAGCCCAGGTTACTCAAACTTGAAAAAGCAAGCAAGTCATTCTCAGGTGGGAAACAAAGTTGCATAAATTGTGTCTTGTGAACTATATTTTCTAGGACTCCGGGGACAACAGTTAGGAGCACAAAGTAAAAGATGAATTGCGGAGGGTTTGTAGTTAAAAATGGTGTACGAAACATATAGGTTTATCTTCTCGCTCTTGAAACTCCCTAAAACTACATTAAAGAGACTTTTGTTAAGAGCACCACTCCCAGGAGTTCCCTTTGTGGCACGGCGGAAACGAATCTGACTAGGAACCATGAGGTTGAGGGTTTGATCCCCGGCCCCCGCTCAGTGGGTTAAGGATCTGGCATAGCCATGAGCTGTGGTATAGGTCTCAGATGCGGCTTGGATCTGGCGTTGCTGTGGCTCTGGAGTAGGCCGGCAACTACAGCTCCGATTGGACCCCTAGCCTGGGAGCCTCCATATGCCTTGGGTTCGGATCTTTAAAAAAAAAAAATGAAAGAGCACCACTCCCAAAGACAAAGAGAATGGGAGAAACAATGGTAAATAAATAAATACTTTCAAAGTAGAGGCTGGAAAGAGGAAGTACAAGTGCTAGTAGAATAATGTAAGGGGTCCAAGAAAGCAAAATCCTAAAATCTGAGGCCAAGGGACCCAATTTGCTTTATGTAGCTGTTTCTTTCAACCTCAAAAATTGGCAGAACCAGGTGGTCTAGAAGCAGGAGCAAAAAGATAAGGGCAAAACGGAATTGGTAAAATGTCTATTTCAAGAAAAGCAGACTCCCCCAAGCTTCCCTTTCTGCTTTGACCAAGCAACAGCTCCCCTGCCCCCACCTTTCCCAGGGGAGCCACAGAGATGCCTGCTCTGGGGAGTGTAAAGCACGGGGTGTGTAGGGTGGGGCCCCGTCATGCTGAAAGCAAGGGGATTAAGTGAGTTTCTGTGCAAAGGAGGCAAACATGAGAGTGCCTACTACAGCACAGGTGGTTAATGATCCTGCTTGTCTCTGTGGAGGCACCAGTTCGAGCCCCAGCCCAGCACAGTGGGTTAAGAATCTGGCATTGCTGTAGCTGTGGTGTGGGTCACAACTCCAGTTGGGATTCCATCCCTGACCCAGGAACTTCCATGTGTGATTGAATGCTTTTTTAGTTAGTTTGTTTGTTTGTTTTTGTCTTTTTGCCTTTTCTAGGGCTGCTTCCTGCGGCATATGGAGGTTCCCAGGCTAGGGGTCTAATCGGAGCTGTAGCCACTGGCCTACGCCAGAGCCACAGCAACGTGGAATCCCAGCCGAGTCTGCGACCTACACCACAGCTCATGGCAACGCTGGATCCTTAACCCACTGAGCAAGGGCAGGGACCGAACCCGCAACCTCATGGTTCCTAGTCAGATTCGTTAACCACTGAGCCACGACGGAACTCCTGAACACTTTGTTTTGGAAACCTTCCAGGGAGAATCTGAGGATACAGGTATCAGGGAGGGATATTACCCCCAAAAGACCCAAATGGACCATTCTCCCATGAGCCCCCAAATCGAAACCTCACCTCGTCCAGCTTTTTCATGCCCGCTGATCACCAAGGAGGTGAGGAAATTCTCTACATGAGAGCAAACAGATCATCAGAAGACAGAGACTGTGAGGATGGGTGACTGAAAGTCGACACAAAGAGCATTTGGACCCCCGACCCCTCCCCAACCCTCTGTAGTCAGGGAACTACCCCTCCCCACCCTCAAAAGATGCCAGAGCTTTATTCTGTGCCACCGAACCAGACTTGCTATGTCTGCTCCTGGTGGAGGGCAGAGAGATGAGTTGCCAAATGGAAAATCGGGGCCTTGAATACAACTGCCCAGCCCAGGACGCTGTGATCCCAGCCCAGCTCCCAGAATATCTGTAAACCCTCATGAAGACCCCAGTTCTCTCGGAAGTAAACACTGGGAAGCACTGGGCATTGTAAGCCCTCTCCATGTGGACCAAGGAACTTGAACCAAGGACATCTCAGTGGCCACCGTGATGCCCCAAAGACCAGAGGTCCATGTCTAAATTTTTTATACTATGTACATTGCCTACTGGTTTTCCCACAAAAAAAAAAAAAAAAAAAAAAAAAGTCACATTGTACTTCTTGACAAAGAAGGGGTGGGGATCCTGAACCAGATTTCATTTTATTTAGAAAAACTAAGCAGATGGATAATGTTTTGCATCCAACTATTGTGGTAGTCATACCTGTCTTTGTTCAAGCTATTCCTCCTGCCGCACCTGCCCCCAGGCCTTGTCCTCCTAGTGAAATCGTCATCTAAGGTGGCCTTCTTTCTCTAGTTGTCCCTTATTCTCCTCTGCTTGGCACAATGAATGAATGAATGAATTACTCTTGCATTTTTATTCCCATAGTTCTTCATACTTACCGCCAAGACAATACTTGAGTCATTGCCTTGAGTGTACATATCTCGTCTAGAAAATAAACTCCTCGATGGGAAAATCAGGGGGTCTTATCCATCCTTGAAACACCAACAACTCCAATTTCTTGGCTCCACGTCTGGTGTAAGAACCACTGTCATTGGAGTTCCCATCGTGGCTCGGCAAAAACGAGTCTTTGACTGGTATGCATGAGGACACAGGTTCGATCCCTGGCCCCCCTCAGTGGGTTAAGGATCCAGTGTTACCATGCGCTGTGGTGTAGGCTGCAGACGAAGCTCGCATCTGGCATTGCTGTGCCTGTAGCATAGGCCAGCAGCCACAGCTCCAATTGGACCCCTAGCCTGGGAACCTCCATATGCCTTGGGTTCGGCCCTAAAAAGACAAAAAAAACAAAAACAAAACCCTGCTATCAATGTACTATTTATCATCATCTTCCAGGACTCCATGAAGTCTATGGAGGTGTTTCTGTGCTAGAAAAAAATAGTACAGTATACTCCATGTATGAACATAACCCTAAATGTATTTATCACTTCTGTGCAATAAAAACTATAAAACTTTCTTCAAGCTATTTAATACTAAGACTCCGGAAAGAAAATGCAGAGAAATTGGGAGGGGAGATAGCCTACAGAGAAGCTGAAAAATCATAAGTACCCTAACCAACCACACTTTCTGAATAAAATATTGATTTTACAAGTATGAGAGTGAAACTGGATTCTCTTGGAATATTTGACATATATAGTTTCCCAATTCTTTGAAAACTTAATGGGCAATTAGCAAGGTAGATCAGGACCCATGAAGAAGAAAGCCTAGTAACTGTTTGGGAAATCTTGAGAAAGTTGAAAAGTAAACTGATGATTTGAGAAATCTAAGAAAACTAGAATTTGAAGAGAAAATTATTTTTTTTATTGAAAGTATGTACTGTAGAAAATGTATGTGGAGAGAGAATATATAAAGAAAATAAACTCTTGGGAGTTCCCATCATGGCAAAGCAGAAACGAATCCGACTAGAAGCCATGAGGTTGCAGGTTCGATCCCTGGCCCTGCTCAGTGGGTTAAGGATCCAGCATTGCCGTGAGCTGTGGTGTAGGTCACAGATGTGGCTCAGATCTGGCGTTGCTGTGGCTCTGGCATAGGCCAGCAGCTACGGCTCCGATAAGACCCCTAGTCTGGGAACCTCTATATGCCACAGGCGCGGTCCTAAAAAGACACAAGATAAAAAAAAAAAAAAAAAGAAAGAAAGAAGATAAACTCTCTCCAATCACTGTCCCTCCCCCCCCAAAAAAGACTCAAGAAATATGTCCACCCTGAGCTTCACTTCGGTACTTGAGAGGGGGAAAAAATATTACTACCCAATCAATTTAGTAAACACGTTAGGAAAACTTGGTACTGATTAATAACCAGAATCCTGCCAAGATCATCTAGTTTCCACATCAGAGTCACAGGTCTCGAAGAATAAGATTGTGGATGCAAACTCCTATATTTGGAATGGATGGGCAGTGGGGCCCTATCATACGGCACAAGGAACTGTGTGTGATTGGATCAGTTTACTGTACAGCAGCACTTTAAGAAATATTGTAAATAAACTATACTTTAATAATAATTTTAAACATTTTTTAATTAAAAAAATAAAAGAAAAAAATAAGAGGAAGATGGACTTTTATAAGGGCAGTATCAATATCTTAGAAAGTGTAGGTACCTACCAGATGTCGAAGTTGGGTAGAAGTGGTTTGTAAGTCTCTCTCTTGGGCCTACACTGAGGGTCTTGTTAACAACAGAACCTGCGCTGCATCTGTTTACCCCCTTCTGGATCATAAAAGAGACCAATGGGAACCAATCTTCTTGGAAATGGACACAACCTAGGGCAGAGTTGGGTTCTTCAGGCAGGTCCCACGGAAGATGAGTTCACTGTGAAAAATCACAACACAAGAGGAGTTCTCAGAGATCCCACCATGGCACAGGGGTTAAAAATCCAACTGCAGAGGCTCCAGTTAGTGCAGAGGCAAGGGTTCAATCCCTAGCCTGGCACAGTGGGTTAAGGATCCCGTGTTGCCTCACCTGTGGGGTTGTAGGTTGCAGTTGCAGATTGGCTTCAAACCCTGGCCCGGGAACGTCCATACACTGTGGGTGCAGAAAAAAATTATATATATATATTACAACGCAAGAGGAAACCAATTGCCCTGCGAGAGCTACACCAAATCCAAAAAAGAAAGAGCTATAGATATTATATATAAAATAAACAACAGGACATATTGTATTACACAGGGAACTATATTGAATATATTATAATAACCTATAATGGAAAATGATCTGAAAAAGAACACAGAACTGAAGCACTTTGCTGAAACACTTTAAATCAACCATACTTCAATTTATTTATTTATTTTTAGGGGTTCTCAGGTTAAGTGTCAAATCGGGGTTGTATACCCTGGCCTACCCCACAGCCACAGCAACCCCACTTCCTTAACCCACAGAGTGAGGCCAGGGATCAAACTCCTGGTTATTAGACAGACTCGTTTCCACTGATCCCCCATGGGAACTCCTATACTTCAACTGACATAAAATAAAGAAGGAACTATGAGTTTGTTTCAAATGTGTAAAGGAAAAAAAAATAAATTCCATAAGGCAAGGACAGAAAATTTACAAAAATAAAATAAAAAAGTGTACATCTGAAAAGGAGCTACAAGGAACGCTAGAACAGACCCATAGTCAATGGGATAATTTCGGGCAATTGAAGCTACTTCCTAGGGCACATTTTCTGGGGGCAGGGCCCCATGCTGGGGTTTGGTACAAAGTGCAGTTGACAGAACTTGCGCTCAGCTTTAAAGAGGCTTTTACAGTCTCCCAACCCCGACCCTTCACTAGAGCTCCTTCTCATACGGTCATTTAAAAGATCGTTGAGTGCTGCTACTATTTCACAGGCTTGGTGGGGCAGATAATAAAAATGAAGGGCAGTCTCTGCCCTTGAGGAATTTACGATCTAGTAAGAGAGTGAATTCTGCAAGAGAGATACGAGAATAGACTACAGTCTAACTATAAAAGCTGTCATTGTCACAGCTACCATGTGTACCCAGCCTTATGCAAAGCACCTTCCTAATTGCATTCACTAATTCCCATGAGAACCCTATAAAATTAGTATTGGACTTCTCGTCATGGCTCAGCGGAAACGAATCTGACTAGCATCCCTGAGAATGCAGGTTCGATCCCGGGCCTTGCTCAGTGGGTTAAGGATCCGGCATTGCCGTGAGCTGTGGTGTAGGTGGCCGACTGGGCTCAGATGCTGCATTGCTATAGCTGTGGTGTAGGCCAGTGGCTATAGCTCCGATTGGACCCCGAGCCTGAGAACCTCTAGCCCTAAAAAGACCAAAAAAAAAAAAAAAAAAAAAAATGGTATTATCATTTCATCCCCATTTTACAAGAAAATGGGTCCTTAGGGAGTTTCCATTGTGGCTCAGTGGTAACAAACTGGTCTAGCACCCATGAGGACTCAGGTCAGTTCCTGGCCCAGCTCAGTGGGTTAAGGATCTTGAGTTGCCATGAGCTGTGTTGTAGGTCAAAGACAAGACTCAGATCTGGCATTGCTGTGGCTGTGGTGTAGGCCGGCAGCGGCAGCTCTGACTCAGCCCCTAGCCTGGGAACCTCCATATGCCCTGAAAAAATAAAAGAAAAGAAAAGGAAAAAAGATAAAAAATAAAATAATAAATTTTTTTTTTTTTTAAAAAAAGAACTTTCCCATAGTCGAACAGGTAGGAGCTTTAAGAGTTAGGATCTCAACCCAAGTTTTCTGACCTGAGCACCCACCTTCTGTTTGGCTATATGTGACTTGCATTTATGCAAAATGATTTCAGAGCACAGAGGAGGGAGGAATGGTCCGGCCTCTCCAGTCTTTATCTTCCCCTCCAACCGATCTCTTTTTTTCCCATTTCATAAGATAATTACCACTCAGAGAACATCGCTCTGGCTAAGAAGTCAGTGAATTGCAAGTCATGGTTCCAACTTGCAAGGAGCTTCTATTTCAGATAGAATGAGGGGAAAAAAATGCAATAATATGGAAATATTCTAAAATATGTAAATAATGTATATGTGGAATATATATTTTAAATATATTTGATGGCTATCTTTTGAGAGATGAAAGGAAAAACAGTGAGGGCTGGAATAGTCAAGAAAGCATGGAGAAAAATCACTTTTTTTTAAAAAAAAGGAAAGAAAGCAGGGAGCAAAGGAAAGAGATTTGAGAACAACTAGGCCTTGAAGAAAAGTAAAAGGGACCAAGAACAGACTTGTGGTTGCCAAGGGGGAGGAGGAGGGAGGGAGATGGATTGGGAATTTGGGTTAATAGATGCAAACTGTTGCCTTTGGAATGGATTAGCAATGAGATCCTGCTGTGTAGCACTGAGAACTCTGTCTAGTCACTTATGATGGAGCATGAGAATGGGAGAAAAAAGAATGTATCCATGTATGTGTGACTGGGTCACTTTGCTGTACAGTGGAAAATTGACCGAACACTGTAAACCAGCTAAAATGGAAAAAATAAAAAGCATTATTAAAAAAAAAAAGAAAGAAAAGTCAAAGGGAATCAAAGGGAAAAAGGAAGGTCATTGCAGGAGAGTGGATTCAGACGAGTGGATTCAATCCATGAGTTCCCATGAAGGGCGGGTCGTTTCCTAATCCTGGTTCTTTTATTTACCAACTGTTTGCAAGGCACTACTCACCTCTAGACCTCACGTATCAATCACTTTATCTTTCCAATGGAGATTAAAAATGCCTGACGCTGCACAGAAATTTTGTCAGAAGTAACTGAGATCAGGTAAGGGACTTGCTCAGGGCCCTGGGCAGAAGTCAACAAACGTCAGAGGTCTACACATCTGCTATTCCATCTAATGCTGAGAAAATTGAGGGAAATGTAATTATAGCCTTCGAGAATAGGAAGGGTTTTGAGGGAAAAGATGTAAATTGTTTTCCATGCTCACAAAAAGATCACCCCCCTCCAAAAAAAGGATTTAAATGATAGTGGCCGTGTTTGATGAAAGCAGAATTGGAGGTTGGAATCTGTTTCAGAGAGTGGGAAGCTGGGGTGGGGGGGTGGGGAGGGGTCATAAAAAGAGAAGAAATTTGTTATCTCTTTGGATATATTTTGAAACTGGGGATAGACTCCTTCTTGTACTAAGATGATAGGATTCTGTAAATACATGAGCTGGTATTTGCCAATAAAAACTTCCTCCTGTGTGGCCCTTTTTATCCAATAATGATTTCCTGCTCTTACTTTGGCTGCCAAATGTATCCAAAATGTAATCAGTGAGTACATTCGTAAGTCAAATTGCCAGCTTTAGCAATAACAGCTAATGTGCTGATCATTTGTAGTAGAATTTCGAAGCCAGCCAATGTTTAAGTTTTCTTGCCGTTTCAGGCTCAACCGTCGTTTTGTTTTTAACCTTTTGCCCTTTCAACGCCTCCAAAATGATTAGCACGAATCCTTTTTGCCAAGAAGCATTTTTTCTTGTAAGAATTGTTCACAGTTTCATCTGGAGTCAAAGTCAAATTTTAGAATCCTGAGCTTCCAAGACAGAGCAACCAAATCCTCTCCTGCCCATCTAACTTCTTTTCCCACCAGGAAAATCTACTTACCTTTCTTCAGTGCCACACCAAGAGTGCCATCTGCCCAGAGACTGAGACGTGGAAACAGGTGAGACTGGCAGAGTATTGCCCAGTTGAGGCAAGGTAGAATGCAGCACCAGACACTGTGGGCAGTGAACTCCCAGTGCTTGGGTCTCCCCATAACTAATTTGCCTATGAGCTAAACCTTCCCTCTTTGGCGTTCCCATTGTGGCTCAGTGGGTTACGAACAAGACTAGTATCCAGGAGGATGCAGGTTCCATCCCTGGCCTCAATCAGTGGGTTAGGGATCCAGTATTGCCAAATTACAGCATAGGTCACAATTTCTGCTTGGATCCAGCATCGCTGAGGCTGTGGCAAAGGCCGGCAGCTGCAGCTCCTATTTGACCCCTCACCTAGGAACTTCCATATGCCAAAGGTGAGGCCCTAAAAAGAAAAAAACTAAAATAAGTAAATAAATAAATCTTTCCTTTTTGAATTTCCAGGTCCCTAAATCTAGTTAGGTATCTTGATGGCAGCCTCCTGGGTCTGCCACTCTGATTTTTTTGTTTGTTTGTTTGTTTGTTTGTTTCTTTTTAGAGCCACACCTGCAGCATATGGAAGTTCCCAGGCTAGGGATCAAATTGGAGCTGCAGCTGCCAGCCTACACTACAATGACAGCAACACCAGATCCAAGCGCCATCTGTGATCTACATCACAGTTCACGGCAATGCCAGATCCTTAACCCACTGAGCAAGGCCAGGGATCGAACCCGCAATCTCATGGCTCCTAGTCGGATTCATTAACCATTGAGCCGCTATGGGAACTCCCATCCCCTCCCTAGCATTCTTGATCCTGGAGGTTGCCATGGCTATGAAGAAAGATTCCAAACCAGAATTTTCCAAGTGTTTTCTGCATTATGCCCAGTGGTGACATGCTCCTTAGACTAAATTCTCCTGCAGATTCACAATGTGAAAGCAGCACAAAAAAGGCTCTAAGACGTCCTACAGGAGAAAAAGGGGGTGATGAGAATGACCTGTTTTAAGTTTGTTTAACTCAGCATCTTCCTATCTGGACTGGACAACTATTCTTTTTTTTTTTTTTTAACAGTCACACCTATAGCACATGGAAGTTCCTGGGTCAGGAGTCAAATAGGAGCTGCAGCTGCAGGCTTACACCACAGCCATGGTAACACTGGATCCAAGCCGAATCTTCCACCTACTCCAAAGCTTTTGGCTACGCTGGATCCTGGGGGGGTAACTCACTGAGCAAGGCCAGGGATCAAACACAAATCCTCACAGAGACAACATCTGGCCCTTAACCCAATGAGCCACAACAAGAACTCCTGGACAACTATTCATTCATCAAGATGCCTACCTCAGGAGTTCCCATTGTGGCGCAGCCATTACGAACCCAACCAGTATACATGAGGACTTGGGTTCGATCCCTGGCCTCGTTCAGTGGGTTAAGGGTCCGGTATTGCCTTGAGCTTCAGTGTAGGTCACAGATGCATCTCAGACCTTGCGTTGCTGTGGCTTGGACCCCTAACCTGGGAACTTCCATAAGCTACTAGTGTGGCCTTAAAAAAAAAAAAAAAAAAAGATATCCTACCCCTCTCATTTTAATCTCCTCAATCTAAATAGCAGTTTAGGATTCATACTGGGTGCAGACCTTGCTCTAACACATTCAATCTCTGTGCCTCTGCGAGGTACTTACCCCCTCAGCCACAGTTTTCATATCAGGAAATCAGTGCTAACATGAGTTAATATTAGCATCACCTTGGGTTGTTGTGAGAATAAGACATGTTCCCAGCACATGCTAAGCTCTCATTAGAAGCCCTATTTTTTTTTTTTTTTTTTTTTTTTTGTCTTTTTGCCATTTCTTGGGCTGCTGCTATGGCATATGGAGGTTCCCAGGCCAGGGGTCTAATCGGAGCTGTAGCCACCGGCCTATGCCAAAGCCACAGCAACACAGGATGTGAGCCGTGTCTGCAACCTACACCACAGCTCACGGCAACGCCGGATCCTCAAGGCCAGGGAGTGAACCTGCAACCTCATGGTTCCTAGTCGGATTCGTTAACCACTGAGCCACAACAGGAACTCCATAGAAGCCCTATTTTTAATTAATTCTTTCTAGATAATGTTCCACCCCTCTGGATTACTGTATCCAATGCGAGCCAGCCCTCCCAGCTTTAAGTCCCTTTCCTACTCCAGTGATTTTTGCATGTTGTTGCCAAAGAAGTATTCCAGGAGTTCCCGTCGTGGCACAGTGGTTAACGGAATCCGACTAAGAACCATGAGGTTGCAGGTTCCATCCCTGGCCTCGCTCAGCGGGTTAAGGATCCAGCATTGCCGTGAGCTGTGGTGTAGGTGGCAGACGCAGCTCAGATCCCGCATTGCTGTGGCTCTGGTGTAGGCTGGCGGCTACCGCTCCGATTAGACCCCTAGCCTGGGAACCTCCATATGCCTCGGGAGAGGCCCAAGAAATGGCAAAAAGACAAAAAGACAAAAAAAAAAAAAGAAGAAGTATTCCAAAGTACTGCTTTTATCAGTTCCCTGGATACTGATTTTTTTTTTTTTTTAGGTGACTTAAATTTAGTCCTCATTCCTCTGCCTGCCTGTGAAAATTTCCCAGACCTTGGGAGCTTCCTCCCCCTACTTGCTATCAAAGCCTGAGTTTCCCTAAGGAAAAGAGAAGAACCTCCCCATCTGCCCTGTCTCCCAACACAGGCTTGTGTGGTCCATACGTACATGGCTTCTGCGACATTGGTCCCGGGGAAAACACACTCCTTTAAACTCACTTCTTTGGTAAGTCCTCCCTGAACTACGCTGGCCCCTACTGATGACTCCCTTCTCTATTTCCTGTGGTCTGTTCCACACAATTTAGCCTTTAATTATATGCTGTCTTCCATGGTCCACTAATTGTTTCCTGTATCTTCGTTTCATCTTCTCAAATAGGTTGTAAACAACTCGAGGGTAGGGACCACATCGTACACTTTTCTTCTTAATAACCCCAGACGTGCACATGAGTTGGGCACTTAATCCATCTCTGTCAATTCACTGAAGTTAGCCTTGTCCAGACGGCCACGGAGAGCTCACGGGACTCGCCCATCATTGGTATACACAACCTGAACCACCTTCGAGTAATCCGCATTGGTAACATGTACATTTTCATTAACCCAAATTTGCTTGCTGTCTAACTCGTCCCATACTTGACCAGATTCTCAACATACAGATTTAGGAATTGAAAACATCGATATTCCAAATTTCAAATCCCCTGTGACTTAGTTATAAATTGCCATGAGGGATGAGGAGTCTGGACTCTGCTTTCTTTGGGGAGCTGCTTTTTCTCCCCCCCCCCTTTTTTTTTGCTTTTTAGGGCCGCACCCACATCATATGGCAGTTCCCAGGCTAGGGGTTGAATCCGAGCTACAGCTGCTGGCCTACACCACAGCCGCAGCAACATGAGTTCTGAACTGTGTTTGCAACCTACACCACAGCTCATGGCAACACCGGATCCCCCACCCACTGAGCCAGGGATGGAACCCCCATCCTCATGGACACTAGTCAGATTCCTTTGGGCTGCACCACAGCAGCAACTCCCAAGAGCTGCTCTTCTGTCTTGGGAAGTTTATGCAAATGACACAGGAGTTGGTGGAAGACTTAATTGCTCTCTAGTGAAAACCCAGACTGCTTGTTAGCAACTGTTAGCTTCAAGGAGAGCCAGCCACCACACAGTAGCCCTCTGTAAAGTTACAATCTCAGCGGTAAAGTACTTTGGGATCCTTGGATGAAAGGAAGCCTACCGTCCAAGACACTATTATTATTGTCATAAAGAATGGTGCTTTGTATTTTTATCAAAGGAGCTCAGAGTGGTTTGCAAACATTAACTAATTAATCCTCAAAAGAGAAAAAAAAGCAACCCTGTGAAACAGGTAGAAGGGTGATGTTATTATCCCCATTATGCGGTTAGGGAGACTGAGACACGTCTAAATTTGTTGACTTCCCCAAAGTCACATGGCCGAGTTGGAAATGGAATCTGGGTCTCCTGACGCCCAGCTTGAACAGACCACGCTGCTTCTTGCGATGTATTTTTTTTTTCAAGTATGATTTACGATGTAAAAATAAATCTCAGGTAAAGTAAACAGCATGTAACTTTTCAATAACCGTCATGTAATAAAATAGCAGACGTGGGAAAAACAACATCTTGAAAGAAAGACATGTGGGGAGAACAGTTTAATAAATCCAATGCTTTAATCAAAACTTTCCAAAAGGAGCTAGTGACTCTTTAAGGAATCTGATATTTAAACATTGCTGTTCTAATGGTTTAAAACAAAGAGGTATAATCCACCAAGTTTTCAACAGAAACTAGTCTAACAAGTTCTATACTTTATTTTTGAACTCTATTTCCTTATTTTTTCAGTGTTCTCAAGAACATTTTAAACGGTTATCCATGTGATGCAAATGTCACACGGAAGATATAAATACTGCTCTTCAGATACCTCGCATTCTTCCTGATTCAAAGCCGTAGTTTAATATTAATGCAATTCAGAAAATTGACAAGGAACAGTGTCTCCAAGGAAACAAGTGGAGGAGGGGAAGGGAGATATGAACTTGTGATTTGTTTAATAATTAGACATTCTGCCATTTTGCCACTCTCCACATCATCCGTGAATATGCCAACAGATAACATGCTCACCGTGTCCACAGTGGAGGCCCCACCTGAGAGCCGGCAAACCCTGAGCAGATGACCCTAAGTCAGTTTCAGGTTCAGAAACTCCATGTCATCCATCTATAAATTCCTTTGGTAATTTTTTTTATTTCAAAATTTCCCTACATATAATATCAGGTAGTATTGTATTTCCTAGTATCTGCCCTCATCAAATTGATATAAAAGGGTACAATAGGAGTTCCCTGGTGGCTCAGTGGGTTAAGGAGCCAGCATTGTCACTACATCAGCTCAGGTCACTACTGTGGTGCATGTTCGATCCCTGGCCTAAGAACTTACACATGTCATGAGTGTGGCAAAAAAAAAAAAAAAAAAAAAGTACAGTAATCCAAATAATTCTATATCCAAAGCCACTATTAGAAACCGAGGTTACCTCATATACACACTACTATATATAAAATAGGTAACAAGGACCTACTGAAAGAACAAAACAATGCCATTTGCAGCAACATGGATGGAACTAGAGATTCTCATACTGAGTAAAGTAAATCAGAAAGAGAAAGACAAATACCACATGGTATCTCTTATAACTGAAATCTAATATATGGCACAAATGAACCTATCTACAGAAAAGAAACAAAGTCATGGACTTAGAGAACAAGCTTGTGTTTGCCAAATGGGAGGGGGAAGGAGTGGGATGAACTGGGAGTTTCGGGTTAGTAGGTGCAAACTATTGCATTTGGAGTGGATAAGCAATGAGATCCTATATCCAACGGCTTGTGATGGAACATGATGGAAGATAATGTGAGAAACAGAATATATATATGTATGACTAAATCAACTATAGTTTAAAAAAAATTTTTTTAACAGACCTACCGGGGGTTCCCATTGTGGCGCAGTGGAAACAAATCCAACTAGTATCCATGAGGATGTGGGTTCGATCCCTGGCCTCGCTCAGTGGGTTAAGCTTCCGGTGTTGCCATGAGCTGTGGTGTAGGTTGCAGATGCAGCTCGGATCTGGCATTGCTGCGGCTGTGGCATAGGCTGGAAACTGCAGCTCTCATCGGACCCTAGCCTGGAAACCTTCATATGCTGTAGGTACAAGCCCTAAAAAGAAAGGGGGACCTACTGTATAGCACAGTGTAATCTACTCAATACTGTGTAATAACCTATATGGGAAAAGAATCTGTAAAGGAATGGATAGATGTATATGTGTAACTGATTTACTTCGATGTACACCTGAAACTAACACAACTTTATAAGACAACCATACTCCAATAAAGTTTATGAAAGAAAGAAAGAGGGAAGGAAGGAAAGAAAGAAAGAGAGAGAGAGAGGGAGGGAGGGAGGAAGGAAGGAAGGAAGAAAAGAAAGGAAGAAAGAAAGAAGGAAAGAAAGAAGGAAAGAAAGAGAAATTGAGGTCACCTTTTTGAAGTTGAGGCATTATGCAACACAATTTTCTGGCATTATCATTCAGCTTCCATTCAAGAGGAAATTTTCAGTCTTTTGTTTTGACTTCTCCATTGTGTCCATATTTAGGCCTTTCTCTGGTGCTTATCACCACAATGCCTGCGTCCTCAGGAAGAGATATTTTAAGGAGACAAAAATGACAGCCAATCTGATTGAGAAGCCGTGCTGTACAGCAAAGACTAGATTAAAGATGAGTAACTACAAACTTTAGCCTCATTACTCACCTATCAGATAGCCAAGGGCCATTTTCCTTACTCTGTTGTGCTTGTGTTTCTATGTAAAAAAAGAATCAAAACAACACTTTTACCAACAGTAAAAAAATGTTAGGCATTTGAGATCCTAACCTGTGCCTGAAAGTCTACAAAATGAAGGCTTTATGCAATGACTCAACAAAAACGAAAGAACATTGGTTTTAAAAATGGGGGGAGGGAAAAAAGGAAAAAAAAATTGAAAAGGGGGCAACATCCATTCAACAGAAACTTCATCACCTTCAGCTGCTTGACAATTTTCCTCACGACCTACCTTCTCCAGCCAGCACTAGAAAAATAATTTATTTCCAAATGTTTTCAATCTACCAACATTTTAAAATTGAAATCTTTGAAAGGAGACTAAAGCATCAACTGCTTAAAAGAAGCCAATTTAAAGAAATGACAGCATTTCACTTTGAAAATAAAAGGGTCATTACCATGGGCTTATCGGTGCTCATTCCTTCTCTTTGCTGATTAAAAAAAAAGAAAGTAACCTATCAGGATTTAAGCATTTCTTCAAACCAAGCAACCTGTTGAACAACTTCTTAATGTGCCTATCAATCATCTGATGATAAGAAGAGTTTGCATTCATAATAGCTAGTTGCTAAAATAAATACGTGTTACTATACCTAATTCAATCAACAATGGGACCTCAAAAGTCAGCAAAGGAATAATCAAACAATAAGTATGAATAGGTTGTAATTTTTCTGATTAACAAATGTTCTCCTTGTCATGTGATGTCAAGAGCTGCTCAAAGCCCTCAGGTAAATTTAGAATGTATGTATTTACTTTGGAGGGGTCTGTGTGCGCTCTTCCAATCAGGAACCCATGAGCTATAAGTTTGGCAAACACCAAGTTGTGCGTTCAGAAGACATTTTAGAGAAATGGAATTTCTGCTTAACAGGCTCAAGGACCACAATTCATACAATCTAACAGAGATCAAATAAACATCTCAACCCCACGTTATTTTAAAGACATATGTCCTCAGTCAATCCAAGATTATTTTATTAAAAAGTTGCTGTAATAAGCCTTGATAATTCCATCTTCTTTTCCTGATTAGAACTAGATTCTCTCCCATGGAGGGAAAGAGAGAGATTTGAATCCTGAGCCAGCCATTCCTGCAGCCCCCTCTCCCAAATAACCAAAGTCAATTAGGGAGCGAAAGGGTCACAGTGAAAAGCTGATCATCCACAGCTCTTAGCATACACGTAATATGATCAACATGTCAGATCTAGGTTTCTAGCCCTTCTGGTTCCTCATCCCAACCATTCTGAGAGGAATGGCAGTAACAGCAAATCGAGTTCTGGGGCAAAATTGAGCAGTTAGGTTAAACATTTGAAGGTGGGGGTACAGTGGCTTTTTAACAAAAGCAAAATGTTGGGGTGGCATATAATGCCCATGAAAAGTATCAGTGATGCATCAGATGAGAATAATTTCTTGCTTTGGTCTAGACTCATAATTCCATGCTATCCCCAAAGCTAAGGTTTTTAAACAGCGAGTTGGGTTAGTTTTTTGTTTTGTTTTGTTTTTTGCCATAATAATTTAGCCTAGATTTTGAGGACTAAATAAAGGAAAAGAATGAATGGAATGAGGGGATTGGACAAGTGATTCATTTCATATACATATTGGTGCTTCAGGTGTCATTAGTGGCTCCTGTAAAGAAATCCAGAGGAACAGAGAACCTCCTCTTTTAGGGCCCTCGGCTCATTTTAACCATCAAAGAGTTTTTGGGATTAGGGTCTCAGGAACCCAGAGAAGGGAAAAATGTGTCATGTGGCACTTATAAAGGAAGCAACTGACACCAAATGACTGTTAAATGCCTGCTACGAAAACAAAAGTGTCATTAGACAGTCAGAGTCCTCTCTGGAAGCTAGATTTTAATAGGTTTTTGATTGTCACTTTTCTCCTTATTTCTTCATTACTCACACCTTGGAGGGATTCGCTTTCAAAAGGATTTGCTTAAACTTCCCCCTCAAAATCCAATTTGCAAATACACCTGCAATTGAATTTTCACTGGGTATGGTCACAGGTGCTCTGCTTTGCATCCAAAAGAGTCCAACCTCCCAAGCAGCCCCATGGCAACCAGGCGACATCTCAGAGTCCAGGTGACCGGGTCCCGCAGCACTACTGGAAGGGGTGGGAAAATGGAGGCCATAATTCAGCTCCTCAGGCTGAAATCCACTTGGAGGATTAATTCTGAATTCTAGACTGACCCTCCAATAATCTAAGTGCTGGGTCTTAACAAGCAGATTGAATTTAGAGCTCACTTTTATTGGAAGGGGAGTTCCCGTTGTAGCTCAGTTGTAACAAACCCAAGTGGTATGTATCCATGGGGATGTGCTTCTGATCCCTGGCCTCGCTCAGTGGGTTAAGGATCCAGCATTGCTGTGAGCTGTGGTGTAGGTCGAACACGCAACTGGGATCTGGCGTTGCTATGGCTGTGGCGCAGGCCAGTAGCTGCAGCTCCCATTCGACCCTTAGCCTGGAAATTTCCATATACCACAGGTATGGCCCCGAAAAGCAAAAAAAAAAAAAAAAGGTTATTGGAAGATACTATTCAGACAGTGCAAATATTTTCCTGATACTTAGAAAAAAGTATTATGGGTTTAAGTGACTCTGGATTATGGAATCCATATTTTGTTTATTCCGGTTCATACCTGATCAAAATTATGAACTCTGAATCTCTGCTTATCTATCCACTCAAGATTTTCATCAGTCAACAGATATTTTTTGAATGCCCAGTGTGTGCTTGTCTTGCATCAGGAGCAGAAAGAAATAAAAAGGAAACACTGACTTTAGTGGTGAGGCCTGAATTATAAGAGATCTACTAATAACTAAATCTGTGGAGAACAAATTCAGTCTAGTTGTTAAAAACAAAAAGCTTGTGGCTCAGCAGGTTAAGAATCCAGCATTGTCACTGCTGTGGCTCTGGTTACAGCTTTGGCTTGGGTTCAGTCCCTGGCTCCAGAACTTCCACATGCCACAGGCGCAGGCAAACGAAAAAAAAAAAAAAAAAAAAAACCCAAATGAAAAGCTATATTCAATAATTTATGATTCCATTGTAAGAAGAACTTTATATAATCTAGCACTATTTTTAAATTTTATTTGAAGCTATTTATTATTTAAATTTTATCTGAAGTTGGCATTAACTAAGAGTAATAAAGTAATTTTAATTATCAGACGTCTTTCAGAGTAACTTTAGTACTGACTATATTGATTTTATTATTAATTTTCAATTAAGCTGACAATTATAACAGTAGACTGTAATTGTATACTATCTTCTCTATTATCCTTGAAATTTCCTACAGCACTTCTGATTCATGTGGTTCTTTTTTATTTTATTTTATTTTATTTTTGCGTTTTTTCCAGGGCCGCACCTACGGCATATGGAGGTTCCCAGGATAGGGGTCCCGTGGAAGATACAGCTGCCGGCCTATGCCACAGCCATAGCAACACAGGATCCGAGCCGCATCTGCGACCTACACCACAACTCAAGGCAACACCAGATCCTTAACCCACTGAGCGAGGCCTGGAATGGAACCCGAAACCGCATGGTTACTCGTTGGATTGGTTTCCACTGTGCCACAACGGGAACTCCTTGTGCAGCTCCTTTTTTAAAGGCTAAGATACAGTTTCCTCCTTGCTAATCAGTACAATAATTCACTTTGAATGGTTATCTTCCACCAGACAGGTCTAAACTATACTGCCTGATACCTTCTAATTGCAGCCATGTCTATGTTTGAAATATTTTTTTCTTTCTCAGGCTCCACTTCATTCCTCTGCTTTTCTTCTTCACCTCCCTACCTTCCTATCAATCCGGGGCACCTTCATTCTGTTTCTTCCTTTTTTTACTTCTCTCGAATCCATCCCTAAAGCATCTTCACATCTACCTTCACGCAGGTACCATTGTACATCACAGCAATAAATTCCCTTCGGACCACAGCACCCCACAAACGCTTTGTAATTACAGGAGAGCGGGAAGGGGCGAGATGAGGCTAAAGGCCTTCATTTGTCGCATCACCCAGAGAGAAACAACCTTATGTTTTTGAAGAAACACAGAAGAAAGTTGAAGGTGTGTAAAAGAAGAGCAGTGTGGGCCGTTGTATTTTAGCATATTCTTACATTACTCCTAGTATCTGCCTCCATTGTTGGACTTATCGCCCTCCATTGTAATATGTATCTGTCTGTCCCACTAGATTGAGAGCCCTTTGAGGGCAGGAACTATGGTTTGTATCAGATCAGGCTCCTAGCAGATAACTAATAAATGTTTGGTGAGTGAGCAAATAAATTCCTTTCTGTGGTCGGGCCCTGAAACATTGCTCCAAACATATTGCTCCACCCCCTCCCCTCATATACAATGCTATCTCCCTTCATTTTCCCCCGTATGCAACCCTCCACGTCTCTCCCCCTTCAGCTTCGCCCTGGATCTCCTAATCTCTTTGCTAGCAGTGCTGGGGGCAGGAAGCCTCAGGTCAATCCTGACCAGGGTTACTCACCAGAATTATGTGCATCGCTAATCTTGATGTCATTGCCTGTCCTTTGGGTATCTAGGGTCGTCTTAAAAATGTGCATGTCCCACTAAATGACCTTTAAGAGGCCTAACAATTCCAGGATTGTGAGATGAAAGAATTCAGATCTGTTCGTTTTCAGGGAAATTCCTGCTTGTGATAGAAATGGAGGAGTGAGTCTTAGGGCTTCCGGACTGCATCTAGCCGTTAACCATGAAAGAAAATGTAAACTGTAAATATAAAGTTAAAAATGCCTAGATAACCCTGAAGAGCAGAGGCAGACCTAGACGAAGCCGCCTTGGCCCTCGGCCCTTTGCTTACCGTGGAAGAGATGTACCCCAATGTTTCTGCTCACCTGTCTGAATGTCACAATCACCTGGGTCCTTCAGTTCAGATCACTGGGCCTCCTGTTGTCCTCTGTCCCCAGCCACCTCAAATTCTGAGTCAGTGACATCGGAATGACATCAGGAATGTAGATGTTTAACTACATCGTGACACTCAGCCAGATAGAGGAACCAGGGACCTAGGGTGAGCGTCATTAAAAAAGCCAACAACTTACCTGCTCCCACGACCTACAACCTGCCAGTGAGCAGGTTTCAACTCTTAGCCACTGAATCCAAGTGGTTTTCCGGACATGGGTCAGAAGCAGGTGATAGAAGACAGGAAGTGGAACACAGCTGGCAAAGCTCCTGGGCTTTCTTGGTTTAAAGAATATGAATATGACTTGGTGAGACAAAGAGGCCTACAGAGGCTGGGGAAAGGGCACTATCAATGTGTAAGCATCCAAAAGAGAGCTTTTGCTTGTCCGATTGGAGAGGACCAGAGAGGGTTTAAGAACGTGGGAGCAACTGTAGCAGATCCATTACCTTGAACATGACGACATTAGGAGGCATTTTCTTTTCTTTCAGCAAACAGGTCTTGGGCACCCATCTGCCAAGTATAGTTCACAGGTCTCCATACACAGTCTCTGCCCTGAAGGAACACGACTCGCTGAAGACCTCTGATATGCAGCCATAAGGAACCAACAATTGCAATCTCATTTTGCAGAAGAACATGGGAAATGGAACATATAGGAATGTCTTATTCAAGTTCCAGGATTTTTGAAAAAAGAGTTTGCTAAATGAAAAGGTCCCTTTGCTTTCCAGTAATACTTTTTCTTGGTCAAAAAGTTAAAGAGAATTTTAAGTATAGTTGATTTACAATATTGTGTTAGTTTCAGGCAGACAGCACAGCTATTCAGTGATATGTGTGTGTACATGTGTAATATATATATATATAATACATATATATATAATACATATATATATATGTAACGTGTATATTACACACACACACACATATATATATAAAATCTTTTCCAAGTTCTCTTCTCTTCTGGGTTTTTACAAAATATTGAGTATAGTTCCCTGTGCTTTGAAGTGCTTTTTTAGCACTATCCTGATTTAGGTTTTCATAACTTTTCTGCCACATTTTTATAATAGCCTCTTACTCACCCTAACTCTGGCCTTTCCTATTAGCTTTACGTACGAACCTATGATCCATCACCCTTGTTCAGAAATGGTTCCTGGCTCCTCAGTGCAGAACAAACTAAATCGAATAAAAGAACTGAATCACTTAAACTCGCCATCCAGATCCCCAAAGGTCTAGCCTCAGTATTCCTTGCTAAGAGAGTCCCAGTATTCATTTATGCATGCATTCATTCATTTATTCGGGTCTTAATTTACTTTTGCTACTTATTGAGGCTTGAGAATTCAGGAGAGAAAAATAAGACATGGTTTTTGCCTTCATAAAGGTGAAAAATGGAAAAATATCTAAGTAACATAATCATTATTTTAAAATAATTATTGAATTATTAATATTAAAATTATTATAGGGAAGGGAGTTCCCATCGTGGCGCAGTGGTTAACGAATCTGACTAGGAACCATGAGGTTGCATGTTCAATCCCTGGCCTTGCTCAGTGGGTTAAGGATCCTGTGTTGCTGTGGCTCTGGCGTAGGCCGGTAGCTACAGCTCCAATTAGACCCTTAGCCTGGAAACTTCCCTATGCCACGGGAAGTGGCCCTGGAAAAGGCAAAAGGACCAAGTAAATAAATAAATAAATAAAATTATTATAGGGAGTTCCTGTTGTGACACAGTTCTAACCCTGACCTCAGTCAGTGGGTCGGAGTTCCGGCATTGCTGTGAGCCGTGGTGTAGGATGAAGATGCAGCTTGGGCCCGGCATTGTTGAGGCTGTGGTGTAGGCCGGCAGCTGTAGCTCAGATTCAACCCCTAGCCTGGGAACTTCCATATGCTCTGGGTGCAGCCCTAAAAAACAAAAAATTAGTAATAGTATATCATATTATAAAATCAAATGTTGATATTATTACATTAAAATAAATTTAAAAATAGAATGTTAACACATTGTAATGAGTGCATTACAATAAAAATCATTATTAGTGAATGACTACCCAATACAATGGGTGCTTAAAAAGATGGGCCAGGTCTGTCTGGGAATGGGGATGGAGGATAATGTGGGAAAGCTTTGGGGAAGGCATTTTAAGAACTGAAGCCAAAGGGTGAAAGTAGACTTTTCTGGGTGGATCAGAACGGGCAAAGGAAAACAGCATCTGTGAAGACTAGGGCAGTGGCCGGGAATGCGACAGGTTCTCCCAACTACAGTTGGAGGTTGAGTATGGCAGCCACAAGATGGAAAAGGGAACATAAAAAGGGGGTGTGACTTGGGCAGTAGGT
Organism: Sus scrofa; assembly: GCF_054392235.1. Taxonomy (NCBI): domain Eukaryota; kingdom Metazoa; phylum Chordata; class Mammalia; order Artiodactyla; family Suidae; genus Sus; species Sus scrofa. The sequence continues at coordinate 52,414,486 of NC_139393.1, read as the reverse complement.
AAGAGACACGCCTCGATGGCTCTAAAGCTTAGAGATTTCTCAGACTGGGGGAGGGCAGACACTGGGGAATTTCAGGCAGGGGAACAACATGTTCAGATTCAGGAAGATCATCCATCTCCCAACAGAGAACAAGTCCGGAGATCAAGTGCAAAGAAGGAAGAGACAGAGGGCAAGTTAGAGGGAGAACAAAGGGCGGTAGTCCCAGCGAGACCCGATGAAGGTTTCCCACATACTTCTAGTCAAACCAAACTCCCTCTTGTTCCTCATTTAACAACCGCAGTTTCCTGTTGGATGGTTTTGTTCTTATAGCCACGAATGTTCCCCTCCCCCAGCCCTGCCAAATCCACACGTGCAAATTCAGCCCAAGTAATGCGTCTCCTACGGCTTTTCCCTAATGCACCAAAAGGAAAACTCCCTTCCCGTCCAAATCCCTATAGCAATTCGTCCGTATCTCTCTTAGGGCACAGAGCACGTTTTCCCTGTGGTGACCATAAACTCACAGAGAAGGGAGCAGAACTCAGGCCATCACACAGGTCTGGTGTAGAGCTCACATTCGTGACTAAATAACCAATGAATGATACTCGAGTTACCCCAAGGAGTTTCAGTGTCCTCATCTATCAAACGGGACAAGTAAGACCTATTTTGCAGAGTATGTTTGAAGAATAAATGAAATGATAAATATAAGGCACCTAGCAGAGAAGCTGACCCACAGAAGGTGCTCAAAATTGGCACTTACTAATAACTATGAATAGACAGATCATCTACTTGATGCTGTAGCCATGGCTGATTTATCTCTGACTCTGCCGTTATCACCTTGCACAGCGCTCCATTTGAAGGCAGAATTCAGCATGTATTTGATGAATAAATAATGATAGCTAACATTTTAAGCCCTTCCTAAGTGCTAGGCACTGTTCTAAGGGCTTCATGTGGATTATTTCATTGAATCCTCACCATAACCTTATAAGGCAAATACTGCTATTATCTCGATTTTCAAGCCCATAGGGTGGTGCTTAACTTCTTTCAGAGCTCAGCAGCTAACAAAAGGGGAGAATGACTCACAATTCGCAAAGAGGTTTTTTTCTGGGAAGGCTCACCCATCGCTGAGGTGGATATGGCCAAAGTCATGTAATGTGAACCGCTAGAGAGAATCCATGTTCCACAGGAGGCGTCAATACTTGCAACTGAGTTACTTCAAAAATATTCGATTGGGTTACTAGTGTTGATTAGAAATACAGTCCTTCTGAATTCTGAATAGTTTCAGCTTTCAGGTAAGTGGTTCTTCCGGGACAAGCTATATCCCTCCAAAAGTCATACATTGAAATCCTAACTCCCAATATCTCCCAATGTGACTAGATTTGGAGACAGGGTCTTTAAAGATGTAGTCAAGGTTAGCAGAGGGCACTAGGGCGACCCCTAAACCAACATGACCAGCGTCCTTAGAAGAAAAGAGTAGGAGACATGGGAAGTTCTCATTGTGGCGCAGCAGAGATGAAACTGACTAATATCCATGAAGACACAGGTTTGACCCCTGGCCTTGCTCAGTGGGTTAAGGATCCGGGGTTGCCGTGAGCTGTGGTGTAGGTTACAGATGAAACTCGAATCCAGCGTTGCTGTGGCTGTGGTGAAGTCTGGCAGCTACAGCTCCGATTGGACCCCTAGCCTAGGAACCTCCATATGCCACTGGTGCCGCCCTAAAAAAGAAAAGAGGAATTCCCATCATGACTCAGCGGAAATGAATCTGACTGGCATCCATGAGGACACCGTTTCAACCCCTGGCTTTGATCAGTGGGTTAAGGATCAGGTGTTGCGGTAATCTATGGTGTAGGTGGCAGATGCGGCTCGAATAGGCTGTGGCATAGGCTGGTGGCTACAGCTGTGGCATAGGCTGGTGGCTACAGCTCCCATTTGACCCCTGGCCTGGGATTGGGATTAGGTTACATATGTCGCCAGTGCAGCTGAAAGAAAGAAAGAAAGAGAGAGAGGGAAAGGAGAGGAGAGGAGAGGAGAGGAGAGGAGAGGAAAGGAAAGGAGAGGAAAGGAGAGGAAAGGAGAGGAAAGGAAAGGAAAGGAAAGGAAAGGAAAGGAAAGGAAAGGAAAGGAAAGGAAAGGAAAGGAAAGGAAAGGAGAGGAGAGGAGAGGAGAGGAAAGGAAAGGAGAGGAGTAGGATATGAACGTACCTAGAGGTAAGACCATGTAAACAGAGCAGGCACCGACTGAGGGGGAAATTTGCAAAGCATATATTTGAGAAAGGACTTGCATCTGGATTATATTAAGACTTCAACACAATAGTAAGAAAACAAACAGTACTTTTTTTTCTTACAGAGGTATAACAGACATACAGCACTGGAACCAACCATCTTTCAACAGGTGAATGGGTAAACAAACCATGATCTATCCACACAACGGGATACTACTTGGCAAGAGAAGGAATGAAATATTCATACGGGTGACATGAATGAATCTCAAAATCATTACATGATATAGATTCAAAATAATCAAAAGGAGCCAGACAATAATACGTACATACAGTAAGATTTCATTTATATAAAATTCTTTTGTTTGGTTGGTTTTTTTAGGGCCGCACATGTGGAGGTTCCCAGGCTAAGGGTCGAATCAGAGCTGCAGCTGCCTGACCTACACCACAGCCACAGCAACACCAGATCCAAGCCATGTCTGTGACCTATGCAACACCTCTCGGCAATGCCAGATCCTTAACCCACTGAGCAAGGCCAGGGATTAAACTCGCATCCTCATGGACACCAGTCAGGTTTGTAACCCACTGAACCACAAAGGGGAACTCCTATATAAAATTCTTTAAAATGCAAAGTAGGATTTCCCTGGTGGCTAAGTGTGCTAAGAATCTGGCATTGTCACTGCTGTGGCTCAGGTCACTGTCACTGCTATGGTGCGGGTTTGATCCCTGGCCCAGGGAATTTCTTCATGCTGAGGTCAGGACCAAAAAAAAAAAGGAGATGATACTGAAAGAAGAAAGCAGATCTGTGATTTCCTGGGAGGGGGAGTGACTAGAGGGGCAAAGAAGGAATTTTAATGAGGCACAAAAAGACTTGGGGTGACAGATACATTCACTTACTTTTTTTTTTTCTCTCTCTTTTTTTTTGTCTTTTGAGGGCCGCACCCATAGCATATGGAGGTTCCCAGGCTAGGGGTCCAATCAGAGCTATAGCTGCCGGCCTATGCCACAGCCACAGCAACGCCAGATCTGAGCCGTGTCTGCGGCCTACACCACAGTTCACAGCAACACAAGATCCTTAACCCACTGAGCAAGGCCAGGGATCGAACCTGCAACCTCACGGATACTAGTCAGATTCGTTACCGCTGCACCAGGATGGGAACTCCTACATTCACTTTCTTGATTGTGGAGATGGTTTCACGGGTATATATCTATATATGTACATATATATATGTTAACACTTATCAAATTGTATGCTTTGTTATTATTATTTTTTATTTTTTTATTTTTTTTTTGCTATTTCTTTGGGCCGCTCCCGCGGCATATGGAGGTTCCCAGGCTAGGGATGGAATCGGAGCTGTAGCCACTGGCCTACGCCAGAGCCACAGAAATGTGGGATCCGAGCCACGTCTGCAACCTACACCACAGCTCACGGCAACGCCGGATCCTTTAACCCACTGAGCAAGGGCAGGGACCGAACCCACACCCTCATGGTTCCTAGTCGGGTTCGTTAACCACTGCGCCATGACAGGAACTCCTCAAATTGTATGTTTTGAAATACATGCAGTTTATTGTTTATCAGTTAGACCTCAATAAATCTCCCTAAAAGAAGCAACAAAGTAAAAGCAAGATCTTTATTGGTCGACTCATCCACAGATCATTCTGGAATCATGTGACATTTTTCTTTTTGGGGGGCAACACCAGTGGCCTATGGAGGTTCCTAGGCTGGAGGTCAAATTGGAGCTGCAGCTGCTGACCTATACCACAGCCACAGCAACACCAGATCCAAGCCACGTCTGTACCCTACACCACAGCTCACGGCAATGCTGGATCCTTAACCCACTGAGTGAGGCCAGGGATTGAACCCTCATCCTCATGGACACGAGTCTGATTCGTTTCCAATGTGCCACAATGGGAACTCCTGGAATCATTCTTTTGTTTTGTTTTGTTTTGTTTTGTTTTTGTCTTTTTGCCATTTCTTGGGCCGCTCCCGTGGCATATGGAGCGTCCCAGGCTAGGGGTCTAATCGGAGCTGTAGCCGCTGACCTACACCAGAGCCACAGCAACGTGGAATCATTCCTGGAGGAGCTTGTGACAGAGGAGAGCTGGAAAGACAGCATTGTTGCACCACTGTGTGTCGAGAACGTGGGGCCAAGCTGCTGGTAAGGGACACCCAAGGAATAACACATTCGTGACCACTAAGACACCCCCTGGGTTCTCTCTGGGCCTTCCTGTGTGTGGAAAATGAGGGAGAGTTGAAGGTTGTTGGCTCTACTCTCACATAGCAAATTAAAAGTATTATTTAACCTTCTCACCCTTGACTGTTTATGAAGAGAATCATTTATTCTCTTGGGAAGATCTAAACCAGTGTAATCAAAGTATAGCCCACGTCACTCCCACTGGCCTGGGATAGGATCAATAAAAATACTGAGAATAAACACTCAAAATTGACATAACAATTTCACTGAGGAATTTTGTACTTATCACATCTAATATTAAAATATTTGAGCTAGTACTTGATATACCTTTTTTTTTTTTTTTTTTTTTTGGTCTTTTTAGGGCCACACCTGTGACATATGGAGTTTCCTAGGCTAGGGGTCGAATTGGAGCTACAGCTGCCAGCCTACACCACAGTCATAGCAGCGAAGGATCCGAGACGCCTCTGTGACCTACACCACAGCTCACGGCAATGTCGGAACCTTAATCCACTGAACGAGGCCAGGGATTGAACCCATGTCCTCATGGATACTAGTCGTGTTCATTAACCACTGAGCCACGACAGGAACTCCTTGATACACTTTTATTTCGTGTTTTTATTCAGTATTTAATGGTTGCTTGAAAATGCTTTTTTAAATTAATATTTCATTTCTCTTGTTTTTATCATGTTTTTTAAAATGTCAGTCTACAATAGATTGGAGATTTTACACTGTCCTTCACCACACATGATTTGAGAAGCATTGTTTTCAAATCAGTCTTCTCTTCTCTGCTTCTAGAGAGTCACCCCCCCCACAATGTACTCATGGGCAGAAAAAGGTTAAAAAGAGTTTTCGGGGGAGTTTCATTATGGCTCAGCAGCAACGAGCCTGACTAATATCCATAAGGACTCAGTTTCCATCCCTGGCCTTGCTCAATGGGTTAAGCATCCAGCGTTGTCATGAGCTGTGGTATAGGTCTCTGATATGGCTCTGATCTGGCATTGCTGTGGCTGTGGTGTAGGCCGGCAGCTGCAGCTCTGATTCGGCCCCTAGCCTGGGAACTTCCATATGTTGCAGGTGCAGACTTTTGTGGGACTACATTAATTACATCATGGAAAAGAGTTCATGCCATGGAACAATTAGCATGACATAGGTAGAAAACAAAGCAGATTATAGAGGAGCATGTATAGTATAACCCTGAAGTTTGCAAAATGGATTTACAAATGGCAGGATTTGGCCAGTACTTACCTCTGACTGGTGCCTGGCGTGGATGGATACTGAGTTATAGCCAAAGAATAAATGATGGAATCATAGGAATCTTTATTTTCTACTTTCATCTTAACCATATTTCTATACTCAATATGTCCTATTGTATAATGAAAAATTTAACAAATATTATTACCTTTGAGGGGGGTTATAGGCTTATTATAAGGAAGAATTAAGACCATGTTTTGTTCTTTGCCTGAAGTGTTCCATTTTGTTTAGATTGGAAGATAATAATTAACTTTTCTATAAAGGAAAGAAATGGACTGGGGGTTTAGGGACTGGCATATGCACACTGAGGTATATGGAATGATTGGCCAACAGGGACCCGCTGTATAGCACAGGGACCTCTACCCAACAGTCTGTGAGAATCTATGTGGGAAAAGAATCTGAAAGAGAATGGTTGTGTGTATATATAATTGAATCACTTTGTTGTGTAGCAGAAATTATCACAATCTTGTAAATCAACTATACTTCAATAAAACTTAAAAATGAGTTTAATGTTAAAACAAAGACATAATACCTGATTTAAAAAATACCAAATTTAAGTTGTTTTAATTCAAGAGAATATTTTCAGAATTTTTACGAATAAAATAGCTGCAAAATTTGCATCTGAACTTCCACTTCTGGATCATAAGTTGTGTTCACACAACACAAGCAACCTCTAAATAATTAAGTAGTATTGAATAATGAAAACAATAGCGAGAGGGTCTATGCTTATGTGTGACACTACTATCAGCCAAATTTCTGTAATCACTATCATTTTACTTTGGGCTGTGTGCAAATGATTTGAACATCACATTTATGTCTGAAATAAAACTCTTCAATTGTTTTCTTCCTCAAAAAAAAAAAAAAAGAAAAAGGCCTGGGAAAAGAACACATCTAATTTTAATGTAACACTAAATCCAAAGGCAGTACAGCTGTTTGGTTTTGGTTGTTTAGCTCAGCTGTTTTATTCTGAGAAGAGCACAGCTGCCTTTTGATGTTGTCTGCTATTCAAGACTGTTCTTTCGGGGAGTTAAATGTACCAGGAGAGCTCATAGACCTCTAGCGGGTTCAGCTTCCGCTCTTGCTAAAGTGCCATTTCTTGGTGTCACTCTTTCAACATTGACTAATGCAAGTTCCTTCCCTTGTGCTTGGCCTTCCCTTCCAGAATTCTACAGCACCCCTGGTACAAGGATACATGAGGAGGGTTTTGTTTTGTTTTTTTTTTTTTTTGCTTTTGAAGGACATTTTTTTTGAGAAGCTATTCAGGTTTAAAATGGCTTATCTGGATGATATCAAGAAATTATTCATTTTTGAGGTGCAAAGATGAGGTGGTGGCTATGGTTTTTTATTTTTATTTTTTTTAAAGAATAATCTCGAAGTGACATGTTCTGAAATAGTTGCAAATGAAAGGATACAATGTCTGAGATTTGCTTTAAAATAAGGGAGGCGATTATCCCCTCATGGGAAGAGAAGACGGGAAAAGATGGGATTTAGAGAAATTAAGGTTGGCTAGGAGCTGATAATGGTGCAAGCTGGATAAAGGGGGATGTTAATTACATCATGTCCATTGTACGGTTATCTCTACTTTTATATTTGCAAACCTCCATAATAAAATGGTTTTATACATGGTGAATTAAAACAATGTCACAATTTAAGCATTCATTCATGATGTCTTGGTTTAATTAATGGCATTTAAATTAAATGACCCCCCAGTTCCACATCTAGGGATCTGTCCTAGAGGAACGCACTTCCACAGGCACACACTTAGGTAGGAAGATGTTGTCTTTGACATTGTTTAAGAGCAACACATAAATGGAAACCACAGTCATGGCCCACTTGGGGGGATGGTTAAAATTCACCGTAATTGGAGTGGGGGGATGTGCTTGGGCTGTGGGATGGAAATCCTGTGAAATCAGATTGTTATGATCATTATACAACTGCAGATGTGATAAATTCATTTGAGCAATAAAAAAAATTTTCTTTAAAAAAAAAAAATTCACCCTAATTCATTCCACTGTCTATTTTGATGACCTCCTGTCCCCATGTAGAGTGAGTTCATATAGGATAATGTTAATAAACATTAGCAGCTACTGCTCCTAAGGACCTCATGTGACATTCCCAGGAGGAAATCCCACACTGAATGGAAGTCTGGGCTTTCACTGAGTGATCTGCCGCTCAGCACGCTGCCAAGCCCCTGAAAGGGGAGCGAATTATCTGCTCGGAGATCTCCTGGAGAATTATGCCAGCAATCCTGATGACTCAGAGCAGGACAGAGCTGACAAACCCAGGGTGATGTCACTACTTCCGGCCTCAGGAAATCTCTCCTGGGGGAGGGGAGGCCCATGGCAGGTAGACAAGATCAAAGGCCTGGGAACATCCCACTTTGCTTTCTCCTTGCCTTCCCTGTGGGTAGAATCTCAAGGAATGTACTTGTCATTCTGTTTCAACAGCGACTTGTATTATTTGGCTTGGATAGTTTTTTCGACAAAGCACTCCCTGAAGGTCCCGCCAAGCTGGGGTGTGGGGGGGGAATCTGTTCTTTTACGCGGCAGCTCTGATCCTCCACTGCTCCTTCTCAAGGCATAATCAGAGTCTGCACTTGTCTCCAAGCAGATTAATCCACTTGCTTCATCTTATCAGAGCTCACCTACTACTCTTGTCAGGCTCAGGCGTGCCTTGTCCTGGACCCAACTCTTGCCCCAAAAGGAGACTGGGAAACACTCTAGATGAGCTGAAGCTACCTCCATGTTCAGTTGCCCTAGTTCTAGATTCTGATGGGCTGCCTTAGACTTCAAGTGTGTCTCCTGACTCTTGAGACAGGTAGGTTATGTCAGAAAGAGTCAAAGATTTGGAGTCAGAACACCCAGCTGTTATTGGCTATGTTTCCATGAGGAAAAACAAGTCACTTACCCTTCTTTTTTTTTTTTTTGCCATTTCTAGGGCTGCTCCCACAGCATATGGAGGTTCCCAGGCTAGGGGTTGAATCAGAGCTGTAGCCACAGGCCTACGCCAGAGCCACAGCAATGCGGGATCCGAGCCATGTCTGTGACCTACACCAAGCTCACGGCAACGCCGGATCGTTAACCCACTGAGCAAGGGCAGGGATCGAACCTGTAACCTCATGGTTCCTAGTCGGATTCGTTAACCACTGAGCCACGACGAGAACTCCCGTCACTTACCCTTCTTAAGCATTACTTTCCTTATCTATAAAATCTGTGTACTGTGTTGGTGGGAATGTAAATGGGTGCAGCCACTATGGAAAACAGTATGGAGTGTCCTTAAGAAACTAAAAATGGAGTTGCCATATGATTCCTTTGATCTCACTCCTGGGCATATATCCAGACAAAACTCTAATTTGAAAAAAGATACATGCACCCCTGTGTTCATGGCCGCACCTATTTACAATAGCCAAGACATGAAAACAACCTAAATGTCCATCAAAAGATGAATGGATAAAGAAGATGTGGCACATACATGGAATGGAATATTACTCAGCCATGAAAAATGGAATAATGCCATTTGCAGCAACATGGATGGACCTAGAGATTATCATACTAAATGAAGTAAGTCAGAAAGAGAAAAGAATATCATATGGTATCACATATATATAGAATCTAAGAAAATGATGCAGTGAACTCCTGTACAAAACAAACTTATGGCTACCAAAGAGGAAAAGTGCAGGGAGGGATAAACTGAGAATTGGGGATTAATAGATAGACACCACTATATATACATAAGGACCTACTGTATAACACAAGAATCTATAATAAATATCTTGTAATAATGTATAGTGGAAGAGAATCTAAAAAAGAATATATATACACATATGTGTGTATGTATATATGTATATATAACTGGATCACTTTGCTGTGCACCTGAAACATTGTAAATCAATTACACTTCAATTTTTTTAAAAAAAGAAATTAATATACTTTGCAATGCAAGTTCATTTAAGTCCCAAAGACTTCAAATGTGGCCTTGAATACTATGTAATAAGAGGATTGTTTCATACTGTTATCATTATAACATAGAAGAAGAGCTTTTTCATAGTTTTTAGTGAGATAAAATATTTTAAAATTTTTAATAGTTTTCAGTGAGAATTCATAAACACTTTATATATACATTTGTATACACACACACATTTTTTTTCTTTTTTTTTTTCCTTTTTAGGGACATAGCCACGGTATATGGAGGTTCCCATGCTAGGGGTTGAATCACAGCTGTAACTGCCAGCCTACACCACAGCCACAGCAACGCCAGATCTGAGCCACATCTGCGACCTACACCACAGCTCATGACAACGCCAGATCCTTGACCCACTGAGCGAGGCCAGAGATCAAACCCACAACCTCATGGTTCCTAGTTGGATTTGTTTCTGCTGTGCCATGACGGGAACTCCAGGAACTCCAATTTTATATTTTTTACTCAGGTAAGTCACCCTAATTTTCTTGGCCTAACATCCCTGAGATTTCTTCCTTCTTTATGAGGTATTTTTACAGATTCTTTTTTTATTATTATTGTTTTTTTGTCTTTGTTTTTTTTTTCTAGGGGGGCACATGCAGCATTATGGAGGTTCCCAGGCTAGGGGTCCAATTGGAGCTGTACCCTCCGGCCTATGCCACAGCCACAGCAATGCAGGATCCGAGACACATCTGCGACCTACACCACAGCTCACTGGCAACACCAGATCCTTAACCCACTGAGCGAGGCCAGAGATCGAACCTGCAACCTCATGGTTCCTAGTGGGGTTCGTTAACCACTGAGCCACAATGGGAACCCCCAGATTTTTATTTAATCAACACATATTTACTGAGAATTGACTGTGGGCCAATCCTAGTGTGGGAAATTCAGAAATTGGAAAAAATTATTTTTCCCTGGGCCTTTTTTTTTTAAGATAACAGTATCTTATACCTCTCTGTACCTTACAAACCATAGACCCCTGTATTCGTTCCTCAATGAAAAAACTGCTTTTAACAATTTTGTATAAGAAAGAACCTCCAAATATTACCTTCTACCTTCTTCTAAACCTACACGTCTTCAGTTCTCTTATCTTTTATACTGACCTTCATATGAGAAACTAGTCCTCCTCTCACACAAAATACCAAAGGTGGGCTCAAAGCTCCAGGAGACACAACAGAGTCGACCATTCAGAATGAACCAGCAGTTTCCATAGAAACCACTGGGTCCACACGTCACAATATCTCATGAGCTTATTATCCTCCTTACCTCCCCTTCCTCCTTCTGCTCCTATTAATTTTTTTATCAAATTATGCGTGCATGTTGTTGAAAAAGTTAAATACTTCTACAAGGCTTTTTTTTTTTAATTTATTAATTAATTTATTTATTTTGTCTTTTTGTCTTTTCTAAGGCCGCACCCGCGGCATATGGAGGTTCCCATGCTAGGGGTCGAATCAGAGCTGTAGCCGCCAGCCTACACCACAGCCACAGCAATGCCGGATCCTAGCTGCATCTTTGATCTATACCACAGCTCATGGCAACGCCATATCCTTAACCCATTGAGCGAGGCCAGGGATCTGACCCGCAACTTCATGGTTCCTAGTCAGATTTGTTAACCACTGAGACACAATGGGAACTCCTACAAGGCTTTATTTTTCCAGTGAAAAATCAATACTCCCACTTCCTTCTTTCTTCCATTACCCCATCCCTAGAAACACACATTCAACTATTTTAGCCAATCCTCAATGTTTACTTCCATATTTCTACAGAAGAGATTTGCATTGTGCTCTCCTCAGTTATACAACTTTCTGTTTTATGTGGAATTAATGTGTGTTATGTGTAAGTTTTTGTTTGTGTCTTATTTTTTATTATTATTATTTTATTTTATTTTATTTTATTTTTTTGGTCACACCACAGCATGCAGAAGTTCCTGGCCCAGGGTTCAAACCCACACCACAGCTGTAACCAGAGCTACAGCAGTGACAATGCCAGATCCTTAACCTGTTGAGCCACCAGGGAACTCCCTCTTCAATTGGTTTTCTATAGACAGAACTCTAATGAAATCCTCACATTTTCACCCATTGTCTAAGTCAAGGGTCAGCAAATTTTTTTTTCTGTAAAAGAGACATTTGGTAAAAGTTTCAACTTTTTTGTTCACATACAGTTTCTGCCATTGTTGTTGTTTTTCAGCCTTTTAAAAATGCAAAACAACATTTTGTGGCTCACAGGCAGGAAAAAATTCGGCCTTAGGTTATATTTGAATGGCTGTAGTTTGTCAACTTTTGGTCTACATCTCCTTGAAATACATTCAGATGTCTCCAACATTCTATCAATTTCATAATCTTGGAGAAGCTTCTCCCAGAGATTTTTTTAAATTTGTTCTGGCCAAGCCTGGTTTTCTTCTGTGTTCTTCTCACTTTATCCTGAGGACCCCTTCAACTCTCATCTGCACAGGACCCCTGTGCAGGTAATTTTCATTATTCCATGTCTTTCTCTTTCTTGGTTGATGCCCTCATTTTGGTGAAGTGTAGACTTCAGCAACATTCTGAGAGGTAAAAAAGTAAACCTCTGAAATCCTGCACGTCCAAAAATGGCTAATTCTTTCCTCATACTTGACTGATAGTGTGGCTGGGTATAAAATTCTAGATTAAAAATCATTTTTCTTCAGAATTCTAAAGGCATTTCTCCACTGTTTTCTAAATCCAGTGTCACTGATGAAAAGTCAGAAACAGTTCAGCTTCCTTTATATATGACTTATTTACTCTCTAGGAGTTTTAGGAAGTTATTTTTGGTCCCAGAGATTGACAGTTCATACAGATACAGATCTATTTATGCTGGCATGTAGGGACATCAAAGACTTTTGCTGTTGAAATTTGATTTTAAGGAATTTTCCTGAATTACTTTCTTATTTTTTTCTCCCTACCTCCATTTTTCCAAATTTCTTTTTCTGAAGCTTGTATTCAGATGATGGATCTCTTAGACAGAAACTCTAATTTACTTATCTTTTGCATTTTTCAGTTTCCTTTGGATTCTTTCATTTCTGCTCTCATATTTCTAATTTTTAATTTTCTTTTGTCTGTGCCTGTGGCACATGGAAATTTCTGAGCCAGGGATCAAACCCATGCTATGGCAGTAACCAGAGCTACAACAGTGACAACATTAGATCCTTAACCCACCAAGCCACCATTAGAAATCCTCTAATTTTGGGAGTTCCCGTCGTGGCGCAGTGGTTAACGAATCCGACTAGGAACCATGAGGTTGCGGGTTCGGTCCCTGCCCTTGCTCAGTGGGTTAACGCTCCGGCGTTGCCGTGAGCTGTGGTGTAGGTTGCAGACGCGGCTCGGATCCCGTGTTGCTGTGGCTCTGGCGTAGGCCGGTGGCTACAGCTGCGATTCAACCCCTAGCCTGGGAACCTCCATATGCCGCGGGAGCGGCCCAAGAAATAGCAACGACAACAACAACAACAACAAAAAAAAAAAGACAAAAGACAAAAAAAAAAAAAAAGAAATCCTCTAATTTTAATTTTTTGTTCTCTGCATGTTTAGAGCATCCCGTTTGTTTCTTAGTTGCAATCTTTCTTATATATTTAAGGCTATTAATAGTAATAGTGTTTTATATTTATATTTCACTTACATTACATATTTTTTCTTCCAAATTGCTCTTCTCTGTTTTATCTCTTTCATGTTAAATGGTTTCCTCAGATATCTTGTAAATCTTTCTTTTTTTTTTTTTTTTTTTTTTTTTTTGCTTTTCAGGGCACATCTGTTGCATATGGAAGTTCCCAGGCTAGGGACTGTACCCAAGCTACAGCTGCTGGCCACAGCCACAGCAACACCAGATCCTTAATTCACTGAGCGAGCCCAGGGATTGAACCAGCATCCTCATGGATACTAGTCAGATTCATTTCCACTGTGCTACAAGGGGATCTCCAATATCTTGTAATTCTTGGTTTTTATTAATACTTAATAGTGAGGAGCCAGGAGTTCCCATGGTGGCTCAGCAGTAACAAACGCAACTACTATCCATGAGGTTGTGGGTTTGATCCCTGGCCTCGCTCAGTGGGTTAAGGATCTGGCATTGCCATGAGCTGTGGTGTGGGTCACAGACCTGGCTCAGATGTGGCGTAGCTGTGGCTGTGGCATAGGTTGGCAGCTGTAGCTCCGATTCAATACCTAGCCGGGGAATATCCATATGCTTTGGGGGGGGGGGGGTGGCCTTAAAAAGACCAAAAAATAAAAAACAAAAATAGAATAAAATAAATAGTGAGGGACCAAAGGTTGCAAAGTTCTGAACATATGTGTGAGGTTAATCATCTGTGGGGTTCTCTGTGAGAGATCTAGCTGAGCCACATTATTAGAACTTGGGATTTTCAGTACACTTAGATCTTTCCTCTTGGAGCCGGTCCATTCTGAAGACTTTTCCAGTCTCCAACCTGGAGGATAAAGCCTTGGCTTCAGCATTCTGGGAACCAAATGAGGAAGAAAAGAAGAATGGGTTCCTGCAACCAATATGCACATTTCTTCAATGCTCCTCCCCTCAACTGGGCCTGTGGTCCACTAACGTTGAGATCTTCTGTCTTTACCCTCTTCAGAGAATAAGCATATAAACTTCCATTCTGCTAGGGTGCGTACTAGCTGGTTATTTCCTGCTCACGGTGTGTGTATATTGGAGTGGGGGTGGGAAGGGGGGTAGCAACTAGGTAATTAACAACTCCTTAAACAAACTCTTTCTAGAAGTACTTGATGCTATAAATTCCTGAGTTCCTTTGGGATTTTTGCAGGGATTAGAATTAGGTTTGTTCCCAGTTTTCTCCACCACCACTTTAGGATTTAGCTTTTTCAGTCCTGCTCAGCTTGTTGCCTCCCCTATCCAGCTTTTCCCTGCTCCCACGAGCTTGTTGGTATTTCTGTTTTCCTTTTCTCCTCACAGGTTTTATGCCTTGGAGGAAAAAGCCTCTGCATTTTAGTGGGGTTTTAGGAGGATGCAAAATCAGATGTATGTATGATTTTTTTCCCCAAGATGTCTATATGAGCTTCTTAGGTTCCTCTTCAATTCCTTTCATATATATCATCATTCAAATATCTTTGGTTACCAAAGAGCACTAATAGCATTCGTCTTCAAGAATATTACCATTTCTATAACCCCAAATGCTTTCATGGTATGATATGCTCTGAGAGATATGGGTAAAATAAAGATTGCTGGTCTACAAAGAAAGAGGAATGCTGAGTTTTCATGCAGCAAACTCTTCTAAGCACACACAGCTTTCATGTAATTTATTGTGCTTTTTTTTTCTTAATAGTCATTGTTACAATGAGTTACTAAACAATCGCTAGATTTTGTCACTTATAACTGGTATGAGTAAAAAAAAAAAGTGGGGGGTGGGGGTTGTCTCCTATCGATTAGTTTAAGACTTCAGTAAAGAATCTGACCAAAGATGGAATTTGGTTAACTTCAAAGTAGAGACCAGATTTAGTAATGGAGAATAAAGCCCTGCTTTGTTATGTTACGGGCCACGAGTTAATCCAAAGAGCTCTGGTGGGCTTAGCTGCAGATAGGAAAAGGAATCTAGCTAGATTCTGAAGAACATTTTTATGTAGGCAGGCCAAGTCATGCTTATCTGAGGATTCTCTAATTGGATGCCATGAAGTGATGCATTAACACAAGCTGCAACAGTAAGAATGAAATAACACAATGAAGCAAAACAGAAAACAAGATAACTTGTGGGGGGGCTGGAAGGAGGGGTGATGGTGGAAGGGAAAATAAAAACTAACTGAAGACAGTTAAAACTTAGCATTACTAGCTTGAAGTCAAATTGTGTTCTGGCTAACTGGAATCTGGTGTCTTACTCATTTTTGTCTAGATGGGATAGCTTGTTAACGAGATTGGTCAGAGTATGTTTGAATGCAGACATTCATTTACTGAACACACTAATGATCAGCAACTCAATTATTTGTAGCTTTGAAAGAGTGTTAGGTACGATCGCCTAAAATAATTTCCCCTTGAAAAGGCACTCACAGTGTTTGAAAATTCACATTATCTGTTTTCTTACAAGATAATCAGAGTTTCAGTCACACACCTTATCAAGAACCCAGTACCAACACTGTGTCAACAGGGCAACATGAAGTGTGGCCAACATCAGATGGATTCAACCACTGCAAGGCTTAAGCCAAACTCAGGCAGCCCCACAGAGCTACTTTTGACATCTGCTTTATCCGTCAATAAGAGCAGGAATACAAAAGCAATCCAAGAAGTGGTGTTTCTTCCAAGGAGCTGACAATCTGCGAAAGAAAAACCTATAGGGTGGACACTGGAAAATAAATGCAAATGCTAACATGTCATAATGTCTCCCAGTGCAAAAGAAGTTCCAGTGGGTGTGGCTGAGGATGATTCGGGGTCAGAACTGAGTTTGATAGTCAAGGATATGACCAGGTAGCTGGCAGGAGATGAGCAAGGGCAGCCTACAGAAGGGAAGAAGAAGAATTAAGAGAGAGGCTAGAAACAGCTCTGCTCTGAAATAGGGAGTACAATGGTATTGAAATGCAGTAAAGCCAAATACAATTAAGTGCTGGAAAGCAAAGCCAAGAGTGGTGGCTTCTACTCAACAAAAAAACAAGCAAAACTTGTAATTCATGCAATTACCAACTGAATACTGATCCCGTGCCTGATTGTCATTAGAGTTGTCTTTGCTTCGAAAATCTGGTGGCCTTACATTCTATCTCCATTTCTAGAAATAAATTTAAGCCAAAAAACCTTTTTTCTCCATGAAAGAATGAGGACTTCTGGCCAGGGAATGAATTTTGCGATATTCTTGAGCTAGCTTTTGCTTAAATGACGGGGAAGAATGAAGATGAATAAACTTCCTATGCCAAATTATCTAACTCCAATTTTCACTTTATTTTCCCCATCAGGGACTTTCTTGCCTTATTGAAAATACATACTGGGGATACTGATTCTTCTCCTCCGCTCTGAATTTTATTCTTTTTTTTTTTCTTCTTTTTAGGCGGTCTAATCGGAGCTGTAGCTGCCTGCCTACACCAGAGCCACAGCAACGCCAGATCCAAGCCACGTCTGCAACCTACACCACAGCTCACAGCAACACTGGATCCTTAACCCACTGAGAGAGGCCAGGGATCAAACCTGCAACCTCATGATTCCTAGTCAGATTAGGAACTGCTGCTGCACCACGACAGGAACTCCCTAAATTTTATTCTAAACTTTCACTCTAACTTCCACTCTAGGGAGTTCCCACTGCGGCTCAGAGGGTTACAAATCGACTAGTACCCATGAGGATGGGGGTTCAATCCCTGGCCTCACTCAGAGGGTTATGGACCCAGCATCGCCTTGAGCTATAGTGTAGGAAGGTCACAGACTTGCCTCGGATCTCGAGTTGCTGTGGATGCGGTATAGGCCAGCAGCTCTAGTTCTGATTCGACCCCTAACATGGGAACTCCATATGCTGCAAGTGTGGCCCTGAAAGGCAAAAAAAAAAAAAAAACCCACAAAACCCAAAAAACTTCCTCTAAACTTTATTCTAGATTACTGCAGAAATAACCGAGTTCCCATACGCCCTACGGCCAGTTTCCCCCATTCCATTCTTTATTCAGATTGTCTCTCGATTTTCCCCAATGTCCTTTCTGTACCAGAATCCCATTTCCGTTTACATTTCGTCTTATCGCCTTAGGCTTCTCTTGGCTCCGACAGCTTTTCAGATTTTTCTTGTTCATCATGACCTGGAGTTTTAAGTCCTGGTTGGATATTTTGTAGAATGTTCCTAAACTGGGATGTCCCATGTCTTTCTTTCTAGACCAGGGTTGTGTTTTCAGGAGGAAGACCACAAAGGCAAAGCTCCATTCTCATCACATCAAATCCAAGGTACATACTGTGAACATTGACACTTGCCATGAATCTTGATCACCTGCTGAGGATGTCTGGAGGATTTCTCAAACTGTAAAGTGCTTCTCCCTCCCCTCCTGACCACATCCCACTCTGTGGAATAAAGTTGCTTGGGGCAACTTGTACTTAAGAAGTAGGGAGTTTGGGGAGTTCCCGTCGTGGCGCAGTGGTTAACGAATCCAACTAGGAACCATGAGGTTGTGGGTTCGATCCCTGGCCTTGCTCAGTGGGTTAAGGATCCAGCGTTGCTGTGAGCGGTGGTGTAGGTTGCAGACGAGGCTCAGATCCCGAGTTGCTGTGGCTCTGGCATAGGCCGGTGGCTACAGCTCCGATTGGACCCCTAGCCTGGGAACCTCCAGATGCTGCAGGAGCAGCCCAAGAAATGGCAAAAAAAGACAAAAAAAGACAAAAAAAAAAAAAAAAAAAAAAAGAAGTGGGGTGTTTTGATCTACCTCTGAGAGTGAAGGATCTACAAAAAATGGTTTAGAATTCCTCTGCAGATCCCATTTTTTCATCATTTGTATTGGCATAGGCTCATGGGTATTTTACCCTTTGAGTTATAATCCAATCCTATTTTCTGTTATTGCTCTGACATATCCCCCCACCACTGTGGGAATTTTGGTTTTGGGGGGGAGTTTTTTGGCCTTTTTTTAGAGCTGCAAGCAGGGCACATGGAGGGTCCCAGGCTAGGGGTTGAATCGGAGCTGCCATGGGATCTGAGCCTCCTCTGTGACCTACACCACAGGTCACAGAAACGCCAGATCCTTAACCCACTGAGCAGGGCCAGGGATTGAACCCAAGTTCTCATGGATACCAATCGAGTTCATAAGACCCCTGAGCCATGACGGCAACTCCGTACTGGGAATTTTTAATTGCTTACTTTCTGGTGCTATAAGATGCTCTGGGCTTATTTTTATGTTATCTACCCCAGTCTCAGCCATTTCTCTGGGGACCCTCAGTTCTTTTTACTGGAAAATGGTATTTATTAGAAACCAAGGCGTAGTGATTAAAATCAATTCTGAGTGTTCTCCTTTACAAAGGGGAAAAAAAAGGAGTTCTCACGGTGGCAGTGGGTTAAGGATCAGGGATTGCTGCAATTGTGGCATAGGTTGAAGCTGCAGCTGTGCCTGAATTCAATCCCTGACCAGGGAATTTCCTTATGCCTGGGGTGTGGCTAAGAAAAAAAAAAGGGGGGGGAAGGAGTTAAACACCCAGTTATTGTGCTGTTTATCTGACAATAAAATTAGGATATAGGAGTTCCTGTCGTGGCTGAGTGGTTAATGAATCCAACTAGGAACCATGAGGTTGCTGGTTCGATCCCTGGCCTTGCTCATTGGGTTAAGGATCCGGCGTTGCCGTGAGCTGTGGTGTAGGTTGCAGACGCAGCTCAGATCCCGTGTTGCTGTGGCTCTGGTGTAGGCCGGCAGCTACAGCTCTGAAGAGACTCCTAGTTTGGGAGTATGGCACGGATGCAGCCCTAGAAAAGACCAAAAAAAAGAAAAAGAAAAAAGAAAAGAATATAGGATATACGAGTTACCTCTACAATGCTCTCAACTAATGAAAAGGTACAATATGTGTCCAATGGAAAGGATAAAAAAAAAAAAATAATAAGCGTTCATGAAGTAGGCCTCCCTTTACAGGTCTAATATTTTAAAAACAAATTCCTCTTTTGTCTTAAACAAAGGTGGGTATTGGTTTAACTGTCAGGATAAAAGAGCCTTTTAAAAGTTATGAAAAAGGAATCTGCTCATTGGTTTTGCTCCAGGTAAAGAAGGAAGGTACGACATGAATCTTTTAGGCACTTTTTATTTTCCAAAAAAAATTGTCATTTATATATATAAACATCTCATTCTCTCAAAAAATTCTACAACTATACAGCTGTTTGCTCCATTATTTGCATAGGAAATGACCACAATACAAAAATAAGAGGGAAAAAGAAGCAAAACAGCAACCAATTTATGCTTTTCATGTAGGTATGTTTCCACGTATAAACATTTTGAAGCCTCTTACAAAATATTTACACCGTTGTCATCTATTTACACATGTTTTTTAAGAGCAACTTTTCTAACAAACAAAACTATAATTTATCAAGTTATGAAAATTTTCTAAAAAAATTTACTATATTACCACAAAATAAATAAAGATAAACAATATTTTAAAAACAAAATTAAATTTTCATTCATTTAAGACCCCTTTTGGCATTTTGCTTATTTATTCTGCCCTTTGGTTAACAGCATGAGCATCACATTACTATTTTATATTGCATATATGTAGCACTTGCTTCCTTAAGTTTTCAACATGTCATTTATAATTAAAGGCAGACACTGAGTCAGTATTAACAAGAGATTAACTAAACTGCACTGTAATTTAGGTAAAATTACTGTGTCTCACTGTATATTACATGCAAAGTCCACATAAATTGGCATCTAACCAACGGTACTGCACAAGAAAACTGCATCATAAATTCAGCGTTTCCGTGTCTGAAAACTGCATCATAAATTCAACATTGCCATGTATGTGAAAACTACCTAAGTCCTTCTTTTTAAAAATGACACTCTTTAGCTTACTATAAGGTTTCACTTTTGTGTGGTGTAACTATCTTTAAGCTCTTGAGTTCACAATTCATACAAAATGTCGGTCATATTTAAAATAAACAATCCCATTTCAATCAGTGCATGAAATCGGTTTCTGAAGTCCATTTGAATGATTATTCTCTCTTCACCCTAGAGAAATGAATTTGGTAAGGTTTTAAGCTGTATCTCACCACAAATTCTAACTGTAAATGTACTCATGGTTATTTTCAAAAGAATTATGATTTTTTTTTCCCAAAGACTCTTAGAAAACGTGTAATAAACCTATAAAGCTGATTTGCGTATTTACAAAATTTTGAATAGCAAATATAGGCAACTCATATTTAAAAAAAAAAACAAAAAAAAAAACCAACAACACATTTGTTCAATGGCTATTTGTGAATTGCCAGGTATGCTGTGCACCTCTAAAGAATTAACTACTATTGAAAAAACTCCTCTTATGTCAAGGAAAATCTTGACACACAATCCAGGCTTCCTATGTCTCCCAACTGACTTAGTTACTAAACACTGTCACATTAAGTGGTGGTGTTTGGGGGAAGAACTTTGCCCACACACCCTGCACCCCCTGCCCACGCTTGAGATGGGGCTGCCTGTCTGAGATGATGGGATCTGCTTGGGTAAAAGCGGGTTGGTTACAGCGAGCATTCCAGATTCTGAAAAGGACCAAACACTTTGGTATCAATACAATGTATTCCCTGTTGTCTCAAATATACAAAATATACATTTCCAGTTTTTTGTTGTCGTTTTCTTTTTTTATATATAGAGTTAAGTTTGTCGTTTAGGATTTTGCCAAGTGAGCTGCACGGCGGCGGCGGCGGGCGATACATGGGCGCAGCGCTGCGAGGCGGCTCAGTTCTGGTGCCTCTTCATGTGCAGGGCGAGGTGATCAGAGCGGGAGAAGCTGCGGTTGCACACGCCGCACTGGAAGGGCTTGGCTCCCGTGTGCTTGCGGTAGTGGCGGGTCAGCTCGTCCGAGCGCGCGAACCTCCAGTCGCAGCCTTCCCAGGTGCACTTGTAGGGCTTCTCGCCTGTGTCAAGGGAACAAGAGGAGGTGGTGAGGGGGGCAGCTCGTAAGACAGACACAGGTAGTCCTGCCTGCCAAGGGGCTTTTTGTCAAACGCATGCTCCAAGGAGGCGAGTGTGTGGATTCCAGGAGGAACTGAATACTCGGTGCAGAGAGTCCCTGTTCCACAGGATATACTTAATTACATTAAGCCCAAAGTGTTGTGCACCTTGAAGAATGGGCAAATGGAAACTTGAAATGTGCAGGATGAATCAATCAGTGCTCTTATGTTGATGGTCTGCTGCTCCTACAGTTATAAATCCATGAAATGTCTAAGATGAGCTTGGGTGGCTTGATCACTGCTGTGCCAATACAATTTCTACACCAACAAACCCCAGTTCCATTGGGGCAGGGCTAATGGCTCCAAGACTGCAAGAGGGAGCCGCTCACATCACCGATACTATGAATGTAATGGACCACAACTGTCATCCTTGGCTTCAGTAACGGGATCCTAAAAGTTTCTCAATTAGCTGCTCTGAAATGTCCAGCACAGAAGCCAGGTAGCCTGATCAAATGACCTTCCAAAATGGACTATCACTCCAGCACACATCGTATATCACACCTATTTTTCAGCCAGAGGCAAATCTATTCAAATGTATGTTAGATGCCAGGCACAGTCCTGAATGCTTAGGATTACAACAGTCACCAAAACAAAAAATGTCAGATCTTACAGAGCTTTATGTGTGTACTATGTATTTTAAAAGCCTCTAATCATTCCATCTTCCTGTTCTTTCACAGCTCTCCTCACTTAAACAGTAAACTGATATCTGAGCCACCACCCCAGGCACCCCCCTCACCCTTGCATTTATAGTATTCTTGCTTTTGTCTCAAGTTTTGCTGGATGCTAATCTTTCAAAACTACTCAATATGGCCTGCCCTCAGTGGCGCCTAAAGAAACCCCCCAGAGGCCTTTGCTGCTCCACACTCCAAACCACCTTCCAGCTTTGTGCAACTGTCCCAAATCATTGTATACCTTTGATATACAAATAAAACTAATGTTCCCTTCGGGAAAAAATATGTAATAATTATGATGCGGTCTATTATAATGCCCAGTTTTGGAATTAATGCTATTTGAGTAAGAGCCTGTGTTCATGTATCCCTCAAAATAAATTCCCAAACCTAAGAATCTTTCACTGAGCATTGACTAGTAGTTCCTATAGTTAAGCTTTACTTTGTTATAATTCTTTGCATTTCTTTAAGATGAGAGTTTGAGATAAATTTGCATGTTAAAGTACTGTTGGCTGGCTGCTGAGTTTTAAATGGATACCATTTTAAAAATGAATAGCCAGACTCCTAAATTCCTTTTTAAAAAAAAAAAAGGTTCTTCTGCAAGGGAAGAGCCTCAGATTTGCTTTGAACACTGGCGACTTCGTACCACAGTGAAATTCAACTACCTTTCTGCCTGATTTAGCAGTAGATCAAATTCAGGAAGTCGTAAGGTTACTCAGCTGAGTCCAAATTTTAAAAGACATTGTTCACCGTCAACTGAGATTTCTACAGCTCGTGGTTAATATATCTTGCTGTCCTAATAACCACTCTGCCTCCTAAACAAAATCCCAGAAGGACAAAGGAGGAAAGGGCAGAAGAGCCCTTTGAATTTTGTTCCAGTGACGTCCCAGATGTCTTTCAGTTCCCGGGCTATGCATCTCCCAGCTACCTTTCCTCTCTCTCCTCTGGCTCGGAACCAAGACACAAGTATTTTTTTTGTTTTTAATTCCCTTTTTGGTTCCTATCACTCCACTTAAATAAGGCACACCCCATTTTGTTTTTCCTCATAGTAAATTCTAAGAGGCTAAGAGACTTAAACCTTTTAAACATACATCAACTCACATTCACAATCTGTTTTATACATAGAAATGTTTTAATACTGGGAGTAAATGTAGCAATCACTCTTGTCCATATCAATCCCACTGAAAAAAATGAACTTCTTGCACCCAAGTGCTTGTTTTTGTTCCTCATGAAAAATAAATCACAAAACAAACGTATTGGTTAAATACCTCACTGTCATTTAATGGAAGGAGAAAGTTATTTTTGATGTCTGAGGCTAGGGGAAAAAATTCCTGAAGTGCCCCAATTTTAAAAGAAGTCATTCTAGTCTTTTGACTTGAATAATTAAATAGCAGCAACAGATCTGCATTTGCAGAGTTTATTTAAGAAACAAGGGACACTAGACTCTTTTTGTTCACGATTTTTATTGGCTATGAAGCAATAAACTGCATCAATATTTTTTAAAGTTGAGTTGACTGATTAGTTGAAAAACGGTAGCCATTCAAGTTCTGAAAACATTTGGGGTTTTGCTCAATTTATGTGCATCTATAGATTCTAGAGCCAAGAATACTACCAGTGTCTGGATGTTAGTTATGGGCTCAGGGCTTTACCATAAAAGCAAGGACAACTATTCCCCACTTGGGGCAGTTTCTATGGGATTTGTTCAAGTGTCAACACCCCTCAAGTAAAACATTGTAGAGGAAGTTGGTACCCAATTTCTAGCCAAGTAGCAGATTCAGGCCTTTCTTCCTTAGCCAGAAACACTATGCATAGTACTTCTGGGAAACCAAACTGACTTCCTTTAAGTTATTTCAACAGGATAGAGCGTTCAAAAGTTTAATTGGATTTTTACAGAATCTCTTTCCAATACCACCAATTTAAAATATTTAGTTAAGCTTTTTCAACATCAACTGTATTTTTAAGTTCTCATGCTGCTAATGTGAAACTTTCCAAAGGCAAAAAGGAAAAAAAAGTGACAGATTCGTACAGCATGCAAAACAAAGCTTCAGCTTTAACTCAAAGTATGTACTTTCTCACCCTATTTTAAGATCACTAGGACCATCTTAGGAGGAATCTCTCCTCTTTTTTAAAAATGTTAAGTTCAACACACCTATTGTCCACACTGATGAAGTCAAGTAGTCTAGCTTACTAAAATGTTAAGCAGAAACACTCCCAGGCGCAGGAGGGAGCAGGCCAAAACAGAGCCTGAGCACACAGGCCAGAGCGTTATTTCATTTACCCTCCGGGTAACTCCAGGGAGTTAGAAGCGCTGAGAATCCTCGCTTGTCCCTTTTCCATAAGGTCCCCCTCACATCCTCCCTTAGCAAAGGCCCGTGCGCTCTAGAGGGATGATTTAAGGAACACACAGATACTGCTCAAGTTTAGGTAAAGATTCTAAAGCCACCTATGAAGGTCAAATAAGGACTACCTTAAATGGGCTCAGAGCCGGCCTTAAGCAACAGACTGTCCTTAGTAGAGGACACACCCTGGCCAACCAAGCCTGCCCTCCGTGGAGACCTGCTTTTCAGGACCTGTTGGGGGTCCCAAGAGCTATTCTAGGCTGGAACTAATCATCCCCAGCTATCACCTAATTTTGCTGCTCTTTCACCCTAGGTGAAATGAACGTCAATGGGGCTAGCAGAATGTTTGCCAAGTATTTGCAGTCTTTTTAATTTTTGCTCCTCCCCCCACCCCTTTTTGCTTTTTAGGGCTGCGCCCTCAGCATATACAAGTTCCCAGGTTAGGGGTTGCACTGGAGCTGCAGCAATGCAGGATCCAAGCTGCATCTGTGACCTACGCCACAGCTCATGGCAACACTGGATCCTTAACCCACTGAGTGAGGACAGGCATCAAACCTGCATCCACATGGATACTAGTCGGATTCATTTCCACTGGGCCACAAGGGAATTCCAAGTATTTGAAGGCTTCGGTGATGAACTAAAAGCTTTTCTTTCCTCTGATGAATAGATATAAAATGACTTTTGGATTTACCACAATGGAATGAGAAAAAAAAGTTTCTCTCCTCTGCTGAAGTCAAGGCCTTTCCCTACAAGGCTCTACATGTAGTCTTCTAACAAAAGACAAATAGCTTATGTGGAAATATTTGTCTTAAAATAGTTAATTTAGGTAACTTTTTACAAGTTTAGTACAGCATCTTTGCACATCTGGTTTCCTTCCTGATGGTTGAAATCCAATCAATTACATCTGACAGAAGCCAAAAACCATCAGAATTTAAAGTCAATGTTTAGTGGCATGTAACTTGCAGTAAATGAACATAACCTGTCCTAAGTGACTTGCAAACACAACAAATAAGACTTGGTCTCTGGCCTCAAAGAGCTTAAAATCCATATTCTATTGTGACAACCAAAACAATGCAAACTGTTAAACTGGAATAAGTTATTTCAATAGTCAGCACTTAATTTTAATTCCTAGAATTTCTGAGGCCTTCAGGCTAAAAATTAGCTTATTTGAGGAGGAGAATATTTTCATGCAATTCAATAATAATTAGCTCTTTTCTCGTCCATAGAGACTTATAGAATTTAGAGCTGGAAGCAGTATATACTCTAGTAAAAGGGAAAAACAAGGGAAGCATTAATCCCAAGATTAAAGAAATTTGTGGGGAAATATTAGCTATCTTAAAAAACATGTAGGGTAGGATGATTCGGGCTCATTATATTTTTATACATGTATGCCAGTAATTTTCCATTAGAAAATCCTTTTATTAAAGGTCATTGTAACACATCTCTCATACTTGGCAACAGAAGGGTAGGCAGTTCACTTCAAAGGTGTGTATTATTAGTATTTGCATATGCATCTAATGTTTATGAGATACCCTATCCCTGTCAACAATGCACCCACTTTAAGGAAAGTAATTCAAAGGATATATTAAGAAATGCCTTTCTTTCTCCCTATTGGCTCATTTGTGTTTATCCCTTTCTTTAAAATCTGACTCCCCTGATTCCTTCCAGAAAACCTCTGAACAGCCCAAGAGATCATTCCCCTTCTTTGTATCCCCATCATCACCCAAATTTGTTTTAAAACGATTTGCACTTGCACAGATATTGCTCCAAATCGCTGTATTTTGCCTCCTTAACTAGCTTTGAAAATTCCTCAAAGACAAGGGACCGTCTTTTATTTCAGCTGTACTGCCACACTACTGCACCTCGATAACAATCACGTTTGGCCCAAGTAATGAAAAGGAGGGAAAAGAGGTAAGAGTCGGTGAGGAGTCTACCATATTGTCTCTCTTCTTCCATGGCCCCGCCTATAGCAGGGCCTTAGCTGATTGTTTGGCCGAGGACCACTGAGCCAAATCTGACTAAATGTTCGCTTAGGTGAGAACCATGCTTTTGGCCTCTTCAGAAGGACATGCTCAGAATCAGTTTCCTATCCATCCTGAAGTTGCACAAGGATAAATAAACTCTATGTCAATGAGTTCTTTTTCAGAATTGAACTGGATGTGATGAAAACCCAGGAGTTCTAGAGCCCCCAGTGCCGGCCAAAGGCAACCAGGGAACTTCCAGGGCGGGAGAGCAGTGATTTGCTGAATCTAAAGGGGAACAGGTGTGGGCATCTGTCAAGGGCCACTGTCACTGTCAAGGGCCACCATCTCTACCCCAGCAGCTCCAACCTCCAGGCTCCTAAGCTCCTCTGCTACTTCTCCTAAGGGTTCTGGACAAAACCAAGGGGAAACATCCTCTATCATAACTGATGTTAATGAAATCCCAATTCCTGAGTCTCCTGACGAAAAGGCAACATTCACTTTCTTGTAAGAAGAGCCCAAAGTGAGTTTTTTAAAAAGTAGAGTGAAATATTTTACCTTTTCTTTTTTTAACCAAAATAGAAAAATTCTACCTTTTCATTTTTCTAACACTGAAGGAGTGCTGGACAGCCTTTCCTTTAATTTGCCCTTATCATGGTTATTTTCACCAGGAGATTCCTCTTAACTCTTCAAGCTTTGTATTTAAGGTCAACAGTGTATTCTTCTGCCCAGATGTTTCTCATGAAAGTTACCTACAGGAGACTTCTAAAACAGCAACTCCTCCTTAATCAGAGTAGGCTGAGATCTCTTGAATATAAATGCAGGCTGACAGAATAGGAACGCTGCTACAGAGATCCTTTTACCAAAGTAAGACATTATGTTCTTTCTAATCTTTCCCCTGAAAAGATGTAGGCCATCAAGTAAACAGCTACTACATACTATAGAACTAAAAATATGTGCCAGGAGTTCCTGTTCCTGGATCAGCAGTAACGATCCCTCTTGGTGGGTTCAAGGATCCAGCGCTGCTGTGAGCTGTGGTGTAGGTCGCAGATGTGGCTCAGATCTGGCGTTGCTGTGGCTATGGTGTGGGCTGGCAGCTGCAAATCCGATTCGACCCCTAGCCAGAGAATTTCCATATGCTGAGGTTCCGGCCCTAAAAAAACCTGCCGAAGTAAAAACCTTCGGTGATTACATCACAACTTTTAAAAAACATTACATTCTACTTTCACAGCTAAATGTTTCTATCTCAGCAATTCTATTTAATCTACTTATATGAACTAGGTTCTCCCACTGATTTATAAAAACAAAAGAGAGGAAGAGATTCTCTTTGGATTTTCCACAAGATCAGTCAAAAATGTTTGATTAGTCAAGCTACACTTCTTACCCTTTATCATCTCACAACGTTTAATCAATTTCCTATGTAAATGTTTTTCAGATGAAAGAACAAGTCCCAGAAGCAAAGTTTAATCTTCTCAGTGAGTCATTAAAAAGCAACTGTTTCTAAGCCTTATGCTCATAAATACCTTTTCAGGGGTCTGAACCAGAGAAACTCTTTTTTAAGTTACTATTTTTTTTTTTTTTAGGTTAACTTGAAATTTTCAATACAGGTAAGTTTCAAAGCTGCAAATGAAAAGAACGTGAAAGAATGTTTAGCAACATATAACACAGGCATAATGTGATACTTTTTCCTACATGTTTTTCAAATATAGACTCAAAAGAAAAAAAATCACTAAGTACCAAATAACTTCATCCTGTGAAACCTTTTCACCTCCACCAATAACACAGGTTACACATTTAAGCAATATCGATCTCTACATCCAAACTGCATAATCTCCATTAAGGCCATGTATATATAAAAGCTTATGCTGACGTAAGTTCTAAATAGTTTTCCAAGGAAATGGAGTCCTCCCCATAGTTACCACTTCCTACAGGTCCCTCCCCAAAAAAGAGTAACTCGGAACTTTTTTTTTTTTCTTAGGGCCGCACCCGCAGCATATGGAGGTTACCAGGCTAGGGGTCTCATCAGAGCTACAGCTGCCGGCCTACACCACAGCCACAGCAACTCGGGATCCTTAACCCACTGAGCTAGGCCAGGGACCGAACCTGCAACCTCACGGTTCCTAGTTGGATTCGTTTTTGCTGTGCCATGACAGGAACTCCAACTCAGAGCATTTTGAATGTTTAATTTCTGTGGGGAAGTGCTACAAATGAAAGTAATTTTATTATCAACATGGTCAGTATGGTAAAATTAAAAACCTATACCTAATATATTTAATGGACAGTAAGTGAAGAGCAAAGAACTAGACAAGAATTTATTATCTCAAGACTTCTTAGGACCTAAACCGAAACTAAAAATCAATACTTAACAGTAAATCTCTAGCAGAGATGATGTATTTTCAAGTGCATAGAGTAATAAGCCTACGCCAGAGCCACAGCAACTCAGGATCCGAGCCACGTCTGTGACCTACACCACAGCTCACGGCAATGCCAGATCCTTAACCCACTGAGCACGGCCAAGGATCGAACCCACAACCTCATGGTTCCTAGTCAGATTCGTTAACCGCTGTGCCGCGACGGGAACTCCTGCAGGGGTGTTTTAATTGTCCTTTGCTGCCAACCCATGGCAAGCCGTTCTGGGATCACTTGGTACACACGTTAACAGCCCTGGGCACAGAGTCTGGGTCTAAGGGATCCTGGAGCCAAGTGTGTGTGCTGCTTAGACTCTGTCCAACCGCTCATTTTCTGCCCTGCTCCAGAAAGCTGAGAATGACCCTAAAATCTTACCGTACCCTATTTTCCCAACTGCTTTAGCCTGTACTCTAGGGGTTAAAGGCACGGCCGCACACATGACCAAAACTACTCAGATTTCAGACATTGGTACTGAGTTCACTATTTACTTTTTCAGAACTCTTTCTTTGGAAAGAAAGAAAGAACTTTTTTACTAAAGTGTAAATACAATTTTCAAAGAAATTTCCACACCCAGTGTAAAATAAAAGCTGTATTTCAACTTCTGGTACTCAGGTATACCAAGAAACCAGTATTGGGTTGATAAGATTTTTTTTTTTAATTTCTTGCAAATTTTTCCTTGTAGAGAGTCTTAATTTTTTTCCTATTTTTGGCCCGCAAGCCTGTGCTCAGAAGTTTTAAAAATCATTACCAAAAAAAAAAAAAAAAAAAGTCACTACAAAATTAAAACACAATAAGAGGTATGAGCAGAACAACTACACTACTGGCTGCAGCAGAATATTCTACTCGTCGTCTTCATTTATAAGGCCAAAATGATATGTGAATTTTTTATAAAGGTAGTTGGGAGCAACTTCTAAATATTGGCATAGCAAAGGATAAAGCCCCCTACATGCATCATGAGGCTTACACAAAGTTCAGTAGAATGTTCATAGAAGGTTTGTATTTAAATGTTATTAAAAGTACAAATATTTTCATTTGGAAATACACACTCTGCCTGGAAGCAGTCATAATTATTTCTCACCAGAGGCATGACGTCTATATACATACCACAACACACACAAACAACCCCCCACACACATATATAAAGGTAACTCTGTAGACCTCTTGGTATGTTATCAAATGCATATAAAGACACAGCATGTTTTTAGTGAAATGCAATTTTTTTTTTTCCAGAATAGAGGCAATGTCTATTTCAGGCATTTTTGTCTAACCATCCAAAGACAGAACTTTGTAATATTTGTATATTCTTTCTGAATAAAGAAGTCAAAGGGTACAAACTTATAAAAACTTGAATGCTATAAGACTCCTGGTTTAAGGAACTGCTATTTTCTACTCTTTCATCCCCAATTTTTTAAAAAAGGTCTTGTTTTAGAAGGACTATTTTCTTATGTTCAATTTTCAAGTCAAGAAGCATTTACAATCTAAAAATCCAGAATAAGCAATTAAATAGAACTCAGGCGTAGGTTGTTTTAATTGCTTAAATCGTTTTTAAAACATAAGGTAACTTGACATTTTAAAGCAATTACAATTATATTCCCAAGAAATCCTAGGGTGCTTCACACTGCCTGCAAAATGGCAATCCATTTAAAAAGTGATTCTTTACATCAAATAGAGGATCGATATTTCCATATTAACTGTTTTCAAAGTCCCATTACAAATGGTCAGAGGTGGAGTTCTCGCCCTGGCGCAGTGGAACCGAATCTGACTAGGAACCATGAGGTTGCAGGTTCGATCCCTGGCCTTGCTCAGTGGGTTAAGGATCTGGCGCTGCCGAGAACTGTGGTGTAGGTCACAGACACAGCTTGGATCTCGAGTTGCTGTGGCTCTGGCCTAGGCCGATGGCAACAGCTCCGATTAGACCCCAAGCCTGGGAACCTCCATATGCCATGGGTGCGGCCCTAAAAAGACAAAAGACCGCCCCCCCCCAAAAAAATTACAAATTGAAAAAAACACAAATGGTCAGAGGTGGAGGTGAGGAGGGACCCAGACAGAAAGAAAACAAAAAAGCTATGACAGGAGAGAAGTTATTTAGAAATACCTGGGCCTTTAAAGGAAGAAGAAAACAAGACTGTGCTGGATTCAGCTACATTCATTAAAAAACAACAGGCAGGGTGGGGAGGATGCAAGGAGAGCGCCCAGGTGATTTTAAAAGGCATTGTCTAGAAACTAGAAATGAGGAGAAAACAACCTCAATGCTCTATGATTACCCAAGAACGGGTTTAGCCAGATGAACAGGTCTGCCACAGGCCCTCCCCAAGGCATCTGAAAGCCTATCAAACAAAACTTTATTAAACTGGATTACAGGGTCTCGCTCATTAGATGCCGATGGCCACACATTGACTTGAAAAAGTCAATGCCTGGGACCCAAACTCGGCCTCTGTCGTCTTTTTTAGTGAGGGGTGCTTTCTGTGGCTTTGTTTTGCTTTTAATTTTTATTGGTACATTGTTAAGACAACCTACTATTAAATTTCTCAGCTAGCAGGTCAAGTTCCAGAATCCCTGGTATAAGGACTAAACCCTGACAGGGGTTGCAAGGCCATTTAGATACGCTGACTGCATCTCGGCCATAAACAGTTGATTACATCGTTACATGGAATCACACTCCTCTTTTATTAGGAGACTTTAACCCCAGGAGAAACGTGTTCCCTTCTTCCTATCGCTCATTTCAAGGACGGACAAAGAAGAAAAAACAAGATTTGGAACGTTTTGAAGTTACTTCCTCTTCCCCTTAATCAAAATTCAGGTTAAAAAAAATTTTTTTCCCCCACATTTCCTTTCTTTTAATATAACATATATTCTATAAAAGGATAGTTTAGTATGGAATGTTTCCATGGCCTTGTCATTTGTATTTTGGAAACTTCGGATTGTGTTTTATATGCTTAACAGGTGTTTGTTTAATTTATATAACTATAAATAATAACTTTGATTTGGGGCTCCTGAGCGAGGTAGGACCTTTCCTTTCAAAGAGTCAATTTGTCTGTACCTGAAAAACTTGGGCCCAAAACAACCTATTTGTTTCACTGATAAATACATGAGATGTCTTTTTTTTTTTAAAAGCAATTTTTTCAGAGAGCCCTGGAATCTACCGGGTTGTCGCCTGACACTATTTGGATTTTAGTAAGTAGCATTTATCGCCCAGTTATCAAGCAATACCTCCTAACATGCACACAAAATGTCTGCAACCTCACTCCCCCCACCCAGAGCTCTATCTCAGCACTGACCTTTGTTCAAAGGCTTTTACTTTTTAATGCAGCAGTTAGAGATAACTACTTCATTTATCAAAACTCAATTTCCATAGTAACATCTAGCCTGAGGAGATTCAAGTCCTCACACTAATCCAACAACCCATTCAAAGGAACTGTTGAATACTTTGGTTTCCATAGCAATGATGGAATAAAACATTTTGCTAGGTCATTGCTTTTATTAGCAAACTTATTCTTTGAACTTTAGGTTAAGGCTGCATTTGCAGAGAGGGGAAAAAAAAAAAAAAACACAACACAATCATTTCGTATAGGTTCTTTCCTTTGGGCTACCCTTTTAAGAAAATCACAAACAGTAACCACCTATATATTGGAAAATACTCTGGGTATTTATGGCTTTTTTACAGCATTTCCTTTCCGTCCTAAAACGAGTTCTGAAATAAAGTTCTAAAATTAAAAAGCATTTTAAATGATTGTATGGATGTGATGAGGTAAGTATTTATAAAATTATAGGGGCTAAACATTTTAAACACGGATGAGATACAAGCCAGAATAAGGATAAAGTCTCTCGAATGCATAAAACATGGGCTGGGATGGGACCCGCGACCCTGGCTTTGCCTGATCTTAATACTCTGCAATTTCCTCCCTACCTCTCACCAAGCACGGAAAACATGCTAAGCACAGATATTTTAGGCAGAAGGTAAAACTAAAGATAATGTTTTAAGCAGTTATGCTTTACATGCAAAATGGAAAAGGGTTTCAGGGTTTGATATAGCTTCACAGAAGCTGACAGATTTGTTACGGAGGGAGAAAATAAGTTCCATTTTTTCCCTTCAAGATAGGAATAGCAGTGCCATTAAAGTTTTAAAATCCATTAGTAAACATCGGTGTTTATGTTTTTGGGCAATTAATTCTGTGTGAGGTGACAGGGCCAGGCCTCAGTGAGGGAACATCAGCCTTCCTGGAACCAGACTTTTTCAGTGAACTGAATTTTGAGCCAAGCCAGTGCTGCAAAGGTAGGCCATTAAAAAATAAGAGTTGACAGAAGAAAGAAGAGATCAAACATGTGTTGGCTTTTAAAAGGCTGAATACCACTTATGCTATTTACACAACTCACAGAATTAACAAGAAAATTACATACCAGTATGAGTCCTCAGGTGAGCTTTTAAATGAGAAGACTTTGTATAAACTTTGGTGCAGCCTAAAATAAAGGAGAAGAAGAGCGTGTCATTCTGGAGATCCTTTTGAGATCTTCACATTTTAATGATTCAGTGTTTAAAATCTGGCGTGAAAGAAGAAATCTCTCATGCAAGATCAGATATTTGAAGCTTCAGTTTTAAGAGATGTTTTAAAGAGTACTCCCCTCTTACTTTATTAAAGGTATAAAGTGATGTGCTTTATGTACCACTTTAGCGCAAAGATCACAGACAATCAAGCCAAGCCACAAATGGGAAATTGGTGTTTCTACCAGTAGGTGCTTTATACTAGTAACACATGCTTCATGATTTAAAAAGTTTCAGTGGCTCTAGAGCTGACAACGTTAAACCATTATCCAAGACGACTGCAATTTTCTGTACTCCCACATTTCTTGGGTTTTTTTTTCATTGAGTATGTCATGCCATATCATGTACTGCAGTCAATAAATTATACCCTGTATTAATCATAAACTAGCTTATGCCAGCAACTTGTAGATCTATTCATTACTGTCGTCAATTTGTATTTTGGGCCACGTATCTCATTCAAGAATGAGCATACGCTGTATGCTATCAGAACTACCCTGGAAATCCACTCTGTAGACAGTCTCGCAGCAGCCTACTCTTCGTGAGATTTTCCCCTACCTCACTTAACATAATTCCTTTTCAGGGCACCTAATTTAGAATTTTAAAAAATCCAATTTAGACTGCTCTGGTCAACAAAAGTAAATGCAGCAAAACTCTAATGTATTTAATATTAAAGGAGAAAAAGTCCAGAGTAATCTTTTTCTCCCCCCCAGAATAGTCCAGCCTTCTTAATACATGCGATAAGCTATTGGTAACTAAATGGTTACATGTTCAGGTAAGGCACAGAACGGGATGCGACAAGAACAGAATAGGTAATTTTTTTTTTTTTTTTTTAATTGTCAAGCACTATTCTCCCATGTCAATTTGGAACCTGAGGCTGAAAACGGCACACAGACACAAACCCTGAACCCAGGTACTGATGCTTCAACCAGGTTAAGGCCACATACCCGGGTAATCGCAGTAGTGGATGCGTCGTTTCTCCAGATCGGGGTTACTCCTCCTATTGTATCTGACAGGCTGGATGTTTTGGGAATTAACTGGCAGGGTGGCGGGCAAATTTGGATTATGAATCGCCAGTTTAGAAGCAATCGTAGCAGCATAGGATGGAGGTGGGGTTAGATTCTGGAGCATCTCTGCTTGTCTATCTGGACTTCCCGGCTCCGAGCTTGGTGGTGATGGGGGGAAGTAAGTAGCCTGCTGGGGAAGAAACTGACTTGGCATGGTGTATGTGCAAGGGGGCATGCTCTGGAATTGCTTCATCGCAGTCTGCGGGACGGCGGCGGTGTGGGTGTTAAGGCCCGCCATGGCAGCTGACATAGAAACATTGAGAGTGTCCATCACTGCTGTCTGGTTGGTAGAACTGGGCATATCTAGATCCGGTGTGTTCAGCAGCTGGTACAGGTGGCCCTGCTGGGGAGGGACAGAAAGATGAAGGTCTGGTGTAGGAAGTTCCTGTTTGATGAAAATGTTGTTCACCTCTGGAGCTGCGGTCTGGTGGGAGCTGAATATACTGGTGAACTCGGGGAGGGCCTGGGTCGGGGCCGGAGGAGGGGCCGTCGTTTCACTCTGGTGGCTGAAAATGGTAACAGGTTCGGTCTTGATGTGGGTTACGCACGGTCTCTGGGATTTGTAGAGGCCAGTTCTCAGGTGAGTGATGTCAGGGAGGAAGACGTTCATGTTGATACTGTAAGGTAACCCTTCACTGTCAGTGAAGAACTGGTCTACGACTGAGGCACTGTCTCGTCTATACTTCTTATGCTCTGGAATTATGGAAACTGGCGGAAGCTGGGGTGTCAGATACTTCTCCATTTCACATCGCGTCTAAAAAAGAAGAGATACAAACGTGTATAATCCACCCAATTCATCATCTCGGGAAGGCCGAAGAGTGCTTATTAAAATTTCCCCAACAACCCCTGTGAAAAGTCCTAGGGCAGACTTCTAAGTGTTGCTTCGAAATGCATCAGGCTTATCTGTCGACCGTGGAATAAAACAGTTCACCGAAAACCTTATGAAACTTTGTATAGCAAGTATTTGGTAAAATCGCTCCTAAGCAACCCTAGACACAAAGTGAAAGAGACAAATCCAGGAAAAAAAAAAAAAGGGGGAAGCAAAAAGAAAAAATATTCCTTTCTGACGCAATAATAAAGTATACTTTGCTATTACTCACATACAAGCAGGATTCCCTGCCTCTCTACTCTAATAAAAGTTTACAACTGAAATACAGTATTGTTGTATATTTTGCCAACAGTAATGTTGTCAAACCACCTTGATTCTGGTTTGTGGCATATAGGTAAACTCAGTGTTTAAAAAAATTGTCTTTAAAAGCTCAGCAAACCGTAACCATAATATTTGAAAAGGGTTGTTGTTTTTTTTTTTTCTTTTTGCTTGGATAGGTATTGTTGAAATATCTAATATGAAACATATTCCTTGGCTATTTCAGTGCCTTTTCCAGTTTATACTTCAATGGAAACTTAAAAGCAAATGTCCTGAGCAAAACATAAGTATCCACTGAAAGAACAACTTTGCTGTTCACCATTTGATCTAAATGTTGATTTTAATCAGCAGATTCTGTAATTGGTTAATATGATAATGAAATGTTCCTATTCATATCCCTATCTGAAACAGATCTTTAATTACCTAGGGGAAAACCATTCCCTTGGTAGAGTGGTGCTAAGGGGCCAGTGGGTGGGGAGAGGCTGTGGATCGCCAGCACAGTCATCAGCAAAACATTTATCGAGTCCTCCTCAGTGGGCCAATGCTACATTCCCCCTCACTCTGTAAAAAGCTCAGTCATCTCAGATCCTCTCCTGTCTCCTAAGCAGAAAACTGACAAATAATCAAATGGTTTTCAAAAGGCCAGTCCTTTTTTGGACATAATCCACCTTGTAACTAGTCTTTTCGGGTTTTGCAGCTAGCTTCTTTCCTAGTACAACAAACTTGTAAAATTCTTAACATTGAAAGGAAATTCCGGCAGGAAAAAAAGCACCCCAACTAGATACTCATAGAACCATTAACCGCGGCATCTTAACCTGTGAATAATAGTCATTTCTTTTGCTACTACTTGATTTCAAAGGCTTTTCATATCAGACCCCGTATCATTCGGTGTGAACAGAGACCGGTGTCCCGCATAGACACGATTTAAAAATAAAAATGAACGCTCCTGTCTTGTGAGTCACATCTCTGACAAATGCCACTGCCCTTTCACAACACCGCGACACTCTCAGACCCCCCGGAGTAGGAGATGGGTAGCAAATAACACAGTATACCAAGGGGCTATTAAATGAAGCGTCTGAAATAAACCGAACTAAACCCTTTCGTGCACTTCGCTCCTGTAGTGGTTAGTGGTTTCTGATTTTAGCTCTTCCAGCTGTTTGCATGTGGGTATGCTTCCAATTTTTTTTTTTTTTTCCTTGGGACAGGCTAAAAGTCCCGGGAAGTTTTTTTCTGGGCTATATGACTCCCTGCGTGGGCGAAAGAAACAGGCGGTTGCTCTAATTCGGCTGCCGGGCAAGTGTAAAAGCCAACTGCCAGCTTTCAACGCGGCTCCGGGAGGAAATTTACGCGCACATGAAAAAAACAACACCCCCTGGCCTCTCTCTCTCTCTCTCTCTCTCTTTTTTTTTTTTTTTTTTTTGGTGTTTCTTTTGAAGGAAAAATAAGCGCTCTACTACCATCTTAGCTTTTCTAACTCCCGTTTACCAAATGCAGCTCCACGATCGCGTCTAAAGCAGGCTGAACCAAGGGATAGGAAACTAGCACCCGGAGGGGCCTCCCTCCAACACCCCTATTTGCGTTCCCACCGAACCCGAGACGCTGCGGGAAGAGGGGGTGGGCCTCCAAGGCCAGGGCAGCGGCAGGAGGGGGGATTAAAGAGACACGAGGAATTGAAGTCAAGTCGGGCGTGAGGTATGAGGTTTCATCCCCCAAATGGAAGAAAAACAACTAAGGTGCAACTGAGCCCCAGTTCCCTCCTTAAGCTCTCCGGGACAGAACCGCCAGGGCAGATTGCTCTGGGACGCCCCTCTTCAGGTCCCCCCACCTTCTCTCTGCGAAACGCCAGTGCCCAGACCAGGAGGGCAGGGCGGGGCTCTCCCCCCAGCCCCGGCCCGCGGTGCGCCCCGACGCGCGCCCCAGCCTGGAGCGGCCCCTGTCGCCCGCGCGTCGCAGCGGCGGGACACGCCCGAACTCCGGGAGGGAGGCGGAGGGAGGGGAGCGGCTCTTCCTACCTGGACCAGCTCCTCGGCGGGCAGCCGCGGGCCCGCGGCGGGCGGCGGCGCCGGCTGCGGCGGCTGCGGCGGCGCGGGCTGTGCCTGCGGGTGGTGGTGCGGGTGCTTCAGCTCGTCGCCGGGGAAGAGCGCCGCGTCGCGGGCTGGGTTCGCGGCGCCCAACACGGGCTTAAGCTGCGCGAACACGGGCTCGTCCTGCGGGGCCGGCGGCTGGGGCACGGGTCCCAGGCGGGCGCTCATAGTCAGCACCCGCGTAGCCATGGGCACTCGAGGGGCGGCTCCGGGCGCTGGGCGCAGGTCGAACGAGCTTCCCACGTCGCCCACGCTGGCTCGGGCCTGCGAGCTCGGCACGGGGCGGCGGGCGGAGGAGAGAGGGCTCCGGGCGGACCCCTCAGCCCACAGCAGGCGAGATTTTCGAAGGCGCGCACGAAAAGCCAAACTCTTCCGCTGGCCACGCGTAAACGCCGACGTCCTCCGGGCGGACACTTTCTCCTGCCCCGCCCCAACCGCGCTCCCTCGCTCCCCCGCTCCCCCGCTCCCCGGAGCCCGCTCCTGCCACTGCAGGTCTCTGCGAGAAAGCTGCGAGCGCGCGTACCTGCCCCGCGACTGCTGACAGGACGCCCGCCTCTTATTTTACCCAACTCCGGAGGGGCGGGGCCTTCGGGCAAGATTGGCAGCGCACCGGCGAATCCCGAGGCCACGGGGCCGGCCAGACCGAAGCGGTTAGCCTATGAGGAGGGAGAAGCTTGCCAGGGCCCCGCCTCCGCCGGGCGGACCGCACCCCTCCCGGGCCACGAGCTTCGCGCGCAGAGCGGCCGCGCAGTTTGTACACAACTTCTCTGACAGATTGGGCTGGCGGAGCCGGGGGCGGAGGGAAGGAGGGAAGCGGGTGGAATCTGGAGAAGAGAGGGAATTCGGGTGGAGACGTGGAGGGAGATCTCTTCGGACTGTTCTCTGCCAGAATTAGGGAGAAAAAGTTTTGCACGTCCTAGGTGTTGTTCAAGGACCTGAAACTCACTAGCTGAAACCCAGAAGGCAGCTAGGTGGGGGCGCTAAGGTTTTGGAGAGATTTGTTGAGTGTGTATTTTTAAATATACAAAATGTTCTTTTCTTTAGCACAAAACTAGGGGCGGTGTGATAAACAAATTTAAAATCAGCACTTGTTTCTATGTATCTTCAGCAGTGAATCTATCCCTTTAGCAACGCTAATTTGGAATGTCCTGAATAAAAGGTTTAATGGCAAGTATTTTTAAAAGTCCTTGCATAAAAGCTTGGCTTTTTCCTACAGTATTTAAATGCGAAGAAGTTCTCACACACCTTTCAGCCTCGTATACGTGCATGGAGAGAAGGGGGATGGGCCCATACGAATTTTTGAAGTTTTTAATATTTACACTGTTGATTCTAGCCCGAGCATGCAATCTAATTTAAGCACTAGCGACTAGATGGAATGTATTTAAATAGATATTACATCTTTGACTTATTTTTGCTACCACTGTGTGTTCAAGAAATGGAGTTTAATATTTACAAAATAGAAACGTAGCACATTTACTTTACACCGTGGCAGCTACACCTACGGGAAAACAACCAAAGAAGCCACAATCATTAGACACGCAGCAGCTCTGAAAACGGGGGCTCCAAATTTGTGGGAAAGCAATAGCCAAAATATATCATCGTCCATTTACTATGGTGACTATTTGCCAGCCATCATAAGGAAACCACTTTCCTTAATCCTTAATGTCCTTGTACATGATTTTTATCTGTCTTATTGGGAAGATATAACGTAAACTGCAATAAAAATGCCTGGAATACTACTCCATATGTATATATGTTGACAGCACACTCTAACCATTAGACATTTTTACATATACAACATCAGTTTGCAGTAAAGTAAAACAGCTTTAAAAAAAAAAAGAGTTCTTAGAAAAGTGTTCAGAGAAGGAAAAGATACGGGTCTTGTTTCAGTGTGTAGATTAAAAAAATTAATATACCCATAAAGTGTTAAAGATATTATTAATTATTAGAAATGTAAAATTATACTGTAAAATATATCTTTTCTCTTTTTCATTTCATTATTGTTAATGATTCATTTTTATAGCTGTGATGACTGCTTTCAGAGAATGGTTGACGACTACTTTCTTGTTACCAAAGTATTATTTAAGGTGGTTTTGGTAGATTATTTTTCTCAGCAAACAATCCCATACTCTCCACCTTCACCTTCAAAAAGCTGTCCTGATTTTCTCTAATACTGAGCCCAATTAAATAAATAATTTAGAAACAGATTATAGACTTGATAGGGGATTTAACATAACTTTAAAAAATTTGAACCCTGAAAGATCTTTATTTAATAATGATAACATGATCAAAACTCAGTGTAATAGAGAGAACTCAATAGAACTTTTGCGTTCTTTTTAACTTTCAATTTAAATCTAATTAGATTTAATACAATTTGGTATCCATGTTCGAATTTGCTTTTAAGCCTATCTAAACCTTTCCTTTGTTTTTAGTTTAGTTTAGTTTTTTTTTTTTAACCAGAGGGTCGGTGCCCTGTTGTTTCAACCTAAGTTTTCACTGCAGTAAAAGTCCAGTTATTTTACTGGAAATGTTTCTATATTTCACACCATTTTTTTAGCATGTTTTCATTTACAAAAGCTTTTCCAATGCAAAAAAAAAAAAGTATTTGATAAATTTCTAATGAAATATTCTTATTAAAGATTTTTAAATTGTTTTCATAGTTCCACTTTTCTTCATGAATATAGATATGAACTATGGGTGGGCTTGAAACGTTTTTACAACAGAAAAGCTGAATATAGTCTTTTTTGCTCAAATACAGTAGCATTGATTTAAATTTCATTTCTGACATAAGGATTCATGAAATAGGGTTGCCACTTTCAAGTAATGGTTTCTCTCAAATGCCCAGCTCTGCAATCACACAGCAAATAACTAGCTTAGCACTGTACAATAGCTCGGAAATTGGAAAGTAATCTTTTTCTGAGATATTTGCCATGCAGTTTTGAACATATAAAGAACATGTTCAACCAAGCTTATTTGCTGTTGCTGCGAACACAAATGTTCCAGCTGCAAAGCTGCTTCATCAACTTAGCAAAAAGGGTTAAAACTTGATATTTTTCAAATGTTCCAGGTTCTACATTGGCATGAAGCCAGACAGTGTGAATGGACAGATCCTCAATTACTTTGAACTTTCTAGTTCTTTGCATTCCTTCCTGCTTAGTAGTGCTGTACCATTAGGGAAGACAGGAGAAAACAAAAAACAAATGTCAGGTTTCAAAAATCAATTAGTGACCTGGCAGTGGTGTGTTAACTGAACTGTGCCAAAACAGAGAATTCTGAGGGAAAGAGAAAAGATGTGAGTAGTTAAGTTAGGTAGGAGGGTAAGCATAGAAGCAGTGTGCATGCTTAGGTCCTTAGTCACTGGGCAACACAGATTTAGTCTTAGAATAAACCATAAGTGTCACTATCTTTACGGGAATAAATACGCCTGAATGTGTGGGGGCTGAACAGGCATTCAACGGTGGGGGAGGAGGGATTTGAAGGAGGCAGTGGAAAAAAAAAATGGGTAAATAGCTTCTGAATGATGAGATGAGAAAAATATGAAGCTATCAACTAGGGCAGTGTTCACAGGAAGACACGGCAACAGAAATATCTGTATTCGTTGTTTGCCAAAACATCAGAGAGAGCTTGAAATTAAGGGATCTAAAATATGTTTGACAGCATTTTATTCATTTTGGAGAATATTCAAGGAATATTGCATTTCTGAAAAATCAGAATCAAATTTCTGAGTGATATTGGGCCACAGATAAAGCACAACGCTAAGTAAAAAAAAAAAAAAAAAAAAATTGTAAGGAAGGATACTCTTCTCTAGGGTGAGGGTATTTAATTTTAAAGTGACTTTTTAGTATTTATGGATGGTCCACCGGGTGATAGAATCTGTATCACCAGAAACATAAGACAATTTTGTTCTCTATTTCACACTTGTAATCTTTTTCTTTTTCTTAGTGGCAACTGCTCGTAGCCACACATAAAAAGAAAAAAAAAAAAAAAAAACCCATTGAGAAAAGAACACAGTGAATAGAAGCTTCAGAGATTAGTCAAAATCCAAACCACTTTGACTCAAAAAATTAAGACACATGAGAAAAGACATTCATTCCTTTTGTATAAAGTGATGTCTTCAAAAAAAACTTAATATTCTATTTTTTTCCTATCTCCAACCCCAGTTCTTAAGACATTAAATGCTATATTTAAGTTTGGATTTAAATGGGTTCTCCCTGAAATAGCTCATAAAATTCTCAATGTGCACTTATTCCTAAATGTACTATAATTTATCCTATTTTAAAAACTCTAATAATACACAAAAAGCAGTATTTTACCTTTTGGGGGGACGGGGATTGCTTTTTCCACCTTGTTAGTATAACAAGCAGACCAAAATGACATAAATATAAAGTTTACAGGCCAGGCATACTGCAGCTTAAACCATACAGTATTTGCATTCTGACTCTAAACAAGCTAGGAAAGGTGAAGAGAAAAACCCTGAACTGAAGTGGTTACACCAAGCAGTCTTCTAGAACTTTTAAGGAGGCCACATCACCAACATCACAATGAGCAGCGTTTTGAGCCAATTGCCTTTCACGTGATGACAAAAGCCCTAATGGGACTAGGCTGTGGGGCATCACAGTGAATGAATGGTCAGGTGCACTGTGCACGGATCACAAGGAAATACCCTTTTGGAGGTTAATTGGTAAAGGAAGTGTGTAAGGACAGTGCCAAGACCAGTGCTGGCTCTTCCCACCTTTACTTGTATCCACTGGTGATGGTCGTGTAAACTTGTATAACTTTTGAAGAGGACAGCTGGCCAATGTGTGTGAAGAAGGCTAAAAATGTAAACAACCTTTAAAACAATAGTTAATGTCCCCCTCTAGGAAGTGATTGTATATACATTGGAACTCAGGTGTCCCACAATAGAAGTTACATATCCATACAGCGGCTACTGTTCTGCTACCAAAAATCACATTACTAAAGGATATTTAGTCACGTGGAAAAATACTTTTACTTATATTAAGTAAAAGAAGATTTAAAAGGTTTTATTGTTTTGTTTTTTTGTGGCCACAACCACAGCCTGCAGAAGTTCCCAAGCCAGGGATCGAACCCACGCCAGGGCAGTGACCAAAGCCACACCAGTGATAATGCTGAGTCCTTAACCCACTGAACTCCCAAGATAGTTAAAAAGTTTTATAAACACACCCAAAGATGAAAAGAATACACAAAACATGCA
The DNA here is from genome assembly GCF_054392235.1 of Sus scrofa. Lineage (NCBI taxonomy): Eukaryota > Metazoa > Chordata > Mammalia > Artiodactyla > Suidae > Sus > Sus scrofa. The sequence continues at coordinate 52,371,857 of NC_139393.1, read as the reverse complement.
TGTATTTTGGTGGCTCTCAATGGATTGTCACATGATGGGTAGTCTTACATTGCTTTATACTTTGGAATATTTTCTGAATTTTCCACTATTGCCATATATTTAATCTGTAATCAGAATAAATACTTTTAATTTAAAAATATAAATAGGAGTTCCCGTCGTGGCACAGTGGTTAACGAATCCAACTAGGAACCATGAGGTTGTGGGTTCGATCCCTGGCCTCGCTCAGTGGGTTAACGATCCGGCATTTCTGTAAGCTGTGATGTAGGTCGCAGACGCGGCTTGAATCCCAAGTTGCTGTGGCTCTGGCATAGGCCGGCGGCTACAGCTCCAATTCGACCCCTAGCCTGGGAACCTCCATATGCTGCTGGAGCGGCCCAAGAAAAGGCAAAAAGACAAAAAATAAAAATAAAAATGAAATATAAATAAATGTTACCTCTATACAGTTAAGGTTTATTGGAACTGTAGGTGAAAATCAAATGATTTTCCATCTGAAACCACCCAGTGTGGCCACAACTTGCCAACACTCTGCTGGGAAAATATGTAAACCTTTTTAACCAAATCAGCATATTTTCAGGATTCACTGCAGAATAAACAAGCTGAAGAGAGATTACAAGTTTTCAAGTCGGAAAGGGACGACCTGAGAATGTTTTACGTGTAAATATAAACATGCTTGAATTCATTTCCTAAGGGATAACATCAGGAAGACTACTACAATGATTTATACGCAAAGTTGCTTTGGGTATCTCCTTTTACTTTCTTACTTTGTTTTCCTTTATTAAAAGAACTAGGTTATTTACAGTGTTTTGGCAAAATGCGTAGGCTCTTAAAGTTTATATGCAACTTCGAAGAGCTATTTGTGTTGTTGGTTTTTTTTTTTGAATTCTAAAATACTTATAAAGATACAGAAATAAATAGTTTCCAATGGGGAGTTCCCATCGTGGCATAGTGGAAATGAATCCGACTAGGAACCATGAGGTTGCAGGTTCAATCCCTGGCCTCGCTCAGTGGGTTAAGGATCCAGTGTTGCTGAGAGCTGTGGTGTAGGTCGAAGACGTGGCTCAGATCTGGCATTGCTGTGGTATAGGCCGGCAGCTGTGGCTCCAATTAGACCCCTAGCCTGGGAACTTCCATATGCTTCAGGTGCTGCCCTAAAAAGCAAAAAAAAAAAAAAAAAAAAAAAAAAAAAGTTTCTAATGGGATGGTCCATACTATCTTCTTTCTAAGAGATTTGTTCTCCTTATTGGCACCCAAAGTTATTAAAAAGTAATCCTTGGAATGGAAAATCAAAGTCAGGGAGAATGGTGGTGGTGGTCTAGGAACTTCATATTTAAAATACTTTCTGTAAACAATTCAAAAGGGACTTGCTTTCAGAGTTAACAGCTCCCTCCCCTTTTTCCAACTTCGCATCATGATCTCAAGCCACAAGTAACACACACACACACACACACACACACCCCACTCCGTATTCTAAATCATCCAGCCCGTCATTGGTACCTGCAAACATTTACTGAACACCCCCAATGTTCTGGGCACTGTTGGAGGCCTTGGAAATACAGGTGGGTGACATATAATCCCTGTCCTTAAGCATCATCTGACAGGTTAACTCCCCTTCCTCAAACATGTCCCACTGCTTCTCTTAGAAAACTGGAGTCCAAACTCTTCAACATGGAACTCCAAGCCAATTCCAGCTGGTTTTTCCAAGCCAGAATCTCACTACACCCTCTGCTTCTTCTCCCAGAAACCTGAGGCTCTAACCATAGGGATTATTTGTCACTTCCCAAATGCTACACTGCTGTTGCCTCCAATGTAATGTCTTTCTTTGACCACATACATCAGAAATCACAAGCCAACTAAAACCCCTCGCCTCTCCCAAGGCCACTCCATATGCCCCCATAAAAATTACACTCCCTGGGTTTCCTCTCCTACCCATTAGCTTTACATGCCCAATAAAGCGTTTTTTTACCATTGGCCTTGAATCCACCTCTTCCACCAAATCAAGTGTCCCTTCAGGACACAGTCAGTCTTGTCTTTGTGTCCCTCATGTTGTCTCCGAGCAGTGACTCACACCAAAGAGGCCATCGATGCTGGGTGAATTCAGTTTATTCTTTTTTTTTTTTTTTTAATTTTATAGCCGCATAAATCCAAGCCATACCTGTGACCTAGGCCACCAGATCTTTAACCCACTTCGCTGGGTTGGGGATCAAACCTGCACCTCCAGTGACTTGTGCTACTGCAGTTGGATTCTTTAACCCACTGCGCCATGATAGGAGCTCCTGTTCTTCTAATCCTAAAAGGTGAAATTAAAAATAAAGATTTGAGAGAATGTCGTCTAAAACTGTAGAAGAAAGAAGAGTTAGAAAAATCACCATTTGACAACCGTTGTAGTATTGATCAATTCAGCAAGAATTAATGGAAGCTAAAATCATTTGCTGAAATTCTTTTTTTTTTTTTTTTTTTTTTTTGGTCTTTTTGCCATTTCTTGGGCCGCTCCCTCGGCATATGAAGGTTCCCAGGCTAGGGGTCGAATCGGAGCTGTAGCCACCAGGCCTACACCAGAGCCACAGCAATGTGGGATCCGAGCCGTATCTACAACCTACACCACAGCTCACAGCAACACCAGATCCTTAACCCACTGAGCGAGGCCAGGGATCGAACCTGCAACCTCATGGTTTCTAGTCGGATGCATTAACCACTGCGCCACGATGGGAACTCCCATTTGGTGAAATTCTGATGAGGAACAGAATATGTCACATAGTCTCTAAGTATTTCCCCACAAATAAGGTATTAATTACAATGGGGAAAATGGTAACTTACCAACAGAAAAAACTCAGCAGACACTACCTTAAGCAGATGACAGTAATTCACATCATCATTAATGGAGCAAACTGATACGGTGGTTTTTTGTTTTGTTTTGGTTTGGTTTTTGGGATGTGAGACACTGAGAAGGAGGCCACATTTTATTTTCTGTTGTATTTTATTGTATATAAAAATGTATAACCTGAAATCTAACCATGAAGAAAGTCAGACAAACTGAGAAACTTTCTACAAACCATTGGCTGCATGCTTCAAAAATCTAACTATCATGAAAGAGTCACAAAAGACAAAGACTTAGCTATTGTTTCGTTTTAAAGGAATAAATAGAAGTTCCCGTAAGGGCTCAGTGGAGCCGAATCCAACTAGCATCCATGAGGATGTGGGTTCTATCCCTGGCCTCGCTCTGTGGGTTAGGGATCTGGTGTTGCCATGAGCTGTGGAGTAGGTCACAGATGCAGCTCAGATCCAGAGTTGCTGTGGCCGTGGTGTAGGCCGGTAGCTGTAGCTCCGATTCTACCCCTAGCCTGGGAATTTCCATAAGCGGTGGGCGCAGCCCTTAAAAAAAAAATAAATAAATAAAAGAATAAAGAATCCTGGCTTGACCTCCATGGGGGATGGGAGGGAGTTGTCACAGTACACATTATTGAGGTAATTAGCAAAATTTGAGTGTGAACTGTAAATAAAATATTCATACACTTTGAAATTCCACTTTCAGGTGTCCATTCCTCCAAATCACTTAAGTATTCACAAAGGTAGATGCAGTAGAATGTTGACTGCAGCATTGTTTGTAATGAACATTATTGGGGTAATGAGCAAAATTTGAGTATGGACAATGCTATGTTTCTGAACTTGAATGTGTAACTATGGTTACATAATAGAATATCCTTGTTCGTAGAATAATACCCCTAAATATTTATGGATAAAGTCCTGATGTTTGCAACCAACAGTTGAATTAATCGAGGCCAACAAAACAGTGTGTGTGTGTGTGTGTGTGTGTGTGTGTGTGTGTGTGTGTGTGTGTGTGTGTGTGCGTGTGTGTTTAGAGACAGACAGACAGGCAGGCAGGCAGACAGAAACAGAGAAGAGAAACTATGAAACAGAGAAAGCAGATGTAGCCAAATGGTAGTCATTGGTGAATTTGGGTAAAAAGTATATGGGAATTTTTTGTTTATTCTTACAATCTATGTCTGTAAGTTTTAAAAATCATTTTGAAATTAAAGTGAAAAAAAGAATAAAAGTTTGAAGAGTTCCTATCGTGGCGCAGTGGTTGACGATTCTGACCAGGAATCATGAGGTTGTGGGTTCGATCCCTGGCCTCGCTCAGTGGGTTAAGGATCTGGCGTTGCCGTGAGCTGTGGTGTGGGTCGCAGACTCGGCTCGGATCCCGCATTGCTGTGGCTCTGGTGTAGGCCAGCGGCTACAGCTCTGATTAGACCCCTAGTCTGGGAACCTCCATATGCCGCGGGAGCAGCCCTAGAAAAGGCAAAAAGGCAGAAAACAAAACAAAAAAAAAGAATGAAAGTTTGAGGGAGTTCCCATCATGGCTCAGCAGAAACAAATCTGACTACATCCATGAGGACTAAGGTTCTATCCCTGGCCTCACACAGTGGGTTAAGGATCCAGCGTTGCCCTGAGCTGTAGCATAGGTGGAGGACGCGGCTCAGATCTGGCGTTGCTGGGGCTGTGGTGTAGGCCAGGATCTACAACTCCAATTTGACCCCCAGCCTGGGAACCGCCATACATCTTGGGTAGGGCCCTAAAAATACAAAGGAAAAAAAAAAAGGTGAGGAAACTATTTGTTTTACCTCAAAAGATGAAATCCTGCTTTCTAGCACTGGTTTTCCAGATTCGTATTTAACTTGGAGTTAAATTGAGGAGAACCTGTCATAAATCCACAATGCAATTCCACCTCAGCTAAAACACAGCCCTTTCCTCAGCCTCTGTGAACCTATCATTTCTGTCACATGGATGGTCCTGATGTGCCACCACCATCACTGCATGTATCAAATTTCCTTTTGTTATATTCCGTGTTACATTAATCTTTGTTTCTTCAACTGACCGTGATTCTGCCATATAGAGTACTCTATGAAAATGCATGTCTCAGAGTTCCCATTGTGGCTCAGTAGTAGCGAACTCAGCTCATCCATGAGAACGTAGGTTCAATCCAGCCTTGCTGTGAGCTGTGGTGTAGGTCAAAGACGCAGCTCAGATCTGGCATTGCTGGGGCTGTGACGTAGGCCAGCAGCTACAGCTCCAATTTGACCCTTAGCCTGGGAAGTTCCATATGCCCCAGGTGTGGCCCTAAGAAAAAGCAAAACAAAAACAAAAACAAAAAAAAGAAAATTCAGGTCTCAATGAAGAGCGCAGAAACGTGTGTGCACAGACGCTTGCACACCTGCGTGCACGCGCGCGCGCGCGCGCGCGCACACACACACACACACACACACACACAGAAGGGCCTCCAGTGCTTTGAACTAAAATATCAGAAAGGACTTTATTGCAGCGCTGTCTTTCAAAGGCATTAGGAAAATACATACGTATAAAATGATGTTACCTTTGGAATTTCTTTCAAAATAGCTCAGAGAGGGTAAACATTGAAGGAAACTAGGAATGAAAAAGATTGGGCATAAGTTTATAATGATTGGATCTGAGTGATGCATATACAAGGGGTTCATTCTATTTTTGTTTCTTTTTGAAACATTCTCTGATTAAAAAAGAAAAGAATTGTTTCAAGGAAAGCACAGCAGAAGCTTGAGCAATGAATGAAATATTAATGGTATTTTAATGTAGTCTACATTAGGTTTTGACTTTTAATTTTGCAAAACAGGAGTTCCCGTCGTGGCGTAGTGGTTAACGAATCCGACTAGGAACCATGAGGTTGAAGGTTCAATCCCTGGCCTTGCTCAGTGGGTTAAGGATCCGGCTTGCCATGAATTGTGGTGTAGGTTGCAGACATGGCTCGGATCCCGCATTGCTGTGGCTCTGGGGTAGGCCAGTGGCTACAGCTCCAATTCGACCCCTAGCCTGGGAACCTCCACATGCTGCGGGAGCCGCCCTAGAAAAGGCCAAAAGACCAAAAAAAAAAAAAAAAAAAAAAAAAAAAAATTGCAAAACAAACAACTAAACCAAAAAACATCTGTACAGCCATGGTCCTTCTCTAGGAGCCCATGTCATATCCAATACCAAGTGCTGCGACTGTGTCTGAGAAGATTAAACTTCAGGTAGCATGAAACAAAGACCTACCCCAGGGAATAAGGTAGACCTTAGAGCTGTGTCTTTCAAATTTGAGAAATACTAGATTCCATTTGCGCCATAGAGACTTTTGAGAAAATCAGATCCTTAATATTGTTCTCAGACATTTTAAGCAGATGTGACATACTGACAAATGGAAAAAAAGACCAATTACACACACACAAAAATGACTGAAGAAATTCACAGGCAAATTGTCCATAGTTTGTATGTATGGGGAAGAAGGAGTAGATTTTCCTATAAAAAAGATTGTTTAAAACAAGCAACAGATACTTCTTGGATTCGCACTGTGTGTAAGACACTTGGGGTTTTGGCAAAAGCAAGGGACCTTCAGTTGAGCAGCTTCCCATCTGGTCGAAGTTACAATATATGTGCACATAAAATACAAAATAACTTTGTGCAAATGAATAGTGAAGGAGGAAGAGAGAGAGAGATTGCTGTGGACTTTGATTCTTGAATTGACCCTAAAGAAAACACAAGATTCTGCAAAACAGCAGATAGAAGAGAGGTGGGAATTCCAGGCCCGAGCAGACATGGTACTTAAGGTAAATCACAAATGGGATAAACTGGTGAGAACTATTGGTCCATGGACCGAGCAAACCCAATTTCTTGGAGCTGTATAAAGAATTTATGTAGTGAAGTCCAGAAAAAAGACTCATATAATGGAGAGTCTTGTGAATCAATGTGACCCTGAAGTTAAAAGCCAAAGTCCCCTCTACCCCAACCTCCTAAAATGGTAAGTGACTACCTGGAGAACATATTTGCAATAGAGGATTCATATCCACGGTCATAAATGAGATCTTAAAAAAAAATTTGTAAGACAAAGAGAACCCCAGGAAAATTAGGCAATGATAGTAAATAGGCAATTTGCAGAAGATGTACAAGAGGCTGATAAATTTATGAAAAGATTCTTAACTCCACCACTGTCAGGAAATGCAAATGAAACAGAACCAGGAAAATCATTTTTGCTCAACTGATGTTCCAAAAATGAAAGTAATTCAGGGAGTTCCCGTCATGGCTCAGTGGTTAATGAATCCAACTAGGAACCATGAGGTTGCGGATTCAATCCCTGCCCTTGCTCAGTGGGTTAAGGATCCAGCATTGCCGTGAGCTGTGGTGTAGGTTGCAGACGCCGCTCGGATCCCGTGTTGCTGTGGCTCTGGCGTAGGCCGGTGGCTACAGCTCCAATTAGACCCCTAGCCTGGGAACCTTCATATGCCGCGGGAAGTGGCCCTAGAAAAGGCAAAAAGACAAAAAAAAAAAGAGAAAGTAATTTAAAGAGGGCATGGGGAAAGTTCCCCTCGTGGCACAATGGAAACAAATCTGACTAGGAATCATGAGGTCTCGAGTTTGATCCCTGGCCTCGCTCAGTGGATTAAGGATCTGGTGTTGACATGAGCTGTGTGTAGGTCACAGATGCAGCTCGGATCTGGCATTGCTGTGGCTCTAGAGGAGGCCTGAAGCTACAGCTCCGATTAGACCCTTAGCCTGGGAACCTCCATATGCCTTGGGTGTGGCCCTAAAAAGCCAAAAAAAAAAAACAAACCAAAACAAACAAACAAATAAAAATAAAACAAAAACAAACAAACAAAAAACAAAGAGGGCATGGGGAAACTGGAAGTCTCATTATGTTACTAAAAATATAACTTCGTATGGGCTTGGCAAAAAGTATATCCATACAGGGCATGCTGCAGCATCTTATCAAAAGGTAACATTTTCACACACTTTGAAATTCCACTTTTAGAAATTTGTCCTCAAAATCACCGAAGTGTGCACAGAATATATAGACGTACCAGAATGTTTATTGCAGCCTTATCTGTAATACTGAAAAATTGGCAATCATCTAAATATCCAATAAGTAATGGTCACAGAAATGATAAAATAAGTTCTACTGTATCCATGTACTTTCCAGCAATTTTTACAGAGTGAAGTAGCTCTATTACTTCCCTCTATTACTTCATGTCTAGAGATGATAAGTGAAAAAAAGTCACTTTTAATATATATTTCATGGTGCCATTTAGGTAAATAATTTATATGACATATACATCATCTAAAATGGCTAACACGCAATTGTTAACAGTTTACCTTTGGAGAAAGGTGAGAGATTGGGATTTGTAAATGGGAGGGCAGTTGCTACCTATGTCCCAGGAGTAATTAAGGATTGGTGATTGCATGCACAAAATAGCCCACCTCCATGAGCACCTGCTACTAGGGAGGTCAGCTGGGATTGATGGAATTTATACGTCTGAAAAGAACCATAGGATTCAACTCTTCTTTTTATTTTCCCACCTTATTTATAATTTTTTTTTTTAGGGCCGCACCCGGGGCATATGGAAGTTCTCAGGGTAGGTGTTGCATCAGAGCAGTAGTTGCCAGCCTGTGTCACGGCCACAGCAACTTGGGATCCAAAGTACGTCTGTGACCTATACCACAGCTCATGAGCACCGGATCCTCAACCCACTGAGCAAGGCCAGGGATCGAACCCACATTCTCTTGGATACCAGTTATGTGTAATCATTACCGCTGAGCTACAATGGGAACTCCCAGGATTCTTCTCTTCTGACAGAACCCTCTCAATTTTTGAAACCCATTATTCAACAAAATTTACTGAGCACCTTGTATGGAACATAAACTTCTCAAGAGCACTGGGACCTCAAAGGGAACCAGAGTGTTATTAAAGACTAAGCATAAAATACCTTGAAAGTCCAAAAGATAAAGCATAATCTGTGCCAGATAGTCAAGGAAGACTTCCTGGAGGAAGAAAGCTCGGCAAAGAGCCTTGAAGAATTCGAACTCAGATTTTGGACTCAAGTCCAGGAATCTTTCACTCCATGACCCTCAAACTTCTATGATGTGCACATGGAAAGTAAGAGGTAATTACAGATCATCTCATGTTGCCAGAGAGAAATCATTCATAGAAAGAGAGACCTTGTGGGAATCCCTATTGTGGCTTGGCGGGTTAAGAACCAACTAGTATCCTTGAGAATGCAGGTTCAATCCTGGCCTCACTCAGTGGGTTGAAGATCTGGTGTTGCCATAAGCTGCAGCATAGGTCACAGATGTGCCTTGGATCTGGCATTGCTGTGGCATACTGCAGCTCCGATTCTACCCCTAGTCTGAGTACTTCTATATGCTACAGGTGCAACCCTGAAAAGGCAAAAAAGAAAGAAAGGAAGGAAGGAAGGGAGGGAGAGAGACCTTGTGTCTACCCATTAAAAATATATGTATTAGCGAAGTTCTGTGGTAGTCTAGTTGTTAAATTTTGGTGCTTTCACTGCTGTGGCCCAGGTTCAATCCTCGGTCTGGGAACTGAGATCCTACATCAGTCTGCTGCATGCCATGGCCAAAAAATAAATATATATATATACACATATGTGTATGTATGTATATGTATTTATTAGAAACTTACAATGGCTGAGTTTAGTTTCTCAAGATACTGCATATATACTATAATATACAATACGAGGGGTGTTAGCTCTGAAAAGAAATCAGCAGAATCATCAGCCAGATGCTTGCTATAGCCTTTCTCTAAGTCAATGTAGGGGATCTGTTCCTTTCAATTTTCCTGCCTAATTATTTTGGGCTGATTATATGCCTGGAATATTTCTATCCCTCTCATTATGGATATTTGATTATGTATAATCACCTTTTCCCCCATAAAGCATTCTATCTTACACTTTTCCAATTTAGTGGTGACTTGGTTAAATGTGTTTAAATCAGTATGCCTCTGGGAGTATGTCATCATGGGAGTTGCGCTGTGTTAATTTTTTAGGAATTTGGAATTCCCATTGTGGCTCAGGGGGTTACCAAAACCCGACTAGTATCGACCAGGGTGCAGATTTGATCCCCGCCTCGCTCAGTGGGATAAGTATCCAGTGTTGCCCTGACCTGTGGTGTAGGTCGCAGATGAGGCTCAGATCTTGCATTGTTGTGGCTGTGGTGCAGGCCAGTTGCTGCAGCTCTGATTCGATCCCTAGCCAGGGAAGTTCTATATGCCACAGGTACACCCCTAAAAAAGCTAAAAAAAAAAAAAAAAAAAAAGGAATTTATGAGAAATAAGAAGGGAATAATGAACGCTGGTGCCACCTCAACTGTGTAACATTTGACATGCAAGCATGCTGGCCGTCCTGACATGTGACAGCACACAGGATACACAACTCTGGGATTCTAAGGCGAAGTCCAGTATGTTTAAGGAGGCAAGCCACTTCTTAGGAGTTCTTTTTTTTTAGCAAAGATATAGCCATAATACATTTTTATGACAGCTTGGTAAATCTCTTAAAGAAAAGGGAGAGGTTTATGACAGAAATGGTGATAAAGCTTTAACTACATGTGTGTGGTTAACTCTGTTTCAACCATTCACGTTAACTTCTACCTATATTTATGGGCTTGATTGCATAATATATAAAGTTTGCAGGAAGCGCCTGAAAGATAAGGTTACATGGACAAGTTATTTAAGTTTGAAAGTAAACCACAGCTCATGCTGGGAAACTAGTTTATAGCCAATTTTGTAACACAAGTGACGACGTCATTCGCTTTCTTTTCATTTTTTTGTCTTATCTCATAGTTAACATTAGGTGATTAATCTTTGTTTGAACATACAGTGTAGTAAGTTGACAGAAGAACGCAGCTTTGGGGATTGATTAGCTGAAAAGTCAGTAAATTACCTTAGAAAAGTGCAGATAAACATTTGATGATATTCAGCCCTTGAGCAAATGGATGCTTTGCACATATCATGATGCCGCATTAGACAATGGTTTCCTTCATGAGCCTCATGCAGCAATGAGGCTCATTTCTACTGACAAATAGTACTTGATCAATAGACCTTGCATTTGCCACAAGAAATGACCTTTCGTGGTTAATGTATAACCGATTATTGTTCTTCTTCTGTAGTAGCCTCATTTTACAGTAGAGAAATACACTGTGTACACTAGGCACCCTAAAACACTAAAACATGTCAAATGCTGCCGTAACCTTCAGAGCATTATCGGTTGGCCCTGTGCAATGGTTATGACCCATTTGCACGGCGTCCACCCACCATTTCAGTTTTTGCTGATGCAATAAAAGTCTGCCATCATGTTTAGATACTTAGAAAAAGCAAAGAGACTCCTCTTAGGCCTGAAGGAAAAAACCAGAAGCAAAGCCAAACCCCCTCTGATGGTGACCACCGTGGCTTTTGCTTGATAACATGCGGAGCAGAGAACCGACTTCACTCTAATGAAAGAAAATGACCCTCGAATCTTTGCTGTGGAAAATGAAAACGAAGGACGCGGCCCCGCTCCCCACTGTAATGCAGAATCACCTGTCACATCATTTCCCCAGGGAGAGGCTGTTGATTTGCAAATGTAAATAACTCATCCATTTAATAATTTGTTTCTCCCCATCCCTGCAGAAGAGCCTTGTACAACAGCCACCTTTGTATTTCATTAATTGTCAAGAATAATCTAAAGGCATTCCATTACTTCCTCTGGGATAATTTTAGCAGATGAAATAATTTTTTTAAGGTATTTCTCTAGCTGAGGGCTCTGTCTTTGACAACCATGGAAGTAAAATGTGCTACCTTCTTAAGTTTGAAACAGTCTGTTATCTGTTTTTCCTTGGCCTCGTGGAGGTTGTCAGTGACAACGGAATTAACCAGGTGAGAGAGGACCTTTGAGGGGGCCTGTCACACTCCATTGTGCGGGATGGCACCTCGCAAAGCGCTGAGATTAGGCTGCGGAGGGAACAAAGCTAGGTACGCTCTCTCCAGCTTTGGGTAAACAAGATTATTTTTCGGCATCCCTGCTGTTTGGAATGAGTGCAATGCTGCAAAGCTAATTGCTGCCATAATTAGGAAAAAAAAAAAAAAAAAAGACCCACCACACCCCAAACGACTGGGGATATTCTCACTTGGTGTGGTTTAAACCTCAGAGACATTTTCCCTCCTATCCAGGTGTGATGGGCTCTGGTCATCGCTTTTCAATAAGCTCAAATGTGAACACGAGACTGAAAAAAACAAAAAGCAGAAAACCTCTCAGGTTGGATCTTGGCTGCTGGTGCCAGAGGTTAAGTGTTGGGATGGCCTTCCAGCCAGGGGAGGAGAAAATTCCCTTTGGGGATTGAATGCCATGTAAGATATCCAATGCACTCAATAGAAAGTTTCCCCTTCTCAGAGCAGGGCTTGCTTGGCTCACAAGCTTTGCCCCACACCGTTTTCATAAAAAATGCAATTGTCAAGCCACCTCCACATAAGGACATTTCCCTCTGCCGTTGAGACATCCTTCCCCCTATCTAAGTAAATCACCCGATCTGCAGTTTAGCAATCCTATTTCCTCACATCTTCAGCAACATCTAACTTTCTATATTGATGCTTAGGTTCTTACAACAAAAATAACTCAGCTGAAGACCACAGAATTACAATAGGAGGACTGAAAGAGAAAGATGCCACGGGGAACTATGTCTAGTCCCTGATAATGGAGCATGATAATGTGAGACAAAAGAATGTATACCTGTATGTGTAACTGGGTCACCATGCTGTACAGTAGGAAAAAAAAAAAATCATGTATTGGGGGAACACAATAAATAAAGAACAGTAAAAATGGAGAAGAAAAAAGAAAAAGAAAAGGATGCTTTCTTCCCTCCACACTGGACTCATCCACTCCCGCAGGATGGTTTGCTTGGTTTTACATTTTAAGTATAAGATTTGGGTATCAAGCATTGTTGAAGGTGTGGATTCCCAAGTGGTGCTTCCAAGTGTAAAGTCTGGGGAAAACAGACTTCTGAGCTGCCCGCAGGATTGCAGTTAACAGGTTAGCAGGTACAGCTCAATTAAGGCTTTCCTGCCTTCCAGGTTGTACAGGAAAACTAGGCCATTGAAAAAAATCTGTCTTATTCTTCCATAAGATAACGATTTTGACCTATGTGAACATGAATGAAAACACTAATAATTATAGCTTTTTGCTAAATAATCTCTCTACTGTAATTAGATTTGAAGGGGAACTAGATAAAACCTTCACTAAAATGCGGTCCAGAATTCCCTCCAAAACGGCTTGCCTGTAATTAAGGGGCATTTACAGATCTGATATTCCCTAAAAGACACATTAACATTACAAAGACCAATTATTCATGGTCAAACAAAGGAGATTCAGATTCTCTGATCAAAGCAGTAATCTCGTTTACAATTGTTATTTTTGAAGTATCTTCAAACAGAACAAACACCCATTGACTGTGTCAACACATATAGCTGTGGGGTAATTTGCTCTTTACCAGATCCCCATCGGTTTCCCACAGGCTCGCACTTAGTAAGATCTACCTGGTTTCCATTCCCAGCCCCATCTTGCTGATGCTGAAGAATAATAACTTTTCAAAAGGGGGAAAATTCCAAATATCACCTATTTATTTATTTAGTCTTTTTAGGGCCACACCCTTGGCATATGGAAGTTCCCAGGCTAGGGGTCGAATCGGAGCTATATATAGCCTCTGGGCTACACCACAGCCGCGGCAATGCCAGAGCCGAGCCACATCTGCGACCTACGCCACAGCTCATGGCAATGCAGGATCCTTAACCCACTGAGCAGGGCCAGGGATGGAACCAGTGACCTCATGGAAACTAGTAGATTCGTTTCTGCTGATCCATGAAGGGAACTCCATCACATAGTAATTTAAACAATCATCATGTAAAGATAATCTTCCCTGTATTTTTTTTTCCGGCTACACCCAAGGCATGTGGAAGTTCCCAGGCCAGGGATTGAAACCCCACCATAGCAGTGACCTGAGCCAGTGCAGTGACAACATGGGATCCTTAACCCACTGTAGCACAAGAGAACTCCCATAGCCTGGGTGACCTTTAGGTAAGTATTAAAACTCTTCCCCTGTTGCTGTGGCTCTGGCGTAGGCCGGTGGCTACAGCTCCGATTGGACCCCTAGCCTGGGAACCTCCATGTGCTGAGGGTGCAGCCCTGAAAGGACAAAAAGACAAAAAACAAACAAACAAACAAACAAACTCTTCAACACTCAGCATTCACATGTGTAAAACAGAAATAATATTTGTTGCATAAGTTGTGGCCAAAATCAAATAAATGTGATTGCACAGTGAGCTCAACAAGTGGTGGATTTAATTTTTTCATTCTTTAAAGAGTGACCTTTTCTAGGTCACAAGACAACTCAGGGACATTGTTAGAAAGGGACCAGAATTTTGGAAACAACTATTGGTGATTTCTCTTTTACCATAATTCTAGAATAGATTATTGAAGGGAAGGTTTGTAAGAAGAAATGGAGTAACTACCAGAGACCAGTATTAGTCCAATACAAACAAGTTGGGCTAGATTAAGACAAATATTTTTTCCCCCAGTGGTACTATGAGATTTGTAGCCAGGGGGCATGCCAGAGGCATGAAAACAAACAAATAAACAAACAAAAACAAAAAAAACTTAGGTTGTTTTTGTCGATAAAATGGTCACAGGTGATTTAGCCTACAATCCAGTTAAGATTTATTTATATAGATTTTGAAAAAAATGTATCCAGAGAATGATTGATTTCAACCTTAAAGAAAATGTTTAGCCTTTACCTCTGGGTTCTCTCTTAAATAGTTTCATCAATGCCTTCAAGAAAGACGCGAGGAGTTCCTGACATGGCACAGCGGAAATGAATCCGACTAGGAACCATGAGGTTGCAGGTTCAATTCCTGGCCTTGCTCAGTGGGTTGAGGATCCAGCGCTGCCATGAGCTGTGGTGTAGGTGGCAGATGCAGCTTGGGTCTGGCGTTGCTGTGGCTATAGCTCTGATTAAACTCCTAGCCTGGGAGTCTCCATATGCCGAGGGTGCAGCCCTAAAAAGACAAAAGACAAAAAAAAAAAAAAAAAAAAAAAAAAAAAGAAAGAAAGAAAAAGAAAGACATGAGAATCACACAAGATCCAAGTTGAGAAAAAAAAAGCTAATATGTTGGATGAAAAAATCAGAAATCTTAGAGTTCCCATTATGGCACAGCGGGATCAGCAGGATCAACTGTGTCCTGTGAGAGCTGGGTTGAGGGTTTGATCCCCGGCCCGGCACAGTGGGTTAAGGATCTGGAGCTGCTGCACCTGTGGCTTGGGTCACGACTGTGGCTTGAATCTGATTCCTGGCCCAGGAAGTCCATATGTCATGGAAAGGCCAAAAAACAGGGAAAAAAAATCAGGAATGTTAATGATCCAACAGGATAGAATGATGAGCAGAAATTTAAAATGATATTTAATAGAAAAATAAAGACTTTTTCTTATGTCCTGAAAAACATGGGACTAAATTCCAGCTCCCTCACTTGTATAAGTCCTGTGATTTCACTGCTTTGAATCCGTTTCCTATCTCAGAAGTGCTGATAATAACTATTGCAGGAACTTGGGAGAAGCACATAATATAAATAGTCATCCAAAGAGGTTTAGTGGGAGTTCCCATTGTGGCACAGTAGCAACAAATCCAACTAGGAACTGTGAGGTTGGGGGGTTCGATCCCTGGCCTCGTTCAGTGGGTTAAGGATCTGGCATTGCTGTGGGCTGTGGTGTAGTTTGCAGACGCAGCTCCGATCCTGCGTTGCTGTGGCTGTGGTGCAGGCTGGCAGCTACAGCTCCAATTAGAGCTCCAATTACAGCTCCCTTAGCCCGGGAGCCTCCATTTTAGTGCGAGTGCAGCCCTAAAGAGCAAAAAACAAAACAAACAAACAAAAAGACCCTAGAGGTTCAGTGCAGATCCTGGCACATCTAGTTAATCAGGTCAGTAGGTATTGGTCTTAATTGTAGTAACGATACTAATATCAGTTGGTACTAGTATTAGTTGTAGTAATGATACTAATAGCAGAAATAGCAGAGAAAGCTTTAGGGGTTTTAATTGACTACAGTTTCAATATTAGCAAATAGTCTGATGAGGCTGATGATCTTATTTTGGTGAGTTGTAAGTAGTTCTAGAAGCTCCTTTTTCAAGACACATGGGCAACCTAGAATGCACTTCTGTAAGGGTGGCCAAATGGCAGAGAGTTGAGAAACCCAATCACATGAAAAGCAAATGACTTTGTGACATGCACTGAGTAAATTCCTTCTTAAAAACAAAACTACTTTATTGAAGAATGAGTGACAGACAAAATGGTATGCATATTTAATGTATAGAACATGATGAGTTTGGAGAGTAAATTCCTTTTAAATATATCACTTGCTCTAATCCTCTCTATAACTCATTAGGTAGGTGTGATTATTCCAGTTTTAAAGATAAGGAACTGGAAGTTCCTGTCATGGCACAGTGGGAACGAATCCGACTAAGATTGTGGTTCTATCCCTGGCCTCGCTCAGTGGGTTAAGGATCCAGCATTGCTGTGAGCTGTGGTGTAGGTCACAGACGAGGCTCAGATCCCGAGTTGTTGTGGCTCTGGAATAGGCCAGCGGCTACAGCTCCGATTGGACCCCTAGCCTAGGAACCTCCATACACTGTGGGTTTGGCCCTAAAAGCAAAAACAAACAAACAAAAGATGAGGAACTAAGGCTCAGAGAGGCTGAGTGATCACACATCCAGCAAGAGATGATGAAATATGGAACTGGAATATGGATGTAGAAAATGGATTACTTTTATTCATTATGGCTCCAAGAGCAAATTAATGTAGCTGAATAGGGTCAAAGAATTGACAGACAGTCAACAAAATAACTGACGTGTACTTTAAAAAAATATCAGTGTCCTAAAAGACAAAGATTGAGGAACCACTCTGGATTCACAGAGGTTTAAGAGATACCACAACTGGAGTTCCCTTCGTGGCTGAGTGGTTAAAGAAACCCGACTAGGAACTATGAGGATGTGGGTATGATCCCTGGCCTCGATCAGTGGGTTAAGGATCTGGTGTTGCCGTGAGCTGTGGTGTAGGTCACAGATGTGGCTCGGATCCCACGTTGCTGTGGATGTGGTGTAGGCTGGCACCTGTAGCTCCAATTGCACCCTCAGCCTGGGAACTTCCAAATCGGTTGGGCGTGGCTCTTAAAAAAAAAAAAAATAGAGATATGCCACGACTGAATGCAAAAAACCATTGGAGATTTTCCTTGGCATAAAGGCCATTATTGGGACAATTGGTGAAATCTGAATAAGGTCTTTAGATTAGATAAGAGTATTGTATCAATGTTAATTTCCTGATTTTGATCATTGTCCTGGGCTTATGTAAAAGAAAGTCCTTGTTCTTAGGAAATGCTCACTGAAACATTTGGCAGCAAAGGGAAATCCTATCTTCAAAGTACTCTCGAAAGGTTCAGAAAGACCACAAAAAGAGAGAGACTCGAGAAAAGGACAAAGCAAATCTTTTTGACCGGTGATAAAATGTTAACATTTGGATAATCTGGGTAAAGTATAAATGAGAATTATTTGCAATATTCTTGCAACTTCTCTGTAAGCCTGCAATTATGTCATAATTTCCATATGCCAAGAGTGTGACCCTAAAAATAAAGAAAAAGTTTCAAAGAATTAAAAAAAAAATCTAGGGCATTGAAAAAAGTAAAATCTGAGGAAACATTCTGTAGACAACTGATAACATAGGTCTGGAAGTCTCTAGGGATTATAAGAGGTGAGAAGATTTGAAAGTTACATGCTAGAGAAGATGAGAGTAATTGATTCATTCTTTTCATTCATTCAGAAAAATACTTTTCAGGGAGTTCCCGTCGTGGCTCAGCGGTTAACGAACCCGACTAGATCCATGAGGATACCAGTTTGATCCCTGGCCTTGCTCAGTGGGTTAAGGATCCTGCATTGCCATGAGCTGTGGTGTAGGGCTCAGATGTGGCTCAAATCCCGCATCGCTGTGGCTGTGGCTGTGGTCGGCAGCTACAGCTCTGATTTGACCCCGAGCCTGGGAACCTGTATATGCCGTGGGAGCAGCCCTAAAAAGACAAAAAAAAAAAGGAAAAATACTTTTCATCATTTGGGACTTAAAAAAAAAAAATAGAGTTTACCCACATCTTTATTTCCAAAGTGATAAAAAATAAATGTTCAAATAATTTAGCCTTCATGAAACACACAAAGTTCTATGTGTTTGGACATGAGAAAGGTATCTCAGGAAAAGAAAAGTTTAAAAAAGCCATTTTATACATATTGAGATATGAGCACACAAATTTCAGTTTTAAAAAATCTTTACTATTGTGCAGATGTGAGAGGCTCAATAAGTAACACCTTTCTTCCCAGGCATGGTCTTAACAAATACATTAGGGAGACAAACAGAGATTTAAAACGCCATCTTCAGGGAGTTCCCACTGTGGCTCAGTGGAAATGAATCTGACTAGCAACCATGAGGTTGCAGGTTCAATCCCTGGTCTCACTCAGTACGTTAAGGATCTGGCTTGCTGTGAGCTGTGGTGTAGGTCACAGATGCATCTCAGATCTGGCGTTGCTGCAGCTGTGGAGTAGACAGGCAGCTCTAGCTCTGATTAGACCCCTAGCCTGGGAACCTCCCTATGCTGCGGGTGCAGCCCTAAAAAAAAGCAAAAAAAAAGCCATCTTCCTTAGTAATGAATGTTATAATGGAGAACATAGTTGAATGTTAAGGTCATGAGCACTTAATCTCCCCCACTGTACCTTGTGACTTACCCTCTCGGTCCCAAGGTGATGGTTATGACTTGGAACCAGAGGAGCAGAGAACTGTCCCAGAAATAAAAAAAGTGGTTCCTTTGTAGAAAAAGAAAAAAAAAATAGAAAGAGGAAAAACTATACAAGCACAGTTCTGCAGGCTAAATGTGCCAATCAGAGAGTCAGGAGGTGGAAAGAGGCAGCAGCATTTGGGAAAACTCCTCCTCAGAGGAAACACATAGTATGGGGTGGGAAGGAGGTGGTAGGCTTACATTTATTTCCCAACAATACTTTCTGTGCTCCAAGGAGAGCGGTGAAAAACAAAACAAGACATGGGATTTATGACTGAACATGGAGGAGTGACTGTACCCAAGGGGTGAGAGAGAGAAGAACATTTAGACAGGACGTAGTGAGAGACAGAGGCTTAGAAATTCAAAACAGGGAGTTCCTGTCATGGCACAGAGGTTAACGAATCTGACTGGGAACCATGAGGTTGCAGGTTCAATCCCTGGCCTTGCTCAGTGGGTTAAGGATCTGGTGTTGCTGTGAGCTGTGGTGTAGGTTGCAGATGCGGCTCGGATCCCGTGTTGCTGTGGCTTTGGTGTAGGCTGGTGACTACTAGCCTGTGAACCTCCACATGCCGAGGGAGCGGCTCTAGAAAATGCAAAAAAACAAAAAAACAAACAAACAAAAAAAGAAATTCAAAAGAGGAGGTGCAATGTGAATCTGGAGACAAAGGTTTCAATTTGGGGATTCGGGTAGAATCCCCATTGCAAGGGGGCAAATGAGGGGGAAGGAGGTTTGCTTTCTTGTTTTTGTTTTGTTTTGTTCTTCTTTGTCTTTTCCTCAAAGGTGGGTACTTTGTCTTGGGCCCTCTGCATTTCTCACTCCTCACTTTTCCCAGATTGTCTGCTCACCCGTGGATGTCAATCTAAGGGAAAGAAAGAGTATGCGTATGATGGGGTTAACCTTCAAAAGGAGAAACGCTCCTTTTAAGATCAGGGGAAAAAAAGATATTAAGATACAGAGATGGAAAAGGACTTGTTTTTCTGTGTAAAATGGAAAAAAAAGGGCTAATTAGTTATTAGCAGAACATTTTTTTCTGCTCTACGCTGAATGTTTTCCCCCCAAATTCAAATGTTGAACCCTGCTGGTATTTGGAAGTAGGGGACTTTAGGTCACGAGGGTGGAGCCCTCTTGAGTGGGATTAGTGCCCTTATAAAATAGTCCCTGGAGTTCCTGCTGTGGTTCAGCGGTAATGAACCTGACTAGTATCCACGAGAACTTGGGTTTGATCCCTGGCCTCACTCAGTGGGTTAAGGATCCGGCGTTGCCGTGAGCTGTGGTATAGGTCACAAAAACAGCTCAGATCCCATGTTGCTGTGGCTGTGGCATAGGCTGGCAGCTACAGCTCCAATTCGACCCCTAGCCTAGGAACTTCCATGTGCCCAAGGTGCAGCTCTAAAAAGACAAAAAAAAAAAAAAAAAAAAGAAAAGAAAAAAAAGAGAGAGAGAGAGAGAAAGACCCTCCAGAGTTGGCCTTTTGGCCCTCACCAAACATCGAATCTGCTGGCACCTTTAACCTTGGACTTCTAGCCTCCAGAATTGAGAAATAAATTTCTGGTATTTACAAGCCATCCAGCCTGATATTTTGTTAGAATAGCCCAAATGGACTGACATTTTCTGACAAAAATTCAATTAAAAAGAAATCAGGAAGCAAATACCATTTCTTTTTTTCCTTACTTTCTTCCTATCATTCAACAAAATTTTGAGGGGCAATTTTTCTGTGTCAGCCTCTGTGCTAGGTGCTGGGGATGTAGCAGTGTCAGGTAAGATTGTCTGCCTTCCTGGAAGGTATATTCTATTTGGGAGGAAGAGGCAATGAGCAAACAAGAAAATAAATAAGAATTTCATATATTTCTCTAAAGAAAATAATACAAAGGGAATGCAGCATGTGTGCGGGGAGGGCAGAATGTGTGAGGAGGAAAAGGCTGAACCCTAAATTATGTATCTATATACTGAATAAGTTATAAAATCCAGATTTTTTTTTTTTAGGGCTGCATCCTTGGCATATGGAAGTTTCCAGGCTAGGGGCTGAATCAGAGCTATAGCTGCAGGCCTCTGTCACAGTCACAGCAACATGGGATCCGAGCTGTGTCTGTGATCTACACCACAGCTCATGGAAATGCTGGCTCCTTAACCCACTGAGTGAGGCCATGGATAATAGTTGGGTTCATTACCACTGAGCTATGACAGGAACTCCTAAAATCCAGGTATTTAAAAAATATTCAAGAGTATCTGGCGTTCCCGTTGTGGCACAGCAGAAACAAATCCGACTAGGAACCATGAGATTGCGGGTTCAGTCCCTGGCCTTGCTCAGTGGATTAAGGATCCGGCATTGCCATGAGCTGTGGTGTAGGTCACGGATGTGGCTCGGATCCCGCATTGCTGTGGCTCTGGCATAGGCCAGCAGCAACAGCTCCGATTAGACCCCTAGCCTGGGAACCTCCATATGCCATGGGCACGGCCCTAAAAGGACAAAAGACAAAAACAACAACAACAAAAAACCCCCAACAAAAATGAACAAACAAAAAAGAGAGTATCTGGAGTTCCCTGGTGGCTTGACAGGTTAAGGATCCAGTGTTATCACTTTTGTGGCTTGGGTTGCTGCTGGGGTGCTGGTTCCATCTTTGACCCCAGAACTTTCCCATGCCATGGGTGCGGTCAAAAAGAAAAAAAAGACTATTTAGGAGGCTAAAGAAATTTTTTTTTTTTTTTTTTTGGTCTTTTTGCCATTTCTTGGGCCGCTCCTGCGGCATATGGAGGTTCCCAGGCTAGGGGTCGAATCGGAGCTGAGCTGCCAGCCTACGCCAGAGCCACAGCAACGTGGGATCCCAGCCGCGTCTGCGACCTACACCACAGCTCACGGCAACGCCGGATCCTTAACCCACTGAGCAAGGCCAGGGGTCGAACCCGCAACCTCATGGTTCCTAGTTGGATTAGTTAACCACTGCTCCACGACGGGAACTCCGAGGAGGCCAAAGAAATATTATCAACATTTTGCATACTGCTGCCAGAACCGTTGGCTCCTGATTCTATAAAACAGAAACAAATATCATTTGAGAAGAAAAGCATCAAACTCAATTCACCTGTCCACCTGAAGATTTGCTAGAACAATTACTTGCTAAATTTTATTTCATCTTTATTGAAGCAAGAGGGGAAGAAACTGTGACTGAAGGTCCCACGCACACAAACAAATTGTGATGTACTCAGCCATAAAATTCATTTTGATCAGTTGGACGGACACACCAGTTAATTCTACAGTTAATGAATATACATACATATTTGCATGGAGTCAGTGCCACACAAGACATGGCTGTTGTCTCTGCTTGTGCAGAAATTCATTGACTCAGCATCCTATATTGAATCCTTTTTGTGTGCAGGGTATCATTCTAAGCTCTGAGGACACCAGCAGAGTATATGCTCTCCTGAAGTCCTTTGTCCTCCTAAAGTTTGCCCTAGTGGCCATCGTGTTTTATCCTTTACTCACCAAAGGTAACAGGAATTAGATAAATGTTTTTCTTATCTGTTCTGTGTCCCTAAGGTCACAGCTTTGTTCTAGTTCCTAGTGGGCGTATTTTCAATAGATATTTTTAATCAATGTATTAATTAATTACTGTATTTATTTTTTGCCTTTTGTCTTTTAGGGCTGCCCTCTCGGCCTATGGAGGTTCCCAGGCTAGGGATCAAATTGGAGCTGTAGCCGAAGGCCTACACCACAGCCACAACCCCAGCAACGAGGGATCTGAACCACATCTGCGACCTACACCACAGCTCATGGCAACACCAGATCCTTAACCCACTGAGCGAGACCAGGGATTGATCCCGAGTCCTCATGGATGCTAGTTGGGTTTGCTAACGGCTGAGCCATAAGGGGAACTCCTCAATAGATATTTTTAGAAGATACCAGAAGAAAATAAAAGTGAGGTAACATTTGATAGAATAGGTAGTATATTCCTGGAACTGTGCTAGTAACCAGTAATGATAATGATCCAATCATGCTAATAATAGTAAATCAAGAAGGTCCTACCGAAAATAAATGGAAGGAACTGAAAGTAAAAGAGGCAGATATATGACTCTGATTGCAGTATTAGATACAAGTGAGCAGAGGAATGAGAGCAAAATCAGCAGCAGTTTAGAATGTCTACACATATTTTAGAGCATAGTTTTTAATGTTAGTGATATTTCTGCTACGTAACATTAACAACTTGCTTAACAAAGCAGTAACAGAAGGCCCTCGGGGAGTTACATATGCTATGGACTTTGAAGGTTTAGGGGACAGGCATTTAATTTTGGATTCTCAATATATGTTTTAATTGTTCTATGGTTATTAAAGGGAGGATAAAGCATGAGTAGATACAGAAAAAATATATATTCAATAAATACCCGCTACAAAGTATCAGATCAAAGAACACACAAAAATAGGTGCATTATTCTGATTCAGGTCCACTATTCTGATTCAATTTACTTATTAAAGGAAATGAAAACTTTTCAAAAAAAAAAAAAAGAAAGAAAGAAAGGCTCAGTGGGAGAGGGAGCGGCGTGAAGGTGGAAGTGGGGGAGAAAGGAAGTCTTAACAAACATATGGCCAAGGAGAATTTCATAGTCCTTTCCTGAAAATGACGTCATTGGAAATATGCACCAGTAGTAGAAATAAATTCTATTACATGAAGACAATGTTCATTAGGCGATGAAAGTGACTTTCGCATTTCAATTGTATTGAAATGACTTAGGTAAGGCATGAGGTACAATCTTTGAAAGAGGGATGTTAAAACGTTAGAAGTCTGAACAATGCCTTCACAATCACAGGGCAGAAGCGATGCTGGAAACACATGAAATGCAACTTGTGTCGCTGGCATGAGGCGCGAAGGTATTGCGGCACCTGAGGATAAAGCAATCCCCAGAGTGCCACAACAATCACCAGTTACTGGATTAGAGCAGAGATGTGCACCTAGAAGGCAGGTTCTGAGGCTCCCAGACAGCACAGGACCAGAGGGTAACTAGAAAGTAAATCACACAGGTATAGATAACGTGTTAAAGGCAGAGGTGGGGTCAGCACTGTTAACCTAAAACTTGCAAAATCCGAGTCTGGAGGGCAATGCCCATTCTAGTATTGTCTAGGGCAGTGGCATTAAGGCTGTTTTTTAAAGCACTGCACTACACTTTATATCATGATCTAAGTTCTCGCTTAGTGTGGAGTGGAGTGGAAGTCCTGCATCCCAAGGTCGCCCAGGGAGGAGGCGGATACAGTATTCTAGGCAGAAGAAGCAGCACCTACTGAAGATCCTGAGGGGAGGAAGAGCTGGGAAAATTAAGGCCACTGAGCAATGTAATGGGTAGTTCAAAAGGAGCTTGAAAAAAAAGCAGGGTTGCTCGGAGTTCCCCTTGTGGCACAGTGGTTAACGAATCCGACTAGGAACCATGAGGTTGTGGGTTCAATCCCTGGCCTTGTTCAGAGGGTTAAGGATCCGGCGTTGCCTTGAGCTGTGGTGTAGGTTGCAGATGCGGCTCGGATCCCGCGTTGCTGTGGTTGTGGTGTAAGCCGGCGGCTACAGCTCCAATTTGACCCCTAGCCTGGGAACCTCCATATGCCCCGGGAGTGGCCCAAGAAATCGCAAAGAGACAAAAAAAAAAAAAAAAAAAAAAAGAAAGAAAAAAAGGCAGGGTTGGGCACTGTGAGCTTGGGCGTGGTGTGCAGAGCCAGCTGTTGAGTCGGTGCCCAGCATGGGCCTCTCTGTTTAATGCGGGCTACTGTGAGAGTTTTTATTAAATCTCACCGGGGAAATCTGGCTCCCACCAAATCTGGGCCTTTTCTCCTGGGAGCTAGTTGTTCAACATTTATGAGCACACCTCTGTATACTGTAATGGACACTTAAAAATTGTTTTTGGGTCCCGTCGTGGCGCAGTGGTTAACGGATCCGACTAGGAACTATGAGCTTGCGGGTTCGATCCCTCCCCTTGCTCATTTGGTTATGGATCCAGCATTGCCATGAGCTGTGGTGTGGGTCGCAGATGTCGCTCGGATCCCGAGTTGCTGTGGCTCTGGCGTAGGCCAGTGGCTACAGCTCCAATTTGACCCCTAGCCTGGGAACCTCCATATGCCGCGGGAGCGGCCCAAGAAATGGCAAAAAGACAAAAAAAAAAAAAATTGTTTTTGGCTGCAATTTAAAAAAAAATTGCCAAAGATCTGGTGGAAGTTTCAAGAACCAACATGCTAATTATAGGGTGATATAGTAAAATTATACTAATAGTGTAAAAAATAATAAAGAGGTTTCACAGATGTTTATGTCATGACAGTTTTTCTCCCCTGCTTCATGCCTGGCTTTACCTTGGAAGGAAACTATAATGATAAATTAACTAAAAATTGTTCAATGCATTTTCCTAAAATGGCAAAGCTGTTACTCAAATTTTTGGATCAACTTCTAACATTTCTTCTCGTTTATTGGGCTTATGGTTTGGTTATTTAAAGGAAGAAATTGCAATGAAAAATTTTTTTCTGTTCTTAATCCATTTATTCCACATGCCAGGGCATTTTAGAAAAACTAAAGAAAAATTGTACTTTTATTATATCATTCTGTTTCAAACTATTATTAGTTTTATGACGCTATCAGCAATAAAGGACGTAACTACTGTATTTTATGCTGTGGAATTAAGTATGTTAAATCTTTAAAGCATAAAAAACCTCGGAGTTCCTGTCGTGGCACAGTGGTTAACGAATCCGACTAGGAACCATGAGGTTGCGGGTTCCGTCCCTGCCCTTGCTCAGTGGGTTAACGATCCGGTGTTGCTGTGAGCTGTGGAGTAGGTTGCAGACGCGGCTCGGATCCCGTGTTGCTGTGGCTCTGGCATAGCCTGGCGGCTACAGCTCTGATTCAACTCCTAGCCTGGGAACCTCCATATGCCAAGAGAGTGGCCCCAGAAATGGCAAAAAGAAAAAAAAAAAAAAAAAAAAAAGCCTAAAAAACCTTTCTGCTAGTAAGTGAGTGATACATAAGCATTTCTGTTATTAGGAGAAAAGAGAAGAACTATTTTATAGCGCATCCGGGTTAGGAGGACATTTTTGTTCTGTTCCACTCCATTCTGTTTGGAGGCAATATGTTAGATTCTAAACTGCTTGATACAGTTGAGAGCATGTATCATTGGTCAGAGAATTGAATATATTAGGTAGTGTTAGCTTTTTGAACTAGAAAGTGCCGAATTATAAAATAAGAGAAAAACCAGCAAAGAAGAAATAATGTGTCAAAAGGTAGTTTAATTTAAAAGAAATTGAGATCTATACTCAATATTGCAAGGGAAAAGAATCTGAAAAAGAATATATATATGTATATAGAATTGAACCACTTTGCTATACATTTGAGACTAATACAACACTGTAAATCAACTATACTTCAAATTAAAAAATAAATTTATGAAGATTTTTTGAAGCTATAGGTACTCTGAATATAAAGGAAATGCAGCATACCTCTAGCACAAGAACTAAAAGAATTGGCTTCTATAGTTTGGGAGTAATAAAATATGTTTTTACCCTTCTATTTAGAAGCATTTATCTTGATAATGCCAGCACAAAAGTCTTTAAGTTAAGGTAATTCTTAACTTCTCATCCGGGAAGGTGGCAAGTTAAATGCCTTTTGGCAACTATTGCAGACAAATATTAGAGTTATGATCAATATAGCCAATAATTTTCAAATTTGACAATGATGTACAATTTTATGACTAAAATTGCCATATTTCATGAAATGAAAAATAAAATTATTCTCTACTTCACATAAAGAAAAATATTTTACATGGATTTAGGAAAGAGTAAGGCTATCTGGTCATTAAAATTTTTAAATTATATGTATTGGAACATGATATCTTTTCAGCTTACCTCAATTGCAATTTGTTCTATTTTCTAAGTTCTTCTCCTGTAATTACCTTGTGTAAACTGTAGATTAAAACTCTAAATAAAAAAATTGCAGTGTTAGAAAAAAGGAAAAAGGGTTCTACATGCCTTGTGCCTCTGTGGAGAATGGTTTGGAGAGAGGCATGAGTAGATTTAGGGAGATGGTTAGGAGACTACTAACGTAAACCTAGGGAAGAAGACATGAGGGTTTGAATTAAGGTGGTGATAGAAATTCACAATCAGAAATGACATACAAAGTATCAAATCAAAGAAGTTAAAAAAAAGTCTGAAATCACTGTTGGATATATGCGTAGGAACTCCTGATATCCCCCCCACCCCCGATTTAAAAAAAAACCCACTTATTTCATAGCTCTGTCTACTGAAAAAGCCTAGAAATATTGAGGGCTTAGGAGTTCCCTGGTGACCTAACAGTTAAGTATCTGGCATTTTCACTGCTGTGGCTCGGGTCACTACTGTGGCACAGGTTCAGTCCCTGGCCTGGGAACTTCCTCATGCCAAGAGCGGGGCAAAAAGAAAAAAAAAAAAAGGAAGAGAGAGAGGTGAGAGAGGGAGAGGGCCTAGAAACAATTGACCTTCCCAATGCCCAGAATGATTCCTTCTTTGTGGTGTCATTAAGCTTGGTCTATTTCTTGTTTTGTCCATAGACTGGAAGCGAGACACGAAGATTTAAGTTGATTCAGGTTAATTTTTTTTGGGGGGGGCAAGGAACCTGCATAGATGTTGTTTTATACTTTATAATACATCACATCAAGAGGCACATAAATCAACATAATCTATAAGGTCGGCTGGAGAATTTAGGTGGTTATGTCCTGATAAACGTTCCTTGATATCCTTCACCTAATTGCTTTAGCATACATTGATGACTGATGCCTGAATCACTTCATCATGTGCTACTAAATGGTGATTTTTCTTCCTTTTAAACATCTTTATTGAGGTGTAACTGACATACAATAAACTGCACATTTAAAAAATACAGAATCTGTTCAACATTTTATGCATATACACCCACGAAACCAACACCATAATCAAATCAGTGAACATACCCATCACTCGAAGATTTGTTCTGCCTTTTTATATATTGGAAAATTTCTTTTCTTTTTTCTTTTCTTTTTCTTTTTTTTTTCTTTTTAGGCTACACCCGAGGCATATGGAGGTTCCCAGGCTAGGAGTCAAATCAGAGCTACAGCTGCCAGCTTATGCCACAGCCACAGCCACACCAGATCTGAGCTGCATCGTGACCTACACCATCACGGCAATGCCTGATCCTTAACCCACTGAGTGAGGCCAGGGATCGAATCCGCAACCTCATGGTTCCTAGTCGGATTCGTTTCCGCTGTGCCACGATGGGAACTCCTGGAACATTTCATAATCAAAAGTTTTTACAAAAAGGAAACTATGAGGCAGATCAATCGGGCGTAGTAATTGAAGCTGGGGTTAGTGAGAAAAAGGTCTAGGAATGATTTGTAGGTTTGTAATACTAGCCACTAAATAGCTGCTGATATGAGCCATTTATTGAAATTGGGAACACTGGAGAAGAAAGCTGGTGAATTCAGTGTTGTATATGTTACGTTTGAGGTCACAATGGGACATTCAGTAGAGATGTCAAGAAGGCAGGTGTTACGTTAAAGGACTCCAGCTTGGATTAGAGATAACGACTTGGGAATACTGGCATTTGGTAAGTGAAGCCAGGGAGCAGAAATGATCAAGAGTACATTCAGAATGGAAAGACTTCAGGAGGAAAAGAAACTCTGAAAATTCTAATGTCTTATGATCAACTAGAAGAGGAGCAAGGGGGAAAATGATGAGTGTACAGTAACACAGAAGCCAAGGAAAAATAGGGCGGGAGTTCCCGTCGTGGTGCAGTGGTTAACGAATCCGACTAGGAACCATGAGGTTGTGGGTTCGATCCCTGGCCTTGCTCAGTGGGTTAAGGATCTGGTGTTGCCGTGAGCTGTGGTGTAGGTTGCAGACATGGCTCAGATCCTGTGTTGCTGTGGCTCTGGTGTAGGCAGGTGGCTACAGCTCTGATTCAACCCCTAGCCTGGGAATCTCCATATGCCGAGGGAGTGGCCCAAGACATGGCAAAAAGACAAAAAAAAAAAAAAAAAAAAGAAAAATAGGGCAAGAGTGCTTATGCCGGGAAGTATATTCTGTGTAATAGTTTTACTTTTCACTCGCAACTGATACTTTATGATTTATACACCATATAAATCATGAAGTTTGGGCATATTCCTGAAAGATATTTCATCTTTAGTTCATTAATAGAATTACATGTCTGAGTCTGCAAGGCTGTGGATTGGACCATGGACTCTGTAAATCAACCCCAGGTAAACAATACCTTGGAGGAATTTTTTTTTTTTTTTTTTTTTTTTTTTAAGGGCTGCACCTGTGGCATGTAGACATTCCCAGACCAGGGGTTCTAATTGTGGAATCTGAGCCACGTCTGTATTCTAAACCACTACATCATGGCAATGCTAAGGCCAGGTATCAAATCTGCATCCTCATGGATACTAGTCGGATAATTAACCTGCTGAGACACAATGCGAACTCCCCTTCGGAGGAATCTTGATAGCTTGGTAGGATGTCTTTCTTTGAAGCATTTACAGTACTATTTACTTTTTAAAATAAGACTTTAAAACTCTTTTCTTTAGCATATCATTAGCCTCTGAGGATCTTAAAATAAAAGGGACTTTGGCTCATTAATAGGAACTTTGACTTCCCCTAAAGGTGGGAATCTTGCCTAAAACTTCCTGATGGTTATCCAACCACTGCTTGATAGGGGTGAGAGAAAGGGGAATCATTTAATGGGGACAGAGTACCAGAGGAAAACGTTTGAGAGACTGGTTGTACAACAACGTGAATACACTCAACATAATGGACTCTACCCTTAAAAATGAGTAGGTGGTAAATTTTATGTTAGGTGGTTTTTTTTACTGCAACTGCAAAAAAAAAAAAAATGTAGAAAAAGAAAAAGTGAAAGTCTGGTAATTTAGAGAGAAGGCAAGGTTGTAGTCATATTAAGAAACAAGCTAGTGGAGTTCCCGTCGTGGCTCAGTGGTTAATGAATCCGACTAGGAACCCTGAGGTTGTGGGTTTGATCCTTGGCCTTGCTCAGTGGGTTAAGGATCCGGCTTTGCCGTGAGCTGTGGTGTAGGCTGCAGACGAGGCTCAGATCCCTTTGTGTTGCTGTGACCCTGGCGTAGGCAGGTGGCTACAGCTCCGATTCAACCCCTAGCCTGGGAACCTCCATATACAGCTGGAGTGGCCGTAGAAAAGGCAGAAAGACAAAAAAAAAGAAAAAAAGAAAAAGAAAAAAAAAAAAGAAACAAGCTAGAATAGGAGTTCTCTTGCGGTACAGTGGGTTAAGGATCCCATATTGTTACTGCAGTGGCTTGGGTTGGGTTTGATCCTTGATCCAGGAAATTCCACATACCATAGGCACAGCCAAAACAAATAAAAACAACCCCCAAAAACAAAAAGAGAAACAAAGAATAAGCTAGAATAGATTCTATGATGTTAAAAAATCCTAATTTATAATATATATAAAAAGTTACATCATTGTATCTCATCTCTGCCCAAATTCATCAAATAAACATTTACATCTTAAATTCAAGACAGAGTGCTTAATATTTGAAGACCAAAAAATGCATAAGAAAAAATTCTTGCCTTCAAAGAAGCAATTATATGGTAAGGAGAAGTAGAGATAAAAGCACAGACGACATAATACAGATTATTATGGTAGACCAGATAGAACTTTCTGGAAGGAGTGGCATCTGAATTAGAAATTCACAAAGCTTTTATATCATAATCTAACTCTGAGGTTTATTAATGGTAAGACATGATAGAAAGAACTTTTTTTTTTAAAAGAGTAATTCATATCTAGAAATGAAAGAAAGAGGGAAAAAAATAGGGATTTGGAGGAAGTCTTCCTCATTTCTTTACCACTGTATTTTCTTTCTTCTTTCCTTCCTTCCTTTCTTTTTTTTCCTTTCTCTTTCTTTCTTTCTTTCTGTCTCTCTCTCTCTTTCTTTCTTTCTTTCTTTCTTTCCCTTCCTTCCTTCCTTCCTTCTCTTCCTTCCTTCCTTCTTTGTCTTTCCTAGGGCTGCACCAATGGCAATATAGAGGCTCCCAGGCTAGGGGTCTAATCAGAGCTGTAGTTGCTGGCCTACACCACAGCCATAGCAACGTGGTATCCGAGTGTATCTGCAACCTACACTGCAGCTTACGGCAATGCCGGATCCTTAACCCACTGAGTGAGGCCAGGGAATGAACCAGCATCCTCATGGATACTAGCCAGATTCTTTATCACTGAGCCACAGTGGGAACTCCCAACACTGTATTTTCTATTTAAAATTAGGTTAAATATTTCTGTGCTTTTGTCCACACCATTACTTTAACTTGGATAATCGGTATTCCTTTATATTAAAATATATACATATAACAAAGGGGGTTAACTGAACTAGATTATAAAATGCTTTTAGATTAATAACTAGAGTTGAAAATAAGACATTTTAGCATCTTAGAAGAAAACAAATTATGTATGTTAGTTTTTTTTTTTTTTGGTCTTTTTAGGGCCGTACCTGCGGCACATGGAGGTTCCCAGGCTAGGGGTCCAACTGGAGCTAAGCCGCCGGCCTATGCCACAGCCACAGCAACTCTGGATCCAAGCCAAGACTGTGGCCTATACCACAGCTCATGGCATCGCCGGATCCTTAACCCACTGAGCAAGCCCAGGGATCGAACCCGCAACCTCATGGTTCCTAGTTGGATTCGCTAACCACTGAGCCACGACAGGAGCTCCTGTAAGTTTAGCTTTAATGAATAAGGGTATCTGAATTTAAAATGCATGCCTGAGAAAGGCCATTTTCACAAACCTGTGTTGCAGAAAGTCATATATTAGATGTATTCAAATGAAATAAAAGGGAAGGATGATTAGAGTTTTTAGGCCAACAGTAGATTTATAAGTATATATTATTATCAAAGGCTTTTTCTGTTCTCTCGCACTCAGCTAACAGCTTACGACATTGTAAACTTCCAAAGAACACAGTGATCAGGAAGATTCTTTCATATCTACAATGATAACCATGGATATCATTGATATTGTTATATTGATTCTTCATTAGGAGGTGGGGGGGTGACCTTTCACCCCAAGGGACAGAGAGAGTTTTGATTGTCACAGCTGCGGGGAGGGGGTGTGCTACTGGCATCTAGAGCGCAGAGATGGGGATAAACATCCCACAAGGCAAAAAACTGCCCCCCACTCCCAGCCTGAATTCAAGAATTATCCAGCCTCTATGTCAACAGTGGTTGAGACCATACTACATAAAAAAACATATTCTTTTCCATTTCTTTTTTTCCTTGCACCTCTCGTCTTTTGAGTAACTCTTGAAGGAGAAATGGAGCATATTTTATGACAAGAAAAAGAGAAAATACGACTGAGTTTTTCTTACTGACTAAGAATTTGGTCCATGCTGCATCTGAAGCAGCATTGTTTTGACCAACGTCAAGAGTCTTTTGACAAGACACTTTCCACCAAATTTTTACTTGACCAATGGAATAACAGACTTTGTACCAGATTTTATTGATTAATTAAAATATGAAATATAAGAAAAAACAGAGCCTGAAGAAAGAATCAGCAACTTATATCCATTTACATCATATCTGACCACCATTACTGGGCATTGGAAGTGCTTTCTCGTAGACTTCACAAATGATTATTAATTTAAAAACTGAAAGGTGTCTTGGTATTTGTGTTATGACATTTAAACTCAAAATTTATACAGTTAGAGAAATACCAATAATAACAACTAACCAAAATATAAGCCACACATTTAAAATGCCTTGGAGAATTATGAAAGCTCCAAAATGTAAATCACAGAGTATACAGTATTTATTTTATAACAAAATAGATAAAACCAAATATATTTTTATTATGATGATAAAATTTGTCAATTTAACATTCAGGTAAAATAAAATTTTAAGTTAGCTATTCAAAAATTGCCAAAGACATGATTGAGATAAACTTTCTGTTCATCAGAAAAAGAACTTCAGGAATGAATAAAGATACAGCAAATCTGTCCAAAACACTAGGTCTTCATCTTTTGTGTCTTAGACCACTCAGGAGCTTCTTTTTTGGTCTGTTAAAAAAAATAATAATATAAAATAAAATAAAGAAAAAGAAAAGAAAAAATTAAGTAAAATGCTTATAAAGGAAGACAAGAGAAGCAATTCAGAGAACTAAGTATCTATATACATTGGGCCTTTTCATGTAAAATTATAGTAAATAATTGCTTTTTGTAATTCAGAAGTATACTTAAAGGCAGAGATTTTGTCTTTTGTCTCCTGTCTGGTATGTCTACAGAAAAAATACACAGCTGCGTTTTCTAGCTTAAAGCCTTTATATTTAATATATTCTACAGATATGGGTATTTTATGAACTGATTCTACTTTCAAAGAAAATTATTAGAAAAATCAAGGATACAGCTTCTCTTTAGTTGTCTTAGCTATCTAGAGATAGATAGCCCATTCACTCAATAGATAATTTAGTAAAGAATTTCTAGATGCAAATCATTGTGCTTCAGGCATTCTGAATCGCTGTTTACCAGAGTACTTCTTGGGTGTACTGCTCAATCATTTCAGTCCCAAAGAGCCTGGGTATACGGAGTTGTAACAGAAAAGCAGGGGAGGTGGGTTATTATAGAATAAAGCACTCGGAATTCTCTATATAAGGTACTGATTCCAATCAAAACATCTTCATTTATATAATACATCAAATTTGCATCACTCCTTTCCCACTTCCATCTTCTTGAAACTGTGAAGAACCACATCCTTACATATATGCACATGCATGTACACTGGCATATAGATAAGTATAATAACATACACGCTTATAATTTTTATATGCTATAGCTGATGCAGAAAATATTAGGAGTGTCGTCAGTGATCAGCTCCTCTTGATCTCAGCGATGCCCTCGTCCAGCTTCGATCACCACCAAATAACACAGTAGACCCCCCATCCCTCCTCCAACCCTACCTGTATACCATAGGTCTAACTTGAGCTACGAGTACTTTCACGTTATGGTCCCCAAAGGCAACGGAAGTTTCACTGTGTCAAAACGAACTCCCCGAATCCTGCATATCCTCTGTCTTGGTGAACGGTACCATACTTTGTTCAGCCATCTAAACCAAAAATGTTTGATTGCTTTTCATCTTAGATTTCTCCTTCTTTTCACTTGCTTCATCAGTTCTAAACAGTTCCCAACATTGGTTGACATAACTTTGAAACTCCTTATTCTACTTTGATCTTGACCCTAAAAAACTTACCTCGTCCCTCTCATCATTCCCGGCTTCATTCCTGCAAGTATTTCCTAAATCTGATGTGGCTTTCTCTTCTATTCCGTTCATCACCCGCAGTCCTTCCAAGCTTATCTCTCTAAAATGCAATCTGCATTAAAATACTTTCATAGTTTTTCTTTAATAGAAAGTCCAGAGTCCTCAGTATAAAGGTGAAAGAAGCTTCCAGGGTAAAATAAGGAAACCACAGGGAAAAGCCAAGCGCTATCTTCCAAGAGAATTCAAAGGTGACAGAGGTTAACCAAATCCAAAAGAAACCAAAGTACAAATCAGAATGCTAGTTTATCTGTCAGAGAAGGAGTAGGTTTCATTTTGAGAAACTGTGATCTACACTAGGTCACAGTGTAAACTGGTTAACTGGTTCCTTCCTTCCTTCCTTTCTTTCTCTCTCTCTTTTTCTTCCTTCCTTTCTTTCTTTGTCTTTTTTTGCCATTTCTTGGGCTGCTCCAGGGGCATATGGAGGTTCCCAGGCTAGGGGTCTAATGGGAGCTGTAGCCACCGGCCTACGCCAGAGCCACAGCAACGCGGGATCCGAGTGGTGTCTGCGACCTACACCACAGCTCATGGCAACGCCGGATCCTTAACCCACTGAGCAAGGCCAGGGATCGAACCTGCAACCTCATCCTTCCTAGTTGGATTCGTTAACCACTGCGCCACGATGGGAACTCCCTTTCTTTGTCTTTTTAGGGCCGCACCCTCGGCATGTGGAGATTCCCTGGCTAGAGGTCCCATCAGAGCAGTAGCTGCCGTCCTACACCACGGCCACAGCAACGTGGGATACGAGCCGCATCTGTGACCTACACTACAGGTCACGGCAACACCAGATCCTTAACCCACTGGGCAAGACCAGGGATCCAACCTGTGTCCTTATGGATACAAGTCAGGTTCGTTAACTGCTGAGCCACAACAGGAACTCCTAAACTGGTTTTCTTAACTGTGGATCGTGGACAAAAAGCGTGAACATAACTTTATAGACCAAGCTACAGGTCCTAAAGATTATAGCAAGAAATACAGAATTTGTACATTATGCATTTTCTCAATCAACTGATACTAAAAGTTTTTTGCTACTAGGTCTATATGGGGAGAAAGTAGAAACCCCCCTCTTTTTTTTTTTTTTTAAAATTAGGGCTGTGCCTGTGGCATATGGAAGTTCCTGGGTTAGGGGTCTAATTGGAGCTTCAGCTGAGGCCTACGCCACAGCCACAGCAACACCAGATCCAAGCTGTGTCTGCGATCTATGCTGCAGCTTCCTGCAACATTGGATCCTTAACCCACTGAATAAGGCAAGGGATCAAACCGCATCCACACTGAGACTATGTCGGGTTCTTAACCCCCTGAGTCACAATGGGAACTCCAAAAAGAACACTTTTGATATTCAAAACTCCTTTAGGAGTTCCCATTGTGGTGCAGCAAAAACAATCTGACTAGTATCCATGAAGATGTAGGTTCGATGCCTGGCCTTGCTCAGTGGGTTAAGGATCTGGCGTTGCCGTGACCTGTGGTGTAGGTCTCAGAAATGGCTTGGATCGGGGGTTGCAGTGGCTGTGGCTGAGGCGAAGGCTGGCAGCTGTAGCTCTAGTTTGACTCCTAGCCTGGGAACCTCCATGTGCAGCGGGTGTAGCCCTAAAAAGCATTAAAAAAAAAAAAAACAACAACAAAAAAACCCCAACAAACAAACAAAAATCCCCTCCTTTAATCTATGTCTCGTCCAATAAAGACCATCCTCCCTCCATCCCCTCCTCCCAATTCCTATTCTTCAGATGTGTTAATGAAGCAGCTTTGCCACAGTTGAGTGTACCTCTGTCCTGAGGAGTAAGCTGTTTTTCCATTTCATAAACTGACTTTTCAGTTCTTTGGTCATAACCATTTAAAATTAATTTCACAGCCTGCTCCCACTGGACGAATGTATGCTTCTTACTCCTAGGTTATTTGGGGGGAACTTCACTGTCACTGTCATGTTCAAACTATATTTAACTTAGAAGACAGGGCCCTTTAGGATCTGGTCCACACTTACTTCTCTAATCATGTCCATTGACACTCTACTGCATGAACTAAAGTATCTGTAGCTGAGGAGCTCCCACTGCAGCTCAGCAGAAAAGAATCTGACTAGTATCCATGAAGATGTAGGTTCGATCCCTGGCCTTGATCAGTGGGTTAAGGATTTGGTGTTGCCTTGAGCTGTGGTGTAGATCACAGACATGGCTCGGGTGTTGCCTTGAGCTGTGGTGTAGATCACAGACGTGGCTCGGGTCTGGTGTGGCTATGGCTGTGGCGTACGCCAGCGGCTACAGCTCTGATTTGACCCCTAGCCTGGGAACGTCCATATGCCACAGCTTTGGCCCTAAAAAGACAGGGAAAAAAAAATTATCTGTAGCTGAGACTAGTTTTATAGTAATTTATTAAACACCTACTATGTACCAGGTCTTTAGTTAGGTGGTACAGATATAAAAATGAATAAGACCCTATGCTGGTTGCCTAGATTACTTTTTTTACTTTAATTTCTCCTTTTTAATAACAGAACTCTGATTTTATTATGACAGTAATGGGCTCATCCAGTGAAAAAGTACATTTTATCATCCTCCTTTGCTGCCAGGTGTGGCCATGAGACTAAATTCTGACCCATGGAATATAAATAGAAGATCTTGGGTAGAACTTACATAAAAATGACTTTAGAAAAGGAGATGGTATTTTCCTTCATTTACTCTTGCTTTCTGCTTGGAATGCAGTTGTGATGGCTTAGCTACAGCAACCATATTGTGATGCTGAGGATGGAAACCACACACCAAGGATGGTTTGAAGAGAAAGGCTGAAGGAACCTAGTTATCTGATGACCTCAAAGCGCCACACACTAGTTCTGAAAAGCTTATCTCTAGGCTTTTATCTGAGAGACAGAACAATTTGCTTAAGTCACTGCACTAGCAGTGGAACACAATTCCTAGACCTCTACTCTTATCCTTAAGTAAGTTATGGTGTTTATTTTGTTGCATGTTGTATTTCCCCACAGGGAAGGTATCTGGCATGCAGTATGTACCCCATGAAATGCTTCCTTTGTTTTTCTTTTTGTAGCTGGAACACTATACAGAACAGTAGGTTAAAGCACAAGCTCTGGAATTAAAACAGGCTCCAGCCACTTATTTGTAAACGTGGGCAAGTTGATGACCTCTCAGTTACCTCACAGGTAATACGGGGAGAATAAAAAATAACTGGATATTCTGGGTACCCTCAGCCCTACTCTCCATCCTTTTCCACCCTGCTCTGCACCCCAGGTGCTGTCAGTGGTGTCTTCTGGTTTCTGATTATGTTTACCCAGTGGACTACACAACAGGTTTGCAGGTGGGAGGAGAAAGAAGTTGGGATATCTGTTCTGCAGCTCCTTCTCTGCCTGGCAGCGGTTTGGTAACAGCTGAATTCTTCAACAGAAGAACAAAGTTTCTGGAATAGCCACTGTGGCTCAGCGGGTTAACGAACCCATCTAGTATTCATGAGGATGCAGGTTCTATCCCTGGCTTTGCTCAGTGGGTTGAGGATCTGGTGTTGCCGTGAGCCACAGTGTAGGTCACAGATGAGGCTTGGATCCCTAGTTGCTGTGGATGTGGCATAGGATGGCAGCTGCAGCTCCGATTTGACCCGAAGCCTGGGAACGTCCATATGCTGCAGGTACAGCCCTAAAAAGCAGAAAAAAAAAAAAAAAAGAACGAAGTTTCCATAAGAAGGCGCCAACCCCTCTCCTTGTCCCTTGAGACCCAGGAGTGATTAAAGCTTTGCACGGTTACCAATCCTAAAATGTTCATTATCACCTGTTGGTTTCTACCTGTTTGTAAACAGTCCCTTCAGTAGGTGACATGTGTTCCCTAAAAGGATCTTGACTGATAAACAGTAACCCACAGCAGCGGGCTGTTGAGAGGATAAAATGAGACATGCATATGAAAGTACCCAGGCCTTAATACATGCTAACTAGGAAGAGCAGTTTCCACTTGATGTTCTCTCTGTCCACAGCACTCACTCCCATTTGTTTTTCAGGACTTAGCTGAAATGTCACCCCCTCTAGGAAGTCTGCTCTGTTTATAGCAGCTTCTTTGGTGTTCCTTTCAAGAACTTAAAGCCTTTAATGCTTAACTTATTTGTAATTATTTTAATTGTTGACTTGAATCAGCCACTCAATAAACTGTGCCTTCCTCTAGGGAAGTCATAATGTTCAATAAATGCTGGTCAAATGAATACATTTATTTCTATTGTCATTTTTGAATCTAAGTGCTTTAATATATCAACGAGAGTACTCAGTGGTTGATCCCTATATTATCCGCATTTTCAACAGTGAATACAATTGGATATTGGATGCTGAATATCCAACTAATATTTCTTAGCCTGAATCTCAGTTTGTAAATGTAAAACAGGTATCTTAGAACTTTTCCTGACTATACGATTCAAAATAAACTTTAATGACTACATGTAAAAATAAGTTTCAGGGGTAGTGTTGACATTTTATCGTAACTAATATGTGGAAGCACTTAATTTTCAAATGTTCTATGTAATCTCATTTTCCTTCTTGTCTCCAAGAGGCAAGTAGCCACAGCAATGAAGAGGCGTGTTTATAAAATAAGACATGGCTGCTCCTCCAGCTCCCTGACAGGCCTCCTTCCCTCCACTGCCAACTGGGCAGCACATATTATTCTGTCTTCCCTCCTTGTTTCCCCAGCAGGGTGTTTCTTATTCCCT
This sequence comes from Sus scrofa, assembly GCF_054392235.1. Lineage (NCBI taxonomy): Eukaryota > Metazoa > Chordata > Mammalia > Artiodactyla > Suidae > Sus > Sus scrofa. Next base: position 52,333,228 of record NC_139393.1, on the reverse strand, counting down.
CGATGTATCCCTACAGCGGCCTCTTGTTTCTCTACCACCACCTTAGCTACCTGCTTCATTTCTACCTGACTTGATATAAGAGTCTGTTGCCTCTTTCTCTCCATTCTTTTTTTTTTTTTTTTTTTCTTTTTGTCTTTCCAGGGCTGCATCCGTGGCATATGGAGGTTCCCAGGCTAGGGGGCGAATCGGAGCTACAGCTGCCGGACTACACCACAGCCACAGTGACTCGGCATCCGAAGTGTGTCTGCAACCTACACCAGAGCCCACAGCAACGCCAGATCCTTAACCCACTGAGCAAGGCCAGGGATTGAACCCCGAGTCCTCATGGATACTAATGGATACTAGTTGGGTTCGTTACTGCTGAGCCATGATAGGAACTCCTCTTTTCATTCTTCTAATTCATCTTTCAGTGCCGCTGTCCAAGTTGGAGAACACAAACCTGACCCATTTGGTACTTGCTTCCTATTTAGTGTTTTATCACAAGGTATTCTATGATACACAGTTTCCATGATTAGACTCCTGGGCACTCCAGGGCAGGAGCCCTGGGCCTGGAATAAGGCTTGAATAAATGAATACTTTCAAAGGAATGTACCGCAGACCAATTTCCTAAGAGGGATTCCCAAATGCTTTGAGATACAGCATGGAAGAACCTTGAGGATATTATGTTACGTGAAATAAGCCAGTCACAAAAAGACAAATATTATGCCACCTATTTGAGGTATCCAAAAGAGTCAAATTCGTAGAAATGGAAAAGGAGAGTGGTGGGTTGCCAGGGGCTATGGAGGTGGGGTGGGGGGAGCGGAGCTGTTGCTCAGTGAGTTTAAAGTTCCAGTTTTGCAAGATGAAAAAGTTCTGAGGCTCGGCCTCACAATAATATGCATACACTTAACACCACTAAAATGTATGCTTAAAAACATGTAAAAGGGTATATTGTATGTTTTTACTACCATAAAAACCCACCAAAACCAACCCAAGAGCTTTAAACAAAAGAATGTTTTGAAGAGGTTCCCTTATGGCTCAGTGGGTGAAGGGTCTGGCATTGACACAGTTGTGGCATGGGTTCATCCCTGGCCTGGGAACTTCCACATGCTGCAGGTGTGGCAAAAAAAAGGTTTTGGAAAAGAGCAACAATGTTGAAAAGTGCATTGTTTCTAATATGAGCTATTTGGACTTTGCTGTTGAAGGAAGTTACATTATTTTATTAGATATTTTGCACCCCATCTTATTAAATAGAAGAAAACAAAAATAGGAGTTCCCGCTGTGGCACATCGGAAATAAATCCGACTAGGAACCATGAGGTTGAGGGTTTGATCCCTGGCCTCGCTCAGTGGGTTAAGGATCTGGTGTTGCCGTGAGCTGTGGTGTAGGTTGCAGATGTGGCTTGGATCTGGTGTTGCTGTGGCTCTGGTGTAGGCTGGCAGCAACAGCTCTGATTGGACCCCAAGCCTGGGAACCTTCATATGCCGCAGGTGTGGCCCTAAAAGGACAAAAGACAAAAAATAAAAAAAAAAAATAATAATAGGACCTCATTTCTTATATATGTAATAGCAAAGCAAGTTTCCATCAGAATCTATTTTTATCTGCATACACTGCCATTTAAAATTTCCTTAATATTAAGATAATGATGAGTCCTAGCAAAATCCAGCTGCTCAAAAATGTTGAGCATTTGGTTTTACTTCTTTCAGGTCTTGCTTATATGTTACCTTCTCAGAGAAACTATCCCTCCCTATTTCTTACCCTTCTCCCTGTTTTACTTTTCTCCATTGCATTTATCATTTTTTCACTTGCTCCAAAATTTATTTTTTTGTCTTTTGGTTTAGAGTCTACCTCCATAAAAGAAGGAAAGCTTCATGGAAGCAGGGATTTTTAGATCCCTATTGCCCCTAACAGGGTGTGGCACAAAGCTGGTGCTCAGTGAACATTTCTGAATGAATGAATGAATGAATGATGTTCAGGCCTGCTATGACAGATGCCTCTCAGCTCTATTTAAGTCTGGACATAAAGTCTTTTTTTTTTTGTCTGTTTGCATTTTCTAGGGCCGCTCCTGCGGCATGTGGAGGTTCCCAGGCTAAGAGTCGAATCGGTGCCACAGCCACCGGCCTACGCCAGAGCCATAGCAATGTGGGATCCGAGCTGCGTCTGCAACCTATACCACAGCTCACGGCAACGCCAGATCCTTAACCCACTGAGCAAGGCCAGGGATCGAACCCACAACCTCATGGTTCCTAGTCGGATTTGTTAACCACTGCGCCATGATGAGAACTCCTAAGTCTGGACATAAAGCCTTATGAGAGCCTTTATTCAAGAGCTGCTCCTACACTATGTGAAAGAAAATGCCACTACAGTAATTCAATAACATGGCTTCAGCTAATCAGGCAACATCACCTTTATAAGCATAGTGAGCAGTATTTATTTATTTAGCCATGCCTGAGGCATATGGAAGCTCCCTAGCCAGGGATCAAACCTGTGCCACAGCAGTGATAACGCTGGATCCTTAACTCGCTGAGCAACCAGGGAACTCTCTGTGGGCAGTATTTATGATCCTAAGTAACAGTGTAGTTATTGAGTAGAAATAATAATGACTGGTAAGATATTAAAAAAGCATATTCTGCCATATGAATATGTGCAATCTTTCTATTGGTAAACTTTTTTTTTTTTTGTCTTTTTAGGGCCACACCCACGGCATATGGAAGTTCCCAGGCTAGGAGTTGAATCAGAGCTGCAGCTCCCGTGCTATGCCACAGCCACAGCCACAGCAACATGGGATCCATGCTACATCTGTGACCTATATCATAGCTCACAGCAACGCCGGATCCTTAACCCACTGAGCAAGGCCAGGGATTGAACCTGTGTCCTCATGGATACTAGTCCGTTTTGTTACCACTGAGCTACGATGGGAACTCCCCCTATTGGTAAACTTCTGGGCTCAGTCACATTACTGCCTGAAGTTCAGGTTATCTGTTAATTACATTAGGATAGTATATGTCAAGTGATTTCTCATTTACATCATTATCTATGCCTAAACACTACAAAAATTCAAACAAATTCCATGGAGATAATAGTGACTCTGGAAAGTTGATTTCTGCTTCTCCTGAAACATACATTCTTCCTTTCCAGATATTTTGTCAATTAGGTACTATCCATTAGTGACAACCCAAAGATCCAGACACTGGAAATTCCTAAACCTTACCAACTTCTGATTAGTATTGAGTAACTAGCATAAGATAGATCAGATTGGCAAACTATGGTCCATGTTCTGTTTCTGTATGGACTGCCTACTAAGAATGGACTTAACATTTTAAAAGAAAGGTAAATACAAATCGAATATGCAACAGTGAAGGTAGGTGCCTCGCAAATATTTATTCTTTTGCTCTTAAAAAAAAAAAATGCGCCCACACCTGATAGATGACTGTTAAACAAAGTAGGCACAAAAATTGAGATATACAATTAGCTGCTTTTTATTTAGGTCATTCTACTCTTACACCCATTTTTTTTTTTTTTTTTTTTTTTGTCTTTTTGCCTCTCGAGGGCCGCTCCCGCGGCATATGGAGGTTCCCAGGCTAGGGGTCCCATCGGAGCTGTAGCTGCCAGCCTACGCCAGAGCCACAGCAACGTGGGATCTGAGCCGCGTCTGCAGCCTACACCACAGCTCATGGCAACGCCGGATCCTTAACCCACTGAGCGGGGCCAAGGATCGAATCCGCAACCTCAGGGTTCCTAGACAGATTCGTTAACCACTGAGCCACGAGGGGAACTCCTCTTACACCTATTTAAACAGTAGTGTTTCTTTTATGTTACTCTCTTAAAGTTATTTACCCTTTCTACTCAAAAGACGGTGCTCTAGGTAACAAATTTTGTTATGCCTCTTCAGTTATTAACAGGGTTAATCTTTTAACTGAGGAAGGCTCTTATTTTCTGGCTATTTCACATTTCTTTTTCCAATTTAAAACTCTTACAGATTCCATGATATGAAACCCTTTGAATATTATATTTATTATATAATTTTTTTTTGGCCACACCCACAGCATGTGGACGTTCTGGGCCAGGGATCAAATCCATGTCACAGCAGCAATCCAAGCCATAGCAGTGACAACGTTGGATCCAGATCCTTAACCTGCTTCACCACCTGGAAAGTCCACACAGAGTAGACATGATATTAGATATACAAATTACTAAAAGTATTGGAACCACTGCTTTAATTTTTATGGGCTGGTTTAGGTTAATAACATTTGTAATTTTATAAAGAAACGGTATAGATTAATGAAAGCATCAAATTATTAGTGGTATTAACAGGCCCTGAAGTAAATCGTATTCCAGATTTAGGAAAGGCCTCGGAAGGGCTGTGGTAAAAACAAATGACAGGATTAACTGGAAATCTACCAGGAGTAATTTACTGTTACAATGTGATTTAGGAGATAAAAAACTGATAAGATAGGTACTTTTGTGTCATCCAGAAGCATCCAACTAAAACATTAATATATAACTTGGGGATTATAACATATTGAGAAAGAATGCTGACTGATAAATGCAGGCATAATAAGCCTGGCGGATTATTCCTGGAATCTAGAAAAAGAGCTAGAAATTAAGAATCTATTAGTGTTCAGCCAGTGCCACTTTTCTAAAGAGAAGAAATACTATGTCTAGTAGATATAATTACTTTGTTTTCCAAAAAAAAAAAAAAAAAGATATAAGCTAGGAATCAAAGAAATAAATATTTACGGGCTTTCACAGAAAGGGCCAAACTTAAATTTGCCTAGGATCACTGACCCAGCTTTCCTACCAAGTGGCAAAATGAGGAACTGGCCCACATCATTCAGTCCTCATGGCTCTACTTCCATGGCCACCAAAAAATTCCCGATTTCTAATTTCGCATACAGCTAAATTATATCAGGAAGAGGCTGCAATTAGTATTGCTGAGACTTGAAATGGAAAAAATATTTTTAAAAATGTAAATGTACATGGCTAGCTATCTTGAGGTCTGAGCATATTCTGGTGAGATAAATCTAGATTCGACGTTAAAAAGTGAGAGCAGAGGAGTTCTCTGGCAGCCTAGAGGTTACGAATCTGGCATTGCCAATGCAGTGGCTCAGCTCACTGCCGAGGCACTGGGTTCGATCTCTGGCCCAGGAATTTCCATGTGCCATGTGTTTCCCCCCAGCCCCCAAAAAGGTGAAATCAGAGCTTCCAAACAAATGGGACAAGAGTGTTAGAGGTACAATGAGCAGATGGTCCCCTCAGGCCCCAGAGATGGCTGGAGCCCCTTTCATCTACCCACAGCATTCATTTACCCTGGCGTGCCATACAAATATTATACTTTCCTATGTGTGTTATGATATGAAAAATGTGGGTGGCAGAGAGTTGACACGACTCTGTGGTAATGCTACCCCAGGCGGCATCCTGTGTCACTTAATACATCCAATGGATTGTACTCATTAAGTATATCATAAATAATGGCTAAATTCCATCTTGATGCAATTATAAACTCTTCCTTATGAATAATGAGAAAAATATTTTTATAACTTATCTAAATTTTTTTTCTTTGCTTTTTAGTGCCACACCTGTGGCATATGGAAGTTCCCAGGCTAGGCGTCGAATCGGAGCTGCAGCTGCTGGCCTCCACCACAGCCGAGCAACACAGGATCCAAGCTGCGTCTGTGACCTACACCACATCTCACTGCAACGCCAGATCCTTAGCACACTAAGTGAGGCCAGGGATCAAACCCACATCCTCATGGATACTAGTTGGGTTCATTACTGCAGAGCCACAATGGAAACTCTCTCTCTTTTTTAACCTAATTAAAAAAAAATTTGGTAAAATACACACAATATAAAATTTATCATCTTAACCATTTTTAAGTGTTCTCAGTGGCATTAGGTATGTTTACATGGCTGAGCGACCATCACCACCACCCATCCACAGAAATTTTTCCATCTTGTGTAACTGAAACTCTGCACACATTAAAGCAGTAACTGCCCACTGCCCCTGGTTCCTGGAAACCAGCATTCTACTTTCTGCCTCTTTGGATCTGACAACTCTAGGTATATCCTGTCTACTTGCATTTTTCTTTTGTCCTAAGGAGAAGTGTTAATAAGTGGTAAAATGTGATACACTAGACAATGGAATACTATTCAGCTATAAAGAATGAAATGGAGTTTTCCTGTGGCACAGTGGGTTAAGGGTTGGGCATTGTCACTGGAGTAGCTTGGGTTGCTGCTGTGGCATGAGTTTGATCACTGGCCCGGGAACTTCCAGGAGGTATTACAAATTACCTACCTTAATAGTTATAATGGAGATAAGAGTAGTAAAATTGATTCACTTTGCTGTACATCTGAACTAATACAACACTGTAACTATGCGCCAATAAAATTTTTTAAAAAGTGGTGAAACGACTCAAGTCAGACGTAAGAATGCAGTAAGAGAGGAATAAAGTCTATATTATTAAACATTCTATTTCTGAATAATGAAAATGAGCACAAATTAGAAAATATCTTGTGAATATTACACTCCCTGCCCTTGGAATTTCTGTTTAACCTGTACTGTCACCTATTAAATCCTGGACATTCTTTAAGCTCCTGGGCCAGGGATTGAACCTGCACCACAGCTGTAACCAGACAAAGCAGTGACAACACCAGACCCCTAACCTGCTGAATGACAAGGTAACTCTTTTGTGAAAAAATTGAAAGTATAGTTAATTCACAATGTAAATCCTGGACATTCTTCAAGGCCATCCTCAAATATTCTTTTCCCTGGAGCCCATCAACATCATATAATCTCTTCTTTCTTTGAATTTCCACAGCAGTTTGTATTTCCTTTAAGGTAGTCCACTCGATTTTACCTTTTATTATTATTTTTTCCCTATTTCAGCTATATCCATGGCACATGGAAGTTCTGGGGCCAAGCGTGGAATCCCAGCTGCATCTGCAACCCACACCACAGCTGCGGCAACACTGGATTCCTAACCAACTGCTCCGGACTGGGAATTGAACCCGGAATGTCACAGAGACAAGTTGGATCATCAATCCACCAAGCCACAGAGGGAACTCCTCACCTTCTATTATTATTGTTTTTTGTTTTGTTTTGTTTTTTTTAGGGCTGTACCCTCGGCATATGGAGGTTCCCAGGCTAGGGGTTGAATCAGAGCTAGAGTTGCTGGCCTATGCCACAGCCACAGCAACGCAGGATCTGAGCCACATCTGCAACCTATACCACAGCTCATGGCAATGCTGGATCCTTAACCCACTGGGCGAGGCCAGGGATCAAACCCAAGTCCTCACAGATACTAGTGTCGGATGATTCGTTAACCACTGAGCCATGATGGGACTCCCACCTTCTACTATTTTTATTTGTTTTCCTATTCTTTTTTTTTTTTTGTCTTTTCTGGGGCCACACCCGTGGCATGTGGAGGTTCCCAGGCTAGGGGTCTAATTGGAGCTACAGCTGCTGGTTTATGCCAGAGCCACAGCAATGCCAGATCCACAGCTCCGAGACCTACGCCACAGCTCACGGCAATGCCAGATCCTTAACCCACTGAGCGGGGCCAGAGATTGAACCCGAAACCTCATGGGTTTGTTAACCACTGTGCCACGACAGGAACTCCTGTTTTCCTATTCTTGATCCTGAAAAAGAAACATCTTCAAAGCTGATTTATCTTAATGATCAGATATTCCATAATGTTTTGCATAGGTTTTTCCATATAGTCAGTACACACTTCCAGAACTTAACTTGAACATTTTTTGCCTTCCAGATAACTGTTTTCTAAATCACTTCTAGAGAATCATCTGGAGAATCGTCTTGTTTATATAATCATTTGTGTATAAATTATGTGAATGTAATCAACCCATCCAAGATATGCTAGTCAACGAGATAAATGGTATAAGCCACGAACTGAACCCTATCATAACCTCGCTGCAATGCAGTCATTCTAGACCTGATGGGCTGGCGTTGCACATTCTTACTATGTTCCCTACTCGGAGACTAAAGCTCTTTCTTTCTTTCTTTCTTTTTTAATGCTTACAATACTTGGAAAGAAGACTAACAGCAGGGTTGCTAATATGCCTTTTTAATAAAGTACTGAAAAAATAGTGACTGCTATGAATCCTGAGTAATTGGCATTTTGGAAAAGGATGGCAGCAGAAAATTAGCAAAAGAGAGTCCCATGCTGCTCTGGAAGGAGAGAGGAAAGTTGCTCCCCAAAGGGTTAGAACAGGAGTTCCCTGGTGGCTCAGCAGGTTAAGGATGGGGGCATCATCACTGCTCCAGTCTGAGTTCAATCCCTGGCCCAGGAACCTCCATATGCTATGGGCACACCCACCCCCCCACCAAAGGATTAGAATAGCTCCCATTTTTTTTCTAGGAAAGGGACAGGTGAAGTTAGGAAAAACAGCTAGAACAGACCTTGAAAGAGAAAGCAGAAGATCAATGGAAATGAACTGTGTTTCTGGATGAAAGAGATTGAAGGGGTGTTGTCTGATGCAGAAGCAGGACTAAACATGGTCTTGGGAGCTGCTTACACTCTCCCGGTAGCTTACTTAGTTTAACATTACAATTCCACACACAGGAACAACCAAAGACCCAGAATCGCCAAAGCAATCCTGAGAAACAAAAACCAAGCAGGAGGCATAACTCTCCCAGACTTCAAGAAATACTACAAAGCCACAGTCATCAAAACAGTGTGGTACTGGTATCAAAACAGACAGATAGACCAATGGAACAGAATAGAGAACCCGGAAATAAACCCTGACACCTATGGTCAATTAATCTTTGACAAGGGAGGCAAGAACATAAAATGGGACAAAGAAAGTCTATTCAGCAAGCAATGCTGGGAAACCTGGACAGCTGTATGCAAAGCAATGAAACTAGAACACACCCTCACACCATGCACAAAAATAAACTCCAAATGGCTGAAAGACTTAAATATACGACAGGACACCATCAAACTCCTAGAAGAAAACATAGGCAAAACACTCTCTGACATCAACCTCATGAATATTTTCTCAGGTCAGTCTCCCAAAGCAATAGAAATTAGAGCAAAAATAAACCCATGGGACCTCATCAAACTGAAAGGCTTTTGCACAGCAAAGGAAACCCAAAAGAAAACAATAAGACAACTTACAGAATGGGAGAAAACAGTTTCAAATGATGCAACCGACAAGGGCTTAATCTCTAGACTATATAAACAACTTATACAACCCAACAGCAAAAAAGCCAATCAATCAATGGAAAAATGGGCAAAAGACCTGAATAGACATTTCTCCAAGGAAGATATACTGATGGCCAACAAACACATGAAAAAATGCTCAACATCGCTGATTATAAGAGAAATGCAAATCAAAACTACCATGAGATACCACCTCACACCAGTCAGAATGGCCATCATTAATAAATCCACAAATAACAAGTGCTGGAGGGGCTGTGGAGAAAAGGGAACCTTCCTACACTGTTGGTCGGAATATAAATGGTACAGCCACTAGGGTGAACAGTTTGGAGATACCTTAGAAATCTATACATACAACTTCCACATGACCCTACAATCCCACTCTTGGGCACCTATCCGGACAAAACTCTACTTAAAAGAGACACATGCACCTGCATGTTCATTGCAGCCCTATTCACAATAGCCAGGACATGGAAACAACCCAAATGTCCATCGACAGATGATTGGATGCGGAAGATGTGGTCTATATACACAATGGAATACTACTCAGCCATAAAAAAGAATGACATCATGCCATTTGCAGCAACATGGATGGAACTAGAGACTCTCATCCTGAGTGAAATGAGCCAGAAAGACAAAGACAAATACCATATGATATCCCTTATAACTGGAATCTAATACCCAGCACAAATGAACATCTCCTCAGAAAAGAAAAGCATGGACTTGGAGAAGAGACTTGTGGCTGCCTGATGGGAGGGGGAGGGAGTGGGAGGGATCGGGAGCTTGGGCTTATCAGACACAACTTAGAATAGATTTACAAGGAGATCCTGCTGAGTAGCATTGAAAACTTTGTCTAGATACTCATGTTGCAACAGAAGAAAGGGTGGGGGAAAAAATGTAATTGTAATGTATACATGTAAGGATAACTTGATCCCCTTGCTGTACAGTGGGAAAATTAAAAAAAAAAAATTCCACACACAGCTTAGAGTTTTAACAGCTAAGAAGACAACTAAATTGGGGGAGGCAATAACTGATTTTTAAAAAAATTCTATGTTACCAAATATTGATTGAATATCCTCTTTGTTCATGGGGTACGCAAGGCAATGGGAACACAGCTTCTGTCCTTTAAGCACTTACATTCTGTGATTCCAGTTAGTTTTTGTTGGTTCATTAAATACCTGAAAAACAACTCTGCCGCAGCTGTGATGTCAATGGTCAGAGCTTTCCTATAAAATACACCTTTTAGGGTTGTCGTCATATGTAAATATCACATGAGCACCGCAAAACGTTCATATGATTATAAAAGAATGTGAAGAAAAATGTCTCAAGCTCTTATGCCTCCTCTTCCTCTCCATAACACAGCTCTACCTCCAATTAACAGGAGTTTTGTGTTTTCCTCATATTTTTAGTGCATGTATAAACACACATCCATCTATGCATTCATCCAACCATCCCTCCATCTTTTTTTTTTTTTTTTGTCTTTTCTAGGGCTGCACCTGCAGCATATGGAGCTTCCCAGGCTAGGGGTCCAATCAGAGTAGCCACCGGCCCACACCAGAGCCCCAGTAATGTGGGATCTGAGCCATGTCTGCGACCTACACCACAGCTCACGGCAACACCGGATCCTTAACCCATTGAGCAAGGCCAGGGATCGAACCCAAAATGTCATGGATACTAGTCGGGTTCGTTATCCTCTGAGCCCAGGTGGGAACTCCCATAAATTCTGTATTAACAAAATGAGAGAAAATATAAGAGAAGCACTGTATTATGGAAAATTGAAAATACTCAAAATAACAACTGTAAAAATGACTATTGTAAAAACGACAATGCCTTAAGAGAATCATAGCATGTTAGTAAAAAGGAGTCCAGACTTCATTTCATGTAATCTCCCTCCTAATTTTACAGATAAGAACAAGCTCCAGATATTTAAATGACTTGCCCCAGCCGACCCAGTCAGTTCACATGCCTAATTCTGCATTTTTAGCACATAGTCTCGATTTGACTGGTTTACAGCATGATCTCAGTTTTCATTAGGATGTAGCTGTGATCATACCTCTTACGAAAAATTTTCTCTTGTATATAAAAGAAACTTTACTGAAGAAAAAGAGAAGAAAATGCAGATAAGCATAAAGAAGGAAATAAAAACTACCCAATCAATACTCCCTATTTCAGATCTTCTTAATTTTGTCTCACTGCAGAACCTTATCTGAACATACTGGAGAAATTTTACTGTTACTTATGTCCTGGTGACAGTCAGGATGTCAGGGTATCAGAATCAGGTCACCGAGCTACAGTCAGAAAAGTAGGAGGTCAGGGTCAGAAGGAGTAGATCATTGCTTGGAACAGAAGGGACAGAAAGGCAGGCCAGAGAGTGTGACAGGCTTTGCGAATTTCGCTGTATCTTGTGGTTTTCTTTTTTTTTTTTTAGTATAGCATTTTTTATTACTGTATTACATTTATGGTTGTACAATGATCAATGCAACCAAATTTTTACAGCATTTCCAACACAAACCCCCAGCACATCTCCCCATCACCCTGTCTCTTGTGGTTTTCATCTGACCCTACATTTCCCAATAGCATCCATCCACCATTCAGTCTACTCTCTTCCTGGGGATTAGAATGTAGACACATCCTAGTGTCTGCCATGAGCTTAGCCCACTTTCTGAGGAAAACTTGCCAAGCCGTGGTCCTTGTGAAGAAACAGCTGTAGTCAGCTTTCTTTCTTTTTTTTTTTTCTTTTTTTTTTGTCTTTTTGCCTTTTCTAGGGCCGTTCCTGTGGCATACGGAGGTTCCCAGGCTAGGGGTCTAATCGTAGCCACCGGCCTACGTCAGAGCCATAGCAACGCTGGATCCGAGCCGCGTCTGCGACCTACACCACAGCTCACGGCAATGCTGGATCCTTAACCCACTGAGCAAGGCCAGGGATCGAACCCGCAACCTCATGGTTCCTAATCAGATCCTTTAATCACTGAGCCATGACGGGAACTCCAGTAGTTAGCTTTCTTTGGTACCATGTGATGTCTGCTCACTTAGTAAGGGCAGCCATTCAGTTAGGCTGGCTAATAACCTTCCAAGTCTTGCCACAAAGGGGTATCTCCCAACAAGGATGAGCTGTGCCAACTAGAGTCTTGCTTTTGCAATATACAGAGAGAACGAGGTTATAAGGGAGCAGATTGGGGAAAGGATGCGTAGAAACATGTCTCAAGAGAAGGGGCTGTGGGCACACGTTGACGAGGAAAGGGAAACCATAAGCGAGCAGATGCTAAGAAATAGAGAGAAGCTGATGTATCACTAGGGGAGAAGATCCATGGACTCAGCTGTGGAAATCCACAGAGCTGCCTTGTACCCGAGCTGGTTGATCTAGACTTCCTGTTTTCTCCATCCTGTTAGCTCAGTCTCGATTGCCACACACATCCTTAGGGTAATTATCCCTTATTTCATTCAGATTGTAACTCTGTTATTTTTTCAAAAGAAAGGAGGCTGAAGTATGTAATCACCAAGCAATCTCTCACATCTCACTGCTCTGGAGTAGCATGTTCTGAATGTATAATGAAACAGCTTAGATCAGAAGTTCCCATACTTGACCGATTATTATAATCATCTAGGGAGTTAAAAAAATTAACTGGGGACTCACTGAATCAGAATATTGCATAGAAAATCTTTCTGGTTTTAAGTCTCTTTGTTCTGATGGTAAAAATCATGTTTCTTCTGAGAAATTATGGCACGGAGGGGAAACCATGTTGAAATAAAGTGAAATATTTAATATGCTTGCTCCTATTTTTTTTTCTGTTGTCTTTTTATTCTTAATTCTAATTAAATATTTCCTAATTTATTTTCTCTACTTTTAGTGCAAAAATTTCAAATTTTTTCTTTGACTGATTTCTATGAACATGCATTTTTACCTAATAACACATTTAGGTAATCATTACATAATTTTAATACATTACATAATATGATTGGCTTTATACTTTAAAAGAAACTCAGAGCAAAATTATTATTTTACAAATAAGAGGGGGCAGATGATATTCTGCATCTCCTTATTCTTACGTAAATTTAAAAATGATACAAACTGTCTCTCTAATTCATTTATAATTTGTTCCTGGAGACCGGGGGAGGTAAGTGCTAGATTAATGTTAATTCCTGGGCAAGTACAATATATTAACTAGAAATATAAAACCCAACTATCAACTGTTAAGATATTTATTCATTCAGAAAAGGGACTGATACAGATCTTTCAAGGCCCTTTTATTTATTTGTTTGTTTGTTTATTTATTTATTTTTGCCTTTTCTAGGGCTGCTTCCTGGGGCATATGGAGGTTCCCAGGGTAGGTGTCTAATTGGAGCTGTAGCCACAGTCCTACGTCAGAGCCACAGCAACTCGGGATCCGAGCCTCATCTGCAGCCTACACCACAGCTCATGGCAATGCCAGATCCTTAACCCACTGAGCAAGGCCAGGGATCGAACCTGCAACCTCATGGTTCCTAGTCGGATTTGTTAACCACTGAGTCACGATGGGAACTCCTCGAGGCCCTTTTATAAAACTATTAAAGTTAGTTTAAAACCAATATGAGTGAGGGGAAATAAAGTATATTTAGGGAAAATCAGAGATACTAACACTCTAGGTTAATTTTTATTATACTTACAAAGACTGTTGGTTTGGGTATAAATATATTGTCTTCATGTTCTCTAGGCACATTCGAAGTCTTTGATTTCTGATTTTCTGTCACATTTTTGGATTCCATTTTAGTAAAAAGTAACTTGTTCTCCTTCCGCTTACTACGCATATTTGTGAGAATCTGTTTCATTGCTGCCAATTCCTGTTGATACATGAAAACAGAACAAAATGGCAAGTATGATTTTAGCAAGCTAATAATGATTGATGTTAAAACATTTATTTTCATCCTTTTTTAAATCCTTTTTTCATACCCATGGCATTGAAAGTTCCCGTACCAGGGATTAAACCTTTGCCTCTGAAGTGACCCTGAGTTGCTGCAGTCATATCCCCTCCCCTGCCCCCCCACTGTTTTTGGCTGTACCACATGGAAGTTCCTGGGCCAGGGATTGAATCTGAGCTGCATCTGTGGCCTATGCCACAGCTTTGGCAACACTGGATCCTTAACCCACTGTGCTGGGCTAGGGATTGAACCTGTGCCCCAGGGCTCCAGAGATGCTCTGATCCTGTTGTGTCACAGTGGGAACTCTGCTGCAGTCATATTCTTTTTTTTTTTTTTTGAGTGATACATGGATAATTTATTTTTTCAGAGCAAAGGTCATGAATAAAACTTATATGGGAATTTTTTTTTTTAATTTTCCCACTGTACAGCAAGGGGATCAAGTTATCCTTACATGTATACATTACAATTACATTTTTTCCCCCACCCTTTCTTCTGTTGCAACATGAGTATCTAGACAAAGTTTTCAATGCTACTCAGCAGGATCTCCTTGTAAATCTATTCTAAGTTGTGTCTGATAAGCCCAAGCTCCCGATCCCTCCCACTCCCTCCCCCTCCCATCAGGCAGCCACAAGTCTCTTCTCCAAGTCCATGCTTTTCTTTTCTGAGGAGATGTTCATTTGTGCTGGGTATTAGATTCCAGTTATAAGGGATATCATATGGTATTTGTCTTTGTCTTTCTGGCTCATTTCACTCAGGATGAGAGTCTCTAGTTCCATCCATGTTGCTGCAAATGGCATGATGTCATTCTTTTTTATGGCTGAGTAGTATTCCATTGTGTATATAGACCACATCTTCCGCATCCAATCATCTGTCGATGGACATTTGGGTTGTTTCCATGTCCTGGCTATTGTGAATAGGGCTGCAATGAACATGCGGGTGCATGTGTCTCTTTTAAGTAGAGTTTTGTCCGGATAGGTGCCCAAGAGTGGGATTGTAGGGTCATATGGAAGTTGTATGTATAGATTTCTAAGGTATCTCCAAACTGTTCTCCATAGTGGCTGTACCAGTTTACATTCCCACCAACAGTGTAGGAAGGTTCCCTTTTCTCCACAGCCCCTCCAGCACTTGTTATTTGTGGATTTATTAATGATGGCCATTCTGACTGGTGTGAGGTGGTATCTCATGGTAGTTTTGATTTGCATTTCTCTTATAATCAGCGATGTTGAACATTTTTTCACGTGTTTGCTGGCCATCTGTTGCAGTCATATTCTTAACCCACTGTGCCATAATGGGAACTCCTATTTTTATTCTTGAAGTAGAAAAAACATTTGAAGCAAATATATAAATGAGGAAAGCTGTGAAAATTAATGTGCAATAATGATGCATGTGAATCTCATAGTCATTAATACTTTTAATATGATAAATGATAAATACATCATTCCAAAGGGCTAAGCGGGGGGGGGGGGGGGGGGGGGGAGGATCAATTAGGAGTATGAGATTAACAGATCCAAACCACTGTACGTAAAGGGATAAGCAACAAGGACTTACTGTATAGCACAGAGAACTATATTCAATATCTTTTAATAACCTACAGTGAAAAATAATCTGCAAAAAAAAAAGGAGTTCCCGTCGTGGCGCAGTGGTTAACGAATCCGACTAGGAACCATGAGGTTTTGGGTTTGATCCCTGCCCTTGCTCAGTGGGTTAAGGATCCGGCGTTGCCGTGAGCTGTGGGGTAGGTTGCAGACACGGCTCGGATCCTGCGTTGCTGTGGCTCTGGCATAGGCCGGCGGCTACAGCTCTGATTAGACCCCTAGCCTGGGAACCTCCATATGCCGAGAGAGCAGCCCAAGAAAAGGCAAAAAGACAAAAAAAAAAAAAAAAAAAAAAAAAAATCTGAAAAAATATTTATAACTGAAGCACTTTGATGTACACCTGAAACTAACATAATATTGTAAATTTGTATTTTTTGTTTGTTTGTTTTTAGGTTCATACCCTCAGCATACATAGGTTCCCAGGCTAGGGGTTAAATCAGAGCTGTAGCTGCTGTCCTACACCACAGCGACAGCAACACGGGATCCAAGCTGCATCTGTGACCTACACCACAGCTCATGGCAACACCAGATCCTTAACCCACTGAGCGAGGCTAGGGATTGAACTCTCATCCTCATGGATAGTCAGGTTCATCAACTGCTGAGCCTTGACAGGAACTCCCTGTATTTGTATTTAATTGAAGTAAATATACTTCAAAAAAAAAAAAAAATCATCCCTGAGTTCTCTTGTGGTGCAATGGGTTAAGAATCTAGCATTGCCACTGCAGTGACTCAGGTTGCTGCTGTTGTGCAGGTTCAGTCTGTGGCCCGGGAACTTCCACATGCTATGAGTGAAGCCAAAACAAAAACAAAAACAAAAACAAAAACACCCCCAAATCATTCAGTAATCTAGTGGTTCCCAAATTTTTCTACACACTGGAATAGCCTGAGGAGCTTCAAAAACAATTGATGCCTGTGTCCCATACCTAAAGACTGTGAGACTTGGCTTTGAAATTTTTTAATGATCTCCAGGTGATTCTAACAGACAAATCTGGGAACCACTGGCAAAGCTACTCCCTCCAGTTTATCTACACATGCTTGTTAAGCAGATTATTTTGGCACTTAACTTTTTTTCTTCTACCTCTCAAACTGTCCTATTTCCTTTTGAAGTCTTATATGAAAGATGGAAGGGAAAAAGCGTACAAGCTTTTTTTTCTTGCTTATTGATTGGCAGTTCAAACAGTAAGTATAATATAGCTTCAGGATTTCTTCAACTATCTTAGTCCCAGACTCACAGACACAGAAAACTTATGGTCACCAAAGAGGAAAGGAAGAGGGTGATAAATTGGGAATTTGGGAGGAACAGATACACACTATTATATATAAAATAGATAAACAACAAAGACCCACTGTATAGCACAGGGAACTAGATTCAATATCTTGTAATAAACTACAGTGAAAAATAATCTGAAAAAATATATATGGAATTCTCTTGTGGTGCAGTGGGTTAAGGATCTGGTATTGTTACTACAGCAGCTTGGATCACTGCTGTGGTGTGGATTCGATCCTTGGCCAGGAACTTCCAAATGCAGCCAAAAAAAAAAAATTAAGAATATATATATATAAAATGGGAGTTCCCATTATGGCTCAGTGGTTAACAAACTTGACTAGGATCCATGAGGATGCGGATTCAATCCTTGTCCTCAATCAGTGGGTTAAGGATAAGGTGTTGCTGTGGCTGTGGCATAGGCTGGCAGCTACACCTCTGATTCGACCCCTAGCCTGGGAACCTCCATGTGCTGCAGGTGCTGCCCTAAAATAGAAAGAAAAAAAAAAAGAATATATAAAAGAATGTAAAACGGAATCACTTTGCTATATACCTGCAACATTATGAATCAACTATATTTCAATTAAAAAAAAACCCCTATATTATTCCCTATTTGTTTACAAATGGAAACTTGAGTTAGCTTTTCAGTTGTTATCTGAACTAAGAACTAATTATGCTGAAATTCAAGAACTCAGCACAAAATTTTCACTCCTTCCCACTTTCAAGTCTTTTATTGTTCTCCATAGTCTTCAGCACCTAACACTAACTAGTGGATATTCATGATTAACTGTTCAAGTGATTCAATCAAAAATAAGTATATGGAGAGAGGACAGACTAAACTCTCCTTTACCTTACCATCTGCAGAACATGGTAGGCTGTGGCGGGAGGTAATTTTTTTCCTATTATTTTGTTTCATTTTCATGCCAAGACGCGTGAAGTTACAGCGATAGAAGGATGTTCTGCTCCCTTCAACTAATCTGTTTATAGACATCAGCTCTGTGTCAGAGCAAGTTCCTACAGGCCTTTTTTTTTTTTTTCTGGCTGTCATTAGTTCTATTTAGAACCATCTAGCTTGAGTGAGTATTTTAAAACAGAGTTGAGTTTAAGCCACAGAGCCTTAATAAATCTCTGGGCCAAGAGAGAAGCTGGAAGAAACGGTGCCAGAATCCTCTTTCTCTTTCCTGAAGGACTGGGGCTGGTTTGGCCAACACACATGAGGATGTGTATACCTTCAGACACTGCCAATCTGATATACTTTTATTTGAGCCCTTTGAGGACTCTTGTTGTGTTGAGATTATGTTACTTCATCATATGCGCCCCTATCATAAAGTATAAACCACTGATTTAATGTTAAACATACCTGGCATTATGGTAGATTTCAGCTCCTGTTCTACTTTCCACACGATAACTAGAAGGGAGACGGGAGATGATATTTCTGAGCCTATTAAGGGAACACTATTTATGTGAAAAAAACCCTCTTTTTACTAGCCCTAACGTGTGTACCTTGGCACGAAGATAAAATAATAGGAAAAAATTTCTTCCAACACAACCTACTACTATTCTACAGGTAATAACGTCAAGGGGATTAGACCTTCTGGGGGAGAGGAAGTGGGGACAACAGGGATGAGGAGGGAGAAAAGGAAGGAGGTACGGGGTTACTAGGCAGAGGGCTTCGGCTCCTAAGTGCCCAAGAGGGGGCCACATATATTTCTGATCCCCCTGTTTTGTTTTGTTATTGTTGTTGGTTTTTTTTTTTTTTTTTGCTTTTTAAGGCTGCACCTGTGACATATGGAGGTTCCCAGGCTAAGGGTCCTATCGGACCTCTAGCTGCCAGCCTATGCCAGGGATCCCAGCTGCGTCTGTGACCTACACCACAGCTCATGGCAATGCTGGATCCCTGACCCACTGAGTGAGGCCAGGGATCAAACCAGCATCGTCATGGATACCAGTAGGATTTGTTTCCGCTGCGCCACAATGGGAACTCCAGTTTTGTTTCTCTTTGGCTTCACTTGCTGCTGGTATAGGAACAGCAATGATTGGTACAGGAGGCCAATCATCCCTGGTGCTGGTGAGGAGACAGATGGGAAATTCATGGGTTTCTGCTTTATTCAGACTGGGATCACCCCAACTTACAGTGTTGTCACAGTAATACTTTTGTTTATTTGATAGCATTAAACAATGTTAGCATGGTTTCTGAAATCTAAGTAATGAACACTTTAAAAGCAACAGAACTCTGGAGTTCCTGTCATGGCTCAGTGGTTAATGAACCTGAGGTTGTGGGTTTGATCCCTGGCCTTACTCAGTGGGTTAAGGATCTGGCATTGCTGTGAGCTGTGGTGTAGGCCAGCAGCTACAGCTCCGATTCAGCTGCTAGCCTGGGAACCTCCACATGCCACGGGTGTGGTCCTAAAAAGACGAAAGACAAAAAAAAAAAAAGAAAAGAAAAAAGAAAAAAAGCAACGGAATTCTGTAAAATTCCTATTAGGATAATACACAGCTACAATGAATACCAAAATAACATGCAGAACAATTTTGTTCAGTTTTATTATGTTTGAATATATAGATGACCCCTTTATATCAATGGTAAATCTGAAGAAAGAAAACTCCACTTCGACAGCAAATAGCATCCACAGTACTGTCATAGTCTGAGCACACAGAAAGCCAAGAACAGGTAGTAGAAATATTTCAGTATTGGGTTAGAAGTCAAACACACATCTATTTCTGACCCTATTATTAAGTGTGTAAACTTAATCTATTCTGGTTCAATGAGCTTCAGTTTCCTAATTGATAAAACGTATGTTTGCGTTAACTTTTTGGATTTTTACCAGTCTGATAAATGTTTGGGTACATTTATTTTGCATTCTCCTACTGTGAGGGTGAGCAGCTTTTCATGTATTTAAAGGTATTCTCCTTTCTGTTGATACCCTTGGCTCATTTTTCTACTGGGTGACTGGTCATTTTCTTTCGTATTTTAAGCTCTCTCTCTCTCTCTCTCTTTTTTTTTTTTTTTTTTTTTGCCATGCCCTCAACATGTGGAAGTTCCCAGACTAGGGATAGAACTTATATCAGAGCAGTGTCAATGCTTGGTCCTTAACCTGCTGTGCCACCAGGGAACTCCCTTGAGGACCTCTTCATATATTAGAGACATTAGCTCCTGTGTGTAACATGAGCAGCGGGTTTCCTTCCCTTTCGAGTTTGCTTATGCTTTTTACTGTTTTCTTTGCTATGAAGAACTTTCTGGTTCTTATGTAGCTGAATATGCAGTCATTAATTTTATGGCCTTGCCATGTTTGTTTCTTCCATTTTCCTCAAGTTACTTTTATGGTTCCTTTTTCTTTTCTTTTTCAAACATTTAGATCTTTGATTTGTTTGAAGTTTAGCCTGGCTTATGGTAAAAAGTATGGATTCAACATCTTTCCCCCAAGGCTATTCCATAGTAACAACATTGTGTACTACGAAAGAGACATTTTTTTTTTTCCTCACTGATTTGAGATACTATATCACCTTCCTTAAGCACATGATTTATTTCTGGACTTTTAAACTCCATTCCAATGGTCTATCTATTCATGCACTCATATCACACTGTTTTAATGTTTAATAGTTAAGGGATTTTTTTTTTTTGGCTATGGTCTCCTGGTAAGGGTAGGAATTAAAAAAAAAATAACTGACTTCTACGATATTGAGTCTTCCTTACTCTGAAAATATTTTAATATTTCTTTTACCTACATGTTGGCATAAATTGTCCTGCCCTACTTGGAGTTACTATTATAATGAAATGGTGATTCACAAAATCTCAATTCATAAACTGAAAAAACAAGCAAAAATAACAACATAACATGTAAGAACCAGAAAAACTTGTCACTACAAAATGAGATCCTTTGGTAAAATTAAGTCATCTTGAAATCTGGCTTGGTCTTAACCTGATTTGGTTCTTAACATGTTTTCTTGTCTGCCTCCTGATTTCTGGCTCCATCTCCTATTTAAGATTCTGGTCTTATTGTTGAAACTTGACTTTTGCATTTCATTTCTCTAGCTTTTGATTCTGTTTTTTTCTGTTCTCTGTCCTTTTCTGATTGGCCAGTAGGTTTGTTTGTACTATGGTGTAATGATTTATAAACACTGTTAACTGCAGAGCAGAGAGTGTGATTAGGTCCACAGAAAAGGAACCTCCGATGTTCAAAGGAAAATGTTTCGGGTATCAAGTTCATCCGGATTCTATTTCTTACATTAGCTATTGCTCAAAATCATGTCATTTAGTTAGGTTCCTACTTGGACCTTGACTTTCTTATAGAAGTTTTTCCCCTTCTACTTGAGTTCCTTTTTTCCCACTCAGTGATGGAAATAATATATCTTTCCCATATTATCTAAGATTATCTAGCTTCTTAATCATACTGTTTGCTGGGATCAATTTTATACTGACTGATTTTAAAAATGATGCATAGTTGCTGTTATGCAATTTCGTTTTATTGCATATCTTGGCAAGTTGCATTACTTCTTGCATCTCTTTTTGTCATCTGATGGCAAACAATCTAATAATTTTATGAGAGAGGGTCCTGTAGTAAACTATTGTACTTTCCTTCAGAACTTTGATAGTAGTTTTGGGAGAGTTCACTGACTTTCTCTCACATCCTCCTACTGGCATTTTTACTTATAATAACCTCAGGATTTTGGTTTTAGCAATTTTTGAAAATGTCAGAAACATTTCTGGTATACTGCTTATTTTTTGGTAAATACTTCTTTCCCAAAATCTTTCTGAAGAAACTAATTACCGGACTTGTAAGTTTTTTTCTGCTACAGAAATTTTTGTTTTCTCTGGAGAAGAGAGTCAGTTTCTCTGTTTATTATGATTTCTCCCTTTTGTGCCATTAATTTTCTTCTTCGACGGCCTTCAGTTGTGTGTTCCAATTTATGAATGAAGGAACAGATTAAACGTTTTCTTTCTCCTGCTATGGGTCATTCATCTGAATGAGACGGTTGAGTACGATCCGTGGACATGAAAATCTGTCAAGCAGGCTTTACTCTGGGGTCCTCTGGCAGGAAGTTGGGTTCTCTTGTCCAAAATGACAAAATTGGAGGGTTCTAATCTGGCGCTTCTTCATTTTGGCAGTTCTAGTCTATTCCTGGCAAGTGCTCTATTAATTCTGAAAGCCATTTGTCAAAAAATTTTTTAAATTCCTGCTTTTAAAAATTATAGGAGAATTACTTGTTCGCTGTAAAATTAAAATACTGCCAAAGTGCCATGCCTCAGTTCTCTTTTCCTTTCACTAGTTGTTTCAGACCTTTAAATACTATTCTATAACAATCTTATTTATAGCAATATTCATTTTTCTGATATACTTTTACAGTGCTTTTCAAAAAGCTAACAGTATTTCTCCTATAATTGTAGTATATCAAATCCATACAAAAATTACAGTAACTTCAAGAATAAGGAACTGGTAATTAAAATTTACACATGTAGAACTTCACCTGACGATGCAATCGCAACTTAAAATACAACAAAAATAAAAACAATAAAAGCCACGTGGCATCGTAACACTCTTCTAAATGGAAGAGTTAAGGACAAGGCCGTCCTTATGGAACTTCCAGAGGATGATGATGAAGATGATGCCTGTTATTGTACAAACAACATCTATAAAAGAGATAAATTGCTCTCTTGAATCCAAAAGCACATATCTTGGCCATTTAATATAATCCATTTGCATAGAGTAGTGACATATGAAAGCAGCTCAACTGCAGAGCAGCTGTTTAACAGTATTGCATAGCTGATGCCAATAAATTGCTGAAACTTGTAAACTCTGCAAAGATGTTGGCAAGGGGACACATAGATGGCATTTCTTGATGAAAATAGCTCTCATAAGTATAATGCAAACTATGTGCTCCACTGGAGGCTAACCATAAGTGCTTTTATAAAATAACAGAATAACAGGAGTCCCTTGGCGGCTCAGTAGGTTAAGGATCCAGAGTTGTGTTCTCACTGCTGCAGCTTGGGTTACTGCCGTGGTGCGGGTCCGATCCCTGGCCCTGGAACTTCTGTATGCTGTAGGTATAGGCAAAAAATAAAAATGAAAAAGAAATATAAGAATAACAATGTGGGAGTTCCTGTCGAGGCTCAGTGGAAACGAATTGGACTAGTATCCATGAGGATGCAGGTTTGATCCTTGGCCTCTCCCAGTGGGTTAAGGATCCGGCAGTGCCATGAGCCGTGATGTAGGCACAGACATGGCTTGGATCCCGTGTTGCTATGGCTGTGGCATATTCCAGCAGCTGTAGCTATGATTCAACTGCTAGCCTGGGAACCTCTATATGCCCCAGGTGTGGCCCTAAAAAAGAAAAAAAAAAAAATAATAACAGTGTGCATCTTTCCTACCTGAGCTAACACAAGATAGAAACCAACCTTATTTTAAACCAAGGGTGCTTGTGTGTGTGTGTGAGTGTGTGTGTGTATAATGTTTAAACTTCATCTAAGAGTCTTTAAACAATTTTTATTATGGAAAATTTCAAAGATAATAGAGAAGAGAGCATGGCACAGCTTCTATTGCCCAACGTTAACAATTACCAACATTTGTCCAATATTGTCTTTTTTTCCCTTTTTGGTTGCACTCACAGCATTTGGAAGTTCCTGGGCCAGGGACTGAACCTGCACCACAGCAGTGACCACTCCAGATCCTTAACCTGCTAGGCCACCAGAGAACTCCACCAATATTGTCTTATTAAAGTCTTATTGAGGAGTTCCCGTCGTGGCGCAGTGGTTAACGAATCCGACTAGGAACCTTGAGGTTGAGGGTTCGGTCCCTGCCCTTGCTCAGTGGGTTAACGATCCGGCGTTGCCGTGAGCTGTGGTGTAGGTTGCAGACGTGGCTCGGATCCCGCGTTGCTGTGGCTCTGGCGTAGGCCGGTGGCTACAGCTCCGATTAGACCCCTAGCCTGGGAACCTCCATATGCCGCGGGAGCGGCCCAAGAAATAGCAACAACAACAACAACAAAACAACAACAACAACAACAAAAAGACAAAAGATAAAGTCTTATTGAGATAAAATCCACATACCATATAGTCATCCATTTAAAGTATACAATTTAAAAACTCTTTTATCACCTCAAAAAGAAACGCTGATTCTTTTAGGAATCACTTTTCCATCCCATCTTGTCCTCAATTCCCCAGCCTAAGCAACCCCTCCCTAATCTACTTTCTGTTTCTGCAGATTTCTGTTCTAAGATGTTTCAAATGAGTGGAATCAATCTAATATGTAGTTCTTTTGCGACTAGCTTCTTTTGTCAGTATAGTGTTTTTAAGGTTCATCGATATTATAAATATATCAGTACTTCGTATTACTTTTTAATTTTTTTGGTCTTTTTAGGGCTGCACTATCGGCATATGGAGGTTCCCAGACTAAGGGGTCAAATTGGAGCTGTAGCCGCCTGCCTACACCACAGCCACAGCAGGATCTGAGCCATGTCTGTGACCTACACTACCACTCACAGCAACACTGGATCTTTAACCCACTTAGCGAGGCCAGGGATCGAACGTGCGTCCTCATGGATGCTAGTCAGATTCATTTCTATTGAGCCACGATGGGAACTCCTCATTTTATTTTATGACTGAATAAATATTCCATTGTATGGCCGTAATACATTTTGCTCATGTATTCATCGGCTGGGGGACATTTGGGTTGTTTACATCCTTGGGCTCTTGTGAATAATGCTGCTAACCTCTAACATTCATGTACAAGTTTTTGTGTGGGCACGTTTTCATTTCTCTTGAGTATAAACCCAGTGTAGGATTCCTGGGCCCTATGGTAACTCTTATGTCTAATCATCTAAGAAACTGCCATAATGTTTTGTCAACATTGTTTTATCTATTTCCTTTGCAGGTATTTTGAAATATTCTTAAGCAGATTTCAGACCTTAGATCATTCACTTGTAAATACTTCAGTAGAGATTTTTAACAGATAAAGGTTGAAAAAAACCAAACAAACCCAAAACATCATTATCATATCTAATACAATAGTTTAAAAGAAAGTATCAACTTATTTCAAAGTCATCTATTAGATACTGTAAGTGCTAGGTAAGAATTTCAATTATTATCAAAGCAAACTTTTAACACAGATTTTTTTTTTTTTTTTTTTTTACGGCTGCACCTGCGGCGTATGGAAGTTCCCAGGCTAGGGGCTGAATTGGAGCCATAGTCACAGCCTATGCCACAGCCAAGGCAACACTAGGTCTGAGCCACATCTGCGACCTATGCTGCAGGTTGCCTTAACCACTGAGTGAGGCCAGGGATTGAGCCTGCATCCTCAGAGAAACAAATGGTTTTTGAAGAAGTTAAAACATACCTTGAATATTAATGCCACTACATGGTAAACAACAGACAAAACAGGTTTTGTATGGCAACTTAACATTCACTTTGTATTTACTATGTGCTGGGCTTGGTATGAAGTATCTTACATAAAAATTTAATTCTTTTCTAAATACCAAGAGTTAGACATTACTTTGATTTTTAAGATAAGGAAACTGAGGTTTAGAAGATTTTAAGAAATGTAGTCAAGTTCATTAGCTAATAAGAAGTGAAGTAAGGATTCAAGTGGATTCAAAGCTGTCATTATTTACACAATAATGCAGATGCCTTCTATCAAGGCCTTTGTCAGCCAAAATTTCAGGCTTTGGAAGGGACCGTCAAGTTATTTAACCTAACCGCCATACAAAACAAAACAAAACAACAATAACAACAAAACCAAACAAATAAATCCTGTCTCTATATAATGTCTACCCTTAGGTTTTAATTCCAGCCTTTGGAGAGCTGTATCACAAGCCTATTTCTGCCTCTTTCACATGGCCTACTTTGAATTTCTTTTATCTTTCTGCATCTTTTCTTCTCTAAACACCCCCAGTTCATTCCTCTCTCTTATGACTGAAAAGAATTCTCTTATCATCTTGATTATTTTTTCTCTGATTATCTCCTAGTATTCAAAAATTTAGGCCTAGAACAGAATAGAGAAAGAAGTCCTGGCCAGAGCAGAGGGGAACAGGCTTATCTGCTCCTTATTCGGATGCATTTCAGATGACAAACATTTTTGAAGTCATACCCTATCTACCACTGAAAGCTCAGCCAGAGCTTGTGTTTACGCGAAGGAGAGACAGCTGTGCTGCCATAGCCTAGGGGATGTAACTAATCGCCTTTCCTGAACTTGGATGTAATCTTAAGGTCATCCTCAACCGTGATGCAGGTAGAGGAAGCTAGTATTCAGGCACTGAAGTAGGCCCCTGAGAACTGCCATTGTTGACTTAAAACAGAAGCGTGGGCTCCCTGATCTGTTCTGTTTGGGTTGGTTTGCACAGACCCTTTCAGCTGATTACTGAAGAGCAACCTGGGCTTGTAACTGCTTTGCCTCCCGCTATTCATGTTGTGATGGTGCCTGGCTTTCCCTTCAACACCAGTATTCATTGAGTAGCTGTCTGGTTTCTGGCCTGTACGATTTCAGTATAATCTGATTAGCTTCTGATGCCTATTGTGGATTTCCATCAATTTCAGACTCCACATTCTTGTCTCCACTCTGAGCCCTGCTAAGCGTAACAGGCGGGTGATTCACTCCAGTGCCCATGCTTTCTCTGTGTTGTGTTCGCTCAATGTTAGCTCCTAAATATGTGATACAGATTTGGTAAATTTAAATGAAAGTACTGCCCATTAAGACCATAATCATCTCATACCATTGTTAATGTTCTTTCCTGGCCCCCACATATTTCTGGAGACTTATTTGAATAGCTGTGCTGTTTGTTTTGTGTATTTCCTTATATCCTTAGTTTGTTATAAACTGCTACTATTCTACGAGAGTCATAAAAACACAGGGTTAGACATGACAGCAAGATATTTACTTGTTCCTTACTGATAAAAAAAAAAAAAAGGTCAGAGAGGTGTACCCACTACTTAAAACATACCAAACTTCTAAAATGTGGGAAAAATACACATTTCATCCTTTACATAAAACAACCAATAACCAGGAAATGGGAGGTCTATATAATATATAATAGATGTGAAAATGTGATGTGAAAAAAAAAGTTAAAAGTGCACGTATGCACAGATAAAATGTTTTTATGACGAGATATAATGCTTCACAAAGACAGAATGCTACTTGCAGGATACAGCAGAGATTTCTGTAATTTTAAAGTTGATGATGAAAAGATAAGAAGCCAAAATACTTATGAAAATCAAAACAATCTGATCTAGCTAGTTCTACTAAGTTTTGTACAAATCCACAAAACACAGAGGTTCACAGAGTTTAATCTAAAAAAAATGTGTGCCTTTTACGCAATTCAAAATTGAAGCGAGAATGGAATGGGCAACCGAGATTCAGTTGCTGCTTCTGTCAAATGAGTATAAGACCATTACAGAGCTCTCGTTACACTTAAGTACAATAACATGTATTATATAAATATTAAACATTCTCATTAACTGAAAAGTGCCTATTTTGGGGAAAAGTCTAATGCCCTCTCAGATTCCAGAGGGCATAAACAAAAGGCCACCTTTGTTAGTATGGAGGGATAATTTAAAATTTTCCTGGAGTTCCCTTGTGGTACAACAGGTTAAGGAAATCAACATTGTCAATGTAAGCCGCTCAGGTCACTGCTGCGCCATGGGTTCGACCCCTGGCCCCAGGAATTTCCACATGCCATGGGCATGGCCAAATAAAAAATTAAAAAAAAAAAATAACAGCAACAAAACCTTTTCCTTTTTCTGATTCCTTACTCCCAGATATACTTGGTTGAAAGTAACATCTAATTAATCCCTAAGTATGGAAGTATAACATGATTGAGCTGAAGATGTTTAAAACAGTTTGGTTGGAAGATGTTATGAACACTCAAGATATTATTATTACTTGTATATAGTAAGTTTAGTTTTGTCATACTTAAAGTACACTTACATTCAACATTTGCAATGAGTATTTTTTGCAATATTTCACTCCCTGAATTTCTTCAGACCTAAATTCACATACCCTTATGTGGAAAAAAATAAACATTCTAAAACTGTATAGGGAAAATATGATTTACACTGTACATGTTTTAGGTTTCCACTGTAATAAATGTCTTTGAAATATTCATTTACATCCAGGAAATCAAAACCAAATTTGAACTTGAAGAGCACACTATGAGGAGAAATGTATGACTCTGAGAAATGATTACATCTTCATTGAAAGAAAAATTAACTGACCCACGAAGTATTTTTTTTTTAGTCATGCTGACTGTGCTGACAGTAAAATTTAACTACATAGGTGTATGAGAAAAACATGTAAAAAGGTATTCTTAAGAAAATTTCAAAAGAGTTAAGTATGAACCAAAAAGAATGACACACATATAGAAGTATGTAATTTGTTCGAACCCTTTATGAGGTAGATTGCCTAAGGGGCACTTGTGATGCTGAACCGTCCTGAAACTTTCCGAGAAATCACAGAGAACATAGGAGTTAGAGTCCTGGAACATAAACATACCATAAAAGAATGATAATTATACTGTGACTTCACTTTTCAGAAACCTGGCTAACTGCAGGGTTTGTTTTCTTTTTGTTAAGTGACATACACCGCACTGAGAGGCAAGTTATCTGGAATAATGGGGCTTCGTTCAACATTCAGGCAAGTGTGAGCCTGGCACATTCTAGGCACTTAGTAAGAAGTGGTTGGTAAAATCTGGTTAAACATTAGCTGAAATGCTTGTGCACTTTGAGAGTCATTACTGGCAGAAGCACTGAGTACAAGAGTAGAAGAATCCTAGGTCTTAGAAACAGATATCTTATATTTCACAAATATATATTATTCTTTAGAGGCTTGATACCTGTAGAGGTGGCTGTGGCTACAGTTTCCATGTCCTGAAACAGAGAAGCCTGATTCTAGACAAACATTTCAGATATGATTTCTTTTTTTTTTTTTTTTTTTGTCTTTTTGCCATTTCTTGGGCCACTCCCGTGCATATGGAGGTTCCCAGGCTAGGGGTCCAATTGGAGCTGTAGCCACCGGCCTTCGCCAGAGCCACAGCAATGTGGGATCCGAGCTGCGTCTGCCACCTACAACACAGCTCATGGCAACGCTGGATCCTTAACCCACTGAGCAAGGCCAGGGATTGAATCCTGCAACCTCATGGTTCCTAGTCAGATTCATTAACCATGCGCCACGACGGGAACTCCCAGATATGATTTCTTACTAACCACTCTTAGAAAGTTCTCCGAAATTGTCCTTGGGTGCAGGAGAGCCTCTGTCCTTTTTCAACGAAAATGACATCAGTTAGAATGAATTTTATTTAATTAATTTATTTTTTGGTGGCCATGCCTGCAGGATGCAGAAATTCCAGGGCCAGGGATGGA
Source organism: Sus scrofa (assembly GCF_054392235.1). Taxonomy (NCBI): domain Eukaryota; kingdom Metazoa; phylum Chordata; class Mammalia; order Artiodactyla; family Suidae; genus Sus; species Sus scrofa. Next base: position 52,303,975 of record NC_139393.1, on the reverse strand, counting down.
ACCTGTGCCACAACAGCAACTGGAACCACAGCAGTGACAATGCTGGATCCTGAACTCACTGAGCCACCAGGAAATTTCCTGAATTTTATTTTTTGAGGGGAGATGATGTGGATATATTAAAGGCGAATTTCTTTTTTTCTTTTTTTTTTTTAAGAGCCCCACCCGCAGCATATGGAGGTTCCCAGACTTGGGGTTGAATTGGAGCTGCAGTTGCCAGCCTACACCACAGCCACAGCAACGTGGGATCCGAGCCATGTCTGCGAGCTACACCACAGCTCATGGCAACGCTGGATCCTTTAAACTCACATCCTTGAACCCACGTCCTCATGGATACTAGTCCAGTTTGTTACCGCTGAGCCATGACGGGAACTCCTAAAGGCTAATTTCTAAAGCTTTCCATTGACTATTCTGACAGCTTCTAGTGAAATTATTGAAGAGTGGAAAAAAAAATTACAGTTAATTTAACAAACATTCAATTGAATACTTACTATATGGTAATAGTGTGCTAAAGGCTAATATACAAAGAAAAACTAGGCACATGATTGGCGTCGTATACAAAATGCACAAATATTTTTAAAGTTATGGGAAAAGAAGTAGAAAAGAGGATAAGTTTTTCTTTATTGAGTTGTGGAGGGCTTCAAAAAATGGACGACCCCTGAACGGACTCTTGGAAAGGAAGAAGAAGAGGGAACAGACCTACATTCGCTGAGTTACTGTCACATACCAGGAAATGTACCACCTTGTCCAATTCTCATACAACCCTGCAAAGTAGACATTACCTATATTTCTACAGGAGAAAACTGAGTTTAGAGGGGTTAAATTATTGTCCCAAGAATCCATAGCTATTAAGTAGCAGAGCTATCTTGTCTGTCTGACTGCTGGCTTTTTCCACACCATTTCAAAATACAGGTGATGCAAGGAATATAAGGGTAATTCTAGCCTGATGATTTACTAAGAGCGCTGAACACGTGTATGTGTACATATATGTCCTTCTGAATCATCCCTGCTGCCCACCTTCTCCATGTTTACATTGAGTATGCTGAGTATAAGTTGCTACAGAAAAACTACACAGAATGGTACCATTATATTTCTAATTTTTTAATTTTGTATTTGTCATTTTGTCTTTTCTAGGGCCGTACCTGTGGCATAAGGAGGTTCCCAGGCTAGGGGTCTAATTGAAGCTGTAGCCGCCAACCTACACCAGAGCCACAGCAACGTGGGATCCCAGCTGCGCGTCTTCGACCTACACCACAGCTCATGGCAATGCCGGATCCTTAACCCACTGAGTGAGGCCAGGGATCGAACCTGCAGCCTCATGGTTCCTACTCAGATTTGTTCACCATTGAGCCATGACGGGAACTCCAGAATGGTACTATTATAAACATGACGGTTTGGAGTTCGCATCGTGGCTTAGCAGAAATGAATCTGACTAATATCCATGAGGATGTAGTTTGATCCCTGGGCTCACTCAGAGGGTTAAGGATCCAGCGTTGCTGTGAGCTGTGGTGTAGGTGGCTGACAAAGCTTGGATCTGGTGTTGCTATGGCTGTGGCATAGGCCAACGGCAGCAGCTCTGATTCAACCCCTGGCCTGGGAACCTTCATATGCCGTAGGTTCGGCCTTAAAAAGACAAAAAAAAAAAAAAAAAAAAAAAAAAGACAGTTCATCTTAGCAATTATTTATTGTTGCTATAATGTACATCATTCATTTATTTCACAGTTATTTCCAAAGTTTTGTTTTTCTCAAAACTCTAATCCTATCTTATGTCTTTGCCATTAAAGAGTAGCCATTAGATGGCAATGTCCTAAATTCTTAACAAACCTACAAATTTACTTTTAACTTAATTTTAATTTCTCCTTTTCAAAATGCAAAAGGAGGCCCTCCTGCCTAAGGTTAAATCCCATCATTTCACCTTGCATTTCTTCCTTTCCCAACACTTCTGTCCAAGTGATTACCTTCTTGCTTTTGTACTTTCAGCGTCTCTGTGTTTGGCTCCCTCCTATCACCACATAAGCTGGATGCTCTCCAGCCCTGGGAGGTAAAAGCCCTTGATCTCATGCAGCCTCCCTTTTATGCTCTTATTCAAAGGGTTGTCTATTTTTCCTATTACTATTTTTCAACTTCTACTCATTAATCAGTTCCTTGCAATCTGCCTATAACTCCACCGAAACTGTTCAAAACTTTTTTTTTAAGCATCTTGTTAAATCTAAATGACACTTGCTTTTATATCTTTGACCCGGTTGGTCCCTGAGCCTCTGCTGACAACCTCTTTCCTCTGGATGGTTCTGGCTTCATGGATCTACTCTTTTCCTGTTTTGTCTGTCATTTCTCTGGTAACGCTTCATTCTTCTGTGAAGCATTTTTTCCCTCTGTCCATCCCTCATATATTAGTGCTTGTCAAGATTCTGTCTAGGGAGTTCCTATTTGTGGGTCAGTAGGTTAAGAACTCAACACAGTGTCTATGGGATGCGGGTTGGATCTTTGGCCTCGCTCAGCCATGAGCTGTGGTATAGCTTGGCAGCTGCAGCTCAGATTCGACCCCTAGCCTGGGAACATCCATATGCCAAGGGTGCAGCCCTAACCCTTAAAAAGAAAAGAAAACGATTTGGTCTAGAAGATCTTTTCCTGTTCTCAGTCTATATAGTTCAATTCATCTACTTCCAAGTAAAGCACCATCTTCTATGCTGTAACTCTCGAACCTCTACTTCCAGATAAGTTCTCTTTCTTGGGTTCCAGAACCTACATTTTTAACTCTATTGAATATAACCACTTAAGATATTTTCTTGGAGTTCCCGTCGTGGTTCAGTGGTTAATGAATCCGACTGGGAGCCATGAGGTTGCGGGTTCGATCCCTGGCCTTGCTCAGTGGGTTAAGGATCCGGCATTGCCGTGAGCTGTGGTGTAGGTCGAAGACGCGAAGCTCAGATCCTACGCTGCTGTGGCTCTGGTGTAGGCCGGCGGCTACAGCTCCAATTAGACCCCTAGCCTGGGAACCTCCATATGCCAAAGAAGCAGCCCTAGAAATGGCAAAAAGACCAAAAAAAAAAAAAAAAAAAAAAAAGATATTTTCTTGGGCTTTCCTTTCCCAAATTTATTCCTCCTATGTTCTTTGTAGCATCATCATAAACCCAGGAGATAAGCCAAAACCCTCGACAATAATTTTCATTCCTCCTCTCTTTATCTGTCTCGAAATTCAAACAATCACCCAACCCTGTGATTCTGCTTCATAGTTTTCAAATTGGTCCATTTTTACTGGACACCATCATCATCAGTTTAGTTCAAGACACTGTTTATTGCTCAATAAAATAACAAAATAGCTTCCTAAGTGGGGCTCTTACCACTGCCCTTAATAAGCTGCAAAAGAAATTAGAAAAGGGCTTTTGCATCATTTCTTAAAACTATGCTCAGTATTCTACTAGACCACATGGCTGATGAAAGATACTTTTCCTACTCTTATATTACTTTCTCTTTTTTTTTTTTTGTCTTTTGTCTTTTGAGGGCTGCTCCCGTGGCATATGGAGGTTCCCAGGCCAGGGGGCCAATTGGAGCTGTAGCCACCGGCCTACGCCAGAGCCACAGCAACGTGGGATCTGAGCTGCATCTGCGACCTACACCACAGCTCACCGCAACACCAGATCCTTACCCCACTGAGTGAGGCCAGGGATCGAACCCCCAACCTCGTGGTTCCTGGTCAGATTCATTAACCACTGAGCCACAATGGGAACGCCTTTTTTTTTTTTTGTAGGGCTGCATCCATAGCATATGGAAGTTCCCAGGCTAGGGGTCAAATCAGAGCTGCAGCTGCCAGCCTAGACCACAACCAAAGAAACATGGGGTCCGAGCCGTGTCTGTGGCCTATACCACAGCTTATGGCAATGCTGGATGCTTAATCCACTGAGGGAGGCCAGGGATTGAACCCACCTCCTAGTCAAGTTCCTTACTGCTGAGCCACATGGGAACTCCCACTTTTCCTACTTTTGCAAGCTTATATTCTAGGGACCTATGAGGAAATATATACAAATAAAAACAGGATTAGAATTTTCAAAGGTGATCAGCAAATCTTGCTTCATTAAGGCAAATATGTGTGTACGAGAATGAAAAATGAAGGCCAGTAAGAAGAGTCCTGGGAGTTCCCTGTTGACTCAATGGGTTAAGGACTCGGTGCTGTCACATTGTCACTGCTGTGGTCTGAGTCTCACTCCTGGCCTGGGAACTTCCGTACGCTGAGGGTTTGGTCAAAAAAAAGAAAAGACACCTGAGGGGTTTGCTCAACATGAGAGAAACCATTCTAAGGAATCATATTTCTCATACTCAAAACTGAACGTTTCATTTGAATTAATCTGAAGCTCTGATACGGTTAACTAAGAATGAGCTCTTACCAGTTGATCTTTTCCTTTACCTTTTAGAAAAACCTAATTATTTAAGATTTATAGTTTTTATATTTTAACACCTAAAAGGTCTTAGTATAAGTGAAGACATTTAAGGATAAAAAGATTACAGCTCACTTGGAAAAAAAAAAAAAGATTACAGCTCACTTGAAAGACAAAAGGTTATTCTGAGGCATCAAAAGTGAAAGAGAAAAGAAAAAAAAGATTCCAACACCTGGATAAGATATTTGGCTCTGAGTTTTCTGGCAACTAAGACAAAAAGGAAATACATTAAATTACACAGTTTTCATTTTCTGAAAAAAAAAAAAAAAAAAAAAAGGAGGCTATAACTTCATCTACAGAGGCAAAAATTTTCCTGGAACTAACTCGAGCAATAATTTATCATGAGATTTCTCTCTAAATGGGACTAAGGAGAAAGATCATGAGCTTTTGTCTCAGGGAAGAAAAAAAGTTTTGACAGTAAGTATGCAATCATGGTTGAGTTACTTAAATCTTATCAGCATTAGCTTCATCTGTAGAAGTAAGAATGATGATATTTATCTCAGGGGACTGCAGCAAAGACTAAATTATATAATATAAATGGAAGTACTTAGAAGACAGTCTTAGTTTCACAAAACAGAGAGAGATGACACCAGATTTTTGTTCTGATCTTTTATAAAGGCAGAGGTCATGACATAAAATTGTGCCTTAGTGGAAGGAATTTAGTGAGGAGAGATATTTTTGCCCCTCACCCTCACTCTGCTTTATGGAAGTTTCACTGAATACAGACACAGAACTTGGAGAATTTAGAATGGAGGAGTGTGGACTGGCATATGATCTCAATTCAATTTATATTCACATCTTTTAGTTAGTATTTTTTTTGCACAGATCCTTTAACCTCATATGTTTACCTATCCCAGCTGAGTTCTGTAACCTGAAAAGGCAACCTAAAAATTTCTATTTTTCTCTATGTTCACCCTCTCCTCACATTTTTTTTTTTTATTATTAGGTTAATACATTTTTTTTTTTTCTAAAGAAAAGATGAGAATAATAGTCACCTAATACACACAACTTTTTTTTTTTTTGGTTTTTTAACGGCCTTATTCTTGGCATATGGAAGTTCCCAGGCCAGGGACTGAATCCTGTGATGTGCACCACAGTTGCAGCAAAGCCGAATAGTTTAACCCCTTTAAACCTTTTAACCCAGGGCTGGGGATTGAACCCTTGCCTCCACAGTGACCTGAACCTATGAAGTCAGATTCTTAACCAAGTGCGCCACACGGGAATTCTACACAACCATTTTTGAATGTATAAATGCTACACATTTATAGAATAAGAGACCAATATTGATTTTATCATTCCTAGAATTCCTTTTTTTTTTTTTTTTTTGTCTTTTTGCCATTTCTTGGGCCGCTCCCACAGCATATGGAGATTCCCAGGCTAGGGGTCGAATCAGAGCTATAGCCACCGGCCTACGCCAGAGCCACAGCAACGCGAGATCCGAGCCGAGTCTGCAACCTACACTACAGCTCATGGCAACGCCGGATCCTTAACCCACTAAACAAGGCCAGGAATCGAACCCTCAACCTCATGGTTCCTAGTCAGATTCGTTAACCACTGCGCCACGATGGGAACTCCTAGAATTCCTTAAGACCACAACTGCACTTCTAACACAGAGGAGTTCAGGCTCACGAGTTTGGGCTAATGCCAATATAGAAAACAAAAAACCTGATGTAGCCATGCCTTAACTTTCCTAGCCCTGTCAAGCTAGACTTATCCCACACATTTTCTTTTTTCATGTAACATATATTTGATAACTATGTAAATGGGGTGGGGATTTCATTTCCTATCAGAGACAGTCTTGTCAGAACTAAATAACATGCTTAAAAAAGTCAGAGGGAGAGCTGTCCAGCGCAAAAAAGAAAATGAAATACTTTAACTGTTCATTTGGTCTCTTAATGGATCACTAATTTAAACTGAGAAAATTCAGCTGATTAAAGCAATGACTCATACTAGATAATTTTCAGTGTCCTGACTGGGGTGGGGCAAGGTCTCAAGAGCTGGCTGTGTCGGGCACACTGTGCACGCCTATGAGAGGGGGCACCTCTATTTTGTGCCCTCGGAGCCTGCTGTGCTCCCCTTAGTCTCAACCCTGATTTTCACTTTCAAAAATCTTTATCGGAGTTATTCTTATTTGACTATTACCTGCGACTATTCTGGGCACTTCACCCTCAGAGCCATTAGATGAATAAATCAATCCTGCAGACCGTTTCGTTAGGTAAATGTTCAAGGTAATGGGCAAGCATACCCCCCGGGTCGTCGGCTGCTTTCTTTTCATAGAAGCTGTCTGCACTTGCTTTTGTACCTGCCTACATTATGCAAGTTGATACTAAATTGTTTCTTGAAAAGATTAAAAACTTGTATCAGATTTTTTCCATTAAATTTTAATTTTTACTATGTTTGGGGGAAAAAAAAGATATTTTTTTCTTTTTTGGCCATGCCAGTGGCATGTGGAAGTTCCTGGGCCAGGGACTGAATCTGCACCACTGCACTGACTTTAGCTGTTGCAGGGACCCTGCCAGATCCTTAACCCACTGCACCACAAGGGAACTCCAAAACTACTTTTTTTTGGGTGTGTGGCATAAAGAAGAGTCACAGTGTTAGATTATTAAAATATATACTAAAATGAAGAGGTCTCAAATGCATGAAAATTATTGAATTAAATATGCATCCCTGCAAATTTCATGGATGCTATGCAATGTCTAGCAATTTATATGAGTAGTTTCCCCTTGCTAGCATTTAATTTTTATGTTTAAACATATTTCTTTTCTAAACCTACTCAAGGGAGTTCCTGCCATGGTGCAATAGGATCGGTGGCATCTTGGGAGGGCTCGGACACAGGTATGATCCCTGGCCCAGAACAGTGGTTTAAGGATTAGGGTCTGGCTTTAGGTTGGAACTGCAGCTCGTATCTGATCCATGGCCAGGAACTCCATATGCAAAGGGGCAGCCAAAAAACCCAAGAAACAACCAAAAAAAAACCTCTACCGAGTAAAACTTTTAGTATTTATTTGGACCCATGAATAACGTGATTCCAAGTATAAAGTAAAAAATATATATAACTGAAAACTTACATATATATATTTATTTTATATACTAATTTATATCCTTTTATTTTATAATTTTATATAATTTATATATTTTAATTTATATACTTAAATGTAAAAATATGAATCTAGCATAATCTAAAATCAAATGAGAATTGTTATTCTGAAAAAAATACTTGTTATGTAGTTTTTTTGAATTTATCATAAAAGGCGTTATGGCTGAATGGACATCTGTAGCTGTTAATCTCTTAAAGATTCAATCTTAAAAATATTTGTGAAAATCCAAAAGCAAGTACAGATAGCATCTATGAAAAGAAAGCGACCTGGGGGTGGGCTTGAACATCTGCCTAACGAAACAGTCTGCAAGGTTGATTTATTCATTTAATGGCTCTGAGGGTGAAGTGCCCAGAAGAGTCATAGATAATAGTCGAATAAGAATAACTCTGATAGGAGTTCCCGTCGTGGCTCAGTGGTTAATGAATCTGACTAGGAACCATGAGGTTGCAGGATTCAATCCCTGGTCTTGCTCAGTGGGTTAACGATCCGGCGTTGCCATGAGCTGTGGTGTAGGTCAAAGATGCGGTTTGGATCTCGTATTGCTGTGCCTCTGGTGTAGGCCAGTGGCTACAGCTCCAATTAAACCCCTAGCCTGGGAACCTCCATATGCTGCAGGAAGCGGCCCTATAAAAGGCAAAAAGGGAAAAAGACAATAAATAAATAAATAAATAACTCTGATAAATAACAGTGAGTGAATCAGGCTTCCACAGTGAAGAAACAATTATTTGAAGGCAGAATCCTAGGACACAAGTGAGAGCAGATAAGGCCTAAAATGTGAAAGTCAGAAAAAAGAATCTTTAGAGATTTTCCTACTCTATAATTTGTTAGATCTACTTATCTATCTAAAAATCATCTCTAAAATCTAGGTGAGGCACGCCTTCTTTTCCCTTTCACACATTATATTAAATATGCACTCTAAAGGCAATTTCTTAGAAACAATCCCCCAAATCCCCTGACACTATTTCTAGGATATGCACCTTGGAGCTGCTTCCAGTAATATCCCCTAGTTCATCTCTCTCAATAATATCCTTCCAGTAATTTCTTCCCAAATATCTGGTATATCTTTCCCAGACTAGAAACCAGTGTCTTCAGAATACTCATATACCAATGATCTGTTTTAAGTATTGCTTTCTCTGTTAGGACACCAAAATGGTAAAAACAAGGCCAAGATAAGGCAGTGATAGTACAGTGGGAAAAATTCACTGTATTAAAAACTAGGCTTCATAATACCAACTGCTGGCGAGGATGCAGAGCAACTAGAACTCTCATTCATTGCTGATGGGAATACAAAATGGTACAGCCACTTTGGAAAACAGTTTGGCAGTTTCTTATAAAGTTAAAATACACTTTCCAGTTGACTCAGCAATCTTGCTCCTGGTATTTACCAAGAAAAATGCAAACAAATGTACACAAAAATATGTATGTAATTATTTACAGCAGCTTTATTTATAGGTGCTCCCAAATGGAAACAACTCAAATGTCCATCAATGGGTGAATGAATGGATTAACAAACTGCCACATCCACACAATGGAATATTAACCAGCAATAAAAAGGAACAGATTACTAATATGTGCAACAACATGGACAAATCTTTTTATGGTAAGTAAAAAAAATGCAGACTGAAAAGAATGATAATTTTATTTATATGATGTTCTGTGAAAGGATATTATCTTTTGTTGAAAAGGTAAAACTATAGGGATGGAAACAGATCAGTGGTTGCTCGGACTGGAGTTGGGGAAAGGGGGTCACCTCAAAGAGGGACCCAAGAGGGAATTTTCTCCAGTGATGGAACTATTTTATATATTGATTGTGGTGGTGGTTACACAACTGTGTGCATTAGTCAAAAATCACAGAATTGTAAGCGAAAAAGGGTGAATTTTACTATAGTTATATCTCAATTTAAAAAAATTGAGAAAAAAAAACCCTGGGATTAGTTACAGACTGGCTATGGGCAAGCCACCTAAGACTCATTTCTCCTTTTACTAAATAGAGATTATATTAACTCTAAAAGATTTCGGGTGAGGAACAAATAACTAAAAACCTTTATGAACTTAAAAGTTCAACACAAAAACTGTACACTAGGGGAGTTCTCTTTGTGGCTCAGCAGAAATGAATCTGATTAGCATCCACGAAGTCGCAGGTTTGATCCCTGGCCTCACTCAGTGGGTTAAGGATCTGGAGTTGCCGTGAGCTGTGCTATAGGTCGTAGATGGGGCTTGAATCCCGAACTGCTGGGGCTGTGGCATAGGCCGGTGGCTATAGCTCTGATTCAAGCCCTAGCCTGGGAACCTCCATATGCCATGGGTGCAGCCCTAAGAAGACACAAAAAAAATTGTACACTAGGCATGGGCCATACAATGATAAATAAGGCAGAGGTACACCCGGAGTTCTCTGGTAGCCTGGTGGATAAGGATTGGGCATTGTCACTGCTGTGATTCAGGTCATTGCTCTGGCACAAGTTTGATCCCTGGCCCGGGGAACCTCTGCATGCCATGGGCATGGCCAAAACCAAAAAACCAAAACACAAAGGAGAGGCGCATTAAAAAAACTTACTGCTAGTGGGAAAAAGAGATAAAAGAGGTAATTTTTTCTTTTTTGGCTTTTTTTTAGGGCCGCACATGCAGCGTATGGAGGTTCGCAGGCTAGGGGTCCAATTGGAGCTGCTGCCGCCAGCCTATGCCAGAGCCACAGCAATGCCAGATCCGAGCCGAGTCTGCAATCTACACCACAGCTCACGGCAACGCCAGATCCTTAACCCACTGAATGAGGCCGGGGATCGAACCCGAAACCTCATGCCTCCTAGTTGGATTGTTTCTGCTGTGCTACAACGGGAACTCCCAAAACAGGTAATTATTGAATAATATGGAAATACAATGACAGAGATATGAGTAGGGCAGTTAGAGGCCAAGAAGAAGGGGTATTCCAGGAAAAAGTATAAATTATTTCACATAGAATAAAATGCATCATAAATTGAATATAAATGGCTCAATTACAGTGAGTTGCTCACGTGAGAAGTCATTAATGAACACAGACAACTAGAATCCAATAATCTTAGCCCAACATGATTTTAAAAATTCCTAAAGTGGTAAAAATCATGACAAAATGGAAAAAGTACCTCACGATGATTTAGAAGTTGTTCCAAATCTAAGGCCATCTGATTCTTCATCTGTTGTAAAGCGGACTTCTCTTTATTTAAATTGCTGTGAGAAAAAAAACACACACCAACTTTTAAAAAATTGTCACATTAGCTAAATTTGGAGTTCCCATTATGGCTTAGTGGTACCTAACCTAACTAGTATCCATGAGGATGTGGGTGTGATCCCTGGCCTTGCTCAGTGGATTAAGGATCTGGCGTTGCTGTGAACTGCACAGACATGGCTCCAATATGACCCCTAGCCTGGGAACTTCTACATGCTGTGGGTATGGCCCTAAAAAGACAAAAAAAAAAAAAAAAAAAAAAAAAAAAAATTCCTATTAGCATAAATTTAATCAAATAATAAATAGTAAGACTAAAAACAAATCTAATGGTTTGAATTAAAGAGAAATTAAATTTATATTTCATAAAGATATCTGATCAGTGACTGCAACATTTGATTTAATTAATGGTCTAGCTTTTTTATAAGAATACTTTTTCTTTCTTTGTTTTTTTAAAATGTTATGGCTGGAGTTCCCGTCATGGCTCAGTGGGTTAAGGATCCGGCATTGCTGTGATCTGTGGTGTAGGTCACAGTTGCAGCTCGGATCTGGTGTTGCTGTGGCTGTGGTGTAGGCCAGCACCAGTAGCTCCAGTGGAACCCCTAGCCTGGGAACCTCCACATGCTGCAGGTGCAGCCCTAAATAGACAAAAAGACAAAAAGACAAAAAAAAAAAAAAAAAAAAAAAAAAAAAAATTTATGGCCGCACTCACAGCACATGGAAGTTTCTGGGTCGAGGCTGAATCCAAGCTGGAGACAGAACCTGCACCTCTGCAGTGACCCAAGCTGCTGCAATCAGATTCTTAACCCCCTGAGCCACTGTGAGAACTCCAAGAATACTTTTTCTTTTAACAACCATTTGACAATGCAACTGAGATGGTTTCTGAGAATGCTTTTCTGCCCAGTAGGGACATAAAATTAGTGTTTTAAAGATGACTAGTTGCTCCTGAAATGTAAAAGACAAAGTGGGGCTTATACATAAAAGGTAAAAAGAAAGTACATATGGGCACCACGTTAAAATTCAAGACACTGGAAGTCAAATTAAAACATCCTTAAAACCGAAAGCAGTATTTTATAATTTATCACATATTAAATTATCAGATATATAACTGAGATAGATAAATGAATTAGATAGTTAATCTATTACAAACAATTTTTGTCTCCAAATTCTTAGTTCAGTGTTCAGTCTCTAAGTGCATTGTGAATTTCTCTTTGATATGACTTATTTTCTGATAAGAAAGAATGAGAAGCCTAATTGTAAGGACATACTAATATTTTAAAAGACAAATATGTGGGGCCTGTCTTATACTGTCTGGAGTTTTATTATTCAACATATAAAAATTAGAGGAGTTCCCAACGTGTCTCAGTGGGTTATGAACCCAACTAGTATCCATGAGAATGTGGGTTCGTGCTCAGTGGGTTAAGGATTTGGTGTTGCCGTGAGCTGTGGTGTAGGTCGCAGATGAGGCTTGGATCTGGCATAGCTGTGTCTGTGATGTAGGCTGGCAGCTGCATCTCTGATTAGACCCCTAGCTTGGGAACTTCCATATGCTGCAGGTGTGGCCCTGAAAAGGAAAAAAATAAATTATAGCCATTAAATAAAATGTTCTTTGAAAGCCACTGGGATGAGTTTACTCAGCCAGCACTACAAAAAAGATTAAGAAGTGCCCATGAACTGAAGCAACATAATTCCTTAAATGTCAAAACAAAACCTGTGAGGGTAAAACTAATGAGAACTGTTTTGCTGAATAGGTAAGGTATGTTAAGTTAAACTTTAAGAACATGGAATGCCACCAATTTTTAAAATATTAGGGACAAGTTATTTATTTATTTGTTTGTTTTGCTTTTTTTCTTTCAGGGCCACATATGGAAGTTCCCAGGTTAGGTGTCTAATTGGAGCTACAGCTGCTGGCCTATATCACAGCCACAGCTATGCCAGACCCAAGCCGCCTCTGTGACCTATACCACAGCTCATGGCAACGCTGCTTCCTTAACCCACTGAGCGAGGCCAGGGATGGAACCTGTATCCTCATGGTTCCTAGTTGGATTCGTTTCCACTGTGCCATGACAGGAACAAGAAAAAAATTTTAAAACTTCATATCAAGGGACATGAGTAGGTATTCTGGAAGAAGTGGTTATTCTAAGGACTAAGAGGAAAAAATTCACATTCTCCTCCTTCCTAATAATTGAGAACATTCCCAAGGAAGCATCATCGTTTATCCTCTGAGAAGAGAGATTAATTAGATGTAATTCTGACTTCTATTTCCAACTGTGCCACTGACTCAACTTCATGGTGTAAAGCACAACACACCACCCCAATGAACCTCAGTTTTCCCATCGGTATAAGTGGAAAACGATACTCCGGTATGTCAAAGGGATTTGAGAATTATCTAATGAATGATTCAATAAAGCACTGAAGACATAAAACTTTAAATGCTATATAAATGCTCTATTGTGTTATATAATATAATTAATATATAGTATATAATATATAATTAATATATAATATATAATATAATATAATAGCATTTTTATATAAATGCTATATAAAAAACTATATAAATGCTCTATTGTGTTACTAATTTAGATGGAAAAGAGTCATCTGAGGAAAACAGTAATTAAATGTCAATACAGGTAAGAAGCTCAGCAGAAAAACAAATTGACTTTTGGAGTTAGGCATCAGAGATCCTACTGAGCCAAGGATGAGTTTCCTGCTGTGGCGCAATGCGATCTCTGAGTGTCTCTGCAAGGGCAGGGATGCGGCTTCCATCCCTGGCCTGGCCCAGTGGGTTAAGGACCTGGTGTTGCTGCAGTTGTGGCGTGGGTCGCAGCTCCAGCTCACATTCAGTCCTGGGCCTGGGAACTCCATATGCTGTGCGATGGCAAAAAGAAAAAAAAAAAGAGTAAGAAAAAAGGAAATGTCTTGCTTGAGTGCCATGTTCTGCTTGAGTCCCCCAAAGCACGGTAAAGATAAGTGTTTATGTAACTCTGAAATTTTTTCAGAATTAAAATAAATGTCCTGTAATTAAGATGAACTTTCAAGGAACAGCCATGTGTTCGTATACATGTAAGATACAAGTTCATATACATGCACACATAGACACACAGAATGTAAACATCCACTGACATGCAGTACATACATCAGTGCATGTGTGCAAACACACACACACACACACACACAGGCTCACAAATAACAACAGGCCTATTAAGTAAAGTGTAGTGTAGGAACAGAATGTTGATGCAATTAAAGAATTTTGACTGAATAATTCTCTAGAAATGCTTTCTATGCAGTGTTGAATTTCTTTAGAAGTTACTATTCCATAGTTACATAACAAAAATAACCATATACCATGGAATAAAAGGTGAGCGGATAAACTGTATGACGAAGCAACTCTGCTCCATCGGCAAGATGTCGGCTCCACAGACAATACCAGGGTATATATTTTCAAATCTTAGCCTTCTCTATAATATACTCTTAAATCACAAGGGAGACTGCCTTCAACATGTGGGTCTCTAAGACTGAATGGGATGCTTATTATACTCTGTGTTCTTGCACACACAGTAATTACTCAATAGAAGTTTAGTCTCCATAAGGGATTTCATAACAGTGGAAACTTACCTTTAAAAATACAAAGCTTCTATGCGTGACTCATAAGGCAACTACCAAACAAATCTCCTTATAAGCACATCTATCGTGAATGGTATATTACACTCATAATTGTTCAATTCACTGTTAATTATTACTCAGAAATGCATGTTTATGGCTCTGTTTCACCTGCTACACGAAAACATATTCCTGATATATTGTTCCTTAACTTCCTGGATCAATATACTCTGGCTTAACCTTATAAGCCTAAGTTGTCTTTTCTTCCTAAACTACTAGTTAACAATAAATGGAGGAGTGACAACAGAGAAAGAAAATTTATTCTAGTTATTCTCTTTCCATGCTTCTTTCAGGGCTGAACTGTAGCTCTAACTATATAACCCAGGCTCTCTTGTGAATTGGTGGAGGAGAGTTAAAAGTCCTACTTTCACAACAGAGTACTACTTTGACCATACGGGAATTTAAAATACTTAATAGTAATTTCTCAAATGTTAGCTTTTAACATGTTTATAACTATTTCATTTTAGTGCATATTTACCGTAACCTCTCTAGGCATTGAATAGACTGTACAGGCAGCTAAATTTGCAAGTTCTGGGTGTAAAATATAAGGGTACTGTTTTATTTTGTAGGAAAACGATAAAATGATTCAGTTCTTTAAAGAGATTTTATTGTATATGCTAGAGAAACATTTACAAATTAATCAGTTAATGTAAATACTCCTTATAGTTAAAATCAACATCCAGTGAAAGCAATAGGCGTTTTCAGGGAACATAATCACTTAGTAATCTTTTTGGATGGGTCATCCAATGTTTAAATTTCAAATTAATGAAGGACAAGAGGAAGGGCGGTAACATTTACTGAGTTTCCCGTGTGCCAGAAGCTTTCTATACATGTTACTTCATTTAATTTTCACAGCTACCCTTTTGTGCTCACATTAGTACCTCTATTTTAACAGACACATTTACCATGAGAAAAGAAACCAGGCTGACATGTATTCAAAGCCCAAAGCCCAGGATAATTCTCCTTTTTGTGAAATGCCATTGGCTCAGAGCCCAGGGGGATGGTAGGTAGAAATGTGATTTATCCTGCTGTATCTGAATCATTGACTGGGCTGTTTTTTATGGCACCACATCCTTTCATTCATGTCATCAGGGTGCATATCTACAGCATCTCAAAAGCCATCATTAAAATACTGAAAGATCCTTAATTTTTCCCATTAGAAGGTAGTTGCTTCAACGAAGAGCAAAACTTGAAATATTCCTATGAAATATTAGTTCAGAATCTACTAAAATAGTATGCAATACATTTATGAAACACAGTTTTAAAGGTCCCAGATGTTTACCATACAATTTTTTTGTAGTTAATTCTATAATTGGCATAGTTCTTATGATTACCGTTGCTGTTATTAAGGTAGTCCTAATTTTTGTCAAAATTCAGTATATTTTGAGAAATTTATTTCTCATTTCAAAGATATTTTTCAACATCAAAATGTGTTAAAGGTAAGACAAACACTAATAATAGCAAACAATATTAGAGCATTTACAATGCGTAGCGCTTTTAATAGTGCTGTATATATTATATCATTTATCTTCAGAATAACCATATGAACAAGGTGCTGTTGGTGCCACTCTCATTTCACAGATGAGGACACTGGCTGTAGTGTCCAAGACCATAGCTATTAGCTAGACACAAGCGGCAATGAAAATGAAAATTTTAAATAAAATTAAAAATTTAGTTCCTCAGTAACACTCACCATATCTCAAAGGCTCGACAGCCACCTTGAAGCTAGTGGCTACCACAGTGGAAAATGCAGATTTGGAATGTTTTTTTATCATTACAAAAATTTGTATTGGACAATGAAATTTTAGAGAGCTTAACTGTTTTTCTCCAATTCAAATCTAAGGACTAATCTGGATTTGAACCTATGTATTCCCATTTATGTATGTATGTATGTATGTATGTATCTGTCTTTTTAAGGCCATACCCATGGCATATGGAAGTTCCCAGGCTAGGGGTCGAACTGGAGCTGCAGTTGCCAGCCTACGCCACAGCCACAGTAATGCCAGATCCGAGCCGTGTCTGTGACCTCCACCACAGCTCACGGCAACACTAGATCCTTAACCCACTGAGTGAGGCCAGGAATCGAACCCACATCTTCATGGATACTAGTCTGGTTCATTACCGCTGAGTCATGACAGGAACTCCTGTATTCCCTTTTAAGACCAATTTTTTTTGGTTTAAATTTTTTTTTTTTTTTTTTTTTTTTTTTTGGTCTTTTAGGGCCACACCTTTGGCAATATGGAAGTTCCCAGGCTAGGGGTCGAATCCAAGCTCAGCTGCCGGCCTACACTACAGCCATGGCAAGAGGGATCCAAGCCTCGTCTTCAGTGAATCACCATAGCTCACAGCAACGCTGGATCCTTAATCCACTGAGCGAGGCCAGGCATCGAACTTGCGTCCTCATGGATACTAGTCAGGTTTGTTACTGCTGAACCATGACTGGAACCCCTATTTTTTGTTTTCATTTTTGGCTGCCCAGAGGCATATGGAGCTCCTGAGCCAGGGGTCAGGTCTGAGCTGCAGCGCCAGATCCTTAACCCAATATTGCCAGGTTGGGATCAAACCTGTGTCCCAGTGCTCCCAAGAGGTCGCTAATCCCTATGTGCCATAGCAGGAGTGCTTAAAATCTGTTTTTAAAAAGTAACTTTATTGGAATTTCTGTTGTGGTGCAATGGAATCAGCAGTGTCCCTGCGGTGCTGGGACACAGGCTCAATCCCTGGCCAGGTACAGTGGATTAAGGATCCAGTGTTGCAGCAGCTGGGCATAGGTTGTAACTGATCCCTACTTGAATCTGATCCCTACCCCATTCACTTGGCAGGTGGCCAAGAAAGGAAAAAAAAGTAACTTTATTATTAAATATTTTAAGAGAGAAAATATTATAGGCCCAATTGTATCTGTCACCTTGCTTTAACAATTATCAACTCATTAAATAAAGCCCTACATTTTTTTTTTTTTGGGCTGCTCCCACAGCATGCCCAAGTTTCAAACCCGTGCATGGTACTGACCCAAGCCACAGCAGTGACAATGCCAGATCCTTAACCCACTGAGCCACTAGGTAACTCCTAAAGCCCTACTTTTGTGTGTGTGTGTGTGCGTGCGAGTGTGTGTGTGTGTGTGCTTTTTAGGGTCGCACTTGCGGCATATGGAGGTTCCCAGGCTAGGGATCAAATTGGAGCTACAGCTGATGGCCTACACCACAGCCACAGCAACGAGGGATCTGAACTGCATCGGAGACGTACATCACAGCTCATGGCAACACCAGATCCTTAACCCACTGAGCGGTGCTAAGGATGGAACCCACAACCTCACAGTTCCTAGTTGGATTCGTTTTGCTGCACCAGGACAGGAATTCCTAAAGTCCTACTTTTAACTACTATTCTACACTATTTTTTTTTTTGCTTCTCTTCCTTAATTATATTAGTTAATGAAAAATTATCCCTTATTCAGATTAGAACATAGGGAGGCAGTATAACATAATGGTTAAGAGTATGGAATTAGAAAGCTGACAGATCTGGATTCAAATTTTGGCCCAATCACAAAACTGTGTGTTCTTAGACAACAAGTTGCTCATTCCTCTAGGGCTGAATTTGTTCATTGTTATAATTTTCTCCTATAGCTGGCTATTATTTTTCTCTGTATTAAACATTTTCAACTATCCTAATTCTTAGTAAAATAAATATTTGCATAAGTTTATTTGAAGATCAATGTGAAAGAGGTAAGTTTTTCCACAGGCCTTTTATATATATACATCCCTGTTCCAAGATTACAAAGGTAGGAGTTCCTGTCGTGGCTCAGTGGTTAAAGAATCCGATTAGGAAGCATGAGGTTGTGGGTTCGATCCCTGGCCTTGATCAGTGGGGTAAAGATCCAGTGTTGCTGCAAGCTGTGGTATAGGCCGCAGATGCAGCTCGGATCCTGCATTGCTGTGGCTGTGGCATAGCTGGCGGCTACAGCTCTGATAGACCCCAACCTGGGAATGCCTGTATGCTGTGGGTATGGCCTTAGAAAAGACAAAAAAAAAAAAAAGAAAAAAAAAGATTACAAAGGTAAAACAAAACTCTATGCAAAATTTCAAATATATCAAATATGGAAGGAAAAAAGGTCTCTTGTGAGTTCTTTCCTCTGTTTCCCTAAGATAACCAAGTGCCAGTGAATGATGAGACATAATTTCCATTGCCCCTAACAGCTATTTAGAACTGTTTAAATAACTCATTGAATTAATGTTTTAATGCTCATTATAAATATTCTAAATATAATTTTAACTTTAAAATTAATCTAGAAATAAAACTGTTATTTGTGTTGACACTTAAAACTTAAATGCGATTTTAAATTATTTTATTTAAATTTTATTTTTTGTCTTTTTAGGGCCGTACCCGTGGCACATGGAGGTTCCCAGGCTAGGGGTCAAATCGGAGCTACAGCTGCTGGCCTATGCCACCGACACAGGAACACCAGATCTGAGCTACATCTTCAACCTATGCCACAGCTCATGGCAATGCCGGATCCTTAACCCACTGAGTGAGGCCAGGGATGGAACCTGTGTCCTTAGGGATACTAGTCAGATTCACTTCCACTGAACCAAGATGGGAACTTATTAAATTATTTTAAATTATTTTATCATATCATCAAAAATTATGATTAGGAGTAATATTCTGGATCAATTAATTTGGTGGGGAATAAACGAGAATAGAATTCTTCTTTTTCTTGTCTTTTTTTTTTTTTTTTTTTTTGTAGGGCTGCATCTGAGGCATATGGTAGTGTCCAGACTAGGGGCTGAATCGGAGCTGCCACTGCTGGCCTACGTCACAGCCACAGCAACAAGGGATCTGAGCTGAGTCTGTGACCTACACCACAGCTCATGGCAATGCAGGATCCTTAACTCACTGAGCAAGGCCAGGGATTGAACCCAAGTCCTCATGGATACTAGTCGAGTTTGTCACCGCTGAGCCACAACGGGAATTCCCTGGAATAGAATTATTCTGATTCATCAGAAAGAACACTCACACTTTGGAGTTAATTACCAGTAGTTTTATTTTTTTGGTTATATATTTAGGAAACCTGAATTTAAGAACTGTCTTCTCTAATAACTATATTTTCCAATAAAACTACCTTTTCCAATTCCTTAGTTTAACAATTTTCATTCCCATCTAATTCTTTGCTTTTACACTTATGACTTGGCTAATAATTTATCTCATAATTTATTCTAAATAATCTTAAAATCTAATAACAATTAGGCCAACTAACTCAGCATCCACGAGTTAAAACTTTTCTTCCCATAGCATCATCCTTTCATTGTAATTTAAAAAGACGAAAATGATCATACAGATGAAGAGGTAAAGAATCTGAATGATTGTTACATGGAGTAAGTCTTCTGGATCAAGTGTCATCTAAGAGAACAATGTCAATATAAGGAAGTAAATGGAACTTATTTACACTGAGGCAATTCATGGTTTACTTCATGTAAAGGGTCAGAAGAAGAAGAGCTCAAAAATTCCTTGGCAAAGACAACATGAATTTCAGTAAATGCATATATTTTACCTGTTTAAAAAGTCATTCTGACTCCACAAGTGGCCCATCCCACCAAAGAATTCTAGGGAACAAGGATAGGACCGGATGGCTGCTGTGTGCCTGAGGGTGGGTGGAGTGCTTAGGTCATCAGTGTAGCACTGCTATTCCCAGACTAAAGACTTCTAATGTATAAGGTGGAATGTGAACACCTTAATGTGACCTTAGTTGTTCGTTTGTCTTTTTTTTTACCTTGGAATATGCATTTATTTTTAATAATGACTTAGTTTTTCTAAGAGAAACTGAATATTCAATACATTTAAGACCAGCTTAGCTAAAAAAAAAAAAAAAAAAAAAAAAAAAAAAAAAGAGTTCCTGTTGTGGCACAGTGGAAACGAATCCGACTGGTATCCATGAGGAAGGATGCCTGCTTGATCCCTTGCCTCCCTCAGTGGGTTAGGGATCCGGTGTGGCTCTGAGCTATGGTGTAGGTCACAGACCCAGCTCAGACCTGGCTTTGCTGTGGCTGTGCTCTAGGCAGGCAGTTACGGTTCTGATTCGACCCCTAGCCTGGGAACTTCCATATGCCACAGGTGTGGCCCTAAAAAGCAAAAAGCAAAAACACCAAAAAACCTCAAACATTTAAGACCAGCTACATTATTTATTTTTTCTTCACAATTTCAACCTGAATTCATCTATAGTGGTATTATGCACACATTAGCTTTACTTAAATCAAAGATTTGTAGAGGGTTTACCTGACATCTTTCTCAAGTTGCGTAATACACTCCTTCAGGGAATCAATCTTAGAGTCTCTCTGACGCACTGATTCAATGAGGTACCTGTAAGGTTGTTGAGTCTGGTTTAACAGAGAATTGGCCCTGTCAAGCTAAAGAAAAACAGATTTCATTAAAATCTGGACAATTTTACAAGAAACTAAAAGTGTTCAAAATGTTCTACATAGTATAGACACAGCCCACCAGCTCTCCCCTACATGAATTACTCTGAAAAACACTTCCAGTGTTAATGCGAAGGTTTTAAAAATTATGAGTCAACATAACTATTCTTTAAAATAATAATAAAGACTGTAAACAGGAAAGAAAAATTTTAAAATATTGTTGCCAATTTTGGTTATGGGTCACCTAAATTTTCTGACCATTTGTTGGTATGAGAAGATATGTAATATAAAATTTATCTTCTTTTAATCAATATCCATTAGCTAAAAATGAAAATTTTTATTTGAACTTATTTCTAATCAAAATAACATAACACAATATAATTTAGTGCTTTTCATGCTCTTTTCCATCTTTTAAAAAAATTCTTTTTTTGGCTGTGGTGTGCAGCAGCTTGATGTGGGAATCTCAGTTCCCAGACTAGGGACTGAACCCAGGTGGAAGTGCTCAGTCTTAAACACTAGACCACTAGGGAACTCCTCCTTTCATCTTTATTTATGAACCTAAACCACTATGTATAACTTATGGACCTAAATCACTATGTATAATTAAAAATTTAAATAATTACGTTTAAAAATATAAACAACATAGAACTTACCATTTTATCCATTTGACAGTGTACTATTCAGTGGCGTTAGTACACGCATGATATGTAACCATCACTAGTATTTATTTCCAGAACATTTTCATCAACTCACACAGAAACTGTACACATTAAGTAGTAAAAACAATCCTCTTACCCCCAGTTCCCAGAAACCTCTATTTGATCTGTCTCTATGAATTTGCCTATCCTAGATACTGCATGTAAGTGGAATCATATGATATGTCAATTTGTGTCTATTTAATTCACTTAATGCAATATTTTCAAGGTTCATCCATGTTGTACCAGGTATCAGAACTTCAATCCTTTTTATGGCTAAATAATATTCCACTGTATGTCTACAGCATATTTTATTTTAAAAAATTTTTTGTTTATCCATTCGTCTGCTGATGGGTACTTGTGTTGTTTCCACTTTTTGGCTATTGCGACTAATGCTGTGCTATGTAAGTATCTGTTTGAGTCCTTGTTTTCAATTCCTTTGGGCATCTGCTTAGGAGTGGAGTGGAACTGCTGGGTCATATGGTAATTCTATATTTAACTTTTTTGAGGAACTGCCAACTGTTTTTCATAGTGGCTGCATCATTTTACATTCCTATTAATGATGCACCTGGTTCCAATTTCTCCACATCCTCACCAACAGTTATTTTATGTGCCTATGGGCCATTTGGATATTCTCTTTGGCGAAATGTCTATTCAGTTCTTTTTCCCTCATTTTAGTTAGGCTGTTTTTTTACTTTTGAATTGTAGGATTTCTTTGTACATTCTGTATATTAAAAACCTTAATTGCTAAATGATTTGCAAATATTTTCCCCTTTTTGTGGGTTTTCATTCTCTTAACACTGCCCTTTGGTCACAAAAGTTTTTAATTTTTATGAGGTCCAACTTACCCATTTTGCTTTTGTTGCCCATATTTTTGGTGTCATTTTAAAGAAACCATTGACAAACCTAATGTCATGAAGATTTTTCTCTTATGTTTTCTTCTATGAGTGTTATATCCTTATTTCTGAAATTTTAGGGTTTTGATCCATTTTGAGTTAATTTTTGGATACAGTTTAAGATATGGGTCCAATTTCAATCTTTTATATGTAGATATGCAATCTTACCAGCACTACTTGTTGAAAAGACTGTCTTTTTCTGGGAGTTCCTGCTGTGGCTCAGTAGGTTATGAACCTGACTAGTGTCCATGAGGACTTGGGTTCAATCCCTGGCCTCGCTCAGTGGGTTAAGGGTCACCACTGCATGAGCTGTGGTGTAGGTCACAGACGTGGCTTGGATCCTGTGTGCTGCTGTGGCTGTGGCATCTCTCTCAGCTGTAGCTCCAATTTGACCTAGCCTGGGAATTTGCATATTCTGCAGGTTCAGCCCTAAAAAGAAAAAAAGACTGTCTTTTCTCTGTTAAATGGTTTTCCCGACAAAACTTTGGTAATTTTGTTTTAAAACCACTGACCAGGAGTTCCCGTCGTGGTGCAGCGGAAACGAATCCAACTAGGACCCATGAGGTTGTGGGTTTGATCCCTGGCCTCGTTCAATGGGTTAAGGATCTGGCGTTGCCATGAGCTTTGGCGTAGGTCGAAGACGCGGCTTGGTTCTGGCAGGCATTGCTGTGGTTGTGGCATAGGCCGGCAGCAAAGGCTCTGATTAGACCCCTAGCCTGGGAACCTCCATATGCCACGGGTGCTGCCCTAAAAAAGGCAAACAAAGACCAAAAAAAAAAAAAAAAAGACCGTTGACCATATATATGAGATTTATTTCTGTACTCTCTATTCTACTCCATCAGTGTTATATATCTATCCTTCTGCCAGTACAAAACTGCTTTGATTACTTTTACTTCATAGTAATTTAAAAAGCCTGAACATATAAGTTTTCCAACTCTTCTATTTCCTTCTCAAGATTATTTTGGCCATTTAAGGTCCTTTGAAATCCTACATAAATTTTAGGATGGGTCTTTCTACTTCTGCAAAAAATACCTTTGGGACTTTGATAGGGCCTGCACTGAATCTGTAAATCATTTTGGGTAGTAAGGTCACCTTAACAATGTAAGTCTTCTACATACAGAAGGCCAAGAAGCACATGAAAAGATGCTCAACATCACTAATCAGCAGAGAAATGCAAATCAGAATTACAGTAAGATACCACGTCACATCTATCAGAATGGCCGTCATCAAAAAGACCACAAGCAACAAATATTGGTGAGGATGTGGTAAAAAGGAACACTGTCAGTGGGGATGTAAACTGGTGCAGCCACTGTGGAAAACAGCATGAAGGTTCCTCAAAAACATAAAAATAGAGCTATCCCATGATACAGCAATCCCACTTCTGGGTATATATCTGAAGAAAATAAAAACACTAATTTGAAAATATGCATGCACTGCAATGTTCATAGCAGTACTATTTACAATAGCCAAGGTGTAGAAGCAGCTGAAGTGTCCATCAACAAATAAATGGGTAAAAAAGATGTGGTGTGTATATATATGTATGTATATATACACACAATGAAATACTATTAGCCATAACAATGAATGAAATTTTAATTGGCAAACTGTAAATTTACTATACCTTAATTTAAAAAAAATTCAAAAATGAATGAAATTTTGTCATTTACAATAACAAGGATGGACTTGGAGGACATCATTGCTTAGTGAAATAAGTTAGATAGAAAAAGACAGGAGTTCCCACTGGGGTGCAGTGGAAACAAATCCAACTAGTATCCATGAGGATGAGGGTTTGATCCCTGACCTCACTTAGTGGGATGGGGATCCAGCACTGCTGTTGCTGTGAGCGGTGGTGGTGTAGGTCGCAGATGCGGCTCGTATCCTGCATTACTGTGGCTGTGGTGTTGGCTGGCAGCTGTACATGTGATTTGACCCCTAACTTGGGAAGTTCCACATGCCTCAGGTTCAGCCCTAGAAAGAAAGAAAAAAAAAATACTGTATGTTATCACTTATCTGTGGAATCTAAAAAATATAATTAGTGAATATTAAAAAAGAAAACAAATTAGGAGTTCCCATTGTGGTGCAGTGGAAACGAATACAACTAGGAACCATGAAGTTGTGGGTTTGATCCCTGGCCTTGCTCAGTGGGTTAAGAATCTGGTGTTGCTGTGAGCTGCAGTGTAGGTTACAGACGAAGCTCGGATTCCGAGCTGCTGTGGCTGTCATGCAGACCAGCAGCTACAGCTCCAATTTGATCCCTACCCTGGGAACCTCCATATGCCGCAGGTGTGGCCCTAAAAAGCAAAAAAAAAAAAAAAAAAAAAAAAAAAGCAAAGAAAACAAACTAGTGGTTACCAGTACAGAAAGTGCATCCTGTAGGGAGGGGAAAGATAGATAAGGGTAGGTGATTAAGAGGTACAAACTAGTATGCATAGAATAAATAAGCTACAAGGATATATTGATTGCATAGGAGTTCCCTTGCAGTGCAGCAGGTTAAGGATCCAACATTGTCACTGCAGCAGCTTGGGTTGTTGCTGTGGTTTGGATTCAATCCCTGGCCCAGGAACTTCCATATGCCTCGGGCAAAGAAAGAAAAAAAAGGGTATATTGTACAGCACAGGGGTAAAAGTCAATGTTTTATAATAATTATAAAAGGAGTATAATCTTTAAAAATTGTGAATCACTGTTGTACACTTGAAATTTATACAATATTGTAAATCAACTATACCTCAATTTAAGAAGTGAAAAAGAAAAAACAAACAATCAAATCTTCTAATCCATGAACATGGGATATCTTTCCATTTATTAAGTCTTATTTAATTTCTTTCAGGAATGATTTATAGTTTTCACTGCACAAGTCTTTTCTTTGTTCAAATTTATTCCAAAAATTCTGTAGGTATTTTTTTCTTAAATTAACATCTTGTTTGCAGTTTTCACTGCACAAGTCTTTTCTTTGTTCAAATTTATTCCAAAGTACTTTACAAATCAAATTGTTTTCTTAATTCTTTTTTGGATTGTTCAATGCTAGTATACTCTGTACAACTTCATATTACTCTTTTCCACTTATAATCATTCTTCTAGGTTTTTGGAGTATCTTGATTTATATTTTTTATATTTTAAGTGGTTACAAAACTACCTAGTAAGCCATTGTGCCACAATTTTAATCACAATTTTATCCTCATGGATACTAGTCAGATTCATTTCCACTGAGCCACAACAGCGGAAAAATTCTGTAGGTATTTTTTTCTTAAATTAACATCTTGTTTGTTAAATTTTTTCAGAACAGAAAATGCACTAAGTTTAAAGGGGTACAATTACGAAGTATTTTTGACACATAAGACCAAAGTTCTTTCTAAAGGTCTTTATCAACTTATATACCCAATCAACCTTATTTTTTTGCTTGTGTTTTCTCTTTATTCCTAAGCAAATGTAAAATGTGAGAACAGGACTAAACACAGTATTGTCAGTATCAGCAGGTCCTGACTCTGTTGGTACACAGTAAGTTCTCAGAAAAGGTATTCTAAACTTGGATATGCAAAAACTAAACAATCACAACAAAAGTGGTAGAAGTCTACTATTATAAGGATGAGTGAGGAGTGTCTGTTGTGGCTCAGTGGTAATGAAACCGACTAGGATCCATGAGGATGCGGGTTTGATCCCTGGCCTCACTCTGTGGGTTAAGGATCTGGCTTTGCCGTGAGCCGAGGTGTAGCCTGCAGCCGTGTCTCAGATCCCACATTGCTGTGGCTGTGGCGCAGGCTGGCACCTGTAGCTCTGATTCGACCCCTGGCCTGGGAATTTCCATATGTTGTGGGTGCGGCCCTAAAAAGACCAAAAAAAAAAAAAAAAAAAAAAAAAAAAGGATGATGGAGTGGGGAAGAGAGTATTTGATTATACAGAACAAAAATATAAAATTTCAACTTTATGAACTTATAACATGTTCACTGACAATAAAATTCTACTTTTTATATTAAAAAAAATTCCCTCCCTTTCCTTCATAATCTCTGACAAGTTTAATTGAGACTAAAGATTGGCTTGTTTAAGAAATGATTTCTATTTCTTCCTCAAACTACCTTTACAAGATCTATCTTTTTTTTCCCTCTCAATTAGGATCTAAACATATCATTTATGTTAGTGCTGCTATTTTTTAATTTTCCTCTCATAGAAAAAAGAAAGGAGTGACTAGCAGCCTCGAAAGCTGAAGGTGTAGAGAACAGCAGGATGGGTATGGTGGAAGGTGGAGAGGAAGGCAGAAAGAACTAAGGGCAGAAACATTCATTGTGAAAATGATCAAGCATGATGAGGTCTGGGGGGGGGGGACGGTGAGGAGGAAAGTGAAGCCAAGAGGTGGCTGACCAACTGTTAGAGGATATTCGTGTACAGTTTGGAGACCATTTGATAAAAGTTATTTAAACTATTCATTTAGATTACATCAGAAATTTTTTATTAGAAATTTTTGCCATAGGAAGTATATTCGAGGAAATATTTCTCAAGAAAAGGAAATGAAGAGTGAAAGAAAAGAAGACTTCTTTTTTTATTTGGACACAACTCATGACAGTGAAAGCAGGGCCGTAAAAAAAAAAAAAAATATACCGTGAATATTGTCTATAGTTTGGGTTTTAGTGTTCTTTTTCTTTGCTCTGGTAATCATTCTTCCAAATCTATTACAGTGTCACTGGAATCTTATTACTCTACTAAGTTACTTTATGAACATTCAAATATGTGGCTGGACAAAAATAAAACTAAGGTCTACTTACCTGTATAACCAGTTTCACTAGTCAATTAAATCAAACAATTGCCTTGACTTTGTTTTCACAGAACTGACCCTAACTGAATAAACTGAACTGACAAGTTGTTTTATGTTTACAATTGTGGGGGTGGAGTGGGGTGGAGGTGGGGGTGGTGAGCAGGGATCGGAAAGAACTAAGGCCATTGACAAGTTGGAGTTAGCTGTAGTCTAAAATAAGCCATGTTTACATTTATCAAATCTAACTTTGGTTGCATGAAAAAATATAACAGCAGTTATTAGTCCTGATTATTTCAGTTCATTTTTTTTCCTTAGAGCAATTACATATATTAGGTTTTAGTATTATAAACAAAATTAAGGGCCATAAGCCTTACTTTCAAACTGTATCTCTAAAATACAACCTATAAACTTCTTGCTCTCTGGGTTATAAAACTATTGTAGTGCCATCAATTTTAAGACTATGTTTCTTTATAAACTTGTGGACTTCTGAATCCCCCAAATGTAATTTAATTCCGTGGGGGGGGGGAATACATGTTTTTCAATGAAAAGTGATGCTATGTATCTATTTTTGAAATCAGTGTAATTTAACAGCATTTAATTCCTCCAATATGGTTTAAAAAAGTCTTTCTGTAACTACAATCATTAGTACTCAAAGTTTCACAATCACTCACCTTGCCTATTGTTAGTAATCTTTTCCTTATAGGAAAGTATTAGTAATTAGTGACTCAGGAATCATATACGTAATGAATGACTCAGGACAAGCCCATGATACAACATTTTATAGAATTGTTATTTCTCCTTTGTTTCAATAAATTGTACATATGATTCAGAGAAATGCAATACCTGATTAAAACTTCATTATATATTTTCTCTTAAAATTTAAAAAACATACGAAGGTGACTACATTTTGTTGTGTTTTCCTAAATGTGGGATTTTGTCTTTTTTTCCTTGTGAAGTTTATTTTCAAAGAAACTCCTAGAAAATAAACTCTTTCTTACCAGGGACAAAATGCATTCTGTTGAATGGAATTTACCATTGAGTTGCTTTCTGTGTATAATACACATACAAGTGATACTTTGTAGTGGTGGTAGCTTGTGCTGAAAAATCCACATATCCTGTTGCCTGATCTTTCTGATTGCACCTTGGAATGGAAAATGCCTACTGGAGGTCTAATACAGGGCAGTCCTTTGGTACTACTTCTCTAGGTTCTCAGGCCAAAGCAGCGACTCTCAAACCTAAGCAATCATCAGAATCACTTGGGGAAACCTTGAAAAACTGATTTCTGGCCTCCACCCCAGTCCCAATGAATCAGCATTTCTCAGGGCTGGGCCTTAGATTCTGGTGCTCAGTCAAATCTAGAAAGTACAGCTCTCGTGCTCTTGGACTTACCGTAAGCCACCCCATCCAACTATTAGCAGGTTTAACGGTACTGCACTTAACCGTCTTACAGGCTGAATTCACCATCCTCCCCATTAAAAACCAGCTTCTTCTCCTGTGCCTCTACATGGTCAATGATATCAACATCTTCAACAGAGTTAATATTTCTTTCTTTCTTTTTTTTGGTCTTTGTCTTTTTAGGGCCACACCCGAAGCATATGGAGGTTCCCAGGCTAGGGCTCAAATTGGAACTGTAGATGCTGGGGATCCGAGTACTGTCTGAGACCTATACCACAGCTCATGGCAACACCAGATCCTTAACCCACCTAGAGAGGCCAGGATTGAACCTGCAACCTGAAGGCTACTAGTCGGGTTCATTAACCACTGAGCCACGATGGGAACTGCTTTTTAAAAAATTTTTAATTTCTTATTTTTATTTTTAAATTTTATTTTTGGTCATGCCTGCAGCACGTGGAAGTCCCTGGGCCAGCGACTTAGCCCATGCCACAGCAGCAACCTGAGCCACAGCAGTGACAACGCTGGACCCTTAACCAGCTGTACGCTACCAGGGAACCCCAAACAGGCGTAATATTTAATGAATATAATTCAGCCAATTAGGATACTAGCCTTTTCACAGGGTCAGAATCCTGGAGAAACTCTATGGTTCTAGGTGTTAACTTTTTTTTTTCTTTTTTTGGGCTCCACCTGTGGCATATGGAAGTTCCCAGACTGGGGGCTGAATAGGAGCTGCAGCAATGCCAGATCCTTAACCCACTGAGCAGGTCCGGGGATTGAACCTGCATCTTCATGGATACTAGTCAGGTTCATAACCCTCTGGGTCACAACAGGAACTCCCCTGGGTATTAATTTTCATTGCTGGAAGGTGGGGAGGTCTAGAAGCTCTCTGGAGAGGGACCACAACAGACAAGACTGTGGTGGTGGAATGCCACTTATGGACTTAGGGCAACAGCTGTTTACAAGAATTTTAGTAAATATTTTATTTCACTTTATTATCTTTTTAGGGCCTCACCCATGGCACATGGAAGTTCCCAGGCTAGGGGTCAAATTGGAGCTGCAGCTGCTGGCCTACGCCACAGCCACAGCCACAGCCACGTCAGATCCAAGCTGTATCTGCGATCAACACTGCAACTCACAGCAACACCAGATCCTTAAACCACTGAGCAGGGCCAGGGATTGAATCTTAGTCCTTATGGATATTAGGCGGGTTCGTTACTGCTGAGCCACACCGGGAACTCCAATATTTTATTATTTTAATGACCCAAAGCGAGGGCCTTCTCATTGATTATTAGCCCTGCTCTGGTCTTGAGGTTTTCAAAGTGTGGTCCAGATAATAAGGAGAAACTCATGAGAGCAGGAGGTTAAAATATTGAAAGAAATTAGCATGGCAGTGCTGGGTGAACTCATGAGTAGACAGGACTATAGAACATTATTTTTTTCAAAATGTGGCCCGGCATCACTTTTATTAGTGTCACAAGAAGAGCAGATTTCTAGTCTTCATTGTAGACCTACTTAATCACAATCTCTGAGGGCAGGATTTATATAAATATATATATTTTTTAGGGCTACACTGGTGGCATACGGAAATTCCCAGGCTAAGAGTCAAAAGGAGCTGCAGCTGCCGGCCTACACCACAGCCACAGCAACGTAGGATCCCCGATCCCCCACTCACTGGGCAAGGCCAGCGATGGAACCCACACCCTCATGGATACTAGTTGGATTCCTCTAAGCCACAACAGGAACTCTAAGAAACCTATATTCTAAAGAAAACCTTAGGTGATTCTTATATTCACTAACATTTAAGAACCACTACTGACATTTAAGAACAGAGCAAAGGGCAGACACATGAGGGAACTGTCATTTCAGGGCTAGAAGAAGATGAAGACAAAAGCTAGGAAGACTAAAGAGCCATATGAGGGAGAATGGCATCGTAAAGCAAAGAGAGGACAGAATTTCTAGAATATAACATCTATACGTCATGCCACAGAGAGACCAGGGGGCCGAAATGAGAATACTGACAATCAGTAAGTCACTGGTGATCACTGAGGAATGGTACAGCTGAAGGAAGGGGGAAGAGAGCCAAAGGTACTAAGAACAGAGAGAGGGGTTACATTTTGAAAGTTACATATGTCAACACAAACACACAAATTATGTGTGTATGTATGTACATACACATACACTCTAATTTTTTTTTTTTTTTTTAATGGCTGCAACCTCAACATATGGAAGTTCCCGGGCTAGGGGTTGAACTCGAGCCACAGCTGTGGCAGTGTGGAATCTTCTAACCCGCAGAGCTGGGCCGGGGATTGAACCCAAAACTGCAGTGACCCGAGCCACTGCGGTTGGATTCTTAACCAACTGTGCCACAGTGGGAAAACACACTTATTTTTTTGAAGAGGGACCAAACAAGGGAAAAAAGTGAAGATACTAAACACTCTGGGTGAAAAAGACTCAAGGAAAATATTTTTTTTTTTTTGTCTTTTTGGCGCCGCACACATGACATATGCAAGTTCTCAGGCGAGGGGTGGAATAGGAGCTGGAGCTGCGCATCCAGCCTATGCCACAGTCACAGCAACACAGGATCTGAGCTGCGTCTTCGACCTACACCACAGCTCACGGCAACCCCGGATCCTTTAACACACTGAGGGAGACCAGGGATGGAACCCGCGTCCTCCTCATGGTTACTAGTCGGGTTTGTTACGGCTGAGCCACAATGGGAACTCCCAATTAGATGACCTAATTGTAATAAGCAAAAGATACAGATGATGGTACTGATGGTTTGGGGTGAGTGGAAGTGACCTGCAATGAAGATAATGGGAAATAGGATAAATACAGAAAAATAAAAACACTGGGCAAAAGGAATGAGGGCCTTAAGGGTTCATGTTCAACAACATGAATTTGTGACACTTCCAAGTAGCAAAATAACAAATTTCCAGGAGAAATTTTCAGCACATCAACACAAAATCAAAGAATTTTCTCTCCTCTCCTCCCTTCCATTAAATATTGATTGAGTAACTACTTGATTGTAAGATACTAGGCTAAAGGTGGGGTAAGTCAGGAAAAGCCTGATGGATGAATCTGGCCAGAGCGCTGGACAGGGCCAGTGAATGGAGGGCTCAGATGGTTGATAAGGTCCAGGGCTGGGTTAGGAGGCAAAGTGGAGCCAGGAGGGGATTGACAGATTGGAAATAGGAAGAGTTTATGAGTCTGAGACCTGTAATGAGCACAGATTTGGTGGGAATGAAAGGACTGGGAGAGCTGGAAGGACTGGGAGAGCTGGAAGGACTGGGAGAGCTGGAAGGACCGGAGATTAGTGTCAGAGAATGGAATTTTTGAGTTCAAGTGTTTTAAATTTTTTCCTCCTCAAAGCTACCCCTGGGAAGTTCATTAATGTGGCTCACTTGTACGGCAATGATGACGGGGGAGGAGGGATTGACAGTGATCTGTAATACCTCCTGAGAGAAAAAAAATTACAGTCACTTATGAATTACCAAGGAATATCAGTAAGGGAAAAAGCTTAAACAATTATCTTATTTGATGTAAACACAGCATATTATTTGTAAACAAGTTATTATTTTTCCTTACCAAATGTGGTTGACATTTGGTGTGTGTGCATGTGCGTGCATACATACACACACTCACTCATATAACCTGGTATGTGAACCTTTAAAAACGTGGCTTAAAGAATAAATTCTAGTATATTGCCCTGGATCCATGTAATTGATTTTTCTCCAGAATGAACCATGACAAAGACTTCTTGGTTAAGCACGATGAGATAAAGAGCAGTTATTACAAAGTTAATGTTTTGTCTATGTAATGAAACAGCCATTCACATGGTAGATACATATATGTTCATCATTATTAAAATAAAAATGTCAATTTCTATATAATTCTACACCAGAAGCTCAAAAAAGAAGAGACAGAATGATGATAATTAATAATAATTTATACACATTAGGGGCAATTTCTGGTAGTATTTTGATGCTGTTGCATATTACTTCTCGATCTGCTTGTTCCAACAGTCTTTTCACTTTGTCTTCTTCATGAAACTTCGTGAAACACTTTAATTATCCCTCATCTCCAGTTACATTTCATATTGTGCATCCACACAAAATACGACTTTAACTTCAGGAGCGGTGAAGCGCCACGTGAAACAGACACACAGAGAAAACGAGGTTGCTCCCAAATTCCTTAACATTACAGAAAAGTTAAGATCTGTTACCTATGTCAAGCAGTTAATTTTTCTCTAGACAAAGTTACTTTCCAGGGGATATTTTCCTTATTTTCCTACTACCAACTAAAATAGCTTCAAAGACTGACAACTCCCACAAGGGACAAAAAGTAGCCACGATAACATTCACAGAAAGTAAGCCACTGACATCTTTCCCACTCTTTCCTCCCATCTTATCCTTCTTGTGTGTTTTCAGATTTCATCCTCTTTCACACTTTTTTTTTAAAGACCTTTTTAGAGTAGTTTGAGGTTCACAGCAAAATTGAGCCAAAGTACAGAGTCCCGAATACTCCCCGCGTCCCTCTATCGCCACAACCTCCCCCACCATCACCATTTGTTATAGTTAATGAACCTACACTGACACACCATTATCACCCAAAGTCCACGTTTACATGAGGGTTCACTCTTGATGTTGTACATTCTATGGGTTTTGACAAATGTACACTCATCCCTTGGTGTTCACGGTGGGGTGTGGGGGGGTGTTGGCTCCAGAACCCCTCATGGATACCAAAATCTGAGGATGCGCAAGTCCCATATACAAGATGGCACAGTATTTGCATATAACCTACACATATTCCCCCATACAATTTAAATCATGTCTAGATTACTTATAATACCTAATACAATGTAGATACTATGCACAGAGTTGTAAATATAATGTAAATACTATGTAAATAGTTGTTGGTATGAGGTGAATTTAGTTTTGCTTTTTGGAACTTTTTGGAATTTTTTTCCAAATATTTTTGATTCACAGTTGGTTGAATCCATGAATGCAGAATCTGTGAATATGGAAGGTCAACTCTAATCCCATGTATCCAACATTAACTATTTCATAAATAGTTGGGAGTACCCGTCATGGCTCAGCCGAAATGAATCTGACTAGCATCCATGAAGACGCAGGTTCGATCCCTTGCCTCACTCAGTGGGACGGGGAATCCAGCATTGCTACTTCAGTATCATATGCTTTGAATTTATTCTTGCCTCTCAATAGCAGAAAAGAAAGCAGTATTATGTAAGACTAGCCCAAAATGTGAAAAGAATTCCTTTCCCTCACCAACCCCCCTGCCCCCCGACAAAATGCAGACTAAAGCCATGCATGTATACGTATATGCACACACAGTGTGTATGGAAGTCATAGGGACCTATAGGCGCTATGCCACTTTCCTTGCTGCTATGGTCACTTTGAGAAGATCTATAAGAACTACGGTGCTCATTTTATGCCTTCTGTGTGCCCATTTGGCTGGGAACTACAAGCAGTAATAATTAGTCATTATCTTCTTCCCTGCTTTATTTCCTTCATACAACTTAAGTTCTAATTGAGTATATATTTTACATGGGAAAAAGCTTTGTCTCCATCCACACAGAACATAAGCTCCAAAGGGCAGGAATTTTTGTTTGTCTTATTGAATGATTATTCCCAGAGCTTAGAACAATATTCAGCCCATAGCAGGTATTCAACAAATATTTGCTCAAAGACTGAATTTCACATCAGTATTACCTAAAATTTGACAAAGTCACTTACATAAATAGTTTATTTCTTTTTTTTTTTTCTTTTTTGTCTTTTGAGGTTCACTGGCAACATATGGAAGTTCTCAGGTTAGGGGTAGAACTGAAGCTGCAGCTGCCAGCCTACACCACAGGCAGAGCAATGTAGGATATGAGCTGTATCTGTGACCTACACCTCAGCTCATGGCAACGCCAGATCCTTAACTCACTGAGAGAGGCCAGGGATTGAACCTGTGTCCTCATGGATACTAGTTGGATTCGTTACCTCTGAGCCACAACGGGAACTCCTAAATAGTTTATTTCTTACGCTGAGTTAAGTGGCATGGAACAGACTAAAACATTCCACAGTGACATTACCTTTATAATATTCTCACAGAGTTCTTTCTGCATAAAGAACCATAAGGGAACAAATTTATTTGGAGGAAAAGTTACATGGTCTTTATAATGGGAAATCCTGTTCTTCATTGGAGTTTGTCAAGAATATGTCTACCACTTAGTGATAAAAATGTTAAAACATGGATTTGAAGCCTTTGAAAAAATTCAATAAAGTTTAAAACAAGATTTATTCTAAGAATCACCACGGAATTTGAGGGGTAACTTTTGTGAGGATGAAGCCTAATTACTTCCCTAGATAAGAAGGAAAATGGTGAGGCTCTCGGAGTCGTGATCATACACAATCTAAATACAAATAATTTGGAGGAGCAGAGTTATAGACTAAAATTATTCACATCTGCAAATGGTACTAATTCTAACCAATGGGAGAAACCGCAGCAAACTTGTTCGAGATTATTCAAGGGGCAGTCTTGAACAAATTGAAAAAAACCGATTGAAAAGGGGCAGGATAAAAATATAGGAAAGTATAACAATTGTGTCAGTATTATATTATCAATTCAAAATGACAGAGACTGGAGTAGCATTGCTCCTAAAGATGGTGGACACACACAACTGGGAAGTGTGACAAGTTTCTACACTAGAGTCACACCAGATGACCCCACATTTGTCTAACATGCTTTCCTCATTCTTACTGCTTCACCTTTCTTCTCTTTTCTACCTCTAAGCTGATTTCTCAAGGAGGCTTCCATAAAGAGAAAAAAAAAATATGTTATCTATCTGTCCAATGAGGGTTTTCACATTGTGGGTTGCAAGCAGTATTAAAAAATAAAAATTAAAAAAGTAAATAGAACAAAATGGCAACGAGTAGAATGTGCACCATGTGGTAAGGGAATTCACAGTGTTGTGAATTAGATACATTTCAGATACACACATATATCTCCTTATACACACACACAAGCAAATACACATACATATGTATGTACTGGGTTGCTATGAAAGGCGCACTTCTTACTACAGGTCATGGTCAGAAAACAACGAGCGCTATTTGCTCAGCTGGTAGTTATGCTTTTCATTATAAAGGACTAGATTTATATTCAAATCAGTCCAAATCCAAATCAGTTTCAGGTCAACTTTGTAGCCAGTTTTCTGAAGACTTGATCGCTTGGTGAACATTTCAGATTTGAAGAGCTGGAGGGACCATATGATACAGTACTCAGTATGTTAACTATGCCAACAGCATATCCACCAGGAACCTAAGAGTAAGCTTGATAAACTTTGCATCTGAGTCATTTTTCTGATTCCTTGATTCTTCTCTGATACACTTGTCAATCCAGTGGAAGCCCTCTCAGTCAGAAGAGCTTCTTTCAGGACTTAGGAAGCCTGGGAAGCTGACAAACCCAGGATCTCACTCTATTATTGTTTCATACCATAGCACAACTCAAGTGTTGGCCATTATTATCTATTTTATGTATTTATGAATCTTATATATTATGTATATATCTTTTATATATATATAAAACATCTGTAATTTTGGTGGTTTTTTTTTTTTTTTTTTTTTTTTTGTCTTTTTGCCTTTTCTAGGGCCGCTCCTGTGGCATATGGAGGTTCCCAGGCTAGGGGTGTAATTGGAGCTGTAGCCACCAGCCTATGCCAGAGCCACAGCAATGTGGGATCCGAGTCGCATTTGCAACCTACACCACAGCTCACGGCAACGCTGGATCCTTAACCCACTGAGCAAGGCTAGGGATCAAACCCGAAACCTCATGGTTCCTAGTCGGATTCGTTAACCACCGCGCCATGACAGGAACTCCTGTAATTTTGGTTTTAATATTTACTCAAAATTTGTAATAGACTATGTTATCACTGCTATTCAATAATGCTTATCTTAATTATCTTATTACATATTACTAACTTTTGCTTTTGCTTTTCTATACAGTGATTCACCTAGATGCTCCCTACCCTCTTTCACTTTAAATGTGTACAACGTTTTAGTGTGGAATCCTTCTATCAGGTCCCTTTCTATGGTACCTCAGACCATCTATGCTAGCCTAAACACACTTTCCTGTGGAAAGAGAACCTGGGTGATAACAAATGCCTGTTACCTCTTTGTGTTTACTCCAATAAAGCTTACTTTATATACATAAGCTTAGCATATTTTCTAAGCGTTTTCTCTTTAACAGAAACACAACTCCATCCCCTATACACAGACACACACACTAAATTCAAATATAAAACTCAATACAGATTATTCTGCAATCTTTTTTTTAATATATCCATATACTATGAATGCTTTTGGTTTCTTTCTTTTTTTTTTTTTTTTTTTTTTTTTTTTTTTTTTTTTTTTTTTTTTTGCTGTACCTGCAAGATATGGAAGTTTCCAGGGCTACGGATCAAATCTACACCACAACAGTGACTTGAGTCACAGCAGTGACGACGCTGGATCCTTATCCTGCTGAGCCACTAGGGAACTCCAGAATGAATGGCTTTTTTCTTTTTCTTTTGTCTTTTTAAGGCCACACCTGCAGCATATGGAGGTTCTCAGGCTAGCAGTCAAATCAGGAGCTGTAGGGGCTGGCCTACACCACAGCCACGGCAATGCCAGATCTGAGCCGCATCTGCAATCTACACCACGGCTCACAGCAACACTGGATCCTTAACCCACTCAGCGAGGCCAGGGATTGAACTTGCGTCCTCATGGATACTAGTCAGATTCGTTTCTGCTGAGCCACGACGGGAACTCCCCAATATGAATGGCTTTTAAAGCTAGTACATATAGATCTGCTTTATTATATGCATCTTGAAGTCTCTTAAATCTAGCAATCTCAAGTTTTATAGCAAATTAGCCGGATTCCATGAAATGCCTCCTAAGTACAAAATTCTAGGCAACTAAACTTTGTTATTTGGTTACCTGAGATTGCGCATGTCTTTTTCTAAAATTAAGTTAGCTAAAAGTGATAAATCTGTAAGTGCTTAATGCTAGAAGATAAAGCTTTGTAAACAGATTGTACAAGCTAACAGGACAAGACTGTGCCTCTTTTCCTTCACCAGTGGTTGAATACAGTGGAGCCTGAATTAAATATTTCCAGGATAATTATTTCCTGGAAAGAGAAAGAATCAGGGTTTAAAAGAAGGTAGCAAAGGAAGACCAATTCTTGGTAGTGGTAATGTGGCATGCCTTATGATTTAGCCTAGATTTTTTTTACTATTTAATAAACTCTATATCACACTCTAACTTGATAGTTTCTTGAGAATTAGACATATACATACACACAAAAAAGGAAGCCAACTAACTCTTTTCTCTTTTATATTGGACCATCTAATGAAGACACTGGACATCGAGCAATGAGGGAAAATGACCCCTGAGACAGAGGAAACAAACAAAGTGAGCCCAGCTCTATGACTACGCCAGTTAAGTGCATGGAGAGAGTTTCCAGGCCATGGTGCAGGGAGGGGGAATAAAGGCAGAGCCTGACAAACTCCCTAAATTAAGGAGCAATTGCTAGAAAAAGAACTCAAGGTGGCTAGAGTACTGAATAAAAGAGAGCTGCACAGAGAAAGGACACTAAAATTTGAGTATTCACTTGGGCACTGAACAGTAACCAAGTATAAAGTAACTATCAGAGACTGAGACAGAACCACTGGAAAGATTAGAAGGAACATTCTGTGAAAATCACAGAGGCCAGGAATAGTGCCATTTCAGCAGCCAAAGTAAGAAACCCACTAATTCACAGGTTATTGGGTAGAGTACGCAAAAGATTTTGATCTCAGCAGTGGGGGAAAAATTAGCCTTAAGATGAACCCTTCTTTGCTTTTAAAAGCTTAAAAGCAAGCTGTGAAAGGACCAAATATTCTCCAAGAAACTTAAACATGTCTGAGAAAAAAGCTTACAAAAACTTATAGCAACCCTAAAATATTTAGCTCCAAAGTACAATCATCAAATCTGGTATCCAGTAAAAAAATTAGTAGGTATGCAAAGAAGAAGGACAATATGATACATAATGAGATAAGTCAACTTAATTGAGGAATCAAGAAATGACACAATATCAGAATTACTACATAAGGCTATCAAAACAGTTATTGAAACTGTATTTCATATGCTCAAGAAAATAAAGTTAGAAAAGGTTAAACGGAAACCTGGAAGATACAAAAAAACCTCAAACTGAACTTCTAGAAATGAAAAGTACAATATCTGAGGTGAAAAACACAGTGGACTGGATTAGTAGCAGACTACATACTGGGAAAAAAAAATTAGTGGACCTGAAGATTTAACAAGAAAAATTATGCAGAAGGAAAAAGCCAAAAAAAAAAAAAAAAAGAAAAAAAGAGTGAAAAAAAGAGAACAGAACATCATTTGTTCTGTCATAGTACAACTTTAAGAAGCCTGATATATGTTTAATGAAGTCTCCAAAGGGAAGGAAGAGAGTGGGATAGAAAAAATATTTAAAGAAATAATGCCTGAAACATTTGCAAATTTGATGATCTTACATATACAAGAAGTTTGACAAAACCAAAGCACAGGAAACATAAAGAAAACAGCAGTGAGCCACATCATGATCCAATTGCTTAAAACCAGTAAAAAAAAAAGGAAAATCTTAAAAGCAGCTAGAAAAACAAGACATATTACCTAGAGAGGAACAAAGATAAAGATGACATATTTCTTGACAAAAACTATACAAATTAGAAGGGAGTGGAACAACATCTTTCAAGTACTGAAAAAGAGAGAAAGAGAGGAAAAAGTCAACTTTGAATTCTTTACCTAGGGAAAATATCTTCCAAAAATAAAGATGAAAAATATTAAAAAACAAAACAAAACAAAGGTGAGTATAGCAATTCTACTTTTAGGTGTATACTCAAAAAACATTAAAATAGGTAAATATATGATGCTTGTCCTTGAATGTTCAGAGCAGCACTATTCATAGCCAAAAGACGGAAATGACCCAAAGGGCCACCAATGGATGAATGGGTTTACAAATATGTGATATATCTGGAAATTTGCTACAAGAGTAGATTTCAGGTGCTCTCACTACACACACACAAAAGGTGAATATGTGAGCAGATACATATGTTAGTTAGCTTGACTGTAGTAACCATTTTACCATGTTAATATATATCATCATGTTGTACAACTTAAACATGTAAATATTTATTAAAAATAATTTAAAGGTAAAGTGAAAAATTAAAAAATTCAAGTGAACAAAAACTCCCAAAGGTGAAGCACAATAAACATGACAGATAACTTGAACTCCATCAAAATTAAAATTTTCTGTAATCAGAGAAACAAGAAAGCAAAAGACAATGCACAGAATGGGAGAAAGTATTTGCAAATCATATAGCTAAAATGGTTTAATATCCAGAATATATAAAGAACTCTTAGGATTCAACAACAGAAAGACAACAGTTGAAAAATGGGCAATGAACTTCAGTAGACATTTCTCCAAAGAAGATATAAAAAATGGCCATTAAGCACACAAAAATGCTTAACACCATTGGTTGTAAGGTTAATGTAAATCAAAACCAAAACAAGACAACACTTTATACTCACTAGGATGACTAGAAATTTATAAAACCTGAAAAACAAAAAAAATGAGCATTGGCAAGGGTGTGAGAAATTGGAATCCTGGACTTTGCTGATGGGAATGTAAAATGGCACAGTTGCTGTGGAAAACACTTTAATGGTTCTTCAAAAAGTCAAACACAGAATTACCATGTGACTTAGCACATCCACTCAGGTATACACCCATAAGAACTGAAAACAAGTGCTAAAAAAAAAAAAAAAAAAAAAAGAAAGAAAAAGAAGTTGTACATGAAAGTTCACAGCAGGGCTATTACAATAGCCAAATGATGGAATAACCTAAATGTCCATCAATTGATGAATGGATAAACAAAGCGTGACATAATGTACAATGGAACATTATCCAGTCATAAAAAGGCATTAAGGGGAGTTTCCATCGTGGAGCAGTGGAAACGAATCTGACTAGGAACCATGAGGTTGTGGGTTTGATCCCTGGCCTCCTGAAGCTCGGTAAGTTAAGGATCAGGCATTGCCATGAGCTGTGGTGTAGGTCGCAGATGCAGCTTAGATCTGGCATTGCTGTGGCTGTGGCATAGGCTGGCTGCTGTGGCTCTGATTAGACCCCTAGCCTGGGAACCTCCATGTGCCGCAGGTGCAGCCCTAAAAAGCAAAAAAACCCCAAAAATGCTGGGGGTGTGGGATGGAAATCCTATAAAATTGGATTGTGATGATCATTGTATAAATATATATATACAACTATAAATGTAATAAATTCATTGAGTAATAAAAACAAACCAAAACAAACAAAACAAACAAAAAGAATAATAACAATAAAAAACAACAACAAAGAAAAGCAAACAGGAATTAAGTATTGATAGATGGGACACCATGAATGAATCTTGAACACATTACACTAAGTGAAAGAAGCCAGACATAAAAGGTCACATAGCACATGATTCTATTTCTATGAAACATGTAGAACAGGCAAATCCATAGAGACTGAAAGCACACTGTTGGTTTCCAGAGGGTGGAGGGAGGGGAGATTGGGGAATGACTGACTGGTGAGTACATGGTATCTCTCTGGGTGGTGCGAATGTTCTGTAACTAAACAATGACGATGGTTATACACAATGACGATGGTTATACACTACCAACGTAACAAAAGCCACTGAATTATATAATTTAAAATGGTTTAAATGGTGACTATGACGTTATGTGAATTTTACCGGAATAAAAAGGAAAAAGTGGACCCTCAAAGGCATAGTTCCAATTTATTTCGCTATAGTAACATAACTGAGAAATATGTTTTAATCTTTACTTTTGTTAATGACAGTCAGAAAAGTAAAAACAAAAACCAAACAACAAAAAAGGTAAAATAACTTTCTTAACATACAGAAGTCAAAAGAATTCATCACCAGCAGACCTACTCTGTAAGTATTGTTAAAATAAGTACATCATCCAGAAGCGATATGACGCCAGATGGAAATCTGGATCTATACAAAGGAATAAAGAACAGCAGGCATGGTAACTATTTGGTTAAATGTAATATCTTTTCTCCATATTATTATATTTCTTTAAAAGGGAAAGTAAAAACAATAGCAATGTAGTGTGAGGCTTAGACATTTATAAATAAAACATATGACAAGAGGAGCACAAAGGCTGGGCAGAGACATATGGAAGTATATTATTGTAAGGTTTTTATACTATACATAAAGTAGTAAAATATCACATCAAATTGATAAGTTAAAGATACATATATATATATATATATATATATAGAAATCTTAAGCAACCACTGCAA
The DNA here is from genome assembly GCF_054392235.1 of Sus scrofa. Taxonomy (NCBI): domain Eukaryota; kingdom Metazoa; phylum Chordata; class Mammalia; order Artiodactyla; family Suidae; genus Sus; species Sus scrofa. The sequence goes on along the minus strand of NC_139393.1, from coordinate 52,262,071 downwards.
TAACAGTTATTGCCAACAAGCCAATGAGATAAAATGGAATGATAAAAACTATTCAATTAATAAAAACTATTCAAAAAAGCAGGCAAGAAAAAAAGGGGGATATAGAAAGGCAAATAGAAAACAAAAGATTTAAAAATAACCATATTAATAAATACATTAAATGTAAATGTCTAAAAACCCCAGTTAAAGGTTGTATTTTTCAGATTGGATAAAAAAGCAAGATATAACTATGTATGTTGCATATATGACAACTTTAAAGGTTAAAAGTTAAAGGATGGAGTTCCTTCATGGCACAGTGGGCTAAGGATCTGGCATTGTCATTGCAGTGGCTCGAGTTGCCTCTGGGGTGAGGGTTCAATCCCTGGCTCAGGAAATTCCAGATGCTGTGGGTGAGGCCCCAAAAAAGTTAAAGGATGGGAAAACACATACACTCTTTTAACAGTAGTCAAAAGATGTGAAACTTTAAAATAAAAACTAAAAAGTAACACCACTAAGAGAAATTAAGATCTAAATAAATGGAAAGCTATATATTTGGTTCATGGTCAGAATATTCATATTATTAACATGTCAACTATCCTCATTTCATTCACAGATTCAATGCAATCTCAATCAAAATCGGTTTAAAAAAATGATTATGGGGAGTTCCTGCTGTGGCACAACAGGATCAGTGGCGTCTCTGCAGCGCCAGGAGGCAGGTTTGATTCCTGGCCCAGCACAATGGGCTTAAAGGATCTGGTGTTGCCACAGCTACAGCGGCATAGGTTGCAACTGCGCCTCAGATCTGATCCCTGGTCTGGGAACTCCATATGCTATGAGGCAGCCAAAAAAGAAAAAGAAAAAATATGATTATAGAATTCATATGGAATGAAAAGGATGGAGAGTAGCCAAAAAGCTTTGAACCCAAACAGAGTTGGATGATATTACGAAGCTACAGTAATCAAGCTGGTGTAGTACCGACATAAAGACAGACAAAGAGATAAGTGGAACAGTACAGAGTCCAGAAAGAGACTCAAACACAGACGATTAACTGATTTTCAATAAGGGTCTTTTTCAACAAGTGATATTAGAACAATTTTGTTTCAATATACATATAAATGAATTTCAATCTATATTCTATACACAACACAAACATTAAAAATGGACCACAGACTTAAAACTATGAAAGATCCACAGAAAAATACAGATCAAAACACTGTGATCCTGGGTTAGGCAAAGATACTTCAGATACAACATCTAAAACACAGTGCAAACTGATAAAATGGACAGGATAGAAACTTCTGCTCCTCAAAAAGCATTGTTAAGAGATGGAGGGAGTTCCCATCGTGGCTTCGTGGTTAACGAACCTGACTAGCATCCATGAGGACGCAGGTTCAATCCCTGGCCTTACTCAGTGGGTTAAGATGAGCTGTGGTGTAGGTTGCAGATGCGGCTCGGATCCCGAGTTGCTGTGGCTGTGGTGTAGGCCAATAGCAACAGCTCCAACTGGACTCCTAGCCTGGGAACTTCCGTCTGCCACAGCTGTGGCCCTAAAAAAGACAAAAAAAAAAAAAAAAAAAAAAAAAAAAAAAAGAGAGATGGAAAGACAGGCCACAGAATAGGAGAAAATATTTGCAAATCATACAGGTGCTAAGAGACTTGTATCTAGAATATAAAAATAATTCTCAAAACTCCTAATAATAAGAAAATACTATGCTATAATTAGCAAAAAATTTGAATAGACATTTCTCCCAATAAGAAAAACAAAGGGCAAAGAAGCACATGAAAAGATGTTCAACATCATGAATTATGAAGGAAATGCAAATTAAAACTTCAATGAGATACCACTATGTACCAGTTATTATAATGGTTAGATTTAAAAAGACTGACCATATCAAGTCTCTGCAAGGATGAAGAGAAACCACAGTTTTCATAATGCTGATGGGAGAAACAGTAAACAGTATGAACATTTGGAAAACAGTTTGGCAGTTTTCTAAAACATTAGACGTCTACCATATGATCCAACTATTCCATTCGCAGGTATTTATCCCAGAGGAACAAAAGCATATGCTCATACAAAGACTTGTTCATGGATGTTTATATTATCTTTATTTCTAATAGGTAAAAACTGGAAATAACCCAATGGTGAATAGATGAACAACCGTGGTATAGTCATACAATGGAAAATTACTCAGTAATGAAAAGAAATGAACTATGGATGAATCTTGAAATAATTATGCAGAATGAAAGGAGACATAAAAAAGTAGTGTGTATATATAATGCATAGTGATTCTATTTATATAAAAGTCTAGGAAATGCAAACAAATCTAAAGTTAAAGAATGCAAATCAGCAGTATCGGGGGACAAGGGTGGGGGTGGGGAGGGTTGAAAGAGAGAGATTCCAAAAGGGCACAAGGAAACTTCTGCAGTGACACATGCATTCTGTCATTAGGTTCACTGTGGTGATGGTTTTGTGGTTACAAATGTGCCAGAAGTTATCATATTGTACACGCTAAATTTGTGCAGGTTAGTGTGTGTCAATTACAACTCAATAAAGCGGCTATAAGAGAAGTATTTGTTTTCATTTTGAATATTTGTTAGTACTTTTACTTTGGCAATTCATTTATATATAATCTCAGACTTATTTTGAATAGCACTTAATGTTAATTCTAATATTAGTCATTTGAGTTTCATCTCTGTATTCTCAAAAACTTGATTAGAGCATTCAGTTCATTGACATTTAAGGTAATTAGTGACAAATATGTATTTATTGCCATTTTAAATCTTGTTTTCCGGTTGATTCTATGTTTCTCCTTTCTTCTTTTTTTTTTTTTTTTTTGGTTGGATGATTTCCTTTTATTTTATGCTTATGTACTTTTCCTTTTAGCTTTTGTGACTGCAATGTTTGGTTTTGATTTGTGGTTGCCCTGTTTTCTAAGTATGTTAACCCCTTCCTATATCTGCTTGACTTAACCTGATAGTCATATAGGCTCCAACACATTATAAAAAACAAATAAACAAACAAAAAAAACTCTAGATTTTCTCACTTTCCTTCCCCACATTCTTTGACTTTGAAGTCCGTTTTTAACATTTTCATGTTTGTCCTTTTGCTGTTTCTGGTGTTTATCATCACTTTTACAATAGGTTTTTATTTTCCTTTTAGATCTGTATACTGGCTTATTTAAGTGATTGCCTTCCAATTGTGATTTCCTCCATCCTATTTCTTCTTACTTCTTTTTTATTTAGAGAAGCCCATTCAGTATTTCTTTTAGAATGGGTTTAGTATTGCTGTACTCTTTTAGCTTTTGTTTGTTGGAGAAATTCTTTATTTCTCTTATTTTAAATGATATTCTTCATTTTTTTTATTTTTTGTCTTTTTGTCCTTTTAGGGCTGCACCCGAGGCATATGGGGTCCAGTCGGAGCTGTAGCTGCCAGCCTACGCCAGAGCCACAGCAACACGGGATCTGAGCAGTGTCTGCAACCTACACCACAGCTCACGGCAACACCAGATCCTTAACCCACTGAGCGAGGCCAGGGACCGAACCTGTAACCTCATCGTTCCTAGTCGGATTCGTTAACCACTGAGCCATGACGGGAACTCCCTTAAATGATATTCTTGCTGAGTATTCTAGGCTGCAAATTTTTTCCTTTTAAAACTTTGAATATATCTTAAAACCCAGTGGAAAAATGGGCAAAAACTCGAATAGATATTTCTCCAAAGATATACAGATGGCCAATAGGCACATGAAAAAATGCTCATAATCACTAATTATTAGAGAAATGCAAATCAAAACTACAATGAGGTACTAACACTTGTCAAAATGGCCATCATGAAAAAGTCTACAAATAATGAACACTAGAGATGGTGTGGAAAAAAGAAACCCTCCTACACTGTTGGTGGGAATGTATATTGGTACAACCACTATGGAAATTAAGTATGGCGGTATCTCAGAAAACTAAATATAGAACTACCATATGATCTAGCAATCCCACTCTTGGGTATATATCCGGACAAAACCTTCCTTGAAAAAGACACATGCACCCACATGTTCATTGCAGCACTATTCACAATAGCCAAGACATGGAAACAACCTAAATGTCCATCGACAGATGAATGGATTAAGAATATGTGGTATATATACACAATGGAATACTACTCAGCCACAAAAAGAACAAAATAATGCCATTTGCAGCAACATGGGTGGAACTAAAGACTCATACTAAGTGAAGTAAATCAGAAAGAAAAGACAAATACCATATGATATCACTTATATCTGTAATCTAACCTACAGCACAAATGAACCTTTCCCCAGAAAAGAAACTCATGGACTTGAAGAAGAGACTTGTGGTTGCCGAGGGGAGGGGGAGGGAGTGGGACGAACTAGGAGTCTGGGGTTAATAGATGCAAACTATTGCATTTGGAGTGGATAAGCAATGAGATCCTACTATATATATAGCACAGGGAACTATATCTAGTCATTTATGATGGAACATGATGGAGGATAACATGAGAAAAAGAATGTGTGTGTGCGTGTGTGTGTGTGAGACTGGGTCACTTCGCTGTATAGTAGAAATTGACAGAACACTATAAACCAACTATAATAGAAAAATAAACATTATTAAAAACAAACAAACAAAAAAAACCCCTCAAAGTTGGTTTAAATATTTAACCTGCTCCCAAAGAATACAGATTCTGGAGTTCCCATCATGGATCAGTGGTAACAAACCCCACTAGTATCCATGAGGACGTGGGATTGATTTTTGGGCTTGCTCAGTTAAGGAGGCAGCTGCAGCTTCGACTCAACCCCTAGCTTAGGAACTTCCACATGTTGCCGGTGCAGCCCTGAAAAAGAAAAAAGAATACAGATCCTGAGAGACTTTCCTTCTCCGATTTTTCACCCTCTATCATGGATAGCCTATTGGTACAGAAGCAGCCTAATACTATCATCTTTCAGCTAATTACTTTATATAATTATTTTCCAATTTAAGCAATGTAATTTTTGGGGGGCATAAAAAAGTAAAATTCATGGAGTCTTTCAAATTATAATATTTACTTTTCGATCTCAAGTTTTACAGTTAGCATAAACCTTTTAATATAGAGTTACTGATTCTCCATAGGTCTTAAGAAAAAATTTCAAACATACACAAAAGTACAGAACTGAATTATGAATCTGTTTGTACCTGTCACTGGGATTCAAATATTATCAACATTTTGAGATTCTTGTTTTATCTACTGAGCCTCCCCACTACTTTCTTGTAGAATATTTTAAGGAAGTTCCAGATATCATAGTATTTCATATCGCAGATATTTCAATATTTACATCTTTTTCTAATACAAGCCAACGCTTTTTAAAAAATTGCTAGAAGTTCCCTGTGGCTCAGCGGGGCAAAGGATCTGGCATTGCCATAGCTATGGAATGGGCCACAACTGAGTGCCAGTTCCATCTCTGGCCCAGAAACTTTCATATGCCATGGGTACAGCCAAAAAAAAAATGGATTCATACAAAGTTAATTATACTTCAATTCAAGAATACTTAATTTAATTTCTTCCGTTTCTTCTTTACAATTTATATAGGAGTGTGTACCCATTTAGAGACTCCTATTTCAATTAACTGAAATGCTCAGGAAGACGGTTTTCTCTTTTCTTTCTTTTTTTTTTTGTCTTTTTGCCTTTTCTAGGGCCGTTCCTACGGCATATGGAGGTTCCTAGGCTAGGAGTCTAATCAGAGCTATAGCTGCTGGCCTATGCCAGAGCCCCAGCAATGCCAGATCTGACCCAAGTCTGTGACCTACACCACAGCTCACGGCAACGCCGGATCCTTAACCCACTGAGCAAGGCCAGGGATCGAACCTACAACCTCATGGTTCCTACTTGGATTCGTTTCCACTGTGTCATGATGGGGAACTCCTGAATTTTAATATTTTTAAGACATATTTTTGGAGTCCCGGCATGGCTCAGTGGTTAACGAATCCGACTAGGAACCACAAGGTTGTGGGTTCGATCCCTGGCCTTGCTCGGTGGGTTAAGGATCTGGTGTTGCCGTGAGCTGTGGTGTAGGTCACAGATGCAGCTTAGATCTGGCGTTGCTGTGGCTGTGGCATAGGCTGGCTGCTGTGGCTCTGATTAGACCCCTAGCCTGGAAACCTCCATATGCCGCTAGAGTGGCCCAAGAAATGGCAAAAAGACAAAAAAAAAAAAAAAAAAGACAAAAAAAAAAGACATATTTTTGATAAGTAATTCTGACTAAAACAAACATGAGGGATTTGTAATATATTAACAAACAGAGGTTCGTTTGTTTCTTTGGTAATTCACTTATTTATATATCTTTCCATGGTTCTACCCAGTGATGTACTGAAGCTTGTAGGTTTGTAAGAGATGGCTGGTAAAGTTTTTGGAATTTTGTGAGCTGGATGTTAAACATCACTATTATTAAAAATCATTTAGATTTATAGTAAAACAAATTTTATTTAAAAAATTAAAAAAAAATTTTTTTTGGCTGCATCCACGGTATGTGAAAATTCTTGGGTCAGGGACGGAACCCATGCCACAGCAGTGACAATGCCGGATGCTTAACCCAAGTGTGCCACCCACCAGGGAACTCCTAAAACAAATTTTATGAAAAAAAACCCAAATACTCAAGAATTCAACAAGTTTAGTTTTACTACTATCTGTGCTCTTCAGTTTACGTGTCTACTGTGTGTGTGTGGTGGAAGCGTCATGCGTGCTACTGAGCATCTTTTCTCTACGTTGTGTTCTGTAATGTTATGTTCGAGGCCTGAAGTTAATCATGGTGGGAATGTTTATGCTGAGGACATAAGCAAACTCTACAAATTAGAGCCATCCCTCACACCCCTGCTGGGAGAGCCACTTGTTACCATTGGCCAGCACAACACTGCTTCCACCCTGAGCACTAACTTTTGAGTCACTGCCGTTATATGAAATATTTCTTGTCTTTTGAAATTTGAGCATAAAGATCCTCCTAATGTTCAAGTATGAAAAGCATACTAAATAGAGGGGACTAGACAGACAAATGTGAACAAGTCCACAGGAAAACAAACATAGAATACATGGTATCTATAAATATTTCTGTCTTTTTAAGGCTGCACCTGTGGGATATGGAAGTTCCTGGGCTAGGAGTAAAACTGGATCCATAGCCACTGGCCTACGCCACAGCCACAGGAACACAAGATCTGAGCCAAATCCCTGGCCTACACCACAGCCACAGGAGTGCCAGATCCTTATCCCACTGAGGGAGTCTAGGGATTGCATCCTCATAGATACTTGTTGGGTTCTTAACCTGCTGAGCCACAGTGGGAACTCCTATTAATACTCCTTAACATATGCCTTTAAAAATCCCTTTATTATAAGATCTAAAATATTAATGTAGAAAAGTTGCTATGCTGAAAAGGAAATGAAAGGAAAGTTAGGGAGGTGACATCTTTGGTTTGAATTGTTTTGTTACTTGAATTTCAGAAGTATAGAAAAATGCAATTAGATATTGATTAAATAGGCAGATTGAAAATACTACATAAAATGTATATATATATTTTAAATTATATAATGTAATGCTAAGAAAAATAAGGACTGTGAATCTGATTTTTAAAAAATAAACACAATTTGGGAACTATCAAAAGCTAAAGAATGTGAGAGCTTAAGTGTACATACCAAGTTATGTGTTTAACAGTTAAGTGATTGTTCATCAAACAAAAAAGTTTTTAAAAAGCAAATCTATCTAAAATGAGGTTTTAGTTAAAAACTTATAATGCCACCAAAATTTGCTAAACTTGTTTTGCCAGTTGATATTCTCAGAAATCAAAGCTTTGTCTGTCTAGTCTGCATTTATATTTAGTCTGGGCATTTAATCTCTCTTTTGATCTTCATTTTGCCATACACTTTAAGTTGCTTTATAAGGCTTTAACATTAGGTTAGTTTCATAGACTGTAAAATCATTTTGTTCTAGCAAACGGCTTATTTTAAAACTTCTCAGAAAATACACAAAGGAGTAACAAAAAATTGAAATGAATACTGTGATTCTTTATATGTGTTTTTTTTGTTTAGGTTCTTTACCTCTTGTGAAAGCTGTGTCACTTGGTTCTTTTGATGTTCCAGGTCTCTTAAAACCAATGAGTTTTGTTTTTCTAACTGAAGCACTCTTCTTGCCAAGTGGACACTAGGAGAATGGAATAAAAGAAGAAATGCTGACAAAAGAGGAACACTCTCTCAAATATTCAAAATGTGTCTGTACGCTCCAAAATTGACTTTCCATTTCCTACTAATGCTTAAATATTAACAGGAAAAATATGGAGTGGAATAATATTTTCAGGTGTCAACAGTGGAAGACCAACATCCCAACAAACCATAATTTTGAAAGTAACATTAAAAATCTGCAAAACGTAATTGTGATATATTGATTACCACATTAATAGTTTCTAGCCCTTGCTATAAAAGTGGAGAGTTACATTACGATATTTGCTCAAAAAGACCACAAGAAAGCAATTTACAGCTTTTCTCCTTTTTTATAAAAATTTCCCATTTACAAACAAATAAGGCAATTAGTTCAAACAATAATAAGCTTGCACTTTGAAAAGCATCAGTGTTTATCTCAGACAACATCTTTTTATAATACAAAACACAACTGAACAGATTTTCTACTGAAAACAGATGGAAATGATATATGAAAAACGGAGACAGATGTCTAACAGTAAAGGCAAATTACGTACTAACAGAAATCACTGACAGATCACAGGGATCACCACGAGATGACCACAAGTTATTGTACTGAGTGTGACCTTTAGTATTTAAAATTACATTAAATATAAAATGTCTCAATTCCACTTTTAAGACACAATAATAAAAAAATTACCTATAAAATCATAATATCATTCCTCCTGACCACTGGGGCATAATTTCTTTATTTTTTTTTTAAGGGCCGCACCAGCAGCATATGGAAGTTCCCAGGCTAGGGGTCGAATAGAAGCTGTAGCTGCTGGCCTACAGCACAGCCACAGCAACACAGGACCCGAGCTGTGTCTGTGACCTATACTGCAGCTCATGGCAACTATGGATCCCCAAGCCACTGAGAGAAGCCAGGGATCGAACCCGCATCCTCATGGATACTAGTTGGATTCGTTTCTGCTGAGCCACAGTGGGAACTCCGGGTAGCTTATTTAGGTATATGATCATATCTAAGTTCCTGTCCTTTCTTCCCCCCTTTTTAGGACCTCATCTGCAGCTGCAGCTAGTGGCCTAAACCACAGCCAGAGAAATGCGGGATCCTGAGCCACATCTGTGACCTATACCACAGCACAGCTTGTGGCAAAGCCAGATCTTTAATCCACTGAGCAAGGCTAGGGATCAAACCTGCATCCTCATGGATACTAGCTGGGTTCTTAACCCACTAAGCCAAAACAGGAGCTCTTAAGTTTCTGTTCTTTGAACTGGCACAGGGTTGTGCCTTAATAATCAGTTGAAGTTGGAGATGTAAAAAACACAATCCTGGGTTTTTTTTTTTTAGGTCCACACCCATGGCATATGGAGGTTCGCAAGCTAGGGGTCCAATCGGAGCTGTAGCTGCTGGCCTACACCACAGCTACAGCAACGCAGGATCCGAGCCACGTTTGCGATCTACACCACAGCTCACAGCAACGCTGAACCCTTAACCCACTGAGCGAGGCTAGGGATCGAACCCACAACCTCATGGTTCCTAGTTGGATTCATTAAACACCGAGCCACAACGGGAACTCCCACCAATATGCTCTTTTTGTCTTTTTTTAAAATTACTCAATGAATTTTATTACATTTATAGTTGTACAACAATCACCACAACCAAATTTATAGCATTTCCATCCCAAACCCTCAATGCATCCCACCCCTCAGCCTGTCTCATTTGGAAACCCTAAGTTTTTCAAAGTCTGTGGGTCAGCATCTGTTCTGCAAAGTTCACTGTGTGCTTTTTTTTTAGATTCCACATGTAAGTGAGAGCATTTGATGTTGGTGTCTCATTGTCTGACTGACTTCACTTAGCATGATAATTTCTAGGTCCATCCCCAAACATCAGTATTTTAAAGCTTTAAAAATCATGGACATGGAGGAGTTCCCATCATGGCTCAGTGGTTAACGAATCCAACTAGGAACCATGAGGTTGCAGGTTCGATCCCTAGCCTCGCTCAGTGGGTGAAGGATCCAGCGTTGCTGTGAGCTGTGGTGTAGGTCGCAGATGCAGCTCAGATCCCAAGTTGCAGTGGCTCTGGCATAGGCTTGCGGCTACACCTCTGATTAGACTCCTAGCCTGGGAACCTCCATATGCGGAGGGTGCAGGCCCTAGAAAACACACACACACACACACACACAAATCATGGACATGGAGAACAGATTTGTGGTTGACAAGATGGAGGGGAGGGAGTGGGATGGACTGGGACCCTGGGGTTAATAGATGCAAACTATTGCCTTTGGAATGGATACGCAATGAGATCCTGCTCTATAGCACTGCGAACTATATCTATTCACTTATGATGGAGGTTGATAATGTGAGAAAAAAGAATGTATAAACGTATGTGTGACTGGGTCACCTTGCTATACAGTAGAAAATTGACAGAACACTGTAAACCAGCGATAACGGAAAAAGTAAAAATCATTATTAAAAAAAAAAACCTTTGGGAGTTCCTGTCATGGCACAGCAGAAAAAATCTGACTAGGAGCCATGAGGTTGCGGGTTTGATCCCTGGCCTTGCTCAGCAGGTCAAGGATTTGGCATTGCCGTGAGCTGTGGTGCAGGTCACAGATGTGGCTCGGATCTGGTATTGCTGTGGCTCTGGCGTAGGCTGGCAGCAACAGCTCTGATTAAACCCCTAGCCTGGGAACCTTGATATGCCGTGGGTGCAGCCCTAAAAAGACAAAAGACAAAACAAAACAAAACCTTTGGAATTATCTTAATTCATATTTTTATTCTTTTTCTCATCCGCTATATATGTTAAAATATCTCTTTTATCTTTCTGTCTCCCACAGAACTCAGCATTAGGGTCTTTCCGTACATGGCAATTTCTCAATAAATGTTTGCATGTTACACATATTTGTGTAATGCTTAGTATGGGACAAAGAATACCTTGCCAGAAATAGTTACGGATGAGATAAAATGGAAGAAAAAGGGATGCTTGAAAATGAGATGCAAAAGTCACCCATTACCAACATTTTGAAGTAGATAAATGACTTGAAGACATCAAGTTTAATACTATTAAACAGCTCATTTGATTTGTGTGTTTTTTGTTTTGTTTGGAAACTGCTTAATGCTCTTATGCAGATTTTGTGTGATACCACTTATCAATGTAAAACATCACATGACCCAAGACAACGGTATTCAAGAAATTTTTAGTATGCTGGTGCTTCAGCCATAATACCACAGCTATCTTCTACTAAAAATTTTCCTTGATTTTCGTTTGGAGATTGAGTGAGAAAAAAGTCAATAGAAGGAAGGTATTTAGGATGTCTTGAAATTGCTCATAAGTGTGTTCTACAGTGTTCTGATGACTAGCTTACAGTCCTATTTTATTCAGAAAAACTTTCTAGGAACTGATGCTGATGGAAACGATTGCAACTAGTACTATGAATGCTGATGTTAGTTACAATGCATACTGGTTAGAAAGTAAAAGACACTGGGGTACAACTGGTCTCCAACTGAACCAATGACTATGTTTCAAAAATTCACTTCTAAGTCAGTTGTAAGCATAGCAGAACACATCTTCTAGTTCTATCAGAAATGAGAGGGGTTCCCTTGTAGTTCAGCAGTAATGAACCCAACTAGTATCCATGAGGACATGGGTTCAATCCCTGACCTCACGCAGTGAGTTAAGGATCCAGAATGACCGTGAGCATGGTGTAGGTCACAGACATGGCTCGGATCCTGCGTTGCCATGACTGCACGACTGTGCTGTAGGCCAGCAGCTAAAGCTCCGACTCGACCCCTAGCTTGGAACTTCCACATGCTGCAAGGGTGGCCCTAAAAAGCCAAAAAAAAAAGAAAAAAAAAAAAAGAAATGATAGTCCTCAAATTGCTCTTAAAACCCATGTTCTCGAAGAAAAGAAAGAATACAATAAACAAGAATAAAAAATAATACTGTTAAATCTTTTTCTTTAAAAAACAAAATATTTAAGCACATAGAACACTCAGAGAGTTCCCTTAGTGGTTCAGTGGTTAACAAACCCGACTAGGATCCATAGGGATGTGGGTTTGAATCCTGGCCTCGCTCAGTGGATAAGGATCTGGCATTGCGGTGAGCTGTGGTGTAGGTCACAGATGAGGCTCGGAACCCACGCTGCTCTGGCTGTGACATAGGGCCGGCAGCTGTAGCTCCGATTGGACCCCCAGCCTGGGAACCTCCATATGTCACAGGTGCAGCCCTAAAAAAAAAAAAAAAAAAAAAAAGAAAAAAAAAAAGTTAAGGACACCTAAAACAGAGTTTCTCCAGTATCCTGCATTTGGAATGGATAAGCAATAAGATCTTGCTGTATAACACAGGGAAGTATATCCAGTCGCTTGTGATGGAACATGATGAAAGATAATGTAAGAAAAAGAATGAATATATATATATATGTGTGTGTGTGTGTGTGTGTGTGACTGGGTCACTTTGCTGTACTGTAGAAATTGACAAAACACTCTAAATCAAATATATGGGAAAAAATGAAAATCATTAAAAAAATGAACTCCTGTTTCTTTATACTTTAGCCCAAACTGTGCATTATAGATCTTACCTTTGTATTTCTTTCTCTCTCTCTTTTTTTTTTTTTCTCTTTAGGGCTGCACCCACAGCATATGGAAGTTCCCAGGCTAGGGGCTGAATCAGAGCTGCAGCTGCAGGCCTATGCCACAACCACAGGAACAGCAGATCCAGGCTGCATTTGTGACCTATGCCACAGCTTGTGGCAACACAGGATCCTTAAGCCACTGAGCAAGGCCAGGGATCGAACCCGCATCCTCACAGAGACAACACTGTGTCCTTAACCACCTAAAGCCACAATGGACAGTCTCCAAAATATCTAGTTTGGGATATTTCTTGGTAGTCTTTCATGTATGTTCATCTTTTCTACCCCAACAGATACAACTTAAATGAAGACAGGGGTCTTACTCTCTGTGGTATGTGCTGAGGAGAGTGGGCACTTAATAAATTCCTCCTGATTGATTTTGCTTTAAGAGAATTTTGCTTAAATTCCAGAAATTTGCTCAAATGGCTACAAATTGTATTCTAAGGTTGCAGAGTCTCAATATTAAAATACACCTGGAGTTCCCATCGTGGCTCAGTGGTTAATGAACCCACCTATGCGGGTTTGATCCCTGGCCTCACTCGGTGGGTTAAGGATATGGCGTTGTTGTGAGCTGTGGTGTAGGTTGCAGATACAGTTCGGTTCTGGCGTTGCAGTGGCTGTGGTGTAGGCCAGCAGCTGTAGCTCCAATTCGACCTTTAGCCTGGGAATCTCCATGAGCGGTGGTACAGCCCTAAAAAGACAAAAGACAAAAAAAATTTAAAAAAAAAATTAAAAAATAAAGGACACCTAATGCTCAGCATCTAGGAATAAAAAAGAACATAAAGTTAGTAAGGGGAGGAGGCAAATGTCACAGATATCAATTTGCCTCTTCCATATTTCAATTTCCTAAATCGTTAAATGCTGCATATTGTTGTTGTGAGTAATTTGGTGCTATAGGTGGATTCTGTTTAGAAATCTGGGATATTAGAAGTGAAAAGAAATGAAGGGAGTTTAGTTTAATTGAAATTCAAGGCAAGACAAGTGAAGAGCTGCTCAACTATAGTTAGGTTTAATCTCCTTAACTACAATGCACATACGATGAAAACAAGTGTTGATAATGAGTTCTTTATAATGAGTAACCATGGATACAGTCAAGGGAAAAGACTCCTGCTAAAGTTTGGTTATTTATTTATTTAGTACTGCACTCTTCAAGAAACCACTGCTTTTTTAGTGTTGGGACACTGAAATAGGTACAGCAGACAATTCTTCTTTGTAATTATATTAATTGTCATGTGATTTTTACCTCTAACAAGATTAAGTTTGACATCAATTAGAAACTAATAACACACAAAAGTACTGGGGTTGGTAGAGGCGAACTATTACATTTAGAATGGATGGGTGATGGGGTCCTACTGTACAGCACAGGGAACAGTGTCCAGTCTCTTGGGTTAGAACACGATAGAAATGAAAAAAAAAAAAAAGAAACTAATAACACAAAAGTATATTTTGTATTTAAATTTTATTTTATTTTATTTGCTTTTTAGTTAGGGCTGCATCTGTGGCATATGGAGGTTCTCATGCTAGGGGTTGAATCAGAGCTACAACTGCTGGCCTATGCCACAGCCACAGCAATTCGGGACCTGAGCCGTGTTCGTAACCTACACCACAGCTCATGGCAACGCCGGATCCTTAACACACTGAGCGAGGCCAGGGATCGAACCCATAACCTCATGGTTACTAGTTGGATTTGTTTCTGCTGCACAATAGGAACTCCTGTATTTAAATTTTAAATTAAAATTTCATCTTGTAAAATTACTTCCCAAGGTAAGCTCTCTCAGCACCTCTTGACTCCAGATAAATGTTATATTCTCTTGGGTCTGTCAACGGCAGTATTTCTGATGATCACACACACACACACACACACACGCACACACAGAAAAGCATAGCCCATGCAGTGTGAGCATGGCTAACCACCTCCAATAGTGGTATGGTTCCTTTTGTATTACCAAAATGCCAAATAAACAAGTGTATGTATGTAGTTACTAGCTATTTAGATATGTGGTCTGAAATAACATTTGGCTTTTTGACCTTCTTCAGTTTTAGCAGGTCAGAGTTCTGTCTCTATTAGAATGGTATGGAAAAATGGTTCAAAAAAAGGGCACATGGGCCAGATTGAGTTCAGCTTCAGAAGCACCAGGTCGGTGCCTGCACTTCCTGCTCTTTCAGCAGTTACTGAGGACTATATTTCTAGTTAGGTCTTTCTCTAGTTTTTCTATAGTTGATCAGGAATAGATTAGCAGTAACTTTAAAGGACTATTCCTAAAACCAACCCAAATGAAATAAGCACAACTTTCCCTAAGGACAAAAATGAGAACTCATACATGTGGGAATAAAGGAGAAGAAAATGAAATTTCATTGGGCACAAAAGTTTGTTGGAGGAAATAAAACCTTCCTCTGCTTTAATTTCTCCTTTCTTTAAAACCTAGTTTACTGTGGACATTTCAACTTAAAGCTCTTTATAAAACTAGACAGAAACTAAAACAAAAGGTCAATAGTATGCAGTAAATCTTTTACTTTAAAAGGTTTAAAAACCTTCATAAAAGTCTCCACATTCAGATCTGCCAAAACAAATACAGAAGCACACACTAAGAACACGTTAGTGCCTGGGTGTTTCCCATTCAGTATCACAGGTTAAAGAATATAACCAAAACAGGTAACCAGAAAATCTTGTTTGCTATTTTCAAAACAATCACAACCGAAACAAAAACATTACTTCAGATTTTCAAGTTTAGTCAAGTCAAGAGGAACCTATTTTATTTTAATCTACCTTAACTGCAGAAGCCCTTTTAACTTTTCACAACTTTATCCCAGAAAGTTTAACATAGTATTTAGTTATTGTTCATATTTCTACTGAAAATTCAAAATGTGAGCAACCTTATTTAACATCATAATGTGTTTAAGATACATTCCTGGGAATTACTTTTCAAACTAATTTTGAAAAATTTTGCCATTACTTTATAGGAAATTGGCATTATAGTTTATGCCTTAAGAAACTGAGTAATACCAAAGAAAGTGAGTCTCAAAACTAGCTGCATGTCCAGGGATTGTTTCTACTAATTACTTCAAGAGGTCCATTAAAATTTTTAAATAAAATTGTTTTAAATGAAAATGCAAATTACATCTCTTTGGAACACTGGCTTTATCCCTAAAATCAACCATTAAATTAACTTACTCCAAGAAACTTTAATTGAGATGACAAACCAACATTTATTGAACACCTAACTCTGCTAGGCACTGTGTACTGAACTTTGCACCCATTTTCTCATTTTGATTTTCATAATATTCCTTGGGAAGAAACAGGCAACTAATGAACATTTTTAGTGGCTATCCATATTAATAGCAAAAACATAAGGCCTCAAAATTGAAATTTTGAGTAACCATTAAAAATGGTTTCAAAGGAGTTCCTGTCATGGCTCAGTGGTTAACGAACCCGACTAGTATCTATGAGGCTGAGGGTTTGATCCCTGGCCTCGTTTAATGGGTTAAGGTTCCAGCATTGCTGTAAGCTATGGTGTAAGTCCCAGGCGGGGCTTGGATCCATCGTGGCTGTGGCTGTGGTACAGCTGGCAGATACAGCTCTGATTCTGCCCCTAGCCTGGGAACCTCCACATGCTGTGGGTGCGGCCCTAAAAAGACAAAAAAAAAAAAAAAAAAAAAAAATGGTTTTAAAGTTCTTTAGTGGCAGAGTTTCTGTTGTGGCTTAATGGTTAACAATCTGACCCGCATCCATGAGAAAACAGAATCAATCCCTGGCCTTACTTGGTGGGTTAAGGATCCAGCCTTGCCATGAGCTGTGGTGTAGGCTGGCGACTACAGCTCTTATTCAGCCCCTAGCCTGGGAACCTCCATATGCTGTGGGTGTGGCCCTAAAAAAAAAAAAACCCAAAAAAAAAATCTTTTGTGGCACAGTGGGTTAATGCTCCAGTGTTTTCACTGCTGTGGCTCAGGTCACTGCTTTGATCTCTGGAGGAACTTGTACATCCCATGCCATGAGTGCAACTGCCTTTCTCTCCCCACCCCCAAAAAAGAATAAAAATGGTCAAGGACATAAAAAATGTTCCGGGTGAAATTAAACTTCTAAGTTACACACCATAATTCTCTAAATACGTAAGAAAATATATGCAACTGTATACATTTTTAAATGTTTATCTTTGGAAGGTAGGATTACCAGTATTTTTCCTAGTTTTCTAAAATAAATATGTATTATTTTTAATAATCAGAAACCCCCTCCAATTAGGTGTTATCCTAAAATACATAAATCTGGCTGTTGAAAGGATCAGATTTTAAATTGAATTATGTATGAATGAGATATACTGTGCAGCAGTGGGGCAATAAATTCCTTTGAAATTTTAACATATTTTGGTATAGGCTGAGGTGTGATGAAAACTTTATTATGCAACTATTTCATGTGTCGTTCTGAATGAGTTATTTTATAGTTCACCTTTAAGTTTCCATCGCTTTAATTTCAAAGTGAAGAATTAAATTTAGATTCTCTCTAAGGTTATATTGCTTTCATCTCAAATGAGAGTGCCAAGCCACTGACTTCTTTACAGACATGCATTAGGAAGTCAAATATGGACTTGGGAAAACTTCAGAAATGCATCAGACCCTCAACAGCGATCTTTTGTGCCATTGGTCAATTTTGTGCATACAGTAGGCACTCAATTAAAGTTGGTGAATGAACAGGCAAAGGAAGGCATAAATGTCCCCTTTGGATATCTAGACTTACTTTCCCTTCACTCAGTTTAGATGACCTGAGAAGCACTTCCTCAAAATAACCCTCTGGTTCATCATGAGAAGAATGCCTGGCCCCAGCTGGTAGCAGATATTAATAGCATGCCCATTAGGCACTTGTTCAAGGCACATAGATAGCTCAGTGATAAAATCTTTAGAAATATTTGGACAGTTAAGATTATTCAGAATATGAATCAGTTGTGCTTCCTTAAATCCTCACTCTGAATACTAAGAAATCAACATCTGTTTGGGAAATTTAAAAAAATAGTAAGGTAACAACAATAATTGCTTTCAATTTTTGAGGAACTCAGCATTTAGGACTGAAGAAAGGAAGCTTACAACAGAAAAAAAATATTTTTTTCTTGTGACAAAGATTCTTTTGAAGGAATCAGATGCTAAAGTAGAGAAGAGAATGATCTTCTTCGAATTTCAATCATTTGCCACTAACCAAAAAAAAGGTCACTGGAGTTCTCTTGCGGCTCAGTGGGTTAAAGATCTGGCATTGTCACTGCCATGGCCTGGGTGGCTTCTATGGTGTAGGTTTGATCCCTGGCCTGGGAACTTCCACATGCCTCAGGTGCAAAACTACAAAACTACATTTTTATTCCTCTGCTGGCAACATAAAGCTCAAAAACAGATATGCTGAAAATTACAAGTTATCTTAGGTCATCCTTGGTGACCTTTGGAGGGACTCAGTGGAGAATGGGAATGGAATGGGACTATAACCGATTTTTTAAATAATACGTAATTTAGAAATACTTGCATCTTCACTGAACAGAATTCACTATTCCAGCTACATTTTGATATCTGGTAGTCATCTATCCTATTTAGTGTAACAAGAAACACAACCTCTAAGCATCCTTTTGTTACTTCTCATAAAATGGTCTATATCTTACGTTGTTTTAGATAGCCACAAAGATAAGATAGCCACATTTTCCTCTGAGCCATCACTTCCAAGCGTCTACAAAAATATTAAAATTGAGATGGATTGTTTTGGGTACTTAGCATTTAATGTCTTTAAATGTTTAAATTAAATCAATTCATGTAAAAATAATAGATAAACAAGCGGCTTTGAATCCTCAAATACTCAGATGAAGAGACAGTTCTACTACGAGTTATTTCACATCATGCTAGGGGAAGACAATGGCGAATAAACAAGAATAAGATGTAGTTGCTGACCTTGAGGAACTTTCCATCTAGCTAGGGACACACGGGAAATGAGAGCTAATGAGATAACACAAATGCTGTATTGGACGGTATGTCGAAAATAGATGTTTATAGGCAGAGAGATATTCTATTCTTACTTTGAGTAGAGCGGCAAATAGGCAGGAGAGGTAGGGCCACATGGAAGGGCTAAGAAGTCTAACAGAAACATTTAGATTTGTTCTGGTAGCAAAAGGGGTTCTTTTTGCAAAGCATGATGAACTGGGGTGGGAGAAAGGAGTTAGGGGTTAGGTCAACTAGAAACCAAATTAATATCGGTACAATTTTCTCTGAGTGTATTTTAAATTATATCTCACAAAATAACTAGAGGATCTTCTAAAAATTTTATTGACCTTCACAAAGTCTCTTATAATTTCAATCACAATATTTATGCTACCTCTGTTTCTCTCTTTCAACTTCTATCTCTTCCTCAAGTACATGTCAAGAAAGGGTAGGCAGGTGAGTTTAAAAAAAAAAAAAAGAGAGGAAAAAAAAGGAAGCATAACTCATTAATTTTAACCTGAAAATTGTTGGTACAATAGCATTTGTAATGCACCTGAAATTAAGGTGAAAATAAATTTAAAATGGCGTCATCATCACTGAATCCAGTTTTAGGAAAATCCTAATGTACACTTTTATTCTACTACCATTAAACCCACTTAAAAATACAAGAAATGCATGATTATTACTGTGTTTATTTTGTGAGCAATTTAATATTTAGCATACTGAGAATAAAGTAACTTTATTCTGTCACTCTGTTCAGCACATTATCAAAAAGCATAATGTAATTACATTTAGCTTGATAAGTAAAACAAATATACATTGATTTTACCTTTGCTTTAGTCGTCTTTTAGCTGTTGTGGGAACATTAGCACCATAGCCATAGGAAAAAAGAATCCTTTCGGCCTCATCTTCATTTTCAACTGGAAAACAATAAAGTGTACCATGTGAAATTTTTTTTTTCTTAAAAAGCATGGCAGAAGTGAAAATAAAAGTGGTCAGAGTAATGAATTAGGGAGCATAAAAACATTAAAAAGGGTTTTTGCAGCCAATTAAGCTGACCATGCTCTTTTCCCTGAGGGGGCCTAGTGTGCAATGGCTGCAAACAGCAGCCTCCTTGCTAGTGTGTGTACAAAGCCTGCTGCCTGTATGCATCGCCCTAAGGGACCTTGGAGACAGCCCTTTTCAGTGGACATTCATGCCTAGCATGCTGCCCCCATTCTAGGCTCCAGACGGGTATGTGCAGTGCCTTTGGAAAGCCCTGGGCACAGTGGCTAGGGTCCTTGTTGGCCAAGTCATAATGTCCTTCCACACTGAGCTCCAGGACAAGAAGCATGTGATCGAGGCCCTATGCAGGGCTAAGTACAAGTTCCCTGGCTGCCATAAGACCCACATCTCCAGCAAGTAGAGATTTACTAAGTTTAACGCAGATGAATTTGAAACATGGTGGCAGAAAAGCAGCGCATCCCAATGGCTGTGGGGTCAAATGGATTCCTAATTGTGGCCCCCTGGACACATGGCATGCCCTGCACTCATGAGAGCCTCTGTGCTGTCCCCTCCTTATTCACACCCACCAATAAACCTTACTTTCCCATTGGAAAAAAAAAAAAAAAAAAAAGGGCTAATGCATAATCTCAAACAGGCCATTTGTAAGCAGCAGCATATTTCTTAAAGTTATATGCTTGTTTGGATTTGTTCCATTTATTTTTACGAGGTTTAAGTGATTGCATAATATGACATGTTAAGTTTTCTTGTTGTATGCGGGATCCGAGCCACATCATCTGTGACCTACACCACAGCTCACAGTAATGCTGGATTGCTGACCGACTGAGTGAGGGCAGGGATCAAATCAGCATCCTCATGGACAGCAGTTGGATTCATTTCCACTGCGCCACAACAGGAAGTCCCAGAAATGATTATTTTTAATTAAGAAAGGTGCTTATTATTTTATCAGAAGAACAGCTTTATCCTAACTTGCAATAATAAAATTATGCCATCAAGTAGGCTACTCTATGGAAAAAAAAGTACAGTCCTAAGAATGTATTGATGGCTCTTTAAAAAAAAATTACCAAAAATACAGCAACACCGTTTACTTCTAAATTTTGCTGTTGTCACACCACTCCCCAAAAGAAATTTTAACTTACAGGTTCACATTTTATGGGTAAAAAGTTTAAATACAATGACAATTTTACTGTTAAGTTGGGATTGAAAAAATATTTTATCAAAGGCCATAAAAACTACAGATTTACTAGTTCAATTTAAAGCAGCCTAAGACATAACAATTTTTATAATATTATTTATCAACAACCATTACTTAATGTCAAAGAGAATTCTTCTTTCAGAAGTGTTTCCAGTTAAAAACAAAGCCACATATTTCACACTGGTAAGAGAAGCTGACTATCTGTAGGCCTATCACTATAATACGAGCTAATTGGTTGTTTGACCCTTCTGGAGTAAACATTTTAGGAATATTCATAAGTGTTTTCCTTCAATTTTAACCCTATTTTGTGTGTGTGTGTGTGCTTTTTGGGGCTGCTCCCGCAGCATATGGAGGTTCCCAGGCTAGGGGTCTAATTGGAGCTACAGCTGCTGGCCTGTGCCACAGCCACAGCAATTCGGGATCCAAGCCGTGTCTGCAACCTACACCACAGCTCATGGCAATGCCAGATCCTTAACTCACTGAGCGAGGCCAGGGATCAAACTTGCATAGTTCCTAGTTGGATTCGTTAACCACAGAGCTACAACGGGAACTCTTTAGCCATATATATATATATATATATATTTTTGTATTATCCTTAGCTGTTTCTCTTCATCTTGACCCCATATATATCTATATATATATATAGATATATATATATTTTTAATAGTGAACCAAGATCAGTTCTCAGAGGTAGGATTATTAGTTACAAGGGATATGTAGAAGCAAGCGATGCTATAGGCCATTGCCAATAGAGTTATCAGCTATCATGGCTTCCAAGCCAAGTTGAGGTCTCCAATTCAGCTCTATAGGAACTAGAGCTGGCATTCAGAGACCTACCCTACTCTTGTCTCACTAAATAGTTCTAAGTTCAGAAGAGAGATGGGTAAATTTAGTTAACATCTCAAAAACACATCGGACATTGACAGGCAACTTAAGTTTGAGTTTAATACTTATTAGATCAATAACTCATCGGATAACAATTCTAGGGGTGATTTAACGACAGGAACAATGTACTATATAACACAGTAAGTTCATAAGAGGTATGAACATGTCGTAGAAGCCCAGAGCAACTATGTTCGAAGTATGCCGCTATTTGTCCCATGCTGGAGGCATGAGAAAGGTATGGGGAGGCTGACATTCATGGAGAAGGAGCAGAAAGGATCCACAATGAGCTGTGGAGTTATGATAATTGTGAGAAAAGTGGCTGAAGTTAGTTGGAAGTACAATAGTAGCAGGAAGATAGGCTAAATTCCAACTGTGAATGGGACTAAAGTCTTGTTTGCTAGGCTAAGGAGTTTGGATTTTATTGGATACTCAACAAGAAAACAAAAGCGATCGATACAGGTAGGTGACATGACCTATAGATTTTCTGTTGTTGATGATGATATTGAAGAAGAAAATTCCAATAATGGGAAAAAGATGGCCTAGAATGGCAGCACAGAGAACTCCTCATAATTTATAGTAATAATCCAATTGAGACATGGTCCATTATAACAACAGAGGATGGAGAAAAGAACTTGGATTCTAGACAAGTGGATGTGAGATGACACTAGGATAAGGGAGAAATCAAAACTGTCAAAAGTTAGTTGGGTAAATAGATGCCCTAACCATATTAACAGATGCAGAAGACAAGAAAATCAGTAAGTTTCAGGGAAAGAAGAGAAAATGTAAGTGATGTCACATTCTCAATGACTGCAAGAACTCCATACAGACCTGTGGAATCGGTAGCCAGTGGATAGTAACTGAAATTGTAGAAAAGAGATAAGACTACACAAAAAGGAGGTAAGAATTGAAGAGGATGATTGTAGAAAAGAGATAAGACTACACAAAAAGGAGGTAAGAATTGAAGAGGATGAGGGGGAAAAAATCAGCTGGGAACGGGAAAGAATTAGATAGAAGAGACAACAAAAGTGATGGAGAAGAACATCAAAGGCAGGTGATTTAAGACATAAGAGAAGAGGGGAGTTCCCATCGTGGTGCAGTGTAAATGAGTCCGACTAGGAAACATGAGGTTTCGGGTTCAATCCCCAGCCTTGCTCAGTGGGTTAAGGATCTGGTGTTGCCCTGAGCTGTGGTGTAGGTCACAGCCGCAAATGCGGCTCAGATCCTGTGTTCATGCTTAGATCCTGTATTGCTGTGGCTGTGGTATAGGCCAGCAGCTGTAGTTCCAATTTGATCCTTAGCCTGGGAACCTCCATATGCCACAGGTGCAGCCCTAAAAAGCTAAAAAACAAACAAACAAAAAAACAAAAAAAAGAAGAGTTTTGATGATAATAATCCTTTGAATACTGCATACATTATAGTACTAAAATGGAATGTTTTGTGCTTATATTTTAAAAATTTTGTTTAATCAATAAGTATTCATTAAACAAGTGTAGGAATATTCCAATTTCTGATGCGAATGGATAGAAAAGAATCTGGTTTATTGATCTTCCAAATACCAGTTAATATATTTTATTCTAAGATAGTTTTAAGATGGTTTGTACAATAGCATAGCAAAAAAATAATTTCTATATATTTTCTAAATATTTTATTAAGAAAACACACATATGGAAAAGTTGAAAGGCATATACACATACATATGCATCTGGATTATAAATTAAACACTGTGTTGTATTTATTTATCACACATCTATCCAGCACTGTGTCTAGCCAACAATCTATCTTATCTTTTCTTGATGCATTTCAAAATAAGTTGCAGACTTCTGCCTTCACCCCCAGACAGTTCAACAGTAAATCATCAGCTAGAGTTCAACAGTATTTATAGTTTTTTAAAAATAAAATTTATATATCGTGAAGGTACAAATCTTGTCTATCAGTCAACACATTTTGAGAATATGTACAATTAAATCTCAAATAAAATGAATTTGAAATGCATGGGCCTGCCCACTTATATATAAATATTTTTCAATAAATACACTGGGAAAAAATTTTGGAGACTTGCAACAATTTGAAAAATCTTGCAGATGAAGCATGTAGTTTTGAAATATTGAAAAACTAAGAAAAAGTTAAGTATGTCATGAATGCATAAATTATAAGTAGATGCTACTTTATCCTTATATAGGTATAAGGAAAGTAATATTCAATATAAAATGAATGTGTTAGTTTTTTTACTGTTTTATAACTGCTTTCAAAGAATTACATTACTGTACCATATGCCTCTTTCTCTCTCATAATTGGAGAAGCTATCAGGTTATCATCAAAGGTTGGTGATTTAAAAAAAATTAACAATGTTTCCAATACTTTAGTATGAATATGACTGTAGCATTGTATGCCATAAACATTTTATAGTAATTCATTCATTAGTGCATAGGCTAGGCTACCGTGAAGCCATCACACGGATTACACCAGGCAATCATAAAGCAATCATACTCCTGCTTCTTCATTACCCATGCATGAATTTTAATGTCTGCAAATAAATGTGAATTTCTTTCTCACATTATCTTCTCTTTTTATGGCTGCAGGTGCGGCATATGGAAGTTCCTGGGCCACAGCTTGCAGCAATGTCAGATACTTAACCCACTGAGTAAGGACGGCAATCGAACCTGCATCCTCATAAATACTAGGTGGGTTCTTAAGCTGCTGAGTCACAATGGGAACTCCTTCCTGTCTTTTCATTTTTGATGTCTAGTGTTAATAATACATATAATATATACAGTGTTTTGCATCATATAAGACAATATTGATATAGGTATTGACATATAGTTCATCTCATAAAAACATGTAATTTTACAGTATTGATATATACAGCACAGTACTGTAAATATATTTTCTCTTCCTTACGATTTACTTAATAACATTTTCTTCGCACTGTCAAATCCACTCTCTCTGACTTCTGCTTTCACATCACATCACCTTCTTTCTTATAAAGACCCTTGAAATGGGCCCACCTGGATAATCTTATGTCAAGACTTTTTGAGTATTTTCTCTGTGGCATTTTCTTAATTTCTTGTTTCATTTCATTCCTATATTTCTTATATCATTCCTTTGTCAGATATAAGACTGGGATTACTTTCTCCTACTCTTTTGTTTGGCTATTCATTTCTTAAAGATTTTTTAAAAGAGACAGAGGATTAAGACGGAATAGAAGGACTGGAGCTCAACTTCTTTCCTAAAAACAACAAAATTCACAACTGAAAGCTGAGCAATCCCCACCCAAGTGGACCAGAAACCTTAAAAAAATACCCTACTCCAGAAGAAAAAGAGGAGGCCACATCAATAGGTAGGAGGGGCGATTTCACGATATAAACAACCCCATACCTCCCAGGTGGGAAGCTCCACAGACTGAAAACTAACTGGTTCACAGAGAGAGACTCACCTACAGGAGTGAGAGTTCTGAGTCCCACATCAAACCCTCACGTGTGGGGATCTGGCACTGGGAGAAAGAGCCCCTGGAGCATCCGGCATTGAAGGCCAGTGGGGCTTGTGTACAGGAGCTCCACAGGACTGGGGGAAACAGAGACCCCATTCTTAAAAGGCGCACACAGACTTTCATGTGCACCAGGTCCCAGGGCAGAGAAAGGGCTCCATAGGAATCTGGGTCAAACCTGACTGCAGTTCTTGGAGGACATCCTGGGAAAAGAGGGGTCAATATGGCTTGTTGTGAGGGAGAGACATTGAAGGCAAAGCTCTTGGGAATATTCAGCAGCTGCCTTTCTCTGGAGGTGGCCATTTGGGGAAAATCTGGTCCCACCTGTCAGTCAGTGCTGAGAAGCCTCAGGGCAAACAACCATCCAAGTGGGATCACAGCCTCGCCCCTCAGTAAACAGGCTACCTAAAGACCCCCCAGGCAAACAGCTGCCTCTAATCCCATCCAGAGACTAAGCCCCACCCACCAGAGGGATAGGAATCAGCTCCACCTACCAGTGGGCAGGCATCAGCCCCTCCCATCAGGAAGCCTACAGCAAGCCCCCATACTGACTTCAGCCACAAGGGGGGCAGACACCAGAAGTAAGAGAGGCTACAACCCTATTATCGGTAAAAAGGTCACCACACCAAAAACCTATAAAAATGAAAAGACAGAGAACTACAACTCAGATGAGGGAGAAAGGAAAAACCCAAGAGAATCAGCTAAGCAATGAGGAGATTCTCAGCCTTCAGGAAAAAGACTTTAGACTGTTGATGCTGAAGATGATGCAAGACATTGGAAATAAACTGGAGGCAAAGATGGGTAACTTATAGGAAACAATGACCAAAGAGATAAAAGATATAAAACTTAAGAAGAGATGCAAAATATAATAACTGAAATACAAAACTCATTAGAAGCAGCCAACAGCAGAATACAGGAGGCAGAAGAACGAATAAGCGAGGTGGAGGACAGATTAGTGGAAATTACAGATGTAGAACAGAAAAGAGAAAAAAGATTGAAAACAAATGAAGAGAGTCTCAGAGAACTCTGGGACAACGTGAAACGCAAAAACATCTGTATTACAGGGGTGCCAGAAGGAGAAGAGAGAGAGAAGGGGACAGAAAAAATATTCCAAGAGGTAATAGCCGAAAACTTCCCTCACATGGGAAAAGAACCACTCACTCAAATCCAGGAAGCACAACGAGTACCATATAAAATAAACTCAAGGAGGAAGACACTGAGACACATATTAATCAAACTGACCAAAATTAAAGACAAAGAGAAAATCTTGAAAGCAGCTAGGGAAAAGAAACAAGTAACATACGAGGGAATCCCGATTCGGTTATTGGAAGATTTTTCAGCAGAAACTCTGCAGGCCAGAAGGGAGTGGCATGATATACTTAACATGATGAAAGGAAAAAACCTCCAACCAAGATTACTTTACCCAGCAAGGCCCTCATTCAGATTTGAAGGAGAAATCAAAACCTTCACAGATAAGCAAAAGTTGAGAGAATTCAGCAACACTTAACCAGCCTTACAACAAATACTAAAGGAACTTCTCTAGGCAGAAAAGAAAAGACAGCAACAGGAAACAAAAATTCCACAAATGACAAGGCTCACCAGTAAAGGTATATATGCAGTAAAGATACAAAATCACCCATGTACAATTACACCTCCAAAATCAGAAATCATGAGAAGAGGTGGGTACAAATGCAGGACACTGGAGATGAACTTGCAATTATGAGAACAACAACTTAAACCATCTCATATACATGTAGACTCTTATATCAAAACTTCAGAATAACTGCCAACCAAAATCTACAACTGATACACAAACAAGGAATTTCTGAAGAAGAAATATATCTCATAGTAAATAAGTTCAGAATCCACTATGAAGGGGGTCATCTGACATCATTCTTGGAATGCTGAAGTCTCCTTAGAACTGATTCTGTTTTCCTCTCCATCAAAGAATTTATGATGATTATAATTAAATAATGCAACTGTACAATTAAACAATATAGTTCTACAATTGTATCTTTAATAACCATTTCTCTCCATGGTACAATGTAAAGTCTATAATGTCTTGTTTATCACATCACCTAGAATGGTGTAATGCCTTTATTGAAGAATCAATAAGATGTAACAAATTGTGAGGACATATTTATATAGTTACACTGTTTTTTAACCAATTTATGCATTTTATATTTTACTTCTTTTCAGAAGGTGTATTATTTTTGTTATTCTTACCAGTTAAGTTATTCTTTTTATTATGCTATAATAAAATATTTAATGGTATATAAGGCTTTCTTCCTTATAAATTTTAGTTGCATAATATACAAAATTTTAATATAATGCTAATTTTTAAAGAAAAATTGAAATGTAATAAATAATACTAAATAGTAAAGATGAAAGCCATACAAAATGGGTAAAGTATAGAATAAATTTCCTATTTGTCTCAGCATATTTTCCATTCCACTTCTCCAGAGGGAGTCACTTAATCTGTTTCTTAAGATCCATGATATAATAATCTGTATGAATGTAATTGTTTAAATATACGTATTTTATTTTGCAAAAAAAAAAAAAGATGTCTTTTAAAAGAGCAGAAGTTTGGGGTTCTCGTCGTGGCGCAGTGGTTAACGAATCCGACTAGGAACCATGAGGTTGGGGGTCCAGTCCCTGGCCTTGCTCAGTGGGTTAACTATCCGGCGTTGCCGTGAGCTGTGGTGTAGGTCACAGACGCGGCTTGGATCCTGAGTTGCTGTGGCTCTGGTGTAGGCTGGTGGCTACAGCTCCGATTAGATGCCTAGCCTGGGAACCTCCATATCCTGAGGGAGCAGCCCAAGAAATGGCAAAAAGACAAATAAATTAATAAATAATAAATAAAAGAGCAGAAGTTTTTAATCATGATAGTCTACTTTATACAGTTTTCTTTTATAGTATCTGTCCAGGATCCTGTCTAGGAAATTTAAGCTACATCCAGATGCAAAAATACCTATGTTTTCTACTAAAGGTTTGTAGTTTTATCTGTTACTTGTAGGCCTCATCTCAAATTAATATTGGTGTACAGTATGAAATAAAGTTTAGATTCATTTTCAAAAAGATGTCCAATTTTTTTAGCACCACTTACTGAACAGACTTTCCTTTCTCCAGTTGAATGGTTGCTGCCTTTATTAAAAAAAAAAAAAATTCAGGTGTTACCGTCGTGGCGCAGTGGTTAACGAATCCGACTAGGAACCAGGAGGTTGTGGATTCGATCCCCGCCCTTGCTCAGTGGGTTAACGATCCGGCGTTGCCGTGAGCTGTGGTGTAGGTTGCAGACGCGGCTCGGATCCCGCGTTGCTGTGGCTCTGGTGTAGGCCGGTGGCTACAGCTCCGATTCGACCCCTAGCCTGGGAACCTCCATATGCTGAGGGAGCGGCCCAAGAAATGGCAAAAAAAAAAAAACCAGTCATACAAGTGTGGGTCTATTTCTTAGTTCTCTATTCTATTGTTGCTGTATTTGTCTTTCCTTATGCCAAATTCTCTATTTGCTTTTGCTGTTGTATTTTGTCTTCCCCTATGCCAAGAGTATACTAGCTTGATACTGTAGCTTTATATGAAATCTTGAAGTCAAACAGTATGTCTTCCAACTTTGTTCTTTTTTTTTTTTTTTCAAAATTATTTTGGTTATTGTAGCATGCATATGCTTTCTTTGCTTTTGGGTAAGTAATTAGGAATGAAATTGTTGCACCACTGGATAGGTAGTTTGATTTTCTAAGAAAGTGCTAGTGGTTCCACAGTCTCACCAACATTTGGTGGTACAGCCAGCCAGTCTTGCTAATTTCAGCCACTCTAGTAGGACTGTAGTGGTATTATTAAAAGTGGACCTTTTAATAGTCCTTTGCATTTCCATATAAGTGGAATATAAAAATTTAAAAAAAAGGAATTATGACTGAGACAACACTGAATTTACAGAATTCATGATATATCACTTGATATTTTAGTAGGTCTATTTTCTCTTGCAATGGTGTGTATTTTGTGTTGTTAATTTACTTCTAAGTATTTTGTGGTTTGTTTTTTTTTTTTGCCTTTTCTAGGGCTGCTCCTGTGGCATATGGAGGTTCCCAGGTCTAATCGGAGCTGTAGCCATGGGTGTACACCAGAGCCACAGCAACACCAGATCTGAGCCACATCTGCAATGTACACCACAGCTCACAGCAACGCCGGATCGTTTAACCCACTGAGCGAGGCCAGGGATCGAACCCACAGCCTCATGGTTCCTGGTCAGATTCATTAACCACTGCGCCACAACGGGAACTCCTATTTTGTGTTTTTTAATACTACTGTAAATAAGACTGCTTTTAAAATTTCTTTATCCAATTGTTTGCTCCTCATACATTTTTGTACTCTGTTAAATTTACTTAACAGTGTTAGCGACTGATTTGTAATCTGTTTTCCTTTCTGATCTTTATACTTTTTTTTTCCCTCCTGGTCTTATTTTACTGGCTAGGAGCCCGAGCATAATCATAATGTTTGACACAAGTGTTTTGTTCTGTTTTAGGGCCACACCTACAGCATATGGAAGTTCTCAGGCTAGGGGTCAAACTGGAGCTGCAGTTTGGCCCATACCACAGCCACAGCAACCAAGGATCCGAGCTGCATCTGTGACCTACATCACAGCTCATAGCAATGCTGGATTCTTAACCCACTGAGTGAGGCCAGGGATCAAGCCCGCAATCTCATGGATACTAGTTGGGCTGGTTCATTACTGCTGAACCACAATGGGAACTCTGACACAAGTTTTAAAATAGAAGTCCTAAACTTAAGAGTTTTGGCACAGCAAAGGAAACCCTAAACAAAATGAAAAGACAACACACAGATTGGGAGAAAATATTTGTAAATGAATCGACTGACAAGGGATTAATCTCCAAAATTTATAAACACCTCCTATAACTCAATACCAAAAAGACATACAACCCTATCAAAAAATGGGCAGAAGATCTTAACAAACAGTTCTCCCAAGAAGACATATAGGTGGCCAAAAAACACATGAGAAGATGTTCAACATCACTAATTATTACAGAAATGCAAATCAAAACTACTATTAGGTACCACCTTACACCAGCCAGAATGACCATCATCAAAAGGTTTACAAACAATAAATGCTGGAGAGTTGTGAGAAAAGGGAACCCTATTGCACTGTTAGTAGGACTATAAACTGGTGCAACCACTATGAAAAACAGTATGGAGATTCCTCAAAAAACTAAGAATAGAATTACTATTTGATTCATCAATCCCACTCCTGGGCATCTATCCAGAGAAAACCATGACTAGAAAACATACATGTACTCCAATGTTCACTGCAGCTCTATACACAATAGCCAAGACAAGGAAGCAACCTAAATGTCCATCAACAGAGGAGTGGATAAAGAAGATGGACTATTACTTGGCCATAAAAAGGAATGAAATAATGGCATTTGCAGCAACATGGATGGACCTAGAAAGTATCATGCTAAGTGAAGTTGGTCAGACAGTGAGACACCAACATCATATGCTATCACTTACATGCAGAATCTAAAAAAAAAGGATACATGAACTTCTTAGCAGCACAGATACTGGCTCACGGACTTTGAAAAACTTACGGTTTCCAAAGGAGACAGGTTCGGGGAAGTGGGGGCAGATGGGCTGGGGGTTTGGGTTTTGCTATAAAATTGGGTTGTGATGATTGCTGTACATCTATCAATATAATAAAGTCATTCAGTTAAAAAAATAGAAATCCTTACCTAGCACTTTCCTTTAAAGAGAAAGCATTTAATAGGTATGATATTAGCTGTAGGTTTTTAAAAGACATCTTTTACCAGATTGAGGAAGTTTTCTTCTATTCCTAATTTGTTTAGATGGATATCTGCAAAGTTATAGAGTTAAGAAAGGGTATGGAAGTTTCAAAGTAAGGGGAATGAAAAGGTATAAAAAGTAGAAAGACAAATGAGTCTAGTCATAAAAGACATGCTAAGGAATTTGACTTTAGGCTGTCTTTTTTTTTTGTCTTTTTGCCATTTCTTGGGCCACTCCTGCGGCATATGGAGGTTCCCAGGCTAGGGGTCTAATCAGAGCCGTAGCCACTGGCCTACACCAGAGCCACAGCAACGCAGGATCCCAGCCACGTCAGCAACCTACACTACAGCTCACAGCAACGCCAGATCCTTAACCCACTGAGCAAGGCCAGGGATCGAACCCGCAACCTCATGGTTCCTAGTCGAATTGGTTAACCACTGAGCCACAACGGGAACTCCTAGGCTGTCTTAAATTGATAGAAGCATTAAAGCAGGTATATGGTGTGATCAAATCTGTAATTTATAAAGATTACTATGACTCAAGTGAAGAAACTGAAGATAAATTTGGAAACTATTACAGTTATCAGACACTGACCTTAGAAATCTAAAAAAAAAATGTTTTTCTTAAATTGACCTATCAATAGATACAGTCTTTATAAGAAAATGTGCCCTGCCCCAAAGAGAGTCAACCGTAACTTCCACTGAAGTTTAAACCCACTTTTACAAGAATGCCACTATTATTTTTTGAAAAAAAAGAATGTACAGTAGCAAACATCATAGTCAATGATGAAATGTTAATTTAAAATATTCCCTGGGAGTCAGGGACAAGATAGGAAGATGACAAATCAGAGGGAAAAAAGGAAGTAGAAATTAAAGGTCAAAGTCTATAACAGAGTAGTCAATGAATTTCTTCTACCTGCCCTTCAAGACTCATTCAAATGTCACCTCGACTGTTAGGGCTTCCTTATCTCTAACATGGAATTATTTCATGATCTCTTCTGTACTTTACCAAGAACTGCCTATCTCTTGCTAGCGCACTTTAATTACCTGTGAATGTGTTTGTCTCTTTCAGTAGACCAGACTAGGAACACCTAGAAGCAAGAATTATTGTATGAACTCCATATCCCCAGATCCTGGCATATGTAATCACTTAATAATGTTGAATGAACGAGCTAAATAAATGAAAAGATAAAATCTATGATTATTAGTCATTTTTTTTGGATCCACTGCTGTAATTAATTTTTAAAATATAAAATATTTTTCCAAAGAAAGTAACAAGTTATATTTCAAAGAAATATACCAAAGCAGTTTTATAAATGATATCAGGTTCCTTCTTGTGCTGCCATAAAAAAAGCTGTGTGAGTGGAGTGATGGGAGACTTACTTTCTGCAGTTTGCATTATTATTTCATCAAGCTCTTTTTCCAGTTTCTCATAAATGTCTAGCCTTGCCTGATGTTCAGAGTTCTGTGCTTGAAGTTCAGTAATGCGTTTTTCAGAAGAGGACTGGAGACCATAAAATTCTTTAGTTAAAACCTAATAGTGGAAGAAAAATAATTGCAATGGCAGAATTAAATAGGTTAACAGTTAAGACAAAAACATGAAACAAAAACTATTTTTTAAAAACGATTTAGACATGAAGAAAAAGTAGCTCAATTAAGATGGCAGAGGAGGTAAAATACATTTATTTCTGAAGAAAATAATTCATTGGTTTTTAACTGAAAATTATGAAGCACTTTAGTATATACATTGAAAAACACTTTAGGAGTTTCCGTCGGGGGTGGCTCAATGGTAATGAACCCGGCCAATATCCACGAGGATGCAGGTTCAATCTCTGGCCTCACTCAGTGGGTTAAGTATCTGGCATTGTTGTGAGCTGTGGTATAGGTTACAGATGAGGCTTGGATCCAGTTATTGCTGTGGCTGTGGCATAAGCCAGCAGCTGCAGCTCCGATTTGACCCCTAGCCTGGGAACTTATATATGCCTCAGGTACAGCCTTAAAAAGAAAAAAAGAAAAAGAAAAAAAAAAAAAAACTTTAAAACTGAGAAATAGTTACAGGAGTAACATTAGCATTTGATTGTTAGAATTCAGGAAATGCAATAATACTATCCTCACCTAGGTGGAGGTTATTTATCTGGTGATCTCAGTTATTTGAGCAAAGCTTACAAAGCTGTGTGAAAAAATTATATACTTATAATGAGTCCTTCAGTTTTCCACCAGAGCTGATTTCACTTACCCTCACCATGGTTTTAATAAGATTTTTGGTTTGCTGAACAATCATAAATTCAAAGCAGCCGTCAAAATGTAAGTGTGAAGTGCTACATGGGGCAATATCAGAAAATGCCTTTGTATAGAAAGAAAGGATAAACAAATCATTAAGAAGAAAAACAAAAGGCATGGAAATTGGTGTTGTTTTGTGTAAGAACAAAAATCCTTTATTTTCTTATGGTAACTCATTGAAGGAATCACTATGGTGACAATAATGATTTCACTAAAAAAGGAGACATTTCTAGTGACAAAGGAATGTTTTAATGCTTAAATTAAATTGCAATCACCTAGAAAGTTTACTTACTAATACAGACTAAATTATGGGGTGGTATTACATTTATTTCCTAACACAATGTAAGTCATGTAGCATTTCTTGAGAAGGAAGAGAATATTATGGTAAGAATAGGGTTTGGAGCCAGAAAGATCTGGATTTCAATCCTGGCTTTGACACTTGTGTACTGTAATTCTAGATAATTATTCTTTCCAGGCCCACTTCAGAATATTGTTGGAAGGACTAAACAAGAGGATAAATTCACAGTGCTTAGCAGAATCCTTGGAACATAGTAAGTGTTGAAGAATACTATTCCTACCACAGGAAAGATAATTACGAGAACTTTGTATTAAATGATTCATAGAAATGAGATGCACTCATTTAATTATCCTGAATTCTCGATTATGAAACAA
This sequence comes from Sus scrofa, assembly GCF_054392235.1. NCBI lineage: Eukaryota > Metazoa > Chordata > Mammalia > Artiodactyla > Suidae > Sus > Sus scrofa. The sequence continues at coordinate 52,228,048 of NC_139393.1, read as the reverse complement.
TTTTGAAGAAAACTTACTTTCTCCAGTGACACAAGGTTCACCTTAAGTGTATGTAATTGTGTGCTTCCTATGTTGCAGAGAAAGATGTGGAAGATATATTTACGGTTTTTAACAAGCAGAAATTTGGATTTAATTTTCTTTAATCTATTCCATCTCATTTTCTTCTGTTATTTCCACTAACACACGCTACACTCCCCCCCCCCAAAATAAACTATACATTATTCCTCACCCTCCAAATACATTCCTTCGAAGGGTGCAGAAAAAAACAACATAGGAATGATATCTGTAGGATGATTTCAAGTGTCTTTGATTGGGTCAGAAAAAGAAAATTCATGTTTTAGCATCCTTTATTCTTGCTGGCTAGAGATACATTTTCTAGAGACTTAATTTATTGTAACAAAAATCACTGCTCAGTGAAACAATCTGGGGCTTTCATAGAGGTATGTTGAGTTGTATGGAGTTGTATCTTTTCATAGAGTTATATTGGGATGTAACTTATAAAGAATCTGGTGGCTGGAGTTCCTGTTGTGGCTCAGTGGTTAATGAACCCGACTACGATCCATGAGGATGCGAGTTCAATCCTTGGCCTCGCTCAGTGGGTTAAGGATACAGTGTTGCTGTGAGCTTGGATCTGGCATTGTTGTGGCTGTGGTGTAGGCTGGCAGCTGTAGCTCTGACTGGACCCTAGCCTGGGAACCTTCATATGCTGCGGATGCGGCCCTAAAAAGACAAAAAAAAAAAAAAAAAAAAAAAAAAAATCTGGTGACTGATGACATTTATTAATTTCATCGTCAAAAGAGAGGATCAGTAAGGACAGTGTTAAATGGCAATTGCCACAATACAACTGCTACCTTTCATTTGTACCCCACTTTCCCCAACAAAAATACCGCAAAGAATGGATACCTAAAGAATCAAAATGTCAAAGATGAGATATTTCACAAAATACTAATTTAAGAAGAGATTTAAAAGCGGTGTTAAATTGAGAGATACAATTTAAAATTCTCATTCATAGCATACTTTCACAGGAAACTTTCTGATTTGGGGAGTCTTCCAACACAGTACCCATGGTGGCGAATTCTCTTTTACTATGGATTTGTCTGAGTGGCTGCTATGTGTTACAGTTTCTGAAAGCCACAGAAGAACCTGAATACTGGACCCATGGAAGACCATTAACATTAAAGAATCTTTTGGAAAAACCAGTTTATGAACATTTGAGTGTAAACATGAATGCAAAAATAGGTAAACTACTTTTGGGAATCCATTAAATATCAAGCACTCACAGTGGGTATTTCCTTTCTTTAAAAAACATAATGATAACACAAAACATAAAATTATATAGATAACACATGTATAAAATGAATGATAATATAAAATTCTAGGTCAATAATTGCTTTAAAAAGAGACAGAAATATAAAGCCAGGGTTTCAGAAGTTTGTGGCAAGTTATAATTAAGAAAAATAAAATAAATTGTCCCCAAGTTATAAATCAATGAGAATACTGGGTAAAAGTCACAGAAAAGTACATAATTATAACCATCTTTACCCTTCATGAAATTATTTCTCTCTAAATTTACTATAAATAACAATTGTCTAAGATACTTTCTACTACTTCAGAAAAATGGATTCTGACAATGGTACTAGCACTCATCAATCCATTCATTAACTCATTAAATAATTTAAAAAAAATTTTTTGGTCTTTTCTAGGGCCACACCTACTGCACATGGAGGTTCCCAGGCTAGGGGTCCAATTGGAGCTGTATTCGCTAGCCTATGCCACAGCCATGGCAATGCAGGATCCCAGCCAAGTCTGCAACCTACACCACAGCTCACTGGCAATACCGGGTCCTTAAGCCACTGAGCGAGACAGGGGATCAAACCTGCAACCTCATGGTTCCTAGTCGTGTTCGTTAACCACTGAGCCACTAGGGGAACTCCCCGCATTAAATAACTATTGAGCATTCATCACGAGTGAGGGACCATGTTAGACATTGGTGACATAATAATAAATGAATAGTCCCTGTCCTCTCAAATATCCTAGTTTAACAGAGGAGATATTGCAAAGAAATTCCCCTAAAACCTCAGTTTTATCAACCAGAATTTTTAGAATCATAATAATTTTTACAAAGGTATTTCTCTCTCTCTCTCTTTTTTTTTTTTGTCTTTTTGCATTTTCTTGAGCCACTCCCGTGGCATATGGAGGTTCCCAGGCTAGGGGTCCAATCGGAGCTGTAGCCACCTGCCTACGCCAGAGCCACTGCAACTCGGGATCCGAGCCGAGTCTGTGACCTGCACCACAGCTCACGGCAACGCCGGATCCTTAACCCACTGAGTAAGGCCAGGGATTGAACCTGCAACCTCATGGTTCCTAGTCGGATTCGTTAACCACTGTGCCACCATGGGAACTCCCACAAAGGTATTTCTCCATATGTGATCTTTACACAAGAGAATACAATTACTAGTTACCTGCATCCACAGGCCAAGTGGGTAGGTCTATGGGAGTGTGGCTTTCATACTGCACATTGTAACCTTTAGGAGGTCATGAATTCAAGTTAAATTGCCACCAGCTAAAAATTACAGAATAGAATAGTCTAGAAAATATCAGCACTGTATGTTGTAACGTACTAGTGAGTGAAATATGTTTCTACCTTCCTAAATATAATCCCACCCCATCCTCCCATCCCAAAACATATTCTTTTTTTTTTTTTTTTTTGTCTTTTGTCTTTTTGTTGTTGCTATCTCTTGGGCCGCTTCCATGGCATATGGAGGTTCCCAGGCTAGGGGTCGAATCGGAGCTGTAGCCACCGGCCTACGCCAGAGCCACAGCAACGCGGCATCGGCATCCGAGCCGCGTCTGCAACCTACACCACAGCTCACGGCAACGCCGGATCGTTAACCCACTGAGCAAGGGGCAGGTACCGAACCCGCAACCTCCTGGTTCCTAGTCGGATTCGTTAACCACTGCGCCACGACGGGAACTCCTAAAACATATTCTTAATCATAGCCATCTGATGCGAAAAGAAAAAGAAACTGCTAGGAGTTATCAAATTTAAACCATGAAATCATAACTTTGTAAAAGAAGAATACCAAATCAGAGCTCATTTAACTGAATATGTGTGGGAGAACTGGCCACGAAGATTATGACTGTAGCGGTTTCCCAAAGAAGGTATCTGAAAGTTTCAAATGACAAACACTGGTTTGCTTAGAAGTAGGCACCATCTACAATTTTTACTTATGTTTCTTTAAATATGTGTGTTTAACATAGTTTTTAATTTTTTCCCTAAGGCTTTATCTTCCATGAGACTCTATCTTATTAATCTTAGATTTATTTACCAGAGTACTTCTCAGAAATGTAATCTCTTAAAGATTATTGTAATGAATACTTACATCAGTAGCTAATTAATCAGGTTAATGATATTATAGCATCACTCATTTAATGTTTTTAATAAGCATTTCCCCGATTCTAAAACACTCAAGAATGTGTTGTATGTAATTATATAATGTATGAATAGAGAAAAAATATATAATTGTTAATATACTAATGGAAAACTGTTTATTGTTGGACATTCAAGATACTTCCAATTTTTACTATAATAAATAATGTGATGTATACAAAGAATACCAAGTTTTATAAGCATCTTTTAACATTTCTTTTGGTAAACTCCTTTAACTGAAATTACTGGGTCAGTTTTTTAAGGACTTGAACTCAGATTACCATATTGTTCTCCAGAAGGGATGTTCCATTTTCTTACTACATGAGATTTCTCATTTAAGGGTATTCTTGCCAACACTTTATTTTGAAATATTTTCTGCTTTTCAGGGCCCTAACTGCAGCATATAGGTTTCCAGTCTAGGGGTTGAATCAGAGCTACAGCTGCCAGCCTGCTCCACAGCAACATGGGATCTGAGCTTCATCTTCGACATACACCACAGCTCACAGCAATGCCAGATCACCAACCCACTGAGGGGGCCAGGAATCAAACCCGATGGATACTATTTGGATTCGTTTCCACTGCACCACAATGGGAACTCCGTCAGTACCTTAAAAACAACCAAAAGGAGTTCCCTTGCGGTGCAGCAAGTAAAGGATCTGGTGCTGTCACTCCGGTGTCTCAGGTCACTACTGTGGCACAGCTTTGATCTCTGTCCTGGGAACTTGCAATGCCGTGGGCATGGTCAAAGAGTAAAAATTTAAATAAAAACAACAAGCAGACAATTTGCATTTCTTTTCTTAGACAAGGTCCATTCCTTCTTCCCATTTATTTATCTAAAAGAGGAAGGTATGTCCTCTTGATTAGAGATTTTTACAAATTAAGGACATAGGTTCTTCCATATACATAACACAAACATTATTTATAAAGCTCAATATGCTATTACAGATCTTGTACTTATGTAGTTTACATTCTGCATTAATTTTAAAAGAAAAACTTGTATATATATACCTCCAATTTTTTCTGATATTTTTCACATTCCAACTGACACTGTGTGAGATTCCTTGCAGTTTCCTCTTGTATAAGCTGAGCACGCTCACTTTCAAAAGATTTTAATTTACTTTGATGGAGAAATTCCGTTACTTTGCTTTCTGTACTAAGTTGTAGTTCTCTGTACCTGAAAGAAGCAGAATGGTTGTGAAACACTAAAGAAATTTTGATTTATATAAACATTACTTCTACTTTTTTCACATCCCCATATTATAATGCAGTTAATAACTTTTATTTATTCAGCAAAGCTTTTGTAAATAATTTAGACAGGCCTATGAATGGAAATATGCTAAGTTCAGGGAACAAAACATACCAATTAAACTTCCTCTATTGCCCCTTATTTTCATTCTTTCCATTCCAAAGTAAGTATTGTCTATCTATCTATCTATTATTATTATTTTGTAGGACACTTAAAGTAAAAAATGGTAAGAGCAAGTTTTAGTTATATTGCTTAAAATGACTTAATTTCCATATATTTCATAGGCCTTCTTAAATCTATAGCATTGTTTCCAAATTCGCTGTTTCGCTTTAAGTCTAAATAATGCCAGATGGAGAAGAATGGCATGAAATATACACTGAACTGCACATTATTGAGATACCTGTAAAATAAATGTTTCAGTTAGTAAATATACATGTTTGAATGTTATAAGAAAGTGTAATGTGCAAAATACAAAGATAAATATGTAACTATAAGCATTCTATTACAACAGAGATAAGAAACATTCTCTTCATTCCATAGGTATAACTAGTAATAAAACATTTCCATTTAACATATAAATCAATGCATGTGGTAAATATGAAAATGGCTCAAGTTGACTAGGTTGTAACAGAAAGTAAAGACACATTATACCTTCTCAGGGAGCTATGATGAACCTAGTAAAATGCTGGATATTTACTAAAATCCATTTTTTTCAAATATATATTGAGCTAGCTGCCATGCCAGGTAAATATGTATACAATGGTAAACAAAATATGCTTCCCTCCCAATAAAGAACTTAGTTTTCTGAAAAAGACAGGCATGTAAACGTGAAAATTCAATGGTATATGATAAATGCTTAGCATGGTAATCCCCAGGTTTGATGGTCATATACAGGAGGAAGAGCCAACTCAGTTTGGGTAGGGGGTGTGTGTTTGTGTGCACACAGAGGAGGAGATATAAGGAGGGAAGTGTTCTAGGCAATAAAAACAAGAGTACGTCCTGGGCAGCGAAACAGAGAACATTGGAGTTCCCGTCGTGGCTCAGTGGTTAACGAATCCCACTAGGAACCATGAGGTTGTGGGGTTCGATCCTTGGCGTTGCCGTGAGCTGTGGTGTAGGTTGCAGACGTGGCTTGCATCCTGTGTTGCTGTAGCTCTGGTGTAGGCTTGGCAGCTACTGCTCCGATTCGACCCCTAGCCTGGGAGCCTCCATATGCCACGGGGGCGGCCCTAGAAAAGGCAAAAAGACAAAAAAAAAAAAAAAAAACCAAAACCAAAAACAGAGAACATAGCCTGTTTTATTCAACAGTATTTCATGTAATCCTTACAACAACTCTAATAGCTATTTTACAGATGAGGAACAAGAAGCTCAGAGAAGTAAAATAATTTATTTAACAAGAAGCTGGTAAATTCAGATGGGTCTCAAATCCAGCTATATTTGACTCTATCCACTGTTACATAATATTCCTTTTTTTTTTTTTTTTTTTTTAAACTAGGGGCTGAATTAGAGCTGTAGCCACTGGCCTATGCCACAGCCACAGTAACACAGGATCCAAGCTGTGTTTGCGACCCACACCACAGCTCACGGCAACACAGGATCCTTAACCCAATGAGCAAGGCCAGGGATCGAACCCGCAACCTCATGGTTCTTAGTCGGATTTGTTAACCACTGAGCCATAACAGGAATTCCTGAAATAAATTCTTGATAAGTCATTTGGAATGTGATATTTATCTTTAAAATAATTTGTTTTGAAAAAGTTTGCCTTTTCATGGAGTCATGACACTGGTCTTTCTGAGCTTAATGCCAACTCCAAAAAGGAAATTAAAGACTTAGAGTTTGAGTTCCACTTGCTCCTCTTATTCATTACATGGCACTTGCAACTTACACTTAGCACTATTATTACTCCCCTATATTGAAAAGTTAACAATAGTTATCTCCTAGAAATCTGAGGAGAAGCTAAGTTTAGTAAATAAATACTTCAATAAACCAAATACTTTTAAAGGACTAATCTAGGAGGGAAGGGATAAATCAGGAGTTTGGGATTAACATACCCACCACTACTATGTATAAGCAGATAACCAACAAGGACCTACTGTATTTGGCATAGGGAACTACATTCAGTATTTTGTAATAGTCTAAGGAAAAAGAACCTGAAAAAGAATTGTAAGTGAATTATAACTGAATTGCTTTGCTGTATACCTGAAACTAATACAATAATGTAAATCAGCTATACTTCAATTAAGAAAAGGAAGAATGTATTTTCATGCTATTTATACAGTAAAAGAAAATCTGCCTGAAGTCATTTTGCCTTTGTAATAAGAGTTATTATTTTAATTTGTTAAATTGAACTGTGAAAATGCTGAAGAAACATCAGAGCTGCAAAAGTAGTTCCAGAGCGAGAAATGGATGACGACAAGGGCACGGCCTGTGAGTCTCAGGTAACTTCCTCCTATTTGTTTTGTGAATATAACCTGTCACATTTTACTTTGTTGACTCAGACTTTTCATCTTATCCTCTTAATGTGAACATCTTATTTGAACTAAGTCACTATTTTTTTTTTTTTTTTTTTTTTTGTCATTTATAAGGGCTGTAGCCATGGCATGTGGAGATTCCCAGGACAAGGACAGCATTGCAGCTGTAGCTGTCAGCCTACACCACAGCTCAAGGCAACATCAGATCCATAACCCACTGGGCGAGGCCAGGGATAGAACCTATGTCCTCATGGATACTAGCTGGGTTAGTTACCACTGAGTCACTAAGGGAACTCCTGAACTAAGTCACTATTATTCAAATGTTAACAAGTTTATGTTTGACATTTTAATTCAGTACAGTAACTTTAAGAGTACAGTAACTATAAAGTATAGTCAGAATTTCTAACTATACTCATCCCAAGGCCCCCAATTTGACCAGATCCTTATGCTCGCTGGGTTTTCAGTTTTCCTAAGACTCAGCCATAAATCACATACTATTTTAAAAACAGTAATATATTAAGTCCTAGAATGAACTGTTTTGTTTTTTTTTTTTCCTTTTTTCAGGGCCACACAGGAAGTATATGCAAGTTCCCATGCTAAGGGCTGAATCGGAGCTACAGCTGCTGGTGTACACCACAACCACAGCAAAGCTGGATCCAAGCAGTGTCTGTGACCTCCGCCACAGCTCAGGGGCAATGCCAGATCCTTAACTGACTAAGCGAGGCCAGGGATCGAATCCACGTCCTTTTGGATCCTAGTCTGGTTCATTAACTGCTAAACCACGAAGGGAACTCCTGAACTGTTTGTTCTTAAAGGAATATTCATTGCAACATATTTTTTGAGCTGGACACACAGGGAGAAATTTCACCTGTTAAAAGGTAGAACTCAGTAATTTGGTAGGGAACTACAGAGATGTTAATCCATACCACATGCTCTCAGCTCTGGTGAATTGAACTCCAAGGAGCATGGCATGCTCTACAACACTGAGAAATTACCACAGGGGAGACCTCAACATGGAATTCTGTTCTCAGAAATGGGAGAACTCATTTGAACAAGAGCACCAGACAAAACACAACAAGTGACTTTCATAATAATACTTAGATCAGCAGTCTTTATAGATATATCATGTTGAAGGCTTGCTCATAAGACTCTAATGTATTAAGCTAAGCAATGTATATTTATTCCCATCTCTATCGATAAGGTTACCTTGAGTAAGAAGGTCAAAGACATCTACACTTATCAGCCTTTTACTTATTTTCTTTTTGTATTCCAATGGGAAATAACAACTGGTCTTTGAATTTTATCCACAAGATGTTCATGGCTTTGCTAATATTAAAACTGGATATTCATTCTGAACCCAATTATCTAATCTCATTTGATAGACAGACATCTAAGGCAAACTACCCCCAAAGCACAGTATTCAGAGGTGAGGTTCCTGTAATCACCAGGACCAATAATCAGCCCTTCCATTAAGAAATTCTGAGAGCCAGTCCAGGTTTTTGTTTTTTTTACCCTTTTCTAGGACCACTCCCATGGCATACGGAGGTTCCCAGGTTAGGGGTTTAATCGGAGCTGTAGCCACCGGCCTATGCCAGAGCCACAACAACAGGGGATCTGAGCCGTGTCTACGACCTACACCACAGCTCACGGCAATGCCGGATCCTTAACCCACTGAGCAAGGGCAGGGACCGAACCCGCAAACTCATGGCTCCTAGTTAGATTCGTTAACCACTGCGCCACGAGGGGAACTCCACCAGTCCAGGTTTGAAGTAAGGCAGTGAAGCAGTTGAGGCGAGGCACTTGTCTGTGTACAGAAGGGCAACTACGTATAGATAAAGAGCACAGGAAGTAAATCTGCACAAGGAACATGGGTAAAAGAAGCTAAGCAAAGTAACAGCATTTCCACTCACAGACAAGGGTTCAGGGAGGGATTTACAGTTGTCAGGCATCAGGCAGATTAATGGGTAGAGTTTTGAAAGGTTCTCTGGGTCGATACAGAGAAAATACTTGTGGGGTTTATAAAACACGTGAGAGCGTGTAGCCATGGCTGGACCACTAAATCCTTTGTGTGAGGAGTATAATTTAATTCTAAATTCTACAAGAAAATGGGGCATAGCCTGCTGATAAATTTTCTACATGTTAAAAACAAAACAAACAAACAAAAAAGGGCTTTGAAGCAGAGATGGGCCTGAGACTCCAGATAAGGATGGGAAAGTGAAGTTGACAAGGGCAAAAGTGGACATGGCTAATCATTCAAGAATCAACCCTGCTTGCATGGGGGGGACAGCAATCCCATTTTACTTTGGCGTTTCTGACTCTCCTTTCCTCTTATTCTTTTAATAAGGTCTCATTGAGGTGATGTTCAATTGCCTTTGAGTTATTCATTTTGCTTAAGCTGATAATTAATACACCCCTTAACTATTCTTTGTGTCTGCTATTTCTAATTCTTAGGGAAGACAACTCATTTCTATTCTATTTACAGAGAATTTTGGTTGTGTTTCTAGACCTGTTCCACATGTATTTCTAGCCCTGTAGCACATGCTGAAAATGTTTCTGGATGAGTCACTGAGTGATAGTTAACCAAACCTTAAGATTCGCTCCTGCCAACTAAGAATTGAGGAAAAAAAAAAAAAACCAAACCTCACATATACAAAAACCTGTTGGTTTGGATTTTCTGCTTCTGTAACTGAAGAAAAGCTAATCATCCTAGGTTAAAGATACTAAACCACTGATTTTTCAAATATCCTTAAAATTTTTTTCCTTGCTCTTAATAGTATATACCCCTCTATCCATATTTATTTATAGATCTATGTCTAATATTATAATAACTAGTACTTTACCAACTACATATTTGAGCATAGTGAGTATAAAGCACAAGACATTTAATAATTTTTACAAATGCATATTTGTATTCCCTCTTCAAAATGTGCTATTTTATATAGGACTAAATTTCCATGAACCAGAATATTTCATTCCTCAACACCTAATTATATAAAAATGTTTATTGCGAACATAAATGTGCTAGGTACTATTAGAAATCAGAGACCCACAAATAGCATCACTACTACTATTTTCATTTTTAAAAGTTTTATTGAAGTAAAGTTAATTTACAATGTTGTGATAATTTCTGCTGCATGAAAAAGTGACTCAGTTACACATATACACACATCCATTCTTTTTCAGATTCTTTCCCCAGATATGTTATCACAGAATATTGGGTAGAGTTTCCTCTGTGATATAGCAGGTCCCTGTTGGTGAGTAATTCCCTATATGATACCACCACTACTTAAAAAGGATTTCACATTGTAATCATGGGAGAAAGGCAAACAAACATAATGAGATATACTAAATAATAATAATAATAATAATAGAGTGAGGGAATAGAAAATGATAGAGCTATTAGTGGTGGTATTATTTTAAAGAGGTGGGCAGGGAAAGCATCTTTCTGTTAAGGTGATATTTGAGCAAGGATATGTATAGTAGGGTTTACTAAAACCTGTATTTTATTTTATTTTTGTCTTTTTGCTATTTCTTGGGCCGCTTCCGCAGCATATGGAGATTCCCAGGCTAGGGGTCAAATCGGAGCTGTAGCCGCCGGCCTACGCCAGAGCCACAGCAACGCGGGATCTGAGCTGCGTCTGCAACCTACACCACAGCTCACGGTAACGCCAGATCGTTAACCCACTGAGCAAGGGCAGGGACCGAACCCGCAACCTCATGGTTCCTAGTCGGATTCTAAAACCTGTATTTTAGACACAGATGAGTAATTCAAGCAAAACCCTGTCTTCAAAGAGTTTGACTCCTGGAGAATAAAAAGGAGCTGGAATGATAAAGGAAGGAGCTATATTGGTTTTGGACTATAAAGGATTAAGATGGCAGAATAGAAGGACTGGAGCTCACTTCTCTCCAAAAAACAACAAAATTTACAACCAAATGTGGAGCAATCTTCAACCAAATGGACTGGAAACTTTCAGAAAGATATCCTACTCGAGAAGACAAAGAGGAGGCCACATCAAGAGGTAGGAGGGATGATTACATGATATAAGCAACCCCATATCTCCCGGGTGGGAAGTCCCACAGACTGGAAAGTAACTGTTTTGCAAAGACTCACCTATAGGAGTGAGAGTTCTGAGTCCCATATCAAACTCCCATGTGTAGGGATCTGGCATTGGGAGAGAGAGCCCCTGGAGCATCTAGCATTGAAGGCCAGTGGGGCTTGTGTGCAGGAGCTCCACAGGACTGGGGGAAATGGAGAACCCATTCTTAAAAGGCACACACGGACTTTCACATGCACTGGGTCCCAGGGCAAAGCAAAGTCTCCATAGGAATCTGGGTCAAACCTGACTGCAGTTCTTGGAGGACATCCTGGGAAAACAGGGGTCAATGTAGCTGCTTGTGGGGAAAGGACATTGGAAGCAAAGCTCTTGGGAGTATTCATCAGCTTGCCGTTCTCTGGAGGTGGCCATTTGGGGAAAATCTGGTCCCACTCATCAGCACTGAGAAATGCCAGGTACAGCCCAACCCATCAGAAAACAGGCTGCCTAAAGACCCTCCAGGCACACAACCACCCCTAATCCCATCCAGAGACAAAGCCCCACCCACCAGAGGGATAGGAATCAGCTCCACCTACCAGTGGGCAGGCATCAGCCCCTCCCATCAGGAAGCCTACAGCAAGCCCCTGTGACCAACTTCAGCCACAAGGGGGGCAGACACCAGAAGTAAGGGAGGCTACAATTCTATTATCTGTGAAAAGGTCACCATACCACATACCTATAAAAATGAAAAGATAGAGAACTATAACTCAGATGAGGGAGAAAGGAAAAACCCCAGAAAATCAGCTAAGCAATGAGGAGATTCTCAGCCTCCAGGAAAAAGACTTTAGACTGTTGATGCTGAAGATGATGCAAAACATTAGAAATAAACTGGAGGCAAAGATGGATAACTTACAGGAAACAATGACCAAAGAGATATGAGATATAAAACTTAAACAAGAAGAGATGCAAAATATAATAACTGAAATACAAAACTCATTAGAAGCAGCCAACAGCAGAATACAGGAGGCAGAAGAACAAATAAGCGAGGTGGAGGACAGATTAGTGGAAATTACAGATGTAGAACAGAAAAGAGAAAAAAGATTGAAAACAAATGAAGAGAGTCTCAGAGAACTCTGGGACAATGTTAAATGCCCTAACATTTGTATTATAGGGGTGCCAGAAGGAGAAGAGAGAGAGAAGGGGACAGAAAAAATATTCCAAGAGGTAATAGCCGAAAACTTCCCTCACATGGGAAAAGAACCACTCACTCAAATCCAGGAAGCACAACGAGTACCATATAAAATAAACCCAAGGAGGAAGATACCGAGACACATATTAATTGAACTGACCAAAATTAAAGAGAAAATCTTGAAAGCAGCTAGGGAAAAGAAACAAATAACATACAAGGGAACCCCAATAAGGTTATCAGCAGATTTTTCAGCAGAAACTCTGCAGGCCAGAAGGGAGTGGCATGATATACTTATTGTGATGAAAGGAAAAAACCTCCAACCAACATTACTTTACCCAGCAAGGCTCTCATTCAGATCTGAAGGAGAAATCAAAACCTTCACAGATAAGCAAAAGTTGAGAGAATTCAGCAACACTAAACCAGCCTTACAACAAATACTAAAGGAACTTCTCTAGGCAGAAAAGAAAAGACAGCAACAGGAAACAAAAATTCCACAAATGACAAGGCTCACCAGTAAAGGTATATATACAGTAAAGATACGAAATCATCCATGCACAATTATTCCACCAAAATCAGAAATATTGAGAAGAGGAGGGTAGAAGTGCAGGACCCTGGAGATGAACTTGCAATTATGAGAACAACAACTTAAAGCAATCTCTCATACATATAGACACTTACATCAAAACTTCAGAATAACAGCAAACCAAAAATCTACAACTGATACACAAACAAATAAGAAAAATCTACTCAAATACAACACTAAAGATAGTCATCAAACCAGAAGAGGAGAGAACAAGAGAAGAAGGGAAGAAAAAAGAGCAACAAAAATAAATCAAAGCAACTAATAAAATGGCAATAAGAACATATATATCAATAATTACCTTAAATGTTAATGGACTAAATGCCCCAGCCAAAAGACATAGACTGGCTGGATGGATACAAAAACAAAATCCATATATACGCCGTCTTCAAGAGACCCACTTCACTTCTCGAGACACAAACAAATTGTATGTGAGAGGATGGAAGAAAATATTTCATGCAAATGGGGATCGAAAGAAAGCTGGAGTAGCAATACTCATATCAGACAAAATAGACTCTAAAATGAAGAATAGTTTAAGGGACAAAGAAGGTCATTACATAATGATCAAAGGATCAATCCAAGAAAAAGATATAACAATTTTAAATATCTACATACACAACATAGGTTCACCACAATATATAAGGCAACTGCTGACAACCTTAAAAGGAGTAATCAACAATAACACAATAATAGTGGGGGAGTTTAACACCCCACATACAGCAATGGACAGATCATCCAAACAGAAAATCAATAAGGAAACACAGGCATTGAATGAAGCATTAGACCAGATGGACTTAATAGATATTTATAGGATATTCCATCCAAAAGCAACAAATACACATTCTTCTTAAGTGCCCATGGAACAGTCTCTAAGATTAATCACATCCTGGGCTACAAATCCAACCTCGGTAACTTTAGGAAAATTGAAATCATATATCAAGCATCTTTTCTGACCACAATGCTATGCAACTGGAAATTAACAAGAAAAAAACTGCAAAAAACATAAAACACGTGGAGACTAAACAACATGCTACTAAATAACCAATGGATCACTGAAGAAATCAAAGAGGAAATTAAAAAATACCTAGAAGCAAATGACAATGAAGATATGACACTCCAAAACCTATGGGATGAAGCAAAAGCCATTCTAAGAGGAAAGTTTATAGCAATAGAAGCCCACCTCAGGAAACAAGAAAAAGCTCAAATAAACAAGCTAACTTTATATCTCAAGCAGCTAGAGAGAGAACAGCCAAGACCTAAAGTTAGTAGAAGGAAAGAAATCATAAAGATCAGAGCAGAAATCAATGAAAGAGAAAAGAAGAAAACCATAGAAAAGACCAATGACATGAAAAGCTGGTTTGTTAACAAGATCAACAAAATTGATAAATCCTTTGCTAGACTTATCAAGAAAAAGAGAGGACTCAAATCAATAAAATTAGAAATGAAAACAGAGAAGTAACAATGGACATCACAGAAATACAAAGGATCATAAGAGAATACTATATGCAACAATACGCCAATAAAACAGAAAACCTAGAAGAAATGGTTTCAAATTCTTAGAAAAGTACTTTTCAAATTCTTAGAAAAGTACAATCTTCCAAGACTAAACCAAGATGAAATAGAAAAGATGAATGGACCAATCACAAGTACTAAAGTTGAAACTGTGATTACAAAACTTCCAACACACAAAAGTCTAGGACCAGATGGCTTCACAGGTGAATTCTTTCAAACATTCAGAGACGAGCTAACACCTATCCTTCTGAAACTATTCCAAAAAATCTCAGAGTAAGGGACACTCCCAAACTCATTCTATGAGGCCATCACCCTGATACCAAAACCAGATGAAGATACCCCAAAAAAAGAAAACTATAGGCCAATATCACTGATGAACATTGATGCAAAAATCCTCAACAAAATACTAGCAAACTGCATCCAACAATACATTAAAAGGATTGTACATCATGATCAAGTGCGATTTATCCCAGGGATGCAAGGGTTCTTCAATATCTGTAAATCCATCAGTGTGATACACCACATAACAATCTGAAGAATAAAAACCATATGATCCTCTCAATAGACACAGAAAAAGCCTTTGACAAAATCCAACACCCATTTCTGATAAAAACCCTCCAGGAAGTGGGCATAGCGGGAACCTACGTCAACATAATAAAGGACATATATGACAAACCCACAGCTAATATCATTCTCAGTGGTGAAAAGCTGAAAGAATTCCTGCTGAGATCAGGAACAAGAAGGATGTCTGCTCTCGCCACTACTCTTCAACATAGTTTTGGATGTCCTAGCCACAGCAATCAGAGAAGGAAAAGAAATAAAAGGAATCCAAACTGGAAAGGAAGAAGTAAAACTATCACTATTTGAAGATGACATGATACTATACCTAGAAAATCCTAAAGACTCTACCAGAAAACTGTTAGAGCTCATCCATGAATTTGGCAATGTTGCAGGATACAAAATTAATAAACAGAAATCAATGGTATTTCCATACACTAACAATTAAAGAGCAGAAAGAGAAATTAGGGAAGCAATTCCGTTTACCATCACATCCAAAAGAATAAAATACCTAGGAGTAAACCTACCTAAAGAGTCAAAAGACCTCTACTATGAAAGCTATAAGACACTGATGAAAGAAATCAAAGATGACACAAATAGATGGAAAGACATACCATGATCTTGGACTGGAAGAGTCAATATCATCAAAATGACTATACTACCCAAGGAGATCTACAGATTCAATGCAATCCCTAGCAAATTACTAAGGACATTTTTCACAAAACTCGAACAAAATATTTTTATGAGTTTGTTTGGAAGCACAAAAGACCCAGAATAGCCAAAGACATCCTGAAAAAGAAAAATGGAGCTGGAGGAATCAGGATCCTTGACTTCACACTATACTACAAAGCCACAGTCATCAAAACTGTATGGTACTGGCACAAAGACAAAAATACAGATCAGTGGAACAGGATAGAAAGCCCAGAATTAAACCCACACACCTACAGTCAACTAATCTATGACAAAGGAGGCAAGAATATACAATGGAGAAAAGACAGCCCTTCAATTAGTGGTGCTGGAAAAACTGGACGGCCACATGTAAAAGAATGAAATTAGAATACTTCTTAACACCATACACAAAAATAAACTCCAAATGGATTAAAGACCTAGATATAAGACCAGACACTATAAAACTCTTAGAGGAAAACACAGGCCAAACGCTCTCCAACATAAACGACAGCAACATCATCTCAGATCCACCTCTTAAGAGTAATGACAATAAAAACAAAAATAAACAAATGGGATTATTTAAACTTAAAAGTGTCTGCACAGCAAAGGAAACCATAAACCAAACAAAAAGACACACACAGAATGCGAGAACATCTTCACAAATGAATCAACTGACATAGGACTAATCTCTAAAACTTATAAACACCTCCTACAACTCAATACCAAAAAAACAAACCCCATCAAAAAATGGGCAGAAGATCTAAACAGACAATTCTCCAAAGAAGACATACAGATGGTCAGAAAAAAAAAACCACATGGAAAGATGTTCAATATCATTAATTATTAGAGTAATGGAACTCAAAACCACGATGAGGTACCACCTTACACCAGCCAGAATGGCCATCATCAAAAAATCTACAAACAATAAGTGCTAGAGAGGGTGTGGAGAAAAAGAAACCCTAGTACACTGTTGGTGGGATTGTAAATTGGTGCAACCACTGTGGAAAACAGTATGAAGATTCCTCAGAAAGTTAAAAATAGAACTACCATTTGATCCAGGAATCCCACTCCTGGGTATCCATCCAGAGAAAACCATGACTCAAAAAGACACATGTACTCCAATGTTCATTGCAGCATTATTTGCAATAGCCAAGATATGGAAACAACCTAAATGTCCATCAACAGAGAAGTGGATCAAGAAAATGTGGTACATAGACAGAATGGAATATTACTTGGCCATTAAAAGGAAAGAACTACTGGCATTTTTAGCAACATGCGTGGACGGAGATATTATCATGCTAAGTGAAGTCAGTCAGACAATGAGACACTAACATCAAATGACATGTGGAATATGAAAAAAGGACACAATGAACTTCTTTGTAGAAAAGATACTGATTCACAGACTTTGAAAAACTTTTGGTTTCCAAAGGAGACAGTTCGGGGGATGGGGGGATGCACTGGGGTTGTGGAATGGCAATTCTATAAAGTTAGATTGTGATAATCAGTGTAGAACTATAAATGCAATAAAGTAAATAAACAAATAAATAAATAAAACCTGTATCTTAGAACTAAACTAAGGAATTAATAAAAAAATATTTACTGGTCATGTATCATATTGACGATTTATACAGTAAAGACTTCATTTTAAAGAAAAGATATAGGAGTTCCCTTCATGGCTCAGAGAGAGCAAATCTGACTAGAATCCACGAGGAAGCAGGTTCTATCCCTGGCCTCACTCAACGGGTTAAGGATGCGGCGTTGTCGTGAGCTGTGGTGTAGGTTGCAGATGCGGCTTGGATCCAGCATTGCTGTGGCTGTGGCATAGGCCGGCGGTTACAGCTGATCCGACCCCTAGCGTGGGAACCTCCATATGCCATGGGTGCGGCCCTAAAAAGACAAAAAATATAAACAAAAGATATAATATCAAACAAATGATATCAATAAAAGTTCTTCCCATTGATTGGAAACTTGGTATTTTAAACCAGTAGTTAAAATTATGTATCCAAATACATGGAACATATCTCAATATAATATAAGCTATTTATAACAAACCCATAGCCTGTATAACACAACAGTGAAAAGCTGAAAGTGTTTCCACTAAAATCTGGAAAAAGAGAAGGATGCTCAATCTCATCACTTCTATTTAACACAGTATTGGAAGTTCTAGCCATAGCAATCAGACAAAAAAAAAAAAAAGAAACAAAAGGTATCCAAATTGGAAGGGAAGAGGTAAAACTGTCATTATATCATGATGTCATTATATCATGTCATCATATCAGATGGCATGATACTATATATAGAAAATCCTAAAGATGACATATAGAAACTGCTAGAACTGATAAATGAATTCAGCAAGGTAGCAGGATACAAGATTAACATACAGGAGTTCCCATTGTGGCACAGTGGAAACAAATCCGACTAGGAACCGTGAGGTTGCGGGTTTGATTCCTGGCCTCGCTCAGTGGGTTAAGGATCGGGCATTGCCATGGCTGTTGCCTAGGCCAGAGGCTACAGCTGTGTTAGATCCCTAGCCTGGGAACCTCCATTTGCTGCAGGTGTGGCCCTAAAAAGACCAAAAGCCAAAAAAAAAAAAAAAAAAAAAGATTAGCATACATAAATCTGTGGCGTTCATTTACACTCACAATGAAATATCGGAACGGGAATGTAAAAAAAAAAAATACCTTTTAAAAAGGCACCAAAATAAATAAATAAATAAATAAAATACTTAGGAATAAACTTCACCAAGGAGGTGAAAGACTTATATGCTGAGAACTAGAAAACATTAATAAAATTAAAGAGGATTCATTCAAAGAAATGGAAAGATATTCCATGCTCTTGGATTGGAAAAATATTGTTAAAATGGCCATAATATCCAAAGCAATCTATAGATTTAAGGTGATCCCTATCAAATTACCCATGACATTCTTCAAAGAACTAGAGTAATCCTAAAATTTTTATAGAACCAAAAACGACCCAGAATTGCCTAAGCAATCCTGGGAAAAAGAACAAAGCAGTAGGCATAACCCTCCCAGACTTCAAACAAAAGTAAAAAGCTACAGGAATCAAAACAGTGTGGTACTGACACAAAGACAGACATATGGATCAATGGTAGAAAATAGAGGGCCTAGAAATAAACCCACATATCTAAAAGTCAATTAAATCTATGACAATGGTAAAAAAGACAGTCTCTTCAGCCAGTGATGTTGGGAAAGTTGGACAGCTGCGTGTAAATCCATTAAGTTAGAACACAATGTTACACCATGCACAAAATAAACTCAGAATGGCTTAAGGACTTAAAAATGAGACATGATAGCATAGTACTCCTAGAAGGGATCACAGGCAAAATGTTCTTTGACATCAATTGTACCAATGTTTTCTTTTTTGTCTTTTTAGGGCCGCACCTGAGGCATATGGAGTTTCCCAGGCTATGGGTCTAATTGGAGGTGTAGCTTGGCCTATACCACAGCCACAGCAACACCAGATCCAAGCCTTGTCTGCAACCTATACTACAGCTCACAGAAACACCAGATCCAAGCCTTGTCTGCAACCTATACTACAGCTCACAGCAACACCAGATCCTTAACCCACTGAGTGATGCCAGGGATCAAACCTGCGGCCTCATGGATACTAGTCTGGTTCGTTACCACTGAGCCACGACAGGAACTACTGTACCAATGTTTTCTTAGGTCAGTCTCCCAAGGCAATAGACATAAACAAAAATAAGCAAACGGCATCTAATCAAGCTTACAAGCTTTTACACAGCAAGGAAACCATAAACAAAATGAAAGACAACCTATGGAACAGGAGGAAATATTTGCAAATCAGATGACTGACAAGGGCTTAATTTTCAAAATATACAAACAGCTTATGCAACTCAATAACAACAAAATAAACAACCCAATCAAAAAATGGGGAGAAGACCTAAATAGATATTTCTCCAAAGAAGACATACAAATAGCCAATAAGCACATGAGAAAATGCTCTCAGCATCAGTAATTAATAATGCAAATCAAAACTACAATGAGGTATTACCTCACACCAGTCAGAATAGCCATTATTTATAAGTCTACAAATAACAAATGCTGGAGGGTGTGTGGAGAAAAGAGAACCCTCCTACACTGTTCGTGGGAATGTAAGCTGGTGCAGCCACTATGGAAAATAGTAGAGAAGTTCCTCAAAAAAGTAAAAATAGAATTACCATGTGACCTAACAATCTTACTCTTGCACATGTATCTGGAGAAAAACCATAATTCAGATACCTATACCCCTTGTTCAGAGCAGCAGTGTTCATAACAGCCAAGGCATGGAGGCAACCTAAATGTCCACTGACAGATGAATGGATAAAGATGATGTG
Source organism: Sus scrofa (assembly GCF_054392235.1). Lineage (NCBI taxonomy): Eukaryota > Metazoa > Chordata > Mammalia > Artiodactyla > Suidae > Sus > Sus scrofa. The sequence continues at coordinate 52,208,005 of NC_139393.1, read as the reverse complement.
GTACATACATACAATGGAATATTACTCAGCCTTAAAGTAAGTTAGAAAGAGAAAGACAAATACCTTATGACATCACTTATATGTGGAATCTAAAATATGACACAAATGAACCTATCTACAAAACAGAAACAGACTCACAGACATAGAGAACAGACTCGTGGTTGCCAAGAGGGAAGGGGGATGGGGGAGGGATGAACTTGGAGTTTTGGGTTAGTACATGTGCATTATTACATATAGAAAGGATAAACAACAAGGTCCTACTATATGACACAGGGAATTATGTTCAATATTCTGAGATAAATCATAATGGAAAAAATATAAAAAAGAATGGGGAATTCCTTGGTGGCCTTGCGGATTAAGTACCCAGTGTTGTCACTATAGTGGCTTGGGTTGCTGCTATGGTATGAGTTCAGTCCCTGGCCCAGGAACTTCCACATGCTGCACGCACAGCCAAAAAAAAACAAAAAAAAAAACAAAAAAAAGAATGTGTGTGTATATTCATATATGTATATGAATAACTGAATCACTTTTCTGTACAGCAGAAATTAACACAAAAATGTAAATTTACTATACTTTGATAAAAAATTACATATCCAAACTATATTAATGGATTTACTAGTCTAATCTACATGAAATTTAACTACAAGAAAGACGACTGAATTTTTAAGGAATGCATTGGTAATATTAGAATGAGTGCTATTTCACAGGACTGGGAAATAGATACTTATTTGAACAAACAATTCTATCACTGTTTATGAAAATACAGAAAATACAAGAAAAATATCAATCATAAGCTCATGATGATAACTGTTGTTTATTTTCATTTATTTCCTTCTCTGCACAACTAAAAATTTTTATGTTTAATTCTGCAATTCATCAAATCCATTCTTAGGGTAGAAAACTACAAATATTACAAGTAAAGATTAAAGACCTCTTTATCACCACTCTCAACTTCATTTCTCCATTTAGAGAAAAACCACTTTTCTGGACATCTTCATAGAGGTTTTCCTTTTCTTTTTTTAAAGCAATACATGTGTATAACACACAGAAGGATAATCAGTCTCCCTTTTCTTTTTTAAAAAAATGATATCATGTCACATACACTCTTTTTTTCACTTAAGAATATGTCTTGGGATATTTCCATGTCTCTACCTCATTCTTTCCATTTGCTTCATAGCAGATCATAATTTGGATATAACCATTTAATTCCAAAATTCATTTAATTCTAAACTGATGAACATTTATTTATATTGTTTCAAATTTTTTATTATACACAGTGCTTCAAAGACCACCCTAAATAATGTCTCAAGTTCATAAATGAATGTTTCTCTAAGAAGACCATCATAAACTGGAATTTTTGAATCAAAGGATTTTAAATTTTCTTCCCAAGTGGCAATAGCAATTAAAAATGGCACCAGAGGAGCTCCCGTGGTGGCGCAGTGGTTAACGAATCCGACTAGGAACCATGAGGTTGCGGGTTCGGTCCCTGCCCTTGCTCAGTGGGTTAACGATCCGGCGTTGCCGTGAGCTGTGGTGTAGGTCGCAGACGCGGCTCGGATCCCGCGTTGCTGTGGCTCTGGCGTAGGTCAGTGGCTACAGCTCCGATTAGACCCCTAGCCTGGGAACCTCCATATGCCGCGAGAGCGGCCCAAGAAATGGCAAAAAGACAAAAAAAAAAAAAAAAAAAAAAGGCACCAGAAAAATATAAAACATGGTTTCTCTATATCCTCACCAATATACATTATCATATGTAAAAATGTTTGCTATGCACATTATAAATCTAAATGATACCTGCATACAGAATTTGCTATTCTCTCCCTCCAATATAACTTAAAAATCTTACTATGTTATTCAACCCCTTTTATAAGTATTATTTTTATTGGTCCCATGTATTTTTCATTCTTAATTATTCCTCTATTATTAGGAATTTAGCCTCTTTCCAATTTCTCACCTCATTTTTCATACCACATACCAGTACTCCGTTTATTCACCCACTCAATGCAATGAATTTTACTCTGAATAAAGTTTGAATTTCCAAAAATGAAATACATCTTTGAAGGAGGAAGGCTCTTAGAATTAAAGGCTACTCCTTCTATACCAAGCAATGCCAGGACTATTGGGAAACATACGAGGCTCAAATGTGCCTACCTTGTGGAGGATATTATTATCTGGATCCATATATTCTGATGTGTTTTTTTCAAAAATATAAACCTGACTCATTACTTATGTATATATTTAGACAGGTATCATTGATGTATCTAAAAATCACATAAGGATATTTACAGATACATAAAAAGAAAATAAAAAGTGTACTACTGAAGAAACGATATTACTGTAGTTAAAGATATCTGGGAGATGGGAGACTGGAAACAAAGTTATTGTTTTTATATTACATGGTTTGACTTAAAAGTAATTTCACCAAAGGCAACTCAAAATTTTTTGACGTGGGCATTTTAAAAAATGAAAACTCTAAGTAGTTTCCATTAAAATCATTTTGGCTGAGGCATATTTTACTTCTCACAATCAAAATGTTTATTAGTCAAGTAAGGGATAATAAATTATTACTCACTATTCATAATCAATGCCTAGTAAAGAAAGTAAGTCTTTGGTTGGTTAGTTTTTTATTTTTATTTATTTATTTATTTATTTATTTTGTCTTTTTTTTTGCTATATCTTTGGGCCGCTCCCACGGCATATGGAGGTTCCCAGGCTCCATAATTTCTAATCTGTTACTTTATAAAGCAAACAAAACAAAACAAAAACCCAAAATAAAAAATGTAATTTTTATGTAGCTGTATATATTTCAGAATATGTCAAATTAATGTAAATTTATACACATATTTGCATTTCTATAAATTAATACCACAAATTAAAATGGAATTTAGAAAGGTAGATTTTTGAAAATGTCTACAGGTATTTCTTTAAAAATAACTTTTTATATCATTACATCTTTAATACTTAAATGAAAATTATATTCTTCAATTATACTAATTTATATATCAGTCAGAAAGGAGGGTAGATCAGAATTTTCTGTTATTTCATATCATATACCAACTTGCTCTACTGTAGTATGCCCTCCTGGTGGGAAGTGTTTGTCTTCTAATTGAGAATTACTGTTTGTAATGAGAGAAATTAACTATGTTGCCCATGTGAAAGTTGTGAAAGTAGAAAAATATGTTTAGAACAATTAATATGTTAGAGGATACAGCTGAAATTGCTTTCCTTTCATTGACATTAAAATATAAAGGTTTTGGTCTTTTTTTATTTTAGGGCTACACCCGTGGCACATGGAGGTTCCCAGGCTATGGGTCTAATTGGAGGTGTAGCTTGGCCTACACCACAACCACAGCAACGTCAGATCTGAGCCCTGTCTGCAACCTACACCACAGCTCATGGCAACGCCAGATCCTTAACCCACTGAGCGAGACCAGGGATGGAACTTGCATCCTCATGGATGCTAGTCAGATTCATTTCCACTGAGCCACAACAGGAACTCCTCAAAGAGAAATTTTATGTTAAAGATTTTACTTTTGGGTATTATCGCTACCTATTCTATTAATTGTTCTCTCTGACTTTTTTGGGTTATCTTGATATTACAAATTTTAAAAATCCACACCTAGATACTGAATCAAAACTATTCTCAAAGAAAATAAGAAAAACAATGAACTGCAGTTTCAAGATATGCATTTAAATTATAGAGAGACTGGATTCCAGTAATGCTGGTCTTCTCCTTTCAAGCGTAAGACATTCCAAACTGAAAAGAAAGCAGGTAGAGAAAACTTATAAAACAACCAGCAATGTCGCAATAATGATTACTACAGGACATGAGAAAGGAATTTAAAAGGCGTTTGGGTATTTGTCCAAATGTTTCTGCCATTTAGATGATTTCTTTAACAAGTTCACTCCTCAGCTGCAATACTACATCTGTCATTTTTGGCTTACAAGCTAATTCTTAAATGAATGTGAGAGCTCTTTTTTTTGCTGAGTTAAAAACGCCGAGTATGTTTAACAACTGTACCATGGATTTATAAGAATTTCAAGCATGCATTTAGAGTAATTCAATGCATCTATCTTATTATGATCAAATAAAATATGTAATGTCATTAATAAATAATACACAGTAATATCTGGCTATCTTATAAAGGCCAAAAATGGGTACTGCAGGTATGTGAGGATAAAAGTAAGTACTTAAGTGAAACAAATATAATGAAAAGAATGTTGCCTTAAAATAAATCAAAGCATGCATGAGATAAAATTAGAGTAAAATATTTTATAACAGTGTTTGAATGGGTAGCTTTTTTTTTTTTTCTTTTATGGAAACATGACAACAAACACTTAAAATCCAATTTGGGAGTTCCCGTTGTGGCTCACTGGGTTAGGAATCTGACTAGTATCCATGAGGATGCAGGTTCGATCCCTGACCTCACTCAGTGGGTTAAGGATCCGGTGTTGCCGTGAACTGTGGTATAGATCACAGATGTGGCTTGGATCTGGCATTGCTGTGGCTGTGGTATAGGGTGGCAGCTGCAGCTCCAATTCAACCCCTAGCCTGGGAACTTTCATATGCTGCAGGAGCAGCCCTAAAAAGACCAAAAAAAAAAAAAAAAAAAAAGTTAATTTGAATCATCCTCTTAACCAAGAGTTTTTATTATATCAGTATATCAGAGTACTCAAAACTATTGCCTACTGCTTTCAATATGTCCTTAAAGTGTAAGGCCACATTAAAGAAAAAAATCAGAATGTTATAAAACCGAATCTACAAAAGTCATTAACTTTGCTATATGTACTTTCCTCTCAATTTTGTCGTGACCCTAAAACCGCTTTAAAACATGAAGTCTTAAAAAAAGCACTTTTAGGGTATGCTTTTATGAAGAATAGTGCCAAGTATGAACAGTAGTCAAATACAGGCTAATCATGGTTTTGTCTATTTTTCCATAAGATATAGTGCAAAAAAAGGAAATCAAATTACTATAGTTAACACACAAAGTACTGTGTATAGCAGTAAGGGATAGAAAAGTCATTTATTTAGACCAACTTCCTATAAATATGGAAAAACTATAAAACCTTAACATCTATAAATGTGTTTTGAAAGTGGGCCAAAGAATTACATGAGAACTGTAGGAAATTCCTGAATAGGGATCTAGAAACCAGAGTCCCAGGTCTTCAAAACCAGATAGTTTGAAGTAGAGCTGGATCATTAGCAAGACTTTTTCTTTGTTAAGAGTGAGGGTGACTCCCAAGCTTGATTTCACCCAGCCCCATCAGGGATGACCATCAGAACCTCTTGTAGAACTCGTAAGAATTCTAGAGGCCATGGATCTACCGTAAACCTCCTAAATCAAAATCTCTGAGGACAGACTTCAAAATGTTGAGTTCTTGGTGATTATACGAGCAAATATAAGTGAAATGCTCACAACAGTGCCTTGTACAATTAAAATGTAAGTTATTCAAGTATCAGAATCTTGTGTGATGGATCTCTGGATTCCCACCTGGTATACTACAAGCTCTTAACAAACCTTTACTGAAGAATAAATGGAGTCATATTAACTACTGCGTTATAAAATTGAAATTACTAAGTAGGTTTAAGCTAGGATGGAAAACACTAAAGTATCATAAACTAATCTGATGAGAGACAGTCTTTTCTGAAGTATGACAAAGAGGGTGAAATAAGATGATTATTTCCAGGTTTAGGTGTCAGTGTAAGATAAAACCAATTATAGGGAGTTAAGGAAAAAGAAACCAAAATGATTATAGGATAGGTATGAATGAGCTACAAGAAAGATTAAAGTTTCTAAAAATGTAGCTTACCTAATGACTAAGGTGGTAGATGGAGACGTGACAACATTCTAAAAGCATTTTAAAAACAGAAAGGCAAAAAAGAGCAAAGTTGGTGTGATATGATAATGTGATGTATCTAACTAGCATAATGAGTTGAAGTAGCTGCAAAATATACACATAATTTTAAAAATATAAGTGCAACTCACTAGCCTACCCAAAAGAATGTCTATCATGAGGGCATGTAAAACAGAAATTAAGAAGAAAAACAACATAGTAATAAGAAGAACTAAATCACTCTGTTAGGTCTACTTCTCCACCTCTAAATTCCTCTCATTAGACTTAATGGACTAAATAACTACTTATTGGTTTTTCGATAAAATACTACCTTGGGATTTTCAAACAAGTAGATATATAATACTATGTAATATAATGTAATATAATATTATATAATATAATGCCAGTTAGCACAGTTAACACATCATGTTATGATCATGTTTTTATTTTCTACAGTTGTTTATTGAATGAGAAAACTTATAAAATTTTAGAAAATGTCTACATAACTAGGTATTTATTTAGCCATCTATTTTTGGCTACAAATGTATCAGGATAAAAGAGAAATAATACTACTCAGCCATAAAAAAGAACAAAATAATGCCATTTGCAGCAACATGGATGAAACTAGAGGTTCCCATACTAAGCGAAGTAAATCAGAAAGAGAAAGACAAATACTGTATGATATTACTCATATGTGGAATCTAAGACATGATACAGATGAACCTATCTACAAAACAGAAGCAGACTCCCAGACATAGAGAACAGCCTTGTGGTTGCCAGGAGTGGGATGGACTGTGAGTTTGGGGTTAGTAGATGCAAACTATTACATTTAGAATGGATTAGCAATGAGGTCCTACTGTATAGCACAGGGAACTATACCCAGTCTCTTGGGATGGACCATGGTAGAAAATATAGAAAAGGGAATGTATATATATATGTATGGCTGGGTCTGCACAGCAGAAATTGGCACAATATTGTAGATCAACTATAATTTATTTTTTTATCATTTATTTACACATTTTTTTTCTACTATACAGCATGGTGGCCCAGTTACACATACACATATACATTCTTTTTTCTCACATTACATGTTCCATCATAAGTGACTAGACAGAGTTCCCAGTGCTACACAGCAGGATCCCATTGCTAACCCAAGCCAAAGGCAACATTCTGCTGATCAACTATACTTTACTTAAAAAAAAAAAAAAGAAAAAAGAAATAATAAAGTAGCAAATATAATCAAAGAAGAAAATTGAATAAAAAAATTAGAAATTTTAACATCTCACATAAGTACTTTGAAGAAATACTTTTTCTCTCTGAATATTTTCTGGAGCCTCACATCACTCCCTATACTTTTCCTATGCTCCCAGGAACTGTTGTTTCTCCTGCTTTCCCTCCCTAGGCTGGAGGAAAGTGGGATCTTTTATTATGTCCCACTGCCTCTTCCTTTTCTCTCACTTGCTATTCTAACCAAGACCCAAAGCGTTGGGTTTTGAGAAGCTTAAGATCAAAAGCCAGAGATAAACTCTGAAGAATTTTACTAAGGGGAAACTTGAATTGGCATGACTCCTGTCAGCATGTATACAGACCAATACAAAGGAAATGAACCCAACATTTTAGTGCTGTATGTTTATTTTTGCTATCCATGTGTGTGTTTTGCTATCCACGTGATATATATAAAATCGCTTAATCATCTCTAAAACTCTACCATAGAGTTTAGTATTATTCTCTTTTCTAGAGATAAAGAAACCAAGGTTTAGAAAAGTTAGTAACTTGCCAAGTAAGTAATAAAGCTGGAATCTGTGCCCACTCCCATCTCAAATTTCTGTTCTCTTACCCTCTAAAATCCTGTATCTAAGAGAGAAAAAAAATTATTTCTAACAAAAATAAAGTATGCACCAAAAAGAAATACACAATCTCCAGCAACACCCTGTTGGCCGGTAACTATGGATAGACCCAACCAAAGGAGAAGACAGAAGAGGTAAGGGACATGACTGAAAGGTGAAGAAAGAAGATGAAAACAGGCCAGGGCTGTCCACGAAAAGAATCAAACACAGCACAGCTCCCTATGTGCACAGTATACCTGGATTTGGGTCTGGAGATTAAGGAAGGAAGTCTGAAGGAAGTCTAGAAAGAAGTGTCTCGCTTTGGACCAAGTTGGCTCTGTGCGCTACCAATACCTACAGTGTGGGTGTGAATATACAATAAGGCCTCTCCCTCAAAATTATCCTTAAAACAAAAAGGGTGTCACTTTTTCTTTGTGTTTTTAATAAAATCCTTCCCATTTAGCATTCTCTCAACATTCCTTGGAAATGTAACATACTTTGCAGGGAGGACACATTAGTTTGTGAAGACCATAATCAATGCAAATTTTGATGCTGATTATTCTCTTGAAGGAATCAATAAATACAAAAGCAAAGACATATTAACACATTTAATAATTACTCCTGGGAAGCAGCCTCACTACTACACTGAAAATAGGTGTTAAAGATTATCTTAAAAAGAAACATAATCAATCACACTGTGAAGATAACAAACACACCAAAAGAACAAAGAAAAAAAATGTTTTTGAATGGATACTTGTGGCTAAAGATCAAAATCCAGCAACAGCACCATCTAAGGATTCTGATAGCAAAAAAGTACAAAAAGCAGTGAAGATGATGTCTTTTGGAAAAATGTGTTAGATAACACAAAAAGTGCCTTGAGTAGTACTGAAGGTTCATTGACGAAACTGAAGCATTCTTTTTGTTAATGTAATTTTAAACATTTACATATAACTAAATCAAGCAATGATGCTGAAGTCAGACTGTGTGGGTCCACACCTGCCCCTTATTACCTGTGTCTCAGTTTCCATATTGATAAAATGTGAATAATTATAGTAATTTCATTATGTCATGAGGATTAAATGAGTTAATAAAATGCTTAAAACTGTGCTGGTACAGTAAACATAGTATTTGTTGAATGAAATGAAATACTCAAGATTGCCAGGCCCTTTTTCTTAAAAAAAAAAAAAGGACTGTCGTGGGTAAACTTATAGGTAATCTTACATAGTGCCTTCCTGGCCAAGTGGTCCCATTTTCAGTGTGGTCTACATGTCTTATCATACGAACCATAAAATGTCCTAATTATTTGAAATATATGAACTTTGGAAGCACAGAACTTGATTCTGTTTTCCCAGTTAGTAGAATGTAAATATCTTATTCTTACCAAGAAACAGAACTATGTCTTCAAAGTCATAATCTTCATTTGCGCAGCTAGAGAGAAGGGCATGCTGATCTCCCAAAAGCCATCCACAAACAGTGGCCTGCCTACTCAGACCTGGGAATGGCTACATAGAAGATGGATAATGACCACTACTTTTATGGGAGCTACTGAAAAGCTGGCATCAATGCTTTAGATGAGGAGTCTTCTACTTTTTTTGGTAAAAGTCCAAAAGCAAAAATTTTAGGCTTTGTGGACCATATAATCAACAGTGCAGTTGAAGCAGGAAAGGAGGCATAGACAATCCATAAGCAAATGAGTGTAGCTGTGTTCCAATAACACTTTATTTATAGACACTAAACATTTGAATTTCATAATTTTCATGTCATGACATATTCTTCTGATTTTTTTCTTCCTAATAATTAAAGAACAGAAAAACTGTTTTTAGCTTGCAGGCTATAATAAAACAGATGGTGGGTTAGATTTGGTCTGGCTCTGATTTGAATTAAGAGAATCTCTGGAACATGAGTGACAGTATGCTAACCAAGTCCATGACCCGGCTCTTACTGCTGTTTGGAATAAACTTATTTATATCTATTAGACTATCCTACTCTCTACAACGGTTGTTCCAAAAATTGCTGTCCTTTATTAAGACCATCAGGTCATTCACAGCTCTCTTCGTTCTCCTTTGATGAATTCATCTTTACTAAGATCAGTAATCCATCCAGCAAAGGTTTCTTCTGATTCCTCTCTCTACCTTAAAATCTCTTTATATCCTTATTTTCCTTTCCTATATTCCTATTTCTGAAAATGTTCCTTCTCTGGTTTTAAGGATCATAGTTTTCCTCTTGACCTCTTGTTACCAAATCACTCTGATGCCCTAATGGTCACTTCTTGATTAATTTTAAAACTCTGCCTTTCATAGTGCCTCACCTCTGCTCACAAACATGCTGAGTTCTCCTGTATCCTAAAAACAGAAAAGAAAAGCTCAGCTTTCACCTAACTCTGCCAGACCCTTAAACTAATGACCCTCCTTCCTTTCCCATTTGTTTATAGTTGCTGCTTTTGCATCTTTACAACCCAACTTCTTACAACCTAGTTTTAACTCTCACAAGTCATCTGAAAATAGAGATTTTTTTTTTTCCCCCTTTTCCAGGGCCGCTCCTGTGGCATATGGAGGTTCCCAGGCTAGGGGTCAAATCGGAGCTGTAGCCACCGGCCTACATCAGAGCCGCAGCAATGCGGGATCCGAGCCGCGTCTGCAACCTATACCACAGTCACAGCAACAATGGATCCTTAACCCACTGAGCAAGGCCAGGGATAGAACCCACAACCTCAAGGTTCCTAGTCAGATTCGTTAACCACCGAGCCACAATGGGAACTCCTGAAAATAGAGATCTTAAACTTTCGATGATTTTTGGTCTGACCCTCCTAACTCTGTGTCATAGAACTACAGAGACAGAGGAGATTCTGTTGTAGTGCAGTGGGCTAGGGTCACTGTGGAGGTACAGGTTCAATCCTCAGCCCAGTGCAGTAGGTAAAAGGATCCAGTGTTGTGGCAGCTGTGGCTCAGATTCAATCCCTGGCCCAGGGAACTTCCATATGCCATGGGTGTGACCATTAAAAAAAATAGTACAGAGATAGATTTGAATATTGGTACAACCACCCATTAGCTATACCTTTTTTAATCACTTAAAAAAAACTTTATTGGGATATAATTAACATACATAAAATTCACCAATTGTAAGTGTACAAGTCTATGAGTTTTGTTTGTTTTTTTTTTTTTTTTTTTTTTGTCTTTTTTTTGTCTTTTTTTGCCTTTTCTAGGGCCGCTCCCGCAGCATGTGGAGGTTCCCAGGCTAGGGGTCTAGCTGCCAGCCTATGCCAGAGCCACAGCAACGTGGGATCCGAGCCGCATCTGCCACGTCTGCAACCTACACCACAGCTCACAGCAACGCCGAATCCTTAACCCACTGAGCAAGGCCAGGGATCGAACCCACAACCTCATGGTTCCTAGTCGGATTTGTTAACCACTGCGCCATGACAGGAACGTCCAAGTCTACGAGTTTTGAAAAATGTTTATATTCATATACATGACCACAATACAGAACATTTCCATCAATCTCCCAAACACCCTGTGCTACTTTGAAATTTATTCCTTGATCCTAACCTCTGGCTCTTGGCAGAGCCTTTGCTAGAATGTCCCGTGAATGAAATCAAACAGCATATAGCCTTTTGTAACTGCCTTCTTTCAGGCAGCATAATGCTTCACCTGCCTCCTCCCTGCTGGGTGCACATGCAGTAGTCCTCTGGTGAGGGATGGAACCCAAGCCCACAGCAGTGACAACACCGAATCCTTAACCTCTAGGCCACCAGGGAATTCCCAACATAACGCTTTTCAAAAGATTCATCCATTCTGTTGCATGTGTGGGTAGTTGGTTCCTTTTTCTGAGTAGTTTTTCATGGTATGAATATACCAAAATTTGTTCATTCATTCACTATCTGATGTGTATTTGGGTTGTTTTCAGTTTTGGACCATTACGAATAAAGCTGCTATAAAGATCTGCATACAAGTCCTGTGTGGTCACTCTTTATTTCTCTTGGGTAAATAACCAGAAGTAGGATTGCTGAATCATATAGTAAGTTAATGTTTAACTTTGTAAGAAACCACTAAACTGTTTTCCAAAGTGACTGTACCATTCTGCATTTGTATTAGCAATGTATGGACAGGCCAACTGATCCACAGTCTTGCCAATATCTGGTAATGTAAGTCTAGCTATTCTAGATTGTAGAATTCTGGTTGTTGTATCTAATTGTGGTTTTAGCTTCCATTTTCCTAGAGACTAATGATGTTGAGCATCTTTTCTTTTGCTTATTGATCATTAGCATTTCTTCTTTTAAGGTCTATTCAAACCTTGGCCATTTTTTTTAAAAAAGATTGGCAAGTCTGTCTTTCTCTTAAGTTATAAGAGTTTTGGATACAAGTCCTTTATTAGATACATTTTTGGCAGATATTTTCTCCAAGTTTGTGGCTTGCCTTTTCCTTTATCAGAAGAGCAAACATTTCTTATTTTGATGAAATCCAATTTAACAACTTTTTTTATGTTATGGTTCATGATCTTTGTATTCTATTTATGTACTTTTCGATTAACTCAAGGTTAATGAGATTTTTCTGTTATTTTTTTTTTAGTTTTCATTCTTATATTTAGATCTATGAATGATTACAAATTAATTTTTATATTTTGTGGAAGCTAAGGGTTGAGGTTCAGTTTTTTTGGCATGCGGATATCAAAATGTTTTAGCACATTGTTGAAAAAACTATAATTCCTTACTGAATTATCCTGGTGCTTTAATCTTTTTCTTAAAAATTGTTTTGGATATTCTGGATCCGAAAAATTTCCATGTATATTTTAGGCTAGCTTCTCATTTTCTCTACAAAATACCTGCTAAGTTCTTCATCATGATTGCACTGAATCTATTAATTACTTTGGGGACAACAGATACTTTAGCAACATTCAGTGTTCCAATCCATGAACATGTGTGTCTCTTTACTTATTCAGGTTTGACTTACTTTTCCTAGCAATATTCACAAGCTTTCAGTGTCGTGTATCTGCTTCATATTTTATTAATTTCATCCTTTAGTTAGTATTTTTGATGCTATTACAAATAGCATTTTAAAAACTTCTAATTTTTGGAGTTCCCTGGTGGCACAGTAGGTTAAGGATCCAGTGTTGTCACTGCAGTGGCTTGGGTCACTGCTGTGGCTAGGGTTCAATCCCTGGCCCAGGAACTTCCACATGCCATAGGTGTGGCTAAAAAATTAAAAATAAATAAAAAATAAAAAACCTTTTAATTTTCAAAAATTTCAACTGCTTATTACTAGTATATAGAAATACAACTGACATTTTTCACAAGGATCCTGTATTCTGCAATCTTGCTAAAGTCGTATTTGTCTAATTGCTTGTTTGTAGATTCCAGCTATGACATTTAAGACAACAACCTGTTTCAGCCTTAATTTCCCCTTAAATTAGCATTTTTGAGAAATAATGAATATTGAGAAAAAAATCAACGAAAGAAAAAACTCTCAAAACACTTGGCACAGCAAGTATTTAGCGCTTACTAAATCTCTCCCCAAGTTTCAGAGTTCTTACTACAAGTTTCAGCAATGTTAATGTGTCTCAAATCTTTATCTTGTAGGCCTGATCTTTCTCCTAGGCTTGAGATCCTTATTTCCATTTACCATATTTTTATGTCATTGGTGCATCAGAACTTCAAGTACAAGTCCTAAATCAAAATCATAATCTTCATCCATGAATCACTTCTGCTTTCAGAATGTCTTTTTCTTATTTATTGTCAACTCAACTACCCCAAATTTTGTAGGAAGCATTGATAACTCCCCAGCATACTTTCAAACCCAGTCAGTTACTAATTCCTGTCAAACTACAATAACTAGTGTTTAAAGTTAATTACTTGACAAGCACTATGCCACATACTAATTTAGTCATCACAACAATTCTATAAGTTACTATTATTATCTTTATTATATAGATGAGGAACCTGAGATATAGAGATTAAATATTCTTCCTAAAGTCATGTACCCAGAAACAACAGAGCCAGTATCAGAACTTAGACAATCTACCTCTAGAAAGACTAATCTGAAACATATATAATATTGCCTCTAATGAGTGGACTCCACTTACTTGTGTAGATAGTGAGACTGGCTGTTACTGGAGGATATTTGGGGAAATCTAAGACTATTTAATGCTCCATTAAAATAAGCAGCCTCGACAGGATGTTCTTGAAAAAGACAGGTGCAAAAGGGTCGGGGGCAAATGGGAAATAAAATTATGGTTATGTTATTAGCTGGCCTCATAGTGAAAACCCCAATTCAGAGGTCTTTGGTAGATGGGGTGGGGAATGTGATAGGTTTGAAATTTAAAAGAGACTATTAAGCCCAGTCTCATCTTAACACTGGCTGGCTTCTGGAGACTAAATACAATCAGAGTGTATACATTGCTGAAGACTGAAAAGAAGTGCAAGTGATCTCCAACCCTTTTTTTTTTTTCTAGACACAGGAAAAGGGGAAGGGGAAGAGCAAGCTGTATTCCTGATGGTGACCTTTTTGCTACAGACCTTCCAACTAGAAATATGGCCCAAATAGTGTCGTGGAATATGACCCAAACATATTAGAAAGGTCTTTTTTTCTGGGGAGGGGCGTGGTGAGGAGACAGCAGAGTAGAAAAAAATCCATTCATCACCCCCTAGCTGTGCTTCTAAAACCAATTCTCCTGTCTATTCCCTATGCTATCACACCAACCGGGGCCACTGTTACCTCTCACTTGGACTTGAGGTGGTCCTATTCAGGTATTATATATTTGATATATATATCTGCCAAGTTAATTCCCTAAAATGATTTTCATCATGTCACCCCTCATTGTTCATTGAAGTAAATACAAGCTTTTTATTCTGACATTTCAGGCCTACCGGAATATGAAACTATCTCCTAAGGTTTATAATGTTTTGGGAATGCTCTTCTCTCAGATCTGCATATCAAAACTCATACTTCAAATGCCTGCTTCATATACCACCTTCTCTGAAAGGTCATTCCTAATACTCCTTTAAAAGAGATAGGAGCAGTCATAGACCAGTATATACTCTAAGACACAGAGCATTTTGCTTCCAAAGGTAAATCTGTATGTACCTGCATTCTTTCAGCTCTTTGGAAACACAAAATTGTGTCTTAAGAATTTTTTATTCTTCTAAAGTGTTGTGAACAAAGGTTCTATTAATATTAAGTTGAATGATTTCTAGCCATGAGAAAAATTTAGAGAGCAGTTGTAGCTCTCTATTACTCATATCATAGTCCACATTCTACCAAAGAGAAACCTGAGCACAACATACATATTTTTCTCCGCATCCTCCTCTGAAACCATGGGGAGAGAGATGTTTCTCTTTCGTATTTTGAGGTTCACAGTAAAGTGCAGAGTTCATAATGTTGGCTCCCCTTTAAAATACAAGGAAATATGGCAAGCAATGTAAACATTTGGAATTGATAGGAAGAAAGCCTTAGTTTCATTCCCATATTAATGACTTGAAGGAGAGAACATTTCATAAAATTGTGCAATGAAGACTCAGTTCTCACAGGCAAGAAGCAGTCACGGAAATGAATTTCTGTTAGGTTCTGTTATAAAATGACAAAGGAAAATGAGTTTAGCTGTATTGAATTTTTCTTTATGTACAATTATGTAGGTATGAATCTATAACATTTATCAGATAGTATCTGCAATTGAAAATTCTTATGAGTGTTTGTAAAATTAAATCATAATTTTATAAATAAAATTAATAAAAGTGAGATACCTCTTTCATAGCTCTACTCAAATGAACCCCAAGAACGACTAGTGCTATTCTCTTTATTGAAAGTTCATAAAAAGTTTGAGTCATTTAATTCCACACTGCTTTAGTGCTCTCTCTCACCAAAGATAACATATATGGTTTAAGGAGTCATAGACTTTAGCTTTATCTTGGTATACCTTAATTGGTAAATAGAGTACTGCTTAAGATTTGTAGGAAAGGGAGTTTCTGTAGTGGCTCAGCAGAAACGAATCTGACTAGTATACATGTGGGTTTGATCCCTGGCCTCGCTCAGTGGGTTAGGATCTGGCGTTGCCGTGAACTGTGGTATAGGTTGTGGACTTGTGTCGGATCCTGAGTTGCTGTGGCTGTGGTGTAGGCCAGAAGCTGTAGCTCCGATTTGACCCCTAGCCTGGGAACTTCTATATGCCTCAGTGCAGCCCTAAAAAGTGAAAAACAAAAAACAAAACAAAAACCAAAACAAGACAAAACAAACAAAAGATTTGTGATGAAAAATGTTATATAAACCTACAGAAAGGCTTTTAGAGCTTATGAAATTCTTATAAGCATAATGCTTAATATTCAAGAGGGGCTATTGTTAATAATGGGCAAGGGTTAGTTTCTCTCATGGAAAGAGGCACTGTTGGCTATGTCGGATCACACATATAAATGTACAGCAGCTAACGACATGGAAAACTGGTTAACAGATTATGTTCCTTTGGAAGTATTCAGTTCATAGTTTAGATTTTCAAAAACTAGAGATCAGCACTTTACTCAAAGAATTCAGTCTCTATTTTAGAAGTGCTGTTACTTTGGGCTCCCAAAAAACCCCTATGTTTACTATATACAAATGATTGAATTTCACAACACATATTTCTCATTTAAACATCTGTTGACTTATTTCTGGATCAAATGCACAGTTTAACCAATGGCAAAAGATGAGAAATGAATAAGAATAGACATGTCTTGTGGTACCAACATACAGAACATTCCATTCTCATAAATGACAGGCCATTAACCATACCTTGGTTTTTTCGTGAACTACTTTAAAAAACTATTTCAAAGCTAACATTTCATTGTCATTTACAGGTACCTGAGTTCCTTTACAGGTTTACATATGGACAGTCTCTGACTAGAATGATCTGGGTGCACCCTTGCCTGGAGGCTGGGAGATGTATTCTTTGGGGCATTTTCCATCTCTGTGATTTTGGACAAAAAGAATTTTAGAAATGACAGGCATCATTACACTTGGAGTATCTACGAATATTCTAGCTAACAGAAATTCATATTTGGGATCCCAGGGAATTAAAATAAAACAACTGAGTCCTAATAATAGATTTGTGCATTTTAGTTAAGTTTCGTTGTTTGAAGATCAATGAACTTATTCCCTACTTTAACAATTACATAGATTAAACTTTTCATTTGTAAAATGAAAACACACTGCCTTTAAGTAAAAAAAAAAAAAAAAAAAATTACATCCACTTAAAAAAAACCATGGGTATATTTTTTAAAGCTCACAAAGATGTAAAGGAAATCCCAACAGTATGAATTACTAATAATTAAAATAAATAGTAAGTTGAGGAAAGGGACCTCCTTCAGAGAGCCTTGTAACAGTCAAGGTTATCCATCTGCGTGAAATGGTTTTACCAGATCTAGTCAGAGACTGCTGCTAACCCTTTGTCTTTATTGTGCTGAAAAGAAAATAGACACATCTGAACTTTACTTATGTTTTTTTGTCTTTTTTTTTGCTATTTCTTGGGCACATGGAGGTTCCCAGGCTAGGGGTCAAATTGGAGTTGCAGCCACCAGCCTACGCCAGAGCCACAGCAACTCGGGATCCGAGCCGCGTCTGCAACCTACACCACAGCTCACGGCAACACCGGATCCTTAACCCACTGAGCAAGGCCAGGGACCAAACCCGCAACCTCATGGTTCCTAGTCGGATTCGTTAACCACTGCGCCACGACGGGAACTCCCACATCTGAACTTTAAAAGTCAACTAACTAGATGATAAGAATAAATAATAATAGTTAACATTTACTAAGAACTTAAAACTGTATTATAATAAGAATTATGTAATATACTAGTTATGTTCCTTTTTTCATTTATGTTAATATACTTTAATGGATAAAGGAGTTGAGAATATCTTCACATCTGGTAACAAAGATTCCTGGAATTTCTTCATATTATTAACAATGATTTCTACACAAGGAGAAACTAATGACCACATGTCTGGCATATGCCACAGAAACAAACAGGTTAAACATACATTTATTAAAACCAGGAAGGGCTAAACATTTGCTAAATGACGAAATAGGTAAACAAAAATAAAACATGAAGTAGTCCTTACATTATTAAAGCTTTCAAGATCTCACTCATTGAAGCTTAAATACAGTAAAGTGAAATTTAATTGCTACCTAGAAGAAAACAAATGATCTAAATGACCTTAATATAGCTTAGCTTAAAGCTAGATTTTTATGTCTGTTAAAAATGTCCGGAGTTCCCGTCGTGGCGCAGTGGTTAACGAATCCGACTAGGAACCAGGAGGTTGCGGGTTTGGTCCCTGCCCTTGCTCAGTGGGTTAACGATCCGGCGTTGCCGTGAGCTGTGGTGTAGGTTGCAGACGCGGCTCGGATCCCGAGTTGCTGTGGCTCTGGCGTAGGCAGGTGGCTACAGCTCCGATTCAACCCCTAGCCTGGGAACCTCCATATGCCGCGGGAGCGGCCCAAGAAATAGCAACAACAACAACAACAAAAGGCAAAAAAAATTAAAAAAAAAAAAAGAATCTCTCTTACTGATTTGCAAGTTCCTTTAATATAAAAATATTAACCATCTAACATATAGGCTAAAAAAAAAAAAAAAAAAAAGTCCAACTCTGTTTCTTTAACCCTTAATGTCACTGCCATGATGCTCTTCAAAATGTCATTTACAAGTTATGTAGGGAGTTCCCGTCATGGCGCAGTGGTTAATGAATCCGACTAGGAACCATGAGGTTGCAGGTTCGATCCCTGGCCTTGCTCAGTGGGTTAACGATCCGGCGTTGCCGTGAGCTGTGGTGTAGGCTGCAGACTCAGCTTGGATCTTGCGTTGCTGTGGCTCTGGCATAGGCCGGTGGTTACAGCTCCGATTCGACCCCTAGCCTGGAAACCTCCATATGCCACGGGAAGCAGCCCTAGAAATGGCAAAAAAAAAAAAAAAAAAAAAAAAAAAAAACTAAATAAATAAATAAATAAAGTTATGTAGAATGACTTTTTTTTCCCTTTGTCTTTTTGCCTTTTCTAGGGCTGCATCCTCGGCATATGGAGGTTCCCACGCTAGGGGTCTAATCGGAGCTGTAGCCGCTGGTCTATGCCAGAGGCATAGCAATGCTGGATCTGAGCCGCATCTCTAACCTACACCACAGCTCACGGCAATTCCAGATCCTCAACCCACTGAGGAAGGCCAGGGATCGAACCCCGCAACCTCATGGTTCCTAGTCGGATTCATTAACCACTGAGCCACGACGGGAACTCCTAGAATGACTTCTAATTCATAAAAAATATATGTCATATATCATATGGTACAGAGTTCCTTGGGATCCTTAAGCTGTCATTTGTTCAAGAGTTAGTAATTTGCTAAATGTCACGTTAGTAGGTTGAAAAGATAATCCAAATTTACAGAATTTTAATAACTCCTAAAATTTGCTGATACTTTAAAAAGATCTGGTTTGGTAATTTTAAAATGTTACTCCTATTGAAGGATCTGAATACTAGCTCAAATGACTGAAAAGGCACAAGCAGTAGGTTGAATGGTAGCCCCTCCTGCAAATATAAGTCCATGTTCTAATTCCTAGGACCTGCGAATATTACCTTACATGGAAAAAGGGTTTTTGCAGAGGTGAATGAGTGAAATATCTTGGGCCTGTGCTGGGTTTTTTGGGTGGGCCCTAAACGCAATCACATACATCCTCTGAAAAGCCAAGGTGACATGAAGACAGGGGCAGAGACTGGAGTGATGTGGCAATAAGCCAAGGAAGGCAAGGAATGCCCAGAGCCCCAGAAGATGGAAAAAGCAAGGAACGGACTGTCCCTCAAGCTTGTGGAGGGTATATGGCCCTGTGGACACCTTGGCTTCAGACTTGTGGCCTCCAGATTATGATAGAATACATTTCTGTTGTTTTAAGTCACCCACTTCGTGGTAAATTGCCATAACAGGAAATGAATACAGTATCACTGGGAATTTTGCATGTTTTTAATATTGGAGAGCAAAAATGTATTGAATGTTGTGCTCATGTGGTATGATGTAATTGTGTGACAGAACAAACAACTGGGATGGGAGCAAAGAGCACACATTATCTCCTCCTCGCTCTGCTCCTCATAACAGGATAACTCAGGACAAGTCATATAACCTCTTTAGATTTGCTCTTCATTTGCTAAATGAGTGGAATGTTTTCAACAACCTCCACTTTTTTTCTACATTTAAACTTCTGAGAACCTTTAAAAATAATAGGGTACAGCGTAAAGATCATTATAACAAAAATTAAGAATATTACAATTGTTAACAATGGACAAGCTGGTCGACTGAAATCTGCCAGAAGAGTCATCAGATTAAAAGGAATTGCACAAATTTATATATGGTAATCATTAAATACTTATCAAGAGCTGGCAATAGTCTCCATAAAGTCATTAGCTTTTACAAACATTCACATAACACCAGTTACATGTCCAGAAATGTGTCAAGCTCCATGTATTACAATAGAAAAAAAGCCTAAATGATTCATAGAAACTAAACTACTACCTAGTACGTGGGCATTTAAAAAGTTAGTACACATAAAATACTTAAATAGTGCTAGGCATAGTAAGAGATCAATAAATACTAACTACATTATCTAGAATAAATCCTATTTTTTTCTTAAATATCTTCTACCAATAAAAAGGACCTTATGGCTACTACAACTTTTAAAGATAATATTAAGAGGGTTTATGTAGTAACAAAATTTTTAGAAGCTTAACTATCTGTTTTTTATTCAATGGCAAACATTTTTTTTTTATTCCTTTAAAACATACACTTCCAATCAATCCTGTTTCCTTTTTACTGAAAGAACTTTTCATAATGACTGCAGTACCGAAGCATAATTTAGAAGCAGTCTCTAAAACTGGAAGTAACGTTCATCTAAGTATGCCTGCCAAGTTTAAAAATGTATTAGGAGTTAAATTGAAACATGTTGAAAATGACTCATTGTGGACCAGAATATACACTGTAGGAAATAAGAGCTCATTTACAAGTGGGAGAAATACACTCACACTTCATCTGTGGTAATTCTCTGGACTTTCCTTCCAGTAAACATCATATTTTAAAATAATTGTGGAAAATATCTTACATTTAACTGAAGTTTTTATGAGTTGATTTAGTCAGCTGGCATTCCAATTTTTTACACATATCTTTTTTTGGATGTGAATATATTTACCAAATGTAAATCTATGAAAATTTCCCCTAAGCAACAGAGCAACAGCTTATAAAGAAAGCTGTACACACACACACACACACACACACACACACACACACACACACACACTCTTCATCCCCGCTTCAATTCATATGCATAATGCCCAACTGTGATTCTAGATTTCCAAGAAAGTGTCTTTAAAAATGTACAGATACATGACAATGTGCTTTCTTTCATTTACAAACACACTGTTATTATTATCATTTTTGGCCGTGCCTGCAGAATGTAGATGTACCAGAACTGGGGATCGAACCTGTACCACAGCTGCAACCCAAACCACAGCAGTGACAACAGCAGATTCTTAATCCTCTGCACCACCAGGGAACTCCATAAACACAATGCTATTGTTAAGTCACCAGGAGAACATGTATTTCAGTTCTTTTTCTAGTAACACATATTTGTACTGAGTCTATCTACTCTTTCCACTTATGACCCCAATTGCACATTTGTGAGGGAGCTGGCTAGACACAGAAAAGATAATAGAACCCACACCTTCCCTCCACCCACTCCCAAACACACAAAAAAGGTCTGCAAGATGAATGGACCTGAAACCCTGGTCTCACTACTGGCACATTCCCTGTAAGCTAACTAATGGGCCACATACTTAACTATACCTTTGATCATACCTTTAAGTGGCCTTAAGCTGGATTCAATGAAAAAGTGCTTAAGAGTTAACAACATGACTCCAGTTTTAAATTTTTGGAGCTTTGTTTCCTTATTCCATCAATTCTGTACTGATCAGGAAAGGCAGTGAACAATTCATTAGAGCATCTGTTAACACCCCCCTTATCTCGGAATTTTATCTCGAAAGTATCCCAACCATCAAACCACGTTTTACATCATCTCTGGCAACAACCCAGGAGTCTGGGTGTGGGCTGTAACCCCAAGTGGGACAATAAGCACTTTGCCTGTGGCAAATTTGATGCATAAATGTTTCTGAGTATCTCTTCCTTGTGTATAGGCTGTCATGACAGAAGGAGTCTCAAGATCCTGAATCACTATTTTAAAACAATTTTTAGTAAACTATTTATTGTAGAATAGTTTTAGAGCCTGTGTTATTTTTCACTTTTGATCCTTTTCGTCTCTAAGCATTCAGACTCACTTACCATTGTGAAAAGAACACAGTTTAACTTTTGACCCAAATTGTATTTCTCTTCCTATGTAATACTAAGTTCATCACGTTTATGACTATTGTCAGAAAAGACACATTTGGTCCTCCACAACCTTAAGGATTTGTATACCCTATTCTTTGCTTCTTTGCTGTTTGCTTTGTTAGCTATCTTTTGTTTTAAGGTTCGTGCTTTCTTTTTTCCCTCTACTCTGATAACATGCAAAGTGTATCATTTATTTTCAGTTTAATTAATGTTTTCTTTCATGACTAAGTAAAATGCGTAAATACATATTTCTTGATAAAACTCTTGATTCTTACAAAGTTTGAATGAATTATAATTATACAATATTATATGTTATATATACACTATTTCTTACCATCAATTCTCTAATTTTAGTTGCAAGTTGCTATTTTTGCCTCTACTTAGATTAAATTATTATTTTTATGTTGTAATTTCCCCTTAACAATTATGATTACAATGTGTTTTGAAACCAGAATGACAATAGTTATTAGGATTTAATTTTACATTAAATGTTCACTGCCAGTTCTTTTATACCTTGACATCTCAATTCAAGAGTTCTTTGATTCTTTGGCTGGTGAAGCTACAATTTCAAGTAGGTGTCTCAGGAAGGCCACATGGGTAACAAGTTTCCTGCGTCTTCATATGAGTAGTGATTTTTTCATCACTCAGGATGCAAAAAAAATGTCACCTCTCACATAGTCTCACTTACCTGAACCACACTCTGTTTCATCTCTCTCAAATAATTGTAAATTTCTAAAATTATCTTCTTTTTGTTGTTTATTTGCATATTTCCTTTTTTTTTAGGGCCGAACCCACAGCATATGGAAGTTCCCAGGCTAGGGGTCGAACTGGAGCTACAGTTGCTGGCCTCCACCACAGCCACAGCAATGCCAGAGCTAAGCCTTGTCTGTGACTTATACTACAGCTCACAGCAACGCTGGATTCTTAATCCACTGAGCAAGGCCGGGGATTGAACCTACATTCCCCTGGACACCAACTGGGTTCGCCACAACCGAGACACTACAGGAACTTTCTATTTGTATATTTCTGATTTACACTATGGGAACATACATAAATTTCTTTTCTTTTTTGCTTTTTAGGGCCACACCTGCGGCATATGGAGGTTCCCAGGGTAGGGGTCTAATCAAAGCTACAGCTGCTGGCTGCCGGCCTACGCCACAGCCACAGCAACCTCAGATCCAAGCCGCAGCTCACAGCAACATGAAATCCTTAACCCACTGAGCAAGGTTAGGTATCGAACCTGTGTCCTCATGGATGCTAGTCAGATTTGTTAACCGCTGAGCCACGACAGAAACTCCAGCATTCTTCTCTGCACATTTACCTGTTTTTGCAGCTACTCAGTTTGCTTTCATCCAAACCCCATCGCTCCTAGTTAAGAATCTAAATCACTCCAAAGGGAAATAAGATATAGTACAGCTAAACAGGCTCCCCAAGGACTTGGCATCCCTGCAGATATGTGATGGAGGAAGGCGTGAAACCTCCAGCCTTTACTCTTTCACTTTAGGGCACAGTAGCTTTTAAAATTTAAATTAATTAAAATGAAGTAAAATAAATTCAGTTTCTCAGCTGTTCTAGTTAAACTTCAAGTGCCCCTGTGCCAATAGGGCTCTGGTGGCTACTGTATGACAGGGAAGACAGAGACCATCTCATTGTAGAAAGTTCTGTTGGAGAGCACTACCTCAGGGGATACTGGTGGAGCTGTTAAGAATTTCCTCTAATATACTATCCACCCCACAGTACTCTATCTGCTGAATTTTAAAGTGCTCTGGTTATACTGGTTACACTGCTTCTGACCAATATTCTTTGAAATTTATGATACCATACTGAGGCTTTCCTTTGTTTCCAAAGGAGATGAGTTTCTTCCTCATTTTATTTTCATCAATGTAATATACATGGAGAACATCATAAAAATGCTCTGACGAAATCTTGATTTTTATTTTTTTTTATGTTTCTGCTTTTTAGGGCTGTACTCACAGCACATGAAAGTTCCCAGGCTAGGGGTCGAATCGGAGCTGCAGTTGCTGGCTTATGCCACAGCCACAACAACGCCAGATCCGAGTGGCATCTGTGAACTACACCATAGTCATGGCAGCACCGGATCCTTTAACCCACTGAGCGAGGCCAGGGATCAAACCCACATCCTTATGGATACCAGTTGGGGTTGTAACCGCTAAGCCACAACAGGAACTCCTAAAATCTTAAGTTTTAGAAGTCCTCCATCAACTAACATTTCAGAGTTCCCTTAAAGACAATTTTTCTTTAAACCATAGGTTAGAGTTTGCTAGCCTATGATTTTATGCAAAACTGGCTAACATAGTTAACTTCCCTGTAAGTAACGTAGTTACTTCCCTGTTTTCACTGAAGGAGGGAAATCAAAAAGGTCTGACAGGTACAACGTGCTCAAAATATTTAATCAGTAATGTCCCTCTAAGTTGATCTACTAATCAACATGCCTTGAAATTGATATTTAAACTGCTTTCAATTCATCATTTATTTATAGTTATTAATTTCATATTTCCCACGTGTCTACAAAGATGTTCTTAATCTTAATAAAATGCTTTAATGAAATTGGAATACCTTCTACCATTAGCATTCTTCTCTGGAGGTTCTAGTAAATATCTCAAAAAAAAAAATGAAGAAGAAAAAGCTGTTTGTCAAGACTTAATAGTTAACTAATGATGTCTTCTGGTTTTTACTATTTCCATTTCTAAATGCTATCTATTTAATAATATGTATTAGAATATTCATGGTGGCCTACATTCACGATTACTGATGTAGTACAGTTTCTGGAATCTTTCCTCTTCAATCTTTTAGAGAATAAGGACATTTGCTTATTTCCAGTCTCTGGCATTTGGCCTGATAACAATGTTTGAATAAGATAACCAATACTCATTCAAGTTCTTTCAAACCTAGGGTACTAGGGTTTCCATTATGGCTCAGCGGGTTAGAACCCGACACAGTGTCCGTGAGGATGTGGGTTTGATGTCTGGACTTGCTCAGCAAGTGAGAGATCCAGCATTGCCACAAGCTGTGGCTTAGA
Organism: Sus scrofa; assembly: GCF_054392235.1. NCBI lineage: Eukaryota > Metazoa > Chordata > Mammalia > Artiodactyla > Suidae > Sus > Sus scrofa. The sequence goes on along the minus strand of NC_139393.1, from coordinate 52,182,942 downwards.
TCTGGCATTGCTGTGGCTGTGGCATAGGCTGGCAGCTGCAGCTCCGATTTGACCTCTAGCCTGGGAATTTCCATTTGCTACTAAAAAAAATGTATTTTTTAATTAATCAAAACTTTGAGTACTTAGGTCCTTAGAGAAGAAGCTTACATCTTCTTTGAGATTACTGGTTAATCACCAAGGACATAGTGATAGAGAGTAATAACTAGCATTTCTTTAGTACTTATAGCTTACAAGTGTTTTCAAAAGCTGTTGTAGTGTTTTCTAAACACATGTTTGAGGAATGGATCATTCACGGTTATTTGGGGAGCTTTGTGGGAAGTACAAATTCCTGGACTCCTCTACTTAGATAAGTAGACTCCTCTACTTATTTACTAGGAGAAGAGGGAGGCAAAAAAATATGTGTAAAAGAAAAAAACTTCTCTAGGTGATTGAAATTCACCTAGACTTAGGAACTACTGATGAAGTAAAATAAGAACAGGTCCTGGGAACCCTTTTTAGCATTCAAACTGCTTTCACAGTGGAAAACTGTAAGTCAAAATAAACATGATAAAGAGTTCCCACTGTGGTGCAGTGGGTCAAGGATCTGGTGTTGCTGCTGCTGTGACGTAGCTTGTAGCTGTGGCTCAGATTCAATCCCTAGCACAGGAACTTCCATATGCCACAACTGCAGCCAAACAAACAAACAAAAAAATAGGGTAAATGTTAACCAGTTGAAATTGATAAATATTATTGAGAATTATTTATATCAAAGATACTGAGTAAAGGCCTTAGTAGAGAAGCAAAGATGGGGAAAAGAAAATTCCTGCTCTCAAAACCCCCCCAATACTTCAGAGAAGAATACTTGTAAATAATCATGCAATTATATATAACACTAGAAAATAGAAGAGATGTCAATATTTCTGATGGGAAATTAAGGTTGAACAGAAGATGTGATCACAGATTTTTGTCTTATCAAATGAAAGGGTATCTACCTAGTAGAAGAATGGTGAGATAGATGAGGAAGGGAAGAGAAAACATCATTCCTAGCAAAGGACACATATGAGAGGGTGAGAGAAGAAGCATCATACCCTTACAGAACTTGGAGAGATCAGTCTGTCTTCAGTATATGGGGGAGAATCGAAAGAAAGACCTGTGACTGGGAGGCAGGCAGGGAGTCTATGAATGATCTTATGCTAAGTGTGCAGACCAGACATCATTCTGCTGAACGACATGATTAGAGTTCTCAGGTTTACAACAATTACCCTGGAAGAAGGAGTGATGAAAATAGGACTAAACTGAAAGCAGCTAGATAGTTCAGAGATTATTAGAAATAGTTCAGGCAAGAGAAAAGACAGACTTGACTAAAGCAGTGGCACCTGGGATTAAAAGGAGGGAAATGATTAGACATATTTAGAAACTAGAAATAACATGACATTTGTTCAGCTTAAGTGCTCAGAGAGGCCTTTCTGATATGCCCTGCCTGAGCCATTACTCCTCCTCACACAACCTGGTTCACAGGAATCACCAAAACGCATAATCATAATATAATAATTATGTATCTAACTATTGGCTTATTTTCTGTCTCCCTCAAATCCCATCTGGGGTGATCTTCGGTTTATTTATTTAATTGTGTACACCAACATCTAATACAGCAAATGGCACAGGGTGGTTATCAATAAACACTTGCTGGCTGAATGAATGGGAAGAGGAGTGAAAGGAAAAAAGTAGCTGGGAACCACCAGCTTTCCTGCTCAAAGTGCCTGAGCAAATGATGATGTTAGTGAGAATGTAAAACTATGGAAGGAAGCACAGGTCTGGACAAGAGGATTACCTGAGTGGGGGAGAGATAGAGCAACCAATTACGAGGTTACTGTACCCAAGCATAACACGACACCAGACAAGAAGTAGTGAGAAGCTGACCCAGGATGACGGCAATAGGAGCGTAGAGGATTTTAGAGATACTATAACTATAGGGTAGAATCTATGAAATTTGACAAGTGATTACACATAGGAGCAAAGATTATTACTCTGAAAGTTCAAATAGAAATACTTAAAAATGGTGCTATTGGTATGGTTTATCAATGTGAAGTTGTGCAGAAACTTTTTGTTTTGGGAAGGGTAAATGTGGGAGGAAGCTGAATTTATCTCAGAAATACCGAGTTTAAAGTACCAGAGAAAAAATGGAGGTAAAAATGTCAATTAGGCAGCCTGAAATACAAGTTTATAGAACACAAGAAAAGGTACAGCTTGAGTTTTAAAATATTGTTGGTCATGCACTAAAGCGACAGTTAAAGCTGAGCAGAAGAAGAGATCTCAGAAGTAAGAGACATATATATGTACATGACTGAACATAAAAAGGACCAAATGTCATGAAAACAAAAGAGAAAAGAAAAACTTAGGAACTACTTCAGGTTAAAGGAGACTGAAGAGGCAGGATAACTAAAAGTAAAGCAAAATTTAGATGGGATGCTATGCAGAAAAAAACTGTTTTAAAAAGATATGCTTGGGACAACTAATCAAAAATGGGTAAAATATTATTATCAATGTTGTTCTGAATTTGATAAGTATACTGTGATTATATAAGAATAATCTTACTCTTAGAAAATAAACAGTGAAAAGGTAAAAGCATATGATGCACTCAATCTATTAAACCATTCAGAAAAATGTGTGTGTGTGAGAGAGAGAAAATAAGGATGATAAAACAAATATAGCAAAATGTTACAAAGGTGTGAATCTAGATAAAAGATATAAAGGAGTTCTTTGCATCATTCTTGTAGCTTTTGTGCACAAATGAAATTTGAAATAGGAGTTAAAGAAGAAAAAGAATAGAATGCTGGAGCATACCTTTGAGTTTATAAGGTCAACAGTGAATTGATCCCCTGAGAGTGATGGCTGTTCAGAGTGATTCAGGATTGAGAAGAGAAGAGGTTTATGTCCAGTAGGTATGGAAACAGCTTTGTCTAAACCAACTGTTCCATGTACACAACAAAATATGCTTACTATATAAAGATGTCCTGTCCCACAGACTTTCAGGTTAACAATACTAGCATCCATCATTCATTCTGCTGACATATATAGTAAATATCCATTTTGGTCAGAGAAGCCACCCAGACCTTCTCTGAGAAACAAGACTGACAGAAAACAACATCAAATTGCTCTGTGTATGTATGTATTTTGACTCCCTGCACAAAAATATGCAAGATACATTCTTTTGAAGTGGAAGAGAATAGGTGTATCACTTAGAACCAGCAGTACCACTTAAGCCCAATTGTAAGCAATAAATCATCCATGAATTGTTAAAGGACTCCCTGGGCCATTGTTTCCGCTGGGACAAGGAATTTCAGATCAGATCAATACCTAACAAAGAAAAAGGAAGACAGATGAGAGGCGGATAAAACAAAATCCATACATTGTGATCTGAACATGAAAGTTCTTATCAGCTCTTTCAAAGCCTTATGTCTAGACTGAGAAGGAATAGGTATTCTTCATCTCAGCAATAAATTTCTCACCGCTTTCATGTACACCACATTATGTACTACAAAGTCCAAAGCCTTTATTGGGAAAAGAATGGAATCGCTTCTGGTAACTTAGGACGTAATGAGACCAACTTGAAATAGCCTATATATGCGGACAAATATACATTAGATGGAACAGCAGCTTAAAAGCCAGGAGAAAGTTTAAGAACACAGAGCTAGACTATTTCAATACAAATGAAGCAAACCAATGGGCAAATAGAGCATTTTAAGGAGAAAGAGAAATCAAATAACAAAAAGATAATTTTATAAAGTCTGAAAAATCATTGTGTCATAATTAATAAGAGGATTTTGTAAATTACTAAGGAAAAAATCAAATACTAAGAAAATTATTTAAGAATTTATTGTATATTCTTTCTTTCATAAGGAAGTATGTCAAAAGAGTAATAACAGAGGATTGAGAATTAAGAATTTATGCATTCAAATTATAATTATGATGTGGATTACTTTATGCAAAAATGAAAAATAAGAATAATGTGAATAAAATTATCATAGAATTTAATAAGTAAATGAGGTTTGGGAGTTCCTGTTGTGGCACAGTGGAAACGAATCCGACTAGTATCCATGGGGATATGGGTTCAAACCCAGGCCTCACTCAGTGGGTTGGTAATCCGGCGCTGTTGCTGTGAGCTGTGGTGTAGTTCGCCGATGTGGGTCGTATCCCACGTTGCTGTGGCTATGGTGCAGGCTGGCATCTGTAGCTCTGATTCAACACCTAGCCTGGGAACTTCCATATGCTGCAGATGCAGCCCTAAAACAGCAAAAAAAAAAGTAAACATGGTTTAAGTACAGTACTCTAGCTTTTATTTCAAATCTCAATATCCTTTATCCTATGGATTTATATTGCAAATGACATATTTACTTGCCTGCTGAAGAAGCCAGCAGCAGATTGAAAAAAAGGATAAACAGGAGTTCCTGTCATGGCTCAGCAGTAACAAAACCCACTGGCATCTATGAGGATGCAGATTCAGTCCCTGGCCTTGTTCAGTGGATTAAGGATCTAGTGTCGCTGTGAGCTGTGGTGTCACACCCACAGCATTGTGTCGGATCCCACAGCATTGCTGTGGCTGTGGCAGAGGCTGGCAGCTGCAGCTCCGATTGGACCCTTAGCCTGGGAACTTCTATATGCCAAGGTGTGGCCCTAAAAAGCAAAAGATAAATTAAATACTACTAATAAAAAACAGATAAACAACAACAAAACAACATAACAATATGACAAAAGGCAGAATAAAGGCATGTCAAAATTGTTCCATTCTTGGAGATAAAGCACTAAATGAAAATTTAGGACAGCTGGCTTCCATATCAAGCTTTAAACTAAGCCATACGTCATAAAACTCATTTAATCTACTCACTAGATCTCCTATTCCCTCTTACTTTTATCTTCTATGAGAGAAAAAAAAATAAAAGATAAAATTTTACTATCTCCAGAGAAGTTGTAGGGATTGAAAGCATAATGAAAATAATATTAATTTAAAAATACTTACAAACTTAAAAGCATTCCAAATACACTGAACTGTAGCTTTAAAAACATCAAAAGAACTATAACTGAAGAAAAAATACTATCAAAATTAATTCTGGATTGCAAGCTTACACTTAGGATTCAAACATGGGCCTCGGATGTAGGATCCTACAGAAGTAACAGTGTATTCAAATTTATTCTAGTCACACAGCTGGAGTTTAAAAATTCCCCCTTTGTGGTAGAATCCTCAGGGTGCTTACAGAGATTCAGAGAAACAGAACAAGAGGTAAGAACTGTTCCCACTCACGAAAGCTGGGTATTTGTTACTTACTATTAGGTAAATTGTTGAACTTGAGTTGGGACGTACACAGGTCTTTTATATGTTTGTGAAAAGTCCATTCTTTTATAGAAAATTAAAGTCCTTGAGTAAAAAGCCTTTTCATTCATGTTTGAAAGTGGGATACTATTTCCTTATGTCTCTCTTTATAATAACACAAGTTGTTTAATCATTAAATGAAACATTTGATAAAGTAAAACTTTCAGTATAAATGAGGAAGTTGAGATTAATTATATTTGACTAAAATTTGTGTATAGACATATTTTAGGCTTTACTTCAGCATGATTCAGGGAAATCACAATGCATATAAAGATTGAAACACATTTGTTTATTCTGATTTTGATACAAAAGAAGCCAGAATCCCATACTTGATTATTAAAAACTCAAAAATTGAAAATAAAAATTTTTGTATAATTATAAAACAAAAATATTTTCCTTAGGTTTCACTATATACAAAAAAAAAAAAAAAATACATGATATTCCCAAACTACTCCTAGGTAAATTATACTCAAAAGAACTTCAGTGGATATTAAAAAAATTTATAGTATTTTTTTCAAATAATAGTGCTATACACTAGGTTTTTATTTAAAAAAAAAAGGAAAAGTGAACTACAGAGATATAAAACTACTCGCAAAATAGGTTATATCTGGAATCTAATATAGGGCACAAATGAACCTTTCCACAGAAAAGAAAATCATGGACTTGGAGAATAGACTTATGGTTGCCAAGGGGGAAGGTGGAAGGAGTGGGATAGACTGGGAGCCCAAGGCAATAGATGCAGACTGTTGCCTTGGGAAGGGATTAACCATGAGATCCTGCTGTGTAGCACTGGGAACTATGTCTAGTCATTTACAATGGAGCATGATAATGTGAGAAAAAAGAATGCATCATGGTAACTGGGTCACCATGCTGTACAGTAAAAATAACAACAATAATAATAATGTATTAAGGAAATAAAAAAAGAAAAAAAGAAAAAAAATAGCTTGGGTTCACCATTTCTTTTACATGGTAACTTAACCAGCGTATTAACTCTTCTGAGCTGTTGCTACAGATTATTTCAGGATCAAAAGGGACTTTAGACTCATCAAGCTGCCTACTTGATGTTCCAACCCTTATAAACTCAATCCTAGTGAACACTTTGCCAGCTGATGCCTGTACATTTCTACTGATGGAGAATATACCCGATGCCAATCCATTTTGAAAAGCCCCACTAGAAAGTTTATCTTTACTCTTTCTTGGAATGTTTACCCAGTGGTCCCTATTCTCCCACTTTAGGCATTATGATGTGAGAAAAACACATTTTAAACATTTGTAAACAGTTATAATCTGGTGCTAATAAGACATTTTCTAATCTTTTAAACAGTTTTGGTAATTTCCCTCTTGAGACCTTCAGTTTAGAGCTTGGGTGTCCAGACCCAGCATGATTCTACAAATAAGACAGTCACCAACCACATTCTAGATATAACTTCTATTACAGCAACATAATACCTCCATATCATTTCAATTCTAAGCCTACAGAGATATACCTCCTTCTACTGTCCTTTTGCTTTACTGAGTTTGCAGATGCTGCATTTTTTACAAATGGAAGATTTGTGGCATCAGGCAAATCTATCAGCGTCATTTTTCCAACATTTAGTCACCTTGTATTTGTGTCCCATTGTGGTAATTCTCATAATATTTCAAACTTTTCCATTATCATTGTATTTGTTATATTTGTTATTTATATTTGAGATCATATGATTTTTTTTTGCCACACTCACAGCATATGGAAATTCCCAGGCCAGGGATCGAACTTGCACCTCAGCCATTGCTGTAACAATGCTGGATCCTTAACCTGCTGTACCACAACAGAACTCCCATAGTGATTTTTGACGTTACCACTGTCACTGTTCTGTGGCATCATGAATCATGCCCATACACGACAGAAAATTATAATAATCTCTGAACTATCCATCTCCCTTTTATCAGTTTAGTGTCTTTTCATCACTCATTTTTCCAGAGTAATTGCTCTAAACCTGAGAAACTCTGATCATATCATTCAGTAGAACAGCATCAAGACTGCACACAGCTTAGCCCTTAGGGTCATTTACAGACACCTGCCTAACTTCCCAGTTTCTCTTCTTTCCCTCTCCTTGGGCCTCCCTATTCCCCAAAACACAACAATACTGAAATTAGGCCTACAGTGGCCTCCAAAGTATTCAAGTGAAAGAAAGAGTCATATGTTTCTTACTTTAAATTAAAAGCTAGAAATGATTAAGCTTAGTGAGGAAGGCATGTTGAAAGTCGAGACAGGCTGAAAGTTAGGCCTCTTGTGTGGAACAGTTAGCCATTGTGAATGCAAAGGGAAAGTTCATGAAGGAAATTAAAAGTGCTACTCCAGTGAACACAAAATAATAAGAAAGCAAAAGAGTCTTACTGCTGATATGAAGCAAGTTTTTGTGGTCTGGATAGAGGACCAAATTAGTCACAACATTCCTTTAAGCCAAAACCTAATCCAGAGCAAGGCTCCAAGTCTCTTCAAGTTTTTGAAGGCTCAGAGAGGTAAGGAAGCTGCAGAAGAAAAATCTGAAACTTGTTGGTTCATGGGATCATGAAATTCAAGAAGTCATCCTCATGATGTAAAAGGGCACAACAAAGCAGCAAGTGCAGAGGTAGAAGCTGCAGCGAGTTATCCAGAAGATCTACTAAGATCATTGATGAAGGGGGCTGCAATAAATGACAGATTATTAATGTGCATGAAACAGGCTTCTTTTGGAAGAAGATGCCATCTAGGACTATCTTAGTTAGAGAGGAGAAGTCAATGTCTGGCTTCAAAGCATCAAAAGACAGGCGGACTCTCTTGTTAGGGGCTAGTGAAGCTGGTGACTTTCAGTTGATGCCAATGCTCATTAACTGTTCTGAAAATCCTAGGGCCCCTAAGGATTGTGCTACATCTACTCTGCTTGTGCTTGATAAATGGAACAACAAAACCTGGATAACAGCACATCTGTTTACAATATGGTTTAAGGAATATTTTAAGCCCACTGTTGAAATCTCAAAAAAAAAAAAAAGGATTCCTTTCAAAATATCACTGCTCACTGACAGTGCACTTAGCTAACCAACAGCTCTGAGGATAGATGGGACAAGATGAATGTTGTTTTTGTGCCATCTAACATATCCATTCTGCAGCCCATGGATCAAGGAGTAATTTTGACTTTCAAGTCTTATTATTTAAGAAATATATTTAATTTTTCCTTGTGAACCATAGAAAATTGATATCTCATTTTAAAAATCTTGCTGAAAGATAAATAATGCCTAAAGATCTAATGTATAACATGGTGACTATAGTTGATAACACCATATTGTATAATCGAAATTTGCTAAGAGAGTGGAACTTAAATGTTCCCACCAAAAAAAAAAGTACTTATGTGGACTGATAGTTAGTCAATTAACTCAATGAGGGAGAATCTCCTTTCACAATGTATATGTATATCGAATCATCACATTGTATACTTTCAATATCTCACAATTTTATTTGTCCATTATACCTCAATAAAGCTGGAAGGAAAACCCTTTGAAATTTGAGAACACACCATGTCAATAAAAAGTTTAAGTATCCACTGGTCTGAGACCTGCCAGGGCAACCCTTCCAAAATAAAGAAGGGAGTTCTTGCAGACATGGGGTTAAGGTTCCAGTGTTGTCACTGCAGTGGCTGGGGTTCATTCCCTGGCCCAGGAACTCCCATATGCCCTCGCCGCCGCAGACAAAAAAGCCCCCCAAAACCAAAAAATAAACAACCAAAAAACCCCAAATAAAGGATGAATTACTGCATCTTGCATATCCTTCCATGAAGAAAGAAGGCCAACAATCCCTGGTTCTAGTCATGGGTACTTTCCTATCTGTCACAACATATCTGCAACCTATTATCAGTGGGTAATCTGCATATTTCTGGAAGCCACTGCTACTCAGCAATGGCTAGCACTAATTTACCTATAAACAGAAGAGACTGGAAACCACTTAACCCAAATGCATCCCTAACTCACTTCCCCTTGCCAGTCCCAAAAGGCCTGTGTAGACCTACATCACCCAATATAAGAGCCAAGGTAGAGTGTAGATTAAACAGAAAAAATCTTGCTCATATTTTTATTTAGATCCCATTAAATGCACAGGTAAACTTAAGGAAACTGGTACATTTGTGAACAAAATCAATTAAATTAGTTTTCTACCTACAGCATATTGCAAAGTGAACTCTGTATGGACGAAGGGTATTAACATGAAGAATATGACTACAAAAATTCATGTGCAAGAGTAAAGGCACAAGAATCATCACAGCCATTCTGAAAAAGAATTTTGGAGTTAGTCAAGTTTCACTAAAAGTCTTTTGAAATTTTTGACAAGCATTATAGTGAATTTAGAGAGTAATTAAGGAAGAATTAAATTGTGGGGACATCTAGAACCCTACTTCTTTGAAATCATCTAGCAACATTACAACCCTAAGGGATTTTCTCTTTGCTTGTTGATATTATAGCTCAAAAAACAGACGGGAACCTTTAGCTGTTTTAAGCATTTTATTAAAACCCAGCTTATTTTGAGTTTTTTTCTGTTTTTTGTTCTTTAATGGCCACGCCTGCAGCATATATAGCTTCCTAGGCTAGGGGTTGAATCATATCGACCTGTAGCTGCTAGCCTACACCACAGCCACAGCAGTCCAGGATCCGACCTGCATCTGTGACCTACACCACAGCTCATAGCAACACCAGATCCCCGACTCACTGAGTGAAGCCAGGGGTCAAACCTGCAACCTCATGGATACTAGTCAGGTTCATTTCTGCTGAGCCACGACAGGAACTTCCTCCCATGGCCTTTAGGATGAATACCAGTTGCTACTGTATGGACAAGTAGGAGAAGAAGGGTTTTAGATGTCAAAGTTCAGAACATTACAGAGCTTAGAATAAATATAAAATAGTCAATTTTATGGTCAATTTTACTATTCTCTTCTTTCCAAACTCATGAAAACATACCAAGCTAGCAATTTATGAAAATTTCCCTGCATATACATTCTGGTTTACTAGCTAAAATCTTATACTTTCTTTTAAGGCTTGCTAATGAGTCCATAAATATTATTCTAGAGTCATTAGTAAATATATCACACTCAAAACTAATATCAACAAAAAGCCACGTAAATCTGTAGTGGAAATCACAAAGATTTATAAATGGAAGGATTATATGTAATAAAAGATAATTTTAAGATAAATTGCAAAAGCATGCTAATAAAAACAGTTGATTTATACATGTTCAATTTTATATTAAGATCTTTGGAAGCAGACATATTTTTACATTATAGAAAAGATCTCTTCATTATTATATTTGTTAAAATTTCTCCATGAGTCAAGTTTATAAGACTGATGTGAATTTTGAAGTATAACATTTTGAACAATTCTAAAAGATTTTGACATTCTAGAGGATTAATGATAGGTTAATTATGTGAAAACATGCCTGAATTTTTAGTTTCCTGTATTGCTTAAACCACGAATCTGCAATCTTCATTTAACTATTAAAAGACCCACTGAGATTATTTTTAATAATCTCACATTTCAGTATGCAAAAGGTAAATGAAAACTTTATGTACTATTTTAGCAACTTTTCTGTCTGAAATTATTTCAAAAGAAAAATCTAAAAATAAGAAAGATAACCAGTGTTTACTTTGCATATATTTTGAACCACTAAAATACATTGTTTAATGAGGTAATTATATTTACTTGAAAATTTATCAGTGATTTTCCTTTTAACTAGGCAATTTAACATACTTTCTATTGATAAATTAAAGATGATTTAGTCTCTCTCTTCTCCTACCCTCCAACATACCTGCACCAGAACATATAGATTTTTCAAAAATAAACTGAGTATACAAATGGTATAACCATACAGATGGCCCCCAAACACAAGAAAAGATGCACAGCATTGCTAATTATTAGAGAAATACAATCAAAACTACTTATACCAGCCAGAATGGTCATCATCAAAAAATCTACAAACAATAAATGCTGGAGAGGGTGTGAAGAAAAGGGAACTGTCTTAATGCTCCTGGTGGTACAACCACTATTGAAAACAGTATGGATAGTCCTCAAAAAACTAAAAATAGAACTACCATAGGGTTCAGCAACCCAACTTCTGGGCATCTATCTGGGAAAAAAACATTAATTTGAAAAGATATATGCAGCCCAGTGTTCACTGCAGCACTATTTACAACAGCCAAGACATGGAAGCAACCTAAATGTCAATCAACAGAAGAATGGATAAAGAAAGTGTGGTACATATATACAATGGAATAGTACTCAGCCGTAAAAAGAATGAAATAATGCCATTTGCATCAACACGGATGAACCTATGAATTATCATACTAAGTGAAGTTAGACAGTGAAAGACAAACATCAGACCATATCACTTATATGTGGAATCTAAAGAAAAAAAAAAAAGGATACAAATGAATTTAATTGCAGAACAGACTGACTCACAGACTTTGAAAAACTTAGGGTTTCCAAAGGGGACAGGGGTGGGGAGAGGAGGGATGAACTAAAGGCTTGGGATTGGCATATGCACACTGGAGTATATGGAATGACTGGCCAAAGGGGACCTGCTATACCACACAAAGAACTCTACCCAATATTCAGTGATAATCTATGTGGGAAAAGAATCTGAAAGAGAATGGATGTGTGTACAAGTTAAACTGAATCACTTTCTCATACATCAAAAACTACTTCAGTAAAACTTTAAAAAGTTAAAAAAAAAAAGGTCCAACCACTTTGAGTTGTTTGGCAGTTCTTTTCAAGTAAAACATTCATCTACCTGATGATTAGAAGGTACATTTCTAGATATTTATCCAAAAAAGTAGAAACATATGCCTACAAAAAGACTTGTATAAAAATGTTCATAGCAGCTTTATTCACGATAGCGCCAAACTGGAAACAAACTAAATGTCCACTGACAGGTGGATGAATAAACAAAATGTGGCATATTCATGCCCAGCAACAGTAAGAAATGAACTACTGAAACAACATATAATGGCTCAAAACATACAATGTTGAGTCAAAGAAGCTAGATACAAAAAGGTACATACTGTACAATTCCATTTATTTTCAGTCCATCAAGGACAAAACTAAGCTACGGTGACATAAATCACAAAGTATCTTCCCCTTCATGGATGGAGGTTGAGACTGACCAAAGGGATATAAGGAAACTCTCTAGAGGATTGAATTGTCCTGTATCTTATTTCAATATATGCAATCATTACACATGCAAAGTATTACATTTAAATCATACTTCAACTGAAATGAAAATTAAATTTTCATTAAAAAGATACATTAAACAAAAAGAGTGGCTTTCCCTTCATGGCTCAGAGGTTAACGAACCCAACTAGGATCCATGAGGATGCGGGTTTGATCTCTGGCCTCCCTCAGTGGATACAGCATAGCCATGAGCTGTGGTGTAAGTTGCAGTAGCTGCTCAGATCCTGTGTGGTGTGGCACAGGCCAGCAGCTGTAGCTTCGATTCGACCCCTAGCCTGGGAATTTCCATTTGCCATGGGTGCAGCCATAAAAAGCAAAAAAACCAAAACCAAAACCAAAAAAAAAAAAAAAAAAAAAGAAAAAGGTACAAAACTTTAAAGAGTTTTAACATTTCTGTTTTCAGGATGCTTACCTGTCTAAGAGCTGATCATGTTTTTCTAGAGCATCCTTTTCAGCCATCACTGCTCGGTCCTTTTCAGCCAAAGCATTATCCCTTGCTTCTCGGAGGCTCCTAAAATTTAAACACACATTTCAGTTATTCCAAATACACAAGTATCTGCCTTTTAAAGACTCTTAAATGGGCTTGTTTGGAGTTGGACTAACTTCTAGTCTCAGGGATATCCCAGAGGTTTGTGACCCACAGTGTAGACTAAATGAATGTGCCTGGCTTGATGCGTCTCTCCAGCAGCACAGAGCAGTGTAGGTACAAACATGGTCTAATCTTTAAATAGCATGCTACCTTTCTCCAGAATTGTTTCCACACAGTTCAAAGGTAGGCTAAACAGTGTTTATATATAGCAACTCAATTAATCCTTAACATAATCTAAAGAGGCAGGTATAATGATCAACATATTATCCATAAGAAAGCTGAGGTTTGAGAGGTTAACGAATGCAATATAAAATATTATAGAGATACAACACAGAGATCACAAGAATCCACAGAGAAATGAAGGTAGATAAGCACACAAGAACAGCTGAACTGCTGGACCTTGGGTCCCACTTGAGTCTCCACTAAAGGGGAGAGAGGGGAACATGGGACTGAGGTTAGGAGAAAGTAAGCGAGGACAAAAGACTTGAAGTCCTGATGAGATGACTAACAGATTAGGTGGAAGTAGCTGTAGAGGAAAGATGGCAAACCAGAGATGCTGTCAGAGGGCAGTGATTCTAAAGCAGAATAATGCTTTTGCCTAGAAGTTCAGTTCCTAAGATCCAGGGTGCGACCAATGGAGCAGCTGTGTGAAGTGGAGCTGAGATGAAGGTCAGCATGCACACAGCACTCAAAGAAGTATGCGGCCAGAGTATCAGTCATCACTTAACAGTGCTGATGATAGCAGGAACGGAAATGGACAGAAAGATATATACATTTAGTTACTTTGCAGGGGAATGTCCAAAAGGTGGAAGGTAGCAACAGTGAGTGATTAGAAATGATAGAGCCAGATAGGGGCCTTCAAAGATCACATCTTGTTTGTTTTTTTAAAATCAAAGTGGAAGTTTGGATCAGAAAAATACCAACAGTCAGCTTCTTTCAAAGAGTCACTTAATTTTTTAAAAATCCTCTAACAGAGGATTTTAAATAAAATTGGAGTGTAACATAAATGATTGTGCTCACTTAATCCCTACAAATCCTCGAAGCTATGTTTTTCTAACATACTTTCCAGCTGAGTAAACTCAAGTTTAGACAACTCAAGTCCCTAGGCCCCAGTCACACAGCCTATGTGTTAAAGCCATAATTTGAGCCCAGTTATGTCTTACTCCAAAGGAGTGTTTTTTACATCATATCACCTGTCTCCTATAAAGAACTGGGCTGGATATTAGAATTTGGTTTTTATTATTGATGGAGAATGTCAGTAGGGAGTCATGGAAACCCACACGGTTTGAATAAATCAATCTAATAACTAGTAGACATAAATTCTTAGTAGTTATATTTGCTGTGCCAGTATTTGATGATATCTTTTGCATGGTGATGCTAACAACAAATTTAAAATTTAAAACATGTCAATCAACAGAGATTCATCAGTAAAATATCTTATAAGCAAGAAATAAAATAGCAATAAAAAAACTAAAGTATAGTTAACTTTTATCAAAAAGAAAATAAGTTTTGTATACTATTATCTAAGTGGAGGTATATTTTAAAGTAGGTATCACAGAACAGTATCATTATTTTATTATACCACCCTGATTGCAAAGAGCTTCAAAAAATATTCCACCATTAACAAATTAACTGAAACATGAGATTTTAATTTTATAGGCAGAATGAAATTCTCAGAGTATATTAAACATTTATACATTTTTCCACCCTAGATGATCTACATATTTTAGTAGGAAATCATCCAGAATTGATTGCAATTTTCCTTTCTCAGATACTATAGCCTTTTTATTCTGTAAGTTATTTCAGTAGCAAAATTCCAAGTAGATACATTTACAGTACTAATTAATCATGAATGATTAGTTGGCAGATGAAAAAAGCTTCAGTCCCTACTACATTTCCTTTATGCAACAATGGGCATTATAAATAAAAGCAAAAATGGTAATTAGACTTATCATTGTGAAATGTACAGAAAGAGGGACTCATTATGTTGTGTAACAGGATCTAATAATATTGTAGGTCATTATACTTCAAAAACAAACTCAGAAAAAAAAGATTGAAAAGGCAGGGGGTGGGGTATGGGGGAAATGGAGGAAGATGGTCAAAAGGTACAAAATTCCAGTGACAAGGTAAATAAAATAGTAGGCCTGTATAATGTACAACATGATAAATACAATTAATACTGCTGTGCATTACACATGAACGTTGTTAAGAGAGTATACCCTAAGAGTTCTCATCAAAAAGAAAACAAAATTTTTCTCTTTCTTTAATTTTGTATCTATGTGAGAATGATAGACGTTCACTAAACTTTTTGTAGACATCATTTAATGATGTATTTAAGTCAAATCTTTACGCTCTACACCTTAAACCTATAGAAATTACTATAAAATACTATACAAGTACTGTGTGTCAATTATATCTCAACATAAGAAAGAAAGAAAGAAAGAAAGAAAGAAAGAAAGAAAGAAAGAAAGAAAGAAGGAAGGAAGGAAGGAAGGAAGGAAGGAAGGAAGGAAGGAAGGAAGGAAGGAAAGAAAGAAAGAAAGAAAGGAAGGAAGGAAGGAAGGAAGGAGAGAGAGGGAGGGAAAGGAAAGGAGGGAGAAAGAAGGAAAGAAGAAAGGAAGGAAAAACAAGTCACAGGGGATAAAATAAAACTCAGAATAAGCTAAAATTAAGGCTTCTGAGATGAGATATGATTAGAGGGCACGGATGCCTTCACCAGGCCACAATCTCTATCATCCAGCTAACTAGAATTAGTGCTCCATTAAGGCATAAACAAAAATTCTATAACCACAAAGACAGGGAGCTGACTACAGGGAATTCCCTTCGTGGCTCAGTGGTTAACAAACCCGACTAGGATCCATGAGGTTTCGGGTTTGATCCCCGGCCTCCCTCAGTTGGTTAAGGATCCAGCGTTGCTGTGAGCTGTGGTGCAGGTCGCAGATGTGGCTAGGATCTGGCATTGCTGTGGCTATGGTGTAGGATGGCAGCTGTAGCTTCGATTCGACCCCTGGCCTGGGAACTTCCATATGCCATGGGTATGGTCCTAAAAAAAAAGCAGTAAAAAACAAAACAAAACAAAACAAAAAATAAAGGGAGCTTATTATTTCTTTTTCCTTTTCAGGGCTGCCCCTGCAGCATATGGAGGTTCTCAGGCTAGGGGTCAAATTGGAACTTCAGCTGCTGGCCTATGCCACAGCCACAGCAACTCGGGATCCGAGCTGCATCTGTGACCGACACCACAGCTCCTGGCAATGTTGGATCTTTTAACTCATTAGGCAAGGCCAGGGATTGAACCCACATCCTCATGGATAGCAGTTGGGTCCTTAACCCACTGAGCCACAATGGGAACTCCGGGAGTTGATTATTTTAACTAGAGTGAATGAAAGGAAGACATGTAAGTTGGACCTTAAAGGATAAATTAAACAAAGGTAATTCAAATAGAGAAAACCGAAATGACTGGGAAGCTAGAGGCTTCTACCAATAAGTCCTCTCATAAGTGTTTGCTGGTAAGATTTCTGTGTAAATCGTTCTTATCAGAAACCAGGCCTTTCATATCCTGCCACAAACTACATACTTTAACAAGAAGTAGTATAATTCCTTTTAAGACAGAGATACCTCCTTTAATATTAGGAATTGATTTTTAATGTTTCAAATTAAGTCTGAGAGATAAAATGAATTATTCTTCCACTGACAATAATAGTAAGAGCAAATGGGCTGCTCACCCAGGCTACAAGCTTTTCTAGGCACTGTACATATAATCTCATTTAATCTTTACAACAATCCAACAAAGCATAGGTGTTATCACTACCTCCAGTTCACAAAGGAGAAGGCTGAAACACAGAGAAGTATTTTGCCTATGATGGTCACTTACTATGACAAGTATGTTAGAACCCAAATGTGAACCAAAAGCGTATGGTGCCAAGTCCACGCTCTTCATCACACTAAGCGGCCTTTCTTAAGAGTCTCCTTGTCTCACAGAACTCTTCCCCTTAGGAAATTCTGTCATTCTGAGACTTATAGGACTATTTCCTAACTGAAATAGATGTTAAATCAAAAATAAGCTTTGGAAAAGTCGTGAATATATTATACCCTGCTCTTTCAAACTCAGACTGATTTGATGAAACACCAGATGGACTGATTCCTGCCACAGATAAAGCCATAACTGCCACATAGCTAATAAACTATCCATTTTTAAATGTTAAATGCATTAGAAAATGCAACAGAAACACAATTACAGAATAGCAGGAATTCAAATGTTCTCCAAAAGACAAACTTGAAAAATTGACAGCATGTACAAGCTAAAGGAGCTACAGGCTTAAAGCCCAAATTGAGTATAGAAATGTAATCATAATAACAGAGGAAGATTTTTGGAGTTGGCCAACATTATAACAAATGTTCTAAAATACAAATCTTCGTCTATGGCCATACCATCCTCAACGCTCCCGATCTTGTCTAAAATATAAAACTTCAAATGTCTCAACCTTAGAAATGCTTTTTAGAAAGCTAACATTTGATTCCCAAACTGTTTTACACAATTCTATCATATTGTTCCCTACAATATGAAAGTCCATTCCCTCATAAACACACATTTCTATCTCCCTATCCATCCCATATTTGTGTATAGGTGAACTGAGAGGAAAGATGACAGAAAAGGGAAAAGAAACCTTATCAATCCTACTTAAAATGCAAAAGAAAAGTGAGTATATTACTAGTATCCAAATAATGTATTTTTCAAATTAGATGCTTTTTAGAGTAAAAGAGGGTGTCATTAATAATTATGCCAGAGGAGTTCCCGTCGTGGCGCAGTGGTTAACGAATCCGACTAGGAACCATGAGGTTGCGGGTTCGGTCCCTGCCCTTGCTCAGTGGGTTAACGATCCGGCGTTGCCGTGAGCTGTGGTGTAGGTTGTAGACGCGGCTCAGATCACGCTTTGCTGTGGCTCTGGCGTAGGCTGGTGGCTACAGCTCCGATTGGACCCCTAGCCTGGGAACCTCCATATGCCGCAGGAGCGGCCCAAGAAATAGCAACAACAACAACAAAAGACAAAAGACAAAAAAAAAAAAAAAAAAAAAAAAAAATTATGCCAGAGAAACAGGTATAAACCAGGATTTGTGGAAAAACACACCTGGGAGATATCATCACTTAAACTGTAACATTCCAACAAGAAGCTTAGAGTTAAATTCCAAATAAAAGGATTTTAATATTAAATAAAAGATATATTTCATAAGCAATCTAGTGTATTTGTGCAGAGATAACTTCATACACGTAAGTTTGTCCAAAAGGACCTTACATCTGAAACCTAAAAACCTCAGTACAAAACATACAATAGCATCAGATTTCTCTACATGAAGGAATCTATCTTCTTACTTATTAGAAGATCAAATTCATAGTACTAACAAGCCAAATCAAAATTTGTCTTTGAAAAGTGGTAAAGAAAATGCGAGAAAAAGAAAAATTTCAGTAACCTTTGAAACTCTTAACAGGAACAAATCAGAAAATTGCAATGTTAAGAGCATGCGTTAGACTGAATAAACATCACTAATGCCCCAGAACCTGAAATAAATTTACCAAGGATAAAGACTGAAAAACAAACAAACAAACAAACAAAAACCCAAAAAAATGATGGTTGTCAGAAGAGCTCAGCAAGTACAATTATTCTCCTTCTTTTGTCTTCATGTAAAAATATTTTTGGTTAATAAAAGTGAACATATTTTTTCTAGCTGGAACAAAAAGGGACTGGAACAGGCTGTTTATATGACAAGCTTACTTATAGGAAAAGCATTTGAATTAAGCTCTTCTACCTTCAGACTCTTCTCCCTGAACAAAACATAAAACTGCCCATCTGTATTTGTTTTTAAGATGACATGAAACCGGAGTTTCCGTCATGGCACAGTGGTTAACGAATCCAACTAGCAACCATGAGGTTGCGGGTTCGATCTCTGGCCTTGCTCAGTGGGTTAAGGATCTGGCATTGCTGTGGCTGTGGCATAGGCCGGTGGCTACAGCTCTGATTAGATCCCTAGCCTGGGAACCTCCACATGTTGCGGGAGCGGCCCTAGAAAAGGCAAAAAAGACAAAAAAAAAAAAAAAAAAAAAAGATGACATGAAACAGAAGGATGCCAAGTGGATTATTTGCAATTATATAATCAATGACTGATCATTTTTCCCTTAATTAACATAGATAGTTGAAAAGTGAATGAACAGGACCTGAAGAGCAGAGCAAAGTAGAAATTTTATGTAACACAATTTCTTGGGAGGAAGTCTATTTTAAGAGTTGAAACTTCTTGAGATCACTGTTGACTGAACACGCTAAACCTTCCTATCCTTTTGAGTTGGTGCCCAAGCAGATATTTTTCATTTCATAGACATGAAAACTTCAGCCAAAAATAAATGATTTTTTTTAATTATGAAAATTTGGAAGAATCAGAATGTAAAACACTTGTTTAAAATACATTAATGTACTGAGGTTTAAAAAGCAGCTCGTGGAATAAAATGTAATAAAATGAAACCAGGTGACTCTGGTGGATGGTTAACTGAGTTAACACAAATGTCAGTAAGCATGCTTGGTCTTGATCAAATCCATCTCATTATAAATCTTTGTGTAGGTTTTCATGTAAACAAATAGTCTAATTCCTCAAGAGTAACACCAGTTCATTCTTTCATTCAACAAACATTTATTGAGTGCTTACTATAGAGTAGACATTGGTACATAGGAGTCTATGTTCAGTCTATGTTGTTCAGTCATGTACACTGAACAGCAGAGGAAAATCTCTACTCACATGGAGATTACATTCTAGTAAGAAAGAAACCAAATGTGTGTCATAGGTCCTGAGTGTTTTGGAGAAAATGCGTAGCAGGTGTGGGAGGAGTGGGGGCTTTCACAATTTTAAGCGGAGTGGTCAGAAAAGTTATGAGAGAGCATAACTTTTGTTATGAGAGCAGGTGACATTTGAAGATAGGGAGAAAGTGATGAGATAGGGCTCTAGAGCATCCAGAAGTGCTGGGTTAAGTGGTGGGAACTATAAATACAAAGGACCTGAGGTGGAGACGTGCCTAACAGGTAAGGGAGGCAGTGTGATTAGGCAAGCGATTAGAAGAGAGCAGTAAAATGAGGGTGGGGACAACTGGGCCCAGATCACAGAAGCACAGCCGTTTTAATCATTTAAACTTTGAGTGAGATGGGCTGCCTTTTTATCTGAGCAGAGGAGTGATCCAACTTGACTTGCTGTTTAACAGGAACCCAGAAGGAAGCTGGGGGCCACTTAAAAGGCTTTTACAGTAATTAAGGCAAGAGATTATGATAGCTTGGACTAACGTAGTATCTGTGAGATGATAAAAAATCATACATTTTGAAGACACAACCAAAAGGATCTGCTAATGAATAAAATGACCTCAGGGTTTTTGGTCTGAGCAAGAAGAAGGCTAGAGTTGTCTTTAACTGCACTGGGTCAGACTGAAGGCGGAGCAAGTTTGAGGGACAGAAGTTTGCTTCTGGGCATGTTCAACTTAAGATGCTTATTCGATAACCAAGTGGAAATGCAATGGAGGCAGCTGCAAAAGATGGCAAGGAGATGTGGAGGACCAGTAAAGAGAGAGAGGAGGTACAGACCGTGAGGAGGGGGAACAGTCAAAGTGTAGGACGCTGGAAGGCAATTAAAGAATGTGTTTCTAGGAGTATGTAGCGAGCACCTGTATGAAAAACTGCTGCGATGGAGTTGATGGAGTTCCCATCATGGCTCGGTGGTCAGTGAATCTGATTAGGTTGCAGGTTTGATCCCTGGCCTTGCTGAGTGGGTTAAGGATCTGGCGTTGTCATGAGCTGTGGTGTAGGCCGCAGATGTGGTGGCTTGGATCCCACATTGCTGTGGCTGTGGCATAGGCCGGCAGCTACAGCTCCGACTGGACCCCTAGCCTGGGAATCTCCATATGCTGCGGGTGAGGCCATAGAAAAAAGACAAAAAAAAAAAAAAGACAAAAACTGCTGCGGTCATGTAAGATGAGAACTGAGAACCTGACCACTAGGCTTTTGGCAACATGAAGGTCTTTAGGGGCCTTTGATAAGAACAGCTTTGTGGGACTGGTATGGGGGGAAAGCTTGGTAGTGGATTTTCAAAAACGGGGCTACAGAATAAGTATATCAACTCTCTGCAAGACTCTGGCCACAAAGAGGAACGAAGAAATGGGGCAGTGGCCGGAGGGGGAAGTGGAGATAAAAGAGACTTTCTAAAGATGAGGAAAATAATATGTTTCTACATGGTAGACAGGGGCAAACTGCCATTTAGGAGACAAAGGGGAGACCTGCTGGAGTGTGTCCTTGAGCAGCAGAGAGGGGATGGGCTCTGGTTACAAGTGGAGAGCCTGGGCCCCGGGAGAGCAGTGTCAGAGAGGGAGGCCCTGTCAAAAAATTACACCATTTTCTAGAAAAATGAACCCCTCTTTCCTAATTTTCAAAATTTCAAGTGCTTTTATAAGTTCTAATGATCCACACTCAGCCCTGAAGCGTGAAGTAGGGTTTGTAAACTCTCTTAAAAGACTGAGTTTCTTGAGAAATTAGGGAAGCAATCCCATTTACCATCGTATCAGAAAGAATAAAATACTTAGGAATAAATAACCTACCTAAAGAGACAAAAGACCTGTACTCTGAAAACTATAAGACACTGATGAAAGAAATCAAAGATGACACAAACAGATGGAAAGACATACCATGATCTTGGATTGGAAGGGTCAATATCATCCAAATGACTATACTACCCAAGGAGATCTACAGATTCAATGCAATCCCTAGCAAATTACCAAGGACATTTTTCACAGAACTCGAACAAAATATTTTAAAGTTTGTTTGGAAGCACAAAAGACCCAGAATAGCCAAAGACATCCTGAAAAAGAAAAATGGAGCTGGAGGAATCAGGATCCCAGACTTCAGACAATACTACAAAGCAACAGTCATCAAAACCGTATGGTACTGGCACAAAGACAGATATATAGATCAGTGGAAAGGGATAGAAAGCCCAGAATTAAACCCACACACCTACAGTCAACTAACCTATGACAAAGGAGGCAAAAATATAAATGGAGAAAAGACAGCCTGTTCATTAAGTGGTGCTGGAAAAACTGGCCACATGTAAAAGAATGAAATTAGAACACTTCTTAACACCATACACAAAAATAAACTCCAAATGGATTAAAGACCTAGATATAAGACCAGACACCATAAAACTCTTAGAGGAAAACACAGGCCAAACACTCGCTGACATAAACGACAGCAACACCTTCTCAGATCCACCTCTTAGAGTAATGACAATAAAAACAAAAATAAGCAAATGGGACTTAAACTTAAAAGTTTCTGCACAGCAAAGGAAACCCTAAACAAAACAAAAAGATAACCCACAGAATGGAAGAAAATTTTTGCAAATGAATCGACTGACAAGGGATTAATCTCCAAAATTTATAAACACCTCCTATAACTCAATACCAAAAAAACAAACAATTCCATCAAAAAATCGGCATAAAATCTAAACAGACAATTCACCAAAGACATACGGATGGCCAAAATACACATGAAAAGATATTCAACATCACTATTCATTAGAGAAATGCAAATCAAAACCACAATGAGGTACCACCTTACACCAGCCAGAATGGCCATCATCAAAAGTCTACAAACAATAAGTGCTGAAGAGGTTGTGGAGAAAAAGGAACCCTATTACACTGTTGGTGGGAATGTAAATTGGTGGAACCACTGTGGAAAACAGTATGGAGATTCCTCAGAAAATTAAAAATAGAAGTCCCACTTGATCCAGGAATCTCACTCCTGGGCATCTATCCAGAGAAAACCATGACTCAAAAAGACACATGTACTCCAATGCTCATGCAATACTATATGCAATAGCCAAGACATGGAAACAACCTAAATGTCCATCTACAGACGAGTGGATCAATATACGCAATGGAATATTACTCAGCCATTAAAAGGAAAGAAAGAACAGCATTTGCAGCAACATGGATGGACCTAGAAATTACCATGCCAAGTGAAGTCAGCCATACAATGAGACACCAACATCAAATGCTATCACTTACATACGGAATCTAAAAAAAGGGCACAATGAATTTCCTTCCAGAATATATACTGCCTCACAGACTTTGAAAAACACAGTTTCCAAATGAGACAAGTTGGGAGGTAGGGGAATGCACTGAGGGTTTGGGATGGAAATGCTGTAAAATTTGTTTGTGATGATCATTGTATACCTATAAATGTAATAAAATTCATTAGGTAATAAAAAAAAAATCAAAAAAAGACCGAGTTTCTTTTCTAAATAAATTACCTCCAAAATGAGAGTTTCAATAAGAAGTCTTTTGTCAGTTTTCATAGCCTCCCTCAACCAGGAAGATGGAAGTCTGCATTACACGGTAGAGTCAGGCATTTCTAACTTCACCAGTTAAAAAGGCTGAAATCATTGACAAATCACAAGTGATCACTATCTCAGTTTCCACATTTGTAACATGCAGGTACTAATGCCTACAACCTCATAAGATGTCCCACTTAATTCTCTCTACAATGTATGTGATACATCTGTTTATGTATACTCAATAAATAGTAGCTATGGTTAGTATGTTATCTAAATATGAAAATCTTGGGGAGAGGTGAGATAGGGTATGGGATGAAAAGACATACTATTATGTATAAAATAAGTAAGCAACACAGACATATTGTACAGCACAGAGAATTATAGCCATTATTTTGTAATAACTTAAATGGACTATAATCTATAAATGTATTAAATCCCTATGCTGTGAAACTAATATAATATTATAAATCAATTATATTTCTTTTTTTTAATTTTAATTTTTATTTTTTTACAGAATAAAATACATACATTTACACACAATTACATTCACGCAGATTATTATAACATGGATCTTAAGAAACAGATTAAGTGACTCCCACTGGAGAAGTGGAATGGAAAATATGCTGAGACAAATAGGAAATTTATTCTATACTTTATCCCAATTTTATGGCTTTCATCTTTACTACTTAGTTTTATCTATTACATTTCAATTTTTCTTTAAATATTAGCATTATATTAAATTGTTATATTAAGCAACTAAAATTTATAAAGAAGAAAGCCTTATATACCATTAAATATTTTATATAGCATAGTAAAAAGAATAACAACTGGTAAGCATAACAAAAATAATACACCCTCTGAAAATAAGTAAAATATAAAATGCATAAATTGGTTAAAAAACAGTGTAACTATATAAATATGTCCTCACAATTTGTTCCATCTCATTGATTCTTCAGTAAAGGCATTACACCATTCTAGGTGATGTGATAAACAAGACATTATAGACTTTACATTGTACCATGGAGAGAAATGGTTATTAATAATACAGTTGTAGGACTGTATTTTAATAATCCACCATGAAGGGGGTCATTTGACATCATTCTTGGAATGCTGAAGTCTTCTTAGATCTGATTCTGATTTCCTCTCCATCAAAGAACTTATGATAATTATAATTAAATAATGCCACTGTACAATTAAGTAAATCAATTATATTTCAATAAAAATTTTCTTAATATGAAAATCTACATTTAAAATATGAAGATATTCATTTAGAGGATGAGAAATAATTAGAGCAATGCTTCCTAATATTTTTTATTGTATAAATAGAAAATGATAATATTTGTAAAAGTACCCTGGGAAGAACAAGGAAAACTGCTAGAGAAGCTTCAGCAGCTTAGGCTCCTTCTTGCCTCAGGACTTTTGAAGGCTGATGGGAGTTATATCCGGGGCACAGTAGAGAAAGATTTCTAGTTATAAACTATATGCTTTTATTGTTAAAAAAAAATTGAGAAAGATAAATAAATGGAAAGATGCTTTGTGCTCCCAGACTGAAAGAATTAACATTGTTAAAATGTCCTTATTACAGATTCAATGCAGTCCTTATCAAAATCCCAAGGATATTTTTCACAGAAATAGAATAAAAATTTCTAAAATTTATAAAGAACAACAAAAGGCTCCAAATAGCCAAAGCAATCCTAAGAAAAAGGAACAAAGCTGCAGACATATACTCCCCGCTTTCGAACTATCTTACAAAGCCACAGTGATCAAAACAGCATGATACTAGCAGCAAAACAGATACTTGTATTAATGGAACAGAAGAGAGAGCCCAGAAATAAACCCACACATACGGAAAATTAATTTATGACAGAGGAGCAAGAACATACAGTGGAAAAAGAATAGTATCTTTAACAAATGGTGTTGGGAAAACTGAACAGCCACAGGCAAAAAAAAAAAAGGAAACTAGACCTCAATCTCACACCATACACAAAATTTACTCAAAATGGACTGAAGACATGAATATAAGACCTGAAACCATGAAGCTCTTAGAGGAAAACATAGGCACTATGCTCTTTGACGACAGTCTTAGCAATATTTTTTCAGCTATGTCTTCTCAGGCAAGTGAAACAAAGGCAAAAGTAAACAAATGGATCGTATCAAACTAAAAAGGTTCTGCACAGCCAAGGAAACCATCTATAACACAACAATGACCCTACTGAATGAGAAAAGATGTTTTTTAAATGATACATACAATAAGAGGTTAATGTACAAAATATAGAAGGAACTCAAACAACTCAACAACAAAAAACCTGATTAAAGAAATGGGCAGAGGAGCCTAAGAGAGGTTTTTCTAAGTAAGACATACAGATGACCAACAGGCACATGAAAAGATATTCAAAATCATCAATTATTAGGAAAATATAAATCAAAACCACAAGGAACTATCACCTTATGCCTGACAGAATGGTAACTATCAAAAAGGCAAGAAATAACAAGTATTGAAGAGGATGTGGAAAAGAGAGAATCCTCATATAAAAACCGGTACAGCCACTAAGGAAGAGAGTATGGAGATTCCCCCCAAAATTAAGAACTACCATACGATCCAGCTATCCTACTTTTGTGTATATATACTTGTGTGCATATACTCCAAAAATAGGAAAAGACTAATCTGAAAAGGTTAATCTAAATGTGCGCCCTCCATGTTCATTGTGGAATTATTCACAATACCCAGGAAATGGCAACAATCTAAGTCCATCAACAGATAAACAGATAAAGAGTGTATGGTAGGAGTTCCCGTGTGGCGCAGTGGTTAACGAATCCGACTAGGAACCATGAGGTTGCGGGTTCGGTCCCTGCCCTTGCTTCGTGGGTTAAGGATCCGGCGTTGCCGTGAGCTGTGGTGTGGGTTGCAGACGCGGCTCGGATCCCGCGTTGCTGTGGCTCTGGTGTAGGCCAGTGGCTGCAGCTCCGATTGGACCCCTAGCCTGGGAACCTCCATATGCCACGGGAGCGGCCCAAAGAAATAGCAAAAAGACCAAAAAAAAAAAAAAAAAGTATGGTACACACACACACACACACACACACACACACACACACACACACACACACACACACACTGGAATAGTACTCAGCAATAAAAAAGATGAAATCTAGGCATTCTCTTGTGGTATAGTGGCTTGAGGATGGAGCACTGTCACTGCTGTGGCTCTGGCTGCTATTGTGGTATGCTACAAATCAATGTTACTTTAATTGAAAAATAAAATAATGATAAAATAAAAATGTTCTTAATGAACAATAAAGAAACAATGTGATCTTAGACAAGTACTTTGGTGCTTGGTCAGAGCTGCTATATCCATAAAACATCAGGAATTAACTTATTTTCCTTTTTCCAACTTTTCTGCAACCTTGGGTTAATGGCCATGCTTAACCATCCATCTCTCCAATAAAGTAGAAGAGCTGGAGTCATTCTTGTCCGCTTCCTGTCAATCACTAGGTCTTTTCACTTCCACTACCTAAATATTCTTTAAATTTGGCTTATTCTTGCTTTCCATTTCTCATCTTCACTTAAACTCCCCTAACCAATCTTTCTTTCTCTATGTCCTTTTCAACCGTAATTCACCTCACACTGCAACCACAGTTACAAAAGTCACTCCTTTATTATAAAGTTTCCAAAAATTCTCTGACAACAGGATTTAAGAAAATCTGACCCTACCCTTACTAACTTCCCTTACCACCCTATGAACTGTAGGTACCATGCAGGAAAATCTAAGTTTTTCTATAACCTGAACTCACCTTGCTTCATATCTGGAACACTCTATACACCATGAAATTCTTAAATATTATTATTATTTATTTTTTTGCTTTTTAGGGCCACACCCATGGCATATGGAAGTTCCCAGGCTAGGGGTCGAATCACAGCTATAGCTGCTGGCCTACACCACAGCCACAGCAATACAGGATCCAAGCCGTGTCTGCAACCTACAACACAGCTCACAGTAACACTAGATCCCCAACCCACTGAGAGGACAGAGATTGAATCCAAATCCTCATGGATCCTAGTTGTGTTTGTTAACCTCTGAGCCGCAAAGAGAACTCCTTAAATATTAATTAAGCAGTGAACATATGTGATAATCCCTACAGGGATAAAGAACATAGTTGACAATTAAAGATAGCTAACAATATGGAGCTCCCGTTGTGGCTCAGTGGGTTAGAAATCTGACTAGTATCCATGAGGATGTGCGTTTGATCTCTGGCCTTGCTCAGTGGGTTAAGGAACCAGCACTGCTGCAAGCTGCTATATAGGTCGCAGATGCATGCGGTGTAGGCTGCAGATGTGGCTCGGATCTCATGTTGCTGCAGCTGTGGAGCAGGCTGGCAGCTGCAGCTTCAATGTGAACCCTAGCCTGGGAATTTCCATATGCCGCAGGTGTGGCCCTAAAAATAAATACACATATATACATATATATAATCTAACAATGAAATTTCATTTACAATTATTTTTAAAGCCATATATCAGAATAGTCTAATTGAAAGGACAAGATAGAATATTCTTAAGTTTTTTCATAAAAGAGCTTTAAAAATTAGACAGCTATCTGGTAAGATATAAATGAAAGAATCTTGTTTAAGCACTAATGAGGACATATACCTCTTATATCATGAACCTCTGTACACTAGTTCCAATTCGCCCACTGTAATGCATTACATACACTCAAGTAACTTTAGTAAATAAACTTAGATTCAAGAGTCAGAGGTGTTTAATATCACTCTGAGATTCTATGCAAACTTTATGTCAGTAAAGTTTCTTCTTGAGTATGAAGATAAATTGTGGTCAAGATAGTTTTTATAGACATGGTGGGAAAATAAAATCACTAGAGCAATACTGTTACAATTAAAAGCATGTATGTTTTAAAAATCTTATTGGGGTATAGTTGATTTACAACACTGTATTATTTTCTAAAAGTATATTTTTTATCTCCTTTTCCATACTGCCATCCCTGTTTCAATAACTGTAGAGCAATCTCAATTTCCATATTCTATGCAGTATCAAGAGCATAATAAATATAACAAACTCATACTTCCCCCCCCCTTTTTTTTTTTACAGTTACTACTGTGAGAGTAGCTCTTTCTGTTTTCTGAGACTATTTATAATAATGAGTCTTATCTCATGTAAAGTTTTACTTTCTGGAAAAACTTTAAAAAGCAGCTGAGGAATTCCTGTTGTGGCTCAGCGGAAACGAACATCACTAATATCCATGAGGACTCGGGCTCTATGTCTGGCCTTGCTCAGTGGGTTAAGGATCCAGGGTTGCCTTGAGCCGTGGTATAGGTCACAGACATGGCTCAGATCCCACGTTGCTGTGGCTGTGGCAGAGGCCAGCAGCTACAGCTCCCATTCAACCCCTAGCCTGGGAACCTCTGTAAGTCGCAGTTAAAAAAAGCAGCTGAATTTATCTCCCCTTCATTATTTCACAGTATTACTAAAGAACAAATAAGTTAGCCACAGCTAATGGCAACACCACAGCTCATGGCAACACCAGATACTTAAACCCACTGAGCAAGGCCAGGGATCAAACCTACGTCCTCATGGATATTAGTCAGATTCGTTTCCACTGAGCCACGATGGGAACTCTCCCACTGACTTTATATAATGCTTATTTTACTTATATTGTCAACACAAGGAATGAAAGAATTTTTAGAAGTATTTCACATAGGCAAAAAGTATCTAAATAACTATTATTTATATACAGCTTTACAATTTGTGATGTAATTTTTTTTCTTTTTTTCTTTTTAGGGCTGCACCTGTGGTGTATGGAACTTCCCAGGCTACAAGTCAAGTAGGAGCTCCAGCTGTCAGTCTACACCACAGCCACAGGAACAGCAATGAAGTATCTAAGCCATGCCTGCGACCTACACCACAGCTTACAGCAATGCTGGATCCTTAACCCACTGAGAGAGGCCAGGGATCAAACTTGAGTCCTCATGGATACTAGTCATGTTTGTTACAGCTGAGCCACAACAGGAACTCCTATGATGTCCTTTTTTACATGTATTATCTTACTTAGACCTTCCAGATTACCCTGTTAAATAGTTATCAGTTCATTCCACAAAAGGGAAAATTAACTTCAGCGATATTAAGTGACATATTCACTCTCTACTAATAAGCAATAGAGCCAGAATTTAAGTTTAGACTTTTGTTTCAAATCTCTTTCATAACATACTCTCTGTTCGAGGAATAATGCTTCTAAAAGTGCAAGAGAGTTCATATATTTCAGTCATATGATACCTACTAAGCAAAAAGTTATTTAAATAATAAATTTCACTGCCAAAGTGAGTTTCACTCATTATTTCCCAAAGCTCCAAAGCAGTGTTTTAAAGAAACTATAAAGTAGAGAAAAAGCCAAAAAACCTAACTCACAAACTGAGCCAGAGCATACATACACATCATAACCTGTAAGTCGCAGACAAAGCTTAGCTCCTGAGTTGTTGTGGCTGTGGTGTAGGCCAGCAGGGGCAGCTCCAATTCAACCTCCAGCCTGGGAACTTCCATATGCTGTGGGTGTAACCCTAAAAAGCAAAAAAAAAAAAAAGAAGAAGAATTACTTTATTAAATCTCAATCCTTGAGTACATTATTTTTTTTTTCTATTCCATTACAGTCTATTATGGGATATTGAATATAATTCCCTGTGCTATACAGTAGATCCTTGTTCTTTATTTATTTTATATACAGTAGTGTGTACATGCTAATCCCAAACTTCTAATTTACCCCTCCCCACCACCTTTCCCCTTTGGTACTTATAGGTTTGTTTTCTACGTCTGTGAGTCTGTTTCTGTTTTGTAAATAAATTTATTTTATTTTATTTTTTTAGATTTCACATACAAGTGATACAGCATGCTATTTGTCTTTCTCTGCCCAAATTACTTCACTTAACCTAGAATAACCTCTAGGTTCATCCATGTTGCTATGGTATTCTCTTATTCTTTTTTTTTTTTTTTTTTTTTTGGCTTTTTAGGGCTGCACCCATGGCATATGGAAATTCCTAGGCTAGGGATCAGAGCTCTGATGGAACTGGAGCTGGAGCTGCAGCTGCCAGCCTAGCCACAGCCACAGCAATGCAGAATCCAAACTACATCTGAGACCTACACCACAGCTCACAGCAATGCCACATATGAAACCCAATAAGTGACGCCAGGGATTGAACCTGCGTCCTTGTGGATACTAGTTGGTTTCAAAACCACTGAACTACAACAGAACTCATTATTTTATTCTTTTTACAGCTGAGTAGTATTCCATTGTGGGTATGGTGTATGTATATATGTATACACACACACTCACACACACACACACCACATACTCTTTATCCATTTCTCTGCAGATGAACATTTAGGTTGCTTCCACGTCTTGGCTATTGTGGATAGTGCTGCACTGAACGCTGGGGTGTATGTATCTTTTCAAGTTAAGAGTTTTCTCCAGATGATATATATGTCCAGTCGTGGGACTGCTGGATCATATGGCAAATCTATTTTTAGTTTTTTAAGGAGTCTCCATACTGTTTTTCATAGTGGCTGCACCAACTTACATTCTATGAAGGTTCCTTTTTCTTCACACACTCTCTCTAGCACTTGTTATTTGTAGACATTTTTTTTTTTTTTTTTTTTTTTTTTTTGGCCAAACTCATGGCAGGCAGAAGTTCCCGGGGCAGGGTATTGAGCCACAGCAGTGACAACGCTGAATCCTTAACAACTAGGCTACCAGGGAACTCCCATTTGTAGACTTTTTAATGATGGCCATTCAGACTGGTGTGAGGTAATACCTCATTGTAGTTTTACTTTGCATTTCTTTAATAATTAGCAATGGTGAGCATCTTTTCAAGTGCCTATTGGCCATCTGTATGTCTTCTTGGGAGAAATGCCTATTTAGGTCTTACGCCTATTTTTTGATTGGGCAGTTTGTTTTTTGTGATCGAGCTGTATGACCTGCTTGTATGTTTTGGAGATTAAGTCGTTGTTGGTTGCATCATTTGCAGATGTTTTCTCCCATTTCACAGGCTGTCTCTTTGTTTTGTTCACAGTTTCCTTTGTTGCAAAAGCCTATACTTTTGATTAGGTCCCATTTGTTTACTTTTGCTTTTATTTCTATTGCCTTGGGAGACTAACCTAAGAAAACAGTGCTATGATTTACATCAGAGAATGTTTTGCCTTTGTTCTCTTCTAGGAGTTTCGTGGTGTCATGTCTTATACTTGCCTTTAAAAAGGCACTCTCTTAATATCCTCCAATGTATAGAAAGCAAACCAAAGACAAAACATATATCTATAATCTTATCACTTAACTTTCTCTTAAAAATGTTATTGGCCAAGAAGCAAGGACACTAAGCACCAATATGCAAGTTTATCCATTTGAATTCATATTGTAACAGTGCAGCTTATATAATAAAAGTAATGACACAATTATACATCTAAGTTCAAAGCAAGTGATTAATTTGCTCAGACACAAAAATTTCCAAATGTGTAAACTTATGTTTTATGCATTTCATGTTTCATAACAAGGAATACTAAAATCTTCTCCTTAGTTATTTTAAGTTGTAAGAGGAGTTCCCTTTCAAAAGAAATAATCTACAATTTATTTTTACCTTGTGAAAGACCAGTGAGACATAAAGTCTAACTACAGTTAAATCCTGTCAGAATGAGGAAACTGGGACACAAAAAGATTCAGCCACATGAAATACAGGGTTGGATTATTGTGAGGTTAGTAAAACAATAAAGGTAAGCCTATACTACCTGGCTAGGAGTCCTGTGCAATTGAAATCTCTGAGCCTGGGCTGCACTTTGGCACCACCTGGTGGCAACTGTCCACTCTAGCTTCACCATCTACAAGGTCAGTCTGGTCCTGCGGCTGGCTGAGGTTTCCAGGGCAGTGGCCCCAATACTAGGAATCCCCTGATATGGTGGTATACATTTTTCTTTTCCATTTTTTCAAGTTTTACTGAAGTATAGTTGATTTAGGTGAAATACATTTTGATGTGGCTCCGGAGTTAGAACAGCACAGAGGAAAAGTAAACCTGCTTTCGGCTTTTCTGCTTCCAGAAATGGTTCTATAGTCTGTTTCCCAATCTACCTCTACCAGCCATCTTAAAGGACAGGCACTCATTTATATCAACTTATGTTACCATGGGAGGCATTTTAAAGAGTTTTCTTAAAAAAAAAAAAAAAAAGCAACAAAAACTAAAAAATCTGCACATTCTCAAAATGATTACATACCAAAATCTATACGGCTATGTGGATTGTTTAGAAGTAATCATGCATATTATCAAAAAAACAATCCCATAAATCTTAAGGTTAAGTCAGCCAAAAAAAAAGGGTTTATTATAAAATCCATAACGGAATTGAGCCACAGGACTACAGGTACTTAATTGTAAAACAGAAGAGTAGTATCACCTATGCTACAGGTCTAGCTCACATCCAGGTCTTTCTCCTGAGATTCAGACCTTAAAGAGTCAACTGCTGCATGTCACAGAAACTAAGCTAAATTTACCATGTTGCCAATTAAAGCCATGTCTTTTTCTATAATGTTTTTAAAAAACTGCATCATCATCCACGAAGCTGCCCAATCAAGAAACCTGGTGACATCCTTAACTACTTCTCACTCCACAGTCCAATCTACTCACTGTAGCCTGTTAGTTCTACCTCTTGAGTAAGCTTCCAATCTGGCCCACTTCTCTCCATCTCTTTGCTACTAATCCAGTTCCTTTATCACTTCTCATCTTTCCTTCCTTCCTTTCTATTTTTTTTTTTTTTTTTTTTTTGCTTTTTAGGGCCGCACCCATGGCACATGGAAATTCCCAGGCTAGGGATTAAATCTGAGCTGGTGGCCCACACCACAGCCACAGCAATGTGGGATCTGAGCTGGTCTGTGACCTACATCACAGCTCACCGCAATGCCAGATCCTTAACCGACTGAGCAAGGACAGGGATCAAACCCATGTCCTCATGGATACCAGTCAGATTCATTACCACTAAGTCACAACAGGAACGCCACCACTTCTCATCTTGATCATGGAAACAACCTCTAAGAGTGGCTTCTTTTTCTACAGCCTTATACTCTGCCAGTGTATCCTCCACGTTGCAGAATGATCTTTTCATATAAAATCAGATCATATCAAGCATAGTCCTAAAATCTTTCAATTGTTCATGGTCCTAGACAATGGGTCAAATGCATGATTTGGGCCTGTTTTTCCTTCTGTTGCATTTCTTAAAACTCCCTGCTTCTTGGTCCATGGTCTAACCATACTAAATCATTTTCAGTTTGCTCAAAAAATTTTATTTTGTCTGGTCTCCAGGGTATGCATTAATTCCCCTAATTCGCCCCCCCTCCATCACTGATAGTCATCATGCAAGTGTTAGCATGTGTATGTATTTCTCCCCCCATGTACTCTTCGCCAGTTCCTCCCAGGGCTTCATTAGATACACCTAAGGCTATGTGGTCTCATCCTGTGCATCCTGCCATCTTCTTCATCACCACGCACTATGATCAATATTCCTCTATTTGTCTTTATGTGCTATTAGACTACCACCTTTGTGAAGGCCAAGGTCACCACTTTATCTTTGGCATCTGACATGTATCTAGGACATGGTGGGCCTCAATAAATATTTACTAAGTAAGTGAATTTATTGCTCTGAGAGCTCAGATATAAACTTCTCTAATATCAACCTTAGTCTGATTTAAAGTCTTGATTGTCGGCAAAGATCAAAATATCATATACTCAAATCAGTGCTGATAAACAAGCATAATAATTAAATCAATTTCAAAATCACTTTCCCTCTAAAATATAAACTATGAAAAATCATATGAACCATAATCCTGGTATATAAAGATAACTGCTGTTGAAATAAGTCCCATTCATTTTCCCCTTATTACTGGAAATCACTAAGGAAACCTAATAAACATTGACCTAAAAGTAACTGCATGAATGAAAATGATCCTTCTTAAAGATTATCTGGTCTTTTAGGGCCAACAGCTAAATGAGACATAAACAGTATTTCATATTATTATTTTTTTTTTAATTTTTTAATTTTTTGCCCTTTTAGGGCCACACCTGTGGCATGTGGAGGTTCCCCAGCTAGGGGTCTTGTCGGAGCTATGGCCGCTGGCCTATGCCACAGCCACAGCAACGCAGGATTGCAGCAGCATCTGTGACCTGCATCATAGCTCATGGCAACGCCGGATTCTTAACCCACTGAGCAAGGCCGGGTCTCGAACCTGCGTCCTCATGGATGCTAGTCAGATTCATTTCTGCTGAGCCATGACGGGAATGCCTTATTATTGTAGTTTTTAAAAATTTCCTGGAGAAATCACTAGCATGTTACAGGAAGAACCACTGTTATCTGTTAGTACTTTCTAATTTCCTTTTCATCTCTGTCCTTAATCTGAACTAAGGTAGAGGTAAAAGGACAAGTTAACGGGGTAATGAAAAGATAATGGGAATACCAGAGTAAAGAGGCCTAACATCTGATAAACCCAGTTCTGAACTCGTTAGCAAGGGATTTTAGAACTTCAATGTTCTATTTGATTTAGATTTATGACAAATTTCTTTAATTCATTAAAAAAGACATTATGTCATGGACTAAAGTTTAATTTCGATAAAACTAAAACCTTCAAAGAGTAATAAAATATCATATAAATTTCCTACTTTTCTTCTTTTACCTGTTTTCTCGTTCATACATTTCCCTAGAGGCACTTCGAAGTTGATCAATTTCTTGATTAGTTTTCAATCTGATTTGCTCCAGTTCGTCACGTAGTTTATTTTCATATTCTGTTTTATAATGGTCTCTGCAAGGAGTCAAAAGGAATACACATGATTTTTTTTTTTTTGCAAAAGAAATAGGTTTTTGCCCTTTATGTATGCTTTTATCTTTTGTCAAAATGATCTATAAGCAAGGTTACTTGAAAAACATAGTATTAGATGTAAAATCTTATAATTCCTAAAAATATTGTTCCAAACTAGTTCCATCTAGGATTTCTTTTTATACATATTGCCCTAAAGCCTTCCTTACTACATAAAATGTTAGTTCATGTTGTATAATTACTCATCTTTAAAAATATTTTACTAATTTTTTTTTTTTTCTTTTTCTTTTTCTGGCCGCCTCAGTGGCACATGGAAGTTTCTGGGCCAGGGATCAAATATGAGCTGGAACCTCGACCGCAGCCACAGCAACGCTCCATCCTTAACCCACTGCTCCAGGCTGGGGATCAAACCAGTGCCTGCCTCCACTGCATCACAGTGGAAACTCCTTGCCAATAGTTTTTAATGCACATGATTGGAGACTTGAGAACTAACGTGTTACAGAATGTCCTTCATTTAGAAATAATAATCTTGTGTGGTGCATATTGGGAGACAAATAATCTTTAAAAAAAAAACGGCCCCGACGGACTCTTTACACAGTCTTTCCCTCTAAGTACAACAGTCACTGTGATCTCTTAGCAAAGTCAAAAGCTACACAGGATATCGGCAGAAACACAAACAAACAATAAATACCAAAAGCTGGGGAAAAAGTTATGAATGTGTAAAGTCTTAAAACATAAAATTTAGAATTTGTTTTTAGTTTTTGAAATGCTGATTAAAAAAAAGTAATTCTAGGAGTTCCCGTTGTGGCGCAGTGGTTAACAAATCCGACTAGGAACCATGAGGTTGTGGGTTCAATCCCTGCCCTTGCTTGGTGGGTTAAGGATCCGGCATTGCTGTGAGCTGTGGTGTAGGCTGCAGACATGGCTTGGATCCTGCATTGCTGTGGCTCTGGCGTAGGCCAGCGGCTATGGCTCCGAATAAACCCCTAGCCTGGGAACCTCCATATGCCGCGGGAGCGGCCCAAGAAATGGCAAAAAGACAAAAAAAAAAAAAAAAAGAATTCTAGGATTATAAGGACTATTAATATAAAGGAACTCGAGTAACTTATACATCTAGTTGAAGAGAGAAGATAGGATTGAAATGCAGGAGTCTGATTCCAGAAGAGCCTGTATCTTAAACCAATCTGCAATGCTGTCTCGTCATTCTTCTTGTATGTTTCACACAGTCAGGAAAAGGTCAGCTTAGTCAGGCTCCACATGATTACATTTTCTTCAAAAATATACTTCTATAGAGATATTTATATACTTACTTTCATAAAATACTTATATAGAGATCTTAGTCACTGGGAATTAAAAAGCTTATATCCTAAGAAAAAATAAATTAAAAAAAATAGGAAAAAAATAAATAAAAATAGTTATAGAATATATATCCTTAGCACAGGCTTTTGGTTGTTGAAAAAAACACACTGTCTTAAGAAAAAAATCAATTAGAATGAGTATCCCATGAGGAAACAAAATGAACGATTCTCCTAACATCCTCTTATAGACCTTCAGAAAAAAATCACTATTCTTCCCCAAAGCCAAGAGTTACTTCAAAGAAGCTGGTATTATCTACACATACGGAAAACAAGGTAAATCTTACCTGGACGTTACATATTTTTCATACATCTCTTCTCTAGCCTTTTTGGTTTCTTCAAGTTGAGCCTGAAGTCTTTCAAGACGATCCTCCTCGTGCGCACAGCGAACACTGAGCTCCATGTTTTGGCGGTTGAGATATTCTTTGTCCTTTTGCAGTAGAGTGACAGTCTGCTGTAAGGTGGTTACCTGCACACAGAGATAGTGTCCAGAGCAACGGCATCTTCATTTTCAATGCTTATTACTATGTTTTCTTCCAATTGTGCTTTTGCACAACACATAAAGCAGGCTAACTCTTACCTTGAAGTGTTTCACCCAAACAGAGCTACTAAAAGTCCCTTCTTTCTAGCAACTAAATCAAAAAGGAAAAAAAAGGCCCTCTCACAAATCTGCCCTGGGCTTTGTCCACAAGCACTGAACAATAAAATACAAGTGACGCTATCAGCTTACCTCTTTTGATAATTCACTTCTTTCTTTAGCTTGAGATATGTGAGAGGCTTCCAGTATTTCATGTTTTCTCCTTAATTCAACTGCTTCCTGTTCAAGTGCATCACGCTCACTATAAAATTCAAACACATGTATTTATTTATTTTTACTAAAATAAAATTCATATATAGAATTTACATCTCTTTTTGTAATGAACAGTTAAAAAGGACTGATTACATTTCAGGAAACTGATCAGAGATATCAGCAGTGGGACCTCAGTGTCATTCTATGAACAACAAAGTATCTGCTTTTCAAGTTTAGGAGGGACTCTCTGTTCAAGACCTTGTTCAGTTACATAAACATGAATTTATTACCTTTAAAAAATAAGTATGTAAACTACACTAACCAGCAAAGTAAATAATAAAACTTTCTAAGGTACATTCTGGTATCTTCTCACTAACCATCTTCAATGTAATCTTAAGGCCAAAACTTTTAAAGAATTTAAACATGGCTCTAGGCTTTCAGTTCAGTTAGGGTCAAAAAAGCCTTAACTCATCACTCAGTTTGCACAGCAGATACACAGGCAGACATTCCTGTGACTATTTCATTCACAAATTGTTTATGATTACCTAGAGATTCTAATTTCCATTTTCAGACCAGCTCTTTCCCTCACACAGCAGAACCAAGAACTGGACCAAACTACAAACACATATCTTAAAAAATGAGCAGAGAAATAGATTTACTAATTCTTGACTTAATCTCTCCAGTCAGAATCAGTTCCTATGCATTTTAGTTCATCTACTCACCTGGCGTTTCCATGGAGAGAGTTATTAAGAATTGTTTTTCTTTTCATTAGATTTTCAATAACCAATTTAGAAAGACTCTTTTCTTCTGCTTAACAAAGTATTATGTTTATACTTGAGCAAGGCACAAGTTAAAAAATAACAATCTCCCATAAACCCACTAATGAAAGATGACTATCGGTAGTAATACTTCAGTATATATTACTTTAAGTATTGTATGCTTTTACATGCAAACGTTTTTATTCTCACAAGGTAATGATCATGCTCCCTTTGCTATGATTTTTTTTTTTTTAGGTAAAATAATGATTATAAAGAATGATGCAGCAAAACACCCATAAACTTGCTATTCGCAATTGACAACAGTTAGCATTCGTCTATATTTGCATGAAATTTTTTTTTTTAAATAGAACACTATGGGTAAACCTGAAATTCCTTATATTTTTCTCACTGTTCCTATATAATCTCCTAGATACAATGATGAAAACAGTATTTCTGTATTTTTTTTTTTTTTTTGTCTTTTTGCCATTTCTTGGACCACTCCCGCGGCATATGGAGGTTCCCAGGCTAGGGGTCTAATCGGAGCTGTAGCCACCGGCCTACGCCAGAGCCACAGCAACGCAGGATCCGAGCCGTGTCTGCAACCTACACCACAGCTCACGGCAACGCCAGATTGTCAACCCACCGAGCAAGGCCAGGGATCGAACCTGCAACCTCATGGTTCCTAGTCGGATTTGTTAACCACTGCGCCATGATGGGAACTCCAGTATTTCTGTATATTATATGTTTCTCACATATTTATACTCACCAATTATTAACTTTGTCCTATTTACTTTGTAATACCTACTAAATTTTACTTTGCCCTATTTATTCTCTCCCTGTTGTTCATCTATGTGAATATATATCATATATTCACTAAACATATACACACATATATAAGTATACACATCTACACACACACACACACACACACTTCTACACATGTGCATTTTTCCCCTCAAATATTTAAGACCTATATGCAGACATTAGGTCCCTTTATTTCTAAATAATTGGGTGTGCATTACCTAAGATTAAAGATATTCTTGGAGGTCCTGCTGTGGCACAACAGGATTGGCAACATCTTGGGAGTGCTGGGACATGGGTTTGATTCCCAGCCTAGCACAATGGGTTAAGGATCTGGCATTGCCGCAGCTGCACCTTCATTCATGGCTGTGGCTCAGATCTGATCCCTGGTCTGGGAGCTCCATATGCCACAGGGCAGCCAAAAAACAAACAAACAAAAGATATTGTCTTATATAATCAGAACATAATTATTCAATTTTGGAGACTTAGTCCTAATATCTAATTTATAATCAATTTTCAAATTTTGTCAATTGTCCTCCAAATGTCCATTATGGCAATTTTTTTTCTCTAGCCCAGGATCCAACATATCATTAT
The DNA here is from genome assembly GCF_054392235.1 of Sus scrofa. NCBI lineage: Eukaryota > Metazoa > Chordata > Mammalia > Artiodactyla > Suidae > Sus > Sus scrofa. The sequence goes on along the minus strand of NC_139393.1, from coordinate 52,143,297 downwards.
GCCCTGCATTTGGATGTCACGCATGTTTATTCTCCTTTAACTTTTTTTCTCTTTAACGTCCATACCTGTGGCATATCATACGGAAGTTCCCAAGCTAGGGTTCAAAGAGAAGCTGCTCCACAGCCATAGCAACACCAGATCCAAGTCATATCTGTGAACTGTGCTGTAGCTTGCAGCAATGCTGGATCCTTAACCCACTGAGCAAGGCCAGCGATTGAACCTGCATCCTCATAGAGAAAATGGTGAGTCCTTAACCCACTGAGCCACTCTGGGAACTCCATCTCTTTTGACTTTGAACAATTCCTTTGCCTTTCTTTGTCTTTCACAACTTGATTTCTTGTAGAGCACAGGCCAACTGTTTCATGGAATGTTGTTTAACTGTCATTTATCTGATGTTTCCCCATAATTAGGTTTGGATTAAGCACTTTGGGCAGGAATACTACAGAAGTGATAATGTGTCCTTGGTACATCAAATAAAGAAGCACATGATGTCATTTTTTTTTTTTTTTTTGTCTTTTGTCTTTTTGTTGTTGTTGTTATTGTTGCTATTTCTTGGGCCGCTCCCGCAGCATATGAAGGTTCCCAGGCTAGGGGTCTAATCGGAGCTGTAGCCACCGGCCTACGCCAGAGCCACAGCAACGCAGGATCCGAGCCGTGTCTGCAACCTACACCACAGCTCACGGCAACGCCGGATCGTTAACCCACTGAGCAAGGGCAGGGATCGAACCCGCAACCTCATGGTTCCTAGTCGGATTCGTTAACCACTGCGCCACGACGGGAACTCCCACATGATGTCATTTTTATCCCATGACTGGTGATTATAACTTTGATCATTAAGGCAGTATCTGCCAAAATTCTCAATTATAAAGGTCACTTTTTGCCCCTAGCAATTCATAAGTAATCTGTAGGACGTATTATAAGATTCCGTTTTCCAACATTTATACAATGGCTTTAGTTTCCAATGGTCATTCTGAATCACACAGTATTATGAAGTTACAAAATGGTAGTTCTAGTTTGCATGTATATGTATTGGTTGGCTTTCTATTGCAAAGATCCTATCTATAAGCATACACTCAAAAATCCTTATTCTATTTAATGGATTATAACTCATTATTGTTAATATTCATTTTAATATTTAGGTTGTAAATATTTGGCCAGTCAGAGCCCCGTCACACTAGCTACTGTAGAGCTGAACTGAAATGAGAGGTACTGGTATGATCTCACCCAGAGCATGTTAAACCATCTTCTCACTTCCCTCTCCATCACCTCTGCCTACTGAAAGGGCCTAAGAACAATGATCAGTGTAGCAATGACCAGCATCCAAACCTTAATTTCTGAATAGCATTCACCACCAAAAGGAACCAAGATGCTGAGGCAATGAAATTAGAAAATAAACCTGAGAACCTTTTTTTTTTTTTTTTTGCTTTTTAGGGCTGCGCCTGCAGCATATGGAAGTTCCCTGGCTAGGGGCTGAATTGGAGCTATAGCTGCCAGCCTACACCACAGCCACAGCAACAAGGGATCTGAGCTGCATCTGCAACCTATACCACCACTCATGGCCACACTGGATCCTTAACCCACTGAGCGAGGCAAGCGATCGAAACCACATACTCATGGATACTAGTTGGGCTCGTTACTGCTGAGTCACAATGGGAATTTCCTAACCTGAGAACTTTATGTTATGCCAGAAAGTAAGGAATGGCTTTTTTTTTTTTTTTTTTTTAAAGATGGGCATGTGCATTTTGTGTTTTTTTTTTTATATTACTCAATGAATTTATTACATTTATAGTTGTACAATGATCATCACAACCCAATTTTATAGCATTTCCTTCCCAAACCCCCAGTGCATCCCCCAACCCCTCAACCTGTCTCATTTGGAAACCATAAGTTTTTCAAAGTCTGTGAGTCAGTATCTGTTCTGCAAAGTTCACTGTGTGCTTTTTTTTTAGATTCCACATGTAAGTGAGAGCATTTGATGTTGGTGTCTCATTGTCTGACTGACTTCACTTAGCATGATAATTTCCAGGTCCAGCCATGTTGCTAACAAGGGAGTATACATTTTGCTTTTAAAAATCTATCCATGTAGATACATTCAGATCTAATTTAATGCTTTTAATTATTACACAGAATTACATTATAGAATTAAATCAACTTAGGAGTTCCCGCTGTGGCTCAGGAGAAATGAATCCAACTGGGAACCATGATGTTGCGGGTTTGATCCCTGGTCTCACTCAGTGGGTTAAGGATCCAGCGTTGCCGTGAGCTGTGGTGTAGGTCACAGACGCGGCTCAGGTTTGGCATTGCTGTGGCTCTGGCGTAGGCCAGCGGCTACAGCTCCAATTGGACCCCTAGCCTGGGAGCCCCCATATGCCGCGAGCGTAGCTCTAAAAAGAAAGAAAGAAAGAAAGAAAGAAAGAGAGAGAGAGAGAGAGAGAGAGAGAGAGAGAGAGAGAGAGAGAGAGAGAAAGAGAGAAAGAAAGGAAGAAAGAAATCAATTTATTTTCCATGCTGCTGTTGAAAAGCAGTTCGATTCCTTCTAATAACATCCATATACCTGTTTTCTTGTACATTTTTTAGAATTTATCAAGGATATAAAAGTGATTTTTCCCCAGTTTATCTTCTATTTTTGTGAACAGAGTATTTTTAATTTTTTTTTTTTTTTTTTTTTTTTTTTTTTTTTTTTTTTATGGCTGCACCTGTGGCATGTGGAAGGTCCTGGGCCAGAGATCAAATCTGAGCCATAGATGCAACTACACTGCAGCTGTGGAAACACTGGATCCTTTAAGCCATCGTGCCAGGTCAGGGATCAAACCCATGCCTCAGCAGCAAACGAAACCGCTGAAGTCTGATTCTTAACCCACTGTGGCACAGTGGGAACTCCACCATGCCATTTTTTAAAATCCATTCTTTCTGTTGAGTCAAGGATTCAGAGTTTGAGCCACTCTTGCTTTGTTATTCTTCTTTTCCATTTCTAGCACTTGATGATGCTTATTATGTCTTTGATCAGGACTATGTTTTTATTTCCTAGGTTTTCATTATGAAAATAAAACATATATAAATAGGAATGATCAAATGAGACACCTCCCCCCACCTGCTTTCATCACTTAGATCATAATTACCAACTCGTGACACAGTCTGGCCTGCATTCATGGCCACCCTGGATTATTCCGATGACTATGCCCTTTAGTTTTCTCTTGTACCAATTATTGCTACAGATTTATAGTGGCAGAGAGAACATCAAAACACCAACTCAAAGTATCATCTTACCTTCACAATCTGCTTTATTTTGAAATGATTCTTTGAAATCTGGCTGTATTCAAGAGCCCAAGAGTAGAGCTCTCATGGATTTTAAGCTACAATAATCACTAGATTTTGACATGATACATACATAATAATACATGCTGCATGTCAGTCATGTTGGGATTAGGACTACTAATGTTATATCCCCAAATACTTGCAAATTTACTCATGCATTATACAGTTTATAAAGGATTCATTCATTTAACAAACACCAAACACTCCCTGAGTTCTCACTGCAGTTCAAGAATTATTTTAGGTGCTGGAGTTCCCGTCGTGGCGCAGTGGTTAACGAATCTGACTAGGAACCATGAGGTTGCGGGTTCGATCCCTGGCCTTGCTCCGTGGGTTAAGGATCCGGCATTGCTGTGAGCTGTGGTGTAGGTTGCAGACGCGGCTCGGATCCCACGTTGCTGTGGCTCTGGTGTAGGCCAGCGGCCACTGCTCCAATTAAACCCCAAGCCTGGGAAACTCCACATGCCGAGGGAGCAGCCCTAGAAAAGCCAAAAAGACAAAAAAAAAAAAAGAATTATTTTAGGTGCAGATAGTTACAGCAGTAAACAATTAGAATAATCTCCCCCCAGCCCATACACACACACACACACACACACACACACACACACACACAAAGAATTTCACAAATATTACTTTGATCTTAATTTATACAGTGCAGCAATTAGCAACACCTCACAGATTAAAAAAAATTTTTAGAATAGTAAGAGATTTACCTAGGACATACAGCAAAGTAGTGGTTCATTAATGTACAAACAAAAGAAAAGTATATTCCAACAAAAGGAAAATTATTTGCCATAGCTACCTAGTAGCAACACAATGGGAACCATATCCTCAGAAAGTGTTATTTTGAAAGTGTGTGCCTTTTGTCAAAAAGGAATAGCTGGGAAAACTTCAGATAAAACTGCAATGTATTTACATTGATTCCATAAAATAAAAATATCAAAATTACATAAAATTAAATCATCAAAAAGATTTTGAAAATATTTGCACACATGGTATTTCACTCTGGGTCGTTCCTATTTTCTAAGGCTTTACATTTAAAAAAAAAACAAAGCTTCTTTGAAATAAAATAAAAAACAATATTAAAATGCACTCTAAACCCAACAAACTGTCAAAACTACATGCTTTTGTGCAGTAAAGAATAAGGTATATGTCAAGAGAACAAAAAGACAAGCCACAGACTGGGAGAAAATATTTGCCAAAGATATAGCTGATAAAGGACTGTTGTCCAAAATATACAAAGAACTCTTAAAACTCAACAGTAAGAAAACAAACAACCTAATTAAAAAATGAGCCAAAGAACTTAAGAAGATATACAGATGGCAAATAAATACAAGAAAAGGTGTTCCATATCACATGTTATCAGAAAAATGCAAATTTAAACAATGAGATACTGCCTCACACCTACTAAAACCCGAAATCTAGAATACTGATAACAAACACTAGCAAGGGTGTGGAGCAACAGAAACTCTCATTCATTGGTGGTGGAAATGCAAAATGGTACAGACATGTTGGGACAGACAGTTTGACAGACAGACAGTTTACAAAACTAAACATACCCTTACAACGTGAGTATGCTCGTGTTCCTTGGCATTTACCCAAAGGAGTTGAAAATTTATGTCCATATAAAACCTAGCACGTGAATGTTTATAGCAGCTTTATTCCTAATTGCCAAAACTTGGAAGCAACCAAGTTGTCTGTTTTTGGGTAGGTGAGTGGATAAACTGTGGTCCATCTTAACAATGGAATATTTATTATTCACTATTTAATGAAATATTATTATTCATTGGAATATTATTATTCACTGGAATGTTATTCATTATTCAAATGAACTATCAAGCCATGAAAAGACATGGAAGAACCCTAAATGCATATTACTAAGTCAAAGAAGCCAATCCGAAAAGGTTCTGTATGGTATGATTCCAACCATATGATATTCTACAAAAGGCAAGACTATGGAGACAGAAAAAGAAGACACAAAGTAGAATTAATGATGTTGACGGTAAGAATTCAAGGAGTTCCCGTCGTGGCTCAACTGTAACGAATCCAACTAGGATCTATGAGGATGTGGGTTCAATCCCTGGGCTCGATCGAGTTAAGGATCCAGCATTGCCATGAGTGGTGGTGTAGGTTGCAGCTGTGGTCAGATTTCACGTTGCTGTGGCTATGGTATAGGCCAGCAGCTGTAGCTCCGATCTGACCCCTAACCTGTGAACTTCCATTTGCAGCAGGTGCGGCCCTAAAGAGACCAAAAAAAAAAATTTCAAGTGACTCTGATGCATGCTAAAAATAAGAATAACTGCTGTGGCCCTCTTAACTACTTACCTCTTGACTTTATCATAGTTTTCTTTACGGTAGTCACCTTGCTGAATTAACTGTTTTGTGTCTGCTAATTCTAAGGCCAAACGTTGACATCTAATTTGAAGCTCAGAGTAGTTTCTGCGATCCTCCTCATAAGTCTATAAATCAAAACAATAATAAAGCATTTCAAAGTAAATATACTTGACCAAATTCTGTATTGAATTCTTCTGTTAAGCTGTGAGTGACTTTCTAATTTAAAAAAAATCTTCAATTTTTCTATTCAGTAATTTTTCACTACTCAAAGATGGGTAATCTTAAACTCACAAGAGTAGCTTGTAAGTTCATTTGTATAAAACCTGAGCTCTGTTTTTCATAGAAGAAACAGCACAGCTATGCCTTGGTTAATAGAACAACAATTAAATGATTACCAGTGTTAAATGACATCTTCAACATTTATTGAGTTACTATTAGGTACTAAAGACACAGAAATGAATAAAACACAGCCCCTGTTCTTGAGGAGTTCACATGAGAGATGAAAAGCCACATGAACATCAAACATTTACAATGAAAAATATTTACTGAAGGGAGTTCCAGTCATGGCCCAGCGGACACGAATCTGCCTAGTTTCCATGAGAACGCAGGTTCTATCCCTGGCCTCACTCAGTGGGTTAAGGATCCGACGTTGCTGCAGCTGTGACGTCGGCCAGCAGCTGCCGTTCTGATTCCATTGCTAGCCTGGGAACTTCCATATATTGCAGGCTAGGCCCTAAAAATACAAAAAAAAAAAAAAAAAAAAAAAAAAAGTTACTGCAGAACTTAACCGTGCTGTTTCAGTTGTGGTCTTTGGCAGAAAAGGAGTCCTACAGCACTTGGGAATGTATTTCTACATTGGCCTTCCTTGTACTCATCAGACCAGTAGAAAGGGATTGCAGAGATAAGGATGAGGGGTAGAAATGAAAACCTTAAAAGCACACCTGGCCCTGCTTCCTACAGAAGCATTCTTCACATTCACACCTCACCTCCAACCCTAATAAAGATCTGAGGTCCTCTGAAGGCACTACACTTCCTCCAACCTGTTCTCACTGCCTGAGGAGCTGAATATTTGCCTCCTTCAGAGTACTGATCTCTGTACCAGCAAATTAGTCTTCTACACACCTTATCAGAGTATAAACATCTTCAGGGTAGGGACTTTGTCTTATTTGCCATTCAAGTTCCATCACTTTATACAGTAATTGGTATATAGTAAGAATGAAATAAATACTTGTCAATAATAATTAATGAATAAATGAATATGGGAATGGGGAGGAAAAGCAGGACACAGGGATGGGAGTTCTCACTCTTCTCCACCTCTGAGCGCATCAAATCTTGCAAGCGATCATTAACTCCACCCCCTGCAACCTATTACATGAAATGCATCCTGTCCCAAGCAATCCTTTCTTAAAGGAGCTGACCAGCTCAGAGTGGTCATATGCAGTCCCCAGATACCGGCTGAACTATTTCTAGTGACTGGTCCTGGGCGAGACATTGTAGATAAGAAGGTGATTAAGACAGAGCTTTTGTCCTTTTTAAACTATGAAACATGACTTTGAAATATTAGCTCCCAAATTTTTATCAAAGGACTGTTTAAAAAATATAATAATGGAAAAACTATATTGGGGGTGTTTTGCTTCGGTCTATACTATGTTCTTCTACAACGACATTCTCCATGAGAATGGAATGCTCTTCGATGGTACTTTATTAGAGGATCATAGTTGAGGACACTGTCGCCTCCCCAAAGAAACATCACCTACATCATTTCAAATCTAAGTCCCAGAGGAGGCTTTAGTTCCCGTGAAGAATGCTTTGACCCTTCTAAACACTACTAATCGTGTAACTATTTGGGAAGAGTGTACAGTGTTATAGTTAGGACAGAAAGTTCCAGAATTCAACTGTCTAGAATTGAGTTACCTGCAGGAACACTGAGCAGGTTTCCTCTCAGCACTTCATTGTCCTCATCTACCTCATCCACCCACAGAGTCGTTGTGAAGATTATCAAGGAATACATGTATAGTGCTTATAAAGATGACCCACACACAGTAAATGATGGTAAACTATTAACTACTATCACCATAGTGCTTCGCCTTTGCTTTGGCTATCAGGGAGAAAGAGCTAAACGGATAGCTCCACTGCACAGAGACAGACAGACTCCTGAGGAATATAAACGTTTACAGGGTGAGGAAAACAATAAAAAGCGCACAGAACCCGAGGGAGCATTCACAGAAAAAGAGGGTGAGCTGGCGTGTGTGGCAGGGACAGCCACAGAAGAGCTGCTTTGAGGGTACTGGGCTGCTGGTGGTACTAACTACCACTAAGAAAAAAACCACAAACGAACCCATCAAGTATTCAGGGACAGGGACAGAAGGTAGACTGCCAAGGACTAAAGCAAATATATCTGAAAACACAGTATGTCCTTTTTGGGAGCCATTATACATACATTCTCTCACTTAATACTTAACTTTATGACTGGGCATAAGAATTCTCCTCATTTTTATAGTTGGGAAAACTAGGCTTGGGGAGGATAAAAGTCTCAGAGCTCGTGAACAGTATGGTTAGGACTCCAACTTGTCAAACATCGAAATTGTGGGCAATTTCTTTTGTTTAAAAGTGGAGAAAGTAAAGTGGTAAGAGAATACGGGAAAACGAAGGTTTTGAAAGATGGGACAAGGTTGAAAAATGTTCAAATATTGATGGGAAAGAAAAGCAAATGAGGGGTTGATACTGGGGGAAATGGGATGGGGTCTGGGGGTAAAGGCCCTAAGAAGGCCTTGGGGACGGGCTCCCTCTCCATTGTGGACACTTAGTCTTAGGCCAGCAGCCATGTTCGTCATAGCAGGTTTTTCTCCAGCTGATACAGCGTGTTAAAAACTTGAATTTGGGTATCCTCAGGCAGCTTTTATCAATTCCCTACAAGCCAAAAAACCACTCCTTACCCTACTGCTTCACATACATTGTATTACCCTCTTGGTTTGTAAAGGCTTATGATTTTCCACTCCTTGAAAACTAGCCTCTTCCCACTACAAGCAGTAAGAACAAACAGACAGACAGAATGAGTAAATATATAAATGTTTGAGGCAAAAAATTGTGGAAGTTCTCAACTGAGAACTCAATTTTCTCCGTGGAAGGAAATACCAAGTCATCTGCTGAGAGGGAGAAGAGTGGAAGGCCAGAGATGTGAAGAAAGTAAATGCCTACAATAACCACTGTGAAAAATGAGAGGGCTAAAAAAACTAAAGGACAGGGGAGTTCCTGTCGTGACTCAGTAGTTAACGAATCTGACTAGGAACCATGAGGTTGTGGGTTCTATCCCTGACCTTGCTCCGTGGGTTAAGGATTCGGCGTTGCCGTGAGCTGTGGTGTAGGTTGCATACACGGCTGGCATCTTGCCTTGCTGTGGCTCTGGTGCAGACCGGTGGCTACAGATCCGAATCGACCCCTAGCCTGGGAGCCTCTATATGCCGCAAGAGTGGCCCAAGAGAATGGGAAAAAGACAAAAAAAACAAAAACAACAACAAAAAAACCTAAAGGACAACACAATTCTGTGGGCCTATTTGAAGTTGGTAACAAACTAATAGACTTGTTATTGCCTCTGTGATCTTCTCCAGGTGTGCTCAGGTGGAAAAATAGAGTTGAGATTTTATCGGGCATGTTGGATAAAAAGACAAGGGGGAATCAGAGACAAGAGAGGTTTAAGACTGATAACAGGAAGAAAAGGGAAGGAAGAGACAAAAAAAAAAAAAATAGATTATATAGATTAGAAATTCTGCTAAAGATAGGTTGGAAGCAGATGACCGACAAACCTGGAAATATAGGAAGTTCAGTGATTTGACAGGAGTTCCTGTCGTGGCTCAGCAGTTAATGAAACCAACTAGGTTCCATGAGGATGTGGATTCTAACCCTGGCCTCTCTCAGTGGGTTAAGGATGCGGCATTGCCGTTAGCTGTGGTGTAGGTTGCAGATGTGGCTTGTATCCAGCAATGCTGTGGCTGTGGTGTAGGCTGGCAGCTACAGCCCCAATTCAACCCCTAGCCTGGGAACTTCCATGTGTCACTGGTGCAGCCCTAAAAAGAAATAAAATAAAATAAAAATTAAACCTGAATTGGTAACTTCAAGAGTAAATCAGTTCTGAGTGACAAGGAACAGAATGTGGGCCCTGAACTTGAGTGCTCAAGTAGAGAAGAGGAAATCACTCAAGATGAGATTAATTAAGTGCAAAGTCAAGGTTGTGGATGAATCACAAGAAGTAACCCAGGCAGCAGCTAAGGCAGAAAGACTAAATCTAGAGCAAGGATGACGCTAAATAAAAAACAATGTCCCTGTGGTCTGCAAATGAAGAAGGTTACAGGGTGGGGTAGCTATGTGACATGAGTGCCCCAAAAGGTAAGGGTTTATGTGAGGGTGCAAGTACCAAGATCTAAGGCCCAGAGAGGACGTCAAACACCCAGCCCTGAAACAGAAGGGGTATAAACTTGTGCAGAGGGCAATTCCACAGAAAAGACACATATGTGTATACTTATTATGCAGAATATAGTATATATGTGTGTGAATTTATATGTATTCTTTAAACATAAACACCATATGACCAAATACAAAGAGTAGTTCAGTACAGGAATGTACATATCTTACCAAATCTTTTAAGATTTTTCAATGGAAAAATTTCCCCTTAAGTATCACTTATATATTTTGGAAAAAAAAAAAAAGTCTGTTTCACTTACTGTTAGCAAATAAAATTAAGGTATAGCTTTGGAAAAAAAGAAAAGAAAATGACCCAAACCTATGACACTGTTCTACCATTAGAACTTGAAGGCCAAGGCGAAAGAGAGTAGAGAAGACTTTGCTGTATTCTTTCTTTGTACTCTTCCTGTTTTGATCTCAGTATTCACTTCTGTGGGATGACTCCAAGCCCCAAATCTGAGTTAGATGTCTGTCTTACATTTTTCCACAGCACCTAATTCTTACCTCTGTCAGAAAACATATCTCGTGTGCCGTGGGCAGCCATGACCAGCCTCTGACATTAAAGGAAGTTTTCTATAATTCTAATTCCTAGTACACTACCTATCAAATAAAAGGTTTATACTTAATGTCTATGGAAAAGAAGGAGCAAAAGAGGACATTAAATAGACTAAAACTAAAGAAGTAAAAAACTTAATTTTTTCAAACATAAAGAAAGAGGACACAAAATTTCCAATCACCAGCCTTTTCCAACAGAAAATTTCTACATAAGAAGGAAATAGGTTTGAAAAAAAAAAAAAAAGGTAATTAGGTTTGGTTAACATTCTCAATTTCCTTTTCGAATATAGAAAAAAAAATTGCACAGGGATAATAAGGACAATCCAAGTCACTGAGAAGGTTTCAACTTTTTGCCAGTTTTCCACATATCGAAAATGGAGCTGATTTTGATTGCCAGGGTTAATGTCACCTTTTCCAGCTCCTAAATTATTCATATGAGGAAATCATAGAGGGCTATCTCTAGCCTGTAAAAAGTAAATGTTATTGGAACTGTATGCTTTTTGTCTTTCCTATAATCCTTGCTTTTTCCCACACCCCCCTAAGACCCTGGAGCTCCTTGAGGACCTGCCTTATATCTGCACACGCAATAACCCTTCCATAGTAGTTACACTGGAAGTGCCTGGAGAGTCAACTAATGTTGAAATATAAATGGACTACGTAGTACTAGTATTTATTTATTTATTGTCTTTTTGCCTTTTCTAGAGCCACTCCTGCAGCATATGGAGGTTCCTAGGCTTGGGGTCGAATTGGAGCCACAGCTGCCGGCCTACACCACAGCCACAGCAAAGCAGGATCCAAGACGAGTCTGCAACCTACACCACAGCTCACAGCAACGCCGGATCCTTAACCCACGGAGCAAGGCCAGGGATCGAACCCAAAACCTTATGGTCCCTAGTCAGATTCGTTAACCACTGCACCACGACGGGAACTCCAGTACTGGCATTTAAAATAACTTGCTCAGGGAGTTCCTGTTGTGCCCCAGTGGAAACGAATCTGACTGGCATCCATGAGGACACACGTTCGATCTCTGGCCTCTCTCAGTGGGTTAAGGATCTGGCGTTGCTGTGATCTGTGGTATACAGATCCCATGTTGCTATGGGTGTGGCGTATGCTGGCAGCTACAGCTCCAATTCTACCCCTAGCCTGGGAGCTTCTGTATGATGCCTGTGCAGCCCTAAAAAGACCAAAATAAAATAAAATAAAATAACTTGCTCAGGACGCAGAACAAGTGACTTTCAAAATTAAATATTGATAAGTCATCAACTTTATTAAAGAATATTAACATAAATTTGTAAATAAAACGCCTCAGTTGAAACAACGGCCTCTATACAACATATACACAGAACTTTCCCAAAGATTTTGAGAAAAACAGCAATGAAAGGTGCTTCCATTTCTTGATCTGGGTGGTAGTTAAAACAGGTGTGTTCACTTTGTGAAAAGTCAGTTAAAATTGCTTTATTACACAGACATAAAACAAGAGGCTTCAACCAGGAAAACGTTAACTGAAGCAGTTCTGCAGGGATGCTTGTCTCCAGAATGGAAACGTGAGAGTCACATGAAAGGGGAAAAGCGTCGAGCAGGATGGAAGGGGGTAATGGAGAGACACTCAGTGTTTCACTCTGTATTTCTCTGCTGTTTGATATAAAGGAACTGAAAAATTTATACTACACAGTGTTTTGGGGAAAGTAATCAACTATTAGACCCTTCTTACTTATAATGAGATGTCTTTCCCCCCAAGCCTCTGGCTTGCAAACAGCAGCAGCTGAGCATTTCACACCTACAGAATTTTAGAGATGGAAGATATGCTGAAGATAATCTATTGCTCTCTTCTTATTTCCAAGACAAGAACTTTAAGTTCCCTAGAGGGTTAAATGATTTCTCCTGGATTCCAGAGCTGGCAGAGGCAGAACTAGAATTTAAGTTCCTGAATTCATAAACAGTTCAGTCTTTTCTTAACTTTAAGTGATTGTTTTTTAAGGAATCTATTCTGTGGAACTTATAAAACCACAGACTGAAAGCTAATATTATTTACTGTTCAAATCCAGGGTGTTAAAAAAAAACTTTAATTGCAAATTTTATAGGTTCAAATGTGGCACACACATAAATCACAGTTAATTTTGGACTCCCCTCCCTTAAAACAACTATTACAATTATTCCTTAAATCCACATTTTAAAAAAAAATCACTTGACAAAATAACATCAAATCTAAATGTTTTCTACAAAAAGTAAAAATGTATTCAAAGATGCAATTAAATACGCACATTTTAAAGTCAGCAGCTACATAAACCAAAAGGTAATTACTTCAGATATAATGAATTCCTAACCATCATTTAAATCTTTTGTCTCTTGCACTCTGAAAACTGAGAAGAGAGTGGTAATCTATGTGTCAAAATAAATCTTTAATAAATGAAGTGATCTCCAGCCTGGGGGGAGATACGGCAGCTAAGAAAATTAGAAATGGGATGTAACTTCATTTACCTTATGGTCAATGGTTCAAATCAGAAGCACTTTACACTGGATAGCAGTTTTGTGAATGAGACAAAATGTTTTGATTAGCTATTCCGAGAAAGTGAGAATTCATTGCTCAGAATTCTTACAAGGGTCACACTGTCTATAATCTACTCCAAGCAACTAAATACTGAAAAGAACAAGAAACCCAATTAACCTTTGATTGTTAAAGACTGTCTCTTTAAGAAACAACAGGCTGATTGCTGGCTGTGACTACTTTTTTTGTTGTTAAGATCCTCAAGAAATAGCTCATTTAAAAAAATTTTGGACTTCTTCGAAAGTCTCAAGAAAAAAAAAGATGAAGGATCCATTCAAGAAGAGGATATTACAATCGACAATATGTATGCCACTAATATAGCAGCACCCAGATACCTACAACAAATACTACTAACAGACATAAAAGGAGAAATTGATGGGAATACAATCATAGTAGGAGACTTTAACATGCCCCTTGCATCAATGGACAGCTCCTCTAGACAGAAAATCAATAAGGCAACAGAGATCCTAAAGGACACAATAGAGAAGTTAGACTTAATCGACATTTTCAGGACATTACATCCAAAAAAATCAGAATACACACTCTTCTTAAGTGCACCTGGAACATTCTCAAGAACTGATCACATCTTGGGAAACAAAGCTAACCTCAACAAATTTAAGAGTATAGAAATAATTTCAAGTATCTTTTCTGACCACAATGGCATGAAACTAGAAAAGAAATGAGAAAAAACTGACTACATGGAGAATAAACAACATGTTACTAAAAAACCAATGGGTCAATGAGGAAATCAAGAAGGAAATTAAAAAATACCTTGAGACAAATGATAATGAAGACACAACTACTCAAAATCTATGGGATACCACAGAAGCAGTGCTCAGAGGGAAATTTATAGCTATACAGGCCTTCCTCAAAAAAGAAGAAAAATCTCAAATGGACAACTTAACCCACCACCTAAAGGATTAGAAAAAGAACCAAAAAAACCCTGAAGTTAGCAGAAGAAAGGAAATCATAAAGATCAAAGAGGATGTCAATAAAATAGAGATTCAAGAAATAACAGAAAAAAAATCAATAAAACCAAGAGCTGGTTCTTTGAAAAGGTAAACAAAATTGACAAACCTCTGGCTAGACTCAACAAGAAGAGGAGAGAAAAACCCCAAATAAACAAAATAAAAAATGAAAAAGGAGAAGTCACAAATGATACTACAGAAATACAAAAAACCATGAGCGAATACTATGAACAACTGTATGACAACAAATTTGACAAGCTAGAAGAAATGGACAACTTTCTAGAGACTTAAAGCCTGCAAAAACTGAATAAAAAAGAAATAGATCAACCAAACAGACCAATCGCTAGAAATGAAATTGAATATGTCAACAAAAGTCCAGGACCAGATGGCTTCACAGGTGAATTCTACCAAACATACAAAGAGGAACTTATACCCATCCTCTTTAAACTTTTTCAAAAGGTTGAAGAAGAAGGAACACTCCCAAAGACATTCCATGATGCCACCATCACCCTCATTCCAAAACCAGACAGAGATACCACCAAAAAAGAAAACTATCGCCCAATATCATTGATGAATATAGATGCAAAAATTCTCAACAAAATTTTAGCCAACCAAATCCAACAACATATAAAAAAGATCATACACCACGACCAGAAGGGATTCATCCCAGGTTCATAAGGATGGTTCAACATACGCAAATCAATGAACGTCATACACATTAACAAAATAAAAGTCAAAAACCACATGATCATCTCAATAGATGCAGAAAAAGCATCTAAGTCCAAAATCCATTCACGATGAAAACTCTTACCAAAGTGGGTATAAAGGGAACATACCTTAACATATCAAAGCCATTTATGACAAACCCACAGCACATATAACACTCAATGGAGAAAAGCTGAAAGCCTTCCCACTAAAATCTGGAACAAGACAAGGATGCCCATTCTCACCACTTTTATTCAACATAGAATTGGAAGTCCTAGCCAGAGCAATCAGATAAACAAAAGAAATAAAAGGCATCCAAATAGGAAGAGAAGAGGTAAAACTGTCACTGTATGCAGATGACATGATACCATATGTAGAAAACCCTAAGGACTCAACCCCAAAACTCCTTGAACTGATCAACAAATTCAGCAAAGTAGCAGGATATAAGATTAACATTCAGAAATAAGTCACATTTCTGTATACTAACAATGAAATATTAGAATAGGAACATAAAAATACAATATCTTTTAAAATTGCAAAAACTCAAATACCTGGGAATACACCTGACCAAGGAGGTGAAAGAGTTAATATGCTGAGAACTATAAAACATTAATCAAGGAAATTAAAGAGGATTCAAAGAAATGGAAAGATATTTCATGCTCCTGGGTTGGAAAAATTAATATGATTAAAACTGTCATACTACCCAAAGCAATCTACAGATTCAATGCAATTCCTATCAAATTACCCATGACATTTTTCACAGAACTAGAACAAACAATCTAAAAATTTAAGTGGAACCACAACAGACCCAGAATTGCCAAAGCAATTCCGAGGAACAAAAACAAAGAAGGCATAACTCTCCCAGCCTTCAGGCAATATTACAGAGCCACAGTCATCAAGACAGTGTGGTACTGGTACCAAAACAGACAAACAGACCAACAGAACAAAGAGAGAAACAAGAAATAAACTCAGACACCTATGGTCAATTAATCTTTGACAAAGGAGGCAAGAATTTAAAATGGGAAAAAAACAGTCTTTTCTGCAAGTATTGCTGGGAAACCTGGACAGCTGCATGCAAATCAATAAAAATAGAACACACCCTCACAACTATACCCAAAATGGCTGAAAGACTTAAATATAAGACAACACAACATCAAACTCCTGGAAGAGAACATAGGCAAAATATTCACTGACATCAACCTTACAACTGTTTTCTCAGGTCAGTCTCCCAAAGCAACAGAAATAAGAGCAAAAATAAACCAATGGGACTTAATCAAACTGACAGGCTTTTGCACAGCAAAGGAAACCAAAAAGATAACTTACAGAATGGGAGAAAAAAGTTTTAAATGATGTGGCTGACAAGGGCTTAATCTCTAAAATATACAAACAACTTATACAACTCTACAGCAAAAAAGCCAACAACCCAATTGAAAAATGGGCAAGACACAGAGTGGCTGAGTGGATAAAAAGGCAAAAACCTTCAATATGCTGCCTACAAGAAACTCACCTTAGGACAAAGGATACATATAGATTGAAAGTGAAAGGGTAGGGAAAAATATTTCACGCCAATAGACATGACAGAAAAGCAGGAGTCACAACACTCATATCAGACAAAATAGACTTTAAAACAAAAGACATAAAGAAAGACAAAGAAGGATACTACTTAATGATTAAGGGATCCATCCAAGGATGTTACTATCATCAACATATATGCCCCAAATATAGGAGCACCCAGATACATACAACAAATATTAACAGACATAAAGGGAGATATTGATGAGAATACAATCATAGTAGGAGACCTTAATACCCCCTCACACCAATGGACAGATCCTCTAGACAGAAAACCAATAAAGCAACAGAGATCCTAAAGGAAACAATAGAAAATTTAGACTTAATTAATATCTTCAGGACACTACATCCAAAAAAATCAGAATACACATTCTTCTCAAATGCTCATGGAACATAGTCAAGAATCGACCACATATTGGGACACAAAGCTAACCTCAATAAATTTAGGAGCATAGAAATTATCTCAAGTATCTTCTCTGACCACAATGCCATGAAATTAGAAACCAACCATGGGAAAAGGAAAGAGAAAAAACCTACTACATGGAGACTACAACATGCTACTAAAAAACCAATGGGTCAATGAGGAAATCAAGAAGGAAATTAAAAACTACCTTGAAACAAATGATAATGAAGACACAACCTCTCAAAGTCTATAGGATGCTGTGAAAGCAGTGCCCAGAGGAAAATGTATAGCAATACAGGCCTTTCTCAAAAAAGAAGAAAGATCCCAAATTGACAACTTAACCCTCCACCTAAATGAATTAGAAAAAGAAGAACAAAAAAGTCCTAAAGTCAGCAGAAGGAAGGAAATTATAAAGATCAAAGAAGAAATCAATAAAATAGAGACTCAAAAAACAATAGAGAAAATTAATAAAACCAAGAGCTGGTTCTTTGAAAAGGTAAACAAAATTGACAAACCCCTGGCCAGACTCACTAAAAAGAGGAGAGAAAGAACCCAAATAACCAAAATTATAAATGAAAAAGGAGAAATCACAACGGATACAGCAGAAATACAAAAAACCATAAGAGAATACTATGAACAACTACACGGCAACAAATTTGACAATCTGGAAGAAATGGACAATTTTCTAGAATCTTACAGCCTGCCAAAACTGAATCAAAAAGAAATAGACCAACTGAACAAACTGATCACTAGAAATGAAATTGAAGAGGTCATAAAATCACTCCCTACAAATAAAAGTCCAGGACCAGATGGCTTCACAGGTGACTTGTATCAAACATATAAAGAGGAATTGGTGCCCATCCTCCTTAAACTCTTTCAAAAGGTTGAAGAAGAAGGAATACTCCCAAAGACATTCTATGATGCCACCATCACCCTCATTCCAAAACCAGACAGAGATACCACCAAAAAAGAAAACTATCGCCCAATATCATTGATGAATATAGATGCAAAAATTCTCAACAAAATCTTAGCCAACCGAATCCAACAACATATTAAAAAAATTATACACCATGACCAGGTAGGGTTCATCCCAGGTTCACAAGGATGGTTCAACATACGCAAATGAATCAACATCATACACCACATTAACAAAAGAAAAGTCAAAAACCATATGATCATTTCAATAGACGCAGAAAAAGCATTTGACAAAGTTCAACATCCATTCATGATCAAGATTCTCCCCAAAGTGGGTACAGAGGGAACATTCCTGAATATAATCAAAGCCATTTATGATAAACCCACAGCAAATATAATACTCAATGGGGAAAAACTGAAAGCCATCTCACTCAAATCTGGAACAAGACAGGGATGCCCACTCTCACCACTGCTCTTCAACATAGTTTTGGAAGTCCTAGCCACAGCAATTAGACAAACAAAAGAAATAAAAGGCATCCAAATAGGAAGAGAAGAGATAAAACTGTCACTGTATGCAGATGACATGATACTACACATAGAAAACCCTAAGGACTCAACCCCAAAACTCCTTGAACTGATTAATAAATTCAGCAAAGTAGCAGGACATAAGATTAACATTCAGAAGTCAGTCGCATTTCTGTATACCAGCAATGAAATATTAGAAAAGGAATCCAAAAATACAATACCTTTTAAAATTGCACCTCACCAAATCAAATACCTCGGAATACACCTGACCAAGGAGGTAAAGGACCTATATGCCGAGAACTATAAAATTTTAATCAAAGAAATCAAAGAAGATGTAAAGAAGTGGAAAGATATTCCATGTTCCTGGATTGGAAAAAAAATCAATATTATAAAAATGGCCATACTACCCAAAGCAATCTACAGATTCAATGCAATCCCTATCAAATTACCCATGACATTTTTTACAAAACTAGAACAAACAATCTAAACATTTATATGGAACAACAAAAGACCCAGAATTGCCAAAGCAATCCTGAGAAATAAAAACCAAGCAGGAGGCATAACTCTCCCAGACTTCAAGAAATACTACAAAGCCACAGTCATCAAAACAGTGTGGTACTGGTATCAAAACAGACAGAACAATGGAACAGAATAGAGAACCCGGAAATAAACCCTGACACCTATGGTCAATTAATCTTTGACAAGGGAGGCAAGAACATCAAATGGGAAAAGGAAAGTCTATTCAGCAAGCATTGCTGGGAAACCTGGACAGCTGCATGCAAAGCAATGAAACTAGAACACACCCTCACACCATGCACAAAAATAAACTCCAAATGGCTGAAAGACTTAAATATACGACAGGACACCATCAAACTCCTAGAAGAAAACATAGGCAAAACACTCTCTGACATCAACATCATGAATATTTTCTCAGGTCAGTCTCCCAAAGCAATAGAAATTAGAGCAAAAATAAACCCATGGGACCTCATCAAACTGAAAGGCTTTTGCACAGCAAAGGAAACCCAAAAGAAAACAAAAAGACAACTTACAGAATGGGAGAAAATAGTTTCAAATGATGCAACGGACAAGGGCTTAATCTCTAGAATATATAAGCAACTTATACAACCCAACAGCAAAAAAGCCAATCAATCAATGGAAAAATGGGCAAAAGACCTGAATAGACATTTCTCCAAAGAAGATATACAGATGGCCAACAAACACATGAAAAAATGCTCAACATCGGTGATTGTAAGAGAAATGCAAATGAAAACTACCATGAGATATCACCTCACACCAGTCAGAATGGCCATCATTAATAAATCCACAAATAACAAGTGCTGGAGGGGCTGTGGAGAAAAGGGAACCCTCCTGCACTGTTGGTGGGAATGTAAACTGGTACAGCCACTATGGAGAACAGTTTGGAGATACCTTAGAAATCTATACATAGAACTTTCATATGACCCCGCAATCCCACTCTTGGGCATCTATCCGGACAAAACTCTACTTAAAAGAGACACATGCACCCGCATGTTCATTGCAGCACTATTCACAATAGCCAGGAGGTGGAAACCACCCAAATGTCCATCGACAGAGGATTGGATTCGGAAGAAGTGGTATATATACACAATGGAATACTACTCGGCCATAAAAAAGAATGACATAATGCCATTTGCAGCAACATGGATGGAACTAGAGACTCTCATCCTGAGTGAAATGAGCCAGAAAGACAAAGACAAATACCATATGATATCACTTATAACTGGAATCTAATACCCAGCACAAATGAACATCTCCTCAGAAAAGAAAAGCATGGACTTGGAGGAGAGACTTGTGGCTGCCTGATGGGAGGGGGAGGGAGTGGGAGGGATCGGGAGCTTGGGCTTATCAGACACAACTTAGAATAGATTTACAAGGAGATCCTGCTGAATAGCATTGAGAACTTTGTCTAGATACTCATGTTGCAACAGAAGAAAGGGTGGGGAAAAAAATGTAATTGTAATGTATACATGTAAGGATAACTTGATCCCCTTGCTGTACAGTGGGAAAATAAATTAAAAAAAAAAAAAAAGAAAAATGGGCAAACAACCTGAATAGACATTTCTCCAAGGAAGATGTACAGATGGCCAAAAACCACATAAAACAACACTCAACATCACTGATTATTAGAGAAATCCAAATCAAAACTATGAGATACCACCTCACACCAGTCGGAATGGTCATCATTAATAAGTCCACAAATAACAAATTAAAATGTTGGAGTGGATGTGGAGAAAAGGGAACCCTCCTGCACTGTTGGTGGGAATGTAAGCTGGTACAACCACTATGGAGAACAGTAGGAGGTACCTTAGAAAACTATACATAGAACTACCACATGACCCAGCAATCCCACTTTTGGGCATACATCCAGACAAAACATTCCTTAAAAAAGACACATGCACCCACATGTTCACTACAGCACTATTCACAATAGCCAAGACATGGAAACAACCCAAATGCCCATCGACATATGATTGGGTTAGGAAGATGTGGTATGTATATGCAATGGAATACTACTCAGCCATTAAAAAAACCCCAAAATAATGCCATTTGCAGCAACATGGATAGAACTAGAGACTCTCATCCTGAGTGAAGTAAGTCAGAAAGAGAAAGACAAATACCATATGATATCACTTATATCTGGAATCTAATATATGGCACACATGAACCTTTCCACAGAAAATAAATTCATGGACTTGGAGAATAGACTTGTGGTTGCCAAGAGGGGATGGGGAGGGAGTGGGATGGATGGAGAGCTTGGTGTTAATAGATGCAGACTGTTGCCTTGGGAAGGGATTAGCAATGGAATCCTCCTGTATAGCACTGGGAACTATGTCTAGTCACTTATGATGGAGAATGATAATGTGAGAAAAAAGAATGTATCCATGTATGTGTAACTGGGTCACCATGCTGTACAGTAGAAAAGAATAAAAGGTAAAAAAAAAAAAGAAAGAAAGAAAAAGATGAAATTGAAGTATTAAAAGTCTATTGTGGGTTAAAAAGAAAACATGAAAATTTAAATATTTTATAATACATGATGATTTTCAGTATCTTTTTAATAAATGTGAACTCAAACATAAAAGTTTAAGCTTTTATAAAAGGAAATTTTTTTTTTCTTCTTAGGGCTGCACCTACGGCCTATGGAGGTTTCCAAGCCAGGGGTCTAATTGGAACTACAGCTGCCAGCCTACACCACAGCCACAGCAATGCCAGATCCAAGCAGCGTCTGTGACCTACACCACAGCTCACAGCAACACTGGATCCTTAACCCACTGAGCGAGGCCAAGGATTGAACCCACAACTTCATGGTCCCTAGTCAGATTCATTTCTGCTGTGCCATGATGGGAACTCAGAAGAATTTTTTTTTAAATAATGAAGAGATGTGGGAGTTCCCGTCGTGGCTCAGTGGTTAATGAATCCAACTAGGAACCATGAGGTTGCGGGTTCGATCCCTGGCCTTGCTCAGTGGGTTAAGGATCTGGAGTTGCCGTGAGCTGTGGTGTAGGTTGCAAACACGGCTCGGATCCCAAGTTGCTGTGGCTCTGGCGTAGGCCGGTGGCTACAGCTCCAATTAGACCCCTAGCCTGGGAACCTCCATAGGCCGCGGGAGCGGCCCAAGAACTGGCAAAATGACAAAAAAAATAAAATAAAATAAAATAATAATAATAATAATGAAGAGATGAGAAATGAAGAAAGGTAACTTTCACCAAGTGTCATGGACATTAGATTAAGATGGAGACATGGATTCAACTTTGTCTCTGTTACTAAGGACTGCAGCAAGTCAACTCTCTGGATCTTAACTGCTGCAAAGTGAATACAAGAACTGATGTACTGACTTGTTATTTTTTTATGCCTACTCTTGTACTAAACATTTTATGACTATTATTCATAACTAGCTCATAGATCTTCACTGCTAAATGGTATGATGTGTCGAGGCAATTTTTATAGTCAACATTTTATTCAGCAAACTAGTAAAATAAATTGGAAGTACTGGTCATTTAACTGGTATTGACTCAAATATGACTGAACCAAAACTATTTAAATCTTAACATTTTAAAATAGACAAGTGAGTAAATTATCTTTAAAATCTCTCTTATACCTCAAAGAATTTAAGTATATCAATGCAAAAAAGTATGGTTTCCCATGGGTTTTAAGAGATTTAGATAAGCATTAAAAGTACTGATAAGTCTGGGCAGAAAGAATAAACAATTAAGTTTATTCATCAATTTACAGTCAGGTTCAAATAATTTTAGCTCTTGAAGCAAATGAGGAGGTATGGTGCAACAAGCAGGGATTTATTCATGGCAAAAGAAAGCCACTTTTGTTTCATCAGTAAATTACTATAATTATTTTAAATGCTTTCAACAGTTTAAACATACAGAAACACAATTCATAAATTTTTATAAATGAAAAGATATGTATTGTAGAATTATCATACATATGGACAAGTTTAAAAACAGGAATTTTATTTATTTTTATTGCTCTCTTTCTTCCTCTTTGACTCACATCTGCATCCCCACATAACAACCTCATGTTAAGTGACATGTATCTTTATTTGTCTCAATGTCCATATATTCATGCTCACACACAATAAAATGGGAAGATAGGTAAAAATCCTAAATGAACTGATATTCAAATTCATTCCTGTCAACGACTGCACAATATTCCACAGTGTAGACTGTACCATGGTTTATGAAACCATTCCCTTGTTGTTTTATTGATGGGCATTTATTGTTTCCTGTTCCTTCTTCCCGCTTCCAACACCTGCTGCAGTGAACCTTGTACACATAGACTTATGTTCTAGTATTTTATTCTATGAGACAGAGTCGCAGCAGTGCAATTGCTATGCTGAAGAATGCTTATTTTCCACTTTAATTGATGATAAATGTCTTCCAAAAGACTCAGCAGTTCACTTTTCCACCAGTAACATTATGTATCTTTTTCCTTATATCTACATAGATGTTACGCCTTTTCAATTTTTGCCAACCCGAGTTCTGTCACTTTACTTGTATTTCTCAAAATGCTAGTTAGTGTGAGCACCTGGCCATATGGATTTGCACTTTTTGTGAAATGTCTATTTATAGTCTTTGTTCATTTTTTAATCGGGTTATCCTTTCACGTTAATTCCTAAGAGCTTTAAAACAGTGATGACATTACCTTTGATAACCTAGATTCTAATTTTTTCCCCAAATGCGTACTTTAAACTGCCTGTGTTTTCTTTTTGGTCTCTTTTTAAAGCTTTCTGTTTCTGTTTTGCTTAAGATTATCCCAAACTCTATAATAGCACTGTCCAACAGAACTTTTGCAATGATGAAAATGCTTTCTATCTGTATCACCCAACATGGTAGTCACTAACCAAACTGAGGAGCCAAAATTTAAACAGCCACAAGTGGCTGTAATCACCCTATTAGACAACCCGGTCCAGAACTTAGCTACTCACTGTGCAGTCATGAACTGGCACAGCCAGGAGCGCTCATATCATCCAAGAGCCATGCTTACAATGCACAGTCTTAGGCCCTATTCTAGAACTACTGTGTCAGTTTTCATTTTAACAAGATACCCAGGTGACTCATACTCACATTAAAGTTTGAGAAGCACTGTTAATAATCACCTAAATTAGGGATTCTCAGAATTCTTTTTGTGCTATGGACCCCATCAGCAATCTGTTCATAATTGTGAATCCCTTTTGAGACTAACATTTCTAAAATCAAAAATCAAAATACACAAACTTACAAAGGAAACGAATTATAGCTGACCCCTGAACAACACAAGTTTGAACGGCATGGGTCCACTTCTTTCAATAATAAACACTACAGTACTACACAATCTGTGGTTGATTGAATCCAAGGATGAAAAACTGCTGATAGGGGGTGATGACTAAGTTATGTGGATTTTCAGCTGTGCAGAGGGTCAGCATCCCATGTGGTTCAAGGGTCAGGTGTATACTGTAAACAAACTGTTGAATTTTTTTTTTGCTCTTTTTTACAGCCACCCCCGCGGCATACAGAAATTCCTGGGCTAGGGGTCAAATGGGAGCTGCAGCTGCCAGCCTATACCACAGCCACAGCAACACGGGATCCAAGCTACATCTGCGACCTACACCACAGCTCATGGCAACACTGGATCCTTAACCCACTGAGCGAGGCTAGGGATCGAATTCCCATTCTCCTGGATACTATGTTGAGTTCATTAACTACTGAGCCACAACAGGAACTCCCTCAAAATATTTTAAAAAGTTACATATGCCATTTTATTAATGCGTTAGAAATGAGATCAGGAGCTCCCGTTGTGGCCCAGTGGAAACGAATCCAACTGGGAACCATGAACTTGCAGGCTCAATCACTGGCCTTGCTCAGTGGGCTAAGGATCCGGTGCTGCCAAGAGCTATGGTGTAGGTCGCTGACGTGGCTGCTCGGATTCCACGTTGCTGTGGCTCTGGCGTAGGCCGGACCCTAGCCTGGGAACCTCCATATGCCGTGGGTGCGGCCCTGGAAAAGGCAAAAAGACAAAAAAAAAAAAAAAAAAGGATTTCTAATGCTACCAGGATCATAGGCAGTAATAACCCTACCGTGGTCTTTGTATCTATCTGTAATTGAAGGAAATGCTAAATTTCAATAAGAAGTGAAAATCATTTTTTTCCCCATACCGCCTAGAGGCCTGCAGACCCCAAGTTAAGAATCTGCATGATTACTGAAGCAATGGCCTAGATTTCCTTCTAAAAATTTTGATCCAACTGGAATTAATATATGTATAAGGTATAAAATGTGAGGACCAACTTTTTTTTAACAGATGAATATCAACTAGTTGTGCTAGGAGCCTTCTAGAAAAAAAATTCTTTTTCAACTGAACTGAAGTACCACTATTGTAGTATACAATTACATCGATCTCTATAGTCTGTTTTACTGACGTTTCTCTGCTTCTATGCCAATATTACATCTAGTTGATTTAGTTTTGAGGTAGATTTATGTTTGGCATAGCTATACCCAGTAGTAAAATGACCCAATTTGACACTCTTTTTCTCTAGTTCAACTGTGAAACCTTTATTCATACAGTAACCCATGGTAGCATCTGGCCATTATTTGGCTGAAATGCATACTTTGTATAGTAAGTTGATGGTTGTTTTTAAAATTAACTTTTGTGATGCTACGGCGATGACAAAATCAAATGCAAACACGGGCATGAATACCAGGGGGGACAATATTCTAGTATAAATTATTTATTCAGGTGATCTAGTAAAGGCACCTATTATTTTCTTAGATCAATAAATTAAATTATAAAGCTAAAAGTGATTAAAAAGAACTCTTAGCTACTCCAAATTATGTCTTCACAATCTGGATTGAGATGCATAGAGCAAGAGAACAAAGTGTTCACAGCATACCTGGATTTAAGCTAAGGTATCCGGTAAGGTCCCTCTTGAGTTGCTTTCCCTTCTCATAATACAGTGGCCACTGGTTTCAAAATTTCATCTCGAGACCTAATAACCCCTCAAAATTTCTCCCTGAATTTAAAAATTAACAGTGCTACTGGCTTTCTTTAAAATCATAATAGACATAGTGGCAGATAAGAAAAAAAAAAGGTCATATTACTCTTTAAAAAGTTGTTTCCTCTTATAGCATGTATAAAACAATCAGCTAAGGGAGGCTTCTCCCTGATAACATCATATTTAACATTGCCTGCATTACAGCTTTCCCCCCTCCCACGTGAATTTTTATCTGTAACTTTTATTTGTAAAAATACAACAGGTTTGTAAAAAAGCAAGAGGTTTTAGAGGTATAGGTTAAGAAATGGGTTTTAGAAAATACAAGTAGTGACGTGACAACTAGTGTTATTCTAATTACACTCTTGGATGTTATAAACATTAATTACATTGAAGAAGATTATAGCATTAATAATATATAAAATTTTAAATGTGAAATTTAATCAAGAATATGGAGTATTTTTGGACCTTAATAAGAAAACAACAACAAGAGATTTGTGTTCATGGTCCATGAACCTGCCACATTAGAATCCTAGGCTGTTTATTAAAATTGAGATTCTTAGTTCCATCTCAAATCAGAATCAGAACCTATGGAAGATCTAAATTTTAAGCAGTGCTTACTCAAATTTAATATGAAGAGGCAAAACTATTATTGTTTACTAGTGAATTAGTCATATTCTCTAAAATAATTAAAACTGATGAAATCAGCACAAACATGCATTTAAAAAAGAAAATTGCAATTCATCAGCTGGGCAGAACAAAAAAGAAACTTCAGGAAACAAATAGTTAATACCCTTTGAAATAAAAAAACCTGAATAACAAGTATGTATCATTGATGAACAACTTCATTTTCATTCGAATGAAATTAACTGGATTACTCACATAATGAATACTTAAGATGAGCCTCAAGGTGATCTTGCAGGATTTTTTTCAACAAATGTAACTATGTTTCTTAAACAAGGAAGTCTCTGGAACAAAACTCTCTTCTTGCTTCCTAGTTACCAAAATTCTCATAAGAGAAAAATATTTCACCATTTCTTCATAAAATTTTATAGTTTTATTAAGTAAGATTCAAAAATGCCCACATAGTATTGTCAACATTACTTTCTTTTAAAGTCAAAGAAGCATGCTGAAATAACTCTACGATAGCACAACAGCTGCACATAGCTTAGCTACATGTACTGGACCCAAATTCTGATCTGTTTTAAAGAGATTTCATAAATAGGAAATAAAAAGTATAGCACTTAGGAAAACACTCAGTGCCATACACAAGCTCAGGTATGTGATACAGATCAAGATATGCTGTAGTTAAACTGTGTTACTGACACTTATAAACAAACTCTAAATTTGAAGTAAAAGATGAGCCCTATTTTCCAGTGTTAGTATCTAGATACTATTTCTGAGTAATGAAAGATGTGGAAAAAATCATGAAAGAAGATGCCAGAAATCAACTAAAATTAGCACTTTGGGAAGAATAACTTCTTTTTTAAAGGTCAAAAATCACATTCTATATACATTTGTGAATCAGTTTTCATCTCATTTTTGCCATAAACTAGATTATATGAAGAGAGGCAGAATTAACTGTGTACTTGTGGGGTTTTAACATCTCCAAATTTTTTTTAGCTTTAATTATGAAATTGGCATAATAGCCGAGACAGCTTTGATCTGAAGACATGTTTTGCCAGAAAAGTTTCAGTTCTTAAAAATTCTATCTCCCAGTTATAGAGCTACTGAATTTTATTAGGAAAACGTAGTATTAGATTGGTTTAAGGCAATTGACACGAAATAAGGAATATAAATGAAAATAAGGTAGTAATGTATTGTAACATTTTGGCCTCTAGGTCAAAAATGACAAGGTTTTCTGAGTAGCCCAAAACTGGTTAAAAAAATAAATGGATATATGCCGCCACCATGTGGTTAAAAAAAAATTAAAACCATTTTTGAAAAGACAAACTCAATCCAGGAGTGGAAAGTTTGTTTTCTAAATGCCCAGTCTCAAAACTCAAGAGACATAACTAACAAATATCTTAGTTTCTCTTAGTGAACTACAATGAATTGTTGTGATCTTGTCATTTTGAGGCATTTATATTTATCAGATGTTGCCTTCTCTTTTAAATTTCTATTAATTTGCTACCTGTTCTACAAAACAATAGTACCTCCTTGTATTTGTTCTGAGTTTATCCTGTAACAAGTTAGTCCTCAACTTCTGTGATTTTACGACTTTGTAATTTTATGAACATCAGTCACATTTTCCCTACCTGTTAGTATTCATTTGACACATATGTCTTCAGTTAGTAAACTTTACTGCTCAAATACCAGATTTTACTTTCTAAACTCTGAACTTTATGGGTGAATATATATATACATATATATATATACACGGAACTCAATAATTATTAATAGGTAAGAAGTGCAAAAAACCAAAGTTATAATGTTCAAAACTGGATATTTTGTTCACAGTCTAGTGATGTGTTTTATTTTGCTTCCAATATTTTTTTTAATAATGCCTAATACATCATCATCCATGTCAGTACCAAATTAATTTAAATATGTTGAAAAAAAGATTTTTCAATGAAGCTAAGGTTCTTTTTAGGGAAAAGAGGCGACTTTAAAGTCTGATATTCTACATGCACAGATTGGGTTTTCTTTCTTCACTTAGAACAAAGCGAAGAACAAAACTTTGAGGTGGTTCCACTTCTGGTAATGGTTCTTCAAGTGCTCATCCAACCAACTCTACCGCAGATACAACTTTATATTCTAGACAAAATGTAAAACAACTAAAACAACAAAATGTGAAACAGGAATGTAGTCAAAATAAGACATATTCTAGAGGGGAGTCCATCTACATGAGGAAGAAGGGAACAACACTGGGTGAACTTCCTGGTCTCTCTTTTTTTCTTTTAAATGTCTTTTAGCTGGAAGGCAGGCCTACTCTGTGCCAAGTTGGATGATAACAGTATAATAGAAAATCCTTTGTCTTTCTAGCTTAAAGAACCAGAAAAAGAGTTTCAGACAATTCGGCTATTCTAAACTAAGGAGGGAATTCTAGAGGGAGCCAAAGATGGGGAACTCTTGAGTTCTAGGGATAATCTCTGCCAAACCTCTGGCTGACCTGTGAACAATAAATGGGTAGAAAAGACCTAAGCCAGTCCACTAAGGCCAAAAAACCTAACTGAAATTTGAGCTGCTGTCCAAGAAACACTTTGAGTACAAACAAATTACATTCCTGCTAAAACAAAATCATCAGCACAGTCAAAATGCAGAGACTCAGCCAGGTAACAGTTACAATGTTAAGATCTAAATTTACTCCATGATTTAAATAAACAATTAAAAGTTACTCAACCTTTGAAGAAACAGGAAAATTGTAACCCATTCTCAAAAGAAAAGATATTCAACAGAGACCAACTCTTAGGTGACCCAGATTTTGGAATTAGCAGCAGACAACTATTCTCCAAGGTATAAAGGAAAATATGCTCATAATGAATAAATGAACAGCAGGAAAATAAAAATAAGCAACCAAATGTAAATACAGAAGTGAAAAATCCCACTCCTAAATTTTACCCAAGAAAACTGAAAACATGTGTCCACACAAAAGCCAATGTTCAAATGCTTGTACCAGCTTCATTTATAATGTCTCCAAAGTGGAAACAACTCAAAAGCCCATCAACTGGAGAATGAATATATCCATACAATTAACTATTACTCAACAATAAAAAAGTACTAATGATATTTTAAGAAATAATGGTCTGGCAACTTCATATGAGTGGTAAATGGATAGGTGGAAAGGTATGTAATTAAGATAGGTATAGTAATGTGCTAATGGCAGAAATTAGGTGATGGGTATTCTGGGGTTCATTGCAATTATTTTTTGAAGTATCTATGCTTGAACACTTATATTTATTTATTGTCTCTTTAGGGCTGCACTTGTGCCATATGGAAGTTCCCAGGCTAGGAGTCCAATCAGAGCTGTAGCTGCCAGCTTATGCCACAGTCATAGCAACACAGTATCTGAGCAATGTCTGAGATCTGTACCACACCTCATGGCAATGCTGGATCCTTTAACACAGAGTGAGGCCAGGGATCCAACCCACATCCTCATGGATACTAGTCGGGTTACCACTGAGCCACAATGAGAACTCCTTGAAACCTTTTATAATAAAGCAGGAAAAAAAATACACTCTCTAGGGCTGATGACCAATTTTGGTTACGCTAATTTTGGGAACATAAACTGAGAGGTTATACAAAAGAAAATACATAGGTTATAGTCAGACTACTCATCTTCTGAGAACTTCCTCCAATGTGCTTTACTAGTTTAATATTCTGCTACTCAGGAAAACTTTGCTATCTGTAAATTCGAGATTTTACTTTTTGCTTCCTTTCCAATACAATTTTAAGATGTTAAGTACCAAATAAAATTGGACTTATTTATCTCTGGAAAATACTTCTATTTTCATTTTTCATTCATTTCCTACTTTTTGGCTCTCATCTTTCAATCATTAAAGAAAAGACAATTTCCTAAGGACTAAGGATAACAATTCTTAAGTCTGTCAAATTTTTTAAAACTTAAAATTTAGAAGCCTGTCAATGGCTTTTTGAAATCTACATATTTCATTCCCTATTCTCTCTTTATACACATGTACAGTTTTCACCCAAGTGAAGTATTATAAATGTCAACTCTTTGTTGACTTTCTTCCAAAGGTTTATAATTGTGTAGGTATTCAGTGATCCTAATTTTCACCCATTCCACAAACACAGTAATGACAGAAATGTGGTTTATCAGTTTGTAGTTCTTGGTGTTCTCAGTTTCTGGATCACAGGCAGGCAATTTACCAGTTTCAAGCAATTAAACCTACTCTAATTGCTCTATTTGATAACAAGATTATATACTCGCTACAGTTTCAAGCTCATCCTTGAAGTTCTTTAAATCTCTTGTGTGAATACCATCTAGTCATGCTATTTTTCAAAGTTTACATTTTATTCAACTTTAAATTTATACAGCATCATTTATAAGACCCATGTTACTTGCTTTAAAATATCCAACACTAAGTATACATAAACTAAAGATTATATTTGCTGAATCCTATATGAGATCATTCAAAGAAAATAATATGAAAAATAAGGATCATGTCTTAATGAAAAATCAGCTAGTTAATAGTGATCACAACTATTAATACTATGACCCGGTCCTAAGTCTTATATCTTACTATTTATTGAACAAGGTAGTACTTCCTTTTATTTGTCAAATTTAGGAGAGCTTAAAATCAATGGTCATTATCTTTCACTGGATGCATTTTCAATCTGCTCATGACAAAATAAAATATTTATTCCCTTTAGGAAGAAATTCAAATTTCCTCTGACAAAAGTTGAAAGGAAAATTTATATTTTAGGGGAGGTCCAGGGACTTAAAATTAATGATACCACTACGAAAAATTACATGTGTAATGAGCATTTTTGTGTTTCTTACTGCCTGCCTTTAGTCACCCATATTAAATATTCTATATAGCACACATATTGAAGAGGAAAGAAAATTTAGATGCCACTGGGTAAAAAGCACCAAAAGGAGAACATTTCAGGTAATGGAAGCAAAAACATATCTCCAACTGAAAAGCTAATACTTTCATTTAGTACTTTCAATAAATTAGGTGGTCATAACTACTTCCCCTGCTAATTTAATAACCTTTTTGATGATAACTTTTTATAAACCTTCCTCTAATGACCATAATCTCTATCTTCCCTACCTGGTGATAAGGAATGTGATAATCACATTCTTCAGTTGGTTTTTACACTGAGCCCCACCTTTTTGTGAAAAGAGCATATACAATTAAAACTCTCCTAATTAAGAGATAAATGACCTCACTTTGCAAATAAATTATTATTATTTTTAAAAACCACTATATAGAATATGAAGTTCTTTAAAACTCATCAGGCGTAATTCAATCAATAAATACCTCTGTGGAAAAACAAAGAGTTAATTTTAAGAGATGCCCCATAAGGCTATCAGCTGACTTCTCTACAGAAACACTACAGGCCAGACGAGTGGCAAAATATTTTCAAAGTTCTAAAAGGGAAAAATGTACAGCTTAGAATACTTTACCCAGAGAACATCATGTAAAATAGAAGGAGAAATAAAGAATTTCTCCAACAAACAAAAACTGAAAGAGTACAGCAATACTAAACTCATTCTAAAAGAAATACTGAAAGGGCTTCTCCAAATAAAAGAAAGTAAGAAATAGGATGGAGGAAATCAAAACTGGAAAGTAATCACAAATAAGCCAGTATCCAGATCTAAAGGGGAAAAAAGAAAACCCAAAAAACCAACCTATTGTAAAAGCAGCAGTAAACACAAGGAACAGAAAAACGATAAACATGATCATGTTAAAAAAGGACATCAAATCATAACATGTAGGGAAGGAAAGTAAGAAAATCTAGACTCTATTTTTTTTTAGAATGTGTTTGAGCCTATATGACTACTAGGCTAAAGCAAGCAGATATAGGAAGGGGTTAACACACTTGAAAAATAGGGCAACAACAAATCAAAACCAAATAATACATTCAGAAAAACTAAAAAAAAAGAGGACACAAATAAAAGGAAATCATACAACCAAAAAAGAAAGGAACAAAAGAGAAACACAGAAGCAACTGGAAAACAAGGTTTAAAATGGCAATAAATACATATTTAACAATAATTACCTTACATCAGAATTGCTATCATGGCTCAGCAATAACAAACCTGACTAGAATACATGAGGACATGGGTTCAATCCCTGGCCTCACTCAGTGGGCTAAGGATCCAGCATTGCTGTGAACTATGGTATAGGTCAAAGACTTGGCTTTGATCTGGTGTTGCTGTCATAGGCTGGCATCTGCAGCTCCAATTCGACCCCCAGCCTGGAAACTTCCATATGTCGCATGTGCAGCTCTAAGAAGACAAAAAAAAAAAAAAAAACCTCAAATATCAATGGACTCAATGCTCCAATCAAAAGAGACAGAATGGCAGACTGGATAAATAAAAAAGAAAAGAGCTAAGGAGTGTCCATCATGGCTTAGCAGTTAACGCACCTGACTAGCATCCATAAAGACACAGGTTGGATCCCTTGCCGTGCTCAGTGGGTTAGGGATCTGGCATTGCCATGAACTGTGGTGTAGGTCACACATGCAGCTCAGATCCCGCACTGCTGTGGCTGTGGTGTAGGCCAGCAGCTACAGCTCTGATTCGACCCCTAGCCTGGGAACCTCCATATGCTGGGGGTAGTGCGGTCCTAAAAAAAAAAAAAAAAAAAAAAGCATATAATATGCTGCCTACAAGAGACTCACCTTAGGGCAAAGGACACATGTAAATTGAAAGTGAGAGGATAGAAGAAGATATTTCATGCGAATGGGAAAGACAGGAAAGGGAGAGTTGCAATACTCTTATCAGACAAAATATTCTTTAAAACGAAGGCCACAAAGAAAGACAAAGAAGGACATTATTTAATGATAAAAGGATCCATTCAGGACCAAGACAAGGATATTACACTTGTCAATATATATGTCCCTATATAGGAGCAACCAAATGCATACAACAAATACTAACAGACATAAAAGGAGAAAATGAGGGGAATACAATAATAGTAGGAGACGCCCTACTCACATCAATGGACAGATCCTCCAGACAGAAGATCAAGAAGGCAACAGAGAGCCTACATGACACAATAGAAAAGTTAGACTTAATTGACATTTTTAGGACATTACGTCCAAAAAAATCAGAATATGTGTTCTTTTCAAATGCACATGGAACATTCTCAAGGATTGACCACATGCTGGGGCACAAAACTAACCTCAACAAATTTAAGAGTATAGAAATTATTTCAAGAATATTCTGACCACAATGGGATGAAACTAGAAATCAATCACAGGAAAAGAAATGAGAAAACAATGACTACATGGAGACTAAACAACATGCTACTAAAAAACCAATGGGTTAACAAGGAAATCAAAATGGAAATGAAAAAATACCTCGAAACAAATGATAACAAAAACACAACCATTCAAAATCTATGGGATGCTGCAAAAGCAGTGCTAAGAGGGAAGTTCATAGGAAAACACAGGCCTCCCTCAAAAATAGAGGAACAATTTCAAATTAACAACTTAACCAAATACCTAAAATAATTAGAAAAAGAACAACAAAAACCTAAAGTCAGCAGAAGAATGGAAATCATAAAAATTAGAGAAGTCAATAAAACAGAGATTTCAAAAAACAATAGAAAAAAAATCAATAAAACTAAGAGTTAGTTCTTTGAAAAGGATAAACAAAATTGACAAACCTCTGGCTAGACTCACCAAGAGGAGAGAAACAACTCAAATAAACAAAATAAGAAATGAAAAAGGAGAAATCTCAATCTACACTGCAGAAATACAAAAAAAAAAAAAAAAAAAAAGAGAGAGAGAGAGAGAATAATATGAACAATTACATGCCAACAAATTTGACAACCTAGAAGAAATGGACAACTTTCTAGAAACATACAGCCCACCAAAACTGAATCAAGAAGATCAAGTGAACACACCGATCTCTAGAAATGAAATTGAATATGTAATAAAAACACTCCCTACAAACAAAAGTCCAGGACCTCATGGTTTCCCAGGAGAATTCTACCAAACATACAATGAAGAACTTATACCCATCTTTCTTAAACTTTTCCAAAAGGTTGAAGAAGGAACACTCCCAAAGACATTCTATGATGCCACCATCACCCTAATCACAAAACCAAAAATACTACCAAAAAATAAATTACAGGCCAATATCTTTGATGAATATAGACTGAAAAATTGTCAACAAAATTTTGGCCAACCAAATTCAATAATGTACAAAAAACATCATACACCACAACCAAGTGGGATTCATCCCAAGTTCACAGGGATGGTTCAACATACGCAAATCAATCAACGTCATTCACCACATTAACAAAAGTCAAAAACCATATGATCATCTCAATAGATGCAGAAAAAGCATTTGACAAAATCCTACATCCATTCATAATAAAAACTTTTACCAAAGTGGGTCTAAAGGGAACATGCCTTAAACATAATCAAAGCCATTTATGACAAACCCATAGCACATATAATACTCAATGGAGAAAAGCTGAAAGCCTTCCCACTAAAATCTGGAACAAGACAAAGATGCCCACTCTCACCACTTTTATTCAACATAGAATTGGAAGTCCTAGCCAGAGCAATCAGATAAACAAAAGAAATAAAAGGCATCCAAATAGGAAGAGAAGAGGTAAAACTCTCACTGTATGCAGATGACATGACACTGTATATAGAAAACCCTAAGGACTCCACACAAAAACTACTTGAACTGATCAACAAATTCAGCAAAATAGCAGGATACAATATTAACATTCAGAAATTAGTTGCATTTCTGTATACTAACAATGAAATATTAGAAAAGAAATATCAAAATACAATACCTTTTAAAATCACACACAAAAAATTAAATACCTGGGAATAAACCTGACCAAGGAGGTAAAAGACTTAATATGCTGAGAACTGTAAAACATTAATCAAGGGAATTAAAGAGTAGTCAAAGAAATGGAAAGATATTCTATATTCCTGGGTTGGAAGAATTAATATCATTAAAACTGCCATACTGCCCAAAGCAATCTACAGATTCAATGCAATCCCTATCAAATTACCCAAGACATTTTTCATGGAACTAGAACAAATAATCCAAAAATTTATATGGAACCATAAGAGACCCAGAATTGCCAAAGCAATGCTGAGGGAAAACAAACCAACCAACCAAACAAACAAGCAGGTGGCAGAACCCTCCCAGACTTCAAACAATACGACAAACTACAGTAATCAAGACAGTGTGGTACTAGTACAAAAACAGATATACAGACCAATGCAACAGATGAGACAACCCAGAAATAAACCCAGACACCTATTAATTAATCTTTGACAAAGGAGGCAAGAATAAAAAATGGGAAACAGTCTCTTCAGCAAGTGGTGCTAGGAAAACTGCTCAGCTGCATGTAAATCAGTGAAACTAGAACACACCCTCCCACCATGCACAAAAATAAACTCAAAATGGCTTAAAGACTTACACATAAGACAAGACACCATAAAACTAGAAGAGAACACTAGCAAAACATGCTCTGACATTATTCATTTAAATGTTTTCTTAGGTCTCCCAAAGCAAGAGAAATAAAAATAAAGCAATGGAACCTAACAAAACTTAAAAGCTTATATAGAGCAAAGGAAATCATAAAAAAACAAAAAGACAACCTATGGAATGGGGGAGTATAGTTGCAAATAATGCAACTGACAAGGGCTTAATCTCAAAAATATACAAATAACTCATACAACTCAACAGCAAAAAAACCCAAACAACCCAATTGAAAAATGTGCAGAAGACCTGAATAGACATTTCTCTAAAGACATACAGATGGCCTACACACACATGAAAACAGTGCTCAATATCACTAATTACTAGAGAAATTCAAATCAAAACCACAATAAGGTACGACCTCACACCAGTCAGAATGGCCATTATTAGTAAGTCAACAAATAGCAAATGCCGGAGAGGGTGTGGAGAAAAGGGAACCCTCCTACACTCTCAGTCAGAATGTAAATTGGTACAACACCTATGGAAAACAAAGTGGAGGTACCTTAGAAAACTAAATATAGAACTACTGAGTGATCCAGCAATCCCACTCCTGGGCATATATCCAGACGAAACTTTTATTGAAAACACCCTTACGTTCATGGCAGCACTATTCACAATAGCCAAGACACGGAAACAACCTAAATGTCCATCAATGGATGAACCAATTTAGAAGATGTGGTATATATACACAATGGAATACTACTCAGCCATAAAAAAGAACAAAATAACGCCATCTGCAGCAACACAGATGGAACTAGAGACTCTCACACTAAGTGAATTAAGTCATAAAGAGAAAGACAAATACATATCACTTATATCTGGCATGTTACATATGGCGCAAATGAATATATCTACAGAAAAGAAACAAACTCATGGACATGGACAACAGACTTGTGGTTGCCTAGGGGAAGGGAGTGGGATGGACTGGAGTTTGGGATTAGTAGATGCAAACTATTGCATTTGGAGTGGATAAGCAGTGAGATAACAGCACAGGGAACTATATGCAATCACTTGTGATGGAACATGATAGAGGATAATGTGAGAAAAAGAATGTATAACTGGGTCACTTTGCTCAAAGTACAGCAGATATTGACACAACACTGTAAATCAACTATAATAAAAAATTAAAAAATAAAAAAACACCTGTGTTCTAACACTTTTCCCCAAATATCATAATTACAGAAGCATATACTACCGACTATGCTCCAAACACAGATGATTCTTTTTTATCACATGGATCACACTGAAGTTGTGAGTCTTAAACACAAGTCTAACTACATGTTACACTGCTGGATAAAAAGGAGATGAATGCCTTTCTATCGTTATTGACAATTGGAAATTCCTATAGTTTACTAAATACTATTTTGTGTACGTTAACTGTGATTTCTTCCACCTTAAAAAACAAAACAAACCCTCTCTTTCATTCCATTTCCCAGCGTCTTCAACCATATCCCTTTATTCCCCTATGCAGCAAAATTCCACTGAAAGAGCTGTCTAGACTTCTGTCTCCAACTCCTTTCCCTCTACTCACTCTTAAACACAGTGAATTCAAACTTTTATTTTTTATTATTATTTATTTATTTATTTTTGCCTTTTCTAGGGCTGCTCTCACAGCATACGGAGGTTCCCAGGCTAGGGGTCAAATCGAAGCTGTAGCCACAGCAACGTGGGATCCCAGCTGTGTCTGGGACCTACACCACAACTCACGGCAATGCCGCAGCTCACGGCAATGCCGTATCCTTAACCCACTGAGCAAGGCCAGGGATCGAACCCACAACCTCGTGGTTCCTAGTTGGATTTGTTAACCACTGAGCCATGACAGGAACTCCCTGAATTCACACTTTTAACCCACCACTACACTGGAACTACTCTTGGCAAGGTTACCATTGATCCTGTTAAACATCATGGCAATTTCCAGTCTTCATCTTACCAGACCTATTGGCAGCAGAAACTGATCACTCTCCTCCTAATGAACTTTTCACCCCTGGCTTCCTGGACATGAAAATCTCTTGGTTTCCTTATGTCACTAATAAATCCTCCTTCTCTATTCTACACTTCAATACTGACGTGCCCTGGAGCTCACACCTTGGTCCTTGTTTCCCTGCACTCCTTTTGTTTATCATTTGTTTATGTATTGACTTGGCTGTAGTGTACAGTGGCTTGATGTAGGACCTCAGTTCTCAGACCAGAGCTTAAACCTGGGCCTCAGCAGAGAAACCCCAAATACTAGCCACCAGACCACCAGGGAACTCCCCCTGCACTTCTTTTAAAATATAAATTCTACAAGGCCAGAGATCTTTGTTTTCTTCAGAGGTTATCTCACACACCTCGAGCAAAGCTTGCTACATAGTAGATGTACAGTGATTATGTACTGAATGAAGTTCATTCTCATAGTAATGACCATGTGAGTGACGTAGCTGTTAACATATTCTCATCATTGTTTTATAGATGGAGACTGCAGGGAGGGGTAGAGAAGACAAAGTTTTTTATCCAAAATCATCACACCATTATTAAGTTGCAGAGATGAAACTCAAACTAGTTTCTTTGAGGTTTTCAAATACCAGAGCAGAAAATAATTCAACAAACCTTTTCAAAAAAAAATAAACCCCAAAATATACTTTTAAACAAAATTTAATGTAAAATATTAACATTTATTCACTATATTCTACTTTTTTAAAAAAAGTCCTTGTTGGTTTGACTTTTATTTTAAAAATGTTTAGTCTATTTTTTCTCAGTGTTAGGCAAATTGACCTGTACTAGGCCCTTGACGGAACAAAAGGATCTAACTTTTCGTGGTTGTAGGTTTCTGTTTTTGTTTTTGTTTTTTTTTTCATTTTAGGGCCGTACCTGTGGCATATGGAGGTTCCCAGGCTAGGGGATGAATCAGTACTGCAGCTGCTGGTCTGTACCACAGCCACAGCAATGTCAGATCCAAGCTGCATCTGTGACAACCACAGCTCACAGCAATGCCAGATCCTTAAACCACTGAGGAAGGCCAGGGATCGAACTTACATCCTCATGGATACTAGTAGGGTTCGTTATTAAGCCAGTGAGGGAACTCCTGGTTTTTTTTTCATTGAAGTATAGTTGATCTATAATGTTGTGTTAATTTCTGCTATAGAGCAAAGCGATATAAATTCTTTTTTATATTCTTTTCCATCATGGTTTATCACAGATCAGAAGAATCTTAACATTAATGGTGTCTTTAATACAAAAGTAATTCTATTATGTTTAAATTACATTCTTGAGTTTCTAGGACTTTTTATTACACAGGTATCTAAGACACTGCTTAAATATTTTTTCCCCAATGGTGATTCAATTCTCTATTTATAATGTTATTAAGCTTAGCAAAAAGTTTCAGAGAGAGGATTATATTTTCAGCTGAGAGGTAATAAACCTTTAAGAGGCAAACCTGCACATGGAAAGATACTATGATTGTTATTTCTTTTGTTGTTGTTGTTGTTGTTGTTGTTGTTGCTATTTCTTGGGCCGCTCCCGCGGCATATGGAGGTTCCCAGGCTAGGGGTCGAGTCGGAGCTGTAGCCACCGGCCTACGCCAGAGGCACAGCAACGCGGGATCCAAGCCACGTCTGCAACCTACACCACAGCTCACGGCAACGCCGGATCCTTAACCCACTGAGCAAGGGCAGGGACCGAACCCTCAACCTCATGGTTCTTAGTCGGATTCGTTAACCACTGCGCCACCACGGGAACTCCTGATTGTTATTTCTATATGTTAACTTGGCTAGGCCATAGTACCCAAATAATTGGTCAAACATTATTTTAGATGTTTCTGTAAAGGTATTTTTTAGATGAGATTAGCATTTAAATCAGTGGACTCCGAGTTTACCTGGCATAACGTGGTGGCTTCATCCAATCAGCTGAGGCCTTACCAGAACTAAGACTGACCTCTCCTGAGCAAGAAGGAATTCTCAGCAGACTGTCTTTGGATTTGAACTGCAACCCTCTCTTGAATCTTCAGCCTGCCAGCCTACTCCATCAGATTTTAGACTCACCACGCCTCTACCATCAATTCTTTAAAACATGTCTCTCTCAATATACATTTACATATCCTGTTCATTCTGATTTTCTGGAGAACCCTAACACAAGTTCACAAAACTGCTTCTGTGTTCAGAAGCTACTGGTGCATTAAAAACACTCAGGAATCTTATGAATGAAATCAATATTAGTTATCTGTTTTCATGACACTAAAATATTTAGAGTGCTGATATGGTTGAAACAAACTAAAATCTGGGATACGAGGCTATCACTGTCCCTTGAGAGTAGAGAGACTTGCTTTACCACACAGTAAAAATATATCACATAATAATGATAATTTTAGAGATCCAAGCCACCCCCCCTTTTTGACCCAAAGAAGACTTTGTTCTGGAGAAATCACTCTTAGAGGTGTTTTAACAGAAATGAGGATAGAAAGCTTCTCCAGGTCTCCCTCTAAAAAGTAAGGAGAGTTGCTGAGGTGTCATAAGGCACTGTGGTACTAAGTTTGAATACTCGTCTGCCTTGTTCCCAACAAACTGTGTGGCTGCCACTGCTGCTGCCACCACCACCACCATGGATGCTCTGGGCATTTTTACAGAGATGATAGAACTTAAATGATTTGCCTGAGGCTGCAAGATTAGTTAGGAACCAAACTGAGACCTTCTAACTTTGTTCTTTACTATTCTGACTCTAGACGAAAATTTTTTAAAAGCTAAGAGCTATCTTTCTAAATGTAAAAAACAATTTACCTGCACAATGAGGCAGATGAGTAGCAGAAAAAACAACCACAACAGAGCCCTGCAGCAGGGTTCATATCAGCACATCTGCCTCCCTGGCATCGCTTCTGCCAACTTCAGTGCTCCTATGAGAAGTAAGCTAAGCTGTCACTCGCCTGTAACACTGGCTCTGTATTAGTGACCTAAGTAGATTCAGCCCAGCATTAACAATGCAGCAAATTAGAGCATCAAAATATAAATTATGATTACTTCTCAATAATAGATTTTTGATAAAAGTTGCCCTTGAAATAAGGCACAAAATAGCATTTATATGCAACTTTGCTAAAAATCACATTTGAAACAGAAATGTGGGCAACTCAATGAAATGAATGGATAAACATTATTATTTTCTCCATTTGACAGATGACTTGTTCAAGATCACACAAAAAAATGAACATTGTGGAGTTTCCTTATGGTGCAGGGAGTTAAGGACCTGGAATTGTCACTGCAGCACCTGGGTTGCTGCATGGCACGGGTTCAATCCCTGGCCTGGGAACTTCCATGTGCCACAGGTGCAGCCAAAAAAATAAACAAATATATAAAGGGTGTCAAGATATCATCTAAGGTTCTAACTAACCTACTAGAATCTGAAATCTGAGCTCTGGAAGGCCAGGTGCTCACTGTCTCTGTGTGTTCACTGCTGTGAGGACCTAGCACAGCACCAGGCATCAATGGGGTAGATTAGCGCACGTGCTCTGAACAGCTAGTAGGAGAGCTAACTGTATTTGATGAAGAGGCAAAATGACTAATAAATGGACTAGGACACCCTTTCATTTCACCAAGAAGGCAAATCTGCAATGAAGAACTGAGAATGAAATGAGTTACAGTAACAAAATGTTCAACCATGGATTACAGGTCAATATCATGAATTTAGCCTGTCAATCCTTAAGATGGCTATTTCCAATCTAACTCCTTCCCACTCTTTATTAAGAATCACAACAAAGAGCATCCTCAAGTCCCATTTTTCTATCGGTGACTTTTACAAATCTTAAGAAACTCCCCATAGAAAAACTTGGAGCCTTGTCTCACCAGGGATCAGAATTATACAAACCTCAGTCAGTTGTTTCAGTTGACCTTTGTTTTCACTTAATTCTTCTAACAGCTCATTCTTCTTCAGTCGCAGTTCAGAGATTTCCTTTCTCAATGGATTCACTAGGTCATAGAACCGGATCTTTGAAAAAAAAAATCAAATTAATAAGCAGTCTTGAAACCCAAATTACAATTACAATTTGCTAATGAATAGGATTCAAAACTATCAGTAGTACAAGTATTAAGGTAATAAAAGAAAGTGTTAAGGGGTTTCAGATTATATGCCTGTACACTAAAGTTTTGTTTGTACAAAACTAAAACAACACGATTGTTAAATGTCCCTGACCATCATACTTTATGAAATCTTAATGTTCAGTTAGGCTCCTCAAGGCCCAGATCATCTGTAACTCCCCATCCCTGACACGGTCTTTCTCTCCTCTCTTCTATCTATACTCCATTTTCTCCTTACTTCTCACCTCCTACTACTGCTCACTCCACACTACCAGCTTATTATTTCTTTTTTCTTTTTTGTCTTTTTAGGACCGCACCTACAGCATATGTAGGTTCCCAGGATAGGGGTCGAATCGGAGCTGTAGCAGCTGGCCTACGCCACAGCCACACCATGTCTGCAGCCTACACTGCAGCTCACGGCAATGCTGGATCCTTATCCCACTGAGCAAGGTCAGGGGTCGAATCCACATTCTAATGAATACTAGTCGGGCTTGTTACCGCTGAGACACAATGGGAACTCCTGGCTTATTATTTGTTGAACACACCAAGTGTTGAAGAGTTGACGGCTTTTCCTGGAGTTCCTCTGTGGCTCAGCAGGCTAAGGAATTGGTGTTAACCCTGTTGCAGCTTGGGTTGCTTCTGGGCAAGGATTTGATCTGTGGCCCATGAATGTCCACATGCCAAGAACGTGGCCAAAAATAAATAAATAAACAAATAATAAAAATAATACAAAAGAAAGTGAGAAAGCAAGAAAGAAAGAGAAAGAAAAGCTCTTCCCACACATCAACGTATGACTCATGCTTTCACTTCCTTCACCCCATCAGTAAAACCTCCCTGATTCCCTTAAGCTGATTTAAAAGAGCATCCTTATAGGTGGCAGTTTTTGTGTGTTGCCCCACTGGAATGTAAGCTCTGTGAGGATGGAATTTTTATCTGGTGTGCACTGCTCTATCCCCAGCGCCTAAATACACTGCAGGCTCTTGGTGAAGCTCTGCTTACTACCACTGCCATGTCTCACCATGCTTTCAGGGGAATTTGCCTATCCTAACTCAGTAAAGCATTCCATCTGACAAGTCCCTACAAAACTAAGCTTTTGACAAATTAAGAGAGGGTAATTAGGGACTATTTACTGTACATGAATATAGCCTGAAACGTTAATGTATTACTGTATTGCAAGAGAACCATGTTTGGTAAGAGGCAAGTCCTAAGGCTAGTAATTGATACAACAACTCTGTGTATAATTAACCAGCTAGGAGAATACTGTCTGAAAGCAAAAGACAAGGAACGTTAACAAACCAAAGAGCAAAAATATGTATAACTGCCACTAATGGGGTACTTTCTGTCTCTTATGGAAAAAGCCTCAATGACAGCACTTGAGGTATTTAATGGGTTTTGAATAGTA
Source organism: Sus scrofa (assembly GCF_054392235.1). Lineage (NCBI taxonomy): Eukaryota > Metazoa > Chordata > Mammalia > Artiodactyla > Suidae > Sus > Sus scrofa. The sequence continues at coordinate 52,099,905 of NC_139393.1, read as the reverse complement.
CTTTGGGCAGAAAAATTATATTTGAGCTATTTAAATAGAAAGCTGGACAAAAAAAATAGTACTCCATGTTATAGGAAATCATTCATCTGGATGCCTTATCCAAATGACAGTCAAGTGTAGAAATCACCTCTCTGGCAAAAATAGCAGATAATATTTCTTATGTGTTTACTATGTTCTAAGCACTATGCTAAGCATTTTAGATACACATCCACAGTCAATCTTCACAATTACAGCAATAGAAAGGTGCTGTTATTATTATTATTTTTTAAATTGAAGTATGGGGATTTTACAATGTTGATTAGTTTCAGGGGTACAGCACAATGATTCAATTACATATACATATAAATACTTTTTCAGGAGTTCCCGTTGTGGCATAGCGGAAACGAATCTGACTAGGAAACATGAGGTTGCAGTTCGATCCCTGACCTCACTCGTTGGGTTAAGGGATCTGGAGTTACTGTGGTGTGGTGTAGACCAGCAGCTGTAAGTCACAGACGCTGTGGTGTAGGTCGCAGATGCGGCTTGGATCCCGCATTGCTGTGGATGTGGTGTAGACCAGCAGCAGTAGCTCCGATTAGACCCCTAGCCTGGGAACCTCCATATGCTGCAGGTGCAGCCCTAAAAAGACAAAAACAAACAAACAAAAACAAAAAATAAATACTTATTCAGATTCTCTCCCATTATGGGTTATTACAAGATACTGAATAAAAAGTGTTGTTATTAACCCTTTTATAGATGAAAAAATTCATCTCGGGGTGAAATGACCTCTATATAACACAAACTTGCAGTTCTCAATGTGTGTTCTTAGGACCCCAGGCCCTACCTTGCCACTCTGAGACCCCTGCAGGAAATCCAAAAGATCAAAATTATTTTCCTAGTAACAATAAGATTTTTTTTGCCTGTTTTATTCTCTATTCCCATTAGACAGCATTTGCCAGTGGCTAGATGATGTGTGATGATTTCATCACCGCTCAGGCTAATGAAATGTGTGCTTATGTGTTCTTGCAGCTTAAAAATTTCTAATATGGTATAATGGTATTACTATGGTATCTGATATTTCTGATATGGTAAATATTAACAGATATAGTCCATATAAACAAAAGCTCTTTGGAGTCCTCAATAATGGATGTGGGTACCAAAAAAATTTGTGATGACTGCCGTAAATCAACCCTGTGTATAGATTTGTGTAGCCAACACTACAATCAAGATCCTGACCTAGATTCATCAGGATCTCCCTCATGCTATGCTTCTCCTTCCCCTACTACTCTTAAGCCCTGGCAACCACTAATCTGTCATCTCCGCAATCTTTCATTTTCAGTACATCACAAACAGCCACAGTTTACGATAAAATAATTCATGTCTATGGATTATCCAGCCATTAACTTCAGAGCTCTACTTATTGCTTGACTTTGGAGATCAACGGTCAAGACCCTTTAAAATTTGGTGATCTGAACACCATTCAGATCTTTGGACCAGGGCCATAAAAAAATTTATCAATTAGGTACTTAAAAAGTTATGGCTACTATATAAACAGTAATTTTTAGCCTGAAAATATATGCAGGTTTTTTTTTTTTAATGACACAAGAGACTTACAGATACATATTCAGGAATAGAAAGTTGATCTTCAGGAAAACTTTTTAGTTTCATATATTGCTCTTCTGTCAACTCGAAGTCACGTAGGTTTCGACGAATATCTCCAGCTTTCTCTCTTAGCTGAAGATTTGTCTCTTCTAGTTGTTTCTGTCTCAATAAAATAGTTTCCATTTCTTGTTTCATTAGTTCTTGATATTTTCTACATCAGGAGAGAATGCATGGCAAGGTTAAAAAGAACTCAGCGATTTAATTTTCCTCAAAGTTCCTTTTCTACAGTAACAGAAAATTAAAAAATTAGAAGTTTAATAGTATTTTTGGCTCCAGCTAAATGCCTATTTACTTAACCAGTTCAACCTAAAATGACAATGCTAATTACTAAATGTGTAGCAACATAAATTATTATAGAAGATTAATGTTCTTAATAACTTTTAAAACTCACATTTCTTCTGCTTAAGGTATACATTTTATGTATCTGCTTTGGATCCTACTTATTAAAGTAATTTTCATTTGTCTTTATCCAGGTACTTCAAAGTATACCTCTTTTAGATGACAACACTGAAGCATCACAATTTATTCATCCAACCAGTGAAGGAATGAAAATAGTCATTTGCACATAATCATCTTTCTCAAGGAATACATGCAGTGAACACCGTTGGCCGCCTACCCCAAAATTTTGCGCAGGAAGGGACCATCTGTATTTCCCCCTCTGTACTGTATCACTCCTATCAACATAAAAATGTTTTTTGTCCTATCTTAAAACAAGTGAACAACAACAAAAAAAACCCCCACAATTTTGGACCCCATTTCACTGCCCCTTTTGTTTCTCCAAAGCTGTCTATACACACCTTCTACACACCTTTACTCTTAAACCCAGCCCAACCAGGTTTTCACCTTCCTAACAAGATCTCAAGGTCCCCAATATCCTTCAGATTGCTAATGATCAATTAATCCTCAGTAGTCTTTTTTTTTTTTTGGCTTTTTAGGGGCCGCAGTTGTGGCACATGGAGGTTCCCAGGCTAGGGGTCCAATGGGAACTACAGCTGCCAGCCTAGGCCACAGCCTACGCCACAGCCACATCAGATCCGAGCCGCATCTGTGACCTACACCCACCGCTCACGGCAACACCAGATCCTTAACCCACTGAAGGAGGCTAGGGATTGAACCCGTAACCTCATGGTTCCTAGTCAGATTCGTTTCTGCTGCGTCACGACAAGAACTCCAATTCTCAGTTCTTTTCATCCTTATCAATAGCACTTGAGACATCTGATCTCTCCTTCCCCATGCTACCTTCATCTGGTTTCCAAGACACAATATTTTTTTCCTCTTCATTTTTCTATTTTATCGAATAGGACAAAGTGGCACTTTCTCAGTCTTTTTATCTAGTTTGTCCTGATGTTGGCGTACTCGGTCCTCTCCTCCGTCTGTGTTCACTCCCTTGGTGAATTCATCCAGCCTCATGACTTAAATACTATCTATATTCTAATGACTCCCTGATTTATTATCTCTAGCTCAGACTTTTCATGACATCAATTTCCAATACAACTCTAATTTAACATGTTCCAAATTGAACTCCTGCTCCCCACTCACAAACCTATTCTGCTGTGGTTCCACCATCCTAGCTGACAGCACCTCCATTCTTTCACTTATTCAGACCAAAAATGTTGGTATAATCCTTGATTTCCCTTTCTCTCCTCAACCCCACATCTAATCCTTGCACCACCATCAGTTATCAAGACGATTATTGCGAGAACCTAACTGCCCTGTCCACTTCCTTTAATTTGATCAAATGTCTAAAGAATTAACCCTATCATCCAGTGCAGTGGTTTTCAAAGTATTATCCCTGAACCAGTAGCAGCATCAAGGAACTTAGTAGAAATGTACATTTCTCAGGACCCTACCTAAATCAGAATCTCAGGGCAAGACCCAACAATCTTTTTTCAAAAGTTTTCCAGGTGGTTCTGATACATGCTAAAATTTGAGAACCACTGGTAATGGCTGATAATTGGTCAGGTAAGTTTTAAAAATATTAGTAAGGAGTTCCTGTTGTGGCTCAGTGGTAACGAATCCAACTAGTATCCATGAGGATGCAGAGTCGATCCTGCATTGCTGTGAGCTATTAGTACAGGTCCCAGACATGGCTTGGATCTGGTGTTCTGTAGCTGTGGTGTAGGCTGGCAGATGCAGTTCCAATTTGACCCCTAGCCTGGTAACCTCCATATGTCACAGGTGCGGTCCTAAAAAGCAAACAAAAAAACCTTAAAATATTAGTTAAATAGTGAAATCTTATAAAAGGAAAAGATAGCTACTTTATATATTTATACCTCTAATTAAAATATAGAAATAAACATCTGCAAAGTTTTGTACATAGGGTCTGAAAATTTCTGAATATGCAGCTGTGTTTTGCTATTCTGTAAATTATTTTTCATGATTTTTAAGTTCAACTTTATTACAATAGTGGGAGATCTTAAAAGACACTTGGGAAGAAATCTAAGGATACTTTTCATGGATTTGATTTTTGCCTCTAATCTCTAAACATCTCTTGCTTACACTTAATTTGATGACTTTTTTTTTTTTTAGTCACTCACATTAAAAACACCTTTTCATAGACAGCATTATAGTTTGTATAGAAATGTTATCTCTTTTTTGTTTGTTTGTTTTGTTTTGGTTTTCAGGGCCATACCAGGTTAGGGGTCGAATCAGAACTAGAGCTGCCAGCCTACACCACAGCCACAGCAACATGGGATCCAAGCTGTGTCTGCAACCTATGCCATAGCTCACGGCAATGCCAGATCCTTAACCCACTGAGCAGGGCCAGGATCAAACCCACATCCTCATGGATACTAGTTGGATTCGTTTCCACTGAGCCACGATGGGAGCTCTTGAAGTTTCTTTTGTACTCATTTTTAAATATAATTTTAATTAAGGTATCTAAGTATAATAAGAACAAGTGGCATAGACATATTTGAGAATAAATACAACAGACTCTTGATAAGCACACAACTGAGCTAGAAAAGGTATATAGACAAACAGAAGGTACTTTAACCCAGGAGAATTCAATAAGCCATAAGAATATATCAGTATGTTTTAGAGAGCAAATGAAGAAAGGTTAGTCCATCCAGCCGGTTAAGCAGTGCTGAGTTTAGAGAGCTTCCATGTCATCTATGGTTCAGCAATGTTTGTTGAATGAATGTTGGATTTTCACTTTTTGTACTTTGTGTACTGCATCAAGTAGTTTTTTGTTAGCTTGGATGTAAAAATTATTACCATCTTTGATTTAAAATTTCTCTACTTTAGCTTACAAACGCATGCATAAATAGCTAATGATGTCACTTTTAACTGCTAAATAGGTATTATTGCTTTTTATAACTTTTACCTGGCATCCTTTTGTTGAAAATTCAATTGGCTGTCTAATCTCAATGTTAGTAGTTGCTTCTGATGAAGCGCATCATTAAGCTTCTCCTCCAATTCTTCAATCTTAATAAAGACAAAAAGGTAAATTTTATGGTCAATTTCCAAATTTATCATTTAAAAAATCCTTCTGTTTGAAAAGTACTAAATGTTAAAAAAGCACTTAAAATAAACAGGCCAAGACTGGGCAGAGATGTTTTGTAAAGGTAATGTCCACAAACTACAAAGTCTATCCATACAAATGGTTGTTACACTACGCTTTGAAGCTGCGGCCTCATAAACGTTTTTTTGCCAGGCTGTCATTAAGATGATTTCCTCCCCTGAACCCAATCTCACTGAGACACTTTGACAAGTAGGATTTTACGGTGGTGCCTCACCTAGGTAATTATTTTCAGGCCAGAACCTGCATATATACTAGAGAACCAAGTATCTGACTACTATACATCTTCAGTCAACTACCATATGGGTGATGCTATAAACGTCAAAAATGAAACTACTCTTCACCTAATCTTATACTCCTTGCAGCTCCTAGTCTCCAAAGCAAGAAAATCTGAGTCAGTTTGATAGATCTAGTTCTCCCTCATTGCTTATTCTGATCAGACATCATTGTTTTTGCTGATGAGTTTACTCCATAAGGTGCTGTCAAAACTGTACCAGCCTCCTTAATACCCACTGACAAGGTATAGACCCCGTTTCTTACCTTGATGATAATGATTTCCTAATTGCATTCCCTGCTTTCAGTTTTGTCAATCTCCAAACTGGTCTTCCTTCATCTTATCTTCTAAAAATGCTATCAAAAATGTATTTACCCAGTTTTAAATCCTTCAGAGGATCCTGGCTTCAGAATAAATTCCAGCTTCATGGTCTACTATACTAGTCCTCCTTGATCTGGCTCTTGCCTACCACATGTCTTATCATTAGCCTAAAAGAAAACTCTGTTCCAGCTAAAATACGTGCTTTGACAGTCCCCAAACATGCCGTGCATGCCTAAATTCACTTGGTCTCTTAAAAAATTATTTATATTCTCCCTTCCAACCCAGGCAATTCTTGTTCCCCCTTTAAAATACACGGATTAGGGAGTTCCCGTCGTGGCGCAGTGGTTAACGAATCCGACTAGGAACCATGAGGTTGCGGGTTCGGTCCCTGCCCTTGCTCAGTGGGTTAACGATCCGGCATTGCCGTGAGCCCTGAGCTGTGGTGTAGGTCGCAGACGCGCGGCTCGGATCCCGCGTTGCTGTGGCTGTGGCGTAGGCCGGCATTTGTAGCTCCGATTAGACCCCTAGCCTGGGAACCTCCATGTGCCACGGGAGCAGTCCAAGAAATGGCAAAAAGACAAAAAAAATAAAATAAAAAATAAAAATAAAATAAAATACGCGGATTAATCTAACAGTCTGTCCTTAAATATACTCAAGTGAATTCTTCCTGTATCATCAAATTCTCCTCTACTAGACCAATGCTATCATTAAACAAATGTCTTCTCTCCCATTAAAAAAAACCAAAACAACAAACCACACTCCCTGATCACACCACTTCCCCTGCTGCAGTACCATTTCTCCGTTCACCATCAGGGCAAAATGTTCATGTGGGTTTTTTGTTGTTGTTGTTGTTGTTGTTGCTATTTCTTGGGCCGCTCCCGCGGCATATGGAGGTTCCCAGGCTAGGGGTTGAATCGGAGCTGTAGCCACAGGCCTACGCCAGAGCCACAGCAACGCGGGATCCGAGCCGCGTCTGCAACCTACACCACAGCTCACGGCAACGCCGGATCGTTAACCCACTGAACAAGGGCAGGGACCGAACCCGCAACCTCATGGTTCCTAGTCGGATTCGTTAACCACTGCGCCACGACGGGAACTCCGTTCATGTGGTTTTAAGAATAACTCTTATTAAAGTTATGAATCACCTCCATAATGCCCAGCCCAATGGCTATTTCTGCATATTCTCTTACCTGACAGCATGATTTGGCAGAGCTGATCACTTCATTCTCTTTCACTTAGGTGATACTCCTCCTGGTTTTCTTCCTTAACTCACCAGACCCTCCTCAGGTTCCTTTGCTGGACTTTCTTATGTCTAAGTGTCCGCCTATCCCTTTACCTGGTTCGAGGCCCTCTACTCTCCCCAGGTAACAGCATCCAATCCCATGGCTTTAAGTGGCATCTTAAAGACAAACCCACGCACATCTCTAGTCACAGGCACTCTTCTAACAGCTAAGTAACAATTCCATTCAGGAAATGAATGGGCATTTAAACTCTGACATGTTCAAAACAGAACTTATATTTTACCTCCCATCAGTTTTCTTCCATCCTTCTATTTCTCAATGAATGTCTCCAGGAGATGAAGCCAAAAACTTAGGAGTCTTACATAAGGCAACAGCCTAGTAACTGTCTTCAGCTTCTACATTATCTGCCCTTCGTCTATTCAGTGCCATTCTGAATACAAAAATCAGGACATGTGACTCCAGCTGCCTAAAATCTGCGAGTGACTTCTCTGACTACATAATCTAAAGCAGAGTAAACAACAATGGCGACAGGCCAAATTCAGCCTATGTCTTGTTTCTGTACAGCCCACCATCTAAGAATAGGTTTTACATTTGTAAAATTGTTAAAAAAAAAAAAAAAAGGAAAAATACGTAATAGACCATATATGGCCTACAAAGCATTAAATATTTACTGTATAGCTCAGGCCTTTACAGAGAAAGTTTGCTGACTCCGCATCCAAAGCAGGGACTCTGCCATATTCTTGCTATATTCCTGGCAACATGTCTAATCAATGTCTTAAATCAACAAATGAAAACCACTTTCCTAATAATTACTATTTTGCATATCAAGAAAACTGTTACCACAAAGAAAGAATTTCTTTTTTACTTACTTACTTTTTAAAGATTTTCATCTTTTCCATTATAGTTGATTTATAATGTTCTGTCAATTTCTGCTGTACAGCAAAGTGACCCAGTCATATATATATACATACATATATATTCTTTTTCTCACATTATCCTCCATAATGTTCCATCACAAGTGACTAGATATAGTTCCCTGTGCTATACAGCAAGATAACATTTCTTTTTTCAGGATCAGAACTTTTATCATTTCCCCTGACTTTTAGATTACGTCCCTCAGCTCGGATACACTCAAGCCAAGGGATTCCCTCCTCCATTTCCCAAGCAATCAGGAACCCACAGATCTCTAATAAGAGATAAACAAAAAGGGATTTTGGCATTTAAAAATTGACAGGCAAGAAGGGGGAGGAGGAAAGGAATAAGGAAGTGGAGCAAAGAAGGAGATTTAGACAGCAATAAGTGGAGATAAAAGTGCAAAGCTAGGAGTTCCTGCTGTGGCTCAGTAGATTAAGAATCTGACTGCTGCAGCTTGGGTAGCTTCAGAGGTGGAGGTGTGATCCCTAGCCCAGTACACCAGGTTTAAGGGATCCAGGATTGCTGCAGCTGCAGCACAGGTTACAGCTGTGGCTTAGATTCAACCCTGGCCTGGGAACTTCCAGATGCTGTGGGTGTAGCCATAAAAAAAATTTTTTTTAGTAAATAAATAAAGTGCAAAGCTCACAATCCTCTAGGTCCAAGGAGTTCGGCCTAAACAGCCCCCCTTATAAGTGCTCTCAGTTAGTGAGTAGCTGAGTGGGAAATAGGAATCAATGCTTTGTTAGTTTCCTGGGACCAACAGGCTTCTATTTGCAGATGTGGAGAAATCAAATTAACGTGGGTCAGGACAGTCATAGTAATAAACTATACCACCAGTAACAAGCGGTAATAAACACACACATTGTATTGCTGCCATGCTGGAGTGGAGAGATGTTCGGTTGCATCGATTTACATATTTCCTAACTAAAAAAAGAGCTTGATGACTAGAAAAAAACTGTTACTTGTCTCACAACATGAAGTCTTGTCCTCTTTCTCAGGTAACAGTGATTTTTGTTAGTGACCACAATACGTCCAGTTAAAAACTGACATTTCCCAGCTTCCCACTCCTTGCAGCTAGAGATGGTCATGCTATATAATCCTAATCAATCGAGGCCATAGCCTTGAGCTTCGGGGCAAGCTCTTTAAAGGACAGCCTCATTTGGCATATACCCCATTTTCCCATGGACACAATAGTGGAGGTGGATCAGCCATCTGTGTTTTTGAGCTGAAAAACGTATGCTAAAAATCACCATGCAGAAGATTAAAAGGAGTCTGGGTTCCTAAAGATATCAAGGAGTAACCACACCAGGTGTAAATGGCCTATCTCCAGATTCCTGTTATACCAGAAAAACAAAACCCTTATCTTGCTTAAGCTGTGGTTTCCACATTTCTGTTACTGGCAGCCACCATTTTCCAAGTTTCTAGTTCTAACAGCTGAACTTAATCCCTGAAGCGCTGAGCAGCTGGTTCAATCTTTCTCTACAGAAGAAACACCTATAATATTCATATCAATTGACCATTCAGGACTACTTGAATACTTCCACTGACAGGAGCCTCAGTAACTGAAAATCCAGTCATTTAAATCTTAATAGCAACAACATGTTTAAGTGCAGCAGAAACATATCCCTTCCGTGATTTCAAGCTATTACCATGGAGCTTACTCTAGTGAGGGAAATTTATTTTTTTAATGCTAAAATGTGACAATTTCATTTTTGTATCCCTGATGTTCAACCCATCGGTAAGCTTTGGAGAGTGAACAAATGGCTAAAAATAATATTTCTTCATCAATCCCAGACTCATACTCTTAAAACCACTTTTTTCATCTCTGAAGCTGGAATGCATCTTCCAGCTTAGCAGTTTAACTTGGCAGTTTTTAACCTTAGCAATACTTGGAATGGTCCATCTTACAATTGAGGTGCCTGGGATCTGATGAAATTATGGAAGACTTAATTCTTCTATACCATATAATGCTTCTTCCCACATTTGAGAGCAAACATATTACCCAAAAGGGGTCTCCAAGCTGGACAAACTTAGTGGCCATAGACAAAAAACTCAAGAATGTAGAGTTGCTAGCAACTTGGGAGACCAATTTGGAAGTATGCTTAAATTAAGCAGATGTATACCCTGTGAGCCAGAGATTCTACTCCTGAGTATATATGTCACAGAAATGTTCACACCAGATGCAGGAGAGACATGTCTAGAGAAGGCCAGTATTGAATGTGGTGACAAGGAGCTGGAGGCCACCTGGGTGCCCATCACTGAGGGAGTGAGCAGACAGATTGGGAGATGCACACCGGAATGACATCACAGCTGGAAGCAAAGGACCAGAGGGACACATAGTAACATGAATGACCTTATAAACAGCACTGAGTATAGTAACATAAATGACTTTAAAAACAGCACTGAGTTGAAAAGAAAAACTATAAAAGAAATGACATCCAGAACGAAACATGCCATTCAGATTTATGTAAAGAAGAAAATATGAAAAATAACCATTATCAAGAATAAACATTTATATTAACTATAAATGGAGTATTACATTTAAAAATTTGTGAATCCAGAGAAACCACCCCATTTACCATCACATCAAAAAGAATAAAATACCTTGGAATAAACCTACCTAAAGAGACCAAAGACCTATACTCTGAAAACTATAGATGCTGATGAAAGAAAGATGACACAAACAGATGGAAAGATATACCATGCACTTGGATTGGAAGAATCAATATTGTCAAAATGACTACACTACCCAAGGCAATCTACAGATTCAATGCAATCCCTATCAGAGTACCAAAGACATTCTTCACAGAACTAAAACAGAATATTTTAAAATTTGTATGGAAATACAAGAGATCCTGAATAGCCAAAGCAATATTGAAAAACAAAAAAACCAAAGAACAGAAATGGAGGAATCAAGTGTCCTGACTTCAGACAATACTACAAAGCTATAGTCATCAAAACAATATGGTACTGGCATAAAAACAGAAAAATAAATCAATGGACTAGGACAGAAAGCCCAGAAACAAACCCAAGCACCTATGGTCAACTAATAATATGACAAAGGAGGCAGTGTCCTTCCACATACAGTGGAAGGAGAGTCTCTTCAATAAATGGTGCTGGGAAAACTGGAAAGCTACATGTAAAAGAATGAAATTAGAACACTATCTAACACCATACATAAAAATTAACTCAAAATGGATTAAATACCTAAATAAAAGGCCAGACAGCATAAAACTCCTAGAGGAAAAGAGGCAGAATGCTCTTTGATGTAAACCACAGCAACATCTTATTTGATTCACTTCCTAGAATAATGGTAATAAAGAGACACAGATAAACCAATGAAACCTAATTAAACTGAAAAGCTTTTGCACAGCAAAGGAAACCACTAAAAAAAAGACAACCCACAGAACGGGAGAAAATCTCTGTGAATGATACAACAAACAAGGGCCTAATCTCCAAAATATACAAACAATTCATACAACTCAACAACAAAAAAATAACCCAAGTGAAAAATGGGCAGAAGACCTAAATAAACATTTCTCCAAAAAAGACAAGGATGGCCAACAGGCACATGAAAAAATGCTCAGTATCACTGATATTGGGGAAATGCAAATCAAAACTACAATGAGGTACCAACTCGCATTAGTCAGAATGGCCATCATTACCAACTCAACAAATAACAAATACTGGAGAGGTGTGGACAAAAGGGTGTCCTCCTTCACTATTGGTGGGAATGTAAACTGGTACAACCACTATGGGAAACAGTATGGAGGTACCTCAGAAAACTAAATATAGAACTACCATATGATCCAGCAATCCCACTCCTGGGCAGATATCCAGACAAAACATTCATTGAACAAGATACATGAACCCCCTATGCTCATTGCAGAGCTTTTCACAATAGCCAAGACATGGAAACAGCCTAAATGTCTATCGCCAGATGAATGGATTAAGAAGATGTAGTGTGTTTATATATATATACATATGCACACACACATGTACATATACACACACACATTGATATATATATGCACACACACACATTGGAATGTTAGCCGTAAAAATGGACAAACAAATGCCATTTCCAACAGCATGGACAGAACTGGAGATTCTCATACTAAGTGAAGTAAGCCAGAAAGAGAAAGACAAATATCGTATGATATCACTTATTTGTGGAATCTAAAATATGGCACAGATGATCCTATCTACAAAACAGAAACAGATCATGGCCAAGGAGAGCAGACTTGGGGTTCCCAGCGGGGAGGGAGTGGGATGTACAGGCAGTTTGGAGTTTTTGGATGCAAAATGTTCTATTTGGAATGGATAGGCAATGGGGCCCTACTGTACAGCACAGGGAACTGTGTGTGATTGAGTTACTTTGCTGTACATCAGAAATTGAAGAAACATTCTAAATCAATTATACTTTAATAAAAATTTTTAAAAAAAATTTGTGAATCACTATGTTCTACATTTGAAATTTACATAATATTGTAAATCAACTTCTCAATAAAAAAATTTTTAAGGGGTTCCTGCTGTAGGGCAACATTGATCAGTGGGGTCTTAGGAGTGTGGGCAGACATGTTTGATCCCTGGCCTAGCATAGAGGGTTAGGGATCCAGTGTTGCCACAGCTGTGGCTTGGGTTGCAGCTGCAGCTCAGTCTAATCCCTGGTCCAGGAACTCCATATGCTGTGGGGAGGCCAAAAAACAGAAAAAAAAATTTTTTCTTTTAAAGTATAAATGTTAAGGGGAAAAGATAAACATAGACGGAGGAAGGGAAATAAACTACAGGAATAAAAAGAATAAACACTCAAAATGGGAAAAGAGCTTGCAAGGATCAATGATGATTATGTATTATAAACTCAGGAATATGATTAATTTAATCTTTTATACTAAAGATTTTTCAGCCCAACAGAAAATCATAATAAAGAAACTATACTAAGCACCATGGGATATAAAAATAATGATATAGTGCTGAAAAAGGGTAATTACTACTATTATTTATTATACAACAGGCCCCTGAAAGCTTATTTCAATCCTCCCAACAACTCCACGAAGTAAACACTATGATTATTTTTATTTTACAGGAAATCGTGAAATAAAAAACTTAAGTAATTTGCCCAAGGTAATTATAAGGCGTGGGATTCAAACTCAAACTGTGTGTATCTCAAACTGTAGCTCTCTCATGAATAAACATTTCTATAATGTAAACCTTACACTTTAAAAAGAGGGAAAGCCAGTTATAACCAAGCACAATGCAAGGTGAAAACAAATCATTTAAAAAGTGGCCAAACACAACATAATTTTGGATATGGTTTAGAGTTCACATTTAATTGAATATTTGTTGGCTGAGTGGGTAGATTAATGAATGAGATATTACCATGATCTTCTTCAATGAGTTTCAATGAAGGAGGTTTATGGGTAGAGATATATGAGCCAGTAGCACTGTGGGAATCCATATGAGGAGTTAAAAACAGTATGACTAAAGGAACAGAAAGAGGAAACCACTGGATACATTGATAAAATACCAAGTGACCTAATCTAGGTAAGTGACTGGGTATGGAGAACCTAAAAGGAAGTCTGAGGAGATCTACTTAGATGGAGTATGGGCTTTAGACATCTCAAGTTTTTGGCTTTGGGGTTTTCATTTCCCCACAACATATAGAACTTCCAGGGCCAGGGCTGGAACCCGCACCACAGCAGTGACCCAAGCAAGCCGCCTCAGTATCCTTAACATGCTGCACCACAAAAGAACTCCTAGATTTGTTTTTTTAGGTTTTTTTTTTTTTTGGTCTTTTTGCCTTTTCTAGGGCCACTTCCGCAGCATATGGAGGTTCCCAGGCTAGGGGTCCAATTGGAACTGTCGCCACCAGCCTACACCAGAGCCACAGCAACTCGGGATCCGAGCCGCGTCTGCAACCTACACCACAGCTCATGGAAACGCTGGATCCTTAACCCACTGAGCAAGGCCAGGGATTGAACCTGCAACCTCATGGTTCCTAGTCGGATTCGTTAACTACTGAGCCATGATGGGAACTCCCTAGACATCTCGGTTTCAACCTCACCTGCCTCCATCACTTCCCTTTGAATGGTCTTGGTATTCTAGGAACCACTTGTGGTTCTGTTTTTTCAAGAGCAAAGTGAGGTTCGGTCACTCATTTAAGAAACAGCTGAGCATTTACTAGGTGACAAGGACAGTTCTAAGTGCTGGAGATATAGCAGGGAATATAAAGAAGTCCCTGGCCTCAGGAACCCTACACACTATTAAGAGAACAAATACCCAAAGAACAAGGCGGGGAATTCTACAAACATGTATAAATAAGACACAGAAAATAATGGCGGTGAAAAAAATGAGAATGTTATTTTAGGAGCAATCACTAATACTTACTGTGTGCTTACTAAATATCAGTCTAACACATTCTATTGACTCATTTAAAATGATGGGTCAGGAAGACCCCTTGGAAAGAACCTACATCTCAGAGTTGTATGGCTTAAATGAGCCAACACATGAAAAGCTCGTAGGACAGTGTCTGCCACAGAATAAGCACCCAATAAATGTCAATTATCAGTATATTTTAAAAACGAACCTAAACTATGTCTTGACTTCATTGGAACCTTAAGAGACATGGTCAAGAAATTTTTTTAGCAGCCATAATACTTACACAAAGGCAAGGGTTAAAATAGGTGACTGCCTTAGCAGGAGAGAAGGTAGGTAACAGAAACAAAATGGGAGGGGAGGAGACAGGAAGAAGTAAGATCAAGAACAAAGATGGAGAGTTTATTATTGGAAAGAAAAGATTTTCTCCAATACAGAAGTAGCAAGAGTTAAGAAGTGTCTCTGTCTTTCTGAAATTACTGTAAAAATTTTATAACCAGTGATGGTGACACTTTCACCAGGTCTTAAACAAAATACTCTGTAACTGTAAATAATTACACGAGGCAGAAAAACAAGGACTAGGGCATCCCTTCTTATTTGCCAAATACCACTCTTTAAAGCTCCGGTAACTGAATTTGCTACACTTCCAACTATGACACAGTAACCATCAAATAGAAAAACAAATACAGTAACTAACAGGAAAAAAAAAAAAAAGGAAAAAAACACCTAAGAAAATATAGCTCATGCATGCCAGATTTAAGATTGTGCCTACAGAAGCAATTCATCCCTGTTTACCCTTAAGACAACCCTTTTCCAAAAATTTTTATTTGGTACACAGAAGTATTATTTACTTCCCCTCTTTTCTGAAAAAGAGGTTCTTTTCAACTATGCAAGAAAATGAAATTATTTTCTTGAATTTTTTTTTTTTTTGTCTTTTTGCCATTTCTTGGGCTGCTCCCGCGGCATATGGAGGTTCCCAGGCTAAAGGTCGAATTGGAGCTGTAGCTGCAGGCTTACACCAGAGCCACAGCAACTCAGGATCCAAGCCACATCTGCAACCTACACCACAGCTTGCGGCAACGCCAGAGCAAGGCCAGGGATCGAACCTGCAACCTCATGGTTCCTAGTCAGATTCGTTAACCACTGAGCCACAACGGGAACTCCTTGAAATTTTAAATGTTTCATTTCCAGTTCAGATTACATAAACACAAACCTTTTTTTTTTTTTTTTGGTCTTTTTAGGGCCTCACCCACGGCATATGGAGGTTCCCAGGCTAGGGGTCAAATAGGAGCTGCAGCTGCAAGCCTATGCCACAGCCACAGCAATGCCAGATCCGAGCCAAGAGTCTTCGACCTACGCCACAGCTCAAGCAAAGCCAGATCCTTAACCCACTGAGCGAGGCCAGGAATCAAACCTATGTCCTCAATAGTTACTAATCAGATTGGTTTCCACTGAGCCACGACGGAAACCCCCATAAACTTAATTCTTTCTTCTCTGCAGTTTGAAGGCAATAAAGCACATAAACAGCAAAATTTACACGAGATCTTACCTTTGTAAGATAATCCACTTTCAAATTGTCGATCATCATATTTTTCTGTGACAGCTCTATTTTCAATAACTGAATATTATGAAGCAGTTCCTTCCGTTCAATTAGCTGCCTGGTGATTTTGATTTTACCGTCTCGCTCTTCTGATGAGGAAATATCATCTGTAGGAACTGTTGTTTCTAAACTAATATCTTCAGATTCCAAAGAGCTAGAGATGTTCAATTTTTTTGATGACTTGGCAACTTTTCGGGACATTTTTAATTATGACTCACTCTTCTTCTCCAATTCTATTTCGATTTTCTGTAGGTTGAAAAGTATTGATTTAAATGTACTCAAACATGCTCTGTGGAAAGCATCAGTATCAGAGATACTAAGGGTTCCTGAAGTAGTTAATAGGCAAACAGGAGGATCCCTAAATCTAAGACAGATTGGTAATTACTGCTCAGATCAAACATATTAAATCAAACTCATTAAATCCTATTATAAACCCATATTTTGATGATTGAAAAAATCCAAGAGTTCCCTGGTGGCCTAGAAGTTAAGGATTCTGCACTGTCACTACTGTAGCTTGGGTTCCATCCTTGGCCCCCCAGAACCTCTGCACATCAAGGGCCCGGCCAAAAAAAAAAAAAAAATTCCTGGTACGTCTCTTGGAATAAACAAGGAAATGTATGAGATAAACAATAAAGCCCTAAATAGCTAGTACCCAAGCATGCTACTAATAAAAGGAGCACATGTTCAAGACCAGGACGTTACTTCTGAGTTGGTCTGGGGAAAATTAAACAGAGGTAGGACTTAGAATCTTGAAGGATTTGGAGAGGAGCAATAAAAAAAAAGCATGCAGGTATTAAGATTGGTGTAGAGGTGGTGAAAGTGTAGAACAACAGAGGGCGATGGTGGTAGTCTGGCTGGACCAAGTCTACATGAATTTGAGCAGCGAATCCACCCACCCCTTCCCACCCCCAACCCCCTCAGCACAAACACACCGAAGGGCTATGCCCTATACATAGTCAAGCCTATGGACGGCCGTGAATGTTTCAGTCTGTGAATGTTTCAGTCTGTTCGAAATCTACTCTACAGGCAGTGAAGCATCACCAAAGGTTTTTTAAAAGGGAAATAGTGATAGAAAACATATTGACAGATAGAAATATCAAAACAAGAGGAAAAAGAAAAATCCCTCAATCTAAATCGAACTTCTCACCCTTTCACAAAAATTTCAGCAACTCCCTTGTTTTAATAATACACGATATAATAAATTACTTACGGTATTGTAGATACCAGTTCTTCTTAACTGAATGATTACAAAAAAAGGTGCATGTATGGAGGGCAACGTAAGAACTTTGGTTGGATCCGCTCCTCTCGATTACAAAGAGAAGAGGTAAGCAAAGGTGAGATCAAAGACAGGCAACATCACCTGGAATACAAAGGGTCGGGACTAGCACTGCCCACTCGCGCGGCGTGAAGAATAAAACCCGAATTTGGCCGCAACAGAGGATTTCTCGTCCCATGTGAAAAAGGAAGGGGAAGCTTCAAATACTCCACATCAAAAGCTGAAGCAGCCACCACAGCCGCCACTTAGGGAGCCGAAGAAGTCTGCAGACAGCAGCTCGTGTTGCAGACCCTCAACAAGGAATTTCAGGCAAGGAACCGTTAGGATCCGTAACCAAGACAACCATTTCCACGCCGGGAGAAGGACGGAGGAACCTGCAGCAGACGGATGCCCACGCCACCGGAACTCAGCCCTCCCGGTTCCACCCAGGCGCGGGAAGCAATGCATGCTGGGAGCTGGAGTCCGGAGGCAGGCCCACCTTCTTCACCGGCGGAAATGGCTCCGGACTCCGCCCACCTGCCTGCTTCCTTCCAATCCTCGCAGCCCTCAAAGAGCCAACCAACCTCAGTCTCGAGGTTTTCCCGCGAGAAGGTTTTACTAATATCCTGGAGGCTACAGGGCGAAATTCCGGGTGAAGTGTAGTTGTGCGCCAGGAATCCGAGCTTGAAACTTTCGCCGGAAGACAGCTGCAGAGGTTGGGATCACGCGCGGCGAGGCAAGATGCTCAAGTCCAAAACTTTCTTAAAAAAGACGCGGGCTGGAGGCGTGATGAAGATCGTGCGGGAGCATTACCTGCGAGATGACATCGGCTGCGGTGCTCCCGGTTGCGCGGCGTGCGGCGGTGCGCATGAGGGACCTGTCCTCGAGCCTCAGCCCCTGGACCCGGCCAGCAGCCTCTGCCCGCAGCCACACTATTTGCTGCCTGATACCAACGTGTTGCTGCACCAGGTGCGCCAGTAGGAGGGCGAACTGCTGACACCCTGGCCCCACCAAGAGAAAGGGGTATAACGGTTAGGGAGACTGAGGCCCAGGGAGGAGCGTCTTGGGCATCATTGCGTACGTAGGGAGAGGCAAACCCCATCGGGATTCATGCCTCCTGCCCCCCAGGCCGAGGTTCTTTTCTATGTACTGTTATTTTTAAGTTCTTGGAGTTATAAGAATTTTAGTTTAGATACATTAATTTGCTAACTCCTGATGTCTCTTCTGCCTTAGATTTTAATATCTGGAGGCCGGGGACCTGGGCTTCTGTGGCCTCCAGCTTGCGACCCTCAGGCAGCTTGTAAGTGCCTACGAACGAAAACTATGTGGGCCAACGTATTTCTTTATTAGTGGAGTTCTACAAAGTTTTGTAATTAGTCTATTTACGTGTACTCATATTTATCGACCTGAAGGGTTTTCTATTGCAAAATAGCTCCTTAGTTTAATGCATATTTAATGTTTTTTTTTAACTGCCAGGGTTTTATGTTCAACAGAAAGACTGTATGATTGAACATGGGAAAAATTAAGTCTTTTACTTATTATTTATTTGTTTTTAAAGATTGATGTTCTCGAGGACCCTGCGATCAGGAATGTCATTGTACTACAAACAGTTCTCCAAGAAGTGAGAAATCGGAGTGCTCCTGTATATAAACGAATCCGAGACGTGACTAATAACCAGGAGAAGCATTTCTATACATTTACTAATGAGCACCACAGGTAGGGGAAAATTATGTCAATTATATGAAAACTGTAGAATTAGCTAAACTGGAGGGAGAGTTCCTGGTGGCAATTTGTGACATTGTCAGAAGGTAACACCATAGATTTTATATTCTTCAGAATATTATTTAGTTCCTAAAAGTTTTATAACTGATCACTCTGAGGATGATGAGGTTAAAAAATAGAATCCTTTGTGTTTCAGATTCAAGACCTTTGTTATGTTTCACTTAATGTGTTTGAACTTAATGTGCGGTCTTAGAAAATATGATTTTGGGTATTTTTATGTTATATAAGTAATGTGTGATGAATCCTAGTTTACTTTTGTTGGGTCAGGGTTTCTCAGTGTTAGTACTGTTGACATATTGGACTGGATAATTCTTTGTTGTGGGAAGGCTGTCTTCCGCATTGTAGGATGTTTAGCAGCATCCGTGGCCTATACACAGTAGAAGCCAGTAGCAAACCTCCCCTCCCCCACTGAGTTGTACCTACCCCAAAAGCCTCCAAATTTGTGAGATATCCCCTGGGGCAAAAATCACTCCCCTAATTGAGAGATTCTGGATTAGATCTGACAATGAAATCTCACTAGAGTATGCAAATTAAGAAATATTTAACTTTTCAAATTTCTCTCTTATATCCCATAAAGAATATCAGTTCCTATAAATATTGTTCCTATAAAGAATATCAGTAAAGCACTTGTAGACTTCTTATTCCTAGCTCCTCCTTGAAATCTAGAAACAGAAACTTCCCGGTTTTTCAGTGCCGAAAGATCTAGTTTCTGCGGCGCATGATCATCAAATTTTTAATCAAGGGTGAGCAATTGCATTTAGCTTAAGTGCAGTGAATAGAGCTTAGCAGTACTGGAGCTGAGAGAAGAATTAAGACACTTGGGCAAATCTCATTGGAAATTGTTGCTCAGTCATGCTAAAACCAATTCAGAAATTTATGGTAAAATCTTTGATAAGCTTAAAAGCATTAGCAGGCATATTTAATGGCAAGGAATAAAATAATTCTGAAAACAATATAAATAAGTCTAAAATTCTAAAGTCAAATCTCCTGTCTTGCGGCGCTAGGTAGAAGTTGTACTGACTTTTGTTATTGTATTTAAATTTGACTTCGAGGAACTGATTTAAAGAAATAAGTATGCTGACATTTGAGATCTCACAGTTGATAGACTTAGAAGGAAAATGCAATCATGTCTCTATCTGGTCTTTTAGTCTTTAGATAGCTTCTGTCATTTATTGAGTGTTTACCATGGATAATTTATGTGCATTATGTATTTAATAACTATAGAGTAAGCATGTGATCATTAACAGACCTGCACAGTTTTAGTATAGTTTTTTCCAAACCGTTACCTACTTACCTAATGTCCCAACCTAAAGTATAAATTCTGATCTTGAATTTTTCTTTTGGTGAAATAAACCTGTTTTGGCCTTTTTATTGTTTCATTAATAACATTTTTCTTCTTTTCCAAGCTAATTAGTATCTTAAAAACTTGACTGTAAAGACTCTATTTATTTTTTCTTGGAAGTATAAAGGTGAATACATTCAAGAGAAAAAGATGTACCATTGACTTTTAAGTTTAGTGATTATTAAGGATTTATGTCCTAAGACCTTTTACATGTCCTTGATTCTGTTGATTTCCATTTCTTCTTTCTTTCTTTTTTTTTTTTTTACATTTAGAGAAACTTATGTAGAACAACAACAAGGAGAAAATTCTAATGACAGGAACGATAGAGCCATTCGAGTAGCAGCAAAATGGTACAACGAACATTTGAAGAAAATGTCAGCAGAGAATCAGCTGCAAGTTATCTTCATAACCAATGACAGGAAAAACAAAGAGAAAGCCATAGAAGAAGGGATACCAGCTTTTACTTGTAAGTCTCCATGTAAATCAAACTGTTAGTTCACATTTGCAAATGCATGCAAAAATTATCTTCGGGCCCATGGTCAGATGTCCATTTGACTCCTTGGTTATTTTCATAGTCCTATATAACTTAATGTGATGTTTTGGTATTTTTAAATTTCTCATCGGTTCTAAGCTAAGTAGTTTGTGCCACCGTGGCTATTGGTTTCCCTTTCGACATTAGGAATTGGCTTAGCAATAAAAGCCCATAGATATACTTGATCCACTCACTGCCTCTTAGGCATGACCACGTCAACAGAGAGGGCTTTTTTTTTTCCTAAAAAAATATTTGACCTAGATACTGTCAGAAACAAGGTAACCCATGTTCTCCCACAGCTAAGCACAGAAAAAAAAGAATTTATCAAGAACAAAAAACTTATTTTTCAGGTGAAGAATATGTAAAAAGCTTAACTGCTAACCCCGAACTCATAGATCGTCTTGCTTGTTTGTCTGACGAAGGGGTAAGTTTGAGTTTGTTTTATTTCGTTTTTGCAAAGTGAGATTATTAACATAGCCACTTTGACTTTTAAGTTTAGTGATTATTAAGGATTTATGTCCTAAGACCGTTTACATGTCCTTGATTCTGTTGATATTAGGCTTACAGTTACCAGAGTTTAAAAATTGGAATATCAAGGGAGTTCCTGTCATGGCCCAGTGGTTAACGAATCGGACTAGGAACCATGAGGTTGCGGGTTCAATCCCTGGTCTTGCTCAGTGGGTTAACGATCCAGCGTTGCCGTTGCCGTGAGCTGTGGTGTAGGTTGCAGATGCGGCTCATATCCTGTGTTGCTGTGGCTGTGGCCAGCAGCTACAGCTCCGATTAGACCCCTAGCCTGGAAACCTCCATATGCCATGGGAGCAGCCCAAGAAATGGCAAAAAGACCAAAAAAAAAAAAAAAAAAAAAAAATTGGAATATCAGTGGGTAATCTGGAATTGGAGTAGGAGTTGGGTTATAAACAACAAGAGTAACTGTAGTAGACGTTTTATCAAAATGCTGTTCCTGAAGACTTGACTTTCTAAAATAGCGCTGTTCACTGATAAATCCTTAGCAACCTGAGGAGGACCTGGCACCCGGTAGCACTATTTGTTTGATTAATAAATGAAAGAATTCATGGCTGGTTTGTAAATAAGAAGTAGATATTTGACAAGTAAAGAAGTGATGGGCATTGCAGGGAGCAGGTACAGCTCTAGCATCAATCCAGGGTGGCAGAGGGCAGGAGAGGCAGAACAGGAAGGGAAGGAGCCAGATAATGTGGACTTAAAATTTACTCTGTGAGTAGTTTTCCAGCTTTTTTCTAAAGGACTCCCTAAAGGGCTGCTATGAAGAGAAGTTAGCAGAAGGGATTCTAGGCTCCCTACCTAGAATCAGAACAGAATTGAAGGCAGATGAGAATGTGTCTGGGAGGAATGGAGGAGAATGACCAGAAATGTTATTTGTTTGGAAGGCCACTCTAATTTCAGTTTGTAAGATGATGCATTGTATCAAATACAGGATTAGAGACGGAAGGATGAGTAAGGAGATCATTGCAGTGGTAGACTTTACGGAGCCCTCGTATCCTTGGTGTAAAGTATGTTTAGCAGTAATGACTTCTTAGTGTTGTTATGCAGATTGAGGTGATAACAGTAGTATTAATAAAATTCTTACCTCAGTGTCTGATATAGCTATGGTAAATGTAAATGGTAGATACTGTAGTGGTGCAGAGCAAACAAATCTGACTAGTATCCATGAGGATGCAGGTTCAACCCTGGCCTTGCTCAGTGGGTCGGGAATCCAGCATTGCCGTGAGCGGTGGTATAAGTCACAGACACAGCTCAGATCCCAAGTTGCTGTGGCTGTGATGTAGGCCAGCAGCTGTAGCTGCAATTCGACGCCTAGCCTGGAAACTTCCATATGCCTTGGGTACGCCCCCCCCCCCCGAAAAATTGGTTTTATGTAATAGAAACATTATATATGTATAGATAGATAGATAGATAGATAGATAGATAGATAGATAGATATAGATATAGGTGTATCTCCAGTCTTTATAAGATTTTCTCTATCCCTGCTTGTCCTCAAGTAGCTACTTTATAAAACTAAAGGGGAGAAAACAAAAGCTGGGCGTGATTTTTATTTTATTTTATTTTTTTGTCTTTTTACCATTTCTTGGGCCACTCCCGCGGCATATGGAGGTTCCCAAGTTAGGGGTTGAATCGGAGCTGTAGCCGCCGGCCTACACCAGAGCCACAGCAATGCGGGATCCGAGCCACGTCTACAACCTACACCACAGCTCACGGCAACATCAAATCCTTAACCCACTGAGCAAGGCCAGGGACAGAACCTGCAACCTCATGGTTCCTAGGTAGATTTGTTAACCACTGAGCCACGACGGGAACTCCTGGGCTTGATTTTTAGAATGCAGATTTAAGATTATCCTATCTAACATGTAACCACTAATTGCATGTGGCTGTTTAAATTTCATTCAGGTTAAAGAATTCAGCTTCTTGGAGTTCCCATCATGGCTCAGTGGTTGGTGAACCCAACTAGTGGTTGGCAATCAACACAGGTTTGATTCCTGGCCTTGCTCAATGGGTTAAGGATCCGGCGTTGCCATGAGCTATGATGTAGGTCACAGACGCTGCTCAGATCCTGCGTTGCTGTGGCTCTTGTATGGGCTGGCGGCTGCAGCTCTGATTCAACCCCTATCCTGGGAACCCCCATATGCCACTGGTGCAGCCCTGAAAGACAAAAAGACCAAAAAAAAAAATTCAGCTTCTCAGTTGTACTATTCCCCTGTCAAGTGTTCAAGAGCCATTTGTGCCTATTATATTAAAGATCACAAAAAGAATATTCCCTTCATCACAAAGTTGTTTTGGATAACATTAATCTAGAAGAAGAAACAGGAAGTAATCCAGCATTGGTAATTCACAGTATTTTATCAATACTATGGTAGGGTAAGTGTAGGATATAGTGAAATTACAGTCAGTTTTTTTGTAATACATGTGTGCTTCTCAAAGTCACCGTCATGCCAAATCATATAATAAAAACCACAGAGCTTAAGGGTAACTGTTATTAGGGGAGTTCTCCTTGTGGCTCTTGTTAACAAACCCGATTAGTATCCATGAGGACACAGGTCCGATCCCTGGCCTCACTCGGTGGATTACGGATCTGGCATTGCCGTGAGCTGTGGTGTAGGTCACAGATGCGGCTCTGATCCCTTGTTGCTGTGGCTGTGGCGTAGGCCAGCAGCTGCAGTTCCAATTCCCACCCCTAGCCTGGGAACCTCCATATGCCACTGGCTTGGCCCTAGAAAGTCCAAAAAAAAAAAAAAGACAAAAACAGGAGAATGTGATTAGGGACACACTCAGAAACTTCATGAAATGGTAGAAAGGAGGTTATCTTAATTTTGAACAGAAAGTTGTTACACCAGATGAAGGTGGTGTGGCTCATGAAACACGGTGATCTGAGGTAACTGATAGGTGTTTGAAAGAGAGTGTGTGTTTTATAGATTCCTACACAGCTTGGTTCAACTGAGTGCGGCTTTCTGCATTCACCTGATATCTTTTAATATGTCAATTGCATTGGAACACATTTGTGTTTTAAAAACAGACACTGTAGAACTAACTGTACTTAAGCAAGGGCATCTAACCCGGATTGGGGGGGACATCAAGGCTTTCTGATAGAAGTAACATCTAAGCTCAGATATGGAAGATGTTAGCATTGCCAGTCGCTTTGAGACAGGGACACTTAGCTGCATTATGTAAGGAAGTTTACCATGTTAATAACTAGGCAAAGAGCATTTCATACAGAGGAAACAGCAAGTTCAAAGGTTCTGAGGTTAGATTAAGTTGGTAAGATCAGTAAGGAGTTCCTGTTGTGGCTCAGCGGAAATGAACCAGATCATGAGGATGCCAGTTCGATCCCTGGCCTCGCTCAGTAAGTTAAGGATCTGGTGTTGCTGTGAGCTGAGGTGTAGGTCACAGATGTGGCTCGGATCTGGCATTGCTGTGGCTGTGGTGTAGACTGGCAGCTGTGGGTCTGATACAGCCCCTGGTTTGGGAACTTCCATATGCCAAACCTGTGGCCCTAACAAAAAAGAAAAAAAAAAAAGAAAGAAAGAAACAGCTAAAGTGTGGCTGGAATGGAGAGAACAAAAGAGAAAATGTTAGGAATGAAGTCAGAAATATAGGCGGGGACCAGATCAAATAGGGTTGTGGTAAGTCAGAGAAAAAAAATTGGATTTTAGTCCATGAGTGCTGGATTGCTGTTGAGTAGGAAAACAATAATATCCATCTGGCTGCTCTAAGAGAGTAGGTTCAAAGCAAGATCCTCTAATGAGAAGGATATATTAGTATTCCTGGGAGGCAAGTCAAACTTAGACCATGGTAAGTAGCAGTTAAGGTAGTGAGACATACTTAGATATAGGGTATTTTTTGTTGATATATATATATATTTGTTGATTTTAGGACTTGGTGATATATTGGATGGGGACAATGAGGGAATGATTAATCAGTTTACTTTAATAGGCCATATCATTAATTAATTTAGATCATAATATTTAATAGATCATGTTAGTTTACATCATGGTCAGGATATTATAGTAGAAGGGGGGGAAATTGATTTCAGAGAGAGAAGGTAATCGTAGGCCAGTGTTGCTAATAGAGGACAGGAAGTGGTAGATAGATACACACAGGTGAGCAGATTCCACTGGGAAAGATAAAGTAGGTCTGGAGTGATTGCTTCTGAGTCTCACTATGGAGATCCTCCATCTGAGAGTGAGGAAGAAGGACAAGGAATTTGGCGGCAATTTAAGCAGGAAAGGAGAAGGTAAAAAGTGATCTCCTAAGAAGGAGGAGAGTGTGGGAAATGAAGCAAAGTAGGGAAGCCGAGTGTCCGGATGTGGGAGGTCAGAGTCTCTAAGGATCCTGGAAGGTCATGCAGTGGATTACAGCAGTCCCAGCCCCCCTCTGTCTAGCAGTTTCAGCTGCTAATATAATCCCAGTATCTGGAATTCCTGTTGTGGCTCAGCAGAAACGAATCCAACTGGTATCCAATTCAATCCCTGGCCTTGCTCAGTGGGTTGGGGATCTGGCATTACCATGAGCTGTGGTGTAGGTTGCAGATCCCTGCATTGCTGTGGCTGCGGTATAGGCCAGCAGCTGTGGCTCTGATTTGACCCCTAGCCTGGGAACTTCCATTTGCCATGGGTGCGGCCCTAAAAAGCAAAGAAAAAATAATAATAACCCAGTAAAAATAGCTCTTCTTGTGCTTTCAGTGGCCACAGTCTTTGCATGCAATTGAGGCTTCACATTACCTGTTACCTGCCACTCACGCCATCACCTAACTACTCACTTTCATTTTGGGGGGCCTGGTGGAGGTCAGGGGACACAGCTTCCTAGTGTTCTGGATCTGTGGCTGACGCCTAAATGTAATGAAATATGTGTACATTGCCCTAAGAATAGAAAGCATTTTTTTTTTCTTACTATGCTGTATTCTTTCAAATTCGTAGGGCTGTATATACCGTAATGTGAATGGTTGTTTTGAAAACATACGTGATAGTGGTAATACTTGTCTATTGAGCAAACAGAAGATGTACATGCTAACTGTATTTCTTGGTTTACTTATTTCACAGAATGAAATAGAAAGTGGAAAAGTAATATTTTCAGAGCATCTTCCATTAAGTAAGCTGCAGCAAGGCATAAAATCTGGTACATACCTTCAAGGAACATTTAGAGCCAGCAGGGAAAATTACCTAGAAGCTACAGTGTGGGTTCATGGTGACACTGAAGAAAATAAAGAGGCAAGTGTATCCATAAATTCCTTACACACTAAAGTACTTTCTCTTCCCGTTTTTCTTTCATAAGTGTTTGAGATTTTGTGCAAGAAATTAAATTTGCTTTATCCTCCCAGTCATTAGCTTGAAGGCAGTTATGTGAGAGGCATAGATACCAGTGGAATTAATCACTCTTTTAGGAAACCGCTTATTGCAGGAAAGAAGTTTCTATTAACCTTCTTTTAAAAGAATAAAAAATTGAATCAATCAAATAAAAACTAAGGTGCCTCTGTTTTCTGTATTATGATCTGTTATGGGAAATACTATTTACATAATGTATAATTGCTCCAGGAGCTTCACAAACTTTGAAGCTAATAGCAGTCCTGTGGGGTATTCACTATTTGCCGTGTAGTCATCTCATTGCTTTGAAAGCTGCATTTCGTTTAATCTTCAGCTCTGCCTAAAAAGTAGATACTATTATTTTTGTTGTTGTTTTACCAATCAGGATCCTGAGATTTAGAGAAGTTAGGAAATTTGGGTACTAAAATAAGAGTTATGGCAGAGCCATGAACACAGCCCATGTTTTTCTACCTGAGAAATTAAGAGGGTGGAGTAAAGAGACACAGTAGAGGAATTAAAAATAGAAAGGAGGGGGAGAGAGTTCCCACTGTGGCTCAGACGGTTATGAACCTGACTAATATCTGTGAGGACACAGGTTGGATCCCTGACCTCACTCAGTGGGTTAAGGATTTGGTGTTGCCATGAGCTGTGGTGTAGGTCGCAGATGTGGCTCTGATCCTGCATTGCTGTGGCTGTGGTATAGGCCTGCAGCTACAGCGCTGATTCGGCTCCTAGCCTGGGAACTTCCATGTGCCACAGGTGCAATGCTAAAAAGCAAAAAAAAAGGGGGGAGGGGGAGAATAGTTACATAGAGACATCAGAATATATCTAAACTTCTGTAAGGTAACCTTCCCATTATTATATTGCCTTTAAAAATAGTTGGGCATGTGTCATTTGCTGTTTTACACAGATAATCTTACAAGGACTTAAAAATTTAAACCGAGCTGTTCATGAAGATATTGTGGCTGTGGAGCTTCTTCCCAAGAATCAGTGGGTAGCACCATCTTCTGTGGTTTTACATGATGAAGGTCAAAATGAAGACGATGTGGAGAAGGAAGAAGAGAGAGAACGCATTGTATGAAACCAGGTTTTAGTTTTTGTCTGTGTAGCATTGAATACTTTGTTAATGTGTCATTTTGGAGAAAAAGAAGTTTCATTGCTTTTAGATTTATTGAATAAAATTATAGTTCTATAGGTTTGATACATGTCATGCACAGTTAATATCTTTTAAGTCTTTTCATTTTTTTTATCAAAGTATAGTTGATGTATAGTATATGTTACAAGGGTACAATATAGTGATTCACAATCCTAGAGGTTATACTCTATTTGTAGTTATTATAAAATATCCACTATATTCCTCATATTATAATTATATCCTTGTACCTTATCGTATACCTAAGAGTTTGTACCTCTTTTTGAAAATTTTTAAAAAGTTTTTAGGAGTTCCCATTGTGGCTCAGTGGTTAACAAACCGGACTAGCATCCCTGAGGACGCAGGTTCGATCCCTGGCCTCACTCAGTGGGTTATAGGTCCCGCGTTGCTGTGGTCCTGGTGTAGGCTGGCAGCTACAGCTCCGATTGGACCCCTAGCCTGGGAACCTCCATATGCCACGGGTGTGGCCCTAAAAAGAGAGACAAAAAAAAAAGTTTTACAATTTTATTGAGGTACAGTTGATTTACAATGCTGTGATAATTTCTGCTGTACAACAAAGTGGCAGTTATACATATACAAACAGTCATTCTCTTCCCATATAGGTTATCATAGAATATTGGGTAGAATTCCCTGTGCTCTATATAGCAGGTCCATGTTGGCACTCTTATTTTTAAATTCATGTCTTATTTTGCTCAAATAAACAGATTTAATTACTAAAAGACATAACCTGAGTAGGAAACTTGAACTCTTAACATTCAGGTACATGATTTGTATGAATTAGTGAGTTTTAAGAAATACAAATTTTCAATTTTCTGAAATGCTTTTATGTAATATTAAAAATCCCTCAGCATACTAGATGTACTTCTGGCCCTTAAAAATGGGTCTGTTTAATAATCCTTATGAAGAGAATGCTTTCAGTTTTATCTTATGTCCTAAAGTCTACCTGAGAAGACCTTTTTATTTTCCTGTTTTAGAACTACAAGAATAATACAAATAGGTGGAATACACACCTTTGTGGTTCTTTTCTTTATTTGAATTATATTCACTGCTCTGGAGTCTTACTGTAGCGTTATCTTTGCAAAGTCCAGGCCGTAGAAAAGTGTTACAGGAGAAATACCATAAGGTTTTGTTATTTCTAATAACTATTATTTATTTGAGTTTATATTTTGGATAAGGATGACCCTTTAAAGATCCATCTCTTTTTTAATGAATTAATAAATGTTACCCCGCTAACTATTGAAAACTAGTACTAAAATCCTAGTCTGTTAATTACCAGGCCTGTGTGTGCCTGTGTATATGCATATGTGCATGTTAGTAAATCTTCAGATTAAAACTGAAGAGTTGGGTTCTGACATATTTATTCAGTCACTTTTCTTTTTTAATTGTTTTTGTGGTTCTTTATTATGCAACTCTTTCTGTGGTATAAGTTTGGCATTCTCTTGCCTAGAATTTTGAAGCATCAGGATTCTGTAGTCTTATGTCATAATTTACTGCCTGAGAAGGCATTAGTAACCATATTCATGTTCTCATTTTGAAGGGAAACGGTCTCATTCCCCTTACAGGAAAGCTAACTGAAGGTCTTTCATTTTTAAATCTCAGCTCAAGACTGCTGTAAACGAGAAAATGTTAAAGCCGACAGGTAGAGTTGTCGGAATCATCAAAAGGAACTGGAGACCGTATTGTGGCATGCTTTCCAAGTCTGATATTAAGGAGGTGAGTACAGACCATGTTTGCTATGTAATATAGAACTTAGAGCCCTCACTTTCTTGCCCTCATCCCAGCCTTTTTGTGTGTTCGTAAAATCTTTTTTCTTTATTTTCGCTAGTCAAGAAGACATCTCTTTACACCTGCTGATAAGAGAATCCCTAGAATTCGGATAGAAACCAGACAGGCCTCTACATTAGAAGGACGGAGAATTATTGTTTCCATTGATGGTTGGCCCAGAAATTCCAGATATCCAAATGTAAGCTTGTATTAGTAATTTTATTTTAGACTATTGAATTAAAATTTGGGGAATGAAATAACATTGCCTCTTTTGCTCAAACCAGAATCTGCTTTTGTATAAAATACATACTGGAATTTGGGAACATTTCACAGTTACGATTTTAAAGCTGTGATATTTGAAGCACATCTTAAGCTTGAAAGATAACAGGAAATTAGCAGATACTTTGTTATATGAGAACCAGGCCCTCTGGAAGTCTCCAGCATAAATCACTTTAGTCTTGCCAGTTATAGCTTTAATTTACTGAGTGGTCATTTTTAAGAAGTATGGAAAACACCTAGAAATACTAAAATGATATGTATATATGTTCAAGGATTTAACATGATAATAAAACATAAATTCCAAACAAAGCTGTAAAATACACCTTTCTAATAATACCTTCTGGTTTTAGGGACACTTTGTAAAAAATTTAGGCGAAGTTGGAGACAAAGAGACGGAAACGGAAGTTTTGTTACTTGAGCATGATGTTCCCCATCAGCCCTTTTCACAGGCTGTTCTTAGCTTCTTACCGAAGATGCCCTGGAGCATTACGGAGAAGGTATGTCGAATTCTTAGTGACTTTACGAATTACTGTGTCTGAGCTAATTTTGTGATTTCTCTATGTATCTTAAAATACGTGGAAACCATAGTCCTTTCCTCCCCGGCATTTGGTTACACATAGAACTCACAGCTATCATGGAAATCTATTGCTTCACTGACAGAATTTTCTAGGGGATAGACACTAGCTCATGTCAAATTTTCCAAAGCTGAGGAGTTCACAAGTTACAAATCATGAAATGTGGTTATCATTAAAAAATAAAGCTAAGGTTTTTTTTTTTTTAATTATAGATATTCTTGATTTCTTAAGAGGTATGCTACATCTAAACCAACACTATGGCTTATTTCTTAATACTGTTGCATTTTCTAGGACATGAAAAACCGAGAAGACCTGAGACATCTCTGTGTTTGCAGTGTGGACCCCCCAGGATGTACTGACATAGATGATGCTCTCCATTGCAGAGAGCTTGAAAATGGAGATTTGGAGGTATTCATAATTATGATGATGTTGGATCCAAATACAGTTCTGGTGTTGAGTTAATTTTCCTTTGAGCCCATTGTAGAATTTGTGAATTGCTCATGTCAAGTGGAGTCAGTTGTATCTGCATAGACTAATGGGCATGTAAAAATAGAAATGGTAACTATTTTTGAGCCCTTTTTCAATCTAGCTAAATTGCTTCTCATTAGAACTCCATTAGTACATTTACCTAGTTAAGTATGTTGACATCCTTTTATTTTTCTCTCTTTAAGGTTGGTGTTCACATTGCTGATGTTAGCCACTTTATTAGGCCAGGAAATGCTTTGGATCAAGAATCAGCTAGAAGGGGAACAACAGTGTATCTTTGTGAAAAGGTAAAAATGTGTTAAATTTAAAATGGAATTTTGATGCATGCTTGTATCTTTCCCATCATCTATTTTATTTTATTCTTTTTGTTTGTTTGTTTTTTGTCTTTTCTAGGGCTGTTCCCTCAGCATATGGAGGTTTCCAAGCTAGGGGTCTAATCAGAGCTGTAGCCACTGGCCCACACCACAGCCACAGCAATGTGGGATCTGAGCCACATCTGCGACCTGTACCACAGCTCATGGCAATGCCAGATCCTTAACCCACTGAGCAAGGCCAGGGACCGAACCTGCAACCTCATGGTTCCTAGTCAGATTTGTTAACCACCGCACCACAACGGGCATGCCTCACCTATTTTATTCTTTTTTTTTTTTTTTTTTTTTGTCTTTTGTCTTTTGTCTTTTTTTTGTTGTTGTTGTTGTTGCTATTTCTTGGGCCGCTCCCACGGCATATGGAGGTTCCCAGGCTAGGGGTTGAATCGGAGCTGTAGCCACCGGCCTACGCCAGAACCACAGCAACGCGGGATCCGAGCCGCGTCTGCAACCTACACCACAGCTCACGGCAACGCCGGATCGTTAACCCACTGAGCAAGGGCAGGGACCGAACCCGCAACCTCATGGTTCCTAGTCGGATTCGTTAACCACTGCGCCACGACGGGAACTCCGACCTATTTTACTCTTAATGATAAAATCATCTCAGGTGGTTCCTGAAGAAAGGACAGCCTCAGTATTTAGTGAGATATGAATAACTACTTTGTTAATGGTGTAATTTGTTGAAATCATGGGCACTTTTGGATTCTTGAACAAGCTGGAGTAGTACATGAATTAGCAAAAAGATAAACATAGAATACGGTGGCCTTAAATCAGTGAAAATATTGCAGTGTTTTTTGTTGTTGAGTGAATAAATGTAGTTGATATAAACTGTTGGGTAGCATTTCACTTCTTATCTCTGGGTAACTAATATATTTTCTGGTTTTTATGTAGTTAAGTCATGAGTCTATTCTGTCATGATTTGCTGTTTATTCTTTATCAAGTATGCTCCCATAAACTTAAAGAGAAAACTTGCGAAACTAGAAAGTTAAATTTATATGAATTCATTGTCACAGTTCTTCTGTGTAGCTTTTCACCATGAAAATTCAGTGTGTCTTTTTTTTTTTTCACTCTTAATGATTTTTGTTTTTTCCTTTATAGCTGGTTTATAGTGTTCTCAGTGTGTCTTTTTTTAAGAATGTTGAAAATACCATGTAGTTTGTGTGACGTGTTGGAGGAAGGTTCATTCCCAGCATTTTCGGGGCTTGTGTCCATTACCTAGTACAAACACTGTTAGCAGACCAGAGATTTCAGACTTTGAGAGCAGAGCTAGATGGGCAGTGTAGAGAACTTAAACTTAGATCCTTTGATATGAAGTCTAGTTCCCTTTCATTGTTTCCTTCCCGTAACAGTTGTATATAACTAGTCTTCTAGAAATAGATTTTTGTTTCACATTTTCCCAGTTCTATTCACAAAGGTCTTTTTTTTTTTTTTTTTCTTTTTAACTTTGTAGCATTAATGTTCCTTGGGAGTAGAACCTCGAATAAAGGTATGGATACAGTTCAGTAATCTGTGACTTTTATTTTATCTCTTCCAGAGGATTGACATGGTTCCAGAGTTGCTTAGCTCTAACTTATGTTCCCTGAGATCTAACGTTGACAGGTATTTATGCATGTTTCTTCGTAGAAATATAGTATTTACTACTTTAACTGATTCCCATTAATAAATACTGTTTGTTTTTCCCCATAGGTTAGCATTTTCGTGTATTTGGGAGATGAATCACAATGCTGAAATCTTAAAAACGAGGTTTACCAAAAGTGTCATTAATTCAAAGGTTAGTTGAAAATCTGTAGTACTTTTAACAATGTTCTAGGGTGTTTTGCAGAAGTTAAGCTTATTGAGTTAAGAAGTTTTGTCCCAGTGTTGCAACAAAATCTAGTTGTTTTCAGTTATCTGCTTAATTTTTGATGTTATTTAGAAATGAGTCGATGTGGCAGTTGTCCTGTCTGTCTTTAGAAACTTATAAAGCCTGTTTAGTTGAGATGAAGAAATAGATTTTTTTAATCCCATACTCAGGAACTCCAGTATTTGAAGTTATCCCAGTTTATAACTAGTCAGTATTTTAAAAGATGGCATGTGTACCATCTTCTTGTTCCTCACATTTTCTCACTGAAACGATGTTATAAATCATAGTTGGATTCAGGTGAAACTAGCTTGAGATCGACATTCAAACAGAATGAGTTGGATTGTTTTTCTCCTCCTTGTCCCAGAGTCCCTTCTGTTCTGTTTTGCCCCGAATCTTCCTCTGATGTTTGCCAAACCTCTTTTCTTCCAGTGATCTATTTTCCAAGTTTCCCCGCTTTTTCTCTTTCTTTAACATCATTCTTTTCTGATCAGTTAGTGATTGGTGAGAAAGCAGTGTTAGACTGACAAACGGTGATGTGCGAATGATTTAAAGTTTCCTAGATTTGTATTTTTAAATAGGATGAGTTTATAGTTCTCCTAGACTTGGTCAGTGTAACAAAATTATATGAAAAAAAATTTAGTAAACATGTAACAGAAAACATTTTTTGACAGGGAACTCTTAGTCCCTAGTAGATAAGTTGAATCTGACCTGATCTGCATCATCTAACTCTCTTATATTGTTCCTGATATTTGCTACTGAAGCTATTTAAAAAAAAAAAAATTTTTTTTTCCATGAGGAGGGAAGTAGGAACAGAGAAGCAGTATTTGTATGTTTGGATTATAATTGGAAATTACTTTCATCTTTTCTACTCTGATGTGTCCAATTTTTAGATTAGATATTTAATTTAGTGGATTTCCTATAAAACATGATGCCTAGACTATCACAACTTTATTAATTATTTGCAGTGATTAAGGAAGTAATGATCATCATAAAAGTATTTTACTTTATAGTCATTATCAGAGAATAATCTACCCTTCTTTTCATTTTATTTTAGCATTACCTAAGTATTTATACATTAACTGAACTATGAAAGTAATTAGAGTTTAAATGATTCATTTACTAACAATTCTACCATTTGTCTGTGTTAACACAAGTTTGCTTGTGTTGTGTAATGCACCAGATAAGAGTTAATGAACCTGGAGTTCCTGTCATGGCGCAGCAGAAACACATCCGACTAGGAACCATGAGGTTGCAGGTTCAATCCCTGGCCTTGCTCAGTGGGTTAAGGATCCGGCAGGGCGTGGGCCTAAAAACACACACACACACAAAAAGCAATAATGAACCAGAAATCCTAGGTATGGAGTATAAATATTATAGCCAGGAATCTCTTTTGATACTGATTTTGGGTTTACTGAAATGATAGTTTTATGTAGTGGAAATATGGGAACAGAATAAACCAGTGTTGGGGTTTTTTTTTTGGTCTTTTCTAGGGCCTCTCCTGTGGCATATGGAGGTTCCCAGGCTAGGGGTCTAATTGTAGCTGTAGCCGCCAACCTGCGCCAGAGCCACAGCAATGCCAAATCCAAGCCGCGTCTGTGACCTACACAACTCACGGCAACGCTTGATGCTTAACCCACTGAGCGAGGCCAGGGATCGAACGTGCAACCTCATGGCTCCTAGTTGGATTCGTTAACCACTGAGCCACGACAGGAACTGCTAAGCCAGTTTTTTTTAAACGTTATATTAACCTATGATTTCTCTTTTAGGCTTCCCTTACATATGCTGAAGCTCAGATGAGAATTGATTCTGCAGCCATGAATGATAGTATTACTACTAGTCTCCGTGGACTAAATAAACTAGCTAAAATTTTGAAAAAAAGAAGAATTGAAAAAGGGTACATTTCAAAGATACCTTTTAAGATTTGTCTTAATTCATCTATCATGGTGTTAGGATAATTTATGAACTCTTTAAAGTATTTTATTATGGACAGTGATGAATTGTTTTCTGGACTGAACTGTTTTCTGGACAGAGTGAACATTCTATTTCTTCTAGCTACCTTTGAAAAGATTAGCAGCTTGATTCTGCACTGCTATTTGTTTAGGAATTCTGTTGTGTTAAAGATCTTGACTGTGTAAGTTAAAGATCTTGGAGAAAAGCTAGGAAGGCAAGATCTTCTTAAGACTTTTCTATGGATTGTTCTTGATTTTAATTAGAAATGGGTTTCGAGATTGAACATTAGTTTTCAGATGTTTAAATATAGATGAAGTCCTTGCACCTAAAATTGGAAGAGATTTTAGAGATTCAACACCTTCATTTTTTAAAAGATTAGAAGTTCCTTAGGAACAGTCTTCCCAAAGATCTTATAGCTCCTGGCAGAGGCACATCTTTTAGCTGTTATGTCATGGCATTTGCCTAACTGCAGAGGAGTTTTAAGGAGTATTCAAGTTCCCAAACTTTTTGATTCAAAAGAAATTTGAATCTTGAGTTCCCATCGTGGCTCAGCAGTTAACGAACCTGACTAGTATCCATGAGGACTTGGGTTCGATCCCTGGCCTCACTTAGTGGGTTAAGGATCCGGCATTACCATAAGCTGTGGTGTAGGTCGCAGATGCGGCTCAGATCCCGGGTCACTGTGGCTGTGGTGTAGGCCAGTGGCTACAGCTCCGATTTGACCCCTAGCCTGGGAACCTCCATGTGCCACGGGTGCAGCCCTAAAAGGACAGAAAAAATAGAAAAAGAAATTTGATTCTTGGAAAGACATCATCAACTGTCAGGGTAAATCAGGTTGCATGAACCTTTCAAATGTTGGTCTCTGGATTCCTATGCCTATGCAGGGTAGGGTCACAAGTGGTTACTACAGGTGTGTTTGATAGAGAGTGTGCTGTTTCATAAGATGTGCCTATTTAAATTAAAATTCATTAAAGTTAAAGAGATTTGGTTCCTGAGTCATACAAGCCACATTTCAAAGGCTCAGTAGCCGCATGTGGCTGGTGGCTGCCATGTTGGACAGGGTGGATTGGGAACACATCCATCCCTGCAGAAAATTCTATCGGACAGTGTTGTTCTAAGGTTCTATGCTTAGCTACTCCTATCTCTGCTCACAAATCAGTTTTCTGGGAATTTTCTTATAATCCTAGGTAGGAAACCTGAAACTATATAAGGATAATTTGGATTCAGTAAAACCCAATGAAACTCTTGTTCAAGTTTGTCATTAAGATGGAAATAAGAGGAATATAGATTTCTTTTGTAACACAAAACAACTCTTTTTTCAGCAAATATTTGTTTATTAGGGTTCATAGTATGCCAGGCATCTGAAGAAGTTTGTTACAAAAGCAAAGCAAATAAAAATTGAAACTATTTATCTTGGCAGTTTTAAAGTAAGAGATGTAAATTTGCGTTTGTAACATAGTTTCTCCTAATTAGGACAGGAAAGATTTTCTTTTAACTGGAAAAACAGTGTGTACTTTTAGGTTTTATTTTGAGGGTGGTTTTTTGTGTTTTGTAGCTGCCACTTGCGGCATGTGGAAGTTCCCAGGCCAGGCTGCATCAGCGCCATATCCTCTAACCCACGGGGCCAGGGATGGGAACCCTCACCTCTGCAGGAACCTGAGCCACTGCAGTCAGATTCTTAACCCATTGTGCCATAGCAGGAACTCCTTGTAGTTTTAGTTTTTTAAGTAGATAATTGGCTATTGGTAAAACGTATCATTGAAATTCTCAGTTTTAGGGTGAACTGAGAAATCAATCAGTAAAAAGAAAATTGTCTTTCACCTTCTTAAAGGAAATGGTATGTCTTAAAGGATAAACATTATGTCATGTTTTAAATGTTCTATGAAGAAAAAATGATCAAAATGTGATTAAATACCTTGGTCTTTAAGGTTTATTTAATACGGATTGATTGTGGTATAGAACCTTGTAAATACATCCATAGTAAGGAAGGAATATTTGTTGGGATTCCCTTTCTAGTATTTCTTCTGTAGTTCTTCTAATAAAAGTGAAGGTCAAAGCAGGAAAGGACTTGGACTCCCACGTTGCCCCAACTCATCTTTCCCCTTCTTTATGATTGTCCAAAGTTACTTAGCCTCATGAAAATTCTTAGTTTTAGTTTTACGTTGATTTGGAACCGACCTGATGAAAATAGCATCAAAATGTAAAGAAACAATATACTTCCCAGGCCTCATGGGAATTTACTTTTCAAAGCAGAACTTGCTAAGTCCTAAAATGAAGCAGCATGTAGAAGCCCTTAGCCTAGTGCATTATCTGACCCACAGCACCCAGATATCAATAGCTGTCAGGATTTGTAACATTAGGTGTGGTTTTTCAGTCTCCTCTCTGTTGGTTGAGTGTATGTGGAAGATACTTCTGAACTGGGGATCTTTTGATGTTACCGATCTACCCCTGGCAGCTTTGGCCTCTCTCCACTATCCCTCATTGTTCTGTGTAGTAAGGGAAATACTGCTGATGACCTTCTCTTCTTATAAAACTGATTACAAACCCAGGTAGCTCAGTAAAAACTCAGTTTGGGTACAGAAGATACTCAATTCCTGAGAAACATAAGGACTCATTCTGTTGCATTCCTTCTCTCATTCCTTTTAAAATGTCTTTTAGAACTGTAAAGTATTAAGCCATCTATGAAAATAGAACATAAAACTTAGCAGATGGTCGTAAAGCTTTCGGAAGAAAAACTGCTATGTACTTACTCTAATCTTTTTTTTTTTTTTTTTTTTTTTTTTTTGCTTTTTAGGGCCACACCCACGCGGCATATGGAGGTTCCCAGGCTAGGGGTCAAATCAGAGCTACAGCTGCCGCCTACACCACAGCTACAGCAATGCAGGATCCGAGCAGCATTTTCAACCTACACCACAGCTCAGGGCAACACCAGACCCTCAACCCACTGAGCGAGGCCAGTGATGGAACCCGCAACCTCATGATTCCTTGTCCTTTTCGTTTCTGCTGAGCCACGATGGGAACTCTCTAGTCTTTTTTTCTTTTAAAAAAGTAATCACTTCCAGAATTGTGTCTGTTACTGCACACATGACTGATTCATATCTTTATTTTATTTAGGGCTTTGACCCTTTCTTCTCCAGAAGTTCGATTCCACATGGATAGTGAAACTCATGATCCGATAGATCTGCAGACCAAGGAACTTAGGTATGCAGTTTTTTTTATGGTAGATAAGAATTTGATTTTAATGCAATATTTAGTATATCTATTAACAAAAGAAACATTTATACCCAAAATAGTCTTATTTTTAGTGGGATTATGATATCTATAGAGTTTTTTTTTTTAACTTAAGAAATATAGAGAAAATTATGATTGCACTTTCTAGTCTTCTTTTTATTTATTTATTTTTTTTGTCTTTTTGCTATTTCTTGGGCCGCTCCGGCGGCATATGGAGGTTCCCAGGCTAGGGGTCGAATCGGAGCTGTAGCCACCGGCCTACACCAGAGCCACAGCAACGCGGGATCCGAGCCACGTCTGCAACCTACACCACAGCTCACGGCAACGCCAGATCGTTAACCCACTGAGCAAGGCCAGGGATCAAACCCGCAACCTCATGGTTCCTAGTTGGATTTGTTAAGCACTGCGCCACGACGGGAACTCCTCTAGTCTTCTTTAATAAAGTATACATCTTATTTGTAAGACACGTACTATAAAAGCAAAATTGCCAGTTTGGTTTGTCTTAATGTGTGGTATATCAGCACTTGACTAGTGGTAGTTACAGTAAGTAAAAGAAGATTGCCCTAATGAATTTCTTAGGTATTTAATATAGAATATATAGTATTGTAAGTTAGAATGGTGGCCAAAATCCTGGGCTTTGAAACCAGACTGCCTAAATTTGGATCCCACTTCTGCCAGTAACTCTAGACAAGTTATTGACCTCTCTGTACCTCGATTTGTCGATGAAGTAGGATTGGTAATGCTACCTACCTCATAGGATGTCATGGAGAGTACTTAGAGCTTAGGTATTATTGTTAATATTTTATTGATTTGGTTAAGATTTAGGAAGTAAGACTGCTTTGATTAAATCAAAGTTAGTCCACTTTTCCATGCTTCTTATGTAAGGTGATTCTGAAATTAAACATGCATTTATTTACACTTTTCTCATAGATGACCAAGGATTAAAAATGAGAATATATCCAAGTTTGTTAATTAGGACAAGTTTGTTATTATAGCATTAGAACTAAAATTAAAAATTACCTTTGGGGAGTTCCCTTTGTGGCTCAGCAGTAACAAACCCAACTAGTATCCATTAAGATCCGGGTTTGATGCCTGGCCTTGCTCAATGGGTTAAGGATCCAGCATTGCCATGAGCTGTGGTGTAGGTCTCAGACGTGGCTTGTTTCTGGCATTGCTGTGCCTTTGGCACAGGCCAGCAGCTACAGCTCTGATTCCACCCCTATGCTCCAAACTTCATTTGCCACAAGCACAACCCTAAAAAGAAAAAAAAAAAAAATTTCCTTTGGGTGAATTTTTGTGCAAATAAATCTATTGTTAATATGAAGCGTGAAACCAATACTAAGAGCTTTTTTGAGAAAAATCTTGAATCTAGTTTTGCCAGAGTAAAACATAACCCATTTCTTCTTATGAAGAAGAAAAACCATATTTATAAGAGATTGTCCTCATAGTTTGAAAGGTATGATTGGAGGTCTTCCTAATATTAAAAAAAAAAAATTAATGTACTTCAGGAATCTTGTCAAGAAGTTAGAAGGTGTTAAAAATGAAAATATTAATAAAAGTTTAATAATGCATGTTTAATAACTCAGAACGAAAAACTAAATTTTAAATTAACATAGACCGACTATCTAAAATGAAAAACAATATCAAATAAAGAGTTTTGAAGTCTGATCATGTGGGCTCACATCCTGTTATTTCTGATAATTCTGATCTTGAGCAAGAGAATAATGTTACACATCTTCAGTTTTCTCATCTGCAAAACAGGTCTAATATCTATATCCATGTGTATGTATATGTCTTATGTATGAGTGTGTAAACACATCACCATGTATATAGCACAACACCTGGCCATATTAAGCACCCAAAATACCTATTATAAGTATCTCTTCATTTAGGGGATTTATTGGTATAAGTTTTCATTTTTTAAACCAAAATTGATATGACCTAGCTTTTAATTCTTAGTAAGCTTTACTTCTGTAGATTTATAATTAAGTAACAATCCTTTGGACTCAGTGTAAAGAGGTGAAAATGCTTATGATTCAGATTTTACAATTACTAGAGTTGGTAAAGCTTCTGTTTTTAATGTGTTTTGTAAAGTTTCCTCTAGCATGAGGTTTACTCATGCAGTAGAGATTGTTAGCATAGTAGCTGAGAAATGAAAGGGATGTTCTTAATACACATGTGCACACACAGGAATGTTTTGTTTACATAGGAAATAGTTTCCTTATCTCATTGGTAGAAAAGGCAACAAGACAACCTCTGAATGTTGCATAGAGATCTCATTCTTTTTCCTTGATGACTTTTTTCATTGGTAGAGAAACAAATTCCATGGTGGAAGAATTTATGTTACTTGCCAATATCTCTGTTGCAAAAAAAATCCATGAAGAATTTTCTGAGCATGCTCTGCTTCGAAAACATCCTGCTCCTCCTCCATCAAATTATGAAATTCTTGTTAAGGCAGCTAAATCCAAGGTAAGGCCCCATAGTCTGAAAAATCATCTGTATGTATATTTGATCTAGCCATTGCACTGAATAATCTGTATTCATATTTCCATAAAAGTTTTGTTGTTATCTGCTGCAAAAATATGCCAGTAGTTCCTTTGGTTAAAAAGGAAAGCAGGAGTTCCCATCATGGTGCAGCCAAAATGAATCTGACCAGAAACCATGATGTTGCGGGTTTGATCCCTGGCCTTGCTCAAGCTCAGTGGTCTAAGGATCTGGTGTTGCCATAAGCTGTGGTGTAGGTTGCAGACACGGCTCAGATCCCTGGTGGCTGTGGCTGTGGTGCAGGCCGGCAGCTACAGCTCCAATTAGACCCTTAGCCTGGGAATCTCCATATGCCATGGGTGGGACCCCCCCCCCCCAAAAAAAAGGTATCGTCTAATTGGGTACAGTCATCTCTTCTCACATTGAAATCATTTATTTAATAAAATCCTTTAAAGAGAGCCCTATATCAAAGCCAGACGTTCCAGACTGTTACATGTAATATCCTGAACAGGTTATGCGCTTCCGTATCTCTCTGCCTTTCCACTTGTTCTTTATGCTGTGTTAGACTTCATGCCTCCTCTGAACTGCCTACCTTCGTTTTTTTTCCCTCTATCTTCAACTCAGTGAAGCCGTCTTTATATCATGTCCCTAAAAAAAAGTCCATTTTTGCACATTTAGCAACAAGGAAAAAAAATAGAAAAGGCTCCATTTCCTCAGCCCCGTATACCCCCTGCCTCTAGGTTAGTACTTTTATTTAGGTATAATCACCCCTGCCCTTAGGGTGGCTGGCTTATGTTGGGTTTTTTGTGGGGTTTTTTTTGTTGTTGTTGTTTTTGTTTTTTTTTCTGATCACTTGCTCCGGTCCCATCTTTCTTGTCCAGAAGAGAGCTGGAAGGAGGAGTGGATCTTAGGGCATATTTCTAACAGGATGAAGGTTTCTGATTTTTCAGACCTTTTTGGTGGCCCTACTCCTATCATATCCATCAGAACAGCATCAGCTTCTCCTCTGCTCTAAGGCTTAAAATGTGCTTTGGAGAATTTTCTCTGATTCTCTTATTTCTTTATGACGTGGGAAAAGAAGGAAGATTTAGATCTTTTTGCCTCATCTCCCAGAGTAGACCAAAGCAGCTAAGTCTGATGTATCAGCACGTTGAGCTAGAGTAAACAATACAGGTTTATTTTGCCTCTGGCCTTTACTTCTACCCTGAATGGAGGGAAAATATCTGCAGAGAAAATCCACACATGCTGGAAAGTGTCCAGAGCTGCTTTGATTTTTTTTTTTTTTTTTTTCTTCCTACCCCAACAAAGATTAGGCAGGCATAGATTGGACCTTGAGAGAACACTGCTTCCCCCACTGTTGTCTTCACCCTGCAAACTTCTTCAGACTGTTGATGCTGCAACACCATTAAATGCATTCAGAAAATTTTAAGATTGGATGTTGCACATGACAGTCATTACTTTTTTATAAATTTAGTTCTTCGAGGCTAAGGATAAACATTAACCTGGTTGGGAGTTCCAGGGGTAATGACCCCAACTAGTATCCACGAGGCTGCAGGTTCAATCCCTGGCCCCACTCAGTGGGTTAAGGATCCTGTGTTGCTGTGGCTGTGGTGTAGGCCGGCAGCTGCAGCTCCAGTTCAGCCCGGAACCTGGGAACTTCCATATGCCACAGATGTGGGCCGAAAAAGCAAAAAAAAAAAAAAAGAAGAAGAAGAAGAAGGAAAAAGAAACATTAACCTGGTCAAAGACACCATGTTTGTTCAGTCTGATTGGTTATATTGAAGATGTGCTGGTACTGATTTTAAAATGTTTACTCTGCTGACCTTTCCCTCCTCTTTATTCACAGAATTTGGAAATTAAAACCGATACAGCCAAGGCTCTGGCTGACTCCCTGGACCGGGTGGATTCGCCTATTTTCCCATATCTAAATACCCTGTTAAGGATATTAGCCACCCGCTGTATGATGCAAGCTGTGTACTTCTGCTCTGGAATGGATAATGACTTTCATCACTATGGCTTAGCATCCCCAATATACACACATTTTACCTCACCCATCCGAAGGTACATTTTCCTTGTCAACTCGGAGATAGAAAATAGTCAGGCTTGAATTGTAAGAGGACTTTGTAGTGCTAACACAGCATGATGCTTGTTTCCTCCTTCATATCCAGATACGCAGATATCATTGTTCATCGTTTGTTGGCTGTGGCCATCGGGGCTGACTGTACGTACCCGGAGTTGACAGACAAGCACAAGCTTGCAGATTTATGTAAAAATCTCAATTTCCGGCACAAAATGGCGCAATATGCTCAGCGCGCATCAGTGGCTTTTCATACCCAGGTATGTCCCTTCTGTCACCGATGTCAGTAGAGATGAAGTTTTATTCACTTTGTAAAATTTTTTTTTTTTATTTTAGGGCTGAATCCACAGCATATGGAGGTTCCCGGGCTAGGGGTTGAATCAGAGCTCCAGCAGTCATAGTCACAGCAACACCAGATCGAAGCCATGTCTGCAACCTATACCACAGCTCATGGCAAAGCCGGATCCCTGACCCTCTGAGCGAGGCCAGGGATCGAACCCACATCCTCATGGATACTAGTTGGATTCGTTTCTGCTGTGCTACAAAGAGAACTCCAAGTTTTATTCCCCCCTCTTTTTTTTTTAATTTTAGGGCCACGCCCACAAGCATATGGAAGTTCCTAGGCTAGGGTTTGAATCAGAGTTATAGCTGCTGGCCTATACCACAGCCACAGCAATACCAGATCCAAGCCACATCTATGATCTACACCACAGCTCACGGCAATGCCGGATCCTTAACCCACTGAGTGAGGCCAGGGATTAAACCTGTGTCCTCCTCATGCTAGTCAGATTCGTTTCCACTGAGTCATTATGGGAATTCCTATAAACTTTCAATTGCATATTTTCTTGTTCGTATTATTGTTTACCTCAAAATAAGATCCTTATGGTTCTGTGCTCTTTTACAGTTATTCTTCAAAAGCAAAGGAATAGTAAGTGAAGAAGCTTATATTCTGTTTGTGAGAAAGAATGCTATTGTGGTTTTGATTCCAAAGTATGGCTTAGAAGGTACAGTGTTTTTTGAAGAAAAGGACAAACCAAAGCCACGACTTATTTATGATGATGAGGTACATAAAGTATTTCTAATGTTTTTATTTGGGGTTTTTTTTTTTAGAAGGGGCACACTTTCTCTTTGATAGTTTGCAAATGGTACCCATAAAGTGTAAAATTACTTATTGTACCCTACAGAATTTTATGGCAGCTACACTTAACTTTTTACTCATAATTTCTCACTTCAGGATATCTCCCCACATACAAATGTTGTCCTTGATTTCTTTCTTTTATACCATGTAAAGTCTTCCCCTCTAAGGAAAACTTATACTTTGTCCCTGGTGGACAAATGGATTCAAGTAAAGGAATAAATGGCTTCTTATAGCTCAGAGAAGGGAATTTTTTTAAACCAATTCCCAGTGTCTCTTACCTGACACACTCCCTACTTCCCTAACCTTAGTAGAACTTCAGAACAATAAATTCTGCCCACAGAACCTTTGTGTTCCTGCATAAGATCAACAATTTGCTAATTAAAGGGGTGAGACTCCTGCAAATAATAGTATTGGGATCACCTTAAA
Organism: Sus scrofa; assembly: GCF_054392235.1. Lineage (NCBI taxonomy): Eukaryota > Metazoa > Chordata > Mammalia > Artiodactyla > Suidae > Sus > Sus scrofa. Next base: position 52,055,499 of record NC_139393.1, on the reverse strand, counting down.
TGAAAGAGAAGTATGCACATTGATGGGTCATATGTTTGTGGTTTTTGTTATGTTGAACACCTAGCTACTTGGTAAATATTAAATATTGAAGTAATTTTTAAATTAAACTTGTAAATTAACATGGAAGATAAATTATTAGAACCAAGCCTCGAGTGTAAGAAAGCAATTAAAAATAGTGAAATGTGCTTTGTTTAGGTACCATCTCTTAAAATAGAAGATACAGTGTTTCACATATTTGATAAAGTTAAAGTGAGAATCATGCTAGACTCATCTAATCTTCAGCATCAGAAAATCCGAATGTTGCTGGTAGAACCACAGGTAAAACCAAACTTACACTGTCCATGTTGTGATGAAATAATCAGTACATAGTTTGTGTTAAGAGAGTGATGTAGTCGTAGGTTATTTCTCTTTAATGATAAAGCCCTGAAAGTAGTGTGGAGGACACACGTTTGTGTAGGAAATAAATCCTGCCTTCTCACTCATCTCTCTAGTCCTTGGGAACCCAGGCATCTGGGCTTCTTCTGAGGTCCTTGGTACCAAAAGCAGAACTCTGAGATCTGCCTCGTTCTTTTCCACTTTTTTCAGTGTTGAAATCTACACTTTGGCAGATTATGCTTCACCAAAGACATTGGTTCTTGAACTTGGTTCCACCCCAATGCACCTGAGGCCTGTGATGCAGACCATCATAGTGGCTCAGCCAGGACAAGCTCAGTGTGTTAAACACACGCCCATCCCAAATGACCTGCTTCCCACATGACCTTCCGAGATCACGTCTGCCTTTGACATTTCTGAGCCACCATTCCTCAGGTGTGAAATAGATACATAGTGTGGAAGATCTACTACTACCCCCCGCTTCCACCCGTACATCTTCTTGAACTTGAAAGTGTCAGTGGGGAAGGGGAAGGTAAGAATGAGACTTATTCTTCTTTTATGCTTTTACTCACCTTATTTTCCTACTTGCCTTCCTTTAGATACCAGGAATAAGTGTTCCTACTGATACCTCAAACATGGACAATAGTGAACCAGAGAGAAAGAAGAAGAAGCTACAAAAATAGCTACAGTCAGCAACAACAAGAACAAAAAAACCTTCAAAGATTTGTTTTCTTTAAAAAAAGCTGGAGAGAACACTTCTAAACCTAATAACTGAGTGATATAGTTTGTTACTTTTAAGTATATTTTAATAATTTTTAAAATTTGCATTTTTATTGAACTGTTGAATGTGTCTGTCTCATCATACTACTTTCATTTCTGGAGTGAACAGAACTATTTATGCAGAAATACTCAATTGAATAACCATCACTTAAATAGTGACAGGATAGCAACTTGAGGGCTCTGTAAAGAACATTTAAAGGGAACATTCGTCTGCTCATCGAAGCTCATTGAAGAGCAGATGAATCTTGCATAAGTAATATGATTATTTACAATTCATAGAAAAAAACTATAATTTTCCTATGGAGAAAAGTAGAACCTTTTTAGAGCAAGGAACAATTTAATCTTTTTAAGTCTTGAAAGCTGTCACTGTATATAGAATGGCAGTTTGATTTCAAGACAGTGAAGTCAAGAGCTATTCAGAGAATTGAGCATTTCATCTCCTTTGCCATCTTTAATTTACCTAAGTTATAGTAAGCATTCCCTGTTAAAAAGCCTCCAGCATTTTATTACTGGTCCTTGAACAGCCAAATGTTTGGGAACCAGATGTTATGAGAAAGTGAAGTAGAATATTTTGATCTGACTGTAATAATAGTTGTTCTTAAAAAACAAGATAATAAGTGTGATCTCCTCCTTGACCTCCAGCTCGAGTATCTCCCCGAAAATAAGGCATTAAAAGTTCAAAGAATAGAGATGGCACTTTAAATGTTGCATCCTGTAACTTATAAAAGTAGGTCATGAATAGCTTGTAAATTGCTCAGTGGAAATGAATCTGACTAGGAACCATGAGGTTGCGGGTTTGATCCCTGGCCTTGCTCAGTGGGTTAAGGATCCGGCGTTGCCTTGAGCTGTGGTGTAGGTTGCAGACGCGGCTCAGATCCCATGTGGCTGTGGTGTAGGCTGGCAGCTACAGCTCCAATTCAACACCTAGCCTGGGAACTTCCATATGCTGCAGGTGCAGCCCTAAAAGGCAAAAATGAAAAAAAATTGCATATATATCAGGTTATGTAGGAAAGAAGGTGTTGTGTGAGGACTGCACAGGGAACAGATGGAAGTACCGCTCTTTCATGTGTCACAGTGACTACTTCCCTTGCCAACCACAAAGATTAGCCACGATCACATTGGTGTTTTCACCAATACTTTGAAGTACAGATAACTTAAAACATTTCACTTTGCTTATTCAATTTCTAGAGGACTGACACTGCACCAGATTTATCACTAAGTAACCTATCTCTGCCTTGAAGGAGCTTGAGGTACAGTGAGAAAGACTGGCAGATCCCTCAGCAGGTGTATGTGGGGGTGGTTGCCATGTGTACAAATCACTCAGGCACTCAGTAATTGTTAAAATGATGGTTCCCGTTTCCTTTCACTGAGGAAAACCTCCATACACTGAGGCAGCACTTGTGTCAGTGGGAGAAAATAGCCCTGAGTGGTCGAACATCAGGGTGCGTGGCAGCAGACCTTTTCTGTAAAGGTCAGACGTGTCAGGCCCTGCCAGCCGGGTGGTTCTCTCACACCCTCTGCTCTTAGCAAGAGAATGGCTGCATCCCAACAAGATCTCATTTACGGATAGAGAAACCTAACAGTTCACATTTTTCATTTAACAAAAATACTAGTTTTGTGTAACAAAATACTATTTCCATACTGTATCCCCCACCACCACCTTGTAAAATTCTTTGCCCACAGGCCATAGTTTACCTGCAGGGAAGGAAAAGGGGGACTTCTTGGTAAAACAAGTCTGTGCCGACTCCCTTTCCCAGTTTGCTTTCCTGTGCCTCATTAATGAGGAAGGCCTGATTCGGGCTCTAGACCCTATTGAGTGATTCGAGATGACCAGAAACCTCCTTTTCTAAAGTGCTTCAAATGCCATTTCTTACACTAAGCAGCGTACATGAAATATTTCATTTCAAAGGCCCTGTTGGCCAGGGGGTGAAAAAAAAAAAAAAGGTTGGGTAAGGACTATTATCCCCATTTAACAGATGGGGGGATTGATGGAGGTTTGCAAACTATTTCAGGTAGTAAGTGACAGGAAGAGAGATCTGCATCCACGTTACAGGCACAACTTTGTTTTTGACTTGTGCTATTAACAAAAAAAAAAAAAAAAAAAAAAGCCAGGGAAGCCCCTATCCTTAGCATCTAGAATTCCTATCCTTAGCATCTAGAATTCCTCTTAATGTACAACAGTTGTCTTAAGTTTCTATTAATTCTAAAGCCTGTGATTAAGAACTCAACTTCCTAATGCAGTGAACCCAGTCGCCAATGGCTTTAACAGTGTGGCCTATGGGAGGGAGGATGAGCCGGGGACACAGCACGAAATAAGTTTTGCAGGTTGGCAGTAAGTTTACAAGGCGCACAAAAGTCAGGAAGTGCCAGTAGTACGCCTTTATTTCCCAGGGATACATAGGAATTGTGATTCCCTCTTGAATGTGGATTTGTAAAAGATGATTTATAAAATACAAGCATTCTCGAAATGTATAGATACTCCAGAGTATCCGCCCCCAAATTATATACTCATTCTATTCCCAACATGAATGTAAGTTGTTTTAAATTTTTCATTTCATTTTAAAAGCTTCATAAGCCTAAAGCTCTACCGGAGCTTCAGGTATCTGGTTCTCCCATGTTCTTATTCCTCCCCTCGGGCCACATCCGAGCAGGAAAGGATGGCCTCACCCCAAGGATGGAGATACATCTGGGCACCCCCCATCTACCTCACTAATACATGACAGTAAGATTTACATTTTTTAGATCAGTTAATCATGGAACTAAGAATTCCTTCACAAATGAACACATTTTTCAATGAAAATTTCTGGAAAAAACCTACTAAACCACTTTTCCATGTCTTCAATTAAGTTTGTTTTAGGAAGCTAAGTCAGATTTCTTTCTTTCACGAAGGTTGTAAGTTTGAATTCATCTGTATTATCACATATTTTTATGTAAAATAAAACAGCACCTTCATAGTCCATGTTCCCAGAACTGCTAAATTTAGTGCTGTGAGTAAGGCTCACGAAGAAGCACTTCACTGACCCCGCAGGATAGAGGCAAAGTCATCACTCAAGTTTTTTATTGTTAAACACATCACTCGAGGTAAGTACAAAAATATTTATTGATAAAAAAATGAACTTGTACTTTAGTAACTTGCTGAAAGTTCCAGGCGCTTTTCTGTTGTTCCTGTGTCACTAAAATTAAGCCCTTGATTTTTCACATTGAGGGGAAGAAAAAAAGCCAAGCATGTTAGTTGAAGCAATTTTTTTCCCAATCACCATCACATTATTGATCCCGTGCGTTAAAAATAGGAGAGAAGCTGTCCAGTGATAGTCTTGTTCTGAGAGGTATTCTATGGACTGCTGCACCGAGGAGGATTTGCCATTTTCATCCAACACCGTTGCGTTGGGTGATCTTGCTGTGAAAAAGGAAATACCTTATTTTCAGTTTAAATAGGACCATTCAAGGATACAACAATTATGTACACTGTTTTTTAAAACCTGAATGCAAATTTCCTATGTCTTAATGTTTGCTTACTTTTAAATGGACAACTACAACCCAACCTCATGATAAAATGGAGGAAAGGTGAAATAATGTGGCCTCTGTGTTAACTCTTAATATTCACTTGGAGAGTTATGTTCAGTTGCGCACTTGCTGTTTACTGCTTGTTAATAAATTGTCATATAAAAATCAAAAATTCTGATTAGTGCCTAAGATGATGATGGGATTCTTCAAATATGAACACAGTTCTCCCTCAGGATCTGTGGGGTGTTGGTTCCAGAACCCTCCAAGGAGACCGAATCCATGGATGCTCAAGACCCTTACATGAAATAGCAGTGTTTGCATATGCAAATCCTCTCATATATTACATCATCTCTAGACTACATATAAATACCCAATTCAGTGTAAATACCATGTAAAGAGCTGCAAATACAACATAAGTTCTATGTAAAGTTGCTGACACATGGCAAATTCAAGTTTTGCTTTTGGGAACTTTCTGGATCTTTTTCCTCCCCAATTTTTTTTTTTTTATGATTTTTATTTTTTTCCATTATAGCTGGTTTACAGTGTTCTGTCCATTTTATACTGTACAGCATGGTGACCCAATTACACATACATGTATACATTCTTTTTTCTCACATTATCATGCTCCATCATAAGTGACTAGACATAGTTACCGATGCTACTGGCAGCAGGATCAATTCATTGCTAATCCATTCCGATTTTTCCTTTTTAAGCCTTGCTCTTGGTATGCGCAAGTTCCCAGGCCAGAGATCAGACCTGAACCATAGGTGTCACACCTGATCCTTAACCTCTAGGTCACCAGGGAAGTCCCCTGAATATTTCTGATCTGAGGTTGGTTGAATCCGTGGATGTAGAACCCACGGATACAGGGAGGGCCGACTGCATTTAGTTATGGCTATCCTGACTAGGAGGTTCAGTAAATGTCACCAACAGTACACTTTTGTATAAATACTAGTATATAAGATACATATGTGTTATCTCTGAAGGCTTGGAGTTTAAGAAAAGGGCCCTTACTTTGGAGTGTTCTTAACTGATATGTAAGTTGTACTCTTTCCCTCCCTAATAATCAAACCTCTTTTTTTAGGTTTAGCTTTGAGACAATATCACAGGCAAACACCCTCTCCTGTTCCCTCTCAGTTTAAGGAGCTGACGGCAGGCCAAGCAGCGCTAGCTCTCCTTCCCCAACCTCTCCTCTTTACCCTTTGTAGCAGAAAAGTTAGGAAAATGCAACCCTGTCAAGCTTTCTGTTTTTTCCATACCTTTATATTAAAAACTTGAGATTTACTCTCGACTTCCAAGGTTTGTGCGTCACTTTCTTTGCAGTAACTTTCTGCCCCAACCGTGTCCATAGTGTTGCTTCCACAACTCTGTGTGTTATAACCGCTATCCATCTGGCAGGGATGAGACAGACAGAAAACAACACACCAAGGATAACATTACAAACTGTAATTCACTTATCCACAAAAAAAAAATAGGTAAATTCATCTTAAATATTTTATAAGATATGGCTTATATAATTATATATAACAACACTTTGAAACATTTAAATGAATCACTATATCACAATTGAACACAAGGTAATATTTAATACTAATCACACTGAATGAATTTTTAAAGTAATACATAAACAAAATGTAGTTCTACATAGAACCATTTGTTCAGTCACTACAATTCCTTCTAATAAAATGTATCCTGTAATTTTCTTTAAAATCAGTGAACAAGCCACTAAGAACATGCTTCCCTGTGACTTTGTGCTCACACTCAGTAGATGAAAGTGAAGATTACAATCAACTTTACCTTCCAGCTCATTTTATCAAGCTTGCCTCTAAATGGCTTAGTTGCATCTCTAAATAAAATCTACTTAAAGGCATGCTACCTTGAAGAGGATTCCAAATAATACCCATTTTTTAAAAGGTGCCTTACATTATACTCACACCCAGTGAAATAAAAATCTTACCTTCATAACATTACCACGTATATAATGGCTCTAGGTGTCAGTTCAACTTTTCACTTTTTTTTGTTGTTGTTGTTGTTGTTGCTATTTCTTGGGCCGCTCCCGCGGCATATGGAGGTTCCCAGGCTAGGGGTCGAATTGGAGCTGTAGCCACCAGCCTACGCCAGAGCCACAGCAACGCGGGATCCGAGCCGCGTCTGCAACCTACACCACAGCTCACGGCAACACCGGATCATTAACCCACTAAGCAAGGGCAGGGACCGAACCCGCAACCTCATGGTTCCTAGTCGGATTCGTTAACCACTGCGCCACGATGGGAACTCCTTTTTTCTCTTTTTTCTTTTTTTTTTCAACTTTTCACTTTTAAAACTGTAGCATTCTAGGAGTTCCCATCGTGGCTCAGCAGTAATGAACCCCACTAGTATCCATGAGGACATGGATTCAACCCCTGGGCTCAATCAGTGGGTCGGGGATCGGGAGTTGCCATAAGCTGTGGCGTAGGTCAGTCATGGCTCAGAGGCTCACATCCCAAGTTGATGTGGGTTGTGGTGTAAGCTGGCAGCCATCAGCTCTGATTTGACCCCTAGCCTGGGAACTTCTATGGGCCTCAGGTGTAGCCCTAAAAAGACCAAAAAAAAAAAAAAAGAGAGAGAGAAAATGCAGCATTCTACTACACACTGTTATAGCTGAAGAGAAAGAGACAAAAAAAAAAAAAAAAAAAAAAAAAGATTTAGCAAGTTTCAGTTTTGGTAAAAAATAGAGTAAGTTTTTACTTTGTGAGGGCCTGAAAAAGCTCCAGGCCCTGTGCAGCACTCCACTTAATACCATTCTTATTTTGTCCTTATAACTTATCAACTTCACAGATGAGGAAGCTAAGGCTCAGAAAGAGGAGCTTTCACAGTGTCAGAATGAGGTGAGGAAGAGCCGAGGCCACACAGCCTCTGTCCACTGACAGCTCACAGTGCTCTCACCTGCACAGTTTGAGCACCAAACAACCCGCAGGGAAGTTGTACTTACACCTTTCTATGCAAATTACGATTGGTGAAGGGAAGACTGTAATTGGCCCCCACCACAAACATCTGTAGAGCCTAGAAAGTGCATTTCATCAGCATCTTAAGAAAAATAGCTCCAGTTTTCAGGATGGATGCACTGCTGGGAGTCCTGTTCCATCTGAACAAAACCCTTGTGATGCAGGCAGCAAGGTACACAGGGACTCTGCCCCACTCTATAGGAAGGGAAGGTTCAGTGGCTGCTCCCTAACAATTCGGTAGATCACTACACTGGCTCCTGCCCAGATCATTAGCAGCATCTGGATGTGGCTACCCTGTGCCAACCAGGCAACACAGGTCATCTCCTTACTCCCCACAGTCATCAAAGAAGACAATGTGGGATTCCAAACTCTGGAAAGACAATGTGACTGAAAGAGAGAGAATAAAGGGAAACAAAATGAGGCTGGGGAGTAAGGCAAAGGCTAGACTATGCAACGCTTTCGCCAGCCATGCTATTTATAGATTTTCAATTTAATCTAAAATCAAAACTGAAAAAAATGCTTAGAAATTTAAGATTAAGATGCAGACACAAAAGCTCAACAGAAGGGTTCATACGAAGTTGAGCAAGTTTCTCAAAAACTAGAACAAAAAGATAAATACAGTGGGAAGATTTTTTAAAATTGGAGAATCCAAAGGCGTTCCAAAGAGAACAGTGAAAACGACAGAAGTGAAATCTACGATGTTATTCAACAAAAGATCCAAGAAGCGAGGGGCCTAAGTTTACACATCATAAGGGCCCTCTGAGTGCCTAGCACAACTGATGAAAAGGAACCCATACCAAAAAGGCACTGAAATTTCAGGACACTGTGGACACAGAAAGGATCCTATTCTCCAGAATGGGATAAAAAGAGACTACGTGCAAAAGATCAAGTATTAAAATTGTTTCAGATCTCTCACTTGTGACACTGAAATGAACCAGTGAACAATATCTTAAAAGTCTGAAAGACAATTCTTTTCAAACTCTCCAATGTGAGAGAATAAAGAACACGTGGCCAGATGTGCAGTAGCTTGAAAAAGGTACGCCTTCTCTGAAAGCTACCAGCAGGTATGTTCCAGTCAAATGAGAAGTAAATCAGGAAAGAGAAGAAGAGGGTACAGAACACAGGAGAGGTTAAGAGAATCCCCAGGATGACGAAGGACTGTTTTAGGAAGACAGCTCTCTACAATGTTTTGAGGCCAAGCCGCCCGATCAAAGGCCCTGGGAAAGTGTGGCTGTCTTGGAATGCTTGAAGCTACTTCTGGTAGGAAAGTAAGAACATGTGAAAACATTTTTCAACTACAAAATGCCCTGCAAAAGGGAAAGCTGAAACTGACTCGTATATACCACAGAATCATTAAGGACGAGGCTTGTCACGGGGAAAGAAGTCCCCTAAAAGGGGCTGGATTACCCTGCAGGTACCAGGCAGAGAGTGGACGGCAGTTTAGTGGTGAGACAGGCTTCCAGTTGAACAGGTGGATTGGATGATTAATGGGTAATTTCCAGGCAAGTATTTTACAATGCTTCTATAAATGCTCTGGGAGAAAAAGAGGTAGTGAGGAAAAAAAGGAAAAGAAGTTAACAGTGCCTCTAAGGCTCAGTTTGACTGTATGTGCTTTTTCACTTGGGAACCACATTTAGAAGCTGGAATATGTAAAAGGGATTCTAGGGTTTTGTGTTTTTTTTTTTTTTTTTTTTTTTTTTGAGCAACGACCCTAGAAGTCAGGATAGACAATACAGGCATAAAATACAAGCAAAAGATTATATGTAATTTTGGATCATTTAAAATCCCGCCATGAGTTTTAAACTTTAGCATGTCAAAAATGATGGCACTCAAGCATTATGGAGTTATTATGAGAATGAGATTAAGTAGTATATATAAAGTGGTTACAAGAGTGTCTAGCAATCTAGAGCACTGGGTAAGTAGTAACACTTACTACAGGTCGGTATATAAACATGGACTCTAAAGCCAGACTGCCAGGCTCTGACTCTGGGCTCCACTACCTTCTAGCTATGCAGGCAGTCTACTGAACCTCTATGACCCTCAGTTTCTTCATCTGTAAAATGGGGACAACAGCACATCTATTTCACAGGGTTGTTATGAAGATTAAACAAATTAACACATGTAATGTACCGGGAATAATGCCGGCATACTGGAAGAGCTCCAAGTGCTAGATTTTCTATGAAATGGAAGGTTGGGTTGCCTTGCTGACTATTTTACGGTTCTTTCTAAACTCTCAACACAGAAGCATATGGCAGTTGATGGAAGAAATGTCTTTCTGAAAGTAAGGGCTGGCTACGAAGTGTACTTGTCAAATGAATCATGCTTGCCTGTTGCCAGATATTGCCAAATTGGAAATGTACAATCACGTGAAAAACGGGGGTTATAAACCACATTTTTTAAAAGTATAAAAAATATACATGTAAAAGTACTCTAAACCCTATTCTTTCTCCCTAAATCGTATACAGGAAAAACCAAAACCACTTTATTTTTAGAATACGAATACTAGCTGAGAAAATGAATTCCTTTGGAACCAGCTCCACACGAAAGAGAAGCGACCCAGAGAAGCTGCTGGACTCTAGCAGTTAAAACAGAGCAGCTTGACTTCTTTTCTGCTTTCTTTTCCTACTCCCAATAAAGACCAGTCCATGTGAATATTAAATATGCATTATCAGCCCAAATGAAAAGGAACTAACCCTCTTTCTATCACCTAGCTGTGATTTTAAGAAATATCATGTAACGCTCTAGGTCCTCACCTTTAACCCATTTTCTTTCTGACTATAATCTGATAAGAAAGGATAAAGAACACCAACGGGAGTTCCCGTCGTGGCACAGTGGTTAACGAATCTGACTAGGAACCAGGAGGTTTCGGGTTCGGTCCCTGCCCTTGCTCAATGGGTGAAGGATCTGGCGTTGCCATGAGCTGTGGTGTGGGTCACAGACGCGGCTCAGATCCCGTGTTGCTGTGGCTCTGGCGTAGGCCGGTGGCTACAGCTCTGATTCGACCCCTAGCCTGGGAACCTCCATATGCTGTGGGAGCGGCCCAAGAAAAGGCAAAAAGACAAAAAAAAAAAAAAAAAAAAAGACCACCAATGGAGCAGGTAAAGGACTGCAGCGTATTAAAAGGCCTTACCTGAGTGTTACTGCTTTCACAAGGAATGACGCTGCTTTCTGCAAGGGGTGACATGCACATGTGGGAGGTTTCAATGCTGAAGGCAATCCCATTCCCAAAATCGGTCATGGGCGAGCTGCCATGATCCACGGGCTCCTTAATCCAGGCGGTCTCCTCTACCATCTCGACGGGATCGACCATATCCACAGTGTGGTTCTCCTTCTCGCTTTCCACGTCCTGCAGCAGCGCCAGCTCTTTCGCAGACGCGCCGGACTGGTGCTGGGTAATGGACATGGCCGTCACTGCCAAGTGCGGGCCACACGGGCAGGTGCTGCCCTCCAATTGCAGCAGGTGGACTCCAGCAGCGCCAGAGGCTGGGGAGGAGGTGTCTGTGCAAGGGACATCTGCTTTTTCCTCATCTTCACTGTGAGCCTCAAGGGTAAAAGGTATTCGGATCACTGAGGTCCGATACTGAGCACCCCCTCTACACACCTCGAGTCTCATGGGAGACCAATTTTTTATGGGTGAGCAGCCATCTATATAAGGACTTCTGATACACGGATTGGTAATTCCATTAGAAGTGGCCCCAGATGAAGCATCAGGAGAATGCAAAGTAAACTTCCTTTGTTCTAAAAAATTGGGAGGGGGAAAAAGAAAGATTAGGAAAGAAAAAAAAAATCACATCATGAAAACATGGAAATGGGTAAGCCATTACTAAATGGTCATCATCAGGTTTCATGCCAGAAAAATTGGATTTCTTGAACAGTTGTGTTGTTTCCTGGAGTGAAACTGGTGTTAAAAACAACAGCACAGGAGTTCCTGCTGTTGCCTAGTGGGTTAGAGACCAACTGCACTGGCTCAGGTTGCTGTGGCAGTGTGGGTTTATTCCCCGGCCCTGCCCAGGGCATTAAAGCATCCAGCATTCCCTCGGCTGTGGTGTAGGTCACAGCTGAGACTCACACTTAATCCCTGGCCCAGGAACTTCCATATGTCGTAAGTGAAGCCATTAAGATTAATAATAACAATAATGATAATAGCACAAATGAATGTGTATCCATAAGTCAAGTGAGACTTTTAAAAAGTTAGTTCCTCTGGCACGTTCCCTTTTTTAATGAAACAAAATATCTTATTCCCTGAGAATTATGTCCTCACAAGCACACTGCTAGTATGAAAAATACTCCTCACATACAAGATACAGAATAAACAGGAGTTCCTGTCATGGCTCAGTAGAAATGAATCTGACTAGCATCCATGAGGATGCAGGTTTGATCCCTGGCCTTGCTCAGTGGGTTAAGGATCCAGCATTGCCACGAGCTGTGGTATAGGTCGCAGACTCGGTTCGGAGGTGGCATTGCTGTGGCTATGGCGCAGGCTGGTGGCTACAGCTCGGATTTGAACCCTAACTTGGGAACCTCCATATGCCACAGGTGCAGCTCCCCACCACCCAAAAAAGAATAAACTGACAGCTACCAATTAACTGCTGTACCTGGTAAATGAAATACGTAATAATCTATTTGCGTTATGTAAAACACTGTAAGCAACATTAAAAGGCAAGCAAAAAAATGTAAACATTAAAAGGTAAGCAAAAAACTGTAAAATAATATTTGCAATAAGAAGGCGGTTAACAGTGATAATCAAAATGATCAAAATGCCTTAAGTTAACAGTTTTCACAGCTTCATCAGCTTAATAATAACAGAAGTTTTAAAAAATGGGCAAAAGCATATAAACAATCCTCCCAGTGGTAAATGAACATATGAAGTGTTCAGCTACATGAATAATTTAAAAAAATGGAAGTCAAAGCAATGAGAGACCCTTTAACAAAAACACTGAAGTCCAAGGTAATAATCCCTCCCACCCCCCAAATGACCAATAAATATTCAAAAGAGTTAATATTGCAATAATCAGAGACAAAGATGAAAACAGTAAGAGATCTTTTCACCATGTGCCAAATTAACAAACATCAAAAAGAATGACAAGACCAGTGTTGCTAGATGGGGAAAAACTGACTTTCTCACCCACTGCTCATGAAAATTTCAATTGGTGCAAGCTCTTACGAGGAAAATTTGACAAAATTCCTCAAAAGCCTCAAAAACATCCATCCCTTTTCATCAACTATCCCACTTTTGAAAATTTAACCTAAGGAAATAAATACAATAATACAATGTATATACAAGGAAAACTTAAAAATAATTTAAATATTTATCCATGACTGAAAACAAAATATACAACCAGAAAATGGCATGTTATAGAGTGATTAAAAAATCATGATTTCAGACAGTAAGTATAACTAGAATGACCTATGAAAATACTCATAATAAAATGCTTTATGAAAAAAGCAGGATACAGAACTGTGTGTGTATGTGTGTGTATACATGTGTGGAGACATTCACATACATACACATAAAGGGAAGACTAACAAAAATAGTTTCCAGTTTACCAATTTTATTTACTACAAGTAGGTTTTTTAAAACGTGAATTTTCAAAAAGTGCTATAAATTTTTTCAAAGAAAAACTGACATATTGAGAACAGAAATATGTAATTTTTCACACATTATATTTACCTTCAAAACCTTACTCAAACAAATATATCCTTATAAGATGAATATTCAATTACGAAAGTCTGAACCTATAGGTCGGAAGGCTACCAAAACCAACTTATCTCTACAACTGCCATCTTTCTTTGATTCTGTTTTATAAAAGGGTTTGATATAAATACTGCTAGTCCAATCCCATAACTGACACTACAGTAGCATTGTGCTGAGAACTGCAGTCCTAGAAAGTAAATTGTTTCTTTTGTAAAAAAAAAAAAATCCAAGTTTCCGAATTTTAGAAAGTTTAGTGGTCATGTAGAGTTCTGTAGTTATTTTTATTTTTATTTATTTATTTATTTGCTTTTTAGGGCATGGAGGTTCCCAGGCTAGGGGTCGAATCGGAGCTACAAATGCCCACCTATGCCACAGCCACAGCAATGAAGGTTCCGAGCAGTGTCTGCAACCTACACCACAGCTCACGGCAACGCCAGATCCTTAACCCGCTGAGCAAGGCCAGGGATTGAACCTGCAACCTCTTGGTTCCTAGTCAGACTTGTTTCCACTGCACCACAGTGAGAACTCCTAGAGTTCCACAGTTAGAACAAGCTAGGAAGAAGTTCTTTAACAACAAATACTGACAAGATGAATTTTAACAAAGTATTTTATTGTGAGACATACCTGAGAGTGGTGTCTTTCCTATCTGAAAGTCAATCGGTGAGAAAGTGGGTGAAGAAATAGGTGTTGGACTGGTTATGCTTCCCAAACTGTATTTTTTTGCACTACCCTGGATAGGGCTAGAAGAAAACTGCCCCTGTGATTAAAAAAAATAATAAAATTACATGGTTCTCTTCTCAACTAGTTATACCACACACTAGCTATCTTTATTTTCAAAACACATTCATAAACTAGGTCATTAACTTTGGTCATTTACCAAAAAGTAAGATGCCACCTTTGCTTTATGGCAAAAGGAAGGCATCTTATAATGAGGATAGTTAAGAAGACTATGAGAAAGATTTTATTTTACTTTATTTAGTTATTTTTTGGCTGTGCCCCCAGCATGTGGAAATTCCCGGGCCAGGGATCGAACCTGCGCCACAGCTGCAACCAGAGCCACAGCAGTGACAACGCCAGATCCTTAACCTGCTGAGTCACGAGGGAACTCTGAAAAATTTTGAAACAACATACTAGACAAGATAAAATATAAATGCATCGTATTTACACAAACCATTGTTTCATATTAAGTAGCTGCTTATGAAAAATTTTAAATGACATTACTCCACTGATACCAATCTATAATTGAGTTACACTGGAAATCTTCCACAATTCAGTTAAGTAACTGATACTGAAATTCCTTGAGATTCATTCACCTCTACATACAAAAATTGGAGAATCTGGCCAAAAACATTCCTATACGTAATGACAACATGTGAAATAGGCTAGTCCACATGAAATATAAAACCCAAAAGACAATCATTCCTTCTGAGTATAAGAGGAGCGTCTAGGTCTAAGATGCCTACAGCAAATCAAGCAGCCACCGTTAGTACACGTCTTACCGAACTTGGGGTCTGCACAGGAGATAAATCTATTGAACAGAAAACCTCAAGTGATGCTTGAGCACCGCTACGAGGACTTCTGGGAGAAGCTGGAGATAAGGAGTCAGAGATACTTCCGTTGCCATCTAAAAATAGCTTTCTTCTGAGGGATGAAGAACTGAGGTTTCCAGGAGATTGATCTGCAAATTCATCAGCTCTAAAATAGTCACCTATAGTTAAAATGAACAGAAAAAAAGGCAAAGCTAGCCATTTTGAAGAGCAATTATATTTCAGTTGTCCGAGTTTTTAAAAACCAGTATGTATTGCATGTTTGAATTTTTTTCAAAAAAGAAGGCAAAATTTAAAAGCATATGTGATGTTTTAAATCTGAAATGCTTCCTTCTCTTTTGAGTGCTTCATTATCAGAATAGATAGCACCAGTAAGATGTGTCCGTGAATAGTTTATGCTCATAGTTAAGTTCATTATGATTAAAAAGGGTGATTCAGGCTATATTAAAGAAAAATGAGACATTTCAGGATGGTTTCCCCAATTCTTTGGAAAGAGGCACTGCCAAAGATTTCCATTTACAAAAGCCCTTAAAACAAAACCTGGGAGTTCCCAACATGGCCCAGTGGAAAGGAATGTGACTAGCATCCATAGGGATGACGGTTCGATCCCTGTCCTCGATCAGTGGGTTAAGGATCCAGCATTGCCGTGGGCTGTGGTGTGGGTTGCAGACATGTCTCGGATCCTGTGTTGCTGTGGGAGTGGTGTATGCCAGCAGCTACAGCTCCAATTTGACCCCGAGCCTGGGAACATCCATATGCTGTGGGTGCGGCCCTAAAAAGCATCCCCCCCCCCAAAAAAAAAACCTTTAAGTTACTAAATTTTAAACAAACACCATACTTACCTAGTATCTTTTCTAAATTAAAATCCACAGGAAGAGACAGCAATGTCTGGCAAGCAACTGGAAGCAAGCAAATAAACACAAACATGGATAAATCAATGTGATAAATGCAATTTAGCACGTTCTTCCCAATCAGCCATCTCCCATGATGCGCCACCCAAACTGGGCTATCTCCTTTATGCATTCCATTCCATAACGTGCCACCTTCTTCCAGATGGTTTCCCACATCTTCTAGAACTGATGTAAACCTGTTGATGGTAAAAGTACACCCCTGGTTGTGCTGTTGGCACTTGAATCAAAAAAGAGGCCCATCTATATCTGGGGGTAGGTTTCCTAATATTAACCAATTTTCAAAAGAATGCTTTCCCCGACCAAAATTCAATTCACATGCCTTGAGAACCACAAAACAACACATTATCACCATTTCTAAAACATGGCTGGATGTATCCCAAGTGTTTCTGAAGGTCAGCTCTCATAGAACCCATTCATAAAAAGTCAACAATTTCAATTCCAGAGTGAAGTGTTCACATGAGCTGAATTTAAAATCAAACGTTGCTTAATATGGAACTTACTTCTTTTCTGATTGTATTCAAACTCACCATTGCTTTTCTCAGAATGGATAGTCAGCTTTCTTCCCATTGGAGATTCATTATTTATGTTAACACCTGTAAAACATTTAAAGTGAAAAAATCTGACATTTTATAGACTTCATTTACATTGGGGTTACTTTTTCCAGAAGGAAAAAAAAAAAAAAAATGAAGCATGGAAACTTATTTAACATTTTCAAAACAAATATCTGCATATGTAAGTATATAATTCAGTGTGTTTCTGTTAAGCTTATTTATTTTTAATTGATTCATTTTCGACTTACGAAGGAGCACAAGGATAAAACTTAAGGATTACCATAGCAAGTAAGGAGATGCCAAGAGATACTTTTTTTTCTTTTTAAGGCTGCACCTGCAGCATATGGAGGTTCCCACGGTAGGTATAGAATCAGAGCTGCAGCTGCTGGCCTACACGACAGCTACAGCAACACGGGATCTGAGCTTTATCTGTAACCCACACCACAGCTCAGAGCAACACCGGATCCTTAACCTGCTAAGTGAGGGGAGGGACTGAACCCATGTCCTTGTGTAGGTGGGTTGGTCACTGCTGAGCCGCAATGGGAATTCCTCCAAGAGATACTTTTTAAGGAAAGCAGGATGGCTCTCCACGTCAACCTTAAAAGGTTGGGGATGGATGTTTAGAGAATGCCAATGTCCTCAAACAGATCCTCTGTCACTTCTTTCCCAAAATAGGTTTAGATAAACTATCTGAATTAAAATGCCAGGCCATTTTGATAGAAACTGAAATTTGATCACTAAAACCTTGCTAGTTTTTCTTTTTTTTTTTTGAACACAGGAGAAAAAAATACGGCTGCAAATAATTTTTATTAACAATCTAAAGTTAATGACTAAATATTAAACTTTTTTTTTGCTTTTTAGGGCCCCACCCATGGCATATGGAGGCTCCCAGGCTAGGGGTCTAATCAGAGCTGTAGCTGCCAGCCTATGTACGCCACAGCCACAGCAACACCAGATCTGAGCTGCGTCTGTGACCTACACCACAGCTCACGGCAACGCTGGATCCTTAACCCACTGAGCAAGGCCAGGGATCGAACCCGCAACTTCATGGTTCCTAGTCGGATTCATTTCCACTGCGTCATGATGGGAACTCTGTGACTAAATATTAAACTTCTTAACTCAAAAATCACCAGGCAGTAAATAAAGCCTTCTTCACTGTAGGCAACATGACCATCTATACATTTTTTTTTTTTTTTTTTTTTTTTTTTTTTGGCAGCACCTGCAGCATGTGGAAGTTCCCAGGCCAGGGGCTGGATTCAAGCCACGGCTTTGACCTATGCCACAGCTGCAGCAATGCCAGATCCTTAACCCACTGGAAAGACAGGAGGCTTCAGGTCAAGGACAAAGGGCTTCGTTAATCTCAGCATATAGCCTGCAGCATGAAGTTCACATTCCTGTCAGTTCCCTTTTGCCCCTCAGTCCCAAGGAAGTGAAATGAAACAGCCCAGGGGGGTGCAGCACACATAGAAGGTCTGTGTCGCAGCGGAGGAACCCCAGGCTTGGGAAATTCCATCCTTTATAAGCTGCAAGCAAACCTGCTCCAGAGGGACACGAGTTCATCATTACAATGGGCAGCAAAACAAACCTACCCTCTGCTTTGGAGGGATATGGTCACAATATAAACACCTTTTAAGAGGTAATTTGGAACAAAACCTGTCTGTGACACTCTTCATGAGATATCTAGAAAGGTGTGAGACCCATGGAGAATTCAACTGACTTCCAACACCAGACTGAACAGCTCAGCTCTGAAGCCCACCCGATTAACCACTGTACTCTGTCATCACAGGCTTGATAAGCAGAACAAAGAGGGTATGGTATTTTTAGCATCTTCCTGATCCGCATCACTTTAACAAAAACAGGATATTTCAAGCAAAAAATGACATTATAAAAAAGATCACATAAGAAAGTTGATTCACCTGTTCAAAAATCCAACATGAAGAATTTGGGGGCAGGGAGTTCCTACTGTGGCACAGTGGGTTAAGGATCTGGCATCGTACAACTGTGGTGCAGGTTGCAGCTCAGATTCGATCTCTGGCCTGGGAACTCCATATGGTTCAGGGTGCCAAAAAAAAAAAAAAAACACTTCTTGGAGGTAGAAAAATACTTGAAAGATTACTGGCTTGCCCTTAATTTCCTTCTTAATTTTACAGATCATCAGCTATATTACATATCGTCCCAGAAGTCATATAAATATTCATCCTCCCTCTACCGCTGTAAGGAACCAGCAAATTTGCAAAAAGCAAAGCAATTTAAAGATTTCACTTTAAAAATTAACCTCTAGGACTTCCCATTGTGGCTCAGGGGCAACCAACCCGATTAGTATCCATAAGGATGCAGGTTTAATCCCTGGCTCACTCAGAGGGTTAAGGATCCGGTGTTGCTGTGAGCTGTGGTGTAGGTGGCAAACGTGGCTCGGATCTGGCATTGCTGTGGCATGGGCCAGCAGATGCAGCTCTAGGTTGACCACCCCCCCCCCAGCCTGGCAACTTCCATATGCCACAGGTGCAGCCCTCAAAAGAAAAAAAAATTAACCTCTATATTCTTTATTTTTTTTGTCTTTTTGCCATTTCTTGGGCTGCCCCCGCGGCATGTGGAGGTTCCCAGGCTAGGGATCGAATCGGAGCTGTTGCTGCCGGCCTACGCCAGAGTCACAGCAACACGGGATCCGAGGCGCATCTGCAACCTACAACCGCAGCTCAGGGCAACATCGAATCCTTAACCCACTGAGCAAGGCCAGGGATCGAACCTGCAACCTCATGGTTCCTAGTCAGATTCGTTAACCACTGAGCCATGACAGGAACTCCTTTTATTTTTTTATTTTTTTATTTTTTTTGAACCTTTATCTTCAATTCCAACTATTTCCGTATTTCTTCATCTCCAGACACTCTATAACCATCATCATAACTGATGTTCACAACGGTCATAAAGAAGTTAAACTCAGAACAGAGTGGCCAAAAAAAAACAAAAAACAAAAAAACACAAAAGAAATTAGTTAAGTTTTTGAATCCTAACTCTTAAATAGTTAAATCCTCTGGTATCCAGAAATTTCATTTATAGCAAGCTTTCTATCAAAGTGGATAAACTGACACTTCACTGTACATTACTATACAATCACTGCTTTTTATTTTCATGCTATTTATGACTTTCGATGACACAGTTAATACACTCACATTTACTGGAATGAGACTCTGAAAGCTGCTTCCCTTCATGATCAGTCCAAGGAGAGGGTACAATGACATCCTTAGTGAAAAACTAGGAAAATGAAAGTCACACAATTAGGCATAAACTGCCTCCAAAATAAGAAAATATAACTGTGTTAAAAAAAAAAAAACCATCAAACACATTACATACTGACTTTACAGTTCTATTTTTAAATTTTAATACTTAAAAGCACATGGCACGGCATTGTAAGTCAACATTAATTTTAAAAAAATTTTAAAAAACACAAATGAGCAAAGGTGAAATGGAAGAAACAAGGTATATATAGAAAGTGAAATCTTAATCCTTCAAATCAAATACTCAAATTTGAAATTTGCAAATTAAGCTAAGGGCATTAATCATAAAGAAAATCTTTTTTAATTTTTTTGGAGGGGAAGGGAGATTGACAAAAGAGAAGAGAAAAAGGGAAGGAATAAACGGAATAGATTTGCATGAGTATAAGCCAGGATGAATGGTGTGTAGGAGCCGGCTTGTCCTAACTCTCAAGATCTAATTATTAAATTTTCAGGAATTGTGTATATCGGTGGTTAAAGCCAATATTAAAATTATGTAAACTTAAACACATTATATTAAAAATAAAGGTAGTAAACATTCAAAACCATCACCTGCTAGTTATTTTACTGCATTTACCAGTATCTCTGTTCTTGAGGTTAATTACGTCTTTTGAATCTGTACAGCAGAATGCCTACACATAACGGTGTACAAAGCCTTTCTCTCCCATTCAAGGATGTCATATTATGAACTTGAAATTGGCCATGGGTGGAGTATCTACATTACAGACAACAGCAATCACTAAAACCCACTCCCTCCCGACGACCGGACGTCAGGTAAACATTTACCAGCACCCCACTGGCCAGTACACTCAAATGGAGATAGAGCATTTGGATAAATGTCTTTCCTCTTTCCTTCCAGATATCAAATTAATTAGGCCTAATACAGGATATTCCCCTCCCCTCTATGTTTTGGGGGTAACTCAAAACATTTTCTTTCTGTTTCACTACATCTGTGACAATGAACTAATTTCCTTAGTCTAAACTACCTATAAATACACAAAGTGAAGATGCAAAACAAGGGGAGACGGAAGCGGAGATTAGGACAGAGACAGTTCCCAGAAAAAAAAAAAAGGAATATAAAAGACCCATACTCAGGAAGCCATGCCTAAGTTCATTCAAAATGAAAGAAACCCGAACCCAAGTAACAAGATGAAATGTTTAAGGCAATAAGAAGAGCACAAATTAAGAAATCTGATAACTGCCAGTAGACCAGACAGGAGAAAACAGGCAGTAATATAACATGGCCAAGAGAATAAGCTGGAAGGGCAATACAGCAAAACCTACCCAAACAGAAAACATAGAGCCTCTGATTTAGCAAGTCCACAAGATATAGGGACAACTGTGTTCACTGCAGCATTATTTGTGATAGAAAAACACTGAACATGATCTATGAACCTGTCAACAGAGGCTAGATCAGGTGACGTTCATTCACACAATGGAATACTGTGCTATGACTAAAAATCGGAATGTATGGATAATCAAAAAACATATTAAAAAATTATTAAAGAGGAGTTCCTGTCATGGCGCAGTGGAAACAAGTCTGACTAGGAACCATGAGGTTGCAGGTTCGATCCCTGGCCTCGCTCAGTGGGTTAAGGATCTGGCATTGCCGTGAGCTGTGGTGTAGGTTGCAGACTCTGCTTGGAACCTGCATTGCTGTGGCTGTGGCATAGGCTGGTGGCTACAGCTCCAACTCCACCCCTAGCCTGGGAACCTCCATATGCCTAGGGTGCGGCCCTAAAAAGCGGAAAAAAAAAAAAAAGAAATTATTGAATAAAAGAGGCCAAAGAGTATCAGAATAATGAACCCATTTATATGCAAATATTTAAAAGACATGCTATCATATACATAAAATGAATCTGAAATTATACTCAAGAAATACCACATTTAAGGAGTGAGAGAGGGATGAAGAAGGACTCCATTTTCATTTTATATTTTTTCTTTGCAGTTTGAATGTTTTTGTTATGTGGATGCATTTATTGTATTTCATATATATGTATGAATTTAACTTCTGTCTGATACATTAACTTCTGATACATTAATCCAAATCTTCACCATGACTTCACTTTTTCTCCTGAATTCCCTCCAAAATTAAGGTGAGGATTTGAAAGAGAAAGCATATTCCCCCGAATGTTGGGAAATGGGAAAGAGACTGAAAATATTCAGCTGGGGAGGAATCAAATGACTGGATTAGAAGGAAAATTGTGAAGTTACTAGGTAGATTAAGAAGTAGCTAATGTCTGGCAGGAGTAAAGGATATGAAACTATTTTCTAAGAAACACCTATATATGAAATACAGGAGCCACTGATCTCTGAACATGCCATAGCTTAAGTTTTCTGGGTGCAGAAGAACCAAGCACAGCTAAGCAACAGAGGTGGGCAGAGGGGGCCAGCGAGGGGAAAGAGGTAAAATAAAAAATGCTGCCATGTCATGAAGACTTTCTGAGTAAATAACTAGATGGATAAATTTTACCCTTGAAGAGGGGTTCAGAAAACAAAGAAAGCAAAAAGTGAAAAACTTACTTCATTAGTTTTACTTAAAAAAAAAAAAACAAAAAACCTTGGGACTCCCACTGTGGCCCAGTGGGGTTAAGAAACTAACTAGTATCCATGAGAATACCAGTTCGATCCCTGGCCTTGCTCAGTGGGTTAAGGATCCAGAGTTGCCATAAGATGCAGTGTAGGTCACAGATGTGGCTCGGATCCCACATTGCTGTGGCTGTGCCTGTGGTGTAGGCTGGCAGCTGCAGCTCCAATTCAACCCCTAGCCTGGGAACTTCCATATGCCGGTACAGACAGCCCCAAAAAGAAAAAAGAAATAAAAATACAAACTTCAAAAAGCCCTACATTTGAGATATATTTTTTCTATTTAGCAGCATGTTTTATTTCACGAAATATATTCTATGTCTTAAAAACTCAAAGAATCAACAATAATAGAAGATAAAATGATTACTGATGCCAGTCTAGATTTTCAAGGCTCGAAAATATTCAACTTCCTCAACATAAACTCCAACTTGAAACCACAGTTTGTGCTCATCAAAGGCACAAGGTAAGACCAACCTTGCTGGGCCCTGAGAATAAAAGATGAACAAAGCACAATATTGGCCAAAGAAGAATTCAGTCTGGGGAAGAAAAGCACTAAATCAATCATGACAATAGCATAAAGTACTGAAACAGCTGAAAGACACTGGTCTTGTGGGAGCACTGAGGGGGCCGGGGACTGGGGCCAGGGACTGCGGACGGGCCGGCTGGCGGGAGTTGGGACAGCAAAGGATCGGAAGGAAGTCCTTCTCTTTTAGAGATGATGTGCACGCAGAATCGATGCTTAACTGGCTTCGTGATCAGTGACAGTTTTTAAGTTACCTCTTCAATGGCTTTTTGTCTTTTGTCTTCCACATCTTTATCTATTCTATACAGAGATAAAGAAGAAAAATAACCATGCCATTACTTCAGCTGATTGAACATTTAAAATAAACCCTTTCAAAGAAATAATTTTTTTCCCATTGAAAACTGGCAAATATTATGCTCATTTTAAAAGAAAATTGGGATCTTATCACATTTTGAAAATGACAGTATTTAGATATTCAGCCTCGTGCTGGTAGGCTTACCTCCCCCTTTCCCTTTCTCAGTTTGAAGGGAATATTTTCTTTTCTTTTCTGTTTTAGGGCTACACCCGTGGCATATGAAGTTCCCAGGCTAGGGGTCGAATCAGAACTATAGCTGCCAGCCTACACAACAGCCACAGCAACACCAGACCTGAGCCGCGTCTGCAACCTACACCACAGCCTGAAGCAATGCCAGAGCCTTAACCCACTGAGTGGGGCAGGGGATCGAACCCACGTCCTCATGGATACTAGTCGGGTTTGTTATCACTGAGCCACAATGGGAACTCCAGAATATTTTCTTTTAAAAGGCTTACATTCATACAATTTTTAAATTATTATTAACAATATAAAGAAAGTGATTTGAATAAGCTTTTGCCCTTTAATGGCCACAAATTAAGAAGTATGTCACTTCACAGAAACCTAAAAATTGTCCCAATTCTTCTTCTTCGATTATAGCAAGTTTATCATATTCGTAATTTTATTTTATTTTTCTTTCTTTTTACAGCTGTACCTGTAGCATATGGAAGTTCCCAGGCTAGAGGCAAATCAGAGCTGCAGCTGAGGCCTATGCTACAGCCACAGCAACCCCAGATCCAAGCTGCATCTGTGACCTATACCACAGCTTGTGGCAATGCTCCTTAACCTGCTGAGCAAGGCCAGGGACTGAACCTGCATCTTCACAGACACTCCATCAGGGTCTCAACTTGCTGAGCCCACAATGGGAACTCCTTTAGACCTAATTTTAGAATCCACTCTTATTCTGAAATAAAAGAAACTATCATCCTTATAGTCCTAAACAAATAGGCAAAAATATTAATTACGAAACGAAATGTCAACAAAATAAGTTTGAAATATAAAATATAAAATTTTACCCAAACGAATTCTGTTTCTTCCACTTTGAAACAACATTCAATTACAGCACCATACATTTATTAGCTATAAGATGTAAATAGAAACTGTCAGGTCTCAAGCACAAGGCATATACCTGCCAAAGACTCAGCCGTTAGCCTTGTAGGACCACTTCTTTAATCTGTCCCAGGAGAGGGTATTTGCTTACCATCAATAAGCTGGCAAAACACCTTTTTCCCTCAAAATGTTTTCATGTATAACTTGTAGCTTGACCAAGCTTATAACGTGCATGTTTCAGAAATTAAAATCAAGTGGATTTCTCAAATAAGAGAACTGTGAGAAAATAGACTACAATGATAATCCACCTATCTCCGCTGAAACAGCTGTTTTGAGACCTAGTTCTCTTCATCTCGTGGACATAATCAGGCCAAGATGACAGTGCATAACAATAACAACACACAGCACGAGTAACTCTGATCTGGCACTACTTCATTCAAAAACCTCCCTCTGCTTCATCAGAGGACTTTCAACCTAAAATATTCAGGTGATTGCTGAAAGCGGTGAAAATCGGTTTGGCCAAGTATTGTAAAGCCAGATCATGGAAGGTTCTAAGAAGTCATACAGGGCAGGGCACCCTGCCTGGCACACCAAAGAACACCACCATGATGCATACAGGTTACAGTGTTACATGTATGTCCTGAATGGACTCCTGGCAGGTGAGGTGGGGCAGGCATTTCCAGATCATTCACCTCCTCTATGGACAGACTCCTCTGTCTACAGTTACCATTTTTTACATGTAGCACAACATGAAAAGGGTGGGAGGAACTGAAATAAGGAACTCGGGTTGAAACAGGAAGAAACACTGGAAGCCTTTGCTCATTTCTAAGGATGGATTGACATGTTTTAAGAATATACACACTATCCTTGGTGGAAGCTAAACCCATCACTGAATTACATGAGGAAGTTAAATTAAAATTCAGGTCTTTTCTCCTCCCCTATGTTACAGGTCTACCCCGTGACAGAGACCAAGATTCTTTTCATAAGCCAGCTAAGACAATACACCCTTTACTAACAGGTAGAGTAATGTTGTGTCACAATTTGTTGACTCTAGGACAGTGCCTCACGAGGCTGGAAAAATCTCTCTAGACAGTCCATGGTTCAACAGACCAAAAAGAGGAGGCAAAAGAAAGCATATGGTTTGTATGAAACAAAACAATGCGTATCATTTGTGACACATTTGCTTTTAGATATTCCGTTTACCTTCTCTTTCAAAGGTATTGTCTAACTTTTACGTTAAAGTCCTTTCATGTTCTATCCCCAACCCCGTCCCTTTCCACAGCACTTTTGCTGGACATCAATTAGTTAATTACAAATGGATGGTCAAGTTACCAAGCCAAAGGAGGAAGGGTGGAAAAGCCACACACTTGCTTGTAAGAGCATCCCCAAGTGTTTATCTCTGTGTGATTAAATTCTAAACTTAAAGGGAGAAGAACGGTTGGTTATCTCGAACGGAGAACACATGCACCTTAGAGCCAAAAATGAAAAGCTGAATATAATAGTATTTGACTGTTTCAAATAATAACAGAAAAATCAAACTATAAAACTGACAACTATAAAACGTCCCTCAAACTATGAATGAATACTGCTATCTGTAATTTACGATTATGGATTACTGCAACTAGTAATCAAAAACTATGCCTGTTCCTCCAAAGAAGAATATGGACTCACTATATCAGGCATCATTAAGCAGTCTCAGACACACTAGTACTTAAAAATCTATACAACACATCACCAGCAGCATCAGTTAGAGATGCTCTGATTCCTAGGTTGAATTTTAGACAATGTAATTCGGATTCCCAAGTGTCAAAGTCAGACGGTGTCTAGAAAAGCACTCTCCGCTGATGATGGCCACCCTTCCATTCAATGTGTCTTAAATTGGTAAGGGGATTTTAGGCTCCTCTAAATCTAGGTGGCAATGAAATGGCATTATGCTTTACCCTATAACACCAAAAGGAAGACAAAACAAAAATGCAGTGGCAAAAATCACAATCATGTGCAAAGGTACAAAGTTCTAAATGCCCTTCGTGCCATCAAGTGCTGGGGAAGCAGAGATGTCCCCTAAATAGCAGAGGGAGAAGGTCATCTTCTCAAGAAAAGGCCTCCTACCCAGATGGGGTAGACCCGTGGGGTTGGCAAAGGAAATTTTCTGGATGCGGTTCTTTGAGCTGATGCTACAGTTAGATTGGATAAATCTGCATCCTAATTTTTCCTGATTTCTTTACAAATAAAATCATTCAACCTCCTATCTCTCGTTACGTGAGAATACGTTATCACACTTAGTTGCAAGAAAAGAAAACTTACCGAGAACGACTTAAGTATAAAGCTTGACGATGAATGTCTTCTGGGTCTATTTCTACAGGATTTATGACAGCTAGTTGATCAATAGACCATCTAAACTCCCCTGGAGTCTTAAAAGAAAGTGATCTTATGAGTAGAAGCATACTAAAAGAGTTCATTGAAATGCTAACTTCAAATGTCAGCTTCAAAAATAATGGGAATGATTAGAATATAAAAATATCTTACAGCTCGCATTTTAAAATTTGACTTTATTGCTAAATTAAATGGCAAATGGTAATCAAATCACACTAAGTCACCTGACTTTTCTCTCTGTCTTTAAAATATCCAAACCTTACCCCTGGATGGTTTTTTAAATTACATAATAAAAAAAAATCACAGAGTATTAAAGATACAGAAATTCTACAATTAACACGCATCAGTGATGCAACGTGTCCAAGTAAAACTAAAAATCTTAGTGATCATTTTTTTCACTAAAAATGAAATTAAACAAAGTCCTAACTACAGAAGGGCTTGCTAAAGCTAATAAAATAAGTGATCCTTAAGATTATTACACGTAGTAATCAATGCAGTTTTTCTCTATTCAACTATTGGATAAAAAAAACAAAAGTATCCAAATCCTAATCTGTTTTTGACAAAATCAAGCTTAAACAAGCCAAAATGCCATGCATTCTTGCTTTGAGGATTATGCTGCAGTCACTCCACTATTTTTATTAAGACTAAAATTTAATACTCTTCAATTTAAAATCACGAGGTCAGCTCAAGGACTCAACATAAAGTGTTTAACTGTAAACTTTCCTCCAGTGCATAGTGAGCTTTCAGCTGATATGAAAGTGAAGCCAGCATTAGGAACCCACCCTGCTTGCAGTTTTCTAGATAATTCCCTAAGTTAGAAGATCAAACTTCAAAAGAACTTCTCCACTATAGCCAGTACCAGTGAAAATAAGCTAAAGAGGAGTTTCCATCATGGCTCAGTGGTTAACAATCCGACTAGGAACCATGAGGTTTCGGGTTCAATCCCTGGCCTTGCTCAGTGGGTTAAGGATCTGGTGTTGCCGTAAGCTGTGGTGTAGGTCGCAGACACTGCTCGGATCCTGCCTTGCGGTGGCTGTGGCATAGGCCAGCAGCTACAGCTCCGGATAGACCCCTAGCCTGGGAACTCCCATATGCCACAGGTGTGGCCCTAAAAAGCAAAAAAAAGCTGAAAAAATGAAGCCTTCCCTAATCTAAAGAGTATGTCTCCTTCCACTTCACTCTCCTGTCTAACTACCAGTCACAGCATCATATTCTCTTGAAGTTGCCATTTTAGTTGTGTCTATTCCATTAGGGTCAAGACCGACTTTTCATTTTTGCCTTTGTTTTTTTTTTTTTTTAAGGGCCCGCACCCGTGGCCGCACCAGGAAGTTCCCAGGCTAAGGGTTGAATCGAACTGGAGCTTGTAGCCACTGGCCTCCACCACAGCCACAGCCATGGCAGATCCAAACCACGTCTGTGACCTACACCACAGCTCACAGCAACGCTGGATCCTTAACCCACTGAGCAAGGCCAGGGATTGAACCTTCCTCCTGGTGGCTACTAGCCAGATTCATTTCCGCTGAGCCACGATGGGAACTCCAAGATTTACTTCTTTTTCTTTCTTTTTTTTTTTTTTTTTTTTTTTTTTTGTCTTTTTGCTATTTCTTTGGGCTGCTCCCACGGCATATGGAGGTTCCCGGGCTAGGGGTCGAATCGGAGCTGTAGTCACCAGCCTATGCCAGAGACACAGCAACGCTGGATCCGAGCCGTGTCTGCAACCTACACCACAGCTCACGGCAACGCTGGAGCGTTAACCCACTGAGCAAGGGCAGGGACCGAACCCGCAACCTCATGGTTCCTAGTCGGATTTGTTAACCACTGCGCCACGACGGGAACTCCCAAGATTTACTTCTTTTTCAAACAGTCTGCAAGCTAAGAACGGTTGACAAAAAAATCTGAAAGCTTACTATTTCACAACATGTGAAAATTACATGAAATTCCAAGTGTCCATAGGTAAAGCTTTGTGGGAACCATGCCACATTTATTATTTAAATACGACTTATGGCTGCTTCCGTAATACAAGGCAGAAGTGCACAGCTGCAACAGCAACCAGATAAGCTGCAAAGCCTAAAATATTTATTATTTGGCCCTTGAAAGAAAAATTTTGCTGACCCCTGCGTTAGAGTATAAGCTCCTTGAAAGTTTTGTCCTGTGACCCGGACTTGTTCAAGATGTCACCTCTGTACCCAGCACTGTGTTCAACCCAGAGCATTCAAATAATGTTTGCTGAATTTGTGAGAATAGATAATTAAACGACATGGCTTCTTCTCTATTACAGTGTTAGTACATATGTCATCAACCACATTATCTAGCTGAACCCACAGTTGTAGGAAACTAACACATTATCTATTACACTAACATGAAATCCTAAGTATGTAAAATAAAAAGAAATGCTAATTTAAAAAAATCTGGTTAACTTATTTTTTGCCCAACAACTATATTATAATGAATGGTACAATTAAAAAGCACATTCCAGATACATATGTTCCAGGATAAATCACCTACTTATCTTGTAAAGTAAGATATTTACATTCAAAGCTATTTGTAAACACTAGTCAAGCATAACTTACTGGTAATTTTGTCGATTTAAAAACAGAAGGACTGGAGAGAGTTTGTTCATGGAGACTAGAATAATCACCAGGACTTTCGAAAGGATTTAAAACAGGGATCCTTCCTGGCGTTTCAGGTGTTATCTGCATTTTTGATTCTTTGACATCTCCCATAGCGCAGAGAGAAAACTAAAAAGAAATCATAAGTGTGTATAAAAGGACAAAGTTTCAGACATTCATTTTGACAATTAAAATATATTCAACGAACATTTCATAAAAGAATTAACTCAAAAGCTAGCACTCTTGGGATTTTTAAAAAATAGTTTAACAAGAGCTCCACATACATTTTCTCAAGGGTGATCCTCTAAATAACTTAGAAAGCTAGAGGGGGAAGGTGCTGGAGAGAGATTTTTGCAGAAAATCTACAAGCTCAGAGAATTTAAGTGGCTTACAAGTACCAGTCCAAATATGAGAGTTCCGGTCCACCTTCTAGGCAACTAAAGTTCACAACAGGCACAAAGCCTTTTTCAACTAAAGAATTTATACCTACAGTTTTTTTTTTTTTAATTCATTATCTCAAGTCTCTAAGCACTTTGAGCATAATTCGGAGAGCCCAGTCATTTCCTAGAAAAATGCAATTACTAAACATCAGTTATTTACAGCAAGCAAATAAGAGACCAGGAAGCTTGTGCACCGTGCCCTTCTTGCACATTAAAGAGAGTGTGCCTGTTTAGGGCTAGGAAACTAACCGCTTTCGGCTGCCTTTTCTCGAACACCCTCGTTTCCCTAAGACCCCCAGGACAGAAGGCGAGACAATTATTTCCTGTCAAAGGAAGCTACAACCAGAGAAAAAGGACCTACTCCTTGGAAGGCTGATGTGCAGCTGGCCTCCTCGGGTGAAGAGCAGAGGAGGGCACTCACGCCGGTGTCATCGCCAGCCCTACTAGACCACTCTTTCTTGGCGCCCCTTCTTCCGCACCTACTCCCTGGCAGCTCCCATTCATCCCGGGAGAGCCGGCAGGCAGGTCCGGAGCTGGGCAAAGTGAGCTCTCCAATTCGAGACAGGAGGAAAAGCCAGGAACTACAGACAACGTACCTAGCTGTGTGTTTTTAAAAAAAAAAAAAAAAAAAAGAAAGCCCCCCCGCAAAGCGACTCCAGGACGCCCCGGGGGTGCCAGGCCGGCTCACACGACAGGCAGACTCTTTAACTCCCCGCTTCCGCGCTGTCTTAGGCCAACCAGGGCTCTGGCCCTGTGGGCGACTGGCCAATCGCGCCGCACCGCTGTCCGCGAACCAGCCAATCGAGTCGAGGCCGCGTAGTAAATTCGAATGGCAACTCCTCGCTTCGCATTCCGCGTAGAGTAACGAGGCTCCAAATTCAAATCAACGCAGCCTCACGCCGGCGACGGGCGCGAGGGGCGGGGCTGCCAGGCGTGGGCGGGGCCTGACCGGCGTGAGAAGGGGACGCGCGGTGTGATTGCCCAGGAGAAAGGAAGGCGCTCCAGTTCCGGGTCAGGCCCTTCGCTACCCTTCCTCGGCCTTCACCATGGCGGGTAACAGCGGCTCCGGGGCTGCGGCGGCGGCGAATCTGAATGCAGTGAGGGAGACCATGGACGGTGAGTGCCCGTTTCGCCCCCCTTTACCTTGCATCCGTTCCTTAAAGCCAGCGCCCCCAGGCGGGGGTGGGCCCAAAGGGACTTCAGGTCCACTTCCTGGCCTGATCTGCATCTTTGGGGAGTCTGTCAGGGCACCCCGCCAAGGCCGCGGGGCTGATGGCCTCATCCCTTCGGAGTCGTCTTTTCGCTCCTGCGTAGTTTGTCGCGCGCACAGCGTTGCGGCCCCACGTCAGCCCGGCGCGCGCTCAGCCTCTGTCGCGCTGGACCGCGCGCGCAGTCCGTGTCCAGCGTGCACATCCCACGCCCCCTCCCGCGCCTCTCTCCGGGTGCGACGCCCCCCTCCCCACGCCGTGGTCTTGCGTACCCGAATCCTGCCACCGGAACGCTCAGCCCACGCCCCCTCCCTATGCCACGCCCCCTCCCGCTTCGAGTTCCCGCGTCCTTCCTCTGGTGCGGGCCTTGCCAGCCCCGCCCAGCTGGCTCACTCCCTCTACTGCGGGGAGCGCCTCAGAAGCCTCTGCCAGACTTTAAGCCCCTCGCGGAGAGCGGCCTCACGTGTTTGGTCACCGCTACATCTTTTGTCCCTTGCACGTCAGCAGGCGCATTTTAAATAGACCGTGAAGGAACAAGTTGTGCGTTTATCAAAAGTGCAGCGGACCGGTTTAGTCTTGGAGCAGGTGATGCCTGTGTCGAGGGCTCTGGGCGTATTTACCTGTTTTTCGAGTCCCGAGCACGGGGGTAAAACCTACCCGCAAGTAGTAGAAAAATAATCGCGTGGAAGTTATCCTCTCCTCTCTGCCACTTTCTACCCCAGGTGGTGGTGGGCTTGGACAAGCTGCTTAGACATCCTTGAGCTTGCTTTCCTCCCCCGCCCCCCGTAAAACGAAGTTACCTAGAGTTGTGTGAATATTTAAATAAAAAACCAAGTAAGGGCATCTCAGAGATAGTTAAAAGATAGTTCCTGTACTTTGTGTATAAGATGTTATCCCACTTGCGGACGCCTCATTTGCGTCCCCCTGTATATGAGGATTTGATGCATGTTAAAACTTTGCATTTTCCAGAGGATACCACCTCACCTTCTAATTCTGTCAAAACTAGAAATTTTCACAGGTAAGCATTGTCAGCCTTCATGCCTCATCTCTGTCTCACTGTAAGGTCCATTTCCTATCAGAGCCACTCTTTGTGGAGACTTCTGATAATGCTTCTGCCTTTTTTTGCACTGGCTGGCTGCTCTCCTTTTCAAAAAGACTTCTTTATATTATTAGCGCTTTGGGGTCTAATATTTTACTTAGTTGCTGCTTTGCTATTTTTCTGAAAAATAGACTTTTTTTCTTAACTCCGTATTCAGCCTGTTTCCCATCCTTATTGATATATCATAGCTTATTAGGTGTTAAGTGGATTTGTTTACATGGTAACTATATGTGAACAACGTTATGGTCTTAGATATCCATGCTTGGAAGCCAGTGTGGTTTTTGAACAGGATGGAGGGTATATGAAGCCTGACTTGTAGGCAGTTTTCTTTATGTTAGCTGTGCTTAGGTTCCTTAATTATATGGCCACAATATCCCATTTGAATAGAAAACTGACATTTTCTCTCTGGTGGAACAACTGATGTAGAAAGGAGAACCAATCATTTGTATTGGTTACATTATCAAGATTTTTGCCGAGAGAACTTTATGTAAAATGAAGATTACAGAGTATAAGAACATGAAAAGGTAAAGAAAGACCAGGCTTTTTTTTTTTTAAACCAGCATCGGAGGCGAGCATGTGTGAATTAAAGAACACTGCTCCTCTACACATGGTTTGCCCACAATCCAAAAAGTAAAAAGGAAGGCCCCAGGTTGCCAGTGAATCAGGATCTGTTAAATGTGCTTAGGAACTGTCGTGTCCATTAGAACTCCAAACTTACAGAAATTCTGTGCTGTCTTGCCATAATTGGGTCCAAAATAATCAGTCACATAAAATGTGAAGTTTAATTATTGCTAAGTTAATGAAACTATTTTCCATGCCACCTCGGATGATTAAGGCACAAAGGGAAACGTTGTGACACTTGGCAATGTTAATAATTGACCCTACACATTGCTGTGGCTCTGGCATAGGCCGGCAGCTGCAGCTCAAATTAGACCCCTAGTCTGGGAACCTCCATGTGCCGAGGGAGCGGCCCTGGAAAAGGCAAAAAGATCAAAAAAAAAGAAAATTGACCCTACATGGAACTGAAAAAAGTACTAAATGCAGCAATTTCATAATCCCCCCCAATTCCTAGAAATAGAGCTCTAACTTGCCCAAGGAACTGGGCTAAACTACTCAGGCACCATTATTATGTGAAATTCTGCCAGTGTGGGGTTTCACTGTAGTAGACTGAAGTGTTCAAAACCTTTTGGGTCTGGCAACCCTCCTTCAAGATCTAGTATATTTCTCTTCATTCTCTTCCTCCCTCCCTCCCATCCGTATTAAGAGTCAGCTCACAGTGCTTTAATCTTTTAAGTAATGTCAAATGAATGATTCGCAAGGGTTGTAGAATTCAGCTATGAACATTTGTAATTTTATTGTGAAATGAAAGGATTTTGATATGCACAGATCACTGGAAAGGACCTAATTGTGATTTAGTACAGGGTCTGTTGCATAAGGGCCTCCTCGGTGCTCTCTGAGAGCCTCAGCTTCTCGTTTCCTCTTTGAAATGTGAGAGGATCTTTCAGCTACCTTTCTCACTCCTCCCGTATACTTAATTGTCTCTCGTTTTTCAACATTTTGAAGTTTTAGATACTCTTTGTTGATAGCTTCATACTTTAATTATTCTTTTCTTTCTTTTCTTTTTTTTTTTTTTTTTCAGCTTTTTAGGGCCTCACCTGCTGCATATGGAGGTTCCCAGGCTAGGGGTCGAATCCGAGCTACAGTTGCCGGCCTACACTACACAACAACGCCAGATCCAAGCCACATCTGCAACCTACACCACAGCTTACGGCAATGCTGTCCTTAACCCACGGAGCGAGGCCAGGGATCGAACCTGCAACCTCATGGTTTTCCTAATCGGAATCGTTTCCACTGTGCCATGATGGGAACTCCCTAATTCTTATTTTCTTAATGTTCTAGAATTTTTCATATGCCTCTAATTTCTTACTACTAGATATTGTTTTTGTTAATGGTGATTATAAAGTACCTCTTCCTTGGTAGAGACTTCAAAGTAAAGTTGTTCCGCAATATTTGCAGGGCACTTGGTTCCGGGACACACATCTGCCCAACACCCACACCAAAATCTAGATGCCCAAGTCTCTTATATAAAATGGCCTGGCACTTGCATAACCTGCATACATCCTCTTGTATTCTTTAAATCATCTCTCAGTTGTTTGTAATTCCTGATAAATGCAAATGCTCTGTAGATAGTTCTCAGCATATGCATATTGGCAAATTCAAGAGGTTTTTTGTTTTGATTTGGGGGGTTTTTGTTTGTTTGTTTGTTTTGGTTTAGTTTTTTTGGCTGCGCCCTCAGCATGAGGAAGTTCCCAGGCCAGGGATCAAACTGGCACCATGGCAGTGACCCTTACCACAGCCACAGAGACAGTGCTGGATCCTTAACCCCCTCCGTTGCCAGGGAACTCTGGTAAATTCAAGTTTTGTTTGGAGGAACTTTCTGGAATTTTTTCCCTCCTTGGTTTTTCAGTCCATGGTTGCTTGAGTGGGGATGTGGAACCAGTGGATACTTTATGTGTCAGGTAGTAAACTAGAAAAAGGAGTGAAGACAATTCAGTCTACAAGGCACTTTTAGTTGGGCAAACGTGTATGTATCAGTCCATACTTCCACCATCAGTCTCGTTGCTCGTGTGAGCCCTCCCCTATCTCCCACTCTTCACTAAGCATTTTTCTGTTTTGTTTTGCTTTGTTTTTTAGGGCTGCCCTTGTGGCATATGGAAGTTCCCAGGCTAGGGGTCTACTCGAAGCTGTAGCCGCTGGCCTACATCACAGCTCACAGCAACACTGGATCCTTAACCCACTGAGTGAGGCCAGGGATCAAACCCGCATCTACCTACAGATAAAAAGCAGGCTTGCTAAGCAGCTTGTTGTGAAAGTAGAGATTTCCCAAGCTCAAGTACCCAAAAAGGTGGGGAAAGTACACCCTGTTCAGAGAGGGCTGGGAATAGTTCCTGTATCAGCCAGCCGGAATTATAATTCACAAGACATTGTGTGAGTGATAATTAAGCCTAAACTAAATGGGGCTCTGGTCCTGGCTAATGAATTTTAAAAGACCCCAAAGGATCAAATTGTTTCCAGATCAATCTCTGATTACAGATCTCAAGAATATGTTTAGAAATGTAAAAATATCCAGTACCCTACAAGGTAAAATTCACAATGTCTGGCATCTGATCAAAAATTATTAAGTATGCAAAACAGAAAAATATGACCCATGATAAAGAGGAAACTTTATCTGTTGAAACAGACTCACAGTTGACATAGACATTAGGATTAGCAGATGAAGACATTAGAACAGTTCACCATATGTTCAGAAAGTTGAGTAGAGGAATGGAAGATGTGTTTTTTAAAAGACTCAAATTGAACTTTTGGAGATGAAACAATGTTGGGTATGAAAAAGTGGGAAGGACCTGTGTCATGAGCATCGTGAATACTGTAAAAGTTTTCAGAAGGACTTAGACTTAAATTAATGGATGCCTTAATATTGGTACTTGTCCATTCATCCCCAAATAATGCAAATAATGTATAGTTTTCATGGAGTTCAAGTCAAATCCAAATTTCATTTGTGGAACTGATCAACCTCTTTAAATTCATCAGGAGGGCTTATGATAATGAAAGGTAACGGGGAATTGCCGTCGTGGCTCAGTGGTTAACAAACCCGACTAATATCTATGAGGACTAAGGTTCAATCCCTGGCCTTGCTCGGTGGGTTAAGGATCCAGCTTTGCCGTGAGCCGTGTTGTTGGTTGCAGACGCAGCTTGGATCCCGCATAGCTATGGCTGCGGCATAGGCCAGTAGCTACAGCTCCGATTCAGCCTCTAGCCTGGGAACCTACATATGCTGCGGGTGCAGCCCTGAAAAAACAAAAGATTAAAAAAAAAAAAAAGTGACAAAAGTATCTTTAACCTACTACATGCAGTATAAAGTTAGTAAATTTAAATTGTGGCTCTGACAGAAGATAGACATGTAACAAATTCAGAGGCACAAGAGAATTTACTATGTGATAAAAGTGACATCTTAACTGAGTGGTTTAAAAAATAGATTTTTCAATAAATAGTATTGGGGCAGCTGACTTATTTCTGGAAGGGAAAGTTAGAAATTCTGTCTTCCACCCAAACTCCAGGCAGGGAGTTAAATATATGTTTATGGAGAGGGGGGTGGAAATAAACTTTCAGGTGCTAGAAGAGAATATTGGTGAATAATTACATAATCTTTGCATGGGGAATAACTTTCTAAACATAATGCCAAGAGAAAATGACACAGGAAACAACACATAACATGTTGACCTTTCACTTAAAAAATTCTAAACACACTCTGGGAAACAACCACCATAAAACAAAGTTTAATGGACCCAGTGTTTTTACATCCTGTGGATCCGTACGCTAGTGCTTCTCATGTCAAAGACAGGTTCTTTTATAAACTATAGTGAAATGAAGTACTTTAAAAATGAAGTTAAAAAATAGAAGCTTATGTTTTTATGTAAAAATATGGTAAACAAACACGATCATTGTAAAAGTTTCTAAATACTTTTAAAGCCTTAAGTATATATATTATCAACTGAGTAGTTCCGCTTCTAGGAATTTATTCTGATAAATTTGTTTGTACAGATGCGTCTCACAGTTTTATTTTAATGGGGAAACATAAGACTCCCCCCAACAAAATAGCAGAGTGGTTAAGTAATGGCGTGTTTGCATTACTTAATTCAATCACATGACTAATTAAATTACATTGTAAAAGAATACTAATTCTTTTAGTAATTAAATGACTAATTAAATTACATTGTAAAAGAATACTAAAAGGTGGGTAAATCTTCAGAATAATCTTGATTCTGAAGTATAAATTTTAGATATTAGATGAATGGCAGCATATAACCCAAGATGTAAAAAGCAGTTATGTGGAAGGAGGTTGTAAATTTATTTTTAAGTTTCTAGAAGTAAGTAAGGGGAAGACAGTATTACATGCCAGTTTTCATATGCAGTATTATATGAACTAAAAATGGAAGTATGTGCATGTTTTTAAATGTTACAAGATTTTTTTAAAAATTCCTTCTGTCCTTTTTCAGTTCTGCTTGAGATTTCAAGAATTTTGAATACTGGATTAGATATGGAAACTCTGTCTATATGTGTCCGGCTCTGCGAACAAGGAATTAACCCAGAAGCTTTATCTTCAGTTATTAAGGAACTTCGCAAGGCCACTGAAGCATTAAAGGTAGAGAGATTCGTGTGTTAGCTCACTCTGAATAAAGATGCTTTCGTTTAGAAAATGATTAATGATGAAGTTAAGTGCAAGGCCCTGAACGTGATTAAACTAGCATCTGTCTTCCTCAGGAGAAATTCTGAAGACCAGGAGCTGGGTGGCATGTGTTCAAATCACAAAATTTGCTACTCTCTGGACCATGTTATCTTTTCTGGTCCAGATAAGTCTCCAATTGTGTTTAGAATTTTCCTCATACTGTGGGTAAAATTGTATCTGCCCCCAAAAAGATATGCATGGGTCTAGTGCCTGTGAATATATCCTTATTTGGAAATAGTGTATCTGTAGGTATAATCACATTAGGATGAGATCG
Source organism: Sus scrofa (assembly GCF_054392235.1). Taxonomy (NCBI): domain Eukaryota; kingdom Metazoa; phylum Chordata; class Mammalia; order Artiodactyla; family Suidae; genus Sus; species Sus scrofa. Next base: position 52,018,082 of record NC_139393.1, on the reverse strand, counting down.
TAATGGTTTCATGACCAGTGTCCTTAGAAGACAAGGGACATGTGGACGTGGATACACATGTGGACGTGGGTACATATGAAGACACAGGAGAGAATGCATGGGATGACCCAGGCTGAGATTGGAGTGATGGTGTCTACAAGCCAAAGAAGGCCCAGCAGAAGCTAAGAGGCAAGGAAGGATGCTGCCCTAGAGCCTTCAGAGAGAGAATGGTCCTGCTGACACCTTGGCTTTGGACTTCTGCCTCCAGAACTATGAGAGCATAAATTTCTATTGTTTTAAGCTACCCAGCTTCTGGTACTTGGTTAGGGCAGCCCTAGAAATCTAATACAGATTGACTACTGGAAAGTAGAGTACTGCTGTAAGAAATAACTAAGAAATGTGGACATGGCTTTGGAATTGGGTAATGGATAGAAATTGGAAAGTTTTAAGAGGCTTGATAGAAAAAGCCTAGATTTTAAGGCTGTCAGTAAAACTCTAAGTGTTAAAGGTGATTCTCCTGAGGGCTCAGAAAGAAGAGAGAAGAGCTTCAGTCATCTCAGAATACATATATCATCATGAACAGAATCTTGCTAAAAATATGAATGTGAAAGGTGCTGCTGATGAAGTCTCAGAAATGAGTTCATCAGTTGGGGACACTGGAAGAGAGGCCATCCTTGCTATAAAGAACACTTGGCTGAGTTATATTCTGTTGGAAGGAAAACAAAACTTGTGGACTTCCCATTGTGGCTCAGCAGTAACGAACCCGACTAGTACCCATGAGAACATGGGTTTGATCCCAGGTGTCCCTGGGTTAAGGGAGCTAGCATTGCTATGAGCTGTGGTGTAGGTAGTAGATGTGGCTCATATCTGGCGTTGCCATGGCTGTGGTATAGGCCAGCATCTGTAGCTCTTTTTCAGCCCCTGGCCTGGGAACTTACATATGCCACACATGCGGCCCTAAAAAGCAAAACAAACCTTTTAAGCAGTGACTTGAATATCCAGCTAAGGAAATTTCCTAACAAAGTGTGGAAAGTGCAGCCTGATTTCTCCTTGCTGCTTATAGTAAAATGTAAGAGGAATGAGAAATTGAGGAAAAACTGGTAAGCAAAGAGGAGCTGGCTCTTGCATTGGGAAAGTCTCAGCCTACCCAGACAGCATGTTCTGGAAAGAAGGCTGGGAGTGTGGCTGGACAACCTTTAGGTGAAGAGATAATAAGGTTGTGTGACTCAGATACAGTCAGGCTATCTGGGCACAAAACCATGCCAGCTTGGGCTGAAAGGGAACAGTGCAGGACGAAGTGCAGGAAGGCTCTGAGACTTCTGGGATTCAGTAGGCAGAAAGCTGACTGATGGAGCTCCCTGCCTGTGTGTTCATCCTTCAAGAAAAGGGAAGAGTCCAGAGGCCAGCACACTGCTTAGGCCGATAGAGCTGCACAGGCAATACGGACCCAGAGGGCCACCTATTTTTGAATTCAAATTCACAACTTTGTTTTCTTTTTAGGGCCACATCCATGGCATATGGAAGTTCCCAGGCTGGGGTCAAATCAGCACTGCAGCTGGGGGCCACAGCCACAGCAACACTAGATCCAAGCCACATCTGCTATCTACACCACAGCTCACATCAACGCCAGATCCTTAACCCGCTGACTGACACCAGGGATCGAGCCTGTGTCCTCATGGATACTAGTCTGGTTCGTTTCCGCAGAGCCACGAGAACTCCCAAATTTACAACCTTTTAATTGCCGAGATTGGGAATAGGAAAAGTGTCGTGTTCCCTCACATGCTTCACACCCTCTGATTTAAAATCTCAGGTGATTGTATTTCCATGTTTATTTATTTATTTTTTTATTTTATTTTCCCACTGTACAGCAAGGGGATCAAGTTACCCTTACATGTATAAATTACAATTACATATTTTTTCCCCACCCTTTGTTCTGTTGCAACATGAGTATCTAGACAAAATTCTCAATGCTACTCAGCAGGATTTCCTTGTAAATCTATTCTAAGTTGTGTCTGATAAGCCCAAGCTCCCGATCCCTCCCACTCCCTCCCCCTCCCATCAGGCAGCCATAAGTCTTTTCTCCAAGTCCATGATTTTCTTTTCTGAGGAGATGTTCATTTGTGCTGAATATTAGATCCCAGTTATAAGTGATATCATATGGTATTTGTCTTTGTCTTTCTGGCTCATTTCACTCAGTATGAGATTCTCTAGTTCCATCCATGTTGCTGCAAATGGCATGATGTCATTCTTTTTGATGGCTGAGTAGTATTCCATTGTGTATATATACCACATCTTCCGAATCCAATCCTCTGTCGATGGACATTTGGATTGTTTCCATGTCCTGGCTATTGTGAATAGTGCTGCAATGAACATGCGGGTGCATGTGTCTCCTTTAAGTAGAGTTTTGTCCGGATAGATGCCCAAGAGTGGGATTTCAGGGTCATATGGAAGTTCTATGTATAGATTTCTAAGGTATCTCCAAACTGTTCTCCATAGTGGCTGTACCAGTTTACATTCCATGTTTATATAGCACTAACGCCACGTGAATACTGAAACTTCAGGTCAGTCCCTTTTAAAACTTTCTAAGGACAAAGTGGCTTCTCTCTACCCTTTTTTCTTTTCTTTGAGGAACAGACTTAGAAAACACATAGCTTACCCATCTCAGATGAAGTTACTCTCCAGTAATTTCCAATCATTTGAGTTTTTGGTTTTGTGTAATTTAAAACTTTTGGATTTTTATTTTATTTTATTTTTATTTATTTATTTATTTTTGTCTTTTTTGCCATTTCTTGGGCTGCTCCCGTGGCACATGGATGTTTGCAGGCTAGGGGTCGAATTGGAGCTGTAGCCACTGGCCTACACCACAGCCACAGCAACGTGGGATCCGAGCCATGTCTTCGACTTACACCACAGCTCACGGCAACACCACATCCTTAACCCACTGAGCAAGGCCAGGGATCGAACCCGCAACCTCATGGTTCCTAATCGGATTCGTTAACCACTTAGCCAGGATGGGAACTCCCAAACTTTTGGATTTTTAAATCGAGCACAAAAAAGTAAACATTGACAGAGCAAACGTTTATCACAAGGAGGATATCTATACAATTCTCTGCCAGCAGTTCCCTTATGCTGAAGTTCCCTTATGTTCCCCGCATTGGTAACCTCTCTTTCCTGCTCCCCACTGCAGTAACTGCTGTCCTCATTTTTATGGTGGATACTTTCTTTTAATGGCTTTATTGACTAAGCATTTATCTCTAAACACCAGTGTAAATTTGTAAAATTTTTGAACCTGGTATGAATAAAATCTTACAGCACAATTTTTTTACTGCGTTCTTTCATTTGACATTATGTTTGTGAGGTTCTTTTATGTTGTATATAGCTGTAATGCATTCCTTTTCACTGTAACATTCATGTTTTATTGTACAAATATACTGTATTTATCTTTACTGTGAATGAATATTAGGTTGCTTCCAGTCCGGAGCTGTTAAAAATGTAAGGCTGTGAGCTTAGTTGTCCATGTCTCTTGTGCATGTATGTGGGCATTTCTGTTGGGTGTGTATCTGGAAGTAAAATTGCTGGTCCTTAGGTTCTGTGTCTCTTGAAGAGGTAATGCTATTTTACTAAAATAGTTGTATTTTGGAGTTCCTATTGTGGCTCAGTGGTAACGAATCCGACCAGGAACCATGAGGGTGCAGGTTCGATCCCTGGCCTCGTTCAGTGGCTTAAGGGTCCAGCATTGCTGTGAACTGTGGTGTAGGTCGTAGACGCAGCTCAGATCCCGTGTTGCTGTGGCCGTGGTGTAGGCCAGCAGGTGTAGCTCTGATTTGACTCCTAGCCTGGAAACTTCATATGCCATGGGTATGGCCCTAAAAAGACAAAAAAAAAAGGTTGTATTTGTATTCTCACTAGTAGCACTTACGTTTCACCTGCTCCACATCTTTGTCAGTACTTACTGTGAGTCTTTTTCATTTTCGTCATTCTGGCGGAAGTGTGTGGATTTCTCATTTTATTGGCATTTTTCTGAGTACCAATGAGATTGAACGTGTTTTTACATGTTTTTTGGCCATTTTCTTTTGTGAAATATCTTTTCACGTAGCTTACCCATTTTTCTGGGTTATCTGTCCTTTGTGGGTGTCCTTTCTTAAAGTATTTTGATATAAACCTTTTTTGTCAGATATACACGTAAGGTTTCTGGAGGTCTTTTGGCCCTGCCCATGGCACATGGAAGTTCTAGGCGAGGGATTGAACCTGTGCCATAGCAGCACCCCAAGCCACCGCAGTGACAACACCAGATCCTTAACCCACTGTGCCACAGAAGAACTCCAGGTTTGTTTTTTAATCAGAATTTTTAAGTAATTATAAAAACTATTCAAATCTATATTTCTTTTTTAACTCATAACTGCTGTGTTTGTATAACGCGGTCATAAAGAAAAATAACTCACTAATATAATAAAAATGGCTAATATTGGAGTTCCCGTCGTGGCGCAGTAGTTAACAAATCCGACTAGGAACCATGAGGTTGCGGGTTCGATCCCTGGCCTTGCTCAGTGGGTTAAGGATCCGGCATTGCCATGAGCTGTGGTGTAGGTTGCAGCGTGGCTCGGATCCCACATTGCTATGGCTCTGGTATAGGCCAGCGGCTACAGCTCCAATTCAGTCCCTAGCCTGGGAACCTCCATATGCCGTGAGAGCAGCCCTAGAAATGGCAAAAAGACAAAAAAAAAAAAAAAAAGCTAATACTTATGAATACTTTCCTTTTGTCAAACCAGATGCACCAAAGGCTTTTTCCTTGCATTGTTTGCTCTCTGGTCACAACAGGGACATGTATTACTACTACCATTAGTAGCTTCCTCCTAAGGAAACTAAAGCTGTGGTAAACTTAACTTCTCTCAAGGACATACAGATAAGTGGTTGAGGTGGGATTTGAACTCAGGCCTTCTGACCTCAGAGTTGTTAACTGCTAAGTTTCCGCCTATTGTAAGTTATTTTAAAAAGCCTGCTATTTCAGAAAGCATGACAATGGTCATTAGAACTGAGTCAATGGACTATAGCCCAGGAACATTTCCTGGCTTAGTGTTGTCTCATAACCCTGTTGATAAAAATAAAAGGTATTATAGCCTTTCATCAATAAATTTCTGAAAAGAATTCTAGTAGAAGAGGGTTTATTTAATAGACATCTTCCACAACTACAAGAATTTTTGTTCAACTGTGCTGAAGTTTGAAGGAGCATCAGGAGGCAGAATAGGAAGAGATTTTTGTATGTTATGCAGTTGGAATACTAAGAAAGAACCAGAGGCAAATAAATGACCTAGCTGGAAATGTGAGAGAGAGAGAGAGAGTGAGTTCTGGGATAGGCTTTTCTTAGAGAGAATAAAACCTGAGGTATTAGAATAGAAGATCCAGAAATGCCTGATTAATGTAGCTTTTCTCAGCTTTGAGATACTGGTTATTCCACATCTAGTGGATCATAGTGAGCTGTGAAGGCAAAGTCAATAATTAAGTTGAACAAAAATCAGGAAATATTGCTTATTTGAATAGAAAATCAGTCTTAGACACACACACGGACTCTTAAAGAAATTTCTCCCATTATCTGAAATCAGTATATACCAGTATCTTACTAAAACATGGTGGGGAAGAGATGAATAAAGAAGTGTTAATGAAAACTTTTTCTGGTTTTCTTTGAAGTAGTTTTTGAAATCTATAATTTTTTATAAAAAATACCACATACTCAGAATTCTAACATATTTCAACCAAAAAATACAAAGAAGGAAACAAAAAGAGTCAGGATCACCAAGAGAGAACCAATGAAATATTTGGTGAACATTTTTCTAGATGGTCTCATTCTACTTTGAAAACAAAAATGTTATACTTAATTTCATCAAATTAAAAAAGAATAAACTTCCCAAGGCGGTTTATCTCTAGATCAGAGTCTGTTTGTTCTCTCTTTTTTGTTGTTGGTGGTGGTTTTTTTGTTAACTGCTCCTGTTGGGTGGGAGTTGGGAGGCAGTTGGTTCAGATCCACTCTGAGCCACTCCTCTCTTCCCTTAATCCCCCTTTATGTTCTTCAGGTAGTTCTCTTTTTTGTGTGGTTGCTGCTCATGAATTTTTTCTCATATGTTTTTGTTTCTTTTAGTTTGAAAAATAGGATAAGGAGAAATGCCCTGCTGCCTTCTACTGCCTTTACCTAGAAATCCTAGTATTAAAATTGAATTTTAGGAGTTCCTGTTGTGGCTCAGCAGGTTAAGAACCCGATTAGTATCCATGAGGATGTGGGTTGGATCCATGGTATTGCTGTGGCTATGGGGTAGGCCGTGAGCTGTGGTGTAGGTCGCAGATGCGGCTCAGATCCCACGTTGCTGTGGCTGTGGTGTGGGTCAGCAGCTATAGCTCTGATTTGACTCCTAGCCTGGGAACTTCCCTATGCCGAGGGTATAGCCCTAAAAATACCAAAACAAAAAAAAACCCGCAAACATTTAGTTTTATGGTATTTGTCTATTTTAGATTGTGTACAATATAAATCAAGGACATGATGAAATGTTGCAAGAAATTGTTCTGAAGCAGGGCAGTTTTTTCTTCTTTCCTTAATTACAGAGAAAATTATAACATTTTATTAGTTATTTTGTATGTTGATACTGTGTTATGTATGCTAATAGTAAAAACAGCTATTTGTGTGTCGCCTGGTTAGGTAAATTTATTAACGACAATAGATATGTTGCCTTATGTGTATCTCCACAGTATAAATAGGGTTGCTAATTACATGCATGTCCTTAAGACAGCAGACTTCGTTTTTATAAATTAACCCCACTGAATTCGTGTGTTGTCTCCTCAGTGCTAGTATTTATGTGTTAAGGAGTCATTTACATGTTATGATTTTAGAAATTCTAGGTAAAACCTGCTTTCATGTATCATCTTCTTTGTTGCCACAGTGCCTATACTGTTATTGATGTGATCCTATACAGTACACCTTGCCCTTGCCTTGCCCTTTCTTTTGTAGCAGTCTCGTACTATCTATCACTGATACCTTAGGGTGAGTGATAGATCCCGCCACTGTGTAGCAAGGTCCCCTGCAGCATGAGGATGCTGGAGCTGTAGACTTTGTAGCTGGTAGAAAAATAAAGGATGAAGTTGGTCCTATGTCCCCACCCACCCTCCCAAAGGAGGGAATAAACTTGTGCAGAAAAGAAAAGCCTAGGGAGACGTCTACGACTATTGGCTTTTCCAAGGCAGATGCTTATATATCTTCGGAGTCTCTAATGGCCGGTCTTGATGGGTCTCTAGGCTGCCACTGCTGTCCTTTCAGCTGGAAGTAGTTCTGCGATCATGTAACATGAATGCTGTCCAGGGTTGATGGCTTACTTAGTTTAAGTAAAAACACTTGTTGCATTGTATCTTGGAGGGGAACCTCTAGAATTAGTATGAAAGTGGAATGGGACAAGAGAAACTGCACTAAGTGTTTAGGTGTTTTCGTTTTTAAAAAAATCATGCAGAGTATTTCATCTTTGAGGTAGAGGATCCTGAGAATGGGGTTAGGAAGATGACAGTGCTTAAAAGGCATGTGGCTAAAACTAACGTAAGAACCTGTAAGGGTCGAAAGAAGTAAGAAACCTTTTTGAACAAGGGAAATGTTTTTTCAAACTAGGTTCTAATTCTCGTGAATAGTAGACTCAAAGAAGGGAAAGGCTAATTTAGAACAGCCAGCTATTTAGAAAAACAAGACTATTTCTGATTTATCAACAATTTTCCCAGTATCTTAAGGGGTATTCTTGAAAGATCTCTGAACTTAGACTGAACCTTAAAAAGCAAGTTTTAATTAGGCAGTTATAAGTTTACCAGGTATTTCTAGGACTAAACTTAATCTAAATTCAGCATTTCTATTTTTGGTCTTTAAAAATTGCTTGAAACCTTATATTTTAGAAATGCATATCAAGAGTTCCCTCTATGGCACAGTGGGTTAAGAGTCCCAAGGTCAGCAGCTTGGGTCACCATGGAGGTGGCTGGTTTGATCCACAGCTGGCACAGTGGTTAAAGGATCCAGTGTTGCCATAGCTGCAGCATACATGGCAGCTCTCCTCAGATTCAGTCCCTGGCCCCAGAACTTCATATGCCATAGGTGCAGCCATAAAATTTTTTTAAAAAGAAATGCTGAATGATGATGGTGTCCGAGAATTTCTACAGAATAATCAGGGAAAGTATACCCTTTGGTGGTTTAGATGAAGGATTAGCCGTATGTTCATTATTTCTCTTTTGTCCTTTTTTCTTCACCTTATAGTACAACAGAAAAGTCTCTTTCTTTTCTTTTCTTTTTTTTTTTTTCAGCCATTCTTGCAGCGTATGTAAGTTCCTTGGCCAGGGATTGAACCCAGGCCACAGCAGCAACCCAAACTGCAGCAGTGACAACTCTGGATCCATAACCCACTGCAGCACAGGAGAGCTCCCCTCTTTCATCTTAATCCCCTTTTCACACTGTAATGAAACGTACAGAAACAAACTAATAAAGACTGTGTGGATAAGGTCTTCTATAAGTTAATTTTTCAAGTAGGAGTATATTTTTACACTATTATTTAAGATTATATAACAGTTTTCTACTGTTAACCTAGCAGCAATCAATTCAAAAATAGTTCTAATAGTGTTCTACAGAAATAAACACCGCTGCCTTATCCTGATGAAAGTACTTTGGTCTCTGTGGGGAAGGAGTTGTTTGTTAATGACAGTGCAGTATTAACAAATTTATTTCCATCATGTCTGTTTTTCCATGATTTTATTATAATGAATGTTACCCTCTTGTTCTAGGCTGCTGAAAATATGACAAGCTGACTTTCTGAAGAAATGCGATGAGCTATGTCAAGCTCTGCAGAAGGATTGAAGACGGCATTGTAGTCAAGAATGTACAGTGAACTGACGGCACGTAGCAGTGTGGAAACATTGTCCTTTTTGAAAGAATTATAAAACCATAGCTTTATAAATCAGTGGAAAGTGGCTTATAGAAAGAACTATCATTCGTGTTTACACCCGTCCTTCTTTCTTAACGGCTGTAATCCTTTGGCGTTGCTGTGTTCATATTTATGTATGCCTTATTTATAGCACTGATAGCTTTAATTTTCTAAGCAGTCTGTCTATCAGATGTGCACATCTGCTGGGCCCAGTTGAAGTATAGTGGAACCCATCATTAGTAATGTTTTAGTTATGACTTGTTGACATTTCCATTATAAACTTTAATTTTGAATTATTTATGCAAAATAGCTGTGGATTTATGTTGTATGAGGCTAAAAGTTGACAGAATTTCAGTTGCCATTTGTGGATTTTGATTTAGATTCATTAGGTATATCAGAATCTTATTTTTCATAAGAGCATGGAAAACACTTGTCATCTGCTCTTTAACAAAAAATATTTAGTTTTTGAAAACATAGAGTTTGACTGACGGTGAATGGTGTGAACCAGATCATATTTGTATTGAATGAAAAATAGAACTTTTCGAAACTTAGGTTGTAGAAATAATGACAGGAGTTCCCTGTTGGCTCAGCAGGTTAAGTATTAGGCATTGCCACTGTTGTGGCTTGGGTCACTGCTGTGCCAAGGGTTTGATCCCTGGCCTGGGAATGTTTGTGTACTGTGGGTGCTGCCCCCAAAAAAAGTAATGACAGTGCTTAGCTTAGTATTATTTATCATTTGAGTCATTTAAATTCAGTGAGAATTTTGATTGAGAATGTTTTTACAAGTTTTACATCTGTAGATCACAATCTTAAAAAAGCGTAATGAAACATTTCCAGCATGAAAAGTTCTTTTTACTTTGTTGCATAAAAATAATGAGTGCTTACCTAATATACCTTGAGTGGTTATCTAGTAAATCACTAAATGGGCAGTGTCTTTCAACGAATATGTTATTATTTTCTGAAGAAATAAATATTTCCAGTCATTAAACAAAAACTAAATCAAATGTTTTATATCAGGAATTCTAAATATGCCTTTCTTAAGATCATTTTTTGTATCATTATTTTTACCCTGAAAGTTTAAACTAATCAGAGTGATGGGTGGTTCAAAATAAATTTCAGAAAACTTAGGATAGCACTGATTCTCTTTCTGCAACAGAATATCAGTGGAAAATTTTTCCAAGACTAATACAAGTTTAGTCTGATTTTGAAGACTTCATTAGTTTCCAATTAAATGATGGTACAAGCATATATTCTTTGGTGGCATTTTTTTCTTCTTCAAACAAAAGTGAACTGATTTTAATAAAGGTTAGTAATCTTTAAATGGGAACCTTCTGTTTTAAAAATTTAGTCTTTTGACCCATTTTGACTTTTTAAATGCATGGCATCTTTCTCCAAGTGCACTAAAGGTCTGTTTTGGAAGAACTGGTTGGGAGACAATAAAACTTTTGTTACAAGTCATCTGTTTGATTAAGAAACATTGCATGGAGTACCTGTTGTGGCTGAGCAGGTTTAGGACCTGACGTATTATCTGTGAGGATGCAGGTTTGATCTTTGGCCTTGCTCAGAGGTTTAAGAATCTGGCGCTGGGAGTTCCCGTGGGTGGCTCAGTGGAAGCAAATCTGACTAGGAACCATGAGAACGCAGGTTCAATCCCTATCCTTGCTCAGCGGGTTAAGGATCCAGTGTTGCTGTGAGCTGTGGTGTAGCCTGCAGATGCAGCTCATATATGACGTTGCTGTGGCAAAGGCCAGCGGCTACTACTCTGATTTGACCCCTAGTCTAGGGACCTCCATATGCTGTGCGTGCAGTCCTAAAAAGACAAAAGAATTCAGTGCTGCTGTAAGCTGTGGCATAGGTTACAGATGTGGCTTGGGTCCAGTGTTGCTGTGGCTGTTGTATAGACCATAGCTGCAGCTCCAGTTTGACCCCTAGGCTGGGCGCTTCCATATGCCTCAGGTGCAGCCTTAAAAAGAAAAACATAAATCACAAATACTGCATGTTATTTGTATAAAATCAAAAAGAGAACACTTTTGTCAAGCTCCAAAATTTGTATATACTTCAGATCATAAGAATTATAGTTTTATTTATGACTGTGTAGATTGTTATTTATTTATGAAACAAAGTAGGAAAATATATTAAGACGGTATTGTATTTACAGAGGACTTTTTATGTGTTACATTTCTTAAAGGTAAACGTATATTTTTAATGCATACTTAAATAATATTTAAGGAAACCAAACAAAGTCATGATACAGTTGCATTGTTATGCATGTAGTCAGTGACAAAAATAAAGCCATTTTGGTGGTATCAGCATGTACTTCTGATTTAAAATATGCTTCTGTGAATTAAACTTGTGTTTCTCTTTTTTTTTTTTCTTTCCCTGTCTTTTTGCCTTTTCTAGGGCCACTCCTGCGGCATATGGAGTTTCCCAGGCTAGGGGTCTAATCGGAGCTGTAGCCACTGGCCTACGCTAGAGCCACAGCAACGCCAGATCCAAGCCACGCTGAAAACTACACCACAGCTCACGGCAACACCGGATCCTTAACCCACTGAGCAAGGCCAGGGATCGAACCTACAACCTCATGGTTCCTAGTCAAATTCATTAACCACTGCGCCACAACGGGAACTCCTAAACTTGTGTTTCTTAAGTGTTCGATAAATATTTAGATGTCTATTAGTTATGTGTGACAGAAGACTATTTAAAGGTAGCCTTTCCAATTTAAAATTAGACTTGGTGTAAAATGGAATACTTTTCCCTGGCAGTGAAAATAGATAGCTATGTTAACATTACCCCAGGCTTGAAAACAAAGTTGGCATTTCAATACGTGTGGGACTCTATTTTTCTATACTTCAGGTTAAGAGTTTCTTTATATGGTGGATATTGTGAAATTTACATAGGTTTCAAATAAACTGTATATTTGAATTTAAATTAATTAAAGGAGTTACCATCGTGGCTCAGCAGTAATGAACCCGACTAGTATCCATGAGGTCACAGATGCAGCTCAACTCTTGCGTGGCTGTGGCTGTGGCGTGGGCCAGCAGCTATAGCTCCGATTCAGCCTCTAGCCTGGTAACTTCCATATGCCAAGGATACGACCTTTAAAAAAAGCAAAATTAATTAATTAAAAGTTTCCCACACTAGCCACATTTTTATTGTAGTAAAAATATACACAACATAAAATTTACCATTTTAACCATTTCAGGGACATAAAGAATATTCACTTCACCACCTTCCTCAAAGATGGAACCAAAAATTTTTAAGATATCGTAAGTGACAGATGGGGTCTCTGTTGGCAAACTTGGGCTGAATTATGCTTCACCCACATCCATGTGCTGAAACCTTAACCTCCAGTGTGATTTAGGGTATGATCGTATTTAGCGGCAGGCCTTTAAAGAGGTGATCAAGTTAAAGATAGGTCTTAAGACTGAGAACTAACCCAAGCTGACTGTTGTCCTTACAAGAAGAGGATATTTGGACACAAAGAGGCACCAGGGGTGCAGGCACACAGAAGAAAGCACGTGAGGACACATCAAGGAGGCAGCCATCTACAAGCCATGCAAAGTGGCTTCAGAGGAAAACAAGGCACCCAACAGCTCCATCTTGAACTTGATCTTGGACTAGTAGCCTCCAGAACTGTGAGAAAACAAATGGCTTTTTGTTCAAGCCACCCAGTCTGTAGTACTTTGTAAAGGCAACTGTAACAAACTAATAAAGGAACGAATAACTTGTAAAGTACCTGTCATAGACAAATCATCGTACTCAGTCTACAGGGATACAAAGCAAAAGCTAAACAAATTGGGAAGATAATACAGACCTTGGGTTTTTTAATTTTTTTTTTCTCCTTTTTTACGGCTGCTACTGCTAGTTCCCAAGCTAGGGGTTCCCAGGCTGGGAGTTAAATCAGAGCTGCAGCTTAGGCCTGCACCATAGTCAGAGCAACACCTGAGCAGCATCTGTGATCTATGCTGTAGCTTAAGGCAAAGTTGGATCCTTAACCCAGTGAGTGAGGCCAAGGATCAAATCTGCATCCTCAAGGAGCAGGCATGTTTTTTTTGTTTGTTTGTTTGTTTTTAAAGAAGACTTGATGGCTGCCCTACCCCATGTTGGTGAAGAGGCACAGTGGGTGTGTTTAGTCCTGCTTAGAACCTCAGATGAAAATAGCCCAGAGATCAGCAAGCCACTTGGGAAATTTGAAATCTGAAAGAATGAGAGTCTTGATTGGTGATGGTTCTGAAATAATAAATTTCTTATTTTTGAGATACATAATACCTGCATTTTTGAAGACTGGCACAATTGAAGGTTACCGTTTAATAGGAATCTTTGGGAAAGTCTGCATTGTATTTGCCTGAATGTGTATATCGCTAGCATTGAAACACATCTACAGTAGTAGAAATGATTCAATCATTTACATGCAGGCAGCATGAGTCAAATGGGCAGTATTGCTGAGAAATCGAGATGGTGTTTGGACCTCATAGAAGAAAATAGATTAATATAAAAGCACTTTAATATTCACCGGTGGCAAGGATGTTTTTACACAAACTTCATTAAATGAAGTTGAATTTTTTATTTTTTATTTTTTACATAATGAATAGAAGATGGCTTTGCTTTTCTGAAGACAATCACTTGAGTCATTAAAACATATGTAAGAGTTTCCATTGTGGCTCAGTGGGTTAAGAACCTGATGTCTCCGTGAAGATGCAGGTTTAATCCCTGGCCTCTCTCGGTGTGTTAAGGATCTGGCATTGCCACAAGCTGCTGTGTAGATCGCAGATGTGGCTGAGATCTGAAAAGCAAGATGTGGTCAGATTATGAAACTCCTTGAACAAGTTGGATCTTCACTCCACAGGCATCAGAACTAAAGGAAGAGACGGGGGTAAGCTAGCTCCCTTACAGAAATTGCTTTCCTAGTGAAGTAAGTGCAGGATGAGACCAGAAGCAGAGACTGGCAGGGGGCTGTGACAGGAGAGAGTAGCACAAGCCTAGGTGCTCAGATCCATAGATTTAAGACAATACAGGAGAAAAACATGTGAAGTTTAATGGCAGGTTAGAGCAAAAATAGAAAAGAAACTAAAATGACTGAGTTTTTAACCTGGGTTAAAAAGAGAATGATTCGGGAGTTCCTGTTGTGGCTCAGTGGTTAATGAATCTGACTAGGAGCCATGAGGTTGTGGGTTCGATCCCTGGCCTTGCTCAGTGGGTTAAGGATCCAGTGTTGCCGCAAGCTGTGGTGTAGGTCGCAGACACAGCTCAGATCATGCATTGCTGTGGCTCTGGAGTAGGCCGGCGGCTACAGCTCCGATTAGACCCCTAGCCTGGGAACCTCCATGTGCCATGAGGTGCGGCCCTAGAAAAAGACAAAAAAAAAAAATTAATAATAATAAAAATAAAAAATAAAGAATGATTTATCAGTAAGTGAAAATCAAGATGGTAATCTAATTTTTCTAGAAAAATGAGTTTTATTTTAGGAATATCTTATTGAACATATATATGAAATCTCACCCTTGGCTACCTTCCCAATGCCTTTACTAAGTCCGTATTTTTTTCTTACATCATTTATCCCTCTCTGATCAATTTACTTAGTTATAATAGTTATTGATTACTGTTTGTCTCCCTCTACCTGAAGAAGCTCCACAAAGGCTGAGATTTGAGGGGGTTTGTTCATTGGTGAGAATCAAGCTTCTTGAATCACACCCGGCATATAATTGCTCAATAAATAAATGTTAGCTGAACCCATGGAGAGATTCAGCATCCAAGAAACAATACCCACCATGCAGTTGAAAAATAGTAACTAACACATATGAGAACTTGTTCTATGCAAGACATTGCCTGGTGCTTGACATGTATCAAACTCCTTTCAGTTACTGTAGGAGATAGATCCCATCGCAGGTAAAAAAAAAAAAAAAGCAAAGGAATATGTCTGAGGCATAGGAATTCCTGCTGTGGCACAGTGAGTTAAGGATATGGTATTGTCTGTACCACAGTGGCAGTTCAATCACCAGCCTGCCGCAATGCCTCAAGGACCTGATCTTGCCACAGTTGCAGCTTGGATTTGATCCCTGGCCCGGGAACTTCAACATGCCGTGAGTGTGGCCAAAAATAAATTTTTTTTTTTTTTTCTTTTTGCCATTTCTTGGGCCGCTCCCGCAGCATATGTAGTTTCCCAGGCTAGGGGTCTAATCGGAGCTGAAGCCGCTGGCCTACACCAGGGCCACAGCAACGCAGGATCCGAGCTGCGTCTGCCACCTACACCACAGCTCACGGCAATGCCTGATCCTTAACCCACTGAGCAAAGCCAGGGATCGAACCCACAACCTCATGGTTCCTAGTCGGATTCGTTAACCACTGCGCCACGACAGGAACTCCCTAAATAAATTTTTTAAAAAGGAATTTGGTGTATATATTTGGGGCTCCCCTGGTGGCTCAGTTGGTTAAGAACCTGACATATTCTCCATGAGGAGGCAGGTTCAATCCCTGGCCTCACTCAGGAAATTAAGGATCCAGCGTTGCCACAAGCTTCAGAGTAGGTCTCAAGTGGCTTAGATAGTGTTGCTGTGGGTATGGCCTACGCCTCAGCTGCAGCTCCAATTTGACCCCTAGCCTGGGAACTTTCAAATGCCACAGGTACAGCCATAAGAGCAAACAAGCAAGCAAGCAAGGAGTTCCCATTGTGGCGCAATGGTTAAGGAATCCAACTAGGAACCATGAGGTTGTGGGTTTGATCCCTGGCCTCTCTCAGTGGGTTAAGGATCCAGCGTTGCCGTGAGCTGTGGTGTAGGCCGAAGACGTGGCTCAGATCCTGCATTGCTGTGGCTCTGGTGTAAGCTGGCGGCTACAGCTCTGATTGGACCTCTAGCCTGGGAACCTGCACATGCCATGAGTGCGACCCTAGAAAAGACAAGCAAGAAAGCAAGAGAAAGAAAGAAAGAAAAAGAAAGAAAGCAAGAAAGAAAGCAAGAAAGAAAGCAAGAAAGAAAGCAAGAAAGAAAGCAAGAAAGAAAGAAAGAAAGAAAAAAAAAAAAAGAGGGAGGGGTGGGAGGAAAGAAAGTACGAAGGCAGAAGAGAAAAGAAAAGAAACAGAAACCAAGGCATAGATTAGTAAAGAGATGGCTTAATCCAGAAAGTGGTAGAGCCAGGATGCCAGCCCAGGTAAACTGACTCTAGAGCCCACGCACTGTAGCGCCTCCCATTATACATCACCTTCTCATGGGTCGAAGAGGCTGGGAATCTGATGCCCAAAGATTGTAACTGAAACTCTGGAAGTAGATGCTCTGGATATAAAAAAAGACCAATGATAAGTGCTTACTTTTTCCAGGGATCTTTTCCTAACCAGCACTCTAATGCTGATATTGGTGGGCTGGTGAATTTTCATGACATCGCTGAAGGTCTGTATTATTTTTGTCTTTTGATAACAGAAATAACATGTTAAAACCATTCATTTTCCACAAGCATCGTATTTGGAAAGCCCTGTTCTAACAACCAAAAAACTCTTGTTCTATGAAATTCACTTTTATTTTCATGTGCATGGGATTGAAGTATTATTAGTGTTGAAAGAAAGAAGGAAAGAAAGAAAGAGAGAGAGAGAAAGAAAGAAAGGAAGAAAAAAAGAAAGGAAGAAAGAAAGAAAGAAAGAAAGAAAGAAAGAAAGAAAGAAAGAGAAAGAAAGAAAGAAAGAAAGAAAGAAAGAAAGAAAGAAAGAAAGAAAGAAAGAAAGAAAGAAAAGGAAGGAAGGAAGAAAGAAAGAAAAAGAAAGAAAGAAAGAAGAAGGAAGGAAGGAAGGAAGAAAGGAAAGAAAGAAAGAAAGAAAGGAAGGAAGGAAGGAAGGAAGGAAGAAAGGAAGGAAGGAAGTTAGTTTTGGGGACATGGCTTGGATCATCAGTGTCGAAAAATGAGACACATGAACATGGAGAGATTGCAACAAGGCTCTTTACTTCTGCAGAAGGGCACGGGTGCTCAAAAAGTGCTCGTGCCGAACAAAGGACCCTCCCCTATTTATCCCTAACGCAGGTGATTAACCTGTCCCCTTCCCTTTGGTCAGGTCAGGGCACACATTCTTCCTGGTTGGCTAACTGAAAAAAATTGTTGCTGGGAAAAGAGGAAGGTGGTCACAGGGGGCGTTTCAGCCAAAACTGGAGCAAAATGGAGTAACCAAAATTTCCCTTGATAGAAAAGACATTATGTTACTTTCCACGGAAGGAAGGCAGGAAGGCAGGAAGGAAGGAAGAAAGAAAGAAAAAAATAATAATATATGTGACCACCCTAAATAGCAGCTTCAGGAAATCTACCTGTTAACAAATGATACTTTGTGTGGTAGAATAGAGCAGAATGCTGGGATATCTTGTGGGTCCCCAGGAGCTGAATGGAAATACAGGTATGTTGTACCAGAAGCAGTCCACATTATCACCTCTAGCTACTGAAAGCAACAGATTGCCAGATGTACACCTGAAAAGTTACATCAAAATCCTTTGAAAAGGCTGTTCTGATTAATTTTGCTTTTGAGAGGTAATGTTAGAAAAACTTTTCACTTGTAAACTTTTTTTAAGACAGTTGACTTGCTCTACTACCAGAAAAGTGGCTTTTTATTTTAACAGTAATAACTTATATTTGAATGTGCTGGCTGCTCTACATTTAAATAGCTAAAAAACTAATGTAAATTTTTTCCTTAATTTTTTATTATAGTTGATTCACAATATTCTGCCAATTTCTGCTGTACAGCAAAGTGACCCAATTACACACATATATATACATTCTTTTTCTCATATTACCTTCCATCATGTTCCATTACAAGTGATTAGATACAGTTCCCTGTGCTATTCAGCAGGATCTCATTTCTTCCACTCCAAATGCAATAGTTTGCATCCGCTAACCCCAACCTCCCAGTCCATCCCACTAACTCCTCCTCCCCCTTGGTAACTCCAAGTCTGTTATCCATATCTATGAGTTTGTTTCTTTTCTGTAGATAGGTTCATTTGTGCCATATATTAGATTCCACATCTAAGTTATATCATATGGTATTTGTCTTTTTCTGGTTTACTTCACTTAATATGAGAATCTCTAGTTCCATCCATGTTGCTGCAAATGGCATTATTTTGTTCTTTTTTATGGCTCAGTAGTATTCCATTGTGTATATGTACATCTTAATCCATTCATCTGTTGATGGACATTTAGGTTGTTTCCACTTCTTGACTATTGTGAATAGTGCTGTGTTGAACCTAGGGGTGCATGTATCTTTTGAATGAAAGTGTTGTCCAGATCTATGCCCAGGAGTGGGATTGCTAGATTATATGGTAGTTTTATATTTGGTTTTCTGAGGTACCTCCATACTGTTTTCAACAGTGGTTGTTATGAATTTACATTCCCACCAATAGTGTAGGAGAGTTCCCTTTTCTCCGCACCCTCTCCAGCATGGTTATTTGTAGACTTACTAATGATGGCCATTCTGACTGGTGTGAGTGGTACCTCATTGTAATTTTGATTTGAATTTCTCTAATAATTAGTGATGTTGAGCATTTTTCATGTACCTATTGGTTATCTGTATGTCTTCTCTGAAGAAATGTTTATTTAGGTCTTCTGCCAATTTTTCAATTGGGTTGTTTCATTCATTATTATTATTATTATTATTATTATTATTATTATTATTATTACTGCTGTTGAGTTGTATGAGTTGTTTGTGTATTTTAGAGATCAAGCCCTTGTCAGTTGCTTAATTTGCAACTATTTCCTCCCATTCCGAAGGTTGCCTTTTTTTTTTTTTTAGGGTTTCCTTTGCTGTGAAAAAGCTTGTAAGTTTGATTACGTCCCATTTATTTTTGTTTTTATTTCTATTGGGAGAAATAACCTAAGAAGACAGACCTAAGAAAACATTTGTGTGGTTGATGTTAGAGAATGTTTTGCCTGTGTTCTCTTCCAGAAGGTTGATGGTGTCTTGTCTTATGTTTAAATCTTCAAGCCATTTTAAGTTAATGTTTCTGCATGGTGTGAAGGTGTGTTCTAGTTTCATTGATTTACATGCAGCTGTCCAGTTTTCCCAGCACCACTTGCTGAAGAGACTTTTTCCCATTTTATATTCTCGTCTTCTTGTGGAAGATGAATTGACCAAGGTTTCTGGGTTTATTTCTGGGTTCTCTATTCTGTTCCATTGGTTTGTGTGTCTGTTTTTGTACCAGTACCACACTGTCTTAACTACGGCAGCAACTAATTTAAAAAATACATATAACTTTTAAAAATATATATATAGGAGTTTCCATTGTGGTGCAGTGGTTAACGAATCCAACTAGGAACCATGAGGTTATGGGTTCGATCCCTGGTCTTGCTCGGTGGGTTAAGGATCCAGCATTGCCGTGAGCTGTGGTGTAGGTTGCAGACGCGGCTCGGATCCCGCGTTGCTGTGGCTCTGGCGTAGGCCTGTGGCTACAGCTCCGATTGGACCCCTAGCCTGGGAACCTCCATATGCCGCAGGAGCGGCCCAAGAAATGGCAAAAAGACAAAAGTAAATAAATAAATAAAATAAAAAATATATAAAATATATACTTCTGATTTAAGCAAAAAGACCCAGTTTGTCAAGCTAATCTGAAATACCACCCACTTCAATTTCACATCCTTTAGCATGGAAGAAAAATGAAACTATGTAACTTCTCTGGGAGGAAACAGAATTCCTGTTTTTGTTTTGTTGTGGTTGTTCTAGTATATATGTAGGGTCCAAAGGTACCTGAAGCACCACCAGGAAACAGTGGAAACTGATCTGTTTGTGGGGAGATAATTGCATGTTTTAAAAGGTAAATGACACAACAAAGACGTGTTGTACAGCACAAGGAACTATATTCAATATCTTGTAAAAACCTATAATGAAAAAGAATCTGAAGAAGAATATATACAAACTGAATCCCTTTTCTGTACACCTGAAACACTATAACTCAACTATCCTTCAATTTTTTTAAAAAAGATGAATGATCATGTTTCAACAATTCAGTAAAATCGTATGCCGTGGACACTTAGTTACATCTCTCTGGGCCTCAAAAATTTCCTCGACTGTACTCTGTGAGTTTTAACCTAGAATTTCCAAACCTGTGCCCCCAAAAGTCTAGATTTCCTATGTCTTCTTCATGATTTTTACCCTTTGTATATATACACCACTTATTTATAAACACTTTTCTTTAAATAGGCTCACTTAAAGTAACCTAAATATGTTTATTTTTTATTTTTTGCTTTTTAGGGCCACATGTGTGGCATATACAAGTTCCCAGGCTAGGGGTCGAAATGGATCTGCAGCCGCTGGCCTACGACACAGACACAGACACAGAAACACCAGATCTGAGCTGCATCTATGACCTACCTCCCAGCTCAGGGCAGCGCTGGATCCTTAACCCCCTGAGCAAGGCCAGAGATTGAACCCATGTCCTCATGGGTACTAGTCGGATTTGTTTGACTGCTGAGCCACAATGGGACCTCTTAAATATGTTTATTTTTTTAAATAAAAATTTACATGACTACTAAAAAGGAAAACCAGCATTATTTGTCTTAGCTAGAAAGTAGCTATGAAAACAATTACAATGAAAACAAAACATAGATTTTATCTTAGATATTGTCTTTAAATCTGTGATTCTGAGACCTGCTCTTTCTTTGATAGAAAACAAGATGAACAAGTGTTAGAGACACAGAACAAAGTCATCAAAAAGATGAAAAGAGCTGAAAAGAAATGAACTTCTTTGCTATGACAGTTATTGCATTTAAAATATACTGTCCCACCTACCCCCCCACCCCTTTGGCACCCATCCTTTTGGAAAGCTGCTACCCTAGATAATCCTCAAGATTCCTTTCGGTTCTAATATTCATACAGTTTAGTAGTAAGCTCAGGCTTTGGGGTCAGACAGGCATGGAGTCCATGTGCCCTATCCAAGTCTCAGTTTTCTTATCTGTAGGATGAAGGCAATATATACTTCAAAGCATCACCAAGATTAAGCCAAGATACGTAAAATCCACACCAGACACCTGGCACATAGTAGAAACTTCATAAATACTAATCTTCATTTTCTATTTTACGTTAATGGGATTTACCTAGCAACTTAATTTCAAGAGTTGTTACTGAGTCCAAACTCAACTCTGCTTGCCGCACCATAGACCGATACATTGAAAGATGAGGTGTTGAGGCAAAGAATAGCAACTTTATTTGGACAGCCAGCAGATAGAGAAGGTGGAAGACCAATGTCCTAGGAAACCATCTTACTCAAGTGAGAATTCTAACTTCTTTCATGCTGAAAGGGGAGAGGGTATGGTTGGTTATTGCATCTTTGTGTCTGGTCTTGATATTCCTGTAAATCTCCAACAAGACAAATGTTATTCTCTGTCCTGCAACTTTTTATCTCTATATGAATGGGAAAATATATTCTTAAAGTGCAGAGCCTTGAGAATGGGCTCTCTTGTATATTTCAGGCTGTAGGCAACATTCTTGACTCCAAATAAAAGCAATAGAATTCAGAGGTCAAAGTAAAAGAAATAGATCTAATATGGAGTCTGATTTACTCTTCCCTATTACAAAGTGGCTCAGTGGTTCTGAATACATAAATCTGAAATGCACTTTTCTCTCATCAATAAAATCAGACCTAATGTTTTCATAAACTCCTGCTTTTACTTACTATCTTTTTGGAAACATAGACAAAATGTATTTAGATGTAAGCACATACTGCGTTTGTTTGTGTAGCCAGGAAGATCAAGACATCCTATCAAAGATTAACATGTAGCTCAATTTTAGTATGAAGACTTGCATAACTAATTAGTGAAATGAGCTCATAGGGATGAAAATGCGATGGGAGAAGAAGCAAGGATTATGAATACTGTTTAAATCTCTATTTTCAACATAAAAAGAGCTCATTGTTCAGTTGCTTTTGATAAACCCAGTGGGAAAATCAGTGATCTTTGTTCCTGATGAACACGGAAAACCGTCATGTAAAATAGGAGCAAGTAGCTAGCTAAATGGGAGTTTCTGTGGAAGTCTACTGAAAGAAAATTGTCGGGAAGGTGGGGTAGCCCAGAAGAAAGGGGTCTGTATGGTTTCATTTCAGCCCTGGATAAACACCATTTCTGCTTTTACCTGTCTTTACCTAATAGAAATTGAAAGAGCCAAGTTCAGACGGAGAGAGCAAGAAAAAAAGCATTTTATGTGGAACAAAGACAAAAGTGCTTCAATTTCACAAAAATGGCACTGTGTACACTGTGCTGTTCTTATACTGAACTGCTACTGCCAAGGACCTTGGGGACCCTGCGGTCTTAGGAAAAAACTGGTGTGGACTTGACCTTTCAAGGTAGCAGCCAGTAGCATGACTTAGAAAGGAAAAGAGCTGTTGTGATGAATTATTATGACTCCAGCACTGTCACTTTCATCAGTTCAGAAAGGTTTTAGAATCTATGTTGGGATTTAGCAGTAAATCTGGTTAACAAGGGAGGCCCTAGGGAAAACAACGTGTAGAAGAGAGAAGATGCTTTCTCACCTGGGATTTCTCAAATCATTTCTTCTCTCCCTTTCAGCATTTTGTGCTAAAATTTCTTCTTTTTCCTCACAAACTCAGGTCAGGGCGAAGGAATCCAAACCAGAATGTTAATGATAATGCATCTCCCATCTCTGGGGAAAACCAAATCCTAGAAGGACCACTCAACTTGAAGGAAGGTAGCCAGCTCACAGCATAGGGTCATAAGGGAGGGGATGAGTTTGGCAGATGGAGAGATTTTTAAGGTCCTTCAAATCATTTGACTGCTGGACCTGACACTCCCCAAAGCCATCCAGTGTAAGACAACTCAGCATCAGCTGAAGCCCATTTAATGATCCATGAGTAAGAGAAACAAAAGATGGCGCACTACTCCCTCTGGCTTTGCTTTCATATATTTGTCCTCAGCTTCTCATTTCAAACATAATTCACTTCTCCTTCTGGATAGCCCCCAACATTCACCTGTCAAAGAGCATGCGCCATTTCTCACAATCAACCCCTTAGGTAGATTCTTGACAAATCACTGAAATCCAGTCTGCATTGCATTGGAAACAAGATAGGAAAAAAAAAGTACAATTACCATTGTTCTTCCAGAAAAGCCAACTATAGATGTATTTTCATATACTATTTTAATGCATCAGACACACTTAACATAGCAAGACCTGAATTGGGATGGTATTTATAACTCATCTTTTTCTCTCAAAAATTATTATTTTATTACCAGTAAATATTTCAGACATAAATATGGTCTATAATATGACAAGTAATTATTTACCCTTTCCATAGATAAAGACAGAAATTTTAACTCCCTTTTCTCCTTATTCGAGTTCTAATTTAGAGTTGTCCAGTGAATCAATAATCTAGTCACCCTTGCATTGAATATCTTATTTGTAGTATCTCCAAGACGCTCACATTTCTCTCTCCATCCATGCATAGACGAACATTGGCATCAAGTTTTAAAAAATCAATCCCTTATTTCTTGGGGTCACTTCACCCTTGGTGGAATTTCTGCTCTTGAGCCTGGAATTCTGGCACCCATTACTAAACATAACATAGAGTGGAAGTTCAATAAATATTTATCAAATGAATGATTTAACAACTCTACCTAGATGTTGATAATGTTCACATGAAAACTTCCTGCTGTGATGATTATTAGTACTGTTCTTTCAACAGGATCCTGAAAAAGCATTTTTGGCTGGGGTATGCCGTCATTGAACTTTGGCATTTCTCTCTTCTTATGTTGGGTTTATGCTCCCTCTCTGTTTCAATAATTCCCTGGCTTTCTGGTCAGATGGCATAGCCATAAAACTTTGGAGGCATATCTTCAACAAATTTACTTGACAGAAGCAAGATAACTGTTCTCTAGTTTCCCCATGAAGCAGACCATAAGCTTTAAGAGGACAGGCATCGTATATAGTCTGGTGCCTGAAACATAGTAGATGCTCAATAAATTTTGTTGCAAATTGATTGGCTAAAGACTTTCTTCCTCCCTTTCTTAATGTCAGGGCAATCTACAGAGTTTTAACCTATACATTCTGGGGAAATTTTGTTTGTTTTTGCCACACCCAGGGCATATGGATGTTTTCAGGCAAGGGACTGAATCTGAGCTACAGCTGGAACCTCTGCCTATACAAACACTGGATCCTTTAACCCATTGAGTGGAGCCTGAGATCGAACCCACACCTCTGCAGGAATCTGAGCTATTGCAGTCAAATTCCTAACCACTGTGCCACTGTGGAAATTGCGGAAAATGGAGAAGAACTAACAGTTTAGCACCTGCTGTGTCAGTCACCAGGCTGGATGCTATACATAGATTATTACCTCATGCAATTTTTACAGCAATGTTGTGAAGTAGGTATTATTCCAGGTATACAGGTAAAGAAACTGAGTTCCAAAAAGTTCTTTCATTGAGTTCCCTTCATGACTCAGCAGCTAACAAACCTGACCAGGATCCATAAGGATGCGGGTTCGATCCCTGGCCTCACTCAGTGGGTTAAGGATCCAGCGTTGCCGTGAGCTGCAGTGTAGGATGCAGACGTGGCTCTGATCCTGTGTTGCTATGCCTATGGCATAGGCCAGTAGCTGCAGGTCCAATTTGACCCCTAACTTGGGAACTGCCATATGCCATAGAGGCAGCCATAAAAAGCAAAAAAAAAAAAAAAAAAAAACAACTTTCATGAAATATGTGCCCATGAAATTCCTTCTCCTAGGAATATTCATTCCCTTCCTGTTGCTTGATTAAATCATACCTGACCTTCAAGAACCAAATTTAGAATGTTGAAAGAACATTCTCCTTGGGTCTCTTGTGTTTTTGTCCATCTTCTGAGAAAAAACATCATTGGCTTTTGTTCTGGGCCATTTTTTCAAGATTGCTTGTATATCAAACAGCCCTGGAACACAAAGTTGGGATCTCCCTCTGGGAGAGAACAGATTTATTTTCTGACCAGTATAATATGGATAATGTCTCCCTCCAGGACAAAGACTGGACAGGTTTGCTAGCAGCCTCTTTAGAAGATGAGCTTTCTTTCTTTCTTTCTTTCTTTTTTTTTTTGTCTTTTATCTTTTTTTTTAGGGCCCCATCCATGGCATATGGAGGTTCCCAGGCTAGGGGTCTAATTGGAGCTGTTGCTGTCTGCCTACGCCAGAGCCACAGCAATGCCAGATCCAAGCCACATCTGCGACCTACACCACAGCTCACAGAAACACCAGATCCTCAACCCATGGAGCAAGGCCAGGGATCGAACCTGCAACTTCATGGTTCCTGGTCGGATTCATTTCCACTGCGCCAAGATGGGAACTCCTAGAAGATGAGCTTTCTTTAGCTCAGTGTTCCCCAACTATGATGCAAACCCACAGAGTGGGCAGTGTCCCCCTTTATCACCCATGTGGCCTTGGAGTGTAACTGAGCAGGACCCTATGGGGACTTCCCCCGGCAGGCCCTTCCCCCATCTCCTCTGATTTAACTCTTCTCTGAAGTATAGCATGTATCTTGGAGGTTTATAGGAATGTCATGACCTGACCTCTATGGGCAGCGACAAGAACAAAGGATTTCTGCACCAAGAAGTTTGCAACAACCAACCATGCCCCTCCCTCACTTTGCCTTTAAAAATGCCTTTTAATTTTGGTTCAGGAGTTTCGGGTATACTGGGGGCCTGAGCCACCATCTCCTCGCATGACCCTGCAACAAACCTTTCTCTGCTCCAGACTCCGATGGTTCGGTTTGTTTGGCCTCACTGCGTGTTGGGTACACGGACTTGCACTAACAGGAGGACAAAGGGAACCAACGTGGATGCAAATCTCCTGCTACCTGCTGTGCTAAGAGCAACAGAGGGCATTGCCTCTGGCTCAGGAGCTTTGTGGTCTCTGCCAGCACCTATGAAAATGTGGCAGACTAAGGTTTCAGCTGGCACATAGGGTAAAATCTCAGACTTTCCAGAATTCTTGACAAAGACCTTCTTTCTTTGGGAAGTCCTATCTAACTACTGCAGCTTACAGGGATCCTCTAAAACGCATTTGGCAGGAAACCAACCTGCTGAGTAATGTGTTTGTGAATATTTTTATTACCTCACCCTTGATTATGCTCTCCTAGAGGACAGAGCTGGTGCTTGGACTTCTTGATGAGTGGTTAGCATTTCTCCTGCACAGAGACATAGGCTCTCATTTCATAAATTGTAATTCATTCAAGTGTATTTAATGTCTATTACGTGTAGAACATGATGGTCAGAATACTTAGGTAATTATTTCCCCAGTTGATGCATAAACGCCTTGAAGATGGACATAATATCTAATGCTTCTTTTTTTTATCTATTATAATTCTTTGTGTCTCTCATTCTTGTCGACAAATATTTATTGACCATCTGCTTTGTGCAGGTGGTATGTTAGTTGCTGAATATAGAAATGAATGAGACTCCCTCCCTTGGAGGATCTCATGGAAACAGATACATGTAGTACAGGAGGAAGCCAGGTGACAGAAGAAAGTACAGCTCCTCATGGGAACGTGGGGAAGGGCTATCCAGCTGGGCATTGGTAGATGGCTTTTCAGCTTTCCAGTATTCTCAGCAGTAGATAGTGCTTGGTAGATACCAAAAAAAATTATTGGTGGAGGGGCTGATAATTCAAACTGGAAAGCTTTGTCAAGTCCCTGCTATGCAAAACTTTCATTCAAAAAGATACATGCAGCCCTATGTTCATTGCAGCACTATTCACAATAGCCAAGACACGGAAACAACCTAAATGTCCATCAACAGATGAATGGATTAAGATGTGGTACATATATACAATGGAATACTACTCAGCCATAAAAATGCAATAATACC
This sequence comes from Sus scrofa, assembly GCF_054392235.1. Classification (NCBI taxonomy): domain Eukaryota; kingdom Metazoa; phylum Chordata; class Mammalia; order Artiodactyla; family Suidae; genus Sus; species Sus scrofa. The sequence goes on along the minus strand of NC_139393.1, from coordinate 51,991,382 downwards.
ATCTGCAGCAACAACATGAACGCAACTAGAGATTCTCATAGTAAGAAGTGAAGTAAGTCAGAAAGAGGAAGACAAATACCTATGATATCACCTATTTGTGGAATCTAAAATACAGCACAGATGAACCTGTCTACAGAATAGAAACAGACTCACAGACATGGAGAACAGACTTGTGGTTGCCAAGAGGAAGAGAGTGGAATGGACTGGGAATTTGAGGTTAGTAGATGCAAGTTATTACATTTAGAATGGATAAGCAATGGAGTCCTACTGCACAGCACAGGAAACTATATCTAATCACTTGTGATAGAACATGATAGAAGATAATATAAGAATAAAGAATGTATGCGCATGTGTAATCGGGTCATTTTGCTGTGCAGCAGAAATTGGCAGAACACTGTAAATCAACTATAATACCAAATTTAAAAAATAGCCTGTCTACCTGGCTGGCCTACACTAAACATCATTGTCAGCAATCTCCAGTTTCTTTTTAAAAACATAAAGAAACAAATGTGTTCAAGTAAATGAATATACATCAATACCTGGAATAGCCCCAAGAGCTAGAAAGATGCAAGAGCAGGTTTTATTCCCTCAAAATGATCACAATCAAGTGAAATAGACACAGAAATTCTGTCTAAACTGGGCACAATGGCATAAGCATTGAATAGACACTGAAGTTACTATTAAACTGGGGGAGTTCAGTCTGCTGAGGACCAAGGGACTTTCTTGCAGAGGATGCGATCTGAGCTGATGTTTCAAGGATGAAAAGGATTTCCCAGGCAGAAAACAGAAAGCAAGGCAGCCCAGGAAAAACCTTGAGTATACACACATTCTTTAAAATAAACAACAACAAAAAGTATACAAATAATAAATGCTAGGAGAGTGGAGAAAAGGGAACCCTTCTACACTGCTGGTGGAAATGTAAATTGGTGCAACCACTTTGGAGAACAGTATGGAGGTTCCTTAAAAAACTGAAAATAGAGTTAGCATATAATCCAGCAATCCCACTCCTGGGCATATGTCCAGAGAAAACCCTAATTTGAAAAGACACATACACCTCAGTGTTCACAGCAGCACTATTTATAATAGCCAAGATATGAAAGTAACCAAAGTCATCAGTATCAACAGATGACTGAATAAAGATGTGGTATACATATATATTGAATGGAATATTACTCAGCCATAAAAATGAAATGATGCCATTTGCAGGAACATGGATGGACCTAGAAATTATTATACTCAGTGAAGTAAGTCAGACAGAGAAAGATAAATAGCATATGATATCACTTATATGTGGAATCTAAAAAAATGACACAAGTGACTACGAAACAGAACAGACTCAGACACAGAAAACAAACAAATGGTTACCAAAGGGGAAAGGGGGGGGATTAATCGGGAATTTGGGATTAATAGATACACACTACTATATATAAAATAAATAAGCAACAAGGACCTACTGTACAGCACAGGGAACTCTATCTTGTAGTAACCTATAATGGAAAAGAATATGAAAAAGAATATATATATATAACTGGATCACTTTTCTGTAATCTGGAACATTATAAACCAACTATATTTCAATTTTATAAAAGACGTAGTATATAGATAGATGGGTAGATGAGATGATTGATATAGACAATGGGAGTTCCCATCGTGGCGCAGCAGAAATGAATCTGACTAGGAACCATAAGGTTGTGGGTTTGCTCAGTGGGTTAAGGATCTGGCATTGCTGTGAGCTGTGTTGTAGATGACAAATGTGGCTCAGATCTTGCATTGCTGTGGCTGTGGTGTAGGCTGGCAGCTGCAGCTCTTATTGGACTCCTAGTCTGGGAATCTCCATATGCTGCAAATGTGGCCCTAAAAAAGCAATAAGCCAAAAAGCCAAAAAGCCAAAAAAAAAAAAAAAAAAGATATAGACAATGGAATACTACTCAGCCATTAAAAAAAGAAATTTTGCCATTTACAGCAACTTGAATGGATTTGGAGGACATTAGGCTAAATGAAATAAGTCAGAAAAAGATACTGTATGATACCACTTATGTGTGGAATCTAAAAATTACAACAAATGAGTGAATATAACAAAAAAGAAAGAGACTCACAGATGTAGAGAAAAAACTAGTGGAAGAGGAAGGAGGAGAGGCAATATAAGGATAGAGGAGTAAGAGGGACAAATTACTATGTATAAAATAACCTACAAGGATATATTGTACGATATGGGAACTATAGCTAATATATATATTTTTCATTTAGGGCCATACCTGTGGCTCATGGAAGTTCCCAGGCTATGGTGGAATTGGAGCTGCAGCTGCTGGCCTACACCACAGCCAGAACAATGCCAGATCCGAGCTGCCTTTGTAACCTACACTGCAGTTTGTGGCAATGGTGGATCCTTAACCTACTGAACGAGGCCAGGGATTGAACTCACATACTCAGGTTCTTAACCCACTGAGCTACAATGGTTACTCTTACAGCAAACATTTTATAATAACTGTAAATGGACTGTGACCCTTAAACATTGTGAATCACGGAGTTCGCTTCGTGGCTCAGTGGTTAATGAACCCAACTAGTATCCATGAGGACTCAAGTTCCATCCCTGGCCTCACTCAGTGGGTTGAGGATCCAGCTTTCCTGTGAGCTTTAGTGTAGGTTGCAGACTCATCTAGGATCCCAAGTTGCTGTGGCTGTAGTGTAGGCTGGCAGCTGCAGCTCTGATTCAACCCCTTGCCTGGGAACTTCCATATGCTGTGGGTGCAGCCCTAAAAAGACAAAATAAATAAATAAATAAATAAATAAAATAAAAAAAATGAAAATTGTGAATCACTACATTGTACACATGTAACATATAATATTGTACATTAACCACACTTCAATAAAAAGGGTTTGCTCAGTGGGTTAAGGATCTGGCGTTGCTGTGAGCTGTGGCTTAGTTAGTTAAAAAATAATTAACTAATAAGGGAGAGTTCAGCGACTGATTGGTAGGACGGCAACTGGATGGAGGGGTGCACACAGGACTATAAAGAGAACTGAACATCCGAGAAGAAGTTTTGTTCAGTGCCTTTTACAGATACTTGTTAAGCACCTGCTGGGGCAAATACAATATGCCCCCAAAGAGGCAAAGATATAGTCCCAACTCACCATCGGATGAGGAGAGCGATATTCGAAAATATTAAATGCCAGCGAAGCACTAAGCAGGAAGGGTCTTGAATGCCACCCTAAGGTGATTAGTCAGAGGAGGCAGTGGTGATGTCATCTAACCTGTGAGGAGGAGAAGTCTTGGCAGCCGTGTGAAGGATGGACCAGAGAGATGAGAGATGGAGTCAGGGAGAGCAGTGCAAAAGCTTCTGACCCTCCAGAAAGAAATGGGAAGGCTCTCAATCAGATGAAAAGAGGAACAGAGATATGAGGGAGGCTGTGATGCTAGAAGCCACAGACCTTGACGACTGATTCAGTGAGAGAGGTGGTTGTGAAGATGAATCCAAGCCTTCTCTTCTGGGGACAGAGGGGATGATGGCAGTAACACGGAATAGTGAATATTCGTCTAATGAAGTTTCTTGTTTTTGTGGCCATGCCTGTGGCATGCAAAAGTTTCTGGGCCAGGGGATCCATCCCTTGCCACCACAGTGACCAGAGCCACAGCAATGGAAACACCAGGTCCTCAACATGCTGGGCCACTAGGGAACTCTCAGATAAAATATCTTTGAGAAGATTTCAAAGGATTTTGTACTAATTAACCAATCTCTATCATATCTTTCTCTTTTTCTTTTTGTTGTCTTTTTAGAGCTGTACCCTTGGCATATGGAAGTTCCCAGACTAGGAGTCAAAGAGGAGTTGCAGCTGCAGGCCTACACCACAGCCATAGCAATGTCAGATCCCAGCCACATCTGTGAACTACACCACGGCTCACTGCAGTGCGGGATCCTTAACCCACTGAGGGAGTCCAGGGATGGAACCCACATTCTCATGGATAATAGTTGGGCTTGTTACCGCTGAGCCACAATAAGCAACTCCTTTTTTCTTGCTTAACCTTTTTTTCTTTTTTCTTTTTAGGTCTGCAGCCGAGGCATAGGGAGGTTTCCAGGCTAGGGGTTGAATCAGAGCTGCAGCTGGCAGCTTATGCAATACCAGATCCAAGCTGCATGTGGGACCTACACCATAGCCCAGGGCAACTCAGGATCCTTAACCCACTGAGCAAGGCCGGGGACAGAACCTGCCCCCTCATGGCTACTAGTTGGGTTTGTTATTGCTGAGCCACAGCAGGAACTCCTCATTTAACTTTTTATTTGGCTATTTATTTGGACATAGTATCATATATATGTGTGTGTGTGTATGTATATACACTTTTTTTTTTAATTAAAAAAAATTTTTTTAGGGCCACACCTGCAAGCACATGGAAGTTCCCGGGCCAGGGATCCAATTCAAGCAGCAGCTTCCAGCCTGTGCCACAGCAACACAGGATCTGAGCCACATCTGTGAGCTACATGACAGCTCAGGGCCACGCTGGATCCTTAACCCATTAAGCAAGGCCACAGCTCAAACCTGGATCCTCATGGATATTTTTGGGTTCGTAACCTGCTGAACCACCACGGGAACTCCCAGTATCATATATTTTTAAAGCAGGAACAGTAAACACTTAGGACTTCTCAGGATATTCTTTGAATGATTTTCAACCTTTAGGACCATTACCAGATCATGAAATCAACTTACAATGTTATACAATAAAATAGCAAAAAATGAAGTGGAATAAAGCAGAACAGAATGTGAACTATCACAGTGATCACTCATAAAAAGGTTATTCCTTGTGGAACTTTGTCTTCTGTTTTATATACACACACTGGATCACAATCAAAATATGCCTTAGTGTGACTTGCGGTGTAAAAAGTTTGAAGGCCATTGATCTAGACAGTGCTCAACAAACATCTCTCTAGTGTAAACCCTCTCCGCCAGTTTACAGGATTAGAACATTGAGACAGTAACAAGAAGGGATGGGTGTAAGAGGCATCTTTCATCACTTTGACAATGAGTGACGATTCAATTACTTAAAACAGTGGGTGCTAGGACCTTGTTTGGAGTCCATGATGTCTGTGATTTTTATAGAAAGCCTGAAGCACCCTCTACATTTTTCAATTTGTAGTCCCTTTGGCAACGTGGGGAATACTCAGAATTACCCACATTTGATCCACCTGCAGGTCAAATCAGAAACAGGGAGAGAAGACATGATTTTGTTTTCTTTTCTTGAGATTTTAAATAAGCCCTTGCGAAATAATTTGAGACAATAGAATTTAAAATGTAAATGTGTGAATCCTCACAGGTTTCATTTTTCCACTAGATGGCAGAAAAAGCACTTGTAATGGAAATGATGTTGTCGTCTATTTAATCACTTCCACTTTTTTTTTAATAAAGGGAGGTATATTTCATTTTGGTGCGAACAGCAGAATATGATTATAAGACAACTGATTATTTTATAACTAATTTAACCACATTAAGCTTAAAATTAAAAAGTTTAGTGTGTTTATGCATGTACATATATGTCCACCCCTCTCAATTGAGACCTTACATGACTGAATTTCACTGGCTTTTGAATACTGCCATGCTCTCATTTAATACAAATTATTAAATAAAAGATAGTAGTTAAATACACTTTTTAATCTGTACAGAAAGTTTAAAAATGTTACACATGAATAAAATTAGGTGTACAATTGAACTATAGTTAATAATGATATATTGGTGATAATGATAATAATACAATTAAAAAGATTGATGATACATTCATGGCTATAAGGTCAAAGTACTTTAACTTTTTTTTTTTTTTAAAATCTGGAGTTCTCTGGTAGCCTCGTGGGTTAAGGATCCAGTGTTGTAACTTCTGTGGCTTGGGTCACTGCTGTGGTTCTCTTTTAATCCCTGGCCTGGGAACTTTCTCACGCCACAGAGCCAAAAAATTTTTATTTTATTGAAGATAATGTTGTGTTAATTTCTGCTGTACAGCAAAGTGACTTATATATATATATATGTATATATACTTTTTCATATTCTTTTCCATTATGGTTTATTGTATGATATTAAATATAGTTCCCTGTGTTATACGATATGATCTTGTTGTTTATCCATTCTATGTGTAATAGTTTGCATCTGCTAATCTCGATCAATCTCTCCCTCCCCTTCCCCTCCGCCACCCCCGGCAACCACAAGTCTGTTCTCTATATCTGTGAGTCTGTTTCTGTTTCATAGATAAATTCATTTGCGTTAGATTTTAGATTTCACAGTTAAGGTATATCATATGGTATTTGTCTTTTTCTTTCTGACTTATTTCACTTAGTATGACAATCTCTTGGTCCGTGGTGCTACAAATGGCATTACCTCATTCTTTACGTCTGAGTAGTATTCCATTGTGTATATGTACCACATCTTTATCCATTCATCTCTTAATGGAAGTTAGATTGTTTCCATGTCTTGGCTATTGTAACTAGTGCTGCTGTGAGCACAGGGGAGCATATATCCTTTTGAATTATAGTTTTGTTTGGATATATGCCCAGGAGTGAGATGGCTGCATCATATGTCAATTTTACTTTTAGTCCAAAGTACTTTTTTTTTTTTTTTTTGCTTTGTTTTCGGGTTGTACCTGCGGGATATGGAGGTTCCTAGGCTAGGGGTGCAATCAGAGCTACAGCTGCCAGCCCACACCACAGCCACAGCAACATCAGATCCGAGCCACATCTGCCACCTACACCACAGATCATGGCAACACCGGATCCTTAACCCACTGAACGAGGCCAGGGATAGAACCCACAACCTCATAGTTCCTAGTTGGATTCATTTTCACTGTGCCATGACGAGAACTCCTCAAAATACTTTTTTTTTTTTTGAAACTGCAATGAATTTTATTACAGAAAACAAAGACAGCATTTTGCAAATTTATCACTCAAAGGGGTATCTCTATGTGAGGAAATCAGCGTGCAACACTTTGAGAGATGAAATGTTACAGCTTGTACACCAAAATCAAAGCATGAAATTAAATTAGGAAATGAAATGATTACCAAAAGGAATGCTGGTCAGGGGATCAAAGGTGAAGGGTCACACATACTGAAAAAAAAAATCCAAAAGGACGGCCGCATCGTGATCGCTCATTGGTGTTCCAACAGTGCCTCTTTTTGGGTAGACTCGAACATTTCAGCAGACATTCAAGCAGCTTTTTCAGTACATAGATATTTACATGACTACTATTGCCGTTTCCATGATCATCTTCTAAGGGGGGCACAGTGTTGAGAACACAGTAGGTGCTGGCTTCACAGAATGCACTTTGGGAAATAATGGTTCAGCATCGCCCTCTGCCAACCACATCCTCTTTCACCCCTCAAGTCCTCCCCCAACCTCTCCCCTCCCCCAACTCCTCCCCTCTTCTCCTCCCGCCCCCACCACTCCGCTGTCCCAGCCACCCCACCACTCTCAAATACTTTTTTTTTTTAATAAAGAAAGAGAATAAAAACTATGTGAGCTTGATAAATATAGCACTAAAGTCCAACATGGTATATATCCTTTTCTTTCTGTGCCAACAATGTTAATGCGGCTTTTATTTTTAATCCTGCTTTCATGTGTCATGTTACAATTTATCAACAATAATTCTTTTTTTTTTTTTTTTTTTTTTTTTTTTTTTTGTCTTTTTGCCCTCTCTAGGGCCAATCCCGCGGCATATGGAGGTTCCCAGGCTAGGGGTTGAATTGGAGCTGTAGCCGCAGGCCTATGCCACAGCCACAGCAACGCGGGATCCGAGCCGTGTCTGCAACCTACACCACGGCTCACAGCAGTGCCGGATCCTTAACCCACTGAGCAAGGCCAGGGATCGAACCTGAGTCCTCATGGATACTAGTCGGATTCGTTAACCACTGCATCATAACGGGAACCCCTCAGCAATAATTCTTCAGGGGCATTTTTTTTTTTTTTTTTTTTGCCTTTTACTTTAGAGCTGCACCCTTTGCATATGGAGGTTCCCAGGCTAGGGGTCTAATCGGAGCTGCAGCCTCTGGCCTACACCACAGCCACAGCAACATCAGATCTGAGCCGAGTCTTTGACCTATACCACAGCTCACTGCAATGATGGATCCTTAACCCACTGAGCAAAGCCAGGGATCGAACCTGAAACCTCATGGTTCTCAGTGGGATTCATTTCTGCTGTGCTGTGAGGGGAACTCCTTTAGGGACATTTGTAATTAGAATGCTTTGCAAAAGCACTTAAGAGTTTTACAAACAGTTGCACTGTTCCTCTGGTTCACTTGCCATCAAAGAGAAAATTTTTTTATGGACCTATAATGAGCAAAATGGTTAAAAAATGAGTTACACCAAAAAGAATGTTTTGGGGAAAAAAGACATAATTTGATAATGCAATATCGAATTATAACACAAAAACTAGTTCAGGAGCTCCCTTGTGGCACAATGAGTTAAGGAGCTGGTGCTGTCACTACAGAGGCTTGGGTTACTGCTGTGGTGAGAGTTTGGTCCCTGGCCTAGAAACTTACGCATGTTGCATGTGTATCCCCCCCAAAATAACAACTAATTCAAAGAAAGTAAGCATTTTGGTTTTTGCTACTGTTTAACTTGCTGTTTTCAAAAAGTTGAAAATTGGACCATCAAGAAAAGAGGAGGAAAAAAAAGACAGGATGGAAAGGAGTAAAGTCCAATCATTTGCGCAGTTCACGAACATCTGTTGAGTCCTTGTTCTGGTCACACTGAGATGTGGATGGAAACATGGCTTCTTCTCTCAGAGAGATGGGGAGATGTCAGGTGAGCAAATGGGAAGAAATAAAAGAATTGATGAGATTACATAACAGTTACAAAACATTACATAACATTACGGTTACCTCAACCATCCCAGCCTTTACTCTCTGACTCTTTCCCACCCAAATAAAAACAAAAGGGAAATTCTGGAGCATGCTGGCAAATCCCACAATCTTCAGGAAGGGTCTTCTGGTGGCATGAGAGGGACAGAGGTGGGAACCACCTCTGCAGTGGCCGTCAGGTGACGTGCGACTGTGCAAAGTAAGTTACCCGAAGTTTTGAGTCTCTAGCTTAGAAAACCCTGCATTATGCTGTGTCTGGCAAAGATTTTGCTGTGAGCCAAGGTGGGGAGACAACATTTTGTGAATAAGAAACTCACATGGTGCAGGAAGTTAGTCTCTAGGACAATGTAATTTCAGAGTAAATTGTCTCCCTGATATATTGAGTAGACGACTATTTTTATGTCTGTTGCTTTGTAAATGCAACTCTGGGTTAACGAAAAAATGAAGGGAATTGGATTTGGGGTTCTTTCCTTCACTCTCTTCCCTCTTTCCCTTCCTCCCTCCCTCCTCTTTCTCTCTTTCTTCCTTCCTTTCTTCCTTCCTTCCTTCCTTCCTTCTTTCCTTCCTTCCTTCCTTCCTTCCTTCCTTCCTTCCTTCCTTCCTTCCTTCCTTCCTTCCTTCCTTTCTTTCTTTCTTTCTTTCTTTCTTTCTTTCTTTCTTTCTTTCTTTCTTTCTTTCTTTCTTTCTCTCTCTCTTTCTTTCTTTCTTTCTTTTCTTTCCTTCCTTCCTTCCTTCCTTCCTTTCTTTCTTCTTTTCTCTTTTTCTTTCTTTCCTTCACCATGCCCATGGCATACCAAAGTTCCTGTATGACTGAACCTGTGCCATAGAGGGGACCCGAGTCCCAGCAGTGACAATGCCAGGTCCTTAACTGCTAGGCCACCAGGAAACTCCTGGTATATTAAAAAAAAAATTTTGAATGTAATTTTATTTTTTTCATTTTAAAGGTTTTATTGAAGTATAGTTGATTTGCAATGTTGTGATATAATTTCGGCTGTACAACAAAGTGATTCAGTTTTACATGTTCACACATCCATTCTCTTTCAGATTCTTTTCTGTCAGAGATTATCACAGGATATTGGGTAGAGTTCTCTGTACTATACAGCAGGTCCCTGTCAGCCAGTCATTCCGTATAGCACAGTGTGCATATGCCAGTCCCAAATCCCTAGTCCATCCTCCCTCCTGGGGTATGTTTTTAATGAAGAAAACTTACATTAGATTTGCAGGAACATTCTCTCCGGGAATAGATTTTAACAGGTTCCACTGGTCCAAATCCAGGCATCTTGGGTCCTTCCATTGGCTACACGTGGGGCCCTGCCCAGTCCCTGGACACCTCTGTACCCCAGCTTCTTAAATTATATATCATCCAGGGATACACTCTCTGCACAAGAAGAATAGGAGATGTGACTTTTTTTTTTTTTTTGCTTTTTAGGGCCGCATCCACGGCATGTGGAACTTCCCAGGCTAGGGGTCAAAGTGGAACTACAGCTGCTGGCCTACAGCCATAGCAACACAGGATCCAACCCACACCTGTGACCAACCCCACAGCTCACGGCAATGCCGGGTCTTTAATCCACTGAGCGAGGCCAGGAATGGAACCTGCACCCTCATGGATAGTCGTCGGGTTCATTAGCGCTGAGCCACAGTGGGAACTCCAACCACTCACTGTTTAATTGAAACAGACTAAAAAGACCTCTAAGGTCTAAAGTCCCAATGCCAACCTCTTATGCCAACTACCTCAGCTCCCCTCATGCTCTCCAATGAAACAGAACTTGACTTTCTCTATCAACCCTTTCTGGTGTTTGGCCCTTTCCAACGGTGTCACTAAAATTGCCCTTAGAAACTTAGAGTGACTTTTTCAGAGCTGTATGAATGGCTCTTTCTTACCAACCCCACTCTAAGGAGACTCTGTCCCCAGAATGTTGAAGGGCTTTTGTTTTCCTGCAGAAACCCAGGCAGGTTGTGGAAAGGGAGCCCTCAGAGCACACAACTCTCCCCTAAGCCCATCTCTAACGGGCCGGGCCGGCGGTGACAGCTGTGACGAATACCATGGCAATTTCCCAGATAAGATTGTATCTGAGTAGGGGCTGCATTTCCTTCAGAGGTGCAGAGGCCATTATTATTCTTTGGAGAGGAATTCTGAGGAGGAAATAGCTGATTTAAATGCCGCCTGTCAGTTGCCAAAGAAATTGTTACAAAATACTGCTATAATGATGTGGAAAACTGCCCATTGCGTTGGATTCCACGTTTTCTCTGCTCCCTCCCATTCATCATCTGAGATTTCCCTTAGGCAACGGGGTGCATGAAGATGGCTACTCTAAAACTTCATAACTTGGAGTCTCCTCGATTGGGGGTTTTTGGCACATCACATGATGGTTGCTCAACCATTTCTCACGACCTCTCATGGTGTCTTCTCAAAAACTGTGTAAATCACCCAGAAATACCCATGCAGCTTGCCTATGTATTAAGCACTTGTCAAATGTCCATTATTTTTCCACACATGAGAAGGCAGCATAAGAGAATGGCTCTAAGCAGAAGTTCTGGAGTCAAACTCCTAGATTCTCATGCTGGCTCCACCGGGATCACCATTTGTGTGACTCTGCTGGGTGATAGTTGTATGACTAGGACAAGTTGCCTTAGTCTCCATATCTGTATAAGAGGCCCAATAGTGGTACCTACCTCACAGAGTGGAAACAAGGATTAAATGAATTCATATTTATGAGGTACTAAAAATAATAATAGCTCATAGTAAGGGTTCATTAATATGTTCATGACCTCTATAAAGAAGATAATATACTACCTTTTGCGAATTTATGGTCTAAGGTTTAGGAGACATGTACAAGAGTAGCAAAAAGCAAGATAAAGTTCATCTTAAAGTTACCCACAAAAACTTGGAACAAAAAAAAAAAAAAGCTTGAAGGAAAGCAAGAAAAAGTGAAGGTGGACTAGTGCGACAACATAGAAATTCAATAAAAATACTATAGTTTCCTGCTGTGGCACAACGGGATCAGTGGCGTCTCTTCAGTGGCCAGGACGCAGCTTTGACTCCCAATCCGGCACAGTGGGTTAAAGGATCCGGTGTTGTCACAGCTCAGATCTGATCCCTTGCCTGGGAACAGCATATGCTACCTGGTGCCCCCCCAAACCAACCAGCCAAACAAACAAATAAAAGACCCATCACCACCATCACCACCACTAAAACAAAACAAACAAAAAACCCATCACTACCACCACCACTAAAACAAAACAAAACAAAACAAAACAAAAGAGCAAACAAACTTAAAAATCCATCAGCAACAGAACAGATGAAAAAAATAGCTGCCACATCTTTAGTTGACAAAGGATGAATAGGTTGCATCTAGGGCAAGTGAGAGGACGATGTAGACATGGGAAGGCTTGGGAGAGGAATTCCAGAGCCTCAGAGGAGGATGCTGATTTCAAGCTAGTGTTTGGATTAAGTTTGATTGAAAAGAAAGAGACACCAAAGTTTTCTACAGTTGGAATTTTTCCTAAGGAAGATAAAACCTGGCAGCAGCACGTCAGGCTGTTTGGAGAGTAAAGACCAGTTAGGATGCTGACAAGGTCAGGTGGTGTTGTCTTCCCCTGGGAAGAGAGGATGATCATGAATGTTCTCTTGATCCAGTAAGTGCTTGATTTTGACTGAGGCTTTCTGAGGTTTCAGAGCCCGCGTGATTGAAAAAACGGTAGTAAAATTAAGGAAGACGGGAGCAGAAACAGGTTTTGAGGGAAGCTGATGGATTTGTTTCTAAAACTATGTTAAGTGTAAAGTGTCAGCTTTAAAATTAGAGAAAGGCAGGTTAGCATCTTGCTGGAAAAGCAGGTTTAGAGCTCTAATGAAGATGTACATCAAGAGATATAAAATTAAGACTCAACTAAATAGAAGTTGAGGCCAGGAACATAGATAAGATCACAGACTATATCCCTTGAGGAGGAGAGAAGGCTTGAGGATCACAGCAGAAAGGGCTTATTGAATACACAAATTCCGGAGTTTCCATCATGGCTCAGCAGTTAACGATTCTGGCTAGCATCCATGAGGATGCAGGTTCAATCCCTGGCCTCGCTCAGTGGGTTAAAGATCCATCATACCCGTGAGCTGTGGTGTAGGTCGCAGACGTGGCTCGGATCCTGTGCTGCTGTGGTTGTGGCGTAGGCTGGCAAGTGCAGCTCTGTTTCAACCCTTAGCCTGGGAACCTCCATATGTCATGGGTGCAGCCCTAAAAAAATAATAATAATAAAAAAAGAAAATACAAATTCCTAGACCTCATTCTTTCCTGCTTAATCAAAATTTGGGGATAATATTAAGGATGCTGTTTTTAAAAAGGGCTGCACCTGCAGCATATGGAGGTTTCCAGGCTAGGGGTCTAATTGGAGCTACAGCTCCTGGCCTACACCACAGCTCATGGCAACACTGGATCCTTAACCCAGTGAGCAAGGCAGGGATCGAACTCACAACCTCATGGTTCCTAGTAAGATTCATTTCCGCTGTGCCACGACAGGAACTCCAAGGACACTATATTTTTAACAAGTTGTCAACACTGGTCTTGCAAACATTAAAGTTTGAGACCTCATGCCTCAGGGGGTGAAGGATGATGAGAAAAAAATCAAGATGGTTAAAAGATAGCATGTAAATCTGAGTGGTATGTTTAAGAAAGGAGGAAATCATGAGGAATGGGTATCAAATATTCAACTGGATCATGGAAGAAATGGGAACAGGCTTTTAGTTTGCATGTTAGGAAATAATTAAAGACCTTCTTTCTCCACTAGGGTGAAGGAGTGAAGAGGCAGAGAGAAAGTGGAGATAATTGAAGACATCACTTTCTGAAATTGGACAATAGAAGAAAGAATAAGAGAAAATGTGGGGGAGTTTCTGTTGTGGCTCAGTGTGTTAAGAACCTGACTGGTATCCATGAGGATGCGAGTTACATTCCTGGCCTTGCTCAGTGGGTTAAGGATCCAGTGTTGCTGCAAGCTACAGCATAGATTACAGATGCAGCACAGATCTGGCTTTGCTGTGTCTGTGGTGCAGGCCAGCAGTTGCAGCTCTGATTTGACCCCTCTCTTGGGAGTTTCCATATGCCATAGGTGTGACTCTTAAAAAAAAAAAAAAAAAAAAAAAAAAAAAGAATATGTTGGCTCATGGCTGTGACAGAATTAGGAGTCTTATTTGTATTTAGGAATAAATGGGATTTAATTATACTTGAGAAAGAAGAGGACCAAATGGAAAGGAGAGAGAAGTTCTGGAAGAAAGAGAAGGGATTGTGGGTATAGCAAGGTTGAAACAGAGTAGGACCCATGGCCTTTCTCCCCCATGTTCTCTGCTTGCCTTCTACCAGTACAAAAATTTTAGTCAAAGAATAACTATAATCAGACAAGTGAGAAAATGCAGAATAAAGGGGAACAAACAAGACCAAATAATAATACTTAGTCATTAAATAAAGTCAAGGACCTTTAGTTCTTTCTCAAGGGCTATAGATAATATTCTGAGCCATATCCTTTGAACTGTCTTGTAGATACTGAAACCCCCACTAGGGGGGAGAAGTTAATTGCACAATGACCAGACTGTAGCCACATGGCCACAATTACGAGAAATAGCCTCAAAGAAATGGCAACAGACTGTCCGTGGAACTGAAGACTAACTGTACTTAAAACAATCAAGATGATGCTAGTCAGACCATGACCGATTTCAAGATGACTGTCAGAGCTGACTGTGCTGTTGCTGCATGTAACCTTCTCCTTCTGCTATATACCCATGACACTCCCCTTTAAAAGCTCTTACCCACTGATTGTCAGTGGGGGGAAGTGGCCTTTGGACATGAGTCCATCCTCTCCCCCAATTTGCCCACCTCCAAATAAAGCAACCTCCTTCTCACCAATCTTGCCTCTTGAGTATTGACTTTAGAGCAACAAGCACCTGAACTCCACTTTGGATAACAAGGACTCAGAAAAGAAGGAAGGGCTAGCCTTCAAAAAAAGAAAGAACACTTCTTTTCCCTTATTTTATAAGAAGGAAAACATATTGAGATGGAAGGCAGAGAACTTGAAAGAATTGAAGCTGATGTCCTGAATATCTAAGTAAACTTAGAAATGGGAATATGAGGGCGCTAGATGAGGTGAGTAAGTTACTAAAGGCTTTCTTATCAATGCAGAGAATTAGCACATTTTTCTGGGTCTATTCTCCGTAATCAACCCTGGAGAAACTATAGAAGCCAGAGAGGAAATATGGTTTCTAGGAACAAACACCAAATTGCCAACAAAGTTACCAAGTAATAGTGAGAAATCCCTAAGGAGAGGGGAGGTGGTCTTAACAGATGCATGGCTTTATAGGAGGGGTGCTGAGGGTGTTGATTGACTTTCTTCTGTTTTTCTCTTTCATGTTGCCTTGGTATAATCGTAACTTGTCCTTTCTCTATAGAAATCTGCAGCCGTGGCAACACCAGATCCGAGCCACGTCTCTGACCTATGCTGCAGCTTGTGGCAATGCTGGATCCTTAACCCACTGAGTGAGGCCAGGGATCAAACCCACATCCCCTGAGAGATAGTGCTGAGCCACAATGGGAATTCCTAAATCAGTGGACTCAGAGTAAGGCAGATTACCCACTATAACATAAATGAGTGTCATTAAATCAGTTGAACATCTTTAAAAAAAAAAAAAGACTGAGGTCCCCTGAAGATGAATGAATTCTACCTCCAGAATGCCCTTGGACTCCAGACTCTAACATTGACTCCTTCTGGCATTTTCAGCCTGTTAGCTTGCCCTGAGGATTTCAGATTTCCCAGCTGCCACAATCATGTGAGCCAGTTCCTTAAAATCAATTAATCTGTCTTTTATATATCTACCTACTTATCTATCATCTATCTGTATACTTAAAAATTATAAGACTATAGTGTGTCTGTTAAGTTATATGTAAGCTGAAAATGCAACTGAAGTTTAAAAATGAGTACAAAATAAATGTCATTAATAAAAAATGTATACACACACACACACACATGCACACACACATGCACATATAACTCCTATAGGTGTTGTTGCTCTGGAGAATCCTGGATAATACAGTGAGTTAGAAAAAGCACTTCAACCAGTGGGAGGGCATAATTTGGGGCATTATAATAAGTTCCAGGTTCAAGGGTAATATTAATAGATTTAGAATCCAAAAGTAAAATATAAGCTAGGCTCACTTACGCTTGTTCTCAAGTGGTTCTATCTTTTATCAAGTCAACTTGAAATATGGATTCGGTGAAAAGTATTGCTAGTAGAAGGGCCTCAATTCTGGCAAAAAACGACCTAAAATATCATAGGTATTGGCAGCGAAAGAGATCTAGGAGATTTTTCTAATTTATTTCTTTTAATGATCTTACTGGCTTTAAGTATTATAAAAACCAGTTGATATTCATGTAATAAATATCATATTTTTTCATACAATTGCTTTATAATGATTAGTTAATTAAAACTCTAAAAGCCCTGATATTAAGAAAAGAGAAACCATGGCTCACTGACTTCTGGAATTGAATTAGACAGTCACGGTAACATCACATTGTTTCAAGGAAGAAAGCAAGAAAAATGACATTTGAAATCATGGGAGGAGTAGGAACAGGTATAATATAATTGCTTGGCTTGGAATGTGGCCAGAAGACAAGTGCTAATAATTTTTGCCATAAAAAGTGCCAAGGATGCTCTTTAATGAAAACCACTATTGTGAATTTCTGGGTCTCCATCCCATCGGAAAGCAATATTGCTATCAAAAAGAATCTACTTATATTTGAACATTTGTGAAATACTGACTCATAAGTGGTTTTCTGGATCCTTGCATATTCAGTGGAAATATGAATAGGAGTATTAGTTAATCCTTTAAAATGAACAGTGAGGAAAATATATGTAAAACAGACACTGCAGGGCTTTTCCAGAGCGGTGGTCTTTCTTTGGACCAGCACTTATATTTGGTTCTATCTCTCTGTTCTATTCAGAGGTGAGAACTGGGGCTAGAGGGTAAAAGAGGGGATGTGGGTTTGGGGACGGAGTGTAAAGAGGAAGAAGGTTTGAGTCACATAAACTATCTCCTCCCCCTAAGTCTTTTTAAGACCCACAGCTTCCCTGTTCATTGTCTTAGCTTCCCTTCCCTTTGCCTTTTTAAATATTTTAGCCTATAATCCTCAGACTTTGGAGCCATGTATCTTGTGTTCAATTTTCTATTCTACCATTTCATAGACAGGCAGTGTTGAGTAAGATGTGAGTGCTCCTGGGTTGGTACCTGATAGACATGGATTCGAATCCCCCCTCTACAACTTACCATCTCCACAATGCTTCACAATAAATGTCTTAGCTTGAGCTGCTGCAAAAAAATTCTCACCATTCTGGAGGCTGGGAATGCCAAGGTCAGCTATCTCCTGGTAAAGGCCCTTTTCCTGGCTTGCAGACGGATGCCTCCTCACTGTATCTTCACATGGCAAAGGGAGAGAGATCATCTTCTCGTGTCTCCTCAAAAGGCCACTAATGTCATTCAGGAAGGGCTTCAGCCACATGACCTAATTACCTCCCGGAAGCCCCACCTCTAAATATCATCACAATGCGAACTAGATTTTGACATGAGAACCTGGAGTGGGGAACACAAACATTCAATCCCTAGCAACAAAATGCCCACAAAATTAGTGGCAAGAACATCCTGCTCACAGATCTGCCAGTCAGTGGCTTGGCTAGGCTCCCGGCTGCAGGCTACAGGTTTAACTCAGACTTCCACTATGTGTCTTGGCACTTCTGGGGTGAACAGCTTCCTAAAGCAGGGGTTCTGCCCTGCATGTTTCACTGTGCAGCCAGGCTGACAGGCAGCATCCATCTCGAGCAAGTTTTCCCGTGGCAGATGGCCAGAATGCAAGAGGCAAACCAAACCCATGAAGCACATGTAAGACCCCTGCTCGCATCTTGCCTGTTAACATTTCACAGATCCAGTAAGTCCAACATCATGACACGGCCAAAGCCGATATCAGAAATGCAGGGAAATCTACTCTTCTCAGAGTGGGAAAGGGAAAGATGATTTGCTGAACTATGCTCTACAGATCTTCTACCTGTATTGGAATAAATAATTTAATCTCAATCCCAGTGTTGTCATGTCTTATATAGAGATGATAATAATAGGGCTATTGGGAAAAAGATATGGTCTATAAGGAAAATTATGTAGTTTTTAGAATATAAAGAGTATTCAATAAATGTTAACTTTTATTATTAACTTCCTTTGAATGTGTACAGGAAAGCAAGAAAATAGAAAAAGCAAGATGATGAGGATTAGCGAAGAAATTAAGGTTTACCAACAAAGGTAGTAAAGTGAATTCAAATTCTAACTTCATAAAAGAAGGGCATGGGGAAGGAATGGTTTGTGTTTATCTAAAAGGTCAAGTCACAGTTATGGTCACCCATGTTATATTGTTAGTTGTTGAACATTTGCTTCTACATTTGCTGTGTAGGACATTTGCTGCGTGAGAACTGTATGTACATCATACTATCTAAGAAGCAAAATGTAGGAGTTCCTATTGTGGCGTAGTGGAAACGAACCCAACTAGGATCCATGACGATGCTGGTTTGATCCATGGCCTCACTCATTGGGCCATGGGATCCAGCGTTCCTGGGAGCTGTGACGTAGGTTGCAGATGCAGCTTGAATCTGGAGTTGCTGTGGCTGTGGTGCAGGCCGGCAGCTGCAGCTCTGATTCAGCCCTTAGCCTGGGAACTTTCATATGCCGCAAGTGTAGCCTTTAAAAGGCAACAACAACAATGATAATAATAAATAAAAAAATAGAAAGCAAAATGCAGCCAAAACCCAACATCTTGCTTATCAGGCAATTTGGCAAACATGATAAAACTATATACCTGAAGAAAAAGAAAAGCATGAACCATAATGAATATGTTCAAGTAAGCAGTCATTTCTAGAATGCATGTGTGGTTTGCAAAAATACTACATTTTCTTTTTTTTTTTCTTTTCTTTTCTTTTTTTTTACAACTGCATCTGTGGCTATGGAAGTTCCCAGGCTAGGAGTCAAATCAGCACTGCAGATGCTGGCCTAGGCCACAGCCACAGCAACATTGGATCTAAGCCACTTCTGCCACCTACACTGCAGCTTGTGGCAACCCCAGATCCTCAATCCACACTGAACCAGGCCAGGAATCAAACCCTCATCTTCAAGGAGACTACATTGGTCTTAACACACAGAGCCACAATGGGAACACTGAAATCCTACATTTTAAATATGTATATATTTACTATTTGAGGGAAGATCTGGCTATTTTAACATTGTGTTTCTTTATGAAGTCTTAAAGGAAAACCAGAGACTCTCAATTTAAAATTATAACCAAAGTCACTGGATTGCTCAGAGCCGATTGGGTTATTTCTAACAGATAGAGTTAGATCACACCACAGTTGAGATGGTTGATCACTGCACGGCTTCATCAAAGAGGAACAAAGTATATTGGATCAACTCCACGTTGGCTGGTGTGATTGCTGTATGCAGTGTGGTTTTAGTCTTGACATTTAACTTCCCAGTTCTCCAACAGCGCTTCCTTCCATCTGATAAATTGAGTTTAAAAGCTAAGAATTCCTTAGTTCTATTGAGCTAGAAAATTCTTTTTGAGTGGCATTTAACTCCTCAGCGCTGATTTTCATAATTGGAATATAGTGGTATTTGCTTATCTCTAATTCTGGGACCAACTCCTTCCATCATAATGCTGAACGATCTAAAGCTATTTTAGCAGCAATAACGAGAGTAACTTGCATATTTCCACCAGCAGGTGGCCCACCTAGCAGGGCTTACCCAGAGCACCCAGCTTTCTTTCTATAACTAGGCTCTCTCCTCCCTAGTCCCAATTTACACATCACCTAGTGTGTTAGCAGAGGACAGATCTGCTGTCTGTAGAAGTGAGTTTTAATTGAGTGTCCACTGTTGGGGCTTTCATTCTTTTATTTGGTCAGTATATTTTCATCTGCCTCGTTCTGAAATTGAATTCCTTAAAGACACAGAAGGCAGAAGTTACTGTAACTAGATGTCTGCTCTTTCCCAGGTAGGCTTTTTGCTCCGACACTTCTGATTTCTTTCTCTGGTCAACCTGCCTAGAGACAAAGAAACCACGATGGTCCCTTCAGCCTTCCTCTTTACCCTTCATCCCTCCTCTTTACAGCCTAGACCATGCCATAAAGTTTCTTTTTTTTGGATGCCCCACAGCATATGGAATTCCCAGGCCAGGGGTCATATCAGAGCGGCAGTTGCTACGTAAGCCTCAGCTGCTGCAATGTTGGATTCTTAACCCACCGTGCCTGGCCAGGGATCAAACCTGTGTCCCAGCACTCCAGGGATACTGCTGATCCTGTTGCTCCACAGTGGTAATTCTAGCAGCCAGTTTCTTGGCAGCTGTTTCTCTGGATCTCCTATTAGATCTACTTTGTAACAGAGGGGAAAAGGATCAGGGTGCACTCAGTTCCAACTCAATGCAAAACAAAGAGAACAAAAAAAGAATCATCTTTCCACTTCCCTGAAATGCCCACTTTTGTTCATTCTCTCAGATAAGCAGTATTTACTGAGTACCCCCTGGAAAAGTTGTGACGTGTGGCACTGCAGACAGGAAGACGAATAGGACACCTTCCCTCTTCTGGGAGCTCACAAAGAGATAAAGACTAACCAACAAGGCAGTCCCATTCAGTGTGCAATTGCCATAATGGAGGAAATACACACCTAGTTTGGAGAAATCTGGAAAGTTGTTTTTGGGAACGAGTGAATTCTAAATAAGACCTGAAGCCCAAGTTGGCCATGTACATAGAGGTTTGGTTTGAAAAATGAGTCCAGGCAGAGGAACCATCAAGTACAAAAGCCCAGATCCTTTTTTATTTTCATGATGCATTGTACGTTCTTCTGGTCTGTCAAGGCTCTTTCCTAAAAGCATTGGCAAGAAATAGAGGAGGCAACAGCATGACTCACCGGTGCTATGCCCAGAACACATCAGTTTGTGATGGAATGAGGCAGTGTCAAACCCAGAGGCTTGTGGAACTCGCTCTCCTTTTCCTTCCATTCACAACCCTGTTTTAAGACTCATTGCCAAGAGAGAACATGCCGCTCCCACCATTACTCATGCAGACCACCTTTTAACCAGAATGGAAAAATAATTCTGCATGGACCTTTTGGTACTTACTTTTGTCATCTTGAAACTCATAATGCTGGCAGAACACAGTTTAGTAATTTCCATCTAACATCATGAACTATGCTACTATACTGGCAACCGGGAATCTTTCCTTGCAATTGACGCCCTTGGAGCCTTGGGTCTCAAGACTTTGTCAAGCATCTGAAAGAAGAGATCTCCCACATCCTTTGTTGAAGCCACATTGCTCTCACAGCCCCCACCTCCATCTTCTCCCTAACTCCTTGGTGTTCCCTGATGGGTTTGGTGACACCCACAATCCCTACCACACTTTGTAACTTCCTCCCTGGAACTGAGAGGGGCTCAGAGAGGGAAGAGGTTGAAAGTGATGTACAAGCTCAATCACATCATTAACAAAAGCGATGTTTGTGCATCTCCCTTTTTCCTCCGCTGACTATATTGTGTATTTGAAGCAATGTATTCTGATTTGTACACAGACTTTTGGGAAACTGCTCTGTTTTGAAATTAAATCTGCTTATGTGAACCTTCCTTATAATTAGATGTAGAGATTAACTAATGGTATACTATACTAATAATCTGACAAATATTTAGGGACTGTTATGTGCAAGGATTTATTCTCAGGGTTTTGTGGGTGTTAATTTAATTTTTATGAATATCTTATGAGGATATAAACTATTATTTTAATCCCTCTCATGCATGAATGAAAAAAGTGACACAGACAAGTAGAATAATTTGCCCTAGGAAATTGTCCGAGCTTGGACTAGAACCTAGGATCAGAGTCAATGGTCTTAAGTACCACACTGAATCTCCTCTCCAGAAAAGCCGTTACACATGATTTTAAAGACTAGTATCTTGATAAAATATCATATTGATAAAACACCAAGTAAAAAGAGTAATCTCCAATAGTCACAGGAAGGATTCGCTATTAAGTGCTAAATTCCCAGAAAGATGAAAACTTCTGTTTATGTGTTATCATGGCCCTAATAATAATCCCTAATAATATTATAAATTTCTTGCTGTTGTTAAAATGATTAAAAAGTCTCTCCTGAATTGATTTATGCATATATATCACTCATTACTTTCTGGATGTTCATTCATCTCAATTTGCCCTGGAGTAATGGAAACTGCTTACTAAAAATATTATCGATCTAAAGATTTGGGAATTATACAAAATATTTGCATGAGATATATTTCAATTGATGTAGAATTTAAAAAATCCTGTATAAAATGTAAAAGACTAATTACCCATCACTTGCTTCCTCCCCCAATATACACAATGGTATATGAAATTGTGCTTGTTTCTTCATCTGTAAAGTGGAATTAATAATGATTACGTTATTACCTTGTGAAGGTTACATGGCAGTGGGAACTTGGAAATGGTTTATGAATCATAAAGCAGTATAAGACACTGGCTTCTCATAGTCTGAGGTTTGAAGCATGATCTTTGTTTTTGATATTTGAAAATAATCACCTCCCCAAACTCAACTGAAGTAAAAATACATTAATAATCTTCAACTCCTTACAGTATTTAAAACTTTTGCATTAGTCGATTCCTGATGGGTATAAACAACAGAGAAATATTAAATTACTCTAGGTTTTAGGCTTTTGTTGCAAAAATACGTGGAGAAGGAGGAAAACAGCCCCATGGATATTGAAATGTCATTCAGGACCTGGCCGTGGTCCTGATCATCCTGCAGCAGCCTAGGTGCTGGTGACTCCAGGACTAGTTTACCTAGTGGCCCTTCCCTGGGCAGTGAGTTCATTTTGCTTCTTCCTCTAGGGCTCATCCTTTGGTGAGGCAGCAACACCCTGCCTCATTTTTGCAACAACGAATTAATCAATCGGCTGGCTCTTCTCTCCATCTCATGGTTTCTTCTGCATTGTGGGTACTGTCTCAGACTTTTGCTTGCCGCCTTTTCTTTGTGTCTCTCTGAACTTCCCCACCGTAAAACACAAAGAGCAGGCTGAGCTGTGAGCTGTTGTGTAGCTGCTTTGGGAACCAATCTTTATTTTTTTATCTTTTGTCTTTTTAGGGCTGCACCTGTGGCATATGGAGGTTCCCAGGCTAGTGGTCCAATAGGAACTGTTGCTGCTGGCCTACGCCAGAGCCCACAGCAATGTCAGATCTGAGCTGCATCTGTGACCTACACCACAGCTCACAGCAATGCTGGATCCTTAACCAGCCGAGTGAGGACAGGGATCGAACCCTGACCTGGTTCCTAGTCAGATTCGTTTCTGCTGTGCCAAGATGGGAAATCCAGAAACCAATCTTTAAGGGTTACTGCTACATCTCTCTCTCTCTCTTTTAATTAATTAATTAATTAATTAATTAATTAATTTGCTTTTTTCAGGGCCTCACCTGCGGCATATGGAAGTTCCTAGGCTAGGGGTCAAATCAGAGCTATAGTTGCTTACCCACACCACAGCCACAGCAATATGGGATCCGAGCCGCATCTGAGACCTACACCACAGCTCATGGCAACTGTGGATCCTTAGCCCACTGAGCGAGGCCAGGGATCAAACCCGCATCCTCATGGATACTGGTTGGGTTTGCTTCCGCTGAGCCACAACAGGAACTCCACTACTACATCTCTTGAATGAGACATCAGTGTGGCACTAGTTTATTCAGGTTTTCACAAGCGTTATCTTATATCGCTAGTGAAATGTTTGGCTCCGAAGATGACAGTGGTTCTTGCATAGAAATTAACACAGCAGCAACACGCCCCTTCAGTGCTGGCCTGCTGACTGTTTTTGCCACACAAGTGGCAAGTTGTCAGGTGCAACTACAAGCTGAGCCAAGGATCCTGGGAATGGTTAAGGGAGTCTTTATAAACCGGTAGCTTCAGTTCTGATGAATGTTGATGAATCAGTTGAAATTGTGATGTCAAATAAAACATGGCATAGTGCCATTTACCAGGAAGTGGTTCTTCTTTTTAGTCATTTAAATTTAAAACCTTTTATTGCTTCTAGGAAATTGGTTCAAAACTTTGCAAAGAGAAACTAAAGAAAGAACAAGAGGAGTGGACAAACTGAAAATGGTTTGCTGATGTGAAACTTAATGAAATGAGAATTAAAAGGTAGAAATTAATTGTTTTTCTTACACCAAGTCTGGGTTTTTTTTAAAAAAACACTACACTTAAAAACAAAAACAAAAACACTATAGGAGTTCCTGTTGTGGCTCAGTGGTTAACGAATCTGACTGGGAACCAAGAGGTTGCGGGTTTGATCCCTGGCCTCGCTCAGTGAGTTAAGGGTCTGGCATTGCCATGAGCTGTGGTGTAGCTTGCAGATGTGGCTCGGATCTGGTGTTGCTGTAGCTCTGGCATAGGCTGGTGGCTACAGCTCTGATTGGATCCCTAGACTGGGAACCTCCATTTGCCGCGGGTACAGCCCTAGGAGAAAAAAAAAAAAGGCAAACAACAACAACAACAACAACAAAAAACCCCACTATAAACGTTGTATTTACTATATGGGAAAAGAATCTGAAAAAGAATGGATGTGTGTCTACATATAGCAGAACTACTTTGTTGTACAGTTGAAATTATCACAACATTGTAAATCAACCAAACTTCAAACTTTAAAAAATGAAAACAAAGTTGGATTTAGTTATCACAAAGCATTTCAAACAATATGGAAACATAAACATAAAACTCTATCTTGGAGTTCCCGTGTGGCTCCGAGGGTTAAGTATCCCTGGCTTTGCCACTGCAGCAGGTCTGGTTGTTTCTGTGACGCATGTTCTGTTCTGTCCCTGGCCTGGGAACTTCCACATGCTGTGGGCATGGCCTCCAAAGCCCCACTATCTTGGAGGTAGGTAGCCTCCAAGATTGCCCCCAAAGATGCCCTCTGGTATTCTTGCCAATGTGTAATCCCCTCCCCTTGAGTATGGGTTCTAGTCTAATGAATCATATGCAGCAGAAATGCGATGACTGGGTCACTTTTAGGTTATAAAGAAACTGTGGTTTCCATTTTAGGTACTTCTTAGCTCTTTCTTGAGGGTGCTCTTTCTTGCTTGGTAGCTGTGTCTCTCGGTATTTAGGCCCAAACATAAAGAAGTTATGGCTGTCTTTCCAGAAGTTGGAGAGAGAGTTCCTAGAAGATGAGGAAGAAGAACTGAGGCAGCTCTGGGGATGAGGGAGCTTCTGAAGACAACCAGCTGGGGTAAGTCCTTCTCCAGTTGAGGCTTGAGGTGATCAGACCAGTACATTGGTTGCGTCCTTGTGAGAACCTCTGTGCTAGAATCATCCAGATAAGATGCTCCCGGATTGCTAATCCTCAGAAACTGTGAGGTACTAAATGTTTGTTGTTTTCAGCTACTGTGTCTTGGGGTAATTTGTTTACAGTACAAGAAAAGTAATGCACTTTCCAATTTCAATCCCCAGAGGTAATTAATATTACAACCAGGTGCTTATCCTTCTACCTTTTTGTCTATTACATGTCATAATGAAATACATCTGTATCTCCACGTAAAATTTTTATTTTTTTACAAAATTAGAATTCCTTTTGAAAATTTCCTTTCTTATTTAAGCTTGCAGTATTATTAAGGGTAGAAAAGATCAAGAAAAGAAAAAGAGGAAAAAAGATTTACCTATTCATTCTTTCCAGGACCTCATATCTTCAAATTTAAAAAGAAGACTTACAAGATTCCATTGCAGGAATTCTCACCGCGGCTCAGTGGAAATGAATCTGACTGGTATCCATGAGGACACAGGTTTGATGCCTGACCTTGCTCAGTGAGTTAAGGATCTGGCGTTGCTGTGAGCTGTGGTGCAGGTCACAGATGTGTCTCGGATCCTGCATTTCTGTGGCTGTGGTGTAGGCTAGCGCTGCAGCTCTGATTCGACCCCTAGCCTGGGAACCTCCATATGCTGTGGGTGTAGCTGGAAAAAGACCAAAAAAGAAAAAAAAGATTCCATTGCAATGCCTAGTTCCTTATACGAATGGTCTCAATGCCAAGAACTGCTTATGTCAGAATGGTTTGAACAGCTCTGCTTGATATTAGAAAGATGTTTATGAAAATTTTCATAACAAAAAATTACAAAATAAAGGTTAAAAGTTTAAATTTGTAACTTAATACACACTTATATGTTAATTTATCTTTCAAGGCCCTTGTAAGTTAACAAGCACCACAGTCATGGTTATTTTTTTAATGATTTGGAATATAATTTTATATTTTAAATTATTATAATAGGTCATGGTTATTACTATGATTCTAATGAAATTTAGTCATATTTATTCACCAAAGTTCTGTGGAACAAATATTTTATCCTGTCTGCTGTCTCCAAACATAATTATAATGAAAATATTATGAACTGTGGCTGGGGTGATGAGGATGTATTTAGAAATACATTTTCTAGGGATGCACAGCTTTGGAAAATGAGTGTCGCTTATGTTGAATACAATTTGGTATTTCACAAATCAGGCCATTGCTTCAAATATTATCGTTTTTGGGTTCTTGTGTCTACTTCTTCCCCTTGTTCTTC
This sequence comes from Sus scrofa, assembly GCF_054392235.1. Classification (NCBI taxonomy): domain Eukaryota; kingdom Metazoa; phylum Chordata; class Mammalia; order Artiodactyla; family Suidae; genus Sus; species Sus scrofa. The sequence goes on along the minus strand of NC_139393.1, from coordinate 51,964,924 downwards.
TTTCTTCCTCATTGTTAGAAGTTGATACTTTCAACAACTAAAATAGCTGGTTTCATTAAATAATTACAAATTTCACCCTTTCACAAACCATTATGTGCTTATGGAAGAAAAAGAATTAAGCAAAGGCAAAACATAAGACACTAAGAAAAATCCATAATCCCACCCTCAAAAGTAACATTTTTTACATTTTTTTGATAAATACCTACAGCGATACATGTGTGTATATGTATGGACATACCCACAATCTTCGTTTTTATAAAAAGAATGCTCTGACTTTGAATCTTGCTTTTCCCTTAGTAGTTTATGACTGATATACTACTAAGTTTCTTCTGTGTCTGTGCAAACATCTCAATTTTAAAAATTGCTCATGTCTATGTTTATAATAATAATGAAATATGTATCATAGAAAGTAAATGTTGTTATGTTCTCTTGCGTTTTCACTCTAATCCTAGTCCCCAGAGTAAACTTGCTTATCTTTTGCCAAAATATTTAATCCAAATGCTTAATTAAGGTTTCAGGCTTAGCTTTCAGTTACAGAAAACATAGGAGAGATGGAGCAGTTGGATAAAAAGTTGAATGATCTGAAGGTGGGACAGTTGCAATGACAACTGACTCAGGTCTCCTCAACCAGTGTCATGGAAAAAAAAGGCTCTAGGTGGAAGGAAACTGAACCTACGTAATCATCATGCTTGTTTCCAGAGAAAATTGTAGTGACTAGATTGGTGTGTAATTTCCCAGGTCTTCTTAGGCATACGTAACTTTTTTCCACTTCATTATTTTAAAACCATAATTTTGATCATGCTCTACATACTGTCTGTAACCTGCTTCCCCCTTAATCCTCATTGAACAATAGACTTTGGAGATGTTTTATTTATCTGTTTCTGAGCTCTTTTAATGACTGCATATTGTTTTATTGTGTGTTTGCATTGTGATTTTTTTTTTTTTTTTTTTACCGACAGCTTCTCATTTTTCTGTATTTTATGTTAACTGCAATGGACATCTGACTGCATCTTTTGAAATATTTTTTCAGGAAGAGGATTGAAAATAGAACTGCTAGGTCAAAGAAGAGTCATATCTTTTTGGCTTTGTAACTATGTTTACTTCTTCTGATATGTGTTTATTCTTATTTCACTTATTTTGTCCTTCATGTAGATTGTAAACATTTCTCCCAGATTGGGAGCTCATCGTTTGTATTACAAATTTGTTGAGGAAGTTTTTTGCCAAACAAAGTTTTTATGTTTTTTTGGATTGTTTGTTTTTTTCTTTTTTTCTTTTTTTTTTTTTTTGTCTTTTTGTTATTTCTTTGGGCCGCTCCAGCAGCATATGGAGGTTCCCAGGCTAGGGGTCTAATCGGAGCTGTAGCTACTGGCCTACGCCAGAGCCACAGCAACGTGGGATCCGAGCCGAGCCGCGTCTGCGACCTACACCACAGGTCACGGCAACGCCCGATCATTAACCCACTGAGCAAGGGCAGGGACCGAACCCGCAACCTCAAGGTTCCTAGTCGGATTCGTTAACCACTGCGCCACGACGGGAACTCCTGGATTGTTTGTTTTTTCCTAAGGCCATACCTGCGGCATATGGAAGTTCCCAGGCTAGGGGTTAAATTGGAGCTGCAGCTGCTGGCCTACGCCACAGCCACCGCAATGCCAGATTCAAGTCAATTCTGCAACCTACATGGCAGCTTTCAGTACTACTGGATCTTTAACCCACTGAGCAAGGCCAGGAATTGAACCCACATCCTCATGGATACTAGTTGGGTTTGTGACCACTGAACCACAATGGGAACTCCGTTTTTATGTAGTAAAATCAACAATTCTCTCTTTTTGACTTCTGGGTCTTGTGTTAATAGTACTTCCTTATGATTTGAAAACTTAATCTATGATTATAGATCCTTCCTGAGTTTTAACATTGTATCTGTTTTTATCCTTCTTTTTCTTGAATAGGCTTGTTAAGGGATTGTCTATTTATTTATGTTTTCCAAATATCAGTTTATAAATGAAGTTTTCAATTCCAAAGTTCTGTTTCATTTATTAATTTCTAAGCTTAGGTTCATTAATTCCATTTTACATTTCTAAAGATATTTTTGCTTTTATTCTAACTTCTTTAGCTGAGTGCTCATTTAATTTATGTTCATTTTTTTTCTTGGATGATATAAACATCCAGGAGTATGACTTTCTTTTGAAAATCTGCTTTGAAGCTATCTCATGAGTTTTGACTCATGATGCTCTCATTATAATTTCTTATTTGAGGCAGGATTTACTTAGGGAGTGTTTTAGACTTTCCTACATGTTGAGTGGTTATGTAAATTTTGTTATTCAATTCTAATTTTTATTATATTTTTATCAGGTAATATATATGAACACTTTTCTGCTTCTATAGCCTCACAGAGATTTAATTCGTTGTCTAATTCATGAATAATTTTTGTAAAGTGTAGGGAGAAATGAAAAAGTTTATTTTTTTTGGTTTTAGAGTATAAATATTGACATTCTATAGTAACTCTTTTTTTACTGAAGATAATTGACATACCATATTATTACTTACATTATTTAAAATATATATATATATTTTAGATCATAGAAAACATTGCATAATTAGGAAATAAAAAATACTTTGAATAAACATAAACATTAGCATAAAAATACCAAAAGTAACTTCTTCCTAATTCTATTTTAATGAAAAACACACACTATGAAGATTACAATTTACAAATGAAACACCGAGCAAGTTTATAATTATAGATTTTAGGACTCTGAAATCTAGAAATTTAAGGGTTATTCCTTAAATAGAAATCTGTCTTTACAGATTTCTAAATGAGAATGTTTCTAACCCAATTCAAAAAATATCCCACACCGCAAAGTGAAATTTTATCTTTTCATGGGATTTTTTTTTTTTTCTTTTTTTTTTTTGCCTTTTGTTGTTGTTGTTATTGCTGTTGTTGTTGCTATTTCTTGGGCCACTCCCACAGCATATGGAGGTTCCCAGGCTAGGGGTCTAATCGGAGCTGTAGCCACCGGCCTACACCAGAGCCACAGCAACGCAGGATCCGAGCCACGTCTGCAACCTACACCACAGCTCACGGCAACGCCGGATCGTTAACCCACTGAGCAAGGGCAGGGACCGAACCCGCAACCTCATGGTTCCTAGTCGGATTCGTTAACCACTGCGCCACGACGGGAACTCCTTATCTTTTCATATAGTTGTATACAATCCTGATTTGTCCTTAACTGGTTTTCTTATATTTCATTACAGTAAATGGGCCCTGGATAGTTAGTAGGTTAAAGAAAGAAGTAAGTTTGTAAAGCACAGATACTGATGTCATTATCCACAGTGGAGTGTTCCAATAGGACAGGCTGACTTTGTTTTCCTTTTTCCTATGATTTTTTTTTTTTTCTATCACTAAATATCTCAAGTGGAATTGGATTTAAAGGGTTTCATACGTTAAAATATTACTGGATGTCTCTGAGCACTGAATTTCTGTGAAAGGCTATCATCTTTCATGATAAATGAAAGTGAAAAACTAAATGCGAAGAGGCATTATTAAGAACCAGCATTTATTTCAGAATGAGCATTATTTTATAGTCCTGAAAGTTGTATAAATCAAAATTGAAGAAACTGATATATTTACAAGGGTTAATATCATCTGAATATCTATCTTCTGTAACTACCTTGACATGCTAAAGTTTTTTAAATGCTTCCAAATAGTTGACTTAGAGTCGTAAATAAAAAGGAAATCACCAATCTAAACAATAATCTAAAACTATGTAGACTTCGTAATGGAAACAACACTAAAACTCAATTTGCTTTTTCTGGATTTTTTCCCAGTTTTATTTTGTGTGAGAGGAAATAACATTTTCTTAATACTAACAAAACCTTTTTTTTTTTTTTTTTTACTAACAAAAATAATTATAAAGAAATGTCAGAACAGTTTGTTGATTTACAAATCTCAATGGATAGAAAACATGTGGATTTCTATAAAGCTGACTTTGTATCTCAGACATAATTATGTCCTTAAAGTTTTTTTGCCAATGAACTCCTTCAGAGAGTTCATATATTACAGTATTGCAGTTTATAAGAAAAATTTAGTTTAGCTCTACTAAATTCTTTCAAAATTTTGATTTGTTTCTGGAAGTGGAAAAATAAACGCCCTTGTGTTTGTCTCCCCAAATAAAAATTGTGCCCATAAATTATGGAAACATCTTAGTCTCCTGGGTTTTTTTTTTTTTCCTAAAATATCTCATTTAGAAATAACAAGAGAAAAATTAGAAATTAAACCAAACTAAAATCCTTGCCCAAAGAAACAGAACAATCTTCTCCCCAAACTACCTCGCAATGCAATCAACATTCCGAGTTAAATGAAATACCTTTCCTGAAAAAAATGTGGGGAAATGTGCCTTGAAAGTGAACAAAATGATACCAAGTTTAAAGAGGAAGTAAAATGGAAACTGTATTTAACTGTTGATTTTGTTTCTGAATGTTGTAAATAAGGAGTTATATAACTGTGTTTTTCTAGCCCTGTCTCCCTTCCTCTGATCTTTGAAGTGTGTCACTCTTTCATTTTGCCATTCAACAGTCTGACATGCAAAAGCTTTGTTCAGACAGTTTAATTTAATCACTGCCACTGGTTCAACAAGATGATAAAATCCTCTATGCTGTACAACAGCCAACATCCAGCTCCCTGTTATCTGATACTGTTTGAAGCTTCTCTCATGAATGCATGCTGATAACACAAGAACTCCAAACATGTCATAAACAATATATGAATGCCCCAGTTGGAATTCCATTAGAATAAGAAGTATATGAAGTTTAGGCCATTCAAGTGGGCCAATGTAATAAAATGTAATTTGGACTAATCTTCCCAAAGAATGTCCTGTGTTTGAAGCTGACAGTCTCCTATCACATGCAAAAGTAATTGCTTGTTGACTGTACCGCAGACTTTTGAATCACGGCCTTTGTACTTCAAGCACCTTCCAGGTGTCTCAGCCAGAAGACAATCTGTCTCTTTGTTTAAATGGAAAGACATCTAAACTATAAATAATAAAACAAGCAGTGGGTATTTTAATGAATATTGCTCATCTAGATTGGAATTTGTGGAAATCTGAGACAGGAGTCGTTTAAAGTCAAAACACAACAGAACACTTACTCTTTGAAGTGTTAGTTTCAGTGATCACATCTTTAAGTTTTACTAATTTAAAATATAGGAAAATACCACAAATGTTTATGTATAAAAGGCTTACTCAATTTAGAAAATGAAAAAATATTGAAGGAAAGATGAGACTATAGTTTTGCAGTTAAATAAAGCATTGATGAAATGTGTTTCTTATTTAGTATTAAAAATATTCAAACACATATATCGTGCTTACCATGTCCAGGTACTCTTCTAGGTCTTGTTTATTCCAACTCTTCAGGCCCCACAACAACCCTTTAAAAATTTCTGTATTTATTTATTTATTTATTTTACTGTTGAGGCAAAGAGAGGCTGAGGATTTATTTGTGTGTCTAGAGCTCTTGGTGGAAGTGGGATTTAAACCCAAGCAGTCTGTTCCAGAGTCTATGCTCTAAACAACTATGCTTCTGTTTCACTCGGGAAGGGTCAGGTTTATGACAATACAATAAAACTATTTTAAAATTTTATTTTGGTGAACATTGAACGTTGGACATGCTCTACGCTCTTGCAAGATGGATCTAATATGTAAATGTAATCATGTTAATGCCATGTGTAAATCTTGTCAGTGGTTCCCCACTTGTGGATACTCTTTCCAGGGTGTGGAAGGACCTTCTACCTCTAGGATATTACCTTCTACATCTAGGATTTATCCCCTGCGCTCTGAATGCTCTGGTGACGCTTATCATTGCAGTCATTGGAAAGCCTTTTTCTTCCTCATTTTGATGAGACTTTCATTCATTAGAGGAAAAAAGTGACCACTTATTATATAATAGATGCTGTGTCTAAGGATACATTGGTTAAGACTACAAAGAGCTGTACCCTCCTGGAGCTTACATTCTAGTGCAGAAAGCATCGTAGATAAGTAAAGAATAGTATGTTAGAAGGTGATAAGTATTATGGGGAAAATGTTAGAGCAAGGTAAGGGGAATTGAGAGTAGGAGGTGGTAGTTTGGGGGAAAAAGGTGAGATACAAATTTCATACAGTGTTTGGGGTAGGTGACTTTAAGTAAGACTTGCCAAAGGTGGGAGACTTAGTCACGTGGAGATCTGGAAGAAAAGAGTTCCAGCAGAGGGAACAGCCAGTGGAAAAGCCCCTGTTGGGAATCTGCCTGTTCCGTTGTAGGATCAGCAAAGAGACCAGTGAGGCTGAAGAAGAGTGGAAGCAATGAGTCAGAGAGAGAATGGTGCTGGGGAGGGGAGAGAGACAGACTGAGGGGCTAAGTTGTGAGGGCCTTTTAGACCATCTGACCTATGAAACCATCACCGGAATCAAAGTGCTGAATATGCCAATCATACTCAAACAGCTCCTTATCCTCTGACTCCCCTCCTGCCCCACCCCTGTGCCAGCCAACCACCGATCTGCCTTCTGTCTCTACAGATATGTTTGCATTTTCTAGAATATTGTATAATGGAATTGTATACCCTCTACAATTTTTTTTTTTTTTTTGGTCAGTCTTCTTTTACTCTGCATGATTATTTTGAGAATTATTCATGTTGTTCTGGGTCTTAATAGCAGCATATCCTTTGTGGTTGACTGGTATTCCATTGCATGAATAGACTACCATTTGCTGAGGGGCATTTGGGTAATTCTGAGTTCTGACTATTATAAAAAATCCGCTTTGAACACTCATGTATAATGTATGTATAGACATAGACTTTTCATTTCTCTTGGGTGAATTTCTAGCAGTAGAATGGCTGGATCGTATGGGAGGTGTCTAACATTTTAAGAAACTGCCCCATTGTTTTCCAAAGTGGCTGTACCATGTTCCTCTCCTATCAGCAGCAACTCTGCTCAATTCCAGTTGCCCCATATTCTTGTCAATGCTTGGTATAGATGGTTTCTAAAATTTTAGCCATTCTAATAGGTTATGTAGTAGTATCACATTGAAGCTTTAGTTTGCGTTTCTTTAATGACTGAGAATGTTTAGCATCTTTTCTTGGGCTTATTTGCAGTCAATATATTTTTGGTGAAATATCTATTCAAATCTTTCGTCCATTGAAAAAATTGAGTTGTTTTCCTATTATTGAGAGCTCTTTTTATATTTTAGATACATGAGTTCTTTATCAAATATATGCTTTGCAAGTATTTTCTCCAGATCTATGATTTGTCTTTTCCTTCCCTTAACGATGTCTTTCAAAGAGCAGAACATTCTAATTCTGATAAAATCCAATTCACCAATTTTTTCTTCTATAAATCATGCTTTTGTTGCCATACCTAAGAAATATTTGCCTAACTCTAAATCACAAGGTTTTTTTTTCCTCTAAATTTTCTTTTGGAAATTTTACAGTTTTAGTTTTCACATTTAGGTCTATGATCCACTTTGAGTAACTTTTTTATGTAATGATGAAAAAATTTACTAATTTGGATAACTAATTCACTAATTTGAATTTTCCTTTTGTCTGTGAGACCCAAAGGAAGAAGGGGGAGGACCTTCCTTTTATTTTTAAGTCCTGTTGTTATATTGTTAAGACAAATTTTAACATTTTTTTTGCCCCGGCAACTGATCTTTCATCTAAGTTACTATTCTGTTTAACATTTCAGTTCTGTATACATCATTAGCAAACTTATGCTGTGATCAAACAATATTTTCTTTGGAGAAAGCATGCCTTAGAGGAATTTTCATAGCTTATGGCACTCCCGGGGTGTCAAGTTTTGGATATAAGTGGTACCTTAACTGGTACTGAAAAGTTTCTGCCTCTTCATAAATGGGTCACTAGTGCCTTGAAAGAGTTAAGATGTCTTTCCAAGAGCTTGAAAGATGGCTAGGAAATAACCAGGGAGAATCAGGCTCAGATTTATTTTCTTAAGTTTTGTATTTTCTTCTGCAAATTTCATGCATGTACTGTGCAAACACAAGCCTTTAGTTAATTGCGTTCTCATCATAATGGATAAACAGCAATATTGGATTGGATGGCAAATAGTTCTTACTTGCTCTGTATTTTTCCTTGAATCTAAGATTTCACTTGGTTATCCCACTGTTCAGTTATTCCTTTCCTTTGCTGGTGTCCATTGACTACAAGAAAATAATTTTAGTGTTACCAATTTCAACAATTTTGAGTAATAAAATTAGTAGTATTACATGTAAAGTCATTATAATGGCACTGTTTCAGATATTTTTAGCTTCCTTGGATTTTATTGGCAGCACCATTACACTATTACATCTTAGTGAACAAAACAAACTGCCCGATATACATGGCTTTGGTCTTCTGAAATGCTTAACCTATCAACAGCTATAAAAACCCTTCTCAGGAAAGAATGCAAAGAGATTGATTGTTTCATTTTCTCTTTTAGGAAAATGACCTCCTCCCCAAATCAATCACAATTGTTTTATAAATATGCCTACTATGCACCAAGTTTTCACTTCCTCTTTTAACAAAATTTATCCACCCATTAAGTCATAGACAAGTAAACAAAAATGAATTGTCATTTGTGTTATTGTATTAGTGTCATGTGAGATTATAGCATATTATTGACTTCTTCAAGAGTGTTTTACTCAAGGAGGAACAGTTTAACATGCACAAATCTAGATCAATATTGGATATGCATTAATTTTTCCAAAAATGCTGCAAGGCAATTTTTCTCTACAAATCTCCTCTTGTTATTTATAGTTCTACACAAAATTATCATTGTGGCCAAATGATGGTTTAGCTAAGCTTTAATTATAAAAAGTGGATTATTACTTGCCTGGCTACTTTGCAGCCCAGATATGTTTACCTACCACTTAATCCATTTGCTCACTCCTTCCCAAAATACGTCTGGAGAGTTTGAAGCATTTTTGCAGACTCTTTTATTTTATTATTTTTTCTTTTTATGGCCTCATCTTCAGCATATGGAAGTTCCCAGGCCAGGGTCAAACTGTAGCTACAGGAGGGGCCTACATCAAAGCCACAACAACATCAGATCTGAGCGGCATCTGTGGCAATGCCAGATGCTTAACCCACTCAGTGAGGCCAGGGATCAACAAACCCATATCCACATAGAGACAAAGTCGGATCCTTAATCTGCTGATCACAACAGGGACTCCCTCAAATTATTTTAATATCACCAAAGAATTTTTTTTCACTAGGGGTTCCTAGCAGTTTAGCCATTATTACTTTTTACCTGCAGTGGGTATGTTAAATCCATTGATACATTCTAAAAGCTGGTCAGTTGAGTGATATGAATAATCGTTGCTAGCTTTTCGTTTATTTAAATCATTTACAGCAGATTATACTTTAAATATAGAGATCCTAACATTCCCAAATCACATTTTGGGCTTAATGATTCTATGCAACTCAATGTTCAATTAATTAATTAGTTCCTATGTCGCAGATATCAAGGGCTCCCACGAGAGTAGGTGCTTATGATATTGTTTTGGCTGTTAATGATGAAAATAGGAGAAGATGTTAACTCAAGCTAATGTAGCATGTACATTCTTTAAAATTCCTTTGTGTGTCTTATCTGGCTTAAGTAATCATTTTCTCTTTTAAGGGGCCTATTCTCATCTTTATCTCAAATGTGTTCTTTAATTCTGCTTGGGTGAGATATTTAAAAAAAAATCTCTTTTTAATTCAGTTTCTGTATCGATTCAAAATTTCTGAATCTTATTTAAAGGCCTCTTGCATTTCTAATTATCAACACACTTTTTGTTGTGGTATAATTGTCATACATTACATTAGTTTCAAGGGCACAACACAATGATTTTATATTTGCATATACTGCAAAATGATCATCACCATAAGCTTAGTTAAAATTTGTCGCTATACATACTTATAGGATTTTTTTTTTTCTTGTAGTGAGAACTTCTAAAATTACTACTCCCTTAGCAACTTTCCAATAGGCAATGTGGTTTACTAAATATCATCAGCATGCTGTGACATTACATCCCCAGGACTTATTTATCCTATATCTGGAAATTTCTAAGTTTTGACTGCCTTTACCTATTTTATCCCCTGCCCCCACCTCTGCCAACAACCAGTCTATTCTCTGTATCTCTGAGTTTGGTTTAACACATTCCTTCCTTAATTTCATAATGAGTTCCCCAAGGGTAAAGATGACTTTTTATACTAATTTTTAAAAAGCATTTTATTGGGGTATGATTGACATACAAAACTCTGTACATAGTTAATGCATGCAGCTTTATGAGTTTGGAAGTATGTACACATGAGTGAAACCATCACTGCCATCAATGTCATAAACACATCCGTCACCTTCAAAGGTTTCTTCCTGCCGTCTTTACTTTTGCAATAAAAACATAACTTAATATCTACCCTCCAAGCAAAAGTTTTAAGTATATAACACAGTACAGTTAACTGGAGGCACAACATAAAGCCAATATGAAAAGCTCACAGGTACCTTCATACTCAGTGGCGAAAATTGAAAGCATTCCTCTAAAATCTAGAACAAGGTAAGAATGCCCACTCTTGCCACCTCAAGTGGCATAGTATTATTAACATAGTATTGGAAGTCTTAACCTGAGCAGTTTAGTCAAGGAAAACAAATAAATGTCATCCAAACCAGAAGTGAAGAAGTAAAATTATCTCTCTTTGCAGACGGCATGATCTTATACTTAGAAAACCCTAGAGACGCCATGAAAAAAGATGAGAACCAGTAAAGGAATTTGGTAAAGCTGCAAGGTACAAGGTCAACATACAAAATTCAGCTGCACTTCTTTTTTCTTTCTTAAAAAAAAATCTTATTCTAATTTTGAGGGTTTCTAGAACTGAGCTTTTTTATTATTTTTATTTTTTATTTTAAGGCCACTCCTGTGGCATATGGAAGTTCCCAGGCTAGGGGTCCAACTGGAGCTGCAGCTGTCAGCCTACACCACAGCCACAGCAACGCCAGAACCTTAACCCACTGAATGAGGCCAGGGATCGAACCCAAATCCTCGTGGATGCTAGTTGGGTTCATTACCACTGAGCCATGATGGGAACTCCTCAGCTATATTTCTAAACATTAAAAATGAACTATCTGGAGTTCCCTTCATGGCTGAATGGCAATGAACCCATCTAGTATCCATGAAGATGCGGCTCTGATCCCTGGCCTTGCTCAGTGGGTTAAGGATCTGATGTCGCTGTGAGCTGTGGTGTATGTCGTGGACATGACTCAGATCCCACATTGCTGTGGCTGTGGTGTAGGATGGCAGCTGCAGCTCCAATTGGACCCCTAGCCTGGGGACTTCCATATGCCACAGGGGCGGCCCTATAAAAGCAAAAAAAAAAAAAAAAAAGAATGTATACGTATGCATAACTGAATCACTGTGAGGCGCAGCGGAAATTAACACAACATCGTAAATCAACTATACTTTAACAAATAAGTTAAAAAATAGTTCATGTCAATTTCTTAATCTTTAGGTAATTTTCTCCTGCTTTCGTGTCTTTGACTTTTTTCAGGGAGGTGCCATGGGAAAGAACACTGTGATAGAGTCTAGATCACTGGCTCTGCTATGAAGTATCTCACTTAACTTGATTTTGATGAGTAGAAAATCTCTTGAAATTCACCCATGACTTTAATTATAATTAGGGTTATCACAGTCCCAGGTGATGTCTTCTCATGTCCCATGCATCAGCACCTCGTTTCACTCTCATCTTATTTGCAATTCTCACAGATGTTTTTGAAAGATTTGACATGTCTATCCATCCTTTCTACTTGTTTTCCATAATTCTGTCCTCTCCAGGGGGTCTTCTCTTTCCTGCCTGTTCTTTTTCTTTCTTCTTTTCTCTTTTACTTTTTTGGGTGGGCCTCACCTGCAGCACTTGGAAGTTCCCAGGCCAGGGATCGAATCCATGCCACAGCAGCAACCTCAGCCACAGCAGCACCAATGCCAGATCCTTAACCTGTGGAGCCACCAGGGAACTCCTTTTGCCTCTTTCTTTCTTTCTTTTTTTGCTTTTTAGGGCAGCACAGGCAGCATATGGAAGTTCCCAGACTAGGGGTCCAATTGGAGCCGCAGCTGCTGGCTTATGGCACAGCCACAGCAAAGCCAGATCAGAGCTGTGTCTGTGACCTACACCAGAGCTCATGGCACTGCTGGATCCCCAACCCACTGATAGAGGCCAGGGATCCAACTGGTGTCCTCATGGATACTAGTTGTGTTTGTTTCCACTGAGCTGCACTGGGAACTTCCTGCCTCTTTCTTAAAGCCCACATTCTTTTTTTTTTCGGTCTTTTTGCCATCTCTGGGGCCGCTCCTGCGGCATATGGAGGTTCCCAGGCTAGGGGTTGAATCGGAGCTCTAGCCACCGGCCTATAACCACAGCCACAGCAACGTGGGGATCCGACCCACGTCTGCAACCTACACCACAGCTCACGGCAACGCCGGATTCCTAACCCACTGAGCAAGGTCAGGGACCGAACCCGCAACCTCATGGTTCCTAGTTGGATTCGTTAACCACTGAGCCACGATGGGAACTCCATTAAAGCCCACATTCTATCAACCATTTTTCTCTTTTGGACATTTTTTCAAATCTCATGGTTTCAAAGCACACCTTTCTGAGTGATTGAGAAATGCGTGTGTCCAAGGGCCAACTGTTCGGAATTCTAGTTCTGCCTGGAAGACATGGGGCAGTCCTTACCCCGAAGATTGGAACATGTCCAGATGTGAAAATCATCCTTCCCCTTGAAATTTATTCTGCTGTTAAGTTTTCTACTTTGGATAAAGCCATCCGTAGTCCCAAGATTAGTAAGAGGCGAAACACTGAGTGTTCTCTCAACATGATGAGAGTTATAAGTAATATAGCTTCCTTTTTTTTTTTTTTTTTTTTTTTTTTTGGTCTTATTAGGGCCACACCTGCAGTATATAGAAGTTCCCAGACTAGGGGTAGCATTTGAGCTGCAGCTGCTGGCCTACACCACAGCCGCAGCAACACCAGACCTGAGTTGCATCTGCAACCTATACTGCAGTGTGCAGCAATGCTGGACCCTTAGCCCACTGAGCAAGGCCAGGGATGGAGCCTGCATCCTCATGGATACTAGTTGGTTTCTTAATCCACTGAGCAACAATGGGAACTCCATGTCCTTTAGTTTCTATTTCCATACAGTCTTCTGAATTTGTCCCTGTCATGCTGTTCCTTTTAAGTCCTTATTATCTATCAATTTGATGTATTTCAATAGCCTCATAATGTCTAGGCTTAGGCTTCTCTCTTCCTGAAACCTTCATTGACTCCTCAAATCCCAATGAGTTCTATTCTATGCCTTAGTGTGTTACTCGAGACCTTATATAATGGGTTTCAAAGATCATCTCTTGATTTCCGGTCTTCCCAGTCCATATTCCATTCGCCAGCCCATCTGAACTGCTCTCTGTTTCTTAGGTTGGCCCCATGTCTGTCTCCTCCACTCTTGTGTCCTTGGCCAGATTTGCTTTTCCTTTATTAGGAAATTTTTCTCCTACTTCAAGTTCCAACTCAAATTCCACTTGTTCCACAAATGAGAAGAACTGTCTCTCTCTCTTGGTTCCATTTAGTTATTATCCATATCGCTATTATGGTACGTATGTTTTCTGCCTCGCATTCTAGTTAATTATTTCTCCTGCTGGATTATAAGGTCTTATTATAAGACAAGATGAGAAGTAGTACTGGTCTATGTGTGGTTAGCGAACTGCCGTAGTTTTAAGTGACCAGCAAAATAAAGAAACTGATCATGAGGGGTCCTCCTGACCCTCTCTCTATAAACTCTCATCGAATCTGCTGGCTAGTGAAAGTCTTTGGCAAAATGAATACTAAGGAAGGAGTCAAAATAAATCACTCTACAAATCTAGGTTATCACATCCAGACTGGAAGATGGGGTAGTTCATTAAGAATATGACATTTTGGGGAGTTCCCGTCGTGGCTCAGTGGTTAACGAATCCGACTAAGAACCATGAGGTTGCGGGTTCGGTCCCTGGCCTTGCTCAGTGGGTTAAGGATCTGGCGTTGCCGCGAGCTGTGGTGTAGGTTGCAGACGGGGCTCGGATCCCGCGTTGCTGTGGCCCTGGTGTAGACCGGTGGCTACAGCTCCCATTCGACCCCTAGCCTGGGAACCTCCATATGCCGCGGGAGCGGACCGAGAAATGGCAAAAAGCCAAAAAAAAAAAAAAAAAAAAAAAAAAAAGATGACATTTTGGGAGTTCTTGTTGTGGTGCAGCAGAAATGAATCCTGCTAGTATCCATGAGGCTGCGGGTTTGACCCCTAGCCTTGCTCAGTGGGTCAGGGACATAGCTCGGATCCTGAGTTGTTGTGGCTATGGTTAGACCCCTAGCCTGGGAACCCCCATATGCTGTGGGGGCAGCCCTAAAAAGAGAAAAAATTACTACATTTTGTCAAGGCATCATAAGGCTATGCAATTAGGGTCAAATGCAACATGTGAGAACTTATTATTTCCCCATCATATTCTCCTAGCCCCAATATATGTTACTTTTACTCTTCTCAGTTCAGTTTGTTTGGAAGGATAAGTATAACATGTAAAATATCATGCCTTTTAAAATATTATAATATAAGATGATTTTGAGTTAGAAAAGCTGTCTTCGTGTTGTGTTTTCTCCAGCCATGTGACCTTAAAAAAATTTACTTAATCTCAACCTCATAGGGTTGATGTGAAGAATACATGAGCCGCTTCACATAAAACACGAAAACAGAGATTGTCACATAGAACGAGCTTCATACTTTTAAACCATAATTATTATTGTTCACTCACGTGACTTTGGAACTCTCTAGGAAACTACAAGAGAAAAACAAAAGATTGGAAATGTCGCATTTTAAGGTGAAGTCTGAAAAGCTAAGTTTTGAAATAAAAGGTTTAGGAGACAATATCAATTTCACTTTGGAGCTTTAATTTTCTGTAATATATATCTGCTCATACATACATGAGAGAAATAAATAATGAATTAAGAAATATAATATGAATGGGATCCCGTAACTCACAAATTGAATCTTTCATTAGGAAGTTAGTTATTAAGAAGGGACAAAATGTCCTTCATTCAAAAAGAAAAAGTTAATAATTTCTTTTGTCTTTTTTAAATTTTTTTATTTTTTAGGGCTGCTCCCATGGCATATGGAGGTCCCCAGGCTAGGGGTCTAATCAGAGCTGTAGCCACCAGCCTATGCCAGAGCCACAGCAATGTCAGATCGGAGCCGCGTCTGTGACCTACACCACAACTCACGGCAACACTGGATCCTTAACCCACTGAGCGGGGCCAGGGATCGAACCTGCCACATCATGGTTCCTAGTCAGATTCATTTCCGCTGTGCCATGACGGGAACTCCGACACAGTTAATGATTTGAGGGACCAAAATTTCAACTATGATAAAGGTGAATAACAAAACTGACAGCATCCATTCTTTCACAATATTTGCTGAGGACTTACTATATGCCAGACACTTAGCTAGATAGCTACTGGGTTAAAGACTAGAAGCAATGTTGGCCCTCAAGCCAATGGGAAGGAAAGAAATTGGGGGCCGGGAGAGAGAGAAACTAACCAGCAAGAGCATGGTGTAGGTGTTCAATGGGGTGGCATGAAAAGAGAGGAAGGTGAGCCTGACAGGTGAAAACAAGCAGGAGTAAACGACCAATACCATGAGGAAGGATCGGAAATGTGGGGGGGTAGCATGTTAAGCATGTGTTTGGCTAATACGGCTGGGTTATTTGGTATATGAAGAAAAGCTGGAAAAAGAGGCGAGAGATTAAGGCAGGGTCCAGACCAAAGGGTTTTTAACTTGAATGGGGTTCAAGAGGCATAGGGGTGAAGTGTGCCTGTCTGGAATCCAGTTGTCCAACTGGGATAAGTTCTTACTGGTTCTATCCCTTATGAGCTGTATATAAATGTGGGCTGGCTACTTAAGCCAAGCCTTGGTTTTCTCATTTCTAAAAGAGACATAATAATAATAGCTCCCACATAGATCGTTTGTGGGAACCGAAGGGAATAGTCTATGGAGAAAGTGCTTAAGGGCCTGACAAAGAGGAAGTTCTCCATAGAATCAGTTGTTACTATTACAGGAGAGAGATTTGCACAGCACAAGTGAAAGGCGTGATTGGTTCTGCCAGCTTTGTGCCAGGAAGTGCTTTTACCATAGGAATTTGACAAAGCAGAGAAAGGGAAGGAGAGGGTGGCTGTCAGGTCAGAAGGAGCAAAAGACATTCAGCAACGAGACGTGAAAAGTTCCTGGTGTTGGAGGGAAGGTGAGGGGGTTTTCTGTGGTGAGCATCAAGGGGGATGTGGTAGGAAATGGGGTGGAAAGGTGAGCTGCTTTCAAGCAGGTGAATGGCCTGGTTAATTTTGAGCTTTAGAAAGATAACCCAGTTGGCATTTGGGAAGACTGATGTTAAGAGTAAGAGAGACCTGAAAGCAGGAGACCAATTAGGAGGCTATCCTAAGATTAACATGGGCCTGGCCAAGCAGACCCTTGGGGAAGATGAGGGTTTTTTTTTTTTTTCATGTTTTTTTATTATAGTTGATTTAAAATGTTGTGCCAATTCCTGCTGTACAGCCAAGTGACCCAGTCATATGTGTGTGTTTGTGTGTGTGTGTGTGTATTCCCCCCCCTTTCTTCGCTTTTTAGGGCCACACCCACGACATATGGAGGTTCTCAGGCTAGGGATCCAATTGGAGCTACAGCTGCCAGCTTACACCACAGCCACAGCAACTCCAGATATGAGCCACTTCTGCAACCTACACCACAGTTCAGGGCATAGTCGGATCCTTAATGCACTGAGGGAGGCCAAGAATTGAACCTGTGTCAGGTTCGTTACCACTGAGCCACAATGGGAATTCCTACGCATTCCCTTTCTTATATAATCTTCCATTTTATTCATCATTTTGGACACCACTGGAGAATTTTCTGCTCTGGGAGCCTCACCTGATTCTCAGAAAGTAAGCCTTCTCATTTTGTGTCACTGCTGTACCAACTTCTGTTACTGCACTCCATCTTGTTATGTTCAAATAATTTGTCTTTTTTCCCCTGTCTTGTCCACAAAAATGTAAGCTCCTACCTTATTTATCTTCATATTCTTGGTGCTCAGAATGCAGTAGAACTCAGTAGCATAGTAATAGAACTGTAGTCAAAGAGCCTAGGTACAGGTGTGAGTTGGTCCAATGCGGTGAGTAGGGGAAAAGGAGAAATTAAAAAAAAAAAACCCAAATTTTCTTGGAGTATAGTTAACTAGAAAGTTGTGTTAGTTTCAGGTGCACAGCAAAATAAGTCAGTTACGCATATACCTATATCTGTTCCTTTTCAGATTCTTTTCCCCCTATAGCTTATTGCACAGTATTGAGTAGACTTCCTTGTGCTACACAGTAGGTCCTTTTCCCCATCTATTTTATATATACTAGTATGTATAGTCAATCCCAACTCCTTAATTTATCCCTCTGCCCCATGTTTCCCCTTTGGTAACCATTAACTTGGTTTCAAAATCTTTGAATCTGTTTCTGTTAAGTCCTTTTCTACCCTTTTCGTTAGATTCCACATATTAGTGATTCCATATGACATTCGTTTTTCTCTATCTGACTCACTTCACTTAGGATAATAATTTCTAGGTCCATCCATATTCCTTCAAATGACATAATTTTATTCTTTTTTATGGCTGAGTAATATTCCCTTGTATATAGGTACCACATCTTCCCTATCTAATCCCTATCTAAATGTTGATGGACATTTAGTTTTGGCTATTGTAAATTGTGCTGCAGTGGACATTGGGGTACGTGTATCTTTTTGAATTATGATTTGTTCTGGATAGATGCCTAGAAGGGGGATTGCTGAATCATATGGTAGTTGTACATTTAGTTTTTTAAGGGACCTCCATACTAGTGGTTGCACCAAGGAGGGAGAAATTGAGGATGGCTTTGAGTTCTCTAGCTTACTGGACAGAGTGCTCTTAAGATAGGCTAGGCTTTGCTGCAGTAACAAACAAATCCTGAAATATTAGTGACTGAGCACAACAAGTTTTCTTTCCTCTTCCTGCAAATTACTAAGCAGGTCAAGTGGTGCTCCCGAATGGTTCCTCTCTATGCAGCAACCCACGGATGCAGGGTTCTTCCATTCTGTGGCTCTTCCATCTTCACTGCGGCTTCTAAACTCACAACTGACAGGGGGATGATGGCTTGGAGGTCTCATATCTACCTGCTCATATTGCCTCAAGTAGAAGTTACACATGTCTCAATTCTGTCATACATATAATTTTAAAATCCAGTAACACGACAAACAGGAGACATACAAAAATGTCCTAAAAAAAGAAATGTATATAAAATACCTACTGAAAGATTAGAATATGATTTTTAGAAAGTATGACTTTTTGGAATGTTTGTTTTTCAAAGAGTTAGGAGTTCCCTTGTGGTGCAGTGGGTTAAGGATCAGGTGTTGTTACTGCAGCAGCTCGGGTCTCTGCTGTGGCTCAGGTTTGATCCCTGGCCTGGGAACTTCCATAGGCTGTGGGCGTGGCCAAAAAAGTTAGATTAGTTTATACTTCCTTAATACTTTATACTTCCTTTCTCTTTCTCCTTTCCAAATTAGCAATATTTGATAGTTCTAAAAATGTCTTCAGTGTTGACAAAACTTAGAATGATTTTTTTCCCTCCCCGTGGCTCACTCAGATTTCCCTTGGTGAATCTCAGAAGCTTCTCTCCCTTGGATAGATTTCTTGTGGTTTTCCAAGTGTCAGGCAGGATTTTTGCTTGTTAGCTCTTGGCTTTAGTGGATAAGTATTTTGAATTTTGTATTGTTCATTTTTAGAGTAGTAGGTAGGTAAGTAATATCCAAAGATCAGGAAGTACAGAAAACTTTTGACAATTCAGTAAAAGATTATTAATTTAGAATACATGAGAGAAAAGCAAATCTGTCTTCATGAAGAGTCTCCACACAGAATATTCTAGCTGAAGTGCAGTTTTAATAGCTAATAGACATAGTACATATAATAAACTAACTACAAATGGATAGTGCATGAATCATGGAAGTTAAAGAAAAATTACAATTCATGATATGCCTTTAATGCACTACATAGTAATAGATCAAAAATATGCTTTTCAATAATTTCTAAAGTACACTAAAATTATTGTAAAATTTGTGAGCTCTTGGTTGAAAATATATGGTGCTGAGATGTATTGAAAAAGAGGTTATTTTGGAATTCTCCTAAATTAGAATCACATGCTCTGAATTAGAAACATCAGATTACAATGAAGCAGACATGTTCACTCTATTTGATCATTCTCTTGGTTATATTCAGGATATTAAGTTATGACTCAGTTTGAGAAATCCAATGTCTAGTCCCTTTCATATTAAAAGAATTTTAAAATACAAAGGATATTTTTTATTAAAACAAACAGATGAATCATGAATATCATATTTGGCACAGGTATTTTATTTCACCTTTGGGGAGCGTACCTTTGATGATGGCTAATGCTGCTCAAGTGCGTGTGGAGTTATTTGACACCCTACTTTTATCATTCTATTCTATATAAACACAAACATTTTTTGTAAGTGATTTTCACAGCACAGTATCAACAGATGGAAACTGGATCCTTTATTTGATTCTCTTAGGAAGTTAACCAACAAAAACAATGTCTACACATACAGAATAATGTGTGATGTTAAGGCACTCCTAGCGATAATTTCAGCTGATCCTCTCATTCTAAGTCTAATCTGTGTGATCAGATTGGCTCCTTATGGTGACCTGATTCATCACATGTTGCTCTCTTCTCTTAATCACAGACCACCACTGTGACTTTTAAAACATATTAATGTAGGAGTTACCATCGTGGCTCAGGGGAAATGAATCTGGCTAGCATCCATGAGGACGCAGGTTCGAACCCTGTCTTCGCTCATTGGGTTAGGATCTGGGGTTGCTGGGAGCTGTGGTCACGGATATGGTTCGGATGCTGCGTTGCTATGGCTGGGGCATAGGCCAGCAGCTACAGCTCCGATGTGATCCCTAGCCTGGGAACCTCCATATGCTGTGGGTATAGCTCCAAAAAGAAAAAAAAATTAATGTAGGCATTCTTGGAAAGTTAAGGGGAGCCACAGGAAATGGAAGGTTTCCATGTTTAAGTTATAAAAATAGCAACTTTCTATGGTTGACTCCAAAACTAGGCATGAACAAAGCAGAATGAATTTGGCTTCTGCACTGGATTCAGGTCTGCACCTTACTTGAAAATTCCCAAAAAGCAGAGCCAAAGGGAATTTTTATCTATGATTTTCATGGGACAGACAGCAATCCTGGTTCTGTAGATCGGCAGGACAACCACGTGATTAGACCAGGAGATGGTCTAGGACCCTGAGGAAACAAGCATGAAGACCTAGTCACCCATCTTCATGTTTGCAAATAGTCATCTGGATGCCTTCCCCAATGCTCAGACTGAATTTAGGTAGGAGGAAAATTGCCCAGCAGGCTCCCTCCACTGTTCCTGGAAAGCCTCTGAGTGTTAATCAGCTGTGGGCGGGGTGGTCCTGGAGCAAACCTCTCCTGGCCGCTTGGAACTCATCTAGAAAGTGAGCCCAGGCAGTTCCAGCCTGATTCCTTTTAATGTCACAGTTCATTTGCAGAACCATAACTGGAATCAAGAATTAAAAAGCCTTGTATAAAAGTCAGTAACATTAAACCTTTAAGACTCATGTTTCATGTGTCATAAAAAGTCTATGAAAGGATTTTATATTCTGTACAGTGTTTTAGCACTTTCAATCACTTTTTTTTCAACATAACTTTTGTGAACACTTTTATAGCCTCTAAATGAAAAACTAAACTATGTGTCATTCAAAAAAACGTTTTATGGATCACAGAATTTAATAAAAGTTCTGCACCATAACAAGTGCCTGATAAACCTTTATTAAAATTCATTAAAAATATTGGAAAATATTTTAACAGAAATTAGACCTCACATTTTGGTAAACATGACAAATCACTCCTCAAGAAATCTACTTTTTTTTATCACAAATGCAGATTCTTTAGAGGTGAAATAATGAATTTTAGGAATGAATAATTTGCTATTCACTACTAGGAAAATATTTCTTTATTTACGGTAGAAATAATCCTCTTAGCTTCCTGTCTGCAAAACTCTTCAATAGTTATGAGATATATATACATATAAGAGTTTACTATGTATAAATAAAAACAATGGAAAATATTTCAGAAAATATATAATATATAACCGGGTGTTTCCTTATACTCTAACCATATTGGGGCATGGTTCTCAAATGCATTTCTCAGAGGCCAGAGAGCAGATAAGGCTAGGATTTTGTAATACACTTAGGAATTCATGCTTAGATACACTTTATTTTATTTTCATTTTTATATTAATTTTATAATGGCTTCATAATATCTCATACAGTTCCATAGCTGCCTCTGTTTCCATTTTGTAGATAATATTGTGAAGAAAGTGTTCATGTCTGTGTGTTGTTCTTATATTTTATTTTTGCCTTGGGATATTCCTATGAATAATTTTACTGGATCAAATTGCATGACCTTTTTTTAATCTTATAAAATACATTGCCAAATTATTCTTCAGGACGTTTGAACAAATTTCAATTGCCTCCCTCAGTGTATCAGATACTAGTTTAAAAATATTTTGACCAAGATTAGAGATTTTCCCTTAAACACCTGCTAATGTAGAATGTGAAACAATACCATGTTTCTCTAAAAACATTTTTTTTGACATATGAAAAGCTGTGTGTATTTAATGTATATGCTTGATGATTTGGGGGATTAAGTATATATCCATCTATCTATCATCATAATCTATGCCATAAACTTATTCTTCATCTCTGAAAGTTTCCTCCTGTCTTCTTTATTATTACTATTATTACTTTTGTGATAAGTTATACCATTTTATTATTTCTATAAGACCATGTATCTATAAAGACTCAACACTGGTGAATCAGTGTACTTTTCTTATATATTTATTTATATATCTCTATACCTATTTGTACATATAGCTGTATAAAATAAAATACCCACAAATCTAGAAATCATATAGACATATACATGGATCTGTACATATATCTATATACATATAGCTGTATAGACATAGATACATACACCCATGCAAAGGAAAACATTGAAGTTTGGGGGGAGGGTTGTTTGTTATTTTGGAGGGTCCAAGTTGTCAAGGGGTGTGTGTGTGTGTGTGTGTGTGTGTGTTTCTATAGATTTGAAAACTGTGTGGTAGAGGATATTAGAGCTCATTTATTCCGCCCTCAGCATAATCATGGATTCCCACCGAAACACCCTGGATAAAGAAACCAGGCACGCCCTCTGTTTGTACCCAGTCCTGTGTTGTGGGTCTCTGGGTGGGAAGCCTCTCAGCCCAAGCCAAAGCATGTCTGGTAAAGATCTCAGGATCAGAGTTGTGCCCACGCTTCTCTTCTCTGACCAGTGTTCTTGAATGCTTCTGTTGAAATTTTGGTCTCTACTTTGAAGTCTTAAAGCACGCAGGCAGTGGGGAATGGCTTTCTGAACCTCAATATTTGGCTAGCTTGAGAAGACGATGAGTAAGAGAAAGCGGGGGTACCTCTCTCCAGCTCCGAGTATGAGAGAATTGACACAGCTGTGATTTTACTTTGCAGATGGTAGTTGAAACATCATATTTTTTAGATGTTGGCTAAGTTTCCTTGAACTTTGCCCAAGATGAAAGATTTCTGTTGGTGCCTACATTCATAACTTTGTTGGTATTTTATGACATCGGCTTTATACTAATATCTTTTTCAGTGGCCTTTAATACATTCTCATAACACCTTTTAATATCAGTGTGGCATGCATCAAGGGAAAAAAAAGACCTGGAAAAGAGGCAATACAGGGTGATTCACCTAGTTTTCTTCTTTTGAAAAAAGGTAATAACTTTTGGGTAGATTATTTGTAGAGAAAACACTCAAGGTTCACAATGATTTCAGGTAGCATAAACCTAACCTATTTCTGTATTATGTTCTAAGTTTCCGTGTTAATGTCTGTTGTCCTGACAGCAGCCATAATTTATGCTTTTAATTATGCTTTTTTCAGCTGTAAACTCATATTGTTTCTTTACAGTAATGAAGTCACTAGGCAGCAATGTCATTGTCATAAAGTGATGAGACATAATGAGAACATGATTGGAAAAAAATCATGGGCAGGGAATGATAGCATATTTAAAGGTGAATGGGAAAAATTCTGCAGGTAAATAAAAACCATACAAGAAGATATGAAGATAGTATTTGTAAGGTTTTAACTGTACACACATTCTATGTGTTATTTCTATACGCTGAAATGTCTGCTTTTTGGTTTTCTGTTGAAATCATAGCATTGAAAGTGTCGGTGAACTTCTGACAAAGCCCAAGACGATAGCTACCAAACACAGATAGCTTCACCCCATTTTTAAAGACCCCCAGAAAAGGAGATTGTCTGATCTTTCTTAATAAACCCTTTATTGGTTAGGGGGGTTCCCATTCTGGCTCAGCAGGTTAAGAACCTGACTAGTATCCATGAGGTTGCAAGTTTGATCCCTGGCCTCGCTCAGAGGGTTAAGGATCTAGCGTTGCTGAAGGCCACTGGTTAGACTGCAGATGCGGCTCAGATCTGGTGTTGGCATGGCTGTGGCATTGACTGGCACCTGCAGTTCTGATTTGACCCCTAGCCTGGAAACTTCCATATGCTGCAGGTGTGGCCCAAAAAAGGAAAAACAAAAACAAAAACAAAAAAACATTTATAAACAATTTGTAAGAAATTCTCTCTTGAGCCTAAAGTACTCATGTTGCATTTTTCTTTTACTCAGCCTTTTATTTCTTTTTCTTAAATTGCCTAAGTCCTGCCAATTTTACCTCCCAAATGCCTTTCCAATCTTTTTCTATTTTTGCTTTTTCAAAATTCCACCATATTTCATTCTTCACTCTGCTACAAAAGAAGTCTCTCGAAAATGTAACCCTTACCATTTATTCCTTTGCTTAAAATTCTCTGTAGTTTCTCCTTGCCTTTAAATAAAATTTAAACATCTCAATATGGTACAGGGACTTTTCATAATCTGGACCCTATATGCCTAGCTCTTTAAGATTTTCTTTTCTGGAAAATTAATTTTTGTTCTTTTTATTTTTTCATTATAAATATAATAACAGCTGACATTTGCTGACCACTAACCATGTGCCAGGTACTCTGCTAAGCAATTTGACAGCTTTCTGGGCCCTTTTGGTACCATTAAGTTGTTATTGCTTTCCAAAATAAAAGAAAAGTAAGTAGACTTTTTTTTTTCTTAGCAATACATCTTTTCTGTCAATTCTCTTTCAAGTAGCATGAATAAAGTAGTGAACAAGGGAAAAACTAAATTCCTACCTTGCCAGGGCTTACATTCTGCTCTTGTTCCCAATCACACAAATTAGATAATTATTTGTCTGCAAAGGAACATGGAGATTTTCTCCAGAGAGAGAATCTCCAATAAGGAAGATAAATTTCAGAGTTCCCTGGTGGCCTAAAGGTTAAGGACCTAGTGCTGTCATGGCTGTGGTTTGGTTGCTACTGTGGCATGGATTTGATGCCTGGCCTGGGAACTTTCACAAGCCATGGGCATGGCCAAAAAAAAAAAAAGCAGTATTTTTTTTAAGGTTTGTAAATGCAGATTTCTTATATATATATATATATATATATATATATAATGATTTTTATTTTTTCCCATTATACCTGATTTACAGTGTTCTGTCAGTTTTCTACTGTACAGCATGGTGACCCAGTCACACATACATGTATACATTCAAGAAGAATTTGCAGTGACAGGACAGGGGGGTGGGAACGGGTGGAAGGAAATGGAAGGAAGAATCATTGTGATTATTGCGGTTCAGTGATTCAAGCTGAAACGTCTATGGAGTCAGAGAATCTGAGATTCCCCCATGACCTTCACCTCCACATACATTACATGTTCAAGCTGCCTGGAATTATATGCTATTGCCCAAATTCTAAAGACCTCTTGAGCATCTCTGCTCTGTGTCACACTGTTCTTATGTCCATCCAAACAAGCATCATAGAGTACTGTCACCTAAGTTTCCTCAGCCTTTATGCACAAGCCCTCGTTAGGTAAATGCAGCATTATTCAACCCTAAATTCCTAGTAACCCACACACAGGCTCACCAGTATCCTGAAGATTCTTTAGGTATGCCCACCATCTGTTTATGTACAGTGAACTCCCATGTGGCTTCACCCAGATCTATTGCTCCCAAACTCTTCTGATCCAATTTGGATATCCTACCACTTGGAAATGCAGAGGACTATGCCTAGACCCACCCAAGCTATAAACCCTGAAAGAGCAAAAGTGGCGAGGAGGTCCTGGGAGCTGCCATTACGTGGAACCTAATGCCGAGCTGCCATCTCTCTTGCCACATGGCCTCCTGTTCACCAAAGCAGCATGGCTGGTCCTCCTGGGGGTGGTGGTGATGGTGGTCACAGAATGTCTTATGAAGACAAGTCTTTTGGCTTTTACCTGTAGCATAGGCTCTGGGGTAAGATATTAGACTCATTGCTGTCCTTTCCAACTCCTCCTCACCAACTACTCCCCTTGACCAAGTTTCCCTTCCCCTCCAAGCTACACCTCAAAGCCACTCCCCCAGTCTACTTGGACATCCACTGGCCACCCATGCTTAGATGTGTCCAAATCCCCTTTCTGGAACCAAGGCACGTCTATAACCATGATATTTTTGTTGACTTGTCTGTTTCTCTTGATAGATTGGAAATTCCTTGTGGGAATATAAGTGTGTGTGCCTCTCTGGAATCCCTATATCCTACTGTAGCTATGACCCCTAGTGCTCTCCTCTTTCTCTTCTTTTCCCTCTTCTCATTTGTTTACTCAGATGTGATGGTTAATTTCAACCATCAATTTGATTGGGCCATGGTACCCAGCTATTTGGTCAAACATCAGTCTAGCTATTGCTATGAAGATCTTTTTTAGATGAGAGTAATGTTTAAGCCATAGACTTTGAGTAAAGAATATTACCCTCCATAATGTGGGTGAGCCTCACCCAATCAGTTGAAGGCCTTAAGAGAAAATGAACGAGGATCTCCAAGAAAGAGGGAATTCTGTCTCCAGATGCCCTTCAGACTCAAGCTTCCACATTACTTCTTCCCTGGGTCTCCATCCTGTGGGCCTGCCTCATGGAATTCGGATTGGCCAGTTCCCGCAATTACGTGAGCCAATTCCTTAAAATCAATTTCTCTGTACATACACATTTCTATTCTCCATTTTTCTGAAGACCCATGACTAATACATTGGACTCCTTTCTGTGACCTACGTTTTTAATATAGTTGGGAGTATGCAAATTCAGCCTCCCACATCTGTTCCTTCTTCCCTCTCTCCCACCCACCTCTTTCCCCTTTCAGCCTTTGCAAACATTTTTGGACTTCAAAAGACAATTAACTTGTGCCCTAAACAAAGTACATTTTTCTTGCAAGAGGACAGTACAAGGAGGCAGCACAGTACCGGCCTTAGTTACAGACCTTGGTTCCAGGCTGCTTGGATTTAAATCCTGGCTCTTAGGATTTGAATCCTAGGTATGAATGTGTGACCAAGGGTGAATTATATAACTGCTTTGTTTTTTTGGTTTCCTCATCTGTCACAAGGGATAATAATAATTCCTATCTCATGGAATTATTATGAGGGTTGGGAGGTAATAGCTGCAAAGCACTTAGAGCCAATGAAAAGTAGTAAGTGCAAGCAACAAACGTTGGTAACATAAATAGTAATTTTATAGACCCCATTATAAGCTATTTATATATGGCTGAGGACCAAGCTGAATTTGATAATAACCATCCATCATTTTATTGTCTATTCCCAGGACAATAGAACACAATTGTTTATCCTCTTTTTCTTACTATAACCATCATATTTTTAAATTTTTTAGTATTTTTATTAAAGTAGAGTGGATTTACAATGTTATGACAATTTCTGCTGTACAGAAAAGTGACCCAGGCATACATTCTTCTTCTCACATTATTTTCTATCATGTTCTATTCCAAGAGACTAGACATAGTTCCTTGTGCTATATAGTAGGATTCATCATATATTTTTATCTGTAGAGAAGATAGGAATGCAGAGACATAAAGAAGAAATTAAAACATCTATGACTGAACTCTACAGATCAAGGTAAAGCACACATTTTCTGCCAGGGCTCAGTTGGTCAATATTGTAGGTTTGTAGGCTGTGTGGCCTCTGCTGGGACAACACAGCTCTGTTGTGCTGCAAACACAGCTATGTACATGGGTGTTGCTATGTTCAATTAAACTTTAAAAAAACAAGCCTTTGCTCAGATTGGGCACTTTAGGCCATAGTGTGCTAGCTTGCTTTAGAACTATTGCTGACATATTAGTGAATTTGCTTTCTGTCTCTGTTCTATGCATGTGTATGTTTAAATCATTTTAAATTATAAATTGCAATCCTGACTTTCACTGAATATTTTTTAAAAAAATTATTTATTTATTTTATTGAAGAATAGTTGATTTAAAGTGCTGTATTAATTTCTGCCATATAGCAAAGCAATTCAATTACACAAATATATATATTTTTTCATGTTTTTTTCTATTATGGTTTATCACCAGATATCAAATAGATTTCCCTGTGCTATGTGGTAGGACTTTGTTGTTTATCCATCTTATACATAATAGTTTGTATCTGCTAATCCTAAACTCTCAATCCCCACCCCCCATACTAGTCCTCATTGACCACCACTGAATATTTCTACTGTAAATAGCTTGATGAATAATTTTATGCATATATATGGTTTTGATTTCTGCTTAATTCCCTAGGATAAATGAAATGCCCCAATGTGAGTTCTCTCAGAGAAAACTCGGAGCCAGGACAGGAAGGGAGAAGCAGGATGTGTGCCTATGAGGATGTCATAGTGGGCCAGCCCTCCTGCCGGGAAGCTTGCAAGGGGCCAGCCCTGTCCTGCTGCCCTTTGCAGCACCAGGGCCCAGCTGTCCGTCAGCATCCAAGACAGCTCTCCAGGGCCCTGGCATCCTGGGTGCAGGGTGCTTGCAACACTGGCCTAAAGGAGTGGGATCTCCTGTACAGGGATGTTCAAGCAGTGGTTTGGCCCATAGGTCCCCGCAGCAGAGAACATGCTGGGAGGTGGCCTTCCCCAACCTTCATGATTGGCAGTCAACCAATCTGATGCCATGGAGCAAGGCCTAGGTAGGATTCTGAGATCAGGGGTGGCTGGGGGTCCTCCCCACAATAACACTGTTTTCTTTCTGGTCTTTGCTTAAATGCCACCTTCTCAAAGGAAGCTACCCTAGATCCATTTCTTTCTTTCTTTCTCTCTTTCTCTCTTTCTCTCTCTCTCTCTCGCTCTTTCTTTCTTTCTTTCTTTCTTTCTTTCTTTCTTTCTTTCTTTCTTTCTTTCTTTCTTTCTCTTCCTTCCTTCCCTCCTTCCTTTGTCTTTTTAGGGCTGCACCTACAGCATATGGAAGTTCCCAGGCTAGGGGTTGAATCAGAGCTGCAGCTGCAGGCCTGCACCACAGCCACAGCAGTGCCAGATCCAAGCCGCATCTGGGACCTACACCACAGCTCATGGCAATGCTGGATCCTTAACCCACTGAGTGAGGCCAGGGATCAAACCCCAGTCCCCTTGGTTACTAGTCAGGTTGCTTACTGCTAGGCCACAATGGGAACTCCCTTGATCTTTCTACTTAAAACAGCTACCCACCTCGGCTCCCTTCCCCGCAAGTGAAAACAATTTCTCCATCACTCTCACCAACATCTCACATGCTGGCTGTTTAATCATTTGCTTGCTTGTTGTCTCTCTCCACCAGAATACCCAGAAAGCAGAGAGTTTTGTCTGTTTGTTTAACTGTTAGGCACAAACAAAGCACTCAATGCACATTTGTTGAATGAAAGAATGAATGGGTCTTCCCGCCACAGTGTTTACCAAACTCTTACTTTCTAGAATTATTTTCCAGAAAGCTAAAGAAATTTAAACTTCCACCAGCAGAGGATGAGCATGTACTTCTTATAGCACGTTCCTAAAAGCCATGTGTCTTCATGGTCTCAAACTTCATTGTGGTTAGTTTACTGAAAATTGCTTTTCTTTGATGACTGGGCATTTCATTCAAAATTATCCATATAATAATTATCGTTATCATCAATATTACTGTTTTTAATTTGCTTGATATTTCCTTACTCAGTATTTTAAAAATCTACCTCCCTTTTTAGTCTACCTCTTTTTGTTTCTTTTAAAATTTCTTTTATTGAAGTATAGTTGATTTACTGTGCATTCCTTTTCTTTAAATTGTTTCTTTATCTCCTTTGCCCATTTTGAACACATTAATTGAAACCCTGAAAGTTTCACTCAGGACTCCTTACTCTCTCAGTTTGTCTAATCAGCTCTGCCTTGGATTCATTGGGAGGGAGCAAGAACACAGGTGTTTGGCAGCTTGTGGGGGCAGAGTTCATTCTTCCCAGCTTAGAAAGGCCATTTTAGATCTGGCTATAAAGGTTATGAATATTTTGACTACCTTTCTGTATATGTATTAAAAAGGGTGGGATTTGGGCAATTTTCCAGAACTTTCAAATACAAAAACTACATTGGCTTCATTTAAAAAATTTTTTATTTTTATTTTTTACCCCTGGTGTTCCTCTTAATGATCTAGACAAAATTTCCACTTCACTGTTTGACTATTGACTGATGCCAAACATCCACGTGAGCAGGACCATTATAAAATATGTTGAAACAAATAAAATAATGTTGGTTGATTAGGGGATCACAATCTTTCTCTAAGTGTGTTCCAGTTTAAAACTCCAATCCTATTAAAACTGATGAACCATTCAATTATTTCTCAAAGACAGTTTCAATCCCTATCTGGAAATTCATTGTTAAACTCGGGGCGGGGGGGTGTGTAGGGTGTATGTGAAATGAGTACTTCTTTTTTCTTTCTTTCTTTTTTTTTTTTTTTTTTTTTTTTTTTGTCTTTTTGCCCTTTCTAGGGCTGCTCCCTCGGCATATGGAGGTTCCCAGGCTAGGGGTCCACTTGGAGCTGCAGCTGCCGGCCTATCGCAGAGCCACAGCAATTCGGGATCCAAGCCGCGGCTGTGACCTACACCACAGCTCACAGCAACGCCAGATCCTCAACCCACTGAGTGAGGCCAGGGATCGAACCTGCCAACTCATGGTTCCTAGTCAGATTCATTAACCACTGCTTCACGATGGGAACTCCTTTTTTTGGCTTTTTAGGGCCACACATGCAGCATATGGAAGTTCCCAGACTAGGGGTCGAATCAGAGCTACAGCTGCCAGCCTACACCACAGACACAGCAAAGCTAGATCTGAGCCATATCTGTGACCTGCACCACAGCTCTCGGCAATGCCCACTGAGCGATGCCAGGGATCTAACTCTCGTCCGCATGGATGCTAGTTGGATTCGTTGTCCTTGAGCCACAAGGGGAACTCCTAAAATGACTACTTCTAATGCATATTTTTAAGGACATTCCTTCAGTAGCATTCCAAATACATATCAGAGAGCTATCTGGATTCACATCAGATATTCTAAAGGTGTATACATTGCTTGTATATTCTAGAGATTAAGCCCTTGTCAGTTGCATCATTTGAAACTATTTTCTCCCATTCCGTAAGTTGTCTTTTTGTTTTCTTTTTGGTTTCTTTTGCTGTGCAAAAGCTTGTCAGCTTGATTAGGTCCCACTGGTTTATTTTTGCTTTTTTTTCTGTTGCTTTGGGAGACTGACCTGAGAAAATATTCATAAGGTTGAGGTCTGAGAATGTTTTGCCTATGTTCTCTTCCAGGAGTTTGGTGGTGTTTTGTCTTTTATTTAAGTCTTTAAGCTGTGTAGCACTGAGAACTATGTCTAGATACTTACAATGCAGCACGACAATGGGCGAAAACATTATGCGTACATGTATGTGTAACTGGGTCCCCACGCTGTAGAGTGGAAAAAAAAGTGTGTTGGGGGGAATAACAATAAAAAATAAATTAAAAAAAAAGAAATTCTAAAGGTGAATATTTCTGTTTATTGTTTCTTTCACTGTAGCTTAAGTTAACAAAATACACTGAGAACAGGGACATGGCGGGGGTGGGGTGGGTAGGCATGAGAGCAGGTATTTACATGGGTTTATAGTTAAAAAAAAATCTCTCAACTCTGCTCTTTTTGCAAGCAAATCTCTTCCTTCCCTTGCTAATAGATATGCTCCTATAATAGAGACTTGTCGTTGAAGCTTGCAAATAGCATTATAAAAGAAATAAATATTTTAATTTTAATAGCAACTATCAAATTTCTATAACTCAGAAAGCTATACATTTTTATAATAGACCACTCACTCATCCATACTTAAATTTCCATGCTTGTTGAATTTTTCCTTAAAGATAATCAAGTAAGGCTCTCTGCCTATAAATTATACATTTGTCCTGTAACTAATTAAAATGACTTTATCATATTTCCTAGAATGTTAGTTGTTTCTTTCTCCTCAGTCTTTTAACAGATCAGGAGATGAATTCAGTCAAGCGCTAATGTGTTTTTCTTTGTTTAACCACAAAATATTCATTTGAAAAGCTATTTCTAACCTGAGCATTACTTTTAAAGTGACTTGTACACATGCCAGTTTTTCTGCATGTTTTGACAAATGACACATTTCCTTTGGTGCTTCCTTGTGGGTAACAGTGTGTGAGGATGTGGTGTTGGAAAAATTTATTACAGTTATTTTGTAGTTGATATTAAAGAATGTGATGTATTATACCAGGTGTCTGACCTTTAAAGATCTTAGACCTAATTCATTACAACATAAAATTTACATATTATTCAACTTTGCTGCAGATCTTTTATGAACAAGTCATAGTGTGTATGTATATCAGGACAGAGAAGAAAAAGTCAGAGCTCGTGCCAGGAATCGAGGTCTGAACCCCAGCTTGGTCTGTTGGTGGTGCTTCTGCGAATGTAAGTGAGAGTGAGGTAACCGCATAACAGTCAAAATTAAATCAGGGAGGACAAGGCGCAGCGTACAAAGCGGAAATGTTGAGAATTGATGAAGCACATCTTTTTATATTCCTAACCTGATGTGCCTTAATCTGTGGGGCGATGAAAACATCTGAGAGGCTGAGGACAGCCAGCCCAAGAAAAGTATCTTTAAATAGTTAAGTCTGTGATTCAGCCAATAAAATCATACTTACGCAATGATGTTTCATGTCTGATATAAAAACACAAAAGAAGAAGTCAAAATGAAAAATTATTGCCAAATACCTTCATGAGGAAAATAAACGTATTTTCAATAGTACATATCTAACAGTTTTTAAAAGAACAAAAATTTGCTACACGCTGTAACTTAGATCTGATTAAGAGATTATATGATTTTGGAAGTCAGATAATGCTATTCTAATTCTTTTAAATAGATTCAAGAGTTTCTTTTCAATAACTGCTAAAATAACCTTATTCTCATAATTTTCTTTTATCTTATTTGGGTGTTAGATCAAATAAATATCCATTAAATTAGGAAGTCCTATTTAAAAAAAATGCATATATCTACACCATGGCATGAGAATATTCATTGGTAAGGTCCTGTTCCATGATGGCTTCATCTCACTCAAAGAGCCACGAAGCTCTGATTATAATACTACCTTTCCCCGAGGAGACCATGAGAGTATGACAGAAGAATAATTCTAAATCCATCTTTTTTATAAAGACTATAAAATAATTTGAGTTAATGCTAATGGGTTGTTAATATCAATATAATCCAAATACTATTTAAAGACTCCAGTTTGCTATCAAAGATAAACGTTTCCTTTTTCTGCAGTTTAATTAGCAAGGAGGAAGCATTTTATCTGAAATACTGATTTTCTAAATTAGTTTGCTGGAAGGTATAGAAATATGCTTGGCTTTTCTTTTTTAAGATTTTTTTTTTTATAATTTCAAATACAAGTGTGGAGGCAATGGAAACAGGACGAAATGTAAAAAGCCAAAATTATCCTGAGGGTGAGTTGCTTCCAGCAAATGCAAACCAATCACTCAGATGAATGGCAGGCTACAAGGAAGCGCTGTGGCTTCCCAGTAGAGGGCGCTGTCTTCTAGGGCTACTTGAAGCCAAACGAGAAGGTCACTCAGTCTATTGATAAATCACACCGCCGTGATTCCTAACTGACAGCTCAAACTAACATCAAGCTGGATGAGGGAGAACAAAAGGCCATCAAGCAGCCATTTTCTTGACACTTTTATTCAATCACCAGCAGATTGCTTACGACAGCAATAGCAGCTGTTTTGTCTTCATCTTTCCACATTTGATAAAAGGTGTCAACTCAAATTTTTGTAAATAATTCACTTACCCCTACTGCACACACCAGCACTGTTCAGCATATGTATTTTGTGTGAGCCGATCACTGAGGCAGGTCAGAGCTCAATGACATGCGTTGAAGGTCATCTGTGAGCTAAAAGGAAGTCGTGATAAAGCCATACAGTCCCTCAAGGTCAGAGA
The DNA here is from genome assembly GCF_054392235.1 of Sus scrofa. Classification (NCBI taxonomy): domain Eukaryota; kingdom Metazoa; phylum Chordata; class Mammalia; order Artiodactyla; family Suidae; genus Sus; species Sus scrofa. The sequence goes on along the minus strand of NC_139393.1, from coordinate 51,931,406 downwards.
TAAGGACTACGTGTAGATATTTGTGGCGGGAACAAAAGGTTAAACAATAGGGAGGAAAAGTGTGAAAATGCTTCCTTTAATATACGAGTGCTTTTCTTTGTTTAAGAAACCTCATTCATAGCTCTTTGGTCGATCATCAATGGAGGGTGTTTGTAAAGCTACCTAAGAGATTAAACATCTAAATTGTTCTTTCAAAAGTTTGAAAAAAAAATATTATTTGTAGCATGCTATTCATCATGACTGTACGGCAGCCAGGGCTGCAATTCGTTTCTATGTTCTTTTTAAAAGAATCATAAAAAGAGTGTCAAAAATTAATATAGTTAGATAGAATTTCATTTATATAGTTCATTTAAAATTCTACCCTGAAATGCATTTAGGCTTGAGAGCTGAGGAAAAAAATAGAGAAAGAAGGTGTTTTATATCATAAGAGCTTCATTTGCTTTAAGGGCTTAGAGAAACTAATAGAGAAATCCTTGAATTATTGCAATAAGATACTCTATCTGGTGTTGGCAGTGGCTAAAAGTGCTGAGATTAAAAATGATACATCCTTCAACGCTGGGTTGTTTTTTCAGTTACATTACTCACAAAATAAATCTAAACAACAAATAGTCACTATTTGGTTTATATTTTCTAATAGGAAAAGTCCATGTGCTTTTGAGGTTCTGTCTAAGCTCCAACTGCAAGGGGATTTATTACTTGTAATTGATGTGCTCAGAGATCAAAGAGCAGCTTCCTTACATTTTCTCCTGTTCTTTCTCCCTCAGAAATCGGGGGGCAATAACTCTTGCAATTTCATCAAAATAGGTGTAAAAGAATGAAATGAACTTGGGCAAGGTACTGCCACAGTAATCCGGGGCATTAAAAACATTTAAAAAACCCGAATGGGTAATCCAATTTCTGATGGAAAGTTAATTCCCACAAGAAGAATTAATATTTCCACATTAATAAAATAGGGGACACACTAAGATTTGGAATAACGCTTTAATCTTCCAAATTTAAAAGCGCAATGTTACCTTCTCACATGCTCCCTAGGTTTGCACCTTCTGTCATTTGCACCTTCTGTCACTGAGCGTATGTCATTTAATATTATTTCTTGCCTTTTCAACTGGATTGTGGGAAGACAAGGGCAAAACCATCTCTTAATAATGGCACAAGACTGATACTTCTGATGTTTTCCGAAAGCACACAAAGTCCTTGCATATCTTATTTGATCTTCATAAAAGTCTTGTGAGGTCGTCAGATCAGAGATGATCATCTTCCTATTGTGGATATGGAAACTCAGGACCAGAAATGCACAAGATTTACAGGTACACGTACGTTAGCAGAGCAGTACTTGACTCTCGGTCTTTCGCGTGTATAGCAAAGCAGTACTTGACTCTCGGTCTTCCGCGTGTACCCGAGGGCTCTGTCTCACAAGCTCAAAACAGACATAGAAACAAAGCGGCTCCAAGCAAGGGGTCCCGAGGTGGAGCACAGTGCCGCCACATGGCAGCGATTCAATACACTATTGGATAAATAAATGATAACCGTAAGTATTTTGCCCAGAGATATGTACGCGGCACTCAAAATTGTTTGCTATTTTTATTGATAACAATGATTTGGGCAGTAGATCAATTCCAGAGTAAATATGTCTTGTGAGCAAGAAAAAGAAAAGTTTAACGTCTTAAGTACGGAGGAGCTTTCATACATGTGTATTCATGATAAAGAGTTAATTTTCTTGACGGCAAAATGTGGATAATAATCAGTTTTATTATCTCCTCAGATTGCTCTGAAGATCAAAAGAGACTACGTGAAAGCATTTTGTGAGCTGTGAAGTGCTCTCTGTACCTGTGACCTGGTTTGTTGTGATGAAGGCAGTACATGAAGACAGTCAACAGAGGGCAGTCTTGAGTTCAGAGGAGAGAGGAAGCTTTTCCAGGGGGCGCGTGGGAACTTTTGACAGTGCGATAGAAAAAGACATTTCAAGAAGACAGGGAGATATAAACCCAAAGCCAGAGGCAAAGAAGAATAAGAGGTGTTTAAAGGAGAATGAGTAGCTTGATAGGAGTGTTTATAGACAGAAGCAAGAAGATTGATGTTTGGGAAGATAGGTTCGGGTTTGTTTGGGGGTGCTTCGCGGTGTTGGTAGCAACTGAGGGAATCTGATCTCAAAAGGGAACATGGGGCTGATTCTCAAAAGGGAATGGTGGTTGCTTTCCATTTGGCTGACTGCACAGGGGGAAATCAGAGACTTTAAGGAGGCCAACCAACCAAATTCTTCAAGAGAAAAAAGACACATGCACCCAGGGAAAGCGTAATTATTGAGTGAGAAAATGTTTTCCAGACAGTGTACAATAATAACAAGAGCTCACCTTACAGGCTGTCTCATATTATTCTAAACAGATAATTTACATTAACTCATTTAATCTTCATAATTGGAGAAACTGTTTCCATTGAACAGGTAAGGTAACTGTGACTTTAAAAGGTTAAGTAGCTTATCCCAGGTTCACAGCACTAGGAAACAAGAGCGGAATTGAACCTCAGGAAATCTGGCCTCCGGGCCTGGCTCCCACACTGTTGAGGCCCTGATGCTCAGTTACGAAGTTCAAAAGCACATCAAAAATAGTGATATCAGGCACACACCCTACTTGGTGGAAATTCACTGATCTGTGCAATTTTTGGTTATGTATATTATACTTTAAAAATAAGTTAGTGCTATAATAAAAAATATTCTATGTACCTATAAAGAGTGGAAGAGTTCTCTTGTGATTCAGTGGGTTAAGGATCCAGTGTTATCCCTGCAGTGGCTTGGGTTGCTGCTGTGGTTCAAGTTCAGTCCCTGGTCTGGGAACTTCCACGTGCCATGGGCAAGGCTGGAAAAAAAAAGGGGGAAAGAGTGGAAAGATATAAGCAAAGCACTAATCTGATTTTCTTTTGATTATGAGGAAAGGGAATAGTTTAACTTTTTTTCATTATCTCTGTTTTCTAGATTTTTAAAAAATTTTTAATTTTTTTGTCTTTTTAGGGCCCCACCTGTGGTATATGGAGGTTCCCAGGCTAGGGGTCTAATTGGAGCTGTAGCTGCTGGCCTACGCCACAGCCACAGCAACACCAGATCTGAGCCGCGTCTGCAACCTACACCACAGCTCAAGGCAACGCCGGATCAAGGCCAGGGATCGAACCCACAACCTCATGGTTCCTAGTCGGATTTGTTTCTGCTGCCCCACGACGGGAACTCCTATTTTCTAGATTTTTGACAATTATCCTGTAAAATTTTTATAAAAAATATTGTTTTAAGCAAGCAAAGAAAATTTCTGATGAGGAAGAAATGAAACTAACGTTGATTTAACAATAACTGTGAGTAGTATCAGATTTGTTCTTTACCTAATTCTCAAATTAACCATTTGAATAGTTTGGCTCTATTTGTTGCCCTTTAAGAATAAAAGGAACTTCAGAGAGGTATGTAATAAGCCCACATCACACACAGCACTCAGTACATGACTAAAAGAGATAGAATTTGAATCCAGGACTGATTTCAAAACCCAGGGAAAAATAAAGGAGAGAATTTGGGGATGGAGAAAATAAGTTCTAGAATGTAAGTTCTAATTTGCTGTAGTAAAACAATCACGATTCAGAAACAATCATCTTGAAAAATTGCTAAATAGAAAGCAAAAAAATAAAGATTTTCTGTTACACAAAGGTCAATATAGTTTGAAGCTTAATCAGCAGCCTATGCATTTTTTAATACAGCTTGTTGGGAAGAAGTGCTAGCTTAATTTTTTTCTCTAATCACTGGATGTCTTCCCCAAACAAATCTGAATAAATCATCAGATTTTATGCATGACCCTGGGGAAGTCTGATTCAAAGATATTTGTTTGGTACAGAGGTTTTTTTGTCTGATTTTGCTTTCATTTTGTTTTGTTTTACCTTGTGTCCCCATAATAACCCCTTTTATTTCTAACAATGATGCCCCATTTTTTTTTTTTTTTGGGGGACATTTTACAGTAACTGATTATATTGGCCATGAAGCAATTGCATAACTGCCCAATTTGGAAGAACCCAAATGACCAAAGTAGTTAAAGATTTTCAGTGTTTTCTGCAGAACTTGGCAGAGAAGTGAAGAAAGACACAATGGATTCTGGAGAGCACAATGAGGAGGGGAAACCATTAAGTTTTCCAGTTTTAAAACAGACAAACCCAGAAACTCTTGGCATGTGACCTTGGCCAAATTACTTGAACTCATTGTTCCTCTGTGAACCAAGTAGAAAGGGGCATAAAAAGACATCCACAGGACCACAGAGACTCTATGTTTGACCTGGGCTGCTTTGGATAAATAAATTAGGTCTTTGTTAGTTCAGGCTGAGACAAAAAAGTGAAATACAGTTTTCTGCAAAGGATGTTTTAAAGGTTCATTCTGTTTTTTTCTCTCTGACCTTTTTTTTTTCTTCTACCAAGGTGGCCACTTCATAGTTTATTGCTGAATTCTCAAAGAGCTTAAGTGGCTGGCTATAGTAGCAGTAATTATACTAATAATGATTTTTTCTTTCAGTAGATAAGGGCATAGAAGGGGAAAAACCTGTTTTCTAAATAGCAATGTTCATGATATTTACCATGTTGGAAAACAAGTAGTTGTGTAGATGTGGCATTGCAGTTTCTATTTTTATATATGGCAGTATTTGTTGTTTTCGTACTGGAATCTCTGAAATTACTGATTCTGAGAAAACACAGGGCAAATTCAAGAAACTACAACCTATAAGGTTGATGGTAACGCCTAGAAAATTCCAGAATGTATGGCTAAACAAATGGTTTTTGAGTAATTGAAAAACAAATGATTTTTGGTAATTCTTAGAATGCAGCAGGTCTATCTGAGTTAGTCATGTCAAACAAACAAATGCTATTTTAACAAAACTAATGAAAGTCTCCCAAAATATTTAAATATTCTCACCTTAAGGAGTCTTTATTGATCCCCCTACTTGGAACTCTCACCTTTGTTAACATTCTGTGATCTCCAACCCTACTTTGTTGTTCTCCTTAGCACTTTCTGTCATCTAATGTCCTATTTTGTTACTTATTTTCATGCTTTCCTCTAGAATGTAAACTCCTCAGAGAAAGGCTCTTCTCCTTCCCCGTCCCCAGCCTTGGTCTCTTAGCTGCTGTATTCTCAGTATCTAGTACGATTCATGCTACATACTAGGTACTGAAATGAGAAATATATTTTGTGAATATATTGAACTACAGATGGAGTGATAATACGGATATTTGGATTGAATGATCAATGTCCTGAAAACAATCTCAAGGAAGGGCTCAGATGCACTAAGAACTTTATAACCCTGACTATTCTCACCAAAGCCTGGTTGAAAATATAAAAGGCAGGCTTGGGAAACTTTTGGATAAACCTAAGCTAGGAAGAATAGCTCTACAATGACCAAATCAACTCTAGCTAACTTGACTTTGAGGGGATAAAATGCTGAACTCAAGCAAATAAGCTATAATGTATATATAATCTTGTTTATTTAATTGAAAGAGTTGTATAGCAGTGAAAAATTTTTCACAGTCTTTTCTCTTCCGTATTAGATGTACCTGGCTATATGTTCCATCTCTTGTTGGTACTGAGATTACCCGATCTTCTGAGGCTAAGAACTGAGCAGTCAGATGCACAGGCAAGTAGAAGTCATGACAGTTAAAGAGCAGAGGGAAGAGGGACAGAGGTGGCAGTTATGGGAGTGGAAGGGCCATAAAAGACAAAGACCCACAGTGGTTGAAGGGATGGCTGTGGCTAAGCAAGTTGAGATGGAGCAGAGGAAGTAAATGCGGAGGAAATAGAAGAGGATGAGGAAGAGAAGGAAGTGGAGATGGCCCTTGTCTTCTCTGTGCTCTTGAAACCATTCCTCCTCTTTCTCCTTTCTGTTTTGATAGGAACACTCCTTATCTTTGGGGAATAAAGCAAACAAAACCAAACCCCCACACCTCGAATAAAGCTGGGATTGGGCTCTTACCAGCAAATGGAAACAACTGTTGTCAGAAGAGCTTTGTGCCAGGGCTTCCGAATTTAGGTAACAAAAGCCATTCTCAAGTGAGCTGGCATTTCCATCTGTGATAGAGAACCGCTTCTTAGGTGGAGCACATCAGATTCTATTTGAGGTGGCTATCGAGTTGGTTGTGTAGACCAAGGATTCTCAAGCCTTAGTGTGCGTCAGAATCCCTTCAAGGCTTACTAAACTCAGATTGTTTGGGATCTCACTCAGAACCTCTGAGCCAGTAGTCCTGGGATGGGACCCAAGAATACGCATTTCTAACACACTTCCAGTTGATGTTGATGCCGTGGTTCTGGGGACCACACTTTGAGGACCGTGTGCAAGCTGTGTTCTGCACAAGGGCACCTGGTCACAGGGGTGAGCGGAAGATGAAATCCACAGGCTATCGTGGCTGGAAGTCACGTAAAGGAGAACCTGCAGCCCTGCTTTCAGGGTTTAAGACTCTGTTATGTTTAAGTATGGAAAATGATGTTAAACTCACTGTTGCTGTAACCCACTACCTCTTTTCAAATGCAGGAAATAGACTCAATGAGGAAAACATGTGGGAATGAACTAGGCTTTGGTTAAAAATGCTCTTTGGTAACTGCTACCGTTTCTCAGTGAAGAGAAAGGGAAAAATATCTTTGGCCTTCCGGTCCAGAGACTAGACCTTGTATTGACTTTAACCAGTGGTGTGGTCTTAGTCAAGTCACTTAATCTCCTGGATTCTTAGTTAAGAAAATGCTCTTTGGTAACTGCTACCGTTTCTCAGTGAAGAGAAAGGGAAAAATATCTTTGGCCTTCCGGTCCAGATTCTAGACCTTGTATTGACTTTAACCAGTGGTGTGGTCTTAGTCAAGTCACTTAATCTCCTGGATTCTGTCTTCTCACCTATAAAACGAGACTGTTGGGTGTTTAAGTAGCTGTTGTTTAGGTAGCAGGTGTTTAAGATCTCTTCCTGCTCTAAAATTCATTTTGTTTGATTCTAAGTCAGAGGAGGCATTTATGTCAAATGGCAATTGACCAGTTTACCTTTATGGCAATCATATTGCTTTGGAAAGTTGTTCTTTATTAACGAAGGCAGATCTTAGTAATCCAAATTTTCCTGGAAATTGAATGCAAGGTTTCTAATAGTACCCAGCACACAGTATTCAGTAATATTCAATCCTTTCCCTTTCTTTTCTAAACATTTTTTTCCTAATGTTAATGGGTCTCTAATAAAATTTAAGTTACTTGTTTTCAGTTCAGATTAGAAAGTCTGTCATTTTTTGGGCTGAGGGGGGACAGGTCATAAAAATTTCCATCCATTCTTTGGTCCTTATAATCCCATTATTTGCTATGGTTGTTTATGTGTTTTGCCACCAGATAGCAGAATTACTCTTGTTATCATCTTTTTACGACTTAGATGGGCTTACTTTTTGGAGATGTCTTTGATAGAGAAATGTGGGAGAGGAAGTCCTCTTTGCCTGGTTATCTGAGGATAATTGGTAGTGGAGAAAAAAGCCTTCTTGAAGTGAATCCACATAAAAGTGCTGGCCAAGATGTGATCAGGATAAAAAGGCTTGAGCGGGCTTTGTTTTGAGAAATAAAGTTAAGAGTTATAAACAATGTTCATTTGCTCTCATATTTTAAGCAAATTTAGATTTTCTTTTCAACTATGTACCAAAAAAAAAAAAATGAATCGTCTGTTTTTCTTTCTTTCTTTCTTTCTTTCTTTCTTTCTTTCTTTCTTTCTTTCTTTCTTTCTTTCTTTCCTTCTTTCCTTCCTTCCTTCCTTCCTTCCTTCCTTCCTTCCTTCCTTCCTTCCTTCCTTCCTTCTTTCTTTCTTTCTTTTTCTTTTTGGAAGAATCCAGCTTGTGTTTTGTTGGTTCAACTCTGTCTCCTAAAGAAAAAGTTGCTGTCTTAGCTCTTTTGCATAGTACAATCAGAAAAGAAATCATGTTTGTAAAATTATTCAAAGATTTTTATCAATATTTGCATAGGCATCCCTTAATTCTTCAAGTTGAATCCATCTCTTGGAAAACATATGGCTTCATCATACTTGTTGAAATTTCTCTTTTTCTATTGTTGACTGGTTTACTCTTTCTGGTTGTTTTGGTTATTGGTTTTGCATGTGCTGTGAATAGTCTTACAACAACTTTTTCCTTGACTTCATGGGATCCTGGACTTTTGGTAAGATTTGCAATTTCATTTGATTGTTGTTTACAAAAGCATGCTAACCTGAAATAGGGGGATAGACACTAGTGTTTTAGGGGAAAAGAATTGATTTTCTAGGAGTAGTTTATTTATGTTGTAGTTAAACCTTCAGCCTAAAACCAGTGTGTGTGTGTATGTGTGCACTATATAAGAAAATATACAGGCTTTTAACATATCTTTGTTTTATAGTTTAAAAGCATTTTCAAATTTGATTTTGTTTCCATTTATCAAAAATATGCAAAAGCCTTATCAGTAAGCTCTTGCTATAAACATACTATAAAAGAAGTCATAGCCAAATGCAGTAGCTTAAAACGACAATCATTTGTCCTCATGGATTTGCAGATTGTCTGGGTATTAACTGGTATAAGTAGGAGGGATATTTGAGTGAGGATTAGATTTCTAAGATGCCAGTTCAACAGAAAACTTTTTGTGGTACGATATATTTTCTTTCTATGAAGCAAACTTCGGTACAATCTGGGTTCTAATTCTGGTTCTGCTCCATACTAAGTAAATTAACTTGGATAATTTACTTATCTTTCAGCGCTTTTATTTTTTCGTCTGTTAGGTGGGGATTATGTTAACACTCATTTCACTGGTAAGCAACCTAGTACCTATGGTGTATTTACTAAATGTTAGCTTATTTTGTTATTAAGAGAAAAAAAGTACTCTGATCATGATTAAAAGACTAATGAGTTGGGCAGAGGGGGAGAGGAAAAGCATAGAGCTGGAGACAGATGTAGGGTTTTAATTTAGCTCCTCTTCTCCTGTCATAAAAATCAAGGAAGTTGATAGAATGAACATTTCACTTTCTTTAACAAACAGGTTTAAACTATTTGTTAATATATTTCTTAAGGAACAATAATTAATAACAATGTAAATATATTGCTCATTTAATAAGTCTGGTGCCATTTACTGTGTGCCAGACTCTTTCTAAGAACTTAAATGTTAGCTCATTTAATGCTCATATCAGCCCTAGGAGGTAGATATGATTATTGTGGCCGTTTTATAGTCGAGGAAATCCAGGCTTAGGAGGGAGGTCATACAACTTCCCCAAGGTCATACAGCTGCTGAGTGGCAGAACTTGGATTCAAATGCATGGGAGTCTGGCTGCAGAGTCTGTGGTCTTAAGGCTGTGGGACTTTTTGATGACGGGGCAGCATTTCAGCAGGCTGAGATGGTAAATGACCCTAAATCTATATATTTAATTTATGGACTGTTTTGAGGATCTAACTTTATTTTTTTCCTTCTGAACCTGAAGGTTTGAAGCAATCCCCTTCTCTGCCCATTTTGTCTTGCATTCTTCCCTCCCTGCAGTTTATTCCAGGATGGGAAAGAGATTCCATGAGTGTTAACTGCAGGCTGCCGGAGGCTTACTTTGTAAAGATATGGAGTGTTCTGGGGCTCACTGACTTTTCATTCTCCTTTATAGAAGGGGGAGAATCCAGAGCACCGTATCAGGTTGTTTCTGCTCTTCAGTAATAGGATTTTTATTACTAACTTAAAGAATATGGGATGAGTGAAAACAAACTAGGTTTTACATCTAACTCTATTCTCTACCAAGAAGAACACATCACGCTAATAAATCTTCCATACAAATATTACATCTGCACAAGGTAAAGGGTGATGTTTGTAAATCTAATTGAATTGAACTTCACTTTGCTGCCTTTTGGGGGGCATAGTTCAGACATGGGGAGTATGCAGTTCCAAACTGCTGTCCTGTGGGTCAGCATTACAGGTAAACTGCCCATTTGAGTTCTAAGAATATGACTTATAATAAACTTAGTCGAAGCTCTGAAATGCTCAACCACATAAAACCGCAGTTGTCACGGGCGGGCTGGTCAACATGTGCAGAGATGCTTCGTATTTGGAATTACGTATTTTTATTTGGTTTTGTTTATATCTCAGCTGAAGCAGCTGTCTTTGATCCAACCCAGATAGGGGGGTTTTTATTAAAAATTTAACACGTATCTCATAGCAATATTTACTTTAATGTGGTAAATCAAGAAATTCTTCTTTTTCTGAAAGAGATTTGTTGGTAAGATAAACTCAGTGCTTTAAGATAAATATTAACTTTATAATGAAAACTGCAGAATGCCTTGTCTGGTAGGTCCCTTGTATCTGTAATTCTCAAAGGAGAAGGAAGCTGTTCATACTTCTGGCTCTACCTTGCATGAGAGGTATGGTTTAGATTTTAATCCTTAATTATCTGTCCTAGCTCCCTTCACAGGAACATCGCATCTGGTGTGCTCTTCAACTTCTAATTTTAAAAATATTGAATATCTTTACTCATGCAAAAGAACTAGCTGATTCACGAGTTATGGAAGTACCACTGGGTTCTTTTACATGCAGTAGTCCGTGGAGGAAATGCAAACTTTTAGTAGGCAAAATTCACTGTTGAAAAGGAGATTTTTGAAAGTTTCGAAGTTACAAAAAAAAAAAAAAAAAAAGAAAAGAAAAAAGCTAGGAACTCTGGTGAACGCAACCTAAAATCCAATTAGAAAAATGTTTGAGTGGAGTTTAAAGGACACCTGTGGTAGTTTTGATAAAGTTACTGTTCTAGAAAGATCTGAGATATACTACTTTTCGCTACGGTGATTGTCCATGTATAGGTACCTTCGCGCAGTGGCACCAGTCATGAATCCTGGAAGTGACCTATTAATAACGGCAATATGAATGAAATGAGCTGCCTAGAAAATGAGGTTGCCTGGCTCTCATAAAATACCATTTTCTTTTCATAATTTACGGGAGGTGTTGTCCAAGGAGATGAAGTATTTCATGTTGGTCAGTTTGGGCTCCTCAGAGGCCTAATACCATGTGGAATATTTTTAATGGTTGACTGATAAAACATTGTTTCCTGCAACTCAGCCCTTTTGTGGATCACAAACATCAAGGCTACAAACACAATTTCTTACTTGGTTTATCTCTCGAGCAGTTACAAATACTGGCAGAGACCTAGATAAAGCCACCAAAGCAACTACGTTTTTAATGGGTGCTCTTTAACCTGTGAAAAATTCAAAATTAGAGATGTGGTCCTTGCTTTCAAGAGGCTGATAGTCTTGGAAGCAAAAGATTAATTCCTTGTAAAAACTATGTTAATCAGCCAATTCCATCAAGTTTTTAAAGAGTTGAACTAGTTGTGGTTTTTTACACCAGTTTTTTAAAATTGAAATATGTTGATTTACAATGTACTGTTTCATGTGTACAGCAAAGTGATTCAATTATACATACACCCATGTGGGCTCACACACACACACACGGAATATAAAAAATGATATAAATAAATTTACGTACAAAACAGAAAGAGACTCACAGTCATAGAAAATAAACTTAGGGTTACCAAAGGGGAAAGGGAGAGAGGGATAAATAAGAAGTTGGGATTAGCAGGTACACACGACTACACATAACATAGATAAACAACAAAGACCTACTACTACCTTATAGCACAGGAAACTATATCCAGTATCTTGTCATAACCTATAATGGAAAAGAATCTGAAAAACAATTCCATCAATTTTTAGATAGTTAATGCCTTTAGGGAATCGTACTCAGGGTAAATATGTTGCTAACTTTCCCTTGAAGCTCATGCATGTTGAAACATGGGGTGCAAAGAAGGGAGGTGAAAAGCATTTAGAGCTCATCCAACATGTACAATGGTCGATAGAAAGTTTCCATCTTTAAAAAAAATTTGTTTACTTATTTTTTGGCCACAGTGTGCATCGGCTTGATGTGGGATCTCAATTCCCAGACTCAGGATCGAACCCAGGGTGCAGTGGTGAAAGCACCAAATCTTAACCACCAGATTACCAGGGAACTCCCAATTTGTGTATCTTCAAAGCAGAAGAGGGCTCAAATTATATCCATTCTTTAAGACTTGCAAGGTGCTTTACAAAACATGAGTCATGTAATCAAGTGTGTAAATAATTGATGGAAAAGAATGTTGCAAAAATTCTCTTTGCCAGCCTACGTGTGCTTGATCTTGTTCTCTTTTGACACTTACCACATCCTCTCTGTCCAGGCTCTTTGCTTTCCTTTGATGACAGGGCAAATATTGGCATTTTTTTTGTTGTTGTTGTTTCCATCCCAAGCCTGTAATTGTTATGATCAGAGTAGTTGGGGTCTCAGGCAGAATAAGATACAAGATGACACAGGGGAATATAGGATGTGTTCTCATTGTATTGGTGCTAGATTTTCGGTGGGGACAGAAAGTGAAGAGATTAGGGCTCACAGGGAAGGCTTGGGAGTGGTGGCTGGGAATGTTGGGAGGGACTGGACACACTTCCATGGTGACGTGGATGACCATCACGGTGCAAATCACCCTTTATTTTATAAAAGAAGGGTTTCTGTTTCTGTTCTTCTTGGGAAAAACGTATTTGTCATTTTGTAGCTCAACAACAACAAAAGGTCCAATAGCAGCAATTTCAAATGGTTCCAATAGACGATAACACACTATCTGATCTGGAGAGAGATTGACTTTTTCCACCATCTCTGCTCCTCCCTAGCTTGGTGACCTTGGCAAAGTCACTTAATCTGGATAAGCCTTATTTTCCACACTTGTAAAATGTGCAAAACTTATACTTCCTCATGGGGTTGTTGGGAATGTCAGATGATTAATAAATAATACATACGTATTTGTGCCTGTCATGTAATAAACACAGTCTAAGTGGTGTTTATGATATTTCTTATTTATGGTTCCAACTTCTGAGTCTATCACTGTCCATACTTGTACTAGGCACTCAGTAATGTCTGTTGAATTGAAAAGCAGCCAAGTTGAAGCCTATAGTTATGGTAAATGCCCAACAAATATTTACTGCATGAGTGAGTGGTTCTTGCCCCAGATCAAATGGTCCAGAGAACCACCTGAGAGTTACTCATCGCAGAGCTAGCTCTGAGAATTCTAGCCTGCAGGAGTTCCACTTCGAACAGGGATCCTCATGAAAAGCAAATCAAAAGTGAATTTGAAGGAGAGGCAAAATACATTATTTCTTATTAGGTCTGCTGTTTTGAGTTTCATTAGGCATCCTGCCTGATTCTTATTAGGACTGCCCTGATTTCTTTTAGGTCCTGGTCATTTAGGGTCAATGCTCATGTGCTGTATAATGATGTCATTATTTGCCTTTATTACATACATGATGTAGGTAATGATTCAGGGTTTATTCCAGAAAATAATCCTAGGCACCTAATGCTGATTGGTTTAATGATACAAAAACTAATTTGGAAAGAATGGAAGGTTTCCTGGGGCACAGCTGATGATGTGAATGTGAAAAGGCTTCACTTCCCACATTTAAAGAATGGAAACAACATGCAATTACGTGTTCTTCGATGAGGTGTTTTCTTTGAAATGGTAGAACTTGGAAACTCTCCATGTGAGAAAGGTGGAAAAATTCAAGTCACTGTGCCAAGGTCAGTTTTCCTTTTTTTATTTCCTTTATTATTGTTGTATTTATTCTTAGCTATAGACATATGCTTTCTTGTTTTGTTTTTTTTTTCCCTCTTTCTTTGAATATGAAAACCTAATGGGGAGACTGATGAGATTGGCTGAGTCTGTGAAATCAAAATGAACTTTGTAATTTTGTTTATCAGCTTGGGGTCAATGGCACAGAAATTCTGTAAGTTATAAATGTAAATATGAGCATGAATTCCATGTGCTGAGTTCATTCATGCAGAAGGCAGCTGGTTCCCTCTCTGCCATCACCCACCTCCTACTAGTTAACAATTAGCTGGTTAAATAAGCCACCTTGGGGTTCTATGTGTCTGTTCGGCTTGGCACCCTGCAGTGCTAATCCAGACTCTTTAAGAGAGATTTGTGCTTGGATCTGATGCTTGCAATACATTAAGACAGGTGAGAAACTGGCCCTTTCTTTCTTTCTTTTAGTTTTAAATGTTTTTCCTTAGGCTGGGATGGACTAGGGTAGCACACGGAGTGATCCCAGGCACTCACCACAGACATCATTTCACATACCAGCTTTGCTGCCTTGAAGTTTTGCTTTTCTCATTTTCATTTTTATTTATTTGCTTATTTACTTTCTTATATGTGGATGTTCTGGGGCCAGGGATTGAACCCGTGCCACAGCAGCAATCTGAGCCACAAGAGCGATGACATTGGATTCTTAACTTAATGAGCCACCAGGGAACTCCTGACTTGAGTTTTTAAACTGGTCTTAGTTAGGTGAGTGCATGGCACGCAATTTCCATTATTTTAATTTTCAGAATTGCCCTTATCTCACAATGCTTGATTGCTACCCACCCAGTCACTTGCAGTTACATACTCATCTGTCTTATTGGATGTTGTTTTATTCTCACCTTTTCTTTGTTCTTACCAAGTCTTGACATTTTTTTTCCCATGGGTATTTCCCCATTAAGGTTATTTTTATATCTGGAGGGGGAGGTTATCGATACGGCAGTTATACAAGGAGGTGAATTCTATTCACTTCTTTTCCTTCTCTGAGAGGCATCGTCTGCATCTTCTCGCCTGTGTCCTCTCCCAGACACCAAAATGGCCTGCTCCCCAAACTTTATCAATTCCCTTCTCACTCATTTTAAGCTTGGTTGTCTATTTGCGGTTGTCAACAAGTTTTTCGCAGTTTCTAGATTTGTTCCTAAATGTTTGGGAACCAAAAGCCAAAGAGCCAAATGAGCCTAAGAGGGAGAAAGGAGAACAGAATCAAGGGAGCTGAGTTCAAAACCTTGTCGGTTTGCTGGACATCCTTGAGCCAGCCCTGACCATTCTTGGCTCAATGTCTTCACATGTAAAATGAGGGTCTCAGAATGGAATATCCAGAATATTGAGTACAGTTCCCTGTGTAATAACCTATGTGGGAAAAGAATCTTAAAAAGCATGGATATATGTATAGCTGTGTATATATGTATGAAAAGATTCTAAAGAAATGGATATATGTATATCTGTATGTACATATATGTATGAAAAGAATGGATATGTGTGTGTGTGTGTGTGTGTATATGTGTATATGAATCACTTTGCTGTACACCTGAAACTAACACAACATTGTTAGTTTAATAAAAATTAAATTTGGGATTTCCCTGGTGGAGCAGCAGTTTAAAAGTTGGCATTGTCACTGCAATGGCTTGGGTTGCTGCCGTGATGTTTGTTCGATTCCTGGCCAGGGAACTTCCACATTCTGTACATATGGCCAAAAAAGAAAAATAAATTAAATAAAAAATAAAAGGGAGTTCCCATTGTGGCTCAGTGGAAACAAATCTGACTAGGAACAATGAGGGTGTGGATTCGATCTCTGGCCTTGCTCAGTGGATTAAGGATCTGTCGTTTCCGTGAGCTGTGGTGTAGATTGCAGATGCGGCTTGGATCCTTCATTGCTGTGGCTGTGCAGTAGGCTGGCAGCTGTAGCTCCGATTAGAGCCCTAGCCTGGGATCCTCCATATGCCACAGATGTGGCCCTAAAAAGCAAAAAAAAAAAAAAAAAAAAAGGAATATCCAGGATCATTTCTATTGGAGACTGGATTATTTCCTTACCTATAAAATAACCATATTATTGTATATTTCATAACATATATTATATAATATTATATATAATTCTCATATATCATATTACACAATTGTATATTATATTATACATTATATTAAATTATAGGAGTTCCCGTCGTGGTGCAGTGGTTAACGAATCCGACTAGGAACCATGAGGTTGCGGATTCGGTCCCTGCCCTTGCTCAGTGGGTTAAGGATCTGGCGTTGCCGTGAGCTGTGGTGTAGGTCGCAGACGCGGCTCGGATCCCGTGTTGCTGTGGCTCTGGCATAGGCTGGCGGCTACAGCTCCGATTCAACCCCTAGCCTGGGAACCTCCCATATGCCGCGGGAGTGGCCCAAGAAATGGCAAAAAGACAAAAAAAAATTATAATCATATTTATATTGTATTTATATTATATAAATTTTATATTATATTAAATTATAATTATATTAAAGTATATATTATCTTATGTATCATAAATTGGCCTTATAGAGTATAGACTTAGGATCAAATCAGATTTTATGTTTATGTTTTTCATTGTCTCTGTCATAGAGTAAGAACTCAAGAGACTTAATTGGATACATTCCTCTGTCTGTCCCTGTTCTCAATTAAAATTTTTTTATTCTATGGGAAGGGTGAGGGGGAGACAGTTGGCTGGGTGGAGGGAGAAGTATTCTCGGGAAGGTCCCTGAGAGACCTGGTCTCCAGGTCCCCCGTGTTCTTCTATCCCATTCATCTTGGATTAGACGAAACAAAACAAAACAAAAAAACAGTTTCCAACTAAGTAGCAGAATCTGGAATCCCTGTCACCTGTACTGGGAGCTCCTACCAGCCAGAGTATGTAGAATCAGTGTGTAAGGCAGCGTGACAGCAGTGAATGGCAGCTGGTGTGAGGTTGGGATTGAATTATGTGGCCAAATTCTGGAGCAACCCAGCTAGCTCTGCAGGCCCATCCCAGCTACCTGGTTCACTTTGCAGTAGCAAGACTCTGCACTTTAAAAAATTTCAGGGGTTTTACAAATGATCTCATTTGTCATATTTAGTTTATGTCCTCTTTTTTTTTTTTTTTTTTTAGGGTCGCATCTATGGCATACGGAAGTTCTCAGGCTAGAGGTCGAATTGGAGCTGCAGCTGCCAGCTGCCTACATCACAGCCACAGCAGCACTGGATCTGAGCCACATCTGCAACCTACACCACAGCTTGGGGTAACGCTGGATCCAAGGATCGAACCCGCATCCTCATGGATAATAGTTGGGTTCTTAACCTGCTGAGCCACAACGGGAACTCCAGATACCCTCTTTCTTATTGTTGTCATGCCTTATATTTAGAGTCATTCATGACTATTTTGTTTCCAAGTAATAGAAGTCGAACTCAAACTGGCTTAAACCTCAAAGAGGATTTATTATCTCAATTATTTGAAAAGTTAGGCTTAGCTGCATCCAGGGACTCAAAAAAGTCAACTGGTTTTTTTTTTTTTTTTTTTTTTTTTTTTTTTTTGTCTTTTTAGGGCTGCACCCACGGCATATGGAGGTTCCCAAGCTAGGGGTCTAATTGGAGCTGTAGCTGCCAGCCTACACCACAGCCACCGCAACTCAGGATCCGAGTCAAGACTGAGACCAACATCACAGCTCACGGCAATACCGGATCCTTAACCCACTGAGTGAGGTCAGGGATCGAACCTGCATCCTCATGGATGCTAATTGGGTTTGTTAACTACTGAGCCACGATGTCAACTCCTTTTTTTTTTTTTTTTTTTTTTTTTTCTTTTTTAGGGCCACAGTCCAGCATATGCAAGTTCCCAAGCTAGTCTACACAGCAAAGCGGGATCCAAGCTGTGTCTGTGACCTGCACCACAGCTCACAGCAATGCCGGATCCCCAACCCACCGAGCTGAGCGAGGCCAGGATTCTAACCTGCATCCTCATGGATTCTAGTCGGATTTGTTTCCGCTGCACCATGAAGGGAACTTCCAAAAGTCAGCTGGTCTTTTTCTCTGTCACACCTCCCGTCCAAACTTTTATTATCTCTGTTACTTAAAATCCCAAGGCTGTTGCCTTGTGGTGGCCTAAGTCAATTCTGGCCCTTCATTCTACCAGCTTCAAATTAGCAGAAATTTGCTAATTAGGATCACACAACTTTTTCCCATCTTATCAGTTTGGCCAAGGGGATGGACTCTCTTGATTGTTCAGTCCAGTTACTGCCCTACTGCTGGTTTGGGGTCAGCCCTAGCTGGACCAAGTGGGCTAAGGTAGGGACAGGCTGGTCTTCCAAAAAAAGAAAGATGATCCTTTTACTAGTATCCTCTGCAGAAAGGGGAATGAATAGTGGACAGGCCAAAGAACAGATACCCCTCACAGATCTCTTTCTTGGAATTTGGAGCTTTAAATGCTTTCGACTGTTCAGTTGAATGTTCGGAATAAATCCTCATTTCTTTTCTTTTCTTTTCTTTTTTTTTTTTTGGTCTTTTTGCCTTTTTCCAGGGCCTCTCCCATGGCATGTGGAGGTTCCCAGGCTAGGGGTCTAATTGGAGCTGTAGCCGCTGGCCTGCACCAGAGCCACAACAGTGCCAGATCCGAGCTGCGCCTTTGATCTACACCACAGCTCACGGCAACGCCGGATCCTTAACCCACTGAGCAAGGCCAGCGATCAAACCTGTAATGTCGTGGCTCCTAGTCTTATTTGTTAACCATGGAGCCACAATGGGAACTCCAATCCCCATTTCTAGGGAGTTCCTGTCGTGGCTCAACAGAAACGAATCTGACCAGTATTCATGAGGACTCAGTTTTGATCCCTGACCTTGCTTGGTGGTTAAGGATCTGGCATTGCCTTGAGCTATGGTGTAGGTCCCAGACACAGCTTGGATCTGGCGTTGCTGTGGCTGTGGTGTAGGCCAGTGGCAACAGCTCTGATTTGACCCCTAGTCTGGGAACCTCTATATGCCACGGGTGTGGCCCTAGAAGACATTAAAAAAAAAATCCTCATTTCTAGGTTGAATGCATTGCAGATGCCAGCATTTAAAATAACTATAAACATGGAAACATGCTTGTGGTATGTTAAATATAAATATAGGTAGAAAAATATAAAACACAAATTTTATGTTAACAATGGCCACAATTACATACATTTTGGGAGGGAAAGTGAAAATATGAAAAGAGTTATTTTAGTTCTGATTAGAATGTTTATAATTTTCCCTTTAAGAATATCTCTATCTACATGGTTTCCAAAAAAATGAAAGAGAAGCGAAGTGAATGAATGAAAGTTGACCTCATTAGATAAAATATGTGTGTGTGTGTGTTTGTGTGTGTAACACATCTTGGCATGATGACAACTGCCTTCGATATCTTTGTAGTAGCTACAAGAAAGATTCCTGGGCTCTTCATAGCATAGGGCCTGGCTCAAACTTTCTCTCTTACTGGAGACTGGCCCTGCATTTCCTTGATTTTAAACATTACCAAGATACTACACTTTTCTTCCATCTTACTAGATGTTAATCCCTCACATTTTCTAACCTTGATATCCGTCACTTTGATTTCTGATTTCTTATCCAATCTCTTCCCTCCACCCTGTTTCAAGGTTGCACTAGTCAGTTACGAGTCCTGGAATAAGGGTAGCTGAGAATAGGCATCTCAGGGTCAGAATGGTACCCCCGCCGTGCCACCTGGTTCCTGGGCTCTCTACATTTTTCCATTCTACCATCCTGACTTAAGAGCCTTGAAACTTGAAAGCCCAAGTTTATTATTATTATTATTTCATTATTATTATTATTATTCTTTGATCATTTGCCTGTTTATTTTTATTTAGAGTTCCTGACATTAGCTGTTTTAAAGAAAAAGGAGGACAAGTCCACTGATTTTATGAGTAAGCCTTTCCAATATTTAAAAATTATATCTCTGGGGTATTTTTCTTTATTTTCAAGCTAATTTTGTGATGTAATCTGTTTTTTTCCTTCTATCCTCTCTTAGCTAGAAGGGAAGAAGCGTGAATTATTATTATTCATGGAAGAGTTCTTAAAATTTATTATTTGTTGTTTCAGTATCATTATCTTCATGTTCAATCTTAGCCTGTATTCTTTATCCATAGTTATTCTCATGAATTCTTCTGTATCCCCATCTATCCTCAGAACATATCTTTGTGAGTGTAGGTGTGACAGCGGCACTTTGTTATTTTAAATCCAGGCTCCACCACTTCCCCAGGTGTCTGACTGAACACTAGTCACTTATCAGTCTGAGTTTTAATTTTCTCAGCAATAAAATGGGGATGATTATGTTTACTTTTCATGTCCTTCTTTCATTGAGGGTGTTGAGTAAAAATATTAGATTGATCATAGGTAATTGAATGTATTCAACATACAAAAGTGGTAATTGCAGGTGGCTCTATCTAATGTGTGTAAGGTCTAAGCACAGTGCTGTTGGCGGTGTTCCTATAAATGGTGTTTGTCATAGTGACATGGGGGAAAGGGCGCTTAAAGTTTAGGACCATAAGAGGTCTACTTTGCAGTTCCAGTACCCAAAACCTTGTCACTCAAGTAACATCGGGTATTTTAGGGACCATCTATGACGTTTATACTGAAAGACTTACAAGGGGATGTGAAACAAAGTTCTTGGGCTGCAAAGCTTCATCAGATTGAAATAAAACAGAAATGGTGAATGAAATACAATTAGTAACTCTGTGTGGTTCAGAGAGAAAGAAAATTTGTGCTTAAGCATTGAGCATTTGCAGGCAGAAAGACTGAGAACCCTTCAGCGTTAGCATGATGGCATCAAGGTGGACCTGTGCTGGCTAGCATGAGGATGAGGAAGGGACACTCTTCTGCCTCTTCAGAGAACTTCCTTTTTTTTTTAAAGGGCCACGCTTGTGGCATATGGAAGTTCCTGGGCCAGGGATCAAATTGGAGCTGCAGCTGCGACCTACACCACAACCAGAGCAACGTAGGATCATAGCGGCATCTGCCACCTATGCCGCAGCAGAAGTGGATACTTAACCCAGTGAGCAAGGTCAGGGATTGAACCTGCATCCTCATGGATACTAATCGGGTTCTTAATCTCCTGAGCCACAATGGGGATTCCAGAACTTTTCGATTCAATGATGATTGTCTATGATCACAAACTAAAGTTAAGAGTTATGACAGTGACTGAGGGAAAGTGATTAAGCCATTGCTACAGGCAAGTTCAAAACCTTATGGCAGGGATGTATCTGGGCCTAGGCTTGACCACACAGGAGAAGGGATGGATGTTGGACATGGATGAGGAATGGAGGTGATGGAAACTAAGAGAGTCCCCTTTCTTGCCACCTTTCTTTATCCACAAAGCCTTCTCAAGCAAAGACGTGGAAACTAGAAAACAGACCCAGAGAAAAATACCCTCTTTCCCCCTCTCTTAAACCTTTGATTTGCATCCTCCTGTTCAGTAAGATCTTTTCTACCAGTACCTCATTTGATCCATACAATCCCCAAACAAAGACTGATGGAAAATTTTTAATTTCCTGTGATGAAGTCACCAGGCCTCAAGAAAATTTAGTGATTTGCCTGATGTTGAGCTTCGATTGTAGCTTGGGCCTGCCATCTCCCAATATGTTTCTGTTTTCACTAAGACATTTATTCATGTGCATTATTTGACATTGAACTATACTCATTTTGTTACTTTGTGCTATTAATGTCTATTAAAAGGAAAATTGGAATCTGGGCAGTGGAGCAGTATAGGATTAGAAATCAAACAATATATGTCTAATTAATTCAATGAATACTTGATTAATATTTGGCAGTTGCATTTTCATTACAATATAATTAATTAGAATTTCTAGATAAACAACTTCACGCAGTTGCTCTGAGAATTAAATGTGATAATGTATTTGAAAGTCTACCACAATGACTGGCAGTTAGAAGGGACTCCATTAGTTGAATATGAATCTTATCAAGACTAATTTTCATGAAGATGTCTTTAAGGCGAAACTTTACCCTTTAGTAAGGAACTAACAATGGGGAAGAATTTCAGGATTTCTGTTTGCATATCTGCAATCTCATCTTCATCTCAAAATTGCCATGTCTAAAATGTAACTTCTAATCCTCCCCTATAAATTTTTTCTCTCATTCCTTTCTTCGGCTAATTGTGTCCACCCGGCTCAAAGTGATGAATCTTCTCTTCCTTTTCAAATACCAGTCACCAAAGTCTTTCGAATTTTCCCTGGAAATATTCCATTTTGGTTATTTTCTCTCCATTTCCTCTACTACTGACCTATCTAGGTTTGTCAACTCGTAGGTAGGTTACTTTTTCTGAACTGGCCTCCGTATCTTTTATCTTGTCCACATTGAAGAGCTTCTTGGAACAATTTTCCTAAACTTCTACTTTTAATGTATTAATCCTGTGATTAAGAAATTTCCAGGCTTCTTGGGATTCTGTGGCGCAGTGGGTTAAGAATCTGACTGCATTGCCTAGGGTCACTGCGGAAGTGCCAGAAGGGCTGGTTTGATTGCAGGCCTGGCACAGCAGATTAAAAGCTTTATCCACAAAGCCTTCTCAAGAAAAGACGTGGAAACTAGAAAAGGGACCCAGAGAAAAATACCCTCTTCCCCCTTCTCTTAAACCTTTGATTTGCATCCTCCTGTTCAGTAAGGATCTTTTCTACCAGTACCTCATTTGATCCATACAACCCCCAAACAAAGACTGATGGAAAATCATTAATTTCCTGTGATGAGGTCACCAGGCCTCAAGAAAATTCTTGGGATTCTGTGGTGCAGTGGGTTAAGAATCTGACTCCATTGGTGCTGCTGTAGCTGCAGTGGGGTTTGCAGCTGTAATTCAGATTCAGTCCCTGGCCTGGGAACTTTCATATGTAGTGGGCGTGACCATAAAATTAAATTTTTTTTCTAGGCTTCTCATGCTCTTATATGTAGAATGGATAAACAACAAGGTCCTGTTGTATAGCACAGGGAACTATATTCAATAGCTTGTATTAAACTATAAGGGAAAAGAAAAAAAAGAAATTTCCAGGCTTCCCAATATCTCATCTACCACATCTAACAGTGTGCTTATTTTCAATCACTTTTATTATCTGGCCTCTTCCAATTTTTCTAAACACTATTTCAAGTCACACATCATGTAGAAACTTGAAAATCATGGTTCTTTTTTCCCTTTTTCTTCTGTTTATTGGTTATTTTTATGCTGTTCTATATTGTTTAGGAATTGCTTCTGCTTTATTGAGACATAATTGACAAATAAATATTGTCTATATTTAAGGTATATAACTTGATGTCTTGAAATATGTATACATTGTGAAATAATTACCACAAATTGACATATTCATTATCTCACATAGTTACAATTTTCTTTTCTTTTTTTTTTTTTGTTGTGAGAACACTTAAGATTTACTCTTTTAATAAATTTCAGGTATATGATACAGTGTTGTTATAATTATAGTCGCCTTGCTGTATGTAGATATCCAGAATTTATGCATCTTGCACAACTGAATGTTTGTACTTCTTGACCAACATCTCTCCATTTCTCCCTCCCCACAGCACTTGGCAACCATCATTCTGCTCTTTGCTTCTATGAGTTTTAAATGCTTTAGATTTCAATGTAAGTGAGAACATACAATATTTGCCTTTTTGGGTCTGGCTTATTTAATGTATTATCATCATCATCATCAGTATAATGTCCTCCACAGTCCTCCATGCTGTTGCAAATGGCGAGATTTCCTTCTTTTTAAAGGCTGAGTAATATTCCATTGTGTATTAGTTTCTTTAAATGTTTATTTGTCAGCAGATACTTAGGTTGTTTCTATATCTTGGCTGCTGTGAATAATGCTGCAGTGACCATGGGTATACGGATTCATGTCCTAAAAATACATACCCAGAAGGGATTTTGCTGGATGATACAGTAGTTCTATTTTTATTTTTTTGAGTAGTTTATATACGGTTTTCCACAATGGCTATAACCAATTCACATTCCCACCAAAGTGTTCAGGGTTCCCCTTTAGTCATATGGTCATCAACACTTGTTGTCTTTTGTCTTTTGGATAGTGGACACAACAATTGCTTCTTTTACTTGTTTATTTTTCTTTCTCAATTATTAGTACCATTAAAGTAGGGTCCCTATATTATACTTTGTGTTTCTAACAGCATCGAAACCAATCTTAAAAACAATAGATATTCATTGAATTGAAATGGGTCAAACTAGACTTAAGTAATGGGGTTTTACTTGGGGGTTTTTATAATAAACTTGCACAGAGCTGTCACCAGGTGGCAGCAAGCATGGAAAGCTGCCAAATTCTTGACTTTGTTCAATAAAAAACCCAAATTGCTGGTCATATAATTTGCATAAAATTTAAAATTATGACTTTATACGACTTCCTTAAAATTTTCAACATTTACAGGGTGTGTGTATGTGTTTTAACTGAAATGCATTCTGCATAATATTAGTGCATTAGCAACTGGGTAATTTTTATGGTTGGGAAAGGTATTATTACATCTTTTGAGAATTAGAGATACAGCAAGGACATGATTTTAAATAAATGTATTTTGGGTTTAAAATGAAAAAAAAATGCTAATCTTCATCAGTATTTTAAAAGGAGAAATGTATTCCCAAATTGTTCTATCTTCTGTGAAATTCAGAACTACATAAGTTTTGTCATGAGCTGTGTAGAAACCTTACTGTGGTATGATTTTTGGTGAAATTTCTGTCATTGGTCCTTTTCATGAATATTTATTTAAATCCCTATGGAAATCATTGCTCATCTGAAAGGGAGTTAACAATCCTTAATAGCCTCTTCTGATTTGATTGATGTTTTTGTCACGTTCCTTGAAGTAAATAGGTTCCATTAGCATAGCAAATATGCTGTCTGTCCTTTTACCTCTACAGGCACTTAACTGACCACTCACTTAAGATTTAAATATCCCACCTAGGGTTTTGTTGTCAGTTCAGGGTCAGTGTTTCCAGGGAGAAAAGGAAAGTGCTTTAACTACTTAGCTAATGAGTTGTTGCAAAATGTAGGAAAAGTAGTTTTCTTTGTAATAAAATCTGCTCCAGTTACACCAGTTATTTTTTTTCTGCTTTTGAAGTGTGTAAAATATCAAAATAGCTGAGATTATTGAAATCAGTGTGTATGGAGCAAAAAATTTTAAAAATGATTGGGAAGTGGTTAAACATTTAAGAGTGTTGACTCAAACAGATGAAAACAATTCTTGGGGAGTTCCTGTTGTGGCGCAGTGGTTAACGAATCCGACTAGGAATCATGAGGTTGCGGGTTCGGCCCCTGCCCCTGCTCAGTGGGTTAACCATCCGGCGTTGCCGTGAGCTGTGGTGTAGGTCGCAGACGCGGCTCGAATCCCAAGTTGCTGTGGCTCTGGCGTAGGCCGGTGGCTACAGCTCCGATTCGACCCCTAGCCTGGGAACCTCCATATGCTGCAGGAGCGGCCCAAGAAATAGCAAAAAAGACAGAAAAGACAAAAAAAAAAAAAAAAAAAATTCTTGAAGCTAAAGCATGGCATCTGGAAATCAATAAGTCTGAGGAAAAGACCTATTCATACATATTCTTCCAGGGTGTAAATGAATCCCAGAAAGACATTGTGTAGAATTGTGGTTACTTTTTCAGGCCCCTAGAAGTCAGAGTTAATTAAAGGGTATATGGAGTGGTCTGGAAGAGGTCACTCTCGGGACAGTCCTCATTTTTCCCAGGCACTTGGGTACCATTCGGATGTGCTCAGGGCCAGTAAGAAACTAGAGGTGCTCTACACCCTTGATTTAATATATTTCACTTTTCCCCTCCACAAATTCCTTTTTCATTAGATTTCTCGGAGAATCCGAATATCTTGTCTATTGCCACATATTTGTGAGCCCAGTCCATGGCATAGTGATCGAGAGGGTTCTGTGGATGAGAATGAGGGGAGATCAGGGGCAGATCAGAGGGGCCCAAGACAGCACTGGTAGGATAGATAAGCTTTTGATGGGACTGATGCCTCTGGGTGTGAGAAAAAGGCTGTGTTCATTTATTTGACCAATTGTTTACAAAATGCTCCTTAATGACACCAGACTCTTAAAATGCCTCAAGGAAATCAATTCGAGTCATTTTTTAAATTATAAGAAGCAGAATGGGATGTTGAACAAATAACTCCGTGCTTCAAGTTGGAAGCCTTCAACTCTGAGTTCTGGCACTTTAATTAGATATTCTGACTTTGTTTTCTTTCTAAGGGAAAAAAGAAAAAATTGCTGTGAAATAAAGTAAAATGTGAAAACCTTTTGTTGCAGGAAGGGGGAACCCTTCTAGGGCCCGAGAATTTGCTCTTGTCTAACACTCGGAAATGAATTGTCCGAGGAGACACATGTGCTGATGAAGCAAGAGATTTTATTGGGAACGACCTCCCTCCTCTCCTGGCGGAAATTAGCAGGGTAAGGGAACCCAGGGGAGCTGCTCTGCCAGTTGGCTCTCGGTCTCCAGTTTTATGGGAATGGTTTAGTTTCCGGGTTGTCTCTGGCCAATCATCCTGCTTGGCTGGTACTTGGTCTGGCTTAGGGTCTGACATGTTCACATCTCAGCCAAGATGGATTCCAGCACCAAGGATCCTGGGAGGTTGGTCATCTCCTCTCTCCAATTGGCCCCTCCCAAATCCTCCTAGTTAGTCTTCAGGGCAGCACCATGTTCCTACCAAGGTCACCTGCTGTGAGATAACTCTTGTAAGTGGCTACTGTCATGCATGGCCAATGTGGGCAGTTTCAGTCAATGGTTCCCTAACAATTTTACAAATGATAAATGACCAGTCAAAGGGCACTGTTGCCCTTTGGCTCTCTGCAGAACCATGGTGGCTGGCAAGAACAAGCACCTTACCAAAGGCGGCAAAAAGGAAGCTAAGAAGAAAGTGGTTGACCCATTTTCTAAGACAGATTGGTATGGTGTGAAAGCACAAACTATGTTCATTATAAGAAACAATGGGAAAACACTAATCACTAGAATTTGAGGAGCCAAAATCGCATCTGATGGCCTCCAGGGTTGGGGTTTGAAGTGAGCCTTGCTGAGCTTTGGAATAATGAAGTTGCATTTAGGAAATTCAAGCTGATTACTGAGGATGTTCCAGCCAGAAACAGCCTGACCAACTTCCATGGCATGGATCTTGTCCATGACAAAATATGCTCAATGGTCAAAAAATGGCAGCACATGATTGAAGCTCATGTTGATGTCAAGACTACCGAAGGTGGATTTCCTGTCATGGTGCAGCGGAAATGAATCTGGGAACCATGAGGTTGTGGGCTGGATTCCTGGCCTAGCTCAGTGGGTTAAGGATCTTGCATTGCTGTGAGCTGTGCTGTAGGTCACAGACATGGCTCGGATCTGGTGTAGCTGTGGCTGTGGTGTAGCTCAGTGGCTACAGCTCCGATTAGACCCCTAGCTTGGGAACCTCCATATGCTGTGGGTATGGCCCTAAAAAAGACAAAAAAAAAAAAAAAAAGGACTACCAATGGTTATTTGCTCTGTCTATTCTGTATTGGTTTTACTAAAAAACGCAATAATCAGATTTGGAAGACCTCCTATGCCCAGCACCAACAGGTCTGCCAAATCCGGAAGAAGGTGATGGAAATCATGACCCGAGAGGTGCAGACAAATGAATTAAAAGAAGTGGTCAATAAATTGATTCCAGACGGCACTGGAAAGGACATAGAAAGGGCTTGCCAATCTATTTATTTGCTCTATGATGTCTTTGTTAGAGAAGTAAAAATGCTGAAGAAGCCCAAGTTTGAATTGGGAAAACTTATGGAGCTACATGGTAAAGGTAGTAGTTCTGGAAACGCTAGTGGGGCTGAGACAGGTGCTAAAGTCAAAAGAGCTGATGGATATGAGCCCCCTGTCCAAAAATCTGCTTAAAATTCATATGTTTAATGGTGACAAATAAAAGATCTTATTTGCAAAAAACAAGACAAAACGAAACAAATAAAGGGCACTGTCAAAATAACTTTCTAAGCCCAAGATGGAGCAGCATCACGTCACCAAATTAAAACAGATTATGCTCTGTCCCTGTAAGTGCTCCCCTTGACCAGAAACACAATCTATCCTATCAGCTGGTCCCCACATATAGAGCCTGCTCTGGGCTCTGTACTTATTTCCTTGTTCCTTCTCGCCCCCAAATAAGGTTGACTATATGCCACTAGCCAGTCAAATATCTTCTATTTTCCTCTCCCTTATTCTTTAGCATTAATTTTTAACATTTTTATTTTTTAAATTGAAGTATAGTTGATTTGCAATGTTCTGTTGATTTCTGTTGTAGAGCAAAATGACTCAATTATACACATGCACATATATATATAAAAACCATATGCATATGGTTTATCATGGGGTATTGGATGTAGTTCCCTGTGTTATACAGTAGGACCTATGGTTGCTTATCCATCCTATATGCAATAGTTTACATCTGCTAAACACAAACTCCCACTCCTTCCCGCCCCTACTCCCCTCCCCCTTCCTCTCCTTGGTTCTTTAATCTTTATCCTGTACAAGCGCCCTGCTTTCTGTCCCGTTTTGCAGTTTCCCTCTGTTCCCTTCATAAAACATTAAAGTTTGCGTCACCTAAATTGTCTTCTTTAATCATGTTTTAGCATGACTATTAAAACAACTCTTTATTTTAAAGTAACAATAATTTCTGATTTATAGAAAAGTTACATAAATTAGCACCAAGAATTCTCATCTACTTTCACCCAAATGTTAACATTCTACTACATTTGCTTAGTCCTTTCCTCTCTTCTTTGCCTCTCTCTATGGATTTTTTTCACGATCAAATTGTGGAGATAATGTCTCTTTCCCCTAAATACTTCTGTATGTGTTTCCTAAAAACAAGAATGGTATCTTACATAATCACAGAACACAATAAGGGAATTAGCAGTACTAGTAGGAATATAGTACTATCATTCAATTTACTGAGCTTATTCAGATCTCACATTTGCTTTCTAATGTCTGATTTACTGCTATCAAATGGCCAACAATTTTAGAAATGGGCACTGGAGCATATCAGGTTCCTGGGAATCAAGAAGATGGAATGGAAAAATAATGAAGACAGCAAAGTGTGGTAGTTTTACTCTGAGTAAATTCCTTTTTTACTTCCTTACGGAAATCCTGTGTCCATCTTTGCATAGATTGCCAGCACTGGAGAAGTGATCATGATTTATCCAATAATTCATGCTTCATGAATTCAGTGAGTGTTTCTTGAATAACTACTATATGCCAAATACTCTGCATAAGTATTGAAAACTAAAATAAGACTTTTGCCTGAAAAGAGCTCTGAATATAGTTGGGGAGATCATTTACCCTTAATATAGTTGGGGAGATCGTTTGCCCTTTTCAATATAGATAAATACTTGGTTCAAGGAAACATGGAGGGATGAGAAGAAAAGGTAAAAACAAGTCTCTCCATCACATGATTTCAGATACAAAAGAGGGAATATAATTTCATGATTTGTGTTGCCAAGGCTGAGGACATGGGATGAAGGATTATTTGTCTCTCTGGCATAGGCAACAAGTATTTAAATTTTTTTTATTATAGTTGATTTATAATGTCCTATCAATTTCTGCTGTACAGTAAAGTGACCCAGTTATAAACACACACACACACACACACACACACACACACACACACACACACACACACATATTTATACATTTTTTTCTCAGATTATTCTCCATCGTGTTCCATCATAAATGATTGGATATAGTTCCCTATGTTATACAGCAGGATCTCATTGCTTATCTACTCTAAATGCTATAGTTTGCATCTCCTAACCCCAAATGCCCAGTCTATCCCTCTCCCTCCCCTTCCCCCCTGGCAACCACGAGTCTGTTCTCCATGTCCACGAGTTTGTTTCTTTTCTGTAGGGAACACGTATTTTTAAATTCTATAAATCCCAAAATAGAAGTATCAGCTTACTTTTTAACTCTATGATTGGGAATTACGTGCTTATCTGCATCAATGGATTTCAAATTTTTTTGAATTTGGAAAAATATTATTTTAAAGATTACATCATAACAGATGTAGAATGTAAATTTTTCTACAAAATTTCACAGTTCCTCCATGCCACAGCAGTGACCCATGCCACCACAGTGACAATGCTGGATCCTTAAACTGATGAGCCAACAGGGGACTCTAGATAATCATTTCTTCTAATTACATTTCCTTAGTCTATATACGAATTTAGGTAAAATATAATACAAAAATTATGCATATAATTTTTGAGAATAGATTCATTTCCACTAGGTGATACATATTTTGAGAAATAAAATATTCTAACGTAATCAATTTTTTACAAAGACTACACAAGACACATATGTGCTAAAATAAAAATTGAAGGAAAAAAGGCACCAAAAATGAATTCAACTAACTATAGTGATGATGGATTACTTTATATTTTTTTCTGATAGTAGACAAGTGATATATAAAAATGGATATTTTTTTTAAATCAGAGTTGGGAAACATAATTATCTTTCAAGTATGAGGTATATTTCTGCCTGGTCAAAAGTCTATAAGGGCAATGATAGCAAAACTCACACACATGGGCAGTATGATGAATAAATAAAAAGGAAATATCCAGATATCATTTAAGCCTAAAATACTACGTTAGACATTAGGTTACCTCAGAACCAATAATTTGAAGAAAAACTGGAGCTAGGCCAGGAGAAAGCAATTGCGATGATTAAGAGAAAGAAGGGATTAATTTATAAGAAAAGATTTAAGTAGACAAATATCTGGCCAGGCAAGTAATAACTGGAGGGTATATTATAAGATTCTACAAATATTTGAAAGTGAAAAAGGTGGGAGTAGAATTATTCAGAATGATGTAAAAGAGAGAGTTACCAGGAGTAATTTAGTCAGAAGAACTCTTTGACATTGAAAATCATCAGTTTTTGGAAAATTCTTCTAATAGGAAGTTAAAAGCACCTATTCTTTCTAAAGATTTGAAAGTGGGTAGGAAATGATTCTTGAGCAAGTGGAGAAACTGATCAACTCATTTGACCCTTTATCCACTTCCATGAACAAAAAAGTCAAAGATATTAAATCTAAGCTTGGTGAACATAGTGTCTACCAATTACTCAAAAGCTCATGTTAGTCGCTGGTGCCCCAATAACATTTTTAGTCTGTACTACATAATTAAACTCTATTATATACTAATGTCAGAAGTTATTATCTTTATTTGGGGGCATAATAATTGCCTTGAGGCTTCATATTTTCATTCCCAACAGAGTCAACAATGTTGGGCACCTCTTATTACCTTACCTTATACTTCATGAAGTCGAAAGCTATATTTACTGTACAATTAGGGTATTTATATTTGAATTGATTCTAGAAAAAAATGTGAGATGTTACTTGTCCCACATCTGACTTGGAAGATTTGTTTACATGTAGGAAAAGGCTTTTCCATTGCTTTATGCCCCACCAATTGGTTGTCAAATAAAAAGGTCTATCTGAGCTCTTCTATCCTTTCAATTCTCATTTCTATCTTCGTTTAGACCCTTTTCTTTTTCTTTTTTTGAATGATTTTTATTTTTTCCATTATAGTAAGTTTACAGTGTTCTGTCAATTTTCTACTGTACAGCAAAGTGACCCAGTCACACATACAAATATGCATTCTTTTTCTTATGTGATCCTCCATCATGATTCATCATAAGTGACTCGATATAGTTCCCAGTCCTATACATCAGGATCTCATTGCTTATCCATTCCAAAGGCAATAGTTTCCATCTATTAACCCCAGATTTCCACCACCACCCTCCCTCCCCCTCCCTCTTGGCAACGGACTCCCCTAAGTCTATTCTCCAGGTCCATGAGTTTCTTTTCTGTGGAAAGGTTTATTTGTGCTGTATATTAGATTCCAGATGTCAATGATATGATACAGTGTTTGTCTTCCTCTTTCTGACTTACTTCACTTAGTATGAGAGTCTCTAGTTCCATCCATGTTGCTGTGAAGGCATTATTTTGTTCTTCTATATGGCTGAGTAGTATTCCATTGTGTATATATACCATATCTTCTTAATCCTTTCATCTGTCAGTGGACATTTAGGTTGTTTCCATGTCTTGGCTATTGTGAATAGTGCTGTAATGAACATATGGGTGCATGTGTCTTTTTCAAGGAGAGTTTTGTCTGGATATATGCGCAAGAGTAGGATTGCTGGAGTTTTAGACCCTTTTCATTTCCCACGAGTTTAATGCAAAACCTCATATGCTCCAACTTCTTTGTTACCCATTTTCTATTCCTCCTCTACCTTGTTTGCTGCCAGAGACATCTTTCTAGACTAAATCTGGCTAAAAATACCGTTACCTTCAAGATATAATTCCCTTGAGGAGAAAGTTTCACCATATTCATTATCTATTCACTGGACAAATTCTGTTGTTTCCAGGATCTGTCCTCATCTCTATCTCATCTCTAGCTGCTTCCTGGGCTTCAGATTCCAGAGACTATGCAGCCTTCCTCACCCCCACCTGTTCATACCATTCCTTTTCCCTAAATTCTTCTGACTATCCAGAGTTTTACTCAGATCCATTCAAGAGAAGCTTCAGATGAGATCAATCATTCAAATTTTTGCATTTTTTGGTAGCATTAATGTCACTTACATGGCGCAAATTAGTTTTTGTTTCTCCTTTTCCCACTATGATACACTTTTTTTTGAGACGAAATCTGGGTCTTACTCACCACCACACTCCTTGTATATTGTAGGTTCTCAATATATTTTTATAGAATGCATGAAATGATAGAACACTCATCATCTTCATGTGGAAGAAATCCCAGAAACTAATAATATGGCAGCATAAATCAGTTTTTCCAAGTATATTGGATTTTACTAAACTCTCTAGTAGGACAAGCTATAATACACAACTTTTTTTTTTAAGTTTTCCTTAGGTAGTTTTCAGATTTGACTTAACTCAAGCAACACAAAGATGTAATATTCTATGACACTCTTCATCCTCTGCAATATTCTGACTCCTTAGCAATGTGCTTTACTTTTCAGCCATTATCTCCACCAGATGTATTATGTAATTATTTAATTATGAATTATTTTCTATCTTTGCACTCTGTAGTGTGAGCACCATGAAAGAAATGCTTTGTTTTTGTTTGTTGCTTTGTCCCTGTTGCTCTCAACAATACTTGACAAAGAGCAAGTGTATGATAATTATTTGTTGTATAAATAAGTGAACTTACTTTGTGTCATTTGTGTTTCTAAAAGAACTACTTTTTGATAGTGTCAATTTTTGGATCATTAAATTTAGCATTTTATAAAGCACCAAAGCTTTGAGTCATTCAGAAAACTCACATTGATTTCTCAGAATTTTTATTTGTATGTAGTAAATGGTTGACCATTGTCTGTGAATGGTAATAGGAGCTATTAGTAATGGCAGTCTTGCAGCACAGAAAAATACTATGTATTTATCTCTGTGGTCTTATCTTGTTACAGAAAATGGTATAAACTTGAAATCCAACTTAGCTCTGCAAACAATTCTTTGATTTGGGGGATAATAATGAATTTAATTTGATATTATTTTCAACACATTGTCATATATCATTTGTTTTTCATCATTCTTGTTGTTTTCATTGTCATTGAAAAAGCTGTTCCAGTTCTATTTTGAACTATCCTGCCAACCTGTGGTGGAATTTCTAAAAGGACTTACACATTTTAAGAGGTAGGCATATGTAACTTAAGGAGGAAAAGTCAAATGCATACCTACATTAAATTGTATGAACCAATGATTGAGCCCTTGATCTTAGATTGGCTCGCTGAATATACTGCAACTTGTTCCATACCGTGTGCTCACCACCCATGAGTGTACATAAGGATTTTGTTAAAGGATTCTGAAAGTGGGAGTTCCCATTGTGGCTCAGCAGAAATAAATTCAGCTAGTATCCATGAAGAAGAATTTCGATCCCTGGCCTCACTCACTGGGTTAAGGATTCAGTGTTGCTGTGAGCTGTGGTGTAGGTAGCAGACATGGCTTGGATCCTGCATTGCTGTGGCTATGGTATAGGCCAGCAGCTGCAGCTCCAATTGTACCCCTAGCCTGGGAACCTCCACATGCAGCACACGTGGCCTTAAAAAGCAAAGCAAAGGAAAAATAAAAAGACTTTGAAAGTAAATATATTCTATTGGCTCTCTTTAAAAAAATTAAGCCAACACTCTTTCTGTCTTCTTTCTCTCTTCTTAAGACTTGAACATGTAAGTATTATGGTTATCAACTAATTTTGCATTACATTTTTAATGAAGTGAAATAAAAGTGAGATAGAAATCCTAGGTAATGTAAAAGAGAGTTGTAACACAATTTTTGACTTTTAAAATATTTTCCAAGGTTTAAGGGTGTTACTGTTTTGTTCTCTTAATATCAGGAAAGAACATCTAATTTCCTTTAAAGAGACAGCTTACTTTCTTGCTATGTGTGTGTGTATGTGTATATTGTTTTATTTTTCTTTATTATTTACTGATAATTTGGAGCTTCCATAACTAGTTTCTCTAAGTAAAAGACAATATTTTTTTCAGGATTTTCAGGGTTTATATCAAAGCTTTTCTAGGATTAAAACCAGGCATAGTAAATGCCTAATTGAAGAGGAGAGTTTTGGTTTTTTCTTTTAAAGAATGAGGCATTGATTTTCCACCATTTTAGAGATTTATTCAATTAAAAAGGATAAATTCATGATGCACACTTTTCAGATAATCATTAATATGATTTTAAACATGCTAATTTAGAGAAAAATTAATGCCAGAGTTAGGACAAATTTGAGACGTATCATTGAGAAGAGATTGGAAAGGCTTTTGAATTTATAAAGGCACAAGTTCTATGCTTAGTTTTGCTACAGGTTTTCCTCTGATCTTGGCAAGTCACTAGCTCCATTTGTCTTAGTGTTCCCATCTGTAAAACTGTGGTCATTAGACTTGACACTGCCTTTCTTAAAAGGGGATGTTATGAGGATGAATAAGGTAATGCATTGTGGTAAAATGCTTTGAGGTCCTTAGAAAAAAGGTATTACATAAATACAGAGTATTATCTCATGTGAAAAATAGCTACAGTACTTTATAGTTACTAAGAGGCCCAGTCAACTCCTAATCTATTTTTTTTCTCAGTGTGGAAAATTCCTTACTTAGAAGAAATGATGTTCATATACGAATTGACAAATATATCATCACTTCTTACTATTATTGTGTCACTAATACACTTTTAAAATTTAACTAGTTGTCAGAGTTCTTGCTGTAAAACAGTGGGTTAAGGATCTGGCATTGTCTCTGTCGTGGCTCAGGTTGCTGCTGGGGTGCAAGCTTGATCCCTGTCCTAGTGCAGTGGGTTAAGGTTCTGGTGGTTCTGCAGCTGTGGTGCAGGTTGGAGCTGTGGGTTGGATTCAGCCCCAGGCCCAGGAACTTCCATATGCTGTGTGTGCATCTGGAGAGAAAAATACCCAACTTAACTAGTTATTAAACACCCTATTAATCCTCCTTGTTCTTCACACTGGAAACTTTGAAGTCATCTTCAGTTCCTTTCTCTCTTTTGACCCTTAATCCTTACAGCTCTGTGTGGTTAATGTTTATTAGCTCTTTCTTCTTTTTCTGTCCTGGGCACTCCTAGTGACTTATAATAGCTAAGAGATCATATTCAGGAGCCAGAGCGCTTGAGTTCAAATCCCAGTTCCTTTATGCAAACTTGGGCATCTTATTTAACCACCTTGTGCCTCAATTTCCTCATCTATAAAATGGGTCTAATAATGAGCCCTAGCTAAGCAGGTTGTAGAGGGAAATAAGTAGGCTGTATAACACATAAAGCTGTATCAATAAGTAGGCTGTGTAACAGGTAAAGCTGCTTATAACTATGCCTGGCACTTTGTCAACTCTCAGTAAACTTTTGCTAATTTTATTACATGGACAACAGCAATAATCTTGGGTTCATTTATTATTCATTAGACTTATTAAGGCACTTGCATCTTCCAAGAATCTGCCTTTACCACACTATTGAACTTTCTTTTGTAAGCTATTCCTTTTTTCAATTTTGTCATGTTTTTGTTTCTTGATATTTTAAATAAGGTGGGATTTATTTTCAAAAATGAATATGAAAATTAAATAAATGTCCATACATATTAGGTTTAAACAAATCCAGAAATGTCATCAGCCAAATGAGCAGAGGAGGTAAATTCTGGTCCTTCAGATCTATGCCCTTTCATGATTTCTCCTCCGTTCTCATCCTTTCAAATGTCTTAACTCCCATCTTCACTGTACAATCTGATAAAGTAAACTTGTTCTGAGCTGGTACACGGTCCATACACGGTGCCAGGCTAAAAGATACAGAGATTAATAAAACTCTTGAGGTTGTCTCATTCTCTAGGAACTCACATCTTAATGAGTGTGATAGTTTTTGGTGATAAGATATAGAGATTTTAAGAGTATAAACCAATGGAAAGCAGTATTTACTTTCCATAAAGTACATATTTTAGGCTTTGTGGACCACATGTAGCCCCTACTGAATATTCTCATTTTTCTTTTTTTTCCCCTTTGTAATCCTATAAAAATGTAAAAGCCATTCTTAGCTCAAGATTCTTTTTTCAATCTTGAATTGAATCCTCCCCAAAGCCCCCAAATGATCATCTCCTAGTTCCTAATCATGAGCTTGACATCAAACCTTTAACATTTCTCATGAGCCACTTGCATCCATCCAAACAATCTCCCCTCATTGCTAATAATGCAGGGGAAGGCGTGCTCCTTCAGGCAGGTAAATGCCTCCACTCTGAGCTCTGCCATTTCTTTTTAAAAAGGTGTGCCCAGGAGTTCCTGCTGTGGAGCTTCAGGATCCCAGGCATCTCTGGAGCACGGGGATGCAGGTTCAATCCCAGGCCCAGCACAGTGGGTTAAGGATCCTGTGTCACGACAGCTATGGTGTCAGCATGGGTCTCAGCTATGGCTCTGATCTGATCCCTGGCCCGGGAACTTCATATACCACAGGGTGGCAAAAAGAGAAAAAAAAAATCCTGTGCCCATCAGGAAGTTCTTTTGAGGGCCAGCACGTTAAGGATCAGGCCTTGCTGCAGCTGTTGTGCAGGTTGCAACGGCGGTGCAGTTTTGATCCCTGGCCTGGGAACTTCCACCTGCCATGGATGCAGCCAAAAAAAAAGTCTATCCTTTCCACGCCAATAATTCCCTCTTCTTCTGTCCTCTCTAATCATTTCAGGAATATTAACATGTCAGCACATTGCATAGATCATTAATGTATAACTGAATTCGATTAAGTAGTTGGTGTGTTTGTATTTTTATGTACAGTATAACTTTATATTGCTTTTTGAATCAGGGTGAGGCATTATCCATACCAAAGAGAGGCGTCTGGAGATCTTTTCTCCCTTGCCAAGGGCCCTGTAAATTACACTGAAATGGGTCTTGTATGCACAGAGTTCTCTGACGAGCTTCTGAAATTATCCTTTGTTGAATTAGCAGTTCTATAGCATTCGGCTCCTCTGACTTCCTGTTTAGTCTCATAGGTTCCAAAATTTTAAATGAACTGCTTACTACTGCAAGTTTGGAGCTGAGTGGATATCATATGCAAATACAGTGTTTTAGGAAGGCTTAGAGAATAGTTCTAAACAAACAGTAATAACTACCCATAGAATCACAGAAGCTCCAGGATAAAAAGTCCTAAAAGGTCATCTATTATTCTTGTCTTTTTTTGTCTTTTTAGGGCCGCATCCGTGGCATATGGAAGTTCCCAGGCTAGGAGTCCAATCACAGCCACAGCAACCCAGGATCTGAGCCAACCTACACCAGGGCTCATGGCAATGTCGGATCCTTAATCTACTGAGTGAGATCAGGGATCGAACCTGTGTCCTCATGGATACCACTCAGATTTGTTTCCACTGAGCCACGACAGGAACTCCCTAAAATGTCATCTCTTTCTCAGACCAAGAAATCACAGTAGCCTCTGTTGCTGTTAACATAATAAAGGATGTCTGGCGAAAGGTCTGATATTTCAATGTCTCCACAAAACTCTAATTTTAAATATCACTCATTTCTTCTCTCATGTAATTTTAGCAAAGCTTAGAGTCAGTAGAATGTCTTTTTTTTTCTTTTTATGGCTGCACCTGTTGCACATGGAAGTTCCCAGGTTAGGTGTGGAACTGGAGCTGCAGCTGCTGGCCTGCACCACAGCCACAGGCACGCTGGATGAGCTGCATCTGCAATCTACTCTGCAGCTTGTGGCAATGCCAGATCCTTAAACCACTGAGTGAGGCCAGGGATTGAACCCTCATCCTTGTGGATATTGTGTTGGGTTCTTAACTGACTGAGCCACAATGGGAACACCTCAGTAAAATTTCTGACTTGTGAATGAAAGTGGGCATGTGATGCCTGGTACTGAATTTGAAGTTAATACTACTGTACTGTGTCTACACTTATTTTGTCTCAACTTGTTCCTTTGAAACTTTAGTAAAATCTGTACTATTTAATCATGCTGTGTGTTTGTGTTTGTGTATAGAATGGGATGGTAAGGGAGGGAGGTTCGCTTCTGTAAAAACTGTGCAGAAAAGAAACAAGATACATAGAAACAGGTGTCCGAGGAGGCAGAATTAAACATAAGACTGAAAATTTACTTCCTCAGAGAATTCAGAAACCTTTAATAGGTTTTCAGAGCCAACTTATCGATATCTGAAGGGACAGGTTGTCTTCACCTTATATCTGGGTTAGGCACATAACATCATTTAACAAATAAGGATAATTTTTATTGGGCACGTTTATATATATATATTTTAAATTTAGAGCCAGAGATTATCTGCAATAGAATACTGTGGAATTTCATTAGAGTACTAGGCCCCTTCTCCAGATTTATCAAACGAGTCCCTGGGGTTGAGAACAGAAAATCTTATGTACCTTGAAGTTTAAGAACCACTGCCTTTGAAGCATATCTCCTATTTTGTGTATATTTCCCTTTTAGACTATAGGTATCTTGAGAGCCATAATATTTTATATTTTTGCAAAGTTTATGGGATTTCTATTTAATTCGTAAGTCCCTTGGCCACCATCCCATCATAAATGCTCAATAAATATTGTTAAAATGAAATGGAATTACAACAAATGTATTTGCCAATTTATACACTTCCAGAAAATCTCACAAGATATCAGAAAAAAATATAGCTATAGAGAAATGCCTACTCTCTTTTGCTTTCTTCTTTTGAAGTTCCTGAGCACCAGTGCATTAGGTGACAGTTGAACTCTGATGTGAATTGATAAAGCCATTATAGTTTAAGGCAAATATAATATTCTTCCAATTCTCCAAGCTTTGACCAATTGGGAGCCTTTGGGCCATATTGAATGACCTTTGGCCCAGGCATTGTGGTAAAATTGTGAGAAGAGTAAGACCTCACAGACCTTGTCCAATAATCCAACCAGTAGTTGCTAGTGACTCCTTATGCACCAGGTCCGTATTTCCAACTTCCTTCTTAGTCTCTACTTGATGTCTAACAAGCATCTCAAACTCAACTTCCCCATGTGCTCAGATCAAAGTCCTTGGAATCATTTTCAACTTGTTTCTTTTGTTTGGACAACATCTTCTCTGTAAGCAGATATTTTAGTGCTGCTTTCAAAATATGTGTGCAGAACTCAACCGTTTTTAAATTTCTTCACTCGTCCTGGTTCAAGTCACCATCTTCTTTTGCCTAGATCATTGCAATAGCCTCTTGGCTGGTCTTTCTACTTCTACATTTGTCTCTTGTAGTCTCTTCTCAGCACAACAGCCACTGTGGAAAACATTTACCAGATTATGTCATTATCTGGTTCAAAACCTTCAATGCTTCCCATTTTACTCCAAATAAAGCTGAAGTTCTTACAACAAAAATCAGTTTTATTTCTGAAACATAACCAGTTTTATTTTAGCAACATAGTATAATTATATTAAAAGAAAAAAATGCTGAATTTAGGCCTCTTTCTTCCTTCTGTCCTTCCTTTCCTTTCTTCCTTCCCTCCCTCCCTTCCTTCCTTCCCTCCATCCTTTCCTTCCTTCCTTCCTTCCTTCCTTCCTTCCTTCCTTCCTTCCCTCCCTCCCTCTTTCTTCCTTCCTTCCTTCCTTCCTTTCTTTCCTTTCTTTCTTTCTTTCTTTCTTTCTTTCTTTCTTTCTTTCTTTCTTTCTTTCTTTCTTTCTTTCTGTCCCTCTCTCTCTCTTTCTTTCTTTCTCCTTTATTTCTTTCAACTTTTTGGCCATACCTGAGGCATATGGAGGCTCCCAGACCAGGAGTGGAAACTGAGCTGCAGCTCTGACCTATGTCACAGCTCTGGCAATGCTGTATCTTAACCCATTCTGCCACAGTGGGAACTCCCTGTTAGCCTTCCTTAAATTAACTCTTACTATGTGCATTTGAAAAAGAGAATTACTAGCTATATACAAGCTTTCATTGCACTCGATCCTTTAATATTTATCAAGCACAATATTTCTTTATTAGTATTTATTTATTAAGGAGAGCTCAGTGTCTGTCCAAGCACTATGAGTATCCAAGTGTGTGTAGAAAATATGGTGTGTTATAAAGCTTTAGTAAACCTGGATAGCGTTGGATAGCCAACCACTATAATTAAAGAAAGACCTTGGGGAGTTCACATGGTGACACAGTGGAAACGAATCTTACTAGGAACGTTGCGGTTGCAGGTTTGATTCCTGGTCTCACTCAGTGGGTTAAGGATCTGGTGTTACCCTGAGGTGTAGGTCACAAATGTGGCTTGGATCTGACGTTGCTGTGGCTCTGGCGTAGGCTGGCAGCTACAGCTCTGATTAGACCCCTAGGCTGGGAACCTCCATATGCCATGTGTGCAGCCCTAAAAAAAAGAAAGACACAAAGAAAGATCTTCATTTCCTTTAGCTTATTTACTGCCAGAGATTGCAATTTGGTGATTTTTTTTTCTTTGTAAAGAAAAGTTTTATTACTCCTTTAGTATTACTTTAAACATTTCTTCTTTCCTTTGCATATGGCCTTTTCTTTTCTTTTTTGTTTTTAGGGCTGCACCTGTTGCACATGGAGGTTCCCAGGCTCGGGGTCCAATCGGAGCTATAGCTTCCAGCCTACACCACAGCCGCAGCAACATCAGAACTGAGTCACGTCTGTGAACTACACCACAGTTCACGGCAATGCCGGATCCTCAACCCACTGAGCAAGGCCAGGGATCGAACCTGCAACCTCATGGTTCCTAGTTGGATTCGTTTCTGCTGCACCACGACGGGAACTCTGCATATGGCTTTTCTAACTTGCTACAGTTGTAATGTAGGTCATACAGAGAGAAGATTTGTGAAAGAGTTGAAATTTGGACACGGTCTTCATAATTTTTATATCACTTTGTAATTACATCTGCCAAAGAAGAATGTGAACCCTAAAATGAAAAGAAAACCTATCATGTTCAATATAGCAGGTATTTGAAACCAAATAGAAAATGTAAATTTTATTCATCTAAAAAATGAACTTTGTCGGTCAAGAATGCCGAATCCTAACCACTAGACCACCAGGGAAACTGAGACAGTGTTGTAAAGATAAAACTAAAATTCCTTTGTCATAAACCTCATAGCCTACTTAGAAATGATTATTATAGATTTGGTATACTTATATATTTTAATATGCAATCATATGAAATAATGTTAAATGACTAATAACTAAAATACTTTACAAACACTGGGACCTTTTATTTAATGATGAGAAAATCCGTGATTTCCTAAAATAGCCAATAGTGTAAAAAAAAAAGCAAATCCAGACCTGTAGGAATTAAAAACTTTTACATCTTTTTTTTTTTATATCTAAAAATCTGCCTGGGGCCAGATAGCCTATAGAAAATGTTTCACTACCGTATGCCTTTCAATGATTAGAAGTACTGCTGCCAGCCAGTCAGCCCTACTGTATTAGCGCTACAGCTGTTCAGTCATATTTTTTAGTATGTTATTTTCTTTTCAAGAGAAAAATTGAAAAATGGTACTTAGACTAAAATATAATCCTATCAATTTTACATAAAATATTGATAAGAAATAAAAATTTAGCATCTCTGGTGTGAATTCACTAGACTGAATAAAATACAAATATATAGATTAAGGAAAGTTAACATAATCCTTTTATGGGAACTAAAATCAATTACATGTCAGCTTTGTAGTATTATAAATGTATTTAGTCAGCATAGAATTTTTCCAGCAGTGTTTCCTGCAGATTGAAATTGACTAACCAGATGTTAAATATTAAATAGAAGTAATCAAAGCATGGTTCAAGAGACTTTAAAAACAATGATCAAAGGGAGCTATTTATTACCTGATTCATGGTACTGCTGAAATTTTGGTTCTGTGATATTATATTTAAAGTTAGTTTTTTCAAGATCCTATTTTCTAGCTTTACAGGAACAATAATTAATGTTAATAAATTAACTCATAAACTATGTAATTGAATCATTGTGTGTAATCATGGTTGGAAAACTGACCAAGAAATTTAAAGCTCAATTCATAGAAATAAAACCTTAGTGGGATATTTAGTACATATATAACTTTTAGTAATAATATAAATATTGAAAAATACTGGGATTCATTTGATCCATGTCTATAAACACACACACACACACACACACACACACACACACACACACAAAGGAGCACAGTGAAGGCTCTTGGCACAATCATTTGCTTGAGACATTTACTTTCATAAAAGTAATTATGTGAAGTTTCTTTTGCAGCTCAGCAGGTTAAGAACCTGCCATAGTGTCTGTGAAGATGT
The DNA here is from genome assembly GCF_054392235.1 of Sus scrofa. Classification (NCBI taxonomy): domain Eukaryota; kingdom Metazoa; phylum Chordata; class Mammalia; order Artiodactyla; family Suidae; genus Sus; species Sus scrofa. The sequence goes on along the minus strand of NC_139393.1, from coordinate 51,889,041 downwards.
GGGTTCCATGCCTGGCCTCGCTCGGTGGGTTAAGGAGCCAGCATTGCCACAAGCTTCAGCGTAGGCTGCAAATGCGGCTCAGATCCTTTGTTGCTGTGGCTATGGTATAGGCTGGCATCTGTAGCTCCAATTCAACCCTAAGATTGGGAACTTCTATATACTGCAGGTATGGCCCTAAAAATAAAAAAAAAAAAAATAAAAGAAGGAAAAAAGTAATTATTCAATTTTTAAAAATATATAGATAAATGATTTGGGAGGAAGATTTCCAGAAAAGGCATTTCGTAACCTCTCACAAACTTATCCCATTATGTTCCATTTGCCAATATTTTTTTTGCTTACATTTAGCAATAACCCCTTCATAAGAACTGATTGAGCCTGTTTTCTCTTAATATATATTTGGGAATGCAGAGCTGATAGACTTTTCATTATTTGATGTTAATTTTACTATTATCACAAAAATTTATACAGATGATTTAATTTAAGAAAACATCTTACAAAATTAAAGATTATAATACCAATTAAATTCACAACTCTTCACACATCGTTAAATATTTTTCGCTAATATGTAAAGGATTTTTTTTTTCTTTTTCATGTTGGAAGAAAAAAGACAAATGAGGTCAAAGTAGTAAAACTATTCAGAATAAGTAAAACCTTATTCACAAATTTTCTGGCTTCTGCTAACTTATTTTTGAACCAATTTTCAGCTGTTTTCCATTTTATTAATTATATTCTGCTAGTAATCTTTTTTTTTTTTTTTTTTTTTTTTTTTTTTTTTTTTTTTTTTTTTTTTTTTAGGGCTGCACTTGCGGCATGTGGAAGTTCCCAGGCTAGAGGTCAAATTGGAGCTGCAGCTGCTGGCCTACACCACAGCCACAGAAATGTGGGATCTGAGCCGAGACTGTGACCTACAGCACAGCTCACTGCAATGCCAGATACTTAATCCATTGAGCTAGGCTAGGGATCAAACTCACATCTTCATGGATACTAGTCAGGTGCATTACTGCTGAGCCACTACAGAAATTCCCAGTAATCACTTTTAAGCAATCATTATTACAGATTTTCAAAGAAAAAAAACTTTTGATATGGATAGTATTGGTTCTTCTACAGAAATGAAGATTCTTCTACAGAAATGACATTTGTATATTCTGCGCCTTGAACATGCTATGTTCTATTACAGTTTTAAAAGCAAAGCAAGACAAATTTATTGGAGAGAATTGTAAATATTCATATACCCCAACAGTACATGCCTATCTCTAAATGTCACTAATACACTAAAAATCCTAAAACGGCCCTTTTCAGGTGATTCAGGACCCACCTTCTCCAAAAATTCTCCCCTCTCCAGAGATATCATATTCCACTCTTACAGCTCCTTTGGCTTTCTCCTTCAATTTTACAGAGATATAATTGACATATGACATTGTATTAATTTTACATAGAAAACATAATGATTTAATACAGGCATATGTTGCAAAATGATAACCACAGTAAGTTTAGGTAATATCTATAACCTCCCATAATTACATTTTTTTTGTGAGTGAAGAGAGATTTTAAGGTTTACTTTCTCCTCTTTTTTTTTTTTTTTTTTTTTTTTTTATCTTTTTGCCTTTTCTAGGGCTGAGCCCGTGGCATATGGAGATTCCCAGGCTAGGGGTTGAATCGGAGCTGTAGCCACCGGCCTACGCCAGAGCCACATCAACGAGGGATCTGAGCGGTGTCTGCGACCTACATCACAGCTCATAGCAACACCAGATTCCCAACCCACCGAGCGAGGCCAGGGATCGAACCCGCAACCTCATGGTTCCTAGTCGGACTAGTCAACCACTACGCCACGACGGGAACTCCAAGGTTTACTTTCTTAAACTTTCAAATATACGGTTCAGCATTGTTAACTGTAGCCATGAGGCTGGGCATTACATCCCCAGACTTATTTATCTTATGACTGGAAATATGCACCTTTGGCCCCATTCACCCTTTTCTCCACCTCCTACCTGCCACCTTCCGCAACCCCCAGTCCCTTCTCTCTACCTCTGAGTTTGGTTTTCCTACGTGCCACATATATGTGAGAGCATACAGAGCTGTCATTCCCTGTCTTATTTCACGCAGCACAATGCCCTCAATGCATGTTGTCACAAATGGCAGAATTTCCTTCATTTTCTTATGGAAGAATAATATGCCACTGTATACATGTATATGCCACATTTTATTTTTTTTCTTTTCAGGGCTGTACTGTGGCATATGGAAGCTTCTGGACTAGGGGTTGAATTGAAGCTGCAGCTGCAGGCCTATGCCATGGCCACAGCAACACCAGATCTGAGCCACATCTGTGAACTATGTCGAAGCTGGTGGCAATGCCAGATCTTTAACCTACTAAGTGAGGCCAGGGATCAAACTTGCATCCTCATGGAGACTATGCGGTGTTCTTAACCCACCGAGCCACAATGGGAACTCCTATATCACATTTTCTTTATCCGTTCATCCACTGATGGACATTTAAGTTGTTTCCATGTCTTGTCTATTATAAATAATGCTTCAATGAACATGGGCGTGCGCTATCTCCTTGAGATAGTGATTTCATTTGCTTTGGATAAATACCCAAAAGTGGTATTGTAGTTCTACTTTTAATTTTTGGAGGAATCTCCATACTGTTTTCCATAGTGGATGCATCAACTTACATTCGCACCAATGGTGCACAAGAGTCCTTTTCGCCCACATGCTTGCTTACGCTGTTATCTCTTGTCTTTTTGATGATAGCTATTGTTGCAAGTGTGAGATGATATCTCATTGTGGTTTTGAGTTGCATTTCTGTTATGATAATGCGGATTATATGGTGATACATCAGTTTTTGTTTTCTGGTTGTTTCATTTGTTTTAGCTACCAAGCCAGTGTAAATGTTGCTGAACAAATATTTTTCAAAGGCCTTAACTTCATGATGATTCTTTTGTTTACATGCATAAATCCTTGTGTACATCATTATGGGATCCTGGTCTCCTTGAGCTTGATTTCATGCGACTTAGCATCTAGTCTCATCAGCTTCTCATGCTTATCAGACCGACCTCTGGCTCCCTGGACCATCTGGCCTGTGTTCACTTTCTTGCAGACACTCTTCTCTTGCTTCTTTGCCTGGTTAAACGAAGTCACATCCTTCAAAATGTCTGAGCTTCCCTTGGAAGTTGCCTCTGATTCCTCCAATCAGGCCACATTCCTATCTTGGGGGCTCCCAAGTCACTTGTAACATTATACTGCTCATATTTTATTTTCTGTGTGCCTAGTGCCTTTGTAAAAATAGGGATTCAACATATTTTGAGTTACCTTGACCAAATTCCTTAACACCTTTTATATATGTCAATTTCCTCATCTATAAAATAGGGATGAAAACAGATCTGACTTTTTGTGAGGATCAAATGAACTATCTGACTGGTCCAGTCCTAGCATGTGATAAGAATTGCATAAATGTTAGCTATTTATGGTTCTTGTATGAATTGAATACTCTCAGCTCCTCATGAACCTCAATTTGTTTTCATTTTGTACCACCTTTTGGTGCAGGTTTTCTTAATTCAGGGTCTGCTGTGAGGAGGACTTACCTTTACGTGTATTAAATGCACCTCTCTGCTTCAGAGATCCCTCACTTTAGCAGTGTAATAATTTAAAAAATAAATTTGGATGCTAATTCCAGACATTATGTATCTACCTGAAATATTTAAATTTTAAAATCAACATTTAATAATGTATTTTCCTTCCTTTTTAATGTTTAATACATTTTTAATGTTTTTTTTTTTATTATTATTTTCCCACTGTACAGCAAGGGGGTCAGGTCATCCTTAGATGTATACATTGCAGTTACAGTTTTTTTTCCCCCACCCTTTCTTCTGTTGCGACATGAGTATCTAGACATAGGTCTCAATGCTATTCAGCAGGATCTCCTTATAAATCTATTCTAGGTTGTGTCTGATAAGCCCAAGCTCCCGATCCCTCCCACTCCCTCCCCCTCCCATCAGGCAACCACAAGTCTCTTCTCCAAGTCCATGCTTTTCTTTTCTGAGGAGATGTTCATTTGTGCTGGATATTAGATTCCAGTTATAAGTGATATCATATGGTATTTGTCTTTGTCTTTCTGGCTCATGTCACTCAGGATGAGATTCTCTAGTTCCATCCATGTTGCTGCAAATGGCATGATGTCATTCTTTTTTATGGCTGAGTAGTATTCCATTGTGTATATATACCAAATCTTCCGAATCCAATCATCTGTCGATGGACATTTGGCTTGTTTCCATGTCCTGGCTATTGTGAATAGGGCTGCAATGAACATGCAGGTGCATGTGTCTCTTTTAAGTAGAGCTTTGTCCAGATAGATGCCCAAGAGTGGGATTGTGGGGTCATATGGAAGTTCTATGGATAGATTTCTAAGGTATCTCCAAACAGATTTCTAAGGTTCTCCATAGTGGCTGTACCAGTTTACATTCCCACCAGCAGTGCAGGAGGGTTCCCTTTTCTCCACAGCCCCTCCAGCACTTGTTATTTGTGGATTTATTAATGATGGCCATTCTGACTGGTGTGAGGTGGTATCTCATGGTAGTTTTGATTTGCATTTCTCTTATAATCAGCGAAGTTGAGCATTTTTTCATGTGTTTGTTGGCCATCTGTATATCTTCTTTGGAGAAATGTCTATTCAGGTCTTTTGCCCATTTTTCCATTGATTGATTGGTTTTTTTGCTGTTGAGTTGTATAAATTGCTTGTATATTCTAGAGATTAAGCCCTTGTCAGTTGCATCATTTGAAACTATTTTCTCCCATTCTGTAAGTTGTCTTTTTGTTTTCTTTTTGGTTTCCTTTGCTGTGCAAAAGCTTTTCAGTTTGATGAGGTCCCATGGGTTTATTTTTGCTCTAATTTCTATTGCTTTGGGAGACTGACCTGAGAAAATATTCATGATGTTGATGTCAGAGAGTGTTTTGCCTATGTTTTCTTCTAGGAGTTTGATGGCGTCCTGTCGTATATTTAAGTCTTTCAGCCATTTTGAGTTTATTTTTGTGCATGGTGTGAGGGTGTGTTTAATGTTTTTTAATCCATTGATCCAACCAGTTCATCTTTACTTATTGATCATCCTAAGAGGTGTCACAATATTGTGGTGAATACATAAATATAAGTGAGATACTTACAGTCTAACTTGGAGTAATAATACTAATAAATGCAAAAAATTAGCAAATAAGCAATATTTGTATGTTGTGTGGTTCACTGTAATATTTTTGAATAGGAGATGAGATGTATTAATAAAATGAATAATTTATATGAAGAAGGGGATATGTTAGCTGGATATTAAAAGATTTAAGTAGAAATAGCAGGGAGTGAAAAATGCAGTACAGACAAAGGGATTAATAAAGGTAAAGGCCAGGGGGGAGTTCCCGTCGTGGCTCAGTGGTTAACGAATCCGACTAAGGACCATGAGGTTTCAGGTTCAATCCCTGGCCTTGCTCAGTGGGTTGAGGATCTGGTGTTGCCATGGGCTGTGGTGTGGGTCGCAGACTCGGCTCGGATCCCGTGTTGCTGTGGCTCTGGCGTAGGCCGGTGGCTGCATCTCCGATTCGACCTCTGGCCTGGGAACCTCCGTGTGCCGTGGGAGTGGCCCTGGAAAAAGCAAAAAGACAAAAAAAAGAAAAAGAAAAAAAAAGAAAGAAAGAAAAAAGGTAAAGACCAGGATGCAGAAAGAGTCTTCAATAATTAGAGGGTGAAAATTATCACAGCTGTGTATGAATATACTATTTCTAAGCCTGTTTAATATTACAATCTAAAATTATAAGAGAATATGTTTAGAGAAAGGGAAAAATTTGACCCCTCCAAAAGAGGGTTAAAGCAGAAATCATTGCTGCGATAAAGCAATGCACAGCTTTTAGCCTCTGTCAGTTTTGCTTACATAAAATTAGGCACTAAGTGGTTAAGCAGAAGCCTTCCTCAAACTATTTAGCAAGGGCAGTAAAACAAGTGCGGGGTTGTGGAAAAATATTTTATATGAGAATGTTTTATGCTATTGCATTTCTTCATTGCCCATCTTGGTCATCGAAGCTCCCCCCCGCCCTTTTTTTTGTCTTTTCTGTCTTTTTTTCTAGGGCTGCTCCCATGGCATATGGAGGTTCCCAGGCTAAGTTAAGGGTCTAATCGGAGCTGTAGCGGCCGGCCTACACCCCCACAGCCACAGCAACGCCGGATCCGAGCCGCGTCTGCAACCGACACCACAGCTCATGGCAACGCCGGATCCTTAACCCACTGAGCAAGGCCAGGGATCGAGAACCGCAACCTCATGGTTCCTAGTCGGATTCGTTAACCACTGCGCCACGATGGGAACTGCTCGCCCCCCCCCCCTTTTTTTTTTCCACTTAGAACATGAGTTAGGGATTCTGCTAAAAGGATATTAAACTGCCGCCTTTGTTTCATCATTACATTAAGGTGAAGAATGCTGAAGGCAAAGGTGACAACACGAAAGACTCAAGGTGATGAGTACAAAGAATTTGGCAAAGCGTCTTTGACAAATTTGCTTCCTCAACATCTGAATGCTGAGAAAGGCAACTAAAATGAAATAGCAAGTGTTCTGATACCATGACAACATGATTTTGTAGATGACACTGGAGGGATAAAAATAATGTGGACACTAAGATCATTGATAGAACTGTAAGAACACAAGGTCTCAAATCCAGATCCATAAGCAGGTGTTGTTTTATTATCCAGTTGGGGTTAAGAGATTTTACCAGGTCTCTAGTGAGGAAAAATTATCAATTACATGAATATAATTATACTTTAGTTTACTCTATGATTATATACCTATGTAAAACATTTTATTTTTATTATTATGGGTTTTTTGGGGGCCACGTCCACAGCATGCAGAAGTTCCTGGGGCCCCCTCAGGATCAAACATGAGCCACAGCAGAGACCCAAGCTACTGCAGTGACAATTTTGGATCCTTAACCCGCTGAGATACATGGGAACTCTCAACATTTTATTTTTTATCTTCTTATTTATTTTTTATGGAAGTTTGGAGGCTAGGGGTCGAATGGGAGCTACAGTGCTGGCCTTCACCACAGCCACAAAAACCTATGCCATGGCTTGCGGGAATGCCGGATCCTTAACCCACTGAGTGAGGACAGGGATTGAACCCACTATGGGGACACTATGTCTGGTTCTTAACCCACTGAGCCACAATGGGAATTCCTCGACATTATATTTTTAAAGGTAGTTACCAATCTTAGCAAATCCTTTTGCTGTCTTCATGAAATTGTCTCAAATTTAAAAAATCATTTGGATAGGACTTATTTTCAAATATTGGACTTTATTTCATAAAGCCTGCAAAAGGTTCCTTTTTTTTCTAGGAATGGCAGTGATGCCCAATGAATATTCTCTGATTGTTGTAATTGGGATTCTATTGCCCAGAGCCCGGAAAGCTGGGTAATGACACCACTCAGAGAAAGTTACTTTAGAAAGCCTCCTGTCTCACGAGGTATGCTACAAATTACATAAGGAATCTAGGTTTTCTGAGTGGCAGTTTTCTATGTAGTAGGTTTTGTGTGCTTAACAGATTAACTGCTTTCTATGTTATTCTTTCTCCCAGGATTCAGGAAAGAAAATGACATAATAGATTTTTTTTCCCCTAGAATCACTGTAAACCTCCTTAGTCAAACCCAGTTGCTCCTTGGGAGGTAAAGAGAGAACTAACCTATGTTTCTACAAGTTACAGAATCATTTACATTTATTTCCCTTGCACAGTGAGGCCCCAAAGCCTCAGAGCTATGATTCTCCAAATCTCCACATTCTAAGCTTGACTGATTGGTTTAAAAGCTTCTGAGAGATTTATAATGATTCACTATGTAAGCCAATGATTTTATATTTAAGGCAGGAGACTGCTGATAAATGACAGAACACTTCAGTTTCTCTTTGGATGCAGCAGGTGACCAACTGTTTTCACAGGTTTAGCTAAAAGCAGCATTTCCTTTGCCTTGTTTGATCTCCACATTTATGAAGTGAACACACATTATAAGGTACACAAGCATTATAATATTGACTCCTCACTTATAGTGCTACCTTGGGATATGTTAGCTATGTTAAGATCTGTGAGTATTTACCACAGTAACTTTAAACCCTCTGTTGCTTTTGAACTTGTTCTTTCATAAACTTGAATTGCTTCCCCCGATTTCAGATTAGTTATTTAAATAGCAGATATTGGCATATGCACCCTGTGGTGTATGGAATGACTGGCCAGTGGGGACCCGCTGTACAGTACAGGGAACTCTACCCAATGTTCTGTGATAATCTCTATGGGAAACGAATCTGAAAAAGAATGAATGTGTGTACATGTGTAACTGAGTCACTTAGTTGTACAGCAGAAATTACCACACAACATTGTAAATCAGCTGTACTTCAATAAAACTTTAAAAAATGAAAACAATTTAAAAAAATAAAAAAGGGAGTTCCCGTTATGGCTCCGTGGGTTAAGACCCCAGCATAGTGTCCGTGAGGATTTGGGTTTGATCCCTGGTCTCACTCAATGGGTTAATGATCCGGCATTGCAGCAAGCTGTGGTTTAGGCAGCAGCTGCAGCTCCAGTTCAGCCCCCAGCCTGGGAACTTCCATATGCTGCCGGTGTGGCCCTAAAAAGAAAAATACAGCAGATATCACTATACGTTAAGTTTGGAACAATTACTGTGCGTAGTTCACTGTGATGTTTGATAACAACATAAAATGGCATTATCCGTAACTGTTTACATGTTTATATAAATAAATTGCCATTATTTAAACATGGTATTGGAGGAGATGAATGAAGTAAAATTGATGGAGTAGACATTTTAAAATTATTATGCTTTATATGAAATTTTACCATCTTTGTTGAGTGAAGAAAATTTCAGATTTGTGAGGAAGACCACATCTTTTCACTAGGACATTATCAAGAGTAATAAAGTCATTAAGAGTAATTAAAGAGGAGGCTGCAGAAATATCTATTATATCAGCACCGTAAGAGTCTCTATCAACCAGTGTGTTCCTTTCCCGCCAGCAATGCTGAAGGCGCCAACTGGACTGAACACAACGGGCATTGGAGGTGCAGTCTGTAATGTCTTTATTAGGAGAAAATTAAGTCACGCCATCACTCCAGTTGGCTTCATTAATAACAATTCAAGCCACCCTGTTCCTTCTGCATCTCCACAACCAAGTCCCTCTAACCTGTCTTCTGTTCTCTGGCTCCTTTCATTCCTTTCATCATCCCTTCTACTTAAGACACACAAGCTTTCTCCTGCTGCCTTCTGACCCAGGCTCCTTCCTAACAAATCAGCTCTGCTCTGTTCTCTCCACATTGTCTGTTGCTGCTCTGCCTTATTTTGAAAAAGTCCCCTGCATTATCCCAAGTACAGTTTAGTAAGTAAGAAAATGGCCCTTGGAACTCAGATCCAGCTTCTAATCTCCCTTCTTTTACCTGCTAGCTGTGTTCCTTTGGCCAGGTTACTTAACCTCTCTGAGCCTCAGTTTCCCTGTTCGTGAAAGGAGCACATAATATCTATCTTAAAAGACTTGTAATGAAGACTAAGAAAAGCTAATTCATGACAAGTGCCTCGTTCCACATGTACTTGGCTTGTAGTAAACACTAAGTAAATCAATATTGTTTAAAATTTTTAGATAACTAAAGATTATATTATTATAATTAGGTTAAAATTAGATTGCACTAATTTCCTACCATAATGGAATAACCTCTTCCCATACAAAGTAATTTCCCTAGAATCACTTTATAATAGTGACCACTCTCAAATTTCTATAGTTCCTGTTTCTTTTTCTCCCCCCTTCTTTTTTGGGCCATACCTGCAGCATATGGAAGTTCCTGGGCTAGGGGTCCAATGGTAGCTGCAGCCGCCAGCCACAGTAACACTGGATCTGAGCTGCATCAGTGACCTACACCATAGCCCATGGCAATGCCGGATCCTTAACCCACTGAGCAAGGCCAGGGATCGAACTTGCATCCTCATGGTTCCTAGTTGGGTTCTTAACCTGCTGAGCCACAGTGGGAACTCCTAATAGTCCCTGTTTCTGAAAATGCTCATTCCCCCTTACTCAAGTTTATATATATCTATCTTATATATATAAATATCATGAAGGACTGTCTCATGCCTTGCTTAAATTTTGCTTATATGATGCCAGTTGATTTTACTGACCTGCTAATATATCTTATTCAAGAAAACAATGAAGTAAATCCATCTGAGTTAATTCACATTATCCTCTAGGGACTCCTAAGCACCTTTTTTTGTCACTTGCTGTGGATTCTTACCTAGATTTGTTGTCAAGAGTCTTGGCTGGGAGTTTACGGAATCTATCTCCCATTTTTTTTTTTTCTTTTTTTTGGTAATTGTCTCTCATCCCTGTTCCCCCACCCCATCTCTGTTCTTTGAACATTCTTTCTGCTTATTCAAAGTTCACAGTCAATGGCTGAGAAATCCCTATTGCAAGTTTTCCCAATAACCTTGACTATAATTTGTTTAGACCAGGAGCTTGAATTTGGAAGAGCAACAAAGTGCTCTCTTCAGTTTCTTTCCTCATCTTAGGAACTGCATTTTTCTTCCTGTCCTTAACTGGGTAAGCTCATGACTTTCACCTTTCCTTTTCTTTCCCACCTATTTCTTATCCACTTCTGTGGTCTCCACCACTTCCTTCCATGCTCTGTCAGATTTGAAAGAGTTTACATGTCACATCTCACATCAGAGGGGCTTGTCAACATCATGAATGAAGTTTGCTTGGTTTCCCACTGACTCTCTGATGGACCCACAAAAGTTATGAATTCTATATATTAGCCTGGATTTTCTCATTGATAGGGTAATGATGTACTTTGAGGTTTTCTATATCCTAAGTTTAAGAGAAGCTGCCCCTTCATCTTCATTCCTTAAACTTTGGAAGCTGACTTTGGCATAACCAATCTGGAAACACTACTTTCTTGAAGATTTTCATGGGTCTTTGATTAGTGCATTAGTCAGCCTTGCTACAATAACAGATAACCCCAAAGTAGCAATCTCTTAACTATTTTTTAGTTACATAACATATTGTTAGTTGTGGGTTAATTGTTGCTCCTCTTGATCTATTTTCTCTGATCCCTTGGATAACTTGACCATCCCTACTTGTGTCTCTACTTGTCAGAAGGGAGGGGAAGGGGCAGCCCCAGTTTGGGATGTGGCAGATGGAAAGGATAAGAAAATTCATGGAAATTTCTGATGCCTCTTAAAGTATTTGATGCTTAGATGTAATAGAAGCCCCCCACCCCACCCCTGCCACATTTCATTGTCCATTCACATCCAAGGGAGGATATATGTACCTGTCATAGGAGTCTTGGGCAAGTCATGTGCCGAGGGACAGGAATATATATTCTTCTTTCAGGTATTGGGAGCTGGTAATTACGAACTAGAATATAGCTTACTCAACAGGCTGGTGGACACCTGTAAAAGTATTTGCCTTGCCTACAATATTTGTATTCTCTTAATCACACAATTGTATTGGTTGGAAAGGCTTTTGCCTTTGGAAAATGGTTTTAAACAATGAGAAAATATATCATTTTATATAATAAGAAGCCAAGAGGAGGGTGGTACCTAGACAGAGCATGTTGGAGCTGTGAGAGCTTTGCTTGTTTGCGGATTATCTTCTCCCTCCAGCTTGAGTTGGCTTTGTTCTGATACTGGCCTCACTCATGGTTGCAAGGTGGTTGCTAATGAGAGCTGTTGCTCCATGTTGCTTTGGGCATGTATCAGACTGTTATGATCATTATACAACTACAGATGTGATAAATTCATTTGAGTAATAAAAAAAGGAAACATTATCCTATTCAGAAATATAAATTCTTCTCTTAGGTATGATTGAGCCAAGATGAGAAATGTGTACTCTCCAGACTAATGTTAATTCCCAGAAGGAATACATTAGTCTGGTTGGTTTAGACTAATTGTCTTGGATAGAAAGGATATTCAGGAGTCAACCACAATGTCCATTAACGTTACCTTTATCTTACATCCTCCTAAGGTTCTCTGTTTCTTGTGTGTGTATATATGCACACATACACATATAGACACACACTATTTATAGTTTTCTCTTCTTCGCAATATACCCCCATCCAAGAGTGTGAGTAGTGGTAGGTGGGAACAATTGGGGTGCATAGTAGAAGCTGGATGCTGTAGTTCTGAACATGCAAATTTGAAAATTAAGTACATGAAGACTTCTGAAATGTGCCTGACTATTGGAAAATATTTCATAAAGGGCAATGCTATTGTCTCTTCCAACCAGTTGTAAAGGCAATCTTAAGAATTTACATTTGTGTATCACAATAATAGCACTTGTATCTACTACCTTGGGATATGGTTATTTGTGTATGCACTAAATTTTATTAGAGCATTATAAACTTTTGGAAGGCAGAGACATAACCTTTTGTATCCTGGAAGCTCTTCATGTCTAAAAGGATGCCTTACTCAGAGAGATGACTGATTATTTTTCCCTGGGCTCCCATGGTCCCGTTACACCTCATCTCACATGATGTTATAACTAGTTGTATATGCCTAATCCTCCTGCTAGACTGACTGTTCCCTGAGAGGAAAAATAGACCGAGCCTTAATCTTTTCTTTTTGCTTTCATTCTTCCCTCTTCCCCCCACCCCACCTGCCTCTTATGAAGCACCAAGTACAGTGCTTGGTATATAGAATATGCTCAAGAAATATATGTTGGTGAATATATGAATAATACTTGTTCAGAAACAAAATAATAAAGGAAATTTAGAAGGTAGTGTCTACCATTCAAATCATAAGGAATCATACAAATATGGGATAGCAAAGTAAAAAAAGATATTGTTCCCCCACATTTCTATCTAAAAAGAAAGTTTTTTTTAATAAATTGATTTTTGAAAACAAGTAGGTAATAGAGTACGAAAGGGCCACAGTACACTAAAACTACAGAGCTGAGATCATGGTTCCCTTCTGATCCACAAAATTGCTGAAGCCCCTTCAAAGAAAACCAGGCATGTTCTAGTATCTGTTACTGTTTATTACTGTGTTGAATTTGATATTTTGAAAATCTGACATAATCTCTCTCATTAGGATTGTCATAGGGATCAAAGGAGGTAAGATGTAGAAAGTATTTAGCACAGTTAATTTCACAGCAATTTAAATTTCAGATTCTTAAAACATTGTTGAATCATTTTGCCAGCCTTAGGTGAAAGTGAAAAGTAGAATCTCCATGAATTCTTTTTTCAGGAAGCCTGATACCTCACATTTGAAACTCAGGAGGAATGTGAGTTAGTGTGCTGAGTCTAATATGAATTTTGAATTTTTATTTTGATTGTGGAGGTAAATGGCCTCATGGCCTTGTTAGGTGTTGAGTATTTTTTTGGTGAGAGTGGGATAAAGAGAACCAACTGTGTTCCCCCACAGTCTTGCTTTGCTGATAGCTGCCAGGTTTCCACATAACCACCAGAAACTCCAGGGACTAGCTCTGTGCTTTGGGTGTGGGAGGTGCTCAAAAAATGACAATTGACTTGATGAATTAATAAGATTGGCCCAGGAATCAGTATTCTTCAACAGACAGTGAATCTTTCAATGCAGAGACCACAAATTATTGTATGTATCTCCAGGTCCTGGCAGAGTCCAAGCTCCACAAGGATTGAAAAGAAGTGACTCAGCTGATAGGAAGTACCTCCTTTCCTATTTTCAAAGACTATTATTTATAGTTTGCTCTGTTTGAGCAAGTGTTTGTACTTTGACCATCAGGTTTGGTGGGTGTACCAATGCCTGACTTGAGGGCCGTGTGTCAACTCCATTTCATCCTGGAAACTTCCTTCATCATTCCTGTGGTCTGGTTTCCTCCCCTGCAGCTCTGCTGATGTGTTTTCTCCCCAATATTTTTAATGTTATAAAATGTATGTAACATATTTACCATTTTTTTTTCTTTTTAAGAGCCACACCTGCAGCATGTGGAGGTTCCCAGGCTAGGGGTCTAATCGGAGCTACAGCTGCCAGCCTACATCACAGCCACAGCAATGCCAGATCTGAGCTACGTCTGCGATCTACACCAAAGCTCATGGCAATGCTGGATCTTTAACCCACTGATCGAAGCCAGAGATTGAACCCACACCCTCATGGTTCCTACTCAGATTCATTTCCTCCATGCCATGACAGGAACTCCTAAAATTTACCATTTTTAATGTTTGAAAGTGTATAATTCAAAGTACTTAATGGTTTTAAGTACATTCACTATGTTGTGCAACCATCAATATCACGCATCTCCAGAACTTTTTCATATCCCAAACAGAGCTGTAAAGCCATTAAATATTCCCCCTTCTCCTCCCCCACCCTCCTCCTCATCCCTGCCCCCAGCCCCTGGCAACCTTTATTCCACTTTCTGTCTCTATGAATTTGCCTCTTCTAGGTATCTCACGTAATAGGAATCACACAGTGTTTACGCAAAAGGACAGATGTGTTTGGCTTATTTCAGTTATCATCATTTCCTCAGTGTTCATCCACAAGGTAGCATGTGTCAGGATTTTATTCCTTTCTAAGGCTGACTAATATGCCTTTGTCCGTATATACTGACTAAATTTTGTTTATTGATTCATCTGTCAATGGATATTTGTGTTTTTTCCATGTTTTGGCTCTTATGAGTAATGCTGCTTTGAACATTGGTTCAAATACTTGTTCAAATACCTGTTTTCAATTCTTTTGAGTATATATCTGGTAATGTAATTATTGGATAATGTGGTAATTGTATGTTTAACTCTTTGTCATATTGGCCACACCACGTTACATTTCTACCAGCAATGCACAAGGGTTCCAATTTGTGTCCCATCCTCTCCAATACTCGTTCTTTCCTTCCTTTCTGCTCCTCTCTTTTCCTTTCCTTTTCTCCTTCTCCTTTCCCTCTTTTCTCCTCTTTGTCCTCCTCCCCTCCCTTCCTCCTCCTCCTTCTTCCTTTTCTTCTTTTTCTTCCTCTTCTCCTCCCCCTTCTCTTTCTTCTCCTCTTCCTTTCTTCTTCTTATTTTTCTTCTTCTTCCCTTTTTTTTTTTTTTTTTTTTTTTTGCAAAATAAAAGCCATCCTAATGGGAGTAAGGTGGTATTTCATTGTGGTTTGGATTTGCATTTCCTAATGATTACTCAACTTGAGTATATTTTCATGTGCTTATTGGCCAATTGTCTATCTTTTTGGATGATCTGTTATTAAATCCACTAACTAGCACTGTTCCAGTAAGATTCGGCAGTGACTCTCAGCTGCTAGCTTTCCCAAATCTGTTTCTATTTATTTGTGCATCATTGCTTTTTTCCTTAACTCAGTGTCATCTCTCAGTGCTTTGAGCTGCAGGTACCATAATCTCAGCAATTACTCTTTTGCCTCTTTCTTCTTTATCTTTACTAGAAATGAGTGACCAAAGCTTAGGATCCGGTGGTTCCACTCCCGGTACCTTCTTTCTCACTGTATATTTAAGACATAATCATTTCTAGCTCTTTAATTCTAGTGAAATACCTTCAGCTGCCTCTAATACATCCTTGGTTACTTCCAGTAACTTCCAGTACTCTTACTGTTACTTTCAGCTCAACATATAAGTTGATCTTGGGAGTTTCCGTCATGGTGCAGGGGAAACAAATCAGACTAAGAACTGTAAGGTTGTGCGTTCGATCCCTGGCCTAGCTCAGTGGGTTGAGGATCTGGGGTTGAGAATCTGGCATTTCCATGAGCTGTGGTGTAGGTCGCAGATGTGGCTCAGATCCTGTGTTGCTGTCTCTGTAGAGCAGGCCAGCAGCTGTGGCTCCAGTTTGACCCCCAGTCTGGGAAACTCCATATGCTGTGGGTTCGGCCCTGAAAAGACAACAAACAAACAAACAAACAAACAAAAAAGCATATAAGTTGATCCTTGAACAATATGGGGAATTAGGGGCATCAACACTCTGAGTAGTAGGAAATCACGTATAATTTTAATCAGCCCTTTATATCTGTGGTTTCACATTCTCAGATTTAACAACCACAGATTTTGTGGACCGTAGTGTTTACTACTGAAAAGAATCCACGTATAAGTGGGACAGACCCACACTGGTCAAGGTCAACTCTATGCTACTTAGAGGGTCATCTTGGCCTCACCAGCTCTCTCCCAATTTCTGTCACTGTCTTGGTTTCTATGTTTGCTTCATCTTTGGCTTTATCTTTATTTTCTCCATCTTCATCCTCTGTATTAGCTAGTCTCCAGCTCTTGTTTTTCCTTCCTTCACAGTTTTAAATTTTATCCCGAGGAGATGCAAACTAAGACATTCCCATGACTGGTGAATATACTTTCTGTTTAATGATTAAGTCTTTCGTGAATGATTGATTAAACAGTTTATACCTGAGGTGAGGGTGTGATAGTGTTGTTTAGCACAATGCCTCATGCATGAGGCAGTCAGTAAATATTTGCTGAATGATTTGAGTTCACTTTGACTATTGCACGTTAGTCAGCATACAAGTCTGTAGTCATTTATTGTTAAATTTCTTCCTGACATATATTTGGTGTAGGAGGAAAAGTGTGTGGGTTTCAGAAAAATACAGAGAATGGACAATTAAGTTTTCCTAGGGTGTGCCGCATCCTGTTGTCCTAAAAATGTAAGTTATGTTCTGTGCTTTTAAAAATGTTATATTTAATAGGTTTTTAAAATTTAAAATGTGCCTAGTAGTGCTTACATTTGGTATCAAATATAAGTGGTTAATAATTCCATGTTCTCTGAATTCCTGATTTGTTTCCTGTGTCGGAGATTTGAGACTATTAAGAAGTGATTAGGGAGGATATCCTTGAAGTCTCCTTCACACCAAGAATCTCCCTTTTTTTGGTTCACTTAACTTAATGTGGGAGTTGCTTGTGATATTTTCTACATTTCACCTTCTGAGGTTATGGGCCCCATTCATATGCCAGATCTCCCTCTCAGATGAGTAAGTATGACTTTTATGAATTTTTCTTCACTTGTAGAATTTAATTTACATGAATAATTAGGAAAGGACCAAGCGAAATTTCCCTCTCCCTAGGCAAACAATCTTGTTAAGAAAATCAGCTGCAAACTTTTCCTTTAATATTTTTTTCTTTGTACCTTTAAATTTATTGCTTGCTGCAAAGTAGCAAAATAAAAAGAAATATAGGGTACTACAACATACTGCTCTTTTGCATATTGATATCTGAATAATTACCATAGGGCATATTGAGTTATAATATGAAATACTATTCCCTCAGGACATTATCTTAAAATATTTTACTTCTTTAGCATGCAGTTCAATATTTTAGAGTTATGTAAAGAGTATAGTTGTTCACCGACATAGAATGCACTGGCAGAAGCAAAAAATTAGAGGGATCTAAAAGGAAAAGGGGATAGTTCTTGGAATGTTACAGTATTTAAATGATGTTGAAATATAGCTGGTCAATTATAAAAGCCAAGAGTGAAAGGGAAGAAGGCTGTGATTCTGTACAGATAGTTAATATATGTGTATTTCCCTTTAAAGTGTATTTCACATGGGATTCTGTTTGATATCCATACCTGTAATCTTGTCTTTTTAATCCCATTTACACACAGTTAGCAGTTGGGGTTTTTAAAAAATTTTATTGACATAGAGTTGATTTACAATGTTCTGTTATTTTCTGATTAGCAAAGTGATTGAGTTAGTTTCTTGTGTTGTACAGTAGAACCTTGCCATTTATCCATCCTATATATATTAGTTTGCTTCTACTAATCCCAAACTTCTAATCCTTCCCTCCCTTCCCCCCACTCTGGCAGCCACAAGTCTATTCTCTTTGTCTGTGTGTCTGTTTCTGTCTCATAGATATGTTCATTTATGTAACATTTTAGATTCCACATATAAATGATATCATATGGTATTTGTCTTTCTCATTGTGATTTACTTTGTTTAACTACGTTAATCTCTAGGTCCATCCATATTGCTGCAAATGGCATTAGTTTGTCTTTTTTATGGCTGAGTAGTATTCCATTGTATATATGTGCCACATCTTCTTAATCCTTCATCTGTCAATGGACATTTAATTTGTTTCCATGTCTTGGCTATTGTGAATAATTCTGCTATGAACATAGGGGTGCATGTATCTTCTTGAATTAAGTTTTGTCTGAACATATGCCCAGAAATGGGATTGCAGGATCATACAGTCACTGTATTTTTAGGTTTTTGTAGAAAGCTTCATACTGTTTTCCATAGTGGCTGCATCAATTTACATTCCCATCAACAGTGTAGGAGGATTCTGTTTGCTTCACGCCCCCTCCAGCACAGTAATTCTTTTTTTTTTTTTTTTTTTTTTTTTTAATGTTACAAAGGCCTGAAAGAGGTTTGACAGAGAAATAGTGCCGCCAAACTAAGAACTATGTTATTCATAATGGGAGTCACTAGCCCACCCCGGGGTGGGGGGGGTTGAACATAACAAAACACAGACATACAATGCAGGCTGCTGTGATGTACCAAATGCCTGCTTCTTAGAACTTGATCCAAGAAGTCTAGTTGGGCTGTGTCTTAGTCTGTTTAGTCTGCTATAATAGAATACACAGACTGGGTTGCTTATAAATAGAAATTTATTCTTCATAGTTCTGGAGACTGGGAAGTCCAAGATCAAGGCATCAGCATGGTCATGTTCTCATGAAATCTCTCTTTCTGGTTCATACCCAGTGCCTTCTTGCTGTGTCTGTACATGGTGGAAGTGGTAGAAAGCTCCCTGAAGCCACTTATATAAGAGCACTAATTCCATTGATGAAGGCTTTGCCCTCATGGCTTTAAGCACATCTTCAAGTCCCATTTCCTGATTCCATCACCTAGGGTATAAGGATTTCAACATATGAATTTTGGGGGACACAAACTTTCATATCATAGGATGTGATCCCCAATAAGCCTAGACTAATAGGAAAGTCCACCAACACCAGAAGCACTGTCAGAGCTGATCACATTGGACCACTGAATTTTGCCATTCCAAGGGTTGTGTGGCTTTCGCCAAGTTTCTGAAACTCTCCAACTCCCAGTTTCCTCACCTGTAAAGTGAACTGTGTGAGTTAAATGAGATCATGCAAGGAGAGTGCTCCTTTTATTTCCTGATGTTATTACTATTATGGTCATTGCTGTAATGAGACCGGATTTTTACATTCATAAAAAATAATTACTGCCGGTTGACTATTAATTACAACTGTGAAAGCCATAATCTGCAGCATGAATTCCAAATAAAAGGGTAAAATGAAAACAAACCTTTATTTTACATCTGAGGTCATGAAGTGTGTTTGCTTTTAAAATTGTTTTTGATATGCCTTCTTTAAAGCTTTAGGAAATTAAAGATGATTATATGTACGTTTTTATGAAATAACTTTCATCATGTGGCCATTTTGTAACCAAGGATGTATTTTTTTTTTACTTGTTTATCATAATATAGGTCACTTTTTATTTTTAATGTGCTGAAATAGTTATTTCTCAGTTTCTGCTATTTGAGGAGGAACAGCATTATTATCCTAATTTTACAGATGAAGAAACCCCATGCAGGTTTCATAATGGGATGGATATTACATTTTAGGTTTAGTGGCAAAGCAAACATGGAGTTGAACTACTTTATTCCCTGGATCTTGCAAGCTTCATTACTTTTCATGGTGCTGCTCTAAAAAAAGAACATTGGGCAGTTTGTACCAATGGGAACTAGGTTATGGGTATTTAGCAGCTCTAGTACCCACCAGCCAAAAGCTGAATTGACTTCTACTACATTAACAAATCATTTTTGTAAAACAGGTACATTGGACTAATAGATGAGATGCTTTAGCTGGTGCCGTCTCAATTGCAACAGCAAGATGGCAAAAGGAAATGTAAGTTGCCATGTATTAAAAATCAATTGAAATAACATTTCGACCTTCAGAGGCAGCATATTCTCTAGGAGAATGAAACAAAATCCGGGTGATAGCACTGAAGGTGATGTGGGGCCCTGCTATTCTAATCAATTAAATGCATGACTCTTAAGGCCTGCCAAGTTGATAATTTTGCTATCTGGATGTCCCCATCTCTGACCTTTCTTCTCTTTTCTTTACCTCATTTCTTAGGCACCTGTTTCTTTCCTGGCTTAGTTCCTCTTGTCACAGAAATATACCCCAAATTAACTTATACTTATACTTAGATTACTTAAATATTTTTGTACCAATAAAAGACCAAGTAATCCTAGACTCAAAGAAGCGAATCTCTAATAAGGTGATTTCAGGCACTGTGGTACTTGGGCAGGAAATATATTTTGCTGTTGGCAGGGTGTTTAGCCCCATCTCAGATCATATGCACTTTCTCGCTCAATACTGTGTCTCTGCTCTTTCTGGTTTCTGGGCAGATGTATCTGAGTGCGATTCTATAGAAATGCTAATTTGGTCAACTGTCACAGTCTAATGAGGAATGAGAACTTCCAGCTAGCCACTATTTTAGAAGGATGATGGAGGTGTTAAGTGAGGCAGAGGAGAGGGTGATGAAATCTGTTGTAAGTGAGGCAGAGGAGAGGGTGATGAAATCTGCCTTGTAGAGATGGAGAAGGCCTGATGGATGTAGAAATGGATGGAAGGCTGTGCCTGTCCGAGAGTAATCTGAAGCGATACGTGAAAATTGGTAATATGCTTAGGGGCTGTTCAAAGTCTGCTGTGTGACAGTATGTGGGGAGATCCATAGCAATGACCAATTGAAACCGGAATGTGGAGGGGTTTGAGTGTCATTGCTAGGAGTTTGGACTTGAACCTGGAAGGCCATAAGGCTCTGCCAAATTTCTCAATCTGAGTCCCTGTATTCACCTTGACTTCTTCACTGGAGATAGTCACCACACTGGGACTATAGAAAAATTATAGTGTTTGAAATCAGAATACTTGGGTCAGACCTCTTAAAGACTTGGGCAAATAACTGAAACGCAGAACTGGTGAACTGGTTGCGCTTAAGTCGATCTGGTCCAGTTAAATAGTGTGTGGCAGGCACACTGGGACTGGGCTTGGAACGAATCCTTTTTTCTAGGGTAGGACATAGCAGAGCACAGGTGTAGGAGAAAGCCTTTTTTTGTTGGGAGGACCAGGTAATCTAGAAGATCGGGCAAGAGATACAAATTTGAATGTCCAACAGGGGCCTCTGTTTAGCACAATATTCTGTAATAATCTATGTGGGAAAAGAACTGGAAAGGGAATTAGATGTGGGTACATGTATAACTGAATCACTTTGTTGTACTGCAGAAATTATCACAACATTTTAAATTAACTTTACTTCAATAAAACTAAAAAATGAAAAAAACCCCAAATATCATCTCCTCTGTAAAGCCATCCCAAAGTGAGTTGCAGCTACTTCTCAGCTTTCAAAGCTTGTTCTATGTGCCTTTAAAATAGTTATTGTCTTACGCTAGTATATATACTTTGTATATTTTTTACATTTTAGTATTATTTTTTTAATAGTGATTTCTCCAATACAATTTTTTTCTACTGTACAGCATAGTGACCCAGTTACACATACATGTACACATTCTATTTTCACACATTATCATGTTCCATCATAAGTGACTAGAGATAGTTCTCAGTGCTACACAGCAGGATCTCATTGCTAATTCATTCCAAAGGCAATAGTTTGTATCAATTAACCCCAAGCACCCCATTCATCCCACTCCCTCCCACTTCCCCTTGGCAATCACAAGTCTATTCTGCAAGTCCATGATTTTCTTTTCTGTGGAAAGGTTCATTTGTGCCTTATATTAGATTCCAGATATAAGTGATATCATATGGTATTTGTCTTTCTCTTTCTGACTTATTTCACTCAGGATGAGAGTCTCTAGTTCCATCCATGTTTCTTCAAATAGCGTTATTTCGTTCTTTTTTATGGCTGAGTAGTATTCCATTGTTTAAAATGGTCTTTTGGTTTGAGGCAATGGAAACTACAGAGGATAGTTAGGAGAAAAGGCAATTTGAAGTTTACTTGGGGTGAAGAGGGAAAGCAGTCAGGGACCCCAAGATTTGGAAATGTACTTGATTTGAAATGAGTAATAAAAAGTCATCAGAGGAGTTCTGGTTGTGACTTAGTGGTAAAGAACCAGACTAGTACCCATGAAGATGTGGGTTTGATCTCTGGCCTCACTCAGTGGGTTGAGGATCTGGCGTTGCCATGAGTTGTTGGTGTAGGTTGCAGATGTGGCTCGGATCTGGAGCTGCTGTGGCTGTGGCATAAGCTGGCAGCTGTAGCTCTGATTCGACCCCTAGCTAGGAACTTCCATATGCTGCTGGTACAGCCTCAAAAATATCAAAAAAAAAAAAAAGTCATCAGAAATCCAGGCATTTTTTCCCCTCGTTTCATTAATTTTTCTTATTCTACAGACCATCTTCTCTGCTTCCCTGTACCCAGTGAAACACGTGCTGATTCAAAATTGGCATGAGTTGCCATTCTAATCACTTCCAGAGATGAGCTAGCTGTCCTTGAGTCTCAGTTTCTTCCTCTCCTAATTTCTTTTTCTTTCTTTCTTTCCTTCTTTCCTTCTTTCCTTCTTTCTTTCTTTCTTTCTTTCTTTCTTTCTTTCTTTCTTTCTTTCTTTCTTTCTTTCTTTCTTTCTTTCTTTCTTTCTTTTCTTTCTTTTCTTTCTTTCTTCCTTCCTTCCTTCCTTCCTTCCTACCTTGTCTTTTTAGGGCTGCACCTGCTGCATATGGAGGTTCCCAGGCTAGGGGTCAAATCAGAGATACAGCTGCTGGCCTATGCCATGGCCATGCCACTTCTGAGCTGCATCTATGATCTACACCACAGCTCACAGCAATGCTGGATCCTTAACCCATTGAGCGAGGACAGGGATTGAACCTGCGTCCTCATGGATGCTAGTCAGATTCATTTCTCTTGAGCCACAAAGGGAACTCCGAGTCTCAGTTTCTAATTCTCTGAAGAAGCATACTTGGGGGTTCAACTTCTCATGTGTCTATCCCTGTCCAATCCACCCTGTGCCCAGGTCATTGGAGTCACATGACCTGTGTCTGTCTGTACAGGCCTACCTGTGAGTATAAGACTCTCAAGGCAGAGAAACCCAGGCCTGGGCTGGAAGACACTTCCACTTGTTTCTATGACATTGATTTTGTGATTCTTCCAAGGTTAGCAACCATGTTTCATTGAAGTTTTTGTCATTAGCTCTTTGTAGACTATTTTGCACATACCTAATAAACATTGATACCTTTTTGGCAAGTAAGTTAATAACTCCTGGCTAAGAGGAGAATTCCTTCTAACAGTAATATTTGCAGAATTTTGTATTTTATTTAAAAAATTTTATTACAGTTGATTTACAATGTTTTGTCAATTTCTGATGTACGGCAAAGTGACCCAATTATACATTTATATATATTCTTTTTTTTCACATTATCCTCCATCATGTTCCATCACAAGTGATTGGATATAGTTCCCTGTGCTATGCAGCAGGATCTCATTGTTTATCTACTCCAAATGCAATAGTTTGCAACTACTAACCCCAAACTCCCAGTTCATCCCAGTCCCTCCCCCTTCCTCTTGGCAACCACAAGTCCTTTTCCATGTCCATGAATTTGTTTCTGTTCTGTAGATAGATTCATTTGCGCTATATATTAGATTCCAGATATAAGTGATATCATATGGTATTTGTCTTTCTCTTTCTGACTTACTTCACTTAGTGTGAGAGTCTCTAGTTAAAGAGACTTTTATAATCCTCCCATGACATCTTCCCAATAATCTGGTGAGTGACTAGATTTAGAATTCCTTTTTGAGAGGAGGAAATAGACTCCAGATCATCAGGGTAAAATAGACCAGAGCTGAATAAGACTGCAGTCTGAAGAACCAAGTAGAAGGATAAATAATTCAGCTGATGGATTAAGGTAGGGATGACTAAGATTAGGAGACTGTGAATGGACTCTGACTTGTTCGGAAACCTCAATGTATGTACACATGGTTGTGTGTTAGGAACAAGAATAACAACAGTACTAACATGTACTGGGTACTTCATACATACCAGACCCTACACTAACCACTTACATGCCTTAATTCCTTTAATCTTTGTAATACACTTCTGAGGCTGGTACTCTTATTATTCCCATTGTACAGACCAGGAAGCTGAGGCATAAAGAGGTTAAGTGGCTTATTTGGGGTCATATGGCTAATAACTAGCATGGTTAAAATTCAAACCTAAGTTTATTTGACAGCAGAACTCAAACTTTATAAACTGTTATTTTATGTTGGGAAGGTATATATCTCTCGCCCTAAATCTATTTTCATTGTTTTCTAACAGGACCTAAGAAAGTCTAGTTCATTCCAGGTCAAGGCTGAACTACCCAGAGAAGACTCTGTGCATATTGCAATGCTTGTTATCATGTAAATAGTGATTATAAACATGACAGTGTCTAAGATTTTGGAAATGTTAAATTCTGTAATAGGAGTTCCTGCCATGGTGCAGTGGATTAAGAATCTGACTGCAGCGGCTCCGGTTGCTGCTGAGGTGCAGGTTTGATCCTATGCCTGGCATACTTCAGTGGGTTAAAAGATCAGGCATTACTGCAGCTGCAGCTTGGAGTCAATCCCTGGCCCAGGAACTTCCATATGGTGCAGGTATAGCCATAAAAATTCTGTAAGAGGACTGAATATTGAAATCAAATAATAAAAAATATTCTGATTTTTGTTTAAAAGTAGATTGATTGCCTCTTCCTCCTTTTCACCTGGACTCAACATGCATGGATTTAGTTCCTGCTCATGACAAACTCGTCATATTTGGACTACCCATTAATAAAAGTTGAAAGCTGGAGTTCCTGTCGTGGCTCAGTGGTAACGAACCCGACTAGTATCCATGAGGAGGCAGGTTTGATCCCTGGCCTTGCTCAGTGGGTTAAAGATCTGGCTTTGCCCTGAGCTGTGGTGTAGGTTGCAGACACAGCTTGGGTCTGGAGCTGCTGTGGCTGTTGTGTAGGCCAGCAGCTGCAGCTCTGATTCGACCCCTAGCCTGAGAATTTCCATATGCTGCAGGTGTGGCCCTAAAAAGACACACACACACACACACACACACACACACACACACACACACACACACACACACACACGTTGAAAGTTTATGATAGAGGCAGTTACCTAAATGCAACTATCTTTGAGCAAATTTATTGTTTTATTTTGGTTGGTTTGTTTTCTTCAGTGGATACGGGAACAATAGAAATTTCTGGGTAATTTAGTCAACTTTTAATTTCATTTATAGAATACTAACTTAAAGTAATAAAATAAGTAATAGAATATATTTTGTGATTTTTTTTTCCTTTTTATGGCCACACTTGTAGCATACGGAAGTTCTCAGGCTAGGGGTCGAATCAGGGCTTTAGCTGAGGCCTACAAACAGCCACAGCAACACCAAATCTGAGCCTCATCTGCGACCTATGCTGCAGCTTGTGGTAATGTTGGGTCCTTAACCCACTGAGCTAGGCCAGGGATTGAACCTGGATTCCTAAGGAGACTATGTTGGGTCCTTAACTGCTGAACCACAAAGGGATCTCCTCTTTTGTGATTTTTGGGGCAGAGTTTTGGAAAAAAAAAAAAAAGATTTAAAAAGCGTGGCCATCTAATGTACACTTTGAGTTTGAATAATAATTCAACTCAAAGTCCTAGAAACAGGCAGAAAAACTCAAAGTCCTAGAAACAGGCAGAATATTCTATTAAGGGCGAAAACTAATATTATTTATCAGTTGACTACTGATTATCTTTTGATGAAAAAGAAAAGATTAAATAGCCATCTCATAATGATAATTAAACAAAGTTTGCTGAAATCCAGACTTTAGGAGCTTCTGTAAAGATAGTAAAGGTTATATAGTAAAATGCACATATTTAAAAGATATTTTGATATTTCCCACAGGGAAGAAGATAATAACTATAAAGTAGAAAACATAAAAACAATGATAAAACTGTAATTTGTTTGTCCTGATCACTTGTTTGCCTTTCGTAATTTTTAAAAGATTTATGAGTCTCTGTCTTCGTACTTCAGCGACAAGTAGATTCATTATGATCATTAGTTTCCTGTGGCGTTGTTATATCAGGTATATTTTCATCAGGACTGTGGGTGAAATTATCAACCATAATATTAGGATTAGAATAAACAAGAGATTCTTTCCTTATACAATCAATTCACATTTTCATTTCATTAAAGTGTAAGATGGCAATGTTACTAAATTGCTATTTAGACTATTACCAGCCTGTGTTAATAGTCTTAATTTATCAACATTTATTTTAACCTTTGCTATAAAGCCTCGCAACTAAAGCTGATCGTTATTAATTTTTAGGTAAAAACAAAACTAATATTCTGGGCCTGCATTCTTTTATCACAGTCTGTTCCTAGCAGAAGTTTAAGTTCATGAAATCCTTTTCTCTGGTGTGTGTGTGTTGTTACAAGTCCAACTTGTTTCTTACATATTTATATATGTGTCTAACTTTTGAACAAAAACTCTAACATGGTGTTGTGCTATGTAATGAAAGAGTCTGCGTTTTGAATATAGAAGACCTAGGTTTGGATACTGACTCTGCTCATTATAAGTCAAATACTTTGGGTAGTTTAGCCTCTTGAAGCTTTACTTTCCTTATCTGTACTATGGGGTCGTGATGCCTCCCTTGTAGGTATTCAAAAAATGGCCACACCTGTTATATAACCTACCATTTAAATACTGTGGCTAGTGAAACATGTACTATGAAGATTTTTTTGCCGTGTGTTTTTAAAAAAATTGTACCATAATTGAATTACAATATTATATTAGTTTCAAGTGTACAACATAGTGACTCAATATTTTTATAACTTACACACCACTTAAAGTTCTTTCAAAATAATGGCTTTATTTCCCTGTGCTGTAGAATATATCTTTGTTGCTACCATGTAGTTTTGAGGTCAATCAGGCATTTTATTTCTTTACATGTAAATAATTCTATGCAGAATAGGCTGTGATTTTTTTTTTTTTTTTTTTTTTTTTTGCAGAATTAGCACGACACTCTCATCCTGCCACCCTGGTACATTAGTCAAAACGAATAACATTGAAATGTTAAGGTTTTGATGACATCATTTTAATTATGAGTCTTCATTTTAGTTTACACTTACCTGTGAAAAATGAGAGGTGTGACAACATTTTCTTTTGTCTATTGTTAGCACAGATTCAGCATAGTATCAAGTACTTTATGGAGAGATAAATACATAAGGGTGTGGGTGGCAGAGTCTTAATGTAGGTACTGGACCCATCTGCTGAAATATTTCATCCAAACCTTCCTTGGAAGCCATTAAGCTCCATGGGGAGAGGGGCTTTCTAGCCAAAATGATTAATTAGTGTCCTGTGAAGCCTAAAGCTGTTTTACTGTTTCTCTGGGCTTCCTCCCACAATTTTACTCCTGTCTTCTGATTGGTCACTGGGTACAATGGGCCTTACTTTATGAGCTAAGGACTCATAATCCTGAGATCTGCATCTTAGATCAAAACCTTAAGTTCCTTTACAAGGAAGGTCCCTTCAGTGGATCCCAGCTTCCTGTCCCTCCTTTCAAGTAGGATGAGGTTTTAAAGCAATCCTGCAACCTGGCGTTGGGATGTTTGTAGGCTGGGAAATCAGGCGCAATAGTATAGGCAAAAGATAATGTTAATTTCTAACCGTAGTTTTCCCCTTCACAACTATTTTAAATATAAATGTATGTTGAAGGCATCCAGAAGATTTTTAAAGTGTTTGTTTATTTTAAAATGTTTATTGAGAGTCTGCTATATATATGCCAGACCCCAGGATGGGCCCTGAAAATGGTATTGATTTTGTCCTTAAAGGTAGTGAAGATACACACACACACACACACACACACACACACACACACACACACAACCCATAATGAGCTTTAGAGTTTTAGATATCACAAGAGAGAAGCACATAAAGTACTCTGTGAGTTCACAGACAAATAACGTATAACAGGAGTTCCCGTCATGGCGCAGTGGTTAACGAATCCGACTAGGAACCATGAGGTTGCGGGTTCGGTCCCTGCCCTTGCTCAGTGGGTTAACGATCCGGTGTTGCCGTGAGCTGTGGTGTAGGTTGCAGACGCGGCTCGGATCCCACGTTGCTGTGGCTCTGGTGTAGGCTGGTGGCTACAGCTCCGATTGGACCCCTAGCCTGGGAACCTCCATATGCCGTGGGAGCGGCCCAAAAAATAGCAAAAAGACAACACACACACACAAAAAAATAACGTATAACACACAATGCCAGGCACATAGAAGGGTATTCGATAAAATTTAGTTCCTTTCCTTTTACTACTTGGAAGGATTACTTCGTGTGAATTATAGGTGTGTGATTTCATGTGTGTGTGTGTATAAAAAGGAGCAATGAAATACTTTCTGAAAAACTGGTCTACTGGATTTGGATATTAGATGATGGTGGGTAAAAGACATTCCCGGTAAAGGATATAGCATATGTTAAGAAATAAAGACAAGAAACGTGCATGAGGGAAAAATCTACTTGTTCAGTTTCTTGACATATAGGGTTTGTGATGGGGACTTGTGAGGAATAAGCTTAAAGGGAAGTTTAGGGATTGTGATGGTGTAAGGCAAGCATTCTCCAGATCACCTTACAGTCGTATCCATTCTGGTAATATTTGGAAATCAGTATGCCTGAAAGAAATATAATTAATACATTAATTATGTATTAAAAATACTGATTTCCATTTTTTTTGTTTGCCAGAAATTTAGAGTATCCTATGACTGGCGAAAATCAATGAAGTATTTAACAAGCCTAATGTCAACATTACTACGAAATTACTTCTGAGACTTGGTCACTGTCTGGTGCATCAGTCAGGATGAGCTATGTTACGCTTCAAAAACAAACCCTAAAACCCTGTGGCTTACTCTGTTATAGTTTCTTTCTCATTTTTACAAAGTGTGCTGTCCTACAAGAGCTGGCACAACGTTCCAGAAGGCATTGATGTTCTGACTCTTTCCATTTAGATATTCTCGCATGGTTTCTGTGGCAGGCAAAGAGTAGGATGGACAATGAAGCACCAGCAATTAATTGTTTCCTTGTGGACACATGTCGCATGCCATTTCTACCTACACAGTTTCGTTGGCTAAAGCAGGTCATTTGGTCCTGCCTATCTTTCCTTCGTATATTGTCTATTTCAGATTTCATTTTGTTCATATACATATGTTTTTCAACACCCAGCATTCAATAAAGTTTTTTCCTTTTATTTTTGCTTAAACTCTTTTATTAAATAAATACTTCATGATCAATGTAAGGATTAAAATAACCTAAGGTAAATAAAGTAGAAAGTGAAAATGCCCTTTCTCAACATGTTTCAAGAATAAGTGAATGCAAGGTAAATTTTAAACTGTTTAGAACAGCTTACAAGAGTCTTACTATCCCAACCCAGTTTATCTTTTCAGTCCATTTCCAGCATTTATCCATATCAGCTACTTTCTATTAAACACGTTCCCAAATCTTACATTCTTAAGACATTGGGCCCTTTGCTTGCTATTTTCTTACTTTCTTTTTTTCATTGTGGTTAAATACATGCAACATAAGATTTACTGTCTTAGCCATTTTTAAGTGCAGTTTGCTATTTTTCATCTGGATTTTTTTTTCTTTGCTTTTCTAGGGCTGCACCTGTGGCACATGGGAGTTCCCAGGCTAGGGATCGAATGGGAGCTACAGCTGCCAGCCCTGCTGCAGCAACACAAGATCCAAGCTGCATCTGTGGCCTACGCCATAGCTCAAGGAAATGCTGGATCCTTAACCCACTGAGTGAAGTCAAGGATCAAACCCTCATCCTCATGGATACTAGTCAGGTTCATAACCCACTGAGCCACAACGGGAACTCCTCTTTGTCTGGAATTTTCATTCACTTCTCTGTTAAACTTCCTTTGCGAAGTTTTAAAAGCTCTTCTTGACAGTTCTAACCCCCTCAATGCTCTCATAACACCTTGTGGAGAATTGTCTTATCTGTCTCCTCTCTCAGACCAGTTCCTCAAAGGCAGGGAGGGTCTGATTCATCTCGAATACCCAGTACCCATCGCAGGAATGGTGCAGAGGAAGAGTGCCACAGATGTTCCAACACTCCCTTGTATCTTCAATATCTATCTCTACTTTCTTCTTTCCATCAGCCCCTATATATACTCAGTGCTTGCACGTTCTGCCTGAAGTCCTCACCTGATCCTCTAGACGCAGCTTTAGCCCTCTCCTCTGCTTTGCCTTCAAATGTCTTGAAGAATTACCCACGCTTGCTGACCCTCCTTCTCATTTAATTTCTGATAGATGGCAACCTGCTTTATTCTCTCAGAACTTCACAGAAATGATCTAGAAGATCTGGCCAAGGATCTAAATGCCAAACCCAACAGCAGTGTTTCAGTTCTTATTTTAAATAACCCCTCTGATGTATTCTTTAAAAATTGAATTAAATCAATATTTGCACATGGTCCAACAATTTTCGACCCTCTTCCTCAATCCCCACCCCATCCCCATCGTAATTCCTCTTCCCGAAACATAATTTATTAAAAATTCTCAACAATTCCAAAAACAAAACCAAAAACAATATAAAATGATTTCCTGTCGTAGGTCAGCAGTTAACAAACCCGACTAGTACCCATGAGGACACGAGTTGAATCTCTGGCTTTGCTCAGTGGGCTAAGGATCCGGCATTGCTGTGAGCTGTGTTGTAGGTCGCAGATGTAGCTTGGATCCCATGTTTCTATGGCTGTGGCATAGGCTGGCAGCTACAGCTCCAATTGGACCCCTAGCCTGGGAACCTACCTATGCCACAGGTGCGGCCCCAAAAGACAACCCCCCCCAAAAAAGAAACAATTTCTTCTGGTGGTAACTTCTGCAACTAAAAATAATGCCAGTAGACTGAGGTTTTTTGGTTGCATAATTTAAAAATATACTCCTCTGAATTTTTCCCTGACATAGGGATATATTCCACTTTCCAATTCCTCTTATATTTCTAGCAGGTAGTTATATATTGTTACTTTTGGTTATGTTACTACTTTTGGTTTTTTAATAGGTACTTGTGTAAGTTAAAGCAATTTACTTTTAGTTATTGTTCCATCATCCACAACAGTTATTCCTTAATCCTACTTTGTGATATATCAACATTCTCTTAGTTTCTCTTCTCCTTCTTTAATTCCTGATGTATATGCTTTTAGTTTTGTTAAGTCAAACTGTGTGCAATAGACATCTTTATGTATCTCCCTGTACATGAGAATTTACTGCAGATATATATATATCCATTTCTAGTTTTTGTTCACCTGTTTGTATGAACCCTCTGGCTTTAGTAGATATTGCTCTCTACCATGGTTGGACGAATCTTCACCTCCAACAGCAGAATTTGAGATTCTCATTTCTTTAATTTTTTTTTTTTTTTTTTTTGCTTTTTAGGGCTGTACCTGTGGCCTATGGAAGTTTCCAGGCTAGGGTTTGAATTGGAACTACAGCTGCTGGCCTATGCCACAGCCACAGCAATGTGGGATCAAGAGCCTGATCTGTGACCTATACCACAGCTCATGGCAGTACTGGATCCTTAACCCACTGAGCACGGCCAGTGATCAAAACCACAGTCTTATGGATACTAGTTGGATTCATTTCCTCTGCGCCACAATGGAACTCTGAGATTCTCATTTCTTATCCTCACCAATGCTAGGTATTACCAGGCTTTTTTTGTTTGTTTGTTTTTAAAGTGGGAGAAAGAAGAATTTATTACCTGGAGCAAGTAAGGGGAACACTGGGATCTTTTCCAAAGCAGTGTCTCCCTGAAAAGCAAAAATGGGGATGTTTTTAAGCTAAGAGTACATGCATATTCATCTATCAGACTTTCAGTTTTTGCCAAAATATGTATAATGGAATCTCATTGTGTCAATTAATTTTCTATTGTTCTCAAATTTGTGGTTATCCTTTGTCAGTTTCTTCTCCTTTTCCATTATGTTTTACCTTATATTTTTACATTAAACATTGTACCCCCATGATTTTTACAGTGGGTTAAGAAGAAGTTGAAATTAACATGTATATTAAGTATGTCATGTTGCTTAATTTTATTTCATTGCCTTGCAATGTCGGCTCTCAAGATGCACAATACTCTATGTTACCAAGGACTAAGTGTGCATGATATAATTTAATCTCTCTACTGGATCTACTCTGATCCAAAAAAATTGAGAAGTTCTGATGTGTGTGCTTTGCTCTGCTGCTATTTTCTCCTTTATGTTTTGGAGGGTAGATTTAATAAGATTTTCCTGGTTAATATACTCATCAATTTTTAAATCTCCCCGAAATCTGAAAAATCAAAAGTGGAAACCATCTTTACTTTCACAAAGATCACTAATCATCATAAATGATGTCCAAATTCATTGACATTTTCTTAGTTTCATCATTTTTGATCTCTTCATGGCATTTGATAGTGTTTACCGTTTTATCCTTAAAATCTTCCCATCTCTTTCCTTTCTACGACACAATAAAATGGACAGATGATGTTCTGATCCATTCATTTATTTGTTCACTTAATGTGCCAAGTGTCTATTATATGTTAGGAAAGCTTGCTGATGTAGATGAAACAATAACGTTTTTTTCTCTACTAGTCCAGTATCCTTTTGATTTGCTACTTGTTAAATTGTATAGAGATCAGCTAGGATTTTTTTCTGAGATGTACATAAAATTTCTATGTAGATTTCAGACTTGGTATTCAAAGTAATTTCCTTAATTTTATAACACTTGATGCTCATTAAATGTGGGGATTTAGGTTGATTAAGGTCCAATCTGAGAAAAACATTACCAGCAAGTTATAAGACAAGAAGAAATACCATCCAAATGAAATATGTTGAGTTTGTAAAAAAAAAAAATCCAGGACAAATAAAGAGAAACCTAAGGTTTATGTGAAATCGGGAAAGAACGAACAAATATAAACTGATTGCAAACGTGCCTAATATTTAGAGGACATGAGTGAGTTAAATAACCACTTTATTGGACTAAACTCAGCCTTAGTTTTATATGATTCTTTCCAAGTATAAATTGGGTAGTGAGAACAGGGATACTTATAGTATAGAAGACAGATTGTTGTCACAGTAGCAAAGATTCTTGCAGCAGACAACATTCAAAACAGAGCAGAAGGAATTTGCCCTTCAGATGCACAAGTAACCTCAGCTTCTCCAGGTGCCATTCTTTGGATGTGAGAATTCACCATTGATACTACAAATAATAGCATTTTTGAGGGAAACAGAACTGATAAACAGCAAGAAATTGAGACCAAAAAAACGTACACCTTAAAGACTGAACCAAGAGCAGTTGAGAACAGAGAAACTAAGTCATATTGTGACAGACAAAGAGGGTTAGGGTAGGACTGTGGACTTAGCACAATGCGATTACAAAACCGGCAAAGTCAGGTAAAAAGAAGATTCATATGGCACTTCGAATGCCTCCTGGAAGTCCAGTCTTATTTTTCATTCCTATCTTTTATACTTCATTGCTCCAACCAAACTAGGCAGTAGAACTTGTAGAGCTTTACTTTTGCTGTAAAGTTCTGAAATTCCAGATCTGCCTTTCTGTTCAATTTATTACATTAGTGGTTTCCATATCTTTAGAAATTTGGAAAATTGTACCTTCATGTATTTGTCATTTTTCTGGATGATCATTTGTTTTTGTTTGTTAACTCTTCCTCTTGAATTTCAAGAATTAGTTACTAACTCATTATCATCATTGACATTTCCTGTGCTTTTGTTCGTTTCTCTACCACTGACTCTTTCCTCAATTTCATTATTATCAAACAGCCCTTCTGTGATAGACTGCTGTTCCCCATCTTCATATTGATTAATTTCATTTTCACATGCATCATTCCGATTTCCAGCATCTTCAGAGCCGTCTTCAGAAGATGAGTCATTTGCAAAGACAGATTTTCATTAGTGGAGTCATCCTCAGAGTCAGAATGTGATGGTCTGTTCGCAGGAATATTATTTGCTCCTCTGTGTCTTTCATTATCTCTTGGAAGGGATGTGCCTGATGTACTTGCTTAGTCATTATCCAAGTAATTAAAATCAAATGTACTTATTTTGTAGATTAAACAAGAACATTCTTTATTATGATTGTTTGCAATTGAAGCTTCAGGGACACTTTAGGCTAGATATTACATTAAATATTATTTTCCATTTAAATTAAAACATTTAATCAGAAATTCTGAAAAGCAAGATGTGTGCACTAAGGCCTCATATATGAAGTTAATGAAGACGTAGTTCCACTGTAACATTCTTCTATGAAGTTAATGTGCGAAAAGTTTAAGAGATTATCAACACTGACTATAGAGTCTAGTCACTAGCCTAGTTACTATTCTGTGTGTGTGTGTATAAATTTTCAAATAGGTGATAAATCGATTAGGATCGGCTCCTTTAAATTTTTTAATGATTCCCTGATTCTCCCCCCCTCCACCCCAAGGGCCCCACTATAGGGATATTTTTGTGAGTAAGGATATTTTAGATGATTAATTGATTAAAACTTTTATGTAAAAATGTGTAGTCTGATAACTAAGTTAGTGTTGGAAGGAAACAAGAAGGGAAATAATTTTGTGTATCCCAAAGCTATGAAGTCTATGCAATCTAAGTGTGTGTTTCTTTTATTTATTTATTTATTTATTTATTTATTTATTTATTTATTTATTGTCTGTTTCTTGTATTAGAGGATCAAGAAAGTCAGTGACCAGGTGCTCTGGGGATCGTACAAAAATGTATTTTGGGAATGAGAAAAGTTTAGGGGTCTGGAGGAGAAACATGAGACAAGCGTAGGCTTGTCCTTATTGAAAGTGGGTCAGCAAATATCATACCTGAAGAATTTAAGAGCCAAAGGAAGGAAGAGGGTAGTCTTTGTACATGAAGGTCCCCATGAGCTGCTCTCCCTGCTACAGCTCTTGAGGCAGTGAACCCCCTTGTCTGGGCATCCAGAAGGTCAGGCTAGTAAAGATTCTGGCTTCTTGAGGTGAACCAGAGTACAAGAGGACAAAGAGAGAGCTGAGAGATGTCACTGGAATCAATATAAAAAGCAAACACTGTAGAGATGTATTTCTTCTCCTGACATGGCAAGAACTATGCCCAGAGCTCCTTCAGGTCTGCTTCCTACACAGCAGGAAGGTAGAGTTGCTTTGGAGGAATTGCTGCAAGGTACCACCTACTCTCTTGTGGAGCTGTAGTCTAGGGACAGCTTGGAGCAAGCCCAGCCTTGAGCCTGGCAAGGGAAAGGGGACAGTGTGATACTCAGCCTTCAGCCCATGAATACCAGATGCCCCGAGGGCCTGGTTGCTCTGAGGAGGGCCGTTTCAGCTAGACTTTGAGAAACCTTTGGTAGATGGTGATGCTGTAGATGTGTGAGAAAGTTACCCATCACTAGTGTATCAAACTAGGTGTCTTAGTCAGCTAGGGCTGCCATAACAAGAAGGCCATGGACTGGCTGGCTTAGGCAACAAACATTTCTCACAGACCTCAAGGCTGGAAGTTTGAGTCCAAGGTGCCAGCATGATCAACTTCTGATGAAGGGCTCTCTTCTTGGCTTGCAGATGGCTACCTTCTCGCTACATCCTCCCATGGTACAGAGAAAGAGTGAGCTTTTTCTGTCTCTTTGCATAAGGGCCCATCTCCATGTAACATCACATTGTTTCTACATACGAATTTTTTTTTCCAAATTCAGGAATTATGTTCATACAAAGAGTGAAGATATTTAAGCAATACGTGTTGCATATAGCTCTCCACAATAATTATTGTTATATATACATAATTTAAAACCAGTATATTCTTTTCTATCTACCCTGAAGAATAACTCCTAGAAATTTTATTCATCTAATATGTTATACTATGGAAGCTCTGATCTTTTTTTAAGGTTTTTATTTTTTTCTATTATAGTTGACTTTCAATGTTCTGTCAATTTCCGCTGGACAGCAAATTGACCCAGTAGTCATACACATGCATCCTTTTTCTCACATTATCCTCCATCGTGTTCCATCACAAGTGACTAGATTGAGTTCCCTGTGCTATAGAGCAGGATCTCATTGCTTATCCACTTCAAATGCAATAGTTTGCATCTACTAACCTCAATCTTCCAGTCAATCCCACTCCCTCCCCCTCCTCCTTGGTAACCACAAGTCTCTTCTCTATGTCCATGAGTTTATTTTTCTGTAGATAGGTTCATTTGTGGGTTTATTAGATTCCAGATACAAGTGATAGCACATGGTATTTGTCTTTATCTTTTTTTTCTTTTTCTTTTTTTGGTTTTAGTGCCTCATTCATGGCATATGGAACTTCCCAGCCTAGGGGTCAAATCTGAGCCACAGCTGCCGGCCTACGCCACAGTCTCAGCCACGCAGGATCCTAGCTGCATCTGTGACCTACACCACAGCTCATGGCAACACCAGATCCTTAACCCACTGAGCAAGGCCAGGGATCAAACCTGGAACCTGGGTTCCTGGTTGGATTTGTTTCCACTGTGCCACGATGGTAAATCCTATCTTTCTCTTTCTGACTTACTTCACTTAGTTTGAGAGTCTCTAGTTCCATCCATGTTGCTGCAAATGGCATTATTTTGTTCTTTATTATGGCTGAGTAGTATTCAATTGTGTATTTATACCATATCTTCATAATCCATTCATCTGTTGATCGACATTTAGGTTGTTTCCATGTCTTGGCTTTTGTGAATAGTGCTGCAATGAACATAGGGGTGCATGTATCTTTTTCAGTGAAAGTTGTGTCCAGATATACGCCCAGGAGTGACACATGAATTTTAAGGGGACAAGAGTGTTCAGTCCATAGTGCTAGGTGATGCTATCCCCTGACTGTGGCTTCAGGAGTGTTTTAATGGAGAAGAGTTTCATAGCTGAAGGGAAAACGTACATACTCTCTTTCCTATCCTAAGGCAGGAGGTACTCAGTGGACCATATTTCTAGAGCCTGACTTGACCATATAGCCTCTGAAATGTTGGGTCTGGTCCCCATGCCATGGTGGTGGGAAGTGGGTTTGGACACTGCCGATATAGGGCTGACACAAGTGATGAAAACCCATGTTGACTTGAGACTAATGGGGCTTTGGAAGCCCTGTTCCATATTTTCACCTCATTCTTGATTTTATCTGTTGGATTTGTGTCTACTCAGTAGAACATTTTAGGATTTTTCTTGCTTTTCTTTTTAACTAATGTATTTTTTCAGTTAATTTCTTTTTGTGTTATTTACTAGATTTGTCCCCCTCAGTCCTTCCGTGTGTGTGTGTGTGTGTGTGTGTGTGTGTGTATACACAGCATAATATATATTTTTAAATACTCTCAGTTGTCCTATAGTTTTTAGGACAACTGTACTACCTAGGGTTTTATATTTCGATTTTAAGGGAATACAGCTACAATTCTATTGTGTGTTACCACACAGCTCAGACCATGCAGAGTTTACCTGGAGTTCTTTACGCTAATAAAAAATAAAACAAAGCAAACATATTTAGCTGTTACTGACATTGAGTTTGATATTTCCCCCCTTCTTTAAACAAGTTAAATTTATTAAAATAATAATTTATGAGTGACCACTGCAGGGAAATGGATTGCCTTAGTGGGATTCCATTGTTAATTAATGAGAAAAATGAAGTTGAAAAAACAAAGAACTAGATCTGAGTTCTACATAGAAACTCTTAAAATAAACAGAAAAAAATCCAGAAACTTCCAGAAGAATATATACCACACAACCCAGATAGGCACTTAAAAAAAAAAGCACTAACTGATAAGCTCTAAATGATCATAATTTGGGGATATAGAAAGGAAAGTGCAAGGAACATTGGAAAATTTAAAATCAGAAAAATATTATTTTCTTACCTCCTCCTCTGTCATTTTTTCTTCTTAATAAAATTTAGGATATGTATCGTGGTAAAATACGATTTCCCTATTTTTAAAAATCACACAGAGAGTGATACTGAGACACTGGTTTAATCACCCATCCCTCCTTACCATCTATTTAAGTCTGGGCTCTTTGTTTCAAGGTCCTGTTGAAATAAAACAGAATGAAATTAGTGACCTTCATACTGACTTCCCTAACCAGCTTCTGGCAGCCGACCCAGCCATCAGTCTGTCAATACTTGTGCAGTTTCAGATTTCATTTGCAAAAAAAAAAAAAAAATTCAATTCCTTGCCATAGACATCATATTTCAATTGTTCCTTTTCAAATAGCTAATTGCACTTACACATGTTACGTACTAATAGAGACTTATTTTGTTGGTAAGATTTCCGCAGCAATGAAGCTTGATTGGAAATGTTTTATTTGAGGCATATGGAGAAAGCTGCATTAGTGAAGCAAAATATTTATAATTCTTCCCTGTTGGGTTTAGATTTGTCAATCTTTTCCCTTCTTTACATAAAACAACATCTTGCATACAAACTGTTTAAAAGTTGAAATAGTTGGGTTCCAAATACAGTAAGAGAAAGGAAGCTATGGATACATTTAGAAAGGAAAACTAGTACAGGAGAAAAATGCTGTCAGCTAAGATTTGGATGTCCATGAAAAGCTTCAAAATCTTAAAAAAGATGAGAAAGTGCTAGTTCCTGTGAGTAAAAACAGAGAGAAAATAGGCACATAGCTCAATCTTTATCTTTTAATCTTTGTCCTAAATTAGTTTGTTTAGTACCTTATTTCATTTCTCCTTTTTTTTTTTATCTTGCTGTACCCATCTTTTCATTACATTCTTAAAAAATTTCCATCTTTCTGTTTTTCCTTGTTTCATATATTTAATTTCCTGCCTGGCTTCAAGAAATGGCACATTGAAAATTTTGTCCTTTTTAAAGGTATACCCAGTTTCTGTAGAGCATGCATAGAAATTCTTGACATTCTGTCCCATGCAAGTCTTCTGCAGAATAAGAAGCTATTTAGTTTCAGCTGTACCAACAAATAATGCCTCCTTTTCGGTAGAGGATTTTCTATTAGTGAATTCCTCAGGGTGTGACACATTTCCTCAAAGTCAGATTTCCTGAAGTCACCAACATTTAATTATTTCCTTTATTCTTTCATGACTTTGCATTTCAACCCTTGTAGTATTTACGATCCCTGGATCCTAGATGTTTCCTTACCATGACCTTAAAATTGCTTCTCATCCAGGCTAATATGCTTGTGTTTGGTCTAGAATGGCCTCACTTTGCCATGGTCCTGTGCCCTTTGAAGATCTGTTACATCAAGGGTTAGAATTTTGGTCTTAAGGAAAAATTCGCCTCCAGGATTATTGCTAATAATTCATATTTTTATATGATACTTGGGGGGGATTCTTGAGCCTCAATAGGTTTTATGTAAAGGAAATACTGTGGGCATGTCCAGCATCCTAGGAGGAACAACTCAAAGTGTGTTTTTCAAAAAAGAGTCACTGATGTGTTTTTGAAAGAGTTTCTTCTGTATTTTAGACAAGCTAATGTAGTTACTACTTTGAGAGGCAGGGGGAAATAGGAAGAGATGGCTTGTATTTATTTATTTTCTAGACTTCTATAGTCTGTTTGTGGTGGACACTGGTCCTATTTTTTTCCCCCCGATCTTCTCTCAGAGTTGGAATAATCTGTCATTTAAAATGTGCTGCTATGAGAAAGGGTTGTCTTAGGATATATAATTTTTCTTTTTAGGGCCATTCCCATGGCATATGGAAGTTCCTGCATGAAGGGTTGAATCTGAGTTGTAGTTGCCAGCCTTAGCCACAGTCATAGCAACACCCTATCCGAGGTGCATTGGTGACCTACGTTGCAACCTGTGGTAATACAATATACTTAACCCACTGAGCAAGGCCAGAGGTTGAACCCACATCAGCACAGATAGTAGTTGGCTTGTTAACCCACTGAGCCACAGCGGGAACTCCATCTTAGGATATTTTTCATATTTTCTCCTGAGGTTATTGCTTTCAAAAGTATCTTTTTCCATACACTCTTCCTCCTGTGATTCTCCTGGGGCAAGAACAGACTCCTTTGTCTGTTTTGAAATACCCTCCTGGGATTCTTTTCCCCTTAGAATGAACAAATCCAGACAGCCATAAGACCAAAGGTCTTGTTGAGGAGTAGTGCGGTGAGAAAGAGCTTCTGGCTTTGGGGTTTGATAGCCCTAGGTTCAGATAATCAGCTCAAGCTTGATACATTAGGGAAACTTGCTATACTTTGGGGAGCCTCAGTTTACTCATCCATTAAATGGGGTAATAATACGCATTGCAAGGAATAAGTAGCATGTAGTATATGTGAAGTTCTCCATAGACATCAGTGAATGGTCACTGATAATGGTAATAAAATTGTGTTTCATTCAGTGTCTCGAGATGTGCCTTTTGGGATTCACGTTCTTGATTACATCCTGAGTGTGCCCCTCTTACCATCTCCGTTGGGTTTCTTTTTTATGTCTTTGGATATGGAATATTTTTTTTTTTTTTGGTAGGTTCCAGTCTTTTTTAAAAGATAGTTGTTTGGCAGTTAGCTGTGATTTTGGTGTTCTGGTGAGAGGAGGTGAGTTTAATTTCCTTCTACTCCACCATCTTGTCTCCAGTCTTCGAGATTCAAGTCCTTGGAGTACAAACAAAAAACCAGCCATGTCTCCTGCATTTCTCATCTCCAAGTCTCTTTTCCTTATGGCAGGAGCATCCCTGAGTAGGAAGGGAGGCCTTTACATAGTACAGAATGCTGTCTGGCCTAGGAAACCTGGCCTGCTTCTCAAATACATCTCCATGGGGCTAAAGTCACGTGGTACATTGACTGGGATACCTGGGTCAAATTGTTGTTCTGCCACCAAGGCTGTGGTGTTTTGGGCCGTTTGCCTTATCTTCCCTGAACTTCCCTTTCCTTATCTGCAAATGGTGTT
The DNA here is from genome assembly GCF_054392235.1 of Sus scrofa. Taxonomy (NCBI): domain Eukaryota; kingdom Metazoa; phylum Chordata; class Mammalia; order Artiodactyla; family Suidae; genus Sus; species Sus scrofa. Next base: position 51,848,255 of record NC_139393.1, on the reverse strand, counting down.
AACTATATTTCCTGTTCAGATTGTCAATTGTTTGGAATTGAGTATGTGCAGTACCTGGAAGGGGTCGCTGGGCTTGCAAACTTAGATGGCTGCAAAAAAACACGAAAAAAACCCTTGGGTTTGAGTTTCCATCCTAATTTTGCTGCTATCACCTTAGGTGAATAGGACAGGTGACTTAATCTTGAGCTCTACATCGATATGTTAGAATGAAACATTTTTAAAGGGATTACCATTTTTTTAATGTCTCCTTGAAACTGACAGCATTTAGGACTTGAACCTAGCCAGAACCCAGGTTGGGACTTGAACCCACATGCTGGGACTTGAACCCAGACTAAACACAAATTGGGACTTGTATCCGTATGCTGGGACGCAAATCCAGCCTAAATTCAGATTGGGACGTGAACCCACAGTTTATAAATTAGAATCATATACCTGGTGTCTGGACTTAACTGAGGTTCAGGTTCTTTTTGCCTCCTCAAAGAAGGAATTCAGTGAGAGCCACAGTGATAGGCAAAAAATATATTTATTAAGATAGGATGCTCATGAGAGATGCAAGCCAGCAGGCAAGGAGGCTCTGCCCTGAGGATGAGGTGGGCTACAGTTTTATCATCCAAGAGGAGTGGGGGCGGGAAAAGACTGCCTCTTCCTCTTTATTTGATGAGTATCTCCTCCTTGGTATCTAGTAAGAGAGATTTGACCCTATAAGGCCATACCAGGACTATCATGTGCTTATACAAATCAGCAGAAGTGTGGCCCTTCAACTCCTGCCCTTGGTCTGAACCTGAATGTAGGCCTCACCCCATCCCCCACCCAAAGACCTGAGGCTTATCTTATTCCTCCACTAGTCAAGCAAGCCTGCCTAGTTCTGATGGCTTTCTTGAGTAATTATTTTCTTAACAGTGATCTCCCAGAGTACCCTAGGTTTCCTTCTCTATCTATGGTCTCTTACTGGGACTCCTGCAACTACCTGAGTAACTATCCTATTCCATCCCTATCCTTCCCAAACATATCAGGGGTATAGAGAGGTTAACTGCAATTCCAGAATATTTTTTCATACATTGTCTTTTAGTGCATTTTAGGAAAGAGGATGGAGTTGGAATCAGGATACGGTCTACCATTTGGTGAATTATTTTGTTCTTTTGATGTGAAAGGAATGTGGGGGCAAGTCCTGGGTCTTATTTGGGCTCCTTGGAATGCAGACTGAAGGGCTGGGTAATGAACTCTTTCTTTTAAAAATTTCCCCCCACAATCTAAAAATAATCCAAACTTAAAACACACATTCCTAACTACTGCAGACTGAAGTGCATCCTGAGAGTTAAGTGAAGTGAATCTCAGAGTTTCTGAGAACATGTTAACACTGATCAGGCAGCAGATGGCAACTGGCTGTTGGGGGTTGCACAATACATTGGGTTAAAAACGCTTTTCAAGGAAAGAAAGGTTAATGTGTGTTTTCCAAAAGAAACCTGAAGCTTTTCATGCAGTTCAAATGTTTGTTGTGTTTAACTTGCTTTCCCTTTTTAAGATGGAAAGGTGCAATTCCAGATTAATTTTCAGCTTATTTAATTGTATGGGGAGTTTCTGTCTCATAAGTCTCCAGGAAATAATGAGTAGATAAGAAAGGCCTTAATGGTGGCATCTGCATAGAAGTCCATGACACATTTATCTGCATACAAAGCTCTTCTTATTGCTAAGGAGTAGTAAAGACAAATAAAAAGTACACTCGATTGAATGACAAAGGAAATAGTGGTGCCCCTTGAAGGTTTGCGCTGGACCTCCCTGGCCTGAAGGCTGTGACAGGGGTTGCTAAATGGCAGAGAGTGGCTCACTTCTGCTGTCACCGTTTCAGCAATTGTCACTGTCAAAATGTAGCGCATTCATTATTCAGGTACAAAACTATAATTAAGAACATTGGCCAAGAAAGGGGGAGGGGAATTGGACGGTTCAGGGAGCTGGAAGTAGGATAAAGAGCAGTTCTCCTCTAGGTCACTAGTTCAAACTTCGCCCATCTTGGTAATGACTGACAGTCATTAAGAGATGATGGCTGTTTGATGGCCTATATGAGTAGGGGCCCATATCAGAAAAGTCACCATTGTAATTGGCATTAATTGGCACTTCTGTTGGCAGCGTCAGCCGAAAGGCTGAAGATTGAATGGGCTATAGCGAGTGAATTATCCTCTTATCCTGAGAAGTGGGCCTCCCAGGGCAGAGATGAAGCACCGTCGCAGGGCATTGTGGGAGGGCTGCTGCGGTCCCTGCTCCTCTGGCTCTAGAAACAGAGGGCATCCATGTGTAGGGCTCTCTGTTTGGCATCTTGCTTGATGAGCGCTGAATCTGCTTAAAATCCAGCCTCCCTGAAATGAACAGAGGCCTTCCTGGGGGGGAGGAAAAAAGGGCGGGGGGGGGGACTGAGTGTGAGATAATGAGGGGGGGTACCTACAGGGCCCCACCCTCCCCTGATTTGTTCCCTGGAAAAGTACACTTGGTCAAAGAGCTGAGCGGCTTCTTCTGTGATCTGCCCCGATGACTGATTGTAACGTGGGCTGAAGGAGAATATACACTGTTTGGAAATGAAAAAGCAGGTTCTCTTAACAGCCTGCAGTAAAACACTGTTGAACAAGCCACCATGTTGACTTTTTTTTATAGTTGAAAATTAAAGGTCCACTGTAATCATTTTTTGCTCTTCATTGATTTAAGGACCCAGTCGAATAATAATTTAGACTCAACTTTTCATCTCTGCGTAGATGCATGATTTGTAAGCTCTTTCTGGCAACTATCTCTGTAATACCAATGAAATGTCTTTTTATTCATCTTACTTTTTGGCTCAACTCCCTCATAATTAGCTTTTGGGTCAAAGGAACAAGTGTTTAAGACTAAATTTCTGTGGATATCAACTCCGAAAGGACATTTCGCAGAAGTAGTACTAGTCACTATTTCCTTAGCATTCTTCATTTATCTTATGTTTATGCTGAAGTAGAGTATTCGGGCAGTGTGTTTGCTAAAAAAATGAAACATCAGAAAGAAGTTTATTTATTTGTACTCTAAATGGTTATTGTTTTCAGGTTTCAGAAAAGCAGATTGCTGCAAGTACAGTTAGCAAAAAGCAAAATAGAGGAATGCTTAAAGAATAGCAAAAAGGTAATGCTTGTGTTTGAACTTTAAATTAGAAGAAAAATTATTCTTGTGATTTTAACTTATCTGCCAAATCAGAGTTTTTTCCTAAATAGAAAAAGTTGTGTCTTAGACTATATTTTTTATTCAAAAAATTTTTATAGTTTCCTTTTATTGATGTGGTTTGGACTTATAAATAAAACTAAATATCTCATTTCCTTTTTTTTGTTTGTTTTCCTTCTTTAAATTTTCTGCTTTAAAACCTCATTTTCTGGGCGTTTAGCATTGCAAAATAAATGTGGAAGTTTTACTATAGGTGGCGCTCTTGCATATGTCTTGTTTTTAGAATCATCCCTCTACATAGAATGAGTTTGGCAGGCAAGTTTAATGGAAGCTGCTTAATAGTATACATTATATATCATAAATTCTACTTAATGATTCTGCCCAGATAAAGAGCCATGAGCCCATTCTTCAATGATTGATATGCTTGTTTCATCCAAATTACCACCATTTGGTATATTATGACTTTTATTAGCAATCCAAGAATTTTAACAAGTAGATCATGGCTCACCCACATTAAAGAGTGAGAGAAATTTGGATCTCTCTGTTTTCTCCCCAACTGCAGAGATGGCACCATTTATGTTTCCCATTTTCAAAATAAAAATTTCAAGACATGAATAAAGGAAAATGGACAGTATATTACAGAGCGAATTCAGTCTTGGTGAAAGCTGCTGGATGAATAGTTTTCACGCGGACCCAAGTAAGGGGGGTATTTACGAGTCAAAATGTTACTCAATAATTTGACAAAGAAACATTACACACTATACATATTATCATTTATTTCAGGTGAAGGAAGGAAGGAAACCATGGAAATTTGAATTTTTGGGAAAAAGACTAGATGAAGAAAGGTAAGAATATAGCTGTCTACACTTGAGAGAGGAGACAGGAGGAAAATGAGAGACAAGAGAAAAAAGAAGGGAAAAGAGAGAGGAAAAGACTTCTTCCTAAGGAGCAAGTGGATTGGCTTTCACTAGGTTGGAAGGGTCTTTTCTTCATTGGTGTCAAAGCTCTTCTCTGGAGTGAACTCCAGGAATAATGGTGTTCTTCCCAGAGGGGCCCCATTCGTAATCTGATTCACATCTGGTTTCAAGGGAGATATTTTGCTAATTGGTTAAATCTGCACTGTGGTTTAGCCACACACAAATATCCCACTTACCAAGTATCTCAAAGACAATGTTTAGGCGAAGATATCACTCCTATTCCATAAATCTTTTCCTGCTATTTTGGAAAATTTGGGGGTAAATTAATTGCCTCTGATCCAAAGATATATCACCTTAGTGCACTAAGAACGAAGAAAAACCCCTTTCTGTTTGACCTTTCATATTCAGAGAGAGCGCCTTGATTTTTTTTCTCAGGTCTTTATATAACAAGTTAAAAATAACCTTCCTTGATGATTTAGTGGCATGAACTGAGATTAGAACTTCAAAGACAGTTGCATGCAAGATGCACTTACTGTTCTTGTGGTCCCTTTAACTGTTCTAAAATGTCATGTTAAAAATGTCATTGCCAGTTATTTACTTTTTGTTCTAATTTGTTTGTATGGAAAAAAATTCTTCATTGTACCATTTTTAAGACCTTCACATTTCCACTTAAAATAACAACTTATATTTATATGAAATCAAATACAGAGGAAGGTTGTAGCTCACTAAATGTAATTCCATCCATAATCTTTTAAAAAACAAAATTAGGGGGTTCCTGTCATGGCTCAGTGATTAACGAACCCAGTTAGGAACCATGAGGATGCGGGTTCAATCCCTGGCCTTGCTCAGTGGGTTAAGGATCTGGTATTGCTGTGAGCGGTGGTGTAGGTCGAAGACGCAGCTCAGATCTGGCATTGCCATGGCTGTGGCATAAGTTGGTGGCTACAGCTCCAACTGGACCCCTAGCCTGAGGACCTCCATGTGCCCCAAGTGTGTCCCTAAAAATAAAGACCAAAAAAAAAAAAAAGAGCAAAAACAAAATTAGCAGTTTGATGTTAAATCTTGAGCACAGCAGAAAATACTTATTTTACAGTCAGTGAGATATATCAAATACTGCAAAATTTCTGAAATAAGTTCTTTTTTAATGTGTGAGTAGATGCACATTGCATTGTCCCCCACTTCCCTCAGCACTCCAGTTTATAATGATGAACTAGGAAGGATATGGAGTTTCCAAAAGAACATGTGCTTTCATTATCTACACATTTCCCTTAATGTCAGTGTTTTAGCAATGATGCTGTTCACATCGACAATTTGGTGAGATGGTCCCCATGTTAGCTAGGAAAATTCATTCATTAGCAAAACTTTATCAAATGTCTATGCATTAGGCAGTGTATTAAGTACTTTAAATAAATGAATTAATTTAATCTTCCCCCAGACTCTGAGAGAGAAGTGTTATCAGCCTCATCTTACACATGGAAAGCTGAGACACAGGCAGCTTTAATCACCAGGTTATTAAAGTGAGGTTCCATGGCTAGTGAGTAGCACTTCTGGGATCTGACAACCACCGTCTTGCTCATTCGTCCCCCACTGAGGTGCCTTCTCAGCTGTGCCAGGAACTTTTGGGAAATACTGACCACAGTTTTACCCAATAGCATATGTATAGAGTGAGCCTACTTCTGTGACGGGGGGCTCTCAGAGATTTTCTGTTTTCTTGGTATCTGGCCATGATAGGTCTTTAACCAGGACTTGAGGTTGAGAGCTAAAGAGAAACAAAGGGGTTTCAAATGATGATGAAATGAGAAAGGGCAATGTTGGACTTCACAAGGTACCTGGAACTAAGATAAGGGATTTGGAATTCCAGCCTTAGGTTCATGTGGGATTGTACACATTTCAGGGCAGTTGTACATGTATTGGCTCACTTGTGGGAGCCCTTCGGCCCACTTTTGTAAGTGGAAGGGAATGAAGGTAAGGCAGGAAGTGTCAGCCAAAGAAGTTATTTTTCTGCTTTAAATTTGTTGAACCACTAAGGATGGAGACACAAATAAGGAGACCAGTAGGAGTTCAGGCAGGGGAGAATGTCCTGTGCTTCATCTGTATTGCTACGTTATTTGCTCTGAGCATTTAAGAAGTCTCAGAATACCAGATACACAGAGAATCAGATAAAACCAGAAAATATTGTTGGGAGATCTTCTCCACGGGTCTGTTGTGTTTCTGTGCTGTTTGCAGGTGGAGGCACCCACTGTATCTCTTCTGGAATCTCTTTCCAGGCATGTTTATATAGTGAATGGCCTTGGAAGATAGAGATAGTGTCTCCCTCTGGAGCAAAGGGCAGACACGCTTACTGTCTGTTATAAACAATTCAGGAAACCCAAGTTCAGGGTTTCTCTCTATGGCAACCTCCTGCATGTGCAGGTATCACCTGGCCCTCTTTGCATTGCCCTGTGAGAAGTGGGGCAAAAATCAAAGCAAAATAATGATAATCTAGCTACTGCTACTACCATCCTTTTTAAAATTTTCCGAGTTAGGAGTATTGTGTCTTCTGCCACTATCTGTGACTCTATGGCAGGTCAACTTGATAGCTTGCAAATAGGGTAAAATATTAGGTCCTTTATAATTTTTGAGAAACACATGCTATTACTGAAAGGTGTTTGGATTATACCTTGGATGCTGATTTTCTTTCACTGATGTGTATAATTGAATGTAGCTATAGCTTCTATATACTCATATAGATTATATCATTTATTATCTGAAAAAGTTTCCATGCAAATTTAATGATTTCTTCCTAAGTCTGTCTTTTCCCTTTTCCTGTCCACATTCTTTAACACTCTTCTGCTTCTGCTTTAGAAGATCCACATTTTGATATTCATATCCAAAAAGAGAAAGTATGCACAGGGCTATGTCAAGGAGAACTGAGAAAAACCACCTGGAATTATGGTATAGGCTACAATTTGGAAATCATTGTTTGAAACTATTACACCCCTGCAAGATGATCAAACTCCATTTCTGCCCTCTGCATGAGCACAGAATATATTATTCATCAGAGACCTTCCAGTTAGTTTAGGAGCAAGGTGGTTTAACAGAGTTCTTGATTAGTATCAGGACACCTAACTTCTAGTCTTCACTTGGTCAAGAGTGCTGTGTCAGCAAAGTGTCTCATTGTCTCTCTTTTTTATAAGAATGGGGATAATAAACCTTGCCACCTGCCTGCCTCACAGCAATATTGAGAATACTAATGAGAGTCTCTTGAGAGATTTTGAAATCTGCAGGAGGAATATGCTCTATAAATACGCAGCCTCAAACCGTATCATTTTAGAACTGAAAAAACACATAGGAAGCACTCAGCTAATCCCCTTATTTTGTAGGTGAAGAAAATAAAGTCCATAAAGGTGAACTGGCTAATCTAAGGTCATCTACGGTCTTCTACTTGATTTGTGTGTAACAGAGTACAGGAAGTTCGGTCACCGGGTTTTCATTTTTAAAAGAGCTGCTTAGGAGTGGCGGAAAAATCCCAGACAGTCCCAAATATAGAGTGGTGTTATTCCCTCAGTGGCTTGGCATAAGGCAGGCTGCTCCCCAGGGGCAAGTCAATTTGGTAATTGCACTTCATCAAGGATTTTTAGTTGCATCAAATGAATATTTGGCTTTTGGCAGCTATAGCGACTCTACCTGGGTGAACAATATTCTTAAAGATATTCTTGGAAGAGCTGGTACTTCGGTTAAATGTGAAAAGAGTTGATGACCTCTTTCAGGTGACTGGAGTACTAACTTAGGCTCAACAGGAAGCAGCTACATGTGAATATGTCACCATATCGACTCCCATATTTTCTCTTCGGTAGTTTCCTTGGTGTGATTGGTTTTCTCCAATTGCTTTGAATGTTTACTAGTGTAGCCTTGCCAAGGAGCCTCAGCACCGTTCCTCAGCTGAGAGCTGTCGCACAGCCAAGACTCACTAGAAACTGTTTACCCACATCCGGATACAAACACTGGGGCCCAGACCTGCATCACTTATCATGTTGACGCTCTTCATTAGGTACTCATTAAATATTGTGGCCAGAAACTTCCTTTTTCTGTGACATGGAAGCCTCACTTGAAGCAAATGTTATTTGACCCAAAACAGGCAAATATGGTAAATCACCGGGAATTTTCAGATATCATACCCTCCTAAATCCTTATTTAGTGTGTAGTATACCCAGTTTACCAAAAGTTTGTCTACATACCTTCTGGGAATATGTCTTTATTCTGGTTTGGTCCATTCAGGGTTCCAGAATTTTAATCTTCATTTGTCTTCTAATTTTTGAAGTTACATTTTAAATGAAATTGAAAGATTTTTGAAAAAGATCGTAGGATTTGTTGAGACTGGCTAAAACTGTATTTTGAAAAATAGCACATGTTTTGCTGCATGTACAATGTACACTAAAGGGAATACAATGTGTTCTTAATTTCCAGTCCTTGATCAATTTCCAGTCCTTCTGCTATCAAGAACAGATAAGAACCTTAACTCTCCACTGGCATGGCAAGGGGATTAATCTCTGCCCTGGTCCAGCCAGGAATCCCTTCAGTGAGCCCAACTTGGCTGTCGCCTCAGACCCTCTGCCCCAGGTCATGAACTCCTGTTCCACTTGCAGGAAGTATCTTCTAAGTAGCAACTTTTGCACTTGCTCTCAAAGTCCCAGCTGCCTGACCTAACAGTTACTGGGCTGTTGGCGTGATGCTGCCATGCTGTTTTTGCAACTTGAATGTCTTTGTTCTCTTCCTCGCATTCTCCGTCTGCCCTGACCAGCAATGCACTTGGCGTGAAAGGAACATTTGAAATTCACTTTGGTAAGTTCACCAATGGGCCAATTCCCCTGTCCTTCCTCTACCTCTCCTTTGCTCAGTGCCATGACTCTAGCAGTATGACACCATTCATCATCGCCTGAAACGTATGGCTCAAAGCCATTATGTGTTTCCTCACAGTTTCAATATCATATGTATATATATATGCTGTTTATTTAATAGGACACATCAGTGAGAGTCTCCTCTTCTAAGGTATTCCTGCCTTAATTTGGACCAAATAACTCTAACTAATAATGATATTACAGCTCACATTTTTTGAACACTTACAGTGTGCTAAGAAACTGCTTTAAAAGCTTTACAGGTTTTAACTTATTTAATCTTCAAAATTTGGAGGATAGATATTTATCTAAGTTATAGATATCCTGTCTTTTAGAGAGCAAGAGGGGGACAAATAGACAAATTTTAGGCTAAAGAATGATGATTCTATTGTGCGTCCCATGTTAGAGCAGAGGTGATCCACGAAGTGTTTTTTGTTGCTTTTTTTTTTTTTTTTTTTTAATCTTTTTAGGGCTACGCCCGAGGCATATGGAGGTATAGCTGCCGGCCACAGCTACAGCCACGCCAGATCCCAGCTGCATCTGTGACCTACACCATAGTTCATGGCATGCCAGATTCTTTAACTCATTGAGCAAGGCCAGGGATCGAACCCGAGTCCTCAGGGATACTAGCTGGGTTTTTTTTTCTGCTGCGCCATGATAGGAAGGAACTCCCTTGTGTTGCAATAGTTTATCAGTTAGTTTATCACAAGTGATAGGGGCCCTTGTACTTAAGGAAGCTTATCTCTGATAGGAGAAAAGAAACTCCTTCCAAACATTTCTTTAGAGACTGAAAAGATAACTGTTTAAAATGTCAGTAAAAAAGGTGTGATTTATTGGCATGATAAAATAAGACTATAGTGGAGTACTCTGTGATCAAGTAAGTTTACAGTGCTATATAATTGTTAAAACAAAAAGCATTATCAGCAGGTTATAGATGAATGCTTATTTGGAAGAACTGAGGGAACTGAACATTTGTTTTTTTTTTTTAAATATCAAGTATTTGGTTCATGTGAAAGTTAAGGATCCATCCTGTATTAGGATTTCTAAGGCATTATAAACAACTGTTTAGGCAATAGTATTAAGTAAAAGCTTTCTTTTAAATAAAAAATATGCTATAAAAATATCAGTTTGTGGTTTGACTTTCAATGTTATGTATGCTATGTCTTTAGAAAACCATACAGAAAACTCAAATTTTACATGGACAAACTGATATATACATCTATCCCCTTTATGATTTCCATTCGTTGTGATGTGTAGTCACTTATGATGGAGCATGATAATATGAGAAAAAAGAATGTATACATGTATGTGTAACTGGGTCACCATGCTGTGCAGTAGAAAATGGACAGAACACTGGAAACCAGCTATAATGGAAAAAAAAATCATTATACATAATTAAAAAAACAAACTCCACAAACAAACAAAAAAATAGGCCCCGTTTTAAAATTACAGCCCATCATAGTTTTCTTCTAATAGCTTATAGACTTATCTTAGAAACTAGAAAGTTTGATTTATCTGGAATTTGTTATAAAGACTGAAGTCATTATCTAGATTTATTGTGATTATTATTATTTTCACAAACAGTAAGAGTTTGCCCTAGTTGTATTTATTGAACAGTTCAGATTTGATTTGAAATGACACATTTATCTTATGACAAAGCACTATGTACTTCCTGGAATGTGTATTCTGTTCCATTGATCTCCTTATATATTCCTGTGCTGGTACCACATTGTTTTAATCATGATAGCTATATAATACATTCCCATCTTTTACTGCACTTTCTTTCTCCTCCTTGTCCTTCTGATCCTCCTCCTTCTTTTCAAATTGTTCTAAATATTCTTAATATTCTTGCATACTTATTTAGATCGCATTCAGAATCATTAAAAAAAATCCTCTGGGATTTTGAAATGGATTGCCGTGAAATTTTTGCAATCATTTAGGGAGAACTAGCCTTATTACAATATTGAATCTTCATATCTAAGACAAGGTTTATCTTTTCCTTTATTCAAGTCTTATTTTTACCTTTTAGTGCAATTTTATAATTTTCTTGTTACAGGAACTACGTATTTCTTTCTATACTTTTAGGAATAAAAACATGCTTTTAAAATATACTGTGTTAATATATAACATGGTAGATGTTTAAATACCTGTGAGTGGGATCTCATTTTTGACAAACTTTTTAAAAAAATATTTTTTATTTGGTTACAAGGATGACCAGAGGGAGAAGTTAGTCACATTTCATAAAATGCTTACGAAAGAATATTTGAAGTGTTCATCAATGATAGACTAAGTAAATTTTGCTTACATGTTCTAATGAATACAATATGGTAAAGAACGTGGTGATATAGATCCACATTTACTGAGATAAGTAGGACGGCCACAGCATACGGTTAAAGAAAACATATTAAGGAATACCATTGGCATGATATAATTAATGAAATATCACATACACATAATTCATATGTGTATATATGTTTGGAGAGAGATCTAACATGATTATTTCCCAAAGTATTAACAAAGATCTTTTTTTCTGAGTGGGTTTTTTGGATGATTTTTACCTTCTTTTGTACATTATTTTCCAGTGGCATTTACCATGTTTTTACCAAAACAGCGATGTAGTAAAATACAAATAGAAAACACTAGAAATTTTTATAGGGATTAAAAAGAAACACACAAAATTAGGGCTTAGCATCATTTTTTTTCCCTTTCAAAGACATCCTTACGGATTTGATACAGTGTTTATGGGTAGCCTTGAAAATAGCTTAAAATTGTATTTGGTCTACCAAAATCTATTCAGCCTGCAAAACTGTTAGTAATTCTGTTTATTCAAGCTGTACCAATCACACTGGCAATGACACCTGCAGAAACCTTTTCACATCTGAAGGACAGGCTGACTTGGACTAGATTTCTATTGTTGTGCAATCACTTGTCTGTCCTGGAGCAATATATTAATAACACTCTGCTTCCCTCAAATGTAAAACTAAATCATTAGATTCTGCAGTGGTTATTTTAAAAATTCCATGTGAAACTTTAAAGTTGTGAATATTTAAATAAAACCTTTTAAATAAAAGAGGCAAGCTGTGATGGCAAATTATTTTTCTACTTTCATATATTTCATATATTTAGCATAGTTCATGTATTTCATATATTTGAGTGCTGTCCCTGAAAACTAAAAGAAGGAATTAAGTTGAGCTAGGCCTTGTGCCATGTATTTCATATAATTTGTGTAGTTTATAATGACTTTGTGAATTGATAGGAGAGTCAGTTATAAAATTACTAAATTTCCCTATTGATAGAGTGATCATCATTCTTATCTTGACCAGAACACTGGTTATTATACTTTTACTATGTGCCAACCTTATGCTTTACATGCATAATCTCATTACTGACTATTTCTGAAGTAGGGATTGCTACTAAACTGTAATCCAGATGGGGATTGTTAGGCTCAGACTTGGCAAGGAATTTGTCAGTCATCGTACAGCCTTGGGAGAAGCTGGAATTTGACCAAGGTCAATCTGCCTAGAAAGTTCAAATTACAAAATACTATGACCATGGAATTCCCTGGTGGCCAGTGGCCTAGCATTTAAAGATCCAGTGTTTCATTGCTGTGGCTCCAGTCACTGCTGTGGCTTGGGTTTGATCTCTGGCCGGGGAACTTCCGCATGCTGCAGGCGTGACCAAAAACAAACAAACCAAAAACCAAAAAGCACTATGATCCTACTAGCAGTTTCTAAATATTAAATTTGCAACAACCCTACTCTTTTTTTCCTTCTGCTTTACCTCTCTTTTTATATTACATAGTTTCCTTTTTGAATTATACCTTGAAGGGGTGACACAGCAGAGTTCAAAGGTTGTGCAATTACTTCATATTACAGAGAAAGTAATCAAGGATCAGACAGTCAAATCTGATTTGTCTAAGTTCACACAGTGACTTGCCTAATTTTGTTTCAATGACAAAAATTGATTCACTATTTACTTTGTTCCATGTGTTGTTTTTGCTGTTTTATGTGCTTTACAATATTTAATCCTGATGCTAACTCAATAGGGTAGATGCAATTATTATCATTCCCATTTAATAGATGAGGAAACGGACACATCATGAAGTTGAGGGACAGGGCTCCTGTCACATAGCTAGTAAGTATTGGAGTCAGCTTTGGAATGCAGGTGGCTGGTCAAGTCTTTGCCCTTAATCACTCTGCCATGTTTCCTAGAATAAGAATCCTGGCTCTTGGTTTCCATCCACTTCTTCTTTTACCATATTGGCCAATTATTTCAACTATTGATTTGGAAAAAAAGTTCTCTGGAATCTGGTATTGAAAAATATTAGTTTTTTACATTTTAGAAAAATGAACTTCAGGAATCCTATTAAAAAATTACCACAGTGTAAACAAGGAGCTGTATATATTTTTAAAATGATATTCTGAAGCTATTTATGGCTATAGAGGACTTTCTTATTGATGATGGCTTTTTCACCCAATACCTGCTGATCTTCCATAATGCTAATAGACAGCCAGTGTTGACACTTGTTAGACTGTCTTTGGAAGCATAAATATTAGACATACTGAAATCTGATTTTGGCTCATCCTTTACTTTGAATAAAGAGATCTAAAAATCAATCCTTATGCTATGTTTCATTTTCTTTGAATAGAGGTCAAATATACCAGAGCAAGGGTAGTATTAAAGGTAATCTATGATGTCAAGGTAAATGTATTAGCTAAGCAGTTTTTCAAATTCTGATTTTAATAGGATACACAAACCTTATATGTTTTCTTTATTTTTCACCATCTTGCAACACAACTATGTGAAAAAATTAGTATTATTTCTTCCTGGAGTATGTGTGTGTATATGTGAGTGTGTTCAATTTCATTTCTTTTCTTTTTCTTTTTTTTTGTCTTTTTGCAGTGGGTCACAGGCTTGGTTAGGATTTACTTTATTGGATTCTAATCTGGGCTCCACTACAATACTCTCTGTGCGAGTCAGGGAAAATGTCTGGGACTCAGACCCTTGTGTACGATCAAAGGGCTGGACTAGGAGAACTATAAGGTTCTTATCAGATCAGAAGTTTAATGTTTGTGGTGTTTTGTATCACTTGTGGTCTACTGACCTGAGCACATGGCTGGGATCACAAGTCATAGAGCTAAAATGTTGATGTTTGACACTGATTTGGTGCATATAGGAATGGAAATTATGTAACTTTATAAGCACCTAGTCTTCCTCTTTTAAAAATAGGAATTGGCATAACTATGGAAAGATTTTCTTTCAAATCCAGAAGTTTGCAATCCTTTTTTTTTTAAAGCTACTGAATCCTTTTACAAATAAAATTATGTCATGAACCCAAATATGTAAAAAATACATAAAATAAGCAAAAATGCAGATTCTTCCCTAAAATAAAGACCTAACAATTGAACTCATTGCCTTCCTCTCTAAACCCACCCTTCTTTACTCCTATTACCCAGTTGCTTAAGATTGAGTACCAGTGATTTATCTTGGACTTTCATTCATACTTACTTTGATATGCCATTGATCACCAAGATAATTTTTCCCTTCTATGTAATTCTCGATTCCTTTTTTTTTTTTTCTTTTTTAGAGCCTTGCCTGCAGCACACGAAGTTCCCAGGCTAGGGGTCTAATTGGAGCTGTAGCTGCTGGCCTAGGCCACAGCCCAGCAAAGCCAGATCCGAGCTGTGTCTGTGACCTATACCACAGCTTGTGGCAACGCCAGATCCTTAATCCACTGAGCGAGGCCCAGATCGAACCCACATCCTCAAGGATACTAGTCAGGTGTGTTTCTGCTGAGCCACAACGGGAACTCCCAATTCTTGAATCTTTTTTTCCCTGTCCACCTTCACTGCTACTCTGCTCCATTGGCCTTCTTGCTTGAACTATTATAATAACCATCAAGTTGGTCTTCCTGCTGCTTGTCTCCCCCCTTCTAATCCATTACACTACAGCTAAGTGATCTTTATGATGTATAAACATGAATGCACCCATTTCTCCTCCCACTTACCAAAAGGACCCCTAAAACACTCTGATAAAATATGAGGTCTTTGATGAAAAACTTAAAAAAAAAAAAAAAAGACTTGGAGTCTTAGTCACCTGTATACATACTTGATTTTCATGGGGTCTTCATAGGGGGAGAAACACCAGAAATCCCCACAGGTTAAATTTCTCCTATTGAAGCAGTCCAATTTATGGCATTCCCTTCTTTAGATAAACTCTAGTTTGTTAGTGTTCTCCTTATTTTGAAAATGCAGTCTAAGTTTACATGAGCTTTTTTTGGCCAGCCATATGTTAAGTTGTGTCAGAGTGTGTGATTGTAGTCCACTGAACTCATGTAATTATTGTAGCTTCACAACAGCTTTACAAAAATACTTTTAATATCTGTCAGGGCAAATCCCCATGCAGTTTTCTTTCTAAAAATGTTCTTGGTTATATGGGCACATTATTCTTCCAGATGAACTTTAGATTCATTTTGTCAAAAATTCTATTGATGATTTCAGTGGAAAAATCTTAACTTTGTAGATTAAAAAAGAATGAACATTTATGCAGTGTTAAGTCATCTCAATAACTTGCTGTGCTTAATTATTTTATTTGCCCAAAAATATTTTGTCTTTTTTCTGCATGTAGATCTGTATATTTTGAACTTAATTTCTCCTCAGATATTTCACATATTTTGATGCAATTGTGAGAGGGATTTAAAAACTACGTATTTCTGGAGTTTTTGGCTTAGTGGGTTAGGGACCGGATGTTGTCTCTTTTAGGACGTGGGTTTGATCCCCTGGCCTCGCTCAGTGGGTTAAGAATCCGGCGTTGCTGCAAGTTGCAATGTAGGTTGCAGATGCAGCTCAGATCCCATGTTGCTGTGGCTGTGGCGTAGACCAGCCGCTGCAGCTCCTGTTTGACCTCTAGCCCAGGAACTTCCATGTGCTGCAGGTGCAGCCATAAAAAGAAGAAGAAGAAAAAAAACCCCCATGTATTTCTAATTGAATACGGCTGATATTTAGGAAACAGACTGTTGTTAGTGTATTTCTTTATCTGATCATTTGTAGACCTCCATTAGAGCACCATTATTGAAATATACATGGGGCCTTGATTTTATATCGAAGACTTATTGATTTAAAATTTTTTTCCTTCCTTTCAGGATCAATGATAATTATTCATAAGTGAAACAAATTTTATTTTTCAGAACATCTTCACTCTTAGTTTATTTTCCCAGTTAGAATCTATGCCTATGTGATAACTACATTTTCCATGAATGTTCTCTAGGTTTGACTTAACATTTAGCCCTCTTAATTTTCTCCTTTTCAAGTCTAGTGTCCTCAGAGGATATGTTTGATGCCTCATCCATAGAGCAAAAGTGCCAAATACCATGACTGTTACTACAACAGTGAATTTGATCTTTTCCTCTCAATGTTTATCAGACTCCCCATAGATGTGACTTCTACAATATATCTAGGCTTTTAAAATTTTGGTTGACTATTTCTTTAACATCCCTTTGCTTTCATTGTAAAAGTACTTGTTCTCACATAAAATGAGCTGAACTTTATCATTTGTATATATCCAACTACTTCACTTGTATAAATAGCACGATCTCAGTTATTCATCATTGTCAGGAAACAAGCTTTTTGGGCAAGTAAATTTTTGGAGGACGTTATCTCTTCAAGGGTCAGAATTTTAAATTTATTTATTTTTTTATTTAATGATCTTTATTTTTTTCCCATTATAGCTGGTTTACAGTATTCTGCCAATTTTCTGCTGTATAGCAAGGTGACTCAGTCACACATACATATATACATTCTTTTTTCTCACATTATCATGCTCCATCATAAGTGACTAGAGATAGTTCCCAGTGCTATGCAGCAGGATCTCATTGCTTATCTATTCCAAAGGCAATAGTTTGTATCTATTAACCTCAAATTCCCAATCCATCCCACTCCCTCCCCCTCCCCCTTGGCAACCCCAAGTCTGTTTTCCATGTCCATGATTTTTCTTTTCTGTGGAAAGGTTCATTTGTGCCATATATTAGATTCCAGGTATAAGTGATATCATATGGTATTTGTCTTGCTCTTTCCGACTTAATTCACTTAGTATGAGAGTCTCTAGCTCCATCCAGGTTGCTGTAAATGGCATTATTTTGTTCTTTTTTTTTTTTTTTTTTTGTCTTTTTGCTCTTTCTTGG
Organism: Sus scrofa; assembly: GCF_054392235.1. NCBI lineage: Eukaryota > Metazoa > Chordata > Mammalia > Artiodactyla > Suidae > Sus > Sus scrofa. The sequence continues at coordinate 51,831,114 of NC_139393.1, read as the reverse complement.
GCCGCTCCCGCGGCATATGGAGGTTCCCAGGCTAGGGGTCCAATCGGAGCTATAGCCACCCGCCTACACCAGAGCCACAGCAACGCGGGATCCGAGCTGCGTCTGCAACCTACACCACAGCTCACGGCAACGCCGGGTGGTTAACCCACTGAGCAAGGGCAGGGACCGAACCCGCAACCTCATGGTTCCTAGTTGGATTCGTTAACCACTGCGCCACGACGGGAACTCCTATTTTGTTCTTTTTTTATGGCTGAGTAGTGTTCCATTGTGTATATATACCACATCTTCTCAATCCTTTCATCTGTTAATGGACATTTAGGTTGTTTCCATGTCTTGGCTATTGTGAATAGTGCTGCAATGAACATTATGGGTGCATGCGTCTTTTTCAAGGAAAGTTTTGTCTGCATATATGCCCAAGAATGGGATTGCTGGGTCATATGGTAGTCCTATATATAGTATTCTGAGGTACCTCCTACTGTTTTCCATAGCGGTTGTACCAGCTTACATTCCCACCGACAGTGCAGGAGGGTTTCCTTTTCTCTGCACCCCCTCCAGCATTTGTTATTGTGGACTTATTAATGATGGCCATTGTGACTGGTGTGAAGTGGTCCCTTATAGTAGTTTTGATTTGCATTTCTCTAATAATCAGGGATGTTGAGCATTTTTTCATGTGCTTGTTGGCCATATGTTTATCTTTGGTGAAATGTCTGTTCAGGTCTTTTGCCCATTTTTCCATTGGGTTGTTGGCTTTTTTGCTGTTGAGTTGTATAAGTTGTTTATATATTTTAGAGATTAAGCCCTTGTCAGTTGCATCATTTGCAACTCTTTCCCCCCATTCTGAATGTTGTCTTTTTGGGTTTTTTTTTTATGGTTTCCTTTGCTGTGCAAAAGCTTGTCAGTTTGATTATGTCCCACTGGTTTATTTTTGCTTTTATTTCTATTGCCTTGGGAGGTTAACCTGAGAAAACAGTTGTAAGGCTGATGTCAAAGAATGTTTTACTTATATTCTCTTCTAGGAGTTTGATGGTGTCTTGTCTTACATTTAAGTCTTTAAGCCATTTTGAGTTTATTTTTGTGCATGGTGTGAGGGTTTCATTGATTTGCATTCTGCTCTCTAGTTTTGCTAGCACCACTTGCTGAAAAGACTGTCTTTTTCTCATTTTATATTCTTGCCTCCCTTGTCAAAGATTAATTGACCGTAGTTGTCTGGGTTTATTTCTGGATTCTCTATTCTGTTCCATTGGTCTGTATGTCTGTTTTGGTACCAATACCACATTGTCTTGATGACTGTGGCTTTGCAATAGTGCTTGAAGTCTGGGAGAGTTATGTCTCCTGCTTGCTTTTTATTCCTCAGGGTTGCTTTGGCAATTCTGGGTCCTTTGTGGTTCCATATAAAGTTTTGAATTGTTTATTGTAGTTCTGTGAAAAATGTCATGGGTAATTTGATCAGGGTTGCATTGGATCCGTAGATTGTTTTGGGTAGTATGGCTATTTTTACAATATTATTTTTTCCAACCCAGGAGCATGGAATATCTTTCCATTTCTTTGAATCCTCTTTAATTTCCTTGATTAATGTTTTATAGTTCTCCACATATAAGTCTTTCATCTCCTTGGTCAGGCTTATTCCAAGATATTTGATTTTTTGGGTGCAATTTTAAAAAGTATTGAATTTTGGATTCATTTTCTAATATTTCATTGTTGGTATACAGAAATGTGACTGATTTCTTTTTTTTTTCCTTTTTTTTTTTCTCTTTTTGTCTTTTTAGGGCTGCACCTGCAGCATATGGAGTTTCCCAGGTTAGGGGTAAAATCTGCACTTTAGCCGCTGGCATACGCCACAGCCACATCAATGCCAGATCCAGGCCATGTGTGTGACCTACACCACAGCTCATGGCAATGCTGGATCCTTAACCCATTGATAGAGGCCAGGGATCGAACCTGCAGCATCATGGTTCTTAGTCAGATTCGTTTCCGCTGCGCCATAATGGGAACTTCTGTGACTGATTTCTGAATGTTAATCTTATATCTTGCTACTTTGCTGAATTTGTTGATAAGTTGAGAAGTTCTTGGGTTGAGTCCTTAGAGTTTTCTATATATAGTATCATGTCATCTGCATACAGTGATAATTTTACCTCTTCTCTTCCAATTTGGATATCTTTTATTTCTTTTGTTTGATTTCTGTGGTTAGTACTTCCAATACAATGTTGAATAACAGTGGTGAGAATGGGCATCCTTGTCTTTTAAGATTTTAGTGGGAAGGCTTTCAGCTTTTCTCCGTTGGGTATAATATCTGCTATGGGGTTGTCATAAATGGCTTTGTTATGTTAAGGTATGTTGTCTCTATACCCACTTTGGTAAGAGTTTTTATCATTCACACTGTCTTGATTACTGTGTATTTGTAATATTGCCTGAAGTCTGAAAGAGTTATGCTTCCTGCTTGTTTTTTTTTTCCTTAGAATTGCTTTGGCAATCCTGGGTGTTTTGCGGTTCCATATTAAAAAGAGAACCATATTAAATTTATTTTAGATCACCATCTTTCCAAAACATATGCAATACTATATATAATATTTATTTTCCAGCTGTGGTAGCTACATTCATTAAAAACACTACATGGGAGGAATTTAACCATTAAATGTAAAGGAGAATGAGAGGGCACCAATGTCTAAGTAAAGCTATTAAGTCTCTTTTAAATATTTTTACACTAGTGTCTAGTGTGTGTCTAGTGAGTGAATAGGCTCACTAAACTAGTATAGAGCAACTAAATTAAAAGAATACCAATAATGTTTTAGAAAGTTAAGTAACACTGGGTAATTTGTACTAATTTTTACTTACTATGTTTTTGTTAGTGGGATATCATCTCCATGTCAATGAGAAGCTTAAATAATAATTTCATTTTATTTTGTTGCAGATAATAAGCATTCTAGGTAGCACTTATTTTTCATAACTGTTATGGCTGAATTGTCTTCCCCCCAAAATTCATATATTCATATGTTGAAGTCTTAACCATCCAGCACCTTTGATAGGGTCTTTACAGAGGTAATCAAGACAAAATGAGATCATTAGGGTGGGCCCTAATCCATATGACTGATGTCTTTTAAAAAGCAGAAGTGTGGAGATGTGCAGACACACACACACACACACACACACACACTCACACACACACACACACACGGGAAATGTTATATGAACATTAAGGCAGAGACTTGGTTGATGCATTTTTAGGCTAAGGAATGCCAAAGATTGCCACCAGAGGAGAGAGGGATAGAATGTATTTTTTTTTACAGCTTTTGGATGGCACCAGCCCTGCCAACATCTTGATCTCAGACTTCTAGTCTTCAGAATTGTGAGATAATAAATTTCTGTTGTTTACCCCATGCTGTTTGTGGTCTTTTGCTATGGCTGCCCTAGTAAATTAATACAATGCTCTTCCATCAACATTTACTGCCTGGATGATTTTATAAAGAGGATTATTGACTTCTACCCTATAGATCCCATCTTCCAAACCTCGCCATGGTTTCAGAGACTTAGGACAGCTTGACTCCTGAAGATGAAAAATGCTTAGGATATTTATAAGTATGTCTATGCCTTCCCCTCATATATCCGTCCCTCCCCATTTGTCCACCCATTCATATACCCACAATACCCATCCATCCACCCATCCATCCATCCATCCATCCATCCATCCATCCATCCATCCATCCAATATTTGTTGCTTACACATGCCAGGCTCTGTGCTAGGCTCTGGGAATACAGTCAGTAAAGCAACCATTGGCTTTCCCCTTGTAAAACTTGCATTGTGCCAATTATATATGGTGTTCATACAATTTGCCAAGATTACATTAGCTCAGTTCATGAAAACTGCAAACAAAAAGACATGAACTCCTCTTTTTCTCTTTTTTTTTGGGGGGGGTCTTTTTTTTAGGGCTGCACCTGTGGCATATGGAGGTTCCCAGGCTAGGGGTTGAACTGGAGCTGGGGCTGCCAGCCTACACCATAGCCACAGCAACGCTGGATCTGAGCTGAGTCTGTGACCTATACCACAGCTCATGGCAATGCCAGATCCTTAACACATCGAGCGAGACCAGGGATCAAACCCATGTCCTCATGGATGCTAATGGGGTTGGATAACTGCTGAGCCATGACAGGAACTCCATGAACTCCTCTTAAACAGATCTAAATACCCTCCTTCTTCACTGGTACAGTGACTAGACTTCATTATAATGCCTGAGTTTACCTTTTCTCATCATTTCATTTTCCTTAAGGCTCTTAGCATTTGCACTTGCTAAGTCCTCTATCTCCTACCATCTGTCATTGACTTCCTCTATTTTCTCATTTAATATCAACAATAGTGTAGTTTATAGTATACATAATTCTGAAAGGAAATAGTGTTCCAGAAAGGACTATCAAGACAAATTTTCATCTACTGGTAGTAATGGTTGAAGAGAAAACTCTCCAGTCATTCGTTCAGCAAATATTTATATTTTCACCTTTCTGGTTGATGGAAGCTATGGTGAAAGTGCCCATGTGAGTGATACAGATCATAGAGCTGGCTGATCACTAACCCTAGCAATGGAATTGAAATTTAATTTTTGGAAAAAGAAAAACCTTACATCAGTCTACCTTTAGGTCATTTATTAAAGACGTGGAAGGAAGCATATGCAGGACCTCTTGGGCAGCTGACTTTAATGAATGAAAGTTGAGCGCTATCTCTCCCAAGTATTTGCTTGCCTTTAAAATCACCTCCCTTACTGCTCTCCTCATGTCTTTGACTTACCAGCTGACTTACTAAACAAAGCATCCTGTATTACTGCTTCCCAGCTGGGCAGACGAGTCTGCTCACCCTTTCCTCTCTGGTTGGAACTAGGTGTCCTTGTGGAGAGCAAAGGCAGAACCCTTCCATCTCCAGCAGCCTGGTTAGGCCAAGTTTCCCAGACTTTCCTGGTGAGAGATACTGAATTAGAGGCCCGAAAACTTCTATTATTAATAAGTATACCAGGTGATCTTTATAATTAGGCATGTGTGGAAAGTTCTGGGCTATGGTGTTTTGAGGTAAGTTTACTTCAATTGATTTAGATCATGCTGAATGCAAGCTTCAATTCTCTAAATATTGAAACCAAAACAAATAATAAGGAAAGTCACAATGTGACATAGGAGAAAATTTAAAGAGTCTGTGTTTTAGTTTCAGTTTGCTACTAGTCCTGGACAAATTCCTTAGCTTCTGTGGGTCTTATGTGGAAAACAAAGAGACTGAATCAGATTCACTAAGTTATTCATTTATTTATCTATTTATTAAATATGTATCAAGGTTCTACTGTGTGTTAGCTCTTGTCCTAGTTCCTGGAGGAACATAAAATGAGCCACTCAATTACTGCCTGTCTTTAAAACAGGCCCCTTTCTGGGTTATTGTCCACCCACCCTGCATTCAGTACTTGGTGGAAGATTAGAGCTTTTTATTGATTTATCACATTTTCATTATAGTGCCTCCCCCTCTTCCCAGAGGAACCTTGGAATTCTAGTCATGGTCCACTTGCTAAATAAAAATCTGAAATTTTCTTTATTGGAAGGAGTATTTTCCTAACAGAGGTATCCTAAAGATACCTACAGAGGTATCTTTAAGATTTCCTTAAAGATCTTGGTGGAATTATTATAACTCCAGCCATCTCCTACTTGGGTTTCAGAAAGAAATGCATTGAGAAATTAATATTAGATAATTCCATTTTGAAGCCAAGGTGGATAGGTCTAATTGGGCTATTTTGAAGACAAATCATAAGATGAGGTCTCCAAATAACTTAAGTGAGGCAACAAAGCACCCAAAGAGTTATGAGTACAAGGTCTTAGGTTGAATCATGGGTCGAATTGAAGCTAGGATGGGTGCTAAATTTATCTTACCCACTTCGGTATTTGCTTCTAAGTCAACATGATTCCCATCAAACATTTGGACAATTTTGTCTTACAGATTAAATCTCTATCAAAATCACACCCAGGGGTTCCCCAAGTCTGACCTTTCCTTGATGTCTCCTAAGGTTATAACACAGATTTTTGGAGCCATCTGGCTAATTTCAAAAAGTCCTATAAGTTCAAGACCCTAGATTTTAAACAATTAAGTTCTTCGAGGACTGAAAAGTCCTTGAGATGAGAGGGCAACACTTTTCCTGTAGCTTTCCCAAACTGTCTTTGGATCTGGATTTACTGTTATTTTGTGAGAAACTTGAAATTCATAACTAAGTTATGAAGAACAGTGGTTTTAGGTATCTCACTCCCACAGAGTACCGTCTTTAAGGTCAAGAGGACAATTTAAAATTGGAATGGAGATCTGTTAGGAGGGGTCAGAATCTATTTTGAGGGCTAATTATCCTTTGTTGATGGCTTATCCTTAGGCCTTTGAGCCATATGCTGTCATTTCATTTGCTAAAGACTAGGAAGAGAAAATCTTGAAAATTTATAAAATTTCGTGAATGAATTACAGCAGGAAAATAGTCAAACTATGTTGTTTTTTTTTTTTTAAATTGAAGTATAATTGTGTCAGTTTCAGGTGAACAGCCAAGTGATATATATGTATGTGTGTGTGTATATGTATACTTTTTCAGATTCTTCTCCATTGTAGATTATTACAAGATATCAAATGTAGTTCCCTGTGCTATACAGTGGGTACTTGTTGTTTATGCATTTTATATGTAAGTGTGTATTTGTTAATCCCCAACTCCTGATTTACTCCTCCTCATCTTTCCCCTTTGGTAACCATGAATTTGTTTTCTATGTCCTTGAATCTATTTCAGTTTTGTAAATAAGCTCATTTGTATCATTTGTTTTAACAAAGGATAAATCCATTATCTGAAATAAAGTGGAAAAAATGTTGCCAGCAGATGACAGTCTTGATGGAGGACTCCAGGATACAAGATTCTTATTCAAAGACCTGGAAAGAGAGAGGAAACACCTAAGGCTTGAGGCTCTAAGCTCAGACAGAAGGCGAGCATGTTCTAGTCCTGTCATCCTCCAACAATGCAGCTGCAATCAGATCTACCCTGTCAGAGGGGAAAAGCATTCTTCTAAAATATATCATCTGAGGCAAGTCATAACCTCTCTCATTCTTAGTTTGTCAACCATTAAAAGAGGAAAATAGCACATACCCAGCAGAGCATAGCTGTTAGGTTTGAATGTGAAATTATGAGAAAATTGTCTTGCACAAACTGGACATAGAGTAGGTGGTCAAACAATCTTTCCTGAATCTATGGCCATGTACAATAGAAACTGTATGGGCATATTTCTTAAATGTAGAAAATAAGCTTTGAATTTACAGGTTATTTAGACTTAAAATGTATCTTGTTAGGACCAAAGAAATACTGTTGAAAATATGTTGGGTCCATCTCTGACGATACAGGAGTATATCAACTGAGCCTTGGCAGGCTTGGATTAAAGGTACTCAGAGGCTAGCCCATGGAATGATTTGAGGTTCCCACCTGTAGAAATGAAAATGCATAAATGTCATAACTCTTCTTGTGTGTTACTGGGCAGCCAACTCCTGTTCCATACCTCACTCTGCCACCCGCTATCTGATGTGTTGTCACCTCCTCAATTATCTAATCCTTTGCTTTGATTCATTCCCTTACAGTGTGTTTGTCCTCTTGTAAAAGCTACCTGTCTTGCACAGGGTTGGTTATAGACCTCATATCAGATTTCGAGGACTGCAAGATTTGATTCCTCCCTTCTCAGTATTTTATGGTGATTTGACATTGGTGAAAAAACAGGCAGACATCATTTTATTACAGATGTTGCTGTGCTGCAATCGCTCTCTGAGGTTAATACAGCAAACAATTGTCTTTTTGTCTCAGCTGTGTTTCCACCTTTGATATATGTTTTTGGTACCTAAGATCACAAAAAATCAGGCAATATTGTAAAGTGTAGATACTAAGGCCATCAAGGTTTTTAATAATTTTCTTTGTCCCTTAACTGTGTTGCATCTACAAATGGTACATCTATGAAAGTAAATAATTGAAGATGAAAGAAAGAAGTTGCAGCCAATATTTTTTTTCTTTCAAATCTATCAAATTAAGAATTTTTTACCTTTATAGTTGTTGGCGATTTATACTGCCATCACATTTACATGTGCTCTGATCCTTTCACCTCTTATAGCAATAGTCAAAATTTATATCTTAGATTTTGTCTGAATTTTAATTTGGCTTCCTTATGTATTCTTCGTTTATACCCATTGAAAATGAATATTCCCTATCGAGAAAGTTTCTGTCATTGGAGAGAGAAAATAGTATTTTGGGGTACTTACAATTTACTAGGTACTTTATGCAAATTATTTTGATTAATCTTTATGGCAAGAGTTTTGTTTCTATTTATATGAGATGTCTTTTTAAAAAGGCTTTAATCCATACACAATATTATATTTTAGTTATATCTTAATTATAAAAAATTTAAAAATGCTTCAACATTTAATAGTACATGATTTTTGTTTATTTCGTACTGCCTCTATTTATTTATTTTATTACTCCTGATTGCTCTTCATCCAGTTAATGGTTCTAACAAGTACTTACTGATAGCATTATATGCCAGCCGTGTATGAAGAAGGAACATACAAGATGGTTCTCTCTTTTCAAGGTGATTGAACTCTAATGGGGCAAAACTGAACACAGGAAAATAAGCACTCAAGAACAAGTAACTATTAAACAGCAAAAAGGAGCCTAGAGAAGTTTCAGAATCAGGGATATAAACTGGGCTTGAGGGAAGGAGAGGATCTGGACAAGGAAGAGAAAATTAAAGGCATTTAATGGACAACAAGCATATGCAACAAACAATGGACTGGAGGTAAGAAGAAGTATTGAATGTGGGAAGATACTGAAGAAATCTTCTTTCCTGGAGTTTGGGCAAGGATAGAAGGCAGTGGGGAGTGACTGTTAGGATGGATCCCCCAGGGAGAAATGGATACAGTACCTGTAGCTTCTCATTCTTATAGCTTCTCTCTTCTTGTTGCCTGTTAATTGTGTAAGAGCCAAAGCATCTTGTGGACAGACTTGAATCCAGACAAACCTTGAGCAAATGACTTGTCTTCTGTTTCTTTCTTTTCTGTGTCACATATAATTGGTATGATAATAGCATCAATCTCATCAGGTCTTTCTGAAATTTAAATAAGTTAGTGCATCTAAAACACTTAGAACCTGTCACAGGAAACACTAATAAGTGCTAGATTTTGCTATTTAAATAAAAGAGAGGTCAGCAGATATGTGCATCCATATGCATGTGAGTGTGTATAGTTTAAAGCTCTCTATTTGGCCAATGAGAAGTGTTAAAAGACCAGCGAGAGAAAGTGGACAGTTATCCCAAACATTATGAGTTGGTACAAATATTCATGGGATTGTTCTTTTTTTTTCTTTTTACAGCTGTACCCATAGTGTATAGAAGTTCCCAGGCTAAGGGCTGAATCAGAGCTGCAGCTGTAGTACTATGCCACAGCCACGGTAATGCCAGATCTGAGCCACATCTGCAGACTATGATGCATCTTGCAGCAATGGCGGAAACTTAGCTCACCAAGCAAGGCCAGGGATTGAACCTGCATCCTCATGGACACTATGTTAGTCTTAATCCACTGAGCAACAATGGGAACTCTGGGATTGTTTGTTTTGGTGGTATCTCTAGAACTTAGTTCCTGGAACTCAAAGGGTATCCCAAAGTGAGAAATAAAGTTTTATAAGGATAAGATGCAAACAGTTGTATTTAGATTTTTATATTTGGATTTTTGGATTTTTGAACAAAGGGAAAAAACGCTAGTGATAGAAAAGATTTTGTCATTTTCAGAGTAAAAAAACTGTCCCCCACAAACCTTAACTCACAGTCTTGTCTTTATAGTAACTGTGTTTTACTTCAGTGGTCTCCAAACATTTTTGATCATACACTCTATCACTAAAATTATTTATGCTTGTATCACACACAATCACCTATTAGATTCATGTACTAATATACCATGTCTCTTCATTTTAGTTGGAACATTTTGTATAACTCCTAGATATGTGTTCCTTGTTTTATATACCACCTCTGTGACTAATGGATCTGATTAATGTAAAGGAAGCTTGCTTTTCATTTTTTTTGTGTGTCTGCTCTACTTCCCCTTAAAAAAAAATGTTGTGGTCCCACGACGGAAGTTCTATAGGTAGCTAGATATGATATTATGAACTGTTCTACAGATAGTTGGATATATGGTTCTGACTGCAGAAGGGAGGTCTGGGCTGGAAACTGACGGGGGATGGTGAAAGGTGCTGGTGAGAACCTTGAGAATGGTGATGCACCCTAAAGGAAGATGCATACCGTGAAAACAAATCTTTCTGGAACTCAACCTTTAAAGGTAGAAAAAGAAGCAGAACCCACAAAGGATCCCGAGAAACAGGAGAAGGTGTACAAGAACATCTGAATGTGTGTCCAAGCCAAGGAAATAGTCTGTTAAAATGAGGGAAAGCACAGAGGTTCTAAGGGACAACAGAGGTCCAAGAAAATGAGGATGGAAGGGGACAATGTGATTTGGCATCTAGGAGGTACTTGTTTTCTAAGTGGGGGAAAAAATGTCAATGAAGGGGTAGGCTGAGATGTAAGTGGGAAGGCAGAAACATGGACTAATCTTTCAAGAAATTTTCAGAAGATGGGAGGAGAGAGGAAAAGAATGGGAGAATCCGGAAGTCAGGAGGAGATCCTGTTTGTTTGTCTATCTGGCTATCCTAAGGAAAGGATGACTCCGTATGTTTATTTTTTGTTCTGTCTGGACACCTTGTCTCTTTTGGGTAAGACTTGACAGGGTTCATTCAGCTTCCATGTCTTCTCCTCGGGAGGTGTTAATAACAATTTTTGGCCAAATACCTACTGCATGTTGTGAAGACATACATACATACAGCACTGACCACTCCACTAGTCCCTTAGGTGTCTGTCACTCTGGATAGGTTTTGAGCTACTTAAACGAAGATACCATGTCTTCTTCATCTGTAAGCTCACAGTCTCTACCATACCACCCAGCCTGAGTTAATTGCTCAGACTTGCTCCTCCAGTGTGTGAATGAACAAAAAAGGCAAACAGGTGAGCAAAGAGTCCTGTGGGAAGGTCAGTCTGGCAGTAGTGTTGGGGACCGAGAGGAGGGCAGGCAGGATGCAGACAGAGGCAGTAAAGCCCACTTGCGGGTGCTGAGATGACCTAGTTAGAAGGGCTTGGTGCCCTAAATCAGGGACTAAAGAAGAAGGAGCTGTTTTAAGATGCACTTGAATGGAAGACATGTCAAAGTTTGGATAAAAAAAGAAGACAGAATTAAAGATAAAGATAACAGATGTCTAATTTTTAAAACAAGAAGAATAATGATGAGGAAGCAAGGTCTTGATTGCAGGGCTTGGGGGAAGGAAAGTGCACAGTGATAGGAGATGAGTTGGAGTTTAGGTTTCTGGGGTGGTCTCTTGAGTCTTTTATTTTTGTCTTCACGTCCTGTTCTTAGATCTTTTCCAGAAGCATGCTATCTTCTCTCTCTCTTTTTTGGTACTTGTGTCAAGCAGCAACCTATTCTTTAGTCATTTCCCTCCACAAGAAAAAAGAAAACATTCCTTCATAAAGACTTGCAGCAATGATCCTCCACTTACATCAAAAACATGTCAGAACAAAGAGAAACTTCCAGCTACCAAGATGTAACAAGCTTGGCACAACTTGACCAAACTTGGAACATCTGATTTAGGAATATTTACTGCTTTCTAAGAACATACCATTTATTGGTCAGACATGATAAAATATGTAGAACACCCAATGTAACCATCTTTGTTAATGTATGTATGTATGTATTTATTTATTTTTATTTATTTATTTTTCCTCTAAACAATGTCCACATTTGGGTCTTTACCATCCCTCAGTGGTTGAACCCAAACTCTTCTTTTTAGGTGAGATTACGTCACTCTTTTTATTAGCACTTGCATTTATAGAAATCTTTTGATAAGGATTAGAAACTATTCTGAGGCTTCTGTGCATTTTAAGAATTGAAAAAAGATGAAAAGAAAGGCATTATGAACAGCAGAGCAGCAGATTTGGGGGAAGAAAGTGTTAGGTATTATCATTCGGCACTTGTCACCATCCATTTCCTGAACCTATCCCCTGTCTAAATCTTTTGAAGGCCACTTCCACTTCTTTTCTCTCTTTCTGTAGCACACCAATAAAATCAGTCATCCCCTCAGCCATGAGCATGTAAAATGACTTCTTTTGTAGAACAAACCCTTTGTGTGTAAATAATTTGTTAGCCCCTTCCTCCCCCCAAGCATTGTGTTGGAAAAAATATCCAACATAAATTGATTGTATAGATAGCCTGATTGTAAAGCAAGATTAATATGAAAACACAAGGAGTCTGCAATAAAACCTACTAACTTAAATCATTCATATTTGTGCACAAGCATTCATATTTAGCAACAGTCCCAAGGCTGAGATTAAAGCTGTTTGGTAGGTTACTTCAAGGCCTTTTTATTGCTAAATCTTATTATGTCTCTAAAATGTAGAAATTAATCACCTGTCATCAAAGCTGCAGTGGATTATTGACTTCTAAATGTCTCTACAAATTGATTCATGACAGAATGAAACAGGAGACTGAACTAGCATTGAAATTCTTTTGCATGTGATAAAAAAGGTCTATTAAAAGCATTTCAACAAATGCTGCCTATTAGGTAATCATCACAAAGTACTTTCCTATCAAAATGAGGTGCTTCTGGAATAGTTTTGATGAGATACATTTTTTTTCCCAACACTGATATGGTAACATGAAATTATTCTGAAACCCCAGGAAGCTGATTTGGAAATCCATTTAATTTTTATATTACAGAGCACATGACTTATTTCTTAGTAGTAACACAATACAAAGATGGTTAGGGAAAATCTACTTCATTTGTGTGTATCTTTGCTTGTGTTTGTATATGTGCCTGTGTGTCAGATCCTAAAGATGATTCAGGTCAAGAATTTTAGAGAACACTTATAATCTGCAATAGTGGGGCTGCAATAATTCTTACCATAAAGATTCCTTCCATTGTCTCACTATATTCTTTTGACTATGCCCTGCCAACCTGTCCCTGTTAGTTGAATCAATAGTTCTTGAAACAGGTCAGTTTTGCTTCCCATGGGACATTAGGCAGTGTTTGGAGACATTTTTTGTTTGTCACAACTTCTGTGTGTTTGGGGTCTTAGTGGCATGAGGGGGTAGAGGTCAGGGGTGCTGTTTGATGTCCCATCACACACAGGACAGCCCCCCACAACAGAGAATTACTCAATCCAAAATGTTAATGGTGCCAAAGTTGAGAAACCTTGGTCTGAAATAAGATTTCAAGAAAACATTCCTTGAATCAGAGTAAGGGGAGATTTTTAAGTAGAATCCAGAACATTTTTCTTTAATCAAATTTGCCTCCTTGCTTTAGTTCCCTGGTCTTTCCTTTTTGGTAAACAATTAACTGCCAGTGATGGTTTCCTTTCTTTTCGGAACTTTCTCTCAGGGAGTTTCTTCTTCCAGCACATTCTTTGCTGTGTCCACACCCTGCACGTGTCCATCTCCCTTTCACCTCGATTCAGCTCTTTAACTTTTTAGCTCCGTAGAGAATGTCAAGGGTCAGTAGAAGAACAGTTACTGAGGTAGTTGCTGACCAAAATACATTCTGATGTTCAATTAGCATTCAAGAATAGGAATGACTATTTTTGATTACTATTACTATTTTTGAGTCATAGGAGAGAGAACATTGTGGAGTAGGTGACTTCTATTTTGGGTTTCTGTCTCAGAAGACTATCTACTCAGCCCAAGTACTCACAACAATTTAGAAACTTTTCATGAAACTGAATAACCAGTGTTACTGTTTGTTGATGTTGCTTTGGACAACAGGCAAGTTAAAATATGGCTTCCTCCAGACGGTGAGCTCCGCAAAGCCAAGAACAACACTTTATCTTTTTTTTGGAGAGGGGGGAAATCTCAGTGCATAAATCTCTCAATAAGTGAGCGAATTTTATTTTAATCCTTACCACTCAAGGATAGCTTAAGACAAGCACACAATTGAATGCATAAAGTCTTTTGTGAAGACAGCAATACCATATAAATGTCTTGTAGGAGCAGATGTAGTCATACAATAGTGATACATGCTGTTCCCATCTGCCCTGTGTCCTGTGCAGTTCCAGGAATACATCATGCTGTCTCCCTAGGCTTTGATAAAAGTGATTCCCTTTGCTGGGGAGGGATCCTGTTGTCACCCCCTTTACTTGTCCGCGGCTTGCTTCTCTCAGACATCAGATCCTCTAGGACTGCCTATGACTTGGTGGGAGCCCTTCCCCTGAGCTTTTGTGGTCCTAACCATGATATATCAGACCTACCTGTTCACTCATCTAGATTTTGCTTTAGATAATTGGCTCCTTGAGGAGAGGGGTTGTGTCTTGATCACCATTAAATGTCCCCACACTTAACACATAACATGGGACTGGCACATAGTCACCCACCAAATGCAGGTGGCATGAAGAGAGGGAAAGTGGAAGGCAGCATCTGGATGACATTGAAAACCTCTTCTATCGGTAGAGGTAGCACAGTTGACATGTTAGATACCTGTCAAGAGTTGTCCTCTGGAAAGGGCCCCAGGGATATGGTACAGGACATGTCACAGAGTCCCCAAGCCAAGGGGCACAGGCAGAGGGAGATGCATGTAGCCTAGACACTGTGTCTTCTAAACTGAAGAGTGAGGAGGAAAAGGCTACCAGAGTCATACATGATGGCTGGTTCTGGAGCTCTGACTCCTGCTTTGTATTTCACGGAGAGGAATTGCATTTGTTCTCCAGGATCTGGAGGGAATAGAACTAAGGCCAGTGGGTAGATAATATACTTTTTTTTTTCCTGGGAAAAATTGGTTTCGGAGAGTCAGAGCTGTCCAGAGATGAAACAGAGCTGCCTTGGGAGCAATATATTCCTTGTCTGTGTCTGTGCAGCTGGGTGAGACCCGGGTGAAAGTCTAGGAAAGGATACGTGTGCTCTCAGCCGGATGTTGAACCAGGACCCCTGTGAAGCCCCCATCAATGGAAGACTCTGTGGTGGTGTCATATGTGCCTGTTGTAGAAGATCTGACAAAACCTTAGCAAACCTTTCCTGGAAGCCAGGTAGGGCACTTATAGCAATCACCCTGGTAAAGAAAGGGAATCCCTGGATAATGCTAGAAACCCCGCCCAGCGTCCTCTCACGGGAAGTCACAACCCTTCTGTCCGTTAAAGTCTCCATGCAGGAAGGGCTTCTGGTCACCTCGGAGTCCTGGGAGTGACTCCTTACCGGTAGTTTACTGTTAATGTGAGACATTTGTGAATATTAAGAGAATTCCTGACCTGGGTTTACAGGGGAGCATCCATTTCTGTTTTTTCCCACTCCCACTCTTTCTTTCTCTCTCTCTCTCATCTTTATGTTTCAGTTCTCACTCAAGCAGATTATCTAGCACAATGTGTTAAGCAGTGGAGAGAGATGATGAAATGAATACCCAGTCTCTACAGAAGACTTGAATATATGCAATGAATTGTTAGGCAACTGCGGCAAAAGATTGAAAATGGAATCCATAGAGATTACCTTGATATATAAAGATAGTTTTAGACTTTGGACCCAATTTATCAAAGAGCTGAGGATAAGCCTCATAGCTCTGGTAGAGAGTCACCTGCACTGTTATAAAGACGCTGCTTCATGCATAATGCTTCTGTGACATTCCTCTTCAAGGCTTCTGAGGACTCTCTCTGGAGATATTCTTGGGAAAGTGGTGGCAGTGATCTTGAACTCTCAGCGCTTTACAGTCTGATGGCCATCAGCCATTTCAGCGTGTATATTATCTGGGCATTCATTCCATGAGGTTTTCTCTAGTTCTTTTTTTTTTTTTTTTTTCTCTTTCAAAACTCCGAGATCATTTCTGGCACTAGTTCCCTGAAACCTAAATTAGTTAAATTTTCACTGATATTTAGAGAAAGCTTTTGTTCATCTCATAAAGAACCTCCAGTCTTTTTGAAGACAGAGAACTTAAAAGTCAGCTTTGGGGCAGAATTCATGTGTCTTTGTCTCTTTCAGTTGATCTTGGCAACACCACACATGTAACCCAAGACCAAAATAAAGTTATGTTCGGAAGGCAGTCATGATTCAGTGATCTTATCCTGCAGAACGCCTTCTCTTGGCGTTTACATCATATAATTTGGTAAGCGGTTTACACATTGACTCCTGTGATTTTCAAGGGGCTTTTATGATCTGCCAAGTGGACAAATGTCAACAGGCTTTAAGGATTGATTTACCAGGATTTCTGTCTCTTGTGAACAGCTTACTGCAGCTCAGAATGAAACACATGTAAACAAGCTCAGCAATCTTAGTGGAAAATGTGGTTCCCACCAGACGTGGTGGCTTGATCAGAAATCCTGGTGGAGCTGTCTCTGTCCCTGCTTGGTCTTGGAAGTGTAACAGTTTTCCCTTTCACAGAATCGTCCTGGAAAAGTTCTGAGTCTGCAAAACTGCCAGTGTGCAGCCAGAGGATGAAAGTGGTGAGGTGTCAGCCCCCAGGAGCCCGAGGCTCACAGGCTGCAAGTCTTACCCCAAACGCCTGCTCTACTTTCTCCTGGCACTCACCCAATGGGCCCAACCCTCAGAACCTTGAACATGTTTGTGTAACCAGAGGTAATGCCCTGCCATGGGTACCAGGGGTGCAGACCTGCAGATTTCAACTTCAAGTGGGAACTGAGGTGAGCACCTTGCTAAGCGGTTGGAATTTCCAAGATTTCTTATTTTTGGTAAAAGAAAATAAAATAGCATATGGCACTTATATCTTTTCACTTCCACACTTGAAAATCTCTGAGCCTTGATTCTCACCCCTTTTTTTTTTTTTTTTTTTTTTTTTTAGCTTTACCCATGATGAAGGCCAAAAAAGAAGATAAGAAAAATAAGGAGTTCCCGTTGTGGCGCAGTGGTTAACGAATCCGACTAGGAACCATGAGGTTGCGGGTTCGATCCCTGCCCTTGCTCAGTGGGTTAAGGATCCGGCGTTGCCGTGAGCTGTGGTGTAGGTCTCAGACGCGGCTTGGATCCCGCGTTGCTGTGGCTCTGGCGTAGGCTGGCAGCTACAGCTCCGATTCGACCCCTAGCCTGGGAACCTCCATATGCCGTGGGAGCGGCCCAAGAAATGGCAAAAAGACAACAACAACAATAAAAAAAAAAGAAAGAAAGAAAGAAAAAAAAAAGAAAAAATAAGAGTTCTTGGTTCTCCAGCCTTGCTTTGTTATGTACCTTACCACTGGGTTGCTAGGAGATGGGACCACTTTCTCTGGGCTGTCAAGGGACCCTGGCTGTTTTGTGGCAGGGGGACTAGAGGAGAGTCATTGCAGAGGGCATAAAGGCCCATTGCCTTGCATGACAACTCCGCTAGAATTAGCACTTTGGTTATTTTTTTAGCATCTCCACAGCTGTCCTAACCATGTGGGAAGGGGTAGGGCAGCCTAATTAGCTTATTCCCTTCCCTCCCAGCTCTGTGTCCAAGTCCAGGCAGGCCTAGATATCCACAGGTCTCAAGGGGAAGTCGAATGTAGATTCTCCCTAAAATTTCCATTTGCTGCAGATTTTCATACAATATTTATATCTTCCACTTACCGGCTTTGCAATCTTAAGGAAATGACTTCATGTCTGTTTACAAGGGGGATCCTAATATTAACATCTCTCCCATAAGCTTGCTGTGAAGGTGAATGAAGAAACCTATATACAAAGCCCTGCACGCAGGAGACGCTCACAAAACCTTACTGCTCGCACTTCCCATCCAAGGAAACCCGAGGTATCAGTTCCTGCCTGTGTGGGCCTGTGACAACTCACGCGGGCTCTTTCAAATCACATTCTAAGCCCTGTTGGACCGGCCCCAGACATATGACAGGGGCCGATTGGATTGAATTGGTTCCCCTGTGTCGACAGTCTGTGTGATAGCAAGCCTCTACTTCAGGGAGAAAGAGGCTATTTGGGCATGGCTATTATTTTCTTAAATGCAGAATAAAACAGGATCAGCAGGATATTTCAGTGAAATATCTCGTTTGAACTTTCCTATTCATTTGCTCTTTTATGCATTCGCAGCCAGGGGTTTCCAGCTGATGCATTTGATTGCTCTCATGTACGGAGCGGAGAGACAGCAGAGAGGGGGTTCCTGTAGATTCTTAACTCATTGACAAAGGCTGTTGTGACTGTGGCAAGCCCCGGCGCTGACAGCCAGTTTCAGTCCTTTGTTGGGGTGAGGAGAGGGAGACAAGACCGGGATAGAGAAGGAGGAAGTTTTAATAGAGATCCCGAGGCTGATGAGCGCCAGGGCGTAGAGAAGGGCCGGGAGGAGGGAAGCCTGGAGTCCCGGGAGCATCGCCAGTGGGACCCTGGACTTGGAGACTCTCAGTTTGTTCCTGCTGGGTAGATGTCCTGGGACTCGGATGCCTCTCTTGTGACCTGAGTGCTGGACCCAAGCCCCAGGAGACCCAGGCCAGGCTCAGGACCATCAGCTGTGCAGTCGTGGGCACACCCCATCGGTTTTCTGTGGCTATGTCTACTTTTTTTGCTGGGTTCTACATTTTAACATGTGGGGGTCATTTACACATAGTTATACACAGGGTTGCTTTGAGGTTCAATTGCAAAAAAGGTATCATATAAATAAAACGCTGTGAAATATATATATTTAGTATGGTCAATTCTCTTCCTCGCTCAGCATCTACAGCATATAAAGTCCCTGCTGTGGTGTGGCAGGTTAGGAATCTGACTGAGGTGGTTCAGGTAGCTGCAGAGGTGGGGGGTTTGATCCCTAACCTGGTGCAGTGGGTTAAAGGATCTGGTGTTGCCATAGCTGTGGTTCAGATTTCAATCCCTGGCCTGGGAACTTCTGCATGACATGTGTGCCGCCATAAAAAAGAAAAAAAGAAAAGAACCTATAGTGTGAATATTCTTATGTGACATTCTGGGCCTGGGATAAGGGTAGGGGGCTTACATTGGAGAGGCTGTTGAGGAAGGAACGCTGGAAATAATGGTATAGTACTTTTAACCGAAAAAAATAGGCATTAAGTTGGTACGCTTACCATTGTCATGTGTTAAACCCAAAAGCATGTGTAAGACAGATGTAGCTGAAGGTGTTCTACCAACATATTCCTTCCCAACAACAGGCCCATCAGCGATGTAACTGGACCACAGAGCTAACAAGATGGCCTCTCCCCACTCCCTTGGTCTCTCAGCTTGTCTTCTGCAGCAGCACAGAGCTCTTTGTGTGTGTGTGTGTCTTTCTGGCCTTTTTTAAATTGACATACAGTTGATTTACAATGTTGTATTAATTTCTGCTGTACAGCAAAGTGATTCAGTTACACATGTATGTACACTCTTTTTCATAGACTTTTCGATTATGGTGTATCACTGGATATTAGTGGTTCATCACCAGATCTTGAATAGAGCTCCCTGGGCTCTGCAGTAGGACTCTGCTGTTTATCCATTCTATATGTAATATTTTGCATCCGCTAACCCCAAACTCCAAATCCCTCCCTCCCCCACTGCCCCCTCCCTCTTAGCAACCCCAAGTCAGTATAGAGCTATTTACCAGGCCTTTGCTTTCGAGTTTGAAAGGATTTCACTCAGGGTGGCATATGGGTTTTTGTCAGATTGAACCTACATTTACAGAAATCACCAGTGGCCTTTGGTTCCTATCATGGCTGTTGTGAACAGCTTAAGATGTCTGATGCCTGCTTTTCCCTTTACTTACCCTGAAGCAATTTCATAACAGCAATCCCACCCCCAAGCCAAAGAGTCTTCGACAAATGTGGATAACAGGGAAAGGTGAAAGGAAAACCAGCAGTAAAATGAGTTAATTCTCAAAATGCATCTTTTTTTGGTGGGGGAGTTCTACCCCAGGACTTCTAGTTGGCAATCTCTAGGCTGTTTTATAGTTTGCTTTAATTTATCTAACTAATGACACGAAAGATATAAAATTGGTAAAACTATAGTGTTTGGCTTGCTTAAATTAAGTTTATGAGCTTTGCTTAAGCCTGCCAAACAAGTTAAATATTTCATGGCTTTCACAGGCTACAGTTCTAATATTTATAACTCTTGTGTACAGATTTCAAAAAATTATAATTACAACTCCCAGGATCCCAGATATAGCAGATGTTCAATATTTTCTACAATGTTGGCAGAAATGCTTCTCATGCTCTTTTTGATCCCCAACCCATGTATTGTATCTGTTGGAACAAGCTGTTGATAAGAAAGTCTACTGTCATTCTTTCATTCTAACGACCTTGGGAAAAAAAAAAAGAATGTGAAATAGGAAGGGAGATGGAAAAGGTGATTTCTACCCTCCTAAAAGTATATTACTGCATGGAAATCATGTCTTACCTAAAGGAGAATGACATAAAAGTGCATTTTGCCATGAGCCACATTTTATTTACTTTACGACCACAATATTTTTCTGTATAATTTCCATCTTTCTTTAATTAAAAATGCAAATTTCCTCTTTGGCTGTGACTGACTTTCCTTGACCCCCTTTAACAAAACAGCTCTCTCATGTGCCTTCTAGAAAAATTTTAAAACCCTCTATCTGTCACTCTGTAAGACTTCAAAGGTCTCCGTATAAAGGAAATGTTATCCCTGGTACACAAATGTATTCATCCAGGTTTTTTTTTTTTTTTTTTTGGTGTTATAGACAGGCTCAGAGAGAATGGGCACACAAAAAATTAATTTTGTATTTGAAAGTTTCTGGCTTATGGTTCTAGAAAGCCTTCTGGCAGGGTGCCGGTTTAGAGGGCCCTAAAATCGTCAACTTCTTTTACTCTCCAATTTGCCTTAGGCCTGCCTTGGATAGAAGGAAGACACACTCATGCTAAAATGAAATAGATCTGATTCTATTCTTTGCTCAGCTTAGGCACGCAATTAATAGCAAAAAGAGAAATTAAAAACTACCCATTATGTTTGAGTTGATTTTCTTCGTGTTTACATTTAAAAATTTGAGAGACTTCAAAACCTCACACTCTTACTGGTACCTATAATCTATGAGAGATGTTTAAAAAATTTAAAAATTTTCTGAAAAAAATAATGAAGCTCAAGTTCACAGATTCATGTTATTTCTCCTCTCACAGCACAGGAGACTTCTTCATTTTCTTTCTCAGACTCTAACTTTAAAATTGCTCTGTGATGAAATGAGATGTGACTTCCAGAAGAGCTTCCAGCCTGAGGAGATGCCTGAGGGGGTGTGCCTGAGAGAGACAGAACTACCAGAAATGGATGTTTGAACAGTTAAACTTTTAAGAAACTAGGAATTAGAAAATGCAACCAACATGACTAACTATGTTATTCGGGAATGTGACCTGGTTTCCAGGAGGCCCCCAGCTGGGGAACAAGTGTCACCTGGATAGTATGATATCATGCCATCTCAAGTGCTCATTCTGCAAGTGTAGACACAGCCAGGCCATCCAGGTACATGGAGGCTCCTCTCTACCCAGGTGTTGAGTGCACATAGGAACACCCAAGAGGAAAGCTTTATATGGGCTAGAGGGCTTTTCCCACCTCTTTGCACTCTTCCAGGGTGTGATCTCCAGGGTTCTTAATTAATTCCTCCCTAGACCTTGTTAAGTGATACTGAAGGGACAATAGGAAAGAGTGTCTGTCATGAATTCTATGTCTACGTGGCTGTTGGGGATGAGGAAGCCGAAAGAAGCTCTTTCTAGAGGCTATAAATTAGGGATGCCCTGGGGAATTAGCAAAGTCAGGCTGATAACACCTGGCAATGCTAGAGCTGGTCTGTAGGTAGAAGCGTAGGAAAAGGTATAGACTATGGGTCCAGAGGTGGGTGCCTCCAAAGGCCCAAGGGGGTTACTGAAGGGATTTTAGAGTTCATCTATGAAATAAGGAAAAGAATCAATCTACAGAGTTGCAGGTTTCAATGGGTACACAAAGTGCCAGGCAACCAGCAAATGCTTGGTGCTCCTTTCCCAGAATTCCCTTTTATGTACAGGGCATGGACCATGAAGACATTTTGAGTGACATATGGAAGATGCAAGAGAAACTACAGCCGTATTCTTTTGGGCTGGAAGATTTGAACATGACAGGAAGCTGTTGCAGCTCATGTACATCATCACTTATCTGTTGGCTCACGTGGTTGGTGTGGAGCAGCCTTTGGATCCCCTGGATCTTTAGCTTCTCTCACTCTCAGGCAAGGTGTGTCTTTACTTCCCTGATGAAGAGCATGGCTTTGCCTGGGGAACATCCTTATCACTTATGGTGGAGTTTCAGAGCTGGCGAGGCACTGATGTGGGTTCTCGTTTGTCTTTGTCAATTCAAATTATTTCTTTATTTTGGCTTCACCAGCAGCAGACAGAAATTCCCAGGCCAGAAACTGAACCCATGCCAAGGCAGTGACCCAAGCCACAGCCGTGACAATGCTGGATCCTTAATCGACTAGGCCACCAGGGAACTCTTGATTCCCAATTATTTTTGAAGGTTCCTTCTTGTCCTTATTTCCCCCACTCAGGGTCATCTTTTCTTCCTGCCTGCTTGTTCTGATGACTTTAGGCTTCAGCATAGAAGCAGCAGTCTCCATGTACCACCTAACTGGCTCCTACAATTGAGCAGAGCCCTATAGCTAATCCCTTAGTTTGTATGTATTTCCTAGTGGTTCTGTCTCTTTGTTTGAACATAGACTCATGTATCTGTCTAAATGCCTATCATAGTCCTCTGCCCGTAGCAGACATCTCGTTCATTTCACTTTCATCCTTGGTCATTTGGTGAGTTAACTCTCCTGGATGCTTTGGATACAGAGGTGGACAAAGCAGGATCTGGGCCCACAAGTTGTACACACTCTGGTGGAAGAGTGTAAAGCTTCTGCATTAATGTGATTAGCTCCTGGAAACTACTCCTCTGGCCTTATTTGCCAAGGAATTGGATAGGCTGGTCCCCTTGGGCTGGTGGAGGAGCTTGCTTGGCCATGAGGTTATTTTGATGAAGAGGAAAGCTCTAAATGGACACTATAATTTCCCAGGTATGAATAATGCTCACATTTATAGGTCTAAAGCACTCATAATTCAAAATCTCTTTCTAATGCATTATCTCATTGACCCTCACTAGGACCTTGGGAAGTGGGTTGGACAGGTATTATCAGACTATTTTATAGACAGAAAACCTGGGCCCTGGTGTAGGATTTGAACCCCAAATTTCTGACTCCTAGGATAGAGCCCTTTCCATTACAGTATGTATTTTTCCTCTTGACAATCCCGAACTAGGATCTTGTTTAGTAAAATGAAAAGCCCAGAGGCTTTAAAGACTTATGGACTGTCCTATAAAATGTGTGGTTATCTGAAGGATCAGATATGTGCCATGTTTTCTGTCCTGAGTAACCAAATCCAGGCCATGGAGAAACCAGTGTTTAAATCTTACATGCTTTTCTTCTGGATGCCATCTAGGATTCATAAATAATAGCCCCATTTCTCAAAATCAGCACCCTACATTCTCATTAGGCATCCCTTATATGTGCTTTCCATAACAAAATCCACTTAATTGCCCACAGAGATTTGTCATGGTGGATTTATCTTGCTGCCAGCTTCCAGAAATGCGTAAATGCTACCATCTCCCTTTTTTACTTTTAGATTTAAATCTGATTCATTTTCCCCAAGTTGAAATAACCCATAAACCATTTTTAGGCTAGAGAACCTGAAGCAAAGACCACTGCTGTTGGAAAAAAAGAAAAAGAAAAAAGAGAGACACACACACCCTTGGGGTTCTGTCTTACCTTCTAGAATACACGGTATGCATTATTACGTATTTTGGAAAAATCAGTGTTAGGCATGTGCTTGCAAGTTTTAGTAGGTGATTGTTCATATTATTATGGTACACTTTATCACCAACCGCTCAGAGAACAAAATAGCACAGTAAGTTGTGGAAATGATTTGCAAACTCATAAGGCCGGGAATGATCTGCTTGCGGTAATCTCTTACTTCATTTAGCATGAAGTATTACCTGAGAAATCTCAGTGCCTAAGAAACATCCAAAGACAACTTAATGCTCATCTAATGCCTAAAAGAGAGTTATCTCTGGTTGAGGCCAGTGTTATAGGATGGTGTGAAAGAGAGAGGCATAACACGAAGTGTTTCATAATCCTTCATTAGATGGATTGTCGATATTACCTTTTTTCTATTCTCCTTCTTTAAAATTACTGTAGAGTGAAGATTGCTAAAAATATCAAGACCTGTTACAGAACTTCACTAAAACGTAATGTAAAATCACAAATGTGTTGTAATGTACCAGTGTGAATCTAGCACAGAAGAACATACATTTTCTTCCATGATTCAGTGATGTTTCCATGCTTCTGCACATAGGTGAAAAGTCCATGTAATCTCATAAAACAAAGTGAAGCAAAACAATCAAACAAACCAACCGTGATCTGGAGATGTGAGTCATTAGGAAACGCTGTAGTATAAATGCCCTGTTTGTTGGTCTTAACCCTCAATCTTTATTCTTACTCAAAGTGTTTTAACTCCACTCATTGCTTTCTTTTTTTTTCTTTCTTTTTTTTTTTTTTTTTTTTTGTCTTTTTGCCATTTCTTGGGCTGCTCCCGCGGCATATGGAGGTTCCCAGGCTAGGGGTTGAATCGGAGCTGTAGCTGCTGACCTACGCCAGAGCCACAGCAACGCGGGATCCGAGCCTCATCTGCAACCTACACCACAGCTCACGGCAACGCCAGATCCTTAACCCACTGAGCAAGGCCAGGGATTGAACCCGCAACCTCATGATTCCTAGTCCGATTCGTTAACCACTGCACCACGACGGGAACTCCCAATCCACTCATTGCTTTCTTAAATTACTGCTTGACTGTCTGAATATCTTTGTGAAATAACTTTGGAAACACAGAAAGCTTCCATTATCAACTTCCACCATAGCTCGTTAGTCTATGGCACATCGTGAGGTAAGACCTGCCCTTGATGGTGCTGTTTGCGATGTGATTCTTGCAGACAGCAAAGGAGAAAGCACAGTAGGGCCATTTGGTCTCAGGTGGATTGTTTCTAGCCTTTCTAATACTGTTTGTGGATCTTAGTTGGTATACCAGGTTTCATTTATCTTAAAAAAGAAATTATTTTCCAGGTCTAAAAAGACCAAAAGGGAATTCCCATTGCAGCTCAGAGGGTTAAGAACCCGACGTAATGTCCATGAGGATACGGGTTTGATCCCTGTCCTCATTCAGTGGGTTAAAGATACAGCATTGCTGCAAACTGTGGCATAGGTTGCAGATGATGCTGGATCCAGCGTTGCCGTGGCTGTGGCATAGGCCTCAGCTGCAGCTCTGATTCGATCCCTAGCCCAAGAACTTCCATATGCTGCAGCTGTGGCTATAAAAAAAAAAAAAAAAACAAATTAAAAAAAAAAGACTAAGAAAAAGTTGAACAAAAAAGTGCCAAAGGACTTTCATTCATTTCCCGTGGTACTTAGCTACAACAACAACAAAATACCTCCTTTTATGAAAAAGTAAGTTTTCAGATTTTCCCTCTCACAGTGAGTTCTGAGTGTTGGGGAGTCAGAATAATGGAAATTTACTCTTCACCATATGTCCTTTTATACCTTTGAAATTTTTTTATCATCTATTACATAATCGAAAAAATTAATAGGAAATTTGAAAGGGAGGTTTAAAAGAGGATGACTCCAATGAGTAAGATCTGAAGCAGTGTGTTTATATATTTATTTTTGTTGACACCAAATGGCTGTTACTGAGTCAATTCAATTCAATTTAACAGATAACCACGATGTACAAAGCTATAGGGGGGTCTGGAGGGGGTTACAAAGAACCTGCCTTAAAGGAACTTAGCCTCCTAGGCCATGTTAACAGAACCTAGGCCAAAAGTTCAAGGCCTCTCTTTGTTTGGACAATAATCTTACCCAGGATCCATTGTCCAACATTGGTGGTTGGAGGCAATTCATCTCTTTGTAAAACAAAGTGGTTACATGTTGGGGGAAGTGATTAAACACAGAGGTTATAACTGAGGAATTGATTCACTCATCAGTGATGTATCTGTCACTGAGGGCCCTGTGCAAGTGACCGATGACAAGCATGCAGAGTTCCTGTTCTCAAGGCCTTACGATCTAGCTGTAGATTCCGTTTGGAACTTCCTGGGTCTCCTGATGTCTGAGAAAGGTACTTGGGCCACTGTATTTTAAAAATGGGGTGGAAGTTCCCGCTGTGGTGCAATGAGATGTTTGAGTCTTGGGAGTGCTGGGATGCAGGTTCGATCCCCTGCCGGGCACAGTCGGTTAAGGATCCCAAACTGCCACAGCTGCAGCTTAGGTCACAGCTCTGACTTGGATCTGATCTCTGGCCCAGGAGCTCCATATGTCATGGCGTAGACAAAAAAAAAAAAAAAAAAAAAAAAAAAAAAAAAAAAAAAAAAAAAAGTGGTACAGGAGATTAGTGGCACTAATTCAATAACATTTAATACTCTTAAAGGTTTAATATATTGCATATATAGGAATATTTCAAATATGCATGATATCTCTTAGACAAATGATTCCTTCATGCAGGGAGGGCTAAGCCCTTTATGAGATAAATACATAGAACACAAATAGGATAACTGAGTAGCTTTAATTCTATACACAGCACAGATGGAATGATCCTACTTCTTTCTTCAGGTAGGTGGTGGATTATGCAACGTGATTTGTTAATAAAGTCTGCTGCCTGAAAGTAGGCAGCAGAAAGATTTCCATCACTTGCAATGAAGAACCATGAATTCTCTAATTCCCACAAGACTAAGAGGAATTTTAAATGCAGCAGCAAACCAGCATCAAGAAAAAAATGACTTACATAGAGAAATATTAGATTAGAAAAGCAGAACTATTCAAGTAAGAGGCATTCTGTATGGGAGACAGCTTAGAATTCTGATTTATTTGTGTGGGAAAGATTTTATTTTATTTATTTATTTTTTGCCTTTTTTGGGGGGTGGGGAGGCATCTTCGGCATATATAGAAGTTCCCGGGCTAGGGCTCCAAATGGAGCTACAGCTGCCGATCTACACCACAGCCACAGCAATGTGGGATCCAACCCACTTCTGCGAACTGCATCACAGCTCATGGCAATGCTGGATCCTTAACCCACTGAGTGAGGCCAGGGACTGAACCTACATCCTCATGGATACTAGTCAGGTTTGTGACCCCAGAACCATGATGGGAGCTCCCAGTTTTTTTCTTTTTAATGTTTGTAAGAAAAAAAGACAGACCATAGAGCTGACAATAATTGAGTTCAAAGCATCTCTTAGGTTCTAATAGTTTACTTATTTTTTTTTTCACCATGTCTTCACCTTTCAAAAGGAAACCACATATGAAAATTAAAAAGTTTCTGTGTTTATACGTTTACGTGGCTAAGGTAATATGTACATAATATGTACCTAACATGCCATAATACTTACATTATTAATATCACTTGTGGGGGGTTGTTCTGAAAATCGAAATATTTTCTCATGGATTTTACTGTAAAACATCATCAAAATCATATTTGCTGCTTGCTGAGTTGTGGTCTAAAATAAAGCTGTAATTCTCAGTCTGCATCAGGGTTAGGCCTTATATGGCAGGATAGACAAATTGAATCTTAAAAGATTTAATCTTCACTGCCTTTTTCTTTTTGTAGCTGTTCTTTTCCAAAAGCTAATAGAAAGCTTTTGGAGCCTGAATTGTTTTATGTTGTATATTTGTCTTTGTTTTTATAAATTTAATAGTCTGTGAGTTCATCCTCAAACACTAAACCACTGCATAGTCGAGATGAAATCTGATTTGAACCATTCAGCTTTGTATTGCCAGGGATGTTATCAGAAGAGCTGCAAGAAAAATTTCTCCAAATGGTCGTATAAATCTCACAAATGTGAAGCTGGTGTTCCGATTTGTATTCCATGTAATGGGAAGCCTTGTTTGAATGAAGCGCCTGTTGTGATGCTAGGTTCATATTGGATCATTGACACTTAACCCAGTGACTCTTGAGCCTAAAGCAACTCCCTGATGGAAATGCACGTGGCCTTTTCAGCTTACTTTGCTTCTGACCAAAATTCCTGTCACCACTGCGTCTGTATTTAGACATGAAACAAGCCCATTCATGGGAAACACAAGGAAAGTCTTCATGGAATGACAGGAAAAAGCAAAAGAAGGACTGAAAAGATTGCCCTCCAAGGAAACAAGATTCATGTTAACAGGGAAAAGACGGCCAAGTAATACTTCATCTTGGTCTCCCTGCTCAGTGCAGTGCCCAGCAGTATGGTCCCCACCACGATGGGTCTAGCCCCTTGCTTGACAACTGCACTTTCCAATTGGTGTATCTAGTCAGTTTCACAAAGCAGGACTTCCGGGGGACATGGCAATGCCAAGACCCTGGATTTGTGTCATTCATACTGGGGGCGGGGGTCGGGTAGGGGGGCTCCTCTTGCAAGCACCCTACAGCAGGTTCTCACAGTCTTTTATTGGTTCCGCGTTCTCCACAGATGCTCTAGAATGGAGCTTCTCAAACCTTAGTGGGCACACAAACCACCTGGAGATCTAGTGAAACGCCCGTTGTGGTTTGGCAGAGTGTTTCTAACACGGTCACTGTGTCTAACAAGGTCTGGGTGAGTCTGGATGACCCGAAGTTTGTGAAGTGTGACCCCTATACCAGCAGCATCAGAATTAACTGGTAATTTGTTAGAAATACAAATTCTTCTCCTCTACTCTAGACCTACAGAATCAGAAACTCTGGGGGCTAGGTTTAGCTGCCTGCCTTTAAATAAATTCTTCCAAGTGATTCAGAGGTACCCGGACACTTGAGAAATCAAGGCCCTACGCTAATGGTTTTGACCTACGCCTGTATGTTATAGTGCGCTGGGGCCTTAAAAAATACAAAGGCTTGGCTTTTATTCCAAGTTAGGAACATAAGACAGCATTATTGGTATTATTATTATTATTTCTACTGCTATCTCCATCTTGCAAATGAGGGAAAGAAGCGGAGGTAAAATACTTGTCCAGTTTTGCAGTTAATGAGTGGTGGGGCTCGGAAGGAAATCTAAGACTTGTCATCCCAGAGTTCTTTCAGCTCCCTTACTCTGATGCTGATGGCATTTACAGGATGGAATCCAAAAGCAGAGACTGATATTGCTTGTGCCGTTCTGCCTACTGTCTAGGCCGAAGAGCCCATCCATCTCGCTTCTTTCAAGAGAACTCGATTCTGTGAGGTCCTTTACATCACTTGGCATTGCTCCCAATCAGTCACCAAGTATACACTTAATTTCTTTTTAAAAGCCACCTGGTTTTGTTTTTTGTTCGTGCGTATGCCTTTTTGTTAAGTGGGTGAGGGATGTGTAATCTATCTCATGCATAATTTGTTTAAGACAAGTCATTAAAAATGCACTCAAATTTAATATGCGGTATATGTTCCTGCTAGAATTCTTTTCCCGTGTAAATGATTTTGAAAGTTTTAAAAATAGTTTTTAAGGCTTTATTGCATGCCGTTGTTTGCAATCCCTCATTTTTAAAACTCTAAAATTACCATTTCTTTCCTATCAATTTTATCTTCTGTTTGCCTGTTATTGATTTTTTTTCTTTTTCTTCCTTTTTTTTTTTTTTTTTTTTACCCTCTGCGTGTCTAATGGAAACAGAGCTAATGGGTCTTTGCTTTGTTTATTCCCTTGCTTATGCAGCAGCCTTGTTTTGATGTGGTCAGCATAGCTCTAGGAATAGGACTTTGAGCTGCAGTAGGAGTTTACCAACACACTCCATTTTATTTGTTTAGATTCGAAAAGAATCCCCTCCATGGCCCCTCGCACACTGTCACTGTTCCTTTTGGGTTTTGTTTCATTTAGTTGTGTTTCGGGGAGGCTGCCTCGTTTTTCCCTTCAAGGATATCCTTGTGAGTGATAATCACAAAAGATATATCACCTCCAAGAGTGACTAGGAAGATCAAACTAACTGCCACCCCTGAGAAGCTTCACCCTGATTCATGAGGCAATCACGGCTTCTAACTAATCTGCCACCACCAGCACTGGCTCTTTAAGGGGGAGAATCCTTGAGGGGGGGTTGGGGCTCCAGGATGCCGATTGCCGTATTTTATCTTCCCACCCACAAATAATCGGGAACAAGCACACCTTTCATTTATTCCTTAATACATGTAAGATGTATTTATTGAGGCTCCTCCCCGCCCCCCAAAGGGTGGGGAAATGCAGAGTTTAAAGACGTGACCATCGTCCGAATCCGTCAGGCAGAGAGGACAGTCTTTTGTGAAATTTCAGTTACCTGCGATAATAAGCATCAAGCACAGAATTAGAGAAAAGTAGGTGTGTAGAATAGAAGGCAAAAAGGAGCGGACCTTCCTGGGACAAATGAGCTGCATGATCATTTGCGATGGAGTTCACTACCTGAGCTGGTATGGACGGATTAAACCTGAAAATAAACATGATATTGTTAGAGATTCAATGCTTTCTCTTTGCCCACCAAATCCTTTTACCAGACTCACCAGCAAAGCAGCCAATCTGGCCTCGGATACAAATATTAACGAGCAGTGAAATGGCCCAAAGGCAGGAAGCCGGAGAGAAGAAAGGGGCCTTGATAAACCACAAATGGATAATTATCCCTCTAGGTAATTAAAAGCTGACGCTATGTAAGGGATTCAACTCAAAATGCCGATAGGACAAAAAATAGTCCTTTTCCCTTGCGGAATTCTCTTCTGAACTTTCCAGATATTTCGCTTGTGGACTTTTCTTCGGTGTGTTCCAAAAGTGATCAGAATGGGGCCCTTTTATCCTGCGTTTTGCGATTCCCAAGCACTAGCTTCTAGCTGTTCTTACGCTCCTGAGCCAATAGGGGTGCCCGCGGCCCAGAGCAAGGATGAGAACTTAGACTCCATCTCTCTCCCTGATTTGTTGCGCAGCTTTAAACAAGTCACCTTATCACCAGCTCTCCATTTTCTTATCTGTTTAGGCAGGATTATGTTGGCTGCTCACCCAGCAAATATATTTTAAAGATTAATGGAAGCGCGTTTGTGCAGTAACTCGGAATTCCTTATGTCCAAGCAAAGCCATACACCACTCTTGTTATGCCACTAAAATTAATAAAGAAATACTGAACTCATTTTTATCTAAACAAAAAAACAACACCCACCCAAAGGCTGTATTGAGAAGACCCAAGCATTTGGTTTCAATAGAGGCAGGGAGCAGGGAAGCTTCAGCATAGCTTCTTGCCAGTCTTTTCTCTCAGAAGTCTATTGCTGGTGCATCTTTAGGATTTTTCCCAAATCAGTTGATTAGCCTTTTAAAATGTTTCTTTTGCACCTTTTCCTCTGTTCAACCCATCACCTTTATTCCTGGCTGTTCAGGAATGAGAGAAGCTGCCCGTGCCCATCGACTCTTTTGGGTGCAGAGCACCTACTCTTTTTCTTTTTCTGTTTTTTGGTTTGTTTGTTTGTTTTGCTTTTTTGGCCACCCCATTGCAAGTGGAGCCCCTGGGCCAGGGATCAGATCTAAGCTGCAGTTGCAATGTAGGAGCAGGTGCAGCAATGCAGGATCCTTAACCCACTGTGTGGGGCAGGGGATCCAACTTGCATCCCAATGCTCCAGAGATGCTGCCAATCCTGTCACACCAGAGCAGGAACTCCTCTTTTTCTTTTCAAAATTAAAAACAGTTTTAAAAATTGAGGCATAGTTGATTTATGATATAGCAGTTTCAGGTGTGTGACATAGTGGCAGCTCTTCTTTTGTGTGACATCAGAAATCAGTGATGAGGTAGGAAAGTGACTTTAATTTGGCCCTTGAAGACTTTGGAGGAGTTAACTATACACAGGAAATAAAAGGCTAAGAGAAATAATAATAAATGGTCATGATCATGGAAGAATAATATCTATTAGGGCTGAAAAATAATTTGACTCTGCTGGTGGCTTTTCAAAACTCTTCAAATATAAAATATAGAACTACATATTACATTGCAAGTTGGTAAATATATATTAGAGATTCACAATGTAAGCAGCATTACTGGGTCCTGGATAAGATGCAAAAAAGAATACAGTCTCATTGAATAGTTGAAATGACATGAAATCTAGAAAACTCTAAAATTAATGCATTGATCTCTTCAGTAATTAAAACCTCCATTAAAAACCATGGAAAAGGAGATTTAAAGTCAAAAGCTATATCATGTATATATTTTTGCTAATAAATGCTTACCTTCTCCTATATAAAGTATTTTTAAAGCCAAATATACTCTAAATGTTGTGTAAACCTCGCTAATTATACGTACCTACGGACTATCAGACCATATTAAGGTAGCACTAAGGTGTAGCTAGCTCAGAAAAAGAAAGGGACAATTATTTAAAAGTTCTTCATAATTAGAAAGAGCCTTTTAGGTCAGGAAATGAGGACTATAACATCTGGTTAAAACTCAAAGAGAATTTTAACTAATTGTTCGAGCTGGACAATAGCCAAAACCCTGGAGTTAGCACACCTGGATAAGATCCATATAATGTTTCTAGAGAAATATATTCTGGTAAGGAAGCAAATAATGAAACCTTTAAAGATTAATGAGGGGAATGGAGAAATTTTAGGAAACAAATTTATAGATTGATGCTATATAGTCATGTTTGAAGCTTTGGAAGACAAACCAGGTTAAACATAGAAAATAAGAAGAAGCACCATGAAATTGTGTTGTTTCTTAAAATAAAATGTCTTTAAACTCCTGTTTACACAAACAGACCAAGGAGGTTTCTTTTTTCAGTTTTCTTCAGAGATTTAGGTTTAACTTTCCTTTCAATTTTGATAAATATTTCAATTCCCCTTAAATCTAGTGAGAGTGCATTATGTGTGAGTGAGTCACAGTTAGTGAAGACAAAAGAGAAAAAGAGGAAATTTCAAGCTTTAGATTAGAAGTAAGAAAAATGAAAATCCTTAGAAAATGTGTTTAGTAACCCTTTGGCACTCTTGTGGCTCAGCCAGCTCAAAAAGAAAAAAATGGCCAGTATATTTAAAAATAAGTTACTGAGTGATTGAATTAAAAATGATAACTTTCACAGTTCAAATGGATTTCATACTATTGTATGGTATTCAGTGGTCCCACATGGCTATGTGTAGAATTCATTTTAAGACTCGTTGATAAGACCATCTCGTGTTCTTTTTTTTTTTTTTTATTTCCCCAGTACATTATTTTTTTTCCTACTGTATAGCATCATGATCCAGTTACACATACATGTATACATTCTTTTTTCTCACATTATCATGCTCCATCATAAGTGACTAGAGGGCCCCATCTCTGGTTCTGTTGCCTGATGCTCATCAGTAGGTATGGTGATCTGCTCAAACTGAATACCTGGGCTTCAGATTGGATATTTGGGGATTGAATCAAAATTTTGGTGTACAGCTGTGAGTTGGAAAGGAAGACAGTGGGAACAGTAAACCAAAGACCACAGTTGCTACCACTGAAATCATAGTGTTAACGAAGGGAGGTATGACACAGCCCTAATTCCAGGCAATAACTTGCCCGTCTGTATAGGATGCCCAAGCACCAGTTATTGATGGGACACAGATCTGGTTTTAGAGAACCAGTATGAAACTTTAGGCTTCTAAATATAAATTAAAAAGCAATGCCTTATGGGTCAGGTAATTGTAGGTACTAGATATATCAGATCAATCTCAACCAAAACGTTGGAATAAATATTAAGCAGGAAAATTACTAATCAACCTCTAGGTAAGAGCAGAATAATGAGCCATAAGCATTTAAAAAAGAATAAATAATGATAAGGAAATCTGATTACTTTTTTGACAGAATTCTGGGAGATTAAGTCAATGAAATTGCTGTATTATACTTTGATTTTGGTTTTACAGATCATGAAATTATATTTGCAAATTTTATGCAAATTTACTAAGAGATTAATGTTGTCATGTTCTATAGACTTAGGACAAAGAAAATCCTGTTAACACTATTGGCTAAAAAATGTATAAAGAGATTCCAAGGTCATGAATTTTGTGTCTAGAAGAGCTGAATAGTTTCATTCTCTTTTTATAGCCACATTTCTCCCCTTTTTTTGAATGCACATATAATGTAATGCTTGTGGTCAGTCACAGGAATGGGCCAGAGAAGGCAGCACACCTACTGACAAAGGCTTATGTGGCATCATCATCACATCATTTATTCTTTCAATAAGTAATATTCTGAGCACTTAGACACTGTTTGAAGTATGTGGATTATATCAGTGGACCAAACAGATGAATTCCTCTCCCTGATGGAAGGGATATTACGTGGCTAGAGGCAAACAATAAACATAGTAAATATGTAAATTATATAGTACTTGTGAAGGTGATCCACGCTGTAGAAAAAAGAAAAATTAGAACAGAGTAAGGGAATTGGGTACATGGTGGAGGAGTGCAATTTGAAGTACAGAGTCATCAGCGCAGGTCCAGTTGGGAAGAGGACATTTGAACAAAGACTTGAATGCCATGAGTGAGTTAGCTGCATGGGGGAGGAAAGTGTTCAGGCAGGGGAACTGATGACAGAGAGGTCCTGAGGGTGGAATGTGGATCTGGGGAACTCAATAGTGGTAAGATCAGAGAGTTAACAAGGGACCCAATCATATCTTTTTGATCATTGTTAGCACTTTAGCTTCTACTCTGAGCAATTGGGGAATCATTGGGTAGATTTAAATAGAGGAGTGAAATGACGAGTTTTTTGACTAGATCATTTGGTCAGCTGTTGGAAATGGACCCCAGGTAGACAAAGATAGAAGCATTGTGATCTTAGGAGGCTCTTATTACTATACAGGGTTAATTTTATAGAATATAAATTCCAAGAATACAAATATTTTTATTTCAATATGTTTAAAAGGAAATTATTTTCCAGAGTCATCTGCTGAAACAATATTTGATCCTGAAATTTTCAAGACAATAAATCAAATACATAATTTAATTAGTGTAATGATTTATGTGTGCAATATTTTACAGCTTTCCATATGCTTTCCCAAGGCAAGAACTTATTTAAACAGTAAAGACCCTGTGAAGCTGGAGAGATGATTATCATCATCTCATCTAAGGTAAAGATAGTTTATCAAGCTAGTTAGTTGCAGAACCAGGATGGGAATCCTAGTGTTCTTACACCAAGCCCAAAGCTCTTTCCACTCTATCACTTTGCTTCAGACAAGTCTTTGAAATTTGTTACAATAGGACATGACCTACATTAAAATTACTGTTAATGACTTACAAATGAAGGAAATTTTCAGAAAGTGTTAAACTGGAGGGGAAGAGGTAGTGTACAGGCAATTAATGAGAAAGAAATAAAAAAAAATCAATCCTGATATCTTTGGTACTTTATTTCCTGACCTCTACTTTCATCTAAAAGTGACTTATTCAAATACCACTAGAAACTGGAGTTCACTCAAGGTCAAAAGTTATGGTGGTATGGCTACTAGCCAAAGCTAACTTACTTTCTGTCAAGATTATCTTTAAAAGAGGCTAGGCTGAAGGTGCCTTCGAGGTCAAATATAAAGGTATTTCAAAAACCTTGGGTCAAACACATCTCTTAAAAAAAGTTAATGTGAGATTGTCAAAAATAAGATCTGTGAAACTCCACTTAAGAAGTTAAACTACTATTATCCTGATGCTTGCCAGTCTTTAAAGCTTTAAAACTCTTTTTCCAAATCAAGTTGACAAACAGTCGAATTGTTACTTTAAACTTCATTACCAATGGCTGTCCTTTCTCTCCCTGTTTGCATCTCAAAACCCCTGAACGACCCTTCCTATACTTGCTGAACATGAGATATTTCATGATATAAGAGTTCAAACTCCTTAACAAATTTGGGACCCTGAGTAACTTTGCCCTACATTTCTGGGATTCCACCACCATCATGCAACACTAGCCTGTCTTAGAAACCACATTTTCCAGGTTGACCAGTAGGCCCTGTTGGTTAGGTCCCACTGGGATTCCAGAGAATTCATTGTTTCTCCATGGTTCCTCTGGGTGAGAGGGAAGCACAGTATGAGGAACAAAGTTAGGAAAGTTGGGATGCTAAAATAGCAGAATCTCTGCATAAATAACGTGGACTAATCAAACTAGATTGAGTGTAAAATAATTTTTATTGAGCTCTTGCAGTCTGTCAGGCTCTGAGTTGGATGCTTTCACGTTTATTATTTTGTTTATTTTCTCTCAATCCTGTGAAGGCAATGTAAAATATATTTATATTTTATTAATATGCAAATTGAGTCTCAGAGAATTTAAGTAACTCCTCTAAGGAAAAAAATATTCCAACCAAAGATGTGAAATTAATCTAACCCCAGGTCTTATACTTAATCCTCTGAACACCATTGCTCTTATATATTATACACTGAGTAGAGATGTGCGTGCCTTTGAGTGTGTGGGGATGCCATGTCCACACATATTGTGGCTATAGATTAAATTCACTCGCTTATTGGGCAAATACTTATTGGATTGAGGACAGCTCAGTCAATATAAACTGTGGTGAAAACAGAAGTTAATTAGCTGTGATAGATATATCCCAGGGCCAAATATTATTCAATGACACCTACCCCGTGTAAGTGTTCTTGGTACAAAACCCAGGACTCCATTGGCCTTCAACAGTGATGACATGGTTAAAGGTCAGAATCCACGTTTGGAGAATCTCTTTTATCAGTTTCTAGTTTGGTTAAATATAATTACTAAGGTGCAATATTATTCAAACTGAAATAATTCCCAAGCAAAATGATTATATTTATCCAAGTAAAATATTGATGATTTCTGAAAGGACTGCTGACAAACTATAGGTGAAATCTGATTAGAAAATTAATGTCAGCTATATTAGCCAGAGATGATCTCCTCATATTGATTTAAATTGCATCACTCAAAAGAAGGACCCCTCCTAAGTCTCTGTGGTCTTTCAGCCACAGATTTAAATTTAGACCTAGATTTAAGGCAATACCTGACATTCAGCTCTCGCATCCTCTTCATTGTCCTCGAGAACCTATTTGTCTTTCCTCCCCTGAAGTCCAAAAGTTTGTTCCCCCAAGATCATTATACTTTCCTCAAATTAAAAACAAAAAAATATTTTTCCCCACTGATAAAAATTATATCTCCTAATGCGTCATTATGTTACGTTGAATAGAACTATCACTTCTTGAGATGAGTCACTAAGATGTCGCTAGCAGTCAGTAAAACTTTATTTTGTAGAAGTTTAACAAAGTGAATTTACGAGGAACATTATAACATAAAACTTTCCCAATCTCATTTCCCCCTACTTTTCTTAATATTTGAGTTTCATTCCATGAAGGGAAGAAATTACACTTGCTCACAAACTGTCAGGTAGAGGCAACCGTTCTTAGGTTTACATGTTAAAAGTTGGAAGCATAATGAGAAAAAAATCGAGGCGAGACCAAATGATCCTCTGCCCCTCTCCCTCCATGGTCTCCCATGCCTCTCTTTTTCTTCTCCTTCATCCCTCTTCCTTTTATTCTTTTATTTATTAATTTCGTACATGAAAATGGCAATGATCAGAATAGGAATGGCAAAATAAATAGGTATGGTTCCTTAATACCACAGTGTAAAAAAGATGTCAACACTGATAACTACGTATGTGGTGATACACATGGATTCCCCAAGCCATGCTAGGAAACAGCTGCATCCTATTTCATCAGAAATATGCACAGCTCATGATTCTAAATAAGGGTATTTTAACTAAATACAAGTCAGTGTTTATCATTGTTCTTCTTATTCCTTTTTTTTGCCTAACAAAAATCAGTCCTTTGTTATGCAAATAATCAAGATATTCTGATAATCATTTTCTATACATGTGAAATGTTGATGTTGGACAGGGCTATCTAAATTTCTTTTCAGTTCTAAATTACTGTGACAATGAAACACCTCAGGAAACATGAGGTTTGGTATCTATAGGTGCTGCTTTTTTTTTTTTTTTTCATTATGAGTCTGTCTTTTTCATTTTTTTTTCCATTTTACGGCTGCACTTGAGTCATAGGGAAGCTCCTGGGCTAGGGGTTGAATTGGAGCTGCAACCGCAGGTCTATGTCATAGCCACGGCAACACTGGATCCAAGTTACGTCTGCAACCTATGCCACCACTTGCGGCAATACTGGATCCTTAATCCACTGAGAGAAGTCAGGGATTGAACCTGCATCTTTACAGACACTATGTTGGGTTCTTATTGAACCTACTGAGCCACAATGGGAACTCCCATCTTGCAACTCTCATAAGAATTACCTTTACCCCCAAAGCTTAGAGTTTTCAATTACAGTTGCCTTGGAAATGACAAGACATGGAATCTCCTAGCTTTAGATTTTCCAAGTTGTAGAGAAGATGTACCGAGTGGCTGATTCCTGGTGGATGTTTAATAATGGTATTGATTGATAATAAGGAGCATGAACTCTGCTATTAGAGAACCACTGCCATATTTCTCACCACTGAAGATCACGCATTGAGAGGTGTGGATTTGGCTCAAATGATAAGGCAACTTGATTTGATTTTAGATCCAGAATGGTTTAGGGCCATCTTGTATTCATCCAATGGGAAATAGAACAAAGGTACAAGCTTACAATTGAGAAGCATACCTCAAAAGAGATCGAAGGGGCATAGTTTTGTTAGTTCTCCTTCTATATTGTAATACATTTAATAATTCCTTTAGGAGTTCCCATTGTGGCTCAGCGGGTTAAGAACCTTACATAGCATCCATGAGGACTGGGTTTGATCCCTGGCCTTGCTCAGTGTGTTAAGAGATCCAGTGTTGCCACAAGCTGCAGCATAGGCTGCAGGTGCAGCTGAGATCTGGTGTTGCTGTGGCTGTCGCATAGGCTCAAGGTGCAGCTTGGATTAGACCCCTGGCCCAGGATCTTCCACATGTCATAGGTATAGCCATAAAACAACAACAACAACAACAACAAAAAACCAAAAAAAAAAAAAAAACTCCTTAAACATCTAAGTGAATTGCATATAGTGTGGATGATAAAACCTAACCTTGCCTATTTTGACAAAGGTTCAAGAAACTTTACAAAGATTTCAGATTCAGCAAAACACAAAATACATTTCATTAAGCATTTTTCTCTTAATTGTTAGGCACATGTATCCACAGAATTTTATTTAATTTTTCAACATTTAGGCTAATTTATGAGAACCTGGATAGCTCATCAGGCAGAGCATCGTTTAGGCTACTTTATTACAAGCCACTTAGCAGGACCGCTTTACAAGCTAAGAAGCCTGGTGAGTTCATTTTCCCAATACAAATAAAATATTTTCATTTTGAAACTGAAACACAGCATTTTTTCCCAAGAAAATAATTCTACATTTAGAAGGTTCTGCTGAAAACGAACTATGGTTTTAATAAGGGTCCTGAAATTCAAGGGTATGTGAATGTTCCCATATTAGAGTACAGCTTACATTCATTAGGTGTGTGACTGAATTTCCTGTTTAATTTTAGGTTAATGAAATAAATACTTTAATATAGCTCTCGCTCTCTTTTTTAAAAAATCCTGATATTTTATGAATGAACAGTGCTGCAATCCAAGTTCTGGGCCTCTCACACAGGGTCAGAAGGCTGGAATTACTTAGCAGACTAGTCATTCCACTTTGAGGACAAAGGAGGTTGCATGAAATCTTTTGGTAATAACAGAAATGCGATGAAGAACTCATAAGATGAAAGCAGTGTTTTCTCTGGGGAAGGGACGTTTTACCCCCAAACCTGAGGGGAGGCCACGAAATGAATGCAGAGATCGCTTTGGGGGACGTGAGTATTAGTGGTTTCACGAAGCTACACGGACAAAGTGAAACGACACCTTTGCAGTTTCCAGCGGCTCCGAAAACTCCATTCTGACATTTCATTTTTACCTTGGCCAACAATGGCAATGAAAAATAGCCCAGACACATTATAGGATATGCCCTTATGCATGATATTTTGTATCAGATATATCAGTCACATTGCAAAGGACTTAGATCAACTTAAAAAAATAAAACCCAATAGAATGATTACAGCCGCTGCCTAGAATGACAAGTATTATCAACAAAAATTAATCAGGCGCATCTTTTAGTGAACTCAATTAATAATGTGCAACAACAGGGTCTCTTTTCTTAAGATGAAAATTAATTAGTGGAGGGAAGGTCACTTGGAGATGCTGACATCACTCATCAGAATGCTCTGGCAGCTCTAATTATTTGTCTTCCAGGCTTGGGTGATCAGAAATTATTGCAATACCTGAGCAACATTTTGAAAAAGCTTTGTGCATGGCTCTTTTAATTAGACCTGGTATTTGATTAATGCAGTGGAAACGTTTAGATCAGCCTCTTATCATTGAGTGACTTAGAAGTTTTAGGGAATTATACTGTGTGAGACAGGGTCACTGAAGAGGTTTGGAATCTATATATTTTTATTATTAAAAGAGTTATAATGTTAAATTAGATTTATCTTTCCCTTATAAGCACTCCATTCATCGCCAAGCCAGATAATGTATGGGATAGAATTTTATTAATTCATATTTCAAGCATTTTTTTTTGGTCTTTCAACTAAAATAACCATGCTTGGAGTTTTAGAATTGAACAATTTAATTTGAAAATCTTTAAGGACTTAATGTAGGACAACATCTCAAAAGATGGATATAATCATTACGTCAAAATGCAACATTAAGAAAATTCAATTAGCTCTTGTTGCAGACTCATGATGTGAATATAGAGACAAACTATCTTGGGAAAATAGACCAGTAAAAATATTGTGACATTGACAAGGTTGATATAAATGTACTTATTTCCGAAGCTGAATAGCTGCATTTCTAAATTTTGAGAGGATTGAAAGAATTAGGTGATAAAACTTGCCTGTATGAAATATATAATAGTTTATGTATTTTTTGGTTCTTAAGGCGATTTACCTGGTATTCAGACCTTTAGGCGGATGTTCACATCATGCATCTTAATGTCAGCTATGGTTTGACTGTTGGTTTTTTTGAAAATCCACAGAATGAAGTGGAATTAGGGAAAATTTTCTAATAACACTTTTATTTGCAGGAGGACATCTTCAAATCTTTAGAGCTATGATCTAGAAAACACATTTAATATTGTACCTAACTTTCTGCAATTAAGGATTCATACCTGAAATGAACAATCTCAAATTTGAAATGAACATCTCAAACTTCCCTTTTATCCCAGGACTGCGGATAAGGCTCAGTTGTATTGATCCCTCTGCAGGGCCATGTAGGGATTCACAGCCTCTGCCTGGAGGTCCCCCCTCAAGACGATTTAAGATGGAGTCACAAAGGATGCCTCTAACCTATGGGACGCAGCCCTGTGTGGGCAACTTTACAAAGGGAGAGACATCCTGAAATGAGATTTCAGAACACTTGTAACAGTTGGAAGGTGATATTTCAACCTTGACAGGAAACATCTCCAACACCATGTCTTATATTTGTCCCCTCTGTGTTTGTTGGTCCTAGTTCTTTCCCTTCCTCCCTTGGGAGCATGCAAATCTCTAAATGGGTGTGATCCCCCCTTTTTTTTTTTTTTTGTCTGATTGCAAAAGAAGATCTAAGGCAGAGAAAAGAGTATCAAGCAAAGAAATCTCCCACTCCACCAACCATCTTATGGACCTTCAAGTGCCCAAAGCCCTTCTTGCTGGAAGAAAGAACTACAAAGCAGTGTATGTTCACGGGGGGGCTGGCAGGGCTCTACTTGTTGAGCAAAGGAGGAGTAAGTGGATAATAGACCCCTAATTTGGACATTTCAGTTTTGCTGCCCAGTTATTCACTGACTTAATAGGATGGATAATATACACTTCAAATGCATAGCTTATTTTAGATACTACTGTTGGTCCCATTAGAGAAGTAGCATGGGGGTAATAAAAGGAACTTGACTTTAGAGCAAAGAAACCTGGGGTGAAATCTTGACTCTGCTGTC
Source organism: Sus scrofa (assembly GCF_054392235.1). Lineage (NCBI taxonomy): Eukaryota > Metazoa > Chordata > Mammalia > Artiodactyla > Suidae > Sus > Sus scrofa. Next base: position 51,789,253 of record NC_139393.1, on the reverse strand, counting down.
CCATATCTGTGTGATCACACGTGAGTTCCTTGATCTCTCTGGACCTGAGTGCCTTCACCTGTAAACAGAGAAAATAGCCCTGATCTCATAGGCGGTTAGAAAGATTAAAAGAGATAATGGGAATTCCTGTTGTAGTGCAGTGGAAATGAATCCAACTAGCATCCACGAGGATGTGGGTTCATTCCCTGGCCTTGCCCAGTGGGTTAAAGATCTGGCATTGCTTTTAGCCATAGCATAGGTAGCAGACACTGCTCAGATCCCACGTTGTTGTGGCTGTGGCTGTGGCTGGCAGCTGCAGTTCTTATTTGACCCCTAGCCTGGTTAAGAAGAGAGAGAGAGAGAGTTAATAGATTTACTATAGAGATCAAAGTACTGTAGGAGTTCAGTATATGTTGATGCATTCATAATCTTGGGATATTTTGATGATCTTTCCATTATGTGTAAAATGATCTAACTGGTTTGATGACTTTCAGTTTTATAGATCACCCTTAAAACTGGAGGGGCTCTATTTTAAAACAATAAATATACCCTAACATCAACAATTCGAGGATCTTCATCTGCCTTAGATATACAGCGGGCATAGCTCAAATGATCTATATTGGAATTGTCTGGGATGTAGGTACGATTCAGATATTAATGAAAAATAAAGTAACTTGTCCTATACTCACTGGTAAAACATTTTGGATACTTATTTCGACTGATGAATTATGCATGCACAGGCCGAATGAGGCACACTGATTTATTTTCCCTCTTTTATGCCTTGATTTTCAGGCTGTGTGCAAAGCAGTGTATATTTTTTTCTGTCCTGCACTCCCACTGACTATATTATGCTCCTGGGGCTCTTCAAGTGGAGGAGACACGCAGCTATGCTCACGGATGGCAGGTTGGCCTATAAAGCCAAGGTAGTGAGCGGGCATTTGGGAGAAAAGGTTTTAAAATTAGTGTCAGATGTGGAATTGTTACGCTAAAGTACAGCATCTCCACTCAGATGTCAGTTCCGTTCACATTTCTATTACACCTCTCAAAACCCCACCCTTTAAAAAATCTATGAACAAACATCTTAAAAACTTAAAATTACGACCACAGGGAAGACATGTAAAATATTGAACCTGGATAGTTTTAAAAATCTGGGAGTTCCCAACGTGGTGCAGTGGTTAACGAATCCGACTAGGAACCATGAGGCTGCCGGTTCGGTCCCTGCCCTTGCTCGGTGGGTTAAGGATCCGGCGTGGCCATGAGCTGTGGTGTAGTTTGCAGCCGCAGCCGCAGCTCGGATCCGCGTTGCTGTGGCTCTGGCGTAGGCTGGTGGCTACGGCTCCGATTCGACCCCTAGCCTGGGAATCTCCATATGCCCCAGAAGCAGCCCAAGAAATACAAAAAAAGACAAAAAAAAAAAAAACCAAAAACTGACAAATATTTATCTAGCACTTACTATAGGCCAGGCATTATTCTAGGTCATTCATGAGAAGGAAAACCCCCTACTAGGAACAGCGTGCTATTTCTAGATGGCAGCAGAGAACAAGAAGTAAGAAAAAAAAAAAATGCCTTAAAACATGTATTTGACTGTCTTACATATCAGTTGGTAACATATGCCACCTGCCCCTCAATGACGAGAAACCCTAAGTCAATAGTTGCCATTGAGAGGGAGGTTTTCCATTGCCAATCCTGTTCAGATTATCTGGTTAGGGGACCCCTTACGTTGTGAAAGGGTGGTGTGTTATTGGCTGACTCCAGCCAGTGCTGATGCTCTTGTGTAAGTTGCGAGAGTCCCCAGGTATAGGAGCATGGTCTCTTGACAGCTTTCTTCTCCTGTGCCCACCCACTTCCAGGGCTATGGGATAGGGGATGGAGCCTACAGAGCAAGATGGGGAAGCCGAAGCACAGGACTAGAAGTGTGGAGAAATGGCTTCAGGTCCTGCTCTGGTCATTAATCCACATCTTTAAGCTCTTCAAGGTCACATCTAGCTCTGTAATACTAGGGATATGTGTCTATGAGATTGGTAAGTTTATCCATATCAGCAACTCTATCTAATTCATGTTTGTATCTCTAGTGATCAAGAAGAAAGGGCAGGAGAGAAAATTTCCTACACCAGGCAAAGCTTCCTCCTATCTTTCCTCACCCTGCTTACTTGATGTAGCACCAGCTTCCTCTTTAAAGGGCAGGTAATTCCCGGCATGATGACCACTAATTCATTTTATGGTTAGAGAAATTCAGGCAGAGATCATCAGCCTATGGTGCCATGAGCAACACCCCATTTCAATGTGAATTGCGACTTCTTTTCACCATGATTTTAAGCGATTTTCTTAAAATGGGACCTCTGCTTCTTAAAAGTGGTGAACATATTTTGTTAGCCAGCCTTTTAGTTATTTCTTTGTGATAGAACTCACTTTGGATATCCTTGCTAATTGTTTGAAACTTGATTAACTTCTACGAGTATGTACTGAAAGTTCTCAATAATATTGTCAAAGGTAGAAAACTGAAAAAGTATTGCATGTAAAAGAAGCAAAACATCATGGAAAAGATAATAAACTTGTCTTATAAGAATCTAAAGTGAAAATTTTCAGTGCATTGTTTGGAGATGTCCCTGCTGACTGATTATTAAATGCAGCTAACCCTGACTGGCCATGGGAACTTAGATAAGAAGCTTCACCCCCATCCTCAGGTACTTTATTTTTTTTTTTCATTTTTTTGTCTTTTTGCCATTTCTTGGGCTGCTCCCATGGCATATGGGGATTCCCAGGCTAGGGGTCGAATCGGAGCCGTAGCCACCAGTCTACGCCAGAGCCACAGCAACGCAGGATCCGAGCCGCGTCTGCGACCTACACCACAGCTCACGGCAATGCCGGATCCTTAACCCACTGAGCAAGGGCAGGGATCAAACCCACGACTTCATAGTTCCTAGTTGGATTCGTTAACCACTGCGCCACGACAGGAACTCCGGTGCTTTATTTTTAAACTGAGTTTGTGCAGAGAAGAGGTACCTGGGCTTTGCAACTTGTCAGTTTATCAAAATCCTGAAAATGGTGTTCCAGTAACCTGAAGGGTTGCAAAAATCACAAGTCTTTTCCTAAGAGAAAAACCCTAACATATCCAAACTACAAAGTGAGCTCAGATTTTCTACAACATCTATTTTTCTGTTTTTGGTAAACTGTAATATCATTCAAAATTCAATGATAGCTTTAAAATATTCTACTTTATTTACCCTTTCCTCTCTTCCAATTGTGAGAAAGAAAATTAGAAAAAAATTTTCCCTAGGGTTATTTATCAAACAGACTTCCATTTATCCACCCAACTTGCCTGAAAATTTTAAATACATTATTTAAATTGAAAGAACATTGTATGGCGTTCCCGTCGTGGCTCAGTGGTTAATGTGTCTGACTAGGAACAATGAGGTTGTGGGTTCGATCCCTGGCCTTGCTCAGTAGGTCAAGGATCTGGCGTTGCTGTGAATTGTGGTGTAGATCGCAGACACGGCTCGGATCTGGCGTTGCTGTGGCTCTGGCATAGGCCAGTGGCTACAGCTCTGATTAGACCCCTAGCCTGGGAACCTCCATAAGCCGCAGGTGCGGCCCCAGGACAAAAAAAAAAAAAAAAAAAAACAAAAAAAAACAAACCGAAAAAGAAGAAAGAACACTGTAAATCAACCATACTAAAAAAAATTTAAAAAATACATTATTTAAAGCTGGGTAGACTTAAGGTGTTTTCAGATTTGAAACAAAATATGGTACTTTGAAAAGACTCTATTATCAATTGCCTGCAGGAATTTGTATTAATTTATAGCATTTGAAGCAAATTATAATAAACAAGCCCTTTACTTCTCAGCGTCATACATCTTATTGTCTCCATGATCTGATGAGTATCTGATTAAATTAGCACAACCTTTCTCTGCATTGAGACACGGGGAGTTATCGGCAATAGTGTATATCATTTCTTAACAAATTCCTCTGTGATTTTTCTTAAGCCTGTTTGCCTGATTCTATTCAATCAATAGAATATGTTCCAAAGAAAAATATTGCTAGTAAATTCTTATTCTTTCTCAGGACACATCATAGTTTAACTTGTCAGAACTATTTCTGTGTAGATACAAGAAGACCTTTCTGTTTGACAAATAGAAGGATGCCCACATTGTTTTGTCAAATGCGTCACCTCAAGCGATATAGCTAACGATACCCATTTGATCACCCTGCCAACTGTTTTATATCTGAGAAACAAAGGCAACTACACATGTATATTAAAACTGATTAGCGTTGTACCCTAAAGCAATTAAATAAATATTAGAAGAAACTCCCACAGCCCTTTGTTTTGCTATAAGGGGCTCAGCTGTGCTCCTTCTAACCCTAACTACATCACTTCAAATTACCAGTAAATTAACAGAGGAACACTTTCAACCTCAGAGCAGATTTGATCCAAATAGTCTTTAAATGCCATTTCTGTTCCTATTAACCTAAAGATCGGCATAGCAGATATTTTCTCGAGGCTGCCCAGCAGTCTAGGGCATTAACGGCGAAGTTGTGACAGCACTTTTCATGATGATTTATGATTCCGTGTTTAACTTGATTACGCCAATGCTGACTCTGAATACTATTTCAATTAGTGCACAGAAGGTCACATCACAAATATTCCTCTATAATCTATTCCTATTAACACTAATACACAGAGTAACCAAATCTTTTCACCCTTGTTGATTCACATCATCCATAGCCCTAACTGCAGGCTTGTTTACCAGTTTAGTGCTTTGGACACTTCCGAAATGGTAATTTTCACTCCTTTGAGTATCATTAATAGCTGTACTATGACATGGGGATAAAGCATCTCTCGGCTGGCATTTGTGCATTAATAATTATCAAAGTCTCAGATTTATTAAACAGGAGGTATGCTTTCTAAAATGCCTGTCTAAAGCATTATTTCATGATCAATTACTAAATAAATATACAAAAGATTTTTTTAGGGAAATGAACCTGGCTTCCGCCTAAAATCAATTTTAGCAACAACTTTCTCTCATTATTGCCCCCTTAACGACTTCAGGGAATTGCTCCTGGATATATGTAACCAATCATAACGCAGTTTTCTTTTTTGGACTAATTTCTACGTCTAATCATTGGGGAAAACAGAGAATATTGGGTCATCAGGTCTTTCTTTTCTACCTGCAAACTGCTTATTAAACAGTCCCTGTGGTACAAAATTAAGACTACAAAGAGGAATGGAGTTTTCCGGAAAAAAAAAAAAAAAGTTTTTTCGGTTTGTCCAAAGGTTAAAATGAAACCAACTGCCAGAGACAAAATCCACACATCATTTAAACAATTAGTGGGGAATGTTCAAAGTCTGTACGTTCAAAGTGCACACAATCTGTATTTTAAGTTGTATGTGGAGGGAATCTAGACTTAAAGTTAATGAACAATAAACCAAGAGGGCTTCAGCACAGACGTTTAACTGTGCGGAGAGGCTGGCGTCCAGCGGAGAGCGTGGCGGGAAGTGGGGGAGGGGGCTGGAATGTCGCAGTGCTCAGTGGGTCCCCAATAAATGCCTTATTAACAACGATGATGTCAGCCTTGCCAAATATTAAAGGGGGCTTGTCCCTGTGGCTTGCTTTTTTTTCTTATTTTTAGTGACCTGAAACGCATTTTTTTTATAGCAAGTTATTTACACAAGGAACAAAAAAAGCAAGAGTATTGTTTCACAACCCAGTTTTGCCAGTTCATTGGCGACTTGCTCTCAGAGCTTCTCTAGCCATCAAAAATCATATGCACAGTCTTCTTACAGTCGATTTCCGTGTTTTTTCATGGGATAGTTGATAGACGCTTAATGAGTATTGGAGCAAAAGAACAGCTTTCCTTTTTTGGTGAGAGAGGCTGAATTCGCATGATTGTGGCATTCACTTATTTCTTCCCTAACACGTTTTCTGATTTATTTAGTTTTCGTTTAAAAAAATTTTTTTGGAATATAGTTGATGTACAATGGTTGTGGTAATTTTTGCTGTGCAACCAAGTGATTCAGCTATACACGCACACACATTTTTGATTCTTTTCCCATGTAGAATACTGGGTAGAGTTCTCTGCGCTACATAGCAGGTCCCCGTTGGCCAATCGTACCATATACCTCAGTGTGCATATGCCAATCCCAAATCCCCAGCCCATCCGGCACTCACTTTTTAAAAGTCAAAACAGCTGGTAGAATTTATGAAAATGTCAATCGACATGGCCTTATTTCTTTTCAGGGTTCTTATACAATTGTTCCACACACTGCTTCAGTAAAGTGTAGACAGCTAGCCAATACTGATTATGTATCAATCTATTCCGTTCTCCCCATGCACCCACACAATTCTCTTCGCAATGGCTTTCTACCCATCCACCCTTTCCCTAGACTGGATTCCCAGGTTGTCCTTTAGGCCCATGTCCCATATTCCAAAGGAATTCATCATCTCCCATCGTCTTATCTCTGACAAGATAAGATGGTACTTTAAACTGAAATAATACGTGACTCCCCCCATTGATAGATTTAAAAAGGAAATCTTGGATAAATATTTTTTTTAAATGACATGGGTTAAGGTAACAACTTATGGATGCAGGTGCTGCTAAATAATTCCTCTAACCCGCTAGAGAATTATCTATTTCATCTGGAAAGCTTTCCCTGCTCATTGGGATGCTAGAGACCCAGGGGCTACAGGTCTAGGGAGGATGCAGTCTTGTTTCTAAGCTGTGTGTATCCAGTTTTACATACCCAGGATCCCCACAGTCAAAGAAAAAACACCCAAGCTCATAAATTTCCAACTATCTATGACTTTCATGTTACAAAATTAATTCCAAAAACCTGAAAAATTGGGAAGAAATCATCCGTTATGATCGTATACATACTATGGACAGTGCCTGGCACATAATCGCTGCCCAAGGAAAATGAGTTTTCTCCTTCCCATCCTCTCTATTGCTTCGTTCTCTCCCTCTCTCATTTCTCTTACCTGGGACTCAACTTTCAAAGGTGAATTGACTGGAAGACGAAAGTTGGTTATCCTGGAGGTAAGCATCCTATAATCCCCCTCCCCCATATCCTTCACCATGGTCGATGCCAAAACAGTTGGAACAAAGAGTTAGTTGCAAAGATTTTTTTTTTTTTTAAATAAAGGATTAACTTCAGTTTCCAGCACTGGAATGCTGATTGAAAACTTATTTAGGAGTAGAGGGGCAATCCAGAAGGGGGAGGGGAGAAGAATTTCATGGCAGGGTAGCAAAGAGGGAGAGAAAAACCATCTAATTTCTCTTGGTTGCCTGAAGATACACTTAAGGGGGCTTAAGTATGGACTGACAAAGATGAATGAACCTCCTTATTGTTGCATTAATAGGATAGTTAGAGTTAAGGATCAGTGAACATTTATTCTCATAATAAAAGCTTTCTTTAGTTTTCCATATAAATGCACTTCTTTGTATAATAGTATCTGTGTAGTAATCATAAGTGATGCTTAGCCTACACGTCTGAGTGATTAGGGAATAGTTATAAATTTTTATATGCATATATCTATATTTCCACGTGAATATAGCCTTCCTTCCTTTTACAGGTGGTTCATAAAAGGGTTGTAATAGAAAAGATCCACTTCAAATGAAAGGTTGAGCTGTTACGTCTAGATTGAGAGCGATCACAGAGATTAGCCCCTTGCCCTGAGTAATTTATAAAAAGCAAATGAGGGACTGGTGGCCATGAAAATAAATATAATTAACCCACTTAGAAAAACCTTCACCCTTGTTACAGAAGGTTTCTGCTTGATCAGACCGGCTAGAGTGACACGCAAATAAATTAAGAGAAAGATTCCAAGATTTTAAAGTTTCTTTCTAATTTCTTCATAAATAATTGGACTGGAGAAGAATAGGCCCATTTTTCAAACTCTGAATAAGCACCTCATGTAGATGAGCCAGTTCATAATTTTTGCACAGATGTCACACTCCACAGGATATAAAAACAAACTAAAGATAGCCAGCCATATAATGTGTAGATATATCATCGTTACAGATGCTCGGTAGAGCTTGTGCATTTTTTTCCCCCAAACAAATCTCAAATCTACATATTTTGAAGATATAAATTTTGCATTTGTTATTCTTGGACATGTTCTCTCTTTTTTTTTTTTAAAGTGAATTTTTAAAAAGTTCCAGGCACACAAAGCTGGCATGAAGCTGACACGGCTGGAGAAGCCTCCCCTCTCCACACAAAGAAGAGGCAACAAAGACAGTGTGTTTTCCTGACACTGCCTACGAGAGAGCCTGCTTATTGAGAATGAACTGCGTCCTCCCCCAATTAATTCAGGCTTTTGGCTCAGCCATTTGGAGTCCTGTCCACTGACAAAGAGCCCACAAATGGCACTGGCACGTGTGATTTACTGCAACTCTTCCTTTCAGGCCTGGCACAAGGCACGACTTAGAACTGAGTGGAAGGGGAAAATAATCTTGCCTAGATGGGTCTTCTGGTTTGTGTGCACAAGTGATTCATGTGAGCAAAGCCATTCTCTTGATGGGCTGATGAAATTATGTGATGGCCATTCTGCTCTAGTTCTACAATCCCCTAAATGGAGGGCTGAGTGGGATTAGAGTGCTTGTCTGGGGATTCTGGGACAGCTGCTTTGTCAAATGGAGACTGTCAAATACTGATCATAATCCTTTCTTCAGGAAACACCGGAGGCGGAAGTGCCCAGGTGGCATTTGGGTGGCAGAATATTGCTCTATTGGGAGGTGTGTGGGGGGGGGAAGGGGCAGTGACTGATAGCTTGGGTTTGAATCCTGACTCGATCTCAGTGTGAAATTTATTGAATTATTTAACTTGAAATGCCTCAGTTTTCCCATCCGTAAAATTGGAACCATAATAGTACTAAGCTTGAATTTACTGTGAGAATTAACTAAAACAGTGCATGTAAAGTGCCTGGCCCTTATATCTTAATCTTTGTTTCTGTTGTTGTCATTCTCCATGTTACCTGGAAGGAATTCCTGTGGAGGATTCTGCCATATTCCTCTGTAGATGGATGGCTGAAATGTTCGCAGTAAGTGTGATGTTTGAGGGAGTTTTCTATGGTCTCTGAGTATCTGCTCTCAGTTTGCTCTGGTCTCTGAGTATGCTACTCTTTTGTGCAAAGGTAGCATAAGGAACAAGAATAAGGCACATCTTTGCAGTCACAGTTTGTTGTAAGCATTTTTCCCCCATCTATTGCCATCCTAAATTTTTCTTTCTTTTTTTTTTGTCTTTTTTTTTTTTTTTTGCCATTTCTTGGGCTGCTCCAGGGGCATATGGAAGTTCCCAGGCTAGGGGTCTAATGGGAGCTGTAGCCTACACCAGAGCCACAGCAACACGGGATCCGAGCCGTGTCTGCAACCTACACCACAGCTCATGGCAATGCCGGATCCTTAACCCACTGAGCAAGGCCAGGGATCGAACCTGCAATCTTATGGTTCCTAGTCAGATTCGTTAACCACTGAGCCACAACGGGCACGCCTAAATTTTGCGTTCTACTTCCCTCTTTCTTTGGGTAAGACCATCAAATGTCCACACCTGCAATATAAATATACCTCAAAAACTACATTATGGAGAAACTCTGCTATGATAGTGAAAATGATCAAGGCTGCATGTGGATGGGGCCACAGGAGTGCCATCTGAGGCAGATCAGGAAGACTGAAATTCTGCTGGAGGTTGATAAAGGTAGGAGTTCCCGTCGTGGCTCAGTGGAAATGAATCTGACTAGCTTCCATGAGGACGCAGGTTCAATCCCTGGCCTCACTCCGTGGGCTAAGGATCTGGCATTGTTGTGAGCTGTGGTGTAGTTTGCAGATGCAGCTCGGATCTGGCATTCCTGTGGCCTAGGCCAGCAGCTACAGCTCTGATTCAACCGCTAGCCTGGGAATTTCCGTATGCCACAGGTGCGGCCCTAAAAAAAAGACAAAAAAACAAAACAAAACAACCTCTTTCCTCTAAACATAGAATGGACAGAGATATGGATTCAAGCACCACCTGAGCTAGAAGGGGTGTGGCATGAAGGTCAGAAGACCTGCATTTCATTAACCCTCTACCTTCTGGTAGTGTGACTTTACACAGGTCACTTATCCCTTGCAAAATTTAATCTTCTTATGCTTATCACCATCTTACCTGCCTCATAAGTGTGTAGTAAGAATCCAGAAAGTTATTAGATTACACATGAAAATCTTTGGAGATTATGAGTACCACCTGCATGATGGTTATTAATAATGACAATTTATTTAACGACTAAATAACAATGTTCTTTCTTTCTTTTTATAGCTGCACCTGCTGCATATGGAAGTTCCCAGGCTAAGGGTTGAGTTGGAGTTGCAGGTGTTGGCCCATGCCACAGCCACAGCAATGCAGGATCCGAGTCTGATCTGGACCTATGCCAAAGCTTGTGGCAACACCAGACCTTTACCCCACTGAGTGAGGCCAGGGATCAAACCTGAATCCTCATGGATACTGGTTGGGCTCTTAACCCACTGAGTCACAAAGGGAACTGCCCTAAATAGTAACTTAATAATGTCTATTCAAGTTCTCCAAAACTGTGGAAGAATGATAATGTGGCAATGAATGAGACTGAAAAAGCAGGCTTTAAAACTTGAAAAAATATCACTTGAGAAGCAACCATCTAACCTAATAGTCTGGGTTTAGAACTTTTTTTTTTCTGCAAAGTTTGTAGGAAATACAAGGAGCAAATAAAGGGAAGGACTATTTCAAATGGAAGGAAGAAAATCCAGGAAGCTCACTCTTTCAGGGGTGACATAGATTGAGGACAATACTGTGGAGATTTTTTTTTTTTTTTGGCGATAATAATAACAATAGCAATAGCAATAACAATAACAACAATATAGTAATGACTGTAATAGTAGCTAACATTTTCACTATCTCATTAAACCAAACCAGAATATTGTGGAATGATTCCAGTACTACAATGAAAAATTAATCCTTTAATTACGAAAAATCTTTGCGTCTTGTTTGATATTGACCTTGATGGAGAGGAGAGCTATAGTATGAACAATTAATGCTTGAAAGCTGAGCCCAGAGAAAGAGGAGGAGGGGAGAAAGAGCTAGAATGGAAGGAAGGGGGAGACGGATAGTCCTTAGGTACCTACTATGCGCCAGAACCGTGTGCAGGGGCAGAGCACGTTATGTATGTATGTACCATGTAAGGGATAAAGAGAGCCCTCCTAGGTCTTCAGAGTCACGATGGCAATGTGAAAGGAATGGAAATTGAAGACAACGAGAACAAGCATCTCCTAGTTCGAGTCCTCAGCTACTTGAATAATTTAGATTATTGGGCTGGATAGACTACGAATCCAATCATTGTGGTCATTCTTTTGTCCTTATGTTCCCTATTCTAAAATTCTCGCAGAAGTCAGTGTGTAAATGAACTTCTTTACCATGGCTGCTTGGGAAGATACTTTCCCTGATATGAAGAGGCGAATTCAGGTGTATTGTTATGGTTGTTACAACTGATCGAGGGTAATGTGATGAAGCAAAAATATGGTAAAACAAATAACAATATATTTGCGGTCCCAAAAGCTCGGCACGAATCCCATATTTTCCTTCTCTTCCTCCCTCCCTCCCTTTCTTTCTTTCTCTGTTCCTCATTCATCCCTTCCTCCCTCCTTCCCTTTTCCTTCTCTCCTGCTTTCCCTTGCTCCCTTCTAGTTCGTCCTCTTCTCATTAATTTAAAACTGAGATAAAATGCTTTCCACCTCACATCCTTTACTATGTTCCTGACACTTCTTGATCTTTTATAAGTGTTCAGTAATTATTTATTTATTTTTTTGGCCGCACCCACAGCATGCGGAAGTTCCCAGACCAGGGATCGAACCTGTGCCATGGCAGCAACCTGGGCTGCTGCAGTGACAACACCGGATCCTTTTAACTTGCTGCACCACAAGAGAATGCCAGTTATTTCTTATTACTATACTCTAAATATCCTTTCCTAATCAGAGTGAATGCAAGGATACCCACACTGCAATGGACAGACATAGAATTAAAAATGTGCTGTGAAAAGAAACTTCTGTTAAAATATAGAATTAAAAATGTGATAGCAGCCTGCACAGCCTCTGCCCTCTGTTATAGATTCTGGAAAGACACATATACACACACAGACAGTAGTAGGATCTCACTTCTGAGGTAAAGCTAATTTTTAATAAACTTATGTGCTAGAAATTCTTCTTTAAATGAAAAAGTCCCCAAATGTTCACATTTAACATGAACCATTTAACAAAAACAAGCTTTGTCCACTATATTTGTAGACTCAGGGTAGATATGCTTGGAGATATATATATATAAGTGAAAGTTAATAATTGCTTGCTGTGAATTTTAAACCTTGGATTTGGGAAAACAAGTCAAGATTTCTTTTGCCCAAACTGACTTTGTCCATATTGAATGCCTTCTATAAAAAGTGACAACGCTTATGGTTATGGCAGCTAAAGAGCCTCTTGGGGCTGCACCAGCCTGCAATAAATGAAAAACTCTTTTCAGACTGAATTTTAGTTGTGTATTGTTATTTGTCTTAGAGTCCATTTATTAGTCCAGAGATAATGTGACAGTTGACTCTTACAGTAACACAGTACTCATTAGCTCGCTTGACAGGGAGGTGCCAACATCCGCTGGAGATTGTATTTTATTAATCTTCATGGCTCATTTGGAAGCCTGGCTGGCTATCTTGTAATGTGCCCTCGTGCTGACTGGGACAGGGATGTGTAGCCATGCTTACGACTGAAGAATATAAACTTGCGTGATAGCATCTTTCCCTTTCTTTGACCTGAAACGCAGACGCGTAAAGCTCAAGTTAAAAGCTATGGTATCTAGTGAAAATTTCCTTCCTAAGAATCTGTAATACGCCTTTTACCTGCTAAGTACCATTTGATTTTAAAACTGCCCAGTCCCTGGTTGATACCTATGCAAAAATCATAAGATTGAGATTGAATTAAGTTTAAGGTGAGGTGAAATGCCTTGAAAGAGTAATATTTGTTATCATATCTTTGTTGCCTCCATTTGTGTGTAGGCGTGGTGATAAAAATAGCCTTCTGAGTTGATCTAGATTTTTTTCAAACTTACTGCATTTGCGTAAATCACGCTCTTTGGGTGTGGGAAAAACTTAGCTTGTGTTTGAACAAGTTAAATATGATTCATAGCTTCCGAGGGTCTTATTCCATTGACTTTCTGTTTTCCGTTGGATTTTTGTTGAATATTTGCTTGGGATTTTATCATACCGAAATCTCTTATAAGGTAGTTGCTTATTTAAAAAAATGATCTTCATAAGAAATATCTTGCAAGAAAGTTGAAAACTTTCCAAACCATCACACCGGGATGACTTTTCTGGCCAAATAAGCTATTATTCGTTTTCTAAACTCTGTATGGAATATCCTCAGTCTCTATTTCTCAAAGAGTTTTCCCTTGTTTCTTATCAATTCCAATGTGTTTTAGTCCATATTAACTGAAAATAGATTCGATTTGGATGTTTTCTTTGGCACTAGTGCTAATAAGGCCAATCAAGATGAGATTCCAAGCCTTAAAAAAATGAAATCAACATGTGGTTTAATTCTCACTACTAATACTACCCTGAAAGACTGTTAAGCTTCTGATAGAAAACAATAAAAAACAAGGAAATTCACTGTTAAAACGGCAACATACCATATGTCCTTTAATACCTAATTACAACAGGGGCACAATGAGAGAGTCATTAAACCTGCACCCTATTGTGCATAGGTATCAGAGGACATATGGTGTATTTCAACCATTAGTATGAATTTGATTGCATCTGTGATTTTGTGTTACAACTTTGACTGTATTTTCCAGAAGAAAATGTTGGTAGACATATTGGTCATTGAGAAGAATTGCCAACAATGAGAAAAGGGACCATTTTTACCCCTCCAGAGATAGGTGATTATAAATTGCATAAAGGCCTGCTAATAACCTTGTTTTCTCTTCTGACTTTCAATGTCTTTTGGTGCATTTCTCATTCAAACAAATTATTTTTGCTTGCCAGATAAGGGAATTTGATGTGAGTCCTTGCAAAATATGCATTTCTCACTAAAGAGTCCTTGTAGTATTGGAAATTTACATGCCTATGTGTCAGCCGTTATAGACAATGAGAGCGAATACCATGTCTTTACTTCTTCTTTCTCTTATGGAGGTGGAATTAATAGTCAAAGTTAGTAATATTTTCTCTGAGGCTTGGCTTCAAAGTCATGTATGTGTAAGTATATATGTACGTATAGATATGTATGTGTTTCTATTTCTATACATGCATAAATGTTGTCTGCATATTTCTATTTATATATATGAAATGCATATCTCTATATATACATATACATATATAAATATATATCCTTTTTTTTTTTTTAGGGCCACACCTGTGGCATATGGAAGTTCCCAGGCTGGGGGCTGAATCGGAGCTAGAGCTGCTGGTTTACACCACTGCCACAGCAATGCCAGGTCTGAGCTGTGTTTGCAACCTACGCCACAGCTCAAGGCAATGCCAACCCACTGAGTGAGGCCAGGGATTGAACCTGCATCCTCACGGATACTAATCAGATTCATTTCTGTTGCGCCACAATGAGAACTCTCCACACATTTTTAAAGCAAATATCAGATTCCAAGGATCAAGGATTAGTAGAACAAGGCAGAAAGTCTCACCCTTCATCTCCGTATCATGTCTCTGACACCTAGGTGTAGTAGTACCTAGTTGTCATACTGTAGTGACTTATCAGTGCCTGACACATTTAAATGCATGATAAATATAATTTTATTTAAATCTGATTCATATGATTTCTCTGTATTTCATTCATTCATTCATTCATTCTTCCTATGACAATATTTATCCAGCCCCAGATGCTTAACATAGTAGCCTAATTAGCGATTTGCTGGGAGCTGTTCTAGTGTTTCGTCTACAACAGTATGAAAATCAGACAAGCTTTCACCAACTTTACTATGTCCTCATGAAGAGAAACAGTGAGACAAATGTAAATGCAGTCTTTCAGATGCTGACAAATGCTATGCCAAGTGTCAAGGCAGTGAGGAGGTTGAGTAGGTAAGGGATTTGTTGCTTCTCAAGTGTCTGGGGTGAAGGACCAGCTTGGGCTCCTGGGCTTCATGTAACCAGTGGAAATGGGGATAAAGGGCTGAGACTCATCAGGAGGCAGATGGTAGGTGGGGAAGGAGTGGGTGTGGAATGACAAAGGGGTAGGATCTTGCCCTAGGCCCTGGCATTCTGGGTCCCTCTCCCCAGGGGGTGGGGGTAACCTTATCTGAAACTCCTGGAGCATTTGGGCTTTATCCTGAGTCCCTTGAATTGAAAGGAGTGGGCCAGACTTGGGGACACTTCTGTCCAGCACATACTGTTTAATGCTGCTCTTGTTCCAGAACCAGGTTACAGATGCCCCAAATCCTGAGGATATTTACTGCTATTCAGGTTTGTGGATAAGTATATTTTTCCTATAGCTGGCAAATCATCATTTATTTAGAAAGCTTGAAAAAATTCTAAAAAGTTAAGTTTCATGTTCCATGAAGTCTCTGTAATTGAGAATGCTGTCATGTGTTGAAAATGTATCCTGGAACAAAGCAATGAATTGTTTAGGCTGTAAATATTACATATTGTCTTTGCTGTAAAAATGCTAGTTTTATCACTATTTACACATGCAGGTCTAATTGAAACACATACCTTTTCCCAAAAGACATCTACCATTTTGGTTTAGGGAACTGTACTCTTTGTTGCATGCTAGGGGCTGAAATCAGAGTAGGACCTTGACCCAAAGCCCAAATTACTGGTCTTTCATTCTTGAGTTTAGGACATTCTTGCACTAAATGCTATACCAAGAAGTGAAATCAAACACAAGACTCTTGAAGATGGTAGATTTAGTATTATGCAATTAATGAGTCCTAGTCAACCTAAGTTTATATACTTTTTATAGAACTTTTGAAGCTTAGAACTTTTAGCAGAGGGCAGAGAGATGGAGGGGAACCCATTTTAAAAGCTGGCTTTGGTGGGTAAAAATGAGGACTGTGCCATGGTGAGGGGTCACTATTCATCCTAATAAATTCTTTTTTTTTTTTTTTTTTTTTTTGTCTTTTTTGTCTTTTTGTTGTTGTTGTTGTTGTTGTTGCTATTTCTTGGGCCGCTCCCGTGGCATATGGAGGTTCCCAGGCTAGGGGCTGAATCGGAGCTGTAGCCACCGGCCTACGCCAGAGCCACAGCAACGTGGGATCCGAGCCGCGTCTGCAACCTACACCACAGCTCACGGCAACGCCAGATCATTAACCCACTGAGCAAGGGCAGGGACCAAACCCGCAACCTCATGGTTCCTAGTCGGATTCGTTAACCACTTCGCCACGACGGGAACTCCTCATCCTAATAAATTCTTAACGTGGTAGCCTAATTAGTGATGTTTAAATATCACTTCATTTCTCTTGATCCTCATCTCACCAAAAGCATTAAAGGCCAACCCATTGGGACATAATTGCAAGTTTATTTATTTATTTAGTATTTGTAGGGCCACACCCACAGCATATGGAGGTTCCCAGCCTTGGGGGCGAATCGGAGCTGTAGCTACAAGCCTACATCACAGCCACACCTATGCGGGGTCTGAGCTGCATCTGTGACCTACACCACAGCTCACAGCAACATCGGGGCCCTTAACCCACTGAGTGAGGCCACAGATCGAACCTGTGTCCTCATGGATGCTAGTCAGATTTGTTTCTGCTGAGCCACAACAGGAACTTCCCATAATTGCAAGTTTAAAATATATGAAGTTGGAGTTCCTGTTGTGGCTCAACGGTAATAAACCTGACTAGTATCTGTGAGGATTCAGGTTCAATCTCTGGCCCTGCTCAGTGGGTTAAGGATCTGGCATTGCTGTGGCTGTGGCATAGGCTGGCAGTTGCAGCTCTGATTCGACCCCTAACCTGGAAACTTTCATATGCTGCAGGTCCAACCCTAAAAATAAAAGTAAAAAATGAAATGTATGAAGTCAAACACTCATTCAATCACTAAAATACAGTTAAATTACTCTTTCAATTTTTTAAAGAGATTCACTTTTGACACGTGTTAAAAGGGGTGCATTTTACTAAACTTTTGGTATGAATATGCATTGAGAAACTTTCTAGCATGCATCCCTGAACATAGATCTTTGTTTCTTACATTTTTTTTTTCTTTTTGCCATTTTCTTGGGCCGCTCACATGGCATACGGGGGTTCCCAGGCTAGGGGTCGAATCGGAGCTGTAGCCGATGGTCTGCTCCAGAGCCACAGCAACGCGGGATCCGAGCCGTGTCTGAAACCTACACCACAGCTCACGGCAACGCTGGAGCCTTAACCCACTGAGCAAAGCCAGGGATCGAACCCGCAACCTCATGGTTCCTAGTCCAATTCGTTAACCACTGAGCCATGACGGGAACTCCTGTTTCTTACATTTTTTTAAACCTTGTGTGAATTTCCAAAACTGCCAAGTGCATCAGAGACCAGTCACACCAAGATATCTCTGAGGCATGTGAAGATGGACTGAAAAATTTTTTTTCAGTTCTATGCATCTTCATGAATGGAGTAGAACTAAAAATCAGGAGTTGAAATTTAACGTTAGAGGACTGAATTTGCAACTGAACGCTTGGAGGGGCCAACCCAGGCACTTTTTCCCTGTCTTTTGGTAGCATTGTGAATGTGACTTTGGCTGCTTGCTTTCCAGGGAAGTAGTCAACTCGTTATAGAAAGCACTTGATGAACTAGGATAAGCATACAAAAAATATTATTAATGTAATTAACATAACTGAGACTTTACATATTATCTACCTTCACTGGTCCCGAAACCACCCACAGTGATTCCTTAGCACTTTTGGACACGCCACTTGGAGTTAAGATAGATAATCCATCTCTCTCTATTTTATTGCCCCCTTTTCATCTCTGCTGTAAATAGACTGAGTGCAGCAGTGACAGGGACTGTTGGAACTGTATCTGGCCCATAGTAAGTGCTCAATAAATGTTCATTATTCATAGGGGTGAGGATAGATCTCTGTACACAGTAGATACACAGCCAGGCTATTATAACTGGTCTGTTTAGCAGGATTATTTATTGAGAATTAAAAATTTAGTATTTTTTTTTCTCTTCTCCTATGCCAAGAAATTAACCAGAACCTTTTGCTCCCTTTCTTCAAGGTCATTGTTTCAAAGAGCAGAAAATAGAAAATAGAAAATCTCTAGTTACACTCTTCCCACATTTGACAATGTCCAAGTTTGTGAATTCTCCAACATCTTCCAATGTAAGTTAGAATCTTTGAATGGCCACATTGGAATCGTAACTTTTTTCGTACCTTGATGTCACTATGATGATAAATCTGAATCAGGCATCTTGGCTGCTTGAATAGTTTGTTTCCGATTAAAAAGGAATTAGTACAAATTAGTACAAAAGAAGAGTAATATTTGCCATGGGTTTTGAGATGATTTGTAATTCAGAAAAGTTTAGGATTAGTCGTGTAAAATATACACATTTAACTGAGTGGTTAGAAATAGGAGGAAATGTTGAGAAGAGCTGGGCTGAACAGAACTTTGGGCTGGTCTGCCATGCACTGCGTAATGGGCCCTTCTTTCTTGCTCTCATCTACATGTGTTCTCATACTCAGGTATGAACCTTTCCAAAGGAGACAGCTGCTAAAGCCCAAATGGGATGAAAAGTGACACCAGAGCTTGGAAAAGGATGATTAAAATCACATAAGCTATTAGAATCTCCAGGGCCTGTGGTGGCCATTGCCCAAACTGGGCACTCTGCACTGGGGACCTCCTAAAAATCAATGTCTCTCATGGCTTTTGTGAACTCACCAACCTGAGAAGAGGAAGTGTTCAAACCTCTTCCGACATTTTAACCCTCTCAGTATAAATAAACTGGGAGTTCCCGTGGTGGTGCAGCAGTAGCGAACCAGACCAGTATCCATGAGAATGTGGGTTTGATCACTGGTCTTGCTCACTGGGTTAAGGATCCGGTGTTGCCGTGAGCTGTGGTATGGGTCACAGACACGTCTCAGATCTGGTGTTGTTATGACTGTATCTTTGATTTGACCCCTAGCCTGGACTTCCACATGCTGTGGGTGTGGCCATAAAAAGACAGTAAACAAATAAAGAAATATAAGTAAATAAATACAGAAACTAGACACTCCTCGATGCACAAAAGGAAGTCTTAAAGTGGCTGTATTTTATTTTTCTATTTCAGGCCTTAGCAGATTGAGGTCTAAGTATAACTTTTAGGGGGGCTGGAACCCATGGTTCTTTGTGACTTTAAAAGACAACATAATATGCAAACTATTACATTTAGAATAGATAGGCAATGAGAGCCTACTGTACAGCACAGGGAGCTATATCCAATCTCTCCAATCTCTTGGGATAGAACATGATGGAAGACAGTATGAGAAAAGAATATATATATGATTCGGTCACTATGCTGTATAGCAGAAATTGTCATTACATTGTAAATCAACTATGCTTTAATACAGAATAAAAATAAAAGACACCATAGCTTATTGTTTCTATTGAAAACTTGGGTCTATTTAAATTAGAACCTTGATTTCTCTTTAATCCTTGCTAAGTTTTTTTAAAATGCATTATTCAGCCGGGGTAAAAAATCATCTAGGGGTGTAGCCCTTTGAATATTTTTGTTAGGTGGAGGAACTGCTTTTAATAATTATTCCTTACTACCCATGCAGACTTTAAAAAATTCAGTTTCAGTGTACCTTGTGAACCTAATATGGTTACTATGTGCATTAGAACTAAGTTTTTAAAACCCATAGTTTAATACAGGGGGAAGCAGGCCACCATGCAGACATGCTTATCAATGATTCAGAGGGAACTGAAGTATAAGAGATAAAATCACACATTTATTCTGCAGACATAATATGATCATATTAAGTTACTCCAATTTTAAAATGAATTTGAGAGAGCGATTGAAGTCAAGGAACATGAGTTTGTTTCTTGACATCACGTAATAGCTACATAACCTCAGTGAAAATGCTTATCTTCCTTAGCCTCAGTATTCTTTTCTGTTAATTAAAAAATTAGCACCAAGCTAATTTCAGTTGTAGGGTTTCTTGCCATCGATATTGATATGTGCTAATCAACACAGTTTTTGAGGACAGAACTTTATTTTAAAGGGAATGTCTATAATGCTTCCAAATGGCTTAGATGAACTGTAGTGGGCATTGTATTTATCTAGAATATTCTATTTTATCTCCTCAGAAGAAAAAGCATAATCGTTGAAGGCCACAGACTTTTATCAAATGGAAGAGATGAGAGAGACATACTGTAACCATTGTTTCTTTTCTGCATTTGTAATTTGTCCTGGTAATGAAAGACAGGCTGTAGAGTAATTTAGTTTGTGAATGGTAAGGAGAATACATATTATCAAAGAGAAGAAAACCATCTAAAAGTTTGCAATTATCTCTGAGATCTTTGAGCAGAACAAACTTGACAATGAAAGAGTTTAAGGTGGTTTCAGGTGTCGCTGGGCACTTTCATTCTTAGGGTCATTTAAATATTATGCTAATGAAAAGAGAATGGAAGAAAGTAGTATTCTGTTAATGAACTTAAAAGTAGACCTTGGTAGGACTATATGATAAATAAATACAGTGTCAAGTTAGAAAAAATGTTGTAGTTTCATGTTGTTGGTTTGCAAATTGAATTTTTACATAAAATTTACACTAAATGGAACCTCATTATATAGTGATGAGGTCCAGTATGATCCAAATCATTAAAATCACTGTACTGCTTAATGATTCACTAAGTGGTACTGCAGTGCCATAAATTTAGCACTAGTTTCATGATTCAAAACACCAGACTGAGACACCAGCAAATCGTATGTGGATCATTAAATTTACAATGAATGTCAGAGATGAAATAAGGGGGAAAAAACACTTTGAGAGATCGGGATAATATGTGCTCTAAGGTGACATACATCAAGATAAATGATCTTATACCACTTGTGCTTGGATAATAATGGGGGGTAGTTTTTTTTGTTATTCCTCATTTCATAATTTCCAGAGGGGCTGGAAGTCTAAACTCCTACGAATTAAAGCAGCTGTCACTTTTTGACTACCCTGTGATCTGTTTCATTTATATTTATAATATATACATTTATATATGCCATTACATTTTAAACTTAGCTGATTTTGCCCAGACATTATGGCTCATCTAATTTCCTATCATATTAGTTCAAAATGATTTTTATGGTTGGATGAAATTTAGACTGGTATTACATGAAAGCTGCTCAGAATATAAGGTTTAATTCTGAAATCCCGTTAATGATGTTTTAAATCACACCCTAAATGAAATCTTAGCATTGTCTTAGTGTTTATCCTGCAGTATTTCTTTGTGTGAAAATCTGTGTGTTGCAACTTATAAAGTATGGAGTTAAGTATTAAGTGTAGGGGAGATGCTCACAATCCATAAGTTTTGCTGCTCAGAGAACTGATGAGTTCACATTTGAGACTGCCTTTCCGGTGTACATGATTTGGAATATGAAGGGTGATCATTTATTTGGGCCACAAGTATATCTGCCCACAGGCCTTTTACATGGAGTCCAGTATATGAGACGTTATGATTTTTTATAGCTTAACACCGACAAGCTCAGCAAACAGTGATATAGTATCTTTAATACATTGTCTTAGCCAAAAGTGCTATTCTTTGTCAGGAAAACCCTACTATTTCCCAAATGATGAAGATTACGAGAGGCTGGTCTGGAGCACTCAGACATGTTATGCTCACTTCTGGATCTGGGGCAATTTATTAATCTTAGGATGTAACTGAGTTTAGTTGATCGTATCAGTCAAACACTGTGGGCATGCAGATTAGAACCTTGCCCACATGTTTCCTTCATCGAGTAGGGTGTACTGAATAGCCTCTGGGGTCGGGATTTTTATTTTTCATTTTTATTTATTTATTTCCTGGTCATGCCTGCAGCACGTGGAAATTCCCTGGTCAGGGTTGAGCACATGCCACGACGGCAGTGACCCAAGCCACAGCGGTGACAATGCCGGGTCCTTTAACTGCTAGGACAACAGAGAATGCCAGGATTTTTATTTTTATTTTTGGCTTGCCTATTTATGTCTGTCAGGGGAATGACATGGCTAACAACAAAATGCCTGGGAGACTGAAAAAAAAAAAGAACTGCAAACTCGAGGTGGGGTAGGTCATGGGGATCATGCTTTTTTTTTTTTTTTCCCGGTGATTTACCTGTGAAAAAGTTATATGAAAGCAAAAGCTGTGTGTTAGTAAAGATCATTCATGGATATGGCATATGGCAAGCACTACTTTCCTTGACTGGTCCAGGATGGAGAAAGAGGAAATTTTTTTTTCCCCTCAAGAGACAAGGATAGTTTGATTCTGGCTGCTGAGCCCTGAAGTGGAACATTGAGAAGGGGATTATTTATTCCTTCTTGTAAAAATAAAAATACTTTAAAATCTGCTTTTGTTGGGGGGAAAATCCAATTGAAGATAAGGAGAGAGGAAATGAGGTTTCAGTGAGAGCCTTTAAGATTGATTAGTTTACTTAACCTTTGGGATTTTCCCCACTTACCTCAGGGATATGGAGTTTTATTCAAGTTGGCTAAATACTTCAGACTTGTCTTCTTTTGGGAAGAGATTATTAGTTGTAACCATAAAAACGAATTTGAACAGCCTCCCCACCTCACCCAACATTTATGAAGGTCTTAGACCATCCAAGTCAAACACAGGACAACAAACAAATCAAACACCAAAAGACCAAAGGGAACTATAAAAAAGACATGTATCCACTCTGTCCTTGAAACTATGAAAACAATTTCTAGAATAAACAGGTTACGAAAAACAGGAAAGGACATTCTGTCATCCCATGCAGTCTGTTATCTAGAAATTGCTTATAGCACAGAGGTATAGATAGTTAGAAGAGAAGATGAAAAGGGCTATTGTAGTCTTCCATAATAAGCCTCAGGACAAGACTGTAAAATGTGGCAGTTGAGTTCAGTTCTGAGACAAAACAAATGGTATAGAGCTTTTTACTGCTTATCCTGAAATCCTCCTCTGGTCAAAGGCTGGGCTCTAAAAGAAGTCTCGCTTTCTTCTCCGTCTCTGAGATTTGTCCTAAATCGAGGTAAGAAGTATAATATTTCATAAACTTTCTTGACTTGTGTTCCCTTAATAATACATCAATTTCCTTCTCTCAGCGCTGGTAGAGGAAGATAGGATATAAGAGAAGATTCTATTCGCTTAGGCAGAGAAAGTGGATAGCCATCTTTCCCTTTCAATTTCCCTCATCTTCAGGCTGGGGATTTGATGGAGAAAAGATGAGAGGGTTGGGATGGGGATAGGGGGAGTTATCAGAAGTATCTCTCAACATTCTCTTCTTGATGGCCTCAAAGATCTGAATGGGGAGGTGATGAGTTAGCCATGCCTGGATGCAAGCAGAAGTAGAGGGGCTTTTGTTTTATTGTTTTTTTTTTCTGATTTGTTTTTTGTTTTTTGATTTGTTGGTGTTGGGGGCTCTGAAGAGTTCCTGAAGAGGGTGACCATACACTCATATAGGGCAGCAGAGCAAAGGGCTCAAACAGATAGAGGTTTTAGTTTGCAGCCTTGAACTTCCATTGGTTACAACACAGTGTGAATAAAAAGATGACAGTCAGAGGGCAACCCTGGAGCTTGACATGTGAGGGGCTGAGAGGGACCCTGGAGGTCTGGAGTTGGATACAGGATATGACAGAGACTCAAGAGGGGTCTGTAGCACCAGCAAGAGTAGAGGAGTAGGAGCTGTGACTCAGTGGGTTAGGAACCCGACGTAGTGTCCATAAGGATGCAGGTTTGATCCTTGGCCTCACTCAGTGGGTTAAGGATCCAGTGTTCCTGCAAGTTGTGGCATAGGTTGCAGGTGTAGCTGGATCTGGCGTTGCTATGGCTGTGGTGTAGGCTGGCAGCTGCAGCTCTGATTCAACATGGGAACATCCATGTGCTGCAGGTACAGCCCTAAAAAGAAGAAGAAATAATGGAGGAGTAGAGCAGAGGTCAAGTGCATAGGATAAGTCACCAAGCAAAGGCCACGCCAAGAAAAAATAAACCACTGTTTTGTCAGCTGAAATTATTAGCTGTAGAGTATCAAGAATGCCCATGTGTGAGAATGAACCAGGCATTGCACAGAAGATGCCAGAAAAACAATGCATATCCAAGAGCTGGTGCAAGGCAAAGAGATCTCATTAATCCCCACACGCTGAAGTTCTGTGTCTCACCATTTCACACTGCAGCAAGGAAGGCAGGGAACCATCTAATGATGAACATCTTCCAAAGACTGATTTAAACCAAGAGAGGGACTTTTCAATTATTGGTTCTTGTACCTTTTCATTCAGATTGCACTCAATTTAATTTTCCCTCCATTACTTGATTGGTTGGAGTCTGTGTGAGAAAGATCACATCAGTTATAAAGGGGCCATATTTTCCTTGCCCTATTTGAATTGTAATGTGATAAACATATGTAATGGGGCAGAAAATTTAATCATCTCAATCGTTGTTGGTTCTCGATGGGTTGAAACTAGGAGGAACTGCACTTCCTTGAGCCTGAACAAAGCTGGAGAGACCAGGGGGATGGAATCTCTACAACAAGGTCATTAGGCTGGGGGCCAGCGGAGTGTGCTGCCCAGACAAGGCCTTGAGGTCCCATAAAGGAACACATATGTCTAGCTTGCAGAGTATATGCAACAGCATCATTATTAAGCCACTGGTGGAAAATTTCAGTCTGAAAATGAGAGCATCTGGGATGAATGACTTCTCTGTAAATGTCTGGCTGGTGTCTGAATGATCTGTTTCTCCACCATTGTGAGCATTGACTATCCATAAAAAGCTCATCATGGTCGGAAACAATGTTCGTTCAGCTGTTGGTCAACAATATAAACAGTCTTGTTTGGATCAGGTCTTCCATCTCTTTAATGTGATTCCAGGACTTAATATATTTTGCATACTAATGCCTCTTGACTAGAGAAATATCTTTCTTGCGATCTCCCTTCTGAATTGTGAGCTGCTTCTTTTGCTTAATGGAAGATGCTGGCAGTTTCTTTAGATGAGAGGTTGTGCTTCAATCATTTGATGAAGAATGTTAACCTAATCTCATACTCACTGGGTTGATTTCCTCTCTTTTGTGAACAGTGATGAAGAGTAAGGAAGAGAATGATGTAGAGTTGAGAGAGAAGGCAGAGAAATGTGTAATTATTTCCCCTTTTTAGCATTGCATATATTAGTTTATGCAGGTGTCTATTTTTACTCATATCACCACATTTCTGAACTTTATAGATCCTTGAAACTTTGTCTGAAACCAGGACATAGAAGAAGTTCCCTTTAAGAATGCTATCCAAAAAGCTGCATTCAATTTACTTTCTCTTTAAGATGGGGGTTCTGAAAATATCTATGTACATTTCAGGTCCCGTTTCAGATAACCTCTGATAAGAACCATCAATCAATGTGTTCTCAGTATCTATGATGGACTAAAGCCAAAGAGAGATGCTATCTCCCACTTCATGGAAGCTTCCAGCAACAACAACAACAACAACAAAAAACCAAAAATAATCTCTTTTGGGGGGAGCATGGTTGCTGGGGCAGGGGGTTATGAGAAATGGTGGAAAAATCAAATATGGAAAAATCTCCCTTTCCACACGTAGGTATTAATGAGCTGAACGAGAAGTTGAATGCTCTCGTTTCTAGCCCTACTCTGCTCTAATGCCACAGTGACTTTGTCACGTCCACTTTCTCACCCTTCTAAAATAAGCACTGATTTCCTAGAGTTGGTGTGGGTGTAAAAAGAGCTCAGATCTGTGAAAGTATTTAGGTCGTTGTAAGTTCCCACCCCATCATGAAATATTAACCATATTATAATTATGAAATCTATCTCATACTTTTGCATATTACTTTCAGATAATCTGTTCAACATGACTTTCTTCTTGTTCCCATTCTTTGTTCAGAACCATGAAGCTGCTGCTTCTTATCCCATTAGGGTGTCTTCCTTATCAGGGTCAGAGGAGCTTCTGGTTTCCCTGTCTTTTGGAAGCACAAGGAAACCCATATCCCCATCTCTGCCAAGCCTGTGACAGCTGATTGATTGTTAATAACCTTGACACTGTTATTTTTCTTAGAGAAAAGGGAGACTTGATGACTTCTTTGTTCAATTTCACCTAAAGAGTAGTCTTGCCTGGTGCTCACTGTAAGTGTCATTGGTAGGGAATTGTCCAGGAGGCATTCAGTATGTAAATGTTCTAATTAGATCAATGTAAAAGAGCAGTCGTACATTCTGTTATAGCAGTGTGTCTGGTTCCATTAATAAAACCTCCCGAAGGCATGCACTACTAGTTTTCTCAATTAGTTTGTCCCAGATCATTTCATCCTAGGGTAGGGAGGGGAGGAAGGGTGGAATGAGAGGGTGAAGGGAGGTGGCAAGTTTACCACCAGGTATTTTCTCCATCTCAGGGAGCTGTCCAAATTTGTCCCCTATTCCTCCTGGTCACTATCTCGATCCTTAGAAAACCCCATCACTGTGTAATATTTGGGAAAATTAAAAATCAAACAACTTCTTTCCACTTTCCCTGATGAAACTAACATCATCAGCACCAGCTCCCCCCTTTATCCTCCTTCTCCTCTTTCTCCACCTCCTACATCTCCTTATTTTCACTTTCCAAAGAAAGTATCACTATGTAAAATTCCTAGCTCAGTGTTTGGCATATAATAACAATTTAATTAAACATTTGCTCCCTTCCCTTTCTCAAGGATGCAGCATGCTCTAGGCTTCTGAAAATGCAGAACAGATATCATAGGTATAGGATGCATGCTAAGGGGACCCAATTTATAATGATCTGAAAGATTGCAGTCCTTTCTCTTTACATGTGACTTTGAACTTACGGGGTTATAGGGCTTTTTGTCTAAGAAGGATCTGAAACATTTTAAAGACACAGGCAAAAAAAAAAAGCTTTTTTAATCTCTAGGACTCCAGGGGAGCAGAGTGAGATAAAGGTGCATAAAATATTGGCAAAGAATTTGTGTTGTGTTGTTGGCTGTAATACTGTGTTCTTCATCTCCCCTTTCTCACCGTTCTTTTTTTTTTTTTTTTTTTTTTTTTTTTTTTTTTTTTGCTTTTTAGGGCTGCACCTGCGTTATATGGAGGTTGCCAGGCTAGGGGTCAAATCGGAGCTACAGCTGCCAGCCTACACCACAGCCACAGAAATGCAGGATCCGAGCCAAGTTTGCGACTTACACCATAGCTCAAGGCAACACTGAATCCTTAACCCACTGAGTGAGACCAGAGGATTGAACCCACAACCTCATGGTTCCTAGTCAGATTTGTTTCTGCTGTGCCACTAAGGGAACTCCCCTTTCACACTACTCTCTCTCTCCAATTATTTCCTACACTATTTGGGAGAAAGGCTTGGCTCAGCACTATCTCCAAACACCCCTCTTCAATCCCCACTCGCCCTCCCAGCTCCGGGGTTCAGAAGCCACTGGGAAATATGTAGAGAAGTTCCGGGTTGACCAGTATGGTAGGGAGTTAGGGCAAGGGTAGAGACTTTAGGAAGGCTAGTAACAATGGACAAGCATAAATGCCTCGAGGCTCTGAGCAGTCCTAGTTTACCAAGTCCATCTAGTCTATGCAAGAAAGCCAAAGAATTTGCTTTGAGAAGGC
Organism: Sus scrofa; assembly: GCF_054392235.1. Classification (NCBI taxonomy): domain Eukaryota; kingdom Metazoa; phylum Chordata; class Mammalia; order Artiodactyla; family Suidae; genus Sus; species Sus scrofa. The sequence continues at coordinate 51,761,594 of NC_139393.1, read as the reverse complement.
ATCCTGACTCTCTGCAATTGCCTTCCATCCTTCCTGAAAGATATAAACCAAGAAGAAGATGAAGTCGTATGGCAGGACCTTAGAATTAGATTCAGAAGAAGTGAGCACTGGTCTGACTTTATTGCTTCCCAATTACCTATATTATAATCACTTACATCTCTGAGACTCTTCATCACTTCCTAATTCTATTATAATCACACCTCCGAGACTCAGTTTTCCCATCTGTAAAGTGGAGACATCATCATTCTTATAAAATTTACAGACGTGTGCCTCAAATATGATAAACTATGTGAACATCTTATGCAAGTTGTATTACCTTGTGTTCTTCTTTGCTCATTTTGGGCAGAAGCCACAAATATAGCACCAGTGGAGTCTTCCAGAGTAGCTGTTTTGAGAAGGATGACAGAGAAAAATAACTAAATAATAGTTTAATGCTATTGGTTGGGCTGGTCTACAGAAGGGAAAGAAATACTTTTTGAGCAGAAATAGAAAGAGAGGAATAGGTTATATTTTAAAAAGATTTTACTGGTTATGAAGTAGTGGGGTGGGTGATTTTTGATTACAAAGCTTTTTCCTTGGAAGTCTTAGTAACCAAGACAAGTAGGCATTCAGTGCTGGGTTACAATAAAAATTTAAAGGAAAGTACATTGTTGAAATTGGTTATAATGATGGCTAATTCCCATACAGTTTTATTCTAATATGTTCGTTTAACCATATAAAATTTCTGATACTTAACCAAGGCTCGACCTACAGAAAAGGTGATTTCATCTTGTTCAGCTATTTTAGGAACAAGAAGTAACAGAATGAATTGTGGAGCTCATCTAGAATGTATGTTTGGGCATGAGAGGGTGGGTTTGGAAAAAGGTAAAGGAATCTAGTTTGCTCAGGAAGGCACATTAAATTATTTAACCATGAGAAGTTCCCCTGTGGCTCAACCAGTTAAGGATCTGGAATTGTCACCGCTGCGGCTCAGGTTGCTGCTGTGGCACGGGGTTGATTCCCTGGCCCTGGCACCTCTGCAAGTGTGGATAAAAAGAAAAAAAAAAAAAGTCTAACCAGGAATCTAGGTTGGAGAGAGTCCAGAACAGTCATGAGAGTGTGTTAAGATATTTTAAAAAATTGAGATGGAGTGAGCGCTAGTCTCGGCTCAAAATGCCCTTCTCCCACATATCAGTCTGGCTCATTTCTATTCATCTTTCCAGTCGTTTTGAAGAGACGCCTTCCCTGTCTAGGCAGAACAGATTTTCACCCTCTGATATGCTTTTGTAATATTGTGTGATTTTTCTTCACATCGCTTAAGAAAATGGTTGTTGTGTCTGCAAGTATGTTTACATTTCATGGGGGAGGGGTCATGCTTGCCTCGTTCATTGCCATAGCTCCAGTGTTCAGCACATGGTCGGGCATTCATGAGTTTCAAAATGTCATGGAGGGAGTTCCTGTCGTGGCGCAGTGGTTAACGAATCCGACTAGGAACCATGAGGTTGAGGGTTCGGTCCCTGCCCTTGCTCAGTGGGTTAACGATCCGGCATTGCCGTGAGCTGTGGTGTAGGTTGCAGATGCGGCTCGGATCCCACGTTGCTGTGGCTCTGGCGTAGGCCGGTGGCTACATCTCTGATTCGACCCCTAACCTGGGAACCTCCATATACTGCAGGAGCGGCCCAAGAAATAGCAAAAAAAAAAAAAGACAAATAAAATAAAATAAAATAAAAAAACAAAATGTCATGGAGAATAAGGCTGAATAATGCCAAGGAGAATGAAGGGTAATGAGTGAGAATGGTGATTGGTTAAGTGCAAAGCTGAATGGTACAGTGAAGAGGAAGAATGTGAATCAGAGGCCAAGGGAAACAGAAGAAATAGGTCTAGTGCTGTGGGCTATGGGCAAAGAGGCAACTAACAATCATTGTGGTTTGAAGAATTGGGAACAGACAAATTGACTTTAAATTGTTAGTTATGGAGTTCCTGTTGTGGCACAGTGGAAATGAATCTGACTAGGAACCATGAGGTTGCAGGTTCGATCCCTGGCCTTGCTCAGTGCGTTAAGGATCTGGCACTGCTGTGAGCTGTGGCGTAGGTCACAGATGTGGCTCAGATGCTCATATCTGGCGTTGCCTAGGCAGTGGCGTAGGCCAGCAGGTACAGCTCCGATTGGACCCCTAGCCTGGGAACCTCCAAATGCTGCAGCTGCAGCCCTAGAAAAAGACAAAAGACAAAAAAAAATTATGAGAGTTATGAAAAGAGGTGACTCTATGATATAGCTTTGGAAGTGGCCTTAACACATGAGAATGTTGCTTCCTCTTTCCCCATGGCTCCACTCTCTGAGAAAGCAGATATTGAGAGATGATGGTTTTCCTGAGAGAAGCCATTGGAAGACATCGTGACTTGAAGACGTCAAGTTCTTAAGGAGATAAGAATGTGATGAATGAGGTGAGATAAAAGACAAGGGGGAATGGGGAGGGAGTGGGATGGACTGGGAATTTGGGGTTGGTGCATGCAAACTATTCCATTTAGAATGAATAGGCAATGAGATCCTACTGTATAGCACAGGGCACTATATCAAAATTTGGGGGGGCGGTAGAATATGAAGGAAGATAGTATAAGAAGAATGTATATATATGTATGACTGGGTCACTATGTTGTACAGCAGAAACTGACACAGCACTGTGAATCAGCTACACTTTAATAATACAAAAAGGTAATGAATCCGCCACTGGGCTGCAGTCTCAGGGGGCAAGAGGAAGGTGCTGAGGGAGAGCCAGGGGTAGGATAGAAGGAATAAAAATAGGTTGGATGTTAGCAAGTTTTCAGTGGAAGTTGGATGAGTGGGAAAGGGGCTAGAGTAAAATGAGGAGGTCTCTGAGGAAAGTTGTGGAATGAAGGAGAGGAAAATTGCTCCCTGTGATGAATATACCCAAGCAGGGCTATGGAGCTGCAGCTCAAAGTCCCAGGCTGTTCCGAAGACCTGGGGTTTCAGACAAGATGGCGAGTCAGGCAGTGTTTCCACAGCCTTCTTCCCCAGCTCATTTAAGATAGAAAAGGTAAAGGGTGAAGTCCCTGCCCTAAAATTTAGTGTTGAATTAGGAGAACAAGCAAATCTCTCTCTAATTATTCAAGTTGTTTAATGATATGCTTTAACAGTTATTTTGCTGCATGGCAATTAGATTCAAATGGTAAGTCAGTCACATAAATGAATATAATTAGTAGTGTTTTTGCATAGTTAAATCAAGCATTTAGGGGCCTGTTAGGCAAATGGTGGTCCAGGGAGAAGGTACATTTGTGGCTCCTAGCACTTCCTCTGCTAAAGGGAAGGATTGTTGATTGTTTCAAAATTCCCTCCTTGGTGTGGTCCTTATGCAGGTGGGTGTCTGCTTCCCAGTAAGCGCATCACATGACTATTTATAGTTTATCCTTGTCCTTCACCCCAAACCAGGGTACAGGGGAAGAAGGAGGGAACTGGGTGGGTAAACACCTTCCTGCCAGGAGAGTATAGAAAGTTCCAAATTTTGAGAAAGTATCTTGTTATCTCTTCCCTCTGTTTTTTTCCTATTTTATAATAGTAAAATATTCCAATTTTATTATTTTAAAAAATTTAAACAGAAAAATAAGGGGAGAGAATAAGTATCTCCACTAATAATGAACCTTAACTGATTTTAATATTTGTTACATTTACTTCAGGATTTTTTTTTCTTTTTCTTTTTTGGCCACCCCACAGCATAAGGAGTTCCCGGGCCAGGGATCAAATCCCAGCTGCAGTTGCAACCTGTGCTGAAGCTGAGACAATGCTGGATCATTTAACCCACTGTGCCTGTTTGGGGATCGAATGTGCATTCTAGTGCTGCAGAGATGCCTCAGATCCCATTGTGCCATAGTGGGAACTCCTTTCAGAATTTAAAAAGTAAAGTAAATGGTATATTACAGGTACAGATGAAGCCCCTTTTTGCAGCACTCTCAGATCTAATTTTCCTCACTTTTGAGGAACCTCTATGTTAAAGTAGGTTTGTATTATTCTTAAGTGTATTATTATACTTTTACTACCTAGGTATGCTTTCTGAAATAAATGTACCATTTTTGCATGTTTTAAAATTTCAAAAAAAATAATATGCTGTAATAATGACTTTGAAAGGACTTATTCAGAGCAAGTTAGAAAATACCTAAATATCAAAATTAAGCCACAAAACTATAATTTGAAAAGATACATGCACTTAAATGGTCATTGCTGCACTATTTATAATAGACAAGACATGGGGAGTTCCCGTCGTGGCACAGTGGTTAACGAATCCGACTAGGAACCATGAGGTTGCGGGTTCGGTCCCTGCCCTTGCTCAGTAGGTTAACGATCCGGCGTTGCCGTGAGCTGTGGTGTAGGTTGCAGACACGGCTCGGATCCCGCGTTGCTGTGGCTCTGGCGTAGGCCGGTGGCTACATCTCTGATTCGACCCCTAGCCTGGGAACCTCCATATGCCGCGGGAGTGGCCCAAGAAATAGCAACAACAACAACAACAACAGCAAAAGACAAAAAAAAAAAAAAAAAAAAAAAAAGACCCCCAAAAAAAAAATAGACAAGACATGGAAACACCTTAAATGTCTATCCATAGATGAATGGATAAAGAAGATGTAGCACATATATAAATGGAATACTACTCAGCCATAAACAAGAACAAAATAATGCCATTTGCAGCAATACAGATGGCACTAGAGACTATCATACTAAGTGAAGTAAGTCGGACATAAAAAGACAAACAACATATGATATCACTTATACGTGGAATCTAAAAAAATGATACAAATGAACTTATATACAAAACAGAAATAGAGCCACAGACATAGAAAACAAACTTCTGGTTACCAAAGGAGAAAGGAATGGGAAGGGATAAATTAGGAGTTTGGCATTAACATACATACACTACTATATATAAAATAAATAACCAGGAGTTCCTGCTGTGGTGCAGTGGGTTAATGATCCAGCTTGTCTCTGTGGAGGTGCCCATTTTATGCCCAGCCCAGCACAGTGGGTTAAGTATCCAGCATTGCTGCAGCTGTGGTGTAGGTGGCGGCTTTGGCTCATTTTCGATCCCTTGTCCAGGAACTTGCATATGCTGTGGGTGTGGCTAAAAAAATAATAAAATAACCAACAAGGACCTACTGTATAACACAGAGAACTATATTCAATATTTTGTAGTAATCTATAAGGGAAAAGAATCTGAAAAATATGTACAACTGAATCTCTGCTCTACACCTAAACTAATACAGCACTGTAAATTATCTATCCTTCAATTTAAAAAGAGCAATAAATATCATGTGACCCTATAAAAAATGATTATTGTGAAATTACTTATGAAATAAAAATATGTTTTGAGATTAAAAAATAAAGTATCCTTTTTTTTTTTTTTAAATAAAAGCCACCTGACTTCTGCATTAAGAACAGGTAATCATTTTATAGATTAAGAATTCTGGAGGCAGATGATGCCAGATGAGATACAGCAGTTCAGTGCTGTATGTCATCAAAGACTTGGGCTGTTGATATCCTTCTCCTCAACCATGCTTAAGAAGCTACATCTCTCTCCCTTGTCTTGTTGTAAGGCCAAGGGTAGCACGACGACAACAACCGAGAATCATAGTCTAACATAGTCTAATTGCATTTAAGGCAGAAGAAAAAGGATAGAGAAAAATGTATTTTCCATATTAACTCCCCTCACCTGCATGTGTACACGCTGTATAGTCCTAGGGACTGTGAATATAATGGGTTTAACTCCTATGATTATGCTTTATGGCAGTTACCTCTAAAATGGAGAGATTATACTTGGATAACCTGAGCTAATTCCATGAACCCTTTTAAAGCAGAGTTTTTTCTAGCTGGTTACAGGTTAGGAAGTCAGAAGTTCAAGGCAGAAAATGACGCAATGTCTTATTGCCTGTGTTTAGATGGAGGACATCACATGGCAAGGGACACAGGTTGTCACTTGGAACCGAGATAGACCCCTGGCAGACAGCAAGTAAGGAGATAGGTACCTCGCTCCTGAAGTTGCAAGGAACTGAATTCTGACCAGAATGAGCTTGGAAGTAGATTTTTATCCCTGCACAGGTCACTTAGTCTAGTCAACAGCTTGGTTTCAGACTTGAGCTATGTAAAGCACAGAAACCACCCATGTCATGCCAGACTCTAACCTATAGATGGGGAGCTAATTGATGACTATGGTTTTAAGCTACTGATTTTGTGGCAATTTGTAATACAACAATAGGAAATTAATACGACCTAGCCAATAACATTGAGTTAAATTAAAATATGCTCCATGAATAAAATATTATATTACTACTAGAAACTGTGTTGTCAAACATATTTAATGAAAGAACATGCTCATAATATGTTAAGCAAAAAAAAAAAAAAAAAAAAAAAAGCAAGCAAGATACAAAACTGTATGTAACTTCTGGTAACTGTATATAACTACCTGTACAATCCCAAATGTAAGATCTCAATTAGCCAGGGACCTTGGTCAAGTTACTTAACTTCACTGGACTTCAGTATCTTCATCTGTAAATGAAGATCTTACATTTTACATGTAAAATAAAGATTTTGTATCCCACCCCCAAGGTAACCTTATTAACTCTTTGGTTTCCCTAAAATATAATCAAGAAAAGCAGGGTGAATGCTTGATTCCTTCCTTTTATTTACTAAATTGCAGAATAATAATTCAGAACTCTATCAATCTGCAAAACTGAGGTTTTCAAAAGACATTATTATGAACTCATGGATTTTTAAAAAATTTGATTCATTTTAACATTTTAATTCATGGAATTCCTGTCTTGGCTAAGTGGTTAATGAATCTGACTAGGAACCATGAGGTTGCAGGTTTGATCCCTGGCCTTGCTCAGTGGGTTAAGGATCTGGCGATGCCGTGAGCTGTGGTGTAGGTCCCAGATGTGGCTCAGATCCCAAGTTACTGTGGCTCTGCCGTACGCTGGCAGCTACAGCTCTGATTAGACCCCTAGCCTGGGAACCTCCATATGCCGCGGGTGTGTCCCTAGAAAAGACAAAAAAATTTTTTTTAATTCATTGTGGTTATTACTCTGATACTCCATCAAAATTTTCATCTTTAGCTAGTGGGAACACCTTTAAGTTGGTTCCTGTGTTTTTAAACCTAACCCCATTGGTCTTGGATGACTCTTTGCTTTCAGGCATGGCCACATACTCCAGACACAGCTTGGTCCCTTTCCTGCCTCAGAACAGCAATTAGCCATTACTCTAAGGAGCTCTGACTAATTTTAACAGGAAATAGTATGTAGAGACCAAAGTCTAAGTGATAGTAATAGATAAAATCAATGCTACTTAGTTCAAATGGTTTCTAGAACTTTCTTTTGTATATAGCTGGAAGAAAATCTTGCTTACTAATGACGTTAATGTAAAACTTATTTACCTGATTCTTCCATCTATTTGATAAATTAAATAACATTACCAACAGCAATAAGACTGCTGAATACCATTTAAGATTTTTCTGTGCTTTTTTTTCTTTGTCCTTAAGTTATATTCAGTTAAGAACGTACAGTTGTAGTGCTGTGTTTTAAAAAGTGCGTGAGGAATTTCCCTGGAGGCTGATCATGTTAAGTGTCTGGCATTGTCCTTGCTGTAGCTGGGGTCACTGCTGTGGCACAGCTTCGATCTCTGACCTGGCACCTTCTGTATGCCAAGGCCGTGGCCAAAAAATAAATAAATAAAAGCACTTGATATCATTAGTTTCTGTGTGATTATGATTCTAATTGTATATGCAATTAGATATTGTTCCTTTGTTTTGATTTGCTTTTGATCATTTGAGTTTGTTTGATTCCCTTTTCTATCCAATTTTTTTTTTCTTTTTATGGCCACAGGTACAGCATATGAAAGTTCCCAGGCTAGTGGTCAAATCGGAGCTGCAGTTGATGGTCTACACTACAGCCATAGCAACTTGGGATCCCAGCCACATCTGAGACCTACACCACAGCTTGCCTCATGGCAATGCCTGATCCTTAATCCAGTGAGTGAGGCCAAGGATTGAACCCACATCCTCATGAACACTGGTTGGGTTTGTTACTGCTGAACAACAATGAGAACTCCCTCTTTTCTATTTAATTAAAAAATTTTTGTATTGTTATTTCCCCAATATAGCTTTTTTTCTACTGTACAGTATGGTGACCCAGTTACACATATATGTATACATTCTTTTTTCTCACATTGTCATGCTCCATCATAAGTGACTAGACATAGTTTCCAGTGCTACACAGCAGCATCTCATTACTAATCCATTCCAAAGGCAATAGATTGCATCTATTAACCTCAAGCTCCCAATCCATCCCACTCCCACAATAGCCAAGGCATGGGAAGCAATCCAAATGTCCATGACAGATGATTGGATTAGGAAGATGTGGTATACATACACAACGGAATACTATTCAGCCATACAAAAACCCCAAATAATGCCATTTGCAGCAACATGGATGGAACTAGAGACTCTCATACTGAATTAAGTCAGAAAGAGGAAGACAAATACCTCTTTTCTATTTAATTTTAAAAATGTCTATATTAATTATTTATTTCCAAAGTCAAAATTATAAACCAAGGTGTATTAAAAAAGGAGTTAGTTACTTGGTGCTGCACTGATTAGAATGGATTCATTTTAATCTAGAGGGTGACAGTGATTCCTCTTATCAGAATGGATACCTGTTTGTTGACTTGGAGTTGGCTTCCTTTCCTATAGAGGATCTCTAAGAACCATCTGAAGACTTAAAAGAATGTCTGAATATGAATAATATCCTGCTTAACATTATTTAAGATTAAAGTTCCCATTTTAGAGCCCCTTACATAAAGAGATGTGACAATAGGCACATTATTGACTGGCCTTACCTAAACCTTGTCAACCTAAGCAGAATGGTAGAATGGCCTGGTGAGTGGGTGGTTAAAGCAAAAGCTAGGGGTTAACACTGCTAAGGTTGGGGTGCTGTCCTCCAAGAGTTGGTATATGCATTGCACCTCTGGCTTGGTTATGAGTTCAATAGTTAGAATATGAGTCTGGAAGCCAGTGGGTTCAAGTAAGATTGGTCCTTCTCCTAATAACCCCCAGGGGCCCATTTGTGGCGTTTGTACTTCTTATTCTCATAAACTGGTTCTGTTAGACTAGAAGTTCTAATTTATAATGAAGGTAGGGCAACACTTCCTTCAAAGTGAACTTGAAGGTATTACTACCACCTCAGCGTTGTAGACTCTTTATACGAAAGAACCATTGGTAAAAAGAAAAAAAAAATGCTGTTTGGGGAAATTGAACCTTATTGTCATGAAGAGTTAATTAAGGTTGCCACTACACAGTAAGGTAGAGAGTAGTATGCCTCAAAGAGGAATTCACTAGGGTGTTTCTTGGAGCTTCAATGCCTGGTGACCACGTTGAACAAGCAGTTGAAACAAGCTCAACAAGTTAATTAAGGTCACAGACCCTATAAGGATGATGGCCTGGTTCTCCCCAAGGCGTGAAATCTAGAATAGCCAAAATGCCTGTCAAGGGCCAAAAAAATCTAGAGTAGGTGATTAAAAAAAGAATTATAGATTCAGGACCAGCTACAGCCATGAGGAGTACAGTTTGTTCTGTGAAATTCTCTGTATTAAATCCTTGCATGGAATACAGCATGCCGCCATCATAAGAGAGCCTCCATGGTGATGTGCTTTAATGCCTGACATAGGTGCATCTCCTGGTCCCACATTTTACCTTACCCACTTAAAATATTTTTATTTTGGTTTATACTGTTGCACTCGCAGGATATGGAAGTTCCCAGGCTGGGGGCAAATGAAAACTGCAACTGCCAACCTATGCCACAGCTTACGGCAGTGCCAGATCCTTAACCCACTGAGCAAGGCCAGGCAGGGATTCAGCCTGAATCCTCATGGATACTAGTTAGGCTTGTAACCATTGAGCCTCCATGGGAACTCCTTTACCCACTTCTGAGGTGACGAGTTCTGTGCATATTCTGACCATCTGTGTGTAAGTGTAATCTGACAGTACTTCACCTTGGGCTCTGCTGTGTACCCCTCACTTCTAGTGAAAACATGTTCTGTACTCATGCATATTCAGCTTAGCATTTCAGGGAAGTTAATGCCTATGGCCACCTTTGACCAAAGGGTCATGAGGGCCAAAGAATAATGCCTGTTTTTCACAACCTTTAGAAAGACAATTAAATTTTCTTTTTATTAGAGTATAGTTGATTTACAATGTTGTGCCAATTTCTGCTGTATAGCAGTGGCCCAGTCATACAGATACATATATAAACATTCTCTTTCTTATATTATCTTCCCTTATGTTCTTTCCCAAGAGTTTGGATAATGTTCCCCGTGCTGTACAGTAGGACCTCTTGCTTATCCATTCTAAATAGAATAGTTTACATCTACTAACCCCAAACTCCTGGTCCATCTCACAGACAGTTTTGAGAAGCATTTCATGGGTCTCCTCAGAGGGTCCTGCAGCATCAAGTACCAGTCAACTTTTTGGGGGTCAACTTGACAATGCACCCTTACACTGATTTTATCTCCTTTCCTTTTCATTCCCCTTACATCTCACTTCTACTTCCTAGAGTAACTTCCCAACAAACCATCTTCACTTAAACCTTTGTTTTAAGCTTTTCTCACAGAGGAACCCAGGCTAAAACATGATAGAAAAGCCAGCTCACCCTTGACTCTGTTCATTGCTTTTTCATTGCTTTATCATTGCTCCTAAGAAGAATCCCTGGCACTTAGCAGGTGCTCAGTAAATATTTGCTAATTAATAAGTGGGTGAATGAATGAGTTCCCCTTTTATTTAGACCTACAGAAACATGAGTCTATATTTTTAACATCTAAAATATGTAGGAGTGAGAAATGGAAAGCAATGGGGTCAAGGCGAGTTCAAAGAACAAATTTAAAAGGCCTACCTAAGGCAAGCTGAAAGAATGAATTTGTAAGACTCTACCTCCATATTTATTTCTTTATTTATTTTTCTTTTCAGGCCTGCACCTATGGCATATGGAACTCCTCAGGCCAGGGGTCAAATCAGAGCTGCAGCAACATGGGATTTGAGCCATGTCTGGGACCTATACCGCAGCTCACCACAACACTGGATCCTTGACCCACTGGACAGAGCCAGAGATTAAACTCGCATCCTCATGGTTGCTAGTCAGATTCGTCACTGCTGAGCCACAACAGGAACTCCTGCATATTTATTAAATAGATTTTTGTTTATCTTCTAGCATCTAGCAGAAGGACCCCTCCTAGTACCAAATGTTTTAGGTCATGTTTTCTAGAAGCAGGATCTGAGACAGAGATTCAGGTAGGTATTATTTATTGTCTCAGGAGAAAAGGAGAGAAATAGACACTTAAGCTAGGATGATATTCCAGATAAAGTCTAGCTCTGTGGGAGCTCCAGGACATGCATTGCAGCATCTATTTTTTTTTTTTTTTAATGGCTGCACCTGTGGCAAATGGAAGTTCCCAGCCCAGGGTTCAATTTGGAGCTGCAGCTGCATGGCCACAGCAACACTGGATCAGAGCAGTACCTGATCAGACCTACGCTGCAGCTTTGAGCAATGCCAGATCCTTAACCCACTGGGCAGGCTAGGAATTGAACCTGATTCCTCACAGGGACAATATTGGGTCCTTAACCCACTAAGCCACATTGGGAATGCTTCAATTTGGTTTCTGAAGCAACCTTACCCCTGCCTCCAGGGAGTCATTGGCTGTGATCTGTTCCCAGGAATGGAGATGAGACATAACCTTCCAGATTAGTCAACTCTTCCTTGGTTGGGGGCAATTACCTGGAAAAGGTTTTAATTTCATGCCATTAGTAGCCAACAACAACTAGGGGAGGGTTACACGAGTCTTGGTCAAAGGGATCTGGCCAGGACACCAGCAGCATTCACTAGGCAAGAAGTACACTTTCAGAGCAGGATAGAGAATTTGACCAAATGGATTGAAATATCAGTTAAGTTAATAATTTCAGGGATACTTTATCTTCTAGGTGGGCACAATTTACACAATCCTTTTCTCGTGAAATTGAATGATGCTTATAGTGCAGACATTTGTTAGTTTAGACACATCTGGATATTACCTCTAAAGACAGCTACAGACATTAGCATGATTTGTATTCCGTAAACTCTATGAATCTCTCCTAAAATTATGGTGTTATTTCCATCAATTAATTCTGCAGTTCCTCAAAAGTTTTGAATATTTGAGCTCTGAATGTTCAGGCATGGGTAGTGAGTATCATCCCCAGTTGCCATCTGCTCAGTCCACATGTCCACATGGAATCTGCATACTTGTACTTTGAGCAAATCAGCAATGCTCTTTTGTTCCCCCGCAGGCTCCGGTTCAGGGTGTTTAGACGTCTTGTCATTTTCACAAGGATGTACAGCTGAGCCACTGGGGGTCTGACAAGTTGGGTCTCTCAGAGCCTATTAATTCTAAAAAGTCCTTCATCTGAGGTAGCAGCTCAATAAATATCTTCAACAAGTTTCTATGACTCTGTCAACTGAATGTTTAAAATAAAAGTCTCCCCACTCCTGTTATTTCACATTCTTCTTCTTTCAAAAGTATATAAACTCTTTATGATTAAGGGTATCCAATGGAGAAAATTCAGTTTTGATCACTTCCATATCATGAAATGAACTTGAATTGCACAGTTCATAGCACAATGGTGCTTTGGAAACAGAATGTGTCATCCTTATTTTTTTGAGTTGAGTAAATTGCTGACACTTTTTCTTTTCACTTCAGGTGTCTAATGATGGTACCTGAACTTAACTTTTCCTCTTTAAAGCCTGTCCCTCAAGTTTCTTAGATTCTAGGCCATTAGATTTTATTAGTTCTTGAGTGCTAGCTAATTAGATGAAACTTGTTTTCATTTTCTTTCTTATCTTTCATTTTCTTTGTACCCTTCCTTTCTTCTTTTCCCCCTCCCTCCTTCCCTCCCTTCTTCTCTGTTAAAATCTTTGACTGAAAAGACACTGGCCACTCTAGGGGGAAGAGATGATTGAATTTGACCTACTGAGTTCACTTTTACTTTGGATCAAGTGAATTACTTTTTTTTTCTTTTCTTTCTTTCTTTTTTTCTCTTTCTTTCTTTCTTTTTTTCCTTTCTTTCTTTCTTTCTTTCTTTCTTTCTTTCTTTCTTTCTTTCTTCTTTCTTTCTTTCTTTCTTTCTTTCTTTCTTTCTTTCTTTCTCTCTTTCTTTCTCTCTTTCTTTCCTTCCTTCCATCCTTCCTCCCTCCCTTCCCTCCTTCCTTCCTTTGTAGCACCTGTGGCATATGGAAGTTCCTAGGCTAGGAGTCAAATAAGAACTGCTGCTGCCAGCCTATGCCACAGCCACAGAAACGCTGGATCCTTAACTCACTGAGCAAGGCCAGGGACTAACCTTCATCTTCACAGACACTATGTTGGGTTCTTAACCTGCTGAGCCACAATGGGAACTCTGACCTATTTTCTACACAGCAGAAAGTTTCAGAAGGTAAAGAGTAATCTATAACTTTCATGTTGCAGAGAATGAAGAAATATTCAGATAGCTTTTGAACTTAAAACTGAGTTTATTCTTCAGAAATGTCATGCAAGGAACTTATTAAAACTCAAGTCATTCCTTTATTTCTAGGGCAAATGTCTTGGGGTTCTGAGAAAAAATATGTATTTCTCGAAAAAATTAGCTTAGAGGTATTGAAAGCCAAAAAAAAAAAAAAAAAAAAAAAAAAAGACCAGATATCCATATAGCAACACTTATAACCAAAACTTCAAGGACAATATGTTTTATCAAATTTATTTATTTAAATCATTTATTTAAAATTAACTTGAGAAGTTCCCGTCGTGGCGCAGTGGTTAACGAATCCGACTAGGAACCATGAGGTTTCGGGTTCGGTCCCTGCCCTTGCTCAGTGGGTTAACGATCCAGTGTTGCCGTGAGCTGTGGTGTGGGTTGCAGACGCGGCTCGGATCCCGCGTTGCTGTGGCCCTGGCGTAGGTCAGTGGCTACAGCTCCGATTAGACCCCTAGCCTGGGAACCTCCATATGCCGCAGGAGCGGCCCAAGAAATAGCAAAAAGACAAAAAAAAAAAAAAAAAATTTAACTTGATCTCTTTTCAAGGAATTCAGGGTATGTAGGGAAAAGAAGAGATTAAAATGTATACAACATTTTCTGTGACTTTTTTTTTTAATCCGAAAAAAGTATCCCAGAGAAGTAGAATAATTCAAGGTGTGTTTTTCAGATAGAATGATCAGGGCCTGGTTATGGATTAGATGTGTTTTTGGAAGACAGAAAATTGTCAAATATTTGTTTATAGAAACAGGGTGGGTCATAATACCATTTTCTGAGATAGGGAAGACTGAATGGATTATTTGGAGGCAGAAGAATAATAGAATTATAGTTTGGAGCACACTGAATTTAGATGCTTATGGGCCAAGTGGAAAAGTAGAAATTCAAAGAGGCCATTGGCTAAAGGAATTTTGGGCTCAGTAGGATGGCCTAAGCTGGAGATGAAAGTTTTAGAAGTTGTCTACATAAAGATGGTAGTGAATATCTCAATCACCTAAAGGAGTATAGAAAAAAAAAATGTGCCTTACATAGTGCCTGGAATAACTTCAACTTTGGGGGTCAGGAGGATATAAGAAGCTGGCCAAAGACACTAAGAAGAACAAGAGGCCAGATTTCAAAGAGTATCAAGAATCAACTATGCTGAGACCTGCTTGGAGAGCTCTCTTTAAGAAGGAGGAGGCTAGAAATGTACTAATTAGGGTTGCACTATGGAGGTTGTACTGTTCTTGACAAAAATTAATTTTAGTGTGAGTGTAGGTATGAAAATACCATCAAGGTAGCTGAAGAGTGAATAGAAGGTGAGAGTTTTGATGCAGTGTTTGGAGTCAAGGTTTTAAAGAAGTTTGATTATGACAGAAAGCAGAGCAAAAGGGTCGAAACTAAAAGGAGATGAAGCCTGTTTTGGAAAGATGGGAGGATACTCAAATCGGCGTGGTAGTAAGAATGACTTTATCTCACTTACAAGAGAAAAATTCTGGGTCAGTTCTTTGGGACACTAGCCCACTTCAGAGCCGTAAGTGGTTAATCTTTGTGTTTAGGTCTATCTTTTAATTTTGCCTTCCTTTCCACTCTCCCTCCCTCCTTTCTCTTTCTTTCTCTCTCTTTCTTTCTTTCTTTCTTTCTTTCTTTCTTTCTTTCTTTCTTTCTTTCTTTCTTTCTTTCTTTCTTTCTTTCTTTCTTTCTCTCTCTCTCTCTCTCTCTCTCTCTCTCTCTCTCTTTCTTTCTTTCTGTACCCATGGCATATGAAAGTTCCCATGTCAGAGATTGAATCCATGCTGACCTATGCCACAGCTACAGCTGGATCCTTAACCCACTATGCCAGGCAATGGATTGAACCCAAGCTTCAGCAGTGACCCAAACCACCTCAGAGACAATGCCAGGTCCTTAACCTACAGTGCCAGAGCAGGATCTCCTAATTTTCTATTTCTTAACAGGATTTTTCAAATCTGTATGCTCAGGGTGTGTTTATAATAGAAGTGTCCCTAATAAAAGATTTTTAACTCTGGGGGAGAAAAAAAAGAATGACCTGGTCTAATTGCAGAAGTTAAAGATACAGGAAAGGGATGATAATTGAAGAATAAAATCTGCTAAGATGAGAAGGACAGGGCTCCGGGGCTTGCAGAGAGGGATTTATCTTTGACAGAAGGGACATTCCTTTGGGACAGAGAGGAAAAAAAAAAAATAAGGAAAAAAAACTTATAGAGTTGTGGAAAATATGTGGACTGTGTGAGGAGTTTGCATTTTTTTCTTTTCTTTTTTGATATTGAACAAAATTTCCTCTTCAGTTGTAAAAGAATGATGTATAGGATTTTCCTAGGTGTTCTAGTACCCAAATTTTGTCTCAAACCTCGGCGCTCCCCCCAAGTGCTCTGCTAGTCACCATTCATAATTTCCCTTTAACACTCACATTCTCCTCAGAAATTCTGCCAGTGGATCTATGTAGCTTCTGGAAGTTCAAACTGCTCAACCTCTGAGCTGTTAAAAAACTTTCCTAAAACTTCAAGGGTTGGTCCATTAACACAGCTACTTGTCTCAACCTTCCACAACAGGTCAAAAAAGCTGTTTTTACTTATTTCCAAGTTTATTTGATATGGAAAATAATATTTCTCCTCAATCAATCTACATTTCCTCCCAATATTTTACTTCCTTTGGACCCCAGGGTGAAGAAATAAATAGACACTCACTAATATCTCCCCAACAGATGATATGCTCTAGAAATTAAGTTTAGAAAACATTCTTTCTTATTTTCAAGGTAAGAATAATAGATATTGAAGGAAAAAATTAGGTCAGTGTTACTATGTGTGAACAACTGTAAATTCAATACCTTAGTGGAAGCATTAGGTGTCATTAAATGTTCAATTATTTAAGGGTGGTTTTTCTTAATGATTGGAAAGATGTGGCATATTCTTCACACCTCATAGAATACAACATAGTGATAACAGATCCTGGAGAAAGATGAGGGCAAACTGGAATTGACATGATACTTTATTGCATTTTCTGCTCTTCTTGATTTCATTTTTCACTTTTTCTTTTATTTATTTATTTATTTATTTATTTATTTATTTTGGCTTTTTGCTATTTCTTTGGGCTGCTCTCGCGGCATATGGAGGTTCCCAGGCTAGGGGTCCAATCGGAGCTGCAGCCACCAGCCTATTCCAGAGCCACAGCAACGCGAGATCCGAGCCGTGTCTGTAACCTACACCACAGCTCACGGCAATGCCGGATCATTAACCCACTGAGCAAGGGCAGGGATCGAACCCTCAACCTCATGGTTCCTAGTCGGATTCGTTAACCACTGCGCCACGACGGGAACTCCCACTTTTTCTTTTTTCTTTTCTAAGAGGAGTGTGTATGTTGTGAAAATTATGTCTCCCAAATAGCTATTCTAGGTCTTCTTTTTTGCCTGCTAGTAATTGTAGTATACAAAGGGATAAATGCAGGGTCAAGTATTTTAAGTTGTGATTAAAACTTTAATCAAAATGCAACAATTATCACTCCCTGCACGTGACTTTAAGGTAAAGGAGGAAATTGCAGGACTAAGAAACCACCTTAAACTTGAATGGAAAGAAAAAGCCCAAATCTGCTTGCATAGCTTTCTTCGTTCTTGTTCGTCTTTTTTTGTTAGAGTTGATTTACAGTATTGTATTAGTTTCAGGTGTACAACATAGTGATTCAATATTTGTATAGATTATATTCCATTTAAAGTTATTACAAAATAATGGCTCTATATTTCCCTGTGCTGTCCAATATGTCCTTATTTGTTATTTATTTAATACATAGTAGTTTCTATCTCTTAATCCTCTAACCCTATATTGTCCCTTCCCCCTTTCTTCTCCTCATTGGAAACCACTAGTTTGTTGTCTATATCTGTGAATCTTTTTCTATTTTTTATATTCATTGTTTGGTTTCTTTTTCAGATTCCACAGAGAAATGATAACATAGAGTATTCATCTTTCTCTGTCTTGACTTATTTCACTAAGCAAAATACCCTCTAGGTCAATCCACATTATTGCAAATGACAGAATTCATTCTTTTTAATGGCTGAGTAGTATTCCATTACACACACACACACACACACACACACACACACACACACACAATATCTTCTATTATATTACTAAAGAAGATATTATGAGAAGATAAAGGCAAGCCCTCCCCAGCCACAGGAAGTCTGCTTCCATTGCAGTGTGGTCCTGCGAGTTCTGCCTGCCCTGGGGAAGTGCTCCTTTGCCTCAAAGTGATCTGACTAGCCCCGCCTGCCCTTGGGAGGCGCTGTGCTCCTATAGAGCAGCTGCCTAGCACTGGCCGCCCCCTGGAAGAGCTCCACAGCCCAGAAGTGCTGGAGCAAGCCCTTCCCAGCCATGGGAAGTCGGCCTCCATTGCGTGCAGACCTACTATTCCCACCTGCCCTTGGGAAGTCATTCTTTGCTTCAGAGTGACCCTGCTAGCCTGGCCCTCCCTCAGGAAATGCCATGCTGCCTCAAAGAAGACCAGCCAACACCACTAGCACTCAGAAAACACTCCACAGCAGTGCCAGGGCAAACCCTTCATGGCCACAGGGAGTACACCTCCACCATGAAAAAGAAAATAACAAGCAAGATGAAGAAGCTGAGAAACCACCCCCAGTTAAATCAACAGGAAAACTCACCTAAAGCAGTCAACAATGAAACAGACCTCTGCAGTCTGACAGACTTGGAGTTCAAAAGGGAGATAGAGAAAATACTGAAGGAATTAAGAGAAGATATGAACAGTAATGCAGACTCCTTCATAAAGGAACTAGAAAATATAAAGAGGAACCAAGAAAAACTAGAAAATTCATTTGGAGAGATACAAACTGAGCTAGGGGCAGTAAAAACCAGAATGAATAATGCAGAAGAACGAATTAGTGATGCAGAAGCTAGAACAATGGAAATCACCCAAACAGGAGAGCAGACAGAAAACCAAATGAAAAAACATGAAAGGAAATATAAGAGACCTATGGGATAATGCAAAGCAGGCCAATCTATGCATAATAGGAATTCCAGAAGGAGGAGAAAAAGAAAAGGGGATTGAAAATATATTTGAAGAAATTATGGTTGAAAACTTTCCAAATATAAAGGATACTGATATCAAGATACAGGAAGCACAGAGGGACCCAAAGAAGTTGAACCCAAATAGACCCACACCAAGACACATTATAATAAAAAATGGCAAAAGTTAATGATAAAGAGAGGATCCTAAAGGCAGCAAGAGAAAAGCAAAATGTTACTTATAAGGGAACCCCTGTAAGGCTATCAACTGATTTCTCTACAGAAACTCTACAGGCCAGGAGGGAATGGCAAGAGATATTGAAAGTGCTGAAAGGAAAAAAATCTGCAAACTAGAACACTCCATTTAGCGAGAATATCATTTAAAATAGAAGGGGAAATAGAATTTTTTTCCAATAAACAAAAGCTAAAAGAATACAGCAATACAAAACCCATTCCAAAAAAAATATTGAAAGGGCTTCTTTAAATCAAAAGAGAGAGAGAGAGAGAGAGAGAGGGGAAGAACTAGGATGGAGGAAAACACAATCAGTGAGCAGTCACTCAAATAAGCCAGCATACAGATCTAATCACGAAGATGTTTAAAAAAAATAAAATTAAAAAGAGAATAAGAGACATCAAAATCATAAAATGTAGGCAAAGGAAATAAGGAAGTAGAATCTTTTTTTAGTTTTTTTTTAAATTTTAGTATGGTAATGAAGTGTTTGAACCTACAGGACTATCAGGCTAAAACACAAAATTATAGGAAGGGGTTGACATACTTGAAAAACAGGGCAAGCACAAATCAAAACCAAACATTACATTCACAAAAAAATGAAAAGAAAAATATTCAAGCAGAAAATAATTGGAGACCATCCAACCAAAAAAAGAAAGGAAGAATGGAGAATCATAGAATCAACTGGACGATGAGGTTTAAAATGGCAATAAATAATCATCTATCAATTATCACCTTAAATGTCAATGGACTGAATGCTTCAATCAAAAGATACAGAGTGGCTGAGTGGATAAAAAATAAAAAACCTTGAATATGCTGCCTACAAGAAACTCACCTTAGGACAAAGGACACATATAGATTGAAAGTGAGGGGGTTAGAAAAAATATTTCATGCCAATGGACAAGAGAGGAAAGCAGGAGCTGCAATACTCATATCAGACGAAATAGACTTTAAAACAAAGGTCATAAAGAAAGACAAAGAAGGACACTATTTAATGATTAAAGGATCCATTCAAGAAGGGAATATTATTATCATCAACATATAAGCCCCCAATACAGGAGCACCCAGATACATACAACAAATATTAACAGACATAAAGGGAGAAATTGATTGGAATACAATCATAGTAGGAGACTTTAACACCCACTTACATCAATGGACAGATCCTCTAGATAGAAAACCAATAAAGCAACAGAGATCCTAAAGGAAACAATAGAAAAGTTAGACTTAATTGACATCTTCAGGACACTACATCCAAAAAAAGTCAGAATACACATTCCTCTCAAGTGCGCATGGAACATTCTCAAGAATTGATCATATGTTGGGGCACAAATTTAGGAACATAGAAATTATTTCAAGTATCTTCTCTGACCACAATGGTATGAAACTAGAAATCAACCACAGAAAAAGAAATGGGAAAAAACCTTCTACATGGAGACTAAACAACATGCTAAAAAGCCAATGGGTCAATGAGGAAATCAAGAAAGAAATTAAAAAATACCTCAAGACAAACAATAATGAAGATATAACCTCTCAAAATCTATGGGATGCCACAAAAGCAGTGCTCAAAGAGAAACTCATGGCAATACAGGTCTTCCTCAGAAAAGAAGAAAAATCTCAAATTGACAACTTAACCTACCACCTAAATGAATTAGAAAAAGAAGAACAAAAAAGACCTAAAGTCAGCAAAAGGAAGGAAATCATAAAGATCAAAGAGGAAATCAATAAAATACAGATTCGAAAACTATAGAGAAAATTAATAAAACCAAGAGCTGGTTCTTTGAAAAAGTAAACAAAATTGACATACCTCTGGCTAGACTCACTAAGAAGAGGAGAGAAAGAACACAAATAAACAAAATTAGAAATGAAAAAGGAGAAATCACAATGGATACTGCAGAAATACAAAAAACCATAAGATAATACTGTGAACAACTATATGCCAACAAATTTGACAATCTGGAAGAAATTGACAACTTTCTAGAATCTTACAGCCTGACAAAACTGAATCAAGAATAAATAGACCAACTGAACAGACCAATCACTAGAAGTGAAACTGAATATATCATAAAAACACTCCCTACAAATAAAAGCCCAGGACCAGATGGCTTCACAGGCGAATTCTACGAAACATACAAAGAAGATCTGGTGCCCATCCTCCATAAACTTTTTAAAAAGGTTGAGGAAGAAGGAACACTCCCAAAGACATTCTATGATGCCACCATTACCCTAATTCCAAAACCAGACAAAGATACCACCAAAAAAGAAAACTTTCCGCCAATATCTTTGATGAATATAGACGCAAAAATTCTCAACAAAATTTTAGCAACAAAATCCAACAACATATCAAAAAGATAATACACCATGACCAGGAGGGGTTCATCCCAGGTTCACAAGGATTGTTCAACATATGCAAATCAATCAGCATCATACACCACATTAACAAAAGAAAAGTCAAAAATCACATGATCATCTCAATAGATGCAGAAAAAGCATTTGACAAAGTCCAACATCCATTTATAAAAACTCTCACCAAAGTGGGTATAGAGGGAATATTTCCTAACATAATCAAAGCCATTTATGACAAACCCACAGCAAATAGAATACTCAGTGGAGAAAAATTGAAAGCCTTCTCACTAAAATCTGGAACAAGACAAGAATGCCCACTCTCACCACTGCTATTCAACAGTTTTGGAAGTCCTAGCCACAGCAGTTAAACAAACAAAAGAAATAAAAGGCATCCAAATAGGAAGAGAAGAGATAAAACTGTCACTGTATGCAGATGACATGATATGAAACATAGAAAACCCTAAGGACTCAACCCAAAAACTATTTGAACTGATTAACAAATTCAGCAAAGTAGCAGGCTATAAGATTAACATTCAGAAATCAGTCACATATCTGTATACTAACAATGAAATATTAGAAAAGGAATACAAAAATACAATATCTTTTAAATTTGCATCCCCAAAAATCAAATACCTGGGAATACACCTGACCAAGGAGGTTAAGGACTTATATTCTGAGAACTATAAAACATTAATCAAGAAAATTAGAGAAGACATAAAGAAATGGAAAAATATTCCATGTCCCTGGATTGGAAAAATTAATATTGTAAAAATGGCCATACTACCCAAAGTAATCTACAGATTCAATGCAATCCCTATCAATTTACCCATGACATTTTTCACAAAACTACAACAAGCAATCCAAAAATTTATATGGAACCACAAAAGACCCAGAATTGCCAAAGCAATCCTGAGAAAGAAAAACCAAGCAGGAGGCATAACTCTCCCAGACTTCAAGCACTATTACAAAGCCACAGTCATCAAAACAGTGTGGTACTGGTACCAAAACAGACATACAGACCAATGGAACAGAATAGAGAACCCAGAAATAAACCCTGACACCTATGGTCAATTAATCTTTGACAAAGGAGGCAAGAGCATAAAATGGGAAAAAGAAAGTCTATTCAGCAAGAATTGCGGGGAAAACTGGACAGCTGCATGAAAATCAGTGAAACTAGAACACATCATGCACAAAAATAAACTCAAAATGGCTGAAAGAGTTAAATGTAAGACAAGACACCATCAAACTCCTAGAAGAGAACATAGGCAAAACATTCTCTGACATCAACCTCATGAATATTTTCTTAGGTCATTCTCCCAAGGCAACAGAAATAAGAGCAAAAATAAACCAGTGGGACCTAGCCAAACTGACAAGCTTTTGCATAGCAAAAGAAACCAAAAAGAAAACAAAAGGACAGCTTACAGAATGGGAGGAAATAGTTACAAATGATGAAACAGACAAGGGCTTAATCTCTAAAATATATAAGCAACTTATACAACTCAACAGCAAAAAAGCCAATCAACCAATGGAAAAATGGGCAAAAGACCTGAATAGACATTTCTCCAAGGAAGATATACAGATGGCCAGCAAACACATGAAAAAATGCTCAACATCGCTGATTATAAGAGAAATGCAAATCAAAACTACCATGAGATACCACCTCACACCAGTCAGAATGGCCATCATTAATAAGTCCACAAATAACAAGAGCTGGAGGGGGTGTGGAGAAAAGGGAACCCTCCTGCACTGTTGGTGGGAATGTAAACTGGTACAGCCACTATGGAGAACAGTTTGGAGATACCTTAGAAATCTATACATAGAACTTCCATACCACCCCACAATCCCACTCTTGGGCGTATATCTGGACAAGACTTTCCTTGAAAAGGACACATGCACCCGCATGTTCATTGCAGAACTATTCACAACAGCCAAGACATGGAAACAACCCAAATATCCATTGACAGATGATTGGATTTGGAAGATGTGGTATATATACATAATGGAATACTATTCAGCCATAGAAAAGAACAACATAATGCCATTTGCAGCAACATGGATAGAACGAGAGTGAAATACTGAGTGAAATAAGTCAGAAAGAGAAAGACAAATACCATATGATATCACTTATAACTGGAATCTAATATACAACACAAATTGAGCATTTCCACAGAAAAGAAAATCATGGACTTGAAGAATAGACTTGTGGCTGCCTGAGGGAAGAGGGAGCAAGTGGTAGGGATTGGGAGCTTGGGGATAATGGATGTAAACTATTGCTCTTGGAATGGATTTACAATGAGATCCTGCTGTGTAGTATTGAGAACTATATCTAGATACTTACATCGCAACACAACAATGGGAGGAAAAATTATGTATACATGTATGTGTAACTCAGTCCCCATGCTGTCCAGTAGAAAAAAAAAAAAAAAAAAGGAGGAGCGGTAAGAGTGAAGCCAAGGGAAGGGAGCATTTCAAGGAGCCAGAAGTAAAAACTGTCTCGTTCAGAACAGAGGTCAAATAACTGTGAAATGAAATTCATTTTTTATAGCAAGAAAGACAAATTTTAAACATAAAAAAAAAATCCTTTGACCTCCTCTCCCCACACTGTGCCTTGTGTCTCTGCGTTATGCATTGACCAGACCTCTTCCATTGGCAGGAATACCTGCTCAGCCATACAGAGAAACATTCTCTCAGCATCAATGAGACAACTCCTTAAGGATAACATTTCCTCTTGATCTTGCAAGATGTCTTATGACTCACCAGGATGATGCTTAGATATGTAAACTGTCAATAATATGTCACTTGATGTACAACCCTCTGTCTCATAAAACTGAGCCTTGTTATCTGACATGCAGAATAGTTCTCAGTGCTTTCTGAGATACTCTTCCTGGGTTATAATCCTCAAATTTGGCTCAAATAAAAATTTCCATTTCTTTCTTAAAACAAAAACAAAAACAAAATACCCTCTAGGTCAATCCACATTATTGAAAATGACAGAATTTCATTCTTTTTAATGGCTGAGTAGTATTCCATTTTATATATATCATATCTTCTTTATATATATCATATCTATTGATGAACACTTAGGTTGCTTCCATATCTTGTCAATTGTAAATAATGCTGCTATGAACATTGAAGTGCAGGTATCTTTTTGAATTTTTGTTTGGTTTTTGGTTTTTTGTTTGTTTGTTTTGCTTTTTAGGGCCACACCCATGACATATGGAGGTTCCCAGGCTAGGGGTCTAATTGGAGCTACAGCTGCAGGCCTACAACACAGCTACAGCAACATCAGATCTGAGCCTCATCTGCAACCTGCACCACAGGCAGGTCCTTAACCCACTGAGCGAGGCCAGGGGTTGAACCTGCAACCTCATGGTTCCCAGTCAGATTCGTTTCCACTGCGCCATGATGGGAACTCCACTGAATTTGTGTTTTGAATTTGTGTTTTCTTTTCATTGGGTATACACCTGGGAGTAGAACTCCTGGATAATATGGTAGTTCTACTTTTAGTTTTTTGAGGAATACTCCATACTGTTTTCCACAGTGGCTGCACAAATTTACATTCCCATCAACAGTGTAAAAGTGTTTCCTTTTCTCCACATCCTCACTAACACTTGTTATTTGTGGTCTTTTTTTTTTTTTAATTTTTTTATTTTTTTAGTTTTTTTTGGGGGGGGGTCTTTTTTTGCTATTTCTTGGGCCGCTCCCGTGGCATATGGAGGTTCCCAGGCTAGGGGTCCAATCGGAGCTGTAGCCACCGGCCTACACCAGAGCCACAGCAATGCGGGATCCAAGCCGCGTCTGCAACCTACACCACAGCTCACGGCAAAGCCCACTGAGCAAGGGCAGGGACCGAACCCGCAACCTCATGGTTCCTAGTCGGATTCGTTAACCACTGCGCCACGACGGGAACTCACCAATTTGTGGTCTTTTTGATGACCCCCATTTGGACAGATGTGAAGTGATATCTCATTGTGGTTTCAATTTGGATTTCTCTGATGATTAGTGATTTTTCATGTGCTTCTTGGCTATTTGTATGTGTTCTTTGGAAAAATGTCTATTCAGGTCTTCTGCTCATTTTTTGATTGGATTTTTTTTTTTTTTTGCTATTTCTTTAGGCTGCTCCCGCAGCATATGGAGGTTCCCAGGCTAGGGGTCCAATCGGAGCTGCAGCCATTGGCCTACGCCAGAGCCACAGCAACGCGGGATCCGAGCCGCGTCTGTAACCCACACCACAGCTCACGGCAACGCCGGATCGTTAGCCCACTGAGCAAGGGCAGGGACCGAACCCACAACCCCATGGTTCCTAGTTGGATTCTTTAACCACTGCGCCACGACGGGAACTCCTGGATTTTTTTTTTTTTTTTTTTTTGATATTGAGTTGTCTGAGATACTTATATATTTTGGATATTAACACTTACTGGTCATATTCTGTTCAAAGATTTTCTCCAATTCAGTAGGTCGTTTTTCAGTGGTTTCCTTTTGCTGTGCAAATTTTTAAAATTCAACTAGGTCCCATTTGTTTATTTTTGCCTTTTTTCCCTTTGCTTTAGGAGACAGATCCAAAAAAATATTGCTGATTTATGTCAAAGAGTGTTCCGCCTATATTTCCTTTTAGCATTTTTATGGTTTCCAGTCTTACATTTGGGGCTTTAATCCATTTTGAGTTTAGTTGTATATATTATATGTGAAAATGTTCTAATTTCATTTTTTTACACTTACCTGTCTTGTTTTCCCAGCATCACTTATTGAAGAGACTATCTTCTCCATTGTATGTTCTTGCCTCCTTTGTTGTAGATTAATTGGCCATAGTGCATGAAAGTGTGGGTAGCAATATTAATATCAGAAAAAAACAGATTTTAAAACAGAGTCTATAACAAGGACAAAGAAGGGCATTATGTAATTATGAAGGGATCAATACAAGAAGAACATATAATACTTGTTAACATACATGCATCTAATACTGGAGTTCCTTAGTATATAAGGCAAATATTAGCAGACATAAAGAAAGAAATCAACAATAATACAATGATAGAAAGGGACTCTAACACTCTCCTTATCTCAATGGGTAGATTATCCAGACAGAAAAATCAATAAGGAAACAACAGTCTTAAATGACACATTAGACCAGCTGGACTTAATAGATATCTACTGAATGTTCCATCCCCTAACAGCAGAATGAACATTCTTTTCAAGTGCACATGGAATATTTTCTAGGATAGATCACATGTAAGGCCAAGAAACACATCTCAACAAATTTAAGAGCATAGAAATGACATCAAGCATTTTTTCTGATCAAAAATTTAGGAAACAAACACATCTCAACAAATTTAGGAGCATAGAAATGACATCAAGCATTTTTTCTGACCAAAAATTTAGGAAACAAGAAATCAACTGTAGGAAAAAAAATGGGAAAAACACAAACACATGGAGACTAAACAACATGTTGCTAACCCCCCCCCCCAAAAAAAAAACAAAAAAACCAATGGGCCAATGAAGGAATCAAAAAGGAAATCAGAAAATATCTGGAGACAAATGAAAATGGAAACACAACTTTCTAAAATCCGTGGGATGCAGCAAACCAGTTCTAAGAGGGAAATTTATAGCAATCCCTGTTCTTCTTAAAGAAGCTCACAATCAGGTGGATTCCTAGCCTTGTTTCTTGGTAATGGAAAAATGTATCCTCTTACCTATCCAGGCTATTGCATTGCTGTGCTCTGGAGCTAACCTTTTCCTGACACCTCTAGTGAGCTTGGGTGACAGACTATTATTGTCTAGAGGTGGTCTTACATACATATCCTTAATCACTCTATTCTTCTTACAATATGACATTGAAACTTTTCTGTTAATAGATGAGGTCTATGTTCTTTCTCGATTTTAGGTGGTTCTCTGAAAGCAGTAGAAGTGACATTGTGTGAATTCTGAGACTAGCTTAAAAAAAAGTTACCTTCTACCTATTTTCTCTTTCTTTTGAAATATTTGTCATTCAATTCAAGTGTTGTGAGAATGACCAAAGTAGCCCATACAGAGACCACATTGAACGGATCATGTGGAGAACTGAAACCTGCATACAAAAGCCAGCATCACCTGACAGATCGTAAGTGAGTGAGTGAGTCTTCAGCTGACTTTAGCCCTTTGCCTTTGAGCCATTCCAGCTACCCTAGGGGAAGCTGGGATGAACTGACTCTGCCAACTCTAGTACAAATTAAGGATTTCTGAAAAAAATAATTTTATCACTCATTAAACCACTAGGTTTTAGGAACGTTTGTTAAATGGCAATAATAATTGATACGCTTTGATACCAAAAAAATCACATTTCTTTTTGGTATGTTTAATTGTTAACTCTTTGTCGTCACCTACAAATGTATTCAAGTTTCTCACTTTAAAAAATCCAATTCTTCCTATATGTTCCCTTTCCAAGTATAGCCTTAGATATTTTCTGTTCTTGAGGATTCTATACTGGAATTTGGTCATTTGAAAAAAAAAACCCAGCAAATTTGCTGGAAATAAAATTTCTGAATGACTGATTTGTCAAACATTCCATTTTCCGCAAAGTTGTGTTTACATTATCTAGTAAACACAAGAGGAGGCTGTGGGGTGTCAGGGTGCTCTGACTTTTCCCTGACTCTATCCTCCTTCTCTCTGTCTTTTCTTTACTGATTCCAGCCATGTTTTCTGTTCCTTTGTTTTTACCAGTTTCTTCTCCCTAATGTCCTCTCTTCAATCCATAATTTCTTCTCTCTGCCTCTCAGTCTCTCCCTATGGTCTCTTCAACCCCATTCTCTCACTCCCACTCTTCAGGAAATACTCTTTCCAGGATCCGGTCTGCAGTCTGCACTGAGCTGTGTGCTGACTTTCCTTCTCTCTTTTCCTGCCAAAGTCCTATTGTCTCCATCCCAACTCCTAACTTGTTGGAATGCCAATACCAGAGGCAAACTGCCTCGTTCTTTAAAATGTTGCCATGAAATCAAAAGGAAAACAAACCAACTACCAATGTACTTCTGTAAACTTCATAAGGAAAATGATTTTGATAAATTGTTAGAATCAGAAATGTTACAAATTGGTCTTTGGCAAACTGGTTATCCAGCTAATTGATGTAATGCGTGGGGTCCTCATACCTGTCCTTGTCAGACCATGCTTGTTCCTTGCTCAATACACATTCCTTTTACTGGAAGGGCAAACTCCTTGCAGGACACAGATAGTCTCATGTGATCACTGTGTGTTGTTTCAACATCTTTTCCCATCATGCCCTCTCGTATCTTATTGAATTTCCAGAACCCAGAACTGACTAGTCTCTGCAAACATCTTCATGCCAACTCTTAAGTCCTGGCCCATGTCTTTTCTTTTGCTTGCAACACTGGTTCTGCTCTTGAACACTTGGCCAATGACTTCTGCAGTTTCAAGTCTCCACTTCCCCAGGCTGCTTTGATATGTTAGCTGGGCTGTCATTCATTCCTGCTGCTGCCTTTGCACCACTCTCCATCACCAGGAGGACGTTTCATGACAAATGAATTTTTCCACTGGACTGTTAGACCTTTGAGGGCAGGAATCATAACATTTATCTCTGTATACTCATAACCTAGCATAGGTAGCGATGCTTGGTAGGCTCTCAATAAATCTTTCTTAAAAGAATACCATTTACCTAGAAAACATTACTCCAGCCATCTGCTGTTTAAAGATAATTCCTTCACAGAACCAATTTAAAATTACTCCCTTAGGCTATATAATAAAGAAACATATAAAGAACATGTCTGCATTTTGTTTAAGACTTCTACTAAAATCACAGTTCACTTTGTGGTTTAAAGACCGTTGTACAAATACCCATATTACTAATTTCTCTAAGTTTTAATGGAAGGTAAATGTGTTGTATCTACTGGCTCAAGGCATGCTTCTTTTTATTAGATATTTCATCAGATAACAGGAGGTGTGCCCCTCCTTCCCCCTGCCCCACCAATTTTGCCTTTCCCAGCAGGGAGCTCAGAGTTAAATTAATTTGTGTGTGTGTGTGTGTGCTTTTCATCACCCTTGGATTCAAGTTTTAGCTCTGGTTCTTCTTAGTTATGTGATCTTTCTGGGCCTTAATTTCCTCATTTGAGGAAATTATATAAAATTGAGTTATCAGAGCTGGTCAACAGACTCACAAGTTTTTTGTGAGAGTCAAATGAAACTTTGTAGAGAGAAGTATTTTAGAAAGTGCTATCCAAGTACATTATTACTTTCATCATTCTTCCTGAAGAACTGTTATCTTAAAAAATATGACTTACACAATATAATATTTTCAGTTGCTTCCCTTGCAGCCAGGAAACAAAGAGAGGATGCAAAAATAGTAACTGGATTCATTTCCATTTCCTACGCTGTAAGGTAACTTTTTCTATTTATATTTTTACAACAGTATTGGACACTTATCCTTAACTGTTGAACTTCCTCAAATACTTTAATAGAAGCAGATGAGGTATGTTAAATCAAGTAAAACTTCAACAAGAAGGAGCTAATTTGTCCCCAAAAGGTGATTTAATAGGAAACTAGAGAGATTTGCTAACTTTTTCTATATACACTAAAACAGCTTACATTACTGAATTCTTATTATGGACTCTTTCTATGCTAAGTACTTAAATGCATTACCTTTTAAAATACAACAACTTGGAGTTCCCATTGTAGCTCAGCAGGTTAAGGACCCAACGTTGTCTCACTGAGGATACAAGTTTAATTCTTGGACTTGCCGAGTGGTTCAGTCCAGCATTGCCACAAGCTGCAGTGTAGCCTGCAGATGTGTTTCGGATCCAGCATTGCTGTGGCTGTGGCATAGGCCCCAGCTGCAGCTCTGATTCATCCCCCAGGCCAGGAACTTCCTTATGTCCTAAAAAGGGTGCAGCCCTTAAAAGAAAAGAAAAAAAAATACAACTTGTGGGATAGATACTTTCTCCATTTTTTGAAGAAGGGAAACTGGGATTTAAGGAGGTTGAGAAACTCACAGAGCTAGGTAATAGCTGAGTTGAGATTCTTACAGCTGCTAAGCCCACAAGCTTGTCTCCTATCCTGAAAAACATTCAAGTAAATTTCAGAGTACTTTAGATTTATGAGAAAGGCAATAAGGCTGGAGAAAAATGATTATTTTTATTTTTTATTGTAATGATTAATCGTTTTTTTCCAGGATTTTTCCCCTTGATAGTCTCTCTAAAATGATCTAGTCTATGCTTATTGCATTACTCCTATATCTTTACTAAGAAGTCCTTTACTGTCAACTTCCCTCTTCACATCTGCTGATACTTGTACTGTTATCAGTGTAAGTGATTCTTAGTTCTGTGTCCATAGTCGTGTTATTTTTCATTACTGTATTTTCAAGTGGAGTCCAGGGATTTTTATTCCATTTCTTTAAATTTTTAATGTCATTGTGATTTTTTGTTATCCTGTGATATTCTTGAGCTACAAGTTGGAAGCAGCTCTTTCAATGTCATCTTGTCTTTAGATAAAGGTTCTCCTTCTGGTTACCATGCACTATTTACCAGACTCAAGTTGCCCATAATATTTCTTTTCTTTTCTTTTTCCTTTGAACTCAAATTCATTCAGCTTTTTGAGCAAAGAACTTATGAGATTGTTAAGGTGTTTTTTCCCTTTCATAAAACTCATAATGTCTGAAAATAAGTGAAACCACATCATAAAGAAGCTCTATCAGTTCGCAGAGGTGTTGCAATTTGCAGATTCACAATAGAATTTCTTAAGAAGCCATCCTTCCTTAGATAGTTAAAATATCATTTGATTTATAAACAACTAAATAATGACATATGAGACACCTGACCTAAGCTGGTCAGCTTGAGGAAATACAAGGCAACGTTTGCTCCTTTAAAAAACTTGTTTAAGTTGTTTTATTTAAACAGAATCTTATATATATATATTATATGCATACATCTTACATACATGAATATATATAAAAGTTATCTCGAAAAGTTTCATGTTCTATCAATTATGTATGCATATACAATTGACAGAAAATTGAATGTGACCAGAATCTCTAGCCAAATCTCTAACTGAAGGTTTTATTTAGATATAGATGGACAAGTATTCCATCGCTTTTCAAATATGTTCTTCTTATACATGGAATATGTTATTGTTCACAGAACTGTCCCAGACTTAACCCTACCTGTTCCCTCTTGTCCATCTTGTCTTTTGTTCTGCATTTATACATTTTACAGCAATTAGGGAGAAGTTTATCTGGTATTTAGCAAATACTTGATAACCTCTAGTTATGTGTGTCCTTCTCATCCTCATCAGACACCTCAAATCTAAGCCATCATCCTATCATGTCTAGTAGAACCTTCTAATAAGTCTTCCTTGCTATGATCTCTCCTCCCTGGAAGCCAGTCTCAGAATAACAGTTTTAAATAACAGATTTTACATGCAATGATTTTCTTTTTTTTCTTTTTTTCTTTTTGTCTTTTTGCCATTTCTTGGGCTGCTCCCACGGCATATGGAGATTCCTAGGCTAGGGGTCAAATTGGAGCTGTAGCCACCTGCCTACGACAGAGCCACAGCAACGCTGGATCCGAGCGGCATCTGCAACCTACACCATAGCTCATGGCAATGCGGGATCCTTAACCCAATGAGCAAGGCCAGGGATCGAACCTGCAACCTTATGGTTCTTAGTCGGATTCGTTGACCACTGCACCACGATGGAAACTCCTACATGCAATGATTACTTTCTAAAAAGTCCTTGCAAGGACTCTGGCATTCCGACTCCACCTTCCCTTAGCTCTTACCTACTTCCCACGTTCTTTTCCACTCTGCCCCTACATAGATCCTCTGCTGAAACATAACTGGTCTACTCAAAGTTTCCCAGACCCAATTTACACAACTTCATGGGACAGTTCCCATGGCCCACAATTCCCTCCTCTCCTCTCCACCTATTTCAGTGCTCTCTTTCCTTCAGCCTCCAATATCCAACTCCTTCAGCAATTATTCATACTCCGGTAAGTATCGACTTCACATTATAAACAGCCTTTTTCATATATGTCCTGTCTCCCCCCAAAATTAATACCTCTTGAAGGATTATTTCTCACTTTGCCTTCTACTTGGTAGGTCAATCAAAGTTCTGAGTAACAGTGATTCTCCTTACTAGAGACAGAACCCTCTGGACTTAGAGAGCAGTTACGTATCAGCTTCTTGCTTTGCCTTGCTTTCCTACCCAGATGTATCCACAAGCTCCTTGGCTTTATCACACTGGGTTAGAGCCCCCAGAAGTCCTTGCTCCCCTGGAGCAAGTTCTGATCACTGCTCTTCTCTTTGCCTTCATTTTTTAAGCCGAAATGAACCTAAAGTGAACCAACCCAGTGGCCACCTTTCATTTGTCTCCTGTGAAGTGTTCTACCAAAAATTGCTTTTTTTTCTACCTTTATTGTCTTGTTAAGGATTCTTACTCTCCTCTTAACTCCTAAGTTTTACTAATAAACTAAACTAAAACAAAATAAAATAAAAAGTTATTTTCTTTCCTTGGGAGCCACCTCTGATAGCTCTTAAGGGAACAACAACAACAGCAATAAAGGCAAAACTTACTTCGGAGAACTTTTGAACAATCTCATTCACAATTATTCAAGAAAACAGAGCTGAATATAAAACACCGTGAAATTTATATTTGAATAATCCACCCCTCCCCCCATCTGTTTGGTTAAACCAGACACTTTGTTAATTATATCCAGCAAGTTTACTGGGAGAAACCTCCAATTTAGAAACATTTGGCTTTATTAAAAGAAACAAAATAACTACAACAGAAGAGAAAAACTGCTTTAATATACTCATGGACTTTTATTGCTTCAGTGAGCAGGTGAGGAAGAGAAGCAATTCTTGATTTCCAAATTATAAAGTAGGATAGAATTTGAAGCTGTGAAAATATTGAACTTTTGCTAGGAAAAAAATAAATGATTTGAAGCCCTAGTGATCACACAGAGAATCCAGACAATTTGACAGCTATGAATTTATCTCACTTGTGAATGAATAACCTTTGTAACTCACTTGGGACTTAAATATTCCAAACACATTTCCCTGGAAACACTTCAAAAGGCATAGTTCATTCTTGTCTTTACTAAACAGCTCCTTCAGTTACCTTTAGTTTGCTGGCTTTGTGGTTTGAGTATAGACTTGAAAGTTGGAAAATTAACATAGTTAAAGCTTGCCAGTGGGTTTTACTCTGGTAAGAGTGAAACAAGATTAACTCTTTGATTATTTTATGCTGTAAACAGCCTATTTTACCTCCTTAATAAGGCAACTTCATTGCTACTATTTACAAAATTTCAGCTCTGTCACAGAGCTAAGGCTCAATATATTTAAAAGAAGAATATCGCCCCTGAAGTGCATGTAACAGACAAGAAGGACACCTGATTTTAGTTGAGCTTCATGTAGTTCTTGCTGAGTTACAAGCTTAAGTAGACTTGCTGAAAACAAACTAGTTTTAAAGATAGATACAGGATTTCAGGTCCAGTGTAATGATAGCTTTTGAGTTTTTTCCGTGTATTGTTTCAGAATCAAAAGTACAAATGAATTTCCTGCATTATGCTAGGTTCTGACCATTGTAGGTCAAGCAGTCCTGTTTTTTTTTTTTGGGGGGGGTGGGCAGGCATAGGTGTAGCATATGGAAGTTCCCAGGCTAGGAGTTGAATTGGAGCTACAGCTGGATCCTTAACCCACAGAGCGAGGCCAGGGATTGAACCCGCATCCTCACCGATACTGGTCGGGTTCATTACCACTCAGCCACGATGGAAACTCCAAGCAGTCCTGTTTCTTGAAACTTAGAACAGATTCATTTTTCCTTGTCTGCCCGTAGCTGGCACACTCTGAATATTGTTACGGAATCACATCCCTGTCCACTTACATGGCAGACTTGTTCCTAACTTTGGTAATACTTTAAATATTGCATTAAAAAGTGCAATTGAGGCATTAGTACTCAATTAAAAAGTATGCTTGTTCAATTTGAACATTTTCTCATGTGTAAGACTGTAGGCTTTTACTTTCCTCTTACTCCCTGGGAAGATTTCATGGAAAAGGAGGCACTTCGGCTTATATGAGAAAAGAGATTTGTCTTTCTAGGTTTGAAGAGCTTTATGGAAATAGACTTATAGTGAAAATTTTTTTATTTTTTATTAAAGTAGAGTTGATTTACAATGCTATGCCAGTTTCTGCTGTACAGCAAAGTGAATCAGTCAGACATATATATATATATAACATGTCCATATATATTTTTTTTTAATTCTGCTTTTTTTTTTTTTTTTTTGGCTGTACCCATGGCATGCATGTGGAAGTTCCTGGGTCAGGGATTGAACCCAAGCCACAACAGGAACACTGAAGTGGTAATGCCCTTAAGCCACTGCACCACAAGGGAATTCTCAAAATTTTGAACTTTAGCTTTGAGAAGCTAAAATTTAACCCATATTTACTTTTTCTGACCTAATTAAAAGGAGCTATTCATTTCAATAAAATCTATTTTGTCGGTCCCTTTGATTTCAAAATAAATGTGCCTTGAGTCTTTAACAAAGGGTAAATGCTCAAAATAAGCACTTCCTTCCTCAACCCCCTTTTACAGCTGGTTTTTAAAGGGCCTTCACCAGAAATCTGGGGACCTCTTGAACCACTTCTACCGAGTTCTCGTCTGTGTTCTGTCACAAAGGCTCACTGGTGAGAGAATTTCAAGCATCATCTTTACTTAACTAAATTGCCATCTCCAGCCCCTGTCCTGGCTTCCCTCCAGTAATTCCAGTCGTGGGTTCCATACAAACAATCTCTCTCTGCTATTCATTCCTAAATCAGCTTTTCCTCTTGCCTGTCCCACTTTAGCTCATGATACCTTGAGGTGGTAAAATTTCCTCTCCTCTCCTCTCCTCTCCTCTCCTCTCCTCTCCTCTCCTCTCCTCTCCTCTCCTCTCCTCTCCCCTCCCTTCTCTTCCCCTCCCCTCCCCTCCCCTCTCCTCCCCTCTCCTCTCCTTTGCTTTTTAGATCTGCACCTGTGGCATATGGAGGTTCCCAGGCCACGGGTCAAATCGGAGCTTCGGCTGCTGGGCTACACCACAGCCACAGCAACATGGGATCCGAGCCACATTTGCAATGTATACCACAGCTCATGGCAATGCCAAATCCTTAACCCACTGAGTGAAGCCAGGGATCAAACCCACATCCTCATGGATACTGGTTGGGTTTGTTACCACTGAGCCACTATGGGAACTCCCGGAGGTGGTACAGTTTTCTTTTCTAGGGATAATTTTACTGCAAGTGTCAGGCATCCTTTCAAACTAGCTTAAGCCATGGGAGACATGTGAGGAAGGATGCCCAGTACCTGACCGACCAACAGGCAGAAAGTGCTTCTGGGTCTCACGAAAGAACTAGGAACTGATGAGTAAGTTAGACCAAGGCAGATAATCTCTCTTCTCTCTGGTGTTAACATGCCTTATTGGTTTTCCTTCTTTACCTGCCAATTTCTCATTCTCTTCCTTTTCTCCCGCTCAGCTATTTCCTTCCCTATATTTGCACGTGGCTTCTTCATAGTGTAACTAAGCAGGACCCTATGGTGTCTTTCCAAAACAGCCCCCACCCCCCCATCCCTACTCTGCCCCTATGTTCTCTGCCTGCCTCTTGTCTGTAGAAAAACTTTAGCCTTCTAGGCTTTCCCTGAGTTTCAAAGAGTACATTTAATCAGAGAAGTGAGACAATGCAGAAAGAAAGAGAAAAAAAAAAAAAAAAAAAAAAAAAAAAAAAAAAAAAAAAAAAAGGAAGGAAGGAAGGAAAGAAGGGAGAAAAACAGTCATGGAAGATAAAAATAGTTTAGCCATTAAACAAAGTCAAGGAACTTTAGTTCCTCCTCAAGGACTATAGATAATATTCTGCATCATGTACTTGGAGCTGTTTTGCAGATGCTGAGCCCCCCACCAGGTGGAAGGTGTTAACTGTATGCTGCCCACAGGCATGGAGACCCCAGACCGGTTGGAACCAGAAGGTTGATGATGTTGATTCCCAAATACCTCACTGCCAACCAACAGAAGAGTGTCCATGAACTGATCAGGCTGCTCCCCTGCAATCCTCTCCCTCACCCTTTCTTTAAAAACCTTTCCTTGAAAGCCATTGAGGAATTTGGGTCTGTTAAACACTAGCTGCCTGGACTCCTTGCTTGGTGCCCTGCAATAAATGCTGCACTTTCCTCACCACAACTTGGTGTCATACACTGGCTTTATTACGCGTGAGCCAGCAGACCCAAGTTTGTTTCCATAACACATAGATTCTCCCAAATGGCTCTCTCTCTGCCCTGAATTTATATAGCCTTAACATTCTAGTATCTGCAGCTGTTAATCTTCCCATATTTCATTGCCAAATTTCTTGCTTTGGATGGTCCCCAATGGCTTCATGCAGTCTTCAGTGCCTTGAGCAATTCAATCCAAGCTTGGTCCAAAGAGAGAGGGGTGGTGCGGAGTAAGTATGATGTATTATAAAGGGTTCTGCTTGCTTGCTGTGAAGGGTCATTTTGGACAGGAGAACATGAGCTGAGGAGCACCCTTCTAACATCCACTATGAATATTAGATATGCACTATGATATCCACTATGAATATTAGATATCTAATATCCACTAGGTTGCATGAACATTTTGTTCATCCTCTAAAGAGGTCACGTATACTATAAGAGACTCTGTTTCTTTATTTCCAGTATAAACATATTTTGCAAATTAACTGTAATATGTGGCACAAAGACGGCACTGTCTTAGTCATCCAGGCTTTAACATGTGATGCCATGGATGCTCTTCTTACCAGATCTTAAAGGTCACCAACTTTTGTCGGCTCTTTCTTCAAAGTATCTCTTGTTCCATTTCTTTCCCCATTTCTCCCACTCCCAGTTATCCCCTCCTTTCTGAGCTTCTTTCCATCTTTCCCTGTTTCTCCTATTATAGAAGCTTTTTAATTTTAATTATTCTCCCTACTTCCAATCTCTTTTCTTGCCACTTCATCATTCACGTTGCTGACAAATTGGTCATAAAACACTCTTTCAATCTTGTCATTTCCCCTACTTGAAGACTTCATCAACTCTCTACAACTTACAGATGAAGTCCAAAGGGCCTATTCTGACAGTTTAAAACCTTGACCACTGAGCTGCAACCTTTGCAGACAGCTCTAACTATTCATGTTATTGGCCCTGTACCCCAGCTTAACTCTGCGCTAAGCTGCCTTGAACTTTTCTGATTCTATGCTTTTGCTGAAACCAAGCCTGCTGGCCTGGAATGCACCTTTTCTCTCTACGCTCTCAATTCCATCCATCACTCAAGTCAAAACGCAAGTCCCTTATTCTTTGTGAAGGCTTCCAAATTCACTCCAGCTCAAGTGATCTTTTTATTCCTCTGAATTACTGTAGAGATATTTTTCCCCCTTCTGTCCCATTCATTTAGGTAACTCTCTACTTCCAAGAATATAGTTCTACTATTTTATGCAATTAAAATTTTTTTCAGTGGTTTTGTTTCTTCAATTTTACTTTCTGTTTCATGAGGTGGAGACCATGTCTTCTATGTCACTTTTCCTCCTCACATCAATTACCACGCCTTGTACATGGTAACAGCTCCGGAAATACTGACTGATAGCACAAAAATCTCTTAGGTCACTGTGCTGAAATATGGAATACATGTTAACTTGCTAAAACTTTGTTGACTTTCTTTTCTTTTTTTTTTTCTTCTCCTTTTTCTTTAAGGCTGCACCAGCAGTATATGGAAGTTCCCAGGCTAGGGGTCGATTCAGAGCTGTAGCTCCCGGCCTACACTACAGCTACAGCAACAGTGGATCAGAGCCACATCTTCGACCTACACCACAGCTCACAGCAATGTCAGATCCTTAACCCACTGAGCAAGGCCAGAGATCAAACCTGTGTCCTCATGGATACTAGCCGGGTTTGTTACCCCGAGCCAGAAGGGGAACTATGATTTTCCATTTTGATTGGTTGTTCTCATTACAAACAAACACAATTGATGATGGTGTTAATTTATAGGCTTTTAACATAAGAACTATTTTGTTTCATATTAACATTGAAGTCATAGAGTTTTCATGTTGCAGTACACTGTGTTAGGTGGGAGTGTGGAGGGCAGATGTATGAGACTGTTGGCTAACTCCTGGGATCTTATTACCCACATAATGGAAAAGGAGGTGAACAGAATTGATTTCCAGGCACAGGAGAATGTCCTGTGACTTATGGGAGGAGGCAAAAAGGGAAGGAGTATGTCAGATGTTAAAATGAAGTGGCCTGTTTCCAAAAGAAATGCAAATAAGGTAAAAGAGCTTTAAGGGAGCATTGGTTGGCCTGAAGAGTGAGCAACCTGTTCTACAAGTTCCAAATGACTTAGGACAGGGTTCTTGCCGAGACCAGCTCAGCAGGATGGGGCTGAAGAATGGATGCTGTGGAACTTAAGGAAAGAGCCAACACAAAACAAAACGCCAACAAAAAACAAAACACAGAGATAGTAAAGGTGGGAACCCAGGGGGACTCAAGGTCTCTAGGACCAAGATCCCCACCCCAAGAAACCACACTGCTTTTATTTTACTCTTGTGATGAGACCACATGAGGAGGGGCTATGGGTGGATGATCAAGCAAGAAGATTGGAAAAACATGTCTCGAGACATCTTGACATCTTATCAAGATGGAGAAGTGATCCTTCAACTTCTCCCTCATCAGAAATTCTCACTCAGTTCCCTGGATAGGGAATTTTTTCCCGTGGGAAGAGATCTTTGATAATAGATTTGGAGTAAATGGAAAAGTCAGATTTATTTAGAAAAAGGCTTAGCAGGCAATTTGCTTGTTTATTCAGTAAATTCAAAACGTCTTGAGATAAATACCAATGATACAATGCAATTGATAGATATAGTTTCTTACATCTCATGGGACGAAGAGTATAAACCAAAATAATTATAAACATAGGACTATAGAAATCAGATGTGGAAATCAAGATATTTCTGGTACTGGTGAGGTAGGTGGGGTTATTTTGAATATATCTCGGCCTCCCTCACCTAAAACTTTACCTGGGGATATACAGTTTCTTTGAACCTTCTGATGTTAGAATCATATTTATCTTATCAATTAGATTTCTTCCTTTCCCTTTTGAGTATGTCACTTCTTTGAGAGACTGGTTCTAAGGGCGCTTTAGTTTTCTAAACTGTATTTATATTTGAGATCTTAATGTAGTGGATGTAATATTTCCTTAAACACATATTTGTAACAGCCATATAGTTCAGATAATGTTAATACTGGCCTTTCATTCATTCATTCCACATTCTAATGATGGTCTGCAATGTGGCAGGCCATCTGCTGGTGCTCAGGATAGGATATAAATCATAGAATCACAGAACTTTCCATCAGGAGAAACCATTTTTGGTGCTAAGAGTCTTCTCTTTGCAATGATGGTGCATGCAAAATTAAAGCTCTCCAGTTACCATGGTTCTTAAGTAGAGGCTTCCTCTTCCTTGACCTTCTTGAACTGATGAAAGCTTGATGAGCCCTTCTGTTAGCCTTTCCCAGCTATCTCTTTAGACTTGGCCTTCTCTGTTGAATATGTCTCTTGAAAATCCATACAGATTTCTTTACATAACTGGCCTTTTTTTTAAAAAAAAAAAAATCTTTGTCCTTAGTAAAATTGTCACCAAAGCTTAATTTATAATGGAAAATGCATTTGGCATAGAATGTCACACACAATAAAAGGCGCCATCGTATAGAAAGGAAGTAAAGCTAACACATCAACCAGCCAAACCAAAAAATGTGTTATTTCTGCATTTGTTTACAATTGGGAAAACAAAGTGATGCCATTATGCCTATAAAAAAGGAAATGATGTTGTAAGAAGAGAAATATATAAATGTTCAAGGAGTCATTTTAAAATTGAGAATCAGATATGGTAACCAAGACCCCAAATGCTTGGAAGATTATGAGGACGTAAAACCAGACCTGAGAGGCTAAAACACAGCTGGCAACTATGTAAATAAGGCAATAGAGCTATCTTGAGGAATTTTAAGGAGGACAGGCTGGACAGCTTCTTTTCTGCCTATTGTATTTAATTTTCTATCTCTCCAAAAAGGAGCATCTTTTGATGGGAATACTATTTTTTTTTTCTGTTTTACTTACAAAGAAAAGTAACTTCTCAGAAGTTAAAATATCAAAGAAAGTCATAAAACTGGTGAGATGAGTGTGTGTGTGTGTATTAGGATTTGACCCCAGGTTTTTCTAAGTACAAAGACCATGCCATTTCCAGGGGGCGCCATGCAGGAGAATTTACCTGTCAAATCACCTGTGTCCTATTTTCTGTTTTTGATGTCACAGACTTGTGATCTTCAGACCCATGGGTCCCACAGACTTCTTTTAATGGGGGATCAAATATGATAGCAGATGTTCAAAATGCTTAGAAGGAGACAGTTTGGATACAGAACTGGGCCTGATAAGTGGTGGTAAAAATGTAACAGGTGCATCTGAAAAAAAAAGAAGAAAAAGGAAAGCATCTTTCACTTTATAAAAAGAAATCCGTCAAAAATCTATTTAGCCCAAGGAGGATGATCAGCTTAGCTTATACTCATTTAACTGATTATAGAAAATATAGTTTTGTTTTTATAGCACAAAGGAGGTCAAAACAACTTGGCATGGGAGTCATTATTGTTAAAATTTCAGGAAAAAATACAGTACGTGCTGCACTACATTTCATTAAATACATATATAATATATATGCGTATATATATTTTATATATATATATATTTTGCACTTGGAAGGTGAGCATTTTAAATGAAAAGTCAATGGAGAAGAGAACATTTGGCATCACTACAAGATTTGAAGAATCAAGTTCCTATTCTTCCTGCCAAAAAGTTTTTAGGACTGATTCCAGCTCATTCTTTCAGCCAAACACCTACATTTAAAATTTTTCAATATTTACAGTATTTCAGAGTAAGTATGAAATTACCACCTAGATAACTTGGTGCATTTAACTGAAACAGCTTTGTATTCCTCAAATAGATATTACTTTTGTAGCAGAATATAATTTTTCTTTTCTTTTAATGGCTGCACTTGTGGCATATGGAAGTTATTGGGCTAGGGGGTCGAATTGGAGCTGCGGCTGCCAGCCTACGCCATGGCCACAGCAACACTGGATTCAAGCCACATCGGCAACCCACGTTGCTAGTTGTGGCAACACTGGATCCTTAACTCTCTGATGTAGGCCAGGGATTGAACTTACATCCTCATGGAGACAATATCGGGGTCCTTAATCTGCTGGGCCACAATGGGAACTCTCTAATTTTTTTTCTCTTTTATTTACCTATCTCCTTCCTCACAATAAAGGAAGACAAGAACACTTTTGTCAAATTCAGAATTGTTGTAGAGAGGGTTTGGGTGCAAAATGAAATGAGAAAGAGACTAAAAGCAATAGACATAAAAATGAAAGAGTAAATTCTTTGACTCCTCTATGGTTTTCCATTTACTAATTCATATGTAAACTTTCAACATCTTTGGTGCATTTGTGGGGAGTTATAGACTTTAAAAATTAAAAAAAAAAAGGCAGGTAGCTTCCTTTTATAGCAATATATCCAAGTTAGTTAGCTAAGGTAAATGAATTAGATAGCTTATAAAATAGAAAGTAAGAAATTTCCCCAAACCATTTTTATAATGCTATAATTTTTAAAGCTAAAAGTCTTCCTATTCTTCAACTTGCAAGTATTAGGGTGTATTTTCCTCTTGAATACGCTCTGAGAGCATACAAGCTTCAGTGACCATGAAAGAAACAATTTGGAGGGTGTTAAGAGTACATTTGTTCACTTACCCAACTGATTTTTTTTTTTTTTTGTCTTTTGTCTTTTCAGGGCTGCACCCACGGCATATGGAGGTTCCCAGGCTAGGGGTCTAATCAGAGCTGTAGCTGCCAGCCTACACCACAGCCACAGCAATGCAAGATCTGAGCTGTGTCTTTGACCAACGCCACAGCTCACAGCAACGCCAGATCCTTAACCCACTGAGTGAGACCAGGGATCGAACCCACAACCTCATGGTTCCTAGTCAGATTCGTTTCTGCTGTGCCACAATGGGAACTCCCAACTGACCTTT
This sequence comes from Sus scrofa, assembly GCF_054392235.1. Lineage (NCBI taxonomy): Eukaryota > Metazoa > Chordata > Mammalia > Artiodactyla > Suidae > Sus > Sus scrofa. Next base: position 51,719,385 of record NC_139393.1, on the reverse strand, counting down.
CAAAAGCTAACTTAGAACATCACCATTCCCTTTACCCCACCGGGTGTGGTGTCAATAGTTTCTTGGGGTGATCATTCTAATGAAGGCATAAAGGATTCCATTTTCAGGCCTAATTAGTCCTTCTCTGCCTTGGCACTATGAAAAAAAAAATTTACCTAATTTTTGGTGATACTGATTAACTTTTTACTTTTCCTCCCTATGGTTGATCTGAGAATGATTTGCTTTTACATAAATATCACTAAATAATAATAGTTGTCTGCAGTGGGATCTGCTGGGAAGCAATCAACCTGATAGTCTACATTGCCAGAATTTACATTTCTTATCCCCAAACAAAATTTCCCAAGGGAACTCTCTGGGTGTATCTCTAAAACCCACCCATTGTCTGGATTGAAGAGGTAAAGAAATAGATCCTCTTGCCTCTTTATTTAAATTCATTTTCTCTAATATTTTAGTAATAACTTTGTTAAGATGTAATTTAAATACCATACAATTTACCCTTTTCAAGTATGCAGTTTAGGGTTTTTTAGTGTATTCACAGAGTTGTGCAACAATCACCATCCTCTAACTCTAGAACATTTTCATTATTCTAAGAAAAAAAACCTGTACTCATTGGTATTTACTCCCAACACTTCCCTCCCCTAAATGTTGGTAACCACTAATCTACTCTCACTCCCGATGGATTTACCCACTCTGGGTATTCCATATAAATAGAATCATTGAATCTGTTGACTTCTGTGTCTGACTGGTTTCTTTCACTTGGCATAATTTTAAGGTTTGTCCATATTTTAACATTTATCAATACCTCATTCTTTTTTTATTTATGAATATTATTTCGTGCTGTGGATTTACCACATTTTGTTTATTCATTCATCAGTTGATCCACACTTGGGTTGTTTCCACTTTTTGGCTAGTGTAAATCATGATACTCCAAATGTTTGTATACAAGTATTTTGCAGACATGTGTTTTCAATTCTTTTGGGTACATACCTTAGGGTAGAATTTCTTGGTCTTATGATAACTATGGTTAACAGTTTGAGTATGCAAACTATTTTCCAAACTTGGCTATTCCACTTTACAATTCCACCAGCAGCATATGAGTTTTGGTATTTCTCCACATCCTAGCCAACACTTGTTATTGTCTGTGTCTATGTTGTTTCTATCAATAGGAAGACAGCCCAAATTATATTTATGAGGTATTTCATGAGGAAATTCTGCTCTTATCTTTCTTTGTTCCTATGACTTTTGTTCATTTCAACCTCATCTCTTCCTTGGACAATTACAGTTACCTCTTATTTGCTTCCCACTGTTATATCCTTCCTGTGTATATAGTAGCCAGAGTGACTTTTTTTTTTTATTAAAGTTGATTTACACTGTTGGGCAAATTTCTGTGGTACAGTAAAGTGACCCAGTCATACATACATACAAATTCCCTTTCTTATATTTTCTTCCATCATGATTTATCCCAAGAGATTGGATGCAGTTCTCTGTGCTATAGAGTAGGACCTCATTGCTTATCCATTCTGAATGTAATAGTTTTGCATCTACTAAACACAAACTTTCAGTCCATCCCATTCACTACTTCTTCCCTCTTGGCAACTTCAAGTTATTCTCTATGTTTGTGAATCTGTTTCTGTTTTGTGTTCATTTATGCCAGATTTATAGATTCCACATGTAAGTGATATTATATAATATTTGTCTTTCTCTTTCTGACCTCACTTAGTATGAGAATCTCTAGTTGCATCTATGTTGCTGCAAATGGCATTATACTGTTCTTTTTCATGGCTGAGTTGTATTCCATTGTATATATGTATCACATCTTCTTAATCCATTCATCTGTTGACGGACATTTAGGTTGTGTCTTGGCTGTTGTGAATAGTTCTGCAATGAACATAGGGGTGCATGTATCTTTTTGAATTATAATTTTGTCTGGATATATGCTCAGGAATGGGATTGCTAAATCACATGGTAATTCTATATTTCATTTTCTGAGAAACCTCCACAATGTTTTCCATAGTAATTGTACCAATTTATATTCCCACCAACAGCAATCTTTTAAAAATACATACAGTATATGGAATAGATGGTCAATGGGGACCTGCTGTATGAAACAGGGAACTGTATTCAATGTTCAGTGATAACCTATATGGGAAAAGAATCTGAAAAAGAATGAATATGTGTATATGTATAACTAAATCACTTTGTTGAACAGCAGGAATTATCACAACATAGTAAATCAATTATACTTTGATAAAACTTTAAAAAATTTTTAATAAGTACATGTGGCAAATATAAATATCATTTCAAAAAGTACACATGCTAGAACTTTTGCTATAGATAATCCTGTATCTGCAAAAAACTATCAGTAAAATCTAAGTTCTTTTCAGGCCCTTTGCACTTCTATTTCTATTTCTTTTCAATTCATCTCTGAGTTTTAATTTGTTTTAACATTAGTGAAAAAAGCTGTGCCTTATTTGGCTAAAAGTTCTTCCTGCAAAACATTTAGATTAGAACAGCAGTAAAAGTTGAGCAGCTCTAAAATGACAATAATAGCTAACTTTTGTTGAGTGCCTACTATGTACAAAGATATTTCCTTAGTACTTAACATGCATTAACTCATTTATTTCTTATAACAAAAGGCACTTTGAGGTGAACATGGTTATTATTAAATTCATTTTCATACTATGCAGTAGAGTCACAAAAAAGTTAAGAAGTTAATTAATATGCCCACCGTCACACAGGTAGTAGGTGATATGACCAGGATTCTAACAAAGAAATCTGATTCCAGGGTCCACAAGTGTAGCCACTAAACTATACTGCCTCTCATTTTTACTTGTCTGAAATGTATCTGATTTAAAATAAACTTTTTCCCCCATTTTTTAGTGTTCAATATAGTTTAGGGTAAAGAACTTCAAGCTTTGATTACTTCTTCTATAATGTTATCATATAGAAGAAGGTTGTGTATTAAAAACCATGCATCTATTCAGAGAAAACCATGACTTGCAAAGATACATGTACTCCAATGTTCACTACAGCACTATTTTCAATAGCCAAGACATGGAAACAACCTATGTCCATTGACAGAGAAGTGGATCAAGAAGACATGGTACATATACACAATGGAATATTACTCAGCCATTAAAAGGAATGAAATACCAGCATTATTAGCAACATGGATAGACCTAGAAATTAGCATGCTAAGTGAAGTCAGCCATAAAATGACACCAACATCAAATGCTTTCACTGACATGTGGAATCTGAAAAAAGGACAGAATGAACTTCTTCGCAGAACAGATACTGACTCACAGGCTTTGAAAAACTTATAGTTTCCAAAGGAGACAGGTTGGGGGGTGGGGGAATGTGCTGGGTTATGGGACGGAAATCCTATAAAATTGGATTGTGATGATCATTGTACAACTACAAATGATCATTGTACAACTACAAATGTAATACATCCATTGAGTAAATGAAAAAAAAGAAAAAAAACTCCCTATGTTTATCACCTAGAGGTTGACACAATCAGTTCTGCCAAACTTAAAAGCCATAGTTTAAACAACAAGGTCCTACGCTATAGCACAGGGAACTATATTCAATATCCTGTGATAAACTGTAAAGCAAATGAATGTGAAAAAGAACATATGTATAACTGAGTCACTCTACTGTACAGTGGAATTTACACAACATTGTGAATTAACTGCAATTTAATTTTTTTTCTTTCTTTCTTTTTTTTTTTTTTTTTTTCTTTTTAGGACTGCACCTTTGGCATATGGAAGTTCCCAGGCTAAGGGTCGCATTGGAGCTGTAGCTGCTGGCCTACACCACATCCACATTAACGCGGAATCTGAGCCGCGTCTGCGACCTACACCACAGCTCATGGCAACACGGGATCTCTAATCCACTGAGCAAGGCCAGGGATCGAATCTGCATCCTCATGGATCCTAGTTGGATTTGTTAACCACTGAGCCACAAAGGGAACTCCTGAATAAAATTTTTTTAAAAAGCAATAGCTTAAAGTAAAAAAGAAAACAAAACAAAACACTATTGGATTACTTAAAGGATGACTTCTAACAGATATTCTTAGAAAAATAACATGTCTTGGAATTTTCATAATAGTTAAGGTCCTATTATTACATTGCCTTCCAGTTGATGTGCTGCCCCTCCTCCCCCACCTCTTTTAAACCATCTAACAGGGCATTTTGTGTTTCTGAACATTTACATTCAATTTGTTAAATGTCACCGAGGAAAAATAAAATGGAAAGGACATCAGTTAATAATGTACTCTTACGTCCCGTCATCCCATGATTCCATGTCTTGCCATGTTGACCTAATTTGCCATGACAGGAACATGGTCCTGGTTTCAGAACATTCCAACTGTAGCAATCACTAAACCTTCCTGGGAATTTTTGCCCCCTTGGCAAATTGAACCAGACTGCTTTTCTCGGGACCATTTCAGGTGAGTATCTGTGACAAGGCGGGGAGGATATGATGGAGAATTGAAGAGTGAACCTTCTATACGAAAAATACACTGCGAGTTCTCTGGTGGCTCAGCAGGTTAAAGACCTGGCATTGTTACTGCAGCGGCTTGGGTGGCTGCTGTGGCATAGATCCAGGAACGCTCATGTGTCGTGGGCATATGAAAGAAGAAGGATACGGAAGCATGATGTAAAAACGTGTCAATACAGAGTGCTTGATTTTTACTATTTAAGTAAATTTGAGGAGAAAAAATTGAAAGGCATATTTTATTAACACTTCCTAGGTGTGTGAACAATTCTTTTATCTCCCCAACTCTAAAATGGGGATAGTAATAATATCTATACATAATAATAACAATAGATTAAAATATTTGTATTTCAGGGTTGATCAGACAATTAGATGAGGACTCACTCTAAGAAAACATTTAAAACAATACACAGTATTCAAAACTATTTTTTTCTATTTAGGGCTGCACCTGCAACTTATGGACTTTCCCGGGCTAGGGGTGGAATCAGAGATGCAGCTGCAGGTCTACACCACAGCCATGGCTAACACTGGGTCCAAGCTTCTTCTGTGACCTATGCCGCAGCTTGTGGCAGCACTGGCTTCTTAACCCGCTGAGCAAGGCCAGGGATTGAACCCGTATCATCAGACACTATATTGTGCTCTTAAACGGCTGAACTACAAAGGGAACTCCTTTTTTAAAAAATATTAATTTTAATTATTATAACTTTTAACATTTTTGAAATAAAAGTGTTCATTGTGTGTCCATAAACATAAGAAATTTTTGCATTTTTTGGGTGGCTCAGAAGCTGCAGATTGTATGATATTTCTCTAACAACTTCTGGGCATCAGTACTTGATCTTAGGTATATAATCCACATGTAAGTCCCAGGCTCACCAGCCCACAGGTAAAAGTGTTATTTCATCAAGATTAATAGCTGACTTTGATAGTATGTGGATCCTGCATGTTTGACTCAGGATGTCCACTCCCCCTCTTTCATGTTTCTTCTGGGAGGCCCGAGTGTCAGGAAAAGTTATGCTTAGTCTTACTATCTAAGCTTCTTCATCAAAAGGCCCCTCCAGGAAGGGGGGGAACCCCCACAGCTCTGCCACTGGGAGCACTCAGACAGCTACAGCTGGCCTGCTCCCCAACCCTGTCCACTTTGTTGCTTGGGCCCCTCAGGGAGCATCACCTGTGTCTAGGATCTCAGCTTGTTGTCTCTCTAATCCCCTCACATAGGAGAGTATTGTGGGCAATATCTTGCAGATGCCGAGCAGAAACTTTTAAAATCCACCCCTCCTTGAATGACAACATCTTCAACACTTTGACATTTCAGACCCTCCAGTGTGAACCACCAGTTTATTGCCCAGGAAGGAGAAACCTGATGGTTCTTGGGAAAGGAGCACTTAATCTGTGTTGCTTCTTTTGAAGTCTTCATGAGGCGATGGTTTGGTGGAGGGTCTCCAAATAACTCCTTAAAAAAATATGTCAATAACTGGACAAGGAGACTCAGCAGAAGGGCTCAAATTTTTGGTCTCAAGATGCCTTTTCCCTGTTAAGGAAGAGCTGAAGATCTGAAAAAGCTTTGGATTACATGAGTTATTGTTATTTATTAGAACTGCAACCTGATAAATTAAAAAAAAAATTATTTAAAAATTCATCTTAACATGTCAATAAGAAACCCATTGCATGTAAACAGAAATAATATATTTTCATTTAAAAATGATATTTTTTATGGCTGAGTAGTATTCCATTGTGTATTACACCACATCTTCCTAATCCAATCATCTGTTGATGGACATTTGAGTTGTTTCCATGTCTTGGCTATTGTGCATAGAGCTGCAGTGAACATGCAGATGCATGTGTCTTTTTTAAGGAAAGTTTTGTCTGGATATATGAACAAGAGTGGGATTGCTGGGTCATACAGTAGTTCTATGTAGCACTGGGAACTATGTCTAGTCACTTGTAATGGAACGTGATAATATGAGAAAAAAGAATGTATACATGTATGTGTAACTGGGTCATCATACTGTACAGTAGAAAAAAAATAATGTATTGGGGAAATAAAAAACTAAATAAAATAAAAATAAAATGATTAGAAAAAAATAAAAATAAGAAATGATATTTTCCCAAACCAGGAAAAAAAAATCAGTGAGAGGAATGGCACGGGTTCATATGTTTGCAAATGTCTGTCATCATAGAAGACAGTTGGCATTTCATATCTGCTTCTGCATTCAGTCTTTTATGATATCACACGTCATGTAGCTTTTAGAAAACCCCACCTCCTCCTAGTAAAAGGGGGTGAAAAAGCAACTAATGTTAGGATTATGAGGACCGTTTCTATCTTTCAGACCTGAAGGAGGCTCCCTGGATCCCACCTTTAGGAACTCCTCGGCTACAGTTCAGGTATTTTACTCTATGAGGAGATCATAGAATAACAGGTAGGTAAAAGCTGCCTTTGCCAGCCTTGGGGATTGTGGGACGACTGAGGAGGAGAGCAAGTTAGGAGAGGAAGGGCCAGGATGTATCTGGTCCCTCTCTGGGCTCAAGTCCTGCCCTTGTGACTTTGGGAGGATCCTGTATTCGGTCTTGTCCCTGGCACATAGTTCAGAGGACCAGCAAGCATGCATGGGCGAGGGAGGTGTGACTTTAGCTTTCTTGGAGTGCACCTTGTATCCAGGTAGAGCAGCCAGCTGATGAAGGGGGAAGGAAAATGGCATCTAAATGGAAAGCTGGCCTAGGAATTAAGCATGGTGGTGGGATGCAGTGCCTTGTCACAGAGGGCTGTGGGCAAACTTTCTGGGACAGGACCCAGATAGGGTCACAGACCCATCTCAGGGCTCCTTGGCACATGCAGGAGCCCAAGGGCTCTGATGAGCCGGGATGGATGACTGTACACCCAGCCCCAATGACGGGAGAACCAACCACAGCTACTTGTCAAGGGGAGTGGGGGCAGCTGGATTGGCAGCCAGAGGACCATGGAAAGACCTGTGTGTAATCTCCTTCCTCCCTCCCTCAATGAGGCCCCTTAGATTTCATTTCTCCACACTTCCAGTTGCCATGTTGGAGGGAAGCTGGCTGTGGTGGAAGAAGTTAAGACAGGTTGGACATCTATGTCACCGGAAAAAAAAAAAAAAGGCTTTGTTCTCTGTATCTGTACGTTTCTGTTATATTGTTCTTTTCTTTTCCCTTGTTTTTTTTTTTTTTTTTTTTTTTTTTAGATTCCATGTACAAATGAAAACAAAGAGTATATTTCTTTTTCTGTCTGACTTATTTCCTTCACGAAGCATAATACGCAGAGGGGGTGGGGGTGGTAGGATGGGCCAAAGAGGTGAAGGGGATGAAGAAGTATAAACTATCAGTTACAAAATAAATAAGTCCCAAGGATGTAATGTCCAGCACAGGGAATCTAGCCGATAACACTATAATAACTTTGTATGATGCCTAATCTATAAAAATATTGAATCACTACATTATACACCTGAAATTGATAATTTTCTAAGTCAAGTATACTTCAATTAAAAAGGAGGAAGAAAAAGGAAAAAAAGGCTGTTACCTTTAAAAAATTCAAATTGATAAATTGACAGAAATTAATGGATTATACTACTAAACGTAGTTTTTTTTCTTCCCCTCCTACCTAATATGTTTGGATTTTGTACATGAACTAAGATAGGCATAGAAACATAAAAACACTATATTTCTTTGCATCTGAGTGATGTTTACTTATATTATTAACCCCACCACAGCTCGAAACGAGCCAAGAAAACTGTGAGAAGAAAGACATGGTATTACCTATTACTCTCGCTTCCTTCTGCATCTCCATGTTCAAATCTTGCCTTTTGTATATAGAACCTGCAAAGTTTCTGATCTGTCAATTCCCAGTCAAACTTTCTGAGCTTGTGATAACTAGAATATACCACTTTGTTGTATTTTTGTGTTCAGGTACAATTTTAAGACTGCATTTTATTCAAAACCTTTGAGTTATCTGTGTTATAAAGACTCCAGGGCCAAAGCATTGTTATCAGTGAAGTTAGGAGTTTGGGTCTCTACTGCCCTTTTCCTTCTTTATTCATACATTTACTCTTTGCAATGATGTGCATGTGCTGAATTTCAGCTGTTAGTCTCTCCAGACTCATTCTCCATCCCATTCACTGTATTCACTAATCCCCACTCTGTGCTTCTGAGGGGATTTATTTGGAATAGAGCAGTGGGCTCCCTTGCTCATTGGTTCCTCATCCACTGGGTTTTACCACTGGAGTCCTTTAGCTGGGTATTAGAGGGATGATGAAAAATGAACTGGGGTGTTTATTTCTCTGGCTCCTCACCTGCAGGGTGGTAGAGGGCTGGCTGCACACCTTAACCTGAGGTTGCAAGCTCTACCAGCTGGCCCTCTGCTCACAGCCTCTCTTGGCTCCTGGTTCCTTTAGGTCTGGGGATGATAATGGCCCACTACTCTTTCTAGCACTGGGTCCTACACTCTTCCTGTGGTGTCCCTACATTCTGTCTACACTTTGTAAATAGTTTATTGAACATCCTCTCATTGCCTAATGAGCCATCTGTTCCTACTGGGACCGTGACTAATATATGTATTTAGCTCAGTTTTCTCAATAGTAACAGAAGCCCCTCTTATCTTATAGATGCTAATAAAGCTAAGATTTAAAAGGATTTATCAGTTAAGTGTATTGCTTGATTCTTGAATCTAGAGCTTGCATATCCAAGCTAAAATCAGTGAAGGGGGAATACTTGCAAACCACATTTCAGGAGCTTGTATTTGCTGTTTCTTCCCTTCCTCTCTTTCTCTTCCTCTTTCCATCATGACCTTCCTCCCTTACCCCTTCCTTCTTTCCTTCCTTTTCACCTTCCTTTCTTCTCAATCATGAGTTTCAGTAAACTCCATCCCAGCCATCTCGTGTAGACTGGCAATAGTCAAAGTGCTTTGAGATAGTTAAGGTCCGAGAATATTTTTTTTTTCTCTTTTGAATGAAGATAAAGATTTTAAGACAATTCCTTCTTATCTTGGATGATGGAAATTTACTGGCTAGAACATTTCAAAGGTCAGGCCCAATACATGGTTGAAAGCTGATGAAAATAGCTCTTGAGTTAAATCTAGGTAAAACTAGTGGTATAGAGCTATAAGTGATAAGAAAAGAGTTTTGGCTAGGAACCTCTTAAGTTAACGGTCAGTTAAAGATAGCGACATCCGTCCATGAGAATTTTTGAGTCTGAATTGGCTCACATCAGAGAAAGCATCAAATCAAGTTCATCATCCCTTAAATAAAGAGCAAGCATTAGATTTCAGGCTAATATTATAACTGAGACTTTGTAAAAGCTATCTTGAAAATTACATGAAGATGGCTGTCAAGATAACTGTGTATTCAATAGCACATCAAGGCCTTTCCTATTGACAGGATAAAACACTGGGACCAAAGCAGCTGCTGGTGTGATAATGCTGCTTTACATGTGCTTGGAGTGATTCTGCCAAATGTGTTCTCATTTGCATTTTATTTCATAAAGGAATTCTTGTTTCTCCTAAGAAGCATTGTTTTAAAAAAGTGTTCAAAATATAGAATCTTAATTTATCATTTCTCTGTATATAAGATAATGAAAATAGGAATATTATCTATGGAGACTATTTCACTGCAAATAATTTAGGTGATCATCAAATTACATAAGAGTTGCCTTCCTGTGGTTATTGAGAAGTGTACATTCAACCTTGGGCTTCGTTGCACATGTCCAGTGTCTATCCATGGCATTCGCTTTTATGAAATTTTGATCTGAGCCCACTATCACATTTGAGAGAGGCATCCCCAGTCATTGAGGCAAAGCCTCCCACTTCTGCCAGACTGCCCTCATTTTCCTGTTAGGAAAATCCGACCAATTGTTCAAACCAAATACAAATGACAACCTCTCAGGAAGCTTTACTAGATCTCCTAAGTCCTAATGAGTGGCCCCTTTACATTTTTTTTTAAGCACCAATACCCATGTACCTTTACTTTATGCTTATTTCCTCCTACTTTAGAGTAGAGAAGTATTAAATGTAAGAACTTTTGAGGCAACATCTTACTTAAAAAAAATCCAGTACTGGTACAGTCAGTATCTTGTGCTTAATCAAGATTGTGGAATAAATGAATTAGATTTAGTAGGCAGTTCTTTTTTTTTCACATATTCTTAAGTACTCTACTCAGTGTTAATAAAATGTTCCAGGCAAGATACAGATAGATCATAAGTGCCTAGCATGTGACAAATAGAATAAATAAAAAAGAAAGATGCTTTTCTCCTGATCTAACTTTAAAAGAGAAAGTGCTTTGAGACATCTATTAAAGAAAGAATTTCTCTTTCTTATTGGAAATATTTCAGTATGGTGGGGTGGTATGAGGAATTCTGAAGGTCCATGCAAAGGAAGTTTCAATGAATGACATTTATTTTCAGAAGATTTGGGGAACCCTAAATTTGCTATGGATAATACAGAAAATTCTGACTCGCAAGAGTTTCCTTGTTGGAAACCACTCTTTGGTGCAGGGTTTTCACGTACAGCATGCAAATGCATGTCATGTTCATAAATCCAATCACAAATGATGGTTTTATGACCAAACTGTATTTCTTCCAAACAAAGTGGTGGTAATATTTTTAAAAATCTGCAAGCCCTTTGAGAGTCTTCAAAAAGAATTTCATCATCTTTTCTCATTGAAGTGAAGATATTTATAACTGAGAGGATGCTATATTGCCACTATGGGGAAGAATTGCATTCCACACCTAAAATATAGCCACCAATAGTGTACATGTTTTGCATTTAGCATTCAAAATATATGGGGAACAAGATCTAAGTAGATGCAGTAGGATCTAGAAATTAGCCTAAGTCAGCTCTGGAGACCAGATTTAGGGAGGATTGTAAATCATACCCTTGGACTCGAACATTACTGCTCAGAATACTCTAAAAATGGACCGTGGATCAAAAGCATTTTCCCAGTTGTTTGTTCTCTAGGTTTTATCGGACTCCCTCTGTGATTTCGTAGAGGTGAGTTACTCAGGTTTAAATGCCATTTTAGGATTTTTCTGTAAACATTGAGTCTCATAGATGCAATGAGGGTCTATATCTTGTAGTTCAGAAAGATTAAACCTTTAGATGAAAGAATATTCGTAACCACAAGGAACTTACTTTTCCCCTTCCTTGTAGAAGAAGTGCTTTGAAAGGGTGGTTTTTTGTTTTTGTTTTTAAGTTCTATGAAAAGCTATATGGCACATTCTCTGTACATAATTTCAAGGAATATTTCTGCCATAATTTTGAACTCCTAATGATTTCAACTTTGGCAAAGGGCACTGTGAAGCAATACTTTGGAAGATACTTTCATCAATTTGTTGACTCTCATCACTGTGTATTCCCCAGTGGCCTACACTTTGGATGAGCCTTGTTGTAAACTCTGTAGTGCCATGAAGCCTCCTCTCTGGGCTAGAATTGCAAAATTATAGTAAAGATCATGGGAGAGTGGGCTGGGATGACAGGTGTGGAATTCACTCTAAGTCGAACCTTTCTGTCATAGATTCTGCACTGTGCATCCTTGAGTTGTAAGTGGAACAAAGGTGTAGACGTCACGTGCAAGGCAGCTCTTTGAATATCTGAATCTACTTTCCCACCTTCTGGAGTGTTTAACCGCTATATCGGTGAGAATATTCCATCATTCATTTGTTCAAAAGATGCTTTCTGAGGATCAGTTGCAGTCTAGGCATGCTCTCCTGCTAGGGCTGCTACCGTAAGCAAGATAAGCCCCTGTTCTCATGGGGCTGGCATCTAGTGGAGGAGAGAGGCAATATACATGGAAACAAGCATATGATGTAATTCTAGAGTTCCATGATGAAAGAGAAATTGGTCAAAGGCTTATTTTCAGTAGGTGGTCATAGAACAGTATAGAACATCTGACAACATACAGCATCTATGTTATGGTCATGTATTTTATTTGAGACCACTTCTTTAATTTAGAGCTTGCAGGGAGTACCATCTCAATGCTGGGTAGTTTTCTTAGTCTATTACACACGTCTGCTTTGATTTCTGTCGGGAAGTGCCCCTGGAGCACTCTGTGTAAACTCCAGAGACATGGCACTTCTACAGCAGCATTTGGGATGTTGTCAGTGTGTCAGGTGGCACAGCTCTGCAGTACAAACATCAATAGCCTCCTAGGGTCTTGATTCCATTTGTGAAATGGAAATCTCAGAGCAAGGACTCCTGGCATTGGTCAGAAATATGCTTTGAAGGTCCTTGGTGAGAAATATGCCTTTCTAGGATCCTTGGGAAGATCAAGGGAGAGATCTTTCTCTTATCCAATGAACAGATTCTTTTCCAAGGCAGTGAGACAAAATGGTCAGAGTTTTAGGAGACAGAAATGATCCCCAGGGGTTTTTAAAAACATCCCTTTTGTTTGCTATTCCAAATAATGTTAAGCAGTAATTGAATAAGACTCACAGTGTTTTCTCAGCTCTGTTGCTGAGGTCTTTTTCTTTTGGGTTAACTCCTTAACTCTCTTGTCTCTGTTTTAGGGAATTTAGCAGACATGACCTGATGACTGTTTCTCAAGGGACAGTCATCTAAAGTTTACGTAGAGGAGAACAACAACATTCAATTACAACTAAGAAGAGATGTTCTTAGTCTTTAGTAGAAATACTGTTTATGTATTAATGTACTAAGCATGCCTCACACAGTCAGGCAGAAAATAAGACTTAGGAACTTTATGGACCATACTTCCTTTTACTTCCTTTTTTTCCCCCCTTATTCCAACTTTTTGCAAAGTAATGTTGAGGATGAAATGGTCAAGGCCCTTGTACCTGGTCAAAAATCATTAGTGGTAGTTAACAGAGCTCATCATTTCTTTTTTTTTTTTTTTTTTTTTGTCTGTGTGTATTTTTAGGGCATAATATGGAGGTTCCCAGGCTAAGGGTCAAATCAGAGCTGTAGCTGCCAGTCTACCCCACAGCCACAGCCATGCAGGATCCAAGCCTTGTCTACACCACAGCTCACGGCAATGCTGGATCCTTTAACCCACTGAGCAAGGCCAGGGATCAAACCTGGGTCCTCATGGATGCTGGTCAGATTTGGTTCATCTGAGCCACAACAGGAAATTCCAGAGCTCATCCTTTCCTAGATGCAAGTATTCAAGGTCCTTGGCCTGTACAACAGGACTCTGCAGTGGGCTCCAGAGTTAAGGCTCAATGAGAGAACTTCTCCCTGGCTTGTTTTGGACCTCACACATCTTCAGACAACAAATCGCTGTTATTCTGAAATTTTAGTCTTTTTTGTGCAGAATGTGTCAGAAGGATATTAGCATTTGAATCCCATAAAGTAAAATGGCTGATCCAGCCTTTCAGTATCTGCCCCCAAACCTTATTGAAACCTCTTTGCAGACCCAAGTTTTGGAGTCAAGGCTATTGTCATGTGCTTATTCTTAATCCCAGTCAATTCACAGTCTTGGTTGTTGACAAGCATATTGCTATCTCTTGTACCGATTTATTTATCTTCATTGAAGAAAATTATTCTGGTTGATTCCACTCTTACTCCACCAGCATCCTTGTAGGCTCAGAATAAGGTGAGAGGGGAATATCAGAGAAGTTATAGCAGTGGAATCTCTGGGTTCAAAACACTAGAATGTTGCCATGAGACTTAGGTTTCTTCTTTAAAGACAACCATTGTTTCTCTATTGTACTTCTACAGTTTAAGTTCTATTTCATTGAAAATTTACCTTATTCAGATTACTAATAGGAGACTTGAACTTCATAGGATTTTACTAAAATCCAGGGGAATTTCTTTTTTTCTTTAATTAAAAATTTATTGATGCAATGCTTGATAACTCAGATTGTATACACAATTAATTTGTGTTTATTACAAAGGCTCTTGGGCCATTTTACTTAGAAACTCATCTCTTTAAATTTTTTTCTTTTTTCTTTTTTCCTTTTTAGGGCCACACCCACAGCATATGGAAGTTTCCAGACTAGGGGCCAAATTTAAGCTGCAGCTACCAGCCCACACCACAACCAGAGCAATGCCAAATCCCAGCAACATCTGCAATCTATACCACAGCTTGTGGCAACACTGGACTCTTAACCCACTGAGCATGCTCATGGAACTAGTCACATTCACTTCCACTGTGCCATAACAGGAACTCCCTAAAAGGAACTCCCTAAAAAAAATTTTTTTTTTTTTGTCTTTTTGTCTGTTTAGGGCCTCACCTGCTGCATATGGAGGTTCCCAGGCTAGGGGTCTAATCTGAGCCGGAGCTGCCGGCCTAAACCACAGCCACAACAACGTGGGGTCCAAACCGAGTCTGCAACCTACACCACAGCTCACGGTAATGCCGATCCTTAACCCACTGAGTGAGGCCAGGGATTGAACCTGCAACCTCATGGTTACTAGTCAGGTTCATTAACCACTGAGCCACGATGGGAACTCCTCCCTAAACTTTTTTTTTAATTGAGATACAGTTGATTTATACTATCATGCTAGTTTGGGGCATACAGCACAGTGATTCAGTTATATATAAAGGCTTTTGCTGAATGGTGAGTTCAGATCAAATGAGCTAGAACAATGTGGGCAAAAATCAGAAGTACCTCATGATCTCTAAATAAATTCATAGTTATTAAAATATATTTTACATATGATTTTCAATATTCTTCCTCTTTTTTCACGGAATTCTTTGAACCAAGAGAGCAACTTTAAAATGTTGACAGCATGCTAGGGCTCAGGATGGTTGGTGAAGCCATAGCAGAGGCTTCTGATTCAGCTTCTGCCAACTTGTGGTTCTAAATTAGAGGCTGCAGCAGGAGGAACCCTGAGAACGTGGGGATGTGACATAAAGACGCCTTTTTGGATTTTTCTTCAGTGTATTAAAACTTCTCCTTAGTTAATAAATAAATTCATGAAGTCAGAGTCTCAATGTGAGGTAGTAGAGCAAAGATTCAACAATTTGGGGTCTAGTCACAGCCTCGATTAACTCCAGGAGTCTTAGTTTAAGCAGCCTTCTTGAAGGTCATTTTCTGCTGCTGACAATGGATCGGAGTCTGAATACTGAAGATTCAGCAGATACTGTATTTGGTCTGCACTAATTTGCTGGAACTGTATGATCTGATCTCATCAAGAAACTTTTGGATTTGTCACTAGGCTGATTCTGATAAGCTCATTCCCTTCAGCCAGGTGAACAAGGAAGTCATTTATATAAGCAGAGGTTCATTTTCGACTGACTCAGTTCTCTGAGATGAAGGCAAAAACTGTGAAGATGCAATTTCCACTGAATTTAACTTGCTGAATCAGATGCTAGTGAAACAATGACTGGCACATAGTAGGAACTCAAATCAATATTGCTGAAATGAATTTTGAGGTTGACTCACCTTTACATCTGTTTCCATTTTATTTTAGGGGCTGAAAATGAAATCTGTGAATCTGGTTTAAGATGTGATTTTTTTTCTCTCACTGATTGCTCTTCTGTTTTACATTTTCACACTTTGTGAAGTTTAAGAGAAGTCAAAGGAGACAAAGGCTCAGCCTGCCAATTTTTTCTTTGTTAGCGATCTGGATTCATGATTTAGTGGGACTTGAGTTTCAAACAGTTGTTTAAAGATGTCTTGGGTTTACAGATGCATTGATTTTTGCAATCTCGGATCTGTCAGTATCTCAGATAACAGAGCATATATTTTGTTTGTGGTACTCTATTACTTTAATTCTATTAAAATGTTTTGGGATCTGTGGCATTTTTATTTGCTGGCATTTTTTTGAGTATTTGTTTATATTTGCCACTTATTTTTCTAGGTTTTTATTATTTATTTGTCTTATACTCCGCATAACGAGGCTGCCTATAAAGAGTAGATCAATCTCATAATGTTATCATGAGATAAAAGAAATCATGCTAAAAGAAAATACACTTCTATAACTTCTATAGAGCTAGGATTGAAACTTTTTTTTTTTTTTTTTGGCTGCACCAACAGCATGTGGAAGTTCCCAGGCCAAGGATTGAACCCTTACCACAGCAGCGACCCAAGCTGTTGCAGTGACAATACTGGATCCTTAACCCACTGTGCTGCAAGAGAACTCTAAATCTCCTACTTTTTATAATGCTAAAGCGATTCTCAGTTCTGAGTCTACAGTTAGTGTAATCTATGTAAATCAGCAAGCGCCAACCATGGACCATGAGAATGACAGGTAGCTAGAATAGGGGAGTCTTCTGGTGATTGACTTACTCAATTATTTCCCATAGAAAACATCTTTAAAGTGGAAGAAAACATTTGGTCCTAAGGAATGGTCTTTTTACTGGGACCAATTCTCACACGCAGAGCCAAAGAAAGATTTCCATCCAGTTCTGGATGACCAAGCAGACCATAGTTATCTAGGGAAAATGAGTCTTAAATCTACTTTTGTTTTTTGCATAATGAACATGGTCACAAATTCTTAGCTTTTTAAAGTGCCAGGTGTGGAGTTCCATCGTGGCGCAGCGGAAACGAATCTGACTAGGAAGCATGAGCTTGCAGGTTTGATCCCTGGCCTCTCTCAGTGGGTTAAGGATCCGGAGTTGCCATGAGCTGTGCAATAGGTCACAGATGTGGCTTGGATCTGGGGTTGCTGTGGTTCCGGCATAGGCTGGCAGCTGTAGCTCTGATTAGAACCCTAGCCTGGGAACCGCGGGTGCAGCCCTCAAAACATAAAAAAGACAAAATAAATAAATAAATAAATAAAATGCCAGGTGTCACTCCAATGCAAAGATAAATATGGAATAACACCTGTATTCATGCAGGGAATCTTATAAACATTTCCTAAACATCCTTACCATTTTAAGTAGTTAAGTATATAACATCTATATGATATTTTGGTATAAAGATATTTTGTAGTTTAAGCAATTGTTTTTTATAACTTTTATTCAAGCAAGTAAAGGAAGGATACTTGATTTTTTTTCTGACTTATAAGGAGTCACTGTACAAATGGACACTTAAGAAAAGAACTCATATTAACTGCATCTGGGGACAGGAAATATAACAAAATTTGAAGTTTCTATTACAAAGATTCTTGGGGCATCTTTAAAAAAACTTGACAAATGCATAACTATTATCTGTCACCATGTTAGGTGTAAGATAAAAAATGGGAAGCAGCAGTATGAAAAAAATAAATAAAAAGGCCAGAATGTATGTGTTAAACTGTTTGGAAAGTGCATGAAAGAAGTGAGCATTCTGGAAAGCACAGTTATTTCAGGAACTAGACAGTCTTGGTTAACCACAAAGCAGCTGCATCAATAATGCAGCGACCCCACCATCATCACCACCAAGGATAGTCATAACCACCTCAGGGATGTGATGAGGTGGTGAAATGTGTGTCGGTTGTTGATAGCACACTCCTGATTAAGGCAGAAGGAGGCTGGAACTCTGAATCCCTTGCCTAAATGAATCTGTCATCTTCCACACAGAGTTCTAAGCAGATAGCATTGAAAATACAAATAGATAGGCATATGGACAGACAGACAGTCAGTAAGCATGTGTTGCTACTAATTTTCTAGGTCAGGTTCACTTGGCTTC
Source organism: Sus scrofa (assembly GCF_054392235.1). Lineage (NCBI taxonomy): Eukaryota > Metazoa > Chordata > Mammalia > Artiodactyla > Suidae > Sus > Sus scrofa. The sequence continues at coordinate 51,701,376 of NC_139393.1, read as the reverse complement.
TTTGTGCAATAAAATTCCGACCTGTAGAAAAATGTCCTGTGTTTTTCCTTGAGTGGGTAGCAGAAAAGATTGTGTTTGAGTAGTCCCTAGAGGTAAATAAATAGTTCCTATCAAGTGTATACTAGATTTAGGAAAACGTCTGTATTTTTCTCTCTTAGCTCTACAGATAAAAATACCATTGAGGAAAAACAATTTGAGAAAGTCGGAATTGTATTAGTTTGCTTTCTAAATTGTCTTCATTCACTAGACAATTCTAATTGTACTTTCTCTCGGAAGGCCTGATTTAATAATCCAGTTTCTTCCAAAAACGACAGAAAACCAAAAGAAACAATTTTAGGGAATCACATGAAAGTTAAACTTTCTATTAATAGCGAACAAAAATTAAGGGAGGGAAATGGAAGAAACACTTCTTCTTTACCAAAATATATTCTAAATTATGCTTAGCTAATCCATCTATGTCAAAGAGAGCGAATAACTTCCTTTCTGTTCTTACACTTAGTGGTCAGAATGCATCTTAGACAAGGAATTTTAAATAAAACCACCTCTTATAATTTAAGTTACTTCGAAAAAAAAAAAGAGTTTTATTTGTAGGTAAAAATATGCCCAGTAGAAAGAGGAACAAAGTAATTACATGCCATACAAGGATAAAATTGTAATATAAATCAAGAAAGACTCTCTTGCATACACAGAAGGAGAAATAAGCATGTGTTTCATATTATGGTGCCATACATATAGGCTTCCTAAATAATAATATTTACGGAAGAATTTTTAAATAAAAATATTTCTTTCTTACTAACAAAAACATTTATTAACACTTCTCAATAAAGTAATCCATGTCAGGCTTTTTTCCTGCTCTGTAGTTAATAACTCAAGATAGAATTGATTTGAACACACAACACACTCTACGAGTTAGGCCAATAAAGTAATGAATGTGTACTGATAAAAAACAGCAGGCTAATAAGTCACGGAAAGGCTTCCTGATGACACAGTGTAATGATACTAATAGAGATTCGTTGCCTTCTTTTCAGTTAAGGCAGGCTTCGTGGAAGAAGCCAACACCAGCAGTACCTTCTGCCCAGAAGTGATAAGTGTTTTCCAACATAGATGAGATTTAGCAATTGAATTTTTCTTGTGTTATCTTTTTGGAGATTTGTCTCATTATAATTATCTGAAAATTGATCTCTTCCATAGCCTTACTTGATAATTTTATTTTTATTTATTTTAATTTTTTTGTCTTTTTTAGGGCTGCACCTGAGGCACATGGATGTTCCCAGGCTAGGGGTCAAGTTAGAGCTGTAGCTGCTGGCCTATATCACAGAGACAGCAACGTGGGATGTGAACTGCATCTGCCACTTACACCACAGCTCATGGTATAAATATCACATGATTTATATTCTTGATTTATAATAGATTTGGAGTTGCCACTGCGGCTCAGCAGGTTATGAACCTGACTGGTATCCATGAGGATGCCGGTTGAATCCCTGGCCTTGGTCAGTGGGTTAAGCATCTGGCATTGCCATGAGCTGTAGTGTAGGCTGGCAGCTGCAGCTCTGGTTGGACCCCTAGCCTGGGACTTCCATATGCTGCACACGCAGCCCTAAAAAACAAACAACAACAAAGATTACGTACTCACCCCAAGGTATGCTAGACTCATTTGCTCCTGTGACCTTAGATTCAGCCTCAACAGAAGTAAAAATCGGTGCCTTAAGGGGAGAGTTTAGGATGTTCACTGGGACATGACTGTTAAGGAACCATTGACTGAACCGCCCACCTTGGCCAGGCATGGCAATAGCCACTTGCAGGACTTGTCTCACAGTGGGAGACCCTGATAAGGAACATGACACTGCCCTGAAGACTAACCAGGAGAATGTGGGAGGAGTCATCAGGGTGGATGGAGGATCGTCGATGCTGGAATCCTTCTTGGCTGAGAGGCGTGTGTATGCCACCAGCAAGGACCCTGAGCCAGACCAAATATGGGCCAAGCAAGATGATGGGCCAGAGACAACCTGGAAATTAACCCCATTCCCGTAAGACCTGAGACTGCGAGCCATGTGGCGGAGCAGTTCTCCTGGGTTGCCTTACCCTGCTGCTCTCTGCTTGGGCACCTCTTCCCAATAAAGCCTTTTGCTTTGTCAGGACGTGTGTTGCCTTGGACAGTTCGTTTCCAAGTGCTTAGACAGGAGCCCATGCTTGGGCCCTGGATGGGGTCCCCCTTCCTGCAACATGACTATGTGGATGTACAATGAAAGAGAGGGTAATGAAACTCTAAATGTCATCTGAGTAGACTGTTTTTTAGGCTCATCCCCATTTGGCAGGTTCTCCCCCACCTGGGGAAAAAAAAATATGTAACACCTTATCTCTTTACTCTTTCACATTTTCAATTTGTCCATGCATCATGTATTTTATAAACATGTATTTATTTACATATCCAAATCCCTTCTTTTTTGGGGGGCTTTTTTTTTTCTTCAGGGCTGCACATGCAGCATATGGAAGTTCCCAGGCTAGGGGTCCAATCTGAGCTGCAGCTGCTAGCCTATGCTACAGCCACAACAACACCAGATCTGAGCTGCATCTGTGACTTACACCACAGCTCATGGCAATGCCAGATCCCTAATCCACTGAGTGAGGCCAGGTATCGAACCCACATCCTCCTGGATACTTAGTTGGATTCATTACTGGTGAGCGACAACGGTTAATGCCACAAATCCCTCCCATATGACTATTTAAAAATATTTTCCTCAATGTTCCAATACTTCATGTTTATAATACTTATGTTTTTGTTCTCCTTTTTTTCTTACGGAACATATTGTTTATAAAATAAGCTCTCACCTTCACCTCTTTGATATAGTAGAGCTTGAGATATTTTGAATAATTGAGGTACTTGACTCCTCAACATGATGTCCTGTCATTGAGAGCGGTCTTATTTCATATTAACTTCTTGAATTTTAGTTCATCATTTTCTCCTCCAACAAATTGTTACAAAATAGAAACAATTTTTGTGATTTTAAGTGACCTTTCAGTTCGGGGTTTATAATAGTAACATAATGGAATATTCCTTTAATCCATTACCTTGTAGAAAGTAGTTGCCAGTGCTAAAGAGTAAACTGTAAACTAAGCACTGTTATCTGCATTCACTTTAAGAATCACTTGGTAAGTGCAAAGCAATTAAGCAATAAGACATGACAGGCATTGCATTTTGGGGGAATTATTATACTTCTCAGATGTCTTGAGAGGTTCAGGCCAAAGGCTGAGTGGCTTCAACCACCCAAGAAGTATAATAAACCCTCAAGAACTGCACCACCTGTCATATCTTATTGCTATTATGAAATGGAAATCATGAAACCAAAACAGGGGGAAAAGGTTAGATCTGTGCCCTTGCTGGGGATTACTTACATGCCTATGACATCACTGACAGTTCTATCTGTGTCCAGAGAATTCTAAAGCCATTGCATAATTATTGCACAAACAACACAACTCATTTGAAAGCGCTACTTCAGCATTCTACAATGCCAACTTTGTCATATACCAGTCCCCCAATGTCCTCTTTTTGCAGAAATCATATTGGTGCTCTTAATCCCAAGCTTTCCTCATTCACTGATCATACAGCTTCTGAAGCAAGGGAGGGTAAGAGAGAGGAGGTGGAGATTGTTATGTAGAAATAATCTTGCCCCCTAGAGGATTGGAGGCATTTGGTTCCTTGTATGCCTTGCAACACCCCAAGGTCATTATCTCATGATAATCACATCTCCTGGAGTTGCCTTCTTGCTTAAGTGTAACACTAAATTTTAATTACAATGAAATAGAGCTCTTCTGGTAGTTTACACAACATCTTGTGTTCTCATTGCCAGATGGAAATAATGCAGAGCTTTTACTGTAATCGCATGTGGTGGTCCTGGGCTCCAATGCAATAAACACATATTGTTGGTTTGTTGAGAAAAGCACTTTGCTTCATGGAACCGTCTACTTTCTTCTGGAGTATTTCTAGTCGACAATGTATGGAAAAGGTTTCTGCTTTGTTTCAAAATATTGAAACACAGTAAACCTTCTCCCACCCAATTTAGCTATAATGGATAAATTTAATAAGAAAATCAAAATAGAATGCTGCCTATTGATAGATAAGACAGATTTTTCTTTTTCTTTCTTTCTTTCTTTTTTTTTTTTTTAGGGCTGCACCTGTGGTACATGCAAGTTCCCAGGCTAGTGGCAAATCAGAGCCATAGCTGCCGGCCTACACCATAGCTACAGCAATGGAAGATGCAAGCCTCATCTGCAACCTATACCACAGCTCATGGAAATGCCAGATCCTTAACCCACTGAGCAAGGTCAGGGATCTAACCCGAGTCCTCATGGGTAATAGTTGGGTTCATTACTGCTGAGCCACGATGGGAACTCCAAGACAGGTTGTTATAGTTTTTTTTTTTTTTTTTTTTGCCTTTTCTAGGGCCGCTCCCACAGCATATGGAGGTTCCCAGGCCAGGGGTCCAATCGGAGCTGTAGCCACCGACCTACGCCAGAGCCACAGCCACGCGGGATCTGAGCTGTGTCTGCAACCTACACCACAGCTCACGGCAACGCCGGATCCTTAACCCACTGAGCAAGGCCAGGGATCGAACCCTCAACCTCACGGTTCCTAGTTGGATTCGTTAAACCACTGCGCCACGACGGAAACGCCAAGACAGGTTGTTTTACAGGTTTTACATTTTCATAGTTTAATTATTTGTGTTATTTTGACACTCATCCGAATGTCCGTGTTTTAACATTATATTTTCTCATGTATTTGCTACATCTTCCCAAGGGATTACATGAATGACTTTGCTGTAGCATTTGGGTAGCCATTATTAAGAAATCATTATTTAAGACAGTTGTTAGGGAGTGCAAGGCAGACTTTATAAGGGGGTGGCACATCGAGGTAGATGCAACACTGCAACAGGATCCAACTCTGAATACAAGGAAAAGTGGGAATCTCCGCCAAGGAGTAGGGAGAGGTCAGTGGGTGGAACAATTCTATAAGAAAACATCACTGGGAAGTTGAGGATTCTGGCTAACTAGTCAAATCCATCAGGATTCCTGCTGAAAGCAGGTCAGTGTGATCAGCCAACCCCTGGGGATGGTGGAGGAACATGACTAGATATCAAGGGTAATCGGATTTGGAGGATGGGAGATTCTGGCTAAACTGTCTTAGCAGGGTTCTTGCTAAGACAATGCAGGGTCAAAAAACACAGTGCAGAAGTTGATGACCAGTTGAAAAAAATGTTTAGAGGAGTCTGATTAGAGTCTGGACAAGGAGAAAACTTGTGTCACCACTTCAAAAGCAGTTATTTGCTTCTCAGAGAGATGCACAGTCATTGGCAAGACTCTGAACCCAGCCTGAGCATTTTGAGGTAGCTGAGGAGGTGATGATGCAACTATTAATATTAATATTATTATTATTATGCTTTTTAGGGCTGCACCTGCAGTATATGGAGGTTTCCAGCCTAGGGGTTGAATCGAAGCTACAGATGCAAGCCTATGCCACAGTCACAGCAACGTGGGATCCCAGCCGCATCTGCGACCTACACCACAGCTCATAGCAACACCAGATCCTTTACCCACACTGGATCGAGGCCAGGGATCAAACCCACATCCTCATGGATCCTAGTCGGGTTCGTTATCACTGAGCCACGAAGGGAACTCCCAGTGCAACTATTCTTGACGATAGAACAATACAAAAGAAAGAAAAAGGAATAAATGATCTTAAGAATATTTCTCTGTTCTTACTGATTTGTGACAAAAATTCTAGGTAAAACAATATGCTTACAGTTAAAATGCAGGCTGAAAATAAGTCTCCTAACTACTGCCTTTGCATTGTTGCTCTAAGTCACTTCTATATTAAAATTCCAAGGTTTCCACTTGATGGGCACAGGAGACCACAGCATTCCCCTCTCCCTTGTGCACGCTGTTCTGTCCACTCAAGCCCCTTTTACTCTAAACACCAGGCCTACCTTCCTTTAGGGCTTTTCTTAGCATGTTCTTACCTCAGATACTCAGAAAACCCCTCACCAACTTGGAATCTTTGCTTACAGGTCACCCTCTCAAGGAGATGCATGCTGACCACCCTATTTAAAATTGCAACCTACTCCCTCCTTCACCCCTGGATCATCCTTATCTTGCACTGCTCTGTCTTTCTTCACTTATCACCTTCTAAACTACTGGTGAATCTCAAGTGTCTAAGACAGTGCTTTGGTACACAGTAAGTGCTCAAAAAAATCTTCTGAATAAACCAACAAGTGAATAAAGAAAGTGGAAGCTGAATGCTCCAGAGCTTTTAGAAGTCCCTAGGACTTCAAAGTAGGACCTAAGCTGGGCTTTTTACTGCTGAGGCTTGTCTTAAAGAATATATGGGCGAAGGCTGAGTAGGGAATACTACTCAGCCATAAAAAAGAACAAAATAATGCCATTTGCAGCAACATGGATGGGACTAGAGACTCTCATCCTGAGTGCTGTAACTCCAAAAGAGAAGGACAAATACCACATGATGTCACTTATATCTGGAATCTAATAGATGACACAAATGAACCTTTCCACAGAAAAGAAACTCATGGACTTGAAGAATAGACTTGTGGTTGCCAAGGGGAAGGGAGAGGGAATGGGATGGACTGGGAGTCTGGAGTTAATAGATGCAAACTATTGCATTTGGAATAGATAATCAATGAGATCCTGCTGTGTAGCACTGGGAACTATATCTAGTCACTTATGATGGAACATGATGGAGGATAATGTGATAAAAAGAATATATATGTATGACTGGGTCACTTTGCTGTACAGCAGAAATTGACAGAGTACTGTAAATCAGCCATGATGGAAAAAATAAAAATCATAAAAAAATATATGGGAAAATGTAAGTACAATTCCAGCTCCTTACTTCAAATTATGAAGAACACTGGCAAGAAAAACTAGGGGGGGTTGGCCTTTTTTTTTAATATAAAATTTCTTCACAAAGTGGGCCAAAGGCGTTCCCATCTTGGCTCAGTGGAAAACGAGCCTGATTAATATCCATGACAATGAAGGTTCAAACCCTGGCTCCGCTCAGTGAGTTAAAGGATCCACCATTGCCATGAACCATGCTGTGGGTTGCAGACATAGCTGGGACCCTGCATTGCTGTGGCTGTGGCTGTGGCTGTGGCCAGCAGCTCCAGCTCCAATTCAGCCCCTAGCCTGGGAACTTCCATGTGCCATGGGTGGATGCAGCCCTAAAACCAAGCAAAAAAAAAAAAAAAAAAAAAAAAAAAAAAAAGTGGTCCAATCATTTTGCTCTTAATATCAGCTTGTCAAAAAATACTTCAAAATATTCAACATCCTATCTGTAAATGCTTGTTTTAGATTCAAGTATTTAAATACATATTATCTTACCAATTTCCTGAATGTTGATTATTTTCTCAGATCCTCCTCCATGATTAAAAACATGCTACTACAAGTCCAGCAGTTCATGTTTTCATTTGTAATATTATTATAAGCAATTCTATAAATTTATAATAATTCCATTGCATGCTAATCCACAATCAAGTGATGTTATTCTACTAAAGTATTCACTTCAGGTGTTAAAGATGGGTTTAGCCACCCAAATATTTATGAAACTGCCAGTCTGGAAAACACTACCTTTTTACAAAGGATAAAAATCATTTTATTTTTAGATTACAGTTTGAAGAAAATAATAATAATAAGGAATTATTCTTGAATGCCATGATTTAAAAAATTAATAGTTTAATACAAAGTAGACTACATACAGTATGTTGTGTGAGCATCCAATTGTGTCCCCTTGCAGGAAGAATTTCAATAGTTTCATCAAGGCTGTTCCACAAAACTCTGTCTTAGAATGTTTCGGACTGTGCATTTTTATTTTATTACATGTGAATATGATTGAAACTGCCATTTTATATAACAGTGTTCTATGTTCAATGTTTTTTTTTTAATTATTGCTATTGTCTGCCATGAAAATTCAGTAATACTTGCCACAAGGATAATTTACAAAGGTTCCAAGTTATGGGTTTGATTTTAGCTTCTTTTAGATCATACAATGTGTGTATATATATATATACATACATATATATATGTATATATGTATTACATATATATATGTATGTATATACATATACATATATGTATATGTATGTATATATATATATATATTTTTTAAAGTCCTGTTTGACTTTTGGATTCTTTTTCTCTTAATCATTCTATTGTTTCAGTGCTTTGAAATTGGATTTAATCTTATCATAAAATCCTGACTCTTTCCAAGCCTATAAGGCCTCATGTGGTTTGGCTGAATCTCTCATTTCATTTCATGCATGCTGTCTTAGTCATGAAGTCCTCAGTTACAATGGCTTTTTCTAAATTACTAGGTTTCTAGAACCCTCCAAGCCCTTGCTGCTTCCTCAGCATGAAACACCTTTCTCCTGGTCTTCGAATAATCAGCCAGCCCCTTTTCCTTCTAAGCCTTAACTTCAATATCATCTCCTCAGAGAATCCTGCCCTAACTGGTCTATTTCATTATAACTCTTGATTTATTTTCTGCATTGTCTATTATAGCCTATAATTGTTTTATACTTAATTTTTCTTTAATGTCTGTGTGTGGAAGTTTCTGGGCCAGGGATTGAATCCGAGCTGCAGCTGCAACCTACACAGCAACTTCTGCAATGCCAGACCCTTTAACCCATTGAACCAGGTGAGAATCGAGCTGTGCCTCTGCAGCAACCCAAGCTGCTGAAGTTGGATTCTTAACCAACTGTGCCACAGCAAGAGCCCTCATAAATAATTGATGTTCATTGTTTTTGCCTTGCATCATAATATAAGTTTCTTGAATGTAGGATTTTTTTTGTGGATTCTGTCTAACCGTCTCCTGATAACGTACCTCCTCCTCATTCTTCATTCCATATAAAAGGGTTAGAATTTGTGCTTTTGAATGGCTCTGTATCAATTTCACTGATAATCATATATTGACTTTTTGTTTCGTTTTTTTTTGAGAGCCGCATCCTTGGAATATGGAAGTTCCCAGGCTAGAGGTTGAATGGGAGCTGCAGCTGCCGGCCACTGCCACAGCCACAGCAATGCCATATCTGAGCAGCATCTGCGACCCACACCACAGCTCACAGCAATGATGGATCCTTTAACCATTGAGTGGGGCCAGGGATGGAACCCACAGTCTCATGGATACTAGTTGGGTTTGTAACCACTGAGCCACAATGGGAACTCCTGACACATTTTAATTTGGATCTGTTTATATAAAGTCTTGCTAATACGGTTAAGACCAATGGAAGAATTTAAACGGTGTTTTAAGAAATTGTCTCTCAGCTATTTTTTTCAATCGGATAGATACTCTTCAGACACTTTCATTTCAGTGAGAAATCATTTGGGTTCTTGCCCAGCTTGAAATTTCTTAATATTTTCTTTAAAGCTGATATTTATACCATGAGGACCCAAATTACCATGCTAACACCATGAAATTTGACCATCATTTTATTTTTTCTAATTTGGCCTTATGAAATAATACATGGCATGTAGGATGCCTCAAATTTATTGTTTCATCCTCGCTAGTTCAATATCGGCTAAACTTGATTCTCTCCCTCAGCATGACCAAGTGAAAACATAAAGAAAACATTCACCATCATTTAGTAATTGTCTGGAAACAGGAAGCTAAACTATTATCTACAGCACAGGGCAATCCCATTGTGGAAATTTCACCCTGGCTGTAACCTCTTATCTTGTTCTGCTCCTACACCCGGGTCATATTATGCACTGCTTTGTGCTAGTTTGACAAGAACTAATGTGGATGCTTAAATATTTTAAAGGCTGAACGCTTCTGAATGATAAAATACAGAGCTGATCAACCCTTCCTGTTGCGTTTGTGGTTAATGATAAAGATAAAGTAATTTAATACTTTTTTTGGGGGGGGGGCTATTAGTAGTTTCAACAACAAACATTAAAGTTCCTTGAAGGAAAAATCTTCAAATAAGGCCATGCAATGACATTTTTTAACTACAGTTGTTTTTTATTCAGCCATAAAATCTATCTTTCATAAAGAAACCCACTTACATGTCTTACTTCAGTGAAGGTTATTTGTAGACTGAAGGTCTTTTCTTGTCAAGATATGATGAATACCATGTGTGAAGACAGAAGAGCATCAGACCTGTATTAGCTGGAAAACCCACTGATCTGTGAATAACCTAAAAAAGAAAACCTGAAGATTAGCAACGTCGCTTTTAAGAATGATCCATCAAATTCAACAAGCAGATTCACAGAGATGAATCATCTGGTTCCTTTTATACCTACTATACAGTAAAGGTTATTTCCTTTCCCTACAAATAGAAGTTGGAAAATAGAGGGAGACTTTTGAATATCCTTTGGTATGTAAATCAAGACTCTTAAAGTGTTTCTGATTTTTAGATGTAAATCCTTATGAATGACTATTAAAATAATGTAGTCAATTCTTTTAGTATTAGGTTCAGTATTTTGGGGAATTGGTCTATTTTTCTGACTGTTATAAGGAGGTTAAATTCTCAAGATACCTCCTCAAATTTCTTCACAACACACTGTAGTTTTATGATGAAGGGAAATGTCTGTTGGAATTACTGTTAGGAGTTTCCTTCATAGTTTGGATAGTCAAGTAGCATTTAGATAAATGAAAATAATTAGATGCTACTCTTGTGGATGTCACATCAGTTGATTAAAAGAATAAAAATATTCAAAGCCTATAAAATCCTTACCTGGGAGTCCAGTTTTGTTAAAAATAAATGTTTTATTTAATAATTTTTAAAATTTCAAAAGTACAGGTTTAAAATACACATTTCAGTTTAAATTTTCTCAGTTTTTTTTAATTTTTTTTATTTTTAATTTTTTTTTGTCTTTAGTTTCTTTAGGGCCGCATCTGCGGCATATGGAGATTCCTAGGTTAGGGGGTTGAATTAGAGCTGTAGCTGCTGGCCTACATCAGAGCCACAGCAATGCCAGATCCGAGCCGTGTCTGTGACTTACACTGCAGCTCAAGGCAACACCGGATCCTTAACCCACTGAGCAAGGCCAGGGATTGAACCCTCAATCTTATGGTTCCCAGTCCGATTCGTTTCTGCTGCGCCACAATGGGAACTCCAAATTTTCTCAGTTTTCATGTTTTCTGTTGGTCGTATTTCAATTTATTTCTTTTTATAAACTTGGATGAAGCAGAATGACTTAAAAATAGAAAGTCCTAAGAAGGAATCACCTAACAAATTTTTATGTCTTTCATATTAGTGTTTTCAGTCAATAAGCATCTGAACATAATTTAAAGGGAATTAATTTTTTATCGAGGTATGTTGATATTAGACAGCAAAAAGAAATAGTTATATTATAATGCAGCCGCATAAACTGAAGCGTTTTGGTCTTGCTTACTAAAAAAGATTTCTGGCAAAACACACATTAGTGATTCAAATTAATCACTGGGTGATTCTGCTGTTATTGTTAAGGTAGCAGTCATTTGGCTTTAGTAATTTTAGATTTTAGTCATGTATTTATTTTATGGAAGTATTATTGATTTACAATGTTGTGTTAATTTCTGTTGTACAGCAAAGTGATTCGGTTATACATAGATATATGCGCTCTTTTTAAAATATTCTTTTGAGTTATGGTTTATCACAGGATATTGAATACAGTTCTGTGGGCTGCATAGCAGGATTTTGTTCATCATCCCTCCATGTACTATAGTTCTCATTTGCAAAGTTAGCAGTCACTCAGATTTTAAATTTGTTTTCTTTAAATATGTAGACATTTTGGGAGGATGTCTTTTGGTGAAATTTTAACTATGTCAATTTAAATAATTAATTTCCAACATGCCTAACATAATGAAAAATAATTTGTATTGTGATTGAATTACAAACTTTCTCTGTGTTCAAGCAATTAATAATCATTTGTGCTTTGATATTAAATACTCTGTAACATTATTTATAACCATTTTCATTATGTAAATTAAATAGGAAAATAGAAACACCATTTCTGAAAGAGTGAGTTATAGTTTCATGAATGAAAAGTTGGCTGTCAGAAAAGGTTTCACGTTTGAAACCACTCCAAAGCATGTGAAGACTTCCTCTCTCATCAAATGTTCCTGGAGCGAAGAAATAAGGAAGAGTTAAAAAAAATCTTTATTGAAGGACCTTAATTGATTTGGTTTTATATGAAATTTGAGTGTATGTTTTATAGAGTATTTTTTTCTATATAAGTCAGATATTAACTATTTCAGAAAACAGATTAAGCTCTGAACTTTGAAAAAAATTCTGTTTTTATGATTTTCTAAAATTGCGAATGGCAGTCTCGGTTCCAAAAAAGCAGGAAGCAAAAACTCCTCTGATTATTAGAAGCTTAAACACTGCAAGAGGCCTTGAAGCTTTAGTCCCACCTCCGAGAACAGCCATAAATCATAGATGAATACAGGAGAAAGAACCGTCAGAGATGTTTAGATACCTGGCTGCAGCAAAGTAAAAAACACGGAGTTTTCGAATTTAGCACCGAAGGCCCAGCTAAACATTATTGATTTTAACTTGAGCTGAAATAGTCACCCGTTCAATGTAATAATCCTTTGTGCGGATGATAAAACCAACTTTAACTAAATAAAACATGGCTTTAAAGAGATGTGGCATTTATGATAGACAAAGAGCAAAACCGTTTAATTAAGCGATAATGTTCATGGCGCGAGAGCAGTAAACAACATATGCAGTTGATTAAATGCCGGAGGAAGGTCAGGGTGAAATCCTCCTTTTGGAAATAGATGTCCACAGATCCTCCTCAGCCTCTTTTTTTGGTGGCGTAAGATGTGACTCCAGGAGAACCGTAGACATTTGGTTTTTTTTTTCAGCACTTTCCCTCCTCGGCTGTGATATGTGGCCCTCTTTAGTCATCAGCTGCAATTAAGACAGAGTTTTGGACTAGAAAATGTCCTTTCCTTTTTATTCGAAACTGAAAATTCATCCTTCTTTTCCTCTCAATGAAGTCTGCTGATATTTTTCAGGAGCCACTGGCTTCACACAGCTTTTTCAGTGGCTACTGGGGAAGTGATTTTTTTTTTTTTATTCCTTGGATGATTTTTATTCTGTTCTTTTTATCACGCACCAAAAATGGGGGTCTATTTTGAAATTCCAATTGCTTTCCAAAAAAAAAACCTTGAGTAATTTCGGGCAGGTTCTAGTATGGAAGTGTATCAGTTCTTGAATTCAGTTTCGGAGAGACGTCTAGACCATGGGCAAGCCCAGAAGGCAAGAAGAGAAATAATAATAAGATGAATTTAACGCTAAAGTACTATGTTCTGATGCAGTTGCATAATGTTATAGTAATTAGAAGAAATTTTTTTTTCTTTTCAAAAATATCCCTTTAAATTTTGCTTCTGGAAATTTGGAGATATTATGTGGCAATGAATGTATATTTCATGATTCAATTTTTTACTAAAAAATGTATATGTCCTGGTTCACATATTTGTCTGTATAAGTTTAGGATTGGGTTAATGGTAATTTTTTTATGTATGCGTGTTTTTCTATGCATATTTTCAAATAATAAATTACTACTTTATTATAAAAAAAATAAAAAAGAAATTTAAAAAATCCACACAGAGAAAAACATTTTGTACACTTTTAGAGTGTATAAAATTTGAATTTATTTTTATGAAAATATACTTAGGAGTTCTCTGGTGGCCTAGCAGTTAAAGATTTGGTGTTGTCAACTGCTGTGACACAGACGTTCCCTGGCTCGGGAACTTCTGCACTCCATGAATGAGGCCAAAAAAAGACAGAAAAAGAAAATATACTTACATAAAAGTTAAAAAAACTTTTAAATTAAAAATATTTAACATATTTCTAAAAAATTGTTTTTTCTTCTAGCAGTTTAAAATTGATTAAAATTAAGAATACAAATTATTAATGGATCAAAAGCATCCAAACTGGAGTTCCCATTGTGGCTCAGCAATAATGAGCCTGACTAGTATCCATAAGGACATGGGTCTGATCCCTGGCCTTGCTTAGTGGGTTAAGGATCTGGTGTTGCTGTCAGCTGCAGTGTAGGTGGCAGATGTGGCTTGGATCCTGCATGGCTGTGATGGTGGCTGTGGTGTAGGCCTGCAGCTGTTCCTCTGATTCGACCCCTAGCCTGGGAACTTCCATATGCATTGGGTGTGGCCCTAAAAAGCAAAGCAAAAGAAACAAACAAAAAGTATCCAAACTAAGCTGAAAATTTTGATTTGGTATTTTAAATAATTGATTTAAATCTTGTCATTTTTGTCCAAATAAAATAATTTCTTTTTTTTTCTTTTTGTCTTTTTGCCTTTTCCAGGGCCATTCCTGAGGCATATGGAGGTTCCCAGGCTAGCGTCCAATTGGAGCTGTAGCTGCCGGCCTACACCACAGCCACAGCAATACTGGGTCCCCAACTCACCAAGCGAGGCCAGGGATTGAACTCACAACCTCATGGCGCCTTGTCGGATATGTTAACCACTGAGCCACGACAGGAACTCCAATAATTTCTAATTCTAGTGTTCAATGACCATCTAACAGCCAGTATAAATAATTGGTATTATGTTTAGTGCAAGTGTCATCTAGATCTACATCTATACACATTTAAGGATCATATGAATTTCTTAACATGGCAAAATATTTCAATTGCCATGTGCCAACTCTTGCAAATACAACAGTAATTCACAAAAGTCATTAACTTTAATACAAAGAGAAACAAGTAAATGGCTCATGGGCATTGCCAGGAAATAATACTTTCCATGCAGGGATTTATTCATGCTCTCTCAGAGGAAGAATTTATGTTAATTAATACGCCTTCTCTGTGACGTAAGTGCTTCTGCTGCTGGTTATAGCACAGCCTACAAAAGTTAGGGCATTAAAATACAGTTGTCTTGTTTTGAGGACATTGAGCAAAGAGGCACAGTGAAGGATTTCTGTATTTCTGTGTTAGGTACAGAGAAAATGTTTATGACTATAAGCATGCTGTGCCAAAGCTAACTGGTGGATCCTCACAATAGCAGTGCCCATATGTATATGTGTTTTTTATTTTTTTTGTTTTTTGTTTTTTTTTGTCTTTTTAGCTATTTCTTGGGCTGCTCCCGTGGCATATGGAGGTTCCCGGGCTAGGGGTCGAATCCGAGCTGTAGCCACCGGCCTACACCAGAGCCACAGCAACACGGGATCTGAGCTGCATCTGCAACCTACACCACAGCTCACGGCAATGCCGGATCCTTAACCCACTGAGCAAGGCCAGGGAGCGAACCCGCAACCTCATGGTTCCTAGTCGGATTCGTTAACCACTGCGCCACGACGGGAACTCCTTTTTTTTTTTTTTTAATGTATTTAATTTTACATGTGTCTTTGTGATACACAAGCCCTCATAAAGCATGAGGTCCATCCAGGGGAGAGGTCCGCCTTACTTGGGTCTAAAGGATGTGCTGTCTATTGTCCATCTCAAATCTCAAAATATTTACTGAATACCTGTTATGTCCGAGGCATGGAGCTACAGAAAAAACCTAAGAACATATTTCAAACTATGCTTCTACTGAACAGATTTTTAACGTCTTAGGAGTGGTGTGAAGTAAGGAGTAAGCATTCGGGTAAATGGCACCAGAGGAAAGTGGATGGAAAAGAAACTACATTGAAGAACCAAAGATGAATTCCAGTTGAGGATATCATGGGTTAGGCTGCATTCGAAATGCAGTTAGAAGAACTGGCAGGATTAAACTAAATAAGGTGAAGAAGGCATTCGAGGAATAGCCAGCTGCTTCTGAACAGGGATAAAGGTGGCTAACCATATAGTGTGGATTTAGGGAATGGTGGATGAATCAGCACATTAGGCTGAGGAATTTATGTTTTATCCTATATTTTGTGAGTAGCAGCGTGGGCTTTTGAGCAGAGGTGTGGTATAATCATTTGACTAATTTGGGAATGTGCTTAATTGAAACGTTCCTGCCTGTTTAAATAATACCCACTAGTAAGCCTTGTCAAAGCACAGAATATGGATGGATTTTGAGGAAATTAAATATTTAGTGGCCTCCAGTTCTTGTCTAACGCCATACTGATTTAAGTACAGGCATTTCCCAGAACAAAAGATGGATTATAAAAGCCAGGTATTTTATTCCTTAATTGCTGTAGAAGCTAGTCTCCAGTTAAAGCTCTGAGCTTTAGCTGATGTAAGAGTGTTTCAGCAAAGTTAAATTTAATAGAATGCATTAATTCTTCCCCCTAACAACCAGAACCTAGCACAAATTTTAGAATGCATTTACAGCATGTTAAAAGGGCAGACGTTTATAAGGATATAACAAACCACCTTGCTAAGTTTTAGCTAGAATATAGGCATATAGGCTACTGTACTGTAAAATAATTGACTTCATGGCTTTTTTCAAATAATAAATGGCATGTGCATTTATGAAGTAACCAATTTTATGGAGAAAATTTCAAAAAGTGTTGGCTATTGGTAATTGAATCATATGTAGGATTTTAGTCTTTAACAAGTTTTATTTTTCAAGTGAGGAGCAGAAGATAGAATTCTGGCAAGAATTATTTTTTCCTTCAAGGAGCGGCATTAAACACTAAGTTAAAACTATTAGGTGATAAACACAGACAGGAAAATAATCGCAAAGGTCTATACAGTGCAAAATAAGAAACTGGACAAACTTAGGTAAAAGACTGTGAGTTATATTGTTGTATGTTTTTCACGGAGGGCTGGTTGTTTTCTTTATATGTGTAAGAAGTACCTTAGAAAGCCACCAAGCAGTTGTCACTCCTCTGATTTACCTTTGATGTTGCAGATTAACTATCTAGTTGATCCTTCAGAAAAACGAACTTTGAGAATGTTTACAAGTTCAATGTCAAGGAGTTTGGGGAAGAAGAGTAGTCTCAGATGGGAATGAGACGTTGAAATTAAGCAGCTTTGGACTTGATGGCAGTGGTCCTCCCCCACAAACTCACACAAGTCACTTTGTTTTGCACTGAAAATAAGATCTTTTCTCCAACATTTGTGAGAGAGAAAATTTTTATATGGAGTGTGGATCCAGCCATGAGTTTAATCTTGTATGTGGACTGAAGAGCAACATCTGTGATGTATCTTGCTAAACAAAAGTGGTAAAAACATATGGCAATGATAAATATTATTATACAATGTATAATCATACGTTAATATAATTTTTAGTAATCTGCTTTCCTTATCCAATGTTTGCCTTTCTGAGGTGAACTCTCACTGCTCTACTCCTTATTTTTCTTTCAAAAGATTAATTTTCTTAATTGCTTATTGCTGTGGTATTTAGCCCCTTGTCATAGCTCTTTAACTAGAATATATAAAACTATATTGCATTCCGAACCAGGAAATATTAAATGAGATCCAGACCTCAGCAAATCAGAAGACTAATTAGGAATTTATTTAATTCTATGAAGAAAAACATCTCATTTTTATCATTCTCATTAAATGAGGAATTTATTCTTTAAAGAAGCTTTCATTTTAGGGCAATCATAAACACAGAAATAGTAGAAATTTAAGCAATTATTGCACTGGTTATCTTAAGTTTCTCAAAGTTTTATGTAAGTAAAAATTCAACACATTAATGAATATTTTAGATAAAACAATTGCATCTTATAAAAAAGTGATGTATGACTATGGGAATATACTGCTTTATCTTGGATGTGTATTACCAAAAAACATATGAAATCTATTTTGTGTAACATAACCTAATTAGAACAAAACCTACATAAAGCATTAAATGAGTGTTTAATACCAAAATACTGTTTATCACAAGAAATACATTATAAACCCATCAACCCGAATTATAAGTTAATTTATGTAAGATTTGGCTATGTAACAAATGATATAAGAACATGTATCCCAGTTCTTATTATGTTCTGATAATTCATGACCATATGGACATGAATCATATATATATGAAGCTCAGAACAATAGGATTAAGTGAGTTTAAGTCAGATTAAACAAAGACCAAGGGCTGATACCAGACTGTGCTGCTCTGCCATCAGAAATCTTTGGAAGTAACTGATGGATATTGGGGATTGACATATACACACTATTATGTATGAAATAGATAGTTAACAAGGACCTACTGTTTACCACAGGGTCATCTTCTCAATGCTGTGTAATAACCTACATGGGAAAAATTTGAAAAGGAATGGATATACGTATATGTATAACTGATTTATTTTCCTGTACACCTGAAATGAACACAGCTTTGTTAGTCACCTACAATAGATTTATAAAAAAATGTTTTAAAAATAAGATTTTAAAAAATGTAATTAAAAGCATTCACCTTATCTTGCTACCTTTGAGGTACATGGGCAGATTCTATAGTCATCACTGTAACATTAAACCAAAATATGAGAGCCCACCACATCCTTTAGGAGAGCAAGGTTTGTGAGAAGTTGTTAACAGTTTAGCATAAAATCTCACGATGAGTCAAATAAGCCTGTGGCTCTAAAGCGCAGCTTTGCTTCCTGTGTTACCATGCTGTTTTCTTAGTGGTGTCAGCAAAAATCTTTATATTGATTAAGAAGATTCCATCAAGTTTGATGTGCAAGATTTCCCAGGCTTAGGTCACTGATAGTCCTTGCTTCTAACTCTAAGACACAAATTACTATAAAAACACAGTAAATTAGAATAAGAGATCATAGATACAGTAGGAAAAAAGAGCAGCTTCCTAAAAAGTTTATGTAACAAAGTTTAAACATTAATTCATTGACTGATAGGTTGGTAGAAATGGAGATAGACCAATCAGTCAACATCAACTGGGCATGACATGTTGGTTTCCCCTACATGAATGTACTCATTTCCTTTGTGAATTTTTATTCACTTATCTAACACACGACACACATAGTTTTAAAACAAATTATTCTCTAATGATGCATCTGAGGAATGAAAGCCCTTTTACTCTATAGTATTTGTTGGGTATGTTGGTTATTTTATTGAACTGCTATTTGTCTCTTGTAATATATCTAGTTTTTCTTTTGGTTTTCATTTTTCTTTTCTCTTCAGTTGGCTTCATTAGGGCAGAATAAAAATCCTCTAACATCCAGAGAAAACATTTAGTAAATAATTTCATTGCTTTGAATTTTGAGATAAACTCTCACTATCATTTAATGATGACTGCAAAATAAATGATAAAGAATATTTATATCCTTTTCTGGTAAATACATATACTGTTTCCTAATGATTATAGATAAGTATATTTTGTACTCTTTTGGAGCGATATTGCTTAATAACTCTATCAGAAAATCGTAATAGTTAATAGAAATCCATATTTTAATCTTATTTTTCTTCCTTCCTTCTTCTTTCCTGTCTTCCTTTCTCTCTTCCTATTTTTTTGCACATTTGTGTTAGAAAGGGAAGTCATATTTTTACTTTTCTTTGTAATACTTTGAAAACTTTTGAAGTAATGTAGGTGTTTCTTTTATAGTTCTAAAATGAATAATTCTGTGAAATATAGGCTAAAGAACTCTGTTGGGATTTTTGATTTCTCTGTTGAAGATTTCCTAAGATCCTCAAGATGGAGAAAGACAAAGGTGTTATACAAGTTAATCTAGGGTGGTCTGAATGGAAAAAGGCTTAAAGTGATTCTATTGTGTCAGATAAGCATCTGAGCTTTTTTTTTTTTTTTTCCCAAGGATAAAATGTTAGATTTTTTCAAGACTGAAATTAGTTGAAACTCTCCTTCATAATTAAGTAATAATATGTGACAAAGCATGAGTTATTGCATAATAATTCATACCTTTTTGCTTTGCTAAGAATGAGGCCATAGGATGAGTGCTTGTTTAAATGCACAAGTTATGAGTTATTATATCATAATTCACACCTTGAAGTACCATATTGTGATTATAAAATGGCCCTGTGCAAATATTATTAATTTTTAAAGTTCAAGAATAAATTATTAAAAAATAACAACATTATGACTTCAAAAGAACCTCTCTAATGTGAATTCATTAAAAATGGAATGAAAAATAAATTAGTGTACATGGAACCAGAATTATATATAACCTTTCTTGTTGAACTATTTTCATTGACATACCATTACAAAGCATCTGCTCTATAATTTGTATTTGTTGTGCAGACCTTTCTTGTTTTTAATATCCCAACAAGTCATGTATTCTTACTTGATTTTTTTGTCTCAAGGACATAACTCAATGGTGGCTGTCAGTCTTTGTGGTCACTTTTAATACTATTTATTTTGTTCATCAGGCTTGCCTGTACAAATCATGAATAACAACTCTCTTTAGCATTTGAGGACTAGCTTCCAGCCTTTGAAGCCTGTCTTGGTTTCTAGGATAATTCCTTTTATTGGTTTCCCTCTACCTTCCCCTTTCTCATATTGTTCACCAGTGTCTTTTTATCTTTCTCCCACTGGCTTCAAGTGACCTCCAAAATTCTCCCCACATTTTATTTCCTTCTTTGTTTAGTCCTATACCACCAAGACACCATCTATTTCAATGATCCCCTCTATGCAGATAACTCCCTAACATGGCTCATTTTCTAAAATTTCCCTCATTCCACAAATTACTACTATTTCCTATTATTATTTCAGTTATTCTAGTTATTATTCTATGTCTTGAAATCCAACATATCAAAAATGTCCTCTTGTCATCTCCTCTCTAAAATAGTCCCTCTCCACACCATGGCTTTCAGTCTCTGAGGTTAGAAGACTTTCAGACATTGTTTATCCTTTTGGGTTTTTCACCTGTTAAACACCTACTCTGTGCCAGCTACTCAGTGAAGAATAATTTTAGGGGAATGTCCTCAAAGAACTTACATTGTAATAAAAGAACCAACCATGTAAATACATATGTTTTATTTGAGGAAGAAGGTGATGTGCATGATAGGGCAAACAGGCACATTCGACTGTTTCTACCTGTAGTTTTCATGAACATCTTTGTGGAGAAGTGATTCTGGAGATGGTCTTGAAGGCTGAGTGGAATCTCTAAGAGCAGGTGGGTTACTTCAGGGAAATCAGAACCACAAGTAAAAACCTATAGGTGAGAAGACCAGAAGCCCTCACTATAGTCGTTTAGGGTTAAATTATCTTCTCTTTTATAAAAACATGGCATGGTAGATGCTGTTTTATTATTATAATGCTCTTACTTAGCAAAATAAAATTTGAAAAAAATGTAATAATTTTGTACATGATAAGAATAGATTTGAAGCATGGGAAATCATGGCTCTATATACAGAGTCAAAATTCTTTATCTTGTATTCCATTTGTCTTACATGTTTCAGACGCTTCTCCAAACTCCTCATTTATGTGATTATAACCTTAATTTAAAAATTCACTATTTCATTCTTAATTACTATAGCAGTTTTTTTTTTTAAACTGGTTTCATCCAATCTATTCTCTTTGTGTTTTCTGCAGTACTGTGCTATCAGATTAAACTTTGCCAGATCCTAATTTCTTTCTATCTTTCCTCTGATTATAAGATTATGGTATCTTTTTTTATCTTCCTTGTTCAAAATTCTGTGCTCAGCTATCAGACTCCTCTGATATTACCTCATCGAATCTCCTGGCCATATTTTGGTGACTTTCCAAAATGCAACACTAACTGATGCTGGCCTTCAGTCTTCTGAACAAATGCTCTCCTACTTTTCCAAATCCAGTTTATTCTTCTTCAAGTCACCTCTGTATGTCCTCTACTTTTCCTCAAATTCCAGCTAAAGTTGGATGTTCTCTATGAAAAGGTATTTAATCATTGCAACTTCCATTTTTCTCTTCCATTCTAATTTTCAATCTTCTATCATACTGAATGTAAATGTAATATTATATCACTCAATGTAAATTATTTTAAAATACTTATTAAGTTTAAAGCACTGTTAGGAGTAAAAAAAGAAATGAAGGAATAAGGATAAAAAATTATTATGGAGTGTTTTTTAAAAATACATCAGACACTGATTAGTATTTTTAAATACCTAAGTTCTGATCTTTAAAATGCTTTCAATCTAGGTATGAAGACTCAGTTGCAAATCTGTGATGTAAAGAGACTGTGGTGAGAGGAGTTTACAGATCAAAGAGTAGTGACAAGACGGAGAAAAGACTCAGTGATTCTTAGCCATGTGATAGGAAATGGCATTAAGGACAAGCTGGCCTGAACTGGGCCCAGGAGGAAGAGGAGACTTTGGAATGTGCAGAAATGGGTGCAAGCAATCTGGGCATAGAGAATAGCCTATGTTATTGTAGAAATATAGAAAAATGTTGAATATATTTAAAAAAGAGTGATTGGTCCCATTTGGCTATATCTGAGTTTAATCCTCCATTGATCTCTAATTGCTTCATTAGAGCTTTGTTAAAAGCCTCTAGAAACTTGGAATACTACATCACTTTTTAACAATGTCCTAAAGAAGGTAGCACTGGCTAAGGCTATAATATTCACTCATATAAATGTGTGTTTAACTAGTTCAATTTTATTAATCACGAAGCTTTTCCTAATAATTTTTTTTTGCATTTATGTATCACTTCTATTCTTCAGATCTTTATATAAAGTCATTTGCCTATGTGATCTTTTGCAGGGCTTGCTTGCCGAAGATAGGGATCTTTTTAGACCTACTTTTACAGAGTGTTTAAATAATTAGCTGCATGGGCAATAATTAGAATTGTATGCTTCAAATGAAGACAGCTTTTACATTGAATCATTCTCCAATCCTCTAATTTTTTAGGCTTCTGATACTTTTACATTTATTCTTCTTTGCTTAGTAAAAGAAGATCTAGTGCCCATTTTATGCCAAGTTCTGGCATAGAGATTGTAACATCTAGAAAGAACCAATTTCCAGGTGAGTAATGGTGAAGACTGATTCAGAAAGTTGAATACACATTTGGAATTTAAGAAGCACTAGGAAAAACCATTTATTACCTCAAACAGGTTTCTCAGCCTTTAGTCTAGTCCTGTTCCATATATACACCTTGAAAATCAATTGGGAGCCAGCCACTGTAATGCATGAGGCTTTATTCCTTGTCCTCAAGCAATTCACAGCCTTGAAAGGACCAAGGGTGAAATGCAGGTGTAATTCTCTCAATGTAGATTTGGGACTTCTCTTACCAAGTTTGATTCTATTTCTCATTAAAAATAAGACCTGAAGCTTCCCATGATGTAAAAACCATAACAGTATATATTAAAATGATTTTATTTGCAAGGCCCAGAGGTAAACGTTCATAACTCTTGACATGTTGTAGTTGGGCTTAATGCACAAGAGGCAACCAGCTGCATCATTAAAATTTTATGCATTAAAATTCTGATTAGAAAGCTAAACCATTCTGATTTTACTTTTTCTTTGTTAGTATTGCTGTTTGGGAATATCAAATTAAAGAGTAATCAGTAAGGTGGATGATCATTCTGGGGTTCATGGCTATAGCTGGACTCCTGTGACAGTAACATCCAGCTTCCAAAATATGCCTAACATTATCTGCACCAAAACTGTTTTATTGTCAAACTTGGGTCAGATAGGAGATGACAAAGTCAGTCAATGATATGGGAAAAAAAAACAAAAACAAAAACAAACTTTTGCTCCTGGAACCGCACTTATAGTTTAGTGAAATGTACCTAACAAGACTTTTTATTTCAGCCACTAAAAGTGGGTCCTTGCTGAATTACTTTTCCTGCCTTTAAACCCTTACTCTAGATAAGATGATGGAGGAAGGGCAAGAGAAAATCAAAAAACAAACTTAATAACACCATACCTTCGAAGCGGCTTGATTTATAATGAGTTTGTGGGAACATTCTGAACCTATTTCATGTTGAATTACAGTCCACCTTTACAAGTGGCTGCTGAAGAGAGTTCATG
Source organism: Sus scrofa (assembly GCF_054392235.1). Lineage (NCBI taxonomy): Eukaryota > Metazoa > Chordata > Mammalia > Artiodactyla > Suidae > Sus > Sus scrofa. The sequence goes on along the minus strand of NC_139393.1, from coordinate 51,677,580 downwards.
AACATACTCTTTGCACTACTTCAATCCTCTTCCTGCTCAGCCCCTAAAATTTAAAATGCGATACAAACAAAATGTGTCTATAAATTTATATAGTAACTACACAAACAAATGCAAACTCATTCTTAGTAACCATAAAATTACCTTCTGTTATCTATCACTTTGTGAATTATAGTGTCATCGCTGAGAAGAGCCAACAGCACAGAATAACACTGCTTCTCTTCCTACCCCTGTGTCACCGCGGCCCTCCTGGCTGGAGTAGCAATCAATAGTCTCGTGGATAAACAAATGATTAAAGGCCACGATGAACTACTGTAAATAGGGATCACATTATCTGTTTTTGCTCTGAATATAATTAAAAAAAAAGTCTGTGTCGACTTTTGGGCACCTGGCTCGAATTATAATCCAGTCGAGGTTCTTTTGTTTCTCTGGTTTCACATCCTTAAAATCTTCTTTAGAAAGAGCAAATTTTTAAACAGGTACAATGTAAACAATACAGCAGAGGTAGATTTGAGTGGATTTCTTACTGTTAAGTGTAAAATGGATACACATACCTACAGAATGAAATATGAGAATTTTAGCTCCAAAGTCATAAGAATTTTAAAATCTTTTCTTACTTAATGTTAGTTTGATATCCAAACAGAGGCACTGGGCTGGTACATATGAGATTTACAAAGTTTAATGAGCTTGGTATTATATAACAATATAGCTCAAGTGAAATAAAGATGAATAAATTATTTTTTTATTTCTCATAAATATGAATAAATTAATTTTTCCATAAGTTATGGGCAATGGAATATTCAATTTTCATTTTTGAGATGAAGACAATAAATTTGGGAGAAGAAATACAGTCCCAGTATATTTTATGCATTAAAATTCTGATTGTAAGGCTAAACTATTCTGATTTTATTTTTCCCTTGTTAGTTTATTGCTGTTTGGTAATATCAAATTAAAGAATAGTCAGTATGGTTGATGATGATTCTACTTATACTTTAAGCTGAGAAATTTTCTTATACAATATTAAATATCACAATACTTCATTATAACTTCATAGTCACACTTAACTAGATTGATTTTTTTATTATTATTTAGTCAAACTGGTGGATCTAAATGCAAATAACTTGGAAATGCAATATGATCACAGAAATTAGAATTTTAATATAAGCTTTGACAAAGGCAAGGAAATTGCTCAGGAAGTAGATTAAAAGGGCAAAGAGAATGAAAATATTAAATGAGATAAAATATATATAAAATCAATACAGGTGGGCCAACATCCAACTAATAGCACCATCACAGACACAATAAAAGACAGTTTCTTTAAACAGAAGGATCAATGCCCAGCATAATGTGTGGAAGAAAAAAAACTGGACCCATAATTGTGAAGTTTTCATACACCAAAGAGAATGTAATGACTTCAAAAGCTTCTTAAAAGAAACAAATATTTCATGTCTAAAGCAACAAAAAACACATTAGCATCAACTGCACATCTGTATAACTGGATGTTAGAAATTAATACAGCAGTACCTTTGAAAGTTTGAGAATAATTATTTTAATCTAGAATTACATAACCTGCTAATTTCTCTATCGAGCTTGAAGCTAGAAAAGATATATTTTCATATTTGGAAGGCGTGCAGATTTATTCCTCTTTCTTTAAAAGCTACAGGGGGATAGACTCTAAGCATTTAAACCACGAAAGAGGAAGACATAGAGTCTAGGAATGTGTTGAAGCATTGACTCAAGATATCAGTGGTGCAGTAGACCTGGAGAGCAGAGTCCAAATGGGATCAGGACTAGGGAGGTAGTTCTGAGGAAAAAGGAGAGTCCCAGAGATTTCATAGTGTCTATGGGAACTTGGAACAATTTTGGGGAGCAATATAAGAAAGATGGTGGCAAGTATAAATTCCAGAACAAAACAAAATGAATGACACAGAATCCAACAAAACAAAGCAAAATGGTAAATCGGTATGCAAAAAGAAATGCAAGTATACTACATTATTGGTTATGTGGTGTACAATATTTACATAGTCATAAAAACATACCCATTGAAATTTTGTAGCAAAATATGTTGAGGGACCTAATTATGCTTTACAGTATGGCACATAAATGCCATTCTTCTCAATAAAAGGAAGGCAATATGGCGGAATTTGACAGTTGAAAGAAGGAAAGCAAAGTTACAGGTAAAGAAAGGGGGTCAGTCATCCTTATTTTTCACTGGAAGGGGTTAAGAATTTGGTCTACGGATGAATCTAAAAGTAAAGCTATTTTCATATTAAAGTTATCAAAGTAACCACTAGAAGGAGTAAACATTAATGCTACGGGGGAAAGGATGTAAGGTGGTATAAAAGGGTTATGCAATCCCACAATTCTAGGAGAAATAGTCTTCATAAAATTTCACTCAAAATTTATTTACTGAAGGAAGAAAGGAAGTAGGAACTAGGACTTGGCAGCAGAGCTCATGGTCTACCAGTGATGCCAGATTCCTACCCTCCACCGAGAATTGAGCAATTATTCTGGATTACTCGCTGCTGAAGCAATATAAAAAGTGATTTAATCAGTCACAATAAATGAGGGAACAACATGTGGCATGGGGGAAGTCAAAATTACAGGTAGCATAATAGGCATATATACACATTGCTGCAGGCTTACAAAGAGTGGAGTAATTGTGGGGAAGTATTGTTAAGGTAGCTGAGAGCTAGTGACCTTCGAGTAGAAGATAACCCATATAAATTAATTAGAAAATCATGGAGTGATTGTTGAGGATGGAGTTTAGGGAGGGCATTCCATGTGTCAGAAACAGCACATGGAAATATGGCCTGGAGTGCTCATAATTTGAAGAGGTTACAAACAGTAAACTACGGAAATGAAGATGCAAACAGGAATGATTGCCCAATGCAAGTCAGGTCTAATAACATGTCATGTTTTGAACTGCCGAGCATTTCATAGTAAGAAGCTTCGTGCTCTATTGGAAGTATAGTGAGGAGTCAGTCAATGGAGGAGGAACCAAGGGGTCGAACTTGTTAAGACAGCAAGCCCTGGCCTTAGAGTGAGCAACAGATTGACTGGCATGTTAGATATTTTGGAAGCAATTTGAAGAGAATGTCCTTACATGTTCAACAGAAAACATTTGCTTTCCTGAAAGAATGTCTTTGTGGAGGATTTGACAGCAAACTTTGGAAATTCAGAAAATGAATGAAAATAATTTTGGAAGAGTGGGTAACAAAAAAGAATAAAGAATAATAAAAAATGTCCATGTGGTGGAGACTGATAACACAAAAAGATATGCCATCAAAAGGCACATTGACAGGGCCAAATAAATTAATGGAGAATAATGAATGGTAAGCAAAGTAATTTCAAGGAATAAAATTTACTCAGTACTTAGGTTCTCATATATAAAGGACCAAAGCATAAAAGTCTCAGAGGAAATCTACTGGGTCAAGTCAATATCAGCATATAGTTGGTGAAATGAGAAGAAAAAAGACAATTTTATTTAAGTTCTTAATGTAGTAATCCCAGATCTTTTTCTTTTCTTTTTTTAATGAAGAAAAATAACTTAAACACAGGCTAGTGGTGAAGAATTTGAATAAATTTTTAAGTCACTTAATGTTTTTCAAGTCAAAGCTTTAAGGTAAAGACAATGCATATGGAGTTCCTGTCATAGCGCAGCAGAAATGAATCTGACTAGGAGCCATGAAGTTGCAGGTTCAATCCCTGGCCTCACTCAATGGGTTAAGGATCCAGCTTTGCCATGAGCTGTGGTGTAGGTTGCAGATGTGGATTGGATCCTGCATTGCTGTGGCTGTGGCATAGGCCAGCAGCTCTAGCTCTGATTCATCCCCTAGCCTGGGCACCTCCATGTGCCGCGAGTGTGGCCCTAAAAAAAAAAAAGAGGAGACAATGCATATCATTTCATACTGATTAAAGATGTATTTTAGGTCCATTCTCTGAAAGATGAGACATTGTTAGCCTCTCTTAGGCATCTGCATGGTACAACCATTTGCTAATATCACTAATTTTTCTTAGTAACTTAGATTCACAGTCAATAAAAACTCTATTCAGCAACTCTGCCAAGGAAATTGATATAACTACTTCCAAAATTGATTTTTTTTTTGACCCAAGGTGTCTTAATTTTTTTTTTTTTTCCCCTAAAGCCAGCTATTAGGCTATGCTTAAGAGACTTCCAGGGGACAGGAGAGGAAACATACAACTCTGTCTTTAAAATATTTTATTTTTATTTTTATTATTGTTATGAAAAATGTTAATTTCCTAAGGGAATGGCGTTTAAATGAACACTCTGGAGTCCATTTCCTAAGCCAATCAATAATGACCTCATATGTATGAAAAAGAGAGTACCTGGGCATTTCAAAGCAAAATTTATGGCACCCATATAAGTAAAGGGATAAGAATTTCTAGCATAAGACAGCAAACACAGATTTATGTTGAAATACTTAATTCAACATCTCATACGTCCTCATATATCTATACGAATGTCTCTTTTCACTAAAGCCTGGGATCAATCAGAAATCTAGGTCTCCTATCATTAACATGAGAAAAATATCTATTTCAGAACTCTCAGGATGCTATCCTTTTGAGGTCAATAGCTGGTGTCTCATTTGTAAAGAGGAGCTTGTATTTGCAGGCTACGTAGAAATGAAAGTAATTTTCACTGACCCATTAGAAAGCAACAGAAGTGGTTTAGCATAATAACAAAAGAGTTGACAGTGTTGTTAAACTCTTTTGTTGGTAGAAGAGAGTTCTTTGGTTTGGGCAATGGTGTATGACAAGCACTTTCTTTTTGAATATCTGTGTTTATTCTCAAAATAACTTTTTGTCATTCAGTAACGTTCACTTATACAGGTAAAGGAGCCTTTCAGAGTGGAGATGTGGATCAGAAGTTAGGCAGAGTGGACACTCCCAGTCCTTCTGGATGGCGTGCCGTTACACACATCTCTGGTTTGGCTGCACAGCTACTGCACAGTTATTCTCATGTATTACCCACAAAATAATGCTTCATTTACATAGCTTTATATATGTATGCAACAACTGCCAACATTTCATAGTTAAAATAATATTGGAATTAAATGTGAACAGAAGAAAAGAAAGTTTAATAGCCGAGATAGAAAAAAAGATGCTCTCATGTGTGATTAGAAAATGATGGGGATTTGATGCAGTGGAAAGATATGGAAAGTTCTTCTGGATACCAGCTACTTGCAGAGGATTGTGCATTGATAATAGTGACAAGTGAGGGCAGTCTGTATAAAAAGAGAATTTCTGCCATTTTCATAAGTGTACCAAGCAGGAAAGTCAGCATCCATTGATGAAATTACAAGACAATTGATAGTAAGAGAGTAAGCCAAGTCGTTTCTTCCTTTAAAATGGACACGAGATATCTACACTTTGCTGCTCAATTTTTACAATGGGAATTGAAAATGGGCCACTACAGAAGAGTTAAAATAGAACAAAAACCAAAGACCAAAATGAATGGCTATTTATTTGTGTTTTCTATAACTTGTTATAAGCAAAATTCCTTGCTAAATATTTATTTTCAAGTTATTCGAATACTAGTAAATGTGAGGACAGTTTCAAGTTGGGGGTGAGTTCCGATTTTATATTCTTTAGAAATCTTATGATGGAGGGATAAATGTAAAGATATATGAAACTGAGATAAGCTCGCCATCGATTCAGATTTTATGTGGATTCTGTTGTATGGTAGCACCAGTGATCGAAGCAACTGTTCAGAGGAGAATCGGAAAAGTTGAAGAGAGCCTGTTATTCAGATGGTAGCAAAGGAAGACTTGTGCAATTGGGTACAATTAAAGATCAGGGGATGTGTTTCAAATTTTACCATCAATTCGAGTAAGGCACCTAAAGTGGGAGATGTGTTTCTATTATTACTAAATATCTTGAACATGGAAAAAACACATGTATAATGCAGCCCAGTAGCCTATCAGAAATGGAAGTCTGGTGGCCTTATTGAATGCGAATGCGAGTTTTTTTTTTTTTTTTTCTTTTTACGACCACACTCAGGGCACATGGAAGTTACCAACCTAGGGGTCCAATTGGAGCTACAGCTGCTGGTCTACATCACAGCCACAGCAACGTGGAATCCAAGACGCGTCTGCAACCTACACCACAGCCCACGGCAATGCTGGATCCCTGAGCCGCTGAGCAAGGCCAGGGATGGAACCCGAGTCCTCATGGATACCAGTCGGGTTTGCTACTGCTGCGCCATGATGGGAACTCCCGTGAATTTGAATTTTTTTGTTGCTGAAGATTGCAAGGCAGCAGAGATATTGTAGAGGATTTGCTTGTTGGATTTTTTTCAATAATGCTAATTTTTTAAAATTAAGAAGAAAAGCATTTTATACTTTATAAAAGTTGAAATTTAGAAAAGCATAATGAAAAAAATAAATATGCAATTCGATGAATTTTTAATGTAGCTTTTATAAATTCAAGAGAATGTTTTCAGATGGAAATATTGTATGCTTTATAATTTTCACAACTATCATATTATATTCCAAATGGAATTAATAACAATTTACATTGTGATTATAATTTAAATTTAGGGTCCTTTTCTTTCAGTTCAATGCTTTCCATATAATTTCTATTGTATAGAGTAGTTGCGACAGATATGATATGATTTTGCCTAAATATTTAAGAAGTAAACTGAGGAGTTCCCGTCGTGGCGCAGTGGTTAACGAATCCAACTAGGAACCATGAGGTTGCGGGTTCGGTCCCTGCCCTTGCTCAGTGGGTTAATGATCCGGTGTTGCCGTGAGCTGTGGTGTAGGTTGCAGATGCGGCTCAGATCCCACGTTGCTGTGGCTCTGGCGTAGGCCGGAGGCTACAGCTCGGATTTGACCCCTAGCCTGGGAACCTCCATATGCCGCGGGAGCGGCCCAAGAAATGGCAAAAAGACAAAAAAAAAAAAAAAAGAAGAAGTAAACTGAAAAAAGTTGTATATAAAATTTGTTTGGCAATTTAATATTAATAACCTAATATATGAGGAAACAAATATACTGAGGCAAAAAGTCAGCAATGGTAGTAAAAATATCATAGGCATTTTAGAGAAACTATCTCACCACCAAAATCACATATTATTTTTAGAAAACAGTAGAATAAATAAATCTAGTTTACTTCTTCTATAACAAGTTTTTACTTAAGGATGATAACATTTTATTATTCAAATGCTTTCTGTTCTTGTAGTTCATGAATAAAACTCTTTTCTTTCTTTCCTACAGTTTGCCAAGCAATTCCTGTGAAAGAGGTTCATGTATTCATGAGAAAGTATTTTACACTGAATGACTAAGGCAGAAAAATGGAAACTCAAATCAAGTTTTAAAAATATGATCCTCTTAGAGTTCCCATCATGGCTCAGTGGTTAATGAATCTGACTAGGAACCATGAGGTTTCGGGTTTGATCCCTGGCCTTGCTCAATGGGTTACGGATCCGGCGTTGCTGTGAGCTGTGGTGTAGGTTGCAGACACGGCTTGGATCCCTCGTTGCTGTGGCTCTGGCATAGGCCGGCGGCTACAGCTCCAATTAGACCCCTAGCCTGAGAATCTCCATATGCTGGGGAGCAGCCCTAGAAAAGGAAAAAATACAAAAAAAAAAAAAAAAAAAAAGAGAGAGAGATCCTCAATAAATTTCTTTCAGAAGTTTTTATTTTGTAGGTGAGATCAATTTAGACTCCTTTTTAGTATACATCTTGTTAAAATTTAACAAATCATACTCAATTATTTTAGGAAGGGACAAATATTCCTTGTCTATCAACGTGGCTCAGATTTTCCTTCTTTGAACAATGGGAACTGGATATTGCTCCCCACAGGGAGAGTTGAGGGCCTGTTTGGGAATCCAGCCCTACTCAGTAAGTCAATCTGATTTCCCAGGTCTGAAGCTCTGGCTGGGCAGCCCAAGCCTATTGTTCAAGGCACCATCTATTTGCTTGGGCAGCTAGGTTGATTGCTTGGCCATCAGTCCTTCCTTTCAGAGGGAAGTGCTGCTCTCACCTGGCTGGATTCTGGTCCAGCAGGTGGGGGACCCCCAGTCTCCACCTCCTCCGTTGTGGGTCAAGAAGCCACACACGCTCTCCTCCTTGCAGTAACATTTTCAAAACATCAGCTAGGACTAACTTCTATGGACAAATATAAATATATATGTTGATTTCTGGCTCTAGTGATTTCCATGCTTTTATGTGCCCTTTACATCCCATAGATTGAAGGAAAAGGCATGAGAAGAAAAGGGAAGAAGTTTGATTGAGAGATAGAAAAGGGAGAGTGGATGGTGAGAAGCGCAGACGGAGGAAAGCAGGCGTGGCTATCTGGGTCAGAGCGGTCCATTTCCCACACTTGCTCCCACTCAGGGGATGCAGCACTCATTTGCTAAACAATTTTTTCTAAAGCAGGTTGAGTTTCTGCATTACTAATGCTGCTTGCCCCATAGGGCTCTGTTCACTGCTGACATAAAGTGAGACCTTTTAGGCTTTCTTCTGCCTGGGTGTGTGCCAGAAGCACTGACTGTTTGCCATTTCTCCTTTTCCTGGCATCCTAGCCAGGAAGGGCCAAGCCTGGTCAGGAAGGGGAGAAATAAAGAGGCCCTTTTGACTCTGCTATGACACAGCTGCTGGACAGCCTTTGGGAATATCTTCCTCTTGACCCTGCTTTGCTCACGCCAAGTTGGAAGAAGGTAATCCTTAAGTTCAGAGAAGGAGTCAAAACAACAACAAAAAAATCATTTCAAAGTGAAGGTTACAGGAAAAAAAAGAAAGGCACAGTCTAATATAGGCAAGCTTGTGCGAGCAAATTGGGGCATTTATCTGCTTATGGAAAAGGTTAAGATAACTTAAACTTGGTCTATACTTCATTGATGGTTGTATTTTCTCATTTAGAAATAAGGTGTTCATGAGAAAATAAAGTAACTTGAAAAAAAAATGAAATAAGGCAATCAATTTTTTTTTCAGTCTTTTTTGGGCCATACCCATGGCATATGAAAGTTCCCAGGCTAGGGGTCAAGTTGGAGCTACAGCTTCTGGCCTACACCACAACCATAGCCATGTGGGAGCTGAGCCCTGGCCACAACCTCGACCATAGCTCATGGCAACGCTGGATCTTGAACCCACTGAGCACAGCCAGGGATCCAACCCATGTCCTCATGGATACTAGTTGGGTTCGTTACCGCCGCACCATCACAAGAACTCCAGGCATTCAACAAGAATTTTTTGAGAACCTTGTTGATTACCATTCTGAATATTCTCCACCTCAATAACCTTACAACTTCTAGTCTTTGTTAAAGCTCAAAAAATATAGGTCAGTGTACAGAAACCATTTTTAAGGTAACATAAGAACAAGAACATATAGTCCATTCCATCCAAACCATGACCACCGGGTACAGAAATGCTGTTTATTGCCATTTTGATACTTCAGTGATCTATGAAATAGTTTACAAATGCTGGTGATATTAACATGGCTGTGTTAACAGAGCAGGACACTTTGGGGCCTTCTCAGGGCAGACCCTTCCCCTATATCCTCTGCTTTAGCTCCTCTCTGAAGTATACCGTGTCTTGTTGGAGGTTTACAGGAACATCATTACCTGACCTCTGTGGGCAGCTACAAGAACAAAGAATTTATGCACCAAGAAGTTTGCAACAACCAACCATGCTCTTCCCTCACTTTGCCTTTAAAAATACTTTGCAATTTTGGTGGTTCAGGATATTTTGGGGGCATGAGCCACCCATCTCCTTCCACGTCCCTGCAATGAACCTTTCTCTGCTCCAAACTCTGACATTTCAGTTTGTTTTTGCCTCATTGTACACTGGCCCGGGGACTTGTGCTAACAGTTGAACATATATTTTGTGTTCTGTAGTAAAGTAAAGTATACTTTACTCTTAAGGGTGAAAACAGAGTACAAAGGAAATATTGTAAAAGAAGAAGTCATGTTTGATTTGGAAGGCCACCCTTTATCCCAAATGAAGATTAGGCAGTTTCTAAATGTCATTTGCTACAGAATCAAGGATAAGACTACAAATTACCAAATATACTTCTTGAAGAGTACTGGAAAATTTCAGTTTGAGATATTTTCCCATGTTAGTGTCCCTCAAGGGGGGCGGGGGTGATGCCATAGTTAATGCACATTCTAATAGTTTTTTTCATGAGTATAAATCATCTAATATTATCAGCCAAGCTGACATTCTCTTGCTCTTCCAAAAAAAAAAAAAAAATACAGGAGTTCCCTTGTGGCTCAGTGGGTTAAGGATCCAATATTGTCACTGAAACAGCTGGGGCCACTGCTGCAGCAAGGGTTCAATCCCTGGTTCATCCTTCCACATGCCATAGCTGAAGTCAAAAAAAATAATATGAGCTATTTTCTTCCCTAAAATTTTCATTCAATATCTTCTATAAATGACAATTAACATGCTTCTAATATCAGTAAGTTTCATAATGCCAGATACAAGTTCATATTTCATTCAACCTGTGAGTTTTTATTGACTATTAAATATGTTTAGGGAATTTAACTCTACATTTCACTGGATTAAAACTGAAATTATTTTACACTGGAAACTCTTTCTTTTTTGTTTCCATTGAATTGAAACCTAGAAAGAAGACACATTCAGTTGAAAGACGGATGGGGGCCCAACATTGACAATGAATAAAGATAAGAAAACGTATCATCCTTTTCCACCATCTTTGTTCTTGGTTGAAATAAATTAAGGCTCTGCTTTATGATGAATGCAGAACTCCAGATAAAATCTGATTGCTAGTGTGGATGTCATGCCTGGGTCCTTTGGGCACCTATCCCACATAATGACTTCTTCAGCATGGGTGTGGTGCTGAGAATCTCATGGACACCTGCTTGGGCTATAATAACACTGTTCCCCCATGAAAAGTAACTGCTAAACAAACTCCATGCATATATCCTATGAAAATATTTGAGCCCTGATAGCACTGCAGAGTGGAGGATCAAAGGTATTTTGGAAACTGGTGAATGTCAATAAGATAGTTAATATAGAGGAGTTCTAATCATGAGATCCAGCTCTGGATATTCCAAACACGTGATTTAAATTTTGAGCCATTTCAGTCAGATACGAATTCAAACTAATTGTAAAACTCTGGACAAACCAAAACCATCACTTATTGGGCACTCTAATTTTTATGATGATTTAAACCACCAATTTATCATAAATTTGTCTATGAGAGTACAAATTAAAAGTTCTACTCTCAGTTTTGAAATGCCACCACATATGAAATGTCTAAATCTCCATCCCTTTCCAATACATTTCTTGTTCTTTATTTTAATTATGGCTAATTTCATTTCATGCACATTTCTGTTTCTAGATATGGAATGCCCTAAGTAATTCTTATCAGAGGATAAATGAATAAGCAAAGGACTTTAGTTAGTTTCTCCTGCTCTTTGAATGTTGGAAAAACTACATATAGTTATTTAATGAATTCCTTCAACATTTTATTTTATATGGAAGAACTCCTAACTTGGTCACCTTGAGCAGTAATTAGTTATTTCTTTATTACCTCTCCTCATCCTAAGGTTTTAAATGCCTGTCATGCACACAAATTAAGGTCACATTTTGTCATCGGGACTGCTTACACAATGTCTTCCTCAGTTTTCTTGTTGAATAGTGATTATCCATTATATGCCAACTGATTACCTATTGGCTTTTCTGGTAGCTGCTGAAATTGGTGTACAAATGTTTCAAATACAATTTCATAAGCATAAACTGAGTTAGTCCACTATTTCTCAATATGGCATTTTACTTAGACCATTTGACTACTTGTAAAGAATGTGTCTGGACAGTGACTCAAAGAACCTTTTTAAAAAAGCATATGAATCATACTCAATGATTTATTCACATATCTATTTAAAAAATTCCATTGGTCATGCTAAAAAAGGTTGCAAGCCCTTTGACTTAAGTATTTCTATAATGGCTGTTAAAATCAATTCTGGCATTAAAGTCTCTAAGAATGAACAATGCATTGAGTGGAAAATTGATTACATGGTCAAAGAACAGTCCTTTGTGGCCTCGTTTGCTTTTTCGATTAGCACAGCTGTCATGGCTGTTGTAGGTGGTCCTCAAAACTTATAGGAAAAAAAAAAAATCTGTCCTTGACACTTAATGTTTGTCTATAGATTTTTGGGAAAGAAATATGTTTTTGTTTGCTTATTAGAACCTATTGATGTAGGTACCAATGTCAAGTTGAGTTTTGCAGAGATAAAGGACAGATAAAAGGGAGAATGATTTGTGAGGGAAATTGAACAGAGTAATATAGAAATCCACTTCTAATATTTCCTCTAAGTTTATGGAAAATACATTATTTTGTAAAGGAAGGTGCTTTGATTATTACTACAGCCATACTTAAAGCAGCTTACTTTTGGTAGAAAATCCGATGATGTAGGAACTCGCGGACCTCGCGGACCGGACGACAGTAGCTCAAAATGGGAATCAGTCACCTTTTCATCTTGATTTCCGATCTTTGCCTTTTCTTTTCTATCATCAAAAAGAAGCTTTCAGGCTAGGTCCCCTCCCTGGTATTCAGGGAGGGACTTCTCCACCTACATTGATCTTGTGCACTTTACCCTGAATCTCAGGCTGTGGGTGTTTAGTAAGCGCTTATTGAAGTGTGCTATCGATTTATCTCGGGTTTATTTATTTATTTACTTACTTATGTTTAACTTTTCTTTTCTAATGAGCAGGTTTCAAATGCTTCTAGAGTTCTGGAATGTTGACCCTCTCTGCTTGCTTGGAACCCTCCCTAGAAAAGACTCACAGACCAATTTCTGTGGCTTTTCAGACTATCAGCCCAAGGAGAATTTTTCTACTTCTCTATCTCTTCTCCAACTTTTGACTAAAGTCAAACATAGTATCTGTTCTTATCAGTTTAATTCTCTTCTTCTTGCATATTTTATTAGTTTCTCATTGTGCTGCTGAAAGAGCTGATTGACTTAAAACAATGCAAATTGATGATCTTACAGTTCTGGAGGGCGGAAGTCTGAAATGGTACTCATTGGGCTGAAATGAAGATGTGGTCAGAGCTGCCTTCTTTCTGGAGGCTACAGGAGAATCTTTTTTCTTACCCCTTGCAGTTTCTAGAAACCAACTGCATTCCTTGACTTGTGTCCTTCTTCCGTCTTTAAACTAGCAATGGCTGGTTGAGTCTTCGTCACATAACGTCACTCTGACACCAACTTTGCTGCCTCCTTCTTTCATTTATAAGGACCATTGTGATTACATTGGACCCACCTGGGTAATCCAGGAGCGTCTCCCTATCCCAAGGATAGCTGATTAGCAAACGTCATTCCATCTACAATCTTAATTCTCCATTGCCACGTCAGATAACACTTATACAGGTCAGGATTAGGATGTAGGCATCTTTGGGGGGGAGGCATTGTTTTGTCTTCTATACCTATATTCAACCAAAGTGAACCCACTGCCTCAATGGCATTTCTAACAACTATGTCATCATAGCCATATCTTTCATGTAGAAAAGATATCACGTCCGAAGAAGTTCAATGGCCTTCCCATTAGCCTGGGAAGGTCTTTCCACCTGCAACAAGATCTGTAATCTGAAGTTTATTGACTTCTCTAAGTTTCACACATATGAATCTTTGAAATTTCGTGAACATTTTCCCTAAGTGCATTTTCTATTTTCAAAAAGTCATGGACAAAGTTATATGATTATATATCATCCTGTGTATCCCTATATTCATTTACATTCATTGTTCCAAAACTATAGTTTTGATTCTTCCCTCCTCAGAAAACTGCACTGGTTTCCAAAGGTTTTAAACATATGTTAAAACCTATAGGCATTTGATTTAAGCTCTTCTATCAGAATCTATTTAGTATTCTGGAAGGTGAATCTGGAGATTCTGACATACTACTGTGTTTCCCCCCTACCCCACAGCATATGGAAATTCTCAGGCCAGAGTTCAAACCCGTGCCACAATAGCAACCCCAGGTATTGCAGTGAAAACACCAGGTCCTTAACCTGCTGCACAACAAGGGAACTCCCACTACTGGTGTTCTTAAATGTGAGAAAGTACCATTGTTGACTAAATTACTAGTGAAGATTTCCATGAAGTTTTCCATTTCTATGAATTTGAACATCCTACAGAGCTCAGCTGTATCCCATGGCAGAAGCTAGGAGAACTGAAACTTTGGGGATTCCTGTTTTTCTTTATTCAATTTGGTATTTTTGGTGCAAAACTCTTAAACTTTTCTAAGTACCTTTTGCCTTTTCTGTCTAAGATAGCACTGATATAATTTTGATGTCCCAAGTAAACTAGGAAGAAAGAAGCCAGTCTGTTGTAGATCAAATTTCTCTTGGAAATTCTCTTCATCCCCTCAAGCATCATATCTTCTTGTTGATTGGATGTGAAGGAAAACTCCAGTGCTTTCTTAGCTGACAATTAAGAATCTGGCTTTTAGAGTCCTCAGATGATAAAAGGAACACAGAAATATAGGAAGAAGCCCCCTAATGTTTCCTCTTTTCTCTGCATGGAGATTCTAGAAGGCTAAGCCTTGTGAAGATTTGTTCTCTATATTTTTGGCATCCGTCTGCGGAAAGACTTTTAGTGTGGCAGAAACCGTGGCAGTGGAAAGAGACAAGCGGCACTTGGAGATGCAGGATAGCCAGGTTTATTCAGCACAGGTACGGGCTCAGAGGAGTTGCTTCTAGAATCTGAACACCAGGTCTTTGTTCTGGGTAGCTTTTATATAATACAGACTTCCGTTTTTTTTCTTTTTTTTTTCCAGGTTTTCCCCGGCTCCTGCCCCCGGCATGCAAGCAGCCTGTGCCCTGCTTCCTCAAGCAGACAGTGTTCCTGCCTAAGAAGCTGAGTAAACAAGATTACAAAAAAGAAATTGATAAGCAATGATTGGAGCATGGCTAGCAGAGCTGCTAGAAAGGACATAAGGCACGTACTTGCTACAAGATTACAAGGGTGGGATGGGGTGAGCAAAGCCAGGGGTGTTGTTTCTGTAGTTAAAACTCTTCATCAGAACCATTTCATGCTACAGCTGGTGCAGGTGGGTGAACAATCTGTGAGAATCTGTCTTGCTTCATTCTCTGAAAGGAGTTGCCATGCACGTGACCTTGGGAAGGAATGGGTTAATGAAGATTTGGCACAAAATCTCGGAAAGATTGCAAAGCCTCGCTCCACCTTAATGTCTAGCTGCCTGTCACCTCCCACTCTTCAAGTCAGAGCTTATCAATTTTATGAAGTCTTTGCAGATACCTGCCAGGCCGCCAGTGTAAGATTGAGTTTTCAACTCATGGTTTTCTCTCTCTTTCTCTCTCTCTCTATTTTCTGTTGTTGTTGTTGCCCCATAGCACATAGGGTTCCCTGGCTAGGGATCTGAGCCGTGGTTGAGATCTACGCCACAGCTGTGGCAATGCTGGATCCTTAACCCACCATGCTGGGCTGAGGATCGAACTTGCCTCCCAGTGCTCCAGAGATGCCACTGATCCCATTGTACCGCAGCAGGAATTCCTACTCTCACTTTTTAAGTAAACAACTTTCATTGAGCCCTTGTTGGATGCAAGACACAGTGTTGTGTGCCATGAAATAATGTCATATGTGGCAGTTTACTTTGTACTTGCTCCTATAAAAGCATAAAACAAATTTACCAATAAGTGGAGGGAGACAGAGAGTTGGAGAGAAAGGAGAAGACGCAGAGGGTGGAGGAAGGGGGAAGGGAGAGAAAGAATGAGAGAGATATTAAATAATATCAATTAAAGAAATATCACAGGTCATTACATGATTAATTACCAAATGAGTGCTATAAATTTCAAATGCCCTGGCTTCAGAGAAAGGAGAGATCATTGTGAATTGGATGGTGAACTTGAGATAGTTTTGAAGGGTAGGTAGGTGGAGAGTGGAGAGCTGGCATTTAGAATAGATGGGCCCAGCATGGAACGGAATGATCCGATAAAGATGCTTTATAAAAATGATTTTTCAGTTTTATTCATGCCTTAGAAAAGCTCATGATTTATCCGTCTTAGATCAATCTTGATATGACTAACCATGGAAAAAATAACACAGTCAGTAGTCCAAAGGAAAAAATAGAACAAAATAATGGACTGATTATAAATGTAAACATATATTTTTATTCCCACTAACAGTCAACAAACACACCTTTGATTAATAAATTCCATAATTAATCTTGTCAGAAATATTCACAAAGACTTATGCTGAAAATTTTAATTCAAACAATGGAATGGTTTTCACCAAAATAATTTTCAAAACTTTTTTAGAGTGTATTAACTTTTTGCAATCAGAAAATTTTGTGGGTCTCTCTTGGAGGCTTAATCCTTTGATGCTTGCAATTGCCATACTAAATTTATTTGTGATGAAATGGAATCCTCAGCTACTTGATAATGACTTTTGGCTTGTAAAGAGCAATAAAAGAATTTAAATCATTTAGAGTACACCTCTCCTTTGTTATCAACTATCCAACATTATTCTAATAAAAGAATGCCTAACATACTTTTAATGAATTTCCTTTTATATAAGATAAAATATTTAGCAAGAGAATTCGAGATGCCCATTAGAGCTTCTCATTCATAAATGTCCAGGATGTTGTTCATCTTGGTGGACCTGATGATTCAAGGAAAGGTTTTATGTGCTGGAGAGAATTATCCAGCAAGTGCATTTACCTTCAGAGAAGAAAAACTCAAGGCCATACATACAAAACCTTTTCTAGAATCCTTTATTAACATTTTACTCTCTAAGGGAAAAAAAAAAAAATCTCTCCTTTCTCCTCTAACAAGTCTCTGTGAAGTGTGAAGCTCACCCTTTTCTCTCCCCCCGCCCCCATGGGAAGCACACAGATGACAGAACGGAATTTTCAGCTGATTGCTAGTTAGTGACTTTGAAGGAACTTTTAACAGCTGTTCAAGGCCAAAATAGATTACTCTGTTTTATGCAAACCTATCAGCATTTTTGCTATTGCACATTTCTTTATTTCCTCTGAGTTAATTGCTAAATGTCATCCACTCCTGCTGTTCTAGTGAGTCTGAATTTTCTCAAGATGTTTCATAACTTTTCCCTTAGAGATTTCAATCGCTATCAAATATTCTAATTTTTCTTAAAGAGTACCTTTGAAACAGGAGCATTCGAAATGTCCTTTATGGTAAAGATGAGGAGAAACATCAATTTCGCTTTGTTATCTTTATTCTGGATTAGACATTTCAAGGGTATTTCTATATATTTGAAAAACAGGTTAAATTGTAAACATTCCATGCAGACTCCTTTTGTTTCCCAAATTCCTTCTTTAGAGAAGTTTCATATTTCTAATTCCTGTACGAAATGGTCAAATTATTTCCACTATATTTCTCTACTTAACTCTGAAAAAAAAAAAAATAGCAGTGAGCTCGTAGGTTCTAAATATCTTCCTTTTCAGCAGCTGCTCCAGGATATCATCCTCATGCACTTTAGCAGGAGTCTCTTGAGCTCTTCAAAAATGTCTGACTTGGAGACATTTGTTTATATTCCTTACCTAAAGGGTACCTTCCTCTCTTCACAATGTAACTAGGTCCCTTAGTCAAAATGTCACACACCAGCCTGTCAACAAATCATGAAACAGGTAAGTTTTCTCTGAAGGTCACGCATACAATTGCTCATCAAAGAATTATACCAAAGGTCTTGTAGCTTTACCACTTCTGTTTGCTAATCCTTCATTCTTTTTTTCTTTCCTTTTTTTCTTACCATCATCCTGCCTTTTTTTTTTTTTTTCCACCCTCTCCTTGCACTACCCTGGCATTCTTCTTTTGAATCACAAAATGCACTCATCTAATTAATCTCTAGTGCATTCAGTACTTTGCATCGATGGATTTTAAAAACAATCCCAAGGTACCTGCGTGTCTCTCTTTTCTCCTTGGTTACACTGGGTAAAGTGGGAATTAGGGGAAATGTGGGATGGAGAGGGGAAAGATGTGGAGAATGCTCAGAGAAGAAAACTAAAAACGAAATCAACAAACGCTAAGACCTTAAAGATGGACATGATGGGGGGGGGGGAGGTTCCTGTTGTGGCTCAGCAGGTTAAGGACCTGACATAGTGTCCCTAAAGAGGTGGGTTTGATCCCTGGCCTCACTCAGTTAGTTAAGGATCCAGCATTGCTGCAAGCTGGGGGGTAGATCACAGATGCGGCTTGGATTTGATCCCTGGCCAACTTCCATAAGCCACAGGTGTGGCTGAAAAAGAAAAAAGAAGAAGATGGACATGATGGAAAAGCTGTATATTTTTACAGGCAGTTTAGATGGAAACTTCAGCCACAAGTTCATCCAATTATTCAGGGCAAGGTATAGGTTGCAAAGGGTCCTATTAAGATATCCATTTTTATAAGATTTTTTTAGTATTATTAACTTCACTAATAAAACCTGAAGGTAGATCTCTCTCCAACGAAGATGTTCATAGAGGCATCCCATATTAAAGGCTTTGTAGTTGTCCTACTCAACTGACCTGCCAAGGTGTCTCAATCCAACTACTGAACAAAGACAGTGCTTCAGATACGTCCTTTTATCCTGGTGGCCAATAGTTAAAAATCTTATCAGTTACCTTGGAAAAATAACATGCTGCTTGTCTGCAGTCGCATGAATTCATTAGACAAGAAAATATAAGGGCTAGTTTTAAAGTGAGGGCATCTAAGTAGCTGAGTACAGACTGCAGAATGAAGATTTAGGGCATTTGGAGGTTAGAAAATAGATATAGTTCAAGGAAATCATGCCAAACAGTCAAAGAGGTCCCTATCATAAGTGGTGATAAATTTTGATTACTTCATAGCTCCAGTCTTTAAGAAATCTCACCCAACTCAAAGTTCTGAGCATACAGTGTATATAAAGAAATTGGGCAACTGAAGGAACTTTCCAGAAAATGGTAACTCTATTCCATGGATTCCATCTGCTTTTCACTAGCCTTAGATAAACTGTTAAGTCTTCGAGGGATTCTGAAAAAAATTTACTTTGGATCTCAATATTTTAAATAATTTTTTTTGAAAAAGTACATATCTAAAAATGAAGGAATTTTTTTTCTGATAGACTGTCACTATTCTATTTTGTGTGTGTTATGTCCACTGAAGGCAATGCCTACCCTTTTGTTGAGAGATATAGAATTATTCCAGAAGCTGCATTTCTAAATGCAATTATTTACCTGGCTTTTCAACCAGCTCTCTTGTATGAGTTATTAATGACACTATTTTAGTTTTCTGTTTTCCAACTGAAAAAGGCAGCATACAATTCATCATTATTTTTAATACTTACATATTATTCTATCATATGGAGGCCCTGTAATTTATTTAACTAATCTTCTACAGTTAGACATTTAAGTAGCTACTGATTTTTCAACATTATAGCTATCCTCATGATAAACATCCTTATTCAAACATATGAGAATATCTCCAATTACTTCTTTAGGAAATATATGTAGACATAGGATTTCTTGGTGAAAGAAAATATATACCTTAAGACTTTGGATGCATTTAATTTGCCACCAATCATAAATTCACCAGCAGTGTATGTGACTGCCTATTTCTTCCTATTTTCATAAATACTGGGTATTTTTTTAAAAAAAAAAAAACCCTTTATCCACCTGACAGCATGCATTTGATTTCATTACCCTGATTATTACTGAGGTTAAATTTGTTTTGCTTGTTTCGGACATGGCTCTGCAAATAATAGCCCATCGGTCAAACCTGGCCCATGGCCTATTTTTGGCACAGACCTTTGTTAAGAATGATTTTTTACATTATAAAAGGTTGCAAACAAACAAACAGCAAAGAAGAATACATCTAAGAGATTATTTATCTTCAAAATCTAAAATATTTACTACCTAGACCTTTACAGAAAATGTTAAGAACCCTGGCTCAGAATGAAATAATAATAATTAAAATATCCAATATTATTAATCTCTAACTAAAGTAGGGACACTGCTAAAGATTTTATATGTATTGTTTTAGTTATTGCCACAGCAGTCCTTCAAAGTAGATATCTCTTTATGACATTTTAAAGTTAAACAAGCAAGCTCAGTAAAGTTAAGTAATTTATCCAATGCCTCACAGTAAGTGGTGGATCTGGGATTCTAACTCAGCTATCTCCAAAATCTGTGTATTTAACAATTTGCTAAATTGCACATGATTTTGTAAATTTATACATTAATTTTGAGAAACCTGAAATCTTTCCAATACTGGGGCTTCATATCAGATATGTGACATCTCAATTTATTTACATCTTCTTTTATTTCCTCAGTAAATTTTGCAGTTTTTTTCCATAAAGGTACAAGATACAATGTATCTTTTCTTTTCTTTTTTTCTTTATCAGCCACACCTGTGGTGCATGGAAGTTCCTGGGCCAGGGATCAAATCTAGACCTCAGCTGCAACCTACACCATGGCTCTAGCAACGTGGGATCCTCAACCCACTGTGCCAAGCTTGAAATCAAACCTGCACCTCCACAGCGCCTGAAGAGCCACTGAAGTTGGATCCTTAACCCACTGTGCCATCGTGGGAACTTGTGATGTATCTTAAATGATTTTGTCCTAGGCATTTTATATTTTGGTTGTATTCTGAATAGAATCGTTTTCCATTTTCATATTCTCAAATGTTATTACCTAGGAAAAAAATTGAGTTGTGTATTATAAGTCTGTAACTAGTCGTATCTGTGGACTTCCCTAATAGTTGCAGTCAACTTACATCAGTTCTTTTTATGTTGTTTAGGTAGACAGTCATAATAATAGGTTTGCTATCTCATCTCTGTTATTCATAACTTTTCCCTTTGTTTAATGATGTCACTGCTTGTTCTCGCAGAATGATGTTGGCAGATATCCTTGCATTATTCTGATTCTAATAGGGAAAGGCTATTTCCTAATATTAATTCAGCAGGATCCTGAATATTGCTTTGGGATCTATTTTCAAATCATGGTAAGAAACAGTTGTTCTATTTTCATTTGCTAAGACTTTTATTCTAAATTTTTGCAGAATTTTATTAAATCTCTACTTGTATCTATTTAAGAGTATTATATTATTTTTACCATTAGCATGTTAATGTGATGAATTCTATTTCTTGATTTTCTCTCATCAAACCATCTTTGCATTTTAGGAACAATCATTATTTGATCACAAAAGGTTAAACTTTAAAAATATTCCATTTGTGGAGCTCCCATCATGGTGCAGTGGAAAAGAATCCGACTAGGAACCATGAGGTTACAGGTTTGATCCCTGGCCTTGCTCAGTGGGTTAAGGATCTGGCATTGCTGTGAGCTGTGGTGTAGGTTGCAGACACGGCTCAGATCTGGTGTTGCTGTGGCTCTGGTGTAGGCTAGCGGCAACAGCTCTGACTAGACCCATAGCCTGGGAACCTCCATATGCTGCGGGTGCCGCCCTAAAAAGACAAAAGACAAAAAAAAAAATTCAATTTGTTAATTTTTAAAAGGTTGTTTTATATTTGTATTCCTAAAGGAATTTGCTCTACATTTTTTTTTCTCTGAGATTTTCTTCATTGTGTAATTCACTGTAAAATGGATTTTGATATTTTCTATGTTTTTGTCTGTTTTTAAAAATATTTTTAAAGCACAGATGGAAATGATTTGTCCTTTAAATGGATAATCAGCAGAACTCATTTGTTAAAAAATTTAGGACCTAATGCCATTTCGAGTGGTAGTTTTTTGATAAATATTCTACCTTCTTACATTTCATTGATCAGGTAGTGTTTTGAGCTAGTTTTGCTCATTAACTATCATCAAAATTTTATATCTTAGTGAAAAGTTACCTGAAGGTTTTATTTATAATTTTTAAAATATTTGTATAAGTGATTGAATCTCCAGTGTTATACCTAACATTTCACATGTATTATTATGTTTAGCCTTAGCAGAGGTTTGTCTATTAATTCGTATCTTCAAAGAACCAAATTTTGTTTATATTTGAAAGTCAACTGCTTTTCTATTTTCAAATTAATCATTTTTATGCTTTTATTTTTATAGTCATATGTTCTTTCTTTTGCTCCTTTTGCTTTTGTTTTCTAATGTTCTGATTTTATTGCTTTATCCCCTTATTTTCATTATTTAATAACCATAAGATGAAGTTTATGGATTTTCCTCTGATGAGTACTTTGTTAGTCTTACCCATGTTTTTATATGTAGTATTATCATTATGATTCATTTCTAATTATTTTAATTTTGTTTTTCCTCTGAGAATTCTTTAGAAAATGTTTCCTAATTAACATAAACTTCTCATTGTACCCTCACGTGGTGGAAAGCAGGTGAAAGATCTCTCAAGAGCCCCTATTATAAGAGGACTAATCCTATTCATGAGGGTTCCACCCTCAGGACCTAGTAACTTTTTGAAGGTCCTACTGCCTCATACCATCACTTTGGGCATTAGGATTTCAACATATGAATTTCAGGGATACACATGCAGGCCATAGAAATTACATACGAACCTTCCCCAAGTAATAGATTGCTAATATTACCCAATATCTATTTGTATTCAAAGTCCCCCAATTATCTACACAAATCTTTTCACTATTTGCTTGCTTAAATTGGGATCAAACAAGCTGCACCACAGCAGCTGGTTTGAGTTTTTCTTTAGTCTTTAAAAGTGTCACTCTGGGACTTCCCGTCGTGGCACAGTGGTTAATGAATCTGACTAGGAACCATGAGGTGGCGGGTTCGATCCCTGCCCTTGCTCAGTGGGTTAAGGATCCGACGTTGCCGTGAGCTGTGGTGTAGGTTGCAGACGTGACTCGGATCCCACATTGCTGTGGCTCTGGTGTAGGCCGGTGGTTACAGCTCTGATTCGACCCCTAGCCTGAGAACCTCCATATGCTGCGGGAGCCGCCCTAGAAATGGCAAAAAGACAAAAAAAAAAAAAAAAAAAAAGGTGTCACTCTGCCCTCTCTTTATGCCATGTATTTGTTACGAAAACCTGGCCATTTACCCTGCAGAGTATCCCGCACTTTGTGTTTTGCTGGTGCTTCTATATAGTATCATGTAGCATGTTTTTCTATTCCCTTGATTTAATGATAGAAACGTCTAAAGCAAATGTGATGACTATTTTACAAATCATAAAACTGTGGCTCAGAGAATTGAGTAACTTATAAGTGGCAGAATTTCCATTTAAATACTCATCTGGGATTTCCCGTGGTGGTGCAGCAGAAACGAATCCGACTAGGAACCATGGGGGTTGCGGGCTCAATCCTTGGCCTTGCTCAGTGGGTTAAGGATCCGGCATTGCCGTGACCTGTGGTGTAGGTCACAGAGGCGGCTCGGATCTGGCATTGTGTGCCCTGGCGTAGGCCAGCTGCAACAGCTCCAGTTAGACCCCTAGCCTGGGAAACTCCATATGCCACAAAAGACAAAAGATACATACATACATACATACATAAAACTCATCTGGCTAATTTTAAAGATCAGGCTCTTTCTTCTACACTGTGCTGCACAAATATATTTAGAAAGGGCAGTGAGGATGTGGAAAGAAAGAAGAGTGTGATTTGAAGAGGTTGCTTATTTTGCTTGCCATCATGCTGTTATTTTCATGGTTAATTGTAAGGAAGGAGGAAGTAGAAAACCTCGGGTCTTAGCTGTCAGTTTGTATTTTTTTTTTTTAATCACACACTTACAAATATTCAGATTTCAGAAGCTCTTTATATTCCTTTACACTAAAAGAATTATTTTGCAATGTAATCTTTACTGAAGATTCTCTTGTGGAGATAGAACAAGTTTTCATATCCCCATGTCATGCTAGGGCTGCCATATCAAAGTACCACCATCTGGGTGTCCTAAATAACAGGAATTTATTTTCTCAGAGTCCTGGAGGCTAGAAGGGCAAGTCAAGGTTTTGGCAGGGTTGGTTCCTTTGAGGGCTGTGAGAGGAGTCTCTGTAGATGGCCATCTTCACGTGCACATGGCATCACACAGCACTCGCCCTGCATGCATCCCTGTGTCCAGATTTCTGCTTTTTATAAGGACCACAGTAATATTGGATTAGGGCTCGTTCCAATGACCACATTTTAATTTGATTTCTCCTGTAAAGATCTTATCTACAAATAAGGTCACCTTTTAATGTTCTGGGGTTTAGGACTTCAACATAGGAATTTTGGGGCAAGGAAGAGGGCATGATTCAACATATAACAACACAGAACACAGCGCATGGCTTCACAAAGGTTGTGCATTTCTTCTAAGTCTTTTTAGCCTTCCCACTCCCTTCCCCATGAAACACCAAGCTCTAGTACAAATGCATTTCTCTTCTTGTTTCCTGGTCCCAGATATCAGGGCCTACTTTTCATGGGGTTTTCAAAACATTCAACCTATTAAGGATCCACCTTGGGAAGATTTTCATATTAGCTTCTAGCTGAGCAAGAAAAAGTCTCCTAGTGCCAGCCTTTTAAAATTCAAATATGTGAAAACACAGACTGAGATCAAGCCCAAGAAATACCTAAATCTGAAAGTATTCTGTGAGTTGGAAAGAATCCTTCTCACTTGTTATGTACTGGGGTTTAATGAATGAACTTCAGTGAACTGTGGTTTAATCAGTATTAGATTTCTTTAGGTTTTGTTTAACTTAAGTGCAGCTCTTGGCAATATTATTCATGTCCAGCTGGATTTATTTATTAAGGACTTTCATTTGAATTTTTATAAAACTGATGAGTGGAGAAGTTTACTGTATATTTCAGCCAACTATGATTATAATTTAAAATAGTCAGAATAAAACTTGCACTGTGACACCTCGCTCTCCTGGGTCTGTCTCAAATCCAGTGGTCTTTTAAGGTGATAAATAAACATTTGGAATGTTGAATCAAAAATTTCAAAATAATGATGACGAATCAGTCTCTAGTGAAGGAACATAGAGTCGCAAATGATCTAATATAATATAACATTTCTAAATATTTTGGACTTCATTATACAACTTTTACTTGGGAAGATTTATCTTCTTAGTTTGGATTTACCCAAACTGCTAGTTCCTGAGCTCATGCTGGTAGATAGCCCAGAAAGGGTTTTGGTTCAGAAGTGGGTCAGTTGTTAGGTATACACTCAGCAAGATTTAGGAGTTTCCCTTTTGGCTCAGCAGGTTAAGGGCCCAATATATTCTCTGTGAGGATGTGGATTGGAGCCCTGTTCTTGCTCATTTGGTTAAGGATGCGACATTGCTGCAAGCTGCAGCGTAGGTCACAGATGTGGCTCAGATCCAGTGTTGTTGTGGCTGTGGCAGAGGTGACAGCTGCAGCTCCAATTGCACCCCTAGCCTGGGAACTGGCTGTAAAAAAATAGAAAGAAAAGAAAAATTTAAAAAGACTACTACAAATAACCCATACATTGCAAAATCTACGTAAATAATTTAGAAGTGTCTAAAGTTAGAATTAGTGAAATCCGGTGATCTATAGGAAAATCCCACCTGGTTTGTCTGAGAAAAAAAAAAAAAATCTCCCATGAACCCCAGAAATCCAACCATTTTTGATCTGTTATTTTCTCTCAGGAAACCTCACAAACATCAATGAAGTCCCAGTTAAAAACATCAGTCTAGGAATAAAGCTGCTCCATTATCTTGAGCTCTGCCACTATCTCACATGTCAATACTCAGACCAGAAACCTTTTTCTAAGGTTGATGGATGCACTGTGTCTCTGTATGTATGTGCCTATAGTTAGATTTTGCTTTTAAAAAGGAGCCATTAACCATGCCTATTTCAAAGTGTTTTCCCTTTTTTATCTACACAATCAAGCTGATGTTTAACTATTTCACAACATATGCTTCCTTAAAAAATAGCAAAGGTAAACCAAAATTCTTTTTGGCACATATACAAATTTTTTTTTATTTAATGATTTTTATTTTTTTCATTATAGCTGGTTTACAGTGAACACATACATAATTTTTGAATGATGTAGAAAGCAACTTTAGTCTCTCTAGAAAAGTAAAATATTATAGAGGATAATTTTTCCCAAGTCTGATAACCGGGAGGAGAGTGATCTGGGGTCTAGAAAACTGCAACTGGGGGTCTAGCCATTACCAGTTGCTAAAGTTGGTCTATTCGGCCAAAGTACATGAAATTGCCAATATGATACAATTTTCTACCTATGAAGACAGCAATTTCTTATGGCTCTTAATAATTTTTATAATTTAAAGAATTTATTCTGACTGCAAATAAAAATATTAAAAGGCAAATAGAACAAAAAGAGTTAAAAACAGATTTTTTCAATTAAAAATAGATGATATTGGGAGTTCTCTTGTGGCACAGAGGGTTAAGGATCTGCTGTTGTCACTGCCGTGGCTCAGGTTGATGTTGTGGTGTGGGTTCAATTTATGGCCCAGGATCTTTTGTATGCCAAGGGCACAGCCAAAAAAAAAAAAAATTTGATGATATTAACTATTTCTATGACTTAGGCTCATAAGTATTATTTTGTTTAGTTATAAATTATTTTTAATTGAAGAATAGTTAATTTACAATATGTTAGTTTCAAGTATACAGCAAAGTGATTCATAGATACACACACACACACACACACGTATATATTCTTTTTTTTGCTTTTTAGAGTCACACCTTTCACATATGGAAGTTCCCAATCTAAGAGTCAAATCAGAGCCACAGCTGCTGGCCTATACCACAGTCACAGCAACGCGGGATCCGAGCCATGTCTGTGACCTACACCACAGCTGATGGCAATCCTGGATCCTTAACCCAGTGATCGAGGCCAGGGATCAAACCTGCAACCTCATGGATACTAGTTGGGTTCATAACCCACTGCACCACAATGGGAACTCCATGTGTGAGTATATGTATACACGTATATATGTGTGTGTATATATGTATATATATTCTTTTTCAGATTCTTTTCTATTACATGTTATTATAAGATATATTGAGTATAGCTCCTTGTTGTTAAGGTTCATAGTTTTAAGAAGCACATCTTAAAGACAGAGAGTGAATCTTAGGGTGGTATAAGTATATAGAACTCTGTGATGGCAGGGGTTTTGTTTATTTGTACCTAATAAAAATTTCAGGGCCTTCATTAATGTTATGAAGAAGATTTAACAGGATGATTGATGGGGACTGATTGGGGACCACTCTGACCCAAATCGTCTGATAGGGTCTCTCTATGGAAATAACAATGCATTGGGCCCTTAGTCATAAGAATGAGGCAATGATGTAAATATATGGAGGAAGGAGAAAGGTGCAAGAGCTCTGAGATGGGAATGAACTTAGACTCTTTAAGGGAAAGGAGAAAAGACCAATGGATTTTGTTAACCCCTGTGTACTTGGAGTAGTCTCTAAATAATGGTTGTGGCTGGGCTGAGTAACATTGCAGCCCTGAGCACATGACTTACTGTTACTGCACCATGGATTCCTCATCTATGAGTGATGATAATTTATAACCATCACAACAGCTCTTTGGGACAATGATTACATGTAAAAGGCACATGCTGGACACAAAGAAAATCTTCCATGAATGCCAGCTTTCATTTTAGGGGTGTTATATTCAGGTAATCAAATTTTTCATGAACATCTTTTGTGCCAAGTGCTAAGTCACTCAAAGAAATGAACGGTGTACATTTGGCTTTAATAATGTTTATAATTTTCTTGGGGGGTATAAAATAAATTTCCAAACTTTACGGTATCAACAAAACATGCAGAGAAGTCAGGGAGAAGTGGAGGCAAGTGGAGATCAACTTGAAGAAATGACAGACAGTCTTATGGAAGACATGTAGTTGAACTGGTCTTGACTATTATGATTCTTTCTTTATAGGACGTTTTAGGAAGGGTCTTCCAGAATAGGAAAAAGCCCAGCAGTGAGACTTAGAATGGCACTTTCAGGGTACTGTGGGGGCAGAGGCTATGTTGTTCTCATTAGTAGAGGCATGTTTCAGTGAATGGGAACAATCATCTAGATGTACAGCTAAGGAACTTGATGGTCAGAAGAACTAGGAAGCGGAAAATTTGAAAGTGAGGATGAGGAGTCTGAACTTGAAGACTTAGGAGTAAGTATTCCCATAACAACATACCAGGAGGTCATGACACAGTCATCAAAAGGAAAGAGACATTGGAATAAATTATATACTTTACTCTATGAAGTAAAAAGGATTTGGTAGGATAAGAGCCATGGGCTCAGATTGGAAGAAGCAGATATGTAAGATAACTTGAAGATTAAGCAACCTTGAGTAGCAGAATTTTAATTTTGACACATAGCTACCACGCAATAAAACTTATCACTTCAAGACTAGACTAGCTGCCATAGGTTTGTCATCCCTATTCATCTAATGACCTGAAAACCATTATTCAGGTTTTAGGGAGCTTCAGTTTTTTTTTTTTTTTTTTTGTAAATGATGGAGTTCCTTCCCTATTGATAATGGCTACCTACCTCTAGCTCTTAGAATAGGCCAAAGTACTTCTTTGAGTCTCAGAATTTTAGAAGATTCACGTGGACTTTGGGAGGTTAAATATAGGATTCAGAGGTCACACAACAACCCCAGGAGTGCTAGGCAATTTCATGATAGTCTGTTTCTTCTTGTGATTAGTCAGTTCTTTCTGGAGCTGCTCTCTTCTGACTGGTGTCTGTGAGGAAGGAATAGCATTAAAAGGGGGTGTCAATGGATGTGGCTGAGCCTTTTCTTAATTACTTTTGACGTCAAGGTTTAACACTTTATTTGGGTAAATGTACTGATAAAATATATTGGTAAAAATATGAATAAAAATATATTGTATGCAGTTGCCATTGGTTAAGTTTATTTCCTTTCTTTTAATCCTTTTCTATCTAAAATATTTTATAAGATTTAGAGATTCTTTTGATAGCAGGAATACAACACCGTGGCACTTGGATCGATGAAAGACAGGGCTTTTTGTTGTTTATATCTCTGAAGGAGAGAAGGCTGGGCACAGCCACACTGGAGGGACAATGTGAGCGCAAAATAGGGGACAGCATATGCGTGTTCCGTTTTGGGTTCCTTGTGGATTGAGTAATTCGGTTAATTTTTTAAGCTCTTGAGTCCAGAAGTTCCTGTCTAGTTACTGGGTACCTAGCGATTAAAGCCATAAGTGGTACTGGAGTATGAGAGTCCCATGCTGGTAGTGATTGGGGTGTGGACGCAAACCAACTCGTCAAAAGAAAAACTGACCAGTCTCCAGCCAGGGGTTCAACACTGGGCAAGGCAGCATTAAAAACAAAAACAAAACTATATTATCACACCATGCAGTAGTGATAATAGTAGTCCCCAGGCCAAAGTGAGGACTCTCCTGCCTCCCAGCTGATTCTCTTCTGGGTAGAATTTCTTCTGGCAAATGCCCAATACGGAAGTTCTGCTGTGGTTATATGTAATTCTATAGAGTACATTCTCACTGGTTTGGCTTTTGTGGTTTTGTCCACTTAGAGCAGAACTTCTGATGTTTCCAGGATAAATAGGAACTAATTAGGTGACAAATTTTGGAGTATTACTGACAGTGAGTAAAAGAAAGATGGCCTTTTTTTTTTTGTCTTTTTAGGGCTGCACCTGCGGCATTTGGAAGTTCTCAGGCTAGGGGTCGAATCAGAGCTGCAGCTGCCGGCCTACACGACAGCCACAGCAACACTGAATCTGAGCCGCATCTGTGACCTACACCACAGCTCATGGCAATGCCAGATTCTTAACCCACTGAGCAAGGCCAGGGATCGAACCCACATCTACTAATCCAGTTTGTTAACACTGAGCCACCATGGGAACTCCAGAAAGATGGCCTTTAAGATGATTATACATTTAGGCATCTGAGAATAGAGGCTTTTCACATTACTCACAGGGCGACAGGGCAACCTGCTGTGATGCTCATGGCCTAGGAACATTCCACTGGGATGTATTTTATTTATTTGTTTGTTTATTGACGTATAGGTGATTCACAATGTTGTGTTAGTGGAATATAGTCTAAATATTGTATTTTCTCTATTCTCAGTCTCTTTTCTGCTCTGTATGTCTGTCCCCATCTTCTTGTCTCTACTTTTATTTAACTCCTATCTTCTCTCCCTTCCAACTTTTTATGCCTGACTGTATTAGTAAGCATATTTCTTAATATTGGGTTTAGGGAATAAGTTTTCTGTCCCAAGGCATTAATTTTAAATGCAGGAAAGTTGAACACCTTAAATTTATTTCCACCAAAAGAAAAAAAAAAAAAAATGAGGAGCTCCCAGTGTGACTCAGCAGGTTAAGAATGAGACATAGTTTCCGTGAGGATGCAGTTTCAATCTCTGGCCTTCTCGGTGGGTTAAGGATCTGACATAGCTGCAAGCTGTGGCATAGGTCACAGATGCGGGGTGGATCCTGCATTGCTGTGGCTGTGGTGTAGGCCAGCAGTTGCACCTCCGACTAGACCCCTAGTCTGGAAACTTCCATATGCCACAGGTGTGGCCATAAAAAGAAAAAAAACTTTGAATTTTAAGTTAGTTTATAGACTTTTTTTCTGTCCACTGAACTTTGATTTAAAAAAACTGCTTCCTTATCTCTAATATTATTTGAGGTTTAATTTCCAGATATTTTATCTTTTCTTTTCAATTAACTATGTCTGATAAACACAATCACAGATGTATAGACATATATAGAAATCCCACAGGTGTTAAAGTAAATTTTTAATTTTTCTGGGCATTTGGCTCAGCTCAATTTAATTTTTTAAAAATTCTCATTGTGTCCTAGATCCTGTTTTAAAATAGACAATTTATAATTACTAATTAGCCAGAATAAGAAGATAAGGTAGATGATTAGCCCATGAAAGCTTTAGTTTTCTTTTCAATCAAAGGTTGGAATCAAAGCAAGGTATATGTAATGTAAACATCTTCCGATGTAGTAAAATCTTGTTTCCCCTTCAGTAGTCCAGACCTTCTTCATTATTACAAATGAATTAACCCTGTCAGAAAATTCAATCATCTCATTAGCCTGCTAAATTTGATCTCCTTTTATTTTCTGCTGATCTCTTTTCTTGAGCAGTGAATTAGTTCTAACAGACTTGCATCTAATTCACATTGTTTAGTTCTTATGTCAGAGTGTTCCCATAAAATCAGGCACGTTTTTAAAGGAGAAAATGGGTATTCCACAAATATCTTTGCTGAAGATGTACAAAGTCATCTCCTCAAACCAAAAAGGATGTATTTCTCTAAAACTCCTTCAAGCCTTGCTTAGTTTTAGACTCAGAATCTATCTAACTTTTATGATGATTTTAGAAGGAGTATATACCCTGGGGTGCTGGAAAAAGTTAAAAACAAACAAACTCTGATTTATAAAGTATCCTCATTTCATTGGTTTAAATACGCCAACTTTGCTTTGTTTCAGGTAACCAACAGGAAATCACCAAGTGAGTTTGAAAGAGATGCAAGATATTACATCATTATTAAACTATATCCACCATGCAGGTATAACAGAGAGATAACATCAAGAAAATTGGTGATAGTAAAATCTAGTTAAATTGGTAGCAAGTAATGAGTTTTGATTATGGATTACCTTTGTATAAATATAATGTATCTAATTGTGAACATATATATTTTTTAATTTGTGTAATTACTGGGTCTAACTACTATCCACAAAATTCCTGAAAAACTGACATTCAATTCTGTGAGCTGCTATGAGTGAGCTTCAGCACAACATTGAATCAGAGTATGGACATATTTAAATGGTTCCACATACAGAATGCTGGATTTGTAAATTTGATCTCCTAGTGCTGCCTAAATGCTCAGAGAACACTCTTAGTGACTTGGACAAAGAAAGAGAAGAAAGAGATAAAGGAAATAAAAGAAGAGAACAATTTTAAATGAAGAAAAATGGAAGACATCTGGTAAGGTGAAAATGTGTCAAGAATCTAAGATGTGTGAATGAGATGGGAAGATTTTACGAGAATCTCTAGCTATTTTCCTTGAGTTTAGCTCATCTCTAGCTCATGAATGTATTATTAAGAAACTCTGAGAGTTCTCATCGTGGTGCAGTGGTTAACGAATCCGACTAGGAACCATGGGGTTGCAGGTTTGATCCCTGGCCTTGCTCAGTGGGTCAGGGATCCGGCATTGCCCTGAGCTGTGGTGTAGGTCGCAAATGTGGCTTGGATTGTGCGTTTCTGTGGCTCTGACCTAGGCTGGTGGCTACAGCTCCAATTCGACCCCTAGCCTGGGAACCTCCATATGCCATGGGTGCGGCCCTAGAAAAGGCAAAAAAAGAAAAAAAAAAAAGAAAAAGAAACTCTGAGAAATGACGGAGTGTATTTCTCTGCTGACGTTGTGTTAACAAAAGATCTGAAAATCTCTCGTTTACAGCTTCCAAGGTTAAGTTCTAACTCATACAGCACATCCATGGTGGGTGGACTGCAGCTCTCCAGTCTGCCTTTTGCATTCTAGAACCTAGGCAGATGGAGCACCCTTTATCTGGGACATTGTCTGTCTTATGGCAAAGGGAAAAGAGAAATGGCTGAACATATGCTAGTTTCCAAAATGACACTTGTAACATCTGCTCATATTTCATTGACCAAAGCAATGTACACAGCCATGCCTGAGTCCAACAGGGTGAAGTTGTAAAATCTTCCCTTAAGGACAGAGGCCAAAGGGTGGGAGTTTCAGGAAGGAACAGCAAATACTTTGAACAGGAGATACATGCAAAGATCTCAGAGGATAGTGCAAGAGCAACAAGTTTAAATGCCTTGAGAAGGGACCAAATTTGATGCTAAGCACCAAGATCCCTTCCAAGTGAAGAGATGCTCTCGTATTGTATTGTGAGGGCCTCCCTGAGGTGCAGGTGTAGGGGGTGCATTATCTGGGGAGAGGTAGCAGGGAAGGTGGAGGAGCCCAGCTCCATGCTCAGTTCTTGGATTCTTCTCCTGATTTTCCTCTTTGCCCTGCCTTAGTTACTCCCCTCATAACCCAGACTCTGCCATCACAGTCATAACAAAGCTCAGTAGCCTCAAGACAATTATAACACTCTCCAAGGAGTCCTTCTATCTGTCGCTGATGAAACTGCTTCCTCTTCAAATGAGTTAATAGAATCTGTTCAAACAGAACTTTCCTAAAACTCACTGTGACAGGGACTCTGGATCTGGGTCCATTGGCTCGGTCCACTTTCCTGTTAATATAGATGGACTCTCCATTCTCGTGGAAAACACCATCCCTCTACTGGTTTACTCTTCTACAC
This sequence comes from Sus scrofa, assembly GCF_054392235.1. NCBI lineage: Eukaryota > Metazoa > Chordata > Mammalia > Artiodactyla > Suidae > Sus > Sus scrofa. Next base: position 51,644,475 of record NC_139393.1, on the reverse strand, counting down.
CAAGCACTGACCAATAATTCTCCCGTCTCTCCTCCAAAGCAAGTGCTTTTTCTTTTCTCCTGGACCTCTTCCTTCAGCATCCAAAAATGCTATAATTTCCCCCATATTAAAGTGTCTTCTATTAACTGTAATTTGAAAATATACATGCACCCCAGTGTTCACTGCAGCACTATTTGCAATAGCCAAGACATGAAAGCAACCTAAATGTCCATCATAATCATCATCAGATGAATGAATAAAGATGTGGTGTGTATGTCTATATATGTGTGTGGTGTGTGTGTGTGTGTGTGTGTGTGTGTATACACTGACACTACACAAAATACATATATGCATATATATATACATGTAGTATATACACACACACACACACATAAATGCACAGACACACACACAATGGAATATAACTCAGCCATAAAAAAGAATGAAATTTGCAGCAACGTGGGTGGATCTAGAGATTTCATACTAAGTGAAGTAAACCAGACCCAAAAGGATGAATATCGCTTTCTATGGAATCTAAAAAATGATACAAAGAACTGATTTACAAAACAGAAGTAGAACCACAGACATAGAAAACAAACTTATGGTCATCAAGGGGGAAAAGAGGAGAGAGAGAGAAACTAGGAGTTTGGGATTAACATATATACACTACTATGTATAAAATAGATAACCAACAAGGATCTACTCTATAACATTCCCAATATATATTTTGTACCCCTGAAACTAACATAACATTGAAAATCAACTATACTTCAATTGAAAACCAAACCAAATCAAATCAAAAAACAAAAACAAAAACAAAAGCAAAAACCCCAAACCTTATTTTGGTCCCAATTTCCTTTTGAAGATTTTGAAGGCTTTTACTATAAAACTCCATAAAATATGGTCTATATTCTCCCCATTTTTTCTTTTCTCATTCTCCTTTGAACAATGGAGCTCCCTGCCCCCAAACGCACAGAAAATAACTCTATTCTGGTCACCAATGCTGCTCAATCCGAATAGTCCATTTTTGAGTTCTACTCTAACTTGACTTATTAGTAGCATTTAGCAAAGACCACTGCTTCTTTTCAATGAAATACTTCTTTACTGAGCTTTCAGGACTCTATATGCTCCTGGTTTCCTCTCTTCTCCCTGGATCCTGTCTCAGCCCTGGGTTTGTCCAGGGACAAGGCTTTAGGTAGCTTTTCTCTATGTTTTCCTCGATATTTCTTCAAGCACACAGCTTTACATATCATCATTATGCAGACAATTTCTAAATACATTTTTAACCTAATTTTTCCACTGAAGTCCAACAGCCTTTGCAACATCTCTACCGATAGACCTAATAATATTCTCAAATTTTTCAGTATCAAACTTGTTTTCCCCTGAAATCTCCTCCACCTCCACCTCAATGAAATCATGCTTGACTGCTCTTTTTTTCTCATACCCCACATCCCATCTAATGGCAAATCCTGTGGCACTACCTTCAAAATATAGTTAGCATCTGACTGCTTCTCAACAGCTTCTATACTCCTGTCCTGATCTGAATCACCACTATCTTTCTCCTAGATGATTGTAATGACCTCCTACTTGATCACTGAATCTGCCCTGGCCCCACTGCCACAACCAGGGGTCCCTTAAATAAAGTTGAGTCATATCACTGTTGGAAAAGTCCCTCAAATTTTTCCCATCTCATTCAGAGTCAAAGCCAAAAGGGTTATTATGGGTATTGGAGCCTTTCTTGATTTAGTCCCCAGTTACATTTCTGACCTCATCTTCACACAGTTACTTTATTTACTGTTGGCTAAAAAAAATATACAAACTAAAAGTTGATAATTACGTTTTTTATTTAGTGAAGGTTGTTTTTATTATCCTCTGATTTTTTTTATTCAAGTATAGATGATTTACAATGTTGTGTCAATTTCTGCTATATATATTTCCTTTTTTATATTATCTTCCATCATGGTCTATCCCAAGAGATTGGATATTGTTCCCTGTGCTATAGAGTAGGACCTCATTGCTTATCCATTCGAAAAGAAATGGCTTGCATCCACTAACCTCAAACTCCAAGTCTATCCCACTTCCTCTTCTTCCCCTTCCCCCTCAGCAACCACAAGTTTGTTCTTTTTGTCTGTGGGTCTATTTATGTTTTGTAGATAGGTTCATTGTGCCATATTTTAGATTCCATATATAGGCAATATCATACGGTATTTATCTTTCTCTTTCTGACTTACTTCACTTAGTATGATCATTTCTAGTTGCATCAATGTTGCTGCAAATGGTATAATTTTGTTCTTTTTTATGGCTAACATTCAATTGTATATATGTACCATATCTTCTTAATTCATTCATTTGTCAATGGGCACTCAGGTTGTTTCCATGTCTTGGCTATGTGAATAGTGCTGCAGTGAACATATGAGTGCATGTATCTTTTTGAATTATAGTTTTGTTCGGATATATGCCCAGGAATAAATTAATACATCCACTATGGGAAACAGTAGGGAGGTTCCTCAGAAAACTAAATGATAACTATGTTTCATTCAGCGGTCTTTCTGAAGATTTAAGCCTGGAAGATAGCCTTTCATCACTGAGGGACTGCTCCCAAGAGATAAGGGAAGAGCCAGGATATATAGGAGTTTTTGCAATAAAAACCAGGTAGTTGGAACATCAAATGGTTACTGCTAATTAAAGAAAACCAGGTATCTCAGGTTAATGAATTTAGCTCTTTTCAACTTATGAGAAGATGCAAGTATCTGGGCTCATTGAGATCACTCCTTTGATATGCATCTTAATTACCTAGGGTCAATATCCTGCTTTTCTCCATCCTGAATCCCCTCAGGGTACACAGTTAGGGATGGCAGCAGTGGCCACAGGTTTAGTGGCAGGCAGCCTGTTTGTCTTCATACTGAGTTCCTTCAGGGGTCAATGTGGAGGGTGGCTGTAGTGGCTGATGGCTTGATGGCTGCAATAGCCTTTGTTTGCTAATAAAGCAGTAAACATTTCATCCACATTGCTCACTTTGATTCTGCCACACCAGCCTCTTTGTTGTTATTCACACATCTTACCACACACCTGCTATTCCCACTGTCTACACATTGTTCCCCAGACAAGGGCCTGGATCATCATGTCACCTTTTTCAGGCTATTAAGTAAGTGCTACTTTCTCAGTGGGGCCTTCTTGGACTGCTTTATTAAAAATATTACCTTGACACAAGCCACTGAGTACTTTCTCATCTCTCATCTCTCTCTCTCTTTTTAATAGTACTCATCACCATCTACCATAATAGATATTTTACTCATTCATCTTCTTCCACTGAAATGTAAGTTCCAAAAGGGATGGGATTTGTTTACCATTGTTTACTGATAGACCGCCAGTACTTACATTAGTGTCTAGTATGCAGTCAGGGCTCAATAAGTATTGGTTTAATAAATGAATATAAGGCATAGTATGGAATAAACATCTCAAGTGGCAGTTCTACAACAAGTCCCGGTCCTTGTTCAACTTCTTCCACACCTATCCCTCTCCTTCTAATTCTTGTGATGAAAAAACAGTATGGAGGTTCCTCAAAAAACTAAAAATAGAATTACTGTTTGATCCAGCAATCCCTCTCTTGGGCATCTATCCAGAGAAAACCTTAATTCAAAAAGATACATGCACCCCAATGTTCACTGCAGCATTATTTATAACAACTAAGACATGGAAACAACCTAAATGTCCATCAACAAAGGGATGTATAAAGAAGATGTACATATATACAACAGCACATTACACAGTCATAAAAAGAATGAAATAATGCCATTGGCAGCAACATGGTGGACCTAGAGATTATCACACAAAGTCAGTCAGACAGTGAAAGACAAACATCATATGATATCATTTGTATGTGGAATCTAAAAAAAGGATACAAATGAACTTATTTGCAGAATTAAACAGACTTTACAGACTTTCAAAAACTTATGGTTACCGAAGGGGACAGGTTGGGAGGGGATGGACTGGGAGTTTGGGATTGGCATGTGCACACTGAGGTATATGGAATGACTGGCCAATGGGAACTTGCGTATAGCACAAAGAACTGTACTCAATATTTTGTGATGATCTTGTGGGGAAAGAATCTGAATGAGAATGAATGCATGTACAGTATAACTGAATCATCTGTTGTACAGCAGATATTATCACAACATTATAAATCAACTATACTTCAATAAGACTCAAAAAAAAAAGAAAAAAAAGGTTAAGCACTTTCAGAAAATTAGAGTTGAATCCTGCTCTTTTGTTTACTCTTAGCACAGTCTCGAGTAAGTTGCTTAATTTTGCTGCCTCTTTTTCTTTATTTGTCTGTTAAATAATATAATGCAAAACTTCCATGACCATTTTGACAATCAAATAAGAGACTGTACCTGCTTTGCAAATATGGGGTATTATTATAATGAATTGCAATTCGCATTTGGGAATGCCTCATTTAGAGGACATATCATAACTTGGATTCTTTCTTTTAAAATTTGAATGTTGAATGTTGTTTTTGTTATGACGAAGAGGGATATAGCATTGTATAGACTACTTCTACAACATCACATGTTCACCAACATATATGTTTGATGGTAAACGTAATTAACAAACTGGGGTGCAGGGTGCTTTCGGGAGTACTGAAGAGAATCAGATGGAGTTGAGAAGGGCAATCAGAGGAAGTTTCACCTTCGTGGAGAGCAAGATAGCAATATTTGAGCAAGATATTAAGAATTGATTTATTCATGGCAGAAGAGACTTAGAGAAGGCAGAGATAATAACCCAACTGATTGCTTGCTCTATGCATAAAAGTCTGCTCTTTTCTCACCCTTGCAATAACTACTATCAATTTGTGTAAAAACGAAGATAATTTAAGCTCCCATTGTGGCTTATTGGGTTAAGAATCTGACTAGTATCCATAAGGATGTGGTTCGATCCCCAGCCTCACTCAGTGGCTTAAGTATCTGGAATTGCCACAAGGTGCAGCATAGGTCACAGATGCAGCCCAGATATGGTGCTGATGTGGCTGTGGTGTAGGCCAGCAGCTGCAGCTCTGATTTGACCCTGAGCTTAGCACTTCCATATGCCTCAGGTGCAGCCCTAAAAAAGAAAAAACAAAAAAGAAGATAACTGTAATTGTGCAGAGTAAAATTTACCTTTCCGGCAGCCATTCTTTATGAGTTACAGTACTCAGTTTTCTTTTTGGGAATTGCTGCTATCACCTGGTGTAGAGTCTTGGTGGCACTGTACCCAGAGTACCATGTCTGCCCATAGGGCAAGCAAGTAGGGTGGAATGAGGTCAAGTCCTTTCAACCAGATACTTCCTCTCTGTAGGCTGGTACAGGCAAGGGCAGGCACCCTGAAGAAATGTAGCCAGGAGGACTTTTGGGACTAGGAATCTTGGTGTGGGGTGGTGCCAGCAAGGAGGGATGGTTGGTGTTCCATCATTTCTATGATGTTGGCTAGAAGAGAAGGTGAGCAGACCCTTCATCCCAAATTCCCGGAGAAGTTAGTCTGGGTTCCTGCCCAGTTTATAAGCCTAGTCTTCAGCATTTACTTGTCCAATACTCTTCCACTGAATTCTCTTCTTTTAAAATCTGAAGTTATTTGCAAACAAATCAATTAGGATACACCTAGATCAAAACATGAAAAGGGATTATATCTGTAGATCACCCAGTGGTCCCAACGACTTTGGATATAATCACGGATCCCCCTCGGCTTGTTCTATCGAGATCTTTTCCTCCTCAACACCATACAGCTGATGATTTCATATCACTAACACGCCATCCCCACTTTACATCTTCCTGAGACAGATGTTGTAGAAAGGTGTTCCTTATAAAAAGGGCAGTAGGTTTTGTAGATGGCATTTTCCTAGAAAAGGAAGAAACTACATAGGGAGCATTTAATTGTTACCCTTCATCTCTGCCCTATCTCTTCCACCAACTGCAAAAATGTTATTAATTAAAATGTAGAGATAGTATTCGGACTCTGGCTTTGTTAATATAAGGAAAAAATAATCAGATACAGAACAGGGAAACAAATAGAAGGATAAGCAAGTTTTCCCTGTTCTTCAATCTTAGTTTTTTGTCCTGTCTTTTGGGCCAATCAGAATGTCATCATCACATAGAATGTGCTATCAAATTTTATGCTCAAGTAATAATGGCTTAGACATTAAATTGGGAGCATACAAGATTACACATTTATTCCTAAAATTAACTAACATTAAAATAAAGGAATACAAGAAGTAAATCCTATAAAGACAAAGAAAATGTAAATGATAGAACAGAAGATGAAATAGCAGGTAAATTTTGAAAATGGGGGTTTTAGATAATAGCATGTTTGTTCGTTTGTTTGTTAGGGCTGAACTCTCCGCATATGGAAGTTCCCAGGCTAGGAGTTGAATCTGAGCTGCAGCTGCCGGCCTATACCACAGCCACGGCAACACCAGATACCAGTTGCTTCTGTGGCCTACACCACAGGTCAAGGCAACACCAGATCCTTAACCTACTGAGCGAGGCCAGGGGTCGAAACCGCATCTTCATGGATACTAGTCAGGTTTGTTACCACTAAGCCACCATGGGAACTCCAACAGCAGTTTTTTAAGTCAGAGAAGAACCAACAAGAGCAAAGTAATTTCCACTAAAGAATAGTCTGAATAGACTCACAGTGAGAGGCACCAAATACTTCGGAAGGTGGGAAGCATGGGTGGTACTGGTAAAGAATGTTGGTTAAAAGTTTCTAAGGAGCAGATAAATTCTTCAGATTCTCTCTGGAGTAACTAGCTTGTTTGTTTGTTCATTATTAATTGAAATGATACACATTGTGGTAAATTTTCACTGGTATTTGAAAGTGCACTTTTTTTGAATCAAAGAGAAAAAGAGACAATAAAGGTTATTGGTTTAAAATTCATGGTGCATTGGCTATGGATTAGACGCTATATCTGAGATCTAATGGTGAGAAAGATGGGGGGAGAAAGGAAATAGAACCGGTAAAACTGTGTGATGGGCACATATGACTCATTTGACTATTTTCTTTACTTTTTAATGTGTTTGAATTTTTCCATAATAAAAAGAAAAACCTTAAGGACTTAAAGAAAAGCTCAGAAGTTGGCAAAGCCTACTTATTGTTTTGCCTCTTCTCCTCTGAAATGAAGCTGAGTTTTAGCCTTAAATGAGTGACCCATTTAAGAGAACAGCTAGTTCATTCTGTCTGGTGCTATTGTTTCCCACAGATCAATATTTCTCCTGCATTGTTGAGGCTATACTTAATATGTCTCACAAGTGGTTTAACACAGAGGCACTTGTGGCTACACCAGGTGGAGGGTGGTTACTGAATGATTGAAAGAACAATTGAAAGAATGTGAGTCCAGGAACAGAAGAGAACAAAAAACCCCGACATTTCCCTGCAAGTGATAGAGTGTTCTTATTAGAGGCCATATGAAGATTACAAATTATCTTTGGATGTTATGTCTGTTCATTTCTGAATTGTGAATGGCCTTTCACTGCTTAAGATATACAGATGTTATTCATCATTACACACCCGACTCTTTAGAGAACTGAAATCTGGTCTTAACACATCAAATTACACTTAATAAGAAGCATAAGCATTTCAGGATTAGGGTATAAATGTTGCTTCCTTAGAAAATTAGACAATAAAGGAAACTTTAAGGGTGGGAGTGAGAAAGACAGGCATCAAGTAAGAGAGACAAAAGATGGATGGAAGTGAGATGATGGGAAAGGGGAGGAAATGAAATATTTTCCTTTCAAGCCTGTGCCTCGCTCTTATTTGAGTATAGTAATCTGATTCATGCTTATGCTCTGTGTCTGATTTATTACTGATTTCATCATGAATGCCCAGCTCCACTGCCTTTTGCCCATTTGTCTCCAAGGTAGTGAAACCACCATCCACACAATGACGGTACCAGTTGACCCCGTTAGCACTTTTAACTCTCAACTTAAACGTCTCCTTTTGCTAGTTATTTTTAGATTTATTGTTGTATGGGATGTATATGTTGTATAGCAATATGATACCTATGGAATGTTCTGCCCTGTGTGAATCAATCACTGTAATAGCATCTCTGGGTGAAACCAGGGGCAGAGATAAACGATAAACCATAAAATGGGACGGAATGGGCAACAAAGAGGGACAGAAAAGGGTGAACACACGACTGGAAAAAGTACTTAGGTGTTAGGAACAGAGAGTGATAAGGGAAATAAGAGAGAGAAAACTGAAATTGAGGATTTAATCATGACTAGAGGCAAAAGTGTAATTAAGAGAGAAAATTTGTCTAAAGAACAAGGTACATTGGGAAACAAATTCAGTTAGTGCACTGGTAAATAACCATACCTGGCCTTTAAGGAAATAATATACTGTTAAATCTTGTTTATTCGCAGAGTAAAAGAGATGCATCTCAACAAAGAAGCTCTTTATAATATCCTAAAGACAGGTGCAGAAAATCAGAGAAAGAACATGTTTGTGGCAGGAGAGTCTTTTAGTTCTCCAGGAGCTGGTGGAAATTGGTTAGAATTAAAAATGGAAAAAAAAAATAGGGGTCAATTGTTCTTGTGAAGAAGTAGAACATGACCAGATTTTGAGGCTTTCACCAAGGTAAATAAAATGCAAGAATAGTCCTCAAAAAAAGTCTTAAATGAAAAAGCACTTTCCTGAATTTTCACTATCAATTTGCTAAACGTTGGATGACCTTGTCTTTTGGTCATGGTTTATGAGGGTTGGAAAAACTCCTTTAGGTACATGGTAGCCATTTCTTTGTGTTCTTGGTTTCTTCCCTGGACATTCCTTCTCTCTATTATGTCCCCTACTGAGTTAATAAAGGAAAAAGATTTTGCCCTCCCCCCGCCCCAATACCTTGTAGAGTTTGCCAGGCAGTGATGCACAGCCAAGACCCCTCTGATGATTTATTTTACCTCTTGAGAATAACTTGATTTTAAGAGAGCTGTAATTAAAGTTTAGCCTTAATTATGGATATTCTTTGCTTCGTCATTTTCTTCTTGAGACATTCAACAATTCTGAGTGTGTTTGATTACCAAACTTTCATGCTTGGTTTTAAGCAGAATTAGAGTAACTATTTTGGAATTTTTAATTGGATGAATAATAATTGAGGTGAAGGCTCTTTAGCTAATTTCCCTAAGAGTTGACTTGCTACTAAATAAGCATGAAAGATACTTTCTGTTTCCATTATATTTTTATATTAATAATTATACCACTTAAAGTTTAAATAGGCTTCAAAAGAAAAATGTAATGTCCTAACATGAAAATCAAAAAGAGTTATCATTTTTCCTTGTCATTGACTTTCGTTATTTAAATTCTTTCCTTATTAATCTCCAAGTGAATTACTTTGTTTTAAATTCACATTTAAAAATCATATGAAATTCAAATGTAGTATTTAAAACTACGGATATATGGCAGATATCTGAGCTAAAATAACTATGAGTGATCCAGATTGAAATGTGAGTTAAATAGTATGAAAATAATCCATTAATCTAAGAATGATTAAATTGACTTCCGGTTACCTTTATCTTCTTTCTCCAAAACAACATAATCCCCTATAGAAAATAAATGAAATAGAATTGAAACCATATTCTTATGTTTGCAGATTTTCTTTAAGCAAAAGCATAATTCAAAGTTAATTTTTAACTTAATTATTGCTATACTTGAAACATCAAGTGATCTTCAAAAGTCAAAATTATTCATAAAGTTGATCTGCTTTTGTCCTGAAGCCAGATTTTACTGAAAAACTGTTGAAGAATGATTGTATTGGTTGAAATACAAATTACAAAAATGAGCCTTGACTTTTTCAAAGTTTAGTTGTATTAAACAACTTCCTGTAAGACAAGTTTCAGCAGATCAGCATAAAATTTTCTTAATTTCATTACAGTCTGTAAATTAAAATTAATGAGTCTGACACCCACAATTAACAATGAAAAATGCAGATTGTTATAATTACTTAAGCAATAACATTGCTTTACATAGAAGACTTAAGGTGCTCCACAAATTATTTACAAGTGTTACATAAAACACAAAAAATGACAATTTCAATTTATTTTGTCAATGCAAAAAACCAAAATCCTTACTAAAACCTTTCTCGTTTGGGAATCTCTCTCCATGCATAATTAAGCAAATTTGATTGCAATTAAGCCTGGCTTCTACAGTAGAGTTTTAATTAATGCAAATCTGGCATCCACATCTATAAGATTAATTTTAGTGAATTAAAAGAAAACAACAAAGCACATTTGAAAGTGCAGTTGTATTGTTGAAAGGACAGAATTTAAAAGCTGGTTATTTTTCAGCCTTCCATGTGTGTAGCCTTTGACTTAGACTTTAAAGAGTGGATATTTTATTCAGATTTTTTGTTTTGTTTTTAAATGCCTTATTAAACAAGACCATCAAAAGTACACAAAGCCACTTCAGAAAGACATCTTAAAAATTCAATATACATTAGGAGCAAGGTCTACTCATATCATATATACATAGATATATGTGTGTACATGTGTATAAATGTGAATATACATCCACAGACTCATACATACACAATCCCTTGTACCTTTGCCGAGTTAGATTGACACTCATCCACAAATGTATATGGATTTTATTTACATGTTTTTAAAATAGCTTAGTGTTTATATCTCAAATTTAAAAAGCTGATGAAAACTATTACTGCTGAGGCTATATCCTCTTTAATAAAAGGGCTTAAGGTGGAATACCAGGTAAAGCATAGAAATAGTTTGTATTATGATATACATATTTTTGGTTAGTAGAATGTGAGGCAACTTTATTTATTTGTAAGTAATTTTATTTAATTTACTACTGAAATTTCCTTATGCCTTGTGTTTTGTTTGACAGAAATATAGATGTTGTTGCATACATATTAAAATGACTAAGTATCCTAAACAAATATATAACCTGGTTTGGAAACAAACTTGAAAATTTTGATTTTTTAAAGTTCCTGATTATTTAAAAAAAGTCACTTGTCTGAAAAAGATGTCATTATTGGCAGTAGGATTTCTTTCTTTCCTTTTTTTTTTTTTTTTTTTTTTTTTTTGGTCTTTTTGTCTTTTCTAGGGCCGCACCTGCAGCACATGGAGGTTCCCAGGCTAGGGGTCTAATAGGAGCCATAGCCTCCAGCCTACGCCAGAGCCACAGCAACGTGGGACCTACACCACAGCTCACTGAAATGCCAGATCCTTAACCCACTGAGTGAGGCCAGGGATTGAACCCGCAACCCCATGGTTCCTAGTCGGATTTGTTGACCACTAAACCATGACAGGAACTCCGGCAGTAGGATTTCTTGATTGCCAACGTTCCATGCTCTTTTTTCATAGAATGAATTGATGAGGTGGATATAAACAGGGAAGTGTTCCTAACTCCATTTTGGCAGGGACCCCAGTACCATGGGTGTCAGGTAAAGTGGGACAGCACAGAACTTGTAAAGGAGCAGTGGGGCCACTAGTTTTATAAACCTTAGCTGACAGCCACTTCAAAAGTGTTGGCTGGAAAGCAGAGAGTCTACTACCTCTGGAAAATGTTGGAGTAGTTGGAAAGTAGAAAATTGGAAAGTAAAGAGTTTACTCTCTCTGGAAGGTGTTGGAGTAGCGCGGCATTTTCCTATCCCCAGCAGGGACAAGGAAGGGCTTTCTTCTTTATCTTCAGTCTTGTGGGAAGCAGAGCTTCGAGGAGATGATTCGAAGTGATTGACAGTGATCTGGATGTTGGAGGCTGATGTTGACCCTAATGAAGCCTCAAAGGCAAGAGGCTACCATGGAAACCTGGGGCCTCTGAATAGAGAGAGAAATTGAGCTGAACTGAGGGCTAATTTTAGTTAGCCTGTTGCCAAGAGAGCCACCAGGAAGCGCCCACATGTGGGAAACACACAAAGGTCCCATGAGGAAGGGAGTCAGATTTGTCCATTGCAAAGTTTGAAGAGTATTGGCTCTAAAATCTCTCCAATCCCCAAAGAATCCATTGTCGATTTGCCATGTCACCAGTCAAGTAAAGACTTTGTTCCTACCCTTCATGTGCTTCGTCTCTCCCTTTCCTACTTTTCATCAACCTAGAAAATCCAGAAACATCTTGGGGAGCAAGGAGGGCAAGAGATGTGAGTAGAAACTTAGTAAATAGAAAAGAAGTCATCTGCCCTCTTTGCTGCAGGCTCAACAGGGGGGAAGCTTTGACATTAAGTGAGATTTGGGATTTTAACTATTACACAGAAGGTACATGTTGGCTACTGAACAGTTACATGAACGAGGTAATTTTGACAGGTCAAGGGCAAGACAAAATAAGTAAAAGTTGTAATAGTAACCAGTTATTGAGCAATTATGTGCTACTCTGATTTCAGTCTACAATGGTGTCAAAAATGTATTGTCTTTTTAATGAATTTCTGTGGATTTATTCCTAACAAAAGCTTTAGATTATAAGTAATTCTGGATCCACAGGATGTTTCAAAATGTTGTATGGCTAGATCCCATGTACTTTTAATCATATTTCCCCTACTAATAACATCTTACCTAATAACCTAGTGTCATATCAAAGCTAGGAAAATGACCTTAGTGCAATCCAAACACCTTATTCAGAACTGGTCAGTCAAAATTATATTGTCTTTTAATGTTTCTTCTATTTTCTGTGGTTTAGTGAATGTACCACCCACTCAGCTGGACAACTTTTTATTTATAGAATGTGTATATATGTATTTTGTGTATTATGTGAATTAGAGTATTGCAGTACACAAGTCATTCACCAGCTAGAAGGAGAGGCATATTCAGAATAAAGAACTACTGTATTTCACCTAATCTAAGACGCCATCAATTGTAAGATGCACCATTATTTCATGTGAGACTAAGAAATAAACATGTCAAATAATAGCATTTTTGCCGTTGTAAGACACATTTCAGAGATGTTTAATGTAAAAGAAAACCAAAGCATGCATCTTGAAATTGACAATATACAGAATAGTAAATACTATAAATAGCACTATTTATATAATTAATGGAGCAATTTATTTTCTGGAGTAGGGCGTTAAAGAGCTGAAGGATGGCTAAGAGAAAGGCACAAAGAAAACAGGGCACAAGAATAAGAATTTATGGAGTTCCCATCATGGTGCGATGGTTAAGTAATCTGACTAGGAAACATGCGATTGCGGGTTTGATCCCTGGCCTTGCTCAATGGGTTAAGGATCCGGCATTGCCATGAGCTGTGGTGTAGGTTGCAGACGTGGCTGGGATCCTACATTGCTGTGGCTCTGGCGTAGGCTGGTGGCTACAGCTCCGATTGGACCCCTAGCCTGGGAACCTCCATATGCTGTGGGAAGCGGCTCTAGAAAAGGCAAAAAGACAAAAAAAAAAAAAAAAAAAAGAAAAAAAGAAAAAGAACCTAAAAGACGGTAGATGTTTGCCAGATGGATAAAAGTATGAAGGGCACTCCAGGCTGTAGAACAACCCCAGGAGAGTGGGCCCATGAAAATAAGCAGGGCATTCTTCAGTCAGATGCAGTGGTTAATGGGAGTATGCATGGAGATACAGAGAGGGGGTTGGGAATGTGGCTAGAAAGGAGGATGGAATCTGTTGGTATAAATAAAACCATGCATGCTTCTCTAAAGAGAATGGACTAAGTTACATGGGGAACATTTAAGCAGGAGTGGGGCATAATCAATGTTTTAGAAAAATCTTGCAACAATATAAAAATGTCTTATGGGGAAAAGGCTGGAGGAAGGAGACATAGCACAAGCTGGTATTGGGTCTCCAAAATTAATTACCAGTAGGAAATCTTGATTAGAATAGTTCCTTTTTTTTTTCCTTGAGGAAAAAAATGCTTAAAATTTTTTTTTGGATGCACCCATAGTATGTAAAAGTTCCTGGGCCACGGATCGAACCCATGCCGTAGCAGAGACAATGCTGGATCCTTAACCACTAGGCCACCAGGGAACTCCAAAAATGCTTAAATTTTAAAAATATCTTTTAAGTGTATCTTTTTTTGCAGAGCAGAAACAGACTTACAGACTTTGAAAGACTTGTGCTTACCAAAGGGGACAGGAGTTGAGGGGCGGACTGGGGATTTGGAACTGGCATATGCACACTGAAGTATATGGAATGACTGGCCAATGGGGACCTGCTGTATAGCACAGAGAACTCTACCCAATATTCCAGGATAATCTATGTGGGAAAAGAATCTGAAAGTGAATGGATGCGTATTCCTGTATTTCCGAGTCACTGTGTTGTATAGCAGAAGTTACCACAACACTATAAAGCAACTATTGAGTCAATAAAACTTTTTAAAAAATGAAAAAAAAACTTTTAAAATTACTATACTGGGAGTTCCTGTCATGGTGCAATGGTTAATGAATCCGACTAGGAACCATGAGGTTGCGGGTTCGATCCCTGCCCTTGCTCCATGGGTTAAGAATCCGGCATTGCCGTGAGCTGTGGTGTAGATTGCAGACGCGGCTCGGATCCTGCGTTGCTGTGGCTCTGGTGTAGGCCGGTGGCTACAGCTCTGATTAGACCTCTAGCCTGGGAACCTCCCTATGCCATGGGAGTGGCCCAAGAAATGGCAAAAAGACAAATAAATAAATAAACAAATAAAATAAAATAAAATAAAATTACTATACCACAACCTAGTTATGTGAAAATGAAAATCCTCTCTTATCTAACCCCTCACAATTAGAAATGTCTTCTTTTCAGGTTTTAGAGTGTATTATTATTATTTTTTAAAAGTATATTATTTAATCATGATTTAAAATGCTTTTTGGTCTGTTCTTGGCACAGAAAGACCAATGATTATTACACCTATGGAGAAGAGTGTATGGGGGATTATATATATACACACATATATATATTAATATATAATATATATCAAGAAAGATGGCACTGTTACAATGGAGGGGCATATAAGGGTAATGAATATCATCCTTGAGGTGGGGTTCAGTGTCAGACCTCTTAAAAAGGCCAGTGAATAACACTCACTTCTGGCATTTTATTTCCAGTAGTGATTGCGTGAAGGACTGTAATTATAATCTCGTCACTTGCTATTGTTTTGTTTTAATATTCAACTATAGTAGTGTTTTGAAAGTTAAATGAAGAATAAACTTGAATATAAAAGCTCAAAAAAACAAAACTAAGCAAAACCCAAAAAGGTCCGCTTTAGGTCCATGTACACACACACACACACGCACACGAACGCACATCATACCAGTTCTCTTTCTATGGAGACCCATGACTGATGTGACCCCTGAAGAGGCTCTTAGATCAGTAACTTTAGAAAGCTTGCAATTATAAATCTTTTCTCTGATGTTTGATATATGAACCCCTATCCCAAAAGTTTGTTTCCTAAAGACCCTAATAACGGTTTTTTCTTAAAATGCAAATATCCCGGGAGAAAACGCTGGCTTTGCCCCATTCCCTTTTGGAAGGTAAGGACCTATCTTCCATGAATGACTTGCTTTGATTTGTACCCCTACCTCCCATCATAAAGGTCTGAAAAGTTTGTTTCTCCTATGTGTAAGTGCCAATTAACAATCCAGGTGGCCTAGTCACATGGCTTAACTTCCCTTCACATTCTGCGGTTCATTTTCCTTAGCACACTTCTGCTTTTAGAAGCCTCTGACCTTGGAGTTCCTGTCGTGGCTCAGTGGTTAATGAATCCGACTAGGAACCATGAGGTTGCGGGTTTGATCCCTGGCCTTGCTCAGTGAGTTAAGGATCCAGTGTTGCCATGAGCTGTGGTGTAGGTTGCAGACGCGACTGGGATCCTGCACTGCTGTGGCTCTGGCGTAGGCCGGTGGCTACAGCTCCAATTGGACCCCTAGCTTGGGAACCTCCATATGCCGCGGGAGCGGCCCAAGAAATGGCAAAAAGACAAAAAGACAAAAAAAAAAAAGAAGCCTCTGGCCTTTTGTTTCAGTGGAGTTTGGTTCCGTTTATGCTGAACCCTCTTCCCTATTACAAAAGTATGTCCATGTCGCTTACACTAGTGTCCAGCTTTGTTTATCTTGGACAAACTAATGGAATAAAATATAGAAAACTGTTTTTGTGACTTTGGCTGGGAGTAGGAAGAGTACCTCTTAAAAAATAAATCAAAAGCATAAGCCATAGGAAAAATAATAGATCTTTTGGCCACATAAAAATGAAATCTTCTGGTCAAAGAATGACAACATAAATATGGTCAACTTATGGATAACTGAACTAGGAGAAGATGTTTGCAAGATATAAACTAGTATTTCAAATATACAAGCAAAGCCTGTAAATGTTTAAGAGATAGGGAGGGAATCCTACAGAAAAATGGGCAAAGGATATGAATAAGGACTCCACAGAGACGACAGATAAGTATATAACAAGAAACTCAAGTTCATTAATGGTCAGAAAAATATGGAATAAAACAACAACATGGAATCTCTTTACACTTAAATTGGCAAAAATGAGAAATGGTTGGGTAATGGCAAAGTTGATGAAAATGTGAAGAAGTAGTACGATCATTCTAGAAAGCAATCTAGCCATATTGGTGCAATTACTTATGGTGTCTCCTTCCACAGGAATCATACTTCCAGGAAACACTTATTCACAGTTTCCTTAGAGAGCTTGAACAAGTAGTTGTATTAGTAGTAACAAAATGCTGAAAGTCATTGAAGTGATTATGTCTGGGAGAGTAGACGTGTAAAATACGGTGGATGATGCATGGAATGTTCCGCAGACCACAGAGACAATGAACTAAATGTGCACATGAAAACACAAGTAGATTTTATCAACATACTCTTGACTATATTGGTGGGAATGTAAATTGATGCAGCCATTGTAGAAAACAGTGTGGAGGTTCCTCATAAAACTAAAAATAGTTTTTCCATATGATCCAGCTATCCCACTCCTGGGCATACACCTGGGAAAACTCTAATTCAGAAAGACACGTGCACTTCCATATTCATAGCAGCACCATTCACAATAGCTAAGTCATGGAAGCAACCTAAGTGTCCATCGACAGAGGAATGGATAAAAAAGATGTGATACAGATATACAAAGAAAAACTACTCAGCCATAAACAACAATGAAAGAATGCATTTTGCAGCAACATGACTAGACCTTGAGATTATCATACTAAGTGAAGTAAGTAAAAGATAAATACCATATGATGTCACTTCTATGTGAAATCTAAAATATGACACAAATGGACTTATCTGTGAAACAGAAACAGACTCATAATAGATAAAGAACTAGACTGGTGGTTGCTATTGACCAGTGGTTGGGAGGGATGGATTGGGAGTTTGGGATTAGAAGAGGCAAATTGTTATATATGGAATGGATAAACAACAGTCTTACTGTATAGCACAGGGAACTCTTTCAATACCCTGTAATAAACCACAATGGAGGAAGAATATAAAAAATAATGTGTATATATATATGTGTAACTGACTCATTTTTCTGTACAGTAGAAATTAACATAGCATTGTATATCAAATATACTTCAACAAAATAAATTTTAAAATAAAATAAAAAACAACATAGTGTTGACTAAAATATGTATGACTCACTAACATTGGCAGTCTAATATCCCTTATGTACATTAGGAACAGTACATACGTAAAACAATTTAATATTCCTTTTCAAGAGCACTTTTATACAGAATAGACACTGTGTTTGTGTGTATTGGATAGCCAGAGAAGGAAGGAGAGTAGGATGTATAACAAAAGGTGAAAATCAGAAATTAAGTGAGACCAGACAGGGCTCTTCTAAGGTCTTAGTGGATCATGAGCTGGGGAGAATGATTAACTTGACATTAATTGAAGTCTAATTTAAAAATTAGATAAGTCTGAGTTCAAATCTCTTTGATCGAATTTTTCTTATAGTTTTAGATTGTTTTATGTTTGTGTAGATCATTATTTTGTAAATTTGAGAAAATTTTAGCCCTTGAACTAATAATGTCATGCTCCTAATATATCTAATTATTTTCATAAAACTGAAAAGAAGCCCTAGTGTAATAATGGCTGTTATTTATTTTTTGTAATGGACCAGACACTCTTGATATTCTACACCTACTGCTCCATTTTATTCTCGAGTCAGTAAATTCTGTTACCTTTATTGTACAGATAAGGAAACTGAGGCATAGAAAGGTTAGGTAGTTAGTCCAAGATTAGCTAGCGAAGAATTTCAAAGATGATGCAATTATGCTGTACATGAGATGGGCACCTGGCTACCATAATTATTCAGATTCTATGTCAAATAACAGTAAACAAATACTAAAACCAGGCAGACTATACTCTAGTTCACTCCACAGAAATTATTTTCCTCGAAAACGTGAAAGTGTGACACATTCTATCTTTAAGTGGTGAACTTTATTCCAGCTATCAGCATGTTGACTATTTCTTCAACAATTATCTCTCCTCCAAAAGTTGTAGGATTTGCTTTCTTGGTTTTAAGCAAAAGAAAAATTTTAGGCATTCCACTTACTGATGACTTCTAATATTTTTTTCCCTGCTTAGTTTCTTCAAGAAAACATTTACAATCAAATGAAAGCTGTTTTCAACACCCAACCGTCCGTCCTTATTTGAACACACAGATGAATATTTTTTAAGTGAGGAGGTAAGGTTGATTTCTTGTGGAATGATGAGATCTAGAGAAACTGAAATTATGGCATGATTGTATAAGATCTGATGAAACAGAACATTAAGCTAACTTTAATAAAAGCATCCTTCTCCCCACCTCACCTCAGACACTTGAAAGGAAAGGAAATTTAGGTTAATTTTTTAAAGATTAGAATGCAATAGAATGAAAAAAGAAAGAGCTAAATAAATAAGTGTACTAACTCAAGCTGGCTACAGAATACTCATAACAATAGCAATAGCAAAAATGGTGATAATGACAGCAGCTAACCCCTATAGGGCCCTGTGTTAAAAGGTAACATAAATTACCTTTTCCATTATTGGAACAACTCAGCAAAGGAGATGGGGCTTTCGAATCATGCATTCACTTGAAATTCACCTGCTCTATGGGGAAGGGAAACACGTAACCATCTTGTTTAGCTGGAATCTGGGAAGCTTAGGGTTTGAGCAAAAGCTGGAGTTTCAAAGGAAACAACACAGGTTCAAAAAAAAAAAAAAAAAAAAAAAAAAAGAGAATAAACGCTCACTAAGACCCTTCTGGACTGGAGATCAAAATTCTCTGCCTTTTTCAAACAAAGTCTTGGCCCTTCCTGTGCCTTGCTTTCTTCACCCAGCCCTCGACTAAACTGCCATTGGTTAGAAACTGGTATTTGATGGAAAGATTAGAGCTTGTAACATGGAGTTATGGCAAAAGAATGGTCTATA
This sequence comes from Sus scrofa, assembly GCF_054392235.1. Classification (NCBI taxonomy): domain Eukaryota; kingdom Metazoa; phylum Chordata; class Mammalia; order Artiodactyla; family Suidae; genus Sus; species Sus scrofa. The sequence goes on along the minus strand of NC_139393.1, from coordinate 51,625,196 downwards.
TGAGTTATAGTTTAAGTGGTAGTGACAAGATTTATGTTTGAGGAACACACGAAAAGCAAAGTTAGCTTTCTTGCAATTGTCACTGTGGACAGAAAGATAAAACCTCATTTGGAGGGGAGATAAAAATCTATTCTGTACATATTGAGAAGAAAGATGAAAATTACTGTCTTGGGCATTTAGAGAAAGTGAGGCAATAGCTGTTATTCTAAGAGATACGAATTTGTACCTCACCTGCCTGGGAGTGACACCATGATTTGAAAAAAGAACACATGAAAATATTACCAGATTCTTAATGTCAAAAGTGATCCAGAAGGCAGGATGTGTGAATTGAGAATGTGGGGCATTTGGGGCCTTCAGGGAAAGGATAAATTGCTTTTGATGCAGCCGCTTTCTCTCCCAAGGGGAAATCCTACCACATATTTGATTTTTAGCTGCAATGTGTTACTACATATTTATGCCCTTGAATATGTATTTATTACAGTTTTATGCAGCCCATTTTCATGACGTGAATTGTTTGTCTCTCTTAAGGGATATCTGTGTTTTTTTCCCAAGATCATAGCAAATGAGAAAAATATGGAAAATAACTCCATTTGAAGCAGAAGCAATCCTATTCTTCTGCAAATCAAACCCAAACAATTAAACACGACTAGGGAAAAAATGAGGCAGTTCGTACCTTTGGTTTGTGATTAATTTCTTTACAATTTTTGGAGGGTTCATTTCTTGTCATGGTAATAACCTCCTTCTTACAAATGTCTCCTTTACATGCTGAAATAAATCCAAGCTTAAAATACTTTATAGATATAAGAATGTAAATATTGGTAATTTTGAACACTTCAGGGAGACTCTTGACATAGCATTAATAAGGTTTGCATTACAAATGCCTTCTTTTGGACCCAACTGCTTGGATCAATCACTATCTCCATCTCATCATTTCTGCTTCTACCTCTTATTGTAGCAAGATTACAAAGAGAGAGGTTTTTGTGAACCATCCTGGATGAAAGATAACTTCAAAATTTGGGAAAGTTATTATATCCTACCCAGAGTCCATTTCTTCAAATGGCCAGTGAGGTCCAGCCCGGAAGGTTTGGTGGCAATGGCTACAGTTACAAAGAAAAGAAATGATAATTATAGGGTATGTATTGTCCTAATTCATTTCTTCCTTTTTGTGGCTGTCATTTCCACGGTCACTATCAGCACTCAGCATGATTACCTGCCCCCCTAGTCTTCAGCCTAAAATGGCCAGAACCAAGTTTAAGCCAACTTGCAAAACCAAAGTTTTCAGATACTTGTGTTCATACATTTCATAGCCAATAGCAACTACAGCGAAGAAGGCTTCAGACGTTTGCCTCCAGAGACAGCAAGAGGTCTATTTCATTCCTAATAACTTGGGCCAGTGATCTGTTCAATTTTTGTTGTCCTTCGGGTGTTTTTTTTTTTTTCCCCCTGAAATCTAGAAGGCTTAAAAACCAGTAGTGCTGTTTGGTACCTGCACATGTACTAGAATAAGCCCAGAGAACATAAAAGGCAGCAGATGGAGAGCATCCCACTGGGCAGCATGTATGTTTCAGAGTCTCAGGACCCATCGTCATGGAAACCTGTGGCTACTCTGAGGAGAAGAACATCAGCCAACTCAGTGCTGGTTCCCAACACTGGAAGTCGATCTTGTTTGGCATTACTCTCTCAGGAGTTTCAAGCAATGAGGGCCTTCCATGGCATCAGCAGGAGCTGGATGCCAGACATCTCCCTCAAAGCTTTGCCCTGGCTCTAGATCTCCAGGTTTGGCACTAGAGCACATTTGCATTTAAAACTGGCATTGTACAATCCAAGGAAGAATGGTCAAAATCCATGCTAATAATGTTAAATTTGAATTTTTTGTTATTGGAAAGACATTAAATAGCAAATTAAAAATACCATGACAAATTGAGAGACCACAGAAGAGAAAAACCTCAAATTTTAGCACCTTTAACAGCACTTTTTCCTGATTTTTAAAGGGCTCTGCCTTTTTATTTTGTTCTTCCTTGCAGATAGTATTACAACCCGCCTAAGATACTTGCCATATTAATTAAGAAGGAAAAAAAATGAGATCACCTTCTTTAAAGTAGAATCCTCTGGGTATTCTTGGGATTTCCCTGGGGGTTTGCTGTTCTTTAGCTTTGATTTGCTTTCTGCAAGGGGTTCTTCTCACTGACCTGCTGCCATTGCCATTAGTGATAACACTGCTTGGCTAATGTATCCACTGGCCCTACTGTGCTTTGCAGGAGCCACTCAAGGGCTCCCAGTATTTCATTATGAGTCAACTTGCCTGCAAACCATTGATGCAATGCAATTTCATTGACTCCAATGCGACAAAAAATAATCTGATTAAAACTTCAGCAAGCCACTCAGCACAACAATTTGTCTCAAACAATGATTTGGTTGAAAATGAATAATCCATATGTTCTGTAATCTCTAATTCATTTCTGGTGAATAAACAGTGAGAGAAGATTGACAGAAAAATGATTTAGAAATCTCAACACAAAAGACAGAGAGGATACTCCCCCAATTCTAAAAAGAAGTGATGAAAATGATTACTATAAAGTGTGGCAAAATCACTCTATTGCTTGTGCATTAAAATATCCTATTTTGTCCCATTCGCCCCCCTCCAAAACTGAACATTAACTTAACCTTCAGTTAAATGATCTGTGTATGTATTGTTTTTGTCTGATTCTGTGGTCTGGAGGAGAAATGAAGGGACAGGAAACTTTTCCTCTCCCTTCTTCTTGGTGATTACGGTCTACTCAGGGTCTGAAGTAGTTCTGTTTATGCACAGAGATGCCACCATTTTTATTGACTACACGTCATTCAATGTCTGCTCTAAACTTCTTTCTGCATTAGGAGGAAACCAGCAAATAAGCTGGGAGGTTTTGTAGGGTGTGCCATGTCCCAATTCTCATCTTTTCTTTCTCTCAATGCACAGCCATTTAAGCACATGCCCAAAAAATTAGCTTCCACTCTTAGGCCAAAAAAAGCAAATTCCTATGCTTATCAGAGCATAATGAATAAAGATGCCTGCCACAAGAACCTGTCCACATTGAGTCTGCTTGTTCCACAAATAGCAAGCTCAGAAACCTGCCTGGTTTGACATAGGAGCAGGGGTGACCTAGGAATAATACAACCAACCGATGAAAACCTTAATTGAGGACTTTACATATAGGATGGTGTCCTGTCTAACCCTTCTTGAATTTTTCCCACAACTGATCTGCTTTATATAGTTTGCCTGCCTTAGCACATTTGCTGTTTTATAGGCCCATGGTCTTGTATGGACCATGTTGTACCATTGCTAATGCCTGTGTCAGGGGATCTTTTCTCCAGAAAGCAGACTACCCAGGACTAAACTATCAATAGATATAGGTCAGGAGGATAAAATGTTCCAGCAAGTTTTTTTTTTTTTTTCTCTGACATTGTCCATGTAATATATTTACATGTGCCTTTGTGCAATCATTTGGAAGATATGCACCAAATGCCTCCTTTTGCTGAGGATTTAAGGGGAAATGATACACGACCACTGTATTTAAGCAGGATGTAATTTAGGGAGTTACCAGGTAAATGCACAGCTGCAGGACAGGGAGGTTGAGTGCCCACCCTCCTTAAGGTAAGAGCATCGGGCTGGGGCATCAGCCTGATGACAGGTAGTGGCGAGAAGTTTCCATTAAGTAAATCAGGTCAAGAGACTCTTCAAGGAAGGGTAGGTTTCATTAGAGAAAAAACTTTTCTGTTTTAGATTCCATTTTTAATTTTATTTTATTAATTTTAAAATTAAAAAAAATTCAAGTATTGTTGATTTGCAATGTTGTGCCAATTATTATTACTTGTTTTAATTTTTAAACTTAGTAGAGTCAATGAGATAAGATTTTTAAAAAGGCATTTCAGGCAAAAGAGCAGAATTCGCAGAGATTTAGAGAAAAAAACAAAGTGAGGCACGTTCAGGAACGAAGAGGTGTGGAGTTCCTTTTTCCGGCAGCCAGTTAAGAATCCCACATTTCACTGCAGTGGCTCCATATGCCACACAGGGGAGGGGAAGGAAGAGGGGTATATGTGCAAAAGAAGCTAAAGGTATGTCACAGTGTGGCTGGGACAGAAAATACACCTGTAGGAGAAGCGGAGGATACACTGGACAGGGCTTCTCTGAAGATTAAGGAGCTTGGACTTTATCCTACTGGAAACTTTTAAAGATTTTGAGCCCATTCCCAATGAGGATTCTGTTGTATAAAGATCATTCAAGGCAGAGTACAGGGGAGACGGATTGAAGCAAAATGAAACCCAAGGGAGAAAACCTGCCCTGAGGCTAGAAATGTTGAAGGAACCCACAAAGCTGTGACAACAGGAATTGGGGAGGAGGAAAGGTTTCGGAGAAATATAAAGAGATAGGATTTCCTGAGGCCCTCCCGTCGTGGAGCAGTGGAAATGAATCCGACTAGGAACCATGAGATTGTGGGTTCCATCCCTGGCCTCGCCTTGTGGGTTAAGGATCTGGCATTGCAGTGAGCTATGGTGTAGGTCACAGACGTGGTTCGGATCCTGCATTGCTGTGGCTGTGGCATAGGCTGGCAGCTGTAGCTCTGATTCCCCTCCTAGACTGGGAATCTCCATATGCCACGGGTGCAGCTCCTAAAAAGCAAAAAAAAAAAAAAAATTTCCCCAGAATCAAAGCTGACTGAGAGCAAGGGATGGGAGAACATCCACTGTGGGCCGGCCAGTGGATGGGGACTGGTTTTTCTGAGCCAGGAAAGGAGAGAGGCTCAATGGGAAAGAGAACAGCTTCAGTTTCAGACATACTGAATATCTACAGTCGGGTTTGTTAAAATGTAATTCACATATCACCAAAGTCACCCTTTTCAGTATACAGCTCTATGAATTTTGTCAGACAAATATGAAAATGTATGGAATTGCCACCAAAATTGAGGAGAATAGCTCCACCACCCCCAATTGTTCCCTGTTCCTTTGTAGTAAACACACTTCCCTCCCCACTCCACCAAGACCACTAGTCTGATCCCTACAGTTCTTCGTTTTCTAGAATGTCATTTAAATGGAATCACATAGCACGCAGATTTTTTTAAAAAGTCTCCTTTTTTTTACTTAGTATAATGCTTCTGAGATTGGTGTAGTTAACAGTAAGTACCTGTGGTTTGTTAATTTTATTGATAAGTAGTATTCCATGCGGTGGGGGTTCCAACATGTTTAATGTTCTTGCCAGCTTGGGGAGATTAGGAGTGAATCTGCTACAAGCATTTACTTATAAGTGTTTATATAAACGTAAGTTTTCATTTCTCTTGGATAAGTACCTGGAAGTAGGATTGCTGAGTCATATTATAAATCAGTGTTTAGGAGTTCTCATTGTGGTGCAGTGGTTAACGAATCCAACTAGGAACCATGAGGTTGTGGGTTCAATCGCTGGCCTCGCTCAGTGAGTTAAGGATCTGGCGTTGCCATGAGCTGTGGTGTAAGTCACAGAGGAGGCTCGGATCCTGCGTTGCTACGGCTCTGGCCTAGGCCAGCGGCTACAGCTCTGATTCGACCCCTAGCCTGGGAACCTCCATATGCCATGGGTGTGGCCCTAGAAAAAGACAATACATACATACATACATACATACATAAATCAGTGTTTGGCTTGGTATGAACCTGCCAAAGTGTTTTCCAGAACTTTAGTATTGTCATAAAATTTAGTATTGTGATAAAAAAAAATTAGCCATTCTCAAAAATATGTAGTGAAATAACATTGTGGGTTTAATTTACATTTTTCTAATGATTAATGGCATTAACATACTTTCTGGTGCTTATTTGATATCCACATCTTTCCTTGGTGAAGTTTCCATCAAAGATTTTGCCCACTTATTTTTATTGAGTTTGCTCTCTTGTTATTGAGTTTATGTATTATAAATATGATCGGAATGCAAGTCTTTTCAAGTCTTTTGTCACATATGTGGTTTGCAAGTATTTTCTTCCAGTCTGTGGCTTATCTTTTCATTTCCTTAAAGTATCTTTGAAGAGTTGAAGTTTTTAATTTTGACAAAGTTCAATTTATCAATGGTTTCTTTTATAGTTTTGGTGTTGAATCTACAGAATCTTTGTCTAACATAAGCTACAAATGATTTTTCTTATGTTTTCTTCTAGAAGTTTTACAGTTTTAGGGTTTACATTTATAGCTATGATCCATGTTGAATTAATTTTTGTATATGTTTCAAAATATAGATTGAGGTTCATTTAATTTTTTTTTTTTGCAAATGGATGTTTAATTGTTTGAGAAACACTTGCTGAAAGACCAACTTTTCTCCATTAAATTGTTTTAGACCTTTGTCAAAAATCAGTTGACTAGATGTGTGTGACTTTATCTTATCTCTTTCTCTCTATGTTAAAAGACCTTTGAGGCCTGGGATATTTTTTCATATTGATTTTTTCCTTAGCTCCTAATACTCTCTATATAAAAGATGCTCCAGAAGTGGTGGAGGTAGCAGAAAACAGCTTTAAGAACATTAGGAACTGAACTTGAATCCCACCATTTCTATCCATTAATACAACTTGCAATCAATTACACATCTTCTCTGCAATCGTGTTTCCACAATTTTGAGTGTCATGATGTTACCTTCTTAGAATGTTGGGAGGATTGAACGAAGACAGAAAAGGGATTTGGTATTTAACATGACGATGCCTAGCATGTAGTAGGTGCTTCATAAAGATGGTTATTTATGTAATTAAAACCAATTTATAGATGAATATGAAAAAATGGATATTGAATTATGTGAACTCAGTTAATTTTGCTTGTTTCCCAAATAATATTAAGACTTCCAGTCACCTATGAAATAACAGCTGCTTTCAATTATGTACTAATTTGAATAAACCAACATCAGCTCAGGGAGGTTGTGTGAAACAGAGGAAAAGGCTAGGTAGGCAGATAAGCAGTCTTTCTCATTTGGCCTGAAATCTCAGTAGCTCTGCCAGTGGGCCAAGGAGTGGTTGTCTTATGCATGTTCCTGAATGCAGAGCAGAGTATATTTCTCTGGATGTGTCTGCTAAGCCCATGTTGCTGTGTTGAATGACTATGTAGGTAGTGGAAAGGTTTTTTTTCATATCCCTACAAAGGTGTTCCAACCTGCCACTGCCTTTAATATGCCATGACATCCCTGAAGGCTTTCTTCCCTGTCTTGATCATAAATATTGTGAGATTTGGTCTAAAACTATCTGAGGGCTAAACAGAAGACTTTGGTTGGCCAACAGAATGTCAAATGGTAGCTACTTTGACCACTTGCATGTTGTTAGATATTCACCCACTTCTGCGGACTGCACAGGTCAGGTAGCGGGAGAGGCCAAGCCAGAGGGGTGGCATTGGGTTAAACAGAAGTGCTGCCACCAGATGATGTGAATCACTGTTACAATGTTACAAGAATTCTCTCACTTATTTGTCCATTTTGTGAGATTTCCCCTTCTACTCAATACAAAGTTGCATGGAATTTATCAGCTCAGACATTTATGGGTGAGCCTCTCAAAGCTGGACAGTATTACTAGGCTAGGAATCCAAACAGATGACTTTCCCTAAAAAAAGCAAATCTACTGGTTGAACCTGGCTTGTACCCTGGCTGAATGTGTTAGCCAATAAGGGATACTGAATCCCCAGAGAGAATCCATGAAGAGTGTGTCAACGGCCACAGTGGCTGTGCCACAGATGCGTAACCCTCTCGCCTTGGCAGAATAGATGGCACCACTGCTGTAGCTCTCTTGGGATTAGAGTTGGACCTTTTAAAATACCCTTGACTCACTCTTTTTGTTCCATCTCAAAGTTCAAAAATCACACCTAAGATCTTTCCAAATGAACTGCATGCATAGAAGAAAAGCTTTTATTTTGGGAAAACATAGAAAATTCTGCAAAACCTTATTAGCACCCCGGCAATCAATTAGGCTGGAATGAGCTCTCATAGCTTGATTTTGACAGTAACATTCTTTGGCTACCAAGAGCTCACAAAAACCCAAACCCAAACCAAAACCAAAGTCAATCCTCCCTCCAAAATTGAGGATTAACTTTCTCAGGGATTTTTGTTTTCTTGCCTTAATTTTATTACTGTGTACTTTCTCCTCTGTCATGTACCAGCAGGACAGGCTTCACAGCTGTGCACCCTCTGCAAACACACAGTGCCTCATGCTCAGAAGGGCTGCATGCTTGTTCTACTGCCTGGCTGTTGGTGTCTTCAGATTCTAAGCAATATTTTTTTTGACAGAAGGCCCTGAACTTTCATTTTGCATTTGACTCTGTCCTGGTGAGCATTCTGGGTTGCAAACTGAGGCAGAGAAGGGATTCTTTGAAAGGAAAGTCATGATTAATACGTAATGGTGAACCCCAAGAAGTAGTCTTAAAAGATGCTAGGAACTACTGGCCATTTCAAACCCCAACCCAGATTCTGTCCCATGAAATTCATGGTCAGACAGACAGTGCTGTTGTTCCCACTGCTAAGCACAGGGTGCCACTGCCATTGCCACCAGGGAAGAAGTCTTGCTGTGCTTGGTTCTCTGTGCCACTTACTTCCAATTCATACTCCTGGTTGGGAAACTCTAGTTTGAGGAGCATAGGTGATCATTTTTATTCTAGCTACTAAAATTGAGACAAGAAATAAGTATGTATTTTATAGTACAGTATAGTATAGTATAGTATATTGAGAATGCATAGTATAGTATATTGAGTATGCATAGTATATTGGGAATGGACCCTGTCAACTACTAGGACCCACAGAGTAATTTATTCCCCAATATCAATGATTGGGAGATGGTTCACATCCTGAACAGCCAAAACACAATGAAGAGAAGCGACAGGGGTCCACCTTACCTGATTTCTAAGATTCTGCACTTTTGAGGTTTCTGAACATCTGATCAATTTTTCTCTGTGTTCTTTTCTATATCTTCTTTGCTGGTTCTTTGAAGGTGTTATCTGCAGAGCACTCTACCTTACTTTTTTTTTTTTTTTTTTTTTTAGGGCTGTATTCATGGCATATAGAGGTTCCCAGGCTAGGCTAGGGGTTGAATCAGAGTTGTAGCCACCAACCTACACAGCAACGCCAGATCTGAGCCATGTCTGCGACTTACACCACAGCTCACAGCAATGCCAGGTCCTTAACCCACTGAGCAAGGCCAGGGGTCGAGCCTGTGTCCTCATGGACACTTGACAGGCTTCCACTGAGCCACGATAGGAACTCCACTCTACCTTACTTTTGATTCTTGCTTCATATGTTAGTTGAACGCTCCCCCACATAGCTAATGACGCTGAATGTCTCTGAAATCAATTTCCCCATGTTCCTCATCCATGCTTTCAACCTCCCTCAGAACATTTCTATGTAATACGAGTGAATATAGGAATATCATAATCTTTTAATATCATAATTCATATAAGCCAAATTCAGTTATATGACAGAATAGAACCACAGTGAGAAGTATCCACGGGTGTGGGTCTGAAAACAAAACTCTAGGTATCTAATGATCTAGAGACTAACATCTTCATTCCTATGATTAATCAAAGGAATGGAGTTTAAATAGTGAGGAGACTACTTGGGAATATCTAATTTTGATATTCCCCCAGGTTGATTATATAGGAGAAATACAATCATTTCAACAAGTCAGCTGAGATTTTGCATTTGAATATTTGTTCTAGATGCATATGATGCAGGATATTATATTTCTTCTGAAATTATTATGGAATTTCTTTCAGTTATTTTTACATTGACTACATACCTGTTGAGTCTTTGATAAAGTCTTTTTAATTTACACATCATTAATCCATGCACCATCAGGTTCCAAAGGAGAGCGAGGCAGTTTTAAATAAACTTTACCTAAGTTAAGGAGTGAGGCCATTCTTCTTTAATTTCAGTGTTTTTCAGGATCTTATTAATTTTACTGGGGCCTATCTTAAGGCTCTTGTCTTGTCACCTTTCTGAAAACTCTATGGAAAAAGGAAGACAGATGAAGGTGGAAGCAGAGGACAATAAAGAAGGATAAAATACACCAAAGTTAAGATGTCGTCCTAGTTTTTCCACTCACTTTGTCTCACCTTGTCTTTCTTAGCTCCTGAAACATGAGCTGTAGGCAGAAAAGGTGATGAGGTCTTAGTGTATCACATAGTAACAAGTGAGTTCCTTAACTTGACTTTCTTCCATACTTTTATTAAAATTAATGCTTTCTTTAGAATGTTTTCTCCAAATTATCTGATCATTTAAAATTTAATTTTGATATAATATCCAAAATTCCATATTTTTACTGTACACTACTATACAATTTTTTGTAATGCTAGCAACCAATTTAAGTGCCTTCCTTGTGAACAGCTTTTATTTTCATAGTGTGTGTTTTAATGTATTCACAGGTGTTTATTTAAAAACATCTTTATGTTTCATGTAATATTTCAGATATTAAATCAGTATTTAGACTCTTGCAGGAAGTTTCATTACTATAGGAATAATTGAGCAGAATAGGGACCAGCATACAGACTCTGATAATTATGGGAGATAAAAACTAGAAAAGCATTTAAAATAGAAAAATACGTCGGGCACATAACACAAAGTGAAATTTCTGATTTTTACATGCATTTCTTTATCTGATTGATATGCTTCTCTTTGCCAAGTAATATATACATACTCTTTAAAAGAAGCATATATATTAGGAGTTTCTAATCTTAAAATTTTAGACCTTGGATCCATGAAACTTTGGATGATAAATTACATGAACCTCCTTATTCTTGCTTTCTCTTTTCCCCCAGTAGAGACAATCTCTGATAAATTTCATCTCTTCAATCAATTATGTGAGAAAACAATCTTTTATAATGGCTAATGATAGAATTATATCCCAACATATGTGGTTTAGCTACCAAAAAAAAGTGCATGTTTATACACTGTGTGAAAATTTTAGAGCAAGTAGAAACTCTGGAGATCACGGCATGAATATCTTTTTTTTTTTTTTTTTTTTTTTTAAGCGGCTGCAAATGATATTCAGAATCTCCCAAATATTTACTAAAATATAAAAGAATAAAATAAAAACCTAAATATATTTTTCTCTCATGTCAGTGTTGTTAACCTAAAACAATAAAAACAACTATTTTACCAGCAAAACAGAGCAGCTGAGAATTGCAATTCAGGACATGCAACTATGGTGAAATATGGGCAAGTCCTGGAGATCCAGTAAAGAAAAGGAGAAGAAATTCTTTTCTAGAAGAGACAGGGAAGTTGGGAGAGGCTTTTACAAACAAAAAGTCTACTGGAAGAAACTGGGGATTTGAAGTATAGGGGTTTTTCATTGGCTGAGCTGTTGCCAGGCAAGGAGAAAAATCTTCCCTCCTCCTGCTGGCAAGAGTAAAGTAGGATCACTTCCTGCTGGTGATTCAAGGTGGTCTCTTCCTGTTGAGATCTATATTGACTAAGAGATACAGGTGTTTGAGAACTCCCCCTTCTGAATTCCCAATTCTATTTATTTTATTTTATTATTATTGTTTTCGTCTTTTTGCCTTTTCTAGGGCTGCTCCAGCGGCACATGGAGGTTCCCAGACTAGGGGTCTAATGGGAGCTGTAGCTGCCAAGCCTACACCAGAGCCACAGCAACGCGGGATCCAAGCCGCGTCTGCAACCTACACCACAGCTCAGGGCAACGCCAGATCCTTAACCCACTGAGCAAGGCCAGGGACCGAACCCTCAGCCTCGTGGTTCCTAGTTGGATTCGTTCACCACTGCACCACAATGGGAACTCCCCATTCCATTTTAATAAGGCTTCACTTTATTAATCTTCACAATATTTCCTCCCTATAAAACCCTGCCCCTTTCAAAGCTATGAATTGCTTCAGATATATCTGTGAGTGAATTTCCAAAGAAATCCAGAGAAGAGCAAAAAATTAACAGATTAATAATACTGTGAATTTATTATTATATTCCTGACAATAATTATCATACTTTGTGCCTGTGACAACATGAAACCAAGTATTGTATGGGGAAAAATTTATAGCAAATCAAGAAGCCTAAAGTCTCATCTAATCTGCTATTTGCTAATCCTGCAAATTTGGGGGAAAATATTTAAAGTATCTGGCCTCTATTTCTTTGTCTGTAAAACCAAGGAGTTGAAGGAAATGAACTTGAATGAAAAACATTAGGATGACTCCTTGAAGTAAAGTGCAATGTTGTGAAATTCAAAACAGAGATAAGGAGCTCACAGAAAGGTAAATTGAGGCTCACCGATCAGTCTAGTTCTTTCTTGGTGTGAGTCCTACTAGGAGTTGGGAGCTTGAGCTGTAAGCTTAAAGGCGGGATTTAAAGAAACTTGGCTGGCTTATTTCATCTCTCTTTAAATTATTTATTTTTAAAAATTGAAGTAGGGAGTTCCCATTGTAGCTCAGCAGTAACGAACCCGACTAATATCCATGAGGATGTGGGTTGGATCCCTGGACTCACTCAGTGGGTTAAGATCTGGCATTGCCATGGGCTGTGGTATAGGTCAAAGAACCATGGGTGCACCCTGAAAAAGAAAAACAAACAAAAAAACAAACAAACAAAAAACTTGAGGTATAGTTGATTTACAGTGTTGTGTGGCTAATCCCATCTTTTACCCTCAGCACCTACCATAGGGTATATCACCATGAATTATTGCATAAATCTCATGCTTGAAAACATAGAGACATTTTGCATTTAATACCATCACAGTCTTCCATATCTAACAATTTTCATGATATTTAGGAGGAGGAATTGTATAATTCCTTTTGTGTAATGGAGTCACAAGGTGGATTTACATCATTCTGTTTTTAATGATAGCTATTTCAGGAAACAGCTCTTGCCCAGAGACCATTGCTCTTACTACTGGGGAATTTATTTATTTAATTTTACGTGTGACACACTCTTCATGTCCCAGTTAAGGAGGAGTCTTATAATAGTTTTATTTAAAAGATTTTTTTAAAAAAAGACACTCATTATATTGAGACCTTCATTGAACTTGCCTTTGTTGTATTCCAACTGAGATTCACACCAGGTGAAAGAATCATTGTAAAATGTAAAATGTCTAAAATCCATGAAAAGCATATATGGTGAATCTTTTATTTTTAACACTATGTTAGTTCTGTCTCTTGTAAATTTCCTTTTTGTCTCTTTCTAAAATGGCCACATTATTCAGAACCACCCCACCCCCTTAGGGAAAAAAATCCTCCAATACACTAGAAAAAAAAGATCAAAGAAATTTCATTGCAAATGAGACCATGACACTGGTGATTTAGATGGGATAGCATGTTCTGGGTTTCAGCAATAAGATAACAGCTCCCTTGGCTTCTACTCTTGGAGAGGTTTGAACTATTCTGGCAGCTCCCTGGCATGATTTAAGGCAGTGATTCTGGCATGCTGTTCGTACTAAAGCAGAGACAGAGCAGTGCGGGAATCAGTGAAAGGCTTGCTCGCCATGGATAGAATAGCTGTGAGGAAATTCAAAGAGCCATTTCAACTTGTAGTCAACAATTGAAGTTTTCACTTTGGCGATTGAAAATAAGAGGTCTTGTATCAAGGTGAGGCAGCCATTGGAGACAACAAGTATTTACGAAAATTATTATAGAGTTTAGCCAGTGACTAGATACAAAGTGCCAGTCCCTGGAAAGGCTAACTAGCTGATGGTGCTGGATAACATAGCTGGGCTTATGAGATGCAAAGCAAGTGCTTCTGATGTAGGATGTCACTAGATGTCACTCTGGATTTCATTATTTGGTAGTGGAAAGATTTCAGCAGCTTTGCCATTTTGTTACCAATGCCTCTTGCAGGACCTGAATAGACAATGTGAAATGTGCATGCATAACAGGGAACTGCTGACTGAATGTCAATTTTCGAGTGTGTGACTTCTATTGATCATTCATTATTGACATGAAGGTCTCCAGTGTCTTTGCTTTTTCACTTTAAACTCTTTCTCAGCTAAAATTTCCAAGCATCTGAAAAGGGAGGCCTTGAAGAATGAGATGATTCAGGTCTCACTGGATGTTTTACAAAGTACTTTGACCTCTGGAAGAAATCTTGGGTACTTTTCATAGACTCAACAACTGCTTTGAATAAAAATTCAAATACCAGCACAGAAAAGTACTTCCTTTTCATATTTAAATGGATTAATTTTCACCTATCTGGGTTTAGGCATAGCTAAGGATAACTTTGATGAGAAAAAGTCTTGTATTTTTATTGTTATGTTTTTATAAATCCACATGTTTTATTTGGTGGGCAGCTAGTAAAATTGGAGTGTCCACTGACCCAATGGTGACAAATGACATGCTATAGAGTATCCTGTGATTGTGGATCTGTGATTTTATTTCTCTTAGCTTTGTATACATTAATTAGGTATACACAATCAGAGCTGAGTGCAGAGGCAGCTAAATAAACAAATGACAGTGTGGAAAGGTCTTTCTGCATACTAATCATATCCTACATCTGCAAGCAAAAGCTCTATAAATCGATTTGCTCTTTCACATCAAAAGACAAACAGTGATGCAAGTCAGCAGTTCCTTTGTCAAAGTCACGGAGATTGCTGTTCTTCACAAACGCATCTTTACAAAGCTGGATTCAACCATTTGACGATTAGCATTATTGGCAACTCTTCAAAGAAGATTCATCAAGTGATTTGCAATTGGATTGGTTACCATTTTTATGATGCTGCTCCATGAAATCTAACTAAAAGTGATTGACACTTGAATTCTTGCTCAAAGGATGAGGAAGCCAGCAAAAGAAAAGAAGTCCTCTGAGTCCATAGAGACTGTGCCATACTTGTGTGTGTGTGGGCTGGTGTCAGCCATAGGGCATGGTTGGCAGGACATGACATGAAATGGATGCTGGGTGGTGGGTATCTCTAAAGAAAGCCTGAGAGAATGGGTCCTTGACTTGCCATCTTTGTGCTAAAAGCACAAATGCCAACATTCAATGAGTTTTGCAAGAGCATATTAAGATATTCTATTTTGTTGCACTGTTTTAGAACAAAATGTCACTGTACATTGGGGAAAACCAAGGTGGTCCACTCTTGCTGGTCACTGATAGTGTTGGATTAGTTGGGTAGAGGGGTAAGACATGGGGAAGAGGTAAAAAGGGGAGATGTAGGATCATCTCCATAAATATAAATATATAAATATATTGCAAGCTAGCACACGTAATGCCTACATAATCTGTAGAGAAATGAACAATTAGGCTAATAGCCATAGGACCATATTAGTGAAATATGGGCATCATCAGTATCTCTAAAACAGAGATTTTAAAATTTGTCTTTGGTATGGATCTGAAATTATGGTAACATTTCCTATTGAACTTGATGCTTCCTGTTTAATTTTATTATTTAATGTTATACAGTCTTTAACTGTACAGGAGACACCATTGAGGGGCAAGCCACTCCTAAATTAACTAAAGGGGATAATTCCATGACCTCTCCAGGTTATTCCTGATACATTTCAGATATATAATTCGACTCTTCCCTATTTTCTAAAGAATTCTGGCATTGACCTTAAAGGGCTTACTTATTAAGTAATGCACCTTATACAGATGGAAGTGTAACTTATACATTCATTTTGGTCTTCAAATGATCCTTGTAATTGAGAAGAATTTTCACTTTGGGGGAATCTTCTTAAGACTTCATGCTAAAATATCACAGAACTTGTTTTAAAAATCAAGCTTGCAGTCACCTTTGTTAGAAGCAGTAAGCAAGGGTTTTGAGTGAGATCCAGTCTGGTCTGGGAGGATGGTGCTTTCAGGTGCATTACCGAGTGTGCAGCTGAAGCCATGAACTGACTTTGAATTTAGACAAGTGGCTCAGGCTGGTTGTGCCTCAATTTCCTACCTGTTCAATGGAGGCAGAAATATTGACTTATTACTGAAGAGTGTTCTGAAGATTAGCTAATAAATGATGGTAGGAAAGCTCTGTGCAATTCTAAAGTGCTATATAAATGATATATTGTTATCACCATCACTACTAATAATTATAACGATCATAAAAAGTGAATGACTCTGCTGTGGAGAGCTTGAGTCCCACAGGAAAGTTATTTTTTCTTAGTCTGTTTTCATGTTTTAACAGAGTCCTTAAAGCTGTCTAATTGAATAAAAGAGAGGTTTTCGGTGCTCTTGGCATCTGTAGCCTCATTGTGGAATCTTTGCTCCAAAAATCAAAGGTGGCTAGAACGATCATCCGTGTGAGTTCTAATATCTAAGAATTATTCCTAGCATTGGACTATTTTTACATAATGGAAAAGAATCAGTACTAACTATTCCCCCTCTCTAGTTAAGTATCATAAATGCAGTTAGTGAAAATTGAATGTTGTGGAAAAGTGATACAAATTTTACCATTTTATTATCTAGAACTCAGCTATATACCTCTGCAAAGAATAAAACTAGCTAAAGCATACAAGTATAAGAGGGCTCCAGAAAAATCTAAATCAACACTGAAAAATTCAGACACAAAAGTATACAATGATTCATAGAACATTTTGGGTCTACTGTTCGTGTTCTTTTACTCTTCTTACACAAAGTTTCAACTTTTGCCCATCTGCCCTCTAAACCATATGAGAAATAGTAAAGGAGAAGGAAGATAAGGGCTGCTGAGATCAAAGGCATCCACAGTGTTCCAGTTATCTATTGCTGTGCAGCAAACCACTCCCATACTTAGTGGCTTAAAACATGAACCACATTTATTTTGCTAATAGGTCTGAAATTTGAATAGGGCCCAGTGGGGATGGGTCATCTCTGTTCCACTTGGTGGCACAGAGGGCAGCTCAAAGCTGGAACTGGAGCCACCTGAAGGCTCACTCACTTGTTTTTGGTCTTCTTAGGGCTGCACTTACGGCATGTGGAAGTTCCCAGTCTAGGGGTAGAACAGAGATACAGCTGCTGGCCTACACCACAGCTATAGCAACACCAGATCCAAGCCACATCTGTGACTTACACCACAGCTCACAGCAATGCCAGATCCTTAACCCACTAAGTGGGGCCAGGGATGGAACCCACATCCTCATGGATGATAGTTGGGTTCGTTACCACTGAGCAAGTACAGGAACTCCATCTCACTCAATCTCATGTCTGGCACTTGGCTGGGAAGTTTCCAACAGCCAAGACTAAAACAGCTGGCACTCCTCAGGCCTTCTCTGTTTTTATGTGTTCTTTCCACAAGGTCTTTCCAGCATGGTGGCCTCAGGTTAGCTGGCTGTCATGCATTTTGGCTTCAGTATCCAATGCCATACGTTCTCACAGAGCGGGAGCCCGGTAGAAGCTGGATGGCATGGATAACCTAGCCTTTGAAGTCACACAGCTTCACTATCCTTGTCAGCTTGAGCTGCTATAGCAAAATACTGTGGCCTGAGTGCCTTAATCAACCAACATTTATTTCTCAGAATTCTGGAGTTTGGGATCATGGTGCCAGCATGGTTAGGCTCTGGTGAGAGCTCTCTTCTTGGCTCAAGTGTATGCTCACATGGCAGAGAGAGGAAACTCTGGTCTCTCTTCCTCTATAAGGACACTAATCCCATCATGGGGACTCAACCCTCATGGCCTCATCTTAAACCTACTTACTTCTCAAAGTCCACCTCTTAATAGCATCACTTGGGGGCCCAGAGCTTCAACTGACGGATTTTTGTGTGGGACGGGACACAAACATTCAGTCCAAAACATTCACTTTTGCCATATTCTGTTCATTAGAAACAACTCTTTAAGGCCAACAGATCTATTAAAAACTTATTAGTGCTTTTTCCATATGCTGAAACAAATCAAATGATTTTACCATTTAATTGCCCCTCCGCAGACAACTTCCTCCTGCAAACCTCTGACCTCTGACCTCCAGCTTTAATCTGTGTGGCTGGGGTCCTGGCATCTTCCTTGCTGTTCTCCTTTATCTGAGCTCCTGTTCCCTAAATTCCATGATGCTCTCCCTGGTGAGATTTTTATTTCTTTTGCTAAGAGATGCCCTCTAGCAGCTGCCTAACAAAAGGAGCACAAGGTACTTTTTAGCCATTGCATGCTAACTTAAGTTTATTCCACTCTCACTTTTGATTGAAGGTTTTGATGTCTGTATACTTTATGTTGAAAATAACTTTGCCTCCAAATTTTAAAGAATACTGCTCCATAGTCAAAGTATTCAACTTCCACCATAGCTATTGAGAGATCTGAGGCCATATTCTATGTGTATGACCTGTTTTTCTTCTCTCTGAAGGCTTTTAGGAAATGTTATGGTGATAGCCTTTAACATAGGTCTTTTTTTTTTTTTTAATTAATTGTGTGGTCCTTTTTCAATCTAGAGAAATGCGTCCTTCCATATCAGAAAGTTTTTCTGCAATTCTCACTAGTATCTTCAAATCTGATTTATTTTCTTGGAACGCTTTAAATAGATCAGTTGTGGGGTTCCTGTTGTGGTTCAGCAGGTTAAGAACATGACATAGTGTCCATGAGGATACAAGTTCAAATCCTGGTCTCACTCTGTTGGTTAAGGTTCTGGCATTGCTACAAGATGCAGCTTAGATCCAGTGTTGCTGTGGCATAGTCTTGTGGCTGTGGCTCTGATTCAACCCCTAGCCTGGGAACGTCCATATGCTGCAGGTTTGGCCTAAAAAAAAATATATATATATATATAAATATATTATAAATATATATGTGTGTGTATAAATTTTAAGACCTCCCAAATTACTTCTCTCATCTATTATGTTTTCTCTCCAGTTTTCCTTAAATTTACTTTTAGTTCTGTTTGTCTCAAATTTTATCTTCCAAGATTTCCATTGATTGAATGTTTCACTTTGGTTATTTTGTAATTTCTAGGAACTTTTTCTTATTCTGTGATCATTTTTAAAAAATAGAACATTTTTATTATTTGATGATCAAAGTATCTTCTACTATCTTTGTGAGGGTATTAATTACATAATTTTTAAAGTCTTATTTCTTTTAGTCTTTGCTGTGTAACAGTAACTCAAAACTTAGAGTGTTATTTTATTTTATTTTATTTTAATTTATTTTATTTTATTTGCTTTTTAGGGCCACATCTTCAGCATATGGAAGTTCTCAGGCTAGAGGTCAAATTGGAGCTACAGCTGCTGGCCACATCCACAGCCACAACAATGGATGATCCGAGCTGCGTGTGTGACTTACACCATAGCTCACAGCAACACCAGATTCTTAACCCACCAAGAGAGGCCAGGGATCGAATCCACATCCTCATGGATACTAGTAAGATTCATTTCTGCTGCACCACAACAGGAACTCTCAAAACTTAAGAGTCTTGAAACAGCAACTATTCATTGTTTCTTAGCATCTTATACCTTGATGGGGTGGTTCTCTTGCTGGTCATGCCTGCGCTCTATCAAGGCAAAGCATCAACAAGCAAGTTGCTTGCAGGACAGGTAAGGATGTCTTTCATCTGAGTTACTTCTCAGCAAGGTGGTCTTGGGTGCAGTGGAACTTATTCATATTTCTAAGGGGGAAAAGTTATTTTTACTCAGTCTTTAATGTAATTATAATTGGTATCTTTAATTTAGGTGAGGTCAGTTAATGGCACAGAAAGTTTGAACCTTTGTATGGGGTGCTTACCTTTTACGTAAATTATATAGAAGTTTGTTATTTATCAGCAAGAGTTTTCCATTTTACAAAATATTTATAAGGAAGGTATATGTGTAAAATGAAGAGTAGATTTAAATGAGGAATCAGGAGACTTGGTTTCTAAAGATTTGCTGGATGAGTGCATCTGCTGTAAACCATGGTGTGTAACTCTGAGCAATTCATTTAATTTTCCTGTCCTGGATATTTTTGTCTGTGACACAAATGTTTTTAATTCAGTTATCTATAGCTCATCTTCTACCTCCAGAATTCTATGCAATGGCTTTTCTTACAAAGTTACTATTTCGTGGTAGTATAAAAGTTAATTTCAGCACTTCAGAGAATATCTATTGGGGGAAAAATCACACCCCTCAATACAAATTGGCAGCATCGATCCAATCCACAACTGTGACCTACACTACAGCTTGAGGCAATTCTGGATCCTTGACCACCTGAGTGACGTCAGGAATCGAACCTTCATATATTCATGGAGACTCTTTCAGTTCTTAACCTGCTGATCCACAATGGGAACTCCTAGTTGTCAATTTTACTGCCACCAAGTATTAGCTAGGAGCTTTCATATACAGATAGGTTATATTTAATATTTCAAAATTAGGCAGTTGGAAAGGATTAGTTTTGGGGATCTGAAAAAGAAAGCAACATGAAAGAAGTCTAGATCAAATTTGAATTTGAAGGTAGCCGAGGTCCAAAAACACTTCTTTCAGTTTGTCCCGTTACAACCTGCTCAAGTCAAAAGCCGAAGATCAGTTCTCATCTTCAAAGCATTGAATGTATCTGCATAACCAATTGTTCATCGTAAATAAAAGTATTACATTAGTAAAATGGTTCTTTCATTTTGAATCAGAAATGGGGATCTCTAGGGATGAGGCCCCAATAATTTATTTTTTAACAGCACCCTGGTGGCTCACATGTACATTTGGCCTTAGGAGCCATTAGATTAGAGAAGATAGTGATACCTAAATATTCCAATTATGCATATTTATTTTTAAATAAAACAACCTTAATCCACTTCTAATCTGTTATGGCTCTCTGGAGGTATAATAATTCTACTTTTCTGCTGAAGAATCTGCACAGTAAGAGGAAATGAAATTGTTAGCTAGAAATGTGATTTCAGTGAAACTGCTGGTAGTTGTTCTAAGGCAACGTACCAACATTGTAAACTCAAATAATGGTACACAAAATGATCTTCTTTTAAATACTGCAGTTATTTAATGTAGGATGTAGAAATAAGTAAAGAGTAAAATTTTTTCTAAAATAACTTTTGTGTTGTCTCCTGGAGTGATGCTCTTTGTAAAGTAGTGGGGTTTTTAAATTTGTTATTTATTTATTTATTTATTTATTTATTTATTTTCCCATAGAAGCTTGGAAAGGTGATGCAATATAGCATATTAGTTAGAGTGTGGGCCTAAATGACATAAAACATTGGTTAAACAGAAGAAAAAAAAATAGTAGTTTGGGCTAATAGCTGTTATTAATCACATCTTTAACTGCATCAATTCTTGTAAATCCTGACCTACCATTTTTGCACTCACCCAGACACACATGCATTTCTCAACTATTCTAGGGAACTCCCCAGGGCTTTAAAATTATAAAACTGTGAGTGGTGTGTACCTTAAGAGTCACTGAATTCAACTCTTTGGTTTACATAAGAGGAACCAAGACACAGAACATTGTTACTTGTCTAAGATAACCCATAGCCTAGATCAATTTTTTTTTTTTTTTTTGGTGTTTTTATCTTTCTCGGGCTGCTCCCATAGCATATGGAGGTTCCCAGGCTAGGGGTCCAGTCAGAGCTGTAGCAACCGTCCTACGTCACAGCCATAGCAGTGCAGGATCCGAGCTTCATCTGCGACCTACACCACAGCTTACAGCAATGCCGGATCCTTAACTCACTGAGAGAGGCCAGGGATCGAACCTGTGTCCTCATGGATGCTAGTCAGGTTCATTAACCACTGAGCCGTGATAGGAACACCTCAATTTTTTTTTCTAACTCTGATTTTGTTCTTCTCCTATACTGTATTTCCTTGATCCTTGATCCTTGACTTTGAAGATTTATAACATACCAAATATCTGTACTTAATATAACAACATAAAATAGAACAAAAATAAGATACAGATGAGAAGTTCCAAATGGGTAAGCTCCAAATGAGCTTTGTTCATTTTAATTTTTTTAAATTAGCAGCCGACATTTAAAATCCGTGATTTCATGAAAAATACATACCAACAGCATCTTTTAGATGCTCCTCAGCTCATATTTCCTCATGACAACCATTAAAAGGAAATGAGTGACAGCCTCCCTGCCTCTCCTTAGGGTATTTGACCTTCAGCTCACCTTGGACCCACTAGCTTCATAAATCTGAGACCAAGTGGCAAATCTCATTTCTCTGTACCTTTAATATTTTTGCTTGTTTGTTTGTTTTGCCACTTTACAGCACATGGACTTCCCTCCAGGGCCTGGCCAGGGATCAGATCGAAACCCTAGTCATGATCTATGCTGCAGCCGTGGCGATGAGGGGTCCTTGTGCTGGGCTGGGGATGGAACCTGCGTCCAAGTGCTGCAGAGATGCCACTGAGCCTGTTGCAGCACAGCAGAAACTCCATCGTTGTTGTTGTTGTTTTTAATAGTAAAGAGGAAATGGAAATATTTCTTGTCCCTGTGGGTCTCTCAAAATTGGAAAAATAGGGATTTCCCTCCATGGCCCAGTGGGTTAATAATCTGACTGCAGCCTCAGGTCACTGTGGAGGAATAGGTTCAACCCCTGGCCCAGTGCCAGTGGGTTAAAGAATCTGGGATTGCCACAGCTGCAGCCTAGGTTGCAGTTGTGGCTTGGAGTCAACCCCTGGCCTGGGAACATCCATATGTTGCAGGTGTGGCCAAATAAATAGAAAAAAATTGGAAAAATAAAGTTATAATTCAAGAAAAAATTTTGTTTCTACCCCTGAGTGGGAAAAATAA
This sequence comes from Sus scrofa, assembly GCF_054392235.1. Classification (NCBI taxonomy): domain Eukaryota; kingdom Metazoa; phylum Chordata; class Mammalia; order Artiodactyla; family Suidae; genus Sus; species Sus scrofa. The sequence goes on along the minus strand of NC_139393.1, from coordinate 51,602,666 downwards.
AGTTATAATTCAAGAAAAAATTTTGTTTCTATCCCATAATTTATTATTACGTGTCTAGTTTTCACAGGCATCCATGTGCAAGGACCGTAGAAGGCAGAGCTTGTCACTTTCCTGCTCCATCGTCACCCTTAAATCCAGTGTAGACTCTCACTGGGTTCTGTTCTGGGGTCGATGGTGGAGGTGCCCAAAGAGAGATGGTGTTAAAACCTTTGGGAGGAAAATGGAAATTGTGTGAAACCGGAACCATTCACTTTTTGTCGGTCTACTCTGGGAAGGATTCGCTTTTCCCCATCTCTTCCCACTTAAAAATCATTGCCCTATGGTATGTGCTTCAAAATGGAATTTCAGCTCTAAAGCTCTCGTTGACATCAATTTAAACCAGAAACATCTAAACAGAAAAAATAAAAAAATTTAAAACGTGGAATTTCCTGTTGACTCAGCAGGTGAAAGATCCTGCATTGTCACTGCTATGGCTCACATTACTGCCATGGTGTGGGTTTGATCCTTGGCCTGAGAGCTTCCACATGCAGCAGGCTTAGCTGAAAAACAAACAAAACAAAACAACCCCTCCAAATATGCAAAACAAAATCAAATAATTCTTTTATACATTTAATTTTGTTAATCATGGAAGTATATGTGAGATTTTAAAGTTACTTGCTTATTATTCTTAATCTTAAAAAAACATATTTGGGGGAAATTCCTTTGTTTTATTGAAAGGAAAGAATAAGTTCTCCAAGTGAACAAGCCAATGTTGACTTTGTCAAAAGTTTCTGGAAACAATATAAACCATAAGATCAAAAGATCTTATGGGGCTGGGGAAAGACCCAAAATTCAGTAGGCACAACCTGAGAAGCTCAATTAAAATCATAAAAGAAATGCTCTCAATGTTCTGTCAAACTATCAAAGCATTTCTCGGATTAGAAGACTGAGCTTTCACAACCCAGATAGAATAAATACTCTTCTAATTTCTTCAGTTGTCTTCCATTTAAACCAAACCCAGAATGCCATTATTGTCATGGCATAGCACTAAAAGGAAATTCCAGACACTCCATAAAAGCATGAAAGTCCATATTCACTTGAACTTCAGTTAGAGCATCTTTTTTTATTTAATAACCATTACCAGATTTGACTTTATATCTGAGAACAGAATGCTGAGAACTAATGACCTGGAAGTCAAAATGGATATTTGGTTAAGCCTTCCTATTTAGTGATCAGATTATTCACAGAATTGCCCACTTCAAAGTTACAAGCATTTCTGTGGGAATTGACGAGATAAAAATCTGCACTTTTGGGCTGCAGCCTTCTTTTGTATCAGTGCCTTTAATATACCATATATCTGGGGCTATGAAAGTTAAATTGCTTTCAACTCAATTATTGGCTTTCAAATAAATTGCGAATCTGTTCATTTTGATTACATATGACTATGAGAATACAGTGGTTACTTCTAAACAAACAAACCTGACTTTTTTATAATTTTCTCCTTCTTTTTTCCTTTTAAGTAAAGCTATATTGTGGGGGGGGGGAGGCAAAAAAATCCAAAAACCCAAAACAAAAACCTAGCTAGTCACTCAGAATTCTTAGTTAACTGCCTATGCTGAATGTGGGTTGGAATTTTTGCCCAAATAATCTATGTCTCAAAGCCCTTGTTGGGGAGTTGCAGGAAAAAAAAGGCAGGGGGTTTTACAACAATAACTTATTTAAAACTACCTGACAAGATGTGTATAGGTCAGACCCTGATGGCAGGGCTGGGATGGGGAGAGGGGTGAGATATGAATACAAATTTCTGGAACCAGGGAACCAGAAAAAATTTAGAAGCAACTGAACCATCCAGGTAAAGATTTTTCATCTGTTTGTTCCTACAGAGGGGCTTGACAATTTTTTTATTTTCCTGAACTTATTCTCTGAATCCCTGAATTCAACCTCTATACTAATTTGGAACATGTAACTTTATTATAAAAGCCATAGGACTCTGGAAGTAGAAGAGAAGCTACAGGTAACTGAATTAAAATTGTTTGTCTCATAAGCAAAAATATCCAGAACAGGAGAATTAACTGACTTGCTCAGGTTAAGCCCATTGATTCAAGGCACATGTAGTCATTCAGCAATTGCTTTTTCTTTAATCTCTCTTTGGTTTTATATTTTATTTTATTTCCTTTTTTCTTTTTTAGGGTCGCACCTGTGGCATATGGAAGTTCTTGGGCTGGGGTTGAATCGGATTTGCAGCTGATGGCCTGCACCACAGCTACAGCAACACTGGATGTGATCCTCATCTGTGACCTACACTGAAGCTTGTGGCAACGCCAGATCCTTAACCCACTGAGTGAGGCTGGGGATAGAATCTGTATCCTCAAGGAGACTAGTCAGGTTCTTAACCCACTGAGCCACAATGGGAACTCCCTTTATTTTTATTTATTTACTTTTGGCTTGATGTGGAATCTTGGTTTCCAGACCAGGTTGTGACCCTGGGCCACAATAGTGAAAGTGCTAAGTCCTAACCACTAGACCACCAGGGAACTCCCCATTCAGCAATTCTTTAGGAACCAAACCTCCTGACTCATTTTCACCATCTACAACTTTTTAAATAAATATTTTGTGAAATGCACGCAAACATACTTGCTGACAAACAGGATGATTATTTTATGTAATCTATGCAAAGTATAAGCACCACACACAAAAGATTCAAACTTACTGTCACATAAACTGACCCGACCTAAGTTAAATATGTTAACTCTAATAGCATTAAAGGTTGAATAAAGTAATCCCCCCTTCTCTATGATTTGTAGGATTGATTTGGATGGTGTGTATTCATTTAAAGAGAAGTGTCGAGGAAAGGTTGAACTACTACCTTCTCCCTAAGCTGTATGTAAAATTATGACTTTGTCCTAGTGTGATCCTCATCTACATGCATAGTTTTCCTCAAAGTCGTCTTTTATATTTATCACCATGGAAGGATGCTTGCCGTCCTGGATGTGTGCCTGACCACCATGAAAATGGCAGATGCATTTCCAGAAGTTACATCTTGCGTGTTTTTTGTCTTTGTATTTTCTGATTGCCATTCATGCTATTATATGAGAAGAGCAACAGCCACTTTTAAAGCAACAAAGCCCTGATTCAGAAGTGAGATTCTATAAAGCTCTTCAAATAGTTCACATGGCTTAAAAAAATTAAGCCAGCTCAATGGAGTGGAAGTGTTACTCCCTCGCTCCCTATGGTTTCTGAAAAGCCATTAGCGACACATGTCTCCTTCGAAGCATTTATGCTAACATTATTTTCTTTGGTTTGTTTCCCAGTCCTGCTGCCTTCCTTATAAATAACACTTGCAGGCAGGAACTTAACTGCACATGATGGGGAAAAAAGTGGTCTGGGTATTTTGGAGCAATGTAGCCCCCAGATGGCTGAGAGGATGACCGGTAACCGGTAGGGCACAGAGATGATACCATAGGGTCAGGACTGATTCTGATCTAAGCGTTACCTCCTGAAGGTAAACATTTAAAATGCTCTCTAATGGTGTTTCTGTAGATAAGTTTTTCTAAAAGCTGGATTAAATATATGTGTTTATACATACCTATACCTCACTAATACAGTGATGGTGACTCAGTTTTTCATTTGTGTGCCTCCCCACTGCATAATACTTATTTAATCAAAACATTTGTTAACAGAACAGCCTTCTTTTCACCATGTGTTATTGTTTCTTGTCTCTAGAAATTAAAGGACTTTCATTTTTATTAAAATCATTACCAGTAGGGATAAACCAGGTCATAGGTCATGCCAGGATCCAAGACTTGAAATGAGATTGGACATAACTCATAAGTCATGTTTTGTGTTCATCAATTAGCATTTTGAAGAACCAGTGTCCTCCAACAGAATTTGTTTATGCAGCTCTTCCAGGGAAAAGAATAAAAACAGAATGCTTCCAAGAAGATTGCTTAGGTGGACAGTCAAGTGATTGATCCTGGGCTTTAAAGGGCATTGGGAGACACTGGCACCAGAAGATGTTAAAGATGTACCTGCTTTGCAAAACAGTAGGAGTATCCAAATAAAAGAGGAGAAGAACACCAGAGTGTTGTCTTTCCAGGAATAGTGTCATCGAAATGATGCTGCTATTATAACACTCATGTTGGGATGCTCTAGACATTTCTTGAGACCAGCTACCTTTGAAGGTTTACCTCTCTCAAAAGAGGTAAACAAGAAGAAATGACAAAGAACAATTTTCTGGAGAATTTATGTTGACTTCAGTCACATCAGTCTGTATTTTAACTACTGTAATTTTTCGATCCCAAATTTATAGTCAGCTGACATGGTAGTCATACAGGTATCCAGGGAGGGAAGAAAGCAATGAAGGAGGAGTAGGAATGAAAGGAAAATTGGAAAGGGGCAAAGGACAAAGAAGTATTTTTTCCCATGCAACTACATTTTATTTAATTTGAAGAAAGATCACCAATAAAACAATATAATACATTATATAAACAGTACTTCAAAAAACACCTTCAATAACCTCAACTATTTCTCCTTTAACCCTAACAATAACCTCAACTATTTCTCCAGTTTTCAGAAGGATGAGGACACGAGCACCAGTTAAATGACTTGGCCAAAGTCTTTTTGTTAATGAAGAGAATGAAAAAAAACTTTGATCTCATTCATTTGTGTTTCATAAAACTAAATCCCAAGTTCCTTTTTTTAAAACAAAACAAAACAAAACAAAATCACAACAAAGTGTGTTTCTTTCTAGTATTAACATTTACACACATCACAATGTAAGGCATTCAGGTTTAGTATGAATGAAAAAGTTGAAAGGGTTCCACAAAAATCAGAGGCCAGGAAAGTCCACTTAGAAAGGCAGACCTTGCAAGTATCCTGTTGTACATCCAGGTGTATCGCCCAGATGGCACAGGTATAAAACCTATGAAATGGGAAAAATGAGATTGTGAGTGCTATTATGACTGTTCTACATCTATAATACATTTATCCCAAGAGGCAGTTGTACAGCTGTTAACATATATGGGCTTGTATTTTCACTTGTACTTGCAAAGATATTTAAGATTTATGATGATGGGTATCTTTCCTCTATAAAGACTGCAAAATAAGGAAATTTACCAAGAGTACAATCAGGTGATGAGATGTATTCTCCAAGGATTATTGCAACAAATGAATAAGTGAGACAGGAAGACTTCTCAGTCTTGTCAGCTTCAGAAGAATGAAAAATAATGCTCTTGTGTCTTAGTTGGTTTATTCTGTTATCACATTATGTTTCATTAACTATGCTGAAGAAGAAATAGAAGGAATTACAACATTGCAATATGGTTTCCTGAAGAAAGACATTTAAAAATATCCCTAATTTGAAATGTCTTTGAACTTGAAGAATTTTTCAACTTTCAATTGCAAAAAAAATGTGTTTTTGTAGCTTTGTTTTACTACAGCTATCTTGCAATTGTAATTAAAGATAATTTTATCTGTTCCCCTGGTTTTAAAAAGGGGGGTGTTGAAACTGACCCTTTAAATGACAATCTTCTTTTAAAAGTGTTAGAGGTAGTGTTAGTTCTTATTCCTGTTGTAGCAAATAACCGAAAACTTGGTGGCTTAAAGTAGCACCAATTTATTATATTAAGGTTTATGGAATTCAGAAGTCCAAAATCTGTCTCACTTGGTTAAAATCAGGGTATCAGCAGGGTTGTGTTCCTTCTAGAGGCTCTAGGGAAGAACCGGTTTCTTCTTTTTTCCGGCTTCTAGAAGCCCCCTGCATCCCTTGGCTCCCGGCCCCTTCTTCCATCTCCAAAGCCAGCAGCATCTTCAAATCTCTTTCTGACCCTTCACCCGCCCTTGTGATTACATTGAACCCACCTGGATCACCCAGGAACCCATCCCCATCTCAAGATCCTTAATCACACATGGAAAGTTTGTCTTTTTATGTAAGGTAATAACATCACAGTTTCTGGGTCTCAGGATGTGACCATTTTTGCAGGGCCTTATTCTGCCTACCAAAGGGGATGAATACATTTTGCTTCCTTGTGAAAGTTGATTTACCAATACTACCACCTTTGACCCTATCTGAAATTTTAAAACAACTGGTAGTGTATCTGCCATCTCACTACTGCAAGTTTAGTATTGAATTCCAAGCACTAGACAAAGGCTAATATATTACTAACTGGTCAAAAATGTTTGTTAGAAGATGAAAAACAATTCTCCAAGAAATAGAGCAATGTGTTTAGATTTTTAAGGCATCACACTAACCCTTTGCCCCCATCACAATCAAACAGTTTGCATTCAGCAAGTGTGACAGAGACGAGCAGTGTTCTTAAAGAGCTGCTTTCTCTGGCTCTTCACTTAGCAGCTCCAATGAGTATCAGGAAATAAATCAACCGATAGCAGTCATAGGCAGCTATTTAAATCTGAGGTTTGAACATCTTAATTGGTGCATTAAAAGTTAAAGAGCCAAAGTCACATTAGATACATAAAGCTGCTTGTGAGCACAATATACCATGGTTAAGAAAACATTACATTGTTTTCTGCATTAGATTAACATATCTTGAAACATTTACTTGGAAAAATAAAGAAAACCAGAATAAGAATCTTTTAGGTATATATTACAATACAAAGCAATTGTCCAGTTGTCCACAGCGAACAAAATATACCACTTACAAAACTGAAAAGAGCATTTTTACCTTTGTAAAACATATACCTCAAAATTCTCTCGTGAATTCCCTGACCTAGTCATAGTTGTTTAAATTCATCACAATTAACCTCAATACATTTTTCTTCCTAAAAATTTTTTTTTCTACTTTGGGATTTCATTTTTTTACGTATATTTTTTACAGTGTTTACTGGTTTACATTGTTCTGTTAATGTTCTACAATGAGATCCTAAAAAAAATTTTAAAGAAAATTTTAAAGGTAAACTTTCTTTCTTTTCATTACTTCAAATACATTAAAAATGCAAGTGAAAATACTAGGTTCTAGTAAAAAATTTTGGGGGCCAAATAATTTTTCCAAGCGATATGTTAAATATTGGAGTCATTTTACTTTTCGGAATCTGTTTGAACTTAAAGATAATTAGAAGAAGCCCCTATAACATACTATTCTGCAGATTTCCTTCAGTTTTTTCAAAACCATAATCACTGGAGGTGGGGGAGCAACAGGTGTAGATATGAGTTTCCTGCTCATAGAATGAGTTAAGAAATAGATTCTGACCATTCACTAGGTACACAATGAGTTTTGGATAATATAAGCCCTAAATTCTAAAGTCTCCTAAAATCTATTAAGACACTATTCCTTTTAGACTAGTACTGGTTAGTTTCACCAAATCACAGTTTTACAGCCTAATTCATGAGTAATATTCTTCCTTATAGCCAATAAACTCGGTCTCTATTTCCATGTTATTTTCAAATAGCATACCAAAATCTAATTTGTGTGACAAAGATACTATTTTAAATAAAATTTCAATGTACTAAATAATCTGTGAAATCGTGAAAGTTATCAGAACGTCCTATTTTGTAAAATTTTAAAAAAGGCATTATTTAACTGTATTTTTAAAAAATTGTTAATGTGGTTTCAAGCATCTTCTTAGGTGTGAATTTTTACTTAATAATGGAACTCGTGCTTCTTTCCCATTGAACACATTTTTGATAGAAGTAATTATTCATTTTACAAAAACTCTTTTTATATTCAACTTTCCCTATGAACCGAAGATGTTTAAAAGTGGAATATTCCCATGCCAGCTACTCAATTAAAAATGCGTGGGTTATCTATTTTTGGGATAATTCATGTCAATTTTTAAATCCTGGGTTAATTAAATTTGACCCCACATCCCAGCATGTTATTGGATATTTATTTAAGAAATGCAAATACGTTTAAATCTAAATCTTAATATTAACTACTGCTTATATAATTAAAAAGTAGAATCAACTGGGGGGAAAAAAGAATGCATTTTTACGTATACACACACACACACACACACACACACACACACACATGCAGACACGCACACACAGAATGTTTGTGATTATTCACCATATGCCCTCTTACTAGGGTGGATAACTTAAAGCTGGTGAAGTAGAATTGTCATTTTTTATCTTACAATTACTTAAAAAAAATTTTTAGACCTTTTTGGAAGATATTATTCTGGCAACAAGGGCTCATTAGTCTTTTTACACTACTATTAAAGATTATATTTTTATTATAACATACCAACTCTGCTTTCCTAGTATTCAGTAGTGCCTAGAATATTGCCTCCAGTAGTCCTAGAGAGCTTATTTGTTCTCAGGAAAGTCAGAGAGCAGAAGTGATTATTGGGTGAAGACTAGCAACCATGCCGAAAACATTCCTAACTTTGCACTGCAGTAGTTGAATATTTTATAAAACCATGCATTGCTTTATAAAGTGATTTAAAGAAATTACCTACCAATATATTTTATTCCATTTTAAAATATTAACTCGAATGTATCCAGTATCACATTTTAGTTGCATATTTTCACTTGTCCAGTGGATTTATGATATAGCACTCTTCATATTTTAATCATACACATGCTCTCTTTTCAAAGAAAACTTTTTAGCAACATTGTTTAAATGTACTTATTCCTGAAAATATAAATTTTAAAATGTTGTGTACATATATATATATGTATATATTTAAAATAATGCTCTCCTAAATTCAGAATAGCCATTGAATATTGCAACCCGTTGACTACCACCTTCTTGCTAAGTATGTGATATGAACCATGACATTACAATCTTAAAACTGTAACAAGAATGAGTTATGTTTGTACTATTTCCCATTCTCATTATATTCTTTGTCACACAATGAATTAATGTTGTGCCATTTTCTATTCTCATTACAATCTTTTCCTTATGAATGGGGTATCAGAATTTTAATGTCTTTTGTAATCTGTGAAATATAGTGTATGTTTTGTTATACTACTATGACCTTGCTAATATTTTGCATTTTGATTGGTTAGTCCAAGCCGTAATATATAAAGTAAGGTTAGAGTGATTGGCCAATTAAATAATTCTTAGCGTTTTTGACTTTTTTGATCAAATGATTTTAAGAAATATTTTTAAAACATTGATATTTCCATGCTTAAAAATAATCTTTAGATAACAGGCGAGTGTATTTGCATATAGAAAATACAAAATGACTTTTTTCACATAAATCGAATGCAGTATAGAAAAATTATTTCAAATTAGAAGAAAATGTTAGAAATGTGTTTCCTTTTAAATTTCATGAGTCTTTTAATTAACAGTTCTGAGTTGAATGCAAATAAACATGGCATAACAAATTTATTTTGCTGTTTTGTCTACACCTTCATTCTGTATGTTCCTGTTAGCCTGCTATTTGACAAGTTGCACTGGTGGTAAATATTTTTTGCTCTATGTGATTTGTTCTTTAGAACTTCATGCCGGAAACTTAAAATCTTGTCTAATATTCCATGAAGTGGTAAAGTATTTCTGTGCAATTTCTAATAAAAATTAGGTTATAAAGTGAAATGATCTTTAAGTCCTGCTTCCTATGTTTTTTAGCTTCTAAACTTCTTTTAGAGTGATGTTTCCAGTTGACATTGTTTAAATTACATGTATACTTCTTTTAAAATTTATTATCTTCCCTGTCCTAACTCTTTTTGGAAATTACCGTTGATACCATGAGAAAGCGGGTATGAGAGTGGTGATTTTAGAAAAAAGTATATCACGGCCATATACATTTTTCACTGTTAGGTTTTGAAAACAATAAGTAAATTTGCAGAGGAGCAAACATGGACAGTTGGAAGTGAAAATTATAACTAACTAAAATGTCTGATTTGAGCATTAATTTTGCGTAGTGTATTTTTACTACTTCTTTGGGAAATAAGAGTAGCAACATGGTAAGTGTAACAGCTGGAAAAAAATGTAGATGTTTCCAGTTTAGTAAATTCTTACAGTCTCACATCTTGATGAGTGTCCAGACCTCTTTGAGGCTGTAGGCAAACTCTCAGCATATTCCAAACAGTAAGAAATTAATCAAAATTTTTTCTTAAGTCATTTTAAAAACAAGTTGTCCCACTGGCCCATTCTGTTTTATTAAGTGGGGTAACATGTAGCCTTTTCTGGGTGAAATGGCAAGTGTCCAAAAATACTTCTGATTTCTAGAGTCCCCATTTTTTAAAAAGGTACTAGTGATAGTTCTTTGAAATGAAGTAGCTTCATTTTGATGCTTTTGAATTTTGATATTAAATTTCATAACTATATTATTTTCCTCATTCAGTCATTCAGAAACACAACACGTGGTTATTTCTGCTAAGCATGAGCTATATTATGGCTTCTAGTGCATTACCAATTTTATTAGTGAGGAAGAGGCTGATCCCCTGCTCAAGGATTGAAGCAATTATCTTTATGCTGTTTATACATAAATTTTCAGTATTTATATACGCGAACCTAAGACTTTCCATGGAGGTGCATAGTGGCACCTCCAAATATGATAGGAAAGAAAAAAACTGATTCAGAGGTAAGAAAGCTCATGTTGGGAGCAGCCCCCTCTATCCCTGCTGTGTCAAATCTGAGAATTTCCTTACTCTCTGTGAGAATGAAAAAACTTTATCACGCTAAAATATCTTTAAGTGTGTTTGAGGCTACCTCTTGCCAGTAAATCTTTTATTCAGCAAATCATCCATTCTTTAGAAATAATGTAGGCTTTTACAGCAATTACAAGTTTCAACTTTGGCTTCACATATCTTAATGCCTTTTATTGTTTATGGTTGGAGTGCTCTAGTTTGCTGAATTTAGTTACAGATAATTCCAGTATCTTACTTACTAAATTCAAAATACCTTTGGTATGCAGTGTTTAGCTTAACCTTTGTATTGGCTTTTGATTTTCTAATTACTATTACAGTAAACATTTTAAAGTAAATTACATCACTTACTTGTGTTCCTTTAACTATCAACATTGTAGGGGCTTCCTCATCACATTTTCCCATGGTAGCTTTTGAGTGGCCATTAGGCTTTTTTTTTTTTTTTTTAATTTTCTTTCATACTGACATTTCATTGAATAAGTTTCTTGATTTCTCAGAGATTAACTTACTTGAAAAAATTGTCGTAAACCATATCTTACAGTTTGCTGGTGAAAAAAAAAAAAAAAAAGGTTAAATTTAAAACCAAATCCGTGTAGAAAATGTAGTAATAAAGAGAAAATTAAAGTATAATCATGGATGAGTCAAGTCAAACTCAGATCTTCATCAAAACATAATTTGCAGGTTAACTTCAAGGTGTCTCAGTTACAGCGGCATCTAGGGAACAAACTATTCAATAGCAATACTTGTGCAAGTTGTCCTACATGATTGTGAACAAACTGTCATGGCAGCTTGTCCAATATCCCTTGGGCCACATTTAGCCTTCTGGCTTGACCCCAAGGGTCCATTGACCCTGATGGAAGTGGTGAATGAACATCAGAGAGAAAAAATTACTTTCAAATGAAAGAAAGAGAAAATGGAAGCATTGTGTTGATTGATGACTTTTTAGGGAAATAAACACACATGCTGGTTATTTAAAAATCTGACAGTAATTTGACTAAACCTTGTCATTCCAGGTTGCATGATTAAATGACAATGAGTTTTAGCATAGTGCTTATTTATTCTTATTCTGCTGAAGGAAAAATGGCTAAGATTTAAAGGGATGGATTTCGTGGTCAAGGATTCATTACGCCATATGTTCACCATTGGTCATGAGGAGTTTTCTCACCAGATTAGATAATAAGAGGTTTTATTTTCAGTATATCAATGTTAATACATTTAACTCTTTTTGAATATTTTCAGCATGCCAAACATTCTTCTGATTTTTATATACACCATCAATGAATTATCACAACAACCATCCTAAAGACATATTGGTACTCCTGATCTTTTATAGATGAGGAAACTAAAGTATAAAAAGAGGTTATGTAAATTTCCCAAGGGCAGAGAGTAAGGGAGCAGTGGGTATAGAAGTTTAGCCCAGATAACATGACTTTAGAGCTCTTGTTCTTAACCACTAAACCACCTCCCTAAATCAAGAAAATGTGTCACTCTAAAGCCATTTTCCTGATTGTAGTATCAGCTGAAATAGCTCAGGCACATTATTTCCCATTTCAGGTGTCTGTGCCTTTAGGAATTAATTGGTCACTATACCAAACTACTTGTAATTCCCCAGATATGTTTAATGAAGGTAATATTTTTGAAATATTTCCTAATATATTTTCCCTTCTCAGCGATCTAACTACTTTTCTTGCAGCATTTTCTCCCTTTAAGGCAAAAGTGAAGAATGTAAAGAAAATAATAATAAAAATAATACAAAGAAAATCCTTCCCTGACGTGAAGGGCATGGTGGGGCACCTTTGTTAATCCAGGAGGGAGGAGGAAAGGAGAGACACAGAGATAGGTAGGTAGAGATAGGAATAGAGAGAAAAAGAGAGAGAGACAGAGATAGAGACAGAGACACACACACAGAGAAGGTGTGAACTAATTAGTCATGAATATCTTGTCCTAGGTTCCTTCACCCTCTTAAGTGAAGTCTGTCAAATGATAAGAATGGTGTGGGGTAATTCCAGAGCTAGTTCCCCTGACCTCAAGATCATGGAATAAGAAAGCTTAAAGCAATTTGAAGGGCCCTGTACCAATATGTGAGCCTGTTCAAAAATGGCAGCAGAGTGGTATGGAGAGCATGACAGAGCCTGACACAGGGCATCTCTTAACCTCCATGTGTTCCAAATGTCATGAAAGTGATTCAGAGGCTGTCAGGCATGCTGTAGGCATCTCAGTGAGCATCTGAGTATGTCAGCCAAGAGAAAGCCACTGTGTGGGGTGAGTGCATCCCACAGCAATGCTCTGAGATGGATACTCCAGAATCACTGGCCAAACATGAACTTAGTTGAGTTTCAGGGGACTCAATGCAGAGGGAACAGCTGAATTTTCCAGGAGCTATACTCACACTGGTCCATACAGAGAGACTTTCTGTAATTTATAGCTACTGGATGAAGTCCACAGGCCAGTCAAAAAATGGAGAACTCTACCCAATATTCTGTGATGGGAATAGACTCTGAAAGAGAATGGACATGTGTGCATGTAAAACTGAAACACTTTGTTGTACAGCAGAAATTATCACAATCTTGTAAATCAACTGAACTTCCTTAAAAATTTAAATAATGAAGAAATAAATATGACATGTTTAGTGAGGATCAGTAAGAGCCTCTAGAATAGGAACACACAGAGAAAAGATATCCCTTCTTTTCTACCATGAGATGACATGAGTGTTCCCTGTGCCAACTGGAGGCCACCAAAGGAGAAGCAAAGAAGGGAAAGGGTGAAGGACTTTAAAATATAAGAAGTTTCTCAAAAGAGACCTGTTGATCCAAGGGCAGAGGACTTAGATAAAACCTCAAGTAATTGTTTCAGTATTTTTTCTACTAACCAACAAAAATGGTAGGGGAGAGGAGAGGTGTCCAGAGCAAGAAGAAATTCATTGAAAAAAATCCTGAGGTGTTCCCGTCGTGGCTCAGTGGTCAGCGAATCCGACTAGGAACCATGAGGTTGCAGGTTCGATCCCTGACCTTGCTCAAGGGTTAAGGATCCGGCGTTGCCGTGAGCTGTGGTGTAGGTTGCAGACTTGGCTCGGATCCTGCATTGCTGTGGCTCTGGCGTAGGCCAGCAGCAACAGCTCTGTTTCGACCCCTAGCCTGGGAACCTCCATATGCCATAGGAGAGGCTCAAGAAAAGGCAAAAAGACAAAAAAAAAAAAAAAAAAAATCCTGAAAGTGATACTCTATGTGTGTATTGTAGTTGTAGAGGATGAATTCCAACTTTTGCAACATAAATGTATTTCTATTCACTAGCGGGGACACCAGGCATGGTCTATATAGGCAAAGAGTTGTGATTTTCAAATATGGTGTTTCTTTCACAAACCAAACAACCAACAACCTTCTTTTTGGCATGCTAATGGTCACATTTTGTCTTTTAGAGGAACTGGAAAATTTATGTAGATTCCCAGAATTATACTATTGAAACTCCCTGTGCCTGACCTTGAAGATCACCAAGCATTAGTCTAACCTTTGTACAGATGGAGGAAATGGGAACTCAGCTTGTAAGACTGCTGGGCAAATAATCACATTCTCTTATCCTGGTGACTCCCATAGCAATCACCCATCTGATCTGGGGTTGGGGGTGGACAGGGGTGGGGTGGGGGTGGACAGGGGTGGGGTGGGGAGATGGTATGCTCACTTCTTGGCTCTTCTTCCCAAGCACAAAATAGGCACTTTCCTGAAAATTCCTCAAGGCAACGGTCACTTCTTATGCCACCTTTAGGGACTTGGTGATAGAAGATGCATTGTTACATGCTGATTCATTTCCAATGTTAGGAACTCTGTCTTTAAAACATCAATTTCTTTTTGCTTCTAAGATATTATATTTGGCAATTGAATTGTCAGTGTTCATTTAACAAACCCTTGAGTAAAGTACAATTATACCCTTTTTAGAGACCTAAAACTTGAAGTGGAGGTGGATATTTTTGGTATGTATGTATTTGGATTGACTATAGAGCCTGAAGTGCTGTTGGAAAAAAATTACTAAGCTTTAACAAACTTTACGCATGACTTGATTGCAGTTGTACAGCCAAAGAAAACAAATATAGTTCCTAATTAATTCACCTTAGAATAGCAACTATTTGTTTAAAATAAGCAGTTTAGTGAAAATTATAGATAATGGTTTCTAGAATTTTCAGTGTGTGGCTTTGTTATCATTTCAACCTTTCTAAAGTGACTTTATTTTTTAAACTTTGTCTTCCTAGGCTCTGTACTATACTTGGAATTTTTCTAAAACTGTGCTTTTACTGTTTCATTTTGATGTTATTCTGTGATTTTACTTAATGTCATAGCTCAGGAAAAATAACCTAATGAAAAAATATTTATTTTTAACTCTTTGTTTAGATGCTTTATTTTATATATTTCTTGTGTCCAGATTTTTTTTTAAAAGGAGATATGAGATTAATTTTTCTGCACAGTTTTCCTCCTTGGCCATTTTCACATTTAATTGTGGCCACAGTTCCCTCTTAAATTAGATTTAGCACTTTATATAAATTCTAATAATGTTTAATCACCTATGCTATCTTGAATTATTTGTCATTTAGTCAATACATCATACATCAAATCAATATCTACCATTAAGAAATACAAAAATGGGAAAATGGGAGTTCCCATTGTGGCTCAGTATTAAGGAACCTGACTAGTATCTGTGAGAATGTGGGTTCGATCCCTGGCCTTGGTTAGTGGGTTAAGGATCCAGCATTGCTGTGAGCTGTGGTGTAGGTCACAGATATGGCTCAGATCCCATGTGGCTGTTGCCTTTGCTGTGGCTGGCAGCTGTAGCTTTGATTCAACCCCTAACCTGGGAACTTCTATATGCCATGGGTGCAGCCCTGAAAAGACAAAAGAAAAGTATAAGACACATTTCCTCCCTTAAGGGAGGGATCTAACTTAAGACTGTGTGCACACACACGTAAGAACTATCCACATGAAGAATTATAGCATGTGTCAATTGAGTGAGAGGACTGGATAAAGTTATCTCTAAAATGTTTTAAACTCTATAATCCTGGAACTGTATCACTGAGTTCACAAACAAGGAGTGCTCTAGCTATTCTCAGAGGAGAGTGATCATTTGGCACAATATTCACCTAGAAACTTCTCTGCAGTCGGGAGTACTTAGAAACTCATATTCTCAGGATTGGACTACAGAGGTTATTTGGGTCAATACCTCACTAGAGGCTTTAGTTTTCTCTTTTATACCTTTAGTTAAGTGGAGGCAGTTGTTTAACATTCAGGTAAATACAGAACAATGCAGATGACAAATTAGGCAGAAGAGATGCTTTGAATAAATGTCGCAGCATGAATGCATACGAACAATGGTGAGATTGTAGCCAGCAGCCAGGAGTCACTGGAGTCAAGGGTGAATGTTGGGAAAGCAGTAAAAATAGAGCTAAAGGGAAGATGGGAGTAAATTAGGAAGGGCATTGAATACAGGGTAAGGAATTCACATTGTATCTTACAGACTGACATTTCTAAAATTTGGGGGTCATGCGTTGTGAATTGGGCAATCCGATATTTTAAAATACTTGTTCAAGGAAAAAAATTGAGAAAAATATCAGATATTCTAATAAAAGGGAGGTTCTGTCAGAATACCACAAGGATCAAGGGAAGAAGTAGGCGTTTGTGGGCAGCCTTTGGTATTTCAATCTGTGTGGTTTCTAGCCAACTCCCCAAACGAATGGGATGTGGAAGTGAAGAGGGACATGCTGAAAGCTTCTAATCATTCATATTCTCTTTAATCTGGGGAATGTGAAAAGCAAGAAAGTGACTGGAGTGTCAGCCCTCTTATGCATTTCAAATGTGTTAGTCAACAACAGCGGAGAGAAGGAAGCCCACAAAGAATGTGGTGATGTGGTTTTATGATCCATCTGGCAAAGGTCTGTGATCAGCCTGCTGGAAAACCCACCTCTAGGCAACGTGGCACCTTTGGAAGTTTTGAGCAAGGAATGGATATAATCACAGTGGTTTAACTTGACTTTTAAAGATTGAAATATTGGAATGCGGAAACCATTTCCAATAGTTGAGAAGCTATTTTATGAGTTGAAATAAGATGTGATAAAGGTCTGGACAAAGGGGAAAAAAAATCAGACTAGGGAGAAAGGAACCACTGCAGATAACTCTAGAGAGACAATTGATATGACTCGACTGGTTAGAGGCGTAATTGTCCAAAGGAACTGGCTTTTCTTTTGAACAAAATAGACCAAACAGGTTTGAATCTCAGGTCCAATGTGTCCTAGTGATACGGTCTTGGCAGTTCCCTTTACCTTCTTAATCCTCACGTTCCTCATCTGTCAAAAAGGAATAATACTATCTAACTTGAAACATCATAAGGATTAGAGAGAATATACAGCTTTGTGGCTAGAATGGAAATAGCGGTGATCATCATTTATTAATGTTATGTGTGGGGAAAAGAAGGAAAGAAGAGATGGGAAGATGGGAGATGAATGATGTCTTGCACCCCAGGAACTAAGAGAATTGTGCTGTAAAAAGAACAGGTGAGCCAAAAGTTGAGTTACTTCAAATTTATTTATGACATTCAATGACAATTTTCTTAATTTGTCCTTATTAATAGTTGAGCAGTATATTTTTGAATATGAATCAGAGAGATGCCTCTGGAATAAAATAGGCAAAATAAACAGAATAGGTATTGGAACACTGAACTAGTTGACAAAACTAAATGGTGGAGAGGAAATCTAATTTTAGTGGAATACCCACTAGACCACTTTGCATCTTACCCATATACTGAATGTTTAATGCTGATATAGCTAAATATACAATGCGTTTCTACATTGTACTTTGGCAGATGACTTTTAAGACTTACCATTGAAATTGCAAATACCTGGGGAGACAATCATTAGGCCCGTGTTAGAAATATGTTTCAGAAAGCAGTTCATAGGTCTGTTGAATCTGAAAATTAAAGGACCATAGAAAACCATGTCTAAATAAGACGGTGGCCAGGAGCCTAGGTGTTCCCATCTTGGTTCAGGCATCAAAATAATTTTCAGAAGATATATTAATGCATGACATAGTTTATGATTTTGCATAGAGCTACTTAGGAAAAAAAATTTTTAAAGAACGCAGTTGTGTAGAATTTTGGTCTTTTTATCTTGAGGATTAATAGGAATTTCTCCATCACTTCTTTTAAGACATTTTATCATGTGTAGTGAATTTTGTTAAAAGAGCAAGTTCTGAAAAGCTCTGACAGCCTCTTCAGCAAAAGATCTAGGATTGTCAGCCATTGATGCAAAGACCTGAATCTGCTTTGACACTCTAGAATAGGCTTCTGGCAATGTTATGTCTTTCTTTCAGATGTTTGGATAAATCACACAGCTCAGAAACTGCATCATACATTATGCCGAAGTCATAAACAAATGCTGCTGAGGTAAGGGTATTCCTTAGTCCACTGTACTTTGCTCAGGGTTTTGAAACTATAGATGTGTCACTTGAATACATCAGTAAACATTTCTCCAGGGTTTGGAGATGCATTCAAAATGGCTTTTATAGATCTTTTTACTTGAGTCACCTGAAAGAACTCAGCATGACTAATTTTAAGTGGCCATATTTTTTACCAGTAAGATAGTAATGTAAACTATTTATGAAAAAGAAGTATCTGTGAAAAAAAAAAGCCTTACATCTCATGGAGTTTAGTGGGGCTATGTGGTAAACAGAATAACGCCCCCCCCCAAGATGTTCACACCTGCAATTTTATTTCTGGAAACTATGAATATGTTAGGTTATACAGCAGAGAAGAATTAAGTTAGTGAAAAGAGTGAAGGTTGCTAATCAGCAGACCTTAAAATAAGAAGATTATCCTAGTTCGTCCGAGTTTATTGATGTAGGCCCAATTCATTACAAGTGTTAAATGTCTAAGAGGGAAACAAAAGAGTTGATATCAGAGGAACACGATGTGAGAAAAGACTCAATTGGCCATTGTTGGCCTTAAAAATCTATGGGAGCCATGAGCCAAAGAAAGTAGGGAGCTGGAAAAGACAAGAAATCAGTCTTCCTTAGAGCTCCAGAAAGAAACACAGCTTTGTGGACACCTTGATTTTAGCCCAATGGGATACATTTTTGGACTTCTGACTTCCAGAATAATAAAAGATTTCATATGTGTTATTTTAATCCACTAAGCTGTGGTAATTTGTTACAGCAGCAATGAGAAACTGATTCATATATGTGTCTGGATAATAAGGAAACTTCTGAATTCCTCTCAAATTTTAATTACTTTGAAACAAAGTTAATATATTCCATAAAATTACAATATTCAATTTTAGCTTTATAAAAATCTTCATATTTTAAGCAGTAACTTAAATATATACAACATTCTTCAACTTTTCCTTTTCATGAATTATGTCTTATTTTCAGAATCTGCTGCAATATCCAAAAATATTTTTGGGTATGTTCTGTTAAATTTTATCTCTTTTCTGTTTATCCAGAAAAGAAATTGGTAATTGAAGTTAATTCAAAATGATTGATAATTAACATATAAGTCATTTTGGGTTTCAGAATGCATTTTCAACAAAGTATATTGTTGAAATAAAATAGAAAAGTAATATACTAAATGTATTTTGGTCTACACCTAACTCTATTGTACTTTGATGATTTCTATTGATACAGAGGTATCAATAACTTTCTGGAAGCTATAGTAAAGTGATCATTCTCAGAGTTCCTGTCGTGGTACAGTGTAAACAAATCCAACCAGGGACCATGAGGTTGCAGGTTCGATCCCTGGCCTCTCTCAGTGGGTTAAGGATCTGGCACTGCCATGAGCTGTGGTGTAGGTCACAGATGTGGCTTGGATCTGATGTTGCTGTGGCTGTGGTATAGGCTGGCAGGTGTAGCTCGAATTGGACCCCTAGCCTGGGAACCTCCATATGCCACAAGTGAGGCCCTAAAAAGCAAAAAAAAAAAAAAAAAAAAGAGAGAGAGAGAAAAGAAAGAGTCATCATTCCCATCCCTATTCCATAGCTGCCACCTAGGAATATTGGAAAAAAAATCAGAAAAATATGACACTTTGGAGCCTACAAGACAGATTGGCCTTTGTCAAACATGTTTTGCAACTATAATTAAGGAGACCAGAGGATCTTCTAAATTGGATATCATTTTTACACATTTTTATGTTGCATTATTATGAGACATTATTTCTTTAAAAATCTTTTTATTATGGAAAACTTCAAACAAATACAGAACTAAACAAAATAGTATAATAAACCCTTGTGTATGTATCATCAAGGTTTAACAATGATTTACTCATGGGTAATCTTGTTTCCCTCACTTATTTTTCTCCTCACTACTTACTCACTTTAAGCAAATTCTACATTCATTTAATTTGTCCATATATTTTAGTATATCTCTTTAAAATAAATGATACATCAATATAAATGTACTACTATTTTCATACATTAAAAATCCTAATAATACCTGATTATCATCAAATATCCAGATATATTCAATTTCTATTTGTCTTGCAAATATTATTTATTTATTTTTTTTTTGGCAGCATGTTTGTTTTAACCAGAATCCAAATGAAGTCTCTACATTATGAGTGATCAACATCTACTATAAGTATCTTTTATTTATTTATTTATTTTTTGTCTCTGTGTCTTTTCTAGGGCCGTACCTGTGGCATATGGAGATTCCCAGGCCAGGGGTCTAATCAGAGCTGTAGCTGCAGGCTCCTCCAGAGCCATAGCAACAAGGGATCTGAGCCTCGTCTGCAACCTACACCACAGCTCATGACAATGCCAGATCCTTAGCCCACTGAGCAAGGCCAGGGATCGAACCCGCAACCTCATGGTTCCTAGTTGGATTCATTAACCACTGTGCCACGATGGGAACTCCAGTATCTTTTAATCTATAGATCTCCACCTATGTCTTTCTTTTGCCTTGTAATTTATTTGTTGAAGAAGCTATGTCATGTATGCTGTAGAGTATCCTCTCTCTGTATTTTTTGAATTACATTATGGCATTAAAGATTCTTTTCAGTCAAACTTTTGTCAAGCTCTTTTTGACCAGGCCTCTTCCTTGGGCTCTGTCCTTGGCCCACATTGTACCATTTTAGTAGGAATCTTGCTGGATCAGTTTTTGAAAAGCCCCCACCACTGATATCTGATCAAATTCCTCATCCCCTACCCTTACTCTCTTGTCATCCCGGCCTGCCTTTGGCAAGAATACTATCACATCAGTTTAGCTAGATTCTCCTTACCTCTAATATTTTCTCTTGGTAATTTTCCACCCACAGCCCCCACCCCACTCCTTGGTTATGCAACTCCACTTGTTCTAGTTGTCCTTGAAATCAAGCACAGTTATACACTGAGGTCTCTTTTCCCCTTTTTAATATTTCTGGAATAAAATTTACCTTCACTACTATAATTTCCATCTAGCTGTTGTTTTCTTTGACAGTAGTGGTACTTGGTAAATTTTAATTTTTACATCGTAATGAATATATTCTGCTTTAGATTTTCAATTCATATGCCCTACTTCTTCCAAACATCTAAACTTCAAAGATAATGCTGAAGCACCAAATTTAGAAAGAAACAAGAATTCTTCCCCTCAGAATTTTCCAAAATAAGTAGGCTAAATCAAATATTTAGTCATTCTCAGTGAACACGACTACCAGAGGAAAATGTTATAAAGGTTAGCTAAGTTTCAGATCTTAACCTAACCAATTCCTATCTTTGTAACCTTAGACAATTTATGAAAACTCATTAAGGATCAGTTTCTACATCTGTAAAAGAAGGCTAACACTATTTGTATTATTAGAATAAAGTTAAGTTAGTGTAAAATTAAAAAGCTCCCAAATATAATGGCTTAAAGATATAGTTTATTACATAGTTCTGAGATGAATGATCTAAGGTTTCAAGGCAACTGTAACTCCACATGGTGATTCAGGGACCCAGGCTTCTTCCATTAGGTTATCCTGCCAATCTCTAGAGTGATATTGTCATATGCATGATAGAAGTGGAATAGTTGTCATTGTCTGAGTCCCTGTGAGTATGAAAGTAACAGATATTTTGAAGGAGGAAAACCCTATATGCCTGAAATTTCATACATCACTTCCATTCAAAGTCCCTTTGCAAGAACTTCACCACATGGCCATATCTAACGGCTGCAAGGAAATCGGAAAGTAAAGTCTATCTGGGCAGATATTTGGAAAAAAAGGGTGATGGACTATTTTTATCTTCCATTTTTTTATTCCATAGAATTATCATGAGGATCAAATAAGTTTATCTATAAAAAATGTTTCTATAATATTAGCACATTACAACTAATCAAAAAGTGTTAGCTGTTTGTTTTGTAAGTCAAATATCCTCTGATCTAAGCCTTATGAAATCAAGAGATAAAAGTATGTGTGACTAATGAACATAAGCATATATCTAATGGGCAAATGAATGAAATATCTGAGAACTAGAGTTACTCTAGATTGAACAGACAGTAAGCTCTTACTCATAAAACAAACAATTTACTAGACACTTCATACTGCTTCAATAAACCTCCAAGAATTTAAATGAGTTAAAGAAGATTACCCCTGTTTTTGAGATGATAAAAATAAGTGTAAGAAAAATTGGTCAAAGATCACACATGTGGGTGATGTTGGAATAGCAATGGAGAAACTTGGACTAGAGTTGTTTTTATTCTTGATCTTTTAACATCAATTGCTCAGTTCCAAAAATGGGGGTGGTGACAGATCGGGAGATATTAAGAAGTAAGTCAATCGACACTTAATCATACATGAAAGCTTTTGATAGTGGGTCACACCATGAGAAGATAATTCCAAAGAGATGAAACGAGGAGATTATATCCTTTATATTTCATCACCACCACCAGAGGGCTGAAAAAAGTGATTGCTAGGACTACAAAGTCTACTTGGCACTGTTTTGTTTTATTTATGGATTGTTTTAATGAAGCAGTTAAAAATCTATTTGGTCTCTCGTTCCAGAATGATCCCCCTGTTTCATAAATTATGACCTTGTCCATAAAATTTTCTGAATAATGGAGAACCTATAAAAGAACTTTCCTGAAAACAAACACATTCATAAAGCCAGTTAATCAGAAAGCTGTTGGTGAACCTCAGAAATTTCAAAAAGACATAGAAGAAAATGGTTAGGCCAAAAAAAAACTTAGGTTGATGGGAAAAATGTAATTTACTGTGAAATGAAACAATTGATAATATTGCATTTTTGCAGGATCGGTCCAATATATTTTCCAAATATAATTGTGTGTGTGTGTACCTCATCCCACTTTCTGCATACAATCTTTGTTCTTTATATATACTCCGAAAATACCAATGGGGCTTAAGATGAGCACTGAGTAATGGCAAAGATTTGTACAGTACAGGAGAAGAGGAAATAATATTTTGGGTAGAAGGAATAACATGAACAAATATGAAGCAGTCATCATATTATAAATCTGATATATAGGTCTGATCCTAAGGAGGGTTAATTTTGGAGGTTAAGGAGAAAAGTTGGAAGGCAGGACACACATTGGTTGAGGACATGGATCTTTTCAGTCATATAAGGTTGCTTCCTGGGTCTACTTTTAATACTTGTATAATCTTGGATAACTTTCTTCCCATCCCAGGTGTTCATTTTCTTGTCTTTAAAAATGGGGATAGTAAAAATAAATAAATAAAATAATATAACAAAAGTACTTAGCAAAATGCCTGGTTTATAGTAAGCATTAAGTGGTAATAGCAGAATAGTAACAATATAACACAAAATTTCTAGGAGTTCCTGCTGTGGTGTGGTAAGTTAAGAATCTGACTGTAGTGGCTTGGGTTGCTGCACAGGTGAGGTTTGCTCCCTGGGCATGCTCATTGGGTTAAAGGATCCTGCAATGCTTCAGCTGAGGCTTGGATTTAATCCCTACCCTGGGAACTTCCATATGCTGCGGGTGTGGCCATTTAACAACAACAACAACTATATATATATATATATATATATATAGTTTTATGGTTTTATGCCTAAACAACAATGTCCTTCTATATAGCACAGGGACTATATTCAATATCCTGTGATAAACCATAATAGAAAGG
The DNA here is from genome assembly GCF_054392235.1 of Sus scrofa. Lineage (NCBI taxonomy): Eukaryota > Metazoa > Chordata > Mammalia > Artiodactyla > Suidae > Sus > Sus scrofa. Next base: position 51,579,067 of record NC_139393.1, on the reverse strand, counting down.
AATATAAAAAAGAAAAAAAAGTCTTAGTTCTGGAATTGAGGAACTAATAATTGTCAGTTTTCTGAATAGTCACATTGTGAACACCTAACTCTTGCACATCTAAGATAGATTTTCTGGCACATAGATGTCATATACTTTGCAGTGGAAGTGCCTGTCACTAGCTGCTGGGCTAACTTGAGTGCTGGTCTCCTCACACTCCTCTTTCCTCTCAATATCCAGTCCTTATCATTTAAAATTTTGAAATGGGGAGTTCCCATCTTGGCTCAGTGGTTAATGAATCTGACTAGCATCCATGAGGATGCAGGTTTGATCCCTGGCATTGCTCTGTGGGTTAAAGATCCGGCATTGCCATGAGCTATGATGTAGGTCGCAGATGCGGCTCGGATCCTGTGTTGCTGTGGCTGTGGTGTAGGCCAGCAGCTGCAGTTCCAATTTGACCCATAGCCTGGGAAATTCCATATGCCATGGGTGTGGCCCTAAAAAGCAAATAAATACATAAAAATTTTTAAAAATTACATAAATAAATAAATAAATAAAATAAAAATTTGAAATGGATTACTGCTTAACAAGTAAGATCTATAGTTGATTTATAATATGGTGTCAATTTCTGCTGTACAGTACAGTGAGCCAGTTACATATATATATAATATTTCTTTTTCTCTTACTATCTTCTATCATGTTCCATCCAAGAGATTGGATATAGCTCCCTGTGCTGTACAGTTGAATGGTTTTATTAAATCCTCTGGCTTTATTTACATTCATGCATTTCATTTCTTCTGGTGGCTTCAACTGATGTGGCCCTTGGATGGTGTACAGTTTGACTCTGTCATTGCCAAAGTTAAGATCTATGCAGAGAAGGCAACCAGGAGGCATGTATTTTTTGCCCTGAGGGTCCTACACACACCCCAAGTAGACAGCTTCTGTGCCTGGACTTAGTCTCCTGAGCAGTCCTACAACCCCTCCTCCTGTGGCCTCTGTGCTTTTTTAAGTAGAGGAAGAGAAACCATGAATGATGCTTTCTTTTCTTGCCTTTTTTTCTTTCAGAGAATATCGAGATGGGGTAGAGGTCAATGGGATATTCTTTCCACACATGCTAAAGTACAATTGCTTCTCACTTCACTGCCTGATGGTTCTTTAAATCCAGGCACAAAGAAGGTCCCAGTGTCTAGCTAGGATTATGACTTCCTCTAAGTTTGCAGGTCTGACATCAAGCTCTCTCAAGGCCTGTAGTGCTTGCAGAGTCAGAGTGGGTCAGCAGATATTTCAGCTTAGTGAGTATCCAAAGAACTTCCATTATTGTAGAAAGCCCTGGTTTCTAGGAGTGATTCTCTTCCCCAGTGTGATTTGGTGGAAAAAGAGGCCACCCTGACCTTCTTCCCCAGAGGAAGAGGTGAAAAAACTTCTCATCTCAAACACTATACTAGTCACCATGCAGAATATGACTAATTTCCCCTCTCCAGTTGGTTCTTACATGGCCAGAGACATTGTGATAGCTAGTGATGGTGGAACCCGTTCTACCTCTTCCTTAGTGAGCATCAGTGGATTTTTTTAAGAAAGGAGACTTTTGAGTACCTTATCCATCTGAACTTTGGGCAGGAATGACCAATTCCAGGACATGCGAAAAATCCCACTCAATGTTCTATTAAAGTATTATCAAGCTTCTATTTTTTAGCTCTGTCCCATGAGATATATATAATTGGTACCCCAATTTTAGAGATAAGGAAACAGCGGTCTCTTGAAGGTTAAGAAACCTGGCTTTGATATACAGTCGGTAATTGGCTTTGCTAGGATCGCGAATCGTGTTTATCATCCTCTGAAACCACTTTCACATTTCCACTATGACATTTTATTTCAACCACTAAATCTATGTAGTCTCTGTAACTTTAATTTTTAAGCCAAATCTATAGAATTGAAAAATTATATTCAGTAGGTCCATGATTTAATCAGATTCTCCCAGTTAAAATACAAGATATAAATCTTGAATTATTAGTATTTTACAAGTAAACAAGCAACATCTGATAGATTTCCACTTATATATTATTTATAGACTCAATTTTAAAGAGAGTGGCAATGCTCATAAAATAGAGAAAGCAAATAACCATGTGCGCAGAGTGAATCTGCCTCTATATAGTTGATAAGTCAGGGGCGAGTTGTTGCTATCTATCACTGAGCTGTTTGGCTTTAAGAAATAAAAGTGATCATCTCATTATAAATTCTTGGAAATAAACATCTATTTAAAATAATTTCTTCAGTTGGCCTACACTTGGCATTTCTCTGCTAGAAAAAAAAAATTAAAGGTAAGGATTAGCAAAAGCAGAGAAAGAAAAACAGCGTCACTTAGGTTGTTAGGAATATATATTAGCAATTCTCCTTAAACACAAATGCTTAAGGTATGACTATTTAAGACATTTAGAAATATTTGGCAATGTGTTCCTTCTGGCTTTTGGTTGCATTTTTCTATCATGCAAGTAAAATAATTATTTCAAGCTTCCTGGTGGTTGGTTCTATAAAAGCAGCCCAGGAAGAGAATTCCAGCACCACAGAGAAGTAATTAATGTGGATCACAGGCGCTACCTGCATCCAGCTGCCAGTCAGAATGAGGGCAGTTTGCCTTTGGCACACATGCATTATGGTGGACAATTGACTCTTAGAGTTCATGTGATGAATTTGAAAATGGAATACTTTCACCTTGACTGAAATTCCCATTTTGCAAAGAAGGAAAAATTTATGATAGATATGTAGGTAGTAATTAGTAAGCTAGATGGGTGGATAGGAGGGAGATAGGTAGGTAGGTACGTAGGTAGAAAATTACTTTGTAGGTATCTTTATACTGAGTTCAGATGTACTTGTAACGTCTTATGAAGAATTATCAAACCAGCAAACGTGGAGGATCTTTGATGAATACAAAGAAATGTAAGACCTCCAAAGAACTTGTGTGGATGGGAAGTAATATGTAAACACAGGAAGAATTAAGTGGTGAAGACTTACCTATCATTTTAAGATAAACATTGGGCTATTGTCATAAAAGAGTGCAAGCAAATGTGTATTCATTGAAATCAGTTCAGAAGTATAATCACTGTTGCATCTATTATCTATCTATCATCAATCTGTCATCTATTATCTCTGTCTACTTTTTTCTCTCTGTCATCTATCTATCTATCATCTATCTATCTATCTATCTATCTATCTATCTATCTATCTATCTATCTAAACTATATGTCTTTCTACCTCTGTATTTTATTGTGGAAATGGACCTTGTACCAACAATAGTTGGGAGGTTTAGTTTTCTCTTCTGAGAGCTGAACAATTCTCTCTTGAAAAGAAGCCCTTGCTTTCAGTAAGATTTATCAGGTTAAAAAAAGGTTTTGATTTAATATTTGAAGATGGAGTTAATCTCCTGCTGTGCTTTAAGCATTTGAAAACCTGCTGCAAAGTGGCATTTCAAAGACAGCTTAATATTAAATTCAGTTTGCAATATTCATATCTAATTGTTATAGGATGCGTTGTTCTGTTAATAAGTAGCAGAATAACAGTGTTATTATGTTTGGCTTTCACAGGCATTTTTAGACCTTTGTCAAAGGATGCTGTTCTTGTAAATGTGTAGAGAAACATTTATACAAACATGAACCTTTAGAGTTTAAAAGAATATGGATTGTCAGTTTTTATTCAGCTAAGATATTCTTGAATTGGTGCTGTATTTTCTTATCTTAAAAGTCTAGCTCTAAGTTCAAATCCACTGTATTATAATATAAAAATACCAATGAAGATAATGTAATACATGCAAAAAATATGCCATCTCTTCTAGAACATGATAAAATAACTTGCTGAAGCCTAGGTATTATAAGTTAATTATTTTGAGTAGAATGGAGATATTGATTGACATTTTTCTTTTATTTCAGCTGTTCTGTGTGTTCAGAGTATCTTTTTAACCCCCTGAACAGCTAAAAAAAAAAGTCTTATGTTAGAATACTACTTTTATCTGGAGAAGAAAAAAAAACGATTGAGCATACAGTCATTATTAATCATTAATAACATGACAGAAAAGTTGACTGCAGTGGGAAAAATCAAGTCAGTTTTATTATTCATTAAGACATCCTGAAGGAGCTAACTTTTCATAGAAAGGATAGACAATAGAATTATAATATTTCACATTTACGATGTGAAATATGACCATGTGCTAACCTGCTTTGCCTTTTTATAATCAGAATTTCCCAATGATTTATGCTAATTTAAATGATATTATTATCATCTATCAGCATCACCATTCAGACTTTGTTGTTCAGGTTTTTTTCTGCATCACATAAATGTTAATAATTTCACCTTTTCAAAGGAAATAACTTATTCTAATGTGAGATTTCAAAACTTGTTAACTATTAGTATAACCATTAAAAATTATTTTAAGTGATCTTCTCAGTGTCTCATATTTGATCAGGGCATAGTTTCTATTTAGACACAAAGAGTTTTTGACCATAACTTTGGCTTCTGAAATGGTTATTTTTCTATGGTAATAGCACAGATATGTAATTCATCTCCACTTATAGTCAAGTTTGTGCTCATTATCACTTAGTTTTACTATGAAAGTTATCTGAAGAAGTTGCTTGGCTTCACAGCAAAATGACAAATAGTTCATTCAGTTTATGAAATGAAGGTAATGAAATTTTAATATCTGCTTTACTTTAAGGGTCTATAATATAATATTTGGGTTCATTTATAATTTTTACACATTTTTTTCTATAGATGATATTACCTCTTAGTTAAAAGGAAAGATGAAGGTCATCCAATATATTTTTCCTCATTTTTATCCTTTTTCAATTTTTTAAGCTTTCACTTTTTTTCTGTCTTCCCTCCTTCAGGAAAATAAATATTCAACCTATCCATCCAGTCTTCTGTGAAATTAACACCTTACTCATTGTCTTCTCTCCTATTCCTTTAGACCCTCGAAGACTTTCTTCTAAATACTTAGCCTGTCATCCTCTGGGTTTCTTCATTCCTTTAGCTTCCCACTTTATTTGCTTTCCTCTCTGGCCAAACTATTGAAAATTTGATTCCATTGCCTCTATTGCCTTTACATTCACTCTTAACCCACTTCAATGGGACTTCTCTTCCTAACTCCTTACAATATAGACTGGGTTGTTCCCAGACTCCATTGAACATTTCCAAGAGGAGGAATAACAGTCTCAGGTGTGTATGAAAAAAGAATCACTCTATTTTTATGGCTGAGTAGTATTTCATTGTATGTATGCACCACATCTTCTTAATCTGTTCATCTGCTGATGGACATTCAATTTATGTCCATGAAGCAACATGGATGCAACTAGAGATTATCATACTAAGTAAAGTCAATCAGAAAAGTGAAAGACAAATACAATACAATATCACTTATATGTGGAATCTAAAATATGGCACAAATTATACCTATAAAAGAGAAACAGATCATGGACACATAGAGCAGACTTGTGGTTTCCAGGGGGAAGGGAGGAAGGAGTGAGATGTATGGGGAGTTTGGGGTTAGTAGATGTAAACTATTACATTTAGAATGGATAAACATTGGGATCCTACTGTACAGCACAGGAAATTATGTCCAATCTCTTGAGTTACAACATGATGGAAAATAGTATGAAAAAAAAAGAATGTTTATATGTATGACTGGGTCACTTTGCTGTGTAGCAGAAATTGAAGGAACATTGTAAATCAACTATACTTTAATAAAAAAAATTTTTTAAAAGAATCAGTCTAGTTACTGAGGCAACAAGACCAGTTGTGGGAAGAGGAGTTAGGAAAATTTCCCAAAGATCTAGGAGCTAAAAGATGGTTATTTGAAAGGATGGGGCAGTGGAAATGACAAGAGACAGAGAACTCAAAGTGATATTAGAAGATAGAATTATAATATTGATTTACCTTGGCAACCATATAATGCCATCTGAATCCATAAAACACTCAGCTATAAAAAAGGACATAAATATACTTCTATTCTTCTTCTAGGTATTATATGAAAAAGAATTTTGAAAGTAAATTTTGCTACACAGTGTAAAGAGATAAGCAAGTTTCAGATTGGAAAACAAAGGACTCTCAAATTCATTCTTTCTTTCTATGGCTTTAACAAAAAATAGGAACAATATAAAAGCCATCATGCTACTATGAAGTGGAAGTGAATTTTCAAACCAGAGCACAGAACCATTGTTTTATAGCTTACATAATTAATGTAGGCTGTAAATTCCAACTTTATATTAGAAGTACTACATAAGTAAACCCAGCTCATATTTCTTTCTAACATACATTCATTTCAGATAGCAAGAAAAAATAATTTCTTTTATAAGCCATGAGAATTGAATTTGAGAATTAGTTTAGTTCTATACTGCATGTGGGTGACTCATAAAGTTAACACTCATCTTTGAATAATATTATGTCCCTAACAAAAGAATTAGCAGAATCTCATTAGCAAGTTGCATTACGTAAAATTTACTGTATACAATCCTTGCTAATTCCTCCACTATTCTATGTGCTTTCTCCCTGACTTTATTTCTCCCCATCACTAATGATTCAAGATATTTTATTAAGAAAAAAATTTGTCAAGGATTTGCCCTGCCCCAAATGCTGTGGCAATGCTGCAGACACAAATAGCAATTAGAGGCATCTTCTATCTTTACTTTCAAAGTCTTCTGGCTGGAAAGTGGCTTCTCTCTGCAACAGGGTCTTTGCATAGACTGTCCTCTCTCTATATATAGAGCTCCCCCACTCCCTTGACCTCTCTAGATATTCTTAGTTGGCTCTCAGAATGGCCTGCACTTTTCCTTTGCAGCATTTATCACAATTAAGTAATTATTCATGTCATTATTTATGTAATGGCTCTATCTCCTACTCTACTGTAAAAGCTGAGGGCAATAGATGTTTCCCTAAAGCCTAGCACAGTGCCTGGCATAGAGCAGCAGTTCAAAAATATTTGTGGACTGAATGGGTGGGCGAATAAAAGAACAAATGAGAAGGCAGATGGAAGTGGAAAAGGAGATAAACTTAGGACAGAACACCAAGGATTACTGATATTTCAGAGGCAGGAAAAGAAGAGGTGGAGATGCCTGAGAAAAATCTCTATAAAAATATAAGAAATAAGTAAATAAGCTTCAAACATAGAGTTACGATGTCAACTATGTATTAAATGTGATAAACCATAATCTCAAATGGGACTTGTTGCTTCATCCTCTCTTCCTACTTAATTTATCTTTACAGCACTTATCAAATATTTTATCTATTTCATCCATCCATCCGTCCATCTGTCCCTCCATCCATCTACGGGTAAATTATTTTTGCAAATTTAATTATCATTATGTAAATTATATAAATTTTCTATTATCCTCTTGGGCCACATCAGAAATGATATTGGGGAATGTGTTCTACCTATTCTTAGTGTAATAACTTTCTCAAGGAACTTTCTGCTCAAGAAAGGTTGGGGGTTTGAGGATCATCTAAATTTCTAACAGTCACAACATTTTTAGGGACTCAGAGTCCAGGCTCAAAGTTTCTTTGCCAGTATAACTGTCAAAAAAAATTGATTCCAATTAGTTCTGCACACCAATGACCACAACCACAGGTCCTTACTTCCCTTTCAATATTTTTTATGATTTTTTTATTTTTTCCATTATAGTTGGTTTACAGTGCTCTGTTAATTTCTACTGTACAGCAAAGAGTCATACATATATACGTTCTTTTTTCCCACATTATCATGTTCCATCATAAGTGACTAGATATAGTTCCCAGTACTATACAGCAGGATCTCATTTTATCTACTCCAAATGCAATAGTCTGCATCTATTATCCCCAGACTCCCAGTCCATCTTACTCTCTTCCCCCCCTCCTTGTCAAACACAAGTCCGCTCTCCAAATCCACCAGTTTTTTTTTTTTTTTTTTTTTTTTTGCTGTGGAAAGGTTCATTTGTGCCCTATATTAGATTCCGGATATTAGTGGTATCATATGTTATTTGTCCTTGTCTTTCTGAGTTACTTCACTAAGTGTGAGAGTCTCTATTTCCATCCATGTTGCTGCAAATGGCATTATTTTTGTTCTTTTTTTTTATGGTTGAGTAGTATTGCACTATATATATATATATCACATCTTCTTAATCAACCTTCCCTCTCAATTTGAAGGCGGCACCTCTTAGGTTTTTCAGCTGCTAAGTGAAACTTACACCTTAACCTGATCTTTTCCCTGAGTCAACTTAAACTGTTCTGGGGTTATAACAGTAGGTGCGAAGGTGGTTTCCTTGGTGTGATCTTTACCAAAAGACAAGATTTTAATCAGGTCTTGTCGTGCCCAGAACTATTTTTGTTTTCAAATGATTAACCTATTATGCTTAAATTATATGTCTCTCAATTTTTAGAACCTCTTGAATATCTTTTATTTCTTTCCTGAATTCAGCTCTTCTTCTAATATCATGCCAAATGTAGCCACTTGCACAAAAAGCACGCTTGGAACAATCTGTTCTTCCACTCTTTCCCTGATGCTGCAACTTCATTAAACATACATGCTTCTTCACAGATCACAACAAGCAACAGTTTTACCAAGTATTTCGTTTCTGTAAAATATGGATTGCCATTCCCTTACTAACCTGGTCCAATTGCTAAGCCAATGCCACATATTTTAATTTTGTTGTATTGGAACACTCTGCTCCTGGTGCAATTTCTGTATTAGTCAGAACAAATTAAGTTACGTTGCCATAGCAGGACCCCCCCTAAATGTCAGAAGCGTAATCACCCACATTTGATTTCTGTCTCCTAAAATGTTCAGATGAGGGCCAGGGTGTCTAGGCACTCCATGTAGTAAGCAAGACTGCCTCAACCTCATGGTCATGTCTTCTCAATTTAGCAGGGGAAGAACACTCTGGGGCTGCATCCTCAATGTGGGAGTGAAGGCTACTGCTTGTCTTGCTCAGCATTGCCAGCCAGACTTAGAAGTTCAAGAGAATTAATGAACCTTGGACCCTCTTTGACTCATGGGACCATGCAGATTATGTTTTCCCCATTTCTTTCTTTAGACACAACTAACTTGATTTGTAGTTGATTCGGTTATTGGAGGAAATTCTTGCAAGATCAAGCAACTCCTCAGTTCCAGTTGACAAGAAATGCATCTTCATATTGAACCTCTCACCTCCCTGCCTCTCTCTCCTTGTCCAGGACTTGTGCTTCCTGGGTTTCCACACCCGAGAAAGTAAGAGAAAGTAGACACGAAGACAGCCTCCTAAGAAAGGACACTAAATTGCCTAAGAAAGCAGCCAAAATCCTTAACCTATCATTCGCAATCCTTTCTGGTCCAGTCCTATCAACCATGAAGTGCCTGTTATTCCCCCTCAGAAATCTCTGATTCTTCCATTTGGAAACAGAACCATTAAGGCACTTATTGTTTTTGTACTTGTATTATAACCTTAGGGTACATTTATACATTAATGCATTCAACAAATATTGACTGAGAGCCAGGCTTTATATTGTACATAAAATAAGAATTTAATCAGGGAGACAGAGATGCTGCTATACGGTAGGGGTAGGAACGATAAACCTGGTCACAATTATTCAGCAATTAAGTCCTGACACCAGAACACAACTCAGATCGACCTCAATTTCAGAGCCGCATTCTCATTTCAAAACTCCATTCATTCTCTCAAGTAAATATTTATGAATTGTTGAACTCTTACAATGTGAGTAGAGTGAGTTATTTATTTTCTACATTTGGGTCTGTGGGAGTGATGAAGTGTCCAGACAGCACATTTTTAGGGCATGTGATGGTGGAAGAAATTGCTAACAAGGTGCTATTCTGAGGACATCTATGAAACTCACATGCGAGAGTACATTTGAGGGAGAACAATTAAATACTATATGTAGCCGTGTAAGAGAAAACATAGATTTTATTTTGGCAAAAAGTTCTTGCTTCCTTTCCACCTTCCTTTCTTTTCTTATTTCATTCACAACTACTCCAGTTCTTTGTGTGCTGTAACCTTGATCTTTATACCCTAAAGTAAGCTTTCTATTCTCAACATTGTAAAGCTCACTAAAAAACAACTAGTATATTCCAATGGGAGTGAAAATAAAACTCTGACTCCTTTCTTTAAACAAAACAAAAAAAAAACTTGAAGTTTTTTTACAGTGTTGCAAAATTTTTCTGCAGTGTCTCACTTAATTCCTCTGATGCTGTGATGCAAATATTAAAGCAAGATGAAAAAAAATCAGCAAAAAAAACCCCTGATGAGTGAAACATCATCCAATTTGGGTACAAAGCATACTTTCTTATGATTTTGTTATGGATTTAGTAGTTGCAGGAAATGAAAAATTTTCTTAATGTGAAATCTCTGGAAATAGAGCCTTCCAATCTAAAAGCTAATGCAGGAAACTTTTATATCATTGGTAAATCGGTCATGTTTCTTATCTCTAGAAAAACATAAAATATTTCACCATTATTTTATTGGTAATTTTTCTTACTTTTAATCTTCCTTTACTTTACTTACAGTAAAGTATCCTTAATAAGATAGAGAAAATAATTCCCTGAAATGCAGAGAAATAATTTCATTAGTATATTCAGCCTGATTGTGGATTTTTTTTTTTTTTTTTGGTAAAAGTGTTCACAGACTCACTAAAATGTAACTTCATTTTTAAAAGTAGAAACATGGCCCAATTAATTTTACAATTAATTCATTTGTTCTACAAAGCTTTGATTGTTTTTTTCTTTCTAAAGATTTTATGTAGGACAGTTAGAAAGGCAAGCTCTGAACTCAAGATGGGTAATTATTTTATTCACCAACTCTCCTAAATATAAATCTATACTAATAATAGGAAAATAAAAAATGACCATTAATATAGTTATCTATGAAACCAAACTACTCTTTGGCTGGACAACTATAAAGTTATAAGCCATCATGTCAGCGTCCCCTAATAATTGTTCTTGATTTTGGCAAAAAGTCTCATTATACTCACAATATTTTAATTTTCACAGAGTGTGAAATTGCTTGCTCTAAATAAGCTAGGTAACATCTGAAATAAGTAAATTATCACCTTTGTCTACTTCTAAGACAAACATGACCAAAATTGATACAAGGACAGAGGAAAGTGTGAAAATTGCAAGTAAAATTTTGAGAACACCCCAAGTGATGTAATACTAGAATGCCCCACCATATTGTCTAATCCAGAGGGTGTAAGCATCCAGGTAGGATTCAAGTTTTATAAATTTAAATTCAAGATGCAAGATACTAAACTTGGAGAACATTAGGGATTCTAGAATTTTAAGTTTTGTGTGATAGGATTTAGATTGGTTTTGTTATTTAAAATAAATAATTTGCATTCAAGGAAATTACAAAGCTCTTTATGGGGACTTGTAGGATTAGACTGTCTTTGGGGCTACAAACATGTTCTTGTTCACGTGGTAGCTGTAGAAAGTACCTTGGTTTACAATGTTTGACAATGTTGTATCGTTATGCTTAAGGCCACCAGGAAAGTCCTACCATGCAAATTTTATGTTATGTGTGCCGCAAAGTAATTTTTAGTGCATACCGTTACGTTTCCTTAGTAAATTTGTTAGGCTACATAAATCTATTGCAGGTCACATAAGATATGGGATTTACATTTGATTCACTCACTTTCAGGTTGCAGATATAAATTTAACAATTAATAAACTTATGGTTTTCATTTTTAATCAGCAAAGAATAAATCATCTGGATAAGAATATTATAAGAATATAAAAAGGTTTGAGGAACACAGTGCTAAGTAATGTTTATTTAAGATTTTATTCAAAAGGAATAGCATAAAAGAGATCGCACAGACAATTTTGCGTATAAACATAAGGGTCTGGAGCTTCAAAGAAATCTAATTCATTGCTAATTTTTCAAAGATGAAAAACAAAACATGTCAACCAGTCACATTACATAATGGGCCACTAATGATAAATAATGAAACAGTTAATTTTCTTTAGTGAACAATGACAACAAATTTTGGAAAGTAAACATTTAATTTCATGTTGATTAAAAAAATAACGAGGTTTGAGTTCAGTATTTTAATGAGAATGAACTAATTTTGTCTTTGCTTATCAAATAGTGATTCTTAAATTCTTCTGCAGTGGCTGGGACTTGTAAACTTTGGTTTATCTGGTATAGTATTGGCTGGATATTTAATTCTTGTACTTTAATTTGCTCATTCAGTCAGTGTAATACTTGTTTTTTTGTTTATTTGTTTGTTTTAGGATAAATTAATCTCCAAATATGTTTTGAGTGCCTACCTACCACAGTGTGTTAGATGATATATGAATTTATTGAGAAAATCCCTCCTCCTAATTCTCTTCCCAAAGCAATAGACACTCAAGGTACACTTTTTAAAACAAAATCCAAGAAATGCCTAAGTGTTCTCAATCCATCCATAGACAGCCATTTCCAACCTGTTTCTCATTCTGGTCTCTGAAGGCCACGGAATTCCCTCAGATTTGCTCTTCCAAATTTCTCTGCTCCATCAATACTGATTCAGTATGTGCTGCTCAGACTGTTGTGTGGTGCTATTATTTACCCCAATCCGTGCTGCTCAAATCCCAAGAAGAGAAGATGTTAAAAATGACGTAATCCTAGTATTGGGGGGAACAAAATCCCAGCTACTCTGTCCATGCATTAGAGATGGGACAATACAGGGTAAATCTTTTTAGTTTTTTGTATGATGGGATTTGGTGTGGTTTTGTGGTTTCAAATTTATAATTTACATTCAAGGAAATTGCGATGGCTTCTCCAGAGCGTTTTATGTGTACTTGTAGGATTAGAGTGGTGTTTTCCCCACTTCAGAAAGATGCTATTAAAGCAGAAATTAAAGTTATAAAAAGACAGCACACATCAGAAAAGAGGAAGACGAGAACCCAGTGACCTCAGTTATGACCTAAGTTATATTATACATTTAAAAGAAAAGAAAATGGGGATGTCACACAGCAGCAATAGCAAAAGGAGGGAAAGCTGGAGACAAAACATATGCCATCGAGGTTACAAGACCTAAGCAACACATCCTGGAGGCATAAAGGACTCCTTGTGGCTCAAGGACTAGAGTTATGATTGTAAATGATACATTTTCAGGAACTCCCTAGAATGCTGAAAAAATGTTGAGAATGGTCAAAAATAATGTTTTACAGAAATAGACCCACAACGTGGAAAACAAACTTATGGTTACCAAAGGGAAAGGAGGAGAGAGGGATAAACCAGGAGTTTGGGATTAACATATAAACACTACTACATATAAAATAGGCAAACAAGGACCTATTGTATAGCGTAGGGAACTATATTTGATATCTTATAATAACCTATAATGGAAAAGAATCTGAAAAAGACTATCCGTATACATATGTATATATGCGTATATATGTATAATTTTTGTATATATACACATATATGTATACATATGACTGAATCGCTTTGCTGTACACCTGAAAGTAACACATTATAAATCAACTATACTTCGATAAGAAATAAATTTCAATTAAAAAATGAATAGTAAGTTTTGATTACTCTTATTATGACCACATATTTACTCCAAGGTTATGTGTTTTATTCCCATATCCAGTTATCCCCTTCCATTTACAGCCAAATTTCTAGAGTCATCTATAATAGCTGTCTTTGTTTCCCCACTTTACTCACCAATATTTTGAACACCCTGATATATGGCGTCTAACACCACCAATTGCTCTTTCCTCTGGTAAAAATCTGCAGTGTTCTGCAAATTACCCAATAATGGGAAAATTTCTGTTGTTGAACTTTCTGTAGCATTGAGGGGTTGAACATTCCTTCTCAAATACCTCTTCTCTTTGTTCAAAGTGTCTTTTTTGCCTCAGTATTTTTCTTCCAAGGTTCTGCTTTCTCCCAATTCTTGTCCCATTTTACTTGTTATTCCTCCTTAGTTTCTTTAGTGTCTTTGTTATCCATTTTTTAAAGTATGTCTCTCCTTTGGCTTGTTTCATTGATCCCTTTTGCTTTGCAATTTTCACTTTCCTATTTGCCCTCAATTCACACTCAGCCTAGGTGATCTCACTCGTTCACATTAATTTAAATACTATCTAGAAAGAAAAAAGAATCCAGGAACATTTTTCCTGTCTTTTATTCCCACAGTGCCAACTAACGCACCTCCTCCAGAAAGTCTTCACTAATGGTGGAGTTGGTTTAAATGTGTAACCTCTTTTCACTTGGAGCCTAAATATATTTACCCCATAAGTATTTTAACTTTTTTCTTTGATGTTCAAGAGTTTTATGTGTTTCGTGTCCCTATTTTTTCCTTAACTGTGTTGAAAAGAAAGTAACACATTTAGCTTAATTTATGTGGTACTTATTAAGATTTATAGGAAAGCAGTGAATTCTCTTCTGGGGGCTAAAAAAATCTTAAAAGTTTCTCAAAAATATTTTTGACAAAAATCATATCAACATTTCAGTTCTTTTAAAATTTCAAGTCCACATACACGCAGTAAGAAGCAGTGTTTGTCATATTATTGGAAAATAATAGTCATGATCTCCAAAATGAAGATATTTTTGTTATATGTGGTTTTCCATTATTCATATTTTAAGTAAGAAATCTTATAGAGCATCACATTTAGTGAATTGAAACTAGCCCAAGACACTTTTAAAATTCTTTGTTAAACTCTGATATCAATTTAAGATTAACTATATAATGCCACAGAAAAGCACAAATAAAACAATGTTCTAAAAATGAAAATAGGCAAGTGAAAAAAAGATGTAAAAATGAGATAAAGACTGAATAAAAATAACCACTTTTTTTCTTATTTTTATCCCAGTTTACTAATTAACAAATAATCCTTTCAAGCAAAACTCAAAATAAGATAATACCAATGAAATACTTGATCCCACTTTATTTTATTATTTTAAATAACATTTTATTTAAAATAAATTATTTAAAAATAATTTATTAAAAATATTTATTAAATAAATTATTTAAAAATAATAAATAAATTCTATTCAATGGAATCATAGCCAGAACTGAAAACGTTCCAGATAGAAGATGCTTATTTGGCTTAGAAATTTCTTTTACTAATCAGAAGTATTGGTATTAAGATGAGAGTTATTAATTTCAATTATTTCTTAAATTTATATTCAAATGGTAAGGTTAAAATTGAATATATTAATAAGCTACCATTGATGAAAAAGAGAAAGATTTGACCTAAAAATATGATGATTTAGTGCCTTCACTGATTGATTATGTCTTGGCTCTCCTCTTACTTCATTTTACTGATAGAGGTTCAGGAAAAGAGCTTATTAATATCAGAAAGAAAAGCCTCAAAAGCGTGCATTTAAAGTAATGCTTTGAAGAAACGTAAAAACATCTGAAGTGTATGATTTTTCCGTAACTACCCATAAACAACATGAAAAAAACCTTAAATACATTTCACATGCTTCAGAAATTTTAAAATTTAATTATTTGCTATTTCAAAATGATTTCTAATGACAAAGGATACACCTATTTCTAATATTTATATATTGGCTGTGTTAGCTTAGAATTTCTGCAATGATTTACTTTTTTAACTCTTTCTTTCCCAAATTCTGTTAGCATCGCTTTCAATCTCTTCCTGTTGTTATATTATCTTTTTTCATCTTTATTTTTATTTTAAGTTTTCATTTCAAAATGATAAGAATAATAGTAAGTGCTTACATTTGCATCGTATATGGTGTTTAAGAAACACCACTTGCTTCTATAAAATCATTTTTCTCTTTTCAAGAACCTACTAGGTAGGTAGCATTACTGTCATCTTTGTTTTCCAATTGAAGAAACTGAGACACGGAAATAGTTAGCAATTGGCCAGGTCACCCAGCCAATAAACTCTAACCCTAGAATTGAAGCCCCACTGGTATGGATGAAAGGCCATGTGTTAAATCATGACAGTGTGCTGACTATAGCTATTTTTCGAAATTCTGAAGAAGAGAGTTGCTTAAAATGTCCATTTGCTACTTGGCTTATTTTATTGGCTAAAATGTAATCTCCCTGAGACTTGTATTTATAATAATAATTTCTTTTTACAGTGAATTAGTTTTGCATAACTCCATGCTGATTCTTTTTCAGTGATTGGTCATCTTTGAGTGAAAAAACACTCCTTTAAAACTAGGTATTTTGCAAAATTTTAAGTGAAGAACTTAAGGCATTGAGCTGACAGCTCCAATTGAGGACAAGAGTTTCTGAATTTTCTTTTTTTTTTTCTTTTTAGGGCTGCACCCAAGGCATATGGAAATTCCCAGGCTAGGGTGCAAATTGGAGCTGCAGCTGCTGGCCTACATCACAACCACAGCAATGCCAGATCCCAGCTACATATGCAATCTACACTGCAGCTTGTGGTAACTCTGGATCCTCAACTCACTGAGCGAGGCCAGGGATGGAACCTGAATTCTCTTGGATACTTGTCTTAACCTGCTGAGCCACAATGGGAACACTTGTTTTCCCAGAGATCTGCACTGTACTTTCACCTGGATGTGAGCAGTCCTGCATGGCATAGGATATTTGAAGGTTGAACTACATACACTCCAGGTGAGTGTAGTCAGAGGCCATAAAGTTCATGGTCACTTCCCCACTTCCCCACCTTGCCTCGCTCACACCATGCTTGCTTGTGTTTTTATATATTTCCTTCAGCCTCTGCATTTCCTGCTGCTCTGCGGTATAGAATCAGATTCAGGAGACCTGGGAAACTTGCCCATGACTTTGGGATTTGTTCTTGCAGGTTGGTAGAAACAGTGTTCCGAAATCTGGCCTTGTATAGGACATGAAAGTTTATCCATGGCTTGCAAATGCCCAAACCTCAACGACTCTTCTCTGAACCCATCTAAGATATTTGATGATGTCTCTCCATCCTTACTCAAAATTCTCTTCTTGCTTTGTTAATATCACTAAGAAGAATTCCTCCAGTCTCTGATGTCTCTTTTCTGTCCTGCTTTTTGTCTTGCTTCTTCATTCCACTCCTTCAATGCTGTGGTATTTCAGCCTTCTGGGCTTGATTCTCTAGACTTGAGATATGATATATACTCCCTTGGTGATTTTATCCCCTCTCATCAAATAGGACCCTCACTTATGCTGGTAACTCTCCCATCTGTAGCTTCAGTTTAGCTTGCCAACTGTTTATTCCTACATTTATCCTGCTGTTCTTGGACATTGCAAACTTCTTGTCTGTAAGTACTCCTGTCCTTTTGTAAAAGGACCCAATTTTGTTTTCTTACAAATGCATTCCTTCTTATTTTTTATACTGGTTAATGATATTGCTCTCCATCAGCTAAGCCAGAGACTCAGGCTGTCCCTAGAGTTCTCACTTTCAAAATCTTGCTCTTCTTACCTGACCGTATCCTACGGTTCTGTGTGATGGTTACCACATCTCATTTTTTCCCTACATTACACAAGCCATACCATCGTTAAGTCCTGTCAAATATCATCTGCTCAGGTGCCATTATCTCCTAATTTGTCTCCTGGCATCCGTCTTACATTCCTCGGGTACATGTTCCTCTCTGGGCTGTTAGAGGAATCAGATGCAAAATTGACCATGTCACTTCCAGGATACTTACTACAGGTGTGATTCAACCTGTCAGTTCTTCAGTTTCCTCCACTGCAAAATGCAGACAACAGTAGTACTGCTGCACAAGATTGTGTTAAAAATTAAGTGGGACAAATAGGGAGATGGACCCGGCACATGTTAAGTGCTCAGAAACTGTGCTCACTTATCAAGGATGCCTGATGTTCCTTCAAACTGAACTCCTTTCGGTTTTCTGAGTATACTCTGATCTCTCTCATCTCTTCGAAGATGCATCTCCCTGGAATTCTTTCCTTCTAATCATCTCCTGTGTCTCAGCTTATCATTGCTTTCTGACAGATGACATCTCTGCTCCCTGGAATGTGGAGTCAGTGTCATTTCTATGAGCTCCCAAGGCATCCTCTACCTCCACAAGCTGTAGATATTTTCAACTAAATTTTAGGCATTTTGAGGACCCAACACAATATCTGGTGTGTAGAAATGTTCTATTTTTGAGTGAAAGAAAAAAGATGTATTTTTTAAAGAAGGTAGAATGTAGGCTTTTAGATCCCACAATATTTTTTTATGGTTAAATTTGGTTACTGGTAATTTCACCTTCATGATAAAACACTGCAACTCGGTTGTCTGCTGTGCATGTTAACAGTACACAAAGTGGTATGCCTGAGTTCTGGTTGCTCTGATTCTCTGCAAAACTTATCTGGATTCAATCAATGGAAATGGATCACCACCTGCTCTGCATCATTACTAAGGAACCTCTCACAATATAGCAACTTTGCTCCATACTGAAATTATTTACATATCCAGCTTCCTTGTTAATCTGTGAGGCCTTCCCTCTCTCCATTCTCTATTTTTCATTGTTCTGCTCTGTGTCCTTGAAGCTGGAACACTGTGGACTGCAACACCTGGGCTCCCTTCTTCCAGCTTCCCTGGAATCCAGATGATGGGAAGCCTAGGCAGGGGATGGTGAGCAGAAGAGGAAGCTCCAACTGGGAGGCATTTGCTCCTTATGCACTGGTGGCTATAGTTTTAACCATTTTTCTGGTTATATCATTGTTTTTCTCCTGCTCCTTCAAGCCTAATGGTGAGATGAATGGCTTTCTGAATTCCTGTTTTTAATCTTGGAGACCTGAACAATTCATTGTTGATTTTTCTTAACTTTGCCCACACCTCTGTAAACAGATCCTTTAAAATTTTTCCTTCAAAACTCCAGCTGAGAATTTCCAGCTTCTCTCACCTGCTGGGGATTATATGTGACAATCAGCACGTTCTGGTGCCAGGCATGAAGAAAATGCTAAATGGGAATTTATTAAACAAACTAAGTGAATGGATGGATGCTAAGCTCCTTCAGCCATTCTTCTTTTTGTGAAAATCTTGTCTTATCATGGTTAAATAGTCTGCCCAAGTAGGTAAGATTAGTAGTCAGCAATTAGTATGAGTTTTTGAGAATTTAATCCCTACTAACAAAGTAAAATAACTAACAAAAATATCTCGTTGGCACAAAATAATCAATCTCTCTCCAACTTTTCACATTCATTAGTATGCTGCTTTTTTTTTTTCCAGCACATTTCATAAAACCTATATGATTATTTGAGAGGACAAACAAGAGCACATCTTGCTATTTGCAATGCAGGTATAGGTAGATACAAAGCTGATGCAAGAGCAAATGGTGTTATGGTCAAGGTTGATGTGTTCAGTGTTAGAAAGCCAGCAAGGCTAATGTTTAATATAAAATGCATCTGCTGAAGATTATCTTTCCAACTGCGTATCTCTGAAATCTATTACATTAAAAAATATACACATGGATAGATATTTCCCAAGACCTGTAAATTATCTCATGGCAAGTTATTGATCGGCTTATAAAGGCAAGTAAATAATTATTTGCAGAGAATAACCGGAAGAAGAGGAATGTGAAAAGATTGAGAACATATGATAGAGGTTAAGGAAGAGAAGTAGATCATCAACCACTTAATATTAAAAACAACAAATCTAGGAAACAGTGTTTGGTTTACCTGGAAAAACAGAAGACTTACTTTAAGTAATATTTAAGGAGTTTGGATTTTTAAGGTTTTTGCCCCTGAAAGACTACCCTAGTGTTTTGGCTTCTAAACCTAGACTAATTTATCCAAAAATAAGACATAAAATTTCTGACAGTTTGGCTAATGTAATAACTTCACAAATGTTTTGATATGGTTTCCTTATTTCTAATAATTGAGGATAGGGATTGAGGACCAAAGTGGTTTTACTATTACAAAAACATTGGTAAGTAGATCTATTTCTTTGTATAGATTGGACCTATATGCCATGGTGTTTTTATTAAAAATGAGAGAACAATGCATTTTTCTCATAAAATATGTAAAATATTTGTCAAGGAAAGTACCACCCTAAATACGGAGTACAGCTATCCTGACTATTTTATGTCACAGCCACCACTTTAAAAAGAATGTCCCAAGGAGTGAGAAGGCAATTGCTGATGATTTTTCTTTTATCTCTCTCTTTTTAATTTTTACTCTGTGGTCATCTCTCCTGTAGATTTTAGGTGAAAATTATATTTATCATTATTTTGTATTGTTCTTGTTACCAAGAAGTAAGCTCTGTTAACCAGAGCAGATGTAGATGCACACACTTTGTTAAAAGAGAATGGTAGAACACACTCTGGTAACTTTGCCATTAAATTATATTTTTCAAAAAAAGATTTGGCAAGTTAGGTTTATCTAATCAGAGACTAGGTATACAGATTTAGATATTTCAATTTAAAATTCTACCCATATTTAATGAAAGAATAGGATTTTGCTGAGTTAATATTTGCTAGAGGAAACTAATTAATAGATTTCAGGAAGCTTGTCTAGCTCTTTTCACGTTGATGTGAGGTGAATAAACCAGCCGGTAATAAAGGTGATCATTTACTAGTTTATAGATTGACACGACTCTTATGAAGGTGAAGTTTTCTTCCATCGGTTTTCTTTTTTCCTCGTTAGATTTCTTCAGGCTGTTTTCTACACCATGTTCTCTGACAAGCCTGGAATCATTGGTGCACACAAACAGGCTGTAAATTCTCCCCATAAATACAAATGGGCGCTCACATTCTCCTGCTGGCTGGGAGAAGCGCCCAGGGGTTTCGGCTCTAAGGTGATGTGCTTTCCAGCTCCTGTGTTTAGGCCACTTTCACTCTCAGCCTTCAGAATGCAGTGCAGTAAAGATCCTGCGAGTGGAGCTCAACCACAGCCGACAGCAGAGTCTCCGAGGGCCCTACCACCTTGGTGCAAGGTCATTCACATTCCCTCCCTGTTTCTCTTTCTCCTTTATCCAACTGGGAATTCAACAATACAATCTTGACTGGAGTCTTCAGACTATACCATTAGCTTATTGAGCAACTGCACCTGCTTTTAAATTTTAATGATGCATTTTTAATATGATAAATATAGTATACTTGAACAGTTTTATATGCAGGTCGGATAAACTGATTTTTGTTACTCTTCAAATATTACTTTCTGAAGAATAGACTTCTAATCGTATGGCTGACATAGTTACAGATGTGCCTGAGGTTTCAAAACCACCGCTGTTCTATCCCAATGAGCAGAAAATAGAGGTTGGGAGCAATTGTTTTAAAGATTTTTAAATGGAGTCATTTTAACTTAGAATTGATAAAAATAAATAAAAATATATGTTTTACTAATACGCTTGCTGATAGTGTTTAAGGAAACTTTTGTTCACTGAAACAATATAAAGGTGACAGGTAGAAATTACCATGGAAATTATTCAGGACTCCATTTTTCCATGGTTTGGGAAAACAGAACTCAAGAAGATTTGATGTGGTAATTGCCTGATTAAAACAGGAAATCATCTGAGGGTCAGATTGATTTCAAAGCTGGGATCTCAATTCCAAACTTATACACACTACAATATATAAAGCAGATAACTAACAAGGACCTACAGTATAGCACAGGGAAATCTACTCAATATTCTGTAATAACTTATATGGGAAAAGAATTTGAGGAAGAATGGGTATATGTATATGTATATGTAGAACTGATTCACTTTGTTGTACATCTGAAACTGTACTACATTGTAGGTCAACCATACTCTAATTTAAAAAATAAAAATAAATTTAAAAAGAAATAAAAGCTGATGTCTTGTAGCACCTCCTAGACAACTCATCTTACAACTACACAGGGAACTGGCAATGACCCAGAAGGAGTGATAGGAGGAATTAGTTCTATTTTGGGGGGAAGATTATTTCATCTGAAAAGTGAAATAGAATGTTGGGTGGAAGATCAAGGTGGTTTCCCAAGTAATTTTAAAAATTTCCCTCAAATTGCTCTGCTTATCTGGCTATTGAACAAAAAGAAAAGCTGCTTGATTTGCCTAATGGGATATTAAATTAATTTCTGTAGTTTTAGTTTAGGTTCTTAGAAACATTCATTGAGATACCTAGTTATTTTTTTAAAGTGTTATTTCTTTGTAAATATAAAAATCTCTAGCATTGGGTAAGAAATATTTTGTATTTCCTGAATAAGTGACATTCTCCCTTTGCTTGCTACAATATATACATTTATTTTTGTGTGGACTTTTTGGAGTGTTGCATATACATAGCC
The DNA here is from genome assembly GCF_054392235.1 of Sus scrofa. NCBI lineage: Eukaryota > Metazoa > Chordata > Mammalia > Artiodactyla > Suidae > Sus > Sus scrofa. The sequence continues at coordinate 51,556,969 of NC_139393.1, read as the reverse complement.
TAAAAATTTAGATTAAGACATTTAAAAAAATGCATCAGACGCTAAGTAGCCAAAATCTGAAACAGCTATCTTAAAATAGTTTTCATTAAAAGGTAAGCATAGATAGTATCAGAAAAGCATCAGTATTTTCTGAAAAGAAGCATTAGCAATATTGCTTTCATAAATCTAAAGCAATATTATAATAGTTATACAAAATGGTCGAATTTAGTCCTAACTTTCTTATAAAACATAAAACAAAGTCCTATTAAATGTGTAAAGCTAAATCTTGAAAACACACAAAAAATGTGTATGTACTCATATCAGAGTCACTGGCATTCAAACAGGATTTTGAATAATACAGGCAATTTTAAAAGGAAAAAAAAAGTATTCAATATATATACAGAAATAAATTGTGAATGTAAAACTCATAAGAATCTCATTTTTGGATGAGACAATTCCCCAGAAGAGTGTGCATTTTTTTTATGATCAAAGAAGAAAATAAGAATTTGTTTTACCCCACAGTAATTTTATACACAGCCACTCTTATATCTTTCCTTCTGTCACAGAATTTGGCTATGGTTCAGTATGATCTAAACCCTGAAGTTAATTTAATAAATTGCATAACCCACAATAGTGGAAGGAATCAGGAAATTAAGACAGGAATAACAGATAGTGTAATGCATCTCACGTATCAAATGACAATATTTATCATCATGCTTTGTGAGATATTAACTAATTTGTGTTACTATTTTAATACATTTTAAAGCTTGTTTTATCCATTTAATTAATTTGTTGATTGTACAAGCCACCTGGTCTTAGAAAACAAATCGACCTTCCGGCAAATGGCAGGATTGAGAAAGGAGGACCGGATTAAACATCTCCCTGGTCTCTGGAGACCTAGGTTCCAGCTGCCCTTGAGGAACCAAGCAGTTATATGGGTCTCCTTTCTCTTACCTGGGTTGGAGTCAATGATGTTGCGGTTTCTCTCAAATCTAAAATTCCTTGAAAGCGAAGTTATTACCTAACCCAGGTTCTTGGATGCTTTAATCAATAGAAATTGACAAGAGGCCAGATGAGAAGTTCATGCCAGGATTTATTGGGACTCCTGCTGTAGGCTGAGAGGGTGAAGACAAATAACAGGTTCCCTTGCCTGCTCCCTGGGGTGAGGTGAGCTGGTATCTTAAATGGGGTGATGCGGATATCCAGAGATGGGTGGTCTGCCCACTGTCTTGGTGATGCCGTGTGCAGAGATCATGCGAGTATCCTGCTTTTGACCCTGATGCCTCAGAAGTGCACTGGATTTTTGTTTTCTTTGCATCTTGTCATTCATAATTTGCCCCAACTGCCCATGCACATAGTTTCTTTCAGTCCCTTGTGGTTTGTTTGTATTCTGTTGCTAGAGGAGATGTTTGTCCATTTGCAAGCCCTGCAGCAAAGGGTCCCAGGTCCCAGGTCCTAGCCTGTCTCAAAGCTATTTATATTTCTAGTATTACCTATGTCTGCCAGTTCCGTAGTGGATCATTTGTGGGTTTTGTCCTTCTCACTAGACTGTGAATACCTCCAGAGCAAAGACTGTAACATCTAATGTCAGCATCCTCAGAGTCAAGGACCGTGCTGGACACGCAGCACAGTCATGACACAAGGTGTGATGAATACATACACAAACACACACGCACACAATGATTCTTCTGACAAATGTCAATAGTTCAGTGAATGCACACTGCAGGTGAAGCAGTGAAGCAAGTCAACTGAACATATTATGCCTCCTTCCCCTATATAGAAAAGGGTAAAATATGTTGCTTATCAAGAAAAACAATAGAACTGTACACTCATAATTCATGTATGTCGAGTTATTTAAAAGAATGGACTTTGGGAAGCATTGCAGAAATCATGATTGATAAACAATATAAAGAGACCGGGGGGGTATAATCTTCTGGAAGGGAGGGAAAGATGAAATTCTGGGGTCCGTGTGCACCCTGGCCTCTTTGCTGAGATTACAAACGTGTGCACATTTGGACATTAATTTACTAGAACCTGAAGTGAGTCCAAAATCTATTTCTATTCTGGCAGAGTAGCATGCCAGAGCTTTTTATTTTTCTGTATATACTTTTGGCATATGTTCAATAATAATTAATTCTTAAAAATAATATTTCAGTTGTGTTCTGGTTTGAAGACTCAGTCTCACCAAAGTTTACTTGTACAAATGAGAAATAATCTAGGCCTAAAAAGCAGTGAAAGTAGAGGTTGGTTTTGGGGGGAGCAGTAAGAAGAGGTAAGATTTTTCAAATACAACACATGAATCCAAGAAGGTTCTATTTGTGCTTGTGAGGCAGTGTGATTTAATGTAAATATGATTCTCATTAATATGAAGTCCATACACCACTGCCTGAAATGTTTTTTATTGGTTTCCTTTTGTGTTTTCAATATCCATCATTAGAACTTAAGCTCAGTTTTCTTTTCTGCTACATCTTCAATTCCTGAATAATAATGGTTACTAAGTATTTACTGAATTGACTAACACAGTTCTAAGAATCTGTGGAACACCTACTGTGTGCTATATCTTGCTACTGATTAAAGATGCTCACTGATATCAAGAAGCAATGCCTAAGTCACATGTAGTAATCAGAGAAGCATAAAGGATAATCTATAATGAAATTGCCATAGAAAATGATTTTTTTTTTGTCTTCTTTAGGGCTGCACCCATGGCATAAGGAGGTTCTCAATCTAGGGGTCGAATCAGAGTTATAGCTGTGGACTTACTCCACGGCCACAGCAACTCAGGATCCAAGCTGTGTCTGCAACCTGCACCACAGCTCACAGCAACGCCAGATCCTTAACCCACTGAGCAAGGCCAGGGTTTGAACCTGTGTCCTCATGGATGCTAGTCAAATTCATTTCCCCTGAGCCACAACAGGAACTCCAAAAATGACTTTTAGAAAAGGGTGTTGGTTGAGATAACCAGTAAATTCATGTGGTTTAGTGACAGATGTCTTCATGTTGACACTGGCATTTGAGCTTAAACTTAGAAGATGGGTCATGGATTATACATATTTAAATACGGAGCAACCATTGTACATATTACAATATGTCATAAGTATGTAATATGTAACCCCAAATTACAACATGGGACAGAAGTGAGGCAGGATGCTTTGTCTGTTGGGACTGTGAGGAAGTTTTTTGGATTATAACAGAGGATGTAAATGGAAAGCAGCTAAAGACTTAGTGTGGGTCCAATTATGAAGGTCCTTAAAAAAGAGAGAGAATTTTTTCCTGAATTAGTAGACAAATGATTGATGTAATAAAGGTGGTATTTTGGGAAATTTAGTCCAGTGGTGATATTCAGGATCATGAGGAATGTTGATGGGGTCTGAAACCTAAGTGACCATTTCAGAGACAGTTGCCATAATTCACATATTAGCTCATCAGGGAGTAGAGGCACAGTAAGAATGGAGTGAGGCAACATCTAAATAATACTATAAAAAAGAGTTGGACTTTTTAAAGTAACTACAGTAGGAAGTGAAGGGGAGGGGATATGTTGAAGGTGACAAGGAGAATATTGGATCTCTCTCGAGAAGATGTGAGTGTGATTTGGGGTAGACACAGCTTGGATTTCACTGTCATCTTGCAAATGATTGATTCCTTCAACATCATTTATTTATCACTTACCACATGCCAGAGAACATGGCAGGCAGGAGGAATCCAACTGCAAAAAAAAAAAAATTCATGTTCCCTGTCCCAGGAAAGGACATGCTGTCCCACTGAGATCTTTGGGACGAGTAGGAGAAAAGCCAACCAAAGGGCTCTCCCCTTTGGAAGAGTGACAGAGACAAGGCAGATGCCATGTATAAAAGCTTGAGGGAAAAGACAGCCTAGAACCTTCAAGAGGATGGTCCAGTATGAGTAGATTGTGTAGATTCTACACAATTAAACTTGATTTGAGTTTTGGACTTTCACCTTGGCCTGCATGGGTCATACTGGTACACAAAAAGTGAATCCATTTCTTAGAGGGAAGTTGGAACTAGTACATTAATTAAGTCTAACAGATGTACCTAAAGGTGACATATACAAATTTACATAAAAAGGAGTAAGTAACTCTAGACATTCTTGGTCAAGAAGGACTTAGCAAATCATCTATTCTTTTCATAGCAGTGAATCTCTGTGGCCTTCTGATTATGTAAAGGTCCTATTTCATCCATTCTACTTGGAAAAAAGTATGATAGAATCCTCTGTATCCTGATAAAGATACATCCCACACAATACCATTTGATATTTAATATGGAGGAAGGAAAAACAAACCTGCAACTGGAGTTTAAGAACATTCTAGAAAATAAGAGACTGAGATCCCAACTTCCTGATCTCTGCAGTTAAAAATTATGGAAATTTGGAGTTCCCATTGTGGCGCAGTGGTTAACGAATCTGACTAGGAACTATGAGGTTGCAGGTTTGATCCCTGGCCTTGCTCAGTAGGTTAAGGATCCAGCATTGCCGTGAGCTATGGTGTAGGTCACAGACGCGGCTTGGATCCCGCCTTGCTGTGGCTCTGGGGTAGGTCAGCAGCTACAGCTCCTATTAGACCCCTAGCCTGGGAACCTCCATATGCCATGGATCGGCCCTAGAAAGGCAAAAAGACAAAAAAAAAAAAAATAATGGAAATTCACTGGGAGAGACAAGCGTGGCTAAGATTTAAGCTGCGGGGAGAAGACATTAATGACTTCAAAAGAGAAGTTTAATTCAGTGACCTAAGCATAACCCAAGGATATAAGTGTTGAGAGGGAAAGTAGATCTGAGACCACGTGTGGCTGAGATTAGGGCCCTTTAGGACTTGCATTGTCTTGTGCTTACTAGAAAATGACCATCAATATAAATGTAAACTAGTATAGCCTGAGGCCCAAAGCAGTCACTGAAAAACATCTCTTTGACTGTACATGACCAGGTCTCAGCAACAATGTGTGTGAGAAACAGCAGCAGTAGGGAACTGAACAGATTCTCCAGTTCTTTCCTGTTGAGAGGTTGGATGGGCCCCCTGGTGGATCAGGACGACTGGACAAGTGGAGATCAAGGGAGGCCACAAAGGAGAGAATAAACATCCTCCTTAAAAGAATGGCCTGGACATTTTCAAAAGATTGGCAGCAAGAGAGTATGCATTGAAGCTATCGGTATCTCATGGGATTGTTGTGAGTTTTAAACTCATTCTTAGCACTTAGAACCATGTGTGATATGTGTTAAGTTTTCAGTATTGAGAACTAGATTTGATGAAATGGCTCATACTGGAAGATGTGGAAGCTGTCTTCTTTTAGTTGAGAAGTACTACTTGTACAGCAAAATCATCAGAAGTTTCTTGATGAGCAGGAAACAAAAACAAGGTCAAGTTGGTCTTAAATTTTCGGTGGAGACATCTGTATATGTGATAACATCAAAGGAACCATGGTGATTAAGTTCAAGTGGTGCTAAATTTCTACACTCTGGGCAGATCCAACAAGAGCGACACTAACCCTCATCCTTGTCACTCAGACTTTTCTCATACAAACTCCCATGTTTGTATGTTTCATATTTTTTGTTTCATATTTTTTCCCTGAAGATATGTTAACATATTCAACAAGGTCATTGTCTAGGCTCATAGACCTGGGAACAATTCTGCCTCTGTGTCTGAAAATTAATCTTAAAGTTCTGAGGCATGGCTTCTCAAGGGTCCTCAATACCCCATTATGACCTCCTTTCCATAGACATTAAGGACAGAAGTGACCTTGGAGGAAGAACAGCAAAGGCATGTTCCCTGGGGTAGGTTTTAAGTCAGGAAGTTGTTGGGTGGGCTGGAGGGAAGGGCTTGTCACACAATACACCTTACAGGACTTCCAGTGGCCCCACTTTGGGGATAAAATAATTCTGTATTCCTGCATCATGCTTCATCTGATCTGACTGCAGGAATGCACCATTATTTCCTGAGGTCTAAAGCATTTGTAGGAGTTCTCTCAAGTTACTATCTTTTTTTTTTTTTTTTTTTTTTTTACTTTTTAGGGCTGCATGCATGGGATATGGAGGTCCCCAGGCTAGAGGTCCAATAGGAGCTACAGCTGCCAGCCTATACCACAACCACAGCAACATCAGATCTGAGCCACATCTGCAACTTACACCACAGTTCACGGCAACACCAGATATTTAACCCACTGAGCGAGGCCAGGGATCAAACCTGCAACCTCATGGTTCCTAGTCAGATTTTGTGCCACAACAAGAACTCCTTTTCTTTTTTTTTTTTTTTGTCTTTTTAGGTCCTCACCCATGGCTTGGAATTTCCCAGGCTAGGAGTTGAATTGGAGCTACAGCTGTCAGCATATGCCACAGCCACAGCAATGCTGGATCCAAGCTGCATCTGAAACCTACACCACAGCTCATGGCCATACCAGATCCGGAACAATGAGCGAGGCCAGGGATCGAACCCGTATGCTCAGGATGCTAGATGGGTTCGCTAACCACTGGGCCATGACAGGAACTCCCATCAATAATCTTTAAGAAAATAAGAAGTGAGAAGATTATAGCAGGGAAATTGTCCTAATTTTAGAAAAAGTATTTATTTTAAAATCTATAATTGATAATACTACAGTTTTTCTCTACTAGTAGTCTATAATAATTTGTCAACAGAGAAAGTGGCTCTAGAAGTCACCGTGGATGCAAAGTGTATGCTTGCTAATCTCATTTCCTTCTGGATAGCATTGTTGGATCATGAGATGAACTTCATTCTGAACTAAGTTCTGTAGAATATATTTGACAATTTGTCAGGAAATCATTGTGGGTGAAATGGGAATATGGTGACTGGATTATGTCAGAGGGGCTCACAAGTGACTAGTTATTCAGACTCAAATACACATATACCCAAGAGAGGTGCCTTATGGCCACTGCTACAGAACTGACTGTGGTGTATTCACTTTGTCCTCCAAAGATAAGGAGGCTTTCTTTTTAAACCAGTGGGTAGAATTAAGTGGAGGGGCCTAGTAAGCTGTAAAGTATGAGAATTGAACACATTTCTAAAGCTGCATATGTAGGTCAAACCAGAATGATCGATGCAGTATGGCCTTACTTTTAGGTGGTTCTCTGTCAGTCAACTTTTACTGACATGCATTGGAAAAATGCCCTTGGACTCTGTGTGCTTAAAGAGAAAAGTATTACATTCTGTGTTTCAATAAACATTAGCCCCTGCTCAAAACGATCATAGGGAGGGAAGAATTCCAAAATGGTACCTCTTGCTCAAACAGAATTTATCTGAGCATTTTTACAGATGTACAGACCTCTTGCTTCTTCCCCAATCCAACATATAAATAACAAAACGATGAATGTTTCTGATTAAAGGCATATTCTATATTATATACATAATTTTAGAATAAGAAAAAATATGATGTTTCTATTTAGATTTCTGTGTTCAACATTGCATTCTATTAATTTGGAACTTCATTGGAAATGAACATTAAATATTATAGTTCCTAACTTGCCATCTTCCCCAGAATTTCAGGTTATGTAAACACCCTTTCACCTAAGAATCCTAATTGGGGCAGGAATATTTTGCTTAACTGTCCTTGGAAAGAGGCCTCTACCCACCCTGATAGGATGCATCAGAAGACTCTATAGTTTTGGACTTCTTTTCATAAAGTATAAGCTCAGTGAGGACTAAAATTCCTTTTGTGCCCTCACACAAATTCTAGTATATTATTGATTACATAAGTTTTCAATTATCATTGTTGCCCTGCTGGCAATAAATGTGTGTTCTTCCCCACTCCTTTTCCTCTCACACACTATTCTCCAGTTGGTAAAAGCTGACTGCTTCTCTTTATTTAAAAAAAAAATATATATATATATATATATATTTTTTTTGTCTTTTTAGGGCTGCACCCATGGCATATGGAACTTCCCAGGCTAGGTGTCAAATTTGAGCTGGAGCTGCAGGCCTACACCACAGCCCCAGCAATGCAGAATCAGAGCCACATCTGCTACCTATACCATATCTCGTGGCAACACCAGATTCTTAACCCACTGAGTGAGGCCAGGGATCAAACCCACATCCTCATGGATACTAGTCAGATTCATTACCTCTGAGCCACAACAAGAACTCTGATCAGTTTTCTTCAGAGAGGAGTTACAAATTCTAAGTGTTCCACCCTTCCAGTGAGGCCAAACTACTATAGTTAAGTAAGTAGACCATGGATCCCTCCTGTGACTCCTGAAATATCCATAGGGCATTATCAACATTCACCTCATTGGCTGTAAGTTACTATCTCTGAAAACATACTGTCCTTGAAACAGTGCCTCCTTATCAGCTTTTTTTTTGAAAAAACAAAATGTAGTAGAAACTGTATTTACATAAATAACAGAGATTTATTTCTCCCCTTTATCTTTTGAAAGAAAGCATGATTACCCTGATTTCTCCCTTCAGGTTTTCACCTGGAAGAGTGAAAGCTAAAATACTCATTTTGCTATCATTTACCAGAGTTAATTATAACACACTCACTAATGTAAAATACTTTAGTTTCCAACTTCATTAAACTCCATTATAATTGCTCTTTATTATTGCAATCTGCAAAGTCCTTTGCTTTTTAGGGTGGGAGTATGTGGGAGGTACAGTATAAAAATATTTGAGGTATTGGAAGATGAAATGACCTTTTGTATTACTCACTTTTGAACCACATTTCACTTTTTGCAGCTACAAAGTACAAGTTGCCATGGAAATGAATGATGGCATCAATGTGGGTGTACAACCAGTGGTCTCTATCACCCTTTTAAGGAAGGAGAAATGTTTGCGTTAAATGATAGGAAACTAGAGATACTCTTAAGTGTTATTATAAAAAGATGTACAGTTTTAGGTTGTATGATGTAATATTTGATACTCCATGCAGGACAGGATTCTTTTGTGGTACGGGATTAGAGGATAATAAAAACGGTTCCCTTTATAGACACTGGGGGAAAAGGTGTGGAAAATAAAAGAACAACCTAGAAGGTCATGTTCATCCTTACACTAGGTGGTATTATTTTGGACTATATCCTAAGTGCACTTCTTTTTTCGACTTGTAATATAAATCTCATTACCATGGTACAGATTAAGTACTTAAAAGTCTTGAATTTGTGCTTTAACTTGATGGGCAATGAGTCAGAGTTTTCAACCTTTAGAAATGGAATGTATTAATATGCACGTCGAGCAAAATCCCACCTAGGTGTCTGGCAAGCAGAGAGACACTACTGAAATTTAAAGATGGGGACTATTAGAGAAAGGCAGCATCTGGAGCTGAATAGTTTGACTCAGAAAACATGAGTTCTGGACCCCAGAACTGGTCTTGGAAAGATTAAATTTGACCAGGTGTTTTTGACTCTCCATCTCCCTCATTTTTTTTTTTTAAATAAAGAATGCTAATTTGGGGTTCTGGAAAGAAGTGGAAATGTGGGGATGAATTAATTATTGCATAAGCCACTTGAAGATTTAAAAACAATCACTGAACAAGTGCCCAGAATCTGTAAAAGGTACAGCCTTCAATCAATTTCTTCACTCTTCCAAATACCAGATCAAAGGGCTACAGAAATTTTGCCCAACTGTTCTCATCCTAGACAAAATTTTGAAAAAAAAAACAAAACAGTGCTCAATTTATGTTTTTCACACCTAATGAGGTGAGAAATTCTAGGCAGGCCCAAGAAACATTTTCAGTGTACTGGAATTTGATCTCTGTGAAATTTAGCAGTTTCATTGTGACAGTTTTAGCTTAATTTTACATAGTTCTCTCTTGCATTGTTTTAAGCTTATGCTAACTTTTCTTTGCTGATAACACAGATGGCACCAAAAACAAACCAGTTAAATCCTGCCTTTTTTTTTTTTTTTTGAAGTGAGGAAAAAAAAAAAAAAAGGAAGTTCACATAAAACTCTCAATTTAGAGAACCCTTTAAAAATATAATATTAGAATAAGAATTTCACAATGTTCCTTAAGACTTTAGTATTAAAAAATGAAGAAGAGGCTTAAAATATCATGCCATTAAAATGTTAATTTTTACTAGGCATCTATCATATCATAAATTGTGTCCATAAAGTTTTTAAAGTGGGGGTATTTCTCAAGACATTGGAAAAAATATTTATCCAGTTCGTTTGCGTGATAATGATATTTTGATTTTTCTGCATATATATTAGTAAATTTTTTAAAGGTTGTCAATTCCTTCAGGTTATTAGGCATGCAGAGCTGTTATATTACTACTTTTGTGCAAGCAAGAAATAATCTTCTTAGGCCTGTAATTTATGCTAAGGAAGAAACATAACTCACTAAGAAAATAAGACAAAATATACTGCTTGTTGGGTTTTCTTGTTATCTGGGCAAGTCTAGATGACCCAGTAATGGGGGTGAGAGGTAAACATCTTTTTTGATTGAGAGGAGAAGATAAACTACACACCAGCAGATACCCGTTTTTCTTCTCAATTGCATTTTCCCATTCCAACAATATCTTAGATGATTGCAATAACTTCCTAACCAGTCCCTTTGATTGTCGACTTCTTTTCCAAAACTAATATACAGATATCAGATATCTTTCTAAAGTACTTCTTTAGTCATTTCTCTGCTCTGAAACAATCAGCATTGTCTGAGATCCTGCACAATCATTGTCTGAGATCCTGTACAATCTGTGTTTAGTTTTAAGCCCATCATTCTTTCAAAAACCAATTGGTCCACTGAACCTTGCTGAAAACAGCCCGGGTGTGAACCAGACTGAGTCTGTGAACCAAGCTCCACGTTCACTTGGCAGATATTTCCACACTCTGTGGCCTAGTTCCTCATCTGCTAATGGGGCTAATGATAGTGGTGTCCTCCTTCTAGGGCTTTTGTGAGAATGAAAGGAGTTTAAACATGTTAATACTTACGGGGGTGACTCACATACAGGATGAGCTCAGTCAATGTCAGAGATTATTCTTCCTGCTTCTGTCCCTGTGACTTTGTTCTTTTTGTCACTACTTCATGTATCTCTCCTGGTTTCTACCTATCCAATGATCACTCCTCTTCAGGGTCAGCTGCTTTACAAACTGTTATGAAAGTTGTATGATTATTAAAACTGAATGTTATGGGGTAAATTACTGGAGTTTCCTGGTGGCCTAGGGATTAAGGATTCAGCATTGTCACTGCTGTGGCTCAGGTCACTGCTGCTGTATGGCTTCGGTCTCTGGCCCAGGGAACTTCCACATGCCACGGACAAAGCCAAAAGTAAAATGAAATAAATGACTAAAGCGTGGTTTATTCCTATCATGATGCACTTCTCTTAGCCTTTCTTTCAAAATGGGAATCTCATGTTCATCCGTGGCTAGATTACTTTTTGCAGCTTGAAATTTTAACATTTGGTTAAATGTTCTCTAATAGATTATCTTTGTTAACATTTGTTTCCCCTGGGTTTAATGAAAAAAAAAAAGTAGGATCATTTCTTTTGAAAGAAATCTTATCTTAGTAAAGTTAGGTTTTCCTTCTTGGTAGAGTATCTATTTTGTGTGATATGATGTAATAGTCTTGGACTTATATATTTATTATGTAAAGTCTTTAAGAGTCGGCCTTAGTATATTTATCTTATTTTTCTCTTCACAGCATAACTACATAGACAGAAAAAAAATTATTCAAAATTCACACTGTAGTATTTGTCCACAGAGATCTCTTGATATGTCTGAAGGCTGGGTCCTTCTCTCTTCTCTCTATTCACTCATTTTTCCAAGCATCACATAATACTTAAAGTTTAGGTTTCAAGAGAAAGTGGAGATGTATATTTACAAAATCCAGATATTCTTCATCTGAATTTCAGCCAAGAAGCAACTTATCATGCCACCGAAACAAGATATGTCACTATGGAATTTGATTTATTACATGCTTCAGTTCTTAATGGAACAGAATAAGGCAATCCACCATGATTGTGGCTCTGAGCGTAAGGTTAGAGAGGAAGAAATGCGAACGGCCTCAACACGGGGATGATGGAAACTGTCCGCTTCTCTCCTGGCTTCTCGCTGACACCCACCTTGGATGCTCGCGTCACTCTGTCAGACCACCTCCATCATCAGCCTCCTTCTGTGACACTGGAACAAGCTGAGAAATTATTTTTTTTTTAAATGGGAAAAGGAAGTGGTTACCTTGCATCCTCTGTGGAAAATTTGGAAGTGTACTCTGTAAATATGAGAAATTCATGAGGCTCAAGTGATTTATATCCTCCTTCAAGAAAATAGGGATCGGGGTAACAGAGAACCTTCTTATAACTCCTGCGACTCATTGCAAGGTCAGTGGCCAATAAAGACATCACCATCCATGATTAATCGTGGACGGTTCCACCCATTTTATTCCTTTTATCCCAGCGTCCTAGATAAATGCTATGATGGGGCCTTCAGTGTTCCAGCTTTGTCCTTCTCAGGTGCCTAGCAAAACATTGCAAGGGAGAATGAAAGAAAAGGTAATGTGAAGCCGATAAAATTTCATCTCAGAAGCAAAATACCACTGATACTGAAGAGACGCTTTTGCAGGATAAGAAATAAAGCAGCACTATCAGACTAGCATAAGTGTTATCCTATGCCTGTCATCGTAATTTACTGATTTCTGTAGTTTGCTTTGTGTCTTAAAAATACATAGTTCATTGCATTTCCAGGAAATGGGAACTAAATTTGGATTTTGGGGGGTAAAATAGTAAATAGAACTTGTTCCCTGATGGTATTTAACAGGATTCACTAATTCACAGTGAATAAGATTCACAGCCACTTATTGCTAACAGTTTCTAAGGTCACATTCATAGATGGTCATGTTTATTTATTTCCATGAGTCCATTGAAATCCTCCAATGCATACTGCATGCCTTTTTATTATCTAGTGTTTATTTAAAATTTACTATGTATTTTATACAGGATTCTAATTTCTGTGTATGTGTGCAAAAGCAAGCCTTCTAATCTCATAAAATGCTTGTATACTCGGTGTATCAGCCTTATCCACAGTGTAGAAGATAAAGACTAGTGAGGCTGACAAAATTTCTAAGAGTAACTTGCTGAAAGTTTGTAGGAGACTGTTCAATGTTCAGAATTATCTCGTATATATATTTCTTTTGATACATAAAGTAACTCTGTAAGATATGCACAGTATATTACCATTTTAACTCCATTTTGCGGATGGGATATGAGGTATTAAAAATTCAAATAATTAGCCCTTAATAAAGATCAAAGCAGAACTGTATTAGAAATAAAGATAACTGAAATTTATGCTTCTTTCTGTCTGAATCTGCCCCCCAAATTTGTCAAATCCTTAGTAAGCATGTATTTTGCTTGAAACCCTGTAATGTGCAAAGCTGAAGGAAGCATACTTGCAGGCTTTTGCCTTTGCTCTCCAGAAAAGATGTGTGTAGAGGAGAGGTAAAATGTTACTATGCTACTTTAAAATACAGTTCTGCCCCATAAGTGAGTAATATGATTTGTTTCTGGGGTAAGTGGCTTTGACCAGAAAGTGAGCTTCTATGGCAGGGCTTAGAGAGAGGCTCTAAAACAAAAAGATATCTAGACTTCTCCACATAAGAAATGAAGATAAAGTTAAGGGTGAAAGAGCAAAGAGTAAATGAAAAGGAAATGAAAAAAAAAAGGCCCTGAGCCAGAGTTAGGATAACTATGCAGAATACAGGTGGTGAAATTTCTTGGTGACAGGGATGGTTTAGTATTCCAAGGTAAGTCATTTGCACGTGGTTCCAACATTGAATCCTCAGTTAAACCTCCAACCTGTAATAAATTTTTCTATATGCCATTTATTTTCTGTATGCCATATATATATTTCCCTACCCTTGAAGTCAAGAAAAGGGCCTGTATTTTATCATCATGTTTGTGAATAGTGAATACAAACAAGAGGAGGTGAGAAGACAAGGAGAGTTTGAGAGTAGATATAGGAACAATGAATAAAAGTGTCAAAATGTAAACACTGGAGAATTTTCAGAGAATCGGGGGAAGGCTTGAAGCTTTTCAAAGGAAAAGGAAAACTTAGGAGAACAGGCACAAAGTTAGTGTGATATGGTTCCATTTGCTTATTCTATACCATCTTATCCACCATATGTTTATTTGCTTATTGTCTGTACTTTGTTATTTTTCCCCCAAAAGTCTCTTCTATATTCTAATGGTTCCTTCTAGTAGCTAATGACGTAATTATGGCATCAACTATGTAGTGAAAACTCATATGGAATTCATGGAAGGTGAAGAGAGAAGTCTAATCCAAAAATTGTTTACTTGATGGAAAAGTGGACAGGTAGAAACTATACCAAGGAACAGGCACTGTAGAAGCTATTGGTGCCTCCCTCTTCTCTGAAGAGCAAAGTGAACTTACGACTCTTAGTTCCTGGACCTGCGGATGTCTAAAGCTATCCTTTCCCATGATTCCTGAGAATTTTATAAGGCTTACATTCTCACAAGTCTATTTGCTACATGGTCCCCTACATTGAAACTCAAGTCTTTTTATCAACACACACACACACACACACACACACACACACACACACACACACACACACACACACACACATCCACTCAATATTCTGCAAGTATGGTTGACCTTATTAAACTTCGGGGTTTTGTGAGACATGTCGTGATGCACAGCCTTCTTCCTTTCCCTTTTTTCTAGTCTCTTCCTATTCCCTCCATCTTTTCCCTGCCTCTCAGCCTCAAAAGTAAAAAAAATTTCCTCTCCATATCTCATATCACTTAAACATACCTTGGGAATATTATCCTCTATGTCCTAGTTAACCCATGTATTTCTTTCAACTAGATAGAAGCTCTCCCTAAAAGGAATTCAGATGATAACATTGTCTCCAAATTTTCAAGGATGTAAGTGTTTGGTATCACATCCACATGATAGATACCTGCAGACCATACTTATCTAAAATTACAATAACCGGTACTCTTTTGATGGCTTAATGAATATTCAGAACAGGCAGCTTAGAAGGTTAGAATTTGGTTGTCTAGCTTTTATAAATAATATTCTTCGTTGTTGGCACCCTGGATAATGTTTTAAGTATATTCATTGACTCAGGATTTATCTAATTGGTTTATAGAGAAGATAATTTAATTAAATGCTTAATTTATTTTCAAAAATGGTAAATGAACACATCTGTGCTTTCAAGAGTTATCTGTCTATGAGAATCCTATTTTAGAAATCCTTAAATCCAAACACAGTCAAGGGATGGAAATAGCGTTTTCTCTTTTCTTTTTTTCGTTTTCCATTTCATCTGCTATTTCACTTTGCTTCCAAATTGCTCTTCAAAAAATCTTAAGCCTACTTCAAAATTCTCACTAATTTCAAGTGATAACTAAAATCATTGGTTATAGATCTAGTGTCAAATAAGTCTTTATCTCTTCCTGTGGGCGGCTATCTTCTTGACTGATGTAAGTGAAAAAAGAACTGCATTTCTTTTTTCTAGTTGAAAATGGACAATTTAGCCACCACATGTCTGCCAATGTACCTCCGTATGAGATGTAATTATATGTGAAATAATAACCTCGCTGCCAAATAGTTTTCAGTGCTTTGCTTTATATGAGAAACAATACATTTTTAGTTCCAAAAGGCAATAAGATAATGACATTCAAGTCAATCTCTTGCTGCTTTTACTTTCCTACTACATTTTAAGCCTCTTGCTCAGCCCTCTCTAGTTTTCAATATGTTAAGATGACAATCTCTTATTATAATTAAGATAACATAGCCTTTGGTTAATTTTCAGCTTAATTTTTTTTTCTCTGAAAATGTATGTATTAAAAAGTCTCCTCTCAATTTATGATAACAGGTTTTAGAAAACACTTCTCTCATATAAATCATCAACTATTGTGCAGTGTTAGGAGTTTATAATATACTATTTTTACTAATCTATTTTAGTGAATTAAAAGACTGTTCAAATAAAAAGGAGTCAGGCAAAAGAAAAGCCAATAATAATATCCAATATTTATTTAGCACTATTTGTGGATCAGTCATCACTCTCAGAACTTTCTGTGTAGTCTCTCACTTGTACCATTCAAAACACTTATAAAGTAGGTACATTTCTTTAATTTCCATTTTACATGTGCTAAGATGAATTTTTAAAATATGTGATGGTTTTGCTTCCCAAGAAATCAGCCAACCTCTGTATTTGTGACTGAGTAGCTTTGTTATCATAGGGTTGAAGGCAAAGTTGTCAGACAGGAGATCTTCCTCTCTTGTTTCTTAATTTCAGTATCCTAGGCTCACTGAGGTAGAGGGATTACAGGAAAGGGTGTGTTTAACATTTCAAGCCAGGCTGGGGAGAAAGGAGAGCACAGAAGCAGCAGAAATTTAGGGATTCAGGAAATGAAGACATCACCAGAGACCAGATGTATTAATCACCACTTGCACCTATAACTAACCTCTGGCTTATCATACATAGTATCGATTGATCAGGAATTCAGAAGCAGCCCAGCTGGGTAGCTTGACTTAGGATCTCCCATGATCTCCTAGTCAACATGTTGTCTAGAGCTGCAGGTATCTGAGCACTTACCTGGAGCTAGAGGATATATTTATAAGATGGTTCATTTGTATGACTAATAATTTGCCGCTGGATGTTGGCCCCAGGCTTCCATTCCTTAACACCAGGACCTCCTCACAGGGGAGGCTTATGGATTTTCATGACATGGTGGTTGGCCTCCTACAGGGGAAATGACCCCAAGGCAGAAGTGGCAATATCTTTTGTGACTTGCTTCAGCCATCACCAATGTTATTTTTACTATATTCTGTAGGTCACATAGGCCATTTAAGATGCAAGACGGGAGGGGATGGTACAAAGGTATGAGTACCAGTGGCTAAGGATCATTGCAGACCGTCTTGGAGTCTGGGTCCCACACTGCTATACACTGAAGGCCAAAAGACTCTTTCCATTAATATTGTTAAACCTCCCAGGACCCTTATGTGACTCTCAGGAGAAGAGATGTTACCTCCAGAAAAAATGTGACTCATTACTACTCACCTGATAACTTTTAGGGCTGTTCATAGTTTATACAGATTTTTGTATCAGACACTGTTCTAGGCAATGGAAGATGTTCATTGGCAAATGAGACAGCAAATCTTTGCCCTCAAGTAACTTATATTCTAGCATAAAGAGATAAACAACAAATTTTTTTAGATGTGTGACAATTTCAGATGGAAATAAATTCTGAATGGAAAATAAAACACATTAAGATGATATATACTGGTAGAGGATTCTTCAGTAAGAATCTATGAAAGACTATTCGGAGGAGAAGATGTTGGAGCGGAAATCTAAATGGTGGAAAAAAGATAGCTATATAAAGATGGGAGTAAGGGGAATAGAACAGACATGTACAAGAGTAAGGGTGAGGTACTGAGAAGGGAACAAAGTTAGAGGTTTAAAGGGATAGAAAAAAAGAGTGTAGAACTAGAGGGTAAGTTAGGGGCCAGATTGGGTAGGCTCTTAAGTCATGGCTAGGCATTCTGATGTTGTTCTAGATTTATTAAACGTTTATTGGATGGTGCTAAAATAGGAAAGAGACATGATATGAATTACAGTTTAGCAAGTTAATGTTGGCTTCTCTGTGAAATCAAAGAGTGAAAAGTGGAAGACTTTTACAAGGCTGTATCAGTTTTTTTTTTTTTTTTTTGTCTTTTTGCTATTTCTTGGGCCGCTCCCGCGGCATGTAGAGATTCCCAGGCTAGGGGTCCAGTCGGAGCTGTAGCCACCGGCCTACACCAGAGCCACAGCAATGCGGGATCCGAGCTGCGTCTGCAACCTACACCACAGCTCACGGCAACGCCGGATTGTTAACCCACTGAGCAAGGGCAGGGACCGAACCCACAACCTCATGGTTCCTAGTCAGATTCGTTAACCACTGCGCCACAATGGGAACTCCTGAAGCTATGTTTTGAATTGGAGTTTAGGCAGTGAAGCTGAGTCAGATTTCGAATATATTTTGGAAGTAGAACTAAAAGGACTTGCAGGTGAATTGGAAGTATTTTAAGGAAAGACAGGAATCAAGGATAACTACAAGTGGCCTGAGCTACTGCACAGGTGTTGGCATCATATATGAAAATGTGAAGAGCATGGGGACAAGCTATAGAGGGGCTAGGGAGTGACCATTCATTTTGGGTAAATAAACTAATGTATTTAGTCTAAGTCACATGAATTTAAGATGCTTATGATCAGAATGGAAATGGTGTGTAGTCAGCAGAACATATTAGATTTGAGAAGACAAAATTAGATATGTAGATTTGAGGATCATCAGCATATGGATTACATGAGATTGGATCAAGTTACTTGGAGGGATAAAGACATGAGAATATAGTCAAGGTTATTAGGAAGGTGAAGAGGAACTAGCAAGGAGATGAGAAGGAGCAGGAAATAAGGCAGAAGGGAAAAACATCTGTTATCTTGCAAACCAAGTGAAAAAGAACTTTGAAGAGGAAGTGTACAGCATGGTAAATTTTAGATACATATACATTCATAAATGTATATAAATATAATCAGTATATATATGTTTTATACATATATAATTTACATATGCACACATACATATACATAACCTGTAACATATGTATATGTACAGATATAATTTACCATTTATCTACACACACAATTGTTCATAATCCACACACACATATATGTCTCTGTATCTCTCTATATCTTGGATCACACCATTTGGGAGGCTGAGAAGCCCTACAATCTGGCACCTGTAAGATGGAGACCAGGGAGTCTGGTGGTGTAGTTCCTGTCTGATTGAGTCTAAAGGCTTAAGAACCAGGAGTATCGGTGGCATAAATTCTAGTCCAAAGGTAGGAGAAGAACAATATTCTAGCTCAAACAGTTAGGCAGAGAGAAAATTCTCTCCTCCTCAGCTTGTTCAGTTGAGGCCCTAAATGGACTGGATGATGCCCGGCCACACCGGGGTGCAGAGTGCCATGTCCAGGTCAGGGGTTCAATCTGGAGATTGAATGTAATCTGTAATCGCTGAGATTTCTGTAATCTCTTCCAGAAATGCCCTCACAGATATATCTAGACATAATTTGACAAGACATCTGAGCATTTGGTGCCCATTCAAATTGACACCTAGAATTAGAACTGAGAAAAATTGGATGTTGCCACCTGGGGGCCACATGTGAATTTAAGAGCCATTTAGAATGTGAGAAACCAGTAAAGAACAATTGGCCATTGTGGCAGGAAAAGAACCAGATGAACACAGGGAAGACAATGTGCAAGTGTTTCAAAGAGGAGAGTATGTTAAATGCTGCTGGAGTGTTGAGTGATGTAAAGGCAGGATACCGACCATAAACGTACTCACGATATAGACTGTTGATGTCCTTCCAAGGGGTGGTTTTAATATAGTAGTGGGAATAAAAGCAGAGAGAACTGAGGAGACATGGTAAGTGGGGAATGAAGTGAATAAATATGGACAACACGTTGGAGTGTTTGGGGGCCATTCCAAATTTATTCTGGTCCCAAAGCTCTTGGAAAGAAGACTGCATATAATAGAAAAATCAGTAACTCTGACTTGCTATAATGACATCAAATGAATCTATTGGACAATACTTGAGAGAAATAAATATCATAACAATATTGCTTTGATAACTTTAAAAGATACAGAAAGACATTTGAATTTATTCCTGCTTGGCCTGGATTAGATACACTGCCCAACCTAATCATTATCCATAGGTATGATTATTCTTGGGCAATGTCTAATTAATGTTCTGGTCAGTGGTACATCCACAAAATAATTTATTTATATGTATATAAATATTCTCTTTTTTGAAAAATGGAGTTTCTAAATTAATTAAAATCTCTTGGTTTTAATTTCATCAAAATATCGGATATGTTACGTTGAAAGGTTTTTTTTTTTTTTTTTACTAAATCCCTCTTTCCCAAGCTTCACTTAAATATCTTCTTTATTTCATTAAATTTTGACACATTTCAGATATAAAAGGACATTGGATTTACTTAATGAACATCTGGGTATGATCACAGAACATAAGCAATAATGTTATAAATATAGATTAAACCCTTGGTTAATTCTTCCCTTACTGCATTCCTTGCCCAGCCAAGAATAGAAGAATTCATTATCCTGAATTTGGGGTTTAACATTTTCACATGTTTTTGGATTTTATCACATATATATGCGTCTTTTATTACATATATAGATAGCATATGCAATATGACTTTGCTCAGCATTTTGTATGTGAGCTATTTTAATGATAAAAAAATTAAGTTCCTGCTGTATTCTATTTTATTAAATATCTGTCATATATATATCCATTTTCATGGTGATGAAATTTGCATCTTTTCTAATTTTTTGCTATTATGAACAATGCTTTCTGAAAAAGTCCTCTTTTGCATGTATGTGTTTATATAAATGATATGTGTAAAGATATATATAAGTAATATGTATATAGATATATAAATATGTATATATGATATATACACAAATATGTACATGATCTATATATGTCATAGTGTTATGCCTGGAAGAGAACTGAAGGGAATAGACACTCTTAATAGTATTATATACTATTCTCTTCTGCTCCCAGCTCTTTGCATTGGTTTATATTAAACCATCAATGTAGAAAAATTGCCTTTCCTCCATGAATATTGTCATGGCCTATGTCTTTACCTTTAAAGCTCTGTTTTAAAATCTTTTGCATAACCACTGTTGATGGCAACTGCAAGTAATGACTTTCATTAATTTTTCATTATAATCATTAAAAATTTCTTCTACTATAATTTAAATGTTTTTCTTTTTGTTCTGATCTCAGGTGAAATCAAGAATCGTATAATATGAAGTTGTGGCTCAGCAATTTAAGAACACAACATAGTGTCAGCCAGGATGCAGGTTTAATCCCTGGCCTCTCTCTCTGGGTTAAGGATCCTGTGTTGCTGCAAGCTGAGGCATAGGTCACAGATGCCTCTCAGATCCTACGTTGCTGTGGCTGTGGCATAGTCAGCAGCTGTGGCTCTGATTCTACCCCTAGCCTGGAAACTTCCATATGCTGTACATGTGGCTCTCCCCACCCCACCCCCCAAAAAATTAATATGATCTGCAAATTACTGTACTTTAATATTATTGTCCTTAAAAAAATTCTTGGTTTAAGCTAGAGTTCCATAGAAGTAATAATCATGAAACAGTAAATGATTTTAATGATGTTTATACTGATCCTGCAGTTCTTGGAGCACAATGTACTTCACGGTAGGTGATCCTGATGTGTGTTGTAGGGGGAAGTGGGGGAGGGTAGCCTTAGGGCAATCAAGGTAAGTTTAAGATAGGATGTGGGGGATTCTGTAATCAATAAATTCATTTAATATGTTTAATTCAGAATTTTTTAAATTATTTTTCTAAATTATTTGGCCAAAACATATTTTTTAAAAAATGGATTAACATCTACGGGACACTAGTTTTGGGTGGGATAGTAGCGTTTTTAGGAAAGCAAGTGGGGAGTATTTTCCTAAAGACTTGAGAATTTATATTTTGATAGCAAGATTTCACTTAGTATTTTTGATATAGAACAAGACCATCAAAGAGGCTTCCTTTCTTTTTAAATACGAGGAATTGTTTGATTCCTGATTTTGAATGTCTGAATGGTAATTCTACTTTTAATGGATTAAAAACGGTTTAAAAATGAGTGTTTTTAATTTTCTCTTGGGTAGTATAGTCTAATTGGTAAAATGTTGAATGGTGTTTCTGTCCCCTTTATTTTCCACTTCTAATATAGAATCAATTAAGAGTAAGCAGTTGGAGATAATTCTTAACATAATTCTGTGATCCCTTTTATAATATAGTTAATGTAATTCCCCCAAGTAAATGGATATCAATTTCAATAAGTTTCCTAAATGGAAGGTGCTGTATGAGGCCTTTCATCCTGCCCTTTCAAAATTGACAATTAAGTACATAAGAAATAAGTGGTGATTTTATTAGAACCTTATGAAATACCTGGCCAAGTCAACTGCTTTTACTATAGTAATAACTTCATTTTGTTTAAAAATATGAGAAATGAATTTTGATCATTTCATTCTAGGCAATAGTAGCAATTAATTAAATATGTGGTTAACACAATCTATTCATAAAATTATACATTAGTTTATGCATAGTATAAATAATTGGTCATCTATATATAATTTTATCTGCTGTTTCATTCGAATAGAATGGTAGGCAATGCTAAGGGACGGAAGTATTGTACACAAATATGGAGAACAAACTAATGCCTACTAGAGGAGAGAGGGAAGCCAGGAGCGATAATATAGGGGTAGGAGATTAAGAGGTATAAAGTATTAGTATGAAATAAGCTACAAGGATATATTGTGCAACATGGGAAATATAACCAATATTTTATAAAAATTATAAACAGAGTATAACCCTTAAGAACTGTGAATCACTCTATTGTACTCTTGTAACCTGTAATATTGTATAGCCCATTGTGGCTGGTTGGGATGGGATGGTTGGGTCCCACCAAGGACCCAGCATTGTCTCCATAAGGATGCAGGTTTGATCCCTGGCCTCACTCGGTGGGTTAAGGATCTGGTGTTGCTCTGGCTGTGGCATAGGCTGGCAGCTGCAGCTCCATTTTGACCCATAGTCTGGGAACTTCTATACACCGCAGGCCTGGCCATAGGAAGAAAAATAAATAAAAATTTTAAAAAGATGGGGGGTAACGTACATACATAGTAAGCATAGGCTAAAAACTGGGTTAAAAAATGACAATATTAATTTATTCAGCAAATGTTAATTATCTACTTTGTAAGCTCTTAAAGTTTCAACTCGATGAAGGAGAGATTAATAGAAAATACTTGAGTAAATTGTATGCTATGTTGGAAGGGTAAAAATGTTTTTGGAAAAAAAAAGTAATGAAAAGGGGATTTAAAAATGCTAGGGGAGGGGGAGAGAGATCCTACATGTTTAATGAAACTTCATCATTAATAACGAATATCTTTCTTAAGATAATGTTGACTGGCATATTAAGTATATATGTATGTATATGTGTCTATATGTTATATATTACCTGTATTTATATTTTATATATGAAACAACCATATTTGTGAGACTTAATTACATCTCTTCAGGTCACCTGGTGAGCTTATTTTACATTATTTATTTTATACCGTTTGATATTTTTATCTCCTGTTTATTTCTATAGTAATGGCATGCACTATGGTGTATGAATTTCACTTCTCTTTATCTTCTTTATTCTCCTGAACCTATACACCAGTTTTAATGGCTCATATATTTTTATTATTGCTTTAATCTCATTATCCTTATTACAAAATATAAATGCTTTGACATTATTTTAATGCAAAAATCACTTTAAATAATCCTTTTTTACATATTTGCAAGTTGCATTGTGAAATCAGAGTGAAAAATTTAATGTTGTGATACATTAGAGTAACACTAGAACATTATTGCTTGCTGCTGCTCCAAGTGAAACAATTTAAACTTACATAAATGTGAAAACATTCTACTCAAAGTGTGTTTCTATTAGGTAGTATAAATTGTAGCTTCTGAAAAAAATAAATACACTGGATAATAATATTTAAGAAATAAGTGCTTCCATCGGACAGCCTTTTTTCAATGAAAATGTAATATGCCTAAATTTAAGTGAAAGGCCGAAAATAAGTAGAAAATGAATTTGAATAAAAATTGAACATACAGGATATAAAGAAGCATCTTTAGTATTTTCACTTGCCTTTTATTTTAAGTAAACTTATTATTTGTTTTTTTTTTTTCTTTTCCAAAGTAACAAAATCCAACCTTGGTATGCATAATATCTTAGATGAAACATAAAGTCTATTCATTTTTTCAATATGTATTAATTTAACAGGACATGGTATATAATTGAAATATCATAATCCATGACTTCTAAAACTTTCTGGGGGTACAGAGTATAAAGATGTTTATAATGTAGCAAGGCAGACAAACAAATGCCAAAATTATCATAACAAGGTGGAAAAGACCAAAATAAAGTTATGCCAACACTGCTGAGTGAGGCCAGAAGAGGGGATGACTATTAAAGCCATAGGGGAAGGGTTCAAAGATATTATGAGAACTCAAGGAAATAATAGAATGTGAGAAGAAACTTCCAGGTACAATGAAGAATATGGACCAAAAAGTAGAAACATGCAATTCCAGGTACAATGAAGAATATGGACCAAAAAGTAGAGACATGCAATTCAGGGGCTAGGTGAGAAATTACTTTGTAGTCATCTTTAGTTGTGCGGACAGCATTCTGTAGGAAGGAGGATGATAAAGATTATTACAAGCAAGGGTCGTGGCTAGATTGAATGTTAGAAATATCACCATGGCAACAACTTGGGGAATAGTTGAGGAAGTAAATGAAAATGTGGTGGCTATTTATTAGATTATTTTAATAATCCAGGAGAGAAATATTAAGGAACTTGAATTAAGTCAGTAGTCGCACTGTAGTGGAAAGCAGAAATGTAAGTGGTGAAAATTGATGTGAGAATATGATGGAAAGAGAAAGCAATATCATGGCTTCTAAAAGTTCTGTGTGACTCGGTGGGTTAGGGCACCACTGTGGGAGACAAAGGATGCAGGAGGAGGAACAGGTTTGTGGGGAAAAGAGATAAGGGCAGTTTTCAAAGGTCCTATGAAATTTTCAGGTAAAGATGCTCAGATCCTAGAGACCGCTATTTTGGTAACATGGTGCATTAGAAATAGAACTCCCAAAGGTGACACCCTCAGTGGACAACTAAAAAATCTGTAATAGTGGTAGGTATAATTATGTACCTTGACTTTGGCTCTTCATCAAGTAAAAGAGGAAATAAAATTGTCCTCTGAGACTATAGCTATAAGATCTCACAATAGGATTGAAATAGCAAGTCACATGATTTATCTGACCAGAAAAAAAGAACTTAAATCAAAATTTAGTGAAAAAAAAAATACCCAAAAAAACAAAAACAGAGTCCCCATTGTGACTCAGCAGGTTAAGAACCCTACATTTCCTCCCTGAGGATGCAGGTTCAATCCCTGTCCTCACCTGGTGAGTAAAAGATCTGGCATTGCAACCAGCCATGGCATAGGTCACAGATGTAGCTCAGATCTTGTATTGCTATGGCTATGGCGTAGGCTGGCAGCTACAGCTCTAATTCAACCCCTGGCCTGGGAACTTCCATAGGCCCTGGGTGCGGCCGTAAAAAGAAAAAAAAAATAGTTTATACTAGCCACTGGTCCATACTCTTTATAGAAACCAGGTAGAATGGCATTGATAGCCTCAGTACAGGGGTGCTTTTTAAATATGGGCCTCAAATTTAACTTTATTTCACAAATACTTGAAAAAATAGGAGCTCACAAGTTAAAATTACTAACATGACGTAACAACTTTTCATCAATGAAAACAAAACAGAATGCTAAATTTGACTAGCAGGAACTATGGGTATTGGGATTATCAAATACAAAGTACAAAGGAATTGTGTTTAAAAATGTTAAATACATGTATCAGGCTGCCCTGCATCCCACAGACACTGGCATGGCCCATCTTTTACTCCAGCCATCACTCTGGTAACCAAGCTTTAATTGGCATAACTTGAACATGTCCTACCTTAGCTGAACTATTTCTTCCTAGGCTTTCTTCCCTAGGTTTCTCTGATGCCAAATTTGTGATGCTTGCACATACCTAGCTGGTATGTTTTCTCGCAGATGGAAGTGTAAGGGCCGCCTCTAACCAGTCAGGCATGGGAACTAGTGAAAACATACTCCCCTCTTTTATCTATTGGAGGAGATAATCCTGAAGAACTTTCTAGATGGCAGTTCAAAAGATCCGAGTAGGCTCAAGTCCTAGTTGCTCACCAATGACCACACTGAGGACATGGCCTTTTATTGGCTTTCCCTTTCAAACTTCTCATCTCCTAATGTAAATTCCCTTCATCCAAGCTTGTGTTTCAGCCTCTGCTTTTGGAGGAAAACAAAGATCTGGGTTCTACTTCCTTTGGTGAAAGTGGAACCCAGGCTAAGACAGTTGGGATGACGAATGACCCTAAAAAAAACCCAGACAGAATGAAATTCTAACTGTCATTAATGAGAAAAGGTGGAGTGGTTATAACCCAGGTACGTAATAGCAATATAGGTATTAAGATTTTCACTGGTGGAAAAATATAAAATTCAAGTTGAGTTTGTTCAGTGGCAGCAGAACTTGAAAGATATGAGGGCAATGATAATTATAAGTCTTCTGGGGTTGCTGGCCTTAGTTGTTTGTTTTAGGAACCCCCCAAAAAAGAAAATGACAGACTCAGGCTAACCAACTATCATTCAAGGTATGCTTTGAAACCAAGAGGATCTACATGTTAGTGTTTGAAAATCCCCTTATTTCAAACAGCCAAACAACAGATAGTGATGAAAACCAGGCTCGGGATTTAATTATAAGGTTAGCAGAATGACAAGGAAGACAATGAATGTACAGCTTTCACAGTCTTATGTTAAACTCTGGTGTCTAATAGATAAAAGAGTGGTACCTTCAGACCTGGTATGGCAACATTTGGTGAATAAGGAAGAAAATCTTCTGATACCACAGATTCTTCTGAACCTTTGACTATGCTTTCTTTCCTGGGAGAACCTGGAAAGACTCAGCTGGGGCAGTTCATTTACAGGTTTTACGTGTCTTCCTCAAGATTTAGTCCTGCCTTTCCTACCTCTTCCAGACCAATAATAAGGATCAGCTCAGTATAGCCCAAATTGTTGACTCTTTTCTGGGTGAAAGGAGAATGCACAAACCCATATTACAAGATATATACCAGCAGGAATTGCAAAAATATGTGATTGAGTGGAACTTGTGGGTGGTGTATCAGGGTGGACGTTAAATGATGTGGAAATACACCCTATGACTCAGTGTTTAATATCCTGGCAAGTGATCTTGAGGCAGCTCAGATGGCTGGCTCCTTGATGCTTGGACAAATTTCTGGCCTAAAGAAAATAATAGGATATTTATCTTTCTATTTCTGACTTATTTCACTCAGGATGAGAGTCTCTAGTTCCATCCGTGTTGCTGCAAATGGCATTATTTTGTTCTTTTTATGGCTGAGTAGTATTCCATTGTGTATATATACCACATCTTCCTAATCCAGTCATCTGTTAATGGACATTTGGGTTGTTTCCATGTCTTGGCTATTGTGAATAGAGCTGCAATGAACATGCAGGTGCATGTGTCTTTTTTAAGGAAAGTTTTGTCTGGATATATGCCCAAGAGTGGGGTTATTGGGTCAATATGGTAGTTCTATGTATAGATTTCTAAGGTACCTCCATACTGTTCTCTATAGTGGCTGTACCAGCTTACATTCCCACCAAGAGTGCAGGAGGGACCATATGATATCACTCATATCTGGTATCTAATATACAGCACAAATGATTCTTTCCACAGGAAAAAAAAAATCATGGACTTGAAGAATAGGCTTGTGGTTCCCCGGGGGGAGGGGGAGGGAGTGGGAGGGATTGGGAGCATGAGGTTAATGGATGCAAACTAGTGCTCTTAGAATGGATTAACAATGAGATCCTGCTGTGTACCACTGAGAACCATGTCTAGATACTTCCAACGCAGCATGACAATGGGAGAAAAATTTATGTATACATGTATGGGTCCCCATGCTGTACAGTGGAAAAAGAAAGTTTGTTGGGGGAAGTAACAATAAAAATAAATTAAAAAAAAATAATAGGAGATGACTTGGTAGAGGTTTGAGGAGGAGTCAGGAGACTCAGGGAAATGACAATTTTAAATTAAACTTATCACGTGAGTTCAGAGTCCCCACCACCTCATTAATTGCAATAAATTAAAAAATGCACCAGGAAGGAAATGTTTCTTTGAGAAACGTGGTGGTGGCTCTCCTGTATGGGCTCAAGCTGAGAATATCATGTGGTGCATGAAATTGAGTTCCTTAGAAATAACAGGAATAATGCTTCAAAATGGCAGAGGTCAGGTTGTGACAATTAACCAACAAAGCAAGGTGGATTTAATTATTATTAATGACAGCAAGATCAGAGTGGAAACCGGATGACTGGACCAGAAATGATCTCTGAGGATAGTTGTTGGCCTGCAGTATCCATAGGGATTATGTAGATAAGCAGACAAAGGTGTTCCTTGACTTGTATAACCAGACGAATATTGAGATCTGGCTAGGGGAATGATGAAATCAGATGCTGCAATGGAAAGTCAAGGCCTTCCATCACGTTTGAGATCTGAACTCGTTTTCTGACTCAGAGAGCCCTGACTGAAGGAAAGGCTGATCCCTTTGAGTAAGAACCATGACACATTATCACAAATATATATGACAAATTTTCTCCCAATCTTTCCCTGGATGGACCTGTGACCATTTACCAAATTATATTTTCAGCTGACATGGATAGTAGGAGACTCAAAACATCATCCTGTTTCCCTTTCTAAAGTAGAGGCTTGGGGATGCCAAGTGACAAATAGAAACCTGGCCCAGGTTGATCTCATATTGATCCAACGGACCTGGAAAGCACAAAATAAGGTGGTAGATACCAATGCAAATGATCCATACTCCCTAAAAACAGGGATTATCTAATTGTATCAGTAATACCCAATTTTACTGTACACTATTTGTAAAAGGCAACAAAAACAAGGAATTCAGACAGGCAGAAAGGAAAAACATTGCAGGCAAATGATCAGGCAAAAAATCAAAAGAGGGCTGTATGGTGATATTATTATTATTATTGTATTATACACAGTAAATTTTAGGGCAAAATTAAGATACCAAAAAGTGATCAGAGTCTCACATTTCCCCAACAAAAATACAATTGATTAGGAAACAATAACAAACAGATAAGCATATCTTTGCAAGAAAATCTAAATAACCCATAATTCAAAAAGTAATATTAATGGAAATAAGAAAATTCCTAGAAACTGAGCCGTAAGTAAAATATTGTTTATCAAAACTTGTGGGATGCAGCTAAACTTTATATAGAAGATAAGTTATAAGATTAAGTGCTAATATTGGACCATAACTGATAAAATTAAGCAGAGAACAAAATCAATTCAAAGGCAATGGAGAGAAAGAAATGCAAAAATAAGTGTAGAAACTAATAAAATTATAAGCTAAACTACGGTGGAGAGGATTAGCAAAGACAAGTGTTAGATCTGTGAAAAGACTCGGAAACGAGAGGGAGAAAAAGGGGAGACGCATAAATATTAGAAATAAGAATGTAACTAAGATAGCAACAAAATGTAATAAAATATTTGGAACCATATATGTCAATATATTTGAAATATTAGGTGAAATGGACAAATTTCTAGAAAAAATAAAAATTATGGAAAATGAAGACATACAGTTATCTTTATTGAAAATTTTTAGGAGCTCACCAGTGGGTGGGGTTAGGGACTCAGCATTGTCATTGCCATGGCTTGGGAAATTTTGCGTGTACAGTTGCGGTCAAGAAAAAAGAAAAGAAAAAATTTTATCAGTACTCATTTTGATTCTTGTATGCCTTAATATCAAAACTAATAAAAACACAAAGGAAGAAATTGGGCCACTCACACTAATTAACATGGATGTAAAAATCCTAAATATTGGTAAACTAAAGCCAACAATTGAAAAGAATAATGCATCATAATTATATTGGGCTTATTATAGGAATGCAAGTTTTGGATTCAATAATGAAAAACTGATTATTGTAATTTACCAAGTAACAGATTAAAAGAGAAAAATTGTATGTTATCTTCTCAATAGAGTCATAAAAATGATGATGAAATTTATTGAGCATGCGTGAAATTCATGCCTGCACACATACATATTTTAGCAAGCTAAGAGGAGAGGGAAACTGACTTGACACGATAAAGATCATCAGCTTCAGCAACAGCAAAGTATCCTATTCAATGAGGAAATGCTAAAATCTTTCATTCCAAAATCAATAATAAGGATGTCTATTCAGCGTTCTATTGATGGACATAACAAGACTAATGTCAAGGGCTAAATAGTGTCGCTCCCAAATTCATGCCACCTGGAACCTCAAAAAGTGACCATTTTTGGAAATAGAGTGTTTGTAGATATAATTAAGGCTCTTGAGATGGAATCACACTGGATTTAGGGTAAGGGAGAAGGCGTTTAGGACACAGACAGAGAGAAGAAGGCTGTGTGAGGATGGTGTCAGAGATTGGAGTTACTCTTTTATTATTATTATTTTTTGTCTTTTTAGGGTTTCATCCAAGGATATGGAGGTTCCGAAGCAAGGGATTGAATCAGAGCTACAGATACTGATCTACACCACAGCCACAGCAACGCTGGATCCAAGCTGCGTCTGTGACTTATACCACAGCTCACGGCAAAGCTGTATCCTTAACCCACTGAGCAAGGCCAGGGATCGAACCTGCGTCTTCTGGATGCTAGTCAGATTCTTTCCTGCTGAGCCACGTTGGGAACTCCTGGAGTTACTCTTGCCACAAGCCCCTGGACTCGAGGAGCACCAGAAGTTGGAAGAGACAAGCAAGATTCTCTCTTAGTGCCTCTGGACTTTTGTCCCCTGGATCTAGGACAGAATATGTTTCTGTTGTTTTAAGCCACTGAACTCTACAGTAATTTATTATAGTGGCTCTGGGACACTAATAAAAGAAAAATATTTAGGAGTTGGAAAAGAAGAAACAGGAAATTCTCATACGCTGATGATATAATAGTATATTAGAAAATTGCCATATATATATGTGTGTATATGTGTGTGTGTATAAAATTAAGAAATGTAAGAATTTTGCAAGTTTTCCAGTTATGAGTTACAAAGCCAATCATGTTCCTTAAACTATTATAAATAAAATAGGTAACTAAAAAAAATTTTGTCACCAGCAACAGAAAAATAAAGTACCTAGAAATATCTCTCTTCTCATATTTGAAGAAAATTATAAAAGCTCATTGGAAGACATGAGAGTGGAGCTAAATAAGTGGAAAGATACGCCTTCTTCTTCTTCTTCTTTTTTTTTTTTTTTTTTTTTTTTTGTGGTATATGGAGATTCCCAGGCTAGGGGTCTAATCGGAGCCAGAGCCACCGGCCTATGCCAGAGCCACAGCAACGTGGGATCCGAGCTGCGTCTGCAACCTACACCACAGCTCATGGTGACACCGGATCCTTAACCCACTGAGCAAGGCCAGAGAGTGAACCTGCAACTTCATCATTCCTAGTCGGATTCGTTAACTACTGTGCCACGACGGGAACTCCAGACACACCTTCTTGATAAACAGGAAGATGTCAAAACTCCTTGTATTGATCTATAGTCTCAAAATAATTCTAGTCAAAATCCCAGAGAATTTTTTTAAAATAGAATTTAACAAGTTACTCCAGAATATATTTAGAATGTCAAAGAACTAAATGTTCTTAAAGAAGAACCAGGTAGAGGTGAATTAAGACTTATTTTAAAGCTAGAGAAAATTTTAAAATATGGCATTGGTGAAGGAATGGACAAAGAGATTAATGGAACAGAATTGAGTCCCTAAACCATATATTAGAACTTCATTTATAGATCAGTGGAGAAAGAATGGACTATTTAATAATGTTTAGATAATAATAGGTTATCTATGTGG
Source organism: Sus scrofa (assembly GCF_054392235.1). NCBI lineage: Eukaryota > Metazoa > Chordata > Mammalia > Artiodactyla > Suidae > Sus > Sus scrofa. Next base: position 51,525,479 of record NC_139393.1, on the reverse strand, counting down.
AAAAGGAATCCCCATTTTACACCATAAGTAGCAATAACTTCCAGATGGACTGGTATTCAGCATGACATGAAAAAATTTTTAAATCTTTTTTTAAGAACATACCTTCACGAATTGTAACAAATGATTTCTTAAGTCAGAAAAAAGCACAAACCAAATAGAAAAAGAGAAAAACATTTGAATAAACTTTAAAAATGTTTAATTTGAAACCAAAAAAGACACTTGAAAGTGAGTAAATAAGTCAAATTTTGGAAGAAAATATTTATGACAAATATATCTGGCAAAATATTAGTACATTGAATATGTAAATATACTTACATTAAGAAAAAGATAAGTGGGAGTTCCCTTCCTGGGGCAGTGGAAAACTAATCTGACTAGTATCTGACTAGTATCCATGAGGATGCATCCCTTCCTAAGTGGGTCAGGGATCTGGCATTGCCATGAGCTGCAGTGTAGTTCGCAGACATGGCTCGGATCCCGCGTTGCTGTGGCTGTGGTGTAGACTGGCAGCTATAGCTCCAATTAGACCCCTAGCCTGGGAACCAACATATGCTGAGAATGTGGCCCTAAAAAAAAAAAAAGAAAAGAAAAAAAAAAAGAAAAAGATAAGTAATTTGCATTATTATCAGAAGACGTAAATAGCCTACAAAAGAAGAAACATAAGTGGACCTCAAAGATAAAAAAAGGTTCTCAATCTTATTAGGGGAAGAAAAGATTAAAATGAAAATCACAGTGTGATGTCATTTCACACCATATTGATTGGCATCAATCATGACAATATCAGCTTCTCAAATATACGCTGCTAATAGAAACGTAAATTCATCTAACCAATTATGAAAATGAATTTTCTATTACTTCGTGTCTAGGAAAAACTGTTCCCTCTGCTCACATTTATAACACGTCTGACTCCTGATGTGTGTTTTTTATCCCACACCAAGCAATTTGGCAACACTAGCTAAGTGTCCTACAATTCGATTCAGTTCTGACACTAGTACCAAGAGGTATTATCAAATTCCACAGGCTAAGGGGTCAGTTACATAAGACCGTTCCCCAATTATTGCAAGTCCAGGTTGCTACCTGTGATTCTGAATGGCTGGCTATAAATCAGAGATTCCTACAAGCCCCCTCCTCAGGTTTGATTAATTTGCTAAAGCAGCTCTCGGAACTCAGGAAAACAGTTTACTTACTAGTTTACCAGTTTACTACAAAAACTATTAAAGGCTATGAATGAACAACCTGATGAAGAAATATACGCGGGAAGGTACAGAAGTTTTTGTTTCTGTGGAATTTGGGATGTGCCACTCCACTAGCATGTGCCTGTATTCTTATTCACCAACCCAGAAGCTCTTTGGACCTTGTACTTTTAGGGTCCTAATGGAAGATTCATTGTGAACACATGATTAATCATTAATGCATTCGCACATCCGGGAGCCTAGCAGGGTCCTCTTATTAGAAAAAAAGACGCTTTTGCTACCCAGGAAACTCCAAGGGATTTAGAAGGTCAGTGTCAAAGACCAAATATTTGGAAAAAAAGAAGCTCCTAGTGCTCTTATTACTTAGAAAATTGTAGGAGTCTTAGAGGCTCTGTACTGGGAAGTGAGGCAAAGATCAATTTATATATTTTTCTATTATTTCACACTTATTCTGGCTGATTACATGTATACTTTATGAGTCAACCATTTGGGTCTTATCTAAATATACTACTAAATCTCTTGCACCCATTTATACATATAATGATATTCATAGCAAAGTTGTCTATAATAACAAATAATTGTAAATAATCAATAATGCCGGTCAACACTAAAATAGATAATAATCATTTATTTATATTGTATTGCAGTGAAAGTGAGTGAATGAGATCTATAAATATCACCATGCAAGAATCTCTCAAACATAATGATGAGTGAAAACAAAACAAGCATTAAAAAAGAACCATTAATTTGTGATAACCACCCATCTTTCTTTCAACTGCAGATGGTCTTTATTTCTTTTTCTTTCCTAATTGCCCTGGCAGAAACCTCCAGTACAATGCTGAATAAAGGCAGAAAGAGTAGACCTTGTCTTACTCCTGATCTTGAGAAAGCTTTCAGTCTTTTGGTGTGTTTCATTTTATTCATCTCAGTTTTTTTTTTTTCCTTGTAACTTCTTCTTTGCTCTATTTATTGCTTAAGAGTATATTGTGTGATTTGCACATGTTTGTTATCCTTCTGTTATTGACTTACAGCTTTATATCACCCAGTATTTGAGAAGATACTTTGGACAATTTCAAACTCTTTAAATTTATTGAGACCTGTTTTGCAACTCAGCATATTGTTTATTTTAGAGGATGTTCCATGGATACTGGAGATACAAGCGTATTCAGTGGTTGGTGGGTGGTATGTTCCATAGATATATGGTGGGCATAATTTTTTATTTTATGGAAAAAACACAACTATATTTATGTAATGAGAGTTATGGCTCAGTGACAATAAACAGTTGAAAAATAATTGATGGCACAAAATACCCATAGAGGTGGGAAAGCATGTAAAATACAGTAGAGATGGAAGCTCCCTGTGTGGAAGAAGAGATGAAATTTTTCTTTTGATAACAGAGGAAAGTAAATGGGAATGAATTTTTAAAATTATCTAAGATCTTTGGTTTGTAAGAGTAGGAAGTTCAGTGCATGCCTGGTTATTTTATCTTTCTTTAAAGACATTGAAAATAAAATATGTGATCAAATTGAAAAACTTCCTGAAATTTCTAGCTTTGAAAACATTTGCTATGCTAGAGATTCCAGCAGAATACAGACAGATGCTTAATGGGAAGTAATAAATAGTAGCTTTTTAAGATTTTAAAGGTCTCATAGTTTTGCCTCAGTTTTTATGTTTTTTGGTTTGTTTTTTTTTTTTTTTTGGAGATGAGACAGTAAGTCATTTCGTATATCAATTAGCTCAAAGTGTCATGAGTATGAGTATGTTCTTTTCTTTCAGATATCTTGACTCAGATGATTTCTGGGAAACCCAAATAATGCTTCCATTTCTACAAATCCTCCCTGCTGCCCATGGATTGTAGGAACCAACATGCTCATAGGCCTCTTCTTGTCTTTGACTTTTCCAAGTTGATGCTATTTGTCCCATGTATAGATGTGAGCTTCTATTTTAATTCCCTCAATGGCCAGAGTTTAATATTAACAATGTATTAAGGATAACTTGGGGCAAAATATGAATATATATACACAAAGTGATTTACACCTGTTATTCAAAACAGTTATTTTTAGTAACCAACTCTAACCCAGTCCAAACATGACCCGGAATTTCTGCATAACTCCTTAAATTTCCTCATAGAATGTGGGAATCTTCAGATAGTTTCCTGCCTTGGAATCCAGGCCCCAGAGAATAAGGGAAATCTTTTCCTTTCCTGTCCAGGACCCATTTCATACTTACTACTCCAGGATAATTTTCAGGGGAATCATCCTTATTTGTCCATTTCCTCTCTCACCTTTGTTTGCGGACCATTTTTAAAGTAGAGTATTGCTCCTCTGTCCCTTCTTTTAGACCTTACATATGAATTTTTTTTTTTTTTTTTTTGGCTGCATCTGTACCGTATGAAAATTTCCTGTTTAGGGATCAAACTGATGCCGCAGCAGCAGTGACCTGAACCACAGCAGTGACGGCACCAGATCCTTAACCCTTTGCTCCCCAAGAGAACTCCTAGATCTTACATTTTTTTAAAACAAGTTATATACTTTCACAAATGTATTCCCAAATTATCCTAACACAGGAAGATTAACTCTCTTCTGTTAAAATTTCAAAAATACATTGCCACCAGTAGACATATGAGAAAAGGAGAAGCACATATCATCAGAAATGTAGGTTAAAGGTGTGAATAAGGTGCCACAAAGTTTCAAATTTCATTCTGAATTCAGTGAAGAAAAATTAGAAGTGATAAAATTTGAGGTCCTAACTGAATTTTGATGGCAGCATTACATAAGAAAGACAGAGATTGACGTATTTTTTAAAATTTTTGTATTATTTTCTTCCTTGCTTTAAAGATTCAGGAATGTGACAACAATGGCATTAACAAAGATTTCCTGGCTTAGCTGAGAAAAATTATTCATATGAGTATTATCCTCTGAGATACATGATACTGAGGTAACTATGGGAAGAATGAAAATGTAGAACATATAAAATTCCATAACCAATCTGGAAAGACAGCTTAAATGTATTATTGGGTAATTTCTCATGATGTCAAAGATAATGTCTTCCATGAATGTATTATCTATGTGATCATAAATACCTGATGAGACGTAGCTGGGTATGGCTGGCTAGGATATACCCTAGTAGCATATGGAAGAAGTTTATTAATTTAATGGACAGGGAGCTATTTTAGCTAAATTTCCTTTCTTGTTATTATTGACATTCACAGTTTTGAATCTCTTACCCCAAACTAAATTTCCAATAGTACAGATTTTTAAAACATCAAATATGAACTGGTCTGAAATATGTTACAATTAATTTCACTTATTTAAATTGGTTTTGAGGACATCCTTGAAGATTGAACATCATGAAACATGCAAAGAATCATGAAAAATGTTGGTGGAACTTCATAGTTGAAGAGTAGCTCTCTAGTCTTTCAGAACTGATAGATTAGGAAATGAGATTTTTTAAAAGTTTATATAAAAAGGTGTGTGTTTTTGGACTTAATTTTTGAACAACAGTCACCCTAAGAGAGTGCTTTTTAATGATCTAAAAAAATAACTTCAATTCCAAAATAGCCCTTTAACAAGAGATGTGAAGACTAAAGAAGGGACAAGTGAATAACAATATCTTTACTAAAAAAAAACCAACAATGGAGATAATAGAGGTGGTCTTTGGTTTTTTCCCAGCTTTAAAACACCTCCATTGGGTTTCATGGCTTCTATAATAGGCAGTCAGTTAAACACTTCTTTAAAATGATTTTACATCATAATATCCTAATGTGATCTTTTTAAAATTATTCTAGATTCTTAATATTAGCATTTTATAGAAATTTTGCAATGAAATGGACCTTAGAGATAATATTGTCCAAAGTACAAAATCATCATTTGCATTCTTCTTTTTCCTGGCAATTATTCAATTAACTTCACATGTTCCATTTTTCATCGGCTTGATAGCTTTCCTATCATAGTTAGATAAGAACTTGAGTTGGAATGCCCTGTGATTCAATCCATTACCAGGTGCTACCACAGGGCTTTTTAAAAAAAACGTAATTTTATTTCAACCTAGTTCATGTATGTTGGTGAATTCAAGAGATAGAGTCTACTAAGATTTACTTTATAGGAAGCATCATCTTTTGTTGCATAATAACCACCTCTTCATTTCTGTTCCAAAGCCATGACTTCCTTTACGGGGCTCTACACGTTCTTTAGACCTAATTCATACCCAGATATCCATTTGCTCAGCCTTACCCTGTGCTTTCCAGACATCTTATGATTTCTCAATCTACAAGGCAAAAATTCTGTCCAGCCAGGATAATTTGTGAAACCTTTAAATGCTGTGTGAGATATTTTGGAGCTTCTGTTTAAAACTCCATACTAATGACTTAGTAATTGTTAAATGACTTTTCCAATAATGTCTGAAATCAGTGATTTAAGGCTCCTGCTTTATCTTGGTGGCACCAGCCAGGACTGTTACAGATCAGAAACCAACTTGCGGTCCCAGTGGTTTTGAATAAAGCAAGAAAGGAAGAATTGATTTGGGAACAGTTTTTAACTTTAAAATTGTGTTCCAGTGGGAAAAAAATCACAGTCTTTGCCATCCTTGCCTCTGACATCCACCACAAATATGTACTGATTGTATTACTTTTGGAGTCATTCTAAGGTTAAAGGCATGATTTTTACTACCGGTATCTACTGGAACAAAATTTGTTGAGTGAAAACATTCTTAATATTTCAAATGTCCCTGGATTTTAAAATTATTTTTGATAATTATCTTTGATAAATGATCTGGAACATCACAGCCATGATCTATCTTTATCACCTTTGTAAATTCTAAGTAGAACAGAACTTCTCTTCATTGAAATCTTACAATGTGAGCACAATTCCACATTTCCCCACAGGTGGGGAAACTTGAACCCAGAGAGATTCAATGACTTTTTCAAGCTCGCAAAGCAAAATACCTTAATATGGAACTTCTCTGCTGAGACTTTTCAACAGAATTTTTATCATACATTTTTTGCCATATTTTACTGAATTATATTCAAATGATATGTCTGTGTTTCCACCAGAGAGGATAAACTTTTTTTAGAATTAAGGATTACTATACATCCTTTATTATGCCAATCACATAAGCAAATAATCTTTGCTGAGAGATTATTAATACGTGTTTGTCAGTAAATCTTGAATGCGCCATTAAAAATACTGTCTTCTGGGAGTTCCCATTGTGGTGCAGCAGAAACAAATCCAACTAGTAACCATAAGGTGTGGGTTCAATCCCTGGCCTCGTTCAGTAGATTAAGGATTTGGCATTGCTGTGAGCTGTCTGTGGTATTGCTTGGATGCTGAGTTGCTGTGGCTGTAGTGTAGGCCAGCAGCTGTAGCTCAGATTCAACCCCTAGCCTGGAGCACTCCATATGCCATGAGGTGGCCATAAAAAGCAATATATATATTGCAATATATATACACATATATATACATATATATATACACACACACACAAATATATATATACACATACACACACATATACACACACACATATATACACACATATATATGTACATATATATATACACACATATACATATATATATATAGTCTTTTGCCACTGCAGATTCCGGGTGAAGCTGTAGCACCTCCAGTGATACTGTTGATACTACAGGCCTTATTTTACTCACCTCTCTTATATGAATACATCTGACAAAGAGCTGTTCAAAGTTGAGCCTGTTTTTAAATTGGGTGTGGAAGGTGTAACTGGAAAATTGGACATGTGCGAGCAAGAGACTGAGGAATTAAATTCAACTGGCTCCTAAGTAAAGCTTATCTTTTCCTGCAAAGTGCCTTATGCAGAAAGTAATCATTGCACTGTCTTGATTCCATTGTATGTGGAAAATATTTGCATGAAGTCATTGTCTAGAAGTAACACCTGGTAGTGTACAACTGATTTTGATTTTGGTACATTTCAGCCAATTTGATTTATGCCCCTAAAGCACCTTGCTTTTGATTAGGAAGTAACTAGTTAGGTGTTGAGCAAGAATCTTCATAGAGACTGTGTGAGAGCAAGAGCTAAATGTACAGGAAAAGAGTTGATATAGCAGGTCTGTTTACAAAGTTGGTCCTTTGTTGGCACATGGGAATTTGGATATTGAAAGGGTTTCCAGTGCCTTAATTGATAGGACTTATGGTGTCTAAGCAGTTTGTGCAAACACTATGGTTTGTGCTAGTCTCCTGCTTTCCTTTTGGGGGTCTGGAGTGTTGGTATGTGCTAGGCAAAAGGTGCCTATCTGACCAACCTCCAGGAAAAACCCTGGGCACTGAGTTTTTACTTAGCTTCCCTAAAAGCAACCCTTGATATGTGTTAACACAGCCTATGGCTTGGTCACTTTAGTGTGTGTCCCGTGTCAGTCTGCTAGGAAGGGACTCATGGAAGCTTGCATCTGGTTTACCTTGGGCTTTACCCAAAGCACCTTTTCCTTTGCTAATCTGCTTTGTACCCTTTTACCAGAATAAATTGCAGCTGTGGTTCTGACTATATGCTGAGTCCTGGGAATGCGTCTAGTAAGAGTGAGTCAGGGGTGGTATTAGAGACCCTGTAACACTAACTTAATAATTATTCTGGCTAAAATGTGCATAGCATTTACTCTGTGGTGGGCATTGTTTTAAGAATATCATATATATGACCTAATAAATTCCTTGCTCCAGCCACACCATGTAGATATAATTACTAACGCCACCATTTTATTTTATTTTATTTTATTTCATTTTTTTTTTTTTGTCTTTTTGCCTTTTCCAGGGTCGCTCCTGTGGCAAATGGAGGTTCCCAGGCTAGGGGTCGAATCGGAGCTGTATCCATCGGCCTACACCAGAGCCACAGCAACGCGGGATCCGAGCCTTGTCTACAGCCTACACCACAGCTCATGGCAATGCCGGATCCTTAACCCCCTGAACAAGGCCAGGGATTGAACCTGCAACCTCATGGTTCCTGGTCAGATTTTTTAACCACTGCGCCACGATGGGAACTCCACTAACACCACGATTTTAATTATGAAGAACCCAAAGCACAGAGAAATATCATGCCCACTAATGGTAAGTTACAGAGCAAGGATGATAAGAGGAAAGCAACTATGCAAAGAATGGGAGGTCGGGGGGAGAGAATTCAAATTGGCAAACTGCAAACTTTAATTTTAGCCTTATTTAGCTCAGCATTTGGCTAATGCTGGGCAACTTGAATATAAATTTTGTTTTAGTTAAAAATGAAGAAATAGTTAATATGATTAGATTTTCAATGCAAGCGCTACTATGAGAACTAAGTTTTTATTTTCAACAGTGGTATTTTTTCACATCTTTCAATATTTAATGGATAAACAGCTTTCTTCTTTTTTTTCCCCCTCTTTTGTCTTTTTAGGGCCGCACACGTGGCATATGGAGGTTCCTAAGCTAAGGGTTGAATCAGGGTTGTAGCTGCTGGCCTACACCACAGCCACAGCAAAGCAGAATCCGAGCTGCGTCTGCGACCTATACCACAGCTCATGGCAACGTCAGATCCTTAACCCACTGAGCAAGGCCAGGGATCGAACCTGTGTCCTCATGGATGCTAGTCAGATTTGTTTCCGATGAGCCACGACAGGAACTCCTCTTTTTCACAAATAATCTTCTGGAAAATGTTCACCTTGTCAAATCATTTTACTCTAAACAGTACTTTATTTGGTTTTTTTCAACCATAACATAAGGAGGGTGTGCAAGATGAGAAAGTAAGTAGAACTAGGTTTATATGGATGGTGCAGCAAGAGAAAACAGATTCTTAGATCACTAAATCCACATATCTAGAAACCAACTCTCTGTTAAAACTTTCATAGAGCGATGAACATAACATAGAATCTTGGAAAAAATGAGAGTGAGGGTACTATGAGAAACAGGATATTTTGAGAGTCCCACAGTATCTCCCCTCAAGATACTTAACTTTTTATAAAGGAACAGCAAGGAACACTTCAGTGGTGAAGCCTGGTCAAAACCACCTTCGTCAATTAATCGGTGTTAACATCCCAAGTAAGAACAAAAGCCATCATATGCCTTCTAATACAGTGCAATGAGCAGGGCATAGTATTGCCTGTAAAATACTCTTGCCAAAAAAATGCATAACCTGAGTCCAGTCAGGAGCATACATCAGACAACACCAAACTGAGAGACACTCTAAAGAATAACTGCATGCTTCAAGGACAATAATTTCTGATAGACTGTACCAGCTCGAAAAAGACTAAAGAGACGTGACAATCATACGTAACATATGATCTTGGATTGGATCCTGGGTTTGAGAAATAAAAAAGTAAGTGCATACATAGTTCATGAGTAGGACAGCTAGCGACATTCGAAAAAGGTTGGTATATTAGAAATCATGATTTTGATAATAATTGTACTGTAGTTATATTCTTGATTTTAGGAAATACATACTGGAATATTTAGGGTTAAAGGGTCATTATGTCTGCAGTTTGAAGTTTTGAGGCATTCGCTTGTGGCACAGTGGGTTATGTTGTCACTGTACCAGCTTGGGTCATTGCTGGGGTCTGGGGTCGATTCCCAGCCCGGGAACTTCCACATGCTGCAGGTGCAGCCAAAAAATAAATAAAGCATCGATAAAGCTAATACATGTGTATGAGCATCCACGGCTGTGTGTGAGTGTGTGTGCATATGTACACACACTCACACACACACACACACACACACACACACACAGAATGCTAAGACTAACAAAGTACATTTTAACATTTGGGGAATACCGGTGAAGGATCTGCAGTAATTCTTTGTACTACTTTTTTCAATCAAATGCTTTTCTTTAAACATTTTTTTTCTTTTTTTTTATTGAGGTATAGTTAATTTACAATGTGTTCATTTTAAGTGTATAGCAAAGTGTTTCAGTTGTATGTATATATGTTCTTTTTCAGATTCTTTTCCATTATAGGTTATTACAGATATTGAATATAGTTCCCTGTGCTTAACAGTAGGTCCTTGTGGTTTATCTATTATATATAATAGTGTGTATATGTTAATCCCAACTCCTGATTTACCTCCCCCCACCCCGCTATCCCCTTTGGTAACCATAAATTTGTTTTCTAAGTCTGTGAGTCTATTTCTCTTTTGTAAATAAGTTCATTTGTATCATTTTTTAATTTTAATTTTAATTTTTACTTTTTTTGCTTTTTAGGGCTGCACCTGCAGCATATGGAAGTTCCCAGTCTAATAGGAGCTACAGCTGCCAGCCTAAGCCACAGCCACAGCAACATGGGATCCAAGCCACATCTGCCACCTATACCACAGCTCACAGCAACACTGGATCCTTAGCCCACTGAGCGAGGCCAGGGATTGAACCTGCAACCTCGTGGTTCCTAGTCGGTTCTGGCGCCATGACGGGAACTCCCTGAATCTTCTTTTTAGTTTCCACATGTAAAGGATTCATATGATATTTGTCTACATTCTACTTTTGCAACGTATCCATAAATCTAAAATCCATTCAAAAATACATATATATATATTTTTTTTAAAGAGATCAGAGTCAGACGGGGCTCTAGACTTGGAACATAACTCTGGGCAAAAGGCATTCTCGTAGAGGCAGCTATGATTCAACCATTTGCGCAGTGAACCCACCACACACATTTACCAAGGGCCTGTTCCATGCTAGGTGTTCTCCTGTGAGGTAGAGGTACAGGTGAGTGAACAGAAAAACAAAGATCCCTGACCTCATGATGCTTACCCTTCCCTGGGAGAAGACGGGCACAAACCAAAACAACACAATATAGATCATGAGAAACTTCAATAGACATGGGAACATAAAACCAGCTTAGAACAAATGAGACAGACACACAGGGAGGGGGCAGTGGTTCCCGACACAGTGGCTGCCTGTCTGGAGAGCCTTGTGACCTTCACATGCCAGCGGGAGCTTGTGTTCAGCACCGGCCCACAGTGTGACAGCACCTTCACTGGCACCTCTGCCACCCAGACATCAGGATGACTCACCTAAGTTGGATAAACGAAGGTTTTTTGTTTTGTTTTGTTTTTTGCCACAAGTACCAATTTGTCTTTACTTGCAAAATATAGCCCAGAGCAAGAAGCACCCTACTGTTTCTCTGACTGTAACCAGCACTGAGGTTTGATCCAAATTGTACAGGTTAGTAAAATTTTCAGTGCGGTTATCTTCCAGAATCTTCTGAGAGAAATATCTCCGACTTTTATACTTTCAGGGACCTGACTTTCCCCTCCAAATCCTGAGCTTTTGTGGTTTCTGCCTACATTTGGGGCTGCTTGCTCTTCTTGAAGATGTTCACTCCCAGGTCATGGAAACAGTTACGTTCATAGGAGCGAAGGCCCAGTTTCACTGGTCAAGTGACTCAGCATCCACTCAAACTCACGCCCTGTTGGCGTCATGGAGCCTTTGCCTTGTTCCTAGACCTTGTACCAAAATGCTACCCACTCAGCTTTACTCAAGCAACTGGAGGCCTGTCTGTGCACGAGAGAGAGGTCAGTCTGCTCCCAGCTCCCCAGTGACTTGACATTGACAAGAAATACTATTTATTGAGTGCTTACTTAGTCTGTGCCAGACAACCATTAAAAGTCCTTTGTTCTCTGATGGGGGTGCCTTTTATCCTAATTCTGTACCCAAGAAGGAAGTTCTGAGAGAGTATGAGTTAACCAAGGTTGCCATGGCACTGAGTTTAAAACCCAGCAGCCCACCCCAGATCTGGAGTGTTTCCTTCCTACTGACTTCAGCATAGCCAGATTTTTCAAATATTTCTTCTCATTTGTCTTTTTTTCCTGCCCTTCCCTTATCCTGCTTCGTGTACATTTTATTAGAGTGACACAGGTATCCACCTAGGGTGGCTTTTTAACAATGAGCGTATAGTTGATTTGCAATATATGCATTCTTTTTCACATTCTTTTTCATTATAGGTTATTACAAGAGATTGAATATAGTTCACAGTGCTATACAGTAGGCTCTTGTTGTTTATATATTTTATGTATGCTAGTTTGTATCTACTAATCCCAACCTCCTAATTTATTCCTCTATCCCCCTTTCCCCTTTGCAACCATAAATTTGTTTTCTATGTCTGTGACTCTATTTCTGTTTTGTAAGTCCATTTGTATCATTTTTTAGATTCCACATACAAGTGATATCATGTGCCATTTGTCTTTCTTTGTCTGACTTCATTTAGTATGATAATCTCCAGATCCATCCATACACATAAGGTGGCTTTTTATTCCATTGGGAAATTTTGCTCTGTCCGATGAATGGGCTTTCTACTGGGGTCTAGCCCCCCAGCATTTCCCAGCAATGAAGCAAAATTCTAGAACCAGTATCATCTATCTGCCTCCTTATGGCTGCAGGACCTAGGCAAGTCAGTCATTCCTTTTAGCTAAAATATGGAAGTGATACTAGCTTGCCAAGGTGGAGTAAAACTAATAAAACCAAAGTAAGATAGTATACATGAACGTGCCCACTGCCCACTGCCCACTGTGATTCCTTATTGAATTTTACCTTCTGTTTATTTTTCCGTGTATGTGTGTTTGTGTGTGAGTTTAATCTCTACTTGGTGCTTTAAAAATGGCATATGTATGTTTGTAACAGATGTGCCTATAATGGCAATTGTTATGTTACATATATCTATGTTAAAGGAACACATTTTTCCCAGCTCTTAAAATGATTTTGCGGGTGATGTAAGAATTTAAGAATGTTTGGCTACCAAAGTGGTTCCAGCCAGCTTTCCCTACCCGCACATTAGCAAGATGCCAACATGCTTCACCGGGAGCAGTGACTCAAACTGAAGAAATTATTCTCAACACCAGAAGGGCAGGCACTTTTCCTAGAGGGTATTTAACCACTTATGCTGAGGTGAGGTACAATTTGAAAACTGCCTCTGCACATTCCTGGTGTCCTCCCCAATTGGAAGAGAGAATATATTTCTTTTCTTGAAAATAATTTCTTCTCTATTAAATCTTGATGGGAGAGGGTGCAATTTGAAGAGCCTCTGAGTTATTCCAACACTCGTGTACACCCCCTCCACACACACACACACTCTGTGTGGTGGGGAATTCACCCTGGTCAGCTGAAAAATCATTGCCGTGCTCCCTTGCAAATATATATTTTTCACAGCAGTTGAAAAATTTTCATTCCTACGATCTGCATGATAAATGAACATCCAAATTATGTCAGCCTAATGTTGAAACGATTACACGAGTTATATGTGGTTCCATTTTAAATTCATGTCTTTGATATCTTGGCACTCTAGTAATATATTCCCTTTCCTAAAACCATTTTACAATCAAGTTATTCTAATTAATTTTCAGAAAGGATTTTGCCACTTTATTTTTTTCACTTTTCTGCCTATAGAGTAACTAATAAGATTTAATGAAAATACCCAAACATCATGTGCTCTTGTCACATAATAGTATAACATATTTATCTATCATTTTGAATGCTGTAAAATATTCAGATTACATACATACATTTTTCTAACTTAAGTGGATTACGCAGATAGTATTCATATAAGATATTTTAGTGTATGTGAAAATACATGGCCCTCTACTTGGCATGAAGCAAACATCAAATAAGTAGGGTCTCTTATCTCTCCTTTGTAGATGGAATTGGAGCAGGGTAATTGAAAATGTGGTGATTGTGATTCTGTTCTAATGATTTGAGAAAAGAATGGGGAAATATGTATAGCTTTAGTAGGTCTTCAGAGTGCTAGATGTGTGGTGATGATGGTGAGATCAGAGGCAAGGTGAGTAAAGACGTGGAAAGCCATGAAGAAGCTCAAGAGAAGGTGTGTGTGGACAGCAGCCAAGTTCAGGCCACACTGATGCTTCAAAATGCTCATGGTCCTCCTTTAACTAAGACCTGAGAGAAAGGAGGGAAACTCAGCCTTAGTGAGCACCTCCTACAGGCCAGACAATGTTCCTGTTCTCACCTATGTCTTTGAAGTCACGTAAAAATCCTACCGAATGGTGGGGGAAAAAATGTATACATGTAAGAATAACTTGATCCCCATGCTATACAGCGGGAAGGGAAAAAAAATATTGTAAATGCAAATAAAATTGTTCATTTATTATTAAAAATAAATAAATAAATAAATAAAATGAAAAAAAAAAATCCTACCAAGTAGGCATTATTAGCCCTGCTTTGTGAAAGAGCATGAGGTTCAGAGAGATGAGGTTACTTACTTATTCGAGCATTCATGTCCACCAAGAGGTGATGTTGGCGTTCCAGTGAGGTGTGTCCCCTTTAAAAGTATTAAGTCCTGGCTCAGTCCATCCTGCCAGGGTACCTGCCTGTACTCCTCAGTGGAGAAGGTGAGGCAGAGCACAGCCAATGCAGCCTGAGCAAGGTCTCCTGATCACAGACACTCCAAAGGAAAGTCCTTCCCTATCGACCTAGTCAGCTTTACTCCAGGTTCATTGCATACTCTGAGCAAATAACTGCATTAGCAAAGCAATTTGTTCTGGTTCTAGCCTTAAAATCCATGCTTCTGCTTTTCTACTGTCCCTGGGTGGCCCCTGTGTGTATCAGCAGCCACCACGCTGGGGTCAACCACAAAACTCCTGGCCCAGCCCCCTTTAGATTTGCCTAAAAGGCTCTCTATAATGACCTCTGACCCTCTACCCTGGAAGTAACGGCATTCGGCCAGCTGTCTATCATGGCATCTTTCCACAAAACTTTATCCACGTGAAAATCTTTCCTAGTTCTCTCTTTCCACTGTGTTGATTTCATAGGTGATCCTAATCTTTTCTTTTTATGGTTAATTACACGTGGGCTCTCTTGCAGACTTTCCAATTTACCATCTATTATTAAAGACTGCTGTGATTCCTTTTTTAAAATCTGTAGTATTGCTGAGCCCTTCCTAAACGTGATAATTATCAATTCTGTACTTACTTACCTTGAGCACAAAAGTTAAGAGATAGAAATCTATAACAAGCAATGAAGAAATTGCTTAAATGAGTGATAACCATGCCATGATGTGCATTGCTGTGCACAGATGATGGAAATATACATGCATTAATGTATTCATTTCCTAAAGGTGTTGTAACAAGTGACAACACACAGTGGTTTAAAATAACAGAGAAGTTCTGATGTGGCTCAGCCGTAACAAGCCCGACTAGTATCCATGAGGACACGGGTTCAATCGCTGGCCTGGCTCAATGGGTTAAGGATCCTGCTTTGCTGTGAGCTGTGGTATAAGTTGCAGGCGAGGCTCAGATCTAGTGCTGCTGCGCCTGTGGCATAGGCTGGCAGTTGCAGCTCCCCTTCATCCCCTAGCCTGGGAACCTCCATATGCCACAGGTTCAGCCCCTACCCCCAAAAAAGATTTCTCCGGGAGTTCCCGATGTGGCTCAGAAGAAAACAAATCTGACTAGTATACATGAGGACACAGGTTTGGTCCCTGGCCTTGCTCAGTGGGTTAAGGATCCAGCGTTGCCGTGAGCTGTGGTGCAGGTCACAGACACGGTCAGGACCCCGCATTGCTGTGGCTGTGGTGTAGGCTGGCGGCTACAGCTTGGATTCGACCCCTAGCCTGGAAACCTCCATGTGCCGTAGGTGTGGCCCTAAAAGACTAAAATAAAATAAAATAAAACAAAACAGATTTATTGTCTTGTGATTCCAGAAGTCAGAAGTCTAAAAATAGGTTGACAAGTCTGTGTACCTTCTGGAACAGATGAAGATGAGAATCCATTTCCCTCTAGGTCTTTTCCAGCTTCTAGAAGCTAGACACATTCCTTGGCTTATTGCGAGGCTTCACTCTGACCTCTGCTTCTGTTGTCACATCCTAGTCTCTGACTGCCCCGCCTGCCTCTCTGTGATGAGGACCTTTGTAATTATACTGGATTCATCCAAAAAATTCTGGATAACTTCTTATCTCAAGGTCCTTCTTTTGATCACATTTGCAAAGCCCTTTTGTCACATAAGGTAACATGTTCTGGGGATCAGAATGTGGACACTTTGGGAAAGCCACTATTTCACCCAAAACAGTCGGAAAGAAGAAAAAATCCAAAACATTTAACTAGCATAAAGATGATTAAAGAAAGAAGCCCAGGAGTTTCCCATTGTGGATCAGAGGGTTAAGAACCTGATGTAGTGTTGGATCCTCGCCCTCACTCAGTGGGTTAAAGATATGGCGTTGCCACAAGCCACAGTGTAGGTCACAGATGTGGCTTGGATCTGGCGTTGCTCTGCTGTGGTGACCTGCAGCTGCAGCTTCAATTTGACCCCTAGCCTAGGAACTTCTATATGCACAGGTGGGCCATAAAAAAAAAAAAAAAGAGAGAGAGAGGAAAAAAAAAGAAAAAAATAGAAAGGAGCCAAAAATATAGGCTCCGTTAGCACCCAGTAGGGGTACCACTATAGGGCAGTAGTAGAAATGCTTTACTGGGGAGCTATGAGTTGAAAGTATCAGGAGTTTAGGTTGTGCTTGCTCAAGCTGGGTTGTAGACTAGTGAAAACAGTACCAGCATGAGCTTCTTTGATAAATTTGATGACAGAAACGGAACTTGAAGTATCTGATTTGTTGTTCCTGTATCATTGTTATTAACCAAGATAATGTGTACAGGTACACATGTTACCAAACCTAACTTGGGTCCAGCTGTGCACAGCAAAGCAATCCATCCACTGACACTGGGCTGTGGTGAAGGAAAGTGCAGTGTTTATGTAGGACCCCAAGCAAGGAGTACCAGCAGCTAGTTATTAAGAGACCTGAACTCCCGTGTGGGATTCACGGAAAGGTTTTTAAAGACAGGGTGGGGGAAGGTGGTTGTGGGGTATCTGATCAACTTGTGGACATACTTCTGATTGGTTGGTGGTGAGGTAACTGGGAATAAACATCATCCACCTTCTGATTCCAACTGGTCTGGGGTTAATGAACTGGCAGGTAGCATGTAGTTAACTTCTGCTGCCTGATGGGAGTTTCAGTATCTGCAAAAGAGCTCCAAGGACATGGCTTGGTATATTACCTAGAGCACTTGAGGAGGAACTAAGTGTCCTTGACTTTGCTTAATGGCTAACCTATTATTATTTTATCTTGTTTGACAGTTTTCCTTTCTTTCTGCATTTCCTCACTTCTCTGATTACATTTATTCTTTGGAACTTGGGGAAGACCTAGGAAGCTAAAGTTTCTCTATAGACAAGAGGCGGGCAGAAGACATGCTGCATCTGTCCTAATAAGCCTCCATAGGGTCCTGCTCAGTTACATACATAATCACATTCACCCATGAACAAATATATACATAAAACTATATAACAAATGTATTTGTGTTGGGAATGTTCAAAATAGGGATGAAACTTCAAAGACTTTCTGAATTATCTCACCCTAAAAAGGATAATCTATCCTATGTTCTTTTAATACAAATATTACCTTATGTAGATTGCATCCGAACAAGGAATCTGCAGTCTTCGAAATGTTCTGGCTTGACCTGGCTTACTCCAAGTCTCACGTGTTCCATGCACATGATTTTCCAGCAGGTTGGTCTGTGGAGGCACTTGTAACCTAGTGGACAATGCAATGTCATCAAAAGCACTGGGCATTTAAGACTGTTTCAGTGGTCCAGTATTTCTTATTCAAACCCATGAACACATATGCCTGAAAACCTTCTGTCTCTATATAAGGGTTATGATCAGTAGGGGAGAAAAGCAGGGGAAAAGAAATGTCTCTCTCTCTCTTTTTTTTTTCCTGAATATGGCACATACATACCTGAAACGAGGATTTCATAACAAAAGGGCAAGCTAACCTTACTAAATGCTGATTATTCAGTGTATAATAGAAAAGGAAATAAAAGCGTTTTTATAAAATGTATCAAATCCTAAGAGTGCTGTTAAACTCATTAAAGAAAAAATGAAGTTAGAGAAACTGGTCTTATTTTTTTTCACTCCCAGTAGAGTTCATTTCTACTTCAACAACTAAGCCAAGGTCACATTTAACTCACTTCAATTTCACCCAGTGCACAAGCTAATGTCAATAGTACAGCTGCCATGCAGAGCTAAAGACTGATGGTTAGACAAAGCCATTTACACAAGGCTGGGTCTTTCATCTTCTCTCAGCCAGTGACATAAGAAAGCACTGAGGTTATTCTCAACTAGAGACGAAAACTGGCATATTAGAAAGAATGTTATTCTCCTTAGCTGTCACACAAAGGATCTGAAGAAATGTAGAAATGTTTTTTTTTTCCTCCCCTCCCTCTGGTCATCTGGGGAGATCACAAAGTGACTCTAATAGCCTTCACTCTGAAATTTTCACATGGTTTAAGTGATTGCCAAGTCTGATATTTTCCATTTACACTTCATTGCCATCAGAAAAAGAAAAAAAAATCAATATACCTACCTACTCAAGTGTGTCACAGGATGAGCTTATAAAAGAAGACATCAGTCTTTTTAGGGCATGAAAAATATACTTATTCAAATATATCTTATTTAAAATGACATAAATTGCAGTGGTTAGTCAAGATTCGATTTCCTCTAAAATATAAGATTTAAAATATTCCTTGACTTGCCAGGAATCAGAATCCTTCAAATTGTTGATATATACAGATGTACTTGTTTTCTGATGTAAGTCATTCTGACTGTATTTTATTTTAGTGCATTAGTGACTACATTTATTAATTTCACAGGAACTAAAGCAGCACATTTCATGAGACTGCACAAGGCAGTACATTTTTTTTTCCTTCTCAGGAAATACTTTTTTTTTAACGTTATTTTTCTTCTGTATAGCTTGTTGCACTTATACCTTTATGTCTCAGAAAAGAATGAGAATATGTCCTTATATTATTCTAATAATATTTTACATTAAGAGTCTATTCCTCCTTAACTTGTTTTAACTATTAAACTTCTTTATGCAGAAAAGGTGTAATGAGTTCGGTGTAACATTTCAAATGCTTCTGTTAAAATCAGAGGTAATTTTAACTGTCAGAGGAACATCCATGTCAGATTGGTCTTTCAATTAAAAGAAGTCTCATGTCAAGTTTGAGTGCAATGACTCTGTATTATATACCTGTTCTGTGTTGTAGATACTCAGAATTCTTCCATTTTCACATTTCTTCTGAAAAATGGTGCAAAGCGGAGAGTCTTGGTGGCTGTGTCTTAGATTTCCTGAGTTAATGCCTTGCTCAAGTAGCTTTGTCTCCAGTCTCACTGTATGTCTACACACAGCATCATTGTTGCAGGAAACCAAGAAGACCAATACAATGTTTTCAAGCTTAGTTGGAGTATTTAAATATCACCTGTCAAGGAGTTCTGAAACAGGGATGAACCTTCACCTTCCCACTCATATAATGCCAATGGGCAGGTCTGCGGATTTTTGTATTTGTTTACCCAGTCCTCCAGCCCCAAGAAGAGGATGATGAACTCCCCTACCCCCAAAAAAAGGAAAGAAAAAAAAATCAAATTTTGTGTCTGGGGTCACTCTTGGACTCAGTTCCCCATGTGGCAATGCAACTAACTAACAATTTGACTTACTGGGCCATCCCCCACAGTTACAAGTATTTCAAGGTCAATTTATCAATTTAACAGCTTCATCTTCTTAATCACTAAACTTCTGTCTCTTTGAGCTTGTGCTGAAAGACTGTGGCTGCTAATTAAAATGGAGCTTTACTAGCAAGTACACAAATTAGATCCTGTCAGTAAGTTTATTCTAACTATTGGTCATTTCTAAATGCCTTTTTAATCCCCTAATTTTTACATTAAAATTCAAAAGCCTAACAATCTTAATCACCCCTACATCAAATTCATCATTAAGAACAGGAAGCCAGATGGTATAATTTTGATTTACCGGACTTCAGCGTGAATTAATGTACTGAGTGCCGATAATGAATACATCAAACCTGATATTGCAGAAACCTATGAATCTGGCATGTGAAATTAATAACACACTCTGCACAATGAAAGCATGTAAGCTCATATAAAACTGAGGAGTAATGGGCCCTTTTATTTTAAATGGTCTTTATTAGCCTTCCGTTTTAACTCAAGAAAAAGATGGGCATTTTGTTTAGCAGTATACTTATGTATTGCACAACTATTTTTCCCCAGTGAAACACAATGGGAACAAAATTAGGATGATTAATAACAAAGCTTGCTTGAGAAATTTGCTCGAAGGGTTCTCAGAATAGCTGCTGCTTCTGCATTTATTTGGGGAATTGTACATATGAGAGAACGTTGGAAATTTTCTGTAAAACATCTTGACCTACAAAATACCATGCTACTGTTTTCTTATAACTGGACCTGTAGTTCATAATATGTATGCCTCAGCACCACTCTTGTCTATGAAGCTTGTTTTTTTTTTTTAAAACCAGATGTTTGCTATTTTATCCTTTATTGTTTCATTATCCCTAAAGGTGTATTGTTTTATACCCAGGAATTAAATAGAATCTGTATCCAGGCATGTAAGTCACATGCACAAAGATGCTCAGAATGGGCCAGGGGTTGCTCACGACACAGAAATTACCGACCTCTGAAGGCAGTTGAAGGTGCGGTTTTGTGATAATGTTTATTAATGTCTCTGTGAATTTATTTACATATTTTCATGAAACATTTTAATTTTGTTGAATTGCAGATAATTCCATTTTTTTTAAGAATTAAAAAGATTAGAAATAAAATCATTCATGAATTCACTGAAAAAACCTATGGAGGAAAATTGAGACATAAAATAGAATTTTTTTTTCTTTTAGGCAACTCAGAGTTTGCATAAATGAATGTAGTGTCATCTAGGAGAGCAAGAAGTCTGTATTATTTTCTATATGCATTTTCTAAAACACAGAATTTATTCAATCACCTTAGGACCGCTGGGTAAGAAGGCTCGGGGTGTTTTTCTCTCATACAAGCAGCCGGATTACAAATCGTCTGTCCTATGTGAGCCTGCAAATGGCCCCGTGTAATATACTTTGTAAATGAAGTCTTTTAACCGTTTGAAGTGGTTTTGCCTCATGTTCCTAATACCTATCACTAGACAATGGAGAGATTCAGAAGTCTGGCAGGGAACAATCTTTGCTTTTGACTCAACACTATCTGTAATGGTATTTGAAGAAGGGGGAAATGTCTATTTCACTTTTAAAGCCATGATAGGTGGCCAAATGCTGCAGGTTAACGGCTCGGGCTGCTTTGCGGTAGCAGGGAACTTCGTTTTTCACTGCGCTGTAGGTCCACCAAATATTTCAGCAGCCTGCCTCTGAAATGAAGGCAATGCCACAAATAGGGTAATGTTCAAAAAAATGGTACAAACCTTCCGCTAAGTGCTATTTTCTAGATAACATTGCTCATTGGTTCCATCTATACTCACACTTGTAAGACAGTCTAGAGGATAATTTGTATCTCTTAGAGATACAGCGTTAAGATTTATTATAGAATGGGGAAGGGATATATTAGGGCTTTATCTTAAGGGTAGGGAAAATAAAAGCACTTTTTGGGCTCCTGGTATTTATTTTGGTGACTTAGCCTTCAAAAAGTGTGCGTTTTAATAAAGATTAGGCTTTTAAGAAGGACTCCTTTAAACCTTACATCCCTTGGATTGGAATAAGTCAGTTATTTCTGGCTGAAAATTTTTCTTACTCTTAAATCTCTTTAACTGAAGCTCATTTGACAAACCTATTATAAAATGAATAAATGCAGCACTGTGTGATTTGTCCACTGTCAACATGTTAACACACTTTATTTGAAGGTAGATTGATGGAGGGAGGCTGCAAGAGTTTACCCTCCTGAGTTAAAGAATAGAAAACCCTTTTTTCTGAGTTTTTTTTTTCTTTTTTTTTCTTAGAAGTTCACAAGAGTAGATATACAATTATCCTCGACTTGCTGATGCAAAGGAACAGAGCATTTAGTTTCTTGTCACTGTCTCTGAAATTCCTAAAGGTACAATTAGCATTTCATTTGACATAATGTTGAAAGGTTCATAGATTGATCTTCCCTAAAATGCAGCAAGAATTTTTTGAAATGCAAATTTTGACATTTATTAACTTTTATTCCAGATCTGTTTATAGACTGTAAAACTGTGCATACATTTAACTCGAAGAAGCTAAAAGGACAATGTTTAGGTGGATACTCTGTGTTATAATAAAAGTCTATTTTATTGTTTCAACAATGAAATTTTTATTATCAGAGATTTATGATATCAGCACAGCAGTTTTTACTGCATGATTCACAGTGTTTTTATAGATGTATATTCAACAAAACAAGGAGAGAAATTGTACTGCAGTGTTCTCTCTCAGGAGTGCATTTCCCCATTGAAATAATGTCAGCAGTTTTCCACCTTCAAAGCCCTATGTTTTCAAATCAATTAACAATTCTAATTGTGCGGGAACAGTTGTTCACTTAGCTTGGCAAATGGGACAGGAAACATTATTTCCTTTCTTTGCCTAAAATGAAGACTTTAATCTTCCGAACCATATTTAACATATAAAAAACACACAACCGAAAAGTTAGACAGTTTGAAACTCAATCAGTTGGTTTGTGCCAGCTTGCTTTCTGTGTGGCCTACATTTATTTTCCAGTCTTTCTCAAGCCTGGAGTAATAACAGTTTTACATCTCGGTGAGGACAAACCGTCTCCAGATTCATTTAGACTTTTCTTTTCATCAGATATTTATCTGACCAGGCAGTTGTAAGAGTTATTACTTTTCTGAGGTAGCAAAGCAAACATTGGTTCTGACCCGACTTGTGACATTCGAATGCAGATCCGTATCGGCAGGTTAGAAACAGCTGACACGGCAGCAGCGTGGAGGAGCCGGGGCTGCTGTTCCACTTAAAGTCCTAATGTCATTTCCACTTAAAAAAATTTTTATTGGGATTAAAGTGCAGCTTGTAGGATATTGAACAATGTGGTTCATAAAGCAAGGAACACATGCAATCTTATAAGATGTTATTAAATATGTACAGTTTAACCTTTTCTTTTTCACGAATGTATATTTGAGTTATAGCCCCTAATGTCTGTCCATATTTATAAAACACGTACATGCGATGATTAGAGAAGGTGATCCTTAGCACTTGCGCATCAGTGGAAGAAGGTGCTTTATCGTGTTTTCAGTAGCTTTGGAGATGATTCAAATATAAACTTCCAGAAAGACAGCGTGTATTCTAGAATGATGAAGGGATCTCCAACAAAAGCAGGATTTTTTAAAATTCCCTTTCTTACCACTTTTTAATCTAGTGTACGTCCTTGGATGAGTTTAGGTATGAAGGACTTAGGGCTCCTGAGTTCATTTGAATCTTAATGGTTTTCAAAGTATGCACATGCTATTTTTATGGACCAAGAAGCCTAGGATTTCTTGATCGTGTTTCCTTGCGCATTCTGCCATTGCAGGTAAACACATAGGTTATCCAGAGCCCTCAAATAAAAATGAAAATGTAATCTTGACATTCTCATCCCGATCAGATTTGCAGGAGAATCGTGCATGCATCAGAGCAACTGTGTGTGGACTCTCTTCTCTCAATGGAACTGCTACAGCTGATTGAAAAGTAGGGATGCAGTCCTTGACTGAGCTGGTTTAACACAGAAGTGCAAAATCACATTTTGGTCAGGTGGATTTTCAAATGCTTCTGAATGTAGTTCAAGATCATCAGTCAAAATCCCTTGGGCCAACGAACAGTAGAGAATTCCAAGGGAGCGTAATGGATAATATAGGGCACCTCCATGCATATTTTCTCTTAAACAACAAAAATCAAAAATAGGATAAGAAATTTTTGTGCCTATGTGTTATTTTCTCATTGTGGTCTAAAGGAAAGGAACTTGGCATTTTAAGCATTTTTATGTTTTTGAGAGGAAAGCGTTTTTATGTTTTTGAGAGGAAAGCGTTTTTGTGTTGTCATATATTTATACAACATGGTCATATCTCCCCAACCTTCAAAATCTTATTCAAATGCCACCTCCTGCCCGAAGATTTCCCTCATCTCTGCCAAGTAAGGAATGATGTCTCCTTTCTGTATTCATGTAATATTTTAAAAATCACCCTAGTTGTTTGTATCCCTTCTGACTTTAAATTATTCCTGCTTTTGTATTATGCTGATTATACTGTGAGTCCTATGAGGAAGCAGATTATATATTATACAATGACATGCCCTCCGTTGAGCCTGGAATGTGGACTGAGTGTGAAGCAGAGTAAAGCACTAAATGACCAAGGCAAAAGCAGACGGTAACCCTGAGTTAAGGCAGGGCAGGTTTCCCAACCTCAGCACTATTGACATTTGGGGCCAGATCATTCAATTTGTAGATTTTGTCCTATGTGATAGCAGCATACCCGGACTACACTCACTAGATGCCAGTAGGATTCCTCTCCCAAGCTGTGACAACCAAAAAATCTCCAGACATGGCCAAATGTCTCCTGGGGGCGGCAAAGCCATCACTCCCTCTACCCCACCCCATGTTAAGAACGGCTGAGACATGATCACATCTAAACGTCAAGGGATGGAGTTCCCACTGTGGCACAAGGGATGGGCAGCCTCTCTGCAGCACCAGAATGCAGGTTGGATCCCTGGCCAGGCACCGTGGATCTGATGTTGCCACAACCACAGCATAGGTTGCAACTGTCTTGGAACTCCATATGCTGCCGGACGGCAACCCCCCTCCCCAACTTTTTTTAATTAAAAATAAAATAAAATCAACACTAAAATTATTACACAGAAACAAAAACACTAAAGGAATAGGATTTCTGATGAAAACCATAAATTAGCAACCCAAACAATCTATCTGTTTAGCCCTACCAAATCACCTCATTGATTGCACACACAAATCCTCATGGCTGCATCTTTCCCTCCTTGCACCCTCCTAGGTTCCCATTAACACTTCTTATTCATTTGCACCGATTTGTGCTAAAATATACCCTCTTTATAGTTAGGTGCTGTGAGCTTTATGCCCACATTCACTGCCCCATGTGATAATGAAAATGGCTTTGGTTTGGCCAGGTTGCCTAGTCAGTGTTATCCCAAGATATGGATTTCAAAGGGGAGTAGAAGGTGAGTTGTGTGGCTTTCATAGAATTTTATGACATTATCTACCTTGTCTCAATTTTGACCTGAATGGGAGCCTATTTGAGTGTTGTTCACACTGAGATGATATTAAAGAAAAGAAGTAAACGTGGAAATTGCAACAAAGGAATTGTATCTGGGGTGGGTGGGGACTAAGACAAAGAAAAAAATCAGGAGGAAGGGAGATATGGAGAATGTCTCATCAATAAAAATTAGTCATGCTTTGGGTTTTTTTTTTTTTTAACAATTTCCCTCCAGCTTGAGCCATGAGCTTTTATCATTCTCTCAGCATCCTGACCAAGCCAAACTCTTGCCTCTCTTCCTCCTTGATAACTTTTAATCCCACTATTATTGCTATTGCTATTATTTTTTAGCACCCTATTCTAAAAATATCATTATCCCATGCTTACTTCCGGAAAGGAATCATATGATTTTAAAATGAGAAAATAAAAAATATGCAGTAATAACTATAAGAAGAATAAATGTAACAAAAATCTGTGATAGCTGTTCAAAGTTCCTTATTCATTTTCCTTTAACCAATAAAAATTTGGGGGCAATTTAAAGGTCCCTTACACATACATAAGTGTCATGCGGGGGTATGGCAAAGGCAAAAGGGGAAGGTGGTAAAAAGGATCAGGCAGAGATTGCTAATAAAAGGTACCCCATTAAGCCTAATGCACTTAACTGGAGATGGGGGCGCAAATTTGTCTTCAGGCTTTCTTGCAGTTAATGTAAAGAGAGAAACATACTGGGTTAAGAATCAGTGCCATGTTCATTAGATAAAACAACAAACCATTGCTTGTTTAAGAAAAGCAGAATAATATTTTATCCTGTGATCAGAAAAACATTTCTCCTTTGGGAGGCTCAGTTAGTAGCAATAAAAACGTAAAATTAGTTTTGAATTTTTAAATAGTCAGATAAAAAAGAGAACACTTTAGATTATATGATTTTAAATACCACCCCCCCAAAAGAAGAGCAGAATAGAAATGGAGAGGAAAAAAAAATATATATATATGCATTTCCCTGTCACTAAATGATAGGAAAAATGTGTCACATGAACGCTTTTATAAGATACTTTGGGTTATGTGATGTTCAAAGTCTTTCACTAGCTTTTGCAAAAAATACAGAATGGCTCTCCAAATGGATGAATGACTATTCTTCAAAAATGACCTTTTATAAAAGCTGAGGGCATAAAATTAAATCATAATTCAGTGAAGGCATTTTTCCAGAAAATAAGATAATATAGTCCAGGTATATTACTTTCAGATGCCCTCGCCTAGGTCAGTAATAGCATTTAGAGAACTTTGGAGGAATAGAAAGTTAACAATCCCTTAGACCAATGGTGCTTAAATACTTTCTGCCCAACCAGTGCTGGATAAACCAACAGACAAAGCATAGGAGAAAGAGGGAGAGAATAAACAAGAACAAATTGAAATGATACTCTTTGAATTTCTATAGACATGTGTATTCTGTCATTCTGAACAGGTTCATTTTTTAAATTTTTCTTTTCTTTTTTTTTTTTTTTTTGGTCTTTTTAGGGCCAAACCACAACATATGGAGATTCCCAGTCTAGGTGTCATATCAGAGCTGTGGCTGCAGGCCTGTGCCACAACCACAGCATCGAGGGATCTGAGCTACATCTGTGACCTACACCACAGCTCACGGCAACAACATGGGATCCTTAACCCCCTGAGCGAGGCCAGGGATCAAACCTGCATCCTCTTGGATACTAGTCAGATTCGTTTCCACAGACCCATGATGGGAATTTTTGAACAGTTTCATTTGTATTTAGATTAGTAAGATGATCTTAATTTTGAGCTAATGGCAGTAAAATCACAATATTTTCAATGTTTGTGGGCACTTGTGCCCCCAACGAGCCTGCAGAAAAGATTCTGTCCCATCAATAAGAGTGATTCTGAAGACGTGGTTCTCGACTTGGGGCTGGTGTGGGATGGGAGAGGCAGACAGAGAAAGTGAGAAAGGGCAAGTCAGAAAGTTTAGAGTTACCATGTGTATCTGATTTTTAGTAATCGGGGTAGACCTTGCAAAAACAAGGTGATCTTTAAACACTTTACTGTGCTGCCACCCACCCTCCCTAACTGCTTTACAAACACTGCTTTCCTCTCAAAAATTAGCATCACTACTGAATTTTTGATAAATAGTTTATCACATTCAAACTAAAACTGGAATTGCTCACGAGGGTCTCAAGTGCCAGTCTTCTGAGCTATTGATTAAGTAAAGGCACTCTTACTTACTAACTGCTAAAGTCGTACATTAGATAAGACTTTGGAAATTTGGGAGTTTCACAAGTACCCTTGCTCAGGCAATGCAAAATTCAACAAAAGTGTGTGGAGGGGTTTGTCTGGAAAGGGCCATGATTTTTCTCAAAAGGCAGTTTTAACTCTTCTAAAACACGCCAAAGAACTAATTGCTCCCTCCCCCCAATTCTATGCTCTAAAGCATAGTTAAATTTTAAACGGCTCAGCAGAAAAAAAAGAGCAAAAATAATTTTTTTTGAGTAGGTAGGGACTTCAGGAGTTCCCGTCGTGGCTCAGCAGTTAACCAACCTAACGAGCATCCATGAGGACACGGGTTCGATCCCTGGCCTGGCTCAGTGGGTTAATGATCTTGCATTTCCATGAGCTGTGGTGTAGGTCGCAGATGTGTCTCGGGTCTTGTGTTGCTATGGCTGTGGCATAGGCTGGCTGGTGGCTACAGCTCCAAATTCATCCCTAGCCTGGGAACATCCATATGCCACACGTGTGGCCCTAAAAAGCCAAAACAATGACAACAACAACAAAAAAGTAGGACTTCATTCTAATTGATTTGTTAACATAAGTCGTTAGGCAATCCTCCATTCGCTAATGAAATGGCATCCTCCATGGGAATCAAAACTTAGAATTGAAAAACTCATGAACTTAGCTAGAATCTTGTTTAGATAGGAATACAGCGTGCTCCTATTTATGGTTATCTCATCTTCTCTATATTGAGTAAAACAGGAATGACAAATTAAAAAAAAATGTGTCCTTGAATAAATATGATAAGAAGGTGCATGAGTTTTATGATTCTTGTTCCCATCCTGAGTCTAATTTTCCCACCACCCTTATACATGAATTCATGTTTGCATGTGTAATCGAATAACCCCACATTATGGTCAAGGTCTCTTAATTTGTGCTTAACACTTCAAAAGTTAGACCTAATGCTGAATTTCAAATGAATAATATGAATAGAGCTATTATCTTTTCCATACTAGGGATGAATCCAATGATCCCATTTACATTAATATCTGCTACTCATTGTTTTTTAAGGAAATATTTCTATGGCAAAAATAAAGGAATTAAATAATCACTATAGTTGCTTTTTGTTCGCCTGTGTATTCGCAGTTTATGTGTGGTACAGTATGTATTTTCTCACAAGTATTGAATTTAGAAAGGAAAGGCTGTGACAAAATCTCTAAGAGGACAGGAAGTATGAAAGAAGAATTTGTGATTCAGTTTGTTTTAAAGAAGGGGTCCAGGGAGTTCCTGTAGTGGCACAGCTGAAAGAAATCCAACTAGTATCCATGAGGATGCGTGTTCAATCCCTATCCTCTCTCAGTGGGTTGGGGATTCGGCATTGCCAGGAGCTGTGGTATAGGTCACAGACTCAGCTGGGATCCTGTGTTTGCTGTGGCTGTGGTGCAGGCCAACAGCTGTAGCTCCGATTCAACCTGGAGCCTGGAACGTCCTTATGCCGCAGTGCTAAAAAAGCAAAAAACAGGAAAAAAAAATAGGTCCATACTTTCTTTGCCAGTCTCTGTTCCCTGTTTTTGTCCCATTTTGCCAAGTTTCTGCATCGTCTCCATCCAGTTGACTTCTGGACTCTCTTTCCCTGACTTGAGTGGAAGTTTGTGGTTTTCCATCACCCATTAGCCTCCTGACTTTGAACACAACATCTGCTTACGCTTCTGAATTGGACCCTGGTCCAGTCCTCCCAGATTCGTAAGTCCTTTCCTGATGTTTCCATGACTTTTCTAAGTCTAGAGTTGGGGTGACAGACCCCTTTCAGATAATGGCTTTGCTTTGGAGTCAGCCCCAATGGCTGACTCCGAACTCACTCTCGTCCCTTCCTCCTTTCCCAGATTCCATCCCCCTCACCTCTGCAACCCACACTGGCTAACGCCTTCCTGAGAACTGACATTACTGAGGAAGTCAGGGAATCACTGGACAGGAAATAAAAAAGAGTAAAATTAAAATAGATACATGAGGCGTTCCCGTCGTGGCTCAGTGGTTAATGAATCCGACTAGGAACCATGAGGTTTCGGGTTCGCCCCCTGGCCTCTATCAGTGGGTGAAGGATCCAGCGTTGTCGTGAGTTGTGGTGTAGGTCACAGACTAGGATCGGATCCTGCGTTGCTGTGGCTGTAGTGTAGGCTGGGGGCTACAGCTCTGATTTGACCCCTAGCCTGGGAACCTCCATATGCCGGGGGTGCAGCCCTAGAAAAGGCAAAAAGACAAAAAAAAAAAAAAAAAAAAAATGGATGCATGAATGGAGTTCCCTTCGTGGCAGCAGAAAGGAATCAGATTAGTATCCATGAGGTTGCAGGTTCAAACCCTGGCATCACTCAGTGGGTTGGGGATCTGGAGTTGCCTTGAGCTGTGGTATAGGTCACTGATGTGGCTGGGATCCCAATTTTCTGTGGCTGTGGCATAGGTTGGCAGCTGTAGCTCTGATTTGACCCCTAGCCTGGGAACTTCCATACGCCATGAGTCCAGCCCTAAAAACCAAAAACAAACCAAAAACAAACCCAAAAACCCAGGTACATGAAAATCGGTTGAAAATAATTAGTATCTCCTAATTTTAGTTGGGGTAGACCAAGGAATTTGAGATGAACAAGGAGTGAATTTCAGGAGGCACACAGAGTAAATACATGGGGTTACAGGAATATTTAAATAAAGGGGGTCAATTTGTCAGAACTACGGTGAAGAGTGATGATTGTAGGACTGGCACTTATAATAGAAATGGTTTTTTTATTGACTTAACATGTATTTAGTGGACAATATTTTAAAGGCAACATTTTTATCATCTACTTATACCTCATAATGATTATTTTCTCTTTCCTTGTATTATGAGCAATTGGGGAAATTCTATAAATGAAGCATGCTTTTTTCTCGCTAGGTCAAAACAAAGCATTAAGGTAGCCTCTTAATAAATGTCAATTACCTTCTCTTTTCCCTGAGCCTGGAATTATGCTAATAACATTCTCCTGCATATTCATAGACTCATAGAAGGTTCCATCAGAGAGGAATTTAGAGATATTCTCTCCCAAGTCTCTCTAAGAAAGATGAAGACATTGTGGCTCAGAGACTTGAAGTAGCTTGTACAGGGTTGCCCAGCAAGTTCATAGTACAGCCAAGACCAGAAGCCAAATGTTGGTAGTGGGGAGCTGCATAAACAAAGGCATTGATTTAAGGAGGTGACACATTCCAGGGAGCTGAAAGAACAATGCTTCTAAGCTGAAGAGTTAGGTAGGCATCATGCCAGGCAGTGTTGTAAAGGCCGTATTAGAAGTTTAGGGAGTAATGAGAGACATTAGATGCTTCAACAGGGAGGGTGACGATACTTTGGCCTTTTGAGAAAGATGCATTCTTTCTTTCTGTATTATTTCCATTGAGTAATAAGATTTCCTATTTCTCAAATGCCCTCACTATCCGATTTAAGACGAGATGCTGCTCTCTGCAGTTCTGATGACAGTTTCTCCCGCTGCATCTCTTCCACCCCTTCTCTTTATGCTCGAGGCCAGATCACTCTGCTTCTCCGTATTCCCCCCATCAGTGTAAAGCAGAGATAGCCTTTCTTTGCCTTGTTTCTCTTCCTCCCCAGGTTTTTCTGTCTAGCCCCATTTCTTGGTTGATCATGATTTACTTCAGAGTTTTTGTTCGCTTCCATCTAGTCCTTAGACCCTTGACCAGGAATGGATAAAAGTTTCCTATACCTTTATTAATTTAACCCAGAAATCCAAACTTTTCTGTGAATATCTTCCCCGACCAGAATATAGGGAAGAACTCTCTTTGTCTATTAGGGTAGAATCTTGATATCTAACTTTTATTTAGAATATTTTTGTAGGCATTTACCCTATTGCTAAGTCCTAACATTTGGGTATTTAACAGCAAGGCATTTATAGAAATAATGTTCTTTCTCAGTGTTGTGTTCACACCACTGTCTTTCTCTACCACACCCTAGAAGGTTTAGATTTCTTGCTTTCAATCTCTAAAGGCCCTAACATGATACAAGGATTAGAGAAGGCAATTAGCATTTACCGAATGCTTTCCCCCTAACAGAAACTGTGCTATGAAATTTCCTTAGCAGACTGAGTTGAGCGAAAGTGGAATTCAGAATCTAGACTTTGGCAAACTACATAAGCTGGGGATCCTTCTAGGTATATTCTTATGAAATAAGTATCCAAGGGGATTTTTGTATTTTGGGTGAATGCACAAGGATGAAGGTGGGAAGAAGGAAGATGGGGAAGACAGAAGGAAGAAATGGATGTTTGGGGAATGTGTGGCTCCCCTCCTCAGCAAGCTGGAGAATCTGGTTCTGCGGCTTAAAGAAGACATGCTCCAGAAACATTATGCACAACAGTTGTATTTGTGGAAATAACTTTGTCCTGGGCAAGGAAACGAAAGTCTGCTTTAGAGGCTTGTATAATAAAATAAGGCCCCAAACTGGATAGAAAAACTATTTGCTTCCCAACTCTGTCACAAACCATAGTGCTACTTGAGAGGTTGGGGAAGCGTCTCGTCAAGGAGGGAAAGATCTGGAAGACGGGTCCTCTGAACAAAAGGGGAAAAAGAGGCCATGATGAGGGTCCACGGTAAGAGCATGATGTAGGACAGAGATGGTGCACTCTTAAATGACTGAGAGGGTATTGAGGAAAGATTCTGGCCCTGCAGGTGGGCACCAGTAGGCGTATACGTTAATATTATCTCAAAGGTCAGATGACATGCACATCACATCATTTAAAGCCTTAAAGTATCTCTTGAAAATATTATCCTCATTTCCAGATGAGGAAATACATACTTAGATTACATCATTTCTCAAGGTCACTCAGTTCATCAGTGGTGGTTCTGGGATTCCAGCTGAGCCTTGGCGATGCCCCCTAGGGGTATTTCTTAGACCTATGCACATTGCTTCCTCACTGCTGGTACCTGCTTTCTGATTAGTTGAATATTCCAGTCCAGAATAAAGGGTACCCAACAGCTCAGATTATTTAATGCATTCCTTTATCTGCTGAATGGCATCATAGAATTGCTGGAAGAGGGCAGGCATACCTGAACTCAGATCCCAATGTTGCCATTGACTAGCTATAAGCTCTTGGGAAAAGTACTTTTCCTCTGTGAGCTGTGGTTTCCTTGTCTGTAAGTGGGCATAATAATGTGTTCTTTGAATACTGTTGTGAAGCATAAGTGAGTTGATAAACCTAGAGCTTATATTACAATGCCCAAGATAAGCAACTTCTCAGTAAATGATAGCTATTTTTATTATTGGCAGTTCCTGCGGTTTTGCCTGAATTCTTTGTATCCAGGAGAGAAACCACATGGAACGTGTTGCTGCCGAATATCAACAGATCGCGTGTTGGTGCTGTCAGTTCTTACTTCATCTTGCATTTTTCCCTAGCATGTCTTTTAAATTTTTACTTCCATATATAAAATAACATATGGGAGCACATTGTTTTGACTCTTCCTACTGGAACCAAACCATCCTTTTTTTTTTTTTTTTCTATAAAAGGGAGTGGATGGTATTGACCTAAATCTTTTTCTCTTTGGCAATTGCCCACACTACATGTTCATCGACATATAAGAGTTCTTTCTTAAAGCACCTCGTTCTACAGCTAGCAAGTGTGCTCTGTTCACTTGAAAGCATATCAAAAAGGCATTCCTGTATAAAATTCACTGAGTTTTTCTTAACTATGCATTGTCATGAGACCATATGGCCATAAATGATTTAGTTTTTCATGAAAAATGATTTTAAATCAAAAATGAAACCTGCTAAAAAGAATTTGCATACTTGATGAAAAATAAAGGCAATAAAATGTTTAATCTGGCTGTGAGAAATGTACTGGGATTTCACAAGCAGCCCTTACATAATAAGGAAATACATTTTCATTATGACTGTTGCATTACCAGTGTTATGGAAACTTGGCCTCTTTAGAAAGTGATACAGAAAACTAGAGCGTAAATGGTGTTCGCCTTAAGATTCAAGAAAATATGGCCCATCTGGAAAAGAGTGAAGTCAGACCTGCCCAGATCCATGTAAATGAGGAGCTTCCTGGGGGAACACTTAGACTCAGGGAAGAAATGGGGCAGTGGGATGGGGCGGTAGGAGAATAAAGGACCTGATCATAGCACTACACACATCCTTAATAGGGAAGGTACATCTATGTATAACATAAGAGCAAGCAAACACTCAAAGAATAGTTTCACTAAAATCTCTACGGGAAATCGAAAGTGAGAAGACTGAGCGGCAATGAAAGCAGTGATGCAGGGCAGCCTTGGAGAAAGCCATCTTGGCTCAGATGCTGAATGGCATCTCACTTCAGAGCCATGCAGGTTCCTTGGAAAATCAGTGGACAAAGGAGATGTCATCCACCAGAAAGATCAACAAGAGAAAATGGCCACACTGCCTGGTAGCAGATAAACAGAAGGATTAGGAACAGAGCTCACATGAAACACCTTCTGGGAAATCTTAGGCATATCTGGGAAGAGTTTGAGGTAGTTGGAATTCCTAAGGAATTGATGTAGTGGAGAAAGAAACTAGGGTAGTGACTCTAGTTTTATGCCAAATGGTATCATAAAATTACATGTTAAATTTTCTTCTTACTTGAGTAAGCTAATAAATGATGCTATCAGATGCACTCCTTGGATGTGAATTTTCTTTCTTTCTTTTTCTTTTTTTTTTTTTTTGGTTGTTGTTGTTTGCTTTTTAGGGCTGCACCTGTGGCATATGGAAGTTCCCTGGCTAGGGATCAAATCAGAGCTGCAGTTGCAGGCCTACACCACAGCAACAGAAATGCAACACCAGATCCAAGCCACATCTGTGACCTACACCACAGCCACAGCAACGGTGAATCCTTAACCCACTGAGCAAGGCAAGAGATTTAAACTGCATCCTTGTGAATACTAGTCAGGTTCATTACCACTGAGCCACAATGGGAACCCTGATGTGAGCTTTCTTTAACAGGTGCAATGCATGTCAAAATGTATCTAAAATGCCCCCACTTTGAACTAGTATTAGAGAGGCAACATTGAGAAAACACCATAAAAAAGAAAAAAGTAGATTATAAAAATCAAAGCATCTTAATACTAATTGTTGCAAATACTAACTTGGAAAGATTATTCTCAATTTACTCCTTTGATTGGATAACATCTGCTCCTTCCAATGAGATTTCATCTTATGTCATTCAAGAGACTGTCCAATAGCTACAAACAAGGCTGTGGATGATTCCATGGTGGGGAATTTTTCTGACTTCAGCCATCCTGGGATAGATCCTAAGCACTTGGTACAGCCACAGAAACGTAGGAAAGATAGATTATTTCTGGGTTAGCATCCAGAGCTTCCCAGTCTACCGTTAAGAGAAAGGGTCAAAATACTGCATCCTTCCCTCTCATAAATAATCATTTCTTTGTGTCTTATGCTTATTTCTTTCAATTTGTTATAGTTTTGAGGTGCTTTAGATCTAAAGAAATATCAAGACTTGAATGACCATATAGGGAATGTGTTGGCTATTAAAGTTCTTGTAGAGAGGAGGGTAATTAATCTGTATGTAATGAAAGATACAATTGAGGAGTCTGACCAGGGTGCTCAGCTTGTGGTCAAAAAACTTTGAAGCCAGAATTCCCACTGTGGATTAGCTGGTTAAGGACCCAATTTTTCTCTGAGAATGCAGGTTCGATCCCTGGCTTCGCATTGTGGGTTAATGCTCCAGTATTGCAGCAAGCTGCAATGTAGTTCACAGTTGCGGGTTGGATCCTGCACTGCTGTGGCTGTGGCATAGGCTGGCATCTGCAGCTCTGATTTGACCCCTAGCCTGGGAACTTCCATATGGTACAGGTGCGGCTCTAAAAAGAATTAAAAAAAAAGGTGTGAAGCCAAAGAAATCCAAGTTACACCAGATCCAACGTGTGCTTTCCCAGTGTGGTGTGAGATAATCCTCTTGCAGAATTCTCTATGACTGGTTGTAGCATGGGAGAAGCTTCTTAAAAATTGTTATAGACTCATGGTTAGGAGTCGGTGTGCTTCAGCCAGACTTCCTGAGTTTATATCCTGGTTTCTCTACTTCCCTTTTGGGTAAGTCATATAAACCTCTCTGGGCCTTGGTTTCTCCACCCTCAAAACTGGAATCATATCACCATCTCTGTGGCAGGGTTTCAGTGAAAGTTGAATGAGTTTTAGGCACATTGTAAGCAATTAATAGCTGCAGGCTGTTAGCATTTTGTTACAGAAACCAAAATAGCCTTCATAGCTATTCCAAAATCAGATATAACCACGAAGGAAAATTTGCATAGAAAACTATAACACACAAGAGACCTTTATCATCTGTAATTGTTTTTACCTGGAATAAGATTAATGGTGACAAAAAATAATTTGTGTATCAAGCTAGAGAGGTCATAGAAATTCTTTACATGTATTATCACATTGAAGAATTATAATTACAAATGGATACATGTGGGATTATCGAGGTTAAAAGCAGAGATTGAAACCACAATTTTTAAATGGTAGAGTTGAAAAATCTATTAAGAGTTTCTAATTCCAAAGCCAGCGTTATCCATTTTATTATCCTCTTAAATTCATCTTTTAAAGTTTAATACTTTCAGAGTTTGAATCATCATTGAAAGATGTATTTTCTATCAGTAAGTATTTTCAACATATCTGCTTTTACTCAGACCTTGTGGCTTTTCTTATATTGGTAGATAAAAAGTTGTCACTGATGCCCGAGTCATAGGGAGCTTGTGATACTGCGATTTCTGGGGTCAAGTGTTACAAGATCGCTCAGGGTGGGTGAAAGAGTTGGTTGACTCAGGGAGTCTGGGAACAGAGAAAAGACTGAATCTGTCAGGACTCATGTTATTTCAGAAAAGTATAGCAAAGGTTTTAATCTAATATTACACTTTTGCTAGAATCTTGAACTTCAAGTCAAACTAGAAGGTTACAAAACAGCTTCAAGGTTATCAGAAGCAACAAAAGTCTGAGAGACTGTCATAGTTAAGAAAAAACTAAGGAAACATGGCAGCTAAATGTAAGGTGACATCCTGGATGGGATCCTGGAACCGAAAAAAAAGGAGGTTAGGAAAGAACTAGTTAAAAGTACCAGTGTTGGTTTCTTAGTTTTGACAGGTGCATCATGGTCCCGTAAAATGATGACATGAGGGGAAACTGAGTAAAGGACACATAGGAATGCTCTGTACTAAGTTTACAACTGCTCTAGCTTTGCAACTGTTCTATAAGTCAAAAATTAATTCCAAAGCAAAAAATGTTATTGAAATTGAAAAAAATAATCCCTTTGATGTGGTCTACTAAATGAATTCTGTATAACCCAGGTCATGGTATAGCAAAATGTCATAGTAGACCCTCTTTCTAAAATGTCTATTCAAGGAGTTCCCATTGTGCCTCAGTAGGTTAAGAACCCAACTAGTATCCAGGAGGATGTGGGTTTCATCCCTGGCCTTGCTCAGTGGGTTAAGGATCTGGCTTGCTGCGAGCTGCAGTGTAGGTCACAGATGCAGCTCGAATCTGGCATTGTTGTGATGGTGGCTGTGGCCAGCAGCTGCAGCTCTGATTTGACCCCTAGCCCAGGAACTTCCACATGCCTCAGGTGCAGCCCTAAAAAGAAAAAATTATAAATAAATAAATAAATAAAATACTCAATATTAGGGTCATACAGAAGACCCTTGAGTTATCCCTCCTTCCTCACCTCGCACACTTTTTATGAATTACATTCTAAATCTCTAACTTGCCTTGCCCTATCTACTGAAAATGGAAAAGTAAGCAGAGATGCTTGCGATTCTCAGTGGAGGTACTGAGGACCCCGGCATAGGGTTACTTGAACTGTTCATGGAGTAACCACTTGGGGAGAACCAACTCTCTCCTGAGCCCAGTTTTTAGCTACTGGAGATACAAATAGAAACAAAATCAAAAATTGTTGCTCTCAAGAAGGGCATGCTCTTGTTGGGTAAGTAGATGTAGAACAGAGAATTAATGATACATAGAGAAGTAGAAAGTATATCAAGAAAGCCCAGAAAAGGGGAACAGATGCCTCATACAGTCTGAAGGAAAAGGTCAAGGTGGGGATCCTGTTGGAAACGACCTCTGAGTGGAGGCAGTGCCGTGTTCCCGAGAGGGAGGACAATTGCTGAGGAAGAGGACAGAGAAGAGAGAAATCTTCAGGCAGTGGTCAGTGCATCCAAGGCATTCTGAAAAGAACAATCAGATGCTGGCTGTCACTGGTGTGTGGAGAAGGAGACAGAGGACCACAGGCAATAAATCTACCGGGGCGAGCAATGCACCAAACTGGGTTTACGTGTGATGATGTGTGGCTTGGATCTGACCATTTAGGAAAAGGAGCAGCTTCACTTCAACTGACCTCAAACCTAATTATCATTCATGATCATTTTTTTAATTCTTCATAATATGTTTGATCTTAATAAAAAGCATCCTTATTGTTGCATAATGGATTTGGAGATGCAGACAGAGCGAACTGGATACTTTGTGACTGATAACAGGCAAAAGGTGTGCAACAGACGACAGCATCAAAGGAAAGAATATAATAACTGCAAAGGACTTAGAGTAATAATACACCTGTTCCTAATTCTCTTCTCTGTGCCATCTCAGTGCCCTTAACAGGCTGGACCTCAATTTTCTCATCTGTAGAATGGGGGTTATGATAATACAGTCTGTTTCATATGGTTGCTGGGAGAATTAAATGAGATAGTGTGCAGTATGGAGAAAGCGCTCAAACTTTCATGTGACATCATGTGATACGTCTTATGACCAAGCAGTTAAGAGGGTGCCTATGAGAGCCAAGGTGTCCTGGCTTTTGTCACTTACTGATTGTGTGACTTTGCGCGAATTTCATAACACTCTGTACCTGCATCTCATGAGATACAATGGACATCATTTTGTTTTCAGGACTGAATGAGTTAATATTTGTAGAGCGCTGAGAGGAGTGATTGGCACTTAGGTTAGTTATGAGTTGATGACATGAATTTATTCACAGAGAAACACACACAACTGTTAGCATTTCTTCTTTTTTTAATTTTCATTAGAAAAAATTTTTTGGAGTTTCCACTGTGGCTCAACAGATTAAGAACCCAGCATAGTGTCCATGAGGATATGGGTTTGATCCCTGGTCTCTCTCGGTGGGTTAAGGACCCTGCCTTGCAAGCCACGGTGTAGGCTGCAGATGCTGCCCAGGTCCAGTGTTACTGTGGCTGTGGCACAGATGTCAGCTGCAGCTCAGATTTGACCCCTAGCCTGGGAAACTTCCATATGCTGCAAATGTGGCCATAAAAAAATAATAATAATTTTTAAAAATTGGAAGTTCCAGTCATGACTCAGTAATAACGAACCCAACCATTACCCATGAGGACACGGGTTTGATCCCTGGCCCTGCTCAGTGGGTTAAGGATCTGGTGTTGCCATGAACTGTGGTATAGGTCTCAGGTGCTGCTCAGATCCCGAGTTGCTGTGGCTATGGTGTAGGTTGGCAGCTACAGCTCCAATTTGACCCCTAGCCTGGGAACTTCCATATGCTTCAGGTGTGGCCCTTAAAAAAATGGATTGAAGTATAGTTTCAGGTGTACAGCAAAGTGATTCAGTTATACATATAATAATATTCATATTTTTTCAGCTTATTTTTCCTTATAGGTTATTATAAAATATTGAGTATAGTTTCCTGTGCTACATGATAGGTCCCTGTTGGTTATCTATTTTATGTACAGTAGTGTGTACAATCCCAAACTCCTAATTTACACCCCCTTTCCCTTTTGGTAGCCACTTGTTTGCCTTCTATGCCTTTGGATCTATTTCTGTTTTGTAGTTTTTCTTATCATTGCCTGGGACTGGATTCTGATGCCCTTGGCCTGCTCCAGTAAAGAAGGAAGACCTAACCTTGAGGTTGGCCACATCACTACCAGGAAAGCAGCTTTTCATTTTTATAGATTTTGGCTCAAACCTGCCAGCAGAGGTCGTCCATTACCTCCTAGCCCTGCTATGGTTGACCCTTGTTTAAAATAAGAAAATAAGAAAAACATATATCTAAAGAAAAACACAAGCAATTTACGGCAAACCTTCCAAAGTTTCATCCTGATTGTAAGAGAGCTTCCTGGAGTTTGAGAGTGACTACTTCTGCCACAGAGCTTCATTCACGTCTTTGTAGGATTTTATCAGTTACCTTAACGGGGAAAAAAAAAAAAGTACAGTTACATCATAGGACCATAAATGCCTCAGACTTATATATACAAAAAAATTGCATTTGTTTACAATTGAGGTTTGAATAGATTCAGGCAAAAACGAGAAGAAAAAATTTTCCTAACATATTCACATGCAATTACTAATGAAGAAACCATTTTAATTGTGTTCCTCTATGTTTATTTGCATCCTAGCATACAAGATAATTATTGCCTGGGATATTGCGATGTACTGAACCATATAAAAATAATTCCTCAAAGATACACTCTACAAAACATTGAGCAACATGAACAGACCCTTGTCACAAATACAGACTGACAGGTCATTCCTCGGCATTTTCACACAATATTGAAAATCAGCCTGAACTGGCAGGTGTAAAGTTCCTAGATTTTCAGTTGACAGAATAATTCAGTACGGATAGTTTGTGACTGATAATAGACAAAAGGTGTGCAACAGACAACAGCATCAAAAGAAAGAATATAATTTTATTCAAGAGCAGCTAAAAATATAAATATTTTTATAGGGAGTTCTCAACAGCTTAATGTACATGGAATTCTAATTTTCTTAATATAGCAGATTGTCTCTGAAAAAATTACAAAGCAAACTAAGAAAAACCTCCCACCACAAACCTCCTTGAGGTTTCTCTGACTT
The DNA here is from genome assembly GCF_054392235.1 of Sus scrofa. NCBI lineage: Eukaryota > Metazoa > Chordata > Mammalia > Artiodactyla > Suidae > Sus > Sus scrofa. Next base: position 51,485,239 of record NC_139393.1, on the reverse strand, counting down.
CCTGGCTGGCAAATATTTATAAAGGCAAAAACTCACACTTCCATCTTCACGTAAGTGCTAGCTCCTTCATCCCTCTGATGGTGTCCATTTAGCGGATAAGCACATCAGCCATCTTTGCAATCTCATGCTTGCTTATGATGTTCTGGAATAATTTCAAATCAACAGTAGCCTTCATCTTTCCCCTCTCTTTCATCAGTGAGAAGAGAGCTTAGTGCAGTAACCATTTACAAAAGTTATGTGGTGAATGACCTTTTTTTTTTTTCTTTCTTTTTACGGCTACACCTGTGGCATATGGAAGTTCCCTGGCTGGGGTCGAACTGGAGATGCAAGTGAGGCCTATGTCACAGCCACAGCAACACTGAATCTGAATGTCGCATCTGTTACCTATTCTGTGGCTTGCAGTAACACTGGATCCTTAACCCACAGAGCAAGGTCAGCAACTGAACCTGCATCCTCACAGAGACAACATCAGGTCCTTAATCCACTGAGCCACAATGGGAACTCCATGGTGAAAGAACTTCTTTTGTAACTAAGACCCCCCAAAATCCCCTGGAGCCCCTTGAATCCAGGGTGGTCATCTTGTCACCTAAGTAACAAGTGACCCAACTACCCTTCGGTCTAGTTATTTTCTCCAGGGCTTTTTTTCCCAATTGATCCTCCAAAGATGTGTCTTAGGACAGTGCTTCTCAAATTCTATCATGTATGCACATCACTTGGGTTCTTATTAAAATGTAAAGTCTGATTTAGCAGGTTTGTCATGTGGCTTGAGATTCTGAATTTCCATAAGGTTCCTATAAGACTCTGATGCAGCTGGTCCAAGGACCACATTTTGAGTAACGAGGCTCTAAGAGATTCAGGACAACTCAAGATACTAGAGAATTCCATCAACATATTTATCTGCATAATAACTTATACACCAATGTATTAAACCCTTTTTAAGGGAGTTCCTGTTGTGGCGCCTGAGGATGCGGGTTTGATCCCTGGCCTTGCTCAGGGGATCGGGGATCTGGCATTGCCGTGAGCTGTGGTGTGGGTGAAAGATGCAGCTCGGTTCCTATGTTTCTGTGGTTGTGGCGTAGGCCAGGGGCTACAGCTCCAATTAGACCTCTAGCCTGGGAACCTCCATATTCCATGGGTGCAGCCCTGAAAGGAAAAACAAACAAAAACCTCTTTAATCTTAGAAAAGGGGAATGGAGTGCAACTTCTGGTTTTGGCAGGTAGGATGAACTGGAAAAAATGGTTAGGTTTATCCTTTTTTAGAGACAAAGAGAAGACAGATAAGGAACCATAGGACCCCAACGAGAATTTTTCAAAATAATCTAGAGCCCATACCAAATGTACTGGCAATAGAGTTTTTCTTCCCTTTGCTGGATAAAGAAGCCCTCCAGGTTGGTAGGAGTCATGGGGCAAGTCTGTCCTTGCCCCAGATGCCTCAAAGATTGACACTAATGTTTATGTTTAATTTTGCGGGAATAAATTAAGGCATGCAATTAGGAATATTGCTTTAATTATAATCAAATTACTTATGAAGTGATTCAAAAAAACAAGTCTTTCAAATTAGAACATTCTACTGCAGGAAGAAAGACTTCGTATTAAATACCAGGTATACTCTCTAGATTGCCAAATGGTACCTGATTGCTCCCATCTGGCTTTGTTGCTCCTCAGTGGCTCCAAGTCAACTGGCACATCAGAAACTCACAAAGAAAAGCTGAGGGTTCGCCATGTCTCCTGGGGTGGACGTGGGGACCCCAGACTTCCATGGTGACCATGCCTTGAAGTGGCATATTTTGGTAATTTCTCGCTCTGACTCCATTTGCTTGTCCTGGTTAATGTAGTCACTTCAATCCAGCAAACATTTATTGAGCATGATTATCAGGCTCCAGGGGACATAATGATAAATAAGGCTTGATTTTTACCTTCAAGGTGCTGATCTCCTTGGAGATGGTTTTATAAATGGTACTACATTGGAATGTGTGCTATTGTTGTTTTGTGTCCCCCCCCCCCCCCGAGGTGTAGGCTCCTTGAAAGCAGAGGGTTTTTTTTTTAATTTATTTATTTCTTATTTTTGTGTTCATTATCTATGGAGTTCCTAGGCAGGAAATCCTAGTAGGACTCCAAGAGAGATGGACATATTTGCCCCAGCCACTTTCTATCATGACCAGAACCTCTCCGAAGGGCTTACCTACTCACAGGGAAGCACGGCACCCAGCCTTGGGTAACAAGGTGGAAGGAGGAACCTTGAGATGTTCTCACCTTCTCTCAACTTCAGAAAAGAGTACCTTTAATTTAACCTTGTGTTTTCTTGGTCCAGATGTAAGGCGTCGATATAACACATGGTTCTCAAAACTTTACAAATATTAACTCATTTAATCTGAAGAATCAGCCTACGAGGTAAACTCCTATTTTTAAATTGAGCAGAGCAAGGCACAGAGAGATTAAATAACTTGGTCAAAGTCATTCAGTCTTTTGAAGAAGAGTATAGTAATGACTTAGGCATTCATCCCCTGGCATTAAATTTATTGACACCAAGAAAATCAAAAGGAAATGTAAAGCTAAATCCATTTCGATGTAGGCAAACATTTCTTGGACTCCATTCTTCCAGGTCTTTTTAAAAGGAAATTTTTTTTTTTTTTTTTTTTTTTTGGCTTTGTAGGTCCGCATGTGTGGCATATGGAAGTTCCCAGGCTAGGGGTCCAATCAGAGATGCAGTTGCTGACCTATGCCACAGCCACAGTGACACAGGATCAGAGCCATTTCTGCAACCTACACCACAGCTCATGGCAATGCTAGATCCTTAACCACTGAGCGAAGCCAGGGATTAAAACCAGCATCCTCGTGATTATTAATCTGGTTTGTTACCACTGAGCCACAACGGGAACACCCAGGAAAGTTTTTTTAATCACTGATTCAATTCCACTTTTTTTTTTTTCTTTTTTACTTTTTAGGGCCTTACCCTTGGCATATGGAAGTTCCCAGACTAGGGGTCAAATAGGAGCTGCAGCTGCTGGCCTACACCACAGCCACAGCAACGTGGGATCCAGGGTGAGTCTGTGATCTACACCACAGCTCACAGAAATGCTGGATAGTTAACCTACTGAGTGAGGCCAGGGATCAAACCCACATCCTCATGTGTGCTAGTCAGACTTGTTTCTTCTGCACCACGAAGAGAACTCCCTCATTTCCGCATTTAATACAAATTACACCTTCGGAGGACATAGGCCCCAAACCAATGTAAATCTCCCCTGTGTAGTCCTTGGTGTACTGCAATTGCCCTGTTGGTTTATATGATTATTGGGCTGGTAGGCATACATACACTAGAAGGAAACTTCAGGAGGACAGAGTATTTGTATCCTTGATGCTCAGCCCGCACCACGAGAGAACCAGTGACTTATGTTGAAGAAAACAGAATGAATCCCCGTTTTCCAAATGAGTAAATTGAGTCCCAGAGAGATGAGAAGTGACTTGCCCAAGCTTATGCAACTCAAATAAGATAGACTGAGGAAAGCTCTGAACCTGGTTCTTCCCAACATTAAAGCCACTTTCCACTCCGTATCACACTTTACATTATTCACCCATTACTGAGAGCAATTTATGGAATTGTTGAATGGAGTCATTTCAGTATTTACAGAATATAAATGATACATATGAGATACTAAGACATGAATTGGAGGATATTTTGACTTATTGAAGGTTGTTGCAACATTTATATTTAGTAAATGGTCTTTTATTTTCTTTTTACCCATCCCACATTTAAATTGCAAGAGTTTTGAAAATACTCCCAGTCAAGTACCTCAGGCTGTAGATTTATTTAAAGATAGCAGAGTTCTTTTATTCTTTTTAATATGATCTTAGCCTGTAACAATGTCTTTCCCCTAGTAGGAATGCAGTGCATATTTGAGGAACTGAATTAAAAAGTATACCTGGGAAGCAAAGGCTTCTTTATGTCTCAGATTTGCTGATGAAAAAAAATGTATAATGCTGAGGGCTGGGGTTGGTTGATCAGTCTGCTTTTTGATTTTATGGGAACCATTTTCACATCTGAAAATGATATTCCTAATAAGGTCACAGCAAAAAACAGAGCAGTCTTTCTATTAATGGCTTAGGAAGAATTTAAATAGAGTCAGCACAGTATTACATTGTTAAACTTTATTCAGGAAATATAGAAAATATGTTATTAGACTTAGAGTCTAAGCTGCAGAATCTCCTCTGGAAGACATTTCCTGATTAGACCTGAATTGTTTTTCTATGTCACCACAAAGACAATGCAAATGCCGGTTAAAGCAATTAAAACTTTCCTTTGTTTGCAGAGAGTGATGTAGCCAGATATGGCTTTTTGTTTGTAGACATCTTAATAAGCACTAGCAGACTGAAATGAAATCTGTCATCAGTTATATTTTTCTCTTAGACAAACTGTCTACTTCACATACATATTAAGCAAGATTTGTTACCAAGGCTTCCTTATATTTCTATTTGTTGTTGTAAAATGGTAAATGTAGAAATAACACTAGATCTATCAATTTGATAATATAATGCAATACATCTGGCAGCTGAACAGGAAAAAAAGTAATGACATATTTGGCAGAGTGAATGGTTTTTATTATGGGTTTTTTCTTTCTTTTTTTTTAAAACACAATTGTGCCATTTGTTGTAGACTAATGTCAAAGAATATAAAGTATTATTGGGAATGCAGAATTTAGCTTTTGTAGAACATAAATTGACTGCCATGTAAATAGAACCATCAGTTTCATTGCTTGTTAAACATTTATTTACTGAAATGATTTGAATAGGAAAGCTTGCTGAAGGGAACTGTGCTTGTTCTTAGCTGTCTATCGATGAATTCTTTTATAAATTTGCCTTATTTCTGTTTTGTATTTACAATTTTACATTAAACTCTACTGTAGAATATTGTAAAACTAATTCTCTAGAACACGTGGGATAATCAGTTCTAACAATGGTTAGGGTAACTGAAATTTTATTTGCTTTAATAGTGTTATAAAGCCATAATTTTAATGAAATAGACTATTTAGAAGCAGAATGGGATATCCTCAATTCATTTATTCACTCTTATGTTCATCAAACTTTTCTTGACTGCTATGTGCCAGGCACTGGGCTGGCTTCTAGGGGAATACGTGCAAATGAGCCATGAGAAACTCAGCCTTGCTGGGGAGATACATTCATAGATAGTATTGATTATTACAATAAAGAAGCTTCCAGTGTATGCCCATAATATGTATATAAAAATAAATCAGAGTACGACATTATAAATGTTTTAAATTTCATTTCTATTTATTGGAAATAAAAGATAATGGATACGAAGTAATATGTTACAATCCCTGAGCTCTTACGGCCTGGAGAATATCATAGGGCTGCCAGCCTAGGGATTGGCTTGAGGTCTGGACTCAGAATAAGTGAGAGTTTTCTTTGTAAATAGACTTGGAAACTGACTCCAGTTTTCCCTGGGCCCAGGAGCATGCTGATGGAGCAGAAAGAATCCAGTCATCGATATAAACAAGCAAATGCTGAGTATAGACAGGCACAGAACGTAGCCATATTACACAATCATCCACAGTGTAAAACACACAGATTAAGAAGTATAGGTGACCACAAATTTGGCCTTAAAGCAAGAAGTGGACATAGCTTAAGAAGGATAAAAATCAAGTGGGGCTGAAGAAGACAATTCAGTTCATGCCTAAAAACAATCCCCTTAGACATAACAGAAAAGCGCATGATATCCCTTCATGAAAAGAGATCAAAAATGGAAAAAAAAGGACCTACTGTATAGCATAGGGAAATTTACTCAATACCGTGTAATTGTCTATACAGGAAAATAAACTGAAAAAAAATGGATATATGCGCATGTATAACTGATTTACTTTGCTATAAATGTGAAATTAACATGATTTTGTAAATCAACTATATTCTAATAAAATTTAAAAATAAATATTTTAAAAAAGAAAAAAAAAGATGATTATCAGAGCTCAGTGGGTCTCTTCCTTGGTTTTCTGGGTATAATGAAGTAGAATAGTTAAACAGTGGTCTCTGAATATGGGTTTCCTAATTCTCAAGAATTCTTTTGAGGAGTTCCTGCTGTGGCTCTGTGGGTTAAAGGATCCGGCATTGCCACAGCTGTGGTGTGGGTCACAGCTAGATCTCAGATTCAGTCTCTGACCCAGGAACTTTGATATGACAATAATAAAAAATAATAAATAATAATAATAATAAATCATTTGTTTGATATCTTCATAAAATCTCAAGGAACATAAACCTTTAATATAGAGATATAGGAAGATGAGTTGGTCTCCGCTTGTATTAAAGTTCAAATTTCAAGTGCCCTTTGCAGAAAAATCAGAAAATCTATCACAGATTTCTATAAAGGGCTTATTTCTCCTTTAGAATGCCACACATTTCCTGTGTCATGTCAGGAAATGAAGGAGAGATATAGAATTTATCTGATTTACTTAATCGAGCTACACATTCATTCTGGAAAGCTCAATTTCCCACAGAAAGTTTATGATTCAATGAACATAACTGGTTATTCTGGTTATCTTCTAGACAGACTCAAAGTTTCCATCCTTCCAATAGTATGATGGTTGAGCAGGAGGTCAGGATGGAAGCAGAGGTTGTGTCACATCTGACCCAATCTTGCTGGGTCTCGAACAATTGCCTCTTGAGTTATCATTGATAAATTGCAGCAAATAAAACTGCGTGAGTTCCTATCGTGGTGCAGCAGAAACGAATCCGACTAGGAACCATGAGGTTGCGGGTTCGATCCCTGGCCTCGCTCAGTGGGTTAAGGATCCAGCGTTGCCTTGAGCTGTGGTGTAGGTCGCAGACACGGCTCGGATCCTGCATTGCTGTGGCTGTGGTGTAGGCTGGCAGCTGTAGCTCCAATTTGACCCCTAGCCTGGGAACCTCCATATGCTGTGGGTGAAGCCCTAAAAAGAAAAAAGACAAAAAACAAAAACAGAAACAAAACAAAAACCTGGCACCTACCTCATAGGCTGTGGTCAGGAGCCAATAAAAAATAACACTATCATTAATTTTTTGTAGTCATTTTTGAGGAAGCAAGTTAAATAATATGAAGTAAGTGAAAGAAAACCTCTAAAATTGATATGTGCCTTGTATTTATGAGTTGCTACTAACCAAATGTAACTTCTTACAGGAAAAAACTTCAGTGTTATGGTCATTATTTGTAAAATCGAGCATAGTAGAGTTATAAATTAGATGAAATTATACATGCAAACATTAGGAGGATCCCTGGAACTGATGGAATCTCTTAAAGGCTATTGATTTAAACTGAATATAAATTTGCTAGGAAGATTCTATACATATATCTCACTTCCAAATGCAAATCTCCCTTTGAGCATCCACATCACTGTTCATTAGCAAACATCTTTTGGTTTTCTATCCAAATTAAAATTAATTAATTAATTTAAACTTCTAGGAGAAACAAACCCCATATCCATTAGAGAGAAATATCTGTATAATGTATGGACAGTGTATACATTTTAGTACTTTTACCAAATACATGTTAAAAATTATAATGGGTATAGGATAAATGTCTAAGTGGAAAAAAAGCAGGTTACAAAACAATGTGTATCAACTGATCCCAGTTTCAGAGCTGGGGGGGGTTATAAGTGCGTGTGTGGTATTTATGAACTGAAAAAATCATGAAAGTTTATGCACAGAGTATTAACAGTGGTTATTTCTGAATGATAGATTTTACATTCTATTTATATTGTCTAAAAGTTTTACTGTGAACTTGTCCTATTTTTATAATTTTTAAAAGTCTACTTGTACTTTTAAAAGTATTTCTGTGATAGTATCTAAGTAACATTCTGTAAATAAATTAATACAAACACTTTTACTAGATACTAACAATAGCTATATAAACAATTAATACAATTTATGAAGTAAAATTATGAAATACATTCTTTTGCTTTATTTAATTCTATAAGCAACCTCATTAAAGGTATTTTTGAGGTGGATGGTTTGAAGAGTTTTGATTGTCGACTCCACCAAAGACAACAGACTTCTAGAAAGGTTAAGAACATTGAAGATTAACTGTTTAGTTTTGCTAGACAAATTAAAAAAAAATCCAGAATTTAAGTGCATTCTTCCCCTGATTTTACCACAGACCTAATTTGATAAAGAGGTCAGTACTTGGCACATTTGAGCAAATATCAAAATGGCATTGGGTATTTATAGAACTAAATTAGATGTTAAACAAATGGAAATTATAATTTAGAGAAAGAAAAGACAGGGTATTTATAGCTCTTTGAGTATGACAGGAATCTTTTACTTTTTACTGGAAAGTAATTTTTTAAATTGTTAAAAAATAAGCTACTTGAAATATCTACTAAAATATTTGGTTTTTAGTATGGAAATTTTAGGTAAATCCATGTATATTGAAGGAATACTATTTTGAGTTTTCTTTGCCACAGGAAAAATTTAATAGGAGTGGAAATAAAATAATTTTGAGTCTAGGAACATAGGATTGAATTGTGCTAGCACAATTTTGAGCCTAGACCTTCACTCACCTTCCAAAGAAAGTTCTTGGATGTGCCATCGTCACCACTGGGTATCACAGCAGTCTGGAAAGGTAGCTACAGCTCCAAGCAGGAGTCACCAGCATTATTCCCTAATAAAACAGAGAAGCCACATTGTAGAACACTGACCTTGAACAATTTTAGCTCTCTGTGTTCATTTCAACATGGACCCCAAATGCAACCCAACCATCTCATTCAGCGTAGCAGTCGTCCAGTGCCAGATACTGAACATAGGATGAAATCATACAATATTCTATTTTATAGAAGGTTTGAGATATTTCAAGGATAATTTAGACTATAGACAATATTTATTGTATGTAACTCCTGAAAAAGATATTACTTTACTGAGTAATCCCTTCAAACTCTGAATTCCCCTAAAATTCTATGCCACCCAACAGATAATTTGCTCAACAAGTAAGAATTCTATTTCTGGAATATACAACTTGTGAGTTTCTTCTATTGAAGAAAAAATAGAAAAAAATAATATTAAGAGGAGTAAAGGAAGAATGTTAAATCCCACCTCAGAAGAAATGGTAAAAGGTTTAGAGATGAAAGAAACTCACGTAATGTATTCTAGACCTTTCAGCTCACTCTCAGTTTGTTAGGGAGAAGGGAACTGAGTTATCTGTAGAAGGGGCTTGAGTTGCTGAGGAAGTTCATCCTACCCTTTGGAGAGAGAACTTGAGAAATACCTTTTTGCATGTCAGGAAGGATAAATGAGGTTACTAAAAGCTTTGTTAAATATCAAGCATCATTTTGCATCTCTGGGGTTTGGGAAGCACCAGTCAACACTTCAGAATCTTAAAGCTTTCTAGCTTGAAGTGCCTTTCTAGGCACTAATATTTAGTTAGAGGATAAGACTGTGAAAGAAAAAAATCTGTGAGAATGCAACTTTATTTTGCAATAGAGCAAGCCAACCTATGAGTATTTTATTTAAACTTATGGGGAGATAGGACCTGGATTATTTCTCAGGAGAAGGAGATAATAGATGCAATGCCCTCTTTTTTTTGTTTGTTTGTTTTGTTTTGTTTTGTTTTGTTTTGGTCACACCCATGGCATGAGAAGTTCCTGGGCTAGGGATCAAACCCACACCTGCAACACAGCAGAAACAACGCCAGATCCTTAACCCACTGAGCCACCATGAAACTCCAAGGTGATAGATACAATAGCCTCTCTGACTAGTTCCTTTGAATTTTTCCCTCCTACATTGGTGGCATCCTTCTGGTTGTCCCCAGACCCAGCACTGTGTCAGGCAGAGAGAAATCAACAGTCCTTCTCACTCCCCATGTTCATTTCTGATTATTCTGCTTTATTGTCTGTCAGTCAGTCAGGTTGGCATGACTATTTGTAAATATTTCCTCCCCTCATCCTTCCATCTATTTCAACTTTCAACCTGAAACTCTGAAAAAGGGTCCAGAACAGCCATAGACCTAGAATATTATCTTTTTTCTTAAACTGCAATGCAGATCTTCTTGCTAGTGGAAATGGCTTCTGAGAATGACAAATTTAACTTTTCTATAGAACAAGTTTTCTGAGAATAATAATCATAATAACCTTTAAAAAGTTTTATAAGAGTATACTTTTCCCCACACATGACTATTATAGGCAGAAATTTTACATAATTTAAAAATTCCCCTGATTCAACATTCACTTTCTTTTGTGTGAAATCTGTGAGGGCATAGAATTTAACAGGAAAAAAAAGAAAACCGATATCTGTATGTTAATTTTTTTTTAGGCATCTCTTGTTGATTTCTCTCTCTTTTTTTTTTTTTACAATAGTATTTATTTTTCTTTTCAATTGTGATTATTAATTGAAGGAATTGTTTGTTAGACATGACATCAGATAATTTTATAAACTTATGTAACTTTGTCACTGTGATTCAAACACAAATTTGGCTGAGAAGCAATGACAGAGTAATTCTATTCTATGTAGTAGTTGGTGTCACCAATTAATCAAGATAATCTGAAGAGTCAAGATTTGAAGAAAAAGATTTTAAAATTACATGGAAAGGAATCTTCAGTTGGAATTATTAGCCTATAATATCCTTTTTCCCTGGGCTATCCATACTGCTTGGATTCAGTGCTGGGACTAGCTCTAATTGGTTGAAGTCTGTTCTAGAATTTGAATGGATGTTATTATTCTCTTTCCTGAGAAAGGAGCATAACTAATGCCAACCTGTCTCTACCCTCACAGAGACATTAGGCATCACCACTGATTCCTACAGCATGGCCCACACTGGCTGGTGGGAGGTCTCAGCTCTCCCTGTCCCATGTCCCAGGTAGGGCAGGCACTCTCTGGCTTCCTGTCATTTGATTGTCTCAGGGTGACTGCCTGCCACAGAGCCCTGGCTTTCAGCACCGGCTGCTCTCTGGCCATTCCTCTAGGAGAATGGTGTCTTCTTTATTTCAGGGACCTTCCATCCTCCCATCACCTCCTCAGATGCTGGACCAGACTCACCCAAACTAGTGCAAGATGCTTCCCAGCAAGCTGGGTACAAGAATCACTTGGAGTTGCAACATCTTACTCTATTCTTTCAAGGAATAACTCTTTCAAGAGGTTTATTTAGGTTCCCTAGAAGTGTGTTAGGGGAGTAGACGCTCTAAAACTGCATTCATCACATGCCTAGATGGTCCCTTTTGCCTGTCCTGAAGCAGAACAGTGTGTCCTGTGCCTCTCCTCTGGGTCCTTCAGTCTGCCTTCCAGGGAGGAAGGTGCTGCCATCCCTCACCACTGGGTCTGGTCTAGTAGTTCCAAGCAAGGGAGTATGGGATCCTTGACAACTGCTATACCTACTGGGATCCCCGCTCTTTTGGAAAGTTCACTTTATTCCACTTCGCTTTTATGAAAGAGCTCCAATATACTACTCATTTTTGCTAATCAACAGAAATCTGAAGATTTTTGCTTTTATGGGAAAAGAGTCAAAAAGCAAAAACAGCAGTTGGCATTAGCTTGTGCAGCAAGCTGTTAGAGAAGCATTGCACACCAGAGCAGCAGAGAGGGTGACCCCTACCAAGGTCCTTCCCTGGGAACTGCACTCAGCAACTCCGCATCCAGCTGCCACAGCTTTGACTGTATCTGTGAGCATCCATGCTTTATCTCAATTTATTTTGTATGTTCCTAGACAACATGTGTCCTAACATAATTGCTGCTTGATTTTAGGGGTTTTGGCTTATGAAAGATTTCACAGAAATCCTCTAGTTTTGAACAGTGGGGAAACCTAACATCTTCTTTGGTCCTTCGGCAGGGTCTTGGAGTACCTACGTAAATCATTTTGTTCTCCCTAAGGTAAATGTGTCCATCTAAGTCTAATTCATATATACACTGGCTTCTTTAAGCAATAAGAAACACATGACAACGATAAGAGGCTAATTCTGAAGAAAAAGGAGTTGCTTTGGCGTGCTATTTTTATATAAGGAAAAACACCTGTGCTCTAGAGGGCTGAGTCACTCTGGAGGTTATGGACAAGTTCAAGCAAGAAGGAGCAGAGCTGTATGGCAGAATTTTCCTACTTTAAGCATCTGTACCTCAGACTTTCAGTCTAGCAGTGGGTTTACCTTCAGGAAGTTGACAGCATTTGTCAATCTCTCCATACATATTTTTCTCTTAGTCATTTCTTGAGGGACTGCTACCTGTGTTCTTGAGAGATGAATATTCTATCTTAAAATGTAGAAAAAGGGGCTCAAGAATCAACAGTGCTTTTCTATTTATGAATTTCTCCATTTGCAGAGAGGTGTACCTCTCTGTGAATGAAGAGATGAATCGTGTCTACTCTTTGGTGCATTCCTTAAAAGTGAAGTTTTCCTACTTCTTAGGTAAATTATTTTAAGTATTTTGTAATTTTTTTGGCCATACCCACAGCATATGGAATTTCCCGGGCCAGAGATCAAGTCCAAGCCACAGCGGTGGCAATGCTGGATCCTTAAGTTTCTGTGCCACAGAGGAACTCCAATCTTCTGTAATTTTAACACTGCACCATCTTGAGCTCTAGTGAAAGGCACCACTGCTTGAAAACACAAATCCAAATGGGAGCAGTACTGTTTCCTCTTCTGAAAAGTTGGCAGGTGGAGATATCCAGTGCCAAAAGATCATTGTGGGGGATAAACTAAATAATATACATGACAACATCAAAAAGAAATGCCCGGTACACAGTGACTGTAGAAATCATAACTGGCTCTGAGTGTTGCTCCTTTAGTCTGTCAGCTTGTAACAGACAGAAATTTACAGATTTTCTTATACCAATATACTCTGCAACAAACATGTGCTAAAATGTTGACTTATCTGAAAGACTGACACCACATCTGTACACCTATTGTATCAAAGGGTAAAAGAGGGAGAGGCTAGTCTCACTTCGTTATCTCTAGATAATCCCAAATTCTTACTTTTTTCCAATGTGTGTCAGAATTTCCACTATTATTTATTTATTTTGCTTTTTAGGGCCACAACCATGGCATATGGAGTTTCCCAGGCTAGGGGTCAAACTGGAGCTGTAGCTACCAGCCTATGGCACAGCAACATCAGATCCAAGCCACATCTGCAACCTACACCACAGCTCATGGCAACACCAGATCCTTAACCCACTGACTGAGGCCAAGGATCAAACCCACAACCTCATGTTTCCTAGTTGGATTTGTTTCTGCTAAGCCATGATGGGAACTCCCCCACTATTATTATTCTGCTCTTTGCTTTTCATTTTCTTTTCTCTTCCTCAGAGCAAGTGACTCAGCTAAAAGACGCAAACTAGTTAAAAATATACTGTCTCAGAACTACTGGGATAATGTTTCTATCTCCTATGGCTAGATGCTTCCAGGGAATCCCCAAACCCAAAGAAACATCTTGATAAAGGAATACATGTGAGGGGCATATGTGTGCAAACTGTTATTCCAGGTCAATATATTTATGGTGTGTAGGAGTCTAGACTCTGCATTGAGTCACATACCCCAGGGAATAGAAGAAAAAAAATGAAAAACAAGTGGTGAAATTATGATATAAGAATTCTTGGGCAAACCAACTTTTAAAAATATTTGCAGACTCTTCACAATAAGCTAACAGTACATCTGTCTAGGAATAGTCTTCCATCTTTCATTGTAACAGGAATGTAAAGTATGGCAAAATTAATCAATTTGGGTATGACTATGAATATGTGAATGTAATGTATACACATGGGAAAAGTGGCACAATTCCTATTGGGTTACTAATAGCTGGAAAAGCTCTTTAAGCTTTTGGAAAAGGGGAGCTTCTCTGTTCAGAAATAGACACATCTCCAAAGTAGACTTTTATTACATATAACATTTGAGGATTATGATTACATTTCAATGTATATTTTCTATGCCTGTACCCAATGACAAATTTGTTACCCAATCTCTGTGAAGGATTTCATGAGGTCTTTTCAATAGATAGCGAAGCCTTTTATCTTCTTTTTTTTTGAATGTATGACATCCTTGTGAATTTATTTAACTATTACCAAGTTGCGTAATAGACATATGGGGGGCTAAATCTGAATGCAGCGCTCATTTGATAAACTACCAATTTTGTAGTTACTTTGTAGCATGGATTTCCTTTGAGATATTTTTCCTGGTTTGTTCAGCTTCAGCAACTATCCTCAGGGAGCAAGGACCATCCTGGATCATAACTACTGCAATTCAATTTCAAATAGTGTGATAAAATCATAGCACTAATTGGCCCAGGAATTTAGACTCCAGTGTCAATGTGTGGTTGGGATTTTATGCCTGTCTATCACACTGAAAGATGGAAGAAATCCATTCTGGCAGGGAAGGAAATCGAGCAAGAGGTGACCAATATAAGACCCAACCCAGCTGCTGTTTTTCTTTTGATTTCTTAATTCAATTTCTGGCAGTTACAACAGTGGGCCTCTATTGTTTGTCTTCAGGTAGTATTATTATAACTGGCTTCCATTCCATGAGGGGAAATAATTCTTCCCTTATTGACCAAGCAAGCACCCTTGGCCTTGGTCCCATCTCCTTTTCTCTGTCTCCCTTTGAGAAACAGGTCTAGGCCTGGTAAAAGTTCATTTACAAATGAAACAAATAGGTCAGGTTACTCTTGGGTAAGACCAGGCACAATTTCTCTGTGAAGGAAAATATTTCAAATGGATATCCTCTTACTCGTTGAACTATTACAGCTTCGTTTCAGGATGATGACTTGGCAGAAAAAAAAAGCAGTAAATCTTATTGACTATTTCTTTCTACTATACCACACTGACTCTCTATTTTCTACTTTGCATTTGACTTTCATTGTATTTTCTTTCTATGACTTTCTTCATAGTTTAAGAAAAATTGGTGTTTATTTAAATCATAAAATGTGCTGATTAGGGAGTTCCCGCTGTGGCGTAATGGGATCAGCATCTCTGGACACTGGACACAGCTTCAATCCCCAGCGTGGATCAGTGGGTTTTGCTCCAGCTGTGGTACAGTTCATAACTGTGGCTTGTATCTGATCCTGGCCAGGGAACTCCACATGCCTTAGGTGGCCAAAACAGGGAAAAAAAAAAAGTTATGGTGAGTAAGATATAGAGACCATGTTATGATTTATTACTGATTTTCCCTTTTTTTCTTATTCTTAGCATTGTTGGTGAGTATACCAAATACCAAATCGGAAAAGGTGGTTGGTGGGTAAGAGTGTCAGTTTTTACTAACAACCCTTCATTGGTGCAATGCACACTCAAGTAAGGATATCAAAGGCATTGTCAGAAAAAAAATACAAGTGAAAAATCTGTTTTGTTTTGTTTTTAATCACCATCTCTGTGAAAGCAGAAATGGACCTCTAAAGGCTTTCTAGAAGCCTGATCTCTGATTTGTATAAATAATCCAAAGAAATATTTCAAGGCTACTAAACCTTTTAATGTCTAACAAAACAACAGCTTCTAAAGCTGCTGTAGAGAAGTTCAAATTTGTTGAACCCTAATTATTATAAGTTTGAACAGTTTCTCATATAAAAGCCAATCTGCATGGCGATGCTGACAAGCACGAATTGTGTGGGGCTGAAGGCTGTTCTGCCGAAACCTAATTGACAATTTCGTTGCCCTTCTCTGACTATTTAAGAAGAGTTGTGAGGTCAATGGTGATGATACTTCTTGGAGTCATAAATGCCATCTAGCAGGACTTTTTTTTTTAACCTGTTCTTTTAGAAAGCTCCCGTGTCAAATATTTAAAAATAAAATGTTTTACAGGAGAGAGGGAATCTGACAACACTGCTGACCCACATTTCAGAAGGAAAATGAGAAATATAGGGGTCAGATCCCAGCCACTGGAAGCACGAGGAACACTTACGCTGTAAATGAAGTAGTGAAATCGCCCACTGGAACAAGCAATTTTCATAACCGGTACACTTCAGTAAAATGAATTTTATCATATCCTGTGACCTCCTCAAGTTCCCAAACCAAAAGTCTTCAGGGTACATTAGACTGGCAAAAAATACACAGTAATTTCAGTAAATGGCAAGATAAGGAGTCTCCAAACACTAATTCTCAAAATCTCAACCTAAATAATATGTCGTGATTGATCATTGGGAAAATTTAACTTGTTAAATGATCATTTATTTTCAAAGTTTTTTTTTTTTTTTTACCCCAAGAGAATGTTTGCAATCACATCATCGAAATCTCTGAAATATTAAAAGTAGAAGATTAAACAGAAATATCAGAATCAAAATGTAGAATCTAAATATCTAATGATAATATAAATGTTAAGGTGACAGCATAATAACATATCTGTTACTGGATATATTTTAGATATTTGATTTTGTCTTCCGACATATGAAAAAATGTATTTCACTTATCTTTCACTAGACATTTAAGTATTTGAGAAACATTGAGACAATAAGAAGCAGTTTCACTACTTCCTCATGAATTTTAGAGAAGAAATATCTGTTTGAAAAGCTACTATTTTCCATAATTATTTATGAGGTGTCTTATAATTCAAATATAGAATGTGTAATATTCTCATTAATCTTCACATTTTCCAAGTTTTAAAAATGAGAGGAAACTGATACATTTAATATAAACAAAAATGCCATTTCCCTTGAGCCATTTACATGTATTTTAAAGTAAATGCATACTGGTAAATGTGTCTTAAAATTACATAGTTATGAATAATGACATAAGATCCCTTAAAAAGCCTGCTATGGCAATGCAGTTTGATTGTATTGTAATGGTGGAATTAAAACCAAAACTATCTTATAACTTCTAATTCATAATTTAAATAAAGAGAACTACAGGAGTGATATAAACTCAAATAAACCAAGCCCAAATTTCATGGCTCCCTGTAAAGAATTTGGCTTGCTTATCATACTTTTCATAAATAGTGCTTTTCATAAATTTCAGGAGTTACCAACTGATGTATTATAGAGCAAAATAGAATGAATATCATCACGTTACATAGATAGACTTTTTTCAAATCTAATACAGATTCACTCTTATGCCACTGTTTAATCTTATTGACTTATTTTCTAGGATTATCTTTGTTCCAACCTTATTTTGTACTTCAACAATGGTGGATCACATTCCTTCCATGATAATAAAACTGAGAGTCATAAAAGAGATGGTCAATAAGTTACAGGGTATTTTTTTTTTCCATCTTTCAGTTCTGGCTTTTTATTCTGACAGCATTTCCCCAAGTACACTTCTGTGAGTGCTCAAAGAAAATGTACTTGATATGCGATCTTAATTTTTCAAAGGAATTTGTGGCTGTAGTTTTGCTTCTCTATGAGGATATGAACACTACATGATTAACAATAGTACAATAATAAGTTTATTTTGAATTTAATCTTTATAGTCTCATAAGAACCTCAACTGAGTTCAGAATTTATACCTAAGGCACGTATTAGCTAAAACTAAAAAATATATAGTCTATACACATTATTTTATTGTTTAAATGGTCCTCATTCATGTTTCATTTCAATAATATTTCCCCAGCTTGTAAAGCTTATGTTACATTGAGCTCCTCTTTAAATTCACAATGCATAAAACTGCCAGGTGGCCTAATAACAGAGTGCATTAACAGATTGAACTATAAATCAGATGGTTGTGTTCATGTACTGTAAAAATACCACCAATTTCTTTCAGATTAGAGTTTGTATACTGATTCCTCAGAGCGATCACAAAGGCTTTGGGAAATTTAAAATGAATAAAGAGGTCATACATCAGAATCTAAAAAATAATACTGCCTTTATTTTCACTTTATCATTATTTTCAACTACCTTTCACCATTGTGGTGAAATTAAGACAATGAACATACTGCCCATGCAAGACTACCTAGCCAAAAGCTCTTATTATTTCTATTAGTATTTAATGCTATTAAATCTTTGCTATAAATGAGTTGTTTTTTATGAGAGATTTAATGCTATGGCAAATAGTTACATCTCAACATTTGTTGAGAACAAACCATGGGTCATAGACAGTGTTTGTTAAATAAAATAGCAGAAATTGGAAATGCCTAGAAATTAGTTATCCCTGGGCTATTGGTATAACTTCAGAAATAAGGGAGTAATAATTCACATTCCTTTTTGGAGTTCCCTGGTGGCTCAGCAGTTTAAGGATCTGGCTTTGTGACTGCTATGGCTCTGGTTACAGCTGTGGCACAGGTTTGGTCCCTGGTCTAGGAATTTCTGATGCCATGGGCAAAAAGAAAGAAAGAATAACTCATTGTGTATAGAAAACTAGACTTTTAATATGTGGAAAGAGAAATAAAAATCAATTACTGTACTAATAGGACATAAATAAGGAAACTGAAAACCAAGGAGTCAGTTTTTTTATTAATGGTTGTGTAGTTCAGTGGCAGCAGAGCCAGAGCAGGGGACCTATGAACACACTGATTAAAAACTTCCCCTTGCATGGGGAGCTCCCATTGTGGCTCAGCGGGTAAGGAACCCAACTAGTGTCCATAAGGATTCAGGTGTGTTCCCTTGCCTTGTTCACTGAGTTAAAGATCAGGCAATGCAGTGAGCTGCAGTGTAGGTTGCAGACAAAGCTCAGATCCTGCATTGTTGTGCCTGTGGCATAGGCTGGCAGCTTCAACTCCCACTGGACCCCTACTCTGGGAACTTCTGTATGCCACAAATGTGGCCCTAAAAACACAACAACCCAAAAAACTTCCCCTTGCAGAGTGCATAATAGATTACAACGTGCATGTGTAGCTCCCATCTATCTTACAGCAGTAAGCCAGTAGAGCTATACTGGGACCCAGCTTTTCCACCTTCAGTTATAAAGCTTATGGGCTATCTCATCATCCCATTGCAGTGCTCTTTCTATAATTTTATAGTACGTCTGTGTCCCATGAGTGATTTCATGTTAACAGAATACACTTTACAAACTAACAGAAGCAAATAGACTTAGATTCATATTGCAAATTGAAATAAATATAGGGCAATTGAGAACATATATAAACTACAATTGGCTAGAAAATATAACATCACTATTACAGCCCTATCCATGAGGGTAATAAAGCAAAAATTCAAAAGCAGAATGAAGACCGATTTAGGAAAGCTTTCATAAATTGAGGATTTTGAAAATCTGTTGATTAATCAGCAAAAGGAATACAAGGAACAGGTTCACGTCAGAGAATGGTAGGTTAACAAGCTGCAATGATAACGTTGACATTTTAAGAGGAATCATGCTGACATAAGCTAGCATTTTAGGAGTGAGTAGAATTTTATTTTTTAAAATATTCATTTGCATATTGGTGCAGAAGAACTGGAGGTAGCATTTTAGTTAAGCAATGAGCTCTTGTTCCCATACGTATCCTTCATACGTTTGTGGGACACTTGCTATGGATTCAGGATGGAGTCACTGAATTCAGCAGTAGAAACAATAGGGAACCTGAGGATCTCAGACCAGCAATTAAACACTCTGGCCCAGAAATGGCTCAAGTCATTTGCACCTACCACATTCTGGTTGGAAATAATAGTCATACTCAACTGCAAAAGGAATATAGAGAAGTATGATGTTCTCATGGACCCTTCTATGGGCAAACATTGAAAGCCTCAACCATGGCTACTAATAAAGTTCATTTCTCCTACTTTACAATACCTCCTGGTGACAGTTTTAGATGTTTCTGAAGCCCATTCATTATTGAGTACATTACTGTCGGTGAACATAGTTGTTGGCACTTTGTGGGAAGGAAAAATGGAGAAAATGTTCCTCACTCTGGTCTTATCTACAGTGAAGTTTCTCAACCTCGATGCTTATTAACATCGTGAGTTGCCCAGTTCTTGACTGTGGGAACTGCCCTGTGTGTGCACTATAGGATAATAAGCAGTATCCCTGGTTCTACCCACTGGATTGCAGTCCTAAACATCCCCAGATTTTGACAATCAAAACAGTCTCCAGACATTGCTAAATATTCCCAGGGTGTCTGGGTAAGCAGTGGAGAAGAAAGATAGCAAAGTTGTTATTGCATATTTTATAGCATGCCAGGATAAGCCTTTGATACTCACATGCTGTTAGTTTGGAGATGGTGGGATTAGTTTTTTAAAGTATTTATGTCCCACTAAATTCATATGTTGA
This sequence comes from Sus scrofa, assembly GCF_054392235.1. NCBI lineage: Eukaryota > Metazoa > Chordata > Mammalia > Artiodactyla > Suidae > Sus > Sus scrofa. The sequence goes on along the minus strand of NC_139393.1, from coordinate 51,465,174 downwards.
AACTCTAACCCTCGATGTAATGGTATTTGGAGGAGGGGCTTTAAGGAGGTTATTGTGTTTAGAATAGAGTGGGGTCCTCACAAAGGGATTCATGAACTTGTAAAAAGAGGACAAGGCATGAGAGCTCCTTCTCTCTCTGGACATCCACTAAGAAAGGCTCAGTGAGAATATAGCAAGAAGAGGTCCTCTCTGGACCACGCTGGCCAGGAGGCATTAATTTTGATTGGGAAAATCCAAGCAAGCCTTTTGGAGATGTGATTTGCTGAAGACTTTGAAGAAAGGACACATTTTTGACAAGGTAAAAGTGGGTTGGCAGAGAAGGTAAAAGACTTGGAGTAAGATCTTAAACTAAAACAAGATGAGTACAGAGAGCAACCCAAGATGTGGTGCAAAGAAAAAATTACATTTGTTTATAGATTACATATGAAATGGTAAGTCTACCCACAGATCATACAGATAGTTACATTGGGCTTTTTCTTACACATCTTAGAGAACCAATGTGAAATTTAATTTCAATTTACAGATAGAAAAAGGAACAGTTAGCTAGAATTTAGAGAAGATACTCAGTCAGTGATTAAAGGGTTATGGGCTATGAAATAAAATCTCAAATTTATGTTTTGAGAACAAGAAGTATTTTAAGAGGCAAGAAGTTGGGTAAATTTTATTATGTGTCTTCAATTGATGAACTTCCCACACTGAACAGTATGGCCAAGATAGTGGAACTCACCAAATATCCCATCTGCTCCCTATGTTTTACATTCCTCTGTAGGTTGGGGAAACTTGTGACCTGGACAAAAAGATGTGGGGAAGAGATGTGCCAAATTATGAAAAGCCAGTGTGTGACTTCATAGCTGGATCCTCCCCTGTTGAAGCAACCTAGACAACCAGTGGTCTACATGGTCCAGCTGAACAATGAGGTTGCCTCAGTTATCCTGGATCTCTGAATGATCATGTGGAGCAGAGTCTCCCTTCAGCCCATACTGCACATTTATTCTGCCATGCATGAGAAATTCTTCTTTTTTCTGTTTACTGTCTGACATTTCGGAGATAGTCTTTGTACCACAACAGTAATTAACCCTTTTGAACTAATTCACAGCATTCTATAAAGAAAGTTCAGTTCATCATTCAGGAGAAAAAAAGCTCAAAAGAAAGAGAAACTCTAAAGTGAGAGTTAATAAAACCATTACTTCTATAAAAATTACAAAAATGGGAAAAATTTTTATCTAATTCAGATCTTAAAAGCATGATCTTAGGCAAAATTTCAGTATTGGAATAAGTAACTCTTGGAGATCTCCTTTTATACTAAGATTCTGAATTTGGTCATAATCTTCTTAAGTTAATTTTCTGCAACTCACCCATATAAACAATCTTCTCTAACTAAATAACTTAAAAACTTCCCCTGAGGAGTCTTGGAGAGTCTGTTTATATCTCCTTTCACCCTCAAAATCCTTCCTCTTTTTCTATACTCATCCAATTTCTATCTACCTTTTGAGGCTTAGCTCCATCTAATCCCATGGGACACATTTCCAGACCCTGACTTGATACAGTTTTTCTTCTGAACTATTAGTCTTGGGATTTAACCATTCCATGTTTGTGGAAATCTTTTATTTCTGACTTAATCTGTATTTCTTTTAATTTCCATGTCATCTTAAGCAATGTGTTAAAAATTTCTGGAAGACAGTTCAATTGCTCATATCTCCACAGCAGGGGACAATGTGTTTTGAACATAGTAAATAGTTAATAAAGATTTAATGATGGCTATTGTCCTGTGATTTTAACCCTTAACTATCAAACTTACATTCCATTTTTAAAATCAAGCATACCATAGCTAATGTTACAACTAACATTGAAGCACCGGTCAGAAAGAGCACCAACAGAGAACTTTCCATATGCCAGCTCTTCCCATGCAGATGGAACTGAAGCACATGTAATCTGGACAGTGTATTTATGTGACATTTGTTTTATAACTGACCCTTCTCAAATAATTTAGTCTTTATTTTTATTTTTAAGACTCTGACCACTCATATTCTACGTATTCATTGACAGAACGCATTAAAAAGAACATTAATAATCAGAACATGGAAGTTCCCGTCATGGCCCAGCAGTTAGCAAATCTGGCTAGCATTCATTAGAACTCAGGTTCGATCCCTGGCCTTGCTCAGTGGGTTAAGGAACCAGCGTTGCTGTGAGCTGTGGTGTGGGTCACAGACACAGCTTGGATCCCGCATTGCTGTGGCTGTGGTGTAGGCCGGCAGCTACAGCTCCAACTAGACTCCTAGCCTGGGAACCTCCATATGCTGCGAGTGTGGCCCTAAAAAGCAAAAAAAAAAAAAAAAAAAAAAAAAAAAAAAAGAAAACGAAAAAGAAAAAGAAAAATCAGAACACTTGCAAAGGATAGATACAAGATTCATAAAGATGCTGGGATACTTATCCATAAGCAGGAACTAGTATAGAAAAGGAAGGCCCCCTGTTGAAGAACAATGTGGTTACTGTGTGATTATTATATCTTGTGATGTATCACAGAATAATTGGAACTCTGTGCCAACCCAACAAAACAATTGTGGCAGGCCAAACCACTATTCTTCTACTTCCAAGCAAAAAGGTTTTCAGGAGCTGAAAGATATTTGCCTACCCACCACTGCATAGGTAACAGCAAGAGAAAAGTTAGAACATGTTAAAAGAAGCAATCTATTTACAATTGCTTTTGCCCTAACTCTTCAAGTGTCTGCAAGGTTCTAGGTGAATTTCTACTCCACAAACTTTTTTTTTTTTTTTTTTTTGTACTGACTTCAGGGACACATGTGTGAATAAATCCTGGATAGTCTTACCTGAATGTCCAGATTTTATTGAATATAACCTTATAGGAATAGTCACTTTTCAGTTACATTTTGTCCAAAAAAATGTAAATCAGTGAATGAAAACATTTTCTATGAATGTTTTCACTCTGTTTTGTCATTCTAGTTATTTTTAAGACAATGCATTTCTAGGTTTCTAGACTGGTGGCAAAAGTTGTTGCATATCTGAGTCTGTATAAATGTGAACATTAAATGTTTACCTTTTTAAAATTCTGCCAAAAAGAGATATCAATGTATGCTATGAATGTGACATGACACTATGGTTTAATTGTATTAAGAAGTCAAGTGTTAGCAGATGCTGCTGTGTCAATGATCTAGAGATAAATTTTCCATCAATACAGTAAATTCAGGAAAATATGATAATAGTTCAATATTCTCCATATTAACTATCCTTTACCCAATTCTACTTCTGTGGGTACACGGAATACGTGTGAAAGCATTGCCAAAGAAACATTTATTTCAAACTTTTGAAATCTTGTAAAAACTCTGTTTTCAAGCATGAAGTTAAAGGTGAGGTTCCGGAGTTCCCGTCGTGGCTCAGTGGTTAACGAATCCGACTAGGAACCATGGGGTTGCGGGTTCGATCCCTGGCCTTGCTCAGTGGGTTGACGATCCGGCGTTGCCGTGAGCTGTGGTGTAGGTTGCACACGTGGCTCGGATCCTGCGTTGCTGTGGCTCTGGCGTAGGCCGGTGGTTACAGCTCCGATTCGACCCCTAGCCTGGGAACCTCCATATGCCGTGGGAGTGGCCCAAAAAATGGCAAAAAGACAAAAAATTAAAAAATTAAAAAAAATAGAAAAAGGTGCGGTTCCTAGTACAAAGTCCAGATTTTATGTTTATTTTCTTAGAAATTTTTAGATCAAATCCACCATTAAAATTCTGCCAAAGGGTCATGTGGTAGCAGGCTCTTTGAGTTTTAAGAAGTAGAACAGGAGAATTCTTAGCCTAGATGTGCTACATTGTGATCAGGAGAAATTTCTTTGAATGTGGTTTCTGAGTTTACTTATCTTTGTCATTTTCCCAAAAAGGTTAAATAAAGTTTGAAACAAAATAAAAATAAGACACCCATCTTCATTTTGGGATTTTAAATAATAGTGGCATAAAAATAGTACTGTTCTCCTTGCCTCTTGATAATCACCCCACAAATAATAAGAATGACAAGAAACTGAAAGGAAAAGTAAAACCCTCCATCTTTTTTTTTTTTTTCTTTTAGTCTTTTTAGAGCCACACTTATGGCATATGGAGGTTCCCAGGCTAGGGGTCTAATTGGAGCTCTTGCTTCCGGCCTACGCCAGAGCCACAGAAATGCCAGATCTGAGCTGCGTCTGCAACCTGCACCACAGCTCACAGCAATGCCGGATACTTAACCCACTGGGAAAGGCCAGGGATTGAATCTGCAACCTCATGGTTCCTAGTCAGATTCATTTCTGCCGGCACCATGACGGGAATTCCCTAAAACCCTTCATCTTTGATGCAAGTAGAAAAACCTCTGTAACTCAAGCCACTGTGTATGTGGAATAGCTGCCAGGTGCAGAGAGGGTCAAACAAGAGTTCGGGAAAATGCAAAGAAATGATGCTCATGGTTACAGATCGTAGCTGAAGACAACAGGAACAGTTCTTCAAAAAAGTAGCCACTCAGGAGTTCCTATTGTGGCTCAGTGGTAAGGAACCCAACTAGCATCCATGAGGATGCTGGTTTGAACCCTGGCCTCCCTCACTAGGTTAAGGATCCAGCGTTGCCTTGAACTGTGGCATAGGTGGCAGACACAGCTTGGATCCCGTGTTGCTGCGGCTGTGGTGTAAGCCGGCAGCTGCAGTTCCAATTCGACCCCTAGCCTGGGAACTTCCGTACGGCCCTAAAAAGAAAAATGAAAAAAAATAAAATAAAAAAATAAAGTAGCCACTCTGTGGAGGAAAAGCAAGCAAGCTTATTATGTTGTTTGGAAATAAAGGAACAGGGTCTTGAGATAGTTTTAGTTGCTTGTACTAGACCCAGTCTGGTACAAAGGAAAAGCAGGGGTGTGGATATAACAGGAACGGCACAGATTGTCCTTTTGGCAGGAAGCTGCCTAATTGGTGAGGCCAGCAGATGGAAAAGACTTGACTTTGGAGTTACCACTACAGCTATCAATCTAGGTCTGTCAAGAAGAGAATAAGCAAAGGGAACTTACTGGTTACCAAAAACACCCCTATTTCATCAAGAGAAGTTCCTCTAACACTAGGAATCTGGCCCTAACCACTCTTAAGCCCCAATACAACCATCACTGAAATAAAGGTTTCAGGAAGAATTCATCTCACTCAAAGCTAAATAATTATGTAAAAGAATAGTATACATCTCTACAAAGACACTGCAAGGGAGAAAAAGACCAAAATGAATAAGGAAGAAAAAGGGCAGCAAAAGAGCTCTCCTCAGATAGACTTGCCATGGAGTATATGAAATTGTGATTAAAGTATGAGACAATTTTTTAAAAACCTAATGATGCAAAACATCTCTATAAATCAGGATCTCAAGGCAGAGAACAAGAGGAAAATAGAGCAAGGTACTAGAAGCAGATGAAACATGAGCTGACAGAACTAAGAGAAAAAGTAGAAGAGAAAAAGAAAATAACCACAAAAATGAAGATGGTATCAAGAAACCCCACAAAAGGGAATAGTGATGGTGAAGCCACAGCAATGGGCGTGGTTTTCAAGATCTTATTAAGGGTGAATGAACCAGGAGTTAAAAATGACTAAAGAATAGAAGATAGGAAACAGAGACAAGGGGGATACAGTATGTGCCTAGTTAGTGTCCCTTAGGAAGAACTTTTAGAAAATAATAATAATAATAATTTCATAACATTTTCTAGAAAAAATGATAAGCCATAGGTGTCAAAAAATGAAACAAGAAATTACTGAAAATGTCCCAAAGTTATTTGTGAATGTATTTAAATGGAGAAAGGAGTCAAAAAAAAAAAAAAGATTTACAAAACAGCCTGTAAAGTGATACACAATATAAGGAAAAAAGGAAGGGGAGAGAGGAAATAGAGAGATAATATAAGGGTGCTAAATATTTCATCTTTTATGACCTGAGAGCAAAAGATTTCATTAAACCTAATAAACCAATAAAGAGAGGCACAGGTGTATTTAAAGTGGACAGTTGTGCTGATCATTGTAATACTATAAAGAAAGACAAACACCATATGATATCACTTATATTTGAGATCTAATATACGGCACAAATGAACCTTTCCACAGAAATGAGACTCATGGACTTGGAGAAAAGACTTGTGGTTGCCATGGTGGAGGGAGTGGGATGCACTGGGATAATAGATGCCTTTGGAGTGGATAAGCAATGAGATACTGCTGTATAGCACAGGGAACTATATCTAATCACTTACGATGGAGCATGATGGAGGAGAATGTGAGATAAAGAATGTATAAATGTATGTGTGACCAGGTCACTTTGCTATGCAGGGGAAAGATAGAACACTGTAAACCAGCTATAATGGAAAAAATAAAAATCATTTAAAAAATTCATTCGGTTAAAAAAGTTAAAAAAACAAAATATTGAAAAGAATTAGGTGTAACGGACAATATAGAATGTAATGCTAAACTAAAACCTGTTGCCAGAGTATAGGGGAGAGGATGGAAATGTTAATTTACTATTAACACTATTTGTAATAAATAGTCAATAGATACCACCTGAAGGGGTAGTGGATTAAGGCTATTGCATAAAATACTCAGAAACATAACCACTAGAAAAAAGGCCAGATTATCTAATTCGTTAGAAGACACCCAAATGGGCGCAAGGAAGCAGGAAACAGAGAGTCAGATATTAAATAAATGCAATGAAAAAGAGCACACTCCCAAACTAACTTGTGCTTTGAAGGAAGTTCTAGACATCTGGAATGTTCTGGCAGTCCAGAGGAAGTGTTGGAGAGGGCCAGATCCAGGTCTTAGAAACCCTGAAGTGGTTTATTTAGATAGTGAAGGGTGAGGGGTAAACCCTAAAAATAGAGTGACTGCACCACAGAACAAAGAATGGGGAGAGGTTCCCTGGGAGACTTTCATGGTCGCAACTGTGTCCTCCAAAAAGAAGTATTGAACCTGTGATGGTCACATTATGGGTCAACTTAACTAAGCCCAAATTGAGTGTTACTTCTGGGTGTGTTTTCCACATGAGATCAGCATTTGAATCAGTGCACTCAGCAAAATAGACCTTCCCCATGTGGATGAGCATCCGATCCATTGAGGGCCTGAACAGAAGAAAAAGCAGAGGTAGGGAGGATTTAGTCCTTTTCTGCTTGCCTGCCTGAGCTGGGGCCTTGCTTTCCTCCAGTCCTTGGGCTAGAGTTTATGGCACTGGCACCCCTAGATCTCAGGCGTTTGAACTTGGACTGAAATTGGACCACAGGTTTCCTACACCCACAGTTTGCAGATGGTAGATCATGAGACTTCTTAATCTTTATTGCCACATGAAGCCAATTCCTAGGAATATCTCTTTCTCCTCATGTGTGTATATGTATATATATGTGTGTGTGTATATATATATATGTATATGTACATATATATGGGGAAAAAATACATATATTTTCTCTTTCTCCTGTCTTTCTTTCTTTCTTTCTTTTTCTTTCTTTCTTTCTTTCTTTCTTTCTTTCTTTCTTTCTTTCTTTCTTTCTTTCTTTCTTTCTTTCTTTCCTTCTTTCTTTCCTTCTTTTCTTTCTTTCTTTCTTTCTTTCTTTCTTCTTTCTTTCCTTCTTTCTTTCTTTCTCTCTTTCTTTCTTTCTTTCTTTCTTTCTTTCTTTCTTTCTTTCCTTCCTTCCTTCCTTCCTTCCTTCCTTCCTTCCTTCCTTCCTTCCTTCTTTCTTTCTTTCTTTCTTTCTTTCTTTCTTTCTTTCTTTCTTTCTTTCTTTCTTTTCTCTCTTCCTTTCTTTCTTTCTCTCTCTCTCTTTTTTATCTTTTTAGGTCTGCACCCATGGCATATGGAAGTTCTCAAGCTAGGGGTCAAATAGGAGCTACAGCTGCTGACCTACGCCACAGCCACAGCCATAGCCTCCTGGGATCAGAGCCATGTCTATGACCTATACTACAGCTCATGGCAATGCCAGATAGATCCTTAACCCAATTAGCAATGCCAGGGATTGAACCGACATCCTCATGGATACTAGTTGGTTTCGTTACTGCTGAGCCTTGATGAGAACTCCCACATAGACCTTGACCAATACAGACTCGTAATTCTCAATACTTCAGAATATGAACTTATTTGGAAATAGGGCTATTACAGAAGTAATTAACTAAGCTAAAATAAAGTAGTCAGAGTAGTTTGGACTCTTGATCCAAAATAACTGGTGTCCTTACAAGAAGAGGGAAATTCAGAGACTGACATGAAGAGAAGAACACTGTGTAAAGACAGAGGCAATGTGACAATAGAGGTCGGTTAGGGAATGATGCGTCTACAAGCCACGGAAGGCCTAAAGTGGATGGCCATCATCAGGAGCTACAGAAAGACAGCAAGATCGTCCTCCCTAAAAATTTCAGAGGGAGAATAGCTGTGCTAACTCTTTGATTTTGTACTTCCAGCCTCCAGAGCTGTGATTCAAGAAATTTCCCTTATTTTAAGCCACCTGTCTTGTGGTATGTTGTTATAGCACCTCTAGGATGCTAACACAGGCAGAAGAGACAGTCAGGATACCTTAAGATCAGAGAATTTCAATAGTCTGTCAACATTAGTGGTTATTCCCATGCTTTTAGTAATTGGGTGGGGAAGTCACATGCAAAAGTGTACTGTGATTGAAAAAGGAAGAGAGAACAGGCTTTGACAATTCGTAGTCTGAGGGAAGTTCATCACACGGAATGGGCCAAAACTTGGACTTCAAGTATTGCCCTGTATTCCTCAATGTGGTAAATGGAAGTGGTAAATGGAAGTGGGAAGGGACCAGGAGGACATTAAGACTATTGAGAATCCTCAGACCTATTGAGGGGTGGGCCCCAGTCATCCTGCTGTAAATGAGATAGACCCCTGCTACAGGGCTGGTAAACATTTGTTCATGCATTCAAAAAGAATTCAAAAAGTGTGTGTTTCAGAGATGACAATAAGAAGGAAATTAAGGAATTCTGGTTGAAAATTAGGAGCAGCTTTCTTACAGGGAAAGGAAGAAGGAAAGCATTCCTTGCTACTTTTTTTTTTTTCATTTTTTTAAAGGTTTTATTGAAGTATAGTTGATTTACAAGGTTGTGATAATTTCTGCTGCACAACTAAGTGATTCAGTTATACATGTACATGCATCCATCCTTTTTCAGAGTCTTTTCCCACATAGATTATCCAGAAGTTTGGGTAGAATTCTCTGTGCTATACAGCAGGTCATTCCATACCCCTCAGTATACATAAAAAGTAAAGAATGGGGGTCATGAAGGGTCAGCTTAAGAGGTCTAGTCTAAAGGAAACTGAACAAATTGTGAACTACTCACAATGAATTCTTAGAGCCTCCACCCATGAGCCACCTCTCTGCTAGAGCTAGGGTAGAATTACTGGGGGCCTGTTCCCACGGCCCATGAGTTGGGGCAGGAATTCAACCCTCTGTGATAAGTGAGATATATTCCTGTGCCCCAAATGCCTTTTCTTTCTCTTTTCTTTTTTTGGGGGGGAGAAGGGGTTGTCTGGAAAGGAATTTTATTTATGTATTTTTTAACTCAATGAATGTTAGTACATTTGTAATTGTACAAGGATCGTCACAACCCAATTGTATAGGATTTCCATCCCAAAGCCCCAGCCCATCCCCCCCCCATGCATTTTTTTTCAGAAACATCGTGATGGAAATTATTGGAACTATAATGACCATGAGGATTCTTCTTTTGGATGAATGGGCCATCGAGGACTTTTCTAGAACTCCAATTCTCTTCATTACAATGTTTCAATGGGGAAAATGCCATCTGTTGCCAATGTATCTTTGTGACATGGCCTGCTCAGATTGAGAGTTCTCTGGGTATGTGTTATAGCATATGTTTGAAGTTGGGTAAGCTAAGTTTTGTGGGCTAAAGTCAGAGGGCCTGGGTGTTAGGCCTGGCACTGCCATGACTTTGGATAAATTACCTTGATTTTCCCATCCTTAAAATGGGCACGATCATTGAACTGTCACTTTCTTAGGATTGAGAAATTCGTTCAGTGTGAAAGTGTTTTAAATCCTTCATACGTATACATTATTATTTTTAGTTCTGAGAGGACATTCTAGATTTCTCTAATCATTCTAGTTTCCTCCATCTGAGGTATTTTAAAACATCTCTGTCAAAGGTTGACTAACTTCCATCTGTGCTTGTTTTTGCTTTGCCCTAAGTCAGTGACCCTATCACAGAGGAAACTTCCAAATGGTAAGCAAGAGCTGCACAAAGTTGTATTTTGTTGCACTGGTACAAATGAGAAGTAGTTTTTACAGTCTAAACACACCTCTAATCTTTTAATAACAAATGTAATCAAATGTGGTTTTAAGAGTATGAAGTCACTGAGGCGTTTCAAATATTGAGGTAATGCTGGACTACTAGAAAGAACAACACGGAACCTATGAAATTTAAGATCAGATGAGGTTAACAAATAAGGAACTCAAAGAACCACCTTGACAAACATTATGCTCATGGTCACAGTATACCAACTTGTATTAATTTCTATTTTAATCACTTTATGCTCTTGAACAGAATTGCAAAAACTATTTACATTGGAAGTTTCCCGAGATGTCTTCAAAGTTAAAATTGTACTACCCAATTCTCTGTATTTCACCTAACTTGGGTTTCATTGAAAAATTAAAAAACAACAACAACAACAACAACAAAAAAAAAAAACAGGAAAAGCCTGCAAGTTCAACAGAGAGACATCTATTCAAGTTAAATAGCAAAGAAGAAACAGATCTGCCTTTGGGCTGATTCTGTGTTTTAATTTGAAGTCACAAACCACAAAAAACAGCAATGTTTCATATGACAACCTTTTGATCTATATCTTTTTTAAAATTTTTGGTTATTTTTCACCAAATGTAGTTTTGATGTCTAGCCCTCAGCACAGGTACTTATTCAGCTTCATTTAATTTCTTATTATGTCCAGCTTTTCTGTCAATAGTGCATTTGGAGAACAGATTTTCAAGATTGTGCACAAATAGCCTTCCTAGCCTGCCTTAGGTCTGGGCAGAAATTGGGATATTGGTGTCAGATTGTTCCTATTGATCCATATTTGTTTCTATTTTGAATGAAGCGTCAGGGACATTGGTGCTTTTGTGTATGATCTCTGCCTCTTTAGTCATGATGGCATGAGGTAGTAAGTCAAATGGCACAACTGGACCGCGAACATCTTGGAGCCAATCACAATCACGCTCACATCTCGCAAGGCACAACCAAAAGCTGATTCTGAAATTTCCATCGCAAGGGAACTAAACTCCTAAGAGTTCTAGCTATACTTTTGTAACCTTCAGTAGTTTCTGTGTTTTTGACCTTACTGAACAGCTGTTAAAGGAATTATTCTTTCATGCTTGGCAGTTTTGTTTTGTGACTATCTTAAAATTCACCGTAAACAGAGATATAGTGATCTGCATGAGCCCATTTCAGGAGAGTGAAGTCTGACTTTTTATTGCAGACATAGTATTTTATTGTATTGTCCTAGCTTCTGTTATCATCCACCTTTGTAAAAAGATTGTAAATGGGATGCTATGCTGCTGTCTGTCATAAAATTATCACTTCCCCAAATGTGCAGGTGTCTCTCTGCATAGATTCTGCTACCGAAATGGAAGAATGTCTATTTCAACTGAATTATTAGACTATATATTTATCATCCTCCGTTTGGAGAATGAAAGGCTGAGATGGTTCTGTGTAGCAGTATCTTAGATTGTAAGAGATAAGCAGAAGAGAGATGACCTAAGGCATACAGAAATAGAAATATTTTTGAAAGGACTGTAGAAAGACTGGTAATATGATGATCATGTGTTGTGTATCTACTGTATATATGTGTGTTGAACAGTTGTGTGTATAAGACTGCTAAACTGGTAATCTGATAGGAGCTTCTGGAATTCTGGTTGCGGATGTTACCAGGATGTAATCAGGATGTGCTACTCTTTCGAGAAAGTGTGAGAATAAAGTCTTGGCCAATAATTTATTTGCCCTCAGAGTCCCTTCAAATGGAAGACCTTTTAAAAAAACCTGAAAACTACTGAATTTAGAGATTTTTAGAAGTCATTTATTTTACCCCAGTGCTTGCACAAGGCAGTGCATGACAACTCACTGCTAGATAGATCCAATCTTCCGGGCCTCAAAAGAGGGGGGTTCTGTACTGAATTACCCTGGTGCCAACACACAGCAACCCTTCCTCCCCATCTTCCGTCACTGTGCCCAGGCCCCATTGCTCAAATGTCCCTAGATTTGCACACCACTGCTCTACCCATAAAACCTTTCATATTCTTGAAGATTTTTAAATTATCTCTGACTTCTCATTTAGAGGAGAAATAATTCTTGTTCTTTTAGCCTTCCCTCCAAGGTATTAGCCTTCAAATCTTTTATCACTTTCATTGCTCTCCCTTGGAACCTAGCCAAGTATTTCACAGACCTCTAAAGTTTTGGAAGTTTTGACTGGAAGCCATGTTCTGACAAGTGAGAGGATGACCTCAAATTTAACATCTCACACGTTTCCAACATTCCTGGAGCATTGCGTTTGCTCCTATAAACTACCCTTGATGCAAAGCAAACAACTGGTTCCTCCTTGTGACCCTTCGTGAATCTTAATATTTCTAAAATGTAGCAGAGAGACATTTCCTGTCTCAGACCTGTGAGTCATATTTTTCCCCCAGGAAAGATGGAAGCAGACAACAAACACCTGAAGTTACCAAGAAAAGGGCAGATTGATTCTATTTATAGATACGTGACAAAGAGGATAAAATAGGAAACAAATATGAAACCAGGCAAGGAAGGATTGCTTCTTATCTAGGATGAAAAAGGGAGGAACAAAAAAGTGACAGATTGAAGTGGTTTTTGAAATTTATTATTACAAAAATTTCTGCATCCTTTTCAAGAGTCATGATCCATGTGATTCCAGCCTTGGAAGAGAGAGCCCATCCAAAGGGGATTGTGAGGTGGCTGCATGAGTGTCCACTCTGGTAAGATCTGAACGAGGAAAACTGTGTCCATTCTATCTGCCAAGATCATCTTGCTGAAATATGGCTGCATAGACTGTATCTAAATAAAAGTTAACTTATATGCACTAAAGAACAAAGAGGATTCATAACATTTTGTGATTCTTGCTTAGAATCCTCAAAAGTGCTGTACAAGCTAGTCCGTCCCTACCTCTTTAGGCATCTCCCAGCACCCCTGGCCCTCCCCTCTCACGACACACACCACTGTTAGCAGCTCTGCTGAACTGCTTTCAGTTCCTTGCACTCACCATGCTTCTTTCCCTCTGTTCCTTCCGGCAGTGCCAGTCCCTCTGGGCCATTCCTCTTTTCCCCTCCCGTACAGCAGATCCAACTCACTCTTCAGTATCAGGTTAGTATCAGCCCTGCTAGAAAGCCTTCTGTCCACTCTCTAGCCTAGTCCAAGGACTCCTGCTGTGGGCTCCAACAGCACTCATATCTCCTATTCTAAAATGTATCCCAGTTTATTGCAATGGCTTGTGAATTTGTCTTCCTCTGTTATGATTATCTTGTTCCTCTTGTTTTTCATAATATGCCCAAGAATTAGCGTAGCGCTTGGCACAAGGAAAACGTCCATACATTGGCCAAAGAAACAACTACAGACTCAGGCATTATCTCGTTAAACCACGAATATAATTGAGTCACTTTTCTCTATAAAAACTTCGGTCATTTTAATTGACTACAGGATCAAGCACGACACACTTTTACAAAGCATTTTTTGTCCTTCACAATATACCCACAACCTAATCTTTTAGATTTTCTCCCTGAATTTTACACCCACGTTTTCTCTCTATCTTCCTCTCTCTGTGTATATGTGTGTGTATGTATATATGTGTGTGTGTATATGTATATATATATATATATATATATATATGTATCAGACAATGTATTCTTACCTTATATACTGATATATATTCTACTCAGCTTCACATGCATTTGATCTGACATTTTACTACAGCCTCTATTGCGGCAACCAGCTGTGCAAAATTATTCCCTGACATCTCGCTTCCATGGCCCAGCATAGCTCTTATTTCCTACCCTGAGATTTCTCTGTGATCTGCACTTGAAACACTCATGAGAATCTGTTCAGCCAAGAGAGTTAACACACCTAAGGCAACCTTTGACTTTTGGAGGGCAGTAAATAGAGACCTGTTCCATGTGCTAAAAAGACAAGCCTGGAGTTAAGTCCACATGTTCCTCTGAGGTCCCAAAGGGGCTTGAGCGCTGATTATTCATGGTGGTTAGGGAACTCAGGAATGCATCTTTGGAGTGGCATTTCTTTCTTTCCACTTTATGAATCCTTTCCTTCCACTTATGTTCCATCTAGTTGCTTTAAATAATAAATCAGCTGCCAGCAAATCTTTATTTGGTTTTGGAAAACCCAAGGTTAAAATACCTTAATATGCCATGTGCACCTTTACACTCCTTGCTTCTGCTGGAATTCTTCATGCCCAGCCCACCCCAAACTTTTTCTCTTTTGAAGTTCCTATTTATCATCCAAACCCTTACATAAATGGTATCTTTATGTTGAAGCACTCGACTTCCAGATTTAACTACTGTGTTCTCTGAGTTCTGATAGCGCTTTGTATGCATTTCTTTTACATCTTGCAGTGAAATCACATTTTACAAAGCTATGAGAATGTGAAAATGATATATAGTCAATCCTTTACAGAATATTTAACAAATGCTTTATGCATAGGTTTTTTGAAAAGGATCTAAATAAATAAAAAATTCTACTATTGATATTCAAAATGAGATGTATAAAATATACTCTATTTGTAAATTTCCTTTGACTCAAGCTATCTATATAGAGCACCCATTTTTTCATTGAGCTCTTATGATTATTGGGTGGGTGATTCCTTTAGGAGGTCACTTTGTAGCTATTAGTAGTACAAAAGATTTTTTTCCTCCTGGCTGAAGGAGACAGGAGGCATTTGTGGGTGGCCCACAGTGACCTTGAGGGAGAGCTGGGGATGAGCTTGGTCAACCCAGAAGTAAGTACAGCCCCAAGTGTGGGGGACTGCACAGCAGGCACCAGCAGTGGAATTTTCATGTCACTTGGGCAATATTGTGGATTCAGGTAACCTTGTGACCTTGTGTGACAGACTGGAAGATGCCAGTGTCCTTACTTCTTCTGAATCACTCTGACATTATAATGGAACAGGGCAAAAGAAAGCACAGACCACAAGCCCTGAGAGAAGAGACCAAAGCTTGGCAACCTGGAGGCTTTCCTGGATACTGAGAGAGGCTTTGTAGGGGTGGCAAATGGTTCAATTTCAGTAATGACTCTTTTTGTGACTTTGTTATATCTGTCTGGAAAGATCTAGAAAAATTCTGGGTATATATGTAATGTAATGAAATTTACTACCCAGAGGTTCAACTTTGGTGGCAGGAGAAGAGATCAAAAATGTTTTTTTTTCTCAAATTCCCTAAGTATAAAAGGAACAATAAAGGTTATGTGTCATTTTCTCAATTCTAAATTGAGTATGAAGCATTTGTTTTGGCTGAGGATTAGGTGTACTAGCTTTAACCTTAAAATGTTAATAGATGATTTCTTCCAGGTACAAAGTGTGAAGTATGGCTATGTCTTCTTTTACTGCCTCTGTTGGTTGGTACTTTTTAACTTCTCATGTAAAACCACTTGTAAAGTGCCATTTAATGCAGAAAACCCGCGTGACTCCTTAAATTATGAAAATCTTATTCCTTAAAAGTCAATAATCTTAGGGCCCTATGCGTTTATGATAAATATTAAGCTTTGAATAATGTAAGCTGATCCTACCTGATGGGATTTTGTTCCTGTCTTCCTCTCACAAACTATTAGAACTACCAATGATCCTCTGGAATAAGCCCCAGTGGATGAAAGGGATTCCAGGGTTGGGGGCATTCCTCTGGAGGTTTAACACCTGGGTTGACGGCAGGTCCTCTCGAGCTAGTCAGCTCATCCAGTGAAATGGCCTTGTTAGCTTAATAGTTTAATCACTCGTTAGCATGTTTTTTAGCGTGTTTTTTTTTTTTCTGAGTCAGAATACTTTGGATTAGAAGCAGGAGCTTTAATATGATACTATATTTATTATTTGGGAGCATCAGTTATTTGAGGTTCTTATCACAAATGATGTTTTTGATTAGATAATTTGATCTCTATGAATACCACAGAGAATATTTTATTATAAAATTTTTATAACATTATTACAATATAAATGCCTCATGATAGAAGCTCAGACACACTTACACATTATCTAAAACAGGAAAGAATATTTTAATAACTTATTTTTCTATTTATTTTTTCCTTTAAATGACATTTTTCCAAATTAAAAGACATTGATTTTACAGAATGATAGTATACCTGACACTACAGGTTGGGAGAGAAATGTATTTTTTTTTAATGGTACAGTAAAGGTTGTAAAAGCTACAAAGTAATCTTTTCCATACGCCAATGCTTTCTGGAGTGTAGTATCCAGCTGTAACTTCAAAGGTATCTATGGACATTAGGGTTCTTAATGAAGTGACATAAGTGAATGAAGCAACGTTAAGTTGAATTAGTTGGTACAAGTTTGCCTACGTAATTAAGACTCTGAGACAATGATATCCATTGTCTTTTCCACGGCAAAGTAGAGGATTGTCTGCTAGAGACTTTCAAAGGCATGGCCACTGTTCCTTGCACAGCTGTTTACTCTCCAAAATGGTTGTGGTAAAAGGACAGAGGCTGACAGCTCTGGAATTCCTCAGAAGGACTGCTGATCCAGGAAGGAGCATTAGAAGCTTCTTGTGAAACTTTGAAGGGAATATATTCACAGTGATTATAAACCCTGACCTAGTGAATCTGGATCATTATGTGCAGCAAAATAAAAAAGGGTATCTTAAAAACACTCTTTATCCATTCATCTGTTGATGGGCAAAAAGTTGCTTGGCCATTGTAAATAGTGCTGATATGAACATTGGGGTGCATGTATATTTTTGAATTATAGTTTTCTCTGGATATATGCCCAGGATCAGGATCCCTGGATCATATGGTAGGTGTGGTATGCATGCGCACACACACGCACGCACACAGTGGAATATTACTCAATCCTAAAAAAGAACAAGATAACGCCATTTTCAGTAACATGGATGGATTTAGAGATTATCATATTAAGTGAAGTAAGCCAAATAAAGACAAATATCATATGATATTGCTTACATGTAGAAAAAAAAGAGTTCCCACTGTGGCTCGGTGGAAACAAATCTCACTAATATCCATGAGGATATGGGTTTGATCCCTGGCCTTGCTCAGTGGGTTAAGGATCCAGTGTTTCTCCGAGCTGTGGTTTAGTTCACAGACATGGTTTGGATCTGATTTTCCTGTGTCCGTGGTGTAGGCCAGCAGCTGTGGCTCCAATTTGACCCCTAGCCTGGGAGCTTCCACATGCCACAAGTGCAGCCCTTAAAAAAAAAAAAGACACTAATGAACTTATTTACAGAACAGAAATAGACTTACAGACATAGAAAACAAACTTATAGCTACCAGAGGGGGAAGAGGGGAAGGGATAAATAAGAACTTTGAGGTTAGTATATACACCTCACTGTATATAAAATAGGTAACCAACAAGGACATACTGTATAGCACAGGGAACTATACTCAATATTTTGTAATAACCTATAAAGGAAAATAATAAAAAAAGGAGTATACTTATATATTCTCCCTCTCTCTCTTTGCTGTACCTGAAATAACAGAACATCGTAAATCAACTATACTTCAAAAATTAAAAAAAAAAAACCAAAAAAACTCTTTAGTCACCTGAATGAGACCTCTTGGTCACATATTCTTGCTCTAGGGCTGTGCTTCTCAAATTTTAGTGTGCAAGGGAATTACCCAGAAAGCTTATTTACAGTGTGACTCTCCTAAATATCCTGATTCATAAAATTGAGGTTGGACCCAGGAAAATAAATATTCACAAATACTTATGCTGAGTCTGAGACAAGTGCACAGAGACAATATTTTCAGGGCCAAGACTATGCCTCTCCCAGAGTAGTGACTTAAAATGATATCTCATAAGCAAATCACCCATAGAATTCATATATATGTACGTCTGTATTAGTCTTTAAATGGCTTCTGTGTCTCCACCGCAAATTCAAGTTACTGGTTGTCAAAAATCCGATGGACATTTTTCTCCCTTTCTCCACTCTTTTTAATTTATTTTAATCAAGGAACCTAAAGATTCAAGGAATTCTGCAAAGTTTATTACGAAGGGAGAGACAGTGAGAGCGCAAAATGATAGTCGTCACACCCATCCCCCATCTCCATTCTCCTTGCACCAAGGACAACCATTTTCACCTTTTTCAGCTGTTTATTTTACATCTACCGTCGTGTCACTAAATAATAGTCTTATATTTCTGTCCATTCATTTTCAATTTTAGTCATTATTTGTTGACTTCCTTTCCATCCCTACTTCCTCCTCACATGTGCAACTTTCCTATTTAGCCACTCTCTTTCTTCTGATACAGTCAGATCATAATTTAATTTGATAAATATTCTTGCACAATTTTTCCTTAGACCTAATAAATGACTTTACTTTTGCTTCATTTGATATTTTTTTTTCACTAATTCTACTCCAAACATTTATACCTGTTATCTAAATCTCTTCTTCATTCACTCCAACACATCTGGGACCTTATCAATTTTATCCTGTTGGAGACATTGCCTAGGAGCTTTAGGACCTGTTTCCAACTGAATGGGTTGACTTCCTACATGTCTGTACAGTTGTTATCCTTGGATCCCCTTCCCCAGCTTCTCCCATCGTTTCTGTGTCATGTTGGAGCTACTGCATCCTATACTGTGCATCTTCCTCTTTCCTTGCTTTTCACATTCATGTTGAAAGACCATATCCACAGCTTCCTGTACAGAAGACGATTGATGTTTTGAGGACATGCATGTTTGAATACACTCTTATTCTATTCTAAAAGGTACCCCAGTTCTAGGGTTCTGCAATACATGTAATCCCTCGGTCTTGTGATGTTTTTTTTTGTGGTACAAATTGAGTTCTATTTTGTGTGTTTGTTTTGGCTTTTCATATTGCCTTTTAAAACTCCATACTCTTGGGTATAATAATTCCTATATTGTATACTAATTTCCTTTCCAATTTCCTGACTGCTTTGCTGTTAGCTATTCTCATGTTATCTCCATATTTGTAGGCTTATTATTTTTTCCAAAATAAATCTTTTTATTTTCTAAACTCTCTAAAATGAAGGATGCTGGGAGGAAATCAGAGTTGGTATTGTCTTCTCTCTGCCATCTCTACATGGAAGCAACATATTTTATTCACCCATCATGACTTCTCAACAGCATTGAACACTGCTACTCATATTTTTCTTTCTTGACATACTCTCTTCATTTTGCTTCCAGGACAGCATTTGTTTCCAGTTTCTCTTCTTTCCCAGAAGTTCCTTAAAGGCTCATCACTCTTCTCTCCTATATTTTCAATGTTATGGCTCCTTCAGTTTAAGTTTGGTGCCCTCTTTTTTTAATCTTTATTCTCTTCTAAGGCAGCATTCCACTTTCCCTTGTTTCATGTACCATTTACTCTTTGATGATTTCCAAATGTATGTATTTAAATCTTTCCTCTGAACATCTTTGTGACTCTAAATTGATATCACTACATGTATATCTTACATACACCCCAATTTCTGCATTTTTCAAAACTAGATCATGGCCCTTTTCCTTTCCCCAAGTCGTCTATTGACCTTTATCTTACTATATAGCACAGTACAAATGTTCTATTATTTAAGTCATCATTGGCACATTCCTAGTCTTAAAAGATCCTGGAGAGGGTGTGGAGAGAAGGGAACCCTCTTATGCTGTGGATGGGAATGTAAATTGGTGCAGTCATTATGGAAAATAGTATAGATTTTCTTTAAAAAACTAAAAATAGAGTTACCACATGATCTAGCAATCCCACATCTGGACATACATATGGACAAACCACTATATCAAAAAAATATATGCACTCCAGTGTTCACTGCAGCACTATTTACAATAGCCAAGACATGAAAGAAACCTAGATGTCCATCAACAGTTGAATGGATAAAGAAGATGTGGTACATATACACAATGGAATATCATTCAGCCATAAAAAAGGATAAAAATGCCATTTGTGGCAACATGGATAGACCTAGAGACTATCATACTAAGTGAAGTAAGTCAGACAGAGAAAGACAAATACCACATAATATCACTTATATGTGGAATCTAGAATACGAAGCAAATTTATTCACAAAAAGAAACAGACCCACAGACATAGAAAACATACATGGTTACAAAAAAAGGAAGGGTAGGGAAAGGGATAAATTAGGAGTTTGGGATTGGCAGATACAAACTACTATGTATAAAATAGATAAACAACAAGGTCCTACTGAATAGCACAGGGAACTATATTCAATATCCTGTAATGAACTCTAATGGAAAAGAATATGAATATATGTGTATATATATATATATGTGTATATATATATATATATATATATACACATACACACACACACACATATATATAAAACTGAATTAGTTTGCTGTACACCAGAAACTAAGATAATACTGTACATTAACTATATTTAAATAAAAAATACCCCCTCCCCCACCCATGGCACATCCATCATTAATTCCTGCTGATTTTACCAACAAAATCTCTCTCAACTTGTCCATTCCTTCTGTCTGCATCACCCCCTCCTGATCATCTCTTACCTGGATGACTGTATTAGCTGTCCTCTTAACTTGTATTCTTGTTCTTTCTGAACTTCTCTTCACAAGGCAGCCAGGCTAGTCTTTCAAACTACAAAGCTGACCCCATCACCACACACTCTCCCAACTGCCCCCCTGCCCCCAGCCCTGTTGACCCACGTGATCCTTACCATGTTTTCCTGCTGTGCTTTCAGTAAACACCCACGTTCTTAGCACCTGCTGTGCCTGGTTTTCAACTTCATCCAGCAGTGCTGTCCCTCTTGCTTTCTTTATCCCAGTCACCTACAATGGCTTATTTTCATTCCTTCAAAGTGACAAATTTTCTTCTGCCATAGGACCTAGTCTGGGTTCTTCCCTCACACAGAGATGCTTTTTCTCCGACTCCCCTGTCCTTCCTCAGTGAACACATTCAGCTCAAATGTCACTTGTTCTGGAGTGCCCTTCCCAGCCCCCCAGTTCGCATATCTTTGAAGGACCTTCTAACTTTCATAAGCCTGTGCATCCATCCTTCAGGTCACTTAACATAATTTTAATTGCACATTTACCTGAACTATTTTTATTAATATCTGTCTGCTCCACTAGATTACAGCCCTGAAGAATACCTAACATGCCGTTCAAGGGTATCTGAACTTGGTTTTCTCCTCTGTCACTGGGTATTTCTAACTAGTTGTACTCATATCCTCAGGCTGCCATAACATTACCGCAAATGGTGTGGCTTATGACAACAGAAATTGCTTGTCTGAAGATGTCTGAAGTCAGGGTGTCTGTAAGCAGCACTGCACTCTCTGGGGAGGTCTTAGGGGAGAATCTTTCCTTCCCTCTTCTAGCTTCTATTGGTTGTTGGCATTCTTTCGGTTTCTATCACTCCAGTCTCTGCCTCCATCATTTTAGGAACTTCTTCTCTATGTCTTTTTTTCAGTCTCTCTCTCTCTTTCTTTTTCTGTTCCTATTTTTTTTTTTCTTTTTAGGCTACTCTTGTGGCATGTAGAAGTTCCCAGGCTAGGGGTTGAATCAGAGTTGCACCTGCCGGCCTGCACCACAGCCTCAGCAACGCCAGATCTGAGACACACCTGTGACCTATGCTGCAGCTTGTGGCAACACCAGATCCTTAACCCACTGAGCAAGGCCAGGGATCACCTTGCATCCTCATGGTCACTATAACAGGTTCTTAACATACTGCACCACAACAGGAACTCCTTTTCTGTCTCTCGTGAGGAAACGTCATTGAAGTCCCATCCTCCCACGCACATAATGGAGGATGAGCCTATCAGAAGAGCTTTCACTTAATTATATCTACAAAGACCCATTTCCAAATAAGGTCACATTCACAGATTCCTAGTGGACATATCCTTTGGGAACCACCATTCAGCACACCACATGGGATGGTAGCCTAAGGCAACAGACTCTAAAATTGTAGCACTTAAGGGGAATGGGTTGCATTGAGAAATAGCACAGAGAAAAGTCAGTTGTCCATCAGGATCTGCTGAGAGGTGGAGGTAATAAGGGGAGAATGTAGTGGGTCAGGGGGTCAGGTGTGGATGTGATGTTTGGATTAAGCTCCTCAGATAATTATATTTCTCCAGGTTGAGAACATCTGTCTTATAGAACAGGTTGTAAATAAACCTTACTCTCCTCTGGGTTTGGTACAAATGGAATTTACTTATGGGGGGTCCTGGAAGCAAAGCTCACTTTCAAAAATTTTTAAGATAATTTCTGAGCATAGCAGGGAATGCTTAAAGTGAAAGAAGCTTCTCCACTTTGCCACACATAAGTGTGGCTTCCATAACCCGAGAGACTGCAAACTAAGCAAAGACTGTTAATAGAGAAGACAAAGGCATGGAGTTCCCATTGTGGCTCAGTGGGTTAAGAATCTGACTAGTATCCATGAGGATATGGGTTCAATCCCTGGCTTGGCTCATTGGGTTCAAGGATCCGGTGTTGCTGCGGCTATGGTGTAGGCCTGCAGCTGCTGTTCTGGTTCAAACCCTAGACTGGGAACTTCCACAGGCCACAGGTGTGGCCCTTAAAAAGAAAAAAGAAAGAAAGAAAGAAGAAGACAAAGGCAGTCATGTTAAAGAATAGGAAGCCTTTAGGTGGAAGGCAGGGAAACCGGCTCTATGCTGTTTCGTGGAAGATTTAGTTTAACTATGAGAATAAATTTAGCTCTCCTTCAGTGTTTGTGGAATTTGAATGGAATTGTTAGTGAGACATTTCCAATCAATAAACTCTTTCCTTAAAAATCAAGGCAGGTGTTCATCTAGCCAGGAAGCAAAGTTGTGATCTTGTCTCAAAAGGTAAGGAAAGAGACTCAAGTCCATTGCTGGGTCCATTGACCAGCAGCATCAATAATGCCTCAACGTTTAGCAGAAGTTCTGAAGTGGGGCCTCAGCACAGACCTACTGTGATTGAACACGGTCCCCAGGTTATTTGTATACCCATTACCCATTACCACTTGAGAAGCACTGGTCTAAACTCATCTTATGTACCTCTGCTTGTGTGGAAAAAAATGAAGTGGGTTTTAAATGGGCTACTCTGTAACTTATGTGAGTGCCTGGATTCAAGTCTGCTCCTTAACTAGGAGCATCGACATTAATGAATTCTGGCAGGTTGGCCCAACCTTCCAGGATTTGGCATTGCCAACTGGAATGCTGCATTGGGTAATGAAGAGAACGCTTCAAAAGAGAGTAGTAAGGCTTTCCATGATGTAGAGACTTTCATCAAGTAGGAAACAGGAGCCCATTTTTACTAGGAAACAATCCTACTGGCTTCTTAGTCAAACTCTTTTTCATCTCGCACAGGCTGTCTTACAATCCTAAGTAACTTGGCTTTCATTCACAGAATGTCCCTAATGTTTGAGGGCAGGCTGCAGACCTTAGGCCCCATGCGATCATGTCACCTGTTCCTTTTAAAAACGGTTTTAGAATATAGCAAGAGCTCACTCTTTCCCAGAAGGATGGCGGTGGAAGAAAGTTATAGGATTCAGTTCTAGAATAACTGCACAGACCAACCTGGCTGAACTTGTTTTGTTTAAGAGCTAATCAAATCTGTATCATCGTACAAACTTTTCTGCTTGCTTGGCCTTGTTTTAAAAACAATACCTTCAAGCTGTTGGGACTAAATCCAATATTACACAACACAAAGGTGAACCTTTTAGAAAATATTGCTCCGTAGAAACATGAACAGTGGAATTAGGCTTCCAACACTAAGCATTTTCATCCTGAAGAATTGCTCAATAATTTTTCTGTAGCAGTCATAATTTTAATTAAAATATTTCAATCAGCATGTGCTTAGAGACAGAGGTTGAAAGCAATTCTAAACAAATCCATAGGCGAGAAGAGGTGACAAAGACCTATGGAGGGTGGGGTTCGAGGATGTTGTTTCATGGTTTATTGAGATGAAAAACACCACAAAAGTGAAAACAAGAAAATAATACTTTTAGCCTTTTGACTTTGAAAATTATCTAGACTAAGGCTTTACTTTGTAAGGTAGTAATAGGAATAGCATCTGTCACTGCCATTTTTAGTTCTTTAAACGTTTCTGAAAGGAAAGCATTATTTTTTTTTAAACGAGGTCTTTACTGAAGAACTGATAATCTTATGTAATACCATTTATAGAAATACTAGAAATAAATTATGCTCCCAAAACATATTTCAGTCCTCTTATTATATGATTTTAAAACTACAGAAAAAGAATGGTTTTAGAAACCATCTTTGAATTGCCATGTATTTCAAATCTTTAATAAACTCTGTATATAAAATTGAGGCTCAGGAGGTCTTGCTGTGGCACAATGGGTTAGGAATCTGACTGCAGCTGCTCAGGTGCTGAGGAGGCACAGGTTTGATTCCCAGTGCAGCACAGTGGATTAAAGGATCCACACTGCCTGTAGCATAGGTTGTAGCTATGGCTCAGATTCAATCCCTGGCCTAGGAATAGGAACTTCCATATGCCATGGGTACAGCCATTAAAAAAAAAAAAAAAAAAAAAAAAAATGAGGCTCAGGAATTGGTCTAGTAACAAAGTAAAGAGGCTAAAAGCCCAAGCTCTCTTATCAGATAAAACTGGTTTGAGCGCTCACTAACCATTTTCTAGCTGTGTGACCCTGGGCAAATGACTGAGCCATTCTGTGCTTCACCGCTGGTGAAGATGTGGAGAAAAGGGAGCCTTGCTTCACTGTTGGTGGGAATATAAATTGGTACAAACACTATGGAAAAGAGTATGGGAGTTCCCATTGTGGCACAGTGGAAACAAATCCGACTAGGAACCATAAAGTTTCGGGTTCAATCCCTGGCCTTGCTCAGTGGGTTAAGGATCCGGTGTTGCTGTGAGCTGTGGTGTAGGTTGCAGATGTGGCTCGGATCTGGCATTGCTGTGGCTCTGGCATAGGCCGGCAGCAACAGCTCCGATTAGACCCCTATCCTGGGAACCTCCATATGCCATGAGCACCACCCTAAAAGGACAAAAAAAAAAAAAAAGAGTATGGAGTTTCCTCAGAAAACTAAATATCGAACTACATATAGCAATCCCACTCCTGTGCATATATCTGGACAAAAGTACAATTCAAAAAGGTACATGCAGTCCTATGTTCACAGCAGCGCTATTCACAACAGCCAACACATGGAAACAACCTAAATGTCCCTCCACAAATGAATTTATTAAGGTGTGGTACATAAAGACAATGGAATACTACTCGATCATAAAAAAAAAAAGAATGAAATAATGCCATTTGCAGTGACGTGGATGTAACTAGAGGTTCTCATACTAACCAAAGTAAGTAGGACAAATATCACATGCTATCACTTATATGTGGAATTTTTAAAAAAATGATGCAAATGAATTTATTTACAAGACATAAACAGACTTGCAGACTTAGAAAACAAACTTATGGTTACCAAAAGGGCAAGTTGGGGTGGGAAGGGAAGGACTGGCAGTTTGGGATTGGCATATACACATTATTGCATATGGAATGGATGCTCAACAGGTACCTGCTGTATAGCACAGGGAACGCTACTTATATTCTGTGACAACACATATGGGAAAAGAATCTGAAAAAGAATGGATGTGTGTATATGTATAACTGAATCCCTGTTGTACAGCAGAAATTAACACAACATTGTAAATCAACTATAATTCAATAAAACTTTTAAAAATGAAAAGAAGAAACAAAATAAAGAAGTAGGTCTGCTGTACAAAATCTCAGGCTAGTAGGAGAGAGGGCAGTATCAGAGGAAGGAGGAAGGGAAATGTCTTCTAGCACGTTCTTTTAAGTTCATGTGATCCATTTTTCATGTTCTCCCCTGGCCCTCATTGTGGTTAGTAAGGATCTGAGATGAGTCTCCAATATCTGACATCCTTGGAGAGCCTGGATCACAGCCTTTCTTTATACGGCTTCCCCCATCAGCATCTTCAATATATACATAGACAACATCTCTGACACCTGGTCCTCACTCTTCCTTCTATCTGTGGTGGTTGTCACTAGGCAAGGCCATTGTCTTGATGTTATCATTATTCACAAACCATTTCTACAGTCTTATCTCTTAAAAGGACCCCACCCTTGAATTCTCCAAATCCCTCATTATTGAAAAATGATGCTCTGCTGTTCTGATTTCAAGCCTTCCACCCACTTCCTTGAATTTTAGGGATCATCACCTTTCCCAGGAGTCTGCTATCCTTCCCTTTACTGACTCATGGCCAATCCTTGACAAAGCCCTTCACCTTGCTCCCCAGTGCTCTGGCTCCCTTACCTTGTCTGCTATTGCCCACCAGTGACCACAACACTCTTTTTCTGCCCATACTTTCAGGCAGTTGATCATGTCCAGAGAAAGCTGAAACATTATTTTCTGTATAAACTTGTATTTATCCAACTATCCCCACACTCAGCATTCCTTTACAGCATGACTTGATTCCTAGTCATGCTTCCTGTAGGATCCTGGGAAATTTCTAGTATTGTGCTCAAAGCCCCCCAAAATTCAAGTGAACCTTGCCCCTCATGCATTGATGTATGAGGTGCCCTGTGTATCTCATCTTTTGATCTGAAGATCCTCAATATCCCTGTTCTTTTTTTAATTTTAAGATTTTAAAAATTATACACAGATGATATGAATATATGCTGATCCACTCACAGAGAAGAGGCACTCTGTGAGAAAATAGAGACCCTTTATTTCAATTCAGAGTTGTTTTTCTGAACCCAGAAGTGATGAAACTGAAATAAAAATGACTGTAATGAATATTTCCAAGGAATTTATTTTTAACTTCTTTTTTTTTTCCACTGAAAAGTGCTTTTAAAAGTCTTGAGAAACAATAAGGGAAATAAAATAAGACAAAATAATACCACCTACAGTTTTTCAGATTCTCCTGCTGCAATTATGCTCAAGATAGCGAGCCATCTGTCTTTCGGGCCTCCATCACACCGATGGACACAAGTTAGAGAATTAAAAGCTATATTGTGTGAGCACTTATATGTGTCTTGGCACACCTTTTACCCAGACCTGCCTGCTTAGTAATTAAAAGAGCAGTGTTTATTTACCTATCTATTTATTTATTTTTACTACAATACTGTTTTACAGACCTGGCAGCCAAAGACAGCACCTGGAAGCTTACCTCATTCTCCCTAGGATCTCAGCCTCCACAGCTGTCCTTAATTTTTCTTAGAGTGAAAAATATTGACTAGTTCTCCCAGTGCTTTTTAAAAATCCCTAAATACCATTTTACCAAAAAAAAAACCCAAAAAACAAAAAAAAAACCCAAAAAACCCACCACGCACACACAAACAAACAAACAAAAAAAACAGGCTGGTACTGAGAGTTGGTATGCTGGTTAGAAAAGAGAAAACTTTTTTTTTCTGTCTTATGTATTTCAAATACTTTGGAAAGCAGGAGTGAAAACCCATTAGCTAATGTCCTTAGAATTAAAGCAGAACTGGTAGAGGGAGCGCAGAACATTTGTAGAAGAACTAACCATTAATTCTAGAACAAAATGTTTAATCGTTAAAATCGAAAATCATTCGGGTTATGAGACAATTTGTAAACTGAAGGATAATATATCTAATTAGACATAGAAATAACCTTCCAAGAAGTTCCCATCATGGCTCAGCAGCAATGAACCTGACTAGTTTCCATGAGGATGAGGGTTCAATCTCCAGCCTCAGTGGATTAAGGATCCTGCATTGCTATGAGCTGTGGTGTAGGCTGGCAGCTGCAGCTCCAATTTGACCCCTAGCCTGGGAACTTCCTTATGCCACAGGTGTGTCCCTAAAAAGACAAAAGCAAACAAAAAACAAAACAGAAATAACCTTCCAAGAGCAATAAAATAGCAGATGTTTCTATCACGTTATAGTACCTTGCCTGGTATAGAACGACATCATTATGAGGCCATGCACAAATAATTTTGGAATTTCCCATTGTGGTGCAACAGAAATGAATCTGACTAGTATCCATGAGGATGCAGTTTCGATCCCTGGCCTCACTTGTGGATCGGAGATCTGGCGTTGCTGTGAGCTGTTGTGTAGGTCGCAGACACTGCTCAGATCCAATGTTGCTGTGGCTATGGCTGTGGCTGTGCCTGTGCCTGTGGCTGGCAGCTGTATCTCCATTGACCCCTCACCTGGGAACTTCCATATGCCATGGGTGTAGCCCTAAAAAAGCAAAGAAAAAAAAAGCCATTTTTTAATGGCAAAAATATATGTGAAGTGCATACATTTTTTACTGTGCTATTTCTAGCTTTGTTTTCGTTTTACTTTGCGGATTTTATTTATTATTTTCTTCAAGTGTGAACTGAAAACTGGGTCCTAATTCTCCAACGAGTCTTTGAGGAAGTAATTGTTTCCCCTTTGGCATATGAGGAAACTCAGTCTAAGGCTAAATTTCCAAAGGTAACCAGCCAGCCAGTGTTGGCATTTGAAGCGACATAGCCTATCTCTGGAGCCCATATTCCCAACAATGATGTTCTCTTACCCCCGTGCATATAGACAGTCAGAGGGCAATGAATTTGGATTCCTTAATGAACTATTAGTTTTATCTACACTTGACCAAACAATTGATTTTAATTAATATTTTTCCCTAATCTAATTGATGGTATTTTCACTCAAATGCTTCTTGCAAACCTACTGGATCCTGCATATGCAAAAATTTCTCTCTCTCTTTTAATCTCCCTTCTGGGTGTTCTTTTTTTTTTTTTTTTTTTTTTTTTTTTTTAGTGCTATTTTAGAACATTCACAAACTTAATTTTTAAATTCTTTTCAGAACATCTAGGCATAATAGTTGAGTTCTAAAAATCGCTGTAAAAGGTTAAACCAACATCTGACTTAGACTGGAATTCAAAGATGTAGGAAGGAATGTCTTTTTCAGTCTCCTAGCTTTGCAAATACACAATTGTTTTTCTCACCCACTTTTGTTAAGCTACTGGTTTGACAACATACCGCTGAGAGAGCAGAGTCTGAGAGAAACTGTTAGCTTCCAATCATCAATGAAGATCTTGGACTGCTATCCAGTTTCCCTAGAGCAAATAGATCTATCTTCAGGTTAATTTGAAGTCTTTACCATTGTGCTGACTCCTCAAAGTGGTCTACAATTTACATGTCTTTTGTGTTTATCTGAATGCTGCTAGACTACAGTCATCAAAATCCTGAACGTCCTAAATACCTGTTGCAAGAAATTTTACTGTTCTTCCAACCTCATAGGTGAAAAAGTTTTCTGAAAGATTGAAAATCCAGCCAAGCTGTAGCTTTCAGGTTTCCTACTCCAGCTAAGGCTTGTCTTTCTTTGGAAAGTGGTTTGAGTACAGCTTATCTCATACTGACCAATAAGGCTTAGACAGGTGGCACAAAATCTACTTTGTACATGTCAAAGAAGATGATAATCAATGGTCCAACATGTACTGGCCAAATAAAGTAATAGAGGAAGCCCCTGCTGTTTGACAATATAATGTGGTAAACATTATTTTTACAATCAATGAAATTTGGATTATATTTTAGTAGAGGTATTATTCAGTATAATTTGGTGACTTGCTTTTAAAACAGTGTGATTGAAATTTATCTTCAGTCTTCATAGTACAATAATGATACTTTAAGACTGATGCTTTAATTTTTCCACAAGGTTAAGGTAATAATCTCCTGGATGCTTGCTATTTTTGGCTGGTACAATATTTCCCAATTATCAGTAAAATATTTTCCCATGTAATTTCATCATCTTTGTCACATATACCCCTATGCTTAGAAAAAGTAATTAGTGGTTAATGAAAACAATTGGTTCATTAAGAAAGGAGAAATTCCCTCCAAGGGAGTTTTAGGAAACATGGGAAGATTTTCGAGTCTGTCAAATTCATGCACTTGCCTTAGTTTAGACTTCCTGTGTGTATTTTAGACAACAGACATTCTTGCTGCTACATAAAGGACAGAGAGTGGGGCTGGGTGGGAAGACAAGTATGTAAAAGGGATAATTTACATATAAAATGTAGAGAAAATTCATAGCAAAAGTGGTTGTGTACCAAGCCTAACACTGGTTGGAAAATTATAGAGAAGGAAGCATAGCTTTTTGTAAGACATTATGACAATATAATATAACATATTGTCATGTCATCATTATGACATCACAATGCCATTATTATGACAGCAACAAAAATTAGCTTTCTTATGTTAAAATAATTTCTTTTTTTCCAGTATTTGTATTAGTTTGCTAGGACTGCCATAATAAAGTGCCATAGTCTGGGTGTCTTAAGAAACAGAAATTTATTTTCCCACCATTCCAGAAGGATGTTAAATGTTAAAGATAAAGATGTCAGCAGATTTTTTTTTTTCTGAGGGTTCTCTCTCCTTGTATTGCAGAAAGCTATCTTTCCCTGTGCTTCATATGTTTTCCCTCTGTGTCCTAATCTTCTCTTCTTATAGAATCTGCAGTCATATCAGATTAGGGGCCACCCTAATTGACCTTATTTAACCTTAGTTACCTCTTTAAAGACCTTACCTGTCCTAATTCAGTCACATTCTGAGCTACTGGGGATTAGGATTCAACATACAAATTTGAGTTGATATAATTGAACTCATAATAGTATTTAAATGTTTATATTAATTTTGCATATAGATTATTATTTGTAAAACCCATTCCTATCACTGCAATTTTCTATCTACCTCATGTTTCAGTAAACATGACATGTTAATTTCTTCTTGGTTTCATAGAAAATGCATTTTATACATAACAGATGTGTGATCATAAGGAGAAATACTTGTTAGATTACAGCTTCAGTCATATATTAGATATTTGACTATTTTCCCAGATTTGTTTTAAATATTAAACTTAATTTTATGTATTTAAGCCAAATGTTCTCCTTCAGTCCTGAAAAATTAATGGTAGCCAATCACACACATTTCAGTACATTGGTACCAGCTAGCTTTTATGTCCTAAAATAAGACACTTAATAAATGACTAGTAAACTTCAAAATAATACTTTAGAAAACTCTATCCAATTCTAGAAATGGCGTGAACATGTTCAAAAATTAAGTAGAATATTTATATGTTGGACTTGTATGTAAGTTGTTTTTGTGTGACCATAAAATGGTGCTCAGATTTTTTGGTTCTCAGTGAAAAAGCTGAGCTCATTCTAATCTTGTGGTAAAATTAATTTTACACAGGCATTCAAAAATTGATTTTAACAATTTTATTTTTCTTTTATTAGTAATGAAATTTTGACATGTAAAAGTAAACCTTTTAAACTCTATCATTTAGAAAAAGTAAATTTCCATGCTATTTTTCTACAAACTTCTGTTTTCTTCAACATAACATTCAAACATTTTATTCAATGTTTATTCAAACAACTTAAACTCAAAAATAATACTTAAAAAGTTGTAAACTCACACATTTTACAAGTTCTGGAGAGATAACCAACTGTTTCCAACAGATCCTGAGAAATTTCTGCACAAAACTTGCTATCCAAAACACCTCTTCTTTTCTGATTAACTTTTGGCTCCCCCATAAAAAAGTGTTTATAAAACATTAATGGGCAATTTAAGTTCAGTTTCCAGAGAGAGATTTCTGCTGCATCAGAGCTTATATTTGCCACAATACAGTATTCCCCTTCCCAATACTTGTACTTATTTCCCAGAAGGTCTCACCATCTGCTATTGATGCCTGTCTGAAGTAAGAAATTCTTCCTCAAGCAATTCTTGTTCAAATATGACTCTTTAATACTACCACCTTCCCAGGTTACAAATTGTTCCTGTATATTTGTACCCCAAAGTCAAATCTGCGGATAACTATCTTCAAAGGTATTTAATGACCAAGTGCCTTTTAATCTATTGAACCCAAAAGCAAAAAGGAAGAGAGAGTATTAGAAGTTTCAAAACTCGAAAGAAGAAAACCACCTAGGATTTTACATAGCATGCATTTCTTAACCAAAACCATTTTTTCCCCCATAAAATCCTTTAGGAATATGTACTGTTTCTATGCAAATATAATTTGATCTTTTGGGAATTCATGGGGCTATACTGGATTTTTTTAAATCTCTCATTTCTATTTACCCTTAAGTTATATTATGCATTTAAAAATCCTCAATACAAAGCAGGTTTTATTGTATTTTTCTCATTTTAATGACAAGAGATTTGTCAGGAGAACTTCACTTTTGCAAATTTCAGAGAAGGGAGCACTATCATTTCAGGAATCACAAGAAAGGCTGGTTATCAAGTGCCAACTGATAACCTGTGGGTGTTTGCACAGACAACAGGATGTAATCATCACCTAAATAAAAAACAATCTTTTGATTTTTATTCTACATAGAAAATGGTTTGCATCCAGAAATAGGTGTTTATAGGCATTCTGTGAGAATTTCATTAAAATGTGCATTATTAACATTACCTTTGTGTGAGATAAAAACTTGAGCACAGGTATCAAATTTCACCAATTGAAATAATCAAGTAAATATTTTACAAAGGACAAATTTGTTTCATTATGGGAAATAAGGGAATAATTCTGCTATGGTCTGAATGTTTGTGTCCCCTCCAAATTCATGTGTTGAACTCCTGGCCTCTCCCCACCCCGACCCCTAGGAAATGGTATTAGGAGGTTGGACTTTTGGGATTTATTAGGTCATTAGGGCAGAAAGCTAGCTTGGCCCTCCCACCATGGAGCTGTGAGTCTGCAACCCAGAAGAAAGCTTTCACTGGGACCTGCCAGGCTAACACTCTAATCTTAGACTTTCACCCCCCAGAACTGTGAGAAATAAATTTCTATAGTTCATAAGCCACCCTGTCTATATTTTTTATAGTAGTTCAAATGAACAAAGACAAACACTAACCACATATGTATCAATTATCAATTGTCATAATAATGCTTAATAACAACCCACCCCAAATCTCAGTGACATACAGAAATGTATTGTTATTTGGGTATCTGGGATCACCTTTTATTAGGTTTTGCCTATCTTGGCTGGGCTTGCTCACCTCTTTTGGGATCCTTTAGCCATTGGCTTATCTAGGCTGGTCTCAACTCAAGGGTTCTCAGCTTCATGTATTTCCCATCCTTCAGCAGTGTGGTTATAACATTTCTCATGATAACTGCACAACCCAAGAGGAGCAGCAGAAATACAAGTCTCTTCAGCCTAGGTTTATAACTAGACCTAAAAAGACAAAAAAGAAGAAAGAAAGAAAGAAAGAAAGAAAGAAAGAAAGAAAGAAAGAAAGAGAGAGAGAGAGAAAGAAAGAGAGAGAGAAAGAAAGAAAGAAAGAAAGAAAAGAAAGAAAGAAAGAAAGAAAGAAAGAAAGAAAGAAAGAAAGAAAGAAAGAAAGAAAGAAAGAGAGGGAGGGAGGGAAGGAAATAAATCATATTGAAAGAACCAAGAGGGGAGACACTATTTTCAGGGGAGGAGCAATTAGAACACAGTGGATATTTTATCCACTTATCTTACCTAGAACCTATGAAAACCAGAAGAGAGTGAGACAAAGTTTTTTAACTGCCAAAAGAACAGAAATATGGCTCAGCATCCTCTAACCAGGAAAGAAAAGTTTGTTAAGGAATGAAGGAAAAATAATATTGAACCTTTTTCTTCTTCAAGGTCTAGGGATTTATATTAGCCTTTTAAAAATGATAAACACTCTACCATTTTTAAAATTCTCTAAGTTACAAAGAATTAAATCCTGAAGAAAGCCAAAACCCTTTGGTTGGACATATTAAGGGTAAATAAGGTGGAGGAAGAGGAGTCACTTAATAGAGAAAGTCAGTGAGGAAACTTTCTAAGCTTGGTCTTAGTTCTAGAGGAGTATGAGGAGAAACTAAAGTTGTGGAGTTTGTGTGCCTTGAGTTATTTACGGTATTTCTTTATCATCCTTTCAATGTTTGTGGTATCTGTCATAGTCATCCTTCTTTCATGGCTAATAGTTCATTCCTTCTCTCTCTTTTGTTTGCAGTCTAACTATTATTCTAGACTGAAAACATTTCTCCTCCAATTAGCAGCATATCAGAGCTTTATGGAATTCTGTATCAAAATCCCTCTTTAACATTTCTCCTCCAATTAGCAGCATATCAGAGCTTTATGGAATTCTGTATCAAAATCCCTCTTTAACATAGTCCAGCATTTTTGACCTTAGAGCTCTTTTTCAATGTATCCATTGAGAGCTCAGGTCAAGCTGTCAAGGCTGACCTGTTGAGAACTGGCCTCTGAAAAAAGGACCTGTCCCAAGTGTTGGAGGTAATT
Source organism: Sus scrofa (assembly GCF_054392235.1). Taxonomy (NCBI): domain Eukaryota; kingdom Metazoa; phylum Chordata; class Mammalia; order Artiodactyla; family Suidae; genus Sus; species Sus scrofa. The sequence goes on along the minus strand of NC_139393.1, from coordinate 51,430,801 downwards.
AAACCCAGCCAAGGGTGAGGCAAAGATGCTGGCCGTCTATATCCACTACACCAGGAAGAAATCAGGAGCAAAAACATGACTCCTGCCTGGTAACTTGCCTCTTTCCACAGCTGCAAACACAAGGGTAGAATCTCAGGCAGCCAATTAAGCCAGGAGAGAGGCTGGACAGCCCTGATCGCCACCCGTACTCAAGTGCTGAGCTGACAAGAAGGGATCCAGCTCAGATTCCTCCATGTTCTATTTCATACCCCAGTTCCTTGGTCATGCCAGCGTGAGCAGGCTTTCCTTGATCAAATAACCTAAGACAGCAGCTCTCATATGTTTCTCATGCTGACCCCAAATGCCATCAACAATGGGGTATAAAAACTGCTAGTTCTTTGTATTCCAGAGACAATTCAAATGGACATAATAAGTTCTTTAATGTTTTCCAGAAAAACTTACTTCCTAAGGGTATAAACTCTTCCGTAGAATAAAAATTTAAAAATTCCCAAATCTTCTCCATTCATTTTAAAAAATAAGGCATTCCTGGGTTTTCTCTTTGTCATCATCCCTTGATAAACCTCCCTGAACTCCTAAGCTATAACTCACTTAGGAAACTCCTACCTTTCATGGGAATTGCCTGCTCATTTCCTAAGTCACTTTCCCTAGGATACTTTCCTGGTCTCCAGAATAATTTTTTATTTTTTCTCTCCATGTTAGATTTTTTTCTTTTGTACCTGGAATTCCTTCAACTGCTAATTCAGTGCTGTTTTCAGACTTAGCCATTTCTGACATTATTAGTGTTAGTTTAATAAATGAATGTGCAAATGCATGAACTAAATATCTCTTGGATCGAGGACTTCACAGATTCCAAGTATACCTGATATATATATATATAAATAGACTAGCATTTAAGGAAGTTTGAATTCAGGAAAAAATGGCCATATTAACCACATCAAAATGTAATACAAAAGCAGTATACATTTGAAATATAAACATTTTCTAAAAATATTTTTAGCAACTGCTGGGAGTCAGATTCTGAACCTTGAAGACCAGCTTCCTGGTACCCAGGTTTTCCATTTAGAGTCCAAGGAACATTTTGTCTTTGGGTTGGCTGGGATTTATTCTCACATTCCTGTAGAAAGTGATGAAATACCTGTTTTTCTAAGTCACATGAACTCCCCCAGCAAAGAGTTAACCTAGACAAAGCCCTTCAGAGAAAGAGATTTCAAGGTATTTTCAAATAACCTTTTTTTTTGATAATCAAAATGGTTTTTTAAAACCTAGTCTAAATCCCATCCACTCTTACACCTGTCATTCTATCAGTACAAGGAAAGGTACATGGCAGATCGGCATAATCAGAATGCATAAGTCCTAGTATCTATTATAAAATTAAGTAATAGTGGGAGGCCAACGGCACAGCCCTGTCACTAAATGGCCCATCTATACCTTCACAGTCATCATCAGTGGAAAGGGATGCAAGTAGGTTGACTTTTGGAAGGGCTTTAATACTTGAGACAGCCCCCAATCAAAGTTTTCTGCTCCATGACTGATGTAATCAGAACCTGTCACACTAGACAAAGCTTGCTCTATTGCCTAAGCTTAGGGGCAAATCTTTCAGCCCACAGAAAAGAATTTATCAGTTTCCCTCCCACTCAACGTTGAGAGCTGCCAAGAAGTCCTTGTGCCCAAAGAGCCTGCCCTGGGAAGCTCCATATCCACCCTGACGAAATATTAATCTGCCTAGTGTTTTCAAGCTAAGCTCTTCCTTCTGTAAACACTCATCTTAACATTCCTAGTCACTTTTGGAATGGCAGCCCACCCTGATTGCAGGATTTGGGGTCTTATTTTGTGATAATTGCTTTCCCACAAGGGATATGCAGGGCATATATATTCTATAGTCAACATATTTTCAGAAAGCATAATAAAATCTTTCCCATAAGATATATGCAGGGCATATATATTCTATAGTCAACATATTTTCAGAAAGCATAATGAAAATCAAAAAAGGTTTGATTTTTTGACTTGGAACATTATTAATAAGGTATGATATAAATATGTAGTGTATGAAAAATAAATAAACCAATAAAAGCCACACCTTAGAGATTTATACATGGAATGTTATAATTTTCAATAAAAAATGAGCATATTCAGCAAAAATGTCCTGGGAAGAAATATTTTTATCTTGTATTCAAAATTATGAATCTTGACATTTTTTTTTTCCTTTACAAGATAATGGATCTGGACATTAAAGAGACCTCTGAATAGACCCTCTGGAAGGGCTGGATTGACAAACATGAATACTTAAACTGACTCCATGATAGCAAGTTTCTCAGAAGCAACTGGTCATTCTAGTCAAATAAAGCTGGTATTGTATTAAGAGCTAGTCTAGGTTTTACTTAAATAGAAAGTCACTTCTTTCATAAAAATTTACACATTAATTTAGAAACACAGTAGAATGATTTCAATCAAATAAATTATGCTTTTCTTGGAAGTTCCTTTACTGCTTTAAAAAAAATTATTTATTCCCTTTAACCTAAAATTTGAAATTTGCCCTTAATTTGGAAAGACTGCCATTTCAAATCCAGGTCTTTTTCAGAGGAGAGATTGCCTTGCTTTGTTTACCTTACATCTCCATATTTTTTTGAATATTTCAATAGACCTATAACTTATTTATTAAAAAACAATCCCAGTTGGTATTAGTTGTACATTCAACTAATTTTAAAAGAGGCAATCAAAGAATAAGGGACCGGCTACATGTAGGTAGTTTCTAGATTTAATGATCTTTTGGTTTTAGTGATTAGACACATATTCAAGATACTTAGAGAGCTGCGCATGCTTTTCTAAGCAACAAGATTCACTGAGCCCCTAGTGCATGCTCAAAAGTACATGAGCATGAATTAAGGGTTTATAACCTGAACTTTATACTTCTAAACCCCACTGAATGCAGTTAGAAATTGAGGCTCATGAACTTCAATAGTTATATATAATTATCTATACCTATATAATGCATATCTATATATCATAAATGTGTGTATATGTATGTATATACATAAATATAAACCTATCTACCTACCTACTTACAGAGACAGAAAGAAAGTTTCCAGTTATCTGTTGCTACATTACAAACTATACCAAAATTTTAATGCCATAAAACAACACCCATTCTCTTGTGCACATGATTTTGTGGGTCTGGAATTAGAGCAGGGAACTACAGAAATGACTCATTCCTGCCCCTTGATGACTAAGGAAGGCCTCAGATAGGAAGGAAAACATGAACAAGTTGGCCTTGTCAAAGAAAAGTTGCATCAGTTAAACAGACAAGGAATACTTCATTCAGGACTATTGCAATAGGGGAGAGAAATTGAATTCAACTCCACTGAGACAAAAGGTGGGAGGATTTTAAAATACTGAAATGACCAAGTAACAGCACTGGAGACCAATAAAGGGGAGACTGGTCAATGTCATTGGCTAATTATGCTTGCTAAGTTAGGCAATTACCCCCACACAGAGACCTGAAGATAGTGGTCCTCTCATTCTTGATGTTTACATTTCAAAAGGATGGCTCCCCAGTTACTGAGAAAGGCATTCCTGGGTTGTAAAAATTGGCAAAAGGCTGAGAGATTTACATCTCAAAGGCGCAAAATTTACAATTGCAAGTTTTCTAGAGTAAACTCTAAGAAAAGGGAGGTCAAGGGGCTTACTGTCAAGAAGAAACCTTTCTAAAGTTTATTCAAGCTAAGGTTAACCTTACAGCTGTCTTGGTTAGCTGTCATAATTTTACCAGAGTCATATATCTAAAGTTTTGTTTCTGGATGTCCACCAGTTTCCTTAGTTCTTCTCTACATCACGTCTGCTGCCCTGGAATATCCAAGATGTCTTCTTTACTCACATCTAGGTCCTGAGATGGTTGGAACAGTGGAGGTATTTTGGCTTCTCTCTCTCCTCGCAGCCTCTCCCTACAGTAGCATCAACTTCCTTATATAATGTGATGATCTATTGGTGGCCATACTTCTTGCATGGCAATTAATTTTCCCCAGAGCAAGTGTTCTAAGAAACATGGACAAAAATTACAATACTTCTCATGACCTAGTATCTGAAGTCCCCAAATTTCACTTCCACCACATTTTATTGGTCAAGTCACTGAGTTAGCCTAGATTGAAGGAAGGAGAATTATACTCCACCTCTCATTGGAAGGCGTAGCAAAGAACCTATGGCCATCTTTAATCTGCCACTATTATGTATAGGGAACAACACAGCTACCCTTGCATAGTTAGTTGTATGTTGGAGGTTATATGACATAGGTATCTACAAGTAGGGAATCAGGTGAAAAACATAACTAAAAATGAACTCTACTTCAGAACTGACAAATGCAACAAGTGTTAAATGGGCAGTTGATTGACCTGAATCCTAGAGCAGTGTTTATTACAATTAGCCGTCTGACCTTAAGTAAATTAGTTAATCTTCCTAGCCTAAAATACTGTTATTCCAATTACCAGTATTGCCTTGATTTGTATTGTTAAGCATGCACTGAGAACACATATAAAAGGCCCAGTAACCACCCTCATTAATTCACCATTAAACCTTTGATCATGGTAATTTAAGTACTTTGAAACCCTAGGAAGGAAAACAATATATCAGGGAGAGATGTGGCTACTGTAAATAGTAATACAAAATACATTTCTTCTTAATGAATCTGTTCCAGATGAGTTTCATCAGTGCATTCCTGCTCCTCTCTACAGTGGTGAGGTTTCTATTTGGTTTTGACTTTATCAGACTCCCAGGTAGAGCATTCTCACCTTTGCAAAAGTAGGAGTCATCTCATTGATTGTCTTGAGTAAAAGGAAATGGCTCATGCATCTTTTCTACATTATAACAAATGTCCTTTTGCATTATAATTGAATGGTGATTGTTGTGTTCAATCAATGGGAAAGGTTAAAGGAGCTCCTCTGCCAGCATTTTTAATGGAGAAGTCGATTAAGATTCAGTTTAATCATTCTGGCTGCCTCAGAATTAAAGCAACAAAGACCATCAATGGCACTATAATTACTAGCCTTTCTGTAAGTTTACACTGCTATTTATGCAGCTATAAATTTTATTATAATGCACAATGCATCTAGGCTAACTTGCTTTATTTGCAATGTAAAATATTTGCTTTAATTGTGTGAAGAAAAGAAATTGTTCTGATAAAGTATAAAATTCATCCCAATCATTTTTTTTAAAAGCCTGAGAGTCTAAGTGAATCAGTATGATACTCTGTGTTAAATAGTTTAAAGTCATGGCCTTAACCTTGGGACACTTGAGACATATTTCAGTTTATTGAACATGGAGACTAACATCTCTCCCAGGTGACTGTAAAGGGTCAAATGTATTATTCTAATCCCTGTTCCAAACAGAGAAAAGGTCATTATACAGTACCTACTGCATGTTGTAAAGAATGAAAAATTCACACAGGGGGCGTGGGTGCAAATCTATTTTAGACTTGGCCTTTAAAATGTTTTTTAAATTGAATGATTAAGTGGTGATGAACCAGAAAAAATACCTTGAAATTGATCCCATTTATTAATTAGTTTGCACATGTAAAGGTCTTTCTATAAATAGTCAGAAGACTAGAGAAAATTGTTCTTCTTGAATGGAGGAATGACTTTCAAATTAACCTTTTTTGACTATAGAAATAATGCTTATAAATGTACTTATTACCAGCCGATACTTTGCATAATTCAACGTATGTAGAGAAGCCTGTAGAGGAGTTTAAGCCTTAAAAGTTTGTACTTGGACTACAGTTAACAAGCCAGTTTTAGGTAACAACACCAAGGAGAAGACTTAATTGAAGAAATATACAGAATTTGTGTCCTTGGCTTGAAAATGTCAGCTTTGCTATGATTTTTGTACTGGTATTTTGAAAAGCAATGCTTTAATGAATTGGGGATATTGGAAACTCAGTTAAAGAGCTCAAAGAGCAAAGGAGAAGGAAATTCATGAGGAAAGGAAAAGCATTATTTATAATTTAATTCATATTGGAGTAAGGGCCTATTGAAAAAAAAGAAGCACGGAAAGGAAAATAAGCAATTACTCTTCTCTAAGAAAAAATGATTCAAACTTCCAGCCACTCAGATCTTCCAGAACTTTCCTTAATTTTTAGTGTTGAAGAAGAACCTCATTCTCAATACCTTCATTATTGTGTAGTAGTAGGAACAGCTGAGAGCCTGTGAAATGCACCCCTTTGTCAAAGGTGCAGATTTAACTAATAGAGAATATAGGTCCAGAACCCATACCCTTATTCCTCTAACTTCTCTGCCATATCGTCGGTGTCAGGCTGCATTCTAGAATTTATGTTTGACTTCCACGTGCTCCAAATTCTAACCATATTTTGCCCTGGGGTATGTCCAATCATCAAACTTTTCAAAAGAACTTTTGCCTTTAATTTCTTTACAGGAAACTAAGGGAAAAAACTAATATTTTTGGTGGACCTTCTATATGCTTATTCATGAGAGATATTTTAGATACATTGGAAGTTTTAATCATCTTAATAGCCCTTTCTGGTAAGTATGATTGACTACGTTTTTAAATATAGAAACAGGTTCAGGCAAATAAACAACTTGCCCAAGTTTATGAATTCTATAGTTGCAAGGCCATGGTTTTTCTGACTTAAAATCCATGTTGCTTCTATGAAAATGTGTGCGTCCTTGATAACAGTAGTTGCAATGCCTCCAAGTTTAGACAATAAAGTATTCATAATATACCTTTGATTGTCAGAGAAATCCATATCAATTGATTTTTTAAAAATTATGCATGCATTTTATAACTTTTTTCCTTTCATTTGTGAATGTACAATGCATTTCAATTTCGCTAATAAAGTGCCATGTTTTTTTCTGTTGAAATTATGAAAATTGGATTTCATTGTAAAGTGTATTAGGAAAGATAGATAATTAGAGTCATGGAAAAGCTCTTATAATAACAAATTCTTTGGAAGCATATAAACATTTTTCTATTACATCTAAATAATTTACTTCCAACATATAAATGACATTACAAATGACTAAAATTTCTACTAGAGTGCTCTAAGAATTGTACATCATATATTATAGGTAATCTTGACTACTAGTGGATTTGGTTAACTTTGTTAAAAAAATGAATCTATTAATGCAAAGCTCATGAAAAACCAAAAACATCAAAAAAAAAAAAAAGAAAACATTTGGCTCATAAAAACCAAAAACGATGTATCGTTAAGCCTATACTAACTCAAGTTTCTCATCCTATACAGAATTTGTGTTTTAAATTTGTAAAGCAGGCCTATTACTTAGTCAGAAGTTAATGCATTTACTTAAACAAAATGTAGTCCTATCTAATAGTGACAATTTAATAGACACTCTTTCTAATTAGAGCACTGTAGTGTATAAATACAGAATTAAATCTAATAAAAGCAGTACCCCTTCTTATGTATAGTATTTTATAAAGGCCTATTTACCATATATATGTTGAGAGAGGGCATAGACTTCCAGTAAGGATACATTTCCTATTGTCATTTGTTGGTCAGTTGACATTTTCATTTGTTTTGGATTAAATAACACAGGACCATTATCAAACACTTTCTGTCCCAATATGGCTCTGAGCAAGTTCCATAATTTCTTGCTCATATGAGATGAGATTATCATTCCATAATAATACTCCAAGATGTGTAGTAACATCAGCCTGACACACAGCATCTCAGCGACAACTTAGAGCTTTTGTTTACCAGAAATAATCAAGATCAACTGATTTTTGAAGCAACTCATTGACAATGGCCATAATGTGAATGCTACAAATACTCTTCACAATTATTTAAGCTATTGATAAGGACATTTACAAGATACCAAGTCTTTATTAGATTTTGTCTTCCATATTAAGATGTTGACTTTCTCCTACAGAAGAAAGAGAAGTATCAAGTTTTAGGGAGTGGCAAAACCAGATCTATGTTTAGAAAGATAACTCAGGTGGCATTATAAATATTGTTGAAAGGAGTTACCTAAGTCAGAGAGATAATTTGTTTGGTTATTTCTTAGAGAAGGTGTGTGTGCGAGAGGGTTAGAAAGCAGCAGAATTGGACTAGTGGGAAGACAGGAAAGGAGTCGGGGTGATGGAGAAGGTATGTGGAGAACGGAAAGAAGCTGGCTGATTAGACACCGATGGGATAATAGGGTTTGGGGAGAGGTGTATGACTTGTGAGAGTTAACATGTGTCTTTTCTATCAAAGGAAGTCTTGGTTACTCCATTTTGTTCCTGTTTCGTCTGACACACTACTCCAACACCCTCCCCTTCCTTCTTCTCCGAGGAACAATTTGTTTCAAATTAGCCAACCGAGAAGAATGTGCACCCTGACCTGACCAATGGGAGGAGGACAGGTATACCACCTGTGTTAGGGATAAATAGGGAATGTCTCCCCTCTTTCGCGCATGTTTTTTGAGTACTTGCAACCTTCTGCAGAAGTAAAGAGCCTTGTTGAGATCTCCTCATGTTCCTGTGTCTTACTTTCTGACACTGACAATCTGAGCCAGAGTCACTTTTCCCCAACAGAGGCTAAGTGTTCTAACAGATGAGTAAGATGAGTAAGTGGATTGAACTATCATTTCACTTTTTTTTTTTTTTTTTCTTTTTAGGGCTGCACCCGCAGCATATGGACGTTTCCAGGCTAGGGGTCAAATTGGAACCACAGCTGCGATCTACACCACAGCTCACAGTAATGCCAGATCCTTACCCCACTGAGCAAGGCCAGGGTATGAAGCTGCAACCTCATGGTTCCTAGTCCGATTTGTTTCCACTGTGCCACAATAGGAACTCCTGAACTACCATTTCAATGAATAGAGAGAACTTACTATATTTAGTGGTATTTCTAATATTGAATATATTTCTATTTCTCTTTATTTCTAATATTATTGGAATATATTTGCTGTATTCAGATTCTCCATTTTAATAAAATGCCAAAAATATTCATTTTTTTTTCATTTAAATTAGAAAAAAAATGGTAACCAAGTTAATGAGAAATAATTGTGTGGTAAAACTTACACTTTTAGGCTTATCCAATGGGCTGTTTATGCTTTGACCTTCAACTTCAAACTCAATCTACCAAACCCTAATTAATGATAGCCATGTTAGAGTGTTTAGATTGATGTTTACTGATATCTATATTTGAAATGGATCCAAGCCAACATTAATTGATGTATAGATATATGGTAAAAAACAATGAAGCAACATGTCAATAATTATAGAAGTTTTGAGATGGGTACCTGAGTGTTTACTGTGTAATTCTTTCAACTTCATGTTTGAAATATTTGTAAAATGTCCCTCTACCAAGCTTCATTCTTCTCAGATCTGTTTCTAATCCAACTCATTTTCTGAAATTTGTTATATTTGGCTCCAACCATGAAGGTGGGCTTGTGATCTTTGCTAAGTCAATCATGATACTTTATTGACATAGCCAGAGTTATTGATCTCTCAGTAGTCACATGATCTACTACTATTGCAAAACAATTAGAGTACTTTTTAAACATGTTTCTTCTGGAGATGGGAAGGAAGAGTCTGCACTCTTCTAAGATGCAAGGTTGTAAATCTTAAAGCAGGTAATCCCCAGGTTTCATGGAGAAGCATGAAAGAATGAAGCAAGCCAAGGAAAAGGCAAAGCTCACACATAGAGAAAGTGAGTCTCCTTATGTGCTGAGACATCATGTCTCCAGAGATATTGTGACCCTTATTCAGGCTTTTAAAGTCATTGTTACTAACCTTGATTTCTGCAGCCCTTTCTTGAATGTTGTGAGCAACTAGAGAATACTTCCAGTGACTCCTCTCTTTTGAAGTGTTACTTTGGCCACTCTAGGTTAAGTTGGGTGTCTTTGTCTTGAAACAAAATGTATTTAACTAACACAAGAACTAACACATATATTGTATGGAACTCTAAGATGACCCCCAATGGCCCACCCTCTCATATAACCCCCTCCTCTTGAACATGGTGCGACAGAACCTGTAACTTGCTTCAAAGGCAATCAAATATCTGAAAGGCAGCGTAAAAGTCACTCCCTTGATTACATCACATAATATAGCACTCTGTCTTACCAGACTGGACAGAGATCCTCTTACTGGCCTTGAAGAAAAAGGCTCCCAATGTGAGAGGGTCCGTGAGGGGGCTACTTGAAAAGGAACTGTGGGTAGTCTTTAGATGCTGACAGTCACAAAGAAAGTGGAAAAGTCAGTCTTACAACTGCAAGGAACTGGAATCTGCCAACCACCATTCTGCCACTCACTGAGCTTGAATGAGTTCTCTAAGCTCCAGAAAGCAAGGGAGCCTGCTGACACTTTGATTGCAGCCTTTTACCACACTGAACGGAAGTCTCGTTCAGCTGTGTCCAGACTTCTGCCATAGAAAAACTGTGAGATTAAAAAGTATGTGTTGTGAGCTGCTAAATTTGTAGTAATTTGTTATGCAGCAAGAGAAAACTAATAAGAGATTTTGAAGACATACAACATGCCAGGTATTATGTTGGAAGTTTTAGTCCATTATCTTATGTAACTTTTCTAATATTTTTAATCCATGTCTATCTAACAGGTGACAAATTTGATAAAACAGACATTTAGAGTTCCTGTCGTGGTGCAGCAGAAATGAATCCAACCAGGAACCATGAAGTTGTGGTCCCTGGCTTCGCTCAGTGGGTTAAGGATCCAGAGTTGCTGCGGCTGTGGCTGTGGCTGGCAGCAACATCTCTGATTAGACCCCTAGCCTCGGAACCTCCATATGCCGCAGGTACGGCCCTAAAAAGACGAACAACACACAAAAAAACCCCAAAACCAGACATTTAAAAAAATATTTAATTATAAATATGGGGTGAATCCCCTATTCAAACTCAGTTGTCTGGCTCTGAAGCCTATAGGCCATTCTGCCTCAGAATATCTTCCCCAGACCCTTTTCTAATTAATGCATCAGCATCACACTATCTTAGTATCAGCCTGAACTATTGCAAAAGCCTATGAACAGTCTTTTCCCTGTCCTCCCTTCCCCCAGATCTTTCATCAGATCAGGTCACCACTTCATCTTGAACTTCTTTTATGACTCCAAAATACCAGTGGAGAAAAGACTGCATTAGTTGGGAGTGTGCTGTTGAGGGGGCGAAGAGGGAGAAATTTTTCTCTACCCCTCTTGGCTCTTCCGACTACCCTAAGAATTAAATTGACAGGAGACAGATGAAGAGGAAAAAATCGTACAAAAGTTTAGTAACATATACACATGAGAAAGTCCAAGGAAAACTCTCCAAAAATGGCTGAATTCCTCACCTGAATTACCATCTTAAGCTAAAGACAGAAAAGGATGTTGGGGTAGGGTTTGGGGGGCCTCAAAGTGGAGGAAGGCAATTCACATGGAGATGGAGCACATGTTTGGTAAACAAATGTTTGCTGTGCCATCTGGAGACCATGGGACACAGAGAAATTTCACAATCCGCCTTTGCTTGTGGCTCCCTGTCCACACACCTAGCTCATAGTATAGTCATCAGTGGCGAGAATTCCCTTCCTGGGACATGTCCTCTGTCTAGGTTTTTTCGGCAGTTAGGGGGGCAGTCAAAGTTTCTTCCCGAGTCTTTTGCACCTTTCTTCTTTCAGCTTGAGATAACCCATGTGCCAAAAAGACATTTTGAGGTGGCACATTCTGTTCCCCTACAGTGTTCAAGGCCCTCTGTAATCTGGCTACTTAGATTCAGCCAATGGAACTTTCGATGTGAAATTGAATGTTTGCTGTGTTTGCTCAGTGGGGGAAGAACTGCAAAGGGATGTTGCTTCAGAGCATGGCTTCTTCAGGGTGAGTAGAGGCAGCCGAGGCTGTTCTGTTCATTGTAAGAGTAAGATTGAGTAATACATCGCAATGCTAACTGGCTTGTAAGTGCTAAGGAGATGAGTGTGCCAGAATGGAAATCATATGGGCCGGGAATTCCCCTTCTGTTGACCACAGAAGGTATAGGCATAATCTATCAAGAACAGAATGCATGCCATACTTTGTTCATTAGCATTTAAAGAGGATGTTTGGCATCAGACAACAAATACAATGCTCGCAAGATCTTGGCAGCAGAATATTTTGTCAGTTAATGACAATCCACGGCTTTTAAGAAAAAGACTCATGCCTGATGTTAGGTTGCCCTGGTTGTTTCCTTTTCACCAATGAAAATAAAATGAAATAAAATTAAAACCCTTGCTCTTCCAAATACCCCACCCCCACCACAGGAATCAAGTAGCAAGAAGAAAAACATGAATGTTCTCTAAAGAGCGGGGAGAAAATATGCTTCAGAGACTCTCAGGAGGTGTCAAATCACAGTAACTTAGAAGGCCATACAAACAGAGCAAAACGTGTAGTAGACAGACGTAGAGTCCAGTGGATTGTACTGTGCAATTGGCTGACAGTCTGGTATGAAGCAGCAAAGGAACAAGTATCATGTTGATTGGATTACAATGTATAATTTAATTGTATGTTGGCCTTTATCTGGTTCATTAATCATAACCTTCATATTTGCATATATCAGGAATTCGACAATATTCTTAACAGTGTGATTTATACACAGAACACAAACCTATATATATATATAGAAATACATACATATATATCATATTATACAAATACACACACATAAATGTATATATTTGACTTTGTTCAATACTGCCACCTTCAAAGTTGATATGGTTTGAAAACAAACATTAGTTTCTAAAATTTGGTAGCTTGAAAATGCAGCCAAAAATTTTTAAATTATGATTTTTTTAACATATATGTATTTGTAATGAAAAACATCATATATAAGTGCAAACATTAAATTATATGTATATGTATTATATGTATATATTAAATTATAATCAGATTAATAAGCATACATGTAAAGAAAACCACCTTGCATAAAAATTCAAATATATAAAACAATGTTAGTAGGGAGGAGATGAAATTAAAGCTCATATATTTCTGGGAGTGCAAAACAACACTGACTTTTCTTTTCTTTTTATGGCTATACCCATGGCATTCAGAAGTTCCCAGGCTAGGGGCTGAATTAGAGCTGTGGCTGCCAGCTTACACCATAGCCATGGGAATACCTGATCTGAGCTGCATCTGTGGCCTATTCTGCAGCTTATGGCAATGCCAGATCCTTAACCCACTGAGTGAGGCCAGGGATCAATCCCACATCCTCACAGAGACAACATCAGGTCCTTGACCTGCTGAGCCACAGTAGGAACTCCCAATACTGACTTTTTTGAGAACAATTCTGTTGTGGTAATATTTGTCTTTTATTTCAATAATGCTTCCACTGTACAATCAGGAAAATGTAGAAAGATGTCACTTTACATATAAAACTATCACCTATTAGTGTTATTTATAAGGGTAATTTGATTTGGGGAGTTCCCGTTGTGGTGCAGCAGAAACGAATCCAACTAGGAACTATGAGGTTGCGGGTTTGATCCCTGAACCTCACTCAGTGGGCTAAGGATCCGGTGTGCTGTGAACTGTGGCACAGGTAACAGACATGGCTCAGGATCTGCTGTTGCTGTGACTGTGGCACAGGCCAGAAGCTACAGCTCTGATTAGACCCCTAGCCTGGGAACCTCCATATGCCGCAGGTGTGGCCCTTAAAAAAAAAAAAGAAGAATTTGATTTGATATAACATCAGTATCCTAATGAGTGGAGAATAAATAATTCCTTTTTTTTTTTTTTTTTTTTTTGGGGTCAAGCCTGAGGCATGCAGAAATTCCCTGGCCAGGGATCAAATCCGCACCACAGCAATGACAACACAGGATCTTTAACCTGCCGAGCCACCAGGGAACTCCCCCAAATTCTTCATGTTACATCTAAAAGATTGAATATCAAGATTTTATTATACTGTCTACAAAGAGAGGGTAAAATAATTATGATTCTTATATTTATTTAAATCATATGTACCTGACCACTTATAATGAAAATGCTTCCAATCTTTAAGATGAACATATACACAAAAAAATTTTATACATTTTTTGATAGAAGAATGTACTTTGAACAACTGAGGGACAAAGATAGTTTTAGTGGTTTTAGCCAGGGTGGCGGTAGAGAGGTGAAGTTTTCTAGAGAAGACAAGTCTGGCAGTAAAGCTTGGAAAAACAGTTCTCTAAGGTTAAACAGAAAAGTAAACAGAGAATCATCTATAAAATCAAGCTAATTATGTAACTCTATAGTGATATCTCTGTTATAGAATTACAGGGACTCAGAGTTCCCATCATGGCTCAGTGGTTAATGAATCTGACTAGGAACAATGAGGTTGCGGGTTCGATTCCTGGCCTTGCCCAGTGGGTTAAGGATCCAGCGTTGCTGTGAGCTGTGGTGTAGGTGGCTGACGTGGCTAGGCTCCCGCATTGCTGTGACTGTGGTGTAGGCTGGCAGCAACAGCTCTGATTAGACCCCTAGCCTGGGAACCTCCATATGCCAAGGGTGGGGCCCTAAAACAAACAAACAAAAAAGAATTACAGGAACTCAGTTTCTCCATTACATTTTGGGGGTATCTTCTATTATTTTCACAATTAAAATATTTTTTTAAATATTAAAATTAAAACATTTTAAGAAATAAATACAAAAGAAATTATTAGATACTTTACTGGCTGTTTGGAGCTGATGTTTGTGCCAAGGATGCTGGTTCCTGGCACCACCGATGTTGCAAACACAAGAGGTGCTTTGCTCCTAGCATCTCTCCCCGCCCTCAGCACGCTTTGTGGTGTCCCAGGCACAGAGCAGCTTTTATGTCTCCCTCATGCCTCACTGACTTCCACACTAAAGCATTTTGTTCTGCGAAGGACCTTACTCTCCATGGATTGCGGGTTCATTTGTAGGTGGTGTAGGGACCAAAATACTCCAATCAGAGCTCTCGTTCTTCTTCCACAACCCTTATAACTTTCCTTAGGTGAGTAACAGGGACATTTTCCATTCTTATTTAGTAAACATAGAGGTGAAATGGCATGTCTGGAAGTCCCAGATCCATTTAAATTTCAGTTCAGGTTCAGGCTGGGACTCCTGCTCCAAGAATGAGGAAAATGGCACAGAAACTCTAAAAGGACAATCAGTAAAACCAATGAAGCTGTTAAGAAATGAAAGACCTGGGAGTTTCCGTCATGGCTCAGCGGTTAACGAATCCAACTGGGAACCATGAGGTTGAGGGTTCAATCCCTGGCCTCGTTCAGTGGGTTAAGAATCCAGTGTTGCCGTGAGCTGTGGTGTAGGTTTCAGATGCAGCTCAGATCCTGCATTGCTGTGACTGTGGTGTAGGCTGGTGGCTACAGCTCTGATTGAACCCCTAGCCTGGGAACCATATGCCAAGGGTGCGGCTCTGAAAACACAAAAAGACCGAAAAAAAAAAAAAAAAAAAAGAAATGAAAGACCTGTAGGAAAACAGGTCAGATCCAGTTAAATTATGACAATTTTACAGTGTTAATTCAGACATATGTTCATCGGTTCTTGGTTGGATCCAGGTAGCTTTGAGTTTGGAGGGATTATAGAGACACGCGCAGTGAAACTGGGTCTGGGAACCCAAAGTCGCAACGTGTTCTTGCCAATGGAAAAGGGCAACCAGAAGAATAAACAGCCGGAACGCAAGATTGAACGTAACAAGGAAGAACTGAAGGATGAAGGGCATTTTAACATGTCTCAGCGGGGAAGGGAAATCCTCTCTGTGTCTCGAGGAATAGAAGGGCTGAGGAGAGATGACATTAAATCCCACCTCACTCTTTGTTATAACACAGTAACCGCTGACCTTATCAGTCTCGAAAATTAAATAATCAGTCAAAGGGATGAGCAAGGAAGTGGTGAACTTTTGCTTTTAACTCATAAACTCTCAGATAGTCCTGGGTTCTCTGCAATATTCAAATGCTATTTATTGAGATTGAGAAACTGTGATGAACCAGAGGCTGTACCAGGGGCTAAACGTGCAAAGAGGAAAGAGAAGTAAACCTTGGTCAGGACTGGGAGACAACCAGACAGACAAAGAATTGCACTACAATATAATAAATGCTATTGGATGATACCATTATTTATAAAATGAGCTGGGATCTGAGGAAAAAGAAACCTCTTGGGATCATAGAGGAGACTTCAGAGGAGAGGGAACACTTCACCTGTGTCTCAAAAGATAATTTGAAGCTTCTGGAGGAAGAAGACAGAAAAGGGCCTGCCAGGCAGAGAGAAGATCCTGAACAAAGGCACAGAGGCATGAAAAAGATGGCACTGTTTATAAAAGGGTTCAAGTGATTAGATCGCACCCTGAACATAGCATGGGTGTGATTAGCGAGGGGCTATTTTATGAAACAAATGTAGTTGTGTTAACACAAACTGGACTAGCACAGCAGAAGAAAAAAAGAAAGCAGCAGAGTAATTCCACTTAGGAATGGAGTTGTAACAACCTGAAAGAGACACCAGTACATAGAACTCAGTAGAGGGTTAAAAAGAAAAATACAAAAGACTAATAGAATCTGTGCAGAAGGCTTTAGATAGGCAAAAACCGGCTCACAAATGATCAAGATTTTAACCATGTGTTTTTTACTTTCTTACTGATTATAGAATGTTAGCTATTATTGTACTTTCAAACATTTTGAAAACACAAAGTAGGAAACAAATTATGTGTGATTCTACCTTCTAGAAATAATCTCAGTGACGTTTACATTGTCTATGTACCACAAACTTATCTATGATTCTAGTTCTATATCTCTATCTCTCTTTCTTATTTTTATATATAGAATGCAATCAATATAGTAAATTTTCCACTTTTATAAAAATACGGAAATTTTTGAATAAAAATCTACATCTTGAAGAATTATGGAAGTATTTAAGTAGGAAAAATTCTTACAAATGACTTTTCTGGATCAGAGAAATATTGTCAAGCTGTGAAAAAAAAACTGGCCTTAAAAATATATTTTACATTCCTGACAATTTGTTAAAGAAAGATATTATTAATCTTTATAATCTTTGCTATAGACCCACAGAAATATCTTTTCATTGCATTAACTTTTTTTATTATTAGTTAAGATAACTGTAGGTTAATATAGTTATGCAATGGCACTTTCATGATCTTTGTTCATTAATTTTTGGACTGGGGTAGTTGTTTGTTCTTATTGATCTATAGGAACATTTTATATATGTTCATTCACATTTATTCAAAGTCTAATATGGGCCAGGCACTCTTCTGTGTCTTGACGATAAAGCAGTAAACAAAGAAAGTCTTGTTTTAAGAAGGCTTACATTCTCTCTATATATGTGATAGAAATGTTATAAAAATCAACAGGGTAAGGGGGGATAGATCATGATGAGAAAAACGATTTTATTTTATTATTTAAAATTTTTTTTTATTACTCAAGTGAATTTATCACATCTGTAGTTGTATAATGATCATAACAATCCGATTTCACAGGATTTCCATCCCATAATCCAAGCACATCCCCCCACCCCCCAAACTGTCTTCTCCAGAGACCATAAGTTTTTCAATGTCTGGGAGTCAGCATCTGTTCTGCAAAGAAGTTCAGTCTGTCCTTTTTTCAGATTCCACATATAAGTGATAGCATTTGATGTTGGTGCCTCATTGTGTGGCTGACTTCACTTAGTATGATAATTTCTAGGTCCATCCATGTTGCTAAAAATGCTGGTATTTCGTTCCTTTTAATGGCTGAGTAATATCCAATTGTGTATTTGCACCACATCTTCTTGATCCACTCCTCTGTCAATGGACATTTAGGTTGTTTCCATGTCTTGGCTATTGCAAGTAGTGCTGCAATGAACATTGGAGTGCATGTGTCTTTGTGAGTCGTGGTTTTCTCTGGATAGATGCCCAGGAGTGGGATTGCTAGATCAAATGGGAGTTCTATTTTTAGTTTTCTGAGGAACATCCATACTGTTTTCCACAGTGGTTGCACCAATTTAAAATCCCACCAACAGTGTACTAGGGTTCCTTTTTCTCCACACCCTCTCTAGCACTTACTGTTTGTAGACTTTTTGATGATAGCTATTCTGGCTGGTGTAAGGTGATATCTCATAGTGGTTTCGATTTGCATTTCTCTAATCATGAGTGATGTTGAACATCTTTTCATGTGTTTTTTGGCCATCTGTATGTCTTCATTGGAGAACTGTCTGTTTAGATCTTCTGCCCATTTTTGGATGGGGTTTTTTGTTTTTTTGGTATGGAGCTACAAAATGTGTTTATAAATTTTGGAGATTAATCCCTTGTCAGTGGATTCACTTGCAAAGATTTTCTCCCATTGTGGGTTGTCTTTTTGTGTTGTTTAGGGTTTCCTTTGCTGTGCAGAAGCTTTTAAGTTTGATTAGGTCCCATTTGTTTATTTTTGATTTTATTGTCAATACTCTAAGAGGTGGATCTGAGAAGATGTTGCTGTCATTTATGTTGGAGAGTGTTTGGCCTATGTTTCCCTCTAAGAGTTTTATAGTATCTGGTCTTAATCTAGGCCTTTAATCCATTTGGAGTTTATTTTTATGTATGGTGTTAGGGAGTGTTCTAATTTCATTCTTTTCCATGTAGATGTCCAGTTTTCCCAGCACCATTTATTGAACAAGCTGTCCTTTCTCCATTGTATATTCTTGCCTCCTTTGTCATAGATTAGTTGGCTGTAGGTGCGTGGGTTGAATTCTGGGCTTTCTATCCTGTTCCACTGATCTATATTTCTGTCTTTGTGCCAGTACCATATGGTTTTGATGACTGTTGCTTTGTAGTATAGTCTGAAGTCTGGGAGCCTGATTCCTCCAGCTCCATTTTTCTTTTTCAGAATGTCTTTGGCCATTCTGGGTCTTTTGTGCTTCCAAACAACTTTAAAATATTTTGTTCGAGTTCTGTGAAAAATGTCCTTGGTAATTTGATAGGGATTGCATTGAATCTGTATATTGCCTTAGGTAGTATAGTCATTTTGATAATATTCACTCTTCCAGTCCACAAGTATGGTATATCTTTCCATCTATTTGTGTCCTCTTTGATTTCTTTCATCAGTGTCAAGTAGTTTTCAGAGTACAAGTCTTTTGTCTCTTTAGGTAGGTTTACTCCTAGGTATTTTATTCTTTTGGATGCTATGGTAAACGGGATTGCTTCCCTAATTTCTCTTTGGTGATCTTTCAATGTTAGTGTATAGAAATGCCATTGATTTCTGTGTATTAATTTTGTATCCTGTGATGTTGCCAAATTCATGGATGAGCTCTAACAGTTTTCTGGTAGAGTCTTTAGGATTCTCTAGGTATAGTATCATGTCATCTGCAAATAGCGATAGGTTTACTTCTTCCTTTCCAATTTGGATTCCTTTTATTTCTTTTACTTCTCTGATTGTCATGGCTAGGACTTCCAAAACTATGTTGAAGAGTAGTGGTGAGAGTGGACATCCTTGTCTTGTTCCTGATCTCAGTGGGAATTCTTTCAGCTTTTCACCATTGAGAATGATGTTAGCTGTAGGTTTGTCATATATGGCCTTTATTATGTTGAGGTAGATTCCTGCTATGCCCACTTTCTGAAGGGTTTTTATCAGAAAAGGATGTTGGATTTTGTCAAAGGCTTTTTCTGCATCTCTTCAGAGAATTATATGGTTTTTATTCTTCAGTTAGTTAATGTGGTGTATCACACTGATGGATTTGAGGATATTGAAGAACCCCTGCATTCCTGGGATAAATCCCACTTGATCATGGTGCATAATCCTTTTAATGTATTGTTGGATGTGGTTTGCTAGTATTTTGTTGAGGATTTTTGCATTGATGTTCATCAGTGATATTGGCCTGTAGTTTTCTTTTTTGTGTGTATGGTATCTTTGTCTGGTTTTGGTATCAGGGTGATGGTGGTCTCATAGAATGAGTTTGGGAGTATCCCTTCCTCTGCAATTTTTTGGAATAGTTTCAGAAGGATAGTTGTTAGCTCTTCTCTAAATGTTTGGTAGAATTCCCCTGTGAAGCCATCTGGTTCTGGACTTTTGTGTATTGGAAGTTTTTTAATTGCACTTTAAATTTCAGTTCTTGTGATTGGTCTTTTCATCTTTTCTATTTCATCTTGGTTTAGTCTTACAAGATTGGACTTTTCTAAGAATTTGTCCATTTCTTCTAGGATTTCCATTTTATTGGCATATAGTTGCATATTGTAGTCTCTTATGATCCTTTGTATTTCTGTGATGTGCATTGTTACTTCTCCTTTTTCATTTCTAGTTTTATTGATTTGAGTGGTCTCTCTTTTTTTCTTGATAAGTCTGGCTAAGTGTTTATCAATTTTGTTGATCTTTTCAAAGAACCAACTTTTCATTTCATTGATCTTTTCTATGGTTTTCTTCATTTCTCTTTCATTGATTTCTGCTCTGATATGTATGATTTCTTTCCTTCTGCTAACTTTAGGTCTTGTCTGTTCTCTCTTGAGCTGCTTTAGATGTAAAGTTAGTTTGTTTATTTGAGCTTTTCCTTGTTCCTTGAGGTGGGCTTCTATTGCTATAAATTTCCTCTTAGAATGGCTTTTGCTGCATCTCATAGGTTTTGGAGTGTTGTATCTTTGTTTTTGTTTGCTTCCAGATATTTTTTAATTTCCTCTTTGATTTCTTCAGTGATCCACTGGCTGTTTAGTAGCATGTTTTTAGTGTACACGTGTTTGTGTTTTTTGCAGATTTTTTCTTGTCGATTTCCAGTCATATAGCATTGTGGTAGGAAAAGATGCTTGATATTATTTCAATTTTCTTAAAGTTACCAAGGTTGTATTTGTAGCCCAGGATATGATCAATCTTAGAGAATGTTCCATATGCACTTGAGAAGAATGTGTATTCTGTTGCTTTTGGATGGAATGTCCTATAAATATCTATTAATTCCATCTGGTTTAATGCATCATTCAGGGCCTGTGTTTCTTTATTGATTTTCTGTCTGGTTGGTCTGTCCATTGCTGTAAGTGGAATGTTAAGGCCCCCACTATTATTGTGTTATTGTTGATTTGTCCTTTTAAATTTGTAAGCAGTTGCCTTATATATTGTGGTGAACCTATGTTGGCTGTGTAGATATTTAACATTGTTCTATCTTCTTCTTGGATTGATCCTCTGATCATTATATATTGACCTTCCTTGTCCCTTAAAATATTCTTCATTTTATTTTTTATTTTTTTATTTTTTTTCACTTAGGAATGTGCATTTAAGATTCCTCCATGTCTTTTGTGGCTCGATAACTCATTTCTTTTTTTTTTTTTTTATTATTGCCTAATATTCCAATGTGTGGATGTGCCAGTGCTTATTTATCCATCACCCACTGAAGGACATCTTGGTTGCCTCCAGGTTTTTTTTTTTTTCTGGTTTTTTTTTTTTTTTTTTTGTCTTTTGTCTTTTTTGTTGTTGTTGTTGTTGTTATTGTTGCTATTTCTTGGGCCGCTCCCGCGGCATATGGAGGTTCCCAGGCTAGGGGTTGAATCGGAGCTGTAGCCACCGGCCTACACCAGAGCCACAGCAACGCGGGATCGTTAACCCACTGAGCAAGGGCAGGGATCGTACCCGCAACCTCATGGTTCCTAGTCGGATTCGTTAACCACTGCGCCACGATGGGAACTCCAAAATATTCTTCATTTTAAAGCCTATTTTGTCTGATATGAGTATTGCTACTCCAGCTTTCTTTTGATCTCCATTTGCATGGAATATTTTCTTCCATCCTCTCACTTTCAATTTGTGTGTGTCGCTAGAGATGAAGTGGATCTCTTGAAGACAGCATATATATGGGTCTTGTTTTTGCATCCATTCAGCCAGTCTATGTCTTTTGGTTGGGGCCTTTACTCCATTAACATTTAAAGTAATTAAATAATGTATGTTCTTATTGCCATTTTATTAATTGCTTTGGATTTGTTTTTGTTGCTCTTTTTTCTTCCCTTCTCTTATTCTGTCCTCTTCTGGTTTGATGACTGTCTTTAGTGTTGTATTTGAGTAGATTTTTCTTTGTTTGTGTATCAGTTGTAGATTTTTGGTTTGCAGTTATTCTGATTTTTGATATAAAAGTCTATATGTATATAGGATTGTTTTAAGTTGTTGGTATCTTAATTGCAAGTGCATCTCCAGGGTCCTGCATTTGTACCCTCCTCTTCTCACGATTTCTGATTTTGGTGGCATAATTGTGCACAGATGATTTTGTATCTCTACTGTATATATACCTTTACTGGTGAGCCTTGTCATTTGTGGAATTTTTGTTTCCTGTTGCTGTCTTTTCTTTTCTGCCTAGAGAATTTACTTTAGTATTTGTTGTAAGGCTGGTTTAGTGTTGCTGAATTCTCTCAGCTTTTGCTTATCTGTGAAGGTTTTGATGTCTCCTTCAAATCTGAATGAGAGCCTTGTTGGTAGAGTAATCTTGGTTGGAAGTTTTTTCCTTTCACCACATTAACTATATTATGCCACTCCCTTCTGGCCTGCAGAGTTTCTGCTGAAAAATCTGCCAATAACCTTATCGGGGTTCCCTTGTATGTTATTTGTTTCATTTCCCTCACTGCTTTCAAGATTTTCTCTTTGTCTTTAATTTTGGTCAGTTTGATTAATATGTGTCTCATTGTATTCCTCCTTGGGTTTGTTTTATATGGTACTCATTGTGCTTCCTGGATTTGAGTGAGTGGTTCCTTTCCCATGTTAGGGAAGTTTTTGGCTATTTCTTGGAATATATTTTCTGTCCCCTTCTCTCTCTCTTCTCCTTCTGGCACCTCTATAATACGGATGCTGGTGCATTTAACATTGTCCCAGAGTTCTCTGAGACTCTCTTCATTTCTTCTTCTACTAATCTGTCCTCCACCTTGCTTATTCATTCTTCTGCTTCCTATATTCTGCTGTCAGCTGCTTCTAGTAAATTTTTTATTTCAGTTATTGTATTTTGCATCTCTTCTTGTTTAAGTTTTATATCTTGTATCTCTTTGCTCAGTGTTTCCTGTAAGTTATCCTTCTTTGCCTCCAGTTTATTTCTAATGTCTTGCATCATCTTCAGCATCAACAATCTAAAGTCTTTTTTCTGGGGGCTGAGAATCTCCTCATCACTTAGCAGATTTTCTGGGCTTTTTTCCTTTCTCCCTCATCTGAGTTATAGTTCTCTGTCTTTTCATTTTTATGTTTTTTTTTTTGTGTGGTGACCTTTTTATAGATAATAGAGTTGTAGCCTCTCTTACTTCTGGTGTCTGCCCCCCTTGTGGCTGAAGTTGGTATGGGGGTCTGCTGTAGGCTTTCTGATGGGAGGGGCTGATGCCTGTCCACTGTTAGGTGGAGCTGATTCTAATTCCTCTGGTGGGTGGGGCTTAGTCTCTGGATGGGATTAGGTCTTTAGGGGTCTTTAGGTCTGTGGGGTCTTTAGGTAGCCTGTTTACAGAGGGGTGGGGCTGTTATCCCACCTGGATTGTTGTTTGCCCTGGGGCTTCTCAGGCTGACTGATGGGTTGGGCCAGATTTTTCCAAAATTGCCACCTCCAGAGAAAGGCATGCTGCTGAATATTTCTGAGAGCTTTGCTTTCAGTGTCCTTCCCTCACAACAAGCCACATTCACCCCTGTTTTCCCAGGATGTCCTTGAAGAAGTTAAGTCGTATTTGGCCCAGATTCCTATGGAGAATTTGCTTTGCCCTGGGACCCAGTGCACGTGAAATTCTGTGTGTGCCTTTTAAGAATGGAGTCTCAGTGGAGCTCCTGCACACAAGCCCCAATGGCCGTCAATGCCAGAATGCTCCAGGGGCTCTTTCTCCCAGTGCCAGATCCCCACACATGAGGGTTTGATGTGGGGCTCAGAACTCTCACTCCTGTAGGTGAGTCTCTGTGAACCAGTTAGTTTCCAGTCTGTGGGGCTTCCCACCTGGGAGGTACGGGGTAGTTTATATCATGAAATCACCCCTCCTACCTCTTGACATGGCCTCCTCTTTGTCTTCTGGAGTAGGATATCTTTTTTAAGGTTTCCAATCCATTTGGGTGAAGATTGCTCAGCCTTTAGTTGTGAATTTTGTTGTTTTTAGGAGAGAAGTTGAGCTCCAGTCATATTCTGCCATTTTAATCCCATCATCTGAGAAAAACTATTTTAAATGGAGAATTCAGAAAGGTCTCGCTAATGAAGTGGGGTGTGACCAGACTGAAGTGAAGGGATGAACCATGGGGTTAACTTGAGCAGGAGCATTTCAGACAGAAGAAATGAAACAGAGGAGTGGCTTAATAATTTACTTAAATTTATATTTATTAGTATTATGAATTAAAAAGAACCACATATTCATTTTCCTTAAGAAAAGTATTTAGCAAATTTACTTCCCTCTTGGATTAACACTGCAGTTTGTTGAATGTTTTAAAAGCAGATTATTAGTAATTTTTTCTTAGATTATGTATTTCTATTTCAAGATTACTGGATGTTACATTATACCTTATATACATTAGCAACATTTTTTTTCAGTGTTTAAAATGTTTCATTGCTCAGCAAGCTCCCTAATAATTTATTTTCCTCTGTTTTGAAAATGTTACCATGATATATTTTCCCTGGGCTTGAGTACTTCCTTGAATATTTTTAAAAATATGCTTTTTTCTTTTAAAAATATTATTGCCTGGAATTATTGAGTCTTTTATATCTAAAGTCTCACCTGTTCCTTCAATCCAGGAAATAATTTTGTGTTCAAACCTTTCTTTCTTCCATCTCATCCATTACCTATATCTTATCTTCTCTCTCTTAATTTGTAGTTCTTTCCTGTTTACTCTATATTGTGATATCATTGGACTTTAGAATCAGTAATTCAGTCTTGAGCTACACCCATTCCACTATTCCTCCTTCCACCGAGGAGTTTATTTTTTATGTTTTTGCTTCTACGCAGTCTTTCTGTTTCTTGGTTTGTCCTTGATGTGGCAGTCTAAATCCAATCAATAAAATCATTAATGCCATAATCGTTCAATTACCACTGAGACTGAACTGTATTTTAAGTTCTCTTCCACCTACTGCATTATTCCATCAATGCTGATCTAATTGTTTAAATCAATCCTCCTCTTTCTTGTGGCTGACCCCCATTGTATACCCAGTGAGTCTTCAATGTATGATCATACCTATAGACATAGGCATGCAATTTTCAGCAGGAAAATTGTACATCCCCTTTGGTAAGACTGCCAAGGTTTAAATTCCAGCTTTGTACTTATTACCTGGATAATGTACTTCTGTTTCCTCGTTTGTGAGACAAAGATAATAATAGTATTAACCTTAGGGAGTTGTGGTGATTAAACACATAGAACACTCAGCCTGTGCTTGATACACAGTAAGCCTTCACCTGATGCTAGCTCTCATTATTACCAGATGATGAGCAGCAGTGTCTTCCTTTGTTCCCTGTGAAGTGTGGGTCCATTTGTAGCATTTTCTGAGCATTCGTTACCATCAGATCATTTGCAAAGAAGGACGATTCTCTTTCTAGGGATGCTGGATGTAAATATATGAGAAAGTTAGATGGTTTACCTAAATTGAGGCAAATGGTTTCAGGGGAAGTGGTCTGTTAGGTGGAGTCAGCTTGCCAGATTGAACCCCTCAATGGAGGAGAGCCCAATGGTTCACAGGCATTTCCCAGGGCACCTGATGAAAACAGAGTCTGTTTCCCCCCACACACATGGTGTCTCAAGCAGTGGAGGAGCAACAAGCTGGGAGTACCGTGGTTTATTTGGATCGCCTATCTGGATAACCCTATTGACTCAGTGAGAACACCAACTTTGAAGTAATTAGCCTAACCCCTGCACTGGGTTCTGATTGTGACACTAATTTTTCCTTCTATATGTGAATTGAGTAACCACAATAGAAAACTACAGAAACAATTTCTTGAAGCGTGTGTGTAGTTCGTCATGTTTTTGGAAGTGTGTTTAAAAAGGGAAGTTGATCAGAACTGTGGATTTTAGAAAAACAACTCTGGTAGCTGTGTGGAAATCAGTCTGGCTTGCTTTCTCCCTTCTTTACCAGCCACAGTCCAATTTTCTACATAGCTACCCAGCTTATTTTTCTTAAACCACAAATCTGCTCAGACAATTTTCCTTTTGAAAACACTTCTGTTGGGAAGGAGACAAAAGCACTGGCCATAGAAATAATCCTGAAGCTACTTGATGAAATTCTAATCAATGGTAGTGGTGGTTGGACTGGAGAGAAACCAACCAAATTGAGAAATACTTGGCCTGTAGAAATAACAGGACTTGAAGTGGAGTTCATTTTAAAAAGTATGAGTCATTAATTTATATAATTAAAAATTATTAAACACCTACTATTTAGAAGCTGGTTTTAAGAAGAGGTCAAAATCTGATTAGTTGCCTTCAAGGAACTCATGATATAATGGAAGAGACATGCAATCAAATAATTATAATCCTAAGTGATGAGTTCAGTATGGGGATGTGTGCAAATTATTACAGGAGCATGACTTTGGGTAAAACTAATTCTCCCTGACGGGTCCCAGGAAAGATTTAATAAAGAGATTCACTTTGGGAAGAATCTTTAGGAGTAAGTGAAGTAGGCAAAAAGAAAAACGGTGTTCCATGCCATAAAGAAAAGAATGTGCCAGTGGGAAAAAAGGACATAAAAGTCTTTAGTAAAAGGTTATATGGTTGGGGTGCAAGGGAGCACTTTGGGAATTTTGGAGGGTCAGTTTGTAAGGGCAGCGAAGGATATATTATAAAAGGTATTTAACTTGGACCTTATATGCAAAAGAGAATCATTGAAATGTTTTTAAGATGGAATGGACATAACCTAGCAGCAGAGCACAGCATGGATTTAAGAAGTCTAAAAGGGGAAGCATAAAGATCTATTAGGAGACTTATAAAAACCCAAATAAGTAATACCAACACTTGAACTAAATAAGTAGACATTGCATTAAGTGATTATAATGAAATTTGCAAAATTATTCAAAGAATATAGACACACACCACATATGTCTCAGTCTTAGAGGAGCATAAATAAATCTAAAAATATAAAATAAGTATAAAATATAAATGTAAAACTAAATATAAAATATAAAAATTCTGGATCAACAGGAATATTGCCCCATCAAAGGGCTGTGCCAAAATACCCAATGAACTTCAAAAACCAGTGGATTGAGTTTTTCAACTTGCAGAATAATTGAACTTCAGTGAGATAGACAATATCCCCCAGTTGTTACTAGGAGTTCCTGCAGGTGTATTTTTCTTGTGCACACAAGCCAGCCTGGCAGCCTAGCTTAAGACATGGGGTTTACTCTTTTGTTTTGGCTCCAGCATGTTTTTATCTACTCCATGCAAGATCCCTGCTTCTCTGCCCCTACTGATGTGACCCTTGTGAGAAAGCCAGTGGTCACACCAATGATGCTATCTCTGGACACTCTCCAAACACTGATCTTGAGTGCCTGAGATGGGATGTGTTCCTTGTTAAGGTGCTAAGAATAGCCTCTTCTCTAAATCTGTCCACTCTCTGTCACTTGGCCCAGAAGTAGTTCAGTGGGTATTCAAAATTTCACAATTTCTCAAACAATTCCACTGTTTCTGACCCTCTTTTCTTACTTGCAGTCTCACCAAGTTTCTCATAAAAATCTCAGTCTATATATCCCTTGAGCCATAGATCCTCAACCACTGGCTTCTAATAATCTGATGGGAGACATTGGATTTCTTTTTTATCCTCTCTTCTCCACCCAAAGAATCTTTTCTAAAAAAAATTTTTTAAGTGTTAATCTTAGAACTCTTTAATGAGTATCATTCTTATTCAGTTAAATTTTTAAAATTTTTATTAAAGTATGGTTGATATACAATGTGGTGCTAGTTTCTGCTGTATAGCAAAGTGACTCAAAGAATCTTTAGAAAAGTAAATTAGTTTACCTGTGATGCCACTGCATGTTTCCAAAACTTGATTTTTGGTTACTTAAAGCTAAAAAAAATCATATTAGTAGTTGTTCCAAGAGGTATTAGTAGGGATCTCAATTACCTATAAATAACAGAAATTCAATGTAACAACTTTAAATGATAGGAGTTATTTTCTGTCCAATAAGAAGTCTGGCAATTACTGATCCAGAGCAGGTAGAGAGAATCAGTGAGGATCTGGGACCCAGGGTTTCTCCGTCGCTGTGTAGACATCTGTCCTTATGCTTGTCATCTCATGATCACAAGAGGGCTGCTGTGCTTACAACCCTTACTTTTGGGTTACAGACAGGAAAAGGGTAGGAAGATCCAGAAGTCTTTTCCTTGAGAAATACTGTCTTTTTATTCTAGAAGAGGGCTTTTCTTAGACGGGTTCTTCATATGTCTGACCATAATTAAGTCATTTGGCTACTCCTGCCAAAAGGTGACCAAGAAAATTGAGTGATTAACTTTGCAGACTCCAAAAGTAAAATAGGGGAGAAAATGGTTGGAAATGAGTGTTGAATAGATTTATTTATTGAACCTAAAATACCATGAAAAGTAATTTTGGGGAGGAATTATGCTATAATGATGCTGGGTTTGCCAGATAAAAATATGGAACACCCAGCTAAATATGGAATTCAGATAAACAACAAATTATGGGCTTTAAAAAGTTATGTAAGCATATCCATGCAATATTTCAGACATACTTATACCCTAAAATAGCATTGTTTATCTAAAATTTCCCTGCCTTCTGTATTTGATTTGCTAAATATGATAATCTTAAATGAGGTCTTCTCCTTTTGGTTACCAGATTATCTGATAAGTTAGCTAAAATTTATGGGCTCTAAGTTATAAAAGGAATACAAAATTGTATTCACAGTGTACTAATTTCAATGTTATTGCAGTGGTGTTGCTGTGATAGCTAACTAAAAGGCCTTCTGGGCCTCTCCCTCAGATAGCCTGGCATAGTAGAATTTATACACCAGTCTCCACTGCTGTGCCTAGAGGATTATTCTTTACTTTCCAGTCCAGACAAGCAGATTCAGTGCCTAATCATTGCCCCATGAGACACACACACACACACACACACACACACACACACACACACACACAGAGCCCTCTCTGTATTCCCTGCTACGCCTAAAGGTGGTAGGAGAAGGCAATAAAACCTGAATTTGTTTACCTGGCAGAAGTTAAGTACATCTGTCTTCTCAGTTTAAGAGCATCCTTGAACTAGAAAGGGAATCTTTGACTGAAGGAGTTTCTCCAATTGGGATCTAGCATGGACTATTCAGCCCACAGCTGATGGCTGAGCTGCACATTTCCCCCCTTTTTCCTGTCATTACATATGTACTCTGGTCAGGTAGTTTCAAAGAGAGAGGAAAAAAAAGTCAATCATTATATGACAGGAAATCAGGGAGGATCAGAGTGAAAGTAAAAGAGGACAGACTAGTGCCTGGGAGAGGTGGCCATGCAAAAGAATCTAAAGGAGCAGTGGTTTTGGGAGCTGAGGAGTGCTATTGGGAGCTATAGTTAGAAACCCTGTCAACCCATCATAATACCCAGGAAGTCAGATCATCTTCCCTCGATGAACATGTGCATAGTCTAAGAGTGGGGATTAAATAGTTTACCACAGGGACATAGGCCTCCACTACAACTTCGATGTGGAAGCCATGCAGCAGAGACTACTCCTCAATTCCTCCACCCTGAAAACTTCTGTCTCAGTAGAAAGGCTGGCATTGCACTGTAGTCACCATGACACTTGATGGGGATGACTCCAAGCTGGGCTGATTCATCCATGTTCAACAGCAATACCATGTCTTGGAGAAAGAAAGAATGGTAGTCAAAACTAGGGGCCCCACTAGGAAACTGCCTAAGTTCTTCAGTTCTTTCTCTAGGAGGCAGTTTGAAACAGAGCTGCTATCTTTGGACTGAGGGGCCCTTTCTCATTTTTGGATTCCGTATGGGACAGGTTGGAGGTCCCAAGAGACATTAAGCATTTTGAATATTTAAAATATGAATAGATTTTAATTTGAAAATCAAAAAAAAAGCAAACAAGATCTTTTTATAGCTAAGAGATGGTGCTGGCCATGTTAGTTATACATACAATGATTTGTGTCTAAACTGTGAATGTCTTAAAGACAGGACTTTGTCTTCCTCCGTAGGATGTACCTGAGCATCTAGACACAGCATATATGTGTAATATATCCTTCTTGAAAAAATAGATTAGTTTCTGACTAATTCCTTTTGATCCTCTCGGGAGAAGAGAAGGAAATGTCATAATCTGACTGGTATGGAGAAGTTCACTTGATGAAACTGGCAACTGTTTTTTATCAGTCACAACTGAGGCATGCAGAAGGTTCTTACACAAATAAAACTGCAGTTTTGGAACTTACAGGAAAAATTCCAGATGTCCCAGAAATAATTTTAAACACTATAATTTTTGCCACCTGGAAGTTAGCAAATGAATCTTAAGTAAGCAATGGATTTTTTTAATACACTCCTTTAAAAAAATTCCTATATCATTTCTTAATATTTCTCAAATTCTAAGTCAATAATTCAGATTTAATTATTTAATCTCAGTGGGTTTGTTTTTTCACAATAGTATGTAAATACAATACATTCCCCAAAATAATTTTGTGTATTTGTGAGGCTATAAATTAGCTAAAAATGCTGCAGTGGCCAGTGCTGTACATGTATGTTTGTGTACATAGGTGAATATTTTTCTATTGAATAGATCTCTAAAACTCAAATTGAAAAATTAGAGTACATCCTCATTTAAAATTTTTGATCTATAGTACCAGTAGTATGTGTGAGATGGCCTATTTCCCATATACCCACCCCAAGTGAGTATTACTTATGTTTTTAATTTTTACTAGTATGATGGATTATAAACTGCCATTTTAATGTTTTGAGGAGTTCCCTTCATGGCTCAGCAGAAATGAATCTAACTAGCATCCACAAGGACACAAATTTGATCCTGGTCTCACTCAGTGGGTTAGGGATCTGGTGTTGCCATGAGCTGTGGTGTAGGTTGGCAGCTACAGCTCTGATTCAACCCCTAGCCTGGGACCCTCCATTTGCCATGGGTGTGGCCCTAAAAACACAAAATAAAGTATGAAAAATATTTTTATTTTAATTTCTCAGATTGCTAGTGATATTGAGTATTTTTCTATGTTTATTATAACTTGTAAATATTTTCTGAGAATTATCTGTCCTTACTTTTTGCCCACCTTTCCATTAGATTATTTATTACTTGAGCCCTTCTCCAGTAGCTCTCTGTTTTATGGTTATCTGAAATTATTTATTTATTTATTTATTTATTTATGTCTTTTCTAGGGCTGCACCTGTGGCATATGGAGGTTCCCAGGATAGGGGTCTAATTGGAGCTGTAGCCGCTGGCCTAGGCCAGAGCCACAGCAATGCGGGTTCTGAGCTGAGTTTGAAACCTACACCACAACTCACGGCAATGCCGGATACTTAACTCACTGAGCAAGGCTAGGGAATCAAACCCGTGACCTCATGGTTCCTAGTCAGATTCATTAACCACTGAGCCATGACAGGAACTCCTGCAATTATTTTTTAAAAAATCACTTATGTGGGATATATAATTTAAACTATTTAACACTCATCCCTGAATCTCATAGATGTAATGGTCCTGAGTTTGGTACCTCCTTAGCATGGTAAGAATACCAAGAACTTGTTAGGTAAAGCTACTAGAGTTAATTATAGTATCTCATCTTAACCACTGTCACTGTCTTTCTCCATCTCTGCTTCATAACTTACAAAAAGGAAGAGAAAAGTAGGTAAAAGAACACTGAATGGGAAGATATTTCAGGCCCTTGTGTATATTGGTAAGATGGCTATCCATTGCTGATACATATTACCACTCAGACCTATTTAATATAAATGTAAATTTAATCATTTGATGCATTTTCTTAAAATAAAATGTTAAAATCTTTTATTACAAAACATAAATTGAGAGAAATTATTCACCTTGTAGCAAGTGAATACATGGCTAGATTCAATTTACTAAAGTGTCACTTTATCAATAGGGGTACACCTATTGCATAAAGTAATATGGAACTGTGATTAAGCACTAATTTTTATTTAATTTAGAGTAGATTTTCACCACAAAATGTGCATAAGGATTATTATCCTTTCAACAATATTTCTGAACATCTGGCTAAATTGTGTGTGTTTTTTGTGTGTGAATTCCTGGACTCGAGAAACAGTTCTATTCATTTTTTCCATGCAGACAGAATATCGAGATTTTGTGCACTCTTTATTATATCCCACTCATAATATCATAATGCTGCCTAGTGTGATCCTGATACTCAGAGTTTATAATGATGGCATGATCTTCTGAATGCTCCTCAATACTCTGTGTCAGTATTTTTGTGTCTGTTGTCACCACAGCAGGTCAAAACCATGGCCTCACAATTTAAGGGGAACATTCAAGTTTGGGGAAAAAATACTATCTGTTATGCTTGGGTGTGATTCCTAGATGATGTTTTTTTTTTTTTTAAATATATATATTTTTTTATTTTCCCACTGTACAGCAAGGGGGTCAGGTTATCCTTACATGTATACATTACAATTACATTTTTTCCCCCACCCTTTCTTCTGTTGCAACATGAGTATCTAGACATAGTTCTTAATGCTGTTTTTAATCATGGCTCACATAGGTGAGCTTCACATCCATGGTGACAGTATTATCAGGCACATTTTGACTTGTTCTAGAACACTGCTCACGTCAACTAGACAGCTAGTAAACTGGACTTCTTCACTGTTATAAGGAATCAAAGGGAAAACAGATAAGGAAAGCATTAAGATTACAGATATATTTTTAATAAAAGGATGAAAAATATCAGGATAATAATATAATCAATTATTGTCTCTACAAAGTAAGTAATATTAAATAGATTAAAATTTTAAGATGTAGATGCTTCCAAAGAACTAATTTGCTAAAGACCATGGGATTCAGAGTCCTGTCAGAACCAGGACTTAAATCTTTGCTTTCATTGCCTCTTATGATTTCTGGTCCTCAACAGAGTTTGGTGAGATAAAAATTCATCTCATTCATGGTCCTCACTCAAAATAAATATATCACAAATTTTAGCATAAGGGACTACCAAAATGATCTATATGACACACTATCAAACTTTAAGAGATCCAGTTGTGCTGAATTCCCAAACTCCCAAACAGATTAATTAGGGGGTTTTTGTTTTGTTTTACATTTTAATAGCAGTATGAGGGAACCAGGAAAGATCTGGGAATGAAAGGTTTGAGCAGCGAGCCAGCACAACTGGATCATGGCATCTCCACTGGGAATTATGGAAAGTAAATCTACGAAGATTTAAGTTCTGTGGGCTTCTCTCTACATCTGCTAATTTCTGACTTTTGCAAATAGTTACATTCTCCCATTTACATTAAAAGGTCTAATTGGAATTGTGTGTTTTTTATCATTATATTCGGTTACTGACTCATCCAGCCAATATTTATTGAGCAACCACTATAAAAATCAGGCACTAATTGCACACATCAATGATTTAATAGCTGCTTCTCATCAGGTTAATCTGGTACTTTTTCTTGCATTGAAAACAGAATCAATTCACTTCACAAAAAAATTTTAAAAATAAAGTGTAAGGAAAAATGAGGAAGAGAAAGATGTATTTACTCCAAACTCTCTAATCTTAAAATTGTCTAGAATGAAGATTCAAGTGATCCTTTTCTCTTCTTAACAACCATTTAAAATACAGAGTCTGGAGTTCCCATCATGGCACAGCAGAAACGAATCTGACTAGGCACTATGAGATTGTGAGTTCAATCCCTGGCCTCGCTCAGTGGGTTAAGGATCCAGTATTGCCATGAGCTGTGGTGTAGGTCGCAGACATGGCTTGGATCCCGTGTTGCTATTGCTGTGGCATAGGCTGGCATCTACAATTCTGATTAGACCCCTAACCTGGGAACCTCCATATGCTGTGGGTGTGGTCCTAAAAACACACACACACACAAAAAAAAGAATGGAGTCTTATGATTTTTAGAATGAGAAAGACATGCAGGAAATCAGAAAGTAATAATAAGATGGAGAGTCAGAATAAGTTCTACAAATTCATTTTCACCTACTTAGATAATCTAAATAGAATTTAAGTTACAAAAACCAAAATTGGTGAGTAATTACTATTTTCTTTTCCTCCCTTGTTTTCAGGACCATCAATGCCAAGTTCAAGCTGATAGTGAAGATGATCCAAAATAACAGAGGTACCCTCGTTGGGCCCAGCATTTAAAAACATAAAAACGTAGGTGGAGATAAGTTTGAGGAGATGCTGCCCCTTGGCTTTTAAATATCCACTGGATATCATACTCTGGGGTTAGATGACTGCTGGTCCTAGATAAATGCTGAGTAAGGGGGAGGAAACTGGATTGGAAACGTGACTCTGTAACTGTCATACATTCAAAACGCAAATGAAGTAAGGGAACCCAGCTGGCCACACAAGCATGTTTAAACCTCTGCTGACCAAAAGAAAAATATTAGTTGGCAAAAACAGTTTTAACCGTTCTAAAATCTTCTATTCAGGGAACAAAGAAGCAGCAGCCATGTAAAATGATGCTGTGTGTCAGTAAGTTTGTTAAATAGGAAGACTGGCAATTCTGGGTAAAAGTAGACTGTCCATCCAATTAAATTACAGAATATTAAAAAGGTCAGAGCAATATAGAAGTCCTCTAATTCATAGAAAACACTAAAATTCTGATTTCTCATGCTCCTGACAAAGATTGTAATTGCAGGTTGAAAAGGGTAAACTATTTATCCAGTCTTTTGACAAAGATTGAAATGAGAATGAGACTACTCACAAATGTAATGTGAGAACAAATTTTTGAGAAAAATAAGGCGGAGTCAGTATACCTATTTCTTTTCTTCTCTGCAAGGAGGATCCACAAAATGATTGTAGCAATCATTTTTTAACCATTAAGAATAAGTTTGAAGTTATCTTTCTATGAAATTATAATTTTTATGCGAAGTCTCCATGAGCTTCTGTATCACATAAGCATTGACTCTTCGTCTCTCTGTGGGTCATTCTGAGGTTTTCTTTTAGTATCTGGTTTACTTCACACATTGTTAAAGACATTCACAAATGCGAGCCCTGCATGTGCATCAAATCTTTTTAAAGGATAGAGGGTATGAACTGCAATGTGTGCACAATAACAGAGTGACTTTGTTTGCAATAAACATTTAAAATGACCGACTTTCTCATAAATACACTAAGTAGGATGATCTATGAGATTTCTAATTTATTCTTGTTTAAAATTTAACCATGCTTTTTTAAAGCATATCAATTTTGTTAATACCATGTAATTAAAACATGTCAGTGCACAGCAAGTTTTAGTCTAAATTAATGACTATGAGAATTATTTTAATTAAATAACCAATTATAGAAAAATCGCAAGCATGAGAGCTGACATTTAAATGAATTTCATTTAAATTGCTTCTTAACATTGTCCCATCTAGGACACTAATGCAAAATGAACTATTGTATCAACTTAGATTATCACTATTTTTGTATGCACATAATGTATTCATATTCAATCACTGGAACTGAGCAGAATATTTGGTATCGATCTAAAACTTCCATTAATAAAAACACAACAGAATGAGTTAAAGTAAAAACAAATCATCTTTTTTCTATCTTCCTCTTTTTTTTTTTTTTTTTTAAATATGGGCTTCTAAATGCTATTATCATTCTCACAGGGAAAAAAATGTTTACGCATTTGGGAATTATACCTAATTAAATCAAGAGACTAGAAATTCACTTCTAAGAGGATGTACATATGTGACTTCAATGCCCTGCACATAGTGGGGTCCAATAAATGCTAGTTATCAGTGATAATATAAGTACTTATTTGTCTTTTCTTTTTTCAGATGTGCTGGTGCGGCACAGAGCTTCCTCTTGGAAACTGGACATTTCAAGACCCTTGCCAGATGAGGAGGATACCTGTCTTGTGAGAATCCAGCTGGATATCTTTTTACACATTTGTTTCTATATAGTTCAAACAGTATTTCTCTACTTACGTAAATTGTTACTATTATTTTTATATTACAAAATTAAATTTTTACTGTTCGTTTCATATTCATCCACCCACAAATAAAATTTTTACTTAAAAAGGCTAAACTATTATAACCTTCCTCACTGAAAACTTATAACTTTGTAATACTATTTCAAGCAGAAAAAAAAGGATGCTTGAACACAAGGCAATTTCTCCCAGTTGTGCTGCCTCGCTTTTCACAAAATGTTAAGTAAGTGTGGAAGGAACTACAGAAAGAGCTAAAGTTTTGCCTATATAGGAAGTGGGGTTAAACACATTTTGATTCATTGTCAAACTATCAGTAAGATTTTCAAGGTGTTTTATACATATATACCTATTACCCCTTTGTTGGCTGTCATATCACACAGATTGACACAGAATTTATGATTCTAAATGGACCATCAATGCCCTCTTAATTTTTTCTAAGGTGAATTTTTCACATTCCTTTGGGGGGAAGTCTTATTTATTTAATAGTTTGCAAGCTGTAGCAAGAGGTGCTTTCTCCATATTTTGTTAGAAAAAGAAGCAACCCAAATTTAGATTTGACTAGTTAATTGTTCTTCTTCCTTGGAATGCACTAGGGCATGTGGTTTAATTATTATGTTCATATTTGTAGACTTCACTTTTTTAATCATCAAAGATTATTTAATATCAGAACATGGGATGTTTTTCCACATATTTCATCTTGCTATCACTTTAAAAATAAAGAAGAAAAGAAAAGGCTACTGCATTTGTTGTTCATTGATTAACCAGTAATGTTATGTATAAATAATGTATCTGACAGTATGGCAGCTCACTTGGGACATTATGCCATTTACTACAAAATAGGATGCAACATACAACTGAGCAGTGAGAACAAATTAAACATCTTTCCTTGGTAACTTTAGCATTTTTATTAGGTGATAAACATCACAGTGAGAGGAAAGCAGATGCAGTTATTTCAGTAATATTAACCTTAATCTAAAGCTAACTTGACATACAGTGTCATACTTTTGCATTATAAAATTTTGTCTAATAACAATGGAAACCAAATTTTCCAAGGTCATTATGAGATGATATCTGTAAAAATTGATGACTATCTTGTGCAAAATTTCATCTACCACTACTGCATTGTATTATGACTATTCAAGAAAAAATTTTAAATGTAAATCCAGTGTCCTATAAGCATGAAAAATGCTCAAGTATTTTTAATGTTGTGTTACTTTTGCCTTAAAAAATGTTTCCTAGTGATATTTAACCGTGTGTTAATTTCATTCCTTCAGAATTGTGTTCATATAAAATCTCTGAACTCTTGGAATTCAAGCCATGGCACAGTGGATTAAGAATACGACTGCAGTGACTCAGGTCATTGCAGAGGTGCAGGTTTGATCCCCAGCCTGGCTCAGTGGGTTGGGATCCTGCTTTGACACAGTTGTGGTGTAGGTTGCAGGTGCAACTCTGATTTAATCCCTGGTCTGGGAACTTTCATATGCCATGGATACAGCCATAACATTAAAAACAGAACAAAAAAGAAAAAACAAACCAAAAAACCCACAAGAAACCCTGAATTCTTTTAGAAGCATCTGAATAGTTAATAAAGTTAAGAGCAGCTGTGTAATTAGTAATCAACATTCATCTTTCTACATTTCTTGTTTCAGTCCATCACTTACCCCTGGAATACAGAGATGAAAACTCCTGTCCTTAAATGAATTTACAGCTGACTGAAACAACTGTTAAAGCCCATTTACTAGACAGGATGTATTGTAACAAATCTTTCCTTCTTTCCATTCAAAAATATGTATTGTGTATTTACTATGTATCAGGCACTGTTCTGGGATCTTTTGTATACAGCGGTGAACAAAACAGACAATATTCTGCCTCAACATCATGTTTACATTCTAAGAGGGGGAAATAGTCCATAAACAATACACATAATAAACACAAAATTTATGTTGCATGTCATAAGCTGAAATGCTCTTTAAAAAGGAAAAGAAAGTAGCTGGATGTAAAGAGGATAGAGTGAGTAGCTGTAAAAGTGATTGTCAGAGTAAGCTTCATTAACAAGGGACTATGTGAGTGAAAATGAAAGGTGAGAAGAAATTAATATTAGCTGGGAGAAGAGTACACCAGATGGAAGGAAACACCTGTAAAATGCCCCTAAATTGGGATGACTCTGCCTGGCATAATTGAGAACTGCAGGGAAGTCAGTGTGACTGGAACAGAGAAGTTTCAGGGAGGAACTGGGAAGGCAGATCACATAGGTCTCATGCAATGGGAGCCATTTCAGCATTATGAGCCTGGGGTTGACTTGATCTAACTTATGTTTTACAGGATCATTCTGCTTTCTGTACTAGGAAATCACTGCGGGAGATTGTTTTAAAAGAAATGAGGCCAGATAGGAGACTGTTATAGACAATCAGCCAAGAAACAGTGACGTCTCAGTGGGCAGTGTGGAAAGTGACTTGATTCTAGAAATATTTTAATGATGGACTTGAAAGGATGCCTTGATTCACTGAAACTAAGGAATGAGTGAGACTGTAGAGGTAGGAATAACTTTTAGGCCTGAACACCTAAAGGAATGGAGTTACCATCACCTGCTGAAAGAACAGATTTGGGGCAGGAGGCAAACAAGAGTTTAGAATTGAAGCTGTGATATTTGAGACTACCTATTCTACAGATTTTCTAGTCTGGAAAGAGCTATGGAATGGAAACATAAATGTGGAAGTCTTTGGCATCTAGATGGTATTTAAAGTCATAAAACTGAAGATACCAAGAGAGTATGCAGAGATGGAAAAGAGATGGGTCCAAATATTTTGCTACATCCTTGAAAGTTCTGCTAAAAGAACCGGCAAAAGAGAAGAAAGCAAGAAACCAGTTCAATGTAGAGAAAGCCAAAGGAGGGAAGTCATCAAAGAAGAAGGAGAGATGGATTGTATTAAATGCCACTGACATTTCAGGGAGAGGAAAGCTGAAAACTGACCAGAAGATTTTGTACTGGGGCCTTTAACCAGAGCAGTATCATTAGATAAAAGTCAGATTGGAGGGAGTTTAAGAAAGAGTGGAAGGAGAGAAATTGGAGCCCATCAAAACAGACAACTTTTTCTAAAGTGTTTTGCCTCAAGAGGGGCTGCAAATAGGGTAGCTGCTGAGGACAAGGAAGATCAGGAGAACTGATTAAGATAAAGAAAATCTTAGCTGTATAAGGCAGGGAACCAGTTACAACTACAGGTGGTGGGTGTAGGGGGAGCCCTTTCAATGTTCTGAATTAAGTTTCTTTATCTTAATCAATCCCCCAACACTGAGTACTCCCCTTAGTGCAGCACTCCACAGGTTATAAAATTCATTCATGCCCATTATCTAATTTTATTCTCACTGTAGCACAGTAACCACAAGTGTAAGGGGTTGGATCCCCACTTAGAATGGTTGAGTGTCTGAAGAAAGCACATCTGTCTTATTCATCAATGCATTGCCAGAAAGAAGCCTCATAAGAGGGCAGGTCCCTCTAACAGTGGCAAGAGTCATTCTCACTCTATAGATGATAAGACTAAAGCTCTAGAAAGGTGTTAGAGCTGGTAAGTGGCATTTTGAAGTAAGGCCTTGTGATTCTTATTCCAGTATTATGTTCACATATGCTGAGTCTCAGCATCACTCTAAGCCCTCTCCCTCCTGCAGAAGCCCAGAGGTATGTAAAAAAGCAATCATGTGCCTTTCCCATTGTGACTCAGAGGTAATGAACCCTGTTAGCATCCATGAGGACATGGGTCCGATCTCTGGCCTTGTTTAGTGGGTTTAAGGATCCGAGGTTGCCATGAGCTGTGGTGTAGGTCTCAGATGCTGCTCAGATCTGGCATTGCTGTGGCTGTGATGTAGGCTGGCAGCTGTAGCACTGATTCAAGCCCTAGCCTGGGAAATTCCATAGCCTGTACTCCCTGTTTTACTCCAGGAGATATAATTAAATGGACCTTTTACTAGCAAATTATAAGTGCATATGTATATTGAAGGAAGGGCTAAATGATTTATTACCCTTGGAAATGATATGTATAGGTATGATGCTTTGAGAAGTCAGTCTTATTATACAGTTGACATAACCTCAAGAAATCTTTTAAAATTTTGAGTTAATAAAATTGCCCCTTTAATCTCACAAAGTAGGTATTGCTTTTTTAGATTAAAGTGCAGTATGGTTTTGTAGTAACTCTTTTTGGAGTTTTTTCTGAAAGTATGTTTATTATTTTACATGTTATCTAAGGATGAAAAGCTAGCTAGTATTTAAAAAAATTGATGAAAAAATATGAATTGTAATTATGCCTGCACTTTTATTCACAAAGTTAGATCCCTGTTGATGTTTTCTACTGGAATTACAGCTTTTGGAAAGTTAAAATTTTGCTTCAGATTAATCATGAGCTAAAGTATGCTAGCTTCCTGAAGTTGAAATGGAATCACAGAAATCTTTATGCTAGCCACCTTTTTAAAAATAGAGATGTTAATGAGAAAGAATGAAATAATGCCATTTGCAGCAACATAAATGGACCTAGAAATTATCATACTAAGTGCAGTAAGTCAAAAAGAGAAAAACAAATGTCATGTGATATCACTTAGCTGTGGAATCTAAAATATGACGCAAATAAACTTATCTACAAAATGGAAACAGACTTAGAGACACAGAGAACAGACTTATGTTTGCCAAGGGCAAGGAGTTTGGGGAGGGATGGAACGGGAGTTTGGGTAGCAGATGTAAACCATTATATATAGCATGGATAAACAACCAGGTCCTACTATATAGTACGGGGAACTATATTCAATATCCTATGATAAACCCTAATGGAAAAGAATATATATATATATACATATACATATATGTATATATATATATATTGCTGTACAGCAGAATGACTCAGTTACAGATACACACACACCACACACACACTGTACCCACGGGTCTACTGCGTGTGTGTGTGTGTGTGTGTGTGTATGTAACTGAGTCACTCTGCTGTACAGCAGAAATTAACACAACCTTTTAAATCAACTAAACTTCAATTTTAAAAATTACGAATAAAATAGCGATGTTAACATAAACATATTGCGATATTCCTCTTTTTAAGTAACAGCCCAAAGTTGGTAATTTCTCATCATTTTTTGGCACTTCAGTTTGCATCTTACTGATCACTTATTGATAATTGACAACATCCAATATGGACTCTACCTACATATGTGTGTCATCCGCATGGCCAGTGTGACTTCTCCAAGTCATGGTGCAGTTTCGTATCCTACCACTTGATGGCAGATACAGTAAAAGTCAGTCAAGAAAGGGAGAAGGCAAATCCCAAAGTGCACAGAAACCCTGGAACTGCAGAGGCCTTATACTTTTGGGTCCCTCAGTATTTCCCTGCAAGGATTCAGAATCAAGAGGCCACCGAGAATGGTGTGGAGCTGATGGGGATAAGGATGTGTGCCATCTGGGGAGAAGACAGTGCCAAGAACAGAGAGAGAAGTGAAAAGGGAGAAAGGAAGAAAAGGTGATGGAATTGGGAAAAAATAGAGCTAGAATTCATGTACAGGTCATGGAATGGCATTCATAGTGAAATAATGAGCATGAGACATTCTGTGTCTTAGTTTTAATCATGGGACATCATCCATAAAGGAGAGGAACAGTTTAATCTCCGCATATCTACCTATACCACTTTCTCTTTCATATATATACATACATATGTATATGTGTATATACTTGCATACATGTATATGACTTTCCTAGGGCTGCTATAACAGATTACCACAAACTGGGTGGATTGAAGTATATTAATTCTCTCACAGTAGTTCTGGAAGCCAAAAATGCAAAGTCAAGATGTCATCAGGGTTGATTTCCTTCTGGAGGCTCTGAGGGAGCCTCTTTCGAGTGGCTGTCAGCGGTCTTTGGTGATCTTTGGATTAGAGATACATCACCCCAATCTCTGCTTCTGTTTTCACATGACTTTTTTCTGTGTCTCTGTGTCTCACATTTCCCTCTGCCTTTCTCTTATAAGGACATCATCTATCATTGGATTGAGAGCCTACCATAAATCCTGGATAATCTCATTTGAAAATTTTTAACGAATTCTATTTGCCAAGAGCCTTTTCCCCAATAAGGTCACATTCACAGATTCTGAGTTGGGAGCCACAATTCAACCTGTGTGTGTGTGTGTGTGTGTGTGTGTGTGTGTGTATAGATATATGTGTGTGTGTATACATACTTATATCTATCTATATACGTATATATAAATACATAAAATATACATATATGCACATAGTGATACACCTACTAGTATATATACACAAACATATACATACACATATAATTTATATATGTAAAAAAGTAAAGAAGTATAATGTTATATTTTATGTATTTTTATGATTGTTACACATTTTGTAATATGTCATATCCTAACATTTCTTTCAGAGTTTTCATTTATTTAGAGAGTTGCTTTAAAGTTGCTTTATCATAAGTGAGAGAGTCTCCATTCCCTGAAGAGCTTGAAGAGTTTAGTCTTTTTTGTTTGTTTTGTCGTTGTTTCAAATACCATTAGAATAACTCTTACTTGCTAAGGCTAGAGATAGAGAAAAAGGATGTGGAAATGAAATACAAAGGTTTGGATTTGGGTTTATCTATTTGAGTCTGTGTCTGTGTGTGTCCATGCGTGTGTGTGTGTGTGTGTGTGTGTGTGTGTGCGTGCATGTGTGCTTTTTAGGGCTGCACCTCCAGCATATGAAAGTTCCCAGGCTAAGGGCAGAATCGAACCTGTAGCTGCCAGCCTATGCCACAGACACAGAAATGCCAGATCTGAGCCATGTCTGCAACCTACATGACAGCTCAACACAATGCTGATCCTAAACCCACTGAGCAAGGCCAAGGATTGAACTCATGTCCCCATGGATACTAGTCAGGTTTGTTACTCTTGAACCACAGCAGGAAATCCTGCACCTTCTCTCTTAGAAAATCCTTTCATTATCCCAGGGTAAAACATTTCCTCAGTTAAAATTTTGGTTAGGGAAGTGAAAATAAATTCACACTTCATTTCAAAAAGCCATTAAATTTTACAAAATTTAAGTTGTATGAAAAACTCCTGATTTTATTCAGAAAGCTTAATTAACATAACCCCTTGCTAGAGGAACTAGTCTTGTTTGTTTAGAGGGAGAATGATACAGATTTTCAGATTTTGTTACTTATAACTCCAGCGAATGTGGCTGAGGAGGGTAAATAGGTGTTGAATTCTCAAGCACAAAATCTCTACTTTTCTGGTCTTAATAATATAAACATGGTTCCTTTATCTTTATCTTTTAGATGCAGGTTGTTTGTTAATTGAGCA
Source organism: Sus scrofa (assembly GCF_054392235.1). Lineage (NCBI taxonomy): Eukaryota > Metazoa > Chordata > Mammalia > Artiodactyla > Suidae > Sus > Sus scrofa. Next base: position 51,387,614 of record NC_139393.1, on the reverse strand, counting down.
CATTCTTTATATACTGTATCTAGTTTAACATTTTAACTTAAAGTTTCTTGGTAAAATATTCTTATTTTTAGAGTTATTAAAGTGGAATTTACATTGTGGCTTAGCAGTAATGAACCTGACTAGTATCCATGAGGATGTGGGTTTGATTCCTGGCCTTGCTCCGTGGGCTAAGGATTCAGGGTTGCCCTGAGCTATGCTGTAGGTCACAGACATGGCTTGGATCTGGCATGGCTGTGGTATAGGCCAGCAGCTTCAGCCTTGATTCAACCCCTAGCCTGGGAATTTCCATATGCCACAGGCACTGCCCTAAAAAAAAAAAAGAAAAAAAGAAAAATTATAATCATTAAAGCTACACCTTCACTGATAGGTATTCATCCTGGACAGTTTATCTGCCCTTTTCATCCTGTGGCTAAAATCTCATGTAACTGGATGTAATGTATTTATCTATCCTATACTTTAAAGGACTAGTCCTATACTTTAAAGGACTAGTGAATTTCATTCACTATTCTGAAATTAAAAAAAGAAATTAAATTGTCTAAATTTGTTCCACTATCTCTTTGATAAATTATAAATCTAAGTTTCTCAAGATAAGAGTCCATATAAGTATAATCTTCAGACTCCGTAATCCACAATTTATCACAGAGCCCATTGTTCAATCAACAAAGCAAGACTGAGCACCAATTGTGTGCCAGATGTTTTGCAAAGCATTAGTATTTTCATACAGTGGTGGTGGAACCAAGAATTCTTCTTTATTTTTTAATGGCCGCACCCACAGCATATGGAAGTTACTGGGCCAGAGACTGAATCTGAGACACAGCTGCAACCCATACCACAGCTATGGCAACACAGGCTCCTTTAACCCATGGTGCTATGCCAGACCTGGGATCAAACCCACAACTTGGCAGCAGCCAAAGCCGCTGCAGTTTGATTCTTAACCCATTGTGTCACAACAGGAACACTGCCTGAGAATTTCTGCAGTTTGGAATGTAGAGGACTAGGATGACCTATGAATGTTTGCAGCTTGTATGGACCATTCTCCAGTCTTGGAGTTAGTGAACAAGTGAACCCCCCAGAAGCTCATGGTAGAGAAACTGTTCAAGATTTATTGCTCACACAGAATTTCCATCTTTATATTCCTCAAGTGACAAAGTCTGTAGGCATGGTCTCTTGAGAGAGAAGAAAAATCATTTCAGTTGGGATTAAAAACAACAATGTGTTCTAGATCTTATTTGTTGTAGTTTAGTGACTTGAAACTGGTTTCGGATGAGATATCTGCATGCCATCCTGATGTTGAGAATGGGGGAAAAGAATTCTCTCCTACATTGATGGAATGGTTTGATCGTCATGTACTAGAAATGACCTCAGCACATAATTGATCCTGCCTTTTAATTATTGTCAGAAATAGTGGCATAGGATCAACGATTCAAAACTCAAATCATAAGTTTTGGCAGATGTCCTCCAGCAGTAATTGGCTTATATCCAATACTTCTATGTAACAGGTCAAATCCTTCTGTTATCTATGGATACATTTTGCCAATTAATCTCTCTTGAAGGTTCACCAGGAGTTACATTGTTTAAAATGAGATATATTTTATAGATACTTTGTGTGAGATATTTTATGGCCATGATGGGAGGGAGGGGTAGAAATCACTAACTCTCACCTTGGAAATCATCTGCTATATGTCTATTTGTTGAAGCAAAGGCAGAAAATGTTTTTGAGAAAATCTCAACTCTTCTCACAATCACTTTTTCGGCCCACCTCCAAGCATGGCTAGTTTCCAAAAGTATATTTCAGGTCTATGCTCTGTTAGTCAAGTGTCAAGCATATAACATCACTTCAAAATTACAACATTGAGTTATCATATTTTCTTCTTTTTTTTCCCCAAACAATATTAACTTCGAACTCTCTAGCGTCCACATCTTCTCAAGGATTCATTTCAAGAAATAATATCCATGAAAGATATATGATCCACAAATTATTCTAGGTATTCTAAATTTTATTCCAGGGTCTGTCCAACTGCATATTTATAGCACATTGTTTGGGGATAATAATGATTGTCTTTACTGCATTTTCTCAGGAGAAAGGCACTGACATCATTAAGGGACATAATAAAAAAAACATAATAAGAAGCAGCAATCATTAGCAGAGCTAACTCTAGGGATATCGAGGACATTTCCACTTTTATCACACATAAAGGAGATGGAATAACACTGTGTTTTCCTTACAGAACTATGATCAAATTTCCTTCTTCATTTTGGGAATCAGTTCACCTCCGGCAACTAGGCTTTTTTGTGTAGAGTCTTGTATACTGACCTTGCTACTGGCTTTACTTTATTTGCAACTCATTCTCTTTTGGATTCACTTTCCTCTTCTCTATTTTTTATCCTGTTCTGTTTCATGTATTCTAGTAATCAGATAATATTTAAGTAATAAAAACTTTAGATAAATACTTTCACAACTGTATGCGAAATTAAAAAAAAAAAAAAAAAAGAGTTCAAGATTTCAAGAATGGAGCCATGCCTCTGTGGTCAAATTCGTAAATGTGATCATTGAACTGGGTTATTGACAAGGAGTGGAACTGAAGGTCTTTAGAGGGTGAAGAAATACTGAGGCTATAGCCTTAGCTTTGTTATGCAGGACACTGAAATTTCTCAAGATGATACTGGTAGGCAGAGTGGAAGGGAATAGGGTGAGTTAACTGTCTAGTGTTTGAAAACCATTGCTGACTGCAGAGTACATGGGAAGTCCACATGGCGAACATGAGAGGGCTGTAAATACATAAAGTTGTCCTTGGCATGGCAAGTTTCATGTTCAAGAAGATGAAAAGATGTCGTAAGAAAATATGTTTACAGTAAAGGTGATTCGCAGAGGTAATAGTGAAAGGATTTCTATAGGTAATCAATACAACTAGGGAGCACATTGAAATAAGGGAGTGGGAAGTGAAAAGATTAGTGCCTGTATATGGAGGTGATGGGGGGGAGGGGTCTTACATTTGGGTGGAACTTAAATGATAAGGATAGAAGATCTATATACAACTAATTTATCTCTGGTTCCAAATGATACCAGTCCAAATCATATCAAGTCCTGAGTCCTATAGGTCATTAACTTGAGTCATGATCAGCATCACATTCGGCATATCGAAAGTTCCATTTCCTGCCTAATCTGTGCCTGCAAATGCAGTAACATATATGTTACCTTCATCAACTCCTTTAAGCCTTGCATTATTCCCCATTAATTCTCAAATCTAGAGTCAAAATTGAGAAGAAAATTTCAGCTTGTGCTGAACACAAAATTTACAAGAGCAAATATTTATGACTTTTATGTAGATCTGAATATACTGTGCCTTTACTCCAGCCAGACCCATCCAAGAATCCTGCAGACAGCAGCAGTGAGGACTCTGTGCATCATCCAGGTTTGTCCTCAGCCAAACGTCTATGCCTTCTTGCCTTCATCTTGCCCTATTTCTTGTGTCTAACTCCACTCCTGAGTTTGTCTAGCTACTGACCTTTTAGATTTTATCTTCTAATCCAGACCCTAATTTGTTCCTTAGACTTCACGATAGATTTACTGTCTTTAGGATGATTCTTTGTGTTTCCATCTCAGATATGATTTTATGCCTGCCTTTGTCATATGTGTTTCTGGCTGCATGCACACTAACTACCTGCCAGATCAAATCTGCTACTAAAGACAGTCACTCAGCCACAGTGATCAGAGTTAAACACTTCACCACTCTAAAGGATTAATAAACAAGTCCCCTCCATCCTTAATCTAATCCTTCATATTTGACATCATATTCCCTTAACACTTTGCTCTTCTCTAGGTGAGGAACTATTAATCTGGTAATGCAATCTAATCCAATCTGTCACTAGTTCAAGTGCGCTAGTGGAATTTCTCCTAAGAGTTAAATATACATTTGAATTTGGTTTTCTCTGGATTTTGTCTTTAACGTGCCACAAATTGTTAAAAGGTGGTAGGATAAGTAATTTGGTAATAAATAGGGACTTTGTAGCTATCAAAATATTCAGGAAGGAGAGCTACCCACTCAACATACTTAGTGAGTTTTCTGTTTTAGCTGTTTCACCACTGAAGTAGTCCATAGGCAGAAAAGCAGACTAGGAGTAGAAATAATACAATGAGACACATGACTACAAACAAATAATATTGTTAAAGTAAGTACTGTACATTTGCAGCAACATGGACAGAACTAGAGGTTACCATACCAAGTGAAGTAACAAAAAGACAAGTATCATATATTGTTTATACACAGAATCTTAAAAAATGATGCAAATGAACTCACTTACAAAACAGATATAGATTCACAGATATAGTAAACAAACTTATAGTTACCAATGGGGAAGGGAGTGGGGGGGGAATAAACTGGGAATTGGGTATTAACAGATACACAGTACTGTGCATAAAATAGATAACAAAGAAGGACCTACTATGTAGCACAGGGAACCATATTCAATATATTGTAATAATCTGTCATGGAAAAGAATCTGAAAAAATTACATATATACATTTATGAAATTAACATAATATTGTAAATCAGCTATATTTCACAACATGTAAATCAACTATATTTCAATAAAAATTTTAAAATAGGTGTTGTATTCTTACAAACATCTTGTATATGATTCTGACTCTTGGGGCATCTTTGGTAATAATTAAGTTATTAACATGCCTATAGCATTTGACACAATTAACAAATCAGTTGTCTTCATATCTGGAAGTTATAATGAGAAAACTGAGGCTGAACTATTTTAAGTGAACTTCTAACCACATACTCTATCAATAGTAGCTGAAATTTATTTCACATTTGCCATTCTAAAATGTAACTGCATTTACACACTTTATTGTCATATTTCTATGAGTATTTACTTAGTTTTACCATTCATACCTAAGTAAATGGAGGAACAGAGAAGTTAAAACCTGCCTACAACCCACAGGTAACAAATAATAGAGCGAGGCTCCAACTCGGGAAGTTTCCACTCAGAGGCTTCATTTTAATTCTTCTACCAAGCTGTCCATAAAAGGGACAATGAAAAAGAGAAACCTCCCAACTCCAACTCCTGTTCTTTCTAGCAAGTGGGAGACATAATAGCTACATCTGTTTATATTTCTCCTTGGGGAAAGACCTACTATGAACTGGAAAGGGGCTGGTGGTGTCTTGTTGGTACTGAGATAAAATGTGGAAAAGAGTGAAAAATGACTGCTAATAAAATTTAATCCCAGGAAATGCCAGTTGCCTGCTGTAAGTGTGTGTAACTCCTGAGTATTATTGAAAGATAAACAGTGAGCCTTTGCAGGAAGCTAGTTGGTTTGGGTAGCAATGATTTTTGACATTCAGGAAACTTGCAGTGCATACAGAAACATCAAGAGCTTGCATTGTACTTCTTAGAAGTGATAAAATGTTCCAGAAATAAACACTTTGCTTTGTTTCCTTCTTAGTAAAATGATCTTTGCTGCTTCAATAGATTTTTCTAGTATTTAAGACAGCCTGTCCTAACCCCTGTTGGAAGAAAATGAGAAAGAGTCCCTATGTACAAGATAAGACAAATCTAATAGTTGTGTTTGCAAACATCAAATAGCAGTGGGCTCAAGAAGTGTGATATAAAGCTATCAATTAATTTTGTTGTAACTGTATGCACCTGTGAAAAACTGCTTAATTAAAGAGGCAAACAGAAATCTCTCTCAATAATACCTCGCATTACTTGCACTTATGTGACTGTCAATTAGCTGGAGTGGATAAACACAATTGGAAGCATGCCATGAGGATTTCTGGTAAAGGAAGGAAAAAAAAAAAAAAAAAGAGAGAGAGAGAGAGAGAGAGAGAGAAATAACCAGGAGATATTTGAATAGCAAAAGGAGGACCCATAGACAAATAGCGACAATTCTCTGTGGCATAAATATCTGTTTCAATAAAGGAAATGAAAGTAGATGCTTTATACCGAAAGGACCAAACTCCCTCAATCACTGGAACAAAGAAAATGAAGCTTTCATACACAAATATACATCAAAAGGAAAAAGAGTGGAGCATCTGGGCGGCTTGTGAAGACAAGCTTAGTGCTAGTGTTTTATTTCTATATAAAAGAAAGCAAGATGAATCCCAAGGCTTCTTGTCTCTCAAGATAATAATATTCTACCTCAAGGCCTCTTCCAACAATTTTACTTTGTCCACAATTCTTTAGTCTTTTAAAAAACAAAACCAAACAAAAACAACAAAACTACTTTGGTGAAGGGGTTGGGGGAGAAAGCTTAAAACTTGTGAGAAGAATGTGTCAAGGTTCCCTTTGGAAAAAGAGATGGGTTATACAAGTTGAAAATTTCCAGTTGTCAGCCCCAGCTCTCCAGTGATTTATTTTGCTAATTGAAGAGAAAGGACTATGGAGTTATGAGATTGAAAACTGAACAGGCAACGTTTGAATTATGCTGAAATTATAGCCCACCACTAAAAGCCTCCTTCAACCTTTGTCATCGAAGCTGTTAGTGAAAGAGTTGCTGGTTTATCCAGATACTCTTGAGGAAAATTATGATGATTCTTCAAGGGAACAGACAAAATATCTGCTGTATTACCAGAGAACAATCACTGCAGCCCTCTGAACCCACAAAGGGTTGGAAGCCCCTTGAGGTATGTCTGTCCTTTGGTTTCAGGAGCACCTAATTTGTGCCTGGCACTCAGTTAAAACAAACTGAAACAAAAATTATCCTTTTTTTTTCAAATTCCGGTTCCACCTTCACCCTTCCACTTCTTGTGCTTTTGAGACAGAGATTAGGTTCTTTTTTGTAAGTGAAAACACAAAAATGTAACTGGAAGAATGCCAGGTTCACTTAACACAGTGGTTTGCTGCTAAGCCCTTGCCTGTCCTGAGACATAAATCCAGAAGAGAAAAGATTTGAGGGGTTGAGTGTCCATAGGTGTGGCCAATATGTGTGCCCAAAATACTCACAGGAACATACATTTTTCCTAACTTTAAAGTAAGTTGTACGTTTCTTTCCTCCCTCCTTCCTTCTTTACTTCCTTCCTTCCTTCTGTTCTCTATAGCTTTAAGCTTGGTTTTGTTTTTGGATTTTTGGGGGGTAGGGTAGAAAGTTATTTTGATGCCACCTAGAAGTGAGATCGGGTGGTAGTTATCTTTTTACATCTACCTGATTTCACTTAGCATAATGTCTTCAAGATCCATCCATGTTGTCATAATAGCAAGATTTACATTTTTTAATGGCTGAACACATTCCACTGATACCACCTCTTCTTTATCCATTCATCCACTGAAGGACATTGAAGTTGTTTCCATGTCTTGCTACTGTAAAAATGTGAAGGTGCATATATACATTTCCAAATTAGGATTTTTATTTTCTTTGTGGTATTGCTGCATCATATGGGAGTTCTTTTTTTTTTAATTTTCTTTAGGAAACTTCATACTGTTTTCCACAGTTACTGTACCAATTTTCCTTCCTACCAACAGTGCCCATGGGTTGCCTTTTCTCTACATCCTTGTTAACACTTGCTGTTTCTTGCCTTTTTGATGATAGCCAGTCTAACAGGTATGAGTTGATATCTCAGTGTGGTTTTAATTTGCATTTCCCTGCTGATTAGTGATATTGAGCATCTTTGCATGTGCCTGTTGACCAGCTATACATTTTCTTTGAAAAAATTTCTATCCAGATACTCTGCCAAATCTTAAATTGGACTGTTTTTTTGCTATTAAGTTGTATGATTTCTCTATATAATTTGGATATTAACCCCTTGAAAAATATGCAATTGGCAAATATTTTCTCCAACTTGTGGGTTGCCCTTCATTATGTTGATGGTTAAAGGCACATTTCTAAGGCAAACAAAAAGTAACCTCTCAGAATAGTGCCTAAAATTACTCTTAGTTATGTATCTGTGATAATGTGTCAAATAAGGCTCATCATCTGTTTTTGTAAATAAAGTTTTGTTTGAACACAACATGCTAGTCTTTTTATGTATTGTCATGGTTAACTTCACACTAGTGGCAGAGCTGATTGCAATAGAGACAATATGGCCTTCCAAATCTGTCATATATCTGTCATATGTTATCATTAGGCCATTTACAGAAAAAGTCTGGTAACTCCTGATTTAGTTAATGAGATTACAACTTTTCTTCACAGAGGTCAACCACTCTTAGCCATTAGTTGAAAATCTTGTTTACCCCCTTTGCATTTCAATAACAATTGTAATTACCTATGAGGACAGTTATCACACAGCTGCTATTGTTGATTATTTGTCCTGCCACTTGCCCACTGGATCCAACCTGTGACGTGTTCATCTCAATCCCTGCAGGTATCTAAGTGATGGTAACATTGGAGGGGTTCTAAAATCTTGTTAAATGAATGAGTGAATGCCCATGTCTGTGTATGCCACTCATAGACTGGGTGGCTTAAAAAGCAGAAATGTATTTTCTCATTGTTCTGGAGGCTGGAAAGTCCAAGATCAAGGCTCTGATAGGCTTTGGTGTCTGGTGAGAGCCATCTGCCTGGCTTGCAAACAGCTGCCTCTCCCTATTTCCCCACATGGTGGAGAGAGAGCTCTAGTGTCTCTTCTCTTCTAATAAGGGCACCAGTTCTGTTGAATCAGGGCTCCACCTTTATGATCTCATTTAACCTTAATCCTCTTTTTTCTTTTTTCTTTTTAGGGATGAACCCTCAGCTATGGAATTTCCCAGACTAGGGGTAAAATTTGACATGCAGCTGCCAGCCTACCGCAGAATCCAAGCCTCTTCTGTGACCTACACCACAGCTCCCAGCAAGCAGGATCCTTAACCCACTGAGCAAAGCCAGGGATGGAACCTGCATCTTCATATATACTAGTTGGGTTCATTTCCACTGTGCCACCACCAGAACTCCTTAACCTTAACCCTCTTCTTAAAGACATTATCTCTAATACAGTCACAAGGTGTTAAGGCTTCAACATATGAATTTTGGGGGACACAATTCAGTTGGATAGATAATTTTTGGTTGGCTGTCCCAACCTCCAGTTTCCATCCTCTTCTTCCTTGTTGTCTGAAGCTGTAAAAGTTAAAATTTTTGGTTGAAACTAGAGGCGTTCATGTGACTGAGATCAACAAAAGTTGACGTCCGTTAATTCAGGCCATTTCCCCTTTTCCTTCTTTTTTGCCTGAAACACAGGCAGACGATGGGAGAGCCAGAAGGGCCCTGGATACTTAAAGGCATTAATGGTCTGCACGCCAGTGTAGAATTGCCTGTTTCTGAGCTTCTTGGCACACAGTACAATACTTGCAACCAAACCCAGTCCTAATTGATGTAACCAAGCATAAAGGAAAGTACTCCATCCTGGTGATTAGAAGTTCCAGCATCAGTTCTATCACTAACTATCTCTGTGATATCCAGTAAGACCTTTATCTCTAGAAGTTGAATTAGATGACTACTAATGTTTCTTCTAGCTCTAAAATTATGTGATTTGATGGTTTTCACAGTGAATAAACTGGCAATAAGCCAAGACATTCACCCAAAATACAGCAATAATACTCCTAAAGAAGAGGGTTATTGAAGAGTTTATATGGGATTAATATTATTGTTGGTTTTTGCAATTTTATTTTTGGTTAACCTTGTCTGTAATACCCTGTTGACCTATTTTCTCTGTGGGAATTATTTTAAATCTGTAATGATTTATTTCCTTAGAGAACTACAATCTGCTTGAACTAGTAAACACTGACAAAAAAAAAAAAAATGTCATACTCTCCTTCCTATCTTACTGGTAGAAAACGCTGCTCTGTCATATGTGTCCCAGTGACTCCCATTGACCCTTAAATATACTGTTAAGCACATATTTTAAACATGACAAGATAATCAATAAATCTCATAAATATTGATGTCTTACAGAGGAAATGCATCTTCTACTAGAGATCAGCATATGGAGTGCAGCCTCCATCCAGTCATTCTTCATAAGTCCTATAGAAAGTCATTGTCACATTATTTTTGCTTTCTTACTATGTCATTACACAGTGTGTCAAGGATGCCTGTCAAGCACTTGTACCAACAATGTTTTGAAGCCATGACATCATTTTGACATTAATTTCCATTTTTCCATTATTCCATAAGAAGCCCCTAACATCTCTTATTTTATGGAAAGCTTTTCACTGTCTAAGAACTCAGACATCAACTGTGAACATTGCTTCCATGAAAAAAATATGCAAAAAAAAAAAGACAGGTTGGTTGTTAATTGATGTGCTAAGGATTAGAGTAATCTTTGTATATCCTGGTAACGTGATATACTTTGATTTGACGGATCCCCCCTTTAAGTCTCTGCCTAATGACACCCCCATTTTTCAATTCCTTAATAGCCAAAAGCCTTATGGAAGGAAATCCTTGGCCTCACCAAGTACTTTCATTTTCAGGAATAACTCCAGCGTGAGTGAGATAAAACAGTGGGAGCCAGCGATTTTTCAGAGTGCTTTACACTGTCACCCGCCCCATCCAAGTCTGTCGCACTTACAGTAAGTGGTTTCCCTAAAATCTTTCAGTTTATTGATGCCTCCTTCATCCTTCATTACATGTTTGCATCTGGCTCTGTGGGGATGAACTGTATGTAATATAAAGTGCTCTACATCCTGCAGGAAACCAGGTCTGATTCAGGGGAGTGTGAACTGTACATGTCCTTGGAGACAGGAGACGTGACAACCTTGTCCTAGGCTTTGAGGAAGCATTTCCCTAACTTAATGGGCTCACCATTCCCAGATAGGGGGCAAAATGTAACAGTCTACAGTTTGAAAGCAAAAAAAAGTAGAGGGATTTAGTAGAAAAATAAAGAGAGGTTGCATATCCTAACTGGTATCTTATTATATAAGAAATAAATGGAATAAGCATTACAGTCTCAAGAATTTGAATTGAGTTAGGGCATTTAAATTTTTTTGTGGAAAAATTTAAAAATTCAGAGCTTTTTGGATACTCAATCATAGTACAGCGGTAAAGCTTATGGACCCTGGAACTAGATTCTCTATATCCAAAACTGGTCCTTTCACTTACAAGCAGTGTAATTTTGGGTAAGTTACTTAGCTTATCTGTGCTTTAGTATTACATCTGAAAATGGGGATAAAAGTAGAATTTACTTAATAAGGTTGTTATAAAGATAGAGTTTATATACTAAAGTGTATTAATAATATCTGGCACAATATGTGCTTAGTCCATGAACATTAGTTATCATCAAAAATTGGTCATTTTTTTTCATCACTTCTTTTGAGCCCTTGCTTGTTGGGGATAAATCATGAAGCACCAACTATTCTCAGTGAGCAGCAGCAAACATTATTACTGTAAGTTGATGACTTTGTAAAGTGACCACTTGGCTCAGCTGCACCTCAGTCTCAGCATCCCCTTTCTGGTATGTTCCCAATTAGGTGATCTAAGAGGGATAGCCTCACAAACATTCCCATCATGACTCACAGTAATGATACCAACCAGGATCCATGAGGATGCAGGTTTAATCCCTTGCCTTGCTCAGTGGGCTAAGGATCCAGTGTTGCTACGAGCTATAGTGTAGGCTGTAAGCTGCAACTCCAATTCAGCCCCTAGCCTAGGAACTTCCACATGCCAATGGTGCAGCCCTAAGAAAGATAAAAATTGAAACTAAAATTAAAAATAAGAGGGATACCCTCACAGTAGAGCTGGAGGATGGAAGGGAAGCAACAGTCACTTTGCTGCATATACATGTGGTTATTCACTTATACACTAACCTACATGCTACTACAAAGGAATTTTATAGGTGTAATTAAAAGCCCCCAATCAATTGACCTTAAATTAACTTAAAAAAGTGTGCCTGATAACTATATGACCTCATTCTAACCTCTTATGATAATTTTCGACACAATATTTCCTAACTTTTTTCCTAATGTTTATGTTCCTACATTTATCCCATCTCTCTTGGTTTCCTCAACACTGGTCCCCAGTGTTCAAGTAAAAGGAATCCCTTGAAAAGCAGGCTTAGATCTTCCCTGAGTCTGGACTCCCAGCTTTAGCTCCTGCTCCTGGGACTTCATCCTACTGAGGATCTTCCTGTCTTGACTGCCTATCTGTGGGTTCCAAGCTAAACCTTGGGAAGGTCTAACCTCCTCGTGATCTTACCTTCCTGACTACCTTCCTGACAGACTACAGCCTGGTAGTCTCCACATTTTTGTAAGACTATTTCTTGTAGTAAATCAGTCTGTCTATTTGTCTGTCTATTTGTCTGTCTATCTATCTATCTATCTATCTATCTATCTATCTATCATCTATCTACTCACCTATCAGCATCTATCTAATCGTTTCTTACTAGTTTTGCATCTCCCAGTTGACCCCGAACTGATACACAGGTTTACCAGAGTAGAATTTTGGCCATGAATACTACATATTTGAACTCACCTAAAAATTCAAAGCCAGTCTTTGAGATGCCTGAAATAATTAACCATGCGGATAACAATTACAAATCCTATTAAAATAATTTTGTCAAAGGGAGATAATTCGGTTGCCACGTTAGATGTAACTTGAAATACACTGATAGCCTTGATTAATTACTTGAGCATGGGGAACTGGTAGTGAGGCAGCCATGGAGATAGGATAAATGTAGGAAAATGAAAATTAGAAAACAAATTATTGTACACTGTGTCAAAAATGATAATGAGAGAAGGGCAGATTTCTAGAAGACTCAAGTTTGGGTAGAATAGAATTTAATGCAAAGCTGAGAAAGCAAAAAGAAAAAATACAGTGACAATTTTTTTTAAAAGTATAGCTAAAAAGAGGTGGAGCAAAAATGACCAGGAGTATATATAGTATGGAAAACCCTACTAAGGTAATGAATTCCTACTATACAGTACATAGCTATTAAATATTGAATGAAAGAAGCAATTAAATAAAATGCATCCAGACAGGTGTCTTTTTACTGTTTTCTACACTCTCTTTTAAAAAAATTCGGTCAGATACTACCAGACTATAAATTAAATTACTCCCTGGAAACAAGTTGAGCACTTTCAGAAGTTGAATGAACTCTCTCACTCTCTCAGTATAGGTCAGTAGAATTTATCATTATATGAGAAAAACAATTGATATATATATAGTTGATATATAACACATATAATATGCAACTGATATACAATATATATATAGTTGATATATATATATATAGTTGATATATAATACATATAATATGCAACTGATATACAATAAATATAACTGAGTCACTTTCCTGTACACCTGAAACTAATATAACATTATAAGTCGATTACACTTCAATAAGATTAAAAAAAAAATACAGCCTCAATTTTATCCACATGACTTAGACAACAAAAGAACTTCAAAGTAAATAAAATATATATGTGTGTGTGTGTGTGTGTGTGTATCTTTCTCTTTCTGCGCATTTTGTGTGAAATCTGCTTAATACATCTTTCAAGAGGAAAGGAAAATGATGCAATATTTAGGTACAACCTAGGCAAGCAAAAAAAAAAAAAATTAACTGTTGAACATATAGGGAAAGAAAGGAAAAAGGAGGAAAAAATGGATAGAAAATGCTAGGCTGGTGTGCTCTGGAAGATAGCAAACAAGAACATGAACATAACTGAGCAAGGGAAATGATTAAATAACTATTTTTTAAGTATGATTTCTTTTTATAAAGAATTATCACAATGTAAAGTAAGTTTGGAAAAAAATAATTCCCTATCAACCCAGGATGCAGTTCTAACATCTTTTCCTTGCTTTCTATTTCATGTTGATTTTTTGGAATGTATTATTTTAAAGTGGGGGCAGGACAAGAAAATAACACTCTTCTTCACTTTGTATTCTTCAGTAACTGGAAAGAAGGACCTCCTCTTGTCCTAACTTTGCAACTCTGGCGGGCTGCAGCCTGGCTTTTATGAAATATGAGAGTCATGAAGGAAGAATTTGGCCTCAAGAGTATGAGAGTACAGTGTGGCTGATTTACTGTCAGATGATAGTTATCCGTAATTGCCAGTCATTAGGGCAACTTTCTTAACATCAAAGCATATGTTTTTGCTTTACATACCAAAGCAAATACAACTTTAGCTTATTCACTCACTGGTGCAAGTTTACACTCTGGTATGTGTGAGTTTTCCTAACATTGATTTTTTTATCTTTAAGGGAAGTAGTATATTTGGGTTAAAATACCATAGAATGCAGCACGATGGGTTAGACAGAATAGTAGAGGATTGAAAGTCCTGAGTTCATTTTTAGTGCAGTGAAAATTTTTCTTGCCTTTTAAAGGGATACATAGAAAATTATGGATAGAAGAATCATGACTCAATACCAAACCTTGAAATCACTCTTTTTTTTTCTTTGGCCAAACCCATACCACGTGGAGTTCCCAGGCCAGGGACTGAACCCATGCCACTGTTGCACTGCGCCACAGCTGCATCAGCACCAGATTCTTAACCTGCTGCACCCCACAGGAACCTCCTTAAAACCAATCTTAATCGCATGGATCCCTGGTCAGTCAACAAAGTAAATATGCAGTTTTTAGCTCATCCTGTACTATGATCTGTATAGAAGATACAAAATATTAATGTCAACAATAATTAGCTTTTGTATAATGCTTGATAATTTCAAAAAGACTTTGATATTTATTATCTAATTTAACCCTCAGCAGGTAACAGTACAGGACCCTGTGGAACCTTCTTGAGGACAGACCACCTCTCTTTCTTATTCAGACTAGTGAGTTGCAGAAACAAAGAACAGACAGGCAAGACAAATAATAATAATAACAATAGTTTAGTGATAAAACAAAGTCAAGGACTTTTGGTTCCTCCTCAAGGGCAATAGAAAATATCCTGAGCCATATTCTCAGGTTGTTTTTCAGATACTAAAAACCCAACTAGGTGGAAGAAGTTGTTAACTGCATACTTACCACCAACAAATAGATCCCAAACCAATGAGAACCAGAAGGCAGATGGTGTTGACTCCTGAAATATCACTTGGTTACCTCACCACCAAGAAATCAGAAGAATGTCCACAAGCTGGTGAGTCACCCCACAACCTGCTCCCTCACCTTGTTTAAAAACTCTCCACTGAATTCCATATGGGAGTTTTGGTATTTTGAGTATGACCTGCCCATTCTCCTTGCTTGGCCCTATGTTGGGCACTTTGCAAGAAGTGCTGTACTTTTCCTCACCACAATCCTGTGTCGTGGATTGGCTTTACTGCATGTGGGCGAGAGGGCCAAGTGTGGTTCAGTAACATACCATATGAACTATGTATACCTAAGCTTCAAACCTTTGATGAAAATGTACAAGATGTACAGTAAACAAATAAACCTTCTACAAAGCAACAAACAAATATAACAATAAATTAACAAATAAACCTTCTGCAAAGCAACAAACAAATATAACAATAACAACAAATAAATATAACAATAAGATGCAGGGTGATTATAAACCTACATACGTATTATAGTGAATTTTAGTATCATGTAACTTGTGCATACTATCTTTTTGGAATGGTTTTCTGAGCTGACTTGAGAAACTTTTTTTTTTTCATTTTGTAGATGTTTTAATCAAAATAACTATTACCCAAGATTCAGAATAACTTTTGGTCATCTCCTAAAAATTCAAATTTTCCCTGAAAATATTCAAAGTGAGCATTTAAAAAATGTTAAGTTTAAAACTAATTTGAAAAATAGAGATTATATAGGTATATATAATATGTATATACTCTTTATACTATATATTTTATATATATATATGTATATATATACACACACACACATATACTCATTGGGGAAAATTGCCTTCTATTTAGATATGTAAGTCCTCTAGTACTTGTTAAAAAAATTCATTCCCTAACACATTTCTATGCCTCAAACTTAAAATAAAATATAAAATAAAGAGCTAATCAAAGAAAGGAGGGGTAAGGGATAACAAAAATGTCCTCAATGTAGAAGCGATTTCAAAATTACATTCACTGGAAAGATACCTGATTTGGCTGATGGGGAGTATAGCAGGAAAGATTGTTTTGGATAGAGAAGGTACACAGCTCCTTGAATGAAGGAACTGTCTATTTTGTGCTTTCCATCCAAAAGTGCTGTGTCTTAGGACTCAACCACAGTGTTCCAGTGAGGATCAAGGCCCTCAAAACCAAACCCCCAAAGAGAACAGAAGAAATTGAAATTTAGTATATCAGACTCAGGAATACAATGACAATGTTGCAGTGTGAAATAGAGGTCACAAACCTCTATTTCAGAGGAGGGAAGGTCTGGGTGTCACTCTACAGACTAGTTGCCAGGAAGCTCAATTTTGCGACTCATCTTGCACTATTGTAAAGACCATTACCAAGGCAAATTTCTCCATAGCAACTTTACTACTGATGCCGCCTTAACTGTGTACATTTACTTTTGGTCTTGTTTTTCTTTTTGATTCAAAAATAGCTGGGTATTGTTATATCCTTACAGCCCACTATGAATCCACCTCAAGACAAAGATGAAGGTAAGATAAATTGTTCGTTGAGTGGTTTGGCAGGATGGGCAGTGGGAAAGAGTCATACCATCCATTTGAAAGATGTGAAAAGGGGGAAACATTATGTTAAGTTACTTTGGGAGTAAAATAATACAAAAGACCTAAAGAGGGCATCTCTTTGACTATACCTGTTTGAGTCTTTGTCCTCAATGCCAGGTTGATTTCTTCTTTTGAGTTCTCAAGAGCCTAATACTAATTGATGAAACTGAATGACAATTAATTTCATAATAGATGGAATCAATACCATGCTTGTGGAGGATGGCTAAAATGAGAACCTTAAAGGTGACAGCAAGAAACATAATTTGCTCATTTAGTCATTTAGCAAATATTTATTGAGCTCCTAACATAGCACATACTAGGCATTTCCCTGAATAGTGGAGGGACAGAAGTGAATGAGAAAATCAGAGGCTCTACCCTTCTAAAGTTGTTGTCTAGTGGGCAAGGCACAAGCCAAGTGGTCAAAAAGTGTTAGAAAAAAAATTGTTTTTAAGAAAATGTTTATAAAAGTAAAATGTAGAGTAGGCTCATGAAAGGCCTTGAAAGAGAAAAAAAAAGTAAAGAAGATACTAAAATATAGTACCTTTTAAAATTGCACCCCCAAAAAATCAAATACCTGGGAATACACCTGACCAAGGAGGTAAAGGACTTATATGCCAAGAACTATAATGTATTGATCAAGGAAATTAAAGAAGATGTAAAGAAATGGAAAGATATTCCATGATCCTGGGTTGGAAAAATTTATATTGTAAAAATGGCCATAGTACCCAAAGCAATCTACAGATTCAATGCAACCCCTATCAAATTACCCATGACATTTTTCATAGAACTAGAACAAACAATCCAAAAATTTATATGGAACCACAAAAGACCCAGAATTTCCAAAGCAATTCTAAGGAACAAAAACCAAGCAGGAGGAGAGTTCCAGTCATGGCTCAGTGGTTAAGGAATCCAACTAGGAACCACGAGGTTGTGGGTTCAATCCCTGGCCTTGCTCAGTGGGTTACAGATCTGGCATTGCTGTGAGCTGTGGTGTGGGTCACAGATGTGGCTCAGATCCCTTGTTGCTGTGGCATGTGATGTAGGCCAGTGGCTACAGCTCTGATTAGACCGCTAGCCTGTGAACCTCTATAGGCCATGGGAGTGGTCCTAGAAAAGGCAAAAAGACAACAAACAAACAAACAAACAAAAAAAAACAAGCAGGAGGCATTACTCTCACAGATTTCAGGCAATATTAAAAAGCCACAGTCATCAAGACAGTGTGGTACTGGTACCAAAACAGACAGACAGACCAAAGGAACAGAAGAGAGAACCCAGAAATAAACCCAGACACCTATGGTCAACTAATCTTTGACAAAGGAGGCAAGAACATAAAATGGGGGAAAAGACAGTCTTTTCAGCAGATATTGCTGGGAAACCTGGATAGCTGCATCCAAAGCAATGAAACTAGAACACACGCTCACGTCATACACAAAAGTAAACTCAAAATGGCTGAAAGATTTAAACATAAGACAAGACACCATCAAACTCCTGGAAGAGAACATAGGCAAAACATTCTCTGACATCAACCTTACAAATGTGTTCTCAGGTCAGTCTCCCAAAGCAACAGCAATAAAAGCAAATATAAACCAATGGGACCTAACTGAACTGACAAGATTTTGCACAGCAAGAGAAACCAAAAAGAAAACAAAAAGACAACTTACGGAATGGGAGAAAATAGTTTCAAATGATGCAACTGACAAGGGCTTAATCTCTAGAATATATAGGCAACTTATCCAACTCAACAGCAAAAAAGTCAACAACCCAATGGAAAAATGGGCAAAAGACCTGAATAGACTGTTCTCCAAGGAAAATATACAGATTGCCAACAAGTACATGAAAAAATGCTCAACATTACTGATTGCAAATCAAGTCTACCACAAGATAGCACCTCACACCAGTCAGAATGGCCATCATTAATAAGTCCACAAACAACAAATGCTGGAGGGGGTGTGGAGAAAAGGGAACCGTCCTGCACTCGTGGTGGGAATGTAAGCTGGTACAACAACTATGGAGAACAGTATGGAGATACCTTAGAAATCTATACATAGAACTACCATATGACCCAGTAACCCCACTCTTGGGCATATATACAGACAAAACTTTCCTTAAAAAAGACACATGCATCCACATGTTCATTGCAGCACTATTTACAATAACCAAGATAAGGAAACAACCGAAATGTCCATGGAAAGATGATTGGATTTAGGAAGATGTGGTATATAAACACGATGGAATACTACTTAGCCATAAAAAAAGAACAAAATAACGCCATTTGCAGCAACATGGATGGAACTAAAGACTCTCATACTGAGTGAAGTAAGTCGGAAAAAGACAAATACCTTATGATATCACTTATATCTGGAATCTTACATATGGCACAAATGAACCTTTCCACAAAAATGAAACTCATGGACTTGGAGAACAGACTTGTAGTTGCCAAGGTGGGGGGGGGGAGCAGAATGGATTGGGAGCTTGGGGTTAATAGATGGGAACTATTGCCTTTGGAATGGATTAGCAATGAGACCCTGCTGTGTAGCACCGGAAACTCTGTCTAGCATGATAATGTGAGAAAATAGAATGTGTGCATGTATATGTAACTGGGTCACCATGTTGTACAGTAGGAAAAAAATTGTATTGGGGAAATAACAAAAAAAAAAAAAAAAAAAAAGAAAGAAAGAAAAAAGAAGACATTAAATTTTTCCAGTGTCAATTTGCAATATTTCTTCAAATATTTAGCCTGAAGCCTAGACATAATTAGGAAGTTAGGGATGGAGGTTATGATAGATGTTAACTAGGCTTATTGTGCTGATCATTTTCCAATATATATAAACATCAAGTCATTATGTACACTTGAAACTAATACAATGTTTTACATCAATTGTATCAAGTTAAAAAAAGGAAATCTTTTAACAATATAGAAAAAGAGGAGTTCCTTCTTTGGCTCAGTGGGAGGATCTGTGGCTTCACTGCAGTGTCAGTTTGCAGGTTCAATCCCCAGCCGACCACAGTGGGTTAAAGAATTCAGAGTTGCCGCAGCTGCTGCATAGACTGCAACTGTGGCTCGAATCTGAGGATCTGATCCCTGGCCCAGGAACTCCATGTTCTATGGGGCTGCCAAAAAAGAAAAGGAAAAAAAAAATAAGGGAATAATTCGTGGAAAGGGTGTGGATGAAATAAGGATGGCTTTCCACACAGCAATTCTATAGAACAATATTAAATTTAATTATCAGAGACAGGAAAAATCCCCTTAGATTGTCAAGAAAATCATCAAACGAAGCAAAAAGAAAACAGTTTTCACCCCAATATGTACTTATTCAGAAAAGCTAACTCTGCTACTTGAGTCCAAAGCATTTACCTTGTAAATACACATACTTGATTTCTTTTGCAAATAGTAAATAGCAAAAGCCACAAAGGCCAAATACAGATAGTTCATTTCTCTGGTATATTCTTTGAGACTCCGTTAATTAAGAAATTAAGACAGATAATGAACCTCAATTTTCTATATCCCCATGCAAGTAAGTGTGAAAACATTTGGGCCCTGGAAGTATTGAACAGGCTCTGTTGCTTATTATGCGCAAAGGGAAAATTCCATTTTAAATATTGATTTACGCAGCCGAGTTCTGATTGCCGCCTCTGCCTCTGAATTATCACTGCTTGCACCGTCAGGAAACTGAGTTACGTGAATCAGAACTCTGCAAAGAAGCAACATCTCCATCTTGCAAGGACACAAGGAGCGGCTGCCAATGCGGGTCAATCAAGTTATAATAGGCTCTAATTAGCACTCCACGAGCTGTTAAATTCTTTACCTGCAGCTGAACGGCAGTTAAAAAGGTGTGATATGTTTTCTTTCCTTTGAAAACATCACAGAGTTTCAGATTTTTCCCCCCAATCTCTTTCTTAGATCTTCATGTCCATAGACAGAACCCAAAGAGAAAGAGAAAAGGTGGTTGAAATTCCAGAGGTTGTTATTTTTTAATCTCTTGGGATCATAAGATACTTACATGGCTTCTGTCCCTCAGTTTTCAGGCCTGTAAAATGGGATGGGAACAAAAGGACCTACGTTGCAGAAATGTCGTGAGGAATAAGTATTTAATGTGTATCGTGCTCTTCGAAGATGAAGAACAGGATTCATGTGCCAAAGTGGTAAAATCACAAGCCTAAGCTGAGGCAGAAATAGCAGAAAAATTAAAGCTAGCTTTGAACAAAGAGAAAATTTATTCCTGATGCGTGTAGTTTTATAGTAGTTTCATATTTCTGACACTAGTACAAATTCCACGAGATTAGAGATTTAAGGCATAAAAATAAAGACAAAACTTCTCATGCTGCTCCATCTCACATGCCTTCTGATCTTGAACTAGAAAGCGTAAAGCAAGCCGTGCTTAAAACGGAAGAGAATTTTTCGGATGGTTTTCATCATTCCTTACTCATCCACATGGAAAAATTAATTTAGCACATGCAGGTGTAAGTGTAATTGTGCATGAAAAATTATTTACAAAAGAAAGCAAAACGATCCACTAATCATATTTGTGTTTGGTGTCTCTTTTCACTTCCTTTTTAGGTTATGTAATTATAATTGCAATCTTAGAAAATTCAAGTCATATTGTGTTTCCTTGGGTGTCTGTTTCAACTTAGAAACACCTCCACATTATAACTGTCATCAGTGATCATGTGAATGCCCGTTGTATGGTTTATACTTTAGTAGATTCTATTTGGATATAATAAGAAAAGAAAAACAGTGTCCAGACTTTCATCGATCTCAAATTTAATTAAAAGGCAATATAAATACCACAGAGAATGACCCATCTTCCAAATACCCAAAATAATAGATGTTCTTTTTTTTTTTTTGTCTTTCGTCTTTTTAGGGATGCACCTGCGGCATGTGGAGGTTCCCAGGCTAGAGGTCTAATTGAAGCTGTTGCTGCTGGCCTACGCCAGAGAGAGACACAACACCATCAGATCTGAACTGTGTCAGTGACCTACACCATAGCTCACAGCAACGCTGGATCCCCAACCCACTGAGCAAGACCAGGAATCGAACCCGCAATGTCATGGTTCCTAGTTGAATTTGTTTCCTCTGTGCCACAATGGGAACTCCAACAATAGATGTTCTTGAAGAAAAATAATGGTCAGGAGCTGGGGGAAAGAAAATAAATTTTTCAAATCTGTGTTTGTATTACTTATCCTATGGAATTTTTTTTTTTTTTTACTCTAAATGTTGAGAGAGTTTTTTTTGTTTGTTTGTTGTTTTTTTGTTTTGTCTTTTTGCCATTTCTTGGGCCGCTTCTGGGGCATATGGAGATTCCCAGGCTAGGGGTCAAATCAGAGCTGTAGCCACTGGCCTACGCCAGAGCCACAGCGTCTCGGGATCCGAGCTGGGTCTGCAACCTACACCACAGCTCATGGCAACACCGGATCCTTAACACCCTGAGCAAGGCCAGGGATGGAACCCGCAACCTCATGGTTCCTAGTCGGATTTGATAACCACTGCACCACGACGGGAACTCCAGAGAGATTTTTTTTTTTTTAAACCGCCCACAAAAAAGAAAATACAGAAGAAAACTAAGTAATTGAAAACTCAGTAGTTGCAAAGAGAACAATTAAGAACTGGAAGTGCCAGGTCCTTGAATAGGATTTGTCTGCCTTAGTTGTGATATCAACTGCCATATCTTAAAGTATCAGCTTCTGTGCATTAACAACTCCCCCATGTGTGTTCTCCCACTCAGGATCCAGTCCTGAATTTCAGACCTATACTCAAATGCTTACAGGGCACCTTCAATTACATATCCTGCAGGCCTTTCCGAATCTTGTGTCTGAAATGGAATGCATTAAATTCCCTTTTTCCTGAGGTGTCTTAGTTAATAGCTCTGCTATTCCCCTAGAAGCCTGCATTGAGCAACCCAAGCTTTAACCAGGACTCCACTCCCTAACTACCCACACCTAATCCATCACAGTCATAGCAGTGTTACTTCCCAAGGATTGCTCAAATTTGCTCCTCATCCTAGTTTATGTCACTGTCATTCTTTGGCTAAATGAGGGTGTTTCACTTGGTTGCATTTATTTCAAACAAGAGAAATGACTTCAACTTTCTGAAACAACAATCACGAGTATGTAAATAAGACAGAAGGTAGCCCTCAGAATTGTGGTGCAGGCTGAGAAAGAACAGGAAGAAGAACTGAGGCTGCAGGAGTGAACTGTGCCTCTGTTGATTTGAATGAACACCAGAAAATGTTGGATATTCCTGGTCATTCATCTCAAGGATAAACTTTATGAATCAAAGAGGTAATTTTCCTAACTGGTTCCCAACCCTTGGCCAGATCTGGGTGCAACACTTCGAGGGAAGCTTAGACGCCAAGCAGGAAGCCACTGTAAGCTGTGATATCCTCCTTCCTAAATCTCCTGGTTTCTGATCTGACTTCCGTCCCTCCTTCCTCCTGGTCTGCTCACAAAAACCTTCCTGAAACACGCATGCAAAGAGCACCATTACCCCTTAAAGCCCTGCAATGGCTGCCTATTTACTGCAGAAAAACAGTCCTCACAGCTTTGTGCCCTGGCCCCTCCTTAAACAAATAAACTTCACTTTTTGCCATTTTAATCCCTCTCTCCCCCTAAACTCTCATGGTTTCCCACCACACTGACCTTCTTTGGAATCATTCCACATCTACTCCTTAGGGTATCTCAAAATATTCTCTGCCTACAACACTCTCCTCTTCACCCCTCTCTTGTGTCCTATATCACCTTTCTCAGCACCATCCTGTAGTAAAACTGAGAGTGGATGACTTGGGATTACTTCCTTGATGTAGTGGGTTGAATAGTGTGTCCTCCCCAAATTCAGATCCACTCAGGACCTCAGGACGTGATCTTATATGGAAATAAGGTTTTTTGCCAACATCACTAGAAGAGCTCGTTCTGGATTGAGAGGGACCCCTACCTTCAATGACTGGTGTCCTTATGAGAAGAGGGAACACAGAGACAGAGACAAACGAAATATCCAAGGTCATGTGCCCAAGGAAGCAGAGATCGGAGGTCTGCTGCTGCAAGCCAAGGATTGCCTGGGGCTATGAGACAGTAGAAGAGTCAAGGAAGAATCCCACAGTGACTTCAGAGGGAGCATGGCCCTGCTGAAAACTTAATTTCAGCTATCTGGCCTCCAGAGCTATGAGAGAATAAATTTCTCTTAAGTTACCAAGATTGATATAATTTGTTAGAGAAGCCTCAGGGAACTAGCCCACTTGACAATATGCTCTATAGAGAGAGGGGATACATTTATTTTGTTTAATTATATCCTAAGACCTTAGCATGACTGTCATACGAGGCTTTCAATAAATATTTGTAGAATGAGTGAATAAAGGCAAGTTCTCCTGCCTTTCCCACATCTCTCGTACCCTAAAAGTCTTGGCTCTACCCCAACCCCTCCCCATCCCAACCCTGAGTGTTTTCATCTCTCTGCCTTAGTAATCCACAATGATAGATGAACACTTAGTCATACTTACTCTTAAATAGTACCTTGGGAATATTTAAGTTACGGTATGCATAGGAGAATATACCTCCTAAAGAAGATTGGCATTTTATCTGCAAAATAAGTACTTTAAAGAATCAATCTTTGACTGTAGAATTTCCTATCTCAGGTACATCACCCCAAAATTAATCAGTCAATCCAAAAAAGAAATGGAAAATTTAACCAAGCAAAATTTGAGGATTTTGGAAAATTTGAGGATCCAGGAAGAACTTATCGGAAAGCACTGAGAAATAATACTCAGTCACAGAACGAAACAATGGCATTAGCAGCAACATGGAGGCAACAAGAGATTCTCATAAGAAGTGAAGTAAGTCAGAAAGAGAAAGACAAGTGCCATGTGATGTCACTTATATGTGGAATCTAAAATGTGGCATAAACGAACCTATCTACAGAACAGAGACAGAATCACAGACATGGAAAACAGACTTGTGGTTGCCAAAGGGGAGGGGAAGGGAGTGGGGTGGACAGGGAGTTTGTGGTTAGTAGATGCAAACTATCACATTTAGAATGCATAAGAAATGAGATCCTACTGTACCAATCTCTTGTGATAGAATGTGATGGAAGATAATATGAGGAAGGGAATGCATGTATACGTATGGCTGCATCACTTTGCTTACAGCAGAAGTTTACACCCCATTGTAAATCAACTATTCTTTAATTAAAAAAAAAAATCTTAAAAAAAGAAAGCCCTGAGAACTGGTCCACCCCTTGGAATTCAAGGCACAGTTATATATAAGTTTTTTTGAGACAGAGGTCTGTACATCAAATAACACATTATTGACAGTTTACGTGATCCAGATCCAAGCGTCATCATACTAGGTCATGTGACCCTAAGCAAGCTCAAGAAGGAATGTTATCTTTTAAGGTGTTGTCTTACAGATGTTAGGAAAATCTTGCCTGTTATGGTTGAGCAGATGTTCCTCATGGCGGATGGGGGAGGTTTGGTTGGTGCAAAATGCAGATTACACAATGCACAGTGTGGGGGAAAGAGGAGGCCAAGGAGCTGAGGATTTTTTATGTTTAAATTTTTCTTGTCTTGCCATGAAATGTGAATTTTATTTCACAGTAGAAAATACAGGGGATACTGTCTTAGGCAAGGGAGATAACCTTGTGTTTCTAAAATTGTCACCTTTTTCAGATTCTGTAGATTATATGAACTTGTCTGACCCCAATCTTTTGCACAAAGATCCTTTTAATTTTTTTTCCTGTTTAGGGCTGCACCCATGGCATATGGAAGTTTCCTAGTTAGGGGTTGAATCAGAGCTGCAGCTGCCAGATCTCACCACAGCTGTAACAACACAGAATCCAAGCCACATCTGTGAGCTGCTCCTACAGCTCATGGCATCGCCAGATCCTTAACCCAGTGTGAGAGGCCAGGGATCAAACAAGCATCCTCATGGACATTCGTCAGGTTCTTAACCCACTGAGTCACAACGGGAACTCCTGCACATAGATCTTTTAGTTTATAAATTTAAGCTTTTCCCAGACAAATATCAGCCAAATATCTCAAATTCCAAAACATCATCTTCTGGATAAAAGATCAGTACTTTGAGTAAGTGAAAACTCGAAACAGGAAATAGTGCTGATCTAGTTTCCTACATAAAGGTAAATAACAAATGATGAACTCTGCCCTGGAACCAAACAAATCCTCTATTTTGAAGGCTTCTATGCAGGCCACTGGCAATATTGATTGAAACAACCTGCTTTCAATACTCATATGCTAAATGAATATCAGTTCCTTTTGAAGCTACAATGACGTAAGCCAGCCAAAATAACAAAGACCTGCCCATGGATTCAGGTTTCCTCATCTTTTGTGGGACATGCATGCACACACACATACAGACACATACTGAATGTTACAATGAAGTATTTTACACCATGCATATCAATTAGCCTTAAGAATGGAGCTGAACTTCCAAGCTCTTTACTCACCAGCTCCATCCATCATTGTCCAATTTCACAAATGGAATAACCAAACCTTGGGTAGGCTTTAGCACACTCCCTGTCTTAATAGCCCAATTTTGAAAATTTCTTAGCTGACACATTTTAAGATTGCCTTACAGGTAGAGTATATGTTGAAGCACTGTAGTGTCTAGATTATATCACTCATCAATTATTACTGTATTTAAGACTAAAAATTGCATGAATAGGTATGTAAATATGAAATCTCTAATGTGCAGGCAAAAAAACTAACTGGACACAAGTAATTTAAAAATTATTTAAATGAATGATACATTTGAATATAAGAATGTAGATTCTTTTTTTTTTTTTAAGAATGTAGATTCTAATTGCCTGCCCTGTGCCCAAAACAAGCTTTCTGGAACTTAAAATATTTAGTATGATATAAAGAAAATTAAAAACAAATTTTGGCCATGCCCTCAGCATGTGGAATTCCCCAGGCCAGGAATAGAACTCACTTACAAAAGTGATAATCCCAGGTCTTTAACCCACTGGCCACGAGGAAACTCCCAAAATAAAAATTTTGATAGAAGTCAAATAAAAATTTAGATCACCTCTGGAAAAATCAGAAGTATCACTTATCCTTCAGTTGTTTTTCAAGAGATGCTTCATCTAGGGAAATTAAGAGGTATTGCAGATGATAGAAGGAAAACAGGTTGACCTAGAAAGTTGATTGCACACTTGGGGGTATTACAAATGAATAATATTTTGTATGTACCCAGCCAATGCAATGAGCAAGATGTAATGCAGGGGTTTATGATATTCTGTAAATGCCCCAGAAAACCGAGATGTGGAGGAAGAATCAGGCATGTGAGCCTTCTTCTGATCCTAGCTGAAGCCATGAGGTCTCCACCCCCACATCTGGGACATCATGGCAATATTTCTCATTAGGCAAATGAGCTGACAAATTGAGTTCAGGTCAAAGGGAGAGGGGTCTTTTCAGTGGCTTCATTTTGTTACAGCCACTCAAGTGTATTATCCTATTTCCTGGAGGGATCTTTGTCAGCCAGAACCTGAACAATCTCTCAGTTGTTGGATACTGTCCTTTGAAACCTCACCCTCTCCCATCTCCGCTAACTGCTCACTACTTGTCTGTGCTCTGGGTCTTCTCTCTCCTAGATCTCACTTTGTACAAAAGATCACTTTTTGGCACACTACCTCAGTCCCAGTTATGTTTACTATGTTATCTTCTGTCCTTCACAGGCATATACTTAATTAGTCTACCAAAGGGAAATTCCTGGATAATTTAGATCATTTTCTATCATTTCACACTCAACAATCCACTCTTGTAAACAATATTTTCACAGCAGTTCTGATTTGGAGTCATTACAAAGTGTCCTGCTTATAAAACAGGGGACAGGAAAGGTTGACAGTTGAAGGACATGGTTTTGATGAGCTCAGATTAACCTTTATATTGAGTTTCTTGAGCCAGGTTTTTATCCAAGGTTGGGGAAGGGTAGGGCAGGACATTTGTTTAAACCGAGATGATAGAAGCTGTTTTTGAAAAACCATCTCTTATTAGGTTAAATGGGCAGGGAAACAAAGACTTCAACTGGAATTCAACATTCAATTGGCCCAAATTTCATGTTTGATCCATTATTTCATGATGATTGACTCTTTTCTTTATTTGATGTGCACATTTTGGTGATTGCATTGATTTTCATGGTTTTAACTACCCTCTACATCCAGTTCTATATCTTTATATCAACAATGACCCCTTTCTGGAACCTTAAACTTACAGTGACCTCCCAAAGTTCCCTAGGTTTTCCTCTCTATCTATGGTCCCTTACTGGGATTTCTACAAGTACCCATGCAACTGTCCTACTCCATCTCTATCAGATATAGTCATGGGATGTCCCAAGGATCACATCAAACTGAACATGCACTTAACTTAAAGAATTACTCTGAAAAATAATCCACTTAAAGATTGGGAACATTGCCTAAAATGAAGTAGATGCTCAATAAAAAGGAGTGTTTATTTATTTTTTTTACAGTTTCCATTATGAGGCTCATTGCCACATCCCTCCCAAATTGGTCCTTCTTTCTAATCGTCTCAATTCAGGTAACTCATGGCCACTCACCCCTTTCACCCCACTTCCCACTTGCTGAACCCTTTCCTCTCTGACATTCCACACATCCTACCAACTATATCTACCAAATATGTTAAAAATTTTATGTCCCTGGCTATTACCCTCCATGCTCTCCTGAAGTCACCAGGGAGAATAAACATTTCTGAGAGGGAAACAACAGTAGCAGTGACAATGCCATTGATGGCACAGGTGAGGAATGCCTAGCAAACAAAGGGAATGGAAGAAAGTCTGGCAGAGGCAGGAAGGTGCTGTGCCTGTCCTGAAGGCAGCGACAAAGACTGTGGTTCTGCAAGTGAAGCTGGGTGAACACAACCTGATCAAACTCTAGACACCCATGAGGAGATGAGACAACTGAACATCATCCCCACCCAAGCTCATGGAGGGAGGCAGAGCGGGAGTGTTAACACACAATGTGACACCTTCAAAAGACATCCTGATCTGGGGACTCTTAATTTCATTTTATAATTTTCATTTTAATATACCTCATCCTTAGAATCAGGCTGCCTCCCTTTAATTGTTGGACCAAGTGAGGCAAAAGAAATGAAATCTCCATTGGTTCTCTTTCCCACTGCCAAAACGCTATAATTTCATACCATGTGCTAAATAGGAAAAAAGGGAAAATAATTACAGAAATGAAAACATCTTCATCAACCATTACTTTGCCAAATTATAGGGCTTTGATGGCACAATTATAAGTACAGGACTCAAAAGACCGGTAGAACTTGCCTTTTCTACCAACCACAGCCTGTCTCCTCTTGGGCGATGAAATCTTATCTTTCATCTGCCTAGACTCAGTCTCCCAGACAGATTGAATTTTTTTGTTTTTTCTGATTTAAGGAAAAAGTACAAATTCTAGGGAGACTATTCTGAGCTTCTCCAGTCCTTTTTCGTTCCTGATCCACAGAACCTGACTCTTCTAGAAATGGCAGCAGGAGGATTCCTAGGACGAATGCCACAAGGTTGCTACTCTTCCCAGCTCAAGAAGGATGCTGAGTCTCCTTTACACTTGAAACCTGGGGCCTTCTGAACCCTCATCAGAGTTTCCTTATTTTTAAATCTGTATATAACACAGCCTCAATGCTGTAATATTCCTAGAAGTCTTCACAAACACAGCCAGGACCTGTAGTTGAATGAGTTCTTTTTTTTGTTTGTTTGTTTGTTTTTCATCTTTTTGCCTTTTCTAGGGCCGCTCCTGCAGCATATGGAGGTTCCCAGGCTAGGGGTCTAATTGGAGCCATAGCCACCGGCCTACTCCAGAGCCACAGCAATGTGGGATCTGAGCTGTGTCTGCAACCTACACCAGAGCTCATGGCAAGGCCGGAGCTGTAACCCACTGAGCAAGGGCAGGGATTGAACCCACAACCTCATGGTTCCTAGTCAGATTCTTTAACCACTGCACCATGACAGGAACTCTAGTTGGATGAGTTCTATGAAATCATTCTGCAGCAAAGTGTATGTCATAGTTGAAAGCAACTGAGAACCAGTGAGCCCAATGTATTAATCCTAACAACAAGAATTCTCAAATCCAAGATTCTGAGTTAGTTCACCCATCTCAGTATCTCCTACTTTACTAACAAGTACTTGTAGCATATCTTCAGTATCCAAAAGACAGAGCTGTGAGCAGCCTGGATCAGTTGACAGCTTATATCCTAAGCTCTTCCAACTAATTCCCTTTCATCATTTTTATAGCCCTATCTCTAAACACATTCTTACATCTAACTTTGTCTTTTACTTCTGGATCTCCATTTACACTTTGGACTTAGTTCTTTAACATGATCCTTTTAATTTTATTTAGGTGTGGTTTTGGTCCTGGCCTCTGGCCACTGCCCTGACACTGCCCTGGTTATTGATCCAATCCTTGTGTCAACCTGCACTGCCATCCCAGTCAAGGCTCCTAGGACACGCTTCCCAATGTAATCCAGTAACTTCCAAATCTAATTTCACAAAGAGTCCTCTAAATTAATATATGAATTTGTGTATTTTCTCTCTGAGAGAGGAAAGAAAGAGCTTCAGATAGTCAGAATAAAACCGTAATATCTGTTAAGCTGGACTATGCTCTTATCCTTTATTTAAATAGAGTCAGTATTGTATAGCAATGAAGAACACAGGATCCATGTGGTACAATGGGAAATATGTATTTGTTCTTTTTTCCTGGTTCATGGCACAAGGCTTCTAAAATCCTTAGGATGTTGAAATGAGGTCTTTTATATGCTAATGAGATGACAGATGGGGAGGGGGGCTCCTAGAAAGCTTTAAAATGGAGCTTGGTCACCAGAAAGATCAAGACAGGATTAGAGAATTGAAAATTTTGGACCCACCCCCTACTTTTAGGAAGTGGAGAGGGTCTGGAGATTGAGCTAATCATCAGTGGCCAGTGATTTAATCAACTATGTCTACAGAATGGAACCTCCATAAAAATGTCTAAAAGCAATTGAGATTCTGAGAGTTTCCACAGCAGAGAGCACTTTGAGGGGCTGGGAGGGTGGCACATCAGACACAGCTGAAGAAGGCTGGGAAGCTTGAGGTCCCTTCCCCCTCTCTTGGCCCTATTCATCTCTTGCGTTTGGCTATTCCTGAGTTGTGTCCTTTCTAATAAATTGGTAAGGGCAAGTGCAATCACTTTCTGAGTTCTGTGAGCCATTCTAGCAAATTTATCATAGTTGGGTGTGGGGTCATGGGAATCTCCAATCTGTGGCCAAGTCAGATGGAAATGTGGGTGACCTTGGACCCTATTACTTGAGACTGGCCTCTGCCCTGAGGGAGATCTTGGGGGACAGAGCCTTTAAATCTGTGAGGTCAGACACTAATCTGAATGTCAGAATTAGATTAAAATGTAAGCTGCGCAATTGGTGTACAGAGAGTTGGGGAATCAATCAGTGTGAGGAAATGTCCCACTGATTTTGGGTTAGAGGGTTGTGAGTAAAACCAGCTTATCCAGATTTTCAAGGTTCAAATCCAGATTTCACCAGTTATCAGCTATGTGGCTTTGGACAAGTTACGTAACCTCAACAGTGGCCCTTCTGTAAAATGAAGATGATATAAATAGTCATATCTACCTCAGAGGGTTGTGAGGGTGACATAGGTGAATATATATGAAAATTATTTCAAACATTGCCTGATAATTGGTAAATACCATTTATAAGCCCTTCATGTTTATATGTTCTTTTTTTTTTCAACAAAGCTATTGCTCTCTGCTGCTTTTTACATTTCACAACTTCCATTTGTGATTCATTTTCACTCAAAAAAAGTTTTAGAATTTTCTTTAGTGAGGGTTTTAGAGTGGTGTATGTTCCCGTTTAGATTTGTCTGAAAATACCTTTATTTTGTCTTCATGTTCTAAAGACAATTTCACTTAGAATGGATTTCTACTTGGGCATTTATTCTCTTTTAGCCTATTGACAATATTATTTTAGTCCTCTGATTTGAAGCTATTGAGAAATTTCTGCTTTAAAAGTCCGTATTATTATTATTATTTTTAATATGGAACGCTTCATGAATTTGCGTGTCATCCTTGTGCAGGGGCCATGCTAATCTTCTCTGTATCGTTCCAATTTTTTTTTTTTTTTTTTTTTTTTTTTTTTTTTTTTTTTTTTTAGTATATGTGCTGCCAAAGTGAGCACAAAAGTCCATATTTTTTATCTTTTAAGATATATTTTTGGAGTTCCCATCGTGGCTCAGTGGTTAACGAATCTGACTAGGAACCATGAGGTTGCAGGTTCAATCCCTGCCCTTGCTCAGTGGGTTAAAGTATTTGGCATTGCCGTAGGCTGTGGTGTAGGTTGCAGATGAGGCTCGGATCCCACGTTGCTGTGGCTCTGGCGTAGGCCAGTGGTCACAGGTCCTATTCAATCCCTAGCCTGGGAACTTCCATATATGGTGGGAGCAGCCCTAGAAAAAAGCAAAAAAAAAAAAAAAAAGATATATTTTTGTTTTTGGTATTATG
This sequence comes from Sus scrofa, assembly GCF_054392235.1. NCBI lineage: Eukaryota > Metazoa > Chordata > Mammalia > Artiodactyla > Suidae > Sus > Sus scrofa. Next base: position 51,355,597 of record NC_139393.1, on the reverse strand, counting down.
CAGTATCACTGTGGTGTACCTGGGTGCTTATTTCATTTCCCTCATTCTGGGATTTGTTGAACTTTTTGAGTCTTCATCACTTATGGAAAGTTCCATTTCATTATCTCTTCATTAGCTATGTCCTATTCTCTCTTTTCCTGATGGAAATCTAACCAGATATATGGTAAACCCTTTAACTTGATCATTCATGTCTTTTAACTGATTTTTCATACTTTCCTCTTTTTTTTTCCCCCTCCTTCCTACATTCTGGAAAAAAAATTAACTTATCTTCCATTCTACCAAATTTCTTTCCTATGTCTAATTTGTTGTTAACGTTAACCACTGAATTTTTAGTTTCAACTGTATTCTTTGTATCTAGAAGTTCTTCCGTATGTTTCTTTTTGAAATCTGTTAGTTCAGGATTTTTTTTTTAAGTTTACAGTTTCCTTTAGATATTTTAATCCTCTGTTGTTCAAGTATAATACAAATAATTATTATAGTGTATAAAGTCCTTGTAGGACTCATTCTATTTTCTATTTTTCTCCCCATTGATTCTCAATTTCAGTGTTATGCTTTCTGTTTTACACTATTTTTTATAGGAAGCTCTTTTTCTTGGGAAACAATTGTGAGGGTTCTTTGAAACAGTGAATAAAAATTTTTTCCTGCATTGAAGATTATTTTTTCTTTTCTGAAGCAACCATGAGCACTACCAACTGGGTTCTTTTCAGCAAAATTCACAGCTTGAGACTTTTGGGGTCATTTAGAGGTGTGTGTGTGTGGGGGGGGGGTGGCTTGAAGCTTCAAAACCCTTTGAGAGCTAGCTTGTTACTATAACTTCTGAGGAATGGATTCTCCCTCTCTCTTCACTCCCTACTCTGCTCAGCTGCAAGGTAACTTTCCTTTATGTCTTTTTGGGAAGAGAAGGTTATTTTGGGTTTAACTTCCCTCCTGAGAGTAAAGTTCATGGGGTCCCAACTTTGTCTGATGAAGGTCCCCATTAGATCATCAGTTTGGGAGAGTCTTGGGCTTTTGTTTGTGCCCCCCACATGCAAGAGTCTGTGAAAATCATAGTTCAAGTTTCTGCTTAGATGAACACCCTTAAGGAAAAAGGACATGAATGATGAATATAAATGATGGTGTTTGGGGTGGGTGGGGACAGGAGTGAAGGCTCTGTCTATTTGGATTCCTGCTTTCACTAATTTTGGCCCTAATAATGCCTTACAATTTTGTCCTTTCTTCAATAATTAACCTAGCTTTAAAAATATGTTATCCAGGCATGTTATTTTTTTCACCATTTGTATCACCCAGGAGGGAGACAGGCTAAGACCCATCAAATTATAATACACATTCAACATTCCAAGTACTATCAGCAAAAACAAACATCTCCCAGAATTTCAACTGTATTTTTGAATTTCTCATTTTCATTTTTGCAAAGCCTAGCTCATTGCAAGCCTTTAACAGATTATCTGTTGACTATAATTGTTTACTGATTTATGGGCTCAATGGAAGTTAAGTGGGGTAGCTTTCTTAAAAGGGTGTAACTTTGACAGTATACTCCTGGAAAAGTTACTGAACAGGACCAGAGGAAGACATTTAGAGACCTAAACATTGAAAAAACTTAGATGTCTACCTCTAAGTGGAATTTCAAATAAAGACAATTCTAAACCAATAAAATAGTACTGAAGATCACTAACATACATTTAAAGAAAGAAAAAATGTATGATTTTTCTAATGATTTATCCTTGGATTTTTTTTTTTTTTTCTTTCCCCTATAAGCATGTGCTCATTTTGCTTCCTGGGACTGAGCCTTCCAAAATAAGCCCTACTATTAAGAACCACTTGCAGAATAATTTTTTTTTTCATATTACAGTCATTTCTTTTCCCCTCTTCATTTCTCACCAGCTTTGACCTTAGCTTTACTACTATTGTAGTTGGTGTCTTTCATGCATCCCACATATATGTGATGTTTGTAATTCTGCTTCCCAGTATTTGATCCTGGCCATGCCCTGGGTTTTTGAGAGCTAGGTTTTTGTCTCTCTCATTAACTGCCAAGCCATCTTTGATTTTTGTGTTTTGGGCTTCCACTTTAGAACTCAGAGTTATAGCAACAATGTGATTTAACTTATGTTTGGTTACATTTGAAAATCGGCAACAAATCAAAGTACTGTCTTTGTAAAGTTAATACATTGTTACAGCCTACTGATTAAGACATTTCATGGCATGCACTTGCCAACATGAAGATGCTTCCTGGATATTTAAGAAGTTATTGACTTCTAAGCTTCTGTTACCACATTAAGATGAAAATTGAATTTGGCATCTGTTGCTATTGCTTGCTCAGCTTTCTACAAATCCTTGTGGTAGCACTGGGACTGTCAAACCCAGTGTCACCCACCCTCCTTTCCCAGCCTTAATTAAGGAATAAGCCAATCAAGCTCTTCCCCAGGAATCTGAATTTCTAATGAAGTTACAAATGATGAAATTTATTCCATTACCAGTTTGCAAAGGAAACTATCCATGAGTTCCTGACTGAGATCCCTAAAGCTGCATGTAATTCCTTTCAATAGTCAGTTTTAGTTGTTAAGCCTATCCTTTGAGTGCATATTAGTTGCCTAATATCCTTTTCCATAAAGCCCTTTTTGATTTTCTTTCTGTTGCATACAACCAAAGAATTCTAATGAAAACAAAAGGGTTTTCATGAATTTTTACCATTGACATATCTCCTTCAAGTGTCAGAGCTATGCTTAATCTCCAAATGCCAATGAGCATTGAGAATAGTGTCACATTCAGAACAGGTCGATACATATATCGACAAAGGAGACTTTGTAGTTATCTCAGGAGTCAAGAAGTTTCAAGATCACTTCTGTACATTGTCTGTGTAATGTATACATAGAATAGGATCAGAAGTCTCTTTGAGGATCCTTCCCTATAGAGAATGTTGCATTCATGATTATATAAGCATTCATGAAATGATGGATTTATTAACATAGGATACAGTGTAAGGTTTGTTTTTATGCTTTTGAAAGTCCTGTACTATCTACAACATACAAATTATATTGGTTTATTCTCCAAAAGCTTGGAAACAATAGAAGTAATCATAACAGAAAAGATCAATAGATTTTATTGCTTAAAATTTTTTAAATTCTGAATATCAAAAGAAAATACATCTTTTGATTAAGTAATTCTATTCTTAGAAATCTAAGCTTTGGTCATGTTTCCAAGTATTAGGCAAAGTTGCCAAGGAATCTAAATATGTAACAATAAGGAGAGTGGTATCATTCAGTGGAATTTTGCACAACCACTCAAAATGCTCATATCCTGGAACAGGAATTTGAAGACGGCTGAGGTTTATATTCTAACACAATCACTTTCTTTAAAGATCTTAGGCAAGTTACTTGACCAATCTGTGCCTCATTGCTTTCATCTGCAAAATGATAATAATGCATATAACACTGTGTATGAGATTTAAATGTGTTACTATGTGTAAAATTATTAAAATAGTGCCTGGTACATTAAGGAAGACATGAAATTTTTTATGTGTTGTGTGATTATAACTTGGTTTAAAAAAGAAATGGAGTACATTTAAAACCCTAGAGAGATTCCTCAAGGTTTAAAAATTGTTTACTGGGATAGTAGCTGTGGTTGATTTTTTCCATAAGGTTTCTTTCTTTTTTAAAAAGAGACATTTTAGGAGTTCCCATCATGGCACAGTGGTTAACGAATCCGACTAGGAACCATGAGGTTGTGGGCTCAATCCCTGGCCTTGCTCAGTGGATTAAGGATCCGGCGCTGCAGTGAGCTGTGGTGTAGGTTGCAGACGTGGCTCAGATCCTGCGTTGCTGTGGCTCTGGCGTAGGCCAGTGGCTACAGCTCTGATTTGACCCCTAGCCTGGGAATCTCCATATGCCACAGGATCAGCCCCAAAAAAAGGCAAAAAAACAACAAAAAAAAAAGAGATATTTTATAATGAAAAATAATTCTTCGATAATAAGACTTCCCTAAGACACTTTTTATACTAACCAAATCATTTGATTAACTGCACAAAATTACACATATGTTCATGTAACATCACTGGGAGTTAAGAGGGTGTCAATAAGAGAAGCTTAGATTTCAAGTTATTTCTAATATGTCAAAATGACTTTTCTTTCTTGAAAATAGCTCTTTATCAGGAAATCACATCGTTATTATTCCCCAAAGTAATATGTCCTTTTGTACATGCTGTAATTGGTCCATACTTTTCACATGCAAGCTTTTGTTAAAAATCAATGTTTAATGACTTTAAGTTTAATTTTAATACAGAAGACATGTTAAAGGGGTATAGCCTATACTCGGCTACTCAGCATAACTTGGGGAGAATAACGCATCCTTCGGAAGACACCAATCCTCCTTGGTCAAGATCCATGTTAATTTTCAGAGAAGCTTTTAAGAGAAAGATTTTCTGATTTGGAAAACACTTCAAAAGGACCGAAAGTGCTTTCGGGTCTGGTTGAAACCTCATTTGCAATGATCAGAGCTGTGTACCAGCTATACTATGATTTCTGATAATGGGTTCAGCTTTAATTTCTGTTTTTTCAGGAACTTATGTAGATAAAGCTCATCTAAGCTTGTCAGGCTTATCACTCTGAGACGGTTAGAGGGTTAGAAGCAGACTAATTGGGATGGCTGAACACGGGCTGTAGGAGGAGAAAATCCTCCCAAATTTACCCAAGAAAAATAGCTACCACTCACTGAATGCTTGGAAGTTGTCTGATATCTTACCTAGTGTGGTTGGTTTGAAGTTAAGACTCTTGGTGAAGCTTTACTTATTTTCTTTGTTTCAATCAGTCCCCCCCCCCCCCCCAGGACTTCTTAGGGACCAAAAAGAAAGGCACAGGTGGTGTTTTTTTCCAAAGGTTGTCTGCTACTTTGCCACTATCTCTTCCCTCACAGAAGCATCAATAAAAAGAGATAGAGATCAGGGAGTAGGGGAAACTTGTATTGTGATCCTTGGCTCAAGGGCATAGATTCCCATAGATTAAAGGGGCTACTGGAGAACTTCCTGGGAGGCAGGCTATGCTGTCCACCAGCTCCTGCAGGACAGCACAGTAAAATACTCCATTCTGCTGTTGTGTGCTGAAATCCAGGATCAGTGTCTTACATGGAACTTCCTTCCCTCTATGTGTATCAGATTAATTACTTGGAAATTTATTTTTTTCTTTTTTCTTTTATTATTTCAAAAACCACTTTTGTGAATCTGCCTGATAGCCCAGTCTCTACTTTGGGGTGGGAAATGGTGAAGAGAACTAATGTTTATTATACCCCTAAGATTATGGTCCTTTTCTTGGTTTCTGGTTATGCCACACTGCATATTCTACAAAGGTTCTTTCCCTTTCTCCAAAATTCCATCCCTATCCTATTGACTGACATCTCCTAAATGTAGCCCCAAAACTTAAATATCTGCTGCTGTGCTAGATTTCCATTAATATTGTTGAATTACTGAAGTTTTTCTAGGATCATCTTTCATCATTTCAGTTGTTTGCATGAAAATGCCTAGACAATTCTATTCCCAATGAACACTGTGCTTTATACTCAATAGGACATCATTTCTCAACCTCTTAATTTACATTTCTCTTTTTGTAACATCAAGCTGATATGGGGCAGCATCCTAGTCCTTCCTCATCAACTTGTGATCAGCAAGACTTCAAATCCTGAAGCTTGAATTTAATATAATGTCATATGTAAAGGAGAATTTTGCAATAAATTTAAAGAAATGGAACTTAATGTATCTTAATAGCTTCTCTTGAATCTATACCTTCGATTGTTAATAAGCCACATCACTGAGAAAATTATTTCAGTGATTGATTATGTATCTTCTAACACAATTTTAATTTGTTAAAATCCATAAATATGAATCTTTAAAAGATGCATGTGTAACAGTTGCTGTAGTAGTTACGTATATCTTTTAAATCAGAAGGTAGGATTATTATTGAAATATGTGCATGTAATTTAGATCATATATATCTTAGCAAATGAAATCTATTCATTATAAGAAATAGTTATTTTATATCCTTCCATAGAAATTTTCTTAATTGATCTTCACTTAACCAATTTCTAAGCAACAAAATTAAACTTCGCTAATTTAAAGAGAAAAGCAGTTTATTGAGTAGCTAGGCTCTGCAGGTATGCATGAAAAAAGAAGCTTAAAAGTCAATCAACCAAACTAGGGTAATATTTCAGGCATTTGAAACTCAGGACACTTTACATGAATGTCCATTCATGAAGAAACTGATACTCAGCATCGCATGAATCTTCTATTTCCAGGCTCTTTTTAAAGAGCAGCCTTTGCTGTGAGTAATTTCTCTATTATCCTCAATGTTATTTATTATTATTCTCCTAAAAGCCAAAATCATGACAAGGAGAGATTGATTATCTGACCCTCCTGGAGTCACTTTTGCCCCAGCTACAGTAGATAAAGAGATACTAGAGCTTCCTCTTTGGCTGTCACAGGGAGAGATGAAAGGAGAGATTACACAAAGGGCTTCCCCCAACTGAGAAAATCATGTGGATGTTAGGCTACAAAAAAGGGCAGAAGGGCAGAAGTAGACCCAGGAAATTATACTTACATACTCCATTCCTTTTTACTTCAAATGGAGCTTTTCCACTTTAACCCAAGGGATTTAGTTTTAAGAAAATAATGATAAGGAGTTCCCATCGTGGCACAGCAGAAACAAATCCAACTAGGAAACATGAGGTTGCAAGGTTCGATCCCTGGCCTCACTCAGTGGGTTGAGGATCCGGCATTGCCATGAGCTGTGGTGTAGGTTGCAGACATGGCTCGGATCTGGCATCGCTGTGACTGTGGTGTAGGCCAGCAGCTCTGATTGGACCCCTAGCCTGGGAACCTCCAATATACCATGGGTGTGGCCCTAAAAAAGACAAAAGAAAAAAAAAAGAAAAGAATGATAAAACTTCAATATTTCCACATTGGTTATCTAGATGGAGAAGAAAGGAATGTATGTAGATAGATAGATAGATAGATATGAAAAACTAGGGTTGAAGTAACTATGGAAATTCACTTTGAGGACAGTATGAGAAGTGAAGAATATGAGAGGATGATGCTAATGGATATTAGTTAATTTAGAACACATTTTACTAAATTTATCCAGAAAAAAACCCCAAAATTTTAATTTATTTGAAAATATCGGAAATGTTACAAGATAGCAAAGAAGAAGTAAATGAGAGCCATTGGAAGGACAGGGACACACTGGAGGGAAACTTATTGGCATTTACAGTCACATTTACCCAGAAAGTATTTGGTAAATCATAAGGGCTGATTTGAGGCTGAGAAACTGAACAGTAATTTTGAAAGCTTGTATTGCTGAGAGGAAGGGATTGGAGTCCAGATCCTGACAAAAACAGGGCCCAAATATACCCCAATCACATTAAGTTGGAAATTTCAAAAGAGTCTTCTGTAGTAGCAAAGATGAACCAAAAAACTGTAGGCTTTTGTAGGAGGTATGGTTCAGCTTCAAACTATTTCAATCCAAGAAAATAAAGTGATCTATATAGCCAGTTGTCATGTATCCTTTGCTGGTTCAAATGTAAATGATCTCTAGAGGACTCTCTTAGACCTCAGAGTATTTCTATACATAATTTTTGCAAATATAACATTTTTTCACAAAATAAAGAATTAACAGGACACACAGTGAGGCAAGACACATGAAAACTAGCAGATACAAGACATAATAAAAATAGCCCTATATGGTTTCCAAATATTGAAGTAATCTCTTTTTGTCTATGTAGTTTCAAATTATCATCTCTTCTTTGTACAGGAAAATAAAAGACAAGATTGAGAGTTTCAGCAAAGGCCTGGAAACAATTTAAAAAAATTATACGACTGACCTTTAATAACTGAAATGAGAATATGGTAGATGAGTTTAACAGCCTATTAGACAACAATGAAGAGAAAAATAATAGATTAAAAGATAATCCAAAAAAACATCCATCAGATAGGTCAGAGAAACAAAAGGATGGAAAATACAAAATAAAGAGTAAGAGGCTAAAAAGATAGAGTGAGAGGTCTCACAGAGAAATTATTAAAGTGCAAAAAGAAAAAGGGAGAGAGAATAAGGCAAAAGCAATATTCAATGGGATAATGATAAGAACTTGCAAAAGATAATGATGAACTTCAGGCCATAGATTCAAGAATCTCTCCCAGCACAAACTAGAACACAACACAAGACACCCACACCTGTTACACAACAAAATCTAATGTCAAAGAGAAAAAAACATAAAAACAACAACAAAAAGAATGATAACATGAAAACCAACCACAACCAGATAGTTAATTGACTTCTCAATAGAAAAAAAAAGTATTTTTAAGTGATGAAGAAAAATTATTAAAAAATATATTTTAAATGGGATAAAAGTATAAATATGTGGGTAAATATAATTTGATTGACCAATGTGAATTAATAATATTCTACAGTGCTTAAAACAATACAATAAATGATAACAATAGCATATAAAGTTGGTGTGGATAAATAGACTTAAGGTGTTCTGAAGTCTTTGCATTATCTAAGAACAGGATAAAACTACAAATAATTTTAGGTTTTATAGTCCAAAATTTGAATGATATAATTTCTAAGAAAACCACTACAATACTCTTAAAAATATATAATAAAATAATTTCCAAGCAAGTGGGAAAGAATGGTGGATGGAGTAACAAAACAGTCCAAAGGAATAAAGAAAGAAGAGAAACAGCATAGGTTGAAAAATAGAAATCACTAAGATGATTTGAACTTAATTATATCAGTAATTGTATTAAATATTCATGATCTAAATCCTCCAATTAAAACCAAAACATTTGCTACTTGCAGGGACATATTTTGAAATAAAAAAAAAATATTTGTAAACAAAAGATGGAAAATATATGAATCAGAATTTAAATGAAAGCTGCAGTAGCTATATTAATATCAGACAAAGAAGACTTTAGAAGCTGATAATGATAAAGAGAGATGCGTAATGACAAAACATGAAAGTCACTAGGAAGACATAACACATCTGTATTTTTATGAATCTAGTAACATAGTCTCAAAACCAAAATTGATATACTATAAAGAGAAATAGAAAAAATCCAAAATTTGAGATTTTTAACAAAATTCTCTTAGTAACTGATTTACAGTCAGGTAAATATTTTACTGATATGTTTAGAAACTTAAAACAATTTAAAAATGGGGTTAGTAAGCCTGATCTAATGAAAATGTATAGAATCTTACATCCAACATTTGTAGATGTATTCTTTTCAGCATATATATACTTATATATAATATATATACTTATATATGCATAAATACAAAAATAACAATCTTTGTTAAAAATTCATAGGATAGTTGAGATGTAAAGTTAATGTACTTAATTTACTTAATGAAAGATACAAGAAGCACAGGGCAACTTCACTTAATCATCAAATATGGCAAGATTTTCCTTTGAAATCAGGATGTTGAAGACAAAATATCTACCGTCACAATTCAGTGATACTCAGTATTGTCCTAGAGATTTCTATTTGTGAAGGCAAGTCAGAAAAAGAAATAAAACATAAATGGTATAGCATGGAAGATATAAAGTTGTCATTTTAGATATTTGCTGAATATCCAAAAGATTATAGAAATAAATTATTAGAATTAATAAGTGATTTTAGCAAGACAGTCATATAAAAAATTGTTGCCATAAATTAACAACAAATGTAATCTAAAAATTTTAAATATAGACATAATTTATAAAGTTTCAAACACCTAGGAACAAAATACATAGAAGACCTTTATACAGGAAATTATAAACCTTAAAACCAGAAAAATTAAATGGAGAGATATACCCTGTGTAGATGCCTCATCCTCAAAGTGTGATCTACTGACCAGCAGCATCAGCAGTATCTGGGAGCTTGTAAAAATATCAGAATCTTGGGCTTCATCCCAGACTTCCTAAATCAGAAATTATATTTTAACAAGATCCCCTTGTGAATTGCATGCATAAATGAGAGTCTGAAAACCAGTACAGCAAGATCTCAGCGCTCTCTACACTACCACATAGATTTGGGCAATCTCAATCAAAATTCCTATATATGCGCATGTAAGTATGAATGTGTGTGTGTGTGTGAAAGTTGATATATTTGTTCTAAGTTGTGTATAAAAAATGTTAAGTGACAAGAAGAACTGACATTTTTTAGAAACAAGATGGAGAACTTGCTATATTGAATTAAGACTATATTAGGGTTCAGTCAGAGTAGTAGAAGCACTAAGACATAGATATACAACAGATATGGATATAGGTAGATGTGTGTGCGTGTGTGTGTGTGTATTTGGCACAGAGATTTCAACTTACAGGATTGTGGGACCTGGTTAAGCCCCCATAAGGTTGTTGGCTTTACACCTAATGCTGGAGCTTCAAATCTACAGGGTAGATCATTGGAACAGAAAAGTGATGTAAAGTGATGTAGAGCAAGCCATTTGCTGGAATCCATTAGCGTGTGCTGGAACATGATAAGCACAGAATGAAAATTGTGTTAGGTCACACTGTTCCCAATTTTCTTTTTTTAACTGAAGTATTGTTGACTTATAACGTATTAGTTACAGGTGTCCAACATAGGGATGCAATATTTTTATATATTACACACCATATAAAGTTATTATAGACTATAATATTTGTGCTATAAATTATATCCCTGTGACTTATTTTGCAGCGGTAGTTTTTACCTGTTAATCCCTTTCACCTATTTCACCCATCCTCCACATCTGTCCTCTCTGGCAACCACTAAATTTGTTCTCTGTAAGTCTGTTTTTGTCTTACAATATTTGTTCATATGTTTTGTTTTATAGATTCCATGTATAAGTAAATACATACAGTATTTGTCCTTGTATGACTTATGTCACCAAGCATAATCCTTCCAAGTCCATCTGCACTGTCAAAAATGGCAAGATTTTACTTTTTATGGCTGAATAATATTACCTTTTATATACATCTTTATCCATTCATCTGGCACCAGACACTCAGATTACTTCCATGTTTGGCTATTGTAAATAATGCTGAAACAAACATTAGTGTGCATATATGTTTTCAAATTAGTATTCTGTTTCCTTCAGATTAATATGCAAGAGAAAACTGCTGAACCATATGGTAGTTCTATACTCAATTTTTTGAGGAAACTGTATATTATTTTCCATAGTTGCTACGCCAAATGTCATGCCCATCAAGAGCGTATGAGGGTTATCTTCTCTCTACATCTTCACCAATATTTCTTTTCTCTTGTCTTTTTTATGTAGTCATTCTGACAGGTGTGAAGTGATATCTCATTGTGTTCCTGATTTGCATTTACCTAATGATTGGTGATGTTGAGCATCTTTTCATGTACCTATTATCTATCTGATTTCTTTGGAAAATGCCTATTCAGGTCTTCTGCCCATTTTTAAATGTTTTTATAACTGATTGATTTTGAGTTATGTGAGTTCTTTATATATTTTGGATAGTAGCCTCTTATTAAACATATCATTTGCAGATAATTTCTCCCATTCAATAGATTGTCTCTTCATTTCATTGATGATTTCCTTCATTGTAGAAAATCTTTTAGTTTGATGTGGTGCCATTTATTTTTGCTTTGTTTCCCTTGCCTGATGAGTCAGATCCAAAAAAGATATTGCCTATGTTTTCTTCTAGGAGTTTTATGGTTTCTAGTCTTACATTTAAATCTTTAATGAATTTTGATTTTATTTTTTATATGGTGTGAGAAAATGATCTAGTTTCATTTTTTACATGTACAGTCCAGTTTTCCTAGCACCACTCACTGAAAAGACTTTTTTCCCATTGTATATTCATGTGTCCTTTGTCATAGATTAATTGGTTATAGATGCATTGGTATATTTCTGGGCCCTCTATTCTGTTCTATCTATCTCTGTGTCTGTTTTTGTGCTACTATCATACTATTTTGATTACCACAGCTTTGTAGTATTATTTGAAGTCAGAGAGCATTCCTTCAGCTTTATTCTTCTTTCTTAAGATTGCTTTCGCTATTTGGGTTCTTTCGTGTTTCCATGAAAACTTAAGGATTATTTGTTCTAGTTCTTTGACAAAATGCCATGGGTATTTTGAAAGAAATTTCATTGAATCTATAGGTTGCTTTGGGTAGTATTGACTTTTTAACAATACTAATTCTTCTAATCCATGAACACAGAATAATTTTCCTCTCATTTGTATCATCTTATTTCTTTCACCAATGTCTGACAGTTTTCAGTTTCTTTCACCTTCTTGGTTAAATTTATTCCTCAGTATTTTATTCTTTTTGACTTGTAAATGGAATTGTTTTCTTGATTTTTTTTTCTGATTCATTATTAGTGTCTAGAAATGCAGTGGAATTTTATGTCAATTTTATAGTCTGCAAATTTACTGAATTTATCTATTAGTTCTAATAGTTGATGAAATCTTTAGGTTTTTTTATGTATAGAATGATGTCATCTACAAATAGCGACGTTTAGTTCTTCCCATTTAATTTTGATACCTTTTATTACTTTTTCTTGGCAGATAACTTTTTCTAGGACTTCTGGTACTAAGTTGAATAAAAGAAGTGAAAGTGAATATACTTGTCTTCTTCCTGATAGTAAAGAAAAAGCTTTCAGAGTGAGTATGGTGAGTATGATACTAGCTGGGGATTTGTCATAAATGGCCTTTACAATGTCGAGGTACATTCCCTCTACACCAACTTCATTGAGAGTTTTTATCATAAATGGATGCTTAATTTTGTCAAATACTTTTTCTGCATGTGTTAAGATGATCATATGATTTTTGTTAATGTATCACTTTGTTTGATTTGTGGATATTGAACCATTCTTGCATCCTTAGATTAAATCCCCCTCAATCACAATGTATGATTCTTTTAATGTATTGTTAAATTTTGTTTGTTAATATTTTGTTGAGAATTTTTGCATCTATGTTCAGTAGGGATACTGACTTGAAATTTTCTTTTTTTTTTATAGTGCCATTGTCTGGTTTTGGTATAAAGGTAATACTGGCTTGATAGAGTGAGTTTTAAGCATTCCCTCCTCTTCAAATTTTGGAGTAGTTTGAGGATAGGTGTTAAATCTTCTCTGATAGGTGTTAAATGTTTGGTAGAATTCCCCTGTGAAGCAATCTACTACTGGACTTTTGTTTCTTGGGAGTTTTTGTATTACTGATTCAGTTTATTACTAGTAATTTGTCTGTTTGGATTTTGTATTTCTTCCTGATTCAGTCTTCAAAGATTGTATTTTTCTAGAAATTCAACCATTTCTTCTAGGTCGTCCAATTTGTTGGAACATACTAGTTTTTATTGCTACTATTATGATTGTATTTCTGTGGTATCAGTTGTAATTTATCTTTCACTTCTAATTTTATTTATTTGAGCCCTCTATTTTTATCTTGATGAGTCTGGCTAAAGATTATTCAATTTTGTTTACTAATTTTTTTTTTTTTTTTTGCTTTTTAAGGCTACACCTGTAGCATATATAATTTCCCAGGCTAGGGGTCAAATCAGAGTTGCAGCTGCCCACCTATGCCACAGCCACAACAACGTTGGATTTGAGCCACACCTGCAACCTACACCACTTATGGTAATGCCGGATCCTTAGCCCACTGAGTGAGGCCAGAGTTTGAACCCACATCCTCAGGGATATTAGTCGGGTTCTTAACCCACTGAGCCACAATAAGAACTCCCTCAATTTTGTTTATCTTTTGAAAACTAGATCATTGTTTCATTGATTTTTTCAACCTTTTTGTTTCTATTTTATTCATTTTTATTGTGATCTTTATTACTTCATTCCATCTATTATTTGGGCTTTGTTCTTCCTTTTCTAATTCCTTTAAGTATAAAGGTAGTCTATTTGAAAGTTTTCTTGTTTATTTGAGGTATGTATATATCACTATAAATATCCCTCAGAACTACTTTTGATGCAAATCTTGGAAAACTGTTTTTATTTTCATGTGTTACTGTGTATTTCTAGTTTCTGTTTTGATTCTTCATTGACTCATTTTTTTTTCCAGTGGCATGATTTTAGTCTCCACATGTAACAGTTTTCTTTCTGTGATTGATTTCTAGTTTTCATAGTTGTGGTTGGAAAAATGCTTGATGTGATTTTAGTCTTCTTAAATTTACTGAGACTTGTTCTGTGGCCTTGAATGTGACCTATCCTGGAGAATATTCCATGTGCACTTGAAAAAATATATACTCTTCTGTTTTTAGAAGAAATGTTCTGTGGGTATCTATTAAGTATATTTTGTCTAATGTGTTTTAAGGCAACTGTTTCTTCATTGATTTTCTGACTGGATGAACTATTCATTGATGTAATTGGGGTATTAAAGTCCCTACTGTTATTGTATAACTATGAATTTCTCCCTTTATGTCTCTTGATGTATGCTTTATATATTTATTTATTTATTAGTATTTTTTTATTTTTTTGCTATTTCTTGGGCCACTCTCACGGCATATGGAGGTTCCCAGCCTAAGGGTCGAATTGGAGCTGTAGCTGCCAGCCTATGCCAGAGCCACAGCAACGCGGGATCCGAGCTGCATCTGCGACCTACACCACAGCTCACGGCAACGCCGGATCATTAACCCACTGAGCAAGGGCAGGGATCGAACCCACAACCTAATGGTTCCTAGTAGGATTCGTTAACCACTGCGCCACGACAGGAACTCCTACTTTATATATTTAGATGATCCTCTTTTAGGTGCATATATTTTTATAAATGCTATATCCTCTTAAATTGACCCACTTTATTATTATGCAATGCCCTTCCTTTTCTTTTGTTATAGCCTTTGTTTTAAAGTTTATTTTGTTTGATATGAGTATTGCTATGCCAGCTTTCTTTTTGTTCCCATTTTCATGGAGTATCATTCAATCCCTTTACTTCCAGTCTATACGTATGTTTAGCTCTGAAGTGAGTTTCTTGTAAACAGCATGTAGATTTTTTTTTTAATTTTTTCTTTTTTTTCATTTTTTATAATGATTTTTATTTTTTCCATTTGATTGGGGCATTTAGTCTACTTATATTTAAAGTTATTTATTTTTTATTAATTTATTTTTTGGTCTTTTTGTCTTTTAGGGCTGCACCTTCAGCATATGTAGGTTCCCAGGCTAGAGGTCCAATCAGAGCTGTAGCTGCCAGCCTATGCCAGAGCCACAGCAACACAGGATCTGAGCCACATCTGTGACCTACACCAAAGCCTATGGCAATGCCAGATCCTTAACCCACTGAGTGAGGCCAGGGATTGAGCCCACATCCTCGTGGATACTAGTCAGGTTCATTAACTGCTGAGCCATGATGGGAATTCCTAAAGTTTTTATTAATACATATGTTCTTTTACCACTTTGTTGCTTTTTTTCTGGTCATTTTTGTAGTTCTCCTTTTTTTTTGTTTGTTTTATTATTCCTTTAGTCTCTTCCCTTATGGTTTCATAATTTTCTTTAGTTTTATGCTTGAGTTTCTTTCCCTTTGTTTTTTGTATCTGTCTGTTTTAGGTTTTTGGCTTGTGGTTACCACGAAATATAAATATATATATTTTTACATATTTACACAGTCATTTAAGTTTGAACACACTCTAAAAGCTCTCTGTTGTTTACTTGCCCTCCTATGTCTTATGTTTTTGATGTCATATTTTACATCTTCATTATTAAGTTATATTTGCTATATATATTATAATATTTATGTTATTATTGTAGTTATAGATGGTTTTACAACTTTTGTCTTTTAAGCTTCATACTAACATTTTAAGGGGTTGACCCACTGCCTTTACCAGCTATTTAACAGTGAGATTCCTCCCTTCAAGTATTTTATTTCTTATTATAGCCTCTTCTTTTTCACTTAAAAAAGAACTTTTACATTTTTTGTAAGGCTAAATTAATGATGATGAACTCTTTTTGCTTTTTGGCAAACTGTCTCTCCCTCAGTTCTGAATGTAATCTTACTTACAAAGAGTATCCTTTGTAAGTTTTTTCCTTTTAGCACTTTAAACATCTTATGTCACTCCTTTTTGTCATAACATTTCTGCTGAAATGTCATTTGATAGCCTTATAGGGTTTCCACTGTATGGGACTTTTTGTTTTTCTTTTCTTGCCTTTAAAATTCTCTTTTTATCTTTAATTTTTTTCCAATTTAATTAGAATATGTCTTGGTTTGGATCTATTTGGGTTTACCTTGTTTGAGACTGTGCTTCCTGGACCTGGATACTTGTTTCCTTCTTCAGGTTAGGGTTAATTTCATCAGATACATTTTCTGCTTCCTTTTTTTTCTCTCTTTCTCTCATTTCCCTCTGGGACTCTTATAAGGAAAATTTTAGTACACTTGATTTTGTTCCAGACTTCCCTTAAACTATCCTCATTTTTCAAAATTTTGTTTTCTTTTTGCTGTTCTGATTAAGTGACTTCCACCATTCTGTCTTCCAGGTCTCTTATGCATCTTCTATATCCTAATCTGCAGTTGATTGTCTCTAGTGTATTTTTCATTTTAGTTTTTGTATTCTTCAGCTCCAATTGGTTATTTTTTATAGTTTCTAATTCTTTGTTGAAGTTCTCACTGTGTTCATTTACTCTTCTCCCAAGGTTGGTGAACTTTTTATGACCATTGCTTTGAACTTTTAGCAAGTAAATTAGTTATCTCCATTTTATTAGGGTATTTTCCTGGGGTTTTATCTTATTTTTTCTTATTTGAAAAAATTCCTTTGTCTTTACATTTTCTTTGACTTTCTACATTTATATCTACAAAATTAGACCAAATATTTACCTATACTAGTCTTAAAGTTATGTCTTTGTGTGGGAACAATGCTATGCAGATGGTGTGTTCTTTGGCAGGAGGGCTGAAGCTAAAGAGACTGTGGCCTGGGACATTTTCCAGGACATGCCATGGAAGATGACTTGCCAGAAGACTGCTGGATCCAGGGATAATATAGCTGAAGCTTGGTGCAGGTCAGGGTGTCTTCCAGTGTATACTGAGGCTACTACCTTGGAGAGAATGGGCTGGGGCCGGGGGCTAGAGCCAGAGACTGGAATGAGTTAGAGCTCCTGGGATACTTGGAGTGCTGATACCTTGGTCAGGGAAGGGTGAGTTTGGAACTAGAGTCTCCTGTGCGTTGAGAACAGCATGCTGTGGCAGTCTTGGCAGTGTGATTAGAGTGCCAGGTACTTTTCAATTTGCTGTCTCTGCCCTGGGACTGGGAGCAGGTAAATTTGTGTGCTTCCTTTAAGAGAAGAGTTTCATTTTCTTATAGCCCTCAGACTCCCCCAGTTGCAAGCCTCACTTGTGTTCAAAATTGGCAAATGGGGCTTGGTTTTCTGGTACCAGACCTAGGGCTGGAGTCCCCAGTATGGGCATGAACCCCTCACTCCTTAGGGAGGACCTCCAGCTTTTTGATATTTTGATATCCCCTTCCTCTCTGGGATGGCTTACCAGAGATGTGGTTCCTGACTGTATTACTTCTTTTCCTCTCTTTCCAGTCTCAGCGTATTTTTTTTTCTTTATAACCTTAGTTGTGGAAGAACCAGTCTACAAGTCTTCAGGTCATTCTCAGAGAGAGCTGTTCTAAATGTAGTTGTAGTTTTGGTGTGTTTGTGGGAGGTGAATTTAGGGAGTTTTTCTACTCTGCCATCTTGATCCTATACCTCCACACTCTGTCCAATCTTGATAAAGTGGGAGTCTTAAAGAATAAGCTAGCACCCTTTATCAGGAACCTAAACCAACATGTGACCCTGGAAAAACTGAAGATGATTTTGAAGAGGAGGGGAAATTACAATCTCATTTGTTGACTGATACCATAGTAAGACAAAGTTATAAAAGTGCCTGGCAATCCTTCCTTGACATTCTGAACATAAAAAATAATATGCTTTTTCATAAAAAACAATAAACTTTCACCAGAACATTTACAATTTTTTTTTTTTTGGCTGCAACCTAGCATGTGAAAGTTCCCAGGCCAGGGACTGAACTGACATCACAGCTGTAAGGTTATTTTATTACATATTATTAAAAATCCTTTATTAAATGCTAGAATGTGAGCCTCTGTAAAATAGTAGTTCCCATATTTGTCTACAGATTGACACCACTAGGGGAGTATCACAAACTAGCCATGCCCCAAATATTTAATTGGT
Organism: Sus scrofa; assembly: GCF_054392235.1. Lineage (NCBI taxonomy): Eukaryota > Metazoa > Chordata > Mammalia > Artiodactyla > Suidae > Sus > Sus scrofa. The sequence continues at coordinate 51,337,481 of NC_139393.1, read as the reverse complement.
CTGAGGAGTGGTCTGGGCTTTCAACTGCACTCTCCGTAGCTCACTCCAAAACATCTCTTGTGGCCAACCCTAACCTGAAACACACGGGAAAGGGAATCCTGGAAAGAGTTTAGCCTAGTCAAGTTGATACATAACAAAGTCATTACTCTTGCAAAGATAAGACAAATAAACCAAAGGAAGTGTATTGGGAGCCTAGAAACAGACCCACTTACATATAGGGGATACTTGGTCTACAATAAAGGTGAACAAATCAAGAAAGATATATTTCTGTTTTCTAGACTAAATTTCTCTTTATCTCTTTTTAAATTATTATTATTATTATTATTATTATTATTATTATTTTGTCTTTTTAGGGCCACACCCATGGCATATGGAGGTTCCCAGGCTAAGATTCCAATTGGAGTTGTTGCCACCAGTCTACACCAGAGCCACAGCAATGCCAAATCTGAGCCATGTCTGTGACATACACCTCAGCTCAAAGCAGCACAGGATCCTTAACCCACTGAGTGAGGCCAGCAGGGATCAAACACGCAACCTCATGGTTCCTAGTCAGATTCATTTGTGCTGCATCACTATGGAAACTCCAAATTTTTCTTTCTCTTGATTTTTTTTTTCTTAATTCTTTTCTCATTCCAAAGGAGAAGCCTATTCATATGGCTTGGTGCTAGAAGAATGGGAGAATGTAAATGATTTAATACACGTAAATTTGACAAGTTGTCATCTGCAGGTTGATAGTTCAGCAGAGCTAGGGGATACTTTATACTTTGTAATTGCTGGATAAAGCTAGAGGTGGAGGATGATAGAGAAGATTTTTTAAAAATAATGTAATTGGTGAGCTTTTTTTTTTTTTTAAAGTACAGCTTTACTGTAATGGATCCTGTTTATATTATTTAGTTTCACACTCTATAGTCTAAGAAATGCACCTCACCTTTTGTCTATAAAATCAAGAGTACTTTTAAAAAGTGATAGATAAAGTAAAATTCAGAGCATAAATAGTACCTTGTTTTCTTGGAAAACTAAAACCCAAATTTAGTTCAAAGATAAATTTTCTAATACATTTTACCAAAAAACTTCCAAAATATTAAAATAACTTATGTACAGAATATAACTGGTATTTAGTGTATATCATTTTGAAATAAATATTTCCAATTGCGTATATTCTACTCATACTCTTTGATCAAGATGGAAATTTGGCTGACTGTAAACTTTTTCCAGAACATTTATAATTTTTTTTTTTTTGCTGCACCCATGGCATGTGACAGTTCCCAGGTCAGGGACTGAACTGATGTCACAGCAGTAACTAGAGCTACTGCAGTGACAATGCCAAATCCTTAACATACTGAGCTACAAGGAAACTCCAAATTCGAACTCTTTCATCAAAATTTTTCTCAAGATTATTTTATTATATTTTATTAAAAATCCTTTATTAAATGCTAGAATATGAGCCTCCCTAAATTAGTAGTTTCCAAATTTGTCTACAGATTGCCACCACTTGGGAAGCATTGCAAACTAGCCATGCCCCAAATATTTCACTGGTCTAGGGGTCGCCCAGGCTTTGAAATTTTTAAGTTTTCTGGCTGCTTCTAATGCGCAAAGGAGTTTGGGAACCATTGGCCTACCTTACTAAATGCAAGTATTCTGAATTTCCTCAGGTCTAATCTGTAATCTGAGTTAAGCAGATTACCCTCTAAAATGTGGGACTGCCTTATCCAATCAGTTGAATTCTTAAAAGAAAAAGGACTGACTTCTCTGGAGGAAGAGAGAATCTTGTCTCCAAACTGCCTTTGGACGCAGGTTGTATCAGCCCTTTCCTGAGTATCCAGCCTGCCACCCTACCCAGCAGATTTTATACTTGCCAGTTTCCAAAGTCGTGTGCACCAATTTTCTCAAAATAATTTTCTCAATCTCTGTGTGTGTGTGTATATATATATGCATATATACACACACAGAGAGATATAGATAGATAGATAAAGTATAGGTATATAGATATACCTACATCTATTTCTAGTTCTGTATTTATTATTTCTGTTTCTCTGAAGAACCCTGATGAACACATTCACCAATGACATCCATGTCGCTACATCTAGAGGCCATTTTCAATCTTCCCTTACTTGGCCTTTCAGTGGCATTTTGCCCTGTTGATGGTTTCTCTTTCTTCTTTCTGCTTTTTCCCTCTGCTTCTCAATTTTCTTCCTTAATATTCAGTTGTTAAAATTTACCAAGTACTGATATTTGGGTCCTACTTCCATCAATTCTAACTTAACTGATTTATAAAACTCTCTAGGTGATTTAATGTTTACAGCCAAGTAAATCACGAGTCTATAACTGCAGGAGGCCTGACTCTGACCTAGGTTCATCTATCTGTCCCCATTAGTGAGGAGTTTTCATCAGTCCTTCTTTTTTTCTGAGGCTGCATCTCTCCCTGGACCTCAGAAACATCTGTTTGTAGCTTCAATGACTACATGTTAACTCCAATCCAAAGGTCATTTTTTACCGCACAAATACCATTCCCTCTTTGTTGGAGGAAACAATAGTGGAAAGGGCTATAGCTGTCCTCTAATTGTTGTTGTGAGGCTCTGAGCGGGGAAATTGAATGCCTCTTGGCTTCTCTTCAATCCAAGATGGCTACCACCTCAACCCGGGAGTGGCCACATTAGCCACCACTCTGAAGGCTACTTTAAACTTTCCTAATGCAGGAGGTCAGAGCTCAAAATCTTAACCTTTATCTAAACAAGGGTCAAAAGGGCAATAGATGATCATTTTTACATCACTGTCTTTGAAAAGAAAATGGTAGAATAAGTTATAACAGCTCCTTAATATATGGATTTGCATGTGCTGAAAGTCACATTAGATACACAGAAGCTAATGAAGGGTGATAAAGACTTTTGGTACTGCAGTTACTTTAGTCCCCTAACCACAGCTTTACTGAGTATTTTGCTTTATTTGTGTGATACAGATCACTTTACTATCATCCTTAAGATTCTCACTGCTCTTATGGTAATCTTTTCAATTTGCAAAATACACTAAAACAACTTAGGGTTCAAATTAATTTTTTTATCTGAACTCAAACACCAGCCAGATGCATTCTGTCACAGCATGCTAGTATATGCTGTTTGATGTTGTGCATCATAGTATTTTTTAAATTATTCACATATTGAATTTAAATGTGTGCAATAAAATGAAGTAGAGAAAATGTTCTCTTAGTTTGCTTTTTTGCCTCTATTTACCATATCACTTTTTGATTCAAATGGCAAATCTCCAATTTTAAAGTTTTATGTTCATGCCTGAAATCCAAGGAGGATGCATGTTGTTATTTTCATTGTTTGGGAAACAAAAATGTACCTCTGATAATTTTTGTCTTTGATTACTGCTTCTTCAAAGGATTTAAACCAGAATGAAAGCCTTTGAAATCTTCAGAGATAAGGAGACATGAGAGTTATTCTGTATGCACTGGATAAACAGATGTCTTAGCTTTTCAAACCAAACCTGAAAAATATAATCACAAGCTTCATCAGAAACAGAGAACAATTTTTGCAGGTGTATAGTGTTTTATACATTACTAATGTGAAATGGAAGAAATAATGTCATTTTATTCCTTTTTCTTGTCTAAGAATTTAGTTCCAATTAACATTTCAGAAAACATTTTTTTTTTTTTAATCTCAGGAAGCAGGGTATATTCCACAGGAAGGAAAAAACATCTTTTCTCCTTGTCATTTTAGGCACCAAGAATCACCATGAGAAACAAACTTCTTGGAAAGTTGAGACCCTAACTGAGAAATGCCAAATAGATGAAAGCCAAATTGCATTCATTTACTCAATGGACAAAACCACATAATAAAATTTATTCTGAGGTAAAAACCTTGTAATCAAATTTATTCTGAGGGACCCATTGACTTCAGTGAGAGTTTCTCATATGAAATAATTGTAGAATTAAGCTCAATGCTACTAACAGACCAAAAAAAAAACAAAAAAAAAAACAAAAAAAAAAAAACGCTAATACATTTTGCATTGTGGCAACTGATGACTTAAGCTGGATAACTTGTTCTTTGCATGTCAGTGGTGTAGTTGTCCACTGATTCACAGCAGTATAGAAATGGACTTAATGATGCAAAGAAAAAAAATACTCTCTATCCATTATGCTTTTAGCCTTTCTAAGATGAAAGTAATTCTTACTTATATACTATGAGGATAAAAGAGGAAAAGAGAATCATGCTGTCCATTGTCTAGAATGATTCTTTGTGCCAAATACACATGGGTCATTTTGAAATTTAAATCTAAATTGAAGACTCAAATAATACAACTTAGGATTCAAGCACCTTATTAAATATCCACTTTACTATATTCAAGCCACTTTTGAAAACACTGTCAACAGCTATAACACTGAATAAATTCTAATTCTTTTGCTGATGAAAAAGAAAAAAAACAAAACAACACACACAAAAAAAACAGAGCCATTCTGCTTAAACGTATCCTCTAAGGGTCAAGGTTCAGATTTGTTTAACACTGTGTCCTTGTGAACTCAATGCTTGCTTGACTGGAACCTTAAAACAAACCTGAATGTATTAATTTTGAATTTGAAGATGATGAGTGAGAACTCTACATGGATAAAAACATGCTGTGGAAAACCAAACTGGGCCTCAAACATTGTTCTTATAGATTGTTAAAACTGAAATGGATATTAGGGATAACTTAGTATACATATTTTATTTTAACCAGTGAGAAAACTGATGCTTAATAAGGTGTTGACGTCTTTGGGGTGGAGTCTGGCTCAATTATACCTCCTGTGATGTGCCTCTATGGATTTACTCTTTTGCGCTTGTTGCCTTCCCTTGGGTGCCAGTATGAAGAGTTGCTACTAACTTGGCCAGCCATGGACACAGACACCACACAAGACCCTAAAACTTCCATCTCCTCCACTCCTTCTCCAATCCAACAGCAAGACCAATGCAATTTCTGGGATAAGGGAAAAGCATTGCCGCCTCTTCTCTCTCAAGATATCTCCTTATCTGCAGGTGCTAATAGAAGCAGCAATCCTGTCTGAAGTCAAGAATGTGGTGAACTTGAGAAAATATGTGTATGTGGGTAAGTCGTGCTGATAGGTATGAATTATTATTCATTTTAAGGTAGGTTTGAAAGTCAAAGTTTAATTATGATTTCTACTTCTACTGGGACATGAGAGAGAATCTGACATGTCTCCTTAACCAGATTGATTCCTGTTTTTCTTTCCTCATCCCCTAAATTGAGATCACCAAAAATAAAAACATGAGACATTTCATACACAACCAGCAGAAAAGGACTTTAAAATCTGCTTTTATGTAAAAGTATTGATTTTACATTTTGTGTAACTATTAGAATAATTATTATTCCACCAGTATAATATAAAGAAGGCCTCATGTATTAACTGGACAAGAAATCTTTTCCTCTTCTTTCCTTTTTTATCAACTTAATTCAAGCCCTGTTCAGTGGTGGCAATATTAATTCAATCAACTCAAAGTAAATTCAATTAATCTAGGGATTTATTTGTTTGCTATTTCGTCTCACTCTTAACGTTGGAATTTTCTCTATCTTCACTTAACACTTGCATCAAAATTTCAAGTAGCTTATATATAAATAAAGTTTAATAATCTGGGGATCTAAAGTACCACATGGTGACTGTAGTTTATAATACTATATTGTGTATTTGAAAATTGCTAAGAAAGTAGATCTTCAATGTTCCCAGCACTGTGACAACAAAAGTAATTATTGAGGTCAAGTATGTATGAACTAACTTTGTGGTAATTGCTTCACAATACATATGTGTTTCAAATCATCAGATTGTACATGTTAAACTTTCACCATTTCACATGACAGTTGTATCTCAATAAACCTAGAAAAATTTAAAAAGCTTAATATAGTCTTTACCTTACTATACTTGGATCTACTGAACTCTGTATCAGTTTTCTTATGCTGTGTAACAAATTGTCACTGACTTCCACACTTTAAATAATACACACTTATTATCTCATAGTTCTGTAGATCAGACCAGTTGTGTTCAACTGGATTCTCTTTGTAGGGTCATGCCAGGTCAAAATTAGGTATTAGCTGGGCATTTTTCTAGAGGATCTGGTAAAGAATCCACCTGCCTCACTCAGATTGTTGGCAGGATCCAGTTCCTCATAGTTTTAAGACTAAGGTCCCTGTTTCTTTGCTAGCTATGGTCCAGGAGTCACTCGCAGCTCCTAGCGTCAGTTTTCTCTTTTCTTTTTTTATTGTTTTTAGGGCTAAACCTGCAGCATATGGAGGTTCCCAGATTAGGGATCCAGCTGGAGCTACAACTGCTGGCCTACACCAGAGCCACAGGAAAATCAGATACAAAACACATTTGCGACATACACCACAGCTCACATCAAGGCCAGATCCTTAACCCACTGAGTGAGGCCAGGGATCGAACCTGCAACCTCATGGTTCCTAGTCGGATTCACTTCTGCTGCTCTAAGATGAGAAGTCCTAGCATCACTTTTCATCCTTGCATGTGGCCTAATCCATCTTCAAACCCAGGAAGCAGCAGCTGAGGAATGTGCTCTGCTTTTAAAGGGCTCATGTGATTGTATCAGTTCATTTGTCATTGGTAAAACAAATCTAACTGCTTAAAGATGGCTACTGAAAACAAGTATTCTTAGTCAAAAGGGCAGATTTCCCCAGCCTTCAATACTCACAATGAATTTCCTATTTTTCTTTAAGTATATTCTTTTACCATTCCTAAAGGGTTTGTCCCTTTCTTAATTCCTCCCAGTTCTTTGGGTGATGTTGGCCATGAGCCTACCTGCTCCTTAGGTATACATAACATAAACCACCTTGGGATATTCCTGAGTGCATACAGTGAGATTGGGTGGATCAGACCGAAAGTCCCAAGCTTGTCTGTGGTCTGTCTTCATGTCTAGTGATTTTCATTTGATACTGAACACTGCAGCTAATATGTTTAGATTCTGGATTCTGCTATCTTCCACTGAAGACTTTTGATCTTGTTTTATCTAACAATTCACTTACTACCTGATCATCTTGAATTTTAAACTTGTTAATGTGGATCTGTGTGTTGAGGAATGGAGGGAATGGAAAGTGCCCGCCAAATTTAGAAAGCATCTTGATACCAAAAAATGAGGCAGGCAGTTCCATTATAATCAATGGATGGGTTTATTCTAAGGGTAGCTTATCCACAGGGTGGGGTCAGGTTTGGACAGACAATGATCTGGAAGCATCTGCAGCTGCACTCTTCACCACTGAGGGGACACTGGAACAGTTCTATAGCTAACCTGGAGTATGGGAATAGGTGCTTGGATACAGGATGTGCATGCCTAATTCAATATTCATGAATGGATAACTAGACTTGTGGGTGTCAGGAGTATGTCAGTGAAGGTTTTCACCATTCTTGGGGGACTAATGGAGCATAAAGTTCACCTGATCTTAATAATTATTAAACAGTATCCATTAATACAAAATTCTTTTTATGATAGAGAAGTGATTTACTACACAATATGGTCCTGGGTAGGATTAACAAAAGGACAGGAGAAACTCTAAGGGCCCTAGATGATGTCAGTTATGCTAACAGCCATACACTCTGGAAAGTAAATTTTTTCTCAGGCCTCTCCGACTTGGTAAGACTCAATTGCTAGACCTCCTCTCCATGGAAATTGTTAAGATGTGGCTTTAAACTTTGCTAATAAGGGCTTAGAGTAGGCTTTCCTCTAGGATGTGATCCATACTCCTAAGGCAGAATTTTCTGGAATCTCCTTTGGATGTCAGATTTGCTAATAAGGTGTTAACATGACCTCTTTGCTCTGGCAGGACTAGAGCTCCATCATGCTGGTATCTTAGCACTGCTCAACCTCTAGCATCTTTTTTATTCTACTCTCAATTTCATAGGAGCTACTTCCAAGTAATTGAGGGAAGTTTTCCTTGTTCATGTATAATCTAGCCCTATAGCCTCACAGGAAACTTCTAAACGGACTTCTCTGACTGTCTGCACACTGACCCCTTCATAAAAATTCTTCCCTAAAGATTTTAGCCACTTTGGAGTTCCCATCGTGGTGCAGTGGAAACAAATCTAACCAGGAACCATGAGGTTGCAGTCCCTGGCCTCGCTCAGTGGGTTAAGGATCTGGTATTGCCATGAGCTGTGGTGTAGGTCGCAGACATGGCTTGGACCTGGTGTCTTGGACCTGGTGTTGCTGTGGCTCTGGCGTAGGCCAGTGGCTACAGCTCCGATTAGACCCCTAGCCTGGGAACCTCCATAAGCCTCAGGTGTGGCCCTCAAAAAGACAAAAAAAAAAGAAAAGAAAAGAAAAAGAAAAAGAAAAAGAATAAAGATTTTAGCCACTTCATTTGGTCCATACGCTGGTCTTTACCTCCCAAGTTTGGCTGTCCCTGCCCTCACTGCTGTTGTCTTCCTGAAGTTGGATAATGGTCCCTAGCTGAGAACTGGGTGATTGTGGGACTTAGGTTTGTTTTCTTTCTGCCAGAGATCAAAGTTCTATAATGCTGTGATCCAAGCCTGAAAACCCTTATTTTATACAGTTTTCCATTTCTCTGTGTGTTTAGTAATAGAGGGCTGGTCCAATACCAGTCACTCAATCATGGTTGGAAGGACACCTCGAATAGATGCATTCTTCAGCAAATAGTTTAATCCCTAGGGACTCTATCATTCTCAGGTATAAAATGAAAGATCTTGCCTCTAAGTGATCTTGCTTCAAATGCCTTGTTGAAATGCAATGGATAGAAACTTCAGGGTTTATTCAGACATGAAGATGTCAACTTGATATATTGTAATGAATCTCTCCAAATACTGTTATTTTCATATTATTGTGTATGTGATTCTTTTAAGCTCTCATTTGAGAACTACTTAATTATAAAACTGTATTTGCTTCAATATGGAAGAACTTTGTGCTTAATTCAGCAAATATTTATTTATTTATTTTTATTTATTTATTTGTCTTTTTGCCTTTTCTGGAGCCACACCTAAGGCATACGGAGGTTCCCAGGCTAGGGGTCGAATCAGAGCTGTAGCCGCTGGCCTACACCACAGCCATAGCAACTCAGGATCTGAGCTGCATCTGTGACCTACATCACAGGTCACAGCAACGCCAGATCCTTAACCCACCGAGCAAGGCCAGGGATCAAACCCACAACCTCATGGTTCCTAATGGGATTCGTTAACCACTGACCCACGATGGGAACTCCCTTAATTCAGCAAATATTTAGACTTTATTCAGGAGCTGTAATTGTTGGCATAACACATAACTTTTACTAATAGTTTTAATACTATCTTCTCTAGTATCATTTTGTGTATTGTAAATAAATCTGCCTCCTACATTTCTTAATGTTCACTTTTGTATCTTTTTTAGTTATTCGTTACTTAAAACATCATTTATTGTCCACCAAAGATGTACCAGACCCTCTTGCCTTCTGTGAGTATAGTGGATGACTGCCACCTTATACCTACCTCTAGGGAGCTGTGTCCATTAAAAAAGACTTAGGCATATGAATAGTAAAAGTTCACTAATAAAACTGTGCCCAAATATTTTGGGGATATAGATGAGAGTGAGTAATTCTGCCAGAGACTTCTGATAAAATTCCTGGAAAGGGTCAACTTTAAGCTGGCAGCTATGGTGGTCAAAGCTAAAGACATTAATCCTGATTCTAGCACTTATTGGCTATGAGGTTAAGGCACACATCTCAGTTTCAGTTTTCTCTGCTCTAAAAATGCTTATAATGATAACTTTGCTGTTTTGTTATAAGGATTACATTTCTTTTTAAGTTCAGAAGTACAGGAATGTTTATATATACATAAAAATGGTATTCATCATGATTATGTTACTATTGGCAATGCAATGCCATTTATTTCAATAGAACATGGGAATTTTTGCCTGTGTATTCTTATTTGTAAAATTTTGAAAATAAACCATGCATGAATGATTAATCCTTAGAAAATAAAAAAAATCAGTAGGAATAGTCTTAAATTATTCTTTTCTTTGTTAATTCGGGAGTTACAATATCATTTTGCAAGGTTCCAAGATAACACCAGATATTTCTGTTCATCTTGGGCATTGCTATAGGTAAAGAGGTTTGTGCTGAAATTTTCTAGAACCTTAGCATTTGTCTTCTAGGTTACACAGTAATATCCACTTTTCATACTTTTTCAGAAAAAATGCAGCCTATTGTTATGCATTTGTCGCATTATTTCTGCCAAATCATATTTTGTGCCCCAAATTTCCTATTTCTGAATTTCTATAATCACTGCCCTTTTTTTCTCTTTAATGACTTTCCATTATTTTTCTTCAAAATCTCTCTTCAGTTAAGGACTTTTTTTCATGGGTGTAATTTTATTGTTCTCCTTATAACGTAGTCAACCCTATTAAGGAATGAATGAATACAATAAAAGCACACATTTAAGTGTATAGTTTTGAGTTTTGACAAATTCATATATTCATGTAGCTACCACCACAACCAAATTACAGATCATTTTTGTTGGCCTATGATGCTCCTCTTTGCTGTCGTAGTCAATACCTCCCACATACCAGGGAACAGGAAAATCCCATTTCTATCATTATAGATTAGATTTGCTTCTCAAGAGTTTCATATGAATGGAATCATATAATATATGCTCTTTTGTACCTTGTTATTTTTTCTAAGAATAATGCATTTTTAGGGCCACACCCACAGCATATGGAGGTTCCCAGGCTAGGGGTCAAATTGGAGCTGTAGCCACTGGACTAGGCCACAGCCACAGCAATGCCAGATCCGGGCACCATCTGTGACCTATGCCACAGCTCATGGCAACACCAGATCCTTAACCCAATGAGCAAGGTCAGATATCAAATCTGTGTCCTCATAGATACTAGTCAGATTCATATCTGGTGAGCCATGACGGGAACTCCATAATAATGGATTTTAGATTCATTCAGGTGTTTGCATATATCAGCAGTTCTTTCTTTTTACTGTTGAGTAGTATTACATTGTATGAATTGTGATATTCAATCATTTGCTGATTTTTTTTCATTTCGGAGTGGAGCTATTATAAATAAAGCTTATATTAATATAAAATTCTTTGTGTAAATATATGTCTCCATTGCTCTTGGTAAATTTTGTTTTAAAAGTTCTATACTTAGATGTATATACATCTGGAAGTTACCTAAATGTCCATTGACAGAGGAATGGATAAAGAATATGTGGTACAAACATGCAATGAAATATTACTCAGCCATAAAAAAAATGAAATAATGTCATTTGCACCAACATAGATGGATCTAGAGATTATCATACTAGGTGAAGTAAATCAGAGAAAGACAACTATCACATGGTATCACTTAAATGTGGAATCTAATAAAAATGATAAAAATGGACTTTACAAAACAGAAAAAAAAATCACAGATCTTGAAATCAAACTTATGGCTACCAAAGGGGAAATGTTGTGGGGGAGGATATATCATTAGGTTGGGATTAATATATACACACTGCTATATACAAAATAAATAAGTAACAAGGACCTACTGTATAGCACAGAGAAATCTACTCAATACTCTGTGATGGCCTAAATGGGAAAAGAATCTGAAAAAGAATGGATATACATGTATGTATAACTGAATTCACTTTGCTGTGCACCTGAAACTAATACAACATTGTTAAGTCAACTATCCTCCAATAAAAAATTTTTGAGGAGTTTCCATCATGGCTCAGTGGTTAACGAACCCACTAGGATCCATGAGGACACAGGTCAATCCCTGGACTTGTGCAGTGGGCTAAGGATCCAGTGTTCCTGGGCCAGGGGTTGAATCAGAGCTGCACCTGTGGTCTATGCCACAGTCATGGCAACACTTGATCCAAGCCACATCTGTGACCTGTGCTTCAGCTTACTACAATGCCAGATTCTCAACCCACTGAGTGAGGCCGGGGATCAAATCCACATCCTCACAGAGACAATATTGGGTCCTTAACTCACTGAGTCACATGCAAACTCCTGTGATAACTCTTTAAAAACCCTTATCTGATTATTTTATCACTTTATCATATATGAATATTTTTATGTAATGAGTTTTCTCCTGATAATGTTATCATTTTTCTATCTCTCTTTTAGCTTTTTGATTAGATGCTAGACATTGTGAATTTTATGTTGTTGAGTGCTGGATTTTGTTGTTTCTTCCTTTCTTTCTTTCTTTTTTCTTTAGGGCTGCACCCATGGCATATGGAGGTTCCCGGGCTAGGGATCTAATTGGATCTGTTGCTGCTGGCCTATGCCAGAGCCATAGCAATGCCAGATAAAAGCCATGTCTGCAACCTACACCACAGGTCACAGCAATACCAGATCCTTAACCCACTGAGCGAGGCCAGGGATCAAACCCAAAACCTCATGGTTTCTAGTCAGATTGATTCCCACTGCACCACAATGGGAACTCCCCATTGTTTTCTTTCTGAAAGAATTAGACTTTGTTCTACCAGTTATGCTAAGATTTGCCTGGACATTTTGAAGATGGTTTTTAACCTTTATTAGGATGAAATATTCTTCATTCTGGGCTATTTAGTCCTACTATTAAGACATGATCTTTCTGGTTTTCTACATCTTGGGTGTTTCACAAGGACGCTGTTGGTTGGAATTCAAACAGCTGCCAGCATTGTGGATGCTGTAAAAATTACTTAGCTAGGATCTCTCTCTCTGTATCTGTCTGTGTGTCTTTTCATTTCTCTTCTCTTGTCTTTCGTATTGCCATTTCCAGCCGCCATGACTTTTTCAAACTTTGACCTCCATCTCCTCAACTTGGTTTAAAAATAATTATCCTAGATCATATTTAAAAATTGCCCAGGAGTTCCCGTTGTGGCGCAGTGGTTGACAAATCCGACTAGGAACCATGAGGTTGCGGGTTTGATCCCTGCCCTTGCTCAGTGGGTTAACGATCTGGCATTGCCGTGAGCTGTAGCGTAGGTCGCAGATGCGGCTCAGATCCTGAGTTGCTGTGGCTCTGGCGTAGGCTGGCAGCTACAGCTCCCATTCGACCTCTAGCCTAGGAATCTCCATATGCCACAGGAGCGGCCCAAGAAATGGCAAAAAGACAAAAAAAAAAAAAAAAAAAAATTGCCCAGTTGGAAATCCAAGTCAATCATAGAATTACCTCCTTTATTTTCTATTTTTCAAAATAGTCTTAGAATAATTGTTATCTAATGTATAAAAACATGTGTTTCTTTTATATACCTAGTGTTTTGTTTGTTTGTTTAGCTTCTTTATGGTAAGATGAGTCCAATTCCAATTAATCCCAAGAATGAAAGGAGAAAGTCATCCTTTTCATTTATTTTTCTCTTTATTTTCAAATAATTTAAAAAGTGTATTCCTTCAATGGCCTTTGAAATGACCACCTTGACTATCCAGCTCCACATCCCTCCCCAAAGCATCCTTCAGATTGTTGCCAGTTTAAACTTCAGTAATACCTCTTTCTTCACACCATTCCACTAAACAAAACAAAATGAAACAATAAACAACCTCCCACAAAAGAAACAACCAAAAAGTCTTTATTGATTCTCTCTTACCCTTTACATTTAACAAAAATGAAAATGTTTGTACCTGGATTTTAACATCTGTGCTAACTAGCCCTCCCAAACATTTTTCTTTCCATTCTCCATGTGTGCTATGAACTCTAGGACAACTAGTTATTTTACTGCCCTAACCAGTACCATACACACATAGACTTCATTTGAACTCCTAATTTTTTTTTTAACTCTTCCAATTTCATTGAATTTTCAAAGCCTGCCTCAAGGGTCCAGCATCTTGAAACACTGCTAGAAAATTTTCTAGCAGAATGCATTGGTGCCTGGGCCTCATGCATCGCACTTCTCCTCATGCATCACACCTCTCATTCCTAAGGATGACCCAGGAAGATAAACATCTGCAGGTCAATGGACAACTCCCTCAGCAAAAATGACTCTCTTCTGAGAAATTCTAATTCAACCTAATAAGAAAAAGAAATTTCTCATAACATTTTCATTTAAGTAGGAATTATCAAACGTAGTACCAATTATGAATCCAGCCTAATTTAGATATCATATCCCATCATCAAAAAAGTTGTAACTTAAAATGAAATATGGTTTTGAAAACACATGGTGTGATTAGAGAACAACCAAAGTTAGTTTAAAAATTCATATTATGTAAGATTCTTGGAGGAATATACATATTCAGTTCAAAGAAAAGAGAATTTTTGGATATTATCTAAAATTTACATGTTTATGTGAACTCCTTGAACCTTGTGTGTCCATAAAACCTGATTCAAATTTTGGCAAGATGTGGGCCTCTATGGTTTCAAGGACTTTCTTTAGCAATTCGTGACAGAAATACTGCCGGGGTGGCTTTTCTTGTTTCAGTGCCTACAAAATTTGAACTGAGAAAATACAAGAAAAACGAACAGAGAGGAGTGTACATGTATGCATGTGCAAGCAAGAACACATTGTCTTTATTTTTTCAGAGTCTTCCAGGGTGGGATGCAGAAGAGCCTGGAGGCTCCTCCTTCTCTTGGGTCATTCCAAAGAGACAGAAGTGTGTGCGACTTTATTATTTGCTCCTTAGGACTATCTTATTGGTTCGCTGCTCTCATAGTTGCTGAGGCTTCTCCATACTAGTGTTTTTCTAAGGATAATTCTGGTTTCAAAGATAACCATAAAATCTAAAACTGTATTCCAAGTAGTTTTTCCTCTTCTGGCAGCAATAACATTAAAACTTTGTAGCTTACAGTAGGAAAAAAAATAATGTATTGGGGAAATAAAAATAAATAAATAAATAAATAAAATAAATAAAATTTTATCAACTATAGGAAAGAATTAAAAAAAAAAACCCAAAATTGTGTAGCTTATTTGTATACATTGGGTGTTGACGTGTATTTTGCATGTATATGTGCATTTGCTCATGTGCATGCATGCATGTGTGTGTGTGTTAAGAAACAGTCACTAGCTTTCATGTGGGGAGGAATGCTGCCAAATAAATATGCATATAAATTCCTATTTATTGAAAATGTAACTATTATAGCAACATAAAAAATCAGTGTTTGTCCAATTATTTTCTGTAGGCAATACATGCTTGCAGCATAGTTTCTCATTAGATTAAATCAAACTGTTCTTAAATACCATTTTACCAGCTGTTACTGGATAAAGGGTGAACAGAACAGTTTGTAGTAGCAAATATGTAGCTCTCTGGCAAGTGTTTTTGCCAACATTGCTACCAGCTGCATATATTGTTTATAAAAAACAAATGCCCTTAGTGGTTTTTTTTTTTTTAATTAATTGAAGTGCATTTTTGCCCCAAAATAATTTCTTATGTTTCTTGAGGAAAAATGCTGCCAGAGCCTGTAAAATAAGTCAAATTCAAGTCATAATTGCAAGTATTTTAGGCTTTAATTTAGAATAAAATGGAAGAATTAGATCACCAAGAGTCCAATAAATTTCCCAAATCCCTCATGTAGATTTTATATAGCAGGTTTTAAAAAATACTCTACATGTGCAGTAGTCTAAACTGGGATCTAATCAAACAGTTAATAGCCAAAGCTTCTTAAACATTGTCTCAATATGATATTAAAGGGACATGCTGTCAAACTTTTGGCCATATTTCCAAGTTTCAAATTATTTTTCTTAACTCCTGTCAAATTTTTTTCCCATAAAGATAGGAAACTGAGAGACCTAAATGTTTAAAGTCTGACCAAGATTACTCAAGGTGTTTAAAAATCTGACCAAAACCACACCTGTGGCATATGAAATTTCTAGGGCTAGGAATCCAATTGGAGAAGTAGCTACAGCCTATGCCACAGTCACAGCAACACTGGATCTGAGCTACATCTGTGAACTATGCCACAGGTTATAACAATGCTCAATCCTTATCCCATTATGCAAGGCCAGGTATTGAACAGAGGCAACGTTGTGTCCTTAACTCATTAAGCCACATCAGAAATGCTTCAGTTCACTTTGACTGTACCCTGCTGAACAAAAAAGATTTTGTAAGTCTTAAAGTACAAGGGAAATTCAAAGAGGTAACATTCTAAACCGCAACAAAAATGAAATTTTAATATTAATTTGTATTAAGCCATTTCAAATAGCATTGATTTCAAGCAACAATACCATTCTAAATATATAATTACTATAAGATGATATAAAAGAGTAGTTATTTCCTCATTTTACCATGCACTTCCTATCATTTTTTCTTATCATCCTCTTCTAACATAGTCACTTCTCTATGAACAAGCACATGTATGTGTATATATATAAAATGCTTATAAATACATTATGCTTGTGTATATATATTATGTGTGTATATATATGTTATATATATATATACACACACACACATGCATTCATTGATATGTAATATTACATGGGAAATATAAGAAAGTGTTTGCCTAGCTAAATAGAAAGTTAGTTTATATTGCTCTTCTCCACATGCTGATTCACAACTTAACACCTAAATAGGTTTTCAACAAATTGAAATCACTGCTCCTTCTGTGTTTCACCATGAATATCACTGCACACCTGAACCCTAAATTAAAACATCCTCATTACTAGGTGAGGATATTTGGAGAAAATGAAAACAAGAAAAAGTACCAAAATTTCTGCCAAGGTGAGTGTACATCAATAGTCAATTGTATTTGAGTAATGGTTGCCCTGGAGATGGGCATAAATGCCAGAGTCACCATCATTTCTTAATGTCTTATGCCAGTCCATGTTATGCACTTACCTGCCCGACTATTCCAGGCAGTTACATTTGAAGCCCCTCGTAAATACTGAAAAGTGCTAGAAACTCTTCAAGAGGAATCATTTGCTAAAATTCAAACTCTTTCATAATTAAAAAAAAAAACACTCAACAAACTAAGAATAAAAGGAAAGTAACTAAATGTAATAAGATCAAGAACAAGTCATGTATATTCACATTGCACTAGAAATCCTAGCCAGAATCATTAGATGAAAAAAAAGGCATCCAAATTGAAAAGGAAGAAGTAAGATTATCTCTGCCCATGGATAATATGCTCTTACATGTAGAAAGTTAAACTTTTATTTAAAAACCTGTTAGAACAAATTAACTTAGCAAAAATGGCAGGATACAAAGCATGCACAAAAAAATTGTTTACATTTCTGTTCACTAAAACTCAATCATCTGAAAAAATTAAGAAAACAACTCCAAAAGACAAAAAAAAAAAAAAAAAAGAAAAAGAAACCACACTGGGAGTTCCCGTCGTGGTGCAGTGGTTAACGAATTCGACTAGGAACCATGAGGTTGCGGGTTCGGTCCCTGCCCTTGCTCAGTGGGTTAACGATCCAGCGTTGCCATGAGCTGTGGTGTAGGTTGCAGACACGGCTCGGATCCTGCGTTGCTGTGCCTCTGGCGTAGGCCGGTGGCTACAGCTCCGATTCAACCCCTAGCCTGGGAACCTCCATATGCCGCGGGAGCGGCCCAAGAAATAGCAACAACAACAACAAAAGACAAAAAGACAAAAGACAAAAAAAAAAAAAAAAAAAAGAAAGGAAAACAACTCCACTTATAGTGGCATCAAAAACAACAAAATACCTAGGTATAAACCTAACCAAGAAGGCAAAAGATTTTTATGTGAAAACTATACAAACTTGATGAAGATAATTTGAAAAACAAATAAATGGGAAGACATTCTATGTTCATGGATCAGAACACCAGTACTATTAAGATGGCAAAACTATCCAAAATGGTCTAAAAATTCAATGCAATCCTTATCAAAATCCCAATGTTGTGTTTGAAGAAATAGAAAATTGTGTCATAGAATTTTTTTTTATGGAATCGCAGGAGACTCTCAATAGCCATAACAATCTTGGAAAAGAACAAAGTTAGAGTTCTTATACCTCCTGTTTTAAAAACTTACCACAAAGCTACAGTAATGAAAACAGTGTGATACTGGCATAAAGACAAACATATAGAACAACCGGGGTAGAAGAGAGAGCCAGAAATAAACCTTTCTGTATATAGCCAAGTGACTGTCAACAAAAGAGCCACGGTAATTCAATGGAGAAAGTACCATATTTTCAACAAATGGCACTTAGAAAACTAAACGTCTAGATGAAAAGTAATGAAAATGTGTCCTTACCTCACACTAGGAAAAGTAACACAAAATTATCAAAGACCTAAATAAACACAGGTGCTAAAACTATAAAATTCTTAAAGGGAAACATAGAGGGAAAGCTTCAAGACATAGGATTTGGTATTGACCTCTTGTATATGACACCAAAGAGCAAGGAATTAAAAGAAAAAATAGATAAGCTGGACTTCATCAAAACTGAAAACTTTTGTACATCAAAGACCTCTATCAACAGAGTAAACTGGCAACCCAACTAATGAGACATAATATTTGCAAATCATATATATGATAAGAAATTAATATCAAGAATATATAAAAATGCCTAAACTCAAGAGCAACAAAAACAAAACCCAAATAACCCAACTAAAAATAGGAAAAGGATATGAATAGTTATATCTTCATAGAAAATATACAAGTACATGAAAAGATGCTCTGTATCACTGGTCATTACAGAAAT
Source organism: Sus scrofa (assembly GCF_054392235.1). Classification (NCBI taxonomy): domain Eukaryota; kingdom Metazoa; phylum Chordata; class Mammalia; order Artiodactyla; family Suidae; genus Sus; species Sus scrofa. The sequence goes on along the minus strand of NC_139393.1, from coordinate 51,318,929 downwards.
GAGAGTCAAAACCACAATGAGGAACTTCCCTGGTGCTGCAGCAGTTTAAAGATCTGGCATTACTGCAATTGTGGTGCAGGTTCGATCCCTGGCACAGAAACTTTCACATACTGCAGGTGCAGCCAAAAAAATAAGACAAAATAAAGAGATACCACTTCACGTCCATTAGGATGACAATTATAAAAAACAAAAACAAAACCCAGACAATAGAAAAGAACAAGTGCTGGTGAGGATGTGGAGAAATCAGAACACTTGTGCATTGCTGGTAGGAATATTAAAAGGTATAGCTGCTATGGGGTACGGCAAGGAAATTCCTCAAAAAATTAAGCATAAGATTATAACATATAGGAGTTGCTTTTCTGGGTATATACTCCAAATAATTGTAAGCAGGGTCTTAAACAAATATTTGTACACCCATGTGCATATTAGCATCATTTGCAATAGCCACAAGATTATTACAAAGCTAAAAGAAACTTCCTTTTTACAGATAAGTAAGTAAATGAAAGGTGGTATGTATACAATATTACTCAGGCTTAATAAGGAAAGAAATGCTACACCCTGGATGACATTTGAAGACATTATGCTAAGTAAAATAAACTAACCACACATGGACAAATATTGTGTGGTTCCACCTACATGAGGTATCTAGAGCGGCCAAGTTCCTGGAGACAGAAAGTAGAATGGTAGTTACTGGGGGCTGAGGGGAAGGAGGAATGGGGTGTTATTGAGTACAGAGATTCAGTTTGTGAAGCTGACAATATTTTGGAGATGGATAATGATGATGGTTGCATAACATTGTGAATGTACTTAGTGTACTTAAGAATGGTTATGGAGTTCCTATGGTGGCTCAGCAGGTTGAGAACCCAACTGGTATCCATGCGGATGCCAGTTTGACCCCTGGCCCAGTTCAAGGATCTTGCGTTGCCATGAGCTGCAGCATAGGGTGAAGACGTGGCTCAGATCCTGTGTTGCTGTGGCTGGCTGTGGTGTAGGCCAGCAGCTGCAGCTCCGATTTGACCCTAGCCTGTTAACTTCCATATGCCATGTGTGTGCTCCCTTCCAAAAAGGAAAAGAAAAAATGGTTTAAGTAGTAAATTTTATGTTATGTATATTGTATCACAATGAACAAAAAGAGAGTGTTTACAAGGAAGAAGGGTAGAATAGAAGAGGAAATGGAAGACAAGGAATATAGAGATATAAGCTGTCTGGACTTGGGAGTAAATTTTAGATAGAGGGTGGGAAAGGCAATAGAAAGATTTTAGGGGAAGCGTTTATTGTTCTTGTAGAAAATATTAAGAATAATAAAGAATTGAGGAGAGATAATTTTTAAAATTTGCTTAATATTACAGATTCATTTTCTTCTATTAATAGTCTTAGAGCTAAGTCAGTAATGAACTCCATTGCTTATAATTTATTTTGGTTGATGGAATCTTTTTAAAAGGAGAATCCACTCAAATTTTCATACCAATGCCAGGTATGTTGGGGTTACACACTTGATTGTTCAACACTCCTATATCTCCTCTTTTTTTTTTTTTTTTTTTTTGTCTTTTTGCTATTTCTTGGGCCGCTCCTGAGGCATATGGAGGTTCCCAGGCTAGGGGTGGAATCGGAGCTGTAGCCACTAGCCTACGCCAGAGCCACAGCAACGCGGGATCCGAGCCGCGTCTGCACCCTACACCACAGCTCACGGCAACGTCGGATCGTTAACCCACTGAGCAAGGGCAGGGACCGAACCCGAAACCTCATGGTTCCTAGTTGGATTCGTTAACCATTGCGCCACGACGGGAACTCCCTATATCTCCTCTTAAGAGAATTTCAGATATTAGAGAAGAGGAATCTAGAATATATATTAAACAGTGTTCATTCTTGTCTTCTTAAATAACACAAAGGAGACTTGTGCTTATCCTACTTGGAGCTGATCTTATCCTAAATAGCCCCCAAAAATGTTTGTAATTTTTTTGTTTTGTTTTGTTTTTTTGAAGCTTTAGATCTTTCCATTACGGTTTGCTCACTTAGGAAAACAAATTGAACCATTAAAAATAAAAACAAAGAATGACCTCTTTTAGTGGAAAAATGCTAAATGTTCTATTTTTAAGACAACAAATGAACAGAGGAAATGGAAAAGGGCAGAATAAACATTTCATTTGACAATCTGTCACATACAAAATCGAGCAGCGAGCCTGTGATGAACAGAGCGCTGCGGCAGATGAGCCTGCTACATATGGAAGGAACAATCATTTCTCATCGAATGCTCTTTCTCTTATTCTTCTTCCACAATTCTCTGTAAACTTCCACATGCACACAGCATACAAGCATCAATAGAGGGAAAAATGAAGACAGAGCAAATTCGAGAGCAAAAGTGTAAATTTAATTTACCACTGAAGAGTATGAGAAATGTGTAGAGATAGCTTGAAATTATGTTTTCATCCCTTTAAGATAAACAAGAGTTTTCAGCCTTCTATTGAAACAAGTTCAATAGGAGAAGCATTTTTTTTTTCAAACACTTTAAAATTCAATTGGAATATCAAATCAGCTTCCTTTTTGGGGAAATTCCTCAATTCATCTATTCCTTTATAAAGATTTTTTTTCTCAAGAAGAAAGAAATTTTTAATGAAAATCCTACAAATATTTGGACTGATACTATCAAAAAATGCATGATCTGTTTAGTCTATCTGAATCCCTTGTTCCACTCGACAAGTTTTTCCTGCTTCTGGATGGCTCTCCTTTCCATTTGGTTTTATGACCCTCTTAACCTTCTCGAGACCACTGCTTAAATAATAACTTACCATTCTCCTTCTCTGGCAAAGGAACTCACCAGCTCATTGCCTTAACTGAATATATCAGGAACTCACCACTTTGCATTCTACCTTGTTACAGACATCTCAAAACATCCTATTTTCTTTACAAAAGTGCTTAGCCTCATTTAATGTCAGTTTTTCATTTGTTAATGGGGTCATATAGGGTGGTGTATGAATTGATTAGTTTTAATATAACTGTATGTGTTAGGGATCTCCTAAGAATCAGTTCCATAGGAGGGGAGAGAGAGAGGAAGAGGAAAAGAGAAAGAGGAAGAGAGATTTATTATAGAAATGGTTGGTTTATGCAGTTATGAGTGGTGAGACACGATCTGTCTGCAAGCTGTTGGAAAGTCTGAAAAGCCCATGGTCTCATGCAGTTAGAGTCAAAAGGTGCTGGGAGTTCCTGTTGTGGCTCAGTGGTTAACAAATCTGACTAGGAACCATGAGGTTGCAGGTTCGATCCCTGCCCTTGCTCAATGGGTTAAGGATCCGGCATTGCCGTGAGCTGTGGTGTAGGTTGCAGATGTGGCTCAGATCCCGTGTTGCTGTGGCTCTGGCATAGGCCAGCTCCAATTGGACCCCTAGCCTGGGAACCTCCATATGCCGCTGGAGCGGCCCAAGCAATGGCAAAAAGACAAAAAAAAAAAAAAAAAAAAAAGGTGTTAGAATCCAGGACCGATTGTGTTAGTCCTGGTCTGAATTCAAAAGTCCGAGAACCAGGACTTTTTGGTGTCTGAGGTTGGGAAGATAGATGTCTAGCAGAGACAGACAGACAGAGAGAAAATTTACCCTTTCTCTGCCTTTTTGTTCTGTTCAAGCCCTCTACAGATTGGGTGATTATGGGGAGCGTGATCTTTACTTGTTCAAATGTTGATCTCCTCCAGGAACACCTCACAGCCCAAATAAAGTTTTGCGAGCTGTCTGGAGGTCCCCTCTAATTAACACATAAAATTTACTATCTCAATAGCTTATATTTATTGAGTGCATTATGTGCTGAGCCTTGTGTTTGCTGCTTAACCCTGGGACCTGTACCATAGTCTACTGGTTAAGGCCCTGGACTCTGGATTTAAACTTTCTGGTTTGAAATCTTGCAGATTATTATTATTATTATTTTATTTTTAGAGCCACACCTATGACATATAGAATTTCCCTGCCTAGGGGTAGAATTGGAGCTGTAACTGCCAGCCTTACACCACAGCCAGAGCAATGTGGAATCTGAGCCATATCTGTGACCTACACCACAGCTCATGGCAATGCCAAATCCTTTAACCCACTGAGCGAGGCCAGGGATTGAACCTGCGTCCTCATGGATAACAGCCTGGGTCGTTTCTGCTGAACCACAAGGGGAACTCTGAAACCTTACAAATTATTGCTATCCGCCAATTATTATCATATCATCATGGGAAAGTTACTTCACCTCGATGTATTCATCTATGAATAATAGTACCTATCTCAGAAGGCTTATGAGAATTAAATGAGTTATTCATAGTTTTTGCTCAGTTTGTTTGTTTGTTTGTTTTGTCTTTTTAGGGCCACACCCATGGCATATGGAAGTTCCTAGGCCAGGGGTCAAATCAGAGCTACATCTGCCAGCCTACGATGCAGCCACAGTAATGCCAGATCTGAGTCGTGTCTGTGACCTGCACCACATTTCATGGCAATGCCGGATCCTTAACCCACTGAGCAAGACCAGGAATCCAACCTGCATCCTCATGGATCCTAGTCAGGATCCTTAATGGATGAGCCAAGAAGGAACTTCCTTGCTATTTGTTAAATAAAAATATACTTACCTATATTGAATACTTCATATCTTAAATACTTATGAAGTGCTCGAATATCATAGATACTTAATAAAAATTTAGTCATTATTAATCTATGTTTAGGTGTGTTATTTTTTATGGTATAGATATGGTTGGTAACTGAGAAACAGAGTGATTAAAGCAGGAGTAAAACTCAACACCTAGAGTTCTAGCTTAACCAGACCGTTTTTATGCCCGGACAGTCTCAGGAAGGATGTTTCTGTAATATCTGGAGAAAGTCACAGGAATAGGGTTGTGAGAATCAAAACAGTCCTAAGAATTTTTGCTGTTCTCTTTATTCACATGGTTGTACCTCCTTCTGCTCAGGTACTGTGGAGAAGAAATACAGTTGCAAATTCTGCAGCCTCTCTAGTATCTTTTCCTAATAACCTTGGGGGGATCACAAGGCACAGTTGGAGACATACTGGTTTAAGCTATATTTTCTCTGCTTGCTGATGAGTGAGTCATATGGGACAAAATCAAAGGCCATCCTGAGGTTGAGATGTATTGCGTTTATTGCTTTTCTGCTATCTACAAGGTGCCTTGCTCTGTCAGCAAAGGCTATTAGATTGGTCTTTGATAATTTGCTCCTCTAACTCATGTTAGTTATTACTCTGCAATCTTAGTATTTATGAATTGATTTTCTGATGATATGTTCCAATATTTTTACATACACTAAAGCTAGCTTGCATGGGTCTATAATTTCTAGCATTTACAAAATTTTTAAACAAATCTTTATAAAGATCTCTTCTATCCTTTAGGCACTTCTCCCATCACATATACATTCTAGGATAACTAAGCCAATTCATTATTACACTGTGGGGTGATTGTCATCAGTCTTGCTGAGATAAGCATGTACAAGTATTTCAGGTGATTAGATTTTACTGCCTGTATTTAATCTTGTTATCCTTCCTTTTTATCTCTCTCTTTTATTTCTTTTTTCCCCCCACCTCTCTATTCTCCCCCTCTTTTTCTATACAAGTAAGAGTGAAGGCCATGTGGAAATTTGCTTGCTATTAACTTCCTTTAAGTTTCTATCCCTCTCATAATGAACTAATAGTAAGTGCCTCCCATTCCAAGTACACTCAGTAATGCTACTCCTCTCAGAGTTACTTAAAAGACAAATTAAATCCTGGGAAGATGTGGGGAAAAGCTAGAGCTAAGGCTCTCCTCAGGGTTGTATCTATTCAGGGGGCCTCTACAATCAGCCAAAATGTAGAATGTGAGAAACTGCACAGGTTCCTGTTCTTTTGACAAATGATTTACAAGAGGGAACTTACAGTGAAAGAGTTAAGAGCCACGTCAACCAAAAGTAACACATGGACCTCACTTACATCCTAATTCGAACAAATTAACTCAATAGAAACAGTATGAGACTATTGGGGAAATTTGATTTTCCCAACATTTGATAATATTAAGTGATAGCCACTACTTTTTGACATGTGGTATTGGTACTGTGGATATATTTTTTAAAAAGAGTACTTATCTTTCAGCAATACATGTTAAAATACTTAGTGATGAAATTATACGATGTCTGAGGTTTTCCTATATGTGAAGCCATGTTACAGGCAGGTTCAGATAGATGATATATTTTCCAGGGCCCAGAAAAACATGCACGTTTGCTGAGAACTTTGTCTTGAAACAAGTGGTCCACAGAAGTTCTGATTCTGTGAGCATGAAGAGAATCAATAATGCACTATGTGTGACATTAAAATATTTTGGAGGTCTTTATTAATATTGATTTAAAACATTAATTATAATTTATCGAAGTGTGAGTAGGAAAATAATCCTTAACATAAGGATTTGACCAATATGTCTTTGTTCTTGGTCTTTTTCTGCATCCTCCTTTGTCACCTCCACCGCACTCTTCACCATTAATTATCTCTATAAGTTCAAATGCTGAGTTTTCTTCCAGCTCAAATGCCATCGCTGTTAGAAGCCTCATAGAGTTCTCTTCTATGGATGAAACTCTTTTAAAAGAATTATTTTATTAAAGTATAGTTGATTTACAATATTGTGTTAGCGTATGATGTACTGAGAAGTGATTCAGTTGTACATATATTTTTTTTTTTAGTGTTCTTTTCCATAATGGTTTATCACAGGAATATCCTGTGCTATACAGCAGGATCTTGTTGCTTATCCAGTCTGTAGCTAATAGTTTGCATCCGCTAATTTTAAACTCCCAATCCATCCCACCTCACTCCCCTCCCTCTTGGCAACCATAGGTCTGTTGACACTCTGTTTTGACCTTTTTTATGATACTCACCCTGCAACATATTGCAACAGTGTATGCACATGTTTCTATCCTCCATTGAACCAGAAGCTTCTTGAAGACAGGATCTGTTAGAATCCATTATGTCTTTGTATCCACCAGTGTCCAATGCTTTGCTTTGCTGAGGAGGGCCTCAATAAATGACTATTGACAGATTTATTTAAACAAATAAGTGGTGAGCAAAAATGTTTCCAGGAAATATTTCCAAGAAAAGGCAAAAGCAAAACAACAGCATCACTTTGGATTTCTACAGAGGTCCTCATAGGCAGAGAGATTCTTCTAGACTTAAATAAACATAAAAACTTCATCAACTCATAACAGCAGCTAGTTTTTGCTGCAGCCTTTCCATGGAACATCTTTTGCTTTCAATAGCAGCTCAATGACCACATTTGGTAGAACAGTTTTCTCATAAGCTGTCCAAATCCAAACAACTCTTTTGTACATAAAGTAAGATAAACTGAACTTGGAATTGGCTATCCTGAAAGTTAAACTACTTCTCTAAGTGCAGAATGCATGTTTACTGCTTCATGTGCCTATTGGCAGTTTCCCTAAAATGACCAATATTAGAACCATGTAAACATTTTGAAGATTACACCACAGTCATTCTTGTCTTTTCTTCTCTGTAACGATTCTTCTAATGTGTTCATTATGGGAATGCACGCCCTATCAATGCCTCACTGCACTTTAAGGGAGCAGTGGTTGAAAGAAGTGCTGTTCATCCAAAAGCCATCAAGACATCAAGATGTACAGACCAAAACTTTTTTTCGGGGAAGTTAAGTTACAGAAAGTCTCTGGGGCTGTATTCTGTTTGAGCTAGTTTATATGCTGCTACTAAATATTTTAGTGGTTGGAATAAAAACTGTCAGTAATTTTTAAGTTATTTGATGTTGAAAAAAATCATCTTTTAAAATAATACAAAATAACAAAATTGGCACACTTTAAGTCAAGGAATATTTGCAAAGGATTTTTTAAGATGTAGAAATGTGGAGTTCCTGTTGTGGCTCACCGGGTAAAGAACCAGACATAGCATCCTTGAGGATGCAGTTTCCATCCCTGGCCTTGCTCAGTGGATTAAGGATATGGCATAGCTCACAGATACACTTCAGATCCAGTGTTCCTGTGGCTGTGGTGTAGGCCAGCGCTGCAGCTCTGATTTGACCCCTAGCCTGGGAACTTCCATATGCTTCAGGTGCAGCCCTAAAAGGATTAAAAAAAAAAAAAAAAGTAGAAATGCAGTTATTACAATGTAATTGGAGAGAAAAAAAGGGGGAATGATTTTTGTTTCTATATGTAATGGGGAAGTAAAAATTTTGTTTTCACGATAGTTCTGACAGGTAGAGAGGTGTGGCAGAGACTGGTTATTTCCCATCATTTTTTTTTTTTTTCTCCCTTTAGGGCCACACATGCAACATATGGAAGTTCCTAGGCTAGGGGTTGAATCAGAGCTACATCTGCTGGCCTACACCACATCCACAGCAATGCCAGATCTGAGTCAGGTCTGCAACCTATACCACAGCTCGTGGCAATGCTGGATCCTTAACCCGCTGAGCAAGGCCAGGTATCATACCCACATCCTCATGGTTACTGGTTGGGTTCTTTACAGCTGAGCCACAAGGGGAATGCTCCAGATTATTTTGGTCTGGGACTAGGGCAAGGCAAGCAAGACATCCAGGGATGCAAAAAAAGAGGTGCTCATTCTCAGGTCCCTGCAAATACCAATCCCGCCCTCACACAAGCCTGCTTTTCCTCACCTTGAGAGTGAGTGGCTCCTTAAGTTTGCATCCTAGGCATCTTTCTTACTTCACCCAAGTTCCAGGACTTTTCCTGCTGGGCAATTAGACTATATTTCCTAGCCTCCCAAATTAGGAGTTATCTTGTAACAAATTCTGTCCCATGGAATATAGATTGAAGTAGTCCCCCCATTCCAGTCATGGTCTACAAACTCCTCTAAAGTACCATCCTCCAGGATTTTTGTGTATACCAGCTGAACAGAGAGGATTCTAAGGACGCAGATGAGGGCAGAGCCACAATTTGGAAGGAGCCTGGGTTGCTGAGTTGCCTTTTAGAGAAGAAAAATATTCAAGAGACATGCCTCACCAGGACCACCCATGTTAGATGTATGAGTGGGTGAAATATAGACTTTTACTATCTTTTTTTCTTTGTCTTTTTTTCTAGGGCCACACCTGTGGCATATGGAAGTTCCCAGGCTAGGAGTAAATTCCAGCTGCCGCTGCCAGTTTACGCCATAGCCTGAGAAACACCAGATCCTTAACCCACAGAGCAAGGTCAGGGATTAAACTCACATCCTTGTGGATACTGGTTGGGTTTGTAACTCACTGAGCCACAGTGGGAACTCCACTTGTATTACCTTAAGACAATAACATTTAGGAGTTGTTTGCCAAGCATTTAGCCTACTCAGATTTATAATAGGTATAATAGGTATAATTCCCATTTTTCTGGAGGAAACTGAGGCTTAGAGAGCTTAAGTGAGCTGCATAGGGCCACACAGCCTGTGAGGGTAGATCTAGGATTTGAACTCTAGTCTACCTAACTCCAAAGTTCATGCTTATTCCACCTGTTCCCTCTATGTTCTAGACATCACTGGAAGTGGCCTCTGAGAGTGTACTCAATGACGGCAGCAAATCTTTCCAAATACGTATGCTATGTTTCATAGTTTCTCCAACATGTTAAATGAGAGAGGTGTAAAGTCAGGACTAAATGCCACTAAATGGCATTGTCCTTTACAGTGACTAGTTTTAGTAGGTCAATTTGCCTTAAAAAGCAGTCCTGTTCTCTGTGTTTGAGCAATTTCAGGAGGCTCCTCTCCACACAAATTATAGCCCCTACTATCCCCTTCAGTTCACCAGATCCTGACAACTTCCAGAAACTTCCTGGCTCTGGTATTCCATTTGGTTCAGCCCACAAATTATGACATGCAAAAGTTGATGTCATGATATGGTGTCATAGAGAAGAAGTATTTCCTCTTCTTTTTTATTGATCCTTGAATTTTATTGGGAGAAACTTCTATTCAACAGTGAAAAGCCATTATTATCTATGTGTTACCTTTGCAAAAGAGAGCTCATTTAGATCTAAATTCTGCAATATGAACAGATATACAAGGTCTATTTGGTGTCTGCTTTTTTTAGTGGAGAGAGGAAGCAAGCCTATTACAAAAGACAAGGGCAGGAGCTCAGCCTGTAGAAATCCCCTTCTGAGTCAATTTTTAGCGTATCAACACTCCAAACAATGAGGTTACTGATTTTTCTTTCCTCAGAGCAAATCAGCAAGGAGAGATGTGGGCTCAAAAGTAAAACAATATTTATCTTTTAAACTTTTTAGTTTTCCATGGTTTTTAAAGTCTCCATGACTTTCATGAATCACTCTATGGAAGTTTCCCTCACAATGCTTCCTAACTGGAAAATGTGAAAACATCTACAAGTCCATATAACTTCTTTTAAATTTTGGTACATAAATATCAACATAAATGTTGGCTTCCTTAATGTAAAGGGTGAAGTAATGTGGCCCAATGGATATGATAGTATTTGCTTTTGGAAGACAGTGTTTTTTTTTGTTTGTTTGTTTGTTTGTTTGTTTGTTTTTTGAGGTGCCTTTAAATACTAGGTAAAAAAAAAAATAGAAAAATAATTGAATGTGTCTAAGACTCTATTTCCCACTAAAAAATCAAACCCCAGGGAGTTTCTGTTGTGGTGCAATGGAAACAAATCTGACTAGGAACCATGAGTTTGTGGATTTGATCCCTGCCCTCTCCCAGTGGGTTGGAGATCCAGAGTTGCCATGAGCTGCGGTATAGTTTGCAGACATGGTTTGGATCCCACATTGCTGTGGCTGATGTTCAGTGGCTATAGCTCTGCTTCAACCCCTAGCCTGAGAACTTCCATATGCTGTGGGGGCAGCCCTAAAAAGCAAATAAATAAATAAACAAATAAAAATAAATTTAAAAAAATCAAACCTATTATTAATGCCTCAATCACAAGGTATAATGATATGGATATCCTTGTGATAAAATTGATCAAAGAAGGTAAAATTAACTGAAGCATATGGAAGCGTTAAGTGCTGGGATTCTTTCTTTTATTATTATTATTTTTTATTTCTCTCTTTTTAACATTTTGCAATGTCACTGTAAATTGAAAAATATATTTACATAGAGCCAACATGTAATGAAGCATCATTTTATTTGTTAATTTATTTTTGTTTTATTTTCTTTTAATTTTTTTGGCCACACCTGTGGCACATGGAAGTTCCCTGGCCAGAGACTGAACCTGTGCCACAGCAGGGACCCAAGCTGCTGCAGTGACAATGCAAGATCCTTAACCCCTCTGAGCCACTGGGGAACTCCTGAAGGATCTTTTTAAAGGGGCATTACTTACTTGGCTTGGCCAGCAAAGCGCCATAATTTCGATTAGAGTTTTCAGGTGGAGAGACTTTTCTACATATCCTTTCAATTGTTTTTTCTCCACCTACCCTGGGAATTCCAGGAGAGCAAAAGCCATGCCTGTATTGTTCTCTTTCATTATCTTCAGCCTTTAGAACAGAACTCTCTAAAGGCATACGCATATTCTTAGTGTTCTGTACTAGATTTATCCATCATCATACCAGCGAATTTTATCCACTCAAGATTTCAAACAGTTTCTAGGCTGAAGAATCTAAAGTATCTCTCTCCTGATCTCTTGAGATTTTATATATATATATATATATATATGTATATACATATATATATATACACACACACACACACATACCTTTTGCCACACTCAAACAATTGTCTATATACAGATACCACTGAATTTTCTGCAGATTTATTTTTAATTTTTAATTTTACACAATTTTAAAGGCTACTTTCCATTTACATTTACTACAAAATAAATTGGCTATATTCCCTGTATTGTACATCCTTGAGCCTACCTTATACCCAGGACTTTGTACCTCCCACTTTCTCACCCTTAGCTTGCCCCTCCCTCCTCTTCACTGGTAACCACTAGCTTGTTCTCTATGTCTATGAGTCTATTTATTTTTCTATTGTTCTTGTATTGACTAGTTTTTTAAAATTTTAGTTTCACATATAAATGATATCATACATTATTTGTCTTTGTCTGACTTACTTCACTTAGCATAATGCCCTCCAAATCCATCCATGTTCTGCAGATGTTTCTTTGTTGCTGTTGTTGCACCTGCAGCATGTGGAAGTTCCCAGGCCAGGGGTTGAAACTGAGCAGCACCTGCAATCTATGCCACAGCTGTGGCAACACCAGATCCTTAACCCACTGTGCCACAGTGAGAACTCCACTGCAGATATTGTGTGTGTGTATGTGTGGGGCCACACCCACAACACATGGAGGTTCCCAGGCTAGGGGTTATACAGTTATAGCTGCCGGCCTACACCACAGCCACAGACACAGCAACGCAGGATCCGAGACGTATCTGCAACCTACACCACAGCTCAAGGCAACACAAGATCATTAGCCCACTGGGAGAGGCCAGGGATCGAATACACATCCTCATGGATCCTAGTTAGGTTTATTAACTGCTGAGCTAGGACAGGAACTCTGACTGCAGATATTCTTTTTTTTTTTTTTTTTTTTAATGAAATAAATACCTTTATTTAAGATTCTGGAAAATGAGGTATTGTAGACATCCAGAGCTGATCGACAGGAACTGGGTTCTGTTCATCTTGCGACACATTTCTTCCCATAGGAAAACCTCCACCATCACCCCAATACTCATATTTTAATAATCTAGCATCATTGGGTCCTTTAAATTCCTTTTTTACAGCTCATCATGCTACATTCATCAAAAACGTTTAGCATGCTGAGGTTATGTTCCCTTTGTGCTAAATTTTAATTTCTTAGAGGTTCAAGTATATACTATGAAGAGTTTATATTCTCAGTAGCTCTGTGGTCTTTCCCCACCAAAGTGACCTAACCCATGTTTAAATACTTCTCCTGTTATACCAGGACACTAAGTCTCAAGAAGAATAAGTGACTTTCTAACAGTTACACAGGGAAAAAAGTAGCTGCAAGGCTTCCTGGGCATATGTGATGGAACCTTAAGTGACTACCTGAACTACTGCCTCAAATGCAAAAAGAGAAACAGTACCCTCTTCACAGACTTGTGAGAATTAAACCACCAGCAGGATCCCACTGCTCTAACTTCTAAGCCACTGCAGACACCAGGTTGCTACAAGTTACCTGAGAACTGTGACCTCATTAAAGGTTCTTGTGTATTGTAAACTGCAGAGTGATAGTTGGTGTAAGTCAGTTAAAATACCAGCATCAGAGCTTTACAGCTTCAGTGGCTTCTACCTGTACTTTTCAACCTGCGCTTAGAACTCAGGCCTCTGTACCCGAGGACGACGGACACAGGCTCTTTAGGCTCAAGGTCGATCCGAGACCGGGTTTCACTGCCGCGGGCTGGGCCGGGCCCGAACCGCTACAAAGTAGCCGCGGCTGCACCCACTCAATTCAGCAAGACTGAGCAGACTGCAGATATTCTTAAAGTCAACAATCAATAGGCATCTCCTGATCTTCTCCCAAATTCCTAGTCTTTTTCTTTCTCTCTCTCTTTTTTATTAATAAAATGTTGACACTATACTTCATCTAAGAGAGGAGTCAGCAAACTAAAACCTCTGTGGCCCACTGTGAATTTGGTCTGCTTGAAAATAAAGCTGTGCTGGGGTACCGCCATTCCCATATGTCCTCATAAAGTTTCTGGCTGCTTTTGCACTTACAACAGCAGAGTTGCGTAGTTGCAACAGAGATCTTATGACTCATAACCTTAAAATTTTTGCTACCTGACCCTACAGAGAAAAAATTTTTCAATCCCTGATCTAGGGCAACCAAGGTGGAAATCCAGGATAGATCACTGACGTTCTCCCAAGCCCTATCCCTTATCCCCACAATTGATTAATTTCCATGTCCAGCAAATCTTACCTCTTAACTCATTCCTCAGTTTTGTCTTTGTCTCTATTTTGACTGCCATTGAGACTTAGGTTGGGCCCTTATCTGTTTTATCCAGACTATTACTATATCCTTCCTGCCATTCTTCTTCATCATCTTAAAGCCATCTTTCACACTTTAGTCAGAATTACTAATTAAAAAACAAATTTGGGAGTTCCTATTGTGGCTCAGCAGGTTAAGAACCCAACATAGTATCCATGAGGATTTGGGTTCAATCCCTGGCCTCACTCAGTGGGTTAATGATCCATTGTTCCTGTGAGCTTCAGTGTAGGTTGCTGATGTGGCTCAGATCTGGTGTCGCTGTGGCTGTGGTGTAGGCCAACAGCTGCAGCTCTGACTTCTAGCCTGGGAATGTCCATATGTCTCTGATACAGCCCTAAAAAGGAAAAAATATATATATATTTTGATTCCATTGTCCATTCTTAAAATTTCCTTCTGGCTCTCTGACAGCCTCAGGATTAATTGCCATTGCCATGAGATACCCTATACCAATCTGGCAATTTTAAATATCCCCAACTTCATCATCCACTACTGCCTCTTGTGATTTTATCTTCGGCATCACTTGAGTTAATACCTTTGTTCATGCTGCCCTTTCTTTCTGGGATGCCCTCCCATTGCCCACCTGGGACAATACACCACAGCCTTTCATTCTCACCTGACCAATACACCACAGCCTTTCATTCTCACCTGATATAGTCAAGGATGGATCCCATCTAAGAAAAGAGAGTCATCAACTGAATCCTCCATCTTAGTGACTCTGATTTAGTTCAGAATCCCTTTTGTTTTAGTTAGTTTGGGGCTGTGATTGTGTTTTGCTTTTTCAGTTATAACTAAAAGAATGACAATAGTAAATAGCCTCAATAGCCTAGGAGCATCTTAATGAGAGGAACTGTGCTTTACTCATCTTTGTTTCTTTAATGTCATGAAGGGCCTAACACATAAGAGGATCTGAAAAAATATTTCATTAATTAACAAATATATGTGTAACAAAGCTTGAAATTACTCTATAATGTAAAGCCTATGTAAATCAATGAATTTACTCCAATTGAAAATGACTAAACTTACACTAGGAATTGACTAGGAATTGAAAGGCATATAAATTCACCGAGAGTTAACCAGTTTACACAACCATTGATAAATAGGGTTCAATAGGATTTGGGCAGCCGCTTCTCATCTAATTTCGCTAGGAAATTATCATGGTCTTACACCCATGGAAAATGTCCCTCCCTGTTTTTATCCTGTTTTTAATTTGTTTTTACTGGGTCTATGCCATCTTCCCATCTCTTGTCTCTTACATGGCTCTAAATTTTATTTAGATTTCTAGACAATTCTTATTTCCATATGTTCAGCTATTTATATCAATTTAAAATATTTTTATTTTGCCTGACAGCAAATATTCAAAAATTTCACTTTTTTATATTATTTTATTTTTATTTTTATTTGCCTTTTTAGGGCTGCACCTGCAGCATATCGAGGTTCTCAGGCTAGGGGTTGAATCGAAGATGTAGCCACCAGGCTATACCATAACCACAGCAACACAGGATCCAAGCTATGACCTACTCCACAGCCCATGGTAATGCCAGATCCTTAACCCACTGAGCAAGGCCAGGGATCAAACCTACGTCCTTATGGATACTAGTCAGATTCATTTCTGCTGAGCCATAATGGGAACTCCCAAAAATTTCACTTTAGATCAGGCTAGTCATTCAGTGTGTTTCTGCAGCTTTGGCTACTGCAGTTGTGATACTGCACAGGTCTGGGCAACTCTGTCACTTCCAATGCTTACTGTGAACAATGTCTCCTGCCTGTTATCCCAGGAAGAATTTCTCTCTTGGTATGCCTGCAGTGGAAGAACTCCATTCCACTGCACTGCAGCTCTCTTTCTCTTTCAGATGGAAATGAGAACAAAATTTACAGTCAGTCCCAACTCTTTTTTTTGGTCAAAATTACCCTCAACGTTCCTAGCAGTTTATGGCTCTAGCAGCTTCTGCTCCAGATCAGCAGATCTCAACTGCTATATCTTTTTGGACACATCTGTCTCTCTGTTTGCTCTGCAACTTCACAAAGAACAGTCCTTGATTTTATGTTTATCCAGTTTCTTTTGGCAAAGATAGGAGTGATGGCTTCCAAGTGCTTCACATGTTGAAGCTGAAGTCACACATCAGCCCACCCTTTTTAAAGTGTAAGAAAACTTCTCCACTTCATATAAACTGATAATCAAATTATAGTTTATCATATTTTCCCCTTTTTTTTCCTTTGGTATTACTTTATCTTCTATTTATGTTTTTAAAGTTATAAGTATTAATTTTTTTAAATAATTTTATTGGTTGGTCGACTTATAATGTTGTATCAGTTTCAGGAGTATAGCAGAGTAAATCAGTTATGTATATAAATATTCCTTTTCCCATATAAGTTATTACAAACTATTTAGCAGATTTCTGTGTGCCATACAGTAGGTTCTTGTTAATAATTTAATCTATACAGTAGTGTGTATATGCTACTCCCATCTTCAAATTCCTCCCTCCACACCCACCATTTCCCCATGGTAACTATTAGATTTGTTTTGAAATCTGTGAGTTTGTTTCTATTTTATAAATAAGTACCCCTGTATTATTTTTATTAGATTCCACATGTATATGTTATCATATAATATTTGTCTTTGTCTAACTTACTTCTCTTAATATGATAATCTCTAGGTCCATCTATGTTGCTACAAATGGCATTATTTCCTTCTTTTTTATGGCTGAGTAATATTCCATTGTATATATGGACATTTAGGTTTCTTCTGTATCTTGGCTATTTTAAATAGTGCTACAGCGAACATTATTGTGCCTGCATCTTTTTGAATTATATGTTTTTTTCTAATATCAGGAGTGGTATTGCCGGATCATAAGGTAATTCTGTATTTCATTTTTTAGGAAACCTCCGTACTAATTATCCACAGTAGTCACACCAATTCACATTCCCACTAACAGTGTAGGAGTGTTCCCTTTTCTCCATACCCTCTCCAGCATTTATTGTTTGTAGACTTTTCGATGATGGGCATTCTAATTGGTATGAGGTGACACCTCATTGTAGTATTGATTTGCATTTCTCTAATAATTAGTGATGTTGAACATCTTTTCATGTGTTTCTTGGCCATTTGTCTGCCAATTATATTTTATTTATTTATTTATTTTTCTTTTTAGGGTGAACCAAGGCTTATAGAAGTTCCCAGGTCAGGGTCAAATAAGACCTGCAGCTGTGGCCTATGCCACAGCCACAGCAACACCAGATCCAAGTCACATCTGTGACCCACATCACAGATTCCTATTGAGACCAGCCAGGAATCAAACCTGCATCCTCACAGAGACATCAGGTTCTTAACCTATTACATCACACTGGAACTCCTGCCAATTATATTTTAGATGTCACTAAACACATATGTCAGCTCTCAGAAACTATGATTTTAACATATAAGTCTCATGTCTACTTTGAGAGATCTAAATCAAAACAGTATTTGAAAAAAAAAACTGGTTTTCCGATAGCTGTATCTCTCATGTGCTAGTCCTGACATCTTCCTGATCAAAACTAGATCTAAGGGAAATGGCTCTGACTATATAGTCACCTCGTATGGATGGCACTACCCAGACAGAAATGGAAATTCTGACTTAAGAGACAGGAATTTGAAAATGCAAAGGGAATTAGGCACTAGTATTAAAAGGAGAAGCTAAAAGAATATGCCAACAGAAACCATTGTGAAGAGAAGCCACTATGAGGGGTGAAGGTCACAAAGGAGTCAAATACACAAGGAAGCAGAATATGAGTAGACGGATGCTCTGAGGCAAGAGCAGAAGTTGTGGTGGTAAGAAAAAGCATCACAAACCCAAAGAAGAACAAACTGGAGGGAGGACCAAATCCCAGAGGCAACCTAGTAGTAGCTTGTAGCCAGGTATGTTGTCCTCTTCTGCCAATAGGATTCCAGAGAGGCCTCTGGGATTTTGAAAAATACTCTATCCAGTTTGTACATCAGTGAAGATCATCTCTACTGTGGTTCCAGCTGCTAGGTCTGCTTGGTTAGTTTTTACTGGGTTTTTTTTTTTGTTTGTTTTTAATTCCTTTTTTTTTTTTTGGCCACTCCACACCATATGGAATTCCCAGGCCAGAGATCAGATCCAGTGCCAGTTGTGACCTATGCCGCAGCAGAGACAACACCAGGTCACTTATTCCACTCTGCTGGGCTGGGGATCTAACCTACATCCTGGTGCTACAGAGATGCTGCTGATCTTGTTGCACCACAGCAGAAGATCCTTAATTCTTTATTCCAAAATGTATCTGGTCAATAACCATCTTTATCACTTAAAATAACTTGATCAACTCTGACCTGTTAAACTAAAAAATCTGAGTAAATGTACCCCTAGAGTTTATCCAAGAGGTGGGATGGGGAGGGGTGTAGAGTCTGCCCAAACGTCAAATTTTAAGTAAAGGAAAAATCTCTATAGTGTTTACCTTGATCCCCTTTCACTATCTTTTCTGTTTTCCCTATTGGTTTTCTTCTTCATGGATAATTACCATCCTCTAGCAAAAATAGATGGATGTGAAAAAAAAAATCAGTGATCTTAATAAGATAAAGCAAAATATGAATACATATGTGTATGTTAATGTATCAGTCTTTCTTAAATAATATGTTTGCTTTTGAAACTTTTTCCACAGTAGAGAGGAGGCTGGAATCAGAAAAAAAAATTTGTTTTGGTTACGATTATTATGATTCCAATTTTAACCAGGTGCTGCTTTAGAGCTCACGCAGGTGGCCTTGGAAAAGAAGTTATATTTGTCCCACAATGTTCCTCGACTGCTGTCAGGATTCAGTAATTGTTGATTGACTATATTTCAATGGAATCTTTTTGGATATCAAAGACTCCCTCTATTTCGTGCATTTGTTTCACAATGCAGATTTACGAGGCAATAATATTCACTTCCACGTACCTCTCTAGATTTCTTGTAGAGACTACTTTAAACCTATTTACTTTTTGTAAGATTCTGCAGTTGCATTTGTGTAAGATTCTACCCTTGTATTTTCCGTATATCGGTATATCACAATTCATTCTTACACAGAATATTACACCTCAAAAATGTTCCTATTTCTTTCCTCCTAATTTGTCTAGTTCCTTGAGATTATCCAATTTCAAAGATTTAAACTAATCCAAAGAATAAGTGAAAATTCAAGATTTTTTTTTAAGATTTGTGTATCGGAATCAACCTAGAATTTAAAAATAATCTAATTTCGCTTAATTTTTTGAAGCTCTGCTAATTTTTTTGAAAAAGAATTTCCTTACTTCTTTCCTTCCTTTTGCAGCTGAGGAGTTTCTAAACCTATATTTGGAAAAGCCACAGGTTTTCTGCAGAAAACTTCAAGTGCCTTCTCATGTGACTGGGGAAGACCAGCAGGCAGTGCCAAGAAATAATCTCACCACTTACAACAAAAATCCTAAAATGGAATGTAATACCCATATGCCTATAAAACCTATACAGATACCTATATGCTTCCAGTGTGAAAAATATTACACATTGAACAAATACAACCACTCGAAAATTATGATAGCTGAATAAAAATTAGCAGGCCCTTAAAATTCAAAAACTAAAGATATATGCCACAACTTTTTGTTTAACTGGGTTTTTTTTTGCCCTACCCTAACATTGTAGAACATTTATTTTCCAAAAGAGCTTAGAACAACCGTTGTCATCCGTCAAGTGATTTCATAAGATGGTTCAACCTTCACTCAGGGAGTTGATCAAACTTCTACAGTGCCAGACCATTAAGTCATTTCTGTTTCCTCCCTCAGTACCTGCCCTCCAAAATGCATACTCTGCAGGTTAATCCACAGGACATAGTGAAAATGCCCAAATGTTCTCTGGAGTAATCTAACCCTGCATACTGATCAATCAGAGAATACATTGTCTTGCATACTGATCAGCCTTGACAAATAAGGTTCACTCGCAGTAAAATGGAGAATGAAAACAATAATCCACTTAAATTTGGACCTAAACATGATTTACCTCAAATATCCAGACAAATGAGTAGAAGTCAGAGTTGTTATATTTTTGGTTTGTTTCCATTTTAATTTTCTAAGTAACTGCTTTAGGTCTTCTCCTTTTGCTCTCATAGACCTTGGGAAGGTCACGTTAGTCCTATAAGCCTGTAAAGAAGTAATCTGAAATACCATAAATAACAGAATATATCGACACATATTTATATGGGTCTTTTAAAATAAAAACATAAATTAATCACATATTTATACGCTCTCAAGTTATAGGTGATCATCACTGTGCAAAATATTGTACCAGGGATTCAAATTCTGTAACATTTATTCTAGCACACGAGGATTTATAATCCTATGAAGGCTCATCTAGTGCAAAAACCTTTAGAAAAGTATGTAGTGAGAGCCAAATGGAAGAAAAATCTGCTTTTTAAGGAATATATAAATGCATCCTAAGTGCACGCCATTTGATTCATATATATGGCTTTAAAATGCAGTGTGCAGTTCACAAGCCATTGGTAAGCATGCCTATTTTGAAAGTAGGGATAAATATGTGATGAAATATTGGAATCTTTTATAAAGTATAATTGGTATCAAAAGGCAGTGGTTATAAAAATTATTTATTGCTTACTTAGCCAACTTTCCATAACTCTATCTTTGCTAACATTTAAAGAGACAAAATAAGAGCTAAGACTCATTTTCAATTTCTTTTTCTTTTATGTTTTCTATTATATTTCTAACTTGTGTTCTAATTAGGAACTCTCAAAGATCAAGAATCACCAGCTTCCTTGAGCAGCTGTCCTCCCAGCTGGGCGTGTTGTATGTGTAACAGCTTCAGTAATTTCCTTTCTTTTCATATGTCTTTTCTCTAGGTTGGCTGCATTGTTTAGAATGAGATTTCCTTTGCAGTCCGTTCAGTGCCTATTGTTTTGTTAACCAATCTGCTTTATAAACTTAAATATTGCTTGTTTTAATCACTATTAAAACATTTTTGGATCAAACTCTTTAACAAAAGCCCTTTATTCTTGCCATTACGCAAATATAAACTCAAATATATTTAAAATAATCATTAAATATTTTATATAGTATGATATTTATTTAACAAATAGTTGATCATTATAAACACATTAAACTTTTAGGTACATAATCACAATTGGACATAGCTTTTGTTATTCACTTTTATAACATAAAGATTATATTCAGAGTAATAATTAAAGAATGTTCATTTTAGATCTTAGCTTCCAAATTAAAGAAAATGGTAGATGATGAAGGGTTACAGTATACTCTGAGTGAACAGAATTGGAATTTTTACTCTGGAGTAGAAGTGGTTAAAGTTTGACTTAACTGTAGAAAATAAGTCAATCACCCAGTGCATTGATACAAAATTTCAGTTTAAGCTTAAACAAGATGCCACTTCACATTTCTCTCCTTTCACTGCTTTTCTATATTCTTTCCTCCCTAATATAGGTCATTGTAACGTAGGTATACAGATACAGTTGCATGATCATAAAAGGAATTCAGAGAATATTGGCCAACACAGCCACACTGTGTTCCATACGTTTATGGCACAATCATATAGAGTACTTGACTCTCAACAATAAATGTCATGTGTCAGTCTTACAGTTTTCAAAGAACTCAGTATCATAGGCAGAAGGGCCTGAATTTAGGATTTCATTTTTTTCTGCCCTAGAATAACACCTGTGGTTCAAAGTCTGATAACCCATTAAACATATCTTAGTCATTTAAAGAAAATTTTCCTAATTCGTTCCCCAAATCAAGATGATTGAGCATACAGGAGAGCAAAAGGGGGGACAATGGTTTATAAGACAAGAGCTGATTTCATAGCTAGAATTAAAGGGTTCAGATAAGGAGGGAGCTTAGAGGTTGTTAGATTCATAACATGCTTTTCACCTGCCACTTGGCTTTGGGTAGAAGATAGGACTTAGAGGCAGAGGTTTAAAAAAAAAAATTCAACAAAATTATATCCCTCTTCCCAATACCTGGAAACCACTGATCACAGTTTTGCATTTTTATGTAGTATTCAGCCTTTTCGGATTGGTTTCTTTCATGTAACAATATGCACTTACAGCTCCTCCACGTCATTTTTTTTTTTTTTTTTAGCACCAAATCATATTCCATTGCCTGGATGTACCACAGATTATTCATCCATTTACCTACTGAAGGACATCTCTGTTACTTCCAAGTTCTGGCAAATATGAATAAAGCTGCTATAAATATCTGCGGGCAGAAATTTGTGTAGACATAAGTTTTCAACTCTTTTGGGTGAATACCAAAGAGTATGATTATTGCATCATACTGTAAGAGTATGTTCAGTTTTTTAAGAAGTCAGCAAACCATCTTCCAAAGTATCTATACCATTTTGCATTCCCACTAGCAATGAAAAAGAGTTCCTGTTGCTACACATCTTCACCAGCATTTGGTGCTTTCAGTATTACTGACATAGCCATTCTTATTGATATACAGATGGTAAATAAGCATGTAAAAAGATGCTCCTCATCATATATCATTTAAGGAAATATAAATTAAAAACCCAGCATAAGCTGCTTCAAATGTTTTCTTTTTTCATGTGGCAAGGCTTCCTTGCTTCATTTGGTTATTCAGAAATTTATGCTTTCTCCATTTTCTGCTGTTCGTCAGGGTGTATTTCTAATGTCTGTGAAAGCTGTGGCTCATCTGTGTTCTTACTCTGGTCATGAGTATAAGGATGGAGGAGCAAGAACACAGACACAAGCTGTGACACAGCTTTGACCCTGCAATACTTCAAGGTCTGAAACTGGCATCTACCATTTATGCTTACGTGCCATTGCCAAGAATTTAGTCACATGGCCTCAACTAACTGCATGGGAGTGGGGTGAATAGGAAAAATATTCCTGGAAAGACATGCTGGCTCGAAATCTATTGCTATGGAAGAAAATGGAAACTTTCTTGGCTAGTCAATGAGCAGTCTTCGCCAGAGTAAGTTAGAGCAGAGAATGAAGAAGATGATGATGATGATGGTGGAGAAAAGCAAACCAATCTGGACAATTTCAACTTAAAACCAAGTGTATATTTCCTTATAAATATTTCAATATTGGGAAAATACATTTCCCTTGAGAATGGATCTATTCAAACAAAACCCAACACAATCTTTTTTCCATAAATTATACTCAATGCATTTCTATGATTTTATGTATTAATTTTCTTACAGTGAAACTGCAAATGAAAATCACTTACAAAGCCATATGATTACAAAAAACTTTTTAGACTTCTATTTTCTTCATTTTTTGCAGCTGTCTTATCCCTGCCTAAACTGACACCATTTTAATGACACTTGTAAATTTTATATTTTTTCACATATATGAAAAATCTTTATGCAATGTATTATTAAATTACATTATTACAGCAATAGGTACAACTGACAAAATGGATTCAAGAACAAGCAACAAATCTTGTGTGAGTACTCAGCTCACCAGGTAGGAGGTACTGAAAGTTTTAGAAATTCACCAACAGTTGTGAGCATCCCCTGTGTCAGTGGCATCAAGGGAATTGTATCAAGGGAATATTGAATATCACTTAATCTTAGGAGTTGTTTAAATGGAGATTAATTCACAGAGGTTTTTTGTTTGTTTGTTTGTTTACTTCAATTGGAAATATTTATCTATGGTAGCATATAGTCCTACAAATAACTGGAGAATAAAGCATTTTTATGTTGGCTGTTGATATGACTATACAGATCCAGGGCTGAACTAAAAACATGCTGACATTCATACAACTGCATGGTCTAATTTACCTGTAAAAACTGGATATTACATTTAGTTCAATATCATGTAGTTATAGGTTTGCCTTTTAGAAGAATAAATATCCTGAGAATTTTTGCATGTGGTAGGTTATATCTAGTGATCATATTCTCCTTTATTTTTCATTTTTTTTTGGCCTCGGCCATGGCATGCAGAAGTTCTAGGGCCGGGGATCAAACCTGAGCCACAGCAGTGACAATGCTGGATACTTAACTTGTCGAGCCACCAAGAAACTCCTATATTCTCCTTTAAATGCAAGTTGCAGCTCCAAGAACAAGAAAATATTCATATCATAATAACATGACTGTTCTTAACAGCTACAAATAAGAGTTCCCCATCTGGTAAGGGTAAAATTATTGTCAAATATATCAAACGTTCAAAATATTATTGTATATACCAAACCCATTCGTTAATTCAGTAGTTCTCAAACTGTGTTTCTCCAACAGCAACATCAGCAATACCAGAGAACTTGGTAGAAAGGGAAGATTTTTTTTTTTTCAACTTATTGAAGTATAGTTGACGTACAATGCTGTGTTAATCTCCACTAGCAAAGTGATTCAGTCACACACACATTCACACACACACATATATGCATGTATATATTTACAGCCTTTTTCGTGTTCTTTTCTATTATTAATCATAGGATGTTGAATATAGTTTCCTGGGCTAGGCAGTAGGACATTGTTGTTTCTTCTTCCTATATATACTAGTTTCCATCTGCTAATCTGAAACTCCCAATTTCCCTTGGCAACCTGAAATCTCTTCTTTTTGTCTGCGAGTCTGTTTTTGTTTCATAATTAAGTTCATTTGTGTCATATTTTAGATTTCACATGTGAGTGATATCATATGGTATGTGTCTTTCTCTTTCTGACTTACTGAAACGAGTGTTCTTACATGCACTCTGGGCTGACTGAATTAGAGACTCTCAGGTAAGGTACAGGAATTGGTTACAGCAAGTCCTCAAAGATCTCTCTGAGGAAGGCTGAAGCTATTCCCCTCAGCACTCTTCTCCTACCTCTGCACTTACAGCTCCCATGAGTATGTGCTTCTGTGTCTGTCTGTGCAGATTTGCTTTTGCACTCTTTCTCCTGTCACTTCCGTTTTTTGAATTTACCAAATCACTGACAACAGCACCAAGGCCCACCCCAAAGTGATTCAAATAGAGCAGTGAGGCCTCTGTATTGGTTGTCTTCTGAGTTCTAGAATGTCATCGTTTTAGTAACAAGTTCCTTTATTTTCTATTATTTATAGCATAATTAACTTAAGAAAGTTATTTTTTTTGAAAGCAGAAAATAAAAGGAAAAAAATAGGTATTCCTAAAGAATAATAGAGGGCTTGTCTGTATGTATTTTAGTATTCAACTTTTAAGTATTTACTGAACACTCAGTTTGCATCTGTTACAATCGCATATGTTAAGGGAAACAGAACATTTTCAATGTACATTCAATATTTTTTTATCTTATACTTGTGATGGACACCGAGGTTATACAATTCTTCCAATCTCATACAAAGCAGCATTTACTAAGGCAGTTCCAAGATGTTGGAATAATGTAGGTTCTCCTATAAAATTTATCCGACAGGATGCTATTACCTTTAATTGATAAATTTTGAATGGGTTTCAAATATCGGTAATGTTTTGATACTTATTATCAAATAATTAATTTCTAGAATTGCCTTTTAATAATATGTTATTATATTAATGTTTAATTAAACATAACTAATTTTATCGCATCTTAATTTTTTCTTAAATATTGACCATCAGGATTGTTAGAGTTGTTCTTGACATAATAATTTTTGACATTCTCAAAGATACTGTTTGACCAACCAAACCTATTGTCATTTATGCTAGTCTATCTTACGGATTTTTTTCCATTAGCTTAAAAATGTTTGCCAGAATCTCATAAAGCTACTCAATCTGGATATATGTTTTTTAAATGAGATTATTTTCCAGGTGGATTCTCCTGGTTATTGTCAAATCAAGTAATCATGACTCAGTGACTTTAAAAATGGAAAGAAAACAGTTTATAATGCATTATTTCACAAAAGTATGCCGATTTCATGACAACTACATCTTTATTATTGGCATAAAAAAAAGGGTTCTTGTGGTGAAAAATGAGAAGAAATTAAGCTGGCGGTTGAGAATGGGGAATGACACTTAAAGTGAGCTCTGTGATTCATGTCGAATAATCCATCCTTCTAACATATTCAGCAGCTAATTATAATGCTCCTCTAAATCAATCTGTTTTATAACCATATTTTTAAAAAAGACTATCTTCAAAAGCTAAATATAGCCCTAGATGCCTCAAAATTACAGTGTTTCCAGGAAAATGGTGACTTTAAAGAAATGTTCTAGATGTCAAATTTGGACTGTTGAAACCAGACACATGATGGTGCTCAGTGAGTCAAGAATTTATTCTACAATAAATTACATTTAGGACTCTGAGCAAAATTGCAACTACTTGACCTAATTTTGGAGATTTCATTGCTTTTTTTGTATGGTTCTGGTTTACTGGTGGTGCTAATAGTTATGCATTTAATAGTTCAGCTCTGTGTTGAAGGGACAGACACATATATATTTCTCTTAAAAATACTTTTTCACGTTAAGTAGTTAAGAGCTGCACTCTAAACTTCTACAAAAAGCTATTGACCCTTTACCTGTTAAGATAAAAGAAAATAGAATAACTAGGTCTAAATATTTTCAACATATTGGCCCGAATTGCCTCTAAACACTCTAAAATTTCTGGATATTGGTATTATATAAAAATAAATGTAGAAATAATAATTCTAGATAACATACCCTCAAACCTAATTTATTAGCCTACTTAAGTTTTTTGTTAAAATGAAATGTACTTAATTTCCAATATTGTGTTAGTTTTAGGTGTATACCAAAGTGATTCAGTTTTTTATATACATATATATATATTTCAGATTATTTCCCATTATGGGTTATTGTAAGATATTGAATATAGTTCCCTGTGCTGTAAGTAGATATTTGTAGTTTATTTTGTTTTATATATAAGAGTTGTGCATCAGTTAATTTTATACTCCTAGTTATTATTATTATAGTTGGTTTAAAATGTTCTGTCAATTTCTGATATACAGCAAACTGACCTAGTCATACATATATATATACACCCTTTTTTCTCATATATCCTTCATTATGTTCCATCACAAGTGACTGGATATAGTTCCCTGCTTTACAGTAGGATCTCATTGCTTATCCACTCCAAATGTAATAGTTTGCATTTACTACCCCCACACTTCCAGTCTATCCCACTCCCTCTCTCTCCCTCTTGGCAACCTCTAGTCTTTTCTCCACATCCATGAGTTTATTTCTTTTCTGTAGATAGGTTCATTTGTGCTGTATATTAGATTCAAGATATGTGATATCATATGGTATTTCTCTTTCTCTTTCTGACTTACTTCACATAGTATGAGAACCTCTAGTTCCATCCATGATGCTGCAAATAGCATTATTTTGTTCTTTTTATGGCTGAGTAGTATTCCATTGTGTATATGTACCACACCTTCTAAATCCATTCCTCTGATGATAAACATTTGGGTTGTTTCCATGTCTTGGCTATTGTGAACAGTGCTGCAATGAATATAGGGGTGCATGTATATTTTTGAATGAAAGTTTTGTCTGGATATATGCCTAAGAGTGGGATTGCTGGATCATATGATAGTTCTGTATTTAGTTTTTTGAGGCAACTCCATACTGTTCTCCATAGTGGTTGTCCCAATTGACACTCCCACCAACAGTGCAGGAGGGTTCCCTTTTCTCTACATCCTCTCTGGCATTTGTTATTTGTAAAATTATTAATAATGGCCATTCTGATCGGTGTGAGATGGTACCTCATTGTAGGTTTTATTTGCTTTTCTCTAATAATCAGTGATGTTGAATGTTTTTTCATGTGTGTGTTGGCCATCAATATGTCATCTTTGGAGAAAAGTCTATTTAGCTCTTCTGTCCATTTTTCAATTGGGTTAATTGGTTTTTCGCTGTTGAGTTGTATATGTTGTTTGTATATTTTGGAAATTAAGACCTTGTCAGTTACATCATCTGCAACTGTTTTCTGACATTTTGGTTTTTTTTTGGTTTAGTTTCCATTGGTTTATTTTTGTTTTTATTTCTATTGCCCTAGGAGACTGACCTAAGAAAAACATTTGTATGGTTGATGTCAGAGAATGTTTTGCCTGTGTTCTCTTCTAGGATCTATACTCCTAATTTATCTTTTAAAGCCCCTTCCCCTTTGGTAAACATAAGTTTATTTTCTATATACTTAATTATCACTTCTATCTTAAAAATATATTAATTGTCCTTTTTCTTTAAACCGGCAATGGGGAGGGGATGAGAACCCAAAGGAAATATTATATATATTTAAGAACCTATCAAATAACTTATTCCACTAACCATTATAAATTGAGAATACTAGATTCTCTGAAATACCTCAAAACTCCAACTTTAAGTTTGGATATGTAGGATACAGCATCATTCACTATTCTGTGTTAAACCATGCATTGAGTTGTTTCAATTTATATTGCATCAAAGCAGTTGAAATCCAATTGAAAAGTTTCTTTAGACAGCCATTGTGTGGGAACATGATGTCAATATTAATAAAGGCTGAATTTCCCCTTGGCTCACTTCTTACAGATAAGCTTTTCAATAATACACTGCTTGCACCAAAGGTCTGATGGGACTGGGAATAGTAAAAAACACTAATAAAAGAATGTTGAATGTTTTTATATTAAATTTCCCCACAGGCAAACTGAAAAGCCTACTTAGAGAACGCCAATCAACATGGCACTTATTAAATGTAACAAGAGTCCTGTTACAGCACATCTTTAAAGTCCTAAAAATGAATTAGGAAATAGAGACAAAAGACAAACGCACATTCATTTTTAAAAGTAAACCCTGGACTGCTCACTTGATATGCACTAAATTGACCCTGGCTTATTTGATCTTCAAAAACTACCCATTTTGGGGAAGTCACCACTTTTAAAATTCTTTTACTCAAAGGAAGTAGTAGATTCTTTTGCCTAAAATTAATTGTAGATATTCTTATTAAGCTATTCTACAGAAATACGAGATTTATACTTACTTAAAAAATAATAAAAGAAATAATACAGTAGGACAGTGACTAAAATAATAACTAGATAAGTTGGTGATAATGAGACAGTTTTTAAATTAATTAACATGAATCTAGCAGATGTAACGCAACTTAAAACAAAAGTAAACACTTGGGGTTCTTGAATATTGTTTCAAAATCACAACTCAGGGTTTGTCCTCAATTCACAGACTTAGCAACCTTCACTTTTATCTGAAGTCAAGCAATATTAAGGTGGTGACAAATATATTAAATCTGCCCATCTCTGAGAACTTGAACCCCAGGCTGAGACTAACTTGGGCTCAGCAGTTAAGAAAAAAAAAAAAAAAAAAAACTCAATTGCTAAAGATTATTATTTTAGCACCTATTACTCAAAGATATAAGAGAAAATGGGAGATGGTCATTATTGAGATTTCAGGACAAAAAGTCATGGCTTAGAAACAAATTTTTTTATTATGGATTCTATAATTTTGTTAAATACAAAAATGTTTTCATTTCCTTGGAAAACTAAGAACATTCCATAAAGGAACTTCCCATAATATCAAATTAAATTTCTTAATCCAGGGAAATAAGATTTTTTCAAACTTTCTAAGTGAGCATTATTATAATAAATTCCAGAATGACATAAATGACATATATTTCCTACAGTTTTCTTCAACAAAATATATTGATTATACACTATGTATTTGACACTATATGTTTACATATGTATATATGTATACAAAATATATACACTTAAAAATTGAATAAAACTTTCAAAAACACTATGTTATTCAACTAACTTGGCTTTTTCTATAAAAATTTACTAAAATTTTAGTTAAAACTTACAGAAGATGATAGAATCTTTGGATTTCAATTTGTAGGTTAAGAGGTAAAGCTACTTGCCTTTGTTGAATGTCAGAAGAGCTTTTAAGTTTGACTTCCATTGAATTTTATATTATAATTGAAACTTTCCAATATGCAAAGATTGGTCAGGATGTAGAATACATATATATATTTGGTTGCATCCATGACCAGCAGAAGATCCCTGGCCAGAGATTGAACCCACACCACAGCAGTGACAAGGGCTGGTCCTTAACCTGCTGAGCTTCTAGGTAACTCCTGTAGCACATTTTTTATTTAGAGTACTGTAAATAAAATAATTTCTTTTCAAATGCCATTTATTAATTTTTTTCTTGTCTTTTTGAGGGCCACACCTGCAGCATATGTAAGTTTCCAGGCTAGGGGCTGAATCAAAGCTGCAAGAGTTGGCCTATGTCACAGAGCAGCAATGCCAGAACCAAGCATAGTCTGCGACCTACACCACAGCTTATGGCAATGCCGGTTCCTTTAACTCACTGAGCGAGGCCAGGGATCAAACCTACATCCTCGGGATTTCCCTTCATGGCTCAGTGGTTAATGAACCTTACTAGGATCCATGAGGTTTGATCCCTCGCCTTGCTCAGTGGGTTAAGGATCTGGTGTTGCCACGAGCTCTGTGGTGTAGGTCGCAGACTTGGCTTGGATCTGGTGTTGCTATGACTGCAGAGGCCAGCAGCTCTAGCTCTGATTCAACCCCTAGCCTGGGAACTTCCATATGCCGTGAGTGTTGCACTAAAAATAATAATTAAAAAAAAAACCCTGCATCCTCATGGATACTAGTTGGGTTTGTTTCCACTGAGCCACAAAGGGAACTCCCTCAATTGCATTTAAATCCTCAGTGTGGAGAGGATTTCAAGAGAGATCTCAGCTTTTGGACACTTATAGTCATGGCAAGTTCTGAATCTTTTATTGATGCTTTAATCAGAATACAACTTATCCATTCTGAAATATAGTTATTTTTTCACAAATATCTTACAATCACCACAGTTTACTTACTGCCACTGTTTTTTTTTACAGTACACAGTTTTGTAACTTTATGTTGATCCCAAATCAGAATCCGTTGTGAATATAGAACTTTTTCTCTGATCTAATGCTTGGATTTATAGAATTTATTTTTACTGGGGTTGTGGAATTTATTAGAATCAAAGTATAATTCTGTTATTTGTAAGCGCCTATAAGAAAAGATTCATATCTGAGCCTTCTTTGTATCATCTCGTGCATATCATCAGATCTTATAATTTGTAGACAAGTAATTAAAATACTTTCTTAGTAATAATAAAGTGACTTTTTCCCTAAGGAGAATACTGATACATAGTCTAAAAGTATTAAGGGCTGAATTCGCTTAATTTTGATATTTTTAAAATCATTTAAATATTACAGTCCTAATGTGCCAGTTTCAATCTTTCATCTTTGGTAAAATTAAAACTACAATTAAAATTGAGTAAATCGAGTTCAATAAGCCTTTCTCTTATTGTAAAAACCAAAATTTCATTCAACTACACATCAATACCTTTGATTCTTTTCTTGAAAACATTGGCGACAAAGTGGCACTCCCCTCTTACTCCTTCTTATTCTTTGGGATTTTTTTCATGGCATTTATATCCTGATGGCTGGCTTTATAGTGTAGGTTTGCTTCTTCCCAGTGAAGTGGGGAAATGGCATTTAACGGTAACTAAAGCTAGAAATCAGATTAGCACAACTAAAAAAACAAAACAAAAACTCTTAAGTTTTTCTCTTTCTTTTTGATCTAAAATGAAACATCACAAAGGCATATGTTTCCTGTATATAAAAGAGGAAATTAACTCTAATCATTTACACAAGTTCTTAGAACATTTGCCCATATTTGCTTGTTAAATAGTTCTTACATTTGATTTCATCAGTAGACCTAAACCAGCATTCCGGAAATCATATAATTATGACAAGTTGCTTTTTAAACTACAAATGTGAGTAATGTTACTTCCTGGGACTAAACTGAGACCCTATTCATTCCTCGTTCCCACAATTTTAATTACTCAGATACCAACATAGTTTTGACATGGAGGAGGGGTCACGTGTAGCCTTTAAGTGGACTTATATCTGTTTATGTCTTTAAATTTATACTGCATTTTTGTATTTTCTCTAGATTTCTATTTCTTCTTAAATATGAATGATGAAACTAAGATAAATAGCCGCTTATTTCTTTTCTATTTTTTTCTACTACTGTATCACTTTTTTTTTTTTTTTTTAATTCCTAAATTGCTGCAGATTCCAACAACTGACATTTTGGAAACTAAAATCCAGACCTGATCTTGTACAGCTACAATGTTGCTTTTTATCCTTTGTATGTAATACAACTTCCACTCTGGTCATATATATTTTACAAATCCTACTATTGATTACTTCTGATGCAATGTCATGATAACATTTGTATTATGTGCTAAAATAAGAACATTAACTTTTAAGAATATTCAAATTAAAATAAAATAACCAACATTATTGTTTATATTTAAGATATACTCTTCTGGAATTCCCTGGTGGCTAAGTGGGTTAAGGATCCAGCATCGTCATGTGGGTTCAATACCTGACCCAGGAACTTCCACATGCTGCGGGCAAGGCCAAAAAAAAAAAAAAAAAAGGTAAATAAAAATACTGTACTTTTATTTAAACTCAGTTTATGCAGGAACAGAAATATATGGAGAAAAAAGTTTTATTTAAATATTTAATATGAGGTAAGTATATTAAACCTAAGCGTTAAAATTAATTGTTTATGGTTATTTCACGTAGTTCTTTGTAAATGAGAAATAATATTTAAAAATGAATATAAGCACATGTCAAATTAATCTATATATAATCAAATAACAATCAGACAATATGAAGGCAAATTATTCTAAAGTGCTTCTAAGTTTCACCCACTCATGTCTCTGACATTTCCTGTTACTAAATTTGATAAGATCCTTGGAATAGGGAGGAAAAAAGATTTTTTTTTTTGACATTAAACTTCTGATCTTCAGCATCTTTTGTCTGTAATTTGAGAATAGATATCCATTTTATCTGGTTATCACAGAAAATCAGATTATTAAAAACTGAGTAAAAACTGTGAAGACATACATATCATGTTATATGTGGAGGGATAAATCTATTTGATCTTACATAAAACTAGTTATTAGTAAAAACATAACAGGGCTAATCTAGAAAACAATATTCAATGCATTTACCTAGCCCTGAAGTGAGGTTTAATTGAACTGTTTTACATACATGCTCAAACCTTCATTTGTATGGTAACATTGTCTAGTGACTAGGACACTGATTAGAAGCGAAATATTCAAGTCTGTTTTCAGTACCAATATTTACCATTTACACTCTTTGGGGGAATTTTTAAAACTTGTTGACCATATTTCTCTAACTGTAAAACGTCTATTACCAAATTAAAGGATATCTGAAAGTGAATGATGTTTGCTCTTACCTCCATGGAAAGAAGCACCATAGAAATATAGCTCAAAGTTTAAAACATCACCGATAATACAGTATTCAAGTTGAAAGTTTCACAAAGATGACATCCATATCAGCTTTTTCTCTTTCCTTGAATTTCTGATTTATATGACTCAAAAGGTTAATCTTAGTAAAGCACAGGGAAAAGATAGTTATTCGAGTGACATTTTTAGACATTCTAGAGGTATGATATATTGAAGGGTGCATTTAGGAGTGCAAGAAATATTGGAAAATACCACACAGAGCAGTTTGAATATTGCTGACTTCCTGTCATGGGTACAAAATTCTCAACTTGGAAAACCATCATTAGAGTCAGAATTTGACTAAAAGAGACCATGAGAAGATCATAATTTCAATTCAGTTCTTTTTATTTTTTACTTTTTAAATTTTTGGGGGCCACACCCATGGCATGCAGAAGTTCCCGGGCCAGAGATCTAACCCACACCACAGCAGTGACCCGAGCTGCTGCAGTGGCAATGCTAGGTCCTAACCTGCTGCGCCACCAGGGAACTCCACTAATCCAGTTCTTTTTCACCCGAAGTTGTTGGGCACCCATTCTAAACTGGTACCCATTTTCCAAGTCATAAGTAAGTACACAGGAATGGAAGAAATCCAGGAGGGTGAGGGGGAAAAAAAGTTGATTAAGATGTCTTCAAGGAGCCTAAAGTCTTGTGAGGGAGACATATTTAAACATGTAAATAGTGCAAGGCAGAATAAAGTAATTGCCATTTAGAGGTTCAAAGTGCTTTGAGAGCCCATAGGAAGAAGTAATTAATTCTGACTTGTACTGTGGGGAAAGCTCCATGGAAAAGCGCTTTTGAAAAGGGCCTTGAAAGAGATGCAGTAATTTGGTGGGTAAAGGAGAGGACATTCCATGCTGAGTCAGGACCATCAACAAAAAGGCACAAGGTCTCTCTACAAGCCAGACGGAAAAGCTGTCGCTTATATATTTTAATTGGAAATTTCTCTAACAGTAAAGCAACCATGCAAAGACTGGTTTTTGTGTTTTCTTTCTCCTTATATATTCTTATCAAACAATTTATCTAGGGTTTTTGGCGTTCTGACAGAACTCTTTAGAATGCTCATTGTGAAATAGTTTCCCTTGTACTTTAATGCTTGTATGTTTCAAATTTAAATGGTATTTATAGCAAGTTAATTTCTAATCAATTATTATATATATTTAAAGAATGTGCATAACTTCATTTCTTATAAACAAATATTTTCTAGTGTAGTTTATTAGGTGAAACATGTTTATATAAAGCAGGCCTTGTTTTCCTATGAAATTTGAGACACATTTCACCAGACTGCTTGAGTTGAAGCCTTTGCTAAGGAAGCAGTAAACATCAACATCATTGCAAGGTGGATATTTAAGTGAGATAGGAAATTAAACTTGAAGCCAACTTCCAGCATCTTGTAACACTGTTATGAACCACGAAGTCCAGAACTTTTACCCTCTTTAGATACCTTGCAGTAGGAGAAAGGGAAAAGAGAAAGCATTTTCTTTATCTTTAGAGTCATTTTAAAGACCGTTCACACCAAATAAAAATTGGAACCATTGCTTTAAATATTACACAAAACAAGGAGCCAATGCTTCATTAATTTACTTTATTAATAGTTCTTTTAAATGAAAAACATTGTGTTATGATATAGTTGGTGACTGAATAATATATTTGTCCAAGAGAATAAGAGACCTCATTATTTTAAAATGTTTCTTCTTATAGCTACTACTAAAGCTACCTTCTACCTACATTTTATTGGTCATTATTTTTAAAGAGGAATAATAAAGTAAATTCATTTATTTTTATTTTTCTTGTTTGACCGACAAACTTTCTGTGTATATTCCTAATATTACAATAAGCAAGGTTAAAATGATTACCAAAGACCATGAAAACATACCTATTATCCTTTAAGCCTGCGTAGTTCAAAACCCATCTCTGGGCCCAGGCTGGAGATGTAAAAGTTTGGTCTGGCAATGGATTGGATTCTGTAGGTGATACACTGAGAGAAACTGAGAAAACAGCTTCTTAGGCCAACTGGGACTGAGAGACAAGCACACAGGATGCAAAAGGCTTTTCTGTGATGTGTCATTATATCCCACAGCCCAGGATGGAAACTGGAGCACCCAGACAAGAACAAAGAGGTGACAGCCATCGGGAGACAACTGTTTCTAAGCAGTCACCCAAGAAGCACATGTATTGGATTAAGAAAGTATTGGGGAGTTCCCATTGTGGTAGAGCAGTAACGAACCCAACTAGTATTCATGAAGATATGGGTTCCATCCCTGGCCTCGCTCAGTGGGTTAAGGATCCGGCATTGCCATGAGCTATGGTGTAGGTATCAGATGCGGCTTGGATCCTGCTTGTCTGTGGCTGTGACATAGGCTGGCAACTGCAGCTCTGATTTTACCCCTAGCTTAGGAACTTCCATATGCCAGAAGTGTGGCCATTAAAAAAAGAAGAAGAAGAGAGAAAGAAAAGAAAGTATTGAGACTGGCATATGTTCACTGAGGTATGTGGAACAATTGGCCCACTGTATAGCACAGAGAATGGGAACCTGCTGTAAAGTACAGAGAACTCTACCCAGTATTTTGTGGTCAGCTATGTGGGAAAATAATCTGAGAGGGAAAGGATATGTGTATTTTTATCACAGCCTGGTAAATCAACTATAATTCAATAAAACAAAAAACTATAACTCAGGAGACTGATCAAGGAAATATATTCAACAACATAATCTTGTAATTATTCAAAATTAAAAAAAAAAAAAAGAAGAAGAAAGTATTCTTTGGAGTTCCCACTGTGGCACAATGGGATCTGTGGCATCTCTGTAGTGCCAGGATGCAGGTTTGTCCCAGCCAGGCACAGTGGGTTAAAGCATCTGGCATTGCCACGTCTGCAGTGTATGTTGCAACTGCAGCTCAGATATGTGATCTCCACATGCTTCGGGGGGGCCAAAAAAAAGAAGAAAAAGAACGTATTCCTTAACTAAATATGTGTGATAAATTCTGCATCGTGTGACCCTCTCCAGAGTACTTTCAAGGTACATTATCTAACAAAACACATAAATAAATACTTCAGTAAAGCCATCTGATTAACTTTCTTTAACCTGTTTTCTCATATTTAAATATGGAACAATTTCTTGAAACACACTTCCTGTTATTCAGACCACCAGTTGGAAAATGTTGCTTTATGTCATGCAATTTGTACAATATTAGCTTGCTTTTTAAAATAAGATTCCAAAATAGATTTTAGTTCTATGGTAAAAATGTATTTTTTACAGACAAACATTTAAATTTTTTTTTTTAGCTCCACCTCTAAGGTTAGGTTAGGCATATACTATGTAGAAAAAATTCTAACTTTGTATTTTTTGCAACATACATGGATGAGGAAATAAAATCTTTTAGAGATAAAACCATGTGAATTGCTAACAATTAATTTCTTTTGATCTTCAAAAAATAGCAAGTATTTTTGCTATTAAATATAAATATGAGAATTCACACTTATTCAAAGATATTTCAACTATTTTACCCAACTTCCTCTCAATTCAAAGATATTTCAACTATTTTACCCAACTTCCTCTCAATTCAAAGATATTTCAACTATTTTACCCAACTTCCTCTCATTCATTTATTTGATTTCATCGATATAAATTTTAAAACTGGGAGTTCCTGTGGTGGCACAGTGGAAACGAATTCGACTGGGAACCATGAGGTTGTGGTTTCGATCCCTGGCCTCACTCAGTAGGTTAAGGATCTGGTGTTGCCTTGAGCTGTGGTGTAGGTCGCAGATGCAGTTCGGATCCAGCGTTGCTGTGGCTGTGGCATAGGCCGGCAGCTACAGCTCCGATTAGACCCCTAGCCTGGGAAGCTCCATATGCCGTGGGTGCGTCCCCAAATAGACAAAAATAAATAAATAAATAAAAATAAAATAAAATAAATAAATTTTAAAACTGAAGGAGACCCTGAGTATTCACACTAGTTTTGACCAAGAAGTTATCTCCATAAGTAATTTAGAAATGATGTCATCATTCTAATTTACTGCATCTCATGACACAACCAATAGCAACCAGTTCAAAATTTTTAGCTTCTACCACCTACAACTCTGCTATTGATTTGCTATGGACAACCTTAACCAGAGTTTTGAAAGTGAACACACTTTCCTCTTAAATATGAACAGGGATTCCATCTAATATACAACTTTTAGATGTATTATTTATTTTACTTTAATTTTATATCATTATGTTATTTTGTTATTAAACATTTATTCAATAACTATTCTGAAAAAAACTATTGAGTTACACACAAAAAAAGACATATAAGTGAATATTGCTTATATTTGCAGTGTAATTTTATGGATGATCTTTCAGTAGGCCTTTGGTTCCTTTTTTTTTAGAATTACAGTGAAATTTAAGCCTCATTTTAAGTCAGGTTGCTAAATGTCATATAATTCAATCATTTTTCTCTATTTCTTCAGAGAATTCTAGTTTATCATTTTGTTCTCATCTCTCGTTAAGGTCAGATAAAAGAAATAGTCATGTAATAAATATCATTGCAGTTTCTGTAAAAACCTCATTTTGAGCATTGGATGATATATTCAGTGGTCCTTATTTTTAAAGTAAAAAAATGCAAAAACTTGGAAATTTTACTTTCAGAACCATGGAGTAAGGAAAATCTGATTTCTTCTAATGCATTGTGATGCTTGTGTCAAAAAAAAATAGATTTGTATTCTGTGATATTTGCTCAGGCAACCCGAAACCCTAGAGTTATATTTGCTTTTAATTGCAGTACCTTAGCATGATTTATAAAGACTTTTTTGTCACCTTGCTTTGATGCTTAGTTTTATGCACTATGTTAGGATCCTTGTGTTATTTTTGTAAAAAGCCATTAAGCCTAGATTATACATTTTTGAGTAAGTTAAATAAAATACATAAAAATATACCAGATGAAACTAGCATATAAAATCACCATTATATTTATAGACAGACTGAGACAAATATCAATGCCTATACGAATAAATGCATTTCAAAATATAAATTTATAGTGGTTTGACAGAAAAATAAATGATGGAAATGAAAACATTTTGAGAGGTTTTTCATACTATAAATTCTCATAGAAAACTACTAGAAACCAGTAAGAAACTATGTGGTTGCTAGTATTCCCAGCTGAGATTTTTATCAAAAGGTCTATGTTTGGGATTCAGTAAATAATATGTCAGCACAGTGGATAGACATATTCTACCAAATATTAACCCTACTAGATCATGTCTTCAGGGTTCAGTGCTGGCCATCACTTCAGGTTATGCAAAGTGTTCAAATGCCAAATCAGGTAATGCCCATTTTCACTGATAACCAACCATTGCAAACATCCCAGTCTTTTGTTAGCACGGCAGGTCCGGAGCCATCCATCAGTGCTGGGAGTTCTGTCATAGGCATTTAACTTCAGAATCAGCCAGAAGCTCAAAGTCTCTTTGCTAAACACTGTCATTGCCACTGTCAGGGTGGAGGAAAGACAGAGCTAAAGCATTGGTTTTCTTTGATCCTCTTTATGAACACTTACTAGAATGGTCTTTTTTTTTTTTTTTTTTTTTCCCTCCTTTTGTTGAATCACTGACCCTGATGTAGAAGAGAAAAAACATTTATATGATAAATACTCTACCATACTCCTTCCTGAAATTGTATAATGTCTTTGGATTGAGAAGTAAGGGTCTGAGTTAGTTCATAACAATTGCTGCACTGCTTGTTTGAAATTCCAAAGTAGAACAATGTGCCTTCACCAGGACAATATTCATACCATATGCTTCTTAATGTTTGGATTCTCTAGGGTACAGTTGAGCAATCTGAACATCAGATAAAGTGTTCTATCCTCCCCAGCACCCAGGTCATATTCTGGGAATAAATTAGGCTTAAAGAAGTTCATTGACTCTTTCAGGCCACTGGGGTACCATTAAAGGAATCACATGTCCAGGACAAGGGGTATGGCTGCCTTTCCAATATCTGGGATAAAGATTTATTTCAAGCCTTGGCAGGGGAGTGGACCTGCTAATTGTCCTCAGCTTAGCCTTTGACTACAATATGTGTAGACATACTTTTGGAGAAGGTGATCCTATCCAGTGCATATGGAGATGTGGTGAAGGGCAAAGGGAGGTGTTTCAAGACATCATGAATCAATAATGAGGTCAATTCACATATTACAGCATATTGTGCATTTAACCGGTTAAAATTTTCTTGCTTTTATTATTTGCTTGAAGAGATAAAGTTTTGACAAAGAGGTTATTACTTCAGATGGACCCTAGCATATTCAAGGAGGTGAAGTAAATCTAAGTGAAAACACATTTGATAGTTTGGGTCTATTTGAAAGAGAATATCTTTTATGAGAGCAAAAACTGCAAACATAGAAAGAATGCCTTGAACATATAACTAATAAAAATATCTATTCTTCAAAGGCCTCAAAGCATTTTAATAAGTTAACTTGCCCTTATAACTTCTTTGTCAGAATTTTGAAACCACAAAGCAAACAGAAACCAAACCATCTTTCTGTTTATCGTCTGATGAGAGGGGAAAATGTCTTTGCTAGATAGAAGGATAGATAATCTTTGAAAGATCTGCGGCTATGCAGCTTCTCTTTTCAATACTTGATTCCGACTTTTCACGTATGAAAAAAAAAGAATATACATACACATCTTTTCACTCTTTACTAAGCTCATTGCTCAGATGTTTTTTTTTTTTCCTCTGCCCATCCAGCATGAGTTTCAGAGACCCACTGTGCACAAACACTACTGTGTCATTGATTAAGCCTGTGAGTAAGGATTAGAAAATAATTTGTCATTTTAGTGTCTCTTAAAAGT
This sequence comes from Sus scrofa, assembly GCF_054392235.1. Classification (NCBI taxonomy): domain Eukaryota; kingdom Metazoa; phylum Chordata; class Mammalia; order Artiodactyla; family Suidae; genus Sus; species Sus scrofa. The sequence goes on along the minus strand of NC_139393.1, from coordinate 51,278,996 downwards.
TGATAATTAGGATGATATCTGTTTTTACCCTTGATGATATCCTAATTATCTGAGAGGATATAGAAGTATTTTCCAATTGTTTCTACTGTATGCAGAACCAAACTGGAAAAATAAACAAAGCGATGATCACAGTAGCAAAGTAACAAACTCAAAATAACACAAAACAAATTGGACATATAATTACTGAGGGAATGAGTACAGGAGGTTGAAATAAAGATGCTTCACAGGAAAGGGAAATTGGAGATCAAACTAGAAGGAAATGATAGTGAAATGCCAAAAAACACGAAGTATTAACTGAACTTTCAATGAAAATTTTGCTGTAATAAATAATGAGATTCCACTTATTTAAAAAGGCATAAGCATAGAACAAAAGCTCAAAAGCTGAATCTAATTTAACGTATTGGCATCAATCCATCAAACATAGACCAGCCTGGTTTCCCAATGCCGATCTAAAAGAACTCAAATTTCTTTATACCACAACGGATGCTACCCTAGTTTTTCTCTCCCATTATATTCTTTCATCTGATCTTTCTGACCTTATACTCGACTCCTTCCCTTATACTGTATTCTCAACATAGCGGCTAAAGTGCCACTTTTTTTTCCTTTTTTTTCATAGCGGCTAAAGTGCCACTTTTTTTTCCTTTTTTTTATTTTTTGGCTGTGCCCACAGCCTGCAGAAGTTCCCAGGCTGGGGATTGAACCTGCCACATCTGTGACCCAAGCCAGAGCCATGACAACACTAGTTCCTTAACCCACAGAGCCATCAGGGAAATCCAAGTGCTACTTTTAAATGTAAGATTTACGTCACCTGCAGCTCCAAACCCATCAATGATTTTCTATCCCACTGAGAGTAACAGCCAAAGCCCTAACAAGCCATTGTGAACTGCTCCCCTCATGGGTCCCATTACTTTTTCACTCTCCTTCTTCCTCACTCTCCACTGGCCACACTGAGCTGCTTATTGCTGATCAGACACACTGTCCTAGTCCATTTGGGCTGCTATAACAAAACAACTGGAGAGGAGTGGCTTAAACACAACAGTTGTTTCTCACAGTTCTGGAGGCTGGGAAGTCCAAGGTCAAGTTACTACATTTGGTGTCTGATGGGAGCCTGCTTCCCCGTTCATAGATAACTCCTTCTCACTGTGTCCTAACATGGGGGAAGGGGTGAGGAAGCCCTACAGGGGAGTCTTTTACTGGACACTAATCCCTTTCCTGAGGGCAGAGCCCTCATGACCTAATTACCTCCCAAAGGCTCCACTGCATAATACCATCACCTATTTTAACACGTGAATTTTAGGATGACACAAACATTCAGTCTATAGCGCACACCAGCACTTTTCCCACCTCAGGGCCTTTGCACTGGCTGATCCCTCTGCCTGCAACAATTTCCCCCAGGAAATGAAGGCCATCTCTTGTTCACCTCTTTCAAGTGTTTGCTTAAAGGTTAATTTCTTTTTTTTTTTTTTTTGTCTTTTTAGCTATTTCTTGGGCCACTCCCCCGGTGTATGGAAGTTCCCAGGCTAGAGGTCGCATCGGAGCTGTAGCCACTGGCCTATGCCAGAGCCACAGCAACGCATGATCCGAGCCGCGTCTGCAACCTACACCACAGCTCACGGTAACACCGGATCGTTAAGCCACTGAGCAAGGGCAGGGAGCGAACCCGCAACCTCATGGTTCCTAGTCGGATTCGTTAACCACTGCGCCACGACGGGAACTCCAAAGGTTAATTTCTTGATAGTTCCTACCTGCACCAACGAATTTAAATTTAAAATCCCCTTGCTATACCCACTTTCATCTTCACATTCTTGATTTCTCCCACCATGATCCTTATTTTACATTTCACAAATTCCTTTCTAGAATTCCAACATATTCTATAATTTAATTAACATCTATTTTATGTACACCACCCTTCGTCATTAGAATATAAGTTCTGTAGTTCCCATTTTGGCTCAGTGTTGAAGAACCTGACATAGTGTCTATGAGGATGTGAGTTTGATCCCTGGCCTCGCTCGGTGGGTTAAAGATCCGTCATTGCTGTGGGGTAGGCCTGCAGCTGCAGCTCTGATTTGACCCCTAGCCCCGTATGCCACAAGTACAGCTGTAAAAATAAATTAAAAAAAAAATTTTTAAAGAAGAACGTAAGTAGCACAAAAGCAGATACTTCTTTTTTTTTTTTTTTTTTTTTTTTCCCCTAATGGTTCAGGAGGTTGGTTTTGAACAGTGACATATTTCAATGATCTTAAAACATTTCAGACTCTTCTTCTTATATTTCCTGAAGACAGGTAATGGAGGAGAAACAAATATTACAAGAAAGAAGGGTTGTATTCTAGTTATCTTTGTAATCTCTCACTTTAATTCAGCATTTGGCTAATAATACGTATTTAATTTAAGTACCTAAACTGAACTGAACTAAATCTCTAAGAATTTTTTAAAATCGTTAAGTAGCAGTGAATGCCAAGAAAAGAAAATATAACTAATATGCTAGGGATGAATGGCAATTGAAATTTTTGTCATAGACTGTGGGAATTTTAGTGCCTTGGTCATTTAAACACCATCGTTCCTAGATCTTTTTTGTTTGCTTGTTTGTGTGTGTGTATGTGATCAGACTAGTCGAAGTTATAAGCTAATAAGGGACAAAGGCTCAGGCCTAGATATTTCAAAGAATGTATGTTTGTTCCATCTGGTGGTTTGTGCTAGTTTTTGTCCCTATGGCACTGAACTCCTCAGCATTTTGTCTGTGATTCTTTTTGCCATTGCTTTGTCAGATCTGGAATATGGTCACAAGTGATTCATTTTTGAGTCATTCTTTAAATGGCAGAATTCATCTAAGAAAATTCTTCACATTATACTAAGAGTTACATTAGAATATATCATTCCTGAAGAAAATATCCTACAAACTTCTTTGGAATTGAGAAAAATACTGTGGCTTAATTTTATTTTATGGAATTAAAATTTCTAGTTGATAATAAGAAGATAGATCATAAATAGTTTGAGAATCCTGTGGGGTTTATGGGTGAATGCGTGTGTTCCTGTGTGTGTGTGTGTGTGTGTGTGTGTGCGTGTTTATGGCAGGCACACACACTTGTTTTTGATGGGGTTTATGGGTGAATGTGTGTTGTTCCTGTGTGTGTGTGTGTAGGCAGGCACACACACTTGTTTTTGATGGTGGTGATATTGGCAGCAATCTTGATATCCTTATTTTTGTTTTTCAGAAAGAGACAATGCATTGGTAACAGACAAGTAAAGGCAGTAAGTAATCACAAATTGGTCTTTGAACAGGAGGAGTTCTGAAGTGCTAGAAATTGAAAGGAAATGTTGGAATTGGTTGCATTTATAGAATGCTCCTTTAAATAGCATTTCTTATAAATTATATTAAATGCTAAATTTAGGTCTGGATTTCTATTTTGTGCTTGAATTCTCATTGCTAACACTCTTTTAGAAAGAAAGCAAAACAGATTTTTATGAACACATCAATAAGTTGTCTAGTTGCACTATATTCTCTGTGTAGAAAATTCACTTTCTCTGGCTAAGACCCTTCACTGAAATTTTCCATTAATTTCTTGGATTTTTAAAACCTTCTGTTCCACAGGGAATTACTTTTGTCTCATTCACGGAAGAAATCAACCGAGAAAAATGTTAAACTACCTTAGGATCTAGGCGTCTTATGAGACTGATGTGGGTTTCTATGTCTAAAAGAATTGTGTACCCTAGTGTTCCGTATTTGAAAAACCAGTTGTAAAACTGATAAGAAGCCAAATCTCGACTCTTTTTTAAAATGATTTTTATTTTTGCCATTATAGTTGGGTTACGGTGTTCCATCAATTTTCTATTGTACAGCAAAGTGACCCAGTCATACATACACGTGTATATATGTATATATACATTCTTTTTTTAATGATTTCTATTTAGACTCTTAATAAAAATGTATAACAAAGAGTAGTATCAGTTTCAAATTCTGATCCTGACTTTTGGAATCTTGCTATGTCAATTTAAGTGAGATTTCAAGTCAACTGAATAAGTACCTAATATATGTGTGTTATGTGCTTGACACTTTTCATATCTCATTTAAAGAGATGAAAATTAGCCATCTAGAATGCCTACTGAAAATATGTGTGAATTCTTAAAAGAAAAAACAATCATTTTGAAAGATAGCATAATCTGCATCTTTCCTTGTCATAGGTATGAGGAAATAAATGTTTTAAACAGCCTCATAAGCCCTAAGTTCAAATCAGAGTAATAAATTATTTCCTCTCCTTACTCATGATACATTTAGAATTTAGTAATAGTATGCTACAACAATGCCTTTGAAGACAGACTGTTGATTTACAGCAACATATCACAGAAATCATATTATACAGTTTATTAAAAGGAATTTCCATTAATGTATAATTGGTAGTAAATTATTAGGCAAAAATAATTTTTATATTTACTTGTCCAATTGCATGTCTATATCCATCTCTCCCCCTCAAAATTAAAAAAAAAAAAGCTCAGGATAGAAAATTTTTTTTGAAAAAATCCTTTAAATCCTTTGATATCATTTGCCGATAAAAACTAACAGCAATCCTTTGGGTCAGCAATAATTTCCTAATTGTTTAGGTAATAATTCATACTTTTAAAAAATTGTTTTATTTGTTGATTGATATAATTTTAATACAAAATCCTTCTCTTCCTATTTCCAAATGTCCTTTTTTGATCACTTTTCTCATGGCCGTATTTTTTTTTTAATCTGAACTCACGAAGATTTGTTCCGAAAATTGAAAAAGCTCTAGTGATTCTATGATGGGGTTCATAGATGCCACAGTTTGATATATGAATTATGCTATAACTCTAAAAATCATAACATTTACAATTCTGAAAGAGTTACCAAGTCCATGATTTATTCCAAAATATAATGCTGCTTTCAAGGCTTGCTTTCATGATCTTGTGATTGTGATGGGTTGATGGGATAGTCTTGTGATTCATGAGGTTGGCTCATTCATTATTTTTGAGTGGGATAAAGAGAGTAGAGCTTATTTATAACTCCCTTAATTGTTGGAAGCTAGAGATGGAGGTATAAAATTCTCCAACTTAGTTTGCCCTATTCCTGCTTATGTTGTAGCACAAGGACAAAGATTCATTAAAGAGACCTTTAAAATGTGTTAATCTAGGTACTTTAATGAAATTTGTTTGCAGGGCAACCTGTCCCACTTATTTATGCTTAGTAGTCTTCATACATAATGGTAATGTGACTGCTCATCTCTAAACCATTAAGGAAAGAAATATGAGAAAAGGGGGCATGATGATTAATTTGGGGTAGATGGCTTGGAAGTTTTTTTGCCTTTTAAAGCAAACTATGCTTATCTTACTTAGCCTTTAAAAAAAAAAACAATTGAATTAAAACATGCAGCAGACCAGGAACACCGTAAAATTGAGAAAGTAAGTAGTATCTATCACCATGCATAAAGTATGTGAAATAAATTTAACACATAGTTTCTAAGAAATTAAAGCTTTCAGTGTTCCAGTGTTCCATAAACATTGTATCTGAAAAATAAATGTCTTTTAAGTGTATATTCCCTATAGATCAACTATGTTTATATTGTCAACCTTCTTTTTCTCCTTTCTCAGAGAAAGAAATGTCCCAGATCTTTTATGATTAATTATCCCACTTGTGCTTTTGATCTCTTATTGTCCTTTGAATTATCAGTTTTTCTCTTCTTTTGTCTTTACCCATTCCTCTACTCTAGCTACTTCGGCAAATGCTAAATACAGGAAACAAACATGGCAATATAGCCATGAATTAAACCATCCCCAAATGTAGTGGCTTAAAATCCATGTCTCTTTAATCTGAAATTCAAACTGGGACCAGCATGGCTGGCTCTCCTGAAATCCTCTCAGTATCCAGTGATGATGGTTCAAAGGTTGGAGGTTGGGATCATCTGAAACTTGCTTTCTCACACATGTGAGAGGTTGATGTGGGCTGTCAGTTAAATATTAACTCAGACTATCAGCCAGAACACCTTTCCACATGGCCTGAGTTCCTTCATGACTTCATGGCCGGATTCCAAGGGATAGCATCTCAAGAGAAAGGGATCCAAGTGGAAACCAAATTGCTTTCATGATCTTGCTTTCAAAATCATGCGGCATCATTTCCACTGTGTTCTATTCACAGAGGCAGCCAAGAAGGCCCGTCCAATTTTAACGGAAGGGGTAAATAGATCTACCTCTTGATGGAGTAATGGTAAGGTAGTGAAAAAGCTTGAGAGAGAAGTACTGCACTGGCCATATCTGGGGGAATACAGTCTTCCGTCTGCCCAGAAGAATTCACATTCTCCACATGTAATACGTGCTCTCATCCTCTCCCAAGAACCCCATTAAAATCCCATTTCAGAATCAGACTCATTCTCAAGTATCAGGATCTTTTCATCTAAGTCAAGTGCAGATATTGATGAGGCCCCCTCAGATGCATTTCTTCAAGTACAGTTCCTTGAGTACTGTTCTTAATCCAAAGACCTGAGAACTACAGCCATACCTCTTCTCCACTCTGAACATACAATAGTGAGACAGACCTTGATGACCACTGTACACACTTCCATCCAAAAAGTGGAAATGGGAGGCCTACAGCAGTCATTAATCCACAGAAATTCTGAAATCTGGTTGGATTAGACACTGCTAGGTCCTGGATCAGGGCTCTGCTCTATTGCCTGGAGACCACCCATCAGAGCTCTTTTCTCTTTGAATTCTTGGGTCTGCCTTCTGGGACACCTTTTATCAATCCATAAAAAGTTGCTGGGATTTTCTTCAACCCCCTTCTTGCCCAGAGTAGTTTGGGGGTCCGAAGACCTCTTTTCATTTCCTATCTGTGTTTTTTTAGTTCAAGCCAACAGTATGCCTAGTGCTGAAGCTCTCTTTAAACCCCATGGATTTCCTATGACTACTACTGGCATTTGGTCTATTAAACAAAAAGCACACACACAAATCTTATCTAGATTAACTCTTTTCTAACTTAGGCTTCCTGTGAAGTTGGTGATGGACATCGATCTTAAGATTCTTAGCTGCTCGATTATTATTTAATAATTATAATAAGATCTGTAAGATACTTAGAGCCTTTTGTCTGATTAAAAGGTTCTCTGAAAGAAAAAAAATTCTCTGACATATTGCCACAAATCTTCTGAGGTCTTAACAAATGAACTTAATCTTTGATTTGCTCTTTGTTCTAAAACTCTTTCTATATTTAGGAATCATGTGGTTGGGTCTTTTTTTTTTTTAAATCAGTAAGTCTGGGCTACATATATTTTCTAAATTTTGTTGGACAATAGAACAATTCCTTTTTAATCTGTTTCTCTTCACTTATTTTACTATAGGTAACAAGAAGACAAGTGGACTTTCAGCAATTTTCCTAGAAAATTCCTTAGGCAAATCATGTAATTTATGAGGAATTTTTTTCTGTTTTCCATGTCATCCCAGGCAACAGGGCTGCTAAATTTTCTGTCACTACATAACAAGAATTCCCTTACTTCCATATACCCACAACATTTTTATAACTTTTGTTTAAACCCTTACTGACAGCCTCCTCAGGGCAATCAGTCTTTATTTTTTAGAAAAAGCCCTCTTAACACAAGGATCTTCTCAAAGTTTTTCCAACTTCGGCCCACTGTCTGATCCCAAAGCAAGTTTTAAGTTTTGTTATAGCTTCATATCACCCTGGTACCAAAATCTGCTCCAATAATTATGGTTGTATAACAAACCACACCAAAACTTAGTTTATTTTTATATACGTACATAATATATATTGCATAATATATAATATATATGTAAATATGTGTATGCATATAATATATGCATCATATATATATATATATATAAATAAATACATATATTGTGTGTGTCTTTCTAGGGCCTCACCTTGGGAGGTTCCCAGGTGACGAGTCTAATTGGAGCTGTAGCCACTGCCTACACCACAGCCATAGCAACGCTGTTGATCTGAGCAATGTTTGCAACCTGCACCACAGCTCATGGCAATGCCAGATCCTTAATCCACTGAGTGAGGCCAGGGATCAAACCTGAATCCTCAAGGATGCTAGTCAGATTCATTTCCATGGAGCCATGATGGGAATTCCTATGTGTATACAATATTATATGTATTATATATATAGTATTATATATACATACAAAATATATGTTTATTTTGTATGTATATATGTTTATTTTGTATGTGTATATAATATATATTTGCATATGTATATAATATTATATGTATTATATATATTCATATGTATATGAATCTCAATTTGGGCAAGTTCAACAGAAATAGCTCATGTCTCCACCACTCAAAAGACGGGAGCTGGAGCCATCTAAAAGCTGTTCAGTTACATGTTCCAAGTTGATGTTGGCTACCACCTGAGATTTTTTAGTGGAAGCTATCTACATATGGCCTCATATATGGCTTGCATAGCCTCACAAATGATTTGTTGGTTTCAAAGGCAAGCATTTCAAGATAGGTGACAAAGCATAAGCTATATCTCCTCTATGACCTAGCCTCTGGAGATACACATTATCATTTCCTCCACTTTCTATTCATCATGCGTCACAAAGACCAATCAAGTTTCAAAGGGAGGAGAAATAGAGTCTATCTTGATGAAAACGTAGCCAAGTTCTGGAAGAGAATGTGAAACCAGATTCATCCCATTGTTCTTCATGCTTCAAAAATACAATCTTATAATTTACCACACACCACCACAACTTCCTTATCTAAAATTTATATCTCAGCTACCTATACTCCTGCTTCTTATTCTTTTTTTAGTGAATTCTGGAACTCCATTTTTATTTTTTTAATTTAATTTCCCTTATTGAAGTATAGTTGGCTTACAATATTCTGCTACTTTCAGGTGCACAACAACATGATTCAGTTATATACATTCTTTTTCAGTTTCTTTTCCCTTATAGGTTATTACAAAATATTGATTCTAATTCTCTGTGCTATATGTAGGTCCTTGTTCTCTATCATTTTTATGCATAGTAGTGTGTATATGTTAGTCTCAAATTCCTAATTTATCCCTTCCCCCCTTTGCCCTCTGGCAAGTGTAAGTTTTTTTCTATGTCTATGGGTCTATTTTTGTTTCATATATAAGTTCATTTGTATCATTTTTTGAGATGCCACATATAACCAATATCATATTTGTCTTTCTCTGTCTGGCTTACTTCACTAAATATGGTAATCTTTAGCTCTATCTATGTTGCTGCAAATGGCATAATGTCATTCTTTTTAATTGCTAAGTAATATTCATTATATATCTATCTCTATCGATCGATCAGTCAATTGATCGATCTATCTGTCTATCATCTATCTATATCTACCACATCTTCTTTATCCATTCCTCTGTCACTGGACAGTTAGGTGCTTCCATGTCTTAACTATTGTAAATAATGCTGCAATGAATATTGGGGTGCATGTATCTTTTCAGATTATGGTTTTCTCCAGCTATATGCCCAGGAGTAAGATTGCAGGTTCATATAGTTTGCTTCTTATTCTTATCTTTAAAAACAAAGAAAAAAATTGCACTCCACTGGGACAACAAGTGATCTTTATCCTTTCAGAGATCTTGATTATTTTCAGTCATCCAATTGTTTGACTTGTATGCTTTATTCAACAATATTGGTAATTGCTCAATTCATGAAATATATTCTCCATTATCCTATGGCCCTATACTGGGTATTAGCTTTGATAATTTTCCCTAAACATTCTTTGTTAATCACTGATGTCTTTTTTTGCCTGCCCCTTAAAAGTGAGTTTTTCCCAAAGCTTGGACTTCACTTTACCTCCTTCTTATCCTACATTTTCCTCTAAGTGATTTTCTAAAAACTAGTCTCCAATCTGTATTTACACTTGCTGCTTCTCTCCTAAATTTTTGTTTCAAATTTTCAACCAACTGGACTAAATACTCTTCACCAAACCAAAACATAGAAAAATGTAGTCTTCTAATTTCTGTCTTCAATTATAAAAAGTAAGATACAGAACATTTCTGCCACTTCTTGTCTTTTGGCACATACCCAGCTTGAGAACAGGCCCCCATAGCATCTCCTTCAACCTACATGCAGATAAATCTCCCTACATCTAGGTCATACTGGTCAGACACAACTTATCAGAGCCTAAAAATACACCTCGCATTCACATAATTTTGCTCACATTATTACTTCTATTTTGAATTGTTCTCACGCAATCTGAGAAGCATGAGTACATCCTCCATTATTCCACAGATAACCCAACTCTAAAAAAAAAAAAAAAAAAAAAAAAAAAAAGAGGCTTTTGATTTCTAACTAAATTCTTAATAAAAATAACAACCTGGTCCTTTGTGCTCAAAACCTATTTAGGTTTCAGTCTTCTCCACAAAATGGTGAGCTTCCTGTGGACAGAAACCATTTATTTTTAACCTCTTCTTTACATGTATAAATACAAGTCATCAACTTTCATCTAATTGATTTTTAAACAACCTACACGGTTATCTTAATTTGACTTCTACCAACCACCTTGCTACCCTTAGTTCATACTTTGGAACATTTTCTAATAAAGTTTGAAGTAAACATAATGGAATTATTTAACAACTACCATATGTGTTTTGATAGCATTTCCATCTCTGTCTGTTTAGGAGTGTTTATGCAAAGATGTAACTATTTTATTGCTGTGGTTTTCTAAGTGTATTCTATGGAAACCCACCATGGAGGAACTTCAGTAGCTTCTCTGAGCAGGGGTTTGATTTTGGGGAATCCAAGCACAGACTTTCTCACCTGCCACTTCACAAGAACAATTTTGTAGGTTTAATAGGTTAGGCTTTATTTTAGTAAAGTTTCTATTACTGAACTATTGGAAAGTACTGTTTATCGATTTTTGCCTTTATTCTTTTTGTTTCCTTAAAGAACTAAACAGGAAAAAATTCATAGTACTGAAAGGACTGTTTATCCTCATAATTTATGGATAATTTAAGTTAGATATTGAAAAGTATAGAAAGGAGAATAGATTCTTGACCTCAGTTGGATGCCCTGGAACTTAAAGTAGTTGAATGTGTACAACTAGGACAAAAAAGAACAGAATTTAAGAATAGAAAATGAATTGTAGAGATTTTTCTAGAAAGCAGAGTGTAATTAGAATTTTTATATCATTTATATCTCTATGAAAAAGAAATCTGCACTTACAAATACCATACATTGTTTAATTTTTAGCATCTCTGACCTTAATTTTTTGGAGATATGTTTTGTAAAAGCATAGAGGTCCATTCACAAGTGATTGATTAATTGAATTGAAACAAAAGTTTTCTATTTCAAGATTATGTGTCTTCCCCCTGTCATCATACATTAATATCACTTGTAAAACCCATGGAGTTTTATGGACCTTATGAGAGAGTCTACATTTTATTGTGTTTTAACTGACTCACCCATCTTCTATACTTTGTTTCCCAAGGGATGGGGATGAGGTTCTGCAAACGAATTTTCTCCTTTACTAACTGGGCCTCTGCTAGACTGCTAATTGTGAGTGCTAGAGGGAACCTGCAGGAGGGAAAGAGAAGGGGAGTCATTCTCTCCTTTTTGCTTTCTGTTTGCTTCCTGTTTGTTTTCAGCTACTTTCAGCTACACCCAACAGAGCTTCTGCACCTTGGCAGACTATCAGAGTGTTCCAGTAGCAATAACTGATTTCAGTTTGCAGTTGTTCCAACAGTCCCCAAAATAACCTCATCCAGCCCTTTAGAGACAATAATACCAGTTGACAGACTGATACCCACTCCTTGAATTGAACTGGGTACCTGCCCCATACAATCCTTCTTCCCAGCTCAAACACCCCCACACCATCTCAATAGTACAAGCTCCTCAAATGACTGAGTTATGACTTCTCCAAGAGTCAAGTTTCAGTAAGTCTGACATCTTTCTTTTGTTACTGTAGTCGTAGGGGTGAGAGCTGCTTCTGTGGTTACCACCTCTTTGACAACTTACTGTATTATCTTTGTCTTTTCTGTTCTTTACCTGGTTAAAGATGTTTTATATTAATTTTTTTCTATTGAAATACTGGTGTAGCTTCTGGAAACTGAAATAAAGTCTAACATATATTTGATATAATTTATGTATCTTACAAAAATATATCATACAGAAATTAATCATCTTTTATGATTAAATCTTTTCTCTCTGCCTCATATTCTTTTTAATAAGGTATATGAAAGAATCAAATGATTAAAAACTGTAAAGCATTCTGATATGCAGTAAGAGAAAAACCACGCAATTGTATACACAGCCATCCCTTAGTATCTTCAGGAGATTAATTCCACGACCCCTGTGGATACCAAAATTTGTAGATGCTCAAATCCCTCATATAAAATGGAGTAGTTTTTGGATATAACCTATAAACATCCTCCTATATACTTTAAATCATTTCTAGATTTCTTATAATGCCCTATACAATGTAAATACAATGTAAATAGTTCCCAGTGAGCAGCAAACTCAAGTTTTTCTTTTTGGAACATTCTGGAACTTTTTTTCAAATACTTTCGCTCCGTGGTTGGTTGTGTCCTAGGATCCAGAATCTGCATATACAGAGGATCAACTGTATTATACTCAAAAAGTAAATTGTGGCTCAGTGGGTTAAGAGCAGACATAATGTTTATGAGGAGTGGGTTTGCTCGGTGAGTTAAGGATCCTGCGTTTCTGCAAGCTGGGGCATAGGCCACAGATGTGGCTCAGATCCAGTATTGCTGTGGCTGTGGTGTGGGCCTGCAGCTGCAGCTCCAATTCGACCCCTAGCCTGGGAACTTCATATGCTGCAGGATAGACCTTAAAATACATAGATATGTATATTTTTCCTCAGAGTGGGAGGAAAACTCTTCAGACTGTTTTCTCAGTCCTCTCACCAGGCATATGTTTGTATAAAGTTACAAGATAGTAAGGCTAAGAACAAAACTAAACAAGCAGAAATACCACACATTTTAGCATATTCTTTTGTTTCATTACTTTTGCATTGTCTTTATGAGTCAGAGTGATAAAGTTGATATATGAAGTCACAGGAGAAGCGGTGCCTGGCTATACTACTTTTTAAAAATACTTGTCACAGCACCATTTGGCATATAAATTACCTCTTTGTCACAAATAACATACAAGAAATACACAAAATCTTGTTTAATGTTAGCTGGCTTATATTATTTTCAAGATGATATAAATAAAATTATATTTTCAATGACATTATTTATAATAATAAAAATTATGGCCTCAAATTAGATTTATGTGTCATATGTTTAACATAACAATTTTCTGAAAAGCAAGGTGTTAGGTTTTCTTTAATTTTCTTTTGTAAATTATAGGCATTAATAAGACCATGTTGGATAAAACAAAACACTGTTTTGTTTTGATATTATTTATATTTTCCACCAAAATCATAGTTCTGTTTAACATATTTATATATTTTTACATTTTAACCTTGCGAATGGTTTTCTAAAATTTTTAACTGTAGTCCATTTTAACTTATTGTGCTGAAGTAACCTCATTTTCTATCCTAATTTTTGCCTCTGTCTCTTTTGTCTAAGAAGTCAAACTTTCCCTGGGGTGATAGGGCATTTGTCCAGTGATCTGTGGAGTAACCTGTACTTTGCAATGTCTTAGAAATATTTGGGGAAGAAGAGAGAAGGATGACCTCCATTTTGTGTAATGTTTCTTGACGCTTTGGTCATTTATTTCCATTTGTTTGTCACAGGAAGGAAGGTCAACCCTAAGGCACTCCCTTTCACCCTCTTTTTGTTTTGTTTTGTCTTGTTTTGTTTGGTAAAAATGAAGAAAGCACAAGAAATATTTAGTGGAACACAGACTGGGACATTCAAGGAAAAGGTGATCCTATTGACTTAAATAACATTTACTCAAATAACAACCGAATAACATTCACTCAAATAACCACTAAATAAATGTTTAAAATATTCATTGCAGAATGAACTTTTCATGTTGGCAGGGGCTTGAATCACTCATGAACTTCCCATGGGAAACGTGTGGGAAATGTACAGAGAAAGGCCTCATTTCTTAATTCAGAATTTGAAACGAATTGTAGAAATTTCACTCTAATGCTTTAGATTATATAGACAGAAATTATAAGAATATAATGAAAGGAAAAGTGGATCCTGAAAAATGGAAAAGTGGAATTGGAAAATAAAGTTATAGTTTGAAAAGTTGGAAGGTTATAAAGCAGCAGGTAGGTTTTAACTTACCTATAGTAAATTTAACAAGAGAATCCAATTTTTTTAGTATACAGTACAAGAGAGCATAGGCAGCATTTGTGAAACATGGCAATGAGCTACAATATATAGGACTGTGTGGTAACAGACAGGAAAGAAGTAGAAGCATATTTTCTGGTATGTTCCTCATAACTTGGTAATCCTGGGTCTTCATGCACTAGGTAGCCAGATTTGAGGGGGGGAGTTCATCAAAAGAAAGTGTTCCCCTGAAATACTCAGAATTGCTAGAGTTCACTAGTTCACCTCAACCTGAAATTCTAGGGACTGTCTCTGACATTTATCATTTAGCTCTTCTAAAAGCTAAAAGGCTTGGTGGCAGAGGAATGAAAATATACTAAGATAACACCTGGAAGGTGCAGGTTTATTTCTTAGAGGCAATATGCCCAAGTTAGTTTGAGTCTCTTTTGCCTTATTTTGTTTTGGTTTTAGTTTATTCTTGGGCATTTCAACTACATAAAAGATTTATAATAATAAATCTCAGAGTTGGAGGAAAACTCTTCAGACTGTTTTCTCAGTCCTCTCACAAGGCAGGTAAGATATTACCTGTTTTACAGAATCAACAACAGAGCTCTCAGAGGAGGTCAAGGAATTGTCCTCTGTTGGTTGATTGTGGAGAGACCAGAGTGGCAGTCTCACATCTCTTCTTTCTCTAATGGTTTCAGTGTACATGCTTCTAACTCCTAAAATACAAACCATCAGCACAACAGTGCTATGTACCCCACATTTACTTTGAATATGACTAAAGGTTATCAGTGACAAAGAGTGGAGTCTGAGTTGTCCTCCCTTGGCCTGTGATCTTAAAGTTATGAGAAATAGAAGGTCAAAAATTCTTATCCATTAGTTCTGAAAATGCCCTCTTTTGACTGTGATTGACAATTTTTGACAATGATGGATGGACTCTGATGAGCCGTAATAAAAAATGACAGCCTTAAGTATTTTGAACAAGTTATATTTTAAAGGAATTAAGTTACTAATGGATTAACAGTGGTCAATGAAGAAGGAGCAGGCCATTACTTTTTATGGATTATGGGATTATCATTCCTCATAGAACATTGATAATCATTCTCACAAGTCCTTCTTGAGATTCCAAAGGTACAGAATTCTTTTTCAGATATGATTTTGTTTCATCATGAAGCCCAAGTTAACCCACTCGGTCATTCTGCATTAGGATGTTGATAATTCATGGCAGAATACTAAGGCCCCCTTTCCATTGCCTAATATCAGCTTTTTGGATCCACACATAAATTCATGCAAAATGATGGAATAATTAAACCCAAATCATTTCCAGACATCATACTTCCTCTGGACTCAGATTCACATTTTTATTGTAATTCTGACTAGGACTTAAATTCTTTGGTCTTGTAGCCTATAGTTAATATCCCCATTTTTAGCTCTTAAAGAAAATGAAAACTTCAGCTATGAGTTTTGTTCATCTTAGGCTCTTATCTAGGAATAAAGGATGATTTTTGAAGTACCTAATGTAGGTAAGCATCCACCCAAGTATCCTTTCAACAAATCTCTCAGTAAAACTCAATTTTTCTCCCTAAACAAATGCTTTTTACAAAAATTCTCAATTTTTTTCAATAGTGTTAATATACTTTAAATAAATAATTATCAGTCTATTCATTTTATTTTTCATTCTCTTTATAGAGTTCCAATTTATTTCTATATGCTACTAGCTTTTGTTTTATAACATTTCTTGTGTTTTTTTTTTTTTTTTTACAGCTACACCTGTGGCATATGAAGGTTCCCAGGCTAGGGTTGAATCAGAGCTGAAGTTGCAGGCCTATGCCACAGCCACAGGAACACCAGATCCAAGCAGCCTCTCTGAAATACACCACAACTTGTAGCAATGCTGGATCCTTAACCCACTGAGCAAGGCCATGGATCGAACCTCATATCCCCATAGAGGCTACGTCAGGTTCTTAACCCACTGAGCCACAATGATAACTCCTTCATTTTCTTTTAATTTCCTTACTCATCACCTTTTTCATTGTTCATATGTTAAAGACCAGACAATAAAATGGCCTCCATTTGGCCCAAAACCAAATTCTCACTAGTACAAAATAAGGAACTCATGCTTAATAGCAGTAGCATGAAAAAGCACAGGAGTAGTGGCTGACAATATATTCAATGTTAAGCAAAACTTATCATCTCAGGTTGCATATCAGAAAGATGAGGATTTAAAAATGGAGAGTTTAAGGAATTCCTATTGTGGCTCAGTGGTAACGAACCCGACTAGTATTCATGAGGATGTGGGTTCAATCCCTGGCCTCACTCAGTGGGTTACGGATCTGACATTGCCATGAGCTGTGGTGTAGGTCACAGGCGCAGTTTGGATCCTGCATTGTTGTGGCTGTGGTGTAGGCCAGCAGCTGTAGCTCTGATTTGACCCCTAGCCTGGGAACTTCCATATGCATGGTTGAAGCCCTAAAAAGACAAAAAAATAAAAAATAAATTAATTAAAAAAATAGATTGTTCAGGACAATATGATATCATGGGCTTTGGAATTTCATGATCTGGATTTGAATCTTAATTATTCAGCCTTAACTCACAGCACTATTTCTCGTCTGTAGACTAGAAATAATGATAATAAATATTATTTATTGTGCATTTACTACATGCTAGGCAATAAGTGCTTTAGAAGTCTTATTTCATTTAAACTTCATAGTAGCCCTAATAAATAAATAGCATTATTATCCTCATATTAAGTCCCAGGATGTCAAATTAATTTTTTCTAATATCACACAACTAATATTTGACAGAGCCTGGTTTCCAAACCTTGGTCTCAGTTATCACAACCTGTGCTTTAACCACTGCTACTTGAGTGAGATTATGAATGTTCACAGTATGCAGTAAATGTTTAGCAAATGTTGGTTTCTTTTCCTTATAATTTCATTTTGTAATATGCTTGTAAGAATATACTTTAGCTACTAGATTCATTTCTAGCTTTCATATTAAGAATGTACTGTCAACTAAAATGAGTTAAAGAATGAGCAGGATTTTGAAATACATCCTCAGCAGCCACAGTGCTGCATTGGGCATGTTCAGTCTGAAGGAAAAAGGGCACTGAATTCATCTAATACCTGCCTTCAAGATAGAGAGAGAATGTGTGCTGTAAATGAGCCCAGCAGAATGGAACTTGATGGTACAAGGATGAAGATATAACTTGATGGTACAAGGATATAAGAAGAGGTTTCTTAAATCAATGATAAAGTTCTTTCTAGGAAACAGAGTGGCCCAAGGATCGATGGACAGCTTCAGAAAAAAATAATTCGGTTGTTTTCTGGAACACAAAAAGGCATACTACACCTGGCATTGGTGACTTTAAGAGTTTGGACTAGAACCATCTTTTTATGAGATTTCTGGATGAATACTTGAGTTCAATAATATCATCATGCTTCCCATTCTTTGTCAAGCTCTACCCCAGCCCTAAATGCGAAACCCCTCTGCCGCTTGTGTTAGATGTGTCATATCATGTGTTGGGTATGTCCCCTCATCTCCTTAGTGTTAATGTCCCATCATTCTCCTGATTGTTTGCCCACTGCTACATCTGCTGTCAACACTTTCCACTTCATTCAATAGATACTCAGATCCACTGTTAACAGCCTATGCTATAGCTTCATCCTCTTCACTCAGTGTCCTCTTTGCCTATTTGTCTGCAAAAATCTGACATTTTCCTTGAATAAACCTTTCCCCCTGTTTCACCTTCCTGTGTCAGCAGTCCATTTTTCCCCATCCTTGTACCATAGGGTCAAGATGGGTTTACCTTCTTCATCACCAGGGCCATTCCAAACAATTACTCTTAGTTCCCCACAAAGCATTCCACTGAGGCCCCTGTTCTGTAGCTATGTAGCCCTCTGTTCATCTTTGTTGTTTTCTTAAAATCTCCTCCACAGTTTTTGAGAATTTTGCTATTTTTCTCACGGTAGACTAGGGAGATTTTAATATACCCATCATTGACCAATCCATACATTGTTGACTAGCTCTTCAATTCCTTCATCTTCACATGTCCAGGTTCCTTCTTCTCTACTATAATTCAGAAACATATTTCTACATATACACTCTAGATAATTCTCATAGCTGTCATTGAGCCTGACACACACCAAAATATAGATTTGGTTAATACATCATCCCTTTCTATTACCTTACTCAGATTCACTGCTGGAATTTAAACTTGAACATCTCCCTTAAACCAGCTCACTTTATTTATCTGATGAGAATCTCCTTGGCTTTGCTCTTACTCTTTACAACCTCTTTCTCTGATACTCATGGACAATTTTGTCTCCCATCTGATCTTCTTCCGTTGGTGGTTTAGATTCCATGACCCATCTTTTCAGTTGCTTTGTTGCTTTTATTCTTTTGGCTTTTACCCTCATTCCTTCACCTTATGCTGAAAAATTCAGCTTTTAGAAATGTTCAAACCCTTCCCATCCTAAAACAATATCATCCTTGAACAAACCTTCTCCTCTAGCTGTCATTTATTGTTTCTTTTGTAGGTAAAAGTCTTGAAATGTCTTGAAAAAAAAAATCTACAGTTGGAATTTGCATTTATTTACACCCCTGTCTCTTTTTTTTCAGCACCCGTGGCTATGGAAGTTTCTTAACTAGGAATTAAATCTGAGCTGCAGTTGTGACCTATGCCTCAGCTGCAGCAACACCAGACCCTTAACCCACTGTACTACAGTAGGAACACCTCGTTCATTTTTTAAAATTCCATTTCAATCTGGCTCTGGCTCCACTGGGTCACTGAATTTCCTTGCACTGATCTCTACTTTCCCCTCAATATTACAGATCCAATGAAACATTTGCCGTGCTCATCCCACTTCATCTCTCCATGGCAACTTTTATGTTGAACATTCATTCCTTCCTGAAATCTTCTTCCCTTGGAGCTTCTGTGATCTTCTTCTCTAGAGTCCCCCACCTGTTTTTTCTCTTATATCATCTTCCTGTCTTCTTGTTTTTCTACCCAGATTTAATATATGATATAATCTCCCTGAAGGACCTTAACCCAACTCAAATTTTCAGCGCTGATGCACACATACACTGATGATTCGCAATTTCCACACAAGAAATTTCAGAATCAGAACACCACCCTCTGTATCAGATAGCCTCATAATACACATGATTGAACCTCATACCACTGCCTAAACTCAACTTTTCATCCTTCCACCAGAGCCTCCTTCTCTTCCTTTGCTGCCCCTCTCAGGGTATGGCACCATATTGTCCTGCCCAGAAATGTTGAGTCATTTTCCATTGATTTTTTTCTTTTCCCCACATCTATTCAGTCACAAGGTATCCTTTCATTTATGCAAAAGTCATTAATCAAGCACGTTACGTACTATGACAGAAAAAAGATACATAGAAAGGAAATTAGACAATAATGTGGATGCAGTGTTATGAAAATATATGTAAGTTCAGAGAGTCTGACTGAGTGGATTTGCTTAACATCTCCAAGCCCATCTTTGTCCTCTCCTTTCCTTTCCCACAGTTATTCCTGTTTCTCTTCTTTGCTGCAGTGGATTCTTAGGCTATGCAGTCTGGACCCTTTAATCTGCTTTCTTCAGTGTTGGCAGAGTGACCTTTACAAAATGCCATTTGATCATGTCACTAGCTGACTTTCAAACATTAAGTGGTTCTCAGAGCTGTCATGCTATAGTTCACAGTTCACAGCTGAACATCCAAAGCACTTCACATTTAGGCCCCAGACTTGTTTCCAGACTCATCTTAGACCATTGCTCTACATTTTTCACATCTTACTCACAAGATGTCTTTTTCCTGGAGCGTGTGAGGTTGTTTCCTTTCTTTGCACCTTCTCACTTATTATACTTCGTCCTAGAATACACCTTCCTTCATTACTCTCATCCAGCTAATTTCCAGGAAGTCTTTCCAGATGACCACTGCCTCAAGCTTTATTAAGGTAGCCTTGCTTTGCTTCCTTATCTCTTTTTGCATGACAATCTGATGGCAGTTATTAATTCATTCACCAGGTATTTATTGAGCACCATATATCATGCTTTAATTTACCTCCCCTTTTCCACACTGAATTATAAGTTCCCTGAGTGGAAGGATTATATCTCATTTTAGTTAGGAGTCTCAAAACTTCATCTAGGTATATAGATAGATGGCATGCAATAAATATATTTTAAATGAGTAGGTTCCTATCACAAGGGTGGCTGAAAGAAATATACTATATTGATGGAATTTATTGGGAGAACCATTACTAGTTACTAGGATTTCACTCCCTACAGCCAGATTGTTTACATGAATCATAGGTTTAAAAATTACTAGCTCTTTGTCCTTGGAGAGTTTACTTGATCTCTCTAGGGGTCTATTTCTATAAATGTAGATAATAGTAGTCTCTACCTTACAGAATTATTAGAAGATTATGTTAATTCATATGCCTAAAACACTTAAAACAGGGTCTGGCCATAGTAGGAATTCAAAAAGGTCGGAAATAATTGTAACCAGAGGTCCAACATCTGCAAAATGGCCACCTTATCATCATCCAGTATGTTTCAGAATCAGGCAACTCGTTGATTTAGCTGATCTTCAACATGCCTTTTTTTTGTGTCTTTTGTGTTTTGAGGGCCACACCCATGGCATATGGAGGTTCCCAGGCTAGGGATCTAATCAGAGCTACAGCTTCTGGCCTGTGCCAGAGCCACAGCAACGCCAGATCTGAGCTGCATCTGCAAACTACACCACAGCTCATAGCAATGCTGGATCCTTAACCCACTGAGCGAGGCAAGGGATGGAACCTGTGACCTCATGGTTCCTAGTTGGATTCATTTCTGCTGTGCCACAATGGGAACTCCTGCCTTCAAATTCTAAGGCTCTATGTGTTTAAGAAAATCTAGTCATGCATTTCAAATAGTATTTGAATAATATGGGTTCTTATAATAAAATTATAACCTTTATTTTATTTATATTTAATTTTATTTTATTTTGCTTTTATACCTGTAGTATATGGAAGTTCCCAAGCTAGGGACCGAATTGGACCTGCAGTTGCCAGCTTACGCTACAGCCACAGCTTCATCTGTGATCTACACCAAAGCTTGCAGCAGTGCCTGATCCTTAACCCACTGAGCAAGGCCAGAGATGAAACCTACATCCTCATGAATACTAGCTGGGTTCTTAACCCACTTAGCCACAACAGGAACTCCCTAATATTTATTATAGATAATGCTGAATTCTTTTCGGTGGAACAGGGTTAAGATTAAGAGTAAGCTAGATCAGATACATGCCAAGGTTACTGAAATTCATTTAATATTTGAACCAACTGCATTCCCAATTGACTTTTTTATCTCCAGGAAAATTATAAATTGATTTTTTTAAAGCCTGATTATATGTGTAAATTTCAGGTACAATTCAGGTGGGTCTCTATACCCTAGGTATAACTCCAGGAGAAGGAAGAATCTTGAGACAGTATTATAACTCAATGTCTGATATATAGTTGAATAAGCACTCCTAGTATTCTTTCTGCATTTCATGAGTTTTAAATAAATAATTATTGATTTGTGTGAGCCCTTCATTTTGGTTTTCTCTTTCTCTTAACTTTGCTTTCTCTCAGGAATTTAGTTATACCCCTTTACTAGATTGATTGTTTGTTCTAAGCCTACCATCCTGAAACATTCTACTAGTTCCAATAATCCAATTTAAATGCACCACAGAAACACTGCAAAACTTGCAATATATTGATTGATGATGAGTAGGCCTTGAATAGGGGTGTGGAGACTGGAAATGCAGTAGTTAGTAGTATAAAACTTGAATATTCAAGTATCATAAACATCTATGAAATATTTTATAATTATTCTGGTTATAGGATTTTTGGTTTTTAGATTTATTTATTCATTTGATAATATTTTTGGGGTTTTCAGTAAATACCTGATATATGACAGACACCATTTTATTAGTGGGGGTACAACATAATATAAGAGAGGCAATAATTCTTATCCTTATGGTGCTTAAATACATAAGTATATAAACATAAATATAAAATATATGCTTTTAATATATTCTTTAATATATAAAAATCAGTAAAAAAAGATAATATCTTCAGTATAAGATAAATGAGTAAGAAAAAAGATGAGCTAATAAAACATAACTTCAGGATCTAAACTGACAAGTCACAGAAAAGCATAATAAGCACAGGGAAAAAATTTCAACTCTTCTGTGTTAAAATGGAAATTAAAAAAAAAAATGAGATTCAGGGAGTTCTCCTGTGGTGCAGCAGGTTAAGGATCCAGTGTTGTCACTGCAATGGCTTAGGTCACTGCTGTGGTGTGGGTTGGATCTCTCTCCCAGGAAATTCCATATGCCTTTGGTGAAGCCAAAAACAAAAAATAAACGATTAAAAACGAGATTCAAATTTCCACTTTCAAATCAGCAAAACATATGTGTGTATGTATACATATATACATATATAAAACGTCACCCATGTAACTCTTTTACTCCACTTAAAAAAATGTTTTATTTATTTCTAAGTAATTTATGAAAGAAAATTTGACAATGAGTAGAAAGACTTAAATTACACATATTCTTGGTTCAGAAATTGTTGGACAAAGAACATGACATAAGAGCTTTTTATATTAAATTTACTTATTTATTATTTATTTATTTATTGTCTTTTGTCCTTTTAGGCATATGGAGGTTCCTAGGCTAGGGATCCATTTGGAGCTGTAGCTGCCGGCCTACAACAGAACCACAGCAATGCCAGATTGGAGCCACATCTGTGACCTACACCACAGCTCATGGCAATGCCAGATCCTTAATCAACTGAGAGAGGCCAGGGATGGAACCCGCAACCTCATGGATCCTAGTCAGATTCATTTCTGCTATGCCACTATGGAACTCCTTAAATGTGTTATTTTTCAAATTTGTTTTTTTTTCCTCATTTTTTATTACTCAATGAATGTAGTACATTTATATTTGTTCATGATCATCACAGCATTTCCATCCCAAACCTCCAGTGCATCCCCCAACCCCAACCTGTGTCCTTTGGAAACCATTAGTTTTTCAAAGTTGGTGAGTCAGTATCTATTCTGCAAAGAAGTTCACTGTGTCCTTTTTTCAGATTTCACATGTCAGTGATAGCATTTGATGTTGGTGTCTCATTGTCTGACTGACTTAGCACGATAATTTCTAAGTCCATCCATGTTGCTAAAAATGCTGGTATTTCGTTCCTTTTAATGGCTGAGTAATATCTCATTGTGTATATGTACCACATCTTTTTGATCCACTCCTCTGTCAATGGACATTTAGGTTGTTTCCATGTCCTGGCTATTGAAAATAGTGCTGCAATGAACATCGGAATACATGTGTCTTTGCGAGTCATGGTTTTTCTCTGGATAGATGCCCAGGAGTGGGATTGCTAGATCAAATGGGAGTTCTATGTTTAGTTTTCTGAGGCATCTCCATAGTGTTTTCCACATTGGTTGCACCAATTTACATTCCCACCAACAGTGTAATAGGTTCCTTTTTGTCCACACCTTCTCCAGCACTTATTGTTTGTAGACTTTTTGATGATGGCCATTCTGGCTGGTTTTGATTTGCAGTTCTTTAATAATGTATGATATTAAACATCTTTTCACATGTTTTTGGCCATCCATATATCTTCTTTGGAGAATTGGCTATTTAGATTTTCTGCCCATTTTTTGATGGGGTTGTATATTTTTTGGTATTGAACTATAGGAGATGTTTATAAATTTTGGACATTAATCCCTTTTCAGTTGCTTCATTTGTAAATATTTTCTCCCATTCCGTGGGTTGTCTTTTCATTTTGTTTAGGGTTTCCTTTGCTGTGCTTTTAAGAAACTTTTAAGTTTAATTAGGTCCCTTTTTTTTTATTTTTGTTTTTACTGTCATTACTCCAAGAGGTGGATCTGAGAAGATGTTGCTGTCATTTATGTTGGAGAGTGTTTGGCCTGTTTCCCTCTAAGAGTTTTATAGTATCTAGTCTTAATCTAGGTCTTTAATCCATTTGGAGTTTATTTTTGTGTATGGTGTTAGGGAGTGTTCTAATTTCATTCATTTACATATGGCTGTCCAGTTTTCACAGCACCACTTATTAAAAGGCTGTGTTTTCTCCATTGTATATTCTTGCCTCCTTTGTCATAGATTGGTTGGCTGTAGGTGCATAGGTTGAATTCTGGGCTTTCTATCCTGTTCCACTGATCTAAATTTCTGTCTTTGTGCCAGCACAATATGGTTTTGATGACTGTTGCTTTGTAGTATAGTCTGAAGTCCAGAATCCTGATTCCTCCAGCTCCATTTTTCTTCTTCAGGATGTCTTTGGCTATTCTGGGTCTTTTGTGCTTCCAAACAAACTTTAAAATATTTTGTTCGAGTTCTGTGGAAAATATCCTTGGTAATTTGATCGGGATTGCATTGAATCTGTATATTGCCTTAGGTAGTATAGTCATTTTGATAATATTTACTCTTCCAATCCACGAGTATGGTATATCTTTCCATCTATTTGTGTCCTCTTTGATTTCTTTCATCAGTGTCAAGTAGTTTTCAGAGTACAAGTCTTTTGTCTCTTTAGGTAGGTTTACTCCTAGGTATTTTATTCTTTTGGATGCTATGGTAAATGAGATTGCTTCCCTAATTTCTCTTTCTGATCTTTCAGTGTTAGTGTATAGAAATGCCATTGATTTCTGTGTATTAATTTTGTATCCTGTGATGTTGCCAAATTCATGGATGGGCTCTAACAGTTTTCTGGTCGAGTCTTTAGGATTCTCTAGGTATAGTATCATGTCATCTGCAAATAGCGATAGGTTTACTTCTTCCTTTCCAATTTGGATTCCTTTTATTTCTTTTACTTCTCTGATTGTCATGGCTAGGACTTCCAAAACTATGTTGAAGAGTAGTGGTGAGAGTGGACGTCCTTGTCTTGTTCCTGATCTCAGTGGGAATTCTTTCAGCTTTTCACCATTGAGAATGATGTTAGCTGTAGGTTTGTCATATATGGCCTTTATTATGTTGAGGTAGATTCCTGCTATGCCACTTTCTGAAGGGTTTTTATCAGAAATGGGTGTTGGATTTTGTCAAAGGCTTTTTCTGCATCTCTTCAGAGAATCATATGGTTTTTATTCTTCAGTTAGTTAATGTGGTGTACCACACTCATTGATTTGTGGATATTGAAAAATCTTTGCAACACTGGGATAAATCCCACTTGATCGTGATGTACAATCCTTTTAATGTATTGTTGGATGCAGTTTGCTAATATTTTGTTGAGGATTTTTGCATCTATGTTCATCAGTGAAATTGGTCTGTAATTTCCTTTTTTAGTGTGTGTGGTATCTTTGGTTTTGGTATCAGGGTGATAGTGCCCACATAGAATGAATTTGGGAGTGTCCCTTCCTCTGTGATTTTTTGGAATAGTTTCAGAAGGATAGGTGTTAGCTCTTCTCTAAATGTTTGATAGAATTCACCTGAGAAGCCATCTGGTTCTGGACTTTTGTGTATTGGAAGTTTTTTAATTGCACTTTAAATTTCAGTTCTTGTGATGGGTCTGTTCATCTTTTCTATTTCATCTTGGTTTGGTCTTGGAATATTGTACTTTTCTAAGAATTTGTCCATTTCTTCTAGGTTTTACATTTTATCGGCGTATAGTTGCACATTGTAGTCTCTTATGATCCTTTGTGTTTCTGTGATGTGCATTGTTACTTCTCCTTTTTCATTTCTAGTTTTATTGATTTGAGTGGTCTCTCTTTTTTTCTTGATAAGTCTGGCTAAGTGTTTATCAATTTTGTTGATCTTTTCAAAGAACCAACTTTTCATTTCATTGATCTTTTCTATGGTTTTCTTCATTTCTATTTCATTGATTTCTGCTCTGATCTTTATGATTTCTTTCCTTCTACTAACTTTGGGTCTTGTCTGTTCTCTCTCGAGCTGCTTTAGATATAAAGTTAGCTTGTTTATTTGAGCTTTTTCTTGTTTCCTGAGGTGAACTCGTATTTGCATAAACTTTCCTCTTAGAATGGCTTTTGCTGCATCTCATAGGTTTTGGAGTGTTGTATCTTTGTTGTCATTGGCTTCTAGGTATTTTTTAATTTTCCTCTTTGTTTTCATCAGTAATTCATTGGTTGTTTAGCAGCATGTTGTTTAGTCTCCAGGTGTTTGTGTTTTTTGCAGATTCTTTCTTGTTGATTTCCAATCATATAGTGTTGTAGTCAGAAAAGTTGCTTGATATGATTTCAATTTTCTTAAAGTTATCAAGGCTTGATTTGTAGTCCAGGATGTGAACAATCTTAGAGAATATTCTATGTGCTCTTGAGAAGAATGTGTATTCTGTTGCTTTTGGATGGAATGTCCTATAAATATCTATTAAGTCCATCTGATCTAATGCTTCATTCCGGCCTGTGTTTCCCTATTGATTTTCTGTCTCGATGATCTGTCCATTGATGTAAGCGGGGTGTTAAAGTCCCCCACTATTACTGTGTTATTATTGATTTGTCCTTTTAATGTTGTTAGCAGTTGCCTTATATATTGTGGTAAACCTATGTTTGGTGCGTAGATATTTAAAATTGTTATATCTTCTTGGATTGATCCTTTGATCATTATGTAATAACCTTCCTTGTCTCTTAAAATATTCTACATTTTAGGAGTTCCCGTTGTGGTGCAGTGGTTAACGAATCTGACTAGGAACCATGAGGTTGCAGGTTCAAACCCTGGCCTTGCTCAGTGGGTTAGGGATCTGGCATTGCCGTGAGCTATGGTGTACATCATAGATGCGGCTCAGATCCCATGTTGCTGTGGCTCTCGTGTAGGCCGGCGGCTACAGCTCCGATTGGACCCCTAGCCTGGGACCTCCATATGTCTTGGGAAACAGCCCTAGAAAAGACAAAAAGACAATAAATAAATAAATAAATAAAATATTCTACATTTTAAAGTCCATTTTTTCTGATATGAGTATTGCTACTCCAGCTTTCTTTTGATTCCCATTTGCATGGAATATTTTCTGCCATCCTCTCACGTTCAGTTTGTATGTGTCCCTAGAAGTGGAGTGGGTCTCTTGAAGACAGCATATATATGGGTCCTGTTTTTGTATTCATTCAGCCAGTCTATGTCTTTTGGTTGGAGTGTTTAGTCTATTAACATTTAAGATAATTATTGATATGTATGTTCTTCTTGCCATTTTATTAATTGCTTTGGATTTGTTTTTGTTGCTCTTTTTTCTTCCCTTCTTCTCTTGTTCTTGCCTCTTGTGATTTGATGACTATCTTTAGTGCTGTATTTGAGTTGATTTTTCTTATTTGTGTATCAATTGAAGATTTTTGCTTTGCAGTTACTCTGAAGTTTTGACATAAGAGTCTATACATATATGAGATTGTTTTAAGTTGTTTGTCTCTTAATTGCAAGTACATCTTCAGTGTCCTGCATTTGTACCCTCCTCTTCTCATGATTTCTGACTTTGTGGCGTAATTGTGTATGGATGATTTCATATCTTTACTGTATATATACTTTTACTGGTGAACCTTGTCATTTGTGGTATTTTTGCTCTGGTTGTGGGTTTTTCTTTTCTGCCTAGAGAAGTTCCTTTAATATTTGTCATAAAGGTGGTTTAGTGTTCTGAATTCTCTTAGCCTTTGCTTATCTGTGAAGCTTTTGATTTCTCCTTCAAATCTGAATGGGAGCCTTGCTGGGTAAAGCAGTCTTGGTTGGAGGTTTTTTCCTTTCATCACATTGACTGTATCATGCCACTCCCTTCTGGCCTGCAGAGTTTCTGCTGAAAAACCTGCCCATAACCTTATTGGAGTTCCCTTGTATGTTATTTGTTTCTTTCCCTTGCTGCTTTCAATATTTTTTCTTTGTCTTTAATTTTGGTCAGTTCGATTAATATGTGTCTCAGGGTGTGCCTCCCTGGGTTTATTTTATATGGTACTCATTGCACTTCCTGGATTTGAGTGAGTTGTTCCTTTCCCACATTAGGGAAGTTTTCAGCTATTATCTCTTGGAATATTTTTTCTGTCCCTTTCTCTCTCTCTTCTCCTTCTGGCACCCCTATAACATGGATGTTGGTGCATTTAACATCGTCCCAGAGTTCTCTGAGACTCTCTTCATTTGTTTTCAATATTTTTTGTCTTTTCTGTTCCACTTCAGTGATTTCTACTAATATGTCCTCCACCTCACTTGTTCATTCTTCTGCCTCCTGTATTCTGTTAGCTGCTTCTAGTGAATTTTTTATTTCAGTTATTGTATTTTGCATCTCTTCTTGTTTAAGTTTTATATCTTGTATCTTTGGTCAGTGTTTCCTGTAAGTTATCCATCTTTGCCTCCAGTTTATTTCCAATGCCTTGCATCATCTTCAGTATCAACAGTCTAAAGTCTTTTTCCTGGAGGCTGAGAATCTCCTGATCACTTAGTTGTTTTTCTGGGCTTTTTCTGTCTCCCTTATCTGAGTTATAGTTCTCTGTCTTTTCATTTTTATATGTTTTTAGTGTGACCTTTTTACAGATAATAGAGTTGTAGCCTCTCTTACTTCTGGTGTCTGCCCCCCTTGTGGCTGAAGTTGGTATGGGGGCTTGCTCTAGGCTTCCTGATGTGAGGGACTGGTGCCTGCCCACTGGTAGGTGGAGCTGATTCCTATCCCTCTGGGTGAGATTAGAGGCAGCTCTGTGCCTGGAGGGTCTTTAGGCAGCCTGTTTACTTATGGGTCTGGCTGTGATCCCAACTGATTGTTGTTTGCTCTGGGGCTTCTCAGGCTAACTGATGGGTGGGGCCAGATTTTCCCAAAATGGCCACCTCCAGAGAAATGCACAGCTGATAAATATTCCCAAGAGCTTTGCTTCCCATGCCCTTCCCCCACAACAAGCCACTATCACCCCCTGTTTTCCCAGGAGATCCTCCAAGAACTCTAGTCAGATCTGGCCCAGATTCCAATGGAGAATTTCTTTGCCCTGAGAACCAGAAAGTCTGTGTGTGCTTTTCTAGAATGGGGTCTCCATTTCCCCCAGTCCCATGGAGTTCCTGTGCACAAGCCCCAGTGGCCTTCAATGCCAGATGCTCTGGGGGCTCTTTCTCCCAATGCCAGATTCCCCAGATGTGGGGAATTGATGTGGGACTCAGAACTCACTCCTGTGGGTGTGTCTCTGTGATACAGTTACTTTCCAGTCCGTGGGTCTTCCCACTTGGGAGGTATGGGGTTGTTTATATCATGCAATCACCCCTCCTACCTCTTGATGTGGCCTCTTTGTCTTCTGGAGTAGGATATCTTTTTGAAAGTTTTGAGTCCATTTTGTCAAAGGTTGCTCAGCATTTGGTTGTAATTTTGTTGTTTTTAGGAGAGAAGTTGAGCTCCAGTCCTTCTATTCTGCCATCCTAATCTTGTTTCCCTGTCTATTACTATCCTTTTTATTTTGTTCTTACAGTTTTATTGAGATACTATCGACATATAGCACTGTATAATTTTGAGGTCTTCTACACAGTGATTACCTACATCATGAAATGTTTATCACACAGTAAATTTGGTGGACATCATCTCAAATAGATACAAAGTTAAACAAAGAGAAATTCTTTTTTCTTGTGGTGAGAACTCTTGGCTTTACTCTTAAAAAATTTCATACATAACATCCAACATTAATTCTATTTATCATATTATACATTATATCCCTTGTCTGTATAACCAAAGGTATGTATATTTCAACTGCCTTCATCTAATTCACCCTACTCCCTGCTCCAGTTCTGGTAACCATAAATCTGATCCTTTTTCTGTGAGTTTGTCTGTTTTTTTTTTTTTTTTTTTTGTCTTTTTGCTATTTCTTTGGCCGCTCCTGCGGCATATGGAGGTTCCCCGGCTAGGGGTCGAATCCGAGCTGTAGCCACCGGCCTACACCAGAGCCGCAGCAACGTGGGATCCGAGCCGCGTCTGCAACCTACACCACAGCTCACGGCAACGCCGGATCGTCAACCCACTGAGCAAGGGCAGGGACCGAACCCACAACCTCATGGTTCCTAGTCGGATTCGTTAACCACTGCACCATGATGGGAACTCCTGTTTTTTTTTTTTTTTTTTTTTTTTAATTATACTTGACCTACAACATTATATTAGTTCCTGTTATACAACACACTGATTTGGTAGGTCTATACACTTCAAAATCATCATCATGATAATTCTAGTTATATGTCACCATACAAAGATTTTTGAGTGGAAGTATGTACCTTTTAATCTCCCTCATCTATTTCTTTCCTCACCTCACCTCTCTCCCCCTCTGGCCATTACCTATTTATTCTCTGGGCCTTGCAGTCTGTCAGTTACTAGATCCTGAACTCTTAACCACCCACTGTCCTAAGTTGCCTCTTTATGAAAAAAATGCAAGAATGTTCCTTGAAATATTCTAATGGCAAAAGAAAGCAGAAAGGAAATTATATGCTCAGCAGCAGCAGATGAGGTAAATTATGACTTAATCCATACACAATGGAAGACTATTTAGCATTTAAAAAGTTTATTATATTTGTTGACAGGGTATATTGTGGTTTTTTTAAAAAGTCTACTCAAAAATATGCATTCTGTGGGATTCCATTATGAGGTAATGAGGTTCTAACATTTTTGTTTTGTCTTATTTGTTTTTACTTATTTTTCCACAATGAAAATAACTTGCTTTCATATTAATAATAACATAGTATTATATGTTTAAAACACATAGGCCATGTTTGGCTTTTAAAGCTAAGATCCTGGTGCCAAAATTGGGCAATAATCCTACCTTATACAGAAGTCTGTCTTATTAAAGCTTTCTGACTGGAGGTGTTACATTTTTAACATGAATCAATTTAACATAAATATCTTATATATGTTTTAAAGGGTCTGATGGAGAAGTACCTTTTTAAGCATTTTTACATAGTTCGCTTGCAAAACTTCTTAAAATAGCTTTTACCCATTAAAATCCTAAGAGGATTACACAAACTAAATTAGTGCCCAGACTGCAAAAAGCCCTAATGAATTTAATATTACTGCTTTCCAAAATATAGACCAATTCTTAATAGACTATTTTACAATAGGAAGTGCCTTTAGGGGTCAGTATACCAAAATTAGGATCAGTTTATAAAGCCTTACAAAAGGCCTAGTGGCAGCATAAAAATGTCCGGTGTAATTATTTGTAAGCTCTTTTGCTAACACACCATTTTCCTTCCTAGGCTTGATATATAATAAAGTGGACTGACAGATCTCTGACTTTTCTCCTGGAAATTGCATTTGTATTGTGCTATTTTCCTAATATAAAAAGGCTATTTAAATTATCTTGGTCAAAGTCAAATTTAAGGTTGTTAGAGCTGAGATGTGACCCTGTTCAAAGTTTGTCTTCAGTCATTTAATCTGAAATTAGTTACCAAAGCAAATTTAAAGATAGTTATCATGCTCTCAGCTCCGATTAATAGTCTCCGTTCCACAGTCCAAATCAAAACCACTGCTATCCAATGTGGAGTCTGCCAATCCATTTCTTCACATCTCAGAAGCTCAGTTTCAGATTGATCTCTGTTCTCAGGTCTAGCATCGTTCATATTTTCCCTTCATATTCAAAGCTGGCATAAGAAGATGCTACTTTTATTACATGATGTAGTCTAAACCAGAGATTGGCCAAACCATTTTACACATCTAGGGGCATTTATAGTACCAGCATACTGAAATTAAAATGACATTGAGATTTAATAACCAGGTTCTTTAGAGATACACCTTAGTTGTTTTTTCCTACAATAATTTTTTCAAATTATACATTCTTTCCATTTTTATTAAAGTATAGTTGATTCACAATGATGTGCCAACTTCTACTGTACAGCAAAGTGACCCAGTCATATATATATAAATATATATTCTATTTTTGTAATATTATTTTCTATCATGGTCTATACTGGGAGATTGGATATAATTCCTTGTTCTATACAGTGGGACCTTATAGTGTGTCCATTCTAAATGTAATAGTTTGCATCCATTAACCCAAGCTTTTTAAAAAATTTACTTATTAAAGACAATGAACTCCCTCTTCAATACTTTGCTTTTGAAAATAAGCTGTATTACAATGTATCAGAATGACATATCAATAAATATAATGTTTATAATTAAATACAGAAATATTTATGAAAATGCCTTTTGTATGTTGAGTCATTTCATATTTTGTAAGCAAAAAAAATCTTGAGGCCATCTGAGTATCTTTATATTCACCAAGATTTGGAACTGATTTCTTATTAGGATAAGACTTTATAAGAGAAAACATAAAGGAAAGTTTCTTCCTCAAGTAGGATAAGAAAGGCCTCAGATTTTTAGGGAAACTACTAGAAGAATTGACTTGAGTTATGTGCAGGTCTGAGATGTGTTGAGGTTATTGATTAAACTTGAGATCAGCTTTTAGTATTGAACATCTTTTCTCCTGGTCCTCAAAATGAAAACCTTTCCCTGGTCTTGTGATCTGCCTATTGATATGCTTGGGTAGAAGAAATAATAGAACAGTCTTTTCACAATTTATGACCAAATTTTTTGTTCCTTCTGTTTCTTCTATGTTGATTGCTCTGCTTTCCAACTCTTAAAAAAAAAATCAAAGATCAATGATAATATTTCTCTTTGTTCGTGTTTGGCTAGCCTTCCAAAGAGAAAACTGGGTCCCCTGTTAAAACATATATTTAGAGAGAAGTTTTTATTTCTTGTTTTTACTTGAAAAACTGTATATCAAAATGGTAAAAATATGATCAACTTTCAATGGTAAAACAAATATAGCTGGAAAAGAAAAACATACATTTTAATATGGTCACCAGAGCCACGTGTCAAAAAACTCCTAAATTTCATCATGTGCTATTTCTTACATGTCAATTTATGGATGAAGGGTACATTGTACATAAACAGTCCATGCTGAGTGAAGATGTTAATTAACATACCAGTAGGAACCAACTTTTTATTAGACAAAAAAGTAGCTTCCCAGAGGAAGGATTGTACTGTACTTGAAGTCATCACTTGAGTCATTTAAATTTGACATCGGATAAGGCATCAGAGGACAAAAGATGGAGAATGTACCTTCATCCGCAGAAAGAAGGGGTGGAGAGAAGCATAAGAAAAGTAAAGACAGGGAGTTCCCGTCTCGTGGCGCAGTGGTTAACAAATCCGACTAGAAACCATGAGGTTGCGGGTTCGGTCCCTGCCCTTGCTCAGTGGGTTAACCATCCGGCGTTGCCGTGAGCTGTGGTGTAGGCTGCAGACGCGGCTCGGATCCTGCATTGCTGTGGCTCTGGCATAGGCTGGCAGCTACAGCTCTGATTAGACCCCTAGCCTGGGAACCTCCATATGCCGCGGGAGCGGCCCAAAGAAATAGCAAAAAGACAAAAAAAAAAAAAAAAGTAAAGACAGGTTAAACTTACTGAGAGTTGCACAGTGTGGAATTTGTTTTTCAGATTCTTTGAAAATAAAATTTAAATTATATATCATTTGATGCTTTTGTACTTTTATTGTTGCCTCGTGTTACCTAATTTTTATTTCAATGAAATATATGAGGCAAATAACTTGTGGGAGAAATTTGTTATGGTCTAGCAGCTTAATCTGCTTGAATGTTTTGAGATATTCTAACCGAGATGGGTACATAAAATTTAACTGTGTATGTAAATATTATAAATAATGTTTTATATTATTTATAAAATTGGATATCATATTATCCAACTTACTGTTATTAAAGATTCCCTTAAGATTGAAAGGTTTAACCCCTTTGTATTACGTATCCACTGCTATGGTGTGTCCCACGTCAATTACTTAATTCTAGGCATATATTTCTATTCTTAGAAGTTTTATTGAAGTCCCCTTGTTAAAAAAAAAAAATCCATATTGGAATGTTAGTGGTAAACCTCAATTGCATAAATAATGATGATCCTGTGTAATGAATAATTTAGTCATACTTTAAAATAATTCATTAGGAACAACATGTGAATAGGAAACAGAATGAAGTACTAGCATACGACGGCTATCCAGATATTATTATATTTAGAACGTTGCATTTTATAGCATCACTTTAACTACACATCCTTGTCCTTATAAGCTCCATCAAAAATCAATGATTTTAGAAAACCATAGCACTGTCGTCTCACTCAAGCTTGAAGAGGTGAAGTCTGAGTGAATATAATTCTATCAGTGATCTGTTGCCAGCAGCTCAATCTAGAACCTGGGTCTGGTGTCAAGGTTATAGCCAATTCCCAATCTGCAAGTTAGCCAGTGTCTCTCTAATATAAATCTGGCACCTTTGAGTTTATGTATCTGTCCTCCTTTAGTTTGACATCTAACTCAGTGGTTCTCAATTAGGAGTGATTTTGCTCCCTCCCCACCCCCAATCTCCAGTTGCATCCCTGGGTTACACTTGGTGTCTGGAGACACTGGAGACATTTTTAGCTGTCATGCTGGATGGGAGAGTATTTAGTAGGTAGAGGCCTCAGATGTCGCTGTACATTCTACAAAGCACAGACTTCTTCTGACCCAAGATGCCAATAGTGCCCAAGATGAGATCTCCTGTGATCAAGTCACAGGTCCTCATCCTTTGATTAAAGAGAGATACAAAACCCTGGGTGGTTTTAGGGGCCCACATAACCTGTTTTAAGCAATGAGAAAATCATATAAGATATAAAGAAATATAGATAGATATAAGATATAAATGGGCAAGGCAGTCAGGTTGGACTGTACATGCTGACCATTTTAAGGGAGCAGCCACTGTCTGGTTCCAGGAACTTGTAGCCAGTTAGGAGAAAAGTCTTACTTGTATTAAAGCTGCTAATTTCTAAGAGAAGCCAGAAATCTAGTTGCTTTTTTGTTTCCTTTAACATAAAGTCTTCCATCTTTTAAATGTTTCTAATTCCTTCGTTAACAGAGTAGGAAGGCCAAATAAAAGATACCTTGGGATCAAATTTAGCCTTTTTGCCATCTTTTTTTTCTTTTTTTTAACATCTCTTCCAAGTTCTGATTGGTATGATTGTACTCATTCATTCTTTTATTCATTTGTTCCATTTGCTTAACAGACACTAACTGAACACTTATTATGAGAACTAGGACTGTAAAGGAGCCCACAGAATATGCCACTATTCTGAAATGAGTCTTCACTGTCTATCCTTCACTGAGAATCAAGCTGACTCATTGATGATTCTTAGTGATGTGTTTTAAACTAATTAATCAGCTGATTGACCTCATATCTTTCCCTTAGCAAATTTTCCTATCAAAATGGAAGCATACACATGGATTTTTTATTCACCCATTAGCTACTTAGGGATAACTTTTGAAAATTAAACGTACTGAACTTAATGGTTAAAAGATTTTCTACTCAATTCACATCTTCCATCTCATTTTCTTTCTCCTCAACTGTTTTTTTTTTTTTAACTTATGCCCATATCCTTTTTAACACAACTAAATGACTTATGAACTTGGGAAACTAAATATTTAAAAAGGACTTTGAAGAGTACAGATAGATTTTGGTAGAATGAGAATATTTTCTTTAAGAATTAGTGTAATTTGCATAGACACTGTTACTCTGATTTGTGTGTTTTTGGTGATGTCCTAAGAAACTCGTGCCTAATAACTCACTGAATTCTTTCAATAATCCTGGGAAATTATTTCATTTTGTAGATGCAGAAACTGAGTCACAGATAAACTAAGGGACTTGATCATTATCACATAGCTGGTAAGTTTTGAAGCCAGAATCTGAATTATGAATGTCTGTGGTGAAGTCCTTGCTTTTCATCATTCGGACTTAGAAATCAACATGGACTTAAACCTCAGATAGGAGGGCAAACGCAGAAGAAAGAACAAGTTCTTTCGCCCTCTCCAGCGATCTCTGTAGAGTTTAATCCAGGCTCTTTCTTCAGGTGTTCTCTCTCTCTCTCTCTCTCTCTCTCTCTCTCTCTCTCACACACACACACACACACATACACACACACACACACACACAGACACCCCGCACCATTCACATGGAGTCAGACTTCTGACTTCTAAAATGCTAACATTCTGAATGATCCAGAGCCACACTGCTGGGTCTCAATTACATGACTTTTCTGGTAAATTGTGTTAACACAGGCTCTCTACTCCCAGCCTATGATGGCGAGAATTAGGTTAAGTAATTTTTGTCTTCCACACTCTCTTCTAAGTAATTAACCCAATTTATACACAGTTTTATCTTTTTAAATGAACACAGTCAGCAATGGCAATTGTTATTTAGCACAAATCCAGACCACAGAATCTCTTGTACATTTGCAGATTTTTAACAATTAAATTTCTCTACTTGCAAGTTTCAATTTTAGGCAAGAAGAATATAAAGTTGGAAAGACGTTAAGAATAAGATTCTTGTATAAGATTTATCTTTTACGTAATTCAGAAAACCCATTTAATATGTAAGCAATCTAATAATATATAGAAACAAGACTTACTTTTGGTTTCCTGTTTTGTTTTTGTTTCTGCTGCTCTTATAGTAGTGAGTGTGTGTGTGTAAATCCCAACCTCCTAATTTATCTCTCCCCCCAAGACTTATTTTTGAATCAAGGCTTATTCTCAGGCAATTTAAGAAAATAATTTTCCTTAAAAAAAAATTCTTTCTGTACAGTAAAAGGGACTCATTGCTTTAGTCATCTACAGTATTAAGAAACTAATAATTGTTTTTTATGCTTTTCAAGCCTCTTAATTTAGTAAACCTGTAATTGAAAAGCGAAATTTCGCAATAAAGTAACATAATTCAGTTCATGTTGCTATGGGAAAGTAAAGGGTTTCCTCCTACTTTAGTTTATTAATTTTCAAATAATGCTTAAGGGCTTGTTATGATAGTTCTTTACAAGGTAGTAAATATATAGTTATCCAGACTGTCTGGGTTGAAAACTAATTACCATTAGAAGCTGAAGCATTTAGGCTTGTTATTTCTGCAAATCAAATGACTCCAAATATAATTTTCATATTAAATCCAGGGATATCCTCTCAATGCAAACCATAATCTAAAACATCCCTCTTTCTTATTATTGTTGGTAAATAAACCAACTGGAACTTTAAAAATGTGGCATGTAAAACGGAAGTTGGAGAGACAGGTAGTGAAAGCAGCAATTTGAAACATCAAAAGAAAAAAACGAAGCTGTTCAAATTTTTTTTTTTTTCTTTCAATGCACATTTGCAGAAAGGGAGGCCAGGCACAAAATATATTATCTAAAGGAAAATATCAAACAGTATACAAATTAGGAGGAATGTCCAAGACTAAGTGAACAGAGTTTCCTATAATTCTTATTGGCACTGCTTGCTGTAAATCCTTTTTCTGGAGTCCCAGTTGTGGCCCAGCAGAAACAAATTCTTCTAGGAACCATGAGGTTGCAGGTTTGATCCCTGACCTCGCTTAGTGCGTTAAGGATCCGGTGATGCCTGTGAGCTGTGGTGTGGGCCACAGATACAGCTCGGATCTGGCATTCCTGCAGCTGTGGCATAGGCTGGCAGCTGTAGCTCTGATCAGACCCCTAGCCTGAGAACCTCCGTATGCTGTGAGTACAGCCCTAAATAAAAGCAAAATAAATAAATAAATCCTTTTTCAGTGATAATTTTAACACCATCACACGTTTTATTTATTTTTTATTTTTATATTTTTGGCCATGCCTGCAACATATGGACGTTTGATCAGGGATCAAACCCATTCCACAGCAGTGACAATGCCAGATCCTTAATCTGTTGCACCACAAGAGAACTCCCAAAGCCACACATTACAAAATTAGTGTTAACCCAAAGTAAAGTAGTAAGAGGAGGAAAGAGAAATTTTACTATTCGAAAGGAAAATGAAAGTATAAGAACACAAGAAATCACACATTTTTATTCATATTTTTAAATGATCATATTATGTTAGACTTTTAAGTTATTTTTAGACAAGCTCTTCAAAAGTCACATCAGGATTTTATTGCCATTGAATAGTTCCAAGGTTTAGAAATTGAAAACTTAAAGACATTGCAGATATAAAAATAAAATATTGCAAACATATAGTAAAATAGAGTTAATGTTTATTAATATTTTTAAATGAATTAGGTGACTACCAGGATATATACGTCAAGTGAAAGTGAGGAAATCATTGAAAATATTTGTATTTGTGGGTTTGAGTCAGGATATGAGGAGGTTAAAAGGGGGGAAATTAATTTTGAAAAATTAAAAATTTTGATTTAATGACAAGCTGGTTGTGCTACTTTAGAAACATGAAAAAATTAGTTACCCTTGATGTATATTGTATGATATCAGATAAATATACAATTGTATATACACTGACTTCATGCTTGTAAACACAAAGGGATTCAACTGTCAACAGAAATCCAATGAAAGGGTCTTTTAAAGTTTACATAATAATTTATGCAATTGATAAGTTCTTGAAAATTTACTGGCAAACAATATTTATACTAAAACTTTTTGTCATGCAAAAGGGAACACATTTTAAAAGAATTTCCCTGTTTATTTCTTCTGTACAATGATCTCATTTTAATATTTACCCTTTACTTGGTAAACTGGTTCATATGAAGATGCACTTTTTGATAATGAATTCTCATTTTTCAGAAAGTAAATTCCTTTAGGGCTAACTCCAATCTGTGTTTGTTTATTTTTGCCCCATGTTTTAAATATTTTCTTTATCTTTGAATACTAGTCAATGATCATAGTTACTAGTGAGCTGGAAATAAAGTAGAATAAGAAATGTGGCTGGGGAGTTCTCTTTGTGGGGGTTATGACCTAGACTAGGATCCATGAGGATGCAAGTTCCATCCCCACCTTACTCAGTGGGTTAAGGATCTGGCGTTGCCATAAGCTGTGATGTAGGTTGCAGACACAACTCAGATCCAGCATTGCTGTAGCTGTGGCATGGGCCGGTAGCAGCAGTTCTGATTCAATCCCTAGCCTGGGAACTTCTGTATGCTGTGGGTGCGCCCCCCCCCAAAAAAAAAGAGAAAAAGAAATGTGGCTAGAAAGAATGAAAGCAAGTGAAATATTCATTCCCTTGGGCAACTTTTTTTGACATTATTTACATAAAGTGGCAGAGGAGGGAGACTGATTATCCCCAAATATCATGTATCTTTTCATTCCCAACTTCATCACAACTCTCTGTTATAATACTTAAGAAAGTGACATCACTGCTTAAGAGATGCGAGATTTGAATCTGGTATCTTCCCATTCTCTGTTCAATAACAAAAGCAGAAAACCACAATGACAACAATAACATTTATTGAGCAATTACTATGTCAGTATGTAAAGTTGAACATAATTTCCATATACTATCCTCTGTCATTTTTCTCTGTAAGTCTATTACTAGTTTGTGTTATATTTATTTTCTCTCTCATTTTTCTCTTGTCACTAGAATGTACATCCCAAGAACACCCTTACTGAGAAACTCAAATAAGCAACCCCAAACCCATTTCTTCTATTTGCTTCTTTTTATGTGAGATAACTATTTTCCTACAACCTTTCAGTAGAAATACTTCGTTTCCTAAAGACCTGGGGAAAAGGCAAGGAAATAGCCAATGTAAAGACCCTAAAATAGGGAGTTCCCATTGTGGCTCATGGCTCGGCAGTAACGAACCTGACTTATATCCATGAGGATGAAGGTTTGATCCCTGGCCTCGCTCAGTGGGTTAAGGACCCAGCGCTGTCATGAGCTGTGGTGTAGGTCACAGATGAAGCTCAGATCCCACATTGCTGAGGCTGTGGTATAGGCCAGTAGCTAAAGCTCTGATTTGACTCCCTAGCCTGGGAACTTCCATATGCCATGGGTATGGCACTAAAAAGACAAAAAAAAAAAAAAAAAAAAAAAAAGATCTTAATATAGGAGTAAGTGCAAGATGTGAAAATAACAAAAAAGAAAGTCTGTGTGGTTCAATTTTAGAGAATGAGATGGTAGGAAATATAGGAAGGGGCCAGACTGCCTCTGACGGTGCAGCAGGATGGAAAGGCTACATATAATGAGCATTCATTATCAGTTTTAAGCATGAGAGACCCTGATTCAAGTTTTTTAAACAGCTCTTTCTAACTACACTGAGAATGGTAGACTTTGGCCAGGTTGTGGCTGCAAAATACAATCCTGGAGACAAGGTATGAGAGCACTGCAGGAAACCAGATAGGAGACGGTGGTGTGGTGGAATTTAAAAAGTAGGCATATTGGAGGTAAGCTCTGTAAAGGCAGGAACTATCTCTCTTGTTCATTGTGAATCCCTGATATCTACAAAAGACCTTGGCAAATAAGAGATGGTCTATTTGTAAATAATATAATAGAGTATTTATTTTTTGTGTTTTGTTTTTAGTGGCTTAGGTTGGCAGAATTAAAAGATGGCAGCCTGATGTTCATCCACAGTGTGTGTGTGTGTGTGTGTGTGTGTGTGTGTGTGTGTGTGTGTGTGTATGAATTTTGGGGAGAGAGGGAGAAGAGGAGTAGTGTTTTACTGAAATCCAAATGCCTGGAAACCATTATTCTAAAA
Source organism: Sus scrofa (assembly GCF_054392235.1). NCBI lineage: Eukaryota > Metazoa > Chordata > Mammalia > Artiodactyla > Suidae > Sus > Sus scrofa. Next base: position 51,238,350 of record NC_139393.1, on the reverse strand, counting down.
TGCCCTCCTTTTTAAAAATCATTTCTTAGCATCCTAATTAAAGCTGAACATGGCAGGTAAGGGGCTTAGGTATTTTCACTGGATGGATGGATAGACAGATAGATAGACAGATAGATAGATAGATAGATAGATACATGAAGGGATACATATGTGTACAACTAGTAGCACTATTTAAATTAATTCTGCTGTATCTTTCCTAAGTAAGATTAAAGAAAGCCTATGCCTTTTCAACACTGAAAACATTAATCCCATTTTTAATAAGGAAATTAATATATTCATACTGATGAAAAATCCTTCACAGTGAAAATATACTTTGCTCTATATCTTTTAGTTATTGATTTTAGAAACACGAAGATTTTTAGCCTTTGTCTATAATTTCTCCTAAATTTGGCTAAGTTTAATTACTTTCCATAATAAATTTCCTAACTGTGAAACCGGTTTTTAAGTCACTACTGTAGTCACAGCAATGACCTCGATAATCAGAGTATCTCTCTTGTGGGTATTTCTAAATAGAGCTGATGCAATTTTCCAGTCTAATTTATATAAAAGGAACAGATCTAGGCCAAATAATATTCTTCTGTGTTTGTATTGGAAGAAAATATGGAAACCTTCTTAACATTCAGGAACAGTTCTTACTCTATAGATTATGACATTCTATTTATATTGTATTGGAAATTCATAACATATTTTCTTTAGCTATTGGCTTTCAAAATAAGGTCATATAATGTGAAATGGATTTTGTGCATAATCAAGGAGGTGAATGTTACATATCCTCTCAGATTATTCCTTTAGAATCAATTATATTCAAAAGTTGTAAAATGAGATTTTAAATCTTTATAGGAATGTGAAGTAATTATTGCTGGGTAGGTAGCCAAAATGGAAGCTGTGCGACTCACTTTACAGCATGTGTCGTTATCTGGTTGAGGATAAACTTGTGCTATTCCAGTTTCTAACAAATATGTGCACATATATTGTGGAATAATGCATGACAGTATTACTTGACCCATTCAGATTTGTTTCCTTTAGCTAAATAGACTCATTTTTTCAAGGGCTTTGACATTAATTCATCCATTTGTATTGCAGCCATGAGCCTCAGTTGCCTGTGCTGGTGACTGCTGCTCTTTGTAAGTATCTAAAGACACCATGTTTCTCTGAAAATAGCAAGTTAAGAAAGGAAACCTGTAAATATGGATGTATTATTATCATGAATTCTTTCAAATGGAACTCAGCTGAGTTCCCTAAAAAAAAATTAAAGCAAAAGCCCAGCATGTCCTCTTTCTTAATAAAAATATATTACTTTTTAGATACAAAGTAGAATAGTTATACAAAATCCAAGAGTGTATAAGAAAAGTTTTCAGAAATCAAAATTATGCAATGCAGAACTTAAGTTCTTTTGTCAAGCCAGTCTATAATTGCTCATTTAATAACTGTTAATTGTTCAAATTCTATTTTTATGATCTCAGTTAATTAGAAGTCTGTGATCTATGTCCTTAACAAGTGCATACTCAATAAAACTGAGAGAAAAGAAAAGAAAATACTAAAACACTCATGTGGGCACTGATGGACCTGAGAAGCATGGTCCGTAATTAGACTCCCAGTACTTGAGTCCTTGCTCAACTGTTTGCAGAGAGGCATTGGTGACTTTGGGCAGGTGGCTTAGCCTTGTTTTGCTCATGTCTTCTCAGCTGTAGAATGGAAATAGTAATAATATCTATCTCAAAATGTTGTAAAACTTAGAGTTAATACTTACAAAGTTCTTACTAAGTGTCCAGAAAATTCTAAGAATGCTTAATATATATAACATTCCTGTACCAAAATAAAACTTTATCATACAAAATAATAGTAATTCTGCCTTCCTTTTGCCAAAAAAGGAGTTTGGAAAAAATGAGAAACTACTGAAACATGGCAATAGTAATTCTATAAAAAGAGAGATACCAAAACAAACAAACCGAAACAAGATTTGATACAAATTATCTCCAGTCTCTTCCCTACCATGAAAACTGGCATCAGAGACTTTCCTGAAACACTTTAATTAGCATTATGTCAAAACACAGATAAAGTCTATGAAATATTGGTTTTCTGTATTATGGCAGAAACCATGATTTGAGCTAAGTTATATCTGAAATACATTTTACTCTTGGGGTAAAATAATACTGAGAGTTATCAAGAAACTAAGGGATGCTTTAATAATTAGTTTCACACTATTGTATGAAGACTAAAAAAATCTAGAAAACATCTGGGTTTATTATTATTATTCTTTAAATAGTGATTTCCCCAATACAATTTTTTTTCTACTGTAGAGCACGGTGACCCAGTTACACATACATGTACACATTCTATTTTCACACATTATCATGCTTCATCATAAATGCCTAGAGATAGTTTCCAGTGCTACACAGCAGGATCTCATTGCTAATCCATTCCAAAGGCAATAGTTTGTATCTCTTAACCCCATGCTCCCCAACCACCTCAATCCTTCCCACTCCCCCTTGAAAAACAGCTGTTTTTTAAATAGAAGTCTAGCCCCTAACAATTGTGGGCCTATATAATTGTGTCACTGAAGATTCACATAACATATACTTAAATAAAGACTATAAAGCAGGTTGACAAACTATTAAGTAAAGCACATCTTCCTACCTTGCCAAATGTACTTTCTAACAACCTTGATGGTCAATTACAAATGTAATAGAATCCCCAGACCTCTTAGAGATCCACGGTAGACTTCCACCCTTGGCACCTCTCACTGCTCACCTACCACTTCTCTGCCCACCCCTCCACCCCCAAGAATTGCTTGGGCATGAATTTGGAAAGCCCAGCCCTTATGCAATTCTTGATCTTCACCTTCATCAGCTTTTAACCTTATGGCAAACTTTCAGACCTCAAAATGACCCAGTCCATCCTCAAAATATTAGATCCCAGGAATAGGCATGTGCCAGCTTCAAGTAATTTGAGTTGGCTTGTTTGGGTAGGGACTTCTGGGCTTGCATCTGCATGTGGTCCCCACAGTTCCAAAGACTTTTCACCCTTCCTGGAGAAATACACATGACCAGGAAAGGGAATTCTTCTGCCTGGGTGGACTGATGAATAGGACAGCAAATCTAAGATGGTTTTCATAAACCACACGTGATATTAGCCTCATTACCATCACACCTGGCCTGCAATAGATGATTTAAAGACCTAATAAATATTTTTCTACCAAAATACACTGTTTAGACTCAGAGACCTACTGTTCCTGGATTATTTATAATGATAGAATTTGTTTAGAGCAAAATGGGTCTGGCCCAATTTCCTTGGATCTTCCTTATTCCCACAAACTTCATTTAAAACTGTGACTTCACCAACTTACTTATACAAGCTCAGTGTGGTCACTGATTCAATTAGCCAACCATTCACTAAATATTTACAGAATATCTATTATGTGTCAGGAACAATGCCAGGCCTGGAATACAGTGTTCCAAAAATAGACACCACTTCTGCCTTCCCCAAACTTCAGATCTAGGGGAAAAAAAAAATCACACAAACACAAGTAAAAATGATGCTGTGTTATAAGTGTGGGAGCAGATAGCGGTTCTTGAAAAACAAGGCCGATTTTGTTCGGGAAAGTGACTTCTAAGCTGATCCCTAAAAGAAAGGTAGACCTTAACCTAACAAAGAGTGGGGGAGGGGTAAAAGAATGATTGAGAAAGAATACACACACATGCACACACGTATATACACATATATTCATAGAATATATAAACTATATTGATATTCATGTAGAATATATGTGTGTGTATATATAGAGAGAAATTTTTCTCACTCAATATCATTATGGTTAGTAGAATTTGAAAAGAGAAATAGCAAGTGATGATCCTGATGTGGTCTCCAGGAGTCAAATCATGCAGGACCTGGAAAATCGTGGCAAGGATTGGCCTTGATTTTAACAGTAAGGAGGCAGGGTGGGTGTGGGAGAAGTTGAAGGGCTTTGTGCAGGGTAAGCGTGACTAAGTCACTGTCTTATGACCTCAGACCAGTGAATTTTTGAATTCCCGTGTCATCATACAGGCAGCAGATCATGGTGGTTCTGCCAAGCCATCATGTCTGTATTAGGAGTATTAGGAAGAATCAAGCAATTGAAGAAATTGGAAATAAAATCCCTCAGCAAGCAGGGCATGCTAGGGGTTTGAGTAGAGAAGGTGCAGGGAATGGAGAGATGAAGGATGAGCTCTGAATTTCTGTCTTGGGCATCCAAATAGGTAGTAATCTCCACTAAGATATGTAAGAAGGAAAAGAGGTTTAGGTTGCAGCAGTGAGTGTGGGTGAGTTTAAGATAATGGTGGGTGGAGTTCCCATCACGGCTCAGTGGTTAACGAATCCGACTAGGAACCATGAGGTTGTGGGTTCGATCCCTGACCTTGCTCAGTGGGTTGAGGATCCGGCGTTGCCGTGAGCTGTGGTGTGGGTTGCAGACGCAGCTCGGATCCTGCATTGCTGTGGCTCTGGTGTAGGCCGGTGGCTACAACTCTGATTCAACCCCTAGCCTGGGAAACTCCATATGCCGCCGGAGCGGCTCAAGAAATGGCAAAAAGACAAATAATAATAGTGGGACATCCAGGTAGAGAGATGTCTATAGCCATTGGAGACACTTAGGGAAGAGAGTCAAATGTGGGAATAGATGCGGGTACTACCAGCGTATAGAGGGTTAATGAATCCATGAGGAGGAGCAGAAGAGAACCAGAGGAAGTAGATGGGGTAGGAATAAAATTGGAGGGCAGAACACTGAGCATGGATTGGTAGAGAGAGAAGAAATTATGAAGAGGTTGGAAAGGTACTAGAAAAGACTATGAAGGATAATGAAGGGAATTCAAAACTTTCAAATGCAGCTAAGAATTCTTTTAATTAGAAAAATAAACCTGTTCATTTACAGACTACCCAACTTTGTATTGATTCAGACACACGCTCCTATGTGCTAGTTTTTCCCACAGACTACATACACTTATAACCATACTTACTCACTTACTATATATACACCCACGCACATTCGCAGACACCACTCATAGTTCCATAAACCCACAGGCACAGCACTATCACCTATAGAAATTCTCATTCATTAAATTCAACTCCAGGTCTCTGCTAGCATATTAATTATTAACTTAAGGAAGTCTACTGATTTAAAATGAGAAAGCTTTGGTTTGTGGTTTCAACAAGAATATGGCTCGCATTTCCATCTGTTAAATGGGCACAGTAATACTAGCATAGGAAAGTTTTGAGATTTAATTGATGTTTACAAAGTGATTTGAGAGGCTAAGATGAAAGGTGTTATGTAATGCTATTACTGTACCTGAGACTGATGGTGGTGACCTACCTTAGCATTTGAGTATTGCAATATCCTAAACCACAATGTAATCCAGGATGATAAAACACAAGATATTATTAGATGACTTAGAAGTGGTAAGGCTACCACTAAAATTTCCTGCTGGTTATTTATGTTTCAGTATCTTTTTGATGTGTGCTCAGTTTTATCCCTTATTTGTCATGTCGTTATCTCATTCTCTGCTTTGTCCTAACATTTTAGGACAATTCAGCTTAACTGTAAGGGACCTGGGAGATCTTCCAATTCAATCTTAAACTCAATGGATGAAGAAACTAAGTACCAAGCTTATGTTATTTATCCTCAGATCACCCAGTTAGAATTTAAAATTGTCTCCTGCCTTCTGTGTTTCTTAGCTAGAGAATATTTCACAAACAAGAAAATAATTGTGAAATTAGGATACCATACCAGATCAGAGATCTAAGAAAACATCACCAGTTAACAAGATAAACAGATTAACGATAGCTCTGAGAAAGATACATTATCCCTCCTTAAAATTAATACAAGGTATACTTTAAATTTAATATTGAAAACAAAATACTCATTATGGAAGAAAGCCAATACACAATAGAGACATAAGAGTAGGAAGAAAGTGATTAAAATTCATGAATTACAATTGAGTTATTTAGGTTCAGCTATTGTTAGTCTTGGTGAAAGGAACAAATTTGTTTTTTCTGGATATCACAAGATGTGATTTTTTTTGAACAAATATTTTTTAAACACAGCCCCTGTCCTAGGTATTCTGCTAAGTTCTGAGAATAAAGAAGAAGGAGATGGGGTGGTGATGAAGAAGAAGAGGAGGTAGAAAAGGAGGGGGAGGGGGAGGAGGAGGAGGAGGAAGAAAGGCAGCTAAGCTCTGTCTTCATTTAGTTTACATGAGAAGACAATAAAGTTAAAAGAATTTCAGATTTCCATCAGTGCTGTAATAAAAATAAGCACAATTGCCTCCTAGAGTTTCTAATTTAGATAGAATGGTCCAGGTAAAAGGTGACATTAAGGCAGAAACCTGAAAAATGGTAAGGAGTGAGAAAAATAAATAATATGAGGAAGAGGATTCCAAGCAGAGGGAATGACATGACAAGAGGAAGCTTGGTTTTAAAGAAATAGAAAGCAAGCCAGTGTGTGTGGCAAGCAATGAATAAGGACGAGAACCAGGTGAGGGTAAGGGTGTGAGGGATCAAATCGTGATGTGCTATGGAAATGAGGTTAGGGAGTTTGGATCTTAGTTTGGAAGTCATAGAATGGTTTTAATTCTATGTAGCAGATGGTTAAATATATTTTTTCAAAAGATTGCCTTCATCATTTTATTAGAACAGATTGGAAGAAGTAAAGAATGAAATGAGGGAGAATTAACTAAGAAATGCTGTAGTGGTCCAGGTGAGAGCTGATGGTCAGCTTGGACAGAGGGACTAGCAGTGGAGTTGGAGAGGAAGGGCAAGGTTAAGACTGTTAACAGGGAGGATGTGACAGAGAAGAGGGAAGGAGGAGTTAGTGTGACTCTGGGGTCAGGGGGGTTGAACATATGTGCATAGTAGTGCCATTAACCGACATTCTTCTCTGAGCTTTGCTGGCTGTGATGAACCACTCAAAGTCTGGTCAAACCCAAAGTCTTACTTCTCCAGAGAACCCTTTCCTGACACATCCATGTATGTTATAAATCCCTAAAATATTTTCTCATAATACCCATCATGATACTTACCATGTTTTGTAACAGTTCATTTGTGATTTTTTTGGAAGGCAGCTATGCTCACCACTATACCACCAGTGCTATTTGTGATTTTTTAATAATTATTTTTACCTAGTAGACTTAACTATTTTTTTATTTACTACCTTATTCATAACATTGAGCAAAAGTCTGATTATGTAGTAAATTCTCAATAAATATTTATTGAATAAATAATTGAATAAACAGATCCCTAGTTCTTTCTTACTTCTTACTCTCCTAGATATTTCCCATCGAGAAGTTGCAAATGAGAGAGGGGTGGGGGCAGAGAGAGAGAGAGAGGTAAAACATTTGTCCAATTAAAATGCTAGAGAATTTTAGTATCTCTATGATACTGTAATGCTAGATACATGACATTGTATATGTGTCAAAACCCATAGAACTATATACCCTAATGTAAGTTATAGACTTCAGTTAATAACAATTTATTAATATCAATTCTTTAATGATAACAAATGTAGCACAGTAATTCAAGATGTTAATAAGAGAAGAAATGGGGGAGGGGTATATATGAAAGCTCTTTGTGCTTTCTGCTTAATTTTTCTGTAATATTTAATGATTCTAGAAAATAATGCTTATTAATTTTTAAAATGTTAGGGAAGGGAAATGGGTCCTAAAAAGGTTGTGTAGAGCTCAGTTTAGGGGAAAATTCTTCCTCCTCCCTATGCCCAATATTCACCAAGCCTTCATCTCATTTCCAGTTGTGTTCCCTATCAACTTACTTGGAAGTTATCAATGCAATGAAATTTTAGCTGTCCTAAAATTCACATATAGGCAATTTCTAGTAAAATGCTTGTGTTTCACCAATTATTTAAAATTTGGTTGTAAGGAACTCTGAAAATATCTGCTTTTCCATATAGGTGGTGTTATCATGTGAGGTTAGGTTGCCAAGTTGGGCTGGCTTATTCCTTATTCCAATAAGGAGGCTTATTCCAAGAAGGAGAGGAAAGAGAGAAGAAAAGCCACTAATGTTTCCTAGTGTGACACCTACTGTGTGTCAAGGGCCAAGGCCCTCAGTAGATCAAGGGGGAGGCTAGACTGTAAATTATACCAATGACAGCTGTTAACACAACAGCAAAGGACAGAATTCATCATAACTCAGAGGCCATACCAACTTTGCTTTTTAATAGAAATGGCCAAAATAGGCAGATAGTAGGCTTTATCTCATATATGCCTTGCAAGGCTCCTACGAGTACATACCTTTCGGGAACTTAATTGACATCCAGAAATCTCAAGGCAAGAGAACCTGGGTAGTGTAGTTTTTAGCTTTCCATTACAGATATTGAGTGAAATGATATTGAGTACTGCACCTCTCAAATACAGACAAGGAATTAACTATACTAATAATATGAAAAATGATAATAAAAACCCAGAAGGGTAAGAGATTAAATGTCCATCAAAAGAGAAGTTATTGGATCAATCATAGTATTTCTGTCTAATAAAATTAAGTTATTGAAAAATAATGGTGATTCATGAGTACAAGAATCATTTATTCAATTCATTCATCCAACAAATACTTTTTGAGTTCCACTCTACAAGATGCATTATTAAATGGAAAAGGCTTAGAATAAGCTATGTTATAAGATCCCACATGCAATTTTAAAATCATTATATATGTGCGTATGTATATATATGTATATATATGTGTATATATGTGTGTGTATATATATGTGTATGTGTATGTGTGTGTGTGTGTGTATATAAAATGCTGGGCCTTCCATGGGTTATCTCATTCAATCATACTGACAACCTTATTATATCCCCAGTTTACAGATGAGATAGACAAGGTGTAATTATATCAGGTAATTAGTCCAGCATGAATTAACTTGTCCCATGGGGAATAAAGCCAGAATTTAAACCCAGACACTCTGATCACAGAGTGGGAAATTAATAATAATTTAGTCTAAGGTCATAGGTAATCTGTACTGTTTTGAGTTATTCAAAACACTACACTAATTTGGATTTTCAGTGTTCTGGTATAATTCTGTAACCATTTTGAAGTTTTGGCTTGGTTCTTTTTGATAATAAGGACATATTTTTCGGTACTTTCTAATTAGCAATTTCAAGGACAGTATTAAATCTGAATACAAGAAGTGAATTGTTAATTTGCAGGTAACTTTATTCGCATCTACACTATAAAATCATTTGCTCAAAAAAAAATGGTGCTAATGTGATCTGTAAATAAATATACCATTTACATCACAGTGTTAGTTGCATGACTTTCAAACAACAAAACCACTATTACATAGTTAGCATATACATTTTTTTCTTTTTAGGGTCACACCCACAGCATATGAAAGTTCCCAGCTAGAGGTCAAATTGGAGCTGTGGCTAATGGCCTAGGCCACAGCCACAGCAATGCAGGGTCTGAGCCACATCTAAAACCTAGACCACAGCTCATGGCAAAACCAGACCCTTAATCCACTTAACAAGTCCTGGGATCAAACCCATAACCTCATGGATACTAGTCAGATTCGCTTCTGCTGCAACCCAAAGGGAACTCCCTAGCATATACTTTTTTGACAGCTTTATTGAGGTATAATTGATATTGAGGTATAATTTATATATATGTATAAATTATATCTATCAGTTACTTTATTGTAACTATGCTTTGGAAAAAGAGGTACGATTTTATTTCAGATTAGTTTAAACTAGCTGCTTTTTGAAAAAGTTAATAAAATAATTATGAGAATTACAGTACCCTGGAATAAATTTTTTTTTTTTTTTGGTCTTTTTGATATTTCTTGGGCCGCTCCCACGGCATATGGAGATTCCCAAGCTAGGGGTCCAATCGGAGCTGTAGCCACCGGCCTACACCAGAGCCACAGCAACGCGGGATCCGAGCCGCGTCTGCAACCTACACCACAGCTCACAGCAATGCCGGATCCTTAACCCACTGAGCAAGGCCAGGGAGCGAACCTGCAACCTCATGGTTCCTAGTCGGATTCGTTAACCACTGCGCCACGACGGGAACTCCAAATTTTTTTTTTCAAATCTAGTTGTATATGTTCTTTGGATATATCTATTACTTATTAACAATTATTATCCAAATTCCTACCTTTATTCATATATCTATAAAAATATTATGAAAAAGCAACATATAACCCTAACCATGAGCACTAATTGTGTCTTTTATCTTCTTGTGCCTTTATGCACTCTCTCTTTCCAGAAACTCATCTATTTTCATGAAAGTAATGAGTTTGATGCCTTGATTTCTCTTCAACCTGTACATTTCTAACTTGTTTTTCAAGGTAGCTATATTCCTATACCTGTAGCTACAATGCAGCTACAATGTCTTCTGTAGGATCCAGAGGAAAAACATTTTCTCCTGTGTTATTTTTCTATGCATCCCCAAGGTCATTAGTGTCTAATGAATTCAATAAATATTCATTAAATAAAATAAATAAATTAATGTAGCCTCTGAGTAAATATTGCCACTTTATTCATTATGTAAAAACTGTATTCGGTACCTCCTTTGTGCCAGGTTTTATGATAGACTCTAAAAACACAAATATAGGTAACACACAGTCTTTTCATAGAAGAATTCAAGACCAATTTATTTAAATATGCAAAATAGGTAACTAACAAGGACCTACTGTGTAGCACATGGAAATCTACTGAGTGTTCTGTAATAACCTATATATATGTGTGTGTGTGTATAACTGACTCACTATGCTATAAACCCGAAGCTTGTACAACATTATAAATCAACTATACCCCAATAAAATAAAAGTTTTTAAAAAATATTTTTAAAAATTCAATGTGCTATTTTATGTGCTAGGAAAACCATGTGGTTGAAAGTAATAATTGTGTTAAATATGACTTAATCAATCAAAAATGTGTGTCAAGAGTTTCCTTAAAAATCTCTGTCCTATTCCTATAGGGATTTGAGATCATCCTACGATGTTTGAGATCTTAAGATTTGAGATCTTTCTATATTACTTGTCTCACATGAATGACATATGTAGACCTGACAGACTAGGCTAAATTCAGTTATCAGAGGCCCATGGGAGAAGATGGGGGAGAATGAGTGTCCCCACGGGGAGGGAAAAGGAAGATAGGGTAGCATGCTGAAAGTGACAGGGATGGATGGTTGCCCATCCTGTTAAGGGCAGGGGGTTCCCGGAGGCAGAAGCTCTTTGATCCAAGCAGAGGCATCAAACAGCTTAGGGAAACGGGATCAAGGAGATGCTGGGAATCAAGTAATCAAGATCAGAGGAAAGGAAGACAAGGGTCATTTTTCTTTGAGTGTATCTACTTTCTTCAGATCTCCATTTCCACAATCCGTTCTCTCCTTTCCTGAACTTAAATCAGCCTCTGTATTTCTCTCCTGCATTTTAGTCTCTTCACAAATATCCTCAGTATCTTTTTATTTTTTTTTCTTTTTAGGGCTGCATCCACAACATATAGAGGTTCCCAGGCTAGGGGTCAAATGGGAGCTATAGCCACTGGCCTACACACAGGCACAGCAATGCCAGATCCGAGCCGCGTCTGCAACCTACACCACAGCTCACCGCAATGAGCTTAATCCTTATCCACTGAGGGAGGCCAACCATCCAAATTGCGTCCTCATGGATACCAGTCATATTTGTTTCCGTTGAGTCACGACAGGAACTCCTTTCTTTTTTTCTTTTCTTTTTCTTTTTTCACAATTTCTGAACTGAAGTGCACTTAGGAAGAAATATGTAGCTATAATTCTTCTGATACTTCTGTTATTTAAATGAGTGGAATCTCCTATACATTTGCTTGTCCTTAACAAATATTTTCATTTTCTTTTTACTTCTATGGAGCTCCAAAATATTTTTCCTTAAGTATTTACTTCCATTTAGCTCTAGATTTAAAACAAAAATTTTGTTGCTCCTGATATTCACAAAACTTAAATTATGGTGTGTCTAGTCTACTATGACATAACTTTCTTTTCAAATATGAATGTTTTAGGTCTTGAGACTTTGCTTCCTGGAGTCTATCATATTCCTCCAAGAAAGCATTTTAAACTAGCATCTCAGGTAAGCTTTTGGCAAAACCCAATTATTCTCTCCCCACCCCTTTTGTTTCTCTTAACCTGCAACAACTTAATCCTTCTCTGAGTGATTGCTCAATAATTATTTTGTGGGAGGCTGAATAGATTGCCTGAGGCCCCTCCGCCTGCAAGTCTGGCCCTGATGTTAACCTGGGGTATGGGGTAAGGGAGGGGGTGAATTGAATCTGTTCTTAGTGACTCAAGGGTTTAGTTAGCTGACAGTGTCAGATAGGTGAAAATTGTATTTATTTACTTATTTATATATTTTTTCTTTTAACAATTTTTATTTTTTCCATTATAGTTGGCTTACAGTGGTCTGTCAATTATCTACTGCACAGCAAATTGACCCAGGCACACATACATACATACATCCTTTTTCTCACATTATTCTCCATCATGTTCCATCATCAGTGACTAGATATAGCTTTCAGTGCTATAAAGCAGGATCTCATTGCTTATCCATTCCAAAGGCAATAGTTTGCATCTATTAACCCCGGGTTCCCAGTCCACCCTACTCCTTCCACTTTGGCAACCACAAGTCTGTTTTCCAAGTCCATGAGTTTCTTTTCTGTGGAAGGGTTTATTTGCGCCATATATTAGATTCCAGATATAAGTGATACCATACAGTATTTGTCTTTCTCTTTCTGACTGACTTCACTTAGTATGAGTCTCTGATTCCATCCATGTTGCTGCAAATGGCATTATTTTATTGTCTTTTATGGCTGAATAGTATTCCACTGTGTATATATACCACATCTTCTTTTTTTTCTTTTTTTTTATAATTTTTTTATTTTCCCACTGTACAGCAAGGGGGTCAGGTTATCCTTACATGTATACATTACAATTACAGTTTTTCCCCCACCCTTTCTTCTGTTGCAACATGAGTATCTAGAGAAAGTTCTCAATGCTATTCAGCAGGATCTCCTTGTAAATCTATTCTAAATTGTGTCTGATAAGCCCAAGCTCCCGATCCCTCCCACTCCCTCCCCCTTCCATCAGGCAGCCACTAGTCTCTTCTCCAAGCCCATGATTTTCTTTTCTGAGGAGATGTTCATTTGTGCTGAATATTAGATTCCAGTTATAAGTGATATCATATGGTATTTGTCTTTGTCTTTCTGGCTCATTTCACTCAGGATGAGAGTCTCTAGTTCCATCCATGTTGCTGCAAATGGCATTATGTCATTCTTTCTTATGGCTGAGTAGTATTCCATTGTGTATATATACCACATCTTCCGAACCCAATCATCTGTTGATGGACATTTGGGTTGTTTCCATGTCCTGGCTATTGTGAATAGTGCTGCAATGAACATGCGGGTGCATGTGTCTCTTTTAAGTAGAGCTTTGTCCGGATAGATGCCCAAGAGTGGGATTGCAGGGTCATATGGAAGTTCTATGTATAGATTTCTAAGGTATCTCCAAACTGTTCTCCATAGTGGCTGTACCAGTTTACATTCCCACCAACAGTGCAGGAGGGTTCCCTTTTCTCCACAGCCCCTCCAGCACTTGTTATTTGTACCACATCTTCTTAATCCATTCATTTGTCAATGGACATTTTGGTTGTTTCCGTGTCTTAGCTATTGTGAATAGTGCTGCAGTGTATTTAGAGGTAAGTATTGGAAAGAAGCATTTCTAAATAAATTAGAGACATGTGAAATATACACCATCCTTTTCAGACAATCACAGATGATGAAAGGTTTCCCCAAAGAAATGAAGCCTTAATTTAGCCTTTAGAAGTAATTTAGTTTTTAGAAGGATAGTTCTCAAACGTATATCCAAGCATCCACTTTGTGTCTTGAATGAACCAGAGTTACTGCAATTATCAGCTTTCTCTTTATTTTCCGACATGTTCACCTTTCAGAAACTCAAGTTCATGTAATCTTCAGTTTCTATGTCATACAAAATGGGATGCATATTAATGGCATGAGAAATTATGAGGTGTTCCAAAATAGGAAATCCAGAAGATGAAGGCATCGAGGTTAAAAAAAACCACAGCTACCTATATGTAAATTGAAAGAATGCTCAATTAGAACAAAATAGTCATTCTGGCTTCTAAAACTAGGTTACTTCTCAGATACAAGAACTATGTTAATGATTATGACAAGCAATCTAATTAGATAACATCACCAGAGTTTAGAAAAACCAACATACATCTCATTACAAAGGGATAAAAATATTCTGGATCCACATTGCTTGGTGGAGGATATTTTCAAACAACTCTTTGGTGGTGAGATTTTAGGAAAGAGAATAGCAAGAGGGTGCATAAAAGATAAACAAAAAAGTAAGGAAAAGTAAGATAAAGAGAGAAAGTGGATGAAAATGAGAAATATTTTGATAGGGCTAAAATATTAAGATGGTGGATAATTTGATAAAATTTTATAAGACAAAGTTCATATGCTGTAAATAAAAGTGAGTTTACCTGTACAGCTTTAGGCTATTAGTAAATGACAAAAAGAATAGCAAATATAAGTCACTTTTTTCTTCTGACTCAACTATATTTCTAGACTTGAATAAGTAAATGCTCTGGAACCAAACTTAATATTATCTCTTTAAAAGACTCTAACTTAACATTAGGAGATCTAGACTCTATAATTAACATCCATAAAACATTAGCATAACTAGTTCTGAATTTGTTTATAGGATTTGAATACATATGACACTATCTATATCCTTCTGGTACCATAAATTTTTGTCTGGGATATAATTGTCTGACTCCCCAAAATTCTATCTCATCTGTAATAACACATACGTGTAAATTGTTGTTGTATAAGTGGATATAGTGAGTGCTGCCTTCTTTGCAGTGGCCATTTGTTCACTTTGACTATCTACAACAAAAGCAAAAAATGACTTAGCTCCAGAAAACTGAAAAATAGAAAAAAAAAAAATCACTTAGAAAAGGCACAGAATGAAGAGGTAACTAGGATGTCAAGGCAGAAAGAAAAAAACAAAAGCTTCTTCTTAGAAGCTCAAGGGCTTTTTTTCCTCCAAATACATTTGTCTGTATTTAAAGTTTTTAGCGCTGTAAGTATGAAAGGAATGTATGCAGATATTCTCAATTTTTATTCACAATATCCAAACGTAAAATGAATTGAATCAGCTAGAGAGTTAAACTTTTCTATGTGAAACACCAAGAGGAACTGAATACGGAAAGTACAAACAGTGATGTGGCATAATTATGAAAACTTGTAGAAGACTCATGGCAAGTACCAATTGACTGTTGACGTTAGTCTTATTTGTTTTGACATTTGGGGAAAAGAGATTTGGAAATGCATGTCAGGGAAATGTTCATATGCTATCCTATTCCTACGGTCCTACTTTTAATAGTTTCGTTGGGGATTTGTATATATTCTGAAAATTATTTTACAGCTCATTGGCAATTTTAAAACAACTCTGGGAACTCATCCTGCTTAGAATGAATGTCAAGTAATGAAAGAGGGATGAACAGCATGGGGGGGAATCATATTTTCAGAGATCTCACCCTCAGAACTGCCACAGTCCATAGAATAGCCTGGGGCTGGTCAAACCTCCGTGTGTCAGTTTCCTCACCAGGGAAATGGGATAACGACATTTATCTCTCTGGTAGAAGCGTTGGGAGAACTAATTAATGTTTAGAAAGGGTTTTGAGATTCTTGGATGAAAGGTACTCAGTAAGTGCAAAGTGTTGTTATGATTATTTTAATAATTTTGATTACCAAGGCATGAAATGTGTGCTGGTCTACTACGCTGCAAATTCTAGTTGTGGGGGGGGGGGGGGTGAGGCAGGAATATGTGGATAACATAGAAAGTGGATTAAAATAATTAACATTAATAACTGTTTTAATGTGGTTTACAGTAAACCATGGGTGGGCATCTTTTTATGTATATCTCTTCCTCCATATTTTGTTTAGTTTGGTTTAATTTTTTTTTTTTTTTGTCTTTTTTTGCTATTTCTTGGGCTGCCCCTGCGGCATATGGAGGTTCCCAGGCTAGGGGTTGAATCAGAGCTGAAGCCACTGGCCTACGCCAGAGCCACAGCAACGCGGGATCCGAGCCGCGTCTGCAACCTACACCACAGCTCACGGCAATGCCGGATCCCTAACCCACTGAGCAAGGGCAGGGACCGAACCTGCAACCTCATGGTTCCTAGTCGGATTCGTTAACCACTGCGCCACGATGGGAACTCCCTGGTTTAATTTTTTATTATAGTCGATTTACAGTATTCTGTCAATTTCTGCTGTACAGCAAAATGACTCTATTCCTCCATATTTAAATTTATCTTTTGTATTTAAATTCTTTTTTTTTTTTTTAATTTTTGTCTTTTTAGGGCTGCACCTGTGGCATATGGAGGTTCCCAGGCTAGGGGTAGCCTATCAGAGCTGAAGCTACCGGCCTACACCACAGCCACTCCATATCCAAGCCATGTCTGTGACCTACACCACAGCTCAGGGCAATGCCGGATCCTTAACCCACGGAGCAAGGCCAGGGATCAAATCTACGTCCTTGTGGATACCAGTCAGATTCGTTTCCACTGAGCCACGATGGGAACTCCTGTATTTAAATTCTTAACCTAATTCTCACTACCAGAGCGGAGAGTAGAAAGACAATGTTAACACACCTTAGCAGAAAAGAGTCCTGTGCCTGAGACCCAGCACTGTGGCTCTGGATCATTCAGAATGTTAGCTTTTTAGAAGTCAGAAGTCTGACTCCATGTGAGTGGTGTGTGTGTGTGCATGTGAGAGAGAAAGAGGAGAGAGAGCACGAGCCTGAAGAAAGAATCTGGATTAAACGCTGCAGAGACTCAATGGAGAGGGCAAAAGATCTTGTTTTTTCTTCTTCTACGTTTGCCCTCCTATCCCAGGTTTAAGTCCACATATTTATTATGTTGCTCTCTAAGGCCTAATGATGAAAAGCAAGGACTTCACCACAGACATCCAGGATTCAGATTCTGGCTTCAAAACTTACCAGCTATTTGATAATGATCAAGTCACTTAGCTTTTCTGTGACTTGGGTTCTGCATCTGCACAATGAAATAATCTCCCAGGATTGTTGAAAAAAATTCAGTGAATTACTAAGCCCGAGGTTCTTAGGACATCGCCCAAAACTACATTTAATTTTAAAACACATTTAAATTTAATTTTGTATTTAAATTCTAATAGAGAAGTCCTATTTAATAGATGAAAGGTCCAAATTAGTGCCTTTCATGCCAAGGAGTTGTGAAGGTATTTAGTGCTGAGTTCCACAAACCAGTGAAAATCAAGTGTAGTCTGAACCATTTACTCCTGGAAGAAGCAAACCTTGTTGCCTAGGGGACAACACTGAAGAAGGTTTGAAGGGTTTAGTGACCTATATTCTCAGTAAGACTTATCCAGCTTTTAACCAAGTCTCACTTGACATGATGGGGAGAAAGTAAGAGTTTACACAGCCAGCATGTTGTGGGTTGTAAGTAGTGGGATGGAGTATGGATTTCAAAGGAAGGGAGTTCCTGTTGTGGCTCAAGGAGTTAAGAACCCAACATAGTGTCCCTGAGGATGCAGTTTCAATCCCTGGCCTTGCTCTGTGGGTTAAGAATTTGATGTTGCCGATTCAACCCCCAGCCTGGGAACGTGGAAACTCCACATACCACAGGTGCAGCCTCAAACAGAAGAAGAAGAAGAAAAAAAAAGAATTTCAAAGGAAGATCTTTAACAATAGAGAAAAGTGGTATGAAGTAATTAAAATGAGTCAAAAAACTCACCTGTATGTTCATTTAGATTTTTAAAAATCCAGTAATGAGGAATGGAGGGAACAGAAAGAAATGCAAAGAAACTGGTGTTGACATAAAATGTATATGTATACTTTTTGTCTTTTTTTTAGAGCCACGCCTACAGCATATGGAGGTTCTCAGGTGAGGGGTCGAATTGGCACTGCAGCTGCTGGCCTACACTACAGCCACGGCAATGCCAGATCTGAGCCGCATCTGTGACCTACACCACAGCTCACAGAAATGCCTCATCCTAATGCACTGAGCGAAGCCAGGGATTGAACCTACATCCTCATGGATGCTAGCCAGATTTGTTTTGGCTGAGCCACAACGGGAACTCCCTACATAAAATATTTTAAATCAAGAGAGCTCTCTGTGGTTGAACAAAGCATTTCAAGTTTTAATCATTTGGGTTTTTTGAACCCTCCACTTATCACAAGTGTTCCTTTGTCATGAATCCATATTTTTATTTATTTATTTATTTTGTCTTTTGCACTTTTAAGGCCGCACCTGTGGCATATGGAGGTTCCAAGGCTAGGGGTCTAATTGGAGCTGTTGCTGCTGCCCTATGCCACAGCAACACCAGATCCAAGCCACATCTGCGACCTACACCATAGCTCATGGCAACGCCAGATCCTTAACCCACTGAGCAAGGCCAGGGATCAAACCCGAAACCTCAGGGTTCCTAGTCGGAATTGTTTTGGTTAAAAGTCTTGGTTAAAAGCTGGATGAGTCTAACTGAGAATATGGGTCACTAAACCCTTCAAACCTCTTTCTTTAGTGTTGTCCACCAAGGCCACAAATCCAAATTACATAATAATATTGCAGAAGGATAAAGAATTAGTACATGTATGAAAAATATTTATAAATCAGAATCTGATTTTACCTTTGTGTTTGCTGTATCTAAATCCAATTGAAAATAGACACCTGCTTCCTCTAATGTAACTGTGTCTAGTCTGGGTACCACAGCCCAAGGCAAAATCCAGGTATTTTTAGAAATCATGGGAATTATAATATTGAGTCCCAATTAACTAACATATTTGAACTAGTGGGAAATAATCATTACTGGCAAGAAAATTAAGAAATGTAGTCTAAGTGTGGAAAACTGGGTTCATTTGTCACAGATAAGGTACCTATAATCAAAGAATATTTAGGGGATCTCAATAGTTTATTTAACTCAAAAAGAGGAAGTGAGCTCAATTTTCATGCTTCAGGAGAATATGTGCTGAGAGCTTTGCAAGTGAAGTTCATTACATTATGTTTGGGGGAAATCACCAAGATTATGAATTTTCATCATCTTGTGCCCTTAAATATTACCAATTTAAGAATATGTGAAAGAATTTGAAGCAGAAAATGGAGTTTGCTTTAATGCAAGCAGATGGCCAGGTCCTGGAAACTCTTTAAGGAGGTGTACTTGGCTAGGTTGTTTATTTGTTTGTTTTTTAACATAAGAGCTAATGATTTTCTTATAAAAATGGAAATATCTAGGAATAAAAACACAATTACTTCCTACAGTTGTTACAAGGATAAGGATGAGATGGTACACTTAAAACATTTAGCATGGTGCATATATGTTGTGAGTTGTATAAAGTATATATATATATATATATATATATATATCAAGTATTATTATGTGAAAGTTGGATATGTTGTATGCGTGGAATGAGGACTGTGGGCTTCTGCTCAATTTAAGGGGCACAGTCTAGTGGTCCCAGCTGTATAAAGGTAGAATATGCTGCCTCAAGAAACAATAAAATCTCCATCCCAGGAGAATTCCCAGCCCAGGCTAGAGTGTTACCTGGCAATGCTTTAACCTAGAATTCACACTTTATTTTTTATGTTTTTATTTTTATTTTTGTCTTTTTGCCTTTTCTAGGGCTGCTCCTGCGGCATAGGGAGATTCCCAGGCTAGGGGTCGAATTGGAGCTGTAGCCACCAGCCTACACCAGAGCCATAGCTCTGGGAGTGGGATCCGAGCCACGTCTGCAACCCACACCACAGCTCACGGCAAGGCCGGATCCTTAACCCACTGATGCACGACGGGAACACCTATAATTCACACTTTAATGGATAAATAGATGATAGTCCCCAGGTTGAAGGTAATATTTTCCTCCATCTGGAGAATCACTGATGCCAAAGTTACCTATTATATTTTAAAATCTAGACGTTAATGTCTAGCATTCTTAAAAATTGAAGTATAGTTGATTTATAATATCGTGTTAGTTTCAGGTGTACGGCAAAGTTAATCAGTTATAACTGATGTATATATATACACAGATATATGTATATATATATAAAACACACACATATATATGTATTTTTTTTTCAGATTATTTTCCATTATAGGTTATTACAATGTACTGGACATAGTTCTTTGTGCTATACAGTAGGTCCCTATTATTCATCTATTTTAGGTGTGTATCTGTTAATTACAAATTCCTAATTTATCCCTGCCCTGCCTTTCCCCTTTGGTAACCATAAGTTTGTTTTCTACATCTGTGAGTACATTTGTATGGTTAATAAGTTCACTTGCAACATTTTTTTGGTTCCACTTATAAGTGACCTCAAAAATGCCTAGCATTTTTAAACCAATTTTCTTTGAAATCATGTTAGTGAGACAGTGACAATTTCCACACATTGAATAAAACAGTAAAACATTTGTTTAAAAGAAAGAGAGAGAGAGAAAATCTGCCCTGCCTTAAGTACATGCTGCGTCCCTTGGCCCCTCTTAAACTCTCACCTGGCTTCTCTTCATCCTGTTAGCCATCCCACATGGACTCTTGTTGTTGGGGGAAAAATTGGAAGCATTTATAATTGAATTTATGCATCGAATTTTGAGCTATCCGTGGGTACTACAGTAAAAATATACAAAATTTACCATTTAACCCTTGTTCAGTGTACACTTCAGCAGCATTAAGTATATTCACAATATTGGGCAACACTCCACCATCCATCTCTAGAACTTTTCCATCTTCCCAGAGATTCCTCCTCCACTAAACAGTGACTCCCCAGCCTCCCTTCCCCCAAATCCTGGCAACCTCCACCCTACTTTAACATCTCTGTGAATTTGCCTATTCTAGGCACATCATATTAATGGAATCACTGACTATTTGTTCTTTCTGCTGCTTTATCTTGTCAAGATTTTTTTTAATAAAAGGACTTGCCTTAATATTTCTGGCTATGTAGAGAAAGTCTGGGTCCCTCTTAGATTCATCCTGTCTTTTAAAGTTCTTTGTCTTCCACAAAATTGGTGACAAACACCTTTAGTACAGAATCAAAAAAGAATTGTGCCTGCCTAGATAAAGCTTAAAACAAACAAGAAAATCTTAGACTTCTAAATGCAGTGTTTGTGATGTGACCAAAGTATGACAATGTCTGATGCTAGGTTTCTAATTGTGAACTCCTACAAAGGTAAATTTGCCTCAAACACTTTGGATCTGGCATTGTATTGCTCCTTTAATGCATACTTTTTAAAAATTAATAAGCTATTATTCATCATTATTCATTTTTGTCCCCTTAAAGTCAGTTTACAAAAAGATTCTTATCATTTGCCCAACTTTTGCAAAGCATGGATACCCTTGCCTTTTTTTTTTTTTTTTTTTTTTTTGTCTTTGTAGGGCCATCCTCATGGCATAGGGGTTGACTTGGAGCCTGGAAGTTCCCAGGCTAGGGGTCGAATTGGAGCTACAGCTGCCAGCCTACGCCTCAGCCACAGCAATGCAGGATCCGAGCCACCTCTGCAACCTATACCACAGCTCACAGCAATGCTAGATACTTAATCCACTGAGTGGGGCCAGGGATTGAACTTGGATCCTCATGGATACTAGTCAGGTTTGTTGCTGCTGAGCCACAACAGGAACTCCCACCCTTCCTCTAATTCTTGTCTTTAAGTCATACTCAAAACCATAAATTATTTTTCTCATGATTTATACACTTTGTTGGTTTTGTTTCATTTTTTCTTTAATGTTGCTGTCTCTTAGGACTTTTTTTATGTTGAGAAGACCAAAAATGCACAAACAACAGAGTGGGTTTATTAGCCCCAATAATCAGAAGTCCGAAATAGAGTGGGCTCCATGGATGGCAGGTTTAGTGGTGACTGTTTCTTCCTGCTCTGTTCTCTAAGATAATCTGCCTCAGTTAAAGCCTCCTTTCTACAAGACTGTAGAATGTCTGAGAGAAGCAATCAGGAGCACATTCTTGCATGTCAACTGCAGAGACAGTGAGAACCTGGTCTAAGCATTCCAAATGAGCATGTCAAGACTCTCTGTACCAGAGTTCCCAATGTGGCTCAGCAGGTTAAGGCCATGACACTGTCTCCATGAGGATCCAGGTTCAATCCCTGGCCTCACTCAGTGGGTTAAGGATCCATTGTTGCCACAAGCTACAGCAAAGTTCACAGAGGCGACTTGGATCCAGTGTTGCTATGGCTGTGGCATAGTCTTGAAGTTGCAGCTCTGATCTGACCCCAGCCCAGGAAATTCCATAGGCTGCAGGTATGCCTCCCCAAATACTAAAGGTTACAAGATATTAAGTCTAAGAATAAAACTAAACAAACCAAAATGCCACACATTTTAGCATATTTTTTTGCTTTCATTACTTTTGCATTGCAGCCATAAGAAGAAAAAAAAAAAAAGATTCTCTCTGTACCCCTAAAATGCATGTTCATTACCCCAGGACACAGAACAGTGACCCTGAGACTGAAAAAAATGTGTCTACTGGCTGAAGACAACTGAGGACTATTTCCAGGGAGCAAATCAGAATTTTCAAATGTACCTGAGCTACTATACTGAGTTAATTATTGGAAGGAGGAAGTGGGACAGGAAGGAATGTATGCAGATCCATCACAGTCTGACTCATTCTCACATTCCATGAGAAAAATGCAGAAATATTTTTAAAATTATTTTAAATTACATTGGGAAGTTTGAGACAATTATGGTCTCAGGGGGACTATTGCAACTAGACATGTATTACTTTACTACTTACAAAGTTTGGCCATTCAACCTTTTAGTTGCCTAATATAGAAATCCAGGGAAATAGTGATAATATTTGGATAAAGGATGGCATAGAGAACACAGAAGATGGTCTTCATGTATTTTCTTGTTGTCCTAGGATAAGAAAATAAGATGCCTGAGATAGCAGAGCTTTTATCTGCAAAGAAATATTGCATCTATTCAATCAGTGATTGCAATCTTTATTTCTAGCATAGGAACACTTTCTCCTAACAAAGTGGAATAAAGACAAATAAAATGCAAATCCAAGAAAGTTACTTGGGTTCAATTGAGGTTGAAAACCTTGAATACCTTCCTACTCTTTTCCTCCTCCTTCCAGCAAGTATATCACTCTCTGCCTATTTTTGCAATTAAGAAGAGCTCTAGTAGAAAGTCAGGATACATTCAAAAATATGAATCATCCTTTAAAAATTTTTAGTATATGCCTTTGGAAAAGTCAATTAGGGTAGCATTTCCTTCCCCAATTCCAAGGAACCAGGCACTTACATCCATTTCAAAATTCATTCATTTGGTTAAAATGTTAAAACCTCAGATATTACATTTAAATATTTACTTCCAGCTCTCTCTCTATTATTACAAAGAACCAAGTACCAAGACCAACCTTTGAAAAGAGCAAAAAATTCTGGATAAATTAATTTTTAAAAATCTTTTTGAACACATCATTTGCTGGTGAGAAAGTAAGGTGTTCTGAGACCAATAAGTAAATGAAAGGGGGATGTTCAAGCCAGAAGCAGAACATAAAAACCTGATTTAGCCTGTGAGCCTTTAAACACCCAGATAAATTTTAGCTTCAAATTTCAGGACCACACTATCATGTCCCTTTCTGCCTTTCCTTTGCTTCTTGTGGAATGTGGCCAAGGCTGAAAAGAGTCAAGGAAGTGGTGGTGCATGTGGGGTTCAAAGAAATACCAGAAATTGATGGGGTTGATCATGCAGTGAGGCTGGGAAGATGGTGATGGAGCTGGAGTTGGCTTAGCAGTCAACAGAGGAGGCAGTTGCAATACCATAGGATGAAAAGACAGCAGAAAGACCAAGACCAAGGAGATGGCTAACAGATTGGGAATATTGTTTACATACAAGAATACTGGACCATAAGTAAATACATTGAGGGTAACGGGAGTCCGATTTCTCACTATCAGAACACGGAAAGTGGAGAAACTAAGTTAGAATGAACACACTGGTATAACTGCATTGGAACTGGAAATATATAAAACTCACCGGCCAGGTAGATAGATGATAGATGCTAAAGACAGAAGAAAATAGAGTTCAGAAAATATACCTGTGTGTGACAATTTTTTTCCTATGTTTTGTTTATAAATATGTATTTTGTTTATAAAAAATCTCTACCTTGTTTACTGAGAGAGCCTAGAAAGAATGAGACATAATAGAAATCTTGGTATCCTGTATACTACCACCCCCAAAGAGCTGGGATTCCTTGGAGAAATTGCTAATTCCAGAACTGGGGCATGAAAAGCACAAGATGGACCTGGATCTTGTGCCAAAAATGAAGGAACTCCCAAAGAATGACAGTGGCCTGTCAAAATGACAGGAGCCAGCTGGAAGAGGCCCTTACTGCCAAGTCTGGGCCAATTTTAACATGAAAATAAAGAAGAGCAAATGAATTGTAATGATTTGAATAAAGTAATAAATAATTTGAGAAGAAGAAAAAAGCTCCTTTTTACAATGCAGTGATAACTTGTAAATATAGAAGGAAGAATGGAAATGGATGAGCATTATTTGGCAGCCATCACAGTGCTGGTTGTCTCAAGTAAGTCATAAATAGATATTAAAAGGCAAGGAATCAAAATACAGAATTTAAAAAGTGGGAAAAATAAGACTACAAAATAAGATGATAGATATAAATACAAAAATATTAGAGATTACAGTATGTGTAACAGAACTAAATGACTCATTTAAAAGATGGAGTACCCAACTGGATTGAAAATAAATGTAACTCCTCAAAATGGATTAAAAACTTTCATGTGAGACTTAAAATTATGAAATTATTAAAAAAAAAAAGAAAACACAGGGCAAAAGTTTTAGGACACAAAATTTGGCAATTATTTCTTAGATATGACACCAAAAGCACAGCAGCAACAGCAAAAAATACATCAATGAGACTATACCAAACTTTAAACTTCTCTGTAGCAAAGGAAATAATAAGGTGAAAACAGTCTACAGAATGGGAGAAAATATTTGCAAAATGTATGTGTATGTTAAATTCCAGAATATATAAATAACTCCTACAACTCAACAGCAATAAATACATACTCCAAAGAGGATGTATAAATGGAAAATAAGCATAGGAAAAGATGTTCAGTGTCATCAGTTATCAGGAAAATGTAAATCAAACCCTCAATAACATATCACCTCCTACCTTAGAGGATAGCTACAGTTTAAAAGGGGGGTTGGGGTGGGGAATAAGAGCTGGTGAGAAAGTGGAAAACCAGAACGCTTGTGCACTACTGGTGAAAATGTAAAATGATGCAGCCATTATGGGAAATAGTGTAAAGATTCCTCAAAAAATTAAAAATAGATACACTGTGTAATTCTGGTATTTCAGTTGTTGGTATATACCTAAAAGGATTTAAAGCTGGATCTTGAAGAGATGGCAGCATACTCAAGTTCACTGCAGCATTCTTTAATACAACTAAGAGGTGGAAGCAACCTAATTGTCCATCAACGGATAATGGAATAAAGAAAATGTGGTAAAAATCTCAGGCACGTCAGACTATTCATCACACCATGTGACATGGGGTTCTACAGAAACAGAAGCTGAGCTGCTCTGAAGATGGAGGGGAGATGAGAGTGTAGAGTTGGGAACTGGGCAAGTCTTTTAATGCTATCATGTTGAGGATGATTCTGCCTAATGGGACAAATCTGTTCTCAGGGGAGATCTCAAGTGAAGAGATTTACAGTGTTTTCAATAAAAGCAAAATAAGCACACAGAGAAACCATACTAAGTTTACATGCAAAGCAGGCAACATTACCTATTACACATTGAAATGATGGCAATATTTTGTTTCTGTAGTTGATAAAATTGCAAACACAGTAATCTTCGGACAAGAAAGTAATCAAACTGGGTTTTGGGGACTAAATATAGGGAGGAGCCAACTGTCCAGCTCAGCCTTGCAGGGGACCAGGAGAATGTGATCTGGGGGCTTAGCACTATGCAAAGCAGAAAGCCATCCCTCAGGCCCGCAAAGATGCTGCTGACCTCCTCCTACCTGGGAGAAGATTTTCAAAGGTTTTTCTTTAAATAGGTAAGAACCAACATTTGCATTAGAATCTCATATATGGTGTTTCTAGTTTGCTGTACTATTTTTTGTTTGCCTAAATCTAATCAAATTGTAAGTAATTCTCATTTCTTAAGAGGAACTTGGTTCTTCTTAAAGAAACTTTTTTTATGTTTTATAAAGTATTAGAAAATTAATTGGTCAAGACTTAAATGAAAGTTATTAAGCATGACGTGGCTGTTACATGTAGGGGGTGGCATTCTTTTATTTACTACAAAATCTGAATTTATGTTTTCCAAATATGTTTTGCTTCTATCTATTTGAAACCACTTAGCATTCCCCTTCATATGTAAGTGTTATTTGTCCTGAAGTGCACACCAAAGACTTTGGGAAAATATTTTTATTTGAAATATAAACAATAAATATAGTCTCTCAGAAAAAAGAAAATGTGGAATATATACACAATAGAATATTATTTGTCCTTAAAAAGAAGTCAGTCTTGTCATATGCTACAACACGGATGCCTCTTGAGGACATGATGCTAAGTGGAATAAACTGGTCACAAAAAGACCAACCCCAATGATTCCACTTAGATGAGGTATCTAAAGCAGTCAAACTCATAGAAACAGAAAGTATAATGTGGTTACCAGAGCTGGAGGGGAGGAGGAAATGGGCAGTTGATGTTAATGAGTCTAGAGCTTCAGTTCTGCAAGATGAAAAAGTGCTAGAGATCTGATATATAACAATGTGTATATAGTTAACATAACTGTACTGGGCACTGAAAAATGACTAAGATGATAAATTTTATGGTATATGTATTTTATCACAATATCATTTGGTAACAGAAAGAAAGAGAGAGAGGAAGAAGGAAGAGAGAAAGGAAGGAAAGAAGGAAGGGAAGAAGGAAGGAAAAGAGAAGGGAAGAAAGGAAGGAAGGAAAGCTTTAGAAGAATTAAAGATTAATTTTGTGTTCTTAGGGTAGGGAAAATTTCTTATGCCAGACACAAAAAGAGAACTCTATAAAGAAAAAAAAAAGAATCTGGCTACATTTAAATTAAGAATGTTCATCAAAAACTATCCCAAAGAAAATAAAAGCTACAGACTCGGGGAAATAAATTTTCAACACATACAACTGACAAAGGATTATTATTCAGAATACGTAAATAAATTCTAACCATCAAAAAGAAAAAAATATAAATGGTACAATTTTTTTTTCCAGATGCCCTGAGGCATATGGAGCTCCCTGGCCAGAGATCAGGTCCAAGCTGAGCTAAGAACTAAGCCACAGCTGCGACAATGCCAGATCCTCAACCCACTGTACCTGGCTGGGGATTGAACCTGTGTCCCAGAGCTCCCAAGTTGCTGCTGATCCTGTTGCACCACAGCAGGAACTCCATAAGGGGTACAGTTCTTAATGGGAAAAAGAACAGACACTTGACAGAAGAAGAGAATCCAAAAGGCTAAACAATATACGGGAAAATACTCAATCTTAGTAATAAGGAAAAGTAAAATAAAACTGAAGTCGGTTTCCATTTTATATTCGTTTGGCTGCCAAAATTTCAAAAGTTTTAGATTGTCAGATATTGTGACAGGTGTAGAACAACTTTCAAAATATAAATTGATATAATAATTTGAAGATATGTCCACTCTACCATCACGCAAGTCAGCTCCTAGACATATACACTTGTGTCTTAATCTGTTCAGGTTGCCACAACCAAATATCATAGACTGGGTGGCTTAAACAACAGAATTGGTTTCTCACTGTTCTGTAGGCTGGGAAGTCTGAGATCAAGGTGCTGGCTTATTGGTTTCTAGTTAGAGCTCCCCTTCTAGCATTCAGACAGCCACCTCCTTGCAGTGTCCTCATATGACCTCTCTTCTCTCTCCCTCTTCTTATAAAGTGACCAATCCTATCAAATTAAGACCACATCCTAATGATTTCATTTAGGTAATTACCTCTTAAATGCTCTATCTCCAAATACTGTCACATGTGGTGTTAAGACTTCAGCCTATGAAGTTTGGGGCCATAGTTCATTTGCAATGCCTAGAGAATGTTTTGGACATGTCCCCCTCATACTGGTCAGAATGGCCATCATTTATAATTCTATAAATAACAAATGTGGGAGACAGTGTAGAGAAAAGAGGAATCTCCTACACTGTTGGTGGGAATGTAAATTGGTAAAACCCCCGTGGAAAACCATAAGGAAGCTCCTCAGAAAATGAAATATAGAACTACCATATGATCCAGCAATCTCATGCCTGGGCACATATCTGAAAAAAACTATAATTCAAAAAGATACATGTACCTGTATGCTCATGGCAGCACTATTAACAGTATGCAAGCCATGGAAGCAACCTAATTGTACATCAGCAGATGAATGGATTAGGAAGATGTGGTAGATATATACAATGGAATAATACTAAGCCATAAGAGGAATGCAATAATGCCATCGGCAACATGGATGCAACTAGAGATTATCATACTAAGTGAGGTAAATCAGAAAAAGACAAATACTATATGACATCACTTATATCTGGAATCTAAAATATGGTACAAATGAACCTATCTATGAAACAGAAAAAGACTATGAAAAAATTCTCACCATCACTAATTATTGGTGAAATGCAAATCAAAACTACAATGAGGTACCACCTCACACTGGTGCTCTAGACTTGTAGTTGCCAAGGAGGAAGGTGGGAGAGAGCGGAATGGACTGGAAGTTGGGATTAGTAGATGCAAACTATACATTTAAAATGGATAAGCAATGAGGTCCTCTGTACAGCACAGGGAGCTATGTTCACTCTCTTGGGATTGATCACGATGGAAGATAATATAAGAAAAGAAATGTGTGTGTATACACACACACACACACACACACACACACATATGCATATATATGACTTGGTCACTTTACTGTACAGCAGAAATTGTCACCACATTGTAAACAACTGTACTTTCATAAAAAAATAAAATTAGAAAATTAAACCACCCAAGGTGAAAATATCAGTTCAAAGCAATAATTTTAATAGATTTCACAAGACATTGGATAGTAGCTAAATAGTACAAAAAAATAAGAAGAGAAGCATTTAGGTTCAGATTATTAGGAAAGTTATTAAATAGTATAATGTAATTATTTAAATCATGTTTTCTTTATAATCTCACTCATTTAAAATTTTTTTTTGTCTTCAAATAGAGTTTAATCTGTATCTTAAAGAAAGCAAAGTTCCACCTGAGGATTGTTATATGTTAAGCATCATTTTAAGAGATGATTAAAGATGATGGGGCCTGTCCCCTGTCATTAATTAAGACATATACATAAAGTATAATAAATAATAAAATAGATGTATACAAAGGATAATGTGATAGCATAGACATGTGAGATTGTTCTTTTGTAGGTTTGGAGAATCTTTCTCGGAGAGATATCCTGAAGGGGAGAAAGAGTTAGCTAAGCAAATAAATGCAGGAAGATGTACTCAGAAGCAGAAAGCCAGATATGTGAAAAAGCATGGTAAATGCATATTACTTGTAGAGACCATTTATCTTTCAATGAATATCATTTACCTTCTACATATAATCACTCTACTGGGCAGAGAATACAATAAGGAATGAAATAGAAATGTTCTAGAGGAACTTATTAGCCATAGACATAGTCACACAATAAAAAAGTTAACAATCCAATGGAAAAGCAAAAGTAAAAAAAAAACACCATGAAGAAAGAGAGCAGAGTGAGGGATAAGAAGTCTAATAAGAAGTAATGAAAGGGGAGTTCTTGTTGTGGCACAGAGGAAATGAGCCCGACTCGTATCCATGAGGTTGAGTGTTTGCTCCCTGGCCTCACTCAGTAGGTCAAGGATCCAGAGTTGTTCTGAGCTGTGGTGTAGGTCTCAGATGCATATTGCTATGCCTGTGGTGTAGTCTGGTGGCTGTATCTCTGATTCAACCCCTAGCCTGGGAACTTCCATATTCCATGGGAGCAGCCCCCCAAAAAAAAGAAAGAAAAAAAAGAAAGAAACTCTTTTTTACTAGAGGAGTAGCATGATTTAATTTACAAATTCAGCATTTTAAATTTCCTAAAATAAGAATCACATACAAGAGTATTCAAGTACAAAATAGGAGAGGGAAAGAAGGTTTGGGGGTCATGCTCAGTACTATATTGGACTTCATTCTAAAGGTAAAGAGGTGCCATTGAAGAGTTCTAAGTTTAGGGAGTATGTGACCAGATTCATGTGGACAATATATTCAAGTTCCAATATGGATCTGAAAATAATGTGAATGGTTGAAGGGTGAGACTGGGAAAGGCAGTCAGTTAGGAGGCTATAGCAACACTCTAAGCAAGAAAAGGTGAAGACTTGACAATACTAAAGTACCTATTGCATCAAAAGGAGGGGCATTAGTAGAGAATATGTATCTGGTACAGGAGGAGAAGGGTCTAGAATTTGAGGGAATTTTAGAATTATCACTGAAAGGAAGAGGAGATGGAGCTGATCGAAGACACATGCAAAGATGGTTGAATGGCCCTCCACTGGTACAGGAGATGATACATTTTTCTTAGTTAAATAGTTCACATCTGCTGATTTGTCTGTCTGGCATTTCTCAACCTTTCTTCTAGATAAGTGTCCCTCTTTCCTTCTAGAAAATGTCTGAGTCCCTACTCTCAGCATATCCCTTAAAAGTGAGCTTCAGTCCTCTTAAATGACTCTGCCTCTTTGGCTACAGTGATTGATCTGTGAGAGGATATTTGTCTCAATCCCAAGACCCAAACAGTCAGGGATAATTAATGTATTCAGAACCAGGCACTATCCAAAGTTTTTAATATCAACTTATTTAATTATCATAAAATGCAATGAAATAGGTACAATTATTACCTCCCTTTTTTCATACAAGGAAATTAAGGCACAGGATATAAACTTGTCATATGTCACACAAAGTCCAGATTTTGAATTCTGGGTGTGTTACTTTACTCCCCATACATTATTTTTTTTTTTTTTTGTAATGGCCACACTTGTGGCGTATGGAAGTTCCTGGGCAAGGGGTCAAACTGGAGCCCTATGCCATAGCCACAGCAACACTGGACCTGAGCTGCATCTGTGAACTTCGTGGTAGTTTGCAGCAATGCTGGATCCTTAACCCACTGAACAAGGTCGAGGATCAAACCCGCATCCGTATGGAGACTATATTTGGTTCTTAACCTGATGAGCCACAACAGGAACTCCAACACAGCCCATCACTCTTAATCACTATCTAAAACTGCCCTTAACAAGCTTCTTAATCTAGAAATATATCTGTCACAGGGTGACCCAAAAAGTGACCCAATCAGGGAACTGTCTTGGATTCCTGACCTTAGGGATCAAGAAAGTCAAACTCAACCCCTTTTTCGTGGTGGACTTAGAAGCACTGGGATTGGTGGCTGTTGGGCACCATGAACCCAGCTGTGTGGCAGAAGCCAGACTGAGACACTAGGAAGGCGTCTAGAAAAACATATCTTTGGAGATCAGAAACGATATGAGGGGATGTTTGAATCTCTGGCTGCAGTCACCTCTGAGACCAACTGGAGCCCTGACCTCCTATTAACATGATGATGTGAGCTTATTCAGCATCCTTCTGGATAAACTGGCTTAAATGTAAAGCTTGTCACTAAGAGTCTAGAGTAATTAAGGATCCCAATCTGCATAGCTGTGGAGAGTCTTTAGCACTGCTCAGTCATCCAGAGGGACAGCAGATTGCTGTGTGAGTCCTGGCTGGGGATCCACGAAGCAGTTGCGTTAGGAAGCCAGGGACGCACAGAAGTTGAGCTTGTGAAAGACAGTCAGGTGAGAAAGTAAGTGAGAATCAGCAGGCAGTAGATCATAGTGGGAAAGAAAGCAGACCCAGGGGTAGACTGGGCAAGTCATTTAATCTCTCAAGCCTCAGTTTCCTCATGTTTGTTTGGGGATAATAGTGATTTCTTGGCTTTCCCGTGTGCTGTGAGGATTAAATGAGATCATCTAGGAGTTCGCATTGTGGCTTAGTGGATTAAGAACCTGACAAGTATCCATGAGGATGTGGGTTTGATTCCTGGCCTCAATCAGTTAAGGATCCAGTGTTACCACAAGCTATGGCATAGATCAGCAGATGGGCGTTGGATTCGGTGTTGCCATGGTATAGGGTGGTAACTGCAGCTCGGATTTGCCCCGTAGCCTGGGAACTTCATATGCCACAGGTGTGGCCCTAAAAAGAAAAAAAAAAAAAATGAGATCATCTTTATAAAATATTGAGGGGAGTTCCCATCGTGGCGCAGTGGTTAACGAATCCGACTAGGAACCATGAGGTTGCGGGTTTGGTCCCTGCCCTTGCTCAGTGAGTTAACGATCCGGCGTTGCCGTGAGCTGTGGTGTAGGTTGCAGACGCGGCTCGGATCCCGCGTTGCTGTGGCTCTGGCGTAGGCCGGTGGCTACAGCTCCAATTCGACCCCTAGCCTGGGAACCTCCATATGCCGCGGGAGCGGCCCAAGAAATCACTCCATAAACATGGTTGTTTTCTTTTCTTTTCTTTTTTTTTTTTTTTTCTGTCTTTTTGCCTTTTCTCGGGCTGCTTTCGCAGCATATGGAGGTTCCCAGGCTAGGGGTCCGATTGGAGCTGTAGCCGCCGGCCTATGCCAGAGCCACAGCAATGCGGGATCCGAGCCGTGTCTGCAGCCTACACCACAGCTCATGGCAACGCCGGATCCTTAACCAACTGAGCAAGGCCAGGGATCGAACCCACAACCTCATGGTTCCTAGTCAGATTCGTTAACCACTGCGGCACAAAGGGAACTCCAAACATGGCTGTTTTCTTTGAGGCGTGTACCCAGTGCTATGGGAACATAGGTCCACAGAGAAGGGCTGATGATGAAGGCCAAGAGTGGCGGGATAGGTAAAAGGAGGCAGAGATGCCCTTCTCTTGTGCTCCCAGGTCCACCTGTTCAACCCCTAACTTGCAATAGAAGTGGTACTAGTCTCTCCTACACACAAACCATAGAGGCTAAAGTCATATCCAGAAGATGGAAATAGATAGCTTCCGCAACAAACTCGAAGTCACACTCAAGGCTGATAAAGACCAAAAATCAAATCCAAACTGCTGCTCTGAATTAAAATTTCAGCTTTTTTTTTCTTTGTTACCAAAATGCATAATTATTAACACATTAATATACATGTCATTGCATCATCGCTGATGAAATCTCCCCTACCGGTACCAAAAGTGATTTTTAGCTTGTACTTTTGCAATGAGCGATGAAGAAACTTCCAGATGGAGAGGTTTAATTTGTGAGTTTTTCCCTAGTCTATTCACATTGGCTTTAACTTCCATTTTAAATTACAGAGAGAATTCCCCAAATTTCAAATAGCCCCAAGAGATCCGGTGAAATAGCTAATCTCTTTCTATGAGCATGCTAACAAAAGCAATTTCTTACTGAGCTATATGCTACCCAGTGGGACTGATAATGAATCTGCATTATGGTAACCTTTATAAGAAGGGAAGATAAGAAGACCTTTTGGGGAGGTGTATTTATTAGGTGGCGAATGTGTCTTTTCGCATGTGGATTCTTCTGTTTAGATCCGCTATTCACTCAACTATGCCAAGAAAGACCTTCTGTCTTTCTGCTTTCAGCAACTCGTCTGAATTTATAGTACTCATCCTATTACATACTACGATGTCAGTAAATATCAAACACCAACATGCTGCACAGCTTTCTTAGTGTTCCATTTCTCTCATTTCGCAAAGGCACTATTTACATAGCTGCTGATGGGCTTTATACTAATTTCCTCTAAGATTTATAAAGACTTAAAACTTGTTAACACAGGATACTGTGTTTGTTTGTCTGATTGTTTGTTTGTTTATAAATTCGAAAGGGGAAAGAGAAATGTATGTTGTCACCCAAATATAAAGAAGCAGCATTTACTGGGAGTCTCCTACAGAGGGCGCCTTCACCTTGTTGGAAACCCTCATGAAAGAGGAAACAGTGGTTACCACAGAAATAACCAACTCAGCAGCACTCCCTTGTTTTTACTAACCAGATTTCTTCTCTATGGTATCTTTGTTACCTTATCTTTAATGGAGAAGAACTGGCACCCTCTGTATAATCATTCATAGATACAGGCCAGTAACACTACCTTATTATTATGTTTAGCTTGCTTGTGGGTGAGCTGGAGACAGCTGTTCATATTACCTAAGAGGCAACAGATCAATGAAAGGAAGGGAAGGACAAGTTTTGAGCTGCCTTTTTGCAACAATGTCCTTTATACAGCAGAGGATATTTTTAAAGCATTGTATCAGAAAACAAAGGCTGATAATAAAGTGTTTACAAAACAAAGTTTTGCTGTGTTGTTAGGATTATTAGGTTCCTTTAGACTAAAATACTTAGATGGAAACAAAAAGTAAGCATTTTTGGGGTATAAATTTAAAGAAGTAATTGCTATTTCGAAAATTCTGAATATGTGTGTGTTGTGTGTTCTGTAAAGAAATTCCTTGAAACAACTTCTTATATCTAAACAAAAGATATTGTATTGATCTAATTATAATAATGAGACCATCAAACTTTAAAAATGTAACTACACTTGTGTAGAAAGTACGATTTTTTAAAATGATCAGAGTAAGTGCCATTCACGTCTAAAGGACTTCAAATACAGCATTACTGTGTTGATTTTGAATGTCTTATGTCTTATAATGGCTAATCATTATTAACATCCATAAATCCAGTATATAAAACATTAGTTTGTATATTTATCACTGATAATTCCTGGTTGGGAAACTTCTTTTGGATATTTAGCAAGTAGCAGTCAGATGTAAGTTTTTGGCTATAAAAACTTACCAAGAAACTGATGGTGATTACTCCTGAATATTAAGATAAAAAGCAACATTGAAGACATGAGTTTATTTCCTTACATTTGCATATAAAATGCTGCGTGTTTAATTACTGAATGCACCATCTAATACCTATTTTATTTACAGTGAAGCTATCAATTATAATTATTAATTCTGTGTTTCTGTATTCTGTTCTTAGAAGTAAATTAAATTTCCAATTGCTACCCTTGGCATATAGTATTTGGGAATATTTTAATTTTCCTAAATGTTAAACTTGAAATAGACTATAAGCAAATGTAAATGTGTTTTAGCTATTAAAATTAGTTTGATCTTAGGTGTTTTTAAATGTTTTATCCAGTCAAAGTCCAAAGCTTCCTATTAGGACCCAAAATTCACACTATTGGAAATGGTAATTCTTTAGTAATAATTATTCCTAATTTGTCAATCAAATTACTTACATAAATGTCTAAAAAAGTTGCCTAAAAAGTAGGTACTTAAATTTACACACACGCTGTTATCAATGCATTTCAAAATCAATTAAATTTGTTTCCACGGGAAAAAAAATAAGACCCGTTTTCTTGTTCAGCTGAGTGGGTGACCTTGCTCTAGAAAATGCCTAAAGTAAGGCTTCAATCACCTGCCAGGGGTTTCTGCTGCATTGTTGACATTTCCTGATGTTCAGTGGTTTCTCCCACTCGGTTGCATTCCAGAGCTCAAGGAGCTTCTTTGAAGATACAAGGCCATTCAAGTCTTCTCCACTTTGCAGCTTCACTCTAAAGAGAGAGTAGATGAAAAGCCACGCAGTTCAGACCATTTAAATGGGGCAGCAGGAGGTGCATGGTATTGCTCTGTTGGGAATTGCCATGAGGGATCCCTGAATCACCCTTTGGAAAAGAAGTAGAGGGTGACCTTTCTGAAATCAGGATGAAAAAAAGGATAGGAGAAAGGCCGGCTAGTCTGCTGTGGAAAGGCAAAGTAAGGCTGGTAATGATATGAACAGAGTAGGCACAGCTAGTTGCAGAAGCCCCAATAAAGACTCATAGATAGAGAGGGAAGTCTAGAGGACTTTGAGAAATCACTATAAGTTAATAAATTGCTCAAAAAAGCCATCAGAACAAGGCAGGCTTGCCTGACTAGTGGAAGTGCGAGAATTGCCTCAGAAGTTTAGTGGGGGATGGGGTGAGGCCTACATTCAGGTTCAGACCAAGGGCAGGCATTTGAGGACCGCCCTTCTGCTGATTTGAATACACACCTTACAGGATACCAAGGAGGAGCCACTACTCCCAGAAAGGAAGAGGCGGTCTTTTCCGACCCCCACTCCCCTTGGATGATAAAACTGTAGCCTACTGAATCCTGGGGGGCAAAGTTTCTTTGCCTGCCCTCTTGCATCTCTTATGAGTGTCCTAACAAATCTATTTCTTGCCTATCACTTTGTCTCTACTGAATTCGTTCTGCATGGAGGCATAAAGAACTTGAACCTCAGGAAGTCCAGACATCGGGTGAGTGCTAATTTAAAACATGGGTTCAAGTCCCGATCTGGGTTTAGGCTGGGTTCAAGTCCCTGTCTGTGTTCTGGCTAGGTTCAGGCCATTAATGCTGTCAGTTTCAGCAAGATAGTATGTGTCATGTGTGTATTCAACCAACTGCTGGCTTAATGCCTCCTTTTGCAAAGCACTTCAACAGGTGACATTTACTGGTTTTCTAACCTAAGAAAGCCAGGGGTAGTCACAAAAGCCAAGGAACCCCAGTGTTTTTGGCAGTTAGACTAACTTTCTAACGTCACATGCTGGTGAAGTATTTCTCAAGATCTCAAAATCTTGTTCCTGAGATAACAGTATTTCCCCAATTCTTTTTTAGAATTCTCCATTCTAATCATGAGGCATTGTAGCACATAAGCACATGCATCTAAGCAGCCATGTAGTAGCTCTGCAAAGTATACTTTCATTTATATGTTCAGTCTTGATCAAGACTCCTCCATGGCTCCATGGATGACAAAGAAAAGATTTGTTTCTTTATGGGTCCCAGATACAAGCCTTTGCTACAAATCTAGTAGCTTTATTAGACTTTATAGAAATACACTATACAGGGGTGGAAACAGGCAGAGGCATATGAGTCTAGATCCAAATGTGTCCATTTATTATTTTTTCAGTTCCTTTATATATGAAATGAAAAAAACATTTGCCTCTGTTTATGTCCAAAAAGTCTCCTTCAAGGATAGTTGGGGGAAAAAAAATCAATGAGGACTTGAATCTGATACCTAGTTTAAGCCTCAACTACCTGTGAGTAGAAAGGGAAGTTCTCACATTTTGCTAGTTGTGGGTTTCCTCTTTTGCAAGATCAGAGGGCAACGGACTGGTCGTAAGAGGCAGACCACAGTCACACTCTGGGGATGTTTCTGAGGTTGTCTCTGAGCTCTGAGGGAAAGAGCTGAGAACCATTTGTGATATCAAGCCTGGCCACTGGAAGGGGAAATGGCAGGATGAAATCTGTAATCCAAAGGTTAGATGATCTTCAGATGCCCCTTAACACAAAATTTCAAAGATTTCATGGTTAAAAGACTCAACCGAGATAATGCATATGAATTCTGATCAGGATGAATATCTTTGATTCTTTATATCCTCAGCAACCAGTACACAATTAGGATACAAAAATAACTGGGCTTTGTTATGAATTTTGACATGATAGCAGCATTAAATCAAAACCTATACAAGTTCTTGCACACACCCTCTGATTGCTTGCCTTGGGGAAGTAGAATTTCACACACAAACTTAATTTTTTGCTTTTTAGGGCCACACCTGCAGCATATGGAAGTTCCCAGGCTAGGGGTTGAATCAGAGCTGTAGCCTACACCACAGCCACAGCAACGCCAGATCTGAGCTACACCTGTGACCAAATCAGTTAACCTGCTGAGTGAGGCCAGTGATCAAACCTGCATTCTCATATATACCAGTTGGGTCCTTTACCGCTGAGCCACAAAGGGAACACCCTCAAACTTTAATTTCCTCCTCCCCTGTAGTAGCTCTGCAAAGTATACTTTCATTTATATGTTCAGTCTTGATCAAGACTCCTCCATGGCTCCATGGATGACAAAGAAAAGATTTGTTTCTTTATGGGTCCCAGATACAAGCCTTTGCTACAGATCTAAGATTCTCTTTTCCGTTTCTTTGAAATTCAATTTATAAGTACCTCTAGATTTCTGCCTCAAGAATTTTCCTAGATTAGTTGTGCATTAGAAAAGAAATGTGCCCAACTAAAATTTTGTTAGTCCTCAATATCCTGGTCTGAATCAAATAATATATGATTTGGGGAATGAGCACTTGACACAACTTGAAAACAAAGGAAGTGGGTGGCATAATATAGAAGCAGTTTGAATTACCCAGCTGACTTTTATTGAGCACCCAGCAAGTGCTAAGCATTATACTAGCTATCTGAAAGAAATGGAAATGACTTGAGACCACCTGAGGAGAAACATGTCAACAAGTGTAAAAGCTTAAGATAATTGCCTTATCCATTGGAATGCATGGTGACAGTTATTATCTGCATAGATTCCTGGATGTGCTAAATCTCGAGCCAATCAATAACATATAAATTCTAACTTATGTGGGAAATAGTTGTTTTCTTTAGTTCTTTCTTTAAACACACAAGTGGGTCTATGCTGGTCACGTGAACAAATTGAACTCTGGTTCAAAAACGGAATGACTTTACAACACATGGGGACACATGAGGCTGAGGATGGCAGTGGTGCAACCCTCTCCCTTAATGCCAGTACACTCAGAGTCTGTGCTTTGATTATATTCAACATGAATAAAAAGATCTAGGGAGAATTCTTAGAACGTAGTTTATAATAGAACACCCTGCCAGTATCCCACTTTGCTCTCCTAAAAACTGGTGGAGGGAGAGTTTGATCGGGGATAATCTATTCAAGTAAAGAATGAATAACCACCACCTAGAACCTGGCATAGACATTAGTACAGGCTTGCATTACTATGTGTACTGGGGATTTTTTGAACTGTTAATTTTTAAGGGTTATTTTTATTCATTGAAGTATAGTTAGTTTACAGTGTGTGTTAGTTTCACGTGTACAGCAAATTGATTCCCATGTACACATTCTTTTTCGGTTTCTTTTCCGGTATAGGTTATTATAAGGTATTGAGTACAGTGCCCTGTGCTATACAGTAGGTGCTTGTTGTTTACCTATTTTACGTATAGTAGTAATGTACACATAAAACTCCTAATGTTTATCCTCCCCCTCACCGCTTCATCCCTTTTGGTAACTAGAAGTTTGTTTTCTATGTCTGTGAGTCTCTTTCCATTTTGTAAATGAGTTCACTTGCATGATTTTTTAGCTGGCCAGGTACATTTCTCAGAGCAGCTGTGTGCATCCTTTTCCGTTCCACTGTTCAGAAATGCACTTCTGTCTCAGGATTTAACCTTGGCTAAAGCCTAGGGCCGAGACAGTCACAACCAAACACCTCCCCTTCAAACTAGGACTTCAGAGCCCTGTTAAATCAAAAGAAAAATTCCTTCTCTCCTCCCCAGCCTCCCAGCCCTCAGGATTTTAAATGGTAATGACCAGTTCATTTGAGAAAATGGCATTTTAGTGCTTTTCTTCACAGCCTCTTAAGGCGGATAAGGTATCCCTTTCCCAGGGATGTGCACCTCCTTTTGTTTTCTGGCCTTACTGGAACTGACCTGGCATGGATCACTGGGTGAGCAGGCAATCTTAAACACTTCTCATATAAATTACTGGGTCCCTTCCAACTGCAATTGCTCACAGGGTAATACACCCTTTTACAACTTGGATAGCAAAGTCTCTTCGTTCTACTGCGTTCCACGGACCCATACCTCACAGCCCCCTCCCCAGGCCAGGAAACGAGCAGACAAAAAGGCTGATGGACGGATGTGTGAACATCAGAAATGCACGGTCTGGTTTAACTTCGAGTATGTACATAGTAGGCCCTTTGGGATCCTTTTACTCCTCTCAAATCCTTTTTTGCTGCTTTAAAAGCCATCAGCAAAACCCCAAAAAAATCAAAATGACATACCCCACACAGGTACCCCACTATAAAAAGCAAAGACGTAATAAATATGGATGTCTACTAAATACTAAATTATATTTTTCAAAACTTTCCAGAAAAGAAAATAATGCTCACTTTGTATGATCTACATTTATCAGGTGAAATGACCCATCTCGTTTCCACACGAAAGAGGCTTACCATTAATTGAACCCTCCAAGATTTGCTGTTTGTTAATGATGGCCACATTTTCCAAACAAATGTCTCTTTTCCCATGAACTCTAATGACAAGGTGTGTTTTTTTACTGACAGTTGACTCGGATCAGAGCTTCCAGGATCGAATTTCAGGCCGTGGCTCTGTACAACCCTGTAACTTTC
The DNA here is from genome assembly GCF_054392235.1 of Sus scrofa. Lineage (NCBI taxonomy): Eukaryota > Metazoa > Chordata > Mammalia > Artiodactyla > Suidae > Sus > Sus scrofa. The sequence goes on along the minus strand of NC_139393.1, from coordinate 51,198,085 downwards.
TTTGAAGTTAAACAGTGTCAATCTGTTTCCATGTCTGAATAACTCTTAGAAGAGCCTGCCTGACCCAAGTCAACTCATTGAAACATACTATTTCCCCATAATTGATGTTCCAAATGAATGTCCTTTCATAATAAAATGTGTTGGAAAACAAAACAGCTTTGCATCCGGCACAAGTTGCATCATAATTAAATTTTATTTTATCCCATCGAGGCATGCTAAATGTTGAGCAAAATATAATTTTAAGTAATTTGTTTGTATTCTTATCTGTAGGAGTTGGAAATTAACAGCGTTGCTAGTTTGCGTTTACTGTTAAGCCTGGAGAGCAGAGAGATTGCTTTGCAAACATTACAGTTATTATGTCTGCAGTTGGTACTCTTTGTATAAATTATTGATCAGCCAGCTTATTTTTCTTTCTGCTTAATGGATATTATAGCATAGCCGTTTACAACGCTATAGTTAAGGTTGTGTCAGCACTTCCATTATAATAAACCCTCTGTTACAGGGGGTTTATAACTTGTTGTAAAAATTTGCTCTGGGCTGAAACTTGACATACAAGATCTCGAGCTGGAAGGTGGCAATTGTTATTCTTTCAACTTTAAAAAAAATCTCTTTGTTCTGAAGAGCAATAAATAAATAAACAGTTTATTCTTTTTTTAACAATCCTTGAAATTTCTGACTTCAAACAGAACAATTTTTTATAGGCTATTTGTTGGACAATGATCTCTTCTTTTATTTAATAAAGCAAAGAGAAAGAAAAAGGACCGAGAAAATTAGTTAAAACTACAACAGAAAAACAGACAGTGAATCAATAGAAACTTCTATAATCAAGTTCAATACATTTCTCCTTTGCTTGTGTTGCAAAGTTACTGATGATTTACATTTTTATTTTAAACATGCATTTAAGACTTTTTTCCACCCCCATTCCCAACTATGTAGTCTTTAAGCAGTTCACATGTCTTAATACTGATCTTCTTTAGAGAAAAATGAGGTTTTGGTTATTTAAAGAGAAAGGAGTATGATAATTAGAAAATGCCACATAGGAAAAGGTGCAACTGAAGGTACGATATTTCCTAGAAAACTAGGGATTTAAACATCTGCCTGACTTTTTGACCTAACTTCAACCCAGATTGCTATCCCTCTCACAATGGCCTGATTTAAACGATGAAGGGAATTAATCTCAATCTGTATTCTTACTGCTGCTTCCTTTGACAATTCACTGCTACAATGATCTGTTTATTATTATTATTATTATTATCCAGTATTTGCCTGTGTAACCCTTAATACCAACCCACAGATGGAATTAGGACACTTGAAACTGGAAGTAAGCTGTGATGGACAAGTGGAACAATGTTAACATGGAGCGTTGACTACTTGTCATGGAAACTTGCAGGTTAGAGTCAGGAAAATTATTTTCCATGATGATTTTTTTTTTTTCCTTTGTAACTCTTCCCCTCTTTGCTCCTATAGCTCTTCTCTTTCTGTCCCTGAAACATGAGTTTAGAGAGTTCTTAAAATAGGCTTCATAACCAGCAAAGTATTTTCAGCCACATTTCACCATCATTCAGAACGGGGCGGCGGGGGGGGGGGGGGGGGGTTGGGGTTGAATAGTGACGTCATTGTCTCATTCGGCTCTGAGATCTATGTAAATGTGACCATGCATAGATGACTGCTGGAAGTGTTCAGGAGGCATCTATTGGGCCCATGCATTTCCATGCTGTAAAACAAGTCAAAATTACTTATCACCGTTTAGCCACTACTTTATGAAGAATGGGAGTTTGCCGTATAAAGTTTGAGCACTTCAAGTTATAGCGTTTTCACCTTCAGCTCCCCACCTTCTGTCCTTTGGGTAATTTATCACCAAGCTCTCTGCACCTGGTTTGAGAATGCATCCGTGAGATAAAAGTCCTATTCCTGGTTCTTAAGGAAAGGCAGGGAATTTGAAAAGAGAGGGAGGCTATGGAAATGAGAGATGCAAAGTTAGGAGTTGGAACCCTGAGTGGGGGGGAGCAGAGACAGAAAGTATAAAAGAAGAGAAATCTTTGTTGAAGGCAGTCAGGGTTTATCCGCTGATCTGATTGGTGAGGCCCTGTGTCTGAGTTAAAAAGACTTGAGAGAGTTACTTGGCATAATTTCTTCATCTTCAATGATTTACTACTGAAGTGCAAACATCAATTTTGGACTCTCTCCTGAGAAACGTTTAACAAAGTCACTCAACTACTGGTACCCTGATATCTTTTTAGGCTTACCAAACTTGGCCAGCTCTTTCTTCAACCTCTGCCGGAAGTGTCTCAGTCTTTCTTTTTTTTTTTTTTTTTTTTTTTTTCTATTAAGGAAACAAGTCCATTAGTAAACATGCAGATGTAAAAACGATCTTCCTCTTTACTTCTCCGTTGTGATATATCTTAGAATTGTTCAGAAGTGCACCCCATTGTTAAAGCTATTTGTGCCGGGTGTGCTAATGCACTCTTTGATTGAGTGAATTAGCAGTCATAACAATCTGGCAGTCTGGCCATAGAAGTGTGCTCAAATTGATTTGTGTTATGGCTGGACTGGAAAATCTAGTGTTAGTTGTTTTTTGCCCTGGGGCATTGTTTGTACCAAACTCCACTTTTCATTTAATTTTCCAATACATTTTGAAAGATTGAAATGCTTGTGATCAACATTTGATCCACTTGCATTATTTAAAAAAAAAAATTCTGAAAGTAATTTCAGATTCCAAAAAACCTTGCTTTCAATTAGAGTAAACATAATTAGAGTGACGTCGTGCTCGGAATGGTAAGTATCCCTTTGAATCTATTAGGCATGTTATCTCCTTGTCCTGTCACTGAAAAGAATTCAGAATATATCTGAAGTATACATCTGTATTTTTCCGTGCATGCTTCTAATAGAACTCGGGGACAGGTTAAATTAAAAGGATAAAATTGCAAGGAACCTCTTCTTGTTGCCCTTTCTGCATATCCCCCCAATTGTTTCTGTTTCATTTAGTGATGGTATAAAAAGAGGATACTCAAAGCTTTCAGGAAATTTTGAGATATTCAAGAAACCTTCAGATAGGATTGCCTTTAAGTTAATCATTTAGTTTTTTTAAAATATTCTATGAAATCTACATTTTCGATCTTAACTATATCCATTGCTATATGGAAACACTAAAGATTTAAAGACATGACTTATCCTGGCTTTGTCAATATTTGTATCTTTCTTACAATCTTCTGCTTCACAGTCATTTACCAGAATTATAATGCAGCATGAATAAACCTTAAAAATGACTATTGATTACAGAGAAAGCTTTGTGAAATCCTTTAGTCAGTTTCCCCACTTGAGAAATCAGTGAATAAAATAGGTCAATAGATAAGGATGGATGGATGTAATACAGTGCTCTGCCTCCCTGGGTTATAAAAAGGGTCAAAAATGAATCCCCATAGAATTCATGTTTTTAAACTCATAAAATAAAACGATACTTACCAACTCCCAATTCTAAGTCCACCTTTCTACAGATTTATTCTTCTTTTTTAAAACCACAGGTTTTGAAAGTATATTGTTATGTTCCCCTGTTTCCATAGAAGCATTTCCTTGTCACTGCCCCTCTTAACCAAATAGGATGCCCTCATCTTCAGGCTAAAGCGCCTGTTGTCATCCAGGTATTCACCGGGACTTTAGCTGCAACAGCTACTCTGTATTTTCTCACTGTCTCCTGAAACCTTACAGCTCTTCTCAAAACTGCGTTTCATACTGCATTGAACTCTGTCTCCTGTGCCGATTTTTGTTAAGTAATAGATGGTGAGCCCTGAGACCACTCTCTCTATTAGTTCCCATTCACAGGGATATCGTGGGGGCACGGCAGGAGGAGGAAGGGGAAGGGAGGGGCCAGGAGGGGGCAGAGGGAGGGAAGAAAATACCTTCCCTGAACTGGTACAAGCTCAGCTTCAAACGATATCCTAGGAAAGAAATTAAAGACTTCTTAATTAGTGCAGCAATTAAGCTTTCTTGGTAGCATTTTAATCAGCACAGGCCCTATCAAAGGACAAACAGAACGATTTGCAGGTCTTTGAATTTTAAACAGTCTTATTGATTTCAGCACAATACATCTTCACAACACACAGGGAGAATTTTCTAATATCAGTTACAGTACTTTGAGTTTTGCTTATGCAAATTGGGTGCAGGTTGGAGAAGAGGAGCTGGAAGGAGAGGACCTGAAACTACCAGAGATGTAAAACAATAAACAAACAAGACAAAAGCTTTGAAAGCAAATGATGTGATGGAAAGAGTGGGAATTTGAAATCTGTGCTGTTCTTTATCTGCTGTTAAATACTGTTTGCCTTAATCATTGGTAATCTTTCTTGAAAAAAAAAAAAAAGGAGAGAAAAGAAATTTAAAAATTTTCCAGGTTTTTCTTTCCTATAGATTTTAATTTGCATTATATATTTTTTCTAATCCTATTGTTTGATCAAAGAGGTGAGTAGTTTCTAAAAAAAAAAAAAAATGTTTAGGGATGTGAGATGGAGGGGGAGGGGGAGGAAGCTCCCATTTAGGTGTGTGTAGGGGGAATGCCCCAAGCCCTGCTTTTGAAAGGAGCAAGTGCTGAAAGGGCAGGCTTCCCTGCAGAAAATTTGGAGTTTGCTTTGAAGCTAGGTGGGATAATGGTTTGGTCTGCTATCATTACTTCCTGTCCCTGGCTTCTGAATGTGGCAGGTATGGGATGAGTGACAGTTAAAGGAAATATGAAGAATGAGAATGCTAAGGGTCGATTTAAGACATTGAATCCCCCCCCTTTTTTTTTTCATTTGTGGGTAGAATTTATGAAGAAGTTAGTTTAACATTTTTAAAACCACAGCAGAGTTTATTAAAGTTCTGCATGCAATTCGAAAATAAAATCAGTTTCTTAGGGCTTAATATCTTCTACCTCACCTCCACTCTTTAACATAGCAGGTTGACATTTTTTAAAAAAGGCGATATCGTCCAATACAGACATAAACATTTAAAGAAGTGTTCTGATGTATGTGATGTATATCCAGTCCTTATTTTTAACTGAAGTCAGATAAGAGGAGTGAAAATGAATATACATTATTTCTGGATATGTTAAAATACATTGGCTAACTAGGTAAAACAGCTGCATAAACTTTAGCTATCTTTGCAGAAGTTAATCTACTTTTTGGTAACAATCAATTTTCTGAGTTCTTCTGACCCAGGAAAGCTTCCTGATATAACTTCTATGCCCCCAAAAGTTTAGTATAAACTTAGACAAATTAGTCAATAGTGCCATATTTCTCTATAAATACTTCCTGCAACTTTTGGCACTCAACTTCAAAAAGGTTAAAGGATAAAAATGATAAAAAGAAATGTGAGAATAATTTCAACACTACACTGTGATCCTGGTCCTAATAATTTATTTTTAAAATCTGTCAAATGCTAAAGCATTGTTTCTATCTTGTGGAGTTGATGAATATGTGCAGACAGGTTTAAAGCCCAATTATTTAAGAATCCTAGAGATACAAACAGAGAACAGACTTGACCTATGGTCAAAAATCCTTGAATAAATAGTACCTTCATGCAACAAGTTAGAAAGGGGAAGAAAAGGAGAGAGAAAGGCAAAGAGGAAGAGAGTGAGTCTCAACCCAGCTTCATGAGGTTTTTAAGCATAGCTATCCGTTCTGCCTTTACAAGTGAACTAGTGAGCTTTGTTTGTGTTCTTTTCATTATTTACAAAACATATTTTTTACTGACAAACTGAGAAGGACCTTCCCAGAATACACTGTTACTTTTCAAATACAATATATACATCTATGTATTGTTATTCACATATCACATTAGCAACTAGCCTTGGGTCTTAAAGGACTTGAGGATTGTTGGTGTCTGTGCAAGACAGGTGAATTAGTTATGGAGTTAGGGAAGAAAAAATTAGGATGTTCTTTTTTCCCCTCCCCACTTTCTAAACCTTCGAGGGTGCCTGATCTCGAATTCTCCCAGTATAATAGACATTTCTGACCTGGCTTTGGGGCAAAAATGAAGTTATTCCGAATCATCCACATCATGGCAAGCATTTCTTTCTTTCCACAATTAGGAAATAAGGAATTGAATAGAGAGCACTCCATTATTCTTAAGCGATTTCAGACTGACTTTTCCCCCACAACTTGAAAACTCTCCTGGCGTTTTCACTATCTTTAAATAAATAATTGAATCGACAGAGAAAATAACCAGACGCATGAAACATACGCTTTGCTTCCATATGGATTTTCCTCAAAATAATTTCTTACTAATCATGAAGTGAGAGTATGTCTTTTCATTTATATCTCATTGCAAAAGCGAGCGGAGACACATCCTAAATCCTTGAAGGAGAGCTCGGAGCGCTCTGGCTCCCTTTAAGTTGGCAGCCGATTGGTTTGAAGGTTTTGGGAAAAAATTACCGGTCTTCGAGGACAAAGTGGAGTATTAAGACCGAGAATCTAGCGGTAGTAGAAGAGAAGATCTCCCTCCGCTTTTCCGATCGCCACTTGCGTGCCCCGGCTTTTCCTCTCCGTCCCTCCCTTAGTTTCTTTCCTTATCCTCCCCCTCCCCTCCTCCTTTTCTTGTTCACTCGCTTTCCCTGGGTCTCGCGCTCTCGGAGTCTCTGCTCCGAGTTCCTGGTTGGATAATTTGGGTTAATACTAGTGAGTGAGGTTTTTGCGGCTTCAAAGGGTATTTCAAGTTTCCGGAGCTCCTCCCCTCTGCACCGTGTGACAACAACAACTCGTCCAGCCGGCAGCCTGCACTTTTCAGCTCATTTTCTCTCTGTCATTCCCCTCTCAATCTTTGATCAATGTACTTGCCAGGGAGAACCCAAGTCCTTCAAACCTCCTCCTTTTCACCTTCATCCTTAACTTTGTGCTAGAGCGGGACCCACACAACAACAGCCGACCCTCCCCGCCCCCGCCCCCACCCCCCCACACCAGCCCCCGATCCCAGCCCCCGGAGAGGACTCGCATTTCGACTTGCGGGACACTTTTGTGCGTTTCTCTCCAGAGCGCCTCTCGCGCTCGCCCCTCCTGCGCTCGCTCTTTCTTACCCTCACCTCCTTTTTCTTCCCTTCTCTCCCCTTCGCCTCCTCGTCCTCTCCCAGAGTTGTTGTTGTTGTTGTCCCCTAGCTCCTTCTCCCCCCCCTTTTTCCCCCTTGCCCTCCCCGGGGTGTGTGGCAACTTTTCCCCTCGCTTCTCCTCCTTCTGTTTCCCCTTATATGTGACCATGGCAGTGCCGGCGGCTTTGATCCCTCCGACCCAGCTGGTCCCCCCTCAACCCCCGATCTCCACGTCTGCTTCCTCCTCCGGCACCACCACCTCCACCTCCTCGGCGACCTCGTCTCCGGCTCCGTCCATCGGGCCCCCGGCGTCCTCAGGGCCAACTCTGTTCCGGCCGGAGCCCATCGCTTCGGCGGCGGCGGCGGCCACAGTCACCTCCACCGGTGGCGGCGGCGGCAGCGGAGGCGGCGGCGGCAGCGCGGGCAACGGAGGCGGCGGCGGCGGCGGTGGCGGCGGCGGCGGCGGCGGTGGCGGCAGCAACTGCAACCCCAGCCTCGCGACCGCGAGCGGCGGCGGCGGCGGCATTAGCGCTGGCGGCGGCGGCGCCTCCAGCACCCCCATCAACGCGAGCACCGGCAGCAGCAGCAGCAGCAGCAGTAGTAGCAGCAGCAGCAGCAGCAGTAGCAGCAGCAGCAGCAGTAGCAGCAGCAGCTGCGGCCCCCTCCCCGGGAAACCCGTGTACTCGACCCCGTCCCCAGTGGAAAACACCCCCCAGAATAATGAGTGCAAAATGGTGGATCTGAGGGGGGCCAAAGTGGCTTCCTTCACAGTGGAGGGCTGCGAGCTGATCTGCCTGCCCCAGGCTTTCGACCTGTTCCTGAAGCACTTGGTGGGGGGCTTGCACACGGTCTACACCAAGCTGAAGCGGCTGGAGATCACGCCGGTGGTGTGCAATGTGGAACAGGTTCGCATCTTGAGGGGACTGGGCGCCATCCAGCCCGGAGTGAACCGCTGCAAACTCATCTCCAGGAAGGACTTCGAGACCCTCTACAATGACTGCACCAACGCAAGGTAAAGTGCGGGGGGCAGCCTCCGCCGCCCGAGGTCCCTTCCCACCCGCCTCCTCGCCCTTTCCTCGCTCCCTTCCCCGCGCCGCTCGCTCCGCGCGCCCGCGAGCCGCGCGCCCCGGCGAGCGCGGCCCTCTCGTCCCTTTCCTCGGGGCTCTGCGGCCGCTCCCGACCCTCAGAGAAGTTGGCACCTCACCCTGCCCAGATCTCGCTCTTCCGGCCGGGTCCGCCCCTTGCTCTCCAGGGCGCCGGGGCTCGAGTGCTGTGGCACGCGGAAACCCCAAGCTTCGGGGCCGAGGGAGCGGGAAGGAGGAGGATGATGCCTTTCCAGGGGCCACCGCGCCCTTCCTGGGCCACGCTGGCGTCTGGGGACACTTCTCCGCGCGGCTGCCCATGTACGCTCCCTGGGACCAGGGTTTCACCGAGGGGCACCCGCGGGGCTGCTCCGAGGCTCCAGGCGGCGTCCCGGGGGCGGAGGGAGGTCGTGACCCTTCTCGGTAGGGTTCGGGGAGCGGGAAGATGCCCTCCCGATGGGGGCCCCGCGAGGTAGCTTAGGGAATGGGTTGCTTGGAGGTCGGGAAGGGGACGGCCCCAGAGGCCGGGAAGCCGGGGCTATCCCAAGGGACCCGCTCGGAGTTCAGCCTCAAAGCCCCAAGGGCCAGCCCGCGGAGGGGAGGGGTCTGTGTGTGCGCGCATTTGTGCGTGTGTCCGCGTGTGAGTCTGTGCGTGTGCAAAGAAGATAAGGGGATACGTTTGCCCCGGGGCAGACGCGAGGGGACTCGCAGGGTTCCCTCTATAGGGGGAGGTGAGCGGGTGACTGAGCCTCTTGGAAGCTGAACTGGAGAGATGGGAAAGGAAGACCACATCTCGCTCTCTAGCTCTCTCTCCAAACTGTTCTTTCTTGTCTTTTTCTTTTCTTCTTTTTTTTCTTTTTTTAAGGTTAGTAGCTCACGCAATGAGCAGGTGCAGGTTTGCACTGGAATGTTCTGTGGACCTGAACACCCGGTGCCGTGGCTTCCGCAGCCCGGCAAAGCGCGCGAACCTTGGAGGCCGCGGAACCCGGAGCCCGGCCAGACCAGTTTTATGCTAATGAACGCTCACTGGGGGAGGATCTACCGAGAGGGGGCGGGAGTGGGGTAACTTTTCAGTTTCGGGGTAGAAGTGATCATTCCACTGGCGCTGATGGTTCCGTCTTGTCCCCACTGTTGGCCTCAGAGGGAAAAGTTCAGAGATGCCGGGTAAAAGCGAGTAGGGAAAGTTGGAGACTAGAAGTGAGCGCGTGGGAACTGCGCGCAAAATTTGTGCGGAGACCTCTGTACCCTCCTAATAGGTTTAAAGATCAGAAGAAGGACCAGAGTTTTACTCCTTTTGTGTGTGCGCCCCTAGTAGAGCTAGGGAAACTGAGGTGGGAAGGATAAGAGGGATGGGACTAGACCGGAAGGAAACCGGGATGCAAAACCCCCAGTTGTTTCTACCTCGGAAGAGGGCTTCTGGCTGCTGTGCCCCTGGAGAGGCTGTAGGCAGAAAAAGACTTGAACTCCTACTCAGCAAATGCCTGAGGTATCCTGACGTAGCCAGAAACTTTTTTCCTTGTTTATTTGTCATTCTTTGCATGGGTACATGCGTGGGTGTGTGTCTGGGTTTTGAACCTTCGCTTCTACTATTTTGGGGTGAATGCTGAGAGCGCGCCCGAGTGTGTACGCGCGCGCGTGCCCAAGAGGATGGACAGGTGGCAGTAAAGATTGAGGGGGAATCTTGATGACTAAACGTCATTTACGGAGATAATTGGACTCCTTGGATGTACGGAAGACAAAAATTTACTATTAAAATTGCTTGAACCAGGGCAGAAGATTGTTACGAAGTTGTTATAAAGAATGCTAGTTGAAATCTGAAGCCAGTTCAGATATGATTGTGATAAAATTGCCTGCCGAGTCAGTAAATTCGTGAAGCGCTGTTTTTCTTTTTAGTAATCAAACCACTCTGCTCTTGAGTCTTCTTTGTGTGTTTCTTACTGCACACACTGCACTAGATAATTAATGGCCATTTCACATGACACACAAAAAACTGCTAGAGAAAACTTCCTTCAAAGACTGCAACGTTATTATCTGTGTAAACCAGGTAGTATTACACCTCAAAATCATTCCCTTGATATTTTGTTTTGTTTTTCTGAAATTTCTGCTTAGATTTTGGAATCGAAGTCTCGACATATGGTTGGAGAATTATTCTTAAAGTTATTAAGCAAAGAATTTTAAAATATTTCTTTCACCGAGGTTTACCAAAGCTCTGGAGTTTAAACTTTCAGAGCCAAGATAAGTTAAATCCAGTAAAACTGTTTATCCCTTCAAACATATCTCATCAGTACTCATTATAGTTTACTCACCTCATCTTTACAATTAAATGTGTTATTCTAAAACTCCATTTCAGGTTAAAGTTTAAATGTGGTAAGTTTGTTGATTTGCTATTGCATTTTGATCTTTTGTCAACTACAAGACTTTTGCAAACCTAAATAAATGCAAATGCTAGAGAAGACATGTACTTACAGATGTCTACCTAGGTTTCTCTCATTCTGCCACTGACTAAGAAAAGAAAAAACTTATTGAACTCTCCGCTCACAAAAATATACTGTTTGCATTGAGATGCACTGGCTTTTTTTTTTTTTTTTTTTTTTTTTTTTAGTGATAATTACAAGTGTCATTGTTATTTCTTAACACTGGAAGCAATAATTAAAATATTTTCATTTTGAATTTACAAAACTAAAATTACTCTTTCATTCAAGCACAATTTATTTCTTTCCTATTAAAATCTTTCTTCATCTATATATATTGATTTCTTTCATTCTGGTTCCTTTCTCCTCTGGCTACTTAAGAGACTATCTCAAGGAATAATTTATTCAGAAGATAAGAGAAACAGTGCAAAAAGGCAAACTATACAAAATAATATGTACGCAGTGTGTAAGAAATATCAAATCTTAGCATTCTCAGCTTTTTATAGAACATGTATCTAATTACATCTCTTAATAGCATTTAGATACCAGGGAATCTGAGGAGCAAAAATGATGTTAAAGAAAAAAAGGGTTCATAAACTTGCTCAAAGTGGCTCAGTAACTTGGTAACAAACCTTAGAGTGGATTTAATTTGCTTGGGGCTATTGCATCTGTGTGCTATCTATGAAAACTAGAATAAATGTTGAAGCCATCTGTCATTACCACAAGGAGATGAAATAGAGACTGTCACCTCCTTGAGAGTAAAGCTAAATAAAATAAGGGTCTCACAACATGAAAGAAAATGTAGGGAAATATATTTAAAAGTTGTCAAAGGACAAAGTCTGACCTTGATCAGCTTCCTCCAATTATTATTTTTAAACTAAACATCAGTTGCATGAACTTGGCTGTTGCAACAGAGGTCACTTAATTAACTGGTAACCATTAAACAACAACAAAAAAAGAAAAGTAATTATGTACATGGTCAAGTCTCTGTTTGTGTGAGTCAGTTGCTTGTTTGTAGATTTGGGTTAGAATTCAATTTTCCGTGAATTCAGGTAACAAAAAGTGACTCTGTCCTGTTTTGTTATCTAAGGTGATTTTTTTTTTTTTTTTTTGGGTGTGTGTGGGGGTGTGGGCATTGACAGAAGATGATTTTGCCCCGGGATAATCCAAACCAGATTGTGATTTGGGTTCTATGTAGCCCTAGATTTGTGGAGTTCTTCTAAACTTGAATAAATTCCAGATAATTTTATCAGAAGTTTTTTTTATACATATATTTGCAAATAGTATTCTTTGGCTTTAAATCAGTAACATCTTTGGACAGAAAATTGAGAGACTTTACCCATCTTTTTTGTTTAGTTTTGATATGCGAATGCAATTTTAGTATAAGAAATATAAACTATTTTCCAATTCTTGGCTCAGTTTTTTGTCAGAAGTTTTAATAAAGATGGAAAACTGGACCAGTCTATATTTATTTAACATTTCCTCCATTGCATGCTATTCAGTGACACGGACTTAGGCGCTTCAGCATCGATGTACAAAGTTTCAACACAATACAGACTCACTTCTAACAGATAATTACAAACTTGGCACAGAGAAATTCAGAAATTACTTCAAATGAAGAGAGACTATGCTTTTGAAGTTTTTGTATTACAGTCAATTAATGGCTCCTATAAAGCCCAGTGTCTCGTTTTATAACATATCAAAAAGAATATGGCATAATTAGAAGAGTAAGACTTAAAAGGTGAAAGTCTGTTTGGTTCTGTCACTTATTTCTGCATACTTTTTAAATGTTAGTAAATTGCAGTTTAATAACTAATACGTGCATACAATCTAAGAATATTCTAACCTGGGATTTACCTTGTTTAATCAAATTATGTTGCAAAATACAAGTTCTTGAGTTATTTGGATAATGTCTTTCAAAGCTGTTTTTTTCTTGAAGTTAGTTTTCAGTGATACAATCATTATTTTAAAAGTGTACATGGCTATTAAGATGAGAATGGTTTACTTTCTGAAATCCACAGATGATTAGTTAATGCCCTCAGACGCTTAATTTGTTTTGTGCATATAATACTTTATTTTGTGATCCTTCAAATATTATCAAAAGTACAAGAAAGGCCTGTTTTGTTTTGGTTTTTTGTCAGAATTTCCTTACATAATTTTTTTGTGTTTGCCTTTAACACAGAATTTTTGAACTTCATTTTATTAGTCTAAATCTGCTGCTGTTTTTTGTTTAATCTATTGCAGTTTGTGGAAGTTGCATATAAATTATTGAGACCAATATTAGGCACTTTTTTTTTTTTTTTTTTTGCCTCACTACCTCCCCAACCTCCTGAGATGTAACACCCAATATTGATTAAAGTCTTGGCTGGATTTGAGCATAAATCACTCTTCTCTTTGGTGATTTACCATGTGTGATTCACCAGCATAGGAAAACATAATATGCTTTATTGTTTCTCATTTGATGTTTTGTTTTTGGAATGTAAGTAGCATTTGTAAATTAGCTTAATGTGCAACCAAGTAGTTGTTATTTTAGAAACAATTTGTGCTTTGACTGTCAATTAGTATTATTTTATCTTTCCAAGTTATTTTGCTAAATTGTTTCATACAATTGCCTTTGTTAATCAAGTAAAATAATCATTTAAATTGCATTGTATTAGCAACACAGAGCACATGTATTACAAAATATAAGAAGAAATGAAACTCTTACAGGTTGTAAACTGTATCCCTTTGAATCTTTGTCTGAAGAAATTGCTTTGAAATATGCTTTCTGAATAGGTACAAGTGCGTCTTCTAGATTTCACTAAACATTTTGGCTTTAAGGTTCTCATTACTCAGTTCTAAAGTTCGACTTTGCCTGAATTTAATCTTTCAAGGTTTTCATTTGCAGATTGTTCACCAGGAAAAAAAAAAAGTCAGATCAAGTTATATACTTTTTTAAAGTGACAAAAAGTGTGAAAAAATTGATATTAACTATTTGGATATTTTAATATGTAATTAATATAAAGTTTTATTATTTTATGTTTGAATTGTTATAGGAATGGAATGACCTTGGCATGTGCCAGCATGTGCCATTCTCTTAAGTGTTGAGTTCCTGCGCTGTGATTGGTCTGTCGTGTGTGTGTGTGTGTGTGTGTGTGTGTGTGTGTGTGTGTGTAGTATAAATGCTGCAGCTAAAGATTCTAGCTAACAATACATTAAAAACACATTTATATTTATACTTTCAGGCTTAAAAACTGTCTTAAGGAGCCTCTTTTCCATTATCTTTGTTATGTCCAATAATTTATTTTTAATGAATAAAACCCTGAATTAAAATCTCACCAAATAGGCTTAGATAAGTGGAATATCAAAGATTCTGATCTGTGCAGACACATATACTTGAGCATAGCAGAATCTCTGTGAGCCCACATTATCCTCAAATTCCTTTGCTTTCCTTCTCAATTTGTTAGAAGTATTTCCAATCAAAAGTAGTTGTTGTTGTTGTTGCTAAGGTACCTTTCCAATAACTTTTAATTACTGATATTTGCTTTTTAGAATATTTCACAGTATAGCAATGACTTAATTAGCATTTTTAGGTTAGCTTACCACATTCTTTCTTTGGCATACAAGAACACCCAGGATAGTATATTTATATTTGGTAGCGTAATGAGTTATTATATTCAATCTAGTAATTAGTTGTTAGATTAAGTGATGGATCATTTTATTTTGATGCACCTATTTCCTCTGGGAAAGTTTCTGAGAATCTTTTAAGAGTGTGTTTATTACAGATACAAGTCCAATTTAAATGTATGTATTAATTTTAATTATTATATACATATAATCATATGTAGGGAGTGATCCAAATTATTCTCTGATCTAAAATCAGAGACCTTGAGTCAGGTGCATTTTAAATTTTCTGTGTATTCTGACTTGGATTTACTTCACAAGAGGATTCTAATTTACTTATTGAAGAAAAATTTTCAGGTAGATTTTTCTAAACTGGGTTTTGAAATGTCCAATGACTAAATTTTGTTAAAATTCTATCACTTATTTCTGCATACTTTTTAAATGTTAGTAAATTGCACTTTAATTGTGGCCCTGTTGCTTTCTGATTCACATTAGCTCGGAATTGATCCAGGATATCAAGCTGGGATTCTTTTGCACATTTAAATATATGTGACTTTAGTGAAAGTTGTCAAGGACAACTTACTAAACTGGAAAACCCACTATGTAATTATTTAATTGATTTTACATTTTTGTGCTTATAAAATATCAAAATGTCTAAAACTGCACAGCACAGCAACACACTGAATAGCCAGTGGCTTTAGAAAAAGTTTTAGAGAGTAATAATTTTAAAAATGTAGTTTAACTAAAGCATCTAAAACATTTTATTATCCAAGATGAATACAATACATGGAATATGTTGCATGTTTCTTGCAGGAAATAAATTTTTTAAAATTTTGATTTGAAGAATAAACTTACTTAATTATATGCATATTTATAGTGGTCTTTCAGTGGATTTTTGAAGGCAGTGTATATGTTTGACAAAAAAAATGGATTTTTTTTGAGAATTATTTTCTCAAAGCAAATATTGAAATGGGAAACAAAATAGATTGGTTACTATTTAGTTAGTAACAATGAAGAATTGAAGAATGTTTCCTTTTCACTGGAACAAATGTATAGAGAGGTAAATTAAGTATTTAGAAGTCACAGTGTAACTTATCTTTGAATTTATATGGAATATCAAATGTTTCTAAATAATTAGATTACCCTTTTGGGGTCACAACAGGAAAAAAACATACTTTTCTTCAAGGATAAGTAAAATATATAAGGAAAGAAAGAATACTATTCAAAGGGGATTAATTATGGAAGCACATATAAGCATTTGCCGTAAATACTTGTTTATTCTATGTAAGGGATATGGTCATTTCTTAAGTAAAGGTAATGAAAATAAATCTCTAGAATATGTAAATCAAGAAATATTTCATTGCATTCACATATCAAGCAGACAAAGTTTTTTGTTAAAATTTTTAACTAATTGTATTCTAAAATTATATTAATAGCAATGACGGGTGGGATGTATTATTCATAGTCTTATAGTTTAAAAATATTTTGTTTATGTATGAATAAATCCCTGAACGTGTAACTAATCTTTGAACCATCACAGCTCTGCTAAAATATATTGATGGGTTCAACAGTATTAATTCCTATTTTACATTTAAAGTATCTGATTTTTTTTTAGCTTAATTCTTCAAAATGATATTTATGTCTTGAGTTAGGCAGTTTGTAACCTAATAGTGTCTCTGAATTTTAAATGAATAACTTGGAGCACTTTTAATTGTGATATGAGCAGTGCTTTTTATACTAAGATGGATGTTCTCATGTATGCAACAAGTGTAAAATTTTTATCTGTGTAAAATGTATGACTTGTAATATCACAATGAAAAGTACTCCAGGTTAAGCTAAAAAACACTGTTAAATGTGATTAAACCCTTATCTTAATTTTCCTAGATCTGTATTTTCGTGATGACTAAGATATACTTTTAATTCTTTATGAAAAATATTTATATCTGATAATTATTTTAGCATATGAAATAGACATCAAACTATTAAGTACTAGAATCTGTACTTTACTGAATATCATTTAAAGTGCTTGATGTCACTGCACCATTTCTTTTATTGGTTTATTTCATTGCTGCTTGCACTTTAGAGCAAGCGTATCACTTAAAATCAGTGGATAAATGATAGGAAAACAATTTCATAACCTAAGGAAAAAAGATTGCTCCTCTAAAAGCTTTGCCATCAATGAGATGAGTTAGGAATGAGGTCAATGGGTTAATCTTCAAGTCT
Source organism: Sus scrofa (assembly GCF_054392235.1). Classification (NCBI taxonomy): domain Eukaryota; kingdom Metazoa; phylum Chordata; class Mammalia; order Artiodactyla; family Suidae; genus Sus; species Sus scrofa. The sequence goes on along the minus strand of NC_139393.1, from coordinate 51,181,718 downwards.
ACATAAGGAGATGCGTATTACCACTTCTTGCAGTGGACTATAATTGTCTTTGAAAACACCTGGTAGAGGTCCAGTTAAACTGAAATCAATTACTTTCTCAATCATTCCATGGCATTTGTCAAGTCATTACGTCATTGGGAAAAGTGCAAGCCTGCACGCATTTTTTTTTTTTTTTTTTTTTTTTTGCAGACTAGAAAGAAGCGTATAAAACTGTGATTATTTAGAAGATTCTGCCTCATCTAAACCTTGATAAATTAAAACCAAAAAAAAAAACCCAAAAAAACAAACAAACAAACAAAACAACAACAACAACAAAAAACACTTGGGCATAACTGTAAATTGCCATTTGGTAAGAAGTTCATCTTTGCATTTAGTAATCTAAGTAAAAATAATTCATATTCCCCTTTGCGTCATCTGTATGCATATACAGTGACAAGTTGGTTCCGAAAATGGTTCCAAAATGTTTTATGACTTGTGAGCTCTGACACCTTTACCCCTACCTTCTAAGAACCCTCTGACAAGTACATATTATAATCAAAGATGAATATGTGTCTGCTGTTCACTGATTTTTTTTTCTTCACACCATTGACAGTACATGCAGATTTGAACTTGCAGCCAGGAACAGTGCTTCCATGCTTCAAATTTCCAAAAGACCTCCAGGGATAGAAACTTGACCTGCCTTTATGAAACCATAGAATTACATTTATACAAGTTATCCCATGGGAAAAGAATGAACTGATCCCAATTCAAACCTTAATATTGGAGCCTTCTGGGTCAAATTTGATTTTTCTTTCTGTTAACATCTGTTTAGCTCCCAAAGTTAGTAACTACATATTCTTAGGAAATTTACAAAATATTATTCACGAATGATATTTCACAGTTAAGCCAAAGTACTATCAAAATTTTGCAGTGTTCAAGTTTTCAAATGGGACCAAGATGTTACTTTTCAAAACAAAGTATCTTTTAAATATACATACTAGACATAAAAAGTTTAAGCATAAATTTTTCTCATTTGACATGGAAACATTTATTTTGTACTTCTGTATTAAATTCTCTTCACAGGAGAGTAAACTTCTGAGGAAGAAACTTTTTTTAGGGAGTTGTTTCCTGTGATAACATTCAGAATATGGCTTTTTATATAAATATATTCATTTTTTCTTAGACTAACATTTTAAAAAGTTATACTTCTTATTTTACGTTTAGTTGGACCACACGAGTTTCCGGAAGGCTGCTTTTTCCACTAACAGTAACAAATAAAGTCTATTATTGATAAATTGGATATGTAAAAGCCATTTTAATTTTAGTTATGTAGACTGGAACTAAATTGGAAAATAAATTAATCATAAGTAAAAAATAAAGAGGAATTTAGGGATGTAAGAGTTTGCTTAATTTCTGTAACATCAAAATGCTGTGTCTTACACACATACACACACAAATGGATATCCACTATAAAATGGTAATCTCCCTATATCAATATTAAATGCCCACCATTAGATTATAGAACCTACTTCTTCATATAGGAATGACTTGCTCTCAATCTTATATATACAGAAACATTTTATAAAAGATCAAGCAACACACACACACACACACACACACACACACACACATACACATACATTCCCCACTCAAATACATGCACTGACAAGTATGATGGTTAAATAACTCTATTATTGGATTTTGGAATTGAGGTTAGCAAGTTCCTTCTCCAGTAGAAAATAAAGAACTTCAAAGACCTTTCACCTTCTTTTCCACTTAACATTAATAAAATCATTTGGATAATTTATTATTTCCTGGAAGAAAGAAACATAAAAATTCCTAATAAGAATAGTTATAACAAACCAATTCTTGGGCTATAGGGGCAAAACACTGAGATTTCCAATGAGAGGGTACCACTTTTCTTCCCCTCATAAGTCATGATCATCAAGGAGAAAACATTTAGGGTTTTAAACATGTTGTTTATTCTTTTTTATTGCCTGTTCTGTGGCAAGAAAATTTAACTTTCACTGTAAGCTAACATTTTTCTGCTTTGCTTGGATATAAAGCTGAAAATTAAACCAATCCTTTGGTTGTTTTCTAAGATCACTCTAGTGTCATATTTATAAAATAGCAATGTTTGATTAAATATTTCATTTAATTTAAAAGTTTGACCCAACTATTTTCATGGTGATTTGACATTGCTGTTGCTCTCTACATTCTCTGACTGTGATGGAAGGAAGGAAAGGAAGTGGGTCACATGACTCAACCTCACCCTGCTTTTTTTTTTAGCCATATCTGTGGTATGTGGAAGTTGCCAGGCCAGGAATCTAATCTGTGCTACAGTAGCAACTGGAGCCACAGCAGTGACAACAGCAGAACCTTAACCTGCTGAGCCACCAGGGAACTCCAACCTCATCCTGTTCTTAAAAGGAATCTAGTTTAGGAAAAACAAACTGTTTTGACTTTTGCCAGAAATATGATAATATGAAGCTTCTATTACCTTTTTGGTCTTCCAGTAGCACTTTGTAACTCCATTCCCAATGAAGATTAATAGTACACCAGATAAACTAAAAATAAAATAAAATAAAATCACTTAAAAAAAACCCTTGCTATAAAATGCATGAAAGGAGGGGGAACTTTTATATTTTAGGTAATTATCTATAAGCAGAGTGATCCTTGATATCCTACAGAATTCTATATCATACTTAATACTGGAAGCCTTTTGGCACCAAACTCAATTTCATCATCTTAAATATCTTTATCATCTAAATTGTCCTCATAATAAATCTTCTTTATTTTGGTAGACATTCTGGTGAAATTTTCATGAAACATAAACCCATATTTACCTATCAACTTCTATCCCAAAACAAAACAGACTGGGCTTTTTGAGCTGTTGATATTTAGATTAGATTCCCCCAGTTCAACAGTGTGAAAATAGAATTTATTTTTATTATTTCCTTCTAAGTTTAGCAAACGAAATAAAAATGGTATATTTGATCTGAAGTAAACTTTTTTTGCTCTTTTGGAGAGTGGGTTACATAAGGGCCCATGACAGGGATGCTGTTTGTTTTTCACAAAAGTTGTTTGTGATTTCAGGTACTCTTGGGAAATCTCTTGATCAGATTCACATCTGTTCCTGTCAAAGTGGGTGCTAAGATACCGGTCACCCAGCAACCATGTCCAAGAGGGAATTGGGCCGATAATAACTTCAAAAAGGAATGACAGATGCTAGATTAGGATGAAAGACAAAACGCATGAAAAATGAGCTTGTTAGAATCAAAAATTTGTTCAAGCACCTTTATGCAAATTAAATGAATATTGAATATTTGCATGCAGTAATTTCTACTTTTTCGTTTGATTCAAAAGAATACCACATTTAAAACTTACAAATGTGGCTTTTTTCTTTTGTACTAATCAACATAAAAAGCTGAATCTCCCTTTAAAAAGAATCAGATTAGCCACCTGGGTTCTTGTATCTCTACTAAATTTATGACAATGTTTTTCTTATAACAGTGGTACTCTTTGGGACAACTTGGTTTATCGACTTTTTTCATAATAAACAGTCTCCTATGAATTAAGGTTATTTTAGATAAATATAAATCCATATATTGAGAAAGCATTTCAGAAGTAACCTTATCCTATTGTCCTTGAAATTGGTTAATGTACATTAATAAAAGATCACTCAAGATGAGTTCACACCAAAAGCACAGGCTTCTCACTGACTGCTTAAATAACAATGCATTAAAGTAAAGCAGGGTGGTATTCCTGAAATGAAAAGTAGAAAGATCTCTTCAAAATTTAAGATGCCTTTTGATGTATTGCTAGTTTTTCTATTGAATTGTTCACATACTAATCAGAATTTAGAAGAGCCTGATAAAATGTAGTGATTGAGAGAGTTTTCTGAGTCTTGGTTTAGCAATGTCTAATGTGGTCACGTAGAGAAATTGATTTTCTTCAGAAATTAATTAATTTTTCATATCGCCCTAAGCTGCAGTTAAAAAGAGTGCATACTTGTCTGTTTTTTCCAGAAATATTGCCTAATCATATTAATACCATTGCCCCAAGGATGAAAAGATAATTGTACAAATGCATTTGGAAATATGTATCACTGAGTATTTATGATTAAATTATGCAAATGACCCAGCTCTCATCCTTTCCAGACCCAGATTGTCTAATTAGGATTGATATGCTGAATAGATGTTCCAGAATTTGAATACAAGCATGTCCAAGGAGCAGAAAATTGGAAATGACAAGGCTGAAATCCAAAGAAAAGTGTCTTTCGTTTCTATACTTTGTTAATGTGCTGTTAGCAGTTGAGGGTTTTTTTTTCCCTCCCTTTGGCTATTTTGTGACTCATATGTCCATATTAGAAGCAAGTATGCAAAATGAATTGAACTTTAGCAAATAGCATTTCATTTCTATTTGGTGCTTGTTTAAAGAGAATAATCCCCTGATGATTCAAAGAGAACATGACTATTAAGTTGCTTCAAACAATGTGAACTTAACCTTCATGGAGTGACTTTTTAAAAACTTACTTTGTATTGGTATCAAACCCTTATTTCAAAGCTAGCTCTCCAAATTTCATAGCATACCAAGGCAGCATTTTCTAAGGATACATTTTTCTTGACTCAGTAATTATTTATTCATTTACTTAAATACCCATCTCCTTATATTTGGAGAAAACTGTTCCAGGGACAGTTCTGATTAGGGGGAAAAAGCAGTGCTTTAAATGTAACAATGTTTGAATTTGAGATCCTCAGCAGGCTTTCTCCCTCATTGATTACACTCATTCATCTTAGATGGAGGGGTGGTGGTGAGGAGTGAGGAAGGGTCTGAACTGTCAGGACTCCAGCCTTTGTTAAGCAGCGGGTAGTCACTGCCTCTGAACTCGCCTGGCTCCTGCTTTCCATCTGCAGGATGATGGATTGCTATGTTTAATACATTTCAGCTTTTGTCTGTCATAGTGTGGACAGACAGTACTATCAGTGATTTCAACAGTGATTAGGGAACTGTTTCAAACCACTCCTATTGGCCAGACAGCTTCCAGGAACGTCTGATGAAACATACTCAGTGGTACTCTCGCCATGTAAATGTGGAGTTTAACTAGGTGGAGATTGTGCATTCACTGTTTAAACCAATGCAGAAGCCCACTGAGAATTTTCCTAGACTACATATCCATTTTAGAACAAAATTGCACGAGACAATATTGTAAGAACATTTGGGATCTCAAACCAAAATATTTTTCCCAAGGGCCCCAAGTGAGGATAAATTTGAATTCTTTAAAAATAGTAATGGCATATGTTTAATGGCAGAACTGTATTCTGTAGACTGTGATGTAGGTTGTTGCTAAACTCATCAATATTGAGATGTTTAGCTAAACTGGGAGGTTAGATAATGTGAGCACTAGGTTAAAACAATAAGACATGACATGGCATGTGCTATTCTGGGATTTGCTGAGCTGTGGGTGCTTTGTGGTTCACAAGTCCAAAGAGTGAATGATTTCAACAACCAGAAAGCCACTACGTACAGCTGGATATTTTCCCTGGAGTGTCTTATTCTATTTATAAAGCTGGTGCTAAGAAAATACAATTAACTAATGTGAAATAAAGTATTCTTTTAATCCCTTGATAGCTTAGGCGAAATGTTATGGGAAAAATCAGACTTTTATATCTAAATAAATTCAATTTTACTAGTACTATTACAATGGACCAAATGTAAATTACAAGGTAAATTTAAAAGTGGATTATGAACAAGAAGTTTTAACTCTCTTGATATACGGGTCATTATCAAAATACTTAGTTCAGCCAAAGTTTTGGAACAAAAATCTAAATCTGGAGAAGCTGCATGCTTTCAACTAACCTCTAATAACAGGGAAGATTAAAGAAAATGTTGATAGTTAGCCCCAAATATTCAATGAAAATAAGAACTCTAGGTCCCTGATTAAATATTCTCTTACTGATAGGGTTCTTATGTTGCAAAAATTTCATCTGAGATCCTTTCAGTAAATGTTTCTGGTTTTTGAATGTGTGGTTACAAATGTAAAAACACACAAATTCACAGTTAAATAGCATACCCTGTTTCTTTTCATCCAGTTCAGCAGCTAAACCTGTTGGCACTTTTGCCATTGCTGGTTTAGTAATAAGGACAGGTGGCAATGTACCGTCTGTGAGAGTTATACAAACATTCATATGTTTTGCAGTTTTTCTTGATCTTTATTTTATTTTAAGGCTTGTCTTATTGCAACAATGTTCAGCATAAAAATTGTGCATTCATTCGGCATCTTCTAAAGGAGTCATTTGTCAGAGTAAATCAAAGGTATAGCTCATAGTAGACTTTTATGCAGAAATTACATAACTGGGTTTAAGTAAATCTGGCGTTTTAGTCAAAGCTATTTACAGTTTATGTAGCACATTGCAAAATAAAATACTACCCCTCAACATTGTTGTGCTGGCTAATCATTCTAACGTATTTTTGCTAAACGTCTTTAGTTGTAGAATACTGCATACTCACTTTATTGCCTCTATGGTGTGGGGGTGGGGGATAGGCAGGGAAGTGGCAGAACATTTATTCTTTTAGAGAAGGATAAAGGTATGCGGGGGCAGCTATTATCAGGTCACATCCCCAGAAATCCCTGCAACATGCAGAATTTCTACCAAGTCAAATGGAAATGTATGGATGAGGCAGCCAGAGTTAAGGTTCTGAGCTCTGAGCTCTGGGCAGTGGATTGAATGGAAGAAAGAGGCAATGCTGAGTTGATACCCAGGTCTCAAGCAGAGCCGTCTTATGAAATGATTGCACCTTACCCTGCAATATTCCTTTTTAAAAAAGAGGTAATCCATAGTCAGTAGAAATTTAGGATAAAGAACCTGGCTGGGGATAGACCTTAAAGAGAGAAAGGTCTTTTATACCATATCAAATCTATAGACACTTTCCCTTCAAATACTGTAGAAAAAGTGCTTGGCAAATTCAAGTGTGTATTTTGCTCATGGATGAACTTGCTTGGATTATTCAGAACTGGACCTCATGTAACATTGGAAGTATGTGTGTATGTGAGTGTGTGTGTGTGCTCACACAGATGTATCCACATGTATACCATAGATTGCCAACCCCTGTTATACACATTGCTGCTCTTATGTTTAGTTAAACACCATAATTTCAAAGTAATACAAGTCATTTGTCTTACTGTGGTTAAATAAAGAAAAAAAAAATGTGTGCTAGAAACTAAATGAATGAGTTTCTCATGAAGCTAAATGAACAAGTTTGCTGTCTGGAAATGTTTCCTCATGGAAGAAGGTTAGAACCTCCTCGAATCTATCCCATCCATCTTGAGCCACAGTAGGAGTGCCCTGGCTTATGCATCTGTGCCCAGCAGCTCTGGGCTTAGTGTCTGATCATTATTGGTTGGTAGATCCACAGTTTAGGGGTAGATCCGGAGTCAGACCTGCAGGTTCAGCTTCTTATTTCTCAGTAGCTTCCTATAATGACTCCACCTCTAATGAGGTGAATTACTACTGCATGAAAAAAGGAGAAAAAAGGGTTTTGGCTATTCTAGCTAATACATCACTTTGACTGCATGGGTGATCGGATCAATTGTGCATAAATCAGTGCCTTAAAGAGTCTTAAACTAAGATTCTACCAAAGACCAATCGATCCAGCGACTTGTGTAACGGCATGGTCTCTTGCCCATAGCAAACTTAACAGGAGTTCACAATATGGAAACTGTTAATACACTGTCAAATATCGAAATGGATGTTTTTGGATCTCAAGGGCATGGCTGTGATGAGTAAAGCAGTTGTAATGGTGTTGAGTCAACTAATATCTTTTTGTCTTTTCTGGTTTACTTTTATGAGTTAGCAAAAAAATGTAACTTTCAAGACATATATGAAAACTGAGTTTTGAAATCCTTATCAAAAGTATAGTTTTGGGAACTTGTTTCCCACAAAAATATCATTATGTTATTTCAAAATGAAATTATGACTATCCAAGAGAAGTATTTCATAATAGATGCAGATTTGAGAGTTGCTCATCGGTGGGCCACTTGGAGTCATGAGAACAATCAGGAAACTCGATTTAAAGTTCAGATTATATCAGTTACTGACTGGGAGATGTTGGATTAGTCAGTTGGAACTTTCATATTGTCAAATGTAAAATGGGGATAATAAAGACAAATTTTCTCCTTATTTGAGAAAAAGATTTGTGAGGCTAGGAAGGTGATAATAGTTGTTGAAAGTACTTCAGGAGTTCCTGTTGTGGCTCAGCGGTTATGAACCTGACTAGTATCCATGAGGATGCAGGTTCAATCCCTGGCCTTGCTCTTTGGGTTAAAGATTCAGCCTTGCCATGAGCTGCAGTTTAAGTTGCAGATGCTGCTCAGATCCAGTGTTGCTGTGGCTGTGCCATAGGCTGACCCCTAGCCTGAGAACCTCCATATGTGGTAGATGTGGCCCTCAAAAAAAAAAAAAAAAATGGAACAAAGAAAAGAAAAAAAAAAGAAAGTGCTTCAGAAATGTTAAGGAGCTTTTGAAGAGTTGTTATCTGTTTAGAATTCCCACTACTTACAAAAAATAGAGATTCAGTCTACATATAACATTGTGCAAAGTTTAGGGTGTACAATTATATACTTCAAAGTTGCTAAGAGACTAGATCTTTAATGTTCTGATCTAGTTAGGTTTTAAAACTCCTTTTACCAGAAGAGTGCACAAAAGCATGAGGAAAAATCCATTTTGTTTCTTGCTATCACACTTTTTTCCTCTTTCTAAGGAAATAACAGTGAAATCATAACAAAAAGAAGACTTTTGGCATTCTGAAAAATTACAAATTCTTTAAAAATATAATGTTTATTAGAGTTTATTGGCATTGAATTTCAAATATATTTTAAATAACAGGTTAGCATGGCAAAATCTTTGAAAATCAGGAAAAGATGAAATATATCCATAGCATCTACAAAGGAAATAACAATTCTTTATGAAAGCAAGATAGTTTAAGAAGTTTTCATCAGATTTTTATTCTTTTTTTCTTTTTTGGCTGCACCCACGGCATATGGAAGTTCCTGGGCCAGGGATCAAATCTGAGCCAAAGTTGTGACCTACTGAGCTGAGGCAATTCTTGGTCCTTAAGCTGTTGCACCACAGCAGGGACACCTCTTCTTTTTCTTTCTGCTAAATCAAGTATTGTTGAGTCTTTGACTTCTTTTGAAGTTTCCTAGAATGTTCCCTTATAGTTAAGTCTAGGATTTTTTTTAACCAAGTACATAATTTATAATTATTCTCTACCAAGCATTCAGAATCCTCCAAATGATTATTTTCTCTAGTCTCCTGTTTTGAAAATAAATTTGGGATAGGCATTCAAGCATCTTAATATAAAATTTGGTGTCTGCCAAATATTTTGTGAACTCATCAATATAATATAATGTTCTCTATCTCAGAATACTATTGTTCTGCTTTTGTCTGTAGATTTATGACAATGTCTTGACATTTTTGTAAATTATGTAACACACATTGTTTCTCCCTTGTTATATTGTGAAATTTAGTAGGTTGTTGAAATTGGATCTGATTGATTTTCTACTTGGGACATTTGTCTACAAAAGTATCTCTTGTCTAAAACTTATTAGAGGAGGGAAATCCAGGTGGATTTCTTTTGCTGCATTTTTCCTTTGAATATCTAAAGTTTTGAAATATTTGTGATCTTTGGTTAACAGTTTTAAATGTAGTTATGGAGATACTTGCTGATAGGAGATGGTCTGGTTATTTCTCTTTTCTTTCTTTCTTTTTTGCTTTTTAGGGCCACACAGTGGCATATAGAAGTTCCTAGGCTAGGGGTCGAATAAGAGCTATAGCTGCCGACCTACGCCACAGCCACAGCAACATGGGATCCAAGCCGCGTCTGCAATCTATACCACAGCTCACAGCTGTATATACATTTACAGTTTAAAATATCACCATTGATAATAAGAATTGTAGTATTATTATTAGTGATTGCTATTTGCTGGATATTATCTCTTTCATTTCTCCATAATAGCCTTAAGAGTTAGGTTCTACTTGCTTTTGAAGAAAGGGCACTAAGGATCAGAGAAGTTAATTAACTTGAACAAGATTACACAGCTAATACATGGCACGTACAGGAAATAGAACCCAAGGAATTTCATTCTAGAACTTTTATACTCTATTTCCCATTTCCCTATTGAAATCATACTTAACCAATGACTAATCTATTGTGTGTGTGTGTGTGTGTGTGTGTTTAGGGCCGCACCTGTGGCATATGCAGGTTCCCAGGCTAGGGGTCTAAACGGAGCTGTAGCCTCTGGCCTATACCAGAGCCACAGCAACGTCAGATCCGAGCCACATCTGCAACCTACACCACAGCTCATGGCAATGCCAGAACCTTAACCCACTGATCGAGGCCAGCGATCGAACCCACAACCTCATGGTTACTAGTTGAATTCATTTCCGCTGTGCCATGACAGGAACTCCACAATGACTAATCTAGATTAAAGTTTGAAGATTATAAGTTATGTTGAAATAATAGTAATAATATAGTATTCTTAAAAATATTCAAGATGTATGTGTGTATTCTGTCTGCAGCAATTTAGTAGTTTTATGGGAAAACTCAAATGCTGTTTATATATCTAAGATTTTTAGGAACTTTTTTTACATTAAAGATGAAGACTAAGCCAGTTGTAATTATTTTCTTTATGAGAAATACATAGCGACATCAAGTTTTATATCCATTAGCATTGTAGATTAATTTTCATCATCTCTTTAACTACATGACAGAAGTTTATTGTATGTTTTTCCAAATAAAAAAGTATATTTTCTTTTTGTTTTTTGTTCATGCCTACAGCATGCAGAACTTCCCGGGCCAGTACCTGAAGCCGCACCACAGTAGCCACCTGAGCCACAGCAGCGACAATGCCAGATCCTTGACTGCTGAGGCATCAGGGATCTCCCAAAAGTATATTTTCCTACTCCCTTTTTATTCTTTAAATCTTGGTACATTGTCTTTTAGAAATTCTTAAGTTCATTATCATCAACAGGATATTTAAAACAAAACAAACCATATAGATAAGGCCAAATTTTGCTTGTAAGATAAAATGTGAAATAATTGCAATGTTAATTTATTAAACCAATTCATGACTTTAGATCACTTGTTATCTGTGGAGAGAAAATATATGAGTAACCATGTTGTAAAATAAGTTGTAATTCTAGTCCTTTTCTGATAGATATTTATTCACCTTCTATACCTGTTTTATGGTTTCTTCTGAACACTACTTTCAGAGTAAACCCCTCCTAGGAGTTCCCTGGTGACTCAGCAGATTAAGGACCTTGCATTGTCACTGCTGGTCAGGAACTTTCCATGCTTCCACCAAAGCCCACCCCGTGCCCTCCCCCCCCCCCCCCGACTAAGCCAATGCTATTACAGAGAGGTTATAATTCCCAATAGATATAAATAGGTTATTTTTGAAAGCTTGAAAACCATTTGGGCATGTAATTGGGATTTAAAAACATTATTTGTATAGTAGATAAAGCCCACTCTAGGCAGATTTTGCGAAAGCATTCCCCAGTTTTAAACTAGGAAGCAGCCATGGACAGTTTGGGGTGATGCCTGTATTTCTCCTCATGCTATTCTTTGGACTAAGCTTCCTCATCTCATCTCAATTACCCATCTGGATGCTTTCTTCCATCCAGGTAGCTTGCCATGCTTTTTGATGTCTTTAGATCTTTTTTTTTTTTTTTAATTTCTTTTTCACAGCAGAAAAAGTACTTTGATATTTTGGCATCTTCATACTGCATATGAAGAACCTGTCATTTATCAGATTGGCGTGTTTCTGTGATGTGCAAGTTCCTTGTGGGGTAGGTGCGTCACTTTGCTCATTGACGTCTGTTCACTTTAATCTAGGGTGGGAAATAATGCTTTTTCACCAGGTAATTATCATATGGGATAAATGAAGGAATTCTTTTTCCAGGATCTCTACATTTAAGATAAGGAGTTGACTGTGGTAAGAGCTAAGTATTTTGAGTTTTTCTGTTAATGTTTAGTATCCCAGCAAAATCTTGCATAAGTGATATAGTGCCTAAATCACGAATAAAAAAGTGTCATTTTTTATTCAGGAGAGAAGGTATAGAGTTTATATATAGTATTCAGCAATGACTCGTCTTTTAAATGGTAGTTTGCTAAAATACATCAACTATATATTGAAAAAATGGCATGTGCCTTGATGTTTCTGTAGTTTTGTGCCCATTCATCAATGACCCTGCTAGTGGACTCTTTACATTGCTTTTCTATTACACCCTCCTCTACCACCTCGGTTGCCTGTCCAGGATGATTTGAACTCTTTTCCTTTTTTCTTTGCTTTTCTCTAGGGCTGCACCTGCAGCATGTGGAAGTTCCCAGGCTAGGGGTTGAATCAGCGCTGCAGCTGCTGGCCTACAGGCACAGGCACAGCAACACCAGATCCGAGCCACATCTGCGACCTACACCACAGCTCACGGCAACACCGGATCGCTGACGCACAGAGCAAGGCCAGGGATCAGACCCACATCCTTATGGATAGTTGTCAGATTCATTTCCATTGTGCCACAACGGGAACTCCTACTTTGAACTCTACTCATAACCTTGTCATTTCAAACTATTATGTCAAATGAAGTAAATTCATGGAAGTAAATTCATCCAGTAGTTCTGCTTTAAAATTATAACTCTAAGTATATGGAAATGGTTCAGCTTCAAGTTCTACTATCTCATACTCTTCAGATTCTCAAGTTCTCCCTTTGTAACTTTCAAGGCTAAGATGCAAGGCAAAGTCTTCTATGGAAAGGAAGAATGAGCTGAAGGAAACAGCACCATGTTCACTTTTGCTAGAGACATCTGTCTTAAAGATCTGAGTTTGTCCTTTTCGTCTTTGAAATTTGATTCTTTGCATTTATGACTTCCCAAGGGTGATGGTCACACTGCTTCACAGTGTGCTTATCTTTTTTTTTTTTTTTTTGTCTTCTGGCCATTTCTTGGGCCGCTCCTTCAGCATATGGAGGTTCCCAGACTTGGGGTCGAATGAGAGCTGTAGCCGCCAGCCTATGCCAGAGCCACAGCAACACAGGATCTGAGCCGCGTCTGCGATCCTTAACCCACTGAGCAAGGGCAGAGATCGAACCCGCAACCTCATGCTTCCTAGTCGGATTCCCTAACCATTGAGCCATGACGGGAACTCTGCTCATCTTAATGTTTGTCAGAAATACACGTACCAGGTTTAAAAAATAGGCAAAGCTGCTTATAATTTTCACAATAAATATCTTTCTAAGTGGTTTTAATATGCATGGTTCTTGTGGTTTTTTGGTTTGTTTGGCCCAACATACTTTTGCAACAAAGAGCACTTCAGTTTGGTCTTAGCATATAGTATATTTGAACTGAAATTTTTCCTAACTTGTGTGTGTGTGTGATAAACAAGAAAGGCTGCTTGCGGGAATTTGAGTTTTAGGATAGTGTTGCAAATTTGGAATTTAGAGTACACTTGTTTTTCAAAACTGAATAGAAGCCTAGAAGCATCGTGACTGTAGTTTAAATCCCATTCAGGTAATATAGAGCAGTAGCAAAGGAAGCCATACACATTTTTTGAAGAGTAGTGGTTTCACTATTGGAATGACAGATGCACTTCTGTTCCACTCACTGTGAAATGGTATTGACAATTAAGATTCCCTTTAAATGAGCTATGTCTCACCCGAGTTCACTTCGTTGGCCAGTGTTCTAACAAGGCATGCAGAAGTCTTTGACAAGAAGAAGTAGACAACTTTTGACTGGAAAATCATTTTTTCAGTCTGAAACCTGCTGAGGAAATTAGAGGAGAAATATTTTAAAAGTTAGCTTTGAATGCTAAGTGAGTCTTTAAGGGTCTCCTCTTTTGTTTTTTCCTCATCTCTACTATCAACTCCCCCACATCCTTCAACTCTTTACCATCTTATTCCCAACTCTCTTTGGGATTCATGCTCTTCCTGTGCTCCTCACTTTACTCCACTCTCAGTGTCCTTTATAAAGTTTGCACGATGGAATGATTTTTTCCTATTCTGTTATCAACACCATTTTTTGGTGCACTTACCATTTGCCATGCACCAGCCTGGGTATCTCACTTAGCTCTCACAACCGTCCTATCTCCATTCTGCAGAGGAGTGTACTGAGTTACAGAGAAGTTAAATAAAACATCCAAAGCAATGGTGTTAAATGAGGAGGTGACCTTAGGGATTCTAATTCTGGATCTTACACTCCTAACTACTAAAAGACTCCTATCCTAAGGAGAGTTGCATACACCCATTTGAGTTTTAGATTTCTCACTTGTCAATCAGACAGCCTAAAAAGCAAGATGAAGTTTTAAGGAAAGGAGGTCAAAAGTTAAATGCCATAGGAGTTCGAAGGAATTCAATCAATAAATTCCTTTGCCGCTTTCCTTTTCCCTATTTTTCAGGTCCTATTTGGGAAAGAGAATTCAAGAATTAGTGCTTAATAATCAGTCCATGGAAAAGCCATGGTGTCTAAACTTCCTCTTAGAAGTTCTACAGTGATCTTAGAAAGCCTTAGATGGGTTTTCCCTATTCCTACTTAGTCTTCTTCTACTCAGTAGCAATGCTTGTTTGTCCCCAGTGTCACAAACAGATGTGTTTGTTTAGTGAGACAACCACCATCCAGAACAGACTCAAGGCTGGCAGCTGTAACTCAATTTAATTTTCACCTGCATTTCACAGTTTATTCATGGTGAGAAGTGTTTCTATTCAAGCATCCTTCCAGTGGACTAAGAAAAATGCACATATCATGTCACTGACCAAGAATTTCAACTTTGGGGTTTTTACTGAAGATGAAATTAAGCAGAGAATTGCTTCCTCATTAGGAAATAGGTAGAGTTATTTTTAAAGTTCTATTTTGAATTGCTGCACAGTACATATAAATATTAAATTATTATATTAGTGCTGTCAGAAATCCTGGGAGGAAAATATTGCGGTACATAAAACAGAATTTAGAAGACAGTAAATGCATAAATAAGTAAATAAAGTGGTTTAATATCTACAAACTTTTTTCTAGTTAAAATCTTATGATTTCATGGCAACCGTATTTTGTGTTCGGAAATATTATGGCTATCAGGAAAATAAAAGTCTTCTTTATGAAAATTATCCTTAGAGGCTCCTAAAATGTACTATAAAATTCTCCCTTGGGCATGTGGAACAGCTGTACCACCCTTAGCTAGATATAGACTAAGAATTTTTTTTTGTTCTTTCTGAATTTTATACATGCTCTTTATCTTTTTCTGTGACAGAAAGAAAAGTGATAATGTCTTTGTCCAAGTGCATAAATCATATCTCTCTCAAAATCCAAGCTTAAAGACATGAATATGAAGAAAATTATAATCAAATTTATGGACTCTGATACCGGTGTGGCCTTTAGGACTTTACTACTTTCTTTTTACATATTTTATTTCCTTGTTCTATTTTCCTTTTATTGATTTCTTCTCGTTTTATTCATTTTGCATTTTCCGTTGTTCTTTATCCTAATTTTGTAGTATTAATAAAGGCTATGACTACATTAAGGAATTTAAGTCTTCCAAAATTAAAACAAAATGAGCAGACATAAATGTATAAATGCCTAGGTTGAAAACTTGAAAAAAAAGGCCCTGATTATTTTCTAAGGATTGTTCTTGGCCCAGAGGATATATCTGAAAATCAGGGGTCAGAGATTGGGTTTCAAATAGTACTTTTGGCAAGCTCAGGAAGGGCCATCTGTGATATGATGAAGGAGTTTGAACATTATATGGTAGATGATGAAAAACCACTGGGAGATTTTTTTCCTTTGGAAGATTTTTAATTGGGAGGAATGATATGATTGGATTTTATTTTGGGTAGATAATTGTGACCCACAGAAGGGTGAATTACTAGCGTTTTAAACTAGAGACGATGACAGTAACCCTGTTTGAAATAGCTAAGGCAGCAGTAGTAGGGATTGAGGGAGGAAAAAAGAAAGAAGATGTTTGGGGAAGGAGGAATGAGTTGGGGTTGACTTTTTAGTGTTTGACAAACAAGGCTGTCAGTCCTAAGACCATGAGGAGAAGAAGGTTCTGGTGAATATAAGTAATTCCACCTTGAAGGCTTTGGGTTCAAGATGCTTGGAGTCATTCAGGTGATGTCAGAAACGTGTATCAGGGACTCAAGGGAAAAATCAAGAGTGGAGCCATTGATTTCGGTAGGCTTTTGAGGTAGAAGTTAGGAGCTGTGGGTTGTGGCTGTCAAATAATGAACAGGATTTTCAGAAGGATTTGATGATTACTCTATGAATTGACAACATTTTACTAATTTCTTTATGATATTAATATAATTCCTTTTTATGTCTTCTGATTTAAATAATTTTTGGAAAACCATATATATGTGGAATTTTCACAGAAAAATTATTCTGTATTCCCAGAGGTCAGATATTATTTTTCCATTATGAATTATTCAAAGTTAAATGGAAGGCAGAGATAGAGACTTACAGAGAGCAGGTTTTCTCTGCTGCTGAGTCATGACTGCAACTCTAAGAAATCACTTTATCGTGTTTGTTCTAAGCTTGTGATAATAACTAGTGTCAAAAGATGAGAACACTCTGTACTGGAATTTTAAAAATACCATTGATTGAAAATGAAAGCTCTGTTAACAGAGCTCACCTGAAACTCTCAGCTGACCTTTTAATAAGAAAGCCACTGCAAACCACAGAGGTGTGGTAGGTTCTGTGGAAAGCAGCAGCTGATCCAGTTTGCAGAGTGCGCTTATGAGCTGATGCTGGGTGATTTAATGCAATGCTAGATGGTAGGACCAATGTTACGGATTGTGCTTTAAAATCAACATGAACAATTTGGAACAGCAATGACTATCATGAGGCCATTTAAAAAGCTAGAGGGCATGATCTACTGTAAATCCATCTCAACATTAATAAACAAGATTGCTTCAGAATTACTTTTAAACTCAATATTCTCATGCTAGATGACTTATAAACGTTAATGCACTTCAGTGTTGGTGACATGTTTCTTTCAAGGGACTGATAGAATTTGAGTTCCCTTTTTCTTTCTTTTTTTTTTTTTTTTTTTTTTTTTTTGGTCTTTTTAGGGCTCCACTGGTGGCATATGGAAGTTCCCAGGATAGGGGTCGAATTGGAGCTGCAGCTGCTGGCCACAACCATAGACACAGCAACACGGGATCTGAGCTAAGTCTACAGCCAACACCACAGCTCACAGCAACACTGGATCCTTAACCCCATTGAGCGAGGCCAGGGATCGAACCCACATCCTCATGGATACTAGTCAGGTTCATTACCACTGAGCCGCAATGGGAACCCCAATCCCTCTATCCTCATGTTGTTAAAAATTCTATGTATCTAATCTTAGATACCCCATCTAATTTTTAGAGTCTTCATAAGAAAATAAATCATCTGCACTAAATAGTGTGTTTTTGAATGCTCAAAATGTCTTTGTCAAGTAAGAGAATATAATTTAAATAAAAAATAATTTAGAAGGGGATGGAGTGGGATGGACTGGGAGTTTGGGGTTTGTAGATGCCAACTATTACATTTAGGGTGGATAAGTAATGTGGTCCTAATTTATAGCACAAATAGCATAGATTGGATATAGCATATATTGGAACTATATCCAATCTCTTGAGATAGGACATGATGGAAGATAATATGAGAAAAAGAATGTATATATGTGCGTGACTGGGTGACTTTGCTGTACAGCACAAATTGGCACATTACAAATAAACTATACTTTAAAAAATTCAAAAAATAATTTAGAGAGCTATCGCAGTCATATTTCTTTTTTTTTTTTTTTTTAGGGAGGGTTGCACCCAGGGCATATGGAAGTTTGAAGGCTAGGGGTGGAATGGGAGCTACAGCTGCCAGCTTATACCACAGTCATACCAGTGTGGGATCTGAGCCCCATCCGCGACCTACACCACAGTTCACGGCAGCACTGGATCCTTAACCCACTGAGTGAGGCCCAGGATCAAACCTGCAACCTCATAGATCCTAGTCGGGTTCGTTAACCTCTGGGCCACGAAGGGAACTCCCTGCAATCATGTTTATTAAGGAACGATGCATTGTGCTCACTCTTTTTTGCTAAGATTCATCTATTTCTATGACTCTCCAGTGCTGCCTAAAAATTATATATTAAGCAACAAAGTTTTACCTGCAAACTTCAAAATATCTACCAACTCCCTATTAGCAAAAGTTACTCTGCTCAGAATGAGTCTACCAGTTTGTGTCTAGTTTTAAGTTTATATTTCTACTATATCTGTTTACTAATCACTAAGTGCAATACCATTTGAAGTTTAAGCTCTTCTAGCCTTTTATAGGTAGACATTGCATAGACTTTTCATTACTGACATGTCTATTTGCCTGCCTTCATTCTTTTCCTCCAATAAGGTCACTATTGATTTGATTGGGGAGGGACCATAAATAGTGTTGACTTCTTTCTTTCTTTCTTTCTTTCTTTTTTTTTTTTTTTTTGATGGTTTGTGAGTTTGGTTCAGTTTAGGGATTGCCAGTGTTGACCGGCTATACTTTATACCTATCTGGGAGAGAGCAGGGATCACTGAGAATCAGAATTACCCTAATTTCTGGCTCAACGGTTCTTATGTGCTCACCACTTATCTTCAGCAGAATGCTGCAAAACATATTTTAGAAGTGCTACTTTCCAACTGAATAAATAATACCTTCCCTGAATGTGAATAAATATAGGATGTTTTTACCACTGAGGTTGGTGAAATCCAATAGCTGTTTCACAGTAGGTCTACTCAATCGTATTCAAGAAAAAAAAGGTTTTATATATTACCATGTGCTTAAGGTTACTCAATGCTTAGGGATTTAATTTAAAATACATTCCTAATGGGGGGGAGTTCCTATCTTGGTGCAGTGGAAATGAATCCCACTAGGAACCATGAGGTTGCGGGTTCCGTCCCTGGCCTTGCTCAGTAGGTTAAGGATCTGGCGGTGCCGTGAGCTGTGGTGTAGGTCGCAGATGCAGCTCAGATCTGGCGTTGCTGTGGCTCTGGCGTAGGCTGTCAGAAACAGCTCCGATTAGACCCCTAGCCTGGGAACCTCTATATGCCACGGGTCGGCCCTAAAAAGACAAAAGACAAAAGAAAGAAAGAAAGAAAATAAAGTAAAATAAAATAAGTTCCTAATGAGGGTGTATATTTAGTAAATGTTGCCTTAAATTTGGTCTTAGAGAATGGTACATGTGCATTTTGTCCTTAATCTTTTCTTATTTTACATTATTGTCACTCCCACTTACTGCACGATAGAATCCAAAAAACTCTGTGTGTGTGTGTGTGTGTGTGTGTGTGTGTACACATGAAGTGATGGTTGTCTTTCGTCCGTTTTATGCATCTATTCAATGCATATTTGTCACACACTTAACAGGTGGCAGGCTTTCTTCTAGGTGTTTTGAATATACCAGTTAGCACAACAGACCAAAAACTCTACCTTCATGGGGCTTATATTCTAGCAGCCATGGTTGGGGTGGACAGACAAACAACAATAAGCATAATAAGTAGGCAAGTCACATAATTTTAAGGTGATAAATACGATAAAAATAGATCAGGGTGAGAGAAGTTTGAAGTATGGGTAATGGGACAGTTGAAATTTTAAATAAAGTGGTCAGAGTAAGTCTCATTGAGAAAATGACATTTGAGTCATATTTAAAGGAAATGTGAAGAACTCAAAAGCATTTTAGCAAAGCTTATTTCTCCTTGCATTTTCTCTAACTTTGATTTCCATCTTAGTAATGGAGGGAAGTGTGGGTCACAGGTAGTGCAATGAGGCTTTTCCTTATATAAAAGTAGGGAAAGATTAAAAATTTATCACAATTCTAAGGTACAAAAGCATCAAATAAAATACAGATAAAACTTAGGTTTTTAAAATCTTGTCTCTACCTCTTGCTGGCTCTGTGATCTTAGGCAAGTTCTTTAAAGACTACAGGCTCCAGCTTACTCATCTCTAAAAGTTAAACAATAATGCTTGGCTTATATTAAATAAAATCTTGCATGTTAAGCACCTTAGTACAGTGACTGACATATTAACTACTCAGTAAATATTAGGCATTAATTTTGTATTTAATGTTTTAACTTTGTTTTTTGAAAATGTAGAATTTTTCAAAGTCTAACAAATGAGCTTTCTTTCTAAAGATAGATTATTGACTATTAAGAATTTTCCACAATGGAACGCTATTTTCCTTAATGTCAAAGAAATAAAATGTGGTATTGGAAACGTTTTTGATACATTATTATTAGGCAGTATCTGATCAAAACAAGGTAAGTAAGACTGCTATCAATACACCAAGCTGAGTACCCAGGATAAACTCTGTATTTTAGGATTCTATCCTTATTTGGAGTTTCATAGAAACATTTTAATTCCTCAAATTAAATCACTTGATTCAAGTGACTGCTATTCATCTAGCTCAAGTGATCACTATTTAATCACCATTCAAGTGATTATTATTCATATTAAGAGATATTAAAAGACCTAAATACAAGAGAGGATTTCCAGGTCTAGGTAACTTTCAGAGGTATTTGACCACTTCGAGGAGAACATTAGAAAGCCAGTCTGTTATGCTTTAATGTAAACTTTCTTATTGTAATACTTCCTTTGCTAAAAATTGACTTTCATCACCCCTGGAGCGGCGTAGGTAAGGCAATCATAACATTTTTCAGCCAAACCGGAACATCCTTGAGAATAAACAGAAGGAATACTAATAATTACATTAGGACGACAGGTAAAATCCAGGACCATCTCAGCCAAATAAGTTGTAGGGTCTTGAAGCCATAGCGACGCTTTTTCCATTAACACAGAGAGGTTCTGGCCAGTGGTTCAGGGATGAGTAGTCTTTCAAGAGTATGAGATAATGGTTACCTCAGGGATAATTTGAGTAGACAAAACAAAATTACCTTCCTTGGAGGCAGACCAGCAGAGCAAATTCTTACCCTTGTTTTTTATTTTCATTTTAAGAAGGGTTAGAGTTGCTCCTGAATGCCAGTGGTTACAAAATTGATTACAAGCTCATTTTAATTCATACTTCTTCTGAAGACATCTTCTTTTAGTAGACTCCTTTAAGTCTTTCTGCTGTTTCTTGTATTTCTACACATCTCAATAAACACGCTTTTGGCACGCTTTAGGTCGCTCATTCACCCAGAGTACAGGCCGGTTTGTTTTTGAATAGACTGGTAGTTACTGTTTTCAAATAGCTGCCTTTGGTCTGTTTTGGTCTTACTGTGACCACATGAGCCAACATTCCTGGTGTTTGCCACAGTCTTCACCGGCAAATATGTTAGAAGAGTAACTTTTGGTAGGTTGTTGGGGAGAAACAGGACACATTTTGGTAGGTCTGCTTTTTCTGTCTCTTTGGGCTCTGTCTGACCAGCAGATTCCTGGACCATGCAAGGATGATCACGAAGAGAAAGAAGAGATGGGAAAAGGAAAGAGAAAAAAAAGCAGAGGAAAAAGCATAAGGGAGCATTTCCAGAATGTAACTACATCTCTATATATTTAGCTTCCCCAAATCATGCTGGTTCTCAAATCAAGAATGTGTGTGATATTTCTATCATCTCAAATGACTATTATGCCCCATATCATAGTAGGGTCATGATTTTTGAAATGGGAAAAACTAAACCAATTTTAATAAGGCATCAAAAAAAATCCTATGTCACTGAAATGCTAAGATGGCTCCATCTTTTATAGACAGAGAATGGGTCAAACACAGGCTAGAGCAAGGTGTAGTGAGGTAACAGAGGCATAAAAAAAGCATGTGGAATTATTTGCTGAATTCTTCAAGCTCTGACTTCATTCTTGGGACTACTTTCTGTTATATAGGTAGTGATTCCAGAAATGATGTCCCATTATAGTATTTTCAGACGTGCTCTTGGGCACCATAGTTCTAGATAGAAGAGATTAGGTGGATAGTAAGAGTCTTTGAGGCTGGTTTACTTCATTGGCTTGTTACATGAGAACCTGGCATCATCCATTTTGCCTCTAATCACGTTTTCCATTTCTGGTGTGTGCTTCGCTCATAACCCCCGTTTTATATCATAACACTTGCTGTATCAGCAACTGTGGTCTTTCCAGTGCTCAGTTTTAAACAGCCTCATTATGAAAAATATAGTACTTAAAAACACGGCACAAAGGCGGATTACTTCAGCAGAAGATAAAGAGATTATTGAGAAATGCACTGACTGCTGAACTAACTTTATCCTAAGGGGCGCTTCACTATTTTAATTGTTTTTTTTTTTTTTTCTGTCTATTTTATTAAACGAGTCCTTGGAGAAGGTAAATGTTAGATTACTTCTGGAAACAAAGGAACCCTTAACTTATTTGTTATGACTACCAATGTGTCCATACTTTGGTAAAGTTAAACATTTTTTCATCATTTCAAAATAGCTTATAAGGATGAATAAAATGATGAGGACGAGTTCACGCTAACTCTAGTGAGGGTCTACTTGCTTTTTCAATATCATAGGCAGTTTGGGAAAATTTGCATGTTTTACTTATCTGGGGCAGCTTTTTGCCAAGAATAGGGATCACGATTTGCTGTGTCACATACAATGACTGTTAAGATATTTTCTTCTTTTAACTTCTGAAAGGCACACCTAGTCCAAATTACATGACACTATCAACGTTCGCTATGGAATCTCTAAATTACAAACGTGCAGATGATTAAATAGTCTTATAATGGCTCAAAGCCTTCTAAAGCCCTCAGGCTCTGTTGACAAATCCCAGAGCTGCTGTGGACTGTGGCTTGTGATGTTCGCACAAGTTCAGATACAGTTATGTTCAAAGTTCAAACCTCATTACCCCCACCCTCAATGGGCTGAGGTGAAACAAAACAAAAACAAAAACAAATCATGCTGTTACATAATATGTTGGTGGGTCATAGTTTTAGCCTAGCCACACCTCTGTTTTCTACTCTTCCACTCCTACTTCCAGTGATGGTATGTGCAAATCATGTTTATGGGTACTTTCACATAAAATTCAGCTTATGTTTGTTTTCCTCCGTTATGTAGAAGGTAAACCTTGGCTCTTTGCCATCTAAACCTAAGGATACAAATTCAGATGTGTGGAAGTGTGAGGTCTTTGTGGCCTCTCAAAATATCACAGCTCTGTGTTTGAATGAGAGAGATTACTCTCCTCCCCCCCCCCCTGCTACCCCCCCTCTCCCTGGCCCAGGAGATCTCAGAACCTAGAACTGAGTGGGTCCAGGGCTTGTGCTACCTGTACCCCTCAGCTGCGCTACCCCAGTCTCCCTGGTCTTAGTGCTACAAAGGGATCCAGTGCTCAGGCATGCTTTTTTTTTTTTTCATATCTAAAAGTTTTATTAAAGTATAATTGATTTGCAGGGTTGTGTAAATTTCTACTGTAAAACAGAGTGATTAAGTTACACAGTTATGCACACATGGGAGTCTTTTATATCAGTATTGCCTCTTCCCTACAAAATATTTTTTTTTTCCTTGTGGCCTTCAAAACTTTTTCCTCAAGTAGATGTAAGGAAGGAATATTCTGAAGGAGGGATGAGTTCTCTGATACTCTGTTACTGTCTTTTGGAAGCCAGATGGGCGTCACGGTCTTAAAAAAAAAAAAAAAAGAATTCAGATTGCTTTTCTTAATTTTAATTACCTTTGCTCCAAAAAAAAAAAAAAAAGAAAAAGAAAAATGCAGAAATATTTATTTCTTCCCCTTTTAGAATCAGTAGGAGATATTTAAGAATAAAAACAAGGTAATTCAGTGTTAGCTTTCCTCCTTAACATAACTAAATACAATACAAATGAGGATAAATGATTTGAGATAAGAAACTGACTCAGTTGAACCTACTGGGTTGGATACTGGGCCTTCTCTAACATTTTAATATTTCAATTAGTGGAAAGTGTCATTTGGAGAAGCTAAATTGCTCAAGATCTGTCCCTAGAAGACATTCCTCTCCTCTTATAAAAAAAATTAGCTAGTTCTAAATCTACCCAGCATCTACCTGGTTTTGAAATATCATTTGCTATGTGGCAAAAAC
The DNA here is from genome assembly GCF_054392235.1 of Sus scrofa. Taxonomy (NCBI): domain Eukaryota; kingdom Metazoa; phylum Chordata; class Mammalia; order Artiodactyla; family Suidae; genus Sus; species Sus scrofa. The sequence continues at coordinate 51,157,696 of NC_139393.1, read as the reverse complement.
AAACCTAAGTTTTCCTTCTCTGCAGCAGCTTTTTGATCAGAGTGGGGACTGCAATTTATTTGATCATAAATTTTTATTAAAATATTTTCTTAGCTTCCACCCTACTTCCCACATTAAAGAAAAATAGCAAAGCACACTTGTTTTTTATGTTTATGTATACCCCAGGCATTTCAGCTAGTGCTTACTTTTGACAATATCTAACATGCTGAAATCAAATTATTTTACTATTGAGGAGAACAATACTCCCATTTTAAAAATGAATTGTTGCCTTATTGTTTAGATTCCACAGCAATGTTACACATTTGGAAGAAAGAAATATTCTCTCCTTTCGTCAATAAGAGATCCACTTCATTTATTCCTATTTAGTTGTCTTCTTTTTGTCAGGAATTAGACTAATGAGAAAAATCTCTGAAAGATTCTTTACTGTCTAAACACCAAGCACGCAAATGCTTCTCAATAGAAATAACACAAGAAATGCGTTCAAAGACAATACGTAGCCTGAGAAATTCTTGTGTGCTGACAGCTCTCCTACAGTGTTGTCACAGCAGGAAGACATCAGTTGAAGAAACAGATAGTGACCTCAAAAAAAGTCTGGTCAGCAGTGTGGACAGGGTTTCACAAGATTATAAATCACCCCAGGGTCACTCTGTTCCCACCATAAAGAGAGCATGGTCGTTTTATTGTAATCTAATAAGAGATGGGAGCAAAGGACAGCTCCAGTGTGTGTTTGCAAAAAAAAGAAAAAGAAAAAAAAAAAATTCTTGATTACAGTTTCAAAACTATACAGTTTCCCTGCTATTGAAGTGCAGATTATAGGGGTTAAGGCCATGTTAGGATTGGATTACCTTTTATAGCTGTATGTTATCCTCTGGTTCATGAATCAGAAAGTACTTAAATTAAACTGAACATTTGGGAGTAATCCCAGTATGTAGCATGGTGATAGAGAATTAATCATGATTTGGTGATAGATTATTAAGCCTTTCTTTTGAAGGGGGTCTTTCATAGAATCAACAAAAGTAACTCTCTGGTGGATATATATTAACATGGAAAAAACCCTACACATAACAAGTATATAGTAGAATCGGATTCATGGGGAAATCATTTAATACAAGAAAACAGGACTTTATATAAAACTGTACAGATATGACATGTGGAATGAAGACTAGCAGATTTTATTCTTCTTGTATGCTTAATTTTTCCATAATACTAAATTGCATTTTTAGTTTATATGCTTATTTTTATATGCTATTTAACTAAGTGGATACTAAGTATTTGAAATAACCTATTTTGACATGAGTAAAACTAACAAGTTCATCTTTAAAATATTTAGGAGTCAGAAAACTGCTCTAGTTAGAGCGAGGGTTATTCAGGAAATGGTTGCCAGAAATTTGAAGTAAAACTCTTAGCTCCGATGACATGTAAAAATGATATGTGCCTCTTCATTTGCCCTAACGGCACTTCATGTAGTGGTGAAAGGAGGGCTTTTAACTTTATTCAGTCATTTTTATCATCTGTACTTAAGCTTCGTCTTCAACACTATTTGATCTATATACGTTTCTGGGACCAAAATCAGACGTTCTACCATTTAAATGGATTTTATTCCCTAACTTATCGCCTTTGCTTTGTCAGTTTGTTCCTCTGGAACCATGCTGACATCTAGAGATAAGTCCTATCAGTCTTAAGCTATTGACTGAATTTTGATTGTGAAGAAGCCATCACTTAGAGGAGAGAAAAACAGACTGAGGTGTTATTGCTGAGGATACATTTTATATTACGCGTCCAAAACCCAAAGGTAAATAAGACGGAGTTTGTAGCTCTTCATTTTTTATTAGGCATGAGATAGACTTTGCAGACTGTATGCGTTGTCTGTTTTCCTTTTCCCTGTAGGAGCCACAGACCCTGTGGTTTTCCTCTCATTTTCTTCCTTGAGCAGAGATGAATGTGAAAGGGAATACGGCCGCTCAAAGGATATTAGACTGGTCGGTTAAACATAGTGGGTCTTTAATTCATCTCAGTTTATTTTCCAGTTGTCAGTTTCTCTTTGTTTCATCCTCATTTACGTATGCTTAAGTAGATGAGGAGGCAGACTTCAACTGTGTCTCTTTGCCTAATAACTTCTCCAGCGCTGCTAAAAAGTGCCACTCCATGAACTGGAAACTAGAAATGATCAATATCCAGGCAGGTTCCATTCCTTTTTAAATACAGAAAATGCTACTTTGTGACTTTCACAGCCTCCTTTGCTCCAAAGAACAAAAGCTCTGAATGTCATTGCAAATTCAAGCCTAACATGACCAGGACAATAGTAACCAAATCGTTATTTTAACTTCTTCTGAATTTTACCCTGTCTCTCTTCTTATTGACTGCAGTATGAATTTTGTGTCTAGAAATAAGATATACTTGATCTCAATCCCTCAGATCTCTTTTGAATCTGTAATGTTGTAGATGAGTTTCTTATTCTTATTTTCTTTTCAGTTTGTACTAGTGAAAATGTAAATGAATGTATCCACCTATAATATATGGTGATTTTAGGAGAGGAAGCTATTTTGATTTCCTATACATAGAAGACATGCCATCAATCATTCATTGCAGAAGTACTTCTCAATTTCTACACTCTCCCTGGCTAAAGCTTACAAATTAATGCACGGTAACCCCCACTAACCCTCAAATTTCTCCTACAGCTACGACTTGCCCATAGTTATCTCTTTTACATATGTATTTTTTCTTGGTAATCTTTAATGCTAGATGGTCTGAAATAGTATGTACATAGTGCAAATGCCAACATGTATTTTTGTTAGTGGCACTGAATAGACTGGTTAAGGCAGAAAAACAAATGTACTTACTTTGATTTATCACTTGTGACATTAGCATGTACCATACTGCTCTCTGGGAAACAAAATGGTTGCACCTGAGGACAGTGATATAAACACTACTTTGATTATTTGAAACAAACCATTAGGCTTTGATGAAAGAACTATTACCATAGTGGATCCTGCACAGGGAAAGAGTGCTTGGATATAATGGATGAGCAGTCTGCAATTACTTGTTTAGAATTTCAAGAAGTCCAAGCTCAGATTTTAGGAGGGAATAGATACCTAAAGTGAATTGCATTTCAAATGAATTTATGTGGTAGAATTTTTACAGCTAGTACATCCTTAGTTGCAGTCACTTTTTTCTCTGTAAAATCAAATTCATTAAAATTAGATAAACTTGTTCTAATGCCACATTAATTGTGTTTGAAAAGGAAGTCTGAAATTATTCTGTAATATCTTTCAAAACGAATTTCCCAGAGGGGAATTTTATTAATACCCATCTAGAAACTAAAAGATGTTTTCCTTTACTTATGGTTTTAAATGCACATATATACCTACACAAAATTAAGTCTAGTTAGGAATTGAATACCTATTTATCCTATGTGATTTATAGGTGGAGACTTTACCTAATTAAATATGTGTGTGTGTGTGTGTGTGTGTGTGTGTGTGTGTCCCTAATTACAAGGGATTTTTTTTTTTTTAAAGACATAAGTGGAGCTAAAATACTTAAGTTCCTAAGGAGAGTAACTCCTTTACCTTTCTTACAGTAATACGTTAGTGTGGACTGAATGTCAGATTGAATGATATTTTTCAGTATTGAAAACAGAACCCTGGCTTTGGGGAATGAGATTTACATAAGTTGACCTGGGAGGGGTATGAAGGCTGAGAGGGGCAGACGGACAGGTGGGTATAAGCATGTCAACAATAGATTTCATGAGTGGAGGCTTGAGGAACCCAGAGGCCAGCCAAAGAGTGCGAGTCTTAGATGCTGGAAATCCCAGGACAGGGATGAGGGAGAGGAAGTCATTTGAGGATGAGCTACTGCCAGAGAGGGAAGACTGGGAAGGAAGGGCAGAAACCGCAGGAGGACTACACAGTGAAGAAAAACTCGGTCTTTTCTCCAATCTTGCAGGAGCCTGCCTCATGACCTGTCTCTGTGAACAGTGAAGGGTATTTTCCACTCTGTGCCTTATTCAAATAACTTGCTTTGGTAGATGCACATTAGGCTTATGCTGATGTCTTTTGGTTGAATATATGATTTAATGCTATAAACTATGGTTTGCCATTTAAAAAGTACAAAAGTTTGAAAAGATCTGTAAAAGCATGATGGTGATCAGCCTGCCTGCCGTTTGGAGGTAGACGGCTTAGGTATAATCAGCTTCATTTATGGAGGAGGAAACGGGGGTTTCACAGAGGCTCAAGAACTTGCTTAAGGTCAAGGACAGTAAGCTGCAGAGAGAGAGAAGCAGAACTCGGATCTTATCTCTTGGTCGAGTGTGCTTTCCGTTACCTTGTAATGCAGCTTTCCACTTTTGAAAGATTGTGGTTTCCCTATTCACAGGGTTTTAAGTCTTCAGCAGAAGAGTTTAGCACAGAAAACAATGTCAAAACATTTTCTGCATGGGATTTTATTTGCAGTGTATTTCTCTTCTTTATGCATATGTGTACAGAGGAGAAGAAGGATGGCTTTTGCTTCACAGCATTAAAGATAACCAGCTCGTGTTGCAGTTATGGACATGGCACCTGAATTTACATACCTATATGTATTGTATAGGTATGAACCTCTTTCTTCTTAGCTCAGTTAATCAAGCGCTATCAGAAGGATTATAAATTTATAAACAAACTCAGGTGCCTATTAAACGATTTGAGGAGATTAATGGCACTGTTCTTTTGTTTCTGTCCACTACCCAAATGCAGTTGCTCTAAAATTCAGTTGCTAGTCTTGAAAAGAAGCAGAGATGATTGCCTTGAAGAAGGATTTGCTCTTTAATTTGTGCCTTAAAACCAGAGAAGTTGGGAACCTTAATCAGCTCGATATTTATGACTTTTCCCCCCTATTCTTTTTCCTCTATTTCAACTGGCATGCAAGTCTGAAGTTTTATTATCAGTGACATAAATTAAATTGTAAATGTTAAAAGGGCACTGTCCCATTGAAGGTGAACCTAATGTTTTTATAAACTGAAAAAGGATCTTTCTATCAATGACCTTATTCTTCTGCAGTAGGTTGACAATCCTTTGATGTAGTCATCCCTCCTTAGCTCTCTGCTTCACTCTCTGCGCCTGCTGGCACTTCTGCTATTATGGAATCATTTCCTGGTTGAATGAATGTTTTCTGAAGTTTGGAACTTAGTACACAACTCAAGGATGCCTTACCAATTAAGTTGCACATTTATTTTGTTTTTAGCCAGCCTGGCATTGAAGGCTGTATTCTCCAAATTAATGAAGCCCATGCTGTAATGATTAGTTGTAGGTTCCTGTAGCCAGTGTGCTGTAACAGGAGGTGATCTAGTTTGTAAGGGCCCTGGGGGCTCCAGATCCAATCTTGCCTCCATCCCCGAGATCATGATTCTAACTCATAAGTTGGGACTATTTCAGCTGTTTATAGGCACACATGTGGATTTGTGCTTTGGAGTTTGGAATGTAATCCTGAACCAACTTTTTCCTCTTCTGCTCCATTTCTTTATTTTCAATCAAAAATTATTTCAAATTTAAATGATAAAAGTGAGCCTAGATATTAGGGCCTATTATCATAATGAGAATAATCCCATTCTCCTGCAGGTTCCTCATCACTGTCCTAGTGGAGTTTGAATGTCCTATGGGAACTCTCCACAGATTTAATTGGGAAGCATTCAGAAGACTTAGGTTCAGCATTTGTGATGCTTCCTTCACACAACCTATGGTTAATGAGAATCCAAGCAATTTGCCCTGGTTGAGTAGTCAACAAACATTCTGTGAGTGTCTTCTTGGTCAGGCACTCTTCTGGGTGCCGGAGATAAAATGGGAAAGAAAACACCAGTTTCTAATCTCAAGGGTTTATATAGATAGAGATATAGCCATATAAACATTTAGGTAAATGAGCATAATTATATATAGTAAAGCATATTTTATTTTTAAAACAGCTTTATTGAGATCAATTAATATAAAATCTACATGTATGGAGTTCCCATCACGGCTCAGTGGTTAATGAATCCGACTAAGAACCATGAGGTTGCCGGTTTGATCCCTGGCCTTGCTCAGTGGGTTAACGATCCTGCATTGCCGTGAGCTGTGGTGTAGGTTGCAGACATGGCTTGGATCCCGTGTTGCTGTGGCTCTGGTGTAGGCCGGCAGCTATAGCTCGGATTCGACCCCTAGCCTGGGAACCTCCATATGACCACGGGAGTAGCCCAAGAAATGGCAAAAAGACAAAAATACATACATATATATATATATATAATCTACATATGAGTAATGCACACAACTTGTAAATTTTCTATTATGCAAGATGAATGTATTCTAGAGATGTGCCCTACAATGTGGTGTCTGTAGCTAATAATGTTCTGTTGTGTACTGGAAATCCATTAAGAGAGAGTGGATCCCATGTTAAGTGTTCTAGCCATACTTGATTCTACTTGCTTCTTCATGCACAGTTACAGGTTGTTATGGTAGCAGAGGAAAGGTGCCAAAAGAAATCTCTGTGGGATGGCATGGACAAGTGTGGAAATGGGAGGGAAGGCAGGTTATTTATGCTTCTGGATGGTCTGAACTGAGTTGTTTTTTTTTTTTTTTTTTTTTTTCTTTTAGGGCCATACCTGCAACATATGGAAGTTCCCAGGCTAGGGTCGAATCAGAGATAAGGCTGCTGACCACAGCAGTGTGGGATCCAAGCCTTGTCTGCAGCCTACACCACAGCTTGTGGCAACGCCGGACCCTTTAACCCACTAAGCAAGGCTGGGGTTGCACCCACATCCTCATGGGTGCTAGTCGGATTTGTTACCACTGAGCCACAGTGGGAACTTCCTGAACTGACTTTCAAAGGAGGACTAAAGTCAAGGAAAGCATCTGCCTGGGCACAGGAGACGACATGAACACAAGCTTGCACATAGCAAACAGTTCGGATAGTTTACGAACTGCAAATGTTTTGAGATGGAGAAGGAGAAAATTCTTGGAAGGTGGAAAAAGTCCAGATCAAAGAAAATTTCTTTCATTTTTTCCTGGACTGATTAAATTTAGAATCATTTAAAAAAAAAAAACCTTTAAAACTACTGTTGATCTAAAAAAGCAATATACCATATACCATACACAATCAAGATTAGGAAAGGAAATGATAAAGTTGACAAAAACGCTTTGTATTGATATGCAGGTACTAAATGCAGCATTATTTTGTTGCTATATTTTAATATTAAAATATTACTACTACAAAATATTGCTACTTTTAATATTAAACAATCAAATTGATTTTTGTTTGTTGCAGCATTATTTTGTTTGCTATAAAATAATATTTCTTTTAATATTAAACGGTCAAATTGATTTTTGTTTGTTTGTTTAGGGTTGCATCTGTGGCATGTGGAGGTTCCCGGGCTAGAGGTCAAATCAGAGCTATAGCCACTGACCTTTACACCACAGCCACAGCCACGCCAGATTGGAGCCGCATCTGCGACCTACACCACAACTCACATCAATGCTAGATCCTTAATCCACTGAGTGAGGCCAGGGATCGAACCTGCATCCTCATGAATACTAGTCAGATTCATTTCCGCTGAGCCACAATGGAATCTCCCAAACTGACGTTTCAATACACGTTTTATTTAGTTTTTAAGATGTAGAATGCGGGATTTAGCTGGATACCAAAGGCAGGGGACTCAGTGTATTAATGCTTCCCGTCACTTTGGTTTACATGTGCATGGATACAGCTGTTTGTGCTGTTGCCAGATGTCAGACCAGGGGCTTCAGGAAGCTTTTCCATATATCAACTGTTTCCCAGAGGTAAAACATTATAGCACATAATAACATTCTTGAAATATAAAGGCAAGTTGTCTTTAATTTTAGGTGTCAAATATATTAAATAAATAGATGCCCACATAAAAACATGTACACAAGTGTTCATAACAGTCCAAGCAAAGAAACAACCTGAGTGTCCATCAACTGATGAACAGATACATAAACTGTGACGTATCCATACAATAAAATATTATTCGGCATTAATAGGAAATGAAGTGCAGATGCATGCTACAACTTCAATAAGCCTTGAACACATTATGCTAAGTGAAAGAAGCCAGTCACAAAAGACCACATGCTATATGATTCCATTTGTAGAAATTGACCAGAATAGGCAAAATTACAGGGACCTAAAGTAGATTAGTGGTTGCCTAGGGCTGCAGGGTAGAGCTAAGATGACTGGTAATGGGTATGGGATTTCTTTTAGGGGGATAAACATATTCTAAAATTAGATTGTGGTGATACTGCACAACTCTGTGAATTTACTAAAATTACTGAATTGCACTCTTTAACTGGATGAATGTATGATAGGAGATTTTTTTTTTTTCTCCATAAAGCTGTGGGAAAAAAAGAGTGCTATATTGAACAGTTTGGATAAGGAGGTGAGATAAATAGTGAGCATTACCAACTATGTAAATGTTTTCTCCTTATTTTGTCTTAAATAAAATATAGAGATTAAATTAGTAAATAAAAGAGCAAAGTAAATGTGAAACACATAATAATGCAATTAAGGGCATTTTTTCATTGTTTCATTAAAATTTTTTTAACCTTTAATCCACCAATTTGGGTAAGATGTGAAAATTAATAAATGAATAGCTCTCTTACCTCCCAAGCCAATCAATAATGCATTTCCCATTTCTTCCTCCTGTGAGAGTCTCCTTAATTTAAGGTTTGATTATTTAGAACATTCTTTGAATCTAGTAATATGTTTTTCTTCAGTTATTAAAATAAATTTTAAGCAACTGTATTAAAATCCCTGTGTTTACAAAGTATAAAATAGTGATAACTTCAGCCCTAAATTGCTGGAGGAAATGAACATTTTTGGACAGAGCTTCTACTTTATTGACTTTACGATAGAAAAAACACATGCCTTTTAGGGCAAATTCCCCCATTGTGTAAACTACTCCCTGGGAGTAAGTAAGAAATTATATTAACTCTTTTGATGAAATAGTAATTGAAATAATACCCTAGTGACTTGAGTTATCTTCTAAAGTTGCTAAAAGAAACTAAATGGAGAATCGTACTTCAGCTAAAAGCTGAAGTCTAGCTGCAGACCTAGCGTTTTGCTAAATAAAAATTAAGACGGCCATGCCTAGCTTGCCCAGTTGGTTCTTTTCTTCCCTCTGTCCTTTTCTCTCCCTGTCCCCACATCATCCCTCATTCTCACATTCTCTCATTTATTTATTTCTCATTTTTTATGAACATATGCACTGAGCCCCTGCCCCATGCTGGGCACACATTACTCTTACTACAGCAAGCATTTCACCTCTCATTACTCAGCCTATTTTTATTGCACTTCTCATTACTTAGCATATTTTTGCTGCTTATGTAACATTCGGCTATTGATCATCTCTTCAGACTATTAGGAAGAGTTCCTCTCCTCTTTCCCTAATTCTGGTTATATCAACTTGTTCCAGGAAATGGTTTGCCTCATTTTATTCCTTTCCTTTCTAAGTTTGATCTTAGGTCTACCTTCCTGAGCCCCAGTTGACTCATCCTAATAATAATAATAGTAATAATAACATACAATGTTCATGGTTATTATGAAGCTACAGTTTCACTGATGACAGTGTGTCCTGGCAAATAATTACTCTATTTTGATTGGGGGGAATGTATTTCAATAATTGCACATATATATATATATATTTTTTTTTTTTCAGAAAGCATCAGCCTCCAGTTGAATAGTCTTTTAAATGAGTGTCATTTATCCTCTAATCGTGGACCAATTTGAAACACTTTCGTATGATTCGTGTAGTGATTATCTTATAACTATGTTGGCATAGCAAGCATTTTTTTTGAGTTTATCATAACTCGGCTTGAATGCCTTTTTAAACAAGATACAAAGAAGTTTCATCTACAATCGCTTTCTTATAGCTCTAAGTTTGGTGCTACCTTTGGCTATTTGTGATATAACATGTTAAATTGACTTTCTCAGATGTTCCATATTCTAGATACAAATTTAACATTCAGGAGTATTTCCTTATATGACAGTTTTGATTATAATACCAGAGATAAAAGTAAATGTGTTTCTCAGTGCATCAGTGAAAAAGTTTAAATAATTAACCTCATGTTGTTATGAGGCCTTTCACTTCATAGCTTGATAATGCTCTAAAGTTCCATTGTCCCTTTTTAGTATCATTATGTGCATGCATCTAGAAACAGGAGATTTTACTAAGAGATGAAGCCCTTTTAATTGCTGATGTGAACACATTGACCCTTTCCTATGCCTTAATATATAGAATAACTCTGCTGGGTTTTTTTAAATGGAAACATGCAATTGAATAATTTTACTGTTTTTTTCTTTAGAACATGCAAAAAAAGGGCATTTTGAGGCAGGTGATACTTCTGTCAACTATCATTGTATTCAGACTAGGGAAAACTATTTCTTGAATATTTTATTTTTCTTATCTATAAACAGTTAATGGCACTCTGCTTTGCTGAAAATTATGAATCAAAACATGCTACCACCTTTTAGGAAGTAACTGCTATTATTTAAGATATAGTCTGCCAAAGATACATTTCTATGTAGATTTTTTATAACTAGAAAATTATGTGTTCAAATATATAAAATTTGGTCTTTATTCTTTATGCACAATATGTTATTTTCAAATTATGGTTTGGTTTCTTTTTTAAAGAAGTATTAAATTATTAACAGTGAAAATAGTTTTTTTGGGTTGTTTATTTTAGTATTTTTTTTCATGTAATTCTTTCTCTCTTTCCTTGAAATCACAAAAGGCCCTAGTGGACCATTAGCCTCTTATTCCAGCATGGAGACTTTGAAAAAATGTTACATCCTAACCTTCCTTTAATATTGTGGTGTCAAAAGTGACAAGTTAATTTCCAATTCAGTTTTGATTGAGCATATGCCACTTTTTACATGCTTTACATAACTAAAATAGAGCTGTCTTTAGAAATCCTTGTATTAGGAAAATGAATCTAATCAAGGAAGGTTTTCTTCAGAAAATGCCTTTTCGGATTCATTGCAACTTTTTGGAAACTCCAGTATATTAGACAAGCTAAGGACACCAGGGGCATGAGAGAACAGCACCAAGTGCAAGTAAGCACACTTTTCCTTAATTTAAGATATCCATTAGAAAGAGGCTGGAAAAAATATATTCTTCATTTTACTTTTCCCGTTTTAAAGGTCATCGTAGCAATACGAACTCACATAACATTCTGCAGGATGCAATTTTGATCTTTTGTGGGTAGCACTGTTCATTAATATAGTGAAATTCCCATTTCTTTTCCATTTACAGTATCATTTAATTTCACATAGGCTATTTGAATAAATGATACTAAAAGAATCCTAAGCACATTTAGGATTAGATATCACTGAATTATGTGTGTGTGTGTGTGTGTGTGTGTGTGTGTGTGTGTGTGTGTGTATTGGATAATTTTACTGGTTTATATTTTAAGAAAGAGGAAAGGAAGCAGATGATATTATACTTGTTTAACAATTACCAAAAAGGATTTACTAAACAATACTGTGTTGAGGATACTCAATATCTTAAATGCTTTAAACCAGAGGGTGACACGTGGATTGAAGAGCAAAAGAAAAATGGTGTCTTACTGTAACTTAAAACAATGGTCATACTCATCATCTAAGTGTATAGATCAAAAAAAAGAAAAGATTTTTTTGTTTTGTTTTTTGCCACATCCATGGAGTGTTGAAGTCCTCAGGCCAGGGGTCAAACCCACTGCAGTCACGACCTATATCACAGCTGTGGCAGCACTGGATCCTTTACCTGCTGCACCACAAAGGAACTTCCTGAAAAGACTTTCACAAGCATTTCCACCTTACGGGAACATTTCAAGTAGAAATTAAAGGCTGGATATTGTGTGAAAGGAGAATGCAGGTAATCTAGAAAATGATATTTTAATTCCTGGGCTATTTGATATTTAAAATCTCAGAATAACCAGGCTGAGAAAGAACCTCAGAATCATCTACTCAGTTTCCCTCAATTTACAGATGAGGGACTGAGGCACACAGACAGGCTTCATGACCCCAGGGGAGTGGAAAACTCTATAATATTGGTGTCAGGGATTGAAGTAGAGGAAGACAGCAGAGGCAAGAGTTTGATCTATTGTAATCAATAGACAATTTCATAATCATTGTGATGCACTCTTCTTTATTGTAAGAATTCTATCAGAAAGGGAGTACCTGTTGTAGGGCAGTGGAAACGAATCCGACTAGGAACCATAAGGTTGTGGGTTCGATCCCTGGCTTCACTCAGGGGGTTAAGGATCTGGCATTGCTGTGAGCTGTGGTGTAGGTCGAAGATGCTGCTCGGATCTGGCATTGCTGTGGCTCTGGCATAGGCTGGTGGCAACAGCTCCGATTAGAACCTCCATGTGCTGCGGGAGTGGCCCTAAAAAGACAAAAAAAAAAAAAAAAAAAAAAAAAAAAAAAAAAGAATTCTATCAGAAAGGAAACTAGCAACTCAAAATATAATTTATTTTCACAATGTATTTTTGAGACTTTAAAAACAGAGAGCAATTAGAAACTGCCAAATGTCGAGTGGGGGAAAAAAGCACATTCTCATGGATGAAGTACAACTAGCTCTGGAAGATTTGAGAGCTGAAAGACTGATTTTACATGACCTACTGTTACCTTCAAAGGCAGCTTTGTGGAGAGTGGTACCAGCTTGTGGGGATGGATGAAAGGTTCATGGAAAATCTGTATTTAATTTTATATATGATTTTCTGGTCATCCCTGACCACCTCCTTTGTTTCCTGTCTCACAGAGAAATTTTGAGGCTGTGCCTATGGAGTTTGTTCCCCTTTTAGGGCAAAGAAAATTAGGTAAGTTCCAGGTATAATCATTATCTTGTGAATTCCATCATACCTCAACCTTTCCACCCCTTGGAGGCTTCACATGTAATCATATTCCTGCTTTAGAATGGAAAAAAAAAATCCTTTCTCTAAGGTATTTTTTCTTTTCCTTTCTTTTGATTTGCACTTTTGTTGTTGTTTTATGTACTTAGTTTTTGGCTTATTGGGCTGTTGTTCAAGGACATGAAATCCTTTCCATTTCATTGTTTGGCACTAAAAAAATTGAAAAGTAGAATTTAAGTCTTAATGTTAAGATAGGTTTTTGATGAAAAATTAGTGGACATTTTACTGAACTCTTAAAATTTTAATATATGCCCATAACTTCATAGCAACTTACATATTATATATAATATGTACCCCTACCTATGTGGGAGAAAGCTGACCAAAACAACAGATATTACTGTAGTGTGTGAATAGAATAAGTTACTTTTCAATTCTAGTAAAATAAAAAAAAAAAATTTACACTAAAATCATTCCCAAGGAACTAAACTGCATAGATTGATCTACTGAAGCCTGCGTTTATTTACAAATTGGAGCAGTGGGTGACCTCTCTTGAATGGGCCACCATTTTAGGTGGTTTGACTCATAGTCTGTAAGGCAACATCTACTATGTTCAACTTTTCCAGAGTTGGTCCCAGTGTTCTCAGACTGTGTCTTCGTGAACGGACAGATTTGGCCACTTTGAGGTACAGCTCTCAGCTCTCAGGATCTTAGGGGCCTGTATTATGGTCTGGAGCTCTGGTATTAGGTTGGCAAGGTTTGTCCTTTGGATTGCTTTCATTTGAGCCATAATTGATGGTGGGATGAGATCATCAGAAAAGAAGCCTGAAGCATTTTTTTCCTTCCCATTTTTATGTTCTCTTTCACATGTTCCACTTGAATATAGTTGCCCTGCTACTGCTGCCAAATAATTTTTAGAGAACAATGAATAATCCTTTCTTTTCTTCAAAGAAATCATACTAGGAAAATAATCAATTGCAATAGAACATTTCTAATGCTCTTTTTTTACATTAGAGTATGGATTTACAACTGTATGTTACTCTACTTGTGATTTCAATTGATTTGCATTTCTAAAAAGATATATTAATATTTTAATTTGATGTATATTGAGTTTCAGTTTTTTTTTAATCCCCGGTTTAATGACTTAGTCCAAAGTGAAATCATCAAGAAAATATTATGTGCAGCTCAAAAATTAAAAACTCAAAATTTCAAATGCATTCCTTAGCACTAGGACTAGAATCCAAGCATCCTTCCATGGCCTAGAGGCCTGACTAAAGCTTTAGCTAGATTAAGCTAGCTGAATTAAAAAAGACAAACCATGAGCAACTGCGTCTACCCAGTAGCAGGTGGGTGGTGCTATCCACTACATGAAAAATATCTTGCCTTTTATTTAGATGTTAGGATAAGTTCATGGTGACAGGCAATGGGGCTCCCCTAAGACCTCTTGGAAGGCCTACATATCTCTTTGACAAGGTTGTAGATCCAGTGGTCTTCTTGGTATTTCTTCCATAGAAATTCTGCCCCCTAATACCTTCCTGTCATAATTTCAGTCTTACCCTTTGGGTGTCAGTTAAATGAAACTGAGCCATTTGTGATTCATCCTAACATCGCCCACATCTTTTCACCTTTGTCATGCTATGCTATTGTTTTAGATCTTATCAGTATCTAAAGGTATCTTATTTGTTTTCTTAGTTTTGTTTTCTCCTCATGAGTATGTAAATTCTCCTGAACAGGGATTTTGCTTTTTCACTGCTGGAATCTTAGTACTGAGAATAGCACCTGGCATTTTGTAAGGAATCAGTTAATGTTTGTTAAATGAATGATGAAACAGAACATTTACACTGCTCTTATTCGCTAAATAGTAGAGCATGGAGTTTGCAGATTCTTATTATTTTTGCTGGCAGAAGGAGATCTGGGTATAAAGAAAAGATTGGTACTTAATGTATTTTTCCATTCACTAGAGAAGTACCTAGTGATACCTATGACCTCAAAAAAGGCTTTTAGCTAGAGGCTGCCAGTGTCAGGCCACATAAAATAGAAAGAGAGAGGCTGCCATGACACTCTGTTAAAATCTGTGCTGGACATTTTCCATGTGCCCCTCCGGATCCACACGACATCCTTTGCTACTTGGCCCTGTGCTCTGGGAGCCAGATTTTATGGACTGACTTATTAGCGTCTCTTGCCCTCTGGCTTCTGGATGTGTTCATCCAATGGAAAGCACCAGCTGGAGGTGAGGAGGAGAGAAAGGGGGTCAGGCAGTTATTTCCCTTCCTTCCTTCCTGCTGTCTTCCTGGGGGTGGCTTTATCCCTCCTCCAAAATCCAGAATTTTTGCAGGGCAACCCTCTCCAGTTACAATATTCCACCTCCTTGTCCTTTTAGATTTCCCACACCTGGCAGCCCCAGGGTACCATATTCTCCCTTACTGGTTTACTTCAACTTACATGGTGTTTTTGAAAATACTCCCTACATCATGTAGCTCTTCTCAGTTAAAACACTTGAGGGGACCATGTCTCTACCAAAACCCTGATGGATACAGATCCCTTCCTAGGAATTTCATAATTAGAGAAAATATATTTAAAAATCTAGAATGAGAAACAAAATGTAACAAAATAAAACAAAACAAAATGCCTACAGAGCGTAGTACAGGTTAAAAGAGACAGGATGGCATCAGAGTCAAAAGTAAGCTTCTTTACTGCCCAAACTACAAAGCAGAATTCGCTTTCAACAAATCCACTTGATTTCTTTTGTGTTTTGCTAATAGGAAGGTGAAAACATTAAGTTTTAGAATTTACTGGTGAATATTAGTTAGTGCTAAATGCTTAAGCTGGAGGATGGACGGTGGTTGGGCAAGAGTGGAGGCAGAATGACCAAATAGGAAATGGTGATCCCAGAAGAGTCAAGAAACGGTGGTAACTTGAAGAGGGTCACAGCCCTGGAAATGGGGATAATTAACACCCTGCGGTAATTTCCCACTATAACCAAAGTAAATCCCAGCTACTAGTTTATTTTTTTTTTTATTGTTATTTCCCCCAGCACACTTTTTTTTTCTACTGTATAGCATGGGGACCCAGTTACACATACATGGATACATAATTTTTTCTCCCATTGTCATGCTGTATTATAAGTCTCTAGACATAGTTCTCAATGCTACACAGCAGGATCTCATTGTTAATCCATTCCAAAAGCAATAGTTTGCATCCATTAACCCCAAGCTCCCAATCCTTCCCCCCCATCCCCCGCCCCCAGCAACCACAAGTCTATTCTCCAAGTCCATGATCTTTTCTGTGGAATGGTTCATTTGTGCTGTATATTAGATACCAGATATGAGTGATATCATATGATATTTGTCTTTCTCTTTCTGACTTACTTCACTCAGTATGAAAGTCTCTATTTCCATCCATGCTGCTGCAAATGGCATTATTTTGTTTTTTTTTATGGCTGAGTAGTATTCCATCCAGCTACTAGTTTAGACTTTCAGACTTTGCAATAAGACAGACTCTTGCTTTACTCCTTCTCCAACCTCACCTACAATAGTCAAGCTACATCCACAATGACATGCTCTCTGAAACTTGAATTTACCAAGTTCAGTCCTTTGTCCATGTCTCTTCCATTATTTAAGTCTTTTCTTGAATACTCTCCACTCCTCAAAGTGGCCTTCACAGACAACCCCAGCTAGGGCCACACCCACACCCAATCACTCTCTATCAGGCTCAGGCCACCCTATTTTATCTTTATGATAGGATGTGTTTACTTCATTTACTTGTTTCCTATCTCCAACCTTTCTACTTCCTTGAGGGAAGGTTGCTCTTAGACTAGTTTAGTACTTTCCAGTAGAGGTATAATGTGAACCAAAAATGTCATGTAAAATTTGTTATAGCCATATCTAAAAACATTAAAAAAGTTGAATAATTTATTTCATTTTGTTAGTATATCCAAAATATTATTTCAATGTATAGTCAACATATGAAAATTATTAAGGAGATACTTTGTATTATACTCCATTTTAGAAAGCAGGTGCATGTCTTGTAACATATATCAACCCAGACTAGCCACATCTTAAGTGCTCAGTACTGACTGGTGTTGCTTGTGGTTTCTATATTATTCAGCCACCAGCCTCATTCCCTGGTATGTCACTAGTCTTAGTAGCACCTAGAGGAGTGTTTGCCATATTGTAAGATCAATAAGTATTTAGTAACTGGCTTACCATCGGACAGAGTTACATGCATTTAGACATTCCAGTGCTTTGGAACCATAACAATGGCAAAGAGTTCCAATACTCTTAGACAAATTATAAACTGAGATGTTGTGTAGAGCTTGTCCCTAAATCCATGACTTGGACTGTTCCACTTTTCTTGGCCATGGTTTGTCCTGCCAATAGAGTATAAGGGTTGGATTAGATGATCCTCAGTGCACCAGTTTTAGTGTTATGTACTTCTCTCTCCTCACCTTCATTTTTCTTCATGTATCATCGACTTGCCTTTTCCCAGGAAGTAGAATCCAGGCAAAAGCAGAGTCTCACTGAATCTGGCAACAGTATTACTTCACAACGTCTATCATGTATACAAAGATACTGTCTTTTCCAAAGGAAATCTGATAGTATTCACATCGTTATTACATTATTAACTTACTGATATAGATATATATATACTCTTACTAATACAGATGTATAGATCTTTTTATTCATGTTATTTTCCTCTTTGATTTATCAGCTACTTTCTAAATTTTGTTAGTTTTATGACAATCATTTTTGAGGCTAGTCTGAGCTTATGAGGTTATTTTAAAACCTGATAAAAATGTTAGCATTTTCTTATACAGATATAGCTTATAATTCACATTTAGGCATGTTTAGTACTGAATATTATACCTTTAATGTGAAATTTTGCTTATACTTTTGATTACATTTTATTCAATTGGGGAAATGTCAAACCATTTCCCTAAAAATGACTTGAAAAATCACTCAGCTCAGATCAGTGTTCTGAAAGGCAGTTAGTGTTCTTTTTTTTTGTAATCACTTTAGCCTTTAATGTCTTTTCCAGTGATTTTAAATTCTGATATGCCTAGTTTTCTTTCCTTTTATAAAAGACTATAAATGCTATTACCACCTTGTTTGAGAATGTGTTATTTTACAAACTATGTCTATGTGTGAGAAAAAGTAGTTCACCAGTTCACCAAGTTAAGAACGAGTGTTATTTTAGGCAATGGTATTACTGAATTACATTGTGCATTGAAGCCTGGCTGTCTTTTTGTTACTTCCCATATTTTTTTTTTTTTTTTAGAGGCACATGAATACTTTCAAATCCACACCTAGAAAACAGTCTGTGGTCGTTTTTACTTGGACAGTCTTGCTCCAAGGAATATTTGGACATTAGCATAAAGGTTGCACATGTTATACAAAGTGTAATTAAAGAAGCTTTGATCCCCAAATGTCAACTAGCTTGCTAAGTGTCATAACAAAGTGTCAAGCATCTGGTATACAGTTAATTTGTAGTCATTAACTCCATATTGTTGATGTGACAGTTTGTTAGCAAAGCAAGCTTGACAGTTGCATTTTGTTCTTGATTGACACCTACAGACCTCCCCACCCGTTTAGTTTACATTCCTGTTGAGGTTTCCTCAGGTTGCATTTTTACTGCTTAATTTCCCCCAACTTATTAGGTGAAATGCTGGTAAACTTTTAAAAACATGTGCTATATTTATGCAGAATTTCGTGTTTCTCCTTTAAAATGTTCTAAATTGGTAATAATGTTAGAAATGAAGAAATGCTTGCTGATCTTTATTCGGAACCTAAAGATTTGTTCAAGTAATATGACAGCCTGTGCATTATACTGATGTATAATTGTCACAAATAACATATTTATAATATGACAATTGCTATGGCAATTAATCTAGTCAGCACTCATTTCTTGTACAGTTCCATTAATATTTCCACTTTTCAAAGGCTCAGAAAACAGATAACTGGATACTTCATCATATTCTTAATTGCATTGATTTAATCCAGAGTCCATTACAATCTAATTTCAGTCCTTCAGTGTTTTAAAATTTTACTTTTATTGAATTATACGCAACTTGTTTGATGCCAGGCTTTTACCACTGTTATTAATAGAAGCCCATTTAAAAATGTTTTGTAAGCTACTGCATTCTTTACTGTCATATGTTCTCTTATTATACCAATCCTGCATTCTTTTTTTTTTTTTTTTTTTTGTCCTTTTGCCTTTTCTAGGCCTCTCCGCGGCATATGGAGGTTCCCAGGCTAGGGGTCGAATCGGAGCTTTAGCCACCAGCCTAGGCCAGAGCCACAGCAACGCGGGATCTGAGCCGCGTCTGTGACCTACACCACAGCTCACAGCAACACCGGGTCCTTAACCTACTGAGCAAGGGCAGGGATTGAACCTGCAACCTCATGGTTCCTAGTCAGATTCATTAACCACTGCGCCACAACGGGAATTCCAATCCTGCATTCTTATATGCAGAGTATTACTTCAATGAATTGTGTGAAGGAAGAATCAAATATATTTCCATAACATAATATAATATAACAATACAATATAATACATCTTATGTGAATTGATGTAAAGAACTTATTTAATTCCTGCAGTTTGGGTTGGTTGTGTAGCCAAGTTAAGCAAAATGTGTAATTCATAAACTTGCACAAAGCTGTGTGGGCAACATGCAGAAAGTTCCATGCACTATAGGTCTTTTTTATACTGCCTTTTTTGGAGGAAGTAGATTTTATGGCACACATAATGAAATTGACTGATGAAAAGTTTTTAGATTTATATTTGGCTTATCTGGCTTATTTCCTCCTAGCAGATAAGGCCACAGTTAATTCACTTGTCAACAGAATCATATTCCACTTATTTTACCGCTTGCATTACTTCTATCCTTTGCCCTCAAATGGTAGAAGAATACAGCACCATGGTACAGAGAGTTCCTCACTTGAAGTCTGAATTGCATCATTCATATTGCCCCAGACTTGCCATATTGCTTTGGATAGATATTTTCACTTATTGAGGCCTCATGTTTCTTTATCTGTAAAATGAAATCATTGGGTTGGATTACCTCTTGTGTTTCTTCTAACTCTAAAAATTACAAATTTGCATGTTATTTTACATTAATGATTAAAAAAGACCATCCATTTAAATACTGATATGAGGGGTGCCTAGAACTTTTTGAATGTTGTGTATTTTAGACTACCTGACTATTTTGGCACATCACTAGTCCCTAGTCTGTTAGATGATGTGGATGAGAAGTTGTCAAATGAAATCATATTAAAGTTTTGCTCTTTAACCTGTCCCACGGTAGGTGCTTTCCTTCCCCAGTTGTACTGTCTTTGAGTCGCAGGAGGAGTGACTTTTCCTTCAGAATGAGGAAAGGAAACCTCACTCATGACCAGATGAGAAAGTACCTGAAGGTGGAGATGATAATGAGAGTCAGGAGAGTTACGGAACTGTAGCTGAGTGTGAGCGCTTGGTTCTGACACACTTTGGTTGCTTGTTGGCTTGATCACATGATAAGACCCTAAGCAAGTTACTCAGCTCACAGGATCTGTGTTTCTTTGCCCTAAGTATTGACAAATGTCTGCCTTGCCAAATTTTGTGATATTAAAGGACTTACTGATTTTGGATAAAGCAGCTGATTCTTGGTAGGTGCTCCATAAATGGCAGTTTTAATCACTAACTCAGTAAATTTAGATTACTTTCAAGTTCAGTTCAGTCTCTCTTTGTGAAAGGGAAAAAAAAATCCATTTTTTTAGGATTGGCATGCATGGGATGACCAAGTGCAATGCCTAGAACATACGAGGCGCTCAAGAAATATTTTAACTTGTAAAATCCATTATCTTTGAAAATTCTGAATATGTTTAAGGAACTAAGCATATCAGACAACATTTTAATAGAAGCCAAGTACAAAAACTATAGGAATAATTTTGATTGGCAGTTATCATATGGAAAAGTACCTGTGAGTTTTCACATCTAAAAAGAAGTGGGCATAGGACAGACAAGCAATATGAGGCTGCCAGACTGTGGTGTTATTTAGCAATTAGGTGAATTGTAATTGGAGCACCGAAACGTGATTTCATTGGATAATAACTCAATGCCAATTTACGCGATGTAGGTCTCTGAGGGAATAAGCAATTTTTCACATAACTTTTTTCTTTTTTTTTGTATGTGTGTATGGCCCATGGCTTAGCCTCTTCTTGTTAAAAGAAATCCCAAGTTAAATGGTTAAGTACTCTACTTTAATTTATGTACAAATGACACCATTTTGATGCCTCTAACCACCAGTTTACTTGTCTTCTAATACTGAGCAGATTATGTACTTTTGGAATAAAGCTAACATCTTTCATCTAAACTCATCAAGATAAGAACAATACACTTTTAAGAGTGAAAGTTGATTAAATAAACCAGAACTGCCATAAGTGGGGAGAATTTTTTCGTAGCTCTAGAATTTTTAAATTTTTAATTTGTTTTTATTTTTTGACTGCACCTGTGGCATGTTGAAGATCCTGGGCCAGATGTTGAATGTAAGCTATAGCTATAACCAATGCCTCAATTGTAGCAATGCTGGATCCTTAACCTGTTGCACCACAGCAGTAATTCACCATAGCTCTAAGATTTTTTTTTTCTCTTAAGAAAGACAACAAACAGAAATGGGAATGTAACATCAGAATGTATGATGCTGATATATTATGTGAGAAAGGCAAATGAAGATCACAGATCATGAGTAGCTCAATTTATGTCCTTAAGAGTGGAAACTCTTTTTTTTTTTAAATTACAGTGCATATAACACTAGAGCTTTCTGCCTAATATTTAAATATATATTCCTTGAGTTTAATCCATTATGAAATCTATCAATAAATCATAAATCCAGAGTAAAAGCAAATTATGTGAAAGGGCACTATGATCCTTGAAATTAGTACTGGGAGCATAGTTTTAAATAGTTGTAGGACAACTTAATTTGGTAGTCAATTTCTGAAAGATTTAAAGTGCATGAAAGGGAACAAATGTGTAAATTTGCTAAGAATGAGGAGAAAGGAAAAATGTGTTTAGTTCTTTCTGCTTTAGCTTATGAACACTGAAGATCAACTTGTAATGAAAGAATCAGTTTTAAAATATTTTTAAACTGCTTATGTAGAATTCCAGTTTCGAAAAATATTTTTAATAAATATTTACTTATTTGTGCTTAACATGAGGATTTTTTAATCTTATTTTATAGAAGAAGAAACTGAGGTTCAAGGGATCCTGCCAAGGGATGATTCAATTGCCTTTTTGTTACTTGCACTCTACAGCAAGATGGCAGGTAAAATAACAAAGGAATAACATAAGGTGGATACTGCTGGTTTGATACCCTCAAAATCTAAGCATGCTCAACGACTTTTCCAAGCATTTCCTCTCTGATTTCTTGGTGTTAAGTTAGATATTCTCGAAAGATGTCAGAGGTTGAATAAGTAAATGGTAAACTAGTGTCTGTGAAGGTAATGCAGCTCTCTGAGCAAGTTTTATTTCTATTGGTATGTAGTTGTGATGAAAAAAAAACAGATGGTCTTAATCTAGGATTTGGAAATTGTATGAGTTTGAAGAAACGTTTTTATTTCTTAGGGATTTTTTTTTTCATATTCAATCTGTAATACATAATAGACACGGAATTTTCTGTTACAGCCTTCTTTGATATAGTATAAATTATGCATTTTATCATTTCAAATAAATATCTAAACTATTTTAATGATTTGCCCTGCGATAATTCTGCCTAGATCTTGTTGGAGACCTCTAAGACCAGTCTTGAAGAAAACCTTTATGAGTATATACATAATAAAATATCAAAGAAGGTCATAACCCAAATTTTGAAATATTACCTGCAGTGGGACAAAGTTGATAAATTAGTAGGAAACTTCTTTGCTTGGTGATTTTAATAAGATAGCTTTGGATTAGAATAGTTAGCACCAATCCCCATAGATTTTCATATAGATAGATATAGATGTAGGTGCAGCTGTAGCTGTAGCTATATAACTACAACTATAGACAAGATATATCCCTAAAAATAGGAATAATTGGTGAAGAATAATTAGTGAGATAGGAGTAATTGGTGAATAATAGAAAAGAGGTGAACTATTTCTCTTATTTATTTCAAACCAATATTTATAAAGTATTCACAAGATGTTCTTGAAAAGACATTTTGATTCAGTAGAATGCTTCTTGACACTGATTTTCTTGTTGAGCTGGGGCATTGGTTATCTATACTAATGAGTACAAGAGTCATTGCAGATTATAGTATTTTGGGAATTAGCAACTAAGCAAAACACACAAATTAAAGAATCAAGGGCATCATAAAATGTACTGCATCATAAAACCTACTTGTTCATTTATTTTGACAAGTGTAGTTTAATTTAAATTATTTATGGTACTTTCTACTCCACAAGTAACTGTAACGTAGTGAATTTTGTTAAAAATAATGAAGTCGAAGCTATACGAGTTTTTAGTTATGATTGTGCTAAAAGATTAGAGCAATCAATTTATCTTTTCTCTACCATTTCTACAGGCAAATTCATAGTATTTTTTCTTCCTATTCAAAATAAAAAAAAGTCACCTGAGTCCACATTATATCTTGTCAATGCTTTTATAACTTGTGACTTACTTAATGAATTCTTTGGGAGTGAAGCGCTCTCATAAAATACTCATGCTATACAGAATTCCCCATAAATCCAGTGATTTGTTGTAGATACCCACTAGTCTACTAAATTGTATTATTCCTGCTAAAGTTTACACACTGGTGGTTACATATGATAAAATATGTTCACTTGAATGGACTTTTCTTTTATTGAAAAGTATAGTATGATAGGAAGGACATAGATTTGAACATTAGATAAACCTAAATTCAAATCTTAGTCCCTTCCATGCCCTCTAGCCTTTCTCTCATCTGTAAGTAGATTAACTCTTTCTAAATTATAATGTTTTTGTGAGTGTTAAATAACATAACCAAGTATTTAGTACAGTCCCTGGTATTTAATAGGCTCTTGGTAAATGTTGTTTGTTTTTATATTAGATATAGTTAACCTCTGCAAAATTGTGGAATTAGCAAAGTTGGTCTTCAGGTTAACTTCTCTTTTCACCAATTCTGTGTGTTGTTTTTCTTTCAATCATGGTGACTCTGTTCTCTCCTTGTACCTTCCACCCCAATGCACCCCCTCCCCATTGTATTCTCAGAGTATTTTCTAGCATGATTTTCTTGAATACTAGAAAACTGCCTAATCCTTAGTACTCTTTCTTCAGCTTCTTTCTCTGAGGATTCCAAACACAAGACGATGAGTTGGTTGGAGTTCCCTCTATGGTACAGTGGGGTAAAAATCCAACTGCAGAGGCTCAGGTTGCTGTGGTGATATGGGTTTGATCACCAGCCTGCTGCTGTGGGTTAAAGGATCTGGCATTGCTGCAGGTGTGATACAGATGAAGCTGCAGTTGGAATTCAGTCCCTGGCCTGGGAACTTCCATATGGTGCATGTGCAGCCATTAAAAAAAAAAAGTGGGTGGTTAAATCTGTGTCCTTCCTCTTTAGCTTTTTATAACATTAGGATCTACATATTAGTTAATACTTAATTATAATATTACCATACACTTATTCTCCTTCCTGCTGTATTTCCCATATCTATACATCCCATTAGTTTGTCTACTGAAGAATTACATCATTTGAGCACATAAGTTTTATTATAAAGTTGTTATTAAACAAGACGGTGTCCCACGTAAAAGGCAGTCAGTACACCTTTGTTTGGAAAAAACAGAAAATTGTAGTTACTATATATTTAGGAATAATAATATTCATTTTTTTCTTCTTATATTATTCTCCTTATATATTGGGTAGACTATTTTCTTGCATTTCCTTAGTTAGCATCATTTTCAATATAATCTTAAGCATGTGCATATTAATATTAAAGATTTCCAAGTACATTTTACAGGGTAAAGGGTTTTTTTTCCTTTTTATCTCTGTTTCCTGTGTAAGGTGTATGATGAATATCTCATCAGGTAAAGGATTTTGACAGTCATAAAGTTATTACTAAGACCATAAATGACAAAACTTTATAAAACTGTAACAATCGTCCATTTTATTTCTTCCTTATGAAAACAGTTAAAGCATATAAATGGTCTATGCTTTAGATTATCCTTCAGAATGATAAATATGTTAAGAAATCTAATTTGTATGCATCAGTGTTCATTCTTGTGTTTGTGCTGGCTTTAAGTAGCAGCACTGCTTTTAATTGTGAGGTTTTAAGTTCTGCAATTAAAATTTACCCTTTTTACTAAGAGGGTTGAGTGATAGTTTTTGACTTACTTTAGACAGTTTAGACAAATTATATTTAAAAGAGCATAAAGATGCACAGAGCATTTCCTGATTCAGAGAAGGTCAAAGTGTCTTGGTTGCATTTTTCGTAAGTTTTACCTTGAATAACTAATGATTCTTCTTATTATATTGACTAAGCCTTGCTTAAGACATACAAGCAAGATGTCAGACTGCTCCAAAACATCGATTCCTTTGAAATCAGTGACCAAATGACCTTGACAGAATAGGGAACATGATATTTTATATCATATGATGTTAAATTAAAATCACCTCTACGAAGGATGCAGAAATAGATTACATTAGTGCCTCCAAAGATGCTTCTATTTCTCTTTTGATTACTTTTGTGTTTATAAAAATTATGAAAGTTCTTTGCAAACTACTAGACAATTTGTTTAGAGCTTTAACCATAGCAAAAATATAGCAGGAATTCTGCCAACAGATGTTTAATTTGATCAAGGGAGACCATAAAATGGATAATTCTGGGCAATAATGAAAGTTGAGGTCACAGAAACAGGTTTGTGGAATAATAACAACAAAAAATCTTGGAGACTTTCTAGAACCAGCCTATTAATAAGGTTATTATAAATATGAAATAGAATTGAAATTAATTCCTAAAAAAATCTTGAGATATCTGTGTAAAGCTGTAAGAAACATGTCCCCACCCCTCCCCCCACAAAAAAAGTGTAGAAATATGAGCAAAAGCAGTTTGAGCCCTGCTTGTCATAGGTTTATATAGTGGGCCCAAGATTGTCTATTGGTCCAAGGTTGGATGATATCAGAGATACAGTAATGGTCAGATCATGGAAGATCTACATGTCAGGATACTAAGCAGGGAAGTTGTATGATTCAGGTTTTTTGTTTTTTTTTTTTTAGACTGCATAAATTACTCTGGCAACATTATTTGATGGGGACAATATTAGCATTAGGAAGAGCATTCAGGAGACAATGGTTATCATCAAGGTTAGATATGATAAGGATATTTTAAGATTCATTTACCAAAGCAGTGTCAGTTGAGACCTAGAAAATCTGGCACTGTGAGATATTGCCAGATTATTTGGACAGGAGTAAAAATTGGGATGTGGATTGATTTTTTTAGAAATATTTTTTATTTTATCTGTCGATTTGTAGAAAATTTGATCACCTGCTGTTGATATTAGCATCCATGTTATATAGTGACCAAAGATGAACTATTAGGCTTACATTTTCAGAAATATTTATAATCAAAAGGAATAATAGGTTACACATTTAAAGTATTTTTTGGCTTTAAGACAGTAAAAGTTTACTTTGACCAATCTTAAAAACCTCACACTTCTGTTTTCTCTCTGAGTGTGTAAAGATTTATGAAGTTGCCCGATTGTTAATGGCAAATAACAGCTGCTATTTTTACATATTCAGGGACTTTTTTTTTTCTGTTTCGCAATCTGTGATAAATACTGGCAGAGCATTACAAAATGACAGGGGTGCTGAAAGTGGGAATGAACTGGCAAACATGAGGTTCCACTATTTATTTTAATCTCACTGAAGCTACAGTTCTGAGCTATAAATACATTAGCAAATAATTTTATTGGCATGTTGTTACGTTTTTTTAAAAAATATAAACCTACCATTTGAATAGACTATTGTTAATTTAGTGTACATATTAAACATACTTAGTATAAGGATACTGATTTACCTTGTTCATATTGTTCTGCAAAAGCAGAATCTGCCTTAGGCAAAACTGCAAAATGCAATAAGTGCCTCTCTTGTGCCTTCCTGCAACTCTTTCCTGGAACCCAACTCGGCCCTGGAGTTGTCATATTTGCACCTTCTACTTCCCTGATATCCTGGGCACTCATGATGGTTTTCTCTCCATATTTCCTATACTATGTGTAAACTTATGTCGACTTTTTGAGGTTTCAATTGATGGAAGAAATTTATTAGTTGTGGGATGTTAATGAAAAGGTCATGAAATTTTGGAAGGATTCTACCTTTTTGGTATAAAGCACTCTCCTCATGGAGATTTTAGACTCAGTAGAGGAGAGTAACAATATCAATACAGGTTGGTAAAGGAAATTTCTGCAGGCAAGCAGACCAAGAATAGTTAATAGTATTGTGAGCTAATAGTGAGCTTTCAGAAATCTGATCAGGAAATTCTTCATAATATGTAATACTACTTAGATTTAAATAATTTTATTTTGATTAGGATGACATTAACAAGTGCTGATATGTAACAGGTAATGCCTAAGTTTTTGTGCTTAAGTCTTTATACTTAGGGTAATTACCAATGGCTGACTGCTTACAAGGCAAAAACATGAAAAAAATAGAATAAAAAATTTCCTGGTTAAAAATAATGGAAAAAATTAAATTGTCAGACTGTATTATCTTATGTTCCAGGTGAATTTTTTGACAAGTAAGTTCTATTATTCCAGTGTGTAACATCAATGCCATAGATCAAAAGGAATTATAATTCAGTACTGTGAGTCTAGAATGTCTCATGAAAACTATGATGAAGTCTAAGCAAAATACTCTTGACCTTTATGGCTAAACACCTGGTCAATTTTAAATAAACTAGGATGACATTTCTTAGAATGGTCTCAAAATTCTAATAAAGGGAAGAATAGAAAATTTTATCTCTCTTAAAAATTTTCCTCTGTCATCTTCAGATGAAAAGTCTCACAAAGAAAAGAATAGAAAAATAACAAAGTATCCAATTGGATTATATTATAACATTTCTTTTCCGAAACAAATATGAGAACCGTGTGCTTTATATCACTATCCAAAGAAACAAAAATCTCCCAAGAGATTTTCATCTAATATATTCATCTAATTTAAAAAAAATATTTTCAGAAGGCTCCAATGGTAAACTAGGGTATTCAGTACTTTTCGATTCTGTATTTCTGACATTTACAAGGATGACAGACAAAGCAGAAATAAAATGTTATGTGTTTTTCTCAAAAAATAAACCACAGCTGGTGGGTTTAATTTTATTCCTACCAGCCGTGACAGCAGCCTTTTTAAATATTGAAAGTATGAATTAAAGGTTCTGCAAAACAGTTGCCATATAAATTTCCTTAACCACTATTAATTATATATGAAGTATCAGAAAATTGTCCTGGCCTCATTGGGGTAGTTTTTAATATGCTGGAAAGAGAAACTGTTGGATGCTCTGAGCTTACCAAAACCTCCCTGAGATACATTAGCCTTTTCTACAAACTATCAAGAAATTCACCTTCAAGATTCCCTCCTTGATTCCTATTCTTATGGCACTTTGATGATAATTAAATATAAATTTGAATCGAGTCTCTACAGTGGTGCTGTCTGTTAGATTCTTTAATGCTGAAAATGGTCCATGCCTGCACTGTTCAGTTTGATAGCCACTGGCCACATGGGGCTGTTGAGTGCCTGATATGTGGCAAGTGCAATTGAGGAACTGAATTTTAAATTTTAGTTAGTTTTCCCCACTGTTAATTTGGATAGACACCCAGCTAGTGGTGCCTCTATTGAGAGTGAAGCTCTATAACATGGAAGGTACATTACTGCGTTCCAGAGAAAACAAAACCAAGCAATAAACTAACAGACAAGAGACTTCCTATGTGATAGAGAAGATAAGATAAATACTTATGTGAATAATTGGGTTAACGTAAGTCAGGATGCTGTAACTAGATATATCAAAAATAAAAATAAAAATAAAAAGAAGAAGAAGAAGATAATGGAGCAAAAAGTGAAGAGACACCAATTCTAGTCTGTGATGGAGGAGAAGGGTTTATGAAGTTAGTAGAAATTGAGAAAAGCTTTGGGGGGGGGTACTCTGGCAGTTGAAGCCAAATTGCAATGGCATTCCAAGATGCAGGGAACTTGGTGAGCAAAGTCAGGGCATTGAGAGTAGAAGGCATATGTGATACCATGCCAGTGAGTGATAAGATTTAGTTGGAAGAGGAGCTTTGAACATTGGCTAAGGCCATCACATCAAGAACCTAGGTAGGATTGGCAAACAAGGCTTATTTTGTTGACAGAAGGAATCTCTAAAGAGGTAGGGAAGCCAAATAGGAGGTTATGAAGTAACCCAGGCAAAAGTTATGATTCCAGAACTCGAGTGGTGACAGTGATGAAAGAATGAAGATGAAGGGCATGGATTTCTTGAACATCTTCTCCTACACCTGCTCATAGTAGATATTAAACAAAAATGGGTGTATAGCAGTCACTCTATTCCTCCTGCTCATGTTGTAATCTTCTCAGCTTAGTATCTAAATATGTTTTGCAAATGTGTATTGCCAAGTACTCAGTTCTAGGCACAAATAGGTAAAGTCACTAATGCCTGAGAATCTAGAGGGATCTAACATTTTAAGGCTGGTTTTAAAGAGAGGGTGTTGAGACGTGAGCAAGGTTTTCACTTCTGAATTACACTATTAGATAGTGAATGCATGAAAGGAATAGAAAGGAAATACTTTCTTTTGAGAAAGCTGATTTGAGCCTGATTCCATGTTTACAAATGGTGGAAAAACTCTAAAGCTCTCTCCGTGACATGACTGTCCAGTGGGTTTGAAGGCTTTTGGCCTACGATTTATTTTGGAGTGAGAATTTTAAGAATAGTTTTAGTAGAAACTTCAAAATGTAAAAGTACATTTAACAAACCCTTAATCCTTATGTATGGTAGTTATAGTTTTTAAACTTGGAAAATCTGCATATTTAAAATCATAGGCAAATGCACGAATTTGTTGCCATATAAAGATTTGGCATATAGAATGTATTTCAGTCAGAATTTGTAAATAGAAACTGAAAACGTTCAAGAGGGAAATGAAAACTCCAGTTTTTTAGTAATTATCCTAGTTAAACATATAAAAAATATGCATAAACACTTGTAAAATTTCACCAAACTGTTAGATAGGGTGTTTGTTAAGAAGCAGGTTGTGTAACAACGTTGCTAAACAGGACGTTAAAGCCCTACCAGGCATCTTACAAATATTCAGCATATCAGAAATCATACAAATGTTTAACGAAAAGTTTCATCTTGTTCAAAAATATTTTTTGATATGGAACAATTATGTTTTTCCCCATAAATATTTCTCATTGGTGTGTCTGAGTTTAAGAGAGCTTTCAAAATTGTATGTGAGAACTTACCTTGAAATTCTTTCGCCAAGTAATTATCACAAACATTTTTCATATAATTGGAAAGGTTTATTTTGCATATACCCTGGATAGATGTTGGAGGCAGAAGGACTTTGTTTTTGCCAACTGTTTGCTTAAACACACAGTTAAATTGCAATTAATACTGCTTCTCTGCATATTTTTAAAATTTTTGCCTTCATTTATTTCTTGGCTTGTAAATCTGTATGTGAGCCTTTAGTAAACCAAACTTGTAGCATAACTTCTAACGGTTATAGCCGTTTTACATTTTAAGAGTGTGTATCTCATATTCTGAAAACAATTATATAGCTTTTATTCCTAATTAATTTTTGTTTTCAATATTTGCAAAGACTTCAGTTCTTTAGTTATTAGATCTTCATTGGTTTGATTTCAATATATCTTCTTACTAAAATTTCATGTTTTCATTAGATTGTATTAATGTAAAAATAAAATCTTTTCCTACTTTTTCTATGAGAGATTTATACATAGATGTTACATTTTCTGGTTGTCCTCGGTTTTGGCTGGCTTTAATGTTAATGCTGAACATTTTTCTAACTCTTTTGTCTTTCAGTAATTTAATTCCACCAAGACAGATTAAATATGTCTTATTTATATTTGCATATAAATTAATAATGATTCAAACAATTATTTAACATATAATAGGAAAAAAGGCATGAAATGAATTCACAAATCCAGTTGGCCACTGCTTTAAATTCAGATGCTGAGAGCTATATTTCTTAAGTTGTTTTTCCTCTCATGTGCAGAGGCTAAATTTAAATCTATCCTGGAATATAAGAAAAATAAAGGATGGTGAATATTTGTTAAAAAAGCAGACAATCTGAAAGGATTAAAATGCTTTAATCAGACAGAAAAAAAAGGCTTTGGCCACTTGATTAGGGCTGATTTCCACCATCTGCTTATACTTACTGAGGATCTAGCCCTGACTGAACACTAATTTGTGCACTTCCTAGAAATTGAAATCTCTCAGCAAGCAAATTAACAAGAGCAGGGATTCAGCAATAATGGAGCTCCTCGGCTTTTGTTTCCATCTGACAGATGGACAGGGTGTGCTCAAATTGAATTCAGCTTTAATTGCATTGTGCCATTTAAAATTTTATCTGCTCCACAGATTTTGTTTACAGGTTTCAGGATTCCAAACCTTTGGAAGTTTTTTTTTTTTTTTTTTTTTTTTCCTTCCAGTACTGGGGGAGATAAAGAACATTGTAATTCTGTGTGACTGGGAGGTGTTCATTACAACTCCTTGCCCCGAAGGTTGGCACATTAAGAAAAGGAATTATGTTTTTTAAAGTCTAGGGCAAATGGGAAACAATTCAAACTTTGCATATGTTCAAATATTGGCAGCTCATAAATAAAAGTAATCAGAAATGCTCTGTAGTTCGTATCTAAATAAGAAAGTAATTTGCCTTGTTTCAATTAAAGCATTTCAAACTTTGCCTGGTATCAGTCTATCACTTGGAACCTTTCACTCCTGAATGCTAGAGATAAACTTTTTTGTAAATGAATGATGATATTTTAAAATTACTTTTAGTTTCTGCTTGATTGACAGTCTTCAGATAGAAGTGACTTATATGAACTGTTCTTTTGAGCAGAGGTATAAAATACTAAATCATTTAGGCATGTCCTAAACATTCCTGTGAATCTAACGCTGAAGATGCATTTGTTACAAAATTACTTGTCAATCTACAAGCATTTCCTCATAAATCTATGGTGTAGTAGGTACTAAACTCTGACATTTCTGGTGGCAAACAGAGATCCTGAAAGCTTGAATATACCATCATAAGATTTGATTTGCACCTTATTTATGGGAAGATTGAAGACTTTCAGCTCTTGGGCACCTTACCAGGAAGGACGGAATTTGCTTCCATAAGGCAGAGAGTTCAGACAGAGGAAGCTGTGGGAAGGTGGGCTGCTTGGGAGGAAAGAGTAAGATTTTCCAAAGTCTAGAAAAATTTTGCCCTCTTTATCCATAAGTTATATTGTATAATGTGCACTGAAAAGCTTCTCAAAATTATTTCATCTACTTTAAAACACAGACTTTCTATGTGCTACATTTAGTTTTATCCCATCATTTCCTTCAAACTAATTTGTAAATGGCTGTTAACCATGTGCAGTGTCTCCTTGGATATGGCATGGCATACATTGTTTATTATTGCAGAGATCTCCTTTTCAAAGGGATGTCTTAAATTTTTAATAATAATTAAAATGATCAAAGAGCAATTTCTGAGGACTTCACATTAGTCACTAAACTCTATTAAAATATCATGTAGTTTTTTTGGAGAAAGCAATTCCATTTGAGAAACAGGCTGACCTTTTATCAGAATGGATTGTTTTCATATTTTTCAGAGGTCTCAGTTCAATGAGGATTTCAAATCCTGTTTAAGTGATCAAGCGTAGGTGTGGCAGAGAGCATCCCGGTTTTATAAAGTTTAGAAAAATCTCCCTTGATGATTCTTCATTTGCTGGGGCCGACTTTCTTCATAGACAGTTGGGAGGAGAGGTGACTCTTCTGGAAGAGCAAAAGTTTTCATTGCTAAACAGATAACTAAAAAATCTAGAAGAGTCTCCCTTTGAAAATTTTTAGCTTTCAGTGTCTTTGAAACAGGGCTTCACTGAAACCAATAGAGAAAGCTGACCTATAAAGTATGTTTGCTTCTTCTTATGTTTCCCCCCATGCTTTTCTAATTGTGTTTATTTTATTTTATTTCATTTCATTTCATTTTATTTTATAGTATTCTGGATGTATCACATTAGATCTTTCACCTTTTTTTATGCCACTTTGCTGCCTTGCTGCCATTGGAAGCACCTGTGCCTTATTTTAGTTTCTTTCTCAGGTATTATTCATAAAAAGGATTGAATCTGGATATCATCATAGCATGGGAGGGCTGAATGGAACCTTAGATATAATTGGGTCAAACTTACTTGTTTTACGGATAACCAAACTGAGTTGAAAGCAGCTCACTCAAGGTTACCCTGTGAGTTCTTGGAAAGGCCAGAAAAAGACTCAGGTCTCCTGAATCCCTTCTCAGTGAGATTTCTTAAAACGCTGAAGATTTCATGACTCTGAATCTCCACCTGCAATAACTTGGAGTGCAGTGTTCACTATAAATATAAACAGAAAAATATCCCTATGAGAATGTACACTCATAATAAAACAGGTGTACAATCAAGATTTTTTCCTTCAGAAAATGCAGAAAGAATTATTTCTCATTGCCAGTGCTCATAATGCCTGCTGCATTTATAACCCACAGCCGTATTTTTCTCTTTGGCCCTTCTGACATATATTCCGTACCCAGAGTTTATAAGCATGTATGTGCAGATTCATAAGCTTTGAATTTGGGCAGTTTTCAACACCACATGGCCAGAGTTGTGCCACTTTTACTTAATTGGGAATTCCATCAGAGAGGTGCCAATCAGGGTGCTGCGTGAACCTCGTGTTCTGTTCTTGCCAACACGGTGGTTGAAAGCCGGTATGTGATATCTGTCTCGAGTTTATCGTCTGGTACAATAATGTCATTGCCCCATGTGGCAAATGGTGTAAGCTATTGTAAAACTGTTTGTCTATGTGATTAAGACATTGCTGCAGTGTGCAGCACCAGCCAATTACTTTTTTAATTTAATTATAGCAGAAAAAAGAGAATAGCATAATAGAAATTCTTGTCATAGGGAATATGTAAAATGTAAATTGAAGAGCCATGAAAATTTCATGCATTGGCAGCCTGATTTGTTTTTATTTCCAACATGTTATAAGGACGGCATTTCTTCAATGCCATAAAATAAGACATAGCGGCATTTAGTAATTACTTAGTTCTACATCAAAATAATTATATACAGTATGCACTTGTGATCCCCTCCGCTGTATACGAATGTAAAAGTAAACACTTTGGGGCCTGTATCAGTTTTTATTTTTAGACAGTGTAAATAAAGCTGAATCTTCAACTTTCAAATTAAAACTGATAACCTTGGGCATTCAAGGCTTTTCTAAAGGAAGGGGGGAAACTTTAGCTTGCCTCAAAACAGGTTGTGTCTCTGGAATGCTTCTGGGACTAAAGAGATCAATTAAGTGTGTATAAACAAACAGTTGGAAAAAAGCTACTAAAACAACAGAGGAGAGAGCTCTCTATTGGGCTCCAGGGGCCTGGGGGAGCAAAGTTTCATTAACTGGATCTGAAGTCCTATGGCCTTCTATAAACAGGCATTAATTAAAGAATGTAAAAAATAAAGTTTCAGACCTTGCAATATGTTAATGATCATATGATTCAGGGCCTGGGAAGGGGAAGAGCAGCAGAGGTCATAAAATAAGCATGAAGCATTTAATATGAGTGCTTGGCAGGGATTTCTGCAAATTAGTTGGTTATTTGCTGGTCCAAAGCAAATTAAGGTGATTTTGCTTCACTTGCTAATTTTTTATGTGCATGCTTGGCAAAATGTTTTTCACAAATGGATGAAGGTTATTGTTAATGGCATAATGAGAAATATTAACATATTCAAATAAACCCGAAAATTCTGACACACAACACAGGCATGCAGTTTTTATTTAACACAGACATTGAAATTCTATTAGGGTCTGAAGACAATTTTAGATGAAATTATGAAAAATGCCCGAGTCATAATGTTTAGCATTATGAATGCACCTTAAGAACTTATTTTCGTTAAGTTTGCACCCGTGTTTTTGAATACAAGTTAGAGGCAATGGTTGCATATATAGCAGCTTCCTTTTAAAAATCAACTCTCTGAGTTGTTTACTTGATAATGAAGAGGGGGAAAAAGAAAACAGGTAAAAACCTACCTCCTGTCTAAGATACTCAATTTTGGGATGGTTCTTCTGAGAGTTGACGTTTTTGAAATTCTGGGTTTGGTGACACGCAGCCTGTGTGCTTGATGGACTGACTTTTCTCCACCTCTTATTATTTTAATTTTGATGGGGTGAGTATTCTGTGTTTAGGCATTCCTATTTGGTTCCTCTTAAGGGTGTGACTTTATCTGAGTACTCAACGTGGAGTTAAAAAATTGGAGCCACTTCTCTGAAAGACTCTTTGGAAATGAGAGTGAAACTGTTCTGTCACTTTCATTACCATGAAGTTGCACAGACGTACCAAATTTGGCAACAGAGCCTTATGTAGAAGGTGGTATCCGGGTAGGATGCTGCTATTGACATTGTTCAGTTACAGCAATTTTAGATGGACAAATTGCAGTTGAGAAAATTTCATGACTCGGTAAAATGAGCAATGATGACATCTGTGGATGCGGGTCTGTTCATATCTTTGCAGAGCCTTTAGGGAAATAAATATCTCGGAACATTCGGTGAAGTGAAGCTCACTCAATAAATCAACCTGACACAATAACACTTCTGGCACATGAGCCCTACTTCTCCCCAGCAACACCTACCCCTCTGTGTTTCTGTGCTACCAAATGGTGTCTCCCCATAGGCCTCTAAATCAAATCATAGCACACAAATACAGTGAGAATTTATTGGGAATTGGTTTTGTTCGGCAAAAACATTACTTATTAGATGAACTGAAATGATAATAAATTTTGACCCTTTAAGGACTGAGCCAGTTCAGGTGATGTGTTGGTTGGTGGAAGGCATCTAGAATGACCTTAAGAGGATCATCTTACTGGAAGGTGTTTTAAGTTTTATTAGGATTAAATTCCTCACTTTCACCAGGATCTTTTCTCTTCACATGACATTTATCACTTCAAAACACCACATTTTCTTTTTGGAATTGCTTCAGGGTGAAATTGGAATTATCGTTTGTAACAGTTAAGGTAAAAAATAATAATAAAGTATTTTTAGGTGCGTGTATGCTTCCATCTGTGTATATATGTGTGTGCTAAAGCAGTTTTGAGGAATGTCCGTTGTGGTACAGCCGAAATGAATCCCACTAGTATCCATAAGGGTACCGGTTCGATCCCAGGCCCCACTCAGTCAGTCAGTCAGGGATCCAGCATTGCCATGAGCTGTGGTGTATGTCGCAAATGCAGCTTGGATCTTGCTTTGCTGTGGCTGTGGTGTAGGCTGGCTCTGATTTGACCCCTAGCCTGGGAGCTTCTATATTTTAGGGTTTTGGCCCTAAAAAAAAAAAAAAAAAAAAAAAAAAAATCCAAAAAACAGTTTTGAATAAAAAAGTATAGGGTGATAATGACAATACGCAACTAAATATTTCTACCATAATTAGTAGAATGATTATGTATTGGCTAAGAAAGTGAGACAGGAGATTATTAACATCCATAGTTTTAGAACTATTAATACATGTGAGAAGATTATATTAGTTTAGTTTTATCTGAGCTTTCTATGTATGAAGAAAAAATGTTCATTTTTCTTTCTAAGGGAAAAAGGATAGCTGGTTTCTATTTTCATTATAAATTTCTTTTACTAGAGATGATAGTTAAAGAGAATCAATAGGAGAAACCAATTTCCTATCTGTCGCTATCTTTAGATCTCCTTGGGAAAGAATATTAGTCCACAAGGCAGAGTTTAATGGTGAATTTTCTAATTAAGTATGTTTACATGAACTGTCCAGCTTATAATATGGTACAATATATGACGTATCCTCTCTACAAATGATATCATGTGATTGTCTTCTTTATGTGATTCCCTAATTAATTATAGCCTTTATAATTAGTTTGAGATATAATATTTCTTGTGTGCTTACCTGCTGAGTCACTTTTTACAATAAATATGCCTTGAGAGATGTTGGAAATATTTCTGGAAGGAATGTTTATAATCTTACATCATTCAGCTAAAATATGTTATGGCCTTTCCAGTGGGAATTACTGATACTGAAAATTTGGTAGTAGGTGGAAAACTTTGTCACCAGCCAAAATTTGTAGAAGTTACAGTATGATAGTCAAAGTGTTATTCAAAAGGAAAAAAAGTAAATAAGATTTTTATAACCATGGATAGTTTTATCTGTTTATGGTTTTGATCAGGAAGGAATAACTCCATTATCCATTTTTATTCAACTGAAAGAAAGCTTAAGTAGAATTCTTTATTTTTTTTACTATGTTTGGGTAAAAACAGACAAGTATGTGATTCTAACCCCTTTTGCATGAAGAAAATAACAATACCTGAAGAACTGAAGCCATTTCAAAGTCACTTGCAGAATGAGGAAGGTTAATGGTTATAATATCTGAAAGTGATTTGTCAAAACCATGTTATCCAAATAATATAAGGCATTCCAGAAAAAAAAGGTTGTTTACTCTTTCATTAAAAGTCCTGGGGTGTTCCTGTCTTGGTCTGGTGGAATCAAATCTAGCATCCATGAAGACACAGGTTCAACCCCTGGCCTTGCTCAGTAGGTTAAGGATCTGGCATTGCTGTGAGCTGTGGTATAGGTCTCAGACACACCTCGGATCTGACATTACTGTGGCTGTGGTGTAGGCTGGCAGGTGCAGCACCGATTGGACCCTTAGCCTGGCAACCTCCATATGATGTAGATGCGGCCCTAAAAAAGACAAAAAAAGACTAAATAAATTAAAAGTCCTGGGAAAACAAGTCCACAACCTCACTTGGATGTTCACATCTCATAATACCTTTCTTAAGAAATAGTTTAGGGGTCCTACTATACAGCACAGGGAACTATGTCCAATCTTTTGGATAAAAACATGATGGAAGATAGTATGAATTAAAAAAAAGAATCTATAGGGAGCTCCTGTAGTGGCTCATTGGTTAACGAACCCAACTAGTAACCATGAGGTTGCGGGTTCGATCCCTGGCCTCGCTCAGCGGGCTAAGGATCCAGCATTGCTGTGAGCTGTGGTGTAGGTCTCAGATGCAGCTCAGATCCCATGTTGCTGTGGCTGTGGCGTAGGCCAGCAGCTATAGCTCCGATTGGACCCCTCGCCTGGGAACCTCCATATGCCACCGGTGCGGTCCTAAAAAGACAAAAGGCGAAAAAAAAAAAAAAGAATGTATATATATATATATATATATATATATATATATATATATATATATGTATGTGTGTGTGTATATATATATAGAATGACTGTTACTTTGCTGTACAGCAGAAATTGAAGGAACATTGTAAATTAACTATTTTAATAAAGAAGAAATCATTTCTTGATGTTTAGCCTAATTTCTCCTTGCTATTAATTATTCATTCTAATAACTATCCATCACACAAGTACCTACTTCCATGTTAGTTAGCACACAAGGTTATAAATATCAACTTTTTAATTTGAATCTTCTACCAGTCTTATTAGGACTGATGTTATACTCCTGATCTTAGAGCTGCAGAATTAAAGTTTAAAGAGGTTAAATATCTTGATCAAGGTAATCTAAGTCACAGAAGGCTTGGATGGATATTTGGCTAATTTCCAAGTTGCACTTGTTTTGGTTTTGGTTTTTGTCGGTAGCACGAACGCTTTGGACCATTTATTGTTCTATGTCAGGCCTGATACTGGGTACACATAGAGTAGAATGATATGGTTTCTTTACTCTGCTTCTTGGTGGAATGCTGAATAAATGATTTCAGTGTAAAATAAAAATGCTGTGAGATTATGAACAAAAATTACTTCTGCTTTGAAGAGATGGAAGTTCTTCGAGAGGAGCTGAAAGTTGAACTGCGTCATGATGTATGTATAAATGAAAGGACAAAAAGGGCAATGAGTCAAGAAAATAAACAAGGTAGGATGTGAGAATCCCAAGAAGTTTTGTTGGTGAATTGTATAGGATTTGGGAGAACCATTAAGAAAAGAGGTTATTAAGCTAGAAATGTGAACTCACTCCTATCTTTACAGCATTTTTTAAGTACTTGAGTCCATTAGTGTCATGTCTTTAGCTTAAAAGACCTCATTCCTTTATATTCTAATCATTTTTCTTGGTAAGTGGAGAAGCCAATCTGGACATGTGCTTCTAAATAAGAAATAGATTTTGCTGGGAATAGTGATATTATCTCATTTCATACTCACATTATTAAGTGAAAGTAATAGTATTAATTTTCTGGGAAATCAAAGAACGTTTCGTTTGAGTCAGTCAAGTTTTCTTTTAACCATTTATGGCTCTGATTTAAAAGCACTGTATTCTAGATATGTTATTTCCTAGTTGGGTTTGAAATATGGTTAGGATTACCTGGACAAAGAAGACCTTAAATAATAGAAAATGAGGTTCCCCTTTAAAGGGGGATAACTTTTTTATTTTCTGTATTAAAAAATTATTATAGTTGATTTACAATATTCTGCCAGTTTCTACATAATGATGTAGTCATCCATATATATTTATAAATACTTTTTCTCATATTATCTTCCATCGTGTTCTGTGACAACCGATTGGTATTTTCTATTTTTATTTTTTAGTTAAAGTGGTGGAAAACTAAGACTTTGTACCTAAATGCCAATTCAAGATTTTTCAAATTAATAGAAGGAATTCTGTGTATATTTGCCTTTTAAACGTGGCTTTCATTTTTTCTAAAAGAGATTAGTAGGTGACAATGACAGGACATCTTGATATAGAGACACCATGTCAATGTGCTCTTGTTCTTGGTCAGTCCTGGCCCTTGCAAGGCCCCCTTTTATGGAGTCATATATACTCACGCACTTGAAAGAGGGGTACAGGAACAATGCATTTGACATGATGGAGGAATCTGGGTCATTGAACCTCTGGCCATACAGGTCATCTCATTGAATCTCAGGTTTCTAACCTCTACAATCAGTAGATAGAGAACATGGATTAGCTTTGGGACTTTGGGCAAATTACTTAACTTTTCTAACCCTTTCTTTCTTTTTAGGCTAATCATTTGCCCTACTCTCACAAATTATTGCCAATATCATTATTGTATGTAAAGTACTTAGCAAAAGGCCGGCCTCATAATTAGGTCTCAGAAATATTTTAAAAAATCATTATTAAGGGAAATAAAGAGGTTTTAAGACCAGAAGAATGATGTAGGTTCCAACTCCCTCATACTCATGAGCTGTTAAGTCCTTGCACTTAAACTTTGAGTCTCAGTGTTTTCGCTTAAAAAGAGATATTATGCATTGAGAAATAAAATAGTCAGATGGTTAATTTGTTTCCCTTTTGCCCTAATATAAATTAAGAGCAAGGAATCAGAAAGTTTGGATAGAGAGAGGCTGAGATGAGAAATCTCTTATCCCAAATGTCTTGGGATGCAAAGTTAATTCAGATTCTCTCTCCACTTTGAAAGGCTTTGAAGAGTCTCACTTTTTTCCTTAACTCTTAAAGGCTTAGCCATCTTTTGAATGAAAGTCATAGAAGATCAGTTCTTCAATAAATAGGCATTCTAATGTCATCCTTTCTAAAAAAGTCAATCTAAAGATAGTTGAGAATTTTAGACATTTAAGTAAAACTGTTAACTAGTTTTAATCTTTATTCTACTTTCTGCTTAACCATAACCCTACTCTTGGGACAGATTTACTGGTGACCCTTACCCTTTTGTTTATACTTTGAAAAATGTGTTTTTCTCAACACACTTGGTATTTATTTAATTGAAGGTGACTGCCACAAAGGCTAAAATATGTTCTAAGAGAGGAAATTTTAGAATAACATTCTTAGGTATCAAGTATTGCGTACCTTTCAGATGATTCCATTTTCTTCTGCTTACCTCTCCCTGTTATTCTGTTCCCTCCCCTTTCATGGAGAATCAGGTAAAATTAATGCAAGTTCTCCCAATTTGGTTTACCTAATATTACTATTTCCTCCCAATAGAATGTGGTCTGTCAACACCAGAGACCTAAGAAACTCAATGTCTCAAAGATATTATGAAGTCTAGGTGAAGCAGAATGATGGCCAGTCACTACTATGCCTCTTTAGTTTTTTTGGTTTTTTTGTTTGTTTGTTTGTTTTGTCCTTTTGCCATTTCTTGGGCCGCTCCCGCGGCATATGGAGGTTCCCAGGCTAGGGGTCTAATCGGAGCTGTAGCCACCGGCCTACGCCAGAGCCACAGCAACGCGGGATCCGAGCCATGTCTGCAGCCTACACCACAGCTCACGGCAACGCTGGATCGTTAACCCACTGAGCAAGGGCAGGGACCGAACCCGCAACCTCATGGTTCCTAGTCGGATTCGTTAACCACTGCACCACAACGGGAACTCCGTACTATGCCTCTTTGTAACAGCATGTTCATATATTTTTGTTGAGTAGAAGGTAATACTAAACATAAGATGACTGTGGGTTGAAATATACAAACATCTGACTAGGCTGAATTCTCAATCTAACATTTTAAACTTTTCATAAAGTGAGTTCTATAATATTCTTTGTTTAATATGTCTTGTACATAAAATATTTTCAGGATTTATTCTTTAATATCAAAACTAAAAGTGTCCTTCACTTTTAAGGAAATAGAAAAAAAATTAGCCACTATCTTCAAAATAATGTAACAATTGATTGAGAAGCACCCCCTTTTTTCTCCTACTGCCTAGATTCTGGGTATGTGTTTATGTTTGTGTGTGTGCCTTGCATGTCTTCACCAGACATTTATTTTAGAATCTTTGTTTCTTTTAAATTTACAGTCATCTTTGTTCTGCTTTGTACTTAATTATATCTATCTACTTCAATTTTTGGAAGCAGAACTGAACATAGTATGTCATTTGTTTAGAGAAATTTACTGGCCTTAGAATTGGTAGTGAATTGCATTGTGCTGGATTGTATAAAAATGTGAAGACGTATTAAGGTGGTTCCAATAGTGTATTCTGTTAAGGAAGCAATATCTATCCGATAAGAAACAAAGAAGAAAAATAATTGAAAGGGAAAAAACACAAGAGGAGTTACAAAGATAGACACAATCACATGCCAAGTGAGTGATAGAGTTGAAAATTATTACTGGATGGAGGAGAAGGTGAACTTTCCATGAGCTTAGGTGCTTTTGGAAGAAGACAGAGCTGTAGCTGGTGCTAGACTTTACAAGCTCTACCCAGAATTTGCAGTTGAATATATGAAATGAGCAAATTGCATTGGAGCTATCTGCTCCTCTGCTACACTTAAGTTTTGACTGGATTATGCTAGTTTTGATGGAACTTTATGACTCATCAAAATATTTAATAAACCTGCTTACATTTGAATTTGCTTGGAAGGTTATTATTTCAAGACTAATTCCACACTGTTGCTGTATAATAAATTATCAAGAAAATAATGGTTCTGCATTAACATAGAGAGATAACATGCATTCATCTAAGGTGAACCATTGTCATTGACAATGGTTCTATTAGGGCAGCTGCTTGCACATGGCATGCTTTTATCTGTACACATTGAAAGTTAGCCCTAAAGAATAAACTCCGCCAGACTAAAGGATGATGATCACTATAATATGCTTGAACTAATTTTGTCCTATCAGATATTAACACATGTTCTATATGCTGTGTTGGAAAGATCTGGAACTCATTGTCATGTCAGAGTTTCAGACTGCTATTTGGTTTTGGGTTATTTTTAGGCAAAATAATGGGTCATTTGAAGACCTAATAATATGAGTTTTGTTTGGCAGATGCTATGTTCACATGTTGTTGATATGGATCATTTAGCCTATACTCAATTACTAGGGGTTCCGTGAACTGTTTTGTAAATTTAGCAATAGTTGCTTTGATCCAGCCATAGTATAAAACAAGAACACCTAACTAAATAGCAACTAAATAAGCTTTCATCTTCCCTTCAAAGCAAGAAAAAAAAAATCATTGCAAAGTAATGCTTTTCTTGTTTCTTTAGATTTGACTTCCCTGACCACCTGAAAGTTGCTAACATTAGTTTGATTTGCAAAGCCAGTACTTTCCAAACTTCTTCCACATACGAGAGACTGAACTGAATGAAGTACATTTTTCAATTATACTTTTGGGTAGTTTTTATTAGAAGCCTTCCATTCTCACAATATTTAACTCTGGAGATTTTGCTATTAGCCCTGACATAATAAAGAAAAAAAAAAAAGATTTTCCTTAGATACGGCATCCTGATCACCAAATATTTATTAAATCTCTTCATCCATGCATTATGCTAGTTGTCAAAGAGTAAATCTGTAAACCAAGCCAGCAAGAGAGTTATATGGACTCCTCTTTTTTTTTCTTTTCTTTTCTTCATGCTTCAGAATCATAATTTGTGGTCCAAAGGAGGCATTTTAGAAATGGTCTCATTGGGTATAGTGGGATGCTTAGAAGAACTTCAGTTCAAAACTTTCCTGCATTAAGAAAATCTATGCAGTGAAATTACTGAAAGGTGTATATAGGTTCGGCTAGAGCATTCATTTGTTTTCCTTTTGCACTGTAAGAAAAAAAAAAGTCTGTTTCAAATCCTATTTGTCCCTTATCTCTGTTTGTTCAGTTGTTTTTAATATCACATACTGAAAGAATTTCAATAGCAGTTTCACCATGAAGTCATTTGTTATCCTTCAGCGGGCTTCTGCCTACTGAATTGTAAAGCAGTTCTGACTATTTGCATCCTCCAGATGGAACGGCATATAAACACTCCCAGATATTTCTGGTAAGTATGAAAAAATATCTTATTTGTCCTTTCTGTGAATAAATAAGAGAATGTCAAATTTTATAGACTAATAA
Source organism: Sus scrofa (assembly GCF_054392235.1). Classification (NCBI taxonomy): domain Eukaryota; kingdom Metazoa; phylum Chordata; class Mammalia; order Artiodactyla; family Suidae; genus Sus; species Sus scrofa. The sequence continues at coordinate 51,113,914 of NC_139393.1, read as the reverse complement.
ATTTGTATGCCGGCAGTGACATTGAATCTCTCATGGCCTGCAATGTCACAGACCCTGAGAAACACCATTTTTTTTTGTTTGTCTCAAATGAATACTAAGGCAAATAGAAGCTCAATAAAAAGCGAGAATTTGATTGCACTGTTTATGTCTGCCCACTATTCTAATTCAGTTGCAATTTGCCATGAGGAAATGCAATTTACATGTTTCCCAGGCTTATTGCACAACAGTCACGCACAAATACAGGCTTCTGTATGTCAGAGAAAGCCACGAATGGGTTAAGATGCCCTTTAGCATTGGTCTGCAACAACTGCCCCCACCTCTGCCCTGTTTTAAAGTATTTTTTTATAATATCCTCTTAGAGTTGTGGAAACGGGGTAGGAAAAGGAGCATCTTAAATATCTAAACTTTTATATAGAAAAACTTTTGAATGGTGTATGTATGCTGACATGTGCGGATACTGATTGGCTCCAAAACAGTACTCTGCATGGGATAGATCGAGCTTCATCAGTTCAAGCAAATCTTTATGCACTTTTCCAACTTAGGAGTAAATTTGTTTCTTATGTGTAAATCGATATGCATAATGTAGGGTGTCTAATCTTCATATTCAGTTAAATAATGAAGCTCTGCAACATTGGCAGTGATTGACAGTTTAATACTGCTTTTGCACTTGCCAGTTCTCTTATTATTACACCTTCTGGTTTCTTCCTAAATTAAATGCATTGTGCTCAAAACAGAGTAACATCATATATTTCATAAAGTAAACAAGATTAAATAATTTTACAGATAAACATGTATAAGAAGCACTGAGAGTTTAACTTTGCTTGCTTTACCCACGTAAAAAAAAAGGAGTCTTCTGATTGTTTCCCAACCTAGTTTTCTGAAGAAAGAATTTTAATAAGTAATATACAATATTTCTTTTCTTTCAGTGGCACAATTAAAACAGAACTTAGTATCATATTTGTCAGCATTGATTTTATTCCTGTAGAATAAATTTCTCTAAATGAGTTTTAGTTGAATGAAAATATTTTTTGAGATATAAACATTTAAACTCAATTTTAATAATACCTAAAAAGGGGGAGTTCCCATCGTAGCTCAGTGGTTAATGAATCCGACTAGGAACCATGAGGTTGCGGGTTTGATCCCTGGCCTTGTTCAGTGGGTTAAGGATAGGGCGTTGTGGTGAGCTGTGGTGTAGGTTGCAGATGCAGCTCGGATCCCGCGTTTCTGTGGCTGTGGCATAGGCTGGCAGCTGCAGCTCTAATTAGACCTCTAGCCTGGGAACCTCCATATGCCACGGGAGTGGCCCTAGAAATGGCAAAAAGACAAAAAAAATTGATAATAATACCTAAAAAAGGATGTTTATAAGGGTTTGGAGATATAGGTTCAACTTACTACGAAAGCACATTTTAGGCATTTTCTTAGATTGTGACATGTAAAAAAATGAAGTTCAGCTGAGGTTTATTATTTTTATTATTTATATTAGCCAGACATGTCTAAGTGTCCTTGATTTCTTCAAAAGCAGTTTTTCTAAAGTTAAAAGGACAAAGCATTCTGCCTTCTAGGAGCAGATATAGAGGTAGAAGAGCAGGTGTGTGTAGTGACATATGGTGTGGCAGGAAGTACAAGATATTTCTTTACATGTTTGATTTTTAAATTTGAAACTATCATTTCAATACTAAATTCTTTGATTCATTCTATGTATGCGTATGAATTTATATGTATGTGTATATATATAAACACACACACATACCTACACATAATGCCACAGGTATGGTCCAGTAGCTCTAGCTATAGTGGGCTATGGGATTCAGGTAGGTTTACAGCCTATGCAGACTACAGAACATATGAATTGGAAAGAACATTAGAGGAGTTCCCGTCGTGGCGCAGTGGTTACCGAATCCGACTAGGAACCATGAGGTTGAGGGTTTGATCCCTGGCCTTGCTCAGTGGGTTAAGGATCCGGCGTTGCCGTGAGCTGTGGTGTAGGTCGAAGACGCGGCTTGGATCCTGTGTTGCTGTGGCTCTGGCGTAGGCTGGTGGCTACAGCTCCAATTAGACCCCTAGCCTGGGAACCTCCATATGCCATGGGATCGGCCCTAGAAAAGGCAAAAAGAAAAAAAAAAAAGGAAAGAACATTAGAGCAACTCTAATCCAATCATTGTTTTATAGATTGATTATCAAACTGATTCCCAGAAAAGTTAAAATGGTAAAGACTGGACCACATCTCACATCTATGTATTCTAAGTCCTGAGATCTTTCCTCCACACTGTCTTTTTGATTCTGGCACTATTATATCAGTGAATTGCTTTGAAAATCTTTAGTGGATGAACATTCAACCTCTTCCCCCATAGTTGTTATATGTACTACACATTTTATATATATATATATATATATATGTATAATATTATGTGTGTGTCTTTTACTATATTATATATGTATTTATGTCTACCAAGTACTAAATATATACACTATGCAAACTGTATAAATACTGGATTAAGTATTGCTAAATTCTAGAAAACATTGTATCAGTTTTATTTCCAAGAAATAGTTCAAAAAAATCCTATTTGAAGCTCCTTTCAGTTATATTAAGTCTCCCAAACATCTATCTTTTGTTTATTGACACGGTCTCCCAGATTTCCGTTCTTTTTGTTCAACTGTAGTAAATTTGGCATTAAAGGATGATATGCGAGCCTTGCTTCCTTTATAGAGTTGCACCAAAGTCAATGAGAATTTTACACAAAAATAAAGAATGAACTATGACCTTGCAGTAGTCATTTAAGACTTCAGAACAGGCCCTCAAGACTAAGTTCAGTGCTGGGTGAAGGTTTTGTGCTGAATCTAACACTGCAGAAGAGTTTCCAGCTGTTGGCTTGCTATGAAGGAGGAGAGCTGCTTTTATGACTGATTACTATCCTCGGGAGAAAGAGGGAAGTGGAATGATGCCACATCTCCAATCCCTAGAGTGCTCTGCATATTCTGTGGCACTGATTTGAGAAGGCTCATAACTTCAGTGGCCCCCTTTATCAGTTGTCATGACTCTGAAAATCCTAAGAGCTGGGAAGGGAAGAACAGGCTTGGGTCTAACTTTCCATGTAGAAAATACTGCAATCAAATCAAATCACCTTTTTGTCAATTTCACCCTGATGCTCAGCGCCTCATGGTTTGTCATTCTAGCTAAAGTAACACAACTTGACTTTATTTGCCAGCTGTACTTAAAGATCTGGTTGTTTTTTTTTTTTTTTTTTTTTAAATGTCATCTATTCCTTCAATCACTTGTAAGTCTCCTGTAATCTCTTTTTAATGTAAGCACACTGGAGTTTTCTCTTTTGTTTGCTGCCCTTGCATTATTTACTTTGATCTGCTGTGAGAAAATCTGAAAGTGTGTTGTCCTAAATGCTAGCATCTCACCAACAAGATTTGAGGCCTTGTAGTTTGCATGGAAGAAAAGGCTCTTGTGTGAAGACGCAGGTTTTGTTTAGTTCTCTCTCCCTGGTGGGAGCCTTAATTGCATTTTCTCTCTCTCACAGTGGCTGGCTAAGGAGGGCCTGCCTTCCCTGCTGATGCTGAAGTTTTCAAGCTCTATTACTCTGTGACGGAGAAAATTCCTTGGTCCAGGAAAAAAAGGGTCAGATTAAAAAAAAAAAAAAGTGTTTAAATAAGTATTGTCAATTTACTATGCACAATAAACAAAAAGAAGAAACAATAGAAAGCCTTAATGTTTTCCCCTCCGAATTCTTGTAAAAGTTTATAAAATAGCAGATTCTAAATACTCTGAAGAGACTGAGTCCTCAGAGCAAAGAGGTTAAACTTAATAATAACTAGGAAACAAAAAAAAAATATTGATTTGTGTCCTTTCTAGGCATGCTAACTGGCTTTTTAAGTCTATTTACCTACCTACCTACCTACCCATCTATGCTTAATATATAGATTCCAAAGGCTATTTCTTAATGTTAATTATTAACATATATGCCATCTTCAGCTTTATATGGATCTAGTTTTATTAATCTCTTCACTTTCTAGTTTGACTTTCTGAGTATACAAGTGATATGCTTGAATGATTTTATTGGAAATGAGTATTTTAATTTTCTTCTCATCTGACAAAATACCCTTCCTTCCCCTTAACTGGCTTTGAAGCTGTGGCTGCCATGTCCACTTCCACTTTCTGTATTTTTCATCCCGAAAGGATGCAAGGCAATAATAGCATCTACCCAACCTTTTCAATTTTAAAGTATCTTAAATATGGAAGCTGTATCGATCTTCATTCACAACAATGCTTGTTGATTGTTGGAGGCTTAAATGTTTTTATGCACATATACATAAACTAATTGTGTTTTCTAAAACCTATGCCTTGTTATTCTGACTGAAATGGATTACTCAAGCATGTATTTTATTTTGCAAGGCCTTATTTTGTTTTTGTTGCTGACTCCTAAATCTTGCTGTTAGGTCCTCTGCTGCCTTCTTAGCTTTTCCATTTAGAAGAAGCTGTGTTCCTTCTCTCTCTCCCTCTCTCTTTTTTTTTTTTTTTTGTCTTCCTCTGCAGCCTCCTTACATTCACACTCACCCTGTTCCCAGCCATCATTCACAGAATGCTTGCCCCTTGTGGTACCTCCTAAATGGTCTACTCTCTGTCACTTGCCTGTAAGTGAGTTGAGAGCGGCATCATCTTACTCAGAGATAGCAGTGGGATCTTCGATGGAGAGTTGGCTTGGCAATGGAAAAATTCATGGTTGGAAATAATATCGGGTAGTTTGGTTGACAAAAGAGTAAGAGAGGAAAGAGTTGTTGGGAGTCTGAGTATTTAAAGGAGGGAAGATGCTGAACGGAAAATGTTGAAGATACCTTTCTAGAGGTTGGGGTTATGGATTTTATCTCTGACCATTCTCTCTCATTAGTAATCACTGGGCCTTTCAGGCTTTGTGCAATGAGCTGAACCCAGTCAACAGAGTCTTTTCAGCTATATTGAAAAGCAGTGATCCAACACGTGAAGTGAAAACATCTCCTTGATACAAGAGTACACACGGCTTTAAGAACACATTAACATTATAAGACAGATATGATTGTCATTAGAAACAGCATCAGGAAGCCTATGGCTTGCTTTATTATCTTTTAACTGGTTAGTAATGTAAAGAGAACCTTCTAAAAACTGTTTTAAATGCATAATATATACTTGAACACTGGGCTCTCTTTTTGGTTGGTTTTAAGATGATGATTTTTAAATGTTTATAGTAATCACTGACAGCATTATTCTTTTTCATTGAATGAGCAGCTAGTTCTTCCTAATTAGTCAAAAATAAAATAAAATTGAGGCAAATAAATATGTAACAAGATTTCTTAATAATTTTGAGATTATATATGTTTAAGCTTGAGAATTCAAAGCTAATTGGACCTTTATTAATTTTATGTTTCAAAATATTCACATTTTAGACTGTCAAATTGAAAATAAGGAATGAATTGCATTTTAGAGTTCAAAGGACTCCATTAGCATATTTTATTTCCCTTGAATCCCATTACATGTTTTAAAAATACTTCTTAAAGTTTCTCCTTTTTCTATTTATCATCACTTTACTTATTTATTTCAGAAGGAAGAAAGGTGTCAATTAGGATCTATGCATTGCCAAGGTCTTAGAACAGATCTAGGTAATTCAGCGAGTAGCTATTCTGTTTCTCAGCATGTTTTATTATGATAGAAATTCTTTATGATAAAGGCTAGGGAACCTGCTTATTTTTTTTAAATAGGTCAAGAAATGGATCAGAAAATCTGCAGGGGATTTATCTCTGTTCCCAGTACTTTGTAATGACAAAACTTTCTTTGGCTAATGAGCATGTCCAGGTGAATTCGAATATGTAGAGAAAGAGTAGATGAGGGCAGTGGACTCTAAGAGAATTGGTTGTAATTGCAGTGATTGGATTTGAAAGATTGGAAATAGTTGGAGAGAAGTAAAAAGGCACAGGCCCCAGTTCGTTAACCCAAATATACTCTTCCTTTCTTATGTGCATGTGTGTGTAAATCACATGAACACTAGGGAAAACAGACCATTTTGTGTACCAATTTAGAACTAAAATAAATTCTCGTCACCTCTCTTGGCCTTATATTGTTTAACTTTCTCTTTCTTACATGAGCACTGTATTTGTTCCTTTTTAATTCTACATTTACACTGACCCATTTTCTATGCACTAAGTTACTGAAACCGTGTCTTAAATCCTGGAACAGGCACTGATTTGCCTACAAATTGAACTCTTAGTAGTTGAAAAACATCTTAAATATAAGAGATTAGAAATCAGTGAAATTACACTTCTTACATATAAGAAGTTATTTATTTATTCAGGTACTTGATATCACCCTTACAAATCCAAATAGTATGCTCTGGTATATGTCACCTTCAAAAAAAATGAAATTCAGGAGTTCCCATCATGGCTCAGTGGCAACGAACCTGACTAGTATCCATGAGGATGTGGGTTTGGTCCCTGGCCGTGCTCAGTGGGTTAAGGATCTGGCATTGCCGTGAGCTGTGGTGTAGGTTGCAGATGCGGCTCAGATCTGGCATTGCTGTGGCTGTGGCATAGGCCTGCAGCTACAGCTCTGATTTGATCCCTAGCCCAGGAACTTCCATATGCTGTGGGTGTGGCCCTAAAAAGACAAAGAAAAAAATTAAATTCACTGTATTATTGTCCTTAAGTTCTTACTTTCATGCTAATACTTACTTTAACTTTGGTTTCATTACTTAACCTTGGAGAATTCATAGTCCATCTTGCAGGGTAAGAGACAACTTTTATGTTAGTATTATCCTGTTTCTATTTTTATGTGTCTTAAAAGAAAAAAAAATCATCCTTAAGCATAACTTAAATTATATTTTGTACCTTTACTTTATATTCTCTTCCATTTGTTCTTCAAAGGTCAGTTCTAGTGATACTTTCTCTGTGAAAATTTTCCTGCCCAGCAGAAGATAAACTTACCATAGAAAGGTGTTTAAATTTCATTTACTCCTCTCACAATCTGTCCTAACTATTCATTCTCCTGTGCCCTTTCTACAAACGTTGTGTACCCACAGAGTAGGTACTGTCTGTTGTCACCTCTACATTTTGGTTACCTGGAACATTAGCTGAGTCAGGACTACTCAGTAGACATATTAAATTAATTCAATCTTCCTATGATAACTGTTTAAATTTATTTTGGGGACCTCTGCTTATCTTTTCATAGGAAAAGATAAGCAGAGGTCTTTTGATCTTGTCATATAATACCCATTAAATTACAACTATATCTTGTCTGTAGGAAGATTTAAAATCCCATTTCTGAAACTTAATTTGAGAGTTTAGGCTCAGAATGGGAATGCAAATTGATAGTGATTAGCTAGTTTGCATTATTTTTTGTTGGTCTTTGTTACCTTTTATTTTTTCTTGAAGGCATCAGAAAGGATCAAATTTAGATATCTTTACATTTGACTGTTAGAGTGAAGAATCTCTTGCATATCCTAATCTTTCTGATAACATAACTCCTTTCTGTGTGCAAGTACCTATGAATGTTTGTGTGTGTGTATGTGTGTGTGTGTGTGTGTGTGTGTGTGTGTGGCCATGGCCACTGAATGACCAGTTCTGAGTTAATATCTTTGTTATCTTTGATCCTGTCCATTACTTGTCAAACCCAGTCTCTTGTTATTGATTCTTCCTACAATAAGGCATGAAGAATTTTGAAGAAGTTCTGTTTTTTCCTTTGTTTGTTTTAATTTTGGTAAAAGCTGTCCTCTTACTTGGAAGAAATTAGATAAAATAATTTTGATTTTGGTTAACAAATTCTTCCTCAGCCCTTTAGATTAGTCACGAACTATAGCATAACCTGATATGTATTTTTTACACTAAATTTCAAACATGCACTAATAATTTTCATAAAGAAATATCTCATTTTCTGAATTCCTAAGATTGTTACGTATAAGAGGGAAACTAGGGAGTTCCCATAGTGGTTTAGTGGAAATGAATCTGACTAGCATCCATGAGGATGCAGGTTCTATCCCTGGCCTCACTCAGTGGGTTAAGGATCCATCGTTGCCATGAGCTGTGGTGTAGGTTGCAGATGTGGCTCAGATCTGGTGTTGCTGTGGCTGTGGCATTGGCCTGCAGCTACAGCTCCGATTTGATCCCTATCCTGGGAACCTCCATATCCCATGGGTGTGGCCCTAAAAAAAAAAGAGGGAAACTAGGAAATTCAACTCAACCCACATAGTTTTGGTACCCACCACACTGTGCGCTGTGGGGAAAAGGGGACATACGTGGATGTCTATGATTATTCTTGACTCAGTTATTTTTATGGAAGATTCATAAGTATACTGACAACATTAATACAGGCAGTATTGATACAAATTTTACCAATGATACAAGATTTGCACAAGAGGAAACACAAAACAGGTGGTTCCAGGTAAGAAGATGTGGCCAGAGATGGGAAGAAGGGAAACAGGGAGAAAATTTTGCTGAGGTTTCAAGACTTCAAGAGAGTTACCTGGGAGTAGAGAGGAAAGGAGTAAAAGTAGAGGAAAGTAAGTAACTCTATGGCTGCATGAACTAGAACTGATTTTGCCTTGTTATTTTCATTAGTTGACCATGGCTCTTTGCAAGGATCGCTTCATTACAGGCAAAGAGGCTCAAAGTAGTGCCTTAGCCAGAGTATGCTGTGCCATTTTCTGCATTCTGTTTTCTGAATTTTGATATTTAAAATACTAGTTAGAGTTCCCATTGTGGCACAGCAGAAGTGAATCTGACATGAGGTTGCGGGTTCAATCCCTGCCCTCTCTCAGTGGGTTAAGGACCCGGCGTTGCTGTGAGCTGTGGTGTAGGTCTCAGACATAGCTTGGATCTGACGTTGCTGTGACTCTTGCGTAGACCCCTAGCCTGGGAACCTCCATATGCCGTTGGTGCGGCCTTAAAAAAGACCAAAAAAAGACAAAAATAAAATAAATAAAATACTAGTTGTTAAAAATATAATTATGATGTTAAAATATTAATTGTTAAAGTATAGTTATCCTTTTTCAACTATCTGTGAGCGAGTGAAGGCAAGATTTTCATATAAAAATCTAACGATCGAAAATGTTTCTCTTATTCTTGCTTGTGTTATATATTTAAGTATCTAGTCCATTGTTTATAAGTTAAAGTCTTATATTTTCAATGTACCTGTACTCTTGGAAAGTTTGTTAGCTATGGCAAAAGAAAAGGCATCAATGATAGCTATGTTTTGTAAAATGGCATCAAAATCTTGCTGAAAGATAGGAGCAACTTCCTTTTCTAAGCCTGTTTATTTGAAATGCTAAAATTCATCACCACATGAAACTCCAGCTTTCTACTATTCTTCCTTTGGTAACCATATGATAAATGAACAGCATGTTAGACCAGTGTTCCTCCTAGGATAACAGTCCCATGGAGTATAATGAAAGGAATTTATTCTGTTTCTAAATTACATTTTTTGGAAATATTCTTTAAATGGATTTGATAAATACATGCGTCTTTGGTGGGTTCTTATTATATATCTTAAAGAGATATGATTTCTACCTAAATCAGAAGAGGAAAAGTTGCAGTTTGCATTTCTTTCATTTATTATAAAAAGAAATTTTTATAGAAATAAGTAGGCTTTATTATAAATAAAGCAAGTTGTGGCTTTTGAAAGCTAGAGTTTTTATTGAATTTCTAAACTTAAAATTTTCTTAAGGTTAGAAGCATTTGGTCAACATTATAGAGCTATAATCATAAATTTTTTTTTCTTTCTTTTGTCTTTTTAGGGCTGCATCCAAGGCATATGAAGGTTCCTAGGCTAGGGGTCGGATCATAGCTGCAGCTGCCAGCCTACACCTCAGCTGACAGCAACGCCAGATCTGAGCCACATCTTGCCACCTACACCACAGCTCATAGCAACGCTGGATCCTTAACCCACTGAGCAAGGGCAGGGAACAAACCCGTGTCCTCATGGATACTAGTCTGGTTCATTAACCACTGAGCTACAATGGGAACTCCAGAATGTTAATTAAAGAACTATCGGAGTTCCTGTAGTGGTGCAGTGGTTAATGAATCTGACTAGGAACCATGAGGTTGTGGGTTCGATTTCTGTCCTTGCTCAGTGGGTTAAGGATCCGGCATTGCCGTGAGCTGTGGTGTAGGTTGCAGACGCGGCTCGGATCCCGAGTTGCTGTGGCTCTGGAGTAGGCTGGTGGCTACAGCTCCGATTAAACCCCTAGTCTGGAAACCTCCATATGCCACAGGAGCGCCCCTAGAAAAGGCAAAAAGACCAAAAAAAGAAAAAAAAAAAAGAGAACTATTGAGTACTCCCCTTGGTCACTGAGAGGAAATTTGGAAATATAAGTCACTGAGTTCATTCTTTTAACATTTGCTCTTTGGTCAAAGGAGAAGATGAGTATAGTGTATACTTTAAAATATAATTTCATTTGAATTTTGTAAAAATCACATTATCAAAAACTATAAAAAATGGATTGATTTTCAAAAATTTGGCTTCCAGCGCTATCGAGGCTGAGCAATGCATTGAAATGAAGTTTCCTCATTTGTGAACTGAGAGGATTACCTGGTTGATTTATAAGGTCCAGTTCAATTCTAAATGTTTTATTTTATAACTAATTTAATAACATGTATATACCATAAATCAATGTTGATAATATAGGTATATTATATATATACGAACATTTAATATTTTAAATAAATGGCAGAGTTCAGCAAGTCTTTTATACTTTCTCTAACTAAAAAAAAAAGAACTTAGGGAAAAATATAGCTTCATTCACAAGTTTGGATTCATTTTTATTTTTATAATGGTGGGCGGGTATAAATATTGTCCTTCTGTCATATAATTGTATGCAGATTCACATAGCTTGTTAAAAACTAAGGTCTTATCATTGAGAACACTTCCTTTTGGAGTTCCTGTTGTGGCGCAAAGGAAACGAATCTGACTAGGAACCATGAGGTTGGGGGTTTGATCCCAGGCCTCCCTCAGTGGGTTAAGAATCTGGCATTGCCGGGAGCTCTGGTATAGGTTGCAGACACAGGTCAGATCTGGAGTTGCCGTGGCTGTGGCTGTGGCCAGCAGCTATAGCTCTGATTTGACCCCTAGCATGGGAACCTCCATATGCCGCAGGTGCAGCCCTAAAAAAGCAAAAAAAAAAAAAAAAAAAAAAAGAGAGAGAGAACACTTCCTTTCTTACTTTCTTATTCATGCACAATTTCCTTTAACAGGGGAAACTAAGTTTGATCAATACCTACAATGTACCATGAAAATTTGAAAATTTTGTCCATTTAATCTTCACGATAGCCCTAATGATATAGGTATCATTGTTCCTATGTCACTAATGAGGAGACTGAGACTCACTATCCAAGTTATAAAACAGCTTGGTGGAGACAAAGCTGAGTGCCTTGAATGTCTGAACAGGAAGTTCGTGCTCTCTTCCTTAAGCAGCTCTGTTTCCCAGGGGAAGGTTAGAGATTCTCTCAGAACTTCCTTTACTCTATTTGAAGAAATGCACCTGAAAATAACAAGAGGAGGTTTGCTGTAAATTGTAGGAATAAGACAGTGGATTGCATTGGCTAATGGGAATTATGGAATGCTGTGAGGATAAAGAGTAAAATTTTAGATGATCATCGAGATAGAAAAATATGGGAATTTCTATTGTGGCTCAGTGTGTTAAGAACCCGACATAGTGATAGTGTCTGTCAGAATGCAGGTTCGATCCCTGGCCTCCCTCAGTGGTTTAAGAATCCAGTGTTGACACAAGCTGCAGTGTAGGCCACAGCTGTGGTTCAGATCCCACGTTGCTGTGGCTGTGGCGTAGGCCGGCAGCTCCACCTTCGATTTGACTCCTAGCTTGGGAACTTCCATATGCTGCAGGAGTAGCCCTAAAAAGAAAAAAAAGAAAATACTGGGTAGGCCCGGAGAGCTTTGAGCATGCTTGTCACGTGGTTGCATCATAGGCCAAGAAACTTCTGAGATTTCTGAAATCTCAGGGTAGGAGTGGGGGAATAATGAATTAAGGACAAGTTGTACAGATCAAGTCAGATGAGAAGTAATTTAGTAGAGGTGAATGATAAAGACTTAAAAAAAATTACCAATGAGCTGCAAAGTAAAAGCAACAGCAGAGTTTATATGAGGCGTGCAATGTGTGCAACTAAGAGTCAAACATAATTTTGATTCTTGTTCCATAATGAATTGAAACGAGGTGTACGAAGGTGCTCCCCAAAAAGTTAGGAGGCAGCAGTGCCAGAGAGTTTCACATAATTTTATGAATGGTACATTTTTACCGAAGACAAATAAATGATCTAGGACTCCAGGGAATCAAAAACAGAGATCTACCCTTTATTTTACTTATTAATAACATCATCCAAACTAGAAACACTGAAGTAACTACACAATTTAACTTTTATATATCCGTATGTTAACACAATACTGCATTAAAATGACACCTAAAGTTATGATACTGCATTGCTTAATTTTTCAAATTGTTATAATTAAATAAATATATAACTGAATTATATATTGGGCTTGCATGTGAAAATTAGTCCTGTTGACTCTCACTTCTGTAATCTAACTGTTCTCAAGCCTGTAAATCAAAAGTTTATCTTGAATGCATCCTAAAAATAGCAGTAAAATGTGGTCTCATGATGGTGCTGCCAACTCTGATTGTGAAACATTTTACGGTCGACTATTTCCCTTATAGATTGTGCCCATTAAAAATGTTTCTGCTAAAATTTGTAGTGTAAGAGTGACTTTGAGAAATACACAGGAAGGAAGGAAATGTTTGGTCAAATTACTGCTTAATTATTCCAAAGCTAGAGTGACTGGCTTTGTTTTGCCCTCCTTTACTGAGTAACTTCTGATGCAATCAAACTGAAAAGTCAGGAAATTAACTTTTATGGAAATTGAGTCATGCATTAAATGCATTTCCAATTCTGATACTGTTTATTTAGTAACCAGTAAAATTGAACCGAGTTGTACTAGAAGTTGGAGGATCAGTACTTCAAATAAACAATTCTGCTTCCTTCATGATCCCTACACTTGGCTGGCCAAGAGTCTCTAGGAATTTTGTATTTTTATCTTATTATTTAAAATAGAGAATACTGTGTTTACACTAATAGGATTTTAGAGTTTAGTTACATTTACTTACAACAAAAAAATTAATGAAATTCTTTCTCTCCGCTATCTATTGTTGCTTCATTCCCCCCCCCTTTTATAGTGGCCTTCAGATAACTTTAATACCATAAAGGGAAGTCTGTGACAGTTATATTCACTTCAGATCTCACATTGTCAACTAAGATTGCACTATATATAAATAGAAAAGAACTTCCTATAGCATAGCTAACATATGTATGCCTTTGTGTGAACATGTACCTATATGTATGTATGTGTGTATCTATCTATTTATCTATCTATCTATCTATCTATCTATCTATCTATCTATCTATCTATCTATCTATCTTTATAGAAAGAGACCCTTAAACCAACAGAGAGATATTAAAACTTTTCATGGTTATACTGAGTACAGCAGAAAGTTAAGAGGACATAGCATAATCTTTTCAAAATTCAGGTCCCAGGCTTAATTACTTGGATTAGCTATATGGCCATAGCCTCATGGTCTATACTGTTCTCTCAACATTTTCTGCAGTTTGACATTGTGGGGTAGCACACTTGCACCATCTTTCCGCTGTATCTTTTGGTAAGAGCAATGGCACAGATTCCACCTTGCTCTCGGTCTGACGCTGTGTTTGTAGAGACCTAGAGACAGTGGTCTTTCTAATTGTGGCCTGGGTTGTTGAATCATCATTTTCATTTTGTAAAAAGTTATAGGGAACCATTTTCCCCCTGACTATGTAATCATGCCTTACAGTTTTCTGAAGAAAGGTTGGATTTGTTAGAGAGTAGTGCCTTTCGAGAGCATTTGAGGACACACACTTAGAAAGTTTGTTGTAGAACGGACGGTATTGAGTCTCATGCAGGAGGAGCACATTGGTTTGGAGTTAGGTTAACCCAGAAAGAGGTCAAAAGTTATTCAGCTTTTTAACTTAACTTTCTACATCTGTTCAGTGTAAACTGTGGATTGCAATCACTTCCTCAGAGATATGGTGTCAGAACTAAGTGAAATAATGTATAAAGTTTCTGTCCCAGTCAATAGATATTTGCTCCTTCTGCTTCCCACATGAATATGTTTTTTATTGCACTGGGATGTACTTCTACTCTGACACCTGCAGAATGACTTCAACCTGCATATAAAGGGAATTATTGCTAATGAAAATGCTTCATGTGATATGTTCAAGTTTATTTGCATGTTGATGATAGAAGTCATTCTAAGAAGTAGAGATGAGTAAAACATGGAACTGATTTTGGCCCTTAATTTCAACTACCTTAGAAGGTAAATGCTTGATTTTCTGTTTTTTTTTTCAGAGTAGAGTAGAGGTGGCACATTTACTGTATAAATTCTAGTTATGTCTACCCATTTAGTTGAACAATACTGCAGTTCTCACTGATTAGCACAAACATCATAAAATATGATTTTACTTCAGGTTTCTATTAACCTGGAGAGTCACATCACTAAATATCATTTTGAAATGTGTTTATTAAAAATGTTTGTTTGACATTAGAACAGTTCAGTCTTTGTTGTTACTATCATAGTTCTTTTGAGTCTCTCTCTCTCTCTCTTTTTTTTTTTTTGGATAGACAATAGAGTGACTGGCCTGTGCCATTACTCTATTTATAGGGAATAAATTTAAAACCTTAAAGACAAATGTGCATAGTTTGTGAACAAATGAAAAACAACAAACTTAATGGAGATTATTTGTATGCCATTTCCATTGGCTTACTCCAAAGATATATTCTCAATGATAATAAAGTAATAAAAGATTGTTTTCACAGCTGTTTGTCTTTGATTACATATTTCTTTGAAGTACTGTAATAAGACAGACTTTGAACCTGGAAAGAGATCAAATAATGAATTGTTCTGCTTTGTGAAGCTTAAGAAGGGATTTTATTGTCGAAACATATAGTGCGACATATTTTTTCTTCTAACAGTTAAATAATGGTTGAAAGTACTATGAGATCATTACAGATGGACTAGATTAAAGGGCTTGGGGCCAAGTGTGAGTGATCGTTACCAAAAAATGGGTGCTTTGGTTTTAAAAGTTGGATTTTATAATTACCAAATATTCCATCAGTTTTATTTTGAGTCAAAATAGGATATTATAAAGATTCTAGAATATATTCTCCTATTTATAATACTTTTATGTACAGACAATATAAAACTCAAATTCCTGAATCCCCAGAGGCTTATTCCAAATTAGTTATCCGTTTCGGATTTAGGCAATTAGATTAATGTGATCTGTAAATTAAACTAAATGACATTAGATAAAAAACATTAACAAACATCATGCGATTCTTCTCTTATCTGAAATAATAATTTTGAAAATTTAGCAAAAAATTCAGTTTTAACACTGGCAATAGATTTTCAGATGTTACATATTAATATAGTTGTAACTATTGTTATTTCCACCTAAATGTTCTCTTAAGAATTAATTACTTAATATTTATGGATCATCAGACAAGGGTATTATAAAATAGTAGTCGAGTTAGGCATGATTATCGTAGCATTTTGTTTTGGTTCAACCTAGGACGTATGTATTATACAATGTGGTTAGAAAGCATCAAATGGTAATAGAATAGTCATTTCAATGTTGTGTAACATTATGTTATTAAAGTTATATTGAAACAAAAGATTGCTTTTGTAAATACTTAAAATTTCCTGACTATTTTAAAGAGAAGGCGTAACACTTATATGAATATTTTTGGATCAGATTCACTCAGTTTAATATTTTTTTCCAAACTCATTTTTGTTGTATTTAGAAGAAACTTTTTTCTTTGTTTGAGACATAAACCTTTCAAATGATAATTTTCATGGAATGCTAGACAAAGGAATATTGTAACTTTAGAGATTTTTATGATGAAGGTGTGTTTAAGAGATGTCACTTTGATATTTTTACATTATGTCCTACATTTGTCAGCTAAAACCAGGATATTGCCTCAATGAGAAAAAGCATGTTCTGCACTTGTCAAAAGGCAGTAAGTAATGATTAAAATAGCAGTGTGAAACGCTAGGAGATTAAAGTGATGCTAATGATAAGTGAGAGAAGAAAAGGGCAAGCTATATTTTAATCCCTGAGAGAATGGTTAATGACTTCTATTGCCTGAGATTAAACTAAACCTGTCTCATCAGCTTTTTCTGCCTGGTGAAAAAAAGCTCTCTGCACTTTAATTTATTAAAGTCTTTTAAGGAAGCACATTGATCTACAGAGGTTAAACTTTTAAAAATTGTGCAAAATACACACAAATGCTTTAACAAAAGTGTGATTTTGTTGCTTTTAGGCATGCTCACAGATTTATAAAGAATTCATTGTCGGTACCTTGGTACATTTAATTAAGGAATATTAATTACTCAAACTAGGAGGTTTGTTCCTTTAAAAAACCAGAACATATTCCTATTACTGTGTAGGCAAGGGGCAAGTATACTGTAGAGGATATCAGTCTATATGAAGAGATTAAATTACAGGAGTAATTACTGCATGGTTTGCTCAGAATAATACATGTACTGTTCAGAAAAATGAAATCCTTTTATAAAAAGCCTTGAAAACTAGACTAAATTATAATCTTTAAATGGATCAATCTGGTTAACTTCAGTGAGATTGTTTTTGTGAATTGGTTGATAATTGGTTTTTTAAATCTGGCATAGGTTCTTTTTCATCCTTTACCCATCCTCAACCATGGAGATGATGTCCATCTTTATTCAGCTAACATTTATCTTTATGCAACTGGTATTTCCCTTATCCTAGTGGGATAAAGTATGTGTGTGTGAGTGTGTGTGTGCGTGTGTGTGTATGCATGAGCTTAATGATACAGAGATAGGAAGATGGAAAGTTATAAAAATTTTATCCAAATCCTTTCTATGAGTTTGTGGGCCATATATTTATCATTTACCAGCACTATATCTTAATTGTTTTAGGTTATCTATTATAAACAGAGTATTTTCCATCTGATCAGATCATAATAGTTTACTGACTCATTACAGGGGAAAAGTTATTCTGACTTTCTAGAATGGTATACTTCTACTTTATAGAGTTCTGTATGTACCACTGTGGTCCAAAAGTTACTGATTTATTGCAAAAGTGGATTTTTGTTTGCATTTTAAAACTCAGGTGACCTTTTAATCAGCTATTTCATGGCAGGGTTGTATCTCAACTTAGAAGAAATTTATCATATGATCATTCTGACAATGTTTTTTTTTTATTTTCTTTGGTTTTGCTTATTTCTGTTTTGATGATGATGTTCTTTGTAATTTCATTATTAATACTCCTCAATCTTAAGAGTATATTTCTTTCAACTGACTAAACCAAGAAGCACTAAGTAAGCTCCTTTCTAAAATTTCATCACCTAAAATATTTTAAAAACTTTGTTTTGTACGTAACTTTTTAGGCTAGGGAGTTTAAATGCAACACATTCTTTGATGTTAATGAAACACCAATTTTTCTGAAGGCCATGCAGCCCTAATGAGCAGCTTCTTATAAAAGAACATTTAATCAAGGTTTATTTTTAACTTGTTTAAACAGATCTAATAGTTTGTGCTGATTTCATTTCAGTATAATAATTGCTAGCAATCCTATTAGTAAGTCCTGGTACGGGGAAGTTAACACAAATTCCAATCTAATGAGAGTAGTGTTACAGCAAAAACCATGTAGTCAAGGAAAGATCTGTATTATATTGGACAGAGGCACCTGGCTATTTTGTCCACAGTTTTATTTCCATAAAATTCTCAGTCCCGAATTGCTAATATTTTCATGGATTTTACTAGCTTTAGTTAGCAGAGATTTGTATTGCCATTACAAGCAGGGAAAAGTTAATGAAAACAACACTTACTTTAGGGGACATTTTGAGAAAAATTACATTTGCCACCCATGCATATTTTGGTATAGCTCATTTTCTTATAATAAAGTTTATTATATGACTTAGTTATAATTTGTACCTAGAGCACATATAAAAATCAGTCTTTGCCTTTCTTCTTTCCTTCTTGAGCTTCAGATTGGAGAAAATGAAATGTTACAGGATTGTGGGACTTGTAAATGTTGTAATTGATGGAATTAAAGGACAATTTAGACTGGCAGAAAATAGTTTTAAAAATAGGTGACAAAAAAGTCTGGTTAAGAACTAAATGTTTTAAATGCCATTAACCTGCTATTAGAATTGGCTTAACACAATATGATGATACTTTAGGTTGTTCAATGAATGTGAAAATTTCATTACTGTCAAGAATGAAACAACAAAAGCCAGAAGTAAAACTCTTTGATAGTGAACTTGGAAAAAAAGGCAAGGATTTCAGGCCTCATAATAAAGTGAATATCTGCCAAGTTCAGGTTATAATCTTTTAAACTTTTTATTACTTACTATGACACGGTGACATTTAAAATATGGAGAAACTGAAGATAAATAATATGGACTGAATGGCAGAATTGATTTAAAATTTTAAAGCTGTACTAAAAGTATTCTAATGCACTGAAGGGCATTTGTAAGTTATACATTGTTTATAGGTTTCTGATTAGAATCCCAAAGCGTAATGTATTACAGCTTGCCTTTCTCATGATAGAGAAAGAATATTGTCTGTAGAAAATAGTGGCTAGTAAAATTTAGCCTCTTTTTTTTATGTAAATCATCTGCTTTTTGTGAAAGAGCTTTCTGCATAGGATCATGTCACATGTTATTAATTTCAATCAATAACTGATATACTTGGTCTTTCAGGGAGATTTTTTTCTTAAGATTATTCTTTATTCTCCAGATAACTTAAAATTATAGTAGAGCTGTGATAAGTAGGATTTTTATCCCTTCAATATGAAGAATAATGTTTCACAAAAGTACTGAAATCATGGTATGTCAATAACCTGATCATTTAAGTCTCTTTTACCATATTTGGTATCTAGTTTACACTCTGTTTACACTCTGTTTTTTGGAAAAATAAGCCCAACAAAGCAAACATCATAATCAACAAGAGTGCTGATATCAGTGTACCTTCATCCATCTAATCCTAGATATACTGAATTTCACAGTCTGGAGGTGGAACCAAGAAATTCACATTTTAAAAGAAGTTCTACAGGTGTTTCTACTGTACACACAAGTGAGAGAATTACTATTTTAGAAAAAGTACCACACTCTAGGCAAAATGGGAGGGGTCCATTTTTAGCACTTGGCCCTTAAAATGAGCCTAGATTATTAAGATATTTTGTGTAGAATGTTTGTATCAAATCTTAAAACAGAGAAAAATTTAGGAAGACATGTGTGGCTTTAAATAAGATGAGTATATGGCACATAGATGTCACATTTAGAACATCTTCCACAGACACTATACTCCAGTGAATTATGTCATCTGGCTCAAGTCCCTATTCTATCTCAACTGCAAACAAATGCACACTATTTGTACGGAATACTTATACACATTGCATTCTGAATACTAAGTTGGAATGTATTTACAAATCTGAAAGAACAGCAATGTTTAATGCACAGGTCGCCATAGAAACTAATTAACTTTTATTTCTATGTCAAGCTAGAGTCATCTAATACAGATGAAAACTGTGGCAAAGGAATTATAGCATCAAAACTAGGGGAGGGGGGAAGAAAGCACCACCAATCAGCAAGTGTGCAGTCGAAATACATGGTGGCAAATAACTCAGTGGTGGCTTGTTCTTAATTCCACTAATTATGATGTTAAAAAACCGTCCAGATAGAGTCCGCGTTTTCCTTGAGCTGTTTGAACAATTTGAGTGGAATTTTGGCAAACAATAGGAGTCGTATTACATCTATCAAACAATGCCAGGAAAGGTTTTTTGGCTTAAAGATTATTCCATATTTTATTCCAGCTGCCTTATTTTGTTCTAAAATTACTTGTCTTTTTGGAATTAGGAAAGAAAAACAAATGGCATCTCTATAGTTCACTCACTGCACTCAGGATCATGGAACTGTTCTGCTAGTCCTTTTAAAAAGTGTGTAAACTAGAAACACTTTACTTTCTTGAGGGCACATGGTATATATACATTTTCCATTTTTTTCCAATCACATTTATCAAATGTTTTCATCTTAAGAACAGCAATAGGAGAATGTGAAGAATGAATTTTCACTACGTCCTGGCATATCTTACACCTCCCTACCTGCATGGAGCTTCTTCCTGGGCCGGTCATTAGAGAAATGACATCCTTTTAATGGACTTATGCTCATTTCAAAAAGGGAAGACGGACATGAAGTGGTCTATAAGCGATCTTTGTTTTGATTCAGGCATGTCTTATTTCAAGGAGAGCGATGCTGTGAACATAGCTAGCTAGTGATTATGAACATGAAAATAAATCTAGTATCATGATTGAATCATTAGGAGGGAATGCTGGGAGTTTTACTATTAAAATTATTTTAATGAAAATATACTTTTCTGAAAAATTTAATTATATGAAATCCCAAAGTAACACTAACAGTAATAATAGGAATTTCAAGACTTAAACCCATAGAAACTATCACTAAAAAAGCTAAATTTTGCTTAGGAGACAATTATATGTCCTTGAGAAATACTGCTTATTTGCTACTTAAAATGTCCTTAATTTTAAGCAGTTGTATTTTTCTCATTGCATTGAAACTTATACAGAAGAAAAAGTGTTAAAGGGCTAGGAAAATATTATTTCATCATTCCTGTTCCATTAGAATTCACTTGGGTGGCTGAGAAAATGGTTTATGGATTAGAGAGAGAAGAACAAGCTAAAACATTTCATACCTTCATCTCTGATAAATTCCCCAAACTCATTCTTTGCATCTGAGCCATAAATAACAACCATGCTTTTTGCTAAAAAGAGCTTTTTTCCTGCACCAGGTCTTTTGTCTTGGAGATGAATGCTATAATAAATTTGAAGTCTTAGGGGGGGCATTGTTTGAACTATAACATTATGGTTTACAACTGTTGCTTCTATTATGAGGAGGATAAAAAGCGACTATGAAGCTTGATCTCTGTCATAGAAATGGATTAATATTTCAGTCTTCAATGTGGGTCAAGTGTGTGATTCTCCCCAAAGCAATTCACCATGATTAATTTTTATTATGTGGGCATTCAGATTCTCTTTATATTCTTATGTATTTGATCCCCCCACTGAATCACTCCTGGAAATACTATAACTTAGATTTGTTCTTTCACATAATAGCAGAGACACATTATTTTTAATTCTTATGAATGTTTTCATAATGCCTTATAGAAAGAAACCTCTAAAATTTCTTTTTGGTTAAAACTATATGAAGAACTTAACTCATAGTAGAAAGGTAAATGATGGTATCAATACTACTATTAAATTAGTTTACGGATAAACAGTATTAAATAGTATGATATTCTAACTGCTAAAGTAGTATGATGTTTTAACTTCCCAGTGATTAAGTAATTAATCATTAGGAAAATAGAGTGTCACTGGGAGAAAGAAATGGTACAAAAGAACTGCCTTATCTGAAGGGAGGATCTTGTATGGAAAATAAGATCTTTCTCTGGACTTTTATCATCTTACTCTATCAATCTAAGCTATGTTTTTTGCATACATTCTGCAAGATGCTAATCCTCATGAAAGTTTGGAAACAAACTTTTTTCACTCTTACATAAGTTCCCACGCCCCCTTTTCTCAAAAGGAAACTGACCCTTTTTACATATAATTTCATGTATTGAAATTGTTTTCTTTAGGGCTTTTGTTTTTAGGCCGAAACTGTGGCATATGGAAGTTCCTAGGCTATGGGTTGAATCAGAGCTGCAGCTGAGGCCTGTGCCACAGCCACAGCAACACCAGATCTGCATCTGCAACTACACCACAGCTTTCAGCAAATGCCAGATCCTTCAGCCACTGAGTGAGGCCAGAGATCGAACCTACATCCTCATGCACACTGCATCAGGTTCTTAACCTGCTGAACCACAGTGGGAGCTCCTTCTTTAGGGCTTTCACTCGTTTCTAGGTTCTGAGAAATTTAAGGAACTTCAAAATATTTTATTTCAGTATTATATTAATAATACAAAGTATTTGTAAGAGCAATTAACAATCATATATTTATTTAGAAGTTAATGCGGAGGACCTACTGCCCACCAATCACATACCAGTCATAAATTTAGCTGATTCAGACTTGTGCCTGCAGGAAGCTTAGCATCTCGTATAGGGGGTTACAGGAGGAAAACTAATTACAATCCCTGGGAACAGGGATGAATAGAGGTTACATGATATTTGGTGCAACTGTATGTAATTTAGTATTTCTAGGTAGTAGGTCTCAAACCTGGTTGCACCTTTGAAAAACCTGGGCTGTTTTTAAAAATATTGATGCCTAGACCCCACCTTATACCACTTAGGTAGGAATCTCATGGGGTGAGTCAGGTCAGGTCATTAGATTTTTTTAATTCTTTGTAGGTAATTATAGATCTTAATGTGCTTCCAGGTTTGAAAGCTGTTCCTCTGGGGCTCAGGGCAGAAAGGGAGGGGTAGAGAGGGTGGAGGGAAGAGGGGAGAGGTGGGGAGGGAAGGGAATTGGGGGAGAAAGTAGGACAGTGGTTATGAGTAAGAACTTTAGGGTTAGTCAGAACCTGTTTTAGGCCCTGGCTCTGTCACTCTCTAATCCTGTGATCTTAGATAAGTTATTTATCTCTGGGAACATTACTTATAAAACCAAGAGTTTTAAAACCCACTTCCAAGGGCTGATAGGAAGAGTAAATAAAATAGCGTATGAAAGCATTTCGACAGTGCCAGTCAAGCACAAGGACAACTAATATTACTACTGTTTAAAGATGGGCTGGAGTGAGAGGAGACAGATCATAAAGGCTCTCATTTACTCTGCTGAGTTAGGATTCTATCCTGAAAATATGAGGAAATATTCCTTAGGAGGAAGATGTTAAAGACAGTACATGACACAACTGAATTTGCATGGTATAAGTAAAACTCTAGCAGCCAAGTAGGGGACAGATTGTAAAGTGTAGTACCAATGCAGACCAAAAGGCTAGTTAGGAGACTGTTTTAACAGACCACATAGGAAATAAATAGTCTTTACTGGGGCAGTAACCACAGGGATGGAGAAGAGGAAATGGATGTGATAGTTCCTTAAAGGGTAAAACTAATGGAATTTGGTCACAGATTAGATACTTGTTGATGGAAGAGGATGGAAGGAATGGGTGAACTCAAAAGTTAATGTCTTAGAAGTGATTGTTTATATAACTTGATGGATGGCCCAGCAGGAAGGGTGTCCAAAAGGGGGAATTGGGAGAACACGACAAATTCATGGAGATATTGTACTTGTGGTAACTGTAGAATAGTCAAGTGGTAGTATCCAGAGTTAGTTGAATTTTTTGATATGAGTGGGGGATTACTTATTGCCTCACTTGAAAATTGGGAATTAGAATGAATGAGTACTCCTGGGTATGAATGAGGCTTTAGACAGAGTGGGAAAACCCAAAAATGGAACTCTGGAAAAACAGGAGAGGATTCGGTGAAAAAAGGAGTCATGGTAAAATATATAAAAAGACATCTAATTACAGTGTTGTTGCAAAATTGAAAACAATATTTTTTTTAGTGTGAGCAGTTGTTAAGATGCCTAAGAAATCAGTCTACTGAGAATTTTGCTACTCTTCTGGTAGGAGTCAGATATTTACTACATTGGCATATCTTCAAACCCTAAAAAAGAACAGCTCTCACGTATTCATCATATATTTATTGAGCACTTATTATATGCGCAATTATTAGATGCCTGGAGTGAAATGGATCAAACCGATACCCTGGTAAACTACATCCCAAGGCAAACTATTTTCTGGATTCATCACTAGTTTCACTATTATTTTTAGTCTGGAAATTTTGTGGGCTTGTTAATATTTTTTGTGTGCCTTTATCTGAAAATTTCCTTTATTAAGTTATAATGTTTACAGTTCTGTACAATTAAGTATATTGCGATTCTTTGAGTAGGATCTGTGAGTGTATGGAAGTTTTTTGGTCTTTATAACTAATATAATAATATGATAAAGACATTGTGTGAGAATAAAATTAATTTAAAATTAAGTGTACATAAAGGATTATGTTTTCATGTAGAAAACACAATATAGTTTTTAATTTATTTATTTATTTTGTTCTTCCGCATAAACTTTATTTTTGGGGGCAAGGTTTAATCTGGATATTTTTTATAGTGATTTTTATTCTTTCCATTATAGCTGGCTTGCAGTGTTCTGTCAGTTTTCTACTGCACAGCAAGGTGACCCACACCTGCATATATACATTCTTTTTTCTCACATTATCAGGCTCCATCATAAGTGACTAGATATAGTTCCATTGGTATACAGCAGGATCTCATTGCTTTAAAGTGTTATTAATGTTATTATTTATAGTGGTAATGATACTCTTACTTAAATCATGTGTATTTTCATGTCTTTAATGCTGGTAAGGCCCACTCTCCGCATCCAGATGCAGAACTCATGGATCTGGCTTTGTGGATGCAGAGGGCTAACATAACTGCTCCACTTTATATAAGGGACTTGAGCATGTGCAGATTTTGCTGTTTGCCAAGGTTCTGGATTGAATGCCCAAGGGATACCAAGGGGCAAAGGCATTTGTTCCACAGCGATTCAATTTCTATCCCGGTGCCTAAATATTTCCTAAGTGAATGAATAAGTGGATAAAAAAATATTGTAATAAGGCAAAGGAGGGCATTTTTGCTCCTGAATATTAATAAAAGGTTAATTTGTATTTTAGATCCAATAATTCTATTAAACTCAAAAAACAACTATTTTGACTGGTATTTTCTGTTGAGCGTTAAGTCTTTTTATGTAAATTTCCTGTCACTTATTTTGATTACCAGTTATAAGGTTTACCATTTCTAAATGTTATCTTCTGAGCAAAGACATATAAAAGAATGCCGTCCCCATTAAGACTAGGATAACTTTGATTTAGAGGTCAGTGAAATATTAAGCACTAAAATATTTCACCAAATAAAAAACAACACACCCGAAAAGGCTGAAACATAGCTGGGCCTCTCCTACTTTATATTTTAAATCTATATCATAGGGTTTTAGCACTTATGAACAAAAAGAGATCTTGGTAATAACATATAACTGTCATATTTTATAAACCGGAATGACAAGCTACAAGGTTGTTGAGAGGGCAACCATTGGAACCCAACTACCTGGATTTCAAATTAGACTTTGATACTTACCAACCGTATGAATCTGATTAATTGTTAGTTAAATGTTTTGTGCCTCAGTTTTATAATTTAGAAAATGGGTACTATAACATCACATTTAATAAAGCAATCCTGATTATTAAATGAGTTTAATATATATAAGATGTTTCACAAAAAATTCAATTAATAAGGTGCTATATGAGTTCCCTTGTAGTTTAGTGGGTTAAGACTTGATGTTGTCACTGCTATAGCTCAGGTTGCTGCTGTGGCCCATGTTCGATCCCTGGCCAAGGAACGTCCACATGTCTTGGGTGTGACAGAAAAAAAAGTACTACACTTACAAATAAATAAATAGGGATCTCTGTCCCAGGTTCGATCCCATCCCAGCACAGTGGGTTTAGGATCTGGCATTGCTGCTGCTGTGGTATAGATCACAACCGTGGCTTGGATCAGATCCCTGGCCCAGGAACTCCATATGCTGTGGGAAGGCCGAAAAAGAAAATGAATAAATAAATAAATAAGGTGCTTATGTTAATGTTTGTGATGACGATTATGACACTGAGCTTAGAGAGTGTTAGGTCAAAGCAATATATATGAGAGATGATCCCCAGTCTTTAAACCTGTCTTTCCATATCTGTGTTGTGAGCAGTTTTATATACCAGTGATAAACTAGGTATGCTTGTTTGTAGTTTTACATGAACTGCAATGATTAGGAAAAATTATATTGTTAATGTGGTTCATAACGATGC
Source organism: Sus scrofa (assembly GCF_054392235.1). Taxonomy (NCBI): domain Eukaryota; kingdom Metazoa; phylum Chordata; class Mammalia; order Artiodactyla; family Suidae; genus Sus; species Sus scrofa. Next base: position 51,087,958 of record NC_139393.1, on the reverse strand, counting down.
CAAATTTTAAATGTAAGATTTTGAAAATAAACCCCTTTCTAAGAGGTATATTTTTAAATCATTTTCTATCACATCACTTTGTATTGTAAAGTTCAGGTGTACAGCATTACATATATTTCAAAATGTGTATACACTATAGAGTGAGCTCTATCACGAGTTAGTTACCATCCATCACCACACAGTTGAAACATTCACTTACTTCTTCCACACCAATCCCCGCCCCTCTGATAACCAGTAATCTGTTATCTATAACTATGAGTTTATTTTGCTTAAATTTTGTTTTTGTTTGTTTTAGATTCCATGTAGGAATAAAATCATGCATTATTGGAGTTCCTGTCATGGCTCAGTGGTTAATGAATCTGACTAGGAACCATGAAGTTGAGGGTTCGATCCCTGGCCTTGCTCAGTGGGTTAAGGATTTGGTGTTGCTGTGAGCCGTGGTGTAGGTCGAAGACATGGCTCAGATCTGGCATTGCTGCGGCTGTGGCGTAGGCTGGTAGCTACAGCTCCGATTAGACCCCTAGCCTGGGAACCTCCATATGCCGCAGGTGTGGCCCTAGAAGACAAAAAATTTTTTAAAAATTAGAAAAATCATGCAGCATTTGTATTTCTCTGTCTGACTTATTTTACATAGCATAAAACCCTCACGGTCTGCCCATTTTTTCACAACTAGCTAGATTTCATTGTTTATATGGCTGTGTAGTATTCCATTGTAAAAAGTATCACATTTACTTTATTTAAGGATCCTTAGATTGTTTCCATATCTTGGCTTTTTTTTTGGTATTTTTGGTATTTTTGGGGCCTCACTGGTGGCACATGAAGTTCCCAGGCTAGGGGTGGAATCAGAGCTGCAGCAGCTGGCCTACACCACAGCCACATCTGCAACCACATCACAGCTCATGGCAATGCTGGATCCTTAACCCACTGAACGAGGCCAGAAATCAAATCTGCAGTCTCATGGATGCTAGTCAGATTTGTTTCTGCAGAGCCAGAAGGGGGAACGCCTTGGCTATTTTAAATAGGGCTGCAGTGAGCATAGAGGTGCATGTATCTTTTCAACTGAGGGTCTTCATGTTCCTTGAATAACTATTCATAAGTGAAATTGCTGGGTCTTAACGGTAGTTCTGAATCTTTTAGGGAATCTCTATACTATTTGCTATAGTGGCTACAACAATTTACATTCCCAGTAGTGCATATGAGTTTTCTCTTTTCTCCATATCTTCTCCAATATTTGTTATTTCTTTTTAATCACAGCCATTCGGACAGATGTGAGGTGATATTATGGTTTTGATTTTTATTTCCTTGATAATTGGTGATGCTGAGCATCTTTTCATGGGCCTGTTGGCTATGTATATATATATTTTTTTGGAAAAATGTCTGTTGAAATATGCTCATTTTTTATTGTATTGTTTGTGTTTTTATTGTTGTATTTTATGAGTTCTTTTAATATTTTGGATGTTAACCCCTTATCATGTATATTATTTGCAAATTTCTTCTCCATTTCAGTAGATTGTCTTTTCATTTTGACAGTGGTTCCTTCCTTGTGCAGAAGTTTTTGCTTTTGTTTCCATTGCCCTCAGAGCCACATCCACATCAACATTGCTCAAGACCAGTGTCAGTAGAGTCATGGCTTATGTTTTCTTCTAGGAATTTTATGGTTTACGGTCTTAGATACAAGTCTTCAAAATTTTTTGTGTATGGTGTGTGATAGCTAAATCATTTCTGTCACTTCTTTTCTGTCACTTCATAGCACTTACCCATATTTGATATTTTCTTACTCTCCTCTTTGTTCAGATGTTTAGCTGTAGCATAAATCCAGGATGGTAAAAACTTTACTTGCCTTTTCACACCTAAATGCAGAGGGCTCAAAAAGTACCCACAATATTGTAAGCTCCCAATAAGATGTGTTAGGTAAGTGAAGGGGTTGCCATAAACTCATCTAATGACATGGAGGGAGTAAATTTGATTTGAACTATACTGAACTAATAGTGCATTTGAAGACATTATTTGATTAAAGTAACAGCCCCTACCTTGTACCAGTTATTTTATCTTGCCAAGTCCTAGTTTTCTGGTCTGTATAATTAATATAGTTAACATGATAATAAAGTCCTTTAAGGTTATGGTGAAGATAAAACAAATTAGTAATTAAGTGCACAGAGCAGCCACTTAATTATCAATATTATTAACAATAGCAGTAGCAACACTCTTACTTATATCTATATTTCAGATAATTTATTCGTATACATAATAGCTCTTAAATCATCTATGCTTTATATATTTTCCTTAATGAAGTTAAAGAAACAGTGTTGAAAATATTACATGTGGCTTTTCCTTGATAATATTCTAAGAATCCTCTATTCTTGTTTTATTATAAAAATTATAAATGCTATACGGTTGTTTAGGTCCTGGCTTCTCAATGTATGGCCCCAAACCAGGAGCATCAACGTTACGTGTGACTTTATTCAAAGTGCAGAATCTCAGGCCCCACTCCTTAGGTACTGAATCAGAATCTACATTTTCATGAGCTCCCCTCCCAAGTGACTTGTATGCACATTCATGTTTGGGAAACATTATTGTTAGGTGATATTTTTGAAGGAGGGTAAAGATTCAAGAATCTCAGAGGAAAGGGGAAAAAAAATGCAACTCTTCCTCGCTAAGCCAAGAAAATCCATGTAACTTCCAAAGAAACAATAATTATAGGGTAGTTCAACCTAGCATTGTTAAACTGAGAGCAAAGAGAGGGGTTAGGAGACACCATCTACTGGAGGAGATTTGTTTTTACTACACAACATGGGACCCCTTTGGGTAACCTCTAACAAGTACAGGCAAAATTGCTGTATTATACAAGTTGTACCTTCTTCTGTCCGAAAGAGAGAATTATAAAAGTGTGAAAATATAATGACTATTATCAGAATATTTAATAAGGATAAAATAATAATTTAAGAAAAATGATTCCCCAAAGGACTCAAGATTAGGATTAAAATGAGAGTTAGTATAGCAAAGAGGTAATTCAACATTTGATTAAGGACTTAATCTACTTATCTTTATTCAATTCAGGTTTTTTTCAAATTATTATGATTTGGTGAAATGAGAGTTATTTTTAGATGTTCTTGCCCCAGAGTATAAAGAATAGAAGATGCAGGATAAAAGGACATACAATCTGAAGGATTTTAGGTAACATTGATGTAGAGACAAAGGATTATGAACATGATCACGTTGTATGCTCTAAGTTTCCTGAATTCAAAGTGCCATGTCAAGAGTCTCTGATGTTTATGAAAAAAAGTTTGAGTTGAATGTGCCAAGTGCATTGCAGATTGATGGGGACTGTGTGATAAAGATGAAGAGATTGAGGTGAAATTGAGAGAAGTAAAGAAAAAGAAAAGAGACAAATAGACTTTGATAATTGAATTGTATTTGGAAAGATAAATTGACCACTAAGGGGGGGGGTGGAAACTTCACAAAACTACATCACATCCTTGAGTTCATAAATATGCCAGTATCCATTTTTTCATTATTAGTAGACAAGGCTGTGTCCTTTCCTTTGATGACGGTAACGAGCTCTATGACATTGCCACTTTGAGTTCTTGCTTCATTAGATTGGGTGACTGTTTATTTGAAATTGTAATGAAATATTTACTTTATAGAGCTATAAGGATTAACTGTGATAATTGAGTGAGGCTGATCTGGAGCTTTCAGTGTAATCGGTCCCCCTTGTTTGAATACAGAGAGCAGTGAGAATGAACGAGCAAGTGAGTGTGTTTCTGCCTGTCACTTTCTTTCTACATGTTGCTTTTTCTTCTGGAGATAAGTGGCCCTAATGCTGAACAAATACTGGAAATCAGAAGCCACTGAGAATCATTCCCCTCTCGCTTTCCCATGGCAGCATGATAGACGCTCAATCAAAGAACCCCCTCCTCTCCGCAAAGCAACAATTTTGTCACCACGAGCAAATCCAATTGAAAAGTCCCTTGGCCTGAGAGGAGAACTCCAGTTGTCAGAATCAGCAAACAGAATGAAAAGAACTAAGAGGAGTAAATTGGCACCTGGGGCCCCCGTGGTAGCCTGTGATAGGCTGTGGCATTGTGTTGGGTAGACATTCAGCCATTTTCAGATATAATGGGAGAAATTAATGCAAATGAGTCAATGGAATGAAATGCATTTTAATGCAGATTTGAGGGACTATCCCGAACTGCTTGATAACAAGTCTCTTTAAGAAAAGGCTTACATTGTGAGGACTCATTTTTTCCCCATTTCTTCTCACTAGAGCCTCATAAGGGCCCTTTGTTCTCTAAGTAAACTCTTTCTAAACTATTGACATTGCTCATTTATGTGAATTTCAGATTTTTTTTTTTTTTTCCCTGACAAAGTAGCCTTGGGTGATCTGGGAAAACGTTAATTGCAAGAGGACAAGGAAAGTGGCTGAAACAAGAAATGCAATCATTAAGTGTAATGTTGCAGTTGTCCATGCCTCATTATAACATGCATACAAGGCAATAAAATGCATGTTTCACAAACAAATCTTTTGACAACTATAGTTCAAGAGCCTCCAGCTGTCCTGCTTTTTTTTTTTTTTTTTAACATCTATTTCTCTTGCTTTAGTAATCATTATTGAAGCTTAACTTTGGATTCCCAGAATAGTCTTTCATATTATGCAAGAACGGGAGATTTCAGAGGGTAAAAAGTTTGTTTGTTTTAAAATTTTTAAAAATATTTGTTTTCTAAAGTTAACCCGAATTTCTCAGTAATGTTTTGTTTTGAAAATGACACTTAATAGCAGCGGGCGGCATGGGGTGGGAGTGGGAGGTGTCACCTCAATCCCAACAAACAAACAAAGACACTCCTTTCATAAACCAATATTGAAAATATTTAGTCTTCCTTTCTACGAAGTAAAAGCACTAGTTGAAAAATAAGGCTTCATCTTCCACATTTAGGTTCCTTATGGTTTGTCTGGAATATAAATGGCACATCGTTATTTTTTTAAGGGACAAAAATAGTTAATCAGATGAGAAGGTCATCGAGTGGAAGTGCAGCTTGAAACTGGTGAACTGTCAGACTCATGAGTAAAGCAGTGAGAAAGGAAAAAAAAAAAAAAAAAAAAGGTAACAGATTCAGCATTGTCCAAAAGTTCCAGACCAGTGATTAATGTGTAAGATAATGGACTTGGGAAATGAGTAAACACTCCCCATGCTCCCTGCTTTGTGCTTGAACGACTTGATGACAAGGGCAGAGCAAGGTGAGAATTTAAACAGGACCACAGGAAAAAAAAAAAAAAAAAAAAAGACAAAGGCTAGCAGCAACACAGGCGAGGGAGGGGAATTTGTTGGTTTGAGGTGTGGACGGTACATAATAACTTTCTTCAAAACAGGCATTCACTGTGTACTAATTTAAACTTCAACAGGATACAGAATTATTTGTAGAAAGGATGCGCCACTCAGTCATCTTTTAATAGAGCAGGTATTTATACTTGTTTTCATTTATTTGTTAACTTCAGCAGGCCCATTAAGAATTGAGATACATTTTCCTGTTTAGATGCATCATGCTCAGGAAGAGAGGATACTGTGTTTTGATTAAATGCTGCATTCCAAGGTATTTCAGGCTACAACTTAAAAGAAGTATCTAAACACATTTGGGGGTATATTTCTACATAAAGATCTCAGGACCTAAATGCATGTCTCTTTGTTTTACCACATGTCTTAGAAGTCTATCACTTGAACTTACACTTTCTTGACTGTGTTGAAGGTCTTTCAATGTATGTGACATTTTTTTACGAAGATGAAACTGGGCTGTGTTCTGTTTCTCAGTTCTCTTTTCCTGTGTTTCTTTAGGTACCTGCAGAGATGGTTTTCACTCTTTTTCGCAGTTTATCAGTGGCTTAAAATATTACATTTCCCGATCCTTTACATGAAAATGTATTTCTGCTTCTGCTAATGTATTTTCAATCCTCATATCACACCTGATACACACTGAGTGTTTATCAGTATCTAAGGAAAAACTGGCAATTTCTTTGGACAGTGGTTACTTACTACCTTAAGTCCTGTTTAACAAACTCTGGTTCTTAATTCTGCGTGTACTGTTAATGATTTTAATCATAAATTAATACTATGTTTATACTTAGGTTTCTTTCAGTTATAGAAACACAGCTTCACTTATACTTATGTTTCTATGTATTTTGTACATTAAATCCTTAACGTAGAATTTGAGGTTGCATCTTCCTAAATCTCTTGTATTGATTCAACCCTGAAAAGCCTGATGGTAGAAATTCTGTTGTCATGATCCACAACTGACTTGGTGCTTTCAAACCACTTTTAAAAATGATTTTGGTTTCTCAACAATAGACCTGTGAGATTGGTATTATTAAACCCATTTGAGTGATTAGAAAAAAAATCAAAAGTAAATAATTTGTCAGGCTAGACAGCAAGGACTCCATAGAACTAGGACTTGGCCACTGATCCATGCTATTTTTCGAAAGCCCCAAAGACTATGCTTATAAAAATCAAATAATATCCTTCTGTTGCTCTTGCTTTAGTGCTTTTGGCATTTGGGGCATTAAAATAGTTTTTCTTAATTTTTCTTTTGATCCTGAGTCTTGAATTACTATGTATTGATTTAAGTGATATTTTAACATTTAATTGAATGCGTGTTTATTATGAGTTACTGAGGCATAATATTAATTATTCAAGCTAAATAAACTATTTTTGCTTTATGTCAATAATGAGCCCTTTCAAAAATCTTCAAACGTGTGATACATTTTCACTGGAACTTTTAATACCTATTCCTCATGTTTTATGCATTGAATTTTATTAACGAGTAATCAGACAGTGGCAGTATATGAGTTTTTGGTTACAAATATGTTATGTGTGCCATTATTTTTCCTGATCCTTCAAATTCACTATGTCATTCTCATGAGCATAAAGCAGCCATGCTAGCCTATTTCCAATTTGGCATTTCCATAATAATCAGATACCTGGTCCTTCTTAATTTAAAACAGACTTTCTAAAAGTATTCTGAAAGTTATGAATGTTCATTTCTTTTAGAAAGTCAGTCCCGAGTTTCAGGTCTTTCTCTTACGTATACTATCTTTCCGAAATTCTTTATTTCTACTTTACCCTAAAGCTTATTTCTTGGTATTATAATTATCTCTCTTTATATCAATCTTCCTCATTAGACTTTAAGTTCGTTCAGGTAGAGGGACCTTTGTCTCTATCTCAATCTTTATTTCTTTGATTCCTAGTAGAGTGTCCAGGACAGAGTTGCTACGCAACATAACATCTTTGGAAATAAAATATTTTTTAGGTTGTTTGGAAAACTAATCCTAAACCATAACCTAAGTCCTTTCAGTAATCTGAGAAAGTTCAAATATAGTTCTAAAATGCTCACAAGTGATAAAAGTGGATGTTCAACTGTCTAAACTGCAAAATATTAGAAAATATATATGGACTCCATAGTAATTGGGACCCTAGTACAACTGCTAAATGTCCTGTTTAGGCACTTAAGGATTTTTTTTTTTTCTTTCCATTTTTGGCTGCCCAGTGGCATATGGAGTTCCCAGGCCAAGGATCAGATCCGAGTCCCAGTTGTAACCTACACTGTAGCTGCAGCAACCGTGGATCCTTTAACCCGCTGTGTTAAAGGATTAGGGTTAGGGTTAGGGTTAGGGTTAGGGTTAGGGTTAGAACCTTCATTCTGGTGCGGCAGAGCCGCCACCATCCTATTGAGCCACAGTGGGAACTCCAGGCACTTACGGATTTTTGAATTGAAATAATTTAACATTTTTCTTTAACATTTCACACTTTAGTGTTTTTGCCTCTTTCTGACTCATCTAATAAACTGAGGATCCGTAAGGAATATCCATTCTATTCTTTCCTCAAAGTGTAATAATTGAGAAAGTATTTACATATATTTGTTTCTAATAATTAAAACAAATACATTTATGATTAAAACAAATACATTTGAAATTATGTGAAAGGAAGAGGGTAGCTCTATTGAATTTGAAGGCTGAATATACAACTTCATCTCTGTTTTTAGACATTAATTTGTGGAATGCAGTATCTCATATTTTTTCTTTCTTTATTTTTATTTTCTATTAAATTATAGTTGATTTATAATGTTGCACCAGTTCCTGCTGTATAGCAAAGTGACCCAGTCATACATACACACACACACATGCCTTTTATTTTATTTTATTTTTTTGTCTTTTGTCTTTTTTAGGGCCGCACCTGTGGCATATGGAGATTCCCAGGCTAGGGGATGAATCAGAGCTATTGCTGCCAGCCTATGCCACAGCCACAGTAATACCAGATCCGCCTCTGCGACCTACACCACAGCTCACGGCACCGCCAGATCCTTAACCCACTGAGAAAGGCCAGGGATTGAACCTGCAACCTCATGGTTCCTAGTCAGATTCATTTCCACTGCACCACGACGGGAATTCCCTTTTTTTTTTTTTTTTTTTTTTTTTGTCTTTTCCTTTTCTTATATTATCTCCCATCATGGTCTATCCCAGGAGACTAGATATCTAGATATACTTCCCTGTGCTATAGGGACCTCATATTTTTAAAGATACATGTGTAGAAATGGATGGCTACATTATTTGCTCTTCTTCTACCAGGCCAAAAGTTAGGATGCACACATTCTACCCAAGGTCCTACTGCTTAGTGGCCTTGAAACTTCTCTGAACCTCAGTTATGCCATTTGTAAAATGAAACAAATTCAATTTAACTATACCACCAACACTGAGACCTTGAGAAGGTGAGTCACATTTCTGGGCCTCAGTGTTTCCCACTGCAAAAGGAGACGTGAAATTATTTGCAAGCTTTGCTGAGAGTAACAAAATTACTCTGGTGCACTGTTGTAGCTACTTAAACTTAAGGAGTACAATTCCAGTGAAAATAGCTATTTTAATATCTTTTCATGAGCATTGCTCTTCTGATGAGGGTCTATGTTTAAGCATCTTAAATATATAACAGCTGTAGTGTTTAAAATATCTTTCTGTTTTTTTTCAGTTCGCATGGTATGTTAATAAATGTCCATAAAATAAACAGATCTTTCTTGTTATGCCATACTTAGCTGATGTCTCCTTTACAGAAATTAGCTGCATGAACTGGTAACTCATGGTAATTCATGGTTACTCTTTTGAACAGGCTTATTCAATAATAGCCAAGTCAAGTGTTTCTAGGTAACATCTCAGTACGTATAATTATCCTGAAGATGATAAAACAAAACTCAGAGACAAAGTTAATCATTTTTCTTGCTAATTTTCAAAGAGGAGATTAAGATGCAGTATTTTATGAACATTATTTCCTTGTCTTTTCATCCTTCTACAGGATGAAAACAGAATTATTTTAAGTGTGATGAGAGCAAAGGACAAAATGACATTTAATGATTGGCAACCCATTTGTCTCATTCTCCTACCTCTTTGTTTTTATCCTGTTCATCAGACTTGCCTGCAGCATGATGAATTACCAGAGAGGGGAGTGTTCCATGTTTTGCCAAGTTGTGATGTACTCTATATTTGTGACATTTCTTCTGGCCGTGTCTGAAAGATATAATTTGGCCTATATTTGTCTTAAATTGAATATTTTTTAAGAATTTCATGAAATATTTTAGGAAATGTGAGACACCCTAGGGTATTACAAAATCTGGGCTGGGAAGCACTGGCCCAGAGAATGGTTACTAAATTCTGACAGCTGTTGGGTCAACTGGCTAAGCCATTTAACCTCCATAAAGCTCATTTTCCTTATCTGTAAAACAAAACTCTTAGTGCTGACCTACTTCATGGTTCAGGTTAGCAGACTCAGAAAATATTGGGAGTAATCATCCCCTTGGAAGTATTAACTCCTGCGTGTCACAAAGAATTCACCCAGCACAGGGGGAGATTCCTCAGTGAGTGGCAGCAAAGGGGCCAAGAGGGAATAAACTATTCCTTGCAATTGGGCAGGAGCTGTGAAGACAGTCTCAGATTTTAAGAGCGATTACTTGAGGATCGTCACATTAGGATCTCTGGGTGGTGCCAGAAGGAAAATGGGCATGGTAAGAAAGGAAATGAAATTCCCCCATAAAGCATGAATAAAACAGTATGTGTGTGTGTGTGTGTGTGTATGTATGTATATTTATACATTTAATTTTATTAGAGTATAGTTGACTTATAATGTTGTATTAGTTCAGGTTGTCCAGCAAAGTCAATCAGTTATTTATACTATATCCGTTCTTTTTTCCCATAGAGATTATTACAGAACATTAAGTGGACCTTCCTGTCTGTATGCAGGTCCTTATTTGTTAGCTATTTTATATATGTAGTGTGTTAATCCCATCTTCCCTGTTTATCTAGTCCCTCACCCCCGCACTTCTGCACTTTCCCCTTTGGTAAGCATAAATGTGATTTCAAAATCTGTTAGTTTGTTTCTGTTTTATAAATGAATTCTTTTGTATTATTTGCATTAGATTCCACATATAAATGATATCATATGATATTTGTCCTTCTCTGTCTGACTTACTTCACTTAGTATGATAATCTCTAGGTCCATCTTGAACTTTATTTCAGGAAGTAATTATTTATTTCACTGAAACAGGATATGAAAAGAAAAGGGAGAAAATGAGGAAGAGAAAAGCACTCCAGTGGAAATGAACAGAGTGATTAAAGAAGATGGTAATCACAAGTCAAATGATAGCAGATTAGGTGGCTTCTGACTTAGCATGTGATGTTATTGACTTCTCCTTGTACCTGTGGCCTCAACAAATTAGAGTACTTGGAAGCAATAAAACCTTTAGTCATATTTTGACAGTGATATTAAAGTTGCTTGTATTACTTTTGTGTGATTGGTACATGTAGCCACGACTGTTTCTTCTATAGTAGGTAAGAACTCTTGACAGCTTGCTCCTTGGTGGGTCTTGCTAAGCATGGGTAGCTGATCACAATGACTTTGATTTTCAAAAGGGGATATGGAATAATCCGAAAAAGAATAAACTCTCACAGATAATTTAGAATTGATTATATTTCACATGCTCCAAATGTGAAAAGTTTTAAAGCTCTCTTCTCACTTGCAGAGGGAGGAAGGCAGCCTAGTAGTAAAATATCCAATACAATTTTCTCTAAACTGATGCTAGAACAGTGTCAGCAATCTATGAATGTTTCTGTTGTTTCAGATTTGGGGTGTACTTTGTTCTTTTAATATCTGGATAAAATGATAAAGACAGACCTTTTAAAAACTTGCATACTTATTGCTTTAAGCTATTACATCTTCTAGCAGATGTTGAAATAAAGATTAGCCATTTTTTGCATGTGGCGGTGCACGAACCTTTTAAGGGATCTATGAATTATTGCTTTGGTTCAGCATGAGTGCAGTAAGAAGAAATGTACCTCATCTGTAATACACTGTGTAGACTAATATCAGCTCCTTTTTTCTTATATTGCAGCGAGATATTGATCTGGTAAAATGGTACCATATTGGAGCTGTCTGTTGTGGTATTCATCATGCTGTCACATCCCGAGTGCCTTGGAGTTATTGGAAAGTGGAATTGAGAGAGTTCTGTCATTTGGTGTGACAATCCATTCACAGGACAGTCACCACAATATTTGCAGTGGTTTGCTTATTTTTCTAGCTGGGCTAGCTTCACCTTTGTAACAAGGCCTTTCTATTGTCCTATGCATAGTGGTATTAATAGGTCAGGTTTAACTGTTCTCTGGCTTGTCTTCCTGGTAAAACATGGTTCTTTTCTAGTCACTGCTCACACCTGCTGCCTGTCTCCATGCTGATGCATTGGGCTCATTCCTACGGGACCAGTATCTGACTGTAGCTTCCAGGCCCTTGGGCTTTTATCTGATGGTGATGAGAAGGTAAAAGATGAACTTTTATAGGTAGAAAGCTTTTTGTTTCTTCCCACACTAAAGTATCAGTTAATGCTAAAAGAGCTTTCAAAAATATAAAAAGATACTGTCAATCTTCAATGACTAGATTAAACAGTTTGAATGGATTATTTTTGTTTTGGATTCTTGCCGGCAACCTGATGATTTTAGTAGAATGTCATGTTTTCTAAAAAAAGCAACAATGAAAGATTTTGTTTGGGGAAATAATTATTATCTACTAAAGAGTGTTAATACAAAATGTATAAAGTGTTGATCATCTTTAGAAAGAGAAGTTCCTAAAATTCTCAGGCATAGAAATTTCAGCTGTAGCTAAGTGACTGAGCAAGAAAAAAAAGGGAGACAGTTTCCCAGTTTGTAGGGGCTTAAATGTAATTTAAAAAGTTGAATAATGTCAGAGGAGGTGACTATTTTGATAGACATTAATGTAAAAATTATGGCTGCTGGAAACCAAGACTATGGTACTTTGGAAAAAGTATACTTTAAAATTGGCAGTTGAATAGAACTAAATATGCGAATATATTATATGTTTAACATATGATTGTGTGCTATTGTTAATACGCATTCACAATGAGCACTGTGATAGTTCAGAAGGAACCTTTAGAGCACTTATGAGCTATGAAGTGAATTGATATTCAGAGTTATTCATGTTTTCTATGTTATTCTTCAAAATGTCCACTTATTTGCCATTTTGCTTTAGGAAGAGTAAAACCTCCAAGAAGATGATAGCATTTCAGTGACTCATCTATTCTTTCCCTACCCAGTATTTTGATTTATATCATATTTCTTATAAAGGAAATGCTAAAAGAATCACAAAAGCAAGAATGAGATTTTTCAAATCACAATTAACAATGCTGTAAATTTGAGGTTGCGTAATGGTAGAATTCACTTCTAAAGTCTTTAAATAGAAAAAGTAAGAAGACAGTATCAAAAGTTGATCACAGTGACTGTGTAAGTTTTGAGTAGAAATACTGATTTTTCATCTCAGTGATATATTTGGCTTAGTTTGCCTTATTGCCCAATATGAAATGAGGTGTACTATTGTAATGGGTGAGAAACCATAAAATTTCATATTCTGTTGTTGACCTATAATCTGTTGTTACAAGATTATATTAGTGTTTGTCTTCTTTCCCATTGACTCTGCTGCTGTACATTTTTGAGGACACATTTTTTTTCAAGACGATTTATATACACTGCACCTAACATCAGGACACGCTAGAGGTGTCAGTTTATTTATTTCAAGTGAATCAACATGTTAAATTATTACCATTTGGTCACAATTATAAGGTACCATCATAAAATAATTTTTATATCGTATGGAGGATTTAGGTCAACAAGCTCTTCCCTTATTAAAAAGGGCAGAATAGTAATGCTTTTGGCAAAGCCATTACTGTGCTCGCTGTGTTCACTAGAATGGACAGAAATAGAACATCACTGTCCTCTGTAAACAGTTTCAATTTGATCTGTGTACATGATAAAAATCTTGGCTTCTCAATGCATTTAGGTGCTGTCATAGCTCTTGTTGCCAAATAAGAATGCAGTGTGATGTTATTATAGTAAACAGCACTTAAGCACAGCTGGCAGAATTGATCAGGGCCACATTAGAGTGAACTTCAACAGATGACTGACGCAGCAGAAACAATAACTGAATATGCAAACAGTTCTTGCAGTGAATGCTCTGGGGATCAGGCACCATTATTTTTGACTTTGAACAGGGAAAAGGGGCAGATTTGTAACCTCCTTCCATACAGAAGGGTTCTGGGTATTATGTAAACATCTGACGGCCATTTATAATGCTGGTTCAGTTACAATGCAAGACTGTAGCTTCCCGTGACTATTTACATTCCATTAATTATTAAAGGAGAAAAACATAAACATCAGATAACTTTGTTTAATGTTTCACATAGGTTTTTTTTTTTTTTTGGAGCCCTCTTTTTTCAATTAATGTTAGTCATCAAGAATTGCTGGTTTAACTTGGACAGCAATGTGTGTGTGTGTTACATGGATGATTCCCACCCCTTCCCCTAATTCTTGCAAGAGGTCATGATGGGAACTACATATTGTTGTTTTATGATTGTAGTGATTGAATTCTTAAGAGTAAATAATGCAGAAATAGCGGATAACATTTATTCATGATATTTCTTTTATTCTTGGTTTTCAGGTCAGTTTACATTCTGCTAATTATTAAAAATATGAAAAAGCCACTCAAATAATAGTGAGAACAATTAAATTCAAATAATAGTGAGAATAATTAAATTAAACAGCACTTTTATTTCCCACTTCAGCATTGAATTATTGAATTCTAAATAAACAGTTTGCATTTTAAAGCAAAATTAAACCATTATTTCTTTATAACGCACACCACTTAAGACACACGCTAAATAAAATTGTACATTAAAGTGTTATTAAGTAGTCCATTTCCTTGCAATGCTATCTTTTCCCATATATTTTGTTGGGTCATTAATTTCTCTTTCATTTATTCATCCATTCATATAAATGGATGCATTTATTAATTAGAGAAACATAGGTGTGGCATTGCAGCAATGTAAGGTACAGTTCCTTAGCCCAAGGATTAAGACGGCAATCAAAAATAAATAATTATTACGTGGTGGGGTTAATGGTTGCTATTGGCATGCAGAGACATGGTATCTCAAGAAGTTCCAGAATGTCGGGGAAAGCTTCCTGGAGGAGGTAGACTCTAAGAATGAATCAGAAGTAGGAATGAGAGGAAGGAGTGGAGTGTTGCAGGAAGGGGAAGAGCATAAAATGAAAGCAGGGATGAAAGGGAATATGACATAGTCATGAATTCTGTATAATATTCATGCTCAACAGAGTCTAACACATAGTAGTTATTTCCATTAATAGTTGTTTGCAAGCATAAACCTTTGAGTTAGGGAAAGCTGTTTATTTATGTCTTCAAGTTGGCTATATTCATCAGTGCTGGACACCTTCCTTTCTCCATTTATCTATCCCTTGCTCTCTGTGAATTTTCTCACTCTCCTCAGGAATAGGTCTAATGAATTCACATTTAGAAGAATAATTTTGTATTGTGGAAGGCCAGGAGCAGCTCTCTAATGTGCAAGACTCAGCGCAAAATGAAAATATTGGGCCCCTATTCAAAGATTAGTAAGAATTTCAAGATGGCAGCAGCGCACATTAAGCTAAGCCCTAGATCCTTCTGAATATGGGTTCCTGTGGATAGCATGTGGCTTGAAAAGCCATGTAGTCTCAAAATCCTCAGCTTCCCACTTGTTTGCTTCTTACCTCCCACTCTCATGGTGCTTGTTTTGTATAGTGCACTATAATGATGGGGGTGGTGCTGTTGTGAGCCTTAGTGATAAGGCCCCTAGTCGGGTTCAGAGAACAGTAAAAATGACTTACACTTTCCCCGTGTTGTTCCTTTCAACAATATTTATATTTTATCAGTGTGATATGTTTCACATCTGAGTAGTGATTTAATTGTGCATTTAAAAGACATTCTTGGAATGCTCTCATGTGAAAGAAAGACACAAGAAAAAAAACTGTGGTAATAATAGCTACAATAATAATAGTTCATATTTATTGAGAGCTTACTGTATGAGGTGCTGTGCAAGGTGCTGGCATTTGCAGAATTTTCCATCACTCATTTGGTGTGTTCACCACAGCTGTTATCTGACATGTTCAACTTTCTCTTAACAAACTGAAGTAAAAATCTAAAATGTGTTCTAAAATTATTCATTCAAGAGAAAATAGTCATTGTACATTTTTAGGTAAATTGAAATCTCAATATTTTGCTTGGTATGTAGGTGTTTGGATTTTGGATTGGTGAACAGGAAAAAATAAGAAAAGTTTCAAGTAATGAGGTATCTAGTTTGTGTAATTTTCACATTTCAGGTAAAATAAAGATGAATTAGTGAAATGTAATGATGCTGTGAAAAATTGCACATTGCTGAGGAGAATGTCTTGCATATTTTTAAAGTGTTTGCATTATTATGCATACTAATAAAAAAGCACTGGTCTTTGAAACTATGGGAAGCACGTTTCTGATCAGTTTGCACCGGGCAGAGACATCCAGGATCTGAGAGCGGGGGCTGCTGTAGCAGTAGATTGAGAGGATCTTTATCCACTTATCTCTATCCAATGATGCTTCCACATTGATCCTAACGGTAGAGTATGAAAGGGTTGACCTGACTGGAAGCTTCACCAGAAACATCATCCTGGTAGGGCAAGCAGCCCTTCCTCCTTATCTCCCCTAAGTAGATTTCCCGTTTATAACTGAGAGGCTAAACTTCTCTTTCTTCATCTGTAAATGATCCCCAAGTGCTTTTTCCTCTAAAAATTCTTTTAGCTGCTACATACAGTGATCAACTTTTGGGCTTTAGCATATGGTCTCAAGGTTGTACTTCATGCTACTTTCTTCGTCTTGGCAAAGACATTGCTGTCTTGCTTTAGCTACCTCGATATATTTTTTTTTTTCCTTTTTTGCTCCTTAGGGCTGCACCTGTGGCATATGGAGGTTCCCAGGCTAGGGGTCAAATCAGAGCTGTAGCTGCCGGCCTACACCTCAGCCACAGCAACGCCAGATCCAAGCCACATCTGTGACCTACACCACAGCTCACGGCAATGCCGGATCCTTAACCCACTGAGCAAAGCCAGGGGTCGAACCTGCGTCCTCATGGATGCTAGTTAGATTTGTTAATCACTGAGCCACGATGGGAACTCCTACCTTGATATTGTTTTATGGCTTTTTTTTTGAGATTTCATCCACTGAATATGTTTCACTCATTAATCTGTACCAATGGGTGTGTGAAGCCTAGTCAGTGATAAATTTGAAGTTTAATTTGGACAGCAAAGTTATCTGAAATTTATTTAATCTTTTTGTGCTCGAGCTGTTCCCCAATGTTCTCCCTATTGCTTTTTGCTTCTCCCCAGAATGGCTGTTTACTAGGCAGGGTTATCCTTAGACTGGGTGAGCCTTTTATAAAACCAAGAATGTGGGAGTTGACCAGGGTGGTCCTGAAATTCTTACGTGAAATACTCCTGGCTTCATTCTGAGAAAGTTGCTCTAGTGCCATACAAGGGTCCACTAGGACATAATTCAGTTCGAATCCTTAGGCAAATGAGGCTTTGAAGGTAGAACTCAAATGTCCTGCTTCCTCTCATGGACCCAGGAGAGACACTCTTAAGGTAAATACAGCTCCTGAATTTATCTAAACCAAACATATAGTGAAGATTGTCCTAGAATCCCCTAGGGCATCCCCATGTGCCGAACAGCTTGGGCATAAGCACTTTTTTGGCAGGCAAGCTTGATTGTAATAATATTTATTTATTAATCCTACACAGTGTGCTGACTAAAATTACACAATTTAGTTTTGTACCTCATCGCTGTACATATTTTGAAGTGCAGGCAATGTTTTCCTATAAAAGCTATTTACTGAATAAAACATTTTTATCATATAGCTATTCATATATACAAATATATAAATATAACAGATAAATAGATAAATGCAAAAATAGTGTTTACATTTACATATATAACTTCTCGATGCATGTGTGCTGCTAGAGAAATGTGTACTTCAAAAAGCTGAATCTTTTGGGGAGGAAGTATTTACTGCACATTATTTACAGTAGATCTTAAAATGTACTTAAGTAAGTCAATTGACTATAAATTGACGTAGTTTTAGTTTGTAATTAGTGAGACTGTTAGAGGAGTCTTACTGCTTTTGTGAAGGACCCAGAAACTGCTATAAACTTAAATGAACCATCAATCAAATTTGGCACCAGCCACTCAAATTTGTGGTCAGATAACAGAGAGCTTATCTGCAGATACATAGGGTTTCTTTTAACATTTTTTTTGACCACACCCATGACATGCAGAAGTTCCCAGGCCAGAGAATTCCTGTTGTGGCTCAGCAAAAACAAATCTGCATAGTAACTATGAGGACGCAGGTTTGATCCCTGGCCTCACTCAGTGGGTTAAGGATCCGGCCTTGCCGTGAGCTGTGGTGTAGGTCACAGACGTGGCTCGGATCTGGAGTTGCTGTGGCTGTGGTGTAGGACAGCAGCTATAGCTCCCATTTGAGCACTAGCTGGGGAACCGCCATATGCCACAGGTGCAGCCCAAAAAAAGACAAAAAGAAAATAAAGAAAAAAAAAGATCCCAGATAGGGATCAAATCTGCATGACAGCAGTGACAACTGCCACATCCTTAACTCGCTGAGCCACCAGGGAACTCCATTCTTTTAACTGAAATGCTAAAGATGGGTACAGCAAGTAATCCATTGCTGGTGCTACATAAATATGAGAGTTCCGAACAGGTCCTTAGTAGGAAAGTTGTACTGGTGTCTTGGGGATTTCATCTTACTGAAATCATTATGCCTTTTTAGGTCTGCATTATAAAAAAATCATTACAGTTTAGTGAGCTCACTCCATGACCAATCAGGACATGAGTGTAACTGATTTTTGTATTCTTCCCTTCTAAGTTTCTATTTTCCCACCCACAAAGAGGAAGAATTAATCTCTACATTCTCTTTTATCTCTATTTATGAATTTCCTCTTTATTAACATATATTTTGGAACAATATTCCTTGTCAGTGATGTCAGTTATGATGTAATAATCACTTTTTAAGATGTTATCTTAAATTATAAATAAAAGCTGTTAAGTTCTAAGTCATTTATTAGAATGACCCTAATGTTTGGGATGCTGTAGAGGAACATGGCAACCTACTTATTTTTCCTGCAGAACCCTAGAAGGACCCACCAGTTTTCTTGGGATTGAGCATCCTTTTCTGTTTAGTTAATGGCAGTTTGCAATGTAGGTGCAGCAGCCAGGTTGGTGAATTTTAAACCACCACTCCCTTCGGAACATCATCTTTGGGGCACAGAGTTGCCCAGTTATGCAAGGTTGTTATATGATCATGCACTTGCTTGATGACTGGTTATCTGGGTAGATTCACACTGAATAATTTCTTAATCCAGACGACACGTTTGAATGACACAGATTTGTTGGCGGAAACCTGGAATCTGTAAAGCTATGTTTCATCCAGCCTTCTGTGCCATGCCACTGTGATTTAGACATCCATTTGGATTTATATATTGTGATAGTATAATACAATTTGCATATTCGCCAAGTAGCAAGAAATTATTGCTTTTCTTCTCTTCGATACTGTGAGGTCAAATTTTCTGACATGCATACTGAAATGTGTGTGATAATTATCTTTTGGAGATGCCACTACCAGAGGACATTCATTTTTCATAGGCATTTGTGTGGTTATTACATATGTTCTCATGATAATGAAGCTCTAGCAGAACTCAAAGTAAAAAGACCAGTTAAACTGAAGTGGGGGCAGAGGAATTCTTTAATAACTAAGAGATTTGTGGAAATATACTGGACAGGGAGTTATTTGGAAAAAAATAAAGCTAATGAAAACAATCCTTCATAATAGTCAGTGCCATATAGTTCACAACCTCATTGGATAGATATGATTGAATTTAATAGTCATCTCAATCTTTATGCAGATTATATAATGAACACTTTTTGTATCTATACACACACAGGTTCAGACATGTTGATTTGCCAGAAGTAAATGAGTATATGATACCACTTACATGTGGAGTCTAACATATGGTACAAATGGACCTATTTACGAAATAGAAACAGACTCACAGACATAGAAAACAGACTTGTGGTTGCTAAGGGGGCCAAGGAGGGAGTGAGATGGACTGGGAGTTTGGGGTTAGTAGATGCAAACTATTACATTTAGAATGGACCGGCAATAGTGTCCTGCTGTATAGCGCACAGAAATATGTCCAATATCTTGGGATAGAACACGATGGAAGATAATATGAGAAAAATAATGTATGTATATATATGTGTGTGTGTATGTCATATATACATGACTGGGTCGCTTTGCTGTAAGTCGAGTATACTTTAATAAAGAAATATGAAAAGAAAAAAAAAGTAAATGAGTGAATCAAACAAAGCCTCTGATGTTAAGTCTCGTACTTGTTGGTTCCTCGTGTAATTCATGATTTGCTCCAAGACAAAACTCTTGGAAGAAAAAAGAAAAATTCTGGGGTTTGCTTGCGCTTTCCTACACTTTTAATGTGCGTTGCTTCATGCATTTAAAATTGTCATAGAAGTCCCTTTCATTTTTGAATGGGTTCTCATAAAATCATGTAACCTTTGATTTACAGCTTTCATAAAAGTTATTGAAACCTCAACTCTAGTGATTACCCACATGCACTCTTCTTTAAAGGTAGTTGTTAAATCTGTGATTGAATATTCTTAAAAGTATATTCTTATTGTTTGGGCCCATTAACTTTAAGGGTTCTTGATTTCTTGAGTAAATGGGAAGGGTCTATTTGTTCTTTGTTCACATTTGGAAGGGCTACACTAATCTCTCATGAGCATGATCATCTTTTATTTAAAGACAGACTTTGCTTCTTCTCTCTCTCCTGCCCTCCAGGCATGAGATCAGCCATTCCGTGTTTTCCCAGTCTTAGCTTTTAGATTTTGCTTCTTTGGAATGCTTTCCAGTTTATCTGTATCTTCCTTCACTTCCTTCCTTCCTTCCTTCCTTCCTTCCTTCTTTCCGTCCTTCCTTTCTTCCTCCTTGCTTTCTTGCTTTGTAGGGCTGCACTCACAGCATAAGGAAGTTCCCAGGCTAGGGATCAAATGCAGAAATCAGAGCTACAACTGCTAGTCTGCGCCACAGCCACAGCAACACAGGATCCGAGCTGCATCTGCGACCTACACCATAGCTCACAGCAACACCAGATCCCCTACTCACTGAGCAAGGTCAGGGAATGAACCTGCATCCTCATGGATACTAGTTGGATTCATTTCCTCTGCGCCACCACAGGAACTCCCTGTCTATGTTTTTCTTAAAATGTATCAGGCAAAAAGCCATCCAGTTCAGAGGATGGTAAGCGTTGGAGGTGCTTTGTCTCTGACATTGGACTTCATTCTATTGCAAATTTTAAAACTTCACTGCTAAAGAAAATACATAATGTGGTGATCAATGAAGCTAAAGATTATCATTTCCAAATCAGCAAGTGTTCAACTTTTCAGTGTTGCTTTTTCTACCACTTAGGAGGCCATCTACCATCATAACAAATACATGTATTAGCTGCAGTACTTGAGTAAAGTGAGTTTTTCACCAGATGTCAGGATAATAAAATTTCCCATTCACACCTTATCTGTCCTCTGTGCTGTTGAGCTCTGGAGGGGAGAAGAAGGAAAAAGGGTCAAGTGGTTCCTTTGTTATATTTTCTCTTTTACTTTCCAAGGTTTGGGGCTTCTATCAGCCTGATAAAGTCTTTCTGTAAACTAGCTGACCCCTGACATAATTAGGAGAAGCTGAGGTCACGTGGAAAGAAATATAACTACATGAGGTTTGAATCATTTTATTTGAAAGAGACTCCAAAAGTTCCTTTTAAATATAATTTTTTTTGATAACATGTTAGAAAATAGTTTCTTTTTTCTTTTGCATCTCTTTGTCTATTTTCTAGGGCTGCACCTGTGGCATATGGAGGTTCCCAAGCTAGGGGTCTAATCAGAGCTGTAGCCGCTGACCTATCCCACAGCCATAGTAATTCCAGATCTGAGCCGCATCTGCAACCTACACCACAGCTCACGGCAATGCCAGATCCTTAACCCATCGAGAGAGGCCAGGGATTGAACCTGCAACCTCATGGTTCCTAGGTGGATTTGTTAACCACTGAGCCATGACGGGAACTCCGTGTTTTTCAAACATCCATGTCAATCTTCCTCAATGCAATGATTTTATAAAGTCATGAAAACTGTTTAAAAATACTTAGGGAATGCAACTTGCATAAGGAATTAAGTCCAACCTCTCTTGTCTGGAATAGAAGCTCTTCCAAATAAGTTTCATTCCTGGGCTTTGCCATTTACCAGCTCAGGAGACTTAGGCAAGATACTCAACGTTCTTTTCATATTTTTATCTGCAAGAAAGGGCATATCTACCTCATAGAGTTCTTGGAAGGATGATACCAAAGTGTAAACTCAGCAAAGTATCTGGCTCCTTGCCTTAAGTAATCCTAACAGCAACCTTGACTTGAGGCCAGCCAGGCAGTCTTGTCATTGTTTCTCAAATATACAGTTATGGTGGAGTTCCTGCTATGGCTCAGCAGTATAGAATCCTACTAGTGTCCATGAGGACACGGGTTTGATCCTGGCCTTGCTCAGTGGGTTAAGGATCTGGTGGTTGATGTGAACTGTGATGTCGGTTACAGATGCAGCTCAGATCTTGTGTTGCTGTGGCTGTGGTGTAGGCCAGTGGCTATGGCTCCGACTAGACCCCCAGCCTGGGAACCTCCCTATACCATGGGTGCGGCCCTAAAAAGGCAAATATATATACTGTCATGGTTTCCATCTTCATGTCTTAGCTCCATTGGTGTCTCTCACTTGGGCTTTTCTCTCCAATATGTTCCAAATATCTAGAGCCTACTCTGCTTTCAGGTCGGTAAAGGCATTCCTAGACTATTCCTTCTTCTAGTGATCTGTCCTTCTTGTTATATTCACGTGACACTAAGTTTGTCAATAATTTTGGCACTGAGTTTTTTTCTCCTGTATGTTCTTATTTACCTTCTGTCTTATGGGTGTATGTCTTGCTTCCCACAACTGAAAGCCCATTCTTCTACTTTGTCAAGCTTACCTCTGTGTCAATACAAAGACCTCAATGAAGTTTGTTTAATATGAAGAGTTGTCCAGTCAAGAAGCCAGTATTTTGGCCTTCACAATACATTATGTGACTTTAGGGTAAGAAACTTTGCCATAAACTCCATAGATATCTTTGGAGAAATGGCATATGGAGTAAAAAGTATTAAAATACCTTTAGAGAGGAGATATTACATAAGAACAAGAAAGAAAGTAAAGGCAAATTCTAGGTATTTTAAGAGTTTTATAGACTGAACCCTCTGCACACCGACCCTTGGGAAATCTTCTTGGGTAACAAGGAACATGGAAATATTTCCAGCTTTGTAGAAAAAAAAGGTGTACAATGAAGAAATTAATACTTAGATATTCAAACCAAGGTGACGTTTGAAAGAGTGATATTCTGGAAAGGGAGTAGAAACAAATATCTTTGCTAATAGTAAAACATACTTTTGTTTTTTATTGTCAACTCTATTTGGCTGAGAGAACTAAAACTATTTTTTTTGGATTTTTTTCTTCTTTTTGTTTTTTTCCAAGGGAGCAAATATTATAGGTATTTTTTATTTATTTAATTTTTAATTTGTGAGTAAATTTTAGGAATATCTCACATTAAATAAACTAATTAAGTTTGTGTTTGGTAGTAGTTTGAAGGACATTTTGCATGTTACAATTTCAACATTAGTATATTATTTGGAAATATAAGATGGACAAATGAAAGGCTGGTGACGTCCATCAATACTTTGAAGCTTAACTGAGGAAAATACTAAATTTTTTAGAGTTGGTTTTCCATAGATTATTAGGAAAAACTTGTTTTTTAGTGGATCCATTGGGCTACATTATGGTTTTTTTTTTTTTTTTTTTTTTTTTTTTGTCTTTTTGTCTTTTTGTCTTTTTGCCATTTCTAGGGCCGTTCCCTCGGCATATCGAGGTTCCCAGGCTAGGGGTCTAATCCGAGCTCTAGTTGCTGGCCTACACCAGAGCCACAGTAGCTCGGGATCTGAGCTGCATCTGTGACCTTTACACCACAGCTCACGGCAATGCTGGATCCTTAACCCACTGAGCAAGGCTAGGTTCATAGTCGGATTCATTAACCACTGAGCCACCACGGGAATGACTTTATTTCCATTTTAAGTGATTATGCCTAGATGTTGTTTTCTATAAGATGAGATTTTTTTCTACATTATTCTTTGGCTAAATGACTTATTTTTTCCATTTGTGCCAGAATAGCCTAGAAAGTAATGGAAGAAATGTTACTTTGCCAAATGGATTTGAAAAGGATAATCATTTTTTTACATCTTTACTCAGCAACCTGAGCTGCTGCAGTAATGATGCCTAATCCTTAACCTGCTATACCACAAGAAATTCCCTATTCAATAATTTTATTTTTATAGATTTGTGTTAGTAGAATTAACTCATATTTAAAATGTAGCAAATAAAATAATCTGATATATTTCAGATGAATCATTAATTTTATCAGGCATTTTGAAGGAATTTTTTTTCTTATTCTTTTCAATAGAGAATGAAAATAAAATACTAAATAAACAAGTAAACTGTGGGGTTTTATTCCAATAAAATGCCTCCATTTCTTTTTTCATTTAAAAACTTCCTTCTAATGATGAGACATAATTAGAATTGAAGTCCATTCCTAGAAAAAGAAGATAAAGTTGTTGTTTGATCAATGGTTTTTTTTTTTATGCCAGTCTGTTCTTGCTTAGCATCACCTGATAAGGCACTTACTTGTGGGCATTTTGCCTTTCTTGTCTCCTTCCAATAATGGAAACAAAAATCAATTATTGAATGCCTTCCCATGTGCTTGGTACTCTATACAGTAGAAGGGGGTGTCAAATATGCCAGAGGCATTGTTTTAAGGAACCAGTTTGAACTTAGGTTGGAAGATAATGTATTCATGGCAAGTCAAGTCTATAAGAAAATGGAATAATGAGAACAGCATTTGCATTAAGAAGAGAAAAACACATAAATTCAAAAAAAGAAAAAAAAAGAGGAAAGGGATCTAGTTCATTTTTCCTCTGGGTTATAATTATTAACTTTCTGTAAGAAAACCAACCCCCGCAAATGTTTTATTTTGAGAATGCGTTACCAATGGGCTACTGTGGGCCATTTCATGTCATCTGAATATATTTATGTACAAAGGACAAATGACAGGTAGCAATGACTTTTGTTCTTAAATAATTTTGAAAATATTGAATGAAGTATTTAAATCAGTGTTTTAATTTATGTTTTTCGGTGTGAAAAAGACCACACACTATACATGGTATTGTCATGTGACATTATGATCACCATAAGGAGATTCCAGTAATCTTCCCTTTTGAGATTATTATGACCATGGGGAGATATTAAATGTATACCTGAGGCAGCAGTTATATCTCACCCAGCTTTACTCTTGATGCCATTATATACATATCATTTAGCTCTTTGAGAGTTGGTCCACTGATTTGAATTGTCTTGGCATAAGAACATTTTTTTTCCCCCCAAGCATGCTCATATGACTAAAAATAAATCAGAATCTTACTGAGGGATTTTTTTTTTAAGTAGCCTCAATTTTGTTTTTCTCTGTAATTTTTTTAAATTGAAAACAATATCTACATTCTAAAGCATTTAGTTTTTCAGTCAATATGCTGTACTGTTGCTTAGTTGTAAATGCTAATAAAATGGTAGATGCACTTTAGGAAGATAAATACTTGTTAAAGGAAAACACTCTTAAAATAATGTAGTTTTATTTCACAGTGAACTCTTTTTTGATTGGTGAAAGAGTGTAGTATTTGGAAGTCATCTTATTTCATGCAGTAGTAAAAAAAAAAAATTGCTTGAAGAAGATATGCCAGATGTGTAATTTGGCTGTCTTCATCTGTCTTGAGAAAATAGAGGGAGCAAAGGATAAATCCAATAGATGTTGAATTACTTTTGCGTGTGGGATTCTAGTTAATGAGACAATGTCTGGATGCAATTATTTGGAAAGTTCTTGACCTTTTATTTGTACAAGTTGATATAATTATGATTTCATGAGGAAGGGTTTTGAAATTCTCAAACCGATTTTAGTCTCCTGTTTATAGCGTGTCTTTTACTTCGGGAATCCTGGAAATGTTTTCTACTTTTAACTTTTACTCTGTATCTTTAAAAGCTCGTGTGATTGGCTTCAAAGTGTCTTAAAGTTCTTTCCTCAAATAATTATTCTTGCTTAGTTACAAAGAGAAGTTTGAACAGTATTCTGTGATGCTCAATTTAATCACCCTCTTATTGTTCCTTTTTGTATTTAATGACAAAAAAACAAAGAGAGAAAAATAAATACACTCATCACAGTTCTTACCAGTCAGCTAACCAAACTTAATATCAAGTGACAACTTCAAAAGCCATTCCTGGCTTGAAGTTCTGTATGTCTAGTGCTGTCCTGTCCAGCATAGAGGCCACTACCCTCAATGGCTCTCAAGCACTTCAAATGTCTGTAGTCCAAATTGAAGTAGGCTGTAACTATAGTATACAAACCAGATTTGGAAACGATAGTAGGAATAAAGAATGTGAAGTATCTCAATAATTTTCACATTAGTTACATGTTGAAAGATAATGTCTTAGATATCTTGGGTTAAGTAAAATATGTTATTAATTTAATATCAGTTTTTTTAAGATCATGACTAAAAAAATGTAAAATTTCCTGTGGGGTTTGCATTGTGTTTTTATCAGACAATGTTCTAGATGCTTATTCATCATCTTTAAACCCTCTTGGCCTCAAGCCATGATGTTTTCATCTTTTCCTTTCATTGGCCAATTTTTTTTGTAATAGGCATTGATTCACCCTTTTCTTGTATCTCTAACACATTCTACATCTTATTGTATTTTGGCTTCCACAAAAATTCTACTGAAATTTGTCAACTTCTCTTTGAAAAGTAACCAGCATCCTTCTAGTTGCCAGATTGTCTCAGTTCTTGCTCTATTAAACTTTCTGCTGTTTTCTTTTTTTCTCCAGCATTTGAAAGTTTTCTTTTAAAATTTCATTATACTGCCTTCCATCCAATCACTCTGATCCCTTCTTTCCTGAATTCTGTCCCTGATTACTGTAAATGTGTTTTTTTGTTTTCCCACTGAGAATTGTTTACAGTCCTTTTCTCAGACTGTTACAATTGGAAGGAGCACAGACAAAACTCCCTTCTCACCTTATTCATCCTGCCCAAATACCCCCATCCTACCTACATCTCTTGAGACTGAGATTTATGTCTCCCTGTGATAGAAGGGTACTCCTCACTGAAGAATCATTTTCATGGTGATTGACTTCACTGATAAGTATATATTCAAACCCTTCAAGCGTGTTGAAGTAACCATGAGCTATTGTTTCTTAAGGTATCACAGAATTCATGATTTGAATTATTATCTGTGCAGATGACTTCCAAATACACATTTTTCTGTCTCCATGTCCAATTACTTAATGAAAACCACATATAAATTCTAAGATCAACATATATTCAGAACTTATCTTTATTTTCATCTTTGTTCCTTCTTCTGTTTGCAATGGGATCATTTTAATTTCACCCAAGGCTCTAATATGTTCAGTTTATTATTATTATATTATTATTATTATTATTATTATTGTTTTTGGCCACAGTCAAGATGTCCTATGCCAGGGATCAAATCCATGCCACAGCTATAACCAGAGCTACAGCAATGATAATGCTATATCTTTAACCCTCTGAGCCAAGAAGGAATTCCCTGTTTAGTTATTATTAATAGAGACCCGTGCAATTGAAACTGATGTTTCATAAACTCTTCTATCAAGCAGTGTTTATTATAACTCTCTACCTCTTTACCTTATATTCTCCCAACTTCACCATCCCGATTGTCTCTAGCCAATTATATTGTTGATACAGTTTGAGACATCTTAGAATTTAGGACAAATGATTCTTCTAAATGATTTCCTGGCCCACAATCTCTGCACTTATATTGAAAACAAACTAACAATGGCAAAATAAATGAACCAAAAAAGCCCCCCTTCCCTAATTACTGATTGGCTATAGAGGTAAAAATTACTCTTTTAAAAGTGAAATAATCCTTTGTGTGAATTGTTTCTAGATTAGTTGGGGACTTATCTCTTACTTCTACAGTTTAAATGACGTCTTCCCTAACCTAAACTATTGGGTATTGTTTGTAAATACTCTACATTGTGTGGCTTTTGTGCCTTTGCTGTTCTCTGTCCCTATGCCTGGAATGCACCTTCTCTCTTCACCACTTCCTTGTCAAGGTCTCCACTTCCAAGTCCCTCCTATGCCCAGAGATCATTCAATTGCTTTGAGAATACTTTGAAGGTTTCTCGCAACCCCCAGTTTTCTCTTCCGGACACTCACAACTCTCTCTCCTAACTTATAAAAATGTCACTTGTCACATTGTTTATGGTGTTAAAGTTATCCACAAATATGCTTTATATTCTACTTACTCCCTTAAGGAAACAGGACCCATGTCTGTTTCAACTTTGTACATTGCACAACAGAGCAATGATGAAGTAATCCATTATGTACTATAAACATTTTTCTTAAATGAATGAATGTACTCCTGTGCATCAGATCTGTCACTGGTATAATCCTGTTATTTTTTGTATTTTATGTCTACTTGTAGGCTACCTGTTGGAAAAAGAGCAAGTGTGAATGTGGATTTGACTCCATTTTTCTCACAAAAAGTACCAATGTGCCGCAAAGCTCTTACTTCTTCCCTTCTGTCCTATAATCCTCTCAAAAATACCAAACTATGTTCTACTTGTGTTTCTGCAATCATGAGTTCCTATGTTCATATATTTTTTTCAATGGTGAAATTTTTTCTTAAATTTTTACTAAGGCCTTTCCACGTGTCTTTCTGGTTTCATCAGTAAAATCACCCCTGTGTTCAAGGCCTTTGTCATTATACTGCAGTGGGGGTATACTGCCATATCCTGATAAAGTTTTGAATGAATTTTATCTGTTATTGGCTGTAGTGACAATCTGCTCCTCTAAGATAGGTCACAAAGAGCCTAGGCAATGTTGTTCCTCTTCCTGTAAGCTTTATTTTCAATTAATTATTATTATTTTGTCAGTAGAAATGGCCATAGCTTTTCTCTTACTTTGTTGTTTTTTTTTTTTTCCATAACTTTGCTGATACTTGATGCTGATGTCCAGAAAATAAATACATGATTCTACCACTGACATTTCCTTTACTCTTGATGTGGCTCAGTGCTTTCTGGTGGCTGGTACCATGAAGATAGAGTTTTAGAGCATTTTATATGACCTTTTAATAAAAAGTAAGATGTGAAATAGCCAGCGATCATTTGCAGCTGCCAAAATGGCATGCAGGATGCCTTTAACTTTACTGACAGCCATGATCTGGCTCAAATACTTGTCATTATCTGAAACAAATTTCTTTTTCTTTTTTTTTTAAGAAGATGAGTTGTATTATTAAAAAAAGCAGTAAAATTTTGAAATGGACTTCTTCATGGGAAGTAAGAATTGTTGGACTTTATCCCCTCAGAGTCTAAACTACTTACAGAATAAGGGAATTGTTTAGGGAAAAAAACTCACCCTTTCAGGCCCCTGTTAAAGATATGGTCCCATCCCAGCCATATCTTTAACAGGTAAGGATGGATATTTTTTTCAAAAATGTTTTAATGGATGTCCTTTAGTTGACTTATATGAAAAAAATTTATAGACTCAGATTATATACAAAATATTTTAAAGAGGCTAATATGAATTCTTTATGATTATAGAGGAATAATTTTGTAAAATGCTGTCATTAATAAAATACAACCTATAATATAAAACTGCAAAGTGAAAAGCATACTTTTGGGAAGTAACCAACCCATTAGGATGCTCTGATTGACTATTTGGTACTATTTATATATTTAAGGAAGTTTTGCTCCTTGGTGCTGTCCACTTACTTTCTGGTGAAAAAATGGTTTCCATAACTCTTAATACATACTAGTACCGTGTTAAAGTTATCAAAGTTGGTCCAAAAATAAATATATCAAACAGCAGTAACTATTTCAAATAAAATAAAAGCTCACATGATATAATGTTTTCCCTTTATTATTTCTGAACCTCATTTCTCTTTAAAGTACCTTGCTGTATGTTTAGAATTCACTCTGAAAGTGATACTGAGGAAGGAATTCCAGTTAGAAAAAATGCCGTGAATAAATATAGAAAATATAGAGAGATGGAGAATATCAGTGGGAAAAAAGAAGGAATTGTTAAAAAAAAGATGCTTGAATAGGTGTTTGAGATCAGACCATAATAACATTTCTATGTCAAGCTAAGGAGTCTGGAAATGTACTATAGGGGAGTAGCTGGTAAAATGTTTCTGGAAAGACCTGTAGTAAATATTATAGGCTTTGCCACCCATATGGTCTTTCTTGCAACTATTCAGCTTTGCCATTGTAATGCCGAAGCAGCCGTAGAAAACACATAAACAAATGAACTTGGCTGTGTTCCAGTAAAACTGCATTTAGGAAAACAGGTAGGCAAGATTTGGCCTGCAGGCTGTAATTTGCTGACCTTTGCTCTTGAGAATAGGGAGCCAACTGATGGCTTTTTAAGCAAAGAAGAGGAGTAATTAAACTAAGGTTGAACTAGGGCAGTTGAGGAGATAATGAAGGAGAGGGATAGACTGAATAGAACCTTTGAAATAGAGTTGATACAGTTTGTGAGGGACTTAAGGTAAATTCAAGAAGTGGTTTTTTGTGGTTTTGAGCCTGGATGAAACCGTAGATAATGATGGAATCTAAATCACCCAAATCTTGGCAGGCTGGAATGGTAGATCACATTTGGTAATATAAATTTCATAGAGGTGAATGCAAGATTCTGCATGGAAAGAGTTCTAAATGTTTTATTTAGTGATACTATGTGTGAAAATGATTTGGAAATTAAAGCTGACTACAAACTCAATTATGAGTTGACAGTTTAGGGAGGCAGCATGAAAAAGAAAGAGTTCTGGGATTACCTCAGAAGAATTCTTGGAATTATAAGAGCTAATTATTCTTGGAAGTTTAAGACTAATTATTCTATATAATCTTCACAATAACTTCTGAGGAGTGAAGCCATATATTTTTCTCTTTATGGAGATATGATTTTTGAGGAGTGCAGGGCTAAGATTCTTACCATAGAGCATCCAGTTGAACTGAGAAGCTTTTTCTCATCGTTTCCCAATATTTTAAAACCAAGTGATTCTGACATAGAGTCGGTTATTTGATGGTGAATGTTACAACCTTAAGAATTAGCTAATATGGCTCTTCTATACAACTTCACATACATACATAAATGCTTAACATGTACACACATACTATCTAAAGGAAAAAATTTGGACAACATTGTGCAAGAGAAGTAAACATTTCTTGTTTGAATGGATTTTTTGACTTTGCCAGCATGACCTCTATTTTCATAACAAATATCCCCAGAATTAGACAACTCGTCTTTTATGCGATTGAAGACATAGGTTTTACACAATTTTTGGTTGCTTCTATGTACTTAGCTTTTAACCTGGGGAAAAATGTGTAAATAGTTTAAATGATTCCTCTGGGAGAACGGGTTTGTACAGAATAGGATAGGCTGGTAGCCTCCAGTGATGACTCTTGTCCTTCCTTGGAACTTTTGTACTTTTGGTTGCTTTATTTTTCTTGTTATAAAATTAAGAAAGCTGAACCATGCTCATTGTACCATAAGGGAATAACTTTGAGGTGATATATTCTGTTACAGAAGTAATACACATATCCAGAACAATTTGTTAAGACATTTTTTGAGAAGACCAGCAATACAATGTTTATTCCATATTATTAGATTGAGGATTCAATGCTAAATTGGAGCATTTTCACAAGAAAGTGGAATTAGTATTTTATGTTTTGGCCACCCAGATATTCTTCAAATTTAATATTTAAAACCTTATAAACAGTTTTAGGAAGTTCTATACTTTTTTGCTGTGTGTTGAATATTACTACCTACCTAGTTTGGTTCTAGCGGGATTGAAAACTTTTCATCACCTTAAGTAACTACACTAACCTTTGAATTTGTGCGTGCCGACTTGACTTTATTGTTAACTGGTGCTAAAGTCTCTGTCCCCGGGTCTCTTGTTGTGCTTTGTTATTTTTTTTGTGTGTGAAGATTCCATAAGCTGAGTGATATTTAAATACTCTTAAGTGATGTAACATAAATAGCAGAGTGCTGGCATGGGAGTAGTTTTGTGATATCTTCATTTGATGGATACTGATCCTGATTACCAGTGATGGACCATCATCACCTAAGATTCTTGTCAAGCTTATTGCCATACTGATGCTTTCCTTCCTGAGAAATATATTGAATTTTCCTAAAGAGGAGCAGTATCCTCTTATTTGATCATTGTGTGGCATTTGAAATAATTATGTCTTAAAATTATCTGCTTGAAATGAAATTTTACCCAACCTAGTTTTTTTTTTTTTTCTACTCCTCTTGACATAATAATCTGTCAATATTTTCTATCATGTGTGTGGCCGAGAATGTGGGGTTTGGTTCAGAAATGCCAGTTCAGACTTGATTATTAATCAAAACAGGAGTATGAAAAATAAAATTCATTGGGGGAATAATTAATCCCAACCAAATTTGCACTCTGGGACACGAAACAATTTTACCTCATCTGTACAAATGTTTAATACAAAATCTCCAATTTAAGTGAAGTGCCCTGGGTGATCTGTTGAGTCTGCCTTCTTGCCTGTCACTCCTAGATCTTTTGTGTTCTTTTACTCAGAATTTCTTCAACAATCTGAGATGAACTATATTTACAGCACAAAGTAAATAAAGAAAATAAAGCCTATCATATGATTTTCATTCACTGTCTGTTAAATGGAGTAAGGTAGCTAATTATCATAATTAATTTACATAGTTTAAAAAAATCTCAATAACAAAACAAAGCCGGAACAGGTGGTTTGCATTGAAGAAATAAAATAAGCTTTATTATTAGAGACTAGGACAATTCTTTTTCTATTACACATTACTTGGATAGCATAAAGTAGACAGCTCCTGCTGAGAAAACTGAAAAGTAGAGAATACAAGAGTTAAAACATGGACAATACACCCAGGAGTGTCGCAGGCATGGGTCTCTGAAAATTACAGTGAACCATACAACTTCAATGAATAAAAAGCATGAGCTGGTCTGTTGTTTGCTTTCAGTTTTGAGATCATTTTATAAATTGAGCATGCTAACGATTTTATCTCTCTGATCACATAAAGGCAATTATTTTTCCTACATTAAATGTATTTATAAGGGTTTACTGACAATTTTTTTATGGCTGAGTACATTTTTTATCACTTTTGAAGCACAGTTTTTATAAAGTGAAAATATTTAAGATTATGTTTGTATAGACCTTAGGGTCACTTATTTTCTTAGACTCCTTGCTAATGACCTAAAGCTGTCTGTCCTCATAATGTGATACTTAACCTGACATGTGTAGGTTTTAATTTGGTGAATTCCAATTTGGGTTCTAAATGTGAAAGTGTTTCCGAATAGATATAGTTACAGTTTTGCCAATATTATACAGTAAGGTAAAAGCCGTCAAATAAACAAATAAAATGTTCTGAATATTGAAAGCAAATCAAATGCTTTCTTTTTATACTGAGGTAAATGTACTCCCTGGAAATTAGTACTTTATGAAAGGCACTTTTCCTGTTTTTTCATTTAATTGACATAAAAGAAACAGTATGTTTTCAAGAGAAGTAATTTTTGAGAGTGCAGATACACTTAATTGTAGAAGTGCTGGACATAAGGAGTGTTTTGCATTAAATTCCACACCTGGTCACATGCCTGTTGGAAGATTTCCAGAGTGTGCTCTAGAAGGGACTGTTGCTTCCAAGTTCTGCCACTGAAATTAAGATCTACTCCCTAGAGAAGACGAGTGAATTAACACAGTATGCTTTATGCACAATGAAAACAAACTAATCTGGGTGACTACTTTGCGCAGAACTGTAAAAAGTGCAGTAACATGTATTTGAAGCTGATGGAGTGAATTCTATTTTTATGTTAAACACAGAATCAACGATTTACTATGTGGCTTTGTTTTAGATTCTTCTGAAAGGCTCAGAGTCTCTGAAAAGCTAGTTAGTTATACTAACGCTATTCCAGAGCAATATTTTCTTGACTTTCCCTTTCCTCATTTTCAACTTTTTAGTACACATGAAATAGGCTAATCAGGGATAGCAAGATAGTAATGCTAAAAAAAAAAAAAAAAATCAACCAACATGATATTTTGCTTGCATGCATCAAAGGCATTCTAATAAAAAGAAATCATCAATACCATGCCATTAGCAAACAAATAGTAATCATTCAGACATGAAGAAGTATTGAAAGCCTAGAAGATTTTGGTGATGAGGACAGGAGAAATAATAGAAATATGCACCAGGGCTGTTAGTATATCTTGTAGGGAATATCTAGAAAATTAGATTAATCAAGGAGCAGACATTTGGAAGAAAGTTTGTGTGAATGCCTGACAGTCTTGCTCTTTCCCTCATTTCAAATGTTGGCAGGGTAGCAGGCAGCTCCAAGGGAAATGTGCTCCTTTCATACTTGAGTAATTGATGAATTGTATGCAATATGCAAATGAGAATCCATAAATCTTATGAATGACAGCTTAATTTATGTGAGCCTTAATGAATGCAGGATTAGATTTTAATTAAATATCCTCAAAGGCACCCTGAGTAGTAGATTTTTTTAGGCCTTGTTTTTTGAAGACTTGTTTCTCAAGCAATACATTTTACAAAAGCAGAAAAACGAGGCAAAGAACTTAGGCTGTATTTAGTAATAAGCATTATTTCATTTTACCTAGAAAACAGCAGATCAATTCAAAACTCCTCAACACATATGTACAGATCTCTTTATTTTGTACACATTTCACTAAATTTGATTACTTTTAATTACTGTTGGTCTCTGATATCATATGCTATTTTCAATTACAAGTAAGTTATTAAAAATTTACCAAAAATACACTAGAGCTGAAGAGTTGTTTAATAAAAGATGATATTAGATAGATGAACATTTAAAGTATCAAATCTAATTTAACTAAAATAAAGTCTTCCTAAACATTTTTTCTTTTTCAAAATTGCCTCTCAAGACAATATCTAATGAGATAAGATGATAAATAAGACTATTTCATACATGATATTTAATAAGGAGAATTGCATACTAAAATTAGACTGAAATGATGTATACTCCTGTGGAATAGTTATTTCTTTAATTCACTTTAATGCCTTGAACTTAAAATAAGGTTTTTTATCGAATGTATATAGGATAACAAATACCACCTTACTTCTCTGTTAGACATCTACTTTTTGAATTACAATTTTCCTAATTTAGTTAGGTTAAAATGCACATTTGGTTTGGTGTTGAGAAACTCTGACATTTCTTCCATTTAAAATTTTTTCTTGTTAAATAACATCGGGCTGACTTTTTAGTACTCATTAATTGTCCCAACTAAATCAGTTTAAACTTTCTGATGTACATGTATTGTTTTGAGTTTTCTCTTGGTAAGGCTACAAGTGCTTGGGTGAATGTAAATAGAAAAAGTGCACATTTTTATCCCTTAAGTGAAATAAACTTATATAGCTTAACAGTGTAGTTTATTCAGCTTTCAGTTAGAGGATGAATAGATTCTGGGGATCTAATGTATAGCATGGTGGCTATAGGTACCAGTACATACCGTATGCTTGAAAATTGCTGAGAGAATAGAGCCTAAATGTTCTCAGCCTCACACACAACTATGTGAGATGGTAGATGTGTTAACTAACCTTATAGTGTAATGATTTCATTGGGTTGTGTACCTCAAAAATATACAATATCATATGTTAAAAAAATCTTGGGAAAAATGCAATTTGTCACTGTCTGTGTAGGTGTGTATTTCATTGAAGAATATAGAGGTTTAAATATGATAGTCTGGAGATCCCTTTGTGGTTCAGTGGCTAACGAACCTGACTAGTATCCATGAGGATGTAGGTTCAATCCCTGGCCTCTCTTAGTGCATTAAGGATCAGTGCTGCCATAAGCTGTGGTGTAGGTCACAGATGCGGCTTGGATCCTGCATGGCTGTGGCTGTGGCCGTGGTTGTCAGCTACAACTCCGACTCAACCCCTAGCCTGGGAACCTCCATATGTCATGGGTGTGACCCTAAAAAGACAAATAAATAATAAATAAATAAATAAATAAATAAATAAGGTAGTCTGAGTTCTGGACTAGAGCTGAGCTTCCAGGGTGGTGGTTATCTGGGAAGCCCTGGAAATTGCAAGCACAGGTTTTGGTATATGACCGAACATATATTCATTTGACTGACCCGAAGGGTACATAACCTTCCACAGGTTTTCAAATGGATTCATTATCTTAACAAACAAACAAACAAAAAACTATTATAGTAAACACCACAATAACAAATATTTAACTTAGTGAAGGAAAGTATATCTATATAAAATCAGATAAAAACATGTCATCCAGTGCCTTATAAACCATATAATTTTCTAAATGATCAATCATGTTTAAATATGCTTTCCTTAAGTCTTACATTAGTAGTTTGTTTTTAAATACTGTTTATTCATTTTTCAGAGCAATATTCAGACAACATATTCTACATTTTGGTTTTATTTCCAATAATTATTGATATCTTAAATATTGTAGTGAATTAAGGAGTGCATTTCTCTAATAAATAACTTTAATTCTATCTAATCTATTTAAGCAAAGACCATCTACTGACCAGAGTCAAATTTATATGTGCAAATAAGATGACAAAATGGTTCTAGAGAAAATAAATATTAAAAAATATTTTAGAAAACAATTAAGATTTAACTGGCTTTAAATTGCTGTGATGTTATATTTTACATAGGTAAATTAATGTAAATGTAGGTTGCAAATTGTCATATTTACTAAATTTGGATGTTCAATTTTTATTTCCATTAGTTAATTTTATTTATTTATTTATTTAGTCTTTTTAGGGCCTCACCCAAGGCATATGGAGGTTCCCAGGCTAGGGGTCAAATCAGAGCTGTAGCCACTGGCCTACACCACAGCCACAGCAAGGTAGGATTCACGCTGCATTTGCTACCTACACCACAGCTCAGGGCAACACCAGATCCTTAACCCACTGAGCGAGGCCAGGGATTGAACCTGCCTCCTCATGGATGCTGGTGAGATTCGTTTCCACTGAGCCATGACAGGAACTCCAATTATTTTTCATATGGTGGTGTTCCCTCAAGGCTCAGTGGGTTAAAGATTCAGTATTGTCACTGCAGCAGCTTGGGTCACTGCTGTGGCCCAGGTTTTATACTTGGCTTGGGAATTCCCACATGCTATAGGTATGGCCTAAAAGAAATACGTGTAAATATATATTTATACAATATTATTATATGTATTATAATATTGTTTATATTTGTACTATTTGATCAACTACATTGTGATTTTGCCTTTCACTCTCCTAAGAGTTAATAAGCAGAGGTATTTTAATATTTAAAAGTAAGATAACAGAGCGATCTAAAAGAAGGAACCAATTTACACTTGAATGAAATTTTGGTTTCTAAGATGTTTTAAAATTAGAGGGAGTTCCCATCGTAGCTCAGCAGAAACGAATCGTAGTATCCATGAGGGTACAGGTTTGATCCCTGGCCTCACTCAGTGGATCAAGGATCCAGCAATGCCATGAGCTATAGTGTAGGCTGCAGAAGTGGCTGAGATCTGGCATTGCTGTGGTTGTGGCATAGGCCAGTGGCTACAGCTCTGATTCAACACCTAACCTGGGAACTTCCATATGCCCAGGTGTGAACCTAAAAATAGACAAAAATAAAAATAGAATATCATATTTGAACAGCTTCACTTTTCTTTCTTTTATTGTCTCTTTTTTTGCTTTTAAGGGCCACACCTATGGCATTTGGAAGTTTCAGGGTAGGGGTGGAATCAGAGCTTCCGGTCCATGGGAGTCTTAGCAATGCAGGATCTGAGCCATGTCTGTGACCGCAACACAGCTTAAAGAAAAATTGGATACTTTAACCCACTGAGCAAGGGCAGAGATCAAACCTACTTCCTTATGGATACTAGTTGGGTTCATACTGCTGAGCCACAGTGAGAACTCCAATTCACTTTTATTTTCTCTTTCACCTTATTTTTTGACTCTCAAATGAAGCTGTGGCTTCATTTTCTTAAAGGCTACATCACCTGAAACAGTTAAAGCTGTAGCAATAAAGATGTCTATGTATACACATGTTTTTTGAAGATAACTCTCTTATTATGGTTTTGATGAGACTTGTTTTGCTGGAAATTTTTCAAAACTTTTTTTGTTATACTAGTTTTGTTTCCAAGCAGTTATTTTCGAAATTTTGTTGTTTAAATATTTTAACAGGTTCAGTTTGACTAAGAGACATGT
Source organism: Sus scrofa (assembly GCF_054392235.1). Classification (NCBI taxonomy): domain Eukaryota; kingdom Metazoa; phylum Chordata; class Mammalia; order Artiodactyla; family Suidae; genus Sus; species Sus scrofa. The sequence goes on along the minus strand of NC_139393.1, from coordinate 51,050,065 downwards.
TACAACCTATGCAGACTCCATATATTTTTGTTCATCTTAGCATTCTTAGCCAATTCTAATATCCCTTGCTTAGAGTATTTTTTATTTATAGTGAAGATTGTTGAAGAGACTTGTTCTTTTGTAAATCTAGAAGTTATTATTAATTGTGATTGACCTTTATTATAACATAAAGATTCATTGAGGAAAAAATATTTATAAGATGAGTGATTCAGACTGTCAACTTTTTGGAAATTTTCATTCCTCTACTGTGGTCTTTATGGGAGCTAACTGGAATTTTCTGTTAATAATCAAAATGACCATAAATCATACAGAATTTTAGTTGCAAGTTCCTTTACCATCTTTTTCCTGCTTAAAACTCTAGGCCTAATGTAGTTAGTTTCATTTGTTATTAAAACTAAAATAAATTCCCCCTATATTGTAAATATAGGTAATTAATACTTTTTTCTATTCCACTCTTTGATATAATTAATCCATTTTACTGTGCATGAAAATAGGAAACATTCAGAAAAGGAAGCATATATCTATGCAGTATTTCAAGAGTGCTTCCAGCTTATTCTGAATACCAGGTTACACAGCAGGTTTTAGATAAATTTTCATGATTTCAAGCTTTTGTGTTGTTGCTCAGTTGGAGTAATTTAATAATTTAAATTGGCAAATATCAAATATATTAATCATTGTAAATGCAATTATATTGGTTTATACATAGAAAGATCATTTAACAAAGATCATTTGCCTAGTTGAGGATCACCAGCTGGAACTGTCTAAGGATAGAAAACTGTTTTCAATATATTTTTGGAGAAGGTTTTCAAATTACTTTTCACTTGAGTGAAAGAGGATAAATACAATCATAAACCCCTTAGAAGTTCTTATGATATACATCTTTCTATAGTTGCTGCCTTTACTTTGAAAATTAAAATGTTTGAGATAGTTCCCCTTAGATGGGAATTTATATTTCTGCTTATCTTAGTCCTAAGTGAATGCCTGCAAATTGTTCTCAATACTGAAAGGACTCTTCTGTCTGATCCAAGAATTGCTGCTCTACCCATCAATATGTCTAAAAGGAGAGTGAAAACAAAAAGCAAACTATTACTATGTCATTTAAATTGTTAAGTAATAGAGGAAGACTGATATGAGATCAGAAAATAAGTTTTCAACAAAAACACTTTAGTAAAATCAGAGTCTATCTGCCATATTTTAAAAAGAGCAGTCAATATTGGAATCTTCTGTTCAGGGATGATTATAAAACAACCAAATTTAGTTATTGTGTCAAATCAAGTCAACATCAAAAGAACTTTCCAGTATTACTGCTCAGATACCTATTCATCTGTGCTGTCTGAACTTATAAAATATCTTAAAATATGACAGCAAATATTTGGGGTACCAAGTGTACTAAGACACATTTTAGTAGCTTTCATTTTATTTAGGATAGATAAATGTATGGCTTTTATTTAATCTATCCTAAATAAAATGAAAGTTGCTAAATCTATGGAATTCTGACACCATAATCTATGGGAAAAGATTACAACAAACCTGGAAACTTCTAGCACATTCCACCCATTTACAGACATTCAGGTGGTCTTCCGTCTAGCGGTCCTTTATCCTCCACAAAATTAGCAAGTAACAGTTATGTCATCGCCAACCCCAGCTCCTAAATATTGAGGGAAGGGCAATCAGAATTCCCTTATTCTCCTCTGCCTATGCCCCCAAATTCATCCCAGTTACGTGGAGAAAACTGGGTGTAGTATATTTAAACCCCGTTGTTTGGATGCAGACACTGAGCCCAGAAACGTCTGGATCATACTAACAAGCAAAAGCTGAGACCTGTAACTCCTGAGTCAAAATCCAAACCTCTTTCCTCATCTTGTGAAACTGAATGATATGTGACTGACTTTTAAGTTTTTCGTCAACACAAATAGAACTCTTGTTTCTAGGGAAGTGAAATCATCAATGAGAAAATGTCATATATCATTTTTGGGATCATTTAAAACGAATACAACTTTCTACACACACGATATAAGCCACACTTATTGTAATGGTCTCTGTCATGAGTTATTATCGAGAAATACTCTTATTTCAATTTTCAACCAAATTTCCCATTTCTTATCAAGAAAATTATTAAATAATTTCTTTGATGTTCAGTACGATTTAGTCATAGGAGGCTGCAGTTAGAAACCCACTGAAATTTCACATGTAAGGGACTCCATCTCACAGTCATTGAAAAGAAATGCCATTTTATGAGTTATTTTTAAAAATAAAGAAACAAGCAATTCTTTATCTCTATCCAAAGATATGAAATCTTGTAGGAAATCTGCATTAATTAGCAGATTCAACAAGCTTCAAGGTTGGGGAATTTAGTGTGATGAGGAGAAAACGGACTATGTTGAACTTAAAATCATCCAGCATGTCACCAAGAAGAACCAAAAGGAAGATGGTTTCCTCAATTTCCTCCTGACTGTGTTACTATATATAATATAGAAACTCATTTATAGCAAATGGCATATGCTGGTACTGCTAAGGGATAGTTCCTTCTAAAATATACATTATTCAGAATAATGGTGTATATACTGGAATAAAAATAACTTAAAGATATAGACTTATAGCTGCCTAAGACCATAATTTCTAATTTTGTCCCTATAATAAATATCATTATAGTAGATACAATATTCCAAGGAATTATTAAAGTATTCAGGCATATTATGACTCTCAAGAAGTAAAATGCTTTAATATACAACTAAGAAGTTTCTTCTAAAAGCTTATTTTTAAATGGATGTTATGTATTTTTCTCTCATGGAATTTTAGAGAAAGAAAAATACTATTGGAATTATGTTCATATAAAATAAATCACAATAGAGGTTAAAAATAATTTTTTGTACTGCAAAATTAGTGAAAAAAATTGGGAGAAGATAAGGACCAGTTCTTTTTTATCTTCAAATGACTCTTGGTGATTATTTTAGTTCTTTTGAGATAGAGGCTGAAAATGAAAAATGGAATTGACCCTTAGTTGTAACATTGCTATCAGAAGCCTCTAATATCAAGCTGCTTTAAATTATGCAAAGTCATATAATTATAGAATTTAGAATACCCCTGGTTACCAAATGAGTAAAAGTGGCATTTAAGTGTTTGGCCCTTTAATCCAGAGCCCTTAGTAGATGAAAATATGTTCATCTTTTACCTCCCCTAGTGATAATTATAATTGTATTGTTGGCTCACATTTCTTGACTCTTGTGTAATTTAGCTCTGTCAGCATTAATCTCTTGGCTGTTCACATCAGTGGAACTAAATGTCTGCTTAATATTATGTAGGTTAGATGGTTGTCATCCTAGTTGGGGAAAAACAATGAAAGAATTTACTGTGGTATTAGGCAAATGTATTATGAGGGCACCAGGCCTAATATCTGAACATTTATACTACGGTGAAATCAGATTTGATCGCTTGCGTATTTGGAAGTAGATTTTTACTTTCTTCATATAGATCAGGAATGGGTTTGTTCCTTAACTACCCATAGGTGACTTTTCCTTATTTTCCAACCAATATTGTTGTTTGCTGTACAGTATTTATAGCAGGAAATAGCTGTGGAGAAATGCTTTTTGTAAAGAAGATTTACCTTTTCCTTTCAGTATCTGATCACAGATGGAGAGGGGGTAGGAACATTCTGACAGGTGTGGGAGAAAACTACTTGGTATAAACTCACTACTGCAGAAAAAACAAACCTTTTGATAAAGGCATCTTAGTTATAGCTGATAAGAAAAGTACAGAGAACATAACTGTATGCTATTATGTATCATTTTATTACCTTTATGTTGATCTTGATCTTTTATATGGATAGCAAAGCATTGGCAAAGGAAGACTAAACACAGACATCTGTATAATACACCTTCGGCTGCAATGTAATCTTTACCTCAAGGACTAGTTAGCAAGCAAAGGATTCATATTTCATTAAAATACAGAGAGTATTCTTTATAGAATCTGAAAACTTAAACACGGTAGAGTGCTTTGGAATTTTAAATGAATGGCTTCCATTTATATTACATTTTAATTTACTTAGTCAAACACATTTGTTAAACATGATTATGAGCTGAGCCTTGAACTAGACATAATGCCTGAAAATAGGGCAGTGATGTGTGTTTTTTTGCCTGAGAGGTAGAACATATCATATTTGGAGAATGGAAGAGGATATTGTTCAGAGAAAAATATTTAAGACTTAATAAGACAGCCTGCAAATAAGCACTACTGATAGGTTTGTAGAAACCCAAACTTCTTATACTCTGAGCCTCTCAGAGTTTATCACTTCTCTTTCTCTCCCTTACATACTGCAATCCAGCCATACTGGCTTTCCTTTGGTTTCCTGTTCAGACCAAAGTCTTTAGGTCCTTTGCACTCACTGTCCATTTGCACTTACTCTCCCTATGCCTGGACTTTTTCCCTCTTTTACTTCGTAGATGATAACCTTTTGATACCCAACGCTCACCTTCTTGGAGGAGTCTTTTGCCTGTCTGTCTGATCTAAAGGCACCATTTTCATAGTCTGTTCATCTATTTACTTTGTATTTCTCTGCCCAGAACCTTCCTTGGTAGGTAATAAACTCTTGATAAATGTTGAATGAATGAAAAACAGCAAAGACAGATATAGGAATCAGGGTGGAAACAATCAATATAATCCAGTGAGAGTTCCTAGAGCAGTTACTTTTGAAATCCATTTTTGATGGAAGAAGAGACTTTGCCCCTGCTCCCACCAAAAAGGAAAATACTGATAATGACATAAGACATACAAAGTGCAGAGGCTGTGAGCACAGTACAAAAAATATCAGGCACTTTTGACTTCTGGAAGAGAAGCTGTGCATTTAACTCCAGGGCAACCAATAATTTTTATGAGTCTATTACATATGCATGAAATTGTACTAGGAATACAGATGTAATCAGTTAGTGAGAATTTGGGGTATAAAGTTTGTAAAGAGGCCCAAAGGCCAAAAGAAGAGGCTTGGAGATGCTGTGGTAAGACAGCAAAGCTACGGTGTTTCTTGAGCAGCAAATCCTATGATGAAATAAACCATTCTCGTCTTATGTCAAAGGCAACCTTTCAGAGGTGACTGCAAAGGTTTTATTTATTTTTCGTCTTGAGAAATAGTGGCAGAAGTTGCATCGATACAGAAGAAGGAGGATCTTTTAGATGCAAATACTCAATTTAAGCTTTTAACCTTAATTATAAATTAAATTTTTGCAGGGGTTTAGTTGATTGTTGAAACTAAGATACGAAAAGGTGTGGATGCCTGAGGTGATGGGTCTAAATATCAATGGGAAGAGAAAGAGCAGTTAAGAAGAGAAAAAAAATCTCCACAGTTCCCATCCTGGCTCAGTGGTTAATGAGCCCAACTATGATCCAGGAGGATGCAGGTTCCATCCCTGGCCTCGCTCAGTGGGTTAATGGTCTGGCCTTGCCCTGAGCTGTGGTGTCGGTCACAGACGTGGCTCGGATCCTTCTTGCTGTGGCTGTGGTGTAGGCTGTCAGCTTTAGCTCCGATTTGACCTCTAGCCTGGGAGCCCTGAGCCTGGGAACCTCTATATACTGCGAGTGCAGCCCTAAAATGCAATCAATCAATCAATCAATCAAGCTCCACTAAAAGTGGAGACTTGAGAACTACCAAGTTATAATTTCCTGAAGCTCACTTTGGCTTTTACTCAAAATCATCTTTCCTGAGAATCTTTATTCTAAAAGCAGTAGGTAGGATAGGTAGGTAGTACTTGGGAATGTTGACAAAAGAGCCACTTAGGAAGATAACTAAGAGCCTAAGGATACAAGCACCTAAAGAATGAAACAGCAAATGAAATGAAAAACCACATCTTTGACTACATGACCAACCAAACCTGGGTTGGAGAATGAGTTGCAGTAAACGGAATAATCAAATTTCAGATTAGAAAGAGGCCTCAGCAAGGAATGAGCTAAAACCTGCACCAAATGCCAATATCTGTTTTACATTATCCCTGACAATTTGAGTAAGTTGTCCAATGTCTGCTTGACTTTTGAAGAGACAAGAATCTAGAACACAATTTCGCATCTAACTCTCAACCAGCACTTCCTGGGTTTGGCCCAAATACACTTTTCTTTATCTTTGAGCTCAGTCACAAAAGGAATACATTTAATTGATCTTTCATTTGATCACCCTATATTAAATGTTGTAAAGTTCCTACTCTGTTCTAACCTCCTGTCAGAATTTTGATTTTCTATGTGGGAGTGTATCATCTTTTTCCTCTTCTTTCGTTTGGGATTTTTAACCCCTCAAACCTGTATTAACTCTTTTCTGATGTGCGCTAGGTGATCAATGATTTTTTTTTTTTTTCCCAAACATCAATGTTCAATAGTTCTAAATATAAGCAAACCAGGTCAGAATGGCCTGCCTTCCCCGTTTCTGATTACTCAAATTAACGCTCATTATCACCCTTGATTTCTGTGTTTTCTTTTAGTTTATTTATTGTCTTTTTAGGGCCACACCTGCGGCATAAGAAGGTTCTCAGGCTAGGGGTCGAATTGGAGCTGTAGCCCCCAGCCTACCCCACAGCCACAGCAATGCCAGATCCGAGCCACGTCTGCGACCTGCACCACAGCTTTCAGCAACACTGGATCCTTAACCCACTGAGAGAGGCCAGGGATAGAACCCAAATCCTCGTGGATGCTCGTCAGATTTGTTTCCGCTGAGAAACAGTGGGAAGTCCTCTTTTGGTTTACGAATTTCTTTGGATTAATAATTCCTGATATTTTTAGCTGAAAAAAGGAAAGGGATGTTAGTTGCATCTAATCTCTAAGATGTGAATGGAAATTATTAGCTTAATGATCAAGTTGACAAGCCTCAAATGTATGTGTGCCTCCAATGGGATATATCAAAATATAGGCTATCACTGAATTCAGAAATGACAGGAATCTGAAGGAAACCAGATTGCCTTTCACATATATTCATCTTCTGAAAGTTGTGATGAAACGCACAGTTTAAATTATGATAAAAACCTTAAATACTGTTTAATGAAAAAGCATAAAAATTCTAAAGCAGAAATAAATCTAAGAGATAGAGGTATACTTGATCATCAGCCAACAGAAATGAAATATTTATAATATTAGACTCTTTGTTTCTTATAAACTGAATGCCAGGGATAGAGGCATGGAATGAGTTTTGTGTGTGTATGTGTGTCTGTGTGTGTGATTACACACTCAGGTCCTTGCAGTATCTGAGAGACTGTATTTTCATTTCTGGTCACCACCTTAGCAAACTAATCAATGAGGCATGAACTGCTATCTGCAGTGAAAGAAATGAAAAATAAACCAGAGATAATCCCTCAGTTAAAAGGTTATTCTGTGTGATAAAAGCTATTTTGTTAATTTATTTACTTACTGGTACAGTGAGATAAAGTGAAAGTACAATTAGGGAATTCTTGTTGAGAGGATTTTAAAGGGCAATGATGACTTAATATTTTGTTTTATTTGATTGACACTTAAGAGCATTTTTAAGCCAAAAATTTTTGTAACGCATAAAATTATACATTGTTTTTCCTTAGTTGATTTTGTATTTTAAATTCTGTTAACGTATTTACAAAATATAATTGATCGCTCAATAAAAAAAAAATCTTTAGATGAAATCCACAACATTTTATATGTCTCTTAAATTAACGAAGTATGGTTAATTTTCTGAAAAGTGGTTCCTGTATTTTAATATTTTCTGGTAGCAATGTATAGTATCTCCTTTTTTTGAAAATTATTAATTTGTTTCTTCTCCAAGTGATTTATTCCACAAATATAACTTCAATTTTCTGCTAGTTGCCAAACTGTGTTGAATTCTGGAGAAATAGCAATAGAATAAATATAATGTAGTTATGGCATTTAAAGCCTTTTTTTAACCTAGACCAAAGTGATATATAAATTAGATTAACCTGGCAAGTACTGTTACATAGTCTAAGCTATTATGGATGTGAGCGGAAGTTGGTGAGCCACATGTACCTGGGGAGATTAGGGAGGGAATTGATGTAAATTGGCTTAGGGTTTCTCCCAAGGACAATTGAAGGAAAGGGCATTTCAGGCAGAAGGATTAACATCACCAAAGCATGGATATATGAAAGTAATTAGGTACCAACTACAGAGTGAGGGTGGGAAAGTTTTGAAAATTATACGGGGAAGAAATCGAGGTATTAGATCTTAAAGGATCTGGTACTCTATGATAAGAACTCTGCTGAGCTTTGGAAGACTTGTAGAATGCACTGAAGGTGCTGGAATGTTTTGCTCTACACAGATCACTTAGGTCAGTACCCTGTGGGAACACAGGGAAAGGACTTGAGATAAGACAGGAGCCATGTGAATGATGGAATGAGTGAGTTAAGAAATATCATAGGTAAAATCGATAGACTGATGACTATCAAGTTGAGAAGTAGAAAGTGCACTAAAGGAGAAGGAGGAATTGGGATGGTCCCTACCTAGGTCTAGCTTTGGAAATGGGATACATGAGTTTATTAACAGATAGGTGGAACACAGTAGGTAATGTGATGCAGGTTTAGGATGAAATAGTAAAAGTTTACTTTTGATGTATTAAATCTGAAGTGCTTGTGAAATATCCAAATGTCCTGTATAGGAATGAAAAGATGACTTTGGAACTCAAAAGAAAAAAGAAAATATCATTTCCCATTTTTTAGAAGTTTGTTTTAATCATTGATGAATTACATGCCAGTTTCATTTTTGAGCTGATCTTGAAATTATGGTGGGGTACAAATTCTTTGATCTAAGAACTAGAATTTTGCTTAAGTTTTCAGGAACAAGGACCAAAGAAAATATCTAGAGCCCATGAATTTCCCCACTAAACTGAAAGATATTTTTTACTTGTATAGTCTATTCAATATCATTTTCTCACTGGAAAACAGTCTTCATTTATATAACCTATATGCCTCAGTAGGTAAGTACTGACAGCTATTAAAATTTCTGTATAATACCTTTACTTATGAAATCAGGCAGGGCAGATAGCAAAACAGTAACATTAAAGTAGAAATGGAATGAAGATTGTGACACAAACATAGGAAACGAGATTTTTAGATTGGAAGAATGTACCCTTGGAAATTAGAATATATTGAATTATATTTTTCCTTTCCTTTCACTGTTCACATCATTAGCTACTTCATGATAATATTAGTTTTTTGACTATTTATTTCAGATTTTAAAATTTTATCTGTCATAATACTCCCTTGATCTCTTTAGGGAAGGAATATGTGGCTTCCAAAAGTTTAAGTGACTGGGCAAGGTCATACATCTAATAAGTGACAGCTTCTTTTTGATCCACAGCTGAGAGATCTATTGTCACTACTATTCAGAGAAACCATGTTATGATGGAATAAGTGCAGGCTTTGAAGTCGGAGATACATGGGTCTGACAGAAAAATCAGTTTCATGAGGAAGGCCGTTGGGCCAGTCAGCTCTAATTTCTTTATCTGAGAAGTGGTGATAATACTATGTCTTCTAGGACTGTGGAAATTTGTACAAGATGAGATATGTTACTCACTTGGTTCCTAGTAGGTGTTCTGCCTAAGTTTGTTCTCCCTTTTTCATCAGTCATTTCGGTCTTAACTCCTTATGTTCTCAAAATGTGAGAAAAGAGAATCAATGAACCCATTATCAAGACCTTCAAGTTAGGTCAGATGTTAGGCCAGCAGTCCCCTTGCTGATTTTATTGCTTGGCTCTATCTTTTTTATTTTATAGTACACTTTAAAAATTTTAAATTTCCCTTATTGACGTCTTATATAATTGTCATAAGTATTAAAGATAGACATCTTAAAAATCTAGCACTTCCCGTCATGCTAGCAGTTGCTAGTCAGTAAAGAACATGACTAGTAACCACAAGGACGCAGGTTCAATCCCTGGCCTTGCTCAGTGGGTTAAGGATCTGGCATTGCCGTGAGCTCTGTTGTAGGTTGCAGATGTGGCTCTGATGGATCTGGCATTGCTGTGGCTGTGGCGTAGGCCAGCAGCTACAGCTCCTTTTTGACCCCTAGCCTGGGAACCTCCAATTGCTGAGGGCACAGCCCTAAAAGGACAAAAGTCAAAAAACAAAAAACAAAAAAAATAAAATCAAGCTAGAATTAAACCTGAACATTTAGTAATATTATGTGCATTACTATAAGGGGAGTTGGTTGAAAATATTAAACTTGTATGTTCATAAGGAATCTTATATATATTTTATAAATTGCAACAGATTTCTTATTGTCTGTATTTCGATTGGCTGTCTCTAAAATGTGTTTAAGACTATATGTAAACGCATATACCTACCTATACAACTGCTTTTGACCTAATAATTGACTTACCTGAACCAGTTAAAGTATGAAAGAAAAATTGTTGTTTTAAGTGTTTTTTTTTTTTTACTTTTCTAAAAAGTCCTATTTCACTGTATTATTCTGAGAAATTATCACTTTAAGGACAACTATTTTTACAGTGCCTGATGCCCTTCATTTTCTTGAACTGTTCCTATTTCTTCATTCAGTTAATATTTGTTGAACTCCTCTTATATGTTGGAAACAATTCTGATTTCTTCTCATTGGCATGCTGAGACCTATTGTTATTGTAGCCAAATCTCATCCACATGATACACCAATACTATTGGAACCATTGAAACTGTTTCTATGAAAGTCCATAGGGGATAATATTCAGGAGAAAATAGTATAACTGAACATCTATTTAAGCAGTACGGTTAGAATTAGAAAGTAATTAATGATAGTTAATTTTTGATATATATGCTATTTATGTACGTGTACAGACAATTTGAAAGGGTGCTGATTAATGATAGAATAACATTATTTTATCTTCCATACTATATTTTTATAATACTGTAGTTGAACATTAGGAGTTGAAAAAAAGGCTGATCCTAAACTACTTCCATAATGCTTATTTATGAATGTTAGAAACTATATTTATCTTTTAAGTGTTCCTGGATATAGTCACTCTTTTAAAAAAATGATTCGTTGGAGAAACAGACCCAACTAGGATCCATGAGGTTTCAGGTTCGATCCCTGGCACTGCTTATTGGGTTAAGGAATCGGTGTTGCCATGAGTTGTGTAGGTCGCAGACGTGGCTCGGATCCTGTGTTGCTGTGGCTGTGGCTGTGGCTGTGGCCGGAAGCTACAGCTCTGATTTGACCCCTAGTCTGGGAATCTCCATGTGCCACAGGTGTGGTCCTAAAAACCAAAAAAAAAAAAAAAAAAAAGATTCATTATAAAAGTACAAGTTTTTGAAAACTGGATTTAAAATAGAAATGTCACTACTCCTTCAGGTAAGAAAGGTGTGAATGGTATTACTACAGTTTATCTAATTCATTATTTATCATGCTGTAGTCACAGAAATAACAAATCTCTTAATTAGTAGATTTGATCAGTTATGCCTTCATACATTAATTGCCTGTAGATGTACATGAAAAAAATTTCTCAAGCAGTGTTACCTTTTAAAACAGGTTACAGTGAGAATTTAGTAAAATGGGTTAAATCTAAGTCTTTGATCATATAAATCATCTGCTCATTAATAATGATTTAGAAACTTTTATTTATTTATTTATTTTTTGTGGGATTGGGCCTTATCTACAATAGCCTTTGGTACTGATATAATTATAAGAGAACAATAATATATTTCTGTAGTTTACCATTTCTTGCATGTTTTAGGCACATTTAGACTCTTGAATTAATCTCTGAAACAATAGAAAGACATTCTTTACTAGAAATAGCTTGCTTTTGCCTTGCCTTTGTGGCAAAATGACATTAGGGAACATATATGGCTGTTGAACCTGATTGCTTTAGCAGCCCTAGGGTTGATAGTATCAGGTTCCAGCTTGCCCTGCTGGGTCAATGTGGACCCAGGCCTTTAAAGAGAAAAGTTCAGGGAAAGTTCACTTCTATTGTTTTACCATGGTTACAAAACAGAAAGGGGAAAAAAAAAAAGAAAAGGAGAAATCTTGGGTTTGTGACCCGTCTCAGCTATGAGTCCTCTTCTGTGTTCTTTTTGTTTTTGTCAATTAAACATTGCAACAGAGAAAATTAAAACTTAGAGTAATCTGTAATGAATACAAGCCAAAATATACTCTATTATCACTCCTCCGTATTTCCCAGATATGCTCAGTGGTTGTTGGTGACATTGCATCAAGGGTTTAGATTAATTTCATCTAAAGCATTCTTTAAATTTTTCCTCAGTAAAAAGTTAAAAATTTGTGAAGTTGCTATGGTAGAAAAGGTTTGTTGACTTTAGAGGGCAAGGGGAATAACTTATTAAAAGTAGTTTAACTTTGATGAAATTTGTTGAAATAACGTGTTATTTTAACTTGAGGAGGAAGATTATAATTTATTATTTTATCCTGGCTGTAAACTAAAGAAACATTTTCATTTAAAAGACTTTGTTTACCTTCAGTGGTAAGAAGTTGTGATATGTAAAGGCCAGCATGACCTTGTGTGGAGCAAACTCTGAGTGTTTTTTGAATATAGGTAAAAATTCAAATAAATGCAAAATCTTAAATTTAGGCTGTATTTCCAAAATGTGGAAATTACATTTTAAGAATATTGACTGTTAGTTGTGAGGAAGGTCAGTGCAACCAAGTTTACTACAAATTTTGTTGTGTATGCCTATTAGAGCTTATGGTTAAAGCAGTAGAGTTGAAAGTTACTTTATTTTTAAAATGATAATTTTAATGATGCCTATACTGTAAAATATCATCTGTATAACCCAGACATAATCACTGGCTGGTGATTTTCCTATCTAATTTTTGTCCATATTTTATTTTTTACTACAAATTTATATTTTTTAAGTTTTCAAAAGAAAATGCTAAAGCAGATAGTTTTTTCAGAAAATATATATTTAAGAATATGTATTCAAATGATTATATAGGTGAGCTGCTTCGTTAAGTAACAATAGTATGAGTCATTTTAGAATTTTTACAGTGAAACTGAAAAATACTGTTTTACTTTTTATTTGCCATGTGTGGTAATGCTTAGTTTCCAGAGGAGAGAAATGAAGAGTGGGAATTACACAGAATCAAGATAACAGAGTAAGATGAATCTTTGTAACTTTTAGGAATGACACTATCTGTGTTATGTGCTCATTTGTTTATTGATCCTTTGCTATTTTGATTAATGTAATTTACTTTGCTTGAAGTCATCTGTTCCAAACATGGAATTGAGCTCTTTTATGATCTAGATGGAAAGCAGTGAAGGAAAAGGGAAAGCTAAGTATCTATTTAAATTAATCACAATGTAGAAAATACCAAAGACACCTCTCCTACAAATTTTATCATATCACCTCTATTATTCAAAAAAATAATATTTTTGCAACTCTTTGCATAAATGTCTGCACATATTTCCAATATCACCTAGTTAAAACGGAATTTTAAATGATCTCTATACTGCTTATTTTAGCATCTAAAAGATAGTTTTTGAAAAACTAATTCTGACCATGTTTACAAATGATGATCTTAATCTGTGATCCACACATTTTCAGTATGTTTCTTCATATGTTAAAATTGGAAAATATTTAATTTGTAGCATGAAGCATGTTTAACATTGCTGATTATCTCTTCTGAATAATATTAATAATAAAAAAACTGCTTGAATAACTGAATCAGGCAGCTGGTAACAAGTAACTTATGAATTCAGAGGTCACGTAGTCCTTCACCTACTTTCAGACAGGACCTACCTCGATGATTCAAGATAAATGGCTGCCTCTCGGATCTTAAAACCGTCCAGAAAAGAGTCTATAGAGACTTTACCTGATAACCTATTCTAATGTTTAACTGCTCTAATGAGAGGAAGAACCGTTTTTTCATCTCTCATCTACATCCCTCCTGTTGCAGTTTAAGGGTTGATACTTATTTTTAATGTTATTTTCCTGCTCTTTATTACTGTGTGTTCTGAATTTATTATTGGCCAGATTTTCCCAGTGCATGAACCGTTAGAAATAAATCTCATGCATTTTCAAGGATCGAGTCTCGTGAATGACCTAAACATATATTGCTTAACTTCAGTGGCCTTGAAACCATGTTTTCTAACACTTTAGAAGCCATGTCTCCATAAAAAAAAGAAATGTATTTTTTTACTTTTATCTAGAATAACTGGTTAGGGCAATTGTTTCATCCATTTCTGCACCAGTGCCTTAACAGTTGTAACACGAATTGGCTAAAAACCATTTAAGTTTTCTATAATTTACCCCAGAAGGCAACTTTAATTTTTTTTTCCAAAGAGAAATTCTCCCAAACATTCTCAAGATCCAAAACAATTTTTTTAGAGTAAATTGTATGCTTTGCAGCTATTCCATTGGATTCATTTTTCTATGTTTTCATATAAGAATCTATATGAAGAGGCCAGGAAGGAAAATTGAACATTTTAAAAGTATTCCATCCTGTGTTTTATTGCCTGACAACCTCAAAATGATATTTATTCAAAACCATTTTTGGTCACTTTAATAAATTTATGTCTTTCAAATATGCGCAATTCAAAAATTTAAATCCCTTAGTGGAACTTACAAGATCCTTTTCGATTAGCTCTTGTTTCTTTTAACATCCCTTTTTCACCTAACATCCTCATTCCACTCATCGCACACAGCTTCATGCCTGCAGTCCCCATTCAGGCCCACTGAACATCCGCTTCACACTCATCCTGGAGACTTTTTTGTGCCAATACTCCAATTCTTTCCAGCATGTCCATTTCTGTGTCACTTGTCTTTGAAATTTGGCAAAGATGAGAGGTCCTTGGAGTGGACTCTATAAAGTGAAAAGTAAGTTTTTAAAAGAAAATCAACTAAGGAGTTCCCATTGTGGCTCAGTGGGTTAAGGACCCAGTGTTGTCTCTGTGAGGATGTGAATTCAGTTCCTGGCCTTGCTCAGTGGGTTAAGAATTTGGCATTGCAGTAAGCTGAGGCATAGATTACATATGTGGCTTGGGTCTGGTGTTGCTGTATCTGTGGTGTAGGCTGCAGCTGTAGCTCCAATTCGATCCTTGGCTTAGGAATTTCCATACGCCACAGGTGTAGTGTAAAAAGAAAAAAGAAAAAAAAATCAATCAATTATTATCTACACAGAATTATTGCAAGTTCAAGGGTAGTAGTCTTGTTTAAGCCAAGGGTTGTCATTTTTTCTTTCTCTTTTCTCCTTCTTTAGACACTGATGGTCTTGGACTGTATTATATTATCAGTAAATACACTATAATCACATTTAAATGAAAGTTATTCATGCAGGTAAATAATAAATAAAATTATTTAGGGCAAACTTTATTTTGGTGATGCATCAATATTAAAAAATTGTACCCATATAAGTAATGTTTGTTTATGAATCAGACTCAATAACCATGCGAAAGATGACAAAATAGCAATCATAAGCAACATTTTAAGATTATGTCGAAAAGAAGTTGATAGAAAAAACAGTACTTGGGAGACATTAGCCTGCTGATTTGGATGTCTTACATAAGTATATTTTATTCCAAGATAAAATATGCAGTGTCTCTCTCCAGATCTGTTTTTGGAAAAAGAAGTTTTATTAGACTTTTCAGAGGCATTTGGAGTCATTTCCTTAACATGAGCATACTCTTGTTTCAAAGGAATAACTGGAGAGGTGAAAAAAATTAATAAATTGACTACTTGGACTCCATCTTAATATTATTCTTTAGTTTGACTTTTTGGTGTGTTGATTGATTTGATGCTATAGATAGAGGTATAGAATAAGTCATGCAGAAGAAATAGTTTGGGCAGATTTAATGATCAGATTTTGTTTTTTATGCTTCTTCATTTTTGATTTGAGTGAAAATTGCTAATCCTTTGCTCTAAAGCTTTAGTGTCCTCATTATTATTTATAGGTGATCAGTAACTTTTGGAAAAAGAATTTGTATTACTCTCCAAATATATTATCATTTTTTCCCATTTCAATGAGACTAGCGAAATTCTTTTATGTGTTCCCTTTCAGGCAAGATTAAAAGACACATAGTGGGTTCTCTTTATAAAACACTGTGTGCCCTTGAACATTTGTTTGCATACACATCTCTTCATTGCCACTTTCCTTGCCCTTTATTACCTGTTCTCATAGTTTATCTAGATTTCTTCCTGATTTTCTAGCAAAGGCTCCACTCTCTAGTCTTGCTCCACAACTTCACCCTTAGCACCCACTTACATTTCATTTCCTTGCTTCAAGTAATTAATGGCCTTCTAGAGAGGCTGTTAAGGCCCTTGGAATTCCGATTACAAATTGTCCTTTTAACTTCATTTTGCCTAGATATGAGAGCCTCATTATTATTCCTAAGCAAATTTTAACTTCATGACTTTGTTTTATGTCTTTTCTCTGGAATTGTTTCCCTCTTCTCACTTCCTGCTCTCTTTCCAGCTTCCCACTCACCTTCAGGACCCAAATGAGGGGCGTTCCTGTTGTTGCTCAGTGGTAAGGAATCCAACTCGTATCCATGAGGATGTGGGTTCAATTCTTGGCCTTGTTCACTAGGTTAAGAATACGGTGTTGCCATGAGCTGTGGTGTAGGCCGGTAATTGCAGCTCTGATTCAACCCCTAGCCTGGGAACTTCCATATGCTGCAAGTGCAGCTCTAAAAAGCCCTCCCCTCGACCCCCAAGAAAAGACCAAAATCAGATATCAACTCTTCTGGGAAGTTTATAGCTCCTCTATTTCCCCAGTGTTCAACATCTCCCCTTGGCACACATTCGCAACTGGCCCAGTGCAAGAATTGGCCCAGTGCAAAATGAAAATACAGGCCCCCTCCCCTTTTTTTTGTCCTTTTGCCTTTTCTAGGGCCATTCCCACAGCATATGGAGGTTCCCAGGCTAGGGGTTGAATCAGAGCTGTAGCCATCGGCCTACGCCAAAGCCACAGCAACTCAGGGTCCAAGTCGTGTCTGCAACCTACACCACTGCTCACGGCAACACCGGATCCTTAACCCACTGAGCGAGGCCAGGGATCGAACCCACAACCTCATGGTTCCTAGTTGGATTCGTTAACCACTGAGCCACGGGAGCTCCAAGGGCCCCTTATTTTTTAAAAAAATGATAAAAATTCAAAATGGTGACTGCAGAGCCTTAAATCCGTACAAGAATCTCTTAGATGCAGGCCCAGTGCAGCTATATGTTTCATGCTCTGTTGATGCTTTCTCAAGAAATGCTTCCATAGTATACAGTTTGCACCCTTACTACATATCACTTGCCACATAATATTTGTTGCACATATGTGTCTGTCACCCCTAGAGCTTGTGCTTTCCTTGAAGGGACACACTATGTCACGCTATGTCTTTTTTTTTTTTTTTTTTCACTATGTCTGAATCTTCTCTGAAGCTCTGTAACCTAGTAAATGTCCTCACAGGAAGAGGGGCTCACTAAAGAGTATTGAGTTAGATGAGAATATATCTGTGGAGAGAAAAAGCATCCACAGGTGTGCTTTTCCAAGATTTTACTATCAAATAATTTTAGAAAGTTAAAATGAAAATCATGGTTTGTCAATAAGCTCTTTAAAAGTAATTTCAATAGTCAAAGCAAACCCTTCATACTGAAGCAGATTCATTATAAATGTGAGAATTCAGTTTGAAAGAGTGCAAAAAGTGTTATTCTAGAATACATAGTATTAGGTTGATTCTAATATGAGTATGGATGCATTTCAACATTATTCAACATTATGTAGTACTTCAAGTACAATAAAATGCAAATTTTATTCAGAAAAAAATAGAATAAAATTGTGTGATGGAAGAAAATTACCATAAGCAAATAAAATTATCCTGAAAAAATATTTTGGCCTGTGATATTATAAGGAAAATATCATAGTTCATATTTGTAGAAATCAACGTTATTTTTTTATATCAAACCAGCATGTTAGAAGCATGGAAGATGTCCAAGTAATCACATAACATGTTTTTGTTAAATTTCAGATACTAAAAATGAAATAGCAAGCAAGTTGGGAAATTATGTCTCATTGTTTTGATTATTTCAATTTGAATATTTGCAAATATGCTATCTGGTTGGAATTTTAATTAAGGACATGTTATTTTAAATATGCATTTTCATCACTGGTAAAAATATAAATATTTTGTCTAATAAATTTCAATTGATATTAACTTCTTAAATTTAAGCAGAATTAATATTACATGTACTCTTAATTTTTTGCCCCTTTCTGTTTTCCTGATTCTTTATAAAATCTTGATGAAGATATACATAATAAAATGCCACTTAAATATTCTGCAACTGTATAGGGATTTGTTCTGAGATCTGTAATGTTTATATTCTAAAGTACTTTGAATATTTATGTGTCTTGAAGCTGGGTGGTAAGGCTAGGTGATATGATAAGGTTATGGTTACTAAATTTTTGATTGATGAGAGAAAAATAGTCTGTTTCTAACAAGAAAAAATTTTAAATGTAAGATATTGTATGAGGGTAAAAAAATGAAGGCATAAATTCAAGGTTAGGTGTTGATAGGAATGGTCTGTGGAAGCAGGGGAAAAGAGAGACATGAACTAAGAAGCCCACTTAGAAAATTCTTATGAACTATATATAATTACTTATCATTATAATGGAGACTCCATGGCATTCTGAAAGGAAATTAGGCTTGATATACTTGATTCTAAATAAAAGACGCTTGCTCTATGGATGGAAATGGCAAAGCTAATGGGGATTTAGTAGAAATAACTTTTGCTAAGTTTCAGCTGAGGGTGGAATAGAGAAGTTTCTTTTGTAGTTAACAAATTACCTATTCACCCATGTATTCATCTACAGGTTTCGGCTATGTGAATTTGATGAAGAATTCAAATTCAAAAAATATTTTTTAATAAATTCACTTTTACTGATATCTAATGATACTTTAATAATGAATTTTTAGACTTGTTTTAGCCACCGTCTTCCATACACTTTAGCCACCCCTATCTACTTACCATAAGCAAATACTCATTTGCAAACAGGATAGTTTCTTCAATAAGTAGTGTTGTAGAACGAGTCTTGTTTCTGGCCATGGACTTTATTCTTATTTCCAGTGAGGTGCCTTTGAATAAATAAAGGTCATATCTTAACATAAAATATCATTACTAGAAAAAAAAAAGAAATCCAGGATGTATGGCAATTTACCTTGACAATAATCACTGGATATTTAGTAGGTATTTGATAATTTTCAGTCCTGTCTTAATCACCATTATCTTCAAACGCAATTGATCTTTTTTTTTTTTTTTTTGTCTTTTTGTCTTTTTTAGGGCTGCTTCCCGTGGCACATGGAGGTTCCCATTCTAGGGGTCTAATCAGAGCTGTAGATGCTGGCCTATGCCAGAGCCACAGCAATGCAGGATCTGAGCCAAGTCTGTGACCTACAACACAGCTCATGGCAATGCCGGATCCTTAACCCACTGAGCAAGGCCAGGGATCGAACCCACAACCTCATGGTTCCTAGTTGGATTCATTAACCACTGCGCCACAAAGGGAACTCCTGATCATTCTTTATATATGTGCTAGTAAATATAGGTTAGTGCTTGTTTTCACACCACTATCATAAAAATATAAATATAAATTAATATTTTAATGAAAATTTATGAGATAAATAGCTATGTTGATTTTAGGAGCAAAGAAGCATACTTGTAATAAATATATTTTATTTTTTATCAAAGCCTGCTTATTTCTACCTTTCCTTATTTGAAAAGAAGTTAAATGCCATAATTTAGTACATTGAAGATGAGTTTTAATTACTTTTTTTAACTCAGTAAAATATTTCTCCCTATAATATCTTAATTTTAAGGCTATAGCCACGTAATTGACACCATCATTCGAAATGCAACTTTCCTCTCAAGAATGAATCAAGAATTAGCTGTGAGGAGCAAATTTGCTCTGATTAGGAGTCTGCTGTTAATCCTATGCAGATTCCTGACTTTACCCACAGGAGTTGAAGGCTTTAGGTTTCAGTTTGTTTACTTGTGATATCAGCAGTTGAGCTGTGGCCTATATATGCTCTTACATTTTAAGTAGTTACAACAAATAATTATGTTATTTATGATGCATCTTGCATAATCAGCCTTACCTGCAGCAAGTAACACCAAAATCTCCGTGGCTTATGACAACAAACGTTTATTTCTAGCTCACATTACATGAGGACTGCTGTCATGGGCAAGTCTGCTGGGTTCCATTAGGGTTAGTTGACTTGTTTATTCTCATGGAATAGAGCAGAAGCTCAAGAAGGGACAGAGCTGTGTACATGCATTTCAGACTTTTGCTCAATTGTGACATATGTCACATCTACTCACATTCCACTGGCCACAGCAAGTTCTAGAGACAAGACCAAAGTAAAAGGAGAGAAAAACCCTCGTCTAGATTGAAGAAGTGCATTTTTCCCATACTCTCCTCAGGAAAGCATAGCTAGGACAGTGAGAGAAACAGCTAGAAGTGCACAAGCAATGGCATGTATTAGTGAATTATGAGTTTATTAAATGCCTACTATCCTTTGACTCTGCCAACATACACATGCCACACAGGTAAGAAAATTGCTTGGTGCTCTGCTTTAGAATTGAATTTTTAAAAAAAGAACTTTTTTTTTTTTAAGTGAGGAAAACTTTACCAATTACTGTTTTAAAATCTAGATTGAGATGACAATACATATGTTAGAATATAGGTGATTAAACAGGTATTTGAAAATCCAGTCATATATAGTCTAAATTAGTTCCCGAATAAGAGTGGAAAGGCTCTTTAATATGATTCTCATATAACCTCTTGCAATGTTATGGTCTAATAATTTTTCTCTTGTGCAAAATTCTTGTGAATTGATTAAATTGACTTTAGAAGAGATCTATTTTTTTCTCCCTAATTTTAAAGAAGTAATTTATGATTTAATCCTTTAAAATAAAATTAACTCTCCATTTGGCAGGATCATTTATGCTGTTGTCAGCATCACCTTTTCCTAAGATAATTATTATCATGTGTTTCAGGAAAGATGTTAGAGTGTATTTCAGTGCTTTTATTTTTTTAATCAGCAATGTTCCTTGTCTCAATAAATCTCTCTTATTATACAAGTTCAATGCTAACTTTTGCATGACAATATTTTCTGCTTCAATGTGGAAGAAAAATAAATTTAAAGTAATTGCTTTCAGAGGTTTATTGTTTTATAGGATTGTTGTAAGAAAATAGGATGCAAAGCATTTGTTAATGTTTGCTTGCTAAGCTATTGAAGGTAGATGTTTACATAAGCCCAGAGTTATTTTCTTTCGTCCGTGTTTCATAGTACTCTAAGCTAATCAAGAAAATAATTCATTGGTGGCAAACTTTTGGAAATGACTTTCTAAGAAAGGTAGATTTAAATACACTATATAATTTTCAATTCAATTCCCCACCACAAAGGTGAAATTTATATGAAAATGATGTGCAATTTAGAGTCCTTTTAAATTGAGAACGTATTTCATATTTTTGAAGTAACTTGAATGTGAATAATTTGAGTTTAGTGCATACATTCCTGTACCCTGCATGATTTTTAAAAGAGAATATTGTAGCATGGAATAGAATGGGGAGAACACGGATTTTGCATAGTTTCATTCATGTGTGTTAAAGATATCCTTTTGATAAGAAGGAAGAGGAGGAAATTTCAAGGCAGAAATCAAAGTGTGCCCACTGTGTGCACACTTGTGTGTGTGTGTAAACATATATATTTATATAATTTGGAGTTGCCTGTGTTGCCAGTGGCAGCTCTTAAGCTGTAGGGGCTAGGTCATGGAGTGGTGTCATGGCATTTGGTCATTACCTAGAAGAGTCAATATTTCTGCAGTGTCGTAGAGAGCAGTGAATCAGGAATTTAGACTCCCAAATCTAAAAACAACTACAGATTCAAACACTGAGAAACAGTATGGAATTGAACAAACATCCACATCTCATTATGAAGTCCAAATTTTC
Organism: Sus scrofa; assembly: GCF_054392235.1. Lineage (NCBI taxonomy): Eukaryota > Metazoa > Chordata > Mammalia > Artiodactyla > Suidae > Sus > Sus scrofa. The sequence continues at coordinate 51,028,190 of NC_139393.1, read as the reverse complement.
CCTTATGTTTTCTTTCTTTGAGTTAATACACTGCTCTGATTCCCTGCACACTTTATTATCTCACACACGGTACCTTCTATTTTTATCCTTCTACTTCATTGAAACTTTATTTTTATTTCTATTTCATTTTTGTTGTATGTATCTTAAATTTCTCCTCTAAATCCTAGTTACTCCCTTAATTACTTCATCACATCAGTTTGTCTTTCATTCTACCACTATTTCTAATTTCCTTTTATGTTTGATTTTTTCTGGATTCTGTGCTTTGATGTTTAAGTGATTTTACATGTATCTGAACCAAGTCATCAATTAGAAAATATTACGTAATAGGATACAGAGTGAGATGTATCATTATATTCTGGGAAGACTATGTGGTCAGTAAAGTATGATTGTTTTGGGAAAACAATTGAGTCTAAAATTACATGTCATAGTTATAAATGTTATAATTATCAACTATTACACTATTAAATCTCAGATTTAAAGGTATCCTTACTTAAATATCTTGCATCATATTTATAGATTTCATATAATTATATATATATATATATAAAACCATTTGTGGCAAAAACCACTTAAATGTTTCTATTAAATAGCACTGCTGTCTTGCATGTTGGTTAATAGCTTTTTGTGTGTACCCTATTTCTGCATGTATACATCTATTGGCCTTTCTGGAAGTTGTTAATATCTACTAGATGCTTTAAGATCAAGAAGAAAGCTGGTAAATATTTATTAGCAAGTTTGATTTTAGATTTTAAGTGAAGGGCTTGTTTTGTATTTTTTGCCTATACTTCAGGAAAATTTACTAGAAAATAATTCACTAGTTAAAGTTAAAATTTAGGAGCCTTTAAATTAACTCCAGTTAATTTAAAATTAATGGATTTTGCTTTTAACTTATTAAAAAGTTAATTTACTTTGAACTTCTTTTAGCCAATTAAAAGCTAAGATGGGATGAGAGATGTGAAAAGCTTGGAAACATCAACTTGCCTTAATTGCCATTTTCATATATCAAGTTTGCATTATTTACTCTAATTCCACAGAGGAGGAAAAAGATAAGGACATCTTCCTTTCCACAGTATTAGAATATTAGTGTATCCACACGTAATGGGGCTAACCTAGGTGGTCCCGGTGATACAGTCTACACTATGGCACTTCCTTAAATGTAACCATGGAAAATAAGGCTGTTTATTTCTCACTATATATTCCTAAACTTTCTCTCTGAACAGAAGGAATGCCTTCTAGTTTTTGCTGAGATCAATTTTTTTCTTTATCTTTTCTTTTTCCTTTTTCTGGATCCATTCACCATTTTCATTGACTTCAGCATGTATGGAGAATGCCAGCATGTGAACAGACTGTATGCATGTGCATGCGTACATACATGTGTGTGCTTTTCAGAGAATCTCTGAGTCCATTAACCTAGGACGTCAAGCAAATAGGAACTAGAAAAGATAACAGAAAATGTGCACTTAAAACTAAGTCCATGCAATCAACTATTTTTAGCAGTACATCTTCAAGAATATAGCAAAATAAGAAAAGAAGCTTGCCTTTAAGTTTTTTCATGCAAATCAATTAATATTTTGGCATAAAGTGAGACTTTCTATATATTTAAAATTTTTTATTATAGTTGATTTGCAAATGTCGATTTCTGTTGTACAGCAAAGTGACCCAGCTATATATACATACATACATATATATATATATACATATTCTTTTTCTCATATTATCTCCCATCCTGCTCAATTTTATATATTCAACTGTAATATTTAGTTGGGAGAACTAATACAACTTTTGGTATTCTCCTCAAGTATTTCTTCAAATCTTATGAAGAGTTTTGTGTGACGATTGAAAACAAGAGAAATTCCTTGGGCTCATTCAAGACTTCTTCCACAGCAAAATTCTACTGTTATCTATTTTTATCCTGTATGGGTTGATGTCTTATATACTAGGAGGCTCTCTACTCATAACTATTCACCAGACACCCTCCATTTAGGAAGAGTAAATCCTGTCAATGAACACAGCAGCAGAATTGGGGCATCTACACCAAAGAGGCTATATCTTGTAGGAAAGATGTGCTACTTTCTCACTTCAAACAGGGAGGCCTAGAGATCTAATAAAATTCATTGATGAGGGCTAAAAAAGCCCTGTGTTTTGAAAAATGGAAAGCCAGTGTTCAGAAAAGTCATGCTAAGTGTTAACAAAAGATGAAATGCAATTCAAAAATTGATCACTTCAAAGTGTAATTAAATGTGAAGGCTTTTTGTGTAGTTAGCAATCCTCATGTCTTCCTTCATTTTTTTATCATGGTTTTTTCCCTTAAATTTTTGACATAATATTTTCTGGCAAAAATGTTTCTTGGTATTTGAAGCTCCCTTTACTATATAAGACTTTCAAAGGCTAAATTTGTCGTAAGCTTTCCAACTTGTGGAAAGGAAATAGCCAAGTGGTAGGTTCTAGTCAATAAAGTTGATGCTATTCTCCTAATATGCAAGCAGTTTATGGATCTATTCCTAATTATTTATTTTTACTTTCTACTAATATTTCTAAAATAAAATACTCATCTGTACGTATACAATTTACTTCTAACATATTCAGAGCATTAAATGTTTGTTTTTCATGGTGTTTGAAAAACAATTTTTCTTTTAATATATCTGAATCCATCTCTGGATGCTCTACCTCATTGTTTTCCTGATTTAAAAAAAAAAACTTATTCATTACCAAATGTTTATAAAATTTCAAAAAGCAAATAAGGAGGCAAGGTAATATAAAATCATGCATAAAAGGAAAACCACTGATAGCATATATTAATATATTATCAAACTATAGTCTAACATGTTATAAAACATAAAAATCCACCACGGACATGTTTCTGTCTCCTATTTCCTAACTTTCCAATCTATATAATTTTAATGACCTTCTAGAATTTCAGCCTAGGATACACTGGAATTTATTCAACTCACATTTATATGAACCTTTAGGGTTTTATTTTTACTTATATTTATCTCGCATTATTACCTCAGGATGAATTCTTAGATTTGTCAATTTGAAAGTTTTGGGCTAGAAGTGTTAATATTTTAAATTTCGATATATTCTGCCAAATGAGCCTTGAGAAATATGCACTATATATACTTCTATTAGTACAGTATCAGTATTTTTTTAGTTCTGCCAATGTGATGGACATAATTTGATATTTTGTATTTGAATTTTAATTCCTTATTTACTAGTGAGGTGGTATAGTTTTATATGCTTATTAGTTAATCACATATTTGTGTTATTTTCCTATTACTCTTTTGCCATTTAATATAGGACTCTTCATTGCTTATAAATTAAGCTTAATAATCCTTTGTCTTTGATTTATACATTTTCCTATTTTATCACTTATCTTTCAACATTAATTTTCCTAAGCATATTTTTAATTTCTGTACAAATAATTCTACCAGTCATTTTAAAAGATAGTTTCTAGCACTAATGCCTTGCCTAAAAAGTCCTAACGTTTTTTTTTTTTGTCTTTTGTCTTTTGTCTTTTTAGGGCCATACCTGTGGCATATGTAGATTCCCAGGGGTTAGGGGTCCAGTCGGAGCTGTTGCTGCCGGCCTATGCCAGAGCCACAGCAACACGGGATATGAGCTGTTTCTGTGACCTACACAACAGCTCATGGCAACGCCAGATCTTCAACCCACTCAGTGAGGCCAGGAATGGAACCCGCAACCTCATGGCTCCTAGTCAGATTCATTTCCACTGCACCATTACAGGAACTCCTAAAAAGTCCTATCTTATCTCAAAGATAGTTTTCTTTTAGTCTTTTACAATTTTTAAGCATGTAATTACTTAATCTACTTCTTTAAAATGCCTAAAATGGGAATCTATTGGAACTTTTCATTTGAACTAGTAGGTTGTAATATAGCCTTCCACTGGAATGAAATGAAATAATTTGGGATTTTGGTATGTAACCACATGTATGGGAGGTAGAATACGTGAGAATAAAGTTTAATCCAAAGATGTTTTAGTTTTGATGACCTGGAAGAATAGATTAAATCAAATAATTAGAAATGTACACCTTATTATGGAAGCATGAAATAATATTCAAGGACACATGTCTAGATTTTTAAACCAAATTCAAAAATGTAAGTATTTGGAAGTAGAATACCTTGGTTGATTACTTCAAGATCCACAGATTGCCATCACCTTAAAAATTTATGAAGTATTCTCTTTCCAACCACATCATTTTGAAGAGCTAAGACAGATCCAGAGTATTCAGTTAGAAGTAACATTGAGGGCAATAACTCAGCAGCCTTCCACTTTATCATCATTATTAAATTGACACCATACAAAACACTCTGACATGCCGTAGCCCCAGCCTCTTAGGTACTTAAATAGCTCCTAAGACAGTGTAGTTTCCAGTGGCCATAGATCAGCAGTGAGCATCTGTTTCTTCCCTCACACACTCATTCATTTCCTTACTTAATAGATATTTATTGAGTCCTTACTTTGTGCAGACACTGTCCTATGTTCTGTGGATACAATAGTGAACAAAGCACATTCAAATATCCTTGCCCACACAGAGCCATCTGAATAGATACTTACTTATAAACAAATGAATATATGGTATTTCTCAACAATACTCAAGCTGAAAATGCATAAGAGTACAGAAGGCAAAGTATTAATTGAATATGGTGCCATGTTGTATGTGGGCCAGGGAAGGTGAGGCATAAAACCTTCTTACTAAAGAGCATTCTAGGAAGTAGCTGCAGCAAGTGCAAATGTGTGGAGCAGCCTTTCAAAATCATACATATATTTCAAAATAATGAATATATTTAGAATATATTTATATATTTATAATAGAAATACAGCCTTGAAATTGAATTTCAAAAATCATCTACCAATGCATATTTACTTCTTTTTTTTTAGGTCACACCCATGGCATGTGGAAGTTCCCAGGCTAGGGGTCAAATCCTAGCTACAGCTGCCGGTATACGGGTATACGACTCAGCCACTGCCGGATCTGAGCTGAGTCTGTGACCTATCCCACAGCTCATGGCAATGTGGGATCCTTCATCCACTGAGTCCAGAGATAGAACCCGCATCCTCATGGCTCCTAGTAGGGTTTGTTAACCACTGAGCCGTGAACGCCTACCAATGGATATTTAATTTTGATGCAAATTTCTTTAGGGTGGAAACATTTTTAAGATAAGCCTAGTGATTCAGAGTGGACTTAGACTCAGTCAGATGTGGCTCCATTCAGCTCTGCTACTTTAGCCATTTGTGTCCTATTTCAAATTATTTAGTCTCCCTTGTAATCATTCCATCCATCTGTAAAATGGACATAATGATAATATTTATCAGAGTTATTTTGATGATTAAATCATATAATGCACGTCAAAGTGTTTAGCATAGTGGCAATCACATAGTAAACTGTTACTATTAGATTTAATAGTTTTTAATCTCTTTCTTGACAATAGCAGCAAGTTAATTTTCGTTCCAATTTCAAGAAAGTCTACGAAATTGTGAGCCATTATACTTCATGAACTATCACTTAAGTACGAATGTTATCATTAGATCATACATTTCCTTTCTTGAATGTCCCCGAATAAACAATATTTGCCTTGTCTTTTAGAATATGATCTGTGGTTACTAAGCTTACCCAGTCCTTTTGGTTGAGTTAGTCATCACTACTGAACACACACAGTTAGCTGCTCTCTGGACAGAAAATGGGGGGTGGGGGTGATCCTCTAAGGCCTTACAATATACCTGGACTTTAAAACACATAAGAAAACTACTAAATCCACAAAAATGGCCTAGAAATTCTGTTCAGATGGAGTATTCATTGAGGACTTAGCCCACCTACCCTTCGCTGTGCTCTGCATGCATTTCAGTCTTGGAGCCTTCGATCATGCTGTTTGAAAATCTCCAATGCTTTTTCTCACCTTATCTCCAGGAGTCAAAATTACACTCATGGGAGTTCCTGTTGTGGCTCAGCAGGTTAAGAACCCGACTTGCCTCTGTGAGATGCAGGTTTGATCCTCAGCCTTGTTCAGTGGGTTAAGGATCCGGTACTGCCCCAAACTGTGCCATAGGTCGAAGAGGTGGCTTGGAGCCTGCATTGTTGTGGCTGTGTCATAGGCCTCAGCTGCAGCTCCAATTCGCCCCTTAGCCCAGGAACTTCCATATGCTGCAGGTGTGGCTATAAAAAAAAAAAGTTACATTCATATTTCAAGGCTTACCATAAATGCCATTGCCCTCTTTATATTATCTGAAAATTTATTCTCTTTAAACAAAATCACTTGAGACTTTGGTCATAAAATAAATGCATATCTACATATAAGAAGCTTCTTTTTGATAAAGGGTTGTATTTTGCAGTCCTTTTCTCTGTCATGGCATCTAAGATATGTCTTAGTATCCAGTGGCTAGCCAACATGTATCTGTCCTGAGCTTTAATAATGGGGCAGGGGGGTTGGGGAGGTCAAAAGGAACACATTGATGTAAATCATCAGATTTGTCCATCAGTCACGGGTGTTGAGAAATGTTTTTCTGATTATGAAACTGAGGCAGATTTTTTTTTTTTTTTTGTCTTTTCATCTTTTCTAGGGCCACACTCGCGGCATATGGAGGTTCCCAGGCTAGGGATCTAATTGGAGCTGTAGCCACCAGCCTACACCAGAACCACAGCAACGCAGGATCCAAACTGTGTCTGCACAACACAGCTCACGGCAGCGCTGGATCCTTAACCCACTGAGCAAGGCCAGGGATTGACCCCATAACCTCATGGTTCCTTGTCAGATTTGAGAACCACTGCGCAATGAGGGGAACTCCAATGCAGAATTTTAAATAGTGGAAAATCTTCTAACAAGCAGAAATATAAAGAAATTAACTGAAATATGGAATTCTATCTTTTGTTTTAGAAAATCAAAATGTAATAGACTGCTCTATAATAAAATGTCAGGCACAGATTTAATTAAGAAACAGTTTTTCCATTTGAACTAATGAATAAGAAAATCTGTCTTTTTATTCATAGCAACACTTTATTGTAACATATCTTTGCCTCAGTTTCCATATTTATAAAATGAAAATAATAATGTTTTCATCTCTCACAAAGCTTATGCTTAAAAGCGCTCAAAAGAATTCCTGGTGCATATAAACATGCCAACTTTAATAATAAGCTATTTTTATTTAGCTAATTTAAACAATGCTATTAAAGCCAAACGCTTTATTATTTTAGGCTACGTTTTGGGAATTATTAAATAAATAAGAGAACAGAGGTCTTAGCATATTGATTGGGATTTTGGAAGCAGTCTCTGCACAGTATTCCAGTGGAAAAGAATCCCATGATAAAACAATGTCTATTCAAGCTTAAAAGGACATTTGCCAACGTCTTCTCCAACTCTGTGGTGCAGGCAGTTTACATCATAATTTTTTATAATATCGAACATTAGTATTAAAAGGCCATTCATTAAAGAAAACACTTTCATAAAGTATTAAAAAGAAGTCAATTAATGTAAATCATAGTAATAGCAATGTTTGGTGCTTATGTAACATCTATGTCAGGTAACGAATTAAACATGTTATTAAGTCTCTGCAGGCTGGAAACAGCATAGCTTTGTCTGTCTTAATATAATCCTTTCATTAGTTCATAGGCCTATGATCCTCCCAGGAGTATCAAAAAGTTGTCAGGAGGTCTCTGAATTCTTGGGCTGGTGTCTGAATATTTGTGCTTTGCGACCATGTTTCTTGACAGCTCCCCACACGTTACACAGAGGAGTGGAATGCATGCTTTTTTTTCTTCCTAACAGATTTCTCAAATAAATTAGTTATGTACATTTTCTCCAGAGGTAGCAAACAAATAACTTGTCAGTGAAGGGTGAAACACATTTTAGGTTGAGTCAGCATTCACGAGCAGAAAGACAAGATTTTTCTGCATTCTTATTTAATAGATTCTGTTTTTTAACCCACATTCAAAACTACATCTCTAAGTATCAATAGTTTAATATAAATATAACTATTGTTTCTACTTCTGTGATTTATGTGAGGCAATATTTATACCAAATTGTTCTGTGTATGTATGTGTGTTTTTGTAGATTTAGTTACTTTATCAGAAATTTATGCTTGTGATTACTTTAGAACATACAGATTGATGCACACATACCATAGTTTTTTCCTTCCTTATTGTTGGTTAGTGATAATTTCTTTACAAAGTATCTTCATCTTGTATATTAAAAATATAGTAGCTGGAGTTCCCATAGTAGTTCAGTGGAAACTAATCTGACTAGTATCTATGGAGATACAGGTTCAATACCTGGCCTTGCTCAGTGGGTTAAGCATCCTGCATTGCTATGAGCTGTGGTGTAGGTCACAGCCGAGGCTCAGATCTGGTGTTGCTGTTGCTGTGGCAGTGGTGCAGGCCCTCAGCTGCAGCTCAGATTTGACTCTTATCCTGGGAACCTCCATATGCTGTGGGTCTGGCCCTAAAAAAGACAAAAGTAAAATAAAATAAAATAAAAATTAAAAATACAGTAGCAACTCTGATTAAGATTGAGAAAATAAATAAATATAGAAATTTATGTAACACCAAATTTGGCTCCTTGTTAATTCCCCTAAAATTAAAACATCACAAAAAGATATGTTTAAAGTAGTTCAATGAATTATAATGTCCTAAGGACATTTAACCAAACATCGGAGGTTATCACATCAACATTTTTCTCAAGGTCAAAGGAATGCAAAAATACGGAGAACTGAGATATGCCCTATGCAACTGTCTGAAAACAATCATGTGCCAGACTGTATGATACTAACCATTTTCAGGAAGAAAAGATGAGCATGCGTTTGAGTAATTCAGTGTGTCACTGTAGGGCTTTGTGTGTGTGTTTAAGGTGGGGATGTGTTGTTAAGTAAGACGATTTCTTATTAGCAACTCCTCCTTTTCTTCAGTTGACTAACGTCTGTTTGCTCACACCTCATCTGTCCTGAGGTACTTCCGCCATCATGTTCCAACAACACTTCTTTGGAACATTTACTGCAATATTTAAAAAGATTTAGTGTAATTCTTTATGTATGTACCTATTTTCCCCAATAGACTGTGCTACTTGAAGTTAGGGACGGTATCTTGTTAGTATTTCTAGCACACATAGGAAGGTCCGATGTGTTAACATTTACTGTCTCTTCACCAAATGAACAAAGAAATATGGAATAGAGGTGGATTGCATGTTGATCAGGGCTTGGCTTTTGAAATCAGAGTGCCGTGGTTCACAAGTTTCTTTCTTCTTACTCTTTTCTTTTCTCTTCTCTTCTCTCTTTTCTTTTTTCTTTTTAGGGCTGCACCCACACTGTATGGAAGTTCCCAGGCCAGGGGTGGAATTGGAGCTGCAGGTGCTGCAGATGCAGGGGATCTGAGCCGAATCTGCGACTTACATGGCAGCTTCTAGTCATGCTGGATCATTTAATCCACCAAGTGAGGCCAGAGATCAAACTGTATCCTCATGGTTGCTAGTCCAGCTCATTTCTGTTGAGCTATAACGGGAACTTCTTACTGTTTCTTAGGACAATTTTTTAGATCAGTTTTAGGTTCAGTAGCCTAAAGGATACAATGTATTTCTGTATAGCCCCTGGTCTTACACAGCCACAGCCTCCCCTTTATTAACATTCCACCAAAAACAGAATATTTGTTACAACTGATGGCCCTACATTGAGGCATCAAAATCACTCCAAGTCCATAGTTTACATTAGGGTTCATTCTTGGTGTTGTGCACTCTTTGGGTTTAGACAAAAGTACAATGACAAGTATCCACCAGTATTGTATCACACAGAGTATTTTCACCCCCCTGAAAATTGTATACACATTGCCTATTCACCTTTCCCCCAATCCGTCCCCACTCTGGTACTTTTATGTGTGGCATATGGGATAAGGCATTTCTTTCTTGTATCTCAATTTCCTCATCAGTTAAATAAGGATAATAATAATACTTATCTTAAAGGTTTGTTATGAATTTTAAAAGAGTTAGATCACATAGTGAACACAGTGCTTAGGAGTTAGACAATAGAATGCAATTGTTATTATTTTATTTTTTAATGTACTACTCCAAATAAAATAAAAGCATTTGGGAAGAGGGCATTTGGAGTGTTGGACATGGGATCTCCTACAGAGGACAGTTGGATATTATTTTGAGATTGGAGCAATGGACATATATAGGGGCCAAATTCAAGATGATCTCTAAAAACAGACTGAGAGTCAACCAGAGTCCTGCCCATTTATGAAATGGGTTATGGTGTGTAGCAATGAAATAAAAGACTAAATACAATGTTTTGGTTAAACAAAATATAGCCAACAGCAACTGCAAAAAAAAAAAAAATCTAATCATTTGAAATTCAAACTGAAAAAATTATAAAAATGAAACTTCTTTCTTTGTGACTATGAAGTCATAGGTTGAATAAAAGGATTGGTTTAGATATTGCATGACTTAGTGGGAATTTTTTTAATATTAAATTTAAATTATATAGAATATAGTTTTGAAGTGTGACAGAAACCGTGGGAAAAAGGCCAATAAAGTATTAACTAGTTCCCAAACTTCAAGACAACCATTTACAATTGTTTCTCATTATTTTAGAATCTTTCCCTTAGGGGACTATAGTCAGTACTTGCAGATAATTTTGTAAAACAGTGTTGTGGCAGATTTATTTGTGAGAAGAAGAGAAAATTTTAAGGTGAGTAGAAGTTTAAAAATATTTAAGAGTTCCTATGATGACACAGTGGTAAGGAACCTGACTAGTATCCATGAGGGCATTGATTTGATCCTTGGCTGGTTAGTGGGTTAAGGATCCAGCATTACCATGAGCTGTGGTGTAGGTTATAGATGCGGCTCAGAGCTGGCATTGCTGTGGTTGCCTATGGTGTTGGCTGGCAGCTATAGCTCCTATTCATCCCCGAGCCTGGGAACTTCCATATGCCCTGGGTGAGGCCCTAAAAAGACAGAAAAAAAAATTAGCTCTCTAGACAAACATGTCATTAAATGCAATTTACAAACAGTATCCTCTCTGGGAAAATATCATGTATGTGGATGTGTAATGCATACTACGGAAAGGTAAAAATGAATAGCGTTGCAATTGAATATTATTTGATTAAAACTTTAAATTACTCCTTAGTCAATAAAATATTTATAGACTATGAATATACTCATGATAAATCACTAGATATACTTTATAACATGTCATTTACCATTGATGTAACTAAAGAATTTAAAAAAAATACATCAAGACCTCTGATTTGATAAAAACTTAATCTCAAAAAAATCTGTTTACTAGGTAAAGAAATCTATGATTGATATTAATTCTGAAATTTATATAACTAATATATCTCGAAGATTTTAAAGAATCTTCTTAATGTGGACCTCACATAGAGATTCTGTAAAAGGAGAGAGGGACTTATAAACTTTAGGGATTAGGTTTTCCCAGGTTTGTCAAACAGGGACTCTCTTTGGTATTTTGGGGTATAATTAATTGTTAACACAATATACAAATACACAGTATACACATGCTTAAGAATAGATTAGCCACATTTCAATATGTTTTAACTTTCATTTGGGGTAATTTCTGTTCCATATTTAATAGTTTCAACCAAGCTGGAGACTTCAGATATTTTGTCAATGACCTGTGAAACAGGACTTATATTATTATTATTATTATTTTTTTGTCTTTTTGTTGTTGTTGTTGCTATTTCTTGGGCCGCTCCTGTGGCATATGGAGGTTCCCAGGCTAGGGGTTGAATCCGAGCTGTAGCCACTGGCCTACGCCAGAGCCACAGCAACGTGGGATCCGAGCCGCGTCTGTGACCTACACCACAGCTCACGGCAACGCCGGATCATTAACCCACTGAGCAAGGGCAGGGACCGAACCCACAACCTCATGGTTCCTAGTCGGATTCGTTAACCACTGCGCCACGACGGGAACTCCTGGATAGTGTGAATTTTAAAATCAGTGTCAACAATAATTCCTCCTCACCAGAGGAGCTAACTTCAACTCCTATTTATTTTCTGTTTGTAATGAATTCAGTTTACTTCTGTTAACCTTGCATGTGGGTAATTATCAACGCATATCAACTCTATAGAATATGTGAATTTCTGCTTTTCTTATCCCAGGAGACTAACTCATGTGACAGTTGTCATCTGACCTACGACGCAGAACATGTTTTGATAATATTAAGAGATGAGGAATTTTTATAATTTGAATATAATCACGCTTTTAGGAAGAACGTATTTCTTTAGAGCACACGTCTCCAAACAGACTTGCAGTAAATAACAGTTTCCGTGGTAAACTGTGTTTTAGTAAATGCCTATTTTAACACATTCTTAGAGATTTATAGTACACTGCAGCATAGTGAAGCCTCCGAGAAAGTGATCCCCACCCCTGAAAATAGTAAAAGCTGTGGGAATTTGTGAAGTTTTTTTCCACAAAATGTCTGTATATTGAATAAGTTTAACTGGGCATTTTCCTTATTTTTTTTTTTTTTTGAGCACAGAACTTTTTTAAAAATTATATTTAATTCTTTTTCACAGAAAATTTTATGTTGTGCATTTGTATATGTCTTTGTTCAGTTGATGTAGAGAATTGCCTACTGTCTTAGTCTTTCTCAAGTTGCCAAACAGAATAGCATAAACTGGTTGGCTTAAGCAAGAGGAATTTCTTTCCTCGCAATTCTGGAGGCTGAAAGTCTGAGATCAGGTTATCACATGTTTAGTTCCTGGTGAGGGCTCTCTTCATGGGTTGTAGACTGCTGCCTTCTCACTGTGTCCCCACATGATTGAGAGAGAGAGCAGGCAAGCTCTCAGACATCTTTAATTGTGCAGGCACCAATCCCATCATGAGACCCGCACTGATATATCCTTATCTAGAGTTAATTCCCTGCCAAGAGCCCAGTCTTCAAATACCATCACACTGGGGTTAGGGCTTCAACATAAGAATTTGGGAGGAATGAAATTCAGTCTAGAACACCTGCCATGTAAAGAGTTGAGAGAGGAGTTCCCATTTTCCAGTGGTAAGAACCCGATTAATATTCATGGGGATGCGGGTTCGATTCCTGGCCTCTCTCAGTTGGTTAAGGATCTGGCATTGCCTGAGCTGTGCTATCGGTCACAGATGTGGCTTGGATCTGGTGTTGCTGTTGCTGTGGCTGTGGTGTAGGCTGGCAGCGGCAGCCCCTCTTTGTCCTCTAGTCTGGGAATTTCCACATGTTACAGGTACAGACATAAAGAACAAAAAACAGCAAGAAAAAAAAAATTGAGGGAATGTTGTGTGTTTTGTGCTCATGAGCCAGGAATCTGAAGGTGTTTTCCAAGTGTCCAGCTGGTGATATTTTAAGTACCTGCCCCATGGAACTTGGCATTTTTGTGATGGTGGGAAATTATCTCTTTGATGCGTCAATTCATAATCTATTTGTACTGAGAAGTACACATGGAAGGGAAACCTACCTACACAGAAAATACAAAAATGTGTCCAAATAAATGTGGGATACGAGATTGAGAAAGTTCTCAAATTCGTCATCATTGCAACAAAGTAATGTGTCTTTCAAAATTTTGCCAGCTATAGAAAAAAAAATTTCATGTAAAAGGGAAAATAATGCTAATCATATACTTCCTGGATTATTTATACTCTTGTTTTTCAAAAAGCCAAAAAATAAATTTCAACTAACAGCAAAAAAGATCTTTCTAAGGGAAAACTACCCAATTATAACTTGAGAATTATAAATCAGCTATGTCTTTGGATGTTTCTTTGCATCCTTTTATCTTGGTGGATCTATTTCATGAGTTTGATTTGATCTGGAAGATGTTAATGATTATTGATTCTTTTCATATTTTGGATTAATTTATAGTTCTCACAAGGAGAATATTTTTGCATAATCATCTGTTTTTATTAGATATTTTAGAACTGGGATGGAAAAGAAAGAAAATTTAAGAGGATAAATTATATCTGGTTTCTGCTATGGATAGAGGTAAACCTCAGCACTGACCCATCAAGTGTAGCCAGGATCATGATTTGTTCACAATGATTTATTTGAAATATATGGCTGAAGTATTGACAGGGTGAACAAATTAGTTTAAAACTGTTTTTAGGATGCTCAGTGGTAATGAGCACAAATAGTATCCCTGAGAATGTGAGATCAATCCCTGGCCTCCCCCAGTGGATTAAGGATCCCCTGTTGCCATGAGCTAGTGTGTAAGTTGCAGATGTGGCTCAGATCCTGTGTCGCTGTGGCTGTGGTATAGGCCAGCAGCTGCAGCTGAGATTCAACCCCTGGCCAGGGAACTTCTATATGCTGAGGGTGCAACCCTAGAAAGCAAAAATAAATAAATAAATAAATAAAAATAAAAGCTGTTTTTATATTTTAAATGTAGTACATGCTTGCGACAGAGAAACTAAAATCTTCAGATGTAGAAGAAATGTAATTCTCCATCCAGTGTAATCCCTCCCAACAATCCAGAATGTTCCCTTATAGTCTTATTTCTTTGCATGTCTATTGAATCTTTACTTAATTTCTCTCTCTTTTGCTCTGGTCTGCCATATCTGTAGGTCTGTATCTTGCTTTTTCACTTAGAACAGTGGCATTGTCTTATGTTATCATAAATTCCTCCTAAACATCATTCTTTTTGACGCTATAATGTTTGGGTAGATATGTAAATCATTGAGCAAATTGTATCTTTCCAACCAGAAAAAAAAAACATATGTGTGGCTTATATGTGTGAATATATATACATTTCTCATATATCTTGGCTTGCCTTTGTAGAAGCAGTTTACTTAAAAAAATATGCAGAATATAAACACACAATTGGCACTTTCCTGGAGTGAATAGATTGGAGAGGGCAAATGAACTCTTGCAGATTAATGGAGCAAGATGCTTTCATCCCTAAATGTTTGTTGTGTCCCAAGACTAAAATCAGTGCTCACTTGCTGCCATATATTTTTCTTCTCTAATGTTATCCCGCAGGCTATTTAATTTTATCTTTCTCCTGAAAGAAAGGAGTGTATCTTTATCCTTGCAACTTTAATGTCTAGCTCATTGTTTGTTGTACAGTAGTTCCTTTCTTTCAGAGGGATGGATTAAGGAATTGAAAGGTGAAAAAAAAAACGTTTCCTTTCTCTCAACAGATAGGATTTGGAACCCAAATTTCTCCTCAGCAGCTACTTTTGCATTTTGCAATTTTTCGCCATCACAGTCTCTTTCTGGATTTCACATACTTGAGGAGATTTAAACTTAATGTCTCAAAAACTACTAACAAGATTAGCAGAAGATGGAGTCTGAGGAGAAGGTTAGGGGTTGAAAAATCTGTAATGTACCCTCCTTCGCACATTCCAATGCCTCTCACTCTTTGGATGAACTTAACCTCTTGTTAAGTTAGATTTTGTCTTCATCCTGAATAACCACACTAAATGGACTAGGAAGAGATGGTAAACATTGTACAGTGGTGGGAAAGAGAAAGAAATTAGCATGTGGCTGATTTAATAATGTAGACTAAGGAGAGATATCTACCTGGTGATCTAGCTGAAAAAACGGAACATTTTTATTCAGAACTGCAGGAAAGGATGTGCCTAAGTAGATTCCTAAATAAGTGAGATACCAGGTATGGCCATCTCTAAGCTAGTGCTCTGATCTTTTAATGTAAATGGTTGAAAATATTAAAGGCTGCACTCTGGCTCATGTGTGAAGCTGGCAAAAACAATTACCAAAGTCATAAATTTTGATTTCAGTCAAGCTATTAAGGGTAATAATTTATTTAAGTGAGGTCTTCTGCTTTGATTAGAACTAGGAGAGTTCAGCTGCTCTGATTCTCTGTGGGGAGAGCTGGGTTACTGGTACAGCTAAGGAGGCTTGAAGATGTCTGCTGTTGAGGCAATTGATCATTTCCCAAAGAAGTGTTTTTGCTAATTGTTTTACTTCCTCTTTCCAGTTGAGTTATTGTTTTCCTTTCCAAGAATAACTTTTTTCTAACAAGGCATTTTTTAAAGAATCATGATTTGAAAAGATATTCAGAGACATTAGATAGCTTGCTTGAGGTCGTACCTTCCAGGAAATTGTGGAGCCAGTATTTAAAGCTGGATGTATCAAGACAGTACAACCAGTGCTTCTGACCGCTGCACTTCACAGCTTCTACTGGAAGGTCCCTAAAGCTCTGTGGAAATTAATTTAAATATTCAAGTATTTTGCAATTAGTTCACCTTCTTAGATTTTCAGGAAATCTAATAGTTAATGACCAGGACTGCAGTAAGTGTAAAACACCTAGGACAGGAAAGTTTTGTCAATAAATAAACACTGAGGTGTGCAGAATGATTGGCCAACGGGAACCTGCTGCATAGTACAGAGAACTCTACCCAATATTCTGTGATAATCTATGTGGGAAAAGAATCTGAAAAAGAAGGAATGTGTGTACATGTATAACTTGAATCACTTTTTTGTATAGCAGAATTTATCACAATATGGTAAATCAACTATACTTAAATAAAATTATTAAAATATGAAAGAAAAAAAAACCTTCTAACTTCCTCTTAACTAAGAGATGTCTTATGCAACACCAAGAAAAGGGTCCCACTTGTTCTTAGGCAGAAAGATAAGTAACTTGACTTCCCTTCTAAATCTTTCCTTGGAGTCTCCTCATTCTTTGCATAGACATCTCAAGACTGTGCTCACCCCTAATTGCAAAGTAATGCCCAATAGGGTGTAAGAGGATGGCTTTAGTGTGTTACCACCACTAAGGGTATTTACATTTTAATGGAAGGCTTTAAAAGATCTTTAAGCTTCATGAGTAAAAGCAGTAAATCTCTGTTGGTGGAATTGGAGGTGATGTGATAGATTGGGCAGGAACTATCTGGGGTAAAAAGAGCCCACTGGGTCTATTCTATTGTGAAATAAAGTGTTCCTACTTAGTAGCCTGACTTCTGCTTCCAGAGAGAGGGCTGTGGGGACAGCTCCTGTGGCCTGAATAATTAAGTACTGCTGAATAGTTTCATCTTTAAAAGCAAAAACCAAATTAGAGAACTAAAACTTTCAAATGCTAACTTCCTTGTCCTTTCCCACTTTACACACTGCATCTTGTTTGAGATTCCTCAATACTTCTGCTCTTTTTCTCTGAGCTTCCAGATGTATATTTAGCATCTTCAGACTCAGAATCCCAATTTTTCTTTTTTTTATTTTCTTTTTTTTGGCATCTCTTTTTTCATTTCCTGGAAACATGGAGACTATTGGAATTGATGAGTAATTTGAAGAATTTGGCAGGATAGGCTTAGTAAATTGAGTTAAAATTTATTTAAACACCTACAATAGTGAGCCAGGCACTGAGCTAACTTTTAAGGACAAAAAAGCATATTTTATACACTTTTTGTCATACAGCCTTGGGAGTGAAACAAATAAACAGATTACATAATCAGTGCAGAAAGGGCTACAATAAGAGTTATATATCATAAGCTATCATAGCACATATTCAGTAGAAGGAAAACACCCTAGAACTGGTTAGTTAGAAGAATGATAATTAGTCAGGTGAAATGGGGATGAGGATGGAATGATGTAGTAAAAGGTTTTGATGGCAAAGGAGGCAGCTTGTGTAGGGAGAGTATAATAGGAGACCAAAGCAACATGGGACACTCTTAATAAATTCATTAGGTCCAAAAATAAGCTATGAATGTAGGAAAAAAAGCATGAGATTGGAAAAGTAGGCAGGGTCCAAGTATTGGAAGGCCTTAGTACTCTGCTAAGGAGTGTCAACACTCTAGGGAACTATTGCTATCTTAAAACAATTGGAAAACATGATTAAATTTACGTTTTAGAGAAAATCCTTCCAAAATCAGTACAGAAAGTTATCTAGACTCTCCACTCCAGAATGTACAGTGGGATAAAACTGAAGGGATTGATCTGAAATATAGGTGCGGGGATAGAGAAAAGGGGATATCTTCATTGGGATGATATTTGGGAGTATAAAGGAAGAGAAAGATACAGCTGAATTTGGGATTTGGGGCTTAGTCAATGGGGTGCCTTTTTGTTGAACCAAGGAAAAATAATTTTTAATGGAGGAGTTGCGACATTCAGATCTGGACATCTAAATCCTAGATTATTATAGAACATCCAAGCAAGGATTTCCAGTAGACAGGCCTTAATTTGCCAGAATCCCAGAAGGAAGATTTAGACTGTAGGTAATACATTTAGCTGTTATTTCTTAACATCTCTGCGATAATAGAAGAGATCATTCAGGGAGAATGGAGACTATCAGTGGGCTGTTGGTGGACTCTAGGCAAATTACAGGAGGTAAGGAATCAGCTAAGAATGAAGAATAATAAATAAGAATAAGACTATGTAGCCAGAGAGATGCATCAGAATATGCAGGTCAATGTCCTTATTGGTTGTTGGTTAGCAAAATGAGCATGTGCATGATCTACTTACTCTTGGTTCAGAGTCCTCCAGGATCTGGCCTTCAGCAGTAAGTCTAGCAGTATTTTTTTCTGTTCCTCATCTGACTTTTTTCAACTCATTGGAAACAAATCTGTACATTCATACTTTTTCATGTTACCATTCATTTCTCCCATTCTCACTAGAGTGCTTTCTTCCATTCTTTACCTCTCCCTGTCCAATTCAATCTTCAGAATTCTCTTCTAATCTTTGAGAGCCATACAATCTTATCTCTCTTCTCTCAACATGGATGTACCATCATCCAGCCAAACTTCCAGTTAATGTTCAGATTGTAACTTGCTTAGAACACAGCACATTCTGGTTTGCACCATACTGCTTTAGGCAAAAGATTTGTCCCTCTTGGCAAGAGTATAAATTCCCAAAGACTAAGAATCCATTCTCTCATTAGCCTCTACAGTGACTTGCTTTGAAAACAGCAAGTGCTTACTAATATTTCTTAAATGACTACATATATTACTTATTGCTAAATAGTAGAGATAGAATATTTTAGTCTGTTGATGAGGCAAAGGATCTCAGCTAAGGCTGACATGGAAATGCTTTTTAATGAAGGATCTCTTTGGAGGTTTTGATATATCTTGGCTCATATTGACCAGATAAATGATGGAAAAGCATTTCATAAAAGTACATTCGTGATACAGAGGCAAAGAGTGGAAACATAATGCTAATTATGTTTGTTTTAAAAATTGCTAATATTATATTCTTCATGTTCTTCTTATACAAGGATAGTGAATTCTTTTATCTTTTTCATCATCTGCTTTATAGTTTTAAAAATTATTCTTGTGCAGTAGGCAAGCAAAGGAGGAGCACTGCTAAAATACAAACACACAAAGTGTTTTTGTTTATCCTAAAGGCAGATATAAGATGCTACATCATTTCTCAATGATGTCCTACAAATAATCCTAAGCCTTTCCAATGTATTTTAGTATATTTAAAGTAAGGCAACCTAGCGAGGTTATTCATTTAAATAGAATAAGGGTTAAATGATAACTTGACTTATCTTTTAAATGACAAAAAATAAAGAAATTGCAAGACCTTTTCACACATTAGATATGTATTGTCATTTATCATCTAGATATCAGGCTAGCAGTGCGAAGTAATAAAACATATCATCGAAAAATGTGCTATAGGTCTGAATCACTCTTTCATTCCACCTCCCAGCTAACTGTAGTATTAAATCAAACAAGCAGAACATTTCCTTAGGCAGCCATTGCCTTTTAATTTCCTGAAGAACCTTAAAATATCATTCATTACAAGTACTACACATATTTGGTTTTTAAAAGTCTCATAAATCAATAGCAGGCTGACTGTAATAATTATTACAAGTTAGTGCATAATTTTCGTGCTGAAGGCTGCATGCAGAACTTTAGCATATGCAAACGAGGCAATTCAAACTGTGTATAGATATTAATATGAAGAAGCAGGTAACGAGGTGCAGGCTATGAATTATGCATCAAGAGTGGCTGATCTTCAATGAGGAAAATGAATTCAGCATGTAATCTAATTAGTGATGGAAGTCTATTACATCTAACTGCAAAAGCAACCGTCCTTGAAACAAATTTATTTACAGTCCATGTTACCACTTGAAACAACTTTGAAATGATGTGTAAGACAACAGCTTAATTGTAAAAATTTTTTGTTTGTTTCAGTTCTAGACCTGGAAGGCCTCCTAAGAGGACTCAAAGTGTCACCTCCCCAGAGAACTCTCATATCATGCCACATTCTGTCCCAGGCCTTATGTCTCCTGGGATAATCCCACCAACAGGTAAGAGTGCTACCTATTTATGCCAAAAATATTTAAAACCAGCCAATGCCAGAGCTCATATATATATACCTGTGTTTATATAGATACTTAGACTCATCAGTTATGTTTTAGTCACAGTAAGATAATGTTACTGATGAGAATTTACTTCAAAATTATGATTATCATCATTCCTTTATTTGAAATAAAACGAAAGAAGTTTAATTGAACACAGTGCTAGGAGTAATTCTAATTAATTCTCTTGCTGATATCAAACAACACGTTATGGTCCTTATGTTCTTGTTAAGGAATTGAAGCTCAGAGAGAAATCGGACTTTCCCAAGGTCAATCATCTGGCCACTGTCAATGCTTATTCAAACCCAGGTCTCAGATGTCTAAGCTTATTTGTCATTTCATAGGAACTCCAAAATCCAGTCTATTTTGAATACACCTAAACAAACTAGTGTAACTATGCTGAATAGAAATATCTTCTATTTTTCCAAAATTATTTCTATTAGAAACATTTGAAAGCTGTTTACTACTAGAATTTTGCAACTGTGCAAATAAAAATAGGGTCTTGACCACATATGCTCTCCACCATAAACAACTTCAATAATGTGCTACATGCAAAAATAACTCATTTCACTTTTACCACCTGGATGTGTTCATTAATTCTTGTATATACTTACACACATCTGCCTACTTTCCATGTTTTATACAGACTCAAACCAGATAAAAATAACAATAATATATTATTATTATTTTATAACATAATATTTCTATTAATTCTTGCCATCATGAAAATTTACTGAGGAGATATACATATAAACATTTAATTGTCATTTAACATGACGGATACAGGAAAGATAAATTGGCAAGATCAGGAGAAAGGCTTCATGTTTTTCTCTGAAATCTGATATGAATGTTTTCTTTTTCTTTTATAACATTTGAGTTTCTCTAAACCATAGTATAATTATGGGTATCTTATTTCACATTCCATACGTGGTTAAAAGCTCTTCAGAAGCAATGACCCTTTTAACTCACCTTTATTTTTGTAGCATCATCTAAATAGTTTGTTTGCTTTTGTGAACCTTTATCAACTATCCACTGAGTTGAATTTGAAGTTATTTGTTTATGTATTTAACTTTTTTCAGTAATATAGCAAATATTCCTAAAAGTAGATAATTCACATGTCCAAGAAAATTTTTGCAGATGAAAAAATTGAGAGAAAGAAAAAATGAAATCAATAGTGGAAAACAACCCAATTACAGAGCTGTTATCATCACTTCTATTCATTTAGTTAGCCATGATTCACAAGTAGCTGTATCCTACTGCCTGAGATTCTAATTCCAAATTTGATATTTAGAAAAGAAGTACGTAGTGTTTTGTTAAGCCTTAACTGCTTTTATTTAACTAGATAAAATTTCCCGACGTGTAGATTTTTTGGGGAGGCGGGGTGATACCACAGGCAAGATGGAAAGAAAATTTAACTTTTCATGTTATATGACTGAAAGACTCAGGTGTGCTAGAAGAAACTTAACTTCTAAAGAACTATGTTTTGAGGCTTTAAAAATAATCATTTTAATAGTCATTATTTTGTATTTGATAAATTTGTATTTACTCTCACTTACCAGCTATGTTTTGGGTGAAAAGTACTCTAGATGGTTTTCATATTAAAATAGGGAAGATATGGTTCCAAATTGCCTGCCAACATTTTAAGGTGGAAATAAATACTTTATTACCAAAGCCAAGGTGAGATAAGATGATGCAGTTACAATTGAACATTTCACATAATTAAGACCATCAAATAACTCTGAGGTAAGTGAAGTTTCTAAGTAATTAAAGATCATATGACAAAACTCAGGATCAAAGTATTGTCATTCTTGATAGATTTCTTTCTGAAATATTTTATACACTTTCCAGTTTGGTGAACAGAGACACTGAAGATAAATTTGATGCATAAGGAGTTCCCGCCTTGGCTCAGTGGTTAACGAACCCAACTAGCATCCATGAGGATGCGAGTTCAATACCTGGTCTCGCTCAGTGGGTTAAGGATCTGGTGTTGCCGTAAACTGTGGTGTAGGTTGTAGATTCGGCTTGAATCTTTCATTGCTGTGGCTGCGGTGTAGGCCAGTGGCTGCGGTGTAGGCCAGTGGCCACAGCTCCAATTTGACCCCTAGCCTGGGAACTTCCATATGCCACAGGTGCAGCCCTAAAAAGCAAAAAAAAAAAAAATTGATGTGTGATCATGGACATTTATTTGGAAGGAGGAACATTTCATGTATTTCAATTGCTGTGCTGTCTCCTCAGATATTATTTTTAAACTTTTGTTCTTCCTAATATGTAGTGAGCCTAGAAACCAGGACTTCTCTCAAGTTCATAAAGCATTACATTGAAAAAGACCTTAAGCACTTATAATCCATGGAAGGATGAGGAAATGGAGACTCACCAAGAGAGTAGACTGGATTTGAAGGAGTGGATATTGGACAGTTTAGTACTTTATAGAGCTCAGTGAATAGCTTTACAACAGGGTGTGAGAGCTCATGCTTGGCTACTTTACTTACTTTCAATTTGTAGACATTAGTCCAAAGATTTGAAACTGCCAGAAGTTTGACTGTTGCACCTGACTGGTGCTATTTTAATATATTCAATAGGATTGCTTCTTTTTACATCAAAATTTTCTAGATGAAGAATTTTAGATTTTAGAGAATACAGACTAACATCTCTATCCCTTGAGAATGGGTTATTTACTAGCTAAAAACATCTGGAAATGTGATGGTCTTAAAGAAATCTTATAGTTCTAAAGAGCTTATAACACTTTTCTCCCAAAGAGTGGTGTCTAGGGGGAATATGATTAAATATAGATGTGTAGACTTGTATGCTACATACAATAAAACTTTATTTAAAAATAAAATGTTATTTAAAAATACTACTATTACTTTAAAAATAAATTTTTTTTTCTTGAGATGGGAAAGATGAAGTATGTTTTTTTAAACAGTGAAAAAGTTTTATCAGTAATTTTGATATTAACCAAACAAGTTAGAGGACTTTTCTACTATATTTTTAATGTGTGAGTTTGGAGTCGATTTTTTTTTGTAAGACTAACAAACAACAAGCAAAGTTATAGACCTAAAAAAAAAAAAAGAAAGAAAAAAAACCACTCATCCTCAAATCTCAAATCCTTTCTAAGATTTATATCATCAACTGCCTAAAAACATTGACCTATACTTTTGTACTTCAAGTATTATCATTTGAAAAGTATAAAAGATGCAAATTAGATTTACCTTCAAGTTTGCCAAATGGGGGAGGGATGTATTTATTTAGACAGTTTATAACAATCTGTCAATTTGTTTCTAATCATTCCCTAATTTTTCTTTTTAACCATTGAGCATTGGAGTTAAATAATAATCTTTCCTAGAGGAATCTGTTTTTCAGGAAAATATTTTGACCATTTTTATGTTTTTGGAAAAGCATCTTCCTAGCCCTAAGAGTATGTATTTAGGTATCTACAACTTGAAAGAAAAAGAAAAAAACTTTGAGATTGCTTATAGGGTTATCTGTTTGCTATTTTGGTTGTTCAAGTAGGCTTGTGTGTAACCTCAGAAGGGGGTGTGGGCAGATGGTGATAATTTCCAAAATTTATGGTTGTCACCCGATACCATAGCAACCAGAAGTGGAAGTTAATGAAAGAAAGAAGGCTCTTTGTAGAGGCTCACAACACAACACCTCCTGGAGGGCTCCCTACATTTATTTGGACTGAGCACATGTCATAAATCATTTTTGATAATAAATACCAGTTTGGAATAAATCCACCCTAGCAACAGAGTTCCAATAACATTCATACTTTTTATAGAATCATGTGTATTTTACAGTTACGGAAAGGGTTATTTAGGAATTCTAAATATTCCAGTCTTGTACTGGCAGTGCAATTTGTATAGCCTACATGGACAACTTCCTGATTTTCTCTTTGGGGCAGAAAGCAAACTAGTTTTGAAATACAATTTTCATCTAAGTCTTAAGAAGTAACACAGTGAGTCCCAATTATTTGCATGTAAAAGTTTTTTTTTAAAGTTATTCATTATTTTTCCCCAAATCTTCAAATTAAATTAATGAATGATTCATAGTTTTACTTCTTGAACACATCTTTTGTTTTATTGTGACCTTGTAGACTCATAATCAATATGCCTTCAGGATTTTAAAAAGCAGTTGTAAACACACATTCACTATGCTTAAAAGGTAAGAGCTTATAAATGCAATTTTACCATTTTGGAAACAATACTAGGCCAGAGCAATATTAATCCAGAGTTAATCCTGTTGAAACATTCTTATCTTAAAAAAAGAACAGGAAAATATTCTCATATGGATTTATAGTTCAAAAACATTTTCAAAGTTTATAGTCTTTATTTTTCTTGCTAAATATTACTCACTAACTGTCAACAACAAACTATCCATTTTTATAATATCAGTTTTGTAATGTTTTAAATTCGTTAAGTATTTCAACTTCTGGGAAAAAATTCAAAGTGAGGAAACGTGCCTGGCATGTTGGGAAGCTTATTTTAACAAATGCATTGCATCCCCTGGGGAGACACACAAATAAGGGTAACAAAAAATGCATAAGTGAAACAGCCACAAATGGATTGATCATCTTCACTAAGTTAAACCTAACAATCATTGAATGCTTCACTCAAAGAGTAAAGATGACCCAAACTATTTATTTAAATCATTGATATTTAGGTTCTATGTGTAAGTACGTATTTTCATACATGAATATGTAGGGATCATTTTTGAAGTTTAATTACTGGGTGTTTTGAGCATTTAGTAGTAGTGCATTTAGCCTATCAGTATTACATGCATATTTCCCTTTAAACTTTTCTTGGAGAGAATAAAGTCACACATCTTCTTCCCTTTCTGGAAGGCGAGCATATACACCAAACTTCATCATTTTAAAATTTGCATTAAGCACCCTTTTACTGTCCTATGGCTGATCTAACAAATTACCACTACTTGGTGACAAAAATAGTGACTATAATAAACAAAAATCAATTCTATCACAATTTTGGAGAAGCTCAAAATCATTGTCACTGGGCCAAGTCAAGGTGTTGGCAGGGCCACACTCTCTTTGGCTGCTTTGAGAGCACCTGTTATTTCCCTTGCCTCTTTGAGCTTCTAGAGATTGCAAACTCTCCTTTGTTTGTGGCTCTAATTTCCACCCTGCCCTCATCGTGTGTCTGTGTGTGTGTGTGTGTGTGTGTGTGTGTGTGTGTGTGTCTGCCTGTCTGTCTGTGTCTAAAATCTCCCTCTGCTTCTCTTGTAAGGATCCTTGTGACTGTATTTAGAGCCCATCAGAGAGTCCAGGAATAACCCCTCCATCTCCAAATCCTTGACAT
The DNA here is from genome assembly GCF_054392235.1 of Sus scrofa. Taxonomy (NCBI): domain Eukaryota; kingdom Metazoa; phylum Chordata; class Mammalia; order Artiodactyla; family Suidae; genus Sus; species Sus scrofa. The sequence goes on along the minus strand of NC_139393.1, from coordinate 51,002,640 downwards.
AATCACATCTGCAGTGACTCTTTTACTGTATAAAGTGGCTTTCACAGGTTCCCAGATTAGGATATGGGCATAACACTGGGGATTATTATTAGCCTTCCACACTCAGAAAGTGACTGGTTGAAGTATTTAGAGGGGCCCAACTGTGATGTGAAAGACAAAAATACCAAGAGATTTGGGTGAGTTTTGTTTCCTGTGGTGTCCCAGTATGTCGAATACTGCTTGTCATGAAGCACATACCCAAATACTTTCTCAATGAATATAGCTAATATATGTGGGTTTTTTTTTGGGGGGGTTGGTCTTTTTTGCCATTTTCTTGGGCCGTTCCCACGGCATATGGAGGTTCCCAGGCTAGGGGTCAAATCCAAGCTGTAGCCACCGGCCTACGCCAGAGCCACAGCAACGCGGGATCTGAGCCGAGTCTGCAACCTACACCACAGCTCACGGCAACGCCGGATCCTTAACCCACTGAGCAAGGCCAGGGATTGAACCCACAACCTCATGGTTCCTGTCGGATTCGTTAACCACTGCGCCACGACAGGAACTCCAAATATAACGTGTTTAATAAAGGATTTCTAAGAGAAATGATTATGCTTCAGAGCTGCAAATTTAAACACTGGTGTACAATGGAGCTTATAAAATCCTATTAAACATAGTTAGGCTCCAGATTAAAGATGCAGAGGCTAGTGTCTAAAAGAGGTGTACTACATAAATGGAGGACATTATTTATTTTTTTATGGGCTCCATTGGCTACTTTACACATTATCATCAGCAATTGATGAAATCTATATGTATAGATTGATATCTAGATATGTAATATTTACAGGAATAAAATGGCAACATAGAGTACATTAACATTTAAAATTCCTGCATATAGGAATTCCCTGGTGGCTTTGCTGAGGCTTAGGTCACAGGTGCAGTGCAGGTGCAGTCCCTGGCCGGGGAACTTCCATGTGCCAAAGACGTGGCAAAAAAATAAAATAAAATAAAATCCTGCATGTATGTATAAATATATTGCACCCACACTGTCTTGATATAAACTAGTATAACACATATCTGAATACAGTGTAGCTCGTCATTTATCTGAATGTAAATATAGCTGTTGTATGAAGAGCTAGATAATAAATATATTTACTTTATTAAATGTGTAGTATACTTTAAAATCAAACATTTCAGTCATAATATACCCTGGCTATTATTAGCATAAAAATGCATAAAAATCTTTTCTTTGCCAAGGTCTTTGAGCAAAGATCTGTTTTTTTTAGATTTAATTAAATAACCACATATTACTAGACTTCTGGACATCTCTCATCTACCTAATTTAGAAGAAAATTAGTCCTTTCTTCCCTAATTTGTTTCCCTCTTCCGAGTTTCTATTGAGTTGCGTGGTCTCATACTCTTATATTGAGTTGTACTCAGAGTTATAATCTACTTAAACTTCTCTCTCAGTAGATTTGCAGTAATGAAGTTGCTAATATACTTAATTGACTAATTGCAAGATATTATTTGCTCCTTTTTTAGTAATATGATGCATCATTTGACAAAGAGAAGTTTATTTATTTATTTTTGTCTTTTTAGGGCCATACCCGCAGCACATGGAAGTTCCCAGGCTAGGGGTCAAATCAGAGCTATAGCTGCTTGTCTAAGCCACAGCGACTCCAGATCCTTAACCCACTGAGCAAGGCCAGGGTTTGGACCCGAGTCTTCATAGATACTAGTTGGGTTCGTTACCATTGAACCACAACAGGAATTCTAAAGAGAATTTTATTTACATTACGAAAAGCAAATCAGGAGTTCCCATCATGGCGCAGCAGAAATGAATCTGACTGGGAGCCATGAGGTTGCTGGTTCAATCCCTGGCCTTGCTCAGTGGGTTGAGAAGCTGGTGTTGCTATGAGCTGTGGTGTAGGTCACAGATGCGGCTTGGTTATGGCGTTGCTGTGGCTGTGGCAGCAACAGCTCCAATTGGACCCCTAGCCTGGGAACCTCTAGATGCCTCAGACAAAAAAAAAAAAAAAGCAAATCAGATTTTGATTCACTTTTTTATTATGATGGTGGATGATGTGTGGATTAGTAGCAGTTTTTTGGATTCTCCATTATTTGTGGGATTTTCATACAATGTTCTAGTCCTTTGCTTAATATGTCACATGTGATCTTTTATCACTCATTGTCATTACTTGACCAGTAAGAGGTTCTATTTCTAGCTTACTTCCTTCACTAAGAGAAGTGAGGAATACATTAAATAATGTTTCTTCAGGAAAAACAACTCACACTGCTGTTGATATATTTTGAATATTCCTAAAGATATTGTAGAGGAAAAGTCATATAAGCTAAATAGAGTTATTTGTTTATCTCTTTCTCTGTCTTTGATAGCCTTTCCCCTCTGAGGCTAACTTCAGAGCTTCAAAGCCTTCCCTTAATGGCATGCTCCAGTTTTGTTATTAAGGATTTAATCATATCATGTTGAAATTTCCTTATATTTTCTCCATGGATTTGGGGAATATGTTTTACACATTTACACTATTCTTTGTAAAGAAATAGAATTGCTAATTTTAAGCGTTGACAGAACCAAACATTTCAAATAAATTTTCCAAATGGCAGTATTAATAAAACCTGAATTCAGTTTCTTAAAACATTTATTGCCCTAGTCATGAATGAACTTAAGACCCAAATGAAAACATTCTACATGAAAGACACTTTTTTTATTATACAATCATATAAATCAACATTGTGATAGAACTTCTGAACATGCTAATAGACCTAAGCTTAATGGATAGTAATTTAAAGTCCAGATAAAGAGAAACAACAATACAAATTTATTCTGTGCTTAAGATGACATCTGGAATAGTATGTTCAGTCATGGCGCCACAATTTTTAGCAGGACATTGACAAACTATGAGCATTAAGAGAATAGCCTAGATGATAGGGATTTGGAAATGATGGTGATGTTTAGTCTTAAAGACTTGCAGAGTGTCTAAAAGTGGATGATAGAGTAGATTCATGCTGTTCTTTTCCAAGGACAGAAATCTAACTGACGAATAGTAATTACAGAGAGGTCCGCATTGGCTTCCATGAGAAAGAGCTTGGCTACAAGGAGAACTATGTAAGAGTGGAGCATATTACTCATAAAATCTTAACTTGTCCTTCTAATAGAAGGGTCAAGAGGAAAGCGGGATGAAAAGTTGTTAGTGTAGTATTTATATTTTTTATCAGCCATATAGTTCATGGTGCAAAAGTGTAATAGTGTCAAGTGTGGTAGCATTAAAAAAAAAAAAATCCCTCCCTCCCTGACCACTAGCCATTCATTCCCTCTCTTAGTAATCACTGTTGTTAGGGAAATGTGAATGTAATTTTGCACTGGTTGGAGATAGATTGAATAAGGCAATATTACTCCCTTCTAATTACAAAGTTTGATGATTCTATTTTATTTTATGTTAAATTATTGTTCTAAACTCTAGGTGATGCCTTTCTGGTTAAAGGGCATCCATCCTTCAGGGTTTATTATATTCTCATTGATATTCTCATAGTTTTTGAGATAGTTTTTCAAAATTACTTTTGAGATGAATGCTTCATATTTACATGCTATTGTACTGTTTGTTACACTGGTTTTTATGGATGGAAGAGTTAACTCGTGGATAAGATTGACTATGGTAAGCTAACAAATACTTTTTTTCCAGTTAAAAGAAGAAAATTTTTTTTTTTTTTTTTTGCTTTTTAGGGCTTCACTCATGGCATACGGAGGTTCCCAGGCTAAGGGTTGAATTGGAGCTGTAGCTGCTGGTCCACACCACGGCCATAGCAACACAGAATCTGAGCCATGTTTGTGACCTACATCACAGCTCATGGCACCACTGGATCCTTAACCCACTGAACAAGGCCAGGGATCAAATCTGCTTACTCATGGATACTAAATGGGTTCATTAGCACTGAGCCGCAATGGGAACTCCAAAAGAATATTAAATTTTTTTTTCCTCCTTTGTTCTCTCTGCTCTTCTTTCATGGGTACTTCATTGAAGTGGTCCATAGCTGTAAGATTAACCAGTAAGAGGAGGAAATGGCAATCATTAAGTATTATATAAGAGAATACTTTTAACTGTGGTAGGATTTGGGATGAGGGGTGGAAAAAAGTATTATTGAAGCAATAAAGATCATCAGAAATGATTGTCTAAAGACGTGGACTCTTTAAGAGATTTAAATAGAAGGCCTTGAACTTGACTCTAAATCACTTTGGCCTTTTCACTTTAAAAAATGAAGTCTCCAAGAGAGGAGTCAATTCTTGAAATTCATGGAAACCTTCCAAAGATACAATTTTTAAAATGTGTAATAACTGAACTCGTTGGACATTTTGACCCTTTATTTCCTTCATCTATAACAAATAATCTTTTCATTACATCAAAATTATTTTTCTCATTCAATTTCCATGAATGTCAAATAACACAATTTATAACAGTATTCTGTAAACGATGAAGCTAGACAAAGATAAAGTATTGTTATTGTAATTAAACCGGCTGATCCAAATGCTACCGATTATTATAGCTGGCTCTCTATGTTCATACCAGTTCCTTAGGATTTATGAATAAAATTGGTGATTTTAAAAAAGGTATAGCTTAGGTTTAGGAAATCTTGGTTTGGTAAGTTATTCTAATTTGTTTAAATAAGCTCTATAAATATTCCTAATGGATGTAGTTAACACTACAATTTGGTTATCACATGTTTACTTTTCAGGACTTAATGACAATAAATACTTTTTATAAAATTTTGTTTATGGGCAGAATAAGCCTTGTGGCTATGAAATGTCATTGCTTCTGTTATATGTTCAAACTGTCATATATTGCTTTCAGAAATATGCACACTAAAAATCGTAGCAGACCTTAAAAATGAAAATTGTTCTTAATTGATTACAGCTGTATGCTGTGCTATTAATTGTTGAAAATGAATCGACATATAGTATAAAGTAAACGATAAGCCAGTTTTCAAAATGATAAAACTGTAGCCTAATTCAATATATTGAATCATATTATGCAAACACGTTTGCACTTCATTAAGGAAGTAGTCAGTATAATTAATGTGAGAGCATTTTACCATGTTCACTTGTTGATATATGACTAAAGATACATACAGTACGTTAAACTCTTTCCAGATCTACTTTTGTGCCATTTCACATTTTAACTGGTTACCATAAGCTAGATTCCTAGAAAAGACCAAAATAGATTTCATTCTTTTATCTTTGCTGATTTTAGAATATGATGAGTATGATTTTCTTTTAAGGACATGTATTTTTTTTCCCCCAAACAACGTAATAATTGCGATATGACTCCTACCTTGGAAGAGAAAAGCCTAGCTTTCATCCTCTTCCTCATCACTTCTCGTAGGGTGGCCTTGATTAACACTCTCTGGCCTCACTTGCTCAATCACCACAAGGTAGATACTGGTATTCAGAACCTTATTTTAGAGGAGAGGGAAAAAATGACCAAAAAAATAAAAAATAAAATAAAATAAACCACAAAACACAAAAAAAAACTTGTCCGAAGTTTCACTCTTATGTGCTAGAGACCGTTTTCAATTCAAATTTTCTAACTCCAATTTATTAATTATTTTTCTATGTCTAGCTGCCTTCTGAAATACTTGCTTTATCATTTATAAACCAAACATCATAAGATCTGCCTTATCGCCTACCTGATAGGACTTTGTGAAGAACAAATGAGCTAATGTATCACTAAATGCTTTACAAAGTCTTATATACAGAAAGATGTCATCTGATATTTGGTTTTACTATGATGATTCTCAAAACAGAACTTTTGCCTTGTTCTAAATAGAATGCCAGTTATTTATTTCTCAGTTCTAACACATCAGTTCTGGAAATGATGAGTCCTTTCTTATATTTATGTCATCACGTTGTAATCATTTCCTCAGTTTTTTTTTTTTAATGGCTTTTATATCTTTTGATTAGCTCAAAAATATTTTTCTCCTGATACAATCTTCTTCTCATGCCAATGATTACTTTTTGATCATCATGATATATAGAATTTTATGATTCATATTTAATTCACTGAAATGCCTCTTAATATCAAATCCTTTGATGGAATATCATTTCATCACACATATTCCCATTAGTTTTCATTTTAAAATGCAAATATATGTGGAGAGATTATTTTTTTAGATATGTATGTTCTAATGTTTGAGTTTGTCTCCTGGGATGTAAAGATATGACTTAAAGAAACAGTGTGGAATTTTTAAGTATTAAAAGGGATGTAAGACTCTTTGTTTACTCCAAAGGGCTATGACATTATAAGTGACTATTTTGGGTTAGACTTACAAATGTGATGCTATATTTTTAAGATTCTCTTTAAACATGTATAATATTTAATATTAAATTCAAAAATGTTTAATCCCTCTACTAATGCGTTATTCCCCAGAAGTCAATTTTTGAGCTGTTCTTTCCCCTATTAGAGCATCAAGATGAGAAGTATTTTATAAATGTGAAAATGTTGCATTGCGAATGTTTTCAAAGTCTTCTCTTCTATTTGGATACCTTCACTCATCTATTCAAGCAGTAAATGCCTTTGTATTATTTATTATCTTATACTGTTTAATGAAATCCTTCCAAGGGATTATATTAGAGTGAAGCCATTTCAGAAGAATGACATGGAACCCTGTTAATTTAAATGGGTATAAATGCAAGTATCTCTGAATTTCAAGAAAATTAATCTCTTACTGTTACAATATGACAATATTTTGAAGTTATTTGAGCATGAGATTCATCTCATCACACCTAACCTTTAAGTTACTTATTGAATAAATTACATTTAAGCATACCATTCCAAGGAGAACCCGTTACCATATGACCTGTCCATATGAGTTGTCTTTTTGATTTATAACGGCAATTGCTTTCTCGGCATGGATTTCATGACATAATAATATTCTATGAATTTTTGAAATTACAGTGAGCTTCACATCAATCATGTATAATAAAATACCATACGTATCAATGAGGGAGGACTATTGGAAGGTAGACATTTTAGAAATATGCACTTCTCCCAAATACCAATATCGTGATTTTAATGCAATGGGCAAATTGCTTTTTTTAATATTCTTTAAATTGATCATAAAAATAGTCAGCATCGTCACTCCCATTAGTGCACTATTCTATATTCTTAGCAGTTATCTTCTTTTCCTTGAATGTGTTAACTGTCTGTCCAGCTAATTTTGCCTAGACCTCTATTGTTCTTGGCCTGAATTCAGGGAAATATATTCCTTCTGGAGTTCCTAGGCATTACTGTCTTAAATTTTAGGATTATAGTTAAACGCCTATGACATGGGCTACCATTATCTGCCCATGTTTCTTTTATCTGTAAGAATCAGAGAGATTTAAAGTGAGATCTTAGCTATGTAAAGAGTTGAGTGTGCTGATGTTTTTCTCCACTTTGTCTTCACACACTATTACTGAAAATATCTTGAATTATAGTCTTTCCTGAGTAAGTATTTATGCTATTCTATAAGGAAAAAAATTGTACCCAGCATTTGCTAACGGCGGCTGCATCACTTTTAACTTTAACTTAGTTTTGTTCCTAGAATGCGATGCTAAAAAGCATGCGTGATTTTTCATTTTGTCATATTTTAATGTCATCTTTTCATTAACAATCATTGCATTTTCTTATTACATTTCTTATTTGTCGTTTCATTTTCTTATTTCTTCTATAATTTAGCATGGTTTTCTTAAATGCAATATGCAATTCTTAAGTAACATTTTGGAAACCCTATGAATACATTTAAAGAGGACTTTAATTTTTTAGCAAACATTTTAAAAAGCTTTTTTCAAATTTATAATCTCAACCATGTGGCTTACAAAACCACTATTGCAGATGTAAAACACAAAAAGAGAATATTTTTGCAAGTGAAAATATTTGAGATTATTTGCTTGAAATAATCTACATGGTACTTCTTATACACCTTTTTAATAGATAGTCTTGCAGTTATATTGCATATTTACTATACAACTTTGGCTATACATACTCTCCAGTGGAAAGAAATGAAACCAATGTATCATACACACACATTTTATTGAAAAACTTCAAACGCTTTTTGTACATAGAATCAGTAGCTATGTCAGTGCTTTTCACTACTCTATCTTCAGTTGCTGGCATGATATCTGGTCAAAGCATTGTTAAGTTAAAAAGATTTAATCAGGAGGAATCCCCATCGTGGCTCAGTGGTTGATGAATCCGACTAAAAACCATGAGGTTGCGGGTTCGATCCCTGGCTTTGCTCAGTGGGTTAAGGATCCGGGGTTGCTGTGAGCTGTGGTGTAGGTTGCAGACGTGGTTTGGATCCCGCGGGGCTGTGGCTGTGGCGTAGGCCGGTGGCTACAGCTCCGATTAGACTCCTAGCCTGGGAACCTCCATATGCCATGGGAGTGGCCCTAGAAAAGGCAAAAAGACAAAAAAAAAAAAAAAAAAAAAAAAGATTTAATCAATCAATATAGCCTGATTAAAATAAGGGGGAGTGCAAACATTTGTGTAATCATTACATGATAGCAAGTTTGCTAATAGTTAAAGAAGAATTTATTTCTCATATCAAATTACAAAGAAGTACTGTTTATCCCATTTTTCCTATAAATAAATTAAGGCACAAATAGTTTAAATAAGTTGCTCCAGTTGAGAAGACATTGTAAGGGGATTGACCTCAGAGCTAGGTAATTATAAACTCTGTTATCACTGTATCATGTGCTCCAAGAAGTGCATTAATTTTGAGTAGAATTGAAACAGGATGACTAGAAGTAAAGGACTTTTTAAAGATGGTAGATTCAAATTTTTAAAGAGTACTTCAAATTTTCATCAACATGTTTAATCTTAATTTGAAAAAGTCACAACACAACTTCACATATTGGAAAGACAAATCATATTTTTGTATTGTAGGTATTCTAAACACTAGTTTAATATTAGGTGGAAGCTTAAATTATTTTAAAATAGTTATATTTTAAAGAGTTAAGATGTTCACTGCTTTTATCTAGAGGCTTAGTATAGAAGCAACAAAAGAATAGAGTGAGTGATGTTAAAAATTGTATTTCAGGAGTTCCCTGGTAGCTCAGTTGGTTAAGGATATGGCAGTGTCACTGCTGTGGGTTGGGTCACTGCTGTGGCATGGATTCCAGGAACTTCTGCGTGCTGTGAGCACAGCCAAAAAAAAAAAAAATTGTATTTCATAATGCATATAATCAAACTTAACTACTTAATAAGACACTATATTTGATTTTGAATTTTAACTTAACTATCTTTTTATTAAGTGTTACTGGAAAAAAATTAAGCCTTTTTAAAAATTGCACTCTGCTAAATAATGTTAAGACTGACTGACAAGTGTTTCATGCTATTAGAATTATTTCTGAACTTTACGAATAGTCAAGCACAATGTAGTATTATTACCTAAGTCCAAAGTATACTATTTTACCCCAAATAATTGTAAAAAAAATTCTTAACTTTATTAATCATTCAATCTTTAGGTTTTCATTTGCCCTATTCCTAATTAGTAAGAAATCTCTATGTTACTACTTATTTGTGCAATTGATATATTACCTGATTGAGGCATGGTAACAATTGGCATCCAAGGGCAGTTAAATATGGGCCCTTATTTCTAAGATTTATAGCAATGCTTTCACTGCTTTTTATCAAATATTAAACTGTTTGATATAAATGGCAAAGTAGTTGGAGCTATATTTCACATATGTAATTCTTAAGTTATTGTAACTTTTTGGAAAAGAGAAAAACACTATTCATAACCGTACTGTGCATGTAGCATATTTCCTTTTTGTTTATAAATGCTGAGTCCATGCTCACATATACAAAATATGTACCAGAATATCCTGTGATTTTTCAAAATTCAGTGAGCCAGTTGTTTATAAATACGGTTTATAAATATAGCGTATATAAATACACTATTTCAGAATTGTTTTAAAGCAAATATGTTGGATTCACAGTTTCATCATTAGCATTATTCCAAATTTCATATCGGTCTTTACAATCTAGGTTTAGGATTCTTCTTCCTCTATGCCTTGTATCTGTAATAATTGTGAGCCCTTGAATTTTTACCATTTTCACATTAAGATCTCAATGAAATGGAAATTATTTCAATAATGTATGCCTGGAGCATTTCAAATTCTACATTTATTTTGTTAGTCTACTTCATCCTGTTTTCCAAAGGTGGGGAAGAAAAAGTTGTTTCTGAAATTCACAAAAAGTTTAGTCTTGATAGAAAAAAAATGAACCTATAGCATTTTTTATTTTACACTGAATCTCAAAATTCAAATGAAAGATTTGAATATTAGGACCTTGACTTGACTCACCTCTGCTTAATTTTGACAGTTGTCGTAAAGTGAATTTAGTGTTTAATGAAATTTTCTGGACTGATAACTCAAGACCTGAAGGGAACAATTCTAGTAGTGAGAAAGTAATTTTCTGGCCTAATTACACCTTCGACCTCACTACAAAGTCTGTCAACAAAAGTGCCAGGTTTGATCATGATTTTTTTTGACGTGTATTCACCAACCTACTTCACACAGGAGACTTTTAACAATAGCATTTGGTGTTTTCAACCGAAGATTTTACATTTGGGGATCAAACCTCAATGTACTGTTGCCAGTAAGTGAGTCACTTAAATCCCTTTTAGATTTGGAAAAATTATATACATATTAATGAGCTTTACATACTGCACTCTTCAGAAATTTACAGGACTATATTGTTTGAGATGGCCATGCAAATTATATCAAGTATTAGCCCACGAATGACGAATTGGGTTTTAAAAAAATTGAACAGCTGGAGGCTCTAGAAGCTGTATTCACTCTAAGATCTTGGTAGAGTTCTAATTTTGGGGAATCTGTACAACCAGGCTCTGAAGTGGTATAAATCCTTGATGAAGCTCAACCACTAAATACATTTATTTACATTTCTGAGAGTCCCTATATTTCAATGATATAATAGTTTCTGTTTAATTGTTCACCCTTGAATTCTTTCCCCAATATCTCTTTGACCAGAAGACATTTAACTCCATATTTTTCATGTGAATCCAGACTCTGCTCCCCAGTCTATCCTTTCAACCTAGCTATTTTGCTTTCTCTTCCTCCTTCTCTTCTTGAATTTTATATTAAACAGTTTAAATGTCAAATGTTGTTAATAAAATCTTCTGTTTAGCAGAGGGTAAAAATCTGATTAAAGAACGAAAGGAATAAAAGATAACTGATGTTCTTGAATTACCTTTCCCACCGTTTCTGATTTAATCCCTCTATTTACTTCTAATAAATGTTCTCAGTTGGAGAAAACACAAACACATGCACACACACTCATACACACATTTCTAAGTTCTAAAAAATAAGGGATATATAGTGATTAAATATAGTATCTTAAACTTACAGCTAATCTGATATGAATATGTGTTATATTTATTATCATGAAACAAACTCAAAACAATATCAAAAGTCGTTTTGGAATTTATACTTTAGAAATGTTTATTCATGTATTCAAAAATATTTATCATGTGTTTTAGGAGTTATGAAGATAAATGACATTGCCTCTCAATACACTGTAATTGAAGGTACAAAGGTGCAGTGACAGAAAGATATATACAAAAGCACTATAGGTTTTCTAAAGAGGAAGAGAAAACTAGGGGTTAATGGGAGAATCATTATCATCATTGTGGGAAGTGGCATTTGATATTGACTTAAATGGGTAGGATTTGAAGTAAAAATATATTTATTTGTATAACACAAGTATGTGAAAAATAAATTTGATAACATTTTTGCGAAAGGAATAAATTTGGGTTTTACATTGATCACAAGTATGACATTATTGAAGATTGAAGGCTTTATTGGCTGATTAATGAATGTATAATTTTCAGATCATAAGAGCATTAGTATTGTTGCCCTCTATTGGGATTTATTATATTTCAATTACTAAGTTCTTTTATATATATTAGCTCTTTTAATCCCTGTAATATGACTTTGGGTAGTTATTATTGTTTCTGTTTTGTAAATTAGTAAATTTTGGTACTGACTTTTCTTGCTCAAAACTGTTAACCTGACACCCAAGCCTGTCTCCTAGTTTGTATGCAATGGCCACACATGCTTATCAGCGTCATTGTGTCCACTTATGGTTATTATTTTGATCATTATTTTTAAAAGTATCTATTCATCAATAATCCATTTCATACTAAACATTTTTTTTTCAATACTAACATTTGATGTTTTTAACCTGAGTTTGATTTTTGCCTCTGGAAATAATACCTCAATGTGCTATTGCCAATATGGTGATTCACTCTAGTCCATTTTAAATGAGACAAATTATGTGGGTGCTAATGAGCTCTACATATTGTATTCTTTCGGCAGCAGTCTTGCTTGCTTAGACCATATCAACAGTATTGTGTCCATTTATGGTTATGATGTCTTAAGAAGCCACAAAAGAAAACAGTTTGTTCAAACTGGGTAACCAGAACTGGAATTTATTCTCCTAAGAGCAGTTGAAGGAAATTAAGATAAAGAAACAGAGCTTTGGGGGAAGGACATAGATTAATTCTTCACTGTTTTAGAAGGTAGGACAGATAAGGATCACTCAGGAAAGAAAGACTTATGGGGAAAAAAAGAAAATTGCAAATGTTGACCCACTGGTCTTGATATCTCATTATAAATGTCTTGACTATTTCTCTCATAATTTTATTTAAATTTAGGATAATTTCGTAAATATTGTTATTATTATTACTAGTTCTAAGATTCAATATGCTGACAAAATAAAAATGAAAATTCCAAGGAGTCATCTTACCTAAAACCTTTTATTTGATATTTGATTTGGAAACATATAATCTAATGAGTTTCACTAGTTTATATTCCCTTTTCAATATTATACAAAAACAATGTAATTGTTGAATTAGTTGTTTGAAATATGAAATACACACATTTGATTGAATCAGATTAAATATATTAATTTGGGTAATTTTATACATGATTGTCTATTTGAGTAATACTTTATTAATCATTCTATTGTGCAGAAATAGCCATAACATTCCAGGGCACAGTTTAAACAATGTTTATTCTTCTTTCCTGGTGCTTAAAATTGTCCTTTGGCATATCTAGACAAAAAATAATAAAAACATTATGCCTTACCTAATACATTAAAATTAAAAAAATCCCAGAGAATTGATGTACTAAGACATTTTCCAGTGATTAAGTTCATATTTACTTAAAACAATGTAGCCAAAATATTACTGTTACACTTTATGAAAAACAATTAAGAAAAACTCACAAAGATTTAAAGTTTTATCTTTTTGCTTTTCATTGTTTAGTTTCTGTTCTATAGTAATTTTAGATCCCTTTTCATTATTATCAACACTTTTGTTCATAATACTTTCCAAACCATTTGTATCCATCTCTCGATATTGGATATTTGTCCTTGAATTTCCTGTTGTCATTTCAAACTTGTCAGTGACTGAAATTGAACCCATTATTATTTCTTCCATACCAAACTCAGCTGATTTCTCTGATTTTATTAATGATAATTTCTGTTTTAAATAGTCACACACGCTAAAGAACTGACAGAATTCCTATAGCTGCTAAGGCAATCTTAACAAAACAAAAAGCAGCTTACACATAAAATAGAATGTTATTTTAGAGGTTCATTTAAAGTTCTAACTTACTTTTTAAGCATTCATACCATGTATCATATTATATTCCAACAACTTTTTGTGATACATAATAAAAACCCAAATCACAAATGAGGAGATTGAAACTCAGGTTTGCTGCTTAAAGATTAGAACAGCCAATAAATGGTAGACTGAGAATTTGAATGCATAGCTACACACCCCTGATCTTTCTACTGTGTTCATTTTAGGGGCTATTATTGTCACATGACCCCATCCCCTGACCCCAATACATTTACTTATTTCTAGTAAAAATAGAATAGTTTTGTTACTTCTTGTAACTGTAGATCAAATTATTACTGAAATATTTCTAATGTTGAAACTTCAAGTGAATATACATGTCTTAGGTCAGATCTGGAATATTAACATGCTCTATGGTCAAAACCCTTGTATACAATTATAGCCCTTCTTACATTAAGCAGGTAACTGGACTAAATATAAGTCAGGCATAAAATGCCCTGCATGTAGCAACATAGTGAATCAAGCAAATTATCAAACGGCAAAGCTCATTTTGTGCTCTGGGCAATTTCAGCTGCCAGCACTTATACATCAAAACTTCACTCAATGTACGATTGATTTTATTTTATTTTGTTTATTTTTAATTCCCTACAGCAAGCTATGTTAGTTTTGTAGAATGCTGTCTGCATCATTAGGTTTCTAAGAAATTATAGTTGTTTCAGTCATGGTTGACCAAAATATTATTCCCTTCTTATAGACCATGGATATTGGTTCTTGAATGGGTACCACTGAGCTGAAATTGTGTAAGGCCAGTGACTCAAACACTCAAGGCACAGAGAGAAAGCATCGCCATTATTAGAAATATGAGCATCCAAAGAATAATGCTGTAAAATTAGACAGGCAGTGGCCATTAAAGATATTTTCCAGTTTAAGGAAACAGGTTCAGATTAAAGTATGAAAGTCCAGTCTTAAGGCAGGAATGAATTCCTGTGTAAAATGATACATTTCTTCCTTTCAAGTTGCTTTTTATGTTGCTTTAAAACATGTCAAAATAATCCCCAACAGAGGAGCCTAAAAGGAATGTCAGCTCTGTGGTTATGTAAATCGAATCGAGTGCTTTACAGCAGGTTTAAGATTTTTATAACTCAGAAGTTGTTAACAGCCAGCTGGTTTGTATCTGTTTTTTATGGTTATTCTTGTCATATGCAGCCTCCACAATTTTTAATTATATTTTATGGTATGTGTTTTCCTCCTCTTGAATCCCTTAGCCACTCTTTGCTCCACAAGATATTTTCCACTGGGAAGGGAACAAGCACAGCAATGGGACTCCATCATTGGAAATACAGTTGTATAATTACTTGCCACTAACAGCTCTATAGTGTGAAATTCAAGTAACTTTCCATTGCAAATACATAACCTTCTATTAGAGCATTGAAATTGCTTTAATGTAACAATAGCTGCTTCTAAATTTGTGAGCTGCCCCTCCTGTGTAGGAGTCAAAACCACGATGATTATGCCATTCTTTGTATTGCACGTTTTTTTGAAAATGTTTTACAGATCTTTCCTTCCTTCCTTTCTTCTTTCTTTCCTTCCTTCCTCCTTCCCTTCCTCCCTCCCTTCTTCTTTCCCTCCCTCTCTCTTTTTTTCTTTCCCTTGTTCTCACTTTCCCTTTCTTTTATCATATAAATTGATTTCTGCCTCACAGTTAAGTTCTAAACACATACTTTGTATACTTATTTTGATGACACAGAAAGATAGCGATGTTCTTTATATTACAGTTTTAAGAATCTCATACTGTGGCTAAAAGCCATTGCTTATCACCCCCAAGGTATTAATGAGCTTTTCTGAGATGTTTGACACCCAAATTGAAAAGCTGGGCTAATATTCAGATTTTTCTTTTAAGAAAAATGAAGAAAGTAGACAAAAATATTTGGAATTTGAAAAATATTAAAAATAATTAAAGATATGAAGATATCAAGGTAGTATGTGCTTTTTTCATCAAGATGTTTTTAGAGAAATGAAATC
Organism: Sus scrofa; assembly: GCF_054392235.1. Lineage (NCBI taxonomy): Eukaryota > Metazoa > Chordata > Mammalia > Artiodactyla > Suidae > Sus > Sus scrofa. The sequence continues at coordinate 50,986,986 of NC_139393.1, read as the reverse complement.
TTTAAACAATACATGCTTTTTAAAAATATTCCTTTGCAAAATAAAAATATGCCAAAGAACTTATGCTTCAAACCACAATTCCCAGTTTGGGGACTACGATGGTATAAGTTTTAGATATTTAAATGACTAAATGAGAATATATTGCTGCTAATATTTCAGACATGATAAGAATATTTGGGCCAGGTGAAGGAGATTAAGATAAGTAACTATGATTTGATATGCAATATATAAATATGTACTGAATCTTGATTATTCAAATTCCAAATCAATTTTGACCCTGTCATAGGAAATTTATGATGGAAATAAGAAATCTATTTCAATAGAAATAATGAATACATTCTGCTATGATATCTTAAGAACTGATTTTTATAAAATAATTTTATTACTTCGATGGGCTATACCAATGTGATTATTATCACCAAACAATATGTTCAAACATAACTTTTAGTGAAATATCCTAGATATACCATTTTTAAGATTCTAAAGTTGAGGTTCAGAATTGTTTATTTCAAGCCATTGAGCATTTTTATTTTAGTATTAGAGTATTTAATAGAAGTTAGTCTTTTTTCCCCTTAGGACTAGGTATTTAAGTACATTTTTATTGACTTTGTCTAGAACTATTTAGGTTCATAAGTGTGCTTTTGAAACTAAATTAAGCCCATGAGGTAGACTTGTATGTTAATTATTTTGAGATTTGGTACATAATAACATTTTGTACTGTGTGTTGTGTGTGTGTGTGTGCGTGTGTGTGTGTGCGCCTGTATATGCCAGAGAGTCAAATTAGCATCAGAGAAAATTTTGGAAAAGGATAGAGAAGTGTTTTTTGAATGCCAGCCATGGTCAAATCCCTAGATGAGGAGGTATTTTATATCTTGCCTGTCATTCACTTATCACAAAAATCCTATACAGTGTGTACAGTGAGCCCAGTTTTGACCTGAAAATCCATGTCTCAAGTTAGTTAATTTGCTGAAGGATCCATTGTCAAGAAGTAGTGGAGGCAGCTTTTGATTTCCTATGTCTGTATAGCTCATTTTCTTTCTCAGAAATACAGATTGACTGTTCAGTAATGTTTGGAGATAGAAAGACGTTTTGGTTTTTTTAAGGGGAAGCTAATTTGTCAGCATTAAAGAGATAAAGTGACAGTTTACATAAAAGAGCTAATATTTATAATTTAAAAACAATATTTGGGAAGGAGAAATAAAGGAGAAAAAAATTGAGGAAAGGAAAGAAAACAAGGTTGGTTAAAGAAGAATCAACAAAAATGTGTTCAAATTTTTGGTAAGATAAACCAGACAGGGAAGGTTTAGACTAGACTTAGACTGGGGGCCTCAAAAAGCACTTCAGTTAACTCTCCCAGGCTTGAGTTATCTACTGACAAATAGAAGTTTTGGCCAGATGCTGTGTTCAGCAGGCAGAAGAAAAGTTATAACCCAATGATCAAATTAAGGAAAATAAAGAGTTGAACAGAAGTATAATTGGGTTGAACAGAAGTGTAATTAGGGCATACAGGGAGAACGAATACAGAAGAGGGATTGAGCAAGGATTGAGATGCTTGTACGGTATGAAGTCTCAGAACTAGTCTGGAGTAGTCTCCCAATGAGGTCAAAGATAATGTGAAACTGAACTGAATCACATGAGAAGAAAGAGGCAAGAACAGTTTGCTTCTAAATAAAGACCCATACCCCAAATTCCAAATAGCTTAATTTAAAAAACTTGTTAATGATAAACTGAAGTGTGTTATAGAAGTGTCAAGCTCTTTAAATTATTGGCCAATTAAAATTACCTTTTAATTTTCTTCCTTACTTATGTGCTTCGTAAACATTTTGACCGTTTCAAAATTTTCCCTAAATAACCTTTTGTTCTTTGATTAATTTAGATCAGGGTGACATTTATTAAAGTTTTCTTGAGAATGTGAATGAAATTCACATACCGACAAATTAAAGCAAATAGAAGAAAGAAGAAAAAGAATGAAATAGTATTCGTACTCAGGACTGCTCTTTTTCAGGACATTATAGGGTTTAGATGCCATTTCTAACTTTTTTTTTTAGATTAAGAAAGAGGTATTACCTTTGTCAACTTGCCACACCTTAGTGAAGAGTTTACCAAATGATACCTTCATTTCTATATTCAAGGGATCACATCTCATTGGGAGATCAATTTTACTCATAAAGTAATTAATAGTAATGATAATATAATAATCCAACATAGCATCATGATATTTGTACCGTACAAGTGGTATAGGTAAGAAGGGCTTAGAAAATTCACAGGCTATAATCCTCACATGTAGCCATCAGGGAAGGCTTCTTGCAGAAAGTAAAAGATGCTTTTTTCATTTGTTTCAAATGAACAAACTAGAAAATTTCTAATCTTGTATCTTTAACTTTTCTTTAAAGTTGACTGAGCTATGGTATGGGTCACATTCCACAAAAAATCAATGCTAATTTACCGACACTAAGAAGAATCAGACATTTGTACACGTGGTAAGTGAGAAGTATTCTTTAACAAGAGATAAGACTGTCTTTTCCTCTAAGCTTGCCTTCCTTCATTCTTCCTCCAGCTTCCTATCAAATAAACATTTTTATCATTTTACACTATGTTAGAATGATTTTTGTTTTTGTAACATTCCCATAACTTCACTCTCCGGTATCTGGAATTACTTTGTGAGATAGTGGCCAGATATTGGCATTTCAGACTTAGAAATTAAAGTGAATTCAATATTTGTGAAATTCAGCATGTATGAAATCGTAAGTTCCCAAACATTTCTGTGTACTTGCACATTACAGCTGCACTTGGGGGTCAGTCTTAGTTCATCGAGGCCCATTTAGAGTGCAAGAGTTTAGGGTTTGAAATGTGGAGTATACAAATTCAGTTTGAATTCTGACTGCCACATTTATTTGCTGTCAAATTTTAGGCTGTTACTTATGTTACTTGCCCTTTGCACTTCATACTCCTCGTCTGGAATAGTTGTGTGTGTGTGTGCGCAGTTTACGTGTACAGACACATACTATCCATCTTATAGATATAGTACAATTCCTAACATAATGCTTACTATGTAGTACTTTCTAAGTGCTAATTCTTTTCATGTTTTTTGAAAACTCAATGCATTTTTTCCCTTCTGAACTTTTTTCGTAACTGAGAAAGTATTTCGAAGAAATGATAATGAATACTTCAGAGCTATGTTTAATTTTTAAGATAGTGAACTCTTGATTATGTATAGGTAGATAGAGAATTAGACAGAAATTATATTTAGAGAGATTCAGTCTGAGGCTTTATTTTTACAACCTTAATGTTCCAATGTTTCTAGCATATCAGGAAAGAAAAGCACAGTGAGGCGAAGCTTTAAGAAGGCAATGACATCCTAGGGGAGGTAACACAGGTGTCAGGTGTACCTATTACCATAGGTAAAGGGGGGCTCAGGGAGCACTGGGTCTGCATTTGCTCTGCGTCTACAAAGTGAACTCGCCTCTGAGATAAGAGGAAACTACAGATTAGGGAGCAGCTATGGCGCTGAATTTACTGACAATCATACTTCACTCTGGTTTAGGTTGTTTTTGTTTTTCTTTGGTTAGAGTTTACTTTTAGTTCTTTGGTAATTGCAGTGTTGACTTTAGAACCGGCTGATGTCTGTAGGTGCTGGGGTGAGTTTTTTTCCTTGCGAGTAAATTTGGAAGAGTGTGTTTCTTTTGAACATGAGTTCAGGGTGAGTTTACAGTACTGTTTTTCCCAAGGACTTCGCTAATGGAAGTGAATTTATGTCACCAGGTGAAAGGTCTTAAATTGATCATATGAAATTAACATTTTATAGGATAAAATTCGTCAAATATCAGTGATTTCATTCAATTCAACCAAGTATGTGATTTTTGCTAAGTTCAAAATCTGGACTTGAATATTGTAGCAAAGTGAGTTTATTTTGAATTGTGAGAATATTTGGGTAAATTGAGCTTTAAACTTTCTTCAATTATGTACTAAAATGACCACTTCTGCCTATGTTTATGCATGTTCTGGATTTTTCTTATTTCGTGGTGTCTTCATTTATTCCTACATTCAACACCAGAATGCTTACTCTGTGGAAGGTATAAGAAAGCCAAAAAAATAAAAAATAAAAAATTAATGAGCCATTGTCTCCGCCTTCAAGGAGCTCACAGTGTAGTTAAACAAATTGGAAAATGAATAATTACAGCATAATTAAATGACATCTATATAGTTGAGATTTCTGCAAGATTGGGAGGTTGAGGCATAGGAAGACATAATCAACTATGTCACAGTGAACCAAGGAAATCTTTTCTAGAACATGATAATTGATTTTGGTGTTTATGCCTAAGAAGGAGAAAGGTTATTCCTAGTGAAGAAAATAGTGACTGCAAAGAGATCAGACATGAAAATGAAGAATAGTTATTTGTGATTTTACATGAATATTAAGTGGGGTCAGAGCAGTGACTTGTTGGCAATGTATTTGGAAAGGTAGGTGAAGGACAGACTATGAAAGCATTAATATAGTTGTGAATAAGGTATTAGGATCCTGTGGTGCTGGCAATGGACACTGTCGAAAATGTTAAAGCAGAGAAAAGAAATGGTTTAATTTTGTGTTTAGAAAAAGAAGATAGTTTTTGGTGGGGGAAGGGAATAAAAAAGAAAGAACCACTATTTATCAGGGTGCTGACAGAGAGTGGACATCTGCACTAGTATTCAGTGTTCCTTTTTTTTTTAATTTATTGAAGTATATTTGATTTACAATGTTATGTTAGTTTCAGGTGTACATCAAAGTGATTTAATTATACATACAAATACCATATATGTAAGTATGCATATATTCTTTTTCAGATTCTTTTCCATTAGAGGTTATTTCAAGATATTGACTATAGTTCTCTGAGCTATAAGTAGGTTCTTGTGGATTATCAATTTTATAAATAGTATATATATGTTAATCCCTATTTCCTAATTTATCCCTCTCACCCTTTCCCTTTTGGTAACCATGGTTTGTTTTCTATGTTCATGGGTCTAGTTCTGTTTTTTTATATAAATTAATTTTCTTTCATTTTTTAGATTCCACAGATAAGTGATACCATAGGCTATTTGTCTTGCTTCCTAATTGCCTAGCTGAAGAGGCGATAGCCTCACTTTTCCATTTGTGTGGCCTAGTGCCTTGCTGGCTCTAAAGGCCAACTGATCAATGATATCATATATAATCTTTACAATCATGTGTGTTTAATAGGTGCAGATGTCATATGAAACGTAAATTGTAATATAGTATGGTATGACAAATGCCAAATAAGTAGTTCCTCAGAACTTCAGGGAAAATTCACCAAGAATTTATTCATTTACTGGATGTCCAGTATATGCTGGAGAAAGTGCTAGGAGCTAGTAATAAACTATTGGATAAGACATGGTGTCCTCCTCATGAATATGCATTATAGATATAACCTTATGAAGGCATGAATATCTGTGTATGTGTGTGTACATGACTCTGTGAGATACTAGTGCAAATATAGCTTTCAGTTCCCTAAATTATATTTCAAATGTTTTTATAATATAATCAGAATCTTATGATGAAAAGATACCTCAAGCCTAAAATGTGCACTACTATATGATTCCATTTTTTCATTTTCTTTTCTTTTTTTCTTCCTTATTTGTTTTTTCTTTTTTTTTTTTTTTTTTTTTTTTTTTTGCTTTTTAGGGTCATACAAGTGGCATATGGCAGTTCCCAGGCTAAGGGTTGAATTGGAGCTGCAACAACTACTGGCCTCTGCCACAGCCACAGCAACATCTGCAACCTACACCACAGTTCATGGCAATGCTAGATCCTTAACCAATGGAGTGGGAACAGGGATCAAATCCATATCTTCATGGATGCTAGTTGGGTTTGGTACCACTGAGCCACAATAGGAACTCCCAGTTTTTAAATTTCATCCTTAAAGATATATTAAGTAAATGAAATCAAGTTAGCTCTTTCATTTCCACCTTTGTTTAAATATTAATCATTCCAATAATGCCAAAAAGTATAACCAAGCATTATTCTCACCCAGAATACTTTTTCATTTGAAGAAACTAACAAGTCTTTTCTCAATGTCCATGAGTTTGTCTCTGTTCTGTAGATAGGTTCTTCTGTGCCATATTTTAGATTCCACATGAAAGTGATATCATACGGTATTTGTCTTTCTCTTTCTGACTTACTTCACTTAGTATGAGAATCCTAGTTCCATCCATATGGTTGCAAATGGCGTTATTTAGTTCTCTATTATAGCTGAGTAGTACTTCATTATGTAATATATTCCACATCTTAATCCATCATCTATTGATTGGTCATTAGATAGGTTGTTATTCTTGGTCATTTCTAATCGTGAAGTTAATATATCACATAGTCTAGCCACCTCTGGACAGTAACAATTATTTTGAAGTCCTCTTCCTTACACTTGATGTCTATTTAAAGATCAAATTTTCCTTCTGAAATGCTTCTGACACCTGTCCCTTCCTCTGCACACTTGCCTTCTCTTCCTTCCCAGGCGACAGTCTTGTGCTTGGACCAGTACAATGTTCCCCTATTATTCTGGTTTTTCTATCTCTCAGTTTGCTCTAAATTTATTTGAAGTTGCAAAAAAATAAGTTTAGGTAATATTATTGATCCAATAACAAAATCTATTATTGTTTAATACCTATTCCAGTCAAGGTGTATATGTGTGTGTATATAAAAATATATACATGTGTGTATATAAAAGTATATTAGTTTCCTATTGTTGCTGTAACAAATTAATGCAAATCTAGTGGATTTGCACAAATTTATGATGTTACATTCTGAAGGTCAGAAGTATGAAGTGACTTTTATGGACTAACGTCAATGTGTTGGCATGGCTGTGTTCTTTCTAGAGGCTCTAGGGGTGAATGTATTTCCTTCCTTTCCCTACCTTCTGAATGCTACCCATACTTCTTGGTTCATTGGCTTCTTCCTCCACCATCCAGGCATATTACTGCAATCTCTGCTTACATTATCATATTTTCTTTTTGAGACTCTGACCCTCTGGCTGCCTTCTGATAAGGAGTTTGGCAATTATAGTGGGTACATGGATGATCCAGGACAGATTTCCCCATCTTAAGACCCTTAACTTAATCACAGTCTGCAAAGCTCCTCTACCCCTGTTGGGTAAAATATACACAGTTTCCAGGAATTATGATACCTTTGTGGGTGGATGGAGTAGGTATAGAGTGAACATACCTTGGCATAAACAAAGCCATTTCTGACAAACCCACAGCCAATATAATAATAGAGAGAAGTGAAAGCCTTACAGCTAAAATCTGGAACAAGACAAGGATGTCTGTTCTCACCAATTTTATTCAACATAGTATTGTAAGTCCTAGCCATACCAATCAGACAAATAAAAGAAATAAAAGATCCAAATTGGAAGAGAAGAGGTAAAATTGTCACTCTTTGCAGATGACATGACACACTATATAGAAAACCCTAATGATTCCATAGAAAAACTACTCTAACTGATCAATGAATTCAGCAAAGTAGCAGGATACAAGATTAACATTCAGAAATTGGTTGTGTTTCTGTATATTGACAGTGAACTATTAGAAAAGGAATATTAAAATACAATACCTTTTAAAATCACACCCAAAAATTAAATACCTAGGAAGAAACCTGACCAAGGAGGTGAAAGACTTATATGTTGAGAACTATAAAACATTAATCAAGGAAATTAAAGAGCATTCAAAGAAATGGAAAGATATTCCGTACTCCTGGATTGAAAGAATTAATATCATTAAAATGGCCATACTACCCAAATCAATGTACAGATTCAATGCAATTCCTATCAAATTACCTATGACATTTTTCATAGAACTAGAATAAACAATCCAAAAATTTATATGGAACCATAAAAGACCTGGAATTGCCAAAGCAATCCTGAGGGGGAGAAAACAAGCAGGAGGAATACTCCCAGATTTCAGACAATATTACAAAGCTACAGTAATCAAGAGAGTGTGGTACTGGCACATTAGCCTCTTTCCAATAATAAGTTCATCTTCACTATCACTCTAAGGATTTTTATGCCCATTTTACAGATGGTAGAATTGAAGCTCAGATAAGTGAAGTTTAGCTAATAAGTTACACATTCAGGATTTGAAGTCCACCACATTACTTTTTCTATAAAACTCCCAATTTAATTGTGCCATGTACTGAATTAGGTATTAGAGGATATTACTCTTTCAAACAATAAAATTACAGAGGTACATGCCTACCTGCTAGGACTATAAGTAAAGTATATAGACATAGTGAACTATGGTGCTCTGATAAGGTCCACAGAGCTTACAAAGGAAGCCTAGGGGATAGGGGGTGTTATGGATGAGCTCTGACCAAGATATTTCCCTTCTCAAATACCCCTGGTCCCAGAGTATAAAACTATTACAGTGGCATGTAAGCACTTTTGTGAAGTGTTCTTTTTCAGATGTATGTCCTACTAGTTTCCCCACCCACTGTGTTTTACACCATAAATATGCTGTCAATACAAGTTCAACATGTTCTTGGTTTTGTCTGTTGCTCGTATATATATATATATATATGTATATATATATATATGTGTGTGTGTGTGTGTGTGTGTGTGTGTATTTTTTTTACTTTTTCTTTTTATCTTGAAATGATCCTTTTTCTTAGTTTTATCAACCAAAATTCGACATATATTTCAAGAGTTACCTGAAGCTTTCCTGGACAACTTACCTTTAATTAATTATCACAACCCTGAGTTATGAGAGAAGCACTATGTACTTCTAATACAATCCATACATTCTCTCTTGTGTTATAGATAATTGTATATGTGTCTGTCTACCCAACTACAGTATAAATTTTTTCTTCCTTCCCTCCCACTTTCCCTCTTCCCACCTCTTCCTTACTTCTTCTAACCTCTTTTTCATCTTTCTTCCTATTTCTTTCTTTTCTTTCTTCATAACTTTCTCCAACATATACATTTCCTTCCTGTTGATCATGTTTTTGATGCTGATGACGTATCTGTGCACAAGCCAGACACAATATCTATGCTCACTGGGTTTACATTTTTAAGGGCAGGTATCATAGAGGTACCCATTTTTAATCCTTCTTAGTTCCTGGAACATGGTACGTATTTTTTAAATTATGATTTGAATTTAACATCTAGGAGCGGAGTTCCTATCGTGGCTCAGTGGTTAACGAATGTGACTAGGAACCATGAGGTTGCGGGTATGATCCCTGGCCTTGCTTAGTGGGTTAAGGATCGGTGTTACCTTGAGCTGTGATGTAGGTTGCAGACGAGGCTCAGATTCTGCGTTGCTGTGGCTCTGGCATAAGCCAGAGGCTATAGCTCTGATTAGACCCTAGCCTGGGTACCTCCATATGCCGCAGATATATATATATATATATATGGATTGAAATTTAACTGGACATTCCCACAGCTGTAGTCTTTCAAAAGATCTATGATAGTGGTTTTTATGGAGATCAAGAAATATTTGATTGAGTGCCTATGTCTTCAGTATAATTTTCCTCCGAATTTGCATATTTTTTGTTACATCAACTACCAAAACTATATTTTGCTTCTAGGAAAATATATAAAATGTAGTGTATAATAGCCAGTTCAAATGACCTTGTAGAATAAGGTTTTTAGTAGAATAAAAATCAGTAAGATACTTAAATAATTGCCTGTGAAATTTACCTCATTTCTAATGAATTACTTTTCTTAGTGAATGTCAGAGCCAGTTTTGTTTGTATGCATGTTACAAATGGATCTTAAAACTTATGTAAAGTTAAAATGATTAATATCAAATAATTCTTACAAATTTATTATGAAAAAGATACAGTATCAATTTTAGTGATGATGTGACTAAATATTTGTGCTGAAAGATCATATTACTTGTCAACCTTTATCAAAATGCCTTGGTAGTAATTAGAATTCAGGAAGACAGAGTTTAGAGTCTCCTAGAATTCGACAAGTTCTGATTTCCTATTTTAAAAAGTTGATTTGGTCTCCCATTATCACACAGAAAGAAAGTTAGGTGCCTTTCTTGTTTAAAAATATGTTCAACCTAGATCTATTTATCATGTGCTCTGAAAATCCAAATATCTTGCTATTTGAGTAATAGATTATTTAGTTTAAATCACACTAAGAAGTTAAAAATTAAATCTTTAAACTTCTATTCAGTAAATGATATATCTATAAAGAAGTGTGGTGGAGCTTGATATTGAGAGCAAATAATATAAGGAAATGGGAGACAAATTATCTTTTTTGAGAACAGACATACTTCTTAGTTAATGGAAATCCACCTAGTGAACTGCTGTTATAATACTCCAAGTACAGCTTGTATACTGTGTTACTTGACAATTAGAAATTTTCTCTGCAACAACACTAACCATTGACCATGAAACCAATGTAACATTGCTAATAGGAATTTGATATGTATTGATTTATTTTTTTCTTATGGAATAAGGAGGAAGTAGCTATGGTATTATTAGCCATTTGGATCTTCTTTTATTTTTTTCTCCACTATTCTTAGATATTACAGTGTGAATAAACAATACATATTTTAAAAGAATAGATATATTTAGGGGGTCAAATATGTGTTTACAGAAGCTACACGTGTATGGTGCGGGTAGCTTTTCATAAATTGCCTGATTTGTCAATGGAGAGACAGATAGTCTAGGTTGATTCTGACCTGTATTCATAATGTGAGTCTAAGTTAAAGAATCTGATTTCTAAGACTCTGTCAACTCTCACGTCTGAGTCTGATAATACAGTGACTGTATTTTTAGATTCAAAACTTAACTTTTGTGGGTTTTATTAGATAATGTTCATGTGTATGCAACTGGATCTCTCTCTCTCTTTCTCTCTCTTCTTTTTTAAATAGGGCCACATCCACATCATATGGAAGTTCCCAGGATAGGGGTCAAATCGGAGCTACAGCTGCTGGCCTACACCACAGCCACAACAATAGATCGGAGCCACATCTGCAACCTACACTGCAGCTCACTGCAATGCTGGATCCTTAACCCACTGAGTGAGGCTAGGGATTGAACTTGAATCCTCACGGATACTAGTTGGATTCGTTTCCACTGCGCCACAACAGAAACTCCTGGGATCTCTTTTTTGATATGACTTTACTGTGATATATTTCTTGCCATAAAATATCCTTGGAGCCAGGATGTAGGTGTAATAATAAAGTATAATAGAGTGATAACACAAATCCTTTTGTATTTTTTTTTTTGCAAAATGTGTATTCTCTTTGATTAGAACATATATTAAAATTCAGTTTCCATCATTTTAAAATCATTTTCCTTATGATATTGACTTGTGAATATTAGTGTCTTTTGATGTCAGAGGACCCTAAAAACAGCCTACATGTTTGTCTGGAGGACTTCTGTTGTGCCACACACAATTGAAGTCCTTTACGTGTAGTCCTTCATTTGATTTTGATTTGACCCCTATAACGTTCAGGTATTTTTATCAGTATAAAGTCTTGAAATTTGATCCAGAGTTCATTCATGTGAGTACTTATAGAACAAAATCACTTTTGAGGAATATATTTTTCTACCAAGTTGATTCTACCATTGATCCTGGGAAATACAGTTGAAGGAACAGATTTATGGGAATGATATCATGGGACTGGCTCTGCCATTTGTTCTGCACAAGTAGTGGCAGCTCTGTCAATACTAAGGATGGTTATGCAAAAAAAGGCAAAGAAGGACTCACTTTGATGGAATGATAGCAAAACAAAGGAAGGAAGGAAACTGTCATCATGAAACACCTATTTCCATTTTTCATATCCTGTGTCATTTAATGTTCTCACCAATTCTGTGAGACAACACATGATCCTCCCTGTTCTAGCTGGGGAAAAGGTGATTGAAACTGACAAACCTGGATCTTGCAAAAGAGGCCATCTACCCAATGACAGAAGGGTTGATTGAAACTCAGATCTTAGACTGCAAACCTGTATTTTTTGTCCTAAGCCATATTTCTGCTATTGCTCTCAATTTTTATACTTTATTAATTTTTTTGTTTTACTATTGATAATACCAAAGATGGAAGTGAAGAAGACACCCTACAGCAATGACATGGCAATAACTGTGTGAACGCTTGTAACTACTTTCTTGCCTCAGTCTTCTCTTTCTCTCATCCTGTACCTCTCATGAGTGATGCATTTGCTGCTTTAAGTTTTCCTACACTGATCCACATCCTTAAGAAGAAAGGTCCTAAGTCAGGTAGTTTTGGTAGTGTATCAAAGCAGTGAATAATATTACCACCAGCTTTAGCTATCTCACCATCATAAGAAATATTTAAGTGACTATTTGATGTAGTTCAAAAATGACCATTTCCTTGGTGTTAATTCCATAAAAGTGGTTTTGTAGATATTTGACTGTCCAGCAATCAAATGAAGGGCAGCATCTTATATATTCTATAGGCATGCCATCTTCTTATTTATTCTATAGGTATCTCCAGCAAGACCTGAAAAAGGAAACTTAAAGCAATTCTGTGCTATTTCACATTTCTTTTCCTGGTAGCTCTAAATATAAAAATCAAGGTCACTATTATAATTTTATGGAACTTTTCTGCACAAGGACTTCATTATGAGAAGTAAAATAGTTTCTTGAGAAAAGCAATGATATTATCCTTTGAATCTAGGTTCATGCTAACTGTTGAGCAAGCATGGGAAAGATTTAGAATGATGGACAGTTTAGAGCAGCAAAGTAATTGGGCTTCTGTTTGAGGCTGTTGATGATTTTCTTCAATATTCCCCAATAAGATTTTATTACAGGTCTTCTTAGCTGCTATCCAGTAACACCTCATCACTCTCTTCCTTTGTTACAAAATTTTGATTTTATTGAGAAATTCGTTTTTCTCCAGTCAAGCACTGGCATGAACAGGTGATACAATTATGGCCAATGAGTTCTGGGGGGTGGTTCTTTAAGGTGTCTCTTGAGGAGGATTTCTTGGAAAGAGAAATATATAGAATAAACAGCTCCTCTTTTTTTTTTTTTTTTTTTTTTTGGCTTGGATGCCTAAAATTATTATACCCAACTTGCTGCCATGGAGATATTTCCCAATATATTGAGAGTAACAGAAAAGAAGTATAGAAATAATTTGGGTCCTTGACATTTTTGACCTACTGATTTAACCAACTCTAGTTGTACTCCTGAAATTCTTTTTAGAAAGACTGCTTTGGGAGTTCCCATCGTGGCTCAGCAGAAACGAATCTGACTAGCATCCATGAGGATGCAGTTTTGATCCCTGGCCTCCTCAGTAGGTTAAGGATCTGGTGTTACCTTGAGCTGTGGTGTAGGTTGCAGACATGGCTCTGATCTGGCATTTGCTGTGGCTGTGGTATAGGCAAGCAGCTACAGCTCTGATTTGACCCCTAGCCTGGGAATCTCCATATGCTGTGGGTGAGGCCCTAAAAAGACAAAAAAAAAAAAAAAAAAAAAAAAAAAAACTACTGTATTTTTAGGATTATTACTACAGAAGTTGTGCATTTTTCTTACTTACTCTCTGCTTTCCCACCCAGCTTCTCAGCTCATGCCTTTCAGTGTAATGGTAAAATATGTCAACTTCACCTTTGTGACACTGTGTAGACTGAGTTGTCATCCTAGTATCATTTTTACTAACATGTTTATAAAGTGATTTGATAGTGGCAGGTGACTCATCCTAAGTAAAAAATAATTTTCATTACTTAATAGTATAAGCATGGCATCCAAACAAAATCAGAATTTGTCTATAGCCTCAGGCATATTTATTTAATGCTATCTATGACTTTCCTGTTTTCTGTTTATCTACTTTTTGCTTTGCAGTTTCTACAAGATGCTGGATATTGGTAAATAGTAAATAGCATACCTTCTGTGTTTTTTGGACTTTATTAGAATATTCAATGATATGGAGTTTTTTGTTTTTTGTTTTTGTTTTGTCTTTTTGCCTTTTCCAGGGTTGGTCCCTCAGCATATGGAAGTTCCCAGGCTAGGGGTCTAATTGGAGCTGTAGCCACCGGCCTACACTAGAGCCACAGCAACGTGGGATCGGAGCCTGGGGCCATGTCTGTGACCTACCACAGCTCATGGCAATGCTGGATCCTTAACCTACTGAGCAAGGCCAGGGACAGAACCCGGAACCCGAAACCTCATGGTTCCTAGTCGTATTCGTTAACCACTGCGCCACGACAGGAACTCCTGATATGGAGATTTTATTGCAATTGTTTTTCAGAGTTTAATCAGAATGTATCTACTGCTGCAAATCTTGACCTAGAAGTTATTCTTCTCTCACTAAAATGCTCAAGTGTGACTTTCTTATCATTGTTATCAATTGAGGGACGTTGAATAAAATAAAATAATATAGATTTTTCTCACTAAGTGTTATATATAAATTCCTTTTGGGGTATTTTTTAGTGTTCCTTTGAACACTTTGAAAATTTCCACAGGACTAATATGGACAAAAGATATGGATCAACTTTCTTTGTAATAATAACATCTTGCTCTGATTTTCACACCAAATGAAGAAAGCTGGTCGAAAATGTTGCTTCTGAAGTACTTAGCTTTTTGATTACCTATATGAGACTCTGGTGAGCAACACCATGCTGTTGTCTTCTTAGTTACTTTTTAGTGGCTGAAGAACATGATTTGTTTTGACTGTCTCATTGTTTGGAAGCAAAGCTACTGCAGAAGTTTTATGTCTGTTTTTGGTCCTGTTAAACTAGAAAGGGCATATTCCAGTCTCAAAGGCTTTTCTTGAAGGACTTACAAGCCAGAGCTCAGCATCTGAGTTTGTTTCCAAACTTGAATTTCTCGAGTTTCAGAGAGACAGACTTCTATTAGGCCACCAGGCTAGCGCAGCAATGTTTAGATATTATTTCAATCAAAGAACTGTGTTCCATTACCCTAGGATCTATGTCAAGCTGTGGATTAGGTTAAAAAACCAACAAAAGCTCCTGGTGGTTGAAAGATTATAAGTATTTTGCCACATTACTGCATTGCAGGCATGAGCACGTTCTTATAGCATTTTAGAGTTTCGCAATGTTACAATTAATTAATTGTGTCTATCTAGCTAAAACACTAGTCAGAGTTACTGTCTGCACTTTTAATAAATCCTTTGAATTCCCTTGATCTTTCTTTTTTCTTGTCCTCTCTGTGTACTGTAGCAAAACTTTCCCCACCCCATAAAACTTTGATTAATGGAATAAAGAATTAGATTTGAGATACCTGTTTTTGTTACTCTCCCATGCTTCTATGACCTGGGGGTCACTTTCTAAATGTTTATCATCCTTTTTCAAAAATAGTAATTGAAAAAACTGAAATTATAAAGAATCCTTGATGTTACTACTTTTTTTTATCTGCTCTAGTAAGTATCTTAAGTTCCTTCATTTTTCTTCACCATTTCATTCTTTTACTTCTCAACTATAGGCATACATACAAATTAAGTAGAAAATAAAATGGGTAAAAAATCAAATTTATCACTTGATAATGTTTTTTGCTGTAACTTTGGGTATCACTTCATTGTTTCTTACATGAAATTAAAAAAATTCATTGATTCTAAAACTTTCTACTAATTAATGAAAATGAATTGTCTCACTCTGTTTCAGTTTCTGATATTCAGGTTTAACTATATTTTTAGAAGACGAGCGTTTATCCTCAACTTTCCATTTTTTTTCCCATTCAGAACTTGCATTAAATTGTCTTTAATTTCTAGGTTTTCCACTTTCTCTTTAGTCTATCTTTCCTCTTGGCAGATAGAGAAAACAAAAGCAAAGCTGCTTCTATCAATGTGCTTCATCCTAGACCCCAATAGAACTCCATGCCTCCCAGCTGTGCTAAGTGTATTTCTTAGTAGGGAGCCTGGTCTGGCTTTCACCTGGTGCTGCCTGTGTAAGCAGCTATCATGTTCAGATTCAAAGGTGGCCCAAGATAGCATCCTGGGGACATGTTCTGTCCACATACTGCCACATGGGAGGAAGGGTGTGGTGCGCTGTTGAGAGTATTGCAATTTGTGGGCAGAACAGGGGGGCGGAGGGTCTAGTTCAGAGCTTAGAGCCAGCCCTCTCTCCTTTCTGTTTAAGAATATCTAAAGTAAAATGCAAAATATGGCTTCTTCCCTTCCTCACAGTGTAGGTGAACTCTTTTGGTGATATGAGGGTCTGTCTTATCTATGCTGCAGTGCAGAAATAAAGATATTAGAATCAAGGCCATGATAACTTTCATACTCGATACAGTACCTCATGGAAAAAGGGGTATTAGTTTAGAAGAACTCAGTTCACTTTCATCTCTAGAAAAAAAACAAAAACAAAAAAACAAAAGCTGTTCACAGGCCTTTGCTGGTTGAGAGTGTCAGCCAAAAAGATAGACTTGTTCTTACAAATTTTAATTGCATGACAATAAAATGAATTATTTTGCTCCTTGTGTTTTTGTTTCTGGAAATAAAAAGGATTTTTTTTTTTTTAATCTACAACAGGGCATACAGTATATAGTTGGTGTACCTATTTATACCACGTTTAATGAATTTTAAGTCTACAATGGGTTTTGTGCTCTAATGCTGAGATTATAAGGCATCATGTTTTGCTAAGTAGGAGACCCAATTTAAGAGTTAGATTTGTAAAAACAATGTCTTCCTTCTCCCTTTTGTAGTTTACATTTAGCTGGAGAGATTGTTCTCTAAGATTCAACACCTAAAGAATGCATTTTTTTTTTATGTTGTTCAAAGCTGACCTCTGCTTTTAGAAAAATTTATCTGCACTTTTTCATCTGTTTAGAAACATACATTTTTGGTTAAGAGATCGAAGACAATCTCTCTTTGTCTTTTTTTTTTTCTCCCTAGCTAGGGAGGTTGAGATAAAAAAGAATGACTGCTTTAAAAGTCACACATGGCTGTAATTTAAGATTTTTTTCCTCTCATTGTCCGTAACAGTTGAAAGAAACCTTCAATGAAAGTTTATTAACTAGGCCAATGCCTGAGGCAATAAAGGTTCATTTATTACCAGTTTCTTGGCTGTTTTTCTTCTTCTATTTTTCGGTTAAACTCATAGCGTAAGATAATACTTCACAAAATTAAACCTTTGACCTTCTGTAGAGTTAAGTCTCCTTTGATTAGATAAAGTAACAATTTATGGTCCAGCATGAGGTTGCACATGAAATGAATAATGCAATAGACTCCGTGTGGACTGAGAATCTATTGCTTTTGAAAAGATGAATGCTGTTTAAAGGGGGAAAAGTCCGCTTAAGTGTGTTGTCTTTATTCAGTATGCACTTTAGCAATATTTCAAAAGGCTTTATTTCCAAGATAAAGTTATGTTGAATTTTCTAATTCTCATAAGGAAGATGTATGGCAAGAATACTGCAAAAAGCTTTGTAACTCTTTGTAGGACTGTCTCATGAGTGATTATGCCACATACTCCAGGTATTAACAAAGACTGAACTATAAAATAAATAGTTGCATGAGAAAAATGACCATCGATTTTACAGAGGGAGTTCTAGAATGTTGGGACAGTTAATGTAGTATAATTTGTGATAACATGATGAGCTACTCTTAACATGCCTCAAATTGATAATGGATAACTTTTACCAACAAGAAGCAGAGCAACAATAATAAAATATAGTCATAATAATATTAAGCTAGGTTCTTAACTTTTTAACCAACTGATGGGAGTTCTGTTTCTGGTTATTATGATGCAGGAACTTTGGTGAATAACAGTAATGATTAAGTCATGTTATAAATTTGAAAAGCCATAACTCATTGCCAGAAGAATGATTGAATATGAATTTCCAGGTATTGCTCTCCTTTGCCATGTGTTCTTTTCAAAATTGTTTGGGAAAATTGAGAAAAATCTCGAATCCACCAGTGAAAATATTTTATTGGAAATGCCTTAATGACTCCAGAATAGATACACATGCTTTCAGACTCAGAGTTGATGTTTACTTCTGCCTTCAGCTATGGGGAGCTAGAGAAATGTGTACACTAGCACCGGTCCGTGTTCCTTACAAAGCTGTTGTGATTAGCTGATTGTTTAAATTACTAATTGACATGCAGAAGTTGAATGCTTGAGAGAAGTGTTTTAGTTTTAGTTTGGTTCTTTTTCAATTAGCTTAAATTATTTAAGGTGAATAAATCTACTGCAGTGATTTAGTTTCCTTTAATAGAATCTCATGGTACAACATAAATTAGGTCAAGAGAAGCCACTGGATCTGTGTAACTACAGACTTTGCTCCTAAAGTGCAGAGATATAAGGAAAATAGAAGATTTGCTCTGATACACTGTTGTTTTGAAATAAAATAAAAGGTTTTATCAGAATGCACAGACTCATATTTCTTGCCATCCTGGGAATTAAATATTTCTTTCTGTTGTAATGATTTTGGTAGCAAAGAAGTAGAAATGAATAGTGCAATGTCACCTATTAGTAATTCTCTTTTGACATCTACCTGCCTTGTTTCTTGGTGAGCTCAGAAGGGAAATAGTTTTGAACTTATTTCTTGAACAATAAAGTACACGGTTGCCTCACAATCAGACAGTTTAAGTAACTTGTCTAAATTACACTAAAAAAAATATAAGTAACTTGACTATGATTACAAAAGCACACAACACCCTCTTGGAGATGGTAACCACTAGAGGCTATGGACTAAGAGCCATTTTTCTTTTCAATCTTCCTTAACACATGGCAGTATCTATTTTTCACATTAATCAGGATTATTCTTTTCCATAGTCCAACTTTAAAACTGTAACCAAAACCCAACTTTTACAAGCCCTACAATTGGCCTGTCACCATTCGAACTTTTCTTGTCATCTTATCGGGAAAAATAGCTTTCTTACAGGCACACATTGACAGAGCCCCATATGCTACCTTGATTCTGGAAAAAGAAAATAAATGGGACTTATCAAAGTATCAAAGGATTTGAAAGAGGACTTCCATGGTGTTGAAAAAGTAGAAGAACATTTGGAAAGATTATTCTCAGGCTGCAATGCCAACAAGGTGACATTTTTGCAGGAAATTGAATTTATGATACCCTTTCCACTTTTCTCTTATTATACTGCCTGGACTGTCACCAATATATTGACAAGTAGCCTCTTTAAAAACTTCCTTTCAGGGAGTTCCCACTGTGGCTTATGGGTTACGAACCCAACTGGTATCCATGAGCTATGAGTTCAATTCCTGGCCCCGCTCAGTGGGTTATGTGTCTGATGTTGCCATGAACTGTGGTATGTGTCACAGACATGTCTTGGATTCTACTTGCAGTGACTGTGGTGTAGGCTGGCAGCTACAGCTCTAATTCGACCCCTAGCCTGGGAAGTTCCATGTGTCATGGTTGCATCCCTAAAAAGCAGAAATGAAAGAAAGCAAAACAAAAAACCAAACCCAACCAACCACCCAAACAAACCCAAACGAAAACAAAATAACTTCTTTTCAGAATATCAGTTACTCCAAGGCTAGTAAGAGCACCTCCCTGGGGCCAATGCATTTAGTAATTTGGGTGATAAGTCATGCAGGTACTAAGAAGTATTAGGCCTTAGAGCAAGATTAGGACACCCAATGCCCAGTTTATTAGAGAATGAAATAATAATGAGAAGGGTGCTTTAAAGAAAATTCAAGTCAAAGCTTACCGATTTCAATTTGTTCCTATCTAGAATTTCTTCTAAACGCAAGGTATAGACAGGAAAATAATATGTTTGCTTTTCTCCTCTGCCTTGTTGCTCTGTATTTAAAATCTAGGACTCAGGCTAATATTTCAAACACTCTATTTCACTAGTAGTGCGGGTTTAAAGTTTTGTGCACAATTAAAATTGAATGCCCATTGTTTCTGTGGCATATTTGCTAAATTTTATAAAACAGTCACAAATGAACATTTAGATCAGGTTTTTAAGTAGAGTCAACTTATATTTGTGGTATCATCTAAGTTTCTGTGAGTGTGACTTCCTATGCAATCCATAAGCTACTTGGGCAGAGGGGATCCGTTTTCCTTCAATGATTCCATAGTTTACTGTATTATGCACTTTTCTTTTCACATTTATTGGCAGATTAGTGTGGCCAATGCTGAAGTGGGAGTTAGGGGAATTGGGATTACTGTATCATTATTTAATGGTGTAACTTTATGGAAATGATTAACCCTGCTGCCCTTAAGTTTCATCATCAGGAAAATAAAAAGGTTGCAGTAGATAAAGTTTGCTCATCTTTATGTTTTATAAGTCTGGACTCCAAGTGGCAATTCAGAAATATTTTTTTCTCAAGGTAGGAATGTTAACAGATGGAGTAAAAGTGAAAGCTATATCTTCAAGACCTTGTTGTATGAGGTTCTACTTTTCTAAATTATTATTTTAAATCCTCATGATTTAAACATTTGAATTGATTCTGTTTCAGCCTGATTCTATGAGTGCTTATAAATTGAGTGTTTCTGGAGTTCCTGTTGTGGCTCAGCCATAAGGAACCTGGCTAGTATCCATGAGAATGTGAGTTCAATCCCTGGCCTCACTCAGTGGGTGAAGGACTGGTGTTGTGGTGTGCTGCGGCGTAGGTCGTAGATGTGGCTCAGATCTGGTGTTGCTGTGGAAGTGGAGTAGGCTGGCAGCTGCAGCTCCAATTGGACCCCAAGCTGGGGAACTTCCATATGCCATGTATGCAGTCCTTAAAAGAAAGAATTAAGTATTTCAAAATCTTCCATGGAAATTTCCCAGTGATTTTACACATGGCCAAATGACATCACCTTGGTGTTTCTACCTCCTACCTTATTTCCTATCTCCTGCCCTTATTTCCTTAACTCTGGAGACTATCGTTTTTAAGCCACTTAGAAAAGAATGCTAAATTTGAGGTCTATTTGATTATCAGCCATTATCAATATTATAATAAACTCTGTGTATTTCTCCAAATTAGTGGATTTTTGTTAATCCAAACATCTAAAAAATCTAATTTAATCAATTGAACAACTGAAAACTGGTATTGGGAGTGTTCCCATTAATGGCCTCAAAGATCAATTTTCCTTTTCCCTGCAGAATATAAATGTGTTTCAAAGGACAAGAAAAGTCATTAGGCAACAAACTCACACTCAAAATTGTCAGTCTGTTCTAATGTATAATTAAGTTACTTATTTGAGTTGCTTATCATTTTTGCTATTTAATCATTTGAGAATGAGGACAGGCATGTTTCAATCACAATTTCCATTTATTTAGAAAATATTGAGAAATAAAATAACTGTGAAAATTAGTTTCAGTTTTTTAGACAGCTGGTGTTTAAGTAAGGATAGGAAGAAAATAGAGTAGAAAAAATGTACTGGTGTTTTCAAGTTGTTATATTGAGCCAAGAGTTCTTCTAAGACCTGGAGTGATTTCAATTGAGTTGTAATTCAAACTCATATGGAGCTTACAATGCACCTTCAACAGAGTTTTGCAAAGAGTCTATAGGAACTGTCAGGAGCAGAAAGATTACTTCACAGTAATGACTGTTGAATTGAACTATGCTTTTTGATGTTTTCCTTTCCGAATTGAATTGTTGGACAAGATTAACTGTACACAGTGAGAGTTTTAAATGAATGACTATGTAAAGCATTAAGTGTCTCTGTATGCCACTTGGGGGAGAAAAAGCTAGAAGGTTTAAATGAATAAATGCATTTAATGCAGAAAATGCCTGGGCTAATTTTACAATTCCTTTACTAACATCCTTTATGGAAAATAGAAACCCACTTTATTCATCTGTCTTGGTTATATGGCTCTGGTTGAAGTAATTTAATATTCCTGCTTTCCACTAATCTTCTAGTTCAACAGAAGTAAACAATAGGTTTCATAAATTAAAAATACACTCTTCTGAACATGCTTATAAGATTAAAAAAACAAGGCTGTAAACATTTATGACTGAAACAAACTAGATTGTTCAAATACTGCCATGATGTATCATGTATATCAATATGGCACTGATATCAGTTAGAATGCAAACAAGGTTTTAAATGATGTGCCCCTTCATTTCAGCTGGCGAATCCGCTTCACACCATCTGCCTATCAGATGGTTAGGAACCAGGACTGCGTATTAATGCCACATGTTCGATTTTCCTCCTTCTTGTAATGGTTAGATTCATATTGCTAATAGCTGTGCATGAGCACTGTCGATGAAATTTCTGTGACGGTGGGGTGATGAGATATTTATAAGCCGCCTGTCTCCCTGAATAATCAGTAGGAAGAATGCCAGACATAAATAACTTATCAATTCCAGAATATTAATAATAACTACCATTGGCTATAATCGACTGCAGGCTAAAATGTTTCCTTTTTTCTAAATTTGGGTAAAGTGACAGAGACAAATAAAGAGTCTATTATATGGAAGCTTTGAATGCTTCCTATCTATTGCTTCTAACTGATTTTATTTAGCCATTAGGTTTGGGGAAGTTCATTTTATATGGAATGCAGTGTAAAAGTAGACAACATATCAAACATTTGGAAGTCATCTTAATGTCTTTGAAACCAAAGATCAAAGATTAGACCTTTCAAGTTAATGAGCAAACAAACAGATCAGAGAAAGAATTTGACAGCAATATGTCTCTTTTATTGATATTTATAATCTATAGTTGTAATCTACTCTTTAAAACTAGGGGTACCAACTTATTTGAAATGAATAGAATGGGGATACTTTTCCCTTTTTAGAGAGAGCAATCAGGATTGTATAACAATAGTTGAAGGATTTAAAGGCTATTTTGATAAAAATTGAGAGCAGAAGAAAAATGCTATCTTTGCAAAGCAAAATAAGGCTCTTAAGTGATAATAATGCCAGCTTCCCTTCCAAATGATAAACCCATGGATTGGTTTTAGGATATTGAATTTGAAGTAGCAGGCTTTGTATCAATATAGCACAGGGTGAGATTTAGTGATCTTACGATAAATTTGGTCAATGTAGACTGCTAAACCAAATGATTTGATAGAAACATGGTTTTCAGGTATCTTACAGGTGTCTGCACTGTTAGATAGATTTTGTCATATTTGCATTTTTTTGTAGCTAAATAAAGGTAAAACTAAATAAAGACATGATGGATATTATGGGTTACTTGATAATATTGCCTCCCATTTTCAGAGGACTTAGTATATGTTCATGCTGATGTGTGACTTATTTTACCTTTATTCTCCACAACACCTCTGTGAGGTCGGAACGCCTATCTCTGTTTTAGAGATGGGAATTTTGAAGCCTTAGGAATTATATAACTTGCTGCAGAGTTTCAGGTAAATTTGATGCGTGTTGTCCAAAGTTTGTATGGCTTGTTGGAGTGGTTTTTTGTTTTTGTTTTTTTTTTCTAACGTCTGTATGTTCACTCCTTATAGGATAGTGAGTTTGGATAACTAGTAATTTCCATGCAGTCACTTTTCAACAAGAACTTTAGAAGATTTTTTTGTTTGTTTGTTTCTTTGTCTTTCGTCTTTTTAGGGCTGCACCCACAGCATATGGAGGTTTCTGGCCTAGGGGTCTAATCAGAGCTGTAGCTGCTGGCCACAGCCACACCAACGCCGGATCTGAGCCACGTCTGCGACCTACACCACAGCTCACTCAATGCTGGATCCTTAACCTACTGAGCAAGGCCAGGGATCAAACCTGCTACCTCATGGTTCCTATTGGATTTGCTTCCACTGAGTCACGACAGGAACTCCAGAACTTTAAAAGATTTTAATGGGGCATCAGAAAATAAAAACACAAATGCAAGTAACCTCTAAGCCAAGATAAAAACAAAGAATTTCTAACACTAGCTAGTATTAATATAGAATTTGCTCTCGAGAAGTAGAGTAGAATGGACCTTGCAGCAATGAGTTTGTAGAGTAATTCAGACGCTAATATGACAAGCTGTGTTTTTAAATTTGGGTAAAATTATATTCATTCTTTTGAATTGTTAGCAATAGAGTTATCGAAGATCAAATAGGAAAAAGAAAACCTAAGTATTTTTGCATAATATAAGGCATATGGGCTTTAATCTCAGTTCAATGCACAGTCCCTTTCCTGAGGGCCAATCAGAGTCTAGGAGTTGCATAATCTATAACTTATTATCCTTCTTCTGAAGGAAAAATATCTTTCTAAAACAAAATTTCTCAATTAATTGTATTGTCAGTGGCAAATGAATATTAAATATATGTTAAAGTTTCCCCATTTTTTTTTTTTGTCTTTTTTTCTAGGGCTGCATGTGCGGCATATGGAGGTTCCCAGGCTAGATGTCTAATCAGAGCTGTAGGCACCGGCCTACACCAGAGGCACAGCAATGCCAGATACAAGCTGCGTCTGGGACGTACACCACAGCTCATGGCAACACCGGATCCTTAACCCACTGAAGGAGGCCAGGGATCGAACCTCATGGATGCTAGTTGGGTTTGCTAACCACTGAGCAACGATGGGAACTCCTACATTTGACTTCTCAATTCATTATGTATTTTTGTCTTTGGGTATGAGATACTGTAATTGTTCTTGAAGAGTGTAAAAAAAGTCCGTTTGGGGAGGTAAAATATATGAATTAATCATTCCTTAGTGTAAGAGACTGTTACAGACACACACACACACACACACACACACACACACACAGAGTGTAATATTTTCCCCATTGACAGAAAGAAATCTGGTGAAAATGGACTCGGGAGCAATTACCCAAATTGTTTAATTAGCAATTACTGTATATACTAAATAGATTTGTATGTATAAGTAGTTGGTTGAGTTAATAACGTGCATGACTATTGCATCTATAACATACAGAAGTGCCGCATTACCTGTCTGGCCTCTTTTCTGCTGCTGTGATGGGCCAGAGGCAATAAAACTCACCTTTCCAAAGTCTTCCCCACACTGCATCAGTATGTTTCAGATTCTGATTCTTGGTCCAACCAGATTTTGTATTTTAACAAGTTTCCTTGCTGATTCTTAAGCATACTCACTTTCTAAAACCACTGCCATTATGATCTACCTGGCTAATAAGCTTTTACTGTAAGATGTGGACTCACTTTAATGTACACCACTAACATCAAATAATCTAAGAGCCGTGAATATCAGAATCAACCTGTTAAAAGATAAAAACACAGATTTCTGGACTTCCCGCCTGGCTCAGTGGAAACGAACCTGACTAGTATCCATGAGGACGCAGGTTCGAACCCTGGCGTCACTCAGTGGGTTAAGGATCCAGCATTGCCTTGAGCTGTGGTGTAGGTCGCAGATGCAGCTCAGATCTGGTGTGGCTGTGGCTGTGGCTGTGGCGAAGGCCAATGGCTACAGCTCCTATTCCACCCCTAGCCTGGGAACCTCCATATGCCGTGGGAGTGGCCCTAAGAAGAGCAAAAAAAAAAAAAAAAAAAACAAAAAAACAAAAAAACGAAAAAACAAAAACCGCACAGATTTTCTCAGTCCATCCCGGAGACACACTCCTTGCATCTGGAATCAGAGGAAGATAATCTTCAACTTTACATGGCCTGCAGCTGGATTTGTTGTAGATTATCATTTGAGAAACACTGAATTACGTAGTTCCCAAGGAAAGCTGGCTTGTTTTGATGGGGAAGAGTGAAAAACAGTCATACATTTGCAGTAAAAGATCCTTCAGGAGTTCCCGTCGTGGCGCAGTGGTTAACGAATCCAACTAGGAACCATGAGGTTGTGGGTTCGATCCCTGCCCTTGCTCAGTGGGTTAACGATCCGGCGTTGCTGTGAGCTGTGGTGTAGGTTGCAGATGCGGCTCGGATCCCACGTTGCTGTGGCTCTGGCGTAGGCTGGCAGCTACAGGTCCGATTAGACCCCTAGCCTGGGAACCTCCATATGCCGCGGGAGTGGCCCAAAAAATGGCAAAAAGACAAAAAAAAAAAAAAAAAGATCCTTCAGGGTGGGATACTGAAGGAGAGGGCAACAAAAATTTCTAAATCTGAGGTGGGGGGCGGAGGGGGGGAGGGTTCTAAGTGAGAAAAGGTTGGGCAGTGAGGGAAAGTGTGGGGTCAGTGTTGTGGGTTGCTAGTGTTGCCACAAAGCAGGCCATTCTTGATTACATAGGAAGTGCTTTCACAGTGTGAATTCTCTATGAAGTACACACTGAAAACTAGAGTTATTTTGTGAATTTATTCCACTCATTTTTTTCAAAGACAGCTTCATTAGGGAATAAAATATACAGTCAAACCTCTTTCTAAAGCAAGTGTATAGGGAGTTTCCACTGTGGCATGGCAGGGTAAGGATCCAGCATTGTCTCAGCTGCAGAGCAGGTTAGATCCCTGGCCTGGTGTAGTGGGTTAAGGATGAGCATAGGATTTTTGTTGTTGCAGCTGTGGCACAGGCCGATCCCTGGCCTCGGAACTTTCATATGCTGTTGGTGTGGCTAAAAAAGAAAAAAAAAAGAATATGTCAAAGGAATATATGTACACTGGTTCACTTTAGTACAGCAGAAAGTGGCACAACACTGTAAGTCAACTATAATACAAAAAATAAGCAAGTGGGTAGATTCTAAGTTAAGAGTGTACTAAAGACAGCAAGTAGGAGAGGATTTGAGAATTACATCAAAGATTTGAAAGGGCCCTGGCAAGCCCAACAGGAAGTCCAGTAAATGCAGAGGGAGTGAGACCTTTGTGATTCAATCCAACCCTAGGCAGATGTGGCTTTGGAGAGTAAACAATTTTTATTAAATTAATGAGATTTGCTACTCCTCATATATTTCTATGGACTATAATACAATGTTTTAAATTACTTAATATTGATATTGTCAAAATAATGCTCATATTTCTCCTGTGGCTTTCCACGTCATCTAGTTTGAGAAGTTTTGTATTGTTTTTTATTTCCTTTGGTGACACTTTGTGCCAGGTTTTGTAGTCAAAGTTTGGGATACACATACGAAGAAAGTATTTCCATCCTTTCAGTGTTATAACCTCCTTAGAGAAGCTAGACCTGAACCTACCCCCGCCACCCAGCAAAACACACATTGCCCAAAAAAAGAGCCAAACACAGGTTAAGGGACTGAATTTCTGTTCTCAGATCACACATTAAAGCAACCTGAGGAACAGTAAAAACAACCAAAATATATAGATGTAGGGGCCCTAAGGAGAATCTTAGATGACTGGACTCAGCTACTTGCATAATCTTAAAGTTCCATGAGTAAATCTGATGCACAAAGAATGCAAAATCTCACTCAGCGGGCCTGAGAACACAAGTAAGTGGACCACTGGCTCTGCTCATGTGGGAAGGTCAGTTTTTGCAAAGAAGCTGTCCTTTGAGTCTTAGGCTAATCCTGGAAATGTTGGACCTTTTTTCCAGGTAGATCGAAGAGTCAGAAAGCAGAGCCTGATCCTCCCAGAGAACATATTTAAGCCATCACATGATGGATGCAAGGGCAGGTCTAGGGCAGGGGGCTGGGGAGCTTTTCTAGAAAGTGTGACAACATGTGCAAATCTGGCTTGAAAGAGGAAATGTAGTCCATTAGAGGACATGAAAGGAGCACAGAGAGCAAAGGGGCCCTGGGGGAAAGATGATGCTACAGAGATAAGTAGGGGACTAAGCCCACAGGGCTCTGACAGCCACATGAAGCATCCAGCTTCTCCTCAGAGTGGGCTTGGAATGCCATGATTGGATTTTTGCTTTCATAAGGTTATGTTGACTGCTGTAGGAATAATAAGAGATTGGAGGTAGGAAAAAGTAGAAGCTGTTAAGAGACAATGGCAGGACTCCAGGGAAGAAAAAGTGGCAGCTTGCACTAGGGGGAACCAGTGGAGACAGAGAAAATTGGCTGAATTTGAAAGCTATTAAAGAATTAAATTTGAGGACCCATCAAACAACCAGGTGAGTTAGTGCAGCTGAAATCAGCAGCTGTTGCAAATGTCATAGCTTTCTTCCTGCCTTTATGAAACCAGACTAAAATAGACATATAGTTACACACACATCTAGATGTTCGAATTTGTATTTGAAATGTAAACTGGGCGGGGGGTCGGGTGGGGATTGTCAAATGGAAAAATAGATCTGAGATCAGGTAAATAATAAAATCATGAAAGGCATTTTTTAAAGTCAAGGGTTAATGCAGGCAGCTCAGGAAAGTAGGATTCTTCTCGCTGAGGGGGCTGCGGCCATCCTGCCACATCCTGCAGGAGTCATAGCTAGGTCTGGGCTTGATTTACTAAAGATTCAGGCAAGACATGTCCAGTTTTTTCGAAATATGGTACAGTGTTCTTTACATAGTTTACCTTATTTAATCCTTCTGTCACCCCTTATGAAAAGGGTGACTTTACAGATGAAGAAGCCATCCGTAAGATTTTATAGCTTGTCTAAACCCATATCACACATAGTTATGTTTCATGCCACTGAGTTTGATTCAGGTCTATCCAGTAGTAACAATCATATCTCAGGTTGTGGGTTTGTCTTTCTTATTTGAATACTATGGAACAAGATTTACCTGCCCTATAAATAAAGGAGAAAGACCTTAGACATGCCATAAATTGGAGATACGACAACACCAGGCAATGGAGGGAAAGGACAAGTGGGATGTTCCCATTTGTGACAAGGCGAAATTGAGGAAGAGGGATTTTCTGGGAAACACACGGAGAATTTTAAGAGAACAGGAAAGAAAATGTTCTGAAACATCTTTGAAGGAAATGAGTAACTGGGGAGAAAATTCAATCATAGGAAGATGAGAGAATCAGTTCAAGTTGGGACTTAAAAGGCAAAAAGTGTTCAGTCTGGACCCAGATGAATTCCTTGAGTTCAGATCAGCGCCTTTTTAGGGGGCAGTTATCAGTTTGTCATGCAAAGATCCTCTCTGAAGTTCTTGTTGCATTGGAGTGAAAGTTGTCCAGGTCTCTTTAGTCTGATCTGAAGGAAAGGTGAGGTGTTCTCCTAACCCCTTAAAAAAAAAAATAGCACTGATTTCCAGGGAAAAGGATTTCTCAAGATTCCTGAGGCTGTCACTTATTTGCGGTAGTAACTAGAACTGATGATTAGTGGAGAGGAAAAGGGGAGAGGTGTTCAGGCTCTGATCCACCAGCTGCAAGTGGAAATAAATCACACAGATAAATTCAAACCTGGCTGAAGCTCTATAGCCAGAAACTCTGAAGCAGATACAGCTGAAGGAGTATGAGGGTGGTGGTGGGGGTTGGAGTGGGGGTTGGTATATGTGTTCCCATAGTCAGTCAAAGTCTTAGAGTTTGAAATAATATAGCATAGAAAAACTTGACAAAATCCTAATATCCATTCATACAGTGGTAAATTTGATATAATACACATAATAAAAAATATAAATCCAAAATGCACAGAGAGGTTATTGACATATTTCAGTGTCTGTCATTTTGCAGAAGAGTGCCAGGATGAAGTGAATTGACTTGGTAAATTTCACCCATTTAAGTAAAGCATACCACTCCTCTGCTCAAAAACTTTTGCTGCTTACCTAGCGTCCTTCCATAAAGCAGGGTCTTAGCCTTCTGCTCTTCTGTATCTGGTCTCAAAATGTATTTCTAGTATCATGCTCACTTCTCCCTCCTGTTTTCTGGATGAACAGAGACAAACTATTTTGAGCAGACATCACGGCATAGTGGTTAGAAGTACCTACTCTGGGGCTAGCATCCTAGAAGCTGGGAAGGAGGTGGGTAAGTGAGTCAGGGGACAGGGATATTTCAGATAAAGGCAATGGCCTTTGTGAAGGCACAGGCTGAAAGAGGCAGAGCACCGGTGGATCCTGGGGCCATGTTCAGCATGTGTGGCATGAGAATAGGGAAACTTGGGGTGATGAGGTAGGCTTCTAGTTCTAATGAAAAGCTTTGTGAATTAGGATAAACAGTTCGGATGTTTCCCCCATTTGGGCAGCTGATGAGGATTTGAGGCAGGCAGGGGATGTCATGTTCTGATGGTTTTGTTTGAGAGAGAGTTCTGATTGCATTTTTACCACCATCCTTCTATGTATGAATTATGTTTCTGCTAATATCGTATGTGAGATTTTACAGAGCTCTCTTCATTACGTCAAAGTTGTTTCACTGCTTAGTTGGGAATAAATGAATGATACCAGAGTGTTGCATAAAGGAAACAGGCAGGATGATATGTTTGTCTCTGCACTGTGTTAGGTACATGGACTATTGCTTGAAAAATCAGAATTTGAATTACCTCGTTTTTAATTTATTCTTTTAAGGTTTGACAGCAGCAGCTGCGGCAGCTGCCGCTGCTACCAACGCAGCTATCGCCGAAGCAATGAAGGTGAAAAAAATCAAATTAGAAGCTATGAGCAACTATCATGCCAGTAATAACCAACATGGAGCAGATTCTGAAAACGGGGACATGAATTCAAGCGTTGGTAAGTTTTGTGTTCACTGAAACTTACTGTGATCATTCTACTACTAAATGACTTTCTTTTCCGGAACCCAACTATTGGCTTCCCATTCAAGAAGTTGGTACCTTTAGCTTTGAAAATAATGTACATTTTGAAGAAACCAATTAGACTCTGTAACAACATGCACTCTAAATAATTAGCAATGTTATTCTTAAATATAAAATTAACTTTAGGTCTGCAACTTATACTCTAAGATTTCATTTAAAATCTTTCATAATACTAGTAAACTTTAATAGAGTTCTGAAATACTGATTATAGTTAAAGTGATGGAGGAATATTTACAAAACAAAACCACACGCTATCTTTTTTTTTATTCTTAGTGCATTGGTTATCAAATAAGAAATGTGCCTTAGCAGCAAAACATATAAACTTAATTTTTTCATGTGCTGCCAAGAATAAGAATTATACTGATAATGAATTTTTTTCTATATATACCCACTACCAGTTTCTCTTATTTAAAAATAAAATGCAACTATAATTTCTTAATTTGATCATTTTCTTTATTGAGGTATAGAGAGGAGAAAAGTTGATAGTTGCTATTTAAACCAACAAAAGAACAGCTTTCTCTTTGCTGAATTCATTTGGGTAATATGTTCTGTCAGATACAACTTCAAATGAGGGTTAAATTTTTATTGATGACAACTTTAGCGTCTGTGTGTCAGTGAGATAAAATATTTTATTCTGCCACTGTACTGTATTATTTCCCTATAGAAAGGAGACATCATGCTCAAAATGTAATTTAACAAGAAGAATATGGATACAACAAGAGGTACACAGATACTATATCCAGCATAGATGTTCACAAGGAATAACTGATGGCCGTTCAGTTAGATTTTGTTGTGTTGTTGTTGTTGTTGCAGCATTGTAACAGATTATTTCTTTAAATAATCAGCATCTCCCTACTCTCCATCCATTGACCTATAGGGAAGGGTGCAGGAAGGAATACTGTGGACTTAAGTGATGATCATTTTCACCATGGTTCTATGGAATCATGTGCTAGATCTGAATAACAGTAGGAAGGAATTTTAAAACATACACACAAAACACAAAATGCCACTTCTCCAGTGATGCCAAGGGGGTAGCTTCTAATGTTAAAAGGGGAAAGAACTTTTGAGCAGAACTAGAAAAGATAAATAGAAAAGGAGGGTCATTAATGGGTTGGGTTGAAAGTATGGTAAAGAAGGTGGTAGCCGTTCTTAGGAGGATAATGGATGTGGAAGAAACCAAAGATACGGCTCAAAAACTGAAAGGGACTAAGGGAAAGATCAATGCTTGCATTGGCGGTGCTTCTAGCGAGAAGATGAAGGGAGGTGACTGTTTAGGTCCATGGTTACATACATCAGTTTGACCTTTCAAAAGTTGAAAACAGTGTTGGAGTTCCTATAGTAGCTCAGTGGTTAACGAACCCCACTAGCATCTGTGAGGACTCGGGTTTGATACCTGGCCTCGCTCCGTGGGTTAAGGATCTGGTGTTGCCTTGAGCTGTGGTTTTGGTTGCAGAGGTGGCTTGGATCCTGTGTTGCTGTGGCTGTGGCATAGGCTGGCAGATGTAGCTCTGATTTGATCCCTAGCCTGGGACGTCCATATGCTGCGGGTGTGGCCTCCCCAAAGCAAAACAACAACAAAAACAGTGTTGAGGTAAAATGAAAGAACTGTTATTCTCTTTTTAGAACTGATGAATGCATATTATTTTAAAGCGGTAGTCTTTTACTATGGCCCATAAAAGAGAATGCAATTGGACACTTTGATAAACAAGAACTTGGCTACTATAAACTATAGTTATAATCACAAAACACAATATGGATTGTTTTCGAATTTGTAGAAGAGTAAGTCTTTAATGAAGGCTGTTTTGGGTAGTTGGTATTGGGAAGAGGGATCTTTAAATTAAATAGTTTAATAGCATTTAAAGCAAAATATCTGAAAACATGATATCTCTGTTCAAATATCTTGAGCAGCAGAGCAAAAGTTGACTTTGGAGAGACCAATAAGCATAATATAAAGAGTACATAGCTCATAATTAAGCACTGACATACATTTGATGTTTGATATTATAGCATAACATTTGCCTTCTGACCCAATTATAGCTTATCATCATTATTTTGGTACCTAGGCTATCACAGTAACGTAAGAAATAAATTAAATTTTCTTTTGGGTTTTCATAGGAAGAAATTGCTTTTCTTCCATTAAGGTATTTTCTTGCTAGTTTACATTGCTTTTTACTTTTGACACCTATCATCCAATTTGAACCAGAAGTAGAAATGTATTTGTATTTTCCTGGAGGGTCTTCATATCTTGAGATTGTGTCAACATTAGCGCATTGCTAGTCCCTAAGGCATGTAGATCCTGTGTATTAGATATCTGTAACTAATTTGGGGGAAAATGTTATCGTTGCCATTTTTATTCTCTTCTCACATACTGCTGTACTCTAAGAATCTGTGATTTATTACCCTTCCCAAGCACACCCCCTGCCCCCTTCTTTATCTAGAGATCAGGGAAAAGAGGGTTTGGGGGGAGGGATAGGGTAGAATGCCAAGCATACAGGGTGGGGGGAGGTCGGGGCTGAGCTCCCATAGATCACAGCAGTTGCTGAGTTGAGCCGTTGTTTTAAATTGGGCCCCTGTCTTCTCCAGTTCTGCCTCGTGGTAAGTGTTCAGTAACTACTTGCTCTGTGATTTGGAAAGTTATGTGAACCTTCCGAGCCTCACATTCCACATCTGAAAAATGGTGTAACTAAGAGTACCTACATCATGAGAATTAAAAGAAATCATATTTGTTGAGTGTTTATCATTTTATTCATTACAATGCCTGTTTATCACATTTTTGGGGTCACCCCTAAGGTTAGTCTTTGCGGTAGTGCTTTTGCTGTTATCATTGTCATCAATTATTATTATCTACTCCAGAAAATTAACTTCATTCTCTTTTTACAGCCATCCACTGCTTCGTCCTTTGTTTTCTTCTTCTCTCTGCTTGGTATCATTTGTTAAGCTGCAGGCGGGTGAGGAAATTGGGGGGCAGCTCTTACGTCATTTGGATTTTGTTGTATGTTTGATCTTAACTTCTAGGAACACAAAAATAGTCCTAATACAGTCTCAGGACTCACAGGGCCTTCAGTCTTCTGGGCGGAGTGGCTACACAGCAGACAGTCATAACAGGATGTGGTGGATCCCTAGGCAACATCAGATAGCACGAGATACTTTAGGAAGTGGTATGGAAACCTATGAATTTCAGGAGGAATCCCAAGACTCTCAAAAGCCTTATATTTCAGAATACACCTCCTGCTCTCATGAATCTATCACTTGGCCCTTTGAAGCAGTGAAACCCCTCAGAGAGGTGCTACTTAAATGATATATTGTTACTGCTCAGCCCTCCCCAAATCCAGTGATGTTTTGGAAGTCAAATCAAGGTTCTTTTTTTACCTCTTTCAACTCTTCTGGCTCCCTAGTTCTGTTAAACATTTCAGACATCTCTTTACAGAAACACTTTTTATTTCCCATAGTGGTAAATAAATCCTTATTGCCCCTGGAAAATTGATTTTGTCTTTACTTGGTTTGGTTGACTTTGGCTTAGTGAAGTGAAGAGATATTTTTATTATAGATGATCCTTTCGAGTTCTTATTATGAATTGTAAAAATTAGCCGGAGAAAAAAACATATTTAAAGAACCCTAGGACACTATGACAAATAATTATTTTGTATCCCAATTTTACATGGTAACCTTGAGCTCACATCTTTCCAACAGAACGATCACTTCTAGGAGGAAGTGAGGACTTGAGGATAGATCCGAGCAAGGCATCAGTGCGCTGAGTAAAATATATGGTCATGTCGCCATTCTCCCTCATCCACAATCAATTGGATTCTTTTAGTTTAATATTTACTTGCTAAGATGAGATGCTAGTCTGCATGGTGATAAACAGTCTGCTCCTGGCATCTGAAGGTGACCTGTCAGTTCATATGGACAAATCTCCTGCTTACTGAAATGTACAAAATAAATCATTAAAGCAGGCAGGTGCTCATTCCCAGATTTAAATCACCATAGATTTATGATTTGAATTAATGCTTCATTTGGCCATAGAAATAGATGCTGAGACAAATGATATGCACTGGTTGGGGTTTCCATACTGTAGCCATCCTGATATTGATTACTGAGATGTCTTTGCAATCTCTTGTTTATATCAAGTACTATCTTGTGACAGGTTGGCTGATATGAGCTACATTGCAGATAAGAAGGAAAAATGTCCTGGATTCTTTTTAGTGGCAACACTATCCACAACATACAGGCCAGATAAATTGCTATTTTTTTGCTTTGAGGACTGATCTACATAACCAGCTTAAAAAATGCTGCTTGGAAATTGGGACTGGGATATTGGAAAGGCAGAATTTAAAACCGGTGAACCCAAGGTCAATTCCATAGTCTCTATAGCTGTGTTTTATCTGCTTATCTTTTTTTTTTTTTTTTTTGGCATCATGCACATTTTTGAGGACACCAAATTAATCACAATCGATTTAATCTAAACAAAGGAAACTTAATTTTACTTCTAGTTTTAAAATGCTATATAAATATTGACATAGTGAGCATCTCTTAATAGTTTCTCTGTTATTTAAATACTTGCTAAACCTAATATCTTACTCCCTTAACTAATGACAACAAAGGAAACGACTCTTTAAAGATAAATACATTAAATATTACTCCCAAGTGCATGAGTTTGTGGACTGTAATTTACCAAGAGGCAGGAAAAGACTGCATTTTTACTTCTCTTAACATTTTATTTAAGGAAAACACTATGTACACAGTTTAAAGAATACTCGGAGGATTTAAGAGGGACCTTTGCCACCAGCTAATATCTGACTCATGGAACTGGTAAACAGCTATCAACAATAGTAGATTGCTTGCTTAGTAGGAAATGAGTTCATATCTATTCAAAATGTGATCTCAAAACAGATGTCCCAAGAAAATCTTATTGTTTAAACTATAGCCAGAACCCCCTAGCTGCTGGTATTTCTTTAAGGAAGTGAAGTAAGTCTTCAGAATTTCTCTTTCTGAACACTGTGGAAAGTCGGAGAGAATAGCCTGATGCAGAGATCCACAAATCTGAATGCCTTTCATATGCCTGAAAGATAAGATTCTTTTGCATTTTCCCAAACTTGCGATAGTCACAAGGATGTAGGAGTTTCAAGTGAAAACGAGAGCTTAAGTTTGGGATTAAACAGCTGTATTACATGGTATTCCTTGTTCCTCACTTCTGTCCACTAACCAACAAAACAAAACAATTAAAAAAAAAAAAAAGAACCCTGGACGATAGAGAGATAAAATTATCTTTCCCAGCTGACCATCCTCTTATCTTTTTTTTTTTTTAAACAATTCCCAAAGAAATAAAATAGTTTACACTGTAGTCATTTCCTTTCTTCTATCTCACGTGTCTATTTGGAAGGAAAACTTAATTTTATGATTTCAGGAAAAAGTCTTGGAGACCTTGAGAAAGCAAATAAAAGGAAACTGAGAACACAGGCCACCAAGCAAAGCTCTGGAGTTGCACACTGGATTCTCTGCCTTGGCAATGTTAATGAACCTCAAATCCTTCCTATAATTAGATGAGGGAATTGCTTATATTTTCAAACAGATGATGCTGCTATAATGAAACGATTGACAGGGAATTTAAAAGTGTCTACAGTAGTCATTTGGTTTCTGTTATAAAAAAAAAAGTTTAAAAAGAAGATTGGCTTTAGACATAGGTCCTGAGAGAGGTGGTAATTTACATAGCATGCTATGACAGGTGTCTTTGTATGGTGAGGAAATAAAGTGGAAGACGAGAGAAATGATGGGCAGGTCTAGCAATTTTTGGGGAGGGGGTGTCCTATGCTTATTCTGCTTAGGTTCTTTAAAAGGGGCCGAGACTCAAGAGATGGATCCGGATTGAGTGCACAGCTGTAACTGCTGATGAGCTAATTGCTCCTTATCTCTCAGCCCCATTCATCTTCATTTTTTACCAATTACTGAGAATTATCTGTGTTCTCAGTTGGATATGAGAGTTAATCCTTTTTGGTTAAGCTGGCAGTACTGTGAGCAGATTCCAAATCGGAGGGTGAAAAAGCCAAAGCAAGCTTGCTCTAAAAATGTCTCCAGTTCAATTACAGTATCACTGATTCATAAGAAATTTGCCATTGTTTCACAGATTAAATGTGGAAAGTTTTTTTTTTTTTTTAAAAAACAAAACTTTCTTAATGTTTCTTTGCCTCACAATGATTAAGATCTTTCTTCCTGTCTGATGAGTAAAATTGAACAATATTAACAGCCAGGGTCTTGTAAACATGGAAACACACAAGACTACCCTAAAAGGCCAAAAAATTCTGACACATGAAAGGAGAACTATTTTAAAATTGATAGCTGTCAATTTATATGTAAACACTTTTAATCAATGCTCTGCTTTCTGTAGCTTCACATGTGGTGAGGAAACTATGCCCAAACATAAACCTTTTCACAAATGTCACATTAGTGGAATTTTAATGGAAAGACCACATAAGCATCTCCTAAAAGTGTATGAGGTGTCATGGTTTGAAATTCAATTGGTGGTGAATAAGCCATATGGTTCACATCATTTCTTATGTGAAAGATGTCTTCATATTCTGACATTTCACACAAAATTGCTTAGTCCAACAATAAAAAACTGCAAAGTAGTAGGATACTCTGTTATACTTTTCAATGCCTTCTTAAATATTTAATATTTCTGGCGTTTCTTCTTCATTAAATATTTTAAATAAGGTTATCTAATGTGAAAATATGAAGAATATTTAGCTAACCCAAGGCCAAATTTTCATTTGAACAACTTATCGTGAGATCAAACAGGATGCATCCAAAAACTGAGTTGGGGGAACAGAGAGCAAAATATGCCAGGAGGTTTAGTAATAACATAGTAATAACATAGCTAATAAATAACTTAGCTTCTTAGATAACTCTGTTACTTTCTCAGATTTCTTATGTAATAAATAAGGAGTTTGACGTCCATTTACCCCCTTGGCTCCAACGTTCTTTGATTTTTTTGAAACTTTAGTAGAAGATACAAAGCACAAATTTATTCTTTACAGTGATTTTTAAATTAAAATGCAAAACTGAAACAACCTAAATATTCAAAACAAGGCATAATTACATATATTGTAACACATCATTTTACAGGTAATATAAGCCTATATGTGATGGAAAATTTTTATTTTGAATATAAGATGAAAAGAGGCACATGTGGTAATACCTGGTCATTTTATTAAGTTGTTTTTCATGATTTTCTAGAAAGTGCTTGGCATCATTTTATATTTTCTCTCATGACATTTTGATCTTCATTGTGCTTGTAAAAGAATAAAAACATTTGTGATCATCATAATAAGTGACTATGGAAAAATACATTTCCATACTAGAAAGAACATTTTCCTCAAAACTATTTAAGCATCTATTTCTGAATCCATTTCGATATATAAAATAATTTGAGTATGATCAATAATATCCACTAGTTACCTATATGAATTATGAAATGTATTGTATGGCATAGATAAGCAGAATGCAGAGAATATTTCTACATTTTATGTCGTGTCTATTTCATTTTCATAGTTTTTAAATTTATATGAACAGTTAGAGAACATAACTAGAAAAGATTAACACAGAGTTTTTGTTTTGATTTTAATAGTGCTTTCTCCAACCAATGACAGGATAATGAAGTAAACCCGAAATAATTCAAGCATTTCCTACTGGGAAATATAAATTACATGATTTTATCTGATGCTATATCCTTCTGTACCCGTAAAACATAATGAAATGTAACATATATACAATTGGATATATCATAGACTCCCCATATTCTAGGAGAGTGAATATATTTATGACAGTCTTGGAAAGACAGTTTTCATCGAAGAAAGCCCTAAAAATGATCTTCATCAACCTACATCCACACTCTCTACTGTTTCTAGGAACTTTGAAAACAAACCTTTCAGTCTAAAATAACCCCAGGCCTTATCCAGTCCTTTTAAGATCAGATAACTCTTATTTTATTCATTAATATGATCCTCCATTACTTTGTTTTATATTTTAACTTTATGGGATTGATGATATATGATTAAAATAAATCTTCAGTGTTGTGCTCTGTATATTATCATGTTTGATGATATAAATCTTCACATCTTTCATGACGCCCTAGCATTAGAAAACGTATTCTTTCAGATGTTACTAAGGTGTTCATGGTCCAACTTTATTGTGAACTCTGGGCCCACTGCTTCTGTCACCTGCCCTAGAGTTTCACCTCTGTATGACTATGATCCTTCTCTCCTTAGTGCAAATATTCCAAAACTGTATAGAGCCATTGGTATGAACCATGACATGTCAAATTGAATACAAAATAGAATAACTAAATGATAATAAGTAAATAATATAGTAGTTGACATGAACGTCTAAAAATGTCAATTCACTTAGGAGCAAATAATGTGGCATACATCATCTCTCAGGCTCTCCATACCCGCCCCCCAACCTCCTCCAAATGAAGCTGGATCATTTGGAAGATGGGAAAAATGAAGGATTTAAATATGGTTTTCTTTAACAGCAGGTCATAATGGAAACACAGACCCTTCCATTCAGTGCTGAGAGAATTACCAGTTTGATAATGATTAGGAATGTTGTTATTAAAACAGTATGTGCAGTTCATTTTCAACAGTTTTGAATTAGAGTCTGCACTAATGAAACGGATACGGTTTCCTTCACAAAGGGCAGATCTGTTAGTTAATATCGCTGCAGCAGTGCCTCGCAGACCATGCCTTTAGCTCTATTTGTATTTCACAGCATGATAAGCAAAGAGTGTTGATTTTCAAGGATCCCGCTGATGAAAGGTAATGGCATTATTACATCTTTATCTCAAAAGCAGAACTGAGTGGTAAATGATTTTTTTTTCTCTGTTGCACAAAAGATTTCTTGGTTCGAAAGCCTTTTTTATTTCTTTACATCATTTTCGTCTTGGAAATGATATGTTATTATTTAATGTCTGCACAGCAAGCTTGAAAGCACCTAATAGCGGATGGATTGGAAGTGAAGTACCTCCTGCTCACAGATATGGATCTTCTCAGTCACACGCTGTACCAGCTGTCATCCCAGCCATACTGCTGTGATTTAATTAGTCTGTTTATGTCCTTTCTAATAATATTTCCATCTCTATGAAAGGGCAAATGCGACAGGGACTTTTTCCCTTTCTGGTTCTGCAGACTGAAGAATGTGGCCTACATCTGATATGTGGGGACACAGGATGGAATCACCATTCCTG
The DNA here is from genome assembly GCF_054392235.1 of Sus scrofa. Classification (NCBI taxonomy): domain Eukaryota; kingdom Metazoa; phylum Chordata; class Mammalia; order Artiodactyla; family Suidae; genus Sus; species Sus scrofa. Next base: position 50,947,454 of record NC_139393.1, on the reverse strand, counting down.
TCACTTCAAGCTGTTGATAAATTGTTCAGCCAAGAAGTGTACTTACTTCCTTGGGGTCATTTGTAGGCCGAAAGTAATAATCTGCATAGGGACAAAGAAGCGAGGATATGTGTGTATCTGTGAGTATGTGTGTATGTGGTCGCGTGTGTATATGTGTACGTGTGTACACGTAAATATAAATATATAGATATGTACATGGGGGCATTTTAATTTTAAAACAGTTTATAAGAGAAGGATAATTCTGCATTTTTATCAAAGCTGCCCATGTCTTAATGGCACAAATTTAAGTCTTTTTCATCAATTGAGTTCACACAAAATTCTGACATTTCAGGAGTTCTCAGAAAAGTTTTTCCTTTTTCCAGATGAAAATTCAAAATGCAAGTCATACATCTGGAATTTGACCTGTACAACTGCATAGATGGGTGTTTTGGGGAGAGATCTCTGTTTTATATAGACAATACATTTTAGGTTATCCAGGAAAAGAGGAGTTCACCACCTTCATAGAACATTTAATAATTATAAACTTTTTTTCTAGAAAGTTTATTTAACTGGAAAGGAGAGCTCATATTCAATACAAGCTAATGACACAGAATTATATAAGAATGCATAAATTAGTAAACATATGTAAAAGAGATCGGCTTTATTAAATATAATGTGGTGACCGACAGTTCATACTCAGGCACTATGCCATTTGAGTGATTCAAACCTACTTCAGAACCCAGTGGCCTTATAAACATTCTTGATTCTGCCTTAGGATTCTATGACCTTCTAATATTCCATGAGACACAGATCCATACAATAGAGATGGAGGGGAAAAAAAAAACAATTTCTGAAACCAATTTTAGTACACTTTCATTCATGTTTGTCTTAGAAGAAAAGCCTACATCATTTATAAATAATCTGTTAACTAGTTTTCTGGGTTTTAGCTGTTGGAAATAAATTGCTTTTTTTCTTTATTTCTCTATGATTTGTTGAAGTACTGAAATTGTGTTATTACAGGGCCTTCCAGTATATTTTCTTTCTGGATTGTCTCGTTGTTGCTTGTATTTTTCTGTTTTTATTCTCTCATCTTTCACATTTAGATAATCCAACTACACTTTTTTCGGAGTGGGACTTGTTAAAACAATGGGTATATTGATAGTAGAAGCCCAATATTCATTTTATGTGAAAATATCAAGGTTAAAAATGCTAATCTTACCAAGGTGGTCAAATTGTTTTAAAATGATTTCCTTTAGCCACCTAAATGTCAGCCTCCTAGTGCTGCCAGTTTTAATGCACACAGGCATGTATGTAGTTTCTTCTCATGCTTTCGTATACTTGCCACTGTCCAAATCTATGCCTACTTTGAGAGAAAAATGTCAGACTCTATAATCTTTTAAAATAAATATATCAAAATGAGCGTCAAATATAGAAAATTTCTTATTTCTATTAGTAAATAATAACACAATTTCAAATCTGTTAATTCCTTTTCTAGATAACATATTACTTTAGCAATTAAAAAGCTAGACATCACACCACACACACACACACACACACACACACACACACGCATCCATAAGTTTCAGCTTCCAAGAGACTCTCATTAACTTACTATTAGTATAAACTGAATTTACTAACTATATTGATTTTCTTAATTATTTTATTTTGGAAAAATATAGAAATGCTTATCTGGCTTTTTGGTTGTCTTTCCATCGAGGTGTAATTTCACCATTTCTCCACATTTGCTGTACCATGGAATGTAAATGTTGATGATTAAGTTATTGTGACATGAACCATTTTGACGCCTTGAAAAAACTCACCACGAAGCATTTGATGGTATTTTTTATTAATTGGATAAATGAATTGTGAGATGTGTGATTGCATGATGATGTACTCGTTTAGTTGCTGCTTTTTGCTTTTACTAATCTCTGTCATATTGGATTTATAAATGGAATGGAGTGACCTTTGAAACTGTGATGGAAATGAAGAGATAAACACAACTTGAAAGGACAAACCAATTAATATCAATGTGTTTGTTACACATACATGAGGAATTTTAATCCTGTGCTTTCTACAGTAAATTTCTGATTCATTTGAAGAGTAAAGAAACAGACTTTTTGATAGTTAATGATTTTAACCTTATTTTTTCCTAAGAATGTAACTGTATATAACTGTATATATAATGAACAATTAGCTTGTTTTTAGTGCATGAAAAGTTGACTCTACTTTTAAAATGTTGACAATATTACCCTTTAACAGAAAAGAAGTTAACTTTGTACATACATATCTTCAAACATATTCACATATAAGGCATTCACCTAAAATCATCTTACATGTTTTTAACTAAATATAGTGTAATTTTGACCACAGTAAATCCTTAGATAACCTCCCTTTTGTAAATGTAGACTCATAACTGATCCTCTGCCATTGTCCATAGATTACTTTGTAAAAAAAAAAAATCATGATTCAGTAATCATAAATAAAGCATTTATTATTTTAACCTGATGACTTGTAATATTAAGAAATATCTCAAAATCAATAAATATACTTGAGTATCCTTTTAAAATAAAATCTGAGTAGCCATTTACACTTTCTTCTTTACCTCATGCTTTCTTGCTTTGCCCTACCCAGTTTTTAACCTAATTGAGATTATTTTTATAAAAACAAAAAAAACCAAGCCAGTTCTGCTGTGGTGTGAATTTTAGAATACTTGTACATTTTATCCCTTTAATAGCTTAATTATAGAATATAATCAATTTAATATACAGGTTTTGAAATACTGCCATTGATGCACAACAAGGAAAAAAAGCAATACAAGCTTGACATTTTAAAACACTAGCATTGAAAGACTTTCACTTCTAATTGATTTTTAAAAGAGTTCCCTGGAAAAGTGAACTCAGAAATGTTTATAACAGCTTTGGCAACATTCCAAAATGTTTACCACAAAGTGTAACTCAGCAGTTTCTAAGTTCTCCCATCAACTAAGAGAGATGTGTCCCATAATTGGCTTAATCTATGTTGATATTGAACCCTCCCCACATAGATGTCATGTTTTTTTAAAGACATAAATTCTCAAAATGGTTAGTTCAAAAGGAGTTTTTACATTTGCCCATCAGAGAGAAACTACTAATAATACAATTATGGATATGTATCCAGATCCAGAGCAAAGGCTATGTATCTTTCCTAATTTTCTGAAAATATGTATTTTCTTCTGTCTTACTTTTTAAAAAATCCATTGACCTTCAAACGTTTATTTGGTCAAATTGACAAAAATGATTTTTCAGACATCTTACTGTCATACCCCTCCTTACGGTTGATGGTAGGTGTGAAAAACTTCCTCCGAGCGCTTAAAAAAAATTAATGGACGTGACACCCATTCTATTTTAACAAGTAAGCAGACCAAAATACGAGTAACATTGACCACAAGCAATTACTTTAAAAGGCTACTGCTAAGTATTTCAGGAAAAATGATTCCATTGACTAGTTGTTTGTCAGTTCCTGTACATTTTTTTATTGATTGCTTTTGAATATATGGCCCCGTGATGGAAAATGCTGCTGGTAATATCTTCTCTTTATAGTACCAAACCTACTTCCTGTGATTGATGAGATGATTTTAAACAGAAGTGAATATACAAGTTTATTTAGATCACTGCTTGCTAATGATACTAATTTGGTAGTAGGATGATTTTTTTGAAATTAAGTCAGAGTAGTAAGTGACTTTGCAACTATTTTATTCTTTCAGGCCTTTCCTTATTGTGTGCTATTTTCTCAGATGTGGTATAGCACAATGATGTGATATTTCAAAGTACCATCAACCAGAATGAGTCATTTATTTGTAAAAATTTCTTTTTAAGATGAAGACTGTAGTATAATTGCATAACATCTACTTATTCCCCCAGGAATCTGTAGTGATTTGTGGTTTGAAGTTTCTGTGTCATAAAACTCATGCAGTGCAGGCAGTATTACATTTAGTCAATAACCAGGAATTCTGATTAGTTGGGTATAAATCACTAATGTTGAGAAATAAAGGTGACAAAAACAATGAATAAAAAAGAACAAGTCGCTAAAAACAGGTAAGGAAATCATTCAGTAGACAGTTTTACTTAATTTGTCCAAACAATTACCTAATACAAGTTGCCATCTGAGAAATAGATTTACATGACAATGTTGCCCCTCAATACCAAATGCATATCTGCTTTTTTCCAAATTTGAACTATAAAACTACATTTAAAACATTTAAATGTCGTATGTGTTTGAATCACACATACACATATACATATCTACATGTATATTTGCTTTTACACTATTCAGAACTCAAGGCCCTATTCTTTCCTAATTTAGATTAAAACAAAACAAAAAAAACCTTGATGTAATGCCATTCACCATCATTTTCATTTTCTTATAACCACAGGTAGTCTTCTGCTGTAGTCATAATTAACCCCAAATTCTAAGATTCATGTGCACCTAATCTTCATGCTTACAGCTTTTCACTGATAGGCCACTTTCCTTTTCTGCTAATCCTCAGACTGCCCCAAACTTCATTAGTCTTTTATAATATTTACCGCCTCCACTTAAGAGAGTTCTTGGCCTGGCAGGGACAGAAAGAGAGCAAACATTAGAGACACTGAGAGAGACAGAGACAGAGAGAGACGAAATGAGAACATTTGAAGGAAAACTGAGAGGCAACACAACTTTGTGTTTAGTGTTGAGAGCAAAAATATCTGGTGCCTGACTGCGTGAGTGTAAAGCATTGCTCTGTTCTTTACTATTCTTTTTATGATTTTTGGCATTTTAGCAATTTTGTGTTTCAGTTTCTCTATCCACCTATCTATCTATCTATTTACCTATCTATCATAGGTATAATCATTATAAACATTTCATAGGGCCCCTGGGGATTATTTGGGTTAAATTAGTTCTCAGAACACAATGTGACCCACTGTAAATACTATATGAAAGTTTATTAAATAAAAAATAAAAATAACATCATACCCCCCCCCCCCACACGCACAGATATCTTCTAAAATGTTGGGAGTTTCCAATATTCCCAGTCTCAGCATATTTTTTAAACCATATTTCTTCCTCCACACGTCTTCCACATTCTTTACTTACTTTACTGGTTGATCCTGAGTGAACATATCCAAAGGGTATTTTATTGATTATTTGCCGTGGTCTGAGATTAGCATCATGTTCAGGTAAGGTGCCACCAGATTTAGATTGCATTGCTACACCTTTAAAAAGTAAAAACATATAGAAAGAACGAAATTGTTATTTCATTGGAATATTTTTTTATTTTTTGGGAAATCAATAACCATCCTGTAAACTTTTAATTGAAAAGTTTTGTCTCATTTTATGTTATCAGACAAAATACATACTCCAACTCTAAAAACAGACATTACTTTATTCAGTGCACATAAGACTTCCTTTAATTAGCCCTTAATAAGCTTGGTTTAACTGGGATTTACGGAAGAACAGTGGTCATTAACATTTGCCAGATTAAGACTGTGTTAATTACTATTGATAGATAAAATAACGTGCAAAAGTGGTTTAAATTATTCCTAGACTTATAAATTGAAAATAAGTTTGACGCTTTTAAATAGAAACTATATTTTATGTATACTTTAAATTGAATATTGGCTTCTATACATGAAGGCATAACAATAGGACACATGATATCATGGTCTAAATTTTACATTCTCTTTGTGTTTACCATGAATAAGGGATAATTTTTAAATATATCATTTTGGATAATTTCCTAAAATTTGTGTATAAAAATTTTCATATTTACTTTTATGGCTAATGGTATGTGATTTTAGTAGAAACAAATTTGTTTCTTTTTTTTTTTGTCTTTTTGCTATTGCTTGGGCCGCTCCTGCGGCATATGGAGGTTCCCAGGCTAGGGGTCGAATCGGAGCTGTAGCCACCGGCCTACGCCAGAGCCACAGCAACTTGGGATTCGAGCCGCGTCTGCGACCTACACCACAGCTCAAAGCAACGCCGGATCGTCAACCCACTGAGCAAGGGCAGGGATCGAACCTGAAACCTCATGGTTCCTAGTCGGATTCGTTAACCACTGTGCCACAACGGGAACTCCCAAATTTGTTTCTTAATTATAACTTCAAAACACTTACTTCCCATTTAGTAACTGATAGACACAAGTGTTTTCTTCTGTCTTGAAAGGAATTTTTAGAATTGTGGCATTTTTATATTAATCTTGTCTTTTCGTATTTATTGTTCCTCTTGATGTCTATTTTTATATCAAATTTGAATTAATAATAAGCAAAGTTGGGAGTTCCCGTCGTGGCGCAGTGGTTAACGAATCCGACTAGGAACCATGAGGTCGCGGGTTCGGTCCCTGCCCTTGCTCAGTGGGTTAACGATCCGGCGTTGCCGTGAGCTGTGGTGTAGGTTGCAGACGCGGCTCGGATCCCGCGTTGCTGTGGCTCTGGCATAGGCCGGTGGCTACAGCTCCAATTCGACCCCTAGCCTGGGAACCTCCATATGCCGCTGGAGCGGCCCAAAGAAATAGCAAAAAGACAAAAAAAAAAAAAAAAAAAAAAAAAAAATAAGCAAAGTTTAGCTGGTCTTTCTCCTTCCATGTATCAGTTCTTGGTCATTATATCAAGTGAAGTATTTCTCAGGATTCCTGAAATAGTTTCTGTGTCACTTCTTGTGTTTGCTCTTGTAGAATGAATATATATATATACATATATATGTGTATATGCATATTCCATATTATTCAAAACAGGTCAAGCCACCCATGAGTTCCAAACTGCTAAAACCAATGAAATTCTTTTTGTTTTCATCCTGTAGAAAATTATGCAATTCATTAATTACATTTTTACATTTTGTGGATAATATTAACATCATATTCTCTCTAAATGATTTAGAATACCCTCTTCCATTTAAAGAGCCATAACAAGATTTTAGTATTTGTTCCAGGCAAAATGATTTATAAATAAATACAATTTTATGCCCCAGCATGAACTCTGACTTTGGTCAGTCTTTCCCAGATTTAGTAAGTAGCAACCTTAAAAAAAGATTTTAAGCCATATACTCAATCCAGAAAATTTTGAGTCATCCTTGACAGGATGACTCAAAGATAACTGCAAAACAGTCATCCTTGACCCTGTCTTGCATCTGCTGTCTAATGTAATTTGTCGCTGTGTCTGTTTATTCTTCCGCCAAACCATACCTAGGATTCATTTTCCTGTCCACACTGCAACCCAAGCTAGCGTCCCCTAACATAGGCGACTGCAATACCCCCTAATCCGGCCTTCCTGATTTCATTCTTTGCCTTTTATAATCCTCACTTATTATAATAGCTACTGTGTTGACTGTAAATCATAAATTAATTCGTGGGACTTGCCTTTTAAAAAAGCCTTCAATGGCTTTTCATTGTGCTTAGTGTAAAACTCAAGTTTGCATAATAAGAAATGTATTCCACCTCTCCTCCCCAAACTCTTCTGGGTTATTCTACCCCATTCCATCTTCTCTCCACATTGGCCTTTCTTTTGTTAGGAAATATACACCTTTGTTTCCCTAGGTATTCTTAATTCTGGCCAGTGAGACTCTCTTCTCTTTATTCTTGACATCCTAGCTCCTATTCATTTTCTAGTCCTTGCTTAAATGTCCTTCCTTCTCTGAATGCTAAATTTAAGTTAGTCTCCAGCTCTGCCCTCAACCCATTTTATTCCACACCACTCTGTTCTGCACTTTGAAGAGTTCATGATATCCTTATTTGCAAGTCCATTTGCTTCATGTCTGCCCTGCTCCATGAGACTACCAGGGCATAAGTGGCTTGGCTGCACTGACCAGCATGTACTGTTAGCATATGGCTGTTCAATAATACTCCAGGAGGAGAATGGTGGGATGTTGGAACTAGAAAAAGGCTTGAGCATTTGATAGGCACACCTCTGAGTTTGGGCAGCAGGTAGGAGTGAGCTGGAGCTGGCTCACAAGAGTCAGCTGTCAAAAGTTTTGTAAGCTTAATGTTTTTAAAAAGTCACTATTAAAATTTAAATTATATAAATTTAGAAATAAATAAAAACAATGTTAATAAATACTCAAAACATAAAAAAAAAACCCTCAGGAATAAATGTGTAATGAATGAGTGCTCAGTTAGGCAAGCATACCTTTTTATACATAGCCTTGTTATTGCTAGCTCTCTCTTTGCTCAAGGGATTCTTCTATATTTTCACCAATTAGAGAAATTTGAGATCAGCTCAAGCTGCATTTTGTTCAATGTCAGCTTTCCAGGATTTTATTACTTAAAGTTTTTATTCTCATTTCACATCTTCTTTTTTCTTTTCATTTAATCAGAGACATAAAATGTTAATATTGTTGGCATTTCCATTTTACAGATGAGTAAATTGAATCTCAGAGGAGATAATTTCTTGTCTGACATTTTGTGACTTTTAAGGTAGGGTAACTGAAGGTAGGGTCTGCTGTTTGGACTCCTTTACTATAGTGTTCATTTCATGTTATTTAAATAGGGAGAAGAAAGTTCTCTCTTTTTTAAAAAATATTAAATTAGAAATCCAGAAACTTGATTTCCAGTTTAGCTTTTCCGGTTCCTATCTCAGGTGACTTTGAAGTTAAAGTGTAACCTTTATGTACCTTGCTTTTCTAAGCCTGGTTTAATTGCAGGGCTCAGAATTAGAAGCTTTCAATTTATATAATTCTATGATTACATAATATATCATAACATAAGTAATTGGTGTCTTTAAGTCACTGAAATCAACCTCCACATTATGGAAAAGAGAGGTAGGATGGGCACTATAGCAATTCAGCAGCTAAATATATTTAAACATTTAAAATTTTGTGGACAGAACCATCTATTATGGAGAATTTGAAAATAAAATTTGAGTTAGTAGCCTACCAACTTTATTATTTATCACTATCCATTCTTTTACCCTTGTCCTGCAAACTGCCCTAAAAAATATAACAACAAAAATATCATTTGTGACTCTAAGTTCCTGTTTAATAACTACCTTTTTAATTCATTCTCCCATGATGGTCTCTCAAATAATATGTATTTGCTACATCTGAGCTGTTTTACACGATATGTTTCTTAGATTATACTATAAACTCTTTGTGGCAGGGACCTTGTCTTTTTATATGCTCTATAAAGCACCATGCATACCTAGGGGATTTTATGAATAATAATAAAAAAGGAGGCAAAAAAGCTTTCATCAGCAGTGTTTTATTTTGCATGTGAATTTAGGGATGAATTCATGCTATTGTCCATATTTCTGGAGAAACAGCTCCTTATATTACAAAAAGTGGACTATGAAGAAAGCATGTAATATTAAACCTGAAAATTTACATTGCTGGTATAGGAAAAATAAATGAAGCAATACAATTTGCTTTTTCCTGTCCATTATAAAAATATTGCCAAGTCTGGCATGTGGTTCATAAAATCAAACATTTTCTAACACAGCTGTGCATAAGGAAATGAAATACTGCAGGTATAAGAAACCACCTGTTTGCCAGAACAGGAGTTTCAGAAAAGATAAACAGATTTTTATATGGGTCCCTGTTGAAGGTCTTTTCTACTATTAATACTAAAACCTTAACTCTGTTCTTCAAACAGGTGGGTTTTTCTTCTTCTTTTCTTTTTTTTTTTTTCTTTTTTTCTTTTGGTCGTCTTTTTGCCTTTTCTAGGGCAGCTCCCATGGCATATGGAGAGTCCCAGGCTAGGCATCTAATCAGAGCTATAGCCGCCGGCCTACGACAGAGCCACAGCAAGGCAGGATCCAAGCCACGTCTGCGTCCTACACCACAGCTCATGGCAACATCGGATCCTTAACCCACTGAGCAAGGCCAGGGATCAAACCCACAACCTCATTGTTCTTAGTCGGATTTGTTAACCACTGAGCCACAACGGGAACTCCCAAACAGGTGTTTTGCATGTGAATTGAAGGCTGAATAAACCCACGGATGATTCACTAATAAACACCAGTGGTTTTTCTATTCGGTACACAAGATGGTATTGAATACAACTGTGAAAGATAATTTCACAGCCAATTCAGTTTTAAATGCCAAAATTATAACAAACCACAAATTCTTGTTTACTTGACATGCTCTTCTCTCCCTCCTTTATCTTAGTTGCAAAACTCTCATGAACTTGACAGTGTTCTCCCTTGGTGAAGAGAAAGTCTGAAATATGCCATAAATCATAGTGAGCTACTAGAGAAATTCAAATTGCTGTAAGCACAAGTGCCGAGGGACTGCTTATGTACTGCCTGAGCCATAATGCAACGTTCACAACGAGATCATTGCATCATAATCTCATTCTCACTGTGATTTGCTTTGTGTGTAGGGGGCTCAAATGGCAGGAAGAGAGGAGAGCAATTGTCAGGTTAGATTTCTCTCCTATTTTACATTAAACAAATGATCCGAAAAACACACATTAACCTGCATCAAATATTTCAGAAAATAAAAAGTTCTTTGAAGTCTTCTCTGCATAGAATATTTTTCTTTCTTTCTTTCTTTGGCTGTGCCTGCAGCATGCAGAAGTTCCTGGGCCAGGGATCAAACCTGCACCACAACAGTGACCCAAGCTGCTGCTGTAGTGACAGCACCAGATCCCCGACGCACTGTGCCATAGGAAAAATTCCGGAACATTTCTTGATATGTTTCATGCCAGTAGGTTTAACACCAGAATTTCTAGGGACAGCTGAGAGAGCTTTTAATATATTTTTCCTTCTTGTTTACAAAATGGTATTAAATATGTAGTCATATTATAACCATCAAGCTTAAGAAGGTATCTATCAATCAAAACCCCAAAATATTTCAAATTGATGTAAAATATTCATATTTTTTAAAAATCTTGAAAAAATGGAATTTCCAGATTACATGCCTTTGTGTTACACTAATTGACTTTTCACCTGTGTATCTGCATGCAGAAATGCATAAGTGCATGTATAGTTCTGTGACTAACATGGATGTTCACTATTTAAGATTCATGTTTGGCAACTATGAGATGCTTTTTAGTTGTTATATATAATGGCATCCAATTACTAAAAATAAAAAATAAAACAATGAAGACAACTCTTGCCACGTCTTTAATTTCTGGATGAAGGAATACGAGCATGGATTTGAGTGAAGTAGTCAATGATCTGTGACTGTCGTCAGTTTCATCAGGACAATGGAATGCTGTCTTAAAACGTAAAACATAATTTAGAATATAATTTGTACAAGTTTCTAGAAAACTAACAAACATCTCTGCTCTGTTGATTACTTCTCATTTACTATTTGAGCAGATACATATTGTCTTCTCTTTCCACTTAGTGGTTAAAAACAGTTTACAGAACCCTAACTATGATGCCACTCAGACTTCATCTTTTCAGCTTGGAAATTTGAAAGACAATCATATCAACTGCAAATTAGAACCCTTTTTTTTCCTCTTCTATCAGGTAGTTTTGCTACTTCTTTTATTTTATGTTTTCGTATTTCACCTGAATGAATTGCCCAAACTTTGAAAACAAGGTTGATTTCTTGCCTTTGGATTCATAGAGAAAGTGTTTCTTATTTCTCTCTTATGCATGATGTTCCCTCAGGGTATCTGGAGGTATATTCATCAAAATGAAAATGTTTCCTTCTTTTACTAACTTAATATTGAGGATAAATTTTCCATAATGTAAATTTTTGCAACTATTAAGATAAAAAGTCAGTTTCTGAAGACTGTGTTCACTAGCACATATGAAGTTTGTCTTTCACTGTTTGATTAATCTTGCTTAGTATAGTAATCTCGGTCCATCCATGTTGCTGAAAATATCATTATTTCATTCTTTTTTATAGCTAATATTCCATTGTGTATATGTGCCACTAGCTAATATTATATAAGTTTAGTTCAGTCTTCAACTGAGACTAAAGGAACATTGGTTCTTATTTTTTAGTCTCTGTAGTTCTCATCTGAGGATTGAACGTATAATAATCTACTTCATATTGCTTAATCTGTCGTATTTACCAGTGGCTCAGAATAAACTTTGCCCAACATCTGTGCTATAAAATGTGATAAAATGTTACCTCCTATAAATAAAGGGTTATTACTCTTTTCTTTTCAGGTTTAAAATAAAATAAAACAAAAACTCAATTTTGACCTCATTTGTCCAGATTTGCTTGTGGATTAGAGTTCCTTTCATCTCTTCCTTAATGATAAAATGTCCTCTTAAGGACAGACACAATTATGGTCCCAAACCTTTGTACCTTTATATCCCCAAACTAGGCAGTTCTGTTCCATGGTCTGAACTCAGTAAATTCCTGTGGACCGTGTGTGTAAAAGACATGGACCACTAAATAATTATTGTAGAAAAATAATAGAATGAATCTGGCATACTCAAGTCCGTGCATTTTCCTTTTGAAGTACCACTATGCTTTAGTTCTTATTGATTCTAGAATAATTTAGTTTTAAGAAAAATTAAGGGAACACATATACTCTATTCCTCCTTTGGCATATCATTCACTATTGAACTTAGCTGAGACATTTAAACAATGAATATTTTAATTGATCTGTTGATATTTGAGCACTTGAGAATGTAATTTATATTTAAAAATATTCTTAAAAAGATAGTAGTAAATGCCATCTACAAGTCTAACTTGGGGTGAAAGTGTCACCTGGGTTGCAATATGGTCTATAAAATCAGAAGTTCTGAGTTTGCATCCTAGTTCTGTTGCATACTATTTTGTGTTCTTAGAGTCAAGTCCACACATTCCATTCTTTTTTTTTTTTTTTTTTTTTTTTTTGTAAAATGGACATAATGGTTTCTTAATAGCTTTCATGGGTGAAATAAAGTTTAATGTGTATGAAAGGTTTTGAAATTGACTTGTTTTATGTAAATGCTAGATGATATTATCACTCACATGATTTGAGTGTACATATACAATATCAACCAGTCATATTATTCAGGAAAAAAGATTTTTCCTGGAGTGTATATAGACCTGGTTTGCAAGTGACTCATTGTTACCTCTTTTAAGGGTAAATCCTTGATATATATCTTACCCATAAAATAAACTGTTAATCTCTATTACAAATATACTAAACTTATTTCTAATTCATAATTGAAACCTTACCTATGAATGTAGAAACTGTAGTAGCATGGCATGATGATGAGTTACCACTCATTTAATAGTTCTGGAATTTTAGAAATGAAGACGCTGATGCCCATATACACACTGCTATATATCAAACAGATAACTAAAAAAGACCTACCGGGTGCTTCCATCATGGCTCACTGGAAACTAATCTGACTAGGATCCGTGAGGTTCGATCCCTGGCATAACTCAGTGAGTTAAGGATCCAGTGTTGCCCTGAGCTGTGGTGTAGGTCGCAGACTTGTCTCAGATCCCGCGTTGCTGTGGTTGTGGCGTAGGCCTGCAGGCACAGCTCCAATTCTGACCCCTAGAGTGGGAACCTCCATATGTCATGGGTGTGTCCCTAAAAAGACCTGCTGTATAGCATAGAGAACTACACTCAACATTTGTAATAACCTATAAGGGAAAAATACTGTGAAAAGTAAATATAACTATATATATAACTGTATATATAACTATATATATATAAAACTGAATCACTTTGCTGTACACCTAAAACTAACACAACATTGTAAATCAACTATACGTCCATAACAAAAGAAGGAAAATAAAATGAAGAAACAAATGAAGCAATTTTCAAAATGTTTAAAAATTCTTAGATTTTATATGACCCCTGTTCCTTTGAAATGGCACAGCTGACATGCTCTATGAAGTTTGTTGGTATCTTGTAATTTATCGTGTTTTATATATTCTCCATAAGGTACCAGCCCTGAAATAGGACTATATACATTATTGCTGGTAAAAATCTTTGTATAAACTTAGTGAAGTAAGTTTACCATGAGTATTTTTTCAAGAATATTTTTTTTTTTCTGGAGGAATTAAAACACCAATAACCAAACTTCTAAGAGACAAATCCTATTCATATTTGATGATAATTGAAGTTAAACCTGGCTTTTTTTTTTTTTTTTTTTTTTTTTTTTTTTTTTTTTTTTGTCTTTTTTGCTATTTCTTGGACCGCTCCCGCGGCATATGGAGGTTCCCAGGCTAGGGGTCTAATCGGAGCTGTAGCTACTGGCCTACGCCAGAGCCACAGCAACGTGGGATCCGAGCCGTGTCTGCAACCTACACCACAGCTCACGGCAACGCCGGATCGTTAACCCACTGAGCAAGGGCAGGGACCGAACCCGCAACCTCATGGTTCCTAGTCGGATTCGTTAACCACTGCGCCACGACGGGAACTCCAAACCTGGCTTTTAAAAAAGTCAAGTATATTTTAGTTCAATGTTTTTTACAGACTTTCTTTTCTTCCAAGTAATGATTAAGTCAGAAATGCATTATTTGAAGCACTTAGAAAAAGTATTTTAGAATCACATGGTTTAGTAACTATACAACCTAACTCTCTTATATTAAGATCATAGCATATAAGGTGTGATGTTTTATACAAAGAATAATGAGCCTGTACACTTGAATTTAAAATGGGAATTTTTAATATCAAATAGAAGACATGCAAAGTAAGGATTAAATTATCATATTGTGAAAAAGTTATGCAGGTGAACACTTTGTTTTTATGAGTATAAAGTATAGTCTGAATAAATCTATGAAAAGCTCTTTTTTAAGTGCAATTATTTGCTATAATGTGTAATTTTTCCTGCCCCTTATGTTTATTTTAATTTTAATATGAAAGAAATGATCATCCTATTTTCTTTGAAAGTGGTATAAAGGTAAAACCACAAACCTCTTGAAAGAATTCCTTTGTTCTCAATCACATGAATGTTGTTGGAACAAAATTTTGCCACCTGCCAGAGGCTTTAAAAACTAAATCAAAAGGCTCACTGCTTCAAAATACTCAGACTAAAGGTAGGCTTCTGGATGAAAATGTAATGACTAGATCATCTCATCATACATTTATTATTGTGCAGTGGAATGGATGGATCTTTTGCTACCTTTCACTAGAAAATAATTCTTAAATGGAAATGAAAATATTTAAATCATGAATAGTTGTATTATTCATTTGTCTACCTGAAAAATAGAACTGGGTTGTGAAATTAAGGGTGTCTTGCTATGTTAGTATTAAAACTTCCCAAAAGAAAAAACAAGAGGAAAAAAGATGAACTATTTCTAACACTAGTTAAAACAATTCAGTGTTAGCATGCTTCATTAACTGTTTGCATACAAGACAAAAGTGCTTTCTGATGAAGTGGAAAACCAACTTGGGACCAATTTTCCACAACATAAATTCAACACCATTCTACCTTTTGATAACTTTGTATTCAAACTACCAAGAAGGTTTTTCATATCTGTCATATCCGTAATCATTTTAACACTCCTATTTTAGATTCTCCAATCCTTGAAAACATTTCCAGTTTAGATTCTTTTTTTTTCCTGAGATAAGCTTAAGATCAGCATTTATTAATTTTTAAAATAAATTTGAATTAATTGCACCAGCATTTATTGAACTGGTTTATAAGAATCACTTCTTACATTGTAAGAAACTTGTAAACAGTATTGAAATGGACAGTTTAAACAAAATCTTGGTTTCATTCAGTTTTATCCTCTCTCTCTCAGATAATGTATCTTAATGCCTGTGATGCATTAAGCATAATTGCAAATACGATCATCCTATCGGATTAGGACGTCATTTATTTTGATACCAAAAGAAGAGTTAGCACCCCTGTAAACTAGCAAAGGAAGTGGGTGCTAAGTTGGAGGAACACCATTATTGATCGTTGTGTCTGAAAATGGAGCCTCAGTGATAGATGTTTCACTTCTGCCAGACCATCACAGAATAGCTACAGAGTGCTACCAGACAGTGAAGACGTAGTGTTTAAGTTATTCACTTTGGTACATCATACTTTGTCTTCATCAGCAATGTTCAAAAATCACTTTCACTTACATAGAGTGAGAATCTGGAAGACGATTTCTGTCTTCTTCCTATCACCATATTCCTTTCTAGACTCTGCATGGGGAAAGAAAGGGACATTGTAACTCATTTTCTTCATTGATGAAAGTGGAATTTAGAGTTGGGTGAAGAGAGTAAATCAAATCTTAATTTTTCAAATGTCATAAAACATCTGTCTCAAATACTCTGAGCCAACTTTTTCATGGGAAAATATCCTTGATAAAAACTTAAGAATATTATATGAATATAATTTATTATATGGAAAGGAATCAATTTCTAATATCCACACTATAAAATAATATTTTTTCATGTTTAATATATTCAAAAAACTATGTTCACATTTATACTATGCCAAATGTTTTAATTCTTTGAATTTTAAAATATTTCTAATTACTGATCTTGTTGAGATTTAGGAGAGATTTCTCTTACCCAGATGTTTTCTTTGGCATTAAAACTCACGTCGTATTTTATTTATTTCTTTCAAAAATGAACATCAAATTGCATTAAAATAGTGTATGATTCCAAAGAGAGAATATATCCTTAATATGAAGAATATGTTGAAGCTGCAGAAGTTTAGTATTTTTAATATGCAATTATTGATTCAAGGAACTAAATACATTAAACATATAAAACATTAAATTCTTTTAATATATGGATTTTTTAATCTATGGATTTTTCTTGAACTGTTTCATGTAAATCAGGACTTTTATCAAATCAAATTTTAAATCAATCCACTACTGAGGTAACATTTTAATATAATGCTTTCGATTAAAGTGAGACACATCTATAATGGTTCTGGAATTCAGGCCGTTTTGCATAAATGCTGCTTCATACATGTCTGTATTTATAGACTACTTTGCCAATGGGGGGGGACCTAAATGAGATCAAAGAAAGTATTTCTGTTTACTATTTTGATTAAACTACTAGTAGGCAAAATAACTCCTTTGAAAGTCCCTTTGTTTTGACTTATTAGCAGGATGTGAGGTTAGAGATGATAAGATAATGCCTTTGATGTAGGAGGAGTTAAGTGAGTGCCATTTGACACCTGGCTTCTGTAAGGTGTGGAGTTTTTAACTGGCTGAGGTAACTTCTGCATAGATACCAAGAATCAAGCTGGGACAAAATATGTTTTTATTTTTCTGTTTTATTTATAGCACTTTGATTAGTCTTAATTCATAAAAGCTCCCAAATTACTGGAAACTATAAAAACAGAGTCCCAGCACTTGGATATTTTACTTTTCCAAAGTAGTGTTTAATAGTTTGGCCTTATGAGAAACTGTCCATTCTTCTGAGTTCATAGATGACAAAGTTGGTAGAGTTACTATCAGTGTTCTGTCTTCATGGTTCTGTTAGACCTATTGAATATCAAAGAAGTTAAGTTCCACTGTGGAAGTTTAAAGATTTACCTTGTTTATGTTATTTGTCTTTTAGAATATTTAGTTCATTTTTAACATAGTAATCATTTGATTCGATGTTCCTCAATTCAGTAAGTATGTTATGGTAACTCTGCATTCAGGTTTTTAAGGTGTTATTTGAAATATAAAATAAATGAAAAATTAACCAATTTGAAAATAAAATTTGAAAATATCAATAATTACTGAAGATTGTTAAAGTACATGAAGCGGCTTTATTTTGCATTTTGCTACTCATTGAATATGCTAGCATAAAACTTTATAAGTAGAATTTTCAAAAATATATTCATTACTTTAGACAACTTTGTAAACTTATATCAACTTTCTCATAATCTGACATAATAGCTTAACTGGAAGATACCAGACATATCATCTCCATAGCTATATTTGACATTGATCAAAATATCGATATTTTCAAAGTTACTCTCAAATTCTTTTGAAAATACAAGTAGGTTTTCATTGGCTTTCATCATAAAGAAACAGCACATAATGTTCAAAATTGTATTTACTTTGGGCATAATATATATACATATCACATATATAATTTAGTTTGATTAAAACATAAATTTTGGACTAGTGTATCATTTCCAACATACAGTAGGCAATTTGTACAAAATGTTAACTGTAATAACTTTTATCCCATTTATAACTGGCCAACATATAGCATTTTAAAAGTGAACATTTGTGTAAACCAGACACTATCCTATTTTAGACTTTGCCTGAAACACAGAAAGGAGAACAAGTTATATGATTCTTAACAGGAATTCTTTAGCTCCACTATCACAGTTTTGCAGAGAGGTGCTTTCTGTTCCTAAAATAAACATTGAAAGTGGCGATGCCCAGCCCAGCCACTCAATGCACACATTTAACACTCACCAGGAGGGAAGTTTGGTGAGCTGAGCCCGCTAAGTTTTAGATCTCAGAAGGGGCTTTACACCCTGTGGTGTAGGCGCACTTCTTTCAGGGGAAAGTATGCCATTAAAATACTGCCCTCTTGCAGTGACTTTAAACCAGTGGCTGGAATTGTTTTTAGTCACCACACAGCATGATAAGCATTTTGGTATTTTCCTGGAGTCATTTACCATTTGTATACAGGTTACCATGGGGGAGGAAATCAGTTTCTTCGTGACAAGTACTATCGATTTAAATTCAGTATGTCAAAAATTATTTTCAGCTTTTGCCGTAAAAAGCAACTGTTGTGCCATGATAACTACACACATCTTTATCTACCCACTTATTTAGAAAACAAAAATGAAACTGAATTGTAGATGAAAATGTACTAAGTTAAGCAAAGAGAGACTGATCTTAACTTTTGTCAATTTGATAGCCAGTTGCATAGATGCTATTGATGATTCACTGTGAGTAGAAAGAAAGCATGTAATAGGATAAAATATATTTTACTAGTTAAAAATATTCAAAGAGCTTATTTTGACATCATGGAAACACATCCTCCATGAAAACACTGTGCGTTGTGTTATTAACTCACAGCATATGATCTCCATTTCTGCCTCCTGAGATTTCTGCCCCCGCACCCCCCCTCAAAGAAACAGTGTGGACTCACACGTTTATTATATTAATTAGAAATCACTACCTAATATAATTATTCTGGCAAGCACATGGTGAGTACTGAAAATATTATTGACAGAATTTCTCCATTTAACTCCAGTGTTAAAAAGATTTGCATGTCTAAAACTGCCTTGATTAGATATTGTTTTTTGACGACTCCGCTCAGTGTTTTGCTATATGCACATTAAGCATGAAGACTTTTAGCACGTCTGAAGTAACATCTGCTCTGTCTTTTTGTTGCTGGGTTCATGGTATAATTAGCTCTATATTTCACCAAATACAATTTTGCTCCCATGGCGGACAAAGCAGCATGAAGAAAACATAAATAATTGCAGATTAGAGAAACAGAAGGCAAAGTGGGTGTAGATGGCTTTGATAAAAAAGGGTTAAGGAGAATAGAAGGTCAGCTCATTATTAAGAAAAAAGGGAGGCAGTTAAAATTAGATATGGTCTTTGTAATTAAAGAAAATACACAGATTCTTCTTTGAACAATGTTTCCTATCTGGCCAAATAGTTTAGTGACTTGCAATGTTGTAGTTAGTTTCATATTTATTTAGAAAACACTTTGAGAAATATTCATGCTTCCATACACAAAATGAAATTTAGTTACTAGAGGGAATCTTGAGACGATGTAGGAGGCTGCGTGTTGTTTCCCAGGGTGTAAAGCACACTTTTTTTGATAGTACCACTTTTACAGACTCACTAGCTCAGGGAAACCTGCTCGTTAGGTTTCTGTAGCTGATAATCCAATTTCTCTGTGCCTTCCAGTAACTATTAGTCAGTATATTTGCATGAGCTAGCAGTATTCCCTTTATATTAGATTCATGTTAAATTTGGGACAATCTGCTATAAGAAATATCTGGCTATTTCTCACTGTTTATCATTATCCAAATTCTATAAAATAATATTATGTAATTTACACAAAATACACCAAAGAGCCAAAGGTTGATATTGTGGCAGCTGACAACACAATTTGTTGTTCAGTTTTTTAAAATATGCTATGGGATTGGTGATTACATTAGCTTCATAGGTGTGAAAGGCCATTTTCCTCATCTTTTACTTTTAGACCACGAACCATGAAGCATTTTGAAGTGATAATAGACCATCCATTTGATACAGTCCTCAGAAGTCTTTAAAACATAGCGATAATGTTTTGGTTTGGTTTTGTTTAGAAAAAAAGATGGATGAAGGAGTTTGTGCTCTCACTAGTATTCACCCAATGGTATAAAATATGTGAAAATATCAAAACCTATTTCCCATTCTATTCTATCTCTGAAGCATAAAATTCATATTTGAATTGTTTTGAACAATTAGACAAATAAAAAAATCCAGAAAGCAAAACAAAGTTAGTAATAAATTACTATGTCATATGATTTTGAAGGACTGTTTAAAAGATAACTGTGTAATGCAACATACACAATTTAAAAAAGAATATATTCTTCTCATGATGTGTTTTCCTGTGGACAAAAGTGAGACTAAACATTTCTATTCTAATGTTGTTCACCTAGATGGCCAACTTATCAGATAAAGCCAGGGAGACTTTGTCATCTCCCTGTGGATTCCAGAAGTTCTTACCAGCTTGCTTTAGGCAGGCCAAAAGGTTGTAAAGGGGCAGAGGCACTTGTAAAGAAACTATTTGCAGAAGAAGATTGCCATGAAATAACACTATCTCATTTGCCTACTAGTTCTTTGAACTGTGTTGGATTAATAGAGAATATAAAGGTAAATCCTACTTTGGAATTTATGTGATGATTTAAATTGGATTTTTCCTGGAGTCATGAAATCTGAGTCAGAGGGGTCATATAATTCAGCTAGTTCAGGGCTTTTCAATCTTAACTGCAATTAGAATCTTCTGGGATCTTAAAACAAAACAAAAACTGAAACTAAAACAAAACAAAACAAAAAACCTGGACTTCTTTCAAACCATCAAGATCGTAATCTCTTAAGAGTAGGATTCTGTGTACTGGTATTTTTTTTTTTTCAAGTTCCAGGTGATTCCAATAAAAACGTAGTTTTGAGAACTACTGAATTCTAGTCTAATTTAACTTTTCACCATTTGAGATTCTTTTACATGTTTTTGTCAATATAAACTTGAAAACCATATCCATTACAGAATTCCATTTGTGGAAATATTTTGCTATTAGAAAGTGTTTATATGATTTATGCACAGTAAACACTCTGAATGTAACATTCCTTTAGATATTGAAAGAAACTATAACAGATCCTCAATTTTTAGTCTGCTCCTTTTCTAGCTATTTTCTGTATGACATATTTTCCTGGATCTTCATTTTATGGCATCATAATTGTAAGTGCAAGAAAGTAAAATCATGTGGAAAGTCTGTATTAAGCTAAGTATATCCACCTATACCTCAAGATTTGGGCATGTATAGTTTGAAAAGCTAGAAAAACTTTCTATTCAAATTAACTTATATGGCCATTATTTCTGAATCTTCTGCATATGCTTTGCACTATTTTGAAGAAAGGAGCTTAGGCTCTGTACGTTGTTTTGGCTTGACCAGGCTAGTGAATAGAAGGATTTGATTCCGCTAGTTTTGATTTAGAAATCTGTATTTTTTTCTACAACATCACTGTCTTTCTCCTTGGTCATGGATAATCAAGCATATCTGAGTTTTTTAGTTTCATTACTTTTGGTGACAAATACACAAATAATCATATTTTTCTCCTTCTGTGAGTTTCAAACAACTGATTGAGATATTGAGATATTGCTGTATGATATTTTTGACCCCACTCCTTAATGCCACTTGGCCATGATTTGATACTCAGAATGGAAATTATAGGAAAGATTTTATTTTACTTTCTCACATCAGGTATTTTGTATCTTTCTTATTCAAACACGTTCTCACATTAGATTTCAGTACTCCAAATTTCCTTACATGTATATGTGTGTATAAGTAAATTTGTGTGTATAAAGAATTGATACAAAAAAATCTGAAATTTGCTTTTGTTACATACATAAACAAAATGTTTTATATTAGCAAAATTAGTATGGAATCAATGAGTGTGACCATTCCCACCTTAGTAAAGTTACTGATTCAAAACATAGTACAGAGAGAAAGAAGGTGTATGACTCAGAGAGTTGAAGTCAATTTTATTTACCTACACTCAATAACACACACATGGAAAGATGTCTGATTTATTTTTCCTGCTGTAGTATTACAGTTCAAGAAGAGCATATGACTTTGTAAGTTTCTTTTAAACTCTGAAGAAGGCATGTGAGTAGATGGGATGAATAACTTTTGTCTATTGCTTTTGTTCAGAACAGAGGAGGGAGTGGCATTTTCTATACCAGAACACCCAGGAATTGTTTAACTGTATTTCTGCCATTCAGGCTGTAGAGTTCATAAATCTCTTTAATGCCCGAATTACGTTACATTTAATGAAATTTTACTCCTAATTCATTTGAATTAGCTACTCACTTGCTTCTAATTTGTGGGTCAGAGAATTTCAGCAATTTTGTCTGAAGTGGTATTAGATTGTTTCAAACATGTGAAGAGTGCAATTCTGCCATTCTGTTAAAACTCAGTTGTGAAATGAATGCTCATGTCCCTTTACGTCATCAGTATGAAGCTTGAAATTATACTGATGTTATCAGGTTTTGACTGCTTTTATCCTTAGATTTTAATGATAGAGTTTTGTGGTTCAGGAAAGTAATATGTTTTGAGCCATATCCCAATAAAAATAAGAAATTTATCTAAACATAAGGAAGGAGAAATCTAAGACTGAGACTCTGAAAGGATGAATACCATCCCTGATTTGAGAATGACTACTTTGTAAGAATAACCAGCAGTAACTTTGTGTTAAGATTATTTTCCTTTACAAAAGTGGAAATTAGGAAATTTCTGGTGCTCAAGAGTATTGTTCCCACATAATTTTCACTACTGCTGAGGGAAATTCTCTGTTGAATTGGAAGCAGAACTATGAAAATAGGTTTTCTATTTAAAATACATGATAAATGATAGTTCAAGTTGAAAAAGTGTTGCAAATACAATTTCTCAAATATGTTGTGGCTTAAATATGCTTTTGAGTACTGGTAATTTAATTATGACCCAACTAAACATTGTTTAAGGAGAAAATTTAGGATGTCAGCCACTTAATAAAAGGCTATTTATATACATTTTCCACAACAAAAAGCAGTTTATAGAATAGACAAATAAACATTAATACATTTTAAATAGAAGAATTTATCAAAATATTCACATCATGCCTCCAGTTTTAGATCTTTCCAAGTCCCCTCTGACTATAGTACAATGATACAATATTATAGCTAATGCTTATTAATAGATGTTTAATTTTATTTCTCTTCTCTTTCAACAAAAGGATTCTGCTCATATCAATAATAGTGGCTTCAATTTATTGAGCAATTACTATACAGTCATTTTCCAGTCTGTGGGTTATCTACTTGATGGGTAGGAAATTGCTCATACTGCAAAGCACCCCTCTTACCATCTCGATGTGGCTTCTTCTTTGTCTGTGGGTGTAGGATATCTTTTGTGTATTTTCCAGTCTATTTTGTTGATGGTTGTTCAGCCGTTAGTTGTAATTTGGGTGTTTTTGTGAGAGAAGGGGAGCTGAAGACCTTCTACTCTGCCATATTGAAGGGCCATTTCTACTGAGCATTTACTATGGATGAACAAGCCACGGTATTTTACATATGCTAGCCATTCAACACAACAGTGTGGCAAGAATGTGGCAATGATGATCTCCTGACCTTGGGATAATTGAGACACTGAGAGGCCAAATTCCCCAATGTGCACACACTTTGATACAGCTGGGCTAAGATTTGAAACCTGATTGTTTGCCAAAGTCTGCACACCCAGCTACAGGGTAAACTGATGGTGGTGGAATCATGAAGGAGATGGCAAAGAGATTGGGGAGAGCTTTTCCAGTGATGTTTGTCTTTACTGGGAAAAAAATCATGTGCATTTAAGCCTCTGTGTCAAATAGTAGGTATTACACCACATTAGTTTACAAGCACACATAGTGTTAGTTTACAATAGATAATAACACCTTAAACAAGTGCTATGAGATTGTAGGTCAGAAAGGCCCTTAAAACATGCTGCATCACAAAAATGAGACCTTACTAAACTAATTAGGGAGTAAACCAATTAGTAAATTTGAAGTGACTAGTTGATTTGAGTGACATTTTTATTCAAAATACCAATTTTCCTTAAGCTTGATTTAGATTTTTTTTTTAATCTTTTGGAGTTGAAAATAAATATTAAATTCACAGGTAATGTTGTTGGACCCTCCTTTTTTTTTTTTTTTTTTTTTTTTTTTTTTGTCTTTTCTAGGGCCGCTCCCGAGGCATATGGAGGTTCCCAGGCTAGGGGTCCAATCGGAGCTGCAGCCACTGGCCTACGCCAGAGCCACAGCAATGTGGGATCTGAGCCGTGTTTGTTACCTACCCCACAGCTCACTTCAACGCTGAATCCTTAACCCACTGAGCAAAGCCAGGGATGGAACCAGCAACCTCATGGTTCCTATTTGTATCCGTTAACCACTGAGCCATGACAGGAACTCCTGGACCCTCCTTTTATGCTCCCCTTCTAGTCCCTAAAATTTCCTTCAAAGATCTAGCTATCTACCTATTTGCCCATTACCTTTTCTATTTATTTATTTTTCTGTGCTTCTGTAAATTCAAACTTCCCATCCCCTCTGCCAAAAATGTCATTTTTCCCTCCATTAAGCTACATTTTTAATATTCCCTTTTCTATGGAGAACTTCAGCCCTCAAGGGAGCATGCACTTGACAGAGAGTGCCTTATTCATGCCTGTAAATAGCAAATGAAGATGTGTCAGTACAACATACTAGATAATTTTACTCTTTGAGCTTTGTAATGCCATTGTCTCAATTTTCACAAAACAGTAAATTAGTCTTTATGTCATCTTTTTCTTTGTATACTTTCTAAATGTCATATAGGTTTCTCATAAGCACAATAAGAACACAGTGTGTATAAACCATACATTTCCACTTTGCTTCTCAGAATGTATAAACACTATGGAATTATTTTTATATGAGCACCTTGTGAGGGCCAAACTGTTTTTTCCCTGGATTTTCCCAGTGTTTGGATTAGGGACTCACATGCAGTTATAACTCAGTAAACAAATTCAATGGAAAAAAAAATGAGTTAATGAGTAAGAATCATGAAAACAGAAATATTAAATAAGCTATTTTATTTTTATTTTTAATTAAAAAAATTTTTTTGGTCATTTTAGGGCTATGCCTGTGGCGTATGGAAGTTCCCAGGTTAGAGGTTGAATCAGAGCTATAGCCACTGGCCTACACCACAGCCACAGCAATCGCCGGATCCGAGCTGCGTCTGTGACCTACACCATAGCTCACGGCAGCTCTGGATCCTTTAACCCACTGAGCAAGGCCAGGGATGGAACCTGCATCCTTTTGGATACTAGTTGGGTTCGTTACCCCGAGATACAACGTAACTCCCAAAGCTATTTTATTTTTAAAGATCCACTGTTTCCAATGAAAACCTAAAAAACAAGGTATAGAAAAGGAACATAATTTGAAGCCATCTATTCATCAGCCATTGGGTTACTTGCTGAATGAAAAAAGCACATTTCAATGAGTGTCTCTGCTAGTGGCAAGTTGTTTCTTAAGGAGGCATTCATTTTGGGACATTTCAAATTCTAAATCTCTAAAATGGAATTCTTGGTCTTCTTACTCCAGACCTGCTCATTCCTCAATCTTCTCATCTCCATTATTGATAACTGCCATTTCCCACTTACTTGATCGTGCCCCAAACCTTGGGCCATCTTTGACTCCCACCTCTCTCTCCTTCTTTTTTTTTTTTTCTTGTCTTTTTAGGGCCACACCTGTGGCATGTGGAGGTTCCTAGGACAGGGGTCCAATTGGAGCTGTAGCTGCCAGCCTACACTACAGCCATAGCAGTGCCAGATCTGAGCTGCATCTGCAACCTACACCACAGCTCATGGTCATGCCAAGTCCTTAACCCACTGAGTGAGGCTAGGGATCGAACCTGCATCCTCCTAGATACTAGTCAGATTCGTTTCCACTGAGCCACAATGGGAACTCCAATTCCCTGCCCCCACCCCCCATGCCCACATCTGAAGTATCCACAGATCCAACCATCCGCTGCTTTTTCATCATCTCTTGCCTGGATCGGCATGAAGGGCTTCTAATCTGATTCCCACCTTCTCCCTTACAACTGGCAGAATACTCCTATGAGTACCTTTGTTAGACCAGGTCACTCCTCTATGAAAAACTGTCTCAGTTCTACCCATTTCCGCTTCATGTAGAGTAAAACAATAAAAGTCCTTTTAATAGCGTAGAATCCCATGCATGACAGGCTCCTGGCTGCTTCTCCACTCTGACTACCTTCCCTCCCACTCTCACTTTCACTCACTCAACTTTAGCCATTCCGGCTTCCCTACCTTTTTTTTTTCCTAGTTTATTTTTTATTAAGGGTAGAGTCAATTTATAATAACTCAATTTCTGCTGTATAGCATAGTGACCCAGTCATACCAATATATATATTCTTTTTCTCATATTATCATCCATTTTGGCCTATCGCAAGAGATGGTATATAGTTCCCTGTGCCATACGCTAGGAACTCATGGCTTATCCATTATAAATGTAATAGTTTGCACCCACCAACCCCAGACTCCCAGTCCATCCCACTTCTTCCTCTTTCCCCTTTGGCAACCACAAGTCTGTCCTCCATGTATTTTCTCAGATATCTCAGGTATGTTCCTGCCTCAGAATCTTTACATTGTTTCCTCTTCTTAGAATCCTCTTCTCTATAGATCTTGTTCTCTTGTCCTCTTCAAACATCATCTTCTTTTTAAGACTTTTCCCAACCACCTTATTTTTAAATCACAGTCTACCTCCTCAATATGAAAATACTCCCTATCCTCCTTTCCTGTTTAATTTTCTCCATGGCATTTATTGCAATCTGACATGCTGTGTAATTCATCTGGCATCTAATTATTCGAATGTCAGCCTCATGGGGACTGGGGCTTTGTTGTCCAATTTGCTCATTGCTAATCCCAGTGCCTAGAACAGTGTCTGCAACGAATATCTGTGGAAGAATGAATTAACAAGTAATATATGTTTGGGAGCATGGAAACATAGAAATAATAATATTACTGAACAGATTTAGCCAAGACAAACTGTGAGCATGTCTGTCGTTCTTTAAATGAAAGCATAGATTTTTCCAGTGAGATCTAAGGGTAAAGAAAAAAAAAAGTCCTCCAAAATCCTTTGTGTTAAGTAAGTGATGATGAAACAGTTAAAACATTTATTTTGTAAATGTGACATGCTCTAGGAACTGCACATCACTTCAGCTCATGTTTACACATTATGCTACTATAACTGCTTAAAATGTGGGGATTTTTAATTGAATTTTATGGCTGGTCTACATTGTTGATAGTAATTTTTATGTTATAGCTTATGAGGTTAGTCATAGAAGGATACCAAGAAATTTCCATTGATGCAATAAAATATCTATAAAAGCAAAATAGTGTTTCCTTAGTACGTAGTTATGTTATATATCTTGAAATCTCTGAACATTCAATTATAAAAAATGCATTTGTGAATGAATTTTTAGTAAATGAAATAACTTCCTTTAAAACAATAGGATCAATGATATATTCCTAGGTCTATTAATACAAGTATATATTTTAAAGAAATTATTTTGTAATATATAAGGTGCCACAGTAATATATTTATAAGCAGGAACCTGAGACATCCCTCAAACTTCCTTATTAATGGCATCCATAATTAAGATTACTAACTTTTATGCATGGGTATTTCAAATATATTTAAGGTGTATGCTTTATCAGTTGGATTTCATTTAACCTATCTAAAGAGTTATGAAAAGCTGTACTTACATTCTTTTGTACTTTTAGGGTTTTTTTTTTTGTTGTTGTTGTTGTTTTAATTTGACAGGGATACACAAGAGATCCACCATCTTAAATTTTTAAGTATACAACAAAGCATTGTAAACTATAGGTACCACGTTGTCCAGTAGAACGTTACTTCTTATTCATCTTGCTTAACTGAAACTTATACCTGTTGATTAGGAACATTCTAAATTCCCACGCACAGAAGTATACCTAGTGCATGATTCCACTTACAGGAGATTTCTAAAATAGTCAAATTTATATTATTGTCTTTTATTTGATTTTTTAAAAAATGGTCACGTAGGCTTTTAATTAGAGAATATATTATTAACCTATGCTTACAGTAATCAAGTAATTAACTGAAAAATTCAAGATTGTATTTTTCTTAGGAACACTTAGAATTTGAAGCTTTCCAAAAGCATATGCATTAATCAAATTTAATGTGAGTCCAAAGTGATTCTTCTCCATAGATATTAATAGATATTTAATGTATTTTACTTACTTTGCCATGGGAAACAATGATGAAAAATGGACATATTTTATCATTGTTAACCTTTAAAATCTCTTATGTTAAGGATTATGAATACTTTTGGTTTAAAGCATACGGAATCTTGCTATTTTCTTTTTTTTCCTGTATATTCCCACTCAATAGAACATTCTTGAATTTTGAAGTGGATAGCATTCATTTGCCATTTTGCCACCTAAAAATTAAATTTTATGTGCTTGCTTTGAATGCACCTGGGAACCTAGAAATAAAATTTCGAAAGAAATTAAAATGCCACTGGGATTATTATTGATTACCTGGAATGTGTGGCTTTCATTTACCAATTACAACATATTAGCCAAGTCATCTGGATGTGGATTGGCTTCTATTCTTTCACTCATTAATATAACAGATCATTTAGATCAATTGTTTTAAGAGCTTTCAGATTATCTTAATGTTTTAGAGCATAAAAGATCCGATGAATTCTTCAGAATCTAGACAATTTAAAAAAGGTTTTCAGAGTCTATTAATATCAGAATAGTAAGATGAGTAGTCACTAAACATTGGTTTGGACATTTACACTATTTTCAATAAAAAAAAGGTATTCTTCCTTTTCTTTGTTAACTGCTAATTTAAAAACAATAAAAGTAAAAACAACCCCCAAAGTCCTTTATATTGTCTCAGATTACTGCCTGCCATTAGTCAAATATTATACTTAAACATCTATGCTAATTTTTCCTATCATTCTATCGTTATGTGCTCTTGTGCATTACTATTGTGCTCTAACTTGTTTGCAAAAATCTCAACTCTGAGGCAGCTCCTTAGCAAGTTCATTTGTTGCTAAATTCTGCTGATGTTTCCTAAACTCCAAAGCATCATGTCAATGCTCATTATAATATTTTGCCTTTGCTTGGAAGATCAGTTTACTGAATGCCTGTCCTGGACCATGTACTGGGTAAGCCTAGGCAAGGCAGAGACTAAAGATGGAGCCTGAAGGAACCCCTTGGAGGAATACTGCATGTTTCCTTGTTAAAAGTGAGGCAGTCACGTTCTATTTGGATTTTTAGAATTTACCAGTTTTAAATGGCATTCCTTTTTCTTTTAATGGTCATGTATTTTAAAATATCTTTTGAAATCTACTCTCAAATTTAAAATTTCTTCAGAATGACCCTAATTTCCTTTCTATAATTTTATAAAGTCCAAATTGACATAGTAAAATTTTTTTTTCATTTTTTCCAGGCTCCTTTTCTTCTCCTTTCCTCGTATCATTTACGTGACAGGTGCTTTGCAGACACTCATTATCTAATCTGGGTAATTGTGTGATACTTACCCTTGGTTATTGTTATATTACACGTGAGAGGCTGAGTCTCCTACATCTTCTTTAACATGTCATCCCAAGGGTTCCCCTTGTGGCTCAGTGGGTTAAGAACCCAATACTGTATCCCTGAGGATGAAGGTTCGATCCCTGGGCTAGTTCAGTGGGTTAAGTTTCCAGCATTGCTTCAAGATGCAAGCTGCAGTGTAGTTCAGAGATGCAGCTTGAATCCAATGTTGCAGTGGCTGTATTGTAGGCTGGCAGCTGTAGCTTCTATTCAACCTCAGTCCAGAAACTTCCATATGTCGCAGGCGTGGCCATTAAATATGCATATATCCCTCTCTCATTTCTGTTTGACTTCGTCACCAGTTATCTTAACTTTGCCTTTTCTGGTTAATAATTGCTGTCTTTATCAATGACCTCGTTCTAGCGCTTTATGCTTCATGCTCATCATCTCACTTAATTCTGTGCTTGCTCTTGAATCGGTGTTATCCCCACTTTCCAGATGAAATGTTTGAGATAGAGTGAATCTTTATAGTTAAGGCTGCAAAGGTAATGTTTAAAGTCACCTCTAACACTTAAATTCTATGCTTTTTCTGCCACCTCAAAATGGCCAATGACAGGTTATTCTTTGTGAGGTAAGTTAAGTCTTGAGAGAAAAGTTCCTTTTATGATTACCACCTTTTTAAAAATTCAATTGTTGGCACGGAAGTAATGAGTTTTCTATAAGAAACTTTAGAGCAACTTTTCTAATCTTGTGCTTATTGTCTGAAGTAACACTAGGATAGTATTTGAGTTGCTAAATAATACATAACCCGGATATTCTTAAAAGTCCAAAAATGTTATCAGATACAGCAGAATTTTTTGAAGTGTGGTCCAAGAACTCATGGAGAGGAGGGTTCCCAAGAGCTGAAGGAGTTCAAGAGGTCAACATTTTTTTTTTCCCATAAAATACTGAGACTGTATTTGCTTTTTAAAAACTCTCATTCTCTCATGACTATGCGCTTGATTCTTTTAGAGGTTACATGGTTTATGACATCACAACAGACTGAATGAAGAAATGAGTAAGAAAATCCAACTCACCACTTTTAAGTCAGACATTAAAACTTTTTGCAAAAGTGTATTTTTTTGAGAAATATATTTATTTCTCATAATACATCATTTATGCTAATATGCAATTGATTAGTTATTTCTAATTAATAAATGAATATTTTAATTATCAATTGTTTCTAATATGATAAATATTAATAGGTATAACCAATGTGTGTAAAGAGATCCTGACATCAGTGTGTTTGAGAATCACTGATACAGAGAGCTGTATATGCTAAACATGATCCTTGATATTTAGAATCTATATTTAAAAAACCTTGATATATTTAGAGTTAATTTTAGTCCAAGAATTTTCTTTAAAAATGCTTGTAGTCAGTGGTGGTAATGAGAAAAAGATCGTAGCTTCACACGAGAAACTTAGAAATCTTGGAGACAGTGGACACACTAAATATGGTCTCAAAAAAGGTTGACAGTGAAGACAAACAAAAAGTTATCTTCAAAATCTCTGTTGATTTTTAAATGATGATTATTAGATAATCTCCAATTATATCTTTCCCTATTCTTGTAGGTAAAACTTAAATTCTGTCAGATATCTTTGCTTGATTTTTCTATGCATCTCAGCCATTTAATTCATATTTAGAAGACCAATGTGTAAGTCAGTGTAAGACTTTCTAATCCATAGTGAATTCTAAAGTGAAAATGAATAACCATTCCTCAAGACTTTCATTCTGAACTATGTGGTAAATGGCCAAGCAAAGATTTAAGACCATTCTCCATTCTGAGGCCAGTTTGCATATTTATCAATCTCATCTTAATTATTTGGAACTGAGATATTTAGTCCAATAAACGCATGCTGAACATGTGTCTATACTAATACTCCCCTCCTAGCCAAAGTAAGCTTTTGCTTCCTTAGGTTGTTTTTCTTCTCTAAACATGTCAAAATACAATGCAAGTATGACTTTTAGTATGAAATCGAGGGGTCTGTTTTCCTTTGACCATCTTTGTAAATTCATGATGTAGAGACTTGGCATTTAGTGATAGTTGAGATTTTGAATGTGTATATAATAGGTCGTCTTTCGATTTTTGATATGCAAAGTTTAAAGCATACTGAGTGGCTTGTGAACTTGAGAATATGCTTTTTAATCTGAAGAGGAGCTAAATGTGTTTTTAATATTAATTTGCACCTCTTTAGATTTCCACAGAGGACATTTTTAAAATTTATGTGTAGCATAAACACTTCTTTTAGTTAATTGTAGAAGTTTAACACTGACTATATTTACAGCCCCATAGGTATAGTTGAAAATTTACATATTAAACACAGTTGCTCTCTGGCATGGTTTAAGAAAATGATCTGTGTCTTTAATTATACCTTTAGCATAAATGTGCGAATGCCATTTACTGAAATGTAGGAAGGAAATCAATGATGATGAAGATAATGATGATGATAATATAAAGCATATTAATTATATTAAGTTAGCAAGTTTGTTCTTTTCTCAGTATTTGATCATTTTATATTTAATGAGGCTATCAGTTGATGGTTATTTCAATATAATGAAAATACTAGACTAATAATTAGTTTCATAGCTATTTTATATCTTCCTAGGTGAATCAAAACTTTAGTATCAATGATTTCAAAGCTAAATTTCCAAACTAAATTAAGTGTGTAATCATGTTTATACTTTTCATAGTGATTAACTTTATTCCTAGAGTCGAATGCTGATTTATAGTGTACAAAATGAGTATTTAATTTGACTTAATGAAAATGAGTTGGTTGTTCATTTGCTATATGTAACAAAATTAAAATTTCTTGTATTTAAAAAACAGGCTATAAAAAGCTGAAAAGAGCTAATCTCTTTTGATATTTAAAACTAGAAAAATAATAATTATTATTTTTTCCAGTTAATATTTGTCCTTTCCTTAAGCAGTTTTAAGGATACTTAAAGCATAGTCCAAAATTAGAGTTGACAATTGCAAATACAAACCAACCAACACAGTAATAAAATCAATACTTACATTTCCCTTGAGGCCACTATTTACTGTTTGCTGCACCATTTCCTTAATGGAATGGCAGTTATGTTTGCAGAAACCTTGTAACTACCATTTTTATGTTTTAACTAAAAGCAGCTTTCTTGAAGAAGTATGATATAGAAATTCTTGAGCTACTGTTAAAAATTACCATAATCATTTAGTTGTCAATGTGAGTACAGAGAAGTTAAACTTTCTTTTACAATGTTTTTCTGATGAACACTATCTCATTTCATAATTCCATAATGCAGTTTTATTTTCCTAATAATGGCAATGTGTCTTTTATGTCTTCATTATGATTGACATTGACTAAATATGTAAGCATCTCACCATACTTAACTTTTTCAGTTTAAACGAACAAAATCAGTTACTAGGGTGCACTTCATTTTGGGGTTGATTTTGACAGTACTGTACAAAAATAAAGAAGCAGAGTGAGGGAAATTAGGTTATTTTACTCCACACATTCAAATTAGTTTCAAAATGTAATTGAGAAAAATGATTTACTAATCTCCCTCCCTGATTTTTCTTTCATGCCTTTACTATTATGTAGTAATTTCCCCTTCCCCTTTTAATTCATTATTTTATTTTTATGAGGAAATTACTTCAGAAGTGCAATATAAGTACCATCCCATCATATTGTCTATTTCTGGGAGTTCCCTGGTGGCTCAGTGGGTTAAGGATCCCACATTGTCAGTGCTTTGGCTTGAGTTCCTGCTATGGCGCGGGTTAGATTCCTGGCCTGGGATCCACATGCTGTGGATGGAGCCCAAAACAAAAAACAAACAAACAAATAAAAATCCCAAACCAAAAAACAGACATGTTGTCTATTTCTTTTTTGACTTTACTTTCCACTGCATTTGAAATTATCTAATGTTAATATGGCATTTTCACATCAATTCTTTTAACAGATTTAAATTTTTCTAGTATTGAATCAAAGTTAAAAGTTAATTTATCCTCACCTTTGCTTCTGGTTTTGTCTTAAAAAGAGTAGTAACATGAGTCATCCAAGATGAAAGGGTAGATTTTACCTCCCAGAGGAATTTATGCATAGACAGTCTTTGTTTTTATTAGTAATTACACAAACTAAAGTAGAGAAGTTATGTGAACAGAATTCTTGGCCCTTTTAGAGAAAGCATTTGAAACAGGATATTGAAAATAAAGTCCATTGGCCAACTCAGGTCTTTTTACATGATGATGTCAGCAACAATGTTGCATGATAAAACTGCAATATTTTCATGACAAAGAAGAGTTCATATCCACATTTTTAATAAATGAAGAAAAAAATGTCCATACTCGATTCATGTATTCCCATCAGAACCTTTGTAGCTTTTCTCAAACTGTAAATATTGAGAGGAAGATCAGAATGAATGTGGCGTTGCATCAAAATTAATCACTGAAGTTATTACTTACCGTGTGACATGTATCCCATATTCAGGCTTTTCACACAAAGCTTTGAAGAGCCCTACAGGACCAACCAAATGTAATTGATACAGAATCATTGCTTCACAACAGCTGCAGTAACAAGGTGCTACAGCTTTTACTTTAATCTACCTTTCTTTCTGAGAGTTTATTATGTTTTTGAATTTATTCTTTTGTAGATCTGGGAGCTATCTTTTTTATGGAAATTAATCTTTTTAGAAGATTTGTACTCTCCTTTTCAAACACTAATACATTCATTCAAGTATCCTATTATTCAGATCCAGCTGGCTTTTATCTGGTGATATTTACTTCAAAAAGCCAAGCTAAATGGTATCATAGATTAATTCTCAGGGCACAGGAAAGCTTTTTTAGAGAAAAACATGATTTGGTAATTACTTTAAATATCATAATAAAAATCACAGAAAATGTCAAAAATGTATTGTATAATCCCTCATAATAGGAAACTTCAGAAAAGTTGTTTCACAGTAAATGTGGTATTCTGAGTCCATCCAAAGTTCTCATTGCAATCTAACATGATATAACTGGGAAGTTTGCTTGGTGTTCTAATAAACTCTGTTATGAATTTTAGGTTTATATTGTTTGTTCATACAAAGCAGTGAAACTTCAAAAGGGACATTATCCACGGCTATCTCTTACATAAATCAAACTGGAAATAAGACACATTTTACAATTCAATTTAAGATCCCACTGAGACAATAATGTTGCAAGCTGTGCATTTTGCAAAGTAATATAGTAATGTCTAGTTTGCATTTTTGAAAAACCAAATTAATCACACTTTATTGAATATGTTGGAGCAAACCTAAAATTCATCTATTATTAAAAACTTGTGCAACAAATACAAACTATATTTTATACATAAAGGACAAACTCATTTATTCATTAGGATAAAACACTTGGAGTTTGCATTTTGTAACCATGAAAGAAATGACATTTGCTATGGGGACTGTTTTGAATTTTTAAAAGCAGTCTATGCATAGTAAGCTGCTTGAAAATTTATTTTAGCACTTTTACCATGTTTTAAATCATCCAGATAAAAATAGAATTTAATTTGAAAATTTGGGGGTAAGAAAACAAAAATCAGTAAAGTAAATGATTTATTTTATAGAGCCATCTCATACAAATAAAAATCATATTATATTTTATTTTACAAGTTGGCAACTTAAAATAATATGATCATTTCATGGTTTTCATAAGAAAAATAAAACCCTCCAAAGGCAAAATAAAGGCTTCCCTACCTCTGTGATATTGTTAGGCTAAAGAGAATAAGTACTGTTTACATATATGCATTTGGATGTACAATTTAAATAAAGCATTATATAGAGCCTTGAAAATCAAAAATTTTATATCTTTTAGGAATACTTATTACCTACTTGATGTATATTATATATTGTTATTTTTGAGGTCAGTACTGAGGAATTCTAGTGAACATAAGAATTAATAGTGAATAAAAGTGAGGAATAGCAAGAGTAGAGGCTATTTTTCAATGTCAGGATAGTAAACAGTGTTTTGGTCTCTGCTGATGTGTATAATATTCTGTATGATAACAGTTATTTGAGGTGCTACAGAATAGTAATATATACTCCGCACAGAATAGAAATAGCAATTCCAAAACACATTCCCAGCCTTAAGTTTTCAATAAAATATTAAAGCCAAACTTGTTATATTTCAGAAACCGAATTATTAAATCATGAATTGAGGGGGTGTGGATATTTCCTTTTTACCTTCCCCAGTGGTGTCACCCAGGGAAGGTCTAAAAAGAGTCTTTCCTCTCAGAATCTGTGGAGCATCTCCTTCCCCTTGCTTTTCTGAGAACTGTATGTGACCCATATTCAGTGGTAAGCTGTTGCCTTCTATTAAGAAAAAGTACATTGTATCTCTTTATGTAACAGCTTCTAAACAGATACACAGTTATCCTTTTATTGGGGAAAAACCCTAAAGTACATATACAGAAAGGAATACAGTTTACAAACCACTTGCTTCAGATGCAGTATGTCCTCACTCAGCATAATTGTTTTGTCATGTCTGCCTCTGGGAACCAATTTGTTCTTCAATCATCATCTTAGATAACTCGCATGATAGAGAACACAAGATTTTTTTTTTTATCAATTTTCTAGTAACATGAAATATGAGAATCAGGATTTTTGCCCTGGACATAGCCGTGTTGATGTGGATGACAGAATATGGGGTGATTATACCTGATGATGAGTTCCTTCTCCTCCTTCTGACTACCTGACACATCATTTTAACCATAACGCTCCCCTGCCTAAGATGATGACCAAACGCATCATCTTGACATCCAGGAACTCTTATTCTTATCTCACTACTCTACCCAGGTCTTTTTGACTTCCGATGCTTTCTGAATGTGTACCTTCTCCTCCAGTCACCTGAGCCACCCACCTGTCATCCAGAGCCACTGTTTGTGCTTATATTTGCTTCACTGTACAGTCCAGGCATCTCTCTCAACCAGGCATGCCCTGTTGTACAGTGGAAAGTACTGAAGACCAAGGGTCAGGCAGATAAGTGTGTTCCAAGGCCAGCTCTTTACCTAAAGCCTGATGTGGCCTCAATCATTTCATTTAGTCATCCTGGACCTCAGTTTCCTTACTGTAAAGTGAGAGGATTGCGCTTGATGGTCTTAGCTTCTCAGCAGCCTTTCCAATGAACCTTCCTAATACACATGCACATACCTCTGGTATATGCAGAAATTCACTTTTGTTCGTCTAGTACAGGTATCTCATCTAATATGTCATGAGATGTCACTTTATTTATTCGCTCATTATTTTTTCTACCCACCTCCCAAAGAGAATATAAACTCCCTGAGGTTAGAGATTTTTATCTGCTTTTTTCACTGCCATATTCCCATTGTTTACAACAATGCCTGGCATATAATAGGTGTTTGATATATGATAAAAGAAAGAATAAATGCCTTTCATGCCTATTTTGTACTATAACATTCTATAATTCAAATATATACAGAAAAGTAAATTGTATATTCTGTAGTGATATTTAAACATAATTTTTTACTCTTTGGCATATATTCTGTAATATTCTTTATATGATTAAATATTGATATTTAAAACATTGTTTTCTATTTCTATTTTTTTCCATTTGTTATGACTGCATCCTAATCATAATAATCTGTGTTTCTTTCCCCTTTCTTTTCCAAGAATTTCAGTACACAATATTAACTTGACTTTTTGGATGAACGAGAACATGAAATCTTTCTCAAAGCCAGAATTTAAACATGTTAATATTAACCTGAGTAAATGCATAAAATGGAATGATTTTAAAAAATTATTTTCACAGTCAGTAGAGATTTGACACTTTTAAAAGTTAAGGATTCTATTCTTAAATTCTTAATACTGTGTAAAAATTATTAGATTTAAAATAGATAATATATAAATCCAAAATATACCTCATAATATTTATACACATAAACCATAAAAAACAAGTCATTTTAAAATTTTTGTTTATTGCTGTGTTCATACCATAATTATAGTTTAGTGAAAATGGTTCAAGAACATGATAAGGTGCAAAACATACTCCAGATGTTTCTTTGTGAAAAGATCTCTTTAGAAGAAGCCCTTGGAACAAAATTTCAAAATTAACAAAAAAAGAAAAGCAGTTTCTATACAGACCATTTTAACTAAAGGAAGTTCTTGAATATTCAATTGTTTTGAAAAATTGTGTTTAGCCAAAAAAACTGAGGTCTTAAGTAGTTATTTAATATATTATTTTAATTACGAGCAACAATTAACAAGGTATATATGCCCAGGTGTTAGGTAAGGTACGTTTAAATGAGAGCATCTGGGACTGTCAACAATGGTCCTTACATTCCACATGAATTATGTGAGAGAATGAACATGATAGAATAGACAGGAAGTGGAGTTCCCTTTGTGGGCAGTGGGTTAATGACCCAGCTTGTCAGTGTGTCATTGCAGGTTCGATCCCCACCCATTTCAGTGGGTTAAGGATCCCATGTGGTGAAGGTGGCAGATATTGTTTGGATTCCATTCCTGGTGGAACTTCCATCTACCTTGAGCGAGGCTGGGAAAAAAAAAAATACACAAGAATAAGTAAAAATTGGAGCCGTATTTTAATATTGGATGAGATAATGCAATTATTTAAGACAGATTTTTATGATCACAAGGCAAATAATCAATTATAATTTTTTATTACAGAGTATTTTTTGCAATTAAATAGCTATTTATTGCTCAGAAATTAAGGACTCTTAGAAGATAGTTATTTCTAATACATAGAGTTCTTTTTACACTGAAAATATGTGAAACACAATGGCTTTCTTACAGATAGAGATAATTTGGGTAAAGGTTACTCTTACAAGTTCAAGATTTTTAAATTTCTGTTTGAGTACTTTAGAAAAGATAACAATTTCATCATTCATCTTTTTCTTCTTTTTAAACTAGGCATATATGTTTTTAATATTAAGGCTGAGAAAAACTGTTGAAGGAAAGAAAAATTTTGTATATGACAGATTTATCCAAAATATCACCTTGTTTGGGTGGGGTGACTTTAAGTAACATAAAGCCTGTGAATAGTACTTAATTCTGCTAACTGAGTCATTGGGTTGATTGCTTTCTCCCTTATAGTTTTCATTGTCCACATTACAGTTATAACAACTACACTAGTTAATTTTTGAACTAAAAAGTGACTACAGATGTTTACTTTTTGCTTTATATAGATCTAAGAGTGTTAATGCTGTCAGAAAGTAAATCATCATTTCAAAACACAGTTTCTATTTTTTTATTTTAATTCACATTGTCATACAATTTAAAAAAGCATATTGAATCTATTTATACTTGGGATAAAGATGACTGCTTGTATTTAATTCTTGAATTGGAATTAAAATTAGAAATAGGATTATTCCTATTACCACTTGTATTTCTACGTATTTTTTTCATTGCCAGCAATGCGGTCATTTTGACCTTGAAAATCTCCTGCCATGTATGCCCATGAAAAACTGATGAAAAGTGCTTTGAATAGTATGTCTTCACTACATATAATAGAAGTTATGGAAAGAATGATTTGGTTTCATATAAACAGTAGCTTTCAACAGGACTGCCATCTGTGTGTAATCTACTACTGTGATATAATATTATTTCAGTGGCCTTTTAAATGTGCTGAGTTCTCTATGATATGTAGTCCCTTGATTTAAAACTGTCTCTCAACCCAATAATTACTGGATATTACAATTATTTGTCATACTATAAGATGGAAATAATGGCATCTTTTCAAACTATGCTTAGTTTTGTCTGTTTTTTTTAATTAGAAATTTTATTTTATTTTTTTAGTCTTTTTAAAAATTTTTTTTTTTTTGTCTCTGTTTAGGCTATTTGCTTAAATCAAACTTAAGATTTTTAAATCTTTAAATCCAATTATAATGTTCTACATTTATTCATTCAGTATTAGTTGAGGGCCTAAGATCTGTCAAACATTCATGTTGATTATTTTATTAAAATAATATTATAGCTTACAACTACATGGAGAGACCCAAATATTATAAAAGTGCATTAACACACTTTTGTGTTAAGAATTTCTTGTACATGACATATACCACTTTTTGCTTACTCTTGCTTGCTCACCTTCTTAGTTTTTGTTGTTTTTTTTTTTTGTCTTTTCTAGGGCTGTACCTGTGGCATATGGAGGTTTCCAGGCTAGGGGTCTAATCAGAGCTGTAGCCACCACCCTACACCAGAGCCACAGCAACGCCACATCTCAGCCATGTCTGCAACCTACATCACAGCTCATGGCAATGCCGGATGCTTAACCCACTGAGTGAGGCCAGAGATCGAACCTGCAACCTCATTCTTTTTTTTTTTTTTTTTTTAATCTTCCAATCTGGTTTGTTTGGGACTATTCTATAGCTTACAGTAGAAATATACTTTTGGTAGAAATACGTTTCTACTTCTTATACCCTCTTCAAGCATCATGGCTTAATTTCCCACCTACAAATAAAAGACATCCAAATCTGCCTCGGTGGGCATCTGCTTTCCTTCCAGACTTTGGTGCCATGTTTCCAAGGCTTGTTGTCCATCTTATTTGGGTATTTCTGAAATATTCCATTTCAACAAATCCAGAATTGAACTGAATTTTATTCATCATGAAACTACATCTTCCTCATAAAAGTGATTAAAAGCTTGTATTGTGAGTTCAGGATTCTAAGATCTAAATTCAGAGGCAAGTTAAATCAACTTTAATAATACTAATGCTCATCTGTCTCCAAGGTTCTAAAGATTCATTGAGATAGTACTTATCAAA
The DNA here is from genome assembly GCF_054392235.1 of Sus scrofa. Lineage (NCBI taxonomy): Eukaryota > Metazoa > Chordata > Mammalia > Artiodactyla > Suidae > Sus > Sus scrofa. The sequence goes on along the minus strand of NC_139393.1, from coordinate 50,907,073 downwards.
GCTTAACATAATGCCTGACACACTGAAAGTAGATGATACCTACATATTAGATATCATCATTCTTATCATCATCATCATTGCTTCATTAATAATATCACCCTTGACCCAGCTGTGGACTAGATACTGAAGTCATCTTTCACATTTCATTCTCTTCATCTCCATTTGTATCCAAGTGATTACCACATTCAAAGTTTATTTCCAAAATGTCAAACATATTTCCTGTTCTTCATCTTTTCTTTTATTCCAGTCAAAGGATAAAATTATGTGCATATATGCTATATTTGTCTATCTCTTTCCCATTATAAGCTGCTCAAGAGCAAACGCTAATATCTTCTCATTTTCAGAAGCCACACTGAAGTTTACCACATGTAAGTGTAAAACTTGGTCTGGGTTACAGCTTGTAACTTAAGAACTGATAGAACTAGTCATATTGTGTTAAATGCTGAGGATACAATGGCGAGCAAAAGAGACCTAAGCCTGATCATGTGGGGCCTACATTAAGACAAGAAATGTTGGGTCTTTTTCTTGATAGCAATGGGAAAAAATTGAAGTCCTCTAAGGAGGGGAGTGAGAATGTAAGATTTGTACTTAAAAGTAATGATGGTCCTTGGATCTGATTACAGCAGCAGATAGAGAAACAGAGTAGAGATAAATTATATAGATGAAATCAATAGGGCATGAAAGGAATTGGACATTGGTGGCACACAATGAAAGAGGAGGAGATAAAGATGATTCCTGGGCTTCTGGCTTATACAGCTAGCAGGTGAGGTTGTTCTTCGTGGTGAACCCAGTTTGGGGAGAAGATAATTTAACACTTAGATACATACATATGAGAAATATCAAGATAATTCCCATGAGCCTGCCATCTTACCTATAAAGGTTTTATGGTTTTTGGAAAATTCAATAGCAATTTTGGCTTAAGTGAGATTGTTCAATTTCAACATAAATAATTTAAAATGGAAACATTATATGAAAGTTAAAACTGTTTTCAACCGCCCATGAGCAACACTTACACATGAACATAAAACTGTTAATATTACATACCATGGCATTGACTGTTCTACAAACAGTATAGAAAGTACAATAACTTAAAATCCGATGTAATGGTAAATCTGTAGATAAATTACAAATCTTTAGATGGGAGAATTTCTAGTTCTTTTGTTTGCCTAATAGAAAAATAATTTGAGGGGATAAAATGGGAAAGGTTAGAAATTCATTTCCAATGAGAAAGGTTAAAAAGATACAATTAAATTAACAAGGGTACATTATACCAAACTGCTTTATTTTGAAGAATTTTATGCATGTTTTAGATTTGAAAGCTTAAATATGTTCCCAATATTGTTATTTCTACACTGTTCGTGATAGCATTATAGAAATTAACCAATCTGTTGCAATATACTTCCACTGAATAGAACTATTTCACTTTTGTTTACAATCATTCATATCCACAAGATACCCAAATATTTAGTCAATACCATTAATCTGGCTACTACTTCTTTTGTATATGAGTCCTATGTAACTATTTACCAATCTGAGTCTACATTTGTTTGTTTTGTTTGAGAGATCTATTTCACTTGGATAACACTTAGAACATGGTGTTAGTGAGTCCAAATAAAACAGCAGCATTGAAAGCAAAGTGTTTTCTGATATAATTATGTTTTCTCTACATCAAATATTTAATTTCTTATCTATATAGTAATGGTCCTTTATTTTAAGTTGCATCAAAACTTTCTGGAATTTGGGAGTTCCTGTCGTGGCTCAGTGGTTAACAAATCTGACTAGGAACCATGAGGTTGAGGGTTCGGTCCCTGCCCTTGCTCAGTGGGTTAATGATCCGGCGTTGCCGTGAGCTGTGGTGTAGTTTGCAGACGCGGCTCAGATCCCACGTTGCTGTGTCTCTGGCGTAGGCCAGCGGTTACAGCTCCGATTGGACCCCTAGCCTGGGAACCTCCATATGCCATGGGAGCAGCCCAAAGAAATGGCAAAAAGACAAAAAAAAAAAAAAAAAGCAAAAACAAAAAAAACAATAAAAAAACTTTCTGGAATTTGGTAAGAATGCGGGAAAATATGTGAAGTATTGCACTATTTACATAACAATGCATTCTAATAACTTTCATGAGTTCAAAATTAAGGTTATTTAAAATGGAATCCACCAGAGTTCTCCTCCTCATACAGCGGAAACAAATTTGACTAGGAAGCATGAGATTTTGGGTTCAAACCCTGGCCTCGCTCAGTGGGTTAAGGATCTGCCATTGCCAGGAGCTGTGGTGTAGGTTTCAGACACGGCTCTGATCTGACATTGATGTGACTGTAGAGTAGGGTGGTGGCTACAGTTCCGATTGGACCCCTAGCCTGGGAACTTCCATATGCCCCAGGTGCAGCCCTAAAAAAGACAAAATGAAATGAAATGAAATGAAATAAAATAAAATGGAATTCATTGCATATTTTAAGTTTCCTAATGCTACACCATTTCCCATGACTCCTCAAAGATGCTCGGTGTAATTGCTTAATAACATCTTCCTCTTCTTTAAGGATCTATTTATGTATCCCATTTAACATTAATGACTTGAACTTCAGTTTTGATTTTACAGTTTGTTTCTTATTCTTGTTAGTTCAACAATCATTAGCCATGGCAAATGATATTGAAGCAAAATTCAAAACAATAGACAGTTCTGATTTCCAGTATTTTGTGTGCCAGTGCAACTGGTGAAATTATGTTACTTTCAACAACACTATAGAATATGGAAAGCGATAGAATTATCTCAACCTGATGAAATGTGTCTAATATCATAGTTCTGATAAGTTCAAGGACACTGATAGCACCAATATTATATTATCACCATTACATATAAAATAATATCAATACATCTCTACATTCAAAAGAAAGCAACACAGGTAAAATAGAAACCTCCTTGTATGGCAAGACTTACATTTCTACTAAACAAATATGAAACACTCAGATTTAGTTCATGGAAGATAGCAAAAGAAAATGCCTAATTATTTCTGGGAAAGTAACATGTTTTCCTAAATGATTTCTTCATTTTGGGATATTTAGAATTCATGCCAATATTGTTCTTTCTTTCTCTCTAAGAAAAAGCAAAAAAATCAAACAAGGTATGTATGCAAATACAAATTTTAGACACAGGAAATGGCCTACTCTGTGGGCCTTACTTTGCAATATCAATTAGGAGGTGCTTGTAATGTTTTCTCAGCTAAACCACTGCACTTAAACTGGAATATTTTAAATTGTACCCCAATTAATTGTACCCTTTACAGATTACTGCTTCCTCATTTTAAAATAAAACAATTTGATAAAGTTGAACTAAAACACTGGAGAATTTCAGTGTTTGTATTCACTAAAGTGGATCACCGAGCTCAGATTGTTATCCAGAAAAAGATTTAAAAGATTACATTACAATAATTTATGAGAAAACTGTTTCCCCTATTTCTGCAGAATACTTGCTGTATCTCATTTTTATAAGGGTGAAGTTTTTCTTCTCAAAGGCAATAACTTGTTTATTCTCACCTGCTTCTGAAGCAACAGCAGAACATCTGTAGCATCTGAGACTAGTATTTACTCTTCCTTAGTTGTCTTGATTCTGTTGTTAAGGTGTTGTTGACATCCCTCTAAGTGGTCTCCAATGGTATGGAGGAAATGCCCAGTCTTGCCGTCATTTTCACTGTAAACGAATCTTGACACTGTCAGGTTCCCGTCACAGTCCATCAGTGTCACTCACTAAGCTGTGGTGTGACCGTCAGTCCCTTTGAGATTTGCCTCCTTTATCAGGGTCAGCCTGTGGGAAAATCTGAACAAATAGTTACATGTCAACTAGGTATAAAAGATAATATTTAAATCTACTTTTACTATTTTAAGGCATGGTAGTCTAAAAGGCATTTCTTTTTTCAAATTACTGTAACTTTGTGTTCAAATATTTTACATGCACTCTGTACAGAATTCATGAAAAAATACAGTGGCTTTCTCTTTTGGAATCTATTACTGATTAGCTGTGTTTAGAATACAACAGTAACTATGTTTATTTGGGCTAGGATTTTAACTAGCACCACTGACATACCTACCCAAAGTTAGTTAGTTTATTTGTTTTTAATAAAAGAGAAACAGTGATAATAACCACCACTAAAACATGTTTTATTTCATTTCTTATCTAAAAATTATATTCTAAACAATGAAATGATCTTTCCTTTATTAATGATTATCTCCACATTTAACCATTATCTTTTTTTTATTCATGGTAATATTTTTTTCTTTGAACTTCTGTTTCAATTGATGATAAGTCTGAGTTGTTTTGTGAAATAACATTTCAAATGTTGGGGCTTCATATTTCCTTCCCTTTATTTCAGTTTTTCACAAGAACCAGTTCCTCAAATTCTACATATACTCATATTTGTCACGGGTCCTATTGAATATGCTATGCAACAATGTATTAAATAGAAATTGTCCTGTGGTTCCACACAAGAACAAAAGAGACCAAATACTTCTCCTTAAAAAATAAAAATAAAAATTAGTCCTAAAATAGTAATAAAAATTAGTACCAGAGTTGCTGTCTTAGCAATCACTCCAGACCCCAAAGACACCCACCTACTCTAGTTAAAAGGGGGATGGCCACAATGGGGAGACACTTGAAAGACAGCCTTGGCATGAAGACAACACCTGATGAAGGGAACCGTGGCTTAGGGATTCCTTTTGGAGGGTCCTTCCTCACCACTAAGGGCAAGGAGGGAACTTCAGGAGAATTGCTCAGGGACTACAGATGCCTCCACCATAGTGGGATGTCCGCCATGTGAGCTGAGGATCTCTTTTCTGTACTGGTTTTAGCAGGGAGATAAAGAATTGAGAAGTGGCAGAATAGAGAGAGTGGACAGTGTCAGAACAAAAGGACCCCTGTCAGGAGAAAGGCCCTGGATCAAGAGACTGAAGCAGTTTAGGGAGCTTGGAAGAGCAGGAAGCTGCAGATTTCCATTGTCAGGGACTTGGGCAGTTAAGAGGCTCCCCTAGAAGCCCCCCCCCACCCCCTGTCTTAAATGATCATAGGTTACTTAGCAGGGGGTACTTTTGCATTTAGGCAATGATGTCAGTAGCCAGGAGGCAGAGCCATACAAGTGACAGTGTCGGGAGGTTTTGAGCAGGAGCCAGTTGGGTAGGAGAGCTTTATCTTCCCACCCAGGAGAAGAAAGGAAGAGGATGGATGGAAAGCTGACCAAGTCCCTCTCTCTTCCATTCCCTAGGCTCTAGGGCTGGTCAATGCTAATGAGGATGAAGATGCAAAAAGTAGTGTTAACTAGAATGGACTTTTTTATACTTAAAATCTGCTCAAGATTATTAAGGGGAAGAAAAAAGAAGCTTAAAAGGCGTATTTGAAGACATTAATTAGAGGAAAAATTAAAATCAGTTTATGTTTAAAATACATCAGTTTTGACTGTCTGATAATCCAGTCACCCTTAGAGTAGGAATGGCTTCAAAATTTAAGGGTTTCTCCCCCAAATAGTCCATTTCTCTGTTTAAAACCTGATCTATCATAAAATATGTGTCATAAAATACCATAAAAATATAAAATGAAGGGATACAAAAAATAGTCTGCACTCAGAAAAAGACTGAGATAGTCCATCAAGCTATTTACTTTTTTAGAACATGTAAATATATTTAATGTTGGGGTGGAAAGGCTGTAAGTGGAAAAACTCCCATATTTATTCCTTATCAATTTAAATTTTTGTTATGCTGAACCTTAAAATCACCTTGCTTGTCCCCAAGTAAAACACATATAGGAAAGGCAAACTAAACACACACAATCACTTTTTGTATATAAATTCCATATATTCGCATCTGTAGTTATAGATATATTCTTAATATCAGTATAATTAGGCAGGGTAAATAAATTACTTCAGATTATACAAAGGCACAATTAATAGCTTTTAGCTAGAGACAAAATTGGTAATCGGATTTTCATTTCAGTTTTTCTCTCTTGCATTCATGTGCCCACTTATATCTGGCTGATACCTGAGGGTTCCTTTGTTAATTCTCACTCCAGCAAAATCATACCATTGCACTCATAGCTGGCTTGTGTGATGCTTGTGGTTTCGCTCCTTAATTTCATCATGTTACAGATGGTCATGTGTTCTCCTGTCTGTCCTAGTACAGATCTTCTTCCATGTACTAGGACAGACTATGACCATCTGTAACATTCCAGTGCTTCTCCATAATCTATGTTTAAGACTAGGTGTGGGAGACGCTCTCTTGCTTTAATCCCTCTCCCCAACACATTCAAATATAATCAAATGGCTGGATGCCCTGAGTCTTCATGAGCTTGTGACCAATTTCCTTGATTCAAAACCATTTTATGTATTTATTGCATACATGCTTCTACCCTCTATTATAGTATATGGTATATGCTATTTGAGGATACTAGAGCTAGATCAAGTTTGTCTTTTTATTCCACTGGAAAGTCAAAGAAATCATGAGATTTTATCTACAGGCATGGAAGAGCAGGAAAGAATCAGTTCTTCTGTTTCTAACTCCCCTTACCAGACATTAGAACTCTTCATTTTTTGGCCATGCTCATAGCATGTGGAATGTCCCTAGTCAGGGGTCGAACCCATGCCACAGCAGCAACTCAAGCCACTGCAATGACAACAGCAGTACTTTAACCCACTGCGCCATAAGAGAACTTTAGAACTCTTATGTATGAACTCTTCTGCTGTCTCTTGTCTTTTTCATGCAATCATAATAGTAGACTTTATTGTTAAAGGTACCATATGTGTATTCACTTGGCTCATACATAGATACTGGCTTCTACCACTAAATATATAGGCTTACATCAAAGCACTTGAAATTATATATTTAATAATTATTGGCATGTCTTGTTCTGAAGTGGCCTATTTTCAATTCTTATTTATTCATGGTAATAGAGGAGAAGGATGTTATAAATTATGCAAAAATCACTTACAGCTGACTTGGTTATATATTGTATATTTTTCATTAGACTTAGTTTCTTAATTGTTTGCTCTTTTTATTACCCAAATGAGCTAACATCATGAGTATTTAACAAATGATGATTGGCGGAGATGGCTAGGAGCACTTTATGTAGTGGGAAAGGGCAATCTAGTTTGTTTGTTTGTTTGTTTGTTTGTTTGTTTGTTTTGCCTTTTCTAGGGCTGCTCCTGTGGCATATGGAGGTTCCCAGGCTAGGGGTCCAACCGGAGCTGTAGCCACTGGCCTACTCCAGAGCCACAGCAATGCAGGATCCGAGCTGCGTCTGCGAACTACACCACAGCTCACGGCAACGCCGGATTGTTAACCCACTGAGCAAGGGCAGGGATCGAACCCGCAACCTCATGGTTCCTAGTCAGATTCGTTAACCACTGCGCCCCAACGGGAACTCCAAGGGCAATCTAGTTTTATAAACGTGCTATGGAAAATTCATATATGGATGATTGATATTTACCCTTAGTAATATCTGTGATCCAAAAGCTATGTGGGAATAGGTAGTATTTTGTCTATAACCTGTTATCATAATGATTTAATAAGCATTTAACCTAATATTTGATACCTTGATGTTAAAAGATAAAATCAGGGAGTTTCCATTGTGGTGCAGTGGAAACGAATCCAACCAGTATCCATGAGGGTTTGGATTCAATCCCTGGGCTCACACAGTGGGTGAGGGATCCAGTATTGTCATGAGCTCTGGTGTAGATTGCAGACACAGCTCAGATCCTGCATTGCAGTGGCTGTGGCACAGTCTGGCAGCTGCAGCTCCAATTTGACCCCTAGCCTGAGAACTTCCATAATGCCACACCTGCAATCTTAAAAACATAAATAAATAAAATTATAAGTGCCTATTTACTAATAAGAGAGTGAAATTGAAATATATTTGAAAAATGGCATTTTTCCCATTTATTGACTGGCAATAGAGATGGAAATAAAAAAGGAAATTAGTTCAATTGAACAGAGAAACAAAAATAGATAATAAATATAAATAAAACTCAAACTGAATCCGAAATAGTGAGCATGAATATTTTTATCTCCTCCATATATTAGTTAATTAATTTCAAAAATGCAATCAACTATGAAAATGTAATCCTTGAATTTGTTGGATATTTTAAATGAAATATAAAGAGAAAATCGTGTATTACTTAAACATTTTAATACATTTCCCATATTCAAAGAACATTTATTTCAAAGAGCTATTTCTTGGTCCAAACAGTTGGTGATTATGCCTTAACTCTTATTTTAATTGATAACATAAAAAGTAAATAGATATTGAAGAATTTTGCACATACTTTGACAAAAGTGAAGATGTTTAAAATGTTTTGTCACTGAATATTTTCTTGACATCATATCTTTAAAAATTATATATTTATAGCATTTGCATATTTGATCAGGACCTTGGTATAAAGTGTCAAAAAAGATTATGAGTAGAGAAATAAGGTGTGTAAATTTGTGAATATAGAAGTTAACTTTTATATCACAGTGTAGGAGGGAACTGAAGAAATTTGTTTTATGTGAGTCATTTCTGTATGAAGCTATAAACTTTCTTTTTTTTTATGCCAAAAGCTGTCATGGTTTCTTGTAAAATAATAAAGATAATAAAGATATCCATTTTAATTGATTCTTTTCATTGTTTAATAAAATTGCTTTGTTTGATTGCTGAAGAATTTGAATTGAGTTTTCATTACCCACTTCTGAACAATTTACTCTAAGAACCAGACAGTATTGAGCTAATGAGTTTGAATTTATATTGAACCTTAACTGTCTTCATGAAGTAAATGGAAAAAAATCATGGCAGTAACTAAGTATTCTTCATTAAAAACTATGTTGTAGAGATTTTACAATGAGGCTTTTAATGGAGCTAAAGCATTTAAATTGGAGTTTTACCAACTTTGCTGTTTCTAAGCATATTATATAAAAATATGGCTTCTTTTCCATTTTTTAAAGAAATTAAAACTCATAAAATGGCAGGAATATTTTGGAAACTTTCTTTCAAGTGGGAAGTTCATATATTCAATAAATTCAGTTATGCAGTAAATTAATGTTAAAGTTAATCTGAGAGTATGTCTAAATTGAAATGATATATAAAAACCTGCGGAGAGGTGTCCTATTAAGGTGTTTCAAGATCTACTTAAATAAATCTAAGAAATGGCCACAATATTGAAATGCATGCCCTTTAAGGTACTGTTCTTATTTTGGCACTGGAATTGCCACAAAAATGCTTAAGTTTCTTAGTGGTTGAAAACAAGAGATATATATATATTTATTTATTTATTTTGATATTTTAGAGCTGCACCTGGAGGCATTTTTAACACTAAAAAAAGATGCTGCAAAGAAAAAAAAAATCTCATGATCAGATAGAACAAATATAGGACATAATGGAGAAAGAGACTACATTTAGATGATTAATTGTGATAAAGAAAACCACAGTAATTTAAACAAGAATTAGATCAGAAGAACAATATAGCGAAGAATCAACCATTCATATTAAGCAGCAATGAAGACTGAGGAGTGAAAAAATATGGCACCATTCTGGTTAGCTTTAAGCCTAATTTCCCTGCATGGTAAATGGGCATTGTTGCATACAAAGAAGACAAATATTTTTTCCTTGATTGCCATTATTAGAACATTAATTTTTTTGGCTGAGCTCACACATGTGGAAGTTCCTCGGCCAGGGATTGAATCCACAGCACGGCAGCAACCCAAGCCACGGTAGGGCCAATCCTAGCCTACTGAACCACAAGGGACCTCCTAGAACATTTTTAAATGCTTCAGTTTTCAATGATTTATGTTCTTAACCATTTTAATTAATAAGATGTACCATGTTTCATCATTTTATTTGAATAGAGAAATGATGATGTATGTGTATTTTTTATAGGACTGGAACTTCCTTTTATGATGATGCCCCACCCTCTAATTCCTGTCAGCCTACCTCCAGCATCTGTCACCATGGCAATGAGCCAAATGAACCATCTCAGCACCATTGCAAATATGGCAGCAGCGGCACAAGTTCAGAGTCCCCCATCTAGAGTTGAGACATCAGTTATTAAGGTAATTCTTTAATTACATGATTGATTTGGCTTAAGCCAAAATCATCTTAAGCCACCATCTTTTCTCTTCACAAGTAAATCTAACTCCAAAAAACTAAGTGACAGTAAAATAGATTATGAGAAAAAACACTTGTAGTAATTAGAACCAGAGGCACAATATATATAAGCAGCCTAGGCTAACTTTGAGTTCTCTGTTATATCTACTAAGGGACAGATGAACATAAGGTATTAAATTATATATTACAAATTGTGTGTTTATATATGTGGTTGTGTTTGTGTCCGTAGGGGTGTGTGTGTGTGTGTGTGTGTGTGTGTGTGTGTGTGTGTGTGTGGTGTATGAGCCTAAAGGTGTGGAAAATAGTATCAGGTTTGTTTTCAGAAGACCAGATTTTAATTATGGTTCTGCCACTTAACTAGCTGTGTCACCTTGAGCATGTAACTCAATAGTTCTGATTATTTCTACATATAAAAAATGGGCAATACAGTGTGGATAGAAAAAAGTAAAACAAAATTGTTATGCAGGTATTGCCAATTCTCTCTCTCTCTCTGTGTGGGTCGGTATGTGTATACTTTTAAATACGTATGTATTTATTTATACTTTTTCATTCATATTATTTTATAATGTGTAGTTAAATTATAATGTCTTAAATGTATTGTCAGAATAGATTAATTTTTAAATTATGTAAAAGATATGTTGCAGTACCTATATTTGACATAATCATTATCTTGTATTTATGAATATAATACCATGAATTTAAAGGAGTCCCCGGAACATATTTTACATAAAAGGCCTTATTTCAGCACTTATTTATTACTGGTGGGAACACACAATGGTAGGATCATTTTAGAAGACAGTTTTGTAAAATCATACGATTTTTTACCCAAAGCAGTTAAAAACTTAATGTCTACCCAAAACTTTGCACATGGATATTTTCTGTTTTTATAATTGCCAAACCTTGGAAGCATCCAAGAATCCCTTTAGTAGGTGAATGGATGAAAAATTGTGTACATCCATATGTTATGACTTTGTTTTTTGCCATTTGTGACAACATGGATGAACCTGGAGGGTATTATACTTAGTGAAATAAGTCAGTGTTTTCACTTATATGTGGAATGTAAAGAATAGAAAACAAGTGAACAAATAGAACAGAAGCAGATTCACAGATACAGGAAACAAACCAGTGGTTACCAGAGGGGAGCGGAGTGGGGGGAGGGGCAAAGTAGATAAGGAGGGTTCCGGACTATTAAGTATAAAATATGTAAGTTACAAGAATGTAACACACAGGACAGAAAATATAGTCCATGTTTTATGATAATTTTATATGGAGAGTCATATATAAAAATATCAAATTACTAGGTTTTGTGTCTGACACTAAAACAATATCATAAGTCAATTACACTTCCAAAAAATAAATTTACATTTTGTAAATTGGGTAGACCATAGTTCAACAAGAGACCACAAAAAAAAAAAAAAAAAAAAAGAAAGAAAGAAAGAAGTAGAGATTTTGGTCACTCACAGGTCCTGGAGGAAGTACTAGACATGCCTCAATCGACTAGACAGGCAGGTCAGGGCAGAGTGCAGGCAGACAGAGAAAGCAAGGCAGGATTTGAAGCAAATGCCTTTATTAGGATCCATGATGTTCCCAGGCCAGGGCTGGAGTGGTCAATGCAAACTGAAAGGGAAGGGTTTTGATAAGCCTCCCAGGGTTCTTATCTAAGAAGATTGTTGATCACAAGGGCTGCTGGGGAAGTTATATCAGGAAGTTAGATTTGTTCCTGACTGTGACTACTGTCTAGGGCAGGCATTGCATGAAGAGGCTGGTTTCAGTTTAAGCTCCCTACAGGCCACTTGGCCAAACAAAATGAAGATCGAGACAGCAATACCATGGAGTAGCTTAGCTGAATTCTCAGCACCATTGAATTCAGAGCTAAGAAGAATGAGCTATCACGCTGTGAAAAGATATGGTGGAAACTCAAATGCATATTGTCAAGTTCAAGAAGCTAGTTTGAAAAGGCTACACTCGAGGTGGTTTCAAGTGTAGGACACTGTGGAAAAGGCAAAATTGTGGCTATCCTAAAATGATCCATGGCCACTCGTGGGTGGAAGCAGGGGAGGAATAAATGGAGAAAGTGGGTTTTTAGGACAGTGAAAATACCCTGTATATGATATTATTATGATGGATTCATATCATTATGCATTTTGTAAAGGCCCTGATACTACATATTTAGAAAGGTGAAGAACATGAAAATAGTAGTTTTTTGTATAATAATGGCTTTGTAAACAAAGCTATGTACTTGTTCTTCATAAAATTTTCTGAAATATCCTCACCAGAGGAAAACAATGAAAAATATCATAGGAGACCCAGATCAGCTACTGAAAAATCCTTTTCTGAGAGAATGAAAGTGAATGCTACATTGTCATCAACTGGGAAGAGAACTTTTTCAAATCCCGAGTGAACTTTAGAGGGTTCCTTTGTTAGCAGATGATTTGTTAATTAAGGCATGGATGCAGAATTCAATTTATGATTATTTTTTATAATAGTTACTTCTGAGCATTCAACATCCTCATCACCTCACTGACTTGAAACAATGTTTGGTAAATTCACATGATACATATTAAACTTAATTCTGGGGGACATTTTTATTTTTCCCAAATTAAGTGGTTGATTCTCATGTCCCATTAAATAGTATGGAGTCCAAGTAGGTAATTGGAATAGTGCCTGCGAGTTTATTTTCCTGAAAAGATTCTTTATTTTATTTTATCTTTTTCATTTTTAAAGCTGCATCCATAGCATAGGAAAGTTTCCAGGCAGGGGATGGAATTGGAGCTGCAGCTGCTGGCTGTGCCATAGCCACAGCAACACCAGATCCAAGCTGCATCTGTGACCTAAACCACAGCTCATGGTAACTCCACTGAGCAGGGCCAGGGATCAAACCCACATCCTCATGGATACTAGTTGGGTTCATTACTGCTGAGCAGCCAGGGGAACTCCCTGCCTGAAAAGATTCTAACTATGTAGGCCAATTAAAACTGAAATTTTAAATACCAAAGAAGATTTACCCCTGTTGGAAGAAATGACAAAATAAGAGAAAATAGACTTGGAGGGATCTGCCATAGGCAGGAATGTACTCTTTAGATTTTTTGAGAATAAAGACAAGAATTAAAATTAAAACTCCACCTAAATGAGAATGTCAGTTAGAATTTGTAGGACAGAAGAAAAGCAAAAACAGCTCTCACGGTTTTATATTTAAAATTTTTTTTAATCTTTTCTACAAAGTAAAGGAACTCCAATGATTTTCCCATAAACCTGTTTGTGAAAATGTTCCCATCAGCACAAGCAGCAGAGCGGGGTCTACAAGCTGCTGAACTTGGATAAATCTACCTTGCTGCCAGTTTCTGTATGTACCATGAGTTAATAATGATTGCACTTTTTTTTTTTTTTTTTTTTCTTTTTTGGCCGCGCCGCGGCATGTGGAGTTCCCAGGCCAGGGATCAGATCCAAGCTATAGTTGTGGTCTACCCTGCAGCGGTGGTAATGCCAAACCCTTAACCTGCTGTGTTGGACCCAGGATCGAACCTGCATCCTAGTGTACCAGACACACTGCCAATCCTGTTGTGCCACAATGGGAACTCCAAGAATGATTATACATCTTTAAGTACTTGGAAAAAAATCAAAATTAGAATAATCTTTCATGACACATGAAAATTATATGGAATTCAAACTTTAGTGTCCATAAATAAAGTTTTTTTTGGAATGTAGCCATACTCATTAATTTACATAATATCTATGGCTACTTTCATATACAATGGCAGAGTGGAGTCAAATATTTGCTAGCTATCCCTTTACAGAAAAACATTTGCTGATTCTTCTGATTAACTCAAACCCATGTGACTCTTAAACTGTGTTTAATTGAAGCAGCACAAACTAAACTCTCAAACACTGTAGAGCCATAGGATTTGGCATTAAAAAAAAAGAAATTAAAAGTGTTGAGAAAAAGAAAATTATAGAGGTGAGGACAGTAATACTATGATATTGTTATTTGCTTTAAATGCAAGCCTCCATGATGGAGTCTGCTAAAGTATTGAGTTTAGATATTTCCCTGGTTGATGGTCTTGGACTACCGTAAATATTTCCATAAGATAACTTTGAGGAGGGAGAAAAACGACATATACTGTTAAGACAATAATAATTCTACCTGAAATCCCTAATACCTAAATGTCTATAAGAATATATTAAATTATTAAAAGTTCTGTATTAGTATCTTATTTATCAGTGAAACCCATGTAATTTTCCTCTTTAATATTCATAGAATTTGAAACATCATAGGCTTGAGATGTTAGATGTTTTGTAATCTAGCTTCCTCCATGGTAAAGAAATCAATCCTGCATTCTCCCTAGCCATTTTAATATATCTGTTTTGTAGAAGGCTATTCTATTTTCAGCAAATTTAAAAGTGATGAAGGGGGTTGCCTGCTAGCTCAGCGAGTTGGAGATCCGGTGTTATCATTGCAGTGGCTGGGGTAGCTGCTGTGGCATAGGGTCGATCCCTGGCCCAGGAACTTCCGCTTGTCACAGGCATGGCCAAAATAATAATGATGATGATGATAATAATAATAATAATAATGTTGAGCCAAAGAAAAAAGAGTGATGAAGGTACTTAATCGAAATAAAATCTTCATCTCAGTAGCTTCTACTTTAACTTTGTTGTCTTTACTTGGGAAAAAAAAAGTCTACTAATTCTTCTGTGTTCTAACCATTTAAATATTTAAGTCTCCTACCGTAGTACCTATGTAGTGTTTCTTTTCTCAAGACCAACTATTCTAATTATTTCTGAAAATTCTTCATCGAACTCCTCGGTTGACCTTTGCTTTAAACCCTCCCCATCTCCCCTCTCCTTCATAACACTCTAGTAATGAACCCACCAGTGAAGGGACTGGAACTAACATAGCCCTCAGTTTGGACAATACCTTATAACTTCAGTCATACTTCATAACTGCTTTTGCTAGTTGAATGTGTAACTCAGTAAATTCCATGCATTTTTGACATGAAATTCTAATCCAGTTCTTTATCTTTTACTTGTATTAGGAATTTTCATTTATCCAAGTTAAGTTTCCTCCCCCCCCCCCGTCTATTGATTTAGGATCATTAGGTACTCCTGAGCGTTAACAGTCCAAACTATCATATTAGCTATTTATACCATCTTTGTATCATTTCCAAATTGTAAAAGGATGTATTACCTTAAATCACTGAGGAAAATAAACCATATAAATCAAGAGATCAATTCCTCTTGTCATTAGAGAATTCCTAATAGGCAGAAATGTTCTACTAATTGATTCTTTTTGGGAATCATTCATCAAGTAACCCCAAAGCAACTGAATGAATCAATGTTTTTCTCACTTTTATTTAATAAAATCACAATGAATTTGTATGGATTTTTAAAAAAATGGTTCTTGCCAAAATAAATAGAAAATTGAAAGGAAAAAAGGAATATATTTTAGTGGTTTAAAAGCGTGGATTCTGGAGGAAAATTTGGGGGTTTATATTTTAGTTCTGCTATGTCCTAGTCTTATGACTTTGTACAGGTAACTTAATAGCTCTGTTGTTGTTGTTTTTTTTTTTTTTTTTCTGTTCAATGGGCCTAATATTACTTACTGCCTCCTCAGGTTTTCATAGTGAGTAATTTAGTATTTATAAAATCATTAGAAGTTTTTCAAAACTACATTTTCTTCACCTTAAAGAGAGTTTATTTGCTCTTCAAGTATTCACAAATCAGTTAGCTGTTTAAAAATAAGTTCTAGGAGTTCCCCTGTGCTTCAGTGGGTTAAACACCCAACATTGTCTCTGAGGATGTGGCTTCAATCCCTTGCCTCACTCAGTGGGTTAAGGATCTGGTGTTGCCACGGCTATGGCATAGGTGTCAGTTGCATCTTGGATTTGGCCCCTAGCCTATACTTTTTTTTCCAGAATCCACTTTTTTAGGGATAATGTAGAATTGGTTTTGAGAAATTTGGCAACACTGAAATTATTCTACATGGTTGAGAATCTTCTCACATGCCACTATACAGGATTTTTCTGAGAAAGGAGAATATGGCTTCGATTCCATCATTTTTTCTGGTAATCCATGGGTGTGTGTGTGTGTGTGTGCCTGTGAGAGGGAGAGAGAGAGCTTAGAGATAGTTTGTGACATTCTCATTTGAAAATTAAACGTCGAAAAACATTGAAATATGATGTGTAAATTTCCCTTCTCTAATACTTTCCTTCAAAACAGGACCCAAAAATAAAATGTAGGTAAATAGGACTTTACTTTCATGAAGTTCGAAATGTTTTAAGTTTATACAAACTAGGACCAGAGTAACCAGATTCTCAATGTAGATTAAAAATCTTACCTCAGTGTCATGTACCTCATGTTTGCTTTGGAGTACAGAATTGTTTATTTTGAGGCAACCATAAATAACTCTAGATGTATGTAGAACACTGTTAAACATAAATTTTTACAAAATAAACTATTTCCAATAAAGTTTACTTGGATTTAGGAAAACAGATATGTTCTGTTAATGTTTATTTGGGCATTGATGTTAAATATGAAAATAGGATGCTAACAAGAACAAAGAAAGTATTAAAACACAACCACCACTAAGGATGCCATAATTAATGTATTGAAATAAAAGACATATATTTAGATCCTTGAGTTTATAATAATACTAAAATATAAATTCACTGTTCTCCTCTGGAGAACTATAGGGAATTGATTTTATTAAAAGACCAATGAAGGTTTAAATAAAGGATAAAGAAATAGAATCAAACATGTCCCTGCCTTAACCATACAGACTGCTCCTCAGAATAAACCCAATAATGGATGCAAGAAGCTTTCTGTTCATAGAAATCTCCTAGCAAATAAATGGATATGGATTGAGATATTCCGGAGTCACCAACGTACAAGTTCTAATGAAGCGCTGAATCCAGGCCATGATTATCAGTGGTGACTGGCATCATAAAATGCAACCAAGCAGACCCCATGCACTTCCAGTGGAAGCATTCAACCTCATTTATGAAGTAGTCTTGCCTCCAAATCAACTTGAAGCAAGCACGCAGATATAACTATACCAGAAATTCAGGACAGAGGAACATAGAGACAAATTAGATCCATCAGGAACTTGGAGTAGTTCATAGAGGCGGTGTCCTCTAACATACACAGTGCCTTAAATAGAGAAAAAGTTAGCTTTAAACATTTGCAGAGAACGAAGGGATGCCCGTGGCAGTGCTGGCTGAGTCAGAACTTACCTTTTCCTCCTTACCCTCCTCACTTTATTCTACTTTCCCTAAGTGTAGAAAATTTCTTTCTTTCTTTCTTCCTTCCTTTCTTTCTTTCTTTTTCTTTCTCTCTTTCTTTCTTTCTTTCTTTCTTTCTTTCTTTCTTTCTTTCTTTCTTTCTTTCTTTCTTTCTCCTTCCCTCCTTCCTTCCTTCCTTCCTTCCTTCCTTCCTTCCTTCCTTCCTTCCTTCTTTCTTTCTTTCTTTCTTTCTTTCTTTCTTTCTTTCAATTTTTATTTTTATGGCAGCACCCATAGCATATGGAAGTTTCTAGGCCAGGGATTGAATCTGAACCACAGCTGTGATCTACACCACAGCTGCAGCCATGCCGGATCCTTTAACCCACTACACTGGGCTACTTCAGTTGGTTCTTAACCCATTGCTCCACAGTAGGAACTCCGAGGATTTTTCTTTTAATTAAGTTGATAGTATTTATTATTACCTAAGGCTGAGGTGTAACTGCTGAGTCAAGACTGCCTTTGCTGGAGTTCCCATCATGGCTCAGTGATAAATGAACCCGACTAGTATCCATGGGGTAGGTTTGATCCCTGGCCTTGCTCAGTGGGTTAAGGATCCGGAGTTGCCGTAGGTTGTGATGTAGATCACAGATGCAGCTCAGATCCCATGTTGCTGTGTCTGTGGTGTAGGCCGGTGGCTACAGATCTGATTGGACCCCTGGCCGGCGAACCTCCATATGTCACGGGTGAAGCCCTAAAAAGACAAAACAAAACAAAAAAAAAGACTGCCTTTGCTGCTTAAAATACCTGTAGAACTTTATATTACCAAATAGGAATCTGAAAAGTTTCCAGGCTGCCTGAATTTTCATACAGATGTAGGAAAAATATAGTTCCCTACCAACACTGAAGAAGTTTGAAGAGAATAAAATTGTTTATTATACTTATGGATCCTACCAGTTTCCTGTTTAGCAAAACAGTATTTCTTGAGTACCATCATCAAAGAAATAAAAAGAGCTATGTAACTACCCCTGAAACCGCAATTTAGACCTTTGAGTTAAAGAGTTTTGTTGGTGGCTGTCTGGTCTTTTACTAGATGGAGGTAAATTAGTATCATTGGTTAGGGTTTCTAGAAGCACTTTTTAACATTTTCCTGACTGCAGAATCCCAATCCTACTGTTTATTCTTCCCATTCACTTTTCCAGGAAAGAAAATCTGTATGTCATGATCAGTGTATATGATTCTGGATTTCACTAATAATATTTACTAGTTGATGATGATGATCCATGGGGAAAGGATTTTTGTCAGGCTTTCTTTTTTTTTTAAGTTTTATTGAAGTATAGTTGATTTACAATGTTGTGATCATTTCTGCTGTACCACAAAATGATTCATATATATAACATATATATACACACACCCACATGCATTCTTTTTTAGATTCTTTTTCCATACACATTATCACAGAATACTGGGTAGAGTTCCCCATGCTATCTATACAGCAGTTCCCTGTTGGCCAACCATTCCTTATACTACAGTGTGCATATACTAATCTCAAATCCCCAGTCTGTCCCTCTCTCCATCTGTCCCCTTTGGTAACCATAGTTTGTTTTCAAAGTTTTATTTACTTATATGTAACCAGAGCCTAGAACATTGGTACCTATCAGGTATTCTGTAATTATTCTCTGAATGAATGAATTTGTCTGAGTTGTCTTAAAGCTCAAGAGATTAGGTTTTATAAAGTGCTAGTCAACTTCAATTTTGTGAGTTAAAAGTTGTCTTGAGTTGATATTTAACATTATAATATTTTCTCCCCACTACTATAACATACTCAGAGAATTGCTAACTGATAAACAGATGAAAATGAAGATAATTAAAAAGAGGGTGACATAAAGTAAAGCCAGATGACATAACTCTTTAGCAAAATGAGTTTTGATTATTTAGTCTTACTCTAAGAAAATATTTTAAGTTGATAAAATAGAATGCATTTTGTGGTGGAGGTGAGGCAGCTGAGACAATGCTTTTTTAATGTTTAATCACATATATATAATCCTGAAACATTTTCTACTTTTTTATTTTAGAATTCATTGTTTTAAATTCCGCATTTGATTCTGAATTGTGGTAGAGACCAATACGTGATGTTCTACCCAGAGGCAAGAAATGCAGCTTTTCCTTTATTGTTATTCTGTTACCATTGGTTTATTAGCATGACCTTTTTTTTTTTTTTTTTTTTTCCAGTGAGAGTGCATTCCTCTTAAATTTTCATTTATTATTGTGGCTAGTTTTATAAAGATGGAACACTGCAAAAGATTGTGTTTTATTGATTGGTGGAGTTATGATGCAGGACTATAAAGCAGTGTGTTGAAGTATTAAATTAAATATTCTTCCTCTTTGTCCTCCTTCAGGGCCATCTTGGAGGTTAAAGGGTCTCACACAAATGAAATGATAAATCCAGTTTACATAGTTTCCCTATAGACATTGAACTGCTTCTTTCTTATTATGTCTGAATAAAACTCATTATCTATTTTGTTTCAGTAATAATTATGAGATTCTCTCCTAAGCAATTCTTTACTCTGTCCATTATTCTCCATCTTATAGCATACTCTGGAAAGGCAAGCATATAAATATGATAAAAGAATTAAGCTGTTGAAATAAATTAATTTATTGTGCAAAAATGTATTCAAATCTTACTTGCTCAATGGATTTTACTTTAATGAAATTCTTCAAAGAACAATACATCATGTTCCAAAGATTGAAATTATACATTAAGTGAAATGACTGAATATGTTGTGTTTCAGTTTATGGAAAGTTTCAATTGAATACTTAAGCTTTTAAAGCACAAAATTTTGCATAAATTATTTTCTTTAAGTAAAAGTATTATTGGCCTTGTATCCTTTGTTCTTAGACGAAATGTAATTAAAATAAAAATAAGTTAAAGCTAAAATAAATACTACCATTTTACCTATATCTTCTAAGCCCTAAATTATGATTTTAAAATCTAGTGGTTTTTTTTTTTTTAGTTTTTATTTATTTATTTATTTTTTTGTCATTTCTAGGGCCACACCGTGGCATATGGAGATTCCCAGACTAGGGGTCTAATCAGAGCTGTAGCCCACAGCCTATGCCAGAGCCACAGCAACACTGGATCCAAGCTGCGTCTGCGACCTGCACCACAGCTCATGGCAACGCTGGATCCTTAACCCACTGAGTGAGGCCAGGGATTGAACCCGCAACCTCATGGTTCTTAGTTGGATTCATTAACCACTGAGCCATAACAGGAACTCCTCTAGTTTATTTTTCACCTAGTTTATTACAGGACCTTTAGAGTATTAAGAATGTATAAGTGAATAATGCATGAGTGAAAAGAATCATCAAGGAAAATCTTTACAATAAAATATACTGACCAATGACACAATCATTATACTTATGTATAAAATTAAATAAATAAATACTTGTTTTCAATTGCATAACCATTATTACTAGAGTTTTTGCATTAAATATTTAAATATTTTATGAATTTATTATCTCAGAGAAAAAATCAGTTTATCATGCATTCTTTAGTGCTGTTGAGAAATCTATTATGACAGGAAATTCAGACTGCAAAATGATTTCAGCGGGATTGATCAATTTCAGGATTGCCCCGTACCTCTGTTTGGCCAAACATGTGTCACCACAAATTTGATCACTTGCATAATTATTAAGAGGAATACTAAAATGTATTCATGGATAAACAATGATGTGAATGACCTTGTTTCCAAATGTTCACATTCATTGCTATTGGGGGGCAAAACTTTAACTATATTGGAAGAAACAATTCAACTCATAATACAGTGAGCCAGCATCCTGGGGAGTAAAGCCCAGGCATAGGCATGTTTAAGAACTTCCCAGGTGTTTCTAATTCAAAGTACAATTGTACACCATCACTAGGTTAAAGGAACTTTGTTGTTGTTGTCTTTTTGCCATTTCTTGAGCCGCTCCCGCGGCATATGGAGATTCCCAGGCTAGGGGTCTAATCGGAGTTGTAGCTGCCTGCCTACACTACAGCCACAGCAATGCGGGATCCGAGCTGCATCTGCAACCTACACCACAGCTCCTGGCAATGCTGGATCCTTAACCCACTGAGCAAGGTCAGGGATCGAACACCACAACCTCATGGTTCCTAGTCCTAGTCGGATTAGTTAACCACTGCGCCACAACGGGAACTCCTAAAGGAACTTTTGAAGGTGAAGGCGTACATCACCCTCTTTCCATTAGTCCAAAGCCTTGAGCTTGTCTCCATTTTCCATATTACATCAGCCTTTGACATTTTGAAAATAGCTTCCTATAAGCCAATTCCATTTTAGAACTTTTTTGTATTAAAAACTCTGCTTTTTAAATATTTTCATCTTTGGAATTGCCTGGTGGCACAATGGGTTAAGAATCTGGCATTGTCGCTGCTACGGCTTGGGTCACTGCTATGGCGTGGGTTCAATCCCTGGCCCTGGAGCTTCCCCATGCCACAGGCATGGCCAAAAAATAAAAAGTGAAAATAATTGGCATCTTTACACTCTTATCAGGAATAATCTACTTATTATTTATGTATCATGTATCAGTTTACTTCTAACTTCCAAATATTTATGAATTACTGAAAAAACAGTTCTTCAAGGCCTGTGTGTATTGATATCTGAAGGTAGAAATAGCTTGTTGCTCAAAGAGGAAAATGTTAACAAATGAATATCTTATTTCTGAATCTGTAACTCCATTTAAAATAGTTTATTGGAGGCAGTTATACAAACTCTTTGCACATTAGTCTCATGGGGAAGGTGCAGCATTTAAAGGGGAAGGTATGAGTGGGACTTGAGTATTAGCATAGAACACTATCAGGAAATGTATTACCAAGTCTCCCTGGGAAACAACTAACACATATTTCATGAATTTCCCCTAATATATTGGTATGGTTGAATTGGAGCTAGGAGTCTGAAAATTATTAGAATCAAAGAAAATTATTCCAATGGTAAATAATATAGATTTCCATGACGCCTTGAAATGTGACCATCCAAGTATATCCAGTGCTGTGTCATAATGAAATAGCTGTTAACATCTCCTTTGGTAGTATTACTATGGTCTGTCACGGTGATAATTTGTGTGTTAAATGATCCTAGACACTTGTGGAAGCAATAGAATATATGTAAAGATTTCTTTTTTATTCAAATTGATAATTGTCTAGAATTAAAACCTGCTTTGCTGTGTTAATTTTTCCTTGCCAAGTGGTTTTCAACTGGTTGTCTTTTTTGGCCTCTCTTTTCATCCAAATTATTAGAATCAAAGAAAATTATTCCAATAATTGACATTTGCCCTGACTGCAGCAATGCTCACCCATAGATGCGTGTTCCTTTCTAGGCTTTCCTCACTTTGACTTTACTCAAGATAAAAGGTGTCTTTTAATCCAGTGAAATGTTGATGAGGGGAAACAAAGACGTGTTTGTCTTCACCTTTCTGTAGCATTAAGGAAAATCAACATTCCTTAAGCAAAGGTCCCATGTATTTACCTCTTTCTTTCTCTCTCCCTCCCATGGGGGTGTAGGAGCGGGTTCCCGACAGCCCCTCACCTGCCCCCTCCCTGGAGGAGGGCCGAAGGCCTGGCAGCCACCCATCATCACACCGCAGCAGCAGCGTGTCCAGCTCCCCAGCGCGGACTGAGAGCTCCTCTGACAGAATCCGTAGGTGTCATACTTCCACTTGTCACTGCTTTCAACTTTATTAGGTGCAGCTGGCTTTTCTAATCAAAATGCCCTCATTCCAAATAGATCTCAGATGGATCATGTTCTGAAACTCCGTAGCAATAGCCATCTCTCAAAATTATGTTTCCCAGTTTGCAATATCATGAGGTATGGTACTACATTAACAGGTTCTGATATAAACTCCCTCTTGCTGATGCCACACATAAAGACTAGAGCTATGAGACAGAGAAAGTAACCTTCTAAATTAGTTTCTGAAGTAAACGCACCCAAATCTCAAAGACCTAGTACCCAGATATATTGTTTATGGATTATCCATCTTCATTCCCTCAGTCTCATACCTGCCTTCTGTTTTTTTTTTCTTGTATGTACATACGATTTATTTATTTTTTCCTTTAATTCATTCATATTACTTTTTTCACTTTTTTTTTTTTTTTGAGGGCCGCAGCTGCTGCATGTGGAAGTTCCCAGGCTAGGGGTCTAAACGGAGCTACAGCTGCTGGCCTACACAGCTCATGGTGACTCTGGGTCCTTAACCCACTGAGCAGGGCCAGAGATCCAAGCTGCATCCTTATGGATACTAGTTGGGTTCACTTCCTCTGAGCCACAATGGGAACTCCCTACTTTTTTCATTTTTTAAAGTTTTGTTGAAGTATACTTGATGTACAAGATTTTGATAATTTCTGCTGTACAACAAAGCGATTCAGTTACACATACACCTGCCATTTTTTAAACATTCACTAACTTTTAAAATTCGCTAACTTGCATTGACGGATATCCACAAAAAGGAATAAAATAAGTAGAATTCAAAATAACTGATTTTTAACAAACATTTCATAGTCATTTAGATGATCAATATATTACAGAGTTTGAAATAGGTTAAATTTTAGGATTAGAATTAGTCAATACTGCATATTATTATTATGTATTATTATTATTGAATTCTAAAAAGAAAGGTTATATTGTATTTCATGATGATGTTTTCATGTATTTAATCTTGGTCTCATGGCCAAGAAAATTAAAAGTTAAAATGTCAGTTAATTGTTTATTTTGTGTCTATATAGGAATCTAATATTGTTTTACCAATAAAATGAGCTTATTAACAGTGACTATCTTGGTTAATAAAACCAATATTTACTATATCACTTACAGGATTTAGTTGTTATTTTATAAAATCCTGCTTATAATACAAACTTTATCTAATTACACAAAATTCATTAAAGTTATTTGGTTGTTGGGAATATTTTCATAATGGGAAAAACATTTTCTGTCTTTATAAACTGTAAAGGAAAGTTTGCTTATTCTCATATGGATACTATTGAGGTGAATAATTTAAATATTAGGTCGATTTGTATGTAGTAAATTTGTTTTAAAAATGGTCAACTATTGACAATCATGCATTTCAACATAATTCTAAATACGAATGCTTCATTTGACATATTTCCCTAAGTTTGTAAGAGATGTGCATTACTGTTTATTAATAAAATGGAGATATAACTCGATAATTATTCCTAAACCAATTGTATTTCTGGGGCTGGTTAACTTAAGTTCCCACTACTTCAAAGTATTTTTCAAATAAAATATTTTCTGTATGCTTTGGTGGCATACGTTCACTAGAATTAGATATTTAATGATAAGTATCTGGTTTCATTTCTAGCGCTTTTTAAGATTCTGTCATTGGAAAGGTACTGTTCTTCTAGAAAAAGAAAATTTCATTTTTTTTTCATAAAACTTAAATGGAAAATGGACAAATAAAGATTTGAGAATTTTGTAGTATATTCATGTTTTTCATTAATCATATTTTAAAATTCTTATGGAGACAAAGTAACAGTTTTTGAATGCATGGACTACAGTAATTGTCCAAACGGAAATAAATATATACACATGTGCACACACATATATGCATATTTATTTTTAACATGTTATTTTAAAATAATTTAGACCAATAAAATTTTCAATATAATAAAAAATTCTTAAATATGTATTATCCATTTTCACTAAATCAGTTGATCTCTCTTCACGAATGAAGGCCTAATGTCACCTTAATGTTCTTATCACAGACATCACGCTTCTTACCTCGAATACTTCATTGTTTATTTTCTACAAACTAGACATTTCCCTTACAAAACCATAGAACAATGATTAAAATCAGGAAATTAACATTATTCTAATACTGTTCTCTAAGCCACACATCTTATTCAAATTTAACCAACTTTCCCACAGATATTTTTTCCTTTTTTTTTTTTTTTTCTCTCTAACATTTGTAATAACAAGAGATGTTTCTTTCCTGGTTTCAAATCCAATTCAGGATCACAGGTGGAAATTACTTATATCCCCCTAATCTTTTAAAATCTGAAACAGGAACTCAGTCTTTTTCATCTTTCAGTACTTTGACATTTTTGAAGAATACAGGCCATTTATTTTGTGGAATGTCTCTCGGATTTGAATTTTTTGATGTTTTATCTGATTTAGGTTATGTATTTTTGGCAGGAATAACACAGACATGATAGTGGGTCTTCAGTGCCTGATTTCAGGAGACATACAATATTTTGCCAATACGTCTGATAACTATCACTTGGCTGAGGTGGTAGCTGACTATTAGATATCTCTCCTGGAAAGTGACTTTTTAAATTTTTTTAAAGCTTTGTAGATAATAAGTATCTTGTGAGGAGATAGTTTAACATTATATAAATATTTTACTCCTTATCAAACTTTCACTTCCCTAGTTTCAGAATAGCTCATTGAAGTTCTTGCTTGAAACAATTGTTACTATGGTGATTTCCAAATGGTATTCCTAATATCTTATATATTATTTATATATATACTAAGTTTTTAAGAAATGATTTCTTTTCCAAAATCTTTGCACAAAACTGAGATTTTCATGGGCAATTTATTAAGAAATTTATTGACCGGAATGTGAAAATCATGAGAGCGTTTGATCAGCTACTTTATCCTTTCAGTAGTGAGCTGTTACTTTTAATAGTTCATGAAAGAAATTATTGGTTTTAATCATTCAACCATTTAATAAATATTTTTTTATATAAAGATTTTTCTTTTTTTCTATTATAGCTGATTTGCAGTGTTCTGTCAATTTTCTACTGTACAGCATGGTCAACCATTTAATAAATATTAATTGTCCACTTTTACTTTTAAATTGAGTTCAAATCCAATTTTAAAGAATTTGATATCTGCAAAACTTTGTGTTTCATTGACTAGAATAAAATATGAATTTTGAAACACTTTGTTCAGTGCCTCACTTGGGAAGAATTCTATTTGCCCTCTCTTGCCACTAGAATTCTTTAAATTATATTTTAACTTTACAGTATTAAAGAGCGTTCTAATGTTAAGGAGTTATTAGCTTTTGCAGAGTTGAGGAAAGTTGTATGCTAAGGAGAGAATGTGAAATACTGGGTAAAGCTTGAACACTACATTGGTAGTTGTAGTTTTATAGGTATTCCAAAGTATTACAAACATTTAACAATATACATTTTTATATGAAATGAAAATAAAATTTCATTTTCAATAATTTCTGCTTGTTGTCAAGAATTATCTGTTTTTACAGTGTTCAATTTAGAGACGATTATAATTTTAAAGTTAGAACACAATATTTTATTTACTTCTGAATGTTCAAAAGAGCTTAAGTTATGTGAACATTGTGCATTATGATGTTTTTGTCCTTTTTCTTTTGTTTCGGGCTTGACAGCTGTCCATCAGAATGGCTTGTCCATGAACCAGATGCTGATGGGTTTATCACCAAACGTACTCCCTGGGCCAAAAGAGGGTGATTTGGCTGGACATGACATGGGACATGAGTCGAAAAGGATGCATATTGAAAAAGGTAATATATGATTATATGGCCTTGTTTTTCTAGCTTAACATATGAACTAGATTTTAGTCACAGAATAAAGTATATGTCAAGATTGCATGAGAATATGGCACACAAAGATTTTAAAAACCTATAATATTAATTAAGAATTAAGCCTTTTCAACAAAAAAGAAATATGAATGAAAACCTGCTGCTTTTCTCTAAAACAACAGGTAAATATTCATTAAACAGTACATTAAAAAAAAAAAAGAGAGAGCTGTCTGTTTTAATTGTTATCTCTGAGTTCCTGCAGGTCTACTGTTTTTCTTTCTCAATGCTTTCAGGATAAGTTGTCATTATACTTAGCATGACATAGCAACAACAATACACAAAGGATTATTATTTGTATTTTTTGGGTTAAGAAACATGTTCATTTTATCAACCAAGAAACACAGTGAATCTTATCAACCAATGTACTAGTAGTTATTTAGAGCCCAGATTGTACAAAGCTGTGAAAATTTTCTATTTCTGTTTCATTTGTATCAATCTCATTTTCAAAGGCAAACATTTGTATTTTCATGCCCTATTTCATAAAATAATTTCATAAAGAACTTGAGATATTTTAACATGCACATTGAAAATTTTTGCTAGGGGATGCAAACTCATGTTTTCAAATGGTAAATTTAAATTGGGACTACTACGGCTCTGTCATTTCTTTTTCAACCTAATTTATTATTTTTAAATTTTATTAATACAGTCTGAGTACTCTGACTACCATTTTGACATGGATATTGAATAATCAGTGTAATGAGAAGGATTATTTTTTCTTAGAAAACATAATTATACAAAAGGCACAATTATAAAAAGACAGCAATTAATTGGCTATCAAAAAGGAAAATAAATAAAATTGGACATTTAAGTAATGATTGGAGAAAGACGAAGTTAAATTGGGGCAATCTTTTTTTCTCAAAAATGACTATTTTGCAAAAAGTAAACATGCTTACATAAACATTCTTCCATTCAACATGAAAACAGCTCTGCTGAGCCTTCATGGAGAAAGAATATGGTACTTCTATAAATTAAATTATCTCTATTATCAGATTAATGAGAAAATGGTAATCTTTTCTAGGTGCTAACGTGTTAAAATCTAGGCCTGTTTGAAAGGTAGCAAAATTAAGGCAACTTTCTAATTATTTATTTTGAAATTTGTTATCAAGTATTATTGCTAATCTGGGCAGTATATACAAGTGCATCCATGGGCCAGATTGTCCCTAAATGTCTAATTCTATTCTTTCTGTGAGTTCCTCAATAATGAAGAAAAATGTTATCTATAGTGCCTTGTGGATACTTTGACATATACCTTTTATATTTAATAAAAAAGCTATTTGTGGAAATATTATGAAAATTAGTATAGTAATGAAATAGAAAACTTTATAGAGGATTTAAGTTTTAAGTAAGAATATTCAAATATAATAATTCGTTATTTGGGTTAAGCAGCCATTCTCTAATAGGGTTCCAGGAAAGAATGAAGCCCTATATAAAATAATTTTAGTCACTCATTTATCGGGTTTCTCATGGAGGCTACATAGCTAGTTTCATAAAATGGATAAGAGAGAAGTTTTATCATATACAGCAGATGTCAGGATATTAGGGCTTAATTCTCTTGGTGAAGAAAGGTTGGGAATGAAATATAAAAGCCTGGAGGTGGTAGTGAAGAGAACACTACCAAAGGCATAATCAATAATGTCATAGGAATAATGGATCTCACTGGAATTTTTGGTAGGAAGGTTTCTACCAAAATGTCATGTTTCAAATTGAGTTGACCTATGATTTTTGTAACTTTTTTATGAGTCATAAGTTCTCTCTGCCTATCTGTCCATCATCTGTCTATATACCTTTCATCTATTTACTACTATTTCCTGCGATACCAAACTAGGTTGATAGAGGGATCTCACCTCTGGTTTTCCCTTGTGCCTGCTGCTCAAAACTTCATTGAAACATTTGCCTTGTTATTTGGAAGGTATTTTTTCATTGGTCTGCTTCCAGTACTAGACTGTAAACTCCTTGGAGTCATGTGTGTATTGCATTTGCTTTAAACAGACTAGACAGTCTATGAATGCATATTGATCTGAGCTGAATTACTAGAAGATTCTAAGAGATGGTGAAGGTAAGTTAAGACAACTGTGAAGATTACAGTCTTTAAGGAGTAAATGGAAGGCAGATGTGGAATGACATAACCTTTAGACTAACATTTATAAGAAACAGTAGAGTTTTCTGTCCATGGATATACACAAAAAACTTTCTCTATAATTAATGGTATGTCTTACCACATCTTAAGTTTTTAAATTACTTTTGCTGTCAGAATAAAGACCTTGACCATATCCC
This sequence comes from Sus scrofa, assembly GCF_054392235.1. Classification (NCBI taxonomy): domain Eukaryota; kingdom Metazoa; phylum Chordata; class Mammalia; order Artiodactyla; family Suidae; genus Sus; species Sus scrofa. The sequence goes on along the minus strand of NC_139393.1, from coordinate 50,877,855 downwards.
AACAATCTTCCAGTATTTTAATGTGTTCTTTGTAAAGGAAAATAAGTTTTTATTTTAATATTCTCTTTAGGAATGTGAAACTGCCATTGAACTCATAATTTCCAATGCAATTATGGAATCATGGAAATTTTAATAGATTTTGATACTCTTATAGTAAGTGTTTTATTATATGATGCTCTTCTCTTGTATTCGCTCTCTTATCTATTTTTCAGTATACTGGATGAATAGTAAATATTCATAGACCTTCTAGATTGATAGGGTCTATTAAATTAAAAATTGTTTTCTTTCATGACTGCATTTATCATGTGTCTTATACTAGGACTGTAACTTTCTTACTACGCATCTCTGTATTAAAATAAGTGACTTCATTTAAAGACATTTTTAGAGAAATTAATTATGTTTGTGTCATTTTGTCTTGAATATAAATGTAATTTGCTGCCTACTACTTTAAATCATCCAAAAGATAATAATTCTTAAGAAAACATTGATGTTAAAAACAGATACCAAAATTAACTTGTATACTGAGAATCATTGTGGCCTAAAATCTTAATCATCAGTAACTTTTAAGTATTTTAAAATTTTCTTAATATTAAAAAGCTATTGAGTTCACTCTATTAAACAAAATATTTGTCACCACTAGTTGAAGGACCAGTGGCTTTACAGGCATTAAAATTCAGTAGTACTAGAACTAAGTACTGAATAAATTTGCTCCTTAGTTTTTAATATAAAAACACTCTGATATGTTTTTGAACCCAGGAAGGGTTTAAAGTACATTCAGAATATAAATATGAAAAATGAGCTAGTGTACCAAGAAATAATGGACATGTTTCAGTCATGCCAAGTGTAAGGAGAATTGATTTTAATAGTATGAACTTGGACTACAGTTAGGGAGTTTGTCAAAGATTTGTGCTGAAGAAATCTATTATACACTCCATAGCCTCAAAAACAACTTTGTCTTCTAACTTTTCCAAGCACATTCCAAGTTCTCTACAGCTTTCTGGATTTTAGAAACATTACTAATTTCTACCCTCCTTCTAAATTTAGTGGAATAGGCAGTATTCATTTGTGTTTTCTTGTTTTATTGGAGTGTAGTTGATTTACAGTGTTGGGTTAGTTTCTGGTGTATGGCAGTTATATATATTGATTTCATTCATATAATGTGTATGTCACTCTTTCATTGATATATATCAATACGTTTTTAGATTCTGCATGTAAGTAATATCATATATTTGTCTTTGGCTGACTTATTTCACTTAGTCTAATAATAACTAGGCCCATCCATGTTGCTGCATGCAGCATTATTTCATTCTTTTTTATGGTTGACTAATATTCTATTATACATAGGTGTGTGTGTATATATATATATATATGTACCACATCTTCTTTATTCATTCATCTGTTGATAGATATTTACGTTTCCTCCATGTCTTGGCTATTCCACATAATGCTGCTATGAACACTGTGGTGCATACACCTTTTCAAATTAGAGTTTTCTCCAAATACATACTCAAGGACATTTAAATGATAAAAATAGGCTCTCATTATTTTATGCTGCACCTCTCTCTTTATCCCCCCCAAATTGTTCACTGATGCTAATATACAGTGTTACCTCTGTCATACATAATTTATTTCTTGGTTTTTCTTAAATTGGTTAAATTGCAGCTAATTTCAACACATTTTTGAGCATATTTCATACCTTGCATGTAGTTTCATATGCACATTTTTATTATAGAATTTATCTAATATTTTGCTCACTGAAATTTAAATTATGACACAGATAAACCCATAGTATCAGCTTTATTCCAATTACAGTAAACATCGAGTATTTATAACTAACTACTGAATACCTAATTTGTGTTAGAGTATTTTATTTTTGGATCAAATAAACCAAAATGATATAATCAGTTGTTAAATATTTAAGGAATGTCAGATAAGTGAAATAATCCATGTAAAATGCAAAATTCTCCTTCTTCTTTCTCTTTCCCTCTTTGCTACAGTTGTACAGTATTTTTATTTCATATATAGCCTAATTTTCCCTAGATTAAAGGCCTTTCCCTTTGTTTTTGTAAAAATGTGAAAACATTCTTTCATTGGTGACTCCTGTCATTTTAGATAATTTAAGATGATGCAGCAAATATAGAGGATTTGTTTCAGGCCATAAACATTTCTTTTGTTGCATATTCTGCTTGGTGAGCAGTTCCCAATATTTCCAATGGCTAAGAGACTTGGATGAAAGCTTCTCATTTTGGTGCTCTGAATTTGAGGACAGAGCACTGAAGGCAATAAAGTAGTGAGCAAACTGGCCTTGCTGGGGTTTACTCCCATTATTCTTAGCTTCCAACTTTGTAGACCATTTTCCTACAAAACATCTTTTTAAAATAACTGCCATCACTATTCCCCTGTTTGTGGAAATAATTTTTTGAAATATATTCATTTTTGAAAATTTCTTATTGTTGAAACATGCTAATTTTAGGATTATCTTTAAAAAGGACTTTCTTTTAAACATTCTATATTGACGGTACACAAATTAATTAAAAGTAAATGTCAGGACGTTCCCATTGTGTCTCAAAAGTAATGAGCCTGACTAGTATCCATGAGGATGCTGTCGATCTCTGGCCTTGCTCAGTATTAGTGGGTTAAAGGATCCAGTGTTGCCATGAGCTGTGGTGTAAGTTGCACAAGTGGCTCAGATCCTGTGTTGCTGTGGCAGTGGCATAGGCTGGCAGCTACAGTTTTGATTCGACCCCTAGCCTGAGAACTTTCATATGACACAGGTGTGGCACTAAAAAAAAAAAAAAAAAGTAAATGTCATTATGCCTCTTTCACAAATGAACCTGTTGGTACCTCATGTGCCT